>NC_057850.1:252174230-261414680 GCF_015237465.2 Chelonia mydas
GTGTCATAGAATTAACATAGAGTTAATTGGTTTCAGAGTAGCAGCTGTGTTAGTCTGTATTCCTAAAAAGAAAAGGAGTACTTGTGGCACCTTAGAGACTAACCAATTTATTTGACCATAAGCTTTCGTGAGCTATAGCTCACTTCATCGGATGCATCCGATGAATAGAGTTAATTGGTAATTCCAACATTACTTCCCTTCTTGCAGTTCAAGGCACATTGTGGTGTAGCTCTGCAAAGCATTTTGGGGCATCTTCAATATTAGCAGGTATAAAAAATGGGCTATAATCCAATTTGTCCATTTTTATTTTCTAAAATTTCTTCTTGTTCCTTATCAATGATTATTTGTTAAAGGCACAGCAAACTTTCAGGGTTGGCATTAAACATACAGAGGATAAGAATCTCTTTTTAGTCCGATTTCTTTTTAAATTTCAGATTTAAAGTGATCTTGCTCACACACAGCAAAGTGTGTCATCTTTTCACTTTTAAAATTTCTTCTTTTGGCCTATTGTCAATAAGTATTGTCTTCAGTATCTGTATGTGGGCAGGATCTTCAGCCTGTCTTATTTATAGTTAACTCGTCTTAACTAAAATTCTTCCACAAATTTACATTCCCAAAATTCTCTCTGGTAGTCTCTGTGTCATAGCAACTCAACATTTTTGTGTAAGAACAACGCCCCCCCACCCCCAGTAAAATGTGTGTGCTTTTTTATTGGCAAATAGCTGATTTAGACTGTTCTTCAGGATTTCAGATGTATTAAAGCAAAAATGAAATTATGTACCATGCTTCATGTACAATAAATATTCTTCAAATTCTGCTTTAATTCCCAAACAGTTTCTCCCGTCAATCTTTTGTTCTTGTTTTCCATGCTCAAGAGGTAGCAAAGTTAATCTGTGCAGAGTAATCCCTCTAACATTGTATGCAGTCACACTAATATGAGCTGTTATAATTGATGCATCTGAGCCAAAGTATAAATGAGAACTCTCTGCAGTTTCAACAGCACCAAGAGCAAAATGTAACGGCTTTTTTTGCAAACAGTGGCATGATTTCATTCTTATGGTTTGCAGAATGTATCTGTGTATCATGTACACTTTAGCTGTGCTATGGTCGTTTGACATGTATCTGCAAATGCTCTGGATCTTTTGTGATGTCATCCTGTTGTGGGTACTTCATCCTACGTGGAAGTGTCACTGTTCTTCATTTGGATGGGTTCTCCAGGTTGATCTTCATCCTCAATTTGAACTTCAGGCAGCAGTTAATCAAGTGTGTGATCTTCCACACGCCTTGTGATATTTTCCTCCTGATGAATCTCTTCATTTAGTCCAGTATACTCATTTTAATTAGTCAGTATATCTTTCTGCCCACTGAAGCCACACTTACAGAGTTCTCTAGTAAATGAGCTATAGGTTTTCTTCATAGCTTATGGAAATAGAGTAAAGCAAAATAGTGTCTTTTCAGAGGTCTCTCTTGTCAGCTTTTGTTGACTATTCAAACAAGTCTTCCTTCCCTTTACTAATAATCCAGACAGTTTACCAGGGAATAATACCCTTACATATGAACCTAAGAGCTGCCATCCTGGGTCAGACCGTGGGCCATCTTGCCCCGTATCTCATCTCTGACAGTGGCCTGTAACAGAGCTTATGGGGGAGAGTACAGAAAAGAGTAATTATGGAGTGATCAAGCTCTGCCTTCCACACCCAAGTTGTGGTAATGAGAAGTTTAAGGTCACGCTGAGCATGGGGTTGCATCCCTCACCATCTTGGTTAATGACCATTGATGGATCTATCCTCCATTAATTTATCCAGTTCTTTTTTTAATCCAGTTATACTTCTGTCCTTCACAACATTTCCTGGCAATGACTTCCACGGGTTGACTCTGTGTTATGTGAAAAAGTACTGCCTCTTGTTTGTATTAAACCTGCGGCCTATAATGTCACTGATTGACCTCTAGTTTTTATATTGTGTGAAAGGGTAAATAACAGTGCTCTATTCCATGACCTCTAGTCATCTCTTTTCTAAATTGAACAGCCCTAATCTTTTTAGTCTCTCCTTGTATGGAAACCATTCATCTTTGTCACCCTTCTCTAAACTTTTTCCTATTCTAATATATCTTTTATGAGATGGGGCAATGAGAACTGCATGCACTATTCAAGGTGTGGGCAACTCTATGGATTTATATAATGACATATTTTCTTTCCTTTTATCTATCCCTTTCCTAATGATTCCCAACTTTCTGTTCGCTTTTTTGACTGTCGCTGCACACTGAGTGGATGTTTTCAGAGAACTATCCACAATGACTCCAAGATCTCTTTCTTGAGTGGTAACAGCTCATTTAGACCCCTCGTTTTATATGTATAGTTGGAATTATGTTTTCCAATGTGCATTACTTTGCATTTATCAACATTGTATTTACTCTGCCATTTTGGTGCCCAGTCACCCAGTTTTGTGAGATCTCTTTGTAACACTTCACAGTCTGCTTTGGACTTAACTATTTTGAGTAATTTTGTATCATCTGAAAACTTTGTCACCTCACTGTTTCCTCCTTTTTCCAGATCATTTATGAATATGTTGAACAACACAGGTCCCAGTACAGATCCCTGGGGGAATCCATTATCTACCTCTCTCCACTGTGAAAACTGACCATTTATTCTTACCCTCTGTTTCCTATCTTTTAACCAGTTACTGATCCATGAGAGGACCTTCCCTCTTATCCCAAGACTGCTGACTTTGCTTAAGAGCCTTTGATGATGGACCTAGTCAAAGGACCTAAAGAGACTGCTTTTTGCTGCATCATTCAGGGAAAGGAATGGAGAATGAAGTGGTTAGATGTCAAGAAAAAACCCTGAAAAGAGGTATTGGTGGATGAAAGGGAGAGGGGAGAGGGGAAGAGAGGAGAGGAATGGGAGGAGGCGTGTTCTCAACGCTCTTGAAGGTGCTTCCAGGAGTCCATTGCTTGGGGGCACTTACCACTTCCCTGTGGTGGCAAAGCAACTGTATGTGGCTACCTGTCACCGCTCTGACAGCGACTCCCCAGTGCAGCAACTGTGTGGTCCCTATCGGGTGAGGGGGAACCAAGGCCCCCCTTGCCACTAGCCCCCTGCCATCTGCCACTGTCCAACATCAAGCCATCTCCGCAACACCTGGGCCCTTGCAGATGTAGCTCAAACCACTTCACCTGGCTCCTATTTTGGGACCAAGCGCGGCTGGGCCTGCAAGTAGCAAAAGAGCAGGTGACTGAGCTGCTCTCCGCAGCTGCTTGGGCCCAGCAGGAGTTGCAGCCGTGGGCAGTGGAATCCTGGGAGCAGGTCCTCTGGGAGGGAGGAAGGTGTTCCTCTGCTGGCCAGGATGAGGCCATGGCTCTGATTCTGGGACAACTAGCAGCTTCATTGGCTGGGGAAGGTTGGCCTCAGCCACATGAATGGAGGAGGAGGAATAAAGGGGTCATCCTTAAGCTTTAGCTGGATAGTTGTTCCTTTAGGTGCTGGTTGTGTTTCTCTTTGTTGGGGGCTAGGATCTATAACCACTGCCTCATGGTGGCTCTCACCCACACATACAACACGGGCAAGTATGTACCGCTAGCACCCATCACAACAACTGTGCTTCATTTAGCAGCTCTTTCTCCTCCTGTTTTGGGGAAGTGGTTCCAAGTGCTGAGTGGGGCCTTGTGAAGAAGATGGGCAAGCTCTTTCAGATTAAATTCTGAGATCACCCTAGGGGGATACATTTTGGGTAAGGTTTTAGCATCACTGTAACTTTATGAAATGTGGAGTAAGATAAGCCATAGGTGCCTAGAGTGCGCTCAGTCTTCTGGCCAAAGTGATGGCCACTAAAAAAACATCTTCAGAGTGAGATGTAAGGAACATTGTAAAGGGGAGCTCCATGAGGCTGGGGAGGACTACACAGAGGTCCCAGGCAGGAGTAAATTCTCTGACCATTCAAGTTCCCCAAAGGCCTATAACATACTTACCCCCTGGTCAGAGAAACTGACCAGCGGATAAGTCTGTAACAGCCCTTTGACAAACTTGAATTACCCCCTTTCTTCTTCAGGGTAAGAACATAGCAAGAGTAGAAATGTTTTCCTCTGTACTCCAGAGGTAACTCCTCTTTGGTACTTAGATAAATCAATGAGGCCATATTTTGGTAACAGGTTCTATAGTCCCTGAAGTGGACAGGAACCGTGCAAGGAGTAGAAATGGATAGGATGCCCTTGGACCATGAAGCCTAGTACCCATTTGTTGGCTGTCATGCAGCCCGAGCATTGGGAAAGGTGGTTCCCAAAGGTGGTTACAGGCTCCTGGGTGACTCCCAATGCCCCTGTCAGACCTGCTGCCCTGGAAAGAGTGCGAATGTGTGACCTCCAATTTGAGGCAGAAAAAAAAGAAGGGGATGAAGCTGAAGTTTCCTCACTAAATTTTGTGGAAGGAAAAAATGTTTTGAACTTGTAAAGAAAGTACAGCCAGACACTCACTGGGTTCTGTAGGCAAGAGCATACTGAGGAAAGTTTTTGTTTGTTCCACTGACTTCATTGGACATTGGATCAGTCGCTG
Source organism: Chelonia mydas (assembly GCF_015237465.2). NCBI lineage: Eukaryota > Metazoa > Chordata > Testudines > Cheloniidae > Chelonia > Chelonia mydas. The sequence goes on from NC_057850.1 coordinate 252,178,777, forward strand.
AGTGTCTTCCATCCATAAATGTTTGAAGGAACAAGAGATGCATCCAGACAATAGCCCACTATTATCCCCAAGAAGCTGATTTGTGGTCCAGTTGCAATAATGTTTTCCTAATTTTCCCCAACCACTTGAATAGTTTCTTGCACCATTTGTATACATTGCAATTTATCTCATGAAAGTTCTTCACAGTTAGCTACTGGGATGTTACTGGCATTTGCCCATATTTGGCAAGGCTTGATAACTTTTGAACAGAAATAGTGGCTAAATTAATTAAATTGTCTGCTGCAAATAGTTTGCCCAGCTCTGGCCAGAGGCCAGATTCTCAGCTGGTATATTATGAAGCCATACAGTATGACACAAGCTGAGAGTCTAGTGCAGGGACTTCAACTAAAGATTTGATCTTCTCTAGAGTTCAGAGAATTCCGGTACTTTGTAGAGTACGTAAATATTCAGCAGCTGCAACAAGGAGAAATTCATGCAGCCATCCCAACATCTATGCTGCCATTTGACGAGAGCTGGGAAACAGTCAGCTGTCATATAGACAGGTTGGGATTTTTTTTTTTTAAGACTCAAAATCTGCTTGTACATTATATAATTAATTTCCTTACAAAAACTAAAATGCTTAGCTGGTAAAATGCAGCTGCTTCAAATTAGAAATCCATGCAGTTCAATGCAAGGCTTTAAAGCTTTTTCAGTGTTCAGCTCTAGAGTATTTTCTATATAATGAGGTTTTAGTCAACATGGATTCTTCCTTTTGAGTTTAGGGCAATCAGTACCTCTTAGCCAGCTGGGGCCTGAGTCTAGACACAAACAGACAGATCCTGAGGACTGCTGAGATCACTGAGCCACCAGTGTGACCTCAAAGGGGCACAGGAGGGTTCTCCTGTACAAGGGTTTGAGGAAGGGACATGACAAAAGCCAGAAGCCAATGCACTCCACTGATCCCTAGCTGGCGGAATGGTCCATAGGTGTTAGCTCCAAGTTGGAGTAGCCCCATGGCTCTTTCTTTAGCCAAGGCCTGGTTCAGGCTCAGGCAATGTGTAAAGGAGGGTAGGAGCCACTTTTCAACAGCTGCACAGAGTGTGATTAAGGCCATACACCTGAAGAGAACCAAAACTTTAGGGACACAAAAGAGCAAACTTAAGCATGAACATGTTTTTAAGGAGTGATCGCTGAGGTCTCTTTCCCTTCCCCTTGCACATTTTAAACATTTTAAACAAGTATACCAATCTGTCCAGAAGACCATTACAGCTATACACTACCCTCCCTATACATGTGGCTTCTTTCTAGTCCTTAGGGGGGCATAGGGAGCGTATTTGTATGAACACTCCCACTTTGCAACTTGCCACTGTTGAGGAGAAGGGATTTGTTCTGAAATTCGCATGTTCTAGACTGCTATTATTGACACCCTGAGATCGGACCAAGCAAGTCTGTACTGGGATTTAAAAAGCACTTCAGGCAATTCTGAACCACATGCTGGCCGAGTTCCCTGAGGATCATCTCATCTATGGATATCAGAACATCTACTACTTTGTTTAAAAGCCAGCAGGATAAATACATTTTACTAGCCTTTCAAGCACTCTGTGTCTGAGCTGTGTTAAGTACTCTTTCTTTCAGGAAAGAGAGAGGTTTTTTTTTTTTCTTCTCTAAGTTCCATTTATAAGTGTGTAATTGCATTTATACAGCATTGTAGAACTTCAGAACCCAACAGATGGGAAAATGCAATGGTTAGTATTGCTAATTTGGTTACGACAATCCACTGATTGTCTGGGCACTCTTCAGATATGCAGACAAGCACTGCAGGCAGAGAGAGGAGACAAAAAAAATGGTCCTGCATGAAGGGATTTTGCAGCAACACAGGACTATAGGCCTTTGCTTCCTGCAGCGAAAGCTTCCCCATGGACCAGTGAAAAGGAACACGTTTTACAAGCCATGGGAGAGAAATCAATATAGCTAGAAGCAGTGTCGACCACCAACAGCAATTATTATGATTCAGCTAACTGGGTGAACCCAATAATAATATGGTACGAAAGGGGGGAGTGCTATACATACACCGCGTGACGAGATCGGATTTTCTGCCAAATGAAAACTGGGTTTTGTGCTGTTTCCAGTTGCATCAGCACATCTCAGCTATGTTTTGAAAAGCACATACTGTTAGAATAAAGTATAGTTAGGGTCTGATCTAAAGCCCTGCCCCATTGACTTCCTTTGGGTTTGGATCAGGCCCTGAGAGTACGTCTACTCTGTAGCGGGTAGTAAGTTACTCAGCTTGGGTAGACAGACAGGGGCTAGCTCTGCTTGAGAGAGCATGCTAAAAATATCTGTGTAGCTAAAAATAGCCTTTTAGCCATGTAGCTAAAAGGCAGCAGTTCAGATGAGCCTCCTGAGTACAAATCCCCCCAGACCTCTAGGGTACATACCCAGACAGCTAGGCCAAGCTGCCACCCATGTTACCCTGGCGACAGTGTTATTTTTAGAGCTCTAGCCACCGAAGAGGGAGAGAGGGAGTGAAGGACTTGCCACCAAATTGCCACGGAAGATGCGGATATGCTGCTCCAATCACGGACAGAGTGCTGCCCCTTTCTATTGGCCGCCGCAGGCACCTGCTTCCTTCACTGGTGCCTGGAGCCGGCCCCGAGTACAACTATTTTATTTGTGAATCACTTGCTTTCCTTGTTCAAGCTAATCATCTAGCTTGCTATTTATAGGCTGCAGCTGCCAACTGAAAGCCAACAAAAATGGGAGCAGTAAGACAAAACAAAGTTTGTTAAGTGCTCCTTATACTGCAGGTAATGGTGTTGGGCCAATCACAATGTAGAGTTAATTATCCCTCCAGAATAATATGGTTGCCCTGCCACATAAAAGGCTTGTGATTCTGCAATTCATGTCAATGGCAAAACTCCACCACTGCTTTCAGTGGGAGGAGGGTTGTGTTTATCGACTAGTAGTACAATTCTAAATCCTGTAAAATGATTTTACCTTCTTAAAAAAATATAATGAACCTGACTCTGCATGAGTATAACTCCAGTCCAATACCTACAAGTCAGTGTACGCATTGCGCTTCTCATTTGGGGGTGATGATTTTAGATGACTTTAAAAGTTGATTCTCTCCACAGTCTGGAGGATTAGTGGGGGCACATGATAACTTCTTCCACGACTCTTAGAAGCTCCTCCTATTCACAGTGATTAATACTCTGCTCCACTGCAGTGAAACTGCTTGCAAGTTGGAGTGCTAATTGCTGAGGGGAACAAGGACAAGGTCTAGCCCAATAGTACTGTCATTGAATAGCATCCAGTCCCGAACTCCATTCCAACAATAAGTCTTTCCTATGAGGCTGTAACTTCCATGTCTATAATGAATTCCTTCATAGATGGGCCTTGACTGCCTGAGAATAGTACTCCTGGCAAAGTGGACATAAATGGACCCCACACGGGCATATTTTTTAAACAGCAGTCCCGGAAGTATGCAGGACACTCTAGAAAACATCGGACTTGAGTTTCTCTCTTGCTTCTCCCCAGTTCTGAAGTGTGCGCACCTGTCTTTAATAGCCAGCTTGGCAAGATGTTAAAACAACAGGTGGTTTTTACCGACTTCATTCACTTGCCCAGAGCTCAACTGTTAGTGAAGCACCTCGGGGAAACTTGGTGGCTTATGAGTAGTTTAAGGGAGAAGTAGCAGAAGGAAGAAGTGATTTTAAATTCTGTGTCCCCAGAATGGTGTAAATGAGGTACAGGAACGGACCACCTCTCTTTAGCCAGACAGCAGTCACAGCCCGGCTATAGGAGGGCAAGCTTCCACCTCATGTGTCAAGGAAGAGGCGCCTGTCTTGTGTTGTGATGCCAAGTAAGGTGGTGGGGTTTTTGTAATGAGGGCTTGTAGCAAAGCGAAGGTTGAAGACTCACCGACGTGGCGCCTCCTTCTGGTCGTCCTGGAAATTAGCTCTTTTCCAGCATACGGAGCATCCTCTGCAGGCCAGTGTCTCACCTGCCGCTGGCCCCATGTCTCTCCCAGACCCGGTGCCCTTTACCTTGGGGCTCTGCCCCAGCAGTACCCCCATACTCTGGGCACACTCTGGGTCTCCCCTCCCTGGGGAACCTCTAACCCTCTAAACCCACCTTGCCTCAATGGCTACTGCCAGTCATCATCTAGCCCCCGCTCCCTGAGGCAGACTGCAGTGTAAAGGCCACGCATCACTGGCAAGGAGGTTGGACCAGCTGCGTCTGCCTAACCGTGGGCTGCACCTCCCAGCCCCAGTACCCGCATAGGCCTTCACCAAGGCCTGCAGCCTGGGGGTTTACCAGGCTGGAGCTCCACAGCTCCTCTTGCCTTTCCCCAGCCCTGCTCTACTCCCAGTACCCTGCACTCCCAGGCAGTCAGGCCCTTCTCTCTCCACAGCTAGAGAGAGACTCCTCAGCCCCTGGCTCACAGCCAGTGGTGAGCTGGAGCCGGTTCGCACCGGTTCACTGGAACTGGTTGTTAAATTTAGAAGCCCTTTTAGAACCAGTTGTCCCTCACGGAACAACCAGTTCTAAAAGGGCGTCTAAATTTAACAACCGGCCAAAAGTGGCGCCTTAGGCGCCGACTCCGCGGATGCTCCGGGGCTGGAGCACCCACGGGGAAAATTTGGTGGGTGCAGAGCACCCACTGGCAGCTCCCCACCCCGCGCCCAGCCCTAGCTCCCCTCCGCTCCGCCTCCGCCTCCTCCCCTGAACGCGCTGCCCCGCTCTGCTTCTCCATCCCCTGGTTTCCCGCGAATCAGCTGTTCGCGCGGGAAGCCTGGGAGGGCTGAGAAGCAAGCGGCAGCTTCGCGCTGAGGCCCAGGGAGGTGGAGGGGAGCTGGGGCGGGGGGCGCGAGGAGGGCTGCCCGCGCTGCAGCAGGTAACCCAGGGGGCGCGCAGGGGAACCGCTCCCCGCCCCAGCTCACCTCCACCACCCTCAGCCTGAGCGCGAAGCCACCACCTGCTTCTCAGCCCTCCCAGGCTTCCCGCACAAACAGCTGATTCACGGGAAACCAGGGGATGGAGAAGCAGAGCGGGGTGGCGCATTCAGGGGAGGAGGTGGAGGCAGAGAGGAGGTGAGCTGTCGAGCGCCCACCAAATTTTCCCCGTGGGGGCTCCAGCCCCAGAGCACCCACGGAGTCAGCGCCTAAGGGGCCACTTTTGATGTGATCAGTGGGGGGAGCAGCCGCTCCCCCTGCTCCCCCCCTAGCTACGCTACCCCACCCCTAGGAGCCAGAGGGACCTGCCGGATGCTTCCTGGGATCTGCCCCAGGTAAGCACCACCGGGACTCCCCCCTCACCCCCCGTCAGGTCTCTCTGGCTCTTAGTGACGGGGTGGGCACCCACTACGGTGGCCCACGAGACCCTCCTGCCCGGTTCTGGGGGCAGTCGGGACAGGGGAGGGGGTGGATGGGGCAGGGGTCGGGGGGGTGGGAGCATCAAGGAACACAGGGGGTTGGATGGGGCAGGAGCCGCAGGGGTGGGCCACGACCCCCTCGTGGGGTGAGGAGGGAACCAGTTGTTAAGATTTTGGCAGCTCATCACTGCTCACAGCCCTTTTATAGGGCCAGCTGTGGCCTGATTGAGCTGAGCACACCTGACCACTCCCTCAGCTGCTCTCACTGCTTATCCCAGCTGCAGCCCTCTCCAAGGCTACTTTCATCCCCTGTTCTGCAGGAGTGGGGCAGCCACCCCACTACAGGGCTACTGGATTGAGATGGTCAGACTGTTTTCCAGAAGTCACCAAGCAGACATTAGATCAGGGATAGTGAATTATTTTTTTGTCAAGGTTGAAATTTCTTGATCAAGGTATAGTCAAGGTCCAGAATCCAGAGGAAAAAAAAAAAACCAATAATGATAACAAGTAAATAAAAAGATTTCAGGGTCTGTTCAAAAGTGTCAGGAGGGCCGGATTTAGCCTGCCTACCCCCACATTAGATGTTACTGTGACGCTGGCAAGCTCTTGCCAAGGCCCCAAGCCTCACTGAACACATAAATGCATAGCTAGAAACTTACCTTGCTTACCTGTTGTGACGTTATTGACATAACCTGACACCACTGTTTTATATCTGCAGCAAATATTGTTCAAAGGTTGTCATGTAAGGTGTCTATGGAAAGGTTATGATTTGCTAATTATGATTATGCTATCTGTATGCATGCATCATTTTTGTATTTAAAGTTGTAAGTATTGGCTCTATACTGGTGCTATGCTCAAACTGGTGCTATGCTTCTCGGTGACACCCCAGACAAGTTGGTGTCAGCTCTGCCTAGCCTGCTTGATGGCCCACTAAGGACCATAAGCTCTACAATTTACTCATTGAGAGAAGGCAGATACACATGTGCCAGCAATGCCCCTCTGCCGTGTACATTGGCCAAACCGGACAGTCTCTACGTAAAAGAATAAATGGACACAAATCAGACATCAAGAATTATAACATTCAAAAACCAGTCGGAGAACACTTCAATCTCTTTGGTCACTCGATTACAGACCTAAAGGTTGCAATGCTTCAACAACAAAACTTTAAAAACAGACTTGAACGAGAAAGTGCAGAACTGGAATTAATTTGCAAACTGGACACCATTAAATTAGGCTTGAATAAAGACTGGGAGTGGATGGGTCATTACACAAACTAAAAACTATTTCCCCATGCTAATTTTTCCCGCAACTGTTACTCACACCTTCTTGTCAACTGTTTGAAATGGGCCATCCTGATTATCACTACAGAAGGTTTTTTTTCTCCTGCTGATAATAGCCCAGCTTAATTGATTTGTCTCATTAGAGTTGGTTTGGCAACCCCCATCTTTTCTTTTTCTCTGTGTATATATATCTTCCTACTGTATTTTCCACTCCATGCATCTGACGAAGTGGGTTTTAGCCCACAAAAGCTTATGCCCAAATAAATTTGTTAGTCTCTAAGGTGCCACTAGTACTCCTCATTCTTTTTGCAGATACACCGTGTGACTCAGCAAAGTATTCAGGGACTTGCCCATGTGACTTCAAACACCCTTTTGCTGTAATTTTCCACAGTAAGAACAAAGAGGTGTTCTTACACCTGGAAAACACTATAAAAGGCTGATGTCTCATCTCCATCTTGTCTTCAATCCTGTTTCTTACCTCTGGAGGGACTTTGCTACAAACGGAAGCTCTAAACAAAGGACTGATGACCCATCCCAGCTGTGGATGTTCTCCAGAGACTTGATTTGAACCTGCAGTTTATTCTATCGGTGCTACAAGCCTGAACCAAGAACTCTGCCATTACTGTATGTAATTGGTTCCATTTAACCAATTCTAGCTCTCATCTCTATCTTTTTCCTTTTATGAATAAACCTTTAGATTTTAGATTCTAAAGGATTGGCAACAGTGTGCTTTGTGGGTAATATCTGATTTGTATATTGACCTGGGGTCTGGGGCTTGGTCCTTTAGGATTGAGAGAACCTCTTTTCTTTTAGGTTTCAGAGTAACAGCCGTGTTAGTCTGTATTCGTAAAAAGAAAAGGAGTACTTGTGGCACCTTAGAGACTAACCAGTTTATTTGAGCATGAGCTTTCGTGAGCTACAGCTCACTTCATCGGATGCATAGCATATCGTGGAAACTGCAGAAGACATTATATACACACAGAGACCATGAAACAAAACTTCCTCCCACCCCACTCCCCCGCTGGCAACAGCTTATCTAAAGTGATCATCAAGTAGAGCCATTTCCAGCACAAATCCAGGTTTTCTCACCCTTCCCCCCCCCCCGCCACACACACATACAAACTCACTCTCCTGCTGGCAACAGCCCATCCCCCTTTGAAACCCCTCTTTATAATGCGCATGATAATCAAGGTGGGTCACCTCCAGCACTAATCCAGGTTTTCTCACCCCCCCCACACACCCCCCTCCAAAAACCACACACACAAACTCATTCTCCTGCTGGCAACAGCTCATCTTACAATGTGCACAGCAATAATCCAAGTTTAACCAGAACGTCTTGGGGGGGGTTTTGCAGGAAAAAAAACAGGGGGACAGGCTACCTTGCATAATGAGCGGGGGAGTGGGGTGGGAGGAAGTTTTGTTTCATGGTCTCTGTGTGTATATAATGTCTTCTGCAGTTTCCACGATATGCTATGCATCCGATGAAGTGAGCTGTAGCTCACGAAAGCTCATGCTCAAATAAACTGGTTAGTCTCTAAGGTGCCACAAGTACTCCTTTTCTCTTTTCTTTTACTGGGGTATTGGTTTTCATAACCATTTGTCCCCATAAGGAGTGACACTGGTGGTGATACTGGGAAACTGGAGTGCCTAAGGGAATTGCTTGTGTGACTTGTGGTTAGCCAGTGGGGTAAAACCAAAGTCCTCTCTGTCTGGCTGGTTTGGTTTGCCTTGGTGTGCATAGAAACCCCAGCCTTGGGCTGTAACTGCCCTTCTTTTAGCAATTTCTCCTGAATTGGCACTCTCAGTTAGGTCCCACCAGAACCAGCATCGTTACACCTGTGTGTTAGCATTATCTATCTATCTATCTATCTATCTATATAAGATTAGATGTTAAGTTGATAAGAATGTGTTTAAACTTTGTAAAAATGCTTGTAGGATACTGCACGTATTGATCTCACTTTTAACCTCTACAGGCCATGGTATAAAGTTATACTGAGTGTTTGCCTTGTAAACCTCTGTTATTGTGTAACTCACCCAACAGAAAAAGAAGTGTTAATTAAGGGAAAAAGAAAAGGAGTACCCGTGGCACCTTAGAGACTAACCAATTTATTTGAGCATAAGCTTTTGTGAGCTACAGCTCACTTCATCGGATGCATACTGTGGAAACATACAGTATGCATCCGATGAAGTGAGCTGTAGCTCACGAAAGCTTATGCTCAAATAAATTGGTTAGTCTCTAAGGTGCCACAAGTACTCCTTTTCTTTTTGCGAATACAGACTAACACGGCTGTTACTCTGAAACCTGTAATTAAGGGAAAGTGTTCAAGATGGCCCATTGAAGGCAAATGAGGTATTGTGTAGCATCAACAGAGCGGGGCCCTGTGGATTGTATTCCTAAGTCCCTCCAAGAAGAAGAGATCTACAGATGAACTCATCCCATCAGTTTGGGACTCTGGAGTGGAGGGAATAAAAATCCCTGGCAAGAAGAAACTGACTCTCTCTGATACTGTCTGGACTCTGAGGGGCCAAAGATTCCTAAACATAAGCAAAGAGATCCCCATGCTGCTTGGCATGGGTTAGCCCTGAAAGACATTTTGAATTGACAGATTACTACAATTCTGTCACCATTTGAATCACAGACTGAAACTCATTTGTGTATGCACGCTTGCTTGCTTTAACCTGTAAATAACTCTCTTATTCCTGTTTCCTAGTTAATAAACCTTGAGTTTGTTCATTATAGGACTGACTGCAAGTGTTGTCTTTGGTGTGAGATCTCAGGTACAAAATGGTCTGTGGTAAGTGATTGGTCACTTGGGACTGGGAGCAACCTGAATATTTTGTGATTGCTGGAGTAAATGACCATTTATCAGTCAATCCAGCTTGCCTGGGTGGCAAGATAGACTGGACAGCCTAAGGGGACTGCCTGTGACTCCATGGTAAGACAAAAAGAAAAGGAGTACTTGTGGCACCTTAGAGACTAACCAATTTATTTGAGCATGAGCTTTCATGAAAGCTCATGCTCAAATAAATTGGTTAGTCTCTAAGGTGCCACAAGTACTCCTTTTTTTTTTGCGAATACAGACTAACACGGCTGTTACTCTGAAACATGGTAAGACAGTGATCCAGCACTTCATATTTGTGACTGAGTTGGTGAAATCCAATTATAGAACATACCACCAGTTTGGGGTGTTTACCCTGCTTTCAACAGTCTGCCCTGAGATAGGCACTCACAGCGGTGAATCACTCCGGACAGCATGACAGTTACGAGGGCTGATCTTGCTCCTACTGAAGTAAATAAGAGCATTGACACTGAGTTCAAAGGGAGCAGGACTGGGACCTCAATTGCCACTTCTCTGGCCTTGATTTGAACTGGAGAGGTAGAGGTGGAAGGATTTAAAGCCCACTACCAGGCCCCCAGTTATCCAGTTACTTATGAATCTTTCTTGACTTTTTTCTAGTCTTGTGAATTGAAGCACTACCTGCAAATGTCAAGGAGACAACCAATGGGAATAAAGACAACTAATGTGTCTGAAGCAGTGGGGAGGAGGCATAGATTTGTATGGATCACCTGTATCTCCACACATGAGCAGGGCAGGACAACTTGTCTAGAAGGGCCCAGAAACTTCCAGAAGAAGGGTGCGGTGGTTACTAGGCATGCTCAAGACATTTTCTTGAAGCTGTAAAGAAAGCTGTCATCATGGGTGGGCAGTTTGGTATATTTCATTCACAGTCTGAGAGCTGAGCCAATCAGAGCAGGGGAGAGCGCAAGGACAGAAGTTAGTGTGAGCTCTGTGGACTTGGAGGAAGAATAAAACATAAGACCAATACATGTTAGTCAAACCTGCAAGGGGGTTTATTCTGAGTTACTTGGTGACCTCGATGACTTGACTGATGTAGGCGGGTCTTGTCTGCCTGTAAGTGTCCTGTTTGGTGACCAGCTGTCCTGAATTACATGAACAGAGATCCCCACTTGTCCCCAAGGGAACTTTATGGTGTACTCAACAGGCTTGGCTTCAGTGCAGCTGTCACTCGCCTTTCTGGTGTTAGGAAAGATGTTGAGAATATCAGTGGAGCACGGGTCTCCAAATGAGCAGTTAGACAACTCATCCTTGCCTCTGCTACAGGACTCTGAGTGCCTTTAGTACCAAATCTACTTCCTTCAGGCACTGATCAGAAAGCTAGAAAAACAGCCCACTGAGGCAGATGTCAGGTGTTTGTATTTGGTCAGTCAGAGCCAGTGATGAGCTGCCAAAAACTTAACAACCGGTTCCCTCCTCACCCCACAAGGGGGTCGTTGCCCAACCCCACCCCCCGGAGCTCCTGCACCATCGAACCCCCCGCATTCCTTGACACCCTCCCAGGACCCCTGTCCCATCCACCCCCCTCCCCTGTTCCCTGACTGCCCCCAGAACCGGGCAGGAGGGTCTCGTGGGCCACCGTAGTGGGTGCCCACCCCGACCCTAAGAGCCAGAGGGACCTGCTGGGGGGTGAGATGGGGAGTCCCGGTGGTGCTTACCTGGTGCAGCTCCCAGGAAGCATCCGGCAGGTCCCTCTGGCTCCTAGGGGCGGGGTAGCATAGCTGGGGAGAGCAGGGGGAGCAGCTGCTCCCCCCACTGATCACATCAAAAGTGGCTCCTTAGGCGCCGACTCCATGGGTGCTCCGGGCTGGAGCCCCCACGGGGAAAATTTGGTGGGTGCAGAGCACCCACCAGCAACTCCCCACCCCGCGCCCGGCCCCAGCTCACCTCCGCTCCGCCTCCTCCCCTGAAAGCGCCGCCCCACTCTGATTCTCCCCCCCACCCCCCCCAGCTTCCCGCGAATCAGCTGTTCGGCAGGAAGCCTGGGAGGGCTGAGAAGCAGGTGGAGGCTTCGTGCTCAGGCCCAGGGTGGCGGAGGTGAGCTGGGGTGGGGAGCAATTCCCCTGCGCGCTCCCCAGGTTACCTGCTAGGGCGCGGGCAGCCCTCCTTGCGCCCCCCACCCCAGCTCACCTCCGCCTCCTTGGGGCTGAGCGTGAAGCCACTGCTTGCTTCTCAGCCCGCCCCCCCTCGACTTCCTGCGTGAACGGCTGATTCATGGGAAACCTGGCGGGGCGGAGAAGCAGAGCGGGGCGTCGCGTCCAGGGGAGGAGGCAGAGGCGGAGCAGAGGTGAACTGGGGCCAGGGGCAGGGCGGGGAGCTGCCGGTGGGTGCTCTGCACCCACCAAATTTTCCCCTTGGGTGCTCCAGCCCTGGAGCACCCATGGAGTCAGCGCCACTTTTGGCTGGTTGTTAAATTTAGAAGCCCTTTTAGAACCGGTTGTCCCTCGCGGAACAACTGGTTCTAAAAGGGCTTCTAAATTTAAGAGCCGGTTCCAGCAAACCGGTGCCAACCGGCTCCAGCTCACCACCGGACAGAGCTAAGTAAGGCTGGGCTTTCTCTGCCACTGTGTCCATATACACCTCGGGCTAACAGTCAAAACAAACCAAGACATTGGCCACTAGGGCTCTTCCATCTTTGATGAACATGAGGTAGAGCTTTCTCAGGCCTCCTTTGATAATTGGGAAGTGGTGTTCTTGGTACACTTTGCTCTCTGGCTTCCTTCGCCAGCACAATAAGCCGAGTGAGATCCTGTCTTATGTGGGTCTCCTGAACTGCTGCATGCCGTGCCAAGATGTGGGAAGAGATTAGCAAAACATTGGCTGTATCCTGCCAGAGCTCAGATTTTGCCATGCCCAACTTACATCCCAGTGGGTTACATTGAGAGCTGTGATGTACTGGTGCTCTCTATTCCATCTGTCCAGCCACTGCTGACTGCATCTTCATGGAAGTGTTTCATCCTTTGGGCTTGGCAAGGAAGGTCTCCCCACTGGAGGAAGTCTACGTCTCTCCATTTGAAGGGGATATAAGGTATTTTATTTTGGGTCCTGACCTCTCCCTCCCCTGGAGCTCATGGGCAATCAGGCTCAGTAATGATTTCTGAGATGGCAGGCATCTTGCCTGCCTCTATCAGCCACTGCTTCTTGAAATCATCAATGCCATTTTTCAATGCTCATGGTCTTCCCAGTGGAGTGGGTGATTCTGTGTAGCCACCTTGCCTGGGTAGATTAATAAGGCTGGTGAAACTCATCACGACCAGTCCTCCATCACTTGATCTGGTATAATATGGGCTATTGCTGGTGTCTGGCTGATGGTGTCTCCTAATGGTGTTATCAAGGGAAGAGAGCAGAGTGTTCTTACACCCAGGATGACCTGTAGGATGACCCATGGAATGGTTGAACATGTTCAGTGTATCTGACTTCTGTGATGGCTTGATAAGGAACTGTGTTGATTCTCTTTAACTAGGTGCCAAGTTTTTACTGGTCAATGCTGTCAGCGACAACCCAATCGATGGTCCAGCCTTCACCCTAAGGAATTCTCAGACTCACCTGGAGTTATCGTGCTAAGCCCATCTCTACTGACTCTCCAGGCCTTGCAGTTCTCGATTGTGTAAGAGTTGTGAGCTGGGCTAATGAGGAGCTCATGGCACTTCCTGGCTTGCACCTTCAGATGGGACAGCCTGCAGAAGCACTCTGGAGCACTGATGGCTTTGTTCATACCTTCCCACAAGTCACTGAGCCAGTCCAAATCATCAACAAGGGCTGCAGCTGTTACTTTTTTCAGTCTCACAAGATTTGCCGTTGTTCATTAAGCTAGCACCCTTCATTAGTGTTAAACTTACTTGGGTATGTTTAGCCTTTGACTTCTTTTGAAATCAAGATCTTAATTTTAGATTCGGGGCATGTAAAAGTTGTAGACAATTTACCCAAATCTCCTGTTGAATTATTATGTACAGGGGCTGGAGAGGCAGGTGTGTGTGTGTGTGTGTCCCTTCACCCAGTTGTTCACCAAACCTATCCATAATCCTCCCCTATCCCTTGTCCAGACCGTGCATCCACAGTACACCACGTGGATCCAGGCTCTACACAAGGGATGGGGGAAGATTATGGAGTGTAGAGAAGTGGGGGAAACAGCTGTAGAGCTGACTGATTCCCTTTTATGTGTATTGAGGGGAGGGATCTGTAATGCAAGATGCCCCCTCTGTGTGCAGATCTGGGCGGTAGAGTGCAATCCAGAAACCAGGCTAGGTATTGCTAGAAATTACTATGGATTACTGTATATTACTCTAAATTATTATTCATTACTTTCAAAATGGACTTGCTGTCCTGCTGCTCCTATGGAAATGAATGACTAATTATAGGTGGTGCTGATTTGGGGGCTATTGTATTTATTGGGTGGGTCCATGAGCTGGATGGTGATTTTTAAAGGATTTAACTAGGTAACATATAATCAGACTGTATAAAAGTGACACACATTTTGAAATTGTCTTGTCATTTCAGAGAGCAATTTTCCAAGACTTTTACCGCACCTTGAGCTGTGTTAAGTTTATGCAGACATAAAGTTAATGGGAAAGCAAACTATCAAGTATTTCTTCAGAATCCTGTGCTGGTAGTCTTAGAACATCAAAGAACACACTGATCATGAGAAGCTAAATGTGTCCAGTAATAATCCACAAAACATGCTCAGAAATGTTGAAACAGAACGGACAAGTATTGTGGGCCCTAAATTAAGATTTTTTTTAATGGAGTCAGGGAATTACAGAAACTAATACAATTGTTTTCATTTTTTAAAATTTGTTGGAAACAGCATTGCAGGTAGAACTGGTGGAATCTTTCTGATGAAAACTGGCTTGAAAAATAGAAAATGGTGTGAGAATTTATTTTCCTGAAAACTCCGAAGACTGTCATCAGACAGTTACATTTCTCCATCAGTTTCTCATGGAAACACAAAATTCTATATTTCCCTTCCAATCATAAGAACATCAGAACAGCCATACTGGGTCAGACCAAAGGTCCATCTAGCCCAGAATCCTGTGGCCAATGCCAGGTGCCCCAGAGGGAATGAACAGGGAATGAACAGAGCAGGTAACCATTGAATGATCCATACCCTGTCATCCATTCCCAGCTTCTGGCAAACAGGCTAGGAACACCATCCCTGCCCATTCTGGCTAACAGTCATTGATGGACCTATCCTCCATGAACTTATCTAGTTCTTTTTTTAACCCTGTTATAGTCTTGGCCTTCACAACATCCTCTGGCAAGGAGTTCCACAAGTTGACTGTGCGTCATGTGAAAAAATACTTTCTTTTGTTTGTTTTAACCTCCTGCCTATTAATTTTATTTGGTGACCCCTAGTTCTTGTGTGATGAGAAGGAGTAAATAACACTTCCTTAATTACTTTCTGCACACCTGTCATGATTGTATAGACCTCTATCATATCCCCTCTTAGTAATCTCTTTTCCAAGATGAAAAGTCCCAGTTTTATTAATCTCTCCTCCTATGGCAGCTGTTCCATACCCCTAATCATTTTTGTCGACCTTTTCTGAACCTTTTCCAATTCCAATATATCTTTTTTTGAGATGGGGTGACGACGTCTGCACGCAGTATTCAAGATGTGGGTGTACCATGGATTTATATAGAGGCAATATGATATTTTCTGTCTTATTATCTATCTCTTTCTTAATGATTCCCAACATTCTGTTAGCTTTTTTGATTGGCCGGCGCTAATTTTGGATAGCCTCTAGTTTGTTCAGTTGGGGCTTGACCATGCCCCTTCCTAAAATGTAGCCAAGGTATTTAGCCTCGGCTAGCCGTATAGCACACTTGGCTGGGTTGACTGTGAGGCCAGCCCGTCTTAGCGTGTTCAGAACTGCTTCCACCTTTTCTAAGTGGGTTTCCCAGTCGGGGGTGTGAATAACCACATCATCCAGGTATGCCGCTGCATAACTGGTATGGGGCCGTAGGAGCTTGTCCATAAGACGCTGGAAGGTGGCAGGTGCCCCATGCAGTCCAAAAGGAAGAACCACATATTGAAACAGACCCTCTGGGATAGAGAATGCCGTCTTTTCTTTTGCATCTTTGGCAAGGGGAATCTGCCAGTATCTCTTTGTTAAATCAAGAGTGCTCAAAAATCGGGCATTATCCAAGCAGTCAACTAACTCATTGATATGGGGTATGCATCGAATTTGGATATCTCATTCAGCCGGCAAAAGTCATTACAAAACCTAGTGGTGCCATCGGGTTTGGGCACCAGCACAATCGGCTTTGACCACTGACTATGGGACTCTTCAATGACTCCCAGCTCCAACATCCTTTTTACCTCTGCCTTGATCTCCTCCCTTTTTGCCGCTGGGACCCAATAGGGCCTTAAAGTTACCTTTGCCCCAGGGTCTGTGATAATGTGGTGACATGCTTCGGTGGTCTGACCTGGTTTAGTTGAAAACATGTCCTGGTATAGGTTGATCATCTCAGTTACCTCCTTCTTCTGGTTTGCTGTCAGATCAGTGGATATCCTGATTTGCTCCTGCATGTTATTTCCCTGGATCAGGGTCTCTTGGGCCACTACACATGCCTCTTGTTGGTGCCAAGGCTTTAAGAAGTTAATGTGATAAATTTGTTCTTGTTTCTGGCGTCCTGGCTGCTGCACCTTCTAGGTTACTTTCCCCACAGGTTCAACCACCTCACAGGGCTCCTACCATTGGGCCAAAAGCTTGCTTTCTGCTGTGGGTACCAACATCATCACCTGATCCCCTGGCTGGAACTGTCGGACTTTTGCCTGGCGATTGTAATGGGTTCCCTGGGCCTCCTCCGCTTTTTCCAAATGTTCCTGTACAGTGGGGGTGACCCGGGATATCCGTTCTCACATCTGCAACACATGGCCAATTATATTTCTCCCCTCATTGGGTTCCTCTTCCCAGATTTCTTTTGCAATATCTGGTATGCCACAGAGGTGATGTTCATATAATAATTCAAAGGGGGAAAACCCAATTGAGGCCTGAGGTACCTCCCGAATTGCAAGCATAAGGTAGGGTAGTACGGTGTCCCAATCCTTCCCGTCCCAACTTACCACTTTCCTTATCATTGCCTTGAGGGTTCAATTAAACCTTTCTACCAGCCCATCGGTCTGCGGATGATAGACTGAAGTTCTCAGGGTATGTATATGGAGCAGCGTACAGAGGTCCTTCATTAGCTTTGACATAAATGGGGTACCTTGGTCTGTTAATATCTCCTTTGGTAGCCCCACTCAGGCAAAGATCACCACCAACTCTTTAGCTATCGTTTTAGAGGCCGTGTTCCACAGGGGGATGGCTTCTAGGTAGCGAGTAGCATAATCCAGAACGACAAGTATGTATTGGTGGCCCTGGGCTGTCTTCTCCAGGGTTCCCACTAGGTCCATGGCTATTTGCTCGAAGGGGATCTCTATGATGGGAAGGGGTACTAAAGGTGCCCTCAAGTGGGGACGGGGACTGTGCAGCTGACACTCCGGGCGGGACGCACAGTATCTCTGCACTTCTTCATGTACTCCAGGACAGAAGAATCATCGCAGGACCCGTGCCAGGGTCTTCTCTACCCACAAATGCCCCCCAAAAAGATGACTATGGGCCAGACTTAACACAGCATTCTGGTGTTTTTGAGGTACTAGGATCTGCTGTACCTTCTGCCCCTGTACTGGTGCAACCTGGTATAAGAGATTCTTCTTCATTATGAAGTAGGTTTTCCCTTCCACGAGGACCCCATCTATTTCAGTCACCTCCTTCCTAATGTTGTCGTATCTTGGGTCTTCAGCCTGGTCCCATCCAAAATTTCCTCTCCCAAGGCTAATCTGCCCGAGATCCAGGGGGCCAGTCTCTGTTGCCTCTACTGGTTCAGAGGCGTTAGGGTGTGGGTCAGACTCGGGTGCTTCTCCCTCCTGGGTGGCTTCCTTTTCAGCTGCTTGGGTCCGCCTACCTATGAGAGCAACCCTCTGGCTTTGGGCCAGTATTTGGGTTCCCAAGGCCTTAGCTGCCCTCCTTTCCCTTTTTGACTTTCTACCCTGTCTGGGAGTGGAGAACAAATCTGGGGATATTTCAGAGAAGATTGTGGGTTGGCAATCTACTGTGGATGCCTCACTAACTTCAGGGCTTCCCCCTTTCTCCAATTCCCCTACTGGGAGTAAGTCTCCAAACCCTGGGAAGTACCTCCCTATGAGCACCAGGTATGGGAGTTTAGGGACTGCTGCTACCTCAGTAGTGTTCCCCTGAATCTCGATTTTTACTGGGATGGTGGGGTAATAACCAACTGTCCCGTGGACGCATGTTATCCCCGTATGCTTAGCCTACAGCAGCTGACTACACTTCACGAGCTTCCCCGAGACAAGCGTGATAGCACTCCCCGAATCAACCAGTGCCGTGGTCTCTACCCCATTTAGCTTCACTGGTCTGGTGTACGTATGTAGGGTTAGTGAGACCCCCACAAGGTGGATTAGGGAGCATGGGTCTGCCCAGTTCCCCAGGTTACACTGCATAGGCTCCTCAGCATTGGGACACTGTGCAGCTATGTGTCCCCACTCCCTGCAGGTGTAACATCTGTATGGAGCCCTAGGCGTTCCCCGGTCTCTTGGTTTGGGCAGTCTAACATCACGATCCTCTTTCACCTCAGTGGTCCGACTCTTTTTGGCTTCTGGTGGGCCTTCAGCCCCTCTCTTTTTCCACCTGGGCTCTCCTGGCGGCCCAGTCACCCGAGCTCTAGGGCTTGGTGCTGCTAATTTAACCCGGGGTGCTTCTTTTTTAACTGGTCGGGTCAGCTCCCTCACCGTCCTTCGCCTTTCTGCCAGTGCGACAACCTCGTCGTAGGTGGAGGGTTCGTTCTGGCTTATCCAGGGGCAAAGGTCTGGCGGTAGTCCTCTCATGTACCGATCAATGAGCAGAACCTCTAGTATCTCCTCCGGACTCCGGGACTCAGTTCATAACCACTTTCATGCGAGATGGATGAGGTCATATAATTGGCACTGCGGGGTTTTGTTTTCCTGGTACCTCCACTCATGATATTGCTGGGCCCGCACTGCAGTCGTTACCCCAGATCTGGCCAGGATCTCTGCTTTCAGCTGGGGATAGTCTGCCGCAGCCTCTTCAGGCAAATCATAGCAGGCCTTCTGGGCCTCCCCACAAAGGAATGGAGTGAGGATGCCAGACCACTGTTCTCGGGGCCAAGCCTCCCACAGGGCTGTCCTCTTAAAGGCCAGGAGGTATGCCTCTACATCATCCTCTCGTGTCATTTTCTGTAGCCGATTGCTGGCCCTCATGATCTGCGTCCCATCATGGCCGCAGTTCAGCTCTGTAAGGGCCTTTACCTGATTTACCAGTTCCCGCAACATAGCCCGGTCTTGAGCAGCCTGGTCCATCAGCAGGCGATTAGTCTCTTGCTGCAGCCGCTCTGCTTCCTGTTGGGCGGCTGCCTGGACACGGGTAGCCTCCTGCTGGGCAGCCATGGTTTGTATCAGTGCCTGCACTACCTCCTCCATTGTGGTGAAAAAAAAATAAACCCTCTCCCTTTTTTTAAAATTTTTTTTCCAAACACCCTCCTTCTTCCGCCATGCTGTGCACACCAGATCCCACTTCTGATACCAGTTGTGACAAAGTTCCTCCTCTACCTTGGTGGGTCTTGCGCTTATTGGCGGATTTGCTCACCTTGGAGATTCACAGCAGCCCTCAGTTTGGCCGTTTTCGTGAACCCACAGTCCAGGTCAACTTCTCCTGTGTCTGACCAGGAGTTGGGAGGTTTGGGGGGAACCCGGACCCACTCTCTACTCCGGGTTCCAGCCCAGGGCCCTGTGGAATGCAGCTGTCTAGAGTGCCTCCTGGAACAGCTGTGCGACAGCTACAACTCCTTGGGCTACTTCCCTATGGCCTCCTCCCAACACCTTCTTTATCCTCACCACAGGATCTTCCTCCTGGTGTCTGATAATGCTTGTACACCTCAGTCCTCCAACAGTCCGCGTTCTCACTCTCAGCTCCCAGCGCCTCTTGCTCCCAGCTCCTTACACGAGCACCACAAACTGAAGTGAGCTCCTTTTTAAACCCAGGTGCCTTGATTAGCCTGCCTTAATTGATTCTAGCAGCTTCTTGATTGGCTGCAGGTGTTCTAATCAGCCTGTCTTAATTGTTTCCAGAAGGTTCCTGATTGTTCTGGAACCTTCCTTGTTACCTTACCCAGGGAAAAGGGACCTAATTAATCTGTGGCTAATATATCTGCCTTCTATCACTCTCCTGTAGCCATCTGGCCTGACCCTGTCACAATATATACTTATACAAATAATTATAGTATATATTACTGCGGAACCTTATGGACCCATCAAAGATCAGGGCCCCGGTGTGCTAAGCATTGTACATACAGATAGCGATCCCTGCCCTGAAGAGCATACAGTCTGAGTAGAAATGACAGACTAAAAAGCAGGAAGAGAAATAGCCACAGAGAGGTGCCCAAGGTCACAGCAAGACAGTGGCAGAACCTAGGTCTTGTTACACCCAGGCAAGTATCCTTTCCATTGGACCACACTCAGTTAGCACAGTTGCTGTTCGTACTCAATGATAATGAAACCTCAGATTCAACTGGCACCATCAAATTACCTGTTCTGAAGTAATGAAATGCACCGGTGGGAATGCAAACTGTGTAGCATGTTTCTCATTGTGAGGGATTTTTGCTGTGGTTACAACAGGCCATGCTCCCACAGTAACAGACTCAGGGTAAGAGAAACATATATTTCCAAGCATCTATCTAGCAAGAGAAATCTCTGAGGAATGCACTCAGGCTTCAATAAGCTAGGTACTGAAATGGAGATACAAGCACTGCAGGCGCGGTACAAATAGAATAGACACTGTGTGTATGCACAGGGTTGTGAATCTGAAGGTGGAAAGTAATTTGGGTAAAAGTGACGATGAAATGATAGATTTCATGATTCCAAGGGAAGGAAGGAGTGAGAGCAGCAGAATAAAGGACAATGGACTTCAAAAATGCAGACGTTAACAAATTCAGAGAACTGGTAGGTAAGGTCCGATGGGAAGAAAATCTAGGGGATGAAGGAGTTCAGGAGAGCTGGCAGTTTCTCAAGGAGACAATATTAAAGGCACAACTGCAAACTATCTTGATGCAAAGGAAAGACCGGAAGACTACTAAGAGGCCAATATGGCTTCATCAGGATAAGTTTTACTGACCTGAAAATGGAAACATACTTATTAAAAAAATGGAAATATGGACAAATAGCTAAGGATAAATACAAAATATTAGCACAAACCTGTAGGGACAAAATCAGAAAGACTAAGGCACAAAATGAGTTACACGTACCAAGGGATATAAGAAGCAAAAAAAAAAGAGTTTCTTGAAAAAAACATTCGAAGCAAGAGAAAGACAAAGGAAAGTGTAGATCCTCTATTTAGCAGGGAAGAAGAGCTAAAACATAACATCATGAAGACTGCGGTGTGTAATGACTATTCTGCTTCATCTTCACTAAAAAGATTAATAGTGACGAGATACTAAACACAATTAATATTAACAACAAGGGGGAAGGACTGCAAGCCAAAATACGGGGGAAGTTAAAGGATAATTAGATAAATTTGCTGTATTCAAGTCGGCAGAGCCTGATGAAATTCATCGTACAATACTTAAGGAAGTAGCAGAAGCAATCTTGGAACCATTAGCAAGTATCTTTGAGAACTCATGGAGGACAGGTGAGATCCCAGAGGACTGGAAAAGGGCAACCATTGTACCTGTCTTTAAAAAGAGAAGCAAAGGGAACCCAGAGAATTATAGACTAGTCAGCCTAATTTTGATACCTGGAAAGATACTTGAACAGTTTATTAAACAATTAGTTTGTGAGCATCTAGAGGATAAGGAATAGCCAGCATGGATTTGTCAAGAGAAAATCATGCCAAATCAAACTAATCTTTGATTGGATTGCTGGCCTAGTGGATGGGGAAAGCTATAGGCAAGGAAGCAGTTATCAATGTTTTGCTGTCAAGGTGGGAGGACATATCTAGTGGGGTCCCTCAAGGGTCTGTCCTGGGTTCAGAACTATTCAATAGTTTCATTAATGACTTGGATACAGGAGTGGAGAATATGCTTATAAAATTTGTGGATGACACACAGCTGAGAGGGGTTGCAAGCACTTTGGAGGACAGGATTAGAATTCAAAACAACCTGGACAAATCAGAGAATTTGTCCGAATTCAACAAGATGAAATTCAGTAAAGACAGGTGCAAAATACTACACTTAGGAAAGAAAATTCAAATGCACATCTACAAAATAGAGAATAACTGGCTAGGTGACAGTATTGCTGAAAATGGTCTGTGAGCTATAATGGATCATAAATTAAATATGAATCAAAAATGTCATGCAGCTGCGTGGGAAAAATTAGAGGGAACACTGCTGAGCGCCGAGACTTATTGCTGCTCCGCTCAGGTCAGGTGGCCTCAGCCCCTTCTAAAGACAGCTAAGTCCCCTCAGAGTGAGCACCGCGGCAAGGGCGTGGCTGGGAGGAGGCGTGGCCTCCCTCACAGATTGACAGGGAGGGACGGCCATGCATGCTTACAAGATCCTCACTATTTCTTTTAATTACAATGCTATATTATTACAAGTCAATAGCCTTTTTTGTCTGCCCACTGGGGGAATACAGTGTATGTTAACACTGCAATGTAAGCCCAGGGTTTGAACTCAGGCTCCTAGCACCCCTTCAGTCTACACACAAGTTGTGCTAACCCAAGGCTTGGACCCATGGTCCCAGGACCCCAGGGGGGTGGAGGGCCTGAGCCTGAGTCAAGCCGGGACCCAGGGCTCAAGCCCTATTGCTTTGCAGTGTAGATGCAGGCCTACTGGACTCCTGCTGTGGCAATCTGCCAAAGGTATCCCGGAATCCCACAATCTGACTTTCTTTGTCCTCTGGAGAGTCAAGTCTTCCCACACTCCACCACAATCAAATGGCTAGAGCAGCCACATTTTGGGAGGGCACTATGATGACTGGGATATGAGTGGCTGGACTTGGCCCCTCTTAATGCCATGGAGATGCTGGATCCCTAGGTTGGGGCCCAGGGCTCAGCCATTCCTAACCTGGAGTTACAAATAAGTGTAGATTCTCAAGATTTAACAAACCAAGGGTCTGCTGACTCGAGTTCTACTAACCTTGTACTGACATTGCTGTGAAGACAGGCCCACACTTACAGGATGGCAAAAGAAGGAACACAGAGCAGATTAAAATAATACATTTCCACAGTGGTGTAAACTATGTAAATATAAGCAGAGGAACAGCCAGGTCTTTTGAATTACATTATGTTATGAGCAAAGGAATTCCAGTTGTCATTCATTTCTGCTGGCATACACGCGGTTCTAATGATCGAGTGAAGACATTAATTACAGGCAGTGGCAGTTTCAGAGCTTTACGTCCATAGTTAGTGACAGTTGAATCAATCCACTCACTTTGCCGCACATGTGGCTTAAGTGGAACCCCTCACATGTATAACAGGGGACTCTACACCAGACTCTTGCCCATAAAAATGGGTGATGTTGAATTAAAGATTTCTGCAAGGTAAACTTTTTGCTAGGTGCAACAGCATCGAAGTGCTGTTATAGCTTGAAGAAACGACTTAAAGAAACAACCTTCTATTTTTTTCTTGCCGTTTGGAACGCTAAAAAAGTGCCCATAAACAGCTTTACAAAATGAGATACAAATTTCAGTCACTTTCACCTCTTCCACCACTCCAGGAAGTTTGCCAGTTCTTTACTTTCTATGTACTCTCCTCAAAGCCCCAGCAAAACAAATGTGGCCAGCAGTATGCCCCGTATTCAACAAATCCAGGTCCAGAAAGGAATTGCACAGGGAGTGCCTTATGAAGAATGCCTGGCCAGCCACCTGCCTCTCCATTATATTGTAGGGCACCTAGGATCAGTGCCTCACCTGTTGTAGTGTATCAAAGGGGAGAGAAGTGCTTTCCCAGTTGGGCTGGCCTCAGGCTATTTACTGTTTTAATGACATACTTTATTAATGCATACTCGGTATAGGCAACCGCAGTTTTCACGTTTCTGATGACAGCCTGCTCTGTTGCCACAGTCATGTTTGGTGTCACAACAGGTATGTGACAGGTTTCAGAGTAGCAGCCGTGTTAGTCTGTATTCGCAAAAAGAAAAGGAGTACTTGTGGCACCTTAGAGACTAACCAATTTATTTGAGCATAAGCTTTCGTGAGCTACAGCTCACTTCATCGGATGCATACTGTGGAAAGTATAGAAGATCTTTTTATACACATAAAGCATGAAAAAATGGGTGTTTACCACTACAAAAGGTTTTCTCTCCCCCCACCCCACTCTCCTGCTGGTAATGATGATGCAGGTATGTGTATACTGAAGCTGGAGGTGTAATTTCCAGCCTGAGTGGACATACCCATGCTAGATGTAATCAAAACTAGCCCGCTAAAATAGAACTGAGTTGCACCTGCAAAGGTAACAGAAGGGGCTAGCCACCACAGTACGTACCTAGGCTCTCAGATGGATCATACTCAAGGCAGCTAGCCTATCCCACTTCTTACGCTGCCCTGGCTACACTTTCATTTTTAGCACGCTACCTCAGTCAGAGCTGGTGTAGATATGTCTGCTTGAGCCAGAAATTACACCTTTGGCTCCGATGTAGACATACCCCATGCCAGAGGAGTCTCAGGAATAGGGTTGTTCTTGTACTGTACACAGAGCCCTAAGTTGACCTCTTACTCCTTCATCAGCATAGATACGTAAGAATTCCTCTCTTGAAACACTTCTACCAGCTACAGCCTTGAAAGACAAAAGTCACAGTCAATGCCTCTCTCTTTAGCAGGAAGCAATGTCTATCCCTTTCATTCTGATTTCCTTAAACCTGCTTGTGTTGACGCGCACACCTCAGAAAGAGTCTCCTCAGTCACGACTTCCGCCCCGTGCAGCATGGCTTCGGCAAGACAGAAAGAATGAAATGACAAAGGGCACATTAGGAAAACACTTGAAATCATTGCAGCTGAATAAAATGAGCCCTGGCTTGACCCACACGTAACCTAGAACATGGGTTTCACTTTGCTTTAGAAACCCAGAGAAACTGGGTTTTTGCTGGATTGGCAATTCATGCTTTTTAAGAATAGAAGAATACATTTATCTAGGACACAACCATTACTCATTTTATTATTTAGACCGAGAAGTGACTATGAAGCATAATGCTTTGTGGGAGGGGAAAATTCTTCCAGGACTTTTTTTCTAAATAGCAAATGTTAAGGTAACGTGAAGCACCAGCCAGATAACATCTGCAGCTCAGTTGCTTTAAAGAACTTTTCTTCCCTAACATCTTCATAATCCTGGGTCTGCTAATCCTACAACCCTTGCATTTAGTGATGGTGATAAGGAGGAGAGCTGATTGGTAGCTACATGCAGAAGGGGTTACCGCTTCAGCAAACGAATGTATAGTC
The DNA here is from genome assembly GCF_015237465.2 of Chelonia mydas. Taxonomy (NCBI): domain Eukaryota; kingdom Metazoa; phylum Chordata; order Testudines; family Cheloniidae; genus Chelonia; species Chelonia mydas. The sequence goes on from NC_057850.1 coordinate 252,203,710, forward strand.
GAGAGACAAAAATCAGTTGGGAGCAAAGAATTTACTTTGAGAAAACCAACGGCACAGGGATGGAGATTTATAGAGAGTGATAATACAGTAGAACTCCAGAGTTACGAACTGACCGGTCAACCATGCACCTCATTTGGAACCTGAAGTACACAACCAGGTAGCAGCAGAGACCAAAAAAACCCAAACCAACCCCAAAGCAAATAGAGCACAGTACTGTGTTAACCATAAACTATGAAAAAAAAAATAAAGGGAAAATTTTTAAAAAATGAGATTTGACAAAGCAAGGAAACTGTTTCTGTGCTTGTTTCATGTAAATGAAGATGATTAAAATCAGCATTTTTCTTCTGCATAGTAAAGTTTCAAAGCTGTATTAAGTCAATGTTCAGCTGTAAATTTTTGAAAGAACAACCATAACGTTTTGTTCAGAGTTACAACCATTTCAGGGTTATGAACAACCGCCATTCCCGAGGGGTTCGGAACTCTGAGGTTCGACGGTATTTCTAAACGATTAACTTCCTGTCATGGTAACGGATAGAAATTTGCTCACAGAAAAGCAGTTTAAAACCCAGCCTATGTTTTATCTGAGAGAGACTTCTGATTCATCTGTCTCTTGGGTTTGCTATTTCAGAATGTGTGGTAATTTGAGGTGAGACTCGGATTTCGGCTTGCTGAGAAGGAAGATGATGCATGCCAATGTTACACAGTGCCCTTTGGTGTTTCTAGAGCAGTGTAACATAGTCCCAGGGAAATCAGAAGCCATGCAAAATTTGCCAGCTTTCAGGGCCTGTTATGCACTTGGAATTCAGCCCAGGTTTGTTAAAAGGTTTACAAAGGTTTGCACCCTTTGAAGGACACCTGAGCTTATTTACATAATGGTAATATGCCATACTTCTCTAGCACCTTCCATCTGAAGACTGCAAAATGCTTTATACACGCCCATGAATTAAGCACCCCGATACTACTCTGAAGTTGGTAGTAATCCCAGTCCCTTTGTACTGATGATGAAACCAAAGACACAGATATATGGGCCAGATCATCTGCTGGTATAAACTGGCTTCTTTCCACTGAAATAGAGGTACACCTAATTACAACAGTTGAGGATCTGGCCCAGTAGAGCAATGACTATTTATGTAAAGGCAAGCCAGCGCTGGCACATTACAGCATCTGGCTTTTTTATAGTCCCAGTTTCAGAAAATTCTCCAAAATATAACGCTGCTTTGACACAGTAGGAAGGGATGTTCTGGGGCAACTGGCAAAATTGCTGATTAGTATATATTAGTAACAGCATATTTGCACAATGGGGTTAAGCATTCTAGGCTTTACCATTGCTTTTTCTGCGAAGGGCTGGGGGGCTCAGATTTCAGGAGTTTGAATTTGGCAGGTAAGTTTTGGTCAGTTCTTTAAAGTCTGACTAAGTTTAAGCAGCCTTCCTCATAAATATTTGTATTTGTACATAAGACAGGCAAAGAGTTCTAAAAGTCACTTAGAAGCAAGAAGCTATTAGCATTTATTACAATACTGCTATTTACTAGTGCTTCGGTAAAGCTTTTAAAAGTGCAGTAGGACTGTTAGGGTATGTCTACACAACCCGCCGGATCGGCGGGCAGTGATCAATCCCCAATCACTGTCCCGTCGACTCCAGTACTCCACCGACAGGGGAGCGGCAGCAGCCGACTCACCACAGTGAAGACACCACAGTAAGTAGATCTAAGTACATCGACTTCAGCTACATTATTCACGTTGCTGAAGTTGCATAACTTAGATCAATTCCCACCCCTCCCCTGTGTAGACCAGGGCTTAATAATGGATTGCTCTTGCAAAGGAGATGTTAAAATTGTTAATTTTTTATCAGTTACATATTCTGACTTGATGCCCTCTTATAGGTCCCAAGAGCTTACGTCATACCAAAAAGTGTTCAAAATTTTAAGTATATCTTGTTAAGTATATCATGTTGCCTCTATATAAATCCATGGTATGCCCATATCCTGAATACTATGTGCAGATGTGGTCTCCCCATCTCAAAAAAGATATATTGGAATTGGAAAAGGTTCAGAAAAGGGCAACAAAAATTATTAGGGATATGGAATGACTTCCGTATGAGGAGAGATTAATAAGATTGGGACTTTTCAGGTTGGAAAAGAGATGGCTAAGGGGAGACATGATTGAGATCTATAAAATCATGTCTGGTGTAGAGAAAGTAGATAAGGAAGGGTTGTTTACTACTTCTCATAACACAAGAGCTAGGGGTCACCAAATGAAATTAATAGGCAGCAGGTTTAAAACAAATAAAAGGAAGTATTTTTTTCACACGACACACAGTCAACCTGTGGAACTCCTTGCCAGAGGATGTTGTGAAGGCCAAGACCATAACAGGTTCAAAAAAGAACTAGATAAATTCATGGAGGATAGGTCTATCCATGGTTATTAGTCAAGATGGGCAGGAATCATGCCCCTAGCCTCTGTTTGCTAGAAGCTGGTTGTGAGTGACAGGGGATGGATCACTTGATGATTACGTGTTCTGTTCATTCCCTCTGGGGCACCTGGCACTGGCCACTGTTGGAAGACAAAAAGAAAAGGAGGACTTGTGGCACCTTAGAGACTAACCAATTTATTTGAGCATAAGCTTTCGTGAGCTACAGCTCACTTCATCGGATGCATGCAGTGGAAAATACAGTGAGGAGATTTATATACACATAGAACATGAAAAAATGGATGTTTATCATGCACACTGTAAGGAGAGTGATCACTTAAGATGAGCTATTACCAGCAGGAGATATTTGTTTGCAGGAGCGCTGACAGTGAACTGCATTCTTTCCAGTCACACAAAAAAGGACAGTCCCCACCCCAAAGGATCTCACAGTCTAAGGACCGACAGACAGGTAGACAGAGGTCAGGGAAGGGGAATAATGAAACAGATTTTTCTATACAAATCAACAAGATTCACCAGAGACAGCATGCTATAAGTGGGTGTTTAAGGGGGACTAACAAGAGGGTTTGGGCAGCAGAGTGCATGTTTAAACTCTGGGATGTCATGCATAAGGTCACGGGGGAAGGTGTACAGCCCTTTCTGCAGTAAAATTATTGGTGGTTCTAGAATATATCAGTGTATTATATAGATGGTTGACAACTGGGGTGGGTGGGCTAAAGGGAAAAGTCACGGCCCCATCTTTCTTGAAGACTTTAGTGGCACTGATAGTAAGGTGCTCATGCTCTGGGTGGATACTGTCTGTATACAACATTTGGGGGCAAAATCCTGGCCCTATTGAAGTCCAATGGCAAAACTCCCATTGACTTCAGTGGAACCAGACTTTCACCCCAGTGCTTAAGGGAAGTGGAAAATTCATGTTATCTTTTGAAGAGATTGTGATGAAAATTACAATTCAATTTCCTGATATTTTCAATGGGTTTAAAGCTGCATTACACATCGATAATAGTGCCCAATCATCAGACTTTTCTTTTTGTACTTGCTTTTTATGCTATTTTAGATGAGTTACAGATTGCAGTTTCTTTAGCTGAGACCCACTTTCTCAAAATGACAAGAGGTTGAAGTAATAGCTTTGGCTGTGATCACAAATCTAATGATGATTAATGCACCAAGGCATAGCTGGAAAACGCCTTCATGTGACTTAAGCATTGTCAAATGGAGAGCTATGCAGACTGGAAAAATAGAAGTCCCTGGAAAACATATATAATATAGCTGACTGAAAATTTTTTGCCTGGACAGTTTTCTGTAGGAGAATGCAGTTTTGTCAAATGGAAAAGTTTTGCAAGAGTTTTGTTTCGAGAAGGTAAATACATTTTGTTTTCATTTCATTTTGACTTATATTTAAATACTTATTTTATTATATACTTAATATTTTATTTTGTTGGGACGTTATTAAAATGAATTTTTGTTCTGTGGAAAATGTTGGCTTTTTGTTCTGATTCAAAATTTATTTATGTTTTGAATATCAGAATGTCCCGCAGAACAGAACATAAGAACGACCATACTGGGTCAGACCAAAGGTCCATCTAGCCCAGTATCCTGTCTTCTGACCGTGACCAATGCCGGGTGCTTCAGAGGGAATGAACAGACCAGGGCAATTATCAAGTGATCCACCCCCTGTCATTCAGTCCCAGCATCTAGCAGTCAGAAATTCCATTTTTCCAACCAGCGCTTATATATTTGTGTGTGTGTTTGTGCATGAATGTGCAGATATATATAAATGGACCCTAAAAGACTGTGCACTGAGTGTGAAATTCTCCCCTGTGCAAAGAGGGCCTCTTAAGGCCTGGGCACAACTCAATCTAATTTCAGCCCATAGGATTGAAGAGGTGCCTAGGCCTTCTGTCTTAAAAGGGACTTAATTAGTGCATAGGCTTTGTGATGACCCTCTGCACAGGGGTAAATGTTAACTCAAATGTAGGGCAAGTTCTAGGAGCTTCTGAGTACCTGAAATTTCCCATTGATGGATCCAGTGGGGATTTGTACATAAAGCAATGACTATAATTAAACATTGAATACTCTGCAAACCATACTACTATTTCTCTCAGAGTGGAAAACTGAAACACAGTAAAGGAAGCTCAGGGTCCAGAAAAGGGACTGGCGGTCTTGATGAACCCAACGAGTAACAAACAGATTTTGCAAGATGCTACGCCTTCGGGTACCGCTGACAACAATGGGACTGTGGGTTCTTGGGGCCTGATAAAGTCAATGGAAAGATAACTCCCATTGAGCTATATATGCTTTGAATCTAGCCCTCAGCAACTTTCTATACGTCCTCCGCATCTGGCCAGGGGAGGCCCCCAGAGACAGAAGCAGCTAGGGATGTTGGGGGGGGAAGGGGGCGCGGGGAGGATTAATTCCTTCAGGGTGGGAGTAGTAGGAAGGGGTCGGTGTGATTAATGTAAACTAAAGGAGAGGGAAATGGGCAATATCTCTGCTGTTGGTTATTGCATTTTCTTGAATAGCCCTAGCTAATATCTTGTGCAACTTGCTATAAAGCGACTAATACTGTTTTTTTCCCAAGCAGTGTCTCTTTAAATTTGTAATGACATAAAGCATGTCTCATTGGATAATGTCAACTAGATAACAATGTAGTCATTATCCTGGATTCATTTTTAAAAATATATTAAATGTGGTGACAATTAATGGAAATTGTACTCCAAATCATAGTAGTATTTAGAGGGGAACTTCTGGGAGCAATTTGAAACCGAGATGACAACAAAATAGACAATGGATTAACGCTTCCAGCATGCTCAAATGCCAATTATCTTTTAAATGATGCTTGAGGTGTTATTTTATTTCAGTGCTTCAGGAAAATAGTTGGACACTTCTCTTTGCACCACAGTGGAACCTTTACATTTAAGGTTCCATTCCGGTGAGGCGCTGAGTATCAGGTGGCATGCTGATAGCCTAGAAAACTGAGCTGGGCAACAGGTTTATGGCTCCTTTGCATCACCAGAGCAGTGCCAAACAGCCAGAGCATTCTCGGTCTTGTGGTGGGACAAAGAAACACAGAGCCCATTTCAATTTAAAGTGCACTAACGGGCAAGGACATCTAAGCGTCTTATTTCAAGTCTCTTTTATAGGAATAGCGCGGAAATAACAACACCTCACAGAGAGGGCAATAAAATTAACCTTCTGAAATGAATAGCTCTTGGACTAACCTCCTGGAATACATTGTTCTTTGCAAAGCCACCGTTCTGAATGAGAAACCGGACTGTGCACACTGTAAGCTTTCAGAGGCAGGGGACTTTCTCTGGTTATATCTATGTGCAGCACCTTGCACAGTGGCACCCTGATTTTCGTTGGAGCCTCTAGGTGCTACTCTGATGTGAACAATTGTAATTTGGAACAAAAAGACGCACTGTATGAGGCCCGGATGCTCAAAAGGAGCGAGGTGCTTAAGTCCCTATTTTAGGTGTGTATGTCCTGGTTTGGGCTCTCCTGCAGATGCAGTGACACCTACAATTTTGTAGTAAGAGTTCCCGGTGTTCCTTCCTGGGAGCGTGTGCAATGCTGCCTCCCTGTAAGTGTCTGGGCACCGATCTCTTAGCAAGCTCCCACAGTGATTCTCAAACCAGGGTACAATAGGCATTCGGCCACCTCACTCACCTTAGGGGCTCAGAGGTCACCTAACTCCATATGAAACAGCTTGAGGAGGTGCCCATCTTATCTCTTTTTGCCCAGTGATTAGAGCACTCACTGGGATGTGAGAGACCCAAGATGAATTCCCCCCTCTCTGCCAGCAGAGAAGGAAGAATTTCAGCAGAGGTCTCCCACCTCTTAGGTGTGTGCTCCAACCACTGGGCTATGGGATATTTTCAGGTGTCTTCCTCCACCTCTCCTGTTGAAGCGGTTGCCCTCTGGATAAATAATTAAAGAATAATTGAGGCCAGCGGACTGGATCCGGGGTCTGCCACATCCTGGGTGAGTGCTTCCCCAGCAGGGAATCACAAGCAGAGGGAGATGCCGATGCCTGTCTCCATGAGAGGGGTAGGGGTACCACATACCCGTCATCAGCATCTCCCTTTGGCTAATTTAGGTAGCTCCCCACATAGTGTGCTGACTTTTGTGAATTACAATCTAAGGCGCCTCTCTCCCCATTCATTGTATAGGATCTTAGGCATCTCACTCAGGATTTGCGAACCACAGTGATTTTATCCGGGTGCCTACAAGTGGGGCTTGGTGATGCTGGGCGTCTAACTTCTTTTGACCATTCAGTCCTAAGTACTTACATGACCTTCACCGCCATGGTGTCTGATACCGATAATCTTAAGGAGCACAGCAGTTACTGTTTCAATGTGCTACGTTGGTTAACCTAAGACTTTTGTTGGAGTAGATGAAGAGGAGGAACGGGAGGCTCCTATGATGGATCTATTTACCTATAGTTTAGGGGCCTGATCTCAAGGGATGGACCATAGAACATTTGGGATTGTCTCCTGGCATCATCTCGTGCTGTGAGGAAGCTGGCTGAGGTCATGGTAGGCACAAAAGTTGCTGAACAACCTGATGCATGCTAGACCTGGGTGCAGAAACCAGTGTATTTTTCTTTCAGGGAATGTTACTGCATCAAACTTCGTCCCCTAATTGAATGTACAAGATAGTTTATCAATGTAATGCCTCCAGTACCAGTTTCTAATTGTAGTGTATATATATATCTTTGAAACAAATACAATATCTAAACTTATTATATCAAGACCAATATACTGTAGCTGGAAATTTATTTACTTCAGTGACCACTAAGAACATATGTGACTATGTTAGCTAAATAGAAGTATTTAACTCTAATGTTCCAAGTCATATGCTGATGGAAGGAATTGCCTTCCTCTGAAGCATCAGGGATTGTCATTGCTGTATCCCAGATTTCAGACCACTGGTCCATGTAGTCTGCTATCTCCTTTAATAATGCAGCCTGTCCATTCAAGGAGAGTTTCTTTATTTCTGATGGAAGCATAACGTTCTACTTGTACAGAGACTTAGCTCCCCTTTGGTTTGCTCTGTGAGCTTTCTCTGCTCATAGTATTCTAACATGACAAATGGTGTGTGAATACTGGAGACGCTAGCTAGTCTCTGGAGATAGCAATCTGTCTCCATAAAAGAAATTTGCAGAATACAAAACCCAAGAAAATAATATGGGGGAAAGCGAGTGTCCCTGAAAAAGAGTCCTGGCAATACCCCGCAGCCGAAGCCCATACATGCTGCTCCAAAAGGCACTTCACTTTATATGAAAATGCGTCTAACCTTAGCCTCACCCTTCCCCTTCTCTGGACTAGCAAATCTAATAACTTTTCTATTTCTAGATTCAGAGACTCTATAAATTATAAACAAGTAGAAAAAAGCACTGGGCGGGAAATGTCAATGTCACTGATTCTCTTCTCTGCTCCCACTCTTTCTTCACCATTTTGGAAGTAGAAAGAGGCTGGAAATCAGCCAGAGCTCCCCAGCACGGAGTCCCCCCTCCCCAGCTGGCACAGAGCAGTATAGCTAGCACCTACCCCACCCCGGAAACTCCAGGTGGAAGGGGCGTGTCAGATGCCTTGTTGAAGCCGGCAGACAGTTCCCTGTGAAACACGGGCAGCTGACGTACTTCATGACTGCGTGGCGGAGGCTGACACAGAACTGGCCAACGGATCAATAATCACCCCTCCTGTGCATGTGACCATTACCCTTGTCGCTGTGCCCAGCAGGGATTTTGGGCCAATATCCCTAGTCTATCCATACATACCCGAGGCAGCTGAGCAGCTCCCAAGCAAAAGCTGGAAATGAGCATGCATTGGATGTAATCGGATCCCAGTCTCAGTGGTATCTTAAAGGGAACAGCAAATAAGAGCCAATGTAATATAATGAGGATCTCTTTTTTTTCCCACTACACCAGTGTATAGGAGTAACTCCATTAAAATCAATGGAGTTTACACCTGCTTTAAAAGGGTGTAAATCAGAAGAGAATCAGGCCCAAAGCTTCCACTGCGATACTGTCTGGTTTTTTTTAACAATTCAGACCTAGTGGGAAACTATGTTAGGAGCTAATGACACCTTCACCATTCAAACCCATCCATTAAAACATGGGAGAATAATACAAAAAGGTGCATGAATATTTATTAGAATTATCCAGTGAATCTGCATCAGCAACAGTCACATCTCTTGCTGTGTTCGTTTTCTGGGAATATTCAAGCAGTCCAGTTAACAGGTACAAATACGCAGAGTCAATTTCAGAGCATATGCCAGTGTTCTGAGAGAAGTGCTTCAAGACTTGTCCAATGAGGGAACAGAAACAATACCATATGACTAATCTGATGTTTTCCTCCCCAGTTATCTCAAGGTGTTTTGGATCAGGCTTTGAATGAGTGCGGAGGTCCTGCAGGGAAAATTAATATGTGACCATGTAATGCAATTCTTGTAATGCCTCCATTCAAGGGGGCAAAGTTAAGGTTACACGTGCAAACCTTCCAATTTCCTGATTCTTGAATGTTTTTTTACGTCTGTTTAAAAATATTTTACAGTAGTATCAAATATATGCAGAGCAGAGTGCATAAATCCTAACATATGCAGTAGATGAACTTTGCCTCTTTTTCTGTTGTTGTTTTTTTTTTTTTAATTTATTATTCAAAAAAAATCAATGCAGTTTTTAAATATTTTTCACAAATTTTGTTTACCCTTTGCTTGCCATTTGACGTGAAATTTGAGCTTTCTTGTGACTGGCCACATGAATCATATAGTACCCTTTTGGTTCCCCGATTAGAAGAATTGAGCTCTTATTATCAGGTTCTTCATGCAAATTTTAAAATGTGCCTTTTGTGAGAATTTGAGCATGTGAGCTAGGAATTCCTTTCCTCAATCACCTGTGCTTCTAAAACTCCATCACACAAATGGCTCACTTTTGTGGAATTGTAATTTCAAGCTCCTGTACTCAAATATATGAAGAAAGCAAATTTTAAAATTAGCTTTCCCTAAATATTTGCATCACAAACCTGGTCAGTAGGGCTTTGATTTAACCAAGCATTTAAGTACACGCCTAACTGAAGTCAATGTCACTTGTTTAAGGCCCCTATTCAGTCATTCAAGCACCACCAAAGTCAATGGGACTTAAGCATATACTTAAAGTTAAGCATGTGCTAACATGCTTTCCTGGATTGGGGTCTAAGTGCTTTGCAAAACCAGGGCCTAGAGTTGCACTAATGAACAGTAAACATGATCAGAGCAAGTTCATATTTAAAGTCTAACAATCATTTATGGCAATTATTTGGCATTATTTTCTCACCTCTGATATGCAGGATTGTTTATGAATTATACAACATACGGCAAATAATTATTTCATTCTAAGGTTAGATGTGGTTTTACATGCCTGACTTCCTATTTTTGCACTAGAAGAATAGTTTTAATTATGTATTGCTGCTTGCATAATTTTAAGATAATTACACAGCAGCTAGATTTAGATCTGATTTACTTATTAAGCCACAAGAGCTCATTTTGCAATTAGTTAATATTCACTTAATGTAAAACTGTCCTATGAAAAATAGGCAGAATGGCTGAGACCCTTAATTTTAAATTGTTTTCCATGTTTACTAGAAATATCTAAAATTGCAAAGGAAGAGTAGAATTTTCAACCTTTTATTAAAGAAACTATGGCAAGCAGGTATTACAAAAATTTAGTTTTGGGGGCTGTTTTTTAACGATTTACAAAAGCCAATAGGCATTTAAACTCCTTCGCCAATTCCAGCCATTGGAATTTAATGCGAATTGGGAGCCTAATTCCCTCCCTTAGACACTCCTGCACAGAGTTAGAAACCCAACCAGAACAGACTAATGGTAGATGAGAATCCACACATGAAAGTGACTATGGTATATAAACCAAAGGGAATTGACCGCTGAACTTCCCTTATCCAAACTAAGACCTTGATCCTGCAAATACTTACATACCTGCGTACCTTTCAACAGGTGAGTACTGCATAGACTTCAGTAGGATTACTCTTGTGATCAACTTGAAGCATGTGTGATAGGCCTGGTCTACACTAACGAGGTAAATCAATCCAAGTTACGCTAGTTAAGTTATATAAGTTAAGTAACTTGAGTCGATGTAGCTTAGATCTACTTACAGAGGTGTCTACACTGCGCTACGTCAATGGGAGATGCTCTCCCGTTGACATAGCTTCCGCCTTTCAGGGAGGTGGAGTACTGAAGTCAACGGGAGAGGCATCTCCCATCAACTTATTGTGTCTTCACCAGACCCACTAAATCAACTCTGCTGCATCAATAGCAATGGCACTGATTTAGCCAGTAGAGACGACAAGCCCTAAAGTGTTTACAGGGTCAGGGCAGTGTAAGAAAAAAGAAAAGTAACAGTATAAATGTTTAATACTCTGTTTTTACAGAAACAGAGCCCAATGTAAAAAAAGAAAAAGGAGCCATGCAGATGGGCTTCCCTTTGCAGGATCAGCTCCTTGGTCAGTAAGGGATATTAATTGTTCCCTGCTTTGGGGGGCTTTATACCTGAAAATCTATCAACAGGCAAAATAGGTACAAATAAATAAAAACTGGAATAGGCTGTATGCCTTACATATCATTTTTAGAGCTCCTCCCAGCCGCCTGGAGTTCCAGTCCTGAAAACACGGGCACACGTGCTTACCCCAAAGCAGGTGAGTTGTACCGTTGACTACGATGGGACTGTACACTTGCTTAAAAACTATGCGTGTGTGTGTGTTTGCAGGTTTGGAGCCATAGGCCTACCGCCTTATTATTAGGGTCCTACCAAATTCACGGCCCGTTTTGGTCAATTTCACAGTCATAGGATTTTTAAAATCAAAAAAGTTCATGATTTCAGTGATTTAAATCTGAAATTTCACGGCGTTGTAATTGTCGGGGTCCTGACCGAAAAAGGAGTTGTGGGGGGGGGGGGGGGTCAGAAAGTTATTGTACGGGGGGTTGCAGTACAGCCACCTGACTTCTGCGCTGCTGCTGGCGGCGGCGCTGCCTTCAGAGCCGGGCAGCTGGAGAGCGGCGGCTGGTGGCCGGGAGCCCAGCTCTGAAGGCAGAGCCGCCGCCAGGAGCGGCGCAGAAGTAAGGATGGCCGGGTCTGGTGTTGCCACCCTACTTCTGCGCTGCTGCCTGCAGAGCTGGGCCCTCAGTCAGCAGCCGCCGCTCTCCGGCTGCTCAGCTCTGAAGGCAGCAGCGCGGAAGTGTAGGGTGACACGGTCTGGTATTGCCACCCTTACTTCTGCACTGCTGCTGGCGAGGTGCTGCCTTCAGAGCTGGGCGCACGGCCAACAGCCGCCGCTCTCCGGCCACTCAGCTCTGAAGGAAGCACAGAAGTAAGGGTGGCAATACCACGACCCCCCTAAAATAGCCTTGTGACCTCCCCTCCCCCCCACAACTCCCTTTTGGGTCAGGACCCCCAATTTGAGAAACGCTGATCTCCCCTATGCTGTACAGTATAGGGTAAAAGCACACAAAAGACCAGATTTCATGGGGGAAGACCAGATTTCACAGTCCGTGATGCGTTTTTCATGGCCGTGAATTTGGTAGGGCCCTACTTATTATGTAAGCACTGAATAAAGCACCTTTCATCCAAGGATCTCAGCACTTTACAAAGGTTAATTAAGCCTCATAGCCTTTCTTTGAGGCAGGCAGGTGTTTATTCCTTTGTAGACGTGGATATATTGAGGTGGTAGGGTCAAATAACTGTCCCCATGCCACAAAGTGAACTGTTGGCATAATCAGTACAGGACACAGCCCATGAATCTCTTCTCTAACCTGTTAGCCATATTCCTTCCCATTTTTAGAGCAATGTTGGCTCATTGCAGTGTATGAGGGGGTTAATCCTTCCTCAAATTCCTACTGACTTTAACTGGATGAGTCATGGGAGTAAAGACTACAGGGTCAGGCCCTATTTTTAGTTAAATTAGACCCCAAAAGGTAAATATAAAATGAGGAACCAAGATCAGATAATCTCCTAAAGTCTTATTCATTGATGACTGCTAAAAAGAAACAAGTTTATCAATCCATTAATTCAAGGTTAATCTTGTTCTGGGATTTCGACTCTGGTGATTTATGATAGCGCTGCTCAGAACCTTAAATACATAGCTATGAATCACTGTCATGCCGGAGCTGGCCAGTCCCTTCCTGCAGCCGTTGACTCAACCACCACGCTCGCTAAACTTTCCAAATGATGTTTTCTGGAAACCAGAAGGGTAGCCCTCGCCGACAGTGCTGGGAGCGCATGCTAATTTATAACAGGATTAAACGTGCGCCACCAGCCCCCCCGTGGCTTTACAGTGCTACCATGGTAAGACTTCAAATACAGCTGCTTCGGTCTATTAGCATTCTGTCCATGTCTCCTCTTTGTCGCAAGGCAGGGGTTGGGTTTTGTTTTTTGTTTACCCAATCAGCCATATATAACCACCTCCACAATACATGCAAAGTCTCTTAGCGATGCTCTCCAGAACAAGCAACATTCATGCAGCCTTCCTAGAGAGACACAGAAGCCGCCCCTCTTTTGTCGTCCGTGCGGGTCTCTAAACTGAAGAGCTGCTTTGTGTGAAAATCCATCCTTAGGAAATTTCTGAGCACACTGCATTTGTGTCTGTTTGGGCTGCATTTTGCAGGGACTGGAGCACTGATCTGGTAGCATACACAACAGGTGGTGCCGTGAAGGAGAAGCTTAAAGTAGGGATGTTCTGTGGGTAAAATCTATTTGGTTGGCCTAGCGAAGGTGACGGTCGTGCTGGGCTGACTGTAGGGTGCTGCAGGCCTTTGTGTCTGTGCTGATCTGGGCAAACTGGAAAATGAGCAAGTCCCTCTCTCCCTGGCCCCACATTAATTCACACACGCAGTTAGTAAACACTTTGCTGCCTTCAATGCTTTCTTACCATAGGCAGCTGCTGGGCTGATTAGCCAAGCAAGTGTGTGTGAAAACCCCAGCAGCAGGGATCAAAATTAAAAAGGTCAGGGCGGAGTAAAGACTCAAGGAGTTGTCATTCTCATTGTACCTACCCTGGGTACCGGCCATGAAAAACGTTCCTAGTTTGCAGGGCGCTACCTGTCCCCTGGGTGGAATCCATTAAGTAGCTTGGGTTCCTGAACAAAGACACTTCCTTCTTGCAAGACAGCAGGAATTTTAAAGGGCCGGGACTCATTCAGGGGTAGTCTCCACCTTTTCTGGTTATTGCTGGAGGTGAGAAAATGCCAGGACATTGAAAATGACCCAGGGATGGGTATTTCCAAACACAGTAGTTAAAACAACACAGCAGGCAGATGCAGCTGGATATAAGCTGCAGCTGGATATGCCACCCCTCCATTAAACATACAGTATGAATGAATCCATCATGGTAACTAATGTAACTGAGCAAGTACCCCAGCCTTGCTCTTGACAGGGATTTAATCGAACCACAGTGATGCTGTGGCTTGCTTCTCTATAATTTCTCATCCCAGGGGGTAATGTTAATTCACATTTCCTGCAAATGTTCTGGAGTCAAAATGATACCTTGTCACTCTCCATTTTCTGCAAGAAGCTCAGCAGAATGGTCGGGTAATGAGTGGCAGTGACAAAATTCCCGCCTCACCAGGCCAGAATTTCTCAGTCATTGTGGATGATCATCCCCAGGGGAGGGATGGCCCCACTAGGAAGGGTTTAAAGACTGATCCTGCTGAGATAAGGACCCACCCACAGTTCACATTGACTTCACTGGGAGGATGTCCAGCACCTCTCAGGACTTAGTCCCTTATGCTGGCCTCACTCGCACCTGCTTTCACGACAATGATATAGCCACAGTGGTTTGGCCTGTTGGCTTTCTCCTGAAATCTTGATTATTTTTTTTGTGATATTAACTCTATAATTGTAAATCTTCCAGCATTAATTTTTTTGCTATACCTGTAAGTGTCAGATTACCAGTGTTCTACGCAGTCATTCCTCTGCATTTCTATGGTGAGTCTTCCTACCAAACTCTCATAGTCAGCAGTAATATCCTATTTTAATTAAAGGACAACAAAATGTGCCCCTTTTTAAAAAAGGGAACTGCACCAATCAGCCCAGAATCTGCTCTAACTCATGCTGGTCTGAAATCTGGAGGAAATCATTTACTACAGCCAACAAGAGTAGAAGTGAGAGCAGAATTTGGCCTGTGTTTTTCAGTCCAGTCCTAAGCCCACAAGGTAAAAAAGCAGTCATCACAATGAATCCACTGCAAAACTAATTTTCCTACAAATGTTTTTATTAGTGATAAAGTTTATGATCTAACCCTCCCCCCCCCCCCAATCATAGAGGAATATACATGTTGCATCTGGTCTCCCTTTCCATATAATGCGCCAAACCAAATTCCTGGAGCTGAACAACTCCACTGGAAAGTCTGGCTCTGGATCTTGTGAGTAAATTCAGTTTCTGGCTTTGCCACAGACTTCCCGTGTGAACCCGGGCAAGGAGGGATTTAAATTCTCTGTATCTCAGTTCACCATCTGCCGAATGAGGATAAGAATAGAGCTCACTAGAAAATGGAGTATTTTGTCATGACAAATGGAGAGAAAAATGAAGAAATTGATTGTTTTCTAAATTGTCCATGAAAACTTTGTTTTTGTTTTTGTTTGGGGGGGGGAGTTGTTAGCAAAAATACCCCAAACATTTCAATTTAGTACCTCATGGGAGTTGTAGTTTTAGTGCCTCATCCTTTCATCCTCTTGCACAGGCTGTCCTGCTTGGTGAGATCACATTCCCATGATGCACCAGCCTCCCCTCTTGGAGTGGGGGGGGGGGTAGGGGGGAAGCACATCATGGGAGTTCCTGGCTGTGGTGCATCATGGGAGATGGGAGACTGGCCTGTCAAGGAGAATGTGGACATAACACAGCCAAACTACAATTCCCACGAGGTACAGAGGCAGCGTTTCAAAATCAAAATATTTCGGCCTTTCGGTCCAAAGCAAACATTTTTTTTTACAAGGACAGGTAGTTTAATTGACAAACCAATTCCTACTGAAAAACGGATTTGACAGAATTTTGAACCCGTGCTAGACTCCCTTACTCCATTTCTTTGTCTGTCATGGCCATCTAGATTGTAAACCCTTTGGGATAGGGACTGTCTCTTACTGTTCATGTACCATTCTGTGGCTAAACTTAAGATTTCAGTCTCATGTCAGCACCTTTCCCCAGCTCCAAATTCACATGGAAAACTTAATAGTAAATATATATATCATTTAATGAGGCTATAAACCTGTTTACAATCCCTTCCAGGGGAAAAGGCTATGCCACGGTGAGAATGTTTTCTTAGAAGAAAGGTCTTAATAGAGAAGGAAAGGAAATAAGATATATCAGCAGAATCATTTCTATGCATAACATTTGTCAGAGTTTTTGACATCGGGAAGCTGGTAATTGCTGTCATTTAAGTCCACTGCTATTATAAAAATGGCCATAGATTTTTAATGGCCAAAAGTCATCAGGATCTTGGTCTAATGTCCCATCCACTATACAATGCCTCTGTCAGCACAGGGCTTCCCCATACCCTGAGTCAGTAATGACACAGGCATAAAGAGTGCCACCCGTTGAATTACTAATAGCATATTTTACAGCATCTCCAGTCCTTTCGAACAGTGTTTCTCAGCGACCGGGCTGTGGTCTGGTGCCAGTCCCTGAGATCTCCCTGACACAGTTTAGGAAGGCACCAAGCTGGTCCCTGGTACCAAAAAGGTTGAGAAATGCTGCCTTTGAATTCCCCCATCCAAGTGCTGAGCTGGCTGTAAGCTTGTGAGTGAGAGGATCACAGAATACATGGCTGTCCAATGAAGTGAGTTTTAGACCACGAAAGCTTATGCTCAAATAAATTGGTTAGTCTCTAAGGTGCCACAAGTCCTCCTCGGTCTTTTTGCCGATACAGACTAATACGGCTACCCCTCTTAAATGTGGCTGTCTAAGTTTTTTGTACCATGCCTGTTTCAATTAGACTGTAGCATCTAAAAGCTTCGATTGATGTCAGGGCCCCAAAGGGAGAGAGAATCCCTGCCCCCAAAGCCTTTAAGTCCTAAAAATGTGAGGGCCAGATTCCCAGCTGATGCAACTGAGCGTTGCTGATTTATACCACTGAGGATCTGACTGATTCTGCAGGTGGATATAATTTCCCTTGATCTTGCCGAAGCCCTTCTGGGATGAGAGGAGGGTTTAAGTGTAGGAGGGGTTGACGCTGAAGGGACATGTGCTGTTTTCACCATCAACTCTGTACTGGCCCCATCAGCATTATTTTACTTCCCCTCCCACCCCACAATGTTAAACTGCTCCTGGGACAAGATTCGGGGACAGAGCAATGGGGAAGCTCCTGGGTTCACCCCTGTTACTTTCCAACCAAATGTAAAATCTGGCCTGGGTGTGGCGAGTGGATGAGCTCAGGGAAGGTGAGTAGTGACTGAGTTGTGTCCATCAAAATAATGCGTTGATTTTTTTTTTAGTGGCCCATTTAACAAACCTGAAGGAGGTGATCCGTCCAACCATTGCTGAGTCCAGTGATCAGTGGCTGTGACAGCGTAAGGATGAGTCTCCTGGGAATAGAAGGCTGTAATTGCAGAAAGGAGAGTAGACTGGGGAAGGGTAAAAGAGGAAAGCAAATGGAGGTAGATGTATGAAAGGTAGGTTCTTATCTAGGTAGCAACAGCTTCAGCTATATGTTTTATTGAAGACAATCAATCAGTTGTCACTCAGGCTGCCGTTGGGAACTGCTTGTACTGCCTTGATTGAATACAAAAGGGCTCTGCAGTTAAACAGTTGCATGAATTTGTCTTGTCTTGAAGTGCAATGTCAGACACGAGGGGGAACTTTGCCTTTGGCCATATTCCTTGAGCACCAACAGGAAAGCTGAAAAACATAACTTCAGGGGCACCCATTGGGCTCCTTCACTCACTGTTTTAAGGCATTTAAAATGCACCTTTTCATGGGCAGCCTCTGCCAACCTAGTGGTCTTATACTCAAAATATGTTTACCTCGAATGTGTGGTGCAGGGTGTACAGTCCATGCTGTCCTCTTGCTTCCTTTGCTACGACGTTGCAAGGCTTATTCTGACTTTTAATCCTTTCCTCCATGAACCAGATGGGGGGTTATCCAGCGGTGTGCAAACAAGCCTCATATTGCGATGAACAGTGACAACCGGACACGATCGCATCTCATACCACATCCCCGAAACTCCCTGGCATGATACACAGTGCGCAGCGTCAGAGCAGTGTTCTGTGTTGCTGTCCCCACAATCTGTGGCTCATCCATTCGGTACTGACTCTGTCATCCTCAGAGTGTTCCACTCCACTGCCTTCAGAGGGAATCTGGCACCACTGCAGAATCTCAGTGTCTCTCCGGTTGGGTGGAATTAAGGTGCTTGTGTTTGAGAGGTGTTTCTTACCAGATAGTCTCAACCTTGCGGCCCCCTGACCAGTACTTAACCCATTAGAAAACAAAATAAAGCCCATCAGAAGCACATGGAGATGTGGTTGGGGATCAGTCACTTAATCTAGGAGTGAAAGATAGGAAGCTTAGCAAAGGACCAGTAATGATTAATAAGAATTGGACTATGTATGTGTGTGGAGTTGCACCATGACCTCAAGGAGAAGGAGGTGTAGAGGGGTGTGTGTGTGTGTGATGCATGGTCAGATATAAGAAGGCAAATGACATCAGCACAAGAAGCCTGTCATAAAGAGTAACAGAGGTCCCCTGTCAGTGGTGGGCAGGCTGCCAATCATAACCTTGTGACAATGTCCTGGGTAGGGGCCCCACCCCACAACTGTGACTGAGCAATTGTGCCATCCTCATTGATGGGTATGAATGTAGACATGTAAGAGTCCACCCATGTGCAGCACTTGTCTGTGCTGACAGCAGAATGCCCAGAAGGGAACATCAAACTGGCAATCTGTCCCAACTGATGAGACTATAGTTACAGAGGGATGTCAGTCCAGCTACGTGATCATGCTCAGAAATATCAAGGATTCCACGTATGGGCATGAAGATATGGGGGCTGGCTTGAGCTGGGTGAATTTGAAGAAGACAGACACTGTAGTGAAGCCTCTCATTTCCCCTCTTTGCTTGCTGGATGAGGACCTCACAGGACTTCCAGTATGTATTGGCCAGTTTGTATATGCACCGTTGCTCCCCGGTGGCTGGCCTGAAGAAGCTAAAAGACCTACTGGAAACTCTCCTTTAGCGGAAGTAGAAGAGGCCAAGCATGGATCCCTGCTCCAACATCAGCGACCCCGGTAGAAACACAGCTGCCTGCAAAAGAGGGGCGTACAATCGGATGGGGGCCAATAATGTGTTCTCTACACCCTCCACGTGGTTGACATTGAGCAGAGTGCTAAAGGAGTTGGCAGGATGTGATTGCAGAGCCATTGGCCATTATCTTTGAAAACTCACGGCGATCGGGGGAGGTCCCGAACAACTGGAAAAAGGCTAATGTAGTGCCCATCTTTAAAAAAGGGAAGAAGGAGGATCCTGAGAACTACAGGCCAGTCAGCCTCACCTCAGTCCCTGGAAAAATCATGGAGCAGGTCCCCAAGGAATCAATTCTGAAGCACTTAGAGGAGAGGAAAGTGTTCAGGAACAGTCAGCATGGATTCACCAAGGGCAAGTCATGCCTGACTAATCTAATTGCCTTCTATGACGAGATAACTGGCTCTGTGGCTGAGGGGAAAGCAGTGGACGTGTTGTTCTTTGACTTTAGCAAAGCTTTTGACATGGTCTCCCACAGTATTCTTGCCAGTAAGTTAAAGAAGTATGGGCTGGATGAATGGACGATAAGGTGGATAGAAAGTTGGCTAGATTGTCGGGCTCAATGGGTAGTGACCAATGGCTCCATGTCTAGTTGGCAGCCAGTGGAGTACCCCAAGGGTTGGTCCTGGGGCCCGTTTTGTTCAATATCTTCATTAATGATCTGGAGGATGGTGTGGATTGCACCCTCAGCAAGTTTGCAGATGACACTAAACTGGGAGGAGAGGTAGATACACTGGAGTGTAGGGATAGAATACAGAGGGCCCTAGACAAATTAGAGGATTGGGCCAAAAGAAATCTGTTGAGGTTCAACAAGGAAAAGTGCAGAGTCCTGCACTTAGGACAAAAGAATCCCATGCACCGCCACAGACTAGAGACCGAATGGCTAGGCAGCAGTTCTGCAGAAAAGGACCTAGGGGTGATAGTGGACGAGAAGCTGGATATGAGTCAACAGTGTGCCGTTGTTGCCAAGAAGGCCAATGGCATTTTGGGCTGTATAAGTAGGGGCATTGCCAGCAGATCGAGGGACGTGATTGTTCCCCTCTATTCGACATTGGTGAGGCCTCATCTGGAGTACTGTGTCCAGTTTTGGGCCTCACACTACAAGAAGGATGTGGAAAAATTGGAAAACGTCCAGCGGAAGGCAACAAAAATGATTAGAGGACTGGAACACATGACTTATGAGGAGAGGCTGAGGGAACTGGGATTGTTTAGTCTGCGGAAGAGAAGAATGAGGGGAGATTTGATAGGTGCTTTCAACTACCTGAAAGGGGGTTCCAAAGAGGATGGATCTAGACTGTTCTCAGTGGTGGCAGATGACAGAACAAGGAGTAATGGTCTCAAGTTGCAGTGGGGGAGGTTTAGGTTGGATATTAGGAAAAACTTTTTCACTAGGAGGGTGGTGAAGCACTGGAATGGGTTACCTAGGGAGGTGGTGGAATCTCCTTCCTTAGAAGTTTTTAAGGTCAGGCTTGACAAAGCCCTGGCTGGGATGATTTAGTTGGGGATTGGTCCTGCTTTGAGCAGGGGGTTGGATTAGATGACCTCCTGAGGTCCCTTTCAACCCTGATATTCTATGATTCTATGATTCAGAGTAGGGGAGTTGCCAAGTCTCCACCAGTCAGTAATCCTCCCTCTCCTCAGGATCTGACAGCTCACTGTCTGCCAGGCTCAGAGGTATTTCCTCCCTGTGGTTACGTCACCCAGGGAGCTGAGCAGATAGAGATGAAGGAAGTACACTCTGAACTGGGCCAACAACAAATGGCAACTTCCAGTCACTTGCCTGTGCCAGGTTGGATCGCTAGTGTCCTTATTACCGCAGGAGCGAGCGCAAGAGTGCTGTAAAGGACCTACAGCACAAGCTCCTCCCTGCCCTGTTTAGCAGAGGGGTGTCTTGTCTTCCTTATCTGCCTTGGCACAGAGATTCAGCACTGATGGCACGTCCTCAGGCCCTTCCCAAAAATCCTGCCTGCCTGGAGCAACCTCCCCAGTGCTGTTTGCCTGCTTCTCTCCGCCCCAAGCACTGTGTCCCCGCCATAGACTCTGTCTGTCTCTCTCTATCCCTGAAATACAGATGGCGCGGCTGGGTGGGTGAGTGCATCCAAGGGAATTCTCTGCCTCCCTAGGGGTGGCTAACCCAGCAGCCAGTGTGGGGCGGGGACTTTGAACCTTCCCCAGTCTTAGCTGAAGGTTGGTTCCATGCTCACGGTATGTGTATTGTGTAAGCGAGCCTAGGCTGGCCAAACACAGGTTTGCCAATGGGGGGTACACACACCTCCCTACGTCTGTGCCAGCTACCTTGCCCACCTGGGGAGAGCCTCTGACAGATGCACACTCTACGGAGGCCCAGTCATCACTTCTGATGGCTCAATCCTAAGTAAACCTTTACGCTCCTTCATTCCCGGGCAGGCGGGGGGCCAGACTGGTCCTCAGTGTAACTTTAAAGCAACCTTGGGGCTGATCGAAGCTACCCCAGCTGCAAGCAGCAGTTCCACTGACATTTGGCAGAGTACATTGCACTGCATCCTATCCCCGGGCATGCTCCCTACACCGTCGAGCCAGGGTACACTGGCTTTGCCGTACTCAGGGGCTCCTCTGTGTCAAGACAATCCTTGGCTGCCTCTTTCGAATAGCTTTCCTGGAGCTGGGGCAAAAGAGCAGAGTGTGTACCCTCCTGTTCCCCACGTGGAGTGTGCACAGCGAAACGTGCTCTCATAAAGGTTTCTGCAGGCCGGCCCTGTGATGATATCAGGGCTATAACTGAGATGCACAAGGATAAACGCCTGAACTTATGATATTTCAATTTTTGTAGTTGCCCCTAAACTGAGTTGAAATACATAGGGACAGAATCCGCAGCAGGTGTAAACTGGCCTAGCTCCATTCACTGCAGTGCAGCCCCTGCCACTTATAGAAGCTGAGGATCTGGCCCAAAACATATAATAGTTACCAAGAGCCTGGTAGTTTGAAGACATTACAGTGCTGGGTAATAAAGAAATACAGCTTTCTGCTGTATAGGGATAGAGTTTACGCGTTCTTGTGGGTAATTTAATCCACCTCTTATCTGAAGCTATCAAATCCAATGAGTGGCATTTCCCGGCACTGCTTCATGATATTCTCTCTCATCTCAGTCGTGGCTTGCAGTGGCTTTGGACTCAGATGAACAAGCTAATTTATTTTAACCATCTCTTATGCTGATGAAAACAGGGCATTTTGCTAACTCATAAACGCTTGTGATATGAGCTGCTGAGCTCCACTGAGGTTTGCCTCTTCTTGTTCTGAGAGCCTATGGGCAAATGTAGCTCCTGAGGTCCTGATTTTTCACACTTGCTATCTGGTCATCCTAAGTGTAATTGTAGCCCAGGATACTAGAGAGACAAGGTGGATGAGGTAATACCTTTGATTGGACCAACTTCTGTTGGTGAGAGAGATTTACACTTGTCTCTCTCATGAACAGAAGTTGGTGCAATGAAAGATATTACCTCACCCAGCTTGTCTCGCTGACAGATGTGGAAGTGAAATAGAGTTTGGTATCTGCTTGAATGATGTGGAAGGTGTTCAGATGCTGAGGTGATGGGACCCGTATACATAGATAGATAGTGAGAGTTGTGGCAGAAAGGGTAGTAAAAGAAGCCGTCATTTGTAGCATAATGGTGTAATGTCAGAAGAATGTTTCGTTTCTAAATATAATGAGCATTTTATAATAGAGATCAAGAACGTAGAATATGGTCCTGGGGATTAGGCCTCTTGAGTTCTGTTCTGGGCTATGCCTGGAACTTGCAGTGAGACCTTGGACAAATCACTTAACATCTGTGTGGCTCAGTTTCCCATCTATAAATTGGGGATATTTTTTTCCAGAGAGATTATAATTCACAAACTGTTTGTATGCTGAATGTTAAACGATGCATTAGACTATCCATCAGTAGATGGTGATTCCCTTGAATTTGTTCAACACTTTAGCCCACAATTGTTTATACTCTTTGGATGGATCATAAGCACTTACATTAGTTAGTTGCGTTTTGAGTAGGTAGGACACATGGTTTTGTCACAGTACCTTGAGAGATGGAATTTGAGAAGCAAATACTTACATGTATGAATCTGAAATTTGGTTTCTCAGAATACTAATGTGACAGGTATGGCAATTTCCTGCAGTAACCTTGGGAGACCTTATTGAATTAAGTTTAATCATGTTTGGCATCTATTGCATTAAATTAATGCTTTGTGTATTTGGGAGGGGTTGTATATAACCTTTCTCTAGGTGGGAGATGTGAGATGAAGTATTAGGAACTTCAGAAGACTGTAGTGAACAATGCGCCAGAAAAAAGTGGACTTTTGGGACAAACAATGTCAAGCAGTTTGCCTGGGGAATCTCTAGAGGGATGTGAATGCATATTTGTCACGTCCAGTTATGCAAAAATGCAACTGTTTGAAGCTACACCCTGAGGAGAGGACGCTGGTCTGCTGATTACCTGTTCCCAGAGTCTCAATATCAAAAGCCCAAATGGTATAAAGGAAAGACTAACCCATAGCTAGTTCTGAGCTAAGGCTATTATGAACTTGTAACCACAGAAAAACTCCTGGCTGGGGTTTGAAGGACTGACTCCTTCCAGAGCCCTTATTGGAGTTCAGAGTGGTCTCTGGTAAGCTTGTTAGCATGTGTGTTAAGGTTCTTTTATTTTTTTAATGTTTTCTCTGCAATACCTTGACCATAAGAATAATTCTGCTTGCTTAAACAGGACTGCGTAGTAACTTGTAACTGCAGGCAGTTACAGCTGTCCATAGCCTTCGGTGAGAAAGCAAAGCACAGCTGCTGGCCTGTTTAGGCAGTCTGGCTTGCTGAGGATATCACAGTGTAGGCAGGGAACTGTGCAGCCGGTGAAAATTCCAATCAGGAAGGAGAGAGACAAGAGTCTTTGCCCAAGAGAGGTGGCAGCTGAGGAGTCAGGAGCCTAGAGTGGGTGTCCTTGGTGGACCACAAGGGGAAATACAGAGCAACTGCACCTGAACTGTGACAACTAACACATCATTATTTTTTTAATAAATGCTTTTTGTGAAGGCTTATGCCACAAATAACTATTCACACAAATGTAGATGTGAAATGAATAGTAAAGAACCATGGTTTGGGGTGACGCAAACTTTCATTTTACAGCTCAAAAAAGAGATCATGAGGTGATTTGATTACAGTACAGAAATACTTTTCGTGGGGGAGGGGAGGCCTAATCTACTTTGGGGGAGGTGGAGGGGGGTGGAGGATGGGAAAACCGGAACAAGAACCAACGGCTGGTAGTTAAGGCCAGACAAATTCCAATTAGAAATAAGGCACAATTTTTTTAGTGAAGGGTGATTGAGCACAGGGACAAACCAACAAGGGAAGTGGTGGATTCTCCATCACTTGATGTCTTCAGATCAAAACTGTGGATACTTTGCTGAAAGATGTGCTTTAGTCAAACAAGTTATTGAAATCAGGACAAGGGTAACTGGATGGAGTTCTCTGGCCTGGGTTATATAGGAGGTCAGACTAGATGATCTAGTGGTCCCTTTTTGCCTTAAAAATCTAGACCTAATATTGGCAAACTTTTCTTTCTTTTTTTTTTCAGTGTACACCTAAGTCTAGTACCTACCTCAGAGAGGCTGTTGATATTCTTAATAATAAATTATGTTACAGGATTGCCTTTTGGTCCAAACCAATATCCAGGAAGCCAGTTGTGCTAGGCACTGTACAAACATGTAGTGGAAGGTAGTTTCTGCCCTGAAAGCTTAAAATCTAAATAGACATGGAAAAAGGTGGGAGAAATGAAGTGTTATCCCCATTATACCGATGGGGAGCTGAAGCACAGAGGGCGAGTGACTTGACCCAGGTCACACATGAAGTCTGCGGCAGGACGAAAAACAGAATGGAGATCTCCGAAGTTCAGTCCAAAACCACACGACTATTCTTCTATAACTCTTCTTATCATAATTATTAACATAGAAACTAATACCAACAGATTGATCTTAACCTGACATAGGCAAGTTGTAATTCTGTTTCAAATGTAATGTTTTGTCTTGCTTGATTTGGAGGAAGAATTATTTAGATAATATATGTTTTATGTTAGCTGAATTCTAAAATAACCCAGAATACATTATCTATAATATTTAACACGATCTAATGTTTTCAATGATTGTAGTTCATAGCCATATACATGCTTTTTATAAATTCATTCTCAGGAAGTGTGCAGGATTGAGACTAAAGTAGATTTATCCACATCACTCAGACCGCGCAGCATAGGCTGCAGTCAAGGATCCCAGAATTCAACACCAGCAGCCCCCAGTAAACCACCATCTCCCCAGCATCTGGCAGGTCAATGACCTTCAGGCCCAGAAGCATTTCCACCCTGTGATTAAGTCATCCAGGGAGGTGAGCAGATGAAGAAGGTGTTCTCCAGACTTGCTTCCATGCTGCTCCTTTTGAATGGGAGGATCTCTGCCAGAACTAATTTGCCAGGCTCCTACTCTATCCACATTCAGATCCTTCCTGCTGACTCAGCTCTGTTACGTGGCCCATTGGAAACTTGCTACCTGACAGTGTTGTTCGATGTAACTTGGGTATAACTTCTTTATTTGGTTCCTTAGGTGTTGTCAATCCTTGGACTTTGAGACAGAGAACTTCAAAGGTATTTAGGCACCTGCTCCCATTTCAATCTATTGGACTTAGATACCTAAATACCTCTGAGGTTCTTGGCCTGAGCCTTCTGGAGCAGAGATGACACTTTATTTTAGGTTTGGCAAGCACCTAGCATACTAGGGTGCCGTTGGTAACAAGTTATTGAAAGCTGGCGGAGACACTTGAACTGCTATCAGTACAGATGTTAAACAGCCTGTTATCTGGCTCACAGGGGTTTGCCTTCCTGGTTCTTAGTACAAGTATGGTAACAGGTGCTAGGTTTGTCAACTTAGCAGCAGCATTCAACACCAGTGACTCACCAAAGGCTCCTCACAAAATACACAACGTGAGCAAAGATCACCATCTCGTACAATGGATACAATCTCTGCTGAGAAATCAACATTTTTGCATCAAACTATGGGGGAAGCAGAGCCAACGACAGCAACAGAAAAACGGCCTAGCACAAGGGAGCGTACTCTTGCCAATCCTCTTCAACACAAAGATGAATGATCACAAGAAGTTTTATCTATGCAGATGACCTATGCGTCCTGCTCAAGCCGAAGATCTTGCACAGATCAAAGCCATGTTAGCATTGGCATAGTCTGGGCTCTCCATCTGTTACCTCAAGAAAAAACAGTGCACCAGTCCAGTCAAAACACAAGTGGGTCTTTTCCATTGTCAGAACTGTGAGGTCAATAGACAACTCAGCATCATCTGGGATGGGATATCACTTGCCCACTGCTGGAATCCTGTCTCCCTTGGAGCGACACTAGGTTGCACCCTCTCCTTCAGGGCACACACAGAGAAGACAAAAGGCAAAGTTAGCACCTGGAACAACGTTTTCCATTAACTTGCCGAGTCAAAATGGGGAACCAACTCTGCAACACTAAGAGCCACTGCAGTTGCCCTTTGCTATTTGTCAGCTAAATATGTGTGGGGAAGATCGGCTGTCACAAAGAAGCTGGACCTAGTGCTGCGTGAGAGCCGCCACTACATCACAGAATGTCTAAACCCAACACGAGTGAACAGCACTTATGTGCTTGCCAGCGTCTCTCCACAGGATATTAGGAGAGTGGTCACAAGCAAATGGAACGATTACAACAGGTTGAAGATGTCTGACATCTGCTAGATGGCCACACTGCAGCAGTTAGCTCCCTGAACTAGCGGGAAATCTTCTTACATGCAACCGAACCGCTTAAAAAACCGCTGATGACAACATGACAACACGACTCAAAATACTTGACAAGGATGTCAAAAGGCAAATAGACATTGCCGAATGCCTTCCTGCAGGCACAGGGAAGGATTAGTTAATCTGGAGATGTTTAAATTGTCTGTGAACAAAAGCTGGAAGGTCAAAAGTCAATGTGTGGAAGTGGGGCTAGTCCAACGACCCAGACGCACGCGACTGTGATGAAACACAAACCATGGAACTCCTGTTGGTCTGTCAGCTTCTGCGGGAATTGTGCACCGTGGAAGATCTCACCAGGATTACAGACCGGGCCATATCATCTGCCCAACACTGGCTAAACCTATGATTGTGGTGAATGGACATGAGAAGTACAGAGTCACAGCCCCTGAGATGATAGATTCAGCACCCTGTTAGCGCTCTGAGCCATAAGCTGAAAAAACAGTAGTTTAATTGAATGGCAAAGGAATGTTACAGCCTGCAATATTTAAGGCCAAGATATTCAGAAATAGGAGCCTACGGTTAGGCTCCTAAAGCCACATAGAGGCACCTAAATACAGGGCCTTATTTTTCAAAAAGTGCTGAGCTAGAGCTCCCATTGGGGTGCCTTCCAAAACTAGAACAGGCCATATACACAGCTGTAACCAGAAATTCACAAAACGGTCTGCTTCCCACCTGTTTTCCCATGTTATTTACTACATGTTGTTAATGAGCATTTTGGTGATATGATCTTTATAAAACATCCAAAAGCAAAGAGAGAATAGGGATCCAGACACACTGTAATTTTTCCAGTCATATAATTAAGGCTTCTTCAAAACGTCTGAACCCCAGAATGTATTTAATACACTTCCATAGTAAATACTTATCAGTCATCATTGTTATCTGTTGGGTTTTTTCTCCCCTCATTTTAACCTATTTTAATCAAAGGATGAGCAAGCCAGTGGCTGCTCTCATTTATCAGGCATGCCACTTGTATAGCTATTAATTTGACCCTGAAAAAGCTTACTTTTGTCCATTAGCCTTTTGTATCTCCTTGTGTGAAACATCACATTTTGAAATACTGTGCCTCAGTCATATCTAAAGAGCTTCTTAATGAAAGCCCATTCGAGACGAGTTACCTAATCAGGTTTCTAAGCACGTGCTTAAAAGTTCAGATGAGCTTAAAATTGAGCACATGCTCACGTGCTTTCCTGAATCAGGGATTGAGAGCTTTCCTTTGAATCTGAAACAGTTTGGATTGGCCACATTAAGTGTGTGCTGTATTCTTGTCATAATAAGAAAATGCTGTAATACTATAATCTTGTCATCTTTTAAGGAATCAGGAGTTTCCTCGCTTTCTATGAATTGTCTGTATGCTTGTTTGTTAAGAAACGAGGTCCCTTTAACATGCCATTTTTCCAATTGAAAGGGACACTGATAATTTTTCAGCTAAAGTTTAGATTTGGAAGAGAAAAGGGGCTTATACAATTTATTACAAAAATGGTTTCATGTTTATTTGCAGTCTAAATGTCACCGGAGTTTTTATTAGGATTTACGTATTCTCTGGCAATGTTAGAAGCCCAAACGATACAGTACAGAGAAGCAGAAAGGGCAGTAGAGTAGAAGGTCTCCAGCTGATGCAAATCTGCAGAAAACCCCTGGAGCTAGATTATATCAGGGAGGATCAGGCCCTGAATATGAAGCTGATTAAGCCTGTGTAACTGTTCCAGCTGAGCAAAATGCAAAGGTAATCAAAATGGACTAAGCAATTAAAAAATCAAATCACTTTTCATAGTGGTTTTTTTTCAGCTTTAATAAATCTAAGATGGGGGAAATAGTGGGGCAAATAATCCTTTCATTTACATGACTGCAGAGAAATATATAAATGCTCCCCAACCCAGTCTTTCCTTTCACTGAAATTCGGAAGGAAAAGAAAAATTATGGAAACTTCCTTTGGCATAATATATTTCAGAGGATATTGGTGGTGTAACACTGACCCACACAGGGGTGCCAGCAGTAGGGATCAAATCTGGGACGCCATGAGCTTAACGCATGAGCCTCTACTGCATGAGCTAGAAGGAAAATTCTTTCATAGCTGAGGCTGAATCAAGTTCATTCTCTAGGCTAGGGGGCCTAGCCACCACTGGAGGGGGACAGAGTGTAACTCCCTGCAAGCAGGGGGTTACATTGGTATTAGGCGTCTAGCAATGTACCTGAGAGCCAAAGTTGGCTCAGTGTTATTAAAAATATTTCTATAGGGCCCAATACTGCAACCTTGTGTCACTCAAGTAGTCCCTTATTCAGGAGGTAGCTCTGCTAAAGTCCACAGGTCAGCTGGTCTTCGTAAGGATGTCTCCCCTGAGCAAGAGCTGTCTTATCTGAGTCCAACAGGGTAACAGCTGACCAATGGCACCAACGCTATAAATCCACGCTACTTCTTTAAGCGATGAGAGCTTGGCAGCAGCTTCTTTTCACTCATCTCTTGACCGTTCATTACCGGTTGCTACTTCACTGCCAACTGGTCACTGAGTGACTGCTGCCCTTTTAGCTTCGCCCTTCCTCTACCGCAGCATGAATGTCGGAGGGAGGGGGAAGAAACCATTTAGATCATATGAAAATAAATGTGGAGCACCTGAGCCTGCCTGCTTCTATATCCTTGGGATCTGCTTTTTTCCCCATCTGAGCCACCCTCTCTTATATGCAGGCTTCACGTAACACAAGGGCTGCGATGGCTGAAGGATGACGAATGGTTTAATAAGGGAACGGGTATTGATCTGATAGCAGTCCAGTGCCCAGCCTTTAACAGGAGAGGAAGTGCCAGGGAATTTGTAGCAACGTTTCTTGGCTGTGTAATGGAGTTGGAGCCACGCCAGCGGAGCTGGCTGTATCACACAGGGCCAGGTCAGGACACCTTTACTCACACTGAGCATCACCTTCCCTTGCACACAGACGCAGCCTGCCGCAGCAAGCCTCCGAGCCCAGGCTGACAGACTGGGCTCGGAGGCTTGCTGTGTAGATGCTGTGTAGATGCTGTAGCTTGGGTTGGAGCTCGGGCTCTGAAGCCAGCACCCTCCCTAGGCTTCAGAGCCTGAGCCCCAGCCCGGGACGCAACTTCAAAGTGCTGTCTACACAACTTTTTTTTAGAGCAATAGCATGAGCTCCAGCCTGTTGACCCACCCCCAGAGGCTGGCTGCCATGGGCTGCTGGCTGTGTAGACATACTGAATGGGACTGCTTATAGTGCAATGGGCTAATCAGTGTGACTAAGGGAATCAGTTTAAGGGCAGGGTGAAGGGCAGTGGCTTCAGCAGATATTACTGAGCATGCTCAGATGAACTGAGCATGCTCAGTACACCCTAAGTAGCACATTCCTACAGGAGCAATTTCATACACGACACCCCATACTGTTGTTCCGGGATCGCATTGCTGCCTTCTCTGTTAGTGTTTGCTCTGAGCCACCTGTGTGAAGTGTGCAGTGAATACAACTAGAAAAACACCATTGCCGCCATGAAATGACAGAGGGGAAATAATTGCAGAGAGCCAGATCAGACTACAAGTGATTGCACCCCAGATACATAAATACTATGGTGATTGACACCATGGTGTCGCTAGATTGGTTTTAAACCCTACCAGTGCCATGAAAAAGCCAGTGTTCTCTAATATTCTTGTTATTAAAAGCCAGCATCTCACTACCCTGATTATTCCTACTCCCTCTATTTGCAAGCATTGGGATGAGTGAAGTTCTTAGGCCTGGGAACATTTGCACTGCAAGTACTGTATTAGCATGAGTTAAGGAGGCAAGCAGGGAAGGAATTGTGCCTTAAAGTTGCGGCACAGCACCCCCTTAGGCTTCTTTTGGGGTGGTGCAGTTTGCACACGGCTCTTTGCCCAGGGTCGTGCCTCAAATCCTAGTCTTGCTCTCTCTTGGTTTCACTGGCTTTGTTTTTACAAACCCTCTGAAATGCAAATCTGAGAAGTCCCTGCAATCAGCAAACTTCTCTTCATCTCATCCATGCAAGAGTGGAAGGCGCAGAGTGGTACAGCACAATACATTTCATGATCCAAACCTTCTATTCGGCTGGATTGCCATCTTAGATGCCGTCGGTGTCGCAGTACGATTGGGGTTGGCAGAATTTGATTTTTACTTCTCCAGCATTTTGATGGATAATCTCCAGGTTTATTTTTAAGCGCTTTTTTTGTTGACATTTTTATTTTGCATTTTTCACAGTAGTGGGAAATCTTTGGGGAGGGTGAGAAAATAACTATTTATTAACAGTAGACACTGAGATTCAAAAAGTTAAAGCTTTGTGACAGTTTGTGTTTTAACGGTTACAAAGCTTAAAACATCTCATGTCAAAACATACAAAGTAAATACCCTCAAATCATATTCTAATAAATCCTCAAGCAGCATTTCTCTTACTTTGCCAATCTGTAAATTTCAGTTATTGTTGATGGAAATAGTTTTTCATCGGTTTTTGTGTGTGCAGTGAAATCAATGGAAATCGAATCCTTCCAAGCCTAAATATGATGAGTGGAACTAGAGAAAGAGCGTCTCAGAAAGAGAAAGAGGTGTCAGCGGGGATCTAGTTTGGTGCAGCACCAGGGCTTTACCTTGCAAACAGGCAGCTAGGCTACTACTGGACAAACATAGAGATTTGTTTCCTACAACTCTGCCTGCCTACTGCATTGCGTCTTGTTAACAAAACAATTGTCCACTCTGCAGCTTTCCAGACTCTTGTTGAAACTATGACTATGTCTACACGAGAGACCTTAGAGCAGCACAGCTGTACCGATCCAGCTGTGCCGCAGTAAGATCTCTCGTATAGCCATTCTATGCCGACAGAAGAGAGCTCTTCCATCGACGTAATTCAACCACCTCCAATGAGCGGCAGTACCTACGTTGGCGGGAGAAGCTCTCCCGTTGACATTGCGCTGTCCACACTATCGCTTATGCCGGCAAAACTTATGGCGCTCAGGGGTGTGGTTTTTTTACACCTTTGAGTGATACAAATTTGCCGACATAAGTGTTAGTGTAGACATGGCCTAACTTGCAAGTCTCTCGCTATGTGGTGCTTTCCTTGAAGTCCAAGCTCTTGGAGGCATGTGATTAGTTGGTGTTGGTCCTGCTTTGAGCAGGAGGTTGGACTAGCTGACCTCCTGAAGTCTCTTCCAACCCTAATATTCTATGATTCTGTGATTATATGATAATCTAAGCTTGTGGATAGATAGATAGATAGATAGATAGATAGATAGATAGATAGATAGATAGATAGATAGATAGATGAAAGCTTCTACCCCAGCTGGGTATAAAGAAGAGCTTAAAGTATTACGCAAGTATACTCTTTGTCTTCTGGTTTGAGCCTTTAAAGAATCCAAATTTTATTACTTTTTTAAAATCATGTGACTTATTATGCTAATCTCAAGATCTGGGGGGAGTCTAATTCATGATTTTTGAATGTTTGGGGTTGACTTATCCACATAGTAGCCAAGTGCCATACACCAATTAAGAAACACTGGGTCTGATTCTTTACCACCTACGTTTTGGGTGGTCATTCACTCCTGTGGAGATTTGGTACAAAATGTTAATGTTCTTACATGGTGTCCTTTGCATTCCTGGCCCTGATTCTGCATTGCCCACACCTGGTGTCATCACTTACACCAGGGCAAAGTGGTGTGTAAAATGTTGCCATTGGGATTTGGTAGTGGCCTTAGACTAGTGGTGGGCAACCTGCGGCCCATCAGGGTAATCCGCTGGTGGGCCTACAGACAGTTTGTTTACATTTGCACAGCCGCCTGCATCTCCCAGTGCCACGGTTCACTGTTACCGGCCAATAGAAGCTGCGGAAAGCGGTGGCCAGCATGCTCCCAGTGGCCCGCAGCTCCCAATGGCCGCGGTTCACCGTTACTGGCCAATAGAAGCTGTGGGAAGCGGTAGCCAGCATGTCCCTGCAGCCCGCGGCACTTCCCTCAGCTCTCATTGGCCGGGAATGGCAAATTGCGGCCACTGGGAGCTACGGGCTGCCATGCAAATGTAAACAAACTGTATGGTGGCCCACTAGTGGATTACCCTGATGGGCCGTGTGCAGCCCGCGGGCCGCAGGTTGCCCATCACTGCCTTAGACCCATTTTTCACTCATCCAAATGACGTCTGAAGATGCAGAGCAGGGGATAACGAGCCCCACGTTGGGCTCCATGCAGGACTTACTGGGTGAAATCCTATGACCTGTGTTATGCAGGAGCTCAAACTAGATAATCACAATTGTCCCTTCTGTCCATAAAATCTATGAATATAGAAAAACAAAAAGTTTAAGGTAATGGAGAATCAGGCCTATTAAGTCTGTCCTCTCCCAGTGTTCATCCATGAAAAGCTACAGTGCTAATAATACCACTGTTACTCTACACTTCATAGCAAACAAACATCTATATATCCGTATCTGATACCCTTTAGTGCTACAGATGCTGCCTCCACTGTGGAAAAAGGTATTTTCTATATTCTGTGATATTTATCTTTCATGTTACAGCTGTAGCGAAAGATTCTGGCTGCTTGCTCATCCTTTTGCTGCCTGCATGTAAACAACTGTAATGATCTAAAGGGTTGATAGCTTAATCTTTAGGGAATAGCAAAGGTGAAAGGAAAATGTCACCCTCTGACAGTAACTGCATAAGTGTGATTAAGCGACGCTACTGAGTGGCTTCCTAGAAACCTGAGCCATAAAATGTGCTAAGGCTCAGGAAGTGAGACTTTCTCACATTTCAGAGTCTTGTACAGCAAAAATATTCTAATTTTTGATTTAGAAGATGAGGTGGGAGGAGGATATTCTAGGATCTTATTTATCCAAATAGACTGGGGGACATAGAAATTTAGTTGAAGAAATGGAGGATTTTCAAGTCTTGTTATGTCTATCAAAGATAAAATCCAGTTTGAGATAAGGGAGAGAAAAGAGATGTTTGGATAAATACAGGGGTGGATGTGTCTGTGTAGAAATGTAGTGTGTACAGAGCAGTTTCTCAAGCTATGCACAGTCTATCTGAACCAACCCTCTGAACCAACCCTCAATTTTCACAACACAGTCACTCCAGATCTGCCCTCTCAGTCCTCATCCTCAAAGGAAACCTGCACAACACATTCAAAGGATGAGCCCCGGAACTTACATTCATAACTTTGTTAGGCAGTAAAAATCATCTTTGTCTTTCTGTGATAGTCTCCAGACTTCTTACAAAAAACTAACATGTTTTAATTGTTTTAATAATAGTTTCACAGAGTTCAAGGCCAGAAGGAATGACCAGATCATCTGGTCTGATCTCCTGCACTTCTCTGACCACTAATACCACCCGGCACCTGCATACCACACTCAGCAACTAAAACTAGAACAAAATAGTGATGCACTTTCGTAGACAGAAAAGGCTAGAAAAGCATTTCATAGATTTTAAGGTCAGAAGGGACCATTAGGATCGTCTAGTCTGACCTCCTGCACAACGCAGGCCACAGAATCTCACCCACCCACTCCTGTAACAAACCCCTGACCTATATCTGAGCTCTTGAAGTCCTCAAATCGTGGTTTAAAGACTGCAAGGTGCAGAGAATCCTCCAGCAAGTGACCCATGCCCCACGCTGCCGAGGAAGATGAAAACCCCACAGGTCCTCTGCCAATCTGCCCTGGAGGAAAATGCCTTCCCGACCCCAAAATATGGCGATCAGCTAAACCCTGAGCATGTGGGCAAGACTCACCAGCCAGACACCCAGGAAAGAATTCTCTGTAGTAACTCAGATCCCACCCCATCTAACATCCCATCACAGGGCATTGGGCATATTTACCACTAATAGTCAAACATCAATTAATTGCCAAAATTAGGCTATCCCATCATACCATCCCCTCCATAAACTTGTCAAGCTTAGTCTTGAAGCCAGGTATGTCTTTTGCCCCCACCGCTTCCCTTGGAAGGCTATTCCAGAAGTGAGCTGTAGCTCACGAAAGCTCATGCTCAAATAAATTGGTTAGTCTCTAAGGTGCCACAAGTACTCCTTTTCTTTTTGCGAATACAGACTAACAGGGCTGTTACTCTGAAACCTATTCCAGAACTCTACTCCTCTTTCAAGTTTCAAGTCTAAACTTCCGGATTATATCCGGATTATCCAGTTTATATCCATTTGTTCTTGTGTCCACATTGGTACTGAGCTTAAATAATTCCTCTCCCTCCCTAGTATTTATCCCTCTGATATATCTGTAGAGAGCAATCATATCTCCCCTCAGCCTTCTTTTGGTTAGGCTAAACAAGCCAAGCTCTTTGAGTCTCCTTTCATAAGACAGATTTTCCATTCCTCGGATCATCCTAGTACCCCTTCTCTGTACCTGTTCAAGTTTGAATTCATCCTTCTTAAACATCGGAGACAAGAACTGCACACAGTATTCCAGATGCGGTCTCACCAGTGCCTTGTATAACGGTACTAACACCTCCTTATCTCTACTGGAAATACCTCGTCTGATGCATCCCAAGACGGCATTCACTTTTTTCACGGCCATATCACATTGGCGGCTCATAATCATCCTGTGAAAAGAAAAGGAGTACTTGTGGCACCTTAGAGACTAACCAGTTTATTTGAGCATAAGCTTTCGTGAGCTACAGCCCACTTCATCGGATGCATACTGCGGAAAGTGTAGAAGATCTTTTATACACACAAAGCATGAAAAAATACCTCCCCCCACCCTACTCTCCTGCTGGCAATAGCTTATCTAAAGTGATCACTCTCCTTACAATGTGTATGATAATCAAGTTGGGCCATTTCCAGCACAAATCCAGGTTTTCTCACCCCCCCCCCCACACACACACAAACCCACTCTCCTGCTGGTAATAGCTTATCTAAAGTGACCACTCTCCTTACAATGTGTATGATAATCAAGGTGGGCCATTTCCAGCACAAATCCAGGGTTTAACAAGAACGTCTGGGGGGGGGGGGAGAGGGGGGTTAGGAAAAAACAAGGGGAAATAGGTTACCTTGCATAATGACTTAGCCACTCCCAGTCTCTATTCAAGCCTAAGTTAATTGTATCCAATTTGCAAATGAATTCCAATTCAACAGTTTCTCGCTGGAGTCTGGATTTGAAGTTTTTTTGTTGAAGAATTGCAACTTTCATGTCTCTAATCGCGTGACCAGAGAGATTGAAGTGTTCTCTGACTGGTTTATGAATGTTATAATTCTTGACATCTGATTTGTGTCCATTTATTCTTTTACGTAGAGACTGTCCAGTTTGACCAATGTACATGGCAGAGGGGCATTGCTGGCACATGATGGCATATATCACATTGGTGGATGTGCAGGTGAACGAATCATCCTGTGATCAACCAATACTTTGAGGTCCTTCTCCTCCTTTGTTACTTCCAACTGATGCGTCCCCAGCTTATAACAATTTTTTTGTTATTAATCCCTAAATGCATGACCTTGCACTTTTCACTATTAAATTTCATCCTATTACTATTACTCCAGTTTACAAGGTGTCATAGAGTGTGGGGGAGTCAGGGCCCTGCACCCTCACTTCCTGTGATTCACCGTGACTCTCAGCCAGCCAGTAACACAGAAGGTTTATTAGACGACAGGAACACAGTTCCAAGCAGGGCTTGTAAGTACAACCAGGACCCCTCAGTCAGGTCCCTCTGGGGGGCAAGGAGCTTAGACCCCAGACTTGGGGTTCCCTGCGTCTTCCCAGCCAGCCCAAAACTGATTCCCCCTCCAGCTCCTCCTCCTCTGGGCTTTGTCCCTTTCCCGGACCAGGAGGTCACCTGATTCCTTTGTTCTCCAACCCTTTAGCTATCACCTTGCAGGGGGGAAGGGCCCAGGCCATCAGTTGCCAGGAGACAGTGTCGGCCATTTATGTACACTAGCCCTTTGCTCTGCAACAATTACACCCCCTTATCCCACCACCTAGAGACTTAAGAAATGCATAGGGGAAACTGAGGCACCCCCTATAGTATTCAGAGGAAACATTAATAACAATCCCACTTCGTCACACAAGGTCATCCAGATCTTCTCTGTATTGGCAATACCTCCCAGCTTAGTGTCATCTGCAAACTTTATTAGCACATTCCCACTTTCTTGAGCCAAGATCAGTAATAAAAAGATTAAATAAGATTGGTCCCAAAACCAATCCCTGAGGAACTCCACTAGTAACCTACTTCCAGCCTGACAGTTCACCTTTCAGTATGACCCATTGTCCTTTAACCAGTTCCTTATCCACCTTTCAGTTTTCATATTGATCCCCATCTTTTCCAATTTAGCTACTAATTCCCCATGTGGAACCATATCAAATGCCTTACTGAAATCGAGGTAAATTAGATCCACTGCGTTTCCTTTGTCTAAAAAAATCTGTTACTGTCTCAAAGAAGGAGATCAGGTTGGTTTGGCACGGTCTACCTTTTGTAAAACCATGTTGTATTTTGCCCCAATTATCATTGACCTCAATGTCCTTAACTACTTTCTCCTTCAATTTTTTCCCCAAGACCTTGCATACTGCAGATGTCAAACTAACAGGCCTGTAGTTACCCGGATTTTTCCTTTCTTAAAAATAGGAACCATGTTAGCAATTCTCCAGTCATACGGTACAATCCCTGAGTTTACAGATTTGTTAAAAATTCTTGCTAATGGGCTTGCAATTTCATGTGCCAATTCCTTTAATATTCTTGGATGAAGATTATCTGGGCCCCCTGATTTAGTCCCATTAAATTGTTCGAGTTTGGCTTCTACCTCAGATGTGGTAATATCTACCTCCATATCCTCATTCCCATTTGTCATTCTGCCATTATCCCTAAGCTCCTCATTAGCCTCATTAAAGACTGAGGCAAAGTATTTGTTTAGATATTGGGCCATGCCTAGATTATCCTTAACCTCCACTCCGTCCTCAGTGTTTAGCACTCCCGCTTCTTCTTTCCTTGTTTTCTTCTTACTTATATGGCTTATAGAACCTTTTACTACTGGTTTTAATTCCCTTTTCAAGCACTTAACTGTTGCTACCCTGTGTTCACGGCTTCTAATTTTGAGTTCAGATCCTCAGTTGGTGTAAACTGACCAGGTTCTAGTGATTTCAGTGGAGATGTACCAGTTAACACCAACTGAGAATCTGACCCGATTTGATCTTTTTTCTTAATATAGTGATTTCAAGCCCACTGTTTCTTCTTTGCTTTTCTCATTATGTGTTGTCTGACACAGTTTGTTAAATTCTGCTGTTTGCTCATAGCTGATGCAATAGAAATTAATGTATGGGGATTTCACTTCCTGAGATCTATGTTCTATCCTGACCAAGGCCACCAGGGAATGGCCTAAAAGAGCCACAATTAGCTCACTGGAAACTTTGGATAAATATCCTACACAGAGGCAATTCTACTAATATCCTATATTCTAAATTCTGCATCGCCAATGAAAACAGAGCTATTGTCCCTATGACCATAGGTATTGGCAGAAAGGATCAGACATAGGGTCCATCTAATCCAGCAGCCTGTCTCTGACAGTGGCTCGTGCCATGTGCCTCAGACCAATGTGCACACAACTCCAGAGGCAGAGGCTGGATAATCTGCCCCCTCCCCCCCCCACCATAGTTAGAGATTGGTTTAAAGCATGAGGTTTTACATGCCTTCCAAAATGTTTCTTAACCAACATCTATTAGGCATTGGTGAGGCCACATCTGGAGTATTGCGTCCAGTTTTGGGCCCTCCACTACAGAAAGGATGTGGACAAATTGGAGAGAGTCCAGCAGAGGGCAACAAAAATGATTGGGGGCTGGGGCACATGACTTACAAGGAGAGGCTGAGGGAACTGGGTTTGTTTAGTCTTCAGAAGAGAAGAGTGAGGGGGGATTTGATAGCAGCCTTCAACTACCTGAAGGGGGATTCCAAAGAGGATGGAGCTCAGCTGTTCTCAGTGGTGGCAGATGAGAGAACAAGCAGTAATGGTCTCAAGTTGCAGTGGAGGAGATCTAGATTGGATATTAGGAAACACTATTCACTAGGAGGGTGGTGAAGCACTAGAATGGGTTACCTAGGGAGGTGGTGGAATCTCCATCCTTAGAAGTTTTTAAGGCCCGGCCTGACAAAGCCCTGGCTGGGATGATTTAGTTGGGGATTGGTCCTGCTTTGAGCAGGGGGTTGGACTAGGTCCTCCTGAGGTCTCTTCCAACTCTAATCTTGTATGATTCTGTGATTCTATGAACTGTGGAAACAGATGCATTTACTGTGTCCACTGCAAGATCGAGTTACTTATGTCCCAGTATCCCTGCAATCAATAACCCAAAGACTCATGCACAATCAATTCCCTAGGAATAAGCACAGTGGTAGTTCTGTATAAGGGCCTGCGGTTTTGTTATGCCGATGTGCCTGAACATGACAACTATGCCTCCTAGCCCATTCATGTGTAATTTCTGGCAACTTCATGCTACTGGCACTCCTGTGCCGGTCCACAGAGGATATTAATTGTTACAACTAACGTATTACACAAGCTGGGCTCTTTAGCTCAAGCTGTAGTTGCTTGTCTGTTTTGCTCTAAACATCCCTGGTTCTGCCCCCAGTGTATTGTCCAAGATGGCAGCCATCGCATGTTATACACTTCCACAACCATCAGAAAGCACTTTCTTAACATGCTTTCAGACAAGCCTGGCCTGGGGTAGTTCTCCTCTGCCAGACAATGCTACACTTTGTTTCTGTGTTGTTTGCACCGACATGCACAAGGCAAGTGAGAATTTAGCTCAATATTTTCTGTTTTTGTCATTTATTTCTTTGTAATTACTAAGGGACCTAGCAAGCAAACAAGATCTCTGTTGCTTCACGAATGTATCTGCTCCTCTTCTCTCTTCCTTGCATAACATCACCATTCTCATTTTCTGGCTGCCTAATTATCTCCACAGCAACTAATGGTGACTCACAAACAAAGGATTGTTATTTAAGTTGAAGAGTAAGCAGCAGGAGGAGAGGCATGACTCTAAGCAACAAAGATACAGTCTGGCCTGACTTGCAGTTCTCTTTCATGTTTCAGAGTAACAGCCGTGTGAGTCTGTATTCGCAAAAAGAAAAGGAGGACTTGTGGCACCTGAGAGACTAACCAATTTATTTGAGCATAAGCTTTCGTGAGCTACAGCTCACTTCATCGGATGCATACTGTGGAAATTGTAGAAGATCTTTTATACACACAAAGCATGAAAAAATACCTCCCCCCATCCCACTCTCCTGCTCTCTAAGGTGCCACAAGTACTCCAGTTCTCTTTCAGTTAGCCAGAAAAGAATCCTGCTAACTTCAATCAACAGGCTTGGGATCAGGCCCTCTCTTTTAAATATTCCTATTACTAAAACATAGACACAGGCCTGAACCAAAACCCCGAGATCCAAATGCTTTCTAACTTTGTATTTGGCTCTACAGCTGAACTTCCTCTCTGTAATTAAAGCAAGAGGCAAGGGAAAGGAAAAAAGATTGTTAACACCAACATCAGGACTTTTAAAAAAATGTTTTGCCAAAGTTCTCTGAAAGGTATCAGCAGGATTTTAACCTAGCTGCTCTTATACATATCTCTGCACAGTTTCATTAGCAGACACAAAGGGGAAGAAGCCTTACCCTGACAAATCTTCCTGGAACTACAAGAGGGGGGAAAAGTATCTGCGATATATATTAAATAGGTTTACAATGTTGCCAACTCTTCAGATTTTTGTCACAAGTCTCCTGATTTGGGGTTGTTGTTTTTTTTTTTCTTAAAGCCCCAGCTGCTGGAGTCAAGGGATTATGGGAAAATCTCACCTTTCAGTTACAATAAAACCAAAAGAACAACAAAAAGTTGCAGAAAGAAGCTTGGAAATGTGACCTGAGTGTAACCTAATGACTCAAAACAAAAGGCAAATAAAAAGAACCCAAAACATGTCTATTTTTTTTTTAATTTCATGATCTTTAAGCCAATATCAGGACTTCGGGAACCTGACTCATGATTTTTGAATGGTCAAATTTGGTAAAATGTTTTTTAACTGATATCAGCCTGTCTCTTGGGATGAATGCTTTCTGGACTTAAAACCATCAAACACATGCCAATAAGCATTTGCACCTGTTCTTCTGGTGTGTATAGCATTTTGCAAATACCTTTGACAGACATTCAGATACTACAATGGGGAGGGTGGTGGCATAGAAATAGTATGGAATAGGGCAATACAAGAAAGGAAAAGGGCCAAATTTTATTTTGACAGTTATTGAATTTCTACTGCCAATTCACTGTGTCATGGAAATCCTTCATGGCTGGGAGTGTGTGTGGCGGGGGGTGGGGAGGGGAAGGGGGTTAACACACTTCTGATGCCCAATGGATAAATATATATAGCAGATGAGCATAATATACTATAGACAAACCAGTGGAGCCTAATGGTTAGAGTACTGGACTGAGACTCAGGGGACCTGGGTTCAAGGCCCAGCTTTGTTGAAGACCTTGAAGTTTCCCCATAGGTAAAATAGGAACAGTGACACTCCCTTCCTTTAGGTTTCAGAGTAACAGCCGTGTTAGTCTGTATTCGCAAAAAGAAAAGGAGTACTTGTGACACCTTAGAGACTAACCAATTTATTTGAGCATGAGCTTTCGTGAGCTACATCCGATGAAGTGAGCTGTAGCTCATGAAAGCTCGTGCTCAAATAAATTGGTTAGTCTCTAAGGTGCCACAAGTCCTCCTTTTCTCTTCCTTTAAGATCTACTGCTAGAAAAAGCATTGCCTAAGAATTAGGTTGCCCCAATTCTGCAAAGGAAAACTGTGCCCCTCCAATCGGTTAGTTCTCTGGGACGCCCAACAAAGTAGAGCTGGAGTTTTGCGCTGCACAATAACTTCACCAGAGCACTCAGCATCCTGCAAGATTGGGGCCATCCTGTAGCTAGACTTTGAAAGCCATTTGATAAAAGTCCATTGCAAAAAAAAACTGCAAAGGAAACACAATAAGCACAGTAGTGATTGTCCGGTACAGGGTTTTATACCCTCCACCTGAGGCAGAAACAGATTGAGTGATTTGCCCAGCATCACGCGGGAAAGAATTGAGCCCCGATCCCAGGCAAATGTCTGTCCTTCCCTCAAGTCAACGGGAGTTTCCTGAGCAAATCCCATTCAGCGGTTGTCCAAAAAGCCCTGCTATAAAATTGCAACTCACAGAACCTCTCAGAGTGGAGACAGACTTGGCTCATTTCCTAGCCAGCAGAAACAACAGCGTTCCTAGCAGGAGAAGGGAGGAAAGGAGGTGGGGGGGATGTAACAGATATGGATCAGCTCTGTTTGCCAGGAAAGAGTTATTATTGGGCTCGGGCAGACTGGTACGTCTCTGGCAGCAGCACCCAGTAATTAAATAAAATATTGTTGAAATGCAGCCTGTCTGGACAGTTGCCCAGGTTGGAATTGCACATGCAGTGACCTGGTGTGATCAGTACTTGTGCATGAGTTTAGGAAATATAAAGCAGGCTTGCAAATTGTAAGCTCTGTGGGGCAGGGACTATGTTAGCTGCTGTGTATGCTGGGTCTAGCACACAGCCCTGATTGGGTCCTGTGAGTGCTATTATGTATTCAGAGGAATGGACTTCAGTGCATGTGTCCTTGATGTAATCCAAAGCAGCGTCTGGCCTTTACTCGTTGAAAATTGCCATGGTTTGCTTAAAGGCCACACCAACACATGGTGTTTCCAAAATGAAACATGATCTCTTCTGGGATCTTGTCAGCAGCTGATTGTGGCCCACCACTAACTAGGACCAATGAAACTGACAAGAATCATGTCAGTTTCAGTCAGCAGCTTCCAGATTCTGTGGCAGCGGGTGGGGCCCCAGAGTTGTGGACATTGGTAGCTCAGGTGAGCTGGCAGGAAACAAGACACGTTTCGAGTGGAGCCTGTGAAAAGTTTGTTTGAACCAGATATGTTTCTGTGATTCAACATGTTCAAGGTTTCACCAGAAAATTCCCAACTAGCTCTAGTCAGGATCTCAGGTTTACACCTCACCTGCTGTACTTTTCCATCTCATCATTAACACACATATAGAAAAACAACTCAAAAAAAGGGCTCAGAAAAATCTCAGCAGCATGTTATTTGTCACTGGAGCAGAGCTGGCCAAGTTAACAGTACAACATGTTCTGCTTGCAGGGGCAGAACCCAACTTTACTGGTTTCTTTTGTCACTCAGCCTTTGAACATTGTGGTGACAGAATCTTCTTCCCTTCCTTTTTTTCCATTACCCTCATGAGATTTTTTTCCCTGTGCTCTGTGCCCATGCAGACGAAAACATCCATGAGTCAAAAAAGTTCTTTGTCCATTCTTCTCCTTTGCGCTCTGTTGGTTTTGATTTGGGGATATATTTGCACTGCAGATGACACAACCTCCTCTACATTTGGAACTGTGGTGCAATTACTTATGCTAGTTAAATTGAAAAGTACTAATAGCTGCCATCGGCTGAATCTTTGATCCAAAGACAATGACAGATCTAGTTAAAGTCAAGGGGTGTTCCAAGCTCTCTTTCAAAGCAGTTAAACTCCTTCACGTAGTAGAGACAGCTAAAAGCAATGGAAGGAGCGACCAAGAACCTGGCCGGGGAGAGCTAAGATTGTGGGCTGAGGGGTTTCCCTGACTGAAAGGCAGGGGCAGGGATATTGGTTTTGCAGC
The DNA here is from genome assembly GCF_015237465.2 of Chelonia mydas. NCBI lineage: Eukaryota > Metazoa > Chordata > Testudines > Cheloniidae > Chelonia > Chelonia mydas. Next base: position 252,246,844 of record NC_057850.1, read on the forward strand.
CTGCCTGTGTTGGAGGCTTAGAGCAAGAAGCTGGTAAAGAGCTGAGAGAAGCTGTTGCAATCACGACTTTGAGTGGAAGCAGAAAGACAGTTTCCTGAGCACAGAACCTGCTGGAGTGGAAGACCTGGGGAAGTATGGACAAGGAAATTGCCTGCTGTTTGTTTCTACTGCTTTCAGGGAAGCAGGACTTTGTGGACATTCTTTGTAAATAAACAAATACACATAAGAACGGCCATACTGGGTCAGAACAAAGGTCCATCTAGCCCAGTCTCTTGTCTTCTGACAGTGGCCAATGCCGGATGCTTCAGAGGGAATGAACAGAACAGGTGATCATCAAGTGATCAATCCCCTGTTGCCCATTTTCAGCTTCTAGCACCAAAGAATATACCTGACTCCTCCTAACAAGAACCCTGCAGTTTTGGCTAAACACTTGAGCCAAATGGACAACAGCGCTCAAAGGTGCATCTGCTGTTGAAGTCTAGAACTTCACTCATTGCCATTGCTCATTATCACTCTGTCTTTTGCATATTGTGGACGATATGCTTGGCGTTGTAGAGCACTTGGAAATACAGACCGTCCCTAGCCCAAATTGTTTTCACTCTGAAAGAAAGAGGCAGAGAAGGGGGCAAGATGGGAGATCCAGATGTGGGAAGGATTTAAGATCTTAGACCAGGGACCATGTGCAACCTTTGGCACATGGCCCATCAGGGAAATCCGCTGGCAGGCCGGGACGGTTTGTTTATCTGAGCGTCTGCAGATCCTGCCGATCGCAGCTCTCTGAACCCAGGGCAAGAAACTAGTAGATTGTAAACACTTTGGGGCGGGGACTGTCTTTTTGTTCTGTGTTTGTCCAGCTGCTAGTCCGCTGGGGTCCTGGTTCATGGCTGGGGCTCTTGGCACTATTATTATAATTTTAATAATAATGGCAGGTGTAGTCAGGACCCTGTTCAGAATGCAGAGAATATCGCTTTAAATCTCACATTAGGTACAGGGCAGTATTTATTTGAACGCTTTTTAGATTTTATTTTGAAGTCTCTTCTTTTAATTGGAAAAAGCCAGTTAATCAGGATCACGGCTTCTCCACCAGTTGTCCCAGTTGAAAAAGATTCAACTTTATCTGGGCTGCATTTCACACCCACCAAAAATAAGCATTAAAATGGCCTTTTTCCTTGTCATTTTAAGGGTCAGTTGAAGATTCTCTCAATCTGGCACCTTTGTTATAAGCAAAAGTCACCTTTCACCCATTACAAAAAATTGCTCCTAGTGTGTTGAAACCATGCTCTGTTCAGCAGAGTGGAGGTGAGAGTGAAGGGCACAAATGAATATATTTTTCCTGGATCCTCTTGTCTCCTCTCTCTGTGTGACCCAAGTTCACTGTCAAAATATAAAACTCTTGTCAGAATGGGGAGTGGGAGGGAGGGCTGGACAAGTGTCCAAAGAGAATCAGCCTCTAATATGAAATATAGTGTAAATCACTTAGAAAACAGAGGAGATGCTTTGTTTGAGTTTCCAGCATTATTGGGTTTGTATTATGGTAGGGCCTGGAGTCTGCAAACAAGATCAAGGCCCATTCTGTCAGTCGCTGTACCAACACCTACTAAGAGACAGTCTCTGGCTTGGAGTGATCACAGTCTGTCTAGACAATGTGGGTGGGGATACAGTGGCAAAATGACTTGCTCAAAGTCACACTTGAAGTCCGTGAAAAAGCTAGGTATAGCTATATATAGGTATAGGTATATAGGTATATATAGGTATATATACCTATATAGGTATAGGTAAACCTCAGGCGTACTTCACATCCGAAATACCCGAATATCACTGGAAGCTAGCTGGTGGTCCTACCCCTCCACCCAACCCAGCACCACCATCTGCGACTTTGCTGTGCCTCATTACGCCATGTAATCCTCTGATCTGTCCTTTTATACAATGACACATTTCAGGCTTGTCAGTTCTACCGCAAATGACGCAACAAAGCTCTTTCTCCTGGTCATTTCCAAAGACCGTTAGGCTGGTTATTATACTTTTTTATAGACTAAAATTCTAACATTTTTTGGCCTGGCAATGGCTCTCCACTCATGTACATTTGAACCAATGCCAGCGAAGGGATTACAGGCATAGCTTAGTATGCATTTTAACTCGGTCTGCGTTCATTCGATTTCCAGGCTGCCGTGGGTAAAATCAGGACACTTTCTCGCAAAGAATCTGACTGTGGGGTTGGGGGCATGATTCAGAGAACTGGGAAGGTGGGGGCAGAGCCTTTCTCCTGCAGATTTCCAGTGGCCATCCAGCCTGGGATCATCACTGCTCTTTGCCAGCTGCCTGTTCGCCTATGTGAAATGCATTAGTGGGCTGGGTCCCGTTCAAAGAGAGCAGGTCAGAGCCTGTATCACAGAGGCACTCTCACAATTAGCACTCAGCTGAGAGGCCAAAGACTGAAGATAGTCACAAAGGCTAAACTACCCTCTTGCCATTATTCCACTCAGGTTCTTCTATGGCACGCCTCACCCTGGTAGCTGAGTGCCTTCCCGCAGTGCATTCAGAAATGCGCCCAGCATCTGTTGCATGGTGTTTGGTGTCTCCTCCTCTCCACCAGAAGTCGTACCGCCTGCTCAGGGTTGAGATACATGAGCAGGGCAGCGCGTAGAGGTTCGTGCTGCAGCTGTCTCTGCTTGGAACAAACACAGAACTCCAGGCATCTATAAATATAGGCTTTGTTCCACTACCAGCCAGCTCCACTAGACAATGAGGAGGATGTGGCCTGATAAAACCAGGAAGTAATGCCAACCCTGTTGTTCTTCAGATATCTATCAACTTGCCCTGTACCCTTACCCTTTAGTTTACAAGCCTTTGGCTAATTCTCAGTTCATGCAACAGTGGTCCTATCCAAACCAGTTGGAATTAGGTTTGTATGTGAGGTTTGGTGAGATTCTTTAATAAATGACTTACTAAAATCCATTACAAAACACATGAAAGGAAGGCGGAATATTACATAGACTGTGTTCCTTTCATTGGTTTGTGTAACTCTGTAAAAAGCATGTATTACTATTTGTATTGCACTAGTGCTTAGCATCGCTAGTCGTGGGCCAGGACCCCATTGTGCTAGGCGCTGTACAAACCCAGAACCAAAACAGTCCCAGCTCCAAAGATATAACTATACAAATATAAGATGAGAGACAACAGATGGATGCAGACAGACAAGGGAGCATAAGGAAACAATGAGTCAATCGTGGTTAGCATGGGAGGCAATAGTCTCGGCACACCAGCTGCCTAATGCTGCCAAGTTTTGGGAAGGAGTTGCAGGCATTGCAGCAAAGGAGAATTTTGAGAGGGGATTTGCAGGAGGCCAATGAGGTAGCTTTGTGGATGTTTATAGGGAGCTGCTTGCAAGTGTGAGAGGCAGCATGGAAGAAAGCACATGGGTGCATGTTTGAAAATGTAACAAGTGGGCAATGAAATGGAAGTTTTAATTTGTTTCTGCTGCGTGTTCTCTCCTCATTTATCACTAATGCTCCTCTATCTGTGGAACTGGGAGGTGGTCCAATGTCGCTGGATGCTCCAGGATTTAGCCCCGCCTTTCACCTCAGGCCACCAGATTTTCCGCTGCTGGAGGCGGAACAAGTCAATCAGTCAATTTCTCCCAACTACTCAGTTTTATAACTTTAATTTGTATTTGTTTTTGTGCCGTCACGACTTTCATCTCATTCCTCTCTCTCCTTTCCACCCACACCCCCATTACGGCTTTGTGAGTAAAGAGAATTTTGTGAGACAATGTTTGTTTTTCATCCAAATTTTTCAGGTATCTGTGGACAACTGAAAACTTTCAGGTTTATATTGGCAAACACCAAGTAATTTTGGTGGTATTCAGGCTTTTGGTGTTTCAAAACAAATTGCAACAATTCAATGTGTGACATTTTTTGAAATATTTTGTGGAAAATAAAATGCATTTTCTGACCAGTTCTATGGCTGCAGGATTGAGATCCAACTAAAAAAGGGATGAAAATCTCACCCAGAAGTGAGTGATTTTTGCCTGTCTCCTGGCCACTTTGTAATGAATGTTTACATTTTTCAATGTCTGTACTTTGGTGTATTCTGCACCTGTGTGTGTGTGTCTGTGTATATATACATGCACTTGTGCAGAATCTTACAGTGTGGCAGATTTCTTTATGCAATTTTCAATTTTTAAATCATGTAGCAAATCAATCCATTCACTAAGAAAGAGGAAGACTCACTGTGCGCCACGCCTCGAAAATTGTGAAATTGTGCAATATAAATGAGCGATCCCTTGCCTGTGGACATGTCATGAACTTAGCAGCCCATTCACATTGCAGATGTCAGGTCTAGTTAGCGATTTCGTACCAACCTTGCAACTTTACTAGTCCCAGGCTCTTGAATCATCACTGAATGAGAGAACCTGTGTCTGAATTCATGAGAGCTGAAACTGACCTGATGGCTGATCTTTCAGCCACACTTAAGCCCAAGTCTTGGCAGTCAGAAGCAGCCTCTTGCGTTCATACCTGCCCTGCCGCTTTTGCAAGTGAAATTCCTTACACAGACGCAAAGTGGGAAATAGAAAAAAAACCCGAGAGACATATGCTGGCAGAAATGGACGACACGTGTTCCAGGGGAATGGGATTTCATCTTTAAAATATTCCCTTTGCCTTCTTTTGTGGGGGTTTTTAGTGATAGTTTGACTGTGTTAACTGTATACTTTGGTTGGGAGCTGGTACTTTACAAAGAGCATTTTTATTAAAAGTCTATTTTTAATCCACTCCATTTTGTATAATCACCATCACAATTTATCTGTGTTTAATACCTACCTTCTGACAATCCTTTACTCCACTACCTTCCCTGCAATGCCCTCATCTCATCTCCCGGTGCCTTTTGCAGCCAGCATCCTGGGATGAGTCCTGGCCCCACTGAAGTTGATGGAAGTTCTGCCACTGACTTCAACAGGGCCAGGATTTTACCCCTGGTGCTATTACTCCTTCTTCCTAGACTTCTTCCTCATCACGCTATTCTTGATTCTTTGCCATTTGCCCTTCCCGCCACCAAATTTGCCCTCGCCAAGGTATCCACTAAGGCCTTGTCTACATTCAGGAACAGCCCTAGATCAGCCATCAGTAGCAGATGATCGGTGTGGCTGCATTGCTGTTGACCACTAAAGTGGAGACGAGAGAAACCCACAGTTTTCACAAATTGAGCTAATCCATGTTTACTTCTACGCTTTGCCCTGGCCACTTTCCCGCTGCCAAGGAAACTGACAATAGCAATGGAAGATTAAAATCGCAAAGAGGGAGTGTTGTATTCCTGCAAATAGAAGAGGAGATTCTGTAGTGAGGGCTCTAGACTGGGAGGCAAGACCCAGATTTTTAAAGGTTCTTAGGTGCCAACAGGTTCAGATAGGAAACAAGTAGGATTTTAAAAAATGCCTAGGTGCCTAACTCCCATTGAACTCAGTCAAGAGTGGCCACATTTTTTTATTTATTTTTTTGCTGCCTTCTTTTTTGTCTATATTTTGGGTAACCAGTTTGATATTTAGGGACAATGATTTCCAGAAGTTCTGGAAGCCCCACAATTTCAACTGAAGTCAATGGAAGCTCTTGGGTGCTCGATGTTTTCTGAAAATCAGGCCTCAAACTGAACACCCAAAATCAGTGGCCACCTTTGGAAATTTTGCGTCATGGTCGAAACACCCAGCATCTGCAACTGCTTATTTTCTCAAGGTCATTCGGGTGGGTTTAATGATCCTTATCAGCAAAGAAATGAACTAAATTACAACCTCAGGCATGGTCAGCAATCTTTTTGAATACAATGTTGCAATGCTGAGATGGATAATGGGCATAAGCACCTATTCCGAGGTTGATGGGTTTTGACAAAATGGCAAAAGTCCTGTCAAACACCAGGTTGTTTTCCTATAATTAACAAATTATAACATCATTAAAACCACACGTTTGGATGGCAACTGAGACCTTTTGGCTATTAACAATTTACAAGGCAGTGATCCAAATACAGATAAAGTAGGCAGGAGATTTAATACTGCTGGTAAGTTGCATCGTCTCTTTCTTCTGATCTTTCCAAAAGTAAGAAATTATGGGAGACCAAGGCCTGGAGAGGTTCATAGGTGACTTGCAAAAAGTTTAGGACTAGAACCTAGAGGTTCTGTCTCCAAGCCGATACTCAACATACTAGATAAAGATGCCTCCCAGTGATGGGGTGATACCCCAACACAGGCCTGAGTGGGTTAAAAGTGAGTTAGTGACATTTGCAACCCCAGTGCTGTAATTAATTAGTTGAGTCTCAGCCAAAGGGATTGGGACTAAGAGGATCAGAGGAAAACCCTATGGCTGCTGGGGCATCATCAAAGGCTGGGGTTCAATGTGGGGAAGAAACTACACAGCTCCTATGAAGGCCCCAGATCCAGGATTCGGTGGAGACCAGCCACCGGAGCTGGAGAGAAGACTCCAGGCTGATTTGCTGGGACTTTGGACTTCAGTTAACCTTTTGTTACCCCAAAAGGGGACTTAACTACACCCTTCTGAGCCAGGGGGCTGGAGTGTGTGTAGCACCAACAGACTCCGGTCATCGCTGGGTGGGATTGAACCTACGGCCTCTCGAGCTAAATGCATGAGCCTCTACTGCATGAGCTAAAAGCCACATGGCCCTTAGCTAAGGCTGTAGCAGGCTCATTAATCTCTCTCTAAGTGGTCTCGATGCCACTACAGGGAACAGAACCCCCCCCCCCCCCCCAGGAGGTGTGTGGGTTACATACTTCCCCTAGCTGAGGAAGCATGTCCCGAGCTTCAGAGACTTCCCAGTTGAAATCCTGCACGAGCCCCCACTTGTAACGCTGACAGACGCTGGTCGTCGGCGGGCAGGATCGAATCAGGGACCTCCGGAGCTAAATGCATTAGCCTCTACTGCAATGAGCTAAAATCCACGTGGCAGACTCATTAATCTCTCTCTCTCCAAGTGCTCTTGGTGCCACTGCATGGGACAGAGCACCACATCCAGGAGGTGTAAGTGGGTTACATGTGCACAGATGTAAACGGTCATTGGAAGAACTCCTGTAACTCCGCACCCCAGCAAGAGGGTGTGCTCTGGAGATGAGTGAGCCCCACACCACACCTCCACTAAATTGTTTTTTAAAACAATCAAAAGCCAGCCATGATTCTTGTGTTACAGGCTGAGAGACTTGGTGACAGAGAGGTTAAATGACTTGCCTAGAAACTCAACATCCTGGGCTGTAACCATTACATCATGTTTGCTTATTTCCCATATATCTCTGCAAGTGTACAGGGCCAGCAAAAGGAAGAGCCTAAGGGCAATAAAGAAAACACCATAACTCATTCAGTGCAGTCAATACGAAGTGCAGTTTAGTGCGGGGCATGGCTTCCTGCAGCGTGCTGTTATTACTTGTGTTTCCCTCTGCCATGTACATTGGCCAAACCGGACAGTCTCTACGCAAAAGAATAAATGGACACAAATCTGACATCAGGAATCATAACATTCAAAAACCAGTAGGAGAACACTTCAACCTCTCTGGCCACTCAGTGACAGATTTAAAGGTGGCAATTTTGCAACAGAAAAGCTTCAGAAACAGACTCCAAGGAGAAACTGCTGAGCTTGAATTAATATGCAAACTAGATACCATTAACTTGGGTTTGAACAGAGACTGGGAGTGGCTGGGTCATTACACATATTGAATCTATTTCCCCATGTTAAGCATCCTCACACCTTCTTGTCAACTGTCTAAATGGGCCATCTTGATTATCACTACAAAAGTTTTTTTCTCCTCCTGATAATTGCTCATCTTAATTAATTAGCCTCTTACTCCACCTTTTCATGTTTTCTGTATGTATATATATATATATCTTCTTACTATATGTTCCATTTTAGGCATCCGATGAAGTGGGCTGTAGCTCACGAAAGCTTATGCTCAAATAAATTTGTTAGTCTCTAAGGTGCCACAAGTACTCCTGTTCTTTTTGTGGATAAGACTAACACGGCTGCTACTCTGAAACCTCTTCATAATTTGTTTCACTGTGAGTTTAAAAGGAGAAGGGGTAGCAGAGTTCTGTATGGCTGGTTTAGGCCCTGATCCAGGAATGCACGGAAGCATGTGCTTTCCTGAATCAGGGCCTTATTTGCTATTTACCTCCATTTCATGCAGAGTGAAGGGGTTTTACTGATGAACGACAACAATGCTTGAGGGTCCTAAAAGGAAAGCCTTAAAGAAGTAATTAGGCTGCAGTTGGCCAAACAAGCACATAGGAAATAATCATCCCAACAGAATCCAGATCTCCTATTCCCAGCCCAGTACCAGAAACACAAAACCGGCCTTAGTTTCAGTGGGCCCAATTCTGATAGCCTTAGTCCCATGACAACTGCTTTAGTCCATGAGTAGCGCCCGTGAAATGGATGGGCCTATATGTGGAATAAGCTGCTACTCAGCATGAGAAATGAGATGGGAATCTGGACCAATATGTATTATGCCAAATTGTCATTTGAAATTCCATGAGCCATAAGGAGGGGGAGGAATTGTCTGTGTTGCTCCATGCATAACTCGGAGTAATGAGACACTGGTGGCAACAAAATATCTAAGGCGGTGAGCAGAAAAAAGAACACTGTTAGTAAAAGGTATGTTGTGGAATAGTCTCCAAAGGGAATGGAGGAAAATCCATTGCTTGGTCCATTTAAAAGTAGGTTGAATGAAATACTAAGGGGGAACACTCCTACAAAGGCAAAGGAATGCTAAGGTGAACTAATAGGTCTCTCTGTCTCTAATTGCTGCAGTGTGAATCTGTGATTGACTGTGTCTCTGTGACTTGACGCTTGCTAGATAAAACAGTAGCAATCTCTTTAAAACAGTCATCCAGAAGGGAATTATGTGAGAGCTGTCAAGTGACAGATTTGCGAATTAAACTTTAAATGGAGTTTGGATATGCAATTAGTATTTCTGACATGTTACCCGCGTTTCTCTTTCCTCTGCAGCTAAAGTCCTGGGGCCAGATCCTCAGCTGGTATAAATCGGTGTCACTGCATTGCCTCCAGTGGAGTTATGCCAACACACCAGTAGAGGATCTGGCCCTCAGTGTCTAGTGTAATCTTTTTACCTGGGTATAACCCCACAGGATCAACCTGGAGGGTCTCCTCTGGGCATGGTTTCCCCCTCATGCTAGGAGCATAAGTGCATACAATTCTGGGGGCTCAGACATGGTATTACTCCCACCCATTCCCAAAGATGGAAGAAAACAGTGGTCTTAACAAATGTTAATTAGTAAGGGCATGATTAGTGAGGAGCAGGATCCAGTTGTAGCTGGATGGTAACTGAGATCTGTTGGATATTAATTTATAAGGTCGTGATCCAGATCCAGATGAAACAGACGACTGGAGATTTAATAATGCTGTGCAGTTACAAAATCGCCTTTCTTCCAATCTTTCCAAAAGATTGTGGGAAACTGAGGCACAGAAGTTACCGTAAATATTAGTAATTCTAATATTTTTTTCTATATTTTGATTGTTACCAACTCATTCACATTGTTCAAAGCCAGCCCACGAACACAACAGTTATAAATGTAGGGTTTAATCCATGCCTTGGATTGACAGGTTTGGTGAGGCAGGGTTAGATACCAGCATGCCGTTGAATACAAGGGCATAGCACCCCATAGCCCTGTGTTTTTCAAAGATCGGGTCTCGACCCAGTACTGGGTTGTGACCCGAAAGGCACTGGATCGCCTGGCTCAGCGACCCAGCGGCTCTGGTCAGCACTGCCGACCAGAACGTTGAAAGTCCCGTCGGCTTATACCCAGCTAAGGCAGGCTGGTGCCTACCTGTTGCGACACTGCGCTGCGCCCCGGAAGTGGCCAGCAGCGGGTCTGGCTTCTAGGCAGGGGGACCACAAGGGGGGGCAGTGCCTGCAGGTGAGAGCCGTGCAGAGCCGCTTGTGCACCTCCGCCTAGGAGCCAGACCTGCTGCTGGCCGCTTCTGGGGCGCAGCACGGTCCGTGGTGCCAGGACGAGCAGGAAGCCTGCCTCTGCACCCCGGCTGCGCTGCAGACCGGAAGCTGTCGGAGGTAAGTCTGCACCCCAACCCACACCCCAACCCCTGCCCCAGCCCTGAGGCCCCCCAAACCTGGAACCCCTTCCTGCACCCCAAACGCCTCATCCCCGGACACACCACAGAGCCTGCACCCCCAGACCAGAATCCTGACCCCCTCCCGCATCCCAACCCCCTGCCCCAGCCCTGAGGCCCCCCCAAACCCAGAGCCCCTGCACCCCAAACCCCTCATCTCTGGCCCCACCACAGAGTCTGCACCCGCAGACCAGAGCCCAGTCCCCCTCCTGCACCCCAATCCCCAGTCCCAGCCCTGAGCCTCCCCCAAACCCAGAGCCCCCTCCTGCACCCCAAACCTCTCATTCCGGGCCCCACCCCAGAGGCTGCACCCCCAGCCCAGAGCCCTGACCCGCACCCCAACCCCCTGCCTCAGCCCTGAGCCCCCCCCCAAACCTGGAGTACTTTGTACTTATCTTAATTGAATTACATCTTGTTGAATTCAGACAAATTCTCCAATTTGTCAAGATCATTTTGAACTCTAATATAGGGTCCCAAAGTGCTAGCGATCCCTCCCAGCTTTGTGTCATCTGCGTATTTTGTAATAAGAATATTCTCCACTCCATTATCCAAGTCGTTAATGAAAATATTGACTAGTACCAGACCCAGGACTGACCCCTGCGGGATCCCATTAGATATGCCCTCCCAGTTTTACAGTGAATTATCTTTGAGTACAGTCTTTCAACCAGTTGTGCACCAACCTAATAGTAATTTTGTCTAGATCATGTTTCCCTAGTTTGCTTATGAGTATATCATGTGGTACTGGGTCAAAAGCCTTACTAAACATAAGATATCACATCTGCTGCTTCCCCCTTGTCCACTACAGAGGTAGCCCTGTTGAAGAAGGAAATTAGGTTGGTTTGGCATGATTTGTTCTTATAACGTATTTTTCAGGTGATAGGAAACTGATTGTTTAATAATTTGTTCAAGTATCTTTACAGGTATCGAAGTTAGGTCGATAATTCCCCGGGGTCATCTTTGTTCCACTTTTTAAAGATATGTCTGATGCTTGCCCTTCTGCAGTTTCCTGGGACCTCTCCTGTCCTCCAGGTGTTCTGAAAGATCATTGCTAATGCCTTTGAGATTGCTTAAGTACCCAAGATGAATTTCATCAGGCCCTGCTGAATTGAATACATCTAACTTATCTAAATATTCTTTAACCTGCTCTTTCCCTATTTTGGCTTGTGTTCCTTCCCCCTTGTTGTTAATATGAATTGTGTTGAGTATCTGGTTGCCATTAACCTTTTTAGTGAAGACTGAAACAAAATAGGCATTAAACACCTCCACCTTCTTGAGGTCATCAGTTATTAGCCCTCCTTCCCTGCTAAGTGAAGGGCCTATGCTTGCCTTCTTCTTTCTCTTGCTTCTAATGTATTTAAAGCACTCCTTATTGCCTTTTTTGTCCCTTGCTAGATTTAACTCATATTGTGCCTTAGCCTTTCTGATTTTGTTCCTACATACTTGTGACATTCTTTTGTATTCCTCCTTAGCAGTTTGTCCATTCCTTGCACTTTTTGTAGGATTCCTTTTTGATTTTCAGGTCATTAAAGAGCTTCTGATAGGGCTATTTTGACCTCTAACTATTCTTCCTATCTTTCCTTTGCATCAGAGTAGTTTGCAGTGGAGCCTTTAATACTGTCTCCCTGAGAAACTTCAAGCTCTCCTGAACTCCTTTTTTCTTTAGACTTTTTTTCTCATGCGACCTTACTTACCAATTCTCTGAGTTCGTTAACGTTTGCTTTTTTAAAGTCCATTATCCTTAGTCTGCTGATCTCACACCTTCCTTTCCTTAGACTCATGAAATCTATCATTTCATCATCACTTTCACCCAAAGTGCCTTCCATCTTCAGATTCGCTCCTAACTCCTCCTGGTTGGTCAGAATCAATTCTAAACTGGCTTTTTCCCTGTTCCTGCCTCTACTTTCTGGGACAAAAAGTTGTCCCCAATACATTCCAAGAACTTATTGGAAATTTTGTTTGGTTGTATTTAAGTCCCCCATTATTATGAGCTTTTGTGTTTTGGATATTTCTGTTTGTTCTAGATATGCCTCATCCACCTCTTCCTATTTTGTGCTCTACAGTAGACCCCTATCATGATGACATCACTATTTTTACCCTTTTTATATTTACCTAGAAACTGTCAGCTGGTTTGCCTCCCATCTCCTTCTGGTCCTCAGAACAAGTATATATATTTTTTATGTTGAATGCACACCACCTCTCTTTTTATCCTACCTATCCTTCCTGAACAAGCGATACCCCTCTGCACCAATATTCCAGTCATGAGACTTATCCTTCACGCCACCCCCGCAGTCTCTGCAATGCCAATTAAGTCATAATTTAGCTTATGTACTGATACCTCCAGCTCTTTCTGGTTATTCCCCAAATTCCATACATTTGTGTATAGATGTCCAAGATGTTGAGCAAATTTGCCCACTGATTTCTCTCTTGTTACTCCTATGACCCAATTGTAATTTTCCATGTCCCCCTCCAACCCTCTGTTAAGGGTTTTGGTTTTTTTTACACTTGCCTGTGGGCTTTTTGTCCCTTGCCCCTTTGAACCTAGTTTAAAGCCCTCCTTCCTAGGCTGGCAAGTCAGTGCACAATAATGCTCTTCCCCCGCTTTGCATGTGAGCTCACCGGCCGACTTTCTTCCTCTGTATAACAAGATGCAGCTACCTGCTCTAATTAATGCTTTTCTTTGAGGCAATATTTCATCGCTTCTCCAAATCAAATCAGTTTTACCCTTATCTACAGCGAGCTGGCTAGAAATCCTGTAATCAGCCCCTGCCTATCTTCTTAAAGCCCTTAAATCTGGCGGCTGTGAGCTGAAATGCCTTCCACATCTTTAATCTCCTTTAATAATGTTTAAGTCTACATATGCTAGACTGTTACCAATTAGGGATCTTGAGCAGTTATATTTTAATAGTCACTTTTACAGTGTTTATATAAAGCTTCCCTGTTCACCTTTCATGTAAAAGATACGTGTGATTCCTGTAGCTTACAGTGTTGCAGGGAAATGAGTTCCATGTCCGGGAGGAATCCTTGCTGCCAGTTGTGAGTGATGTATGTCATTCAAAATGCCAAGCCCTGTACTTGGGGAACTCAGGCACGGCTGCTGTGTAACCATGTAACCATGGCTCTGCTCGGCTGTGTACTTCTCTGCACAGGCACGTAATACTCAGACACAGCCAGGAATGGCTGGCAAGCCCACATATGAATGGAAAATCAAAACATTGTAACACGTCCCTCACTACCTGGGATACCACAGTATTCCTCAAAAAGAAAAGGAGTACTTGTGACACCTTAAAGACTAACAAATTTATTAGAGCATAAGCTTTCGTGAGTTTATGCTCTAATAAATTTGTTAGTCTCTAAGGTGCCACAAGTACTCCTTTTCTTTTTGCAGATACAGACTAACACGGCTGCTACTCTGAAACCTCACAGTATTCCTAGTTCTGCACCTCACGGCCATTTAGAACTCCCTCACGACAGAAGAGATAAAACCCAGGTCCTTTTCCAAAGCACAGCCCCCGACTTCTTGAACTAAATGAGAATCTCCATCAACTGTCAACATGATAGGGCTCATGACACACAGTTGAACATTCCAGATTCCATCCAGCAGAGGCCAGTTGTTTACATTCACACTAGCCAGGTTATTCCAGAACTATGTGTGACAGATCGGCTATTGGCTGTCAAGAAAGAATCTTTCATATAGATGGATTTTATTGGGAGATAAGGAATTATTGAGAAGATGGGAGCTTTACAGGTTACGGTTGAAAGAGACTGGCATGTTAACTCGGAAAAGCAGGCACCAGCTCCTAGGGAGAAACCCTTTAACATGCAAATGAGCTTTACTCTGACCAAGGTTTATGCTAAGAAAGCTTATAAATTATTGCCTGTGCAAGATCAAACACACTTTGGCAATGCTGGAAGTAACTACGCTCTAGGGAAGGGGGCTTCCATAAAATATGGTGTACAATGGCTACTGTACTGGAGAGATTGTTTTAGCTCCCTAGATATTGCACCTAAGCAAATATCATATGAATACAAATCCTTTCCCCAAAGCAAAGGGAACCTTTGCAGTTAAAAGATCTCTCAGAGCAAGAAGCCTGTCTCCTCCAGCCTTCCAACCACAGCCACTTCAAACACTTAGAGGAAAAGTAGCAGTTTGAATTGTTGGTGGTTTTGTATTTAATATCCGTATTGCATTAGCACTCTCAGAAAACTACACCCAGCCACAGAACAGGACTGAAGCTTCATTGTGCTAGGCACTGTACAAACACTTGCCAATGTGGCCCATGCCCTGAAGAGCCCCATGAATACAACAGGCCATTTTTACTCCTGGGGAAAATTTTGCACAACTGCATTGCAGCAGAAAAATGCTCTCCCTTCCCCCGTCCCCCTCCCCCCCCAGATTCCCTTTGCTTCCTTGCAGAAAATGGTGCACCGGTACTCACTCACCTCTCCCCTGCAACTTGGCACTCAGACTTTGTTCAGGCAGCGGGTGGTGGGGGGAGGATGGGGATGGAGAGGTAAATCCTTGCGGGGAGGGGGGTCTGGCGATGCCCCAGTCGCCCAGGGATGCTAGTCCCAGCTGGGCGGAGGGGGTGAGGAGGAGGACGGAGATGGAGTTCCCTCTCCTGTCCCTTTCCTTTCAGGGAGCAGCCAAGGCTGGGTCAGCTCAGGCCCCAGAAACTTCCCCTGGCTGCAGGAAGCTCTGCACTGCCAGAGGGGAGAGAGCCGTGCGGGAGAGCCTCAGGAAGGGGATTGGGGGTGAGAGGGTCCAGATGCACAGGTGTTGGGCAGACAGGGGCAGCAGCTTCCTCCCTGTACAGTGACCCCACCTGTGCATCCGGAACCACCCCCCATCGAGCCCCCTCCACATCAGAAACCCCCCACACCCAGAACCCCTTCCCCACCGAGTCCCCCAAACCCCTACCTTTCCAAGCCTCACACCCTGCATCAGGAGCCCCCCACACCCAGACCCCCACCCCACTGAGTCCCAACCAGCTGCACCTTGACCTGCCACCCCACCAAGCCCCACTCCTCCAGACCCCCACACTGAGCCCTAACCACCTTCACCTGGACTCCCCTGCAGAGTCCCATTCCCCTGGCACCCAGAACCCCGCACCGAGCCTGTGTGCATCCATGTTCCCCCCACAGAGCTGCCTGCATCCAGATTGTGCCCCTCAGAAACCTGGTACTCGGGAGTGAATTCTGCATCAATTTTTTTTAAATGAAAATTCTGCAAAGATCTGCATATTTTAATTGTCACAGAAACAATTTGGTAATTTATTTCAAAATCCTTGTCAGCAAATAATTGAAAATGGTGTGATTATATTGTGTTATTTTCACAAATAAAATATGCAGAATTTTAAAATATTGTGTGAAGAATATTTATTTTTTTGGCGCAGAATTCCCTCTGGAGTAGCATTTTTCACACTCATACACTGATGTGGCTGCTCTTCAGGATGGATTCCAGTAGATGTCACTCCTCCCTCTAAGTCAGAGTTCTGAGTGAGTTCTCCAGATGTTGTTCTCCTGGAGGTCCTGTGATTTAGAAGAGACCTGAAACTGAGGTCTCTGTCTACCTATGTATTTATAACATGATATCTGAGGGCTGAGCTCTCCTGGTTATTAAAGAGCTTATCATACTATCTGGCCAAATTTCAACAAACAGTTATATTCTCTCTCCCTAAATGCTCCAGACAGTTTCAATCAGACACAATGGCCTTCTCCAACTCCTGTCCCATTCTGCCATGTAAGTTTGCAGTGAGTCATTCATTAGCTGTTATATTCCACCACAGAGAACTGCATTTCAGTGGCGCATGAAAAAATGCTTCTGTGCATTGGGCTGAATTCTAATCTGTTACACTGGTGTGAATTTGGAGAGATTACTTTGACCTGCACTAGCCTTTGTGGCCACTGGATCCTACTTTCCTCTCTAACTAATGTTTCAGTGGAGCCAAAGGAAATAAATCCAGGGTAACTCATAGTTACGCTGGTAGAACTGAGAAAAGGATTTGGCAAACAGCTTGCTCTTGGTCTGTAGCCTCTGCCTAGATGAAAGGCATTATATATATGTCAGATACTATCATTACTAGAAATGTTATAAGAACCCCCATCACAAAAGGGGGCATTACTTCAGGAAGGGAAAATCTTTACTAAAAAGTTAACCAGCCTGTAACAAGGTCAGTTCAGGCAGAGGGGTAATGCAAAGTATTCAATCAGTTCTCGGCAAGTGATTGATTCTCTTGCCTTAGGCTGAAGTCTTGTCTGCTAAACAAGATAAAATCTAGGTATTGTAGGCAGGGATGATTTGGTAGATGGTGCCCTTACCACTGAGACAGTACTGCATCTATGTCTCCATTTTATGGCAGTAGGGGGCATGCTGTTGTTCAAAGTGCTGTATTTTGAAACAAATAAAAAGCTAAACCTTATGTGCAGGAGGCCACTTAAAAATGCCATAGTATTCTTCATAAAAGTTGGGTGTTAACACTGGTGTCCTAGCCAAAATCTAGCTTTGCTTATTACTTTTGTCCTCCTTCAAATTCTCACTGCAGCTTTAGCTGGATATGAGATCTTCACTTGCTTGTTTACGTAGTCTTAGAGAGGCACGAGGGTTTACTGCAGGAAGGATGATCCTGTGGTTAAGACAGTGGAGTGGGACTATTTAGAAAAGCTGGACGAGCACAAGTCCAAGGGGCCAGATGCGCTGCATCCGAGAGTGCTAAAGGAGTTGGCGGATGTGATTGCAGAGCCATTGGCCATTATCTTTGAAAACTCATGGTGATCTGGGGAAGTCCCGGACGACTGGAAATAGGCTAATGTAGTGCCCATCTTTAGAAAAGGGAAGAAGGAGGATCCTGGGAACTACAGGCCAGTCAGCCTCCCCTCAGTCCCTGGAAAAATCATGGAGCAGGTCCTCAAGGAATCAATTCTGAAGCACTTAGAGGAGAGGAAAGTGATCAGGAACAGTCAGCATGGATTCACTAAGGGCAAGTCATGCCTGACTAATCTAATTGCCTTTTATGACGAGATAACTGGCTCTGTGGGTGAGGGGAAAGCAGTGGACGTGGTGTTCCTTGACTTTAGCAAAGCTTTTGACACGGTCTCCCACAGTATTCTTGCCAGCAAGTTAAAGAAGTATGGGCTGGATGAATGGACTATAAGGTGGATAGAAAGTTGGCTAGATTGTCGGGCTCAACGGGTAGTGATCAATGGCTCCATGTCTAGTTGGCAGCCGGTATCAAGTGGAGTGCCCCAAGGGTCGGTCCTGGGGCCAGTTTTGTTCAATATCTTCATAAATGATCTGGAGGATGGCGTGGATTGCACCCTCAGCAAGTTTGCAGATGACACTAAACTGGGAGGAGAGGTAGATACGCTGGAGGGTAGGGATAGGATACAGAGGGACCTAGACAAATTAGAGGATTGGGCCAAAAGAAATCTGATGAGGTTCAACAAGGGCAAGTGCAGAGTCCTGCACTTAGGACAAAAGAATCCCTTGCACCGCTACAGACTAGGGACCAAATGGCTCGGCAGCAGTTCTGCAGAAAAGGACCTAGGGGTTACAGTGGACGAGAAGCTGGATATGAGTCAACAGTGTGCCCTTGTTGCCAAGAAGACCAATGACATTTTGGGCTGTATAAGTAGGGGCATTGCCAGCAGATCGAGGGACGTGATCGTTCCCCTCTATTTGACATTGGTGAGGCCTCATCTGGAGTACTGTGTCCAGTTTTGGGCCCCACACTACAAGAAGGATGTGGAAAAATTGGAAAACGTCCAGCGGGAGGGCAACAAAAATGATTAGGGGACTGGAACACATGACTTTTGAGGAGAGGCTGATGGAACTGGGATTGTTTAGTCTGCGGAAGAGAAGAATGAGGGGGGATTTGATAGGTGCTTTCAACTACCTGAAAGGGGGTTCCAAAGAGGATGGATCTAGACTGTTCTCAGTGGTAGCTGATGACAGAACAAGGAGTAATGGTCTCAAGTTGCAGTGGGGGAGGTTTAAGTTGGATATTAGGAAAAACTTTTTCACTAGGAGGGTGGTGAAACACTGGAATGCATTATCTAGGGAGGTGGTGGAATCTTTTTCCTTAGAAGTTTTTAAGGTCAGGCTTGACAAAGCCCTGGCTGGGCTGATTTAGTTGGGGATTGGTCCTGCTTTGAGCAGGGGGTTGGACTAGATGACCTCCTGAGGTCCCTTCCAACCCTGATATTCTATGATTCTATGATCCTATGATTCACGGGATTTTCTTATTAGGGCTGGCTGGGAAAAGGTTTTCCTATGGGAATTTTTGAATTGATTTTTCACATCCCAAATTGAGATGAAAAGTCTATTTCCATTTTTTGGTGAACAAAAAATCTGAAAACTATTTCAGTTTGGATCCATTTAAACATTTTCTTTCACTGCAGACCTTTTTAATCCATGTCTGTATGCGTGCGTGCGCCAAGTTACTATAATTTTAAAATAAAACTGTTTAGACTTAAACACACAATTTTCCAGTTTGACAATCTCAAAACTTTTTTGTTTACCAAAAATGTTTTGACTCGAGTGTTTCACTCGAATGTTTATGTGCGAACAAATTCGGTTTCAATGAATTGGCATTTGGGGGCAAAAAAAAAGGTAAGTAGAAAAATTTCCAACTAGGTGTACTTTTGACTTGACTCCAGATTAGGATGTAGACTCTCTATGTGACCTGGGGTAAATCACTCCTGTCCAGATTCTGATATTCTTTCTGATGCTGAATAGCACCTCACTCCAAAAGCGGTCCTATTGATTTTACTAGGACTATTCCCAGAGTAAACCTCACTCGAATTGAGTAATCTCTACCAGAATCTAACCCTTAATCTCATAGGGTATGTCTACATTGCAGCCTCCCAGTCTGGCTAGACAGACTAGATCATTAAAAATACCAGTGTGGATGATGTGGCTTGGGATCTCAAACCTTGTCGGGGTTATATAGTGTAGACAGACCCATAGTACTTCCATTTCTCAGCCTGTGTCTTGTCTAGTTAGATTTTAAACTGTTCTGGGCAGGGACTCTCTCTTTCTTTCTTTGTGTTTGGATGGTGTGTAGTGTTTGTGTGGGTCCTTATCTTGGTTGTTGCCTGGATGCACTACTGTAACTCAAATGGCTAATTCTCCAATGGTTGCATTGTTAAATAGCTTCTATGTTTTGCCCCAGAGGTGGAAGCATTTCAGTGGTGGGGGATGTGAACCCTCTGTTTTTCAGTTTGTGCAGTGCTTTACAATCCTTTGAGATGAAAGCTGCTATAAACAAATAAGGTAATTATTAGTAATAAATTTTCACTTCACTCAATCTACAGAGTCCCTGGACTACTTGAAATATGAATTGGGGGTGGGCTAATGTAGGATCCAAAGCACCATTTGCCATTTGCTGACTGTTGATGATTAAATGTTCTGCTTTTTTTGTAGATCTGATAGAATCCTCTCTAGTTGAAAATGATTCTGTTAAATAAACTTACGCTTTATGACAATTTGTGGAGCTGTTTCAAAAATTAAAGAGAAGCCTGGAGAAAGAATCGCTTTGGAATGTACAACCTGTTCCCTGTCACTGATGGTACTTCGTCGTTTTTCCAGCTTTCCAACCTATGCTCATTTAAAGCCTTTCATGATAGTACTAATGGTAAAGCCCTGAAAGGGGGACTTGATAGAACGACCTGCTGTATTGCTCATAAACAAACTCGAGGTGAGTAAAGGGAACATTTAGAGTTCAGAAAGATTGGAGCTAGAGTCTATTTTCATATTTATCGCCAAAAGCTGGGTAATGCTGCAATGTTATTGCCTGTTTGGTCCTTGAAATATTAAGCAGTAGAATATATCCGTAAGAATTGTTATGACAGATTCTCTCACACACAGAACCCCTCCACCCCCACCTCCTGACACAGCCTTAATGGAATGTGTATTACTGTAAACAAAAGCTGCTAGAAAGGCAGCATTCAATGGTCTACTTCCCTAACCCACAGGAAAACAACATACATTTTTCATGAATTATTTCATGCCGTATGTTTGTTGATGTATGTTTGTTAGAGAATAAACATTCAAATAACAGGTTAGAGCTTGATTCTTTTTGTACTGATTGCTAGAATGTATATTTTAGTCACAGAAACAGTCCACAGCTAGATAAAGTGTTTTGGAAATATCGCAAAATTCATCATCATTCATTAGAAGAAATATCCTATGAGACTTTGGACTGACTTCAGACTGGGTGACAGTTCACTGAAATCAATGGAGTTAGCTCAGGGATGAATCTGTCCCAATATATTAAATGTGCTCAAATATGGCTTCTGAAATTATATTTATATTACAATGCACAAGACCTAGTGGGCCCATTTTACTAGGCTCATGTACAGAGAGACTGTCCCTGCTCTAAAGAATTTACACCCTAAATAGGCAAGGCACTCAAAGGTTGGGGGAAAGGAAGTATTGCTATTATCCCTATTACAGAGATACGGAACTGAGGCACAGAGAAAGGAAGTTAAAGGCAGATGAGATGCCTCTGGCAGAGCTGGAAACTGAGGCTAGATTTCTTGAGTTCCAGCCCAGTGCTTTAACCATGAAACCGTGCTTCCATCCTTACAGTATAATTAAATCACTGCTTCCTTTGTGTGCCCCTACTGAATGTGGTCCAAGCTTCAGGGACTGGAGCACTTGCATGTAAAAGAATATAACTTCCACCCTTTATTTTGATTACATTAAGGTAGGTAATTGGGATTAATTGAACCAGTAGCCATAGAAAGTTGCCATATATGAAAAGGATGAATACTCAGATTGGAACTGAAATAGAAGAAGACAGAGTCCAAGGAAAATCTGTGGAAACATTAGGAGACAGCTACAACAAGGAGCAAGGGGAACAACCTTCTAAAAGAGAGGAAGGATGCCCTTTTTTGTTTAGGGGCTGGTCTGGGAGAAGTCGGATAATATGATCATCACATCAGGGTATCATCCTGACCTCTAATAGTTAGAGGCTGCTTGGAGACACAAGCCACAAGGTTTAATAAACCTGCCAAAGTTTTTGCTGTCATGAATTCTGGATACTTTTGATATCTATTGAAGGAACAGAATATGGACACCGTGTAGAATCAAGCACGTGGGTTTATTACACACAGCGCTGGTGGAGTGTCAGCTTGCTTATTAGGCTTAGAGACACTGCCAAACAATTGATTACAGTGGATTATATGAATTTTCCATGGGCGGCGGGAAATGATGGGGTAGGCAGTGCCAAACCCCTGGATAGGTTTAGCAGCAAGACAAGATAAGCACAGTAGCTAATAGTCAAAGATTACATAATGTCTCCACCCATGGTTTCAGGTTAACAAGTAAGATACAATTCACCTCTTCCCTTGGTAATTTCTTCCAATGGTTAATCCCCCTCGTCGTTAAAAATGTGTGCCTAATTTCCAATTTGAATTTGTCTGACTTTAACTTCTAGCCATTGGTTCTTATTATGCCTTTCTTGCTAAATTAAAGAGCCTTTAGTACCCAGTCTATTCCCCCCATCAAAGTATTTTTTTTTAATTTCACAAGTCTCCTTGTTGTTGTGTTACACAACAGGGAGAACAGAAATTCCCAATCTACCTTCTATGATCTTCTCAGATTAACAATATGGACAGAGAAATAAAATGGCCAAAGATATTGCTAAGATTCTGAACAGTGACCACTGGCATACGGGGGAGAATCCTCAACAGTGGGAGAGGGCAGTAGAAAAGGGGAAAGAGCTGGGAAAGGTGTATGGAGAAAATAATATTTGTCTGGATTGTATTAAATTGGCTTTCAGCCAAGAGGAGATGGTGCTGATTCAGATAGAAAGAAAACTGCAGAGGTATAATGAAACAGGAACATTTAAGACCGTTATTAGCATATATAACACACTGACAAAGCTTTCCTCCCCTTTCGGAGCTGGACCACTAGAGGATAACAATGTACTACTGAGAATATCTAACGGGAGTTTTCCCTTTAGTTAAGCAGCAGAGGAATCTGTTGTGGTGCTTATGGTCTCATGTTTGAACCCTGCTGATTATTCAGATAGCAAAGGCTACTAGAGGCTGTCAGGTGAGTAGAGCCGTACCAAATTCATGGCCATGAAAAATGCAGCACGGACCGTGAAACCTGGTCTCCCCCTGTGAAATCTGGTCTTTTGTGTGTTTTACTGTATACTGTACAGATTTCACAGGGGAGATCAGCGTTTCTCAAATTGGGGATCCTCATCCAAAAGGGAGTTGCAGGGGGTTGCTAAGTTATTTTAGGGGTGGCCACACAGTATTGCCACCCTTACTTCTGCCCTGCTTCAGAGCTGGGTGGCCAGCAAGAGGCGGTTGTTGGCCAGGCGCCTGGCTCTGAAGGCAGCGCCCCACGACCAGCAGCGCAGAAGTAAGGGTGGCAATACCGTACCACAAAAACAATGAGGAGTCTAGTGGCACCTTAAAGACTAAAAAATGTATTTGGACATTCGATAACAGATTTAAAAGTAGCCATACTTCAACAAAAAAACTTCAGAAACAGATTTCAAAGAGAAACTGCAGAGTTACAATTCGTTTGTAAATTTAACACCATTAATTTGGGCTTGAATAGGAACTGGGAGTGGCTGGCTCGCTACAGAAGCAACTTTCCCTCTCTTGGTATTTACACCTCCTCTTCAATTACTGGGAGTGGACCACATCCACCCTGATTGAATTGGTCCTGTCAGCACTGGTTCTCCACTTGTAAGGTAACTCCCTTCTCTTCATGTTTCAGTATATTATTACCTGCATCTGTAATTTTCACACCATGCATCTGAAGAAATGGGTTTTTTACCCACGAAAGCTTATTCCCAAATACATTTGTTAGTCTTTAAGGTGCCACCGGACTCCTCATTATTTTTGTGTATACAGACTAGCACGGCTGATACTTGATACCATACCATGCCACCCTTACTTCTGCACTGCTGCCTTCAGAGCTGGGCGTCTGGAGAGCGGCGGCTGCTGAATGAGGAACCAGTGCTGAAGTAAGGGTGGCAATACCATACCAGGGCACCCTTACTTCTGCACCGCTGATGGGGCGGCTCTGCCTTCAGAGCTGGGCTCCCAGCTAGCAGCCACCGGTCTCCAGCTGCCCAGCTCTGAAGGCAGAGCTGCAGCCAGCACCAGTACAGAAGCACTATCACAATCCCCCCTACAATAACCTTGCAACTCCCCCTTCCCCGCACACACACACACACACACAAACACACACAACTTCTTTTTGTGTCAGAATCCCTACAATTACAAAACCGTGTCAGATTTAAATAGCTGAAAACATTAAATTTATGATTTTTTAAATCCTATGACTGTGAAATTGACCAAAATGGACTGTGAGTTTGGTAGAGCTCTACAAATGAGATAGCATGATGAAGAGGACAGGTATTTCTATAGGAGAGAAGAATAGGGGACTCTGGTGATGAAGATCTTTTGGGAGTCCATTCTCCAGGTGCAAGATGATTGATCTGGGAGTCCATTCTCCAGGTGCAAGATGATTGCAAGATGGCAAACAAAAAGTATAGGAGGAAAAATGACATATGAGAATATAATTGTGAATGGAGCTGTGCTCTGCTTACACAAATACCTTTCCTCATGGCCCAGACAATGTGTATTCTTCACTGAAACTCACCCCTAGAGCTGGGCAGGGAATAGTTTTCCCATCCTGTGAAAATTTTTGAGACTTTGAAATTTTTTCCCATCCTGAATCAGGACAAAATGTAAATGTCAAATTTCTGCAAACTGAAAAAAAAAAACCCATCTGTTTGGGTCAATCAAAACATTTTTGTTTCAATAATTTCCAAATGTTTCCCTTCAATTTTGATCTTTCTTTCTTAACCCTTTTTGGTGTAAATTTCAAATGTAGTTCTGAACTAGAATTTTTCATTTCAAAAATGTTGAAATGAGACGTTTTGACAATTTCAGCGTTTTTTTCCCCAATTTTATTTTGGGGAGAAATTTGCAGAAGCAGATTCTTTCCCACAAAAAGTGTTGGTTTTGAGAAATCAGCATTTTTTTTTTGACAAAAAAAAGGTGAGTCAAAAAATCCCAGACCAGCTGTATTCGCCCTATATGACCTTGACACTTCCCCTTTGCCGAGTGCCCTGATCCTTCTAGAGTCCCACTCCTTACAGGGATGGACTTTTCCTCCAGTTTCACTTCTTAGCAATCCTACATTAAGGCAGAAGAGACTGCCTCCCTGCTCCTAGAGAAATCTCTCCTAGCTATGCTACTGCATTAGCAGAGATCAGAATCTCCTTCCCAAGGAAACCTTCATATACCAGGTAAGGTACAACTTTGGAGTAACTCTTTATAGAGGTCTGTAATCAGAACTGACTCTCTGGCCTAGGGATCAAGAACATAGCCCTGGGTGACACTCAACATTTGGATGCAGAGTCAGAAGAGCCATCCATCTATGCCAAGGAAATCAAGGAGGGGAGAGTGATCCAGAGTGACAACAGCATCTGAAAAATCAAGAAAGATCAGGCTGGAAGTGAGTCCTTTAGATTTAGCCACAAGCTGGTCTTTAATAATTCTAGAGACGAGTGTCTAGACAGAATGTAATAAGTCTTCCAGATGATGCGAAGGAAGCCAGTCGGCAAGGTGACGGAAGTGCTATGCCAATCAAGTCTGGAAGTCAAATAGATCAATGTTTTGCCCCCAATCACTGCTTCTCCAGCTTCTTACTTATGCTCTAATCGACTGCAAACAATCTGGATTAAGGCTCAGGCTATGAGACCATCTCTACTCCACCTCCGCAAGGCAATAAGTACATGGTACATGCCACTCTGATCCTCCTGTACACGCTGAGCAGGTGCCAACTTTATGGGCTGGGTCTCTTTTAAGGACCTCCCTCTGGTGTGGGTTGATGAGGAGTCTGGAATTACTGACCCCTCCCCTTGTCAGGCCCCCTAGAGGAGCCTTCTCCTTGTCAATCAAATGCTAATGACAACTTGTGAGGGTGGGTTGCTTTTTGAGTCGACAGGGGACTCTTTTAGGGTTGAAGGGAAAAGGTGAATCATTGGCAGTGTTTGATCTTCAGTACACACACATTTCCAACACCTTTCCGGTTGCCCTGAGTTTCCTTCATCCCCAGGACTAGCTGCTGCGGAACTGGATGGCAGCCAGAGAGCACTGCCAACTATGCCCTATTTCCTCTCAGAGAGGAGGGTGGCATACACCAGCTCTATGCCATTCTGTGCTGAGTTGCTTATCGCTGGACTAGCTATGTGGCATTGCTGCAGCTCCACCATTGTAAACTCTCTAGTTTAGCCCTAGCCCAAAATGGGATCACATCCTAACAGAGGTTGTCCTGTGGAACACTTCTTACGCCTGATTGCACAGACAACCAGCGATTAAAATAAGTGTGTGTATGCAGGGGGAGTCACTGCGGGATCACAGGCCTATGTTAAAATAATAACAAAATTGAACTGGATTGTTGAGAGGTGCAGGGTCTTACCAAAGCAGTTGCTCCAAAATATGATACCCTCTTAAAAAAAAAATTTTTTTTTTCACCTGACTTGAAGCACTGCAGACAACCTTCCCTCCCAACCATGATTACATAACATCCCTTTAGTAACATGCTCATTGTTTACTAGGGAAATTGCTATTAGTGAATTATTTGTGTATTTTTAGCTTCTGATTAGTCAATTTAGCAGGTGGAAACGTTGAAGAGTAAGCAGACAATTCTCTCCAGGCCACTAGCAAATGCTCCAGGGATCAGAGTCAGCAATTTACTCATTGTGCTTTGTTGTAATTAATGTTGGTTTGTCTGATTCTTTCTAGAGCTGATAACTTTTTTCCTATTTCCCCCCACCCCACACAAAAAAACCCTAATTTTAAATGAAAAATCTTGTGGGACATCTTTGTTTGAAACTCTGTTCTGAGAGAACGAAAACCATCTCCATTGTTTCTCGAAAACCAAAAATGTTTTACTGAAAAGCTTTTGACTGTTTTTGGCTTTAGTAAAAACAAAAAGGCACAGTCCAAAAAACAAATAAATCCCCACAACACCCTGGAAAATGTCTCTGGAAAAACTACATTTTCCCCTTTCATTTTTCCGTGGAAAATATTTACCACTTTCCGAATAACTCTACGGGCCCACATTATCAAAGCTATTTAGACACTAAAGAGGCAGATAGGCACCCAGTGGAATTTTCAGACATACCTAGGTGCTTACTCCCGTTGAGATCAATGGGAGTTAGGCACCGATCTGCATCTTTAGGTGCCTAAATATCCCTGAAAAACTAGCCCTATATATTTTTGCTTGCTTTTCTAAGCAATTGGAGGTAATATTGTGGTTAAATTATCATCTATTACAATGATAGTCTAATTTTCACAGATTTACATAAATATGGATCTAGGCCCTAATCCCGCAAACTCTTAAGCATGTGTTTACTTTTGTTTCTGTGAATAGTTCCATTGACGTAAGTGGAAGGATCACGGTAGCCAAATTAAGCCCACGTGTAAATGATTGCAGGCGTGGGACCCAACTGAATGCCTGTATTAGCCATTGTGGTCAGTGGCTTCTTTCTCTTGCCAAATAATGCTTATTGTGCCATAGTCCAGCTGCTATATTTATGTCCCTGTCTTCACACAGCATAGAGCCAACGAAGCAGAATCTGTCCCTTCCTCAACCCCATTTCAGGTTTTCATTCTTTTGTTCCTTTCAGGGGAGCAGCTTCCTAAGTGCTGTCATTGTTGCCACATAGTTAAGGTTACACGTTAGTTCTGGTCCCTGAAGCTGTCCCTCATGCTTGCTGATAAGGATAATGACATTGCCATAACAGAACATCTGTTTTCCTACTGATATTACTGCTGCTCCCTAACCAACCTGAGCCAAGAGTATTAGTATTTTTACTAAAAGGTTGAATAGACATGATGATGCAATGTAACTCTGGCTGGTCTTTTTTATGATGCCAGTTTTACCAGGATCTGGTTCAGAGAGCTATTTGCAATAGGTCAATCAAATGCATAGGAAAATCCTTTCCTAGTGGAGCAACTCTGAGTTGTACAACAGAAAGTGTTTCTGTAGACCCTGATCCTGCAACTTATTTTAGGGCTTGTCTACACATACTGTAAGATCGACGATGCAGAGATCGATGCATCAGCCGTCGATTTAGCGGGTCTCCATCAGATCAAGAAAAGTAAGGGGAGTCAATGGGAGAGCACCGTCTGTCGACATTGCATAGTGTGGACCTTGCGGTAAGTAGATCTAAGCTACGTCGATTTGAGTTACGCTATTCACATAACTCAAATTGCGTAGCTTAGATAGACTTTTCCCTTTAGTGTAGACAAGTGAGTGCTCTCAAATCCTGTGGACATCAATGGAAGTTAAGAGCAATTCTGTTCAGTGCCTCAGAGGATCTGTCTTTATTGTCACTTGTTTGTTCTAATTTAAAGTTTGGGTTAAAGGTTTTGCCTTATATTTCCCTGAGGCCTAATGACATTGTATGTAGTTATGCTACTCATGTTTAAACTTCCCCCTTCTTCATTCGTTCCAAGATGGCCCGCAATGTTTTGCTCCTCCAGGAAATGAGCAAAAGTAGCTGAGAGGGTGGTGTGGAGAAAAATTTGACAAATACTTCCTGGAATTTTCAATGAATTTGCTTTGTGTGTGTGCATTTTATGTTCTCCAAGCTTTTGACAGATCAAGCTTCAAATTCACATTTGCAAGTAAT
Organism: Chelonia mydas; assembly: GCF_015237465.2. Taxonomy (NCBI): domain Eukaryota; kingdom Metazoa; phylum Chordata; order Testudines; family Cheloniidae; genus Chelonia; species Chelonia mydas. The sequence continues at coordinate 252,274,653 of NC_057850.1, forward strand.
CATGAAAGTTAAATTTTAAATCCACAAGCATGAATGTTTGCTCTTCCAATCATGGAAGATAAACAACATAGTGTAAGTTTATCTGACCAATTACAACCAAAGCCAACTTGAATTTTGAATATCAACTAAATACTCCACGCAATCTGTTTGTAATGAAACCACAGATTAAAAAAAAATTGGGGAGGAGGGGAATTAGTTGAATAAATTCAAATAACTAAAACATTTAAGGAAATTGAGATAAGATGATGGATATTCCAGGAGCTAAATTAACCAGATAAATTATTTTTGCAACATATTTGCTCAGGTCTAGGATTGGGAACCTTCTGTAATGCTCATTCACTAAAGATCCTTTTATCTTTGGTAATAATATCTTAGATCTACATAGAACTTTTTACCTCAAAGCACTGAACAAATGAGAGTACCAAGAGGAGTATAAGTACAACCAATTGGTATACAGCAATGGACACAATGGCTGGGAGAAGAGAAACCTGAACTAAGAGCAGTGGACTCCACACTTGTAAAAAAATGTCATGATCTTTGATAGCCTTATAGAACCTGAGAGTGGAAGGTCGCATCTAAATCATAAGAACATAAGCGCTTCCATACTGAGTCAGACCAGGGTCCATCGTGCCCATGGATCCACAGGATCAGTGCTACACCCCCAGCTTTGGAACAGTCTCTAAGAGGAACCCCTAAAGTATGCCAGACCTCTAAGGGGTCTCACTCTTCATGCACAGGGTAGGTCCCACAGCCTAACCACCCCCTTAGACTGAACGTCTGGGGCTCCAGCACTCCTCCTCCATCACACCATTAGCTCTGTTCAGAGAGTCCAACTGAGATAGGCTCCTGGTAGTCACTCGATCACCCTACAGGGATTGATGCACCTCACCAAGCATTTGCAGTGACAATCAAACAGCATTGTCAAAACAGTAAGGTTTATTAGTCAGCTCAGCTGGAACACAGCACAGGAAGTCCTTAGGTTAGCCTAGAGAAATGAAGGTGAAAGCATACACCATTCTGGTTAGCACAGAGCCCAGCAAAGCTGTAGTGAACCCCATTGTTCAAGCTCTGTCTGGCTCCTTGTGGCCGGGGTTAAATCTCTCTTCAGGTTTAGCAACTGTGACAGATATTCCAGGGTTCTCAAACTTCATTGCACCATGACCCCCTTCTGACAACAAAAAATATTACATGACCCCCGAAACGGGGGACCAAAGCCTGAGCCCGCCCGAGCCCTGCTGCCCCAGGTGGAGGGGCCAAAGTCCAAGGTCCTACCAGCTTGGGTGGTTGGGGGGCAAAGCTAAATGGAAGCTGAAGCTTAATGGAAGCCAAAGCTCAGGGTTCGGCTTCCGTCCCGGGCTCCAGCAAGTCTAATGCCAGCCCTGGCAACCCCATTGAAACAGTTTGGGGTTCCAACCCACTTTGGGGTCCCAACCCACAGTTTGAGAACCTCTGTGTTAACCCAATAACCAGTCTGTGTTTGATATTTTCATAATTTGCATTCCCCAAATCAGTTTTCATCCAATATAAGTAAGTGACCGGAGAATGATCCTATGCCACAAGATTACGGGAAAAGATGTATTAATGGGTGACATTGTGAAAAATTAACAGTAAGAGTAATTTTTTGCTTACAAGATATCTGGTAGACACATTTTTCTAACACATGCCCTAACCGCAGGGTGCATGATGTGTTAATGAGATAGTTAGAATCACATTATAAAAAGAGGATACCCAGATTAGGAAAATTGAGCTCCCTATGGGAAACTCCATCAGGAGCCATCCCTCTGCTGATAATCAATCCATGAGAGACCCATCAGACTCTAACACTATCTAGGAGGATGTGAGTATAACTACATTTGTAACTTGTGTATAGGTCTTTATAGAATTTCAATATGCTTAGGTAATCATAACCTTAACTATAATTGACTAAAACTTGTAAAACAGACTAGACCTTGTACTTGTGAATGTATGTACAGACACTACTCTTCGTCTTTATGTGCTCCTAGAGACTCTAAATCTGACACAAGTAGCAGAGCTGACTTCCACTCTGCTAAGCTTGAAACTGTAGCCACTGAAGAGCTGAACCCACGATGGTGTCATACCACATTGCAAAATTCACTTTAAATAAAATAAAAGGCTACAAGCCCTTTTTAAAAATTGGCATTGCATTAGCTACCTTCCAGTCATCAGAGGTACAGAGCCTGATTCTCCATGACAGGTCACATACCACAGTTAGTAGTTCTGCAATTTTATGTTTGAGTTCCTTCAGAATTCTTGGGTGAATCCCATCTGGTCCTGGTGACTTAGTACTGTTTAGTTCATCAGTTTGTTCTAAAACCTCTTCTCTTGACTTCACTGCTAAAAAGAGGTCTGTTCATTTTACCTCTGGGTAGCAATTGCACACAAGCTATCCTGAGGTGAAAAAACAGTAAAGAGAAGGCAGTTAAATTTTATCCTGAGGTAAACTAGGTGAGGTCAAAACGATATACCCCTGCCTGCTTGTGGTTGATCTTGCCTCATGTCATTTAGATTTCAATAAAAGTAAAATGCCTTGCCTTCACTGTGATTTTTACCTCAGGATAGCTCATGCATGCTAGTTACCTTGAGGCAAAACAACCATACCTGGTCTTAGCAGTAAATACAAGGCCTAAAAGTAAACTTCATGATACTCAGTTGATTTATATCAGAAGGGTGATGGGTTGAGACTCCTCTCCTGTGACTTGAATGTGTGTTTCCAGAAGATATTTCAAAAGTGGGGTGAAATCCTTGACCTCACTGACTTCAGTTTTGCCACTGACCCCAGCGAGGCCAGGATTTTATGCCTGATGTTTATCCCCTTCAGATGGTGAAGGAATGAATGTCACCTTCTATGAGTTATCTGAACATTACCTTGTTTAATCAGTGGTCTTAAAAGGCTTAGGCCGAAGCCTGCTTCCTTTGAAACCAGTGGGGATTTTGCCATTAGTGTCAATGGGACTAGGCCCCAAGACTGAGGTGTTTAATACCTTTCTCACTGGCCCTTCTAATTCCTTCATACTGGTATAACTATGTTGATAAAAATCAGAAATTTAACCAAAATAGGTGTACTGGTACAAAGTCTGTTTAGAGAGAAGAGAAAAATAGACGAGGCAGACATTTGCAGCATCTTTTTGACTGGGCCCATATGAGCCATGGAGCCTGTTGATTTTTGCCTCACTGCAGAGCTGTGTGCTTATCAACGTAATTGAGTAAGGGTATGTGTAGGAAGGGACTGACAATCCAACAGTCCTTTATTCCAATCCACATAGTTCAGTAAAGAAATCTGAGCATTTTGCTTCTTTTTTCCCCTCTTTTTTTCTTTTCAGTATCACCCCATTGCTGGAACAGATTGCACTGTATACGCAGGGCTCTTCATTTTCAGTTTTTATTTTAATTTTTCCTGAGAATTTATTGGTGTTTATTACTACAACAACAAAACCAGCTGAAAATCAGTGCAAAAACTATTAATAATTTTTCTGCGTAAATAGCAGGGTTTATTCTGGTGGACAGAAGGACAGATTTTCATTTTCTTCCCATTTTAGTGTGTCAAATCTTTTAACCGTTATCTGCTAGCAGCTTGAAATGTTTACGTGGTAGGCGTGAGATTCATCAGTATGTTCAGATGGGCATGCACTTCAGAGCTTGCATGCATGCCTGTTTGTTTACTGTGTGTATCTTCTAGATTAATACATGGCCTTACTTCAATAGGCAGCTTTGCATACAGACACAGACTAATGTATTATCATTATACATATATTTCATGCAATGTATTGCATTTTCCTAATAAAACAAGTTATTTTTATACATTTGAATGATACAAAAGTAGGGTGAAAATTGGGAAAAAACGAATAATACTTTTTGTAAAACCCAGGATTTTTTCAGTAAAAATCGTTTGAAACTGAAAATGAAGGGGCTTATGTATAAGATATATACGCTCCCATAAGGCCCTCCCTATAAAGCTATTCATTATTATTATTAGCACTTATTGCTATTTATTTTATCATCACTATTATTAGAGCTAGTTGTAAAAAGCAAACTTTTTTTGGCAAAAACCCTTGAAATTTTGAACATTTTCAACTAGCTGTAATACTCATTATTTTATTATTTATGTTGCACTAGGTGGGTTCTAAGCATTGAAAGGAAGTAAAAGGCAAGGTCCTTCCACCAAAATACCTACAATCTAAGGTTTGCAAACACTTCTGTAACCCACTGGTCAGTGTGCCCTTCTGTGTCTGAGACATCTTCGATGAGCTATGGCTACCGCCCCCATATCTAGAGCCTGGCTCTTTAGCTAAAGGAGTTCATGCTTTTAGCTCTGGAAGCCCCAGTTCAATCCCCAGTGTATGCCAAAATGACCGTTTTTGCATGGGCTTAATTTATGTATGTGAGTAGGTTCATGCGCAGGTAGACCCATGTGCATAAACTTAAGCACATGACGTGTAATTATTTGCATGATCTGGGCCTAACTGTTTTGTTAAGAAAAATGTCGTCTTTGAGGACAGAGCTCAGGACCTTCGGATTACAAGACTGGCCTGTAGTCTATTACGTTAAGAAAGCTCTAAAATTACGTTCAACTGGGAGCCTCTAGAAAGTCTGAGGTGTCTCTACCTAGATTTGTATATCCAGAGGCCAGACATTCTCAGTGAAAGTCACTTCTCTGGACTTTTCTCTTCCCTTGATCCAGCAGGCCATGAGTCTGTTGGCCTTCAGGACTCACTAAAATAGCAAGGCCCGTCTGATTACCTAATACTTTTTCGGTGTGGTTTGAGTGGGTGGGGTGGGATGGGCTGGTAAAGCTTGTGAATACAGGCCTGATTCTATGCTCCATTACACAGGAGTAAAATGGGTGTAACTCCAGTCCTGAAGCTTACTTCTGATGGGCTATAACATACAAGTAAATGATCATGGGGATGTTTGTCACACTTGGTGAGTTACAGGTTTTGTTACTGGTTTGGCTTTTATATTTTTCAAGTTGGAAGCAGGGGCAAAGTGAGCGGGGTGGCAGGAGGAGGTTTGTAGAGCCAAATAGGGTGGGGGAGGGGGAATACTGGGCAGTGGGAGTGAGGCTGACAGTGAAGGGGAGAAGGGGTTGGGGCAAATAGCCCAGGCTCAAACCATGGAATTCAGATGACAGCACTGCTGTCCAAGGGGCTGTGAAGATCTGAGGCGGTCGATAGGACACCCCATCTGGATCTCACCACCCCACTTGTGTTAATGGATGCCCCTGGCTTGTTTTGTGGATGCCCCTGGCTCCTGCAGGGGCCAAACAGCTGCTGCTCATGCCCCAGAAATCCTTCCTCTATTGATCCTAGATGGGGCCCACACGGGGGCATTTGTCCCTGGTCATTCCTTGGCTCTTCCCAGTTCCAGATGGGTGAATCTCTGGTTCTGCTGAACCAGGATCTAATTCTTTACTGGAGCCAGCCTGGCTGGGGATGGGGGAGGCAGCTGGGGGGTTGTTGCAAGGGTCCCTATCAGCTTCAGAGCTGGGAGTGGACCTCCCCCAGGCTGCAGGCCAGCTGCTTCTGACTCTTGCTAGGGGTGATTCTCTGGCTCTGGGCAAGGCTTTCTCCCCTGAGCCCATGTGGCTGAGATGGGTCGCCTCCTGTGAGTAGCGGGTTCATCTAGGGATGGGGGCAAAGGATCTACCTGGGCATCCCCCCCCCCCTCCCGGGCACCGGCTACTTCCATCCCTTTGCCCAATCCCACCCTCCCTCCAGCGGCATGTTTCCCTGCACCGAAGCAGCCGGGTAGCCACAAGTCCGGCCTGGCGGCTGCCGTGTTCAGACAGTCCCCTCCCTCCCAGGGTGGCTGAAAGCATCCGAGGATGCTGCGCTCCCTCCCCGAGCCCGGCACCCTTCCTGGGGGCGCCTTGGGCAGCCGCTGCTCCCCCGACGAAACCCTCTGCGGGGCCCAGGGCAATGCACGCCCCCCCCCACCCCCCCGGTTTCCTTCTAAACTCCTGGGCTCTTCACTCCCACCCTGGTCCCACTCCCTGCCGCGATGCCAAGCCCCAGTCACTCCATCCGCGGACACCAGCGCCTCGTCGCTCGCTTGCAGAATCCGTCGGGCAGCGGAGAGGGGGGGCTGGGGACAGGCGGGGGGGGGGGGGGCGGGGAGAGAAGAGTTTGATTGAAGGACCCTGCTTTGGATAAACCCCTCCCACCCCTCTTTCTCATTCGCCCCCCCTCCTGCTTCCATATTAATGAGGCTAGCCAAGGGGAGGGGATTGGCTCAGCGCCCCTCCTCCCCCCTTTCCTTTTCCCAGGCACTTGTGTGGAGCTGGAGGGGGGGGGGGGGGCAGGGGGGCTTGCATTTCTCCGCAGGACCGGCTCTCGTCTTTGCAGCGCATTGTCTGGGCATGAGACTCGCACCCAGGGGAGCGCAGGCTGGCTGGGGCTCGCGGGCTGTGCGTCTGATCCAGCCTCCCCGCCCTCCCCTTTCCCCCGGCTCCTCGGAGCGCACATTAATTACTTGATTTAAAAAAAAAAAAAAAAAAAGTTTGCAGCCCCCTCCTCCGGCGATGTAGCAATGGGAAATTCCTTCACGGCACAGAGCGCGCCAATGCCTTCTGCAAGGGCAGCCCGGAGACGCGTGGCTGCGAAGGGAAGACCAGGGGTGGGATTTTTAATTCCTTTTGGAGAAATCAGACTGTGTGTGTGAAGGGGCAGCCTAGCTCCCTCTGGTCCATTGCAGCTCCTGGATTTCTCGCCACCTCCTTGAGTCAAGCAGATCGCGACTGCAGTTGCCTTCAGCTCCCCCCGCCCACCTCCCCCCAACCTTGCCTTGCTCACCTGGGAAGGTGAAGAATGCATCTCCAAGATTGGGACCGACCCTTGCTGCAATGGTAAGCCCTGGTCCCTCTTCCTTCCAGCGCGTGCTGTGCTTGGCTTGCAGTGATTTTGCTCCTCTCGCTTGCTGGGTCTCACTGCTTAGCTGGAGACTGGATGGCAGCTGAGAGCTACCCGTGCCATGCTTTAGTTGAACCCTGACTTGACCAAGTCGGTGCCTTGATTGTAGTCCGTAAGGAGAGCAGGGATGCGGTAAAGGAAGTGGGAATGTGAATTGGGTTGTGTTGCAGGAGTGACACTGATTTGCTCGCTTTCCCAGTCCCTGGATGGGAAAATCACACCCAAGCGTCTTTCTGCCTCCAGCAACCACTGCATGCATCTGTGGGGTGGTGGTGTTTGTTTGTTTGTTTGTTTTTTCTTTCTTTCAAACCAAACAACTGGGGACAGGCTAAGGTGTTGTTGGTATGTGGATCACGTCTGGTTTTAATGCAATATGGCTGGTAAATAAAACCTGATTGCTAACAGAGCCAGGGCTGCGATTGGTATTTTTCTGGCTCAACGCTCCCTTGCACACTTCTGCATCTTCGTTCACCTGCCGCAGCAACTCTGATTCGCCCTTCTACCAATGCGCCAAAAGGGTTAGCGAGACTTCTCTGGTTTTACTATGAAGTAGTAGCTAAAATCTCTATTCTTGTACCGTAATCTCTGTTGTGTGTGTGTGTGTGTGGGGGGGGGGGGGGGCTTTCTTTTATTCGTATTTGAACAGCTTGTTCCAATATTTCCATCTCTATGCAAAGCACATTAAAGTCAGAGCTACCAAACAGGACTTCTCATCTTACTGCTGTGTTGTGCCCTGAACCTGCCATGTGCAGTGGTTGGGGCTGTGGTTGTGCTGGAATCTCACCATTTACATCAGCAGCAGAGAATACTGAATGTGTGGAGATCTAGCTACAGCATCAGGGGAGGGGTGCAGATTTCTTTTTTTTTAGTTACATGGTGATATTTGTGGCCTGATTCTCATCTGACTAGGGTGTGTACATGTGAAGGAACTCCTCTGAAGACAGTGGATTTCCTCTGGGTTCTAGCTGGGTTGCGAACAGAATCTGGCCCTTTGCTTGCAAAACATGTGGGATATCATTGCAGATAAAACCACTGGACAAAAAATCAAACCAAACACAGTCAAATTGTAAATACCTTTATAATATTTTAATATCCTTCATGGTTGCTTATACAAGGCGTATGTTGTACAGTTATACCCATCTACAAATTGACTGAAGCTGGTTATTTTAAATCTGACAAAGTACACATACATTTTTGTGTATGTGTTACTCTGTTTAGATATGCCTCTATCTCCCTTCAGCATTCCTATACCTCATAGGCTGGATAAAATTGGGGAAATAATTGACAGGAGCATAATTTTTTAAAAAGTAAATAAATGCTTGCTGTATATTATTACTGTCAGCTGGACCAGGAGGGTGAACTCCTTAACCTGATATAGCTATAAATACACAGAGAGACTACTTTTGACAGGCTTTCATGTTCATATAATACAAAAATTCACGCCTGACAGCTCTGTCTTCAAAGAAGTTTCCCACTGGATGGACATAACAAAACAGTTACATTCTGATGAAGAACCGAAGAAAGTCATTTGATGTAATGATTTGTAGATTCCAAGGCTATAAGGGACCATTGTGATACTGACCACTTGTACAACACAGACTGTAGAACGTCCCTAAAATAATTCCTAGAGCAGATCTTTTAGAAAAAATATCCCATCTTGATTTAAAAATGATGAGTGATGGAGAATCCACCATGACCCTTGCTAAATTGTTCCAATGCGGAATGACTCTCACTCAATTAAAAATGTATAACTTATTTCAGATTGAGTTTGTCTAGCTTCAACTTCCAGCCATTGGACTGGGTTATACTTTTCTGTGCTAGTCTGAAGAGCCCATTATTAAATATTTGTTCGCCGTGTAGGTTCTTACATACTGTAATCAAGTCACCCTTTAAATTTCTCTTTGTTAAGCTAAATAGATAGACTCAGAAGAGCTTAATCATTATATGGCATTTTTTCTAATCATATAATCATTCTCGTGGCTCTTCTCTTAACCCTCTCCAACTGATCAACATCCTTCTTGAATTAGGGGCATAATGATAAGACATGGACTGAAATTTTTCTGTCTGTATATTAGCTACCGTTCAGTTTTTTGTCTCTGGCTGAGGGCAGCAATTGTTGATGTATTGAAACCGAAGGTCAAATAGAATTGATCTGTTTTCACTGGCAATCACTTTTGAGGACATGGCATGGAAGGCTTTTTGTTTTGTTTATTAATGTGAACACGTGCGTGCTTTAAATGTGTTGCAGTGAGCAGGATTGCTGCTTGAACTGAATCGATGGTTAGATCACTGGTCGGTTCTCTTGGCTAAGAAGAAGGAAAGCCTGCTGGTCCAGCTGATTTCTCTTTGAATAGGGCTGCTCTGTAAATAATGGAATACACAGTGGCTAATCAGGCTCTGATGTTCCATCATTCCTTGACAACACAACACCTAGAGTGTACCTTTTTCCTCATGCATTTAATATCTGCCATTTGCACTACAGATTCACAGCCACATGTAGCCATCTAGAAGTGCTCTACTCTGCCCATATCTGGAGGGTGTAAACACCAAGGCAGGAGAGGAATTGTTTAGGATGCTACCAGGGTGAATAATTTTAAGAGTTGGGGTGGCATTAAAATTAGGAACATTTACATGAAAAGTAAATAGCGAAATCTCTTAGACTGTGGAATACTCTATTGGCCACTTCCAACCCCTGGTTCCTGATTGCTCTCTTGGTCTTCAGGTTTTTCTCATCCCAGCTCATAGCAGCCAGCATTCTGGGGACAGTGTTTTGGGATGGTTTTCCTGTGCCTCTGCCTTTGACCATTTGTTCCAGCAGGGGACCCGATACCGCCTCATCTGAATACAGAGGATTGGGTTGTTTTTTTTTTAATTCCTTCTGAGCACTTAGTACAAAGTAAGTCTAACTCCAAAATTATCTTTTAATAAAACCCAGTTCTTCAAGTTAAGGAACAGGGAAAAGTCAAAGCAAATCCAAGGCCGGGCATGTACTGTAATTCTTATATGATCTAAAGTCTAGGTGGAAATCTTGCTAGAACCGGTCAGATCTTACAGTTACTACTGATTTAAGCCAAAGTGCATTCAGCTGGTGTAAATCGGTACAGCTCCACGGACTTCACTTTCTTGGATTTATACCAGCTGAAGATATGGCCCCCAGAGTTCATGTGTGACAAGTCATTTCCGTTAGCATATCAGTCTGACCTTAAAGTCAGCAAGGAGTATTCTCCCAACGGTTTATGCCCCTGTGTTTTTACTGCCTGTGCCCCTTTGATGTTTAAATCTGAACATCCTGTATTACCATTTTAGGCATGAAGGGTCTGATTCTCCTCTCAGTTAGGGCCTGATCCAATGCCCATTGACATCTCACTAGGAATGGAGTGACCTTTTACCCCAGTGCAAATCTGGAGCAACGACACCACTGAAGTCAGTGACGTCACACCAGTGTGGGTCTGTTTCTCCTTGTCCTTACCCCACTTTAAAAGCCATCTTTTGTGGCAAAATACAGTCGTGGGTGCTGGAACTAGGGGTGCTGGGGGTGCTGCCACACCCCGTGGCTTGAAGACGTAATAACAGTCCAAATACATGGTTTCCACCTTCAGCACCCCCACTACAAAAATTGTTCCAGCAACCCTGCATATAGGCAAGGACAGTTGCCACACCACTGAGTAAACGTATTTCTCTGGGTTTCTTAATTCCCCTTGAACTTTATTCCTGATATGTAATGAAGCTCAGCATCCCTTGAGAGAGCTTTCCAATTCCCGCTTAGTTTAACATGCAGCACTTCAAAGAAATCCTTTGAAGGTGAGCGTGTTTGGTAGCTACACGCAACACATACTAGACACGGGCCTTCACTCATCTGCTGTGGCTGGCTGCAAAGCTGTGTGTCCCTTTGGATGCCAGTTGTTAGAGCGGATTGGAAAAATGAGGGGGGGTGAGAAATTCATACATTTTTGGCAGATTTTTCACCTTTTTCTGTTTTCTTGTTTGTTTTTGTTTGGTCGTTATCTGATTAGCTCTAATAAATCATGCTGTCTCGCTTTATGAAACCTCCCAGCTGTCCTTGCTTAAACATTTACATAATGACAAAATTTAAACCCTCGAGAAACACTTTTAAAGTTCCTAGGGGCCAGATTCCCAAGCCCTTATTCATGCTGTGTAATACCTTAAACATGTATGTGAGTGAGGCTACTTGGAGCAAAAAGGCGATTGGAATCAGCACCCTATGGTTTTAATAATTCCAGTGTATATCTCATGATCAGGGGTTGGATTGTCCCATCTCCCAAAGGATGGTGTGGAAGCCCTTTGTTCAAGACAGTTGAAACTAGAATGGATAATGTGCTGGAGAATATAATGTGGGAAACAATCATGCATGGATATAGGGATGGAGCTAATAGTACCCTTCCAGCGTTTTGCTCCTCTGAGTCTGTGATAATAGTACTATCCATCTGAGTTATTCTAATACAGTTGCCTTATCAGAGTGAGCTAGTCAGCCTTTAGAATCTTAGTTTCTCCACTAAGAAGACAGATGATTGCTTTGCAAATCAATGTGACAACCATATTACCACTTAATTTCAGTGATACTGTTTGCACCACCGTGGGTAAGTAAGAGTGTGCCAATTTTTCCATTATAATTCTTTTTTTAGAGCACATATTATGAATCTCAATTGAAACTAGTCAGATATGATGTTACTTTACAAAATACATTTTTTAAAAAATGTTTTACATGATATTACTTTAGGGTGCATTTAAAAAAATCATTTTAGAAAGTGTGAAAACATCTATTTAAAACAGGCAATTTTATAAATGTTTGTTTAAAAAAATCCTAACAAATCTAGATTGTTCATGTAACTCTTACACTTTTTCCTTACAACAGAAATGAAAGGGATTAACTCATAACATTGCTTAATTATTTTTGGTATGTATTTAAATTAATCACTTTGGAAATGTTAAGGTTTAAAAGTTTCCCATTGCACAGAGCTACTTCTGACACAGATATTTAAGATTTGTCTGTCTGTTGTTGTTAATAATACCTGGCTCTTATATGGGGCTTTTGATCAATAGGTCTGTAAGGACTTTAAAAAGGAGGTCAGTTGCATTATTCCCATTTTACAGATGGGGAAACTGAGGCCAGGGGAGGTGAAATCACTTGCCCAAGGTCACCCAGCTGGCCAATGACAGAGTTGGGACTAGAACTGAGGTCTCCTGAGGTCCAATCCAGTGCTCTAATCATTATGAAATGACAATCACAGTAGCATTTTGGTACCACTTTGAGATCTTTGGATGAAAGGTGCTCAGTCCCTGGAAATTAACTGATCATTATAATTTACTGACTGTTATTTATAGGCTCTGGTAAATATTGAATGGGACTGATGGATAGTGGGAAAACTCCTCCTGTTTTATATACATACTATCAAATGATTTAAAAATAAAACATGGAATGGATTTTTATTTTTCAGTTCTCTGATACAGGGCCCAGTTCTGCCACGCATCCTCCCCCGGAGGAGTACATGACTCTGCGAGCTGCCTTGTTGATATCAAAAGGAAGAAGGTACTACTCAGTCTGAATAAGGGTACCAGAGTAGGGCCCCATTCATTCAATCTGAGTTAGATTGTGTCATTAGGCAGAGCCCTGAACAAGGGAGGTGCTTAAATTGCAGCAGTCCGGAGGTGAAATCTTGGCCACATTGACTTCAGTGGGGTCTTGATTTCAGCACGGGAGCATAGCACCCAGGAGCCCTGGTCATGGGGTAAGTGCAGTACAAACACAGAACAAAAAGACAGTCCCTGGCTAAAAAAGCTTTGAATTTAATTACCCATCTTTGTAAAGTGCTTTGAGATCTGAAGATGGAACAGCACAATGTGAGTATAAAGCATGATTGCTAGCCAAATATTTTTGTATTTTTTTCCAGTGGGGTACTCAAGGCACAGTGATGTTCAGTGACTTGGCTGGAAGGTAGCATTTCCCAGTAGTTTTAGACACAGGTTACAGAACCAGGTAACCTGAATTCTAGTCTTGAGTTTGATATTTAATTTGCAATGACTTCTCACTTTTTCATCAATCTTTGGCTCTGTTATGAATGCATGCATATCATGATGGCCTAGGGAACCTGCCGGTCTTGTCAGGTGTGCACAGAATGAGGCAGGGCTTCACAGGAGCCATTGTTGGCTTTTAAAAATAATGTGGAGACTTAACTGCATTTATTTAACGTTTTAGAACTTTTCCTACACAAAAGAAAAAAAATGATTAACAAAACCTGTGAAATTCCAAAACCAAAAAAACTTCATTTAATAAAAAAGATAAAGTTGGGAGGAGACAATAATGGAAATACCTTATTTACTGTCAAATAGGGGTGTTTTTCTAGTATGGGTTGGGTTTTGAAATTTCAAAATTCAACCCTAACACAAACCCCATTTTCATATTCTTCAGTTCATACACATTGAGCAGCTTCTAGTGCAAACCCATGCATACACGGTTAATCTCTTCAGCATAAATCTGTAGTCATACACATTCTCATAAAATACATCCAGCATCTAATGTACTATCCGAAAACAATGTTACTGTCAGTTGATAATTATATCTAATAATGCTTCCCATTTAATATTTTCCCTTGGAAGAATATTTACTGAAATCACAACAATAAAGATACATAAACCCTCCTCAGCAATCTATATGTCAGAGCTGAAGTTATTGTGTTGTGATGGAAAAATGCATTTCTTTATACTAGATAAGAATGATGTTTGTTTTTATTTGCAAAAAGAAAAGGAGTACTAGTGGCACCTTAGAGACTAACCAGTTTATTTGAGCATAAGCTTTCGTGAGCTACAGCTCACTTCATCGGATGCTATAGCTCACGAAAGCTTATGCTCAAATAAATTGGTTAGTCTCTAAGGTGCCACTAGTACTCCTTTTCTTTTTGCGAATACAGACTAACATGGCTGCTACTCTGAAACCTGTTTTTATTTGGGCAGTGTAAGACTTGCAGTGTATGAAGTGAGCTGTAGCTCACGAAAGCTTATGCTCAAATAAATTGGTTAGTCTCGAAGGTGCCACAAGTACTCCTTTTCTTTTTGCGAATGTCCTTAACAGTTAGTTTGCTTTCTTTAAACATTTGGGTTTTGCAAATGATGCGATAAATAACAACTGTTGTCATTTAGCAACCTTAACTTTTTATTTTTAGAAGAAGTTTTAAATTTAGGAACACATATAAAATGAGGCATTCAAGTCTATAGTTAAATGCATATTTTATTTTTTATTGCCCTTTACTAAACCAAAATTAAGAGAATACTTACAGAATATATTGTGTTAAATATTTACAGCTTCCGCGGCATGAACCAGATGAAGATCTAGCCGCTGCAGTTGCTGTGTTTTTTCTCTTGCACACTAGTAAACTGACCTCTCTCTACTTGGCCTGGAGAAGAAGTTTATAAAGAAGCTAGAACTAGCACATGATGTAAAGGCCTTAGTTAAAGTAAATAGAAATTACTCATTTCCTGTGTGGGGAGAATCAGACCCTTGGAATCTTACCAGGAGTTTTGTGGTTAGCTTAAGATGGAGAGGAGAAGAGAGAGTATCAGAAATATCACAGGTTTCAGAGTAGCAGCCGTGTTAGTCTGTATCTGCAAAAAGAACAGGAGGACTTGTGGCACCTTAGAGACTAACCAATTTATTTGAGCATAAGCTTTCGTGAGCTACAGCTCACTTCATCGGATGCATACAGTGGAAAATACAATGAGGAGATTTATATACACACAGACCATCTCCTCACTGTATTTTCCACTGAATGCATCCGATGAAGTGAGCTGTAGCTCACGAAAGCTTATGCTCAAATAAATTGGTTAGTCTCTAAGGTGCCACAAGTCCTCCTTTTCTTTTTAGAAATATCACAGGTACTTGAGCTCCTAATGACTAATGAATGTGCCACAGTTGACAAAGAAGCCTGGCCTTCCATAGTTTGATTCATTTACTTGAATTGCGTTAAGTTGGGCATTGGAGGAGTATTTTATGCTAGTGAAGGAGCTAGTTAGTGGAGATGAGTTTATACCATGGGCGAGCAGCTGGAGGAGCAGTCATTGGCCAGAGCAGCACTGAATAATTGCAGAAGGGAGAGCAGGATGGAAGGTGGTCATTGCCTGCGCTGAAGATGCTGCTCTGCACCACTGGCCCTGGATAACTCTGTCTCAGCTGTAACTGCTTGTCTCTCTTACGCCTGGTCTCGCTCTCCACACTCTTCCCCAGCTACATCCCTGTCCACTCATCGTGTACTCTTCTACCCTGTTGCCTTCTTCTGCATAGAAGGACGTATGTCGTAGGTGCTGATGCCATGGGTGTTCCGGGGCTCAAGCCCCGACCAAAAAATAATAGAGGGTGCTCAGCATACAGCAAGGTGGTGGCTTAGCCGTAATACTTTAAGTCAGTCCATTTTATAATACATGGCTATTTTGTTCAGAGGCTAAAAGGGAGATCTTTTGAGCTATCTCACTATTTCTAAGGCATCTATTGCTTTGTTGTCTAAGCACGGATGCTTTCAGATACAGTCCATTTGATCCACTGATGCTCTCACTAAATCTTGTCCATACACAACAAGGAAAACATGGACACTTCTTTTTTTATAACAGAAAAATCTAATTCCAGATTTTTCAGGTGATCCTAATATATGAATGTTTATATACCTTGGCACCTTTTTCTCCAACCGCTTTGCTTTGCAATATAAACTGGTCCTGTGTTTGAGTTTTCTGTTTTCAACTGAATAGATTCACAGAATGTCAAGATACATCTGTCTTCCCTAGGTACCCATTATTACTCCCATTACTGTAGTCTCTAAGCACCCCACAATCTGTAATGTATTTATTCTCTAAGCACCCCGGTGAGGTAGGGCAGTGCTATTGTCCTCATATTACCAATAGGGAACTGACACACACAGAGACAAAGCGACTTAGCCAAGGTCACTCAGGACACCTGGGGCAGAATAGGGTCTTAAACCTTTGTCTCTTGAGTCCAAGCCTAGCACCTTAACCAGTGGGGCATCCTTCCTCTCAAAGTGCTGCATTACTCTTCATGTTAAGAATGTATAAGGCCTACATTTAAAAATCAACCCTCTCTAGTGACATCTCAATTTGGACATGCAACACTTTCTAAAGTGGTTTCACTTTTGGAAAGGGCTGAGCAACCACTCTGAAAAATCAAGCCGCTTTAACATGCAACAAGTCGGGCATCATAAATAACTAGACAGTTCTGAAAACTTAGACCAGAGACTGCCACAGAATTTGCAATGCATGAGCAGGATACCACTTGCATTGGAACTGAAAAGGATGAAGCAGCAAAGTTCATATAGGACCAAACTTGTGTTGGTACTAATGTTCTCTGCGACTGTGTAGTTCTTCTCTACTTATTGATATGCATCTCTCCTTGGAGTAGATGCATTTGAGGCTTTGTTTCAACTTCTGTCAGTGGCTGAAAGACGGAGGAGCTACTGCTGAGCAAGAAGAGTGACCTCCTTCCCAACATCACGTCCTTTATCTCCTCCCTTGACATCCCCTATTTGTAACTGTGATATCGTCCTGACCTCAAACTCCTCTTCTCCATAATCAAGACGTTTGAGGCAAATGATAGAATTAACAGATGACAAAACATGGAATTGTGTGAACTGATCAAAATTCTGTTAGTATTGGCAATGTCTTCTGACGCTGCTTGATTCTGCCCCTCTCATCTGTGTATCAGTATACAGACATTCCTCCTCTCACACAATATTTTCTCTGCTGGTTCTCTGTTGCTGGTTCATTCTTTTCACATATCAGTATTCAGTGCTGGACTTGAGGGAGAAATATCTGGCTTTCTCTCCTCACAGCAGGAAAGAGAAAATATAATCATACAAATATTTCCTTTCTGAAATTTCACCTGCCTTTGTGCAATTTTCAGATTTGCCAGTAATCAATGAGCATGGCAAATCATTTCAGCATTGCTCCTGAAAGCTCTTTAAAAGAGTCCTCCCCAACACACCCCAGCAATGTAGTGATATCTCATCCTTTCATTTCATGCACCAAGCTTTCTGCCCCGCTTTTCACAGTGTCCCCAAATAACCTTCCATCGTTTCTTGTTTGCATGTATTTTTCTGTAGTATTTTAATTTGTGTTCTCTTCATTCAGTGTGATTCAGCACTTTTTTGCCAGCACCATGGCTTTGGCCAACCTTGAGATAAACAACTACATGGTTGACTGCCGTCTATTTTCAGCCCTAGATTTACGAAAGGCTCATTAAGTTTCCACAACCATTTCTTCATCTTTTAAGCCATTAATGTGGGTGAGGGTGAAATGATAGTGCAGGAACTTCACTCATTATTGTAGCTCATCCTTGCTAAGATACTGTGGCTTCAGCTAGAGTGTTCTTTTGTTCTTGCTGTACATCTCAGCAAGCATTCTATCAATGTCCTTTGATTTTTTTATGCAGTCTTTTTAATTGGCTTGCCCATATAACTTATTATTTATAATTACGGTAACACCTAGAGGCTTCAATTGATGTGTTAGGCACTGTACACCCATAGTAAGAGACAGTCGGAGAGCTTACAATCTAATTCAGTGGTCCCCAAAATTTTTACCTCATGCCCCCCCCTTACCCCTGCCTGT
This sequence comes from Chelonia mydas, assembly GCF_015237465.2. Taxonomy (NCBI): domain Eukaryota; kingdom Metazoa; phylum Chordata; order Testudines; family Cheloniidae; genus Chelonia; species Chelonia mydas. Next base: position 252,292,199 of record NC_057850.1, read on the forward strand.
GCCCCCTTCTGTCCCCCGGGGCCGGGAGCAGGGTTGCCGCTCCGGGAGGGGGGGGACATGGACAAGGGCAAGGGGGGTGAGGTTGGGGCCACAGCTGGGGGTAGGGGCTGGGCTGGGAGTGTAGCCTCAGCCAGGGGCTGAGACTGGCAGCCGGGGTCTGGGGCCAGTAGCAGAACTGAGTGGCATTCCCTCTCTGCTCACTGTGCGGGCTGGCCTGGGCCCCAGGCCTGGCCCCCTGAACATTCCTCCACCACCCGCAGTGGGGCATGCCCCACAGTTTGGGGACCTCTGATCTAAATAGACAAGACTGACAGTGAGAGGGGGAAAATGAAGTATTCTCATCTCCATTTTATGGAGGGGGAAGTGAGACACAGAGATGAAATGGCTTGTCCAAGGGGAGTCAGGAAGTTGGCAGCTGAGGTGAGAATTAAGCACAGGTCTCCTGAGACCTAGTCCAGAGTCTTTACCACAACATGGTCCTTCCTCTCACGAGTAGAGCTTTATCAAATACATATTTTTAAAACCCAGAGTAGGAGTTGCACATCTTAGGATAACAAAATAAAAGCAAATATTTTGATTTTTTTATTTAAATTTATAAAAGCAATTAGCCAAACACTCAGGGCTTTCCCCCCGGAAAGGGGATTTCTATCAACATGACATTGTCATCATCCTCACGATGAAGAAAACATGAAGCTTAGCAGCTGAACACACTCTCAAACTCAGAGCTCTTGTGAGCTTTGAAAAGCAGCGCATCACTTGCAAACCTTTGTCCTTAATGTTTGCAATGTGCTTGTCTTTTTTTTTTTTATGTTAGGCAGTGAGGAAGAATTACATTGGCCTTTCCAGGCAAAAAGCATCTCCCTTGATGAGAAGAATCTTTCCTTTCAGGCTTAACTCCCCAGTGAAAGGGATGGTAATTAGACTAGTGTGTACTCAGCAGAATAGATAATCCTTTTCATTAGCTGCTGTAATCTGGAAGGATTTCCTTTCCAAATGGGTTACCATATCTATAACTTACTAATTATGAATGTATGAAGGGTCTTGTGTAAACTTCTCCTGACTACTTAGTCAAGTAGGTTCTAGTCTTAAATTCTTGGGAGGAAATCCTGATCCTGAAATCAGTCCCCACTGATATCAATGCCTGAACTCCCATTGACTTCAATGACATCAGGATTTCATCTTTGGATGTCACTTTAGCTTTCAATATCACAATAATCTGAGCATTCTCAATATACCCATTCATCAGATGATTACTTCCACTAGTATTAAACATTTGCCGTTACTAAACTGGCATGTGTGTCTTGGGTTTGCATTAGGAAGAGGGAACTCTAGCAATGCATCATATTCTAGTCAACTCTACCTCGACATTTCCATCTAGATTTCTCTGTTTCTGGTCCTCTGGCATGAGTCTTTTCTTGTACTCTGGGTATTTTTTGTATGTTTGGATTTAGTGCTTGGAAAAGGTGCCAGATTCATCGCCCTGGGGAAATCATGTCCTCTGTTTATCCACAGACATTGGAACAGCATAAGCAGCAGCAGTGCAAGCTTCCCACACACTGCCTTTCTAGCGTGCTTCAGCCTCACCAGGCGGGACCACTGTCAGACCTGGGAGGGCAGTTCAATTTCTAGCCCGTTTCAGGTCTTGGCTTCTTGGCTGAGATGGAGTGCCATTTCAGAGGCTTCTCCCTTGCTACTAGGAATGGATTGAGTTGACTCACTCTTGCTCAGAGTCCTTGAAAGAGGAGCTGGTGGCAGCTTCCTCTTACTACCTGTCAGGGATCTGGGCTGGCCGCAGAGCCAGTCTGTGGGCAAACTGGTGCGTGCAGCTGATTGGCTACACTGCCTGATTGGCTGGTAGAGGCAGCACCCTGGCTCCTAAGCCCAGGAGCAGCAGCAGTTCAGTTGCTGCTCAAAGCATTTGCCCGTGGCTCTGATAGGTCCTGTCTTGGCCCCTGCTGCGGCCTTGGCCCCTGTCTTGCCTCAGGGCATGTAACACAGTTCTAACCCTCGACTCCGATTTCTGACTTTGACTCTGACCCTTAGTTCTGGCATGTGAACTCTGACTCCGGTTCTAACCCTGGGCTCCAACTCCTGGCTCCTGACTTGGGCTGTGGTCCTTGACTCTGGCAACTGGCTGCTGATTCCTGCTCTGACCACTAGACCTGACCGCCTACCTCCTGGTCACATGACACTTCCCATCTGAGTTGGATACAAGCTGGCTACATAGAGAGGAAAACTGGGTTCTATATATCAATCTCCTGAGCCATCCATCCTCCTAGGTCTGTTTTTATGTCTTAACTGCCTGTGTTTCAATTTATAGCCTTTCTCTGAAGTTTTTGACCACCCAAATTTCTCTTTATGCTCTTAGTTTGAAGCTCTGGGAGTGGTAGGGTATTGGCGTCTTCCAAAGAAGGTTTATTAGCTTGTTCCTTCCAAATTACCATTTATCATCCATCCCTTTTCAAGTTGCTGTTGAAAGAATGATTGGATTAAAGTGACCTAGGTTGACCTATGTTTTTGGGGGGGAGGGGGAGATATCCATACATGCCTGCATATGTACCAGTGTGCATACATACATAGGGAGACACACCATCCAGGTTTGGAATGTCTAGAGTTTAAAACAGTTTGATTGCTTTTTCTTGACCACTTCTGTGAAGCCTTAGTTGATGGTGATTGTTGGTTTATTTTGATTCCTCTAGTTCCCTTTCATTCCAGTTCTTTGCACAAGTGGGGAATTGTTGGAAGGCGCTGCAGTGCTGTGGCGGTGATCACAGTGTAAGAGCAGATGATTGCCGGCTGGATAGATGGATGTAGCATTCGTAGATGGGCTGCCTGATGGTTATCCGTTTTTAGCAATTGACAGTGTGATCTGGCTGGGTACTTAGAATGATTAGCTTTGGTTTTAGACCCCTTTTAATATTGTGTTCTGCAGGCTGTGCAATAGGTGCCTTTATAAAGGGCCAGATTGCATCTGCAGTGTTATTGTAGCCGTGTTGGTCCCTGGATATGAGAGAGACAAGGTGGGTGAGGTAATATCTTTTATTGGACCAGCTTCTGCCAGCTTCTGCAATCAAGCTTCTGAGCTACACAGAGCTCTTCTTCAGATACTCCATAACCCTTGGACCAGGCCCCAAATGTGGGCCATTGCTTCAAAGGTACGATGGAGTCTAATTAGTAAAACATTTTAAAAAAAACCAACCCTGCCTGTCTGCTGTGTGTTGGACCTTAAAGAGTCCATCTTCCTTTCCATAAGAGTTGAGCGCCGATGTCTGTGGCTAACATTCTGAGTCTGCTGCTCTGCAGCAAAATGTGTGCTGATGGATTGACGCCCTCTGACTGCATTGCCGTGAGGTGAATAGTTGGCGAAGGCCTTTGTGGTGAAAGATGCCATATGAGTGTGAAATACTCTTGTGTCTGAAAGTTACAGGCTAGGATACCATGGATGAATACTTTTTCTTAGCATGTGCGCAACATGCCTCAGGTGGCATGTAACCAGGATTCATCACGGAATTTGGTCCGCTGGTTGGATCATTAGTTTCCCCGGCTCGGGCCGGGTATTGACGGGGAGTGCAACGTGAACACTGATCCATGCACCCCCAGAGACAATATCAAAATAGGATACAATAGTATAGGTACCCAGATTTCCCTCTTCCTTAGTCTTCTTAGATTTGTGCATGCTGCTCTTTTGCTCTGGCAAAATAATCTGCTTCGCCACTTCCTCTCTATCTCTGTGTAATGCAGCTGCTCATTGGGTATCTTACTTCCACTTGCCATGGCTCTGGGCTTAGCTCTAGTGTGCCCGGATAGGGGATTCTTAGGCAGGTGGCTTACAAACACTAACATGGAATAAAGCCTTTAGTGGATATAGTAGAAGAATTCTCCCAAGGTGGGCAATATACACCTGAGAAGTGGATCTGAAGAGAAGGTTGGCTGAATGTCTGAGAGCCTGTATACTGAACTTGTGGATCCCTAGGCAATGATTTCCTCAGGGACAATAACTACATGGAAGATTTTAGACTGTATTCTTCATGTCTCTTTTTAGTGGCTTGGAGGACATATTCAGAAGGCAACTAAAGGGATGACTTTGGCATTTCTCAGAAGGAAATGTATCATCCTTCTCTTTTCTATAGCTCAGAGATATATTTTAATCATAAACAAGCTATCTTCTTTCATGCTCCGAGCAGGGCTGGAGCACCCACAGGAAAAAAATGATGGGTGCTGAGCACCCACCGGCAGCCCCCCGATCAGTCCCCCCAGCCCCCCATGCCTCCCGCCCACCAGCAGGCCCTGCTGATCAGCACCTCCCCCTCCCTCCCCACGCCTCCCGCCCGCTTTGAACAGCGTTCAGGAGGCTCCGGGGAGAGGGGGGAGGAAAGAGGATGCAGCGCGCTCGGGGGAGGGGGCAGAATTGGGCAGGAAGAGGTGGTGCAGGGTGGAGTGGCGGCAGGAAGAGACGGGGCGTGGGTGGGGTCTTGGGGATAGGGGTAGAGTGGGGGTGGGGCCTGGGGCAGAGCTGGGGGTCAAGCAACCCTGGCACTTTGGAAAGTCAGTGCCTATGGGCGTCACTATTATTTATACGTGTGCTAGCTCTCCTTGAGCTACCACAAGTACATATACATGAGAAGGGGCATCACACCCCTGGCTCAGAGTGTAGTCATAGCTATAGGCTGCTGTGGAAATTGAAAGTGCCCAGTAACCTTCGAGGAGGTGCCTAGCAACTGGCAGGATCAGGCTCATAATGAAGAGAACAGCAAAATGAGATGGAAAGACAGATAACTGTTGTGGAAGAAATTAACCCTGCTTTAGGTTCAAGGTTTTCCAAGATCACTGCTACACCCATGAAATAATTAGAAATTGTATTAATAAATAACTTATCCAGCTGATGGGGGGGGTGAACAAATTATTCACTGAATGTTATTTGATTGTTCAAAAACAAAAATATTTATTCACAGATTAGGTGAAGAAAAATCCCAGGGTTTGATGAATAAACCCTTCAGAACATATAACTTGTCCAGTCTCCTTTCCACTAAAGTGTTGGTCCCGAACCTGCTGCCACTAAAGTCAAGTGTGTGTTTTAGCTTTGATTTGAATGAAAACAGGATTGTGGCCCAAATGAGCATGCGACTGTGGCGTTTGGAAGATGCACCTTAGGAAGCCTTGAGAACATGAGCTCCCCAAATACCAGGCAAATGGAGGAGATGCTAGGAAGGATGAAAAGGACATAGAAGCCCTGTCAGGAGGAACATATAAGAAGTGAGGCCATAGGGAGATGCTGAGGATCCACATGAGATTTATGGCAGATCTTGCTTGCCTCTTCTTTTTCCCTCTATGATGAACAACAACAACAAAAAGGCAATGTGACACTACGCGCCATATTCATCATAGTAATATTATTATGATATGATTATGGCATAGTTATGATGCATTTTGTACAAGATGGGTTGTGTAAGGTGTCATTGGAAAAGTTATGATTTGCTGAATATGATTATCCCATTTGTGTGCATGTATCATTTCTGTATCTAAAGTTATGAATATTGGCTATGTATCTGTAGTTCAAATGTGGTTAAATGACACCCACTAGGCAAAATGCTTCCAGCCTAAACAGCTGGTTGGGAAGGGCCTATTCAGGGTAATGGGCCATTAGAAAAAACAAAACAACAGGCCTTAGGAGAAGCTTATCCCCCACCTGAGGAGCCTTCCTGAGAATGCTCCAGACAGCCTGTAAGTAATGGCTGCTGTGACTCTGTAAGGGCCTGTGAGCAGACCACAGGACTCTGGACTCCATTTTGGGTATCTGTACTTTTCCACAAACTGGGCTAGGAACTGTTTTGGGAGCAAAGGGTTCCTGCCATATGCTACAGCTATATAAGGCAGGAAGTGACATTATCTGTTGTTATTCGCTGCCCCACAACTGAATAGCTGAGAGAAGCTCTGAAAGAAAAGGACTTGGAATGGTGGCGGGGGGATCCCAAGCTGCGAAGCAAGTGCAGCTTGTGCCTGGAGAATCTGCCAGCCTGCTTGTTTCATCAGTCAGGGTGAGAAATTGCTAATTCATATCCAGTCTTTCCTGTGTTTTGGGCTTAATTTGCGGTTTCGTTTATTTACGAGGTAATCTGCTTTGATCTGTTTACTATCACTTAAAATCTATCTTTTTGTAGTTAATAAACTTGTTTTAGCTTTTAATCTAAGCTAGTGTGCCTTTGCCTGAAGTGTCTGGGGGAAAATCTTAGCTTGGTTTAACACAGGTGTATTGTGCATATTCCTCTCCGCATTGAGGGAGAGGCAAACTGAGTAATAAATTCATACTGGTCGGGGTTTTGACCGGGGCAGGATGGTACCGCTCTGGGGTCTTACGCTGGAAGCTGGGGGTAATTTTGACTACAGCCTCCCTATTATTGATTCATGCCGTGGTTGGCCAAAGCCTGCATGCAACTGCAGCTGGGTGTGTCCCTGCCTGCGTGAATGCTAGTGGGAATGTAGGACTGGGAGTGGTCCAGAGGTTGTCACAGCAGCACAGTGTGAGTGGTGAGTCAGAGGGCTCAGTGGTATCCCAGTTCTAGGTGGCACCCAGGGGGAACCCATCACAGGCAAAAGTTGGTTTATTTGAGACTAGCTGTTTCCATAGGTCAATGGGTTACTTCCCAGTTCTCTCTGCAATATCTGCCCTGTGACTGGGCTATCGCTAGACTTCTGCTGTCTGTGAGAACTGGGAGCTTCCTGGGAGCATTGTGCATCCCTGTATCAGTCAGTAACAGCCTTTATGCTGATCAGATTAATCTCTGTGCGCTGCTCAGCTTTTGAGAATTGACACTGCCAGTCCTACCGTTCAGAAGTTAAAAACACAAGTAACTTTCCAGCAGGTCAGATTCTAATTCAGTTTCTACTGAAAGTCGCTGAATGTTGTTCAACCATTCAATGCTGAAAATATTTACTCACAAATTATGTGACAGAAGAATCCTAAGGTTTGCTGAACAAACCCTTTAGCACCTATAACTTGTCTCACTGAAGTCACTGGGACTTTGTCAGAGTGAGAGACACCAGATCTGATCCAAAGAGAGGATTGGGGAGTACTCCTCAAAATGCAGCCTGCACACCATTTGAATCTTTGATCCCTGGATAACAAGGCAACTAGATGTATTTTTTTTTAAACTGAAATCCCATCCTTGAACCACTTCTGTTGAGATACAAATGTCAGGCCAACAGTTTAAGGACCAGATTTCAGAACTCTGTTATGTTGGTGAGCAGTTACTCACTTAAGTAGGATTACTCCTGTTAAGACCTGCTCTCCAGTATGAGCAAGTGGCTCCCAATCTGGCCAGTAATCTTTATCCTGGTCCAGAGAAGGCCAATTAAACCCTGAGATGAATGAATGATAAAACCCAGGGTCACAGACCATGCAGTTCATGTAGTTTACATTTAAACCACTCTGCAGTGTCTAAGAAAATGAAAGTGATTTTTTTTCTTAGCTTCAGCCTTCTGGGGTCTATCATGGATGAATGTATCAGAGCTGAATACAAGATTAAGAATTAAAAGCTTTACCAAGTTAAGTCACAGAAACCCTACATGTGAAGCAAAATGATATGTTGATTATGTGTGGAGGAGAAGTAGAAAAGTCTAAAATAAAACTGCATGGAATAAACTGGCAATACACATGATAAAATATCTGGAGTAACTCTCTTACCTGGAAATCTGAGTTCTCCTCATAAATAGTGAGTGTTCTAGCCACTAATGACTGGATTAGCATGCCCCTGCCATCCATGATAGGATAATCCAGCAGTTGACGGCTAGAACAATGAGCAGCTACAACGAGGAATAATTTTTACAAAAAAGTAGTGTGTCATATTGAGGTTTCCTTGCAAGTCTGCTCAAGAAGCCACAGTAAATGTAAACAATACCAGTCTTTTCACCATGGCCACTAGTTGCCAGCTAGACTAATACTGAATGTTATCAAAGATGGTAGCAGTTGTTGGAGGGTTCCTGAGTTTACATGGGATGTTGGGTGTATAATTTGTAGAGTGGGTTGTGGGGGGAAATAGCAACGCTTGTTTTTTCATTGGACAAAAATCTGATCCATTTTTGAATTTCGAACAAAATGTTGGTCAACTCTGTAAAACAGATGGAAAAACAAACAAAAAATATCCCTGCAATTTTTTTTTTTGAAATGGTGATAAAAATTTTGGGGACACTTCAGAAATTCAAAGAATTTCATTCTTGTCCATACAATGCAATCATGATAGAACAAATTTATTTGTTATTTGAAGGACAGCAAGGACATCTGATCAAATTCAACTGCTGGCATAGGAGGTGCTCGATTCCTTTGACTTCAAAGGGTTTGTATCTACATGTGCCAGTGGTAAATTAGACCAATGTGGTATAGTAATACCAAAGTAACTCACACACAGAACTCAATCATGAGAAGAGCCGAGTGCCCTCAACTTTAAAAGCACTTCACAGGAACAGACCTTTACTTTGCTATGTGGTTGCATTAACATGACAAAAGTGGGTGGAATCCCAAGGAAAAAAAATGGATAGCATCATTAGTGTGACCTATATGGCTTTTTAGCTGAAAAAAATTCACTGAAAGACTAGGAGTGTGTGTGTGTTTAGTTGGAAACTTAGCTTGTTTTGAAGAACCGTTACAAAAAATGTTTTCCAATTTCAGAGAAATTCAGGGTTGTTTCAACTGTATATTAGAATAAAAGGATGATTGAGGCTGAATGGTTTGAGTTAGATGATAGAATGTTGTATAACAGGGTGGTGGGTTGGGGATTCAGTAGTCTACATATTTATGGCCAGTTATTCTTTATGTCCTATCATTGTTTATTGTTATTTTATTGTTCTACTCCATTGCTTTTCTGACTGGCTTGCTCCCTCAGAGGAAAATGAGCCAAAATCGTTTCTACCAAACCCCCTGATCGCAGCTGATTAAGGATCCAGAAACAATAGTTTTGTGACCAATCACAACCAACCCACCCCAGGGAGAAAAAAAGGTTACTAAAATGTGTCACAAAATTCTAGCTTCATCTTAATAATGTGTGTGTGTGTGGGGGGCGGGGGAGCATGCAAAGTGTTCTCAGAAGACTTTTTTGTTCTAATCACCTGGCTTTTTGTTCAGGAAACAGCCATGAACCAGTCAATCTTTGATAAAATACTTAATTCTTTGGACAGATCTAATTACATCCAAACTATATGCAAGGCAGAATCCTGTCGTTTGTTGTACAATGTATGTGTATTATCATATCAAATATCTACCACACAGTTTACTTCATTTGCCTGAAACAGTATTATGCTATTTCCCCTTGGGGCCACTAGATGCTCATTCTTATCTACTGAGACAAAGGGATTATTTTCCCCCATGAGTGACACATCGCAAGATGGTATAAAAACACGTCTCATGCCTCATTTACTCCAGCTGGCTACAGACGCTCGGGACAGAGGTGAACACTGCGGCTCAGTGAAAGAATGACTGTAAATATGCACCCACGACTCGTGATGTGTTTTTTGTTTGCCGGGTGGCCATAAAAAGCTGCAGACTGACTTGCTGCAATGTACACTGCCAACTGTGGAATCTGAGCTAGCCGCTCGGCAGACCCCCTGCCGAGCCAGGGGACTGAAGGCAAAGAGCTTGTCACGGGCTTTACGTGCATTAGTGTGCATTTCTTGAAGTGCCTTTGGCACTTGAAATTGCAATCGGACATGCCTCAAAGGCTCTTGGGTGCTGACATGTAAACAGGTCAGCCTTTCGAATATGTTTTGTCAGCTAAGTATTCACACGGAATTGGTGATCTCCTCCTCCTTGGAGATGGGTGAAGTCCCAGATCCCCACCCCCAGTGTTACCCTGGTGATGGGAGACTCCTTCCTGAGCTGCCTGCCATCTGCAGGCTGCAAGAGCCATTAATAATGGAGCAAGTGGAAATGAGGGCTTCGGGACTTGTATATTTCTCATCTTAATAAATTGCATCCTTTGGAGAGGGCTAAAATAGATCGCCTAGTGCTGGCAATCAATAACGTTTTGCTTTGCATTCAGTTTTTTTCTATGTCTCTCAAGCACTGAATAGGACTGGTTGTTCCTCTGTCGTGTGAGAACGGTCGCTACCCCACGAAAACATGCATGTCGACAGCAGTTCCCCTAGTAAATGTGTTCGGAGGCCATTCAGAGAAATTTGGTTTTGGAGAAGATGCGGGGGAAGGGAGGAGGGGGAAAGGAGTTATTGCTGGAAAACTAGTAATAAGGCCATCTCTATGCTACAGCCTCCGCAGTGACAGAGCTATGGCTCTGTGGTTGTGCTACTGTAACACATTAATGTAGACGCTTCCTGTGTTGAAGGAAGTGATTTTCCCATCAGTGTGGTTAATCCACCTCTCTGAGAGGTGATAGCTCGGTGGATGGAAGAATCCTCTCAGCCTAGCTGTGTCTACACCGGGGTTAGGTTGACCTAACTACAGCACGGAGGGTGCAAAATTTTTCACAGCCCTGTGCGACGTAGCAATGCCAATCTAATTTTTAAGGGTAGACCAGGCCTCCAGGTGAGATCCTGCTCCCCTGGAGGTCAGTGGGAGTTTTGCCAATGATTTCAATGGCACCAGGATTTTACCTCAAGAGTATTTGACAGATGCAGAGCAAGAAACCACTTGTTCATGCCAGATTTTCTTCAGCAGCTATTCAAAACACGGAAGAGCCAGAGACTGTTGTGGTTAAAGTATCTCTGCATAGTAACATCAATACATAGGAATTGCCAGACTGGATCAGATGCTGGGGCTATCTAGTCCGGTATCTTGACTCCAATAGTGGCCAGTGCCTGGTGCTTCAGAGGAAAGTGCAAGAAACCCTGCAGTATGCAGATGTGGGATAATTTCCCTCCCCCGCCCCCACACCCCCTCACGTAGGTTTAATCCTAGTCCCTCGTAATGAGAGATTAGTTTAAATCAAGGTTTTATAGCCCTGTTTTAAGATCTGTCCAATACCTTATTCCAGTGCTTCTCCAGCTGTGGTCCATGGAGCCATTTCTGTCTAATGGAGAAGCATCTATCCATCTGCAAGCAGCAGTGCTACTGGACAGACGCTGGGACTGGACAACAGGGGCTGGATCACTGAAAAATTGCCCTCTTCTGATCATTCACTCTGAAGCATCTGGTGCCAGCCACTGTCAGAAGACAGGATACTGGGCTACACGGACCATTGGTCTGTCCCGAGGATGGCCATTCTTATGTTATGTTGTGGCCAGGCCACGTGATAGATCCATGCCAAGACTCTGAGGATTGATGCAGGCTTTTTTGACCAACTAAACTAAATAATCTCTCTGCACCTTGCACAGCTGCTTCATGGCCTCCTCTGTTGGGTGTTTCATTAATGTCATTTCCACTGGGATCGAATCTGTGCAAAAGACCAAAGGAGGGGAAGGAAATGCACAGCAAGATAGAACTGAACTGCGTAACAAAGAGAGATTAGAGTAGTGTAGTACCTACATATACTAAGAGACGGACCCTGCCACACAGAACTTGCAATCTAGATGGAGACGAGAGAGTGAAGAAGGGAATATTATCATTCCCATTTTACAGATGGGGAATGGAGTCACAGAGATTGTGACTTGCCCAAGGACATACATGCAGTCCATGGCAAAGCTGGGAATTGAAACAAGATCTCCTGAGTCTCAAACTAGTGTCTTAACTCTCATTTATTTATCCTGTTGTGGTAGCACCGAGAAACCTCACCCATAGATCACGTCCCCATTGTGCTAGGTGCTGTACAAACAAAGAACAAAAAGGTGGTCCCTTCCCCAAAGAGCTTACAGTCTAGGTATTTGATCATGCTTTCTCACCAATGTGTTTTGTGACTGGAGATCTTGCCGGTTTTCCAGGCATCTTTCTTGCATCGCTTGTTTTCCCCCCGTTCTCCCGCCTTCTAAAACAGCACGTAATAGCTCAGAAAGACGGAAGCAACTGAGTTGCAGCACCAGGCCTGTTCTGAGATGCATCTCCCTGATGCTGGAGCTCTCGAGGTTTTCAGGTCTCACAGATGGGGGTAATTTCCTTAACCAAGCAAGGCAACAGAAAAGAAATATTCACCAAAGTCTGGTGCGATTGAGCCCATGCACGCTTGCTTATTGTGGCACAGATCTGCTGGAGAGATGGACAGATCCTCATGTGGGACATCACTGTAGACTTGCCGAGTAGTGCTCACTGAAGAACAAAAAGAAAAGGAGTACTTGTGGCACCTTAGAGACTAACCAATTTATTTGAGCATAAGCTTTCGTGAGCTACAGCTCACTTCATCGAATGCATACTGCGGAAAATACAGAAGATGTTTTTATACACACAAACCATGAAAAAATGGGTGTTTATCACTACGAAAGGTTTTCTCTTCCCCCACCCTACTCTCCTGCTGGTAATAGCTTATCTAAAGAACAGACCATTAGTTTCACAAAAGCAGTGCAGCTTGCGTGGGAAAATAGTAAGGAACCCAACACAGACTGCTAGCAAAGATCACTTACCTCATCCAGTCTGCATCCCTCTGCAATTTTGCTGCAGTTCTGACCATCTCTCTTGTTGGCTGATAAGGTTACATGAGACTGTTTTACTTTCATATCATTCTCATGTGTTTCCCCCCACCTTCAGCTTTAAGCAATTGTCCACTGGTTTTCTACTTTCTCAGACAACAGATAACTCCCTTCCTTTGTTCATTTGTTACCTTGATTTTATGGAAAGAGGGGGAGTCTTGGGAAAGACATAGCCATTTGTGTCTAGGAGGCAGCGTGGTCTGGTGTTGGGAGACATGGGTTTCATTTCCAGTCTGTTACTCAATGCTGGATGAGTCTCTTAGGGCATATTCTTCAGACATGCTCTCCCCCTTTGAGCTCCGTTGGTGTTGTTGATAGGTGATAAAGTTGTTAGTCTATTGTTGAAAGTACTTCTGAAAAATCAGGTCCTTAACTTCTCAGCACCTCAACTTGCTCCTTTGGTTCATGGCATAGTGACACGTTGATAAAATGCTCTGGGTACGCATTTTTCCACCATATGTAAATCCAGTTTACTCAGTGCCTCATTATTTTTTTCCTCCTAATCTATAGTTCTAATTTCCTGTACTCTTCCTTTCCTTCCTGTACTCATTCTTTTCCTCTAGCATTTTTTTTTTCTGAATTCTTCCTAAGTTTTAGGGATCAGAGTTATGCTCAGCATTCCAGGTATGTTGACATGTGAATGAGCCTCTTTTGATGGTACCACAAAAAGAAAAACAGATTTGCCTTGCAAATGGACCACTTCCCAGATTCCCTGTGCGTACAGCTTGCTTACAGTTCAGTATCCTGACCCTCAGGCACCATTTGTGCATACAGAAGGGTAATCCAGGCCTTATTGCATTCTTAAGGGATCCTCAACCACTCACAGCCCATAGGCTTCATAGAGGAACAGCACTATCGGGGACCTTACTGCGTAGCTGCCAGCAGTAGACTCCTCTGTCCAACAGTGGTTTGTGAACACTCCATAAAATGTCGCTATGGGAGAAGTACATTTTTCTCTTTTAAAGGGGCCTTATGCAACTCTGTGATCATTATGTAAGGTTCCTTCAGGGCCATGAAGAGTGGCACTGTTACTACCCGGCTTTTGCATTTGATTTCTCTGTATAGTAATATTGGCTCTTTCATCATGGTGACTCATTGTAGCTTATGTTTTCTTTGCGCCATATGAACTGTGCGTTTCTGGTTCTATAAGCTGTGCGAGCAGAACACCTGCTCATAAAAAACAACTGCCCACAGGTAATTTATCATTAATTCTTTAGTTAGTTAACGCATGTATGTCGCGGTGTGCATGACACAGGTTCAGGTGTACCTGATGCTTTGCATAGCCGTTAAAGAGACAGGCCTCAATTGTCAAAAGGGACTGGTGATTTTTGGGTGCCCGAGTCAAGACACTGCAGGGACCTGCTTTTCAGAGGGCAGGTGTTGGGCACTTTTTGAAAATTCAGGCCCCTTGAAGCTGTCTCAGGTTGGGCTCCTGAAAACTGAGGCTCCCAAAATCACTAGCCTGGTAACTTAGAGAATGGTCCTGGTCTAGAGAAGTTTACAATGGCAAGGCTTTGAGGTGCTGGGGAAATACCGTAGGGCAAAGGGAGGCCTGGTAGCAGAGGGACATGAAATAAGGTAGAGGGGATGCTATGTATTGTGTTATACATTGTGTTCCTTTCTTCTAAGCATTATTTTCATATATGGGTGGTTCATGAATTTAGGGTTCATCCTGTCCGGGGCCAGACCAGCGGCCAGTACCAGCTGTTTCAGAGGAAGGGGCAAGAGATTTGAGGGTAAAGCAGTAATAACTACATCACAGTATTGACATAGGTCACTCCCATAAGGCTATGGCTCCTGGCCTTTTGGGGTAGCTGTATCAATGAACCAGCCCACCACTGTATTTCTTGTCCTCATATCACTGTCTGCCTCTACGTCCCTCACCTCATTCATGATGAACTTGGGGCTCAGTATCTGTACAATGGCTCTTGCTTGCATGTTGCTCAGTTAAACATGCTCTAGACTATGCATCTTAGACTCCTTCAGACTCTCACGTACTCAGAGGGTTGGGGCCGCAATTTCTCTTATAGAGCAAACATGCATAGCTGGAAAAAGAATGGGTAGCACTGGAGTCCAGCTTAGAGTTCATGAACATGGGCCAAAAGGTGCCTAAGGTGTTGACTCAAGGATCCTTCCTCACTCATTATGCTTCTCCAGGTTCAGCCAGGCATAACTGCAGTCCCTGCTAGCACACCTAGGGCAACTGAAAGGGGGTGGAAGGAGACAGATCTGTGGCCCCACTAATCTCTTCACTGGCCAGCAGGTGTGGCCAGTCATGTAGTGGAGTACACACTGCACCCTCCTGAGGGGGTGTAGCAGTGAATGCGAAACCCGCTTCAGGCCAGTTTACCAAAGTCGCCTCTAGATTCACCTGGGTCTACACCACCCCTTGCATAGGTCAGTGTGTGATTTAAAATGAAAGGGCCGTGAGAGGATCTCAGCTCTGGAGCAAGCTATGCCCTGGTCAGAAATAACTGACCTTTAGAGTACACATTTATTTGCATGGGGTGCTAAAGAGGGTGGGGTTTAGATCTGTGGAAGATTGTGTGTCTTGTCGGGGGCTTCGTTCTGTTGGCTGTGGGATATAGATGGTTGGAACATTTTGAATATTTTTGTCAACATTTTGAATTTCAAAAATTTTCATGAAAAATTTGATCTATTTTCCAACATCTCCACTGTCTGACGGCAGGGAAGAAGGGCTTCTAGAGTCTGTGACTGCTGCTCCTTCTTACAGAAATACAAAATAGGCACACTGCAGAACTAAGGAGAAAACCCGACAAGGAAAAGAAATTCAGTCAAACAGCAGTTGCAAAACTTGGATGTACCAGTTGTAGAACACACCCCACTGGTTGGAAAAGAGTTCTTTATACTTTCCTTTTGTACATGCTCCTAACACAGTACAGCAACTGAGTGTATTCTTACCTTTGTGATCTCATCAGGCATATTAGTTAGAAATGGACAACATACATCACAAATACTGCAAAAGGGTAATTAACCCATCTGCGAGGACAAAAGGAAAAGTCTCATTCTATTTTTACTTGGCCTACTAATTCTCCTTAAATACAGTTTATAAATATTTCCTTGCAATTGACTATTCATGTGCATTAGTTAAGAAAGTCGTGCCATTCCAACTGACTGAAGTTTTTTGAGGGGAGTTGACAAAATAATGGCATAAAAGAGAACTGACAGGTGATGCAGTGGAAAAATTTCCTCTACAGCAGGAATTACTGAGTGGATTCTTTGGCCTATATTATGCAGGAAATCAGATTAGACGAGTGTTTCCCAAGTTGTGGAGTGTGCCCCCTGTGGGCAGGGTACAGGGATAGGCCTATTAATTATTCTCCTGTGTCTTAGCTTTCATAACCCAACAGATGGTGATATGTGCAGACTGGTTTCAATTATTTTCAGGCAAAACGACTTTCAATATTGTATGAGCTTCTCGCCTCAGTTGCTTGTACTTGGAGCGGAAAGTAGCCATGGTCCTGAATTCTAAAAGCAGCAGATGTAGTCTCTTCTTCTAATATGGCTGCATTCGTCAACTATGGATGCTTTGACACATGTTTTGGTGACATGGTCCAGCAAAATCTAAGAAGTGAACCCACATGTTGGTTCCACTGGTGGCCATGTTGGCTGGGCCTATCTCAGTAGCCAGATGTGCTCTGACAGTTGCCGTGCCTTACAGTCTAATCCATCCCATTCCTTTCTGAGGCTCCCAAAACAGTCATAAATGACTTTTGACACTAATAGCGCTGTCTACTCTTTCCAGTAGGAAACCCTGCTGAAACCATGGCTGTTTGATTAGAACTCCTGTGCAGTAACCCTTCCATCCCTATGCTTCTGTAGCTAACAAAAGACATTGCAGTCAGGAAATTTCATTCATGGGCTTTGCCATTTAGGGATGGAATAAACAAAGGTGAATAAACAAAAAGGCTCAGGGCTAAGTCCTCCACTAACGTAAATCAGTCTAGCTCCATTTAGTTAGTCTGTATTCGCAAAAAGAAAAGGAGTACTTGTGGCACGTTAGAGACTAACAATAAATTTGTTAGTCTCTAACGTGCCACAAGTACTCCTTTTCTTTTTCCTTACAGTGTGTATGGTAACACCCATTGTTTCATGTTCTCTATGTATATAAATCTCCCCACTGTATTTTCCACTGAACAGTATCCCCGATAATGTCACGGCTAACCTGGTGGCTGAACTTTGTAACTTTGTCCTCACCCATAACTATTTCACATTTGGGGACAATGTATACCTTCAGATCAGCAGCACTGCTATGGGTACCCGCATGGCCCCACAGTATGCCAACATTTTTATGGCTGACTTAGAACAACGCTTCCTCAGCTCTCGTCCCCTAATGCCCCTACTCTACTTGCGCTACATTGATGACATCTTCATCATCTGGACCCATGGAAAAGAAGCCCTTGAGGAATTCCACCATGATTTCAACAATTTCCATCTCACCATCAACCTCATCCTGGACCAGTCCACACAAGAGATCCACTTCCTGGACACTATGGTGCTAATAAGCCATGGTCACATCAACACCACCCTATACCGGAAACCTACGGACCGCTATTCCTACCTACATGCCTCCAGCTTTCACCCAGATCACACCACACGATCCATTGTCTACAGCCAAGCTCTACGATACAACCGCATTTGCTCCAACCCCTCAGACAGAGACAAACACCTACAAGATCTCTATCAAGCATTCTTACAACTACAGTACCCACCTGCTGAAGTGAAGAAACAGATTGACAGAGCCAGAAGAGTTCCCAGAAGTCACCTACTCCAGGACAGGCCCAACAAAGAAAATAACAGAACGCCACTAGCCATCACCTTCAGCCCCCAACTAAAACCTCTCCAACGCATCATCAAGGATCTACAATCTATCCTGAAGGACGACTCATCACTCTCACAAATCTTGGGAGACAGGCCAGTCCTTGCCTATAGACAGCCCCCCAACCTGAAGCAAATACTCACCAGCAACCACATACCACACAACAGAACCACTAACCCAGGAACCTATCCTTGCAACAAAGCCCGTTGCCAACTGTGCCCACATATCTATTCAGGGGACACCATCACAGGGCCTAATAACATCAGCCACACTATCAGAGGCTCGTTCACCTGCACATCCACCAATGTGATATATGCCATCATGTGCCAGCAATGCCCCTCTGCCATGTACATTGATCAAACTGGACAGTCTCTACATAAAAGAATAAATGGACACGAATCAGACGTCAAGAATTATAACATTGAAAAACCAGTCGGAGAACACTTCAATCTCTCTGGTCACTCGATTAGAGACCTAAAAGTGACAGTTCTTCAACAAAAAAACTTCAAAAAACAGACTCCAAGGAGAGACTGCTGAATTGGAATTAATTTGCAAACTGGATACAATTATCTTAGGCTTGAATAGAGACTGGGAGTGGATGGGTCATTACACAAAGTAAAACTATTTCCCCATGTTTGTTTATTCCCGCCCCTGCCCCCCCGGCCACTGTTCCTCAGACGTTCTTGTCAACTGCTGGAAATGGCCCACCTTGATTATCACTACAAAAGGTTTTCTCCCCCCCCCACCCCCCCACCCCCGCTCTCCTGCTGGTATTAGCTCATCTTAAGTGATCACTCTCCTTACAGTGTGTATGGTAACACCCATTGTTTCATGTTCTCTGTGTATATAAATCTCCCCACTGTATTTTCCACTGAATGCATCTGATGAAGTGAGCTGTAGCTCACGAAAGCTTATGCTCAAATAAATTTGTTAGTCTCTAAGGTGCCACAAGTACTCCTTTTCTTTTTGCACCCTATAAATGACACTCACAACACTGACACCCCTTCTACTGCTCATAAAATCATTTAAATAAAACAAAACCCCCACACCCTCCCCTAAGCAGAGTTCTGACCCTGTAAAGGGAGAAGTTCCAGATACTCCATAATATCTACTATGGTCTTCACTATTTCTCTGGATTTTACATGAAGGGTGCATTAGGTACTATCGTGAAGGGTGTCATTTGAAAACCTTAAGATAGATAAATGGACTTCTATGTATCGATGAGATTGCCCATCACCGTGATATCTGAGTGCCAGTCTAAATGCTGATCCTGGTCATTATAGTTATGGTATCACTGTCATCCCTACATTTTTCTGCATGATTGTTTTCCAGATGTCCCTCCTTGAATCATATTGGTCTCTCATTTTTTAAATAGAGATGCTCGGTAAATATTTCCAAGACGGGAAATGAAAACATCCATTTCTCTTATAAATGGAGCGTGCATTATGGAAATGTTTAAGTTGACTGTCTTCCGGAGATTAACTTAAGCCTGTGCTGCTATGTTGTTTTCCTTTCTACCATGGGTTCCCTATGGAAGAAAAGTGAGCAGAGATCAGTTCTAGCCATTAATCGGGGTTTCAGACCAAAGGCCTTTCCAAAGAGTGACTGCTGTGCAGATTTTCTGCTTGCCTTGTTGTAGACTCCTACCGCGTGTTAAAAAATCAATCAATGAAAGTTAAAGGCGGTGGGAGGGGAACAGACAATTAAATAAAGCTGGAAAATGGGCATGTGTAGAGATGTGCAAATAACAGATTTTTTTTTTTTTTTTGGCTCACTGGCTGTAACAAAAAAATCAAAGACCCCCCCCATTGTTTCAGGTCGCTGAACAAAATATTTCGTTTAACCCGAAACAAAATGTTTCATTTCGCTTTAGAGCGTTAACCTTTAAAACTAAATAATTAAAGCTGAAGAAAATTTTGGGGGAAAAAATTGTTGTGAATTAAAACAAAGTAAAAAAAAAAAAGTCATATCTTGAAAAAGTCAAAACGAAATATGTCAATTGTTCTGGGGAAAAAATTATGGATTTTTTGCATCAAAACAACTGGATGAATTTTATACCAATTTGCAGAGTATTTCTGTCAACACGGGGCTTGCATTTTCAGTGGAAAAACAGTTTTGCCTGAAAAATTTCAGCTCTGCGCTAGGCGTGTGGGGTGGGGGTGGGGTTGGAGACATGGCAAGAGGATTGGTTTCAAAATCTGGTTGAAGGAATTCTGAGAAATCATGTTGTGTTTTTTTGTTTTTAAAGCCAGGTAATGGGGGTGTCTTAGGTTCACCGGGGGCTGTTCTGTTTTCTTAAGTGCTGCGTAAAGCTGATGGGTTTGGAACACTGGAGAGCAGGGTGAATGGATGGTTTAGAGTTGCATGGGGGCATAAGCAGCCCATGACTCTAGATTGCTCTTAACTCTACATCAGCCAGGGGGAATTTTGCGTGGATGGACGCTGGCTATCCCATGAATTCTTATTGAATTTAACACGTGCGAGCATCCAACCATGTGGATGCAGTTGCAGAATCGGGGCCCTGGGTCATCAGAAACTTGAAAGTTGTCCTTGTCTAATGCCTAGGTGCCTAGATTTGGAAGTCTCGATCCAGTCTGAAGTAGGCAGGTTTCCATTTCTCACTTGCACAAAAACCTAGCCACTTTGTTGGCCTTCTCTACAGAGGGGGCAAGGAATGCAGGGGAACAGAGAACAAACACTCCTAACATAGGGCTGTAGGGAAATTTTCCACTCTCTGTGAGAAACATCTTGTGGAGCTACATAGAGGATTCCAGCCTCTATCAGTGTTGGTCCGTCATCTCTTTAAAATAATTACAATAATAGAGTCCTAATGGCCATTATTTTAACACAGAGCATCCATCCTGTAACTAGCATATTTCTAATGCATGCATTACCATGGTAACTAAATGCCATGCAGGACAGTAAGTCAGCAGTAGCTCTTCAATCTTCTCCCACACTTTCCTCCCAATATCCCTCATGTCTTGCAGTAAGAGGGTAGAGATCAGTCTCCATACCCCTCTCTGGGCTTCTTTGCCAAGGCTGCCAATAGGAGAGCCAATTACCAGCTAACAATCTGAAAGCCAGTCTGAGCTGTTGCCTCTGCCTGGCTCCCATGTACACAGGCTCTTTTTAATGGTGTGACTCTTATTTCCCACCTCCTCACCGCTAAATGTCAGGATGGACTTTTTCTGTCCTCCTCGGCTGAGATCTTATCTCTCTCTCTCTCATTATTTGATAAAACATCAGGAAGACAGTGGAGAAGTAATTAAATTCAGTACCTGAGCGGCGAGCGAGGGAAGAAAGGGAGGAGGGTGAGTATGGAGAGGTTTTTGTGAATCATTTGCCTCCTCTATTTAGTTGAGGCCTGGACTGAGATGACTAATGTAGAAGGAGAGGGTGTTTTTTTGTTTTTTTTTTTAAATGAAAGGCTCTCGGCTTCCCGAATGCTAATATCGTGCCAGCAAGCTGCAGTCAAGGTTGAAATTGGAAGGAATATTGAACAGCCCTCGATTGGAGAGTTATTTCATATTTATCTTTATTTATTTATCTTGTTGCTTTCAACCCGTTTCCCTCCTCGTCTTCCTTTTATTTATCCTTTTACTAGACTTAGCCCTCACTTTTTCTGCATCTTTTTTCTTTTGTAAGAATAACTATTGTTTTTCCCCCACAACATGTACGATTCTGGTATTCATTTTTGAATTCTCTTTACTTTTTTCTCCCCTCACGTATAGCGTTTCTGTGTTACCTTTGATCCCTCTGTTAAATTTTCCCTTTTTTTCCTCTTTTTTTTGGTCATGTTGCTGACCGGTATGCCAAACTGAGGGCCCAGGGAAATTGTGTCTTCTGTATATCTCCAGAGAACTAGGGCTAGATTCCCAGCTGTTCTCAATTGACATAGCTCCAGTGAAACCATCACCAGCTAAGGGTCTAGCCCCTTGATTCAGCCCAAGAAGTGAAAGTTCCCCAGCACGCCCATCAAGGGACTCAGTCCAATCCTTGGGTAGTTCAGTGTTCATGCCCCTTCAATCCCTGGCCTTGTACCAGTTGTTACATTCAGTCCCTTTACTTTACTTTTCTTTGGATGTGTTTAGTTTTTGTCATTTACATTGTTTCAGTAGTGCCTTTGTTCCAAATTATTGATAGCACAATAATGTCCATTTCCCCCACCCCCCAATCAAGGATCAGGAGCTGTACACATAAGTAACAAGATGTTGGCCCTTGACCTACACAGCTCACAATCTAGGTATTGTAACCCCTGTTCCTCTTTCCTGCAACTCTCCTTCTTATTTCTCATTATTATAATTCTCATACTGTTTCATTGCAGAGACCTGAGCTGAGTCTTGAAGACTGGGATCGGCAGATGGTGTGTGCTTGAGCCACAAGAACAGCTCTAAGTTGCTACAGATTGGCTATATATCTATTAGGAGAAGATGGCCATCTCCTTGAAGATCTGCTTCTTCACTCTGGTGCTGCTTCCTCTGGTATGGAATCCCAGGAACAATGTGTGCCTGTCTCTGTAATGATGGTCTGTGGGTGCATGTGTTTTAAATGCATGGGGTTGTCAGCCCACACTAGGAGAACGGCCTGTTGCTGACAATGGTAGAGGGAATCCGGAGAGCCCTCATAGCTTCTATTAAACCACTTTCCGCTTCTAGGCAGATGGGGTAGAATGATGCTCACCGCTTTTTTTGTACATGTGAAGAAGGCAGGGTCATATCGTCTACGTGTAAGGGCTTGTCTACACATTTCCCAGTTTCAGGTTCCTGAGCATTCCTGAGCGCTCTCTGGGTTTAGCTCAGAGTCCTCTGGGGTGTCCTCTGGGGTGTCCTGGATCCCTTCTCTCCTCTTGCACATGGCTTTCTCTCCAAATCATGGAGTTTCTCTGGTCCCTTCTCTCTCTCTAAAATATTCAGTGAAAGACCATCGCTTTGTCAGGTAACTCCCACTCAGCCTTATCTGGTTATTAAAGCCCCTCACCAGGTGATCCATTGCTTACATACTTCCCCACTTGAATTCGATTTGGTGGTTTGACTTATGTGGCAGTTATCTCTTTTTGTCCTGGGGTGCTCCCTTTAAAAAGGGCAATCATCAATATTTAACGACCCTCTGTTGTTAGCCCTGTGCCACCACTCGAGATGTTGGTCCCAGGCAGAGGTAAAAAGACAGCATAGACCAGCCTTACAATCAAAATGGAGTTGCCAGTCTGACAGAGAGATAGAGTCCCTAAAATCAGACAGGTTTCAGAGTAGCAGCCGTGTTAGTCTGTATTCACAAAAAGAAAAGGAGGACTTGTGGCACCTTAGAGACTAACCAATTTATCTGAGCATAAGCTTTCGTGAGCTACAGCTCACTTCATCGGATGCATTCAATGAAGTGAGCTGTAGCTCACGAAAGCTTATGCTCAGATAAATTGGTTAGTCTCTAAGGTGCCACAAGTCCTCCCTTTTCTTTTTTGTAAAATCAGACAGAATCCAAAAGCTGTACGTAGGCACAGTGCTCTAACCCCTGTCTCTTCAAACAGGCAGCTGATGAATTGAAGAGAGACAGGAGGAGTTCAAGATGGCAGGACAAGGTGGCAAACAAAGAGGCTCTTGCACTTGTGCTAGTGAGGCTGGAAGAGGGAACTGAGAGGAGGCTGATGCTAGATAAAATGAGGAATTGGGAATGACAAGCTCAGTGAGGTTTGTAGACTCAGATTTTTCAAGGCAAGACAGGATCATTTTGATCTCTAATCCAACCTCCTTCACAACATAGGTCATATAACAGCAGTTCCCAAACTTTTTGTCAGCATGACCCTATTTTAATGAATTATTTCTGTCTGGGACCCCAGGCAGCCTGGGAGATGCCATATGGAGTCCTCCACAGAGCGTGACCTTGAACGCACTGTATGTGTGAGGTCACACTGTGCAGAGGATGCTATTTTGTAGAGCAATATGGCGTCCCCCATGTGATGTGACCTTTCCTGCACTGTGCGTGCGAGCTCACGCTTTGCAGAGCAAAATAGTGTCCTTAGCACACTACGGATTGGTGCAAACCCATCTGCTGATGGTGCGACCCCATTCAGTGTCTCAAACCACAGTTTGGAAACTGCTGCCATAGAATTTCACCCAGTGATTCCTGCATCTAGCCAAATGACTTGTGCTTCAAGTAGACCATATCTTCTTTAAATCATTCCATTTTGATGTAAAACCTCCAGTGATAGAGAAATTCTCCACAGACCTTGATACAGAGGCGTGTCAAGAGGAATTCCATAAAAGGTTTTAGGAAGGAGCCACCCGAGGGCCCCCGAAGTGGGAATCTTCTGCCAAGATTTTCAAAAACTGACTTGCAATATTGAACGTCCAGCAAAGGACTCATTTAAAGTGGCCTGATTTCCAGAGGGTCACTGCTCAAAAATTGAGGCCCATTTCAAGTGTCTCAGATTGGGCGCCCAGAGATTGAAACACCCAAAATCACTAGTCACTTTAAAACAAAAATCTTGTCCTTTATTTCTAAAGGTGAATTTTGTTGTTATTGTAACTATATAACAGATCTCCTGAGCTTCCAGGTGAATGGACTTCCTGGTAAGTGTCAAAAGGCAACAAGCCACTGTTTACTATCTCCTGCATTTCAGTAAGTTGCTATGATCGCTGTTGTGGATAATTAATGATTGACTATGGCTTCTGTAATGGAGCAGCACTCGTTTGGTCATAATGAACGACCAGAAGGCAAAGCAGGGTTAATAGGATAGAATACTCGTCTTTTCTTCATATCATTTTCTACAGTGTCTCTGTACCTGTAGACAGTGCAAGATTTTGCTATAGTCTCCTGCAGGGTTCCAGAGAGTAACATCACTGATTCCCCCCCCCCCCACAATATAGGAAAGACTTATGCCCAAGGCAGAGGGTTTTATTATAATTTCTTTGTGTGTTAATTATTCTTTCATTTTTCCTCCCTCGAGTTTTCTCTCTCAAGCTGGAGCCTGTGCATATTGCACTGATGTTATTTACACTGTATGCCTTGTTGTGGCCACAGCTTGCTTTGCAATATCTGTACTAGTGGGTTAGCTCTCTGCTTTGACTCTCTGAATCAAAAGTGACATAGATCCCCTTCGCTTCTGGATCTCCCTGTTCTGTACAGTATAGATGTCAGGAAGCCAATCACATTATCTTGTTGAATTTTACCAGATTCCTTTATTAGGTCAGTTGCAAATATCACTGCAAAGTTTTAGAGCAAGCTAATTTCCTTCTTACACGCTGCAGACTAAGAAGCCCTGTAAAACGCTTTCTTTCCCACACCCTGCTGCCTTGTTTTGCCTTTCTACACACACAGCTGATGTATGATAAATCTTTATGGTACTTCCATGACTCCTATCAACGTAGTATCTGAGCACCTCACAGGCTTCAATGTCTTTATCCTCACAACCCCCTTATGAGGCAAGGCTGTTATTCCCAATTTACAGATGTGGAACTGAGGCACATAGAGATTAAGTGACTTGCCCAAGGTCACACAGGAAGTCTGCAGCAAAGCAGGGAATCAAACCCAGGTCTCCTGAATCCCAGACTAGCACTCTAACTAGTGGGCAAGTCACTTAGTCTCTCTGTGCCTCAGTGCCCCATCTGTAAAATGGGAATAATAGCCCTGCCTCACAAGAGTGTTGGCATCTCTTGGCATGATGTAAATTCCCTAAGGCAGTTGGATGGATTGGATTCATGGGCCTCTTCTGTACTTAGAATAAAGCCATCACTGGTGAGAAACCAATATAGACACACCACTGCAAACCCCAAATTATAGACAAGGAAAGCCATGACTTGCACTGGTTGAGCTTTCCTTGTTTCAAGTCAGGGTGAACTCAATCAGTGCAAGTCATGCCTTTTCTTGTCTACACTTGGAGATTGCACCTGTTCAGCTCGTAGACTGAATGATCATGATGGTCCCTTCTGGCCTTAATGTCTAACTTCCTGCACATCGCAGACTACAGAACCTCAAACCCCTCCTGTAATAGGCCCATAACCTCTGTGAGTTATTGATGTCTGCTCCCTGATTGCAGAATCAAGGCTAATCCCAAATATAAACAAGGCCATGTGGTCCCCTTCCACTGAGGAGAGGATGAAAGGGAAAAAAATATCCCAAAACCTTCTGCTTATTTCATCCCATGGAAGTCCATAAGAGTAAACCTCATCTGTGCAGGAGACAGAGCATTTTCAGAGGCCAGTCCAAGATTGCGGAACAAACTCCTCCAGGAACTAAGGGCCACCACAGACCTCACTGCCTTCCACTTCAAGTGCAAGGTGACCTCCCTTCTGTAACATAATCACAGAGCAGTGTATACATTAACCCCCAAACCCTACCCAAACCTTCTGCTGCATGCCCAATTGTCACCTGGGTGGGAGAGAGAGAGAAAGAGAACAAGCCGCATGTGACAGATGTTATGCATTAATGTGATGCGCTACTGGAAGGTGCTCAGATACTACAGTGTTCAGGGAGGTAAACAAGCCTATACAGAAAAGAGTCCTACCACTTCACCCTCTGCTTGTGGGAGGGGTTAGAAGAGGCAAAGAAAGGGCAGAGGATGTGGTCTTCTCACCACATGCAGCATGAACATCTGGGAACTCCTGGACAGCCGTGCCATGAATTTTGGAAGAGCTGAGCATATCCCTGCTTTCCTAGACTGCCCTTGCTCCTGGCAAGTTCCCTGATTGCAGCAATGCCCCCTTCTTTTGGAGGTGGAAGTCAATATTGCTTTGAGAGGCGTCATCTGTGGCATGAATTCTGCAGCTGATCCATGGCTGTGGAACACATCGGTAATGTCATGTGCGTGTGTGTATAGTACTTAGCACAATGGGGCCCTGATCCCTGAGTTAGGATGGATACTGAAAAAGGTGTTATTAAATCTCATGTTTCTGGGCTTAAGCCAATTTCTAATGAGTCACGGAGTATGACTGCAGTTTGAGTAGACATACCTGAGCTGGCTTCATGGCTCCCACTGCCCAAGCTAGCTAGATTTAAAGCAGGTGAGCTTGTACAGGCTGGGCTGAAGCCTGGGCTGCCACAATTCCACTGCTCTGGTACCCGAGCGAGCTAGATTAAAGCTAAAGCTAACACAAGCTGCAATCACACCCCGGCTACCCTGCTGACGTACTACCCTTAGAGACCAGGAGGAGACCTATTGTGGACGGAAGATTATCCCATATTTGCCTTTGGGGTTCTTGCACTGTTCTCTGAAGCATCTGCTACTAGTGACTGTCAGAGACAGGACACTGAGCTAGGTGGATCTCAGGTCTGATCCAGTCTGGTGATTGCTACATTCCTAGGCACTACTGTAATGCAAACAATAGAGACATTATTACTAATGGGGTTAAAGTGCTTTTAACATAAATGGATACGGTTTTTACCTCAGTGTCCTCAACAGAGTCGGAGCTGATGAGGTATCATGGATGCCGTCACTTTATCAGGTTTATATTCAACCTCTCTCTCATTCTTTTCTCTGTCTTGCCTGCATGTGCCTTCTCTTCATTTGTCCAACTGTTCTCTGCACCCTTCAATCCTTTTCTCTCTGCTGTCACTTTCCCTGTCATTTGGCTGGGTTTATTTTAGCACACATCTGTAAATGCAATAGGGGTGTTTTTACTGGCAATGTTAACAAAGTCATCATAAAATTATTGAGAAAATGGGGTCTTAAAACACAGCTCCTTTGTCTGGTACAAAAAGCACTCAAGAAACAAAGATATTCATGAGTCACAAAGTTGGATTTGGATTTGAACTGAATTTTAAATGTGACTGCAATGCAGGTGTTTTAACTGTCTGTAATAATTCAATCAGATGTATTTCTTGAGCTAATGCTTGGAGTTTTCTGTGGATGCACTCTGAATGCCACATGGCTGGAAAGTCCAGATGGTAAAATATTCCGTCTGATGGTTAATTACTTGGATTACTGAGCTGTGCCTTGGAGTCCCTGACAAAGGAAGGTGTAATTGATGTTCCTTGTATACTAATAGTGAGCTGTGCAAGACCGCAAGGTAAATATAAGATGGGGGAGACAGGGAAACTGTACGAGATCAGAGGTCTGTAGCTGTATCTGGCAGCATCAAGCCTCCATTTACTGAGGTGAGGAAAGGACCCAGGCATGTTTTCTCCAATTCTATTGACTGAGAGGAGATAGATTTCTAGATCTTTTTAAGGACATGTTGTCCCCTGACTTTCCCGCTGTTCTCCATAATCCACTTACACCTCTGCTCTGTCCTTTTATTACATTGGGATAAATTCAAATAGGATCATCTAAACTCGGGCCTCTTGTGATTGAAGATTAGACCATTCTTTCTAGAGGCATTCTTGGTTCCTTTATTTGCCTAGTTCCTCTTTCTCCCTACTGATGCATCTTTGAGGACACGCAATTTCCTCTTCTTTCCAACTGTGATGGGCACAAATAAAGGTGCTTGTCCTCTTCCCCTCTCCTCTGACCACCTTTGTTTCCTTGCTTGGGCTGTTACCAACTAGCCTTGAACCAGTTCCTCTGCCTTTCCTCCATTCAGGTGTTTTTGGTCTCAAGATCTTGTATCCCCATTAGAAAGGTCAAGGACTCCAAGTGGGGTGGGATATTGTCTGCCACAGGAACCGCTAACACAGCTGTGCCTAGGACCCAACCATCTCATATAAATAGACTTGTATATCTCCAAGGTCCCCTGCACAAATAGGAACCAGGGTTGTGCCAGAAGCATATGCATTGCACAGCGGAAAACCTCAGGGAACTAAGTATTATTAAATCACTGAATCATAGAATATCAGGGTTGGAAGGGACCTCAGGAGGTCATCTAGTCCAACCCCCTGCTCAAAGCAGGACCAATCCCCAACTAAATCATCCCAGCCAGGGCTTTGTCAAGCCTGACCTTAAAAATATCTAAGGAAGGAGATTCTACCACCTCCCTAGGTAACGCATTCCAGTGTTTCACCACCCTCCTAGTGAAAAAGTTTTTCCTAATATCCAACCTAAACCTCCCCCACTGCAGCTTGAGACCATTACTCCTTGTTCTGTCATCAGCTACCACTGAGAACAGCCTAGATCCATCCTCTTTGGAACTCCCTTTCAGGTAGTTGAAAGCAGCTATCAAATCATTCTTCTCTTCCGTAGACTAAACAATCCCAGTTCCCTCAGCCTCTCCTCATAAGTCATGTGTTTCCGTCCCCTAATCATTTTTGTTGCCCTCCGCTGGACTCTTTCCAATTTTTACACATCCTTCTTATAGTGTGGGGCCCAAAACTGGACACAGTACTCCAGATGAGGCCTCACCAATGTCGAATAGAGGGGAACAATCACGTCCCTTGATCTGCTGGCAGTGGCCCTACTTATACATCCCAAAATGCCATTAGCCTTCTTGGCAACACGTGCACACTGCTGACTCATATCCAACTTCTCGTCCACTGTAACCCCTAGGTCCTTTTCTGCAGAACCGCTGCTGAGCCATGCGGTCCCTAGTCTGTAGCGGTGCATGGGATTCTTCCGTCCTAAGTGCAGGACTCTGCACTTTTCCTTGTTGAACCTCATGAGATTTCTTTTGGCCCAGTCCTCTAATTTGTCTAGGTCCCTCTGTATCCTATCCCTACCCTCCAGCGTATCTACCTCTCCTCCCAGTTTAGTGTCACCTGCAAACTTGCTGAGGGTGCAATCCACACCATCCTGCAGATCATTAATGAAGATATTGAACAAAACCGGCCTGAGGACTGACCCTTGGGGCACTCCACTTGATACCGGCTGCCAACTAGACATGGAGCCATTGATCACCACCTGGTGAGCCCGACAATCTAGCCAACTTTCTATCCACATTATAGTCCATTCATCCAGCTCATACTTCTTTAACTTGCTGGCAAGAATACTGTGGGAGACCGTGTCAAAAGCTTTGCTAAAGTCAAGGAACAACACGTCCACCGCTTTCCCCTCATACACAGAGCCAGTTATCTTGTCATAGAAAGCAATTAGATTAGTCAGGCATGACTTGCCCTTGGTGAATCCATGCTGACTGTTCCTGATCACTTTCCTCTCCTCTAAGTGCTTCAGAATTGATTCCTTGAGGACCTGCTCCATGATTTTTCCAGGGACTGAGGTGAGGCTGACTGGCCTGTAGTTCCCAGGATCCTCCTTCTTCCCTTTTTTAAAGATTACATTAGCCTTTTTCCAGTCGTTCGGGACTTCCCCGGATCGCCATGAGTTTTCAAAGATAATGGCCAATGGCTCTGCAATCACATCCGCCAACTCCTTTAGCACTCTCGGATGCAGCGCATCCGGCCCCATGGACTTGTGCTCGTCCAGCTTTTCTAAATAGTCCCGAACCACTTCTTTCTCCACAGAGGGCTGGTCACCTCCTCCCCATGCTGTGCTGCCCAGTGCAGTAGTCTGGGAGCTGACCTTGTTCGTGAAGACAGAGGCAAAAAAAGCATTGAGTACATTAGCTTTTTCCACATCCTCTGTCACTAGGTTGCCTCCCTCATTCAGTAAGGGGCCCACACTTTCCTTGACTTTCTTCTTGTTGCTAACATACCTGAAGAAACCCTTCTTGTTACTCTTGCTAGCTGCAACTCCAGGTGTGATTTGGCCTTCCTGATTTCACTCCTGCATCCCCGAGCAATATTTGTATACTCTTCCCTGGTTATTTGTCCAATCTTCCACTTCTTGTAAGCTTCTTTTTTGAGTTCAAGATCAGCAAGGATTTCGCTGTTAAGCCAAGCTGGTCACCTGCCATATTTACTATTCTTTCTACACATTGGGATGGTTTGTCCCTGTAACCTCAATAAGGATTCTTTAAAATACAGCCAGCTCTCCTGGACTCCTTTCCCCCTCATGTTATTCTCCCAGGGGATCCTGCCCATCAGTTCCCTGAGGGAGTCAAAGTCTGCTTTTCTGAAGTCCAGGGTCCGTATTCTGCTGCTCTCCTTTCTTCCCTGTGTCAGGATCCTGAACTCAACCATCTCATGGTCACTGCCTCCCAGGTTCCCATCCACTTTTGTTCCCCCTACTAATTCTTCCCAGTTTGTGAGCAGCAGGTCAAGAAGAGCTCTGCCCCTAGCTGGTTCCTCCAGCACTTGCACCAGGAAATTGTCCCCTACCCTTTCCAAAAACTTCCTGGGTTGTCTGTGTACCGCCGTATTGCTCTCCCAGCAGATATCAGGGTGATTGAAGTCTCCCATGAGAACCAGGGCCTGCGATCTAGTAACTTCCGTGAGTTGCCGGAAGACAGGCTCGTCCACCTCCTCCCCCTGGTCCGGTGGTCTATAGCAGACTCCCACCACGACATCACCCTTGTTGATCACACTTCTAAACTTAATCCAGAGACACTCAGGTTTTTCTGCAGTTTCATACTTGAGCTCTGAGCAGTCATACTGCTCCCTTACATACAGTGCAACTCCCCCACCTTTTCTGCCCTACCTGTCCTTCCTGAACAGTTTATATTCATCCATGACAGTACTCCAGTCATGTGAGTTATCCCACCAAGTCTCTGTTATTCCAATCACATCATAATTCCTTGACCGTGCCAGGACTTCCAGTTCTCCATGCTTGTTTCCCAGGCTTCTTGCATTTGTTTATAGGCACTTGAGATAACTCGCTGATCGTCGCTCTTTCTCAGTATGAGGCAGGACCTCTGCCCTCTCGCGCGCTCGTGCTCGTGCTTCCTCCCGGTATCCCACTTCCCCACTTACCTCAGGGCTTTGGTCTCCTTCCCCCGGTGAGCCTAGTTTAAAGCCCTCCTCACTAGGTTAGCCAGCCTGCTTGTGAAGATGCTCTTCCCTCTCTTCGTTAGGTGGAGCCTGTCTCTGCCTACTTATTATTACCACTGCCATTTTATGTAACATTTATAGATAGTGCTATAGGTATATTGAGGAGTAGGAGGCAATCAGCAAGACACTGACTGGACCCATAGACATTTGCCATTGTGGCTAAATAATCGGCCTGTGCATATAACATAAGTGAGGTGGTTCACAGGAAGAAGACTGAGCAATTTCTGGTGAGACCTGTTCTGATTGGAGAGTCAAGGTCCAAGAGTGTAGAATAACACAAGCTGAGCTATGCCCATGTTCACTGCAGGTTTGTGAATAACTACAGAGCAAAATCAGGTTGCCTAGGAGAGGCCAGTGTTTAAATAAAGTTCAAACAAGACCATGCTAGAAACCACATGGGGATACTTTGCAGAGGTTGTGTAAAGCAGAGAGTTAACATAGGTTTATGTTAACTCTGCACTTACGGGGCATCTTTCATCAGAAGATCTCCAATCTGTATTAATTAATAAATAGTATTAGAAGATCATCTTGAGGATTAGAGCACTGGACAGGGACCCAGAAGATGTCGGTTCAGTTCCAAGGACTGCCACGGTGTCCCCTATGTGACCTTGGGAAAGTCACTTACATTTTCTGTGTTCCCCATCTGTAAAAGGATGCTAATAATGCCATCTTGTCTGCTTAGACTATAAACTCTTCGGGCCGAGACGGTCTTTTACTGTCTGTTTATACAGCAACTAGCGTGCTGGGGCCTGCAAATGACTGAACTGCTCTGCCGATAGAAGCAATAGAATACAGATATAGATAAGAAACTTGTTTTTCAGTACAGCCGTACAATACATTAATTGCAAAACATCTAGATCTGAACCCATTTCATAAGCTTCTGGTTATGCACACACATAGCTATCTAAACATTGATACATTTTTTATTTAAGCTTAACAGATATCTGGGTCTTAAAAATGTTTGGTAGCAGATTACAAAGCACAAAATGGTTGCCTTACATTAAAACCTTCCCCTTCTCCCCCGCAGTAGCCATAATAATATCTGTGATAAGCAAACAGTATGGGGACTACAGAGATTTAGGATCTTTTATTATGATTTTTTTTCTTCTTGTTTTGTATTGGTACATTTGGAGGCGTATTGGATGAACAGTTAAATAAAAACTAGAAATAAAATATTAGATCCACTGGAAAAGAGCAAGTAAAATAAAATATCAGATTCAGTGACTTTTGTGCGTGTGCTGTTCAGCTATTAATATCCAGCTCCTGGAGGGAAATTATTCAAGTCTGTAATAAGGGTGTTGCTGGACTTTTCTTCCTTTCTATTGCTGAATCAGCAGCCTGTGCAGATTTACTGTAGAGTCAGCTCTCAGTGAGACAGCCTCAGTGCAGACTGCAAGCTGCGTTAATAAGGAGACAGGAGTTAAAGCCAAAGGGTAGGAAGGGAGGGTATGAGCAAAACGAGGAACATTTCTTTGTATTGCTTACCTGTCATTTACTACAACTCTGTGGCATTAGTCAGGAACTCAGGTATTCCAAGACTGGCTTTCCCATTGGTTCAGTCCGTGGCCTTCTATCCATTATGTGCCCCAATTTCCGCATCTGAAGCACAATACTTGTCTGTTTTACAGGGGTATTGTATGGGATGAATTAGTCAAAATCTGTAAAGCCCATCAAGAAATATATTGCTATCATATATAATTTCCCAGTGTAGTTATGACTGCAGACCCCAAGGGTAAATAGCCCAATTCAACAAAGCCTTCTATTTGTTTCTCTGGGCAGGAGGTGAACAGCTTCACTTTAGTCCCACTTTGACTCCCATCTCTTAAAAGGAAGCAATGGTTCTCTCACAAAATACTTATCTGGCAACTGCTGAGGCCTGGTCTATACCACAGAGTTAGGTCAACGGAAGGTAGCATAAGTCAACCTAATCCTGTAAGGGTCTACACTAAAATGTCGCTCCCGCCAATGTAACTCGCCCACTACGTCGCCTTAATAACTCCAGCTCCATGAGAGGTGTAGTGCTTAGGCTGATGTAGTTATGTTGACACAGTGTCAGTGTAGACACTGAGTTGCTTACATTGACTGTTCCTGGCTTTCAGAAGACTTCCCACAATGCCCCACGCTGACACACAAAACTGGTGTCAATCCTGGTGAGGATGCGGTACTGTGGACACGCTGGCCGCTGCTTCCCGCAGCTCCTATTGGCCGGGAATGGCAAACTGCAGCCACTGGGAGCTGCGGGGCGCCGTGCCTGCAGATGGTCAACATCAACAAAATGTCTCGCGGCCCGCCAGCGGATTACCCTGATGGGCCGCATTCCGAAGGTTGCCGACCCCTGATCTAGCATATTGCAGCACACCATGAAGAAACAACCATCCCAGAAGATTTTTAACATGGTTCTGAAAGCTAAAAAAATCTGATCTCATCTTTATGTTTACCTACCCTTTCCCTTCTCCGTGCACTTCAGCACACTTGTTCTGTTCATCCAGTTTCTTCTGCAACTGCCTAAGAGATTTCTTTGGGATGTTTTTGTGAATAAAATGTCTAGACTGCGGCCAATAATTTGTCTCCTGATAACATCCATGTTGCTATGGGCAGGTTTACAGTACCGGTGAAGTCGATCTAAGTTACGTTGCTCAGGGGTGTGAAAAGACACCCACTTGAGCAAGGCAAATGACAGTGACCTAAACACTCTCCACACTGGTGTTATGTCGGTGGAAGATGCTCTCCGGCCAACATCGCTTCTGCCTCTTGCCGAGGTGGAGCATTTATGACAACGGGAGAGCTCTCTCCTGTTGGCATAGAGCATCTTCACCAGACCTGCTACAGTGGTGCAGCTGCGCCAACCTTGCGCTTCTAGTGTAGATCTGCCCTGTTGTTTACCTACCACTGACTATTGATTAGTTTCTGTTGTTTTTTGCTGCAGCTGCATCCTGCTGCCTACTCCCTCAATCCCTGAATGATGACACTATTAATATGATAAAAACAATATCTTAAGACCAATTTCCACTGATATATTGAATCAGAGGAATCAAGGACTGATCCTTGCCCAGGGTACATGAATGCTCCTCTATCCTGGCTAGAACCAGGGACCATTTGATACCACGGTGATGAGTTATAGGGATCACGATGAATAACTATTAATTTAATGAAATTTCTATCTTCAGTATTATTGCTTCATTCTTTATTTTGTATACACTGCTTACTTTTATACAACTGCTTGTTTTTTGGGGGGGGGGGGGGGGGAGTTATACCTATAAAATTGCACTGGTAAAGGCTTACTGTGTATAATTTAAAGACAATAACCTTGAAAATCTGATAGAAGGCAGTCAAAAATGTATTAACGTCACTCAGACCAACCCATGAGGGTTAATATAAAATATTGTACATCCCCATCCATGCTTCCAGTTCTTTCTTTAGCTTCAATATTATCCCTCCGGTGACAGAAGGATCCACCTTATTTATCTCTATAACTTATTTGGCATCCAGAATTAATGTGGCTGAACATGCATTATTGTTAATTTATTATTGTTGCCCCTAAGAGCCCCAAGCATGGACCAGGACCCTATTGTGCTAGGCACTGCACAGAGAAGAAAAAGACTCTCCCTGCTCCAAAGAGTTTACAATCTAAGTGTAAGAGAAGAGACAGCAGATGGTCATAGGCAGGCAGGGGAGTACAAGCAAACAATGAGACAATATTAGTCAGGATGACAGCACAGCAGGAGATGAGATGAGCAAGTTTGTAGGCTTCATATAAGAGGAGATTTTTAAGGAGGGGTTGAAGATGGCCAACGAGCTGGTTTCAGGGGTGCTGGAATAATTTGTGCAGTGGGAGCTCAGAGAGCCATTGAATCAAATGGTAAATTCTGTATATAATGGAAACCACTTCGAGCCGGGGAGCGGCAGCTCCCCCAGGACCCCTGGTTTCATCACCTATGTGTGGCTTTGTAGATGTTTTCAGTGAGTCCCTCCCAATCGTGAAGGGCAGCCTGGGAGAAAGCACCAAAGTGGAACATTTAACAAGTGGGCGATGGAAGCCAGCATCCTGGGCTGATTGGAGGCGCGAGGCGTCATCTCAATAGGGAATGAGAGATGACAGGTAAGGTGGGGGCAGGTTGCACAGCTGGCACAAGGAATGGGTGAACCAAGTAGATTAAAATACATACTCCCTTCCACCCCTTCTCTCTCCCTGCCATCCTGCATCTCCTTGCCATATAACTAAGCTGCAGCCCAGAGAGGAATGGGGATGGAAGATTGTGACTGGAGCCCTCACCTTGTACATTTTGTTGTCACATAAAAGTGGCAAGGGAGGATAAAGGTCCTGGATCTCCCCTTAGAAACAATGTTGTTGTCTGGAGGAAGGAAAGAGATCCCAGACTTCTCCTTGGAAACCACCCAGAGGGAGGAGAAGTGCTTTACACCTCTTCGTCCCCCTGGAATGCTGGGGGAGGGACAGAAAAGTGCGGTAGCAGGCTATTGTCCCAATAACCAGGAAAGCAACGTGAGCAGAGGTGAACTGGGTCATAGAATCATAGATTCATAGGAGATTAGGGTTGGAAGAGGCCTCAGGAGATCATCTAGTCCAACCCCCTGCTACAAAGTCATTTGTAAGGAAGGGATCTGAATAGGGAGCTGGATGGGGGGATGGCATGTCAGATGTTTTGGATAATTCAGGATGGTAAGCATCCATGCTTTGGGGACTTTAGCTGAACCTGAGCTCCAAACTTTCAGAGGTTCTTTCATCACTAATTGCAACCTCCAAGAGGAAGTGCTATGCATTAACTCCTGGTTGGCATGAAAAGAAAGATCAGTCAGACAGAGCATGCTGCATGGTGCTAATGCAGCAACTGCCAAGGTTAAATATAGAGACAAAACTTGGCTTGCCCTGCAGGGATTTGTAATGCAGCAGGACTGCAGGGATCGTGGATTGCAGCAGATGTCAGAAGCTGAGCATCTGTGAAGATATAAGGTCACCAGTGACATTTATAGGAAGCCAGACGAACATTTTCAAACCTGGGGAGCTAAAGCTAGGCTCTTGAATCTATATTTATCTACTTAAATAATTGTGGCCTGATTTTTTTCAAAGATGCTAAGCAACTGCAGTTTGAGAAGCCTAAATTTAAGAAGCCAGGTTGATAATTTTGGCCCAAGTCTACTACGGTTAATGTAGATTAATGGCTTTGCATAGTTGGGGTGTTGGGTTTTTTTCCCCTCTGACACTAAAAAATTGTCTCTTGTATAAATGTGCAGAAGATCATCAGGCCTAAATGTCTGTACATTCCAGTCAATCAGACATCTGCTTGGCAAACAGGACCAGCTGCCCTCTCTGTTCTCCTTGGAGAAAGCCCCATGCCACTATATTCTGTAGTGAGACCTCCCAATCTCGATGGCAGGCTTAACACTTAGCTGTATATTACATTTTGTTTTCATTGAGACTTAAAACATTAGGAGGGCGTAACATGGGAGAAATAGGATTTATCATGAATCTTTCCCAACTGGGTAAGACCTTCACTGGTCTAGCTGAGCAGAAGTCATCGTACAAGAGAGTGTCTGTCTGTGTGCATGATGGGATTCATAAAGTGAAACCTGGGACTTGGTTCTTGGGAATTTACCCGTTAACTCTCATGGTGTAACTGAGATGATTGTGGATCACTGAACGTGGCATTTTATGATATGTGGAGGTTGCATAAGACCTAGAGCTGCAATGGAACCATAGTCCGGGATTTGAAGTTTGGTGATCGAGCCACTGTGAGAGCCTGTTACAATGTGAGTGCAATCTTCTGTTGACCTATAGAGCGAGAGATGTTGGAAATGGGGGGTGGGGGATATATCTAGCAAAAATTTTCAAACATGAATGCCTGATGTTAGATGCTTAACTCCATATTTCAGCAACTGTATAAGT
Organism: Chelonia mydas; assembly: GCF_015237465.2. Classification (NCBI taxonomy): domain Eukaryota; kingdom Metazoa; phylum Chordata; order Testudines; family Cheloniidae; genus Chelonia; species Chelonia mydas. Next base: position 252,329,245 of record NC_057850.1, read on the forward strand.
TTGAGCTTGAATATTCAGGTGTCATGAGCATCCACACCTCTCATTGACCGCAATAGGAGCTGTGTCTGGAAATCTAGGCACTAACCAGGTGCCCAAATTTGGAGATAGTTGCTCATCTACTGAGGTGAGCGGGGGCATATAAGCATATTTGATAGGAAATTTTCATCCCAAATGAGGACAAAAAGTTGAAATATCTAAACTTTTCACAAATTTGAGTTCAGAAATGGTGAAATATTGAATAGCAGCATTTTTGAGCAAAATAAAACAAATATTTCCAACTCGAAGTGTTTCATTTTGGTTGAACTCACCCAAAACGCTTTGTGTTGAGTCAGTTCCGCATTAAACTGCATTTCCGTATGGGTGCTTCACGGGAACTGTAACCTGTGTAGTTTGCACAAACAACCAGGTGACTCCCATGGTGCACCATGCCAGAGCATACACCTTGTTACATCCTGGAAGATGGAGTCTTGGCCAGGGAGCCCAGCCCATAGGAGAATGGGGAAATGTGGGACCCCATAAGGCAATGGGTCACCACCGGAAAATGTAGTTTAATGTTGAAGTGACTTGAAAAGATAACTGCTGACCAGCTCTGCTAGTGAGCATTTGGAGCCCCACCCTGAGCAACCTCGAAGGGGACTGACTTTCTGAAAATACCAAGCATCCAACCCTCTGAAAATCAGGCCACTTTAAGGCATCTCAAGTCAGGCAGCCAAAATAACTAGCCCCTTTGGTATATTTAGACTCACCAGTCTGCTAAGGCTATATTGTGTCATGGAAGCAGCCCAAAGTGGTCTTAAACTAGCCAGGGGAGTCCACGAGAGAATTCCCATCTGCACAGAGGAAATCACTGCCAGGAGCAAGCTGATGTAAACAGCTCAACCAACCATCCCTTTTCTCTTCCCCTGGTTTAACGGGAAGGAGAGGATGTGTAGGGGGTAGAAGGGTTGGGTTAGGGAGTGGCCATGGGGAAGCAGAACTGTGCCCTGTTCTCCACCACCCTAAGTTATGGCTGCACAGAGCAGCTCTAACTGGTACCTGTTCTGGGCACTGGGGCAACTGTACCCCCTGCTGTGTACTCCACCCAAGCAGACTTGAACAGAGTAGAGAAACAAGGTCTCCAACCCTGTGTTTTTTTCCAGCCCCAATGTTAAACATCTCCAGAGCTGGGGGCCTCCCTTTCCCCGGGGCATTATTATTATTCTGCATTCTAACTGTTCATCATTGGGAAGCTTTTCCAGATCTTCAGCCTCTACTTTTCCCTCAGTTAGGCTCCAAGCTGGTCGGTTTTATTGTGATGTTACTCTGACACACCATTCAGCCTCCTCCTCCACTTGCTTCTGAATAGGTTTCTTCCTCCCACCCCAAGTATGTGCGGTGGGACAGAGGCAAATCTATGGAGAGAGATTTATTGAGAAGGTTGGTTTACAGGTTACTGGCCTCAGTCCTCCGAATAATGGGTTCATTGAGAGATCTGCCTTTTCCCACTTGGACATAACACGGGAACCAGTGTCTCCTGGCTCTGAAATGAACACACATGAATTTTAGAATTAGAATTAAAAAGTTCTGCCACTATGAATGGCCACCATTATAGTGAACGCTATGACCCTATCCTTAAGCACCCTTCTTTCTAATCACCATCTGATACATTCTCCTAAATATTGAAACCCCTTGGGAGAACATAAGAGCATTAGCAGGACACTGTGTCAGAGCCGGGTGAGGATGTTTGGTAAAGTTGAGGGCAAATAGCTTTAATTTAATTAGGAGATTAATTAAAACTTTCTCCCTGGGTGGGTTTCTACAGGCTCATCTAGTGGTAGTTGTGACTCAGATCAGTGGTTCTCAACCAGGGGTACCCGTACCCCTGGGAGTACACAGAGGTCTTCCGGAGGTACATCAACTCATCGAGATATTTGCCTACTTTTACAACAGGCTACATAAAAAGCACTGGCAAAGTCAGTACAAACTAAAATTTCATACAGACAATAACTTGTTTATCCTGCTCGATATACTGAAGTGTAAATACAATATTTATATTCCAGTTGATTTATTTTATAATTATACGGTAAAAGTGAGAAAGCAAGCAATTTTTCACTACTAGTGTGGTCTGATGCTTTTGTATTTTTATGTCTGATTTTGTAAGCAAATAGTTTTTAAGCGAGGTGAAACTTGGGGGTACAGAAGGCCAACAAGACTCTGAAAGGGGTACAGTACTCTGGAAAGGTTGAAAGCTAGTCATGACCCCATTGAATGGTGAGTTCTTGCTGAGATTCTAAACAAAGGGCATTTCCTGCCTGAAATATTTCCATTGGGGTTTTATTTAAGTTTAATTAAGTGTAAATGGTCACATATATAATGGGTAAGAACAGTACTCTGCTTTGCAAACAAATGAACAGTCGAGCAAAGCCACAAGTAGAAAGTCTCAAGAGTCACGTTATTTCCAAATGTCCATCTGGAGAATTAGGTTTTGCACTCGGGTGGATTTGCTCTGCTTTAGAATAATAACATCCTTCAAGATTATTTTGGCATAGTGCCCACATTCAGCCACTCTGCGGACCTGATCGTGAGCCCTGCCAGAGTTCAGGGGCTACACAGACAGCAAAACTGGCCACTTGGGGATTTGAAAGGGGATCCCCAGTGATGCTGCCGCAGCTTCACTGCTCCAGCACGTGAACTAGCTAGATGAAAGCTAGCATGGGTATGTTTCCATGAGCTGTAATCACACCTGATAATTGCAGTGCAGACATACCAACCCAGAGGCACTAGCACAGAATATGCAGACCATGGAGAAGAGGAGTTAAGGGGGTTTTAAACCACCTTTCTGCGTCCCTTAATCCCCCGGATCCCAGGCTGCCCTGAGGGCTGGAGCAGCAGCTGAGTTAATTTAAACAGCCCTGGTGGCCTGACGACATTACAGCAGCCTCCCTGGACTGCCCTTCTGGTGGCAGCACCACCCAGGTTCTCCACAGTACCATGGTCCAACCCCACAAATGTCCCAGGTTGCCCCCTACAACAAGGTTTGCAAGGGCTCGTTGGAAGGCAGCCTGCAGTTGTCTCTACAGTGCCTGTGCTGGAGGAATCTCTCCCCACCCCCTCAGCCTAAAACAGGGGGCTTAGCAGTCTTTTACCTGACATAAAGGACCAGAGCAGGGGTGAGGGTTTAGCTGGATGGGTTTAGCTGGATTTAGGAAGGGCTAGATACTGAAATGGATAATGAGTATCCACAGTAATATTTAATAAGATTAAAAATGAGAGAGTTGAATAGATGGCCTTGTGTTTCAGGGCATACATCACAACCTCGAAGAGCTGAGGTTAGTAAGACACGTCCCCCTGATAGCAGGTCATTGCATAGTCATCGAAGACAGGAAGTCAAGAACCTTCCTCTAAAGCAGCTGGTGTTGGTTGCTATTGCAGCCAGGGGACGACCAAAGATGTACCCTCAGTCTAATTTGGAATGGCCATTCCTATGTACCCCGGAGATGGCATTGAGAATACCTGCCTCGTGTCACTCGCGCTCACAGACAGATTTGATAATTGGTCTTCTCCAGAAAATGAAGGCTGCATATGCCAAACTCAAGAAATAGAAGGTACTGCTGGTTGCATAATTCATCTTTTTATCCAGAGTTACCGCTTCAGAAGGCATCCATTAAGTGAATTGTGGGTGATTATACTGTAGCTATTTTCTTGTGTGCAGATAGACATGCATCTCCCAGGGAGTCCTTCAGCTCCAGAAGGTAACCACGTCTTACATATGCATTAAGCCATTGAAAGGGATCAGTGATCTGTCTTGCCAGCTGGTTCTGTCATTTTAGGTGCAATTTGTTTTAAACAGAATGTCAAAAAATATTCCATCGATTGTATTCCTGTGACTTGCTTTGAATAGCTTTCTAACGACTTTCCTCTTTAACTTTTTGTCTGAAGTGTTTTGAAATTACAGGAGTTTGGTCTCCATTTAGGCCAACTGATAAAAGCACAATCAAGTGACTGACGTGCGGCCTTTATGGAGTAAACAATGTATTCAGTTGCCAGGCCAATGTTGTAGGGAGCAGTAATGGCATAAATCAGTGCCAAGAAAATCTATCTAATCAGAGATAATTCCTGAGCATCCCCACAAGTAGGCTGAGAAACGATCAATGATTCCAAGCCTTGGTTGGACCAATTGCTGCTTGTTAGAAATGCGGATGAAAGCTAATAACATTGCAAACAAACTTCCTTTCTCTAAGTAATTCCCTCATGCTTATTCATCATTTTGGTGAGTTAGCTTTTTTAAAAATGAGAATCAGAATAGAGGTAGTAAACACATGTAATTCAGTATGAAGTCAATGATAAAATAAACCCAATGGGTTAAACTCATCCCTAGTGTAACATCACTGAAGACAATAGAGTTACACCAGAGATGAATCAGACTCCATTTCATCTTTATAGTTTGTTGATGTAGATAACTTTGTTTCCAAAGGGCTCAACTATATTCATATGCACGGTCTCTGTCTCTCTCTTTCTCTCTCTTTCTTACTGCCTGATCTAAGGCTTATTCTCAAATAAATTTGTTAGTCTCTAAGGTGTCACAAGTACTCCTTTTCTTTTTGCCTGATCTAAATACTAGTGAAGTAGGTGATTCGATTCAGTGAACTCTGGCTCAGGTCCTTATAGATAGGAAATACAGAGATCAAAGGAGAAAGAAAGCTAATGTTATTGTATAACTGTTTTTAAATCATTTCTTTGTTGCAATGAATGTACCAAGAGTATTGTACCAATTCCTGTTACATCAGGACTTTGGTTTTACAAATATAAGGCCTGATCCTGGAAACTCTTAAGCACAAGAGTAACTTTTACTTGCTTGAGTAGTCACATTCAGTTTACTCATGTGAATAAAATTCTTAAGTGTTTGCAGGATTGACCCACAGAATAGCCATTGAAAGGAATATTCTATTTTTATACCAGCATTTCTAGCCATGAATTCTACATTTTGGGGGAAATCCTCATTGGTTTTTGTCTCTGAACCAGTTCTTCCGTGGTGGCACACTGAGACTTCTGAAATCTGTTCATACGCCATGAAGAGCTTTTTTGATTTCCACTTGTGATTTGCTTTCAATTAAACTTTTTCTAAAACAAGTGTTGATCAATGGCTACAAATATGGCATTGGGTCATTTTAATTTCTAGAGCTCTTCAGTGTACCACCCTGACCAAAGGGATAGGATATCTTATGGTACCAGTGTCCATTTGATCCCTTAGCTAGATTGGTCCATGGACATCTCACTGGCTCAGGGGCACCCTCCTTACACCTGTGTATGGGCTGGCTAGATCTTGGGGCCCTGTGTGCAGAAGTAAATAATGATGGGTGTCTACTACTCCATTTTCACTATTACACCCTCCAGAGCAAGGGGCGGGAGGGTTGATGTGCAGAAGCCATGGCACCATTCCCCCCAGAGCACTGGCCAATGCAGCTAAACCAGAGCAGCAGGAGAGGAGGTGTCATAATTTGCTTGTGAAATAAGCCAGCAACAAACCATCAACTCCCTGTAGCAAAGGGGTTTAGTGAGGGGATTGTGACCCCCTGAGCCACAGTTCCTTCACAAGGATCCTTTGGGGCAGCTCAGCAATGTACTGCCCCTGACGACGGGCTGTGTCCTTGTGGCACAAGCTAGCCTTACGTTTGCTTATTTGATGCAACTAAGCAATGCTTATGATTTAATCTGTAATACCTAGGGACCTATGAAGAGCAGGGCCTCCTGTGCTAGGCACTATAGAAACACAGAGGAGTACACAGAACTTATAATGTATCTTTACAAATGTAGGCTCAAAAATAACATGAATGTGTTCCATGTCTCTAAGGTGCTTTATTAATGATGCCTATATCTCTCATAGTGCTTTGTGAAGGAAAGTCAATATGACTATCTATTAGATGGGGAAACTGAGGAGTAGAGACAAAGTGACTTGTCAAAGGTTGCCCAGTATGCTACTAGCAGAACTGGGGATAGAACCCACATTACTAGAATCAGGGTTCAATACACTATCCACTAGGCTGCTTTACCACAGTAGCAGCATGTGTCTTTTATCTTATTTCTTCAGACTTAAATAGCCAGCATCTATTTTTAAAGCCATCAGTCTACATTTCTTTTTTCTTCAGCATCACAAGTTCAGGTCTCCTACTCCTTTTGCTTGATTAATTTTTAGTTCATTGCATACTAAACAAAAATATGCCTGCCTTCCTAGAAGTTCGAGGAGTCCTAGTCGCTTGGTTCTCTGGGATTTCTGGGTTTTGGTTCTAAAAATTCATTTGTCTTTCTCATGCTCTCTGCCTGGCTTCTAGGTTTTGTGATATCCATCAGTGTGTACCAGAATTGCAGGTATCCCTGGGGTTTTTGGGGAAACTTCAACTGATCTGTCTGGGAGCAGCAAATATCCTCAAGGCAAAAGAGATAAAATCAGAGAAGGCTGTGACCCTCATGTCACGTTTTGGGGGTTCAGCTCACAGAAGTGCAGGGGTGTGTTACTGCCTGTATCCCTTGGTGCCTTAAATGCTCTGCTGTTGTGGCTCACAGCTTGGACACCAACAGCCAGTGGACAAAAACAGTTCCCTGAGCATCCGGTTCAGAGCTCTGCAGCCCTGATTCAGCGTTCTGACCCCAGCAGCCTGCCAGCAACACAGGAGCCCCACCAGGGTCTCCATCAACTGTGGTTACTACTTGCAGGGTGACCCCAACACACTCCCCACCCTGGATTTTCCCCAAATCTTCTGCCCTGAAGTGCCCAACCCGCTCATGGAAGACTCAGAGAATTCATAAGGTTTTTTGCATGTTTAAAGAGACCAAAGTTACACCTGGGAAACTCATGCTTCCATTACTGTGTACATTTTGCGGTGCTGTTTGGTCATACTTGGGAGGCTAGGGACATAGCATCCCTATGCATGAGTGTCATTCAGTGAACTGAGAAGAGTCATGCATGCTGGGCTTAATCTGTGATTTCCAGAGACCTCCTGGGAAATTCTCAGCCTGGAAACAGAATTAGATGATATAGCCCATCTCCGTATAACTCATTCAAACACTGGCACCTCTTTCACAGTGCATCCCAAACATTGTGTTATTTTCTTAAAGTGAAGGCAGTGTTCCATATAAAGGCAGTGTGTCCTAGGGGATAGCGCACTGTACTAGGACTCAGACCTGGGTTCTCTGCTCAGCTTTGTCTCTGGTGTTCCTGTGACCATGGCAAGTCACCTCTCTGTAATGTGGCACTATGTGAAAACCTAGTAGGGAACTTTTAGTTCGTACCAGCAAGGTCTACACGGACCTGTTAGCATACAAGCCTGTTTGTCAGCCTGGGGTAGAATTTTGGGTTTGACCTTTGATACACTTATATCCTTAGTAATATGTGTGAACAAAGACACTGTGTGTGTTACCTCTACCTGGCCAGATGGGTCTGTGAGTACAATGGGGAGAGAGAAGGGACAGAGCAGTTAAAGTGTTACAGGGCACGGTAGGAGTGTAATATATATGAGCACACTTTAAGATTGCCTCAGCCCCTATCTCAAGGCACGGTCAAGCAATCAGGCGGGAGAGGCAAAGAGGGACTGGGGGGAAGGTATAAAACATTAAAAGACCAAAGAAATGCCTGTCCCTGACCGTAGCACAACCTCACTCCTCACCCCTCCGATGGGGTACAAAAGGCACGGGACTGTGGGCGTGCATTGCAGGTAAATTTGGGCCTGCCAAGAAGGGGGAACAGGGACACAGGCAAGGCTCTGCGGCGTCAGAGCTGGAAATGGAACACTGGGAAACAGACTCTACCGACGTGTAGAGCTATGGATATGCTTGCTTGGAACTAACCCCAATAAACATCACGTTGCCTGCACTTTGGACTTCTGGTCTTCTGCTTTATGTCTGCGTGACAGGAACCAGGGGAGGGGGTGAAGGGAAAGCCCTCTCACAGGACCAATTAATGTCTAACCCGTTAATGTGCTTTAGAAATCACACCCCTGTACTCTGCATTACTGCCCTGCATATACAGACCTCTGGTGACTTCCCTTTCTCTCTTCCTTTGCAGTGTGTCCTACCCTGGACTTCTGTTGAGATATAAAAACAGTGGCTAGTACCAGGAGAGATGTGATCAACACAGCTCAGTTTAGCTTGGATTGCATTTCATTTTGGCTGTAAAACCATCTTGTAGCCATGGGAGAAGAGAGGAAAGGAGGAAACAGGGCTTCACAGCCACAAAAATATTTACCTGGCTAAAAACTAGAAGAAAGAGGTAGATTCAGTGACATGCCCGAGGTTACACAAGAGTAAATGGCTGTACTGGGAACTGACTCTAGGGCTTCTGAGTCCCCATTTACTGATTTAACCACTAGATGATCCTTCCCCTGTGATTCAGACTCCATAAAAGCAGTGTATTAGAAGTGGATAGCAGGAAAAATAAAACAGATGACATTCTTTGCAATAATTAATGTCCATTGTAATCCTGTTGTTTAGCTTTAGGTCTTCAGCATGGGCAGTGAGTTTACAGTGTATTTATTTCACCTTCCAGGGCGTTTTTTCCCCCTAGAGGAGGATCTCAAGATTTACTGGTTTTCCCATGAGCTCAGGATAGACTGGTGTATTTGTAATGGTTCTGCTTTCTGCCTTTCAGGTTGCAGCGACGCACTCAGACTGCATCATCAGAAAGGAGCAGGAGGCCTGTCTGGAGAAAATCAAGAGAGCAAGTGCCCTCAATCCACTGAATGAGTCCTCCCCAGGTGAGTTCCAGTCTGGTATGGATATGTATGTTGAACGAATGCTTTCCAGAGTTTCACTCTTATTACACGTGTGATCTACCATGTGACAAACAGAATATTGATGCCAAAGGCATACTAGAATATGATTTAGCAATTAAAGTTAAATTACCTAGGATAAACATTATAAGAGCAATTAACTGTCATGCTTCAGGGCAAATGCTGATAATCAGCCAAGGTCAGGAATATACTTCCTTCCATAGTACAGTATGACACAATAAGGTATATTTATGGGACTGATCCAGAGCCCATAGAAGTCACTGGAAAGACTTTTCAATAGGCATTGACTGGATCAGGCCCTATGGGGTATCACACCTTCATTTGGAGCATCTGACATCAGCTACTGTTGGAAGTTGTATACGAGAGCGTTGGTGTCTTCTGGAATGGCAGTTCCTATGTTCCTGTCTTCATTTCAGTAATAATTTGCACCAGTGGAACCCCTGATCAAAGGACTTCAAAAGTGCTTTACAGACATTAATCATAGGCTACCGTGATGAGTGCCAGGTTGATAGACAGAATCCTCCCACTACCTCAGAGCCACAGACAGAAGAACTGAGGCAGTGCAGAGGTGCTGAGCGCCATCTCCCTCTCATTGACTTCAGTGGGAGCTGTGGATGCTCAGCACCTCTGAAAGTCAGGCCCTAAATGACTCATCTCAGCAAGTCACCAGCGAAGCGTTCCTGGAAGCCAGGCATCAATTCTAGGGCTCCGGCCAAACTCCCTGTGGTGGAATTTGGGGTGCAGGGGTGCAAAGGCTGCACAAAAGTGGCCAAACTGGGCGATAGGATGAAATCCTGACTGTGCAACCTCTGCCTGGCCACGTTTTTCACCCTGAAAGCAAGGGGGAGGATGCAGGAGCCTCTATGTCGACTCTGGGCCACCGGAACACTCCCTAAAGTGGAGATGCTCCTCCCATGGACCATTCAGATGGCTTTGTGGGCAGAAATCTGCCAAGGGCACAATGCAAAGTGACCACACTGGAGGCTTGCAAACTGGCTCGTGCAGCGGCGGCCGGACCCTGCTGTCTAGCGCCTCGTGAACGAATCAAACCGTTTGATGGAACCAGGGAGAGCGCACAGGTCAGGCCTTTCCTTTTACCCACAGGCTTCTCTAGTTGTTTCTGAGTGCTGCCCCTTCGGTCGTAGATGAGCTTCTCAATCATAAATCTGGGCAAGGGGAAGAATCTTTCGCTTCCCTGCAGAGCTATGTCAACAGCTGACGGTGACTCTTGTTACTTGTTATTAATGATGAGCCAATCGGCTGCTGTTTGGATTCAGGAATTCAGAGAGCTTAGGGGCCATTGGATCAGCTGGTTTCACCTCCTGACCAGCACAGGCCAGAGAATGTCACCCAGTTGTCCCTAGTTCCTGGATCTTGACACTCAGATCCTTGAACGTACAGACCAGCGTATCAGGCTGTGGCCCCAGGCACAGTTAGGACTGAAGCAAATAGCAATGTAGCTGGGGTAGCCACCTGAGTCCGTACCTGCCTGGACCCCTTGGGTCCAGGACTAGCCTGAGCCACCATCCCTGTGGCCCCGGTTACACTGCTATTTTCAGCGTGCTCACTTGAGGAGAGCTACCGTGGGTACATCTACACAAGCTTGGCATCGCACCCTCAGTTCCGAGTGTAGGCCTGACCGTCGGGTACCGCTCCACTGCAAATGACACCATGATTGTCTCACGGTCGGCATATCTGCGCTCGCTTCAATCTAGCTGGTGCAGGTAACAATAGCAGCGAAGGCGTGGTGGCATGGACCCTGGTGGTGACTAGCAACCTGACTACATACACACAATCCCCAGCGGGCTTGTACTTGGGTAGCTAGCCTACCACTGTTACCTGTGCCAGCTTGATTAATGCTTGGGGGAGGAGGGTGTTTGCCTACCCTCGCTGCAGTCACACCTTCCTTTGCAGTGTCAATGGGTTTATTCCCTGCTCTGCTGCCTGCTAGCCCATAGTCGGGGCCGATTGTAAAGCCATAATCTAGACCTATCTGATTCATCCAGCCTTGTGTAATAAGTATTTCAGACCAGACTTTGCCACCCTTATTCGTATTGAGTACTCCCTTATTCCACAGTGATTCCTACTGCAATCAGTAGGGCCATGGGTGGGGTAAAGCAATATTCAGATCATCGAACCTGGCCTTTCATTAACAGTTATCAACAGTATCATATTAAAGATGGGCCCATTTCAGTTCTCGCTGCTCTGAAACTCCCTGCATGGAGATACCTGCCTGCAGGTGAAGGTGGCCAGGGGCATTTGCAGTATGTTTTCTTCTTTGATTGGTTCCTTTCCCTTCCACCCACCTCAGCCAGCCTGTTCTTCAGCTGGGAAAATGTGCTGCGCTCTCTTTAGTGGGCTAAAAAAATAAGGCTTATTAAAAGTGACAGCTGCTGGAGAAATGAACTGTTAGCTTGTTTCCTTTGGAAAACTGAGCAGCATAGAAAACACCTATGTGCTTGTCAGAGGCAGATGAGAGAAGGAAGAAATGCATTCTGACTGGTAAATAAACAGAGAGGGAGGTGAGGGGCAGAAACCTAGGTATATCCTTTGACTTCCCATCCAAACAAAGCCACGGAACAAAACCTATTTCACGAGTAATCCTCTATTGAAGGAAATCTCTTTCTGGAGGGGCCGAGTGTAAGGTCCTCGGGGCAGGGGCTGAGTTAGTGGGCTCAGGGGCAGTTTATTTCATTATTCCTTTGTTCTGTGTTTATACAGCACCTAGCGGAGTGGGGTTCTGGTTCATGACTGGGGTTGCCATGATGCAAATAAGTAATGGGAAGTACTCTATCATTCTCTATGGACCTGTTCCTTCCAACCAATCCTCATGCTTTAAGTCCTTTCACTCAAGTAAATGAATCCCATAGAAGTCAATGGGGGCTCTTTCTGTATGCTCCAAACCTCTCATATTCGCTCAGTTCTTCCTCACTTTGCCTCGTGCTGTGTTTGGCTCCTGCTTCCAGATCTGCCGAGGAGTTGGCTCCCCAGCCGGTCCTTAGGGCTGCACTGTGTGCACAATGCTCACGCTGCAGCTATAGCTACGCAGCCTTCAGATTAATGCTAACAATATTCTACAAAGCAGCCAGCCTGCGGACGCATTCGTGCCTTGGTACAGCAGATTTCCCCCCTCCTCTGGGTTGTGTTTGCTGTCGTTTTGTTCTCCGCCGTGTTGTATTTTTCTTCCCTCCACTGCTTTGTGGTGTCTGTTAGTGCCTGGGAAACAATGGAGCTTTTCATGTTTATTTTACAGCCGCTCCACGAACGCTGCTTCCTCTTAAGTGTTTTCAGGCTTTCATAAGAAGTAAAATAAGGGCAAAATACGGACCACATCCCCGCAATCCCGGCCTCCCACGTGCAAAGCCTGAATAAAAGGAGATGCATAGACAGATTTTGAGCAAGGGCCAGAATCCTCCTTTCATGGGCCATGGAGGGAGAGAAAATGTTACAGGGAAAAACGATGTAGGAGAATGAAGGGGAGGAGACAGGAGAGAAGGAAGGGCAGCCGTTCACAGCAATGAGACCAGATGCTCTCCTACACTGATATCTCCCTGATTTTCTGCCATGTTCCAGCCTCAGTCCTAGAGTAGATTAGAGCAGCTTCTAGGTTGCTCTAACCTATGATAGCTGGCAACAGTCTAAAGTCCACTGACCCCACCCCATCATCCCCTCAGTACACTAGCTGAGAATTGGCAATGCACATCTGCAATCTGGCCAAGCCCCCTCCTGCTCCCAGCATTCTCTGTCCCATCCCCATCACACCTGGGAGTTAGTGGGGATGGCGTAGGAGTTGCCTAGATTGTCTGTACAGCATCTGAAATTGTCTGTACAGCAACTTGCCAGCGAAATTCTCAGCAGACCAGGTGCAGTTAGCATCTGGCCCCTTTTTGCTGCCAGAGTTGGAACAAATGGGCTCGAGCGCATGAGAGAGTCTGGCCCATGATTCCCGCTGCAAGACATTTTAAAATCTAAGGGCCAAATCCTGTGTCCTTTACTCACGTAACTAGCCCCATTTGCTACAGTGGAAACACTCATGTGAGTACGGGTTGCAGTACAGATCCCTTAGGAGGTGATTTCAATAGGGGTTGATGATGCTCAGCACGTCACTGGTTTGATCCCTTAGTTTAGTAATTACAGTTTCTGAAATACAGTTCCTTGGTCTACCATGTCAATAATGCTGGTCTGTTCTGGCCCCACAGTGCATTGGATTCCATCTTTGTAGGGCAATGCCCTGTCTCCACGGACCTGCCATTCCAGGCAGGGATCTACACTCTGCCCGTAGTATAATAGTCATGATACTTGCATTTCTGTGGTGTTTTTCGTACCAAGATCTCAGAGGGTTTTATGACTGTTGTATAATAATATCTAGCTCTTATAGCGTGTTTTTCATCAGTAGAGCTCAAAGCACTTCACAAAGAAAGTCCATATCATTATCCCCATTTTACAACTGGGGAAACTTGACCAAGGTCACCCTGCAGGCCCGTGGAAGAGCTGAGTGTAAAATCCAGGTCTCCAGTCTAGTGCTTTATCCTCTAGGCCATACTGCCTCCTCACAACCTCTCAGAGGTGTACATTGGGGACCGAGTGATCACACCACCTGATGCCTGTCACAAATAACCCTGAGCACAGCAGGTATACAACAGTGCATAGCAACTCTCCACAACAGTTTAGCACAGGGAGTGACCAGGAACATCCTAGCCAGTAGAAACTGCAGGGTGTATTTTAGTAGCCGTAATCTTTGGAGAACACACCAGGGCTTATATTCCTTCCTTATCCGAAGTGCATGGGATCTTTTATGACCACAAAAAAGAGACACACGAGACAGGTGCTTAACGCACTTCTGGACTGCATCCGGGCACCACAGTGACAGGAACGGTCTAAGAAGCTGAATGGAATAGGAAGTGGTCAGGGCTCTGGTTTGATGTCCCATTGTAAAATCACTCTTTAATTCTGGCTGCCCCAGTCAACTCTTTTAGCATGTGGCGTGCTTTCCAGCCCATCCCCACCTCCTGATGAAATATTTAAAGGGACAGCTGCACATTTCCAGCCCCATCAGGTATTTTAAACAGCTCTTTACTGGGCTATACATGTGAAGCAATCTTCCCCCGCAGGAGAATCATGCAAGCCAGAGCCCTGTTGTCATTTGGACATGACAGAGAAAAATGAAAGGTGGGGGGCGGGGGGAGAGAGCTGATTAGGTTGCGCTTTCCCAAATGCAGCGGGTGAGCGAGTTTCACAGATGTGTGCTTTGAAAAGGAGCCTGTCCTGATGGGAAGATGGAGCCGGACTGCTGCGTTGTGCTGGAGAGGGAGAGTTTGCTGTAGTTTTTTTTCCTGAAACACCTCATCCATCTCCCATTCTTTCAAAGCCTTTGAGTGAGCTGTTCTTATTGCCCTCGCCAACACTGGGGAGAAGTTATTTCATTGTGCATACACCTCCCTCATGGTTGCAGCTGTGCGCGGGAATAATGTGGCTGGGGTTGTTCTCCTGGCAATTAGCTCTTCAGGAGTGCTTTGGTGGTGGTGGATTTCTCTCCGCAGCAGGGCAGAGCATCCACTGACAATCTAAGACCAGGTTCAGAAGCCTGGGGAAAGAGGTTTGGGGTAAAAGCAGGTGCTACATGACTCTAGGCATGGCAGATTCACTCATTATTCCATACTGGGAAGGGGTATAAACTCACATGCTTCTGCATAAGCCAAGGTCTAGACCAGAGGTGGGCAAACTACGGCCCACGGGCCACAACTGGCCTACGGGACCATCCTCCCCGGCCCCTGAGCTCCTGGCCAGGGAGGCTCGCCCCCTGCCCCTCCCCCGCTGTTCCCCCTCCCCCGCAGCCACACGGGCAGCGCTCTGGGCGGCCGGGCTGCATGCTCCTGCAGGGCAGCGCGTCTGGCTCCAGCCGGGCGGTGCAGCTCCAAACATGCTGCTCTGAGCGGCATGGTAAGGGGGCCGGGGCCGGGGGGTTGGATATGGGGCAGGGGGTTCCCGGGGGGCAGTCAGGGGACAGGGAGCAGGGAGCGGTTGGCTAGGGCAGGGGTTCGGGGTGGGCAGGGGACGGGGAACAGGGGGGATTGGATAGGGGGTGGGGCCCCGGGGGGTCTGTCTGGGGGCAGGGTGTGGATAGGCATCGGGGCAGTCAGGGGACAGGGAGAAGGGGGGGGGTTGAAAAGGCGGTGGGGTCCCGGGGGGCAGTTAGGGGTGGGAGTCCCAGGAGGGGTCAGTCAGGGGACAAGGAGCCGGGGGTGTTGGATGGGTCAGTGGTTCTGAGGGGGAAAGTCGGGGGGGGAAGTGGGAGGTCAGTTAGTGGACGAGGGCCAGGCTGTTTGTGGGGCACAGCCTTCCCTACTCAGCCCTCCGTACAGTTACGTACTCTAATGTGGCCCTCAGGCCAAAAAGTTTGCCCATCCCTGGTCTAGACACTTGGGTTAGGAAGAAACATTCCATATAGACAGGTTATCCCATAACTGCCTCCTGGGGTTTTTACTGCACCTTCCTCTGAAGCATGTGATGCTGACCACTCCTGGAGACAATACACTGGGCTAGATGGACCATAGGTCTGAGCCAATGTGGCAAATCTTATGTTCCTGCATATTGCATTAACACCTAGTGGCCCCACTCACTGTCAGAACCCCATTTTGTGACGGACTGTAAGACCACTCCTATATCAAATGGCCTACAGTCTGAATAGATAAGACATGGAATATTATTATTCCCATTTTACAGCTGGAGGATTCAGGCATAGAGAAATGATGTGACTTGCCCAAGATCACACAGAATGTCTCTGGCAGTGAATGGAACTAAACCCAGATCTCATGAGTCCCATTCCCTAACCACAAGATGATCATCCCTCTCGATTTCACTAACTCTTTTGTCGATTGTCTTCCATGGCACCTGCGGTGTTGCCGTTGTTCTAGCAAGATGCCATTACAAACAAGTGGAATGTATGGGCATGCCGGTACACCCTGGATACAAGAGGAACCTTCTACTTGCACATATTTAGTATGATCAGCCTCCACGCTGATATATTCCGCATGGATACACTACGTGTGTGCCATAGGAACTTAGGAATTCCCATTCCAGATCAGACCAGTGGCCCATCTAGTCCAGTAGCCTGTCTCCAATAGTGGCCAGCACCAGATGCTTCAGAGGAAGATGCAATAATCTCCTGAATGGAGAATTACGGAATAACCTTCCCACAGAGGAAGTTTCTTCTTACCCTCATCAGCATAGCAGGTACATGCTGCTGGTGCATTCAGCAGCCCTCTAGTGGATAGCATGGAATCTCTCATTTGACCCTCTCCACCTCTAAAATAAATCTAAGGACATGTCCTTTGGACATTTGCCGGAGTTTAATTTAATTGAGCCAGTGGAGGAAACAAAAGAAGTTGTATTTCAATGGCCAAGAGCCTGAAACCACCATCTAACTGGAAAATACAAGTGTGAAAAAGATGATTCTGTATTACAGAGTTTATTATACTATGTCCTGACCCCAAGGTCTTGAGCTTGGGTCCTGACAGTTCATGGGAGCAGCCACACTCCAACCTTCCACCTGCCACCCTAGGAGCCATGAAGCCCAGCTCCACTGTGAGGCTCTGCCCGGAGATCCAATTGGCAGAGTCCCAGAACAGCTGATTGGCCAGCTGGCCGTACTTAAACCAGCAGCAGGAACAGGATGCAGTCCAAATAATTGGGCTTCACCCTGCACTGGACTATGTGCTTCTGGCTCTTGTTTGACTTCCTGGCATCCCAGCCTGTCTTAACTCCTGGCATCTGACTTGAGGTTCCTGACTTCCGGTGTGTCTCATGGCCCTGACTCTGGTTCCTCCTGACTTGTGATTCATGATCTCCAGTTTGTCTCTTGCTTCTGACCTCCTGGTATCCTGACCCAGTTGCCTCTTGACACTTGTCTTGTCACTTCAGACTCTTTCTCTGACTCCTAGGTCTGGCTGCCCACAACCTGGCTGTGACCTAACAATACTTACATGGTGCTGTCAAACTGAGACTGATTAAGCCCTATGCTGTCTTGGGAGGTAGGTTATTATTATCCTCCCTTAACAGACGGGGGAAATGAAGGTAAAAATGGTTTAAGTGACTTGGCCAAGCTCACACAGTAGGGCATAAGCAAGGGCCGGATGAGACATTGGGAGCTCCTGGTTTCCAGTGTCTCTGACCCCATAGACAAGCTCTTCTGGTTCGGTTCTGAACAGGAACCATGGGCTCAGCCTGACTTTTTGCTGGGCAACTTAGGTACTATGGGACCAGATCTGCCACTGTAAACCGGTGAGAACTGGCAGAGATCCATTAGTGGAGCTGTGCCAGTGTGCAGTGGTTGAGGATTTCACCCGGTGTATTTAAAAAGGAACCCAGGCCCCTTGGAGCCAATGTGCACTAGCTTTGCCCTGATCTTCAGGTGTATGCTGGGTATGCCTGCAGTCAAACTGCCGTGAGCTGTCATGTCAGGAAAGGGCAGTACTGGGATGACTGGCGGACAGTAAAACCTAGTAGATGCAGGGAGTGGCGATGTTCACTATTGGTATTGGGAAGCATGGGTCTGGTGGAAGAGCTGTCTTTCAGATGCAGTGTGAACGGGAGATCCTGGCCACTTATGGTAGTCCTCTGGCCCAGTGCACAATTTGAGAGAAGGAGTGTTAAAGCTGATAGTCGGGCCAAATTTGAATTGGGGTGACTACATTTTGTCTGGTACCTACATTTTTCCTTGCCTACAATATTGCTCTTCGCGTCCTATCCGAGGCTGTGCTGCATTCACTGCAGAGGTGAACATATTTCAGTGGAGTGTTAAATGATCCCCATGCAAGTAGACCTTGGTTTTAGGAAGGTCCCAAGGGATATCTGGAACCTTTGGAAAATAAATGGGGGAGGTGTCCAGTGGAAGTGGGATAAAAACGCAACTGTGTAAACATGTTCTTTGGTTACTCAAGAGATCAGCTCCCTGGGTGTATTCTGTGTCACAGCTGCTTTATTTTCTGACACAACAAAGTTTGTAGCACTTCACAGTCCTGTTAGCCCTGCAGAGCCAACCAGAGCTATGGGGAAGTGAGCTGGACTCTATTCTGATTTGTGCCTCACCAACAGAATTGTTAACCGAGTCCCTAGTGCAGAATCTCTTACTGCAGGTGGTGGTGCATGAGCCAGAAAGACTTACATTCCTGATTGCAATTGCCATCATCATGGCAAGTCCCAAAGGGGGATAGACTCCTTGCAGACTCAGAACCACCCAGATCGATCTCTAGCAAGGCCCTGAAGATGGTCTGGCTGGATATTCAGTTTATGTCCATTGTCGGCAATCTTCTCACATCACTAAAGCTTTTGGTGACAGTGTGATGGCCGGCCATGTGATCTCCAGCCCTGGAGTGCATTCCTTGGTAAACGTGTTTTGTAATTCATTAGCCCTCCATCCTAATAATAATTGGCAGCAAATACAAGCCCAGACAAACCCTAGATTTTACTTGTAAATTGAACCCCTTGGATGAAGAGTCCTGTGCCAGTAAGCTCTTTGGAAGGGGGACTGTCTTTTTGTTTTGGGTTCATACTGCCCCTACTACAATGGGGTCCCAGTCCATGGTGGGGGGCTCCTAGGTGCTACTTTAATACAAGGGATTAATAAGAATGTGTGAAAGCCACAATGTTATTTTACAGAGTCTCTTTTGAGATGATTTCTGCACTTTAAGAGGCAATGAATAACAGAGGCATTTCGGGGTGGTTTTTAGCAAGGAAGGTGCACAATTACTCCAAGCCAAAATGTGTTATTAGCTAGTTTTTTGTTAGAAAGGATTACACCAGGACAAGGAGAGGACCGTGCATTAGTGCAGATGTTATTTATCTCTGACTGAATGAGCATGTAAAGGCAAAAGGGCTAAGGAAACAGGAGACACCAATGTATATGCTAATGATTCATGAGGACAATACAAATGTTGACCTTTTCAGTAATATCTTGGGCTCTTTCTTTTCTTCTGCATGCACAGTGTACTAAGAGTAATGGAATTGTATAGCTACAGGAAGACAGATACTGAGAGAGTTTTAGCAGTCAGTGAGGAGCTGTATTACAATGGTTTTGGTTTCTCAACATGTTCCTATATAGGGCCAGATTCCCTACTGTGTTACTGTCCCTTTGTGCCGCTCTGGTGGCATGAAGGAGCTATACTCTGGCTGCAGATTTCCAGCTGAGAATTCTCCATGTAAAGACACTCCCCGTTGTTCATAACTGTGTGGTATATCTGTCGCTTTTCCCCACTACATAGGGGTGGTGTTGGGGGTAGGAGTGGGTGAGGAGGAAGAATGGCAGAATTCCACCAGCATGGACCCCATAGGAATCCTACATCCGTGTTGAAACTTGGATCCATGCTTAGATAGTTCTAGGTAGTCTCAGGGTTCACGTCTTGCCCTGAGGATGAAGGAACTGTAACCAGCTGCCTATGCCGGAGCTCTGGTTCAGGAGAGAAGTTAACGAATCAAGTTCAGCGTGAGCAGAGAATGGTGTGGATTAGTGAGCTGAACTGATGTCCGGAACCCGGAATCTGAGTAATTGGTTTTAACATCATGAGTTTGGGATGGGTGGCAAAGCGAATGATGGTATGATGGTTATCCTAACATTATTGGCTGGATCACACAGCGCAGTGCAACCGCTATATATGACACATGTTACAGAAAAAGTATTTTAGGATAGAACTGTTTTTGTATTCCTCCAAAGCCGGGGGAGGAAGGATACAAAAGTAACCCCAATATTTTTAAAGTTATTTTAAAACATTTCTAAAGGTATTTTCTATAACATTACTGGCAAATACAGAGACCTTTTTTCAAACATCTGTTCAAAGATCCACAATTAGTATTATCATGCCCTGGAAGTCAGACCAGTGAAATTTGAAACCCGTGTTCTTAACTGATCCAACTTTGGGAGGAAATAAGAAAACATGGATGTGATATCTGCTTTTCAGTGTAAAACTGGCAGCTGTTAATTGCTTCTGTTTGGAGTACTAGAAGTCATTCTAGTGAAGGTAGATTTGTGGGATGAGTGCGTAACTGGGAATTGGTCCTGCTTCAAGCAGGGGGTTGGACTAGATGACCTTCTGGGGTCCCTTCCAACCCTGATATTCTATGATTCTATGATTCTATGATTGGTCCTGCTTTGAGCAGGGGGTTGGACTAGATGACCTCCTGAGGTCCCTTCCAACCCTGATATTCTATGATTCTATGATTCTATGATTGCAGGATCAAGCCTGAATCTGTTCAGTGCACGGAGTTTCTCTTTTCTGCATTGGGGACGCTGTACAGGAAGGATCACGTCCTAAAATTGTGCAAAAAAGCAATTTGTTACCTGCTGAAAACATCCTAGTTCATCATTTGGAAACATTCTGCATTTGCATAAATAAAGCTCTTTATCCATTGGTGTTATCAGTGGATTAATGGCATGTGTTTGTGTGGGTATGTATATAACCTGCAAGTTCTTGATAAAACCTCTGCAATTACTATTCGCTATCTTGTCCCTTTAAAGAGAGACACGGGTTTACATTCATTCTGCTCTTTTGTTTCAATACCAGGTGACAGAGCCTCATCTCAGTAGGCAGCGATAGAAGGCCCCAATTCAGCAACGTAGTTAATCATGTGGTTAGCTTTAAGCAGGTGTGTAAGTCCCATTGATTTCCATGAACGTAGGCATGTTTTTAAACTTCCAGTGAGATCAATGAGATTTCAGCACATTCTTGAATTTAACCACATGATTAGGGACTTTCCTGAATCGAGCCCAAAGCACCTGCCTCCCTATACATCAAGAGAAAGGTATTAGTCCTGCAAGATTTGTAGGATGCCGTTCGTTATGATTCAATAACTGTTTTAATTGGCGTGCCACCTCTATCAATTAGTTATTAAACCTCAAAACAAATGTTTTAATCAGTGGAAAGTGCCTTGCTTGTCAGTTCTTCTTTTGGAGAACCTGGGGATAAAACCTCATTATTCAAATATCAATTTTTGTGTGAAGAATAACTGAGGACAATACAAGCAAAGTGGGTACAGCCCTATTTTGGAAGTTGAAGTTGGACTTCATAGTACAAAGATCTTGTGCTGGCTCTCTGCACAGGGCTGCATATCCCCTCAAGGTGAATTCAGATAATGAAAGAGCAAACATGCTACATCACCAGATGCACCGTGCCCATTTATTAGGATCATTCCCATTAACTTTTAATTATGTATGATGATAACAATATTGTAGTAAACATTCAGTAACATCTGTTTTTTTAGAAATGACACAATTATAATATTAGACTTGGCTAATTATTACCGTAGAGCCTAGAGGTCCCAGTGATGGACCAGGGCCCCGTTGTGCTAGGTGCTGTACACACAATGAATGGACTGCCCCTGCCCTGAGCAACTGACACAATCAAAAGTTGAATTTACACTACGGTTTTGCTGGTACAAATTTTATTGGCAAAACCCTCCTTGCGTAGAGGCAGCATGTTCCACCCAAAAAATGCTTTTGCTAAGGTAGCTTATACCAGTTCAGTGAGCAAACTAAGCTGTATCAGCAAAAGGGCTTCTATACCAATGCAACTTCAACTACACCAGGGCTTTTGCCAGTATAGACTTGTTTCGGGAGGGGGTGCGTGGAGGAGAGGGGGAATCGCACTGTTAACAGACATTGCTAAGATAGCAAAAACTTCTAGTGTGGTCCTGGCCTAAGTATAAGATAACATGTGGCTACAGAAGATGGGGAAGCATGAGGAAACAATGAGATGATATCGGTCAGCATAGTCAACAGTGGTCACAGCACACCAGCTGCCTAAGCACTGTCACGTATGCTGTAGACATCACGGCAGAGGAGAGTTTAAAGGTGGTACAGCCCTTGCCATCCTATCTTTGCTGAGAACAAAGCAGAGGGTGATCGTTTTTGCATAAAAATTATAAACCATGTGGGATAGTGAGATTCTAGTGTAATCACTTCTCCAGCTGAGTGGTCTGACAGTGGTGTAACTCACTGGTTTACAGTAGAATACGTGACATCAAAGTATGATTTCTATTACCATAGAGCCTAGGGGTCCCAGTGCTGGATCAGGAGCCCACTGAGGTAGGTGCTGTGCAAACACAGAACAAAAAGACCATCCCTGTCCCAAAGAGCTTCCAATCTCACTATAAAACAAGAGACCATAGAAGAATAGAGACAGACGGATGGGGGAAGAGAAGGAAACAAAGACAGTACTGATCAGGATGATAGGCCGTGGTCTGGGCACACCAGCCACCTGACTGTTGTCCAGATGTTTTTTGTAGGTGTCCCAGCAAATGATTGTTTTAAGGAGGGGTTTGAAGATGGACAAATAAGTGGTTTTGTGGGCAGGTTTATGCAGAGGGCCTCTTGAGCACGAGGGGCAGCATAGGAGAAAGCTGGAAGCTGCTTGTTGGAAAATGTAATAAGTGAGTGATGGAGGATGGTGTCATGGGCCTGTCAGAGGTGGAAGGCGACATTTTGGTAAGGAATGTCACTAGGATAGCTAGGGTGGGGATAGGCTGTAAAGGGCCTTGAAAGGGAAGACAAATAAGATTCCTTGAGGGTTTTTTTCCCTAATATTGGGGCTAGTTTTCAGAATACCAGACCCACACAGCACACTCAGATGTCTGTGACTGTGTGCATGAGTTGTATGAATCATTACAGTGACAGCACATCCAGGAGCAGTTTGACACCACTCTTCATTTGTGTGAGCAACTCCCGGATTTGTGCAACAGCTGTGCATGAGAATTAGACATGTAATGGTGGCCCTTTCCCATTTGGTGTTGTGAGAATCAGGCTCATTGGGTTGATAATTTCACTCTTGTTGACGTTATTATTTTATCCCTTGTTTAGGTGGGTGGTGACTAAAACTGCCTTATTTTATAGTTTAGTTTCTTGTTCGGACCTGCAGCCACTGCTTCTTAATATAACTTCCTTAAAACGTTAAGACAAGATCTTCATTCTATTCAATTGCATGATCAGTAGTAGCGTATGTAGTTGATTGCGTGTAATAATTTGGCAGACTTTGCATATTGATTTTTCTTCAGCAAAATTGACTTACCAAAGCAAGAACTATGTTCTTTTCTTTTCTTTTCTTTTCTTTTCTTTTCTTTTCTTTTCTTTTCTTTTCTTTTCTTTCTGCCTTCTTGTTTCTCTCTCTCCTTCACTGGAGTGTTAAGCCATCATTTTCCTGCTGGAAATAACTAAGGGTCAAATTGTGATCTGGCCTATTTGGTTGTACAGGAGCCGGAAAGGGAGAGAACACCCCCATGGCTCTGTGAAGGATGGAAAGGGGAGGGGAGCAGGGACTGCATGCCAAGTACTCATACTCCTTCCCCCCTCCCACCTCCAGTTGGAAGGCAGAGGAGGGTGGGGAGCTGGCAGGTCCTTGGCTCTGCCCACAGATTGCTAGCTAGCACAGCTGAGCCAACACAGGGGTGGAAATGGGCTTCTCTGTAATGCTGTATGCTGTGCCTAGATGCCATGATGGATGCTTGGTGTGATGGCTTGATAAACAGATTGGTGCCTTAGATATTTAATGGTGGATCAGGGCAATTACCTGCATCTTACATGGTAATGAAAATTTGTGGCTGAGGGGCAACCTGAAAGCACAACAGCTTTGCTTTTGAAGCAGGTATTTGGGAGGCCCAGGCAACATGTAAGAGTTCAAGCAGATTCTCCACCTTTTCGTTTATTCCAGTCGATACCGCATGCATAATTATAGCTCACTCGGTTCCCCCTCCCTGATATCTGTAACCAATTACAGACTGGAAATGTTTTATAGCATTTAAACATATACAAACAGTTTATGGAAAAGGTTCAGGAAAAGAGAAACCAATTCTATGAGGGCTTCACCGTCAGCACCATGAACAGCACCAGACATTTTCATGCTTGATTTTCACTCTTTATCCACACCGAAGACCCATCGATTCAGCAGGAAGCCTGTGTGTGTGTAAGAATCACTGGATCTGGCCCTATTGTTAGGACAAGATGCACTGTTCAAGATCAGATTGTTGAATCCTGGAACCCTGTTACCTCAAGGTGCTCTGCCAATTCTAGTCTATCTGGTGACATTCTCACATCTTGTTGGTTCGATGCACAGCTTGCTTTTTAGAGGTGCTGAATTCCCCCAGCTCCAATTTAGTGTATAGCAGCTGCTCAGCACCTTTGAAAATCAAGCTATGCATCTGTTGCTTACGTGGTCATTAGACTTGCAGGAATGGATTGTTTAGCTTCTTTTTCAGAAGAGCAGAGCAGAGCAAAGTAAACACAGAGCACCAGCCAAACAAAAAGCAAGGAAAGAACAATTCTTAATTTGGGAGGGGTGTGTGTGTGTGTGTGGGGGAAATGATTTAAATGACTTTCACCATAGAATCAATGGCTCGAGTGTTAACAAGAGCAGTATGTGGAAGTCAGTACTGACTTGAGGGATGTGTAATGGGAGACCAATCATACAATTTCCCAAAGGATGTGCCACCAGTAAAGCTAATATGGGGATAACAACAAACAGTTAATTAAAAATGCAATGGGGAATTATACATTTTGAGAATAAGCATCATCTCTGGGCCCTAGACTTTAAGGCTCTTGAGCTAGCTCCAGCTTTCTGGTCATGCAGCCAAAAGACTAATATAATTCTACCCCTTCTCTGTTAACCTGCAAACTACTTAAAACACAAGCTATTGTTATATTAATTGAATAAGCGAGAGCAAAATTAAATACAGCACTCCCAGTCTGTGCTACTTTATCATAATATCCCTCATACAGGCTACACCATAAGCTCTCTGTTTATTTTCCATTACCTTTTCAAATTGAAGAAGTTAAAAAGAGGGGTTCAAGGGCTTCAAAGTGCAAAGCCGTTCACCTCTGTACATCTGAATTCAAGTTCTTGCTAAGGTCTCAAATGAAGGATGTGTTGGTGGATTTCTAATTATTTTGCACTTACCTTCACATGACTTATTCTACTAGGACGAAATTCACCCCTGAGCAGAGGGCTGACACAAGGCTTATGTACCATGTAAGTCTTAGTTGGAGGGTGTAACTGGGTTGTAAGTGCTGCATGGTCCTCATGCAGGGATGGACTTCACCCTTATGTTCTAGTGGATACCTGTGCACATCAACACCATGATGCCATTTGGCATAAGTTATATCTGATTATGAGGCATGCAAGGATGAGCTAGCAAGTCAGAATGTCAGCAAATGAACACAGAAGCTACAGATGGAAAAGAAATATTCAGCCATTTCCTCCATCCCATGCTGATGCAGGATTATTCCCCAGATCAAGGTTCCTGTATCTTGTCCTGTGTATTTTTACAGGGCTCAACTAATGGGACTTCCACCACCTTTCTTGGTAGATTATTCCATAGTCTCATAGATCTCACCAGTAGGAGGGTATTCATAATAGTCACCCTAAATGCCATACCATTATTCAGCACCAAGCAATTTCTCTCCCTCCTAGATGTTCGCATCCTTCAAATACATGTGGCCCAATAGCATGCTGAGCAATCCTGACTTCCTTTCAGATTTCCATGGCAGTCTGCCTCTACAGCACTGCCATGGGTTATTTTTCTTGCTGTACTCTAAATTCTCTGGGCTTCAATCTGCTCTCCTTTACACTAGCCTTACCACCGTCTAAACACACCGGCTTCAGTGGCATGACTCTTGATTTACTGGAAAACAGCAGAGGAAAAACTGGGGCCTCTGAATTCGTCTCTGACTATGTGTTAAATATATCCTCCCACCATTCCAAAAGACAGAACCATTCTCCTGGTGGTTTGATGTGTACGTGGGTGCTTGGAAGCCAAATATGCTATGTAGTGAACACTGCACTTTCTCCCCTATGTGTTCACCAGTGATGTCAGCCTGGGTGGCCCTCTGTCCCCTTTTCCCGTTCCCACCTCCATGCTTCCTTCCATGCTAACCCCTATGTGTGGAGTGCGGCAGCCACCAAACCTGTTCACCAGGGACCTGATCCAAATCCTGCCAAAGTCAATGGGAGTTTCCCCATTGATTCCAGTGGCTCAGGCTCTAAGCCACTACCCTCACCTCATTCAGCTGCCTTCTAAAAAACAACTTCTCCCTCGCTGCCTATGAAGCATGAAATTAAAATAAAAAAACAAACCCACTGTGGTCCCCACATTAGTGAAACAATTGAGATGCACACGTGCCCTGTTTGCGTCACCATGTGACTGTATAATTTCCCTTGTCTTTCACTCGCACCCCCATTTTTCTGCCTTAACGAACCTTGTTTTGTTTCATGCTCAAGTTAGATGACAAGGTGTTCAGGGCAGGAAGGGAGGGTTTATTCTTGTTTGTGAGGCATCTACCACACTCTTGAGCGGTTGGTAAAGAAAACGAGAGTTTTTCGTCTGTATCATACTGATCAAAATCCCCTGGGCATGTACGTATCCGTGTAGGTCTGGATTGTTTGTTTGTTCTCTGAATAGTCCAAAGTGGGCTGAGTCAGGGAAGTTCAATCCAGAGTAAGATGCACAGACTCTGTAATTTTATTGAATCAACCCTTTGTCTTCAGGTTTCTACTCCAACACTGACAGCTTTTTAAGTGGTTTGAATGTAACACTGTGTCTGCCTTTCTGTTCAGGTGTATAAAATGGGTTGTGTTAAAATGCCTATTATCAGACTGAATGAACTGGCTTTTTAACTGTGATCTCTTTTGTCTTCCTCTACTGGAACATCCTGTCCCGAGGGTTTTAATAAGGAATTGCTTGACTCACCACTAAATCAATTATGGAGTTTGCTCAGAGAAAAAAAAAATTAATTCACTCATTTCTCAGCCTTGGAATTTTTGGAGGAGTAAACACAGAGGCTAGATGCATCCTTGGTGTCACTCTTTTGATATCAGTGTGGTTACATCAGGGATAAATTTGACCCAAGATCTACTAACATTTCTCTTCTGCTCAAGAGTTGCATGTCCTTTCAGTACGGATAATTCTATTTTTAAACAAAAGAGCAGGAAAACGGACAAAGAGATGGTCTTGTACATGGAAATAAAGGACTTAGGGGTCCAGCTATTATTAAAACATTTTTTATAAATATGGCACTGCCCTACTATCTCCACACTTGGGGTTGGTTTTGACGTTCTTCAGGGAGGACCGCCATTTTAATATGGCATCCCCACCAGCAGTCCTGTTGGCTGACAGAAGGCCCAATCCTACAGTCCTCAGTCAAGTTTATACTAAAAATTCTCTCCAGGTAAAATTCACTTGCAGGAATTCTGCCTAAGTAATATCTGCCAAATGCTGAGCCAATAGTTTATGAAAAGGGAAATGTTGCTGAGCAGATGAATGTCTTTCTGCATCTCTCTCTGCTTTGTCTTGCTCCCTTTCTGTAACCCCTGGTGTCTGTCTAATCCACTCCAGGTAATTTTTACCATGCCCTCTACTGTAGAATCTGAGGTGGGCTAAGCCCAAATATGAATGCTCATATTACTACTCATATTACTCCTGGAATACTCAAGGAGCTGACTGAGGAGATCTCTGAGCCTTTAGCAATTATCTTTGAAAAGTCATGGAAGACAGGAGAGATTGCAGAGGACTGGAAAAGGGCAAATATAGTGCCCATCTATAAAAAGCAGAATAAGGACAACCCAAGGAATTATAGACCAGTCAGCTTAATTTCAGTACCTGGAAAGATAATGGAGCAAATTTATTAAGCAATCAATTTGCAAACACCTAGAAGACAAAAAGGTGGTAAGTAACAGTCAGTATGGATTTGTCAAGAACAAATCATGTCAAACCAACCTGATAGCTTTCTTTGGCAGGGTAACAAGTCTTGTGGAGGCGGGGAAGTGGTAGATGTGGTATATCTTGACTTTAGTAAGGTTTTTGATACTGTCTTGCCTGACCATCTTATAAACAAACTAGGGAAATGAAGCCTAGATGGTGCTATTATAATGTGGGTGCATAACTGGTTGGAAAACCATTCCCAGAGAGTAGTTATCAGTGGTTCACAGTCAAGCTGGAAGGGCATAATGAGTGGGATACTGCAGGGATCAGTCCTGAGTCTGGTTCTGTTCAATATCTTCATCAGTGATTTAGATAATGACATAGAGTACACTTTTAAAATCTGTGGACAATACCAAGCTGGGAGGGGTTGCAAGTGCTTTGGAGGATAGGATTAAAATGTAAAATGATCTGGACAAACTGGAGAAATGGTCTGAAGTGAATAGGATGAAATTCAATAAAGACAAATGCAAAGTACTCCACTGAGGAAGGAATAATCAGTTGCACACATACACAATGGGAAATGACTGCCTAGGAAGGAGTACTCTGGAAAGGGATCTGGGGGTCATAGTGAATCGATAACAGGCTAAATATGAGTCAAGAATGTAACACTGTTGTAAAAAAAGTGAACATCCTTCTGGGATGTATTACCAGGAATCTTGTAAGCAAGACACGAGAAGTAATTCTTCTGCTCTACTCCACGCTGATTAGGCCTCAGCTGGAGTATTGTGTCCAGTTCTGGACGCCGCATTTCAGGAAAGATGTGCACAAATTTTAGAAAGTCCACAGGAGAGCAACAAAAATGACTCAAGGAACATGACAAAAGAACATAAGAATGGCCATACTGGGTCAGACCAAAGGTCCATCAAGCCCAGTATCCTGTCTTCTGACAGTGGCCAATGGCAGGTGCCCAAAGGGAATGAACAGACAGGTTATCATCAAGTGGTCCATGCCCTGTCACCCAATCCCAGCTTCTGGCAAACAGAGGCTAGGGACACCATTCCTGCCCATTCTGGCTAACAGCTATTGATGGACCTATCTTCCATGAATCTATCTAGCTCTCTTTTGAACCCCGTTATAGTATTGGCTTTCACAACACCCTCTGGCAAGGAGTTTTAGAGGTTGACAGTGCGTTGCGTGAAAAAATACTTTCTTGTGTTTGTTTTAAACCTGCTACCTATTAATTTCATTTGGTGGCCCCTTGTTCTTGTATTATGAGAAGGAGTAAATAACACTTCCTTATTTACTTTCTCTATACCACTCATGATTTTATAGACCTCTATCATATCCCCCCCTTAGTCACCACTTTTCCAAGCTGAAAAGTCCCAGTCTTATTAATCTCTCCTCATACGGAAGTTCTTCCATACCCCTAATAATTTTTGTTGCCCTTTTCTGACCCTTTTCCAATTCCAATATATCTTTTTTGAGATGGGGCGACCACATCTGCACACAGTATTCAAGGTGTGGGTGTACCATGGATTTATACAGAGGCAATATGATATTTTCTGTCTTATTATCTATCCCTTTCTTGATGATTCCCAACATTCTGTTTGCTTTTTTGACTAACGCTGCCCATTGAGTGGATGATTTTAGAGGACAATCCACAATGACTCCAAGATCTCTTTCTTGAGTGGTAACAGCTAATTTAGACCCCAAAATTGTGTATGTGTACTTAGGATTATGTTTTCCAATGTGCATTACTTTGCATTTATCAATAGTAAATTTCATCTGCCATTTTGTTGCCCAGTCACCCAGTTTTGTGAGATCCTTTTGTAGCTCTTCGCAATCTGCCTGGGACTTAACTATCTTGAGCAGTTTTATATCATCTGCAAATTTTGCCACCTCACTGTTTACCCCTGTCTCCAGATCATTTATGAATATGTTAAATAGGACTGGGTCCAGTATAGATGCCTGGGGGACACCACTGTTTACCACTCTCCATTCTGAAAACTGACCATTTATTCCTGCCCTTTGTTTCCTATCTTTTAACCAGTTACCAATCCATGAGAGAACCTTCCCTCTTATCCCATGACTGCTTATTTTGCTTAAGAGCCTTTGGTGAGGGACCTTGTCAAAGGCTTTCTGAAAATCTAAATACACTATATCCACTGGATCTCCTTTGTCCGCATGCTTGTTGACCCCCTCAAAGAATTGTAGTAGATTGGTGAGGAATGATTTCCCTTTACAAAAACCATGTTGACTATTTCCCAACAAATTATGTTCATCTGTGTGTCTGACAATTTTGTTCTTTACGATAGTTTCAACCAATTTGCCCTGTACTGAAGTGAGGCTTACTGGCCTGACGTTGCCAGGGTCACCTCTGGAGCCCTTTTTAAAAATTGGCGTCACATTAGTTATCCTCCATGACCTATCAGGAAAGATTGAAAAAACTTGGTTTGTTTAGTCTGGAGAAGAGAAGGCTGAGGGCAGATCTACACTAGAAGTGCTACATCATCCCAGCTTCACCAAAGCATCTGTGCCGCTGTAGCAAGTCTGGTGAAGACTCTCTATGCCTACAGGAGAGTGCTGTCTCATCGGCATGATTACTCTACCTCCGCGAGAGGCAGAAGCTATGCTGGAGGTGTGGACAGCACTTAGGTCGCTGTAACTTGCGTTGCTCGGGGGGTGTCTTTTTCACACCCTTGAGGGACGCAAGTTAGATCAACTTAAGTGATAGTGTAGACCTGCCCTGAGAGGGGACATGAGAACAGTTTTCAAGTACATAAAAGTTGTTATAAGGAAGAGGGTGGAAATTGTTCTCGTTAACCTCTGAGGATAGGACAAGAAGCAATGGGCTTAAATTGCAGCAAAGGAGTTTTCAGCTTGGTATAAGGAAAAACTTCCTAAGTGTCAGGATGATTAAGCACTGGAATAAATTGCCTAGGGAGGTTGTGGAATCTTCATCATTGGAGATTTTTAAGAGCAGGTTAGACAGCACCTGTCAGGAATGGTCTAGTTATTACATAGCCCTGCCTTGAATGCAGGGGACTTGACTAGATGACCTACTGAGGTCCCTTGTGGTCCTACACTACTATGAGTCTAACAGTAAGGGTGGCGGATGTGAGAAAAGGCTTGCAGAAACAGGCCTATGCCCCCAGACCTGCAATAGCTGACTTTCTCTGATGAGAATAATTCACTTTTATTATATTTGAAAAACACCTTCTAAAAACAACACTGCCCAGATTTATTGGTGTCTTACTCTTCTATGTAATTAGATGAAGGAATTGTTCCAGAATCTTTGTCCAAATTTCAGTTTCCCTTTTAAGCTCTCCAAAATGCACCTACTGCCAATTGGTTGGCAGGACTTAAAGGATTCCGGAGCTTTTCTTTGGCAAGATTTTCTTGGCAGGTGAGAATGAGACTGCAGCGCTGAGCATGAGCTCAGAATAAATATCCAGCGGTTGTAAAGAATTTAAACAATGTTAAAAGGATACAAGATTTGTGCCTCTCTCCTGACAGATAACAGCTCCTGTCCTTCAAAAAACTGCATTTCCCATGTGCAAAATAATCTAGCAAATAAATTAAAAACCTAGCCTCTTTATTTTATTGATCAGGTCTACAAGATTAACATGATAAACAAATAAGGGATAAAACACAAGCCTTTCAGCCTACTGAGGAAGGATGCTCTTCTGGTTAATGGTAGATGAAAGACCTGCTAATGGAAGACCTTCTATTAAGGGAGAAGGCTGCTGTTTTATTAATAATTATGTATTAAATCTTGTGTGATGAGAATTTGTTTGACCTTTTGTGTATGTTGTTGTTGTTGTTTTTTGCTTGAGTTTCCCCACCTATGAAATGGGAATAATGACACATCCCTGCTTCACAGAGATGTTGGAAGGAGAAATCTCTAAATAGTACCTGAGTGCTTTGTTGATGGGGAGTCATTATGAAGTTGGAGAACTCAACTCCGTTGAACTTTGATTTGAATAAAATAGGGCCCTGCTCTGAAATAGACGTGGTTTAGGTCTGGCAAAACCCAAACCTGCCATCTTCAGACCGTCTCCAAAGGACACCCTTTTTTATTTCATGTGTCAGTGGACCGCTACAGTATGAAGAAACATAGTGGACGTGATAGTAAGGGCCAGATTCTGATCCCCTTGCTCGTGTTTTGGATGACCTAACTTCAGAAAGGGTATGTCTACACTGCAATGAAATGCGTATGGCTGACTCGTGTCAGCTGACTCAGGCTTATGGGGCTTTTTAGCTGTGTTGAAGACATTTGGGCTTGGGCTGGAGCCCAGGCTCTGGGACCCCATGATGGGGGAGGGACCCAGAACCCAGGCTGCAGCTCGAGCCCAAACGTCTACACCATAATTTTTAGCCGCGCAGCCCAATCCCAAGTCAGCTGATCTGAGCCAGCCGAGACCATGCCGTGGGCCTCTGAGCTCATTGTAGATGTATTCATAAGAGTACAACTCAAGTCAATGGGAGTAAGGGTGGCAGAATATGGACGTAAGGGGGAAGATCCCTGGCTGCTGTAAATTGTCATAGCTCCATTGATTTCAAAGGAGCTATGACAACCTGCACCACCTGGGATCTGCTCCGATGCCTTTAAAGGTAGGGTAATGAAGGGCTTGAGCATTTGGTCTTTGTAAATAAAAATTGCTCTACTTTGGAACCTAGTCATATGTTCATAGTTGCAGACCTACGACTAGATGGATTGATTTGACATTCCTTGACCACTGAAGTTCTGGAAGTACTGGGCAAGCTTCGGGCTCTGACCTCTGAGTCCAACTCATGTTCCTCTAGATTGCTGAAGTCCAACACTGAGGTATCAGATCAGTTACTGGAGAAGATTGTCTCCTTTCAGCAGATCAAGTCCTATCAAGTATAATGAAGTGCTTGTTAGGCCTCACCTCAGTAAAAGGCTCTTGATGTGGAGAAAAACTCTTATCAGAGCTCACTTTGGGGGAGCAGACTGTGAAGAAGATTTTGGTGAGACAGTTCTGTCAATGAGTGGAGCAGTTAAATGTCCTAGATCTCAGTCAATCCAATTTTAGGCCTGGCTATCATACAGGGAGAACACACTGGTGAGTATTCTGCTTCTGGCTGAGTTAAGAGTTTGGAAGTGAACTGGCTGAGACTCAGCCCAGATATGACAGAGCTTGTAGAATGAGGCAGGGGTCATTTCAGGTCCCTCAACACAGACTCACATCTAGGAGGAGGGTGTGCATCACTGGATTAGTGGCTGCTACTGGATAGCCAGGTAGCATCAGTGCCCACCAGTGTTCTTTACCATCTGCCCATGGCAAGATGATTACTTACCATTTTTCTTCTGCATGTGACCTCTCAGTTCTTATCCACACTTTTGTCACATCAAATGTTAGATTCCTACAATGCATTTGACAAAGGACAGTACCTAGAGGCCATGTGGAAACTCAGCTAGTGCAGAAGGTGCTTTAGATATGGGTTTATTTATTGGAAGTGGCCCTTAGTGCAGGTTCACTATATTAATGATACATTGATGCTGTCAAGGTTCTTTCCCCACTCTGAACTCTAGGGTACAGATGTGGGGACCTGCATGAAAAACCCCCTAAGCTTATTTTTACCAGCTTGGGTTAAAACTTCCCCAAGGTACAAATTATTACCTTTTCCCCTTGGACTTTATTGCTGCCACCACCAAGCGTCTAACAAATATATAACAGGGAAAGAGCCCGCTTAGAAACATCTTTCCCCCCAAAATCCTCCCAAACCCTACACCCCCTTTCCTGGGGAAGGCTTGATAAAAATCCTCACCAATTTGCATCGGTGAACACAGACCCAAACCCTTGGATCTTAAGAACAATGAAAAAGCAATCAGGTTCTTAAAAGAAGAATTTTAATTGAAGAAAAAGTAAAAGAATCACCTCTGTAAAATCAGGATAGTAAATACCTTACAGGATAATCAGATTCAAAACATAGAGAATCCCTCTAGGCAAAGTTACAAAAAGACACAAAAACAGGAGTATACATTCCATTCAGCACAGCTTATTTTATCAGCCATTTAAACAAAACAGAATCTAACTCATATCTAACTAGATTGCTTATTAACCCTTTACAGGAGTTCTGACCTGCATTCCTGCTCTGGTCCTGGCAAAGGCAACACACAGACAGAGAGAACCTTTGTTTCTCCCCCACTCCAGCTTTGAAAGTATCTTGTCTCCTCATTGGTCATTTTGGATCAGGTGCCAGCGAGGTTATCCTAGCTTCTTAACCCTTTACAGGTGAAAGGGTTTTTCCTCTGGCTAGGAAGGATTTAAAGGTGTTTACCCTTCCCTTTATATTTATGACAGATGCCTCCCATGAACTTCTGAAAGCCATGCCCTAGATTATTCACATTTTCTCCTTTAACTTTTTTGTTTCTAAGGGACATTGGCATGATGGATATATCTATGCCCTTCAGCCCATTTGCATTTCCTGATTTGGCAGCTCAGTCGTTCATCGGCTCCTGCTTTTTGTCCCTCAAGTCTTAATTCTCCTTTTGTTCATAACTTATTTCCACCTCCTTTCACTATGATGTCCAAAAGAGCATTTAGTTCAGGAATAGATTAATTCTTAATAAACAGTGATAACTTTTTCTTTCAAATGCTCGTATTACTAAAAAACTGAGGGGTATAGAAGGTAAGATATCTGGAATGACCTATGTATTCTGGGCCACCAACCAGTCACCATTCAAATCCATCCAAAAGATTCACATTTTCCCCAGTGCCCACAAGAAGTAAATAAAAAAATGTTGATAAACTGAAGAAAAATGTCCCGGTCATTCTCCTCTGGGCTTCCCATTGTGCCCTGTTGCCTATGGCTGTCTTGTACATGCCATAAGATCTTTGAGGGAGTGACTCTCTGTTTTTTGCTTCTTGCAAGAGGTCAAACAAATTCTCAACATGCAACATGTAATACGTAATTATTAATAAAGCAGCAGTCTTTTCCCTTAATAGAAGATCTTCCATTAGCAAGCCTTTCTTCTACAATGTATTCTGGAATTTATTTGGTGATTTTTTTTTTCTTTTTACTATCCTATGGTTTTAAAAACTGACAAGTGATTTTTTTGGGTACCTGATCTTCAGAAGGGGCCTGATCTTCAGAAAGTGTGGCTCTCCCATCTCTGTAAATCAAGCCCATTTATAGGTGTCTCAATTTGACCACCCAAACTCACTTATTACTTTTAAAAATGTAGGACCCCTGCTCACATACTCATGTATGACTTTGACTACTGAAATAATGTGATTTATATTTCAGTGGGAAGCCCCTAGATCACATTCACCCTACCTATAAAAGGCTTTATTCTTAGGATGCCCTTTAAAAGTTATTGTGCATGGCTGAATTTAGTTTAAATATGCTGGCTCTCAACATTACATTTCCTCTGATATTACTCTTCTGAAGCAACTTGACCTTGAAGGTGATATTTTAAAGCAATGAATGAGGAGATGAGTAAAACCACAGAGCATTGTAGAACAAACTAGGTGGATTTCATCTGTGGTCTTTAATTTAAATGTATTTTTCATTTAAGGAAATAATACGGTTATTGTAACTGGTTAAAAAATATAGGCCAGATATTTGACATCGCTCCAGTGAAGTCAGTAGAGTTATACTGACTTTCACCAGCTGAGAATCTGGGCCTATATTTGCCATGTATCAAAATTTAGAATTTTGAGACAGCAGCTGGAGAAGAGAGAGCACTGAAATGACATGGCTGTTTCCCCGGCCTGTGCTTGTGTGAAGAGTAGGGTTAACACTACCGTGAAAGAGGTCTTTGTCATTGCTGTTCAGCCTGAGTTCTGAGTCCTTTTCTCTCAAGGACCGGTTCAGATATGAAGGGAGTCTTTTGGCTGCCAGGAGTAGCAGAGCAAAAAGAAAGCACATCACTCGGAGAGAGGCTGCATTCAAAGCTAAGCACGGGAAGAAAGCTTGTGTGAGCCCTGGGGGGGGAATTGGAAGGCTTTTGGTGCTGTCTCCTTGGTTTTAATTTCTTCTTTTGACAGAAGACATTGAAAAGATACATTTCCATAGTTTTCAATTTGTCGTGAAGTCTTGCATCTCTAGACACACGTTGTCTCTTTGTTCAGCAGTTTACAAGCCAATTTCATCCTTGGTGTAACCCCCTTGCTGGATTTTACTGGAATTACTGGAATTTTACTGGAAACCAACGTTGAATATGGCCCTAATTGTGTTTGGCCTAATATAGAATTGCCATAATGATGATATTACAGTTGCGTCGAAGGGGCCCAACGGAGATCAGGGCTCTGTTGTTTTAGGCAAGGCACATTCACACCCTCAAGAGCTTTCAGTCTAAACAAAGAAAAGGTGGAAGACAGAAAGTGTTATGAGCTCAGTTTTACAGAGTGGGAACTGAGGCAGAGAGAGATTCTTGGTAGGTCTACACTGTGTGTGATTGCAGCTTGTGTAGAGGTATCTGAGATAGCTTTAATCTAGCTTGCTCAAGTCCTGGAGCAGTTAAGCTATGGGAGCATGGGCTGTACAAATTCCCCCAAGCCCTTGGTTATTATTCAGGCAGCTAGCCTACATTGAAACCCATGCTGCCAGGTCTGCACTGCTTCGCTACTTGCGTAAGCTAGATTAAAGCTCTCTCAGGTATGTCTACACAAGCTGCAAATTGCACCATCTGATTGCTGTGTACCGATATCCCAATTGATCTGCTTGAGGTCATCCTAGGAGGCTTCAACAGAGCTAGGAATGGAGTGCAGATTTTCCAAGACTCACACGGTGCCTTTAACCAGAAGAACATCCTTCTGAATGCAGCATGCACTTCTCTTTGACGTAGGCCATGCCTCTGTTGTTGTAGTTAACGGGGTTTTTTTTTTTGGTTTGTGGTTGATCATCTAGCACTGAGAGCAGTCAGTGTCAAACAAATCCTAATAAACAATCAGGATTCAAGTGTAGGGCCTTTCTGTAAAACCCACGCACTGCAGTGAAATAATACACTTCTCCAAGCTGTTCAAAACCGGGAAGTGGAGATTCTTGGATGCAGCATTGTCATGAATGTTTCAGCCTGTGACTTCCAGAAACAGACGACATTTCTTTTTTAACGTTTCCTTTGTACAATGCACCTCCTGCCTTCTTTCAGTTTCCCAGAAATGCTGGATTAAAAACATGCCCAATTGTTTCTGGGCCCCACAAGGAAGGGGTTTTTTTTGTGTTTGACTTGGCACATGGAGGAGCCATATGGAGTCCCGAACAATCTGCCCCAGATATGCAGCACAAGGCCCCTGAGAACGGGGAGCATTTCGAGAGCTGGATTTTAAAAGAGGCGCTGCCTTTTACATTGGAACGTGAAGCGGCTGTCATAGGCCCTCTCCTGATGGAGGCACTGGGAAGTGCTCACACAAAGGCTACACTAATGAGCCTGATTGTGTAAAATTAAGCTCCAGGCCTGCCGCGTTTTGTGTGAGAGTTCTTGAGTTCAAATCCCAGATGAGTCCCCACTCCTGTGACAGCGGCCGTTTTGGCCAACATAGTGGGAATTGAACTGGAGACTCCAGAACTCAGAGCATGAGCTTGAGCTAAAACGTCAAGCTTCTCTACTGAGGACTATAACAGAATTATATCCTCTATGGACCAGGCACAGAAGGGAGGCCTGTAACACACGCTCACCCTGTGGGCTATGTCCACACTTAGCTTTAAGCCCGTGAGTATTGCCCCTGAAGTCAAGGGAGCTACTCAGTTCTTTAAAGTTAAGCATGCATATAAATCTTTGCTGAATCAGGGCCTTCAGCTGTAAGCTATTCAGGGTAGGGACAGGGACTTTCTCTGTGCTTATATAGCACCTAGCACAATGGATCCCCAGACTCGATTGGACCCTCTCAACGATACTGTAATACAAGTATTCATTAGTAATACGGGGCTGGACGGTATTTTCACAGGATATTATGGTCACTACTGAGTCTATTTGCCTCCAGCCTGATGACTAAGTTAAGAACTAAAGTGATAAAAGAATCAGAGCTGAACACCCATGTTGCAAAAACCAAGGTTTGGGAAAACAGAAGCCTGCTGGCCTGTAGGAGGTGATGGGGTTGTGGGGGGATAAGTAGAGTATGTCTGCTTTTGAGATGCCCTTTACCAGGACAATGCTGGTCATTAGCTGGAAGAATAAGAGGAAACCCGACCTTTACTATATCAATGATGGGACAAGACTTCATCTGGTGTTAATCAGCATAGATTCATTGGCTTCAGTGGAGCTGTGCCAAAGCACACCAGCTGTGGATCTGGCCCTAAATCTTCTACCCAAGAGTTGTTTGACTGGTCGGCTCGACTACCAGACTGCCAGTAGTGAGTGGGTAGTGGTATTTTGCTACTTTTCTATCCCTTCAGGTCTCTGGTCTATATTTCAGCAGGAATCTAGAACATGGCCCTACTGGGTCAGACCAAGGGTCCATCTAGCCCAGTATCCTGTCTTCCGACAGCGGCCAGTGCCAGGTTCACCAGAGGGAATGAACAGAACAGGTCATCATCAAGTGATCCATCCCCTGTCGCCCATTTCCAGCTTCTGGCAAAACAGAGGCTAGGGACACCATCCCTGCCCTATCTGAGTTTATTTTTTAATGTAGTGGATCTACGTAATTCCAGCTGGCACCATTCACCTCTCCCTATGCCCTCGCTGGCCTATGCCATGGTTTGGGAAAGAGATCCCAACCCATCCGGGTTTTGACGTATTTAGGCACCTAATCCTGCCCCTAGTGTCCATACTCACTTTTCTCACTCTGAAGGTCGGATGGAGTATTCCTTCCCTCAGAGGCATCAGCCACCGTTTGTCCCTGTTTCAGTCACCTCATCTGATTATCTTAAATAGAGGCAACACTTATTTGCATAGGGTCAAAAACAAATAGAAACAAACCAATAATGGTAAAGAAACATATATAAGCAGGATCTTAGTAGCATCTGTAAAGCAGCTGTAAAGCTTGTGTCACAGAGTATGAACAGATTACAGAGAGCATCAGTGAACAAAGTTTTTCTCTCTCCCAGCCTTAAGGCTATCAGGGCTTCTCCTGGCTTGGCAGCTTATAGCCTCAGCACGTGTCTAGTCTTAGTGCCGGATCATGAACCCCTTACTCGCACTGGTGAGTAGTTACTCACCCAGGTGGTCCTCTGGAGTTCAGTGGGCTAAATGTGATGGGATTACTGGGGTGAGTGACAGGTCACTAATGCGAGTAAAAGATTCACATAATCTGGCCCTTAGCAATGTGTGGTTCCTCTCTCTGCTGCTACCTTTTTCTTCTTCATTTGTCCCTAGGAATGGGTTACCTAGGGAAGCGGTGGAATCTCCTTCCTTAGAGGTTTTTAAGGTCAGGCTTGACAAAGCCCTGGCTGGGATGATTTAGTTGGGGATTGGTCCTGCTTTGAGCAGGGGGTTGGACTAGATGACCTCCTGAGGTCCCTTCCAACCCTGATATTCTATGATTCTATGATTCTATGATCCCACTCCCTGTGATCTGGCAGCAAAGAGTTTGTCCAGTTCAAATATTCTTTTCACGGCAGGGGGCGGCAGTAGGGTTTACAGGGTACAGTGGAGTAGACACAGGAGGCCTGTGTTCTATTCCTGACTTCAGGGGTTCTGGAACAATTTGTATAGTGGGGGGTGCTGAGAGCCATTAAACCAAACTGTAAACCCTGCATATGATGGAAACCACTTCAAGCCAGGGGATGCAGCAGCACCCCTAGTTCCAGCACCTATGCCTGGCTCTCACTGATCTTCTGTGTCAACTTGAGCCAATCACTTCACCTCTCTCTCCCTTTATTTTCCCTTTATCTGTCTTTGCCCCTGCCTGGTAGCTAAACAGACATTTCTTGCTGTGTGTTTGTACAGTGCCTATATAATGGAGCCTGGACTTCTGTTGAGCTGAGTGCTATCATAATATAAATAATAATGGTAGAGCTTCATTAGCACTGAATTTCAAGCACAGTATTACAACATAGAATCACAGGACTGGAAGGGACCTTGAGAGGTCATCTAGTCCAGCCCCCTGCACCCATGGCAGGACTAAGTATTACAATGCATTTGTCCCCTATTAATTTGTTGCCAAACACATGTGGTTCTCATGTTGTGTATGGTCTCTATTGCTGTTCCAGTATTTGCAAGAATACCAATTAGAAGAGAGAAAAAAGTTTACCCCATTTCCACCAAAGGTGTTTGATTTCGGAGACAAACACAGCAGGTGGTTCACATAAAATCTCGTTAGTCTCTTTGATTGTTTCAGACACCTCCTGGAAGAAAATGTCTCATTACCGTGCATATTTACATAGCCCCTGGTTTTGTATTGGCTGTCATGTAGCACAGCATTATAGAGCATATTATTTAATGCCTTAAGATTTATATGACAAATACAGTTCCTAGTGGGTGAGCAGACAGTGGGCATCCCAGCCTACCAAAACTAACAATGTATAATTTGATCTGGATTTCCATCTTTATCATCCTGATTATATAATTAACCTTTGCAAGTCAATGTCTTTGAGCCTTCTGGAGAATGAGGTTTCTGTTTCTCAATAGCAGACAACAGCATTCTTAGAGGAAAGCCCCCATCTGGCAAATGGACTGACAGAGGTAGACCGTGAAAAGAAAAGGAGGACTTGTGGCACCTTAGAGACTAACAAATTTATTCGAGCATAAGTTTTCGTTAGCTAAAGCTTATGCTCTAATAAATTTGTGTGTCTCTAAGGTGCCGCAAGTCCTCCTTTTCTCTTTATGGATACAGACTGACATGGCTGCTACTCTGAAACAGGTAAATAGGTGGCTTCAATTAGCAATTTCTTCAAACACCCAGAAAAGATTTAGAGGGACGATTTGCAGCAACATTGGAGTATGCTGTGGTCAGCAAATCTGAATAAAGGTTCAGATGCCATTCCAGCATTATTCAGTTATGATCTTATTTTGCTATTTGACACTATTTTAAGTATATTAGGAACAAAAAGAATCCTAACATTGGTAGTGGTCCATTATTAGAGGGCATTAGACTTGTTGCAGTATGATATTTTGGTTTAAAAGGTTAATTTTATATAAATCATGAACTAGTTTAAAAACTGGCTAACTGACAGGCTTCAAAATAGAATTGTAAATGGAATGATCATGGAATAGGTATGCTTCTCAAGGGGTGCCCCAGGGATCGGTTCTTGGACCTCTGCTGTTAAATATTTTTTATCAATGACCTGGAGGAGAACATAAAATCAGAATTAACAAAGTTTGCAGATAACACAATGATTGGGGAAGTGGTAAATAACTAAGAGGACAGTCATCGATACAAAGTGAACTGGATTGCTTGGTAAGCTGGGTGCAAGCAAACAGTATGTGTTTTTAATATGGCCAAATATAAAAGGGTACTGTCACGTTGTCTGGAATGGCACACAACTGTGAGTGCCTACCTCAGGGCAGGCTGTCAGAAAACAAGGCAGACACCCCAAATCGGTGGTATGTTCTATAATTAGAGTTCACTAAGCCAGTAAAAAATGTGAACTCCTGGATCACTGTGCCAGTCTTACCATAGAGTCACAGACAGTCCCCTCGGACTCTCCAGCCTATCTTGCCACCCAGACAAAGTGGAGTTTGTGATTAAAAGGTCACTTATACCAAAAATCACAGCATATCAGGTTGTTCCCAGTCCCAAAAGACCAGTCTCTTACTGCAGATCAATTTGTACTTTATATCTTACACCAAAGAAAATGCTGTCAGCCAATTCTAAAGTAAAATAACCAAAGATTTATTAGCTAAGAAAAGGAAATGAGAGTTATTGAGAGGTTAAAGCAGGTAAAATATATGCACAGGTGAGTCACAGTTGTAATTCCTATTGGTGGCAGAGATGTAATAAACTGCCTGTTTCCTAAAAGTCTTTTCAGGGTACCCAGATTGTCTCTGGAAATCTCTGCTTTGCATCTGGTACACTTCCCTGTACGAGTCCAAACAGTCCAAAGATGAAGGCTCTCTCCTTGAATCCATTCAAATAGCTTCACAGAAAACAAGCTGAAGGTGTCACTACTGACATGGGCTTTTTCCTTTGATGACAGAGAGTGAGGAATGCATTTTGAGTCTTTGACCTCTGATGGTCACCCACGATGACCACTGGCTTTGAAATGAGCACTTTCCTGTTCAAGTTCTTCATTTGCATTCCACAAGGCTTCTTTCTCCTTTGATGGGTTATTTGGTTGCAGGGGTCCACACAATGTAAATGTGTGCTGTTACGTTATAACAGGAAACAGACAAGTGAAAACAAGGCAAGTAACGTACTATTCGTTTTCATTACTTTTAAACACCAAATACACTTTAACAATTACGTTGATCTGTACTGCCACACCAGTGAATTGACCTGGGGTTTCGGCATGAGCTGGCACCTGGTCTGCCAGCATCCCGTGTGCATCCTAGGAACAATGTGCAGGCTATGCTGACAGGATGGGGTCTCTGGCGCAGGAAGCCGTGAGTCTGAAAAAGACTTGGGGGGTGATGGTGGATGATCAGCTGAACTTGAGGTTGCAGTGTGATGCTGTAGCCAAAAGGGCTAATCTTATCCATGGATGTATGAGCAGGGGAATACTGAGTAGGAGTAAGGTGGTGATATTATCTCTGCTGCTGCCAGTGGTGTGACCCCTTCTGGAATACTGTGTCTAGTTCTAATGCCCACAAGTCAAGAAGGATGTTGATAAATTGGAGAGGGTTCAGAGAAGGGCCCCAAGAATGATTTAAAGGGTTGGATAACATGCCGTACCGTGACAGACTCAAGCAGTTTGAGTCTTGATGAAGGGAAGGTTAAGGGGTGACTTGATCACAGTTTATTAGTTTAAAATTTGTTAATGGGCTCTTTGATCTAGCAAGCAAAGATCTAACATGATCCAATGGCTGGAAGTTGA
Source organism: Chelonia mydas (assembly GCF_015237465.2). Taxonomy (NCBI): domain Eukaryota; kingdom Metazoa; phylum Chordata; order Testudines; family Cheloniidae; genus Chelonia; species Chelonia mydas. The sequence continues at coordinate 252,371,565 of NC_057850.1, forward strand.
AGCTAGACTAATTCAGGCTGGAAATATGCCACACATAATTGAGGTTGGTTAACAACTGGAGCAACGTACCAAGGGTTGAGGTGGGTTCTCCATCAGTGGCAATTTTAAAATCAAGACTGGGTGTTTTTTCTAAAAGAGCTGCTCTAGTTCAAACAGCAATTAATTCAGGAAAGTCCGATGGCCTGTGCTAAGCAGGAGGTCAGACTGGCCTTAGAATCTATGAATCAGTGTGACCCACACTCTTCAAACATGTGACCCAAACACTCATGAAAACAATCTTTACATACCCAAGTCAGTCATTATGTGTTTTAGGATCTGCCCTTTATTCAGTAAGAAAATATAAGGCCTGATCCCACTACCATTGAAGTCAGTGGAAAAACTCGCTGAGCAAGTCCAGTCCAGTGGACATATTTTCTCAGCTGATGTAAATTGGCATAGCATTTGATGTCAATAGAGCTATCTTTATTTACTCCAGCCAATGATCTGTCCTGTATTATATCTGTACCCAAACGGCAACAATGGCATTCTAAAGAATTGTCTCCTTTCACTGAAGGTCTTTCTTTCACTCACAGTGAGAGAGGGAATTTGTCAGCAGAACCATTCAGACAAGTACAGTGCTCCCTTTAAAATTTGATAAGATTATGTACTCAGATTCAACATCAAATGCAAAGAACCAGAAAGCAATCGTGCGGTAGCAGAGAGGGTTAGATTTTCTGTCCCTTTCTTTTCATACAGCGGCAGAATGTGATTCCAATTTGAGGGCTTCTTGCAAAATCATTTCGTGGATACTAATGGGGAATTTGAGGGATTTCTCTGAACTCTTCTTCAAACTGGCAAGCCTACCAGGTTTACAACCCTGAAAGTTGGGGACTTTAAATTTAAAGAATTTCATTGGCGGTCATGCTAAAGAATTTCCTTGCCAGTGAGATGCTCCTTGAAAAATATTCAGAGCTTGTCGTGTTTCTGACAGCAGTGCTCAGAAAGGAACAGGAGCGGAGCTGTTTTACCTTATCTCCAGCAGCTAAGAATGAGCCTTTTTTCTGTTTTTTTAGGGGTTTATGTTGCTGCCCATCATCCTAAACAAACAAGCAAGCAAAGTTTTTTTTTTTACTTGAATAAGAAGAAAAAGATGCTGGCCCAGATTGTCATCTGCATGCTATGGGGCAGATGGATTGAAATCAATGGTGTTAAGATGAATTACATAAGCTGAGGATCCAGCCTTCTATCTGCTAGGCACAGTTGAAGATGGTGGGCAAAGTAGTAGGTTCTGGCATCCCAGTTCTGTAGCCAGTTTTCTGCTTGCCCAATCCCTAGCATAGTTTAGAGCAACCTCAAGGATGCTTTAAACTACAGTGGCTCGTTCTGGCTCTGGCACACTGGCTAAGGACAACCCAAGGATGGCGGTTATGGCTGGAGCACTGTATACGGCACTAGGGAGAACACTGCTGGAATCCTGTGTCTTGTTCTGATGTCAGCACTTTAGAAAGGATGTTGACAAACTGGAAATGCATTCAGAAAAGAGCTAAGGATTGAATCGAGGTCTGGAACCCATGCCGTGCAGTGATTGACTTCTGAAGAAAGAGAAGGAGTACTTGTGGCACCTTGGAGACTAACAGATGTTTTATGCATCTGATGAAGTGAGCTGTAGCTCACGAAAGCTTATGCTCTAATAAATTTGTTAGTCTCTAAGGTGCCACAAGTCCTCCTTTTCTTTTTACGGATACGGACTAACATGGCTGCTACTCTGAAACCTGACTTCTTAAGCTCCATCAATGTAGTTTATCTGAGAGAAGGTTAAATGGTGACTTGATCACAGCCTACAAGGCCCAGATTTTTAAAGGTATTTAGCATTCTTGCATTCAGCAAGGCCTACGTGATTTGATGGTGAGTCCCATTTTCATAAGTGACTAAGGAGCTTTTTCTTATTGAAAGTCAATGGGACTTATTCTCCTAAATACCTTTGAGGATCTGGGTGTTAGGAATCTAACTCCTATTGAAATCAGTGGGAGTTATGCACCTAAATACCTTTAAAGACCTGGCCCTACTTGCCTAAATCACTTTTCAAATTGGGATTTAGCCATCTAAATTCCTTATGCCTTGCAATGCTGACCAAATAATGGCTACAAGCCTTTAAAAATCTAAATACCTGCACATGGAGATTTCTGATCGTGATCTGATCTTTAATCCAGCAGATGAAGGTAGAATAAGATCCATTGAATGGCTGGAAGTTGAAGCTAGAGCAATTCAGATTGGAAATAAGGTGCATTTTTTTTAACATTACAACACTTTACCTGGTGAGGTGGTGGATTCTCCATCACTAAAAGATATCTACCTTAACCAGAAATAATGTGCTGGATGCAGGGGAAATATAGGGTGAGGTTCTCTGGCTATTACTATGCAGGAGTTTGGACTAGATGACCATAATGGTCCCTTCTTACCTTAGTATTTATGAATCTATACTACCTACGTGGGAGGTGGGGGAGGGGGAGTACAGGTTGCTCCCAGGGAGACCACCTGGCTAGTATTTGACTGGCCTGTCTGTTTTTTTTATGGATTTGCCAGTTGCCAGAAAAATAATTTAATCTGCTGGGTTTTTGTTGTTGTTGTTGTTGTTGTTTTTTTCACACGCGTCTAAAGATTTGCATTATTATTATTTCTGTGTCCAGCTAAAGATGCTGCAGTATTCCCACTTCTGCAGTTTAAGCTATAACAGATCAACATGATTAAAAAGACAGCAGCTGTCTTCCCACCAACACGCAAGTGCACTGCCTGTGTGTGTGTGAGAGGGTTTGAGTCACGTGAGTGAGGAAACAAGCGATGTTCTCAATCTTATCTATACATGTTCTCTCTCTAGATACTATAAGTGGCTGTTGAGGGGGTAGACAGGAGGGTTGCAGAGTTGCCCAGGGGTTGGGGTTGCAGTGGGCTTGCCTTGGGTGGCAGAGATGCTGGGGTTTTTTGCGTTTCAAAGATGGTAACCCTGGCTTCCCCTGTGCTAGCTGGGGATTATCCCATGCCTGATCGGTGCCTTGCCCTTATGCAGGGAGCACAGGGTGAAGGAGGAAAGGCTCTTGGGCCTAGACCTTCAAAAGGTATTTAGGCTTCTAATGTCCCTTGAAATCAGTGGGAGCTAAGTGCCTAAATGCTTTTGGGGATCTGGGCCCTGCACTCCCACTCCCAGAGCCCACCCTCACTTATCATGTAGTCCTTAGGCAAACTCCCGCTGGAGTGACCGGACCAAATCCTGAGAGGTGCTGACCTCTTGGGGTGTTTCTGGTCTTCAGGACCTCTCAGGTTTTATCCCAGAGGCTTGTTTGCCTGAGGGGAAAACTGATGAAAGGCCTCGGGATTTGGTCCATTGTGTTGACTGATAGCTACATTAGAGCACAATGTGGTACCTGGAGGCCAGACTCTCCATTGGAATAAATTGGTGCAGCTTGATTGGCACAGCTTAATTAGTTTCAATTTCTGCCCGCAGAGAGTATGGCCCCATTATCACTGTTCCGGTACCATAGTGATGCCTCCTGTTTAATACTGGTGCAGTCAGTACAAAATAATCCCACCCATTTTAAGCCTATATGAAAGTGTTACACTCCTTTTGAGTAATGGACAGTATGTTTATGGCTCTGAGATGGAGGTAACTATAAAGCACTATAGCAAATTGAAAGGCGATTGGATTTGATTGCAACTCCTTCTTTATTTCTCTCTTTCTCTTCTATAGGTTGCCCTGGGATGTGGGATAATATTACATGCTGGAAGTCGGCGAGTGTGGGCGAAACCGTCTCTGTCAAGTGTCCTGCTCTGTTCAGAATTATTAACTCTGAAGACGGTAAAGTGCTCTTCTCCTTTCTTCATTTGTTCCATGTTGTTGCTAGATTCAGTAGCCTCTTGCTGCTTGCAGTCATGCTGATCATACAGCCAAGCAATTGGTACTATTAAAGGGGATCAAAAGCTCTTTAGTGGACTGGGGCTGCTGGAGGCATAGTGTGCAAACAATACGTCAGGCTTCCAGGATTTGTGTGTGTGTGTGGAGGAAAGCGTCACATAATATACAAGATGAGAGGATCACTACACTATGGCTAATTACAAAATAGAAAGCTGCGCCCTTAGATACTGATTGAAGCTAATGGGAATTGTGATTGCTGTCTAAAGGGCCTTGTATTATTAATACAAAATTAAAAAAAAAGAGAGAGAGAGAGAGAGAGACAGGTCCTGAAGTCAAAACACGGGTCAGATTCTGGTTGGCCTCATGCACGTGTGGTCGGGACGGGGAGAGGGTAGAAGGAACTCCCGTCTTGTGTCAGGAAGAATTCCAGGGCCTTCATTCACCCAAGGGTGCGGGTGGCTCTATTTATGCTCCCTATAAGGGGTGGAAATGGGAGGGGCCATGGTCCTACCACCCCAGGCATCTGTCGGTGTAGCTCGCTGGTGGCACAGTAGGGGAATCAAGGGTAGCAGTAGCAGTGAATATGCAGCCTGAGGGCTGATAGCTCTTGGTGTTCCCTCTGGAGCAGTACAGCTGTACATCATCTTCAATGCAGGGTTGTGCCTAACTATCCCAATCAAGCCCTCAGTCCTTCCTCATGCAAAACTCCCAATGAAATCAATGCGAATTTGGCCTGAGTAAAATCTTCAGGACTTGAGCAAGTTATAATTAACTATTAAACTATTTAGTCTGATTATTGACATTAAGGCACAGGAAATGAGGTTCTCACTTGAATGCATGAGAGAGACAGACTTTCAAATTTGTTTGGCAAGTTTTGTTTTTAATAATAATCCATTAACCACATTTTTGCTGCTGTTAAATAGCCCAATTCTGGACAATTCCTCCCAGCTCCAATCCTAATCCAGTGATGTATCAGTTAAATGGCAGCTTCCTTTGGGGGGGTGCTAACAAAACTTGATCCTGATCCCTACAGCTATTTTGCAAATTTTTCACATACATTCTTCTATAGTAAAGTCCACATTTGCACCTGCAAACACTGTACAGAAAAAGCTTTGTATATTTGAGCAAGTAAGGACTTCATGCACAAGTTCATGTGTGTGCTAAACCCCATTACACTGTTATGCTTGCTTCAGTGTCCTGGTCATTTACTCTTGTAAAAACGCTATTTTGGATTTTATATGACTAAATGTTGTCACAAAGACCTTATTTTTGATGTCCTATAATATATAAGACCAGCTGCAGCAGCCTCAATAGTGCTAAGGAATTGGTTCTGTAGTGACTCAGAGATGCACTTTCTAAATCATCAAAGGCTAGTGATGGAAGCAAAACGACATGCCAGAGTTTTATGGAGATAGCACAGGCAAGAAAATTCTTGCTCTCTCCATGGATTTTTGACCAGCCTGAGACACAGATACCCATCTGAATCAGTCACACACACACACAGTCACTCGCTCAGTCTGATGGCCAAACTAGTTCATTCAGGTCATCTCCAGAGCAGCAGTTACATTCAACCAAAAGTTTTCCCAGTACAATAATCACGGGGTGCTCGCTTTCTGAAGGCAGAACGCTTTTATAATGTTTATTGTGCACCAACTGGCAGCTTATTTATCATTTTCTTCTGATGTAATTATAGCAGCCCGGCTTTCAATAGCAGTTCTTGTCAGATGATGTTCCATGAGAAGCCCCTGTTTTTGAGTGGTTTGTAATCACATTCTTTAAATATCCTTGAGCTGAAGCTTGGCAACGTAGAAGATCTTTTCTTTTTTTATGTCAGTGCACTGCTCATGGATGTTGCTGGTTTGGCAATGCAGAGTGATGTGCTGTTTATCTACAGCACAGGCAAGATTTCTCTATAGTAAACATGCCTCAACCCCAACCCTCCCAAGTGTCCCTCACCATTATGAATGTCAGTCCTGCATTTGTTTCCATTCCACCCATATTTGGTGCTCTCTCTGCATCGGAAATAAACAGCTGCAGAACTGCACGTGCAGACAGAGCTATGTACCACAAAGGGATGACTCCAGCAGTACTTTTAAGTCTTCTGCATAAATACTTTTGTGTCCTGCATTTAGGATGTTTGTCACATGTTGCCTTCCGCAGTTGGGCCTTGGCTGGTTGAGCTCTCAACCTTGACCTGGAAAGGTGAGAAGAAGTGCAGTGTAAATACCCATTCAGCCCTCTTGGTCTCCATGCCAAAATCACTAACAAGTGCCAGGTGGCATCACTTGCAGTTTTCATGTGTAAACCTGTCCAATAGAAGCAAGTCCAAGACCCTCCAAATCATCAAGTAACCATACAGCTATTAGATCGTTAACAATGTGAGGCCACTATTAACTCAGACTGGCTTTGTACTAGTGACCCAAATGTAGAGGACTCTACAACCATTTCAGATCCCCACGACCTTTTTGTATCATCCTTACAACTTTTTTATTTTTATTTGTCCGGTATTTTTGTTTCAGTAGGAGGAGAGTGGAGCAATAGTCACATTTCTATGACTGTTCCATTTATAAAGGGTTGGTTAATTACTGGACATACCAGGATAGAACATTTCACATGAGATGAAAACAGTAAACAAAATGATATTTCAAGATCCATCTGGCTGAGAATTGCGGAATTGCTCCCAAATCTCTTCTACTCTAGTATGGTAAGGACGGATCCAAGTTTCTGAGCTGTCGCTCTGCTGGGATTCCAGGATGCAACATTTCTTTCTTGAAAATATATTTATGTGACCTCCATCCATTAATCCAGAGACGTTGCTTTCATTTTAGTCTTTTGGGGAGGTTATAAATCAGAGAATCGTAGGACTAGAAGCAACCTTTAGAGGTCTTCTGCTCCAGTCCCCTGCACTCATGGACAAACTGGAGAAATAGTCTGAAGTAAATAGGATGAAATTCAATAAGAACAAATGCATAGTACTCCACTTAGGAAGGAACAATCAGTTGCCCACATACAAAATGGGAAATGAGTGCTTAGGAAGGAGTACAGTGGAAAGGGATCTGGGGGCTCACAAGGGATCATAGTGGATCACAAGCTAAATATGAGTCAACAGTGTAACAATGTTGCAAAAAAAGTAAATCTCATTCTGGGATGTATTCGCAGGAGTGTTGAAAGCAAGACATGAAGTAATTCTTCCATTCTATACCATGCTGATTAGGCCTCAACTGAAGTATTGTGTCCAGTTCTGGGCGCCACATTTCAGGAAAGATGTGGACAAATTGGAGAAAGTCCAAAGACGAGCAGCAAAAATGATTAAATGTCTATAAAACATGACCTATGAGGGAAGATTGAAAAAGCTGGGTTTGTTTAGTCTGGAGAAGAGAAGATTGAGGGGGGCATGATAACAGTTTTCAAGTACATAAAAGGTTGTTACAAGGAGGAGGGAGGTAAATTGTACTCATTAACCTCTGAGGATAGGACAGGAAGACTGGGCTTAAATTGTAGCAAGGGCAATTTAGGCTGGACATTTAAGTTTAGGCATAAAGTTGCTGTTTGTCATGATTTTTGTAGTACAGTGCCACTGTTGATTCTGCTGCTGACATGTCCTAGTTCACAGGCCATTCAAAGCATCCCAGCTCATCTTTGGTAAATAAATTGTGGTGACGTGTGGCAAAGCTGCGATGTTGCTCTGCTGTGTAACAAAGGAGGTCAAGGCACTACAGTGAAGCATCTTGGTCCCACTGGGTGTAATTTGATGAGCTGTGATCCTCAATAGCAATGTTGGCTTGTTTCTTATTTTTTATTTTTTCCCACCCAATGAAAATGCTGTCTTTCAAAAGAAGTCTGTTGAAGTCCAGAAAGCACCCACAACCAGCGATGCTGGTTGGCTGCACAGAGACCAAAAGATAGCTATGACTGGCTCTTGCCGGCTCTTCTCTCTAGTCAGAATGAATTCCCCTCCCCGAACAAGTGCTCAATCTAGGAAACTATACACAGCATTAAAAAGGTTTCAGAGCAGCAGCCGTGTTAGTCTGTATTCTCAAAAAGAAAAGGAGGACTTGTGGCACCTTAGAGATGAACAAATTTATTTGAGCATAAGCTTTCGTGAGCTACAGCTCACTTCATCGGATGAGCATAATGAAAGCTCATGCTCAAATACATTTGTTCGTCTCTAAGGTGCCACAAGTACTCCTTTTCTTTTGGCAGTAAAAAGAGCATGATTATGCTACATTGATTTACTGTATATAAAAACAGAGAAAATAGTTTAGATAGATAGATAGTGTGTAGTGTGTACCACCCATAAGAAACTCTCTAATTAGAAGTTAGAGTTCTATAGCCATTTCTCTAAAATACTATGGAATTCAGTGGCAAATGGGATCCTTTCCATAGGTGTTTTGAACCATCACATAGGGTTCCATGGCTGGGATAGAACTAATTCCATTGGATGGCTAAAATATTATTTGGGAACCATTTCATTCACTATTAAATTCTGTAAGACCTTTTCAGAAGGGCAAGGCGAATTCCATCCCATGAACTGGGTGGGGAAAGAAATACTAGTGGTCGGCTTACGGCTTTCACCTCGCTTCTTCTACAATCCGCTGTAACCCCAGGCTTGTCTCCCATGTGTCCTGCCCAAGTTTTACTATCCTGGAGAGCTAGAAACCACTTAGACTTTGCTCTCCCACTGCAGGATGTAAATAATTTCCCATTAAAACCAATGGGAGTTACACATATTCTGCCATAAGGGAATTAGGCTGCAGGTCATTCCCATTTCTACTGCTTTACAACGACCATTGGCACTGCTGCTTCCTAGGCACTGGGCTTAGCTGTGGCAATTAAATCTGTTGGATTCAGGAAATCTTCTGTGGTCTTCCTCATTTTGAAATACATCATTCTTTTGACAAAACCGAAGCTGTCAGAAAGAATGGAAAAGGAAGGGTGTGTGTGTGTGCGAGAGTGAGTGGGAGAGAGAGAGAGAGAGAGAGAGGAGTGCCGTGCTATACCTATATCCTTTCTCAAGATGAGTAGTGTATGGAAAAGGGCCCAGTAAGACCACTAGTTATTCGGATACTTCTGTGACATATCTATGGTGAATAGATAGATCTTAATATACTTTGTCTTGCCCAAGCTGAAAACTGCTCAGAACATTTGCCAGCGACAGCATCTCTTACTTTGGCTGCTTTATTATTGTACTACTATTTGAACGCCCATCTTGTCACAATGCTGTGGCAACTGGGCCACATAATCCACATCTGTGCACTCTCCTGTGTGCAAGCAATGAAACTGTTGCATGTAAATTAGCTGTAGAGCAAAAGTGGTGATGGGTTCAGTTACCTCTGAGATGACAGTGGTCTAGGACTCTTGGCATTGCATAGATACATGTGTTGCTGTCTCACCGTTGTGACAAGGTCGGACCAGATGGCTACAGGAGAGTAATAGAGGGCGGATATATTAGCCCCAGGCTAAGTAGGTCCCTTTTCCCTGGGTAAGGTAACAGGGAAGGATCCAGAACAATCAGGAACCTTCTGGAGACAAGACAGACAGGCTGATTAGAACACCTGCAGCCAATCAAAAAGCTGCTAGAATCAATTAAGGCAGGCTAATCAGGGCCCTGGGCTGGAACCCAGAGTAGAGGGCAGGCCCGGGTTCCCCCCAAACCTCTGAACTCCTGGTCAGACACAGGAGGAGTTGGTGTGGACTGTGGGTTCATGAAAACAGCCAAACTAAGGGCTGCCATGAAGCTCCAAGGCGAGCAAATCCACCAATAAGCGCAAGACCCACCAAGGTAGAGGAGGAACTTTGTCACACCATGTAATTCATAAAGTCAAAATGGCTGGAAATTTAAAAATTGCGTAGTAACGGACGAGAGATCTCAGTGGTGATTGAACCTGGTGATATTCTGAACAAAAAGAGCTCTCCACCATGCTTGTAGCTGTTTCTATTGCTTCACACTGACTCAAGAGACATTCTGGGCTTCAGAATCACATAGACAATTGACCGACTTGGAATGTTATTGGTAGAGAGAGACAGTAAAGCTGACTATTTAAGATCAGAGACTTTACAAGCAATAAAATGTAGCTAGAGAAAATATGCATTTCTACTGAGCCTGGAGAAGCAAGCTTTCTCTGTGACTAGCTGAAATTAATGTCAGCATTGCAGCAGTCGTGCACTGCTGGCAAATAAGTGTGGCTAAAGAATCGGGTAGCTGGGGTCTGACTTTTCAGTCCAAAGTTCTCTCTTGGTGGATTTTTCAGACTCCTGTGAGGGAAACTGACCTGGGAAGCAAACTCCAGAAACAAGGAATCTCCACTGGAAAAAAAAAAGTGCCCCAGTCCACTAGAGTTCAAATATACAGACCGCTAATAAATACTCCAGCTGAGCTCAACTAGCATCAGGATACACAGGGAAAGAGGTGTCCTCTTTAGATATCCAGACCGTAGGTCACACAGGGCTTCATACTGAGTTTGACCCCAGCATCTTGCATGGCACTCAGAAGCAAAATCCAGAGTAAAGCAAGCTGTTGCCTTGTACTGAAACTTTTGGGTGTCTTTCAAAGGTAACCCCAGATAGAATGCCCTTCAGTTGTCCTGTCCAGAATTGATCAAATGCCAAAAACCACCTGTGATGGGCTGTACCAGGCCCTTTGATGCCCCTGCTGGAGGCCTCGCTTTCCTGCGACACCCTGCCCCAGGAAAAGGAGCAGGGAAGGTAGGTCCGCCAGGCCTGCCTAGAAAGGCTTCAGGGAAGCAGCCAATCGGAGCTCAGCAAGCTCAATTAAAAGGAGCTGCAGGGCTTGAGAGTTCAGTTGCTGGCTGGGACCAGAAGGGTGAAGAAGGAAAGACTGGAAGGCTGTGAAAGTCTCCAGGCAAGATGGCCTGAGAGAGACCCTGCTCAAGCAGGGAACAGACAGAGAACCCTGAGGTAAGGGTGAAGAGGAAGGAGCTATATGGGAAGTGGCCCAGGGAATAGCAGCAGTGATGGAGTTAAGTGAAGCAGCACATGGCTGCTATTTGTATGGTCCCTGGGTTGGGACCCGGAGTAGTGGATGGGCCTGAGTCCACCCTCCAGCCACTGGCAGGGTTGCCTAAGCCCCAAGAAGGGGATAAAGCTTCTTTAGAGGCCCAAGTGAAGGGCGTGACTTAAAGAGCCCCCTGGGAGAAAACCCTGGAGGCATTGCACTATACCAGGCAGACACGGACTTAAAGCAAGCCCAGAAGGGTCTGAGAACTGAACCCAGAGACAGGGCTGCAGATACCAACCAGGGCACACTGGTACGTCCTGTTGGACTTTTGTTACCCCAGAAGGGGTTTGTTTATTCATGCATAGAGACTGTGTTGCCCAGAGGGCTGGCCACTGAAAACCCACCTGATGCGGTTAACAGCCAGCCCAAAGGTGGCACTGGAGGAGAGAGAAAGAGAGAGAGTGTGTTCAAGTTTGCACCTGACCAACAGGAGGCACTCCTGAGAGGAGAGTGTCCCCAGTCACACCACCCTTAGTTGAGAGAGAAGGTTACAAATTCCTGGCCATGTGGAGGTGTTAAAGAATCTATTTAGTCACTGCTAAATGTCTGAGATTCCAGAGATCAGTATAAATTCAAAAGCCTGTCTCTTCCACCAACAGAAGTTGGTCCAGTAAAAGAGATTACCTCACCCACCTTGTCTCACTAAGATTCCAGGAGCATTTCTGCTCGGGGTCCTGATGACTTTTTCTTTGAGGGAAGCCAGCCTTCTGCATTCTTGCAGGAGGACATCAACAATTGCTGTTAACAGGGGAACACTTCTTTCTGGCTGGTCTTTCAACACTGGTGAGTCTGCAGATGGAGACCATAATTCTCCCAGCTTCTCTAAACAAGCAAGAGGGATTGAAACTCAGCATGAGCCTGCTCCCACATCACCAGGCAGTTCAGTTGGGAAAGGGGTAGGGGGGAATTCACAGCAAAGAAGGATCACCTCTGTATCCAAGTAAAGACTATCCAAACTTCCATACAGTGCCCTTGGTCTAGCCTTGGGAGATGCTGTGTTAGAGGACAAGAACATTTTGCTGGCCTTCCCCACAACCCCAGCATGGGAATGTAAGAGGTCTCTGTGCTACCAAGGATCAAACACAAAGTCTGATGACCACCACCAGTGCTCCAGTCTCTTCTCACTACTTCATCAAAATACCAGCGTGTGAAAGGTATTCTCGTCTCTCACAATACCCTATCTGAGCCGTAATGTGCTACCAGGCTCTCAGCAAAGTGCCCCAGCCACTGAATAGTGTCTGCCCTCGGAGAATTCCAGGCAGAAATAGCAATCTAAACCAATGCCCTCTGTAATCTTGCTGAGCTGCTGCTTGCCATAGAAACGGTAAATAAGACCACAAGGAATCGACATCTGAATTGCTTTCAGAACAGATGGAAGGTGAGGGACCTGGAGGACTTACTGTGTGGGGATGGACTGAGGGCAGTGGAAACAGCAAGGAGAGGGACAGGTGCAGTGTGCAGGAAGGTGAGCTTAGCAGTGGGAAAAGCTGACGAACAAGACCATGGAAAAGTTGGTGTCTAACTGGACTGCTGCTCTCTGATGCCGCTTTGCAAGCTGGCTGAACAGATTGCTGCAGGATCTCATGCACAGCACAATAGGCGAGGGAGGAAAAGGGCATCTTGTAGTAGAAGCTAGCTCTGATATTTATTAGCCAGTAAGCGTTAACAATACAATCAGTGCTGTACAAGACACAGAAGACATGGTCCCTGTCCAAGAAGCTCACACCCTACCTAGGTGGAGAGCACAATAGAGAACGTCTAGAGAAAGTGTTATCCATATTCCGTCTCTCTCTCTCACACGCACATTTATATAGGGCTTGATCCTGCACACACTGAAATCACTGGGGACTTTGTGATTGATTCCAGTTGTCTCCGGATCATATCCATTTGAGGGTTACCTTTTGTGAGCTGACCCTGCAACCCAAAATACTTAATGAGGGAGAATGAGAATAAGAAAAATAGGTTATCAAGGTGCTTTGGAACAACATGAGCTCTGACTGCCTCTGTTCCCTCCAGCCGTACCTGCTGCACCACTGAACAAAGGGTTAAATAGAAGTTATCCCCAGATAAACATGAACACAAGATACACCCAATCCCAAGGCCAGCCGACATAGAGAGCAGGGGGGAGAAAGTCAATTTGTAGAAGACAATTTAAAAGAATGTACTGAGGCTTAAATATGTATTATATCCTATTTTTTGGCCTTAACGTTGAAGCTTATGTTCTGTTCAACCTGAGACGCACTTAGAAGTTACTTGAGCATTATGATTCACATACATCAAGGGGGTAGCGAGGAGGTAGTTGTGATTGTCTAGCTTCAATAGATCAATGGCATTTCTCGTTTGTCAAAACTCTATTACATTAATGACCAACAGAGAGGAAGGATGTTCTTGTGGTTAATACAGGAGACTGAGATTCAGGAGATCTGGGTCCAATTCCCATCTCTGCTGTACACTCCATGTGACCTTGAGCAAGTCATTTCATCTATATGCTTTGGTTCTCCCGTCTATAAAATGATGATAAACAATACTTCCTTTGTCTGTCTTGTTGATTTAGATTGTAAGTCTCTGTCCCCAAGTATTCTCTCTTACCATGTGTTTGTAGAGCTTCTAGCACAGTGGGACCCTAAAGTTTGCTTAGGGTCTCCAGGTGGTACTGTGATACTAGTAATTATAAATAGCTATAGAGGTGATGAACAATTTTCTGTAATTTTGAAAAAGTGGCACTTCGTAAGTATCAGAGATGGCCATAGATTGTTAGGCCAAAACGCTGTCCATGTGCAGAGAACACGCCTTCCAGGCTGACCAATATTGTCTCAGTGGTTCCTTGTACTCCCCCGTTGGTCTGCCGGTATCCACCTGTTGTCATTTGTCTTATGCTTAGTTTGTAAACTCCATGGGACAGTGACTGTCTCTTTTTGTTCTGTTTGTACAGTGCCTAGCACAATGGTCCATGACTAGGGCTCCTGGGATTGACAGTAATACAAATAATAAATAATAGTAATAATAACAGAAGGGACAACCTGATCATCTCATCTGAGCTGCTGCACATCACAGGCCACTAAACCCAACCCAATAATCCCTTCATGGATTAGACTAAAATATCACTGCCCTCTAGAGACTATAAACTATTGTGTCAAACACTGAACAAAACAGTCTCTCAAACAATATATTAGACAAGTAACACTCTGCTGAACATATGATTAGGTGGAGATTATTAGACCTGCTATAGAGTTTATTGACATGTGTAAGCAATTACTGATTGAAAAATAAATGTTCAAATACATTATTTGATGGATACTATTCATCAAGTCTTGTGCTGTTACTTACAACACATATAGCACAGACTTCAGTGTGAACCATGACTGTAAGACTTTAATTGAAAAGGAGGACTTGTGGCACCTTAGAGACTAACCAATTTATTTGAGCATAAGCTTTCGTGAGCTACAGCTCACTTCATTGGATGCATACAGTGGATCCGATGAAGTGAGCTGTAGCTCACGAAAGCTTATGCTCAAATAAATTTGTTAGTCTCTAAGGTGCCACTAGTACTCCTTTTCTTTTTGCGGATACAAACTAACATGGCTACTACTCTGAAACCAGACTTCAATTGAAATCCGTAACGAAGAGGAAGTGCTATTTATTCACTGATTTTGTTTTTGAAAATGTGTATTCTCTGTAGCGCCTTTGATGAATCTAGCCCATTTTAATCATCTCAGTGTGTTTCCTTTGATTTATTTGAAAAGCCTAGTGCACCAGAGCCCTCATTGTCCATGTGCTGAGAATAATGTAACAGAAGGACTCGGGTGGGAGCCAGGAGGGCGAAATGTTCTACAGCAAGGCAGCACATCAGCTGCAGAATAGTCATTGTCTGGGTCTTCAATGCAGTTCTTCTTTTTTAGCCTGTGAGTTTCAAAGCCAAGCTGTGCCTCATTGGAACATGGTGTGGATGCTTCGGGACTAATTCTGCCCGACCTTAAATCATTAAACCCCAGTGTCAGTCCATTGATCTCCAGGGAGTTCCAAAGGCCTACAGCTGAAACCAAGCGGGTTAATCAAGCTCCCTGTGAATTCTCACTGGGACATGGAGTACTGCACCCATTCTTTGTAAGCTCTGCAGCCAGGAAGAGGAGGAGAAAGCCAAAGAATGTTGCGGTTGTAACTCTGGGTTTCTTGTTGAAAAGGAAACTCTGTTCTTGTTTTAACAGGACTTGGAGAATTTGAGTCAGATTGAAGGTGCATGCTGATACTGTGTTGGGAGTCCATATGAGTACATACCATTGAGAGCATACATAGTAAGGGCTTGTCTACATTGCCCGCTGGATCGACAGGCAGTGATCAATCCAGTGGGGGTCAATTTATCGCATCTAGTCTAGACGCGATAAATCGACCGCCGAACACTCTCCCGTCGACTCCGGTACTCCACTAGGGCGAAAGGCTCAGGTGGAGTCGACGGGAGAGCGTCAGCCATCAACTTACTGCAGTGAAGACATCATGGGAAGTAGATTTAAAGATGTCGACTTCAGCTACATTAGTCACGTACCTGAAGTTGCATATCTTAGATCGATTCCTGCCCTCCCCCCCACAGCGTAAAACCAGACCTAAGAGCAAAATTCTGCCCTATTTGAAAGCTCAGAGGATTGGACAGCGTCCAGTCAGCAATCTCGGGTTTCCTATCCAAATTCAGATTTACACCCTAACCCTGCTTAACTTTAAGAATGGGAGTAACCCAGCTGAACTCGGTGAATAATATGAATAAACGTAGGGCTTGTCTTCATGTATAGCAACACTGTAGCGTTTTAGTGAAGCTGCTTCTATGCGAGAACTTCTCCTGTCGGTGTAGTTAATCCACCTCCATATTCTAGGTTTGGATACATGCACACTTGGGTGCCGTAAACTTCAATGAGAATGGCACCCAGAGATGGGAAAGCCAGACTGTAGCCTGTAGCTTCCCTGCAATTATATTTACAACATGTTTTTTATCCTCACGCTCATGTGATTGGCTTTGACTTCTAGTTGTAATGCAGAGCATAATGTAGAATGTAAATCTAATTGACTTTCCAGTGGCTTAACGTATTAGTGAAAATTAGGTTGATGGATAAAGTCTAAAAGCTCCAGATAGTAAAAGGTTCTCCTGGAACTTTCTCTAATGCATTAGCAAATTCTGGGCTGCAGAAAAATATGTTAATAAAATGGAAATGTGCTATTAGGACAGTCAGAAATTTAACATTGTAGAAAATATCAATCCATTAACTTTGTCCAACACTGGTAAAAATGCAGCAGTAATTTGGCTAGATGGGGATTTTTTTTCAACATAAAAAGGCTATTCATTACACAAAGCTACGTTAGTGTAATGTTGTGGCTGTGACTGCAAATGTTATGAAATGCAAAATGAACCAAAATCCTATGTTCCGTCATCCCCATATCTGAGTGCCTTCTGAGTAGTCAGAAATAAACACAAATAGTAGGAAAAATCTCTCTCTTTTTCTTCCTTGTCAACTACTAGGAGAAATAGTTTGAGAGAGAGAGAGCATGCTCCCAATAGTTAATGCTAGGAGAAAAATAGTATTAGAAAGGCTAGAAAACCTGCTGCTTTAAGATTTAAGACAATCTTTATTAGGGATTAAGATGAGACCTTCTTGTGGACCAGGTTATCCCACATCTGCCTACTGTGGAGATTCTTGCACCTTCCTCTGAAGCAGAGAGACCGGATACTGGGCCAGATGGACCATGAATCTAATCTTGTCTGGCAATTCCTGTGCAAGTTTTGCCATTGATTTCAGTGAGAGTAGGTTTGGGGTCTGACTGAGGGACCGCAATCAGAGAACCCCGAGCTTTGCATTGGATTCTGCTCCCAGTAAAGTCAGTGGCAAAACTCCCATTGATGCCAATGGGAGATGGATTGTGCCCTTGACCCTTTTAGAAAGATCTAGTATTTGTGCTGTGAGAGCTGGTCATATACCATTTGACAAGTACAGCGTTCAGTGAATATTGATGACACAAAATGTTGGTCAACCAGTCCCACTATTTGCAGACCTAACTGGTGTTTCAAAATATGCAACAAATATGACCAGCAAAGAAGTGGCAGTTGATGGATTTCTGCAAAGAACGCTGTCACCGTATTGGCATTCTGCTCACGAGGTTCAAGATTAGTCCTTGAAAATGACTAGTGAGTTGAGGACACACATTAGATGTTGAATACATGTATCCAAGCAACCTCAGCAGCCCAGTTTGCCTGCCAGGGATTTGAATAGAAGGATGATGATGATGACGATGCAAGAGGCTTGGATGTTTAGGCTTGCTGATTTGTTTTCCTGGCCCCCCCGCTCGCCCTATAATCCCTGTAATCCTCCCACTGAAGTCTTTGATTTCCCATTTAGTTGCTCCAAAGTGCCATTTCAGTTTATTTTAAGAGCAAAAACATATGAAATAAAAATTATTTCATGAGGCTTTTGAAAAAAACCATAAAACACAAGTCCCTCTTATGTGGTGCTGGCAAGGGTCCATTCATTATTTTTGTCCTGTACCGCTGTTCCCTTTTCAGCAGGAGCTAGACAGATCTCTCAGCATTTTACACCATCTATTTTTATGAAAGACCTCCATAAAAGGTAGATGTGTGGCTATTCCAGTCCCTAGTTAATAGCTGTAGGTCACGTTCGGAGTTAGTGTAGGACAATCTGAGGGCATTGGGACACTCCATGTTCTAAAGGACTTAAGTTCATCTAAACAGTCAGCCTGCAAAAGGCAGATAAAACACTGTCCACATCTTTTCACTGTGTATTTGTTCAGTAGAGCATTGACAGAACTAGTCTGAAATCGTGAAGATCACAGTTAGTTTTCCACCATGACTCTTCTTCTCTGGTGCAACACTACCACCTTGTGGCTATACATGGCTCATCTTTTATCTGACTGGTATGCTCGGTTCTCTGACACAGAGCCTCGTGCAAAACCCACTGAAGTCACTGGAGGGACTCTGACTTCAGTAGGCTTTGGGTCAGGCCCTTAGCTTCACTAAGGCAGCAAGTAGGATTGATGGGAGGTAGGCAGGGGGCAATTCCAACTTGATGGCAGAAAATCAACGAGCTTTCAGATCTGCCCAAGCACGCCTCAGATTTCCTCTGATCTGTCTATCTTGTCTGCATTTCATCATCATGCATTCCAGGCATCAAAATTGTTGCAGTATCTTGTATCTTTTTTTCAGGATGGTGTCACGTCGTAAAGGAAGCTGTGCAGCTGGGAAACTTTTCTAACCAAGCATATACCCCCCCTACACACTCACACCGCACCCAGCACCTTGAATTCTATTAAGCAGTAGTTGAAATCCCAAGTCCTTGGCTCAGCAGGATAGCAGGTTGATCTGCCTGGCAGAATATGAACTAACCTCACAGGATTTTCAGGCTGCTGGAAAGTATGCCAGATCCGCTGGCATAATTCACTGTAGCTCTAGTGACTACAATGGAGTGACATTAATTTACATAAGCTGAATGTCTGGCCCAATGTGCACTCCAGAGCAGATGTGTCCACATGTGCAAGGATTAATGTCCTGGCCCAATGTGCACTCCAGAGCAGATGTGTCCTGTGCAAGGATTAATAATTCCAGCTTCCAGGGAGTGTGGGTGTGTTTTAGACCAGCCCCAATTGGCCTTACGGCCCCAATTGACCATCCACTCGTCTCTGCTGGCTGCAGATGTCGAGACAAATTACAACTAAGGAGACTGAGTGGGGGAGTAAAAGTTAAATAAAGATCCTGCCCTTCCAGCCTTACTCCAAAGGCTGAAGGGTGTGAATAATCGTTTATTCTCTGGTATCTTGGAGTGGGGTTTGCCACCCTGCAAACAACAGCAGAAGCCCTTCTGTGTATATATTAAATTAGAGAATTTTAGATCCAGAGACAGGCTCCCCTGCAGCTTACCCCAAATACCCACAACTACTCGTGCTTTACTGTACCCAATACCTTAAAAAAATCTGGGTCTCATTTCCCACTAAAGCGTAAAGAGACATAGCTTAAAATGCTGTCTTTGCATCCCATGCAATCTTAATCCAGGTCCTCAGTGCTATATGAGGTATACATGAAGGCAGAATTTGATCCTCAATTTGTTTTTTAACATGGGAGGTAGCTTCATTTTAAATACAAGAAAAATGAGACCCAGGCTGGTTAAGTGACTTGCCCAAGGTTACATAGTATCTCAGTGGAGGAGACCTGAATAAAACTTAGACCTGCCCATCATGATATAGGGAATCACTGACCTTCTTAAACGAGACACTGCTTATTAAGAAAACCAACTGCAGATAACCAACCAACCAGGTTTCCACACAATTTGAGTACCTGCTTTGTGTCTCTAGTTTTCTAGGAGCTGCACCCTGCCTGGAACACTATACAGCACACAGAGATATCTAGTGACTGAATAATATACAGGAAGTAAACATATCAGTTACTGGGCACTGCACTTTAAGAAAGATATAGACAAATCAGAGGGTCCAGAGGAGCGCAACAAAACTGATGAAAGGTTTAGAAAATCTGACCTATGAGGAAAGGTTTAAAAGAAAGTGGCCATGTTTAATCTTGAGAAAAGACGAGTTGGTGGGGGGCTGATAACAGGCTTCAAATATGTTAAAGGCTCTTATGAAGAAAATGGTAAGGTTAATGTGACCAGATACTCAACACAATTAATTGTAACGACAAATGGGAAGGAACACAAGCCAAAACAGGGAAAGAACAGGTCAAAGAATATTTAGGTAAATTAGATGTATTCAAGTCAGCAGGACCTGATGAAATTCATCTTAGCAGACTCAAAGAACTAGCTGAAGCAATCTTGGGCTCATTAGCAATTATCTTTGAGAACTCATGAACAATGGGTGAGGTCCCAGAGGACTGGCGAAGAGCACACATAGTACCTGCCTTTAAAAAGAGGGACAAAGAGGAGCCGGGGAATTATGGACCAGTTAGGCTAACGCTGTTACCTAGAAAGATACTGAAACAAATTATTGAACAATCAGTTATAGGATAATAGAGTTATAAGGAATAGCCAACATAGGTTTGTCAAGAACAAATCATGCCAAACTAATCTAATTTTCTTCTTTGTCAGGGTTACTGGCCTAGTGGATGGGGGGAATTGGTAGACGTGATATATTTTGATTTTTGTAAGGTTTTTGGAACAGTCCCCCAACACATTTGCATAAGCAAATTAGGGAAACGTGGTCGAGATGAAATTATTACAAGGTGCATGCACAACTGGTTGAAAGATTATTCAAAGAGTAGTTATCAATGGTTTGCAGTCAAACTGGGTAGGCGTATCTGGATCGGATCAGTCCTGGGATCAGTGCTAGTCAATATTTTCACTAATGACTTGGATAACAGAGTGTAGAGTATCCTTATAAATTTTACAGGTGACACCAATGTGGAAGGGATTGCAGGCACTTTGGAGGACAGGATTAGAATTCAAAACGACTTTGAATTGGTCTAAAACCAATAAGATGAAATTCAAAAAAGACGAGTGAAAAGTACTTCACGTAGGAAGGAAAAACCAAGTACACAAATACAGAATGGGGCATAACTGGATCACAAAGTGAATATGAGCCAACAATGCGCTGCTATTGTAAAATGGCTAATATTCTGGGGTGTACTAACAGGAATATCCTATGTAAGGCATAGGAGATAATTGCTCTGATCTCCTCGATGCTGGTGAGGCCTCAGCTGGAGTACTGTGTCCAGTTCTGGGTGTCACACTTTAGGAAAGATGTGGCCAAATTGGCAAGAGGCCAGAGGAGAGCAACAAAAATGATAAAAGGTTTAGAAAACCTGACCTATGAGGGAAGGTTAAAAAAACTGGGTCTGTTTAGTCTTGAGAAAAGAAGACTGAGGGGGGACTTGATAACAGTCTTCAGATATATTAAGGGCTGTTACAAAAAGGACAGTGATCAATTGTTCTCCTGTTCACCTAGGACAAGAAGCAATGACCTTCATCTGCAGCAAGGGAGATTTAGATTAGTTATTAGGAAAAACTTGCTAGCTATAGGGAGGTTGTGAATTCCCTATCATTTGAGGCTTTTAAGAACAGGTTAGACCTGTCAGAGATAATGTGGGTATACGTGGTCCTCCCTCAGCGCAAGGTCCCTTCCAGCTCTACATTTCTATGATTCTGTATCCTTACATTCTTGTTTTCCTGTCAGACATACATTCATAGATTCCGAGGCCAGAAGGGACCGCTGTGATCACAGAACTTTCCCAGACATTGCAATCACATTTGGTTATTATGGAAAACAAACCAGTAAAAAAAAAAAAAAAAAGAAAAAATCATCTGTGCTAACCAGATGTCATTTCTTTCCAGGTTGGGAAGTGGATAACATGGGGCAAACTCATCCAGGTAGGAGGCAGTTCTGTTGGCTTCCAAGCTTTTATACATCTTCTCCCAGAGCTCATCTCTCTAAATTGCTCTGGGTTATGATGTGCCTCAGACTAAAAATTTAGACAGACACCCATTATTTTTGTACTTCGTAAATATTGGTAGTACAGTAGCACTCATGAGGGGAAATAAAAATTTGATGTCTTTTAAAATTAGTTTAATCTAAATGCTAAAATGTCTTACTCAAAATCATATGGTTATTGCATAATACAGGGCAGAACTAAGGTTGTTTAGGTGCCTTAATTGTGCATTTCCATACATTAACATGTTTGGATTTCCTTTACATTTTATCATAACTCTTATTGTCTTGGATTTATACCGCTTGATTTTGGGATACATTACAGGGATGTCGTGGGTATTTTATCCTAAATTACTGATCTGCACTCTCAACGTTAACTCCATCTTATTGTAGATTTTTAAATGTGTGTGTGTGTGTGTGTGTGTGTGTGTGTAAACTTTAGCATAAGTATGTTCGTCATTCAAACTAGAGGGTGAACCCATATTTGCAATTTCACCTTTCCCAAAGGCAAAACAAAACAGGCCACTTATTTAGGACCTGATCCAAATACCCTGGAAATCAGAAAGGAGACTTTCCTGGACATTGGATCAAACCCATATTGTAGAAGCTGTAAACAAAATGTCCTCACTATATTTCTGGTTTTGTAGGTGATTTTGACCTATTGGATAGCACAGGCCAAACTCCCTTAGGTAAGGAAAAGAAACAAGGATGTTTTATTTATTTTTACTCTGTTCTAAAGGAATAACCCAGCTTTCTCTCCTGCCAGCTGGAAGTTATTTTTCAGATGATTTCTAATTATAGTGCCACGCTTAGTTGTGTGTTACTTTTAGCAGCATTATGAAGATCCATCAATTGAATGCTACAGTCTAAGAAGGATATAATTATAAATTATATTTACTACTGTAACAATAATTACTGAATGGTGTAGAAGAAACCCAACAGTGTGATTTAGTAGCTATTTCTGCAGAGACCTGGGAGCTGGTGTGCAACAATAACTTACTGAAATTCAGCAAATAATGGAATGCTCACAGAAGAATGCACTGGTTCAATAGGTGAATTCTGTTCCATGTGTGGATGAATGACATGACTAAATGTCAGTGGCACTGACCTTATTTTTCCTGTGCTGCCTAACAAAATTGCTCTAAAAATGAAAAATACTGAGCAGCAGAAAATCCTCATGCAAAAGCTGAAATTGGAATCAATTCTGGTTAAGGTTCAATCCAAATAGAAGAAACTGGAATGGCTCAATAAATAGAAAGCATTCTACAGTTCTGGCTTGCAGGGCATTCAGAAAAGAATTCAGTGCACCCACGTGCACTGGTCTAATTTTTCAGTGTAGTCACAAGAGCTACTACTGTGAAGCAGCCGTGTGCTGGTAGAGTGTTGTGGGTAATCGGAGATGTGAACAAACATGTTAACCATCCTTCTTGGCTTCAGAATTCTCCTCTTAAACATTTCCATAACTGCAGTCTTTGGACTGAAGCTAAGGTTTAAGTTACGATGTTGTCAGGCCAGGAAATGTGTGGTAATGCTCCAGTCAGGAAAGGAAGATGTGTCCTGCGGTTTGGTTTGGCAATGGCATTTCCTTTGTGACCTATTTTACATGATGCTTGTGTCCATTCCAGATATAGGGGACATCAGCAGAAATTGCACAGAGGATGGCTGGTCTGAACCTTTCCCTCATTATTATGATGCCTGCGGGTTTGATGAAAATGAAACAGAGTCTGAAAATCAGGTAGGAACCCTTTAAAATGAGGAGCAAGTGAAGAACAGTGCACACATGTTAATTGTTTGGTTCAGGGCTGATCCATACAACATTCTCTGTTATTCATATCCATAAATATGAGTTCTAAAGAGGCAGGGCTTTGCTTGTAGTCTAGCATTACACTGCATATTTCCATAATATTAATACATACCGCTTATGCAGCATGTGGCTCTTATAAACGTTAGTTAATTAATCCTTACAGTTGACTACGGCATATAGTCTGCCCTAAAGTAAGCTGCTATGCCTTTAAACAACGTAGGAAGTAGTCATTGCAATCGCAAAAATCTAGTTTTTGCCCCACACATTATCAGTCACCTCAGTAAGACATTAAGCCACAGACAGACCCAAACCTGTGCTAACCCTGGTCATTATATATGGCACGGGAAAAGTACATGAAGACATCATGTATGAGCCCAGCCCTGTTCGTGTTTCTCATCCAAGCAGTCCCATTAAGAGCTGAGGTGAGTGGAATTACTCCCCTGAGTGAGGTGAGCAAGATCTGGCCCTACGTGACAGTACTGTTGGTGACCATGTCCTGTTTGTTTCTCAAGGATTACTACTACCTCTCTGTGAAGGCTCTGTACACAGTGGGATACAGCACTTCCCTTGTATCCCTCACCACAGCAATGGTTATCCTGTGTCGTTTCAGGTGAGTCACCAGGAATGAGTTGTCACTCATCTCTGTAGGGGGGATGAAAGATCAGGGTCCAGGGAACCAAAAAAAAAATCAAGTCCTTGACCTCAGGAGTTACAAAAATAAGATGCCAGCAGTCCCTTAAAAATCAGATCTTTCCAGTGGG
This sequence comes from Chelonia mydas, assembly GCF_015237465.2. Classification (NCBI taxonomy): domain Eukaryota; kingdom Metazoa; phylum Chordata; order Testudines; family Cheloniidae; genus Chelonia; species Chelonia mydas. Next base: position 252,395,453 of record NC_057850.1, read on the forward strand.
TGTTGTCATTAATTCTTGGTTTTGTTCATATTTCAGTGCACATGAGATTGGAATTTCCAAAGCACTCAGCATTGTCCTAACTCTGGTCTGTCTTAGGTACTTATCTGGCACCTGTTTCCATAGTATCTGAACACTTTATGATCTTTTAACATATTTATCCTCTCAATATCCCTGGGAAATAGGACAGTGCTATCATACCCATTTTACAAATGGGAAAATGAGACACAGAGAAACTTAATGACTTACCTTAGGTCACCATCGTTCCTCTCCCAAATCACTGATTAATGAAATCTTGAAGTCAATGGTAAAATGGCCTACCTCTGTTCCTAGTAAGATAAATGGGACTATTACCATCAACTTCAATGAGAGCAGTTAGGTTGAGCACTTTTGAAGGTGCTGCCCATGAAGTCTTCATGGAAAGTTCTGTAGGAACCAATTCTCACACCTGTGTACGCGCTGTCCAGGAAAATTAAGCACAGACATTATCAAGGTTATCATGAGTATCATCTCTTAAACCAGGAAAGCAAAATTCCCCGCTGTCTAAAAACCTAAACCTACAATGCAAAGATTAAAAACTGAATCCAAAATTTTGACTAAAATTCAATAAGAGATGCCAGCATTAGAGCAAATGCATTTAAAAATCTTCCGTAGACCTAAAATATTTTTTGTCACACAATGCACAGTTAGCCAGCAGAATTCATTGTCACATGATATCATCAAGGCCACGAGGTCAGTAAGATATAAAAAAATGCTGAGGTCTCCCAGCCCCATGGAAAGCACAGAATACTGTTTCCTGAGTTGCTGGATTGGCTGGGATCACATATGCTCAAACTCCAGGTGTTCAGACATGAAACAAGCAGTCTGGATGTTGTATTCTTAAGAGAGAAATCAATCATCCACCCTCATTTCCTCTCTCCTCTTTCTAGGAAGCTTCACTGCACTCGGAACTTTATTCACATGAACCTCTTTGTTTCATTTATTCTACGAGCAATATCAGTCTTCATCAAAGACGGGATTTTGTATGCAGAACAGGACAGCAACCATTGTTTTATATCTACTGTAAGTAGAACCAAGGCCGAAGTCCATTGTTTTTCTCTAAGGAGATAATGATTGTTAACTATCTGTATGAATAGTTGGGGATTGGTCCTGCTCTGAGCAGGGGGTTGGACTAGGTGAACTCCTCAGGTCTTTTCCAACCCTGATCTTCTGTGATTCTATTGCAGTTGTTCCTGGACGTGCCACCTGAGGTCTGTCCTTCATTGCCCTTGACTCATACAAATGCATAGTAACAGAGAATCCAAACCTGGATCACGATCAGCTTCCAGTGTAAACAGATGAGACTTATACAGCACCTAGCACAATAATGTCTTGGTCTATGACTGAGGCTCCTAGGTGCTACAAATAGTAGTACAAGTAATTTTAATAACAGTAAACAGTGAGCGAAAGAGATGTCCTATAAAAACAGAGTGATGACAGTTTGCAAACAAAAAGAAAAGGAGTACTTGTGGCACCTTAGAGACTAACCAATTTATTTGAGCATGAGCTTTCGTGAGCTACAGCTCACTTCATCGGATGCATACTGTGGAAATTGCAGAATATCATTATTATATACACAGACACCATGAAACAAACATCCTGTTACTTCCATGATGTGAGACCTTTTTGGTTGGTTTTGTTTATTAATGTTATTGTTATTCGCACACCCATATTGTGAGTTTGGGTCCTGGGATAGGAGTGTGGTAAGGAGGGAAGGCAGAAAGTGAACAGCTAAAAGGAAAGACAAAGGGAAGAGAATGAGTTCAAGGCAGTCTGAGGGGAGGCAGGAATAAAAGAGAGAGGGAAGCCTGGATTAAGGCTGAAGTGGACTGTGAGGGAGGGAGTTGGCGCAAACAGCCAATCATCAAAAGGGAGATGGCTATTAGCCAGGATGGGCAGGGACAGTGTCCTGAGCCTCTGTTTGCCAGAAGCTGGGAATGAGTGACAGGGGATGGATCACTTGAAGATTACCTGTTCTGTTCATTCCTTCCAGGGCACCTGGCATTGGCCACTGTCAGAAGACAGGATACTGGGCTGGATGGACCCTTGGTCTGACCCAGTAGGGCCGTTCTTATGTCCAGAAAGCATAGTCTGATGCCAGAGTCGAGAATTCACTGCTGTAGCTCAAGCCTGGCTCCATCCAGGCAGTTTCTCCTTTCCCCAAGCCTGCATGGCTAGAAGAGGATGGGGCGGAGGGGACAAGAGACCAAGTGCCCCCAGATGAGGGATGGGGATCTTTTTTGAACACATCTGGGTTTGGGGAAGAAAGAAGATTGTTCTAACAGAGATTTAAAAATATCCTAGATCTTCAAACCAGGGCCGTAATCAGGACACGGCGAGCGGGGCAGCAGCCCAGGGCGCAAAGCCACAGGGGTGGAAACAGATTGGGATGGGGGAACGGTAGGGGATGCAAATATGCTTGCTTGCCCTGGGTGCTAAAATGCCTAGTTACAGCTCTGCTTCACACCTCATGGCCTCTAGAATACCCCAGTAAAGTTCACTTAGTGACGGTAGCTTGTTTACCTCAGTGCAGCGACATAGGTTCACGCCTGCAGTGCCCTGCTGTAGGGGTCACTGCATGGTAGCAGGTGAAGAACTTGGTTGGTACCTTGACATCTGGATACTTGGCTAAACTTCCTGGCTCTACTGAGAGTACTGGGGGCTTTCTTGTGAGATTTCAAGTACTTCTGGCTTCCAGCTGGGCAAATGATCCTTGGCGAGCAGCCTCTTTTGCTGCACTCTAAGACTAAAACGAGCATAGGTGTGTAACAATAACATACATATATATTTTAAAAAATATATCTCAACTTTTTTGACCCTCAGGAAAAGTTCAGTTTGTTTGGCTCAATTTTATGGGTAACTTTTGATCTGGTTCTTACTTTATCCAAACCCACCATCATTCTGATGAACATCTAGAGGAGCTGCTAAACTGAGGTCTCTCTTGCCCATCCAGTTGTGATGTAAAGTCCCAGGATTCTTTTCCAAAGGAAAACACTGATACTCTACTTTCTTCGTCAGCCTTTTCTTTCTCACTTAAATAGATTCCAGTATGGCTATACTTTTAGCTGGCGGTGTAATTTCCAGCTCAGAGACATTAGATCAGATTGAATTTGACAAATGGTTTTGGTTGACATTTTTTTTTAGAGCGATTAAACATTTTGTTTTGACCATTTCATTTTGAAACGTTTTGTTTTGACTTGTTGACTCAAAGTGGCATTTCAAATTAATTTTGGGCAATTAAAAAAAAAAGGCAAAACAAAGGAGGGGAAACCACCACAGATGTCCAATTAAAAATGAAATACTCGACCAAAAAATTAACAACATAGTTTTGAGGCCACCGAAAACATTTTGAGTTGACTGAAATTTTGGGGGGGCATTTTTGATTTGGTGAAAACTTTGTGAAAAAACAATTTGGGTTCCAATCAAACCAGAATTTTTTTTAAAAAATTTGGTTCAGCCTTCCCAAACTGAAAATCCATTAACTCAGCCCTACCTGAGTAGTTTCAAAGTTTCCATGAACCTCAAATCACAAGTGATGAGTCCCACAGATCCTACAGTCTGGTGGCCGGATCTTTGGCTGACATAAATGGGTGTAGCTCCATTGAAGTGAATGGTGCTATGCCAATTTACACTAGCTAAGGATGTGTCCAGGGGATGGAATGTAAATGGGAGGGAACCAGGTGTCTCCTCCTCCCCAAGCTCCAGGGATGAGCTTCCAGTGTTCTGGGCTATTCTGTGATGCCATTTTGTGAGTGGGTGATGTTGCAGGTTCAATATCATCCTGTTGACATGCAACATTGCAAAGACAAGTCTGCCAAACGCAATGTCTGTGTAGGGTTCAGCAGACTCCACCAGAGCTTTATAGAGTGGATTTGTAGTTTTGTCTAAAACTTTTCCCCATTTGCTTCGTATGGTAAATCACTCAGCTTTCTTCAAACTTATCCTCAATTTTCATTTCCTGACATGGAGTGACAGTTTCCACCAAATTGCAATGAAGTAAAATTCTGAAGTTTGCACAGTAGGGTGCATCCTTTATGAGCCTCTTAGCAATCTCAGGCCTTTCCACACTTTTACTTCTATTTAAAACCCTTCCTTAGATTTCTCTATACAAAACCAGATTCTTTTTCTTACCTGCACTTAAGGCAGGGAGGACTATAATCTAGCAATTAGCTGCCATTGTTGGCATACACCTTACTACTAGGAGAAGTTCTTAAGCTGCCTGAAAGCACTCATAAAATACCACCTAACTGCTAAAATTGGTTTTCTACCCTTTAGAGCTGCACTCTTAAAGTGAAAAGAAAAGGAGTACTTGTGGCACCTTAGAGACTAACCAATTTATTTGAGCATAAGCTTTCGTGAGCTACAGCTCACTTCATCGGATGCATACTGTGGAAAATACAGAAGATGTTTTTATACACACAAACCATTAAAAAATGGGTGTTTATCACTACAAAAGGTTTTCTCTCCCCCCACCCCACTCTCCTGCTGGTAATAGCTTATCCAAAGCGATCACTCTCCTTACAATGTGCACGATAACCAAGGTGGGCCACTTCCAGCACAAATCCAGAGTTTAACAAGAACGTCTGAGGAACAGGGGGGGTTAGGAAAAAACAAGGGGAAATAGGTTACCTTGCATAATGACATAATGCAAGGTAACTATTTCCCCCTTGCTTTTTCCTAACCGCTCCCCCCCCCCCCCCCCCCCCCCCCGTTCCTCATACTTTCTTGTTAAACCCTGGATTTGTACTGGAAGTGGACCACCTTGGTTATCGTGCACATTGTAAGGAGAGTGATCGCTTTGGATAAGCTATTACCAACAGGAGAGTGGGTTTGTGTGGGGGGGGGCGGGGCAGGGGGGAGAAAACCTGGATTTGTGCTGGAAATGGCCCACGTCGATTATCATACACATTGTAAGGAGAGTGATCACTTTAGATAAGCTGTTGCCAACAGGAGAGTGGGTTTGTTGGGGGGAGGGTGGGGAGAAAACCTGGATTTGTGCTGGAAATGGCCCACCTTGATTAACATACACATTGTAAGGAGAGTGATCACTTTAGATAAGCTATTACAAGCAGGAGAGTGGGGTGGGGGGAGAGAAAACCTTTTGTAGTGATAAACACCCATTTTTTTATGGTTTGTGTGTATAAAAACATCTTCTGTATTTTCCACAGTATGCATCCGATGAAGTGAGCTGTAGCTCACGAAAGCTTATGCTCAAATAAATTGGTTAGTCTCTAAGGTGCCACAAGTACTCCTTTTCTTTTTGCGAATACAGACTAACACGGCTGTTACTCTGAACTCTTAAAGTGGCTTGTAACAGTTTTCATAAACTCTTTAGATGTACGTATTATAAAATAAAAGGCCAGATTGTTTTTACTTGTTGTTTAGAGGATTTCGGGATCTGTGTCTAGTTCTCATATCTCCATCAAACACGGGTGAAACAGCAAAATAACTTTATTTGTGCTTGCTTTTTTGTAGGTGGAATGCAAAGCAGTGATGGTCTTTTTCCACTATTGTGTCATGTCCAACTATTTCTGGCTGTTCATTGAGGGATTGTACCTTTTCACCTTACTCGTGGAGACCTTTTTCCCAGAGAGGAGATATTTTTATTGGTACACCATCATCGGTTGGGGTAGGTGGCATTTCTTACATGGGCTTTGTTTATTTTTAACCCTGCTGCATGCAAAAGACTTCACTCCCCCTAATTTTATCTTGAAATGAGGAGTTGAATGAGAACAAGCGAATGAGTGTAATCAAAGCAGAAGCCACCTGGTATTTTCAGTCACCAGCTCCAGGCACTTGCATTTCTATGCTCTCCATGTGTTTGCGTGTACAAGTGTGTGTGGCATGTAATCTAAAAGGAGGACTTCCTTACCTCCCACCCCAAAGCCCCGGCATCACAACCATCTTCCTTGCCCAATTTGAGATGAATGAGACCTCCTTTTGGGACTCCTCAGCAGTGCTCATAAGCCAGTCATATGGTTGGCTGTAGAACCATGGAGATCCAAGCGTCTTTCTTTCTGAAGAAAATCAACATGCCTCTAGTAGCACTCCAAGAAGTGTTTTAATAGTCAAAAAAGAAGCAAACCAGACAACCCCCACTTCTCCATTATATGTGGATTAAGTGATGTAAGTTTTTTTTTTTCTCCTCCCACTGGTATTACAGATATCAGTATTGTCATTATAAACCAAACTGCTTCTTGTCTCCCAGTCTAGCCAGACCTGCATTAAAATAAGGACGATATTGCATCACTTGCGAGCATATGGTTTCCTTTAGAGGATTTCTCTTTGCAAGAAGAGTTCTTAATGTTCTTAATAGGAAGTTTTCTGCTTATACACATCAGAAAAATAGCCGCTCTGGCTCATTCCTTGAGGCTAGTCATGTCTGAAAGCTGATGACTGAGTGGAAAGCATCTCTAAGTAAGACTCACTTCACAATCCAGAAATGGATAGGTAAATAAGAGCTGGTTATCTTGGAAAGAAACAAACCGTGCTTTAGAGAATCCTGTGATGATATGTAATGTGCTTATTTTGGATGTGAAACTTCTGGGGCCAAATTCATGTTAATCAGACAGTATGTAATTGAAATTTTGGCTATGAATCCAAGATGCCAGACACAGGAGAAACCATTGATTGCAGCTGCTTGTCTCAGGTTTAATCGCATGGTCTCAAGGTTAGGCCCAATGTTCTATGTTTTGTAAAACAAGTTCCCTTCAAAACTGATCATGGATAGAAATAACTCCTTGGAGTAATTTAAAAAAACAGCAAAAGAAATCTGAAAACATTTACAGCTCTGGTTCTTCTGATTTGTATTATTTTAGCACTTATGAGCCCCAGTAGGATTCAGGGCTCCATTGTGCTAGGCTCCGTATATAGGCATAGGAGACAGCTCCTGCTATGAAGATCATGCACTCTAAACAGAAAAAGAGTGGGAGGGGAAACAGAGCCACAGAAAGATGAAGTGAGAAAGCCAGGTATAGAACTCTTGTCTTTGCAGGTCTAAACCAGCACCCTAGCCACTCAACCACACTGCTTCTCAGCAAAGCTGCTATCTAATCTAAAAGAGCGGGGCTCTGTGCCCAGGCAGAGCCCACTGAGTTTAATGACACTCCATGCAGGCGTAAAGCTCTATCCCCATAGATCTGCTTGCAGGATCTTCTAGGCTTATGTCTGTTAGCGCATCTGAATATAGTGTTCAATATGAGAACAGGTTTCAGAGTAGCAGCCGTGTTAGTCTGTATTCGTAAAAAGAAAAGGAGGACTTGTGGCACCTTAGAGACTAACCAGTTTATTTGAGCATGAGCTTTCGTGAGCTACAGCTCACTTCATCGGATGCAACAATATAAGACAGCATACAGACACACTGACAAAGGGATTGTCCGTCTATATAATTAAAGAACTACCTAGATGTGTAACCAGACCATAGTGCAACCCTGTCTCAGGTGAATATTTGATTTCAGGATCATAAGTTCCCCAGAGCAAAAAATGTCCAACGCTTCAAGGTGCATGGAGCTGCATGCATAGGAGCTGAAGGGGGGTCAGCACTCTGCAGGGCTGAGGTCTTCACCTGTGTTTTGGAGGGCTCCAAGTGCATTGTCAGCACTCAGCATAAAATTAATGACCGTTACAAATGTGGATACTTTTCTGAACTATTCAGTCCTCTTAGCCCTGCAAAATAGGTCTGATAATTTCAGGAAAGATCCTATCTTCTCATGAGATTTCTTGTAATTTCTGCTCCTGGTAAGGGAAGAAATTCTCTCTGCAAGAATGGGCCTTTCAGCAGCATTTTGATGCTGCTTTTATTCTGACCTTGCCATATCAACACATGCACAAACACCATATGCATAGAAATAAACAGCAGTGCATTCATCATTTCAACGAAAATCCATGTGTCATGGAGCTGGCTCAAGAGATGTAGGTCAGGCTTGACAAAGCCCTGGCTGGGATGATTTAGTTGGGGATTAGGTCCTGCTTTGAGCAGGGGGTTTGGACTAGATGACCTCCTGAGGTCCTTTCCAACCCTGATATTCGATGATTCTATGACTCTGTGTATCCACAAGTACCTGGCTACGGCGGAATCGCAGAGCTCCTCCGGCTAGAGCAGGGGCAGGGAGCAAGCTCCTCCGGTCCTGACGCTTGAAGAGGTTGCGCGCTCTCTCACCTCTGAGGTCCCGTGGCTGGAAGAGCCGTTAGCTCCCGCTGCGGCCCCAGGACCTGCACCCCTGCTTGCCCCCCGTCTCCTCCCCGTGCATATCCCTATGTGGAAGCGTCGTTTGGATTACATTTGCAATAGATACACTGGGCCCGATTCTGATCTCACACCCACTTTTCATTGCTGTAGCTCCACTGACTTTTTTGCAGTAACTTCTGATTTACACCATTGTAAGCAAGAGATGCAGCGGACCCGCTCGATCTGATCACACTTACAGTTTCATCAGATCTTCATTTTTAATGTAGTGTTTTGGTTTGAAATTTTATAAACATCCATTATGCACCCAAAGATCCTTGGTCTTTCATAAGCATGAGAATATTAACATTGGATTCAACTTAACATGCTTTATTTCCTCTCCCCAGAATGTTTATTTTTGTTGCTGTTCAATCTTGCTCTATTTTAACTTTTCAGAATATCCGGCTATGTTCTTCTTTGACAGAGCTCTGCTTTGCTCAACCAAATAGGTTTAGAAAGTGGTATTCTCAATTTTAGTAGCTTCAGGACAGGCCCTGAGAAGATTAATTCTACTTATTAACCAATGTGACACCAACTCAGCTTTGCAAAATGTATGAAGCTTACTTGCGGCTGCCAGTCTCACCTCCTGCTACACCCTAGGGTTGTCTACGTCCTTGTGGTTTCTGTCAGTCCCTCTCCTTAATCTTCCCACCAGGGGTTGAATCTTTCATTTGCCCCATTTCAAAAATACAATGCATGCCATTAAAACTCCACATTTGCCTCTGTGCAGCGGTTGCATCCCTCAGCATCTCTAAGTAGAGGAAGATGCCGGGCTTATTTCCAGTGTTTTGTGTGGTGATTGAACAATATCAACAGCACAACAATCTAATCCTGCACCATTCTACGACATTGGCCTAAAACACTATAGACCCCTCCCTGTCGTCATTTATACTCATGAAACCTCACTGAAGTCAACTCACCCTTTTTGGATTCTGACTCGAAGTCCTTACTCGAATGCCAAATCCTTACAGAGTAAGGGCTGCTAGATTCATTTCAAGAACAATCCTGTTGTAAACTGTAGGGCTTGGGGTCATTCCTAGCAGCTTTTTTTCCCCTATAAGCCATTGAAACATAAAACCTCCGTGGAGAAAGATTGCGCATCAGATGGAAGTGATGTGCGATGTGCAAATAAGGATAATAAATAACAATAAACAAATAATGATTTCTCTCTCTTGTCTTTTGTAGGCACCCCGACAATTTGTGTCACTGTCTGGGCTGTACTGAGACTTCACTTTGATGATACCGGGTAGGTACCATTGGGTGAGAAACCCTCCAGTCACCTCATTTTCAAGTGAAGTACAGAAGGGAAGAGGTCTGGTGGTTAGAGTAGGGGAATGTGGGCCAGGAGACCTGGCTTCCGTTCCTAACTCTGCCACTAACTCATTGTATAACTTTGGTCAATTTGCTTAGGCTAAACCAGTGGTTCTCAACTTGCGACCCAATCAGCACAGAGCTGTGGCCCGTGTGACATTCTCAGGGCCATACTGGTCGTATTGGATGTCGCCCACATAACACATTGTGGGCTACATATGCGGCCCACAGTGGTAAACAGGTTGAGAACCATTGGGCTAAACCACTGAGAACCTAAGGTTGGACTCCTAAATACCTATTTAAGCACAGAAGTAGACATGATACAGTATTCTGAGTTGCTGCCCTTTGAAGCCCTTGGGGATTTCAGGTACTCAGCATCTCTGAATATTAGATCCCAACTTCACCAAAGATTAGAGATGTTTGTATCTGAGGTTCTGGCTCAGGTCCATCTCTCTCAAATTCCCTTCCTAGTGATTCAGTGACTGACTACACGTAAAAACCTCTCTCCATGGAGGATTTGGGTTTTTTTTTTAATCCAGTGTTCTATTTTGATGATAAAACAAATTAAATCACCTATTTCCATGCAAAACAAGCCAGAAATCCCTGTTGTGTCATTATGATGATTATAGCACTGGTCCTAAATGCATTAATTGCTTTTAGAAATCCAGATGGCCCCTGTTTTGGGGGAGTAAATATCTCATGGGAGGAAAAACCTTTGCTGCTTTCTTTCTTAGAAGTTAATTAACATGCAGCACATGTAGATGGAGTCGAGCTGAGTCTCTCAGTGGCTATTGTATTTTATTTTTTTGAAAGATCAGCTAGGTTTGTTCAAGGGTGGGGAGGAAAAGCCAGCGTGAGTCTGAAAACATTTCAGAAATTATGGGGCCGGGAATCCACCAAGAGAAAGGGTAAGGGCTGAAATTTAAAGACACTGACTTCAACTCCTGATGCAGTCCAGTGTAAGTGAGAAGGGAACTGGGTCTCTAGATGGTGCTGTCTGTCAATCCAGAGTAATACCACTGAAGGGAATGGAGTTACACCAGAGCTCAGAATTTGGCATCTTAAAATGGAAAAGGGCCTTCCCCCGCAACAGAAGAAGTCATGTGGTTCTGGTCTCCACAGCAGCAAGCCACTCGTACCTGTAACAGAGTCTGCCTGGGAAGTGCAGTCTTTAAGTCAATACTTACATGCCCAGCTCTTTTCTCATTGTTTTTCATATTCTAATGTGCTCTTATGTCACTGACTCATAAGAAAGGGAAAAGTGGCTGTTGCTTCCACCCCTTCCATTCTGTGGGAGGCGCACGGGTTGGGCTAAAGTGGTCTTGGGAAATGCACATTTTGCCCTTGTAACTGCTTATGTTAGAAACCAGCCCGTGGGCAGTCAGGTTCAGTGGAAGGTGCAAGAGTCATGGCTAGTGGTCGAAGCAGGAACTGGGAAGCAAATCCAGTCCCAGGGCCAAGGCTGGAGTCAGGAACCAGTAGCCATTCCAGGAGTCAGTGCCGGAGCTAAGAGCCAGGCCAAGGGTCAGAGCCAGGATTGGAAGCCAGTAGCCACGCCAAGGGTCAGAACTGGAGTCAAGAACCAGAGTCAGGGTGAGGAAGCTGTAGCCAGGAGCAATCTGAGGTAGTTAGGACTGAGCAGGAACAAGGCTGGGGAACAAGGCAGTAACAGGAGCAATGCTGGAATACGGCAAGGAGCAGCAGGCACAGGGAGGGTCGCAGCTGTGGACATGAATGCACTGAGCCACTAGAGAGCTGATGCTGGGCTAACAGCCAGCCAGTTGCTCTTCCTGACCAGTTAGGTGGGGCAGTCAGTCAGGTAGCCTGCTGCAAGCCAGCTGCACTTGTTGGGGTGCTGGGAAACAGACTCTGTTCCAGGCCCTGATCCCTGACAGCTTATTCCTTTATGGACAAATTCTTAGCCACAAAATGATGCATATTAACACTGCAAAACTACTATTAATGATGTCCATATGCTAACCAGACATGGTCCCCCGCACAAACCCTCCAGAGCAGGGCTAATCTATGCAGGGTCCTGACAAATTCAGTTTTACAGATCCTGGCTGAAATTTTCACAAGTGCCTGCGTAGCTTAAGAGCACAAGAATCATTGACTTTCAGTGGGACTCTTGCTCTGAAGTCACTTAGGATCTTTTGAAAATTCCATTCACTGTGTGTGTAAGGGATAAAAATACAGGCCATTGTCTGTGCCTGACCCATTAGACCCTGCCCTAGAATTTCACCCCACATATATATACTTTCCCTGTCTTAGACAACCTATGGAGTGGTTCATTTGTGGGTATGAGTCAGGACTGATGGGGAAATTTCAGATCTGTGCACCACATACATATGGAAGATGGAATCTGGCTCACAAACATTTCCTCTACTCCCACACATGTACACACAACAAAGGGACCATAGTTTTTAATGTACGGGTTTCTACTCCAACCCCCCCCACCCCCACCCCCAGTGTTTTGCAGGCAGGCATTTGATATATGTAAAAGGTAAAGATAAACTTTTACAATATTAACATTTTGTTCTTCTGAGTTCTTTTCACTGTGGGTTAGAATCTGACAATACATCACTAGAACCAGGATTTACAGTTGTTATTCCCATGGGGAGGAAAGCTCACAACTTCAAGTGCAAAGCATTTTAGGATGCCTGATGGTGCTAGGAAAAATAAATCCCAGTCAGTAACCATGCTTGATTTGTTTTAAAATTGGGAACACTGATCAAAAGCTGTGCAGGGGGGAAAAGATCAGATGCATGTACAAGAAAAAAAAGTTTGCACTATTTTCCCAATTCGAGAAACACATCCAAGGCCTGAAAACCCAAACATTCTGTTGACCAATTTAGCCCTCAAATGAGTGTTTGTATGTAGTGCTCATGCAGTTCCATAGGTGTCAATTGTGCATATGAAGGCAGAATGCGGATCCAATGGGCAGAAATGCCATTTGCTTTAATGATAGATTGCTGCAGAGGACATTACAACAGTTAAAATAAGAACTGACCTAAACCTTTGCCCAAAACTCAGTCTGAACCTTCTAAAATATCACTTTGCTCTTCTGCACAGTAAACCTCAAAACACCCCCTTGAGCTAGTTAAGTGCTCGAATACCCATTTTGCAGACGTGGACTGATGCATACAGACACTTGGGGCCAGATTTTCAAAGGTGCCTAAGGATGCATATCAGTGGCTAGCAGGATTTTTGGCAGTGCCTAAACAGGTGAGGCGCCTAACTGTGATTGATTTAAATGGGAGTTAGGTTAAATCTCAAGAGACACCTCTTTGCATATTAAGGTGTCTAAATACCTTTGAACATCTGGCTCAGGTGATGTGGCTAAGGCTGCATAGGGAAGTCAGTGTCAGAGACAGGACTGGGAACTCTTATTTCTTGAGTCAAAGCCTTGTGCTTTAGTTGCAAGACCTTCCTTTCCCTCTTGTGACAAAGTTCCAATAGAAGAAAATATCAATGTACTGGCGTGCCCTGTGGTCTCTTTATCTCTCTCTCTCTCTCTCTTTCTTCCCCTGAATCCCCCTTTATTTTTTAATTATTTTAGCTGCTGGGACATGAATGATAACACTGCCCTGTGGTGGGTGATCAAGGGTCCCGTGGTTGGATCAATAATGGTAAGTAACATATGTACAAGATATCTCTTCATGGCTATCAATATGAGCTAAAACTGAATTAAAGCCAATGACTCTACAGGTTGTCACATAGCAGAGGGTGAGGCTGGCTAGAAGTTGCTCTGCCCTAAGCAAATTGGAAAATACCTGCTATTATGTAACATGCATGTACCCAAGTATTACTGCTCCCAGGGTTCACAGATACCTTTAGCATGCAGGACCTCTTTCTGGCTCTGGATAGTAAATCATGCACATCTCTTATTGAAGTGATTAATCACTGGAATAAACTACCAAGGGAAGTGGTGGATTCTCTGTCTTCTGGATGCCTTTCTGGAAGATGTGCTTTAGTCAAACACAAGTTATTGGGCTCTATACAGGAATAACGGGAGGAAATTATCTGGCCTGTGTAACACAGGAGGTCAGACCAGATGATTGTAGTTCTCCCTTCTGTCCCTAAGCTCTATAAAGCCAATGCAAGTCATATCTGGAGCATCAGGATGGCCCTGTCCTAGGCAGTGTATACTTGCTGTCATAAGCCCACCAGGCTTGCTTTGCCCCTATCAGTTGTACAATCAGTTGCCCACATGCAAAATGGGAAATGACTGCCTAGGAAGGTGCACTGCAGAAAGGGATCTGGGGATCATAGAGGACCACAAGCTACATATGAGTCAACAGTGTAACACTGTTGCAAAAAAAACGAACATCATTCTGGGATGTATTAGCAGGAGTGTTGTAAGCAAGACACGAGAAGTAATTCTTCCGCTCTACTCCGCACTGATTAGGCCTCATCTGGAGTATTGTGTCTAGTTCTGGGCATCACATTTCAGGAAAGATGTAGACAAATTGAAGAAAGTCCAGAGAAGAGCAACAAAAATGATTAAAGGTCTAGAAAACATGATCTGTGAGGGAAGATTGAAAAAAATGGGTTTGTTTAGTCTGGAAAAGAGAAGACTGAGAAGGGACATGATGACAGTTTTCAAGTACATAATAGGTTGTTACAAGGAGGAGGGAGAAGAATTGTTTTTCTGAACCTCTGAGAAGAGGACAAGAAGCAGTGGGCTTAAATTGCAGCAAGGAAGGTTTAGGTTGGACATTAGGAAAAAATTCCTAAGTGTCAGGGTGGTTAAGCACTGGAATAAATTGCCTAGGGAAGTTGTGGAATCTCCATCACTGGGGATTTTTAAGAGCAGGTTAGACAAACACCTGTCAGGGATGGTTTAGATAATACTTAGTCCTGTCCTGAGTGCAGGGGACTGGACTAGATGGCCTCTCGGGGTCCCTTCCAGTCCTATGATTCTATAGTAGAGCCATACTTGTTATAAGACGAAGTTATGTGGGCACAGATGCAGAGACTAAGATGGATTCAGAAAATAATAATGCAACATTTGCAGGTAGAGGAGCGTAAAATGAAATCATAAGGGTCCTGCAATTCCCGGTGACAGATCACCAAGGGGGATCCACCCTAGAGGATACGTAGGTGATGGTACTTCCACCCCCCTCCCTTGGGGGTTTCAGTGAAGGGAAAGTTAAAAATTATGTCGGGGGCTCTGATGCTGGATGCTGCTGAGGGGATGCCCTGAGCAGAGCTGTTCGCAATTTTTGACTATTTTTTTTAATCAAAAATGCAGCAGCATTAAAATCAAAATGTTTTTTTTGAAAACCTATCCGTATGGATGAAATGTTTGATTTTTGTCTGGAAAAAGGAATTTCAGAGCCCGGTGACTGTGTTAGCTTTTGTTTCTGGGGGGGGTTTTAAATTGAAATTTTTAACAGAAACAAAATGGGATTTTTTTTTACCACTTCTAGTGTTCGGTCAGGGCATTCCCCAGCTGCAGTAGCCAAGGCCCCTCACCTGCTCCCTTTTGTGGACATTATTCCACCACAGCCCCTTCCCGCCCCCTTCCTTCTCCCCGCCTGCATGGATCTGTGAGCTAAATCGAGCCTCAGGGCTGCAACGAGCAATATGGCAAAGCCACCTGCCTTACCCTCGCTCAGTAAGAGAACAGATCAGCTCTTCCTTCACATGTAGCCTGATTCTGAGAGGTGCTGAGTGCATGAAGTCAATGGGAGTTGAAAGTGCTCAGTACCCCTTAGGCCTGAGATCTGGCCAGCCAAGTACAGGCATTCAAGGATCTGTTTCCCTTGCAGTTTTTGATAATGACAAATGCTGAAAACTGTTTACTTAAGCCTCTCATTAACTGTTGCTGGCAAAGGCATGCTCAGGCACGCAAGGGAGTCTGTGCCCACAAAATCTGGGCTTGGGGCAATAGACAAAGTGGGAATGCTGCCTCCATGGCATATTGCCCCACTATTAATCATGACCCTGCAAAGTCCCCTCTCCACAGAGGTTCTACAGAGTTCCAGCTCTGCAGGTTTGGGAGGAGTGAGGCAATGGGGCCAGCGGGTCAGACTCTCCCTATCATATTAGGAGAAATACGGCATAGCTAATAGCATTCTACCCATAAGCCAGGATTGCTTTTCACTTCTCTTTTTCTTCTCTTCCCAGATAAACTTTGTTCTTTTCATTGGCATAATCGTTATCCTTGTGCAGAAACTCCAGTCGCCTGATATTGGGGGCAACGAATCCAGCATTTACTTGTAAGTACAATAGCTGTCAAATAAGCACTAATTAATTCAGATCTCTAATATACACATAGGAAAAACACCCTCAATAGAACTCAATTGACTTTTTTGTCTGTGTCATAGAGTCTATTAATGATTTTTTTTTAATCCAGCGGCCACTAAAATGCTTTTTTTAGTGCCACCTTTGATCTCTCTTTAAAGCTCTTAGAAAATAATTGTAAATGCTGTGTATGTTTAAAAAAACGATTATGCACAGATCAGTTATTTGGAAATTAACATACTGTCCAGGCTTCGAGGATTGTTATATCTATGAGACAGTTTGCTGGGCTTCATATGTTCCAAGAACCTGATCCAGAGTCCACTGAATTCAATGAGAGTCATTCTGTTAACTTCAGTGGACTTTATCAGAGATTCTAAGTTACAAAGTCCTTGTGAAGTTACATATATTCCCCTTTTTGGATGGTAATTTTGAATCCATTCAACATAAAGTAAACAATCGTTATTGCTCTTTAAACTGCTTCAAAGCTCACAACTAATCTTAAATGTTTCCATGTGAGTTTTTAAATCGGAGCTTGTTTTCATTTTGCCCTTTTATTTTTTTTTTTCCAAAACATATGTCCTGTCCATTAGCTCCTACTTCTTCCTCCTCCTAGAGAGTCGTTGTCAGCACTGATTTGGCTGTAAATCCCCATCTCCGGTTTGTGTCTCCCATTAGAATTATTTTTGTTTTACTTTTAAATACTTATGGAATGTTGAAAGGAAAAAAAAAATAGCTACAAAATGCCTGGTGCTTCCCCTGGTTTCCTGCCTAAGGACTAAGCAGGTTTCCCTTGCACCTTTCCAAAGTCCATGCATTTTGTGCAAGCTAAAACCCTGATTATTAGTCTTTGCTTAGCACTGAAAAATCCAATTTAACAGGTTACAGGAGGAGATTTCTTAACATTTAGGATTATGTTTAAAATTTCGATCTAACACCTCCACTGTACCTTACAGCCCAGTCCAAAAGTCCTTACTTACGCAAAAATCCCATTGAGGTCTGTGGTGTAGTAAGCCGTTCATTTCGTCACTGTTAAGTCCTGGACGGAGCGTAGAGAGATCCTGTGTAGTGACCACGTTTAAGCTAATTTAGAAGATAGAACTTCAGGATCTTTGTCTCTGTTCAGCATCCTAAATAATTCTCTTTGCATTCATTGCTATGGAGACTTGTGTCTATGACAAAACACTGCAACATCAATATTTGCCTAAGTAAGCATTGCAGGTCTGGTCACCAGAGGAACCCATAGTTCATTGTGTGACTGATGGATGAAAATCATTTTTTTTCTCCTATCCTATCCCCCAGTTTATGTTTGCATGAAATGGTGGCACTACTGTAGATCACGGTCTCCTTTTGGTCTTCCCTAAATGGAACATCCATTTAATGAAGGTGTTTCACTCAAAGCTGTAAGCTTTATACCCACAGACCTAAAGAATGCTTTAAATACATTCTGCAGATACACACTGCTGAGACTTACAACTCAGGAGAAACTGTAGTGGCTAGGTTAGCCCGCTTACCCACATGGTTTGCCCAATCCAGTGCATGAAGACTTCCCATGTAATTGCTTGCAGGAAATCCCCACTGCATCTTAAATGGCAATCTAGATGTGCAGAGCCATCTCTTCCTGTGAATAGCTAAGTGCATGTTTGCTGCACAGCTATTACATATGAGGCAAAGCATGTCATAAATTCAAATGATTAGAGTAGGCTATGAAGCATCCTTGCCATTTTTTAGTCAATATGGTTACTGGGTTTCACTGATATTTTTCCTATGTGTATAGTTGGCAACCAGAACAAGAAAACATCATATTTTCTGTTTCATTCGCTGCCATTATTTTTTCATATTTGTTTGCAACTGTATAAATGGACATGTGTAAATATATCCTTCATTTATGTACGTGTTATGAAGTGGAGTGTTGTTTATCCAAACAGATTTAACAGTAGCAAATGTATCTAGAAGTGATGCAAGAAATAAAAAATATAGGCATAGATATTCACAGGCAGATATAGTATATATGCACACATACTGTATACAAATCTGTTGTTACATCAGAGGTATGGTTATGTCACCATATTAAAACTTCCATGGAATATCTGCCCTGCCCTATTCTGTTATCTCAGACTAACAAATGTTTAGTTTGCCCATTTCTTTAACCAGACAAAAAATGAAACACTTCCACCCATTTCTGCAGTACTCTGAACACACCTCATATCAACAAACATGCTCAAAGCAGTTTTTTTTTGGGGGGGGGGTTATCTTTTTGTTCTAATGTACCATTTTGAAAAAAGCACTGTGGAATTCAGTACTGTCAGGCTAAATGAGAATGAAAGACAAGGCAGCTCATTCTGTATCCCAGCTGTGAATCCATAGACATGATTCACGTGGAAGAAAAAATAAATGTTCATATTGTTGAATACTGGTTGGAAAAAATACTTTGCGTGAAATCCTGGCCCACTGACCTCAATAGGAGTTTTGGTATAGGGTCAAGAACTGGGGCCAGAATTTCATCCTTTATTATAAAAATGAGACAAGCCGTCAAAATTCCCACTCAGACAGTCCCATTTGGGTCAACTCAGTACTCAAGCCCCATTCAGCAAAGCACTTAAGCACACGTTAACTTGTTCAGCAAAGGAGTTAACCATGTGGCTGAGTCCCATTGACTTCAATGGGGTATAAGCACACGCTTAAAATTAAGCACCTGCTCAAATGTTTTGTTGAATCTGGGCATTAATAAACTGGAGGTTCACAAGTATATCTATGGGCAGAATTTGGGTCATTCAGTTCAGTGGAACTATTTATGTAACTGCTATTGCTCATGTGAATAAGGTGAACAAGATGTAGCCTCTTTGCATTACCCTAAAAAGACCACTGTGAATATGTTGATACACACACACACACACAGAGGCAGAGAGAGAGAGAAAGAAATGTCATACAGTACTTTAGGATAAGTTAATTCATACACTTCCATATTAAAGAGCATGTGTATCTTTTTTGTAAAGACAAATACTCTTTTCACCCATATGGGACAAAAAAAATTGTATCCATACATTATATCCCTACATTAGGATAATTTTATATGTTGGATTTACTTGAGATGATACAGTATATGACCCATATATAAATTAATATGTAAATGGTTCCTTATATATTAAAGTCCATACACATGAAATATGATATACTATCTGTGTATATGAAACACACATGCCCTTTCCATATGGGTAAACTTGCCTGTAACTCAAGAAGAATTCTAAAAAGCTTGTTACTGGCTTTGAGAGGAAATGAGAGGAAATGTTATATTCCTATTATCTATATTGTATCTTCACACATGAGGGTCATTTTATCAACTAGCTTATGAGTTTGCTGTTTCATAGGCACTATGGGATAGACTCACAAAAGGACGTAGGTGCCTAAATCTGAGAATCAGACTCCATTGGGGTTCAAAAACCGTCTGTTCAACTGCCGCCTGTAGATGCCTAAAAGCCTAAAATTGCTCAGCATCTAAATTTTTGCAATAGATATTCCTTAGGCGCCTATGTTTCTGCCTCTGAGCATGCACACTGCAGCCTTGTGCCAGTCATCCAGACACCTAAGCCCCAGTGTGATTCATGAACTGGGAAAGATAGGTGTTTCTTTGCCTAACTTGCCTGTGGGGCCCGATCCAGTAAGGGGACCTACAGAGGAGTGGAGGGAGAAGCACAAGGACCTCCGTCATAACTTTAGCACAGTAGTTAGAGCACTCACCTGGGCTGTTGGAGACACCCAGTTCAAGTCCCCCCACCACATGATTTGGAGAAGGGTTTCAACAGGCGTCTGCCACCTCTCAGTTGGATGCCCTATCCACTGGGCTGTGGGGTGTTTTGATGCAGGGCTCTCTCAATCTCTCCTGTCAAAGCTGTTCCATTGTGGATACGTAATTACAGAAAGGTTTTGGTATAGGATCCTGGGTCTCCCAGCTCCTGGGTGAGTGCACCAACCACCAAGCTACGGACTCATTCTCATTCTTTTGCTGGCTCCCTCTCTTTGGCCCAGTGATCCTTTCCTTATTTATCCCCAATGGAACAGCTTCCAAAGGAGAGACTGAGGGAGCTCCACATCAGAATATCCTATAGCCCAGTGACTGGGTCACTCACCTGAGATGGTAGATCCCTATTTCTCCCTCAGGTGGAAGGGGAACTTGAACCCACATCCCAGGTGAGTGCTCTAACCACTGGGCTAAAAGTTATAACTAGGGCTGTTGATTAATCACAGTTCACTCATGCGATTAACTCAAACAAATTAATCGTGATTAATCCCACTGTTAAACAATAGAATACGAAGTGAAATTTATTAAATATTTTGGGACGTTTTTCTACATTTTCAAATATATTGATTTCAGTTACAACACAGAATACAAAGTGTACAGTGCTCACTTCATATTATTATTATTTATTATTATTACAAATATTTGTACTGTAAAATGATAAAGAAATAGTATTTTTCAATTCACCTTATACAAGTACTGTAGTGCAATCTCTTTATTGTGAAAGTGCAACTTACAAATGTAGATTTATTTTTGTTACATAACTGCACTCAAAAAACAAAACAATGTAAAACTTTAGAGCCTACAGGTACACTCAGTCCTACTTCTTGTTCAGCCAATCGCTAAGACAAACAGGTTGGTTTACATTTACAGGACATAATCTGCCCACTTCTTATTTACAATGGCACCTGAAAGTGAGAACAGGCGTTCACATGGCACTTTTGTAGCCGGCATTGCAAGGTATTTACATGCCAGATATGCTAAACATATGAATCTTGGTAAATATTACAGTAATCAGTCTCCTGGGAGTGACCCCTTTAGTGGGCCAGGCCCTAAGGACCCACAAAGTTCACAGCAGCAGGCCCCTGGCCTCCAAGCCTGGACCGTCAGCACCAGAGATTCCTGTTTCTCTCTGTGGCTGCCTGCAGCGAATCCAGCAAGGCCATATTTCTGTGGGAGGCTTGAACTGGGTCCCTCTAAGCCACAATGCTCTCAGGGAGTATTTACAATGATGTAGGCAGCCTTTTCAAAGCAATGTAACCATTTACTAGTCACCTGGCACACAGAATTTGAAAGTCCTTTGGTTACCATAGAGAAATGAAGGTTAAAGCATAGTCCATACTGGTTAGCCTAGACCCCCAGCCAAGCTGTAATGAACCCCATGTTCAGGCTCTGCCTCTCTCACTGTCAATCTGACCCCCTTAGTGAGAAAGCCCAGAATTCCTTCCAGAAGCCAATCCTTTATCCCCCAACCACATACCTTCCAGTCCTTTGCTCTCAGGCTGGGATCTTTGCTCAGCTTCCCTGCTGAGAAGTGGGAAAATCCATCTCCCTCTGGGTTCTTGGTTGCTAGGTGTCAATGTTCTGGTGATTGGGTTCTTCATTGTCGTGGATTTTCGACAGATGTGGGGTCGGCTTCAGACAGTCTTTTTTAATGACTCATTCAGACTCTGGTAGCTAGGCAATGAGCATTGCTATGTCTCTTAGCCTGCCCTGAGAGCAAAGTTGGTCATTTCCCCCCCAGTGGGTAGCTATGCAAAATATAGGGGAAACTGAGGCACACATAGGCTTCATAAAGACATTACAGCAAATTCTCATTTTGTCACAGTGGCTAACCCCAGGAGAGCATTTGCAGCTGAGAATCAGAAGCAGAGGGAAGTGCCTCCCTGCTTTCCGGACTTAAGCACCTACCCCCAAAAGAGGGCTGGCTTGGCACCTTCCAGTGTACGGCTACACTGCACACTACACCTAATCTCTGACACAAGTTTGTGCACAAACCCCCCTTCCATTCACACAGAAAACAGTCTGATTCAGATCATCAGGCACTCAGGATCAGGTTCCTCGGACCCTACTATGGGGACGGTCAGAGCCCGAGCACCACTGGGACTTGGGTTCAAGTGCTGCCATTTTGCAGTGTGGATGCAGCTCAAACCACAGACCTATGTGAGAACGTCTGCATAGTGCAGTGTGGATGTATTAGCACATCTGTGAGGCCCGGGTCCAGCAATTGTAAGCCCAGGTTTACAATGCAGTGTGGATGCTCAAGTGCGTGCTGGGTAACTCTGAGCCTACAAGCCTGGGTCCCACAGACCCTGGTTTACAATGCAGTTTAAGCATAGCCCCAGTGGCTAGCTTAGGTGAGTGCTGGATTTTCTGAAGCCCATTCTGGGACACCTGTCTGTCCCCATTCGTTTTATGCCTAACCCAGGCTTTGTGAATCCCAGTGACTTTTTAGGCACCTAAAAGTGAGGCATGGTGACACTCAGCATCACTACACGTAACTTTCTTTGCAACTCTAGCCCTGTGGCTCTGATTCTACCAAACACTTAAGCACATCCTTGACTTTATGGACTTTAAGCATGTGCTTAAGTGCTTTCCTGAATTGGGTCTCAGGGGGCCTAGTTTCCCATTGCCTTGGGGCCTGGTGCAGTCATTTCTATCTGTGCAACAGTGGGCCAGATTCTCTGCTGGCATAACTCCATTCAGTGGTGCTCTTAACAGTCTGGTTTATCAGGTTTCCCAGACTCGTCCTAGAAACATTTAACAATAAATTCATTTATTTTCTCTGCTTAGCTCATATGTATATTGGGTGGCCTAATTCTTTATTCTTTGGGTACCCCACTGAAGTTAATGGGAGTTCAGAGTGCACCAAAAGGCAGGGTCTAGTCCCTGAATATCAACCACCAGTAAATAGTTACCAGTATGGTTCATACATCATACGAACTAGTTTTACCAGCGTGCCAGAAAGTCGTATGTATCTCTGTTCACATCTATCTAGCTATAAAATGATGTCACACTGCATTCATCTATAACTGCCCTGTAAGGGCCTCTTTGTTGGATGCATAGTGCATTATAGAGGAACTACATTGCAATAGTACTGATGCTAAAGTCAATGTAGCGTAGCCACCATATATTGTGGGAGTTGCTTCATGAACATTAAAATATATTCAGCACTGCAAATATGAGTGATTATCATCAAAATTAGATGTTCACTCTAAATAACCTCCCCAAAGATCATTATAAGTAATTTCCTGTGTTTTCAAGTTGAAAAGAAAGGTTAGAAACATTTAGCTAATTCCCCGTGTTCTTGATTTTGTTTCTGCAGACCAGTTAAATGCTTCAGCGCGTGTGATATCTCCAGTTTTATCCATTTGTACATCCACCCATTCATGACCAGCCTTGTGCAATTTGTCATCCTCCATTTGGTTCGGGCTCAACATTACCTGCATGCTGCTCGTTCCATTTTAGATTGAGTTGCTCTAACTGTGACAGACCTGGACAGAACAAACAATGACTCAGTGTTTATTTTAATGATGCTTAAAACCCAAAGTTCTCCTTCCATTTTACTTGAGTGAAGGCTGGATTCATGAAAAAATATCTCAGCCATTGAGAGGGGTGCTGATTTCATTGTCAATGCCCTTTAAAATTTCAGGACTCTTTTTTTCAGAGTTCTCTCTTTGTTTTGCTAGCTTATTAGACCATATTTTTCCGTAAATATCATCACTTGTTAATCATCCTTACTTTCTACTGGCAGGAGCGAGCAGTCAAAGGCAAACATACGGAAAGTTCAGGCCTGTGGTCCTTGGGCCATGTTCTGCTTTCTATTATTCTGGTGACAGTCCTCAGTAGTTCCACAGACTTCATTAGAGTTACTCTGGATTTGATACCAATGTAAATTAAATCAGGATTGAACCCGGTTGGAGTTTTGAGAACCTCAGATAAAAGGTCTTCTAAAAGGGTGAAGTGTTGATTATATATTAACATTCATAATTGTATTTATTATTTCTTTTTGATTACTGCCTCTGTAACACACAGGAGTGAGCTGATATCCCCTTCTAGTGGCTGAACTATGTAAAAATGATTGTCTCTTAGTGCCTCCAAGCTAAAGCAGCTGGTTTTATAGCTCGGGCAACAGCAACTTCGGCTTTTATATCCAGTGATCCAGGTAGCATTCCAACAGATGACCCATCCATTGTTGCATCCATATATTGAAAGCCATGTACCAAATCATAAATGGGCAACTAAATTCTGACTATACCCAGGGTTGTGAGTTCAATCCTTGAGGGGGCCATTTAGGGATCTGGGGCAAAAATTGGGGATTGGTCCTGCTTTGAGCAGGGAGTTGGACTAGATGACCTTCTGAGGTTCCTTCCAACCCTGATATTCTATGATTCTATGATTCTAACTCTCCTTTTGTGGACTAGAGACAAGTTTCTACTATTTAGAACCCTGCTTTGACTGGCACAATCCATGGCAGATCAGTTGGTACCTGCATCATTCATATATTTTTTCATGAATCAGCTGTGGAACAGGAAGCCAAGAAATGCTTAACATGCTGAACAGCCAAGGTTTTGTCATCCATCGCATGGCAAACACAAGTAATCTGGTGAAGATAGGGGGCCAGATTCTGCACTCAGTTGCTCAGGTATAATTGAGCACAGAATTGTCTCTAGAGTTCTAGAGATAGTAAATAAACCTGCAGTGCAGAAATAATTACACTGAGGTGTCTAAATAAAATTTACTTTACTGTATGCATGACCAAAGTTACTGTTAATGAGAGGTTTATTTATATACAAAATGGAATGTAATTATATCAGTATGATAGGTTAAAAAAACCCAGGAGATGCATGAATCACTCGTGCTGGGTTGAGCCATAAGACTAAAATAGCGCAAGCATTTCCATTCAGCTTTTTGCTTGCTCACTCACTGCAAAGGGCTAAAGCACATTGGATTGACATACATATTTTTTTTGGTTCATGGATGCATAGTATAATTTTTTTGGTTTGTTTCTGCTTTTGCTTTTTTTAACCTGCTCTTCATCCTGACTTTTGTATCATGCCTGTTGAAAACTCAAAAGAAAAAAATAAAACCACACATCTATCTAGCTAATTCAGGTCTACGTCATTCCTCCAATCAGCATCTTGCTGGAAAGAAAGGAGAAACATGGCATATACCATAGGTAGGTATGATTTTACATATGGTCCAATCTAAAGGGCTTAGGTTAGCAGAATCAGTGTCCGAAAGCAAGTGTTTTGGTAAACAACACTCCTCTGCAATTCACTGGAAATTCAATGACTCATTTTGCTACTGCTTTGTCTTGCTGCAAGTACTCAAATTAGCAGTGCCAGTTATTTCCAACAGGATCTTCCTGGCATAAACCCCATTTATAACAGAAAACTGCAGCTCCTTTGCTGAGCGGTCTGTCCACGGGCACGGCGCTTTAATTGCTTAAACACGGACATTGGGGGGGGGGTGGAACTCCCACTAACACCAGGAATGCCGGGGTCTCTTAAACAAAGGTTTATCCATCCCAACACTAGGAAAAGATTATGGAAACAATGATCATTGATTACTTGTCAGCACATGAGACAGTGGGGTCCTAGTTCTCATTTCTAGAACAGCCAATAAGTATGTTGAAAATTATTGCTTTGACTATTTTTTTAAAGACTAAATCTTACCAAAGTTGCCTAGTGTTCAAGGGTAAAATGCCGCCTTCACAAATATTGTGCTTTTCCTTTGCATCCCCCAAGACAAATTCCCATCCTCTAGCCTAGTTTTAATTCGGGCTGTATCTGTTTTAAACAGCATTAAACAGACAATTGTCTGTACCTCCGTGGAAATTTAAGGTTATATAACGAATAAGTACCACACTAGGAGTAATTAAGGTGAACCCCCCACACCTCCAAAACTATTTGCAGAAAGCAGTGGAAGGCTCTGGCCTGTCATTGAGCTATCTGTGTATGCTACTTAGATGGTCCCATTACTATAGTATCTGAAGCCTCACAATCTATAATGCGTTTATCCCCACAGCACTCCTATGATCTATATCCCCATATAGCACATGAGGAACTGAAAGACTAAGTGTCTTGCTCAAGGTCACACAGGGATCCTCTGTTATAGCAGATAATGGACTGAGGTTTCCTGAGTCCCAGGTTAGCACCCTAACCACCCCTCCATCCTTCTTCTGTACATATCCTGCTTGCATTATTTTAATAGTGATGGGAGGAGCAGGCCTAAAGCCACATCCAGCTAGGATTTGGTTTTGCCATTTTATCGGTGACTTCCCAGTGCAGCATTCCATATGAGGGACTACAAGATTTGTAGTTTTCGGGGAGGTCAGTTTAAAGAAAATCCCATTAATTTCCAGTGAAACACAAACACTTTACTGTGGCTACATACTACGCTGGTATCCTCTGATTTTGATATTGTAAATCACAGCAGCACAACTCACATGTTTGTAGTTACAAGGTCACCTGCAATGCATGAAATTTTAAAATACTTTTCTGCTTGGGATTTTTTGCATAATCAGAGGCATGCCTTTTAGAACTCACTCAGCACAGGTGATAGCCGTAGCATGTAGGCCAATTGGGATTTGTTTTCTATTTTGAAGTAGCAATGGAAAATAAACAAGTTTTTTTTTTCTCTAAACATTGCTATATGTGCACCCTGCTCCAATGTATTTGTACCAACAGTTCCATGGTTTTGGCATGTGGCTGAGAGAGGAAGAGGTACAATCACCAGGCAGGCTTTGTTGTGAATGTGTTGGCTATTTTTGAAATCTTTATGGGCTGCAGAATTAACAGAGCCCTGATGATGTCCCAGTCGATTCCACTTGAAGCCATTACATTCTGTTGGGTCATTTGATACTTCCCTAATTGTTGATAAGCCCAATCCTGTCAATATGCCACAGGTTTCTGAGATGGTATTCTGATATGTGGATTTACTGCAGCAGTGCAAGCTTCCCCAGGCACTCACTGTCCCACCTTTACCAGTGCTAGTGTGTCAAACCATGTACTGAAGAACACAATGGCTAGGATAAAATGGCCATTCTTGGATTTTTTTGGGGTGGGGAGAAGGAGGGATTTTGAGTTTTGTTTTTCAGCTTGATCCCCACTCCTTTTTTCTTGGAGTCACTTGCTTAACGGGGCTGAATTAATCTGGTCTTCATGCTGCAGTTGTTTGCTGACTGCAGATAATGGGGAATAATTCTGACATCTCTTGATCTATGATGTGCTTTTAATTTCTTTCCAAGCTTGAGGCACAACATGCTATTCTGTCGAACTTCTGTCGCCATTCGCATTTAGGCTTCTATCACATGGCAAACAAAAACGGTGTTAATTGCCAATAATGGCTCTTCTTTTTTCTTATCCTTGATTTCTTGTGCCCTTTGTTTTGCAATTGACGCTCTTCATGTCAAGTGTCTGAAGGATTCTTGATAGGCGCGCTGGACAAGCGTGCAAGCACTTCATGATGTATGGCTGTGCTGAGTAAGACGATGCAGCTGTGGCGTGGAAAGGTGTTGGTGAACCTGTCTCTCATGAGACTAACTTATCTAGAACATAAGAATGGCCATACTGGGTCAGACCAATGGTCCATCTAGCCCAGTATCCTGTCTTCCGATAGTGGCCAATGCCAGGTTCCCCAGAGGGAATGAACAGAACAGGTCATCATCTAACTGTGTGCATGAAAGGAACTGCACGCTGGTGATTATGCAGTTAGTTAAATTCTCTGGGCCAGATTCTTCCTCCACTTAGGGAACCTGCACGTTGCAAATCACATAAGTAGTTCCACTGAAGTAAACAGGACAGTTCGTATGAATAAGAGGCTGTCGTTTCAGGCCTGTACACTCCATCCAGCAGGCCACTGGGTCACATCTCCTCATTTCCACCCGAGTAACGGCATTGGCAGTACTGGTTTGAAGAGGTGTAGCAAAGATCACTTGGCCCATTGACTGCAGTGGGGTTTCACTAAGCATAGACAAGCATAGAATTTGACCTTGTGCTTATGTCTCAGTCAATCTGATCATTATTACTAAAGCATATCAAGGTTGATTCTCTCATTTACACCATTATAAATCAGGAATAACTCCGTTTAAGTCGATGGAGTTACGCCAGGGTACAACAAGTGTGAATAAAAAGGATAATTGAGCCCACAGAGCCTGCCCTTAGCCTGTGTAAATTTGGCATAGCTGCATCGAAGTCAATGGAGTTCTGCCAGTTTAAACCAGCTCTCCATCCAGCCCTCAGTGTCAAATGTTCACATACGCTCTAAGCTTCCCACTGTACATTTTGTGCTTTTATTAATGGGAGTTTGTGCACACCGATCTAAAAATGCAAAATCTTATTGGCATGCGCAAATGCTTGATTTTGTGAGAATGCAAATTTGATAGTCCACATTTCCAGGGCCTCTTAGAAAATGCAGCCATTAGTGTTAGACTTTCAGCTTATGCTGATTTGGGGCATTAAATGCTATGTTTAAAAAAATGGGAGTGACTCATTAATTAATTGGTCTTCAGTGGGTGAATTTGGGCCTGAGTGCTCTGCACATCCGGTCAGTACTCCTTTCTGTAATTGCATTCAAACACAGATAGGCTTCTCTCAGGCTTTGTCTAGTACAGTATGTTTTCCATATTAGGTCCATTACTATCATGTCCTCTGCAGTTATGTCAGTGCATTTATAACAGAATCACTCCATTATACATGACAATGTATAACACCCCTTTGGATCACTGAAAACAATTCACTTGGTTAAAATAGGATCACAGGAAGTCATATAAGGGAAGCTCGAAATGATATAACTTTGAAACTGTAGCACATTTAGTAAAGAAGATTCTAGGCTTAAGTGTCCCCTCGCTGCTTCTGTCTGCTCCCGGCCTTCCTGTCCAAACAAGGGCTACCCTACGATATGCTCTCCCTTCCGCTACTTGATCTCCGAGTGAGGCCCACTGCCTTCCTCAGGGCTGCCTGCCTACCCTATTGATATGGACAACACCAAAGATGATTCCAGGGTATGGTTTATTTCTGACCAGGGGTGGTTTGGACCCAAATCTCATTTCATCCCAGCTGAGTGGGATTTAGAACTTCCAGACAAATGGTTTCAGTATGAGCCCATCTGCAAAAACAGAGAAACATGAGAGCTTCCTTACTAAGTCATACCGTGGTCCATCTTGCCCAGTATCCTGTCTCCAACAGTCGCCCATACCAGAACTTCAGGAGGAGTGTACAGAACAGGACAATTATGGAGTGATCCATCCCCACTTCCACTCCTGCCTTTTTGTAGTCAGAGGCTCACAATTGCCCCAAGTATCGGGTTGCATCCCTGACCATCTGGGCTAATAGCAATCAATAGGCCTATCCTCCATGAACTGCTTTTTGAACCCAGTTATATTTTTGGCCATAACAATGTCCCTTGGTGACAAGTTCCACAGGTTAGGTGTGCATTGTGTGAAAAAGTACTTCCTCTTGTTTGTTTTAAACCTGCTGCCTATTAATTTAGTCAGGTGACCTTGGTTTTTGTATTGTGTGAAAGGGCAAACAGCACTTCCCTATTCACTCTTTCCACACCAGTCATGATTTTATAGACCTCTATCATATCCCCCCTTAGTCATCTCTTTTCTAAGATGAACAGTCCTAATCTTTTTAGTCTCTTCTCATATGGAAGCCGTTCCATACCCTTGACCATCTTTTTGCCCTTCTCTGAAGCTTTTCCAGTTCCATTTTATCCTTTTTGCAATGGGGCAACCAGAACTGGACACAGTATTCAGGGTGTGGGTGTACCATAGATTTATATAGTGGCATCATGACATTTTCTGTCTTATTTATATCCCTTTCCTAATAGTTCCTAACCTTCTGTTGGCCTCTTTGACCTCTGCTGCACTTTGAGTAAAAATATTCAGAGAACTATCCACAGTGACTCCAAGATCACTGTTTGGGGTGGTAACAATTACATTAGAACCAATTATTGTATATGTGTAGTTGGGATTATGTTTTCCCATGTGTATTACTTTGCACTTATCAAGTTGAATTTCATCTGCCCAGTCACTCAGTTTTGTGAGATCCCTCTGTAATCCTCACAGTCTGCTTTGGACTTAGCTATCTTGAATAGTTTTGTATCATCTGCAAACTGACACTTCACTGTTCACATCTTTTCCAGATCATTAACAAATATGTGGAACAGCACAGGCCCCGGTACAGCTCCTTTGAGGATTCTGCTGTTTGCCTCTCTCCATTGTGAAAACTGACCATTTATTCCTACCCAGAGGTTTCAGAGTAGCAGCCGTGTTAGTCTGTATGGGCAAAAAGAAAAGGAGTACTTGTGGCACCTTAGAGACTAACCAATTTATTTGAGCATAAAGCTTTCGTGAGCTACAGCTCACTTCATCGGATGCGTAAAATGGAAAGTACAGTGAGGAGATTTTATATACACACAGACCATGAAAAAATATACATTGTAAGGAGAACGATCACTTAAGATGAGCTATTACCAGCAGGAGAGTGGGGTGGGGGGAGAGAAAACCTTTTGAAGTGATAATCAAGGTTTTCTCTCCCCCCACCCTACTCTCCTGCTGGCAATAGCTCACCTTAAGTGATCACTCTCCTTACAATGTATATTTTTTCATGGTCTGTGTGTATATAAAATCTCCTCACTGTACTTTCCACTTTATGCATCCGATGAAGTGAGCTGTAGCTCGGGAAAGCTTATGCTCAAATAAATTGGGTTAGTCTCTAAGGTGCCACAAGTACTCCTATTCCTACCCATAGTTTCTTACCTTTTAATCAGTTACTGATCCCTGTGCAGACTTTTCCTCTTATCCCATGGCTACTTATTTTCCTTAAGAGTCTTTGCTGAGGTACCTTGTCAATGGTTTCTGAAAATCCAAGTACACCATATTGACTGGATCACCCTTATCCATGTGCTTGTTGACTCCCTCAAAGAATTCTTATAGATTGGTGAGGCATGACTTCCCTCTACAAAAGCTGTGTGGATGCTCCTCCAGCAAATCATGTTTATCTACGTGTCTGATAATTCTGTTCTTTACTGTAATTTCTACCAATTTGCCCAGTACTGAAATTAGGTTCACCGTCCTATAACTGCCAAGATCTCCTCTGGAGCCCTTTTTATGAATTGGTTACAATAGCTATTCACTGGCCATCTTGTACAGAAGCTGATTTCAGTTAATACTACTACAATTAGTAGTTGTGTCATTACATGTTTGAGCTCTTTCAGAACAACTCGTGGGTGAACACCATCTGGTCCTGGTGACTTATTACCATTTAATTTATCAGTTTGTTCTAAAACTGCTCCTATTGACACATCAATTTGGGACAACACTTCACATTTCTCACCCAGAAAAGAATGACACTGGTGTGGGTATCTCCCACATATCCTCTGCAGTGAGCATGGGTGCAAAGAATTCATTTAGGTTCTCTGCAATGACTTTCTCTTCCTTAATTGCTTCTTTAACACCTTTGTCATCTAGCGGCCCCACTGTCTGTTTTGCAGGCTTCCCGCTTCTGATGTACTTTACAAAAAAATCACTGTTATTGTTTATGTCTTTAGCAAGTTGCTTCTCAAATTCTTTCTTCCCCAAAACATTCCCTAGTTGCTAAACCGAAGTTCCTCCTTCTGACACCAACTCATCTACACATTTAGACCTTGCAATAATGCCTGTCTTATTGACCCTGTGCATAGAACTGGAAGCATTTCAGAGAATGCTACCGTGGAGGTCCTGGACTTTAATCTCTTACCTAGCAGCCTAAATGGGGCCTCCAGGACCTCTCTCCTACATTTCCTATGTCACTGGTACCTACATGTACCACAACCACCGGCTCCTCCCCAACACTATAATATAAGACTATTTAGATATCTCGTGAGATCCTCTCTCTCCCTTCTCACCCAGCATGCAATTCACCAGTCATCACAAACCCAACTATCTATGTTTCTAATAATTGACTCCCCTGCTACTATTACCTGTCTCTTCCTAATAATGGCGGTTCTTGCCCCTGGAGGGATATCCTCAGTGTGACAGAAGGTGGGTCCTAACTATGGGATCGTTTCCCTCTGCTCCAGTTTGATGCTGTCCTGTCCTGAGAATTTCATCGTCCTCCACAGCACAGGGGCTGTCAGGAGGTGGGACCGCCCTACTAAGCCCCCAGAAGTCTCCCTTCTGTACCTCTGTCTGTCTTTGTTCATCCAGTTCAGCCACTCTGACCTCAAGAGCCCGTACTCAGTCTCTGAGGGCTGTGGTTTGCTTGCACTGTATGCCCACAAGGCAGGTAACTGTACATGTTGCACTCGGTGCAATAAACTGGGGAGCCCCAAACATGCTGCTGGTCTTTTGCCTGCATTTTTTTTTTTTAACTCTTGTGGCTTTTTTTATGTAGCCTTAGTTTAGGGTATGTGTGTTAGAGGCATTGGTTTATTTGGCTTTTTTATTACTTTTCTTGGGGACTTGGTGCCTTTTGGATTGTTATAATCCCTCAGCCTCCTCCCTCAGCAGCCAAACTCTCCTTACCTCAGTAGCTCACTCAGCCGCTTTGCTCTCGCACTTTGGCACAGGTTATCCTTATCAAATAGCCAGCGTCAGTAGCCGTGGTAGGCTGACCAGGGCCAGTCACTCTAAGCCTGTGGAGCAGTGGGTGGCGGCTTCCCCCCAGGCAGCCAGAGCCCGTGTGTCAACTTCGGCTTTTGGTTACCATGGGGTAAATCTGGAGTAACTTCTGCTTTTAGTTACACTGGTGTAAACTCCTTTAACTTCAGTGGGGCTAATCAGGATTTACACTCCTGTAGCTTTAAGCAGCATTGGGGCCCCATGTCATCAGTACCATGGACGCATTGGAAACAAAAATCGCCTCTCCACAGGCATCTGGTCAAATTAGCTGCCCTCTACGCAACAGTTCCAGGGTTCTGCATTGACTTTGACTTGGCAAGCCCATAGAAATACACAGTGTAAGCCATTCTCACACTCCTCAAGCTTACAGACGAGAAATGAAGTTATTCACAGAGATTTTGAACTAAGAGTTCTCGAGAGAATGTTAGAGAGGTTGGAGTTGGACAAGAGTTCTGGGGAACGGGACTCACTCTGAGAAATCCAGCTGAGAGGCAGGTTTCTCTCTGTGAAGTACACAAAAACATTTGTCCGTAGGGCAAGACAAACACAATACAGCTTACTCTCTGCCTGAGTGGATTGGGTGATGCATAGTTCTAGTATAGTTTCCCTGAGTAGGACGGATGTTCAAATCTTGTATAGACTGAAGTTTTGCAGACATCACAAGTAATATTTTGCAAATGCAAAACTGCTTCAGCTTTGCAAGCATTTCTTCCTGATCCCTTAAACCCACACTTTTTGCAAGGATGATTTTGGATTTTCCTAGCTACGGTGAATCCTGTACTATTCAGTAGGAAGAGAAGAAACTCCAACTCAAGCCTCTTCAAAAAAGCTAAATAGATACAAGTAGGTGCCTAGAATATGAGGTATACACAGAGTCTATTTTTCATTCGATAACTCCTCCTCTCCACTCCTTTTTGCACAGTTTGTCTGCATTATTATCTCTGGCCTACATTCCACTATGTTTTCAGTCTCCTTTCCCCAGGCTTGTCTTCAATACAGCACTAAATCGGCGCCACTGTGGTTGATGCAGCTGCGTCAATTTAGTGCTTCTGGTGAAGACAAGCTACACTGACAGAAGCGCACTCTCTTGTTGTAATTAATCCACCTTCATTAAAGGCGGAAGCTGTACCGATGGGAGAGCATCTCCTGCCGACATCGCATGGTGTAGACACTGCGTTAAGTAGCTGTGAGTTGTGTCGCTCGGGGCGGTTCACACCCCTGAGTGACATAACTTCCATCGACGTAAACAGTAGTGTAGACAAGCCGCCTGACCCCACACCCCCAAAAGGAGTTGCCCAGGAATTCTTAATAGCATCATTCTTAACTTGTATAACATTTCCTCTTTTTCACCTTTACAATCATGCATCAGCCAAATTCTCCCTCACTTACACCTGTGCAAGTGTACTGAGTTAAGCACCCCTTCTTAATCTCCATCTGCCTCGATGACAACGCTTAGTCCCATTCCAGTTAAAACAAACCTGATCTATCAGCGTTCCTAAATCCACGATCAGTGTATTATCAAAGTGCTGATGATATGCAAAATGAGAGCACAATACATTTTCATTAAACATTAAGAAATGGTTTGACCTCTTTTGCTTTTCGCTCTGTTTAGAAGGCAATAGGTCAAATTAGATGAGATAAAACTCTAGTAAGTATGTTTTAAGAGGAAAAAATTGGGGATTTTTGAGCTTTTGGGGGGAAAAAATAAATGTTTCTGGTTTTGTTTTAAGAAAAAGCCTTTTTTTTGTTTTTGTTTTTGCGCTCCTTTCTTTTCCTTTCCCCTTTTTTCAGTGATCAAAAAGGGAAAGGAGTAATGGATTTGGATACAACTGTATTGTATCCAAAAAACCACACAAACAATCATGATACAAAAGCTTCTAGCAGATCTACATTCTACAGATTTTGGGTTTATCTTGTAGAACACAATAGCAGGGGTATAATTCTCTATTAAGTTCAGTAGGATAGTTGAAAAAAAAAAACTTGTTGAAAGGTTATATTATTTTTTATGAAGTTCTGCAGACCATTTCCATAATTATCCCAAAATGTGTACTGCTCTTTCCTGACTTTGCAGCAGCACTTGTCCATCAAATATTATTTCCAGAGCTGTGCTTTTTCCTGCTGAAAATGCTACTTTAGCAAACAAGCAGAATCATGTTGGTTCTTATCCACCAGAATTATATATGCACACACACAATGGAAAATTAATCTGACAACTAGAAAAGGAGTGTAGCTATACCTGTGTCGGTCACAGGATATTAGAGAGACAATCGGTCCAGTAAAAGATGTTATTTCTAAGTAAAAAAAGGAGTGACGTGATAAGGGAAACCATTTCTCAAGCTTCAAAGAAGGTGCTGCATGGAAACGTGTCAGGAAGAAGTAAATCTAGGATTAAGATTTTCAAAAGTGGTAAGCAATTGCATGCCCAATTTGGGAAACGGTAAAAGGCCTGATTTTCAGAAACTACTGAGCACTGCCCCCTGGAAATCAAACAGTGAGGTACCCCAAATCACTAGTCACTTTTGAAAATTTCAGCACTCATGAAAACAAGCTGACTGAATCTTCTAATATCGTCTCCTGAGTTCTCATTATGGATTTCAGTTGCCAAACAATGCACAATACAGCACAGTAAAAACGGACAAGGTAGATGATGCAGTGAGCACTTATACTCGGAGAAGTGATTTACTAACAGAAACACCATGCAGTTCTGTATTTACTCTCAGCACTATGCACAGTAAATGAGCTCTGCTTACAAGTCAAAGCATGATTATTTTTTTCTATCTGCTAGAACGGTATGTGCCACAGGAGATCGAAAACTCCTGCTGTGTTCTCTCGGGCTCTTACATCATTACCAATCATATTCTGCAGTTGGAATGTAGCTGTCAAGGTTGTTGAAGGTACAAAAAGAGAGCAGTGTCTTTAATAAGTGACTCAGCAGTTCTAACCGTAGTAATGGATATGGTCAAGCTACAAAATATTTATTCGACTTTATTGTTCAGTTTATAAAATGCACCTTCTGCCATCTCTAGGCAAACTGATGGGCCTTAACTGAGTCATCCCGATGAGTGTGGGGGCTGGCGAGCTTTGACTTTGCCATCTCTAGGCAGATGCACAAAAACACGAAAATAATAATATATTAACACAACCAGAGAAAAACACGGTGTCAAGTGCAAAAAAGTCCCTCAAACTGTCATAAAAATTCCTTCCTTCCCATGCTACCTCTCTGGGCAAATGCCTGAGTAAATAAATAGGCTTTGCAATCAAAAGAGCTGAGTTATGTCTGTGAGGTCAGGTTGGGAAACAAATTGCAGTCCTGGGGCCTCCGCTGGAAATGCTTCACCACCTGACCCAAGAACTACAAATCTGTGGGCTGTTAGCTGGAGCACCACAGATGGTCTTAACCACCAGAGGGTAACAGAACAGACGAAAGGGCTGGAAGAGCATCAAGGATCGCCTAAAGCCCTGAATCCAGCCAGGGGAAAATTCTCCTTATGCAGGAAACAGGAGAAAGACAGTGATTGTTGTCTGAAGACCTCCTCTCAAATATTCCTGTAGGGAGCATGCTTGGGGAGAGAGGGGCATATTTGGGGTGGAGTTGCAGCATTGCAGAGATTTCGGACAGTCCCCGGAGCCTGCCATAACTTAGCCTCCCAGATTTGTCTAACTCATACTAGGGGCTGCTCTGGACCCCAGAGTACCCCAGCAGCTGGAGAGTACCAAGGTGGCTTAGAGCTACCTCCTTAGCCCCCTCGCCTCTTGGTCTGCAATTTTTGTGCTGTATCCCTTAAAAGTGCAGCATAGACAGCCCAGGATGGAATATAAGGGGCCAGCTCCTCCACTTCAGGGGAGCTATGCTGATTTACACCAGTGGAGAATGTGGTCTCTAAAACAGCTAGGACCCAAAATAATATACCATCTATACATCTAAGCCAACTCCTTGATTTTTTTCCCCAGAAGCAAACAAGAAGAGAGCACTGGTGTAACAGGGTCCCTGTGGGAAGCCCCACTAAGCAATCACATTGGACTTCTGGGGGCTCATTCATACCAGAGTTATGCCACCGATGTAACCTGGGGCAAAGTGAAAAGTCCACCTACAGGTGGGTTGCAGCAACACAAAGCATTCGTAAGCCCTGCTCCCTGCCACACGCTGCTCTCCCAAATTGGGTGGGGCTTGCTGGGGTAGGGCACTTGATACAACACATCCCCAGGCCAGCCTTCATTGATGGAGGCTCAGCCACGAGTTAAAGCTGGAAGAACCCCCAAGGGGAAGCAGTGACGCAGAAGCCACCTGCACGCGCTATAGAAAGTTGTTAGCCATTGGCTCCTTATAAATGTTCCCCCAAGTTGCCCCAATCCTACCTTTCTTGCCGGCTGTGAGCACGCCTCCCAGGCACACACGGGAGTGTAATGAGTCCCTCCTCTTCCCTGGGGCTTAGCCAGAATCTCAAGGAGAAGGTGTGGTACTGTCGATACTGAATAAGGCTGCCGTTTTTGCTTGTATACTCCTCTGAGTGTAAGCACCCTGGCAAAGCATCCCAATGAGCAGAGCCAGTCATGCACACAGTTTCCCAAGGAATTCCCATGGTTTAGAGGAAGCTAAACTGAAAAAACACATTGGTGTCCGTGACCACTTTCTAATAATGAATCACACGTGGCTGCAGAGTTACACGTGCCTTTAATTTGGAGCTGGTCAGACAACGAGACAGACTTACAGCAATTTCTGTTTTATAAATGTATTCCAAAATACAAACACATAATACCTATGGTCTGGTTCAATTAAGTATATTGTTCTTTTTACTCTCTGTGCAGTATCTGACAGCAAAGTCACACGTGGTTTTTTTATGCATAAATGTTCTAATCACCTGCAGCCAGGTTGTTCCTCCTTTAACTTATCTGTGACTCAATACACCGCAATTGCCGGGGCAGCTAATGCATTTTATTTATGTTTTCGCTTTGATCAAAGAGCTGGTTTGCGCTGCATTTGCGTTTAGTTGCATCCACTTTCCACCTTTGTGCCACGTCTCGTGAAATGTGTTGAAACTGACCTACTTTGGCCTTTTCATGGTATTCTGAAAAAAAATGCTAATCTTGTCATATTTAGCAGCTGCGTTCAGAAATGCTACTGTAAGCCCAAGAGGGCTAACCAGCACTCTTGCAAGATGTCAGAACTATCCACCATTACCCTGTAAGTGTACACAATCCCGTGACATTCTTGTGTTTTTGTGAGGCATGTTGCAAATAAATGGTTTATATTAGCAGCAGGGCAGAAGGGAAACTGTTCATTATTTCTTGTTGCATGCGGATGGGTTTTTTGGTTTTTTGGTTTTGTTTTTTTTTTTTGTCGTGTGCTTCTGCTGATACATCACAATCAAGAATGTTAAGCTTATTTGTTTGAAATGTGTCAGTTTATTGACCAACATGATTTATGATTATGAATAACAGAATTAGTGCCTAATCCAAAGCCTATTGAAGTCAGTGGGAGTGTTTTTTATTGAGTTCAGTTGATTTTTGAATCAGTCTGTAATATACCCACAAAGTCTTTATGAAAACTTTTAACAAACCTGCCCATTTTTAAAGAAAAAGCTATTAATCATTAGTAGCAAGGGAGTGCTATGCACATGGGAAAGAAAGTGCTTTGCCTGAAACTTTGCTAGGAAAATATAAATATGAAAAATATGGACCAGATCCACAGCTGGTATAAACTGGTATATCTCGCCTGAAGTCAATGGAGATACAGCAGTTTATGCCAGCTAAGGATCTGGCCTAAAATGTATTTATGTATATTTGCTATGCTGTATGATGTACAGCCCAACTTTCACTGGAATTTCATGGTAAAATCTTGTGATTTGAACCCTGGACTCTCAAAGGTGGCCTGCCAAACTGATCTAAACACAATACAGCCTTTTGTCAAGGTCAAGGAAATTTCCCTTCTTAAGGTTGCACACTTTTTTCACTTTGTTTGATAACCTACCCCATTTTAAGCCTGAAAAAATATTTTTCTAGTTTAGAGACTGGATCTCTTCTCAGGGTACTTACAAAAAGAGAGCGGAGGAGCTGCCCAAAAAGATTCAGCCAAGGAACTGATCCTGAATAAAAACAAACACAAGAAATAAAAAGTAGGAAAAGAAGAAGAAAATAATTGTTTTTAAAAAATCAGCAATAGGCATTTGCTCAGTCCAGAAAAGGTAGTGATCTGAGACCACCATAGAAACTGGAATCCACATTTCTGAGCTAAAATCATTTTTAAGGATGAAATTCACCATTTAATTCACAGGGCAATGGTGGACAGGCCTCATGCTGAGCCTCTGCATAGCGGTGAATTTCACTCTAAGTGAATTCAGAGCAGTTGAAAGGTGGCAGATTGACAGCTGAAGTCTTCTAGCTACCGTAATATAAACCCAGTCCAGGCTGCAGGCAATGTTAACTCTCCATATGCCATCCCAGCAACATACCTCCAGCGTGTTCATGAGGGCTGCTGTCTAGGTGTGACAGGTTAGTTCAGTGTTCATGCCCATTCAGTTGTTAGGCTGAGGGCATTAAGTACTAGCATTCTTCCTGGCATGCCAAACAAGAGAGATGTAACCAGCTGCCCTGTTCGGTTTCAGAAGAGGCCCTGTGATCTAAGTGGTCAGTTTTCCAGCCAGGCAGAGATAGGCAGCCCATTGACTGAATCCTCTACATTTCGAAGCTGTGGAAATATACAGATAATATACAGATAATCTCCATCCAGGAGATCGCTGAGTTCCCAAACAACCATGACGGCTCCATATCCACCCGTCTCAGGTTTTGCCTTCATTGCTTGTTTTTTATTAAAACTTGCCAATGTCTCCAATAAATAGATGCGGACTTACTGTATATTCCAAAATGCAGGCAGTGGAGCGTAAACCAAGCATCTAATTATACTTGCAGCATCCCATTCCTCCGTAACCTAGTGTACAAGTGGGTCTTTTGCCCCTTATCCTCCTCCTTAAAATACAATTTTGTCATCCTGAGCTACTTGTACATATTCCAAATTAAACTAGAAACCAGATTTAGCCTTTTTTTTCCTTCAAAGGAGGGGTCCCAAATAGCGTAATAACTATTATATAAATCTTTTTCGAAGAATACAGCTTCATAAATCACTTGGATCCATTGATAGCTTAACATAAGAATGACCACACTCGGTCAGACCAATGGTCCATATAGACCAGCATTCTGTCTTCCGTCAGTGGCCAGTGCCAGCTGCTTCAAAGGAAGTGAACAGAAAAGGGGAGTTATCGAGTGATCTTCCAGTCCCAGCTTCTAGCCACCAAAGGTTTAGGAACACCCAAAGCAGGGAGTTAGTTGCATCCCTGACCATCTTGGCTAATAGCATTTACAGACCTATTCCCCCATGAACTCTTCTAAGTCATTTTTTAATCCA
This sequence comes from Chelonia mydas, assembly GCF_015237465.2. Taxonomy (NCBI): domain Eukaryota; kingdom Metazoa; phylum Chordata; order Testudines; family Cheloniidae; genus Chelonia; species Chelonia mydas. The sequence goes on from NC_057850.1 coordinate 252,435,075, forward strand.
GTTATACAATTGGCCTTCACATCATCCCCAGGCAGTGAGTTCTGTGGGTTGACTGTGCATTGTGTGAAGTACTCCCATATACTAGTTTTCAATTACCTGCCTGTTAATTTCATTGGATGACCTTTGGTTCTTGTGGTAAGTGAAGGATAAATAAAACTTGCCTTGTCCACCCCATTCATGATATTGTAGACTTCTATCATATCCCATCTTAATCATCTATTCTCTGAGCTGATCAGTCCCAGGTGGTTTTGATCTCTCCTCATATGGAAGCTGTTTCATATCCCTAATCATTTTTCTTGCCCTTCTCTTTAACTTTTCGACTTTTAATATATCATGTTTGAGATGGGGTGACTTGAGCTGCACACAGTATTCAAGGGGTGGGCATCCCATGGATTTACGCCGTGGCATGATAATCTTTTTGTCTTATTATCTGTCCCTTTCTTATTGGTTCCTAACATTCTGTTAGCACTTTTGACTGCTGCTGCAAGTGAAGTGAATGTTTTCAGAGAGCAAGCCACGTGGACGGCTGGCGAAGTTTCCCCTGGGGAAGGCTGGCTCCCTGTCCTGCCTCTTCTGCTCACGGCCCAGGCTCCGCTCCCATTCGGCCCAGTCCCTGCCCCCTCCACGATCCCTCCCCCCCCCACCGCTCACCATGTCCCTCCCCTCCTCCACCCCCACCCCGCGAGGCTGCCCACCGTGTCTCTCCCCTCCTCCAACCCCCTCCCCTGCAAGACCCCCCGACCACCACATCCCTACTCTTCTCCACCCCCTCCCCTGTGCGACCCCCTCACCCCCTGCTCACTGCATCCCTCCTCTCCTCCACCCCCACTCTGTGAGACCCCCCCACCTGCCATTCACCGCATCCCGAGTCCCACAAAACACCCTGCCCACTCTGTCCCTGTTCACCTTCCTGCCCCGGGAGGCCCCCTCCCACCCCCCGCATCCCTCCTCACCTTCCCCAACATGAGACCCCCCCCGCCCACCACAGGGTGCATCCCTCCTCAGGCCCCACCCGGTGAGACACACTCCCCGCCCCCGCTGCTTGCTGCATCCCTCCTCGCCACTCATTCCGTCCCATCTGTGGGGGCAACGGGGTAAGGAGGGACACGGTGAGCGGTGGGGTGTCATGCGGGGTGGAGGAAAGGAGGGAAGCGGTGAATGGGAGGTCTGGTGGGGGCAGGCAGTGAGGAGACACATGGCAAGTGGCGGGCGAGGGATCTCGGGGGGGGAGTGAGAAGGGACATGGCGAGTGGTGGGTGAGGGGGTCTTGGGGCAGGGAGTGAGGAGAGACATGGCGAGGGGGTCTCGGAGTGGGGAGTGAGGAGGGACGTGGTGGGCGAGGGGGGTCTCATGGGGGCGGGGAGTGAGAAGGGACGTGGCCAGCAGCAAGGACCTCAGGAGATGGGGGTGGAGTGCAGGAGAGGAGGGACTCACTCACCAGGCAGCGGTGGGCGGTGGGGGCCTCAGGAAAGGCGTGGAGCAGGGAGGAGAAGAGGCGAAGTGCAGGGCCTAGAAGTCTGGCAACGTGTCGGTGGCAGCTGTGCCAGGGTAGCCTTAGCCTCCTCTGGCCTATTATATCCACCACCCATGACTATCCACAATGACTCCAAGATTTCTTTCTTGAGTGGTAACAGCTAATTTAGTCCCTATCACTTTGTACGTGTAGCTGGGATTGTTTTTTCCAATGTGCATTACTTTGCATTTATCAAGGTTGAATTTCATCTGCCATTTTGTTGCCCAATCACCCACTTTTGTGAGATCCCTTTGTAGCTCTTCGCAGTCTACTTTGGATTTAACTATCTTGAGTAATTTTGTATCATCTGCAAATTTTGCCCTCTCACTGTTTACCCTTTTTTCCAGATCATTTATGAATGCGTTGAACAGCACTGGTCCCAGTACAGATCCTTGGGGGGCCCCCAAAAGTTTTATAAGAAAGTCATCAAGAGACGAGAACCATGGACTCAGCAATAGGCCTCAATCAGTCTTTTCCTAAATTGGAATAGTTGTCAATGTTGTCTCAATCTTAATATGCACGGAGTAGCATTGCCTTAATCTTATATATATGACAAGGGCATAGTTCTGTTAGGTGGCCTCATGACCAGACTAGCACAAGCAGGCATAGTCCTGGGAACTATGACACAGACACAACTTCAGTAATCAGAAGACATCTAGAGGAGAAGAGAGAGGCAGCTCTCAGCCTTCAGCTGTTGTTTTTTCATGTTTCCCTCTTTCCCAGAAGCAGGAAGAACAGATAAACCCCAGAGCTTCCTCAAAGAATCCATTCCGGAGTCACAGCCCTCCTCCCTTTGCGGGCTGTCTATGTGCCTGACAAGGAACGCTCACTCACCGAGCCTTCACAATCTCTCTCTCTCACCATTCTATCTGCCAGGATTTCTAAGTCACAAGATGTGTCTGTGTTGAATCTTATTAATTAAAGATGGAAGAAAACTTTTAGGACAGCTAGTCCTTCCCTACGGGCAGTTGTTTCCTTAGGTGTGGTTCACTGATGCTTTATCTGTAATGATTTTCTTGGTTTTTTATTAACCCACAGAAGTTGGGATTTTCAACAATGTCTAAGGGGGATGGGAGTTGGCTGCCTACCTCCCTTAGGTACATTTGAAAAATTCCTGGGTAATTTCCCTGATAATATTTGTTTTGCGTCTATGGGTCCGTCGAGTACCTAAGCAATTATTTCAGTCAGAAAAAAGCAAAAACCTTTTAGAAAGCTTCTCAAGACAAACTTTTCTGGAGTTATGCTCTGCTTCCTAGAAGCACTGCACTACAACTATAAAGCATTTCTCCAAGATCTACCTACCTATACGTTCAGCTGAGACAATCTGTATTCGTGCCACCTTGTGACTAACAAGAATGTTATTGTTGAATCCAGTTTTTAATGCACTAAGCAATGGTGAGACAATTCTGCTTTGTATTAGCTCTCATGGTCAATATGTTCTTCTTATTTATATTCTGGCTTAATTATCATGTTATTAATTTCAATCCTTTACTCCTAGTTCTTACCCTCTTGTACCACTCTACATAATTCCTCTATATCCATGTTTTTACATACTTCAAATACTTACAGACCTTTATCATTCCCCTATTCATCCAACCCCATTTAGTCATTGGTATCGATTGTTATGCATATTTGGTTATTTTGGGTGGAATTTTCAAAGCCATATAAGGAATTTCCTTTAGAAATTAATGGTCATCTAAATATTTTGGTAGCTTTGAAAACCTCTCCCTTTATTATTTCCTTAGAACTCAGTCTCAAAGTTCCAGATCACAGCGCACACACACACACACAAATCTCTGATTTTCTCAAATTAAGGTGTTTATTTTTCCAACCACACATACTTAGTTTTGATTAAAACAAAGATCAGTCGTGTTTTAAAATCTTGTTTAAAATGTAAAATAGTAATAGGGTAGAATATTCAGTACAAATCACTGGAAAGGGGACTAAATTAATCTAGCATATTTGGTCTTTTCCATCTTTGATTCATGCAGACCTATGCCCCCAGCAACGTACATGGGCTTCAGCAACCTCTCTCCAAACAAGCCTATTAATGCAAATGAAAGGTTCCTTATAGAGGACAAAATTATAGAACTTTCCTCTTTGTTATTTCTTCCCGTCTATTATAAACGTATCTTGCTTAGTGCATTAGACTTCAGGTTGGTTGAGGCAACCTCGTCAATCAGGAGATGAAGAAAAAGAAAAGGAAAAAATGAATCCATGTTTTTGCACAATAAAATTCCATTGATACTCTGACTCCCAGTCACAATATATAAGTGAGAAAACCCATCCCTGAAACTGTGATAACAAAGTCTCTCATTTTTAATGCTTTCATTGAAGACAGCCATAAAACCAATAGATGTTCTGCATCGTTCAGTGTCTAACAGGGCACTGGCCCTCCCTGGCATTTTAGCTAACTCTGGTATTTTTAGAGGTGTTGGACTGCAGCCAGGAGTTTAGTCACATTTCTTAGAGGCTGTGTCCCTTCCAAACAGCCAAGTAATGTTTGGTCAGCTAACTAGTGTTTCTGCAACTTCAGTAGCGTGTCTATTAAGTTCTGTAGCCATGAATGTAAATGAATGCAGCACACTGTAACAGTCTTGCTTCCATCACTGCTTCTGCTTTCATTTTTCTCCCCTGCTGATGCCCCTGGTAAAATAACAGGAATCATCACTTCTTCACCAACAGACTGTTTCTGCCCATTGCAGGGTGACTACCCAACATCGTGTCTCCAAGAATTCTCATTCAGAAACAGCTATAGAGAGCGGCAAAAACTGTACCTGGATACAAATTTCTGTTCAATCCAGAGGATATTCAAAACTAGTTTTGGTTTAGCTTATTATAGAGATAGGGCCAGCTGTGAAAGGGAGATTCATGTGCAAACTTCCCCAAGTTCATGGGTGTTGAGATCCCAGGTTTTGGCTGTGACCCATCGGCAGATGTGATAGCTGGCTGCCAATGCTGGATAACATCTATGGATAGTTTTTGTTTCATCAGTTGTTTTAATGTTGTGTTTGTTGGCTTTTGGTTTCCTTGCCGCAGTTTTGTTACATACAAGATCTGCACAGTGTATAAGTTCTAGGGATCTCAGTTCCTTAAAGATGGATGTTGTTAGTCCCCTTCTCCAATGTCCGTTCGTGACATGGCCAGTCTAGTTGCACCAGATACTTCAAGTTTTCTTTCATCTAGGCTTGCTCTTTCATCCATTTCTGTTTGATTTCTTTGCCTTTGTGCAGTATGAAGCATTGATCAATCACATTGCAAAGTTCATTTGTTAGTTCATGTGTTTTCTCCATATCCGTAATGGAAGCACAATTATGAAAGCACAAGACCTAATTTTTTTTAAAAAGTGAGGAAACTTGTTCTGTTTAAAGCATGATTTTATTTAGTATTTCAAAAACTCTCGGCAACCAGCTTGGAGACTTTGTTTCGACATCCTGGTTCAGGAATAGTATGCTTCAGTCAGACGAGGCAGACTCCTTAACAACATCTATTTCTTTTCTACCCATTACAATCCCCTTTTCTAACTTGTTATGAGCCAATTTTTGATCTTCTATAAATCTGTGTATGTATAAAATACCTCTTACTTAGTGTTCACTATGCATGTATTTCCTTCAAGGTTTTCACAGGGTTAATTAAAGACAGTATCCTCCAATCCTGAGATGGCATTGCAGTTACAGAGTCTGAGATTTTAAAGCCAGTAGGGACCATTTTGATCAACTGATCAGACCTCCTGCTTAGCGCAAGTCATAGAAATTCACCCAGGCATTCCTGCATTGAACCCAGTAACTTGTGGCTGAATTAAATCATGCCATTTCAATCCATTATGAAACAATGCACTTTCCATTCAAGCTGGGTTTTTTAAAACATCTTTTTTCTAAAATGATGGATTTTGGAGAGAGGTATCTCTGTGTCTATCTTCATGCCTCGTCTTGATCTCTTCTCATTCCATGGCTAGCTTAAATATTGTAGTGTCAAATGGGTTTGAAGATTCTGTTACCCTGCTCTCTCTTCTTCCAGTGCTTCTGACACTTGTCTTATCCACTATGATATTTTCATAGTCCACAAATGCTGTACTGGGATGTATGATGTTTAGCAGCCTCGTCATTAGCTTGATACATTGTAGTGAATTGACTGATGAATCCTGTATGCTCTCGCAGCCTGTTGACGACCCATACTTTGGCCGGCTGAAGCCATATCAGACAAAGGGGAATGCTGCAGGGGATGGGGAGCGGGAGAGAGTACAACAAAAATACTTCCAGCAATGAGCCAGTGTCACATTTTCGCTGTGGCATTCAGTATAGCCATGTCAGCACTGCCTATGAAATAATGGCGGGGAGTTCTTCCAGCGCTCAGCCTCTCTCTTTCTCTATTCCCACCTCTATGCCAACTCGTTTTAAGGGAAATGTTTATGTGTCCCCATCAGACGTCTCTCAGCCACTCATCTTTCTACTGGAGGAAATTAAGCTTTGCAATCCAGAAGGTATTCTTTGTGACCACTATACCCGCTTTGTTTGCAGATAGGCAGTCAGTTGGCTTGTTCCTTTTGTGTGCTTACCCATAAAAATTCAACTTATATTGTAGCAGAAAGCAAGAGATGGTTTCTCATGGTGGCAAGCTGCCTCACCAAGCATAGGCTTGCTTAATTAGGGCTTGAGTGATGCGCAGACATTGTGCTGGCCCTCTACATAGCGTGAATTTCATCCATATAGAATCAATTGCTCACTAGTACCTATTTAGTTCCCAGTATTCTTGTCTAAACCCACTGGCTTGATTTTCCTCTCACACCATTTTACATTGGTGCAACACAGTTGACTTCAATGGAGTTACACATGATTTGCACCAGTGTAAATGAAAGCAGAATCAGGCCCATGGGCAGTAGAGTCATGATTGCATAATACTATGGAGACCTTTTCTCTTTCAAGAAGAGTGAATTCACAGAACGGAGATTCTGGGTGCTGCATATAAAGAAGGCCATCAGGTGGTGCTATTGTTATTTATTTTATTTGTATTATGGTAGCACTCAGAGACCACTGCTAAGATCAGAGCCCCATTGTGTTTGGTACTGTACATATCCCTAGTAAGAGACAGTCCCTGTCCCGATAGGGTAACCAGATGTCCCGATTTTATAGGGACAGTCCCGATTTTTGGGTCTTTTTCTTATATAGGCTCCTATTACCCCTCACCACTTCCCGATTTTTCACATTTGCTGTCTGGTCACCCTATGTCCAGAAGAACATTCAATCAAAATAAGAGAATACGATAGTCAACAGTTCTAAACTATTGATACATATTCATACTCAGACTGTACCAAGTGTTAGAAAATGGGGTAAGGATAAAATGTAGGCAAAATCAGGGGATGGGAACGCATGGGAACATTTCATATATATTATTATTATTATTTATTATTATTTATTATTTTTTTGCAAATGGAACACCACAAAATGTTAATCAAAGCTCAAGCTGTCCCTGCAGAGATATATTAACATTCTTTCAATTTGTCGTAACAGGAGGCTGGCCCGCTCCACTCTGCTGCTTATCCCCTTGTTTGGAATTCACTACACGGTGTTTGCCTTTTCTCCTGAAAATGTCAGTAAACGGGAGAGACTAGTGTTTGAATTGGGACTGGGATCTTTCCAGGTGATTATACCGTGAATTTTGCTTTAAAAAAAAAAAGAAAGAAAGAAAGAAAGAAATTAAAAAAGAAATCTGTATTTGTTATGACTGCTGTGCATGGATCTCTCTTTGTGTGTTCATTCACTTACCGTATGTGCTTTGTAGACTAGCAGGTTCCCCCCCGCCCCCTTCAGCTATTTTCTATCAGTTCCCTAGAGGATTTTAATTTACAGTCTTTTCTCTCCTGTTTATCCAGGGCTTTGTCGTTGCTGTTCTCTATTGTTTCTTGAATGGGGAGGTAAGAATTTTGATTTTTTTACCAGTTCTCCCTCCGCCCCCATCTGTTTAGCATGACATTTGGTTGGGATCACACCGTCTAACCCACCTCTCAGCTGTAATTCATTAGCTCTCTACTCCTTGACTGCGTCCAAATTTCAGAATGCCTTCAGCAAAGCAGGAAAGAAGCCTGGTCTTTTAGTTAAAGCACTGGGCTGGCAATCAGATAGTTCTGGGTTCTGTTCCTGCCTTTGCCTCTGGCTTAACATGTAGCTGCTCAGAAAGTCACTTGGGACTCCTACTATCAGTGCAGGATTGAGTTCTTAATATCCTTATGTTACAATGTAGCTGTAAAATGGGAATAATAATACTTCCGTACTTTACAGAGGTGATCTGGAGCTATTTTTATTACTGCTTGTAAAATGCTTTGAGATCCTTGGATGGAAATAGGGGATTTTGCCACTAAAGATGCAACAAAATATTTCATATTTATTTCCAACATTTTGCTGTGTGTAATATGTGCTGTTTCTTTCAATTTTGTTAAATAACTTAGTCCTATTTTAAAGGGCATTTTTCCAGTTTTGGCCTTTGGCACAGTGAGTGGAGAGGTATGAATTGCATTCACGGCCACGGCATTTATGATTCTTGCCTTTCAGATACTGTAGATTTGGTCCTAGATTTGACAGTCATTTTGTTCATTATTAACCCAAATTGGTCTCTGGGTTTGCAGTCGTGGTTTTCCATATGAGTGCCATTTACTATGGATGAGGGGGGGAAATTAAAAATATAGGGCCAAATCCTCAGATGGTGTAAACGAGCTTTTCTCAGAGGAGGGATGCTGATTTACATTATCTGATCTGGCCCTGTGATGAGGGGCTGCTTGGGGGAAAATAATATATATATATAACTGGCCTTGCCAAGTCACGGCTTACAGGGAAGTTTTAGGCAGTGTTCTGTACTTTTTTACATAGGCAAATCTACAGTAATTGTGCATGTGTGAAATCCCATTTCCATGCAATAAAACTATGCTCTAACTTTGTCTGTGCATCTCAGTCATGAATTAAGATTGGGGGATATATTGTCTAGTTCAGGCGTGGCCAATCTGAGCCTGAGAAGGAGCCAGAATTTACCAATGTACATTGCCAAAGAGCCACAGTAATATGTCAGCAGCCCCCGTCAGCTCCCCCACCCTACTACCAAAGCCTCTCACCCACCGGCAGCCCCATGGATCAGCACCTCCCCCTCCCTCCCCACACCTCCCAATCAGCTGTTTCGTGGCGTGCAGGAGGCTCGGGGTGGGGAGGGGGACGAGCGAGGGCACGGCAGTCTGAGGGGAGGGGGCAGGAAGGGGTGGAGTGTGGGGCAGGGCCGGTGGCAGAGCCAGGGGTTGAGCAGTGAGCACCCCCCGGCACATTGGAAAGTTGGCGCCTTTAGCTCCAGCCCTGGAGTCGGTGCCTGAACGAGGAGCCGCATATTAAGGTCTGAAGAGCCACGTGTGGCTCTGGAGACACAGGTTGGCCACCCCTGGTCTAGTTGATGTGCAGCATCCTAATAATGCATATCGTTTATAAAGAGCTTCCCATCGTTGCAGTTCTTGAAGTAGTTAGATTCCCTGAGATAGAAGATTAGTTGCTAAGTTGTATTCACATTCCCATTGCAATCAGTGACACATCAGGTATACCTGGGTATTCAGCAGGTGGGTGTACCCCACTGTGTACATGGCATATATACGCCCAGCAAGTTTGGCGGCAGTCACATGGTTAACAAGGAAGAGTTAAACCTAATTACTTGTTCATCTTCCAACTGTGCGCGTCCTAGAATGTCCTATTATTGTGCCATTTAGGTGACATACCAGGACGATGCTAGAAAGGGTAGCATGCACACTTGCATATCTGACTGCTGTCACCCCTTTGTGGGGAAATGATAGAGGAGAATGCTGTGTTTTCACTAGCCATACAGCCATAAAAGGCGGATGGAAGCACTGGGGGCAAGATGGGAATGAAATGTGTATGAAACATATTCCATCTTGCATGGTTCTCCAAGGGCCCAATCCAAAGTCAATGCCAATCAAAGGAGAAGTCTTTCCATCGACTTCACTGGGTGGGGTGGTTCATGCACAAGGAAAGATTAACTCAATGAGTGCCAAATGCAATAGAGAGCAAAAAATGCAAGCACGCTGATGCAGATTATTTCCACTCATACAGGAAAGACTCAGATCTGATTTGAGGATAGTGGATCCTCAAAGTTGCAGCCCATTGTTTCAGAACTGAAAAAAAAATATCACTGACCATATCATCCCTCTGCTCTGGATATGATGGGTGAAATCCTGGCCACACTGACGTCAATGGTAAAGCTTCCATTGATTTCAACAAAGTCAGGATTTCACCTGGAGTATCCAAGCTAACCACTAACTGCCCGGAGTTAGGAAGAAAGTACTGGTAGCCAGTGGACATGACAGGACCGCGATGCATCCCTGGTCTGATTCATGGTGGCAACTCACGTACCCTGATGTCAGTGAGCGTAGACTGAGTGTACAATAGGGTTGCATCGCATTTCCCCACTGCCTCCACCCCATGCACATCTAGAAGTCTCCCTAGAGTTCACTGAGGGGAGAAGTTCAAGACGGGTCTTAAACAAGCATTGTTTATTTTTGAAACTTGATTGTCTGTCAGCATGTACCCGAGCGGCTAAGTACATAAAAAAATGACCTTTTAAAGTTTCTCCCTAAAGGTGCAATCAGAAATAAAGAGAAAATGGAGGAGCTGGAAAGTCAACCGGTATTTTGCTGTGGATTTCAAACATCGCCATCCCTCTCTGGCGAGCAGCGGAGTGAACGGGGGGACACAACTCTCCATTCTGAGCAAGAGCAGCTCTCAGATTCGGATGTCCAGCATAAATGCGGAGAATCTAGTGACATGAGCAACTAAATAAACCCTCCCCCAATAAAACCCAAAACACCCTTTAAAAAGAAAAAAAATCATAATTTTGCTGGTGTGGGTTTTCTTTTTTAATGATTATTATTATGATTTTTTTTAATGTAAGATGTGTCCGAAAGCATGAAACAAAACATCCCTGGCGTTTTGCAGAGAAGAAAAAAGGATATTTTTTTAACAATCATTGTAAATACACCATTAAGATCCATGCCATTGATAAAAAAATCAGTAAAACGCCAAGCCCGCCCCCACACACCCATTTAGAGCATCTGCAAGTAATCCATTGTCAGCCAAGTGTATCAAGTGATTGCTGTGCAGTTGTGAACATTGGTTGCCAAACTGATATAAATCTGTCTGTGCATGGACTTCATTGTTGTTATTTTTGGGGTCTGGGTTTGTTTGTTTTTCTAATCCAATGCATCTTCACTATGCCTCATTCCTATCTTTGGTGTCTGAATATTCTCAGTCTCTTTGGAGTCTTAGGATGTGACTATAACGTTGGGGTTAATAATGCCAGCCAGTTCATGAAGGACTCCGGAAATTGATTTCATGGCTGGATTTGGTCAGAAGAACTCAGCGGACTTAGAACATCTGCTGTGACTGTGTGAGACAGCATACCTGTCACCATTCCGGAGAGAGGAATCCATGCAGCAGAGATGGGGCTGCTATTTTAGGTTCTAGCAAAGCTGTGAATTTTCTAAGAGGGCCATCCATTTGAGAGAGATCTATATTTTTGGGGTTGATAGGTTGGAGTTTTGAGTAATGTGAACAAAGATCCCTCCCTCCCCCCGCTAAGAGGCAAAGGTCAGTACCAGGATTCTTGCTTCCTCTGAATTACAATGAAACTCCTGCATCAATGTCTGATCATTGCACTGCGACTGGTAGTGGCATGACGTGTGTGTGTGGCCTCTGCGACCAGGCTGGCATTGACAGCACTATGCTTCAAGTTTGCCAGCACAAGACACTCAACAGGGGCCCAACGTGGTGGTGCAGGAAGATTAATGTCCTCAGTGTCTGTAAGCTGAACAGTAAGACACTACGGAAGGGAATGATAAAGACTTTGGATGATTTACCGTGTCTGGCAGTTTCTTCTGTCATTGGATAGTTTGTTTGTTCACCAACAGATATCATTAATGCCAATGTCTGAGAGACAAAAGAAAAAGTCCTTTCCAACTTTGCCTTGTAGTTAGAGCCATGACTGGATACATATCTACTTCAGTCAAACATCAATGATGTCAATTATTTCTTGAGAGGTTTTATGTGGTGCATAGAGGCTTTAAGGACTGTATTTGCTCTTATTTCTTTGTGGATTTATATGTGTGTGTGTGTATTAAACAACAAAATGACATTTAAATATGATAGTTTGGATTCAAACTAACAGCAACCAGGGAATTCAAAATTATGCCTAGCTCTTTGTTCTTAATTGAAATGAAAAAGAAAGTGGTGGGAAGGGGGGAAGATATAGACACAAAATTTTGCTGTCGGCAGAGATTTTGATTTCACTGTGTTTTGTTAGTTTAGGTCAAAACTTGTAATGTCATGTTAAGTATAGTTTTTTTTTAAAAAAATAGTTTCCTTGTTTTTAAAAGGAAAAAATCATGAAAAGTTATGAAAGAAGTATTAGTGATAATACTTAACACTTAGTGCTTTATGGGACGTATTCTGCTCTCAGTTACAGAAGTGTAAATCTAAATAATCCCAGTAGCGTTAGGGGTCAATCTGAAATCCACTGAAATGGATGGATCACTTGACGATTACCTGTTGTGTTCATTCCCTCTGAAGCACCTGGCATTGGCCACTGTCGGAAGACAGGATACTGGGCTAGATGGACCATTGGTCTGACACAGTATGGCCATTTTTATGTTCTTATGAAATAAATGGGAGTGCTGCCTTGACTACAGTGGGTGCAGGAGCAGACATTTATTCCAGATTCACACCACTATAAGGGTGAAATTCACTCCTGTACAGAAGACCAGTAAAAGGACTATGTACCGCCTGAATGTACTTTGAGGTCTTAAGTGGGACTTATGTGATGTACAGGCTTTTTGCCAGTCCTCTGCATAGGATTGACCCTAACCGAGAGTAGAATTTGGCCCCCTATGTTCCAGACGTTGTGCAAAAATTACGTAAGTACTTTTTAACTGATAGATTGGAAACTTTTCTCTCATCAGATGCTGTAAATAGCAATTTTAGCAAGTTTCCCAATGAATCATGTTCTTAATGGACCAGAAAGACACTGAAGAGGGAGAGGGGTAAAGTCAGATCTATCTGGTAAATATATACTTATAATTTTTTAAACAAAACTATCTAATATTAAATGAACAGATGAAATTTAGTTTTGTATTTTCTGTAGTATGGACTTTCACGAGGTTAATACTGACAATACTGTAAGTGTATTATAAAAAGAAATAATGGACAAAGCATATTTTGCATGAATGGTTACTAGCCAATTTTCAGTCATTGATCACTATATTTAAAACTTGCCTCTGGTTGGAGACCTTTTTTGTGCCACATTTCAATCCAGAGCAAAAGGGTTTTTTTCTGGCAGTTCTAAAATCCTCTCCTATTTGAGTTGGTGGGTCTCAGTCCAGTGCCTCGTGGGCGAGTGTCCACATCACAAAACCACCCTTGCAATTGGCACACATTGGAGGCTAGATCCTCAGATGATGTAAATCAGTGCAACACCATTGGTGTCCATGCAACTACATCGGTTTACCTCAGCCGAGGATCTGGCATGGATACATTATTTTTTTTTACAGTCTCAGCAAGAGAGGCCAAGGACTGAATGGTCCTGGAGACTGAATTCACCTCTTGATTCTTAGAGCCCAAACTCAGGATTGAGGAAGGTTGATGGGACGTTGTGTTGGAAGCTTCCACACTGTATGCTGTACTTGTTCAGTAGACCAGTGGTTCTCAATCTGTGGGCTGCTTGCGGCCCAATCAGCACACAGCTCATCCTCAGGACCATACAGGTAGTATATATATTGTGTGGATGCGGCCCACATAACACACAGCGAGCTTCATATGCGGCCCACAATGGTAAATAGGTTGAAAACCACTGCAGTAGACCGATAGAGGACTTCAGTGTTTGAGATTTTCCATCCAGTATCGTTCACCAGCAATGAATTTACTAGAAGTTGTATCTCTCTATATACTTAATATATCCGATATTCTATAAAGTACAGGCAAATCCCTTCCAGTGGGATTTTTTACTGGAAGTGCTGACGACTCTTACAATCATGGCATTCATGTGGCCACTCTAATGTTCAGTGTCACTCGAAAGATCATACTTCAGGTGTATATAGAGAAACCAGTTGTTACCTAAACAAAGATTCTAATGCCATTGCACAAAGAATGCTCTTGGGTATCTTTATGTTGAATGTAAATTGAAGATGCTAAATGTGCGTGTCACCACTTCTGGTGACCATCATTACTAAGCGTCAAGATAGAAGGAACCAAAAGGAAGAATTGCTTCAAAGCGTGTGTAAATATCTATTCGCGTGTAACAGTGTTTGTTTTATTTCTACTGTGAAATATATTTTGGAGTTAGAAAGTACATGTTATTAAAACAAAATGTAATTTAAAAAATGTGTGCTATGCTCCTTGAGCCATTTTTATAATATGCCAATAATACATTTCCTGTCTACTTTTCTTATTTGGCTTTTGTAAATGTACAAAATCTTCTGTACTGCAGCTTTTGTGGGTCTGTAGCGCATAGAGCTACTGTTTCATTGTCTGCCGTTGAATAGGGAGATCTGCTACGAGATGTATTTTAAAATCCTGAAACAAATATTGCGTCAGAGAGGTGTGATTTTTCAGTGTCGTTGGGCACCTATATCTCCCTTGGACTTCATTTGGATTTGTGGGTGCTCAGCACTTCTGAAAATCAGAGCCTTGGTGCCAAAATCTAGGCACCTCAATAAAAGAAGCCTGATCAAATAAATTTGTTAGTCTCTAAGGTGCCACAAGTACTGAATTTCAGAGGCACTAAGGGTGAAAAATCCAGCTGCTTTACCTAACTTAAGTACTCGATGTTTGAAAAAATTGGGCTTAAGATTTTAATGGCACAATCTCAGTGATGTTCAGGAAAGACTCTCGCTTTTCCTTTTAGTCTGTGGCAGACGATTCCCCTTGGATATGGAGGTCTAATGAAAGTTACCTAGTTACTGTAGTAGGTTCAGAGAAGAACAGCCCAAGTAGATCAGTCCTGAAGTTGTTTTTGTGGTACAATATATGAGAAACAGTGTCCCTACAGTACTGGTGCAAAGAACTAAATGCATGCGACACTGTTAATACAGTGTTATGGGCCACTATTTTCTAAGGGACCAGTCGTCAAAGGTGCTGAGGGTGTTCAGCGGTTTGCAGGATCCAAATATTTATTTTTTTCTACAAGGGCTTTACCAGAACACTAAAACCAGTGGACAACAAGACGTAGGCTAGGGTTTGCTTGGAAAATCCATGTCATGATTCCCACTGCACGTGGACATCAGTTAATCAAAGCTAAAGTTCTCCTGGATGTAAAACTCAGAATTCAAACTCTCTTTCTGTGTATTCCCAAAGGTGACAAGTTATGCCTATGTTGCTTACATTGCTGGTCATTACCTTAAGAGGGCTAGACAAATTATATTTTTGTGGCAGTTATCAGAGGTAGAGAGGTTCCTCAAGTGCCTTTTAGGACTAGACAGCAGTTGGGGGGGAGGTGAAATCAATTTAAGATTATTTTTAATTGCAGCAAGCAGGTTAGCTCTTCTAATATACAAATTCATGATCAGTATGACCACATACTACAACACAGTAAATAATAATGTGCTGTAATTATAAGAGCAAGCCTACCTGGACCATGAGAGTATCCTTCTGCTTAAAGTCTATGGGAGTTTTGCCCTTGAAATGGGAATGGAATTAGGCTCTTTATGATTGTGGAATCAGATTCAAAGCTCACTGAACTCAATGGGAGTCTTGACACTAACTTCAGTGAGCTTTGAACAGGCCCATAATATAGGCCCCAATCTGGATTCTGGTCTCAGCATCACTGGTGTAAATCTGGCATAACTCTGTTGACTTTACTTACGCTGATGTGAGGTCAGAGCTGGCACACAGCTGCCTTGAAACCCTGTAACAAGATGGGGGAATCTCATTAGTTCCACAGGTCTCATGAAATCTCCACCATTCGAGTTGGCAGAAATGTCATGGGATCAGCCGGTGAGATTTCAGCAGTGTGGCATCTGAAGTTGACTCTCAGTCATGATTTAGACTCCAAAGTGAACTGGCCTCTGACTAGTCTGAATCTAGATCTCAGCATTATCTCCTTGGCCCATACATATCAGGAAATAGATGCTTACAGAGTAGGGAGTCCAGCAAATCACAATGATTTAACGACATTGTAACAGCAAAAATAATGAAGGGAACTAGATAGAGTCATTTCTGGCCAGAATCTAATCTCAACACAGATAACAGTTCCTTTTTTAACTCGCATCACCACAATGCACGCTCTGCTGACTCTTGTTCCTCTAGGAAAGGTGTAATATTCAAAATGTTCATCTTCTGGGAAGCTTTGAACTGTCATTTCTGCTGTGAGTCTCTTACACGTTCTACTTTTTTTTCTTCACTGCTTTAAAAATTATTTCTAAGATGCAAGAGGCAATATCTCAAAGCTGAAAGGGTCAGCTTGGAACTGCAGTTCTGGTTAATGCCTTTGCCATGAATTCCTATTTTTTGGCAGTCTTAAAAATCTTGTCCACACAAAAAATAATGAAATGTGGTCCGGTGGTTTTAGAAACCATTTGAAAGGTTCGATATTCCCTGATGGTATTTCCAGGCTTTTCTTCTACCTAGTTGGATACTCTCTAACTTACATTGCCAAATATAGAACTCTGGCCCATCACACTGCTGCTGCGATTTGTAGCTCACCATTCTTTTCATCTTCTCTTTTGAGGATGGGTCTTCCTACTGCCAATACATACAGTGACATTAAACTTCACATTCAGCAACGCCAGTCCTCCACTCAGTGACCATCTTCTTGGTTTCCAAATCCTGTAACTTTCCAGCTCCGAAGCCTAAAAGCTCTGTTTGTAGTAACAAAGGCAGTCAATGGGCTCTGGCTCATCCTATGGACGCTGTTACTGTATATTGGAGCCGGTCAACATTTTCCAAAATTCGATTTGTCAGTGAAAATTTGGAATTTTGACCCCCCCCACGGAAAAATGTGAATGCTTTGATATATCACTCATTCAAACATCTGAGCTAATAGCCATTACTCCCGGTACTCTAAAACACCACTTCCTAGTCAATATCGCTTTTCTAGCCAAAGGAAGATTTGCTCTCCTCACAGAAGATTTCCAGGTTCAAATAAGTGTTTGATACAATTCAGAGCTTTCTGGATGCTGCATCAAAATTAGCCAAACCTTCTGAAGTCATGCAGCTCATTTATTATATACATCATGCTCTTTTTCTGTAGCTCATGCTATCATTCCCATATATTATTAGCAGTAGTAGTTGTCTTACAGTAGGGGTGAGGGGCGACAACCGACATCACAGCTCCATTGGGCTGTTTCAGGTAGATTGGATTCTCTCAAGAAGAAAAAATGAGAACTTACAATGTCTAAACTTCTCCAGTTGCTCAGTCAGAAAGGACAGCATTTGTCCTTTGTTAGATAAGTCTCTCAAGTCAACAATTATACTCTGGCTATTTCCTCTTCCTTCCTTTGAATCACTTTATTAAGAAAGGTTTGTTACTGTATGAAGACAGCATTTGAAATGAGAATGTTCCCAAGGTGATTCGTCCAAAGGAGCAATAAGAATTATGTCCTGAATTATGGGGTTCCAGATACGGGGGCTTTGCAGTTGCAGAGGTGCTGCCCTTCAGCAACTGCAAGTGTTCATATTTAAATTGTTTCTGGAAAACATCTGACCCTCCCTGACTCTTTGCTCATTTTTAGAACCAAATCCAATTGCACTTTCTTCAAGACTCGGCTTTGAAACATTTAATTAGTTGGGTTTTTCCCCGCCCGTCGTCCTTTCAATTTTGCCGGCACTGCACTTCCTGCTCCCAACCAAAATCAAACTATGCCAAAGCACCACAGGAAAGGCTGTTCTCATGGTATGTCAAGCCATGCCTGGGAGTATCGGAAATGCGCTGAGATACTGTTTTCCTGGGAGATTCACAGCTCTGTGCTTGCAGACTGCAGAAGCTGGGCCAGTTCAGAGAAACTTCTGAACATTTGCATGTTTGCTGGGCTCTGACTGCCAACATTTTTTCAATGTACCCATCCCTAGTTAGTGTGAGCAAAGTCCTGCTTGTCTTGCATGGGTGCCAGGAGGGGGAGAGAAAAGTAGCACAAGAGCCTGTAACTCACCAAAGGTATCTGTAAAACAGCCCAAGAGGATTCCAACCAATCACTCTCTTGAGGAGCTGCAGACCCACTGGTGAACCGTCCCAAGGGTGTCATGTCTCCCCGTCCTCTTGAGTGGATGTTACTTTCAGCAGTAGACGCTATGGCTCACATTGACTCTGCTAGTAGCAGTGAGAAAATTATGCTATCAACCATGATTCCCCTGGGCACGCCCCCAAACGTGCTACCAGCTGGATTCACATGTGGTGCTTGCAGAGCCATCTCTGAGTCAGCTACAGTTGAGATCTCTGTTTGCAACCTCTTGGGTTATGGCTCAGTGTTAACTGCCTCGTTACCAAACCAGGGACGTTATACCTGGGGGCACCTTTAGTGAGTTAGGGGAGGATTTACGCTACATCTTTAAAGATGTCAGACAGGCACAACCAGCTACGGATTGCATCTACTATCGCAGAGAGCGGTGGAGTATGGAGCATGCAGTAATATCTAAGGATACTCTGATGTTAAGCGCTATGTGTTTTTGTGGTAGACAGCGACATTCAGCTAAATGTGTATTGTACTTTATCCAGTCTCTACAGAGCTTGAACAATATGCCTTGTTTTGACCCTTGTGATCCTTTCACCTGGATATTATTATTATTCCACATTTGCTTTCTTTGTGGGGAATTCATCCGTGTGAAGAGTTAATGAGTGGTATGAACCTCGCAGTGTCTGTCCGTAGCTGAAGTAACCTAGGCCTCTGTATACACCTGCTCCAATGAACCTTATCACAGTACAGGAGTCTCCAGAGGTCTCGGTGTACCTGCATAATCTTTAAAAACACCTGTTAGTGTCCTCATTTTCTCTCCCAATTTCTTGCCATTATAGTAGCAATGCAACATGCGATAGCTCCCGAGGAGAGATGTGCCAGGTTCATGTATGTAAAGCAGTATTTTGAAGGTGTCAAGGAATGAATTTACTGGCCCTCTGGGTCTAATAGTGACCTTTTTTATCGTCATGGGTAACAGGATCTGGGGTTATTACATTTTGTTAAGTGGAAACACACAGATGTCAACTGCTGCTTACTAGACTAATCTTTGTGTGTGTTCTGAGAAACAGTACTAGATTTTAACATGTATACTGCTGTAGATGACACAATAAATGTATTATCATTTTTGCACGTCTGTTCTGCTATGAAACTGAACTCTCGGGCTGATCCAATGCTGCAGAGTTACCATTTTGGGAGCTAGCAGGATGCGCTCATTAATGAAGGTGCTTTGCTTGCTGGGAATCACAGAGTTTAAGGCCAGAAGGGATCATCTAATTTGATTTCCTGTATATTACAAACCACTGAACCCCACCTGGACTAGACTAAAATATTACAGCTCTCAGGAGCCTAAGCCAGTGTGTGCCACAGGTGAAGAATAGGAGATACCGAAGCACATCAATGCCTGAGGCCCCTGCAATGGCAGACAATGATTTGGTGAGACAGATCCATGTGATCCTAGCTAGGGACCCATGTTCAGTCCTGCAGGGAAAAGCAAAAAACCCACCACAACCCCTCGGTCCCTGCCAGTCTGATCTGAGGGGAAATTCCTTCCCAGTCCTGAAAATGGTGATTAGTATAACCCTGGATGAGCCCCACCTGCCAAGATGCCTAGAAGGGGAATTCTCTGTATTGCCTCCAAGTGATGCTTTCCGGGGGTACCACAGTTGTGAGACTACCACCTGCTGTTAGCAGGAAAGCCTTGTCTGTGCCTTTTGGGGGTCAGCTCCCCTATGCCACCGGCAACACAAACATTCCCCTCTAGCCTTCCGAGGCCCTGCTGTCTCTCCACCTGTTAGTGATAGGCACACTCCCACCCTGAAGTCCTCCCAGCATCCCCGTGGAGTGTCCAGCCCCTAGGCCATTGGACACACTCAGGATTCACAGAGTCGCTACTTCCAAAGGACAGCACATCCCAGCATACCAGTTCCACCTCAAATCACCGGTCGGCTTAACACACAGCACTCAGATATGTTTATAGTGAAATCAAGTGTCAGTTTATTTAACAAAGCACAGAGATTCAAGTGATAGCCGGTAGAAGTATTGGAAATACATGCTTACCTATAAAACAAAATCATAGCATGCATTCTACAGCCTAGATTTCACGTCTTGCAGAGAAATGCTTGCCTGAATCCTAGCAACATTTTGCCACCAGACTTGACTGGGATCCTCCTTTCATGAGACAGACACACTGTCAGCTTGTCTGCCAGGTGAAGGACCCAGTGTGTTTCTTTGCCCCTCAAGATATACCAGTTTCATCCTTTGTCTATATTCATGAACAGGACACCCCTCGCTGTTTGTTCCATCCTGCAGACTTCCCCTCTTGTAGAGTTCACACTCTCTTATTTAGCCGGTGACTCAGTATACAAATAGGCCTACAATTGTGGGCCAGTACGCCAGTTGTTTTCAAACTTTTTTCATTTGTGGACTCCTAAAAATTTCGAGTGGAGGTACGGACCCCTTTGGAAATCTTAGACATAGCCTGGGATCTGCAGATCACAGGTTGAAAAAACACTATTCTATGGTAGTGACAATCTTTCACAGACCCCCTTAGACAGTCTGTGGATACCAAGGGGTCTGCCGACCACAGGTTGAATCCACTGCAATGGACAATAGTCAAATGACCAGACAGGGAGATAGGCATCAGATACCTCCTCCCTAAAAGGAACATTTCCAAGGTACATCACCTCCTCGTGACTTGACAGCTCCAAGTCCTTAAGAATATAATGTTCAGTACACATACGTAAGCCCTTAAATATTAGCCATACATACGTTTCACTCATTATGTCAACCAGTGGGCTACTGGCTCTCAATGGAGACCTCACATGCCACCCTTTGGTGAACTAATATGTGTATACCCAACCCAGGGGATGACTGTAAACCCCTACGCACCCCATGCCCACTGCCATTTGGCACCAATGGGTCCCTGGGTCCCACACAGAGCCCACCCTACCAGTCTTTGGCTGCTGTCTGACAAACTCAGTCCTGGAGTATGCAGGCATAAGTCCTTTGCTATCAATGGGCAACGGGCATTCTTGGTTTAAACCATGAACATAAGGACATATTAATGGCTTACTGGGTCAGACCAAAGGTCCATCTAGCCCAGTATCCTGTCTTCCAACAGTAGCCAATGCCAGGTGCCCCAGAGGGAATGAACAGAACAGGTAATCATTAAGTGATCCATCCCCTGTCGCCCATTCCCAGCTTCTGGCAAACAGGGGCTAGGGACACCATCCCTGCCAATCCTGGCTAATAGCCATTGAGGGACCTATCCTCCATGAACTTATCTAGTTCTTTTTTGAACCCTGTTATAGTCTTGGCCTTCACAACATCCTCTGGCATGGAGTTCCACAAGTTGACTGTGCATTGTGTGAAGAAATACTTCCTTTTGTTTATTTTAAACCTGCTGCCTATTAATTTCATTTGGTGACCCCCTAGTTCTTGTGTGATGAGAAGGAGTAAATAATACCTTCTTATTTACTTTCTCCACACTAGTCATGATTTTATAGACCTCTATCATATCCCCCCTTAGTCATCTCTTTTCCAAGATGAAAAGTCCCAGTCTTATTAATCTCTCCTCATACGGAAGCTCTTTCATACCCCTAATCATTTTTGTTGCCCTTTTCTGAACCTTTTCCAATTCCAATAGATCTTTTTTGAGATGGGGTGACCATATCTGCATGCAGTATTCAAGAGGTGGATGTACCATAGATTTATACAGAGGCAATATGCTATTTTCTGTCTTATTATCCATCCCTTTCTTTATGATTCGCAACATTCTGTTCGCTTCTTTGACTGATGCTGCCCATTGAGTGGCTCTTTTCAGAGAAAAAAGAACAGGAGGACTTGTGGCACCTGAGAGACTAACAAATTTATTTGAGCATAAGCTTTCGTGAGCTATCCACAATGACTCCAAGATCTCTCTCTTGAGTGGTTTACAGCTAATTTATACCCCATCATTTTATATGTACTGTTGGGATTATGTTTTCCAATGTGGATTACTTTGCACTTAGCAACATTGGATTTCATCAGCCATTTTGTTGCCATCACCCAGCTATGTGAGATCCCTTTGTAGCTCTTCGCAGTCTGCTTTGGACTTAACTATCTTGAGCAGTTTTGTATCATCTGCAAATTTTGCCACCTCACTGCTTACCCCTTTTTTCAGATCATTTATGAATATGTTGAATAGGACTGGGCCCAGTACAGACCCCTGGGGGACTCCACTATTTACCTCCATTCTGAAAACTGACCATTTATTCCTATGCTTTATTTCCTGTCTTTTAACCAGTTACCAATCCGGGAGAGGACCTTCTCTCTTATCCCAGGACAGCTTACTTTGCTTAAGAGCCTTTGGTGAGGTACCTTGTCAAAGGTGGAATCAAGTGGAGCTAGATTAGGGCTGAATATGGTCTACTATTGCCTCTGGAAATGTAAGACCCCACGCATTCGCAGTATAGCCTAGAAACACGAAGTGGAGCAGCTCTACTTTGTGACCCAGTTGCTTTCCCTGTCAAAGAGGTTTGTTGCACATAACAATTTCAGGCATTTTGTCCAGTCAAGTTTGAAACATGCTAAGACATGAGGCTCCCACCACGTTCTTTGCTGAGGATGTCACAGGCCAACAGACTCTTCTGAACTGTTCCCTTCTGTCTTCACACTCTCAATTTCTTCCTTTAGCTACCCTTCCTTGGCCTGTCTCAAACAATGCCTGTCCTTCTGTGATGGGCACATGTTTGTAGCTGACAGTCAAGCCAAGATACACATATTTTGGTCCAGATCCTCAGCTGGTATAAGGGGACATCTCTCTGTTGAAGTCCATGGAGCTGGGCCCAATTCCACCAGCTAAGGAGACTTGTTCTTTATGCTTAGTATACATCAAGCCAGATTAGAAATCCTATAACTAGGCTGGGTGCTTGGCAAATGTGGGCTCTCAAAAAGACGTTGTAGATAAGTTACAGTTTATTGGTGAAAGTTTTACATGAAGAGCACAATCACAGTAAAACGCACGGATTGTTGCTTTACACCAGTATACAGGATTCACTAGCATTACCAAATTTACTGACATTCTCTGAGCACTCAGGAGTGAGATCTACAATGGCAATGAATCGCCTTTAACTCCACTGAGTTAAATAGGCGTTAGGCACTTGAACACCTCTGTGAATCTCATCCCAGGAGTCTTGGTTCTCCAGCTCCTGTCTGAGCATCCTGTAGCCACCACCGTTCCACAGTGTTTGGAAGGCCTGATTGGCAAATACTAACAGTGCTATAATGATTTGCTTTGTAAATGAAGTCAGTCGATCTGGCCCATCCATTTTGGATTGACCTCTCCGTGAGAAGTCCTAAGGCATGTACAGCATATATGTGACCGTATAAACTCTCCCATTTTTGTTCGCCCCAAAGTCTTGGTTTATAATACGGAGGAGATTTTTTCCAGGACTTTAAACATGTTTTGCCAAGACAATCGCTATCACCAATTTTTTGGTGGCCTGGTCTCCTCCCGTGTTATTCTTCTGGTTTTATAGAATGCTTTTAACATTACACCATGTTAGCCAGCTCACACACATAGCACATTAAACATGCAGCCACCTGGTCATATGTTAGCAGTTTACTTTAAAAGAAAGAGACAAGTATTGAATCAATAGCCGAGCTGAAAGGCCCCAAGGTCCAGAGCCTCAAAAGTATTTATGCACCTAACTCCCATGCATTTAAATTGGTGGTAGGCAGGGCCATCCCTAGGGGGATTCAGGGCCGGGGACAACACTTCCCCCTCCGCCCCATGCCCTGCCCCCACTCCACCCCTTCCCCAAACCCCGCCCCGGCTCCACCCTGCCACGCCTCTTTCCACCCCTGCTCTGCACTCTCCCCGCCCCTTCCCCCAAGTCCCACCTGACCTCTTCCCACCCCTGGTCCGCCCTGCCCCCACTCCACCCCTTCCCCAAACCCCGCCCCGGCTCCACCCTGCCACGCCTCTTCCCACCCCTGCTCTGCGCTCTCCCCGCCCCTTCCCCCAAGTCCCACCTGACCTCTTCCCACCCCTGGTCCGCCCTGCCCCCATTCCACCCCTTCCCCAAACCCCGCCCCGGCTCCACCCTGCCACGCCTCTTTCCACCCCTGCTCTGCGCTCTCCCCGCCCCTTCCCCCAAGTCCCACCTGACCTCTTCCCACCCCTGGTCCGCCCTGCCCCCATTCCACCCCTTCCCCAAACCCCGCCCCGGCTCCACCCTGCCACGCCTCTTTCCACCCCTGCTCTGCACTCTCCCCGCCCCTTCCCCCAAGTCCCACCTGACCTCTTCCCACCCCTGGTCCGCCCTGCCCCCACTCCACCCTTTCCCCAAAGCCCCTGCCCCTGCTCTGCCTCTTTCCAGCTTCCGCCCCCTCTCCCGAGCGACCCGGGAGCCAGCGGGACGGGCTGGGGCTGGGTCGCTTGCTGCTACTGCCGCCAGGCCCCTGCGTCCCAAAACACGGGGGCCCCCACAAAGTGTGGGGGCCCCCCAAAGCATGGGGCCTGGGGCGGTTGCCGTCCTGGGTGGGACGGCTCTGGCGGTAGGTGCCTAATACATTTGAGGATCTGGGCCCAAATCACCAACCTTTTCTCCCTGGCATAAACTGTGAGTTGCATTTGTCAAAGGGGCAGCTTCTGGTAGCTGGGGCAGCTGCTGAGCATGGCAATGGCTGCCGGGTGGGTTAAACAATCAGGAGAATGACTGCAGCTATGACAATGCAAAGGCCATAAATTAAACCAAAGGGTGTAGATTAGGATGTGCAAAATAAACTAGTGACACAGGCATAGCGGGTGAAGTAGAAGAATGTGATTGACCGGCTAGGTTTTGTGCAAACCAGCTAGCCAAGGTCAGGAGAAAATCTGTTTCTCAATGGGATTGAGATGCTACAGTGGCTCCCTGCTCAGGGGTGAATTCTTCTGGACACAACCCTTATGACAGACAAGAAAATGAAAAACGACAAGCTTTGCCGGCGCTCAGCCCATCACAAAGAAATCCTATACAGGGTCATGCAGCTAGTCACCCTGTAGGAGAACTCCAGAGAACTGCTATGTGAAACCAGGCCTGAATGAGGCCAGGTTCCAATATGGCAGCACCTAATCATCGAATGGTAGGACTGGAAGGGACCTCGAGAGGTCACCTAGTCCAGTCCCCTGCACTCATGGCAGGACTAAGTGTTCTCTAGACCAGTATTATCTAACTCAGGAGATTAATGCTCAATAAAAGAAACCACAAAGCAGGTCCCTTATTAACACTTTTGCCTGCATTAATAATACAGCAGCATGCCCAAAGCCGCTCGACTGTAACTAGATAGGGCAGACCCCCTGCTATGGCTGAAGAGGTGTTGGCTCAGCTCGGGGAGAAATGGGTATGCGAAATTTCCTGGCTTCTGACTCTAACCACTAGGCTGACTGCTCACAGCCTGGGCTCTGACCTAGGGACCCACATGTTTTTATGACAACTGGCAATTGCCAGGTCACAGGGGTGCCCCAGCCACATCCCTTTGCCTCAGTTGCTAGCTACAGGTAGGGCATTGGTACTGGGCGTGTGTGTGCTGGTGGGGAGGAGGCCTTCATATGTACACAGCTTGAGGATCCCCCTCTTAAGGGTCAGGCACCAGTGGCTGGGTAAGCCAACTTCACGGCCACTTTGAGTTGGCAAGAGCTGGGCCAAGTTGTCTTAGCACAGCCCAGCTGTGGGCCCATGAGGGCTATATTTTAGCTACACACCAGGCTGTATCTTGAAGCGTGATGAAAAGGGGCCAGTTGTGTGACGTGTAAACCCTTGTCTCAATGTGAAAATGCTGTTGGGTCAGACAGGAGGGCTTGCCCACAAAGCTAGGGGCAAAATTCACCCCATGGAGGGGCAGGGACAGCACAAGACTTGGGTCAGCCTGTTGTTCAGTCAGGTCAGCTGGGCACACCGTTACGCTGTCAAAAAAATCACCAGGCCCCTCTTACAGATAAACGTAAGATGAAAACTAAAATGCTCCATGTTAACAATACTAGCCCTATGTAACTGAGGGGTGGGTGGGTGTGAGCGAGAGAGATTTGAGAGCTTGACAGAAAGCGCTTGACCTTGAAGGACGGGGAGGTGACTGGAGGAGCAATGGTTTCTTCACTTTGGATTTTTCAACACTTTGTGATCTGCCCAGTTGCATTTTATGATCTGCCCCAGGAGTCACAACCCACTGGTTGGCAGACAGACAGTGGTCTAGAAATTGTTTAAATTTTATTTAAGCCAGATGGGAGAAATGTGAATGTCCTGTGTCCCTCCCCCTCCCCCCCCCCCGCCCCCGCTGAAGTATCTGCTGTATGCCAAGGCCAATGTTCTGTTGACATTTAGGCACTTTCTGTATTTACAATAAGAAAAGGAGGACTTGTGGCACCTTAGAGACTAACACATTTATTTGAGCATAAGCTTTCGTGGGCTGCAGCTCACTTCATCGGCTGCATAGAATGGAACATATAGTAAGAAGATATAGATATACATACAGAGAACATGAAAAGGTGGAGTAAGAGGCTAATTAGTTAAGGTGAGCTATTATCAGCAGGAGAAAACAAAACGTTTGTCGTGATAATCAAGATGGCCCATTTAGACAGTTGACAGAAAGGTGTGAGGATACTTAACGGGGGGAAATAGAGTCAATGGCTGCTACTCTGAAACCTTTCTCTATTTAGGCACTCCAAATGTGGCTGCCTACCTAGCTTTGTGCATTGGTCTCGGTATCTTCGCATATTATAGAACTGCTTACAAACATACACCACAAGGTGGTAGCACCTCCCCACACGCAGGAACCACATTTCAGTGTTAGTCTCTGTGAAAAACCCGTTTACATTGTTTAGGCTCTGATATGACGCTTCATGTCCCCCGAGCCCCCAATATTTTCATGTCACTAGTGAAGAAGGGGCCAACAGCCATTCAAATCATAGACTAGTCTCTACCCTGATGAGTCGTACAGATTGTTAACATAGTCAGGGGCAAGTTTTGCACTGATCCAGGGGTGATAGTTGATGCAAATTATATATTAAGGTAGTTTGCACATTTGCAAATAATTATTCGTATAACCCTAAGCTTCTGCTTACGGTCAATAAACCCTGACCTAAGCAGTGGCAGGGGTAGGACACAGAGGTGCACAAAACTTGGCATCTCTGGAGAGTGTCTGGAAGTATTAGGTAGATTGTGGTGAAGAGGAAGATCATTGCTGGATATTTAGGGGGTCTGGCTGGGAAAGCCTGTTGGGGTGGCTGGGGCAATAATGGTGTCTGGGCCACAGTGTCTTGGGGGAAGCAGGATGGGAAGCTGGGGGAACCGGGGATCCTGGTGGGGAGGGTGGCAGTCTCTTGGAGGAAGTTGGGTGAGGGGTGTCTGGTGGGAGTGGCTGGGAGGGGAGCTAGGGCTACAGCATGCTGTTGGGGTTGCCTAGGGCACTGTAGGAAGTGCTTGAGGCCAGGAGTGCAGGAATAGTACCTCTTCATCTTGTCCCAATGGCCACCAACACTGCTTGCCACCCCTGCCCCTTCCGTATTTGGCTCCAGCAGGGAAGCTTTCTGTTCTGTGGGCACTACTGTGGCTTGGGTGTGTGTGTCACACAAGATGGCTTACACTTGGCAGCCCTGTGTAATAGGCCATGGGTGGGAGAAGAGGGGAAAGACCAGGAAACTGAGGGAAAACTGCTCTTGGGAGAACGTTACCCCATAAAGCTCAAACTATTTATTATTGTCCATATGAAACTCCTGGGCCATATGAAACTGAGGGCAGAGCTCCCCTCAACCTCTGTGGCCATTAGAGCCCACTCCCACAAACACTTGGGCACATGGGTAACTTGACTCATGTGAGCAGCCCTATAAAAATTAACGGAACAATTTACTTGAGTAAACTTTCATGTGTTGGGGTAGAGGGCTGTCTCACTTCGGGTCTACATGGCCCTGGGTTCAACTCTCAGAGGAGCTCTTAAGAACAGATGGAGATGAAACGGCCATCAATAAATTTAGGCTGGAGACTTGAAGGTTTATAACCATCAGAAGAGTGAGGTTCTGGAGCAGCCTCTCAATTGCAGTAGTGAGGGCAAGAAACCAAACTAGTTTTAAAAAGGAGCTTGATCAGCGTATGAATGGGATTATCTGAGGATGTTGCTCGCAGTGGCACTAGCAGGGAGCTGGTCTTGACCCAGTAGGTCTTTTCCACTCCTATGTATGCAGCTAGGTGTCTGCCGTATGGCCCCGATCCTGCTGTGGTGCCTCACTGATGGCACACAGTTGCATTGACTTCAACTGCAGGAAGGGGGCTTTTGTAGGAAAATCTTGTCTACAGTGAAGAGGTCATAGCCGTAAATCTTTATTTCCCTGCCTTAAAATTGATCCATAGTCGAAAATATATGTCTAGCTTACTTAATTTTCCATCTGAAGATATAAATATTACTACGCCACACCAGCCATTGTTATTTTTATTTTATGTGTCTACATCTGCAGTATAAAGACACCACAAATCCGTTTCCAGTTGCTCACGTTAAGCAATGAGAATTTTAGACAAAGGATCAAAATGATGCTCTTTTACAAGAAGAGCTGACGCAGTCCCCAGGGCAGACATAGCATAAGGGGATGGCCCCTTACAGAGAACGTTAGGGTTGCTGGAACTGAAAGGTAAGATTGCAATTAACAAAGAGATGATCTGAATTACTTGGTTGGGAGGGAGTCTAGCCAGGTACTCTCTAGTTTTAGTGAGGGAACTAGAGATATAGGGCTTGAACCCTTTGGAAAGGCTCCCTTTGATCTGAATGGGCTGTGGGTCAGGGCCGTATTGTGATGATGCCTTCCAACAAGCATTAACACACACTTTACAGTTCTAGATCACGGGATTAAATGCAAAGCACTTGGCAAAGGCCCAAATCCTGAGACGTGGACTTTGCAGTGAAGAGTGAGAGATGTCTGCGACAAGAAGTTCTACCATGAGGATCCACAGAGAAATAGGGTGACCAGATGTCCCGTTTTTAAAGGGACAGTCCCATATTTAAGCCTTCCTGCAGGTGTCCTGACTTTTTCTTAAAAACGGGCAAATTGTCCCGTATTTTCTGTCTCCCTCCCACTCCTGCTGCTGGCCAGATCCCTGCTTGCCAGCCGCCCTCCCACCAGTGTCGAGTGGGGGGCAATCCAGTGGCCGGCGATGGGGGTGGGTCTGCAAGGTTGGCGGCGGGGCAAAGATGCAGCGTGTGAGTCCGGCCGCTCCCCCTGCTGGTCCTTCAGTGCAGCCCCTGCTGCATGCCAGCTCGCAGCCAGCAAGACCCAGACCCCAGTCCATTTCCGGCCAGCACTGGTGGCAGGTGCCAGGTAGTGACCAGTTACATGTCACCTCTGCTGCCCACCAGTCAGCCCTTTATGCGTTCCCCCTCTCGCTGTCCTCTCCCTGCTTTGCCCCTTCACCCACGCCAACCCTGCTGCTCCTCCCTATCCCCCCCGTGGGGTGCATCCTGCTCCCAGCACTGGGCAGAGAACCAGCCCCTGGTGGGACTGCTCAGCTCACCAGCAGCCTGGCCAGCAGGCTCCTTCCTTCCCCCACTGCCTCTGGCTGGGCCGACGCCCCAGGAAAACCTAAGACCCTCTGGCCTGGGGCGCTGGCCAGAAGGAGCCAAGCCCTGCATATGCCAAAGCCCGCACAGCCCTGGCACGGGGAAGCTTCTCTGCCCTTCAGCTAAGCTCTGGAGTGGGGGGAAGCGATTTCCAGCCTGTTCACGCCTTGACCTGCAGGCTCCACAGCAGCCCCCCCAGGCAGGGGCTGACCACCATCTTCATCTCCTATCCCCCCGCCCGCCCCCAGGGAGCGCAGGGCTGCTCCCTCCCCTAGGCACCCGCCCTGCTGAGCCACCTCTCTGGCTGAGTTCGCTGAATCCACTGGGCCCTGGTGCACAATGCAACCTAGGGCTTAACCCCTTCCTGCCCATGCTGTAGCTGGGGGGTGGGGTGGGGGAACCGGAGGTGATTGGGTTATGTCAGTGGGGGCATTGTGGGCAGGGAGGGACAAGCTGCTTCCAGCCATGGGGGGTGGGGGGGGGCAGAGGGAGGAGAGGAGAGATGAGCTCTGCAAAGACAAGGGCCAGGCCATCCCTTCCCCTCTCCTCCTCCCCAGCGGCGAGAAGCAGCTCCCGTCCCTTCCCTCCCATACAGTCCCGAAAGGCTGCCGCTGGCCACATTCTGGTGTAAACCCTGGCAAAATCTGGGGCCGGGGGCGGGGGGGGGGGCATGTGACCCCACGTGTCACCTTGGGAAGACGCGGCACCAGGTACCAGGAGAAGCGGGTCCGTCCCAGGGGCCCAGCCAGGCATGGAGAGCAGAGAGCACCAGGCAGGGAGGGTCGGGTCAGTCAGTCACCCCCCCCCCCCACCATGGGAGAGAGGCCTACGGGAGTATGTGTGAGTCACCCCTCCCTGTGTGAACCCTAGAGCCTTAAAGAGAAGAAGGTAAATAAAAAGAATCCAACTGCAGTATTTCTTTTTAACGGGGGCTCAGTCGACTTGATGTTAATTTGAACGTTTGCCCTGCATAGTTCTGACTGATTGCCACGGAACGGCTTGAATACAAATAATTCTACCCGGTGTCCCGTAGAGGGAAATACGGTCACCCTACAGAGACTCCATATTGGCCATCCCTCCTTTAATTTTTCAGGAGACAACTCTGCAACACCTCCGCTTGCTCTGGGAGGCTCACACGGAGGACGTGCCATTCCGGTAGATGGACGTTTTCCTCGTAGGGCTGATTTTTTCAAGCAGTGATAACTGAGTGACATAGTTAACGGGGCTGTTATCTCTGGACAGGGTCCGAGGCTTGCGGGTGAAGTTCAGGTACTCGTGGTACTGCCACTCGTGCAGGTGCTTCCGTAATTCAGCCTGAACCTAAGGAAAAGCACGAAAAGAGGGGGGAGGAGGAGACGGGCCAAAGAATTGGACACAGAACTAATGTGGCTACTCCAACTTCACAGACACGGAGGCTAAGATTTTCAAAAAAATACCTGCCCAGTGTCAGGTTTCTAACTCCAAATCTAGGTGCCTAAGCAAGTGGATTGATTTTCAAAAGCGCTCAGGCCCCAGTTTTAGTGCCCCCCACCACCCACCTCCACCTGTCATCCCTCTGTTTGTCAGGTCCTAGCACAATGGTTTTTGTGCTTTATTCCGTGGGGCCACCAAGCTGTGGTAACGCCTGCTGGAGCTCATCCACGAGGCCCTTAGCCTGTCCAAATCTAAGTCCGTCTGAAAAGACCCACTTCTGCCCTGTTACAAGGAATAGAGGTGACTTGAGTGGATTAGTCTTTTTATGTCCCCTTTCCCCTAACCGCTGTCTGGATAGTGCCTAGCACATTGTAGGTATGGCCATCACTCTCACTCTCTCACACACACACACACCCCATACTCTGATAGCCACGGAAATATGTCTGCAGTGGCTGCCGTGAATACCATTGAATCATAGATGTGTGGAGGACTGGAAGGGACCTCAGTAGGTCATCTAGTCCAGTTCCCTGCACTCAAGGCAGGACAATGTAATAAATAGGCCATTCCTGACAGGTGTTTGTCTAACCTGTTCTTAAAAACCTCCAGTGACAGAGATTCTATACTATTCATATCGTCTATGTATAGTCTATACATTATAGCTAGGGCTCCGGGTCTGTCACGGAGGTTGCAGAAGTCACGGAGCACCCACGGACGCACCCACAGGAAAAAAATGGTGGATGCTGAGCACCCATTGGCAGCCCCCCCCCCCCCCCCATCAGCGCCTCCCCCTCACCTCCAGCACCTCCTGCCTGCCACAATCAGCTGTTCCATGGTGTGCAGGAGGCTCTGGGGGGGGCAGAGGGGAGGAGCAAGGGTGGGGCACACTTGGGGGGAGGGGGCAGAACAGAGCGGGAAGAGGCAGGGTGGGGGCGGCGCCTTGGGTGAAGGGGTGGAGTGGGAGCGGGGTCTGGAGAGGAGCCAGGGGGAGCACCCCCCGGCACATTACAAAGTCGGCACCTATGCCCCCATCCCATCAAAGCCAGCAGCCAAAGGGCTAAAGCACTCACCTGGGAAACCTGAATTCAAATCCCTACTCTGCCTGATTTGGAGCATGGACATGACTGCTGGTCACTACATCCCAGCTGTATACCCCAACCAGCCTGCATTGGGTGTTCAGGGGTGGGGCACTCACTTGTTGGCCAGAGGGGGCGGGGGTTGATGCTATAGCCCAATGGTCTATGGGCTATTAAGACACCCAGACCCACGCCTGGAGCTGCCTTTTGTGTGGGGCCCAATCCTGTAGGCATGCATCAAGGAGGCTGAGGAGGGATGTGACTGGTCTCTATAAATACATTGCAGGGTTAAATACCAGGGAGGGTGAAGCACTATGCAAGCTAAAGGGCAATCTTAGTGTAACCCACGCACTTCCTGGGTGTGGTGCTCTGTCCCCTCTCACGGCACTGAGACCACTTAGAGATTAATGAGTCTGCTAGAGCCTTAGCTAAGAGGCATGTGGGTTTTAGCTCATGCGGTAGAGTCTCATGTATTTAGCTCCAGAGGTCCCAGGTTCGATCTCGACAACTGGGGTCTGTTGGCGTTACATTAGCACAGGATCCGATGGTTATGTACCGGCTGTGAAGAAACTCAGACTGGATATTAAAAGACGGTTTCTAACCAGGTGAGGTTCTGGAACAGCCTTCTAATAGGAGTTGTGGGGGCAAACAATTTCATTAGTTTTAAGAGAGTCCTGGACAAATTTTTGAGTGTGATTGTATGATGGGGTTGCTTGGGATGATAGGAGGCATGGCTCAACAGCTCTGGGGCTCACTTCCAGTTTGCCTCTTATGTTCTTAAAGCTCATGCTTCAGGATTTCAGCCAGCTACCAGCAGGGGTCAGGAAGGAATTTTCCCCCTCGGTCAGACTGGCAGTAATCTTGGGGAGGGGGGCGCGGTTCGCCTGTCTCTGCAGCATGTTGAGGCAGGTCACTTGCCAGGATTATCTGGGTATATCTCTCAGTCATTTCCCTGCTATTGTGGGGGCCTTGAGTACTGGTGCACCTCGGTCCCTCCTGTTCTCTGCCTGTGGGCTGTCACACTTTGGTCTCACTTTGGGTACTGGGTTTAGTGTGCAGGGCCTAAGTGGCCTGTCATATACAGAAGGTCAGACTAGATGAGGAGAGGTCCCTTGTGGCCTTAAACTCTATGCCCCTGCAATCAGGCTCCTCTGGGGGCACAGGCAAGGCAACGCCCAGTTTGAGAATCATGCGAGGATTGAGAGGGGGCTCCAAGTAGCTCATTAGCTGTGACATCAGGGCTTTGGCAACTTTGCACATGCCCACCAGCGGGAATTTAAGGCACCTGCAGGCTTAAGTGACAACTGAGTGGCAGTTTTGAGAATGGCAGTGGTGCCTAAATGTTGGACTTAGGTGCCTAAAGAGGCAACTAGGTGCCGTGTACCTTTGTGACTCAGGAACACCCATCACTTTGGAAGTCCACAGGACCCGTGCTCGCAAGTTACTTCGGTGCTTTCGAAAATCCCACCCGAAACATCCACATTTGCTTATGCCTTAGTTGGCTTTTTAATACTCTTTTTATGGGACAAATTCAGGTAAGATCTGGCCATTCGCACTGCAAGCTCCATAAAGCAAATATCTAGTATAAAAAATCCCCACACCTTCCCTTGGGAAACCGCCACTTTTTAAAACAGATGGCACTTTATGATGTATCTTGGAAAATGTAGCCAAGAGTCTTAGCAATAATCAAAGAACATGAAGCATAAGATTGAACAAGAGTATCTGGAACCACACAGGCTGCCCTGGAGAAGAAAAGAGCCTGCGAGAGGAAATAAAAGCTGAACAGAGGTCCGAGATGTGTCTAGAGACACTAACTGAACACAATTTCTCATGACAGGGGAATCCCTGACACTTGTCAAGGGGCCACTAGTTCAAGGCTGATGTTGTGCAGACCAGAATTACACGTATTTAGATATAGTAGAGAGACACAGGCAGGAAGACACATAAGGCTATTTCATGCTTTCAGGAGCCGATCAAAGTAAAGCGCGATGGCCTATTCTGGAAATTGGAACACAACGAAAACAATGGAAGCCCCTGAGTTTCAAAGGTCTTATGCAATCGCATGTCTTGCTACTTACCTCTCCATTTAAGAAGCAATATAGAAGGGCGACAACAAAGCCCTAGGAAATTAAGGGGAAAAAAAAGGTTATTTCTAAAAAAGATGAACTTCCGCACAGCAGGCCTTGGAGCACAGATAATTGTAGAGTGACGTCAGCCTAATTAATACTTTGATTAGGACACACAACAACATAATTTTTCCAATCAGTATTTATATGGCTTTCATATTCAGACTAAACACTGTCATGGCCCTGACATTGCATATGTGCACCACTTACCTCTAATGGATATAATCAGAACTGCTCACGTGTATGTGAGGAGCCCTATACTGCGAGCAGTTAACCAGAATTCTCCTTTAGCTCAAGCAGCAGGGGTCTGTGTTTTTTAGAGCAGGCGGCTCTGAGTTCTAGCCCTGTTTTGGCATGAAATCCTAGGCAGGCCAAGGTTTTTTTAAAAATATGTAGCAGTGAATTATAAGGCTATAATTATACAGCAGAGTTTTGACAGCATCTTTATAAATATGGCAAAGACTGTCATCAGTGAGATCATCAGAAACCTGTCATGTAATCACAGCTATGTAATGAAAGTGCGTTTTAAGTACTTGAGTGTGATATTTTCCAAAAGAGAACAGACAATTGCTTCTGCTTATACATCCCTAAATGTTCTCCCGGAAGCCTAAAAATATCTTTCTGTAACAAACAGACTGTATGTACCCTGACCCCTGGTTCCTCCCTGGTGCCTATCATAGAGAGCATCTGGAGTAGACACGCCATGGGATAAGGACAGCTAAATTCAAAATTTCCACCCCATGCTTTCTCCTTTGGGCTGCAAGTTTACCAGTAAGTACCTGTGCCCAGCCTGTGTCTATAATTTGATTCAAAAGAGGCTGAAAAATAGTAAGCTATGAAAACTTCAGTTTCCCTTATAGACACTGTTTGTGGAAAATATTTCTTTAGGGTGGAATTTCAACAGTTCCTAAATGACTTAGCAATGGCTTTCAATGGGACTTGTGCTCCCAAGTGACTTAGACAGTTTTGAAAATTACAGTTCTGGTGTATTTCTTTCTATTTCTAAAGCCAAGGAGGTGCCTCTCCATAGCCCCGTGTATCCTGACAACATTTCAGTTTGCCTACAAAACTGTGCAATAAAAGGAAACACCACTGTCAGACTAACCATGTAACAAAATCCAGCCATGATAGAGCACGGCAGAGAGCCTGTCTCATGCCCGATCTCCTTCTGCTCCCCTGCCCCGCAAGTGCCTGGCAGATTGCCCAGAACATTAAGAGATTCAGGCTATTTCTGATCAAGAGAGGATGATCATTCCAGGGAGAAAACCCTGCCAAGAGCCAGAGAGTGCCAGCTAGTGCACCGTGACTCATTGCAACCCCAGCAATATGGCACAAGAGAGGTAGTTTCTCAAATAGGCAGGTCCCAGGTAATTTAAGTGTACCTGGGTCAAAAGCAACACCTTAAAATTCTGTCTCAAAGCCAACAGGTAGCCATGCAGAACATGGAGCACTGGTGTAATGTTCACTGCATGGGCAGTTCATATCCCAGTCCAGTTTAAAGCTTCTGAACATACTTAAAGTGTAGCATCACCGGGTGTGCACTGCAGTCATCTAATCTCAAAGTGACAGAGGCATGGATGAAAGCAGCAAGGTCTACATCCAAAAGAAGAGCAATACTCTTCTGGCCATGAGAAGATCGAGAAAGTGGTCCTGGCCATAACTGCTACTTCATCACGTAACAGCAGTTGCTGGTCTAACCGGACCCACAGACTAAGAATTCAAATAGTGAACGGTGGGTGCACTAGCAATGGAAGGAGAGAGTGATGTTATTTCTCCTAATCTACTCTCATCACTGCTGTTTTATCTGGATTGAATGTCAGGCAGCTCATTCTGATCGACACCCCAGGCTTCATGAGACCCCAGGTAAGACACTTAGTCACCCTCCCTGGATTGGGCAAGGTTGGGACAGTTATTAATTCTGTCTTTGTTTATTATACCTGAAAGGAGCCCAAGCCCAGCTCAATATAAAGTCTAGCTTCCAATCCAGTGCTTTCTGGGCAAAACGCAAACACGATATAGTGCACTCCAAAGAGTGGGATCAGGAGCAGTGTGGATTTAGCTAGTCTCCTGGAAAATGAAAAAAAAAAAAAAAACACAAACGTGACACACTTGACAACATTTCAATGAATTTAATGGAAGGTGGGAAACTAACAGAACGGAGACTGAGGGCGTGTGCGCATGGCATAGCAATGCACACTATGGAGGGAGGGGAGAGGGGATTTCTAAAGCACACTAATATGCTGCACATTAATTGGTCTGTGTAGACCCTGCTGGTGTTTAATAGTTAAAGTGCAGGAGGGAACTTTTAGTGTGCACCATCAGGATTCAGACGGACCAATTAATGCGCAACCCATTGGTGTGCTTTAGAAATCACATTGCCGGAGTGCCCAAGGCTGCGCCATGTAGACAAGACCTAAATCCTCAATTTATCTACAGATCAGGCAAAGCCAACGTGTCTAATGGCGATGGGGTCGTTCATTCTCTATGCCTTTGCAATCTTTTTTCTCTCTCCTGTGTCAGCGGGCATGGATGCTAGTCTGTGCTACTCATGATGGCGGTTCTTCTGATGGAGCCACCTGTCCATTTTGAAATGGATGCAGGCCACCAACTCTTTTCACATAGATAATCAAACATGCTTTTGGGGCTGAATTGGACTGGCAATCTAGTATTGAAATTTCTCCAGCCGTACCAAAGCCATGAGCCAACTAGTCCCCTGAGGGTTTCTAAGAGACCATTACAGAGGCTGGCGGGGCTGAGTCTCTCAGGAAGGGCATGGAACCAGAATGGGAGGAGTTAAACAGCTGGGAACCAGATGCATCTGGAGTTCATTCAACTACAGGCCATAGCTGATGTGCATAAAATAAGAACGGTGAGGAAGAGAGGAGGGGCCAATTGTGTGGCAGCCTAAGAGTGTGTGAACTTGATTACAATTTGTTAGGTGCAGGGCTTTCAGTTGGGCCTAGCTGGTGGACTAGCATAGAGAGGACTTTATATTGGGGCCTCTAGAAAAAGAGGGCAGATTTCTACCGGCTCATACCTTAGAAACAAG
This sequence comes from Chelonia mydas, assembly GCF_015237465.2. Lineage (NCBI taxonomy): Eukaryota > Metazoa > Chordata > Testudines > Cheloniidae > Chelonia > Chelonia mydas. The sequence continues at coordinate 252,472,006 of NC_057850.1, forward strand.
GTGGCAACTCGACTTTGTTTTTTTGTTCTGGGAGTTACTTTCCCCACTATTGAGAAAGAGGCCACAGGGGGACACCCCCAGGAAACAATATCTTAAACCAGATCCAATGGGAGATAATACAAAAAAAGAAAAGGAGTACTTGTGGCACCTTAGAGACTAACCAATTTAAGGTGCCACAAGTACTCCTTTTCTTTTTGCGAATACAGACTAACACGGCTGTTACTCTGAAACCAATACAAAAAACGTATCGTCACTTACACAAAATGACTAGAATGGCTGCCGCTGACCTCTGGAGATTGTAATTTCTGCACCAGAATTCTGATCACGTTGACAAATATAATAAAGTTCATCTGCAAAGAGAAAAAGGGGTTTCTAAGCTTCCTAGGAGACTGAGCCATATCTTCAATGGGTGCAAATCAATGTAGATCCATCCACATCAAAGCAGCTATGCCAATTTATGCCAACTGAATATCTGGTTCTCAATCTGTACACAGTCAAATAAATAATAAGGGCAACATTTTCTATCTTAGATGCCTAAGGTGACACCCTCAAATCCTTATTTAGGCACCTAAGTAAACATAGGGTGACCAGACAGCAAATGTGAAAAATCGGGACGGGGGTGGGGAGGTAATAGGAGCCTATATAAGAAAAAGACCCAAAAATCGGGACTGTCCCTATAAAATCGGGACCTCTGGTCACCCTATGTAAACATGATCTGATTTTCAATTATGATGTGCTTCCACAATGACTTTGAATAGGAGGTTTACTTGCTCAGACCCTGAAAATCAGACCAATTTTTTGTTATGCCTAATGATGGATGTAGGTGCTAATCTTTAGGCACCCATGTTTGAAAAATTTGACCGATTCACATTTCTATAACGTTCCACAAAACAGATCTTGCAACACAATTTAAGTCAGCAAGAATCCTGCTTGCATATACAATGGCCAAATTTTTCCTAAACATACATCCTAACGGCTCAAGTGCAAAGCGCACTGGCATGAAGTTGGAGAAAAGACTGAGGAGATCCTGGGGAGAGGGGCAATATTGTTCACTGGTTTGGAGAGAAAACAGAAGAATAAAAACAGGGGAAAGAGAAATGACTAGGTACAGGCATCTCACAAGCCCGTTATTATTACGTATTTGTATTGTGGTAGCTCCTAGGAGCCTCAGTCATGGACAGGACCCTGTTGTGCTAGACTCTGTACAAACACAGAACAAAAAGACACCCCGTGCGCCAAAGAGTTCTCAATCTAAGTACATCTTCACATTTTGGAGATGGATTCTGTGGTCAGACACATGAGTAAGTGACACAAAATAGATGATCTTACACGTTACTCGATGTAATGAGCCTTTAAGGCTAAATTTTCCTGTACTTGCAAATGTGCAATGATCATGCATAGACGATGCAGGAGTGTCCTTATTTAGGCATGTTCCTGGCATTAGACTCTGAGTAATTAGCCTTGTATCACCTGTGTGTGATCTTGCACTATTGCCAGCCTTGGCTGCACACATATAGCTTACATTGGCTGAAATGGTGTTCAATACACATGTCCCAGGGCGACATGCTGCCCTTCATTTGTAATTTTCATGCCTTTCACTGCTGCTTGTCTCTCTTCCACTCACAATATAGCAAGTGTTATGCAACAATTTCCAGCTTCCTAAAATTAAAAACAAATTAAATGCAGTATGCGGCACTGTATGCCTGTCTTACTGAAAAGAGATATGTGCTTAGCTTTCAGTTCTTCAAAGGATTCAACAGATCAAAGGCAAAACTCACTAATACAGATAGCAGTATGGGTCCCTTGATGATCCATAACACTGCTGTATTCTCATCATCATCATCCCAGCATCTGAAACAGGAAACTAAATAATTACCTGGTCTGGTTTGTGCTGAATATTAAAAGACTCAAGTCTTGGTACAGAAAAATGGCTGTCGTTAACTCTTGCTGTTAGCAATTTAAAAGCATCTCCCAAAAGTTCGTCCAGATTTTCACTCCCAAGAAGGTTGCTCTATAGCCTAATTCAAAGAAGGCTTATCCAACTTGAGGCAAAGGCCTTGTCTACACTGGTGGTAGTGTTTAGGGTACATGTGGCTACAGACTGCAGTGAAAAACAGGCTACGTTCACACTGCAGTGTGTAGCTTTATGCAGCAGTGAAAGGCTCTGGCAGCGGAGAGGCCATGGGGAAAGGCCAGAGCCCTGCTGCCAGATACTTTCCCTGCTCTCTCCTCCTTGCCAGAACCTTTTCCTGCTCCCAGAGCCTTTCACTACGGTGGGGAAAGGCTCTGGCCACGGGACACCACACTGTAAAAATAGGAGTGTATATGTGGGAAGCACTGCTTGGGGTGTGGAGAGCCATGTAGGGTACATACACTAAGGATCTGGCATGTCTTTTCTCTACCCACTTAAACTGTGCCACTCCATCTACTCTGCTGTTTCTATCCGTGCTAGGGGGACATGCCGTGGCTGCACACTGCGCACCGCTGTAAATGTCGACATAGCCAAAGTGAAACAAGGAAGGGGACATTATCCTGATTGCAGGCTGCTCATTAAGACTCTCTCTCCCCTGCTGTGTGGAGCTATATTTCAGGGCAAAGAAGAGAGGCTGGATTCAGCTGCAGTAAATCCAAAGCACTCCTCACTTCTTCGCCATGGCTTCCGGGCTGCTCAGCAGAGTCCAGGCACTGAGGTCCTGATGCTTCCACTTTAGAGCTTTTGACTGGAACCCGGCACAGTCTCGGGCAGGTGAGCAGCAGCCAAAATGGAGCCTTCATCTAAAAGGTGCAAGTGCGGTGGTGTTAACAGCTAGCAGAGTGTGGGCACAGGGATGAAGGCAAATGTATCCAGGTTGGATTTTATGTTCTCCGGTGGTTTAGGTACTCTACAATGAACATAGGAACGGACAGACTGAGTCCGACCCAGTGTCCATCTGGTCCAGCATCCTGTCTCCGACAGTGGCCAGCAGTAGCTGCATCAAAGGAAGGTGCACGAAGTTAATGATAGGAAGATCTGAGATAACCGGTCCCCTTGGTCTATGGCGACACTTCTGGCAGCATGTAGAGTGCAAGCACATAACGTTTTCGGGCCCCGCTGCCTGAGCCTTTCCCTGCTGCTCTCCCTGCTGCAGAGGCCTCTTGCTGCAATGGGGAAAGGCCCTGGGCAGTGGAGAGGCAGCAGGACACTCCACTGCCAAAAACAGCTATGGGAGGCATTGCTTGGATGTGAAGAGAGCCTACGTAGGGTCTATACCCTGGGGGTTCAGGCATGTAGGGTACTCTGTGGTACTCTACTCAGCTAAGCTATCTCTCACCATCTACACGCGTGCTGGCTGGGAGTGTGGTGTTTGTACTCTACGCCCCACTGTAAGTGTCGACACATACTGTATTAGGTCTTTCCTGATCTCTAATAGGTAGAGATTGGCTTAAGCCCTGATGCATGAGGTTTAATGCCAATCAAGGCATTTCTGTCAGCAATAATGATCATAAATCTGGATATTCGTATTATCCACATAAATGTTCAAACCCTCTTTGAAGCCTGCTAAGTTCTTGGCATCGATGACATACTGTGGCAGTGAGTTCCAGAGTCTAATTACACAGGGTGTAATAAATATTTCCTTGTATTGGTTTTGAAATTGCTACCTTTTAATTTCATTTAGGGTCTTCTTGTTCTTGCATATGAGACAGGGACAAGAGACGCTCCCAATCCACTTTCTCTAGAGTAGTTGGTATTTTATATACTTTAGGTCCTGTTTTATTAATCTCCTTTGTAAGGTAAAAAATCCCAATCTTTTCAATCTTTCTTCAGAGGGGAGTTTTTCCAGGCCCTTGATCATTCTTATCACCCTTCCCTGAACCCCTTTTATCATCAAACAAAGATTAGTACAGTCTTTCCAGATTTGGTTCTGCCACTGAAATGAAAGGAATTTTTGCTCCTGGAATAACTGCAGGATCACAGTAATTTGTCTGCTTGTCTTGCAGTCTTTCCACATGAGGAGATCCAGGGAAAGGAAGGACATTGAATTCACCCTTATACCTTAGAGGCTACATAAGAGGAGCATGTGCCATGAGAAGGTGGAGGACTGACATCCCCTCACCATTTACACAAACTAAAATGATGGGGTATTTTGCTATTGATAAATTTGGGTACCATAAATTAACATGAATGGAGCAAGGCAGACTGCATAGGCCAGGTGAGTGGCAGTGGGCCAGACAGCCATTCACCTTTAGGTCATTGGTCTGCATCTTTCCCAGGTTAGGAAGGAGTAGATGTTGTTCCTATCTTGGGGCCTGTGTGAAGTGAATTGGAAGATTAAAGTTCAGCTCCTAGTAACCAAGCATCTGTGATATATTGCCCCCACCCGTGTTCTCAGGTTGAGAGGCTTTGTGGTCAAACCAAGGATTGAATGGAGATGAAAATGGAACAACACTTTCACTCCCAATAATAGTAAACCAGACTTGAAGCCTACTAGTCAGGTGCTATAGGGAAGCTTGCACTGTTTGATACAAGGACTAGGTAGAAAGTTGATGAGATAGAGAAAGGCTGTTCCAGATGGAAGGAGCTTCAGAGTATAAGACTCTTGCCCCAAGAGTGGTGAGATTGTGTGAAAAGACAGAGGAGATGAATGCCAGAGGTAAGACAGTTCAATACACGGCATAATCATTCAAATGCAAGAGTTCACACGTACAGTATTGCCAACCCTAGATGTTCAAAAACTGAGTCCAGTCCCCACCAATCATGTGATTGGCTTAAAACCCCCACGACTTCTGGAAAAATAATAAGTGTTTGGTTCTTTTTATTTGCCTTCTGGCTGCAGCGTGCACTTGCTTCACATTATCAAGTTTTTCTGGCAACCATGAAGGATAGACACATATTTTAAAACAAAAGCCAAGGTTCTCCTGCAATATCATGATTGCAGCAGCTGGAGCTTTAAGAAAAATAACTCAAAATCGCGAGACTTTTGATGAAATCCTGAGCTGGCAACACTGTTGCTGCAGTCAGATGTAAATTGGGAGATAGGCAAATGAGGAAGTCGTTTCGAGAGCTATTTCTGAATTTTAAAGATCAGAAATAAAAATTCTTATGGTTAAAAGCTTTGGTTATTTTTTAAATCTCCCTTCTTGATGAATCACATTTACTGTGCCAAACGCAATGCCCAGCCGCACTATGATTCTGGCTCACCCTGTATTCTGTCTGTAGATTCGGGTTAGGATCCAAGCAGACATCACAGCACTGGGAGCTCCTAGAAGAGTCAACGTAGAACACAACATGGCACAAGATCACTTTTTGAATTTAAGTGCAACCCAGGATCTACCCCGCCCCTTCCCTGAGGCCCCACTCCTTTCCCCAAGGCCCCGTCCTCCGCTCACTCCATCCCCCCCTCTCCATCGCTCACTCTCTCCCACCCTCACTCACTTTCACCGGGCTGGGCCAGGGGGTTGGGGTGTGGGAGGGGGTGCAGGCTCTGGGCTAGGGCCGAGGGGTTCAGAATGTGGGAGGGGGCTCTAGGATGAGCCTGGGGCAGGAGGTTGGGGTGCAGGAGGGGGTGCATGGTGCTGGCTCTGAGAGGGGGCTCAGGGCTGGGGTGTAGAAGGGATGAGGGCTCCTGCCGGGCGGCTCCCATGTGGCGGCACAGTGGGGCTAAGGCAGGCTCCCTGCCTTCCCTGGCCCCATGTCACTCTGGCAATCAGCCAGCATGCCCCTGGTGGCACGGGGGGGAAATGTGACTCAGTGCACTGCCCCTCCCTGTAGGCACCACCCCCATAGCTCCCATTGGCTGCAGTTCCCTGTTCCCGGCCAATGGGCACTGCAGGGACAGTGCTTGCAGGCAGGAGCAGCACACTGAGATCCCTGACCACCCCCAAAGCCTGCAGGGGCATGCTGGCCACTTCCAGGAGTGGCGTGGGGCCAGGGCTGGGAGGGAGCCTGCCTTAGTCCCGCTGCACTGCCGAACTTTTAGTGGTTGGAGATCGCGATCAACTGTCAGAGGCTCCAGGATTGACCAGTCGATCACAATCTACCACTTCGTGACCAGCGCCTTAGACTTTGGGTGCCCCGTGTTAGACCCCTAATGTGAAATGCTCTCTTCGGTGGAGTCAGTGGCAAAAATCCTACTGATTTCAATGGGCCCTGGATTTCAACTTTTGGGCAAAAATTTCAGAAGTGTCCACTAATTTTGGGTGCTTCATGCAACCTGATAGGCAGAGCCCCAGTCACCCCATGTGTGCAGTGAGGACAATTACATTTATCTACCTCCTGGGGGCATTCTGTAACCTGATGAAAATAATGCAGGTGAAGTTTTATCTTAGTCCAAAGTATTCTTAAGGCAAAGATCAGACTAGAACGCACGAGTTCCAGTTTCCCAGACCTGTACGGCCACACTGCCGAGTGCATTACACTCACACCACCAGATACTTCATGGGGTGTCTAGAAAGTGACAAAATGTCCACCCAGGACTATTTTAACAAAAATAAATAAAATACTGCAGTTGCATTGAACCTCGTGAATTGTCAACGCTCATCGAAAATGCATCTCATGGCAAATGTTTTTCAGAGCTTTAGACATAACTGCAAGAAGGCACATACACAAGCAAAGGGAGAAAACATGAGAGTGTACTAACCCCAGCCAACCAAAATGAACCACCACACGTACTGTTTATCAGAAACAAATGTCAACAGCAGCAGTGTTTGCAAGTACATCCCTTCTACCAGGAGCCAGAAGAAGTTGGCTAAAATGCTGAACTGAAAGAATGCGACTGCAACCTTACATGCAACCTGGAGACACACAGGGAAAGGAGAATATTAGCTGCAGTCTCTGAAGTCAGTCATCTTAAAGGTCCTGGGAAAAAGCTGGGAAAATCTGAACCAAGAGAAATATGCACGTACACAGCCTCTTGAACTCAATAGATTTATCATTGACATTAACGGGGTTTGGGTTACACCCATAGATTATACAATTCTAGTGAGTGGTGTACAGTTGTCTGAAAGTGAACATTTGGGCCTCCATTGTGGGCCAAAATCCTTACTCATGTAAGCGGATGAAACTCTGCTGAAGTTGACAGAGTTGTGCTCTCGTACACCAGAGTTGAATTTGGCCCTTGGTATTTCTTTCTGCGTCTGATGCGATTTGCTACTTTGGTGTATTGCAGGCCAAGTTGGAATTGCAAGCTCTCACTGTAAGAGGGTTTTTTTTCGGGGGTGGGGGTGGTTCCTGATCCTGCTTGCAGGCTAGGGATCCTTGTAGGAAAGCATGGGATCTGGGCCTACCAGAATGAGTCTGAAGACAGACAGCCTGAAGTAAAGTGAGGTGAGCTGTGCCTCTCTGTTTTAGGGAGCATCCTGTTTTCTCTTTCTGTGTTTTGGGGATTTTGTGTGTTAATGGTTTAAATTCTATTCAATAAAGTAGTGCTACATTGCAACCCTCGAGAAAGATAAAAACATAAATACTCTAATTTGTCTGTGTGCATGCCATAAACATAACAGCACCTAAAGTATGATGATCTCAGACCCATAAAACCAAAATACAGGACAGAATCAGGAAATCTCAGTGTTACCTCTGTAACAAGGATTAACCAGTAAAATCAAACATAGTGACAGAGAAGAAAAGATTGGTACCGTTGACATTAAGCAGTGGTCCATATTTTCATCAGCAAACAAAACAGCATCTTTAATGAAAACAGCAGAGGCTCTGAGGATGAAAGAGACAAAAAGGTGCATGTGGATGTAATTCCGTGTACAGTGGAATTTTCTGAAATGAGAAAATAAAAAGGGAAATCATTCTTTAAAGAGAAACTTCAGTTTACCCCATCTAAAAATCATTCAGACATCACTCAGAAAGTCAAAACAAGTACAGCAGGGCATGCTTTCCCTGTCGTGCCCCAGCAAAGTCTCAGCCTTGAGCTAGAGAAGCCATCTCTAGAAGCAAGGCAATAGCTTAGCTCATTCTCTTTGTTCCTGGGCCCCTACCACTATTACTATGGAATGTGACAGTTGTGGTGGTGGTTTTATGCCTATCCACTGGAAAACAGGCTTGGACAATTTGTGATTTGATTCAATGCTCATTGGAGAGACACCCCTTTTGACTCCAGTGGATGTTGGACTGGCCTCTTATTGCACAGGTCACTGTGTTGATGCTAAATAGTAATGATTTCCATTGATTACCGCCCAGGGCTGGATTTGTACTAGTGGCCTAAAATCAAAAGGTTCTGTCCCCTATCATCCAAACTCAGCACAAATAGGATCACCAGAATGGCCATACTGGGTCAGACCAATGGTCCACCTAGCCCAGTATCCTGTCTTCCGACAGTGGCCAATGCCAGATGCGTCAGAGGGAATGAACAGAACATGGCAATTATCAAAGTGATCCATCCCCTGTTGTCCAGTCCTACCACCTGGAAGTCAGAGGTTTAGGGAAACCCAGAGCATGGGGTTGCATCCTTGACCATCTTGGCAAATAGTCATTGATGGTACTATCCTCCATGAATTTATTTAATTCCTTTTTGAATGTGCAGGTTATTTTCCCTCGATCTCTGTGCATAGCTCCTATAATCTGTAATGGATGGTACAGGCACATCTGAGGGGAGTTTATGGAGAGAACGTCCTTGCTAAGCATGGGGAAAGTAGTTGCCCTATGTGAACTGTGAGGCCATCATGCATTGACACAAGCCATAGTCCCATTAAAAAAAAACCCTCCAGGAGGAATAGTGAGAGGGTACACAGTCAGGTCTTATGTTTTAAAGTCTGCAGGGAAATATCACACCACAAGTGATGGAGAATAGGTTACCGTGGATGGAAATATTGTGTCTGTGATAGAATGCAAAAACTGGAAAATAAAACCACTGGAGTTGCAAGTCACAGAGATGAGAATTAGGATGAAGCTGAATAGGGACTTCAAATACCTCAAAAGCCGCTGCAAGCATTTACCTGAAGATGGCAAAGATAACGAGAGCTGTAATGAGTGAAGTCAGAGATGTCGCATAGCCAGTGGTGTAGACATGCCAAAATGCAGAATAATATGATTTCTATGAGAGGAAGAAAAGACAAAAATATAGATGGATGTGCAGCATTCATCCCAGTGTGCCCATTTGACTAAGGCATGATTTCCTTTGGTAAATAGTTGCAAAAGAAGCAGCGTTTTCTTTCGGTGCTGACACCACTGCTGTTCCCAGCCACCTCAGCCACAGAATATAAATTATACTTTACAATCTCCAACGTGCTTTATAGTGGAGAGGGGCTCTAGACTGGGACTTGGGAGACTTGAGTTCTAGTGTTGGCTCTGCAACTGATCTTCTGCGTGACCTTGGGCAAGGCATTGGCCCTCCCTGTGCCTCAGTTTCCCCATCTGAAATATGCAGATAATGGTTTGGGCTTCTTGAAAACTTTCCTTTGAAATGGGTTTTCAGCAGAAAACTGGGTTTTTGATTAAACGCATTTTCTTGTGAAGTGTCTATTTTACCAGGAACGTTTTGATTTTTTTCCATTCCACACCCAAAAAAGCTTTCAACCAATACCAGAAAAATTTCAGATTTTGGCAGAAAATTTTCAATGTTTTGACAAAAAGTCAATTTTTTCTGCAGAACACTCCCCTTATTTTCTGACCACCTCTAACAGTGACTCATACCCCTCCCCCCGCCCCATGCAAAGGACTTTGATGTGTATAAATGTGCTAAATGAGCCCGATCCAAAGCCCCCTGAAGCTACTGGAAAGGCTCAATTCACTCTAATAGCTAAGTATTGTTAAGATGTGTCTTGGTTTTACAAACCCTTGCGGTTCAGGTTTTATATCTATGACATAAAACCAGGGGTGTCTGGCAGCTGGGCTTCATTTATTTGAAGCACCAATGTTTGGGAGCATTTGGATAAACGTGCCTAGCTGTGGCCTATCCCAAATCCTCAGTGAAGGTTTGATGGTTCAAGGTGCTGAGCTTTGCCAACTCTCATTGAAGCTGCTGGGAGGTGTAGTCACTCAGCATGTCACAAGTGTTCAGCACCTTGCAAATTCTGTGACTAACTAATTGTTTCAGGACCAGATGCAAGGCCCATCAGAACTAATGGGTGTCTAATGTACTAGAATGGGCTATGGATCACGCCTCTAGTGAGTAGGTACAGCTAAGCAAAAAGTAACAGATGAGGAAACTGAAACATTTGGGAGGGACAGCTCAGTGGTTTGAGCATTGGCCTGCTAAACCCAGGGTTGTGAGTTCAATCCTTGAGGGGGCCATTGAGGGATCTGGGGCAAAAATTGGGGATTGGTCCTGCTTTGAGCGGGGGGTTGGACTAGATGATCTCCTGAGGTCCCTTCCAACCCAGATATTCTATGATTCTCTATGATTATGGAGCTAAGAGACTGACCCAACATCACATGGTGTGTTAATGGAGTTATTTCCTGAGCTCTGACACAGAGTCCTTAATTCCTACTTTCAAACTCAACCTAATAAGAGGTGTGACTGCAACATGCATCGACATACCTAAGCTAGCTTTGCTCCAGCTAGCTTGAATATCAATAGCAGTGAAGCCGTGGCTGCACGGACTAGCCGCTCAAGAATATAACCAGGGTCCTGGGTGGACTTGTACAGCCCGTGCTGTCCTGGCTTCACTGCTATTGTTATTCAAGCTAGCTAGATCAGCACTAGCTCCGATTGGTCCAAATGTGCTGCAGCCACACCTCTGATTGCAGTGCAGAGGGCCCCAAGTGACATTGCCTCTCTGATATTACCCTTTAACACCGCTAAGTGCATTTTGACATGTCGCATATTGATGTATCCTGAGAAAAACAGGAAGCATCATTGAGCTTTGCCTCTGCAAATTGTTTTCAGTTTCACTACAGGGCCACCTGATTATTCCAAATCATAAGGAACCAAAATCCTTAGTTTGTTGCTGGTCAGTCAAATTTCCTCAGGGCCGATGCAAGTGCCACATTGTTCTAACCCTAACCTTGTTTATCAAAAGGCTTAGAAGATGCCAGCAACTCTAGGCTGAGACAGTCAATTTTAAATTCAGAAACATTGGCAAGAAACCTGCTCATTGAAGAATCATCCTGGCATTTGGTGAAATCACTGTAATATTTTCTATGCAACATGCTACACAAAGGTGGAAAGCAGGAGACTTGTTCAACTGTGCAGGCGGGTGGGTCAAAGGCTCTTTCCTCTTCTGGGGTAGCTGATAGAAGCACGGTAAGCAGCAGAGTCCAAACAGGTGAGGGTGAAAAGGGTACTCAGGTTCTGAGTATGCAGAGAAAACACTACCCACTAGCTCTCCCACAGTGTGTTTTATACACGGTCCCTGGTATTTATCTGACCCCCTCCCCAGTTACCACAGGAGCTGAGTACCTCATCATCTTTGATGGATTTAACCTCACAACACCATGTGAGGTAGGGCAGTGCTTTTGAGTCCCCGTTTTACAGATGGGGAACTGAGACACAGAGAGGCCAAGCTACTTGCTCAAAGCCACATGGGCAGAGTAATGACTTGAGCCTAGGTCTCCCACGTACCCTAACCACTGGACCATCCTTTCTATCTTCAGAGAAGGCTGATGAACACAAGTCTCTGGAACCCTAATTTAAAAGGAACGGTGAAGATGACTCTTCCCCTTTCACTGTATGCAATGTTCCCCATAGAAGCAAAGGGTTAGGCAGCAGGCTCTCTTCTCCACACAGATAGATACTGGACACAGCAGGACAGACTCTTCTATGTCAAGATCCATTCAGTGCAGGATGAGGGGTCCATAACTGGCTCCCCAATTCTCCACCCTGCATTGTGTCAGATCCAGCCCTGATGTCATTTAGACCAAGAGGCCATATGACAGCTGAGAACCACCGGAGTGCAATCTCCCTCTAGCCCTAGTTCCTTCTTGTCCCTGATACCCCCACCTATGCTGGGGTTGGGTTGGGGTGCTGGAGGGGCCAGCTCCACTGGCCTTGTGGAGTACCCAGGAAAGTCTCAGCTGGACAGTACAGTCAATCAAAGGAGAGAATCTGGCTTATGTATATTCAGCATTCCTCAGGGTGTTTTCATGGGGGCAGTTCTGGGTTTGCTCCTCCTAGGTGCATCTCCAACCCAATACTGACCTGATCTTCAGGGCCTTTACTGGAACCTTCATCGAATCCGCAGGCAATGGAGTACGGTGGGTACGGTTCTGACCAAGATGCTTCTTGCGTACAGTTTCTTTGCAGAAAACCTGAAAACAGTGAAACACATCAGCAAATGACCCATGTGGTTTAGCACTGACAAGAAACAGCTTATTCTTAGTGCCCAAATCCTCAGATCTATTTTCTTACTTATCGATACTTCTGGATGTGCTAACTGCTTTTAGCAAGTTTGGCTATACAGAATGAAAGCTACTTTAGCTATCTACCTTGTGAAAGGCTGAGACAAATATTCAAATGAACACAGTGGTGAACTGGAACCAGTTTGCACCGGTTCGCTGGAACCGGTTGTTAAATTTAGAAGCCCTTTTAGAACCAGTTGTGACAACCGGTTCTAAAAGGGCTTCTAAATTTAACAACTGGCCAAAAGTGGCGCCTTAGGCGCTGACTCTGTGGGTGCTCCAGGGCTGGAGCACCCAAGGGGAAAATTTGGTGGGTTCAGAGCACCCAGCGGCAGCTTCCCGCCCTGCCCCCAGCCCCAGCTCACCTCCATTCTGCCCCGATCTGCTTCTCTGCCCCGCCTCCCACCCCCGGCTTCCCGCGAATCAGCTGTTCGCACGGGAAGCCAGGGGGGCTGAGAAGCAAGCGGCAGCTTTGCGCTCAGGCCCAAGGAGGTGGAGCGGAGGTGAGCTGGGGCTGGGGGGCGCAAGGAGGGCCTACCGCGCTGCAGCAGGTAACCCGGGGGGCGTGCGGGGGAACTGCTCCCCGCCCCAGCTCACCTCCACCTCCCTGGGCCTGAGCACGAAGCCGCCGCTTGCTTCTCAGCCCCCCACCCCCCCTCCCGGCTTCCCGCCAAACAGCTGATTCGCGGGAACCCCGGGCGGGGGGCGGAGAAGCAGAGCGGGGCAGTGCGTTCAGGGGAGGAGGCAGAGCGGAGCAGAGGTGAGCTGGGGCCGGTCGCGGGGTGGGGTGGGGAGCTGCTGGTGGGTGCTCTGCACCCACCAAATTTTCCCTGTGGGGGCTCCAGCCCCGGAGCACCCACGGAGTCGGAGCCTAAGGCGCCACTTTTGATGTGATCAGTGGGGGGAGCGGCCGCTCCCCCTGCTCCCCCTCTAGCTTCACTCCCCCGTCCCTAGGAGCCAGAGGGACCTGCCAGATGCTTCCTGGGAGCCACCCCAGGTAAGCACCCCCCGGACTCCCCACCTCGCCCCCCGGCAGGTCCCTCTGGCTCTTAGGGGCAGGGGGGGGTGGGCACCCACTACAGTGGCCCACGAGACCCTCCTGCCCGGTTCTGGGGGCAGTCAGGGGACAGGGGAGAGGGGTGGATGGGGCAGGAGTCCCGGGGCGCGGGGGCGTCAAGGAACGCAGGGGATTGGATGGGGCAGGAGTCCCGGGACGCGGGGGCGGGCCACGACCCCCTCGTGGGTTGAGGAGGGAACCGGTTGTTAAGATTTTGGCAGCTCATCACTGAATGAACGGGGAAGTAACAAAGCAGCTTCCAGGTTTATACAGGAATTACATACTATGAGCTCAATTTGTATACAGAGGCACCTAAGTCCTGCATCCAAAGCATGCCTTTAAGAACCAGTTTGGTTCTTGAGACATATGACTACTCAGTTGATTAGACACACAAGGTGGGACCAACACGGCTACAGCACTGCATACCCACTTGATAGCATTAGTAACAATACTCTGAATGTCTGTAATATCTTTTACCCAAGGATCCCAAAGCACATATAATTTCCAATCACTTCCAAGCCAGAAAGACGTAAGCCTCTCAGCACTTCAGGAAGGTAGGGTAGTATTATTATCCGCATTTTATAGATGAAGAAATTAAGGCTATGTCTACATTGCCCCGGGTGTGAATAACTGGGTGCACCAAAGTGCTACACTATAAATCCTCCATATGGATGTTGTGGGCACTAACTAAAAGGTTCCTAGTTCACGTTTAATGTAGTTCAGTTTGAAGGGGACTATTTTTAGCAGATTTCAGAGTGGTAGCTGTGTTAGTCTGTAACAGCAAAAAGAACGAGGAGTACTTGTGGCAACTTAGAGACTAAATTTGTTAGTCTCTAAGGTGCCACAAGTACTCCTCGTTCTTTATGTTAGCAGAGTCCTCAGTAACTTGCCCAAGGTCACAGAGGATCTGCAGCAAAATCGGGAACAGAAACCAGGAATCCTGACTCAAAGGACCCCACCGCAAGACCATCCTTCCTCTCAGTTACGGTAGGATAGAAAAAGTTGTCTGGGTTCTGACATTTGGGCTCCCATCCTTCCAGTGATACAAATGATGCCACTATTTTAGCAAGATACTCCCCACTGACTGTCACAGCGTTTTGCTTTTGTTTTGAAATGGTGAGAGGGATTACTGCTAGAGCTGGCCAATCTTTTTTCAGTGGATGTTTCGCTGTTGAAAAATGCCATTTCGTCCACGTGGGTACTTACTGCAGGAATTTGTCAATGTTGATGAAATTTCTTTTAAGGGCGGAAAAAAAACACCAAAAAGAAGCATTTCAGTCTTATTGGAATGGGCCATATCAATTTTCTGTTGCAAAATGACTTTTCATTTGGAATTTCTTATTTTAAATTATTAATGATAACAGCAAATATAAAAAGTCAAAATGTGAATGAAACAGTTCACTTGTATCAAAATGGAACATTTGAAATGACCCGAAATTATTTTTCCCCCCATAAATTTAGTTTTGTGAGAAATTTCAATAATTCTTTTTTTGTTCCAATTTGGAACAAAATTTAAATTTGAAAGGTCAGAATTTCCCATAGAACACAAATTCTTAGTTTCCACCAGCTCTAATTATAACTTTATCAACTTTCAGACTGCATCCACTGGCTACGGGATTCTTTCAAAAGAGACTATTCCTTTAGGTACGGGTGCTCAGGGCCTTTTATTTTCCACACCAAATTCAAACACACCCTTTTCAAATGCAATTCTAATCTACAGCATATTCATGCTGGGAAGTGCTTCTGTTTTCCAAATTTTGGGCTGCTAAAATGGGCAAAATTAGGAAGAGTTTTATTTTTTCTAAGCTACTATCCATAAGGGCTAAATATGTCCTTTGTATTTGTGCATGTAGTTTCTACTACTTTCAATACCACTGCAAGGACCAGTGCATTCCCTGGATGATTGCAAAAATCACTCTCTACTGACTTCATTCCATCTCTTGGCAAATGGCTGTGATCAGACCAGATCAGAATGGGCAAAGGGATTGTGAAGGCATAGCTGTCAAGTGGAGGTATTCAGGTACTGAAAGATCAATGGTTCATCCAGTCCATTATCTGGTCATGGACACTGCTGCATGTAGGATACATTAGAGCAGTGCTACTCAAAGTGGTGGTCCGTGGACTGGTGCCGGTCCTCGAGCCATCGGCTGCCAGTCTCCACGCACATTGGAAAAAAAGTTTGCCGGCCCGCCGCATCAGATAGCTTGAGAAGCACTGCATTAGAGAAACCCACTCCAAAAACGTGCCTAATGAATGTATGTAACCCTGAAAAAGAATTCTTCCTGACACCAGTAATCTCAAGCCCTGATAGTAGTGGCAGATTACTGCATATGCCAATGGGGCTCAGGCCCAGGGGCCCCAGCCAATTTGGGGACCCCAGAAAAATCTCCCTCCATCGTAGCCCCAGAGCAAAGCTTCTCCAGTCTCGGTGCCACAGTGCTCCAGTCTCGGTGCTGGCACAGAAAGGAGTGATTGGGGGCGGGGCTTCAGGGGAAGGGGCGGAATGGGGGCGGGGCCATGGGCAGAATGAGGAAGGCTCTGCAGGGGAAGGGGTGGAACGGAGGGGGACCATGGGTGGAACAAGGGTGGGGTCGCAGGCAGAAGTGGGGGGCAGGGCCACAGTTCTGGTGCCGGGTCCCCCTCACTTGCTCCAGCCCAGGGCCCTAGATCTTGCATGAATGTTGAATGTCTTAGTATCTCAGCCATTATGCATATTTTTAAATGGCTAGGAATGTTAATAATAGGAAAAAGCATTCTTGCCGTGTACGTTGGTGATTTCTTCAAAGAAACCGGGACATGCAACTTTTACCACTTCTCCAAAAGTGGCTTTGGGCCAGCAACTCAGTCCATCCCAATCCCCTGGGCATCCTGGAAAGAAAGAGAGTCTGAAATTAAAGAGACACCTGCAGAATGAGGCATTTCAAAAGTCTTGCAATCGCTTACGGAAAGATTGCCTGTGTCTTTATCAGTGGACCAAGTGCAAGACTCAGCTGCTGTTCTTACTTAGCCCAGATTCACAATTACGTGGTGTGATGCTGGCAGACCAGGTGCCAGCTCTTGCCAAGGCTTTAGGAGTGTGTTAGTAACTGGTTAAGAGGGGTATTGGGCTTATAACAATGTCTTTAGTGTTCAGACTTTATGAAATGCTTGTAAATTGCTATATGCATTCATCTCACTTATTCTTTCTTTATCACCTGTGTGGCAAATTGCCGGTACCATTATGATGGGTCCTACACTTCCTCTTCTTGGGGGGGAGGGTGGGTGTTCAGGGCACAGTTTCCTGCCCCTGAACTAGGGAATTTACTGTCCCACTAGTAACCCAGAGAAGGGTAGTGGAGAGGGAGGGACCCGGGCCTGCCCTCTACTCCGGGTCCCAGCCCAGGGGCCCTAGGGATAGTAGGAAACCACTTGAACTAGTGCTTCCTTCCCCTGGGCTACTTCCCTCTCCTGCTCTTCAGCTTGTGGGGCTTCCTGCCCTCTCTCTCTGCACAAGCCAGGTGTCTCGTTACCTAGGGTCTTGGTCTTCTAGCCAGCCACGGCACTTCTCCAAACTCTCCTCTACTTCAACTCCTCCAAACTGCTCTCTGCTCCAACTCCTTCCCCTGGCTGATTGAAACAGGGGGTTTTATCAGGTAACTAGCGTCAGGTGCTCTAATTGGCTTCAGGTGCTCTTAATTAATCTATAGAAACCTTTCTTCCCTCTACAGGGAATAAGGCTTCTCCTCATCCTGGGACTTACATATCTCTCCTATATCACTTGCGGGCTGCCTTCTGGCCACGCTGTATCACACCTGCTATAAGGAAATATTTACATTTTTGCCTGTAACTGAAAAAAATGTTTGCTCTGAAACTGTGAACCCAGTCAGAAGGGACCATCTCCTGCACAACAAGAAGGCCTATCAAAACTAAATGGGCCATTGTGGGACATCACAATACAAAGACTTTGTTAATTACCTCCTTACACCCATGAAGAGACTATGTGCAAAAGGGCTCATCCCATCAGCTTACATTTTGGAAGAAGGAAATAAAAATCTCTGACAAGAAATTTTTTTCATTTCTTTTGCTGTCTGGCCTCTCCCGTGAGAGCTACTAAAGAGAAGCATAGATTAAACTGGGTTAGCCGTAAAAGAAATTTGGAGCTGACAGATTCCTGCAACTCTGTCACCTTGTAAAACCATAGAGTGTACCTCAGTTGTGAATATATGCTTGCCTGCTTTAACATGGTAATAACTCGTTTATTTTCTTAGTTAATAAATCCTTAGATAGTTTACCATAGAATTGGCTACAAATATTGTCTTTGGTGGGAGATCTAAGGTACAAATTGATCTGGGGTAAGTGACTGGTCCTTTGGGACTGGGAGTAACTAGAATATTTTGTGATCTTTGGTGTATACCAACCATCTATCACTAAGTCCAGCTTGCCTGGGTGGCAAAATAGACTAGATTGCTTAAGGGGACTGTCTGTGACTCCATGGTAAGACTATATTAGTGCTTTAGGAGTTCACACTTGCTACTGGTGAAATCTAATTCTAGAACACACAACCAATTTGGGATCTCTGTCCTACTTTTTAACAGTCTGCTGTAAGTTTGGCACTTACAGTCATGAGCCACTCTAGGCAGCATGACACATGGTTGTGCTAAATCCCATGCAGTTCCACAAATTTAGCAGGACGTTGTTTTTCTATTTTACAGTCATGGACACAGTATCTCACATACATTTTTCATCTCATCTGTATCTTTTCTTTTTTTGAGAAAATGGACATAAGAGCAGGGGTGAAAGTAAAATATAGCTCTTACCAGTACGGGGCCCACTCTGCCCTCCCCCGGCAGGGGCAGGGCCTCAGGTGGAACGGGCGGGGCCAGGGGTGAAAGTAAGTTACATTTCTTACCGGTGCAGTCCAAACGCAAGCAACCCACCTCTCCTACATACTTCATGGATCCCTCCCACTGCATGACTTAGATATAGAAAATAAAGCTACTCCTACTCCTACCAGTACTGTCTGTAATAAAACTTTAATATTGGAATAAGCCTGAAAAAAGTGAAAACTCACTGTCACATTTTTCTCCTTGTCCTCCCTCCTCCTTCAGCCAGGCTGCCGACGCGGCTAGGCTCCGTGCTTCCCCTCCCCTAACCTGGCACTCAGCAGGGGCTGCAGTGGCTCCCCTCTATCTTGTAGCAGGGAGAAGGGGGACTGGCCTTCCTGCTTAGGAACAGTTTAAACTCAGCTGTTCACTCCGCGGTTCAGCCCGCGGGTTAAGGGGCCATTTCTGACATCCTTGTTAATTTCACTCACCATTGTTGGGGTGTTAGATTTGAACTTGGAAATGGTTCCTGATTTTGGTTGTATTTTTTGTGTATTATACTATTGGAGATCGCCTCATCCAGGGGCCAGAAAAGAACTGCCCCTGCCTTGGTCACCACCCGCTACCCAACAACGGTGAGTGAAATTAACAAGGATGCCAGAATTGGCCCCTAATCCCGCGGTCTGAACCGCGGAGGGAACATCTGAGTTTTAAACTGTTTTTATGCAGGTGGCAGTCGTCCTGGGCAGGCGTCTCCCTCAGCCAGTCCCCCTGCAAGCTAGAAGGGAGCCGCTGCAGCTGCTAATGAGTGCCAGGCGGGGGAAAGCGCGGCGCCTACCTGCCTTCCGCAGCCTGGCTGGAGAAGGAGAGGGAGAGAAACAACAAACAAATGTGACAGTGAGTTGTCCCTTTCCAAGCTTTTATTAGCTCTGAGTTTAAACTGTTTGTTATGTAGCCAAAAGAGGGGAAAGTAAGCCAGTACTGAATGCTCCACTTATTTGCCGGTACGCTGCTGCACCTTTCCTTACCGGTACTCCGTAGCTGCCCGGACCGGCTTACTTTCACCTCTGCATAAGAATCAAGCAACTGCAATCCTAACTGTACCATCATCTTGAAAAAGGAGCTCTGGTAGTCAGTAAAACAAAACTGGGCAACAAGAAAAATCGCTAATGGATTTATCCTCACATCACATCCGTAAGGTATGGGAATAATAGTAATTTCCTCTTACAGGTGGGAAACTGAGACACAGAAAGGCTAAATGATTAGCCCAGAGTCTCACAGGAAGTCGTGACAGGGGACTGAACCCAGGTCTCTTAAGTCGCAGGTTAGTACCTCAGGTTCAGTTCGCTTCCCTACTCTATCACAGACATCCTATGAGAGCCTGGACTAGTCCGTTAGACTTTCTGTGCCTCAGTTTTGTTCTGTGAAATGGGAATAATAGTAACTGCCTACTTACAGGGGCGATGTGAGGATAGCATAAATTCAGCTCCATGGAAACCAATGGACATGTGACAAATTACCCAGCAGAGGATGTGCCCCCCCGAAGGTTATACTGGCTATGAATGTAAGGAATGGACAAATAAAGTGTATTATCAACGTAAAACACCACTATAATAAAAAAAAAAAAAAGAGATGCTTCAAGATACAAGTTCTTTACAGAGCACAAGTGATGAGAAAAATCAGGCCAAACCTTCCAAAACTTTACTCAAGAGAGCAGGCCTTGCTTATGCAGCTAGCCCTATTGAAGTCAAGCACAGACTGCTCATGTCAGGTTTTGCAGCAGAGGGCCTATGTCTCTTACCTTTTAAGATGGGTAAAGTAGCTTCATTTTTTTCTAAACATAGAGCCTGGTCTTTCACCACCTGTTGGAATATCTTGCATTCCGGATGGATAGAAGCAACCTGGGCAAGAGATAGGTAGAAATGGTGGGTGCGATTTAACAGGTTCCATGGTGAATAACTCTCCCCTTTGCTGACATATTCTTAAGAATCTTAATGCAGTTGTTAGAGGAATACACCCTGGAGCTTGATATTAGATTCAAAATTAGACAGAGGTGCCAACTTTCTGATTTCCCCGGGGGTGCTTGACCCCTGCTGATCAGCGGCGGGCGGGAGGTGCTAGGGGAGGAGCTGATTGGTGGGGCCCTCCAATGGGTGCTGAGCACCCACTATTTTTCCCCGCGGGTGCTCCAGCCCTGAAGCACCCACGGAGTCGGTGCCTATGAATTGAGGCTGTGAGCGCTTTGGGGGCAGGGACTCTGCTTCTGCTCTGTGTTTTTGCAGTGCCTAGTGCAATGGGACCCCAATCCCAACTGGGGCCAGTACAATACAAGTGATCAGCAACCACAATTCCATCAGGGAGGAGCCATGGCGTGGAGTCATGGGTCTGAGCACATGTGTTTCTATCAATGGCTATGATGGGCCATTACACAGAAGATGGGCAGCGGTAAGTAAAGTAGTAGAAGAGTTTTTCATTATGGTCTGAATTCTGATATACATTTTACATTAATATAACAAACGGCTGTGTACGCTGCATTCCCTGGGGACACCCTCCCCCCCTACTAAAGTCAGCAAGAGACTTATGGGGATGCAGTGAAAAATCTCCAGATATTTAAAAACGTAGTGTAAATGTATACGTCAGCAAAAATGAGGGGTATCTATACGCTCACAACACTGAAGTTCACCTACTAAGCTGAAAGAGGAGAAATCATAGTTAAGAACAGTGCAACAAAGTGGTCTTCATGGCCATGACTCGATCTAGATGGCCCTCGCCACGGTGATATCAATTCACAATCATTTATGGATTTTTAGCCTCACAACACCCTGAGGTTAGGGTGACCACCTTTTCAAAAGGCAAAAGCAGGACGTAAGCAGGAGCCCTGCCCCCCTCTGTGGCTCCGCCCCCTGCTCCTCCTCTTCCCCCTCCCAAGCCCTAGCCCCCTGCGGAGGGCCTGGGGGCCCAAGAGCAAGCCCCTGCCTGTGTGCCCACCCCCCAGGGCATGCCACCCAGGGCAGGGTAGGGACACAGTGGCCTGGACTCTCTGGGCAGCTCTTACTACTCCCAGCTGCAGCTTCTGGCCTGGCCAGAGGGCAGGGCCGTGGGGGGGAGAGGAAGAGCAGGGGATGGGGCCTCATAGTGAGGGGGTGCTAATGCCCACCTCAGTCCCCCCCCCCCCCGCTCTCCCAGGGAAGAGACTGGCGCTGCCCCTAAGCCTCGGGCAGGTGTGGAGCTACTCTGCAAGGAATTTGGGACAATTCAGTCCAGGACCGGGACTTGAACACTGTATTTCGGGACTGTTCCACCCAATTCAGGATGGGTGGTCCCCACTGCCTGAGGTACTCCTCCCATTTCATAGACAGGGAACTGAGGGATAAAATAGACTAAGTGATTTGCCCCAAGTCACACAGGAAATCTGTGGGACAGCCAGGCTCTGAACCAAGAACTTTTGAGTCCCACTCCACTACCCTAGCCACTAGGCCAGCTTTCCTGCCTGCATCTACTTTACTTACACTAGAGCATGAGGAGGCCAGGAAGGAAAGGGGAGACAGATGGTGGTGCTGGAACAAATCTTTGTGTGCTCAATTTAATTTGATCCTATTCGGTTTTTCAAATTGTCTCCACCAAACTGACAGAGGGCCTGATTCTCCACTCTCTTTCACTGGTGTGAAACCAGAGTAACTCCATGGAACTCAGTGGAGTTACACAGCGTAAAACCAGTATAAGTGATAGGAGTATTAGAAACAGAGTATCTGAGTCCTACGTATTGATAGCACCAAAAGTTTCATTCAGCTGAAGCCACTGGGACCATATGAGTGAATAAGGCAACACGATTTGGCCTTTTGCAAGCTGGCCTATTTAAAACACACCCAGAAGCACTGAAAATGCTGATTTAATCTAAGTGATAGATTGCAGATTTACCGAGACATTTCTGAAGAACACTGTAAGCCACCCTAAGCCCCTAAGTAAAAGTCTTGTCTTTTATTATACCAATCCTGACATTACCACTACACTGGGTCTCTTTTTTCAGTCACAGGAAGTTGATTTATAGACTTATGGAATGTTGTCAATACACGGCGCAATTTAATGGGAAATCAGGATTCTGTTTTTAGCCTGAATGGAAATTTTACTGCCCACATAAACAGTTAAAACTGCACAATAATCTCCACCTAGAGAAAAGGGCAAGACTTCATCTTTAAAAATCCTTTGCAAGAACACCTACATTTGGGGCTTTAAAGGACTGTGTGCCTTTTAAACATGTGGCATTTGCGATGGCTCTCATATTAGAATGGAAAGAGAATGAAAGAGTTAACGTGAAAAGAAAACAAAGACGCACTCTAAACAATGGTTAATTTTCACCCATTGTGCTTTGACAATGGGCAACCTTAAATATATTTTTTAAAATCAGCATGATCAGCTCCTAAAATAGCATCTCTTGTTATTGTACATTAGGAATACGCTTCTGAATTTAGTTTCTAAGGTGCCACAAGTACTCCTTTTCTTTTTCTGAATTTGCTATTATTCAGAATCCAACACAATGCTTCTTTAATTTTTTATATTTTCAACGATATTGCATTTTGCACTGCGCTGGCACAACAAACAACTTTAGAAGCAGTAATAAAACGATTACTATGAAAATCAACTGCAATTTACATTTAAAAAAACAACAACCTTTCAGTGGTTTGGCTGGAAATAAGCTGTTTCTTCAGCTCCTAAAGTGTTTGTAACTGGTTGTTGATAATGGGAAACTGTTTATAGTTGGGATATTTTTACGCTGGGTGTTCGAAAGTCATAGGCGTACAGCCTGGTGCAATGCAATTTATTTTCCATAGAAAATCCTTTCTCTGACATATCACAAAATGAAACCAGTTGGCAGCCAATGTCATCATTATATAGGGCTAGCTTCTGTCCCCCTTACACCGAGTAGAACCTAATTCTGAAAACGGTCCCACTGATGGGAATGGGACTACTTGCAGAATATGGTACTGTTCAACATAAGAGTGAATCAGGTCCTTAGCATTTAATGTTTATATGGCACCATAAGCTTGCATGGAGGTAAAAGAAATAGTCCCTGTACTAATGTGCAGACCATGAACACGATAGGATCCGAATTACATTGTTCTGTCTGGTAAGTGGAGTTGTGTGTGTCATATATGAATGCATTGCCAGTACCCTTCCCCTCCTCCCCATTCCTATCACTCTGAGCTAGGGTGACAGATAGTAAGTGTGAAAAATCAGGACAGGAGGTGGTGGGTAATTGGTGCCTATATCAGACAAAGCCCTGAATATTGGGACTGTCCCTATAAAATTGGGACATCTGGTCAACTTACTCTGAGCATTAATCTGAGATCAGGTGGGTTTGCTGGACGTTTTAGCACTTGATCCACTTCCTGCAAGAGAGATCCCCTTTCCTGTAGATGCAGCATGAACCTGCCTTATCATCTTGATGGGGCTTGACCTGCTGGAATTCTAAACTCAATGGTTCAATGATTTCCCCAGTGCAGTAGTTTGCACGGGTCTATCTCAGCTCCAGTATAATGCAAGTCTATCGTCAGGATTAGGTGGGTCTCTTTGGGCCTTTGAGAATTAAGATGCTCTATATTTGAGTATCTATCAAATTCATGCATGGTATTCTAAGGCAGCTGTCACTATGCTATCCCTACCAAAGGTGGAAACCTGATTATGTTCCAGGCTGCTGTTGCTTCTCCTCTCCCTTACCCCATTCCACTGCTACCAGAACAGGTCGTCTTTAGGTGTTATCTTGTTCAGTTATTTTAAAAAAAGTTGTGGCCCCTTGGCCATTAGCATCTGTCTTTGTTGGTCCCTGCTAGGAGTTTGGCCCGTACGCAAGAGTTAACTAGAGCTGGTAGGAAAATGGGGGTTTTATATGCAGAAAAATTCTACAAAATAATATAAAAATATTCAGTTTCATCAAAAATTTTCCACAGATAAATTCAAATGTTCATAAAAAAACCTAAAAAATCCAAATATTCTGCACAAAAACTACAAGATTTTGTCAAGAACATCAAAACAATATTTCATGCCAGGTTGACCCAAATTGAAATATTTTGGATTGCTAAACGGAGTCAGAATATTTCAATTCAAGGATGGTTCAGTATTAGACTGTGTCCACATGTGTTGCTGTGATACCTCATGGGAGTTGTACTTTGGGTGCATCAGCCTCCCATTTCCCCCCGTGGGTGAGGATCCCTGGCCAGACTATATCTCCCCTGGACTATAGGGGAAAGGGGGAGAGAACCCTTTGCTATCCATCACTGAAGGGACAAAATGGGCCAGCATTCTTAAAATCTGTGAAAGGTGAATCCCTCGGCCGTGTGGGCTGAGGATGCTGAGAACTGACTGTAGGTGAGATGTTGCCTGAGACCAGGATTATAATCTGTTAAATTTCAGACACTAGAAAGTGTGTTTGAGTTTGTTTTATTTCCATCCATTTTCTGTTTCTATCATCTCTGCTTAATATCACTTAAGTCTCTGTTCTTTAGTAACAAGCTGATTCTTGCTCTATTATAACCCTGCCTCAGTGCGGTACATTAAAGTGACTTGCGGGTCCTCAGCTAAACGAAAGGCTATGTGGATTCTGTCTCTTTGGAGACAGCGGACTCGGAATTTCTGGGAGCGGCCAGTGTGACAGACTGGACACTGCAGAGAGATGCCTCTGGGTAACTTGTGAACACTGAATGTTACCTGCAAGGCAAGGATTAGCCTGGCAGTCTCCTGGAGTTTGCTGGCAGGCAGACAGCCTGGTGAGGCAGGAAGCTGTCAGACAGTTTAAGCGCCAGCACAGCTCTCTGCTGCAGAATCAGAGAGGTAACATAGTGGCTTATGTTTCTGGGCTCCCTGAGGAGAGCGTCACAAGTGCATCGTGGGAGATGTATTTAGGCTGGTAAGTCCAGCCTATCGAGGAAAAATAGAGGCATGATGCTTTTGAACGCCAATTCTTAGAAGGCACCGCAGCAGCTGCTAAGGAGGGTGTGGGTTAAGGTCAAATGGAGCTGAAGTGAAACAGTTCAAATCAGGAACATCCAAACATTTTGTTTTGACAGCAAAGGTGAAAACAAAGTGTTTTGATATCTCTGAATTGACATTTTGGTTTTCGGCCAAAAATGTTTGGCTGATGGAGTTTAGTCAAAAACTGTTTGGTTTTCAGGGGTTTGTGTTTTTCAATAAAAAGCCAAAGATTGCCATGGAAAGCAGCCACTTTTTTCAATACATAAAGCAAATGAAGGGGGGTTGAAACCCCCATTTCCTATTGAAAACCAGTTGCAGTGGAAAATATTCTGCCTGTTCTCATGTTACCGTCCCTTCTCTTGCAAAAAAAAAAAAAAAATTCCAAGGAATTCTTTAATAGCTGCACATTTCCTTTCAAAGAAAGTGTCTCCAAACCAAGTGTCCTAGCACCATGCTAGGATAGCTCAGTGCGGTCTTACCAGGAATAATGCCACCTTGTGCATCACCATCCCAAACTCTTTCTGTGTCTCTTAGGAAACTCCAGTCTGACTGTTGGCTAAGATCAATCATGCTAAGATTATGAGCAATTAGAACATCAACATTTTAACAAGGTGTTTCTTGTTATAAGCTACCATTTCAGAAATAAATTGCAAAATGTCTCTGTTTGTCAGGACGCCTAGTGGCCTTTGGCACGGACCATCCCATATGTTAAATATCATCATTGACCCGTCAGAGCTTGCAAATTACCACAAGTCCAACAGCAGCCCTACCTATGGCCTGCCTAGAAACAAAATGTTGTTGAAACAAACATGATGTTGGAGCTGTATGCTACCGAGCGGGTAGCCTTACTGAAAGCAAACACGGTTATACAAGAAGAGGGGGAAACATCCCTCAGAAATACAACGCGTGATGATGTTAAACTAGCTGGCCTTCCTCGGGCTTTAAAAAAAAAAAAGGGTAAATTATTTTGTACTCAGAAAACCCTTCTGGCCAGAACGTCGTCTGCTGTTGCTGACTGTCTCTCACTTGTACTTTACACAATACTTGGTTATTCATCTTAAATGATGAACAGTAACAATTTAGGGCTTCAGACTGCAAGCTGCTGCATGTCCACAATTCACAGTGGTCTCAATCCATCTAAGGTACTTACATGGCCCCTGCTATCATTATTTCTGAAGCCTTACAAGCTTTGCTGTATTTATCCTCTCAGTACCCCTGTGTCCATTTTAGGGATGGGGAACTGAGGCACAGAGCAACTATGGGGGCAGATTTGCAAAGGCATCTAGCTTCTGAAACCCAATGGGAGTGAAGCTCCTATATATCACGTGAGCCTTCAAATATCTACCCCTAAGTGACTTGCCCAGGTCACACAGGCAGCCTGTGTCAGAACAGGGACTTGAACTCAGGGACCTTAAGTCCAAAGCTACTGCCCTAACCACTGGGTCATCCTTCCATCTTCCTTCAGAAAGCTCAGCGTCGAACAAGGGCTGTCTACTTACAATAGGGATGGGTGTGATAGAAAATCCTAAACTAGAATCTGGCCTCGTAAATCTGTTGTATTCTTAACATCCAAATGCTTAGAATGCTGAAAACTCCAGCATTGTGCAAATAGAATAGGACATGATAATCTGTTTGTTTGCTTTGTGAAATGCCAGCTTGTCTGTATCAGAAGAGTAAAACCACAAGCTGTATCACCTTGGCTGGGATCCTTTCAGGTCTCATCAAATGAGCAATACCAAGTCTGGGAAGTGCTTGGATGGGAGACCTTCAAGAAACACCTGCCTACTTCAGGAGGCATTACCTACTCAGTTGGCAACTACCATAGAATCATAGACTATCAGGGTTGGAAGGGACCTCAGGAGGTCATCTAGTCCAACCCCCTGCTCAAAGCAGTGCCATTCCCCAATTTTTGCCCCAGATCCCTAAATGGCCCTCTCAAGGATTGAACTCACAACCCTGGGTTTAGCAGGCCAATGCTCAAACCACTGAGCTCAATGCTCAAACCATCCCTCCCCCCAAACTTACCCTCACAGCCCAGCCAAACATAATGCCCCAAGGGCTGCTATGATGCCAAAAATGCAGTCTTTAGATGAGCCATACCACAGTGGTCCTGTCAACATATGGCCATTAAAAATTCTTAGCACATTTTGAAAAAAGCAGGGCTGTGAACTCCAGGCTGGGATACATTCTATCTATCCTCAGAAAGTCAAGCCCCTGGACAATGTCTCAAACTGGGCACCTGACTTCACCAGTCCCTTTTGGCAACATAACCCAAAGTGTTTTGAATAAATGTGTAACCAAGTCTGGTTGGACGTTATTCACAAGCAGAAAAAAGGGCCACATTCATCAGATAAATTCATAGGCTGTAAGGCCAGAAGGAACCATTATGACGATCTAGTTCAGGGGTCTGAAACATGCGGCCCACGGAGTTATTTCCTGCAGCCCGCCATAGGCACCGACTCCACCGGCAGCCAAGCTCCCTTCCTCCGCACCTCCCCTCCTCCACCCCCACCCCCAGCGTGCCGCGTCCCACTCCTCTGCTTACCTCCCCAAGCTTCCCGCCACCAAACAGCTGTTTGGTGACGCTTAGCGCTTTCCAGGAGGGAGGGGGAGG
This sequence comes from Chelonia mydas, assembly GCF_015237465.2. NCBI lineage: Eukaryota > Metazoa > Chordata > Testudines > Cheloniidae > Chelonia > Chelonia mydas. The sequence goes on from NC_057850.1 coordinate 252,499,707, forward strand.
AGCAGGGACTCGGCACACTCAGAGGAGGAGGCAGAAAAGAGGCAGGGCTGGGGCAGGGATTTGGGGAAGGGGTTGGAATAGGGGCAGCGAGGGAGTGGGGTTGGGGCGGGCACTTTGGGGAAGAGGTTGGAATGGGGCAGGGAAGGGGTGGGAAGAGGTGCGGCAGGGGCAGGGCCTCATGGACTAGATGAGCAGTCTGAGGTATGAAGTTCAGCATGTATGATTCTTTGCTGTGAGTAGTTGGGAAGAATGTTTGTTAAAAGTGGCAACGTATTTTGTATGAATAGTTACTTTAAAAAGGTCCTGCCATTACAGCTACATTGATAGACTGTTAGTGTAGATCATCATCAGTGTTACTGACCACATAAGGAATAGTTACACGTGTTTATATTTTATTAAAACCCCTCTTTGCATTACCGTTTTAAAAAAGTGAATACATTGACTTCTAATAGCATTCTATATTACTCTTCATTTTTTTCATTTTTGACTATAAATGTACTAGTCCTCATGTGGCCCTCATGGTGATTTGAGTTTGAGATCCTTGATCTAGTCTAACCACCTGCGGGACACAGACCTGAGAACCTCAGCCAAGAATTTCTGTATCAAGCCCAAAAATTGTTTGGTGTGAGTAGTTCTCATAGCTCTCATCCCCCACTGCACATACAGCTCCAGTGTTCTGGGACAGCCTTTCTATATTTCTTCACCCCATCTCTCATTTCAAATCGCACCTGAAAACATCCCTTTCTTCCTTGGCTTGTACTCTTTTATTCCCCCCACCCCCTGCATGCCATAGCTCTGATGACCAAGTATTTTCATCCCCTTCACTTCCCCATCCTCTCTTTATAACATGGCTGGAATGTACACCATCCATTGACAACTGTTTTGGAGGGTTTTTTAACCCCATATGGTGTTTTGGGCCACAGGAAAAACATAGCAAAGACATTATACAAATTAAAGTCATATTATACTGAATGGCATATTTCACCCCCAAGTTTCTCTAGCAGCTGTCGGGGGGTGTTCCAAGCATTGAGTGGAGAAGCCCTGGTGAGCCTATTGAACCACTCTTTAGAAAGCTCATTGTCATATGTTCTCCAGCAAATAGGACATTGTTTATGAGCTCACTGAGATTTGCCATAAAGCACAGTCCCCATTTCCCCAGTCTCTGCACGGCCCTGAGTGCTATTTGTGGGGCAGAGAGCCTGATCCATAGACCACTGAAGTCAGCGGGAGAATTTCCGTTGCCTTCCGTGGGTCATGGATCAAGCTGCGAGTGCCCCGAACTCACTTTGATTTCAGCTGAGCACCTTGCAGGACTGGGTCTGTCGTCACTGCAGCTCTGAAGTCCCTAGCACACTGTACACCCAGAGTAATTTGGGGGAGATTTTGAGATGTTACAGTGATTGTAACATGACTGTGCCCCAGGAAACCAGCCAGGTTCATTTCCCTTTCATATAAGGAGCTTTCATGGTACCTTTATGCACTGAGGAGTTGTCAAGGTTCCTTCCCCACTCTGAACTCTAGGGTACAGATGTGGGAACCTGCATGAAAGACCCCTAAGCTTATTCTTACCAGCTTAAGTTAAAACCTTCCCAAAGGTACAAACTTTGCCTTGTCCTTGAACCGTATGCTGCCACCACCAAGCATTTTAAACAAAGAACAGGGAAAGAGCCCACTTGGAGACATCTTCCCCCAAAATATCCCCCCAAGCCCTACATCCCCTTTCCTGGGGAAGGCTTGATAAGAATCCTCACCAATTTGTAAAGGTGAACACAGACCCAAACCCTTGGATCTTAAGAACAATGAAAAATCAATCAGGTTCTTAAAAGAAGAATTTTAATTAAAGAAAAGGTAAAAGAATCACCTCTGTAAAATCAGGATGGTAAATACCTTATAGGGTAATCAGATTCAAAACATAGAGAATCCCTCTAGGCAAAACCTTAAGTTACAAAAGACACAAAAGCAGGAATATACATTCCATCCAGCACAACTTATTTTACCAGCCATTAAACAAAAGAAAATCTAGCGCATTTTCTAGCTAGATTATTTATAGATGACTTACTAACTGTACAGGAGTTGTAAGGCTGCATTCCTGATCTGTTCTGGCAAAAGCATCACACAGACAGACCAAACCCTTTGTTTCCCCTCGCCTCCCTCCAGATTTGAAAGAATCTTGTCCCCTCATTGGCCATTTTGGGTCAGGTGCCAGCGGGGTTACCTTAGCTTCTTAACCCTTTACAGGTGAAAGGGTTTTGCCTCTGGCCAGGTGGGATGTTACAGCACTGTGTACAGAAAGGTGGTTACCCTTCCCTTTATATTTATGACAGGAGTGTCCAGCGTGTAACTATAGTTACCACAAGGATATTCTAAGTGCACAATACCACCGGGAACCGAAGGGAGGTATCCATGGGCAGTCTCTTTATTAAGGTTAGGGTTAGGGTTAGGGTTAGTGTTATGAAAACATCGTATAGCCTCTGTGCTGCCATCTAGAGGTCTGTCTGATAGGACCTAAAGTTGGGCCCTGTCACCAGGTCACCACCCTGTGCATATCCTCATGGCAGCACACAAGTGCTGCAGTTTCCTCGACAGAGTTTGCAGCCTCCCTTTAGCGGTTTATGGCTCAGCCCTCTGGCCAGGCCTTTGTGAAAGTTCAATACCCTCCCCTCCTCAGGGTAGTAGAGTCCAAAGGCACAGTGAGTCCCAAAACAAACGCAAAATAAAGGAGTCTTTGGCCCTGCTGGGCTTAGTTCTCTGCCCCTCTGATGTTATTCATGCAGCTGCGCTCCCCCTGAGCTCAGCTCTCCGACCCCAGCCTTCTCCCCAGCTGGGACATTCCATACCTTGGCCTGTGTTACCACCATCAGCAGGTCCCTAATAAACCCAAAGAGTCTAGTGTCAGCCCAGCCTTCTCACCAAGGAAGCTCTGACCAGCCACAGTCCTACTCAGCTCAGATCAAGCCAGCTTCTCTCCCCAAGCACAAGCCACTGGTCTGTTTTCCTTCCCAACCAGCTAGGACTGAGCCACGCTCTCCCGCTTTTCACAGGCCTGACTCCATTACAGGTGTGGCAGGCAAGGCTGATTATGCTCACCACTGTTCATTATCTCTTTCCAGCCCATGTGGGGTTTGTTTACCCCACCACAGACCCTGTGTTGTTTTTTGGGTCTGTTTAAAGAGTCTATATATCGTTCTTTAGTTTCGCCAACTCTGGTGCGGAGCCATTCTCACAAACATAGACTTGACTGTTTGGGCTAAAGGGAGTCACACTAGTATAAATGATGCTGATGGTATTTACTTAGTATGCTATTTGCTGCATGAGTCAGGAGTCTGTGCTGATGCCAGAACGCTGCTATAAGGAGTTATATCCAAACCTACAGCTGCTTTGCTTTCTCAACTATGAGACCTTTTCCCCAGCTTGGTTTGGAAATTACAAAAGGTAGCACATCCCAATGGTTAAAGCTCTCAAATGAAGAAACTATGAAAGTTAGCCACACATTTCTAAAGCAGCAGAAGGGTTCCACCCTGAAGATTTGAGTCTAAAAATGGGTAAAGGTCCAGTGTGGTTCTCTCTTATCCAAACCATTCTGCCTACTGGTTCTGATTGGCAGTGAGCATCGTGATCACAGCCTCTCTTTTTAAAATACTTTCTACTGACTACCCTTTGGGTTAGCGTCAAAATTCCTCCTTGTTGCTTGCTATGTCTTACACAGACTTGGTCCAGAATGCTCGCTATGTAACCACATGTGTCCAGTCATTCTCCCCAGTCTGTTAATTAGGTTATTTCAGGAGTCTTTTTTGAGCGAACACGACAGGCTAGGGGGCATTTTCCGTGCGTTTTTCCTCTTTCTGAAGTTGATTACCTATGGAGTAAGACAAGCTGATTCACTGTCTGCCTTACAGATTTCATTTAAGCAATAACTTTTCGAGACTGTTTTTAAAGGTTGGAGCAAAGCTTGAATGTCGGTTGTATCAGATTATATCTAGTGATCTGATTATATCTCAGCTGCATAGATCTATACATATAGATATATATGTACATAGATATGTGGCAATATATGCACATAAACCTTGTAGACATGCATATATGGACACATTGCTGTAGTCTGTGTGTAAATATATAAAACAGACATTTTCTAACTATAACCTGGAGGAAGAAATGAAAACATAGTGACTTGAATTTATCCCCAAGTAGGTCAAACATTTAATTACCATTGATGCTTTAAAAAGGAAATCGCTGCCCAGTTTCCCCTCTCAGTATGCGTAATATCTGTTGCCATTAAAGGCCTGATCCTGTATTCAGTGCATACCCACTGCTCTCTGTAAAGAGGAATTTAAGGTGCACAAGAAACGGACGATGAGACTATAGAGGGAGTTAAGCATGTCCTACCAGCGGGGAGTGTCTTAGTCAGTCGAAGCTGTGTGTCTAACTTCCCATGAAATGCTTCATTAAGACATCTTTACACCTCAGTAGCAATCCCTCCTTTTTTACAATAATTACCTTTATCCCACTTGACTCGGTAAAAACGCTTTTTGGCTAAAGAGGCATGTGTAGGCCTGCGGATGGGGCATTCAATTGGTCTGTGGCCTTGTGCATGCCAAATCCCCTTTTTGTAACTCTGTTTCCCTTCCTGCCCCTGAGCGCAGACAATGTCTCTTGCTATGCATTTGCACAGCCCCTCGTATAGTGGGGTCCTAATCTCACTTGAGTGTCTAGATGCTACTGTCATGTGCATAAAGAATAGTTTTAGCTTTTTTTTTGGCCTGGCTTTGCAAGGTGGTGAACATCTCCTGAGAAGTAGCGAGTACTCAACTCTTACTGAAGTTGATGGGAATTGAGGGTGATCAGTGTCACATAGGAAGTTTTCATCATCTTGAATGATTGGGCCCCTAGTTTATTTTCACGCCTGGACAAATATTTGATCAGAGGATCCTTGTTGGAATTATTCTTCCACTCTACCTTGATCTTCTGGCAGAGGAAGGAAACATTTGCTTTCTCTAAACACCTTGTGGATTTGGGGTTTTTCTGCATTTCCTATTTAGAATCCAAAGTTTCTCCTCAACCAGTAAAAAATGACTGATACTGAGCTCACTGACTCTCCTAACAGATGCATCTGAGGCTCAGGTGTGAGTGACAAAAATGATGCCAAAGACTATGTGGTATCTACAGGTTGTCAAGCAGGAATTTCTGTCCTGTCTAATCCCATGGGACAAGTATGTTATGTCTGGTACTGTCTGTTACAATATTTTGAACAGATAAGATAATAACTGGCAGTGCACAGATGTGTGATCATTCACCCCAGCCATGCCTGACATGAAACAGGAAATTCTAAGACCAAGCCCTGTTAACAGAGTTTATAAACACAGATTCAAATCCAGCACACAGGTGTTTCTGCTCACTGTGTGGGCATGTAGAAAGTGAGGCCAATGCCCCTGTAAATTTAGACATAGTATAGCACAACTTGGTGCTTGAGATCACTAAAGGTATTCAGCAAAACAGCATCAGTGCTCTATGGAACTGCATGTGCTCTGCACCTTCCTAAGGAAATACACACCTCTGTTATATTCTGGTTCTGCAGCAAAGTTCTCTTCCTCATGATCACTATAGCCCACGGAGGTCCCCTTCAGGCCACTTTGGGATGTGGATGCTTTGCATACTTTTCTGTTTTGTTGTTGTTGTTGTTTGGTTTTTTTTTTTACTGATTGGACAATATACAGCTAATCAAAGGCTTTATCAACCTTTAAATCATATGCAAAGCCTCCCCCGGGGAAGTGGAGCACTGGATAACTCTAACTTGTAAAGTCTTTTTTTTTTTTTTTTTTTTTTTTAGCACTTAACAAATGAATCTCTCCTTTCTTCTGCCCTTTCTGGGTATTCCCAGCATGGTAGGGTTGGGTTTGTTTTTTTTTTGTTTCACCCCCTCCCGTCTTAGGATGACAGACACCACATCTGTACAACAACCACCAGACCCACAGGCGGATGTGAAAGATCCAGATATGTAGGGAAGAGGGAAAGTGCCCCACCCAGATGTGAGCGCAAGGGGGAGAAAGCAAGATGTGGAGACCGGAGCGCAACTGCCCCATCCAGGTGCGAGCGCCCCTGGCTTTGGGATCCCCCCGCCGCCCGCCCGCGGCAGCCCTGCGCCCTGCATCCCTCCCTCCCCGCGCAGCGCAGGGCGCACGGCGCAGGGCACTCACCAGCGGGAGAAGCGCCCAGGAGAAACACAGCATCTTCAGCAGCCGCTGGCGCGTCCTCTGAGCTCTGGCTGCCGGAGCCGGGGCTCAGCTCAGCCCTTCCCCACCTCCCAAGTCCCGCCCCTGCCTCCTCCGGATCACGCTGCAGCTCCCTCCCCAAGGGTCCTTCCCCAGGTCCCCTGCTCCTGGGGCTCCAGGCGAGTCCCGCTCCAAATCCTCCCAGCCTCCCCAGAGCTCCAGTCTCTCCTTACCTTGAGGCTGGGGGGGCCCTGGGTCCACCTGGATCCTGCCGAGGTTTGACACCCCCCTCCCCCCGGAGCCCCCGACTCAAAAACAAGGAACTGCTCCTTCTGCCCCCCAGAAAGCACCCCCCCACACACGCCCCATCAAGGCGCTGCAAAAACCTGGCCCCGGACTCCCCCTGCCCCAGAGGTGTTGGGCCGGGCACACACAGCAGCGCTTGCTCTCTGTTCTGATGGCCTCTTGGCTGGGTTCGTGGCCCAAATTTGCAGGGTCTGGCAGGAGCCAGCTGCCAGATCCCAGCTGTGGTGGCTCTGAGGGCGCCATTGGGTCTGGAGCTCTCGGGGGGCAGCTGGAGTTGCTGAGCTTGTTCCCTATGTAGGTAGTGAAATGTGGGAGATTAGGGCTAACACCCAGCAGGATCCCAGGGCTGGATCCATTCAGGGATCTGTGAGGCTTATGTCCTGATGCCTGGAATATCCCAGAGCAATGGGAATCGTGATCCTTGTTTTCTATTTAGCCAGTGGGGTTTGGAGGAGAGGGGCAAAACACTGGCAGGACCCTGCGGTGTGCAGGGGCCAGAACTGGGTTTTTCCCCTACGGTTCTGCCAGGATCTGGAGTGTCTGGAACAGAAAGCGGAACTAGAGTTTCTCCTTTGATGGGACAATTTAGGGGCTTGGGTAGAACATATGGCAGGATCCAAGCAGATCCAGCTTTAACCCAAGCCCCCTGAATCTCTACATCCTCCTCCACCCTTCCTAGTCCAACTCCTCCAAAGTCTCCCTCTCCCTCAGATCTCCTTGAGCCCACAAATTCTCACATCCTGATAATTTTCCTGGGGCCTATGACCTCCTGCTCCTCTCAATACCTCCCTAAGCCCCAACATCTCCCAGAGAAACTCACCCAGCTGCCAAATTCTCCTCTCCCCACAACATGCCAGACTCTCCTTTCCCCCACCTGCAGGATCCTAAGCTCCCAAAACTTCCCTCCTCTGAGGACTTCAGGATGCCTCTAGCCTCATCCTTCATAAGATCCACTCCTCCCCCAAGCCTACAGTGGAATCGCTGTGGGTGTAGCTCAGCACATAAGCACACTGAGCCATGGTGTATGGGGCCCTTTAAGATAAAATTGACTTCGGTGCTGATTTGCATGTCCTTAATTATTCATCCTCATCCACAGAGTTATGGGCGAGTGCAGAATTCAACATCAAAGTGAATAAGATGATGCTGAAATGCTGCCCTTCTCTGTTGTTGAAATTGAGGCTGCGGGGGGGTGGTGGGGGGGTGTTTGCCTCCTTGCTGCATGTACCAGAAGGTCATTAAGTAATAGAGCTTCAGGCCAGATTCCCTCCCACCATGCCAAAAAATGTAGGGGGGGGGAACAGGGCAGGGAGCTACCTGACAACAGAAGCACAAACTGCACCCTATCTTCCCTTCCAAACCAGGGGAGTTTGCGTTCTGCTTAGCGAGCACAGGGGAGTCAGGCAGTGTGCTTTATGTTAGGCCATTTCCATGCACTAAATCAAGGAGGAGTCCCAGGAAGGGGGCAAAAGTAGGAGAGACAGGGGAAGAAAAAAAAGAGGAAGGGAGGAACCTGGCTGTATGTGGAGCAACCCCTGGGATCCAGCATTAGTCAAGCAGCTCCACCTGCCCGTCCAGAGCGACTACTGCTCACCAGGGTATGAGGTCCCGCAGTCTGGCCAACACTCAGTCAACGGGCAGAGTCAGACCCTCATCCTCCCCAAGGATAATGAACTCGGCCAAAAAAGCGAGAGACGTTCTCAAGTCAGGGTTTGGAGTCTGATTTCTGAACTCCCTCTGCTTGCCCCCCAGTGCACGTGACAGTTACTCTGCTGCCAGCTCTCACAGACGTAAGGCCAGCCAGGCGACACTGGCCCCTGCTGCAGGAGCACGTGCTAAAGGATCCAGCCGCCATCAGGTTTCCCTTGTGCTGGCCACTGTACAAACATGGAGTAAGAGATTGTCCCTGTGTGAACTCATCTCAGTAGGGACCACCAAACATCCACTATATGGACACAGTTTCTAATCCCTTTTGAGCTGGGCAGGATTGGACCTGGAAGGCTCTCTAGCTAATTAGCAATGCCTCAAGGCATCAACCTTCCACCACTTCTAAGTGTAATAGTACACCTTTAAGAAAGAGGCTGCTTAATGGAAATATGAATGTATCAGATCAAGGTCTGATCCTTTTGGAGCCTGCACAAGCAGGGTCTTCCACCTTCTAGACACACAGAGGCGTAGTCCCCGCACACCACACTCAAGCCTCAAAACACAAGCTACAGTAAAGTGTCCCACCCATTAATCAACCCATTTATCAAAAATAAACACTAAAATGCAACGAAGCTAATATTAACATCACGTCCAAATTCTCTTCTGAATATTGTGTTTTGCAACAGAAATTCACTCCAATAGCTCCCCTTATTCCAGGGTCTTCAATTCAGTCCAACGAGCTTTTATTGGCACAACAAGTGATGCTAACTTTTGCCATGTCTACATTACTGCCCCTCTGCCAAACGTTAGCAGATTTTGCAGGCCTTGCCCGTCACTTTTTTATTTGGAGAGAAAATGGGTGAGGCGAAGTCAGGGACTGCGTAACTTGTTTAGTCACAAAATGTGCACAAGCCCTTCTTCCTGGCAGAGAGCTGGTAACAAACAGCACTCAGGTAACTCCCTCTCCCTTGTAGAAAGCCCCACTAAGTCACCGCAGCCCTTTTCCCAGGAGCAACTCATTTGCCTCTGTCTTTCTCCACCACCTCACATTAGACTTGCCCCCAAACTCATTGCTTAACACACAGGCCTTGTTCCATCTGGGAAAACCCTTCTAGCTGAAAATGCCTCATCTAAGCCCACTACGTGACCTGGGCAATGCTCCTCTTTTTGTGCAGTGCCATTTGCAATGGAAAAGAAGCTCAGAAAGGGCTAGAGGATACCCTTAATGACTCTCTGGGTGTAGTTCCTGCACGTCACCTTTAACGCTTCCCATGGGGAGTTTCATGCGAGATGGCATCAGGATTCCTGGGTTCTCTTCCTGGCTCTGGGAGCAGCGCGTACTCTAGTAATTACTGGCAAAACGTAATACCACCTTTGTTCTGGTCATCGTTCTGCAGGAACAGAGCCTGTGACTTCTGGGTGTAAATGTACAGCCTTCTTCCCTTTGAGCTCAAGAACCAGCTCTGTTAGTAGAGAGCCATTATCAGAGTCATAGTAAACCTCCACCTATGGTCTAGCCCAGGGGTGGCCAACCGGTGGCTCCGGAGCCACACACGGCTCTTCAGAAGTTAACATGCGGCTTCTTGTCTAGGTACCGACTCCGGGGCTGAAGCTACAGGTGCCAACTTTCCAATGTGCCGGGGGGGGGGGGGGGAGCTCCCTGCTCAACCCCTGGCTCTGCCACAGGCCCTGCCCCCACTCCACTCCACCCCTTTCCGCCCCCTCCCCTGAGCCTGCCATGCCCTCACTCCTCCCCCTCCCCACCCCTAGCCTCCTGCATGCCACGAAACAGCTGATCGGAAGGTGTGGGGAGGGAGCGGGAGGCACTGATTGACGGGGCTGCCAGTGGGCAGGAAGTGCTGGGAGCTGGGGGAAGCTGGCGGGGAGCTGATGGGGGCCTGCTGACGTATTACTGGGGCTCTATGGCAATGTACATGAGTAAATTCTGGCTCCTTCTCAGGCTCAGGTTGGCCTCCCCTTGTCTAGCCCGTAAAAAATGGCAGGGAGCCACACTGTTTTCGTGTGGGTTACACAAATACATAACTTCACACATCCTTCCTGAAAGGTAGCAGAGCAAAATGGCTGCGACTCAGCTCTGTTCTGTTAGAAACCTGGGGTCTATCCCCAGCTCGACCTGAAGTGACTTTATGCAAACTCTCTATCATCGTACCGGTAAAATTGGTGAGTGAAAGTTACTTCCTACTGAGGTCTTGGTTAATCAGAAAGGTTGTGAAGTGCACAGCAAGAAACATGAATAGCAGCGTAAGCCAGCTGTATGGCTGCTTTGCATCAGCACAGCATAGCAGTGAATCTGGCCATTGCGCTAGGTGCTGTACAAACACACAGAGACGGTCCCTGCCCCAAAGAGCTTACAGTCTAAATGGGAAAAATAGACAAAAAGTATCAGAATGTCATTATCCCCATTGTACAGAGGGGGAAGTGAGACTCAAGAGACTAAACAACCTGCCTCAGGTCGCACAGGAAGGCTGTGGCAGCCTTCTTGTGTCCTGGTCCCGTACTTGGACCATACCATCTGCCTTCCTCCCTGGGACCTTTTGTCCTTTTTCCACCCTTTCTATTTTTCGCTAGGTGCCCAAAATACATCCACAAATCAACAAAGGTGGGCAACTAAGCGTATGGTTAATAATGTAATACCTGCCCTTAGTGATTGTGCTAGCTCCTGTTAAAAATACATAGTTCTGCCTTTGATACTTACTTACTGTAACGAAGCAATCCCTTCTGCAGCAATTACAGAATAACACATTTGAGATAAGGACAGACTCAATTTTCCTATGGCTTTATAGTCCTCCCACCCCGCTGCAAGCTTACACAGAAGTGGGGAGAAATGTCTTATTAGTGCAAGTAAGTGACCCATCTGAACGTGCGAATCTCAGTTAATGCCGATGCCTTGGGGCTGTTGCTAATACATACCCCAGAAGTTCTGAGTGTATCAGTGCTGATTTAATGAAAATGTCTTGACATTTACACAGCTCCCCTGAATGTTAATAAGAGCTGAGCTGCTTTCTTTGAAATGATCTGGAACTCATTCTATTTTAATTTGACTCTTCCATAACAAAAATCCTCAGAACTCTAACTGTGTTTCCCTTCAAGCACATTTACAGAGCATCAAAAGGAGAAGCATGACACTCCGGAAGGGTGCTGCAATGCAACCTAGAAGCTAGTGAATCCATGAAGGTGAATCAGTTGTATGCAAGTGACTTTGCTAACCAGTGTTTTGATGGGTTTGAAATTAAAAAACTGAAAGGATGGAAGAAAGGCTGCAATTACTGGGAGAGTGTAGTGCAATGCTTAGACAGAATGTGGAATTTACCGACCAACATAGTGCAGCTATAATTAAAGACAACGTTTCATGGTATTTTAAAAATAAGTCAATGAAGGATGTATAAAAAGAATTAAAACTCTACATCTGTTGGTGCTCCCATTGGGCTGGGGAGGGGGGGAAGGAAGAAGTGAAGGAAGCTGGAGGAACGTGCTGCTGCAGATTTGTTCCAAATAGTTATGGAATTATGCACCGAAAGAGGAACACTCAGAGCTGGGCAAGGATAATCTATTCAATGAGTTTTGCTATGTTGCAATGGAAGTGGGGCTGCTCTGTGATAATTTATGAATGCTGTATGTTGTCCTGGTTACTGGGATGGGCAGTTAGATCGTGAGCGTGTGGGCAAGCCCCACCAGCCAGACACCTGGGGAAGAACTCACTGTAGTAACTCAGAGCCACCTAGTGTCCCATTGCCAGCCATTGAAGATATTTGCTGCTAGCAATCACAGATCAGATACATGCCATTGCAGGCAGTCTCAACATACCACCCCCTTCATAAACTTATCAAGCTCAGTTTTGAAGCCAGTTAGGTTCCCCACCCCACTATGGTGTTTAGATGTTGCCTGTAATTATTAGAAGTTGGGAGTCTGAAAGGACAGGAAACAGGAGGGAGCGGGGAGGAGTTGAGAGGTTGGGAGAAAGACATTTTCAATGAGCTGTAGGCTGCTAAGTGCCCAAGTCACTTTTAAAACTGGGAGTTAGAAGCCTAAGTCACAAAGGCCTTGTCTACACTGGTGGACAGGGGACATGTAGCTGCATGCTGCAGTGAAAGGCTCAGGCAAGGAGGAAGCAGTGGGGAAAGGTTCCAGCAGCTCCCTGCAGTGGGGAAAAGCTCTGAATCCAGCAGCAGAGAGGCAGTGGGACACTACATTGCTAAAAATAGCCCTGCTTGGGCATGTGGAGAGCCAGCTAGGGTATAGTGTATAGACCCTAAGGATCTGGTGTGTCTTTACTCACCTAAGCAGCACCTCACTGTCTACAGTACTATTTATACCCATGTTAGGGGGCCGGGCAGTGTAGGGAGTCAATATGCCACTGTAGGCGAATGTGAAAATACGCTGAGAAGCTTTGGAAAAAATTTCCTTAGATCCTGCACCAGCCCCTCTTTTCTGACCCCTTTCTCAAGTAAAAGGCTCTAATCTTCTCAGTCCGTCTCATTTTTCTCAGCTGTCTACGAGCCCCTTATATTTCTTCTGCATCCTTTTCAAGATGGGCACCCCCTTCCTACAAATCTGAGGGAAGTTGCTTTTTCCAGTGACTCTTGGTGCAATCTTCAATACCTAATAATAGCCCCCAGAGAGTTGGCAGCCAACTGTTCCTATGCTCAGAAATATTTTTTTCCCATGCAACATATTATTCAGCCAGCCTGGTGTTTTCCTCTAATTGCGTGTCAATCAACATTTGCTTTGAGAAGTCAATGGAGCTACACTGATTTGAACCAACTGAAATCGAGCCCCAAGAGTGAAATTTACTCCCGTAGTGAGGGCCAGCCTGAGGCTTATGCCCCTCTTAAGTCCTGCTTAAGTCTTCAAAATAAGGCATAAGGAGGATCTAAACAATGGACCGACCTTGTGCTACTCTTTTGCACAAGGGTGAATTTAATCCTAAATCTCCTGCCCCGAGAGTTTACTCCATTCATCTCCATAGTCATGCCCGAGACTCACTACTTCCCTGAGTGGAGCTGGTAAAGGAACAGGAATTATTATTCCATCATTATTCATTACAGCTGAGATTTTCAAAGGAGTTAGGTGCCCAAATCCCTTAGGCTACACTGAAAATTCCAGCGTGATTTTATATTCACTGTAGCTGGTTGAACCCCCCCTTTACTTCCCCCCGCAACACACACACACACACACAACCCTTGTGGAAAATATACAACAAACAGAAAAAACATTTTTGTCTAAATTTTCCATAAAAAATTCAAGTTTTCAGTGGAAATTCAAATACTAAAAAATCTGGGATGGAAACTGAAATATTTTCGGGTTGGGTTGCTTGTTTTCTTTTCAGTGAAAAATGGAAATTTTCCCTAGAAAGCAAACACTTCTTACCAAAAAAATCATGCAATCAAAAAGTCAATTTTCCATTAAAAAAAAAAACAGTTTTGATGGAAATTTTGTGACTAGTGTGCATGGCAGTGTACACACAGACAGTAAATGAAGTCCCTACCTTAAAAGTCTTCCAACTGAGGAAAGATGCATGGTGCAGGGGGTTGGGGGGTGAGAGACAGAGCGAGAATCAAGGGGTACAATTCCAAAGTAACGTGGTTCCTAAATTTGGTGCCCCAATCTGAGGGTGAAGCATTCCAGTCAAGGGTAGGGGCCCAGGCAGAGACAGATGCATCCCGGAGGTGAATGCCTGGCTGAGAGGATGGTGTCGCCAGGAGGGCTTCGGTTTCCTTGACCACAGGATGCTGTTCCAGGAAGAAGGACTGCTAAGCAGAGATGGGGTCCACCTATCGAGGAAGGGGAAGAGCATATTTGGATACAGACTGGCTAGTCTAGTGAAGAGGGCTTTAAACTAGGTTCGAAGGGGGCAGGTGACCAAAGACCACAAGTAAGTCAAAAATATGGAGACCTGGGAGACAGGTCGGAATTTGGGGGGAGCATGGACTGTTATGGCAGGGATACGGAAGAGACAAGACAGAACTGTGGGGAAATCAAATCAGTATCTTAGATGTCTGTATACTAATGCTAGAAGTATGGGGAATAAGCAGGAAAAACTCAAAATACTAGTAAATGAACACAACTATAACATAGTTGGCATCACAGATTTAATGGGATAATACGCATGACTGGAATATTGGTAAGGAAGGGTACAGCTTGCTCAGGAAGGACAGGCAAGGGAAGAAGGGAGGTGTTGCTTTATATATTTAAAAATGTATACACTTGGACTGAGGTTGAGATGGAAATAGGAGACAGACTTGTTGAAAGACTCTGGGTCAGGATAAAAGGGGTAAAAAACAAGGCTGATGTCATGGTAGGGGGCTACTAGAGACCACTTAACCAGGAAGAAGAGGTGGAGAGGCTTTTTTTAAACAACTAACAAAATCAACCAAAGCACAGGACTTGGTTGTGATGGGAGACTTCAACTATTCAGACATCTGCTGGGAAAATAACACAGCAGGGCACAGATTATCCAACAAGTTATTGGAATGTATTAGAGACCATTTTTTATTTCAGAAAGTGGAGAAAGCTACTGGGGAGGGGCTGTTCTAGATTTGATTTTGTCAGATAGGGAGGAACTGGTTGAGAATTTGAAAGTGGAAGGCAGCTTGGGTGACAGTGATCATGAAATGATAGAGCTCATGATTCTAAGGAATGGTAGGAGGGAGAACAGCAAAATAAAGATAATAGATTTCAAGAAGGAAGACTTTAGAAAACTCAGGGAGTTGGTAGGTAAGATCCCATGGGAAGCAAGTCTAAGGGGAAAAACAACTGAAAACAGTTATCAGTTTTTCAAAGAGACATTATTAAGGGCAGAGGAGCAAACTACCCCACCATGTAGGAAAGATAGGAAGTATGAAAGAGACCACCCTGGCTTACCCAGGAGATCTTCAAAGATCTAAAAATCAAAAAAGAGTCCTACAAAAAGTAGAAACTAGGTCAAATTACAAAGGATAAATATAAATAAATAACACAAGTATGTAGGGACAAAATGAGAAAGGCCAAGGCACAAAACGAGATTAAACTAGGTAGAGACATAAAGGGTAACAAGAAAACATTCTACAAATACATTAGAAGCAAGAGGAAGACCAAGGACAGAGTAGGCCCGTTACTCAATGGGGGGGGGGGGAATAATAACAGAAAATGTGGAAATTTCAGAGGTTCTAAATGACTTTTTTGTTTCAGTTTTCACCGAAAAGGTTAGTAGTGATTGGACCTCTAACATAATGAATGTCAGTGAAAATGAGGTAGAATCAGAGGCTAAAATAGAGAAAGAACAAGTTAAAGTTTACTTGAGACAAGTTAGATGTCTTCAAGTCACTGGGGCCTGATGAAATGCATCCTAGAATACTCAGGGAGCTGACTGAGGAGATATCTGAGCCACTAGCAATTATCTTCGAAAAGTCATGGAAGACGGAAGAGATTGCAGAGGACTGGAAAAGGGCAAATATAGTGCCCATCTATAAAAAACAGAATAAGGACAACCCAAGGAATTATAGACCAATCACTTTAACTTCTGTACCCGGAAAGATAATGAAACAAATAATTAAGCAATCAATTTGAAAACATCTAGAAGATAATAAGGTGATAAGTAACAGTCAGCATGGATTTGTCAAGAACAAATCACGTCAAACCAACCTGATAGCTTTCTTTGACAGGGTAACAAGCCTTGTGAATTGGGGGGAAGCAGTAGATGTGGTATATCTTGACTTTAGTAAAGCTTTTGATACTGTCTCACATTACCTCCTCATAAACAAACTAGGGAAATGCAACCTAGCAGGAGCTACTATAAGGTGGGTGCATAACTGGTTGGAAAACCATTCCCAGAGAGTAGTTATTGTGATTCATAGTCATGCTGGAAGGGCATATTGAGTGGGGTCCTGCAGGGATCAGTTCTGGGTCCGGTTCTGTGCAATATCTTCATCGATGATTTAGATAACGGCATAGAGAGTTCACTTATAAAGTTTGCGGATAATACCAAGCTGGGAGGGGTTGCAAGTACTTTGCAGGATCGGATTAAAATTCAAAATGATCTGGACAAACTGGAGAAATGGTCTGAAGTAAATAAGATGAAATTCAATAAGGACAAATGCAAAGTACTCCACTTAGGAAGGAAAAATCAGCTGCACACATACAAAATGGGAAATGACTGCCTAGGAAGGAGTACTGCAGAAAGAGATCTAGGGGTCATAGTGGACTACAAGCAAAATGTGAGTCAACAGTGTAACACTGTGGCAAAAAAAGCAAACATCATTCTGGGCTGTATTAGCAGTTGAAAGCAAGACATGAAGTAATTCTTCCATTCTATACCATGCTGATTAGGCCTCAACTGGAGTATTGTGTCCAGTTCTGGGCACTACATTTCAGGAAAGATGTGAACAAATTGGAGAAAGTCAAGAGAAGAGCAACAAAAATGATTAAAGGTCTAGAATACATGACATATGAGGGAAGATTGAAAAAATTGCATTTGTTTAGTCTGGAGAAGAGAAGGGGGACTGAGAGGGGACATGATAACAGTTTTCAAGTACATAAAAGGTTGTTACAAGGAGGAGGGAGAAAAACTGTTCTTCTTAACCTCTGAGGATAGGACAGGAAGAAATGGGCTTAAATTGCAGCAAGGGAGGTTTAGATTGGACATCCTGACTGTCAGGGTGGTTAAGCACTGGAATAAATTGCTAAAGGAGGTTGTGGAATCTCCATCGTTGGAGATTTTTTAAGAGCAGGTTAGACAAGCACCTGTCAGGGGTGGTCTAGACAATACTTAGTCCTGCCATGAGTGCAGGGGACTGGACTAGATGACTTCTGGAGGTCCCTTCCAGTCCTATGATTCTATGAATTCTTGGTGCTATTTATTCCATTAATTTCCTTCTATCTTCCACCACACTGAAGGATACAAGTACTAAGAGGGAAGGATAAAGTGTTGCAGGCCTCACAGGGATGTGTCTGTTTCCAAGAGGGACTTAAAGGGGCAGAAGATGGAGGGATGGCAAACCAATGTACAAGCCCCGTCCAGGCACGAAGAGCTGTGAGGAAGAAGGCCTGGAGATGAGTAGAAGACGGAGAAGACTAGGGATTGCTTAGCTTAAAGATGGGAGTGCTGGAAGGGACCCAGAGAGGTGAAGCAGGAGGTGATACATTGGGCAGGATTCTGAAGGTAATACAGAAGGTGAAGGGATATGTGTAGGGGCCGGACCTGTTCAAAGAACCCAGCAAGATAGATGAGCTTTGCAGTTATATTCTGGATGGATTGAAGGGGGAAATGCCGGGATGCCTGCCTATGGTGCCAATGTCTCTCTAACCTGCCTGCCTAAGTGTCTGTGATAGCATCTGTTAGTACCATGCTTGCCACATCTTTATCCTTGGGACACCACTAACTTTTTTGCTCGTTTGGGGCTATAATTCTCCCAGCACAAAAAGAAAAAGAGCAACAAAAAAAAAAAAAATTACAGTTAGGAGGAAGAGAATAGCAAAGAGCCAAATGCTCAGGAGAGAATCTGACCCAAAGCCTTCCAGGCTGTGATTTGCTTAGGAGACTAAGGAAGTTAGGCACCTACATATCTTATTGAATTACAATGAGAGCTGAGCATCTACCTTTCTTAGGCTTCCTTGAAAATCCCAGACTGACCCCATCCAACTGCCTCTCCCTGACATGCCAAGCATCGATCATAGGCAGCGTTTGCAAACACAAGTACAGTGACACCTGCATGGAGGAACCCACTTCCAATAGGAAACCCCCTGTCTTAAGCAGCTGATTTTTAGCTCTCCCAAGAATCACATTCAACCTTTTGTTGAAGACACAGCTCTGTGAGGCCTTTGTAGCTGGCTCCATGGGTAACTGCTTACAACGATTGCCAGAGTAGCAGCCGTGTTAGTCTGTATCCGTAAAAAGAACAGGAAGACGTGTGGCACCTTAGAGACAAACAAATTTAGTCTCTAAGGTGCCACAAGTCCTCCTTTTCTTTTTGCTTACAACTAGTTTTATTATTTTCCCAATAGTTTTTTTTAAATTATCTCTGAATCGAAGAAGAGATTACAGTCAACGATTTCCTTAAATAGAAGCATATGTACACACACACACTCACACACCCACAAGTGAAAGCACATTTTATTGTGAAGCATACCATGCAAGGCAAAAATATGCGTAAGTATTTTCCCCCCCGTAAGGGGGAATCGAGCCTCTGATTTGTTTAAAGCCATAAAGGGACCGATATTAATAGTAACCTCTGAAATAAGATTCTGAACATCATTCAATGTGTTATTTACTTTGCTCAAATGGGAGGTATTGCTGCATATACGCGAGGATGCAAATGTTAACATTATGCATGAAGCCTACTTGAAAGAGGGCTTGTGAGGCGTGGGTGGTCAGGGGCCTGTTCCGTGTTCCATAGCAGTGGGTGATCTGGTGTATAGTTAGCAGTGTTGTGCTTTCTGAGCACTGCCTGGCCTTGGGCTGAGGGCGCTGAGTCCCAGAGAGGCACAGTACCTCCAGGAGTGCCCCACCGCATGGAGCACTGAAACGGCAACTCCTGCTGATGCCTCCTGTGTTGTCCTTTGCCTCTACAGGCAGGCGGTGTCACCCAAACCAACCGAAAGGGACAGTTCTTGCCACGAGCGATGTACACCGAAGAGTTGCTCATTCTGAATATTATGCTGTGAAAGAGGTTGAAAGTAACATAAAAGACTTGCTGATTCGGGGGCCCTGGAAGGGGTGGGGCCTCAGGCAGAAGGGGCTGGGCTGGTGGGGGGGTCAGCCCCTCCCAGACAGCCCTTCTGCACTGCCCAGCCCATGCAGCCCGGGGCTCCGGCAGCGATTTAAAGGGCCTGGGGCTCCAGCTGCTGCTGCGGTAGTGGCGGCCAGGAGCCCTGGGCCCTTTTAAATCATCAGGCCCTCAGGGCAGCTGCCCCTTCCCACCCCACCCCCACCCCCATTGGCGGCCCTGTCCCTACTGGCAGGGCTGTCAACGGGATGGGGGGGGGGGGCAAAAGGGTCAGCGCTTTAACGTTGGCTGCATACGGGCCCGTACCAGCGGCCACTTCTTACCGGTACACTGTACCGGCCCAAAGCAGCCCACTTTCACCTCTGGCTGTGAAGAGAGTCCCACGCAGCCTGATCCGAAGCCAGTGGAAAGACCTCCATGAGCTTTGGATCAGGTCCAGAGCCGTTAGTGCCACCCTGTTAGCCCAGCTCTTCCGATAGCTGTTCCCAGCCAAAACAGCAGCAGCTGTAGGGCAGAGACTCACCTTTGCCGACTCCATTTACCTCAGTGAAATGAGATGGAACAGGAGATAGAGCAATTACTGCCTCCGATTTCACTGCATGTGTACGGAAATCTTGTCTAAAAAGTGGCACTGAGGCAGCTGAGAAAGCAGCTAAAAGGCAGTCGCTGCCTTGTGAAGCCAGCACAGTTACAGGTGTACGGGCTAATTTCAGCCACACACTCACCAGAGGGTTACACCAGTATATATTCATGGGACGACGAGGATGACAAAAAGGTGTGATACTTTTAAGATGCGATGCTATAATGCCCAGGAAAAAAAAAAAGTTACTTCTGAGAGACATTTCTTTTCCTTCATCATGCAGGGGAATGTAAGTCAGACGATGCATATGTGCGACTTAAAACCCCAACATATGAGTTTGAGGAATCAAGTGATTCCTTAATCAGATACAGGATCACATATGGAAGACAAGGTATCGGCTGGGCAGGTGGCAAGTTGTTCTTATTGTTATTGATTGGCTCCTCTGGGCACAATTCTTAGCCAATCTGTGCTAAGACAGCCTGTTGATTTTTGTTATGCTGTCCTTCCCTTCCCTCCATCCATCTGTTGGTCTCATCCACCTGTTATGCCTTCTTTTGTCAGACTGGAAATAAGGCGTAAATGTTTGACAGAGAGGGTAATTACCCCTTGGGACAATTTACCAAGGGTCGCGGTAGCTTCTCTATCACTGACAATTTTAAAATCCAGATTGGGTGTTTTTCTAAAAGATCTGCTTTTAGAATTGTTTTGGAGAATTCTAAAGCCTGTGTTATACAGGAGGTTAGACCAGGTGATCACAATGGTCCCTTCTGGCCTTAGAATCTATGAATTTTCTAGGCCGCAAGCCATTTGGGCAGGGCCTGTCAGTTACTGTATGACTGCACAATGCCTAGCACCATGAGGTTCTGGCCTGGCTGAGATCTGTAAGTGCTACAACAGAAAGGGAAGGTTTCCAGAGGTACAAAGCAGTTAGGCATGCTGTGCCCATTGAAAGTCAATGAGAGTTGGGTGCCTAACTCCCCTTGTGCCTTTGAAAATCTCCCCTAAATGTAGTCATATAAAATGGCCCTGTTGGGTACAGGCAGCAGCAGAAAAGCTGGTTTAACTTTAACATGTGCCATAGACATCTGAAGGATCCAACCCAAAGCCCACTGAAGTGACTGGAAAGATTCCCATTGACTTTAGAGAGACAAGCTGGGTGAGGAAATATCTTTTTTGGACCAACTTCTGTTGGTGAAAGAGACCAGATTTTGTGTTACACAGAGCCCTTCTTCAAGTCCCATTGGTTTTGGCAGGCTTTGGATCAGCCCCCTGAAAAGCTAGTGAAAGAGAGAGGTAGGCTGTAAATGACCCAATCTGTCCAGGGGCCATCATTTCAACAGATGAAAACTAGAGATAAAGAAAACTAAAACAGAAATCAAAGCAGGAATCATAAGCTTTTCTGATCCTCAAGCCTCCCTGTGGACTACTAGTGCCAGCATTCTCCAGTGTGGCCATGAGCATTCAGGGCCTTTGAATTTTTGGATGTGTCTTCCACCGACATGTCAGTATCACTTCCCGCAGCAAGTCGGTTTTTCTCACAGGTGTCCTAGAGAAAGTCCTAGTTCAGCAAAGCACATGCTTAAATGCTTACCTGAGTAGAGATGATTTCTCGAATAAGGGGCCTGAATACAGACTAGCCCAGCAAAGTACTATGACCGCACGCCTCTATTGTTTGATGGACTACATTTCTGGCATCCACCTAACCCATCTGAAAGCCCCCAGGGAAGGATGAATGCCAGCTGTTAAACAGATAAAGTTACTGCTTTTTTCAGAGTGACCAATGTCGGTCTCGTAATTTTTGAATGTTGCTGTAACAAAACCAGGTTCTTTATAGGCGGTCTTAAATTTTAAATTTAAAGGAAGGATGCTAGTTAAGGCATTGGACTGTGACTCGGGAACCCTAGATTCAATTCCTGGCCCCTCCACAGATTTCTTGTGCACTAAGGGTACGTCTACACAGCCAATGGCAGCTCACGGCAGCGAGCCTCCAAGTCCGGGTCAACGGACTTAGGCTTGTGGGCCTCATGCTCCCAATAGCTGTGTAGACACAGCACTTGTAAGTTGCAGCTTGGGCTAGAGCTTGGGCTCTGAAGCCTGCCCCCTCCCTAAGCTCCAGCCTGAGCTGCGACTCTGTGGGGCTATTTTTAGTGTGGTAGCGTGAGCCCTGCGAGCTTATCAACCCCGGGCGTGGAGGATCCTGGCTGCAGGCTGTAAGACCTGCCCCACATGTAACATTTTCAAAAGTGCCGAGGTAAGGTGGGCGAGATGGGACTGAGGGAGTGTTAATTATCCCCATTTTACAGAGAGGGAACTGAGAGACAAAGATCAAGGGTAAAGGTTTCAAAAGCATCTAAGGTCATGTCTACACTATGCAGCTACATCGGCATCACTCAGACCAATGCAGTGGCCTCAGTTTGGTGGGTCTGGTGAAGTCGATGGGAGAGCGCTCTCCCGTCGATGTCTGTAATCCACCTCAACGAGAGGCGGAAGCTATGCTGCCCGGAGAGCGTCTCCCATCGACACAGCATAGTGTGGACACCACTGTATGTTGGTCTAAGATACGTTGACTTAAGTTACGTTACTTACGTAACGTAACTAGCATAACTTAGATCGATTTACAGAGTTAGCGTAGATCAGGCCTTAGTGCTTTAGAAGCCTAAGTCCAATGGCTTTCTTTAATCATATAGAGACATTGGAAAATTTTACCCTTAATCTCTACATCGCTCAGTTCCCCATCTGTAAAATGGGCATAATAATACTCCCTTTTCCCTAACCTTTGTCTTGTGGATTTAGCTTTTCAGGACCTGGACTATCCCTTACTATGTGTTTGCACAGTGGATCTTAGATATCATTTGAGGCCTCTAAGTGCTACCATCACACAGCTAAGGAGTAATAATGCGCTAGCACTTTCAGTAAGCTGCAGAATTTCCTGGACGTTCTGCAGTATAATAGAGTCTCAAGAATAAAACTAGTATAAAAACCATCTGTGGTCATGAAAACTAGGATGTCAGAGAAACTCTTTTTGTGGAGTGGGGGGAGGGGATGATTTTAGCATGAGTGCAAATTAGTTTCCAGCAGAGATTAAATACAAAAGAAAATTGAATAGCTGACTAACAGCTTTGGAGTGTGTCCTCTTAGTCACACTGAATGAAAAGAGCAGGACATGTATTATTCAAATAACACTTCCAGCTAAAGTCTCGGCCTAAGCAGATAAACAATAAATAGGTCCATCGCTAATTACTGAAGGACTCATTATGGAAAAGCCACCCTTTGTGTAATACGGAATTTGCCATGCTCACACTTTATGTTGACACAGCTGTGGTGATGACACATGGGTATCCCCTCGCCCTCTGAGCCAGGCCCCTGAATCACATGCTCAGCGTGTAGCAGAGGAACCAGGGACCCAGAAACGGTCGCAGGAACTGTGACCATCTAGTGCTCTTATCCTGCAAACAATTATATGTCACCTTAAGCAGTGGTGAGCTGGAGCCGGTTCGCACTGGTTCACGCGAACTGGTTGTTAAATTTTGAAGCCAGTTTAGTACCAGTTGTTAAAAAATACAAGGAACCAGTCAGCGTGCTGTGAGGCAACTAGAAAGCTTTTGAATGCTGTAACAAGAAAACACTTAAGCGCATGGTTAACTTTAGGCAATTTTTACTCACCCGGCGGCGCTCCGGGTCTTCGGCGGCACTTCGGCGGCGGGTCCTTCACTCGCTCCGGGTCTTTGGCGGCACTTCGGCAGCGGGTCCCTCAGTGCCACCGAAGACCCGGAGCGACTGAAGGACCTGCCGCGGAAGTGCCGCCGAAGACCCGTAGCGAGTGAAGGAATAAGGTTCTTCAGCTTTTGGCAGCTCATCACTGACCTTAAGTATGTGAATAATCCCATTAACTTGAGTGAGACGACTCACATACTTAAAGGTAAGCATCTAAGTCCGTGTCTACACTACAAAATTAGGTCAACCTAACTTACATCGGCATACAGCCATCACAGATATTGAATCACTTGTGTGTGTCTACACTTTGCTCATGTCGGCAAAGTGTAGACACGCACAAGTGGTTTAATAACTGTGACACCACAGTTGTGGTGAGACACCTCCTGTGGTGCGGGTGCACTTTGCTCGATTGTGTTGTCACTGTGGGGCATTGTGGGACAGCTCCTGAAAGCCAGTAACAGTTGACATAATCAACGCAGCGTCGCCTCATTACATCGACCTGGACTCTACGCTGCTCGGGGAAGTGGTGTTACTAAATCGGCATAAAGAGGCACTTACGTCTCTGGGAGTCAAATTTAAGTGAAGACTCTTCCACAGCAAGGACAACACAAGGCAGCTTACGTCAACCTAATCACATAGTGTAGACCAGGCCTAAGTGTTTCCAGCATTGGGGCCTAAACCAATATTCCGTCTCAGCCAGTGGCCAGCAGTAGAAGGCATTAAACAACTAATTGTTTAGTACAATAGAATGGGAAAGACAGGATTTATTCCTGAATCCTTCTGGTGACCTTTTTATATCTTGAAGCAGTTAGGGCTGGGTACAAATCCCATTGAAGTCAATAAGAATCTTTCTATTGAATTCAGTGGACTTTTGGGTTAGCTCCTAGATTTTAAATTCTTCGGGGGAGGGACAGTATCATCATATGTTTGTACAGCTGCCTAGCAGCCCTGGGAGCTGAGACTGAACAGAAGCTGCTGTAGATTGGAGCTGGGGGAAAAAGCCGGCTCTGGTTACTGTAAACTCTGCTCGTAATGGAAAGGATCATGCAGTACTTTCCTTGGTGTGCTGTCCTCCTTACCCATGTCGATGCACACTTAGGGCTTGATGCTTCTCCGACTAAAGTCAACAGGCATTTTCCCATTGACTTAAATGGGAGCATGACAGTGCCACTAGGTATGATGCTTTCCCAGTTGTATGCGTGCATGCAGGAGCATGTGTAGAGAGATGGGCATGGTCTCATTTACATTTGACTCCACTTTGTGGAAACCAAATATACTGGAATTGATCCTTCATTCCCTGTGTATTGGTGTGTGTGTTGTGACAGGGTCAGGCCAGATGGCTACAGGAGAGTGTTAGAAGGCAGATAGGTTAACCCCAGGTTAAGCAGGTCCATTTTCCCTGGATAAGGTAACAGGAGCAGTTCCAGAACAAGAAGGAACTTGCTGGAACAAATTCAGGCAGGCAGGCTAATTAGGACACCTGGAGCCAATTAAGAAGCTGCTAGAATCAATTAGAGCAAGCTGGCTAATCAGGGCACCTGAGTCTAAAAAGGACCTCACTTCAGTTTGTGGCTTGCATGCGAGGAGCTGGGAGCAAGAGCCACAAGAAGCTGAGAGTGAGAAGGCGTTTTGCTGGAGAACTGAGGAGTACAAGCATTATCAGACACCAGGAGGAAGGTCCTATGGTGAGGATAAAGAAGGTGTTGGGAGGAGGCCATGGGGAAGTAGCCCAGGGAGTTGTAGCTGTCGCACAGCTGTTCCTGGAGGCATTCTAGACAGCTGCATTCCACAGGGCCCTGGGCTGGAACCCGGAGTAGAGAGCGGGCCCAGGTTCCCGCCAAACCTCCCAACTCCTGATCAGACACAGGAGGAGCTGACCTGGACTGTGGGTTCCACCAGAGGCGAAGGTCTCTGGGCTGTTCCCCGACCCACATGGTGGATCAGCAGAGACTGTGGGGATTGTTCTCCTTCTTTTTTCCCATGCTGGCCAGCGATGAGGTTAGCTGAGTGAATGGCAGGTTTGAGCCACTAGCAAAAGTGGCCAAACTGAGGGCTGCCGTGAATCTCTGAGGCAAGCAAATCTGCCAATAAGCACAGGACCCACCAAGGCAGAGGAGGAACTTTGTCACAGTGTGTGTGTGTGTTTGTGTGCGCTAAACATCTTACTAACCAAAACTTAAAATGCAACTCCCCTCCAAAATCCCCTATTAGAGCAATATCTGGCCTATTTTAGGGTGAAGCAATTCCCATACAGTCCAAATGCAAATTAAATGAAACCTCTGGGAATCAAAGTTCATTTATATCACCCAAGGTTTCTTATTCCTCCAGTTCTGGGATATTCTGTCTTCATCATGCTCTGATTCTCAGAGCCCTAAGCAAAGTTACTTTTCCCTGCTGAGGCAATGGACCTTGAGAAGTTGAGTCCACTCTTCACTATGCTCCGGACCCTCCAAGTTGGAGGGTCATCCACCACCTCCTCACTCTGAGCAAGACAACCAGGGAGAAACTGACCAGACTTTTATAATCAAGAAAGGTTTTGCAGGTTTTGAATTCTGTCAAGATATATAGAATCAAAGTCTTAAAAAGTAGGCATTTATTATATTAGAAAGCTACAAACTCAGGATACACACAAAAAGGGTTCCTCACAGCTTGAGTTCCAGCTCTGTGTCCTTTGTTTACCAGTGACCATGCTGTGTCTGGAATGTTGTACAGCACACAGATGCAATAGTGGTTGAATAATATAACCGAAGGCAACCATATCATTACAAACCAAACCCTTTGCTCAGGAGTAATGGGCACAGCTCCATTACTAGCTCCTGATAACCCCAAATTTTTGGGTATCCACCAATATCTTAAGATTTAAACTTGACAGTATTCCAAAAATGGACCAATATGTGCAATAGTGATACACTGGGCCACACTGCCCAGACTAGACCATTATAACCCCATTGTCTTATTTTTGTACATTTCACAAGATTGGATCATGTATTTTATTGTTCTGCCCTCTATACATTTTTGTTATTAAAAATATTTGCAGAAACATTCCCGTACGACATATGGAGCATAAGCCGGTGCCATTCTGAGAGCTAAATATACGTACACCATATGTTTTATTAAAAAAGGAACAGAGTAAGCACAGTCCCATATGCTTCAGTTACATAACTCAGATTGTGGTACTAGATATAATTCTATATAACAAATCAACTGTGGGAGGAAAATATTCCTAAATCACTTTTCCTTCCTTGTTAGGAAGTATGTGCAAAGTCAACCTTAAGTTTATTACAATTAACTGCAAAAAAAGTGTTATTGCAAAATTAAATTCTGAAAATGAAGGTGTCTCACACAACATGAACTTGGTGAGATGCAAATATTTTTGTTATATAAAAAGAATGCACTGAAGTTTATATATAACAAAGACAACAAGAAGATGACGTATCGTATATATGCAATTTGGTGATGTAGCTGGGAAGCCTCACATTTTGGAATTACATGACTTGGGAGCTCTTAAATAGTTTTAATGTAATGGAGAGTTTAAAAACTTAATTGCATTTCATTTCCCTTTTTTCAGTTAAAAAAACATGCCATCAAAACCAGAAAAGAAGTCCAGAACAATAGTATTTGGTTTAAAGAGCTTAAAGCTGTCAGGTTGCCTAAAGGTACCATTAAGTTGCTTGATCTGGAGTTATCCTGTTTGTACCTACAATGGACACTATTAAAGACTAGAGCTAGGTGAATAATGACGAATTTATTCAGTGAATTTCTCTTCTTTTTCTGTTTGCAAATAGTCCATATGATTTTCTTGAGCCGATTAAAAGATTCAAACTCTCAGGCCAGAAGAAACCTGTGAACAGGCTCCTGCTTCACCTCCAGCAAACCTGGGCTAATAAACGCTTCTGGAGAATTATACTTCACTCACTATCCCCCCAGGTACTCTCACCACGTGTGTTTATTATTGCTTCTTCCCTAAGCTCCACGTACAACACAGTATAGGAGCAGGTAGATGGAGGCCCCTTCCTGCTCCTTTTATACAGCTTGCTTTCTTCCCTGGGTTCTCCAGCTGGTGAGCTAATTACCCCATTAGCTCATCAAGCTCCTCACAGGTGTAAGTGATCCCTTTTACCTTTCCAAACCCAACCAAGCAACCAGGTTTCCTCCCACTCCAAACACACCTGGTGTCCTGGATGATATAAGTGACCAGGGTGCTGACCTCCCAAGGGCTGTATTTGTAGCTGCTATCAGCACCCAGTCACAGGACCACTGGGATCATCTAGTCTGGCCTCCGGTATACACAGGCGGTAGAATTTTCCCCAGAAGCTGGATTAAAGCATGTCTAATATCTAATCATGTCTTGAAGATGTGAAGCAATGGTGAGTCCACCTCTCCAGGTAAACTGTTGCAATGTTTATTTACTGTCACTGCTAGGAAATTAAGTCTTATTACAAGGTTGAATTTGTCCAACTTTCAATATTGGATCTTGCTATGCCTTTGCCTGCAAAATGGAAAAACCTTCTCCACACTATTGGGTAACTTTTGCAAGTTCAGGTATCTATATCCAGTGATCAAGTCAGCTCTCAACCTTCTCTTTGATAGTCTAAATAGATTGAGCTGCTTAAAACTTATATTGTAAGGCTTGTATTCCATCCAGCCCCTGGAACGTTTTTGTAGCTCTCATTTGAACTGCACACTTCAAGAAGGATATGGAAATACAATATGGAAATATGGACATCAGACTAGGACACAGTATCCTAGGAGTGGTCCTACCAATGCTGTCTATGGAGACAAGATCACTTTTTAATAATTTAACTTCATTATTTGGAATTAGTCACTGGTGGATAATTTTTGGCCTTCAGCTTGTTCATGAACAAACCATTGCAAGCATCTGAAATTCAAAAGCTTTGGATTGGACACAGGTCACATGGCATGCTTCTGATTGGATGAGCATGGTTCCTTTTAATACATTTCTGGTGTGGATACCTGCCATTATGAATTCAAAATTTGTGAATATTGTGAAATAATCACTTGAAATATTTGTCAAAACAGTGAATTCCCTGCCTCCCTCCCTCGCCCCTGAAAAGTATTTGTGGAAAGTAAATGCAAAAGGGGGTAGTGAGCACAGTTAAACCAAATTCATTACAAAAACTTTCAAATAGCATTTGTGGGGAAAGTTCTGCAGTATTGTCCAGCACTTTCAGGCTAACTGAAATAGTTTCGTAGAGTTTAAGGCCAGAAGAACCCTATAATGAGGTTTACAACCCCCCTATTGAGCATAGGCGGAAAGGAGAGGAGAATCTCTCCTGCTTACAGGCAAGCAGCTTGATCGCAACCCCCATGCATCTATCAGAATTGCCAGTCATTGAGACAGGCACCCACAGCTGCGACCACTAGAGAAAACAAGATGTGCTATAAAGGGGAAAGGCCAGGCAGAAAGATCTGAGAGAGCAAAGGGGTGACAGCTCTGCACCAGGCTGTCTCCAAGAAAGCCACCAGGAGACAGATGCTGAGACCCATAGGAAGACCACACACTGAGAGGGGATGACTATGTGGTACCAGAAGTGGGGTTATATTTAACCATCCTGGCAGAAAAGAGAAGCCTGAAAAAACAAACAAAACAACCCATTCCTTCCTTTTTTTCCCTCCTATATATACAAGAGAACTGTGGAGGTGAATCAACTCCTGCAATGACTGGCTGGCTTACAAGCACAAGAACAACAGCTGTTTGAACAGATGGCAGCAGTTGTTACATGGGGTGGCGGAACTAGTACTGGGTTTGTAGACACTCACCGTCAACCCTAGCTGAGGCCACACACCTCATGGAGGACAATATGGCCACTCAAGCCATTCGGTGACCCTCTGCTGAGGAAGTAACTGCTTCATATACACTGCAGAAGGAAATGGACCAGGGATCCAAGGGTGGTGGCCCCTTGTGGGTAAATCCCAAGCAAACGCAGGCAGCTGAAAGGTCGATGGGCAGGATGCGGGTAGGCAAGCACCTCAAGGTCCATGGGTAAGATTTCCCCAAGACAGTAGGCCCACGACTTTAAGTGCCCCACCAGACTCTTGCCCCATGTCTACTCAGGAACAACGGCCCAGTGAATCTCAGAGAGGGTGACCCAGACACTGGAAAACAAGGGACAGATGTGATAGAGTGTTACTCCTGTGGACAACAGGAGCGTAGATTTCATGACTGCCCCTATATGGAGTGTAACTTCAGACAAGTCTGGACAGGAGAGAATAGGGCCCAGAAAAAAAGCCCAGGGAAACTCACAATTCAGGTGGATAGTCAGAAGACACTGGCCCTTGTGGACTCGGGATGTGACCAGACATGTGTCCACGAACAGACAGTCGAAGAGTAGGGAAATGTGAGAAAGGGGAAATCCCTATTAAACGCATCCATGGAGATATTTTATGCAGGGGTTCTCAGACTTTTGTACTGGTGACCCCTTTCACATTCCAAGCCTCTGAGTGCGACCCCCTCCTTATACATTAAAAACACTTTTTAATATATTTAACACCACTATAAATGCAGGAGGCAAAGCGGGGTTTGGGGTGGAGGTTGACAGCTCGCAACCCCTCCATGTAATAACCTTGTGATCCCCTGAAGGGTCCCGACCCCCCAGTCTGAGAACCCCTGTAATTTATGCTCTCCCAGCATGATAATAAGACTGACTGTTGATGAGAACTAAGACCGCATGAGAGTATGCAATGTAAGCCTTGCTGGAGCCCTAGGCATAACTAACAGTGTAAACCAAAAGCTGTGAACCCAAGTAGGCCTGGTGTGGGCAAAACAGTAACACACCATGTATTGACTAACCAAGTAAGCACATTCCTGACCAAAAAAACAAAAACAAAAACTAACAAATCTCTCAAGTAACTACAGAAACACATTCTTAAAAAACAGTATAGAAACACACCAACCCTTCATAAAATAAAAAATAACAAAATAATCAATAAAAATAGTTTACTCAATCTTAACCTTGTCACGGGCACCAGTACTGTGCTTTGCTAACAATAAACCCTGGATGAGCACCATCACCACTGGACCAAGCCTGAGGTCTTTCTTTATAAGTAACATCAAGATCTGCTAAATTAACATGCTGCACGGGATGCCAATATAGCTAACATCAAAGCTCCAGAATCAGCAACATTGGCAGCAGTAACAACTTAGCAGCCTTAACAACTCTCCACCCAACTAACAATATACATGTCTCCAGATCGTAACACAGGAGCTTGAAGAAGATGCCCTCAACTGGGTTTTCACCCTTTAAACTGCTATATGGACAACAGCCAAGTGGTGTACTTGACCTGGTATGGTAAACTTGGGAAAGCCAGGCACATTGAGCTGAAAACATAGTGCAGTATGTTTTAAAGTTACTCAAGAGACTGGAGGCTCTGGGGGCATACGCTAGAGAAAATCTCAAAGAAGCACAGAAACAACAACAACAGTATAATAAAGGGGCACGGATGTGTGTCTTCCAGATGAGCAACAGAGTCCTGTTATTTCTTCCAAGTTCGGAATCAAAGGGAATGGCTGAGTGGTAAGATCCTTACAAGGTGATAAAGAAAGTATGGACCGTGGACTACTTAATCAGACAACCAGGGAAGAAAAGGGAACAACAAATTTACCAGAAGCCCTAGAAAACTAGGGAAAATCTCTTCATAATACCATAATACCATAACCTGAGGAAATAGAACCAGGACCCCAAATTAATGACTGCCTAAAAGAAATCTCAGTACCCAGTGGAAAGAACTTAAACCAAAAGCAAAAGGAACAGGCAAGCCAGCTGGTGGCCATTTTTCCACAGGTAGTCTCAGCTCTCCCTGGGAAGACGTCCCTGGCACAACATTAAATTAATACAGAACCTGGTAAAGTAATATGGGAAGGGCTCCATCAATCCCCAACAAACTGAGGGGGGGTCCGTCGAGAAAGAGATCAGGACCATGTTAGGACGAGGAGTGATAGGAGAATCCTGAAGTGACTGGAGGAGTCCTATCTTGCTGGTCCCAAAGCCAAATGGCTCACTGAGTTTCTGCATAGATTTCAGAAAAGTGAGTGCGATTTCTACCTTTGATGCCTACACCAAGACACACTCTTAGAATGAACTGAATGAACTCTTAGACAAACTGGAAGAAGCCCAATACATAACCACTCTGCATTTGACGAAGGGGTACTGGTAGATCCCCTTGATGCCAGACAACCAGGAGAAGATGACCTTTTCTACACCACTCAGCCTATTTCATTTTAAGATGAAGCCCTTTTTGTTACACAGGGTTGTGGCCACTTTTCAACATTTGATGGACCAATTACTCCAACAGCATAATCAATATGTGGAGGCATACTTGGCTGACATAGCAAGGATTAGGACTCCCATTAGGACAAAGTAGCTGCCATTCTCTGATCACTGAGAAAAGCCAGATTAATGGGAAACCCCATGAAATGTGCAATGGATAAGGAAGAAGCCCGTTAGCCAGGCCACACAGTCGGTGGAGGACAAGTCCACCCCTTGGTGGATGAAGTCCATGCCTTACAGGCATACAAGACCCCCATGACCAAAAGACAAGTAAGTGCCTTCCTAGACTTAGCTGGCTACCATCGCCAGTTCATGCCCCATTTTGCCACCATAGCAGCCCTGCTATCTGATCTAACTAGGGACTCCACCCCAAGATGAGTGTTGTGGATGCCCACCTGAGAAATTGCCTTTGAAAAGCTCAAGGCCATACTCTGCAGACACCCAGTGCTGCAGAGCCTAAACTTTGAAAAGGAATTCCTACTGGAACCAGATGCATCAGAGGTAGGACTAGGGGCACTCCGTTCTCAAGAAGTAAGATGGAGAAGAACACCTGATAGTACATATCAGCCAGAAATCCTTCCCCCAAGAGAAAGTATACTCAGGGATAGAAAAGGAGGTCTTGGCTGCCAAAGGGGCAATAGAAAGCCGGTGATACTATCTCCTAGGAAAGGAGTTCACATTCGTTACTGATCAGGCCCCCTTGTGGTGGCTAAATGGGATAAAAGAGACGAACCCAAAGATGATGAAATGGTACCTGTCATTACAACCACATACCTTTCAGATACAGCAGTGGGCAGGAAGTTTGCATCACAATGCTGATTTTCTGTCCAAGGAAGTAGCCTTTGCCACCTAGGCCAGACCTAGACCTTGTGGGCAAGGATGAAAAATAGGGTTTACAAACCCTGTACTGAGCATAGGCAGAAGGGAGAGGAGAGTCTCACCTGCTCACCCTCCCATGCACCTGCCATAACTGCTGGTCATGGAGACAGGCACCCACAGCTGCGATCACTAGAAAAACAAGACCTGCTATAAAGGGGACAGAACCGAGAGGGAGGCAGAAAGGCCTGAGATAGCAAAGGGGCAACAGCCCTGCACCAGGTGGCCTCCAAGAAAGACACCAGGAGACAGAAGCTGAGACTCCTAGAAAGATCACACCAACAGGTGATGACAGAGCCATTGAATCATCTAGTCTGACCTCCTGTTGCTTTCTATTCTGAACGTAGATGGAAACCAGGGCATCTCATACATCACTCAGTGTTAAACGTTGACAAATGCTGACTTTTCATGGCAGCCACTCAGCTTTTAAGGTCAAAACGGGATCACAAAGATGATCTAGTCTGACCTGCTGCATAGCACAAGTCATAGAATGTATCCACTGTGTCCATAACTTGTGACTGACACTAAGCACGTCTCTTTTAGAAAAAAAAAATCCATTCTTGATTTAAAGACTTCAAGGGTGGAGAACTGACCACAATATTTAGACTACAAACTTTTTGGGGCAGGGACTGTTGCTTGTTAAATGGTGTTTTTACAGTGCCTTCCATGATGGGGCCCTCACCGTTGGGTTCTCTAGGCACTATTATAATACAGATGCTAAAACAATAAATTTTCCCTTGGTTTATTAATCTCACTGTTAAAAATGTTCTCTGCTCTTGATGCAGAAATTAATCTGTAAACTAAATGAAATGTAAGTGGACTATGGTGGTTAACATGCTGAAATCAAAGCAATCCTAGTCTTTCCACGCTCTGTTGTATTTTTAGTTTATTCTTAGTGCTACATAGTAACACAAAAGACAAATGATCATGGCCTTGAAGACAGGTCTGGCTTGGGCCCGCATCCTCAAACTTTTCTTGGAAATGTCACTACCTTAATTCAGGTTGAGATGATCTGGTGATTAGTAGGTTACTTCTGCAGGTTGGTATTAAAGTGGATGTAACTATCAATTGTGACCGTAATTCTAATCCCAGACCAGTGAAAGCAGCTATTCTGGTGTCCACTAATTAATAGATGGCAGCAAGAATTGTATCAGGTACTGAAGTATTTCTTCCTAATTCATGGCTTGTTTTGTTCCATCTACCGGCAGTGGAGGGTTTATTATAGTGGAAGAGCTGCAGGGATAGAATAAGTATAATTAAAAAGACATTTAATAAGATTTGAAACTGCAACAGGAAGAATTTCTTTCTTTTGTGTTGCTTACATATTAAACTATTCAGTGGTCTAAAGAGTCAGAGGAGACCATGGAAGTAGACCAATTATTGTTTGTATGACGGACTCTAGCTGGGCTATGAATAAAACAAGATGTATTTTACACACCAGGGATTCAAGGATCTATTGAAGAAAAGCAGGACAAAAATAGCCAGCAACCTTTGAAATAATTGGCTGTGCAGGTGATTCATATAGACTTAATGCTAATGTGTGCGCTTTCTTTCTCACCCATTGTCTGACTTGGCATCTATAAGATGTTGAACGTGCAGCAGGCCTAACTCCACCTCTCATTAACAGTCTGCCCTGCCTCTGAGTAATTTCTTTGGACACCTGGCTGACATGCATTTCACACCTGCAGTGAGAAAGCAATATTGATCAGGGAGGATGAGTGAAAGGATGGCCTTCTTAAAGTCACTGAACTGGGACTCACTTAGTTTCCCTATTTGTGACCCAGAATCAAGTGAAAAAGACGGTTTGTAAAGGTCCAAGATTAAATGCAAGTGTAAATGACAGTTGATACTATACACAACGAGTTCAAGGATGAATTGCCACAGCCCAGATTGGAAAATAGCTACCCTCTCTCCCCCTTATATTATAGGATGATTGACTTGTTTGATCTGCTCATACTTCAGACCAACCGGAGAGAAACTGTGCGCCAGATTGTGACGGGTATGACAATGTGGGGCTATGCAACCTTATGACTCTGAATTGCATCCATTTTGCCCTGGAGGTGCCCAAGGTCTGAGGCAGAGGAGACATCAGGTTTCTGGAATGGTGTTGAGTTGGGGAAGGAGACAAACAAGTAGTGGCATTTGGCTGTGAGAAATAATTGCACCAGTTTATTACCACGCATATCCACGGAAACAGAAGCTGATCAGAAATCACTTGTGGCAACTGTAAAGCCAATAAGAAACGTAACGACATGATTACAGGGCCTACTATGAAAACTTCAGGCACATCAACAGAGGCATGGAAACCAGAAAAAACAAAAACAGTTTGCAGGCACTCATGAGCATTGCTAAAGGAAAATGCCACAGATACTGATGTCCGAATGGTGAGCATTGAACTAATACAGAGGGTTATTACCAATCTTCCAGCGGGAGGAAGGGAGGAGGGCGAACCAGATAAAATCAAAGCAGAGCTGTAGGAAGCTGAAATACTGTGAGCTTTGGAGCAGCAATAGGTAATGGTTAGTCTGGTGACAAAAATGGCACACCAGTTTTTATTATGGACTGGATAGTGGCTTGGACAATTTACCTTATACACCTGCGCAGGCTGCTTGGACCTTGGGAGCATAGAATTCAGCAGGTACCTGGTCAGAGCAGGTGGAAGGGGCACAGAATGGGCGGAGTCTTGGTTCCACCTCCCAAACTCTACATCTGCTGGTGGTATAGGCTACTCGCTCATCACCCCCTTGCAACATGGAGGAAGCAGGAGTAGGATTATAATTCAACGGTTAGTCAATGCCGTCTGGGACTGCTCCTGGGATGGGGCAGTTAATGCACCATGCCTTGCTGAGCACTGTGCCTAAAGGCAATATCAAGCCCTATATGAGAATACTGTAACCACATAATGAATTTTGTGAGATTTTTTTTTTATTCGCTACAAGCATTTTAAACGGCACCCATCACCACAGTGTCTGGGCACATTATCCATAGCCTAGATTGGGGCAAAAAAACAAAACGTCTCCTGTATTAAAAGTCCATCAGGAACTTTTATTTTTCCCTGTGAATAAATGTCCTGTGGATTTTTTTTTTCATTTAAATTCTTCAAATATTTTCAGGTTTACACTGAAAACATGAAACATTGGGTTTAAAACTGGTTGCCATCCCCTCCTCCAACAAAATCCTGAATATTTTTGTCAACAATGGTCACAAAGCAGTTTCTTTCATGAAAAAAGTCAAGAAAATTGTTTTGACCAGCTGTAATGGAGAGCTACTATCCCACTGCTGGAAAAATGGTGATGTGAAGAAAGAAAAACAACCTTTTTATTATAAATCAGGGAGAGCAGAACAAAAATCTGGTGTAAGATGGGTAGAGCTACATTTTTCTAAAAATCAATGTCAAAATCAGCTTAGGAACTGAAACATCCAAACAAGAACAAAGGGTGATGCTTTGACCAGGAATAACTGGTTACGTAGAAAAAAAATCATCTCTAGATATGACAAGCATCAGCAGACAGAAAATTGTCTACAAAGAGATATTTGTCTCTCATGAAACACCAGGTCGTTCATTGCAAATTCTGGAAACAGTTTTGTTTGTATCTGGTGCAACATACACATTTTTTCTGTAAAATACAGCTCAACTGGACTTGGGAATTGGGGTCTTGTAATTACACCCAGATTACAACAGCTTTTATAGCATATTATATTTCAGTTTCCCTTTAAGACAGCGATACTCAGACTGATGCTCTTTAATGTGTCTCCGGTGCCTCTTTGCAGCACACGATATTAAAACACTGTGCGGTTTAATTATTAATCAGTCAAAGTTATTAACCAATCAAGATGCTTTTACTATATTAGTGACCAATTGTAGTTGATAAAATGATAATACTTGGTCAGTCATTTTGCTGTGAGAATACTGTACATGTATATAATGAAAAAATGACTTCACACGACTGCGGCTCTTTTGGGCAATGTTGCTCGCTGATTTGGCCCCTGAACCACTGAGGTCTGAGTATCACTGCTTAAAAAGGGCAATTTGAGCCATGTTCCAGTCCAAAGAATGGTGGAGTCTAATTGCATAAAATAGTTAATTGGCATCTTTGTCAAAATAAAGAGCTTCTATAAAGGATTCCCATTTCCTTTTATCAGAGCATGAAATAAAAAATCATACCAATGTAAAATCCAAACTTAATTTTAAATGAATAGTTGGTATTACAGACGAACAGGAAATGACTTTAATTGTATGTGTGTCCTGTAACCGTTTCCTTGCAGCTTTCTAAATAGTCTAATGCACAGTGCAGACAGCAGGGAAATTTGCTTGTCATCTACTTAAGAAAAGGACTCTGCATTCTTCCATTTATCTCTGCTTGGGGGCCTAACAAAACAATATTTAGAGTCACAATTGTGATTCAAAATGGAGGCAGAAATGGAGCCTCGCCAGTACTATTTATACCAACCAGGGTTAGGTAGATCTAGGGGGGGTTGTCAAGACACTACCAAACACTGGCTGTTTACTCTTTGAGAGATTTATTGATTGACTTTATCACTCAAAACCACAGACAGTACCAGGAAACCATTTTATTAGCACTTTGCAAAAAAATGTATAACCAATTGTTCATCTTTCTGGGCCCCCCAATTTTTATGAAGAAGGAAAATACAGAAACCTGATTCCTCTCTCACATCGGTGGCAATCAGGAGTAACTTCAGTTGAGTCAGAAGTCTTATATGTTTCTATGATCGTTGTGAGAAGAGAACTGGCCCACAGTATATAATATCTGACTTTCATAAAAAAAACTTGAGTGGACTTTGAGCTTACTATGAAGTGAGGAGAAGGAGGGAAGAGGAAACAATATTTGAACTTCACAGCCCATGGGACTGATTCATCACTCTGCTACTACAGTTTTCTACCAGTGTAACTCAAGTGAAATTGGTATAATCCTTAAGTAAAGCAGCATTGAGTCAAGTTCTGTACATTTAACATATATGATTTATTCATTCTCTGTTGCACACATGAGGGAAAAAGAATCCTCCATTTAACAAAACAATTGACTTGATTTTCTCCTCAACTCCATTAGTTTTTCAGTGGTGTAAATCCATTAATTAATATGGAGTTAATCTTGATTTACACAAATATAAGAAAGAGGAGAATAAAGCCCAATAACTATGAATAGTAGAAGACTGTGGAGCCCCGTGCAGAAAATGCCTGATTTATATTTCAAGGGTAGGGAGGACAAATCTTTCCGTCCTGTTAATGCTGTAATTGTATTTACATTTCTATTACTGCTCTCTATCTCAGGTGAGGAGGAGGAGGGAATGTATCCAGGTGAGAAGAAGACTTAAGAAGAGGGAACATATGCACAGCTTAACCAGACCAAAGAATCTGGCCATTAGGTCTGCCTGTAGATTTAGACCAATTCTTTTGCAAATAGAATTAATGACTTCTAAATCACAAGCAGTTGTATCTGTTTTGCTGGGGAAAGCCCTTGAAAGATCAGAAGAGAAGCTGGTATCGCAAATAGTTAAGTGGACTAACTGACAGGTGGATAACCCAATCAGGACCAACAGGGACTAGTGTTAGTAATGACACATTCGGATCTGATGCAGTTGAAGAGAGGTTCTATAGGAAAGAGACTGCTCAAAAGATTGTTAGAGGAAACTAAATTAAAAGCAATAGAGAAGACACCACAAAGTGTCTGAAGAGAAGCGAGAAGGGAAAGAAGTGCTGTAGTTAAAGGGTGATTTTCACCCATTAATGCAACTGTTAAAATGTCTGGAGTTACTATTAAAGCACAAGTTGCTTTAACAAACAAAAACAAGCAAACAACCCCCCCCCCATGTTATTGGTTAAATTTTACATCAAATTAGACTTTATCATCTTGGACACCTATTTCCTATTTTTAATGAGGGTTGCAGGTTCTGCTATAATGTAAGCCCTTCAGAGAGGGACTGTATGTATCTTAGCCTGTTTTGTAAATCACGGCAGAAACTTATCGTGCAGTTGTAACCCCCTTTCTTTTCTTTTTTTGTAAAGTTATGTTATTTTCTGGTGTTTAGCCAAAAACCATAGTGCGGTAATTATCTGCTGTATCTACGTGCTCTGAGTTAATATGGAAATCAGTCCCCGACAAGGTGGTAGTATAAAGGCTTGTGTGACTGCACACAAGTAGCTGCCATTTCAGCGCACTAGAGGGAGTACAGGAAGTTGTTAACCATGCTCAATAGCCGTTTTGAAGCCGGCATGGAAGGCTTTCGTTAAGGGCAGACATTGCTGCACACACACACATCCCCCAGTCAGACGTTGGAAGCTCCTGTACAATCAGTGGTGAGTTCTGCCAGGGGTACAAAACTGGCTGCCATGTTGCTCACCACCACCAGTCCTGTTCAGCCCAGACCTGCAGGGAGAAGATAGAGCTGCCAGGTGTAATCCAGGCGGAACCTGTGGGGTGGATCTCAATGCCGTTCCCTGTAATTTTACATGGTATTGAGACCATAAAGGAGGAATTGTAGACTGGAAGCCAAATGGCTTAGTGACTGCTATCAGATCGTTGAACAGAAAACCCTGTGTGAGCCTAACAGCTACAACAGTTATCCATAGTTTGTTTGTTTTTTATTTGAAGTTGTGTATCTATTCAGTGGTGTGGATGCTGAAACAACTGATTATGTGGTACAATGAAATTTTTTATCTATTTGTCAATATAATAGTCCAGGGTGAGCCTACGTGAAAGTAAATCTCATAAAAAGGGCCATACTGGGTCAGACCAAAGGTCCATCTAGCCCAGTATCCTGTCTTCCGACAGCAGCCAATGCCAGGTGCCCCAGAGGGAATGAACAGAACAGGTCATCATCAAGTGATCCATCCATCCCCTGTCTCCCATTCCCAGCTTCAGGCAAACAGAAGCTAGGGACACCATCCCTGCCCATCCTGGCTAATAGCCACTGATGGACCTATGGACAATCTCCAAATGTTAGAAGTCCCAGTCCGGATATGCATCTTGTGAGGTTTAAAAACATATGTTTTAGGGTTTAGGCCCTGTGTTATAGTCGTCATTTTAAAGGAAAATAAAAGATCTCTAGTTAGTGATGTTACTCTAGCTAGGTAGGGTACATAGTAACTGCTGTGATGTAGTGGTTTATCTTTGGAGTGTTATTCAGTAAAAAGAAATTTGAAGCTGCTAATTGTGTGTGTGTGTAACTGTCTTATGGTTTGACTGGTCCTGGATTCCTAAGAAGAAAAAGAAAGTGAATGCTATTATAATTTCCACTTTCAGTATTTAGAGGGTTCCTATGGAAAATCCACCTGTAACCTCTTGCAAGGATATGAATTCATGGTTGGTGCAAATACCTTAGTCAGATGGAGGAATTCTATCGTACAAAGTTGGTAAGTAAAACAGTGTACCTCCCCTCTATGTTGGTTACACATTGTTACCAGCTTTGCCCGTTACTTTGGGGTACACTCATTTATTAGGGTTACTCTTCTGGGTGTGGGGGGTCTGTATGTCTATCCATGTACTGCCTGTGTCCCTTGTGTTCTCATACGGAGCTCTGCTTCTCCCTGCTGCAAGTTCCCTCGCAATGGAGCCCTCCTGCAGGACCTTGGTTCCCCAGGCTGGATTCCTCCAGCCCCAGAATCAGACGAACACACACACGCACTAACAGAGCGTGTCTGAGAGGACCGGGTTAATCAGCACTCCCAAGCTGACCCCTTATATGTCCCTGGACCCAGTAGGCTGGGTCGAGCAGCACCTCCAAGCTGCCACCCTCATATGCCATGGGCACTGCACCAGAATAGAGTACACCTGAGCAGGCTGGTTCGAGCAGCACTTTCAATCTGCCACCCTCATATGCCCCAGGTTCAGCACGTCCCTATCCCCACTTTCATGTTACAATTATTCTGGTGGTAACCCACTTGATGAGCAAACCCCACAGGATTTTTGGGTGCTGCAGGGATCTTTTAGCTTAGGTACAAGCAGTGTTGCTGCAGAGCGAATGAGGAAACCAAAAAACACCCACGGGGGGGTGGGGGAGGCGGGGAGAGAGAAGCAACCAGCTTAATCATGAAAGTTATTTATTGCCAGGTAATAACCATAAGGGAGCCAAACAAACAAAATAGTTATAATATTAAATCTAACATAAACTTGATTATAAAAGTCAGGATTAGAAAACTATAACGGATCACACAAGTCAGGGTCAGAAGGCTATACCTAGAGAGAGAGCTGGGTTCTACCATTCCATGAAGCTTGAATAGATCGGGGTTCCAAGGTGATGGTGGTGGCTGAGGGTCTGGAGTGCTGGAGACAGGAGGACCCCCCAGCACGATCAGTCAGGAGAAGATGAAGTCCCAGTGGAACTGATGCAGATTTAGGATCCAGGCATCAGAACACTTACTTGAGCATGGGTAGGGGTTTTTTTTAGGGAAAGAACAATGGTTCAAGGGAGAACACTAGATATGTTTATGTGTAAACTGATGGCTCAAGGGAGTATACCAAAGTTGTTTTGTTCAGGCTAGACAATAGGAACTGATTATTCCTGGCTATGGGCGGTGTTCCTTGGAGGGAGCTCACAATGCAATTAGGGAGCTTCACTATTTTGGATACCAATAAAGGATTTATTACTAGCATTGGTCTGACAGCTACTGAGCTGGGTGTGTGCAGGCATGGGTTCATTAACATCTGGAGCAGAGATCCCCCATCATGCAGTGCTTCCCTGCTTTTCTGATCCCAGAGTTCAGTGCAGTTCTTGCCTTGGAATCTCTGTTCTCCATTCTGTATGCTAATGGAGATGCCTCCTTGTCCCATCTTCGATGCAAATGAGGCTAGGGAAGTTTCCTTAATCCTGCCACCCTTGTCTGGAGGGGTTTCGGTGTGTCTCTCCCTTCCTTTTCATTGCTTTTTGTAAGTCTTTCTTCTGACCGGTTTTGGTTCAAGCAGAGGCTGGGGGCAGGGAAGGTCTTTCGGGAGTCAGACAGGCTGGGCACTGCATCCTGGTTCCCCAAGAACATAGAGCTGCTAGGTAACAACATTGTAAATGCTTAATAAGACATCAGAGCATCATTCAGGGCAGAGTCCTGTGAAATATTTTACTCAAATTTCTAATGCACAGAAAAAGCAGATTTGGTTCGAGTGCAGTCAGTATTCACAAACTGTGAGTGGTTTGCCTTACATTTTTGTCATGTCCACAAGCTTTTCAAAACTTGTAAATAATAATGATATTAATAATAAAAATTAATAACAATATCTTTCAGATTGTAAGGTATTTGGGACAGGGACTATCTTTCCTTCTGTCATATGTTTACCGGTAAGATTTTTGAAGATCTGGTTGCTATTAAACTGGTGATGCCACAAATCAGGTCAGCACAATCCTACCTTACAAGCGTGACCTGCTCATGCTCAATGTCTCGTGCCGTCTAATGGAATAGAGATTACATATTCAATACATTGTAGAGGTCCATTGGTGGCTTCATGGGGCTTCACTGACTGAGAACAGTGTTGAGGAGCAGTGAGTGACTAGGAAAGCACTGTGATCCGTGAACCTCTAAGCAAGATGGATTCAATTCTCCTGACAGATGGGGAAAAGAGGAGAATAGATTCCATCAAGACACCCTGGTGAGATGGATCTTCAGATCAGCTCGTGTCACCTGAATGGGAGAAGTAGTCAGAAGTGTACAAATGGAAGTGTGACATTAAGTGGAAAAATCTTCTGCTCTGCCCAGTACCGCGTGACTGCTTTGGTTGAGACCTCTGAGTTAGTGACTGGCAATATATTCCACTGTCACCATCAGAGAGGGTCCCTGAGGCTAAGTAGGCTCCGTGGATGCTGATGACCTTCGGGGAAGCAGTGTGACTCCTCCTTCCCTATGTTCATTCCGAAGCTTCATGAATTCCTAGCAAAAGAAGGTAAGACTTTAAATGAGGTAACAGGAGTTAGGAAAGGGATAGGCCCAAGAGGACAGGGTGATGGTGGGAGGCAGCTAGCCGAAGGGAAAATGAGACAAAACTAAGAGGAGAAGGATACTGTCAATTTTGTTTTGGACTCCCATTTCCATCACCGGGCACTGGATAAGTCCCTTAGTTTTTTACTCAGTTCTTACCCAGTGTATTGCATATTACAGAGCACCGGCATTATGCACTCAAGGCGAGATACTCCCCTCAGCCAACAAGGTGTTAAATTCTGTATTAACTGGAAGGAACAAAGGCATGGAAAACAGTAGCAAACAAGCACCTTTCTAGGTGTAAATGGTGGTGGGGGGGGGAGAGAGAAACAGATTTGGTCATTGATGCTATCTGGTCAACTCGAAGCACCTGGAAATCTGTCCTGACCCCAAGGCTGCAAACTTTGATAACAAATAAGTATAGTTTCATAGAATTTAAGGCCAGAAGAGACCATTAGATCATCAAGTCTGACGTACCATATGTCACAGGCCATTAAGGGTATGTCTACACTTCACTGAAAACCCTGGTTGGCCTGGGTCAGCTGACTGGGACTTGTGGGGCTCAGGCTATGGGGCTGCTTAATTGCAGTATAGACATTTGGGCTTGGGCTGGAGCCCGATATCTGTGGTCCTGCAAGGGAGGAGGGTCCCAGAGCTCGGGATCCAGCCCTCGCCTCAGTGTCTACACAGCAATTAAACTTTACCATAGACTGAGCCCTGCAAGTCGAAGTCAGCTGCAGTGGGTGTTTAACTGATATCTAGATGTACCCTATATTTCATCCGGTTAACCCTGTATTGAGCCCAATAAATTGGATTAGACCAGATTAAACTTTAGCAACCCAAGGTCCCCCATTTTGATTTAAAATTTTTC
Organism: Chelonia mydas; assembly: GCF_015237465.2. NCBI lineage: Eukaryota > Metazoa > Chordata > Testudines > Cheloniidae > Chelonia > Chelonia mydas. The sequence continues at coordinate 252,542,835 of NC_057850.1, forward strand.
AGGTGCCATCAAGATCCCCCGCTCAGCACCAGGACCTGCCCCCACTCCACCCCTTCCCACAAGGCCCCCCCCCATCTCTTCCCGCACCCTGCTCACTCGATCCCCCCTCGCTCCGTCGTTCACTCTCCCCCACCTTCACTCCCTTTCACCAGGCTGGGGCAGAGGGTTGGGGTGCGGGCTCTGGGAGGGAGTTTGGGTGTGGGATGCAGGCTCTGGCTGGGCGGCACCTTACCTAGGGTGGCTCCCGAAAATGACTGGCACATCCCTCTGGTAGCAGCTCCTAGACGGGGGAGAGGGGGCGTGGAGTCTCCATGCACTGCCCCTGAAGCTCCCATTGGCAGCAGTTCCCAGCCAATGGGAGCTGTGGAGTCGGTGCTGGGGGCGGGGGCAGTGCATGGAAACCCCTACCCCCACCAGGGGCTGCAGGGAAGTGCCAGCTGCTTCTGGGAGCGGCGTGGGGCCAGGGCAGGTAGGGAGCCTGTGTTAGCCCTGCTGTGCAACCGGAGTTTTAGCGCCTAAAATTTCCTGGTTTGGCTTCAGTAGCCTCCGGGAGACAGAGGGAGGGGGAGAACTTGGGGTAGAGGAGTTGCTCAGCAGGGCTCACGGACCCCCTGCAGAACCCTCATGGACCCCCAGTGGTCCACGGACCCCAGTTTGCTAAATGCTGAGTTTAGACTAAATGCTAAATGCTAAATTAGACTGAAGTATTTCAGTCCTCAGGAGACTAAACCGCCATGTGCCACAGGCAGAGACCAGGAGAGACAGAGGTGCATGAATGACTGAAACCCCTGTAATGGAAGGGAAATGATTGGGAGAACTATGCCCAGATGATCCTTGCAAGTAATCCATGATCCATGCTGCAGAGAGAAGTAAAAAGACCCCAAGATCACTGCCAATCTGATCCGGGGGGAAATTCCTTCCCAGCCCCTGATCTGTGTCTGAGAAAGAAGCTTCTCTCCACCACCTCAGAACACCAGTTCACCCCGTCCATGATTGAATATCCTCCATCAAAAGGGCATATTTAATCATCATCAAATCTTCAGGCAGCCTTCTTCAACCCACTGTAATCACCTAATGCTTAACAATGAGCACATCATAAATTATTTAATAATAATTGTGGCTATCCAGCACTTATCCACAGGCTGCAACAATTGTTTGCATCCATTTAAGACTCTCAGATCATGCCAAGTGATATGAAAGATGCAATCTTCTTCCCTTTATATGATAGAAAAGGTGACAGATGAGAGTGTGCAAATTACCAAGGGCTACCTATTGCAGGTAAAGCAGTGACAAGAGTCCTCAATCAGCCTCTACAACACTGTGCCAGATTTCTTTCTGAGAGGTTCTTGGATAACTCAGTGATAGTAAATGTATGGACAGAAAGTCACTGGGTGGTGTCAGAATAGGATGTGGTACCACTAGTGTGATCTTTATTCTCTTCCAGTTGCAGACACAGTAAGTGAAGAATACCAATCACAGTAACTGGCTTTTATTGATCTACAGAGGGTCTTTGAAAGTCCTAGAAGCATGTTTAGCCAACCCCACAAGAAAAGAAAGCTGCCCATGCAAGTGTGTTATAATCAGCTGTTTATTTCATGAAGAAACCTAGACGAAACAGTTATTGCAATAAAGTCCTTCCTGATCCAAACCTGATCATGCTAGGTGTGAAACAGGGTTACACATTTGTACTGTGCTTGATTCAATATCTTCTCTGCGGCTGTCACTGATGAAGATTGTAACGTCTGCAGCCAGGAATCTGCATTCACCTTGGAGTAGATAAACTTTTCAGTCTGTCATACCCAAAAGCACAAAGGTACCAAAAACTTGGACTATATCCAATAACTGCTGTGGCTCTTTCCCTCCATTCTGTTTTTATGAAGTTGATTATTGGATTTGATTACTAACCTCAGGCTGCAGTAAAACAATAGAGATGATTTATTGCCTCTTCCACTGTTCATTTTCTAGCTCCTCTTCAGCTGAGCACTATTCTTTGACACTCAGTTCTTTGATATTCGGCTGACTGCAATACGTACATTAATATTTAGCTGATAAGAGCAGGGAGGGAGAGAATTGTGAAGATCTTTGTGGAGTAGCTAGCTGCCCCTTCACATCCCACTTGGTTTTCTGGAGGCCACAGAGTAAGCCTGCTTCTCCATCCAACTATGTCCCCATGTCCTGATCTTTTCAGGGCAGGCAGCAGACCCACTGCTACTTTCTGGAGCTAGAGATCATAGAAATGTTTTAGTGTTCCTGGCGTCTTATATATGTACAGTGTTCCATGAAGTGCAATGAGGAATTCTTGGCCATCGCATTAGGATGCTGCTTGCATTTTATGTAGCTATAGCTGTTACATATCATTCATTCCTCATTCACCTTTCACTCTTGTTTAAGGTCTTGGTAGTAAATATACAGTGCCTCAGAAAAGGGGGAAGCTATGGGTCAAATTTGGAGATGAAACTGGAGACTCTAACCCCTCTACCCTATTCCACCATGCTCTGACTCTGGATATTAAACCAACTTAGACCTGGACCTAAACTCACCCTCCCTCACTTCATCACCTCTGAACCCGGACCACTGAGTCTAAGTTGGAGCTACTCCCAGGCTGGAGTCTGGAGACGAGGACAGTAGCATGAAGAGCAACTAACAGGAGAGCGTTGGTTGAAGTAGCCCCATCCTACTTTAACTTACCCACTTTTCTGGCCCTTTTGCCTGTACGTGACTCCAGCTTAGTTTCCCAGACCCATCAGTAAGTAGCAGGAAGTAAGTATAAAGAAGCCTAATTTACATTACCTCCAAAATAGGCCTGGTATTTTTAACCAGCCCCAGTCCAGACTAGGGCTCTTAGGCGTTACAGCAATACAAACAAACAGACAAACAAACAATAGTGAGCATCTGTGACTCTTTTTTCCTACCTTCCTTTCCAAGGATCGGTCACATTCTCCACTCCATCCTGCCCTGCTCCTGGACTCCACTCTAGTCTTTCTGGGTCACCTATCAGTCCCCACACTCCCAGCTCTCACCAGCCCATCCTTTAAGAAGCAGCAATGCTCCCTTCCACTTCTGGCATGAGCTGGGTCTGCCTTATATAGGCCAGACGTCTCCCATTCCTAGCGGCCTCTGCAGGTATCGTGGTTGGTTAGAGCCATCTGGACTACCTACAGCTGCCTTGGTTTTGTTTGTTTATCTTGTCCTTGGTGCTTTTCTCCATGTGACAGTTGACTCTGTCACAATCTCTCTTGCTTTCAATGTCATTTGTTACTTTTACCTCCCATTTGCATGATTGCCACTAGATGGAAGTATATTACTGTTAAATATAAGAGGAGTAGTTGTGGCACCTTAGAGACTAACAAATTAATTTGAGCATAAGTTTTCGTGAGCTACAGCTCACTTCGTCGGATGCATGCAGTGGACAATACAGTAGGGGGATTTTATATACACAGAGAACATGAAACAATGGGTGTTACCATACACACTGTAACCAGAGTGATCAGGTAAAGTGAGCTATTACCAGCAGGATAGCGGGGTGGGGGTGGACATTTTGTAGTGATAATCAAGGTGGGCCATTTCCAGCAGTTGACAAGAACGTGTGAGGAACAGTGGGGGGGGGGAAATAAACATGGGGAAAAAGTTTTACTTTGTGTAATGACACATCCACTCCCAGTCTTTATTCAAGCCTAAGTTAATGGTGTCCAGTTTGCAAATTAATTCCAATTCAGCAGTCTCTGCTTGGAGTCTGTTTTTGAAGTTTTGTTGTTGAAGAATTGCCATTTTTAGGTCTGTAATTGAGTGACCAGGGAGATTGAAGTGTTCTCCTACTGGTTTTTGAATGTTATAATTCTTGACGTCTGATTTGTGTCCATTTATTCTTTTACGTAGAGACTGTCTGGTTTGGCCAATGTACATGGCAGAGGGGCATTGCTGGCACATAATGGCATATATCTATGCCCCTACTCTACTTGCGCTACATTGATGACATCTTCATCCTTTGGACCCATGGAAAAGAAGCCCTTAAGAGATCCACTTCCTGGACACTACAGTGCTAATAAGCGATGGTCACATAAGCACCACCCTATATCGGAAACCTACTGACCGCTATTCTTACCTAAATGCCTCCAGCTATCATCCAGACCACACCACACAATCCATTGTCTACAGCCAAGCTCTACGATACAACCACATTTATTCCAACCCCTCAGGCAGAGACCAACACCTACAAGATCTCTATCAAGAGTTCTTACAACTACAGTACCCACCTGCTGAAGTGAAGAAACAGATTGACAGAGCCAGAAGAGTACCCAGAAGTCACCTACTACAGGACAGGCCCAAGAAAGAAAATAACAGAACGCCACTAGCCATCACTTTCAGCCCCCAAATAAAACCTCTCCAATGCATCGTCAAGGATCTACAACCTACCCTGAAGGACGACCCATCACTCTCACAGATCTTGGGAGACAGGCCAGTCCTTGCTTACAGACAGCCCCCCAACCTGAAGCAAATACTCACCAGCAACAACACACCACACAACAAAAACACTAACCCAGGAACCTATCCTTGCAACAAAGCCCATTGCCAACTGTGTCCACTTATCTATTCAGGGGACACCATCACAGGGCCTAATAACATCAGCCACACTATCAGAGGCTCGTTCACCTGCACATCTACCAATGTGATATATGCCATCATGTGCCAGCAATGCCCCTCTGCCATGTACATTGGCCAAACCGGACAGTCTCTACATAAAAGAATAAATGGACACAAATCAGACGTCAAGAATTATAACATTCAAAAACCAGTAGGAGAACACTTCAATCTCCCTGGTCACTCGATTACAGACCTAAAAGCGGTAATTCTTCAACAACAAAACTTCAAAAACAGACTCCAAGGAGAGCGTGCTGAATTGGAATTAATTTGGAAACTGGACACCATTAACTTAGGCTTGAATAAAGACTGGGAGTGGATGTGTCATTACACAAGTAAAACTGTTTCCCCATGTTTATTTTTCCCCCATACTGTTCCTCACACGCTCTTGTCAACTGCTGGAAATGGCCCACCTTGATTATCACTACAAAAGGTGTCCCCCCGCCCCCCGCTCTCCTGCTGGTAATAGCGCCCCTTACCTGATCACTCTGGTTACAGTGTGTATGGTAACACCCATTGTTTCATGTTCTCTGTGTATATAAAATCCCCCTACTGTATTGTCCACTGCATGCATCCGATGAAGTGAGCTGTAGCTCACGAAAGCTTATGCTCAAATAAATTTATTAGTCTCTAAGGTGCCACAAGTCCTCCTGTTCTTTTTGCGGATACAGACTAACAGGGCTGCTACTCTGAAAACTGTTAAATATGTGAGTTGTTATATATGGTTCGACCAGCAGGGGGCAGTCTGTGTCTTTGTAGCTATATAAACACCCAATATTGATGAGAACAAATGCACAGGTGGCATTCATCTTTTGAAGCCACAATGGTGAAGTGAATTTCTGTCCTCCAGTGGAGTCTAGAAGGAACCCTAGAATCCATCTGTAGACCACGTGAAGTGTACCACAAAGAGTGCAAAGTTCACCACACCACCCTGTTACCCACACTCACCCCTGAGCTGAGCCAGGGCCCAGGGTACAAAGAAAACAATACCGGCTATTTTCTAATGCTTTTCAGCATAGATCTCTCAAAGCAGTTTACAAAAGAGGTCAGGATCATTACACAGATGGGGAAACAGTGACAATCCGTTTGGATTTGTGCCAGGCCGGTCAGCAACGGATTTTATCTTTGCCTTAAGATTGCTTTTTCAAAACCACAGAGAAAAGGGGGAAACCCTGCCTGTGGTATTCACCAGTCTTAAGAAGGCTTATTTATGGCCATTATCCGAGAGAAGGCATGCGGTGGGGCATGAGAAGAAAAGAGATACCTGAAGACTATTTCAGGCTTGGGCCAGACATAAAATGAGGATGCTGTTGCCATAGTTAGAAGGCCACGTGGAGAAGCAGCGCTTTCTAGTGGAAGTTGGAGGACATCGGGATTGGCTCTAAGCCCCTTTTTGTTCACCTTGGTGCTTGATGCACTTGCAGAAGACATCCCGAGCATAGGTGCTCACTTTTGTTCTTGCCGGTGGGTGCTTTTGAAGAGGTGTGTGTGTTGCGGGGGCGGGGGGGGGGCTATTTTCAGTACATGTATACACTTCTTTCATATTCTAGTTATTGAATGTGTCTATCATTGGTATCTTTGCCATTTTACTAATGATGACATTGTCATGAACTACATCATTACATTATCATGAATTACAGTATATTAAGATCATTGAAACCACCCACAAGCTGTCTTCACTAACATCCCAGTTTAAAGACATTCTGTCTCACTGTAGCTTTCTGGATGAAACTGTCAGTAACCTTATTTACATCTAGGTTCCCTGGTATTATGTTGATGCACGTTAAGGACAGCTACATTATTCAGTTGCATCTGTCCCACTGATGACTGGAGATAATTTTTAAGTTTTCTGAAGCAGGAAAATGAGAATGCCACAGTTCAGGATGATACAGATGCAGTGAGAAGGATTCATATGAATTTGCAGTACTCTGGAAACATAGTGCTTCCAGAGTAGTGCAGATGACTCCAAGATCTCTTTCTTGCTGGGTAACAGCTAATTTAGGCACCATCATTTTGCATGTACTGTTGGGATTATGTTTTGCCTTTAACATTGCCTTTGCATTTAACTTTGAATTTCATCTGCCATTTTCTTGCCAAGTCACCCAGTTCTGTGAGGTCCCTTTGTAACTCTTTGCAGTCTGTTTTGGACTTAACTATCTTGAGTGCTTTTGTATCATCTGCAGACTTTGCCACCTCACTGTTTACCCCCTTTTGCAGATCATTTATGAATATATTGAAAGCACTGATCCCAGACCAGTACAAGCCCCTTGGGGGGGACACTATTCACTTTTCTCCATTCTGAAAATGGACCATATATTCCTACCCTTTGTTTCCTATCTTTTAACTGGAGTGCCTGGGAATGCTTTCAGGATCATCTAAGGATCCTTACTTTAATTTAATGACAAGCCTTTCCTTAGCTTGATCGCCTTGCCTCTCTTTATAAACAAACTCCCTGCCCCAAGGGCAGAAGTAGTTAGCAGCACAGAGCTGATCCCATTCCATGCTCAAGCTCTTACTTCTGGGTGCTGAGCACCCGCTATTTTTCCCCATGGGTGCTTGAGCCTCAGAGCACCCAGGGAGTCGGCGCCTACGATCCTGAGAGTGAAAAGAACAGGAGGACTTGTGGCACCTTAGAGACTAACCAATTTCTTTGAGCATAAGCTTTCGTGAGCTACAGCTCACTTCATCGGATGCATGCAATGGAAAATACAGTGGGGAGATTTATATACACAGAGAACATGAAACAATGGGTGTTACCATTCACACTGTACTTGTACAGATCCTGAGAGTGGCACTCTGGTGTGTGTGCTGTGCACATGAGGCAGTGCTCATGACGGAGATCAAAGCGGAAGTGGAAGAAGATTTAGAGAGCTGGAGGGGTGTAGTGGAAAGAACTGGCATGAAAATCAGCAGAAACAAAACAGAGCATCTGATCTTTAGATTCGATGATTCCCTGCAGGAAGACAACCAGATTGTGAGTCAGGGAGGGAGGGAGGCAGCCACAATCAAAAGTACAGAAGTTCAAGTCACTAGATCCTATAGTACAAGATAATGGTGAACTCAATGATGAACTTATGGGCAGAATAGGAAGGGCAATGACTAAATGGAGAGAAGTGAATGGAGTGTCCTGCAATAGGAGAATATCTATCAAATTGAAAAGTAAGATCTGCCAGACAGTAATTAGGTCCGCACTTTTGTATGGCTCTGAATGCTGGGCACTGAGAAAGAGGCAGGAGCAGATCTTGAAGGCTGAGGAAAAGAAAATGTTAAGATGTATCCTTGGAGTACAAAGGAAGGATCACGTTCAGAACAAACTCATTAGGGGAAGTGTGAAGGTGGTACCAATTACAGAGAAGCTGAGGGAATACGGGCTTAGATGGTTTGGCATGTTAAAAGAAGATCGGAAGACAATATAGAAATACTTAGTGTGGAGGAAAAAATCCACTGGACCCAATAGGCCTAAACTTTCCAAGTAGGCCTAAAACTTTGGTCAAGCTAACTGTGTATCTAGAGCATAAGAAAAGAGTGAGGAAAATTCCAGTGTGAGACAATGGCAACACCACAGCTTAAGAAATGTAACCCGAACAGCTAGAAATTAGGAAAGACCCATTAACCGCAAAGAACAGCCTGTCAATAACAGGAAAAGCTTGGTTTGCTATATTCCAAATAAGGAAAGCTGCTGTTAAAGCTTGCACTATATGCCAAATAAGGGGGAAATGCTGTTAAAGGAAATGTGCTTAACAAATTGTGGTTTTCAGCTATATAAACCCCTGTATTTTCTGTTTATGCAGAGCAGCTTCGGCTGACTCTCCCTGTATGCGCATGCTTGAATAAACAGACCTCAGGCTTGGTTCTGATCCAAACACAACGCATGGTTAATTTTCCACCACAATAGGAATAGTAGTGGAGGGAAAGAAAAGGGTTGGAAGACCCAAAACTAGATGGATAGATGTCCTACAAAAAGATTTAATTAGCTGTGGAGTTTCCAAGAAACTGCTTCAAAACAAAAGAAGGACTTGAAGACCCAACCCCATGTAGATGGAAATCAGTGCTAGATAATACAGAGAGGGAAACTGAGGCACACAGCAGCAAACACCCAGATCTTCAAAGGTATTTAGCTGATTTCAATCTCTTTGAGGATCTGGGCCCAAGTGACTTTCCCAAGGTCACACAGCAGGCCAATGGTAGTTAGAAATAGAACCCATGTCTCCCGAGTGCCACTCCCGTGATCTACCCACTAGATGACACTGCCACCTCAGGTGATAGTCCTTTCCCACTCCATCTTGGGCTTCCCAACTGATTCTGTCAACAGAGGACCCAAATGGAGCTAACTGTGCTATTTGTGATATGGACAAATGCCATAGGCCACCCAATGGTGACACCTTTGGGATGCTTGGCTTGCGTCAGACTTGAAGAAGCAACCTGGAGGTGACTGAGCCTCCATTCCCCATTACCTACACCACACAGATAACTTTCCCTCCTACAAACAGCAAGGAGTATATATTTGAAGGGGAACAAAACCTCACTAAGAAATCAACTCCAGGGCAGGCAGGTGTCCAGAAATACATATTTAGTTTGCTTTAATTGGCATTATTATTATTTATGTGTTTGTATTGTGGTAGCGTCTATGAGTCATGAACTAGGATCCCATTGTGCTAGGAGCTGTACAAGCACAAAACAAAAATAAGATGGTCCCTGCTCCAAAAAGCTTACAATCTAAGTGATCATCATTTTATTATTTATATTACCATAGCACTTAGAGGCCTCTGTGTTGCAGGCAAACCAGCTCAAATTAAAAGCAATAGGCAGTTCCCTTGTCTATGAACCTGTTGGTTACCAATGTTATTGTGTCCACTTGTTAGAACAGAACAAAGGAAGATGTTGTCACACTGCGTTCACATGGCACATGCCCTGGTAATTGCATTTGCACTAAGTTTACCTGTGATTGCTGTCTATATTCTTAATGAACCCTGAAATAATCATGTATGTTAGAGATTAGTTGTGAATTAATTTGATATGTAAAACTGCATGCCAACTAATGTTCTTGACTATCACATTGTTTCCGTTTATCTATACACATTTGTCTAAAATTGGTCAGCAAGGAGGAACACTGACTTCAGAGCGTGGGTGGATTGTGTGTTAAACAAGGGAAAGGGAAATCTACGGACACATACTGAGCTAAAAACACTTGGCAGGCTGTTTTCAGCTATAAATACTGGACCTTGGGGATGATCCTGACATCTCTTGATCTTTTCAGGTGCTGTCAGGAGGCTTTCCAGGTACAAGACAGAGTTGCCCAGATCCACTTTGGGAAAACCCTAAGGAACTTGTGAAAAGACTCTAAGAGACGGGCAGATTGCTACATCTCTGCTAACATTCGGACTACATCATCTGATCCAACTGTAATGTATTTTATCCACTTTAACCTTGCAATAGCTCTCCTCTCTTTTCCTTAGTTAATAAATCTTTAGTTAGTTACTAAGGAATCGGCTACAGCGTTTTCTTTGGTGAGATCTGAAGTATACTGTGACCTGTGGTAAGTGACTGGTCTTTTGGGACTGGAAGAACCTACTGTGTGATGAATTTTGGCTTTAATAACCTTGCTTTCACCATAAGTCCCGTTTGTCTGGGTCGTAAAGTAGGGGCTGGAGACCCTAAAGGGGACTATCGGTGGCTCCATGATATAGTGATTCAGGAGTACACTTTAGTTACTGGCTTGGTGAAATCTAATGGACCACCAGACCACTAGCCCTGGTTTATGACAGTCTGACCTGAGCTAGACATTCTTAGCTGTGAGCCACTCCAGGCAGCGTGACAACCCCACTGAGGGACTAAGGCCTCATTGTGCAGGGAGCTGTATGAACATAATAAAAAGACAGCCCTGCTCTGAAGAACTTGCAGTCTAGGTTAAGAGTAAGATGCAACAGCTGGATGAAACAAACAGCCAGGGAGGATGAGGTAGCCGTAACACAAGCGTGTTTTCATATGGATTGGCTGGGCACACAATGTAGCTTCCTGCTTGCCTAGATGTTGTCAGCCGGCAGTGTTGTGTAGGTATCACAGAAGAAGTGTGTTGTGAGAAGGTGGCCTATATGGAATTCATAAAAACACCACCTCACAATGATAACGGGTGGCAGGGGGGACTTAAGGCCATAGGGGACTGTAAAAGACAAAGGCTAGATTCTCTGCTGCATGTTCTGAGAAGCACACACAATGCAGAGGAGTGGAAACAAAAAGTGGCGTGATATTACCTGAGTGCTCCCTGGATTCCAGGTTACCTGGGGGGCCAGAATTGCCACTGGGTTAAATTGGAGCAGCCCCGAAACTGTCATAGTGATGAGCATTTTGGCCACTCCCCCTCGCACCTGTGATCCGCCCTCTCCTGCCCCCCAAGCAGCCCCTCATGGCAGGGGCTGAGAGAGGACCTATGCAGCTCCTACACAGGGGAGATTTCCCTGGATGTCACTGCAGCTCTTTATGATCCCTGCACATGGCACAATGGGCCTCTTTTGAGTACTGCTCTTTGGCCCTAAGTGTTCAGCTCAGCTTTGAAAAATAGATGAATTACGATCCGACTGCATATTGCCTTCCACAATGTCGCCACAAGCTGGGTGAGGCTTTGAGAAGGCTAATGGCATATTGGGCTGCATTGCCAGCAGATCAAGGGAAGTGATTGTTCCCCTCTATTCAGCACTGGTGAGGCCACATCTGGAGTACTGTGTCCAGTTTTGGGGCCCCCACTACAGAAGGGATCTGGACGAAAATGATCAGGGGGCTGGGGCACATGATTTACGAGGAGAGGCTGAGGCAACTGGGCTTGTTTAGTTTGCAAAAGAGAAGAGTGGTGGGGGGCGGGATTTGATAGCAGCCTTCAACTACCTGAAGGGGGGTTCCAAAGAGGATGGAGCTCGGCTGTTCTCAGTGGTGGCAGATGACAGAACAAGAAGCAATGGTCTCAAGTAGCAGTGGGGGAGGTCTAGGTTGGATATTAGGAAACACTATTTCACTAGGAGGGTGGTGAAGCACTGGAATGGGTTACCTAGGCAGGTGGTGGAATCTCCATCCTTAGAGGTTTTTAAGGCCCGGCTTGACAAAGCCCTGGCTGGGATAATTTAGTTGGGGTTGGTCCTGCTTTGAGCAGGGGCTTGGGCTAGATGACCTCCTGAGGTCTCTCCCAACCCTAATCTTCTATGATTCTGTGATTCTAGGTGCTACTTTCATACAACTGGTTGTTAGTGACAATGATATATAGAAATTGTAAATGATGTGCCAGAATGAATGTAACTTGGTCTGGGTCAATTTCACAACCTTTGTCAAGAGCGAGGCAGATGGAGATGCTCCCTATCTGTGAGGTGAACAAACCATCCGAGAGGGGAGTTAGCAGAGAATGGCCACGGTGACTCATGCACTTAATATTGCTGCAGTTTCCATTGATTACTTCTGTGTGTAGAGCTTATTGAGTCTGGAGAGAGCTCTCACTAATCAGAGAGCGGCATTGGCGGAAGAGGGTTAATGTATCTTAACTGCCTTGTATATCACAATAATAGAGCAAGACAAACGTAACTGCTTCTTATGCTTCTGATTTGTTACGGCTTGAAATCCTACTTCTGCTGAAGTCAGGGTGTGTTTTGCCATTTCCTTTGGCCCAGCTCCTCAAAGGTACTTAGCAGCTTAACTCCCATTGATTTTAATGTGAGTTTGGCACCTAAATACCTTTTGAGGAGCTGGGCCTTCATTCACATCAGGTCCTAGTGCTAAGAAGACACCAAGAGCTGCCCTTTGAAAAGTGTGTGTGACTCTGACTCGCATGTCCATTAGGCATTTGATGCCTGATGTAACTACATAAAGGAATATCTGGTCTCTTCTTCAAATACTTTAGTCTATAAGTCTGTTTCTGTTCCCAGATAGTCAACAAGCAAAACTGCCATCAACTTTAATGGGAATAGGAGAGGACCCTAAATTAAGTAGACAAGTAAGCATGAGTCTGGATATAAATAGCTAATTATTTACTCATATGCCCTGAAGAACTGAATCCCAGATAAAGATTTTTCCTAAAGTGATTTCTTTATGGTACTTTAAAAACATAACATTTTGCCTCTGCTCAGTTGAACCCAGATTATGTGGTCTCAGGAACTGCTATGCCAGAAGTACTCATTAGTACTAATTGAATTTATGTTTGGCTTTATGTTATGAAAAGTTCCCCAGATAAGAAAGTAATGTGTCCTGTTTTGACCAAAACCTTCTTGGAAGACATTTAAACCTCTAATTCTCTGTGTGTTTCTGTCCTCATTAGCAAATCTAGCAAGAGAGATGCCCCTGGGCCTCACAGGTTAAAAATAACTAAACACATCCGGCCTTGTTTTAATTTATTTTTTTTTAATTGGAAACCTATTTATCCCATCTGCTTCAGTGCCTTTTATGGGCTAATGTGTACAATCAGTTTGTTCTTTTTAAAATTGTTTTTACACTGGTGTCAACATTAGATGGTTGTAGTTGATTCAGTATAAAACAATGAAGTCAGTGTTCTGCAAATGCAGGAAGAAATGTGAATGCAGTGAATGTCATTTAAATTAAGGAAATGATTAAACAAGTGGCAGGCCCATGCAGGTTATACACCCAACACAGTAATGCTCTCAAGGGTTTGAAAAAACAATTCCGTCAAAGAAGTTACACATTTTGACTTCTTAGGAGTTTAATAAACTCACTGTTACCTTAAATGTTCATGTGAAATGATTTTCACTTTACAACCTTGCATTTTATTGCTTTAAATATCTGAAGATCTTCTCTTTTACACACCTGTTGTAACTTATCTTGTTGCTGTTTATCAAAGAAAGATTAAGTTAAAAAAAAAAAGAAAAGAAAGTGCCCTGTTTCAAAATTGCTGTCAGGAATTAAAGTCATTTGGGTCCTGATTTAAGTCCGGTCTACACTTAAAAGTTAGGTCAACATGGCTGTGTTGGGCATGGTGTGAAAAATCCACATGCCTGACTGATGTAGCTATGCCGACCAAACACCCAGGATTGGTGCAGCTATGTTGATGTAAGAATGCTTCCATTGACATAGCTACCATTATTTGAGGAGGCTGTATTTCTTCATAAATGGAAAAACCCCTTCCGTCATTTTAGGCTGCATCTACGAGATTATGACAGCATAGCTACAGTCTCCATAGTGTAGACATACCCTAAGACTCCCATCAACTTCAATAGCATTGGGATCAGGCCCTTCATGAGAAGAACCTCATGTTGTAACAATAGCCAGCATCATCCCTCAGGGTTCTAAGTTAATTCATGATGACAGTTTTCACCCCAATGCTATGAAGATTTGTGAAAGGACTGATTGGCAGAGGGAACAGAGAAAGATCAGGTTTGTAAGGTAGTCTGGGGTAATTAAGGAGGGCTATTAAAAGTCAGGCCTTTGTGAACTTGATCTCATGTAGATGTTGTCAGGAAATGTGGGGAGGGTGGGGGGAGCATCCACGAAAAATTTAAGTGAAAACCAAAAAAAGTTTTTGTTGTCGCCGAACTTTTCCTCACAACTTTTACAGCTTGTTGTTGAAAATCTGAAAATTTTTCAGTTTTAGTGTTTCTTGGTTTTTCAATGAAAACCCTGAAAAACTTCATCAAAATTGGATATTTCTCACAGAAATCTCCATGTTAACAAAAAAAGACATTTTAGTCAAAAAATAAGGTTTCAAACAAAAAATTTCAGGCTGTTTTAGTCCTACATAATCTAGAGGAATGAAGAATAGATAAAGATGCATTTCAGTGTCTTATTGTATATATAGATGAGCAAAGTCTGCATGGAAACAGCTCCCATTGACTTTTAAGGTGGCTGAGTCAGTTGGGAGCAGTAGGCAAGGTTCTAAGAACCAAATTTTGACCAGTTAGTTTCCTTGTCTTCTCCTTTATATAACAACAATGGTCTCCAAGTCCCATCTGGTGACGCAGATTAGCTGGCTTTTACCATCTTCCTGGTTTACCTCACTTCTGTCTCACTAGCTCAGCCTTCTCCTGCCAACCCCAACTCTGGAGCTAACCCTATTACCAGCACACACACGCCCGTCAATCAATGTGCGCCAACGCCCCACTCCTTGCAGTGAGCTCTGCCCGCTGTACTATACAGCCCCACCCACTCTGCGTAGAGTTCCACTCCTTGCACATCGCAGCCTCGCCCACTGGACAATAAAGCCACACCCATAGGACCATAGAGCTTTGGCCACTACTCTTTTTGCACCTACTCTACCACAAAGCTCGGCCCACCGTCTCTATGGTTTTATCCATGGGGTGGCACACTAAGTTTTGCCTAGGATGGCAGATTGTGTTGAGCAGCCTCTCTCCTGGAGTGCAAAGAGCAGTCTGGGATGGGCCAGTGCAGAAAGGAGGGGGGCCCTATGCAGGATGGAGGTGGTGTGGCTTGCATCTGCACCTCTGCAAAGCCCCATAGGGATTACTGAAACAGGGTTTACATCTTCGGGCATCCCTCCTGATTGGCCTAGCGTGCACCAGCCCCTAGAGGCCTGGTATATGTGATGCCCAAACTGCCACGTCTGTGCACTTACACCAGTGCAGAGATAAATCTACATCTTATAACACCTCCCCCATTCCCCACATTCCCTCACAACGAACATCTCTCACACTCTGGTGTTGTGAATGTAACCTCACCGACTTGAATGGCGATAGTCCCGATCTCCACTGCGCTAAGCCAGAGCCAATGTTCTGTAGCATTAATAATTATTTTTTCTCTCTCTCTCTACCTTTTAGATGTTATACTCACCTTTTAACCTACACCCCTATAATTTCTGCATAGCTGAACCTGTTTATTTGCTACTGTCTAATGTTTCCCATGTTTCCCTCTCAACTACCCTACCTATTATCTCATCCCTTAGCTAATTACAGGTTTTTCCACTCCTCTCCCTTACGCTGACACACTCAAATCATGTTTAATCTTTTTGATAGCCATCTGTTACATTCCCCAGGTGAAGTAAAATGTGATGTTTCTCCATAATGTGCCAAACTGCCCATATGTACCTCAGGTCCTTTCCGTGGCAAAGAGCTTTATCCACTGGCAGGAGCCATAGTTTCCCCCTTTCCACGTTTATTTCCTTCTGCCACAAAAAGTCAGAGGGGTATTTATTATCAGACTTAGCAGAACATGTTAGGATCTTTTTGAAATTTGTCATTAGATCTGAATGCAGTTGCCCACTGAGGGCAGGAATGGTAGGTCATGTGGCCTTGCTGAAGGGTCACTGAGGGTAAATCTGACCTGCAGAATCTGCATAATTGGTGATCATGCATGAGAAGGAAAGAACCTGTTTGATTCCCAAATTCCAAGGTTAGTTTGCAGCAATTAGAGCTGAGTGAATAACTGACTCTTCTTTTCAGTGTTTCATTTCAGCTTCTGAAATGATTTTGTTGAGGGTTGATTTTTTTTTTTCCATTTCATTTAGTTTGGCGGGGGGGGGGCGGTTACCCATTTTAAAACAGATCTAGCTAAATTTTGAAATGAAATGTCAGTTAGAAATGAAAAGTCAAAACATTTTGTTTGGAACATGTCAAAGCAAATCGACTTTTTGGGGGAAAGAAAAATAGTTCTTTTGTCTCAGCTTAACAATTCAAGTTAAATTCAGTGAATCGTTTCGGTTGAACTGAAACTGCATTTTTCAGAGCATAAACCCCTTGTCCCAAAAATTTCACCCGACTAGAAAATAAAAAACTTTTTTACTTATAAACTGAGCAAATCTCAGCTGGAATCAGTGAGACACAACAGATGCAGAAACCCAAGGTGCCATTTTTTTTCAAGGTAAAACTATGCTTTACACAAAACTGTAGGTGCAAAAAAACCAAAGCAATCACCATTTGTGGGGAGGCGGGGATGCTGACTTGTTACAGTTATTAGGCCTTGTGGTCTGTACTGTCGCCAGTACACAGCCTATGCCAATATACTATATTCCCCTCGTGTAGAAGGAACTTAACACCAACAGAAGGCGTTTTTCTTCCAGCGTAAGAACACCACCTCCCCGAACAACACAGGCACGAGTGATTTTTGGTTTTGGTGGTGGGTGCTCCTCTCCGCCCCCTCCCACCCCCCTGTGAGCGGCAGGAAGCCCCATCGGGAAGGGGCTGAATGGGGGTGGAGCCTCAGGGTGGAGCAGTGGGCGGAGCCTCAGGGGGAAGAGGCCGAGCTTGGGCAAGGCCTCGGAGTGGAGTTTGGGCAGAACGGGGGGTGGGACCATGGTCAGGGTGCCAGGGCCCTCAGAAGATTCATCTGACCCTGGAGGTGCTCAGCACCCCCTATTTTTTTCCAGTGGGTGCTTGAGCCCCAGAGCACCCACAGAATCGGTGTCTATGCCGAATGCATTAGCTGTGCCAACAGACACACACTTCTGTCGGCATACCTGCACCTACCCGGGATTTCTATGAGTAGCTACGTTTTATGAGTAGTTTTATGAGTAGTTATTTTCACCTCACCGACTGACTTAACTTTGCCAGGACAAGGCTACATCTACACTTAGAGCTGGATCCGAGCTCTACGAGACATATTCACACTCGCTGTCATCAAACTAGCAGGCCAAAAATAGCAGTGTAACCACAGTAGCACAGGAAGAGGTGAGCGACGGCATGAGTTAGCCACTCTGAGTAGAAACCTACCTGTTTCCCCATGGGTAGCTACTTGTGGCGGCTAGCCCACACCGCTGCTTGCACTGTCTTGGCTACCACAGCTGCACCAGTATTTTTTGCAAGCTAGTGCAAGAATGTCTACTCGACCTGGGAGTCTCACCCTCCTGTTCCAAGTGTAGACGTAGTCTGAGTTTGAAGTGGAGAGCAAGCCTGTGTCTCAGATATGGCAGAATACCAGAAGAAGGGAAGGTTGAGTATACCCAAATATACCCCCGGGGGTATATTTTGGATGTCCCTGCTTTTATCGCACAGATTTCTTTCACAGTGTTTGGAAACAAAAGATAACTCTTCAGATCCCAAAGCCCTGTGAAATCCCTGTGTATTTCTCAACTCAACCACAAATCCTATTGGTTGGCAGTCAGATCTGAGACTACACCTGCTGCACACGCCCATTAATGTTTTATTAACATGCTTCTTTCCCCCCATGCCTCCTCTGGGCATCCGCTCACAGCAGCTATTGGGAATTCTCTGCAGGTGGTTTGATTTAACTGGTCATTAGGTTGCAATTAGCGAAGATGCATTGGCTAAGGGAACTGCTCTTTTTCTCAAGTTATCTGCAAGCTAGAAGGTGGTCATATCAGATTAAGGCACTTAACATTTTGGGGAGAGGAGCTAACATGCTGAGCGAGGAAACAGCTGGTCCGACCATTATCAGAATACAAGATTAACAGAAAGGCTTGAGGATTTCCCTGGTTTCAATGCCAAAATTGAAATTACTTATTATCATAATCTTGATTTCCAGAACTGGCTTGCTTATCCCATCAGGAGGGCTCTGCTGTCCAGTGTATCCTTCTAACTCACTCTTAATGTCAAATATTTTACCCCTTATTTGACTTGCTCAACTCACAGGAATTCTTAAAATTTTCCCCGTCTGAATTACAAACTACATTTGCTTCCTTAATCTATAAATCTTCAACCCGCACTTTTCCTTTCTCCTCCCAGAAGTTCCTATATAGCCTTAGCGAGAGGCTGAATTACTGTCTCCTCTTCAAGCCATATTTCATTCAGACTTATTATGTTCCTGACTTAAGGTAATCATTTTTTCCCTTTAATTCTTCAAGCACAGCATTGAGAGACACAGCACTTGTTTACATGGAGAAACTGACCTCAACAGCTATTGCAGAATAGCTCCCTGTGTGCCTATTCCATACCACAATAAAAGTCACTATATTTCAGAATAATTACACCACTTCAGAAGCACACTAATTATTCTGGAAGCAAAGTTTCCACGTTGGTGAGATGGGGATAAAATGGGGACTCTCTGTAAAGTGCTTTGAGATCATTAAATGAAAATCGCTATACAAGAGATAGGTGGTATTATTCTAATTATGATTAGTTTGTTCCAGAATAGAGTGTCTACACAGGAGGCTATACTAGAATAGTTATTCTGGTCGGTTTCCCCATGCAGACAAGCCCACACACACCAAAGTGCCATTTTTTAGTGAGATTTATGGTCTCATTTGCTGCCTCTACAGTGAAAAACCAGCTGGAGTCTATCTCACACTTCCCCTAAGATAAGGACAACTCATTAGGTACGTACCACTGACATTTTACTATATGCTTTTTGACTTGCCTATTGAAATAGTAAGCTCATTAGAGCAGGGGTCATGCCTCCCTGTGTATCTGTACAGCACCTTGTACAGTGGGGCCCAGCTCTCAGTTGGGCCTTTGTGTGATACCATAATAAACATATTAAATAATAACTCGAATACTTCATTAATCTTATTCTAGAATTGGTATCTAGAGCTCTTGCCTCTACTAGGCTGGTGTCCCAGTGTGCTGTTTCCATCACAATATAAGTGCAATTAAGAGGCAATGCAGCGCAGGTCAAGTTCCCTCAGCTTAGCAGCTGTAACCCGAACCGACAGTCCTCCCATAGTAGCACAACGGATGGTGAGGTGAAGGAAGACGTGCACTGGTGAGGTTAATCCCAGTGCTGGATAATCTATAATGCACTTGAAGCACATTGCTTTGAGGTTCTGCAATGCAGGCTGCGTTCACTGTGGACTCGTTACACCCTTGGATACTCTCTCTTCCTACACAGGCAGGAGGGATCAATTCTGCATAGAGCTCTCAGTCCTCACTGGTGTTAAGATGAGCTTAGGTTGCTCAGCACGTCCCTGGATCTCACCTAAAATTAACTTTAGGGCAGTAAAAATTCAAGGGGATTATTAGGGAGATACAAAAAGTATCTCTCAGCACTGGGTCAAAAAGTGAACAGCATCTGAAGGCTGTTCCTTGGCAATCAAATTGACCACAAGATGGCAGAGGATAAGGCATGTTCTCAGCTCTGCTGTAAATAAACCATTCTGCTTCCAAGATAAGCATGTCAATCAAACCCAGCATGACTGTCGCCAAGAGAGGAGACGCTGCAAAGAAATGTTAGTGGGTAGGAGGCACTAAATTGCAATAGTGAGAGACTTATTAGGACACCTGCAAATAGAACACACACGATGGCCTCAGTAACTACTGCTTTCCTGAGCTTGGAGCAAGGACCGGGGTGAGGAGAGAAGTAATAGAAATAGCTTCAAACCACTTGTGTGCTCTGTTTTCTGGGGCAGCCAGGAGCTTGCCTGGCACCCAATATAAGCTGGAGCAGCCTCAGGAATAGCCATAGCAGAATGCAATCCATCTACATCCCTTCCCTTGAGAAGCCACTTATGCTTGGGACTAGAAGCAGACCTCAGGCCAACTCTACCTGGCCAAGGGGTATTCTCAGGGGTGCATTTTTGCCCCCTTTACACCACCCGAGTGGTGTGTCAGGGTCTTAGTGCAACTGCAAATTGGGCCCATATTAGTCAAAGGTAATAAAGGCTACAAAACCAATGATGTAGGGATGGACCCAAAGCAGAATTTACCTCAGATCCAAGCACTCCCATGCTTTGTGAGGTTTGAAATGGGTGGTCAGAGTTTGGCAGCTCGTAGGCAACTCTGCAATAGAAGTTTAGGGCTTGTTTTCCTATGATACACAGACAGTCCCAGATATCCACAGACAGGTCCATTTTTAGGGTCTCAGTCTGGGCACCAAAAAAGGAGAGAGACCCCCAAATCACTAGACATGGCCTAGGTCGGGAGAAAGCTTCCATTCGGCATTAAATAATTCCTCAGAAACTTGTTCCATCCATTTGCAACTTGCAAACGAAAATGAAAAGCGTCCTTTGTTTTATTCCACCTCTGGATTCACTGGCAGCTGTATCCCTGTCTCTTGGGATCCTGGCAGTTGTCTCGGGTCTCTCCGGTGTATCCCGTGCATCTCTCTTCTTCCCAGTTTTGCTGAGAAGGAAACGCTAAGGATGTTCTTTTGAGCAACCATCAGTCTTGCTGCCAAGGGAGAGGACAGTAGGCATGCTGCTGCTCCTCTTTCATGTTGTTGAGAGAACACAAAGACTTCATTTCTGCCAGAGCTGATCGATTTTACAGGCAGCATGTTAAGCGCAAAGGAAATAAGCACCTGTATTGTATCACACTAACGTTCAGAATGATCCAGCTAAGGAGAAGGAGGGAGACCATAATAGTTTGTGGCAGAGAAGGCTCCAATTCATTTCCTCCACCTCTCGCCCACACAGAGCCTTGCTCAAAGACGAGCAATTAGAGCTGGCTTCAAATATTGAACTCAAACGGCGGCTAGTTTAGAATGAAACAGCTGCAGAGTTTTCCTGAAGCCTCTGGGTCACTTGGGGATTTAGCAAGGAATTAAGCCTTACGGCCAACATTTTCCAAAGTGATCTGGGGTGCCCAGTGTGAGATGCCTTTAAAGGACCAGGATTTTCATAGGATGAGGGCTCAGCATTCACTTGAAATCAGGCCCCTCCAGCTGAGGACAGAAAAATGGAGGCCCGCAGAAGGAAACTCTTAGCATCCAGTCTACTGAATAAGAGTTCTTCATACCATGTGCTAGACGCTCTTGGGGATCTAGCTTAAATACCTGTATGGCCCCCATTACCTTGTATCTTAGCACCTCAGAGTCTTTAAAGTATTTATCCTCACAACACCCCTAGGAGGTAGGGAAATGTCATTAGTTCCATTTTACAGACCGAGAACCATGGCACAGAGAATTTAAGTGGTTTAACCAAGCTTACACATGAAGTCGATGGTAGAGCAAAGAATTGAAATGGGGTATTTGCAGTTCTAGGCTAGCACCGTAACCACTGAGCCATCCTTCATCTTGGCGGAGCTGGAATCAGCCAAAGGCCAAGGTGAGGGCTGGGGACATAGCTGACTTTTAATTGTTTGAATGCTCCCTTGATCCTAGCCCCGACTGATATACTGCTCCTAGACACTGCTTGTGTCCCTGCTGCAGAGGCATCGCATGCTCACAAGAAGCGTGTGTCAAAACACTAGAACTACTCAGTTTGGTTTCTATTTCATCAGAAGCCTTGTGCCTTTGTCCGATCTCCCTTATTCAAGTCTTACACTGCTATAATTGCACTGACTTCAATGGTGTTCAGAGTCGAGCCCCAGGCTTACCGTGTTTCACAGTGCAAAACCATTCTACATTCTTCTGTAGCGATGAAGTTGCTGGGTTTATTACTGCGGACAAACTAGGAATGAAGCTTCCATAGTAGTTTAACAAAGGTTAAAAAAAAAAATCACCCCTGAATTATTATGGGATACATCCTTCTTTCCCAGACTTTTGTTGTTCCTTTTAAAACAGGGGTTCCCAAATTTGTTCCACCACTTGTGCAGGGAAAGCCCCGGGCGGGCCGGGCCGGTTTGTTTACCTGCCGCATCTGCAGGTTTGGCCCATCGCGGCTCCCAGTGGCCGCAGTTCGCTGCCCCAGGCCAATGGGAGCTGCTGGAAGCAGTGCAGGCCGAGGGACTTACTGGCCGCCACTTCCAGCAGCTCCCATTGGCCTGGAGCAGCGAACCGCGGCCGCTGGGAGCCGCGATCGGCCAAACCTGCGGATGCAGCAGGTAAACAAACCGGCCCAGCCCGCCCGGGGCTTTCCCTACACAAGCTGCGGAACAAGTTTAGGAACCACAGTTTTAAAGGATGCATCCACTCGGCAATGATGTGTGTCTGGATAAAAAAATATAAAAGAAAGATCCAAGTTGTCTTTCTTAACTCTGAATCTGTCATTGTTTTCACCTTTTTAGAACCTAAAGGCTTCCCCGGGTGTTCTTCTGTATACCTAAAAAAATTATCATCTAAATGTCAGCCAAGAAAATTTAAATCCTGGAGAACCTCTTTTATAATTCACTAGAATATGGGAAAGTCATTACCACTACATATGGTGACCTTTCATATCAAAACAGCACACTGTGTGTTCGCCCTAGGGAGTTATTTAGAATCTGAATCCAATCCCACCTAAGCCTGGAATGTGTAAAAATGTGCACAATTTAGTCTCTTGCCAATTTAGCAAATGTGAGCCTGAAATCAGGTACTGATCTACTTACAATGAGGGGTTTCTGGTTACTTTATAATATTTCCAAATCCTCACACCTCTATCTGTTTTAGGAGCAACTCAAGAAATTCCAGAGATTAGTTTATTCCCTACTTCTATTGAACTTCTCATTGCCTTCCTACAACTTCTCACAAAGTTCAGAAATTCAGGTCTGGCACTTTTGTTGTTGTTCTGATGCCTTTCACTAAAAAAACAGAAGTTATATTTTTCTGTGTTTTTTCTCTTTCATTTTGCCACCAAACCTAACACCCGTTCCAAGGCACCCCAATTCAGCTTTACCTTGATAAACTGACTTCTATAATAATTAAAGATAGCATCAGGAAAGTACCTTTGTATTTTATGCTGATGTGAATAGGCACCATGAACCTGTTATCCGTTCTTAGTATAGTTTTTCAATATTATGCCATTTTCTCATTTCTACATGTAGTATTTATCTGGTCCCTGTTACTGTAACATCTGAGCACTCCAGTGTTTAATGGTTTTATCCTCATAGCACCCCTGTGAGGCAGAGAAGTGCTAATACCCCCATTTTACAGATGGAGAACTAAGGCCCAGAACGTAGTGCCGTTTCAAACAATATTACGTCAACATGCATTAGATAACTTCTAGTGCACCCCAGCAGGAACCACATGGGCCAGTTAGTGCAAACTGAAACATCATGAAGCCAAGCCCTAAGTGACTAAGAGTTGGTAGCAGAGCAAGGTATAGAACCTAGGTCAAGTGTAACTCCCAGGCTAGCACCTTAATCACTGGACCATCCATTCTCTCTTCCTTGAGCATCAGCAAATACTGCCTTGCACAGTCCTTCATACATTATAGCTGGTGTTTCCATCTTCATATTTAGAGAGAGCACGGGGTCCTCGCATGACCCCATTCTCAGCTGCTGACCCTGGTGGTGCCCAGATCCTTTTGTGCCATCTGGTGGAGCCTTCCTATCTCAAGTGTTCTCTAAGGTCCACTACTTCCTTACTCCCATAAAAGGGGCACAGACGGGAAAAGCCCCCTCCTCTGGAGCTCCTAGTCTTGGCTCTCATAGAAGGAGGCGGTGGGAGGTAGAGATGTTCCTCCAGGTCCCACTGCCTTCCTGGCTCCAGTCCTTCAAACCCTATGCACCTGAAACCCCAGTGACACCCATAGGAGTTCGGTGCATGTTATAGCCTACATTTTGCACAGCAGTTTATCGTGCTTGTAAAGGACTTTACGGTGAAAAGGGCCCTGTATTTAACGATATTATTCTCTTGCAATCACTGCTGCAATTTTAATTTTGCTTTCATAAAACTTGATGCCAAATGAGACCGTCAGAATGAGGGACTGAAATAAAAGTCTTGGACACCCTTTCTTGAACAAAACAACCTTTCCAAACTGTAGAGCATCATAATAACATGAGGGGGAAAGGAGTCCAGGAGAGCTGGTTGTATTTTAAAGAATCCTTATTGACATTACAGGGGCAAACCATCCCGATGTGTAGAAAGAATAGTAAATATGGCAGGCGGCCAGCTTGGCTTAACAGTGAAATCCTTGCTGATCTTAAACACAAAAAAGAAGCTTACAAGAAGTGGAAGACTGGACAAATGACCAGGGATGAGTATAAAAATATTGCTCGGGGATGCAGGAGTGAAATCAGGAAGGCCAAATCACACCTGGAGTTGCAGCTAGTGAGAGATGTTAAGAGTAACAAGAAGGGTTTCTTCAGGTATGTTGGCAACAAGAAGAAAGTCAAGGAAAATGTGGGTCCCTTATTGAATGAGGGAGGCAACCTAGTGACGGAGGATATGGAAAAAGCTAATGTACTCAATGCTTTTTTTGCCTCTGTCTTCACAAACAAGGTCAGCTCCCAGACTACTGCACTGGGCAGCACAGCATGGGGAAGAGGTGACCAGCCCTCTGTGGAGAAAGAAGTGGTTCAGGACTATGTAGAAAAGCTGGACGTGCACAAGTCCATGGGGCCGGATGCGCTGCATCCGAGAGTGCTAAAGGAGTTGGCGGATGTGATTGCAGAGCCATTGGCCATTATCTTTGAAAACTCATGGCAATCAGGGGAAGTCCCGGACGACTGGAAAAAAGCTAATGCAGTGCCCATCTTTAAAAAAGGGAAGAAGGAGGATCCTGGGAACTACAGGCCAGTCAGCCTCACCTCAGTCCCTGGAAAAATCATGGAGCAGGTCCTCAAGGAATCAATTCTGAAGCACTTAGAGGAGAGGAAAGTGATCAGGAACAGTCAGCATGGATTCACCAAGGGCAAGTCATGCCTGACTAATCTAATTGCCTTCTATGATGAGATAACTGGTTCTGTAGATGAAGGGAAAGCAGTGGACATGTTGTTCCTTGACTTTAGCAAAGCTTTGGACACGGTCTCCCACAGTATTCTTGCCAGCAAGTTAAAGAAGTATGGGCTGGATGAATGGACTATAAGGTGGATAGAAAGCTGGCTAGATTGTCGGGCTCAAT
The DNA here is from genome assembly GCF_015237465.2 of Chelonia mydas. Lineage (NCBI taxonomy): Eukaryota > Metazoa > Chordata > Testudines > Cheloniidae > Chelonia > Chelonia mydas. The sequence continues at coordinate 252,568,003 of NC_057850.1, forward strand.
GGGTAGTGATCAAATGGCTCCATGTCTAGTTGGCAGCCGGTATCAAGCGGAGTGCCCCAAGGGTCGGTTCTGAGGCCGGTTTTGTTCAATATCTTCATAAATGATCTGGAGGATGGTGTGGATTGCACCCTCAGCAAGTTTGCAGACGACACTAAACTGGGAGGAGTGGAAGATACACTGGAGGGTAGGGATAGGATACAGAGGAACCTAGACAAATTGGAGGATTGGGCCAAAAGAAATCTCATGAGGTTCAACAAGGACAAGTGCAGAGTCCTGCACTTAGGACAGAAGAATCCAATGCACCGCTACAGACTAGGGACCGAATGGCTAGGCAGCAGTTCTGCAGAAAAGGACCTAGGGATTACAGTGGACGAGAAGCTGGATATGAGTCAACAGTGTGCCCTTGTAGCCAAGAAGGCCAATGGCATTTTGGGATGTATAAGTAGGGGCATTGCCAGCAGATCAAGGGACGTGATCGTTCCCCTCTATTCGACATTGGTGAGGCCTCATCTGGAGTACTGTGTCCAGTTTTGGGCCCCACACTACAAGAAGGATGTGGAAAAATTGGAGAGTCCAGCGAAGGGCAACAAAAATGATTAGGGGTCTGGAACACATGACTTATGAGGAGAGGCTGAGGGAACTGGGATTGTTTAGTCTGCAGAAGAGAAGAATGAGGGGGGATTTGATAGCTGCTTTCAACTACCTGAAAGGGGGTTCCAAAGAGGATGGATCTAGACTATTCTCAGCAGTAGTGGATGACAGGACAAGGAGTAATGGTCTCAAGTTGCAGTGGGGGAGATTTAGGTTGGATATTAGGAAAAACTTTTTCACTAGGAGGGTGGTGAAACACTGGAATGCGTTACCTAGGGAGGTGGTGGAATCTTCTTCCTTCGAAGTTTTTAAGGCCCGGCTTGACAAAGCCCTGGCTGGGATGATTTAATTGGGGATCGGTCCTGCTTTGAGCAGGGGGTTGGACTAGATGACCTCCTGAGGTCCTTTCCAACCCTGATATTCTATGATTCTATGATCCCAGTATTTGCTGCCAAGCTATGGAGGGCACAGATGGAGAGGAATAAGATAAAAATGTCTCATTAAAGAGCAAACATTTTCACTGATCAACTGCAAACATTGATTCCCAATTGAATGGAGCACATGTAAACACACATACAAAACCCAAACAGAATTAGATTTGCACTTGGGGCTAGATTTTCAAAGGGATTTAGGCAGATAGGCATGGAGTGGGAATTTCAAAATCATGTAAGTGTAACCTTTGGGTGGGCTAGAATTTACTTTCTTGCTATTCTTCGGTGCCTAAAAAACCACAACTCCCATAGAAAAGCACCTGGAGACCCAGAATTCAGTCACTGAGGATTTTCAGCAAGGATTGCACACGGACAACCTCTCCACCATCAAGAACAAAAAGAATAAACTTAATTTTTAAGTACCGACTTTATAAAATCTTATGATAAAGAAGCATAAACATTAACAACTGAATTTTTACAACATAATATAGCGACTTTATAAGCCACATACATTATCGTCACAGTTATACATAAATAGAAAGAAAGAAAGAAAACAAATTAAATCTGAACAGATCAGTCCCCAGAGTGAGAAGAAGTTCAGAATTCCCAAAAGCTTAGATTGAGTTCACCTGAGTCTCAATTGGAGTCTTTGATCACCAAATCTATACAGTCCGCTGAATAAAAAGCAACATCTTCCTTTCACTTGCTTGTGGAAATTTTCAGAGGGAAACCATGCAGACTCTTCCTCTTCCGCTGCTGAAATCGCTGTTAGCTACTAACCAATTAACCAACCATTCAGTTAGGTTTATAGCTTTAAAAATAACCCTGTTACAAGAAAACTACAAAAACAGAATAGCAAAATAAATGATTCTTTCCCCATCTTCCCATTTAAATAAAAGAAAAATTGGTGAATCATCCTAGTTGAGACAATTTAACTAAAGCAGTTTGGATAAAATCAAACAACATTCAAAGTATACATTTAAAACAAAAGAAATTTGTTTCCCTCAAAATGTCCCCTTTCTATAATGAACACTGTCAGGGCTTTCCTGTTCGGGGGTTAACAATATAACTAAACAGCTGCAGAATGCTTTAAAGTTAGGGGAAACAGCAGCCTGCTTCCCGCGGCTGGGGCTTATCTTCCCCCAACCCACACAGGGCACATGGCCTTTTGCAAAGCAGCTGCCCTGCCTGCCTGCCTTCCAACTCCACACAGCAGGAAGTTGCCAGAGAAACCCTGAAACGTCGCTAGATGTCGCTTTGTGACCTACATGAGGGAACATCTCAGACAGATGCAATAAGAAGTGTCCAGCTCACACGAGGGGAATCTCTCTCCCCTCCATGAGCGAGGGGTGGTGTTGCCACCTTCCTAATGGCTCGTAACTGGATCCCCAAGGCCCCGCCCACGATTCTACCTCTTCCCCCCCCCAAGGCCCCACCGAGGCTCCGCCTCTTCCCTTGAGGCCCCGCCTCCTGCCACTCCCCTTCCCTCAAGACTCCCCTGCTCAGCCTCTTCCCTCGAGGCTCCATCGCGAGCCGCATGGGCAGCCCTGGCCCCGGAGGTGGCGGTGGCTGATGCTGCTGCACTGCCTTCTTCCTTCCACTTAGGGTTGCCCCCGATCAAAAAGACCAGACATCAGAGCTTGTCAGATGGAACCCGGACACAAAAGCCAAAACCTGGACAGTCCGGGTGAAAACCGCATAGGTGGCAACCCTACCGAGGGGTGCCCAGGGCAGCGTCCGAGTGAGGGAGTCTTTCCCCAGTGCGGGGGAGGAGGGAAGCCAGGGCAGGGGCTGGGAGGGTGGGGGGCAGCAGGGCAGGGTGGAAGAGTCTCCCCCCAGCGAGGCGGGGGGTGGGGCAGGACTCAAAGGGAGTATCCCTGGGATGCGGGGGAGGCTGCACTCACTGGAATGCCTCTGCCATGGTGCCTGCGAGGCAACAGTTCTCCCAGGACTTGGGAGGTGGCAGCTGAGACCCCATCTCTTCTCTGGCTCTGCTGCACACGCCCGGCCAAGCAACCCCAGGTCAGGTTCCTCCCTCCTCACCCAGTCGTGGCCTTGCCAGGCCCAACAGGGAGACCGCTGAGCTGTTCATACAATGGAGCATGTGGCGACTCCGGGACAGGCCGCGCCTGTGGATTGACGTCTCTGGGTGCCACTGTTCAGGCCTCCCCCCACTCGGTGTCTCGAGTCTGGACACCGTCCTCCCCGTCCCAGCTCAGGCCTGACCGGCAGGATTGTGTAGTCAGAAGAGTGTGGAATGGATTTTATTATGATCTTGTGACTATACAAATTGGCAACTTCTTTCTCTGAATATCACTGTAATCGGCAGTGCCAGTTGCTAGATTTGTCCCTGGTCATTTTGACACTTATTTCCTCGCTAGGGAAATCAAAAAGTCACTAAATCTAGCGAAAACATTGCTAAATTGGCAACAGAGACTAACGAGCATACCCAAAACTACCACACCTAATTCCAGAAACTTCAGAGTTTGGAGAGCTAATTGTAGCAACAAGGACCCAGACAAAAACCATTCCTTCCTAACCCCCGAATAGATCTCTTAAAGAGATATCTCCCTAGTAGGGAGACTGGATACATAAGCAAGTGAGGTATTAAAACTGGGAGACATTTTCTGGCTGACACATCTTTGGCAAAAAATGCAGATTTGGCAACACCAAAGTGTCTTGAGAATCCATGCCAGTTTTGCCGAATTGTTTTGGTTGAAAACAATTCTAAAAAAAACCCAAACCAACCCACCCAAAAACAATCAAAATGTTTTGTTTTGACATTTTGGAAATGAAGTGTTTTGATTTTTCAGTTTGAAACAACTTTTCAGTTCAAAGGTCCCTTTAATTTTATTCAATAAATAATCAAAAATGGTTTACAAAGGATCAGAATTAAAATGGAAATGTTTTGTTCAACCTAAAACTGAACCTATTTCATTGCTTCGCCAAGAGGTTGTTTGGTTGTTTTTTTTAAATCACTTTCTTTTATTGGAATTTTTTTTCCCGTTTTTTGGAATTGCCAACAAACCAAAAACATCTGTTATTTGCCCAACTCTATTAGGAATCTAACCTTCCATTTAAATCAACAGGAGTCAGGATTTTCAAAAGTGCCTATGAGGCACCATTCTGCATCTTGAGATGCCTCAATACCTTTGAAAATCTTGCCCTTAGTGTTTGTGAAAGGTGCCGAAGTGATAGTTCTGAAGACTGAAATCTTCTATTGACCGGGGGTTGATGATTCCCTGCAAGTCAGGGCTGAGGTTAATGTTGCGGGAGATGCTTTTACTGCAGCTGCCCGGGCTGTATGTGGTCTATGTGTAACCTCAGTCCCTAGGCAATGCTAGCCAACGTGTATGAAAGGCCCGGATTCCTAAATGAGGGTAATGTTGACTTGGTTTGTGGCATCGACTATGCGATGGCAACTGGATGTGGCGTGATCAATTGCTGATGACAAAGTACAGTGCATGCAGCTTTCCTGAGACTGTGTACACTTTGCAAGTGCAATAAAGCTAGGCTTGACAGAATTTTGCATCTAATTGACAGATAATATCCAGATTTATTTTCAAAAACATTTTCCCCAATTTTTCAGGATTTAATTGTCACAGTTGCAAGGAATTAGGGGGGAGGGGTCAGACAATTATTTAATGACAGTAGATGTTGAGATTGAAAATGTTGAAGCTTTATCACCATTAAAACAAAGTGTCAACATCACGTGTCAAATTATACAAAGTACATATCCTTAAATCACATGCTAAGTTCTTGAGCAGCATTTCTCTTACTTTGCCCACCTGTAAATTTTGATGATTGATTTCATCATACGCACAATGTTTACCGATATATACCAATAAAAATCAAAGCCTTCTAAGCCTAAATATAGCTTACCCAGGGCTCTAAGGAGCAGCACCAGTGCTAAGAATGTGCAGCTGCATATGATGCCAACCTAGGCCTATTGCGTGACAAGCCTGGCATTGGCAACAATTGGGGTTGTCAAAGGCTTTTGTCTCAGACTTGCAGCAGCCACGTGGAGCATTTGTTGTTCCTGCAAGGCATAAGAGTGGCAAAAGGTCCACCAGGCACCCAATAATTCCACCCGCGCCATCTAAGAAGGTAAGCAGGGGAGGAGGAGGAGAACTGTGGAGCTGCCAGGGCAGAAAGAGGGAAGGGTACTCCCAGCAGCTAGACATTCTCCATGACCAACCAGAATGAGAGGAGGGAAGCACCAGGAGCTCCAGCAGGATCAGTAGTCCAAGCCCTCCAGGGTCCCGATTACTGAGCGCTTCAGGGAAAAGGAAGCCAGCACCCAGGTAATTGTAGCTGTGGTCCAGGCTCTATTTGCTCCATTAGCAGCCTGGGCACAAGCTTTCCTCAAACTCAGCACACTGAAGATGAGACCCTACCAATTTCTTACACCTCCATGATCAACCATACGAGGCTTTAGTCAGCCATATTCACTGTCAGAGAAAGCTTCAGAGCCTTTGCATCTGCAGGGAGCTGGTAAAATCCAGCCAAAGTTATTTTCAGACCTTCAGATACGATGTTCTATCCCTCTCTCACAGACACACGCGTCCTGCTGTTTGTGACTGTGCCCTGTAAAAGCCCAGTGACTGATGCTCCCAATTCAGTTCGCTCTTCCTGAAACATCTTTCCCTTATTTGTTTCTGGCAAATTGGAAATTGCTTTTCTATTTTAAAACAGTGATTTCCGTACTCACAAAAGCACAGTCCCCTGATTTCAGCAGCACATCTGAGTAGGTTTTTTACTAAAAGCACAATGGGCCAGATTCAGACCTGGGGAAAGTGGCAGCAATCCCTGGATAACAATAATTTCCTTATCTGTCAAGTGGCTTTGTCACTCTCCTGCTGTGTGACCTTGGTCACTGCTTCTCTCTGAGCTTGTTTCCGCCCCTCCCCTCTCCTCTTTTTTGTCTACTTTAGACTAAACTCTTAAGGGCAGGACTCACTATGTGTTTGTAGATCACCCAGTAAAGTCCCAATTAGGGTGCCAGCCAGTAGAGATTCAAACCATCTTGTTTATTTCAGGTTTGGAACTTTAATCTCTTTCAGAGTTACACTTTTCATTCTGTGCCATGGGAAAATTGAAGCCAACCCCCTCATTTTGAGAAAAATGGAGTCCTTGCAGCTGCCTCGGCTGATGTGTTGCCTGATCAGTGCACCTGCCTTGGGGTTATATCAGTCGTGTTGTTACAGAACACGCTGCCGTTTTCATTTTTGACATGTCACTGGGAGCTGTGCCGTCCGCAATGATGGATCAAGTGGTAACGTTCAAAGCCACACTTCAGAGGGACCCATCTTGCCCTGAAAATAACAGCGTTTGATAAAAGGTTGGAACCGTTGCCGATTCTTTAGTGAGCAATTCAGATGATTGTTCAAATACACATACATAATCTCTAACCTCCATTCAGGGACCTGTTTGAGCTAAATAAAGGTTTCAAAGCCTCCCAATAGTTGCCACTGCCCGTGTTTCTTCTTTCCCCCTGAGACTGGTTAGAACACTATGCCCCCCTCCTATCAGGCCAGCATCACCTCTCGACAATTAGCCACGGTTTTGTCATTTCCGGACTGGATGAAACTCAATATATCTAGCTGACTCAGGCCCTGTGCACTTACAGTGACTAATGAAGTCAAGGCAAAGATTTCCACTGACTTTACTGGGCTTTGGAGATGGCTGATACCATAGGCCCTAAGAAAACTTCACTTAGGTCTGGTCAGGCTATGGGGGTCTGAACAGCAGCATGGGTCTGAACGCCAAAATGTTGTCCTGTAACTCCTCAGTGTGGGTGCTGCAAGGGTGAACTAATAGATTCTACTGCAGGACTACTTTAATGTGCAATAGGAACCTTTTAGTTTGTGTCTGCAGCATCTACATAGGGGAGTCAGCACACATTTTGGTGCTCATTGCTATAGCCTGATCTGTGGGGCAGTGTAGACATAACCTTAACCCAGAATACAGTAGCCTAGCTTCTCAGCAGCTGGTGCTGCTGAAATCACATTCCCCCACCACTCTGCTCACTACACTGGTTCCCCGTAGAATATCAGGTCAAGTTCAAAGTTTGCAGATGACACAAACATTCGGGGAAAGGTACATGATGAAGAAGAGAACAGATGACTGATTTAGAGTGATCTGGATTGCTTTGTAAACGGGGCACAAGCAAACAATATGTGGTTCAATTCAAGAAAATGCAAATGTACACATCTGGGAATAAAGAAGGTGGGCCATACTTACAGGATGGAGCCCAATGCTGGGAAGCAGTGATTCTGAGAAAGATTTGGGGGGTCATGCTGGATAATCAGCTGAACACAAGCTCGCAATGAGATGCTGTGGCCAAGAGAACTAATTGCAATCTTGGGATGCATAAACAGGGGACTCTCAAGTAAGGAGTAGAGAGGTTATTTTACCTCTGTGTTTGGCACCCGTGCAACTGCTGCCAGAATACTGTACCCAGTTCTTGTACCCACAATTCAAGAAGGATGTTGATACATTAGAGAGGGTTCAGAGAAGAGCCACAGGAATGATTAAAGGATAAGAGAATATCCCTGCTAGTGACAGATTGAGCTGTTTGAGTCTATTTAGCTTCCAAAGAGAACGTTAAAGGGTGACTTATAGTCTATAAATATCTCCATGGGAAAAATATTTAATAGTAGGCTCCTCAGTCTGGCAGAGAAAGATCTAACATGATCCAATGGCTGGAAGTTGAAGCTAGACAAATTCAGACTGAAAATAAGGTGTCAATTTTTAAACAGTGAGAATCAGGTGTGGAACAAACAAGACAAATCAGACCCCTGAAAGGGGTGCAGTAATCTGGAAAGGTTAGAGGGTATCAAAGATGGTAATAACTGTTCTTTTGGGGAAAAGAGAAGTTAGTTGAAATGGGCTGGAGCTGTCAGTGTTGCTCTTCTTGTTGTTGAAGTCCAGTCCCGTTTCACCCCACGCGATCTTTGGGATTTAACTGGAGCTGCTGATGTCATCTGGATCCCTCTCTCTGGCCTGGGCAGGATGAGGACAAAGGTCCAGTGTCCCAGGAGCTGGTGGGGGATGGCATCCATGATGGTGCAGTTCACTCCAGTGAGCAATTTTTCTCTCCTATGTTAGTTTTTTTTTGTAAGGACCCACTGTCACAATTGGGACATGGGCAATCTGACCTAGTGGTCAGGCCAGGTCAGATACCAGGAGGTCGGAGTCTAACACTGGCTAGCGGGCAAACCAATTTTTAAACAGTGAGAATCAAGTGTGGAACAATTTACCAAGGGTCGTGGTGGTTTCTTCATCAATGACCCTTTGTAAATCAAGAGTGGATGTTTCTCTAAAAGATCTGGTCTAGGAAGTATTTTGGGGGAAGTGTTATGGCCTGTGTTACATGGTGGGTCAGACTAGATCAGTGGTTCTCAACCTGTTCACCGTTGCGGGCCGCATACGTGGCTCTCTCTGTGTTATCTGGGCCGCATCCACGCAATATACATACTACCTGTACACGTACAAAAAAAAAGAAAGAAAGGTGTAGTCTTTGTTATATGACAGCAATACAATTCAGATCGATACTGCACCTTTCACTTCACCCCTGACAAATGTCTACCAAGAGCATTTCAAATTAGCAAAATAAACCAAACCATTACCTGTAAGGGTAGCCGGGCATGGTGCCTTGCCACCCTCGCTTCCACGCTGCGACTGGCGGCGCAGGTGGGCTGAGCGCCCGGAGAGCACAGCTGCAGAGCCTGCCTACGAAGATGGGCAGCCCTGCCTGATGCGGGGCACCCCCCTGCCAGAAACTGTCCCCCATGCACCCAGCCCTCCCACCAGGTGCTGCCCCCTCCCCCCAGCCAGGGAATGCTCCCCCATCAGGCAACCCCTTTGGGGCTGTCCCCTCAGCATCCAGATCTCCCCAACACTGGGCTGGCACATGTGCCTCCCCTCCAGAAATGAGGTGCCCTGTCCATATAGGTGCTGGAACTAGGGGTGTCGAGGATGGGGGGTTGCTGCACCCTGTGCCTTGAAGTGGTTTCCATTATATACAAGGTTTACAGTTTGGTTCAATGGCTCTCAGCACCCCCACTATAAAAATTGTTCTAGCACCTCTGGCTGTCCAGGGCAGAATGGCCCCCCAGGGACTGCCCCCTCCAGCATCCAGTCTCCCACTCAGGGACTGCCCCCATGCACCCACCCCCTCACCTAGGGACTGCCTCCCACCAGTCCCCAGCTACCTCGAGGACTTCCAGCACTCTCCACCTCCATCCAGGGACTGTGCCCCAGTATCTAGCCCCCATCCAGGTACTGCTCCATCCATCAGTCCCCCCACTACAGTCTGTTCCCCATGTACCAGATGCACCCCCCTCCCCACTGCCCAAGGTCCCTGCACCCCACTCCCTGGCTCATTGGTGTCCTGCCTCACCTGCACTTAGCTCAGCCGTGCAGCTCATCCAACTCTCCTGGCACTGCGGTCCCAGTACCGGGGAGTCTGCTCCAGCTGGGGTCACTGGACCCGTGCTCTTGTGGGGTGGGCGGGGCGTGGGCACTGAGCACACCGGCATTCTGCTGATGCTGCTGGGCCCGATCCTGCCTTTGACACTGGGCCCAATCCTATGCTGCCCCATTTTTAGCCCCTCGCACCTTGCCCTAGTTATGGCCCTAAGGATGTCACATGGGCTGCAGCTATATGCTGACTGGGCCACAAGCACCCCACGGGCCGCGGGTTGAGAACCACTGGACTAGGTGGCCACAATTCTGGCCTTGGAATCGATGAAAAAGTCTCAGTCCTAATCTTCAGGCCGCTCTATTGGTACTGTTTTAGCGAACGCATCTCTCTCAGAGACAGCCATCTACTTCAGCCACTGTGATCCTTACACACCTGTGAGGTAGTTAAGTACCGTTCTTCCCCTTTCACTCATGGGGTGGTTTATTAATTTAGACCAAATAAATGAGCCAAAGGTGTTAATGTAACTGAGTCACTGTTCAACATTAGACAGTGTTAAACAAGGTTTGGTATACAGAGACCTCTGCCTGCTTTCCGCCATGGCAGCCATATCTTAAAAAAACCCTTTAACCTTTTATTAAGGAAAAACAGTTAAAGCATTTGAAACGTAAAGTATTAAATAAGACTCTCATTTAGAAAGAAAATCTCCCTTGTCTGATAGTCCCATAGAGCAGTGCTGCAGGTGGGTAGAAAGCTGGCTAGATTGTCGGGCACAACGGGTAGTGATCAATGGCTCCATGTCTAGTTGGCAGCCGGTGTCAAGTGGAGTGCCCCAGGGGTCGGTCCTAGGGCCCGTTTTGTTCAATATCTTCATAAATGATCTGGAGGATGGTGTGGATTGCACTCTGAGCAAATTTGCGGATGATACTAAACTGGGAGGAGTGGTAGATACGCTGGAGGGGAGGGATAGGATACAGAAGGACCTAGACAAATTGGAGGATTGGGCCAAAAGAAATCTGATGAGGTTCAATAAGGATAAGTGCAGGGTCCTGCACTTAGGATGGAAGAATCCAATGCACCGCTACAGACTAGGGACCGAATGGCTAGGCAGCAGTTCTGCGGAAAAGGACCTAGGGGTGACAGTGGACGAGAAGCTGGATATGAGTCAGCAGTGTGCCCTTGTTGCCAAGAAGGCCAATGGCATTTTGGGATGTATAAGTAGGGGCATAGCGAGCAGATCGAGGGACGTGATCGTTCCCCTCTATTCGACACTGGTGAGGCCTCATCTGGAGTACTGTGTCCAGTTTTGGGCCCCACACTACAAGAAGGATGTGGATAAATTGGAAAGAGTCCAGCGAAGGGCAACAAAAATGATTAGGGGTCTAGAGCACATGACTTATGAGGAGAGGCTGAGGGAGCTGGGATTGTTTAGTCTGCAGAAGAGAAGAATGAGGGGGGATTTGATAGCTGCTTTCAACTACCTGAAAGGGGGTTCCAAAGAGGATGGCTCTAGACTGTTCTCAATGGTAGCAGATGACAGAACGAGGAGTAATGGTCTCAAGTTGCAATGGGGGAGGTTTAGATTGGATATTAGGAAAAACTTTTTCACTAAGAGGGTGGTGAAACACTGGAATGCGTTACCTAGGGAGGTGGTAGAATCTCCTTCCTTAGAGGTTTTTAAGGTCAGGCTTGACAAAGCCCTGGCTGGGATGATTTAACTGGGACTTGGTCCTGCTTTGAGCAGGGGGTTGGACTAGATGACCTTCTGGGGTCCCTTCCAACCCTGATATTCTATGATTCTATGATTCTATGTACCCCTGGGGGGTACGCAGAGGTCTTCCAGGGGGTACATCAACTCATCTAGATATTTGCCTAATTTTACAATAGGCTACATAAAAAGCACTAGCGAAGTCGGTACAAACTAAAATTGCATACAGACAATGACTTGTTTATGCGGCTCCATATACTGTAAGATGAAATGTAAGCACAATATTTGCATTCCAATTGATTTGGTTTTTAATTATATGGTCGAAATGAGAAAGTGAGCCGTTTTTCAGTACCAGTGTGCTGTGACATTTTTTTATTTCTATGTCGGATTTTGTAAGCAAGCTGTTTTTAAGTGAGGTGAAACTTGGAGTACGCAAGACAAAATCAGACTCCTGAAAGGGGTGCAGTAATCTGGAAAGGTTAGAGGGTATCAAAGATGGTAATAACTGTTCTTTTGGGGAAAAGAGAAGTTAGTTGAAATGGGCTGGAGCTGTCAGTGTTGCTCTTCTTGTTGTTGAAGTCCAGTCCCATTTCACCCCACGCGATCTTTGGGATTTAACTGGAGCTGCTGATGTCATCTGGATCCCTCTCTTTGGCCTGGGCAGGATGAGGACAAAGGTCCAGTGTCCCAGGAGCTGGTGGGGATCCATGATGGTGCAGTTCACTCCAGTGAGCAATTTTTCTCTCCTATGTTAGTTTTTTTCTGTAAGGACCCACTGTCACAACTGGGACATGGGCAATCTGACCTAGTGGTCAGGCCAGGTCAGATACCAGGAGGTCAGAGTCTAACACTGGCTAGCGGGCAAACCAAGACTCAGGAGTTAGGCAGGGTCAGGTTACCAGGAGAATAGCCGCAGGGGCAGGTATTACAGGGGAAGCAGTACTAAGCAGGAGGGATCCAGTTATATGGACAACTTCCTGTTCCTGTGCTTTTTTAAAAATAGAATCTGGGAACCAGTCAGATCCCAGGACTGCAGTCGTCTGTCAGAGTTCATCTTCTGTGCTGACAACTGTAAGCAGATCACTGGGTGGCAAGCTGGAACTTACTAGCTGCTAAGGGCTCAAGGCCTGAAGTCCCACATACCCCCAAAAGGAACGGTGGGTGCAAAAGCCCCTCCCCTTGTGATTTTTCCCACCAGTTAGGCCTAATAGCCACAGTTTTGGCCCATTAATTTCCAGACTCACATTTTCTTGTTTACCAGGCATGATCCTACCACTGTCCTGAGTTATATTAGGAGGCCTTTTTGCATGGACTAATTCAATCTCTGTCTCCCTTTCATAGCTCTTCCCATCAACATTTGTTCTTAGGCTTTTGTGACATCTGATGAACTTGCACATACTTTGGCAGGTGAGCTCACAATCAGGGTAAACCTGTAGGCCCAATTATCACAGCAGAGGCTGACACACACAATGGCTGGGTGGCTTGCCCAAAATCAGACAACTACTCGGGCTACATCTACACTGCAGCTGGAGGTGTAGTTTCCAGCTCGGATAGAGGTACACGCATTAACTCTGACCGAGTCAGAATACTGAAACCAGCACTTCAGCTTGCAGCCTGGGTTAGCCATCTGAATAAGTACGTAGGGTTTTGGAAGGGATTGTACTCGGGTGACCAGCCTGTCCCACGGCTCTTGCTACCGCGGCTACGCTGCCATTCTATATGCGCTAGTTTAGTCAAAGCTCATGCGTGTACATCCACCGAAGCTGGAAGCGACACTTGCAGCTGCAGTGTAGACGTGCCCTAAGTGGCACAGCCAAGAACCAAAACAAGAGACCATATTTAGCTGCTAGATTTCCCCCTCATCTTCCCTTGGGGAATATCCTGGGCCTTCGGAAATGTAGGCATGAGAGATTTGATGTTTTGTGGATGTGAGCAGTGGACCAGTAGAAAGCTGCAGCTTTGAGGAAGGCCAGCCTGCCATGCTGCTGAAAATACTAACTGTGGTCCTGATTCCCCAAGGTACTTAAGCGTGTGCCTATCTTTAAGCACTTTGGCTTCACTGGGACTATTCACACTGTTCAGGTTAGGCCCAGGCTTAAATACCTGGCTGACGGGGGGCCTCTGTAACTATGAAGTTTAAGAAATACACATACACACACACTCTGCAGAGCATGGAGCATGCAGTGCAAAGAGACTAGAAGCTACCCCTACATTCAGGAAGAGCAGGGAAGCAATGACAGGTTTCAGAGTAACAGCCGTGTTAGCTGGGAAGCAATGGTTGCAGAATACCTAGCTGTGGACTGCAAATGGATACTGCAGTAATTAGATCATTCCCCATGTAGTAAGATATAGCTAGTTATCTTACTGCTGCACCCTGTTTACATATCCTCCAGCTGGTAAATTTTGCTTAGTTTGCTGCATTCTAGCTTCATGCTGGGACCTCGATATCGTACCCATAAAACAATGACACGTTCCTTCCCTGGTGACCCTTTATTCATGGTGTGTGAATGTTCTGAAATGTTTAATTCTATTTTTCAATACTCCTTTTACGCATTCTGCTTATTTCATCTCTTTACTTGCTCCTGTGTACTGGCAATGCACGGTACTTGGAACATAGACAGGAGGTGAGTCTGTGGTTTTCTTTAGCAATAATCTGGTTCCTGCATCTGAAAGAATATTACTCTGCTTTCACACTTATCATTTATCCACCCTTGAACTGGGTAATGGTTTTGTAAAGTGCAGTGCCCCTGTTGCCACTTAATTAACAGTGCTGCAGATTTGTTAATTGTGGTGTAGACGGACCCGGAGAGTTCACTACGATGGTCAAGCTTTTGTAAAGGGACAAAATGGACAAGAAACATGGACAAGAAACATGCTTTTCTCATAGTACTGCAGGCTGAGACCGTGTTCTGTAGGGGAATAAACCAGTGGAAGGTGGGGGAAGAAAACCACATGCTACCTAACCAGGAAGTAAGGGTGGGTGGAGCACTGGTCCAACTCACAATATTCCGAGTTAACTCTTTGATGACCACTTCTGTATACCCTCCCCCTTGTAGTTTGCAGCATGGTTGTTGTCTTTTCAGTAATCAGGGGCTCTTAGCGCTCTCATGGGGTAACGCCTTTCCACAGCAGCCAGGACCACCTCTGAGGGCAGAAACCCACTTTCTCCAGCCTTCTGCTCCTGCAATTCGGTAGATACCCCCATCTTGGACCTTCCTTGCAAAACAGCATCCTTTTCTGGCCTTGGGTTCTCCCCGATGGTCATCGGCAAAGGGGTGCTTGCACCTCACTCTGAAAGCTGACATGATGCTGGTGTCATCTTATGCACCACTCTCACTTAAAAAGCCTTTAAAAGACAAGGGGTCCAGTTTGTTCTGGGACAGTATCTAGTGTGAAGCTGGAAAGCCACGTGCCAGCTCTGGCCAAGGCTGCAGGTGTCAGCTAAGAAGGGACAAATTCACAGTCAGGTGCCAGGCCTGCTCACTTGTGTGTTAGCACAGTCCAACGTCGATGTTAAAAAATGTACAAAAATGTGTTTAAACTTCATGAAAAGCTGGTGGGATGAACGCTAATATTTGATTAGCCAAACCCTGTTACTTACCTTTGACTTTTGCTACAGGGTGCAGCCACCTCTCACATGCTACAGCATATAAACACCTGTGGAAAGGACACTCTCAGGCACAGGAAATATTAAACAGCATGCTTTAGGGTTTAGGGCCATTTCTGACTATAGGAATTAGTAGGAGAACTACGATAGGGGCAGACTATCCCACATCTACCTCATGTAAGGTTTTTGGCCACTGTCAGACACAGGATACAGTACTTGGTGGACCATGGGTCTGTTCGAGTCTGGCAATTCAAATTAGAAACAAGGCACATTTTTAGCAGTGAGGGTGATTCATCATTAGAACAAACTACCAAGGGAAGTGGTGGATTTCGCACGTGTTGAAAACCTCAAGCTATGATTTACTGCTGTTGGAGACTGGGACAGTGGTCAGATATTAGGAAAAACTTTTTCACTAGCAGGGTGGTGAAGCACGGGAATGGGTTACCTAGGGAGGTGGAATCTTCTTCCTTAGAGGTTTTTAAGGTCCGGCTTGACAAAGCCCTGGCTGGGATGATTTAGTTGGGGATTGGTCCTGCTTTGAGCAGGGGGTTGGACTAGATGACCTCCTGAGGTCCCTTCCAATCCTGATATTCTATGATTCTATGTCTAATGATTAGAGCAGGGGCAGTTGCCAGGAATAGGAGCCCAGCCAGAGTCGGAGGCCGATTGCCAGAGCCGGAAGTCAGGAATTGGAGCGAAGGGTCAGACCTCAGTTACCTGGAGTGATGGAAGGCAGGAGTAGGGCTGGAAGAAGGCTAGGGAACAGCAGCTAACACAGCCATGGGCAAATGCACTGAGCTGCTGCCAGACTTCTGCCGCTGGGCGTAAGAGTCGGTTTGCTGACTCTTCCAACCAATCAGGTGACATAGCCAGTTAGGCAGCCTGCTCATTAGGTTGCCTGAAGATCTGGGTCTGTTGCAGACCCTGATTCCTGACAAATGCCTTTCTGAAAGATAAGCTTTAGTCAAATATACGATTTAGTCATGGATTCTGTGACTTCAGCCCTGCAATGGGAGCAGGAAGGGGCATGGCTCTGAGCTGGGGCTGTCAGCCCCATGCCGGGGCGGCCTTGGACTTCCATGATTTATTGTTTATTGCCTGTGTCCTGCCTGTGACTTACTAAAAATACCAGTGACAAAAATCTTAACCTTAAATGTAAGTTATTGGGCTCAATGCAGGAGTAACTTGGTGAAATTCTCTGGTTTGTGTTATACAGGTAATCTGATTAGATGATCTAATCATTCCATCTGTGAATCTGTTAATTCCTTTGCTCCTAAGAGAGCACAGGAATAGATATTGAAGTTGGTATTCAAGATGCTCCCAGGTTTATAAACAATATCAACTACATAAACAACTTACTCAGTGCGGAATATTAAAGTAGTTTAATAATGTTACAAAGTGTTGTCTGGGGATAATATGCCTTTTACAAAGAAAGTGCAAACGCAATCCGCAAAAGGAACGTAATCAAGATATCTAATTTATTGTAAGGCAACAGTAGGCCAGATTCATCACAGGGATTAGCATATTTTACTTTTCAAGCTGTAGCAAATAAAGATTTTTTTTTCCAGTCGTCAATGTTCAAAAACTGATCAATAAATCTCGTTCAGCTGATAATTGCTAGATATCTATCTATATTCATAGAAAACTGGCACCTGCAGAGAGAACAGAATTTCATGAAGTGCAACTTACCCGGTAAACTTCTTTGCAAAGTGCAAATTTGATATTTGCAAAACGCTGAGCAGCAGCTCCTGTTGTGAGATAACAAACCTCAAACAATTGGAATGGTCACCGAAAGCAAATCAATACAGAGCATTCAGATGTGCCGTATTCGGTCGGGTACACCGAGTAGAGCTGGGCAACGTTTTTCAGCCAACACTATTTTTCAGTTGAAAAACATGCAGATTTGATGATACTGAAATGTTCGGTGCATCCATGTCAGTTTCAGCAAACTTCTAGATTTTTGTTCCTCCAAATTTAAAAAAAAAGAAGTTTTGTTTTGACATTTTGTAAAAGAAAAGTTGGTTCGAATCAAAACGTTAAGACATGTGGGAAATAAAAGAATTTTTGAAATGAAAAGTTATTTTGACCATTTAAAAAAATAAGAGATCACAACATTGTTTGACCCACATAAATTAGGTTGTAATATTTCGATTTGCTGAAAAATTCTCATTTTGGGGTTGGACCAAAATGATATTTTTTGGTAAACTTTTTGAAAATGCCAAATGTCTAATATGGAAATATTCTGAATTTGGGATTGGCTCTCATTCAGCAATCAGTGGCCAGAAACTGGTGTGGCTACACCAGTGCAAACCCCACATATAGACAATTACAATTTGAATTGGTTGAGCTTATTTCAGTTTCAGGCAGGATCAAATTAACTTAGTGACCAAGTTCCTTGGGCAATTCCTATACTGAATGCCGGCAGCTCCTCGTTTTTCTGCTCAACCCTCTCCTTGCCAGACACTGAATGGGATCTCTCTAGCTCATCATATTCCTTTATTAGTAGTTGTCTCAAGAATATATTTATTGCGGGGGGGGGGAGGGGGTGCGGAAAGAGGGTTGGTGGCATTATATATTGTCCTGCAATCATCAGTAAGTGGTCTCAAAGCATGGAAACACAGTATATTCTGAAGTAATTCTACTGCCAAAATGTGTCACAATCCCCTAAACTGGCTTAGAGGATAAATGCCCACTACTGCTATCAACAAATGGAGCCACTCCTTCAGCACCAGGGATAGACATCTATGCATTGGTGCTAATGGGGCCTAGATTCAAATCTTGCTGACAACCCACGTAGGGGGTATTACACAGAGTACTACTTCAGAGTTCCAGAAATGAATAGTCCTTAAAATACAGGACATTGAAATGGTGCCAGGCAGATTTCACTTTCTCTGGAACAGGACAAAATTGCCCATCACACTAATGCATCTGTGAACATTTACCTTCTACTTTGGTCCTCATCACCTCCCTACACCTTATGTAGCAGGTTTAAAAAAAAACAGCAACAAAAAATACAGTGCACATTCCATGTCCATGTTTTCTGATCAGTGTGTAAAATCCAGTGGCCAGATGCTCAGCTGGTGTAAGTCAGCATAGCTCCGTTGACTTTGAACTGGCTATGCCAATTTACGTGATCAGAGGATCTGACCCCATGGATTTAACTGGTAGACTCCGCAGGATGCAAGTACCACTTATTGTTTAAGCAAACGTTTCCTCAGCACAGTGCGAGCAAACTGGGCCTCATGACCAGCTTGGATGTTTGTTTAGCCATTACTCTTACTTGCTTTTATAACAGTGATATTTTGCATATTTAAAGAAAACCAGACTGACCCATGAATTATTGGGTAGAGTCTCTTCTCCATTGTTTGTTCCTCCCTCCTATCAGGGCAGAGTCCTCTACGGATAGAGAGACTTGTATGCATTTTGTTTAAAAGGATATTAATTTCCACATACACCAGAGAGATGGGAGACAGGCGTAGTCTAACCCTGGTACCTGTGTGTCTTTGGAATGCTACCGGTCTAGGATACTTCACACTGACCGAGCACTGGGACTGCTTCCTTCATGAATCCTGGGTGCTAAGCCTACCCCAAAGCAGCTGGGAAAGAGGGGGAGCTATGCCCAGACTTCCTGCATAGAAGAGTTGGGCTGGAAGGGACCTCAAGAGGTCAACTAGTCCATTCCCAACCCCCCACCCCACTGCCACCAAAAGGAAGGCCAGGGTTGAGGGGGATGGGCAGGGGAGTAAGCTGTATACTAACCATATGCTGCCTGGAGAAATGGGAGGGATGGTGCCTCCGGAGTCACCACTTGGAGTCTGCAATTCTGCACTGCTTCTTCCAAGGGCAAAGTGTCCACCGGCCACAGCCTATCCCTGAGAGCCCCTACATCCAACACAATAGCACATCCCGTATCAGGGAATCCCAGCCTGCTGACAATCAGATTCACACAAGCCCTGCTGGACAATTATGAATTTCACTCTTCTTCCAGTAAAAGTGGCTAAAAATGTATTACCCCCGGAGTCTGAGTCCCTTGGCTCTGCTGTCACTTGCCTGTACATTTTCCAGTGAGCTGTTCCACCCTCCACTACAGTTAGGCTGGAGAGAGGAAATCCATTAAAGATAAGCTACGCACGGATTCCTCACAGCCGATCCCATGACAGAAACAAGCTCAATTATGGAAGGAAATTGCCTGGCTTTGGAGATAGACTGCCAGAGCCAGCGCTGTCAGGAGGGAGACAGCATCATTCAGGAACGATGAAGTTCCCACGCTTGCAGGACACCAAGTGCAGCTCTGTAACTATCTGAAGGCTGCAGGACATGCACTTTATTAACCTCGACACTTTCACTCCCCTCCCCACGGCTGGAGTCTTGCCTGCATTATAACCACTTCACTGTTGCCGGAGGGGCTGCATTACCCCTCCACGGCTGCCTGAGTTCCCACTGCAGAACTCCCACCGACTTCAGTAAGAACAGGGGAAGCCTGAAGTATTTTCAGTTGCTCATTAAATTTTCAAGTAATGGCAGCCTCTCCTGTACGTGCGTAGAGTTTTGATTTTTTCCAGGGATGCCAAATCTGAGCAGTAAATCGCACCCACCGGAGCACAGCTCCAATTACAGGCCACACTGGTGCTTACTTCCAACAGAAGTGGGACCCAGGAGAGAGCGCATTCTCCCCTCTGTCTTGTTTGGAAAACTGCCTTTTGGCCCCACCTCCTGGCTTTCCAGTTCCAGTGAGGAGGCTTTATAGCCGCTTAACAGGTAAAGGAGGCCTGCAGGCATCAGATGACCCTGTGAGAGGATTTACTGATGCGGATATGCAGACGTTGCAGAGGGGGGTGGTCTTCGTCATAAGTGGCAAGGAGCTGGTGCTTACTGTAGTTGAACCTGAATAGGCCTCAAATTAGTTAACCAGGATCAGCTGTAGATCTAATATAGAATAGAGCTGATTGAATACATGATATTTCAGTTTAGTGGCAGTTCCGATTCCCCTTCTTCCTCCACCCCAGTTTTTTCCCTGCTTTGGGTCAAACCAAATCTGGAATTTCTGATGAATCAAAAAAGCCCCTTCCGGGTCTGTTCCAGGGTGGGGATTCAAATCTGGGTATTCTACATGCCAGGCGAATGCCCTACATACTGGGCTAAGGGTTACGGGCTGGGGAAAAACAGCACCACTGCCACCTCTGGCTATTTTGTGAATGGCCTAAAACTCTGCATTAAATTCACAAATACTTTCAGGTTGACCAAATTGCAGTTTTTAATTGAATAAACGATTAGTCTGAAAAATGTCATCCAGCTCTAATCTAGAGTACGTACAATACGGCCACATTAGCCTTGCTATCAGCACTTTAAACGACTGCATTTCCTGACCTTTCAGAATCGGATTCTCTGCCACGTTTTGGGTGCAACCCAGACCAGCGAGTTGTGTCACCGCTTGTCCTGTAACCCTGAGTGCTTTAAAAGGCTCTGCTTCTGTAGCTCCCTGTCTAGACACTCCCAGCCAACATACAAAGCATTTACTGAGTGTCTGTGTGTTGAGCCATCCTGGTTATACCACAGCCACACTTTGGTCTCCACCAGCCAAATGATCCCAACACATGCCCAGACCCACATGTCCCCCAAACTATCTACTTTGAAGCATCCAGTCCTCTCCTGGAACACTCGGAATTCATAAGGTTTGTTGTTCTTTTAAAGAGACAAGAGCAGAGTTTTTCTTTTAACTGGAGTTAACAATCCCTTCAGTTCAAACAGCACTTGAGCTTGATGATAGTAAAAATGAAACTAACAAAAAGGACATAGGTTAAGTTAGAAAGGGTTACAAACAAAAGTAAGAGTACAGTTTCTAATGGCCAAGACCTAACTTCAGCAACTCACAGCCTTTGTTCAGATAGTCTCTGGGAATGGAAGACTGGTGAGGAAACTCCAACCCCCCTTGGTTGAAGAACCCATCTTTCGCAGCTTGCAAGAACTCTGGGCCCTTGCGTCTGTCCAGTGATAGATGCCAACATGGCTTCTTCTCTTTCCTTATATCTCCCCAAACTCACTGTTTTGTCCCCAGACTCAGGAGGTAAATAGGACTTCCATTGGTTTTGGTCACACCTTGCTTAATTTCTTTAGAGACAGGTAGACAGCTGCCTTCCCTCCTGTCTGGGAGGGAAGCTGTTTACCACCTCCCACTGATCTGCCTGATTTAAACACCTTTTAGTTGCAGACTTTAGAGAATATTAGTGAGTATTCAGAATTTCTCTTATAGGGTTAATCCATACATTTCATGACATGAGTTTTATTAGCTGTCATAAGAGACCTTACTTGATACACTTTTATAATGCAGTAATATTGCATACAATCAGTTGATTCAATAAGTTGTCTTTATAGCCCAGATAAAAGTTTCTTTCCCCTGTTTAGGTGTAGATTCTCCCCCATATTTTAGCTTGAGAGCTTTGTTTACCTTTATCATAAATATAAAGGGAAGGGTAAACCCCTTTGAAATCCCTCCTGGCCAGGGGAAAGCTCCTCTCACCTGTAAAGGGTTAGGAAGCTAAAGGTAACCTCGCTGGCACCTGACCAAAATGACCAATGAGGAGACAAGATACTTTCAAAAGCTGGGAGGAGGGAGAGAAACAAAGGGTCTGTGTGTCTGTCTATATTCTGTCTTTGCCGGGGATAGACCAGGAATGGAGTCTTAGAACTTTTAGTAAGTAATCTAGCTAGGTACGTGTTAGATTATGATTTCTTTAAATGGCTGAGAAAAGAACTGTGCTGAATAGAATAACTATTTCTGTCTGTGTATCTTTTTTGTAACTTAAGGTTTTGCCTAGAGGGGTTCTTTATGTTTTGAATCTAATTACCCTGTAAGGTATCTACCATCCTGATTTTACAGGGGGGATTTCTTTATTTCTATTTACTTCTATTTTTATTAAAAGTCTTCTTGTAAGAAAACTGAATGCTTTTTCATTGTTCTCAGATCCAAGGGTTTGGGTCTGTGGTCACCTATGCAAATTGGTGAGGCTTTTTATCCAACATTTCCCAGGAAAGGGGGGGTGCAAGTGTTGGGAGGATTGTTCATTGTTCTTAAGATCCAAGGGTCTGGGTCTGTAGTCACCTAGGCAAATTGGTGAGGCTTTTTACCAAACCTTGTCCAGGAAGTGGGGTGCAAGGTTTTGGGAAGTATTTTGGGGGGAAAGACGTGTCCAAACAGCTCTTCCCTAGTAACCAGTATTAGTTTGGTGGTGGTAGCGGCCGATCCAAGGACAAAGGGTGGAATATTTTGTACCTTGGGGAAGTTTTGACCTAAGCTGGTAAAGATAAGCTTAGGAGGTTTTTCATGCAGGTCCCCACATCTGTACCCTAGAGTTCAGAGTCGGGGAGGAATTGACCTTGTTGTCTCTGCCTGACACCAGGCTTGGACAGAAACAAATACACATGGCTTTATCTAAGGCAAACTGTGCTGAGGCACTGCTTGTCAAAGACATTAAGAACATAATTCTAGCACATACCCATATTTTGTACACATCCTGTACATACATGATGCAAGAATATTGTGATCTGTGAGTTATTAGTGGTCCAATGATATATTACATGCCATCTCTTTGGTATACATCATGACAACAATGTTAGATGTAGTGAGTACGTCAGGCCTGATGAGAGTTGCTGAGACAATAATGAACCACCAACAGGCCACTGTGTCATATTCTCATTCACATGAAGGCCACTTTGCTCCTTAAAGTGGATGTAAATTACAATTACACCAGCCATAAGGCCCCTTTGCACTGCCAGA
Organism: Chelonia mydas; assembly: GCF_015237465.2. NCBI lineage: Eukaryota > Metazoa > Chordata > Testudines > Cheloniidae > Chelonia > Chelonia mydas. Next base: position 252,590,539 of record NC_057850.1, read on the forward strand.
GTAGTGCCCAGTGGCCAGAGCATAAATGAGACTCTGTCCCTGAGTGTTCAAACATACAATACTAGTGGGAGTTTTGCAATACTACATCCTTTATATTTAAAGGTGAAACCCATTTCCTTAGGATTTCATTTCTCATCTACCACAGGTGCTGCTTGCCAGTTTCCATTGCTATATGAGTCTTTTTCACAGAGATACAGTACCAAGTCGCTTTGCCCCAACACATGGAAAATCCATGCCATCAAGTTTCATAGATCCATCTCTTTTTGATCAATGGGGATGTACCTTGAAGTGAGGCTTCTCAGAATTGCCTTCTCCCCCCAGCCTCACACATACTTGAGGAAGTTTCGGATGGATGAAAAGTACCGGATTGAAATCTTGAGCGAGACGCTCTCTGCATATACAATTCCAGCAGCAGCATCACCAGCTTCCTGTCCATTGCAGCGCCGTTCGAGGGGTGACGCTCCATGACTTACTGACTGCTTGTTCTTTCCACTGAGACTGCCGTATGGGGGTCAATTATAACAATGATTGTTATGATGGGGGACATTTGCCCACTAAGAACTGGGCTGAGACCACCAGAGTCTCTTCCCATAGCCCATCCAATAGCCATCAGGTAACAAGTTGGTCACTGATGACTTGCAAGGATTTAAGATTGTAGAACAAAGTACATTTGTATCAGTTATGAAGTTACCATCTATCCAGTGATAGATGACTTACTGTCATAGATCCTTTCCATTCGCTTACAAGAGCATGAAATCGTTCAGATGCTGTTATTATGGGGATCAGAGCGTACAAGATCCAGATAGACAGAAATCAACATCTACACGTATGAAGTTACCATATTGCTGTATCTAAGATATATCAATGCGTGCCTCTGGATAAGAGCAGGAAATTACATTGGCATCTCAAATACCGCGATGTGATAAGGGTTGGTAACATTTTTCATTTTTATGGCACCCACTGTAGAGTGAAGAAAAGTCTGCTCTTGATTATACTCTTGCAACACCATTTCATTACAACGGGTTTGCACAGGTGCGGATGAATAGATTTTGAGCCTTCATCCCCAATACAGTCACTTGGAACCAGGAGCAACTTCACAGTGCAAAGGCCCAAACCTTGGCTGGTTGGAAACAAAAAAAAAATTAGTGTAGCTTCACTGACTTATGCCAGCTGAGAATCGGGACTTAATTCCCTCCCCCCCCCCCGATGTTTTAAACTTGTATCCTCTCTCTTGTGCCAGTTTTAAACCAGTGCAACTCCATCCACATTAGAGATACTATTGACTTACATTACTGGGACATCAAAATCAACCCCAAAGCCATACATTTTAATCGATCATTTAACTTGCAGTAATCAGTGTAACCTACTTTTACACCATTTTTTCCCCTGAAGAAATAGATAATGAATTTTAAAGGCAAATGTTTTCTCTTTTGGAAAGATAAAAATGACCTTGAGCTATCTACTGTTCACCTACAGCACGGCAGGAGTCTCAGCAAAAAGTTTTTAGGCTTATCTATTATAATTGCTTATACTCAGACACATTGATTGTGCCTAAAACCTTGCTGTGATTTGAAACTGTTTATTCAAATTATAATTGCAGTGCCATGAACAGTTCAAGCTGCATGCATGAGCTTGCTTAGGGATAGCCTTTTGGCCCCGATGCTAACTATCACAGTTTTGGTATCTAATGTGTGAGACGGAAGTGATTCTTCATGTAATGACAATGTGTCAGGGTGCATAATAAACCGTGGATCAAACAGAACAATTTCAGAATACATGTTGTGACATTGTATGGCAGAAAAACACGATCATTGTAGAGCTGTCGTCCGCATAGGGATTATGGGTGCAGTGTAGAGATAGAAATGTCAATAAGAATGGTCACCCAAAGCAAGTTTTCTACAAGTTGGCCCCAAAATGGAATATTGTTATGTTTGCTTCTGAACTACCATGGCATTGCTGACAAAGCCAGAATCTGTTCTGAAGTGAAGGGCTGGACTGGGACATGAGGTACAGATCAGCATTGAGAAGAATTGTGGAGCTACGCGATCTCATGGGATGGTGGCACCATTTTCCTTGGAGTTCCGACATACAGATGGGGTGTGCATCCTGCTCACCAGGAAGTCCCACCCTAAGTCCCCTGCCCAAGGCCACACGGGGAGTTTGTGGCAGAGCAGAGAATGGAATGCCCTAACCACTGGGCCACCCTGACTGTCCAAAGAGCCATTGTGGGGTGGGGCTCAAGTCACCAGCCTTTCAGTTAAAAACCAAATGCACCAATTAGTTACATCACAGAGACGAATGGATCTGGATTGTCCTCCAGAATAGCTCCACCATTAGTACATTGTATTAAGGTTGGGTAGTTTCCCTTCTCTCTTATGACCATTTGTTTTTATACCTAGGGACCTATCTTTCCCATGGATACCCCACCCAAATAGCTAGTAGGTGTTGGGGCTTGACGTAAGCTAGGGACACAAAAGCAAGCATGTAGAGATAGTGGAAGTCTCATGGTTAGAAAGGGGGTTGTGACGTTGCACTCCATATGTTTTATGGAATTATGCTTATAAGTGCGAATATGATGCAACTGGAATATCCTTTTTGCAAAAGGTCTCTTGTAAGGTATCATTACATAACTTATAATTTACTTAGTGAGTTCATCCTATTTTTATGAATGTATCATTCTTGTAACTGAAACTAGGAATACGAAGTATAACTCTGAGGTCCTATTGTAATTATGCAAAGTGTGGGCCATTAATGGTGATTTAGACTCTTGATGGCTCCCATTGACTAGGACAACTGGTTGTAAATGGCTCTGTTTACTTGCAAACCTTCCGAGCTATGTGCGGGCCAGCCCTGGAAGAAGAGAGACTAGAGGTCTCATAGGACAAGTGAACATGTCACATGATACTGGAATCCATCTTAAACCTGGTGCTTTTCCATTTAGAAGGAGGGGTGGAAACTCAGAGAGACAAAGGATTCCTGCCTTGTGCCAAAGATATAAAAAGGGGGGTGGAATAGGACAAAGGGGGTTCCAGTCATGAGAAAACCCCTAGTTTGTGAAAGAAGCTTTTTGCAGTATCTGAGGGTGAGATATTATCTGTAATCAGTTTTGTAATGTATTAGGCTTAGACATGTGGGTTTTATTTTGCTTCGTAACTTGCTTTGTTCTGTCTGTTATTACTTGGAACCACTTAAATCCTACTTTTTATACTTAATAAAATCACTTTGGTTTACTAATAAACCCAGAGTAAGTGATTAATACCGGGGGGGGGAGGGGGGAGGGGAGCAAACAGCTGTGCATATCTCTCTATCAGTGTTATAGAGGGTGGACAATTCATGAGTTTACCCTGTATAAGCTTTATACAGAGTAAAACGGATTTATTTGAGGTATGGATCCCATTGGAAACTGGGTGGCTGGGTGCTGGAGATAGGTGACCTGCTGAGCAGTTTTTTGGTTAAAGTCTGCAGCTTTGGGGGCATAGACCAGACCTGGGTCTGAGTTGCAGCAGGCTGGCGTGTCTGGCTCAACAAGACAGGGTTCTGGAGTCCCAAGCTGGCAGGGAAAATGGCTCAGAGGTAATCTCAGCACATCAGGTGACAGTCCCAAGGGGGTCTCTGTGACCAAACCAGTCACAGGGCTCTCATTTTAAGAATGGAGGGAGGTGCACTATCACAGTGAATGAGAGAGTGCACCACATTCTTTCACTCTCAGGAGAAGGCCGGAAAGATGCAAACGTGTCTACTCTGTTAGTCACAATTGCCATCCCTAGTTCACTCTGGTTTTCATGATCAAAGGAGAAAAGCTTTCATGTCTCTGAATTGCTGCTGTTAAAGTGGCGGCTGTACTTTTGTTCCATTAATTTAACTCTGCAATTCCCTGCTGTAATTTTTTCATATTGCTGCAATTTGTTCACCAGCAGACAACATATTTTGTTATTCTCCCTTCATGATATAGGTACATGTTGTGAAGAATACAAATAGGTTGGACTTGAAACACTGTGCATAAATTAAATCAAAGATGATTGTATTCCTGCATATGCTCACAAGAGCATCAGGAAGCAACCACACGAGGAGAGAATCATAGAAACTATATACTAAGGTGATGGGTGCACTGATTCGCTCGTCCCATGGATGCTTTCTGAGGCTCCCATAAACATGCAGGAAGGCAGTCTGATTAATTTTTGCACCGTGTAACAGCAAGGGAACAATTTAAAGTCTAAACTATTTGTAGTCTTCATCATATGTACATATATGAAAATGGGAGAATAAGAAAATACATTGTCTGGTGGTGAAGAGATCCAACTGGGGGAATGGCGAGGGGGTTGGGGGGGGAGAGCTCTTCTAATCTAGCAGACAAAAGCATATTGAGAGCTAATGCTGGAAGCTGAAGCTTGTAGAAAAAAAATCAGATGAGAAATAGAGTGCAAATTTTTAACAGCGAAGGTAAATAACCATTGGAACAGCTTACCTTGCGGTGGATTCTCCATCACTTCAAGTCTTTATATCTGGATGTCTTCCTAAAAATATATGCTATAGCTCAAAGAGAAGTTATGGGCATGATGCAGGAGTTATTGGGTGAAGTGCTTTGGTCTATGCTTTGGCCTGCACTAAGCAGGAGAACTGACTGGATGATCATCATGGTGCCTTCTGGCCTTAAAAAAAATCTATGAACACAAGAACTGACCAGAATCAGCCCAGATCTCAAACCAAGGCAGTTTGTAACCCTTTTTGAATTTCATAAACAGCAATATAGTTACAGCAGTATAAGACAATACAGACCAGATCCTCAGCTGGTGTAAATTGGCTGAGTCCAACTGAAGTCACTGGAGCAGTACTGATTTACCCCAGATGATGATCTGGCCCATGATTTCTGTCCTGAAGAGCTCACTATCTAAAGTAGTTGTAACTCAGCAAATGAGGAGTAGATAACTCAGTAGATAACAGCAGTTGTGGGAAAGGAAATGTCAGAAACCAGACACTAAGTGGAGGCTACCCCGCTGGAGACACAGGGTCCCTCTGTGCAAAAGCCAAACAAACAAACAACAAACAAAACAAAGGTGGGTATAATTGGCCATGAGTCAAGCAGGGTAGCTCTATTGACGACAGTGGATGACACCAGCTAAGGGTCTAGCCCTATATGATTTTCCTGCAAGAATGTAGTGGGTGAAACCTCTGACTATCAAGTTTATCCGCTATCTTGAGCCAGCCAAGCAATTCCAGAACGTCCTGAAACAAAAAAGACACAATCCCTTCTCCAAAGAGAATAGTCTAAATTAGACTGTAGCTAGCACATGAAGAGGGACACAGGGAGGGGGCAGAGAGAGCAGGGTGAAGAGAAGTAAAGATAATTGAGTCACACTGAGTGGCAAGCAGGTTCGCAGAAGTTCTGATATGTTCAAGCAGAGCCAAGATAGGGTAAGAGGAAGTCAGTGGCCAGCAAGGTTGCCAGAGGAAGGGGGGGAGGATTTGAGGGGGAGTCTGGGCCGCATCCTTGATCCTGTCACTGATCCCTCCCCTTCTGATGGGCCAACACATCAGGTTTGCTGTGCCTTCCAGCCTGCCGACATTTTGTGTTAATTCTTTTCTTTCTGCACCTCTTGGCATAGGCAAGGGAAGTTTATGGCCCCGCTCACTTGGGGGACCAGATCCTCAGGCCTGCTAAGTCCCTTGGCAGGGCTCTGATATGCAAAGGGGACTTAAAGCTGTTCTAACAAGGGAGCTGAAGATTTCTTCTCACCCCCATGGGAGGAGCTCTTCTGATGAGCTCCCAGAAGCCTGTGGGGGGACATGGCTACAGTATACTGTACTCCAGCAACCCCTGTTGGTATCATGGTCCATAGGTGGGTGTTACATACTGTTGCAAGTTACAGCAATCAAAGTTCTTTTAGCTTGTGCCTCAGGCTTGAGGGCAGGGAGAGAGAAGGAAGATCTGACCTATGATATTTTAAGTCCTTGTCTACGTCCTCTGGGATTTGCTCTCGCTCAGCCGGCAGTAATCAGAAATCTCATGTTCAAACCAATAGCGAAAATCATTTCTGAAACTGTTGCCGTGTTGATATGATTCTCATATCAGTTTTCATTTAAAAAAAAAAAACCAACACCCAACCCTGCCTGAAAATCACTCAAAAACAAATTATGTTTTTAGAATTAGTTCTGCCGAAAGCTAAATAAACTCATTATGAGAGGAATGAAAATTAATGTTAGAAAGAAGAGGCTTTACATATATTTTGATGATCAGCACTTCTGAGGTAATATGTTAAATTTAATTGTAAATTCAATTAGGTTTTAAGTCTGAAAATACAGAAGATGCTGCTCAGTCTGTTTCTTAAATCTAACCCTTTGACATTCTACTGTGGGCTGCATACAGTTACAAACTTTTAGGGGGAAAAAAATCTGTTTAAGAGACAAACTTCCAGCTGACAAAAAAAAAAAAAAATCACTGCAGTGCAACAAAATTCACGTGCTGCGAAAACCAGAGTACACACAATCGGGATCAGAACCTGGTTTTTTTCAGCGACAGCAACACGGAATGACACTGCTTGAGGAAAAGGTGAGGTCTTACGTATGCTAGTAATACTATATCATCTCTGTGCCCCACTAGCAGCTAACATTGGAGAGAGAGAGAGAATTACAATGTTCCTATGAAATATCTAAGCTTTAAATGATGTAAAAGTAGCTTAGTGAGCATCATTATCTTTATGCCCCCAATGACTACAGTATTTAAGTGCCTCAGTCTTTCATGCCATCCTCACAACGCTGCCCCTTAAGTAGGGAAGTGCTATTATCCCCATTTTATAGATGGGGAAAGTGAAGCACCGAGCGGCCAACTGATGTGCGCAGGCTTACATAGGAAGCCTGCAGCAGGGCAAGGAACTGAACAGCAGTCTCCTGAAGCCAAAGCTTGTGCTTCAGCCACTAGACCAGTCGTCAGCCCAGCAGTCAGCCAAATACTTGTGAACAACAAATACTAGGCCCCCTCTGACTCACAGCAGCACAACTTGACATGATTATTCATGAAGACATTCACCAATCACTTTTTGTACTGGGCATCCATATGTGCTTAGGAAGTTGGCCAATCGCTTCTTCAGAGGGCATCGCCACGTGCGGTAGCCCAGCGTTCTTTAATCTAGCCTACCATCTAATCCTGGCAACGTTTTTTCCATGACAGACACCCTGGGTTAGATTCTCAGCTGGTCTCAAGTGTAGTTCTTCTGATCACACTGGAGCTGTGCCAATGTACAGGAGCTGTGGATATAGCTTGTTGCCTACATTTCTGTTTGTAACCAGATATATTCTGACTGGAATACTGAACATGCGTATTAGGCTGGTGCCTATATAATTTTGTGCTTGCTTTTCATGAATGCACAGGGATTACTGTGCCGTGGATTTAAATGTTTGTATTGGAAGCAGGGAATTGATGGGCTTGACCTTATGAAAAGACGTTGTCATCATGGGTCTTCAGCTATTACCGATGGCTGTTGCATCACTGGTGAGCCAACCCAAACATGAATTCTTAATGTATTCAGCAGACCTGGAGGGAAAGGAGCTTTTCCAACCAACCTCTTTCCCCTCAAAAATGCAACAAAAATTGAATGGATGAGGAAATGGTTCACATCAGCCATCTGTGTTGGGGAATCCCATGTATGAGGAGGTGGAGGGGAAGGGGAACTTGAAAGGACTTCATGTCACAACCTAAAGTGGGGGATCAACCCCCTGATGCCCCTCGATAACCAACATCTACCGGAGCGATGCTCGATGGCTAGGTCTTCACTGCCAAAGAGGTGTTTTATTTATAGCAAGATAACTAACATGCAATAGTTACTGAGCTGTTACAACCTTAGAGGAGACAGGACGCCTGCAGTTTTTACCAAGAGGAAGCTAAGCAATAGCTGCCTCTGATTGACCTTGCCTTTTTAACCTCATCGGAAAACGACAGTGCCTTTTCTCCACCAGGATTTTACAGGGGGACGGTGAACCCACATTAGACATCCTGCAGTAAAAACCACAAACTCTTTTAGCAGTAAAGACAAAGGCTACAAAAAGCTAGGGCTTGATACCGATGCTAGTTAATGTGTCTTTAGCGAGTCTGGGATCATTCCGTACAGTTCAGGGAGCAACTCGGCATGAGCGCTGAAGAGCAGTCAGAGAGCACAGAAGCTGGACGCTGGGCAGACCCTGAAGGCATATGTTGTAGACACTATATAATTAGGTATTGATGAACAATGCAATTCATATTTTAAAAGTGCTACACTACACGACTGTTATGGCCCCAAGCACTACAGCTTACCATAGGAGAGTAGAAAAGAACAGTGCAAAATCACAAGTAATCGTGCAATAGTACTGTGATGGGGTCCACTCAGCGTTAGCGGCACTGGCCATCCTGGGGATTAGCTCTGCCAGGTGCTGCCTTCCTTTGGCAGTGCCCCTACCCATCATCCTTTCACCCCTCAGGCCCCTCTCGCTCCAGGAACCGCAGCCTCCTCTTGGTCACTCCGGCCAGGTCACTACATGGTTCCCCCTTCAGGGGGGAAGGTAACAGTCTTTCTGGAACAAGCTGTTCCAGGCCGTGTACTGTCATTTGCCTTGTCTGTGCCATGTGTAGCTAGTAGCAAAACCTGGGCCCACCGTCTCCTCCAGGTCCCAGCACAGGGGCCCTCGAATCAGCAGCCAAGGTCTGCTCTCCTATTCCTTAGTGCTTTTCCCCTAAGCCTTTTCCTACCTCCCCCTGCAATTTGCATTTGCCAGCCTCCAACTACCTTCTCCCAGGGAGTAATACCTCTGTAGTCCCATATACACCTCCCCTTTTCCCAAGGCATGGCTACAGCCTCCTTCTCTGCAGCCCCCTTCTTCTCTCAGTTCCTGGGCTTTCTGCAGGCCCCTCCTGTTCCTGTCCAATGAGAAGCCCCTTCCCAGCCTAAATCTCTCCCCTGTTCACTGCTTATTTGGTTGATTGGGCTCACCTGGCCTAATTCAAACCTTTCAGGGCCAGCATGGGGAATACACCCCATCACAAGTCCATTAGAAGATTAAATTACATTTATATGGTACTTTACAGATCTATGATTTCAGATTCATTTAAATATTTGAGACATTTATGTTTGTGGGCTGGGAGACTCAAGAGATCTCAGGGGGTTAGACATCCAACTCACACTAAAATTTCAACGGCATTTGGACACTTTTGCAATTCCCAGCTATGATGTCTGAGCAGAAATATATCCCAGAGCACTTTTAAAACTTTACCTGGATATTAGGATCTCTTCTTCCCCTACTATTAAAGTGCAGCCACCTCTGGTGTGGAATGTAACATTAGTACTATTTTCTTTTATAAAAATGGATATGGTTCTAGTCATGAAAATTGTCTCACAGAACTAGATAAATTCATAGAGGACAGGTCCATCAACGGCTATTCACTAGGATGGGCAGGGACGGTGTCCCTAGCCTCTGTTTGCCAGAAGCTGGGAATGGGCAACAGGGGATGGATCACTTGATGATGACCTGTTCTGTTCATTCCCTCTGGGGCACCTGGCATTGGCCACTGTCAGAGGACAGGACACTGGGCTAGATGGACCTTTGGTCTGACCCAGTATGGCCATTTTTATGTTCTTATGTACAGTGCTCTATGATCATTTTAAAAGAAAAAGACCAGATAAACCAGGGGTGGGCAAACTTTTTGGCGTGAGGGCCACATCGGGGTATGGAAATTGTATGGCGGGGCCATGAATGCTCACAAAATTGGGGGTTGGGGTGTGGGAGGGGGTGAGAACTCCAGCTGGAGGTGAAGGCTCTGGGGTGGGGCCAGAAATGAGGAGTTCAGGGTGAAGGAGGGGGCTCCAGGGATTGAGGGGTTTGTAGGGCGGGAGGGGGATCAGGGATGGGGCAGGCTGTTGGGGCATGGGGGAGGTGAGGGCTCTGGCTGGGGGTGTGGGCTCTGGGGTGGGGCTGGGGATGAGGGGCTTGGGGTACAAGATGGGGGCTCTGGGCTGGGATCGAGGGGTTTGGAGGGCAGGAGTGGGATCAGGGCTGTGGCAGGGGATTGGGGTGCGGGGCGGGCTCAGGGGTGCAGGCTCAGGGCGGCGCTTACCACAAGCAGCTCCCAGAAGCTTCTCCCCCCTCCGGCTCTGAGGAGTGGCCAGGTGGCTCTGCGCGCTGCCCCGTCCGCAGGCGCCACCCCTGCAGCTCCCATTGGCCATTGGCTTCATATCACATGGCAACAAATTCCATAAGGGAGCTATGTGCACAGAGCAAAAGCCCGAGTTCTGCAAGACTTCACGTTAGGTAATGGCGCAGAAAGCATCCCCTGCTCTGAGGAGCGTGAACACATAATGTGTTAAAATGACGTATCTGTTTAATTTTCATGATTATCTGTCTTTACGTTTCAGAATTCTGTGCCGGTCAGTGTTTCTCTTACAGTTTGACGGCTACAATATCTATAGGACCAGGTAAGGGGGTTCATTTTTGATGATCTTTTATAACACTGCTGGCATAGGAAGCTAGCAGTCTCTGTTATGTTTTAACTGTTTTTTTTTTAATTTTAATTGGTTTTCTACACCTGTGTTGTAGTAACTCCCCTCCCTTGCAAAGCCATAATTGTAGGGCTGTTTTCAATACAACTGGCTGGTGGAGGACTTATTTTTCCCTTGGCCTAATAAATGTATAGCAAGCCCTAGTGGGAGAGTGAGAGGGAAAAGAGGGACATAATTGAGAGATTTTTTTCGACGGAATTACAACGTTAAGAACACGTGGAATCTGTATTGCACTTTTCATCTTCAAAGCGCTTGACAAAGCTGAGAACTCATTACTTTCACAACACCCCTGTGATGCAGGCAAGTACTTGTTGTTATGCTCATTTTGTAGGCAGGGAAACGAAGGCAGAAAGATGAAGCGGTACGCATGTGATCACAGAGGGAATACCACTGTAAGAGCTGGGCTCAGAATTTCGGCATTGCCCACTCCCTGTTCTGTTCTCGGGGCACTAACACGTGCCTCGCTCGCTCTCAGCAGACTGTTGAGAACGAGTCTCAGCAAGTGGTTTCAGTGTTCTCGGCAAAAGAACCTAATTAAACTAAGGCAATCAGTTCCACTCATTATCGCAGAGACATGGAAGGAGCTGAAATGGTGCAAAGGAGGATAATGAAATGGATCCCTCCAGGACATGAAAGCTAAACCATTCAAACCTTCAGAACCCAGACGCCACACTGAGCAAGCCAATTCAACCTACAACATGGGTGGCTCAAGGATAAAAGCCTTGGGGCGCAATTCACCCCGAGCGGAAGTCCAGCACAAAGCCTAGGGCCAGCATAAACCCATAGGAGGTTTTGCCTTAGCAAGTATGAATTATTAAGAACCCCAGCATTTGCCTAAAAAGTTTTGAGATGAAAAGCTTTTTCCTATCCTAAAGGTGGAGGAATGAAAATCAGACTTAGAACGCTGGAAGAAACCTTATCTATAAAGAGAAGACTATCCCTTTTGTAGCTTAGTGCCCTAAACATTCATGCCATTGGGCAGTAGGTAAACAGTTAACAGATCCCTTTCCAAAGATCATTTATATTAGCTACCCTTTGACCCCCACTAGAAATTGAACCATGGATCATGAGAACTGAAAATAGCACACATTTCTAAAAAGTGAACTGAAGATCCAGACTTGCAAGTTGGGAGCTGTAACAGACCCATAGCCTGTATGGATCATGCACCAGATGCAGGACAAATAAGCAGAGGGTTATACATGCATTTTAAAGCCCCACTCTTGTGGAGTGAGTGCCCTAGACTTAAATGAGGCTCTACATAGGAGCTGCAGATTACCAGTGGAGACCAGTTTTCAGGAATGGGTGCAGAATAAAAATAGAAAGTGGGGAAGGGTCACTACCCCAGAGCATCTACAAATTACTGGTGACCAGTAACCCCAATTATAGCTCTTTGCTTTAAACTATGCGCACATACAACAGGAGCAGCAAACACTGATGATCTTTCAATCAGGTAAGCAGAGTGCTGGAGACAGCAGAGAAGACATATGTGAAATAGTGGGGCTTTCAGCATGGTATGTGATGAAAAAAAAGGGGATTTTAAAGCAATCCCAAGTAGAATAATGGCCTCTTGGGTGAATCACTGCAGTGTCTTTGCCAAAGGTAATTTAAATGGCTAAATGCCATTTTTTTTTGGTAACATATTCAACCTGAAAGGGATGAAAAAAGCTTTTCCTTTTAAATGGTGGTTTTGCTAATATTTGAACATTTTCTATCAGTGTCCCCAGAGCAGCACCTGCAAGACTGTCGACTAGGAAACACGGCTACATAAAGCTGCTTTTTTTTTTTTTTTTTTTTTTAGCAACGGTTCAGTTATGTAGATCTAATGACCTGATTTGAACCTGACCTGCTTGACAAGAAAGGTGGAAATCTATCAATCACTTGCATGGGGGGTTTGAACCTAGAGCCTTCAGAAGCAAAACACAGACCTCAGCTGCATGCTAAAGGAGCAGCTCCGTTAACTGGTAGCAGTAATATGCTCTTACTTCTATGTGGGCACTAGAAGAGGCGAATACACTCATTGTGATACTACTTTCTGACTTATTACAATGTATTATATATATTGCAGTAGTGCCTAGAGCCCACCAGTCAATGATCAGAGCCTGGCTCTGTTGGGCACAGTACACGCACATATAGTGACATGATAATCCCTGTCCTAGAGTGTCGACAGTCTATGTGTAAGACAAAAATCAACAAAGGGGCGAGACCCACTGGTGGGGAGGCTTGTGTTGCTACCACCCTATTGCAGCACTTGATAAAAGAGGGGACTTCAATCTCCAGGGCTTTCGCAAGCACTAAATTCACACGCACAATGACTAAAGGACATTCCCTTGTAACTGCTCTTTAGTCTCTCATCACTGGAGCTACGCCAGTTTACACTAGCTGAAGATCTGGCCCTTAGTGCTTTTTTTGAACCCTGTGGGCCTGATTCGCCTCTTCACTCCAGTGGTGTAAGTCAGAGTGGCTCCATTGCAATCAGTGTGCCTGACTCTCCGTGGCCTTGCATCTGGTCTGCCTCTCTTCTCTGATTTGGCAGCATTTCACGCTCACCGCACACAGGTTCAAAGGATGACAACAATAGAGAATCAGTTCCAATGGAATTAAACCAGTGTAAACCTAACATAGTGAAAAGAGAGTCACGCTCACGATTTGGACATAATTATAATGCATGATTTTGACCTCCGCATAGCCCTGAGTTTGAAAGCCCTCTCCCAGTGCACTAAGAAGCCAGTTAATAAATTCATCTCTGCTTAATCTCGCCTTCCCTTCTTTATTAGACACGGACAACCTTTCATTTTCCATCAGCCGAAGGATGATGTAAATTTGCTTTGCAGAGGTTGTTAGCATTGATCCTGGTGCAATGGCAATCAATTGACTACATCTTCAAAATTGTCCACTGTGGCTGCATTGATTTAGGGGCAACGAATGTAGCAGGCTCTTAATTTCATTACCATCCAAAAATGAAGTTTGCGAAAAGAATCAATACCCTTACAAAAAATCCCAAAGCAATGACAATTTATGTCAGCTGAGAATATGGCAAAAAGGCATCCTAAGAAATATAAGCTAGAGACATCCTTGTGCTGTTATGGGCACTTTAACAAGGGGCAGAGTGTAAAGTAGTGTTTCCGTCTCATTTTAATTAATAAATAATAAAAATATAGTCTCTCATGTCCACAGACATCCCTAAATGGCTCAAAGTTCTGTGCTAATTCGTGTTATTTACTATATTTATTAGTGGTCTGGAATGTGGGGGTGTTGAGTAGTGAGGTCGCTAACTTTGCACATGGCACAAGTTATTTAGATGAGTCAAGTCCAGCCAGGACTGGGGGGGGAACTTCAAAGATCCATAATCAAGCTAGGTGAATGGGCAGCAAGATGTCACATGAAGTTCAGTGCTGATAGCCACAAAATAACAAACAGTGGAGAGAAGAACAAACTGTTCATACACCTGACAAGATTCTAAATGAATGATATCAACATCGTGCACAGCATGAGAGACAACTCGGTGCAGATCGCAGCTCAATATGCAGCTGCAATCGAAAGACCAAACCAGATAGCATGCATAAGGAATGGAATGGATAATAATATGGAAACTATTATACAGTCACTATATAAATCAACGGGGCAGCATTACTTAGACCAGTGTGCACAGTAGTAGTCACAGCATCTGAAAAAGGATACTGTAGAAGTAGAGGGAAGTTCAGATAAGGTGACAACATGGAACATGGAAAATATGCTCATATGAAGAAAGACTGGAATTGTTTATCTTACAAAGGAGACGAATAAAAGGGGACAGGATAAAAGTTTATATAAAATAATGATTGATTTAGAGAAGGCAGATCGGGAGCTTCCCTGTCTCATAATCCAAGGGCAAGGGAACATTTAATGAGATTAAAAATGTGGCAAATTAAACAATGAGAAAAGCAAATTATTTTTCACTCAACAGATAATCAGTCTGTGGAATTCATTGCCACAGGATGTCTTTGCAACCAAACATTTTACAAGATTAAAAAAGAGACTGGATTTTTTTTATGAATATCAAGAGTTATAGTTTAAACGAAGAAATTTTGGAAGAGATATTAAACCTCAGGATTCAGGTTCATATCAGTCTCTAACTATTAGATATTAGAAGGAGACGTAACATGCAGGAGTAGGGCAGATTACCCTGCATGTGCCTTCTTTAGGGTTTCTTGCAGCTTCCTCAGAAGCATGAAGTGCTTGTAGCCATCAGAGACAGGATACTGGGTAGAGTTGGTCAGAGAAACTTTAATGGACCCATTTTCCAGTTGAAAAATGCAGTTCTTTTGAAATCTAAATGCTTTGTGAAATCATGTCAATTTCACCTAATTTTGGTTTTGGAGAAAAACTGTGGGAGGGAGGGTTCTGAAAACAAACATCTGACAACAAAAAGTTTCAATTTTTCATTTTGAAACAACTTTGCATTTGGAATTACTTTTATTTTGTACTACATTGGACATTATCAAATCAAATACAAAGTTGAAACTGAAGTAAATGTTTTGGTCGCGTTGAAATAAAATGGTTCAAACATTCCAAAACAAGTTTTTTAACTTTTCCTTTGCAAGGAATTTCAGTTGTTTTGTGCCACTTTGAGACAAAGTTCCAAAATGTTGAACTAAAATTACTATCCTGTGAATAGCAGGTCCTACCCACCAATGCAACTCCTGTCTCAGTCTTTGCAACCAGTGCGTCCTGCTTAAATTCCAGCCTTTTTTCTAAGGTACCTATGCGGTCCCTATTACAAGAGGATCAGAGCACCTCACAAACACAGACGTCTTTATACTCACAACACCCATGGCGAGGTAAAGAGCAGAGATATAGACAGACTAAGTAACTTCTTCATGGTCACAAAAGCAGCATGTGGAGGAAGCATGGAATTTAAGCCTGATCTCCAAAAACTCGGCTTGTATTCAAACCACTGGACCATCCTGACAATTCCATGCTGGTGTAACTCCGGCTGGGAAAGCCGGGCTCCGCTGCCATTGCTTAAAGCAGTGTTTGGTATTATGGTCACAGCTTGGTTGATATATTTTAGGTCACATGTGGGTACACTTTAATGGTGGGTGAATAACCATTGCCTATACAGTCCCCAAAGCACTTTGGGATCTCTCTGATGTCCACCATCATCTCCCTGCACGAGACAATACATTTTTATTATTATGTATTCATTAAAAGGAGTAATGGTCTCAAGTTGCAGTGGGGGAGATTTAGGTTGGATATTAGGAAAAACTTTTTCAATAGGAGGGAGGTGAAGCACTGGAATGCGTTACCTAGGGAGGTGGTGGAATCTCCTTCCTTAGAAGTTTTTAAGGTCAGGCTTGACAAAGCCCTGGCTGGGATGATTTAGTTGGGGATTGGTCCTGTTTTGAGCAGGGGGTTGGACTAGATGACCTCCTGAGGTCCCTTCCAACCCTGATATTCTATGATTCTATGAAAATGGTAATGAAACCCGTTCCATAGCACTTACCCTTTCAGGGCGTGGTCTAGTGAGCAGTGTGCTGGACTAGGACTCAGAAGACCTCGGTTCTATTCCTGGATTGGCTGCTGAGAGACTTTGGCATGCCACTTGACCTTCATGCCTCAGTTTCCCTATCTGTAAAATGGGGATAATGATGCCTCCTTCATAACATGCTTTGAAATCTACTGATCATAAGACCTGGGTATTGTTGTTAAAGTGGCTATGTGTCTTAACGAGTCTGAGGAGGAATTTTCAATTGTGCTGGACTAACATGATTGAAAAACATGTATTTTTTGCCTGTCAGGACAGGGCCCACCTGAACCTAGATGGCGTTAAAGATCGGTGTGTGTACATCCAGCCTTTGCTTCGTTGGGAAAAAATGAGCACAGTTTATGGCTGGGTTTAGAAAGTGTGCTCAATCAGACTTCCCGATTCTTCAGTCATGTAAGAATGTTAGTGTTAAGGCAACATTCTCATTGAAATATTTTCCTGTACAATCCATTGTAGACATATACTTTTGAATTTGAAAGACTAAGAGAGGCGCTAAACTATTTGGGAATGAAGGTGCATGTAACAGCAGCTCTGTATGGCGCTGTTTTTTATTTTTGCTGTTCTACCGCAAAAGGCATGAGTCATCTAGCTATACAAACTGTTGTATTCCACCCTCACTAATAAAATGTCCGTAATCAAAACGAAAATGAAGATTCAAGTGGAGAAAGGTATAATTTCTCACACTGATTTCCACGTCAGTCTGTTATCTTGCTTTTAACAGAAATCCTGTACTAAAGCCCAATCCTTGATTCTGTCAGATTTAGGGATGCTCTGGGCTCAATTTTATTTTGTTCCGATTTTTATACCATGCCTGTCACTGTGGTATCTGAGCATTGGGACCCTAGGTTTTAATGGTGTCTGAGCTCTGATTTCTTGTAAAGTATCTGCTTACAATTAATCATAACCTAAAAACCGTATACTTATCTATTGGTAAGACAATCAATTTCATGCGTGTCTGTAAAAACAAGCCTTTCAGAAACCACTGAACTATATACAGGAGGCATGACAATGCCTGTTTTAATATTACCAACCCCAACTATAAAAGAAAGATCATGAATTGGGCCCCAAAAATCACAAGCTCAACTTAAAAAATCATGAGATTTTTGTAAAAAATACTACTACTAAATGCTAGTGTTCTTTTTATTCACTTTCTGGTTTTTGTGTCTTTACGTTACACGCAGCTCATGTTTTCAAGCTTTTCTTCTCAACGACAAGGGCTAGAAACTTACTTAAAATGTTGTTTGCATTGTTGTTGGGGTGGTCCCAGGACATGAGAAAGACAAGGTGGGTGAATAATATCTTTTATTGGACCAACTTCTGTTGGTGGAAGGATCAAGCTTTCGAGCTGCACAGAGTTCTTGTACAGGTCTGGAGAAGGTAACAAGAGGAAGAGCTCTGTGCAGCTTGAAAGCTTGTCCCCTCCCTCAGCAGAAGTTGGTCCAATAAAATGTTACCTCTCCTAGCTTGTCTCTTTAAGAATAAATGACAGCTGTGATTCTCACATAATCACATGACTCCAGGAGCTGGGGCTTTGAGGGAAACCCCAATATCACAAGGCTCATGATAAAGTTATGAGAGTTGGCCACACTGCTGTTTACCTGACCTTCGTTTCTCCAGCTCTACTCTTCCAGCAACAGAGCCTTTAATTCAAACTATTATGGAAAAAGAATATGTATACAGAAAGCAAAGATCAGTAACACAAACCCTGAAGGCATTCCTCAGTTTTTAGGCAAAACTCTCATTGAATTCAATGGGAACAATGTCAGGCATTTTCTGTCGCGCACGAATGCTGCAGTTATTTATGGAGGAACCAGAGCTTTCTCCTCGTAACTTTTCTCCAGCCTAATCCCGCAGTGTGGAATCTTGTTCTTGTGCCGTGTGTAGCTCTGAAGGGGACTGGGAAGCTGCTCCTTTTCTTTCTGTCTCATGGAGCTTTCTTGCTGTATGCCATTATCTCTTTCCCTTTTGCCCCATGCTTGTTTACAAAGGCTGCAACACCAGTGAGTAATATTTAATTGCACCATTCCAAATTCATGCTCCTGAGGGCTCCATACTTCTCCCTTGCCACGCCCTCAGTGCTCCTTATTTATGGACATCTGCCTCTTCATTAACCACCTCCTCTAAGGCATGCCCCAACTAAAGCCTTATTTAATGCAATGCAAGCAGTACACCTTCTGCATACTATCCTTCCAGTTATCGCAGTGCATTACACTGTTACGCTAATTAAAAATCCAATTAATGGATACTGTCGGTTCAATCCATGTGTACGTGTGGGTGTGCACACACAGGCCTTCCTCATATATAACACGCTGGCTTTCCTAAAGCCATCAAACAGCTACAGTTATGGGAGCATATAATGTATGTTGCTTTGATGCGGGCAGAGTTAAAAGCAGATTTCCCCAACATCAATTCCATTTGATGGGTGGTTATTACCGCCAGCCACCTTAGAGGTTGCAAACCTGAAACTGCTGTTATTTTTTTTAAGTGCATGTTTTCCCAAAGGTTCAGAAAATTCTGACTGACAGCGTCAGAGCCCTAGACTTTCAACCAACTGAAAGGCTGATTTAGGAGGGTTCCGAATGGTTGTTTTTATCTACAGTATAGCTTTGCAATAATGTATGAGAAGTGAAAGAGAGGAAATGTTTTCCAATGCAGGATGCTGTGGCATATATTTGTCCTTGGACTATTACTGCTGTGTTGATTGGCTATATTTTATTTTAAAAAAGAGATGCATCACGGTATGCTTTTAGTATACCTGTACATGGTATATTTTGATGTTACAACTGTAGTCCTTTTAGTTGGCAAAGGGGATTGAAAAAATAAGTACACTGTTACAACTTAAAGTAACTGTCTTTACCTAAATTAGTTACTCAGTAAAAGTAGGAAGATAACAACATGGAAATGTACAGTGCTTAGGGCACAATAAAGCCATTATATGATCCAGCTTTCTAATCCTCTAAAATGTAGCTAACAGCACTGCCAAACACACAGAGCGCTCTCACCAGTACAACAAAACTTGTGTTGAAATTGGTGTTGATGTGATTTACTCACCTATCTTAGAGATGTAAACTATTCCAGACCACCTTAAAAGATACAAGTGATACTACAGTATATAGGATGGTGGATGGCAACACCAACCTGAGACAGGTAGTTTTCTGAAGCTGATGAAAACAGTACCACAGGATATGATCAAATTCTGCTCTCCCTTATATTACTGGAGTCAATGGCCCAGATATTCAGGTGTGTCTGAGCTCCACTCAGCTACCCGAGGAAGTAAATCTCTGTTCTTTTATGGTCAGATTGTGTTTTGAGGCATAACCCAGTCCCCGACACTGGGTTATTTTATAATAACTTGGAACTATACACTAACATCTGCATCTGTGAGCAGAGGGTAGCTAAAATCATTGGATGCAGGCTGCTTGCAGGGGTCCTAGAAGGGGGTAGGGCTAACTCTGCTACATGCTCTATTATTCCTGCAAACACCACTCAGTGTGCTCTTCTGGATAGCTGTTCCACTTGTTAGGGATGGAGGCAGAACTGGAGGGTACACAGCTGCTCTCTGGAGCATCATCCTGATCCCATACGGTGGGTTGGGAGGCAGTGTAGAAATGCAAGGCCTTTGTCCTGGCTATGGATCTCAGGAGATCTGTGGGGTTAGGTGGAAAAACCCCGGCTAAATCTGTGAGAGTTAAACTAGACTTCACCGCATCTATTTCCACCATTAGGAATATGTGTCCTCGGCATTCTGTGGCTGGTTGATTCTCTGGCTTTAAGTCAGTGCATTGGTTTATGAACATTTAAGAAACTGCAGTTCAACAGAACCACATAGCCTGTCAAGAGAGTTTCTGCCCTTTTCAAGGAGAAGCTCAAGCAAACCCTAAAAATGGTAAAAATGGTAAAATGGTTTCTCCTCCCTTCTTGCTTAGTCGCTTTCACGCAGTGCTGAGCCTAAGCAGAGACAATCCATTCTACACGTACATATTCAATAGCTGGCTTGGGTTTTCCTGAGTTGCCAGTGGAAATGAGTCCAAACAAGAAAAAACAGCAAGCACCCTTGACCATGTTTTAACGACTACATTTCACATCTTCTTCATTTATGGGAGGAAAAGGAGACTCCCTGCATGACAGTCCTAAAAATATTAGGACCTGGTGAGTCCTCAGTATGTTTTCTGTACCTTGAGGAAGAAATATTCTCATGGTGAACACACAATAATGCCTGTATATGTAGATAGATGGACAGATGGATGGACAGATAGGACAAAGATTGTGGAAACCCCCACAGTAGACATATAAGAAACAGGTCTTAGATCATTCAGTGGTCTTGTGTTTCACAGAGACTTTTTAGGATTTTAGTAGGGATGGGCCTCAGCTGCAAAGTTCAGACCTGGAGTTGGACTCTCCCAAAGTTCTGGGGTGTTCTGATTTGGGACTGGATCCTCTGCCAAAAATGTACATAGCTCACCTGATTTGGATGGAGCCACATTGATTTACATCAGCTAGAAATCTGTCCTTGCAGTTCTGTCCTTGGAGTGTTTTTCTTCTCCATTATAGAGATAGGAGCCATGGGCGGCAGGTATCAAAGGCAGGGGAAGGCTGTGCCAACCCAAACTGCCTACATGACTCTGCCCACACTCCACTCCCAGGCCCCCTCCTGCTTCCCGCCGCGGTCTGCAGTGGCTCTTCCTTGCCCTGTGGCTGGGACCTCAGGCCAGTGGTGCCAGAACTGGGGACAGGGCCCTCCCAGTTTTGGAAGTGGATGGGCCTGGCCCGTCCACTTTTCACTGGGGTGGACCCCACCCCCTTCCCCCCGAGGCCCCGTGCCTGGCCAGACCAGTGTGGAGCCTGGCTGGGGATCCCGGGTAGCTGTGGGGAGCAGACTCTCCACCTGTCTGGGGTGCGGGGCAGCTGAGAGCAGCCCCCGACTCATGTTCGGCTCTGGGCTCACCGCTCACCTCTGGGCTCACCGCTCACCTCTGGGCTCACCGCCCGTCCACATCGTCAGCTCCTCACAGCTGCCTGTGCGGCTCTCCCTGGCCCGGCTCCAGCCGGGGGACGACGACTCGGAGCCGCAGTCCAGCCATGATAAGAGCCACATGGGCAGCTGTGGGGAGCCTGGGTCCCTCTGCCATGCCTGCCCTGGGTGCGGGGCTTGGGACATGGGCAGGGGGCTGCTTTTGTCTCCACCTCGGGCTGCGGGAACGCGGGCCCTTGGCCCCTCACACACACTTTTTGGAGGGCTCTGGTGTCCCTGCCCTGGGCTGGGACTGGGGCTATTGGGGCTGGCCTGCAGCCAGGGACTCACGCTGCCCACCCACCTAGCACTCCAGGGTTGGGGGCCGTGCTGCCCCCTGGCCCGCCTGCTGCACTGGGCCTGGGGGCTGCACTCAGCTGCCTGCCTGCCTGGCGCTCTGGGCCTGGGGCGGGCACTCAGGCAGCCTGGGACTGGTGGGGAGGCCTCTGGTGGGGGCAGAAAGGTCAGGGCCCTGGGCAGAAGGGGCATGCCAACCAGACGCTAGCATCCCCAAGCCCATGGTTCACCTGCTGCCCATGATAGGAGCCCCGGCAAAGTTTGGGTCCAACAACTGAGCTTCCCAAGAGTCTGGCACTTACCAGATCTGGGATTCTGATTCAGGCCTGTATCTAATTTTGTGGTAATATTTTGTCCCATTTAGTTCACCTGAAACAAACGAATTTGAAGAGAGACAGAAAATCTAGAGAAATAAAACAGCACAGATACAAATCTGATGTTCCCCCTTTGCTCAGCTTTATACCCGGAAGTACTCTTATATAAGCAGGAGCAGAGACAGCAGTAGTGAAAAGAGAGGGAGGGGGAGGAGAATAAAATTTCCCCACAAAGTATCCTTCCTACTTCCAAAGATCACAGCTCCCATGGAGGTAAAGCAGTTCTTGGACCTGTAGACATGCAGAGCATTGAGTAGCAAGGAAGAGACAGAAGGATGTACTTTAAGGCATAACAATGAGTACCGAGAACAGGCTGAGGAAGCTGAGATTGGTAAATCCACAGTTTTCCCTCCAAATCACATTTTGTGCAAGCTATGCGTTAGCAATAAGAGTAATAGGATCTTTGTGTATATGAGTTCAGTTATTAGAAGCCAGATTTAACATGATGGATGTTTGCTGCCTAAGACGCCACCCAGGCATCCTTACAAACAAGATTTCTTCACCTCCAGAGGCATCACTGGTAAATAATTTTCATCAAGATGTTTTATGGAAGATGTGAAAGTCCTGATTTCTTGCACTCGTTCTGACTTTATCTGTCAATAAACAGCTCACAGGTGGCCTGAGAGCTGAAGAAATGCCCTTCCAGGTTTTTTAGGAGGTTTTATTGTTTCACCCTTAAGGTTCCGCTAGCAGATAGCAAACAAAGAAGGAAAAACAACAAGGAGTCCTTGTGGCACCTTAGAGACTAACAAATTTATTTGGGCATAAGCTTTTGTGGGCTAGAATCCACTTCATCAGATGCCTGGAGTGGAAAATACAGGAGCAGGTATAAATACATGAAAGGATGGGAGTTGCGTTACCAAGTGTGAGGTCGGTCTAACAAGACAATTCAATTAACAGCAGGATATCAAGGGAGGAAAAATAACTTTTGTAGTGGTAATGAGAATAGCCCATTTCAAACAGTTGACAAGAAGGTGTGAGTAACAGTAGGGGGAAATTAGGTTTAGGTTTTGTGATGACCCAACCACTTCGTCTTTATTCAAGCCTAATTTGACGGTGTCCAGTTTGCAAATTAATTCCCGTTCTGCAGTTTCAAAGTGAAACAAAAACAAAACTCCTGGCATACACTAAGAAAAAAGAAGAGGCTGAATTGAGAAGGTCTAGACCAGTGGTTTTCAACCTTTTTTCACACTTTTGCGAACTCCTAAATTTTTTCAAATGGAGGTGCGGACCTCTTCGGAAATTCAACCTGTTGTCCGCGGACCCCTACCATAGAAGTCTTTGACTGAAAACTGACTGACTAGAATTCATCTATAAATGTTGCATGTTACACATGGCATTTGATGCAACGTGAGAAAGGACGTTAAACTGTGGGCTTCCATGGTAACGACAATACTTCCGGGTCTTGACCTTTAGGTGGGGGTATTCAGATATTTTGATTGATAAAAACGAAATGCTCTTCTGGGATCTGAAACTTTATTTTCATAGTCACTTTTCGCACACCCCTTAGAAATAGTCTGTGGACCCGTAGGGGACTGAAAACCAGCGGTCTGGTCTTCACAGTCTGATGGCAATAAGGAAATGCTAAAAGGATCCCATTTTCACGAGGAGGGTGGTGAAGCACTGGAATGGGTTACCTAGGGAGGTGGTCGAATCTCCATCCTTAAAGGTTTTTAAGGCCCGGCTTGACAAAGCCCTGGCTGGGATGATTTAGATGACGTTGGTCCTGCTTTGAGCAGGGGATTATACTTGATGACCTCCTGAGGTCTCTTCCAACCCTGATCTTCTATGATTCTATGATTTTACAGCTGGAACAGTATCTGCAAAGAGATTGGGGCATTTCATTCATTCCCATAGTTCTTATGGAAAACCTTGATTCTGAATGAATGCTTTGTTTTTGTTTTCCTCTTCCCCAAATTATCAGAAAACCCCAAAACTTAAGAGCATTTCCTTAGAGAAATCCAGATAACTGCTTGTACTGAACTGAGAATAATGTTCATACAGAAAGCTGAACAGCTCCAGTGTTGACATCTTTAATACTAATGCCATAGTATATACTACCGAAGAGGTGTTTTTCGTCTTCCAAATCAATATTTTTTACTCCATAAATTACGCTACCATGCCAACTGAAGGGGAAAATCTTTCTAGTGAATTGCTGGCATATTATATTGAACATACCATAGAAAACAGTTATGTTTGAACCTGACAACACAGAGAGAGTCTGCTTCTGTAAAATGAGTGGCATAACATTTGCCTCCGCCATAACATGACTTGGTCTTTGCCTGTGAAGGAGACATAAGTGAGTCAGATTTTTTCCATCTGTCAACCTGTGGGACGAAGCAGCTCATTTATTTAATACTTAATTCATTGTTTTCCCCTCTAGTATGAGGACAGAAGAGACATAAGAGAAGTGAAGCTCACTAAGTGGTAACAAATAAATGAATATCTACAAGGGTTAACATTTATTATTCCGGATCACGCTTTCTCCTTCTTTCTTACCATTACTCATCCAGTCAGGGAACATAAATACTGTGTGACTAAGGTTGGTTGAAAGCTTTCCCTCTAACTTTTTGAACAGAAAATTGTGTTTTTGATGAAACAACATCTTTTGCACACATACAAAAAGTGTCTGCTTTCTGTGGTAAATTTTGATATTATATAAAAAGCCAGCATACCTGAAAACCAGAATATTGTGATTCAACATGGCACTGCAGTGCTTCATGAACGTTATATTTTGATTGCCTTCTGCTTCCATTTTCCTTTCTGGGTTGGGCTTTCTAGCCAGACTACATCTGCCATGATGCACCTGGCCAGGGACTCTTACGCTGTATCCCCTTGCCTCCCCAAGAAGGAATAAAGTGATGTGCATCATGGGAAATGTAGTCCAGCCTGCTCCATAGAGCCTCATCACAAGTTCTCCCATGTTACGTGTGACTCAGAAATGTATATGTACATTGTGGGTAATATCCTGCTCCCAGTCTGCATGCAGGAGTCCCCACTGAAATTAACATGAGTCACCTATAAAACAGGATGACAAGAGTCACGGGATAGAGCCCAAACCCCAAAACTAACAATATAGGAAAGCGCTACAAACATTTGGCACCACCTAATTTAGAGAGTAGCATAAATTCATAAATAAAACAAATATGAAGAAAAAGTCTTTCCCCAAGAGCTCAGTTCCCATTTAGGCCCTGAAATAAATGGTCAGTTTTTCAGAAAAGCTCAGCTACCATTTTGGGGTGGGATTTTCATGCCCAATTGGTTTAGGAGCAGAGCTAGGCAAATGGAGGAAGACAAATTACTGCCTGCATTAGCTGGACATGGGCATAAAGCTGTTAAAAGATGTAGCTGCTAAATACAGTATAACCCTCATCTACTGAACTCTGCGCAAACAAAACTTCCAGGTGACCAAAGGTGAATTATGTCCTTCAGGTGCATGGCCCTGGCACCTTCTAATCTCTGCAGAAACAGAGTTTCGGTCTTGCAAAGGTCCTAGGCCAAAGCCAAGCTTCGTGAGTCGCCTAGTGCATGGTGCCAAAAGTTGAACTGCATCTGCAGAGCGTTTTCTGCATAATGGTGAAAATACCCTTGAATGATCTACTGGAGGAGAAGTTGCATACACTATGCTGTATCTATACATGGGAAGGTAGACAGTCTAATGGTTAAATAAATGATGCTGGGAGTCAGCATATGTGGGTTCTAACCTTCCTCAGTCACCGACTTGCCGTATGACCTTGAAGAAAGTTAGGCACCTACATTGAATTAGGATTTTTAGAGATGCATGGTCCAGTCTATGTGAGGAGTCCCATCTTCTGGATAGCAGACAATAATATGCAAAAGAAGAGAAGACAACTTTAAGGAAAGCTTTGTAAATTACAGGTTAGTGTTGTCTGCTGCATGCCGTTTCATATTTCACAATTTCCTCTTCATCTTCTACGTTGTTCAGTTAGAATTCTCCATTACCTGCCAACAGACCATATTGGGTCTGCTTAATCATTTAGATAAGTGTTTTTGAGGGGGGGAAATGTTTTAGCACCCACTGATGTTATGCTATACAAAGCACAGGGAATCTTTTATAAGGGAGAAGGCAAATACGCCATATTAATTGAAAATACAACAGTTAGCATATGCTTTTCAGTCACACACACATACACATCATGCACACAGTCCTGCCAGTTGATGTTTTTATAGTTACCAGTCTGTTGTAGCTCAAGTCAATCTAATGGCCAGTTAGATTGAACACGAGTGAGGAGCTGGGCTCTGTCGGTCGCGATCCGATGCTCCGAGGTTTTGGCAGGACTGAACCCAGAGTTTCATGGCAAAACACCCCAGCTTTATACTTGTAAATTCCCATTTGAGTCCATGCATTTTGCAATGTCATCCTGTAATCATTAGTCCTTTAGTGGTGGTAATCTTGGGGTTTTCCGCTGTTATCATTTGATGATTATTGTCCGGCTTCCCATCGTTATCTCCTGTTTGTTGTCTTGCCTTCGGGGGTGGTTGCCTCACCTCTGAGGCCGTCAATGCTGCTAACATGTTTAGCATTGGATACAATGGATGTTTTCTGATTGTCTCCTGGTGTTTCCAAGTCTCTCACTTTTTCTTGACCATCTGGACATTTGTGATGGCTTTTCACGCCTTATCTTTTCATGACGCATTCATTCCTCATTCACACAAACAATCTCTCACCGAGAAGACAGCAGTATTTTATATTCAGCAGAAGACATTGTAAATTAAACTTCACTAAATCCTGTGGTCAAAACAGTTTACATTGTGGCTTAGGCCTTTAACACTCCTTTAATCTAATTAACATAGACACAATACAAGATCCTGTCTTTTACTCACTAAACCTTAAACCAAAGAAATGACTAGACGGAAGTTTATAATGCATATAGGAAACAAGATCCCAGTCTCAGAAGGTCATTCCTTTCTGTTATTCAGAAAGGGTGTCTGGCAGAATTAATTCAAAGTTTACATCAATTTTTATAGTACAATTATAAAATCCTATTCCTACACTGATAACCTGTGATCTTTGGAGAGACACATGGAATTAATCTCACATTGCTTCATGTTCTTTCATACACAACCTACCTTGTTCAGTCAGCCCCTAACCTGTTGAGCTACAGGAAATCATTCTTTAGAACCATATCAGTAATTATGGAAATTATAGTTTTCTTTTCTTTGCAGATTCTTCCACAATTCTAAAAGGTTAATAATAAAGTGTTTCTACAATGTCTTCCCATTAACGCTTCCATATATAGACTCCTTGGTGTTGGCAAACACGCACCATAGCTAAATAAGAAAGATCGGATGAAATTAAGTCCCAATGCAATCTTTGCAAATAATGAACCATGTCTTCGATTTACTGGGGAGGGTGAACAGTTGGCTAGGAAGGGAGCAGAAGAGATTGAGTTACAATTTCACTGAACTCCTACCAAACTAAGAAGGTTTCCCTGGGTAATCCTGAGATCAGGGATAACAGAAAGCCAAACAATGGGGAGTGGTGGAGACGACAGGAGACAGATTCCCTGCTAAGTCTCCAACACACATAGGACGGAGCAGGTATAATATAGCTGGCAGGTGGTAAGCTCTCCCGGTGAGGGACCATGTCTGTAAAATGTAATACACATCACAGTTGCTACAGCGATAAAATACATTATAAATACTGCTCAGCATTTACAAAGGAGTTGATTTTTGGACTGGGCAGCTGGTATCTTTCGGTCACATATCACCTGATACCAGGGAAACCCAAATTCAGGTCGTGCATGTAGGCTGCATGAGAGCATTACCTAGAGACTCACAAATCTGAGCTCAAGATTCAGCAAAATACAACTGTTGTGAAATCCCAGAAATCATCTCAGACTCGCTCCTTCTCATCGAGCTCCTTTGGTCACTTTAAAAAGGTTTTTAAAAGCTCATCTGGTATTGCAGAAATATTTTTGAACTGGCAGGTTTTCAAATATTGTCCATCAACACAAAAGAATCCATTATAATGAGATTCAGTTTCTGAAGCCTAAGGCAGAAACGATATTGGTCCAATTTCGTTATCCGTTTTACTTAATTATGATGATGGATTTGCCTTTATAGACAAGTGATTAAATGCAATCTACTTAAAGCAGCAGATTCTGCCACCCGTACTCTCATTGAATAGTACCTTACTCACTGAGTAGTCCACTACTCAGTGAGAAAGGTACTAAATAGAAGTAAGTTTCAAAAAAGAACTAGATACGTTCATGGAGGATAGGTCCTTCAATGGCTATTAGCCAGGATGGGCAGGGACGGTGCCCCTAGCCTCTGTTTGCCAGAAGCTGGGAATGGGCGACAGGGGATGGATCACTAGATGATGACCTGTTCTGTTCATTCCCTCTGAAGCACCTGGCACTGGCCACTGTCGGAAGACAGGATACTGGGCTAAATGGACTTTTGGTTTGACCCAGTATGACTGTTCTTATGATGGCATAATCTGCCCCTTAACATAGAAGACATTGTCTCATGCTAACTGAAATTTTCCCTGGTGACCAGCTACCTTAAACCTGCTGTTGTATTGCCCTGTGCTGTGAACCTGTTAGATGACTGGAGTAGACTGCTTAATTGTTTGGATGTGACATCTTCAAGGACAAGCCAATAGGTTAGATGGAAACACTCCCTCCATCTGAAAGGTAGCTGTGGTTTGTGTTTCACTTTGTAAAGCATTTACTGAATGGACGGCCTTATAAATGTAAGAAATTGTTACTAATAAAACTGTTCAGGGAATGGAATTAGAACTCCAACACTTTTAGGATGAAATACACAGTGTTTGCTCCAAATTACAATTCAAGTTCATTATTTTCAAAGCCAGACACTAGCCGTGCTGCAAATAATAGCAGCCATTACTGCAGAGAGGTAGGGTTTACAACATGCTGTATTAAGCATGAAACTCTGATTTCCTTGGCCAGACATTCTTATTTCCTTGGTCTAAAGCCATGGTATCCCCTCGGTCCCTGAAGTCTGGCAAAATTCCTCTGGCTGACTGGTACACTGTCACCCGAGATGTGGTTGTATGTTAGTGCTGTTTGTTAGGTATGTGCGTGTTATAGTTAATCGGATAATTTTTCAAAAGTGCTCAGCACCCACATGGGAACCACGTTTCCAATAGCCCTCAGCTCTCATTGAGGTACCTAAATGAAGTGGGCAAAAGCACTTGACACCCAATATGTCCCATTGAGACCAATGACATATCCTCCTTCTTTCCTAACCCTCTCCCGCATGTGAGCTGGTAGGGCCAGTGCAATACCTAAAATCTGGCCCTGAATATATGGCTTGTGAAGCATGTGGGGGTAATGTATATTACATATACAGTATAGCTCTCTATGATTTGGTGAACTATAAATGCTATACTGTGTTGTATTAATACATAGGCCTTCTGATTTTCAGTTTTAACCCATAAACATGGATAAAGCACCCCTGTTTAAAAAAATATCGGACATAGGTTTTTATTGAATAAACATAGCAGGGGGGAAACAGATATGGTTATTTGTATCCAAGGACTTGTCTACCCAGAGCAGTAATGTAGACCATGGGGATGTGATTTCTAAAGCGCACTAGCATATTGTGCATTAATTGGTCTTTGTAGACCTTGCTGGTGCGCACTAAAGGTTCCCTAGTGCGCTTTAACATAGTGCTGTTTGAAATAACATTGCACTGAAGCACACACGAGGGAACATAACAGAGAGATTACTCATGACAGTGTGTACAGAGTTTTGGACATCTATATAAAACTCAACAATTGCTAAAAAGAAACCCTGAAAATTAAACTAATAAACCCCCATGCCAGAAGCCCTATACTACATGATTTGCATCATCTAATGCTTGTATACTTAAAACTAAAAGCAATTTTAAAAATGTCTGGGGGGGGAGAGAGGATAACGGATTGGTGACAGAAATTAAAGAAGCTTTAACTGCATTTTTTTTAAAAGCTCTCATAATTTAGAAGAATGGAAAACGGCCAATTTCTCCAGTCATTCTGTTAGGAAAATGTTTAAGGACACGCTATTCAGTTGTAGGGCAAAGCATTAGAAGCTATAATAAGAGCTCAAATGGAAGGACATTTTGAAATAAGAGTGTGATTAAAGAGAAACAAGCTGGTTTCAAGGTAGGAAGGTCACATATGCATGTAGCAACTCACAAGCATTCAATAAAGTCTAAACAGGTAAAAAGCATTCTTAAAATGGGTAATAGAATTATAACAATATTAACACACTGGTGAGCCAGAGTGATTCCAGATACGTATTGCTGGTCTCCCTTTGAGGCAAAAGTTTGCCTTTGACCTATGAAAAATAGGGGTATATTAGTCAGAGCAAGGCGTGAGGAGTCGGAATTCCAAGGTCCCGTCCTTAGCTCTGACTCACTTTGTGACCACGGGCAAGCTTTTGAACCGATGTATTGAAATGATACATTGGCACAGCAGGCTCCAGCTTGAAATTATTTTAAAACAGTGGTTTTCAACCTGTGGTCTGCCGACCCTGGGGGTTCACAGACTATGTTTAAGATTTCCCAAGGAGTCTGTACCTCCATTTGAAATTTTAGGGATCCGGAAATGAAAAAAAGTTTGAAAACCACTGCTTTGAGATATTAGCTGTCTAGTAATTAATGCTATTTGATAATGAGGCTTCATGTTGATAAGCAATCTTTCATCTAACACTCTCAAAGCACTTTACGGACAATTAAGACTCACTATATGCCTGTGAGATGGTTAAGTATTTTCATCCCATTTTTTAAAAACGGGTAAACTAATTTGTGTGTCCATTGCCGTAATACCTAAAAGCAAGCAGAGGCACCAGGCTTCCTCCTACTGAATTGTACCTTACTCCATGAATAGTCCCAGTGGTGCCAATGTACTTATGCATAACAAATTGGAGGATTTGGCCAAAAGAAATCTGATGAGGTTCAACAAGGACAAGTGCAGAGTCCTGCACTTAGGAAAGAAGAACCCCATGCACCGCTACAGCCTGGGGTCCGACTGGCTAAACAGCAGTTCTGCATAAAAGGACTTGGGGATTACAGTGGACAAGAAGCTGGATATGAGTCAGCAGTGTGCCTTTGTTGCCAAGAAGGCCAATGGCGTATTGGACTGTATTAGTAGGAACATTGCCAGCAGATCGAGGGAAGTGATTATTCCCCTCTATTTGGCACTGGTGAGGCCACACCTGGGGTATTGTTTCAGTTTTGCCCCCCACCTCCCACCCCCCCACACACAGAAGGGAGATGGACAAATTGGAGAGAGTCCAGCGGAGGGCAACGAAAATGATTAGGGGGCTGGAGCACATGACTTATGAGGATAGGCTGAGGGAACTGGGCTTTTTTAGTCTGCAGAAGAGAAGAGTGAGGGGGCATTTGATAGCAGCCTTCAATTACCTGAAGAGGGGTGCCAAAGAGGATGGAGCTAGCCTATTCTCAGTGGTGGCAGATGACAGAACAAGGAGTAATGGTCTCAAGTTGAA
Organism: Chelonia mydas; assembly: GCF_015237465.2. Classification (NCBI taxonomy): domain Eukaryota; kingdom Metazoa; phylum Chordata; order Testudines; family Cheloniidae; genus Chelonia; species Chelonia mydas. The sequence goes on from NC_057850.1 coordinate 252,621,744, forward strand.
GTGGGGGAGGTCTAGATTGGATATTAGGAAACACTATTTCACTTGGAGGAGGGTGAAGCATTGGAATGGGATACCTAGGGAGGTGGTGGAATCTCCATCCTTAGAGGTTTTTAAGGCCTAGCTTGACAAAGCCTTGGCTGGGATGATTTAGTTGGTGTGGGTCCTGCTTTGAGCAGGGGATTGGAGTAGATGACCTCCTGAGGTCTCTTCTAACCCTAACATTCTATGATTCTGTGATTCATAAGGGCCCAACAAAGTACTGGCATAGCCAGAATAGAACTCAGGGGGGAAACTAGTTGAAAAACAGGATTGTTTTCCTTCAGCAGATATTACTTGTTTGGTGGAAATTTGAATATTGAAAACTGTTTCTTTCTGGGAGTGGTAGGTTAGGTGCTTCGTGCTCCCATTCTCCTCTCCTATGATGCAGCAGTTGCCCCCTTTTGGAGAGGGGAGGTGTGCATCATGGGAGTCCCTGACCCAGGCGCCTGATGGGAGATGTAGACTGGCTGGGGAGTTCAACCTATAGAGGATTATGAGAACATAACAGAACTGCAACTCCCATAAAGCTCCAGGGGAATATTTCCAAACTGAAATGTTTTGGTTCTCAGGTGGTCAGTTCTTTGATTAAAATAATTGAAATTTGCTGCAAAAAGCCGACAGCTCAAAGCCAAAGCAGGGCATTGATTTATAGGGATCAGCTCCATGTCTGCAGCTTTTCGTTATTTCTGTATATATCTAAGACTACAATATTGAGCGTTGCATATTTCAAATTTATAGATGAGTGCTCCAGTAATTAGGAGCAGCCAGATGCAGCAGGACAGAGACAGTTTAAGTACATGAGTAATACCGTAGGTGGAAGCTGGATCTAATACAGATCAATGTAAAATATTCTGTCTTGGAGCAAATACTGACACATAAATCCATTACATGAAAAGGTGCCGCACTGAAGGGAACTGAAAAGTGTACAGGAGTGGGGGAGGAGGAACTCATGAAGAGGTGCCGTGAAAAAACTTTTCAAGGAGAGAACTGGGATGGAATAGCAGAAAGCTATATGGGGCCTAAAGGCTGCTTCCATTGAAGGCAAGGGTAAGAGCGTCAGGCTTCAACAGGGGGAGGTTTGGGCAAAGATTAAGCAATAAAACCTCATGGACTATTTACCAAGAATTCATCTCCATGTGTATAATTGATATGCAGCACTTGCAAAAGTAGCTGTGATGGGCATGGAGGGATTTTTCTAGGAGGTATATTTTTTAATTAAATGCAGTTATGATCCGTAAGATATCTACCACTTTTTCAAGACGCCATTGAGATGTCAGCTCTGGATTTTATACATTTTAATTAACTCTAAAAATGTAGCTGTAAATCAATATTATGACCATTAATTGAATCTGTGACATATGTAGCTTGAAAATGATAATATACTTGTTTTCTGCGTACATCATCTTTAAATTTCTAAGAAACTATCTATAGAAACGGCAGCCATTTTGTTTTCAGAGTTGTTGCAACCTGCTTTTCGAGGAGACATACACTGTGCTCTCTCAGGGAGTTTACTTTTGTTCTCCCTTTTTATACATCTCTTTAATCTTAAATCACTTTGGACTGAAATTATATGGTTTTCTTTGTCAGTCCTGGATTGTTCTGATTTCAGCCTTGTAATGTAGTTAAATTACCAGTAAATAATGCTCATGAATCTTCACAGCTAAGAGAAAGTCACCACCCAGTTTAATCTACTAGATGATATGCAAATAGAAGTAATACAAAAGATGTTGGGAATTTTCCTTTTGGACATAATATATATTTTGTGCTGAGCATCTTTCATATGATTATCTGAGATCTTTTACAAACATTAACTAACTAGGCCTCACACTCTCCTGGGAGGTAGATAAATATTGTTATCTCCATTTTGCACATGGGTAAACTGAGGTCTGGAGAAAGAAAAGGAGTACTTGTGGCACCTTAGAGACTAACAAATTTATTTGAGCATAAGCTTTCATGAGCTACAGCTCACCTCATCGGATGCAGTCAGTGGAAAATACAGTGGGGAGATTTATATACACAGAGAACATGAAACAGTGGGTGTTACCATACACACTGTAACCAGAGTGATCAGGTATGGTGAGCTATTACCAGCAGGAGAGCAGGAGGGAAAAACCTTTTGTAGTGATAATCAAGGTGGGCCATTTCCAGCAGTTGACAAGAACGTGTTAGGAACAGTGGCGGGGGGAGGTGGAGGGGTTCACATGACTTGCCCGTGGTCACAAAGTGAGCCCTTTGCTGCCAGAGCCAAGGACAGCCATTGGAATTCTGACTCCTCACACCTTGCTCTGACCAATACCCACCTTCCTTTCACAGGTCCAAGGCAGACCTCTGCCTCAACGGGCACGAACAAATACATAGCTGGGATCAGTCTGGCTCACCTGTGTTTAGTGTTGTTACAACAGGTGTTAGAATTAGAAGAATGTGTTTACTGTTTAGACTTTATTGAATACTTGTGAATTGCTACATGCATTATAACATCAGTATCCTGGTTACATGGTAAGCCTATGTGACTATGTAAATCACCAGCTAGTAACGAGACATTAATTTGTGGAAAGTGCTAATCTCCCACTGAAGGCGTTACATCCTGCCCCACAGGCAGGGTCCCACCACACCAGACAGACTGATGATAACGAAGACAAAATCTTTGTTGTTTTACCCTCTACACTGTGAAAAGGTGTCATGCATGTGGATTCCTCCCATCAGCTGAATTTGCAGCTCAGAACACAAGGAAGAAAGAGGAAAAAACTCCTAATAAGGAGGAACTTAATCTCTATGCTGCTTGGACCCTGGGGGAGCTAAGGTTTTCTGAGCATAAGCAAGAGATCCCTAGCTGCTTAGCCATAAAGTTTATACAGAGCTTGCTTATTACAAAAGCTTCTATTGCCTTTTGAAACTTAAAATTGGAACTCATTTGTGCATCTGTTTACACCTGATTTAAATGTTGTAAATATCACTCATTTCCTTTTCCTATTTAAGATCTAAGGTGCAATTGACCTGGGGTAAGTGACTGGTCCTTTGGGACTAGAAGTAACCTGGATATTGCTGTGATTCTTGGTGTAAGGGGCTGTCTACCACAAAGGTAGGCTCACTTTAGTGGCAAGATAGATCAGAGTACCCAAGGGGGCTTTCTGTGCTGCCCTGTTAAGACTGGTATAGTGCCTGAGAACGTTACCCTTGATAAATCGTTAGTGAAATTTAAGTCCAGAATTCACAGCCAGTTTGGGGTTTGTGCCCAGGGAGTCCTGGGGTTGGTCCTCATGCTCTTGAATCACAGCAGACAGGTTTATACTCACGGTTGTCCATTTTTGTAGGACCAGACAGTGCCACCTTTATTCACATGGAATTGTACCTTACTCTGCAAATAGTTCCACTGTTTTCAGTGGGGTTACCTGAGGAGTAAGGTACTACTCAGTGCGTATAAGGTTACTGGAGTTTGCCCCAAAGTCTATAAAGAGAACACAAAGATTCACTGTCTGATCTTCCCCACCCCCATCATTAGGTCTGTGTGAAGCATGGATGCAGAGTCTGCTGATGGGAACAGTGTATTGCTTCTCAGTCTCTCTTAGGAATCTGAAAGTTCACCCAGAAAGTGAAAATCATTTAGCCATGAAAATGTGCAAAGCAGCCCATCGTAGGGCTCTGATAAATAGAAGGACTTTCTTGCACACACAATACAGAGAGCTCTGATCCACAAACACCCCATGGTACAGAAAGGCTGAAATGGCCCCTAGTTTGTAATATAATGGGGAGAAAGGTAGTATTACTTTTTTTAAATAAAGCTACCTTTTGAAGGTTAGTGCTAAAATAAGGAGATGGAGGAGGAGGAGGAGGAGAGTTGTTTTCCAGTTGCCTTGTCTCTCTCCCCACTTGTGTAAGTTCCACAGCAATGCATTTCTTTTGAGTACTGAAGCAATTTGCTTCAAAAATGAAAGTAAGGGCTGCAGCAAAAACAAAATCAAAAGTGACTGAGCGTAGCTGCATGAAGTAGACTTGTTAACAGGAGATGCTTCAGAGGTTCGTGTGACGTGCCCATGAGACAAAGGGTGGCCCCGTAGGTTTGAATACTACTCTGGGATTTGAGCTGGGCAAATAATTGATTTTTTTTTAGTTCAACCAGCAAACTGATCAGAAAAAATATTCTACTCAGTTCTGTGACACAGTAGGTCTTCTCCCCAGCTTAGCAGGTACTCACTGACCTGCGCAGTCGCCTTTCGGCAGCTGTATTTATCCAAACATAAGCACATGATAGACAAAAACATTTCCTCAGCTCACCCTTTCTCCTAGAGTTTCATGGCCTCCCCTTCTAGGGGGTCTCTGGTAAGCCTGCTTCTTTCAGCTTCCCAGTCCCAGCCAGCTTCCCTTCTCAGGCAGCTCTCATCTCCCAGCCAGTTCTCACTCAGCCACCTTTGCTGGATTGCCAGCCCCAGCACAACCTCCCAGAGCACCTGGCCCCTTGTTCTACACACCCATTACTAGAGTTAGCTCTACTCCTCCATGTTTCCTCTCTCCAGGCACAGCCTGCTCCAATCACTCCTCTTCTGGCTCTCTGACAGGCCTTTATAGCCCCAGGTGTAACCCTGCCCCCTTTAACTGGCTAAGCTGGACACACCTGGTCTGACACAGGACCAGGGCCAGGGAGAAGAGAGGCTGATCTACTCACAGAGACAAGCTACCACGTGACAGGCTTTGAAAATGTTCGGAATGTGTCAGCAAATTAGAAGAGTTGATTTAAAGCTGTATGAAACATTTCATTTAAAAAAAAAACCTCTTAAAAAAACCCTCTGTGTGTATGTGCCCCTTATAGCCCAGCCATTACACTAGCTTCTGGTGAAGAGGGAGATTAAGGTTTGAATCTCTACTCTAGAGCATAGACTTGAACACAGGTCTCGAGCCTCCTAGCCATTAGGCTATTCTGGAATTGGCTAGTCTCCTTCTCTCTTGTTGAAATGGTTCCACTTTGTATAACTAGTTACATATGCATGACGCCAAACAGAAAGAGCTTGAGGGTGACTCTCTAGCCCATGATTAAGGCACTCACCTGGCAGGTAGGAGATGTGGATTCACATTGTCTCCCTGTCTGATTCAGAAGTGGGATTTCTATGGGCTTGGCTACACTTGCGAGTTACAGTGCAATAAAGGAGCCCCGGGCACGCTAGCTCATTCCCTGTCCACACTGGCCAGGCACGTAGAGCGCTCTGACTCCACGGCTACAGCGCTGCTGGTACTCCACCTCGGCGAGTGGAATAACATTTGCTGCGCCCCCGCTGGAGCGCCGCGGCGCCAGTGTGGATGAGGTGTTGCATTACTGAGTTCTGATCAGCCTCCAGAAATGTCCCATAAGCCCCTTAAGTGAAGTGGCCACTTTTCTCATTGTTTTTGAATCACTGTAGGAATGTGGATATGCCCTTTGAAAGCTCCATTTCTGACAGCCGGCTGCTTATCTGCTCTGAGACAAAGCAACCATTACTGTGGAATGCTGGGTGTGAGAGAGAGAAGCGGGGGGTGGAGGGGGGTCTGCTGCTGTCTGAACGAACAAGACAGCATGCTGACATGCTCTCAGCCCCCCAAAACCCCACTCTCTCTCCCCCCACATACACACAACACACGCCCTGTCACACTCCACCCCACCCCCCACCCCCATTTGAAAAGCACGTTGCAGTCACTGGCATGCTGGGATAGCTGCCCATAATGCACCGCTCCCAATTCCACTGCAAGTGCCGCAAATGTGGCCCCACCAGTGTGCTTGCAGCTGTCAGTGTGGACAGACTGCAGCGCTTTCCCTACTGCGCTCTCCGAAGGCTGGTTTAACTCACAGCGCTCTACATCCGCAAGTGTAGCCATGCCCTAAGTCAAGCCTAGAGCAAAACGTCATGTGAGCTGCATAAACTAAACCCTGAAGATTCTTGTCATAGGAGCCAGCCAAGGTGGTGGGAATGTTTTCCTGAACATTTTTTGCCATTATGGCTGAAGCATATTTGCAGCTGTAAAAGTCTCAGTTTCTAGAGGATGATTATTTTCACTTTGAAGGAGGTGAATAACAACTAGATTTGCTTGAGATTTTTTTGCTTATACTTATGAGCAAAAGTGGAAATGGTCCATATTTATTTTAAATGGAATTCATGAAAAATTAGGTTCTTGATATGACCAAAAGAAAATACATAGACATCTCCACTGTCGTGCATTGCTCATGCTGCACTGACCAGCAGGGCTCTGCTATGCGAGGGGCAAGCTGCAATTGAAAATGCACAGAGGATACCTAGAATCATTGAAGCATAGAATATCAGAGTTGGAAGGGACCTCTGGAGATCATCTAGTCCAACCCCCTGCCCAGAGCAGGACCAATCCCCAACTAAATCATCCCAGCCAGGGCTTTGTCAAGCCTGACCTTAAAAACTTCTAAGGAAGGGGATTCCACCACCTCCCTAGGTAACGCATTCCAGTGTTTCACCACCCTCCTAGTGAAAAAGTTTTTCCTAATATCCAACCTAAATCTCCCCCACTGCAACTTGAGACGATTACTCCTTGTCCTGTCATCTGCTATCACTGAGAATAGTCTAGATCCATCCTCTTTGGATCCACCTTTCAGGTAGTTAAAAGCAGCTATCAAATTCCCCCTCATTCTTCTCTTCCGTAGACTAAACAATCCCAGTTCCCTCAGCCTCTCCTCATAAGTCATGTGTTCCAGACCCCTAATCATTTTTGTTGCCCTTCGCTGGACTCTCTCCAATTTATCCACGTCCTTCTTGTAGTGTGGGGCCCAAAACTGGACACAGTACTCCAGATGAGGCCTCACCAATGTCGAATAGAGGGGAACAATCACGTCCCTCGATCTGCTGGCAATGCTCCTACTTATACACCCCAAAATGCCATTGGCCTTTGGCCATACAACATACTCTCCAAGGCACAGAGCTCAGCTTATGTGTATTTGAGGAAATAATAGATGCAGCCTCTATCCAGCATAATGACCTGCTAGGAACTGGAGGACAGCATCTGCAGGACAAAGCAAGCAATGGGGAAAAGTTTCATTCTGGGGGAATTCACTATCCACAGGTTTCAGAGTAACAGCCGTGTTAGTCTGTATTCGCAAAAAGAAAAGGAGTACTTGTGGCACCTTAGAGACTAACCAATTTATTTGAGCATGAGCTTTCGTGAGCTACAGCTCACTTCATCGGATGCATCCTATGAAGTGAGCTGTAGCTCACGAAAGCTTATGCTCAAATAAATTGGTTAGTCTCGAAGGTGCCACAAGTCCTCCTTTTCTTTTCACTATCCACAGGCAACCATTTATTATTATTTATTTGTATTGCAGGATCACACAGGGGCCACAACCATAGACCAGGAATGTATTGTTCTAGGCTATGTACAATCAGATAACAAAAGGACAGCCCCTACCCGAAGCAGCTTACAATACAATCAGATGGGGATAGCACAAGATAGCAATGAGACAAAACTGGCCAGCATGAAAAGCAGCAGTCACAGTACACCAGCTGCTTAACCATTGTCACATAGTCTGTCATCCATCTCACCTCAGCCCCATCATCTTCATGGCATTACCTTTCTCAACAACAGAACAGCACCCCTACGGGAGTGAAGGTATGGTGGCTGGAAAGAAATGTCTCAGTCATGTAGATGGTGCACATTTGGTAGGAGTTCATGATCCTTCTAGCTACTCCCATTCAAGTCAGCTGTCTAGCATGGTACTGTGCTTTGGGCCTTCCTTATGTCTCCCAGCACAATGTCCTCCCAGTAAGGTCACCACCAGCTCCCATGTAAACCAGGTTATGTAACTGGCTGTGGCCTCTTCAGAATGGGACCTCTTTTGGTGAAATTTCTTTTTTTCTGTGGAATTGCAGACACAAGGATTTTGAGCGCTCCCAATGTTCATCATCTAAATGTGTTGTTCATACTAATATAGTGTCATTATTACTACTTTTTACAATCTATTATCTTTTTACATAGGGGAAGACAAAGTCTTTACATGAAAGATAACCACTGTGAGACCTAATATACTGAAAATGGAAAGGGAACTGTTTTAAGCTATACAATATGGCCAATGAGTAAAAGGAATCACAAAAAAAATGCACTCACTGTCAACCAAAAGTTGTTTAGTCATGGCGAAGCAGTTCACCACTACATGTTTAGCAGATAATATTGAATAAAAGCTTAAGGATACTGTTTCTGCTACCTGGAAACATTGAAAAAACGTAAGATTTTTAAAGGTCTTTAGACAGTGAAGTCAGTGGGAGTTAGGCGCCTAGACACCTTTAAAAATCTGGCCCTGTCACCATGTTCCTCTCCAAGGGGCCATGATAGGGCTTTTGCTCTCCCCTACCTCTGGTCTGCAACATCTGGGCATTCAGCCACATCAGTCCGGTCATAGAAGGTTTAGCCCTGTGGCTGGGTACGGGATATCCTGTTGGGGTTGTCAATGAACACACACAAAAAATCAGTGAACAAAAATGAAGTGTCCCACAGGTGCAGTAGGGCTCTCTTTCTTCACAGGGTCCCTGGTAAACCCATCTGGACTCACAGGCTAGTCTAGAATAATAATCCTACAGTAGTGGTTTAGTATCGGACTCTCTCCACCTCCCATCATGAAGGGGGTCGTTGGTCAGCAGTTAAGGAGTTTTTGCCTTCAGACAGTCCTTCTCCGGGAGCTGAGGCCTGCTCTCCTCTCTGGCCTGCCCCAAGTCGTACTGTGTTCTCCCTTTTTAAGATCCTCCCTCCAAGTCTGACATCACCCACAGGGGGTTGGGGCTGAAGAGAGCCCACGATAGCTCATTAAGCTCGTGCTGCCCAGTGTGAGGTTTCTATGTCCCCTCATAGGCCCATAGTCTTTTTTTTGTGGGTTTGTACGGCACCTATCACAGATGCCCTGCTCACGGATTGAGGAGCTTGTGTGCTCTACTGTATTTTCTGTTTTTCCCCATTAGCAAATAGTTTCTTCTGAACCAATGATGACAATAACTAAATTAACATCCCACTGAACTGCTTTGAAAGAGACTTAGATTATAGGTTATAAAATATCAGTAGAACCGGCTCTTCTGCTGTTGCTGCTGTTGCTATTGCTTTTAGCCATCTTCATTGCTCTCCACCCAAACCATGGAGTAAGCTCAGCAAATAAGGGAGGCAGAAGAAATACCAAATGACAAACCCAACCAGTCCAGCTTGAAAAAGCCAACAATTCATCCTGGGTTTGACTTACCCTCTCATTATGACAGATACCTGGTGACAGAACTGGTTCTTTTGAGATTTCTAGTCCAATTTTGCAAAGCCACTAAAGTTCCAATAAGTATTCCAACTTTTTTCGGTACTTTTCTGAACAGTATTCCTGAGATTCACCGAATACTGAACTCATCATGTACAGAAGCATATGCAATGGTTGGGGTTTTCAGAATCCTTTAGCATTGGCATAACTTTGCTCCAAAGTCAATGATAAACCTCCCATTGATTTCAAAGGGAGCAGAATTAGATCAACACTGAGTTCTTTTGAAAATCCAACCAACTTGACCAATTTTCAGCTGGTGCAAATCCACTGACAAGAACTGAGGATCTGCCTTGAAAGTTTGGAAGAAAAAAGGAGGAAAAAATCTCTCTCCTTGTTGGTCAACACGCATTATAGGGAATATGTGAAATCCATTAGGTTTCATTGAGAAAACTATGTTTTTGGGAGGCATTCAAACCTTGTAGATGATTATCTGAACTGAACATCTGAATCCAAAAAGCTGCAGTAGGGAAAGTGTTAAGTGGCTCTCTCTGTGAGTTCATTCCTGACAGAGAAGCTGTGATTGCTGGCAGAAAAGCAGATATTTTTCAGGCTGACAAAAAAGAATTTCTTGTTAAGGAAATTAGATAGGATTCCATAATGATGTATATGCTTTGCGATCGCAGGAAATGGTGTGGGAATTTAAAGAAACAATTGACTGAAGAGCCATTTCTGTTCTTAGCATCTAAAGGTCAGTGAGCAAACTGTTCTTTGTCTTTGTGTTTTCCAGGTAAAAGAGAAGTGCCATTTTCCATTGGGAGAAATTAGTTTTCATGGTTTGGTAGAGGATCAAAACCATTAAGAATTCATTCACTTTCAACAGCTTTCAATATACCTTCCAAGCATAGGGAATATCTGGGAAATACTAGACTAGATTGCTCTGGTAACATTATTTAGTTATCGAAGAGAAACTTGGAAAATTTTGAAATGCATTCACTGCATGTCACATTCCCACTAGCTGCATGTCAACTTCATTTTTCCTACAGCGGATTTATGAGGTTTTGCTTTCTGGAAAGAGATAGATCTTTGTCAGTAAGAACAATTAAAATCACATCTCACCTTCTTTAAAAGGAATCAATATTGTCAAACTGTGTTTTTCACTGTTTAAGACCAAGACTTTCAACACTAAGGGTAAAATTTTCGACGGAGTCTAAGTGCCTTAGGAGCCTACATCACATTTTCAAAAGTGACTTAGGCTTTTTAGGAGTCTAAATCCCATTGACTTTCAATGAGATTTAGGAGCCTAACTCATGTAGACAATTTTGAAAATTTTACCCTAGTTGCCTAAAGGTAGGCTCCTAAATCCATACTGAGATACCTAAAAAAGTGGCTCCCACTGAACTCAATGGGAGATTCTAGGTGCTCAGCATCTCTGAAAATTAGGCGGCTTAATTAAGGGCACATACCTTTGAGTTTAGGAATCTAACTGTAAGCGTGGAGGCTGGGATTTTGAAAAGGGCCTAAGGGAGTTAGGCACCTAAAGAAATTCCCTTAGCATCCCCAGAAAATTCCAGCCCTAGTTTTGAAAATCTTGGCCTACTGCACAATACGGTTTTGGCACTCTGAGGATGGGGGTAGAGGGGGAAGATTGTGAAGATGATTATTGGCTGAGTGGAGGGTCCAGAAGTCATTTCTCCGGTACTGAACAATAAAGCTCAGTGGAACCTAGAGGAAATTATCTTTAGTACTGCTTCAATAGGAGCAACATGTACCATAGAGCTGGTTGACATATTTTCAGTAGAACCATTTTCCATTGGAAAATGCAGTTTCATCAGAGTTGAAGCATGTCACTGGGATGTGTTGATTTCTACAAACATTTTGATGGGAAAAAGACTAAAGGAATCATTTCAACTTTCTCATTCTGATAATGTCAAAACCGTAAATTTCAATAACGTCAAAATATGTTTTCCTGATACGGTAAAATCATTTCATTTTGATTCATTTTGTTTCAATGTTTCTATTCTATTAAAAGATTAATGTTAATGGTATATAGAAATTATTTTTATTATTATCATTATTATCATTTTTATAATGCCTCAACATTATTTTATAATGCCTCAACATTTTTATAATGCCTCAACATTATTGAAATGGAACATTTTGATGGATTCAAAATGAAATTTCACGGAATTTTCATTCTGTGGGAAATTTCAAAATTTCAGCTTTTTGTTCCAATTTGGAACAAAAACCAATTTTGAAATGTCTGAATTTACCACAGAATGGAAATTAGAGCCAGAGTGATGCCTGAGTTACCTGGAGTGAGGCAAGGCAGGAGCAGGGCTAGGAACAAGCAGGGACCGGAAATGTTACAGCTCTGGATCTATGCTTGAGCAGCCACCAAACTGTTGCTGAGTTTAAGAGCCAGTCTTCTGACTCAGTCCATCAGACAGCCTACTACAGGCCCGCTGCAATCTTTGGGTTGTCTGGAGATTTGACGTTGCTGCAGGCCCTGTTTCCTGACAAATGGCACCATGATTTAGATGTACATGGCACTTTAAAGTACAGATAAAAATGGATTCCATATCATTCCATTCCATTACTGCTGAAGTAAAATCTTTATTTTCTTCCACCCACAGGGACTTTCCTGCATCCTTAATGAGCACTAAACGCTGCCATGAGAAAAGAACTTTTATGTTGAAGACTTTTTGGACTGAAATGAGTTTAGGCTACTTCACAGACTTACTCATCTTTTCTTAAGACAGCTGCTTTTCTGTGGGTATGAGTGTGACCCTTCTGCAGAGCTGAACAAAGTGTGGAAACATTTGTTCACAAAAATGGTGTCTAGCTTGGACTCCTGAGTCAAGCTACTCATGTTCAGGCCCCTTTTTTTAGTTTGCTTTTCAGCGAACATTCATGGTACCAAGTTCTGTTCACATCAACTCTGGCTGGAAGAACATAATGCAGACAATGATACTTCTGTAGAGCTGACTGATTTTCCAGGTGGTAGTGCAGAATTGTAAATGGGCAGATGGTGCCCTCCCAGCCAGTCACAGTTGAGAAGGATGAGACAGGCAGTATACGACAAACATACAAACAGAGATCCAAGTGGAGATCTTTTAACCCATCAATACTTCAAAAAATGGAATTCTATTACAAAAGCTTATTTACCTGTCTTCCTGTCACTGCAAATAGCTGTACAGGATACTGCCCTTATATACATAGAAAGGGTTTGCCGAGATAGACAGATGACAGAACAAGAAGCAATGGTCTCAAGTTGCAGTGGGGGAGGTCTGGGTTGGATATTAGGAAACGCTATTTCACTAGGAGGGTGGTGAAGCACTGGAATGGGTTACCTAGGGAGGAGGTGGAATCTCCATCCTTAGAGGTTTTTAAGGCCCGACTTGACAAAGCCCTGGCTGGGATGATTTAGTTGGTGTTGGTCCTGCTTTGAGCAGGGGGTTGGACTAGACGACCTCCTGAGGTCTCTTCCAATCCTAATATTCTATGATTGATTCTATGATAGCTATACCGCTATGGCTATATTGGCCAACTCTCCCAGTGGAGACAAAACCGATACCAGTGTAACCCACATGCCTTATACATAGAACCATAGAATCATAGAATCTCAGGTTTGGAAGGGACCTCAGGAGGTCATCTAGTCCAACCCCCTGCTCAAAGCAGGACCAATCCCCAACTAATAAAATAAAAACTAATCCCCAATTTATAGGGAGATATCTCATAAGAGATCTAGAGAGAAGTGGAAAAAGGCGAGTGAGTTGTGTCTGGGTCATTGTTACTAGGCAGATACACAATTAGCATTTCGCACCCAGAAGTTTCTGGATTTGGTATGGTAGTTTGGGGGGATGCTCAATAGGTTCCCTGTAGCTGGACTCATGGACTCCATGGAGGACTGTAACAGGAGTGGGAATTTTCTGTAATATTTTGTATGACTGTTGTGAGTGTCTCAATTTCCCATGTATGCTGCATTGTTGATTAGGTGATGGGGAAAGGTGGTTTACTTTCTGCAAAGATCCAGGTGTGACTGATGTCTAGCTGTCTGGGCCCATGTCTACGGAGAGACCAAGAAGACAGTGGTCACTCCAGTAGCCTAGACATTTGGTACCTAGCAACTAACGACTATGGATGGCCCACCCCTCTGCTGGAAGCCTGCCATGTTTGCCTGGGAACAAGAACAAAAGACTGAGGAGAGGCCAAGTTGGGGGGTGGGGTTGTTAAAAGTGGTTTGCTGGAAACTTCTGATTCTCCTGAACTGGGAAAAAAGAGGGGTCAGAGGGCTCCAGGCTGAACAAGATGGACCATGCTGTAACTTTCTGTTCTCTATGCTAACCAAGGACTTGCTTTGCTGTGTTGCAGACACCTAGTAAACCCTACTGCTTTTACAATGCTGACTGAGAGTCATTGCACATGCTGAAAGTGGGGGTGCATTGCTTCCTTTGGCTATACAAGTCTCTCCCAGGTATCCAACTCAAGTGGACTCACTGAAGGGAGCTCACAGCGTGAAGCAGGGGAGCTGAAAGCTTTGAGGTTTGGTCTAAGGAGGCAGTGAAGCCAAGTGGCTTACCCTTGTGAAAGATTTCAGAGTAGCAGCCGTGTTAGTCTGTATTCGCAAAAAGAAAAGGAGTACTTGTGGCACCTTAGAGACTAACCAATTTATTTGAGCATAAGCTTTCGTGAGCTACAGCTCACTTCATCTGATGAAGTGATGCCCCCCTCAGGGGGGCTCTTCCCAGGGAGTGTTTCAGAGCACCGCACCTGTGGATTAATTAGTTAATTAGTTCGCCAACTAGCTAACTGACTGATTCCACAGTCCGGCAGAGGAGGAGAAAGAGTCTACATGGGTTCCGGATGGAGAGCTCTGCAAGCAAGAGGAGGAAAGCTATTACTGCAGTGCTCTTGACTCAGCAAACTGTACCGAGTTGATGAACAAAGACTGTAACTGAGACTCAGGGCTTGCCTACGCTTACAATGCTACAGCCGCACTGCTGCAGTTGCACCGCTGTTGTGCTTCTATGTAGACACTACCTACACCAACAGGAGGGGTTCTCCCGTCACTTGGGTAATCCACCGCCCCCAGAGACAGTATCTAGGTCAATGTCAGAATTCCGTTGCTGTCTACACGAGGACTTAGGTCATCTTAACTATGCCATTCAGGGGTGTGGATTTTTCACTCCCTTGAGCGACGTAGTTAATCCAGTTTATTGTTCTAGTGTCGACCAGGCCTCAGGGAAATGTAAATTAAGCTTTTGGAACTTTGAGTTACTTATGGTTGTGGGGACTGACCTGTTTAGATATAGTGTATTTATTTTGCTTATGTATAACTATGAAGATAATGTACATGGTTATGAAGTAGCCTTGTTATGTACTAGAAACTAAGGTATTACTATTATGTTTCTTTATGTTTATAAGATTTTATAAAATTGGTACTTAAGAATTAAGTTCATTCCTTTTGTTCGGATTTGATTGTGCCAAGGTCGACCCTGTACAACCTGTGCTGAAAATCCTCAGTGACTGAATACTGGTTCTCTAGGTGCTTTTTTTACAGGAGTATTTTTAAGCACTAGGAGAGGGAAGGTGAAGGTGAAGTAAACCTCTAGCCCACCCTATGGTTATGTAACACTGACAGGCCTCGGTCGTCATCAAACCTGGGACCTCTAAGTTTAGTGCATGAGCCTCTACTGCATGAGCTGTTAGCTAAGGCTATAGAGTAGACTCATTAATCTCTCTCTCTAAGTGGTTTCTGTGCCACTAGATGGGCCAGAACACCACACCCGGGAGGTGGGTGGGTTACAGTTACACCCGCAAAATAATACTTTTGTCAGTTTAAACTTGTTCCCCCAACAAAATAAGCTATACAAGTAAAAGAACTTTTTTGCTGCTATAAACTGCATCTACATTAGGGCTTTTTTTTTTTTTTTTTTTTTGGCAAAGCTATGTTTGTTTGGGATGTGATTTTTGTTTTTTTCAAACCCTAGCTGACATAGCTATGTCAGCAAAATTTGTAAGTGTTGACCAGGCCAAGGAATCAGTCACATTAGCCAGGATAAAATTACAAGAGTTATCAGAGTTCATACTTCATGGCATGAGCTAAATTATTTATGGGGGCCAGGAAGAAATTTCCCTCACGACAATCTGATTTGACAATAATTTTTATTTTGAATGCACCAAACCCATGACCTTCACAAATAAAATATACAAGAGAAGAAAAATAAAATCTCTAAAATACGTAACAATGTGTCCACCTCAAACCACTCAGGTGAGAATAATAGTAAGAAAGTCAAAAAGGCTTTGGGTGCCTAAGTTCTTTTGAAAATTTGCAGGGTGTTATGCATTGCTTTGAAGCATGGGGTAACTGCTATTGTTTGTGAAAGGAACCTGAACTAGGTGGATCATTGGTCTTCTCTGATGTGACAATTCCTATGGTTAAGCTGGTTCCAGGTGACTTGAGAATGATCTTGGGAACTGTAGTGAGTGGGATTGGAGAGGGTTAGCAATCATAAAATTTAACAAGGGAGGCTTTATTACATACCGTAGGCATTTGAATTGATACTAAATCATTATTCTAATCAGTGCAAGTATAAGTTGTATACTGTAATATAACACATTATTTTGTATCAATCTTGCATAAGAGGCTCATAATTTCTCCTTGATTATATTTTCAAGGCACAAAGGCTTACAATTGAAAAGTTATTTCTAACTTGTTTATAACTTTTCCTTTGACTTCCGTGGGAACGCAGGGCATTGAACAATCCCAAAGGGTTCCTTGAAGGACTATAGTCAGTTAAGTATGCTAGATTATGAAAAGAAGAAACATAATATACTGTTGATAGGCAAGAAATGTTTCTGTGAGTGATTGTCTAGTTCACATCCAGGTCAGAGGTTTGAATCTGGCCAGTGTTGGTAATGATCAAAAGTTGTTGCCATCTGACGTGTCCTATGTGAAATGAGCTGGTAACTTAGCCCACTATCTAGTGCCTGATCCATTGAAGTCAGGGAGAATCTTTCCAATGCTGCCAATGAGATTTGGATCAGGTCATAAGTGGATAATGGTCCACATCAACTAAGACACCGGTTGGGGCCTATAACAGAGCAGTCTGACCTAGTGATCAGAGGTAGGCTGCAGTCAGAAGTCACACGAAAGGTCAAAGCCAAGTTCAGAGTCTGAAGCCACACCGAGGTCAAACCAGGGTCAGGATTCATGCCAAGGGTCAGTGCCAGGACCAGAGTCCAAAGTCACACCAAGGATCAAGCTGGAGTCACTAACTGGAATTGTGCCAAGGAAGCATGAACCAGGTACAAGGTGTGGTAACAGGTGCGGGAAGCAGTTGAAGAGGCCAGAACTTAGTCTCAGGGATCTGGTCAAAATCAGGCTTAGCTACTAGTTCCTCAGACAAATAATGGGACAGGAACAGGAAGCTTTATGCCTGTCTGTGGGTGTAACCTCTGGTGGTGAGGGGTTAGGTGCTGTTTCTGCTCGTGGTGCAGTGCGTAAAAGTCTTGCCTCATCATACTGTAGGTCTGGGTTCAAGACCCCTGGTTATACCCCTATAACTGAAACTAACTGTTCCATTTGACTCTCCCAACAGAAGGCCTATAAAATCTTGACTGTCTTCTCTCCCCTAGAGGTGGATCTCCGACTAGTGCTGTGCTCATAACTGTGGCTTTGGTTCTGTTGTGAAAGATAATAAAAATATCTTTTTGGGTTGTCCTGAAATGGAATATATTTGTGAACTGAAAAGGTCAAAAAAGTTTTGTCTCATTTCAGGTCAAACAGAACGTTTCATGTGATCCAAAATAAAACATTTAATTTGACCTGAAACTAAAAGTGAAAAAAGTTTTTTAGTTCACAAATGTTTTGTTTGATTTTTGGTTTCTTTAACTTTTTTTAAAATATAAAGTTGAAGTAAAATTCTAAACAAAAATTCATTCTGAATCAAAGAAATCAAATCATTTTGTATTGAAAATGTTGAAACAAAATGATTAGGTATTCAGGGTTCAAAAAAGAATTAGATAAGTTCCTGGAGGATAGGTCCAGCAATGGCTATTAGCAGGGACTGGCAGGGATGGTGTCCCTAGGCTTTGTTCATCAGAAGCTGGGAATGGGTGACAGGAGATGGATCACTTGATGATTACCTGTTCTGTTCATTCCCTCTGAAGCACCTGGCATTGGCCACTATCGGAAGACAGGATACCGGGCTAGATGGACCTTTGGTCTGACCCAGTATGCTCGTTCTTATATACCTTATGTTTCTGATTTTTTTGTTTTTGTTTTATACTTGGCAGAATATGGCAAATTCAACCCAAATCTGTGAATTGTTTCAGTTGACCCAAATCTGCATTTTGTCAGCAAAAAACACATTTGTCCGAAAAATGCCACTTAGCTCTTTCCTATGTCCTGTATTGAGATGCATTGCCAAAGTAATTGGAGAAAGTTTGCATTGCAGGTGAAATCCTGCCCCTACTGAAGTCAATGACAAACCTCTTATTGACCTCAATAGGGCCAGGATTTCACAACCAGTGTCTATACTGTTCTGAGAGTAGATCAGTGATTTAAAGTATTTGGGTTATCAATCCGCCAGCATTACATCAAGTTCTATTAAAAAAGAAACTCTGCTGTAACTTTTCTGCCTCTCTACAGAGTAATTTAATACATACCAAATGAGACAGTAAACAAAGAGAATTCTAAACAACTGTGGGTGTTGAGCTCTTGACCTCTGCTTTCCTTTTTTATTAACAGTATGAGAAATTCTTTTAATATCTAGCAGCTTCATAAGACATGTGACGAAGGGTATTACTGCCACTAATGAGTTCCCCATTGGTATCTTTTGTAATGTTGTCCTTTCCTAAAAGAACCTTAGATGGTTTCTTCTGGGAATGAATAGAAGGGCACAAGAAGTCATGAGACAATTGTATTTCTGTACTATATTCCTGGTACATACATTATAGTATTTTTACACATCCTATGCGGGGAAAAGTATCCTCTTGGTTATAAACCAAGCTGTTTTATACAAAATTGAACAGAAGAAATGCAGCAGACTATCTGGGGTGCTGAATCTCTGGAAAAAAGATGGCCCTGTGGTTAAGTGTGCCGATTGAGGCACCCTAGGTTCAATTCCTTGTTCCACCACAAACTTTCTGTATGACCTTAAGCAAGTCTCTTTCTCTCTCTGCCTCAGTTCCCCATCTGTAAAACTGGGAATAATAGCACTTCCCATGAAGAGAAGTATGTTACAGCATGGGAGGTGCTCAGATACAGTGGTGATGGGACTATATAAGTACATAAGGTAGCTGTCTAGGGCAGTGGTTTCCTTTTTCCACCCATGGCTTCTTACCTCTATCTCCTGATGCGGCACAATATTGTGATATTGGGATCACAGCAGAAACTGTGAATGGTTTAGAGTCCTAGGGTGTTAATAGAGGATCTGTTGATAAGCAGTTATGAAATTTTGGAGGGTTGGTGTGTGCTGGCTATGGGTGTGCTGGCTGCTGAGGATGTGTGAGGAATAGGGTAGGGGAAGCTGATGGTTTCTCAGAAGGGTTACTAAGTGGGGTTTACTAGGATAAAGTTGAGAGGGTGACAGGGACTGGGGAGGGGGAAAGAAGGGCTAATGGAGCTGCTGGGATGAAGAAGTGAGATGAGGGTTAGGGCTGAGGGAAATGAGGAGGCCAATCTGGAAGAGAAGAGGAGAAGTAGACCATGGGAGCGGAGCTGCAGGGCTGGTTGAAGAAAGATGGCTCTGTGAAAAGCGAGGTAGCAGCTCTGAGAGAGCACTGCCACATAAAGTGGCAAATTGGTTTGAAGGTTGGCATGTAGGGAAGCAAATATTTGGGATTCATGGAGGCTCAGTGGGTTAAATAACACTGATTATACATATGCCATTGAACAGTTTCCTGGGTGCTAGTACTGTCAGTCACTTTCAATAGGGGCTGGATTTGAACTGGTGATCTAGAGATCATAGAATTATAGGGTTGGAAGAGACCTCAAGAGGTCATTTAGTCCATCCTCCTGCTCAAAGCAGAACTAACACCAACTAAATCATCCCAGCCAAGGCTTTGTCAAGCTAGGCCTTAAAAACCTCTAAGGGTGGAGATTCCACCACCTCCGTAGGTAACCCATTCCAGTGCTTCACCACCCTCTTAGTGAAATAGTGTTTCCTAATATCCAACCTAGACCTCCCCCACTGCAACTTGAGACCATTGCTTCTTGTTCTGTCATCTGCCACCACTGAGAACAGCCTAGCTCCATCCTCTTTGGAACCCCCTTCAGGTAGCTGAAGGCTGCTATCAAATCCCCCCTCACTCTTCTCTTCTGCAGACTAAATAAGCCCAGCTCCCTCAACCTCTCCTCGTAAGTCATGTGCCCAGCCCCCTAATCATTTTCATTGCCCTCCGCTGGACTCTCTCCAATTTGTCCACATCCCTTTTGTAGTGGGAGGACCAAAACTGGACGCAATACTCCAGACGTGACCTCACCAGTGCCGAATAGAGGGGAAAAATCACTTCCCTCGATCTGCTGGCAATGCTCCTACTAATACAGCCCAATATGCTGTTGGCCTTCTTGGCAACAAGGGCATACTGCTGACTCATATCCATCTTCTCGTCCACTGTAATCCCCAGGTACTTTTCTGCAGAACTGCCGCTTAGCCAGTCGGTCCCCAGTCTATAGGGGTGCATGGGATTCTTCCTTCCTAAGTGCAGGACTCTGCACTTGTCCTTGTTGAACCTCATCAGATTTCTTTTGGCCCAATCCTCCAATTTGTCTAGGTCACTCTGTATCCTATTCCTACCCTCCAGCCTATCTACTTCTCCCTCCAGTTTAAGGTCATCTGCGAACTTGCTGAGGGTGCAATTAATCCCATCATCCAGATTATTGAGAAAGATGTTGAACAAAACTGGCCCCAGGGCCGACCCCTGGGGCACTCTGATTGATACCGGCTGCCAACTAGACATCAAGCCGTTGATCACTACCCACTGAGCTCGACAATCTAGCCAGTTTTCTCTCAAAGCTTATTAGTCATATTATGAAATCCATGAGTCAATCAGCTTCTTGGTTGTGAATTAAATTTGATTATGTGTCTGACAGCCTTGTTGGAATTTTAAAGCCTAAATATTTCTGTCTATGTGGGGATCATTAAAATCTCCAGGCCCAGATCACTACCTGGTTTACATCAGCATAGCTCTATTGAACTCTATCTTGATGTGCTCCAACTAAGGATCTGGGAATACCACCTTCTGTCACGGGCAATATTTTAGATCTTAGTCAATTTACTTTGTGTCCTGTTGGAACTCTGAAGTTTTACATAAAAAAGCAGTGATGGAAGAATAAGTCGTTTGTGAAGCGGGGCTTTTGTCTGCACTTTACAGTTTTCGTTTATGATTCATATTCCTGCTGTAAAGCAAGTCGGCTTTGCCTTGTGACAATGTTAGCGGCTCTTTGACTAAGCTGAAAGGATTAGGGAACCGCAGGTATCTTTGTTGAAACCCTCTGTTGGAAAAAAAGCACGGTGATGGTGCGCTAATCTGCTTTTGATCACAGAAGCTTCCGTACTATTATACAAAATCATGATCCAATTCCAAAAGAAAAAACTAAATCAATATACACTTTTTCTCAGCCCCACAGCTAACTGCTAAATGCCTTTAGACAGCTAAAGAAATTAGTGCATTTGGTTCATCTTTATGCTGGACAACACTCAAATTTCTCTGGTAAAAACTGGTGATACTGCTTATATGGGCAGAATTCTTAAACCTTAGGAAATGGGACCATTTTCAGCTCTCTGTGTTATGGAGACCGGTTAAGGTTTTGCCTCAGTATGGAGTGACTCTTGTCCTACCTTTCTCCTACCAGCAAAGATCCAGACCGCCCATAAGGCCCTGATCTTTCTTGTGTTGAAGTCAATGGTAATTTCTCTTGCGTTTGGTGGCAACCAGCATCAGTGACGCATTAAAGAAAGTTTGTCTTTGAAGGACAGGGATGGTTGGAATTCTTCGCCTGAACATTATGGTGATGTTTAATTTACAACAGGGAGAGCATGTAATGCAATATAGTTACTTTTAGCCTTCCATAGTCCAGAAAATACTTCTTAACTAGAGATCTCAGACACAGACGCAAACTTTCCTGTAGCTTAGTAGGTGTTCAGATCTGGGGTTCTGGCTCATTCTAGTATAGAGAGAGAGGCTTCAGTTTAAAAGTTTGGATCCAGATGTGGACTCCCTCAAGCTTGAAGGGTGGTCCAGACCCAAGGGGTTTGGTTGGACCTGTGACCATGTTATACAATTTTGGGTTTGATTTTTTCCCTACCTTCCATAGTCATTTACATCTGTGCCAAATGCTCGGTTGTAGTTACTTACACTGAGTGCCAAATGCTATTAAAGCACAATGGTAGCACATGACACCCATTTACATAGGTGGGAAAGAACCAGCTCTGTTTCTAGTCCTGGTTGCAACCAGGAGTTGCAGGGATGCCAGAAAATAAGAAATAATAATTTCAAAAAGTTAACTAAGCATTTTTAAGCATTTAGATCAAGACTGGGGTGATCTTGTCCAAGCTGGTTCACCATCACTCAGTCTTATTGCTTATCTTAAAGTTCTTTATTTTGGTTCCTTCAACAATAAAAGTTCCATCGTGCAGCTCACTGCTTATGCAGTGGCATTTAGAACCCAGTTTGGAAATGCAGACGCATTCAAATACTCTATTTAGGCACTGAGATCAGTCCTCAGGCATGGAAATACCCATTTAACATGCCTTTGTGGTGATCGAGTATCCAGATGTTGAAGCCAGATGACCAACTGAGGTGACAATGTTTGAAAATTAGATCCACCACATGTATTTAATCTTCTATGTTTTGTCCATTTACCTGTCTGTCAGACCTAGGAATTAACACCATGTTTGTCACTCTGGTGCCAAGAATCCTTCAAATTTCATTTTACCTCTTTTGAACAAATCCCCATTTACTGACTGAACTAGTATATTGCACTTCAGATCCAGGTTCATGTAATTAGAACCATCTACTTAACTGCCTTAGAGAGCAAGGCCATGTTCTGCAAAAGGACAAAGAGGAGTAAATCTAAATTATCATATGTAATTGTAACCTTGAGCAAGATGGAATTCGCATTAGTAATTTCTTCATGTCCTATCTTTAGCTTGATGTGAATTTGTCATGCTGCGTTGATATTGATATAGATAATGAAGTAAAAATGAAAACTGGTTATTTGTGTAGAAGCCATAGAAGTTGCATCTTAGACGGAAAGATTGCAATTAATAGTGACAACTTGCTTAACTTACTTGAATATGTTGATATAATTATCATTCATCAAGTTCTGGAGGGAAAAAGGCCGATGCTCTTTAGAAGACATTGGCTTTGATCAGAGGTGACAATATTCACCATGTCTACCCATATAAAGCACTTAACTGGTTCCAAATGCCAGACCAAAAACAATGGCATTTTTTTTTTTCACTCAGAACAAATTATTAGGAGTGCTCCAAAGGCCATATAATTATATCTTGGATCTTTGAGACAACCTACGTCCATATACCCATGTTGCTTATCAAGGTTCTTTGAAATTGCTGGGAGGAAATTGACAACTTTTCAACTTTCATTTGCAGAGAAATCCCATAACATAATCTGTTCACCAATTTTTCAAAATGAAATATGGCTACAGAACAAATACCTTATCTCATGACTTTTACTAGAATGCTCTTTCCCAGTCTACAAAGTAAAAAAAAACCATGTATATTATAATACTGAGTACTACGAGTTTCTCCCCCCCACCCCCCACTGGTTTTTTCCCCCCAGGAGGTGTTGGAAGGGAGTATTTCCTTTGAAATGCATACATATACCTTTCAGCTACTAAATTCACCCAGTCCCAGATCCTCAAAGGACATAACTCCTATTGATTTCAATGGGAGTTAGGTCCTAGTTCCTAAATTGAATTTGTAACTTCAACTTCTACTTTTGCAGTCACAAAAGTCTGAAAAATAGATAAATTGAAGAGTTTTAATGGCTACTGTGGTGCCTCAGATGAAAGAGGCAGTAATAGCTAATGGTCAGCACAGAGGCATGTGACGTATGACTTCCCACTCGATCCTGATATAGCTTTGAGGAAGTCACTTAATTCCTTTGTGCCTCAATTTACCCATTTGTAAAAAGGGGTTTATGAGTAAAGCTGGTCAAAAATACCTTTTATTTTTCAAGGAAAATTTTAAAGCATGTTCATTTTCATCAAACTAGCTCAGGAAAGTTTGCTTAATTAATTAATTATTTTTTATGAACCTGAAACCCAAAATATTTTGAATTTCAGGATAGCCTTCAGTTTGCTTCTGTGAATTTTTTGATTGGCTGGTCGGTTGGTGCTTTTTTGTTTGTTTGTTTTTCTAAAAAAATGGCATATTCTCTTTTTCAATGAAAAGTTATTTTTCAACAAAATTACATTTTGAAGGAAAAATTTCAATCTGTTCTAACTCAAAAGTTGTTGGGTTCAACGTCAGGGTATCCGGGTTAGGCTTAGTGGCCTGTGCTTTCCAGGAGATCAGATTAGATGATCTCATGGTCTCTTCTGACCTTAAACTCTTTGAAACATACCATACAGAGGCTTAATCATTGTCTGCAGTGTGCTCTGAAATCCTATATGGGTGCCAAGCATTATGATGAGAGGCATCCCATTGCTACCATTTCCATATGTGGGTGGGACATTTGGTAGAGTCCTGTTTAATAGGAGACATCTATGCACAACTTATTTCACCGAGGAGGAGAGGAAACAGAGTGTGTACTTTCAGTTCAGCATCATCATTACACATTTTTCTCCATTAACAGCCTGATCTTCCCCACAGAGCCATAAGGATGTAATGTATCTGAATGGTATTTGACATTTTACCATACAATTAAACTCATTCTGAACACAAATAAAAATACTTTTGAGAGGGATAAAAGCCAGATGTTTTAATGGGCTAAAGAACGCATCACTAAACACAGGACTATTTGCCTCCTGCTACTACTTAGATATTTGTTCTTCTTTATAACCCCTGAACAGAAGAGGAGATTCCATAAGATATTCCTGGAATTGGTTCCAAGATATGTTCAAGGTAAAGGAGAAAACACATATTCTTTGGCCATTATTCACTGAATGTGTATGCTGGATATGGAGGGAACGTATCTAGTGGTTAGAACTCATGGACCGCAGTCATGACTACAGCTGGTTGGGAATTTTTCAACAAAACCAAAACTTTTCATGGAATTGATTAATACATAGCCAGTTGTTTGACTACAATTGTGGCTCATCATGAAAAATGTTCAAGAGACCAAATGACTTAACTTAACCGAGTTTATTGTCTAAGACAAAAAAGTACAATATAAAAAACAACAGGAGTACTTGTGGCACCTTAGAGACTAACAAATTTATTTGAGCATAAGCTTTTGTGGGCTGTATCCCACGATGCATCCGACGAAGTGAGCTGTAGCCCACGAAAGCTGATGCTCAAATAAATTTGTTAGTCTCTAAGGTGCCACAAGTACTCCTGTTCTTTTTGCGGATACAGACTAACACGGCTGCTACTCTGAAACCTGCAATATAAAAGGGACACATAAATACCCTTCCTTTAGGGGAAGTGATTCTTATTTCACAGCATCTTCAGTTCACCTTACACAGAAGGTGGACTTCAAAGATACACATTTCAGCTAGTAGTATTTAGAGTGTGATTTCAAAAGTTACAAAAGTCTTGCACATCACTAAAATCCAAACTTAACTTGTAGCTTTGTTCTGTACTTTTCTTAGCTATGTTTTGGATGCCACATTCCAACCAGTTGCCTGTAAAGGTAGCTGTACTGGGACATAGAATGAACGTATCTTGATTTTGACAGCTTTCATATTTGCTCGTGCCAAAGCTGACTTCAGCTTTGCAAAGTGTTATGGGATACTCAGCATGAATGAACGAGAGTAAGCATAATACCATTCAAATATAAAGCTTTGTGATAACATTTATATATAATATATTAATATTCATATATAGTATAAAGCGTAATACATATTAATATGGTGTGCAATACATATTGTGACAGAACATACCCTTATGTCACAACCTACACACTATTGTAATAAATTTGTAGAAGGTATGCCTTGTGAGGTATCATTTACAAACTCATAACTTGCTGATCAATAATATCATGGCAAAATGCACATAGCAACATTATATGTAAAGTTATGAACATAAGCTAAAATCTGAACTGAAGTATGTTTCTCAGATAAGTCTGGGGAGTGGCTAAACCAGTTACTCAGAGACACCTCAGCCAGGTGTCAACAAGGCTAATGGACTATTAACTGCTAAGGGGCCATTCTTTGGCATGAAAGGGGGTTAGGGACAAAAAAATCTACATTTTAGCAAAGAAACATCATGGAGTTTCCTTTCTTTACCAGGCTGCGTGTCACCTTGCTCCCAGCTGAGGAAGTGCTTCTCAAAGGTGGGAAAGGACTATGAAAAGAAAGGCAGACATCCCAAGACATGCCCCTCTCTCTCCCTGCCCATCTCATTCTCCACACCGAAAGGACAAAAGGAAAGAGCTGCTGGACTCTGAGGGAGGGGTCCTGACCTGAAATTTTGGTCAGTAATCTGCCGGAGCATGTGGTGAGAATGTTTGCTTTGAAACTAAGATAGTTTCTTAAGTAGATACCAATAAGCATTTTATCTTCATTTTTCTTGTAACCATTTCTGAGTTTTAGGGCTCATTACTTTTACTCACTTAAAATCTCTCTCTTTGTAGTTAATAAACTTGTTTTACTGTTCTATGTAATCCACTGTGTTTAGACGAAGTGTCTGGATAACTATTTAAGATAATAAAATGGCATATTATTCCCAAAGAAATAACAGACAACATAATTGTATTATCCAGGAAAGGGCTGGGCAGTATAGGAGTGGGGGGGTATTGGGGTCACCCTGCGGTATAACCAATGCTGGTGAGAGCCAGGGTGTAGCGGGCAGGCTGCAGTTACACACACACACTGAGGGTATGGCTTGTTTATGGAAACTATAGAAAAGCATTGTAAGGCACCCGCGGTAACAGGGCAGGAGCGGTACAGCCCCTCACTAGTCTGGATTGTGCCCCGGTATGTAACAGTCATATATATATATATATATATATAATTGAGAAAGCTTTCTCAGTTCAAGGCTGGGATTTCTTGTCAAAAGCAGAAAATAGGGCCCCAAAATAGCTACTTGGTTAGGACTCAGCTGGGCTGTAGAAGATCCAGATTCAAGTCCCTGCCTGGCTTAATTCAGAGCAGAGACTTGAACCTGGATTTTCCACAGCTCAGGGGAGTGCTAGCAACACTGGGCTATAGAGTTAGTTTCTCTCCAGCACCATCAATATTTCATTATTTATTGTAGAACAGTACCAACAGCAGAGATGTTGTACTAACTGGGCCTATAATATTTTCTTGCTTGGGAACTAACTATGAAAAGTGGGTCGAGTTGTTTTCAATAATGAATGTTAAATACAGGCACAAGAGAACCAGACAAAGTCTGAAGTAGTCCAAACAAAAAGGCCTGCAGATAAGGCTCAAGGACTGTGTTGAAGTTGGACTTAAATACGAAAAATGTGGGAACAAAGCTACCTATCCCAAGTTTGGCCTTAGGGGAGAGGGTTTAACTGATGAATGAAATGATGAGGAGATGAACTGTGTCATCCACTTTCCACCCCATTTTGGGTGGACTTTAAAAGGAGACTTGAAAAAATTCTCACTGGCTTCTCCAAGACAAAAGGAGCAGACCAGACTGAAGGATTTTCTTTTAGAAGGGAAGGCCATCAGGCCTTGCTCTTGTTTAAGGAACTTTGTCCTTCATCTGTGAGTCATGAAAGTCATTAAATATCATCATGACATCCAGCCCTCAGCCCTCCAGGAGGGATACCTGATTGTCTGCATTGAGAAGGTTCCAGTCAGTGGCATGTAAGATCCTATTCTGTCTCCCTTCATTTTTGGTATTACTTTCTGACCAACTATTCTTCTTATCCTGCCTCTCAGCAAAGGAGGATGAGATGGCCCATGCAGCCCTGCCCTGTCTGAGGAGAAAGGAACCAACCAAATGATGACTAGAATGTGAGCCAGAGTCCAGAGCAACAGAGGTTGTGGTCAACCTGCCAGCCTAACGCATCCATTTGTGACTGACCAACCGCCATGGGCTCCAAGCACATTGACAAAAGCCGTATCTTCACCCCACCTTTTCTACCCTGTTTCTTCTCCACCTTGTGTCTGTCTGTTAAAAACAGGAGAAGTGGATCCCCTCCACATAATCAGGACTGAGAGTAAAATAACCCTTTCCTTTACCTCAAAGAAAGGTAGTTGGTAAAAGAAGAGACTTTGATTTTTGCCTTCAAGAGAAGACAGACTATAAAAAGTTTTGATTGTTTATTTTGTATAATTACTCAGTTTCAGTTTTACTGCATTTTGCTTGTTTTGATTTCTTGTTCTTTTCTGTGTTTTAATGAATTAACTTCCAACCTCAGAGTGAGTGCTTTTGGGTGTTTGCCAAGAAACTAAACCAGGGCCTCGGTAGAGAGAACTCGGAACCTTTGTAATGCTGTTTCAATGCTGGACAGGGAAAGAGTTTAAAACATCTTTAACTGTTTCGATCATCGAGATCAATACAACAGAGATTGAGCCAGTCCGATCCTAGAATAGCCAGTAGGTAGGTGGTTTGGGCACTCACTTGGGAAATGTGGGGAGGAAGCAAACCAGAGACTTGAATCTGTGCCTCCCCCATCCCACGTGAATGCTCTAACCATTGGGACACTGGTTGTTCTCATGTCTCTCCCTCGCTCTTATTTTTCACAAAAAAAACTTTGAATGGTCTCTGTCCCATCCCAATGCAAACTTGAAATCCCCAAAAGTTTTGCAAGACAAGAAAACCATTTCCCACCCAGGACTTCTATTTCTGGCTCTGCCATTGACTTCTTACGTGGCTTTACCCAGGCTAGTTAACCTTTCAGTGCTTCAGTTTCCCCATTTGTAGAAAGGTTAAAATGATATTTGCCCATATGGCACCATTGTTATGAGGCTTAGTTAATGCGTACAAAGTGTATTGTGAACTTAAAATGAAAAGTGCTCTACATGTTTTTATTGTATTGTTTTTGTTCTGTAACACTGAGTTAAAGCATTAGTTTTTCACTTCCAGATGCTGAAGTTCAAACCTATTTGTGTGTCAAATTGCAGTTGGACAGGACATCAGTTTTCAAGCTGATCCAATTAGGCATGTGGATTTTAGGCAGGAGGCAAAATTCAACTTCAAATAGAAACCCCATTGGACCCTCTAAGGTTCAGCTATGGTTACCTCAGAATCACATCTGAGTCCCTCTGTTGTCACCATCCTCCTTGTCACACAGACTGTCAGATCTGAGCCCCCTCTGCCATTTCACTACCATATCCGGATACATGCCAAATCCTGTCGCTTTTTCCCTCCTCAGAATCTCCCAAGTCCGTCCTTTCCTCTCCAGCCCAAATGCTGAAACCCTCATGAACATCTTGGTCACTTCTTACCTATATTGCTTCTACCCCCATCTTTCTGGTCTCCAACATCTCATCTCACCGCATTCAAAATGCTGCTGCTAAAATTCTCTCTCCCTCTGTCTGCTCTGACCCGCCGTCACCCATGGAGATGCTCAGATGTTAGAGCTATAGAGGCCACACAGGTCAGGGGACAAAGAGAGGGAACGTATAAAGTGCCTGTCTCCTTAGTAGCTAAGCAGCAGCTATGTCACTCCCCTCATCCTATCCCTTTACTAGCTTCCTTTCATCTGTTGCACATCATCCTACCCTTAGAAGCTCTGTTCAACGCTGATCCGGCCTGCCTCTCCATTGTTGTATGCTGGGTGGTTGTAGCCATGTCAGTCTCAGGATAGTAGAGAGACACTTTGCATCTCCATTCTCATTTCTTCCTCTTCCTTTTCTCTCTCTCTCTCTGCTTCTGCACCTTCCCAGGACCGGCCTTCGGAGTGGGCCACCCGGCGACCGCCCAGGGTGCCATGGTCAAGGGGCGCCATGCAGTGGTGCGTGCTGTTGGTGTAGCATCAGAAACTGCTCCCCGGGGAGTGCTGCGGGGGGGGGAAGGGGGGCAGATTTCTCCCTGCTTCCTCCCCTTACACAGCCTATGTGAGGAAAGTGACCTGGATGCAGGGAGCCCTGACATTGTTCCTTGCTCCTTCCCCCTCCCCCCCCCCACAGCCCCTTAGTGGGGCATGAAGGAGCAGCATCTGATGGGGGGAGCGAGCAGCCATGCCAGCCATTCTGTGCATCCAGGTCACTTTCCCCACATGGGCACAGGAGGGGGATGCAAGGGATAGGGGTGAAGAGTGGGTAGGGAGCCCACAGGAGCCAGGGACAATGGGGGGACACAGCACCCAAGGGGGCCAGGGGCTCCAAAATACAAGTTCGCCCAGGGCAACATTATCCCTAAATCTGGCCCTGCTCCTTTCATTCTGAATAGCAGGTTAAACTTCTCTAGTCCGGCATTCTCTGGTCCGGCAACATCCGTGGTCTGGCATGATTTTAGTTAGCTGGATGTCCGCTTATCGGGGATGGGGCCAAGTTTCCCGCGGTCCGGCAAGGTTCATTTGCAGCCGCCAGTAGAGGCTCTCAGTGCTCTGTGCTGTTATTTAGCTCTAATTTACCCCGAAATACGTCTTCTAAGAGACCGACAGGCAGCGGAAGTGTTGGCAATGCTGCGAAGCATAAGCATGTGGCAATATCGATACAGCAGAAGGCGGAATTGTTGCAGAAATTGGAAAAGGAGACACATCGGGACGTTGTTCCGTTTATTTGCCCCGGTGAGATAAACATAAAAAGAGACCCGCTCACTACAATACTGTATTGACCTCCCGTGGTTCGGCAAATTCTCTGGTTCGGCACCGGTCAGGTCCCAAGGGTGTTGGAGTACAGAGGTTCAACATGTATCACTTTTGTACCTTCTACAGTCACCTTCATGCCTTCTGGGAGCCTGTTCCATGCGTGTGACTCCCTCAGTTTCCAAGCAATTTGCCTCCATTTATTCAAATCCCACTTCCAATATACTTGGTCTACATATTTTTACTATTTGTTATTATTTATTTCTGATAGCACCTGATATATGCTAGGTTTCCAAACACTGAAGGGCTGTCCCTGCTCTCAAGAGCTCATAATCTAAGCCTTTATATGATAATCCACTGATCAGAGGATGCATGGGGGAGAGGGGGGAGTCTGGACTGGTTCAAGTGTCAACCTTCAGTCTACAGTATATAGCACATGTATTGATCCACATTGTCTGCATGACTTAGGTTTTGATCCTGCTTGAGTAGGGACTCTCAGTTCCCGTAGACACCAACTGTAAGTTTCATGGGGTGGGGAAAATGTCTGCCTTTAGAAATTATACAATTCTGAGCAAAATGACAGTGCTCTATAAGGGCCAGATCCTGTGCCACCCTTACTCAGATTGGTTTAATTAGGACTGCATGAGGAATAAAGCCATGCTCATCAGCAGTATGGCTGGAAGGAAGAATTTGGCCCTAAATTATTAATACAGTCTCTCGTGCAAAACCAGCCCAGATCAGCTATAACTGTGAGTCTGCTGGACCTGACTAGCAGGTGAGGACAGGTGAGTGGCAGAGCTGTGCAGCCTGGAGAGGCTGGGGCCTTGGCTACACTACAGACAATGTACTTTGGTTCATTCTGTTCATGAGTGTTACATTCACCAAGCGCATCAGAGACTTGGTCCACACTGCCCAGTTAGGTAGACGTAAGTCAGCTTACATCGATCTAGTTATGATAGTGTACAGATTACAGCCTTGCTCCCACTGATGTAGGTGCCCTAATACACCAACATAATAACTCCACCTCCACGAGAGGCGTAGGGCTTAACCCAGTGTAGTTAGGGTCGCACAGTGTCAGGGTAGACATTGCCTTACTTACACCTGGTGTTGGCTGTCTTGTCAATTTCAGGGCACCACTAGAGCCCTGAAATTGACAAGAAAGTCCAGCTCCCAGCTTCCCAGCCCGCCCCTGTCGGGCTGCTGCGGGGTCTCCACTCCAAGCTGGGCTGCCATCCAGGCTCCTGGCTTGGGCTGCCCCTGGGCTCCCTGGAATCCCCACTGGAAGCCGTGCTGGGCCCCAGGATTCCCACTCCCTGCTCCCAGCAGGGAGCCCAGCTGCACGGAGGCTCCCAACTCCGAGCCTGGTTGCCCCCCTCCCCCCACTCTTAGTTCCTCACCAGAAGCATGGCAGCCTAGGTGTGGGTCTCCCTGCCGGAGGCAAGAAGCCCTGGGCATCTGGGATCCCAGCAGGGAGCTGCATGGAGGTGACAGCGCTGGCTCTCAGCCGCCCAGCCTGCCCCTCTTAAGTCAGTGGAAGCACTCCTGGTGAGGACGGGCACCACCGACAGACGGAGGGTAGTGTGGACATCAGCCACCGCAGTAATTACTCCCTTCCACACTACTTTTCAGTTATACTTATGCTCACTTACATATTAAGGGGAAATAATTTTATCCTCTGCAGGAATTACTGGATGAAATTCTATGCCTTGTGTGGTGCAGGAAGTCAGACTAGCAGATCATAAAGGTCTCTTTTTTTGTTTACCGATCTTTGCACATCACGGCTTTTACAGTGAATCTGAAGTTTTTTAAATGCTGTATGGAATTATATGTTGTTACTTCAAACCTTCCAACTTTTTTGAGGATAGGCTGCTTGTACAATAATAGTATTTGGAGATCCGTGCTAAAATGATTCACAAAAATGTACCTGTGAAGTACATCCAGGATGTCCCTGGATTTGATGGTTTATTTGTTTGTTATCTTTCTGTGTATCTCCTCTGATATATTACAGTGTATTTTAAGAAGTCTTGATTTAGGATGTACAGTATTTCATCTCTCTCTTGCAATACTACTAATGAATGCAAGCACGCCACAGAACTGCTATTTAAATGTCTTGATTTAATCAGGGTATTTTGATTACAGACAAACTCTGTGATTTTTCTTGAGGTGTATGGAAAAAAAGGAAAACTTGATTCAGCAAGAGCAAATCTTTCTATATCAGTGAACCAAGTTTTCTCTTTAGTATGCATGGACAGTATCAAACCGCAGTAAAATTGTCTGTTTTGCCTAGTCTCTGGTTAGAAAAATACCTGCAGGTCTTACAAGGAAGCATTTAGCAAATGCAAGTAATATTTTCTTGAAAATACTCATGGTAAGTTCATACATATTTTAAGGAAATACTTTAATACAATTCTTTTACTAAGTGTATGAGATCTATGTACAGCTCCGTCATGACATAAAATCTACAAAAAATCCTATTGCTTCCATATCCAGACCAGTTATTTTCAGATTCAGTTTTACATAGGAATTTGTTAGACTACCCACAGATGGAGTAAGTAGTTCCCTTTCATTGGCATGTTGCTGGACCAGTGCGGAGA
The DNA here is from genome assembly GCF_015237465.2 of Chelonia mydas. Taxonomy (NCBI): domain Eukaryota; kingdom Metazoa; phylum Chordata; order Testudines; family Cheloniidae; genus Chelonia; species Chelonia mydas. Next base: position 252,654,426 of record NC_057850.1, read on the forward strand.
TGTGTGTGTATGTGCTCACCAGCTCCTGAAGAGACCTTGGCATATGACAGCTGCATATGGGATATGGATAGTAACAACAACTTCACACAATGGAGCGTGTCTTTGCCTAATAAAAGGCAATGTCCCCAAATAGTTCCCTAATCCTTCTAAACCTGGCCGTGCTTCTGTAACTGAACAAACAGAACACATCCTCTCCCTGAGAATATCAATGATCACATGACTTCAGCATGCCCCTGTCCTCTGTTACGGTTACAATGAACCAATCAGGAATCACAAAAAAACTCATGTGGTATGAGACTAACCCTAGAGCTTGTTCAGATGAAGAGTTAACATGTGTGCCGTGCATTAACTGTCCATGTGGACCATTCGACCATGCACTAAAATTCCCAGTGTACCTTGATCTACTTCGCCTTGAAACGGGGGGTTCAAAAATGCTCTGTAAAAATGCTAAATTTCATACATATGGAAGTTCTCTTGTAAAAAGTTTTTAGATGGAAAAGTAAAACTGTCTTGTCAAAAAAACAACAACAATTTTTCATAACAAATATTTTTCCCAGCTGATTGTTATGTTGGATCTGTGACAGCTAATGTAACCTTTTTATACAGACACACAGAGCTATGGATGAGTGCATTTAAAATGAAATCCATTTCAGATGAGCAAGACAAGACAGTCAGATGGTAATAACGCTGTAAATATTCCTCATTACATTAGTAACATTCAGTCACTGTTTATGTGGGCTGAAATGCATTTTTAGAAATGGAAGCAGCCTGCTGATTCTTGGGATTTCATTACAAGTCTCTCAATAGTTGATGTTTTTCCTAAAGCCCCAGGGGAGGGACACAAGTTATTACACGAGAAACTTTTCATTAATTAAAAAAGAAAAGAAATTTTAAGCCTTTGCGCTTGCAGAGAAAAGCTCAAAAGAATATAATACAAGTATAACCTAACAACTTAAAAACCACAGGCAAATAAGAACCTATAATTTATTATTATTATTAATATTATTATTTAAAACCTCAAGATTTTTAAGACAGTCTTGTGATTTTTGGGGGGGAGGTGATTGGCTCATGATTTTTGGATATTTGGGGTTTGTGATACTGGGAACACACTTTGAGTTCTGCCTGGTTGTGCTGGAAAGCACTGAAAGAGTTAATGTCCTTCCACTACCCAGAAGTAGACTGCGACTATCTGGGTCACGACTCGTAGCAGACCTCAGTAGACACTGCACGTCTTTTTGCTCCACAGTGTTGCCACCTGGAGTCAGGTAAGTTTGGCCAGGGCTGAAGCTTATCTTGCAACATGAGACGCTCTGGCCCTCTGGTGAACTGCAGCTCTGCCTGGGGGGCAAGAGAGGGAATGGTGAGGAAACTGAGGCAGGGATTTGAATGCAGATCTCCTAACACCCACGGCACCTCCCTGGACAAACTGCATGCCCATCTGCATCCCCCAAGCTCCAGTGTCCCTGTCCAATGCCACAGTTTGTGGCTCATAGACTAATAGACTCATAGACTTTAAGGTCAGAAGGGACCATTAGGATCGTCTAGTCTGACCTCCTGCACAACGCAGGCCACAGAATCTCACCCACCCACTCCTGTAACAAACCCCTGACCTATATCTGAGCTAGTGAAGTCTTCAAATCATGGTTTAAAGACTTCAAGGTGCGGAGAATCCTCCAGCAAGTGACCCATGCCCCACGCTGCAGAGGAAGGCGAAAAACCCTCAGGGCCTCTTCCAATCTGCCCTGGAGGAAAATTCCTTCCCAACCCCAAATATGACGATCAGCTGAACCCTGAGCATGTGGGCAAGACTCACCAGCCAGACACCCAGGAAATACTCATCCACTATGTAATAACATGATAAGTCTGCAGAGCAGCAGATTCTTTGCCTGCCTTCCTCTCCCTCCAGGGGTGAGCTGGAGAAGGTCCCTTGGGTGAACCAGCACCAACAGCAGGTGGCACAAGAGAAGGTGCAAGCCAAGCAGAGATGCAGGGTGCAGGCAGCAGCGGGGTACAGGAAGAGCAGCCTGCAAGCAGGGGCCATGTGGCAACTGCTCTGGCTGGATAACCGCAAGACAATGGAGAGGGGATCACAACAAGACCACCAACGATTAGCCGGAACTCTGGCTGGCGGGAACCCAGACCCGTGCTCAAATCTAGAGCCGGCTGGGTGGGGGAGGGGGGAAAGCCAATTTGTGAAAATGGAAATTTTTTCACCGGAAAGGGGGCTGTCTTGACAAATTCCTGGACTCGAAACTTTTTTGAAAAAAAAAAAAATTATAGCTTGAAAACTGTTGAAACCTCCCATTTTGAATTTTTTTAAACTAAAATTTCAGTTTTTCCACTTTTAAATGACTTTGGTTTAGAAACGTCAGCTAATTAGTGCACCAAGCCACAACGTTAAGATGCTTGTCATGTTCTAGGGCGCAATCCAGACCAATGAGCGGTTGTCACTGCCCTGTAACCATGAGTGCCTCAAAATGCTCAGCTACTGTGGGTCTCTTTTCTGGATGCTTTCAGGCAGCAGACAAGGAAGCAATATCCTGAGTGTCCGTCTGCTCTGCAGCCCTGTTCAGCCCTCTGACCCCAGAAGCCTTCCCGCAACAAAACAGCCCCACTCAGGCACCCAGTTACTTTAGGCAGGGGTGACCAACCCCCTCCCAGTTGTGAAATTCTCCAAAACTGTCTGCCCTGATGGGTCCAGCCCTCTCCTGGAACACTCAGAGAAATGATACAGTTAGTTTGCTCCTTTAAAGAGGCAAAAGCACATTACAGCTTAGTAACAGGGATAAATACACCCTTCCCTCCAAGTACAGCACTGATTTGTGTTATGGTGAAAACAGAACATAGGTTAAGTGATACCAGGTAGAGGGAATAAAGTTAGATAGGGTTACAAACAAATAAAAGTAAAATATGCTTTCTAGAGACTAAGACCTAACTTAACAAGCTACAATCTTTATTCAAGGTAGTTTCCTTACCAATCTTCCATTCCCAGAGACTTCAACCTCCTAGGCTGAAGGACCCATCTTTCTTAGATTGCAAGAGCTCTGGCCCCTTGTTTCTGTCTAGTGATGGATGCCAAGATGGCTTCTGTCCTTGCTTATATCCTCCAAAGTTCACTGACCTTGTTTCAAGAGGCAGGATGACCTCATGCTGGTCTTCCTGTGGACTTCCCATGCCCCTGCTGATATGTATGCAAATGGGGCTTCCATTGTGTTTGGTCACACCTTGATTAATTTCATTGGAGACAGGTAGACAGCTGCCTTCCCTCCTATCTGGGAGGGAACCTTTTTCTCCCTGTGTTTTGTCACAGACTTTAAAGAATAATATCATTAAGTATCCATATTTCCTCACATAGTGTTAATCCATACATTTCACAAAAGAACAGTCTTACTGGGTCAGACCAAAGATCCATCTAGCCCAGTATCCTGTCTTCCAACAGTGGCCAGTGCCAGGTGCTTCAGAGGGAATGAACAGAACAGGTCATCATTAAGTGATCCATCCCCTGTTGCCCATTCCCAGCTTCTGGCAAACAGAGGCTAGGGACACTGTCCCTGCCCATCCTGGCTAATAGCCACTGACGGACCTGTCCTCCATGAATGTATCTAGTTTTTTTTTAACCATGTTTTAGTCTTGGCCTTCACAACATCCTCTGGCAAAGAGTTACACAGGTTGACTGTGCATTGTGTGAAGAAATACTTGCTTTTGTTTGTTTTAAACCTGCTGCCTATTAATGTCATTTGGTGGCCCCTAATTCTTGTGTTATGAGAAGGAGTAAATAATATATTTCTCCACACCATTCATTATTTTATAGACCTCTATCATATCCCCCCTTAGTTGTCTCTTCTCCATGCTGAAAATTCCCAGTCTTATTAATCTCCCCTCATATGGAAGCTGTTTCATGTTCCTAATCTTAAGAACATAAGAACATAAGAATCGCCACACTGGGTCAGACCAAAGGTCCATCCAGCCCAATAACCTGCCTTCTGACAGGGGCTAATGCCAGGTGCCCCAGAGGGAGTGAACCTAACAGGTAATGATCAAGTGATCTCTCTCCTACCATCCATCTCCACCCTCTGACAAACAGAGGCTAGGGACACCATTCCTTACCGATCCTGGCTAATAGCCATTAATGGACTTAAACTCCATGAATTTATCTAGTTCTCTTTTAAACCATGTTATAGTCCTAGCCTTCACAACCTCCTCAGGCAAGGAGTTCCACAGGTTGACTGTGCACTGAGTGAAGAAGAACTTCCTTTTATTTGTTTTAAACCTGCTGCCCATTAATTTAACTTGGTGGCCCCTAGTTCTTATACTCTGGGAACAAGTAAATAACTTTTGCTTATTCGCTTTCTCCACAGCACTCATGATTTTATATACCTCCATCATATCCCCCCTTAGTCTCCTCTGTTCCAAGCTGAATCTTTAATCTCTCCTCATATGGGACCCGTTCCAAACCCCTAATCATTTTAGTTGCCCTTTTCTGAACCTTTTCTAATGCCAGTATATCTTTTTTGAGATGAGGAGACCACATGTGTATGCAGTATTCAAGATGTGGGCGTACTGCGGATTTATATAAGGGCATAAGATATTCTTCATGTTATTCTCTATTCCTTTTTAAATGACTCCTAACATCCTGTTCGCTTTTTTGACTGCCGCTACACACTGCGTGGATGTCTTCGGAGAACTATCCACAATGACTCCAAGATCTCTTTCCTGATTAGTTGTAGCTAAATTAGCCCCCATCATATCGTATGTATAGTTGGGGTTATTTTTTCCAATGTGCATTACTTTACATTTATCCACATTAAATTTCATTTGCCATTTTGTTGCCCAATCACTTAGTTTTGTGAGATCTTTTTGAAGTTCTTCACAATCTGCTTTGGTCTTAACTATCTTGAGCAGTTTAGTATCATCTGCAAACTTTGCCACCTCACTGTTTACCCCTTTCTCCAGATCACTTATGAATAAGTTGACTAGGATTGGTCCTAGGACTGACCGTTGGGGAACACTACTAGTTACCCCACTCCACTCTGAAAATTTATCATTTTTGTTGCCCTTTTCTGTACCTTTTCCAATTCCAGTATATCTTTTTTGAGCTGGGATGACTACATCGGCACACAGTATTCAAGATGTGGGAGTACTATGTAATCACCAGTGTGTCATTAGCTTTCAGAAAAGACCTTACTTGATACACTTTTATAACACAGTAATATTGTATACAATCAGTTGATTCAACTGTTTACCATTTGAGGTTCAGACCCCTTGTCTTTATAGCCCAGATACAGTTTCTTTCTTCTGCTGGGTGTAAGATACCATGCTGTCTTCTCCCCAGCATGTTAGCTTGATAGCTTGGTTTACCTTATATGTAAATGGACCTTCACTGTCTCTGCCTGATTACCAGGTTGGACAGACAAACAAATACACATGCCTTTGTCTAAGGCAAACTGTGCTTATGCACTGCTTGCCAAACACAATTCTAGCACATATTCATAACTCTTTGTAAACACCCCCTATATGCATTGTGCAAGAATATTAATGATCAGTGAATTATTAGTTGTCCAATGATATCTCGCCTTTTAGATACAGATTATGACATTAGTGAGTTGGGTGTAGTGAGTTTGTCAGGCCTGACCAGAGCTGCTGACACAGAAGAGTGAACCACCAATGAACCTCTGCATCACCTGGTCAAAATAAAATGTTTCAATTTTCAGTTCAGGAAAATTGTCAAAATTTTGACATTATCTCAAACTTTCACGGGACGGAAAATCATTTCCCACCCAATTCTACTCAATGGCCCTTCAAGGGAGAGGTGCCCATGTTCTACTCTATCCCACTTTTTGGTATAAAACTGAGTAGAAGCAGAGTTCTTCTCTCCAAAAATCCATATCTATCCCTATCCTATCCATTTTTTTCTTTCCTGGAGAGTGAGCCAACAGTGATGCAGAATAGCCAACAGGAATGGCGTAGTGTTGCCAACTTTCTAATCATACAAAACTGAACACGCTAGCCTCGGCCCTTCCCTGAGGCCCTGCCCCCACTCCCTACATCCTCCCTCCTTTGGTGGCTTGCTCACCCCCACCCTCACTCACTTTCACAGGGCTGGGACAGGGGCTTGGGTGCGGGAGGGGTGAGGGCTCTGGGCTGGGGGTGCAGGCTCTGGGGTGGGACCGGGGATGAGGGCTTTTGGGTGCAGGATGGGGCTCCAGGTTTGGGGGGGCTCAGGGCTGGGGCAGGGGGTTGGAATGCAGGGGTGTGTGAGGGGTCTGGGCTAGGGGTGCAGGCTCTGGGGTGGGGCCAGGGATGAGGGGTTTGGGTTGCAGGAGGAGGCTCAGGGTTTGGGTGGGGGGCTCAGGGCTGGGGCAGGGGATTGTGGCTTGGGGTTGGAACTCGGGCTTACCCCGCGTGGCTCCAGGTCAGCGGCGCAGTGGGGGGGGCTAAGGCAGGCTGCCTGCCTGTCGTGACACCGCATTGCGTGTGCATGCTGGTGCTAGAAGGAGGGGGGGAGGCTCCATGCATGCTGCTCTCACCAGCAGGCACCACCCCCCCATCTCCCATTGGCCAGGTGCTCAGGACAGGGGCAGCGTGCAGAGCCCCATGGCCCCCCACCTAGGAGCCAGATCTGCTGGCCGCTTCTGGGGCACAGCGCGGTGCCCCAGGACAGGTAGGGACTAGCCTGCCTTAGCTCCGCCAACCGGACCTTTAACGGTCCAGTTGGCGGTGCTGCCCAGAGCAGCCAGGGTCCCTTTTCAATCAGGTGTTCCAGTCACCTGGTCGCCAGACACCTGGTCGCCCTACTAACAGTTGCCATAGAAGGCCTACATTTACCCGTATAACCTCAATAAATTTCACAGTTTGTGGTGTGAGTCCAGTACATTCATCCACATGCTGGTTCTGAGCTTTTCACAGCAGGGGTGGCATTGTGAGGTGCTGCTAGTGAACCCCCCTTCAGCTAGCTGCATTCAAGTGAACCTTCAGGTCACAGAGGGTTCACTTTTCTTTGTGGGGGATCAGCACAAGGATGGTGAACCACTTCTGCCTTGACAATAGGGCCTTACGGGGTTTAACTGGTGAATTAGCGTTTTACCAGCCCTCTGTTCAGGACTAAATTGCATCCAGAGTGTGTAGGAGATGCTAATCTTGCTGGAAGCCAGAAATTCGGAAAAATATTTAATTCTCTTGTAGAGAAGAGGGAGACACTTACCCGCACTGTAAGCCAGACTTAACAAACAGAGAAATACACTTTTTACAGCACTTGGCAATCAGTAAAGAAAGTGATTGGTACGCTTCCATAGCGCCCTGTGGAAACCATTCCTCTGAACTTCTCAAATACAAAATCAACCTGCACCCTGAAATAGACTTGGAGTCTTCCCAAGCTGTCCAGGAGATAAAAGAATTCTGTGGGGATTTCTTCATTCATTCATTTATTCACCCCTCTCTGAATTTGATGTGCCATGTGAAACTACCATAGTTGGCCATAGTCATTGTGCACCATAGTCATTCTTAGCTATGTGTATTATAGATCTTGGAGCATTTCACTGCAGGTCAGGGATTCCTGGCTCTCTGCAGTCCTTGAGAAAGAAGGTTTTGGAAAGCTTCATTTCTGAGGAGTCACTAGAGTGGTTACGAGAAAGTGAAAACTCATCCGTGTGGATAAAGCACTCCTGGGCTCTTCCAGATGCTGCTGGGTGAGTACAAACCTACAAAGGACGTACCTGCAGTCAAAGTTCTGGAAAGGTCAGTAGCTGGAATTCATGAAAACTCACAGTTTTCCTCCAAGAAGGAAAAAAGGAGTGTAAAATAATGCACTTTCCTAACTATTAAATGAGTAATGGATAGAAGTAGGACCACAATTTTAAAAAGAATAGGAGCCTAGAATTATACCCCTAAGTCCATGTGTAGATAGATAAGAGACCTCACTTTCAATAGCTCCCACAGAGGTCATTTTCTATATCACCTTAGAGCAGGTGCAAACTCTTATGTAAAGGTTTTCCAATCAATTCATGCGTAACAGACTTTAAGTTCATTAGACTCAGGAGAGATTGCTAAGGGGAAAACATGAGAGATTTTTTTTTTAAAACAAGAAACAAGACCAAGGTTTGGAGGGTGGGTTTTAAGTTTATATTCAGTATCTTTCTGCTTAGTGCTTAAATACTTTTCAAATAAAAAGCAACAAACATGCAAACTTAAAGGCTGCCTTTCTTCATTCTCTTGTGGCTTATTATTTATATTAGAGTAACACCTAGAGAAGTCAACCAGGATTGAGGCCCCATTGTGCCAGTCCTTTCCCCATAGAACTTAGTCTAAATATAATATAGAAACCACCTAATTGCAGATGAGCATAAAGTTACTTGATTTTTCTTCTACAGGAATGCGGCAGAGAAATGGTACTTCCATTTGGCTAGAAGATGTTTTTTTGAATAATTCCTTGTGCTGTTTGTTTCCTTCTTGAGCCTGCAAATCTTTACTGAAGGCAACAATGAAAGTACGCTAGAGAGTGATCAGTGATGACATGAAATACAGAGTCCTTGTCTGCAGAAAACACTTCCATAATTACCAAGATAAAACAAAGTCAATTCACACCCAGACCCTATCGCCAGCTTCCTCATCCAGGTGGACAACTCTTTTAACTCTGGGTGACTTTGGCCCATCTCCAGACAACTGCCTGCCCTCTTAAACTGTTTAGAGGTGGGAAAATACACTGTCAGGGATGGAGGAAGATCAGAGTTTGGAATGCATCATATATCTGATGGTTCCTGGCTCTCCTTCTCAGCCAAAGGATGTTTGTGGTGGAAATGGCTGGAACTCCCAATCTTGGTTTAATTCTTATATCCTTTGTGTTTTTTATACTGATCCCCTTAGTGATCTACTGTTCCTATTGATTCCCTGGGTAATCAGATTAATCACACTGAGGCTCCTCAGGACAGGGACCATGTACCTTGTGTTTGTAAAGCATTGAGTTTCCATGCACTTCTCATAAATGATCATCTAAGTACTAATGGGAAACACAAAGCTAACTTGGCAAGTGATTGATTTCTAGCAAAGCAACTGGAACAACTTGCTGGTTGAGAAAATAAGGATTCTGTTTTCTCTGGCACTGAAGTTCCTGAAGCAAATAACTTTGATGCTGAAGTGACCAGTAAGGACTTATCCCACCCAACAAAATCAGAAAACTTCCCAACTAAGAACAGAAGATGTTCCTCAGCTTTGACAGGAGAGCAGAGTGGACTTGACCTGCTAGCTAGCTGAATATACTGTCTCACACAGGGGCTCTTGCTGTTACATTTCCAGGTTATAATCATCATTGCCTGTATACTCCAGATACCTTGGCAGATAATAGCATCATCAACTAAACCTGAGGTCACACATGAGTCATTTGCAATCCTGTTACTCATCTCCTTAGTTTCAGAGTAACAGCCGTGTTAGTCTGTATTCGTAAAAAGAAAAGGAGTACTTGTGGCACCTTAGAGACTAACCAGTTTATTTGAGCATGAGCTTTCGTGAGCTACAGCTCACTTCATCGGATGCATAGCATATCGTGGAAACTGCAGAAGACATTATATACACACAGAGACCATGAAACAAAACTTCCTCCCACCCCACTCTCCTGCTGGTAACAGCTTATCTAAAGTGATCATCAAGTAGGGCCATTTCCAGCACAAATCCACGTTTTCTCACCCTTCCCCCCCCCACACACACACATACAAACTCACTCTCCTGCTGGTAATAGCCCATCCCTCTTTGAAACCTCTCTTTATAATGCGCATGATAATCAAGGTAGGTCATTTCCAGCACTAATCCAGGTTTTCTCACCCCCCCCCCCACACACCCCCCTCCAAAAACCACACACACAAACTCACTCTCCTGCTGGCAATAGCTCATCTTACAATGTGCACAGCAATAATCCAAGTTTAACCAGAACGTCTTGGGGGGGGGGGGGGGGGGGTTTGTAGGAAAAAAACAAGGGGAGATAGACTTGGATTATTGCTGTGCAATGACCCACCTTGATTATCATGCGCATTATAAAGAGAGGTTTCAAAGAGGGATGGGCTATTACCAGCAGGAGAGTGAGTTTGTATGTGTGTGGGGGAGGGGGGGGAAGGGTGAGAAAACGTGGATTTGTGCTGGAAATGGCCCTACTTGATGATCACTTTAGATAAGCTGTTACCAGTAGGAGAGTGGGGTGGGAGGAAGTTTTGTTTCATGGTCTCTGTGTGTATATAATGTCTTCTGCAGTTTCCACGATATGCTATGCATCCGATGAAGTGAGCTGTAGCTCACGAAAGCTCATGCTCAAATAAACTGGTTAGTCTCTAAGGTGCCACAAGTACTCCTTTCTTTTTACATCTCCTTAGTGTTTAAGGACCTGAAATTAGAAAACCTGTTGTGGAAATAGTATGTTCCACCCTAGGCAACAAAGATGTCTGGTTTTTCTTGGTTTGGTTTTTAAAAAGTCTGCAATATTGGATTGATTCAAAGCTTTGATACAAGAAACAAAATCTGGCATCACAAACACAACATGCTTCCAGATTCTTAGCATATTTAGAATACAGAAACCAGCACAAACTACAGGGTTGAGGGAATGATCAAATAACAAAGAAGCCTTGTCTGTAGACAACCCTAAGTCATCATACCAGGGAGTCCAGTTTGCCAGAACAGTTCATACTTTTCACTGAAGGAGAATGTCAGTTTCCATCAGCAGCTCTATCCATCCAAACCGAGTTCAGTTTCTGAACGACACATGTTTCTTTCCCATGTTCGAACTATACAGGAATCAGAAGGCTGCTGGGTGTTCATATGTGATTCCCTTAGGAATATTCCAAATCAGAAATCTTTTGGAGTTAATATCAAGGCAGACAAAGAAAGTATTATCTCCATTTCCCAGGTGAGGAATTGAGTCATAGAGAGAGAAAGTAACCTGCCCCAAAAGGGGCAAAGTCTGGGGCAGACTCAGGAATTAAACACATACCTCCCGAACCCTAGCCCACCATGTTAGCTATAAGACCACCCCTCCTCAGTGCTAGTGTCACCCTGTTCTTTGTTTCTCCACCACATTAAAAACCATCATCCATCCTCTTAAACAAAATCAGCCCCAGTGGCTTTGCATTCTTTAGTCACAGATACTGATTCTTCATTCCAACAGCTTTACATCAGTGCAACTATTGACTCAAGGAAATTACCTGCAATTTGCTTTGGAGTACCAGAGGAAAATCAGGCCAATTATTTCTAGTTCAGTAGTTACCAAGAAAACAAACCACTGTAAAGACTCAGATATTCCCCATGCCCAGGACTAGGGACAGTGGCTGTGGAAGAAGGGGACAGACAAACCTTCCATGAAGGGAAAACAGTGCTACATATTACTAAGCAGCAATTAAATAGAACTTTGTACTATTTATGAGTGTTTCTTACAATAGAAAATGTTTCTTTCTCCTGTCTGTCCTTTCCTTAAGACTCTAAATCTTTAGCTACCAAATAAATCAAATTGTATTCTGGTCTCCCATGTTTAAGAAAGATGAATTCAGACTGGAACAGGTGTAGAGATGGTCTACTAAGATGATCAGAGGAATCGAGAACCGACCTTATGAAAGGAGACTTAAGGAGCTTGAGTTGTTTAGCCTAACAAAATGAAGGCCGAGGGGAGATATGATTGCTCTCTATAAATACAGGCAAGGGATAAACACCAGGGAGGGAGAGGAGTTATTTAAGTTAAGAGCTAATGTTAGCACAAGAACAAATGAGATATAGACTGGCCATCAGTAAGTTTATGCTTCAAATTAGATGGTTTTGAACCATCACAGGAGTGAAGTTCTGGAACAGCCTTCCTAGGAGAGTAGTGGGGACAAAGAACCTACCTTCTTTCAAAACTGAGCTTGATAAGTTTGTGGAGGGGGATGGTATGATGAGGTTGCCTACAATGGCATAAGACCCATCCACAACTGCTATTAGCAAATATCTCCAATTGCCAAAGATGGGACACTAGAGGAGGAGGACTCTGAGTTACTATAGAAAATTATTTCCCTGGGGTCTGGATGGTGGGTCTCGCCCGCATGCTCAGGGTCTAACTGATCACCATATTTGGGGCTGGGAAGGAATTTACCCCCGGGTCAGATCGGCAGAGACCCTGGGTTTTTTCACCTTCTTCTGCAGCATGAGGCATGGGTCATTTGCTGGTTTGAATGAGAATAAATGGCAGATTCTCTGTAACTTAATTCTTTAAATCAAGATTTGAAGACTTCAGTAACTCAGCCAGAGGTTATGGGCCTATTACAGGAGCGGGTGGGTGAGGTTCTGTGGCCTGCGATGTGCAGGAGGTCAGACTAGACGATCATGATGGTCCCTTCTGGTCTTGAAGTCTGCGTTACGAGAATCACAGCCAGGGGAGTTACATTTGCATAAAACTGGACTAAAGCAATGGGGCATAAGGCCCCATATTTTCACTGCATGAATAGGTATACAACAATCTCTTGAGAATTCACCCCATGTTCTGTGCAGAGACTCTTTATTTGGGTATTTCAAAGGCCTGGCTAGAACACAGTCTGCAGAAACTTGTACCACTTTGCTTTGTGAGTCTGAGACATTGGAGAGACATAAGAGAGAGCCAGGTGCCCTCTTCCTATTGTAATGCACATAACTAGTTGGAATAGGCCATAACATTATCCGGTGTTCACCTGCTATTAATTTCCCTTTGTCCTTGTTTTATGGGACAGCATGACTTTGGAGCTGGTATAGCACCAGCTGCTACTATGTTCCAGAGGCTTACCTTACAGGTTTTCGTTTGGGCTGTTTTTGTTTTTTGAATGCTTAGGGTTTGCAGTGTGGTGGCCTTAATGGAAAATTTCCAATCAGCCCTAGTTTTTAACCATCGATTGTCAGAATTTTGATACAGTGAAAACTTACCAGAACTACTTGACATTTTGCATTGCTGACCCAAGCCAAGGAATTCATGAAAACATGCAATTGCTTTGACCTTACAACACTAATGGAGAATATGTCAAGTGTATTGATTCTTCTGTGTCCGTATTAATAGGCATAGGGAGTAGGCCAAGTATTGTAACTGTTTTTAGCCACACCAATAGATTGTACAATATGTTCTAGGGTTTGTTTCTTTTTAAAATATTTTTATATCTGAGTGTGCATCCTGCTAGCCAGCAATCAGTATCAGACAGGAGTTCATTCCTCAGTTTGGTGTGGAAAAGCTGATACAGTACAAAGCGATTCGAAGTGCTTTACAAACATTAACTGACTAGCCCCCACAGCAGCCCCGAGAGAGCCATAATAGCCATAGTCAAGCTGCAGAAACTGAGGCAGAGAAGTGAATGGCTCAGGAGCACAGAGCTAGTCAGTGTCAGGGTGAGGATTAGGCTCAGAGATTCCCGGTGCCCCGAGTACAGGTCACCTTTTTTCTAAGACACCGCTTCTCCACCTGCTGGTCATGAGGAGGGATCCTGTGATAAATGAAGGGGGGGAGGGATGCTAGCTCCCTTTTATGGATACCCAGCCAGCCAGCATCTACCAATCCAAGGTCAGAGAAGAGCTGTAGCCTTGGGGGTTTAATACAAGCCTGGAGTGGCCAGTATTCATTTTTAGAATCCTTGCGGGCCCCCACCTTCTTCACTCGAAGTGCCCGAGTGGGGAATTAGCCTTGACAGAGCGCTATGGGGCGGAACCACCATCAGAGAGCTCCTAAACCCCACAGTCGCTAGGACCCAGAAGGAGCATGAGCAGGGGAGGGAAAGAGCAGCTGGCCCTCTCCATGTCCCCTGTGATTTGGGCTGCCCTTTCCCCATCCTTTCCCCACACCCCATTCCAGAGCAGCAGATAATCAGCCTCATCTTCTCCTCTGCCTGAATAGCACTCAGCTGTGGTGCTGAGGCTTCAAGGGATTGCACAGCCAGCTTCACAGCCCCCTGAAGCAGCCTTTCCCAACTGCCAGAACTCAGCTGTGCGTAGGGGATGTCACCACTGACCCCCGCTCAGGTGTCCCATGCCCCCATCCCGGCAGAGTCACAGTGTTTAAGGCCAGCAGCTGTCCCTTTCTCCCCACTCAAGAGCAGTAGGCCCCCAGCATACAAACTTGCCCCAGAAAAACTGGCTGAAAAATTATCCCAGGATCAAAATATCACAACTCTTCAAACCCATCAAGGGTTGTGGGGTACGATGGGTAGTGGGGTGTTTTAATCAGCCATTTTGTGGATTGTAGCCCAAAGAAGCTCGACAACTGCCGCACCAAGAGAGGAGGATTTCACACAATTGCCTTGAGGCGCACATCCACCCCCTCCCTGCTGTCCTTGCAAGGTTGAAGAGCTGGGGGGCCTGCATACCACTCCTCTCTGTGGGTACCTGGAGAATACCTGTTTCCCATAGTAACACAAATGGCAAATACCCAGGAAAGTTCTCTATCAGAGTCTTACCAGTTGTATGGCCCTGGAGGATTCCTGTCTTCTGCTGGAGACATATAGCCTCCTTCAGCCACACTGACCTGAAGTAGTGGAGATTTGCAGTCTACCTGCTGCAAGAAGGTCTAGCTAATGGGATTTTGAGATGTGCAGCCATCTGTTTATGTTCACTCCCGGAGTGCTTCACACTTAGTGTATTCTTGCTGGGGGAATTGAACCTGCATCTTAATCTACCATTCTAACTGCTGGACCATCCTTTCTTACCTTTAATACACTGCTTCAAAGCCAGCCTCAGTTACCAGTCACTGAAGGCTGTTACCATCTGAGGGCTGTGTGGTGCCATATGTGAAAAGAGCTGGCGCTCCCTGGTAAATCACTAGTGACCGGGTTCCCGTCATAGAAGAACCTGCTTCACACTAGGCGTCCTTAGTGGCATTCTCAGCAGACAAGTTAAGGGCATGAGTGGGCATGCATGGATTAAATGAGCACAGAAACTGGTCTCCCTTCTCAGCCCCTAGAGTTACCGAAGGCTCCTCCAGGTCAGAATTCAGGTAATTATAGTCAGGTAAAGGGATGGTAGGTTTACTGAACTTACATGCACTATGGGTTTCCCCAGTAGCATATTGGTGCTATTGTCCAATTCATTAAACGTTTGTAAACTAGGGAATGGGCATAAGAACGGCCATACTGGGTCAGACCAAAGGTCCATCTACCCCAGTATTCTGTCTTCCAACAGTAGCCAATGCCAGGTGCTCCAGAGGTAATGAACAGAACAGGTAATCATCAACTGATCCATCCCCTGTTGCTCATTCCCAGCTTCTGGCAAATCATTATGTAAAAAACCAAGACTATCTTAACTCTCAGCTCCTCTCTTAAAAATAAAGATAGTCTGGGACAATTTCATTCCTCTCTGTGTGTGACTCAGGACAGGTTATCCAGGCTGAAATCCTTCTTGGACTCTCACAACCACAGTTTACTCAGCAGTTCTCTTCAAGTCATTTGAGTTCCAGAGTTCCCCAGAGTTGCGAGAAGGATGCCTGATTTGGGGGAACCCTGGCATGCCCCGGATTTCAATAGAACAACATCCAAATCCCAGCAGAGAGTGTGCTGGACTTCAGGCACTCAAAAAGAATACCACAGAAGGTAGGGGACCTATTGAGAATTAAAAGAAAACAAGGATGGTGTTAGAGGCGAGTTAGAAAGACCTGATTACACTGTGTGAGGGACACAAAGGAATGGGAAATGAGACAGTGGGGAAGAGGAGCATATGGATGAATCTGGCCCTGTAAGATTAACCCAGGAGAGACCCTTTATCTTTGTGATAAAACATGACATTTGTTCTACTTCAAATGACACAATGCAATCTGACAAAGTGACACACGCGCTTTCGGGGAAGCTATTGGAAATCCATCTTCTGGCACTTTTAAGTACTCTTGCAGTAAAAAGGAAAAAAAGCTTTTTCCGTGCTGCGTTGAGAATCAAGGGCTGTGCCATAAAATCAAACACAAGGAGGCTAGCTGGCATGCTGAAAAGAAATAGTGAATGGACATGGTTACTGCCTGTACTGATGATGTGCAGGGGTGGCGCGACAGGAAATAAATGGCAGGTATAGCTTTTCCACACAGTATGTAATTAGACTGTGGAACTCATTGCCACAGAAAGTTGTTGAGACCAAGAAATTAAGGATTGGACATTTATATGCATATCTAGAATATCCAGAGTTATAACTCATGCCTAAACTGCAAAGAGGAGCAGCAAGCAGGGGAGTTACGTGAGGGACTTCTCCAAGTAAAGGAGGAGCGACGATGTGACCCTTGGGGTGAGTTTGCTGTCAGTTTGTTTGTCGTTGTGTGCTTCCTTGCCGTGTGCCTGATTGATTTAAGTTTGTAGTGTGTTCTGTCCAAATGATGTCATGATATCCTCTCACATAGAAGATACCCCTCCAGGGAAGGGAACCCTAGTTTTTAGGAAGAGACAGATCATAGTTATGGGGGATTTGATCATTAGAAATATACATAGCTGGATTTGCGATGACCAGAAGAACCACATGGTGAATTGCCTGCTGAGTGCAAAGGACCTCTTGAGACGTCTAGACAGACTAATGTGCAGTACTGGGGAGGAGTCAATGGTTGTGGTACATATAGGTACTAGTGACCTAGAAAAAGGTAAGAGAGAGGTCCTGGAGGCCAAATTTAGGCTGTTAGGTAAGAAATTAAAGTCCAGGACCTCCATGGTGGCATCCTCTGAAATGCTTCTAGTTCCACGAGCAGGGCCAGTTAGACAGGCAGAACTGCAGGGTCCCAACACGTGGATGAGACGGTGTAGGGAGCGAGGGTTTAGATTTAGAATCAATCATAAAAGATCAGGGTTGGAAGAGACCTCAGGAGGTCAAATAGCCCAACCCCCTGCTCAAAGCAGGACCAACACCAACTAAATCATCCCAGCCAGGGCTTTGTCAAGCCTGACCTTAAAAACCTCTAAGGAAGGAGATTCCACCACCTCCCTAGGTAACCCATTCTAGTGCTTCACCACCCTCCTAGTGAAATAGTGTTTCCTAATATCCAACCTAGACCTCCCCCACTGCAACTTGAGACCATTGCTTCTTCATCTGTCATCTGCCACCACTGAGAACAGCCGAGCTCCATCCTCTTTGGAACCCCCCTTCAGGTAGTTGAAGGCTGCTATCAAATCCCCGCCCCCCCCCCCCCACTCTTCTCTTCTGCAGACTAAATAACCCCAGTTCCCTCAACCTCTCCTCGTAAGTCATGTGCCCCAGCCCCCTAATCATTTTCGTTGCCCTCTGCTGGACTCTCTCCAATATTTTCACATTCCTTCTGTAGTCGGAGGACCAAAACTGGACGCAATACTCCAGATGTGACCTCACCAGTGTCTAATAGAGAGGAATAATCACTTCCCTCAATCTGCTGGCAATGCTCCTACTAATACAGCCCAATATGCTGTTGGTCTTCTTGGCAACGAGGGCACACTGCTGACTCATATCCAGCTTCTCATCCACTGTAATCCCCAGGTGCTTTCCTGCAGAACTGCTGCTTAGCCAGTCGGTCCGCAGCCTGTAGCCGTGCATGGGATTCTTCCTTCCGAAGCGCAGGAACTTGGGAACCTTTTGGGAAGTAGGAGCCTATATAGGGAGGATGGGCTCTACCTAAACCAAAATGGAACAGATTACTGGCATTGTTTCCCTGGAATTTGACATTCCTGTGTGTACCCCAGAACTTGACAGTACCGCAGTGACATATTTTGTATGTTCAACCACTGTAAGCTGCAAACCAAACATCCCATAGCTAGGAATAATCTTAGGCCTTTGTGAGACAAGGTCAGACAACCGCATGCTTGTAGATTACTAATCAGAACAGGAGGATGGGATAGAAAGTTATGGAAGAGAGTGAGTGAATAGTGACCTGGGGTTTAGGTGCCCCAATATATTCTTGTTATGGCTAGAAATATTTTGAGATAATGAGTAGTTTGGTGAAATTGGAGAATTGGCTACCCAGTGGAGATCATTATGCTGACCCACTAGGAGACACTATAGGTTATGTGCTTTGTTAGACTTAGCTATAAAAGATTAGGTAAAAGTAAATACCTCGGCACAGTCACTTCGAGGGAGCTTTTCTTCAGCCAAGGAGCTGACATCTAACCTCCCCATCATCTGGATGGAAAGAGGGCCCCTGGAAACCTGGCTGGTGATCACCTGAAACCATCTCAGACTGTGAGTAATGACATCTGGGCTGTCCTAAATCTATTGCGTATGTGTCTAATTAATATCTAATAAATAGTATATTTAGATAAGAGCCCGGTTGCTTGTATCAAACATTTATTGATTTATTCCTGACACCACCTGGAGAGAAAGGGTTAAATTACCACTGCTTTGGGTTGTGAAAACCCTGTGTAACAGCATGTAAAATTAAAAAGGTCATAGAGGAGTTTTTAAACTAAGGGCTGGGGGAAAGCTGACAGGTGTGGAGGAACACACAGTCCAGACAGACACATGCCGTAGGGGAGGATTTATTAAAGGAGCCAGAGGGGTCGACTCAATGGGTGCTCTGGATCACCCATGGAAAAAATATAGGGGTGCTCCCCACTGGCAGCCCCATGGATCAGTGCCTCCCCCCCGCCCCCCCCCCGTCCAGGGCCTCCTACCTGCCGGCAGCCCGCTGATCAACTCCTCCCTCGCAATGCCTCCCGTCCACCGCCATCAGCTATTCAGCAGTATGCAGGAGGCTCTGGGAGGAGCGGGAGGTGGAAAAGCAGGAGCAGGAAGAGGTGAGAAGCGAGAGAGAAAGCGGCAGGGCGGAGCGGGGGCGGGAAGGGGTGGGGTGGGGGCTTGGAGGATGGGGTGAAGTGGGGTTGGGGCCTGGGGCAGAGCAGGGATTGAGCACCCCCCCCAGGATCTGAGTAAGTCAGTGCCTATGAAAGGAGCTACCCTATCTCCAAGTAAAGAGGAGAGTATAGACTTTGATAAAGTACAGGTAGGAACTGAAGAGAAACAGTCAAATGAAAAAGTACCATCCAGTTACATCACATGAAGACAGACAACTAAATATTGCCAAATGTTGTAAGTGGTTGTATACAAATGCTAGAAGTCTAACTACTGTGATGGGTGAACTTGAGTTCCTGATATTAAATAAGGATATTGATATAACAGGCATCACAGGAACTCAGTGGAAGGATGACACTCAAAGGGACATTGTATTACCAGGGTATACAATATATAGGAATATTAGAGTACGTCATGATGGTGAGGGAGTGGCCGTATATGTGAAAGAAAGCACAGGAATTTAGGAAAAATTTAGGAAAAATCTTAAATGAACCAAACTGTACCATAGAATCTCTATGGATAGAAATTCCATGCTTGAATAATAAGAGTCTAGCAGTAAGAATACACTCCCAATCACCGGACCAGGATGGTGACATTAATTGTGAAATGCACAGGGAGATTAGAGAGGCTACAAAAACAGAAAACCCAATAATAATGGAGGATTTCAGCTATCCCCATATTGATTGGGTAAGTGTCACCTCAGGACAGGATGCAAAGATAAAACTTCCAGACACCAGTAATGATTGCTTCTTGGAGCAGCTAGCCCTGGAACTCTCAAGGGGAGAGACAGTTCTTGATTTAGTCCTACGTGGTGCACAGGATTTGGTCCAAGAGGTGACTACAGATGACCATAATGTAATTACATTTAACATCTTTGTAGGGGGGAATACCAGTGAAACCCACCACAATAGCATTTAACTTCAAAAAGGGGAACTACACAAAAAATGAGGGTGGTGGTTTTGCAGAAATTAAAAGGAACAGTCACTTGCGTGCAGTGCCTGTAAATTGCATGGAAACTTTTTAAAAACACCATAATACAGGCTCAAACTGTATGTATACCCCAAATAAAAAGAAGTAGTAAGAGGACCCAAAAAAGTCACCATAGCTAAACAACAGAATAAAAGAGCCTGTTAGAAATCAACAGATATCCTTTAAAATTTGGAAGTAAATCCTACTGAGGAAAATAGTAAGGAGCATAAACTCTGGTAAGTCAAGTGTGAGAATATAATTAGGGAGGCAAAAACTAATTTGAAGAGCAACTAGCAAAAGACACCAAAACTAACCGCAAAAACTTTTTAAAAGTATATCAGAAGCAGGAAGCCTGCCAAACAAACAGTGGGCCCACCGGATGATCAAGGTACTAAAGAAGCACTCAAGGAAGACAAGGCTGTTGTGGAGAAACTAAATGAATTATGCTTTTCAGTGACAAATCTGAGGAACTGTGCCAGACTGAGATGTTAATAGAGGAGGTTTTGGAACAAATTGATAATTTAGACAGTAATAAGTCACCAGGACCAGATGGTATTGACACAAGCTTTCTGAAGGAACTGAAATATGAAATTGCAGAACTACTAACTGTGGTATGTAACTGTTGTATCAACCAGGCAAGGTACTAACAAGCTTCAACAGGACTTTATTTTCAAAGTGGAAACCTCTTTACCAAGCTGCTGCTGCACCCTCTGTAGCTCTCTCCCAGCCTCTCAACTCCTCCCCCCTCCCTCCCGTTTCCTGTCCTTTCAGACTCCCAACAGCCAGTGCTCCCAATTCTAATAATTACAAGCTACATCTAAACACCACAGTAACCTGTGGCTTAAATAAGCCTCTGTACCAGATGACTTACTGATAGCTAATATAATGCTGAATTTTTAAAAACGCTCCAGAGCCAGTCCTGGCAATTACAGGCTGATAAGCCTAACTGCAATACCAGGCAAATTGGCTGAAACTACAGGAAAGAACAGAATGATCAGACATATTGGTAAACACAGTATGTTGGGAAAGAGTCAACCGAGCTTTTGTAAGGGGAAATCATGCCTCACCAATCTACTAGAATTCTTTGAGGATGTGTAAGGGTTTTTGGTCTTCCCTCCCTGTCACTCTCGGTATTGGGGGGAGGCATGCCCCTAATTACCATGTGGCTGTCCAACAAAGCATAAGGGGGAATCAGAGCTTTCAGGACTCTGACCCCGTCCCAGAGCAGGGCAGAGCAACAAGCAGACTATGATGCTGGGCCCTCTGGGCAAGGCCAAGCAGTAAGCAGTCTAGGGAGCTCAGGCCTTCAGGCAGGGTGGAGCCACAAACAGTCTAGGGCAGCGGTCTCCAACCGTTGCATGCACAAGATCACTTTTTGAATTTAAGTGCAACCCAGGATCTACTCTGCCCCTTCCCTG
The DNA here is from genome assembly GCF_015237465.2 of Chelonia mydas. NCBI lineage: Eukaryota > Metazoa > Chordata > Testudines > Cheloniidae > Chelonia > Chelonia mydas. The sequence goes on from NC_057850.1 coordinate 252,675,542, forward strand.
AGGCCCCGCCCCTTCCCTGAAGCCCTCCCCTGCTCCCTCCATCCCTCGCTCCCTCTGTTGCTTGCTCTCCCCCACCCTCACTCACTTTCACCGGGCTGGGGCAGGGGGTTGGGGTGAGGGAGGGGTGCGGGCTCTGGGCTAGGGCCGAGGGGTTTGGAGTGTGGGAGGTGGCTCCGGGCTGAGCCTGGGGCAGGGAGTTGGGGTGCAGGAGGGGGCTCCCAGCTGGGGCAGAGTGTTGGGGTGCAGGAGAAGGTATGAGGTGCTGGCTCCAGGATGGGGGTCAGGGCACGGGGGGGGAGAGGGTGTGGGAGAGGGTTTGGGGTGCAGGAGGGGGTATGGGTTGCTGGCTCTGGGAGGGGCTCAGGGGCAGGGGCTTGGGGTAAAGGAGGGGGTTCAGGGTGCAGGAGGGGGTATCGGTTACTGGCTCTGGCACGGGGCTCAGGGCTGGGGTGCAGGCTCTCGTCTCAGGGCACTTACCTCGGGTAAGTCCTGGGTGGCAGCGCAGCGTGGCTAATCTGTAGAACTCGTTGCCAGGGGATGTTGTGCAGTCAAAAAGTATAACTGGGTTCAAAAAAGAACTAGATAAGTTCCTGAGGGATAGGTCCATCAATGGCTATTAGCCAAGATGGTCAGGGATGGAACTCCATTCTCTGGGTGTCCCTAAATCTCTGACTCCTAGAAGCTGGGACTGGATGACAGAAACTCAAAGTGCCTTGCTCTGTTCATTCCTTGTGAGGATCTGACTCCGACCACTGTTGGAAGACAGGATCCTGGGGCTTGATGAACCATTGGTCTGACCCAGTATGGCTGTTCTTATGTAAAATAAATGTTCAGAGGGGATATTACTATTGTGCTTCAGGGATTAAGCCAGTCTCTAACTATTAGACGTTAGGATGAGACTTGACGTGAGCGGCAGATTATCCTACATCTGTCACTACAGGGTTTTTACATTGTCCTATGAAGCTTGTGGTATTAGTTACTGTCAGAGTCAGGATACAGAACTAGATGGACTTTGGGTCTGATCCAGCCTGCCAATTCCTATATACCTAGGAAGGGGGCAGCACTGAGACATGTCTGTACACACCACTTGAAACTACATTACATATACATTAACATATACGCCGTACAACTGAGAGTGTCAGCGCAAATGGAGATGGGAGGGGAAAGCGGGATCAGAGAGACTAATATGTCTCCGACATCAGGACTGTGGAGATTACCCGGCAAAGGTGATACAGCCTCAGGGCTTCCACGGAAACCTTGTCCATAGCTGTGAACCTCACCTTTAAGAGGGGCAGCTTAGGAGCCCTAGGAGCACAGTTCCTGAAGTCTTTAGTTAAGTCTTTCCTAGGCAGAACTCCAAGGCCCTGACTTAGCAAACACTTAAGCATATGCTTAATTTTAAGCATGTTGACATCAAGGAGACTACTCACGTACTCAGTGTTATGCATATGCGTGAGTGCTTTAGTGGGTCGATGTCAGGACTCCCATGCTGGTGGAGGCCCGGGCCTGAGTGAGAGAGGACTCAAGAACACGGTGCGAGTTCAGTCTAGACTCTAGAGGGTCAAGGCCGGAAGCAGCAGTTTGCATTAGCATCTCGCCAGAGGATCAAGTCAGTGTCAAAGGACCGGGCTGGAGCCAAGTGAGTCAGCCGCAGTAGGGTTAGTGGGACAGAGGCAGAGCAAAGTGTCAGGAGCAGAGCAGGGCGGCAGGGATCAGAAGGGAGGACAGGTGTAATGGGTGTGCACCAAGATCTGTTTTGCACAGCCAGGCAGGGTTCTGCCTAGATGCACAGACAGCCTCCAGATGTTTTCCCGAGGCCTTACATAGGGTGCCTGAGCCAATCAGGAAACACAGTAGGCACTGCAGGTTAAGACCTCCATGGATGGGCCATCCAGTAGTGCTTAGACCCATAAGCCTCATAGGCTGCTGTTCCCCACTTTCTGAGAGCTGCCAGGTGGCAGTGTAGACACAGCAAACCTGGGTTCCATCCCCAGGTCCTCACAACTGGCATTTAAATGAATTCACTGGCTGTTTTGCCTTAATAAAGCCTGCAGTATTTGGGCCTCTATCTGCCCAAAAAAAGCCCCCAGTGACTGGTTTGTTTCCCTAACCCATACATGAGTCACATTTAGAAAGTTTCATTAGTGGTTAATTGATTTCAACTACCAAAGGGGAATGTAGATTCATATCAGGTTCTCAAACAATGAATTAAGTGCCAGCATTTTAGCTTCTCCTGATTCCATTTCTAAACAAACATAATCCATTTTATTAAAGTTGCATCCAAAATCTGAAAACTATTAGCCTTAATTAGAAATTTAGCAAATCAATTCCAAACCAATAAATGCCAGAGCTGAAGGAGAGGTTTGTTCTGACAAGAGCCCTGGGGAAGGTGAGTGCTTACTGTAAATGTTAATGCTGAAGAGATCTGGGGGTGGATTGTGGGAGTTAAACCATTCTCTGGCATCATTTAACAGCTAAGCTTGTGAAAGCCTAAAAGGAATGGCTAAGGACCATGGCATTAATAGACCCAGGTGAGCCTTGAGTCAGCCCAACATTCAGAAGCTGAAACTTCGCAGTTAGAATGGCAAGAAGCAGCTGTAGGCACAGGCTGGAATGGAGGCTATTTAACACCCCCCCTCCCCCGAGAGATGCAAATTATTGCAGATGGAGGGCCAGATTCTTGTTTAAACTAAGGCCATTTATCCGCAGTCTGACACTAAAGGGGATCTTAAATAGGGTGCAAATTTGCGTACACTTTAAGGGCTCTTTAGGCTGCCAGAATGGTGTAAAGTGGTCTTAGGCCATGCATTAACTACTGTGGCTGTGGAAGAACAGCAGCTGGGCCACAGTAGTGCCATAGTGTAGACAGATTATCCCATCTAAGTCATTTATTCAATTTTTATGCTCACCCCAGTCATGAATTCCCTGGAGTTAAATTGGGGTGGGTCTAAGTCCACTCGGTCTAAAACCAGAATGCCATAACATGAACTAAGGACACAACTAGGATTGTGAGCCATAGCAGTCAAGGACAGGGGAAATCAAAGTTCCTAAATGGAGTCACAGTGGCATGGACAAGACATCAAATGAATGGGTAGAAGACAGTGAATAATAAGAAAACACAATGAGAAAATGCAGCTCTGGACTGTTTGTTAATTGAATTTATTTGAAGGAACCACCCACCCCAAACTCATTGAATAAAATATGGAGCCACTACTGTGTGACCTGTTTCACTTTGTACTTTCAAGGAGCCCAAAGAGTAATAGATATCTGCATCCAGCATACCAGTGCCCCAGCTGTACTTGCCGTATCAAGGGTGAAATTCACACTGATGCAGAAGGGTAAGCACACAGCCTAGACACCAATTCAGCCCTCAAATCGGAATGGGATTAAAGTGGTGACTTAGCCTTACGCTGACCCTCTAAACAGGGGCTGAGCTTCACCCTTACGCCCTGATGCTGCCGCAGACACTTGTGCATGGGATTCCCCACACGCAAGGGTTTGCAGGACTCGAGCCTCTATGAATTAGAGCCATGAACTGTATAGAATCATAGAATATCAGGGTTAGAAGAGACCTCAGGAGGTCATCTACTCCAATCCCCTGCTCAAAGCAGGACCAACACCAACTAAATCATCCCAGCCAGGGCTTTGTCAAGCCAGGCCTTAAAAACCTCTAAGGATGGAGATTCCACCACCTCCCTAGGTAACGCATTCCAGTGCTTCACCACACTTCTAGTGAAATAGTGTTTCCTAATAGCCAACCTAGACCTCCCACACTGCAACTTGAGACCATTGCTCCTTGTTCTGTCATCTGCCACCACTGAGAACAGCCGAGCTCCATCCTCTTTAGAACCCCCATTCAGGTAGTTGAAGGTATATGTAGGGTGCTGAGTCTAATTGTTTGATCACTCTACCTATAATAGAAATATGAATGACTACGTGGTTGCTAAGGCCGGAAGCACTCAGATAGCTTGTGGATAGGTTTGTGGCTATAAATGCCCAGAACAATCCAATTATCATGGGGGACGGAGAATGGATTCCTAGATCTGGGGTAAAATCAAGGCCTCACTGAAGTCCATGGGAATTTAACCACTGACTACCATGGGGACAGTATTTCATCCCTGGTTCCTCCAGTTCAGGTTTGAGGGGCACTGGTGTGGTTCTTCCGTTGCTTTTAATGACACTGTGCCTCGTTTGGGTTCAGGCCCTATCACCTTCAGTCCAGCCTCTTTCATGAGCATTACAGTTACTTACTTTAAAAAGAATAATTTAATTAAATTCCATTTGCAGAGTGTTTTTAATTAAATTATTCTGCAGCTAACCCTCTGTGTTTTATGCTTCTTTTGATAGATTGCATATTATTTATATTACAGGAGCATTTAAGGCTCCAATTAAGGATCAGGGTTCAATCAAGGATCATTGTGCTAGGTGCTGTACAAACTTGTGGAAAAAAAATCCCTAGAGTGCTCAGATTCTAGGATTGTGACAACAGGTGGAAGCAACAGCGAAATGAGAGAGGGATGGATCAGTGGCCAAGGAAGTAATTGTATGTCTAACCTATATTAGGTTTACTTAATACCAGAGTTTATGCTCCTTACTATTTTCCTCAGTAGGATTTACTTCCAATTTGTAAAGGAAGACTGTCTGTTTCTAACAGCCTCTTTTACTCTGTTGTTTAGCTACGGTGACTTTTTTTTGCTCCTCTTTCTATTTCTTTTAAACCTGGATGCGTTAAGGACAAGAGAGGCAACAGGTCTTGCAATACTAAATACAGGCACTGCACCTATTAAACCATTAGTGAAAAGCAGAAGCGAATATTGTTAAGCTGATTTAATGAACAGGGGACCTCGTGCATGAAGTTAAGTGGCGCCAGCACCTGAACAATTGTAGCGTTGATATGGAATGACAAATTCATCTGCCTCCCAAATTAGTCACCCACTATTAGTAAATAAACCCATTCAGCAGCTGCAAATGTAAGATCGTTTTATTCATTATTTTACTGCTAAGATTCTGCTTGAGATTTCCAGCTTGTACCCACGAGATGACCTTTCAGCTCGGGGCACCATGATCCTAGGGCATTAACTTAACGAGCTTAAAATAATGAGATCGGGCCTGATTCAAAGGCCACTGAAGTCAGTGGAAAGACTCTCATTGACTTCAGTGAGCACTGGATCCCCCACATTCTCATGAGGTGAGAGGCATGGCCATGTAGCGATGGGGGTAGTGAGACAGCAGTTGTTGACCACCATTATTTAACTCCTGCTTCTTCATGTGTTCAGGTTTCTGTATATAAGTCTGCAGATAGGGTGAAATTTGCCCCTGTTCTGAGGATTTAAGTACGATTCAGGTAGGACATAAGACCAGATTTTTAAAGGTATTTAGACACATGAAGACGCAGATAGGCACCTAGGGCTAGATCCACAAAGGGATTTAGCCCCATCTGCCATTTTAGGCACCTCCAAAATTTAGAATCTGAAAAGTCCCACTCAGCTGTCACCTAACCCTGTAGGTGCCTAAGTTTCCACTGACTAAGTCCCCGAGGTGCCTACATTTGTGCCAGTGGACATATGCAAAATCCTGCCTAAGTCCTGCCACCCAGCACCTACGCAGGCCTAAATCCAGGCAAGATCCTCAGGCTAGATGTTCCCCTGCCTATGTCATCTGTGGGGTCCAATCCAGTAGGTTTTCTCAGAGGCTACTGGGGACCATGCCTGCTGGATCAGGCCCCACACAAAAGGTAACTGGTGAAAACAGTGGTATGCCTTATAGCCTAGTGGTTAGTGCACTCACCCAGGATGTGGGAGACCCAGGTTCAAATCCCTATTCTGTCTAAATCAATGTGGGGATGTTAATGTCGGTTTCCCAGCTGGAAGCCGTAACTCCTGAGTTATAGAGCATTCTGACTTGGGAGCCTTTGAATGTGTGCCAGCCTTTGTATATCTAATTAAATATTCATTGAGACAGAGGTTGACTGTATACCCTAGTGACTAGGAAGCTCATCTGGGATGAAAAGAGTCATTCAAGTCCCTGATTGAATGAAGTCGTACATATATTATATAAAGTGGAACAGCCTCACGAGAAGCACCAGGAGTACTGCATCCAGAATACCTTACAACTCCCCTTGGAGGTGTGGCATCAAGTCCCTGCTCTGCATCAGGCAGCGTGGGGATTTGATCCTGGGTGTGCCATATCCAGGGTGAGTGCTCTAATCAGTGGACTACAGGGCATAAGGTGTGAGGGGCACCCCTGCGGTTTTTGTGAGAAGCGGTTCACCTGGGCTACAGGCATAGGCGGCAACTCTGCGGGTGCTCCGGGGCTTAAGCACCCACCAGAAAAATAGGGAGGGGGTCAGGAATTGCAGGACCGATTAATATTTTGTGGGCACCAGCGCCCAGACTGGGGCCCCGCCCCTGCTCTGTCCCCGCTCCACACCGAGGCCCTGCCCCCGCTTGGCCTCTTGCCCTGAGGCCCCGCCTATGCTCCACCCCCAAGCCCCGCCCCTACTCAGCCCCTTTCCTTTGAGGCTCCACCCACTGCTTGCCCGAGGGGGCGGGGCCAGAGAGGAGCACCCACTGGCAAAAACAAAAGTCAGTGCCTGTACCTACAGGTCTAACTCCAGGACAGGATTCACAGCCCAGACTTTGGCGCCTCATTCCCTTCGAGAGCTCGGTCTTAAGCCCGATCCCTCTCCTTGGCATTTCCTACTGCCTCCCTGCTCAGCATGCTGGCGTCTGTGAACCCCATTCTTAGGCACCTAGCTCTCCTCGTGCCTTGCGTAAGAAGCCTGGGTGCCTAACATGAGACTGTGGATTCCACTGGGGGGAAGGGTGTCTGAAGTTCTACACTGCAATGTTGAATCTAAATCCCCTTTGTGAATTTAGCCCAGAGTGGGATTTTCAAAGCACCTAACTCCCACTGACTTCAAGCTTTTGAAAATCCCTCCTAGACACTTATCTGCATTTTTAGGCTCCTAAATACCTTTTAAAAGCTGACCCATAGACCTTATGATGGTCCTATGCCTAGTGGTGCTTTGCACCCATATTCCTGGAAAGGAATAAAAATAGGGCTTGAATTTGTCAAACAGGAAATAGACCGTGATGTCTAGTGTAGACTAGAGAGGTTCAGTTTTCAATATAAAAGAGCCCATAAAATAGGAATTAAATTTAATGATGTAATAAAAGTGCAATTATGTTTTCATGGTTTATGTTATTTGAGGTGAATTATGCTGCAATTAAGATATAATCAGCATAATAACTACATGAGGGTAATATGTTTAAGCATTAATATTAGTATTCCATAGCTGCATGGTAAGCAAGTCAACTGCCAAAGAATAATGGAACAATAAAAGTTGCTTGAAAACAATGTATGTTTCTTTTAGCTTATTTATATTTTTTTCCACCAAGGATGTAAAAATCATGGGCCCTATTCTTCAGTCCGTACCCAGGCAAAAGCACCAGTCCAGTCAATGAAGAATTCTGGAGAAGCAAGGAGAGCCAGAATGTGGGTAACTGGGTTAAAAGCAAAATAAGGAAGGAAATTCAGTCTAAAACACCATCCCTCAAATCTAACCTCAGGGTGAAATTGATCACTTTGCACAGAGCCAGTGATGGTAATTAAGAGTGCGGGTAATTAGCCACTGAAACAATTTACCTAAGGTTGTGGTGGATTCTCCATCCTTGCAAATTTTTAAATCAAGTCTGGATGTTTTTCTGAAAGCTATGCCCGAGTTCAAACAGGACTTGATTCAGAGAAGTCCTATGGTCTGTAAAAAGAAAAGGAGTACTGGTGGCATCTTAGAGACTAACAAATTTATTTGAGCATAAGCTTTCGTGAGCTACAGCTCACTTCATCGGATGCATGGAGTGGAAAATACAGTGGGGAGATTTTATATACACAGAGAACATGAAGCAATGGGTGTTACCATACACACTGTAAAGAGAATGATCAGGTAAGGTGAGCTATTACCGGCAGGAGAGGAAAAAAAACTTTTTGTAGTGATAATCAAGGTGGGCCATTTAAACCTGGAAATCCTGGATGCCCCATCATCTCAGGCATTGGCACCCTGACTGCAGGATTGTCTGGCTATGTAGACTCCCTCCTCAGGCCCTAGGCTACCAGCACTCCTAGCTATCTTCAAGACACCACTGACTTTCTGAAGAAACTACAATCCATCAGTGATCTTCCTGAAAACACCATCCTAGCCACTATGGATGTAGAAGCCCTCTACACCAACATTCCACACAAAGATGGTCTACAGGCCATCAGGAACAGTATCCCCAATAATGTCACAGCAAACCTGGTGGCTAAACTTTGTGACTTTGTCCTCACCCATAAGTATTTCACATTTGGGGACAATGTATACCTTCAAATCAGCGGCACTGCTATGGGTACCCGCATGGCCCCACAGTATGCCAACATTTTTATAGCTGACTTAGAACAATGCTTCCTCAGCTCTCGTCCCCTAATGCCCCTACTCAACCTGTGCTACATAGATGACATCTTCATCATCTGGACCCATGGAAAAGAAGCCCTTGAGGAATTCCACCATGACTTCAACAATTTCCATCCCACCATCAACCTCAGCCTGGACCAGTCCACACAAGAGGTCCACTTCCTGGACACTACGGAGCTAATAAGCGATGGTCACATAAACACCACCCTATACCGGAAACCTACTGACCGCTATACTTACCTACATGCCTCCAGCTTCCATCCAGGACACACCACATGATCCATTGTCTACAGCCAAGCTCTACGATACAACCGCATTTGCTCCAACCCCTCAAACAGAGACAAACACCTACAACATCTCTATCAAGCATTCTTACAACTACAATACCCACCTGCTGAAGTGAAGAAACAGATTGACAGAGCCAGAAGAGTACCCAGAAGTCACCTACTACAGGACAGGCCCAACAAAGAAAATAACAGAACGCCACTAGCCATCACCTTCAGCCCCCAACTAAAACCTCTCCAACACATCATCAAGGATCTACAACCTATCCTGAAGGAGACCCATCACTCTCACAGATCTTGGGAGACAGGCCAGTCCTTGCTTACAGACAGCCCCCCAACCTGAAGCAAATACTCACCAGCAACCACATACCACACAACAGAACCACTAACCCAGGAACCTATCCTTGCAACAAAGCCCGTTGCCAACTGTGCCCACATATCTATTCAGGGGACACCATCACAGGGCCTAATCACATCAGCCACACTATCAGAGGCTCGTTCACCTGCACATCTACCAATGTGATATATGCCATCATGTGCGAGCAATGCCCCTCTGCCATGTACGTTGGCCAAACTGGATAGTCTCTACGTAAAAGCATAAATGGACACAAATCAGATGTCAAGAATTATAACATTCAAAAAACAGTCAGAGAACACTTCAGTCTCTCTGGTCACTCAATTACAGGCCTAAAAGAGGCAATTCTTCAACAACAAAACTTCAAAAACAGACTCCAACGAGAGAGTGCTGAATTGGAATTAATTTTCAAACTGGACACCATTAATTTAGGCTTGAATAAAGACTGGGAGTGGATGTGTCATTACAATGTAAAACTATTTCCCCATGTTTATTTCCCCCCACACACACACACACTGTTCCTCACACTTTCTTGTCAACTGCTGGAAATGGCCCACCTTGATTATCACTACAAAAGGTTTTTTTTCTCTCCTGCTGGTAATAGCTCACCTTACCTGATCACTCTCGTTACAGTGTGTATGGTAACACCCATTGTTTCATGTTCTCTGTGTATATAAAATCTCCCCACTGTATTTTCCACTGCATACGTCCAATGAAGTGAGCTGTAGCTCATGAAAGCTTATGCTCAAATAAATTTGTTAGTCTCTAAGGTGCCACAAGTACTCCTTTTCTTTTTGCGGATACAGACTACATGGCTGGTACTCTGAAACCTATGGTCTGTATTATACAGAAGGTCAGACTCGATGTTCACAGTCGTCCCTTTTAGCCTTATAATCTCAGAATCTATGAAAAGGCTACATACACCTTAGAACTTTAGTGGACCTAAGTGTTGTGTAATGATGATATTTATCTGCACTATATGGTTCAGCCACGAGATGGCACTGTGTTCTGTATAACCTTTCTGGCAGGGTGTGGTACCTGTTAAACAAAGAAGCCAAAGCTGGAACTCAAGCTGCATGGAAGCCTAACGCTACATCTACACTAAAGCTCGGATCAACGCTCTGAGATCGATCCACCCATGGTCGATTTAGCGGGCCAGTGGTCGATTTAGCGGGTCTAATGAAGACCCACCAAATCGACAGCAGATCGCTCTCCAGTCGACCCCTGTACTCTGCCCCTGATGAGAAGAGTAAGATAAGTTGACGGGAGATTTTCTCCCGTTGACCCCCCACAGTGTAGATCCCACAGTAACTTGACCTAAGGTACGTCGACTCCAGCTACATTATTCACGCAAGTGGAATTGCGTAGCATAGGTCGACTTACCGTAGTAGTGTAGACATAGCCTAAGGGTTTGGATCTAGGGTTAGCAGCTGTTTCTTTAATACATACCTCCGGTTTAAGACGGACTCTGATTCCATTTGTTGTGACACCACATACAGGCCTTGGGCTGGCCCTATGCACAAGGGTTAGTTTCACCCTGTCTGTGTAAAGTCGAAATATAATTATATTTTACACATAGGATAGGGGAAGACAACCCAACCACTCCTCACCGCCCCCCCCCCCAGCAGGATTTTGGTGAAACTGTTCTTAGTCCCCACTCTGAAATCTAACCTCTGTGTTGTCATCATCATCCACTCTGACATGGTCCCCATTATCCTTCAGGAAGGAACTGTCCATGGGGGCAGGTTATCCCATGACTATCGGGTTTCTTACAGCTTCCTCTGAAGCAGCCAGGCTAGGCAACTGCTGGAAAGAGGACTAACTGAAACTCAGCTCTGATCCAGTATGGCAATTCCTATGTTCCTGGTCCATTCCCAAAGCTAGCTAGGCCAACTCAAGTGGATACTGGGGCAATGCTATCTATAACTGTGTCTCTCTCACTGCCCCAATGACTATTTAAGTGTTTATCCACAGTGGAACAGTCATAGTTGGACCAGAAAGAGAGAGTCTCTGTAGTGCAGTGTTGAGTTAGGACACCCATATGGGAGGTGGAAGACTCTAGAGCCAATCCCCCTGCTCCAATCACACTTTCATTATTTATCCACAGTGGAGCTGCTTCAACAGGAGAGACTGAGGGAGCCCATAGCTCAGTGGTCAGCAAATTCTTCTGAGAGGTAAGAGCTCCCTGTTCAAATCTTTTTTCCCCTCTGTGGTAGGGAGGCTGGAACTGAACCCAGGTCTCCTACATCCCAGCTGAATGCTCTAACCTTTGGGCTTCTCCTTTTTCCCTCCAAATTTTGAACAGGACCCAATCCACTAGCCAGGCTCGGAGGCCACCTACCAGAGCAGAAAGAAAAGGAGTACTTGTGGCACCTTAGAAACTAACAAACTCACATGTGACTTAGGCAGGCAAATGCTTATCTTCCCCCAGTTTGTGAATCGCTCTGCAACTTAGGTGGGGGACTGACGTCCAGACACCTAGAGTGGGGCAGCAGCACGTGTGCCCTACAGTTTAAACCTTAGGCACCTGCGAACTTTTACAGGGGAAAGTTAGGCACCGAGTGACTTTAAGTGCCTACAGGGTTAGGCAGCAACCAAGCGGGAGTTTTGTGGAGTTCAGTGGTGCTGCAGACTGGAATGTAGGCACCTTAGTGGCTTAATGGATCACATCCATAGTGGCTCCTTCATTCAACACCCCCATTTGCCTGGGTCCCACAGTAAACACCTCAGGAGTATGCAGGCTCCTAAGGGCTGACAGGTTTCAGCTAGTACAAAATGCTGCTGCTACTGGGATTGTGACTGGACTGAGCAAGTACGTTCGTTCCAATGCCGGGCTTGCCAGTTGGAGTCGGCACGCTTCTCTTGACTTATAACTATTGTGACAAAGCTCTGTCCTTGCTTCTGTGGGTCCCGCGTTTCCTGGCGGATTTCACTAGCCTCAGAAGCTCACTGTGACCCTCCACGTAACCCTTCTCTCTCTAGAGACAGAGGTCACAGTCTACTGAGCCATTTTCATCATAAGCCAGTGAGGGAGGTGAGGAGAAATTATCCTTCCTTGCACAGTCTCTGTTGTCTCCCAGTCTCAGTGATTAATCAGCGGGCAAAGTGGGGGGAGCCCAGGCCCACCCTCTATTCCGGGCTCCAGCCCAGGGACCCTAATAGTATCAGCTATGGTAGCTGACCTTTTAGAAACATGACATGTACATTTCACTGGGCTACTTCTCCCACAGAAGCCCTCATTTCCTCAAGCTCCACTTCACCCTTTCCTCAGGGCCACCTTCCTTGTGCCTGATGTGGTGTGTACTACTCAGCCTCTCCAACAGCACAACTTCCTCCCACAGCTCCTGACATGCACCCCCACCTGACTAACTGGGAGGCTTTTAACTAGTTTCAGCCAGCCCCTGATTAGCTTCAGGTGTCCCAATCAACCTAGCCTTCTCCCTGCCTTCTGGGAAGTTCTTAATTGGCCCCAGGTATCTTAATTGACCTGGAGCAGCTGCCATTTCACTTATCCTGGTACTAGGGATTTGTTTAGCCTGGAGCTAATATATCTATCTCCCACTACTTTTCCATAGCCATCTGGCCTTGCCCCGTCACACTATGCTGAAATATTGGCCTACATCATTTTTCTGACTTCTTCACCCCTCACGTCTCCAGGCACCAGCTGAAGTCATCCTCAAAACTTGAATGGCATGAGTTTCCACCACTGCCCGTGAGAGATTATGCCACACATGGGTAGATTTTTTTTTTGTTGGGAGCTTTTTCTTCCTGGTATCCAGCCTTTCTCAGCTTCATGCCCTTACCCCTAATTACACCTCCTTGGCCTGTAGTACTGACATCTTTAAATATATTTACAATTTGGAATGTGTGGTTGGAGCTTCAGCCTTTTAGCACCTTCTCTCTGGAATACCCTGCTAAGAGGTATCAGAGATGAGGCTGCCCTTCCACCCTCTATTTCTAAAAGGAAGCCTGCTTGCTTTATTTTCCTTTGCCTTCAGTCACTGGGTCAGCAAGGCTAAAGACAATACTAAGCTATAACTGCTCTTTGTGTAAAGTGTCATGAGGTGGCAGAATGGACCCTCCATCTGTGAATATCCCCCTGAGTGTGCAGAAGAAGGGAATCCATCCCCATCATGGACTCTCATGCACTTTGCTCCTGAACCCCATTAAAGGCTCTCTGTGGTGTCTGGGATATGTGTGTGGGGAAGGAGGATGTGTAGTGTTGTTGCCACCGTGTTGTCCCAAGATATTGGAGAGACAAACTGGGTGTGGTAATATCTTTTATTGGACCAACTTCTGTTGGTGGGTGAGACTAGCTTTCGAGGCAGAAGTGTATTGGGCCTGGAAGGGCATGAATTATTCCAATAAAACATACTTCACTGACTTTTCTTTCCCCCCACCCCAGCCCACTGGCTTTTCCACAAGCAGGAGTACGCTATCCTACCATTCTTTGAACTGAAATATTGCTTTCCTGCAATGTTGCCCGCTCTCATAACTTTATCAAGAGTCTCACAAAATTGGTGGTCATCTTAAAGCTCTAGCTCCTGGAGTCATGTGATTATTTGCAAATCTCAGTTTCCATTTTTAAAAAACCCAATCTCTAGCCCTCATGTTTGTAACTAAAAGCTCAAACATCAGAAGGCAAATTGAAATGAACTCAACATTTGTTCTTTTTTTTACCATCTCATTAGTTTTAAGCCAGTCTTATGATTTGGAGGGGCTGACTCATCATTTTTGAACACTTGGACTCAGCAATACCAAATTTGCATCTGAGCATGCGTCGCAAATAGTAATTAAACTAATAATTAATTGCAAGTATTAAGCTCAACACTATCCCTATTAGGTAGCTGATCATTTAATCAGCTTATTATTAAGTTATATGTTTTTAAGTACACTTAAAAATTATTCCATGGGTGAAAACTAACAATGCCCAAATTCTTTTTTGAACAACTGTGAAAATGGGTAATTTATGACAGAATTTTTCAGAGACCCAAAACCTTAGCAGTGTATGTAAATGCTGCATGATTATGGAATCACACAAGCTTTAGTTTTGCAATCACTTCCTTTACTTCAGTAATATCTGGTCTGTGCTTTCACATGGAACAATTTGCCCCCAGCAATCTGCACAAGTGCTACTTATGTTTACATTTCTAAGAGTTGCCATGTTAAATACTGCCTATCTGCAATCCTGAAGTTAAGGTGTCATTAATTTGTTTGAGGTGTTATAAGGGCTCTCTTGAGCTTTCATCTTAATTACGTCTTGTTTTGCTAAAGGCTCCCTGTTGACTTACTTGCTTTCCTGTGTTTCCTTTCCTTAATTGTTCTTATAACTTGTGCAAACTTAACAGGGCAAACTGGATGTCACATTCTTTCTAGGGACTGATCTACTAGAAGATAAGAGCTTACTACTACTGCCAACCAATTGTGGTATTCCTTTAGTGCAGGTGGTGGTTGTGACTGGGTAAATTAAAGTGTGGATTTAAGAATTATTTTTGATAAAACATAGCAATGAGTTACCTAGTTAGTTGCACTGCATTACATTGACTAAAAAGCACTTGTTTGTTTTTATAGTTTCAGTGAAGAAGGTTTTTTAACATTTTCACAGGAGGATTAGGAGTAATCTGCAAGGAGTGGAACTGAAAAGCCAGGGAAGTCTTCCTCAGAAGGGCTTAGATATTGCTGGAGGTAGCATGAGAACAGACAAAATCCTCCCACTCATACCATTTCCAAGCAATAGCTCTGCACATCTCTGATATTCTCTCGTTATTAACTAGGTTGTAAATTTGCAATTTGTCCTAAGGGGCAGCACATAGCTGCATTGCACAGGAAGCATACTAGAGAATGAATCGTGACCCAGAGAGTAACCATTCCAATTCTGACCCTACCCCCATTGCTCTAGGGAAGGAGCAAGGCCCAGATCCTCAAAGGTGTTTAGGTTCCTAACTCCCATATATAGATATATATATCTAATACATATTAAACACCTTTGAGGAGTCTGGGCCAAGTTACTTCATCCCTTTTCATGGAGCAGTTCATTCCCGTGTGCCCAATTAGCTACTCTGGCCAATGCGCGTGTGTTTGAGGGGGTTGGAAGGAGGGGGGTGAAGCCAGGGCTTCTCCATTCCTCATTACATCCCCCCCCCACCTTTTCATACTAGGGGGTATCAGGGTGAATAGACCCTTCTCTCCCTCCCTTAGCTGGAACCATGCTCTGAACAGGAGTCTTTCTCATGCCGACACTCCAATTCTGTATGACTGCTGGAAGCTCAAAAAGTCCATTCAAAAGAAGGGAGTGGATGAAGACGGCGACGGGGAGTAAATTGAGAGGAATGACTCTAACAGTTACAAGGTCATTAATTCAGAAGTTGTACTTTATTGACTATTGCTCATTAATTTGCCATCCCAATCCTCTCCCTGTCCTAGTCAGCTGCCTAGTGGATGATCATTCAATGTGGTAAATAAATAAAGTTAAATCTAGAACCGATGCCTGAATGCAGAGCTCCTGATCTTATTTTGTTCTTCAGCCTGAGCATAAATAAATCTAACAAGCAGATCAAGGACAGACATTGTAGATATGTGAAAGCAAGTTTGCTTTAAAGAGAGACTTTATTTCTGTGCTTCCTTGTTCAGACTGAGCAAGATGGGAATTTGTAGAGAGAGACATATGGTTTGCCAGCGGTTAGTTAGAGCAGGAGCCTGGGGAGTCAGGAAGGCTGGGTTCTCATCCTAACCCACCCATAGACTGGTTGTGTGAAGTCACTGAGCCCCTAGCCTCTGTTTGCCAGAAGCTGGGAATGAGCGACAGGGGATGGATCACTTGATGATTACCTGTCTGTTCATTCCCTCTGGGGCACCTGGCACTGGCCACAGTCAGAAGACAGGATACTGGGCTAGATGGTCCTTTGATCTGACCCAGTAGGGCCATTCTTACGTTCTTATGAGCTTCCCTGCAATGCAGTTTGTGTATCTTTTAAGGGGTCATAACAATCATAGCAACAGCTAATTAGTTCAGAGGGCTGCTATATAGACTCGTCCTCTCTCAGCTTCTCCTTCAGGCATTGCTGCTCTTTCGTCCATGCTGACCCTTGTGTGTGGAGCTTCCTCCTTGAATTACTCTATAAAGCCACAAACTGCTCTTCCTCAAGATCGACCCCTCCACAGCTGAAGCCATGTGATCTCGTTTTCCTCACCTTCACACTCCTTTGTCACATCTTGTCTCAAATTAGGCCCCGCTCCTGTTACCACTGACATGCATGCTTAACTTCCCACATGTGTATAATTCAAGTAAAGTCAACAGGCTAGATTTTCAACTGTTGAGAGTGATCATAGCTCCACTGAAGTGAATGGAGTTATGTTAATTTAAGCCAGTTGAGGATCTGTACTACATACATGTACGTTTGCAGGACCTGAGTCTTGGCTTGTAAACTCTTCAAGTTAGGGACTCTCTCTTGCCATGTGTTTGTACAATGCTAATATAATGGGACCCCGGTCCTGTATGGAGGTTCTAGATGCTACTGTAGTGCAAATAATAAATAATAATCCGTATTGGTAAATTGATTTTGGATTTTTGAGTGAATGCTGCTACATCTGAGCAAAAGATTAATTATATCTATATATGTATATATCGGTGAGAACTGTGTAAGTTATCTTGCAGTCATTTTGGCTGAGTGGAGGTGAATGGATCTTAAAAATGCAATTTGCAACTGCGAGTAGCACAGATCATTCATCTTTTTGACACAGTTTTTGCTTCCTGCTTCTGTGAACACATTTGCAGCTGCCATAAATCTATAAAAGGAGCAGATTAATATTTTCCCATCTCCCCCTTCATATTCTTTGTTCTGATTATTGCTGCCAGTCAGCACTGATTTTATTGTCTCTTATTACTAATTTATATTTAGAATTGCTTTCTTAAGGAAGAGGTATTCACCCTTCCAAACCAGGCTGAAAGACAGAAGGAATACATCTTACTCAATTTTACTTGTTCACCCCAGGGCAAATGGGCCAGAAAATACTAATACCTAGCTCTTTTTACAGAGCAATTTTCATCAATAGATCTCAAAGTTCTTTACAAAGGAGGTTAGTATCACTATCCCCATTTTACATATGGGGAAACCGAGGCATAGAGATCGGAATTAATTAGCCAAAGATCACACAGCACCCTAAAACCTAAAGCTTCTGTGTTCCAGTCCCATGTGGTATCCACTATCTACACTGTGCCTTTGCACCACTCTAAGCAACCCTCAAACTCTCAGAGCAGGTGAAAGTGGGGCACAACCCTTGTGCTGATCTCTGTGCGGGGTTTAATTTCACCCTTGCTGTCTACCTTCTTTCACTGGGGTCACCTCAGCTCAGCTTCATGTATCAGTGGAGATTAATACTCATTTTGGGGGCCATTCTAGACTGGGGCACATTTTGGGAAGCCAGCTGCACTGTTACCGCTGTGTGGCTAGCCAAGCGGGTCAAAATGCTGGACAAAATTTTCGTGACAATGTCATCCACTTTTTTCATCAAAATGTTGGCAGCACAGGAGTGGGTGCAGAAAGCCAAGCCACAGCAGTGCGTTTTGAAGTAGGTGAGACACACAGGAAGTGGGATGGTTGGGGCATAGGGAGCAAAGAGCATGAAGGGAGAGGCTGTGAGAAAGTTGTTTCTAGGTCTCGGAGCTGAGAACCTGTGGATCTGCTCCAGTGAAGGCATTTTTGACATAACCTCACCTTCCAGGCAACCACAGACATCATACTTAAACTTCTGTAAGCAGTGTGAGCTGCTGTCACACGACATTCTGACTAAACAATTAGCGGTGCACAATATCAATGGAGGACATGTTAAACGGATTTAAATCACCGTCCAATGAGAGTGTTTCTTCTGGGGCTTCACAGGGACCTGTTCTTGGCCCCATTTGATATCTATATGAATGATCTGGAAGAAAATATAAAATCACGGCTCGTAAAGTTTGCAGGTGACATTAAAATTGGTGGAGTGGTGAGTAATGACAAGGACAGGTCAGTTATGCAGACTAATCTGGATGGTTTGGTAAACTGGGTTTTTCCAGACAAAGTTCATTTTAATATAATCAAATGCAAGGTCATATATCCAGGAACAAAGAAATTAGGTCATACTTACAGGGTGCGGGACTGTATCCTAGAATGCAGTGACTCTGAAAAGGATATAAGGGTCATAGAGGATACCCATCTAAACATGAGCTCCCAATGTGATGCTGTGGCTAACATGGCTAGTTTGATCCTTGGATGTATAAACAAGGGAGTACCATGTTGAAGTCGGGAAGTGGTATTACCTCCGTGTATAGCGTGGGTGGGACCATTAGTGAAAAACTGTATCTAGTTCTGGTGCCCACACTTGGAAAGGGTTCAGAAAAGAGCTTCACAAATGATTTGAGGACTGGAAAA
This sequence comes from Chelonia mydas, assembly GCF_015237465.2. NCBI lineage: Eukaryota > Metazoa > Chordata > Testudines > Cheloniidae > Chelonia > Chelonia mydas. The sequence continues at coordinate 252,694,037 of NC_057850.1, forward strand.
CATACCTTACTATAAGCAGTTTAAGAATCTCAATCTATTTTAGTTTATCAATGGCAAGGTTGAGTGACTTTATCATGGTCTAAAAAAGAACCTACATATGGAGAAGACCTCTATTGGTAGAGTGCTCTTTAATTTAGCATAACCAGATCCAATGGCTGGAAGCTGAAACTAAAGAAATTCACACTGGCAGTGGGGCACAGATTTTTAACAATGTGGGTAATTAACCATTGGAATAATTTACCAAGGGATGTGGTGGATTCTCCCTTTAAATCAAGACTTCATGTCTTTCTAAAAGATATCCTCTAGCTCAGCCAGAAGTTATGGACTTGCTGGAGGAATTGCTGGGTGAAATTCTATGGCCTGTGTTATCCAGGAGATTATACTAGATGCTCATAATGGTTCCTTTTGGCCTTAAAATCTATGAATCACTGATTTTGGCAATTCCTCTCCTTTGAACTAAATAGTCTATGGGTTCATTTTCCCCTCCCAAGTTCTAGTTTCCTTCATCTTCTCAACCATCTGCTTCAGCTTCCCTTCTAAGTAGATAAAATCACAGCTCTTGGTTGGCCTCCTTGGTATAGAGCCACTGCTCCGTGGCTTCTGTCGTGATTCTCATTTTAAGTCGCAGCGTGACTCTTCTATGGCACTTTTCGTGTTGTTGGAAACCCCAAGTAGTGTGGTTCTCTGTACTCTCAGTCAACATCTTGGTAGCTTGTACAACAGTGTAGGGAGCAAAGATCTTTGTATTCTGCCTTCAATTTCTTTTTCTACTTGTTTTTGAGTTGTTCATTTTTAATGTTTGTCACCAGATTTGCTCTCTCTCTCCAACGCATATTTTAACATCATCAAAGTCAGGCTTGGGATCCAGGTAGAAGCGTTGTTGAATTACATCTACCCTGGAGCCAGCATCATGCATTGTGTTATTGCCCTTCAGACAGAAAGGTTTAATTAATTTATACACTCGATAAGAGCAAATGAAACAAATACATTCTAGGCACAGGAGGATATGATCATAGCTTCTAGGTGATTTATTTCTGCAAGGTAAAGCACACTATGTACATGGCAAATAGAAATAAGCAAATATTTTGCATGAAAGGAAAATGATACACCGAGCCAGATTTCTGAAAGGCGTTGACGACTTTGAACTTCGCTATGGAAGGCTTCTGAATGATTGCTCAGCTCTGATACACAGGCTTAATCTATTTCTATGCCAAAATAAAATAAAAATTTGAGAACAAATTCACCTGCACCTGTCTCACCGGTGAACAGTAGGCCTGATTAATATTTGGACAGGAGACCATTAAGAGAAAGCCTAGGTGCTGCAAGAGAAGGTCTCTGGAGATTCACTAGGGGGCCATTCTTTCCCCTCTGAGGGTAAGTTTCCACTACAAAGTTAACTCAAGTTTCTCCACCTAGTCTAGCTCGAGAGCAAGCATCCACACTGGAAAGGGTAAGTGGAGCCATATTCACTTACTGTGTCCACACTGACACTGAACTGCATGAGATACTAGGCCTTCTGGGGTCATTTCCCTTAGTTCCTAACTTTGCACTGCAGGCAGATACAGGGCATGAGAAGTGGCAGAGAGTCTTTCTGCAGAGTCTTCAAAGAGGCGATGTTATTGGGACATGCTGTCCCCTGTGCAACATAAGGATAAGAAGGAGTACTTGAGGCAAGATTGGGTTGATGATTGTGCTGCTTTATAGCCCTGATACAGTTCAGTCCAGTGGATTCCTTCCTCAGCTAGCTTCAGGGAGACAGTGCCACAAGACTTGTGATTTCTGGTCGTGGACGTGAAATCATAGAGTTTTGCTGGCCACACACCACAGATCTACAAAAACTTTGTGTTAACTTTCGTCAGCCAGCTGCACACGGGGAACATGTTTTCTTGAATACCATGGGCGGGGTTAGAATGCCGGAGTGGGCTATTTATACTGGCTATTTATAACTTCTGGTCCGGTAGCAGGGAGTAACTAGGTAGACACAACAAGGGCCCGGGGGAAAATTTTGGGAAGAACCTGGGGGACTATCAACACTTGAGTGGTCTCTAGCTGCAGCCACACAGCATGTGGTAGCTTGAGCATCAGCATCACTCCAGTTTTAACCTATACGCCCAGATGGGCCAACTAGTGTGAGTGTAAAGCACCACCACACTGACGCTAGAGATTTTTGGGTGTGGATGGGAGTTGGGTCTGGGGCAACGCTTGAGTTAGCTGTGCAATGAGAACAAGCCCTGAATTAAGCCCTCTGCACAGCGACAGGGTGCACGGTGCTGGTGAAGGTGGCATTCTCTGGATGAGGCCGAAAACTAAGGTGCTGAGTGTTTCTGGTTATTTAAGATTCTGTGGTGATTTTCTGAAGATTAGGGGCATCTGCCCAAGTGTCCTGGGGAATTACACTGTGAGTGAAAATAAATGAAAAATCTAAAGGTTAGCCCGCCCCGGAGAAAGGTCTGAGTCAGGTTCTGTTTAAGTGATGAACAAAAGTTCACCTTTGGTCTGTGTAATCATGTTGGTAAAGGACTTGCCATATCAGATCAGACGATTCATTCAGGCATCAAGGGCTAGATCCTTCATTCCTTGTGTAACGCAATCCAGGAGAGTGTGGCTCTTTCCATGTAAGAGGATCAGCATTTGCTTCAGCTGTTGGCTAAAGGCCTGGTCTACACTGGGTGGGGGCATCGATCTAAGTTACGCAACTTCAGGTACGTGAATCACGTAGCTGACGTCGACGTACTTAGGTCTACTCACCGTGGTGTCTTCACTGCAGTAGGTCGACTGCTGATGCTCCCCCGTTGACTCCGCCTGCGCCTCTCGCTCCGGTGGAGTACCGGAGTCGACAGGAGAGTGCTCGGCAGTCGATTTAGTGCGTCTAGACTAGACATGATAAATCGACCCCCGCTGGATTGATTGCTGCCCGCCAATCCTGTGGGTAATGTAGATGAGCCCTAAGGGAGATAATCCTTTATGAGAGGCTCGTGCTTTTAAGCAAAGCATTTACGCACTTGCTGATCTTTAACAACATGCTTAGTTCCGTCCCTGTTCGTCAAAGCACTTTACCATGTGTTTAGGCCCATTAACTTCACTGGGCCTTAGATGTGTGCTTAAATGCTTTGCTGAATTGGGGTCCTTGTGATGAAAGTCCTTGGTTCAAATCTCACTGATAGCCCAGGCAGGATGCATTATACTTGTGCAACCCACTTTTTAAATCAATGGTAGCTTCAGATATGCAAGGTATATTGGACCAGCCACCAAAACTGGCTTCTGACAATATGCACTACTTGATGCTGTGAGTTGGGGGGACAGCATGCAGCTGACTTTTCAGTGCTGAACTAGAGGGAAATTACAATTCAAAGACAATAATTATAGACTGAAAACCGGGTTGTGGTTGGATCCAGCTTATAAAAGCCTTTTAAAGTAACTTTTACACAGTCCAGAGCTGTCCGGAGCCAAATGGGCTGTAAGCAACTGCTCAGCATGTATACTGGAGATTAAATGAATTAATCTTCTGAAAATCTTGAGGTCTGCTGGAAGGAAAGATCTTAAGATCTAAGTTGCCCATGGATCCAATAGCAGCATGCGTTCTTAGATGGCTGATTTTACTACTGAAAGGCCTGGACCATGCTGGGATACCAAGTCTTCCCACCTCCGTAGCTCAAGGGATTGGTAATGGGATTTCAGAGGGACAATCTTCCCCCCGTGCCAACCTGTTCAATGAAAATCCACAGAATTAAAGTTTTAGTTTTTTAAACAGAGAGCCAGATTCCCATCTGGTGTAAAATGGTCTAGTTCCAGTGACAGAAATGAGAGCTCTGAGGATGATGGGAGCCACGATCTCTCCTTCCCCTCACTTCGGCAGGGATATAACAGGGTTGAGACATGCTGGTGGGGCTGCTGGGGGCAAGGTTGCACTGCTATGGCCTGCAAAGTAAATGCTGGGTAAAAAGCCAGAACTGGAGAACGAGATTCTACCCAGAACCTTTTTGCAAGCGCTAAAATTAACGAAGTAGTTTTGAAACATGCTTAGTATTTTCAAAGTGACTTTTCAGACTCTTAGTATTAAATGTAGTGCAGTAGCACCGAGCGGACCTGTCAAGGTTCCTCCCCCACGCTGAACTCTAGGGTACAGATGTGGGGACCTGCATGAAAACCTCCTAAGCTTACTTTTACCAGCTTAGGTTAAAACTTCCCCAAGGTACAAATTAATTTTACCCTTTGCCCTTGGAATTTCCACTGCCACCACCAAACTTTAACTGGGTTTACTGGGAAACGTAGTTTGGACATGTCTTTCCCCCCAAAATCCTCCCAACCCTTGCACCCCACTTCCTGGGGAAGGTTTGGTAAAAATCCTCACCAATTTGCATAGGTGACCACAGACCCAAACCCTTGGATCTTAGAACAATGAAAAAGCATTCAGTTTTCTTACAAGAAGACTTTTAATAGAAGTAAAGGAATCACCTCTGTAAAATCAGGATGGTAGATACCTTACAGGGTAATTAGATTCAAAACATAGAGAATCCCTCTAGGCAAAACCTTAAGTTACAAAAAAGACACACAGACAGGGATAGTCATTCTATTCAGCACAGTTCTTTTCTCAGCCATTTAAAGAAATCATAATCTAACACATACCTAGCTAGATTACTTACTAAAAGTTCTAAGACTCCATTCCTGTTCTGTCCCCGGCAAAAGCAGCATACAGACAGACCCAGACCCTTTGTTTCTATCCCTCCTCCCAGCTTTTGAAAGTATCTTGTCTCCTCATTGGTCATTTTGGTTAGGTGCCAGCGAGGTTACATTTAGCTTCTTAACCCTTTACAGGTGAGATTTTTTCTCTGGCCAGGAAGGATTTTAAAGGGGTTTACCCTTCCCTTTATATTTATTACAAGACCCAACTGAGATCAGAGCTCCATTGTTCTACACACTGTGCAAACACATTTTAGACTCCCTGCCCTTATGATTTTACAATCCAAGGCCCTGATCCTGTAAACACTTATGCACATGCTTATTGCTACACATGTGAGCAATGCTTTTGAACTCAATGGGACTGTAAAGTTAAGCAAGATACTGAAGCTGGGATATACACTGGGGACTTCCACAATCTTAGCTATGGTGGTCGGGGTATGAAGAAGTTGGATGCCTGACTGACATACCCAGGCTTGCAGAATTCCCTAGTGTAGACATCGACATATCAGCAAAGCTGTGCTTTTACCGATATCATTTGTTTTGCTCATGGGGAGGAGGGGTTAATTTATTATACTGGTACAAAGTGCAGTTTTGCCAACGTAGGTGATTCCGCATTCCTGATGTAGTGTACTGGCATTCCTAGGCCGGTAATGAATTCCTAGTGTAGACATGGCCTGAGGTATGTAAAGTTAAGCACATGCATAAGTGTTTCCAGGGTTAAATAGACAAGGAAGACAAAGGGTGGGAGAAGAGAAGTATTATTAGGCCCATTTTTCAGATGGAGCAGTGAGGCACAGAGAGATTTAGGGCCTGTTCCAATGCACTGAAGTCAATGGGAGACCACTGGTTCCAATGGGCATTGGATCAGGCCTACTCAAAGTCACTCAGGAAGTCTTTGGCAGAGCCAGGAATTGAACAATGATCGCTTGAATCACTGAGCCCTGGTCTACACTTGGGGGGGAGTCAATGTAAGGTACGCGGCTTCAGCTACGAGAATAGAGTAGCTGAAGTCAACGTACCTAGATCGACTTATCGCGGCGTCTTCACGGCGGTGAGTCAGCTCCCGCCACTCCCCCGTTGACTCCACTTGCGCCTCTCGTGGCGCTGGAGTTCCGGAGTCGATGGGAGAGCACTCGGGGATCGATTTATTGCTTCTAGACTAGACGCGATAAATCGACCCCCGACATATCGATCACTACCCACCGATCCGGCAGGTAGTGTAGACCTACCCTGAGACTAAGTCTACACTAGAGGCCTATATGTGTATAACTACGTCACGTGGCGGGGGGGTGAAAAATCCACCCCACTGAGTGATGTAATTATACCGATCTAAGCCCCATGTAGACAGTGCTGTGTTGACAGCAGAGCTACCACCTCTTGGGGTGGGGGGGTAGATTAATTACGTTGATGGGAGAAGCGCTCCCACCGGTATAGGAGCGTCTTCACGTATGGGTGCAGCTGCAACCGTTTTAAGTGTAGACCTGGCCCCCGAATGAGAAGAAACAATGAGTCCAGTTACAAAATAATACTAGCCTATACCATCATGGTGGCTCCCAGACAGCTGGGGCAGAGCAGCCCGTTTTCATAAAGATATAGCCAGACAAAAATATCATTCAAATTAATTAACACAGCATTGTGACTGGTTCTCTTTGTGGAACATCTTGAAGCGAAATAGTAAAATGACAGGAACTAGCCTTTGACAGGGCTCAGAGATTCCAAGGCCAGAAGGTGACCATTGTGACCATCTAGTCTGACCTCCTGCGTAGCGTATTCCATAGAAATTCCCCAAACTAATTCCTAGAGCGGGTCTTTTAGAAAAACATCCATCTTAATTTAAAAATTGCCTGTGATGGAGAATCCACCATGACCGTGGTAAATGGTTCCAATGGTTAATTACCCGCCAGTTAAAAAAGTACCCCTTATTTATGCCTGTATGCCCCACACAGGCAATGAAAGGGTTTCTTTCACCCTCAGGAAGGGGTGGACAATTAGACTGTCTGGCTGCCCCTGGAGGGTGGGCCATGCTTAATTAAAGATGCAGTGCAGCATGAGAAGGAGCTGGCTGGTAACTGTAAAGAAAAGAAGCAGAGATTAAAAGGGGGTGGTAGGGAGAGAGGGGAGCTTGTGATCCTGCTTTAGTAGCAGAAAGCACAGAAAAGGGGCCAAGGAGGGGCTGTGGGAAAGGGCCTGAAGGAAAGTCAAGACAAGAAGAAGCCCAGGGAGGCCATGAGAACTCTGAAAGAGCAGACTTGCCACAGGGTCCCTGGATGGGAACCCTGAAGAGAATGAGGGTTCCTCTAATAGCTACTTGAAAAGGAGGTGTGGAAATGCCCTGACACAGGGCGGGGGGGCGGGGCGGGAAGAGGGACTGAGAGGGAGAAAGCATTATTGAATGTGGAACTGGGCCTCCAGGGAGAAAGTGCTAGGAGGTGTTGTTCTGCACAAGAGCAAGAGGATAACCCCGCAGAGACCAGGAGGAGGTGAAAAGTCTGCGGAGGAAAAGTCTGCAGAGGGTGGAGATGAAAAGCTAAATTCAGTTTATTGGACTCTTGCCTTACCCCGGAAGGGGTGGGACTAGCCATGACCTGGCTGGAGGGCTAAGTCACAAGAAGAGGCAGACCGCCATGGGGCTGGAGCTGCTGTTGACAGGAGGTGCTAGATGAGGCGAGCCTGCTTTGCCGTGCCCAGGCATGAGGCGTGCACCAGGCATGAGTCAACTCTTCTATATAGCCGTTAGCATTATTTCTGGGAAATATTAGGAAGTGGGTTTTGTCTTGCTGTGCTCCCTCCTCCCCTCCCCCGACACACACGCACTCCCGATTCATCTACACGAGCTTGGGGCTTAGTGAAATCTTGTCACATTGTGGCTAGACACCGTACAGCCATTTCATATGAGCAAAATTATTTCCCACAACATCTTATTCTAGTAAATAACTTCTGTAGCAAATCTTTCTGCCAACCAAGCAATATTGTAGAATTGTAAATTGCACTCTCTTTACAAGATATTTCTTCTGGTTCAATGTTGTTGCGTTTTTTTGTTTGTTTGTTTGTTTGTTTTTTAAACCTTGAATTTCTGTGATATAAGTGCATTTTCATGCACTGTTGTAATGATGATGATTTATGGTTTAAATGTGCTTTAATGACTCATTCATCTGATACTCTCAGATGATACAGGCAGTAATTTTTAGTAGGATGTGTTATTTCTTACTTTCCAATGAAAGTTAGCTTGAGCACCTCAGATATGGAGATTAAATCGTGTTTAATAATTGATAATAATTGTTAATAATTAAATACTAATTCCATTTACCGAGTAGTGGTTCTATTTATGGGAATCATCCAGTTTACAGCATTTGTGCAAAGTACTGAAAATGTACTATGTAGCTTTAAATATTGTTACAATTAATTTCAAAACTGCTAAAGGAGCACTGTCAACTTAAAAATCATACCTTATAAATACCTTTCTTCTGCTATGTGTCTATCACACCGGATATTTTTAAAAAGGAGAAGCCTCCAGGGGCTGAAATTTCCAAAGTAGGCTAGGGGATTTAGACACATTTCCTCCATGCACTATTTCAAAAATAGGAAACTGAGACATGTCTTCCATTAAAATCAATGGTTAGCATAGGTGCTGGAACTAGGGGTGCTGGTGATGCTACCTCACCCCCTGGCTTGAAGTAGTAGTAATAGCCCAAATACATGGCCTATGCCTTCAGCACCCTCGCTATAAAAATTGTTCCAGTATCACGGATGGTTAGCAAAAACAGCGAGGACTCCTTGTGGCACCTTAGAGACCAACCAATTTATTTGGGCATAAGCTTTCGTGGGCTAAAACCCACTTCATCAGATGCATGGAGTGGAACATACAGTAGGCAGGTATAAATACACAGCACATGAAAGGATGGTTGGGATTTTCAAAGGAGAGCAATCACCCAGTTTCCATTTGTGCCTTTGAAAATCACTCCAAATGTGTTTAAATCTCCTATTTTGAAAAACGCAGTCCTACTTTACTTGGTAGTTTGTATTGTCTTTTCGTTTCCCTTCTACCTGAACAATGAAAAATAGGTATCGTTGCTTTCAGTCTCAGCTCCCCATTCTGCAAACACTTACACATGTGTGTAGCTTAGCTACATTGAGCAAGCCGCCTTGATTTCAATGGGAATCCTCACAATAGTAAAGTTAAGCATGTTTGCAGGATCTGGACCTTACATTTTTAGTGCTGTACTGTGCAGGGGACGTTTATTTAGCATATGGATGTAATGCGGGGTGGCGGAGGCAGGCTAGGGGGCCGTCCAGAGCAGTAGACAAGGGTACGTGAGTGGCCGGGTAGCTGGCAGGTCAATCCGTATCGGAAGCAGTCAAGGGCAATAGCTGGAGTCCTCACGAGACTTGATAGCTGAAAGAACTGATCCAAGGGGCTGGGGCAGTGGGTTAGTGGAACAAGGCCTTCGCTTGCCCTCACACAAAACAGTCAGAGACCTCCTCCAAGTGCAATCACCAGTGCTTCTTTTATTAACAGTGTGAGCTCCCACCACCTTCTATTTACAGACAGGTGTAAACCAGCAACCTGGGGGACAGCTCACTTCTCCAGCCAGCAGGAATGCACAGCTTATGACTTGACTTGACTTGACTTGACCCTTTCTTTTCCCCCACTTTCACTTCCTTCCTGCCAGCTTTATATAGCCCCCTGGCCAATGAGGCCCGCAGGTGCTCATCTTTCACCAATTAGGCATGTCATACTCAGCCAGCCCCAATTAATCCTTCTTAATTGGAGCTGGGCTAACAGGGGCCTGGCTCAGGGCATCCTGGCCAGCGCCCTGTTACAGCTGGGAAGGTGAGGTGAGGCAAGGGGGCAGAGCGGGGCAGTCAATGCATGCTGTGGCCTGTTGCTCAGACAACTTCCTCTTCCAGCTGGGGCCTTTATACAATCCAGGCACCCAATGGAAGTGCTGCCCGTCCATGCAATCAGGGGCCGGGGGCGTGGCTGCTATGGGCCTGTAGGCCTTTAACACTAAGGCTGTTGATCAGAGACAGCAGCGGAGGCTAAGGATGCCATCTGTGGGCCTGGATTCAGTGCTGAGGTTAGGACACAGGAAACATTTTATTGTAGGATTTAAGACTTACATTGAAATTTATTATTTTTATATGTTGGTTTGTTTGTTTATTATGTACGACCTGCGCAGCTAGGAGCCACTGGAGCCAAATTTGTCTCTTTAACAAAACCTAACACACAATTACTGATTTCTCCTCCGTTACTCACACTTGGCAAGTTGTGCCACTAAAATCAGTTGGGCTAATCACAGATGACATACCACATCGTGCAAGTAAAACAGGGCCAGATCAGACCCTAAGTTATAATTCATCATTCATCTGGCAGTCTAGCATATGTCAGTTATCAAAGGAAAACACTTGGGTAGCAGAGAATTCCCTGGGTTTGGGGTACTGCTGGCTCTTATAGAGTCAGCACAGGAAGTATGTTGGGGTTTACATGGAGTAAGTGAGCAAGGCAAGTGAGTAAGTGACCAGACAGCAAGTGTGAAAAATCGGGACGGGGGTGGGGGGTAATAGGTGCCTCCATAAGACAAAGCCCCAAATATCAAGACTGTCCCTATAAAATTGGGACATCTGGGCACCCTAATGGCTGCGTTCCTGTAATTCCTGGGGTGTAGAATGGACCTATTTGGGTCCTAAAATATAAGCCAGTGAGCAGTATGACCCCATGGATCATGAGTACAAAGCTGGGAAACAGCAATCTTCTCCCCTCCACACACACACACACCCCTCACCTTGCAGCCATCATGTTTCAGGGAGAGAAATCGGGGAAAGAAAGAATAAACTTCTCTGGATCCCCCAGAATCTTATCTATGGGCTGGGCACAAAATCTGGTCCACTCCCCCTTTTGTAGCTAGTTCATGAGAGGTGTGCAAGTAGAAATGAACCTCAATTTATGCACATCCTCGAGAAGCCACTTTGTACTAAACTTTCCAGATGTGGCCTGTAAAATTTCTGAAGAAAGATCAATTTGTGTTTCATTTTATACAGACTCCCATGCAAAATACATTATGTCATATTGCCTAAATAACTGACAAAAAGATTGTGGTGTTCGAAAGTACAGTTTTATTATGCATGTTCTTTATGACAGTGTAATGTAGTGTTGTAGTCATTGGATATTGTAGATTAATAAACAATGACTAATGGAATGGTGGCTGTGGGAATAGAGCAGGGTAAATCAATCTGTTCTAAAAAATTACATATGTTCCTTACTATACATGTTTCTAGTTGCATTTCAGTTACTCCTATTATTCTGTCAGGGTTGCATTACCAGAACAATGGGATTTACTGGATAATAATGGACCCAATGGGTAGTCTGACAGGTACATGTATTTCAACGAATCAAAAATAATCTTGCATAAAGATTCAAGGAAGGGTTTCCATCATGCATTTTCTAGTAATTCATCAGCTTGTGCTCCAGGGACAAGATGCTTATTTCATTTACTCCAGAGGAATTTCACGGTGGGGTGCAGAGCTGCTCTTGTTCTACGTTGGTGTAACTAAGATCCGAATCCAACCTAATGTTTCAGCCCTACAGCGTAGTGTTAATTTTAGAAAGGAGTTTAAAAGCTGTGTAACACAGTGCTGTTTGACATCATAGGGGTTCATGTGACTCTTTAGTTCTGATTAGGGTGACCAGACAGCAAATGTGAAAAATCAGGACAGGAGATGTGGGGTAATAGGAGCCTATATAAGAAAAAGACCCAAAAATCGGGACTGTCCCTATAAAATTGGGACATCTAGTCACCCTAGTTCTGATCCATGTATTATCACATCTAACATGTTTTTGGTTTCAGTGAAACCAAAAATTAATGCAAAAGTTATCCAGACCTGCTAATTTTCACATCAGCCGCATGGTTTCATTAGGTTTTGACACAGGACCAAAACATTTCAGCCTATGGTTATTTACAAGACTCAAAAGTAGAGCTCACAAGGAAATTATTTTTTCCCCATGAAAAATTTCAGGTTTTTGTTTTGTTTTGAAAAACTGAATCCTTCCCTATATTTTTGGCTGGAAATCCAAAATGATTGCCAATAATTGGAAATTGAAATGTTTTCATTTTTAAAACTGAAAACTTTGTTTTAAAGCTAAAATATTTGGTTTTCAGTTTTGTTTTGTTTTTTTGAAAACTTGAATTTTTGTGTTTAAAAACAAAAAAAAAGTCAAAATTTCTTGTTGAAACCTCAATTCTGGGACAAAATATAAAGTTTTATCAAAACAATTTCAACTAGCACTATTCGCAAGCCTTCCAAAGATCTTTGCTTGAATGTCAAGATTGTAACACAATCTGAAACCAGGAGAACCATGTATCGTTGTGGGTATTGTAATAGAAGGTTCTCCCAAGCAACTGCAGAAACTCCAAAGATTAAGACGTTTGGCACGCATAGTGTATGGATAATGATCAGAACCTGACACATTCTCTAAATTTCATTGTCTGCAGCAATGGGCTGATTTTCAAAAGTGGCCACCCAAATTGTGTCAGGAGACACTTTGTTTGTGCATATGAACAAGAAGTTACGAATGCCACAGCTTGCCTGTTTTCCACCTACAAGTGGGGACTGATAGTGTCTCACACAGTGAGTGAGTCATGGATTCATTTTACACACAGAAGCTAGGTGGCTAGTTTTGACAATATGTCTCCACTCTACTTTTGTTTCATCAGTGAGGAAATTCTGGCAGCATTCCATCCAGGAGTGGAGTATGAATGAGATCAGTTTTAGCAAATGGAGAAACTTTACCTTTGGATTTTAGAGTATCTTTCTATTTATTTATTTTTGTTTATCAGAACATGGCAGTAGTTTCTACTGAGGTAACAATGAACTCCTCATAAAGACAACCCATGTCAGTCAGAGATGCAGCTATGGAGCATTTCCTTCAGCCACCCTTCATCTCCATTTTAAAATGCATGCTTCTGAGATGAGGGAGTTGTTTCGAGTCACCCTCGCTACGAATATGGCCCTTGGATAGTTAATTATTTGAAACATTCAACTCTTTATCCAGGAGGCAACAGTTTTCCAGTAAACTCAGCTTGAAGCCATACTGTAAGGGACTGCGGAAGACTTTGTTACGGCCTAGCTAGGGAACTTCCGCTTTCTTGAGGCCGCCCGGTCACTATAGGACATGGGGAACCAATTCTAACCGGTTTTAGGCCGGTTCTGTCTGCCCTGCATGGCCCTTTGCCAGGTAGCGAAGAGCCCCTTTAGGAAAGTACCTAATTATATATTCATGAGCTGTTTCTGTGTACTGCTTATTATGGCTCGCTGGTTGCCCCTTCGTCGGACTCCGTCCCAGGCAGAGCTCCGGTGCGCTGGGTTCTCCGCCTCCGTGACAGCAACGCTTGGAGTCCCCATTGCGGGTGTCTCACTGACCTTCAATAAAGCCAATAACTCGCTGCTTAGCTGCGTGTGGGTCTCGTTTTTCAGAGTACCTCTGCCGGCCTGCGGTGCTTCGAACACCTTGGCCCGGAACACGTACAGATGCTCATCTTTTGGCTTATTACTGTTAATAATATAACCTACTGCACCAATGTGTAGCCTCTCACTCCAAGATTTAAGAATTACTAGTTGTGCGTGTGAGTCCAATTTTAATAAAAGCAAATGTCCACAAGGAGCAAGGCACCTGCACCTTCAATTTTACTCACTGAAAAACAGTTTATGTTCCACGTCAGCGCATGTGATTTTGGAATGGTCCGAGTATCATCATATACCCTCACGTACAGCCACCAAGAGTCCTCGTATCAAGCAAGGATCAACACCTAATTCCAAAATTCTGTCTGTATTGGAAATATCCAGCTGGTGAATGCTGTAAATCCTCTTAGCCTAAATCCTGGGTACTCTAGACCAGGGGTGGCCAACCGGTGGCTCCGGAGCCACACGCGGCTCTTCAGAAGTTAACATGCGGCTCCTTGTCTAGGCACCGACTCCGGGGCTGGAGCTACAGGCGCCAACTTTCCAGTGTGCCGGAGGCGGGGGGAGGCTCCCTGCTCAACCCCTGGCTCTGCCACAGGCCCTGCCCGCCCTCCACCCCTTCGTAGGCCCTCCCCTGAGCCTGCTGTGCCCTCGCTTCTCCCCACCCAGAGCCTTCTGCACGCCAGGAAACAGCTGATGGGGAGGGAAGGGGAGGCGCTGATTGGTGGGGCTGCTGGTGGGTGGGAGGTGCTGGGAGTGGGGGGGGTGGACTGATGGGGCAGAGCTGACGGGGGGCTGCTGACGTATTACTGTGGCTCTTTGGCAATGTACATTGGTCAATTCTGGCTCCTTCTCCAGCTGGCCACCCCTGCTCTATACCCTCCAGGGGCAAATAAAGAAATACTCAGCTGGCCTGTTTCAAGTCCCCTTGTGCCAGTAATGCTGTGTTTCCTCCACCATCAGACTACACCGCTAGAGTCCACTCCTTCAGTTCCAGTGTGACTAACGGATACGAACTTTGAAGAGAGAGAAAGAAAAGAAAAACGATTCACTTGTATCTGATTATATGAACTTATCACAGATATCACCCTGAAAGGTTATGCTTCCCTAACTCAGAGCAAAAATTGTTCTGCCTCACCATGTTGTGGGGCTAGGAGGCATATATTAGCATATATCAGACATCCCAGATGTTCACAGTGAGTGCTTATGTGCTTCACAGTTTACCTGTCATTTTACAGAGATTAACTGGCAAATCCACTACTGTTTTCTGTTCATCGCTGATCACTGAGATCTTGGGTAAAATGGTTCAACAGCAGCTCAGCGATTTACGAGCTTGCGTCCCATTGACGCGCCGGCTCCTAAATGCTTTTGAAAATGGGACTTGGCTGCTTCTGAAAGAAAATACTGATTCTGTGGATATTCTCTCTGGAGGTACCATCTCCTGCGCTTGTCCAACTATTATCTAACCATGGTACCCTAGCTGTCACGAGGGGTCTTTTAGCAGGCAACACCTGGCTGCACTTTAGATCCGTGGTCTCCAAACTTTGTTGACCGCGCACCCCCAAGAAAACAAAAAGTGGAAGAGCTGCCGCAGGCGTGCCGCCGAAGAAAAGAACGGGGAGGGGCTGCCGCAGGCGTGCCGCCGAAAACCAGAACCCTGGGAGGGCTGCCGCAGGCGTGCCGCCGAAAACCAGAACCCTGGGAGGGCTGCCGCAGGCGTGCCGCCGAAAACCAGAACACTGGGAGGGCTGCCGCAGGCGTGCCGCCGAAAACCAGAACCCTGGGAGGGGCTGCCGCAGGCGTGCTGCCGAAAACCAGAACGCTGGGAGGGCTGCCGCAGGCGTGCCGCCGAAAACCAGAAGCCTGGGAGGGGCTGCCGCAGGCGTGCCGTCGAAAACCAGAACGCTGGGAGGGCTGCCGCAGATGTGCCGTCGAAAACCAGAACCCTGGGAGGGCTGCCGCAGGCGTGCCGCCGAAAACCAGAACGCTGGGAGGGCTGCCGCAGATGTGCCGTCGAAAACCAGAACGCTGGGAGGGCTGCCGCAGGCGTGCCGCCGAAAACCAGAACGCTGGGAGGGCTGCCGCAGATGTGCCGTCGAAAACCAGAATGCTGGGAGGGCTGCCGCAGGCGTGCCGCCGAAAACCAGAACACTGGGAGGGCTGCCGCAGGCGTGCCGCCGAAAACCAGAACGCTGGGAGAGCTGCCGCAGGCGTGCCGCCGAAAACCAGAAGCCTGGGAGGGGCTGCCGCAGGCATGCCGCCGAAAACCAGAAGCCTGGGAGGGGCTGCCGCAGGCGTGCCATCGAAAACCAGAACGCTGGAAGGGCTGCCGCAGATGTGCCGTCGAAAACCAGAACCCTGGGAGGGCTGCCGCAGGCATGCCGCCGAAAACCAGAACGCTGGGAGGGCTGCCGCAGGCGTGCCGCCGAAAACCAGAACCCTGGGAGGGCTGCCGCAGGCGTGCCGCCGAAAACCAGAACCATGGGAGGGCTGCCGCAGGCGTGCCGCCGAAAACCAGAAGCCTGGGAGGGGCTGCCGCAGGCATGCCGCTGAAAACCAGAACCCTGGGAGGGCTGCCGCAGGCGTGCCGCCGAAAACCAGAACCATGGGAGGGCTGCCGCAGGCGTGCCGCCGAAAACCAGAAGCCTGGGAGGGGCTGCCGCAGGCGTGCAGTCGAAAACCAGAACGCTGGGAGGGCTGCCGCAGATGTGCCGTCGAAAACCAGAACGCTGGGAGGGCTGCCGCAGGCGTGCCGCCGAAAACCAGAACCCTGGGAGGGCTGGCGCAGGCGTGCCGCCGAAAACCAGAACCTTGGGAGGGCTGCCGCAGGCGTGCCGCCGAAAACCAAAACCCTGGGAGGGCTGCCGCAGGCGTGCCGCCGAAAACCAGAACCCTGGGAGGGCTGCCGCAGGCGTGCCGTCGAAAACCAGAACCTTGGGAGGGCTGCTGCAGACGTGCCGCCGAAAACCAGAACCCTGGGAGGGCTGCCGCAGGCGTGTCGCCAAAAACCAGAACCATGGGAGGGCTGCCGCAGGCGTGCCGCCGAAAACCAGAACCCTGGGAGGGCTGCCGCAGGCGTGCCGCTGAAGAAAACACAAGGGAAGAGCTGCTGTGTGGAAGAGCTGCCGCAGGCGCGCTCCTCCTGCAGAATCAAAGGTAGAAAAGCTGCCGCTGGCACACTGGTGGCGCTCCTCCTGCCGCGCCCCCCCCCCCCCCCCCCGGAATCGTCTGGCACGCACCCCACTTTGGAGACCACTGCTTTAGATGAGACACATAGAATCATAGAATATCAGGGTTGGAAGGGACCTCAGGAGGTCGTCTAGTCCAACCCCCTGCTCAAAGCAGGACTGATCCCCAATTAAATCATCCCAGCCAGGGCTTTGTCAAGCCGGGCCTTAAAAACCTCTAAGGATGGAGATTCCACCACCTCCCTAGGTAACGAATTCCAGTGCTTCACCACCCTCCTAGTGAATAGTGTTTCCTAATATCCAACCCAGACCTCCCCCATGGCAACTTGAGACCACTGCTTCTTGTTCTGTCATCTGTCACACCCCTTTAGTGAGCATTGCCATGCATGTAGACAAGCCCTAAGTGACTTGTCTAAAGTCACACAAGAAGACGGGGTAGAACGGGGATGGGAACCCAAAGCCTAAAGTAGTGCCATAAACGCTGGACAGCATTCCTCATGGCACTCACTTCCAAGCTAATTGCATAGTGATGCAATACCCTCTAATCATGCATAAGCAGAGGAGCAGCCTGGATTTTTGTTTGGGGGTCACCATCCAAATTAGGGTGACCAGACAGCAAGTGTGAAAAATCGGGACAGGGGGTGGGGGTTTATAGGCGCCTATAATAAGACAAAGCCCAAATATTGGGACATCTGGTCACCCTAAGCCAAATCCACTTGATTTTCTAAGGAGTATGGGGAAAATGTAGAATGTATTTTCATTTCAGTCTATTGTATTTACCTTCCCATAACCCTTTTTTTTTTGGACAAGATCAAGATTACAGACGGACCCAAAGTAACCCCCCCTCCTGAATACAAATGTGCCCAAACTATGGGGGAATTAAGGTATGGAGCCAAACTTCGCAGTTTATCTCTACTCTAGGTGCAAGGCAGCACTTTAAAAGAACAATTCAGTCAACACATTAAAAATATGAATTGCTGGTAAAACTTCTTCCCTCTCTGTCCTTGCCCTGCTCTGGCACATCATACGTAGTCATTTCCCCAGTGTGCATTGATTGGCAAGCTAGGAGATTGAGAGTGGCCATGCTTCAGTAGTTTTTGCTCTTGCCTCTAGCAGCATTTGGATGTGCCACTGGCCCCTTGCCTAATTAACTGGCAGATTTTTCTGGGAGGATCTACCACTACCTGCTTTTCATTCTGGCCAATGGAGATTTGCCCTCTAGGCTATTCATGGGGTCATATCAGGTTATGTTTTTTTTTTTATATGTTGGTTTTCAGTTACGAATTAGGAGTAATGTCTTTTCTGATAGTGTATTTCTGAGATTTATTCTTTCTCCTTCGGTGTGAGATAGCAGTGAGATTTCTCCAATGCAACCTTACAATAATAGCCTTGAGGACCATCCATGTTTCTTTGCTACCTTTGTAGCAAAGGTTCACTCCTTTGTCCCATTCCAAACCACCAGCTTTCAGGCTAAGGATGTCTGCATAGTGATCTCTTTGCAGCCCATAAATGTTTGCTCCCTGGTCAGGGGATAAGAGTGTTAAAGTTAAACAAGACAAAGAAGGACTGTGCTGCTTATTCCAGCCCCAGGGAGCCAGAGACCAGGACCAATTATTTAATCTTGGTTTCCTATATTAGTTTATAGGGCCTGATCTCTTCTAATATTAATTTAGTTTGAATCTACAAATGTGTTTCTCTGGTTCTTTATCGTCACAAGCAACTTATGTGACCTTATGTCACCTGTCATGATCACCAAAGTGTCTTGCAACACTTTTTTTGACTTGTGATTCCAAATTTAGAATGAAACCTATCCACTAGAATGAAATTTCAAAGCATTCAAAATGTGATTGAACTCTCCCAATGGAGATGAAGTCTAGCAACCACAAGAAACAAAGATAAATAAGAGCAACAAGAGAAGTAAAATATTAACTGCCTGTGTTATCTCTACAATCAGAAATGGATACAAGGTGACAAAGGCAGCTGGTGGACAATAAACACACGCTTCAGGATGGAAAGATTTTCCAGGATTGAGCAGCAAACACACTGATATCAAAAAGATTAGTTACAGTATGTGGTTTCCAGCTGAACTAATGAGCTTTGAGTTCCTCCCCCCGCCCCCCCCTTCCTCAGATAATTACAATGCATTGCACTTCAAATGCATAACATTTCATTCAAGGTTCTCAAAATGCTTTAGAAACATTGAGGTAGGGCTCTGCAAATGCCTTAAGAGAATTAAGTACCCAGATTCCATTGCCTTCCAGGGGAAGTCGGGCACTTACCTCCATTTCCACCTTTTCTGACCACCCCAGCCTAAACCATTAAGCCACACAACATTCCTTTGACACACATAAGTGTTTATCCCTATTTATATAGCTTGGTAAACGAAGAAACTTGCCCAGATCACAGAGGGCCTGATCCAAAGACCACTGAAGCCAATGGGAGTATTTCTAATGATTTCAATAGTCTTTAGATCAGGCCCACAGTAAGTCAGTGGAAGACCTGGGAGTAGAAACCAGGAGTCCTGGGTGCCAGGCTTCCCTGTTCTAAGCACCAGGCACCTTTCCTATCCTTTGGGTTTTTCCCATGATAATTACAGATGGAATAAAAGGAAAGAGGAGGAATTGATGCATTACAAATTATTAGTAGCAGGTGGACTGAAACCAAAACCAATTATCTGCTATGATGAAGACATGAAACTTGGCAATTCAGAATTCTAAAACCAGTGAACCTAATCTGTTCCTATTCAGGTCAATGACAAAGCTCCCCCTGAATACAATGGGAGCAAGATCAGGCCCAGTATTGTGTATTTTTAATACCTATGACATGCTGATCTGTTGAATTATTCATCCATGAATAATTTAGCTGATGAATTTGGGTATTTTTATTCCCAGGCATGTATTCATAAAGTGGAACCTACCCACTCCCATAGTGCTGTACAAGATAGTCTCTGACCCAAAAAGCCTACAGTCTAATTGTGAAAACGATGCACGTGAGAGCAGAATCAGACACACAAAATGATGAATCTGAAAAATATTGCATGGGACATGCTCAGCCAGCAGGTATAAAAGATTTGAAAAAGTCCACGCAACTCCGGAGCACACAAATAGAAACCATCTGTGTTTATGAAGAGGCAGTCTTTTAACCCAGCCCTATTGGCCTTGTGTACCCCTAAATTCTCATTAGGTTTGATGGGAGTTTTGGGTTGGCAAGGCTTGCAGGATCTGAGCCTTTCTTTATGTAAGACAGCGGTTCCCAAGCTTTATTTGTTCAGCTGTCCCCGTCTTTAAAAATGGATGTTTGAAGTACCATATGAACTACTTTTCTTCCTGTGCACCTTTTATTTTAGGATTTGATAGGCTGACCTTTAATATTTCCAGACTCTATAGTAACATAAATGCATAAGGAAGCCTAAAATGTTAGGTGATAACATCCTTTTTAAACATCTCAGGTTTTTAGGCAGTGCAGCGAAAAGATACTCAGCAAAGCAGCTCTTATTATTATTTATGGCTTTTGTGCTATTCAAATTACCAGACAAAATAAGTTAGAAATGACATCTTGATATGTTTTGGTAAGCTGCTGAACGACATCAGTGGCTTGACTTTTGATCTCGTCCGATTTAAGTTTGGAGTTCCTGCTAATGTTTATCTGGATGACTGAACAGTCGCCAAAGTTCCCCTTTCTTACAATTCTACAACATTTAAATCAAGAAAAAATACAAATCCATTGAGTAGCTCTCAAAGAAAACAAAAGTTCCATTAATAAGGGTGTGCTTGCTTCAGCGAACATAGCTGCTTTATGTCAGAGGAGAGATTGGTGAATGTCAGCGAAAGATCTGGTTTTGCATGGAGTTTATCCTGTACTTGTTTTGAATGGTGATCAGGGCAGATAAACACAGATATGTAATGCTGAACCGCATCAACAACTTCAAAGCTCTGTCTGACATCACGATAAACTCCTCTCTCTGTGTCTCAGCTAAAAGTTGCTGAGCTGTATTTGGTTGAATTCAGGCTTGAGTCCCACCATCATATGACTGCTCGGTCCACACTTCGTTTTCCTTTGCTGAGAAGCCATCTAGCAGGATGTCTTCTTTTGAAAATGGGTCCCATATCCAATTCTCATTTGTTACCGTTGTTAAACGTGGTGACTAAATTCCAGCAATGTTCTTTATATCAACCATGAGGTCAAAACGAATGGTCAGTCAGTTCCATTGAAGAAATATTCCCAGGTTGGGAATGACGGGCGATTCCATTTTCTCCCTCCTGTTCTATAAACTTTGGTTTCTTTATCATTTCCCTTGGCTTATCACAAAGATCAAAAGACAGAGGTTCCAGTTCCTGTAAACTGGGATTCAGTTAATTGAGATGCATGAACAAGTCAGCTAAATAGGCTAGCCTTGACAGCCATGACTCATCAGCCACAAAGCAATCAGCATATGCAAAACTACACTCACTAAGGAAAACGTGAAAAGAAAAGGAGGACTTGTGGCACCTTAGAGACTAACCAATTTATTTGAGCATAAGCTTTGGTGAGCTACAGCTCACTTCATCGGATGCATACTGTGGAAAGTGTAGAAGATCTTTTTATATACACACAAAGCATGAAAAAATACCTCCTCCCACCCCACTCTCCTGCTGGTAATAGCTTATCTAAAGTGATCACTCTCCTTACAATGTGTATGATAATCAAGCTGGGCCATTTCCAGCACAAATCCAGGTTTTCTCACCCTCCCCCCCCCACCACAAACTCACTCTCCTGCTGGTAATAGCCCATCCAAAGTGACCACTCTCTTTACAATGTGTATGATAATCAAGTTGGGCCATTTCCAGCACAAATCCAGGTTTTCTCACCCCCCCCCTTTTTTTTTTCCAAAAACCTCAGCATGGAGGTCAGAGTCACTTCACTTTTGTACAGAGAAGTTTTGAGCTCCCGTCCCATTTCATTGCACAAAACTGAAAACAAGTGAGAGTTTAATCATTATGCTTTAGTAAAACTGACAGCTTCAGCCAGACCAATTTTCAAATTGGCAAGCATTTTTTGGCAACTAGCACCTCACAATGAATGCTGCGGGGAGAGAACTTATATGCTGCCACTTTATTTTTTCCCAGAATATCACCAAATTTCCCAGCCGTTGCGCCCGCTTAGTCAGAAGATACAGCAATGCAGCTCTGCCGTGCCCCACCATTTGTTGTGATAAACTCATTTTGTTTGTTAAACGTTTCTTCTGCCATAGTACGTCTTGATAGATCCTCACAAACCAAGAACTCTGCTTTAGCTGTCATTTCCCATTCAAACATTAAATAAGAAGCTGAGCGAAATTATTGCTTGTCTAACGGCAATGAAAAGACCGTATCCTGTTTTCACGCATTCTATCTTCTTCTCTGAGAGGCCATGTCGTCTTGGCGCACTGTTGTTAGATAAAGAAACAATATCAAACTGTTCTGTAGCGTGAGCCCCCAGAATCGATGACACAGTGTCTTTTGCTACAGATAACATTGAGTTTCACCAACTGTATGAGCTTTCCGAGTCTGAGCAATCCTCAGGGTTATATGGTCTGAGGCTTCTAGGGCCTTCACATGGATGCGACTGAAAGATGTTATTATTTGATGGCCGTCTTTCCATTCATTTAAATTTCTCCTTTGAAAAAATATGCAGAGGTTTATCTTTTGAAGAGCTGTGCTTTGTGCTGAGGGGATGTTAAAGGAGGGAAGATTTCACTGAATGATTGGATAACAGTCCATAGAAAATGACACAGTGGGACACTGATTCACTTTCTTTACCAAAGTAAATGCAAATGATTAGTTCAGATCACGCCTTCTAGCAATCATGTGCTGTTTATTATCTGTAGCAGGAAGCCCACCAGGAGCTCCTGAAATCACCCCATTTTTTTCAGTCATGCTTTGATTCATACTCCGTGACTGTTTCACTGAGTATGAATTTGTCTTTGCATGTTGTCTGTTGAAGCTACCACTAGTTAGCCACGCATCACAGACACAAAATGACGTCCATGACTATGTGAAACAAGTGATACCAGAGCGTTCAGATGAGCAGGTCCAAGGTGGATGAGGATTTCCAGCCACACACGAACTCCTTTTGTTGAACCCAGGCACAGAGGGCATCCCTGGAATGTATGCCTGAAGGCCCGGTTGAAGGTGGTCTGGCTGATTGAGATCTGCCTGGTGGAAGTTGAAAGAGAAAGGAGCTTAGCTGGGGGAATCTGGGTGGCTGGTGTGGTCCCTGGATAAGTTGCCCCTTCTGAAACCCTTTTCCAGTCCCCTGAGTGCCCTCCTTTCAGGAGATAGGCCCATGCCTTCCCTTCTCTTGGGGGTGGAATCCCACAAGCCAACCACCCTCTGACTGGGTCTCCGGGTTATGCCCCCCTAGGTACCAGTTGTGATACCTAGCAGGCCCAACAGGCTTGACATCTGTGAGAGTTTTCCGTTGGGAGCCTGTGGCCTGTACTAGATGCAGTGACGCAGAAGTGGCTCTTCCAAACAAAGTATGGGTTATTTGCCAGAAGGTTCACAGCGCTCAGAGAAATGGATTTAAACTAACAAAGACACCTAGAGGCACACGGTCTTACCAACGCTTGGCATTCCCCTCAAGCACTGAGGGAGACAGGACTTAACCTCAGGGCTCCTCGTTGCCAAGTTAGAGCCCACTAGCTGCAGACTGACTCTCCGACAGTCTGCGTCAGCCTGCAGCGGCTGACAATCCTTTCTCCCCCTCCCTTTCTGCAGGCTAGCATCCTGAGAGGTTTTAGTATCCCCTTGGATCTCAGGTTTGCCCGGGGAAGAGTGCACTTTGCCAGCCGGGAGGAAGCCAAGCAGAGACATCCCCAAATACTAGCTCCCCTTAGGAGCCCTGGTTTTCTGTATGATAGTACCTGAGTGATGCCCTTATGTTTGCCTTTCCTGCTTGGTCCCGTCAGACCTCTCACCCCATAGCAAGGAACCCACTGTACACAAACACACACAGGTATGCACCATTTTCACAGAAAATAATGCAGCTATTTCCCAGTGTGTCACAGGAGGGTTACAGGGCATGAGGTGAGAGGGTCAGGGGTCTGATTGGAGGGCAGGGGGCTCTGTGTATGCAGGCAGGGAGCCCCAGAAGGGAGGTGGGGGAGGCTTGGCTGGAAGTGGGAAGCTTTACCTGAGCGTCAGGCAGCGGCAGCTCCAGGTGGCCTCTTGTTCCTCAGCAGCTCTGGCCCCCTCCCAGTCAGGGATGCTTGCAAAGCTGGCCAAACTGCAGAGAGGCTCCCTTTTGCTGAGAAGAGGTTCAAACTGTAGCCAGGCTTTTATCCACCAGCCCAGCTGACCACCCCACAACTTCCCCGCAGAGATAGGAGGGCCTCCTCCTTGCACCCCCTGCCTCCCAGCCCTGTGCAGGTGCAGCCTCAGGGCAGGGACAGCAGAGGAAGCCTCAGCACCTATGGGGGGCCTCCTCTGATTTCAGGGCTTCCTGCGACTACAGGTTTTGCAGCCACTCTGGACAGGCCAAGTATGTGTATGTCTTTTTCGGACAAGATGTGCTCTGGTGGCGTGATACGATGCTCCATGAGTTTGCCTCAATAGCTGGAACTGAGTAAGCTGAAGGTTAGGCCTGGCAGAAAGCCAGCCAGCTCTGTGCCAGGTGAGAGTATAGTGACCATCTGAACATCCACAAGACACAACACACTACAGAATAAAACCACTACGTGGGCACAGTCAGTGAGTCTTATTCACCAGTGGCACCTCAGAGACTAATAAATTCATTTGGACATAAGCTTAAGTGGATTAAAACCCACTTCATCAGATGCATGGAGTGGGAAATACAATAAGAAGATGTATATATATACAGAGAACATGAAAAGATGGGGGTTGCCATACCAACTCTAACGAGACAAATCAATTAAAGTGGGCTATTATCAGCAGGAGGGAAAATAACTTTTATTGTGGTAATCAGGATGGCCCATTACAAACAGTTCACAAGAAGGTGTGAGTAACAGTAGGCGGAAAAATTAGCCTCCAGCTTTCATCCAGACCACATCACACAATCCATTGTCTACAGCCAAGCTCTAAGATACAACCGCATTTGCTCCAAGCCCTCAGACAGAGATAAACATCTACAGGATCTCTATCAACCGTTCTTACAACTACAATACCCACCTGCTGAAGTGAAGAAACAGATTGACAGAGCCAGAAGGGTACCCAGAAGTCACCTACTACAGGACAGGCCCAACGAAGAAAGTAACAGAATGCCACTAGCCGTCACCTTCAGCCCCCAACTAAAACCTCTCCAGCGCATCATCAAGGATCTACAACCTATCCTGAAATACAATCTCTCACTCTCACAGACCTTGGGAGTCAGGCCAGTCCTCACTAACAGACAGCTGCCCAGCCTGAAGCAAATACCAACAACCACACTCCACACAACAAAAACACTCACCCGGGAGCCTATCTGTGCAACAAACCCCATTGCCAACTCTGTCCACTTATCTATTCAAGGGACACTATAATAGGACCTAATCACATCAGCCACCCCATCAGGGGCTTGTTCACCTGCACATCTACCAATGTGATATATGCCATCATGTGCCAGCAACGCCTTCTGCCGTGGACATTGGCCAAACCAGACAGTCTTTACGCAAAAGAATAAATGGACACAAATCAGATGTCAAGAATTATAACATTCAAAAAACAGTCGGGGAACACTTCACCTTCCCTGGACACTCAATTACAGACATAAAAGTGGCAATTCTTCAACAAAAAAACTTCAAAAACAGACTCCAACGAGAAACTGCAGAACTGGAATTAATTTTCAAACTGGACACCATCAAATTAGACCTGAATAAAGACTGGGAGTGGGTGGGGCATTACACAAACTAAAAACTATTTCCCCATGCTAAGTCTTCCCCCTACTGTTACTCACACCTTCTTGTCAACTGTTTGAAATGGGCCATCCTGATTATCACTATAAAAGTGTTCATGTTCTCTGTATATATATATATATATATATATATATATATATCATGTTCATGTTCTCTGTATATATATATATATATATATATCTTCCTACTGTATTTTCCACTCCATGCATCTGATGAAGTGGGTTTTAGCCCATGAAAGCTTATGCCCAAATAAATTTGTTAGTCTCTAAGGTGCCACAAGGACTCCTCGTTCTTTCTGATGATACAGACTAACATGGCTACCCCTCTGAAACTTATTCACCAGTGTGGCTGAAAGTGGGCAGGCGAGAGCATCTTCAGTGATGCTTTTTCTTTTATGTAACACAACAACACTTTTGACAGTTTCCGCACTATTGCTCATTGGATGTTTGGAGACATTGAGAGTTTTGAGTTTCATTTGCTCCAGTAACATGCAAAGCAAGTCACTGAGATTCCTCAGAGCGGGGAACGATCTGCATTCACTTTGTTTTTGATTTCTCTTGCCAGGGTCAAAAGCTTTTTTAACTCCCACACTGCAAAATCAAAGGCATGTTTCAGTGAGCAAGAGCCTTCTGCACAGAGGCAGACACTCATGCGAGCGACAGAGCAGGCTGAGTGTATATTCCTTGTACTTATACGGGAATCGGGGCTCCTGTATAAATTTGCTCCCCACAGACAGACACTAAATCCTGGGAGCAGTGACACTGAGAGCTCATCTCAGGAGTTATTACATTCCTTACTGGGATGAGCAATCTCTCGGTGTTTGAAACAGGTCATCAGTCACTTTGAGCAGCCTGCCATGTTTCCATGCAGGGCTGACTCTTTTCATTTCCCAGCACAGAGTTCTTCTGCACGTTTCCCACAACATTAATATTGAAAAATAGTCAAGTGTTGTGATCTGTGGCCCTGATCCTGTAATTTGTTCTGCATGGGCAGACCCATGCATCCATGCAGAGCCCAACTGAAGTCAATAGGGGTTGACCCACTGTGATGTTATTGACATAATCTGGGACCGTATAGATCATTGTTGCAACCAAAGTCCTGTAGTGGCACCAAATCTTGTATAAAGGGGGTCAAATAAGGTGTCTAAGACAAGGTTATGGTTAGCTGGTTGTGATTATGCTATCTGTATTCATGAATCATTTTTGTATTTAAAGTTATAAGTATTGGCTCTATACTGTCTGTATTTCAAACTTATGCTGTCCTTCTGGGTGACACCCCAGACAAGTTGGTGTCAGCTCTGCCTAGCCACCTTGATGACCCATTAAGGACCATCGGCTATACAATTGACCCATTGAGAGAAGGCAGATACACCTTGTTACTCAGCAAAGTATGCAGGGACTTGCCCATGTGACTCCAAACTCCATTTTGCTGTAATTTTCCACAGTAAGAACAAAGAGGTGTTCTTACACCTGGAAAAGACTATTAAAGGCTGATGCCTCATCTCCATCTTGTCTTCAAACCTGCTTCATACCTCTGGAGGGACTTTGCTACAAACGGAAGCTCTAAACAAAGGACTGATGATCCATCCCAGCTGTGTATGTACTCCAGAGACTTGATTTGAACCTGCAGTTTATTCTATCACTGCTACAAGCCTGAACCAAGAACTTTGCCATTACTGTATGTAATTGATTCCATTTAACCAATTCTAGCTCTCATCTCTATCTTTTTCCTTTTATGAATAAACCTTTAGATTTTAGATTCTAAAGGATTGGCAACAGCGCGATTTGTGGGTAAGATCTGATTTGTATATTGACCTAGATCTGGGGCTTGGTCCTTTGGGATCGAGAGAACCTTTTTTTCTTTTACTGGGCTATTGGTTTTCATAACCATCTGTCCCCATAACGAGTGGCACTGGTGGTGATACTGGGAAATTGGAGTGTCTAAGAGAATTGCTTGTGTGACTTTTGGTTAGCCAGTTGGGTAAAACCAAAGTCCACTCTGTCTGGCTGGTTTGGTTTGCCTTAGAGGTGGAAAAACCCCAGCCTTGGGCTGTAACTGCCCCGCTTTAAGCAATTTGTCCTGAATTGGCACTCTCAGTCGGATTCCGCCAGAACCAGCATCGTTACACCCACATGGAATGACCTGCAAGATCTGGGCCTTATGCATGCTTCCTTGTATAGTGCCAGACTTCAGCACTAATTATAAGATTCCCATTGCAGGAATTCTCAGACTTAGATCCATCACTGACATTGTAAATGCTTTGGGGCAGACACTGTCGCACTGTAGGTACAGTGTCCCTGGATGAGGCCTCTAGGTGTTACCATCATACAGGTGTTAAATAATGATGGTTAACATCTTTCCACTGTGATGGGGCATGCAGGCTAACAAGCTCCTCTGCATTCAGACTGAACTACATAGGCGCAAGGCCGACTCCGCTTGGAGGAAGCAAGCTTAAAAGGGAGAACGTGCCATAGGAAGGGGTGTCAACTGGAGGGAAACTGCTTTGCCTCGGAATTAGCTGACTCTCACAACAGAGTTGCTGGGAGGAAAAGAGCTTGGAAAGGTCCGCTGCTCACAAGGGCCCACCAGACCAAGTACAAGCCAATCACTACAGGGAAGGGCAAAAGATAAACTCTGACACAGGGTTCAGTCTTGCCTAACTGCCGTAAACAAGCCAGACCTCTATAGATTCTCTTAAAGGAAAATTCCCCCTTTAACGTCCCCTTAACTGGAAGATCCCTGGACCTGAGAATCAAGAAAGTCTGAAACAAGGTTCCCAAAGGGGGAAAAGACTTTGGAAGGGGAAGAGATTCTCAAAATGCCCATGTGGGACCCGGTAAAGGCTCAGCCTATTACATCCACTTTAATACTTTCTTCCTTAACTCTTCTGACACTGACACTACTATATTGTGACAGAGATATTCAAAGGAACACAGTGACCATATTGTCTAAAAACCCAACCAACTTTACAATGCATCCATAACTCTAACCTCCCTGCCTTCCCTAGAGCTGGTGGCAGGCCGGGTTCTACCCTACAACAGAATGCTTTGTTTCAATCTGGTTCCTCAAGCCTCTCTCAAACCACACCCAACCAATGAGAGCCATGGAAGCCCACGCAAACATATAGGGGTGTGGTGGACAGAAGGGTCAATTGGAAGTCCCTAACCACCAGCTCCAGTGCCCCACTTCTCCACTGAAGCAAGACACATGTTTAGAATATGGTGAAGGCCCCTAAGTCATTGTGTCTAACTAATAGCTAACTGACCCTAGTTTGATTAGCTGAAACGGGATGGGCCTGGTTGAAGTTTTGAGTGAATGTTCAGGTCTGTTCTCATTTTATCCCTACTTACAAAGAAATAATACTTACAAAGAAGGAATAGCTTTCACTTGTCAGTGACCGCTGGGAGGAGGTGTGCTCTGTCCATCCTAGCCACTAATATGGCTTCCATTACTGTAGTATCTGAGTGCTTCACAAGCCTTTTAATAGATTTATCTTCCCAGCACCCATGGCCAGGTTAATGAATAGGCAACCTAGGCATGCTTCTAGGTCCCAATTTGGTGGTGGGGGGCAACCTGCGTGGTACTATGGCCTCATGCACCCCGAACGCAATACCACTCACTCAAATTTGGTCCTGCCACGCTCCATCATTATGGATAGGCGGCGAGGCCAAAACGGAGTGGTGCTGTGCCAGGTTGCAATGGCACTCGCTTAAGTTTGGCCTGGCCATGCCTCCTTCTCCTCCCTGTCATAGAATCATAGAATCATAGAATATCAGGGTTGGAAGGGACCCCAGAAGGTCATCTAGTCCAACCCCCTGCTCGAAGCAGGACCAAGTCCCAGTTAAATCATCCCAGCCAGGGCTTTGTCAAGCCTGACCTTAAAAACCTCTAAGGAAGGAGATTCTACCACCTCCCTAGGTAACGCATTCCAGTGTTTCACCACCCTCTTAGTGAAAAAGTTTTTCCTAATATCCAATCTAAACCTCCCCCATTGCAACTTGAGACCATTACTCCTCGTTCTGTCATCTGCTACCATTGAGAACAGTCTAGAGCCATCCTCTTTGGAACCCCCTTTCAGGTAGTTGAAAGCAGCTATCAAATCCCCCCTCATTCTTCTCTTCTGCAGACTAAACAATCCCAGCTCCCTCAGCCTCTCCTCATAAGTCATGTGCTCTAGACCCCTAATCATTTTTGTTGCCCTTCGCTGGACTCTCTCCAATTTATCCACATCCTTCTTGTAGTGTGGGGCCCAAAACTGGACACAGTACTCCAGATGAGGCCTCACCAGTGTCGAATAGAGGGGAACGATCACGTCCCTCGATCTGCTCGCTATGCCCCTACTTATACATCCCAAAATGCCATTGGCCTTCTTGGCAACAAGGGCACACTGCTGACTCATATCCAGCTTCTCGTCATAACAGAGAGGCAGCCGGGCCAAACCTGCATGGGCAATGGAACAGCCAGTACTGCTCCTCCTTGCTGCTGCCCCACTTCCAGCAGCCCATGCCACCTCTGCTCTGTCCAGAAGATTCAGTCAATGACAACCACAGGTCCAGCTACAAGTAGGAGGCACTGCAGTGAGTGTCCATGTTGGGGGGACCGGTTGGGAGAGAGGTGGCTGTGAGTGGACATCAGAGAGTTTTGCCTAGGACCCAGTGATGGGGAACTGAGGCACAGATAGATTAAGGCCCAAATCCACAAAGGTATTTAGGATCCTAATTTCCATTCCATTAGGCACCTACATATCTTTGTGGCTCTGGGCCAAAACACCATGTCCAAGACCACACAAGAAGTCTGGTGTAATTTGGTGATTACCAAAGTCCAACAGAAAAGAAGTCAGTTGTGTAATGAGAGGTAAAATAGTCGAGTCAGAGGTTGTTTGTGTTTTTTGGGAGGGTGGGTCTAATCCTGCTCCACTGAAGTCAATGGAATCTTTGCTCCTGGAGAATAATTTTTATTATTCTAGAAAATTAAATTCTCTTTGCCTTGTGACTATTAAAAGCTTTAGGGTTTGTTCTGCTGCTGTCTCATCTCTGGTCTTATTTTTGGCCGTGTAACACACTGTCTTTATACAATGGGATATAATCCTTGAAGTAAAAGAAAACACCGGCTGTGAAATATGTTGGTTTTCCAACAGTCCTACAGTCAACACATGCATTCCATTATTTAGTTGAGTGTAGGTAACCTTTGGAAACTTGGAACAGCCTATTTCAGCTGAAACCCAAAACATGTTTAAGGAGTGAAGTAATCTAAAAAAATGGCTTTTTATTAATTCTCTGACACACATGGCTGTTGTTCAAACTGGAAACCAAAGGGGTTAATCCAAACAGTTGAGCAGTTATTGTCAACAGAGGCTTGGCAGAGTAAATATCATTGTAATCTGGTTTTTGTGTTTGCAGAAAGGGGTGTTTATGTGTTTGTGTGGGAGAGAGATTTTTTTCTCTCCTCTTCTGAAATTATTGCACTGTCCTTTCCAGATTTGCAAACGACTTAAAGGAACTGGTCTATTTTTAATTAAATATCTTGAAAAGAGTAAAAAACCTTGAGAGTGTTAATTGTCAGTGGAGCTGTTTTATTATAAGCAGGTCTGGTAGTGCCACCTATTATTAAGGAGGCCTGACACTTCCCATTATAAGACCCTGTTTTCAGTTTACAACTTTGCCAAACTTTAAGCATTTCAGCTGAAATTTTCCATGCCAAACATCTGCCTCATTCTGATTGTTTTGTTTTTTTTAATTTCAGCCAAACCAGTTCAGCTCCCCAGCCCACCTCTTCTGCCAGTGGCCTCGCTCATACTCCACCCCTGCTTGCCCCATGCCCCGCCCCCACTGTGCCCAGGCCCCGCCCTCTCCCCACTAAGAAAAGGAGTACTTGTGGCACCTTAGAGACTAACAAATTTATTTGAGCATGAGCTTTCGTGAGCTACAGCTCACTTCATCGGATGCATACTGTGGAAACTGCAGAAGACATTATATACACAGAGACCATGAAACAATACCTCCTCCCACCCCACTCTCCTGCTGGTAATAGCTTATCTAAAGTGATCATCAAGTTGGGCCATTTCCTGCACAAATCCAAGGTTTCTCACCCTCCGCCCCCCCATACACAAACTCACTCTCCTGCTGGTAATAGCCCATCCAAAGTGACCACTCTCTTCACAATGTGTATGATAATCAAGGTGGGCCATTTCCTGCACAAATCCAGGTTCTCTCACCCCCTCACCCCCCTCCAAAAACCACACACACAAACTCACTCTCCTGCTGGTAATAGCCTATCCAAAGTGACCACTCTCCTTACAACGTGCATGAAAATCAAGGTGGGCCATTTCCAGCACAAATACAGGTTTTCTCACCGCCCCCCCCTTTTCCCAAAAAAACCACACACACACAAACTCACTCTCCTGCTGGTAATAGCTTATCCAAAGTGACCACTCTCCCTACAATGTGCATGATAATCAAGGTGGGCCATTTCCAGCACAAATCCAGGTTTTCTCACCCCCCCACCCCCATACACACACAAACTCACTCTGCTGCTGGTAATAGCTCATCCAAAGTGACCACTCTCCCTACAATGTGCATAATAATCAAGGTGGGCCATTTCCAGCACAAATCCAGGTTTTCTCCACCCCCCACCCCCCCAAACACCACACAAACTCACTCTCCTGCTGGCACGAGGAGAGTAGCTACCAGCCACTGTTTTTTCACACCCCTGAGTGAGAAAGTTGCAGTGCTGTAAAGTGACAGTGTAGACAAGGCCTTAGAAAATGGAGCATGTTTTCCACTGCATGCCGGATGGTGAAGACTGGACAGGCAGAATGTACCTAATTAAAAGCAGGAAATTTGGGAATAAAAACTGTCAGTCATGGGGTTTTTGATATAAACTGAACTTTGTCACAGATTTATTTGCAAAAACTTTGTAATAAGGGCAAGTCAGCTGTCCTGCTGAATACAACATTAAATATTATGGGATATGCGATGCAGCCCTTCTCTGTTTTACATTTTCTTAATCAGTATTTCCCAGATGATTTCATAATTTATGTTATTATATTTATATTTTAAATGTACTCTTAAGCCTTCATAAAGTACTCATTCCAGATTACTACATGTTTAACTCACTGAAATAAAGACATTATTTTAAATTAATCAGTCACAGAGGTTGAGTGTTCATAACAATGTTCATTGCTTTTAGAAAAAGGGAACACTAATATACTTTGTGTGATCTCCATAACAATAGACATGTTTATGAAATTTCACCAACTTTAAAAAATATGGTTTCAGAGTAGCAGCCGTGTTAGATTGTATCCGCAAAAAGAAAAGGAGGACTTGTGGCACCTTAGAGACTAACAAATTTATTTGAGCATAAGAATTCGTGAGCTACAGCTCACTTCATCGGATGCATTCAGTGGCAAATACAGTGGGGAGATTTATATACACAGAGAACATGAAACAATGGGTGTTACCATACAGACTGCTCTGCCCAGAAGACTCAGTCAGTGACAATCACAAGTCCAGCTACATCATAATACATCAGACTCTAATGAGAGTAATCAGGTAAGGTGAGCTATTACCAGCAGGAGAGCGGGGGGTGGGAGGGGGGACCTTTTGCAGTGATAATCAAGGTGGGCCATTGCCAGCAGTTGACAAGAATGTCTGAGGAACAGCGGGGAGGAGGGGAGGGAGGGGGGAATAAACATGGGGAAATAGGTTTCAGAGTAGCAGCTGTGTTAGTCTGTATTCACAAAAAGAAAAGGAGGACTTGTGGCACCTTAGAGACTAACCAATTTATCTGAGCATAAGCTTTCGTGAGCTACAGCTCACTTCATCGGAAATGATCCATCCACTCCCAGTCTTTATTCAAGCCTAAGTTAATTGTATCCAGTTTGCAAATTAATTCCAATTCAACAGTCTCTTCAATCTCTTTGGTCACTCGATTACAGACCTAAAAGTGGCAGTTCTTCAACAACAAAACTTTAAAACCAGACTCCAACGAGAGACTGCTAAATTGGAATTAATTTGCAAACTGGATACAATTAACTTAGGCTTGAATAGAGACTGGGAGTGGATGGGTCATTACACAAAGTA
Source organism: Chelonia mydas (assembly GCF_015237465.2). Lineage (NCBI taxonomy): Eukaryota > Metazoa > Chordata > Testudines > Cheloniidae > Chelonia > Chelonia mydas. Next base: position 252,727,312 of record NC_057850.1, read on the forward strand.
AAACTATTTCCCCATGTTTATTCCCCCCCCGCCCCAGCCTGTTCCTCAGACATTCTTGTCAACTGCTGGCAATGGCCCACCTTGATTATCACTGCAAAAGGTTCCCCCCATCCCCACGACTCTCCTGCTGGTAATAGCTCACCTTACCTGATCACTCTCCTTACAGTCTGTATGGTAAAACCCATTGTTTCATGTTCTCTGTGTATATAAATCTCCCCACTGTATTTTCCACTGAATGCATCCGATGAAGTGAGCTGTAGCTCACAAAAGCTTATGCTCATATAAATTTGTTAGTCTCTAAGGTGCCACAAGTCCTCCTTTTTAAAAAAAATATGTTTCCAAAGATTTAGGCATAACAAAGGATTTTATATCTTACTTAGCTTCTGATTTTGCTGGAGTGTTCTCTTAAAACTAGTTCACCAAATAGTCAGAAGTAAAGAAAAGGAAACTCTTTTCTCTAGCTATCTGGAAGGAAAGGGGTGTTGTCCCTTTAAGGGCTCTCTTCAACAGGGGGGTGAAGGGAGAAATGGATGGACAGAAAGGACAGGAAGACTTAGGAAGTAAGTTTTTGAGTAGTTCAAATTAAAATGTGTATTTTAGATAAGGGTGGTCTTTTGAAGGATTTATTTAAAAACCTCAGTGTCTGAAGATCCAAGCATTTAAGGCTAAAAATGAATACTCAGATTGTGCATATAAAAATCTATGCAAGGATTTTTTAGAGTTGTGATTTTATAATCTTCAGCAACACACTAATGAAATATTTTTAAAGCAAATTTTAAACTAAGGTCCTGTAGACTAACATGTTCTGAGTAAATATTACAGTAATGCACAAATGTTTTTGTCAGTAAATTCAGAAACTGACAGTATATACCTGGGGGTTGGCAAATGCCTGTTAAATGGCTTCATTACCACTTGAATGGCTCTCTAATAGTTTCAATGTTGTGCTAATAGGGCTGGAAGGGCTTTTTCACTTTTAAGTTATTAGCTCCCCTCTGGAGGAAGACTCACCAGGCTGCAGCAGCCAGCCATGGGAGCCTGCAGGAAGGGTCAGAACAGGGATAGGAAGCGGTGTGAGGGTGGACACTAAGACCCAGGGGTCCCGCAAATTTTCGGGTGCCCTACAAAGCTGCGTATGCTGCCTATGCCTAAGGACGGCCCTGCATGCAGCAACTCACAAGCATTCCATGAAATCTAAACACTAAACACATTCTTTCTAATTCTAATACCCATTTTAATAATACTAACACACTGGTGAGCCAGATTGATCCCACCTATGTATTTGTCAGCATTCAACTGAGGCCTGGGGATCTTGGCGTGAGCTGGCACCTGGTCTGCCAGCATCACAGAGAGTTTAAGATTAAATATTAGAAAAAGCTTTCTCACTATAAGGGTAGTCAAGCTCTGGACCAGGCTTCCAAGGGAGGTTGTAGAATCCCCATCATTGGAGGTTTTTAAGAAGAGGTTGGACAAATACCTTTCAGGAATGGTCTAGGTTTACTTGGTCCCACCTCAGCACAGGGGGCTGGACTTGATGAGGTCCCTTCCAACCCTACATTTCTGTGATGCCACCTGATGATATTTTTTGTGGGGGGGGGGTCACTTTGCTTTTTTAAAACTTCGTAAAATATGTATAAAATAATGCTAAAAGAACATTGTTAAGGTTGGTTTCAGAGTAGCAGCCATGTTAGTCTGTATTCGCAAAAAGAAAAGGAGGACTTGTGGCACTTTAGAGACTAACCAATTTATTAGAGCATAAGCTTTCGTGAGCTACAGCTCACTTCATCGGATGCATCCCCATTGTATTTTCCACTGCATGTATCCGATGAAGTGAGCTGTAGCTCACGAAAGCTTATGCTCAAATAAATTGGTTAGTCTCTAAGGTGCCACAAGTACTCCTTTTCTTATTGTTAAGGTTGCAAAGTCTCACACTCAGAAGTTAGGAAAATACACATTGGAGGCTCCAGAGGAATTTTGGAGCGTGTACAGGTGGTGAGTTGGTATAGGTATAGGTGGTGAGTTGTGGCATGCCACAGGTGGTGTGATCCCCTAGCCCAGCGCTGTCCAATAGAAATTCGATGCTAGCCACACTGCTAGCCACACTTGTGGTTTTGAATTTTTCTTATTAGCCACATTATAAAAAAGCCACATCCATTAGCCACAATTCAATAGCCTATTAGCCACGTGGCTAGTGGCGAACGTATTGGACAGCGCTGCCCTAGTCAATTGCTGATGGAAAACTCACTGGAAGTGAATGCTGCTGAGAATATTAATAAGAGCCATTCTGTGCTTTCTAAGACAATAGAAGTGTCAGGTAAATGAAGGATTAGACGACAGAGCAATGGCAACATGTCTAGTGGGTCGGGGATACAGCCTGAAGGGAAGAGCTGGCCATGGTATTTCTTTCAGCAGCTGGCCTTGAATGAAGACATTTCGTGGTCTATTGATTTCCTGTGCATCTTCAGACTGTGGGTGGATGATAGGCCAGCATTGCCACTAGCCCCACCTTGCTGAGGGGATGCCATAAGACTCCACAGTATGAACCACAAGTGCTTTTCTAGCAAGGTTTCTTCTTCTGTGGGTTTTTCCATGGAAGGGCCTGAGACAGGCCAATGAACGGTTCCGGAAAGAAGCATGATCCTGTAACTTAAGGCATTTGACTTCATCTCCTGATTCCTAGGTTCCGCTCTCTGCTCCGAGTGACTTTAGGTGAGTCACTTAATCTCCCTGCCCCTGTATCTGTAAAATGGGGATTATGCTTCCTTTGTCTGTCTTGTCTATTTTGATTGTAATCTCCTCTGAGGGAAGACTGCCACCTCTTGATTCTTCAGCACCCTCGCTTGAGACGTAGACTCACTGTCAATATCCTCCAGTCAACTCCTGACCTTTCTTAGTGTCTGAAAGCTGACATATGCATCTGCCTATATGTCTTGTCTCATTTAGACAGTATTCTTCTTGGAGCTGCAACCAAGTCTTCCTGTAGGTTTTGTGCAGGGCTCAGTATGCTGACAGCACTTAGTCAATAATACAATAACAACATCTTGAGAGGGTAGATCTGCAGGCCTCTACATTTTATTGTATAAAGGTTAAAGTGTGTCTAGTGTTATCACAGTTCATTGCCAAAAAATACACACATGAAAGCCTGGCCTTTGCTGAATGTTTACAGAAAGGTTACTGTGCATTTTATTACGCATAAAGCATCAGACACCTTATTGCTCAGGGCTCCTTTTAAATGTCCGTTTTAAGTACCTTCACTTGAGCCTGAGGACTAGCCATCCCGGCCTCAAGGCAGACTGATGAGCTAAGGTGGGCTGCTGAAGGACTGCCTGGTTGGCCGGCCCACATGATTGGCTGAGGGGGACCAGCCGGCCTGCTTTTAGGCTCAGCAGCTTTAGCAGGTCACTGGCTGCTCAGTGTTTTGGCAGCTGTGATTGCTCTTGCTCCTTCCTTGATCGTGTCCTGCATCAGCTCTGGTCCTCCTCCTGCCTTGTTCTGGCCCTGCTCTTTCATTGTTCCGGTCCTGCTCTGGTCCTGTTCCTGCCTTGATCCTAGTTCGTCACTGTGGTTCTGACCCTTGGCTCCGGTTCCTGACTCCAGTTCTGATTCTCTGGCTCCTAGTCCACTCAGCCTGGTTCTAACCAAAGAGCTGGACTGCTGTGGCCCGGACATGACATTAAATGGCAATGTATAAGACAAGTAATATTATCATGCCTCTTGACACAGCCTTCATAAGAACCCAATGATCAAAGAAATGGAACAAGAAGTACACAGCAAGATCTTAAATGTTTAAACAATTTCCTATTTAGAGGAAGGATGGTCTCATGGTTAATGGAGTATTAAATATTGTTTTGTATTTATTTGCATTGTTGTTACATCTAGACATATCAGCCAAGTAGGGCCCCACTGTGCTAAGCTTTGTACTTGTACAAACATACAGTAAATGACATCTATGCCCCCAAAGGTTTACAATCTAAACCAGGGATCGGCACCCTTTGGCACGCGGCCCGTCAGGGAAATCCACTGGCGAGCTGGGGCGGTTTGTTTACCTGCAGCGTCCGCACATCCCTTGGCCCACGCTGCTTCCCGCAGCCCCCATTGGCCTGGAACGGCGAACCGCGGCCAGTGGGAGCCACGATCAGCTGAACCTGCGGACGCTGCAGGTAAACAAAGCATCCCGGCCGGCCAATGGATTTCCCTGATGGGCTGCATGCCAAAGGTTGCCGATCCCTGATCTAAACTAAGGCACTGGACTGGGATTCAGGGGATTTGGGTTCACTTGCTGCCACAAAACTCCTTGGGCAAGCCACTTAATGTCTCTCTGCCTCACTTCCCCAGAATGGGAAAAGAACCCTTCCTTTGTCTGTCTTATCTATTTAAATTGTGAACCCTTCAGGGCAAGGACTGTCTTTGACTATGCCTTTGTCCAGCGCCTGACACAATGAGGGCCTCAATCTCAGATGAGATCTCTGGAAGATATTGTAATCATGATAATAAATAATGGTGTTTGTAGAGGTGGGGGTCCTCAATGGAAAACTTGGGTTCTGAACTTGCCGAAGAGAAAACGCACCGGCAGATTTATTTAGTTTGGCTCAGTGATTGAAGTTTTATACCTTCTTTTGAAAAGAATTGTCTGCAGCATCAAGCCAATGCCGAGAGAAGGTCAAACTGCAAACTTTGGACCTACATATGGACTTCCCCAAAGTCAAAGAATGTTCAGATAGTCACAACACACAGGTGTGACAAAGAGGGTGGGCCAGGAGGGAAGACAAGAGAAGACTAGTAAATGTTCTCTTGCTTTGCATCTTTAAATCAGGACCTGATATTTTTCTAAAAACAATACACTCTGGTTCCACCACAGGTGACTATGCTTGATACAAGTATTACAGAGGAAAATTCTCTGGCTTGTGCTATGTAGAAGATCAGACCAGATGATGATAACGGTCCCTTCTGGCCTTAGACCAGTGGTGGGCAACCTGCAGGCCGCATGTGGCCCATCAGGGTAATTTGATTGCAGGCCGCGAGACATTTTGTTGATGTTGACTATCCACAGGCACGGTCCCCCGCAGCTCCCAGGGGCCATGGTTTGCTGTTCCCTGCCAATGGGAGTTACGGGAAGCGGCAGGCAGCACGTCCCTGCAGCCCGCTGCTTCCCGCAGCTTCCATTGGGAAGGAACATTGAACCGCGGCCACTTGGATCTGCAGGGGCCGTGCCTGTGGATGGTTAATGTCAGCAAAATGTCTCACGGACCACAATCAGATTACCCTGATGGGCCGCAGGTTGCCCACCACTGCCTTAGACTCTATGGATCTATAATCGAAATATTTTTGCACAGATGAGCTGTGTGCCTGGCTGGTAGAGAGCTCAGCCTTGCCATTCAGTTCTATTCCCTACTGTATGTTTCCTAAGGTTTTCTCCAGTCTAAGTTTGGGGCTTTCTGCCATTTCCCTTGGGAGACCATTCTACCACCGGATAGATCTCAGTGTTAGGAAGTTTTTCCTGATAGTCCTGATTTTTTTCTTGAATATTGCTCTGCGACTAATTCTAGTTTTTACCTCTCCTACTCAGGGCCACAGTCCTTACCTCACCCCTCCCTGCTAGTGAGACTAGATCTCAGGTGACAGGTTCATCCTGCTTCCTGGCTGGACCCCAGTGCTGAGAGAAGCCACCATGGATTTGGCAGCCAGCAGGTGAGGGCTCAGCATGTGTACACAGGGGCTACTCTAGCAACAGTGGTGCGGCAAACACGCCAGATTGCAACACCACTCAGTCAACTTTGGGCCAGCCACCCCCTGCCTCCAGGGCAACTGGACCAAACCTGCACAGGGCTGCAACCCCCCCATGCCAGGTTGCATATTGTTCCATGGGTACGGGGCCCTCTCAAGTGGAGGGCCCAGGGCAAACTGCCTCTTTTGCCTCCCCCTCTGGGTGGCCCTGCCCCTACCTACCACCTTGCCTAATTTCTCTCTCTCCTCGGTGTTTTAACTCTTCAGATATTTGCAGATTCTTAACATGTCTCCTCTCTATTCTCTCTTAGCTGAACCATGACTTTGCATCTTGAGGAAACAGGCAAAATCCCAAATATCTGAACCACCAAGACATGCATCTGCCTACAGCGTGTAACCTCATAACCATATATCTCTAACCCAGCTACCTCTTTGGTCTGCCCCTTCTCGGTGTATATTATATCTTCACTTGTCTGTCATGCCTCCCATTTAGGTAGTAAGGTGAGGGTAGTGGCTTTAGAGACTATTTTGCAGAAGGTGTTCCATGCACATGGCGCGGCATGGAAGAAAGCCCGAAGGTGTTTGTGGGAGAAGCAGGGAAATGGGCATTACTGATGGAGCTGAGCAGGTACAGGGACAACTCACTAAGGGGCCCTGATCCTCTCCCATTGACTTCAGGGTCAAGCCCTAAGAATACAAGAGCAGGTAAGCAGGGAGGGTCAGAGGAGTGAAGAGATCCAAAGCTGTAATGCTCATGTAGCCCAAAAGAATTTGATTGCGACGCCAAACCAGGCAAAACTGAGAAGTTTTGTTTGCATTTTGTTTTAAGAGTTTGGGGATCATTGAAACCCCCAAATCTAGAGAAAATGTAGAAGGGTGTTAGCTGAAATAAACAAACAATAAAAGTCCAGGGCATACCCCTGTGAACCTAACCCACTGAATTTCATGAAGATCTAGTTATTGCTGGGTTTTAACAGATTCTCTTTAACCAGGCCATGTTCAGTTATCAGATGTCAATGGGATAAAAGGACCAGATGTGGCAATGTTAACATATTTTGTAGTGCATCATCAAAGTGATGTGCAGGGAAGAACAAAGGCATAATCCGACACTGAGGCATGTCTGCTTTGTTTCCACTGTAAACATTCTCCAGAGGAAGAATCTGCGTGCATTTAGTTCTCAGTGAGCATTTTTATGCATTTAAAAGAAATTGGCTTATGCCACTTGCTTACAGAAGACAACTGATACACTCGCTACTGAGAAGCTGAGAAGCATTTCATTTCTCTGCTTGGCATCTTTAGTTCATTTTACATGCTGTTAAAAATCTGAGGGACTGTGTATCTCAGAGGACATTTAAAATGTAGCACACTTATTTTTAAACGAGAAGTGAGATCTTTGGACGACAACTTGTCTGGAGCCACACTGCTTCAAGCTGTCACGGGAGAGTATTTTTGTCCTGATAGTAACTTATAATTAGGTTTCTTTTTAGTGTGAAACTCTCCAGATCCACACACGTGCCTAAGAGCTGTCAAAATACATGAGGGCTTGATGGGAAGAAATCCAAAGCAGCATTGCACAGAAGGAGGTGTCAGAGCTAGAGGTTTCTTTCTGTCTTTGAATAAGGACAGAAGCAAGAAATTACTTTAGGGCCACACCTTGCAGTTGCCAGTCAGTCAATATACCCTTGGGTGTCCAATTATGCCCATTCCTATCTAACAGAATTGGGCTTTTGGCTGAGTCACTAGCTATTTCATAGCAACCTGTGGTGGAGGCAGTGGAAAATATTCTGCAACGGGTGTATCCCTGGAAATAATAGTCTACTTCTGCTGACATAAGGAGATTGGGGAAAACGGGAATTCTGTAGGACATCAGCAGAATGCATCGTAAAGTTATTGGTTCACAGTAGTCAAGTGGAAAAGATCCACTGTATCATTGAATCTGTCTCTCTACACAAGAAATATATAGTCCCCAAGGAAAGATGTAATAGATATAAAATGTATTAAGAGGTGGGTGGGTGATAACTGGCTGTCAATCTCTGAAGGGTGTCACATCATGGAAGGGGAGAGGGATTTAAGATAAAGAAGAGGATATAACTAGGAAAAATAGAATAAGCTAGACAAAAGGCAGCTTGGTCTAGTAGATCGAACACTGGACTGGGCGTCAAGAGACCCACGTTTGGGTTGGGTGGGTGACCTCCTTTCTGTCTTGTCTATTTAGATTGTAAGCTCTTCAGGGCAAGGACTTTCTCTCACTGTGTGTCTGTATGGCACCTAGTACAGTGGGGCCCCAGTTTCATGTGGGTCCTCTAGGCCAATGCTTCTCAAGCTATCTGAGGTGGGGGACTGGCAATTTTTTTTTCCCAATGTGCGCGCAGACCGGTAGCCGATGGCTCGTGGACCGGTACCAGTCCGCGGACCACCACTTTGAGTAGCACTGTTCTAGGTGCTCCCAGTTTGGACAAGATAATAGGAAAATGTACCCTGAATCTCAAGAAAACCTTCCAAAGGGTGAGGTTTATTTCATCATGGAATTGTCTCTCTGGCGAAGTGGTTGAAGCCCACTTACATGTTCCGTTGAAAACTGGACCAGAACAAGGACAAGAAAATAGCATGGAAAGGAAGAGCCTACCTTGGTGGGTGCTGGAGAAGGAAGTGGGAACTTGTGATTGGTGGGAATAAACAGGCAAGCAGGAATCTTTGCAAGCCTGTCCTATTGGCTGAGGACAGCCAGGGTATGTTGTTAGCAGCAGGTGGTTTATTAATGCAGACAAAACCTAATGTCCAGCAGTCCCTTTGTCACACAATTGCACAGCCACTGTGGGGACACTGTCAGAGAACGCAGGTTACACGCCGCATTTTAATTCAAGGCAGCTAAACAGCTGCTTACCCCGTTCCTGAAGGCAGATATTCAATTAGGCCGACTCCGGAGTGCAAACCTTTGGTTGACATTAACAGCTCTTATTTATTCTGAAGCTAATATTCAGGGCATCCGTCTGTGTGATTGCACTGAATTGTTTGGGGGAGCAGTCCAACATGGTACCCCAATTAAAGATGAACACACATCTTTTTCTCAACCGTAAATCGCAGCGGCAGTCCATGTAGATCATCCTTGCCATGGGACCTTGGGCCATCCTGGCTCTTGAGTATTGTGTCACAGAAGCAGCTAGAAGGTGCAGTGGACATCAGGACGCCATTGCGCTTGGTGCTGTACAAACACATAGTAAAAGGCAGCCCCCGCCCTCAAAGAGCTTACAGTCTGAAACAGACAAGGCAAACAGAGGCAGCTGAAATGACTTCCCCAACATTTTACAGCAGGTCAGAACCAGGGCTAGAACTCAGGTCTCTTGGCTGCATTAGGCACCTCTGCTGCTTGCCAGGTTAAAACATCATCACTACAAGCCCCTGAGAGCCAGGCTGCAAGTGCCCTCCATCCTCACCTGCCCACTGTGGTTTGATTAGGTGGGGAGACCAAGAAGAAGCAGCTGCACAAGGGTCACTCCAAATCACAGTCCCTGCTCTCCGGGAGCTCCAGGCCAACTCCTGCTCACCTTTCCCCCCAGATAAGAGGGAACAATCTGCTTAATTTTGGTGGAAAGAGCAAACCGCTCACTCCCTGTGCACAAGCAGCAGCTCTGGAAGACATTATGCCTCCCTGAATCGTAGCCACCCCCATCAGTCCACTGGGGCTGTACAATTCCCTTGGAAGGGCTGGGATTACAGCTTGCTCAGCATTTTTCATTTGAAACTTGAAAAAGGAGAAGAAAAAGAACCTTCCCTCCCTCCCCATGAAAATGAAAAATTTGTTTTTCTTTGTTTCTTTTTGAAACCAAACAATAAAAAGATTTTAGATTTTTCTGGGATTTATTCCCTCTTTCTTGCCCTATTTTAGTGGCAAAATGGAAAAATGACACAAGGGAGGAAGGGTGAAAAAGGAAAAAGAGGGGAGGGAAGGAAGGAAGGAAACAAGAGAAAAAGCAAAACCTGAAACCGAAACTTCAAAAAAAAATTGACTCTTTCTTTCTTTCTTTCTTTCTTTCAAAAAGGTCAGAAAAAAATCAAAACTTTTTATTAAACAGTTCAAGAAAATGAAAACTTTTCATGGATCACACTTGGGTTTTTATTGACCTGCTCGATTTACATTTTATTCTGAGCCTTTCAACCATTTGATTTGAGTTTGTAACAGAACCTGACAGTAGGAGTGTTTTGCTTCATTTTGGGGTTTGATTGCAGGGATGTTGCATAGCCCTGCCGGGTACCTGTGAGCTGCAACTTCTTTGTTAACAAAGCAAACTATGACACATTCCTTATAGGCATTAAATAGCCTTGAGGGGATTCCAAAGTTGCCTCTGCCAGCAGCTTTCTTTTAAAATAACAAATTCAGGGGCATACAAAGAATCAACAGTGCTACAAAGCAATAACACTTTATGGGTCAAAACCAGATTGACTCTCTGTGAGATAGAGTGCATGGAGTGGTTCCAATTTACATTGGATCTTAATTTGGCCCTATGTTTTCAAAGTTGCATTCAAGCATTTAATTTATAGCACCTAATCAACTGATAAATCAGCCCACCTGTACTAATGCCACAAATTTGCAGGGTCTTGGACTATGGCCCTTCATATTACACCTGGGCAAGTGAACCATAACCCTCTTGAGTCAATAAGTTACACTGGTGTAAAACTGGTAGAAGGCACAGGACAATCAGGCCTCCTCTGCTGGAGTTTAAATTTATTCTTGTTACATTCAAGCTCTTTAGACGGGGATAAAAAATCGTGATGACATCAGAAAAACACATGCAGTTGCTATCATTCAGTGGTAGGACTCTGCTTAAGTTTTGACTCTGTTTAAGTGTTCGATCTATTTCTGGCTGGAAAGAGAGCAGGTTAGTGCCATGATCCCTGAAGATAAAGAATCCATCCCCAAATGCTCCACCATTCAGTTACAGCAAGATTGTTTTGAACTGTAAAAAATTGCAGCACATTGTGTTTGGCTTTCCCTGTAGAGACGATAATATAGGGAGACAAAGTCTTTCGTGCAGGACAAAACAGAAAAGCTAACGGAATCCAGATTAGCCACACAAGACAAGAGTGCAATACACTGATCTTGTTTTTTTGCAGCATACAATCAAATTATTTAAAGAACTTTACACAGTGCAAGAAGCAACACTGCAACTGCATGGATGCATATAATTCGCAATCCATTTTGCTACTCACTTCAGGTCAGGATTTAAGAAAAGCCTGTGTAACAAGGGGCACCATTGTCAGCTCAGAGTAAAGAGCTGGTTAAAGAGCTACGGAGATCTCATATTATGTCCAGGAGGTTAAATTTCAGTGATGTACGGCTGAACTATAATGCAACCCTTGTTCTTTGTGAAAATACTGTGCAAAGGGGGGAAGACTGCAAAGCTGTGTATACTTTACACAAAAAGCTGGTTGGAAAATATCTGGGGGTTTTTTGTGGCAAGAATTTGAAAACATTTCTTTTATTTCTTCAAAATTTCCCAGGAAAAATCATTTTTGGGGAAAAAAATAAAATCCTAAAACCTGACAAATTATTGGTTTAAAAATGATTTATATTGATTTTGAAAAACAAAAGTATTTGCTGAAGAATTCTTGCTGAAAATTTTTCAGATGCCTGTTTCCAGCTTTTTTGTTAACAGCAAATTGCTCTTCCAAGACATATCCTGTGAGTTCACCCACACCCCCAACCACACCCACACACACACCCCCCGTGGTGGTAGCAACACTGGGAATGCAGACAGGGCTGGGGCATAAGGAACTATGAGGAACTATGGTGTGATTGGAATAATAGAGACCTGGTGGGGTAACTCACATGACTGGAGCACTGTCATGGATGGGTATAAACTGTTCAGGAAGGACAGGCGGGGGAGAAAGGTTGGAGGAGTTGCACTGTATGTAAGAGAGCAGTCTGATTGCTCAGAGCTCCAGTATGAAACTGGAGAAAAGCCTGTTGAGAGTCTTTGGGTTAAGCTGAGAAGCGAGAGCAACAAGGATGATGTCCTATGGTGGGCGTCTGCTATAGACCACCAGACCAGGAGGATGAGGTAGACGAGGTTTTCTTTGGACAACTAACAGAAGTTTGCAGATCGCAGGCCCTGGTTCTCATGGGGGACTTCAATCACGCTGGCATCTGCTGGGAGAGCAACACAGCAGACAGATTGACAGCTGTTTCTCAATTCTGTGGGTGGTAGTGCATGGCCATTCTTAGTTGGTGGAGCAATTTGTCTGGTTAATTCCGATAACGAACGAGACTCTGGCATGCTAACTAGTTATGTGACCCCAGAGGCGTCCAACTTCTTAGAGGGACAAGTGGCACAGACAATCCAGGAAGTTTTTGGAGAGTGTTGGGGACAACTTCCTGGTGCAAGTGCTGGAGGAACCAACTATGAGCCAGGCTCCTCTTGACCTGCAGCTCACAAACAAAGAAGAATTGGTAGGGGAAGTAGAAGTGGGTGGCAACCTGGGCAGCACTGACCATGCGATAGTCAAGTTCAGGATCTTGACAAAAGGAAGAAAGGAGAGCAGCAGAATACAGACCTGGACTTCAGAAAAGCAGACTTTGGCTCCCTCAGGGAACTGATGGGCAGGATCCCCTGGGAGGCTAATATGAGGGGGAAAAGAGTCCAGGAGAGTTGGATGTATTTTAAAGAAGCCTTAGTGAGGGCACAGGAACAAACTATCCCAATGTGCAGAAAGAATAGCAAATATGGCAGGCAACCAGTTTGGCTTAATAGAGAAATCTTCGGTGAGCTTAAACACAAAAAGGAAGCTGACAAGAAATGGAAACTTGGACAGATGACTAGGGAAGAGTATAAAAATATTGCTCGAGCATGCAGGGGTGTAATCAGGAAGGCCAAGGCAGAATTGGAGTGGCAGCTAGCAAGGGATGTGAAGGGTAACAAGAAGGGTTTCTACAGGTATGTCAGCAACAACAAGAAGGTCAGGGAAAGTGTGGGACCCTTACTGAATGGGGGAGGCAACCTAGTGACAGATGATGTGGAAAAAGCTGAAGAACTTAATGCTTTTTTGCCTCAGTCTTCACAGACAAGGTCAGCTCCCAGACTGCTGCAGTGTGCAGCACAGTATGGGGAGGACGTGAGCAGCCTTCAGTGGTGAAAGAACAGGTTAAGGACTATTTAGAAAAGCTGGATGTGCACAAGTCCATGGGTCCAGATCTAATGCATCCGAGGGTGCTGAGGGAGTTGGCCATTATCTTTGAAAACACGTGGTATTGGCCATTATCTTTGAAAACTCATGGTATTGGCAAAGATACGAAGCTGGGGGGAGAGGTAGATACGCTGGAGGGTAGGGACCAGAGTGACCTCAACAAAGTGGAGGATTGGGCCAAAAGAAATCTGATGATGTTCAACAAGGACAAGTGCAGAGTCCTGCACTTAGGATAGAAGAATCCCATGCACTGTTACAGCCTGGGGACCAACTGCTAAGAGGCAGTTCTGCAGAAAAGGACCTGGGGATTACAGTGGATGAGAAGCTGGATATGAGTCAACAGTGTGTCCTTGTTGGCAAGAAGGCTAACGGCATAGTGGGTTGCATTTGTTGGAGCATTGCCAGCAGATCAAGGGAAGTGATTATTCCCATCTATTCGGCACTGGTGAGGCCACATCTGGAGTACTGCATCCAGTTTTGGGCCCCCCACTACAGAAAGGATGCGGACAAATTGGAGAGAGTCCAGCGGAGAGCAACTAAAATAATTAGGGGGCTGGGGCACATGACTTATGAGGAGAGGCTGAAGGAACTGGGCTTATTTAGTCTGCACAAGAGAAGATTGAGGGGGATTTGATAGCAGCCTTCAACTACCTGAAGGGAGGTTCCCAAGAGGATGGAGCTAGGCTGTTCCCAGTGGTGGCAGACGACAGAGCAAGGAGCAATGGTCTTAAGTTGTAGTGGGAGAGGTCTAAGCTGGATATTAGGAAAAACTATTTCACTAGGAGGGTGGTGAAGCACTGAAATGGGTTACCTAGGGAGGTGGTGGAATCTCCATCCTTAGAGGTTTTTAAGGCCCGGCTTGACAAAGCCCTGACTGGGATGATTTAGTTGGAAGTTGTCCCCAACACTTTGAGTAGAGGGTTGGACAAGATGAGCTTCTGAGGTCTCTTCCAACCCAAATCTTCTGTGATAAGTCTAGACAACCTGGCAATAGAAATTCTTGTGCCTTATCTATACTAATGCCCCAACATTGCTACCTCTAATGGAGCTTCACAAGGGGGTAGTGAACATGTTGGAGATTCCGAAATCAAGTATCATGTAGACACAACCAAAGAGCAAACTTTAATGTATTTAGATGGGGGCCTGCAAAATTATTTTTCATTGTTTTCACCACTCTAAACATGTAATCAATTCATGTCCACAATGATCCACATAACTACCAGCCTGAGGATTCTGGGGAGGGCTGACAAGATGCATCCCAGACTTAACTGACATTTGACATAAAAAGTGGGTGTGCATTTGTGTTAAAGGTTTGTTGTCTCCCCCTGCAACCTTCTGTAGCAGGAGTGTAGTCTAGGGCCTTGTTCCTTTCAACCCTTGGCATCAGGGGTACATCAGTTTGCCTTTCCTAGGCTATCTTCACGAGGAAAATGGCTAGAGAATCATGTTTTTGAAAACTACATTTTTAGTCTGAGGCTTTTAAAGCCACCTTAATGTTAATGGGAAGCCTGTGGGGGTGGGGAACGGGTGTCTCTAAATTCCGTAGGTAGCTTTGTAGATCTCAGTTGCAGTTCCCTCAAATCAGGGGAGAGGGGTATGAACTTCACTGGACTCAAAAGCTGGCTCTGAGAACTGTAACAGAGAGAGTGGGCAGGGTGAGTATCTTACACCAGTTGGTGGTTGAGCTCCAGATATTTTTTCTAAAGATCTTTCAGCTGCTGACACATACAGCAAGGTTCTAATACCCTTTAAGCTGCTCAGGGATGTGGTCTGATTTAAATGTTTGAGAGGCTCATTCATCAGCTGCTGTGGTTGATTAAAATCTTCCCCAACAGCAGCATCACTCTGGCTTCTATTTATGCAGATAACAGAACAGAACAACATTTCTGAAGTCTTCATTTTTAGTAGGAATTCTAGTTTGGCCATTATTTATCGGTAATATTATTGTGTTGGAATTTGAAAGTAGATAACTAATGACTAGGAAAGTTATTTACCTCCAGCTCTTGTATCAAGGGCAGAAGAGCTTGATAGTAATCTAGGACCAAGAGACCACCTCTCCCGTTATGTCCCATCATGGCAGATCAGGAAGTTGGCTAGGCTGACTGGCTGTACAATCAAAATTTCTGTGGGAACTGGCCTTTTCCTCTTCAAAGACCTCTTCTCTATGGAGCCCTGCTGCTGGAGATGTCTGGTGTTCCCTTGTATGCATCGTCAAGGCCCTTTCTCCTAGAGCTGGTTGGGACATTTTATTTTCCCCATGAAAAATTTTGACAAAAAAAGATTGATTTTTCTTAGAAATTTTTCAAGTTTTCATCCAAAACATGAAAACCAAAAATTTCAATTTGGGGTTTTCTGACAGCCCTCTCCCTGCCCATCCCAAAAACGTTGAAAATGGACATTTCATGGGGAATAGGCATTTTAATGAAAAACTCATTTTCTATTGGGGGGAGAAAAAAAAAACCTCTTGGTGGAAAACTTTCAACCACATCTACTTTTCTACAGAGGGGCACTGAGATTTAGTCATTTCAGTCTAGCTTTTCACATCTGCTCTTCCCTTTCATTTTTTGGAAAGTAAGTGGGGGGCAAAAAGCCAATTTTTTGTTCCCTTGAGTGGCTGGTTCCCCATGTGCTTTCAGACCAGCTCTGTGTTTTTCACTGTCATTGTAACTCTTATACAATGCCAGTGCATTATTACTATGGGTGTTCTGTTAAACAGGGAGCACATTCTGCCACCCTGAGTCACAGTGAATAATACTTCATACACAATGAAAAGCCCAATTCATTTTTTCACAGTAAGTTGCTACTCAACCTGAGTAAGGTGGAAAAATCTGATCCTACAATAAACATGATTTTTAGGGAGTAAGTTACTCACTGTAAGTGCAGCAGAATCTGGGCCAAAATGAGAGTCAGATTGTGATACCCTTACTTGGGTTGAATTGTACTTCACGCCCCACGGATTTCAATAGGACTTTCTAAGCAATATACTACTACTCAGCATACATAAGGGTGGCAGAACCTGGCCCTAACTGCAGGCCTAGATCATGATAGCCTTATTTACAGAACTCCCTCCCACCCCCCGTCGATGTTAGGCTATTAGTGGTGTATGGTAGTTTGTTTTCACTGTGAGTGCAGAAGTGCTAACAAACTGGCCCTTTTGCATTACTTGTTTCAATCAGAAAAAAAATGAAAACCGTTACTCCCCGTTTGAAGGATCTGGATTTTCCTGTCTCTAATCCTACATCTCTTTTGGGATTGATGACTAATTTGCACTAGTCATCTCTATAAGCTATTTAAAAAGAACTAGTTCTCAAAACTCACAATCACTTAAAATGCTTAATGCTTTCAAGCTTACTGACATTGGAGAATGCTGAAGCAAATCCAGAAACTATTTTTTTTTTCCAGCTAAGTACATTGATTCGTATAGCTGTAAACACAATATCGGCAGCCTGCTAAGAATACATTCAGGCCTGATCCAAAGCCCGCTGAAGTTAATGGGATCTTTTCATTCCCTTAAACAGCAGAAGCCAATACTCATCAGCAAGTGTATGGTCTGATCAGAATCTTCTGTTGCCTCTCTGGTTTTTGGCTCGATGATAGTCATATTAATTGAAACAACACTTCTAGATTCTGTTTACTCTGGATCCCCCAAAGAAGAGGAAAAAGATAATTCATTCCTGAAAGGGAATTTCCGTAGGCAGTTGATAAGCCAAAAAAACTGACACAACATAAAGCAATCAGTACTAAATACCTTGCCAACAACCATAGATATTTAAAACAAATCAGTATTGCAGAGGAAGCTTGCACTGCTGGTGCTAGGCTCAGATCTTACAGGTCATGTCCAAAGACAAAGTTGCAGGGTCATTAGGCAGGTGTCCATAATGCACACATTTTGCAGGGGGAGCAAGGAGAGAACTCTACAGCTGTTCACACTGGAGGGATAAGCACCAAGTTTTCATTTTCTTATGGACTGGGGGAGTGGAAACCCCAACACAATGCCCACAGAGCAGGCAGGCCATTTGTCCATTTTTAAGCCGGGCAGTCCTGCTTTTGTCTGGTTTGGTCCTTGTTCAGTACTGCTGCAAAACCAGATGTGGTTTTTTCTGGTATCAGGCATGGAAGATGCCATTTTGAAGAGCATGCTGCTCTGCCCCCACCTACATGATCCCACCCCCATTGGCATGACCTCACACGGGGCATGTGACATCACACAAACAGGGACAGGATCATGCAAATGCCATCCGGAAGTACTGGAATGTCCAGTATTGTCGGATGCTTTAATGGCCTCCCTACCACCGAGCCATGAGCGCTATTGCTTACGATAGATAAAATGATAGCAATCACACCAGACAGGAATGCTACCATCAAAACTACACATCAGTCTCCAGTCTAACCTTCTCTGTTGCTTTTTCCCCCGTTCAGAGTTTTCCAAGGCATTCCCTTTTTGAACTGATATTGCACTTGCTCGGTCTGTGCCTGATGGTGATTTTATTTATTCATTCACTTAATTAACTTGAGGGAAAGCCCTTCAAACCGCTTTGAGGCAGAGGGGATTAACAAACAGATATATATGTTTCCCATCGTAAAAGATTCAGAGCACTTTCTTCTTTGTGGCGATAACTCATACGTGGATTCATAGATTCCAAGGCCAGAAGGGATTATTGTGAGCATCTAGTCTGATCTTCTATAACCCAGGCCACAAAGACACGGCCCGTAGGGGACTGAACCCCACAACCTCAGCATTAATAACACGCTGCTCTAGCCAACTGAGCTAACCAGCCAGCTGTGCATAAGTATACAGGTTTGAGTTCCTGCTGTGTTACTTCGGTTGTATATCAGTGTAGCTCTTTGTGGTACACAGAGAAAGGACAGCCTAATGACCTGGGAGTTAGGAGACCCAGGTTCGACCCCCTCCTCTGCCACAAATATTCTGTGTGATCTTGGGCAAGTCATAGCCTCTCTGTGCCACACTTTCCCCTCTGTAAAGTGGAAATAATAGCACTGAAGGCCGTGAGGTGCTCAGATAATACAGAGGCTACATAGGTATGTAAGGAGGAAAAAAAAACTATGGGCTTGCCTACATGGTGTCTCAGTAAATTCCAATATGCACTGACTGGCCTGAGTGGACTCTGCTGGTTTGCATTAAAGTTCTCTAGCGTACATTAACAGAGTGCTGTTTGAAACAGAACTATAGTTACACACACAAGGGAACTTTTAGTGCACACCAGCAGGGTCCACATGGGCCAGTTAGTGCACACTGGAATTTACACCCCTCCTAGCACAGACTGAAACGCCCTGTAGATAAGCCCTGTATCTCTGCTGACCAGATAGTAACAATGGAATCACACGGTGCTGAAGCAGGCCTTACATAAGCAGTGTGCATTTTGCTACATTTTGGAAAAAAACAGGTTCAATCCAACAAAGTTATGAGCTTTGGAATGAGGGGTAAACACGTGCAGTATCAGGATGCCAGGGAGCGGGCTTGGGCTCCTTTTCGACCCTCTTCCTCCCTTTCAGGGGCACTGTGGGAAAGGGAAGCTCCATAGTAGCCTTTTCAAAAGGCATTTTTTTAACTGGACATTTAATTTGTTTGTGTTTCACCAAGGGAGTTGTTTTGTGGTTTGCATTACAAAACTCATGATCAAATCAATATAGTGAAACTGGCTGGAATTAAATCCCTGGTCATTTTGGATTTAGCTAGCGGTCAATCCTTGGCCGATTGCTATTTTTGTTGTGTATGTTACTAACCTAATTGCTAGTTATTTTTCTGAGCTCATGCTATCTGTGGAAGTAATAGCTGCTCTCTGTGATTTAAGAAGACTGACATCCCTTAACGCGCTAATAAATCCATCTAGTTTAATGCAACATTAATATCGCACAGGTCAGCAGACAAAATCTGACTCCTTCTTAAAACACAGAGAGCAGCTATTACTTCCACAGATAGCGTGAGCTCAGAAAAATAATTTTCTCTCTTCAGTGGCTCTCAAACTTTTGTACTGGTGATCCCTTTCACATAGCAAGCCTCTGAGTGAGACCCCCCTTATAAACTATTGTAAGCAGAGTCAGGATGGGCTCCACCCTGACATCTGGTGGTGAGGTGTGGCAAGTAGTGGAAAAGAACTTCAGGGGCTGATCTCAATTTGCATAGGCACACCCACCCCGCCTAGAATGAGGCCATAACTGCCCAAATGGTCACTTTGGCTGTTGTGGGATCCCCAGTGTCTTTGTTATTGGGGCGGGAAGAGTAAATTGTTATTACCCTGATTATGGGAACTGTGCTTGGAACTGTACTTGGCCTTTTGTTATGATGGAGGGACTCACCATCAACTGAGTAGCACTCGCTAGGCAAGGGACATGGGTTCCAAAACTCTGTGAATTGAGAGAGACTTGAGACAGGTATTAGTACCTGGTGGTGTGGGCCCCTTTGTGAGGGCCTGAAGCACCAATTGCACCTCTGTCTCTCTCCACTGTGGAATGTCAGAGCTAATTTTGGGTCTATTAAGAGTCTTGCTGCAGGCACTGTGCTGCATTCACTTTGGCCTTATGGTGCACCAGCACTAAGGCCCCCACTACTATGAGCTGAAATCACTAAGAGCTGAAATCACTAAGAGCACTGTGTCAAGTAGTGGGGAGCCAGAAGATCTAGAGTGCAGTGGTGCTGTTCGTGAGACAGCGGCGTGTTCGTGAGACGGCGAGCTGAGCTGAGCGGAGCTGTTCGTGAGACGGCGAGCTGAGCTGAGCGGAGCTGTTCGTGAGACGGCGAGCGGAGCTGAGCGGAGCTGTTCGTGAGACGGCGAGCGGAGCTGAGCTGAGTGGAGCTGTTCGTGAGACAGCGAGCTGTGCAGAGCGGAGCTGTTCGTGAGACGGCGAGCTGAGCAGAGCGGAGCTGTTCGTGAGACGGCGAGCGGAGCTGAGCTGAGTGGAGCTGTTCGTGAGACGGCGAGCTGTGCAGAGCGGAGCTGTTCGTGAGACGGTGAGCTGTGCAGAGCGGAGCTGTTCGTGAGACGGCGAGCTGAGCAGAGCGGAGCCGGTCGTGGTGGAGCGGAGCCGTTCGTGAGACAGCGGTGTGTTCGTGAGACGGCGAGCTGAGCAGAGCTGTTCGTGAGACGGCGAGCTGTGCAGAGCGGAGCCGGTCGTGGTGGAGCAGAGCCGTTCGTGAGACAGCGTAGCAGAGCAGAGCCCTGTGGGGCAGTCAGCTTCAGGACACGTAAGGTACCCCTTACCTCTTTCCCCCACACACAGGCATATTTTAGCCAGACTGGGGAGTAACACTCTGCAGATGAACTTTTGAACTCTGGGGCTGGACTTTTTGGATTTTGGGTGATTTGAGGATTGCTGGACTCAAGAGACGTTTGGGTTCTGGGACTCAAGAACCTGAGGGAAAGGATGTGGCCCAATTTTCTGGGGTGGGTCTTTGCTCATGGTTTGGTTAATGAACGCTAGTTGTGGTGTTTCCCCAATTTAACGCTGATGTCGTTTACCTCATGTTATTAAAGATTCTCTCCTACACCGAGACTCTGTGCTTGCGAGAGGGGAAGTATTGCCTCATTGAGGCGCCCAGGGGGTGTGTAAGATTTTCCCAGGTCACTGGGTGGGGGCTCGAGCCAGTTTTGTATTTACTTTGATGAGAGGGAACCCCTGTGTACTGAACCCGGCCCTTGCTGCTATCAACTTGGCCTGGCAGAAGGGTTACACTATAAACACTTTTTTATATATTTAACACCATTATAAATGCCGGAGGCAAAGCGGGGTTTGGGGTAGAGGCTGACAGCTCGCAACCCCCCACGTAATAACCTCGCAACCCCCAGTTTGAGAACACCTCCTAGCTTATTTGTGTATGTCAGGCCTACCATGTCTTCTGCTTTCCCCAGTGGACTACTGCTTTTAGGCTCTTTCTACTGAGATTCAACTAGGTTTTTTTTTTGTTCTTCCTGGTGCTGGGCTCTGGACTCAGTGCAAGTGAATTTCATGAGCACTAAAAGCGATGTGTGAGTTAAGAAATAGTCCTAGAACTGAAATATTTCAAAACAATCTCCTCCTCCAACAGTTCCCACCAGATTCTCTCATGAGACCTAATTCTGCACGGCTATTAAATGACTTGACGTGTCTGCCTTTCCCACTGGCATTGTCTCGGTTAATTAACTGGTAGGACTAATGTCAACCAGTCCTAAATCTCAAACCCTCTCCTTGTGCTGGAGCGATGAGGAAGAATTGTAAGTGTGGCACAGAAATGTACGCAGTGCTCTCCAGTTTGGGTTTTCTGTCCGTCTAACTTTAAAAGCGGGGAATGCACATTTCTAATGGCTTGTGCCTGATCTCTGCAAATTTACAATCTACTGCTGTTCTGAAGGGTTGGCAACTGTGATATCCACATCTGTAATCTAACTCAGATACTATGATGATGGATGCCAAAATAAGAACAGATGGAGAGAGCTTCCAGTCAGCAGTATCTAGGTGCTGTGAGGCCTGAAGTCCAGGGTTAAGGTTCGAGGGTTTTTTCTTAAAAAACCCTCAGTTGCACAGGCTGTATTGTGTGCTCCTGGCTCATCCTCCTATCTGCTCACATGAGAAGAACTGTCATCACATGGTAGGGTTCCCAACTTGCTAATTTCTGAAAATCATACCCCCCTGCCCTGCCTTATCCCCTGAGACGCCACCCCTTGGTCTGTGTCTTCCCCCCAAGGCCCTGCCCCCTGCTCTGCCTCTTCCCTTGAAGCCCTGCCCCTGCTCTGCCTCTTCACCCAGGCCCTGCCCCCGCTCGCTCCTCCCCTTCCCTCCCCTCCGCCCCGTCGCTTGCTCCTCTTCCTCCGCTCCCTTCCTCGTGCCTCATCGCTGGATCCTCTCCACCTCCCATCCCCGCCCAACTGGGCTCCCTCTGCTTTGGGCCTGGGACTGGAGCTGCAGCCTGCCACGGAATCTGCTGCCTGCCTGCCCACAAGACGCCAGCGGGAGGCGGCCCCGACTTAGCACGAGCGGGCACGACTTGGTGACCCAGCGCCTCCCCGCTGCCCGCAGTAACCGGGCTTTTCATGTCCAGTCATCGCATCTGACCGGACACTGCTAGGTCCCCTTTTCAACCACCCTTTCCGGTTGAAAACCAGGCACCTGGCAACCCTACTGCATGAATGGTACAGCTGTAATCCCAGGAATTCATGACTGCAGTACAGGGCATTGCAGAGTGACAAAAACTTCTCCACAGCTGAGGCTGATGCTACTGTAGCTTCTCATTATAAGACTTGACACCTGCTCGGTATTGAGGTATCCAGTGGTGAAGTAAAAAGAAAAGGAGGACTTGTGGCATCTTAGAAACTAACAGATTTATTTGAGCATAAGCTTTCGTGAGCTACAGCTCACTTCATCGGATGCATGCAGTGGAAAATACAGTGGGGAGATTTATTTACACAGAGAACATGAAACAGTGGGTGTTACCATACACACTGTAACCAGAGTGATCAGAAAAGGTGAGCTATTACCAGCAGCAGAGCGGGGGGGAGTTGGTGGGGAAGGGGGACCTTTTGTAGTGATAATCAAGGTGGGCCATTTCCAGCAGTTGACAAGAACTTGTGAGGAGCAGTGGGGGGGTAGTTTTACTTTGTGTAATGACACATCCACTCCCAGTCTTTATTCAAGCCTAAATTAATTGTATCCAGTTTGCAAATTAATTCCAATTCAGCAGTCTCTCCTTGGAGATACAATTAACTTTGGCTTGAATAAAGTATGCATCCGATGAAGTGAGCTGTAGCTCACAAAAGCTTATGCTCAAATAAATTGGTTAGTCTCTAAGGTGCCACAAGTCCTCCTTTTCTTTTTGCGAATACAGACTAACACGGCTGTTACTCTGAAACCAGAAAATTAATGGCACTTTGCACCTCTGTGTGTCCCACTCATGACCTTCCCTGATACCCACCTGGTGTGGATCCTGGTATTTGTGTCATATATAGGTTCACAGGCCCTAGTCAATAGGCATTTATTAAGGAAAACAGCAAGAAGCTACAAAAGATCAGGCTTTCCTCAGCACTTTCAGCTCCACAGTCTCTCTTTGTTTCCGTAACAGCATGTAAATATCATCACAACTAGTTTCAGAGTAGCAGCCGTGTTAGTCTGTATTCACAAAAAGAAAAGGAGTACTTGTGGCACCTTAGAGACTAACCAATTTATTTGAGCATAAGCTTTCGTGAGCTACAGCTCACTTCATCAGATGCGTCCCCACTGTATTTTCCACTGAATGCATTCGATGAAGTGAGCTGTAGCTCACGAAAGCTTATGCTCAAATAAATTGGTTAGTCTCTAAGGTGCCACAAGTCCTCCTTTTCTTATCACAACTAGAGGTTCTCTGCCATGGAGCTAGGCCCAGCCCACTGCATTTCTCCTGCTTCCCAAGTATTTTTGTTTGGAGGAGGTAGTTAGAGAAACGGGGGGGTGGGGGGGGAAGGAATTAGAAAAGTTAATCAAAGTTGTTGGCCCTTTGGCCCAAGCACTTAGCCAATATTCAGGGCTTTGCATCATTTTTTTTCTGTTAAGAGAGGAAATTGATGACACAAGTCCATGATATACTTGATGTAATCTTGTTTATTTAACACCCCCCCCGCAAAAAAATACAGAAAATCTTGTTTCCCAGAACACAGTCGCAAGACAACAGCAGCTAGTTTCCTTGCTCCAAAATCCCCTTGTCTGCCACTCCAGCAAACTCTGTGCCTAAGAATCTCTTCTCTGTTTCCTCTCAGGGTCACACTCACAACTTACTCTGCTGTGTTCCCTGCCTCCAACAGCCCCCTCTCCTACAAATCAATATCCTATCTTTGTGGCCTTAATTTGAAGCCCCAAAGATGCAGAGATCAGGCCAAATGAGGCAGGGCCTTAATTTTCCCTGCGGTCAGAAATAGTCGTAGCATTTTTGTGTACTCCCAGCACTGCAAATCCCAGTGGGTTCAAAAATCAGGAGTCAGGGCCGAGAAGTTGTAAGATTGAATTTAAAATGATGGGGGGAAAAATGTAGTGTCCTTCTCTGTTTTGAGCCTTTAGGAGGTCACATTTTTAAGCTCTTCTCTGCACTCAAAGAGGGTGAGAATTTTTTTTTAATGAAAGCTAAGATTTTCATGTCACTGCTTGACTCCAGGGGCTGGGACTTCAGGTAAACCAAAGAATCTGTAACAAAACCAGGAGAGTTGGCAACACTGATTTGGATTGAAGTGACTCACTCGTTCCTGTGTTACAAACAAGGGTGTGTGAACTTAAAGAGGGATTTTTGTTGCCAAATGTTTCTGGTTCATTTTGCCCATTCCCATGCCACCAAACAGTCATGGTCTCCAAAAAGTTTGTGAACATAGGAATTTGGCAGTAAGAATACGGGAAACTGCAAAATATTTGTGCCTCTCTCCATTTCACTGCTACTTCCCAACCTCTGTCGATTTGTCGTATCCACCTGCTGTCTCTCGTTTTAGATTTTAAATTCTCTGTGGCAAGGGCTACCGTTTTGTTATATGCTTGTACAGCAACTAGCAGAATGATGCAGCACCTTGCATAAATAACAATAATCCCATGATTTTAGAATGGAAAAAAACCTGATCCAAAATGGGCCCATTGGTGTCATTTTTGCAATCTCCAATTCACAGCAAAATGAAAAATGCCTCAAATGTGGTGCATTGCAAATATTATGCGCATCCCTAGTTATTACAAATATGAGCTTAGAACAGCACATGCAAATGTACTTCCAAAAAAACAAAAAAACCATAATTATACGATTCATTATTTTGGCTCCTTCCCTCCCTGTGCTTGGCCTATGAAGCATGTATGGGTAAAGAAAGTAAATTGGTATACCCATAAGTAAGCTCTCAAGAGCTAAATGTAGAGAGTATCACCCTGGCTTTAATAAGGAGACTAAAATAATAACAGGCATTTTTCACCCTGTGACATTTAAGAGGGAATAACATTAAAGGCCTAGAGATCTGTCTGTGGTTCATCAGTATTTGCATTTTTAAATTGTTTTTACATAAGGCTAGGGGGCTTGAATTAAACAGGAGCCCTGCTATTCTTTTTTCTGTGTTACATCAGCTTTTGCATTAGTTTACTCTCCACCGTTCAGAAGGCACCAGGTCTGGGAACTTTAAAGCTACTTCAGGTTAGGTTGGTGCCCTAAAGTGACATATTATGCAAGCAAGTAAGTGCTACGTATTTCTTAACCCCAAGAGGAATTTTTGCTCTGTCCTCTATTGCTCAGGTTCCATAGGGCGGTGAATGTAATTAAGACCAATGGAAAAGTTCAGTTGGTTAATGTTCCATCAGTCTTACATGAACTAAGGCTAAAGACTTACAGTTTTATGCTTTATGTTCTTAACCTTTACATTTATTAAGTGATTTTTTTTCCCTTGGGGAAGGTCCCTATGCAGCATACAAATGCACTAATACACACAGACAAATCAATATTTTGCTCCTCCGTTTTCCACATGAGGCTACCTTTGAGGGCAGACTCTGAGATATAATGGTGGCCAAAGACAACACTGAGACACATTTTGCTGGGAAGAGAAAAGGGGTCATCAGCTGAAAGCCGCGGCTTGAGATATTATGATCTGCTGTGGTGTATCTTGAAAACTGTCAGTGCTTTCTCTTCTGTAAGAAACAAAGCAAGTGAGGGGTAAAGAACCAAGTGATGACTTGCCAAGGATTACGCATGGCAGATGGTTAGAGCAAGAGGAATAGCAGAAAGGACCAGTGCTCTACTTGTTACTGACTGGCACCAATAACACGGGAGAGGCCTGGCGGAAGAAGTAAGCCTGATTCTTCCCTCATTGTGGGCGATCATGCCATGATCCTATATTCCCATGCAGGGGAATAAGGGTAAGTAAGGAATCCCTGCACAGCCTCTGATCATAGGCTGGGCATAGTGGTGAGCAGAGACTGCATGCCTGATACTTCCCCATTCTGTGGGCCGGGAGAGAGTGGAGCCGTGGCTTCCCCTCGACCATGTATTGGTCAGCAGAGAAAAGAGGAGCTGCAAGTAACTTTCCTAGCCAGAGCAAGGGCAGATATAGGGAGGAATTCTTACTGAGTCATAATTCCTTCATGAGGCTCGAAGGCCCCTCACCTGTGTATCCCTAATAACAGCACAAACACATGTCATTTATCATAAAAAGTCAGTGGCGTTCCAGCAGCAGACAATTTATTTGGCCCATTCGATGTTCATGGCGATTTCATTTATATGCTAGATACACCTCTTCAGTGTAGTCTCAGCTAATGATAATTTGTGTTTTAAAGGCAACTGGACAGCTTCACACCTGTAACTATCTCAAAATAAAAACAACGAGGAGTCCTTGTGGCACCTTAGAGACTAACCAATTTATTTGGGCATAAGCTTTCGTGGGCTAAAACCCCCTTCAACATATGCATGGAGCGGAAAATACAGTAGAGAGGTATAAACACACAGCATATGAAAAGATGGGAGTTGCCTTACCAAGTTGGGGGGGGGGGTCAGTACTAACGAGCTGTCAAGCTTCCTTCCCCACTCTGAACTCTGGGGTACAGATGTGGGGACCTGCATGAGCTTACCTCCTAAGCTTACTTTTACCAGCTTAGGTTAAAACTTCCCCAAGGTACAAACTATTTTACCCTTTGCCCTTGGACTTCCACTGCCACCACCAAATGTTTATCTGGGTTTATTTAGTAGGAAAGCGTTGTTTGGAAACGTCTTTCTCCCAAAATCCTCCCAACCCTTGCACCCCACTTCCTGGGGAAGGTTTGGTAAAAATCCTCACCAATTTGCATAGGTGACCACAGACCCAAACCCTTGGATCTTAAGAACAATGAAAACAGCATTCAGTTTCTGAAAAGAAGGATTTTAATAGAAGTAAAAAAGAATCACCTCTGTAAAATCAGGATGGTAAATACCTTACAGGGTAATTAGATTCAAAACATAGAGAATCCCTCTAGGCAAAACCTTAAGTTACAAAAAGACACACAGACAGGAATATCCATTCTATTCAGCACAGCTTAATTTCTCAGCCATTTAAAGAAATCATAATCTAACGCATATCTAGCTAGATTACTTACTAAGTTCTAAGACTCCATTCCTGTTCCGTCCCCGGCAAAAGCATCACACAGACAGACACAGACCCTTTGTTTTCCTCCCTCCTCCCAGCTTTTGAAAGTATCTTGTCTCCTCATTGGTCATTGTGGTCAGGTGCCAGCGAGGTTATCCTAGCTTCTTAACCCTTTACAGGTGAAAGGGTTTTTCCTCTGGCTAGGAGGGATTTTAAAGGTGTTTACCCTTCCCTTTATATTTATGACATGAGCCAATTCAATTAAGGTGGAAGTAGGCTATTCTCAACAGTTGACAAGAAAGGAGGAAAAATCACTTTTGTAGTGCTAATGAGTTCAATGTAATCAAGGTGGCCCATTTCAAACTGTCGACAAGGTGTGAGTATCAGCGGGGGATATATATAGGTATAGATATAGAGATATAGATATAGGACATGCTGGATGAACCTAAGCCCATTAAACTGAACAGTTGGCACTGCATCCTGAGCACCCTGATAGATTTCCCAGGACGGCTACCTCAGAAAAGAATGAGCTAGGAAAACTTGGACATGTGGCAGCCCTAGTCCATGGTGCATATCTCCCCTTTTGGTGTAGGGAGAGCTAGCGTGGTGCCTGACCCTGGCCATGGTGCATCATGGGACATGTAGTCTGGCTGGGAGCCCAATTCATAGAGAAGAATGGGGACATGAGGCAATAAAACTACAACTGCAGCCGCAATCCGCATCAAAATATTTTGCTCTTCAGATGGAATATTTTGGTTTTTCAATGAAGAACCAAAAACTTTCTGTGGAAAGCAGAGACTTTAAACAAATCATTACAAAAATTTAGTTAAAACCCTGTGTGATGTTACACTCCATGTTCTTCACTGAAATATGGTTTTAATCTGAATATGCCATAACTAAGATATACTTTATGCAAGATGGCTCATGTAAGCTATCATGGGAAAGGTTATGATCTCCTGAATGTCATTATCCAATTTCAGGGTAGCAGCCGTGTTAGTCTGTATTCGCAAAAAGAAAAGGAGTACTTGTGGCACCTTAGAGACTAATTTATTATCCAATTTGTATGCATGTATCATTTCTGTATCTGAAGTTAGCAATATTGACTAGGTAACAATTACAACCGTGTGTGTACTTGGAGAAACGCCCACCAGACAGTAAGCAATCAGCCTTAATGGGCCATTAGAAAAAGACAATCAGTCTTTGAAGATGTGGCTCTCCTATCTTCCTGGAGTTCCTTCCTGTGGACATTGCAAATAAACTTGGTTTCATAGTTGCTTTGACACTGCAAGATCAGGTGATAAGATCACCTGATACAAAATACCACCTTGGACAGTGCTGGCACTTTTCCTCTGTAGGGGGATGCGGATCAAACAAAGATTTCCTGCATAGGTAAATCCTTTTTAAGTCTGGTGAGGGGGTTAATCTGGACTCTCCTCCATTGCCTACCCAAGAAGAAAGACTGTGGAAAGTACCTGAAGGGACAAAGGAACTAACCTGAGGGGAAAAGCAGGGGTGAGTCCAGACTGAGACAGGGGTCCAGTCTGTCAGAAGAAATACCTGGAACTCTAAGCTACAGAAATTGTGCAACTTGCCTAAAATAACATTTAGGGTGAGAAATTATTTCTTGAAACCAGTCTCTTTAAGATCTTAAGCTTAGTATGCATGTTTTATTTTACTTGCTCAGTAATCGGCTTTGTTCTGTAAGCTATCCCTTATAATCACTTAAAATCTGCCTTTCATAGTTAACAAGTTTGTTTTGTTTATTATTAAACCCAGTTTGTGCAATTTCTAACTGGGGGAGGCAAGAAGTTGTGCATATCTCTCTTCACATTGAGGGAGAGGGCAAATTTTTATGAGCTTGCGCTGTGCAGATCTTTCTATACAGTGCAAGACAGTATTATTTGGGGTTTATTCCCCTAAGGAGGTGTGCATGTGAGTGCTGGGTGAATCCTCTCATACAGAGCTGACTTCAATCTGTGTCTGCAACTGGGTGTGGCCCTATCTGTGTGTGTGTCCTGCACGAGGCTGGAGAGCCTAATTCAGTAAAACAGGGGGAGGGAATCCAGGCTGGTGGAGCAGGAGGGGCTCAGTGAAACCCCATTATATCAGATAGCATCCCAGAAGGGGTATCTAACCCATCACACCTCAATTTTCCATCCTACAGATTTGCCAGAAAATTTTCAACCAACCCTGGGAACAAATTTTTCACAAAAAAGTCCCATTTTTCTGCTAGCTCTCATCACAATAAACTGCCTGTGTAAACTGGGAATGTATTTACACAAGGATCTTGATTCAAAACATGGCCCTTGATGATGTCAGAGGTCCACCAAGATAATACAATTAGCACACGGACAGAAATCCTTTGTTATTATAATTTATCAGTTGTATTACTGTAGCACTTTGAGGCCTGCCTGAGATCAGGGTCCCCTTATGCTATCTGCTGTACAAACTCACAGTAAAGGACAGCCCTTGCCACAAAGAGTTTACAGTCTGAATAGACAAGACTGACAAGAGTGGGAAGTAGTACAAAAAGGAAGAGAAAGTAACTTGCCCAGCATGTCCGTGGAAAAGCTGGGAAGAGAGCTTATGTTTCCTTATTCCCACTACAGAGCCTCAGCCACTATAGCACACTATCTCTCAAAACCACACTTCTATATTTTCCCCTTAATTCCTAGTTTAAATCCAGCTATATAGGGGTAGATGAATTTTATGCTATTTAGGACTAGAAATGATCATGTTATACTAACTAGAAGGCTGTTCCTTTAAACCACATCTGCAAAGGTTTCAGACTAGCAGCTCACGTTAGTCTGTATCCGCAAAAAGAACAGGAGGACTTGTGGCACCTTAGAGACTAACACATTTATTAGAGCATAAGCTTTCATGGGCTACAGCCCACTTCATCGGCTGCATAGAATGGAACATATAGTAAGAAGATATATATATACATACAGAGTAAGGTGGAAGTTGTGTCTATATATATATATCTTCTTACTATATGTTCCATTCTATGCAGCCGATGAAGTGGGCTGTAGCCCATGAAAGCTTATGCGCTAATAAATTTGTTAGTCTCTAAGGTGCCACAAGTCCTCCTGTTCTATCTGCAAAGGTCGATTCACTCAGATGATTTGAATCTGTTGGAAGTTTTGGTTTATGTCATGAAACATTCAGCTAATGAAAATGGTTCAACCCTTGATCTCTCTATTGCTTACCATGCAGAATTAGGAGTCTCAAAAGCAAATTCTTTACTATAATATAAAGTAAGCTGCTTCTCAATTTACATTACAGTACGTCTGGAAAGCTTCGACCTCCTGCCTTTTTAGATAGAAAGAGAAAATGTAACTTAGCAGATGCACACTACACTTGATCCTTATACATATTTTCAGTTTAAAAGTTCTTCTTTCTATAAGCCAAGTTTAATTTCATTTAAAAACCAGACCAGGTTTCCTGCAGTCTTCATTTCCATTTTTAGTACTTCATTTTAATTTTTATTACAGTAAAATGATAGAAAACTTCACAAATCAAACTAACAAAATGCAGCAGGAGGTTCTTCTTTTTTCAGCTAGACTAAACCCAATGGCACATAACATTTAAGGAGGTAGGAGAGAAGACAGAAAAAATAAATAAATAGGAAGAAAGTAAAGGAAAGGAGTAAATTTGTCAGTTTCCCCCTAGATTTTCTCTTAAGGGAACATACCACTTTACACCATTTGTTTGTTTGCTTTTTTCCCTCTCTTTCTTACAATAATTTGCAAAAGAACACCATGTACATAGAAACTTAGATGCCTCCACAGAATGCAGCAATGCAAAAGTGTATAGTTGTGACTTTCTAGGCCTGTTGAATCCAATGCAACATGGAGGAAGAGATTGTTCCATCTCTTACAAGTACCTGCCTAAAAAGCCATCAGCAAAAGTTGCGTTAGCATGCAGTTATTCGGTCCACATTCTTCAAAGCTCAAGTGCCCATTATTGCCAGAGCCCAGCATTTAAAAATGATCTGTCAGGTCTACAAAAATCGTCAGATTATTTTAAAAATCTCATGATTTTTAAGCCAATGTATTTGGGGCTCTTTTTAATGATTTTTGAACCGTTAGTGTACACTCTCAACATACGTTCAAGCTGTTCTCCACAATCATGACCGCTGAAAACTAAACTTTTAAAAAAAATAAATATTGACATTCTCACATATTAATTTGACTCCAGGAGCTGGGACATTAAAAAAAAAACACAACCCAATAATTGCAAGACTTGCAATAAAATAACAAGAATTGGCAACACTGACTACCTCAAGATTCATGGAAAGGTTTTTTTTTTTCTGGCGGACTTAGGAGGAGGAGAGAAAAAAAAGCCATCAAATTAGAGGCTTTGAATGAAAACGCCAGAGAACATTCAACTAGAATGTGTCGCTATAAGAAACATTTTTTCTCTGACTGAGACATGATGGGAGTGACCAGGTATTGCCTTTATTGTGAGTGACTGTACAAGTCTGGGTTGTCAGCTAATGATCACCCAGTGCTCTCTGTTCAACTGTTATTGTCGGAGTTGTTGGAAGTGCAATAATAGACTCATCCTGTCATCTTCAGCCAAAGTGCCAAGCATCTGTGAAAAACAATCAAAACTTTCTACATGTCAGCACTAAATACACACTCCTCTGCCTGCAACAGGAAGAAAACAAGATTTCTTGTATTATTATAGATAATCTAGGTGATTTATTTTGATTGTCACCGTTTTGTCATGTTATCAGGCTACAAGTGCCATGCCATCTGAGTGAAGCTACATTCCCTCTTGTAACTTCAATGAGATATGTTATTGTTCACTTGTTCTTCCCCAGCTATCTCGTAAGTGAAGGTTAGTCACATGTTGCATTTCATTGTTGGGTGAAATCAAACCTCCTTAGACAATACTGGCAGGAGAAAGGATGGTCCAATAGTTAGGGCCCTAGCTGAAGACCTGGGTTCATTTCCAGGCTCTGCTACCCACTTTATGTGAGCTTAGAGCTTCTTGGCCTCTCTGTGCCCCAGTTCCCTGCTTGTCAATTGGGGATAATAGCCATGCTCTACTGCCCAGGGAAGCTGAGAGGATAAATACACTGAAGATTGTGAGGTGTTCAGATAATGGGGGTGGGGGCATATCAAATAGATTAATTGAATTAGAACCGGGGGGAGTGACATAAGCACGAGAATGGGTCAGAACATGGGATATGAATTTTTAAGATGGCTTTGTCCCTTTTCTGAGGGGGCAGAAGGGGACAAATTGGGAACTTCAGTGAAAATTTTGGATTTTGAAATTGTTTGACCAGCTTTAGCCAGCCCCAGTGAGGCCATACTGCCATGCTACTTCATCTGCACTCTTGCTCCATGTTCATTGCAATGGTTTCACCCTCTGACCTACTCTGGCTCCCTCTCCCACCATTCCTGGCACAGCTCCCTGAAGCAGTGGCTTCTGGGAGGCTCTGAAAGATCCACTTGCAGCATTGTGGGGAGAAGTCAAATTCCCATAATTCCCTGGGAAAACTCCCATAATTCCTCAGCAATAGGTGGGCCGCTGCGTTTTGGACTAGCTGCCTATTGTGTGTCTTTCCGCTCTCAGTCCCAGATACCGAACCACAGCAGAAGTCCAGCCTTGAAGGTGAAAAGGCGTGGATTGCTGGGGCCGGGTGTTCGTCTGCGGGGAGTTTTCTTACCAACTGAAGTTGGAGAAAGGCATTTCAGACTACTCCCGCAGCATGAGTTTCGAGGCACAGCATGCCCTTGAGTGTTCCCAGCTTGTACCACCCCCTCCCCCGCCTTACAATCAATGGATGGAGGGGGGGAGGGGATGGTCAATCAACACAATACAATCAACAGCGGGGATGGTCATGGATTCTGCAAGACCTCCTAAAGATCTCCCTTTTGTTTGGCAGCATCACCTCCATCTTCTTTGAGTTGAGTGCTTCTGTAAAACCAGGTGCTTGTTTCTTGGATGGGGGGAGTAGAAGTGCTAGGAGGTTCTCATTCAGAACTGAATTACACACATCATTCTATCATTGGCAAATTTCTGTTCCCACCCCTTGGAGAGAGTCTCAGGTGCCTCTGCAGGAGCCTACAGCACACATCCTTCCTCTTCCTCAGCCAGCCCAGACTGGAGCATGCCCTGAAGGGGTGACGGGGCGTGGTCTCCTGGGCTCACAGTGATTGGTCAGGCCCCGGTAGCCCAGTGCGGGATTGGTATACCCTGTCACAGGGCCAGTCCATCTCGCAAAGAAGCCAATAAGTTGGGCCCTACCAAATTCACGGTCCATTTCAGTCAATTGCACAGTCATAGGATTTTAAAAATCATAAATTTCATGATTTCAGCTGTTTAAATCTGAAATTTCATGGTGTTGTAATTGTAGGGGTCCTGACCCAAAAAGGAGTCGTGGGGGGGATCACAAGGTTATTGTAGGGAGGGGCCGCAGTACTGCTACCCTTACTTCTCTGCTGCTGCTGGTGGCGGCGCTGCCTTCAGAGTTGGGGAGCAGCGGTTGCTGGCCAGGAGCCCAGCTCTGAAGGCAGAGGTGCTGCCAGCAGCAACGCAGAAATAAGGATGGCAGGGTCTGGTATTGCCTCCTTTACTTCTATGCTGCTGCCTGCAGGGCCGGGCCCTCAGTCAGCAGCCGCCACTCTCTGGCCTCCCAGCTCTGAAGGGAGCAATGCAGAAGTAAGGGCGGCATGGTCTGGTATTGCCACCCTTACTTCTGCACTGCTGCTGGTGAGGCGCTGCCTTCAAGAGGTGGGTGCCGGGCCAACAGCTGCCACTCTCCGGCCTCCCAGCTCTGAAGGCAGTGCAGAATTAAGGGTGGCAATACCATGACCCCCCTAAAACAACCTTGTGACCCCCTCACAGCTCCTTTTTGGGTCAGGACGCCCAATTTGAGGAGGAGACCAGATTTCATGGTCTGTGACACGTTTTTCCTGGCCACGAATTTGGTAGGGCCCTACCAATAAGGGTGTGTCTTTACTGTGTTTAAAAACGGGTGGGAGCAAGTCTCAGAGCCTGGGTCTACAGACTTAGGCCCATGCTACGGCACGAAAAACGTCTGTGTAGATGTTCAAGCTCAGGCTCTGAAGCTCAGGGAGGTGTATGGGCTTCAGTGTCTGAGCTGCAATGGCTAGACTGCCGTGTTTTTAGTGCCATAGTGCAAGCCCCACAAGCCTGAATCTGTAGACCTGGACTTTTGAGACTCGCTGATGAGATGCAGTGTAGACACAACCTAGGAGCCTTTCCGTTAACTTCAGTGGGAGCTGGACTGAGCCATAAGTGAATGTAGGTTCAATAAGCATGTACGCATTGGAAATCATGGGAAAAGACCCTGAAGGTGGTAACGAGATACACATATGTGTTTGTCCTAGATTTAATAATTTTATTAAGATGATGTTAAAATAAAAGAAATGGTACAGAGTTTAAGCGTAGACATTTCTGGTTATCAGGGAATAAGGTACAGATTATCAAGGGGTGCAAAATTCGGTTTAGGATCGGATGGCGTAAGGAATACATAATCTGTAATATCCCCGATGAGGGTAAAGGTTAACTGGTCAAAGTACAGACATTGAGATATGAGGGTATCTTGTTCATATAATGGCTATGTGCAGCTGTGGAGTATAATGAATGGATACGATGATGAGGATGGATTTACCCTCATTTGGTGAGATTTAATCTTCAGTGAGTTTATGGTTCCAGTTCATATGGTCCAATGGAAAAAGTCTCTCAGTCCCTTTCTCGCAGTTGATGCACGATGTCGTTCCGGCTCACGCCTCCTGGTACTGTCGGTGGCCAGTGACGTGTTCGATGTAGATGTCCCTGGACCATCGGATGGTGTCCGAGACCATGAGGAGCCACATGAGCCGTGCGTAGCGTTGACTGATCCCATAGGTCCGCAGCACAAGCTCGTTGCAGGGATCCCAGGCGCCCAGGGCTCTGACGATCAGGGCTTCCATCTGCACCTTGTAGCCCTTCGTTCTCAGGGTGTCAGCCAGGGGGGCGTGTTTTTCCAGCTTATGAGCTCGGGCTTCGTGGAAGGCCGGGGTCCTGTTCTCAAAGGAGACCGTGACGTCAATGAGGATGATCTTTTTCTGGGCCTCATCGGTGACTACCACGTCAGGTCACAACTGGCTGCCAGTACTGGAGATGGCGCAGTTCACAGAGATCTCCCCCAGGTGCGGTGCGATGGCTTTCACCAGGGGGTTCTGGATGGCATTGTGGCGCAGCTGCCAGGCTCTGAAGTGGGGCTTGCAGCTGCACAGGACATGGGGCAGGGTCTCGCTGGAGTAGCCGCACTTCCTGCAACGCTTGTCTCAGTTCCCGTGATGGATGGCTCCTTTGAGCAGGATGCAGTTGAGCAGGGCACGGTGGATGAACCGCCAGTCAGCGAAAAGGGTGAAGCCACCCGTGGCGAGGAAGTGGTTGCTGGCGTCCCACTTGCTGGTCAGTTCGAAGGTTTTATCCTGGTCTGGTTTATGCTTCAGGGTTTTCATGTACAGAGAGTGGATGGCTGCCTTCAGGGTCCTCTCCAGCATGCCCCTGGCCCTCAGTGTGACGATGGTGTTGTTGTCGGGCCTGATCTGCGGCACCAGGACTCCCAGCTCCTGGTGCTCCTTGCACCACTCCCAGCGGCAGCCAATGCGCTTCCCCAGGCGACGCGTGGCATTGCGAGCGTGGGACCACAGTAAAGCGATGTCGCACCCGTCCCGTCCGAATTCGCCATCCAGGGAACCGCTCAGGAAGGTGGCGATGTCTTGGTTGGAGGGGGCTCTGCTGATCCGCTTCTTTGTCGCGTCATGGAGGGTGTTTGCCGCGTTGTTCCTTACCATGGCATCGGGACACATCAGCAGGCGGAAGGCGTGAGTGATCACCACGATGTCACACAGGTCGCCCATGCGGGGGACGATGGCACCACCATGCCTGTGGGTGATGTAGACCAGCTCATTGCTAGCTCTCTGGGGAAGGAACAGCCACTTCTTCATCAGCTGCCAGACGATCTTGTCTGCCTTGTTGAGGGGTACCTTCGCCATGGCGCATCCCCTTAGGATGAACAAGATGTGGGGGATTAGGAAGGTGTTCAGGGCATTTATCTTCTGCCACAGTGCTAGCAGGGAGGTGTTGATCTTGGCGACATTCTGCAAGATCTCCTGGATGGTGTCATCGGGTGTCTACCAGGCACGGAAACCCGTCGGCATGCTGAAGTGCTGGTACGCCTGTCCCTCTGCCAGGGGGATGACGGACTCGCCCTGGATCTGGAACCCTGTCGTCTGCACCAAGTCCCTTTTGCTGCTGTAGATGTGGAGAGTTGCACACTTCTTTGCATTGAAGTGGAGCCCCATCCAGTCAGCAGCTCGACTGCTGGCATCTAGTATACCTTGGAGGCTCTCTGGGTCATCCGCCATCAGGACCAGGTCGTCTGCGTAAGCCAGGACGCTCACCCTCTCACTGTGGAGGTTGAAGCCATCTGTGCCATTGGAGATTGTTTGCAGCAACGGCTCCATGGCGAGGTTAAAGATGATGGGGCTGAAGGGACAGCCCTGCTTAACTCCGCTCCGGATTGGGATCTCGGTCGTCTCCCCTTCGACCGAGCGAATGGTGGTGTTGCATCCCTTGTACACCTCTTGGATCACATGAAGGAAGTTCTCTGGCATCCCAAACTGCTAAAGCATGGCAAAGATGTGGTGGTGGGGCATGGACCTAAAGGCATTAGCCAGGTCGAGCCACGCTACTGCGCACTGCCTCCGTGCCCTTCTGGCCATTTCGATGGTGGTTTGGAGGACGAAGTTGTGTTCATAGCTGCCCTCACAGGACATGAAGCCTTTCTGGATGGAGCTGATGGCTCCCCCACTTACCGACCACTCTGTGATCCTCGACGCCAGGCAGCTGATCTTACACTTGATCTACGCTTGATCTTAGCTCCAAGGAGCCGAGAAGCTAAGATGAACACTGTGCACGACTGAAAAATGAAAATATCAGCCAAACAGCTCTTTGATGGCAAGTGCCATGTGAATTCTTTGATAAAACTCTACCTGTTTGGACAGAGCCCCACAGGGGATTTACGATTAAAGTGACTTGCCAAAAATAAGCAAGGTTTTGTTTTTCTTTAAAGATATTCAACATATTCTGTTCCAGCAGCTATAAATAATGGATTGTCCAAGGTTTATTATTTTTTTGACTAAATATCTACTTCAATCAGGTTTGCAGTTCTTCAAGTGACATTTTCAATATTGCCATTCTCAGCTGTCTTGCATTAGAACTGATGTCTTGCACGTAGCAAATGGCATGTGGTTAGAATAATGGCTCCTGAATTGGTCCTGGGGACTATGCTCTCATGCTCCTTGAAGTATAATGAATGACCTGTGACATTTTTATATGTTTGAATGAGCCACCATTCTAAATTTAGATGTATTCAAGGTGATGTCCTTGCATTCAGTACCCCATTCATAAAAAAAAAAAAATTTTGTTTACTGCCTTAGTCAGCACCAGTTTTTTCATAAGTAATCACAGCTTCAGTGCAGCTGAGCCAGTATGGAGGGGGATGTGAACTATGCCCAGTATAGGTCTGGTGCAGGTTTCCTACTCAAGGAGCAAAGGTCCACTCCCAAGGAAGTGCAACTATGCGCTGCCCCTCATGCAGAGCTTGTGGCAGAGTTGCCTATTGGATAGTGCTGGTCTAGAACTTTGAATACTCAGGTTCTAGTCCCCAGTCTGCTCCTGGGTAACTTTGGGCACAGTCTTTTCACCTCAGTTTTCTCATCAGTAAAATGGGGATAATATTACTGACCTCCTTTGTGAAGTATTTTAGATCTATCGATGAAAAAGAGCTCAGTATTCTCATAATGTGGCACAGCCATAATCCAGCCCTTAAGTAGGAGGTAAGAGAAGTGTCCAGATATATTGTTATGGAACTCACCAGACCGTAAGGCATCATAAGAATGGCCATACCAGCTCAGACTTGTGGTCCATCTAACCCAGTATCCTGGCTTCTGACAGCGACAGATGTCAGATACATCCGAGGCAACAAACAGAGCATTAGATGGATTATCAAGTGATCCATCTCCTGTCGTCCTCTCCCAGCTTCTGGCAGTCAGAGGCTAGGGACACCCAGACCATGGGGATGCATTCCTGACAATCTTCTCTAATATCCATTGATGGTCCTACCCTCCATGAACTTCTCTATTTCTCTTTTGAAACCAGTTGTGCTTTTGGCCTCCACAACATCCCCTGGCAATGAGTTCCAAAGGTTGACTGCACATTGTGTGAAGAAGTACTGCCTTTTGTTTGTTTTAAACCTGCTGCCTATTAATTTCATTGGGTGACCCCTGGTTCTTGTGTTATGTGAAGGAGTAAATATCACTTCCTTATTCACTTTCTCCACACCATTCATGATTTTATAATCCTCTATCATATCCCACCCCCTTAGTTGTCTCTTTTCCAAGATGAAAAGTCCCAGATTTTTTAATCTCTCCTCTTATGGAAGCTGTTCCATATTCCTAATCATTTTTGTTGCCCTTTGCTGTACCTTTCCCAATTCTAACATCTCTTTTATGAGATGGGGTGAACAGAACTGCATGTAATACTCAAAGTGTGGGTATACCATGCATTTATACAGTAGCATTATATTTACTGTCTTATTATCTATACCTTTCCTAGTGGTTCCTAATTTTTTTGACTGCCATTGCACATTGAGCATATGTTTTCAAGGACAATGACTCAGCTCTCTTTCTTTTATCATCTCTGATAAAATGAAAGTTGCTGCAAAGAAATAAAAATGGAAAGTCATCCAATATATTGTAAGTTGAAATTCTGCAAGGAAAATCATATCAGAATACAAGGGTGGGTCTTAGGGCCTAAGGAGTCAATCACTTCTCTTTGAGCGATAGCATATCTTCTAGAAGACCATTTAATCTTGACTTAAACTCATCACGTTCCTAGGTAAGTTTAATAAATAACTCATTCCAAGGAAAATTAATTGGTATTAAAATAAATCAATCAATAAATCAAAATCAATATACCGAACATTACACTGCAAGCCTTTTATTAATATTCTCAGGAGGGAGGGATTGTTCAAGACATTTTCCAGAGGCAAGGAACACATGCGGCTTCCTCTGAATCATCAACGATGAAATATGCAGCTACTCAAAGTTTAATTTAACGTAGGCACAATGGAAAATATATTAATTTTATTTCTTTACTAGCCTGAAGATGAATTCATTTAATCAGGCCATAAACACACCGAAAACCCTTCTAGGTGATTTGATAAGGTTTCCCACAAAGGCATGACCCAGTTTGTCTCTTTAGACTCAGAAGGGGAATTTGGTACAAGAAAATAATCCTCCAAGTTGAATGATTCATTTGGTTGCTTGATAAAAGTCTGTGCTCTGGAGAATGCCATTGCAAGATTAAATCAGGAGTATGTTGTATTACTAGGAGGTCTCTATTATCTCTACCAACTGTACCTGTCCCCAGTTGTTAACTACCTGTGGACATTCCTGGACTGGTGAAAAGCTTGGTCT
Source organism: Chelonia mydas (assembly GCF_015237465.2). Lineage (NCBI taxonomy): Eukaryota > Metazoa > Chordata > Testudines > Cheloniidae > Chelonia > Chelonia mydas. The sequence continues at coordinate 252,766,757 of NC_057850.1, forward strand.
TTTTACTTCAAATACTTAGACCTGAATTTTCATTCACACCAAGATCTCTTTATACCACTCCGGCAGTGTAAAGGGGTCAACTTAAAATACGTGTCACTAAGAAGACACTCTAGCATAACTGAGAATCAAACCCCGAACCCAAATTTGCCCCGAACCCAAATTTCTAGGGCACAGTCCTGCTCTACTGAAGACAGTGGAAATACTCCTGTTCGCTCTTATTTAAAGGCTTTATGAAAGGGATTTGGCGCCCCCTGGCAACTAATGCCTTCTACATATCCACAAAAGGTTCTAACCCAAATTTCCCCATGACATCTGGCAATGTACCTCAGCATTCATCTGGGGGAACCACCTTAGATCTCCTTGGGCTTCTCCATTGAGGTAGCTACTAAAAGGGCCACCTGGTGCTAAATGTACTGATGTGGGCATTTGCTCAACAGGAAATGAACAAAGACCACCAATTTATTTCACATAGGGCACTGACCGAGCTTTAGAAGGTAAAATGGCTTTCACATGCCATTGACTTGAACAAGATTTTAACTTCCACCGAGAGGTGGAAGTCTCAGCAGCCTACTGCCAGCCCCTGAACCATCCAGTCCCCTATATTACAACATGCTTGCAAGGAAATGTCTTTTCTTTATTAGAGTTTGCTCCCTATGAATGGTATTTACCTTCCACTACAAGCAAGTAAATGAATGGTTATGTTTTCAATCTACAGTCAAGTACATTTATAGTAGACTGATGATAAACTGGTCAAAATTTTTCCATCAAAACTGTTCAGTTTTTCAACTAAACACTCCCCCACCTTCTCCATGAATCCCGCCTCCATTTTCCAACCAATTCTAGATTTCACCCTTAGTCCCAATTGGTAGCGTTTGCATACAGGTCTACAGATATCTAATAAAGGCTGAGATTTTTTTAAAGGGGCTTAAAAGTGTTAACACACTTTTCCCATTAATAGTACATAGGAGCTATTCCTGTTTCACAGGAAAGTCCATAGTTTCAAAATTTCCTTTTGTTCCAATTTGTAACAAAAACTGAAGCATTTCAAACTTTCCCATAAAATGACATTTTTGAAAAAAAATGTTTCAGGGCCATTAAAGGGGTTCATTTACATAAAATCAAATGACTTCCATTTTGACTTTTATTTTCTATTATCATTTATAGTAGAAAATAAAAAAATTGAAATGAAAAGTCATTCTGAAGGGATAAATGGAAACATTTAATTCTGATAACATCAAAACAGAACTTTGTGACATCACTGAAGAGCTAATTTGGTTGTATTTTTTCAAAATACATTTCTCATAATTGACACATTCCTCTGGAAAGTTTTGATTTAGATAAAAATTGACATTTTTGATGGCAAAATATTCAGTCAGAAAATGTTTGATCAGATCTAATAGGATCTGGCCACCTAACTCACTTAGGCCCCTTTGAAAATTCCAGCCCGAACTACCATACTCTTACCACCCAGAGAAATGCTACTTAATGAAATTAGTAGTATTAGACATTACAGGGTCAGCAAATCAGAAGTTGCAATGTTGTAGCATTGTGGCTGGCTGTGTTGTCCTCTGGAGGTGCCAGGCCTCGGATTGAGAAGCGTTATCCAAACATCTGAAACATGTGAAAAACTGCTAATGTAGGGAAATCCAATATTTCCCCTCGATTACCAGGACATCTCTAGTAAAACGAAGATGTTTATCAACCTACAGGATAGACTCAATCATATTCCAAATGCTTAACGGTTCATTTATTTGCTTGTCGTGAAAAATAAATGCTATCTCCAACAAGCAAAATGAATAGGAATTTCGGTGATGCATGGCACTCATACTGGACCTTTGCACGCAGGCAAATTTTACTCTACAAGGATATAACACAATGATATAAGACCAAGTTCCTGAACACTTGTGTTAATAACAATTTTCAGGGCTCTTTTTTCAAGAGTAGGAGTAATAATGCCAGTGTCCTGGTCAAATTCCAATGTAGGTGATTATATGCCTCTTACCTAACCCCCACAGCCCAGGGCATTTAATCTGGTAGGCTGTCTTTCACTTGAGTTGAAAGGTGAAGTTGTAATTATGAAATCATTAGGATTAATCGCAAAGCCTTGCCCATCACCAGAATAGGTGAAAACACCAGGGCATTCTTAAGGGAGGATTATCTCCTTTTCAGTCTTTCCTAATCTAATCCAATACTTCTTTTTAACTCTGAAGGTTGGCAAGTTGTCACTCCATTATCTGGCTTTGTAACTTGCAATGTTTGTTTTGAATACAACCATGTTTTCTTCATTGTTTTTGAACATGCAAAGCGCATTGTGGAGTTACAAAAGGAAGCAACTGTCTACTGAGGGCGTGGTTACACTTACATTTTATAGCGCTCTAACGTGCTGGCTCAGGGGTGTGAAAAATCACCCCCACTGAGCGCAGCAAGTCAGAGCGCTTTAAAGCGCTAGTGTAGACAGGCTCTGAGTGCTGGGAGCTAATCCCCTCTTGGAGGTGGATTGCCAGGAGCACTGGGAGAGCTCTCTCCCAGCGTTCACGCGGGACCACACTCGCACTTCAAAGCACTGCTGTGGGAGCGCTCCCACGACAGCGCTTTGAAGTTTCCAGTGTAGCCATGCCCTAATACTCTAATAGGTCTGGGTTAGGCACTGCCTTCTATTTTGTGTAGGTATTCTGAAAGGACCCATTGTAGTGGCCCCAGCAAAGTTCTTAATATGTATGTTGACATTACAGACTGGGTGGAATTCACCCCTGTGCAGTGGGCCAGCATGCACCACTTTAAGCAAGAGCACCCTATAGGATGTACAGAGCAATCTGGTGTGCCCCTATAGCACCCCGACAGGATGTACAGAACACCCCTATAGGATGTACAGAACAATCTGGTGTGCCCTTTGCAATGGGGTCAGTTACACAAGTTTACAAAGATGAGTAAGTATATATGGGGATGAAGTGACTTGCTTAAAGTCACAGACAGCTGTGCAAGGAAAGGATTTTTGGGGTTCCCTCAATATTCCAAAAAAAAAATTAAAAATGGCTTTGGGTTGACCTGAAAATGAAATTTTTCAAAATTTTCAACCTTGGAAAAAAAAGCCATTTAGGGTCGAACAAAGTGTTTCATTTAGCTTTTGAGGGGCTTTTTGCACTTTTTAAAATAAAGGACATTTCAACACAGAACGTCAGTCCGAATGGAATGTTGAAATGTTGCATTCTGAAAATGTCAAAACAAGACGTTTTGACTTTTTCTGATTTTTGTTAACACACTTTGGCAAAACTGGGAAGAATTCACAAAACATTTAATTGCTGGTAAATTTGCATTTTGCGCCAAAAAAAAGTTTCAGCTGAAAAATTTCAGACAGCTCCAGTACATGTCAGAACGAAGACTAGAACCCAGTGCTTTTAATCTTCGGGCTGGGGGAATGGGGGCATATCCACCACACCACCCTGCAGCTAAAGCCTCTGTAGTAGCAGAGAGTGCTTCAAAGCTTCCAGGAGATGTGATGTTGCTCTGAAACTTTGAGAAATGAGTGTGTCAAGTGACAAAGAGGTGACGGATCCAAAGTCAATTCTAGAAGTCTAATTCATATTCGCTCGGGGCGTAATCTCTCTGAAAGATACAGTTCTATATAATTATCTAATGCCAGGTGGCCTGGACTGCCCTGTTATGTGGAATATTCTCCTTCCAAACATCTTCCAGTACAATGAAAAATGAGGTGTGTGTTCATGCTATTAACCCTTTATAGTATTTACTGTATTTCTCATCTTGTTCATTCATGCAATTTAGCTGAGTGCGCCTCTGCATGCTGGTGGCTGAGTGATAGCAGTGCCTGGAGGGCTTTGCGGCTTGTCATTGGCAAAGTGTTGTGAGAGACAGCCCAGGCTGGAGAGTTAAGCGGGCACAGTGGTCCCACAGTTCCAGGTTGTACCCCCGGGGTCCTGTCACAACCAAGCTTGGTAGAGATCCAGTGGTGATGTGGGAGCTGAGGTAACACGCTGGAGCAGCAGTCTAGGAGCTGCCAGCAGAGGGAAGGTGAGGCAGTGGGCAGCCAAAGAGCTGGGACTGGAGTGCTGAGAGCCAGGCAGGGGAGGCCACAATAACAGTAGCAGGTGGATACAGCATGGCAGCCCACAAGCAGGAGGTGTGGTGGCAACTGCATGTGCAAATGGCAAAATTGGGGCAGACAGGCCCTAACGAGACCAGGGACAAAAGAGCTGAGCTCTGGTCAGAGATCTGCAGGCTAATGCTTGCTTGCCCTCCAAGAAAGGTAGGTTGGTGGCAGCACCTCTGGCATTAGACCTGAGGATGTGGCTACCTTTATGCCCCTTTATACATCGAGGTCCCTGAAAGAGACCTAGAGAGCCCCAGACCTCCCAGCAACACCCTGCAGAGGGGTCAGTTACACAACAGTTTACTGCCAAGCCCTGGGAAGAAGGAGCAAGAATTAGGGGGTGAAATTCTATGTGTTATGCAGCAGGTCAGATCAAGCATGCAGGGCAGAAAATGCATGCCTTGCATACATAGACAACACGTCACTGGGTCAAGTCCAATGACCCTCTGAGGCAAAAACACCCATGGATGTCAATGAGACTTTAGCCTGGATAATGATAACCAAAGGATCTGCTTCAACATTATAATTTAACAGAGTAATAAGCATTACAGGCATGTTGCTGGGGCTTCCTGATGTCAATGGATACTCCAGGATGCCAGGTGTGGGTGCGCGTGTATGCACTCGTCTGCAGGGGACACACTGAAAATGAACCCAGCCTAGAGCTCTATTCTCTAACTTCTGCAGGACGGGTGGGAATAAAGTGCTCCTCCTGTTAAGAGGTGGACCTGGGAAGCCATTAGATTGGTTGTGGTCCAGAGAGGACGCAACGTGTTCAAACTCTGCTGAGGCTACAAACCATGCGGACTCCCTACAGACAAACTAAAGTCCATTCTCTGGTATAACAGTTTCTGGAATTCCACGCCAGGCCAGCTGAGCTTTGCAGCCTTCAGAGGTGAGGGCTGCTGTTGTAGTCTGTAAGGGAGCTATTTCCCAGCAATCAGAATAATAACCAACAACCAAAAGGTAGACTTGCCTTCCTATCATGCATAAACCCATGCTTAGCTTGCTCCATGGCTGAGTAGGTGTTAAGTGTATTGCCAAGAGACTCCCTTTGCCAGTCTGTCTGGTGCATTACTGTCTAATGCTTCCTGAGTACAGCTGTTAACATCACCCACCTCCCACTTCTCCCATCAGCCAGTCTCCGCCCCCTACCCCAGTGGGGACCCCAGACTCTGTAGAGTGACTTTGGCAGGCTCTAAGTGGCAGTGTGAGCAGTGCTGTGGGAGCTGCCGAGCCCCACCCAATTCTACAAGGAAGCAGGAAGTTTCACCTGCAAGAGGATCGTCGTCTCCCAGGGCAGATTTAAAGGGCCGCGGACTGATCTGGGCAGGTGTAAAGACCTTGAGGTTGGCCCATTATTCTATTGCTTCAAGTATTTCCACACATTTAAATGCTGTATATTTTTATACCCATTGTCAGATTGCCAGGCAGCCACTTTAGGAGCACATTCATTGATGTGGCTGTACAGGAAATGATGCTGGCGTGATACTGGCAACAGTGCTAAACCCTCCACTGAACTGTCACACTCAACTCAAAGCAGGGTAGTGTTTTCCCATTACTGCAAATTAATTACATGCCATGCATAGTAAAGAGAAAGTTCTGTTATTTTAATTTTTTTGTTCAATTGTCAGTGGACTTACATCAGGGCTATTTTTTCCCCAGTGTTAGTACAGTAGTTCTGTTCACATGAAGCAGGAATCTCATGCCAAAGTATTGTTCTGCTCTTTGTACTTTTGGGACCTGATCCAACTCATACTGAAATCAATGGGAACCTTGCCATTGACGTCAATGTGCTGAATGTAGCATAGTATCATATAACATGCAAAAATCGGACATAAACACCAGGGGTCTGAATTATGGTTGTATGGGCAACCGTCCTTCTGGCATTGCCTAACTTTTCAGGGCTTGACTTTGCAACCTTAACATTCTTTGAACATTGTTGTTCTGGAGGTTGGTCCTGTATAGTACATTTTAACACCTCAACTTTAACACATCAATCACTTGATGGTGACCTGTTCTTTTCATTCCCTCTGGGGCACCTGGCATTGGCCACTGTCAGAAGACAGGATCCTGGGCTAGATGGACCCTTGGTCTGACCCAGTGTGGCCGTTCTTATGTTCTTAATTGACACAATCCTATCAAATAACGGAGCGATAAGGTGGATGAAATAATATCTTTTATTGGATCTTTTATTTTGTTGGTGAGAGAGACAAGCTTTCGAGTCACACAGAGTTCTTCCTCAGGGCTGGGAATGGCGCTCCAGGTGTCACAGCTGATTGGTTAGCCTGAGTAATTAGCACATGTTGTAAGGGACCATTCACGGTAATGGCCTGTTAACACCTCTGCAGTCATAGGACTAAGAAAGGGGTGAGTGGGTTACGCCGTTACAATGATCAACACCCCCACAACACATCTTTCAAGGTCCATGGATCTGACCTACACATGCCTAACACAACTTGCGGTATACCTCATCCAGTGCACTAAATGCCCCAATAACAACTATGTGGGTGAAACCAGACAATCACTATGCTCTCAAATCGAACTCACACAAGAAAATGATAAAAGACAAAAACACCCCATCACCTGTGAACTTCTGCCTTAAGTCGACCTAACTCTGTAGTGTAGACCAGGCCTCTCTCATCAGCAGAAGTTGGTCTAATAAAATATACAACCTCACCCACCTTGTCTCTCTAATACCCTGGGTTTGACATAGCTACAACTACACTGCATATGAAACAATAGTCGTGGTAAAATTTCAAAAAGTTTCCTTATAAAAATGCTAGAGAACTCTGCAGTATTGATCAGATCATAATAATATCACTGTAGACATCAAATAAGTAGACAGCTTTGACTGCTTGGGTTCCACCATAATATATGGAAGCTGCAAGGAAGATGACATCAACAAGCAGATAGCTACTGCCGGGTGAACATTCATGTGTCTGAATAAAAATGTTTGGAACCTTAAAGCCAGTGTCTGTAACAGCTAAAAAAAGGATTATATACAATGCTTATTGTACCCACATTACTTGTGAAATATGACAGAGAATCTGAAGCAACAGCTGCAATCATTTGAAACCTGGTGTGTGGGCCATATTCTGTGCGTGCCAAGGCTAGCTAGGTTCAGAAATGAGGACATCCATGGACAATTGAAACGCCAGTGCGTGACTACAATCACCAAAAGGTACCAACTACACTCTTTTTGCTATGTTGCCAAAAGGACCTCATGTTGACTGCCTAAAATTGTTCTCTGAGGAAGACTGCATGGAGAGAGAGGCCAGGGACATCCAAGGTGACAGTAATATAACAGTTTATAAAATCGTCCAGGCACCTCCCCAACAAGTTCAAATAACAACTCAAACCAGACATGGATGGAATCTGCTCATAACCTCAGCCCAGTGATGAGCTGCCAAAATCTTAACAACCGGTTCCCTCCTCACCCCACGACGGGGTCGTAGCCTGCCACTGCCCCCGGGACCCCTGCCCCATCCACCCCCCTCCGCTGATTGCCCCCGGAACTGGGAAGGAGGGTCTCATGGACCACCGTAGTGGGTGCCCACTCCGCCCCACCCCTAAGAGCCAGAGGGACCTGCCGGGGGGTGAGGGGGGAGTCCCGGTGGTGCTTACCTGGGGCGGCTCCCAGGAAGCATCTGGCAGGTCCCTCTGACTCCTAGGGGCAGGGTAGCGAAGCTAGGGGGGAGCAGGGGGAGCGGCCGCTCCCCCCACTGATCACATCAAAAGTTGCGCCTTAGGCGCCGACTCCATGGGTGCTCCGGGGCTGGAGCACCCACAGGGAAAATTTGGTGGACGCAGAGCACCCACCGGCAGCTCCCCGCCCCATGCCCAGCTCCAGCTCACCTCAGCTCTGCCTCCGCCCCTGAATGCGCCGCCCCGTTCTGCTTTTCCAGCCCCCCGCTTCCTGCAAATCAGCTGTTCACGCGGGAAGCTGGGGAGGGCTGAGAAGCAAGCGGCGGCTTCACGTTCAGGCACAGGGAGGTGGAAGTGAACAGAGGGGGGGAGCGCTTCCCTTGCGCGCCCCCGCCCCCCCGGGTTACATGCTGCAGCGCGGGCGGCCCTCCTCACGCCCCCCGCCCCAGCTCCCCTCCACTCCGCCTCCTTGGGCCTGAGCACGAAGCCGCTGCTTGCTTCTCTGCCCCCCCCCCCCGGCTCCCCCAGCTTCCCATGCAAACAGCTGATACGCGGGAAGCCGGGGGGCGGAGAAGCAGAGCAGGGTGGAGCATAACTCGGGACGGAGGCAGAGCGGAGGTGAGCTGGGGACAGGGATAGGGAGGGGAGCTGCCAGTGGGTGTTCTGCACCCACCAAAATTTCCCCGGGGGTGCTCCAGCCGTGGAGCACCCACGGATTCAGCGCCTAAAGCGCCACTTTTGGCCAGTTGTTAAATTTAGAAGCCTTTTTAGAACCGGTTGTCCCTCACGGGACAACCAATTCTAAAAGGGCTTCTAAATTTAACAATCGGTTCCAGCAAACCAGTGCGAACTGGCTCCAGCTCACCACTGCCTCAGCCTTACCCAATCTTGGTGTTGGAAGAAGAAGACAATGATGAAAAGAGCATCTCTGCATGGAGGGGAAAGGAAGAGGTTGGAACATTCAGGATCTTGCTAGTTCATAATCATTTTTCAATACCGAGCATCAATCCTGTCACCAATTACACTGAGTAAAATAAGCAAAAAATGACAGGTAATGAAACAACCTCAATTTTCCCCAGTCAACGAGGAGCAATGCACTGAAATACATTTTCATATCGTCACTTAAGGAGCAACACAACAGCAAGGAACTTGGGCTCAGATCCTCAATGGTATTTAGATACCTAGCTTCCATTGATTTTGAAAGGAGTTAGACACCTAAATACCACTGAGGATCCAGGCCTTGGTTACTAGCATTATTATATATACAGTGTCATAGGTGTGAATTGCATGCTAAAGAGATAGGGCTAGGTTAGGTCTGTGGCTATAGTCACAAACAAGGGGTGAGGCATAAACTGCCCCATCCTAGCAGTAGCTCAAAGAGACATTGGTGCCTTAGAGATACCTGTCTGAGCCTCAGTTTCCTCTCTGCTTCCCCCAAGCTCCAGGGAAGTAGCAGTTTGCTGCTACCCTTTAATAGCCGCAAGTTATCACTCCACCCACACTGTCTCAACCATGCTGGCCAATTCATCAAGGGGTTGGAGCCAAAGCTTCCTTCCTCCCCTGCTCTTGCAGTAGTAAGCGGGTGCAAAGAACCTCTTTATTCCTATGTGCTTGGACAGAAGACTGGGGAAACCAGCCCAGACAACTAAGGGGAGTTCTCACTCCCTTGTGCAGGTGTCCAGCCCAGACACATGATAACCTATAGGCTATAAGGTCTTTTCCACCAAGAACTGATAATCTAGATAACTCTTCAAGCCTCTCTTGTTGGATCACTCATCTCTGCAGGTTAAGACTGTTTACATTCATGGGATAAATACTAGACAAGTCCTCCAGCCTTGTTTGTGCTAATCAGGCTATGCAGAAGGAATTGTCCTTGCTACTAATTAGCCAGCTGGCATTAAAAAGAATGTTTTGCCTCATTAAGACCAGTTTTTCTTCTCTCCACCCCCACATACGCTCTGCCTCTGTCACTTCTCTGGGCCCCCGTCCTTTCAGACCAGACTCATTCAGGATTTTAGGCAATAAAAAGTGAGCAGATTTTTAATTGCAAATGAGCTATAAGAAACAGCTAAAAACTTCTCATCTGAACAGCTGTTCTCCATCTCTCCCCAATACAGGAAGGATCTCATCTAAAAGTTGTGTTTATTTGTGTCAAGGATTTGCCTGCCTGTTGCTTTTGAAGGAGAACATAACTATTCGGCTTATCCATATAATCCTGCCATCTTGAAAGCCTCTATTTTGTGTATATCACTCATGACCACAAAGACATAACAGTTGTTAGCTACTCCTCACACCAGAGCTACATGTACTGAACAGTCATAAATAGAGCGACAACTCACAAGGACTTTCTGCTCCAAAAACCCCAGGCTGCTACCAATTTGAGCTAAAGCAGAATCTTCAGTAGCTGTGTCATAAATATAAAGGGAAGGGTAAACACCTTTAAAATCCTTCCTGGCCAAAGGAAAACCCTTTCACCTGTAAAGGGTTAAGAAGCTAGGATAACCTTGCTGGCACCTGACCACAATGACCAATGAGGAGACAAGATACTTTCAAAAGCTGGGAGGAGGGAGGAAAACAAAGGGTCTGTGTGATGCTTTTGCAGGGGACAGAACAGGAATGGAGTCTTAGAATTTAGTAAGTAATCTAGCTAGATATGCGTTAGATTATGATTTCTTTAAATGGCTGAGAAATTAAACTGTGCTGAATAGAATGGATATTCCTGTCTGTGTGTCTTTTTGTAACTTAAGGTTTTGCCTAGAGGGATTCTCTGTGTTTTGAATCTAATTACCCTGTAAGGTATTTACCATCCTGATTTTACAGAGGTGATTCTTTTTTACTTCTATCAAAATCCTTCTTTTCAGAAACTGAATGCTGTTTTCATTGTTCTTAAGATCCAAGGGCTTGGGTCTGTGGTCACCTATGCAAATTGGTGAGGATTTTTACCAAACCTTCCCCAGGAAGTGGGGTGCAAGGGTTGGGAGGATTTTGGGGGGAAAGACGTTTCCAAACAGTGCTTTCCTACTAAATAAACCCAGATAAACATTTGGTGGTGGCAGTGGAAGTCCAAGGGCAAAGGGTAAAATAGTTTGTACCTTGGGGAAGTTTTAACCTAAGCTCGTAAAAGTAAATTTAGGAGGTAAGCTCATGCAGGTCCCCACATCTGTACCCTAGAGTTCAGAGTGGGGAAGGAACCTTGACAAGCTGTCACAGTAGTTGGGCTTATATCCTTTGTAGGCTGAAGCCACTAGAGGGTTAGACAATCTCACGCAGACTGGAGCAGGGCTGGCATTCCATCCAGGAGCTGACAGTGGTGAAACGCACCAACTAGCCAGCACTCAACAGAAATTTGATAATAGAGGGCTCTTCAGTCTAGCAAAGACATAACAAGAGCAAATAGCTAGAAGTTGAAGCTAGAGGACTGGAGAATGGCAAACATAGTACCTATCTTTAAAAAGGAAAACAAAGAGGACTTACAGACATGTTAGCCTAACTTTGATACCTAGAAAGATACTGGAAAAAATTATTAAACAATCAGTTTGTAAGCACCTAGAGGATAATAGGATTGTAAGTGTAACTCATGCCTGCTTGGTGTGGAACACTGTCCCCAGCTAGACCAGCTAGAAATTGGTGAGCCTGGTATAGCCTTGGTTAAAAGAACGATGTCTTTTAGCTCATGCAGTAGATGCTCATGCACTAAGCTCCAGAGATCCCAGGTTTGATCCAGGCTGACGACGACCAGCATCGGTTGGCATTACATAAGAAATAGCCAGCATGGATTTGTCAAAAACAAATCATGCCATACCAACCTAATTTCTTTCTTCACCAGAGTTACTGGCCTAGCCAGATAGGGTTGGAACTAGCAGACATTACACAATTGATTTTAGTAAGCTTTTGATACAGTCCCACAATATTCTCATATGAAAATGGTGGAAATGTGGTCTAATTGAAATTAATATGGGTGCACAACTGGTTGAAATACCCTTCTCAAAGAGTAGTTATAAATGGTTTGCTGTCAGACTGAGAGGGTGTATCCAGTGGGGTCCCAGAGGGGTCAGTCCTGCATCCAGAACTATTCAATATTTTCATTAAATGACTTAGATAATAGAGTGGAAGGTATGCTTCTAAAATTTGCAGATGACGCCAAACTAGGAGGGGTGGCAAGCACTTTGGAGGGCAGGATTGGAATTATTGGAGAATTGCTCTGAAATCAACAAGATTAAAATCAATCAAGACAAGTGCAAAGTACTCACCATAGGAAGTACACAACTGCAACATGGGATATAATTGTCTAGGTGGTAGCACTGCTAAAAACTTATCTGGGAGTTATAGAGGATCACAGAATGAACATGAGTCCACAATGTGATGTAGTTGTGAGAAAAGCTAATATCATTCTGGAGTGTATTAACAGGAATGTCATATGTAAGACATGGGAGGTAATTGTCCCACTCTATTCTGAACTAGTGAGGCCTGAGGTCCCTTCCAGCCCTATATTTCTATGATTCTATGAAATCTACACTCAAAATAAGGTGCACATTTTTAACAGTGAGGGTAATTAACCATTGGAATAATTTAATCCTTGGATGTATACACAGGGAAATATTGAGCAGGAGTAAGGAGGTCATATTGCCTATGTACTTGGCTCTGGTGCAACTGTGGCTGGAATATTGGGTCCAGATGTAGTGTCCATGCATCAGGAAGGTTATTGATGAATTGGAGAGGGCTCAGGGAAGTGCCACAAGAATGACGAAAGGATTGAAAAACCTGCCTTATAGAAAGAGATTCAAGAGGCTCAAACTATTTAGCTTAACAAAGAGAAGGTTGCAGGGTGACTTGATCACAATCTATAAGTACTTACATGGTGTTCTGTGCTAGGCCGCAGGCCTGTCAGGAGTGCTCTGAAAGAACGAGGCCTACACGCAGCAAAGCAGCGAGTTATTGGCTTTATTGAAGATCAGTGACACACCCGCAACGGGGACTCCAAGCGTTGCTGTCACGGAGGCGGGGAACCCAGCGCACCGGAGCTCTGCCTGGGACGGAGTCCGACGAAGGGGCAACCAGCGAGCCATAATAAGCAGTACACAGAAACAGCTCATGAATATATAATTAGGTAGTTTCCTAAAGGGGCTTTTCGCTACCTGGCAAAGGGCCATGCAGGGCAGACAAAACCGGCCTAAAGCTGGTTATAGCTGGTTTTCCATGTCCTACAGTGACCTGTCGGCTCCGAGAAAGCGGAAGTTCCCTGGCTAAGCCGTAACAAAGTCTTCCGCAGTCCCTTACACATGGGAAACAAAAATTTGATAGCAGGCGAAGGTATAACATGATCCAATGGCTGGAAGTTGAAGCCAGACAAATTCAGACTAGAAATAAGGTGCACATTTTTAAATGGCGGGGCAACTAAGCATTGGGAAAACGTTCCCAGGGTTGTGGTGGATTCGGTCAGGAACGAGGGCCTGCAGCAGGGCCTGGGCTGAGAGCTGAAAGCCCTGATTGGCCAAGTCACTGGACTGGCTGAGCAGCGTTGTCATGGCTGCTCTTAAGCCCAGCAGAAGCACCAGAGGCTGCTCCACATTAACACCTGCAGCAGCGATAGCTTCTGTGCCTGCCTCGTTCCCAGCCTTGCTTCTGCCCTGTTCCCCTGCTTGGTTTCCTGAATCCAGTTTGGACCCTTGGGCTGTGTGATTCCAGGGTCCTGACTCCTGGTTCTGACCACTAGGCATGACTGTCTGTGCCCCAGTCCAAGACAGATTCTCCATCACTGGCAATTTTTAAATGAAGATTTGGTGTATTTTCTAAATGATAGCCTCTCACTCAAATAGGAGTTCAATGACATCCTATGGCCTGTGTTTTGCAAACCAGATGATCAAATGGTCTCTTCTGGCCTCATATCCTAAAATAATTTTATATCTCTAACAGCCTTCTTATACCAACCCCTTGTGATTCCCCTGGCACTGGATCTCATTTATAGTCTGCTTCTCGGTGACTCAAATGAAAGATCTTCCAACATTTCTTCAGACTATTCCTCAGCCGAATAGACCTCACCATTAGGAAATCTTTCCTGAGCAGAGCAGCCTCCTGCAGATGTCCTATCCCCACGAAGTGTAACTAGTTGATTGTCTTTCTTTTCCTTGCTGGCAGCAGCCTCCGCAAAATGGCTTTAGTGTCAGCTGGGTTACAGCAAGCACAGTTATGGTTGTGAGCAAACAGGCTCAGCTTGATTTGCCATCTAAAAATAGAAGTTCCCAAAGAAAGCTGCTGCTGAGTGACATTGCATTAAAGGCTATTTCCTCTCTCTGGATCCATTTAGTGCATTAATGCATCCTCTGGCGGGAGGTATGTGCTGGAAGAATAGGGGCTATAATTATTCAACAGATGGGATGGCGAGAAGACAGTGACATCAATACCAATGAGCAGTTACTTATTGTGGTGGTGTATAAACATTGGGGCTTTTGCTGAGTCCAAACCAGCTTCTACATTTGATCCACTGTGAACACGACCAGATGAATCATGCAAAAAAAAAAAAAAAACCCTGGCAGTGGTTAGCTCAGAAAGTCAGCCAGTTTTCATGTAATCATTGTAGTGGTGGATAGAACTGGACCTAAGAGCCTGCATCTGTGCTATTACTCACTTAATTATTGCCTTTAAATTTTTAATATGAATTTAGCCCTGTAGAATGACCTTTAGCTACAAAATACGTGGAGCAAGAACAGGCCACAGAAGCTTCCAAACCTACGTCAACTAGAGAAACATCACCTGTTGAGGAGAGTTTAGCCTTCATATACATTCTGTCTCTTTCTATTCAATTGGCTCTCCTCCCTACAGTATCTGAACACCTCTTGGTCAGTAATCCACCAAGGAGGAAGGGAAGTGCTGTTATCTTCATCTCACAAACTGGGGACCAAGAGGCAGTGGATAGATTAAGTGATATACAGAAGGTCACACGGAGTCTGTGGCTGGAATGGAAGCCAATTCTCCCAAGTTTCAGACCTCTGGCCTGCCCACTAGACCACCCTTCCTTCAGCAGTCATGTAAGCTTATCCTCTAAGCTAAGGGTGCCGGCATGGAGCACTTGTCTACCAGGAACTGTACTGAGACCACTGACTCATTTCTGATAGGCCACTGAACAGAGTAACAGCCTCCAAACTGGGCCAGTTGGAGTCACTGAGCAAGAGGTGACAGCAGACCATGTTATTATTTTTACTACAGTAGTGGCTAAAGTCGAGACTGGGGCCCCATCGTGTTAGCTGTGGTACAGATACAAATCTAGAAAGTCTTTGTCCTGAAATGTGTACAAGCTAAATAGAAAAGGCAAAAAAGGATTAACTCATCACTGAGATGTTAAGGGCCAGATCTTTAGAAGTATTAAGGCACCTAAATACCTTTGAGGATGTAGGGATAAGTGACTTGCTTAAGGTCACAGAAGAAGGCTGTAGTAGAGCCAGGCACTGAACCCAGAGTGCTTGAGTCCCAGCACACTGCTTTAATAAGAAGACCACCCGCTTTAGTAGCTGGAGCCACATGGGCTTTTCAGAAACGGTGGGTAGGGATGGTGTCTCTAGCCTCTGTTTGTCAGAATCTGGGAATGAGCGACAGGGAATGGATCACTTGATGATGACCTGTTCTGTTCATTCCCTCTGGGGCACCTGGCACCGGCCACTGTTGGAAGACAGGATACTGGGCTAGATGGATATTTGGTCTGACCCAATAGGGCCATTCTTACGTTCATAGCAATGAATTTGAGGAATCTGATTAATTTAACCCTCTTTTCTGCTAGTGAAAAAACTTCCAGCTCCAGTCAGTAGTGAGTAATGCAATGGAAATACTGGGGGGGGTTGGGGAGGGGATTGTATTAAAAATCGAGCTAAAGAGAAGAGAAAAGATAACCCAACATTTTGAGACTTGAAATAAAAATGTAATTGTCGTTTGGAGTGAAGGTTCATGTTGGTTCCTTTTTCATCCATTTTTCTTTCTTCCATCCACACCCGAGCCCATCTGCAAATCCTCATTTCCAACTAACACTAAAACAGAAGGTTCATGATCCAACAAGGAAGTTTTGGAAATTTCATGAGACCCACAGGTCACAAGACTTGTAGGCAAGATGATCTGGCCCAGCACTCAGCCCCTTTCACCAACTTCTCCTGTTTTCATCTCTGTCCCATGTACTCCAGCAACCCACCTCTGGTTCATTACACAGGAGTGGGAGATTGTAAAGGGGAAACCTGATATCTCTTTTAGCTCAGAAGTTGCTTTGCAAGTACTAATTCACAACTAAAAATCAATTATGTCCTGGGTACCGTGACTGCCAAATCCATTGCATAAATTCTCAGAAAGAAACTGCAATTACCGACAGTGCGAAGACTATCTAAGGGATACATTTTTGAGTGTTGTACAGTGAAGATGTTGAAAATTTGTATTTCCCTTTTTTGTTTGCAGCCTTTTCTCCCTGTCTCCCCATTAATCTAATACGCGATTTCAGTGCTAGAGACACGGTACAAATCGTGCAGGCAGGAGAGTGAAAAACAAGAAAGTTCTAGAAACAAAAGCTACAATGCTGGGGAGACAAAAGGTCTTTGGCATCGGTACATTAGGAGAATCCCATTATTCCTGCTCAGCACGGGCCTTCAAGCACAGACTATTAGACTTATACCTTTTTTGCCAACAGAGTAAAAATGTTATAATGACTTTCAACAGAGACTAGAAACTAGATGAGGTCTCAGAGTAGCAGCCATGTTAGTCTGTATTTGCAAAAAGAAAAGGAGTACTTGTGGCACCTGAGAGACTAACAAATTTATCTGAGCATAAGCTTTCGTGAGCTACACGTAGCTACACGTAGCTCACGAAAACTCATGCTCAAATAAATTTGTTAGTCTCTAAGGTGCCACAAGTATTCCTTTTCTTTTTACATGAGGTCTGTGGCCTTCTGAGGTCCGTGAATATCACCCTGAAAACTCTGAGTCACAGATTTTTTTTTTCCGCTATGGATAATCTGGCAAAGTAAGAACTCAGCACCAGGCTTCACCTCTGACTTGCATATGGTGTTTGCTGTATAATGGGTAGGAAATACATGTATTTGTGGTCTCTCCACCGAGCATATGAAAAGTAGCCCATTGATCACAGTTGGATTTCCTACACTCCCTGCCATTCAACTTCAGAAGCACAAGCCCCAGTCTCTTGAGCCAACAGAGAATCACTGTTACCAATATAGGACCTATGACACACAATCTAACACAGAGCAATGCTGCACTGACAGCTCATTAAGGGTTTGCTTACTTACCTTTTCCTGCCAGCTGACTAAATCAACTATTGAGGAAGGAGAAGAATACCTCCTTGGGAGTAAGGAAAGCAGAATGTGGCCCTGTATCTGAATTAGTTGTGTAGGTGCCTGAGAGCTTTTATGGAGGGGATGGGAGTGTAGGACAAGTTAATATGAAAGAGAAATGATGACTCTGTGTTCAAGGCACTGGACCGGGACTTAGATCATGGATCTGTTCCTGGATATGCCACAGGGGATGGATCACTTGATGATTACTTGTTCTGTTCATTCTCTCTGGGGCACCTGGCATTGGCCATGGTCAGAAGACAGAATACTGGGCTAGATGGACCTTTGGTCTGACCCAGTATGGCCGGTCTTATGTTCTTATGTTCCTGTGTGACCTAGGGCAAGTCACCTCACCTCCCAGGGCCTCTCTTGCCCATCTGTATAATGGGGATGATAATGTTTCCTTTGTCTTGGCTATTTTGATTGTCTGCTCACAGAGACAGAGCCTGTCACATACTATGTGTCTGTATCCCTATTGGTTATGGCCTTTATCAGGCAGTAGCATAATATAAACAATACAGTACTCAACTGCAGCAAAAAAAGAGTCGGCTTCGAAAGCACACAGTTCATTTAGTACATTTTGCTATTAACCTAATTTTCTGATTACTTTGCTATACACTGGCTCATATTCTAATTTAAGTTGAAGGGGAAAATCTATTACTGCTACATCCATAAATCTCGCTGATAAGGCATGTTCTCATACACTGCTGTTCCATTTTATTGCTTTGATTGATAAGAGTTTTGGCTTAATAGAGTATTTTTTCCCCTCTTGGAGCATCCAATTTAATACTTGCCTAACGAAATGCTATTTGCTGCTGCTGTGCCAGAGAGCTGGTCCTTTCCAAACCCCATTCATGACGTAGCACAAGGACACAGCTTCACAAGGTTTGGGTGTGCTAGTTATTTAAACAGCATTGACAAAATGTACTAGGTTATACATTGGGGACAATTTTCATATAAAAGGCAAGATGGGGGGAAAATCTCTCCTCTTAAACAGGTGATTCTCCACCTTTTCCACACTGTGAGCCCATGTTACAACAGAAAAAAAGTTTTGGGGACATCCTCTTGTCTTTACAGTTACCTAGAAAGGTGGCCACTAATCCTCTAAAACCTAGTAATGATTGTGATGCTTCCTGAGGGGTAACCAAGGTTGTGAGGCACCTTGCTACCATCTGCTCTGAGTGTGAGGAAGTCATATCAGTGCCTGCTGGGGGTCAGCTCCCCAGCCAAGGGCAACACAAGAATTCCCCAATGAGCCTGGACAAGCCCCACTCTCTCTTGCTCTACAGCTTAGCAATAGGCACCCTCCAACCCCTGAGCCTTCCAAGCATCCCTCGGGAGTGTCCAGCCCCTGCTCCAATGGACACTCACAGCGTTCACAGATTCGCTGCCCTTAAAGAATCAGCATACCCCAGCTTACCAGTTCCACCTCAGATCACCGCTCCGCTTCACACACAGCACTTAGACATGTTTATAGTGAAAACAAGCCAAAGTTTATTTCAGAGAAGAGATTTAAATGGCAGCAAGTAGCAGTACTATGAATGGGTGCATGTGAAATAAAATCATAATACTCATTCTAGAACCTAGACTTATTTAACTGGATACTTCCTTGCCTTATAGAGCAAAGCTCACCTCAGCGTGCTTCCAGCATTTCAGCCAAGCCTGGCAGTGATCTTCCATTAATGAGACAAATCGCACTGCCAGCTTGCCTGCTTGGTGAAAGATGCCAAGTGTACCTCTCCACTCTCAGATATACCTCAGCAATCCATTGTCTTTACTCCTAAACAGGACCCCCACCTGCTGTTTATTTCTTCCTGTACGTTTCCTCACTTGAAGAGTTCACAACCTCTTGATTAGCATTCGGCTCAGTATACCAACAGGCATCCACTAGGAGACAGCCAATGCCCAGTACACACATAACTAGACAAAGAGATAAGTGTTTGTTACCTCCTGTTTGGAAGGGATCTGTCAGAGACACGTCCCCTCCTGGTTACCTGCCCTAAGAACATCATTTTCCGTATAGACACATAACTCCTTAAATATTATCTGCACACACATTTCACAGTGATTGGCAGAGACTTCCCATGCTGCCCTTTAGTGAATCAGTATGTGCATGTATTTTAGCCAGGGGATCTCAGTAAAACTTTATGCATCCCTGTGGCCTCTGCCAGTTAGCACCAAGAGCTCCCTGAGTCACAAGTTGGGAACCTTTGTTTTAAACTCTTCCCCTCATAGCATGTGCTGCTGAGCACCTGGCAATCCCCAATCTGGGCAAAATGCTGTAGCGTGCTTATCTGCCCTCTGCCTACCTTCACATCCCTATGCTGGCTGCCTCTTGACACTTACAATAAATTCACTCACCTTGTCCTTGCCTTCATAGCCCTGTGGAGTCTAGCTCCTTCTCTAACTTATTGTTCTCCTGTCTTTTCTCACATCCTCTTCCTCCCTCCCAAACAGTCCAGCTAACTGAAACTTTGGGGCTGTATTCATCCCTGAGCCAGCACTGAGACCAGCTTGCTCCTGCCTGAATCTAGGAATGGCTCAGCTCCTGTTGCAACTTAAGGCAGCCACTGGAGCTACCCTGACTTCCAGCTGGGTTGTCATAATCCCTATGGTGAAGCTGTGTAATAGCTGGGGCATAGAGAAGCCCTCGCCACCGCTCCTCCCACCCCTGGTCTGTATACTTGAACTTAAACTCATGATTCTATGAACGCGGTGGAGAGCACGATAAGAAGAGGAAGGAAAAGAACAGGACTTTGACTGGAAAGGAACAGGACCCAAGAAAAGTAGAATAGAAGATCTCAAGATAGAGAGGTCTATAGAGAATGAAATATTGAGAAAGTGAAGAGGGAGCTGTAGAGTGAACATGGGTCACTGTTGTCAGAGATTATGAGACCCATGTGCGATAGGACTAGCAAGCACTGACTGGGCTGCACAGGCTCTCAAGACAGAAAAGGGAGCTGTGGTTCGAAGGGGGCATGAATCTTCTTAGAAAAGGAGTGGTCCATTGTTCCCATGGGATCTGCATACCTTAGAATAGATGGAGAGTGCCAGGCCCCAAGGCTTCTGCCCTCTCAAGCACATGGAGGGGAACACAAGTAATGGGGAAAACTTCACAACTCCACTGAAGTTGCTGAGCCTTCATGTTCTCTCTTCTCCTCTCCAGTTTATGGGACCACTGATGGTGCAGCTGTGATCATTTGAGAATGTGTCCGTACAGACTTAGGAGTTCTGGCTGATATTCTGAAGCGTTACTAGGAAAACTGCTGTATCATGGATGCCCCTCTGTATGTATCTTTACTAAGCTGCAAACTCCACTTTGAAGGTGCAGCCTTTTGCCTTCTTCATGGTCGGTTTGCTGCAAAGTTGGGCTGAAATTCTAAAGGCTAGCGACAAAAGAAAAACAAAAGAAGGTCGTTGATGTTTAGTGCTCTCCCATGGAAAGGGAATAGATCTAAACAGGCTGGTTCCCAAGCAGGAAAAATGGTTTAATCAGAGGAGAGGTTGCCTTGGCAACAAAGTCACCTGGCATGGGTTTGTATAAGCTGGCAAGGGGATCATCTGACAAAGTGGGCTAAAAGTTATAACAAGGGAGGATCTAGCTGGGTCTTTGGCCGTTTTGTCTTTCGCTCAAAAGGAGAAGAGAATCAACATACCTGAGGCAAGAGGCCTTGTCTGCTTTCCTGAGCCCAGGTGCGCTCCCAAAGGAAGGGTGAGCTAGTACAAGGGCATTGCGGTTAGGATGTTTACTGGGATCTGTGCTCTCTTGTGTTTTATATGATTCAGTAGAGAAGACGGATGGTGTTAGAGCTTGAGCTAAGTGTTTCTGTGTGCCAAATGCTTCACAACTGCCACGTGCCTCCTGAGACTCAGGCAATAACCCAGAAGCCCCACACCACAGGGTGGAGTTCTGGGAGTGGGTTTGTTGCAGCTACAGGGGATCTGGAGGAGTCAGCATTGAGTCCAGGGCTTAGGCCACTAGAAAGCAGCTTCCAATATGGTGTGCTAGACAAAGCACTGTCTAGGCCCTGAGAGTGTGCTGAGGGACCCCTAGATTGGGGCAGTGGCTGGACTCCCCAGGCAGGCCCCGGAGGCTTAAAACTCCCAGGGACCCAGAAACTGAGTCCTTCACAGCAGTACGGTGGGTGGCCAGGATGGGGAGCCCAACCAACTCTATACCAGCAGAGAAGGCAGAGGTTGAGACCCTTTGGGGACCCCGGCCTTCAGCCCTGCAGATCTCATGATGGAGTCCACCTTTCTGTGTTGCCTTCTAGATGCTTCTGTGGCTCCATGGAAGCGAGTTAATTGTCTACAGCTTTCTCCCAAGGATCAGCTGTCGCCTGTGGGGGAGCTTGAGCGGCGGGGGAGAGACAAGAGCAATGGGATTGCATTTTTGGATTGACTTGAGATGCTAACAACCGGCATTAGTGTGATTAAAAACATAGGCCTGAGAGGAAGGACGTGTCAGATGTTAGTATATTTCACTTGTGTGCTTTTCTGGGTGCCTCTGGATTGCCTTATTCTGGCCAGGGTCTAAAAGAATTAGAGTACCAGGCTGAATGGCAGGCACAGTCTGGAGGCCTGAGAAAGAGCTGCCGAGTGCAAGTCACAGCTGCGCTGCTGAATCGCGGTGTCACTATTTGCAAGGCACTTCACCTGTCTGAGCCTCAGTTTACCTATCTGTACCCTGAGGGTAATGATGGCTGCCCAGAGTTGCAAAGTGCTTTGTGGTCTATGAAAGGGAAAAACACTAGAGTGCAACGAAGAATTTCAGAAGCATCAGACTTAGCTGATCAGCCTGATATTCAATACCCTCATGCCCTAATCATCTTCTTGCTAAAAGGGCTAATTGGGAGAGAAATTCAAAGGCACACATGGCAGCTAGGCAGCTGGTCCTGTTGACTTGCAATGGCAAATAGGCACCGAAGTGTCCGTTGTGCATTGAAAGTCTTTCCCTCAGCCCTGTCCTCTTCTACTGGAGCTGAACTAACAGAGTGGGCAGTGGCACCGTTTGCCGATTTGGCTCTTGAAACACCATGCCAGCATACGGCAGGACAGGGACACAGTGGGACTCTAAGAGGTAGAATCACAGAATCACAATGTTGGGTTGGAAGAGACCTTGAGAAGTCATCAAGTCCAGCCTCCTGCACTGAGGCAGGACCAAGTAAACATAGACCGTCCCTGACAGGGGTTTGTCCTTAAACCCCCCCCAATGACAGGGATTCCACAACCTCCCTTGGAAGCCTATTCCAGAGCTTAACTATGTTTATCGTGAGAAAGCTTTTCTGAATATCTCACCTAAACCTCCCTGGCTGCAGATGAAGCCCATTACTTCTTATCTTACATGGACACAGAGAACAACTGATCGCAGTCCTTTTTATAAAAGTTCTTACCAAAGCTGAAGACTATTATTAAGTACCCCTCTGTCGTCTTTCCTCAAGACTAAACATGCTCACTTTGTTTAACCTCTCCTCAGAGCTCAGATTTTCTAAACTTTTTGTCATTTTTGTTGCTTTCCCCAGATTTCCTCCTGGCCACCCATCGAACTGCTGTGGAAAATTCAGCTTCTGGGTCTCTGGGTGTCTTCAGCCTCTGGGACCTGAATGGAATCCAGCCAGTGCCACCACCAAGGGGTCACTGAAAACACTGTCAGGACACAGAACAGGAGCAGCAAACAAGGGAGTTTTGTGAGGGAGTATGAGAGGTAGGTGCACCTGACACTCTAAAATTAGCTTCCCGCCCAATACAAACAAGCAAAATGAAAGAGTAAAAATAATGCAGGCAGAAGTTCAGAGTGGGAGATATCCAGTGTATTGCAATGAATGTACCACATACAATTACCTGCCTTGTGGGCAAGGGGCAAACGTTGGTATTCGGTGCAAGCAATCCATGGCCCTCAGAGACCGAGGAAGGGCTCTGGAGACCAGAGTGGCTGAACTGGAGGAGCTAAGGGAGACAGAGAGGTACACAGACAAGACTTTCCGGGGCACAATAAAGCAGTCCCAGCCATGGGCTGACAGCCTCTGTGCTGTTGAGAAGGATGAAAGTCTCAGGGAAGGAGAACATCAAGCTGGAGTGGAAGGAAGTGAACCCATTATTGGGACCCTCTTCCTAGATGAGGACAGGGTATTCTCTCGCATTGAGGATACCCCACTGTGAGAGGGGACCCCAGTTATTAGGAAGAGACAGCTAATAGTAGGGGAGGGATTCAACTATTAGAAATATAGATAGTTGGGTTTGTGATGACGGGGAGAACTGCCTGGTGAATTGCCTGATTGGTGCCCAGGTTGCAGACCTCTCAAGACATCAGGATAGGCTTATGAGTAGTGCTCGGGAGGAGCCAATGGTTATGGTACATGTAGGTACCAATGATATAGGGAAAGGTAGGAGAGGGGTCCTGCAAGCCAAAAAGGTAGGCTACTAGGTAAGCTATTAAACTCCAAGATTAAACTACCAAAAACTAACAGCAATTTTTTAGAGTACATCAGAAGACTGCCTATCTATCAGTGGGGCCACTAGACGATCAAGGTGCTAAAGGAATATTCAAGGAAGACAAGGCTGTGGCAGAGAAGCTAAATGAATTTTTGCATTTGTCTTCACTGCAGAGGATAAGGAGAAGATCCCCACAAACAAGTCACTCTTTTTAAGGTGACACACCTGAGGAACATCCAAGTTTGAGGTGTCAATAGAGGAGCTTTTAGTACAAATTGATAAACGTAACCAAAGTGATTCACCAGGACCAGATGGTATTCACACCAGAGTTCTGAAGGAACTCTTATGAAATTGAAGAACTAACTGTGGTATCACGTAAATAAGTCTCTGTACCAGATGACTGAAGGGTAGCTAATGTAATGCCGATGTTTATAAAAAGGGTTCCACAGGTGACCCTGACAATTACAGGCAGGTAAGCCTAACTTCAGTATCATGCAAATTGGTTGAAACTACAGTAAAAAACAAAATTATCAGACACACAAATGAACACAATATGTTGGAGAAGAGTCAACAAGGCTTTTATAATCTATTAGAATTCTTTGAGGGTGTCAACAAACGTGGACAAGGGTGATCCAGTGGATATAATATACTTGGACTTTCAGAAAGCCTTTGCAAAGTCCCTTACCAAAGGCTCTTAAATAAAGTAAGCTGTCATGGGATAAGAAGGAAGGTTAGAGTCATGGATCAGTAACTTTTTGAAAGATAGTAAACTTATGTGATAAGTTACAGTCAGTATGGATTCGTCAAGAACAAATCCTGTCAAACTGACCTCATAGCTTTCTTTGACAGGGTAACAAGCCTTGTGGATAGGGGGGAAGTGGTATATGTTTATTTTAGTAAGGCTTTTGATACTGTCTCGTATGACCGTCTCAGAAACAAACTAAGGAAATACAACCTATAAGGTAGGTGCATAACTGGTTGGAAAACCATTCTTAGAGAGTAGTTATCGGTGGTCCACAGTCAAGTTGGAAGGGCATATTGAGTGGGGTCCCACAGAGATCAGTTTTGGGTCCAGTTCTGTTCAATATATTCATCAGTGATTTAAACAATGGCATAGTGAGTACATTTATAAAGTTTGCAGATGATACCAAGCTGGGAGGGGTTGCAAGTGCTTTGGAGGATAGAATTAAAATTCAATATGATCTGGACAAACTGGAGAAATGGTCTGACGTAAATATGATGAAATTCAATAAGGACAAATGCAGAGTACTCCACTTAGGAGGGAACAATCATTTGTACACGTACAAAATGGGAAACGACTGCCTAGGAAGAGTACTGCGGAAAGAGATCTGGGGGTCATAGTAGATCACAAGTTAAATATGAGTAAACAGTGTAACACTATTGCAAAAAAAGCAAATATCATTCTGGGATGTATTAACAGGAGTGTTGTAAACAAGACGCAAGTAGTAATTCTTCCACTCTACTCCACACTGATTAGGCCTCAACTGGTGTATTGTGTCCAGTTCTGGGTGCCACATTTCAGGAAAGATGTGGGCACATTGGAGAAAGTCCAGAGAAGAGCAACAAAAATGATTAAAGGTCTAGAAAACATGACCTGTGAGGAAAGGTTGAAAAAAAATGAGTTTATTTAGTCTGGACAAGAGAAGACTGAGAGGGGACATGATAACAGTTTTCAAGTATGTAAAAGGTTGTTTCAAGGAGGAGAGAGAAAAATTGTGCTCCTTAACATAGGATAGGACAAGAAGCAATGGGCTTAAATTGCAGCAAGAGAGGTTTAGGTTGGACATTAGGAAAAACTTCTTAACTGTCAGTGTGGTTAAGCAATGAAATAAATTGTCTAGGGAGGTTGTGGAATCTCCATCATTGGAGATTTTTAAGAGCAGGTTAGACAAACACCTGTCAGGGATGGTCTAGATAACACTTAGTCCTGCTATGAGTGCAGGGGACTGGACTAGATGACCTCTTGAGGTCCTTTCCAGTCCTATGATTCTCTGAAATATCTGGTTGGTTTTTACAATAGAAACAGGTAAATAGTGATGACTGTTCTGGAACTTGTGCTGTTCAATATATTCATAAATGATCTGGAAAAGGGGCTAAACAGTGAGATGGCAAGATGTGCAGATGATAAAAAATTACTCAAGGTAGTTAAGTCCAAAGCTGACTGCAAAGTGTTACAGAGGGTTCTCACGAAAGGGAGGGACTGGGCAAGAAAATGGCAGAGTAAATTCAATGTTGACAAGGGCAAAGTAATACACATAGGAAAACATAATCCCAACTATACATACAAAATGATGGTGTCTAAATTAGTTATCACTCAAGGACGAGATCTTGGATAGTTCTCTGAAAACATATGTTCAATGTGCAGCAGCAGTCAAAAAAAGCTAATAGCATGTTAAGAACCATTAGGAAAGGAATAGATAAGATAGAAAATATCATAATGCCACTATATAAGTTATTGGTACACCCACATCTTGAATACTGCATGGAGTTCTGGTCATCCAGTCTCCAAAAAGATGTATTAGAATTGGAAAATGTACAGAGAATGGGAACAAACCTGATTGGGGTATGGAACAGCTTCCACATGAGGAGAGATTAAAAATACTGGGACTGTTGAATGTTCAATTTAGAGTAGAGACGACTAAATGGGGATATGATAGAGGTCTGTAAAAATCAAGAATGGAGTGGAGGAAGTGCATAAGACAGTGTTATTTATCCCTTCACATAACACAAGAACTAGGTGTCGTCATCCAATGTAATTAATAGGCAGCAGGTGTAAAACAAACAAAAGGCAGTACTTCACACAATGCACAATCAACCAGGGGAACTCGTTGTCAGGGGATGTTGTGAAGGCCAAAAGTATAAGAGGGTTCAAAAAAGAACCAGATACGTTCATGGGGGGATAGGTCCATAAATGCTATTAGTTAATACGGTCAGAGTCACAGCCCCATGCTCCAGGGGTCCCTAAACCTCCGACTGACAAAAACTGGGATTGCACAGCAATGGGAGATTACTTGAGAATTGCCCTGTTCTGGTCATTGCCTCTGAAGCATCTGGCATTGGCCACTGTCAGAAGACAGGATACTGGGTTAGAAGGACCATTGGTCTGACCCAGCATGGCCATTTTTATATTCTTATCTTTTTTGCATAAGTGTGACACCCTTGAGGCAAACTAGGCAGTCGCCAAGCTACAGCCAAATTCTGCTACAGTGTGTTGATATTGTATAAAACATATAATTGCATAAGCTGTCACAAATCACACAAAGATAGAATATACCTTTGAAGGTCACTAAAATACTACAGCAGGAGTGAGTCTCCCTACTAAGGGAAAGACACCTCTGGAGAATCCATTATCAGACACTCCCCTGTCAAGGAAAATGCTTCCCTGGGGAAAACACCTCCATGGGAAAGGCTTCTGTAAATCAACCCCGTTCTAATGTAAAATACCCATCGGGACACTCCTTTTTGGAGACTAACTGCCTTCCCAGCTTCCCCCACATCCCTATCTCCCTCCCTGTCCCCAAATGGAGCTTTTATATTGCAAAAAGAGGTCACACTAGCCCACAGGTGACTTAAGACCTCATCAGTCCACTCCAATTAGTCCTGATGAGATCTGCAATCTGTTCCTTCACTTCTAGCCCACAGGGGGAAGTGCTCTTATGAGCTCATTTCAGTGGTTGTTAGACCGGAGTCACTCCTTATCACATGCTCCACACTGCACCATATGTAGGCCCAGATCCATAGGCACTGACTCCCTGGGAGCTCTGGGCCTCAAGCACCCACAGAAAAAAAATAGGGGGTGTTCAGCTTCAGCACCCATGGGGTTGGATTAACCCTTTTGTGGGGCCCAGCACCCAGACCTTTCCCCTGCCCCCCACTTGGCTAGATGGATCCTTGGTCTGACCCCGTATGGCTGTTCATATGTTCTTATGACAGTCATCTCTTTTATAGCACACTCTTGTAGTGAGGTATTCATCCTTGACCTCTCCTCCTTCAGTGCTTGAGTATCACACTGAGCATGAGCCTATAAAACTGGTGATGAAGATCTGTTCTATGTAGGCCAGTCTATTATGGTGGCTTATGCTTAAAACCTTACTAGGAAAACATCTCTCCTCTTAAAGCTAATGTGTCTGCTTCTAGGTGGGCTTTGGGAATTGTCCCATAGATCTGATCTACAGCAGAATTTACAGTCTCAGAAAAATTAGATTACAATATAGCCCCAAAATATTACAAGCTCTATTGAGCAACAGCCTTGGCCTAGTGACTTTAGGCACCCAACCTGAGACAGCTTAAAAGAGGTCTTATTTTCAGAAAGCACTGAGCACCTTTAAGTAGAACCAGTTGGGAATTTTTCAGTGAAGAACATCCATTCTGGGTCAGACCAGTGGTCAATTTAGCCCAGTATCCTGTCTACCAATAGTGGCCAGTGCCAGGTGCCCCAGAGGGAATGAACAGAACAGGTAATCATCAAGTGATCTATCCCCTGTCGCTCATTCCCAGCTTCTGGGAATTGGAAGCTAGGGACACCCAAGAGCTATGGCGTTGCATCCCTGACCATTATGGCTAAGAGCCATCGATGGCCCTATCCTCCATGAAATTTTTCATTTAATCAGAACCAAAATATTTTACAGGAACGTTTTGATTTCAATGAAACTTCCATCAGGAAGGTTTCTCAGATTCAGGATGGAATTTGGAAAACAGGGGGAAGAAGAGAACAAGAGCCCTACCCTGGACTAGCGAACAGCCCAGTGTTTAGGGAACCCCCTTAGGATGTAGGAGACCCATGTTCAAGTCCCTAATTTGGGCAGGGACTTACACATGGTTCTAGAACATCCCAGGTGAGGGCCCTAACCACAGGGCTATTGGCTAGTCTAAGGTGGGGCACTCACTCTCATTTTTCATGATTTTTTTTCAAAAACTCTTGGGTTTGTCCGAGTGCAGAACAGGGACATTTTTTCATTTCCCACCCAGCTCTTCTTTTAAGGTGTCTGTTAGTGGGCACCCAAAACTCACTCGTCATTTCTGAAAATGTTCGTCATTAAAGAGACAAGGTGGGTGAGGGGATATCTTTTATTGGACCAGCTTCTGGGGGTGACAGAGACAAGCTTTCGAGCCAAACAGAGCTCTTCTTCATTTATGTCCTTCGTGAAGAGCATTGTGAGCTTCTGTGCTAATTTGCAGTCGTCATTGTACCATGTGATTCCTACCGACGCTTCGCTCTCAGCAATTTTTTTAAAATGAAATCTTTGAAGGCAGGAAAAAAAAACTAAATTGCCATGACACCATCTTAATATTGCCTTTGATTGGACAGGACAGGCAAGCAAGAGGATCTGAAGCATTCTCTATCGCACACATTTCTAACAAGCCCTAAGGTGTTGCAAGAAGCAAGCTCTGATCTACAACACCTACAATATACATTAAGTCCTTTAATGCAGTAGGAGGGGAAATAGGAACAAAGGCAACATTCTGGCTCCCTGCAGATTCCCTTAGCTTGGAAGGTGGCAGGGAGCAGCAAAGTTGTCTTTCCCCCCATCTTTTCAAACTCATAGACTTTAAGGCCAGAAGGGACCATCATGATCATCTAGTCTGACTTCTCGCACATCACAGGCCACTCATCCACTCCTGTCATAGACCTATAACCTCTAGCTGTGTTACTGAAGTCCTCAAATCTTGATTTAGAGACTTAAAGCGACAGAGAATCCATTATTTATTCTACTTCAAACCAGCAAGTGACCAGTGTCCTATGCTGCAGAGGAAGGCAAGCCCACTCTGCCAGTCTGACCTGGGGGGACAATTTCCTTCCCAACCCCAAATATGGCAATCAGACCTTGAGCATGTGGGTGAGACCATGTTAAACCCCCAAATATGGTGCATCAGTATTTGTTCTTTGATGCTTGGATCTGGAGTGCCCTGGGACCTGTGAGATGGTTTAAAGATAGAATACTTTGAGAGATTTCACACTTATCTAGGGCTGAACCCCTGGACTAAAAGCTCTTCATTTTTAGCTTGATTGTGAGGCAGAGGCATGGAACCTAAGTCGCTCTCTACAAGAAAACCTCTTAGATCACTAAAAAACGCAAAACAAGTAGTGTTTGAGGATTCATTCCACCAGCAAGACAGTAATTATTGTGTGTATTACTGTAGTACCTAGAGCAGGGGTTCTCAACCTGAGGCCCAATTAGACCCAATTAGCTGCGGCCCATGTGACATCCTCAGGCCCACACAGGTAGTATAGATATTGTGTGGATGCGGCCCATGTAACGGAGAGCTGCATACGTGACCCACGGTGCTAAATAGGTTGGGAACCACTGACGTAGAGCCTTCAACTGAGGTCCCACACTGCTAGATGCTGTACTGACATCTAATAAGAAAAGGCACCCGTCTCAAAGAGCTTACGATCCAGACAGACAAGAATGAAAGTATTACCATTCCCAATTTTTAAATATATATTGGCAGGGAATCTGAGGCTCAGAGAGATTGACTTGCCCATGGTCATGTATGTCTATGGAAGAGCTGGAAATATAACCCAGGTTTCCAATGCCTTAAACACAAAACCATCCTAAATCACAAAGCCATCTGCGCTTTCGTCCTTTGGTGCATTACCAGTGGAAGAGCCATCTCCTTAAAGCTTAGAAATCCTTCAGAATCGTCCATTTTAAAAACAAGCTGCAGAAGGACATTCAAAATTAAGGGGCTGATCCTGAAGACCTGATAGACATGAACACATTTTACCCCCAGGGATTAGTCCTATTTAGTTGGGGATTGGTCCTGCTTTGAGCAAGGGGTTGGACTAGATGACCTCCTGAGGTCTCTTCCAACCCTAATCTTCTATGATTCTGATTGACTACAGTGAGACTATTCCCAGGAGTGCAGGTCGTAGGATGAGGCCCTAGTGTCTGTTACCATGGGAAAACAGCAACAGGAACAAATGTTAAAGACCTTTAAACAACTGATGCCTGAAAAAATCAATTTAACTTTACAAATGCTCCTTGAACTAGCAATAATGGCTTTTAATACCCCAGTGGAGAAGAACCAGTGGTATATTGTTTCTAGCAATAAATGGGGATGTATTATGTCAAATGCTTTGCTAAGCTCTTTACTTAATGCATCAGCCTTCAGATCCTTATCAATAACAGAACTAGTTCTTGACTGTCAATTTAATAGAGCTGAACAGACGGGCAGTTCAGTTCGATCGGCAGATTAGGTTAGCATCTAGTGCTCAGGCTGATATCTCTTTGTTTATTCAATGAACCAATCTTTCCATCACGTTGTTAAATCCGGACCACATGCATACAGGCCAAGGGACAGTGACCACTTACACAGAGTGCAGTGAGAGATGCTATTCTCAAACTAGCTGAATGCAAATCCAATAGAGGATTAAAACAATATTTCCAAAAATTGCCTGCTAAAACGCTATTTTCACTCGTCATGGTTTATTATTTATCTGCCACAGGTATCCTAAAAAAATCTCTCCCCTCCGTTACTGTGGAGGTGAAAGAAGATGTCTGCAGTAAATCTAATGTGGTCCAGACACCTAAATGTTTCACCAGTCCTGTAGAAAGTGCTTGCTGATAGGCACTGTCGGCGTTATTACATGGAATTCTCTCCACAGGGTAACAATCCCCTGCAAGAGTGGTGGAAAGTCAAAGTTCTGCAGCTTCTGCAGAGCAGAAAGTTTACTTTGTGTTGCTCTCTTACTATACATAGGTCTAAATAATGCTTAGGCTTGCCAGGAGTGCAGGGGACTGGACTAGATGACCTCCTGAGCTCCCTTCCAGTCCGATGATTCTATGATAATAGTGTTAAAAGATTGTTAAAGCAACCTTAACTCTGCCCCCTTGTGTTTGTGTATTAGGATGCAGTCTTTAATTATATGGTCCTATAATCAAGGTCCTGTGTATTCCATAATCCTATTGCCACAGAACTGGCTGCAGAATCCATCCCATCCCACTGAATCATGCTCCAGAATCTAAGCTTTATGATCAGTGAGGTTTTTAAAAGCACTCAGCCATAGCCTAACCCTACTCCCATTGAGGTCAAAGTGTCCCCCAGAAGTGCAATGAACCATGTCAATGCAGATGGTGTTTTCATCTACTGGAATCTATGAGAGAGCACCCACCTTTGGGGTGCCCCCTTGTGGCCTCAGAGCGGTCCTGCAAATAGCTCTCTGCTTTGATTTCCCTTTTCCAGGAACTCACAGTTCCCATCTTCCCAGGGACGGATTGCCTGCCTAGCTTCTCCACCATATTGTCATAAAGTGGTCTCTTCCTGAGGTCCCTCCTGCATCAGGCTGTGGCATGACTGGTGCTTCTGCCTCAGTTTCCTCTTTCTTCTAGAGTCCCCAGTAACTCCAGGGAAACTTTCAGTATACATATAGCACTTGTGAGTTTACAAAAACTCCCACAACCATAATCCAGATTTCCCCAGCACAGTCCAAACAGTACATTCAATCTTTCAAGTCCCAAGAGTCCATCAATTTACCCAATATAGCTCTGGCAACTCTCACCACACTCCAGCTGTCAGGTGTGGTTCCAGCATCTCTCCCCATGCCTCACCCCAGCTCCTCTAGCATTTCCTTTGCTGGTATGGCTCCATCTCTTGCCCAGAGACATCACAGGGGCACCCCCTTCATCATTCCCCAGCCTTTAGCTCTCTCTGGCCTTCCAACTTCAGGTCTCCAGCTCAGAGAACCGGCTGGCATCTTCCTCTGCTGCTCTCAGGCCTCTCCGGTCATGACTCTCTAGCCTGGGAAAGTTGGTAGGTGACACTCTGCCTGCCTTATCTGGCTCCACAGTTGACTAGGAATTCCTATCGCTCCCTCCTGCAGGAGCATCCCATTTCCTGAAGCTTTGCTCTTCTTCTGAGCTATCTCTCTACGCTCAGGACTAGGGACTCAACTCTCCCGCTCTGGATTCTGGAGCTTTCCCTTCCCTTTGGCCTCTCTCTCATTTATAACTCCCAGGGGCAGCCCCACTCCCCTCATTACACCAAACTAGGGTGCACCTGGACTGGAACAGGACAGCTGGGACCAATTTCATTTAAGGAACCAGCTACCCTGTGGTGGCATCTCACTGGTCATATTTAGGCTTAGAAAGAGTAGGTTTTTAATCGGTATATGTAGGTAAACATTGAGTTCACCATACACACACAAACTGACAAAAAATATGTCCATTGATAACAATCGACTTTTACAGAGATGCAAAGTAAGAAGAATGCTCCTTGAGAACTTATTAGTGGTTAATCTAAGGATATTTACGTTGTACATTTTGACATCTGATGTCGACTGTAGCCGGGTCTCAGGTGGTCTGCCGACCCGTTGGGAGGCAGTGGGGAGATACTGTCTCGCCGAAAGGCCTTGGTCACACCTTTCTGTTGATGGGGAGTTAGCGGAGGGAGGTGTGCCGGTCAGAGTCTGTGACACGCCCCTCAGGCCGGGGAGCGCCGGCAAGAGTCAGTGCTCTTTATCGGGGTTCTGCCACCCGAGGCAGGGTGGCCGGGGTAGGGGAACACAGACCCACCCGACTCCACTGCGTTCCAGCCCAGGGCCCTGACAGTGGCGGGAGGAGAGGGTCCCACCACTGGGTCAGCAGGGAGCCATCTGCAACACTCTGACCAAACAGACCCACCACACTGTGCAGTTCTGCCCCTGGGCTACTTCCTACCTGGTCTCTCAAGTGGGTCACTCTGGTTCCTCCAACTCGTCGGGATATTCAGCCACCGGTAGCCCTGGTAGCTCCAGCTCACCCTCAGCGTCAGGCTCACTCTGGCTTGGGTCGCTGCCTGGCTCCTTCAGTTCCTCGGGGTACTCTGCGGCCGGCAGTCCTGGTAGCCCGAGTCCTTCCGCAAGGTCAGGTTGCTCCTGGTCCAGGGCGCCCCCTGGCTCTGCAGTAGGGTCTGCAGGGAACACTCTGTGTCTGTCTCCCGCCCCGGTTCTGCCCTAACTGGGCTAAAGGCCCCGCCTTTTGTACTTTCTGTTCCATCCCTCCCCTTCCAGGGGGTGGAGTAAGATTGGCCTGGCCCCACCCACTCAGACTGAGAGCGCGGCTCTTTACCCTCTGGTTCAGAGGCAGGCCGCCCTGGCTCCCTACATCGACAGGGTGTGCTTTAACGGTTATAAAGCTTTAACTTTTCGAATCTCTACATCTACTGCAGCTGTGAAAATTTAAATCAACAACAATTAAAACATGCCAAAAGCTAACCATCAATATGATGCATCAAAATTATAAAAAAGGCAAATTGAATTCTGCCAAGCCTAGTTATATGAATACTTTTGAGGCCACTTGAGGTTTCTACTTGGGTCAGCTACAGTGATGTAGCTAGCCTCACTAGGCTGGTGGTTCCCATCTGAATTTTGTACAGTAAAATGGCACAGCTCAAAGCAGAGATGCAGCAAAGAGAATGGAGCAAAGGAGAAGTCAGCAGTGGGAGCAATAATTGATTCAAGTCCGGGGTGAAGGCCGTTGCAACAGGCTGAACGAGGGATAAGATCATAACCTCACTGTTTTGCCTTTAGCTACACTTTTTATGAGATGCTATAAGGTCTAGACCAGGGTGGCCAAACTCCTGCTCGTGAGCCATATGTGGCTCTTTTACAGTTAAAGTGCGGCTCGTAGAGCCGCCAGCCTCCCATTCTCCACCTACCAGATGGGGGTGGCGGGAGCTCAGGGCTTCTGCCCTGCGTCAGGGTGGTGTGGCTAAGGGCTTCTGCCCTGCGGGGAGGAGGGGTCTCAGGGCTTCAACCCCAGAGGAGGCACCTGCTGGGGCTCAGGGCTTCAGCAGGAGCGGGGCTGAAGCCCCGAGCCCTGACAGGCACACCCCGCAGGGCTGAAGCCCCGAGCCCCAGCAGATGCATCCAGCTCTCAAACGTCTGAAGATTATTGTATGCAGCTTGGAGGCTCAGTACGTTTGGCCACCCTTGGCATAGACTGTAACCAAGATCTCCGCAATGGAATGATGAATCAGTTATCTGTCCTATTCCACCACGCTGACTTCTAGCCACAAGCGGTCTCAGTCCAGAATGCCTGACC
Organism: Chelonia mydas; assembly: GCF_015237465.2. Classification (NCBI taxonomy): domain Eukaryota; kingdom Metazoa; phylum Chordata; order Testudines; family Cheloniidae; genus Chelonia; species Chelonia mydas. The sequence goes on from NC_057850.1 coordinate 252,801,300, forward strand.
CGTTCCAAAGCAGCGACATGTCTGAGAATGTTTAATGACTATTGTTTGGGCAATTGTCTCTGTCTTACCTGCCAATAACACTACCCAGGCCTATTAGCATGCCAAGATTAACGACAGTACATATGGCTAGGGGATGGCTCATGCGCAATCATCTTGCCCCTATCTACGCACTAATGTTTTCACTCTGAGATAAGCCGCTCTCACACAGGCCTTGTGATTACTAAGCAAAGAGCAAACAAATAAACACGCAGAGAGAGACTGAGCAAATATCATCATCATCATCATCACGGTTGTGGGCACTGCCACAATGAGTGAAGTGCTTCTCCAAACACAGGCTTTGCCCCAGAGATTTTATAATTTGACTGTCCAATATTGGAAATCCTTAAGCACATGAGGAACATGACTAGTTCCCTGATTAAAATGGAATGACTGACTATATTTCACTGGTTTCAGAGTAGCAGCCATATTAGTCTGTATTCGCAAAAAGAAAAGGAGGACTTGTGGCACCTTAGAGACTAACAAATGTATTTGAGCATAAGCTTTCGTGAGCTACAGCTTACTTCATCGGATGCATAAACTGGAAAATACAGTGGTGAGAATTATATACACAGAGAACATGAAACAATGGGTGTTACCATACACACTGTAACCAGAGTGATCACTTAAGATGAGCTAATACCAGCAGGAGAGCGGAGGGTGGGGAGGGAGAAAACCTTTTGTAGTGATAATCAAGGTGGGCCATTTCCAGCGGTTGACAAGAAAGTCTGAGGAACAGTGTGGGGGGGGGGGGGGGAATAAACATGGGGAAATAGTTTTACTTTGTGTAATGACCCATCCACTCCCAGTCTCTAGTCAAGCCTAAATTAATTGTATCCAGTTTGCAAATTAATTCCAATTCAGCAGTCTCTCGTTGGAGTCTGGTTTGAAGTCTTTTTGTTGTAATATTGCGACTTTTAGGTCTGTAATCGAGTGACCAGAGAGATTGAAGTGTTCTCTGACTGGTTTTTGAATGTTATAATTCTTGATGTCTGATTTGTGTCCATTTATTCTTTTACGTAGAGACTGTCCAGTTTGGCCAATGTACATGGCAGAGGGGCATTGCTGGCACATGATGGCATGTATCACATTGGTGGATGTGCAGGTGAACGAGCCTCTGATAGTGTGTGGCTGGTGTGATTAGGCCCTATGATGGTGTCCCTTGAATAGATATGTGGACACAGTTGGCAACAGGCTTTGTTGCAAGGATAGGTTCCTGGGTTAGTGGTTCTGTTGTGTGGTTGCTGGTGAGTATTTGCTTCAGGTTGGGGGGGCTGTCTGTAAGCAAGGACTGGCCTGTCTCCCAAGATCTGTGAGAGTGATGGGTCGTCCTTCAGGATAGGTTGTAGATCCTTGATGATGTGTTGGAGAGATTTTAGTTGGGGGCTGAAGGTGATGACTAGTGGCGTTCTGTTATTTTCTTTGTTGGGCCTGTCCTGTAGTAGGTGACTTCTGGGTAATCTTCTGGCTCTGTCAGTCTGTTTCTTCACTTCAGCAGGTGGGTACTGTAGTTGTAAGAATGCTTGATAGAGATCTTGTAGGTGTTTGTCTCTGTCTGAGGGGTTGGAGCAAATGCGGTTGTATCGTAGAGCTTAGCTGTAGACAATGGATCGTGTGGTATGATCTGGGTGAAAGCTAGAGGCATGTAGGTAGGAATAGCGGTCAGTAGGTTTCCAGTATAGGGTGAAGCTTTCACTGAGGGCTTCATTTAATGCATATTGAAGTGAATAGAAAACAACCGTGACTTCTACGGAGGTTGCCTTCTGTCCTGAATGCTGATATATGTGTTTAACCTGAGGTTTATAAAGCAGAATGACTACAGAAAGGTCAAAGCTCTCAAAGTCCTGAAGACAATTTCTCAGTATTAACACATCATGACTGGCCATTGATTGGGGATTCATCATTGTGCTTCAAATTTGATTTATTCCTGGTACATTGTTGCGGTCTGGTTTTTACTGAGTCTCATAAATAAAAGAAAACAAAGATCCTAGAGATAGAAACATGAGAAGGGGGTGGGGGTGGGAAATCCATCATTATAAATATGATACCAGGTAACGTTCAAGGACAGAACTGAAAGGCCCATGTCGGAGACTCTCCTCAATAAGCAGGGAGAGGAATTTATTGTGGTAAAATGGGGTATAACTAGGAGTATGGGGAGGGGACCTGAGTGGAGAGTTGAGGATTCACATCAGGAAAAACTTGAACACTAAGTGCCTAATCCTGCAAATATTTACGTCTGTGAGTAGCTTGACTGTCATTCCTAGTCTCACTAAAGTGAAGGTACTCATGTGCAGAAGCGTTTCCAGAATCAGGTCCTAACATGCATCAATAAAAGTACTCTGCTTCACCCATTTCCACATTCACCCATATCGGAGCTTTGCTGGGCAATAATCTGGGTTGCAGCAAGACACACCCCACAAATGTAAAAGCACGGCTGTAAGTTAATGGAAAAGTCCCCAGCATTCATTATCATCTTCACATCATCTATAGATCAACACGCGCTGCACGTCCATCTCCAGCACTGGGACTATTGCATGAGTAACTACTCACATGCTTACGGGTTTGCAGAATGAGGTCCACAGAATAAAGGATAGAAATATAACCTGTAGTCAGGGCCCCAGAACCTCAGCTAGTGTAAATCAGTTTAGCTCCATTGGAATCAATGGCCCTTTGCCAGTTCATACCCACGGAGGATCTGCTCCAAAGCAGTCAGAGGGCTGACCAGCAAGTATTCTCTTGGATCCACATTTTACTTTCCTTAGAGGTAAACTATCCCTGGTTGCCCCTCTTAGGTCTCTGTTTCTTTATCTGCCTGACACCAATGTTTTCCAGTGCTGCTTACCATCTGGGGGTTTGTTGTATTTGCTACTCTATTCTGGAGATAGTGAGAGTGCTGGAAATAGCGACAACAGCAGAAATACAGCCAGCGTTTGACTACCTGCTGCTTAAGGATGGTGCCCATTGTCCAGTGTAATGGGGGCAATCATCTCTTGAGCACCTCCTAGCACAGTTCTTTTCTAGCCACTGGCACCCCCCAGCAGGCAGCTAGCTGACTTTTGTGGGTGTGACAAAATGGCCAATGTTAGTATAGTGGGTCCTGCACTTCTCTTGGCAGGGGGCTAAGATGCCACCCCTTACCCCTGCTCTTGGGGCACCAAGGGCCCCACTAGTGGCCCAAGAAGGTGGTAAAGGAGGGAAGCAGGGGAGGGGTCTGGCTTTGCCCCTCGCTCTGAGCCCCAGCCCCTCTCAACCCCTGCTGGTTCTTACCCTCTTCCCCCTTGGGTGGGGTACCCTCAGTCCTTAGACATTGGGGGAGGGAGTCTCCCTTACTTCAGTTCTCTGATCTTTCAAGTCTCACAGCACACCTCCAAGCTCCAGTCCTCTCTCCTTCTCCCTGTCTGCCTGAAGCGGGGGGGGGGGGGGGGTTATTAAGGCCTGACAGGGCCTTAATTGACTGCAGGTGCTCCAATTAACCTGTAGGAACCCTCCCTAGTCTACAGGGAAACACGCCTTAATTAGCCTTGGGCTTATGTATTTCCCCTCTTGTATCACAGGGTCTTCAGTGGCTTGGCCCTCAAATGAACCTCTGCCAGGGTATTCAAGAGTCCAGTAACTAAACAGTCTATTTGCCCTTGCTAGGCTCTTCAGCCTTAGCTCTGGATCCTTTAAATTCAGTCCTTTGTTTGAACTCCCAAATAAGACCTGTCCTCTTCTTGGGGTTTACACCACTTTACCTGTGTCTGGCCAGGCCCGCCCACCCACTGCGCCAGGTTCCAACCCAGAGGCCCTACACACATGCTCAACTTCAAACTTCTGCTGTTATTTCTCTGGGCCTCTTCCTGCTGGACCTTTTATCGCTAGCCGTATCCAACAGCCAACGGCCTCAGATTCTTCTTCCTCTGAAATCTCAGTGTAAGCTCAGCCACCACTAACTCTGGCTACTTGCAGAACTCCTGTGGAGTCCCCTCCCTCCCTCCTCTGATCCCAGCCAGGGACTGACCTGCTAAGGCCCAACAGCTCCCTTAAGTGAGCCTGCTGCTGGGAAGCCTCTCTACATAGGCCTGGAGGACCCACTGTCACTGCTCCTTTCCCATCTCTTTGCTGCTTCCTAGGGCAGAGTGTAGTAGGACCGCAGGGCCTCCTGAAGGGAGCCGCAAAGGCCAGGCCTATCCCGTCACGCGCAGTTACTGCGCTAACTGCAGACTTGTCCCCTCCTGATCTCTTGGAGTGCATTCCATTCGGTCTCAGCCCTCACTACCTATGCCTTTCTCAGGGTGGGCTTATGCCATTCTCCTGCTCTCAGACCAAGCTTTGGGATGCAGTGCCTAGTGTACCAACCATGATTTGTCAGCATGTCCGATTGGGTTCAACCCTGCAACCCTCTTCCTTGTGGGAGCATCCAGAGCCCAGACAACCTTCTGAAACCAGAGTACTCTTTCCTTAGAACCAGAGCATTTCAGAGAACAAGAACTTAAAACAATAAACAGTCTACATGCCTGCCTGTCTTCCCTAAGGATTGCCATCCCCAGGGAGCATGAGGAGACCTGGCTGCTTCAGACATGCCCACAGCACTTAGCTCTGTGCCCCTGTTCCCACTACTGACAGCTCAGTCTCCCATCAAACACTTAGGGAAAATTTCAAGACAATGGCCAAGGCATTCGTCATGAAGATGCTCCCTTCAGGCTCTGGCCTGTGGCCATAGTGACACAGTTGTTTCACCCAGGTTGGGAACTAGAGATCAAAAAGACACTACACAGTTAAAGAGACTGAAGAGAGGGAGGGAGGGAGGAGCTGTCAGTAGTGGGAACAGGGGCACAGAGCTAAGTGCTGTGGGCATGTCTGAAGCAGCCAGGTCTCCTCATGCTCCCTGGGGATGGCAATCCTTAGGGAAGACAGGCAGGCATGTAGACTGTAGCATAAATCAATAGACAACAGGTGGATATAGACAAATGAGGACACAAGGAAACAATAACACAGTAGTTGTCATGGCATGGGGGTCAGCGGTCTCAGCACACCAGCAGTCTAACCATTGTTAAGGTTTTTTTAGGCATCTCAGCAAAGGAGTTTTAAGAAGGACAATGAGTTGGCTTTGTGGATGTTTATGGGCACGTATGGGTGTCTTGCAATGGATATCCTTCCGCTGACTCCACTCAGTTTTGGATCAGGTCCTCAATCCCTCTGTTAGTTTTCTGCTTCTTTCTTCATAGCATGAATATGATAGTCAATGTCGATGAGATTGTATTCCCATCACAAGTGAATGAAAAAAATCATTTGATGGCATTTTCTTACCTACGGGCATCTCGGAGATTTCCCTCCGTTCTTTTATTAACTTAGAGCAGAAGCAATATGCCTCACTGAAAGCTGTGCTTTATTACTTTGACTTGAGCTCGACAGAGCTGAGTAACTACAGAAAGGTCAACGCTTTCAAAGTCCGTAAAACCATTTCCCAGTAACAGCACATCACTGATTAGCATGCACTGTCTCAGTGCTTGGGTTATACTGGTGCCTTTCCGTGTTCTGTTTGTTACTGCCTTGGCTAAATGGAACAAAAATAAACAAAGAATGCTGGAAAGATAATGGGACATGGGAAAGAGCATACACCACTGTACATGTTATACCAGGTGCTGTATATGAACAAAGAATGACCACTAAAAATACAAGTTTGAAGAATACCAACTCTAAGAAGAGAGAGGAAATGTTTCAGGTTGGAAATAGAGTATCACTGCTTATAGAGAACCTAGCACAACAGGGTCCTTCTCCTTGACTCAAGCTCCTAGGGTATGTCTACACTGTACACTAAGCCTGGGCTCTGACTCCGGTTTAAGCCCAAGCCCCTGTTCCCTCCACACACTGACTAGAGTCAGCAAACATTCAGGAATGTGGGTCAGAGCCTGAGCCTTGCTGTGACTCAGGTCCAAACCCTGTCATTCTGCAGTGTGGGTGCAGGTCAAGCCACAGATCTGTGTCAGAAGGTCTGCGTTCTGCAGTATAGACACATTAGCACAACTGAGAGACCCGGGTCCAGCAATTGTAAGCCCAGGTTTACAGTGCAGTGTGGATACTCAAGCAGGGCTTGGAAACACTGCATCCATAAGCCCAGGTCCCACAGACCGATGTTTACAATGCAGTGTAGACATATCCCTAGATGCTACTTCTATAAAAATGTATTTATTTAGCGTGTGCATAGTCGTCTAGCTAAGCAATGGCATCTTCAGTGGCGTGATGCAGTTCTTCTAGGTCACCGCTGAACCTAGTCAGCAGGCATTTCTCGACAATGTGTGTCATGGTCTGTGTCGCCCCGCAGCTGCACAAAGGGCTGTCACAAAGGCCCCAGTGATACCGGTTGTCTGCACAGAGACCTTGCCCAGTCCAGAGCCTGTTCCACAGGGACCATTGGTGATGGGGCAGGTCAAAACCAGACGGGCAAACTGTGGGGTCGGCGACAAGGGACTGGTTGGGGATTATAACAGATATCCGTTCCTCTCGCCAGAGTGTTTCTGCCCTAACATCCTGGCGGGGTGGATGAGACCATAATGAGCGACGTGACGGCAAACGTGCAGCTGGTGGTTTAAAAAGGTCATTGTGCAGTGGCAAGCTTGAGTTGGTGCGTACTTCCTCCAGTAACTTGCCAGCAGGAACCTCTTGTCTGATAAGAGGAGGAGCGATATTGCTCAGAACTGGGAGCCATAGGAGGGGAGTCGGACGCAGGGTGCCGGAGATGATACGCGTGGCGGCATGTAACTGCGTATCCAGCAGTTTGGTGTGTGACAGTCAACTCCAGATTGGTGCGCAGGACTCCGCCACTGAATACGAGGTGGCAAGAGCTGACGTCCGCAGAGTTGGAGCACAAGCACCTCATGACGAACCTGTCAGTTTGCTAAGAAGATTGTGGCGCATCTTAACACTAGCTGCTGTCTTCTTCAGGTGGGCATGGTAACTCAGTTTGCAGTCTAAGGTCACACCTAGATGGACCATTGGGGGCAATGGATCAGCATCCTCGTCGGCCACTCACCAGTACCTGACAGCAGTCAGGGAAGCTAATGATCCAACCAGCGAGCCGAATTCCATGAGCACTAGCTCAATGAATCCCGGCACTGTCATCACCAACAACGCCAACATGATATAAAAATAATAAATTATGATAAAGATAATCAGGAGTAATGGGAGGGAATTGGGGCAGGGCCCATCTTTTTTGTCCTGTGTTTGCGGAGCGCCTAACATAATGGGACCTGATCAATGAAGAGGGCTCCTAGCTGTTACAATAATACAAAGAATAAAGAATAAAAGGATTATTGAGGTTGGATACCAGGAAACGAAATCTAAGAGCCAGATCATGCAAACATACACACAAGCAACATTACTTTAAAGAAGAGGGCTGCAGAGAGAACAGGCCTAGCTGGTGTAAAACCATGGAGCAGTTACACCAGCTTGAGGAGCTGGCCCTATATTATGATCCGGTTTTGGATCATTTTCCCCACCTTGGATTTTTCCCAGCTGGCTCTCTGCTTGCTGTTTCCTGCCTGTCTTATTGCAATCTCTGTTGAACCCTTTGCTTTATCTCTCTGTCTCACAGCTGTTTGCAGAGTCTCCAGAGTGAGTGGCTCCATCTCGCAGGTGTTGGGTGGCCACTCTGAGAGGTCCCACTGGCAGAATCTGGTTTTATAACCAGCTCTAAGTTTCCCCCATGTAGAGGATCCCCCATGCAGCACAGAGCTCATAACAATAACCCCCAGCTCTTACACAGCACTTTTCATCATAGATCTGAAAGCACTTTAGAAAGGAAGTTGGTATCATTATATTTGCAAAGAGTAGCCTCCCCCCGGGAACCTTCTTGCAGCCTCAGGGCAGCCCTACAAACTCTCCTCAGTTATCCCCTCTTGGGTCCTCAATAAACTAAAAAACGAGGCTTTTACAAATCCAAGAACAACGGCCCTCCTCAGAATCTCGTTTTAACTTAAAATTCAAAAACCATAAAAGTCCCCCCTCCAGCCTAATCTGGGAACAGCCCCCAAACTCCACTGGTCTGGTCAGGGTCCTGCATGCTTTAGCAGGTTATTCCCAGCCGGGGCAATTCCCCTGCTCTCTGGGTCTTCCCTTCAGAAGACTTTCTCACTCTCTGCAGTCTCTCTACAGCCTCCAGAGCAGGGTCCAGCTGCTTCTGCATTTCCTTTTCTTTTTCTCTTTCTCCTTCCCCCGCTCCCTTCCTCCAGCTTTCCGCTGCCCTTTGTAGAGGAAACAGCTGTTTTCTCTCAAGTGTGCTGCCTTTCCGGTAATCAGGGTTGGCTGGGCCCAAAAAGGGGCAAGCCGCCCTCTTACAATCTCCATTTTACAGTTTAGAGTGACATGCCTCAAGTGTGTGGCCTCCAACACACCTTTCAGGAGGCTGTTCCAAAGCTGAGGAGATCCCATTGTCAGGCAGATTTCCCTGGAAGTTTATATTGTTTTTCATTTCTAAAATTTCCCATCACTCATAATGTCCCATCACACATAAAATGTCACCTTCCAGCTCTTACATGATGGGGCTCTGAGCATGATGGGGTCACATGTTTTCTTTAGGTGATTGTTGCATTTCCATTAAAAAAGGTGGGGGGGGGGAATCCCCCCACCCCCATATAGTAAGAAACTCTGAGCTTATCACATTAATGATAACACCTCCTACGTAGCACTTTCCATCAGTAGATCTCAAAGTACTTTACAAAGGCGGTCAGTATCATTTATCCTCTTTTACAGATGGGAAAACTGAGGGGCCACAAGGCAAAGTGTCTTGCCCAAGGACATCCAGCAGGGCAGAACTGGGAATAGAACCCAAGTCCTTTGAGTGCAAGTCCTGTGCTCTATCCACTAATCAACACTACTCTGGAGAGAAACCAGATTTAATTCATGGTAGCGATTCCCTCTTTAGGGGCTGAATCAAAGCCTACTGAAGTTATATGAGAGAAGAGATATGGCAGCTGTGGCATATCACAGTCCTTCATCAATATTTGTCAGAGGTAGTACTGTTGTAGTCCAGCGGGTGCATGCACAGAAAACAGAGGAGCAAAAAAAAAAAAAAGGAAACGTCTCCCAAAACAGCATGAACATCCCCTGTCAAAATAATGAATGTACCAGTGTAAACAAATGAGTAACTGTTTGAGGCACAGTCACTGAGCTATAATTCAAACGAAAAGAGTTTTCTTCAATTTACTAAATACAATTATATGAACATCTTAAACCTCTTCTCTGGCATTTGATCAATATTAACTGATCTGCTCCTTTTAAATAACTGTTAACACTTTTAGTTGTGATGAGTAACCAATCGTTTCTTGCGTTCAGACTAGCATGGATTTTTTTCTTATTTGTCCTTAAGTGAACCGTTTGTCAGGGAAGGGAGTGGGAGGAGTCATTTGTAGACTTCTACAAAGATGGCCAGATCCCCAACTGATGTAAAATGTGATCACTCCATTGACGTCAATGAGGCAGATCTCCATGTGGTGATAAAATGCCATAGCATTATTGAAGTCAATGGGGCCAGATCCCCATCTGGTCAATGGGGGCAGGTCCCCACACCGGCAAAGGTCTATTGACATCAGCAGATCTATGCCAGTTCACACAGTTCTATGCCAGTTCACAGCTGAGAACCTGTTCTACAATTGTGGGCAGAGAAAAATGAAAATAGATGGGAATCTTTCATAATCTAGGGCCTGATTCACCAATGTATTGCTCTGGTTTTATAATGTCACAGAGAAAGAGAGAGAGGCTTCAGAGATAGTACAAGGGACAGATACAAAGCAAATTAAATCAACATGATGGAGACCACCAAAAGCCATGGCGGGCAAGGGGAGTGCAGACAGGCACATAGGGAGACAGCGGCAGTAGAAGGGGAACCAATCTCCTCATGGACAGTCTGGATTTGAATAATCAGGAGGCCAATAAACTAATAGCAAAGGAGGAGAGTAAAAAGAGGGAAGATATGGGCACTCAGCACAAAATCAGGATTCTGAGAACAAAATTAATCAAGAAACCAAAGGACATGAAGAGAAGAAATTCTTGACTTGCCTGTATTCCAGTGCTCAGAGCCTATGTAACAAATGAGGAATTGCAATTGTAAATGTATGAACATAAATTTGATCTACTTTGTATTACTGAAACCTGGTGGGATGATTTGCACTGCTTGAATGTTAACATCAAGGGTTATAAGAACATAAGAATGGCCCTACTGGGTCAGACCAAGGGTCCATCTAGCCCAGTATCCTCTCTTCCAACAGCGGCCGGTGCCAGGTGCCCTAGAGGGAATGAACAGAACAGGTAATCATCAAGTGATCCATCTCCTGTCGCTCATTCCCAGCTTCTGGCAAACAGAGGCTAGGGACACCATCCCTACCCATCCTGGCTAATAGCCATTGATGGACCTGTCCTCCATGAATGTATCTAGTTTTTTTTAACCATGTTTTAGTCTTGGCCTTCACAACATCCTTTGGCAAAGAGTTACACAGGTTGACTGTGCATTGTGTGAAGAAATACTTGCTTTTGTTTGTTTTAAACCTGCTGCCTATTAATGTCGTTTGGTGACCCCTAATTCTTGTGTTATGAGAAGGAGTAAATAACACTTCCTTATTCTGTTTCTCCACAACATTCATTATTTTATAGACCTCCATCATTTCTCCCCTTAGCCGTCTCTTTTCCAAGCTGAAAAGTCCCAGTCTTATTAATCTCTCCTCATATGGAAGCCGTTCCATACCCCTAATAATTTTTGTTGCCCTTTTTTGAACCTGTTCCAATTCCAATACATAACCGATTTAAAAAGGGTTGAGTGGGCAAAAGGGGACAGGGAGTGGCACTTTATGTCGAAAAGGGCATTATCTGTTTCAGAGCCACTGATAACTCAGAAGAAAATGATCCTGAATGTTTGTGGATCAATGTCCTAACAGATAAAGCACAATATGGGGTATTAATTGGTGTGTGCTAAAGATAACCAAATCACACTAGGGAACAGGATGACCACCATCTTATGCACCTACCTGTTATGTGCAGGAAAAAAGCCTGCATGATCATGGGACTCATTAATATGAGTGACATATGCTGAAGGTTTCAAGCTGCCAGCACTAAAACATCCTTGGAACTTCTAAGCATTATAGATGGCAAAGTCCTAACTCAAAATGTGTCACAACCAAGACGGGGGAATTCTTTATTAGACCTTGTCATAATAGATAAAGAGGAACTGAGCACAGAACTAAAACTTAATGGTAGCTTAGGTACAAGTGACCATGACTTGATCATATTTCTAATGTGCAATCCAAATAAAGTCCAGAACCGTACTATATATACTTGGTACTTTAACAGAGACAGTTTCACAAAGCTGAAAACAGTTATCGGTCAGATCAGCTGAGAGGAAGAATTTAATTAGAAAATCAAGGAAGAAGGCTGTACTGATTTAAAAATTCACCTCGTTTAGAGGAGAAGTGAAGGCAGCACAAGCAAACAATATGTGTTTTCATACAGCTAAATGTAAATTTTCACATCTGAGGACAAAGAATATAGGCTCTCTTTACAGGACGGGGGACTCTATCCTGGGAAGCAGTGATTCTGAAAAAGATCTGGGGGGTTGTGGTGGATAATCAGCTGAACATGAGCTCCCAGTGTAACACTATGGCCAAAACAGCTAATGCCATTCTGGGATGCATAAACAGGGGCATCTTGAGTAGAGTTGAGAGGTTATTTTACGTCTATATTTGGCACTTGTGTGACAGTTGCTGGAATACTGTATCCAGCCTGGTGCCCACAATTCAAGAGGGATGTTGATAAAGTGGAGAGGGTTCAGAGAAGAGCCATGATAATGATTAAAGGATTAGAAAACGTGCTTTATAGTGAGATGCAGGGAGCTCTGTCTATTTATCTTAACAAGGAGAAGGTTAAAGGGTGAGTTGATTACTGTCTGTAAGAACCTACTTGGGGAACAAAATGTCAGAAATGATGTAGTTATTACGTAGTCCTGCCTTGAGTGCAGGGGACTGGGCTAGATGACCGCTCAAGGTCCCTTCTGGTCCTACACTTCTATGATTCTATAAACTCTCAGCCCTTTTAGGTGTGATCTCCTATCCTGCCTTCTGCACTGTTATGTTCATGGCACACAAACATGGAAGATGGAGTATTTTATGTTTTTATCTTTCTGGAAGAGTAACACTACTTTCTCTCTTAAAATCCAGAACCTTAACACACAAGAACCAAAGACAGAGAAAGACAAAGCAGGCTGCTCCCTAAGGCAGAGAGGCATCACTCAGCCCGACTTTAGTCTGGGTCTTTGCAGACTGACTGCAGAAAACCAAGATTGCAAGCTTCACTAGAGAGCCCACTAGCCTGCAAGCAGGACCAGGAAACCCTTTGCACTTTAAGTGATAGCTTGTAATTTTAACACAGTTTTCAATGCATTACATACACAGGTAGTAACTCCCTTTCTTTGGACTCCTGGCTATGATTGCCTCCTAACTACGCCGATGAACCATCTACCCACGTTTTGACATTCCACTAGCTCAGATCAGCTACTCTAAACCATAGCCCCTTGCACCGCGTGGAGTACCAGAGCTCAGACTCCTTAAAGGACATTCAGAAGGAAGAATCACCCTGTCGTGTTCCTTTATCTTACAGAAAACAGGAATCTTCAGTTGCATCCCAAATATGGCATTGATTATAAAGAAGAAAAAGACTGCAAGAAGAATAATGCTCCCTTAGGCTTAGATTTTAGCCTTATATTGAGTATGACCTTCCTTCAGCGGGACTTCTTGAAGATTAAGGTAAATGAGCAGAGCTATCGAAATCTGTCCCTTTTGCGGCATACCAGTGTGGTGTTTACCATATCTATTATAGCGCATTGGGGGATAACAATGAGTAGATGTAATAAATATTTCCTCATCACTCATTTTACCCTGACTGTAATTCTCCTATATGGAGCTCCTTCAAAAATGTTGCACAAACCTGCTATTTCCTGCGACCCTTTGCAGGGAATCTCTTTGTCATGTCCTTCACCCTGGTAATGAAGTAATTTCAGAGTGACAGAGCCATTTCAGGCTGAGCGGCAGATTTTCCCCTGCGGGTAGTCAAAGGAGAAGAATTCTGCAGCATGCACTGAGGTACAATAATAAATAATAGTTTGTAGGGGGAAGAAATCCTAGCATTGAAGAGTTAATCATTCTGTTCTACAGATTTTCCATGAGAACTGTGAAATTCCTCTGACAGATTAAATAGTCTAACTTGGAGTGTTTCTCTGCAAAGGCAGACATTACATTCCACTGGTGCATCCTCGAAAAGAATTGGTCTCTTTGGGGGGACCAGCATTCTATTTCTAGCTCTGATTTCCTGGGTGACATGCAGCAAGTCACTTAGGCCATAGTTCTCAAATTCATAGATCTGTATTTGGACACCTAAATAAATGGCCTGATTTTCCTGAGGTGCCCTGTGCCTGCAGCTCCCAGTTGTGTCGAGCCATTTTATCCTAAATACAAAGGGGCCTGAATTTAGGCACTCAGGTTTGAACATTTGTCTTTATGTGAATACAGGGGCAGCACACCACCGGGGAACAGACCCCCTCTGTTGAAAGTGATGGGTGCAGGATAGTCCTTCAAAGTGTTTCCCTCTGACCACCACCATCACCTCTGTCTTCAGCCAGCTGTTCTTCACCCACAAGCTGATCTAATCTGCACACTGGGATAGTAAGGGGGATGGTGTTGTTAGCATCTGATGTACAGAAGATGTAGTTAGTTGTCCTCTGTGTATCGTTAGCATTCCAGGAAGGTGGTAGCATCTTCCAATCTCCCCTTGGGGGTTGATGATGATATTGAAGAGGATGGGTCTTTTGAAACTCCAGAGCTCTAAATGCAGAGATGCAATTGCTCATCATGGCCCACTGGGTCCATGGAACCATCTCATCAACATAGTTATTGACATTTCTGAGAATTGTGAGTTTTGGTGATTCTGTCACCATGACAGATAATTTACATGCTATCTCCGGCAGGACACTCTTTGTTAGGAGACTCACAGAATGGCTGTGGTGTTCTTTTTTCTTAAATTCACCATAGACAGGATACATTCAAAAGACCGTGTTCCCAATGGAACCTTTCCAGAACTTGAGGTTGGACTGTATATGTGCTCAAGACTTGGGAGGACAAGGTGAGCCCACAGTGGGCTTACCATGTTGCTGAGCCATATATTAGTGATGCAGGCAAGGTTATGACTTTCATTGGCAATCAGGTTCATTCATGGCTGAAGCCTTACTGATCACTGATCTGCTATTAATCATCATCAATTTGAGACCCTAGGATTCTTGAGTGATGGTAACTGACTGAGCTACAGTGGACAAAGGTTTTCCATGCTTGGTTTCCTACTGACAACTCATGTGTCCTTTGGCTGTGATGGTCCATCACAATTGGGACTAGAGAGTGAACATGCTGGATGAAGTGTCCATGTGTGGCCTGTGCTGGCTCAGAAGGTTGCCAGCTGCCCAGGGTGTGATCTGCCATGATTTTGAGTTCGCTTACTGAGATGGGAAAGGTCATCACTGATGCATTTCTGCACTTGAGCAGTGCATAGAATTTGAAAAGCTTAGGTGGTGTTTTTCCACTTGTGTTGCTCACTACTGGAGGGGGATAAATTAACTGATTCATAGATTTTAAGACCAGAAGAGATCATTGTGATAATCTGATCTGACTTTCTGAATAATACTGGCTATATAATTTCCATAAATTAATTCCTACTTCAAGTCCAATGGTTTTGGTTCAACCTGAGCAGATCTTTTAGAAAAACATCTAGTCTTGATTTAAAGATTTCCAGTGATAGAGAATCGACCATGACCCATGGTAAATTGTTCCAATGGTAGATTACTTTCACCGTTAAAAATGTGCAACTTATTTCTAATGCATTTAGATGCATTTGTCTGACTTCTGCTTTCAACTATTGGATCTTGTTATGCATTTGTCTGCTGTGCAAGTGCTGTCCTCAAGTCACCCTTTAACATTTTTGGTAAGCTAAATAAATTGAGCTCCTTGGGTCTATCACTATAAGGCAGGTCTTCCCATCCTTTAATCATTCTCTTGGCTCTTCTCTGAACCCTCTCCAATTTATCAACATCATTCTTGAGTTGTGGGCATTAGAACTGGACACAGGATTCCAGCAGCAATCGCACCAGTGCCAAATACAGAAGTAAAATAACCTCTCTACTCCTACCTGAGATTCCCCTGTTTATGCATCCCAGGATGGCATTAGCTCTTTTGGCCACAGAATTGCACTGCGAGCTCATCTCCAGCTGATTATTCACCAAGACTCCAGATCTTTTTCAATTACTGCTTCCCTGGATAGAGTCCCCCATCCTGTATATATGGCTTGCATTCTTTCTTACTAGATGTATGACTTTACATTTGGACATATTGAAATGCATTTTGTTTGCTTGTGTTCAGCTTATCAAGCAATCCAGATCTGTACCAGTGACCTGTCCTCTTCATTATTTACCACTCACCCAATTTTTGTGTCATCTGCAAAGTTTATCAGTGATAATTTTATTTTCCTTTCAGGTCATTGATAAAAAGGTTAAATAGTGCAGGGATCCCACTAGAAGCACACTTGCTCAATGATAATTCCCCACTTACCATTACATTTTGAGATCTATAAATTTGCTGGGTTTTAATCCATTGAACGTGTGTTATGTTGATTTTGTATCATTTTAGTCTCTAATCAAAATGTGGTATGATACCAAGTCAAGCACTTTAAAGAAGTCTAAGTATGTTACATCTCTTACCTTTATCAACCAAACTCATAATCTCATCAGAAAAGATACCGAGTGAGTTTGACAAGATCTATTTTCCATAAACCCATGTTTGATTGTTATTCATTATATTAAACTCCTTTAATTGTTGTATTCATCAAGATTGTGTTTTGTTTTATAAACTAGCATTGTAGCAGGATTGTGCTCTGGGGACATCTATTGAAGTGTTCTTAACCAGTTCCCAATGATCATTCACATGTTTCTGGTTCAATTATTTTTCTACCAGCTGACTTGGCTCATAATTGTTCTCAGTTTTCTGAGACTGGCCCTTTTAAAACACCCATTTTATATATAACTGGTCTGGACTTTATTCAATGTGTGCATAACAAATGAAATCAAATCTTGATCACTTGCACCTAAGCAACCACCAATTTGGAGTTCTGTGATCAATTCCTCTTTATCTGTCACTATCAGGTCTAATACAGAATTCTCCTGTGCTGCATGTAAAACTTTCTGAGTTAGGAAGTTGTCCCAGGAGGGAAGGATCTTCCTTGTTCATAGCCATTTTGGTCCAGGCTTTGTGCCTGGGGACTGAGGAGCACAGCTGACAGTAAGTATGTCCTCAGTTCCACGGCTACTGATAGGTGATCTCCTGGGCAAAGGTGTTCATTAGCAGCAGAATTAAGGACTGGAGAACAACCTTTTAGTTAATCTTTGAAACAAGTGAGTCAGTGATCGATCACTGAAATGAGAGGAGGAAAAAATGTCCATCAACCTTTACACAGCATCATGCTAATGAGGAAAATCCCACAGGGTATGTTCATCAGTGTTGCCTGCTGACTGCATTTTCACAGGTGATTTATGTAGAAGAGTAAAAGCTTTAGTAGCTTGTGCTTATCAGTTACCACCGCCATAAAACTAGGTTGGGTTTCTTTATTGCACCATATCGCATATCAAGTATGAAGGGCCTGAGTCTGATCTTTACTTAAAGCAGTGTAAATCAGATGTAACTTTGTAGAAATCATCCGTGTTACACTGGTGTAAAACTGCCATAAGCGAGGCCAGGATTAAGTCTTTTGCCTATCTATGGTCCTCATCACCATAGTATCAGAGCACACATGGTCTTTAACACCTTTGTCTTCACAGCACCTCTCTGACGTAGGGCAGAGCTATTACACCCATTTTACAGTGGGGAACTGAGGTAGAGAGAGACAACAGCCCAAATCCTCAAAGGCATTGAGGTTCATAACTTCTACTGATTTATGAGCTGGGCCTAAGAGGCTTGCCTAACATCACACTCAAAGTCTATAGCACTGCAGAGAATCAAACCCAGCTTTTCCTACACTCAGGCTGGCTTCCTAACGGCTAGACCACCCTTCTCGTCTCAGGAATAGAAATGGGGCTGGGGTGAAGACTCCAAATAGACCAACCATTTCCACCATGGCTTCTGCTAAATAGAACCAACTGTGAATAACTTTGCATAGCAAAAAAAAAAGAAAGTATATATCAATGGCCCACCTGCTGCTTCATATTCAGCCCTTAGTCAGCCCAAAAATTTATTCCAGTGGGAGTTTTGCCTAAGAAAAGAGTGCGAAAGGACATCAGGTGAAATCCACTCTGTGTCCCTTGTTGGATCTTGCTTGCCAAAAGTGTGATGTGGGGCAAAACCTGGCTTATTGATTCGGTGTGCTCCTAGCCCTCTGTGGGGAACCAGGACTCCTGGGCCATATTTCCTGAACTCAAACTGACTTAAGTTACCTAACATTCAGATAGGGCTTAAGTGGTACCAGGGTCTTTTGCTGACTGACTGCACAGGGATGAATTTCAGCCTGTACTATGGTGCCTTTTATCACCAAAATCTCTTACTTTTAAATTGGATCCATCTTGTGGTGACCAATTCACCACTCATCCAGTGTTCCATCATCTCTGTTGCTCTGCTCTTTCAATACATTTATTATCAGCAGAGCGGGAGATGCTGTGTAGAATCTAAGTTCCTTGGCACTTCCCATTCAAGACAGTTTTAAGATACTTATAACTTTGCCAAACTGTAGCCATTCCGGTTCATATTTTCCATGCCAGGTGTCCACCTCAGGCTTTTCACCAAATTTCAGTTGAAATTCAGATGAGAGAGCACTGTGCTGTGGACCCACCGCCTGGAAGACTGCCAATGACCCAAGCTGGGGGGATACACGCTTCCACAGGATGACATTTTCTTTTCTTTTTTAATCAGAAACTTTCATCAAAAAAATTATTGATGTGGTGACGTCAAGCACTCAAAAGTGAGGAAATGCTAGAATTAAGGTTGCCTATGCAGTACTATTCATTGTTGGGTACATGGGAATGCAGAAGTACGAGAGCGATTGGTCATGAACAGGGCATGTATAGCTAGATGGTTGGAAAGAGAGATAATCAGATGAATGGATAGATAAGTAGAGGGCGAGGTGGAGGAATAGGTATGTAGATAAGCAGATAGACAGTTATAGATGGATAGAGGGGTAGGATGAGAGTTATGTAGGTGGACAGAGAGCTAGGTAGACAATTGTAAAGGCAATTTGACATGACAATAGAAACTAGGGGAATGAACTTCTGCGGTTGCCTTTCCACTCCTAACAAACCACAAGCTCCTACAAATAAAAATCAATTATTCTTGGAGCAGCATCACTGTGCTTAGCACATAGAAACACTGTGAAGCTGTACCACTTCTGAGCACTACGTCTATAATTCTGGTTCCTTTGGGGCATTAATGGGATGGCATTTGGAGCTGTTTCCAAAACATCTCCTACCTATACGGACCCTGTTTTCTGCAGTCTCCTCTCTCCATATGTCTGATTTAGCTCCTTTATGACAAACTCCAACCGAAAGCAATGACTAAGAGGGTATGACGTGGAGACACGGACAGAAGAATTTATCTTGGGCCAGTTTCAACGTAAAATAATGTATCAGTAGGTTTGTGGGTATTTGTAAGCTCTAAATTAATGTTACCCTCCTGGCAACAGGAAGCAGTGTGTGAAATGGTACAAAAGATCCCCTCCTGCCACTGAATTTGTTTCATTTTTCTTCTGTTTCTCCCCTGACAATCACCATACATTATCAACCTGGAAAGGAGACATTGTAATGAGTCCAATAGAACCGGAGCCCTTCATTATCTCTGTGTGACATTTAACTTTGCCCTGCAGTCCTAGGGCAAAATTCCCTCTGTCACTCATTCATAATGTGGTCTTGTGGTTAGGGAAGGGGGCTGGGTGAACCGATAGTAAGAGGACTCCTCTATTCTCTCCTGAACTCTTCCATTAACTTACCATGAACTTGAACAATGTTAAGAGAGGCACCATATAAACATGATGCAGTGTTTATCATTTGTTCTTGCTTGCTGTGAGAGATATCATCCTGGACTCTGATATTATCTAGGACGTGGAAAAGGTAAAGTTTAAATAGAAAGAAGGACAACAAGTACAGGAGGAGATGTGGAGAGACTAAAGGAGCGATATATGTATATAGTCTAGAAAGGAGAAAGTGCAGTCAAGGAGAAATAGGGTCACAGTCTATCAATGTCTTCAAGGAAACAATATAAATAATGGGAATTATTCAAGGTCTCACAAGTACAAGAAGCAATGGCCTGATGCTAGAGGAACAATGGGATTGGAGCAGTTACTAAGGGAAAGTTCTTTACAAGAACTGAACAATAGAACAAGGCTCTGGTGTGCTAGTCCAGGATTGGTTATATAAGATGACTAATGCTCACTGCTATGCGCAGTGCCCTCTTCCTCCCCTGACCTCCTGTATTTATTTAAAATACCGCTTGTATTCTGTCGGCTCTTTGAAGCAGGGGACAATCCATTTTTAAATACGTGTCTGTACAGTGCCTAGCACAATGGGGCCCCAGTCACTGTTTGAGGCTTCTGTAAGGCAAATAATAACCAATGAAATGTCCCCTAAAATGGGATACAACTTCTCTCTCATTGGCTCCCTTTTCCTGTTGTGAGTTGTGTAATGAACCATCTGCTTTTTGCCTTCCACCCAAGGGGACTGTGTTTCAGTGGCTATATATATATATATACATATATATATATATATATATATCTCCCCTTCTGTAGCTGTCTATGGCTACACCTATGCTGTGAGCTAGGGGTGCACCCATACCGTCACCAGCGGAGCTGTGCAGAGTACAAACCCGCCTGAAACAGGTGGGTACGTACTCGACATGGCTCAGCAGTGCCTCCCCTGCCGCTCCCTGCAGCGACAGGGCTATTGATACTTGCGGAAGCTTGATGAAAGCTGGTGACAGTATGTGCCCATGAGCAGGGGAATCGCCCCCCTAGCTCATAGCGTAGATGTAGCTTGTATGGTCTTTTAGTGTGTTTCTGTATCCGCCGGGATCAAAACAGTATCAGTGCAAAATATTATTATTAATCAAATCTCATGTTTCAGGGCATATATACTGGTCAGGAAGGAACTCCACCACTGTATGCAACCTTGCTCAACTGATTGGGTGCATTATAAAGTGGTTTAATCTCCCTCGGAAGCACTGTAGTGTTCACTGTTGGATGCACGACCCCTGACTTGATTGATCAATGGTCTGATCTGGTATCAATAATCCCATGTTCCTTGAAAATTAAAGGTGGTGGATAGCAATGTCTAAATTTAGGATCAAATCCTTAATCTTCTTTTGGTTTATTCAAATAATGATCCTATTCCTCTGAACACTTTGAATAATGAAAATCGTACAGACCCTGCAGCATGCTCTCAACTCTCCATTGTACTGTCTCCAGTCCGTATAAGGATAGAAATCAAGATCGAAGAGTGCAGACTCTTGTAGGAATAGGAGGATCAGAAGTATATAAAAAAGATTACAAATCCAGAAGCAAACACATTAAATAACGAGCACAGCCAACATTCAGAAAGTGTAAACTGCTGAGTCCTGTATTTTCAGTAAAGAATTTTCTACTGTTTAGCTTCTTAAAGATACACAGGATAATGAACCTTAGTATAAAATCCTATGAGCAAGACATGGTAGGCCAGATCCCTAGGGAGTTCTCCCATTTACAGCAGTTTAGGGTCTGCTCCAGTACTGCTGTGGCTGTGAAGCACACAGTGTGCATGTACTTTTAAAAACCTTTCAAACCTGAGACATGGTGAAAATAGGTATTACTTCAATTCTTCCATAAGTCGAGGGACAAACATGAAAAGCAATTTTAAAGGTATAATTGGTGGCATTCAAACTGAGTATTGAGAAATTGTTGACCAGCCTCTTTTTCTAGCTAAAATTCACCCATTTGCAGAGGGCCATCATTAGCTTTAGGCACTATGTATGTCCCTCTACTTAAGTCTCCAGCTGATCTATGTATCCCATAATGCACCACCTCTCCCCAACAAGAAGGTGGATCATGGTGCATCATGGGAGATGTAGTCCAGCCAGAGAGCCATATCTATAGAGGAGATTAGGATCATAAGGTTCTTGAACTACATCTCCCATGAGTGGCCATAGGGTGGCGTTTCAGAACTGAAATATTTTGAAATTTGATTTTTCACTGAAAATTCAAAATGTTCAGCAGAAAAGAAGATTTTTTTTGCCCACTCTACTTAATGCCTGATCTTGTACCATTGAAGTTAATTGGACTTTGCCATTGACTTCAAGAGGAGCAGGACCAAGCCTGATGCCCTCAAAACAGGTCTTAAGTAGCTCATATGGCTAATGCTGGCTCTCTCCATGGATGAATTTCACTTTCCACGCATAACGCAGGTGTGGAGATCCCCAGCACTGAGAAACACAAAACCTCCGCTGACCCCTGTAAATGCCTAAACTCACTCGGCATCTGAGTTTTCAGAGTAAAGGTTTCCTATGCGCATATATTTCTGACTTTGAGCATGTGCATGGCTGCCTCCCTCTATGCATCTGGACACCTATCCCCCTATCTAAGACCCAGAGCAAGCCAGGAACCGGGGAATGACAGGCATTCAGCTGCCCATGTCGCATGTGGGGCCCTATCTGGGAGACATCAAAATCCACCTGGAGGAGGAGGTGGTGGTGGTGTCCACTTTATAACTTTTATCCCATTGGTTAGAGCACGTACGGGATGTGGAAAACCTAGGTTCAATTCCCCACTCTCTGCCTACACAGTTATTCCCCTTCTCACTCTCTCTGGCCCATGACTATTTAAGTATTTATCCACAGTGGAACAGTCATTGGGCCACAGAGACCATGTGAAAATGAATCTGTTATCCAGTGGTTGGGCTCCCTGCCAAGTGTGCTGGATTTTGTGGATCACATTCTCAGGTGCCTATCTCTTCCCATTCATTGTCTAGGGTGTCTAGACACCTAACTCAGCTTTGTGGATTGCAGTGTGTTCCTGGAGTTTCTGGGTTCCTAATAGTTAGGTGTCGTGATGCTCATCATTGCAATGCCTAAGTTACTTTGTGCATCCCACCTGTACCTGCCAGTACATTTTCACTATGGGCGAAATTAATCCCTGAGCAGAGGACCAATTTTTAGGGTTTAAGCAAGATTTAGGTGGTGCACATGGGTACATTTCACCCTATTATTCAATGTTATATATCTGATGTCAGCACAATGGAAATGCACATTGAGGCAGAGTTCGAAGTTTGCACCCTAACTTTGACATTTCCAGACTTTCAAGTGCTTAACTGTGCAAGGTTAATGCTCCCTAACAAAACTTTTTGTTGGAGCATCCCAGATCTTTTAAAAGAAAAAGATGGAAGAGAAAAAAAATATAGAGATTTTAAAAGAGGAATTCAAATAATACACCACCCAAGCAATAGCTTCTTGCATCTGCGCTGACTATTCTGGGTTTGTTCACATGATAGTACTTGAAAACTGGAGCTGCTGAAATAATTTCTCTTGATTTTTGAAGGCAATTTTTTTATTTGACCCCCATAGCCAAGATGTGTTGGACTTTAACAGTTCATTCAGCGGTTTTGTCCCTGTAGAAAGTTCTTGTAGGTATCAACCAAAGTAATTCACCATCCCCAGTACATGTCTCAGTTCTGGTACATTAGTTGGTGCACTCAATTCTGAAATTGCTTTTATTTTCTCAGAGCTACGACTGATTCCCTCTTTGTTTATTGTCTGTCCCAAAAATTCAGTTTGGGGTAGGCAGAAAACACATTTTTCCTTGTTTCGCTTCAGTCCAGACTGACTGATTAGGCTTCAGATTTCATTGAGGGTTTTGTTGCATTCTTCCATTGAAGGTCCGTATGTCAGGGTATCATCCATGAAAACTACAGCTCCATTGGTATTCATTAATAATTCTGCCATCTTTCTTTGGAAAAAGAAATTTGCCAGAATGCACTCAGAGCGTCTAGCTTGGTGAATACTGTAGCTCCTTTCACACTGGGGAGGAAGTCATCCAATATTGGGAGGCTAGAGTTTTCTCTCACAATTGCTTCATTAAGTCATAGAATCATAGAACCATAGAATATCAGGGTTGGAAGGGACCTCAGGAGGTCATCTAGTCCAACCCCCTGCTCAAAGCAGGACCAATCCCCAACTAAATCATCCCAGCCAGGACTTTGTCAAGCCTGACAAAGTCTTTTAAGATCCACACAGATTCATATATTTTTTTCCATTTTTCTTTATAACCGGTACCACTGGGGGACACCATGCTGTTGGCACAGAGATTTTCTCAATTCTACTAATCTGCTCCTTTCTCTTCAACTCAGTTTCCATTTTATGAAGTAATGGGCTAGGACAGTGGTTTTCAACCTTTTTTTTCATTTCCGGATCCCTAAAAAAATTTTGAATGGAAGTGCGGACCCTTTGGAAATCATAGACATACTCTGTAGGCTCCAGGGACCACAGATTGAAAACCACTGTTCTATGCTAATGACAACCTTGTGCAGATCCCTTAGATTCAAACTGTGGTCCGCGGACCACCAGTGGTCCGCAAGCTCCATTCAGCTGGTCCGCGGATAGTTCCCTCTAAGGTGCATGCCGGGGCGGCTGCACATAAAAGAATGAAGGGCCACCCGCAGGCGTGGCTCCACTAATTAGGTGCCTGGACCCTGGAGAAGACTCACATATAAGGTGAGGTAGTGGTCTTGGGGGGAATAGCGGGTAGGTGGGAGGGGGAAGTGGGGTGAGAAGAGGGGGTGGGGGGAATTTGGTACATGTAGGGCTGCGGTGGCCAGAGAACAAGGCAAATTTTCCCAGCTCCAGAGCTGCAGTTCCTAGGGAGAGACGGCCCTCCTTCCCAGGCTTAGCTCTGTGGCTGCTGTGGCAGGGGAGAGACCCCCGCCTCCTTCCCAGCCCCAGCTAGGGGGCTGCCGCAGTGGGGGAGAGAGGGCACATCCATCACAATAGAAAGGTGAGGCTACTGATATTAAAACATGAGTTGTGTGCTTTTATTGGTAGAATAAAAAGGTTTATTATATATATAAAAATAATATATATATTATATATACAAAATATATATATTATATATTAAAAAGGGGTTATATAGCGCTTTTATCCAAAGCGCTTTACAATAGTTAGCTAACGGGTCGAACAACATTTGGAAGGATCATTAAGTGGTCCGCTGAGACCCTTA
This sequence comes from Chelonia mydas, assembly GCF_015237465.2. Taxonomy (NCBI): domain Eukaryota; kingdom Metazoa; phylum Chordata; order Testudines; family Cheloniidae; genus Chelonia; species Chelonia mydas. The sequence continues at coordinate 252,825,606 of NC_057850.1, forward strand.
GCAATTTTCAAGTGATCTGTGAAAAAAGAATTTTGAGCACCACTGCCTTAGGCATAGACTGCAGACCCCCGGTGGTCTGCAGACCACAGGTTGAAAACCACTGGGCTAGGAATCCTGCAAAGTATACGTACACTATATGGTTCAGGATTATCTCTTAAGATTATTTGTACTGGATCTCCTTTCAAAAGTCCAATATCACCAAATTTTCCATCAAGTTCTTCCACCTTTCTCACTAGTCACATTGTAGCTGCCGGCTGCAACTGAGAAGGCTGTTCGTCTGTGGTCTTTTGATCACATATACTCTGAATGCATAGCTTTTGTGTTTTACATTTGTTTCTGTAGTGTACTGGCCCATTCAGTTCAGAATCCCTCCAGGGCTACTCAGAGCTATGTCACGTGACTCAGCTCTGGGAGGGGTTGAAGGTGATTGTAAATCCTTTCTGAGACTACAGTGACATCAGTGCCTGAGTCAATTTTAAAGTCAACTTGCCGTCAATGCTCTTTTTCACTCTGTAGGCCAGTTCTGTCATCACAAGTGGTGGATCCCAGAAACAATGGCTTTTGATTGTCTGTAATATGAGTTGTCAAGGTTCCTCCCCCACTCTGAACTCTAGGGTATAGATGTGGGGACCTGCATGAAAACCTCCTAAGCTTACTTTTACTAGCTTAGGTTAAAACTTCCCCAAGGTACAAATTAATTTTATCTTTTGTCTTTGGAATAACCACTGCCACCACCAAACTCTAACTGGGTTTACTGGGAAACATAGTTTGGACACATCTTTCCCCACAAAATCCTCCCAACCCTTGCACCCCACTTCCTGGGAAAGGTTTGGTAAAAATCCTCACCAATTTGCATAGGTGACCACAGACCCAAACCCTTGGATCTGAGAACAATGAAAAAGCATTCAGTTTTCTTACAAGAAGACTTTTAATAGAAATAGAAGTAAATAGGAGTAAAGGAATCACCCCTGTAAAATCAGGATGGTAGGTACCTTACAGGGTAATTAGATTCAAAACATAGGGAATCCCTCTAGGCAAAACCTTAAGTTACAAAAAAGACACACAGACAGAAATAGTCATTCTATTCAGCACAATTCTTTTCTCAGCCATTTAAAGAAATCATAATCTAACGCATACCTAGCTAGATTACTTACTAAAAGTTCTAAGACTCCATTCCTCTTCTATCCCTGACAAAAGCAGCATACCAACAGACACACAGACCCTTTGTTTCTCTCCCTCCTCCCAGCTTTTGAAAGTATCTTGTCTCCTCATTGGTCATTTTGGTCAGGTGCCAGCGAGGTTACCTTTAGCTTCTTAACCCTTTACAGGTAAGAGGATTTTTTCCTCTGGCCAGGAGGGATTTTAAAGGGGTTTACCCTTCCCTTTATATTTATGACATGAGTCAACTCCCTGACTACTGTGGTGTGACAAACAGCTGCAAAATGCCCATATTTTGTGCATTCATTACACTGTGCGCCTGTGGCTGGACATGCATCACCTCTTGGCATGTGACTTCTTCCACACTTTGTGCATGTAGGCTGGAATTTGTCCCTCTTGGCCTGGGAGTTTTCTCTCCTTGCCTCAGGGATTTTATGATAACGACTTTTAACACTCGGGTGTCTTTTTACAACTTCTAAGCTAGTTTCAGGTTTTTCAAGTTACTCCTGTCTTTTTTTCTGCTGTTTGACAAGTTAAGATTGCTTTGCGGTCGGTGTAGCTTTGGCTGGTGTTAAGTCTTCAATTATTGCTGCAGTGAAAGATTTTTATCTGTTAACCCAATAACCAGCCTGTTCCTGACATTTGCATGTTTTGCATGTTCCAAAATCAGTTTTCAGCCAATGTATGCAGAGCTTTTATAAAATATTCAGCATTTTCCCTGGATTCTTGAATACTGTAGCAGAAACATGTTCTTTCATAAAGCACATTTATCTAAGGTATAAAGTATGCATCAAACACAGCTGAAACGCTTTTGTAGTCATCTTTGTGACTGTCTTCAGTAAAGTCAAAGGATTTAAAGATATGCTTTGTCTGCTTCGCAATAGCATAAATTAAAGAAATACCTGAATAGCTTTGTCACAATTAGAAATCTTGCAAAATACTGGTTCCAGTCTGTCCATTGTGAAGGTTTGTCAAAAGTAAAGTTCTCTGAGGCATTGAAGAGTGGCATCTTGATGAGATCCTGCATCATTTGTTGCTTTTTTCCTTTCTGTTTGCTATGTTTGTTGCTGTTCCTTCTGTCTGCAACCTTTGTTGCTTTGTTCCTTCGGTTTGTTCTCCTCTGGCACTAGTTTACTTCTGACACCATGTCAATCTCCTGTACCAGATATGGACTGGCCTCATACAGAGCTTCTTTCTGAGTGACAAACACACACAATGTGTTCAATATAAGATCCTCTAATACAGAGGTTCTCAAACTGTGGTCCATGGAACACCAGTGGCCTGCGAGCTCCATTCAGGTGCTCTGTGGATAGTTCCCTCTAAGGTACAAGCCTGGGTGGCCGCACACGAGAGAATGAAGGGCCACCCACCTAGTTAGTGGAGCCGCACAGGCGTGGCTCCACTAATTAAGTGCCTGGACCCTGGAGAAGATGCACATGTAAGGTGAGGTGGTGGCCTGGGGGGGAATAGGAGTTTGGTGGGAGGGGGAAGTGGGGTGAGACGAGGGGGGTGGGAGGAATTTGGTAAGTGCAGGGCTGTGGTGGCCAGAGAAAGAGGTGACTTTTCCCAGCTCCAGGGCTGCAACTGCCGGGGAGAGACAGCCCTCCTTCCCAGCCTCAGCTCTGTGGCTGCTGTGGCGAGGGAGAGACCCCCCTCCTTCCCAGCCCCAGCTCTCAGGCTGCTGCAGTGGGGGAGAGAGGGAGAGGCTCCCCTCCTTCCCAGCCCCAGCTCGGGAGCTGTCGCAGTGCGGGAGAGAGGGCACATCCACTGCATTAGAAAGGTAAGACTACTGATATTAAAATATGAGTTGCGTGCTTTTATTTGTAGAACAAAAAAGTTAATTATGATTAGGGTATTTTTATACAGCGTTTTTATCCAAAGTGCTTTACAATAGTTAGCTAATGGTAAAAACAACATTTGGAGAGATCACTATGTGGTCCGTCAAGACCCTCGGCAATTTTTAAGTGGTCTGCGAAAAAAAAAAGTTTGAGAACCACTGGATCTAATGCTCTGCCAAGTATGGCTAAGATTAGCTTAAATAAGGTATTTTACACACAGCACCACTTAGTGCTTGAACAGTATAATACAGTTCAGCATTCCATTACAGCCTGGCTCTTGGATTCAAACACTTGTGAACCTCTGATGCTGAGAACAAGCACTGCGGCTCAGATCCACAAAGGTACTTAGGCACAGGGCGCCCGAGGGGCTGGGGGGGGGGTTGCAGGAGGCCATGGCCCCATCACTTTTAAAAGTGGGAGTGCTATGCCCTTCCACTTTTTATCAGTCATAACGGTGAGCGATGGGGGGGTGGAGAGGAGAGAGCAGAGGGCAGGATCTTGAGGGGAAGAGGTGGCATGGGGGTGGGAGCTCAGGGAGAAGGGGCAGTGTGAGGGCAGGGGCCTCAGGGACAAGGGGCGGTGTGGGGGGCAGGGCCACAATTCAGGCATTGGTTGTCCCTCCACTTTTAGGGAGGTTCCACCCGTCAAGCTTAGGTGCCTAAGTACCAGTTTTGGTTCCACTGTGATCCAAAAAACTCCTGCCAAATGCTGTGGGCACCTAAACTCACTCAGGGCCTAAGTTTCTGCTTCTGAACATGTGCATTGTTGCCTCACTCTCGGAATCTGGATGCCTATCTCCTACCTAAGCCCCAGAGCAAGTCACAAACCAGGGAAGATAGGCATTCATCAGCTTCCGTCACATGTCGGGCCTGATTAGGTAGGTGGCCTCTGAGCAAGCCTACCTGGTCGGGTTTCATTCAAACTCCGGCTGAAGAAGGAGGTGGCAGTGACCACCTTCTATCTTTTAGCCCACTAATTACGTGGGTTGCAGGAGACCCAGGTTCAATTCCGTCCCCCACCAGAGGGGGATAAAGGATTTGAAGAGGGGTCTTCTAAGTCATAAGTCCATGCTATAATCACTGAGCTATGGGATATTCTGATGTGGGGGTGCCCTCAATCTCCCCTGCTGAAGTTGTTCCAGTTTGGATAAATAATTAAACAGTTATTAGAGCAGGAGAACTAGGCCCAAGGTCTCCCATCTCTGGGGTGAGTGCCCTAACCACTGGGCTACAGAGTCGTTCTGACTGTCTCTGGCCCAATGTCTCCTTTAGCTCAATGGGCAGAAGCCTATGGCATTTTCTGGAGCTGAAAGACCAGGTATCTAACCCCAGCTCCTTGTATGTGCGTGTCTGCTGTTTGCACAACGTACATTCTTTAAAGACAAGCATCCAAACCGTGCTGTTGTCTGCAGCACCTGGATTTACTAAAAGAGCCTGGACACAACTCCAGCCGCAACATTGGGTGGAATTTGGATTCAGATCTGAACGTTGTCACTCAGGCCTATCTGAATACACTTCCTTGGATTGTATATATACACTATATACAATATAGACACTTAGGTTATTTATACACCATACATAGGCTAGGCAGAATTCAAAATTTTTATATATTTGATGGTTAATATCAATGCTTATTTTTAAGCATTTTTTTTCTATTTTCATTATATACATTTTCACAGTTGCAAGAAATTATTGGAGGGCGCCAGGTGATTATTTAATGACAGTAGTTGTTGAGATCCAAAAAGTTAAAGCTTGGTAAACTGTTAGAACACAAATTGTCAACATCACATGTCAAACCATACAAAGTAAATATCCTTAAATCAGCAAATCATACCCATTTTTACTGTTCATTTGCTAGTCTACTTGTAACTAGCCTAATCCAAAAGTCTAAATTGCTGGATTTTGACTGTAATAGGCAGCATTTTCCTTACTTTGCCTATGTGTACATTTTGATTATTATCATTGGAAATATTTTCTATTGGTTTGTGTCTGTATGGTAAAAGTGACATTTACAGACAAAAATCTAACCCTTCCAAGTCTAACTATACATGATATATATATTATACAGGATATATACACTAGACATTTACTTCGATTGTAAGCTTTTTAGGGCAAGGGCCATTTTTGTTCTGTTTGTACAGCACCTTGCACACTAGTCCGTGACTAAGACTCCCAGGCACTATTGCAATACAAATACTAATGTCATATACACTGCAAAAAACCACTATAAAATCATGGACTCCAGAGTGAGAGAAAAAATAGACACTTGTGAGCTTCAATCTCCACTTGGCCCTGGCAAATCTCAAGTGCTAGGCTGCTACATATATATCTCCCATGCAGTCCTAGAAACAAGGCAAGAATGACTCTCAAGCAACACATTTCATTGTCTGCACAGCACAGACACTTACTTAGCTATAAAAATTTGGTTTGTTTGTTTGTTTTCTTTGTTTTTAAACTGGATTTTTAGGGGGGACAGGTTACGCTTCAAAGAAAGCCAAACAGTTTAAGAGCTGGAAATGCAAAGTCAAGGCACCTAAACATCCTTAACTCAGCCCTGTATTGCTGCATGCAATAAAAATAGAATTATGGCTCAGGCATTTTGGTGTTTGTGGTCTTAGATTAAAGTGATTTTTAGAGACATTTGGGGTTTTCCCCACACTATGATGCCACTGCAGGGCACAGTTAAGGCTATTTTTGGTGTCTTAGTTGTGCATTTCCATGTCTTCACATGTTTGGTAAATTACTAAAAGTTTCTACATGTTCACAAAACAAGAAACATAAAGAGAATACTCCTGTGAGATATGGCTAATACATTAGAAGATAATATAGCATCAATCATAAACCATTTTAACTTTATAAGGCAGATTCACCAGAGCAGTTCAAAGCAGCCTCAGCACACTGGCTAGTTTTATAGCTGCTTTGCATCACCAGAAGCATGCAATGTGCAAGGTGCATCTGGCCCTGAATTTTCAACTGGCTTCTTGGGGGTTTTTTAGAGGGCTGCGATAATGAGACTGGCACTATATGACTAGGGGAGGAGTCCTCCACACTCATGCTTCACTTTCCTCTGCAATGCTGGCTCAATGAGCAGTACAGCTGTAGCAGCAAGGTCATAGGGGGCCCCTGGAGAACTAACACCCCCAGCTAGCATGTGGCCATGGAACCTTTAAAGAGCAATGGCCATTAGGGCAAGTAATCTGCCAATGAAAACCCTTGTCAGATGCTGACAATCCCCCTCAGACCACTGATTCATTACAATCAATAGAAATGCTGTATGCAAATTAGCTGTGGAGGAAAGGTAAGGACGTGTCGTATTATCTTGGCCCCCACATAGGTGTTCACTGAGTCATTGGCTTGACACGGATTTGGTACCATGCTCTCCCATCCCTGCAATATCTGTCCTGGTCAGAGTATGAATAGTCATCCCTGTTCTCACACATTTCTCAGGCTCCTTTCCTTTAATATGTGCGGACCTTTGAAATAACTTGGAAGACCCCCATTAATTCTTCTCCACCCCTCCATTCTCAGAGCTGCCTTTTAAGAGAGGGGCAATTCCTGATGAAACACCATGAGTTCTCTTCCCCCTCAAGTATTTTAATAGAGCACACTCCCATTTTATCTAAACAGCTGGGGTGGGTAAGAACCAAATCATTTTTGACTAATGGGGCTTTGGATGAAGGAGGAGTTGGTCAGAATCAAAATTCCATTGCCTTTGCAATCTGGGACTGGGTAGAGAGAGATTCTTAGGTCTTGATCCAAAGCCACTGAAGTCAATGGGAGTCTTTGAATTGATTTCAGTGGGCTTTGGATTAAGCCTTTAAAGTACAAGGAAGTGTGCAAAACGGGTAGAGGAAAAGTCAAACAACCACTCACGCTGTATAGCGCCTCTCCGGAGGCAGTGGGGTCTAATGGATAGCCTCCTGGCTTAAGACTACAGAGACCTGAATACTAATTCTGGTTGTGCTGCTAGGTGATCTTGGGCATGTCACTTCACTACTCTGTGCCTCTATTTCCCCACCTTCAAAAATGGATGCAATGATACTGACTTCCTTTACAAAGTGCTTGGAGATCATCTGATAAGAAGGCCTATGTAAGAACTTATGATGTAAAACTGAAATTATTGGACATTTGCTATAATGACCTGATACTTCATTGTTTATACTGTTTAATAGCTTTTCAGTGGAGTGAGGCAGCAATCTCGCCAGTGAAGTTTGTAAACCAGTTTCCACTCTAACTTCCTGTTTTCAGTCATTCGTAACTTCCTGAACCTTCCACTCTTCTCCTGGCTTTGTTTCTGCTCCAAGGTGATCTTTTAAAACACTTGAGCAAAAACAGTTCACTTATTTCTGGCACAAGGACAGTGTGGGGAAAAATAACAATCCTAATTGCTTCTTTTTGGCCAGCTCCGCAGCTTAAACAGGGGGAAGTCAAAAGATGAGATTTTGGCATAGAAATAGCCCTGGTTGAGAAGAAATGCACTTGACGTTCCAAAGGAAATTGGCTTGGACTTGGCGAAGCTTTGAGGCTTCGTGAGTTTCATGCTGTGCATGCTCAGGATATTTCTGCACTGGTTTATTTCCAAAGGGTAAAGGGTTAGCCCCTTGGCTTGGGTTTTATTTAGTGCTAGGTGCCTAACTCCCCTTAGGCTCCTTTGGAAACCCCAGCCAAAACTGAACCCTATACAGAGAGCGCTTAAGTGGGGTCTAGGTGTCGTGCTGGGCCTCGGGGAGTGTGTCTCTCAGGAAAGGTGCACTTTGCATGTGTCCATGGCCAACTTAGCTACATAGTGAAAGGAGAATGTCTATTGAATGAACCCATGTGGACTTTTGCAAGGTGCAAAGGGATATGGGAGAGAGGCTTCATCCTTTACTGATCCCTCTGCAGCCGGGCTTACCCAATGTGACTTCAAACCCTACTGCTCTCTTGGTTTCCCCTCTAGGTGCCCTAATTAACTAACTCACAGCCAGAAGCCGCAACGTAATATTTCCCCTCTTGGGACTAACATAAGTCCTCACAACATACACAAAACCTGCCCCCAACCTTTGCAGTTGGCTCATGCTCCCTGGAGGGGTTTGTGCTCCCCAGGCCCTTGGTTGCTAAGGGGAGTCTCACTGTATAGCGTAGCTCATGCATCCTCTTCTTTGAGTCTTTCCCCAGAACTCCCCCGCACTTACTCAGTGCTGCCCTTTATAACTCCCCGCAGGCCTGATTCTGAGTTAGCCGCTCCCAACCTGTGACCCCTGGACTCTGAAGTAGAGGGCTACACCTGGCACAGGTGCAGCTCAGCCTTAACCCCCTCAGAGAATAGCCGCATTGCCTCTGGGAGGGCGCCTCCCATCTCGGGGAGACGGACTCGCGCAAGAGTAATGGGAGGTTAAACTGTAGCCTCTGGGTTCTCTCTCCGGTCCACCATGCGTTCTCAAGGGTAATCACTAATCACACTGAGAGAATGGTTGTGTTAATTTAGGTGGAAGATACGGGCTCAAAGAGTTAAAGGTGTTATCTTGTCCCACATTAAACAGTGGTACTCAAGGTTTGAAGTTTCGTACACAGAGACCTCAGCGTGCTTAGCACTATGGAGACATCCTTTTATTAAAGGTACAGAAAAGACGGGAAAACAGTTAAAGCATTTGAAATGTCAAATATTCCTTTAGCTGGAAAGAGAAAAGAGAAAAAAAAAAACCCAAACCTTGTTTGATAGTCTTTTAGATGGTTTCAAAGATGTTAACTGTCCATCTAGGGGAAAAGCAAAGTTAATCAAGAGGAGCTGGAGCTGTCATTGTTGCTGCTGTTAAAATCTGATCCCTTTCCTAGAAGAAAAAATAAGACAAACACACACAAAGGGGGAGAGGAGAGAAGATCAAGGATAGAAAATGCAGCTTCTGTCTCTGGTATTGACTTTCCCTCACAAGCTCGTTGCTAGAGAAACTCAGGCACAGCACCTGGTCTGATCAGCCACTCTGAGACCTGGCAAACTCCTACCAGCATGGTGCTGTTTGGGGCATTACTTTTAGTCACCTCTCTGGTCACAGCCTGCTAAGCCAGACTTTGATTGGACAGAAGGAAAAACGAGGGGGATAAGCAAGAGGGGAAATAAGGTGGGGAAGGAAACGTACACATGGAGGAGGGGGAGAGAGAGAGACTCACATACCACAGGGTGTTTGGGATTTAGCAAAAAGAAAAGGAGTACTTGTGGCACCTTAGAGACTAACCAATTTATTTGAGCATGAGCTTTCGTGAGCTACAGCTCACTTCATCGGATGCGTACTGTGGAAACTGCAGAAGACATTATATACATAGAGACCATGAAACAATACCTCCTCCCACCCCACTCTCCTGCTGGTAATAGCTTATCTAAAGTGATCATCCAGTTGGGCCATTTCAAGCACAAATCCAGGTTTTCTCACCCTCCGCCCCCCCCCCCCCCCACAAACTCACTCTCCTGCTGGTAATAGCCCATCCAAAGTGACCACTCTCTTCACAATGTGTATGATAATCAAGGTGGGCCATTTCCAGCACAAATCCAGGTTCTCTCACCCCCTCACCCCCCCTCCAAAAACCACACACACAAACTCACTCTCCTGCTGGTAATAGCCTATCCAAAGTGACCACTCTCCTTACAACGTGCATGAAAATCAAGGTGGGCCATTTCCAGCACAAATACAGGTTTTCTGAGGGAGGTGATGATGTCATCTGGATCCTTCTCTCTGGTCCAGTCTGGTCAGGACATGTCTCAGGATCGGGACAAAGAAGGTCCAGGGTCTCAGGAGATGGTGAGGGTGGCAGCCATAATGATGAAGCTTCCTCCGGTAGACATTTTTTTCTCCCTTAAGTCACTTACTTAAGGACCCCAAAAGGGAGTGGTGGGTGGAATAGCCCCCCTCTACTTATTTGATCCACCAATTAGGCCTAATATCCAACACACCAATTTTGGTTTATTAATTTGTGGTCCTCAGTTTCTCTTGTTTACCAGCCATGATCTTAACACAGTCTTTGAGTTATATCAGGAGTCCTCTTTGTTTGGACTAATTCAGTCTGTTTCCCTTTCGTACCTTTTCCCACCAATGTTTGTTATTCTGGGTTATTTTGACACATTATGAACTTTCACTCACTTTTTACAGTTGCGCTCACAATTAGGGTAATCTGTAGGTCCAGTTATTACAAGAGCACCCCCTCCTGAAATAGCCTGTAGCCCAGAGGCGAGGGCATTCACCTATGGGGTAGGAGAGCTGGGTTTGAGGCTCTGCTTTGAATCAGGCAGCCGGATGCCTTGAACATGGTTGTCCCACATAGAATATTAGGGTTGGAAGAGACCTCAGGAGGTCATCCAGTCCAACCCCCTGCTCAAAGCAGGGCCAACCCCAACTAAATCATCCCAGCCAGGGCTTTGTCAAGCCGGGCCTTAAAAACCTCTAAGGATGGAGATTCCACCACCTCCCGAGGTAACCCATTCCAGCGCTTCACCACCCTCCTCATGAAATAATGCTCTAACCACTGGGCGATAGGGCACAAGGGAGAGTAAAATCTCCTCCTCTGCTCTTTTGTGTAGAGTTCAGTCCAGCTGGTGGCTCTGAGAACGCCCATTGGATCGAGCCCTGCAGACAAGATGGGAGGGGGAATACCTCGTTTAATGAGCCTGCTGAGCGTGAGGCACCAAGTTCCCTGGTGGCATCAGATTTAGGTGGCTTTGTGTGTGATTCACTGGCAGAAACCTTGGTGCCGAGGGGGCTTTACCAGAGGAAATATAGGTGCCTTCAGGGTGAGGTGGCAGCTGAGAAGGGATTTGGAGGATCTACATTTTGGACTTAGCTGCCTAGATCCCTTTGTGGATCTAGCCCTTCGTATAGTGCTGTTATTCTACCACATCAGCGTGTTCTGGTGCATAGAGCAGAATACTGGGAATCAGGAGATTCAGGGTATTACACTGCAATTAGACACCCGGGGCTGGCCCATGCCAGTGGACTCAGGCTCGCGGGGATCAGGCTAAAGGGCTGTTTAATTGCAGTGTAGATGTTTGGGCTCAGGCTGCAGCCTGAGCTTCGGGACCCTCCCACCTTGCAGGGTCCTCGAGTCCGAACATCTACACCGGGGGGCCAACCTGAGCCTGAGAAGGAGCCAGAATTTACCAATGTACCATTGTACCAATGTACCAATGTACATGCCTACGTCACAGGCTTCACCAATAAAAGCCAGATACTCAGCAGGTGTAAATCAGCAGGCAACGATCTGGCTCTTTGTATTTGTGAAGCACTTGGAGATCTTTGGATGGAAAGCCTTTTGGATGGAAGGCTCACTAGATATATTTTGTCACCTTTAAATCACCCCTATAAATCTTACTGAATGGATTATTCAATGAATCAATCTACGTTCTCCATACTGAGAATGTCAGTGTGGAAAATTTATGTTGCATCAGTATTCTTAGGAGTCCTTTGAAATCTAATTCCAAACAAAACCCTTGGAAAATTCACACAAGGCAAGTGGCACAATTAGGTTTTGGTTTATTACTGTGACGATTTTTGCTTCTGGGGCTGCCTCTATTCAGCCATAATTTATAGGTCATCAAACAGCCTCTTATCTGGGGGCTTCCTTGGCTAAACCTTTTCTAATCGCACCTTTTGGCAAAGTAGCATGGGTTTGGGAAACAATACTATGAACTTTCTCTCATCGGTGTGATCAACAATTGATAGCAATCAAAGAACGGAATGGTCTGATTTCCAGGGAGAGACGGGGGTGCTGTGGAAGAGCACCCTATTACTGGCTCAACAGGTTATACTCTTGGATGTTCAGCAAAGATGCAGGGAATCATAGAATCATAGAATATCAGGGTTGGAAGGGACCCCAGAAGGTCATCTAGTCCAACCCCCTGCTCAAAGCAGGACCAAGTCCCAGTTAAATCATCCCAGCCAGGGCTTTGTCAAGCCTGACCTTAAAAACCTGTAAGGAAGGAGATTCTACCACCTCCCTAGGTAACGCATTCCAGTGTTTCACCACCCTCTTAGTGAAAAAGTTTTTCCTAATATCCAATCTAAACCTCCCCCATTGCAACTTGAGACAAGAAGGAAGGAAGAAGGAAACAAACATGTGAAATACAAGCGGAGGTTGTGGGGGCAAACTAAGGGACAAATTCTGCTCTGAGAGGCATGTACATCGTTTGTTCCAGCTGCAGATTCCCAGAGGCCATTCTGACAGACTGGAATTTCCCTTTCTCCTTCTGCCTCTGTTGGGGTGGTGCAAAGCAGCCTGCATAGACCTGAGGATCAGGGTCTAAGGCTCTGAAAGAGTTCATTACTACAATCATCATAAAATATCACGAGTCAAAACTGATTTAGACCTGTGTCAATGGGGAGGACATGCGCCATCTAATCTGAATTGATGGGATCCGGAGCAGCACGCCAGCATTGGCAAGGGATGGGCTCAGTGACTTAATTCCATCTCTAGCACCTATGATTCACAGGGTAGAGTACATCGGGCATCTCAGTCACAGGCAGCAAATGAGTAGCTTTGGTTTTATGGTCCCCAGAAGTAAGGAATCTTTTGGAAGACGAAGGTATTTGGCTCCCCGCCGGAGGAATTAATTACCTACAGAACTAACAGCTAAGCCAGACAAATCATTTTTTGGCCCCTGTCCTGGGGTGGTTCCCCTGAGAATCTTTTCCAACCTTAGTAAGCGACCACCACAACTCCAGGTGTTCTAAATGACCACCGTACTTCATTCAGTCCTTTCAGCAGGCCGCAGCCTGGAGCGCTATTACACGATCAGTAGCTAGCTTCCCCCACTTGCTTCTGGCCAAGGGTACGGCATCATTATTATTAGCAGCAGCCAGTCCTACCTACTCCTACCTCCCTTCAGGCTCCCTGCTCTAATTTGTAGCACGGCCGTCCTCTCTGCTTATATAATCCCAGCTGCTGGAGTTGGGAGTGACTTCCACCCAATTAACCCCTCAGCTATATCTCTGCTCAGTCAGTTGGCACCCTCTGCCAACTACCTGCCTTTCAGCCAGGTTCCAGTCAATGTATACGGGTGGGGATTTGAGTGACAGGGTGCTGAGTCAGCTCCTGAACCAGGACACCCCGGTACAGACCCTTTCCTGGACAGCAGTTGTTCTGCAAGCAGCAGTTGGGGATTGTATCTGTTTCATTGATAACAATTATGGCACAGGATAGTTCCCATTTTATGAGATGCTGGTGTCTCAAGATTTATCACAGTATCATAGAATCATAGACCTGGAAGGGACCTCAAGAAGTCATCTAGTCCAGTAGCCTGTACTCCTCACAGGACTAAGTACTATCTAGACCATACCTGACAGGTGTTTGTCTATCCTGCTCTTGAAAATCTCCAGTGATGGAGATTCCACAACCTCCCTAGGCAATTTATTCCAGTGCTTAACCACCCTGACAGTTGGGAAGTTTTTCATCCAACCTAAACCGCTCTTGCTGCAATTTAAGCTCATTGCTTCTTGTCCTATCCTCAGAGGTTAAGGAGAATAATTTACCACCCTCCTCCTTGTAACAACCTTTTATGTGCTTGAAAACTGTTATCGTGTCCCCCCTCTCTGTCTTCTCTTCTCCAGACTAAACAAACCCAGTTTTTTCAATCTTCCCTCATAGGTCATGTTTTCTAGACCTTTAATTGTTTTTGTTGCTCTTCTCTGAACTTTCTCCAATTTATTCACATCTTTCCTGAAATGTGGTACCCAGAACTGGACAAAATACTCCAGTTAAGGCCTAATCAGAGCGGAGTAGAGTGGAAGAATTACTTCTCGTGTCTTGCTTACAACACTCTGCTAATACATCCCAGAATGACATTTGCTTTTTTTGCAACAGTGTTACACTGTTGACTCATATTTAGCTTGTGGTCCACTATGACCCCCAGATCTCTTTCCGCAGTGCACCTTCCTCGGCAATCATTTCCCATTTTGTATGTGGACAACTGACTATTCCTTCCTAAGTGAAGAACTTTGTATTTGTCCATATTGAATTTCATCCTATTTACTTCAGATCATTTCTTCAGTTTGTCCAGATCATTTTGAATTTTAATCCTATCCTCCAAAGCACTTGCAACCCCTCTCAAACAGGTATTGTCTGCAAACTTTATAAGTGTACTCTCTATGCCATTTTCTAAATCACTGATAAAGCTATTGAACAGAACTAGACCCAGAATTGATCCCTGCAGGACCCCACTTGATCTGCCCTTCTAGCTTGACTGTGAACCATTGGTAACTACTCTCTGGGAAAGGTTTCCAAACCAGTTATGCTCCCACCGTATAGTAGCTCCATGTACACTGTATTCCCCTAGTTTTTTTAAGAGGAAGTCACATGAGACAGTATTAAAAGCCTTACTAAAGTCAACATATACAACGTCTACTGCTGCCCCCCCATGCACATTGCTTGTTATCCTATCAAAGAAACTATTAGGTGGGTTTGACATTATTTGTTCTTAACAAATCCATGCTGACTGTTACTTATCACATTATTATCTTCTAGGTTTTTGCAAATTGATTGTTTAATTATTTGCTCCATTATCTTTCCAGGTATTGAAGTTGACTGGTCTGTAATTTTCTGGGTTGTCCTTATTTCCCTTTTTATAGATGGGCACTATATTTGCCCTTTTCCAGTCCTCTGAAATCTCTCCCGTCTTCCATGACTTTTCAAAGATAATCGCTAATGGCTCAGATATCTCCTCAGTAAGCTCCTTGAGTATTCTAGGATGTATTTCATCAGGTCCTGGTGACTTGAAGACAATGGCCCAGAGAGGACTTGTTGGTCATCGACAAACAAGAGCCTTCCTAGAATGATTAAATCCCAGTCATTCCTGGGCCAAATCCTCAGTATACTGTTATTTATAGGGCTGTTGATTAAAGCTCAGATGACTCATGCCATTAACTCAAAAAATTAATCACGATTAATCACACTGTTAAACAATAGAATGTTAAACAATGTTAAACAATGTTATTGTTCTTGTTTAACATTGTTTAACAATAGAATGATTGTTAAAAATATTCTTGTTAAACAATGTTAAACAATAGAATGATTGTGAAGTGCTGAGACACCAGGGTGATGAGGGCCATATAAATAGAGAGGTATTCTGAGCCCATGCCAAGTTTACAGGGCTGGCAATGAGGGGAAAGCACCTTTCTAGCTCTTCAGTGAGCAAACATGGTGTGGTGATAATTGAGAATGCGGGAAACACCACTGGGTTCTTTTTACAAAGTCACCTTGCAGAGCAGAACTCCGCTTTGGGGGCGATTCATTCCACCCGCATAAGCCTAGAAATTAGGCTATAAGATCTACGCAGCTGAACCACAAGGAGGCTGGGGAAATGACAGCCTAAAGTCATAGAGCAGGGCTTCTGTGTAGCTCCCCACATGTATGCCAGCTTATGGGCTAGAATAGTATCTGCAGTCCCACCCATCCACCCCCACAATTTGTGTATTCTAAAGACATATTCCCAGCCGTCCCCCAAAACTGTCTTCCGTGCTGGCTTTCCATAGGCCATTTCCACAGTATCCATGGGGCATACAGGCACCTCTGTGCTGCCTCCAAGACTTTGTCTGTACAGCAGCTGGGAGGGTGCTTCCCAGCATGGATGGACAGACAGGGACTAGCTGCACTGAAACTAGCATTCTAAAAATAGCAGGGCACTCTTGGCAGAATGGGTGGCGGCTCAGGCGGGCCACCCAAGCACACATCCACCTGAGACACTGTGATCCAAGCCACCAGACATGCTGTCGTGGCCACACTGATACTTTTAGTGCGCAAGCTTGAGCAGAGCTAGTGCCTGTCTGTCGACCTGCGCTGGGACGCACCCTCCTGCGTAGACATACCCTGGGCCAGCCAGCCCAGCCTCTGTATGGGCCATAAGTGGTGCAGAGTGAGTTTCACCGCTTTGTTATCGACCTATTCAGTGTAACCTTGATTACTGTTACAGGGTGACACTGGTCCTTTAAGAGGGAAGAGTCCAATGGACCTCTGATGGGTCAGCTGACCTCAACTAGGCTTAAAAGAGGACGTCTTGGCCCCAAAGCAGGGAGATTGGCAGGTGAAGGCTGCTTGAGATAAGAAGGCTGGAGAAACCGCTGATGGCCTTCCTTGGGAATAGGGAGGAAATGTCTGGAAGCCAGTAGAGGAGCTAGCCCGCTGACCTTCCTGAGCCAAAAGGTCCTGGCCAGAAAAGGCTGATGGCTTAGAGAAATACAGGGAGATGCCTGCTGGTTCTCTGAGCTGGAGAGCTGAAGGCTGGGGGTAGGTGGGGTGTTGGAGCTGTACCTGATGGATGAGCATGGTGAGAGATGCTGGAGCTGTACCAGGCATATTTGTGTGCTGATGGACTGTTGGGGCTTGAAGACTGAATGTGTTGTTTGGACTGTGCTGGGAAGTTCTGGATTATGGATGTGGGACTTCTGTTATGGTTTATGTGCATGGGAATTTTGTTTATAATTAACCTGTGAGGGATATATGTATATAGATAGACATGTATATACACACACACACGCACACTTGGAAAGCCATTGTGGACTATTGCTGAAGGAGAAACTGAGGCAGTTGTACCTATCATGCCATGGCCTCATGTTGGAGGGTCTCCAGGTGGGTTTGCCCTGTGATAATTACCCAAATATGAAGGGGGTCTATTGAGTAATTTTGGCTGTTCCACATTTATTAACTCAGTTCATCTTTATTTACATGGAAGAAGGTGGGATAGGTACATAGGAAAATTTCAAGGAATTAACAGGCATGGGAAGGGCATGATCCTGCTTTGGAAAGAGGGAGTCTCAGGTAATTGTGCCTCCAACAGGTGCGATTGCACTGGCCATGAGTCTCCCCCTTCCTCTTTGCAGGTGCTTCACAAATAAAAGGCTACTTCTCACCTGTGTAAAACTCCATATGAAGAAGAAATGCGGCAGCAAGTTGAGAAGCAATCCATTCACAACACTCATAGAATAATAAAATCGTAGAATATTAGGGTTGGAAGAGACCTCAGGAGGTCTCCTGCAGACCTGGACCAGTTCTCACACAGAAGATGATGCATCAGTCACACCACCTTAGGTGATGTTCCAGGCTATTAGCAGTGGTCACACTTTAAAAAGAATATCTATTAAATTTAACTTTGTCTTGTAGTTTGTGAAACAGAAGCGTGGACGGGCTTTTGCCCCAGAGGAGTGCCAAGTCTGTGAATTCCTCACTGAATGCCAGGGATTCCTGGGGAAGGATCTCTACATTATTATGGTGGGAGTAGGAGAAAGGAACACATATTTTCCTCTAGCCTTTGCCCTGCAATCATACCATGGCCATGCATCTTAGATTGTAGGATCTTTGGAGTGTGGGCTGTCTGGTACGTGGCTGTGCAACATGCAGCGCAAGGGGGACCTGATCCCAAAATAGCTCCTCTTATTACTACCATGGTGCCAATGGCAAATATTAATAGGACTTTGCAGTTGTCACCTGTGTGTATGAAGTAGCCACACAGACTTCACAGCTATATCTGGGGAAATGCCTCAGGATCTTCATCTGTCAAAATTACAAGACCCTACCAGCTTAGCTAAAGGAGAAGCTTTTTTAGCAGTAGCAATTCCATAGCTGAATTCTAAAATCACCAGTTAGGCAGCCAAATACCCAGGTGAGATTAATTGTAGTCCTAGTCTGAGATGTGACTAAGTGTTAGTATTAATCATGCTTATTACAGTAGTGCCTAAGAGCCAACCAAGAATGGCACCCTGTTGTGCTAGGCATGGTACAAACAGAGGGTAGTAGATGATCCCTGCCCTGAGGAGTTTATAGTCTAAATAGAGCAGTCAGACACAGGGTGGGGGAATGGGGCAGAGTGCACACGCAGAGCGACCAATGTGCTGGTAGCCAACAATTCCATGATGGTTTGGGGTGGGTTAGTTAGGAGTGGATCAGATAACTGTAAAGAAAATGAAAGGTAGGGGAGAAGTGGGGCAGGTGTGGAGCGGAGAGATTGAGGGTGATGGTTGGAGCAAACACCCCATCAGCAAAGGGCATGGAAAGACTAGTCAACACTGCAGAAAGTTCTCCGAATGGCCGAAGGTCCTTTGGGTGCTGCTTTGGGTGCTGCTGCTCCTACCAACTGGAGCTTCTGACTGGGGCCTCTCTGTCGTTTTTTACCTAAGGCCGCATGGGTGGGGAGGTAGGGCCCACCTGGGTAAAAACCATGTAAAAATGGCACCTCCTTATTCATCCGATCAGCCCCCTCTTTGAGGCATGCAAATCTGAAAACAGGGCTCCTCAAATTCCAGCCCGTAGTGTCTGTTAGTTTGGATGGCGGGGGGGGGGGGGGGGGTTGGGGGAGGGTTCGCACTGCTGAGCAATAGGAGGCTGAGATGTTGCCAGAACATCTTGTTATTCAACAGTCACCAAGTCTAGTGACACAACAGGCCAGTGAGCTAATTCCAGTCTCTTTGTGGAACTGTTGTGTTCCAGGCCATCTGTTCTAACATCCTAATTTACTGACAAGCCAACATGTTCCTGAGTTTTTAATTGATAAAACTGAAACCACTTAGAGCCCATTTGTAATAAAATTCTATCCACACAGCTTCCCATTACTATTTACACCAACAATATCAATATATATACAGTTCCATTTCTTTTCATACTAATTTTAAAATGTTTATGTATTTTAAACACTGTCACTCAAAAGACTTTCTTGACTGCATCCTGTTTAGATCCATGGAACACATAGCTTTGAAAGGAATGTAGGGAAATGATAATTGTTATTTTATTAAAGCAGTGTCTAGAGAACCAAAGTGAGAGCAGGGACCCATTGTGGTAGACACCGTACAAATACATAAGAGACAGTCACTGCCTCCAAGACCTTACAATCTAAGTAATAATCAACCCTAGCTCTTCAGCAGTAGATCTCAAAGCACTTTTTACAATGGAGGACAGTGTCATTAATCCCATTTTACAGATGGGGAAACTGAGGCACAGAGCAGTGAAGCAACTAGACCAAGGTCAGCCAGCAGGCCAGTGGCAAGGTCAGAAATTGAACCCAGGTCTCCCGAGTCCTAGTCCAGTGCTTTATCCACAAGGTGACAAAGGGTGGTAGGGAAACAGAGGGGAAGTGCCTTCCCCAAGATCACTCAGAAGCTCATTGGCAAAGCTGGAAATAGAAGCTGAATCCATGTGTCCTGAGTCCCATGGCAGTGCACTGTCCACTGGGCCACTCCAGCTTGCAAATGCCTTAACTTATGACCCTGCTTATTTCCCTCCAAATGGAAATGATCACCCCCTAATTGCAGTGGAAAAGGCATGTTTGTTCATCTAGTCTATTTCCCAGGCAGTGCAGATGGAGTGGAGGGGCAATGAAAGGTTGTTCCATATGGTGTATTTCTCAGCAATTAGACTAGTCTCATTCTAAGGGACTCAAGAACACTCCAGATGAATTAGTGGGATAAACCATTATTCCTCTGCACCTGCCTGAATGAAATCTGAATAGCTGACAATTAACCCAGCCAATACAGAGATGAATGGTGGTAGCCTGAGTCCTCACCACGTGGCTAAGCAACTGGGTCCAGTCTTTGGTGGAGTAAACTAATGATAAGCCTGTTTCTACTACACAGAGCAGACTTAACTGATTGATGACATCCCTCCATCTAGGGCTGAACACACTGCGTGTCTGCATTTAGCACATTCACAGCCACGACTCAAAACAGGATCAGACGTAGGCTGACCCGGCAAAATTCAGAGCCACATCCATACTTCACACCCCACAGAGGTGTGGGTTTAACTCTGTCAGGGCTGAATCCCCACTGTCACTTTGAGTACAGATGGTGGGGGCCTGCAAGGATTCTAAAAATTAATACTGGCCACTCCAGGCTTGTATTAAACTCCCAAGGTTACAGCTTCTCTCTGACCTTGGCTTAAACGCTGCCACCACCCAAATGCAAAAAAAAACCAAAAACCCACCCTTGAACCCAGGAAGGAACACTTGGGAATTCCTCCCTGTGGGGTACCCTCAGGCCCGTTCACGCCCCCTCCGGGGAAGAACTGAGAAAGAAAACAAAGGAAATTAGCTGTGCTACTGTCACAATAAAATGCCCCCCCCATGGGGTCCCCTGGATCAGCACCAGCGTTGCATATTGCTAAGGCCTTTATATGCATTGGAAAGTATCTTGGGAAGGGCTGAAGGTGTGAGTGTGGAGTGGAAGATTCCTTTGCAGGTTACAAGAGGCTGAAAGGGGAGGAAGGGAGAAAGGAACGGGTTAACTTGATGATCCAGCTAGGCCCGAAGATAAGGAATGAAACTGCAGCCCAAGGCCAGCGCACACAAACAAGCTCTCTGCTGCCAAACAGCCAGACGCCTGTGTCTCAACCCCGGCCAGCCGTGAGGAAGGAGACCTGAACCAGACAGAACTGAAGGGGTGGCAAAACTAATAAGATTGTGAAGGTCAGTGAGTTGAAAAACAACAGTCTCACGACCCTGAAATCAGTGTGTTTTGGGGAAACTAAGGGAGCCGCAGAAGGCCCGTTCGGACTGGTACCGAGAGAACGGGGGACAAGGGTCCCTGGACGAAAACGCCCCCGGAAGAACCCAGGGCTTAAAACCCTCCCGAAAGCTGAAGCAAGTCGGAAATTTACAGTGGACCTTAGATGACCTGTGCACACGGCAGAACTCTCGTCTACCCTTCCCCCCTCTTCTTCTTACGTTACACCCAGGCTTGGCCAGCCTTGGGTTGTGCGTGTGTAAGTATGAAAGTGGGTTAGGGCTCAGGCACTAATGCTTTCTTCCTCCCTCTGAGTGACGTGGGGTGCACCCAGCACTCACTGCTGTTATTTGGTTAATAAAGCTTTAAACTTAGTCACTTGGTGTGCTCCTTCATCTCCTTCCCTAAAGATCCTGAGGCCACAGCCTGATCACCTGAAGCCCCAAGCAGACTGGTAACATAAATCTGTCACGCTACCAGAGAATCAAACAACATGCACAAACCTCTTAGAACACCAAAAATCCAATCCTGTTCTTAAAAAAGGTAAATTTTATTAAAAACAAAATGGAAAAAAATACATCTGGAACTTAGGCTTTTGCTAGATTTTAAAAGAGTAATTCCAAAAATTAAGCACCCAAACTAGCTTTCTTGGGGGTTCAACTTAAAGGTTACAAGCAAACAAAAGCATCAGGGGGTAGCACAGAGGAGATCCACAAGTCAAAATAAGAAATAAACCTGATTGTGTTTAACTAAACATTCCCTATCCAAATAATTTCTTCTAGGCATGGAAGGTACTTTTTCATACCTGGTTCAAACTTTACACAGCATTCCTGCTTATAGCATTGCTGCTCTGTGTCCCTGCAGCCCAGAGGACAACAGACAAAGGGAAAGTTTCTTTCCTATTTTTAAAAGTTCTAGCCTTCCCATTGGCTCTTTTGGTCAGGTGCCCACTTCTTTTCTTTTACCTATGGGTTTGTTAACCCTTTACAGGTAAGCAAGCAGAGAACAGCTACCAAGAGGGATTTTACGGC
This sequence comes from Chelonia mydas, assembly GCF_015237465.2. NCBI lineage: Eukaryota > Metazoa > Chordata > Testudines > Cheloniidae > Chelonia > Chelonia mydas. Next base: position 252,847,073 of record NC_057850.1, read on the forward strand.
TAACTGGCTGGCTGGTCATCCATCAAAGGGAGCTACTCCCCCCACCTTCATTATCACAAGCTCTTTGTAGGCAAAGGGTGCTGATGTGAAATTCAGAACCAGGTTTGAATTCTGAACTCCTCTCCTAAATGAGGCATGGGAGGATAGCCTGGGAGTTAGGACGCTCACCTTAGAATTGGCAGACTGCTCTGCCCCAGACTTCCTGTGTGACCTTGGACAAGTTACTTAGCCTGCCTGGGCCTGAGCTCCCTATCTGTAAAGTGGAGATAGGGGTACTGCTCTATCTCACAGGGGTGTTGTGAGGCTCAAATACATGAAAGATTGTGAGGTGCTCAGATACTACAATATAATTGCCTCCAATATCAAGATAGAAGTAACTGGCATTTGGACCAGATCCCTCTCTAACCAGGCTGTCCGGTGAGCTAATAAGGAGTCTTCAGTGGGCCAGCAGCATGCGTGTCACCTGGAAGTGGCTCTTGCCATGTCTTTGTTTGAGGCTCTGTCACCCTTCATTTAAGCAAAGGGGTTCCAGCGGCAGCTGCCAGAAAATCCATGGAGTCATGCTGGCGAGGAACTAGCGAGAAGCGGGAGGTGACCTGCAGTCTGCCAGTGTGTTACACTTACATCTGCTTATAGTGCCATATTCACGTCTAACTGACACCGCCCTTTACTTCACCTCTGATTCTGGCCCATTCGATTTTGTAAAATAATCCTAATAAATCCTGAGGAAAAGGCTGACCTTTAGTTGGCCGTGTCCCTGTAAAGAGAACCTTGTTAAAGTTGGGCTTGGGGGTATTTTGCCATCGCAGTCTGCCAAGTAAAGGTCCATTAGCCCAAACAGCCTGAACTGCTGCCTATTAGTTGGTTAGCAGCTCTGAGAGGGCAAAGTTTTACACAGTTTCCTTTTGGGGGGGGGGGGGGAACCTCGCACACTTTGTGGGTTTTAGGCTAAACGCCCTCAGACACTGACATTTTCTAAAGCAACTTAGTTCAAACTTTAGCTGAACAAATATGTATTGTCAGACAATGGGACCCTCAAGGCACAGAACCCTGGGTCTTGTATTTGCACCTCCAGTCTGAAAGATAACAACAGATGTCTACCAAGCTGCACAAAGAGTAGCAGGCACAGCTAGGATTAATTAGGGCATGAATGGCCATATAGTATTTTTATGAGATTGTTGCTATGATTTATAATTTGTTCATTATTTCAGATTGGATTAAACTCAGACAGGGTCTCAACAGGCCTAGGCATTATTAATATTTTCATTAATTAGTATGATTATTATTTGTATTACCAAAGCACTTAGAAGCCTTACGTATGGAGCATTGTGTCAGGTGCTGTATAAACATAAAACAAAAAAAAAAACGATCCCTGCTCCAAAGAGCTTACAGTCTCTTAAATCCCCAACATAGGGTATAAGTGGTGCATAGGCCTTGTATATGTGTAACTTTAGCGCCCTTGTGGCCAATATGGCGTCTGCTCCGTAGGCAGCTCTGGCCAAGAGACGGCACGCGCAGGAATGCAGCAGGAAAAATCCCTTCCACTCCAGGGGCACCTGTTCCAAACCCCCCAGAGTGAACACACACCCACAGGAAAAATACAACGGATATAACAAAGGAAGATATTTATTTACAGAGGGATGAGAGGAGAAAAACAACAAGGGGAAGTATAGGGGGAGCAGTAGAACAGGGTTGCAGCCAAACCCAGGGCCCACAGGCCCAGTGGTAGCACAGTCTGAAAGGGCAGACACCGAGCAATGGGTCTGAACTCTGGTTCAGGAATCCAGAGCAAAGTTCCAGTCCAGTGCTGAGTCTTGGGTACTCCTGGTTGTCTTTGGCGCCAGTGAACTTTCTCCAACAAATCCCTCTGGTGCCCTCTTCCGCCGCGCTCTGCAAAGCCACACAGAGCAACCACCTCCCCACTTAACTAGCTCCAGCCTCCCTCCTGCTTCCCAATGCAGAGTCACCAGCCCCAGGACTCACAGCCTCATGCAGCTCTGGACAGCAGTGATACTGGGTCCGGCTCCGGTCTGTCCTTCTCGGGTGATTCCCCCCGGCACAGTGCTCCCCCTGGCTCCTGTCCTGGGGTGTCCCCGCTCGGCCGCCCTGTCCTTCCCAGGCTGCAGGCAGGTTCTCTGCTGCTTCACTTTGCCAGGGCCTGGGGGCTGCAGCCCTTTTATTCTCTGGCTCCAGAGCCCCCCCTGGAGTTTCCCTCCTTTCTCTCACAGCTCCCCCTCCCCACTTAGGAAAAAGATTTAAAGGGGCCATGCTCTCTAAACCCCATATGTAGATGGAGAGAGATGTTTTTTGTGGACCTAAAAAAAGTTCCTCATACACTGGGTGCTTATTGTTAAAGGAATAGGGAGAGACTCTGCTAAAAGAAAGAATGATCATGCTGATTCATCCTTGTCAGTATTTTCAACAGCACGTGTTCAAAAATCATATGATTGGATTTAAAAAATCCTGAGATTTAAAGAAACTGGGATTCTTTTTCTTTGTCTTCTGTTTTTTGTGCCTTGAGGTTGCACGCGGGTCACATTTTCAAACTTTTCTCCACCACTATATGAGCTAGACACTTCATTTTTATTGAAAGCTGAGATTTCGAAAGCTGAAAATCTTGATTCGAGCAGCTAGGGTTTTAAGAAAATCACTAAATATTGTGAAAAGGAGTACTTGTGGCACCTTAGAGACTAACCAATTTATTTGAGCATAAGCTTTCGTGAGCTACAGCTCACTTCATCGGATGCATCATCGGATGCTTATGCTCAAATAAATTGGTTAGTCTCTAAGGTGCCGCAAGTACTCCTTTTATTTTGCGAATACAGACTAACACGGCTGTTACTCTGAAACCTAAATATTGTGAGACTCACAATACAATTGTGAGAGTTGGCACCACTGTTCTGGATCTGGCCATGATTTGGAAAAATAGAAGAGACAAATATCAGAAACATCATGCTGTTTTTCCTCCCTTTATGTCATATTTGTAAAAATAGCTTATTGTGTTGGTTAATCCATATTTGTTTCCCCAACACATTCTCCTTGGAAGAAATGAGTTTTCCACCCCATGCTGCATCATTCCAACAACTCAGGGCAAAATAAATAAATATGACCAATAAATTTTTGTAACCCTTGGAAATGCTGTAACAAATGGACTGCAATGGTTGCAATTTAAATGCTGTTATAGCCGAGACACAGCATAGTTTTCAATTTTTTGACTTAAAAAGTGAAGTCTATAAATAACGTCATGCACACAAATGCAGCAGAGAAACAGCCGAGCTGGGACATTACAAATGATAAAACGGAATCTTAACTTGCAACAAGAGGTAGCCTTTAAAAGTAAAAGTGGATTCTCATGTAAAGTGTGGGAAAAAAATCGAAGGCCAATAAAATTTAACTGACATCAGCACATGCTTATTTCAAGATCCAGCTGCTATTCCTTGCCCTCTCTCTCCCGATATCCTTGCAAACCTGTATTAAATACAACTCCATTTTAAAAAACAATTAGGTTAAATAGTTTAGGAAATAAAGAATAAAGCATAAAGAATCATAGAATCATAGGACTGAAAGGGACTTTGAGAGTCGTCTAGTCCAGTCCCCTGCACTCATGGCAGGACTAAATATTATCTAAACCATCCCTGACAGAGAAAATGCAATGAATACTATTGCCAACGTAGCATATATAAAGTAGGGCTCATTTGTCAGATTAGATGCCCAAATCCCATTGACTTTCTATTCTATTCCCCCCTCTGACACTGGCCTACAAATCCCAGCCAAAGCAACTTACCCAAGGGCACCTGGCAAGAGTGTGAGAGCTAAAAATACAATCCATGGCTCCCGAGTCCCAGTCCAGGGTCCTATCCCGTGAACCACACTGCCTTCCTATTTAAAACCAGACTGGAGTAAATCCTAGAACAGGTACTGTAGGGAACAATCCTGCATTGACTGGAGTATGGACTTAGCTGACCTAATAACTCATTTCTGTCTATAATATCTATGGATTTGATCTGAAGGCAACTGAATGACTGAAAGAAAAATAAAGGTAAAATCTTTCTTCCTTCAGATGTGTGCGTCTCCTCTCTTCAGATCTAAATGGCTCTTTTGTTCATTGGTAGAGGTCAGAGTTAGATGATACCAAGGGGGAATAACATCCTCTTCCTAAAAAGGGTGGCCTCAACTGATAAACTACATTTCCAGCTTTTAAAGGACAGGGTTTTTTTTCTCTTCTATTTGCTCCATTCCGCCTCTGTATGTTGGTGTGTTTGATTTGGTTTGTTTGCCTTGGTATCTGCATGAGTCACTCTACTCAATTCTGGTGTATTGTTATCTCGTTTTATCTCTCGCTGAAAGGCCCGGTTGGGATACTTTGGACTAAAGTCGCTTCAGGTAAACCAAACTTACTGCACCCAGCGCAGCTGTGGCAGGTTTCACATGTGAAGCTGAACTAGAAAACAGATTCTTCTTAAAAATGAAACATATGCATCATAGTGGAGAGGAGAGAAGCTGACTGTCAAAGGATGTAAATGCCATTAGCTGCAATCTAGTATTATTCATTCAATGCCAGTGAAGAGCTGGGCCAGTCTCAAGACACACATAAGAGACAGCCCCTGCTCCAACAACCAGCCACCTGTTATGATGAAGTGACGCAATATATCAACAGTTAGCAGAATGTTGGGCCTTCTGCATAGGGGTCAGTGCTAAAAGTGACTGAAGTCTTCACCACTGCCTGGACTTACCAGACCAAATTCTTCTCTCACATGCAACCCCAGTGAAATCAATGTGGTTTCAGGCATGTCACTGAGAGCAGAATTTGGCCTGAACTCTGCTTCAGCAGAGACAAAACATGGCAGCTCAGTGAGCCATGAGAGATTGTGCTCTGGAGAGGGATCATAAAATTGGTCTGGAAATTATTTGGAATAGCACCTGTCCAAAGATTTCTGATACTCCTTGCTTCCAGATGGGCTGGACATAGCATGAGATCATCTTCAACTTGTGCTATTTTGGCACTCCTATTTTCAGTGCATCCTCAAATAACTGAGAGTGAGGACATTTGAGTTCTACTCCTGGGTGCGCCACTAACCCTCTCTTTCACTTCTGTGTTTCTGTTTTCCTTTCTATCCGCTGTCTATATTGGCTTTAAGCTCTTTGGGGTAAGGACTGTCTCTTGCTATGTGTTTGTAAAGCACCTTGCACCATGGGGCCCTCAGCTTGGTTAGGGCCTCAAGGTGTTACTGCAATAAAAATAAATAAATAATAATAATTAATAATTAATGTCAACTGCATGTATTACCTATCAACCAGCCTTGGCCAAATTTCCAAAAAGAATATCAAAGTCTGTTAATGGTTTCATTCACACAATTTAGAGTTGCCATAAGTCGAACCATATTTAGGACAACTAGAGACAAAGTCCACGTCATTGAACCTGACTTCCTTCTTCATCTTGTTTCCTCTTGCTTTCTAGATTCAATTCGGCCACTTGTCCCAATTGCTTATTGTAGCAGCTGTGGTGGATTTTTGAAGGAAGGACCATTTAGTGTCAAAAATGTTTCATTTGCTGAAGGTAAACAGAATTGTTGACATTTTCATATTAGCTGACATTAAACAAAGGCAGATGCTTCTGGGCAATTCTTGTGGCAAGTGCCAATAAAAGAAGGAACTTATAGGGCATGGTTAAGTCAGCAAACTTAACTATGGTTTAATCTTGTCCTTTGCAACAGGTGTGGGGGAGGGGTAAATGAAGATGGTGTAAGAAGATTTTTTAAAAAGACCAACCAGTCTGAATCCACAGAACTAAGTCCTAAGCCGAAACAGTTTTAAAGCATATAAAGGAAAAAAGAGGCAGGAAAAATGCTGGCAGATTCCAGGGCCCACAGAGCAGCCTTTGGGTCAGAAAATTTAGTAACAGAATCCAGTACCATCACTCTGCATAACAAGTTAACAGTGGCTCTAAAAGCCTGGAAATGCTGAACTGAACCCTCACTAACACAGAAAAGGACAGTTGGGTGAGTGCAACAAATTCTAAACATTACTTTTAAAATGTACTATTATGGGTGGGGGGAAGAAGTGTGGTGGCAGCCCCTTGTGAAGGGATGGATACGTGAGGAAATGGCATGGCAGCCATCTTGAGAGGGACCAGACAAGCAGGTAAGAAGTGCGTGGTGGCCATTTGGTGAGGAGACTGACCAGTGAGGAGGCAACCCCAGGGCAATGATGGGTTAATATCTAATAGAAGCTAGATGTCTGGAAAAGGAAGAAAATCTTCCCACATAGAGACCTTCCTGCCATGAAAAAGGGTAATGCCTCCTCCAGCAGGTAAACTATGGAGGCAGAAAAAAAAAGCACTAATCACTAAAGCTGAGCTGAGGGATCTGCTAGCAGAAACTAAGACGATGATTAAGGAGAATGAAAGAAGAAGCTCTGTGCGCTGCCCCCACCACCAGCTCGGCAGCTCCCATTGGCCAGGAACCACAGTCAGTGGGAGCTGTGGGTGTGGTCAGTGCGCACTGCACAGAGCCCCCTGGCCCCTCCGCCTAGGGGCTAGACATGGCAGACACTTCCAGGAGCAGTGTGGAGCCAGGGCAAGCTGGGAGCCTGCCTTGGCCCCGGCTGCACTGCTGACTGGGAGCCACCTGAGGTAAGCACTGCCCGGCCAGAGTCCGCACCCCGAACCTCCTGCCCCAGGTTGGAACCCCCTCCTGCACCCTAACTCCCTCCCAGATCCTGTACCCCTACCCCCTGCCCCAGCCTAGAGCCCCCTCCTGCACCCCAGACCCTTCATCCCTATCCCCACCCCAGAGCCCGCACCCCCAGCCCGGAGCCCCCTCCCACACCCTGAACCCTTCATTTCTGGCGCCACCCCAGAGTGTAGGGTCCAGAGAGCAGAGTAGTGGGCACATGAGGAAAAACTTGATTGTGAAAAGTGAAAAGTTTGCAAACTTTAGGATGCACCATTTTCTTTGCCAACTTATTAATCCTTTGGCAAAGATTTTTTTTTCCCTAATAAGATTTCAGGGGACTTCACACTTAGAGATGGAGTCTTCTCTCCCAGGATAATAGTGTGTAGTCAAAGGTACTGCTTGTATACCTGTGCACCATAGATGTTTTTTACACCTGATGCATGCCCAGATACATGGGAGGATAATGCAGACATTAGGGCTCAGAGAGGGAGTATTTGTTTTGTTAGCGTGTGCTGTTTCATTATCTTTGAGGGAGAAGAGGATCAGAGAAAACACATTCTTCATGATGACTTAATTTTCTGGGATTGACATTGCTCTGTATGTACACCTTCACAAAGACACTCACACAATACACCCAATTTAATCCACATTACAAGAGCACTTTGTTGGCATCTTTGATTACTTGCTGTAACCTTAACATCTTTTCTGGCTCCCTCTTTCTCTCTTCATAATGGAAAACAAGAAGCAAAGTTATTTGCCTCCCAAAAAAGCTTTTTACATTAAAGGTTTTTTTAAAAAGTCTTTTCAATGCAACCACGGCAGAAATAATTTTTAGAGTTATTGTGCAGAACGTTTTCTTCCATGGTTTAGCAAACTGATTAGTGTCGGGAAACATACTGAGAATCATCCACTCTGAGAATGAACGAATAGCATACTTAGTCCTTTTAAATGACATACCTTGGGCAGTCTAGAAGCCCATTTATGCTAGTCTACAGCTGTGGATAACTGTTGACTGCTATAAATTCCCCACTGTGAGCTCTTTTTTTTCATGTCTTGTGGCTCATCACCTGCTAAGTAAATTGATTTTACCTTAAACATAGTTTTAGAAACATTTTAATGCCTCTTAAATTATGCCTATTGGGCATAGCCACAGATGTTCTTATGTCAGATAAGTGCCTGCAAAGTTTGTTGTTAATTACACTAAGAAAAAATTGTATTAATAAGAAAGACCTAGTTCTAGTTCTAGTTCTAAAAATCTAGGTCAGAAAGAACATAGAGCTGTGGAAAAGAATTTTTATAATCACTCAAATTTCCTGTACACTGAAATAGACAAAGATTTCGAAATCCTATGGCTTGAAGATTCCTTGCATGATTTGTCCCAAACTTTCTAGGGAAGTTCTCCCTTGTGTAAGCAGGGGAATAGTCCCGCTATTGTGGGGAACTTTCCTGGCTTCTGCACTACCCTGGTGAAGTTGGCTAGCGAAAGGATCTGAGTCCTCGCTCCCGCACTGCTGCTGCTCTGCCTCCAGCTCCCTGGGCTGCTTCTCTGGCCCCTCTGGCTCTGGTTGCTGCAGCTCTGCTCCCAGGACAGGTCTGCTCTGCAGGCTGCTTCTGTGACTCTGCTCCCAGCACTGACCTGCTTCCTGGGCTGCTTTTCTGGCCCCTCTGGCTCTGGTTGCTGCAGCTCTGCTCCCAGGGCAAGTCTGCTCTTTCTGGGCTGTGCCTCTGGCTTTGGGGCTGCAGCTCTGCTCCCAGGACAGCGTCTGCTCTCTCTGGATCTGGCCCAGCTCTGCTCCCCAGCTCAGCTTGGGCCCCTGCTTTCTCCTTAGCTTTCTCCTTACTGGGAGCTAGCCAACCAAAACACCTCCACTGAATGTTAGTAAGGGGGCAACAGTCCCCTTACACTTGTAAGGAGATGGGCCAACATTAGGTTTGATGGCCATTGGTTTTATTTTGCAGATGTTGGGAGAAGTTCACCCTCTGTAGAGCAGTAAAAATTGGGCTTGAAGGGTGAAATTCAACTTTGTGCTGAGGCCCTATTTTTAGGGTTTAAATGGTATTTCAGTGGTATACAGATCCTGTGTTGGTTCTCTGAGCAGGAGTAAATTTCAGGGAAAAAGGAGAAGCTAGTTTCAACCTTAAATAGCGATAGACAACTCATCCCTCCATAATAACTCATACCTAGAGCTGGGAAAATTTATCATCTGAAACTGTATTTTCTTTTTTGGACAAAAAAGGCAAATTTGGGTTAACCAAAATGTTTAGTGAATTTGTGTTGAGTTTGGCAAATTGTTTTGCGCCAAAAAAAATTCCAAAAAAGTAAAAATGTTTTATTGACCCATTTTCTAAATGAAACATTTGACTTTTTCATTTGAATTAGTTTTTTCTTTACAAATTTATTTCAATTTTTTTTAAATGTAGAAACTCAAAAAGGAAACTAAATATTTTGTTTTGTTTTTAATTAAATGTTTCATTGAACCCCAAACCAATTTTTTTTTTGTTAATTTATTTTTCACTTCACCAAAAACTTCAAAATTCCATTTCAGGTAAAAAAAAAATTATTATTTTCCCCCGGTACAGCTAGCACAATGAAAAATCAGTTATTTGCACCAAGCTACTCATAACAAACGTGAATGTTTAATATCAGTTGAAAATAAATAATTTCCCATTGCCTGTCAATTGAAAAACTCTGTTTCCCTCACCAAACAATCCTTAGTGTCAGCTAAGTGCACAGGGATAACCAGCATCATGAAATCTACCTTCCATTAATCTTGCATCTCTATCAAGAACCCTGGACAACCAGAAAGCTAGGAGAGGTTTCAGAGTAGCAGCCGTGTTAGTCTGTATTTGCAAAAAGAAAAGTTGTACTTGTGGCACCTTAGAGACTAACCAATTTATTTGAGCATAAGCTTTCGTGAGCTACAGCTCACTTCATCGGATGCATAAGAGAACCTGACACTTGTAGAACATAAGAACGGCCTTACTGCATCAGACCAAGGGTCCATCTAGCCCAGGATCCTGTCTTCCGACAGTGGCCAATGCCAGGTGCCCCAGAGGCAATGAACAGAACAGGTAATCTTCAAGTGGTCCATCCCCTGTTGCTAATTCCCAGCTTCCTGCAAACAGAGGCTAGGGACACCATTCCTGCCCATCCTGGCTAATAGCCACTGATGGACCTATCCTCCATGAATTTATCTAGTTCTTTTTTGAACCCTGTTATGGTCTTGACCTTCACAACATCCTCTGGCAAGTTGTTCCACAGGTTGACTGTGCGTTGTGTGAAGAAATACTTCCTTTTGTTTGTTTTTAAACCTGCTGCTTATTAATTTCATTTGGTGACCCCTAGCTCTTGTGTTATGAGAAGTAGTAAACAATACTTCCTTATCTACTTTCTCTAGCTGATCAAGCAAATAACAAAATCCGGCTACAAGTAAATGAAAATCTGTTTCATGGCTTTTTGTATGTTTTTGTAAGATGGGCAACGAGGGGTCCTCAAAGCCGCTGTAACCCAAAACAAATGGTGGGACTGTGCTATGCGTACATATGCCAACAGGCAAGTGCAATTGGGATAGGCACACGTGGTACATCTGGCATTGTGGAGATTAAACTTGCGAAGTGTCAATGTGGTCATGTGGCAGCTTTTGCAGGACTGTGTAAGAGATATGGGCCAGTTATTTCCACTGGGACAATGTTCTGAGATCCTAACACACTGTGATGTTCCAAGGTTCCAGGACACCCCTTAGGACCCATGCTTCCAGGGCCTCCCCACACTGGCCTGAACCAAAACTGTGCCAAGAAAATTATTTACCAGCCACTTTTAGCTGAGATTTGCCTGTATTACTTCCCCTCTGGAGATATAATAAGTCATATGTCCTTTAGCTATATTCTTCAGTCTAGCTGTGTGTGCCTGTATGTGACAGAGTATAATGATGTCCAACTCAGACTCAGCCTTGGTTTGCTCCGATTTCAGCCATATGCATTCAAATCACTTATTGGAAAAATCTATGTTAATGTGCTGGGGGCTTGGGGCAGGGGTATCTTGGTAATAGTAATAATAAATAAAAACAATAAATTAAAAACTAGTTCTTATATACTGCTTTTTATCTGTAGAGCTCAAGGTGTTTTACAAAGGAGGTCAGTTTCATACAGCCAAAGCAAGCTTTCACAGTAATTGATCGTAATTGTATTGGACTAACCCTTGTCCAAAAGAGAGCTGTCTGCAGGGAAATCTCCAGTATCTCAGTGCAGCGAGAACAGTTTCCAGCTGTCATTTTGTTCCTGTACTTTCCACAGAAATGACAAGGCCAGCAGTTTTCAAATACATTAGAACCTTTAAGATTCAGCTTTTGCATGATGCCCCAGTCTCTTTAGGAAGGCTACAGAGGAGCCCAACACTTGAACTGACCTTTACATGTCACCAGAGAAGAGTCACTGCAAAGAGCCACTGATGCCAAACATAGCTCAGCATAGCGAATGTCACCTCCTTGCACTAAAATGTCAGTAGGCAAATCCTTTGCAAGGACTCCTAATAGCCAAAATCAATTGCTGATGCACCAAAAAGGCACAGACATCACCAGAGGTTTCAGGAGCTCAAACGATGCCCATTTATTTTTTGAAACCTTCCAATGTTCTTGATTTTGCCTGGGATTTTCCTAGGAGCCCACATGACCTAGGCCAGTGGTTCTCAGCCCGTTTATCGTTGTGGGTCGCATATGCCGTCCACAATGTGTTACGTGGGCCACAGGTTGAGAGCTGCAGGGCCCTCCCTCCCCAAATGCCCACAGTCCCCTGTGCTGCGCGTGGCTGGGCAGCAGCCGGATCCAGACCCCGAGTGCCACCATGCAGGGATGGGCAGCCAGGACCTGAGTGCTCAGCCAGGACCCCCGGCACTGGGCCAGGTGTGGAGCGCCCAGTGCAAGCCAACAGCCAGGACCTGAGAAGCGGGGCCAAGAGTGGAGCCCCGCCTAAAACCTGGGGGTTCTGCAGCACCCTCCCAAAACCCTAGTTCCCAGTGTCCCTCAACCCCTCACTGCCCAGAGACTCCCCACCCCGAAATCTACCCACAGACCCACACTCCCTTTGTCCCCCTGTGGCACTCACCAGCCCCCTACTGACAGGAACGCTGGTGCAGGCTGCCAGATGCTGTCTCCACCTATGATTTTGGGGCACCCCCTTCCAGGTTCCCAAGTTTCATTCTCCCACTTGTGAGAGGAGCAGAGCTGTGAGGGTGAGAATTTCTGTTTCATAGAATATCAGGGTTGGAAGGGACCTCAGGAGGTCATCTAGTCCAACTATAATGTAAGTTCCAACTCCCCCCCTCCCCACGGACACACACTTTTTGACAGACAGTATTCAATCAGGTCTACTTTTAACTCCTCTGAAAAATCTAGAGCCCCCTATATAGGTTTGGTGATTCCTTCTCTAATGGTCCATATCCCCAAAGAGCTAGTTTGTGGCTGGTAACAAAGTCTCCTGGCACCACATCTGCTAATTATGACCTCTTCAGGCATATGTAAGATAAGCAAACCAGCAGTGGCAATGAATGTTGAGTAATAGGACTCTAATGAAATCTCATGGCTAGAATACATCCATGCACGGGAGTGTGGAGGAGCGAGAACTCCCTTTTTACACTTCACACAAGCTACCAATCCTTGGACCTGGGCCTGTAGAAGTTGGGAGAGGCAGATATTGTGCTCTCCCCCTTCCCACCCTCCCCAGACTCCTTGGCCCGCGCAGCTGTGGGAATTGCTATTGTTTTCTGTTGATATAGGCCAACTTAAATGACTAGCTCATCCACCAGAGCGAGGCTAAAGCAGGGGAGGAACTGTGACTCAGAGGCACAACTCTGACACACATGCTTCCTGGGCTACTCCTCTTGCTCAGTGTTGTGTCACCGCTCATGGCATAAGAGCCAGGGCTACAGGTGCATGGTCCTCTAGCAGGCAAATTGACTCTCTCCCCCGCCAATAAACTTCCCATGTTTATTGTCTCTCTCTGTCTCCACACCAAATATGCACCATTTACAAGTATGGAGCCCATGGAGTTAGGCACCTGAACACCCTTTTAAAATATGGGTCTTAGGCATGTGGCAGCAGCCCAAATCTCACTGAAAGTCAATGAGACTTCAGGTTTTAAGTGCCTAAATCACTTTTGGAAATGGGACCTAGTTTCCTTAGTGACTTAGATGCTTTTGAAAATGTCACCATTAGTAAACATCTCTGGAGAAGGAAAGTAAGCCAGCTCTCTTCTTAATGCCAACCAGACTGTAAAAAGTAGTTCAAACTTGTATTTCTATTATTGATGTAAATACATAGAGGGAGCAGCTGATTTATACACACAGGCAGCAACTCCTGTTGAATAAGAAGGTGCTATTTTCACAGTCCCTTTTCAGAGCAGAACAGCACATTAAATTTAAACTGAGTCTGTGGTGAGCAAAATCTTCACAGGCGTATGCATTACCCGTATGTATGCAATTTACTGAGAAAGCTTGAGCTTGAAAGCTTGAGCTGAAAGAGAGCTTTCCTGAGCACAGTTATGTACAACCAACCTTAAAATTCAAACGGCCTTTCTTAAGTAGATCGAGACCATACTAAAGGCAAGTGCTGTCTTTTTTAAGATTCAGTGCATTTCTGACGTGTTCATGCAGCGATGGCTGCATATGCCATTCTGTCTCTTGAAAGGAATGTAATGTAGTATCAGTCATTAAGGCCAAGTGTTTCCCTCTTCATTCCCTGCCTCCAGAAATGTGTCTATTTGTTCTTATTCATTAGTTTTGATATCAAGATGAAACCACCTTGTCACACCAGCCATGCAAACTCCCGCGCGGTACGCCTCAGTCAGTTTTGTCTGGATGAGGAGTGCTGCCCAGAAATGAAATGCAATTTTAAATTAAACCAACAATAATTGATAGGCAGCAGCTGAACCAGCCGGATGCCCCCTTCTGCCAACAGAATGCAAACATGTCCAGAAAGGCATTTAATTTCCCAGTTTCTCCTACTGGAGGAAGGGAGTTTATCAGCTCTGCCTGCACCTATAGGGCTCTGCAGCTAGATTGCCACTCAGGTGCCCAGGGCAATAATGAGCAGTGAGGCCCCCTTTTTATTTCTCTGCATGGCCCTGCTTGGACTGGGACTCTGCCTGTGGTGGGGAGAGCAGGGACTCTTTCCCCAATATTTCCTCTAGTCAGCAAGTGCAGAGAGGGGCTGGGGAAAAGGAGGGTCTTGGAGTTACTGGCCAAGCTGGGCAGGTGCCTACAGGGGCCTGAACTATTACAGGAAACAGAGTGAAGTATCTTATTCTGACCCTCACTGGCATTCCAAGTAAGTTGATGCAGCAGGAGAGGACTTGTGACTCTCTGAGTCACGATTTATTCCTTGCCCTTCTCCTGGGGAAGTACAGCCACATGCTGCCCATTGTGCAGGACAGATTGTAAGTTACAGTCCATAAGATCATCCTTCCAGCTAGAGAGAAAAGCCCACAGGATCCACGCACAGTAGTTGTGTTTTCCATGGTCTCTCCCATTTTAAAGAGTAAGGGATACTGCAAGTTCCACAGTGCAGCAAATACAGCAGCACAGATCATTCTGATTTTTAATGGCATCCTATTTATACGTCTGCCTTCTCCAGATGTAAAGTATTTGAGGGTTGCAACACCTCTGAAATAAGCAGTAGTATCAATGCTTTATCTTCCCTCTCAACAATTTTTTCAATAAAAGTTGTCAAATGCAGAGGGAAAGTATTGGCCTGTTAATACTCATACATTGCTCTTTGCCTTACACCAGGAATGATGCATGGATAATTCCCTGTACGTTTCATATTCAGTGGATGTGGGAAGAACACATTAGGGCTCTTGATATTCTGTCTTAATGGCATCTGATTCAGCCCAAAATGAGACGGAGCCTCTTTTCAGTTTCCAGTGAGATTCCCTTTGTTAGCAGAACTGGTTTCACTGGCTAATTTTTACTAGCACAAAGCATGACAGATAATTTGGGGGCGGAACACTCGGGTTCTCTGATTATTTGAACCTTGCTTAGCTTGAGCATGAAACCTGAGATGATCAAGTTTGTGTCGCATGACACAAGTATGCTTAAATTACCCAGAAATAGCCCAACAGAAATGTATTCTTCCTCAACATTACACCTCACAGGCAAACAAAACTATTTGCATGAATTGTGTCTCTTTGCCTAAACAGTTAATCAAGTACGAGTCCAGTGTGTGCTACGTGAGACAATGGAAGGAGCCATCCTTAGGGGATAACACATTTGAATGATGAGCTTAATTTTCCATCATTACAAAGTCGCTATCTTCTACAAAATGAAATTTATGCTTGTTTCGACACCCATTTCGTCCTCCTGATGTTCTGTTCTTTGTAATGAATTGTTTGGGAGCGCACAATGCAGCCCATATTTCTAACTTAGCTCTTTTATTTTTAACATAAATATTTTCCCCACCCTTGGGAGCAATGGACCTTTTCCTCCTGTTCTACCACATTAGTTAACATTGCAGTTTCTCCTTTCTCATCAGAAATAAAATTAATCCTTCCATTGTCGACTCATTTTGGTACAAAGCTTTTAACATTTCCTTTCTTAACCGATGTTGAGATGAGGGATGGGCCGAGCTGGGTTAGAATGAAACCAGAACTAACCGACCCAGCTGCCAAGATTCACCCCAAGAATTGTTGCTGAGGTTGGACGATATTTAGTTAATGTTGGGCCCAGTCCTCCAGTCCCTACTCAGATCACTTCCAGGCAAAATTCCCAAGGAAACCAGCGGGTGTTTTGCCTATATAAGGCTTGCGAAAGGACTGTGAGATGGAGCAGAAAATTTCTTCGCTCACA
Organism: Chelonia mydas; assembly: GCF_015237465.2. Classification (NCBI taxonomy): domain Eukaryota; kingdom Metazoa; phylum Chordata; order Testudines; family Cheloniidae; genus Chelonia; species Chelonia mydas. Next base: position 252,862,583 of record NC_057850.1, read on the forward strand.
CCCAACATACCAGAGGTTTTTTCTCATAAGATCAGACCAAAGATTTCAGGTCAAAGAGGTTCAGATAAACTTCCGGGACCACGTCACCACTTTCCATTCCTGACTTTCAAATAAAATTCCCATTGATTTCCAAGGACATTTTGCCAGAAACACCGTGAAGTAAAGACTTTAGGATTTAGCATTTGCCAAGTATATAAACCTTTGGCTGCTTCTCTCAACTAAACTGAAGATCTGAACCTTTGGAGTTATTTGCAAAATAGCAGGTTAGAGTCACATATGATCACTTTTTTGTTTTCAGTTACCATGTAGTTTGAACTGCTACGTTTTGTTTTATGTTTCAGATTCCAATGAATCCCAAGTGAGACACAATGAAACTCAGTTTAAACCACTGGGTTTCAGCTGGTTTCACATTGAAACCATACATCAATTCAGATCCATTTGAAATTGGGCCAAAATAGGTAAATGAGTATGACAGGCAGACTTTTGTGATTTATCTTTGTGTTTATTAGTTATATTATTTATTTGTATTACAGTAGCACCTAGATGCCCTGCCTGAGACTTAGGCCCCATTACACTAGGTGCTATACATACACTATGGGCTTGTCTTCACTACTGGGGAGACCGATGCTGCTGCAATCGATGCAGCAGGTGTCGATTTAGCAGGTCTAGTGAAGACCCACTAAAATGACAGCAGAGCGCTTTCCGGTCAACCCTGGTACTCCAGCTCCCCGAGAAGATTAAGATAAGTCAACCAGAGAGCGTCTCCCATCGATGCAGCGCGGTGAAGACACCGCAATAAGTCAACCTAAGCTACGTCTACTCCAGTTACTTGATAACATAGCTGGAGTAGCATAATTTAGGTCGACTTACTCCAGTAGTGAAGACAAGCCCATAGTAAGAGACAGTCCCTGCTCCAAAGAGTTTGCAATCTACAGTCTAAATAGACCAGACTGACTGAAAGTGGGAAGAGAAACAGAAGCACTGAGAGATGAAGTGACTTGCCTGAGGTGACACAGCAGATCAGTGGCAGAGCTGAGAACAGAACCCATACATCTGGGCTTACGCACTACTACCACTATTCATTGGACTGCAATGCCCTGCCTGTGTTTGAGGAAGGAAGAGATTCTTGAAACAAGAAGCTAGGAATATCAATCCAGTATCCTGATTCACCATCTGCTGTTCTATCCATTGGACCATGCTGCCTTCCAATGTTAATATTTCACTCCTCCCCTTCTCTCAGTCTCAGCCCAGGCTATTGGCTGCCTCACGGCCTGTGGTACTGAAAAAGGCCTCCCATAAAGACATGAATACGATGGTATGAGGGAACTGTATTTTCTAGTTCCTTCTTTGCTCTGAAAAGTAGATGAGGTATTTTCTCCCTCTTAAAAGTAAATAAAGTACTAGACACAGATGGTCCAACCTGCTACCAAAATGACTGGAAAGTTATAGATGTTCAACAGACGATAATTTCCCTTCATGCCCACTGGAGGACTGAGGTCAAACTGGTGGCAGGAAAACTCAAGCCAGAAATTTCTACTCTGTATTTCAAATGGGGCTTATGGGAGGACGGTTGATACTGAACACATCCTGAGACAGGCACTACACCTACTGGGCACCTATAAGTCCCCTTGAAATCAGTGGGCCAGAGCTTGAGATTCTTAGATTCCCACTGACATCAATGCAATTTGCGCATGCTCATCTGGCTCATTCAACATAAACTGGACGTATTGATGCACTTTATGTCGATGCTAAGCGATCCTTCGGGAACCCTTAGGGTCTGAAGCTCTTGCTCAAAGTGCCACATTTTGGGCAATGATTCATGTCCGTCCATCCTTGCTCCTAGCACCAATAGGTTAGCGCTGTGTGAATTCATCATTGCATCAGGAACAATGATATTAGCTATTTAACAGAGGCAGGCTGAACCCCTTAGTCAAACCAGGTAGTTCATTAAGGGGATACCTATACTGCAATCACAGAGTGTGGCTGCAGTTTGTAGAGACATACCATGCCTTGCTTTAAGGTAGCTAGCTCTGGTGTTGGAGCAGTAACAGCATTGGCTTCACCATGGTTTGTAAAAGCCCACCAGGAACACTACGTAATTCCTCATGGAGCTAGGCCGCACTGAAACCCATGCAGCCACTGCTCCATGGCTCCAGTACCCGAACTAGCTAGATTAAAACTAATTCAAGTATGTCTACACAAGTTGCAATCATACACCAGGATTGCAGTTTAGACGTTGTGACAGGGTCCCCATAGGTGCAACCTGGACTGTGGGACCACTGAGCCCTCCAAACAACCAGCCTGGGCTGGCTTTCACACTGTGATGCTACCATCAAGCTACAAGCCTCTGACAGGCACTGCATTTAAACAGCGGTCCACCGGCAGGGACACACCCAACTGAGTTACATGAATGATCTCCTAGCCACTCATGACCCATCAATAGAGAGGGTTCCGCCAATTCCCCCCAGCTTCCCAGCCTTGCACCCCAGAAATATACCATCTTGCTCTTCTCAAGACTCCCTCATGCAATGTAAGCTCATTAATAAGTGTGCCACTTCTTCATAGGAAAGTGGATATGCACCAACCTTGTACTCTGAGCTAAGATTCTCCAAGCACTTCAACCAAAACCACACTGTTTTAGATAACATATAAAACAGATGTGTTAACTACAGAAAGCTAGATTTTAAGTGATTATAAGCAGCAGGCATAAAGATCAAAGCTGGTTACGTAAGAAATGAAAATAAATTTGCGGTCTAAATTCTAACTTAAACAGACTAAGCAAGAGCTCAATCAAACAGTCTCTCACTCTAACTGACGGTACAAGCTACGTACAGTTCCTCAATACACAGACTGGACTCCCAGGTTCCAAGTCTTTGTCTTCCAGACCATCTTCCAAGTGTAGAGATCGGGGGCGGGGAGAGAGGGGGGCGGGGAGAGAGGCCAAGTGATGATGTCACTACCCCTATTTTAATTTTTTTTCCAGCTGCTAGAAAGATCCTTGGGGTCAGGCAGTCCTCACTACATAAGTGCCTTCTCTGAGAAGCCTATGGGATAGTGGATTCTTCTTGATGAGCCATCAATGCCTGCTTGACCGGTGATGGCTGCTCCTTTGTTCCTACCAAAAGGCCAGCTGTGGGCATTTCCCAACATTACAACATATTTCAGTAACACACATCACAATACCTCATAACTTCACGTACAAGGATAGTACATACAATTTGACAGGATATTAATGTTCAGCCAATCAAGACTTTTAAAATGATACCTCACAAGGTACATGTTGTACAAAACATATCATAATCATATGACAGTGGTGAATATGGGGGTTCCAGGGTGCTACTTTGAGGTACAGAGTGTCACAGACACACCCTCAGACTTTAGGCTATGGGAAGTGTCAAGGTGAAATTGCAATAATGGAAAGATGTTCAAAAATGGGTACAGCTGAAGTCCCCTTTCTGTGTGTTTCAAACAAATATGACGTGAAATGAGTCTCTTCCTTATAGGGGAAGAGGCAACAATCTTTATATGGAAAGCTGCATAAAATTGTAAAATATTAGATCTTTTTTTATTGAAGAGCTCTAACACCTCAATTTTTGGTAGCCGGACTTCGAAATTTGGCAGAGGAATAGCCCCGGGGTCAATGAAGTGCCTTTTGCTGCTGCATGTAAATCCATTCAGATTTGGCTGAGTTATAAGAGGTCAGAAATCACCACTGCCCCTCCATGTTTCACACAGTATAGTTTGTATTTGACTTGCTGCTAGGCTGCATGGAGCCTGCCTTACATGGTTCAGTGGCTTCAGATAAACATGCAGCAGCTTATCTGTAAGGGGGATTGGATGTTGCAAACAGTGAATAATAAAGAGCACAAACATGGATGAACTTTAGAGTTAAAACTGATATTTATAATGCTTTTTCCAGTGCCCATCTAGAGCTAATGATGATGCTAAAGTTTAAAATGGTAATTTCAACTTATGGTGTATGTTTAGCAGAGAGCATATCCAAAACACAAATGCAAGTTGTGATGAATGGGGGCCATATCTGTACAACTTAGGAATTCTGATTGGTATTGTGAAGCTGTACTATGAAAAACTACTGTATTATGAGTGTCTATATGCATGTGGATCCACCACTGCTGATGGAGCCTGTAGCAGGTATACCCCAGACATATACAAAGGAAAACGCTTACAGTTAACTACAGCACTTAGACCTCACAAATGTTATGCAAAAAGATGCTATATTCTTATAAAAAACAAAAGGAGTACTTGTGGCACCTTAGAGACGAACAAATTTATTTGAGCATAAGCTTTCGTGAGCTACAGCTCACTTCATCAGATGCATGAAGTGAGCTGTAGCTCACGAAAACTTACTTCATCAGATGCATGAAGTGAGCTGTAGCTCACGAAAGCTTATGCTCAAATAAATTTGTTCGTCTCTAAAGTGCCACAAGTACTCCTTTTCTTTTTGCGGATACAGACTAACACGGCTGCTACTCTGAAACTTATAAAAAACAGTTTAGCTGATTCCTCTGGAGGGAGAAAGGAAGGTAAGAGAAGTGGAAACTTACCAGAAGTAGAACAAAACAGGCCAGGTGACAGAAGGGATTTAAATAAAGAAACACCCAGGAGCAAGGGGAGTGAGACAAGAGGAGTGGAACGGGAGACACAAAGGTCACAGAAGCTGTGTGAGAGGCTCCAGGAGGAAAGGTCACCCAGCATGTAGGAGCTTCATGGAGCAGGGGAGCCCTGCCCTCCTTCCTGAGCGCAGATGGCTGCAAGGACTCTGAACAACACAATGGTCTCAGACCCCACCCCCCAGGCTAAAGAAGGCCCTGGAGTGGTGAGGAAACTCAGGCAGGGACAGGCATCCAGTGTTTATTGCTTTGTAGGATCTGTATTCACCTGTGCTTTGCACGATTAAGTATAGAAGAGCATAAAGATGTTAGACTGTGCAAAGTGTGAGCGTATATGCTTTACAACTGCGGCAGGACCCTGAGAGAGTCAAGCTGTGAACTAGAAGTGTCACACCTTTTGGGTGGTGTCTAGGAGAGGGATGTGTTTACGTAACCAAGGTATCTCGGGGGTCAGCACGGGACCTGAGGCCTAGGGCACGGGGGCTGGTGGAGAAGTGTAAGGGGCCATGAAACGTTTTCTCTGTAAATTCTGCACTAGTTTTTCCTATGGCTAAAAACACGCTGTTTCATTTTTTAACTCACCAATGTATTGTCAGCATATACAGAGGTTAAGGCCCAGATTCACGAAGGTATTTAATGGAAGTAAGGAGCCTAAATACCTTTTGTGGATTTGGGCCCAAGTGTGTAACTGAATGAGGGAGAGGTGATACAGGGCAGGTTAATAGTTCTGGCAAATGGCCTATAAATTCTGATCTCCTGCCTTAGACATTGAAGTCACTTCTGCTTGCCCTTCTGAACTCCAAGAGGCCATCGAGGTCTTCAAGGGTGAGACTCTGCCGTTGATTACACCAGACTAAACACAGAGTAGCACCGTTGTCTTCAGTGGTGTTAGTTCAGATTTAGATTAATGTGTGTGAGAACAGAATCTGGCACCTATGAGACTGATCCAAAGTCAACTGGAGTCTTTTCATTTACTTGAATGGTCTTCAGATCAGCCAGCTTTTTCCAGTGGGTAAAGCACAGGACCGGAGTTGCTAGATGTAGATTCTGTTTCCAGCCTCTGTCACATTCTCACTGTGTGTCACATGGAACCAAATGATGGCTGCCCCGAGTGTGCTGGGGAGGAGGGAGACGAGTCAGTGAAGAGAACCCTTCTTTCCATAGTGCATCTGGACAGGAAACAGCCTTAATATGCTCCTGATGTTAGTCTTAATCAGCCTGAATGCTTCTAGGCACTCAGCAGTGTCCAATGCTGGCTGTCGGCTAAGCAACCATGAGCTAGCCCCACGTCTAGTATTATGGGGATTTGGTTAATCCCAGCTCAGTTTATCTGGGGGACAGAAAAAGTTCCTCTGGGGGACAATCTCATATCGTACATGTGTTATTGTCCTGCAGATCAGATGTTTGCTTCTCTTTAAAACAGAAACACCGTGCAGGATGCTCAGCTAGCGTGAAGCCGTCCCGCTCCAAAGCCCATAGCTCTCAAACTGTCACAGGGACCATTGATGGCAGTGGTGTTGGATGGAGAGTCGGCTGGTCACCCAGGGTTGGCTTCTCCTCCTTGTTTCCAGCTGTTCTATTTAATTAAAAGGCCATTTATGGTGTGTCTACCCTGCACACAAAGCTCAGGCTCTGACTCAGGTTTGAGTCCAAACCCCTCTTCCGTCCACACACAAATGACTCTTACTCGGGTCAGCAAGCACCCAGAACCCAGGTCCTGGCACTCCAGTAAGGGGGGCTGTGACGCATTCTATGTGATTTTATAAAAATATGATGAGTGTGAATATAATGTAATTGGAATATGCTTCATGGAAAAGGTCTCTTGTAAGGTATCATTACAAAGCTTATAATCTACTGAGTGTGTTCATCCTATTTCCATAAGTGTATCACTCTTGTATCTGAAACTAGAAATATGAAATATAACTCTGAGTTATGCAAAGTGTGGGCCATTAATGGTGGTTTGGAATCTTGATGGCTCCCATCAACCAGGACAATTGACTGTGGATGGCTCTGTTTGCAGGCAGGCCTTCCTGTGAGCCAGGCTGGGAGTAATGAAGGCTTGGGGTCTTACAGTGACATGTGATCATGTCACCTGAACTGGAATCCATCTTTAACCTGGTGTTTTTCCATTGAGAAGGAGGGTGGGAACCCAGATATATAAGTGGGTAGAACAGAACAAAGGGGGCAGCCATCATGAGGAATCTCCTAGCTACCACCTGAGCTGGAACAAGGGCTGTACCAGTGGAAAGAATTGTGCCCACACTAGGAAGGCATCCAGTCTGCGAAAGAAACTTACTGAAACATCTCTAAGGGTGAGGTTTTATCTGTATTCAGTTTACTAGACTTATACTTGTGTGTTTTATTTTATTTTGCTTGGTAATTCACTTTGTTCTGTGTGTTACTACCTGGAACCACTTAAATCCTACTTTCTGTATTTAATAAAATCATTTCTTACTTATTAATTAACCCAGAGTATGTATTAATACTTGGGGCAGGGGGGCAAACAGCTGTGCATATCTCTCTATCAGTGTTATAGAGGGCAAACAATTTTTGAGTTTACCCTGTATAAGCTTTATACAGGGTAAAACGGATTTATTTAGGGGTTTGGACCCCATTGGGAGTTGGGCATCTGAGTGTCAAAGGCAGGGACACTTCTTAACTGGGTTTCAGTTAAGCCTGCAACTTTGGGGCATGTGTTTCAGACCCTGGGTCTGTGTTGGAGCAGACTGGCGTGTCTGGCTCAGCAAGACAGGGTGCTGGAGTCCTAAGCTGGCAGGGAAAGCAGGGCAGAAGTAGTCTCGGCACATCAGCTGGCAGTCTCCACGGGGGTTTCTGTGATCCAACCCGTCACAGGGTGGGTCAGAGCTCAAGTCCCAGTGTGACTCAGGTCCGTGCCCTGTCATTTTGCAGTGTGGACACAGCTCAACTGCAGACACAATTGAGCAGGTCTGTGTAGTGTAGTATGAACGTGTTAGCATGGCTGTGGGACCCGGGTCCAGCAATTGTAAGCCTGGGTTACAGTGCAATGTGGATGCTCAAGCACAGGCTTGGAAACACCAAGTCCACAAGACCAGGTCCCACAAACCTGGGTTTACAGGTGCAGTGTAGACATACACTTAACATGCATTAAATCCTCTCCTAATGTTAGTTTTCCAGGGAGGCAATTACTGCGGTTTCCACGGGCCTCTTCTGTGATGAGGAACAGGAAGGAAGGCTGTCTGACCCAACACCAGAGTGAATGGAGTGAGGGGTCCACCCCCTGATGAATGGAGGGAGGTGGTCTATACAATATAATCTCTCTATTAAGATGCTCATCACTATGGGAGAGTTCGAGCATCCTGGAAGCAGAGTTTGCAGGCCGAGCAAGTTTGCCCTAGATGGTGCCTTCTGGGTGACTGAAATGTAAAAGTCAGAACTGGCGGCTAACATGATATCAAAAGAGCTTGGATGTACATAGAATCATAGAATTAGAAGGGACCTCGAGAGGTTATCTAGTCCAGTCCCCTGCACTCGTGGCAGGACTAATTATCTAGACCATTCCTGACAGGTGTTTGTCTAACCTGCTCTTAAAAATATCCAATGATGGAGAGTCCACCACCTCCCTCGGCAATTTCTTCCAGTGCTTAACCAGTCTGACAGTTAGGAAGTTTTTCCTAATGTCCAATCTAAACCTCCTTTGCTGCAATTCGAGCCCATTGCTTCTTGCCCTATTATCAGAGGTTAAGAAGAACAATATTTCTTCCTCCTCCTTGAAACAACCTTTTACATACTTGAAAACTGCTATCAAGTCCTCTGTCTTCTCGTTTCCAAACTAAACAAACCCAATTTTTTCAATCTTCCCTTGTAGGTCATGTTTTCTAGACCTTTAATTATTTCTGTTGCTCTTCTCTGGACTCTCTCCAATTTGTCCACATCCTTCCTAAATGTGGCGCCCAGAACTGGACACAATACTCCAGTTGAGGCCTAATCAGAGCAGAGGAGAGGGAAAGAATTACTTCTCGTGTCTTTCTTACAACACTCCTGCTAATACATCCCAGAATGAAGTTTGCTTTTTTTGCAACAGTGTTACACTGTTAACTCATATTTAGCTTGTGGTCCACTATGACCCCCAAATCCCTTTTCACGGTGCACCTTCCTAGGCAGTCATTTCCCATTTTGTATGTGGGCAACTGATTGTTCCTTCCCAAGTGGCGTACTTTGCATTTGTCCTTATTGAATTTCATCTTATTTACTTCAGACCATTTCTCCAGTTTGTCCAGATCATTTTGAATTTTAATCCTATCCTCCAAAGCACCTGAACCCCCTACCAGCTTGGTATTGTCCTCGAACTTTATAAGTATACTATCTATGCCATTATCTAAATCATTGATGAAGATATTGAACAGAACTGGCCCCAGAACTGATCCCTGTGGGACCCCACTCGTTATGCCCTTCCAGCATAACTGTGAACCACTGATAACTACTCTCTGAAAATGATTTTCTAATCAGTTTTGCACCCACCTTATAGTAGCTCCATCTAGGTTGCATTTCCCCAGTTTGTTTATGAGAAGGTCATGCGGGACAGAATCAAAAGCTTTACTAAAATCAAGATATACCACGTCTACCGCTTCCCCCTATCTGCAAGGCTTGTTACCGTGTCAATGAAAGCTATCAGGTTGATTTGACACAATTTGTTTTTGACAAATCCATGCTGACTGTTACTTATCACCGTATTATCTTCTAGATGTTTGCAAATTGATTGCTTAATTATTTGCTCCATTATCTACATTAAGGGCGAGAACCTCTTGCCCAGCTTTGCTGATTGAGAATTGCCAGTGCCCAAGTTGAGTGATTAGATGCTTAATACTAATCCTAAATATTCCAGAATGGCGGGGAATTAATCAGCGCAATTTTGCTAGTGAAGACCCCCTGTATCTGCTTCCCCAAGGGCCTGTGACAGTTGCCGTGTGGGGGAAGGACAAAGGTTTCTTGTGTACTCAGATGAGGCCAGCCCTAATGTGCTGGCATTAGGGAGATAACCCTTTGACTGTTCAGGGTGTTTAACTGTGATAGGGAGGATGGGAGTGAGGTGAGGCACCAAACTGGGCCTCAGATCTGGGACTAGTCTCTGCACAATAGCACTTACCAACCTTGCAGAGGGATTTTGAGGCTTCATTAATTAATATACATAAAGTACGTTAAGATCCTTGGATGAAATAATAATGCAAAGTAGTTTTCTGATTCCCAAGAATGCAAATTCCTCTAAACTCACCAAGTGTACAACACAGGCTGTAGAATTTCATCCAGTTGTCCCTATCTTAAGCACAATGACTTCTGTGTGACTGTGACAGGCAATCAGTTGTGAAGACATCAAATGATGGAGAATCTACCACTTTCCTTGGTCCTGTGTTCCAGTGGTTAATCACCCCCCTGTTAAAAATGGATGCCTTATTTCCAGTATGAATCTGCCGGGCTTTAACATCCAGTCATTGGTTCTTGTTCTGCCTGTCTCCACTCGATTAGAGAGCCCTTTAATACCCAGTGTTTTCTTCTATTTTAACCTGGTATATTACATCAAAATATCCATTCCAGGCCATCTGACTCATTGACTCTGTTCCATATATCAGTGTTATTGCCTGAGGAGGAAAGAAATAAAAATATTCTGTCTCATCACATGAGGGTTTTCAGTGAGTTATGAGCCAGGATTTCTCCTATGTCTGTACTACTAAAGTAATATTTGAACAGTGCCTCTCAACTTGCAAGATATCAAAACAATTTAGCAATGTATTCAATGTGCCCACCACTGAGTGCATTTGCAAAAGGAAAATTAAAAATACACGTAATTAGCTGACAAATGTCATCCCAGATTGACACCAATCCCACACGAGAGTATAATGCTTTCCCCACAATCCTTCCTTGTAATGAATCTCAGAGCTGCTGACTACAAACACCATAACAATGTAAATCACACACAGGTGACAAAGGGAGAGGGACTAAAACCCTAGTCTTTCCATTTCAAACACACAAGTCTCTAATACTGGAGCTAAAGGAGAACTGTTTCACCTAGTGGGCATACGGAGTCCCTTTTCCTCTTTGTCAGCCTTTAGAGAGCTGGTTCACAAAACCAGTACATTGCAATGTGAGTAGACCCAATGATTCCAGTGGTATGGTACTAGCTGTGCTTAAAGTTAGGCACACGCTTAAGTCTGTTGCTGAGTCAGGTCACTCGTAAATGAATAATACATTTCTAACTGCTTGCCACTGCCTCATAGCAGAAATGCTGATATAAATTGCTATTTACGTTCAACCTAGAGATGATTTTGTACGACAGTTCTTAGCTATAAACATCCCTAAATGTTCGGGGCAGTTGGATCCGGATCTCAGTCCAAACTTTGCAACTAGTGAACTAATTATGTAATGGTTCAGATCAGAACTCCAGATCCAAAAGGTCCTGAAATGTGATTTTATAATTTGATATATGTAGCCCCCGTCCTGTTCACTGGTCCAAAGAGGGGAAGCCTGCCTTGGGAATTTTTACACAACTTTGGGAAACTGGGCCTGAGGCTCCTCCGTGTGCTCTGCGTTGTGTGTCAGTGTGTGTTCACCTCAGACCAGACCCACTCAGACAAACCACAAGGAACAAGGCTTTATTCTGTAAAACAGGATTACAGTCCAGCAGCTTCCTCTCTGCTTGCCTGCCCCGTGCTCCCAGCTTCAGCCAGTGCTGAGACCTCCTGCTGGGAGGCCAGAGAGTACATTGTGTAACACAACCCCTAAGTTACAAACATGTTCTAAATCCCACAATCACTAAACCCCAAAACAAACAAGCCCATGTTCTCCTTTTGTGTCATTTAACTCCTCTCAGGTTGCTCTTTGAGCCCTTTTTTTGGTCCTACCTGTTAAGAACATAGAACAGGTCCTACCCATAAAGAACAGGATTTCAGTCCAGAAGCCTCCTCTTTGCTTGCCTGCCAGGATCTCCCAGCTTCAGTCAGGGCTGATAAGTCTTCCTGCTGGAGGGCAGAGGGTACATCGTGGCAGGAACCAGGAAGTGCTCCCAACATGCTACAGTTTGTAGTCCACAACTTAGAATCATAGAATTTCAGGGTTGGAAGAGACCTCAGGAGGCCCTCTAGTCCAACCCCCTGCTCAAAGCAGGACCATCCCCAACTAAATCATCCCAGCCAGGGCTTTGTCAAGCCGGGCCTTAAAAACCTCTAAGGATGGAGATTCCACCACTTCTCTAGGTAACCCATTCCAGTGCTTCACCACCCTCCTAGTGAAATAGTTTTTCGTAATATCCAACCTAGACCTCCCCTTGTTTAACTTGAGACCATTGCTTCTTTTTCTGTCATCTGCCACCACTGAGAACAGCCAAACTCCATCCTCTTTGGAACCCCCCTTCAGGTATCTACAAATAAAACCATCAGATTCTTCCAGTTTGATCTGCACAAGTTACCTAGGGTTACCTAGGGAGCTGGTGGAATCTCCATCCTTAGAGGTTTTTAAGGCCCGGCTTCACAAAGCCTTGGCTGGGATGATTTAGTTGGTGCTGGTCCTGCTTCGAGCAGGAGATTGGTCTAGATGACCTCCTGAGGTCTCTCCCAACCCTAATCTTCTATAATTCTACATATGCAGAAACAATAAACAATGTAATCAAACCAATTTTAATTCAGAACTGAAAGATACAATGTGGGCAGGTGTTCTGTGCAACAAAAAGCAGCTCATGGAGAATATCAGTGGGTTGGGTAAGTAGGATCACATTTCAGGACCATTTTCACTTAAATTCTCTATGCCTCATTTCCTCCATCCATAAAATTGTGATTGACCGTACTTACTTCACAGCAACATTGCGAGGCTAACTTCACTGATGTTTGTAAAGTGATTTCAGGTCCTCAGATGCAAGAGGCAATAGAAGCACAAAGCACATATTACTCATTTTTGATAATCAATAGGCCGTGCAGTTGTAACCCACTCAGGGCAGGGGTTCTCACAACAAGTTTTTTGGTGGCCTCAGAGTGCAGCCGCTGACTCTCACTGGTGGCCGCACAGACTTTTCCCTAAAATACTTAACCTTAGGAAAAACAACTAAAGATGCACAGATACACATCCAAATGACTGTAATTTATATTTGTAGGGTTTTTTGGCAGACTCAATAATAAAAATAATGCTGCCTTCCCCGCTTAGGAGTGATATTTGTATATTTTTTGATGGAAAGTGATATTAACAAACATACAAGTATCACTTTTCACAGCAAGCCCCAGGACTCATTATGCCTTAGATGGGCGGGGCCAAAGGGGGAGGCAACAGGGGCGAGAGGCAATGGTGAGATGGATGCGAGGCCGGGAGAGGCAGCGGGGGTCTGGGGCAATGTGGGGGAATGCGGGGCTGCGGGAAGCAGCAGGGGCCAGAGGCGATGGGGATGGGTGATGAGTCCCACTGTCGCGTGGTCAGAGCCAGGGTCTGGTGTCTGCTGCCATGAGGCCAGAGCCGGGGCTCAGTGCCTGCGGCCAGAGCCCAGAGCTGGGGACAGGATCCGCATGGCCAGGGCCAGGGATAGGAGCCCTCTGCCGCACAGCCAGAGCTGTGGGTCAGCGCCCGGGGCCAATGCCTGCCGCCGCAGGGCCAGAGCTGGTTGCTGGAGCCTGGGGCTGTGTGGGTGGAGCCAGGAGTCAGTGCCCATCGCTGTGTGGCTGGAGCCAGTACTCGCTGCTACACAGCCAGGGGTCAACCCCCGGGGCCAGCTCCCACCACTGCATGGCCGGAGCCCGGGAACAGAGCTGTGGGTTGGCGCATGCAGCTGGGGCAGGGGATCAGTGCCGGCGGCTGGAGCCAGGCGGCTGGAGCCCAGAGCCAGCACCTGCCACCACGTGGGCAGAACTGGGGGCCAGAGGCCAAGTGAAGCTCTGCAGCTGGAGCTGGGGGTCAGCACCGGCTGCCCCACAGCCAGAGCCAGGAGTTGCCACCCATAGCGGGTTGGAGCCTGCTGCAGTTCAGCTGGGGATGGGGGTCATCGGCGCCTGGGGCCAGCACCAGCCACTATAGGCGCCGAGTTTCTAATCTGCCAGGGGGGAGAGGGGGGTGCTCTCCCCTGACTCTGCCCAGGCCCTGCCCCCACTCCATCCCTTCCCCCAAGGCCCCACTCCCACCCTGCTTCTTCCCACCCCTGCTCTGCCCCCGCCCCGGCTCTTCCCACCCTGCCTCTTCCCGCCCAGTCCCGCTCCTTCCCCCGAGAGCACTGCACCCTCGCGCCTCCCCCAGCACCTCCTGACGCCATGAAACAGCTGATCCGCGGCAGGCGGTAGGCTCTGGGAGGGAGGGGGAGGCCCTGATTGGTGGAGCCCGCCGGTGGGCAGGAGGTGCTGTGGGGAGGGAGAGGCGTTGATAGGGGTGCTAAGCACCCATCATTTTTTGTCCCGTGGGTGCTCCAGCCCCAGAGAACCCACAGAGTTGGCACCTATGCTCGCCACTGCGCAGCCGGAACTCAGGACTGGAGCCAGGGGCTGGACGCTGAGACCCGGCAGCTGGAGGCTAGGGCCATGTGGCTGGAGCTGGGGGGCTCAGTATCCACTGCCCCGCACGGCCAGGCTCCTGAATTCCCACCGATGGAGCCTGCCGCCCAAACTCCCCGCCCCCAGCGTGGGTCAAGAACTCACCTTGCTCCTGCAGCGTTGTCCCCAGCTCTCTCCAGGGGCAGGGCAGGGCAGCACATCCAGGAGAGACAAGGAGGGAGTGGGAGGGGCTGATGCTTTGCCCCTCCCCCCCATCACTGCCCAGGAAGCTGTCGCAGCCGCACAAAAAGCCCCTGTTTGCCATGGTGGCCACATTTGAAAAATGTTGGCTTAGTCTGTGTTGGTTGTCTCCCTCTGTGCCACACAGGAGACAGAAGGTACATTCAATGAAGGGTCTGTAAGCTTAATTTTGTAAGCCCTGTAAACAATCTAAACAATAGAAAAGAGGAAAATGGCATCAAGGAAACATCCGAATGGATGCGAATAGCAAGAACATTAAATACAAGGTGTCTTCGTCTTTCCAGAGTTAATATGATTCCTTAAAATATAAGATGGTGATAGCTATCCTCAAAAGTGGGGAATTAGATTTGCTAGAGTTAGAGAATTGGAAATAAATTCTGCTCTAATTTAAATGGGTGTAAATCTGGAGTAAATCCACTGAAGTCAGTGGAGTTACTCTGTGTTTAGTGGTGTAACAATGAGTAGAATTTGGCCCATGGAGTTGGGATGGGCTGTGTCCTGTGGAACCTGTGAGGCCACGCCCCATAAAACATCTGTTTCTATTCAAGTTTTTATAGGTTAATACAATGGACCCACCAATGTTATTGTCCTTTTTCTGCATTCCTCTGGCTTGATCGCAAACTAATAAACACAATGCACTTAGACGAATGTCAGTACGAACAGGGAGTTTGCATGAGGCAAAGCCTGCAGTATTTAACAGTGGTGGCATTAGCATTGTCCTTTTCCCTGATGCACGTAGCCTGAGTGTAATCACATCAAGGGCAATAAACTCAATCACACTAAATGCTGTCAGGAATAACTAGCATTAGGCGAAATCATCTGCAAATAAAACCGTCGTGGGCCTTCAAGTTTGATCAACGCAGCTGTGTGGATGGGATAAACAAAAGTATCAAACCTTATTAGAGTTAAATCAATTCTAATTCAAAACATAACATACAAATTTAAGAGAGACACATCCCCGATGAATGTTCCAACCTCCTTCTAGTTTCAGTTTAATGTTCACGAAAAAGCTATGCCAATGCAATTGAAAATCACATTAGTTGTGATGAGGATGCTTGACTTTTTCTTTAGCTGAAACATGGCTAGGCATTTTCCTCTCTCTTTCAGGCCAGCGTTTTATCCCCCCTGTAGGAAAACAGGAACACAGGAATTGCCACACAGGATCAGACTCATGGTCCATTGAGTCTAGTAGCCTGCCTCTGACAGTGGACAGACTCAGATGTTGTAGAGGAAGGTGAAAGAATCCTGCAATAGACAGCTGTGAATAATCTGTTAGATCACATCCTGATCTTTAATACTTAGAGATTGGCTTTAAGCCCTGAAGCATAAGGTTTACGATCCCTTCCAAAATGTGTTGTAATTAATTATGATAATTTGGGAATTTTTGATATCTATGAGGCTTGTCCATAATGACACCTCAGAAAGATCAGGTGATTTCCCTCTAAAGATCAGCAGGAAACTACAAAGGGAGGCATGCTCAAGAAACTGTGTCAGAGACTGCAGGGAGTGAGGAAAGACCCTGAGAGAAGGGAGTCGGAGCCTAAAGGCTGAGTTCCAGCCAGGTAAAGCCTGACAGCGATGACTGGATTGGGTCGCAGCTCTGGGAAGGAGAGCTGGGGATTCCCTATCTAAGGGGGAGAGAGAGACACACTGAACAGGGGTTGGAGCCTGAAGGGCTAGTGTGTTCACCTGAGGCCTGAATAAACTGGACCCTAAAAGGACGAATGTTTTAAACATTGTGGACTGTGCAATTCTTAAGGGACCCTGAAGAGGGGGCTACAGAGGCAGTGTGCTGCAGAGTGACTGCTGGCCATGAGGGGGTGCTCACCTGTTACAATATCCATATAAAGGTCCAGTCCCCTTTTTAACTTTCTAAGTTCTGGCCTCAATGATTTCCTGTGGCAATGAATTCCACAGTCTAATTATTATGTATTATTATGTATTATCTGTAATAGTGTAATGCCTAACAGCCCCAGTCACGGACCAGGACCCCATTGTGTTAGACACTGTACAAATAGAGAACAAAAAGATGGCCCCTGCCCTATACAGCATAATGTGTGGCAAAGTATTTCCTTTTACTGGTTTTGAATTTCCCACCATTACATTTCATGGAACCTCCGCCTTGTTCCTGTGTTATGAGACAGGGAGGACAGAAACTCCCGATCTCGCCTCTCTAGACCATTCTTTATTTTATTTATCTGTCCAAGGTAAACAATCCCAATCTTTTCAATCCCTCTTCCGGGCCCTTGATCATTCAGGTTGTTCTTCTCTCAACCCCCTCTAGTTCTGCAATCTTCTTGTGGAGACGGGTCCTGCATGCGGTATGTATCTGAGACTACACTGCAGTTCGTTGTGGAACGCCTTCAGGACTGAACCTTGTTTGGAACTGTGATAAAACTTCTTTGATGGCCATCCAGCCAGCCAGTTAGCGGTAAAATCCTCTTGGTGACTGTTCTCTGCTTGCTTTATCTGTAAAGGGTTAAAAAGTGCCCCAGATAAAGAAAAAAAGAAGTGGGCACCTGACCAAAAGAGCCAATGGGAAGGTAGAACTTTTTAAAATTGGGAAAGAAACTTGTCCTTTGTCTGTTGTTCTCTGGGCTGGAGGGTCAGAGCAGCCATGCTATAAGCAGCTTAAGCCAGGTGTGATCATAACTCATCATATCATGCCTAGAACTACTTATCTGAACTCCAAATGTGTAAGCAGATCAGAATGTTTAGCTAGACGTGATCAGGGTTATTTCTTTTATTTCTTATTGGCTTGTGGACTCCTCTGTGCTAACCCCAGATGCTTTTGTTTGCTTGTAACCTTTAAGAGGAACTCCCAAGAAAGCTATTTTGGGTGCTTGATTTTTGGAATTGCTCTTTTAAAATCTAGCCAAAGCCTAAGTTCCAGATGTATTTTCTTTCTTTTTGTTTTTAATAAAATTTACCTGTTTTAAGAACAGGATTGGATTTTTGGTGTCCTCAGAGGTTTGTGCATGTTGTTTGATTAGCTGGTAGCCCCAGCTAATTTCCTTTGTTTTCTTTCTCAGCTCTTCCCCGGGGGAGGGGGTGAAAGGGCTTGAGGGTACCCCATAGGGTGGCATTCCCAAGTGCTCCTTTCTGGGTTCAAAGGGTTGGGGGGTTTTTTGCATTTGGGTGGTGGCAGCGTTTACCAAGGCAAGGTCAGAGAAAAGCTGTAACCTTGGGAGTTTAATACCAGTCTGGAGTGGCAAGTGTTAATTTTTAAAATCCTTGTGGGCCCCACTTCTACAGTCGGAGTGACAGAGTGGGGATTCAGCCTTGACAGGAGCACTGAAGACAACTCTGAGGAGCAGAAATTATCAAACAAATTTGCTGATGGGGCAGAGAGCGGGAAGGAGAGATGCAGCATCGTAGGAAACTGATCTGTGACTAGATCCAGGGACTCTGTCTTTTCCCTTAGAGATGAAGGGCCCTGTTCACTCTGCTACGCTCCAGCCCAGCTGGATCAGAGGGCATTGCAGCCCAGTTTCTGGCAAACATCTTGTCACATCACTTCTATGAACCTGCGATTTCTATGAGACCATGCAGAGCAGCAGTGTGTAAATACCCTGGCGGTCTACTACCATGGATTTAGCATGCCTCATTCCACAATACAAAAGACATTGTATAACGCCAACAAAGGACTTCACAGGGAAATGTCCGGTGAGCTAGATAATAAGAAGCAAGAACTACTAGCCGAGTGGAAGGCATTTTGTTTCCCCCATGGCTGACTTCAGTTAATAATATACATGAAGTTAGATAGATGTGAATTGTAAAATATTCTAGTTGCTTCTTTTTCTTAAAGGACAATTATGTTATTCTAATAACATTTCATATTCTATCTCTACTGTTACCCTGCCCTGTCCCCCTATGCCCAGGCCCCCATATGTCTCTTTTATGCATCTTAGCCCATGCTTAACTTTAATTTGATTTCAGTGGGGCAACTCACCTGCTTAAAGTTAAGCCCATGCTTAAGTGCTTTGCTGGATTGTGTAGAGTGGGAACTTTCTGGGGCAAAACTGTCAGTGTTCTTGCTCTGTACAGAACTTAACACCATGGGGCCCTGAGCCTAGCCTGTGGTTGATAGGCACTACTACAAAATAAAGAAATAATAGTAATTCTATGAAATGTCATGGGAAGCGAAAAAGTGTAGCTTTGAAGTAGCTTCTCCAGCTGCAAAAATTAATCTTTATACCCTGTGATGGGGTGTATACCCCACACTGGCGCTTGATTTTGTCTGTATTAGTTGGCTTTTATTTTTAATATGTGTCAGAAATAGTAAAGCCTTGGACAGGCACTATTCCATGTTCCATATCCATTGAAATAAATAACTGACACAATGATTCTCAGAAAGGAAAGAGAAATATGTTTTGTCTCCCTTCCTCCATGTTTTGTTGCTGGCATGATATTAGTCCAGGGTTCCTGGAGGAGGAAGTATTCCTTCAATATTGCCAGGCGGCATATGCAGTGTGTATGTGGTTTATGGTGTACCCAGAATGTTTACATTCCAATAAACATGCTGAGGTTTTATTGTTGTGAAGAGGACCTGGAAAATGAGCTGAGATTGAGGGCTGATCAGCTAGAAACAGGAAACACTGCAATTTCGTTGACACATTAGATTATACTCCTGATAATATGATCATTTCCAAGCCACTTTTGACCAGGAATTCCCAACTAAAGTATACAATCCGGCCCACTGAACTTTTGTCCTTGACAAATTCCCTGTCATTTTGCATCATGGATACATCAGAATGACAAAACTGAAAGATTTACAAGCAATACTATCTCAGAGTGGCAAAGAAATAGCTCCCACGTTATAAATACCAACGGCCTGACACTTCTCTCAATTCCACTGAAATCAATGGACATACCACCTTTTATGGATGGGGAAAGCGTCCCAGGAGGTGGGCTATGGAAACCCTGGTCTAAAGGGGTGAGTTTTCAGGCTGGGACGCCAGGACTTGAATGACACAGTCCCAGGAAGGAAGATTGTGGGGCTCTGAACCTAGTGCTGGATGAAAAGGGGGGCTCTTTTGGGGGCTGGGCTATGTTGAATAAATTAGATCCCAAGAGAGGGGGAAATATTGGGTTTTTTAAATCTTTTGGCCATGGGTGGATTATTTGCAATAATCTGAAGGGAAAGCGAGGCAGGGGACAGCAATTGCATGGCATCCTGTAAGGGAGCATGCTTGCATAGCAGACCTTATATTTGCGGCATTGTAAGGTACAGAAAAGCTATTTCAGGTTATTTTTCCATGTTCCTAAAATCTATGCCAGCTGGTGGTATCAGGAAGGGAACCCAATGGCAATAAAGGACCACTAACCGAAAGCACCTAAGACAACTTCCCCGCTCCCCCTCTAAGCTAAGTGTAGACAAGCACACACATTCAGTGTAATGCCAGGGGACAAGAACTGCCCTCTAGCTGTGAGGCAAGGGGAGGCCCCTTCTGGGCTTACCCACCAGCTAGCCACCCTGTCTCTTCCACGGAAGAGCGTAATATTCTATGGTTCCCACCAATGTTCCCTCTAATTTTTGACGGGCCGTGGGCGCAAATAATTTCTTCTGTGCAAATTTTTGTGTGCGTGGTGTTTCGCCACATGTGTGGGGTTTACAATCTGTGTGCATGCGCACACGCGGACAGCTTAGAGGGAACAGTGGTTCCCACTGGGCATAGGATGGTTTTGGGACTCGTCTTCACTGCAGTGGTAGGTTGAGGTAAAACTTGAGTGTTGCCCCACCTAAGTTCCCTCTAAGCTGTGCGGCCGTGTAGCAGGCTATTAAGGGGCACACAGCCACAAGGGCCCGGACTGGAGAGGCACCTCTCCCCTGGCTCTGGTCTCGGCCCCGGAGCTGCTGCGGCAGGGAGCGGCGCTCTCCTGCAGCCCCAGGCTGCTACGGTGAGAGAGGGCTGGGGGGAGTCCTCTCACCCCACTACAGCCCCGGGGCAGCCTGCACCCCAAACCTCTCATTCCTGGCCCCACCCCAGAGCCCACATCCCCAGCCAGAGCCCTCACCCCTGGCACCCCAACCCTCTGCCCCATCCCTGAACCCCCTCCTGCATCCCAAACCCCCCATCCCTGGCCCCACCCCAGAGTCCACATCCCCAGCCAGAGCCCTCACCCCCTGCACCCCAACCCTCTGCCCCAGCCCTGAGCCCCCTCCCACACTCCAAACCCCTTGGCCCTACCCCCCGCCACCCATCACCTCCATTTTGGCGCACATAACAAAATTCATTCCGCACATGGATGGGAAAATTAGAGGGAACACTACCCCACACCCAACTCCTGTGCTCAGCGGTGCTTTAAACTCCAGCTTGCTGGCCTGTGGGGAGAGGCGCGGCTGATGCTGGAGTTAGCGAAGGCGTGGGGAACGGGGCTGTGCGGCTAATACAAACATTGCGCCGCTCCTGGGGATTGCCGGGTGAGCGCTCTCACTCAAGCTAGGCTAACTCGAGAGGAGTTCGCACAAGCTAACACTGCAGGGAAGACATCGCCTGACCTTCAGAATTGACTTGCTTCTCATTATCCACCTTCCTCTCTTCCCCCCTCTATATTTTAATATCTCTTCCTCCGCTCGTCTCCTCTCTCTTTTCTCCCTTTTCCTACTGCTCTTATTTAGCCTGCAGGTACCCACTTAAGTGACCTACCAAGTAGCAACAGTGATCATAAAGGATCTGTTTTCACTGTAATAAAAGACCTGCAGCATGGCCAAGACTGGCCCAGGTCAGCTGATACAAGCTTGCGGGATATAAAATAGCAGTGTAGGCGTTGAAGCCCCAGTGCCGTGTGCCCGCGTCAGCTGACCTGGGCCCTGAGACTCGATGCAGCAGGATTTTTATCGCAGTGAAGATGTACCTAAAGAGACATGTAGCGTGGTACTTAAATACCTTGGCTGCTGTGTTGATATCAGTCTCTTTTGCTTATGCATGCAGAATAGCTTCCAGTAGGCGACAAGTGGATTTCTGTCTGTTTGCAATTGATAATTGTTACTTGTACTTAGATCCACTTTGGTTTTTAAACTAAACTAAATAAATACATAAAAGTATTTACGTGCAGATTTTTCCTCCTTTTGGTTTTTAAGCTAAACTAAATAAATACATAAAAGTATTTACTTGTAGATTCTTCCTCCTTAAGGGCCCAATTCCAAGCTGAGTCCTTCTACTGACTTCACTTGGCTTTGGATCAGGCCCCAAAGGCATTGATTTGACATCTGACACTCGATTTAAACCAGCCAGTCCTAAATGTTAATCCACAGAACATTTGTGAATTGTACCTTTATTGCATTCTGTGTAATGTGTAATGCTTTTGCCTAGCAATGGGTCACCCTCCAGAGGTTCAGTTCTGGGGTTTGTCTCCAAGAAGCATCCAAAAAAGTTCATCAAAAGATGCTATTTTTGAAGATGATCTTTAAAGCTGGAACTCCCACAAGGAAAAGCCATTCCTGTGAGACTGCCAGCATTGCCCTCTCACAGCATTTTGATCCCAGAAAGGCTCAGAACGGTTGTTGGGGAGAGGAGGAAAGAGGGAATCTAAATGAATGTCTCCAAATCTTCAAGAATGTTCATTTCCAGATCTGAGCCAAGGTTCCAGGGTGATGGGGAGGGGGCATCTGAATTGATTTGCTATCCCTGCTTTTGATGGATAACCATGAACTCGATGTAATTCTTAAGTAGTTTCATTTAAGTCAACAGGCAGGATTCTCCACTTAAAATGGTTCCACACCAGTGTCATTCTATTGCCTTCAGTGGAGTTACTCCTGATTTACAGTGGCACAAGAAAGGGGAAAATCTGTCCTCAGCTCTTTCCAGGAGCTTTCTAGTCATTGGCATATGCACAATGTGCCCAGCCATTTGATGGCATCGTCATCAGCCAGATGGAGAGCCAGTAGCCCGCCGTCAAAATAAGTCAGTGGGCACTCGGCAATGATATGCAACATGGTCTGTAGGTGACTGCAGCTTTCTAGTGGTATACTTCTAGCCAGCTCCCTACTGGCACTGCAATTTGGAAACTGGTGTTCAGCTCATAATTAGTTATACCAATCTCACTCGGGAACCACTGCTGTGGCCTGGATAACAAATTACCTTAGGGCCAGTCAGAGGAATCATTGTGAAATATAAGCTGAGAAACCTTGTACAGGAGATTAAATAGATAATGGGACTAGAAAGAAAAAAGCCCCCATGCAATAATAATGGACGAATGTTTACTTGAGTCACCACCTGCTGCTTGCATCAAATGATACTGCCCACACAACAGATCCTGTGTTATGTAATTCACTACAGAGGGCATCAGAGCTCCAGCAAACAGCATGAGGCTCAGCAGGACAATAGCCAGCCGCAGAAATACCATCTGTGATTGTTCTCCAGGCTGTGACTGGGGGAACTGCAATAGGAAGAACATGCCAGATCTCAGCTGGAATAAATTGATGAAGTTCCCTTGAAATCAATGCAGATTTACACCTGCTCAGGATCTGCCCCCGTGGAACTTACAAACCTGCTCTTGGTCATCTCAGGAGACAGACCTGCTCTGAGAGAGAAATCATAAGGTTTAAGAAGGGGCCATGATCATTGCATCCAGGAGAAACCACTGCTGGTAAGGGCAGTTCATTATACTGGGCCTGAGTCCTGAGATCCTATCTCTTGGCCCATACTGGGGCCTGATGCAGACAAAAGTGTTTCGCGCCAGGTCAGTCAGTGAGGTTGCCCGTCGTGGAGTTTCTTCCCACTCTGAAGCAGGAGGACTGAGCTTTGCCCCCTGTGAAAGAAGCAGGTTGTTCAGGGACCCTTAATATCTGAGCGGATTTGCTGGAGTTAAACTCCTCCCCTGTCCCTCCAGCTCTCTGGCTCCAATGGAGCTGCACTGACAGGACCTCTCCCACCCCCTGCTCTTTAATCAAGCTGCACTTTTATACCATGCCCGTTGTGTAGTATCCAGCTGCTTCTTTTCCCTCTGCCATCCAGACGGGGTCCCTGGTCACTGGGGTGCGCCACAGGCTGCAGTCACTTTCCTGCAGATTCGCCATGTCGTTAGTAGATGACAACATGCAGGGTCCAGAAAAGCCAGGGAGGGAGGCAGGTAGGGACACTACTACTCAGGCAGCAGATGTCCCCTCCATGTGGGTATGGAGGTAACCAGTACGCAGGGCATCCTCTGAACTTCGATCAACAGAATACACGCGGGGTCTCAGGAAACCCCGCTTTGACTTTATTGGGAAGAGAACCACCTGTAGGTAGAACTGTTCACTGCATCTGAAAAGTTGCGCTGAGAGCTATTGAAGTACCACTCTATTCCTGAGTGGGTGGGCTAGGAGGGCTGGCAAGAGCTGGCTCCTTCTATGGACAATGGCATGTTTCTTCCACCCACTCCTCTTCCACTCCCAGCAGATTCAGCCAGCAGCTGTGGGCTCCCCGACTCCCACAAGCCAAAACTCAGAGGATGCAGCGTCCCTGGGAAAACAAGAGATTTGCACAGTGTTTCATATACCGGCTGGTAGGTAATAACATGAGTGGCCTCCATGCTTGTAAAACTAAACTGGCTCTTTGTTAAGAGAACTATTTAGATTGGGCGCTGCAGCGAGCTTCAAGCCATGTGCACACAGACTGACCTCCTGGTGCCTCCTCCAAATTCTTCCCCCCTGGAACGTGTGCTCCTCCCTGCAAGTTCCATGCGGGCTGCTCCACACAGGACCCAGCTAAGCTGAACTATCCTAGACCACACAGCTCTAGCTGCAGCCCTGAGAATGAGAGGCAATTGTGAAAGGGGCAAGGGGCTTTGTAGTGAGGGAAACTGAGGCATGGAGGTTAACGATGGCACTTTCAAAATGGGTCCTGGAGTCAGACACCAACATTCATATTTAGGTGAATAAACTAAAGGAGAGCTGTTGGGGTCTGACACTGCTGAAAATCCACCTACTTATTCATGTGCCTTAGCTACGGATGTGCAGCAGGACTAACGTTTTTAAAAGTGGTGACTTGCTTGTTGGAGTCTCAATCTTCAGTTGCCCAGCAGGAGGCAGCTCTTGAAAAGGTAGGGGCAAGTCAGAGGGAGCCAAGGATATTCAGCACCTTTGAAAACACAGGCAACAGTGCTCTCAAGATGGGCTTCATCCAGGAATCAGTGGAGGGGATCCTTTGGCGTGAGGGATACAGGGGGGTCAGACTATATGATCTCAGTGGTCCCTTTTGGCTTTAAAGTCTATGAACCTGGACATCCAAACACTGAGTCACCCAAAAGGAGTGGACGCTTCAAATTCTGGGCCTAGGTGACCAAAGTTTAGGCACCCAAGTTTAACTATTTTGCTCCTCAGATCCTGTTAATGATGTGCCTCAAACAAATACTCATATCTGGTTGCTAAAAAAAGACCTTTTATCAGTACTCTTTCATACCAGCAGATAACGTTAGGGATTAGTCATTAAACACAGAGCTGGCAGTTCCGCATGATTTTATCACTCCCTGCTCTGGTTGAAATGGCTTGAAATGTCAATAAGCCTGTATTCAACGCCCTGCACTTGGCTATCTATGCAAATATGAGACTCTCATAAAAAGTATTCAGATAGTTTGTTCCTCATGTAAGGGAACTGTTGCCTGCCCCCTTACTAACATTCAGTGGGGGTGATTTAGTTGCTAGCTCCCAGTACTGAAAAGGGGGAAGGGTCGATGGGGAATCAGGACTCTGAGACTGACAGCCCCCAGGAACAATGGGGAGAGGCCAATGCTCCAGGTCAGCCTGAATGACCGGGAGGGCAGGCTAATCAGGGAGTCAGGAGGCCAGGGAGGTCCTGTCCTCCGTGTGAGCTGGAATTACCTGGGTCAGACAGAGTGGGGCCGAGCTAAGGAGAAAGCAGGGGCCCAAGCTGAGCTGGGGAGCAGAGCTGGGCCAGATCCAGAGAGAGCAGACCCTGTCCTGGGAGCAGAGCTGCAGCTCCAAAGCCAGAGGCACAGCCCAGAGAGAGCAGACTTGTCCTGGAAGCAGAGCTGCAGCAACCAGAGCCAGAGGGGCCAGAAAAGCAGCCCAGGAAGCAGGTCAGTGCTGGGAGCAGAGTCACAGAAGCAGCCTGCAGAGCAGACTTGCCCTGGGAGCAGGGCTGCAGCAACCAGAGGCAGAGGGGCCAGAGAAGCAGCCCAGGGAGCTGGAGGCAGAGCAGCAGCAGTGCAGAGACCGAGCGGTGCAGCTGGGGCTGGAGCAGTCCTGAGCCGGGTGTCGTGAGCAGCTAGGGAGTCCGAGGGGGACCCTGGGCAGCAGGCCTAGCACAGGGAGACGCCTCAGCCAAGAGGCCCTGCAGGCCAGGCTTGGATCGTAACCCCGACAGGGCGGGGGTGACACTGGGAAGAAGGGTCCTACCACTTAGAGCCTGAGAGCGTGTGGCCACCACCAGAGCAAGTGTCCAACCCACAGCATCCCTGTAGCACCGTCAGGGCCGGAGAAGGAGGCCTGGGACTTACAAGGAAGAGACTGAACTGTCCTGACATTCCAGAGACACTGTTTGTGATGTTCCCTGCCACAGAGCGGGTTGATGTGTTTCCTTTAACGTTTCCCATTTTTCCTTATTCTTTTTAAAATTTATTGTTGATTAAATAACTTGCATTTGCTTTAACTTTTATGTAATGGTCAGTGGGTCAGAGAAGTGCGCAGTGCAGAGAGAGTACCCCGGAGTGGGGACACCCTAGCCCCTGTCCTAGGTGACCACAACAGGGTTGGGGGTCGAGCCCCCCAAGAATCCTGGGCCCAGCCTTGTTGGGGTTACGTGGACTCTGCCAGACAGGAGAGTGGAAGGGGAGTCCTCAAGGGCAGGGAGGCCACTGGGTAAAGGAAGTGGGAGCGAGGACTCAGATCCTTTCGCTAGCCCACTTCACCGGGGTAGTGCAAAAGCCAGGAATGTTCCCCACAATAGCGGAACTATTCCCCTGCTTACACTCAGAATTAGCGCTGTCCCATACACCAGAGTACTTCACAGCACATTGTTAGCTTCATCCCCCTTACTGTCATTTACATAACTAATATGCATTTGCTCAAATATCTCTGTCATAAAAATAAAGGGAAGGGTAACCATCTTCCTTTATACGGTGCTATAAAATCCCTCCTGGCCAGAGGCAAAATCCTTTCACCTGTAAAGGGTTAAGAAGCTAAGGTAACCTCGCTGGCACCTGACCCAAAATGACCAATGAGGGGACAAGATACTTGTAACGATGCTGATTCTGGCGGAACCCGACTGAGGGTGCCAATTCATGACACATTAAAGGAGGGCAGTTACAGCCCAAGGCTGGGGT
The DNA here is from genome assembly GCF_015237465.2 of Chelonia mydas. Lineage (NCBI taxonomy): Eukaryota > Metazoa > Chordata > Testudines > Cheloniidae > Chelonia > Chelonia mydas. The sequence goes on from NC_057850.1 coordinate 252,889,212, forward strand.
TTTTCCACCTCTAAGGCAAACCAAACCAGCCAAACAGAGCAGACTTTGGTCTCACCCCACTGGCTAACCACAAGTCACACAAGCAATTCCCTTAGACACTCCAGTTTCCCAGTATCTCCACCAGTACCACTCGTTATGGGGACAAATGGTTATGAAAAGCAATACCCCGGCAAAAGAAAAAGGGTTCTCTCGATCCCAAAGGATAAAGCCCCAGACCTAGGTCAATATACAAATCAGATCTTACCCACAAATCACGCTGTTGCCAATCCTTTAGAATCTAAAATCTAAAGGTTTATTCATAAAAGGAAAGAAATATAGATGAGAGCTTGAATTGGTTACATGGAATCTATAACATACAGTAATGGCAAAGTTCTTGGTTCAGGCTTGCAGCAGTGATGGAATAAACTGCAGGTTCGAATCAAGTCTCTGGAGAACATCCCCAGCTGGTAGGGGTCATTCAGTCCTTGGTTCAAAGCTTCAGTGTAGCAAAGTCCCTCCAGAGGTAAGAAGCAGGACTGAAGACAAGATGGAGGAGCTGCAGCAGCTTTTTATATTCTCTTGCCCTGTGGTCTTTCTTTCTTTGTCTCAAAGACTAGCTGTTCATCACATGGCCTGGAAAAACCTCAGAGTTCTGTCCACAGGCAGGTCCCTGCATACCTTGCTGAGTCCCAAGGCGAGTCTGCCTTCTCTCAATGGGTCACTTGTATAGCTGATGGTCCTTAATGGGCCATCAAGCAGGCTAGGCAGAGCTGACACCAACTTGTCTGGAGTGTTCCCCAAAAGCATAGCACAAGTTTGAAATACAGACAGTGTAGAGCCAATATTAATAACTTTAACTATAAAAATGATACACACATATAGACAGCATAATCATGACCAGCAAACCATAACCTTGTCTTAGACACCTCATTTCACCCACTTTATACAAGATTTGGTGCCACTACAGGACTGTTGTTGCAACAATGATCTATACGGTCCCAGCTTATGTCAATAAAGTCACAATACTTTCAAATCTGGAGGGGGGGAAAGGCTTTTGTCGGTCTGTGAGATACCTTTGCCAGGAACAGATCAAGGATGCAAGCCCTCCAACTCCTGTAAAGTTAGTAAGTAATCTAGCTAGAAAATGCTTCAGGTATTCTTTGTTTTGGCTTGTAAATTCGCTGTGCTGTAGGAAATGTGTATTCCTGGTTTTGTGTTTTTGTAACTTAAGATTTTGCCTAGAGGGATTCTCTGTGTTTTGAATCTGACTGCCTGTAAGATTATCTTCCATTCTGATCTTACAGAGTTGTTCTTTTATCTTTTTTTGGTTCTTCTAACAAAGTTCTGTTTTTTAAGAATCTGATTGGGTTTTTGGGTCTTAAAAATCCAAGGTTGGTTTGTGCTCATCTTGTTTATTCTCAAGCCTCCCCAGGAAAGGGGGTGTAAGGGTTTGGGGGGATATTTTGGGGAAGTAGGAACTCCAAGTGGTTCTTTCCCTGATTGTTTGTTAAATCACTTGGTGGTGGCAGCGTTTTACCTAATCCAAGGGCAAAGACTTTGTGCCTTGGGGAAGTTTTAACTTAAGCTGGTAGAAATAAGCTTAGGGGGTCTTTCATGCGGGTCCCCACATCTGTACCCTAGAGTTCAGAGTGGGGAAGGAACCTTGACAATCTCTTTAACTGATAGTAAAAAAAACCCACATGCAAACAGGCACCAGCCCTGTGAGGATTACAGGGTTCAAACTCTAAGCACACCTATCTCACCTAGCCTCACCTGCTTATGGAGCATTCCCCCATGGCAATTTAGGACACTGCTTTTTTGCTATCATGTGGGAGCCTCCATTGTTCACACCCCTAGAATCATAGAATATCAGGGTTGGAAGGGACCTCAGGAGGTCATCTAGTCCAACCCCCTGCTCAAAGCAGGACCAATCCCCAATTTTTGCCCCAGATCCCAAATGGCCCCCTCAAGGATTGAGCTCACAACCCTGGGTTTAGCAGGCCAATGCTCAAACCACTGAGCTATCCCTCCCCCCAATTTCCCTCTCCATTTCCCTCTTACCACAATCCAACAGGATCTGAAGCAGAGAGGAAGGAGGGTGGGTAGTGGAGTACAGATAGAGACCGACATCTCAAAGAACCTCCAGTTACAGTAAAGTCGGGGAAAGGTACTCTGGGTATATCTACACAGTAACTGGACACCGGTGGCTGGCCCGAGCCAGCTGCCTCGGGCTTGTGGGGCTTGGGCTGTGGGTCTGTGTCATTGCTGTGTAGACTTCTGAGCTCGGGCTAGAGCCCAAGCTCTGGGACCCTAAGAAGACCAAGCTTGGAAGTCTACACAGCAATGAAACAGCCCCACAGCCCAAGCCCCATGAACCCAAGTTGGCTGGCACAGGCCAGCCGCAGGTGTCTAGACACTGAGTAGATACACCCTCAGAGTGTGAAAATAAGGTGGAACATATTGCTTAGCATAAGTAGTTAACACATATTCTAAGAAACCATTCAAAGACCTCTGCAGTCATTGGACAAAAAAAGGGGGGAGGGGAGTTACATATTGTCTAGGAGAGTTATGAATTGAAGCTCCTCTTTTGAAGGTGTTGTGCGAGTTCCCTTTGCGGACAGGGACTGAGAGGTCAGATATGGAGCGATTGTTTTGTGAAAAGCGTTTGCCCGCAGGTTTTAAGCTGCCAGGGCAGGAAAGTAGGGGCAGAAGTAGACTTGGCACATCTGGTGGCAGCTCTCAGGGGGGTTTCTGTGATCCAACCCATCACAGTATGTCTGCAGGTTTTGCATCTGTGGTTATGGAAGTGTCTGGTGCAGCTTTGAGTTGTGAGTCCTGGTCTGTGGGGGAGCTTGCTTGTGATGATGAACTTGGTGAGGTAGGGGGGTTGTATGAAGGCCAGGAGAAGGGATTTGGGATTCTTTCAGGATGTGGTCCCTATCGGGTATGTGTTGTAACTGTTTAATGATACCCTATATAGGTTCCAGTAATAGGTGACAACTAGGGGTGTGAGGTGATAAGGGTTTTTTTTTCTGTATTGAAGCAGGTTCTCTCAGGGTGGTCCATTCTATGATGCGATTTTTTTCTCTAGTGCAGTGGCAGATTTAGAGTTAGTGGGGCCCTGGGATCAGCTTCATTTTTGGGGCCACTCCTTGGGACCTAGCCAAGAAAAAGAACATTCTCTCTTATTCCCCTCCCCCAACCCCTGTTTTTCATTCCTTTTTTCTTCATTCCCCTCCTGTAAGTATTAGGAAGTAAATGAAAACAAAGTGAGGTACCTTGGTTGTTTTTGTAGTCTAACTTATTTTTCCACAGACCACTGGAAAATCTCTGAGGGTCTCTGCGGACCGCTTAATGATCTTTCCAAATATTGTTTGTACCGTGAGCTAACTATTGTAAAGCGCTTTGGATAAGAGCACATTATAAAAAAAAATATTAAAAAATGTTGGGGTGTGGGGTCTGGCCAGGACTTAGGGTGCGGGAGGGGCTCAAGGCTGGGGGTTCAGGGTCTGGGAGGAAGTTAAGGTGCAGGAGCAGGCTGGGGGCTGGGGTGCAGGGTCTGGCCAGGAGTTAGGGTGCGGGAGGGGATCAGTGCTGGGGGTGCAGGCTCTGGGAGGAAGTTAGGGTGCAGGAGCAGGCTGGGGGTTGGGGTGCAGGGTCTGGCCAGGAGTTCGGGTGCGGGAGGGGCTCAGGGCTGGGGGTGCAGGGTCTGGGAGGAAGGGTGCAGGAGCAGGCTGGGGGTTGGGGTGCGGGGTCTGGCCAGGAGTTAGGGTGTGGGAGGGGCTCAGGGCTGGGGGTGCAGGGTCTGGGAGGAAGGGTGCAGGAGCAGGCTGGGGGTTGGGGTGCAGGGTCTGGCCAGGAGTTAGGGTGCGGGAGGGGCTCAAGGCAGGGGAGGGTGTCTGGGAGGAAGTTAGGTGCAGGAACAGGCTGGGGGTTGGGGTGCGGGGTCTGGCCAGGAGTTAGGGTGCGGGAGGGGCTCAGGGCTGGGGGTGCAGGGTCTGGGAGGAAGGGTGCAGGAGCAGGCTGGGGGTTGGGGTGCAGGGTCTGGCCAGGAGTTAGGGTGCGGGAGGGGCTCAAGGCAGGGGAGGGTGTCTGGGAGGAAGTTAGGTGCAGGAACAGGCTGGGGGTTGGGGTACGGGGTCTGGCCAGGAGTTAGGGTGCGGGAGGGGCTCAAGGCTGGGGGTGCAGGGTCTGGGAGGAAGTTAAGGTGCAGGAACAGGCTGGGGGTTGGGGTGCGGGGTCTGGCCAGGAGTTAGGGTGCGGGAGGGGCTCAGGGCTGGGGGTGCAGGGTCTGGGAGGAAGGTGCAGGAGCAGGCTGGGGGTTGGGGTGCGGGGTCTGGCCAGGACTTAGGGTGTGAGAGGGGTTCAAGACGGGGGGTCTGGGAGGAAGTTAAGGTGCAGGAACAGGCTGGGGGTTGGGGTACGGGGTCTGGCCAGGACTTAGGGTGCGGAAGGGGGCTCAAGGCTGGGGGTGCAGGGTCTGGGAGGAAGTTAAGGTGCAGGAGCAGGCTGGGGGTTGGGGTGCGGGGTCTGGCCAGGAGTTAGGGTGCAGGAGGGGCTCAAGGCTGGGGGTGCAGAGTCTGGGAGGAATTTAAGGTGCAGGAGCAGGCTGGGGGTTGGGGTGCGGGGTCTGGCCAGGAGTTAGGGTGCGGGAGGGGCTCAGGGCTGGGGGTGCAGGGTCTGGGAGGAAGGGTGCAGGAGCAGGCTGGGGGTTGGGGTGCAGGGTCTGGCCAGGAGTTAAGGTGTGAGAGGGGTTCAAGACAGGGGGGGTCTGGGAGGAAGTTAGGGTGCAGGAGCAGGCTGGGAGTTGGGGTGCGGGGTCTGGCCAGGAGTTAGGGTGCGGGAGGGGCTCAAGGCTGGGGGTGCAGGGTCTGGGAGGAAGGGTGCAGGAGCAGGCTGGGGGTTGGGGTGCAGGGTCTGGCCAGGAGTTAGGATGCGGGAGGGGCTCAAGGCTGGGGGTGCAGAGTCTGGGAGGAAGTTAGGTGCAGGAGCAGGCTGGGGGTTGGGGTGCGGGGTCTGACCAGGAGTTAGGGTGTGGGAGGGGCTCAAGGCTGGGGGTGCAGGGTCCGGGAGGAAGGGTGCAGGAGCAGGCTGGGGGTTGGGGTGCGGGGTCTGGCCAGGAGTTAGGGTGTGGGAGGGGCCTCAGGGCTGGGGGTGCAGGGTCTGGGAGGAAGGGTGCAGGAGCAGGCTGGGGGTTGGGGTGCAGGGTCTGGCCAGGAGTTAGGGTGCGGGAGGGGCTCAAGGCGGGGGGGGGTCTGGGAGGAAGTTAGGGTTCAGGAGCAGGCTGGGGGTTGGGGTGCAGGGTCTGGCCAGGAGTTAAGATGCAGGAAGGGGCTCCGGGCTGGGGCAGGGGGTTGGGGTGTGGAGCGCATACCTGGGGCAGCTCCCGTTTGGTGCAAGGGGTGCAGGTGGGGCTATGGGGGTGGGGTGCAAGAATCAGGGTGAGCAGGGGGCTTGGGGTGTGGAGGGGTGCAGGGTCGGGGGTGTGGGGGTGAAGGAGTCATGGAGGGCAGGGGGCTGGGAGGGTGTGGGGGGCAGGAGTCAGGGAGGGCAGGTGGCTGGGGGTATGTGAGGGGATGCAGGAGTCATGGCTGGGAGTGGGTGAGGAGGGCGCAGTAGTCAGGGAGGGCAGGGGACTGGGGGGGACAGGGGGTGGGGGGTTGCAGCAGTCAGGGAGGGCAGGGGGCTGGAGGTGTGTGAGGGAATGCAGGAGTCAGGGAGGGCAGGGGCTGGGGGTGCAGGAGTCAGGGCTGGGGGTGCAGGCTCTGGGAGGGAGTTAGGGTGCAGGAGTGGCCTGGGGGTTGGGGTGCAGGGCCTGGCCAGGAGTTAAGATGCAGGAAGGGGCTCAGGGTTGGGGCAGGAGGTTGGGCTGTGGAGCGCTTACCTGGGGCAGCTCCCGTTTGGTGTGAGGGGTGCAGGTGGGAAGTGGGGGGGTGCAGGAGCTTCTGTTTGGTGCGAGGGGTGGGGGTGAAAGTGTGGCAGGTGCAGGAGTCCGGCATGGGGTGGGGGGGCTGTGTATGTGGGGGGGGTGCAGGAGTCAGGGCAGGGAGCTGGGGATGTGGCCTCAGGTCGTGGGGGTGCTCCCAGTCCCTGCCCCATCTCAGCCCCCTGCCCTGGGAGGCTTATGGCAGGGGGTTGGGGGGGTATGTGTAGGGGGAGTGCGGGGGCCCCGCCTTTGTTCTGCCCTGTCCCGATTCCACCCCCTTCCCCAAGGCCCTGCCTCTGCCTCTGCCTCTTCTCCACCTCTTCCCCCAAGCGTGCTGCTTCCCCACTCCTCCCCGTCCCTCCCTCCCAGAGCGCTGGCAAACAGCTGTTTGGCGGCAGGGGAGGGCCGAGAACGCAGCGCGCTCAGGGGAAGAGGCGGGGGAGGGGGAAGCTTGGCTGCCGGTGGGGGCAGAGCCTCCATTAGGAGCCAGCAGGATCAAGCTTCTGCCCCCGCAGCTGCCCGGCCCTGGGGCCCCCTGTCGTCGGGGGGCCCCGTGCCAGGGCACCCTGTGTTTTACTGTAAATCTGCCTCTGCTCAAGTGGAGTATCCTTGTGTGGCGAAAGTGGTTTTAAGGAGTATATCCTGGACTTTCTCCTCAGAGCATATTCTGTGGTATCTGAGTGCCTGGCCGTAGATAACAGATTTCTTGGTGTGTCGGGGTGGTTACTGGGTCTGTGAAAATACGTGTGGTGATCCACAGGTTTCCTGTAATGTTTGTCCAAACAAAAAGATATTACCTCACCCACGTTGTCTCTTGAAACACTGGCATTTCTCTTCCAGTGGCCAGTCTTTTCCCTGGTCTGTTCTGCTCATCGGGCTTCCCATCTGCAGTAATCAGCTGGAGGAACCTCTTGCTCCTTCTTTACCTGGCCGGATCACAGCTCCTCTGCAGTTCATCATCCTCTATGTACAGAGAAAAGATCGTGCCAGGCTAAACGGGTGAACAGCTGAATTTGAAGTCAACCTAATCTGACAGGAGAGGGAGATGCAACATACATTAGAAGAGGTAAATGAATCTAGGCCCGCCATTAGGCCTGTGGTCTCACTGTTAATTAACTCCACACTTGCACTGTACAGGCAAACAACTGTGGTGGTATTATTTTATTCAAATGTATCTCAGTGCAGAGGGCTCACACAAGGCTCTAAGTGACAATTAAGCCCCCATGTTAGGCGTCTTAAACAGGGCATTGCGCAGACCCTCAGCACGGGGGGTGTATTTCACTCCGGGTGAAGTTGGAAACAGGAGAATTATACATGGGAAAATCTGCCCTTCAGTGACTTGTGCAAACAGAAGCAGGGTCGGATTTTTTTTACCAACGTTCACAGAGAAGTGAAGATGCTTGCCTTGCGGTAACATGCTGCTCACCTCCTCACTGCCCTGAGGCAGGATGGTTATGTATTCAGCCCTGGTTAAAGGCAGTCCCAGCTGCAGTTGGAAGGTGTAAAATGCATCTATTCATTCTCCCTCTTGTAGCAAAAGGAGGAAGTAGATACAAGGTTGGGCTGTGCCACATGACAAGGACATTAATCTTTGGAACCCAGATCCAGAATATTGATTAGAGGCGTCTGGAAAGCATTGGCCCAGTGGTTAGGGTGTTAACCTAGGATGTGGGAGACTACAGTTCAGGCCGGTGTTCTCCTGTGAATTCTCCTTGTAACCTTTGGCAAGTTGCTCTATGCCTCAGTTTCCCATATGTAAAACAGGGACAATAGCACTGCTCTACCTCACAGGGGTGGTCTGAGGTACTCGGATACTGTGGCAATAGGAGCCAGATAAGTACCCCGAAGAAATTGTATCTCAGTCTCTGATGTGTCAATGCCTTTTAAAACCAGAACATTTTCTTAAAGAGCTACTTAGACTTCTCTTTAAATTTCACACCCCACCCCACAAAAAAACCCAAACCTATAAACTTCCCAGTGCAAAGGAAACTAATCAGCTGGCAGAACTGTAAAACCTGCTTTATCTTAAGTAACCCACAGAAGTTCCTATTAATCATCACGTAAATGAATGCAGTTTCCATTAGCAGAAGTAGCTCTGTGTGTGACCTGGGCTCTTTAGAGATCTTGGTTGCATTAAGAAGATAAAGAGCCATTGGGCTAGAGATAAAAGACTAATTGCCATGGAGGTGGTCAATCTGTGTGTGCATAGAGAGACAGAGGATGTTTCCTGTGCAAAATACAAGCAGGGACAGAGTCCTCCACTCCATCTGTTTGGCAGGACTAATTAGCAAAATGGGGCCTTCTGATTAGAAATCAAAGATGACCAAATGGCTGATTTATGGGACTTATGGTACGTAAAGGAGCATTATAATCTTGTGGTTAGAGTTAGGGACTGGGAGTCATGACAAAAGCTGGTTGAAACACGGGAGAAAACATCTCAAGTTTTTTTTTGCTATAAAAAATAAGTTTTTGATGCACATTTTCATCAGAATTTTGAAACGTTTCAGCCAACTCTTGCCCTGACTCCTTGGGTTTGCTTCCCAGCTGTACCACTGCTTCTCACTGTGACCTTGGGAAAGGGCCTTCCATGGAGCTATGCTGATTTACAGCAGCTATAGATCCAGTCCTGAAATCCTGTTTCCTGACCCCCGTCACAGAACTGGAGTAATGGGATGGTGTGGGAGGGAGGGTGTAATTTAGTGGTTAGAGCTGTGGGCTGGGAACTGTGACTGCTGGGTTCTTTTGTTACACTGCCACTGTGACACTGGCAAAGCTTCTTGGGCTTTGATCCTTCATGGAGGGAGCTCATTTCCCAGCGACTTTGGCATTTTGCAGGACTGGGCCTTTATTTCAGTTCCCTCCTTTGTGAAATAGTAATGAGCATGCCCTGCCTCCCAGACTGTGGCTCCATACTCACCAGTGTTTTGAAAGATCACTCAAACCCTCAGATAAAGGGTGAGGTAAGTACAGAGCATCACTAGAATCTAACGTCCGAGGTTGTGTTCATCTTTTATACGAATCTGCAGGCTCATAATGACAACGGAGTTACTGGGAACTCCGGGCCATTCTACCAAGAAGATTGTCCCTGTCCATGGTGCTACTTTCTAAACTAATACATACGAGTCCACACTTGTGATCATCTGATATTTTTCTGGCGCTATCACTGAAAGAAGTTTTCAGGAGTTTTCTCGGGTTCTTGTTGTTTTGTTATCCTTAGTATCCATAAGAATGATTAATAACTGTCTTGTGTTTATTCAGCACCCATCCCCAAAGAGGCTTTAGACACCTTAAAATCCACCCAAGCATGGTGGTAAGTGAGGACTGGGAGAGTGAGGTGGTGTCATTTTGCAGTTGGCTTCTGAACACAACCTATGGGAAATGAGACTCAGTCCATGGACAACACCACTCCAGTTGGGTGTCTCATCAAAGCAACGGAGGACTGAATGGGCATGAATACTGAATGGGCAACTCTCCACTGCATGTGTGATCTCCCAGGGTTGGGGGATGGGGGGACTTTTAGTATTGCTGTTGCTTGTGCTATCTCCATGTCTATGTCTATAAACAGCACCTGTCAGGGACAGTCTAGATAATACTTCGTCCTCCCTTGAGTGCAGGGGACTAGACTAGATGACCATTCGAGGTCTCTTCCAGTCCTATGAGTCTGTAACTTTATCAGTAGTGCACCTATCCATATAACCACATCACCTATCAGGATTTTGCCCTATATTTGTCTATATAAACCTCATACAGTTCCCTTGTTCCTAGACCAGCAGCACCTGGGAGTGCTGTATATACAGCACCATCAGCCCCTATAGGCAGTCTGGGGTGGCCTCACATTGCTCTCTAGTCACACTTCTGGCCAATGTAAGCCCCAGCCTAGAGCAGTGAGCCACGTCCTGCCCTTTTCTGAAGGACACTCTAACTGGGGACTTTTGGGAAGGGAATTGGAAAAATAAGGAAGCGCTTTGACATTTGGCACACAACGAGGGAGAAAGCAGTGAGGGGCCCAGACCAAAATCCCAGATCCTGCCCCCATCCTCACCTGCACCTTGGTAAAGTTCAGATCTGATTCGAACCTGGCAGCTGGTCCTTATGTCTATAATGGTTCAAAGCAACACCCTGCATCTGAATACCCTGGGCTTCAGGCCCTCTCAGTATAAAGGAGCTGATAGTGGTACAGATATTATGGCATTCATTTATAATCAGCTGACCTCATCATCATCATCCCCACCTCCCTATTTGACATTGAACCTGGGATCAGTTTACCTCTGGTTTGTAAGGGATCTGTCAGAATGTCATTTTCAGTACAGACACATAACTCTTTAAATATTATCTGCACACACATTTCACAGTTATTGCAATGTCCACTGAGCTACTAGCTCTTGGTAGAGACCTCACATGCCACCTTGTAGTGAATTATTATGCATGTATATGACCTGGGGATCCCTGTAAAACTTTTTTCATCCCTGGGCTCTCCACCAGCTGGCAACAAGGCGTACCCAAGTCACACCTATCTCTCCCCATGCATTAGGTGCTGCAATGCTCAATCTAAGTCTCCTTTGTAGGTCTAGCCCCTAATCACTCTATGCCTTAGTTTTCCATCTGTAAAATGGGTATAATAGTGCTGCCTTATCTCAAGGTGGGGAATGGATGGGGTTAGGAGGACAAACCAATTACAGAACATGATGTGCTCCCATACTGTGGCAAGAGAAGTACTTAAGATAGATGCAGACATAGCTTTTTTGCCTAGTGCCACACAGGAACTTTGTGGCAGAGCTGCAAGTTGAACCCACATCTCTTGCCTTATAATCCAGGGCCTTTAATCACAGGACCACCCTTCTGCTCAAAGCACAGCACCTGTTGTCAAATGTGACTAAAGCCAAAATGAGAAAGGACGACTTAGTGTTAGCCCTCTGCGTTCCACCCACATTTAACTATTAACCATACATCAAATGTTCTTATCTCTCTGTATTCTGGCACTGACCACAATGTGTTGGGCACTCTCCACACATCTTCAGTCCAAATAAGACCCAGTCTGGCACTGGGCATGTTCAGCTTGCCAGGCTCACTCTGTGTTATCCAAAGAAAAGCAGGACAGAATGTTAATGAGAATGGGGGTCGTTGAAATCAGATTCTCTTCTGTTTATTAACAGCCTAGAGGCTTAGTGGAGGCACAGAGGACTATGTAGTGGCCATTTAATTAATCTGTGTGAATAAAACGGAATTTATACATGATCAGCAGGCTTGGGTGGGTGTTTCGGAGACAATGCAGTGGCGTGAGCTGTGAATATCTGATTAATTAAGGGCACAGCAGGAGGGACTATATGGCCCTGGGTTTTGGGTTTGTCTTTGATACCACCAAACAAGGGAAATTACCTACAGGGTCCTGGCTGTGGAGAAAAACTCCAGAGGGACTTTCCGAAGAGCAGCCTGGATGCAGATGAGCCAGGGCAAAGAAGTGGAGGAAGAGACTTTGAGTTGGTAACCAGGGGAGAGTGGTGGGATTCGATGACTGAGTAGAAGAGAGTAAAGGGGATAAAGTGTTGAGTGGCAGGGAGCCAAGAGTCATTGGTGGATTGGAGGCCACTGAAGCAACTGGGACATGGAGTGGTGGGGACATACTGAAGATAAGGAGGTAGTTGTCAAAAAGAAGCAATGCAGAGAGGGGGGACTAGCAAGGGAGCAGTGGTTAGTGGAGTGAGTGGCCATTTTGGTGACTAGTCATCTGTACTGGCATTCACTGTCTCCTAGTGGATGCCTGTTGGTATACTGAGCCGAATGCTAATCAAGAGATTGCGAACTCTTCAAGTGAGGAAACGTACAGGAAGAAATAAACAGCAGGTGGGGGTCCTGTTTAGGAGTAAAGACAATGGATTGCTGAGGTATATCTGAGAGTGGAGAGGTACCCTTGGCATCTTTCACCCAGCAGGCAAGCTGGCAGTGTGACTTGTCTCACGAATGGAAGATCACAGCCAGGCCTGGCTGAAATGCTGGAAGCACGCTGAGGTGAGCTTTGCTCTATAAGACAAGGAAATATCCAGTTAAATAAGTCTGGGTTCTAGAATGCGTGTTATGATTTTATTTCACATGCATCCATTTGTTTCCAATACTGCTACTTGCTGCCATTTAAATCTCATCTCTTGGTTATATAAAGTTTAGCTTGTTTTCACTATAAACGTGTCTAAGTGCTGCGTGTGAAGCAGAGCAGTGATCTGAGGTGGAACTGGTAAGCTGGGGTGTGCTGCTTCTTTGAGGGCAGCGAATCTGTGAACACTGTGAATGTCCAGTGGATCAGGGGCGGGACACTCCCATCCCGGGGGATGCTCAGAGGTCCCGGGGGTTGAAGCATGCCTATCACTAACCAGTTTAGAGAGAGTAGGGCCTTCATGAGGGCAGTACTTCTGTGCCTTTGGCAGTAATTGGAGAGGTGACCCCCAGCAGGCACTGATATGGCTTCCTCACATTAAGGGCAGGTGGTAGCAAGGTGCCTAAGAAAGCCAATGGGAGATACTGAGGAGAGAGAAGGGTCCAAAGCCCTGCCCATTCAAGGGACTTAGATGCCTATCTCCATTTGGGATTCACAGCTGTGAACCTTCTCTAGGAGTTAGGCCTCTAAGCCATTTCTTGCCAAAAAAAAAAATGCCAGAGGAGGAGCCCTTCTTATAAATTTTAGTCAGTGGTTAGAGCACTCACCAAGGATGGGAGAGAGAGGGTTCAGTTCCTGTTTTTGCCTGATGTGGAACAATGATTTAATCCCACATCCGGTCCCAGGGTTCTATTCGCTAAACTATAGGATCATCTAATGTGGAGCTCTTTCAATCTCGCCTGGTGAAGCTGATCCACTGTGTATAAATAGTCATTGGGCCAGGCTGATATGCATCAGAATTACTCTGTAGTCCAGGTGTTAGGCCCCACTCCTGGAATATAGCAGAGCTGAGTTCAAGTTCTTTGCTCTGATGAATATTTAATTATTTATATACAGTGGAACAGCTTCATCGGGAAAGGCTGACAGAGACGGAGCTATATCAGTTTATATCAGCTGAGTATCCGGCCCATTCGACATTAGACCCGAGTGTTCTGTTAGAGAGAAATATTTAGCAGTAGGACTTTAATATTTCATATGCCCATGCAATACACTGCATGAGATGCTTGGTTTGGCCACATATTCTCAGTAATAGTTCATTGTGAGCTTTGTTTTTCCAGCATGGAGTCTGACTCCTGAATGAAGATGTCATTCACATTCCAGCTTCTCACTGTCAAGCCTATGATTTGTGTGTGTGTGTGTGTGGGAGGGGTGTTTTAAATGTACTGATATAAACAATGTTGATTATGTGGACAGAAAATGTGACAACCTCAGATTCAACCCTCAAAGTTGTGCAATATTTTAGCATGTTTTAATCTTTTTTTCCAGTTAGGATTTATTTAATAGTGTTTGTTTTATATGTGGTGTGTGGTTGCTGGTTGGGGGGATGTCTGTAAGCGAGTCTCGCCACACATCACACAACGAAAACACTAACCCAGGAACCTATCCTTGCAACAAAGCTCGTTGCCAACTCTGTCCACATATCTATTCAAGGGACACCATCATAGGGCCTAATGACATCAGCCACACTGTCAGAGGCTCGTTCACCTGCACATCTACCAATGTGATATATGCCATCATGTGCCAGCAATGCCCCCTGCCATGTACGTTGGCCAAACAGGACAGACTCTATGCAAAGAATAAATGGACACAAATCAGACGTCAAGAATTATAACATTCAAAAACCAGTCGGAGAACACTTGAACCTCCCTGGTCACTCAATTACAGACCTAAAAGTGGCAATTCTTCAACAAAAAAACTTCAAAAACAGACTCCAACGAGAGACTGCAGAACTGGAATTAATTTGCAAACTGGACACCATTAAATTAGGCTTGAATAAAGACTGGGAGTGGATGGGTCATTACACAAAGTAAAAATGATTTCCCCATGCTAATTTTCCCCTGCTGTTACTCACACCTTCTTGTCAACTGTTGGAAATGGGCCATCCTGATTATCACTACAAAAGGTTTTTTTTCTCCTGCTGATAATAGCCCACCTTAATTGATTAGTCTTGTTATAGTTGGTATGGCAACATCCATTTTTTCATGTTCTCTGTGTATATATATATATCTTCCTACTGTATTTTCCACTGCATGCATCCGATGAAGTGGGTTTTAGCCCACGAAAGCTTATGCCCAAATAAATTTGTTTGTCTCAAAGGTGCCACAAGTCGTCCTCATTCCTTTTGCTGATACAGACTAAAATGGCTACCACTCTGAAACATTTCAGATTTTGGTAATGGGGGGACAACTTTAACTGTGACTCCAGGTCTAACTAGGCACCTGAAAACTCTAGTATTTTTGCAGATAATAATTTAGAAATTAGCTGACAGGAGCACTATATCTAATTCCTATATAAAGAAAGAAAAAATATATGCAAATATTAATTAAAGCCATATTTTATGTTAATTTAGAATAATCAGGAGCAGCAAGAAATTCCCAATCCCAAGCCTGAGGTATTTTAGCTTTGAGGTATTTTGGAGCCTTAGGACAGATATCAGAAACACAAGTTGGATACTTTGTGCACTACCTGTAGTAGAGATAAATAAAAATAAATAAAATCTGCTTACTTTCTCTATCAGACACACTGTTACTGCTATATCTACTTTATTTTAGTCAATTGTTTTTCACTCCATTAAAATGTATTTATTTAATTTTAACATACGTGATTCAGGTTGTTTTTTTTTCTATTTTATTAAGGACAGGAATTTATTTTTCTAATTATTTTAGCGTTTATGTTTACTGATCACAATCATGTGCGTGACTCACTCAGATTTGACTCCATCATTACTATTAGTATCAGCCTTGAAATTGCATTTATTTTTGTATGAATTTTAAGTTGTTTTACAGATACAATTAAAAATACAATTTCAAAATAGGAGACCTTCATCTGTCTAATGTTATGTGTTTAGCTAATGTGTTCTTTTTAAAACTGGCACTGCTAAGGTGATTACAAGCTAAATTTACATTCTAGAATGGTACTATTATTGGATTGTACCACTTTAAATAATGAATGACAAAGCACAATGTAGTAATAAAAGTAATAATGGTAATTACGCCAGCCAGGACAGGCTAGGCATTTTAGAACTCACTACTCAACAAATTGAATTTAAGCATAAGAGAGAGATAAAATTATGAAATGCACAAACCAGTCAAAAAACTAAAATAACAGCACTGTAATCCTTAACGAACTTTGAAAGAATAAAATTACAGAGAATGTGTGCATGGCGTATTTCAACAGGAAGTAATAACAACAACAATACAAGTGGTGAAGCACTGGAATGGGTTACCTAGGGAGGTGGTGGAATCTCCTTCCTTAGAGGTTTTTAAGGCCCGGCTTGACAAAGCCTTGGCTGGGATGATTTAGTTGGTGTTGGTCCTGCTTTGCTCAGGGGATTGGACTAGATGACCTCCTGAGGTCTCTTCTAACCCTGATATTCTATGATTCTAAGCGTGTGTGTGTGTGTGTGTGTGCTGAAGGAGTGTGTGAGGGGGACTGTGTGTGTGTGAGAGAGAGAAAGAGTGTGTATCTGGGGCAGACTCTGTGTGTGCCTGAGTGAGTGTGTCAGCACACTGTCTCTTTAAGCCAAGCACTCTCCGGAGCCTGAATGCTTGTTCAGTACAGCAGCAGCTGCAGCTCCCACTGCTGAGCCAGAGGCACCAGCAGAGACAGGCTCCCTGTCCCCCCACGCCAGCTCAGCAGAGACCCCACTCGGAGACAACCACCTCTAGCATCGGACGAGCTTCCTAAGTGCCGCACCAGTCATGGATCAGCTTCCCAAAGATGGGGAGACTGCCACGGCCACAGCAGGAGCTGGAGAGCAGCGGGTGCTGGCTGGGGGCTCAGCTCTGGGAGGGGTGGCTATGGAGGGGGGGCTAAGGCAAATTTTGGGGTGGCTATAGCCCCTGCAAGCCCCCACCAGCACCACCCCTGTTCATAAAATTGTAATGTGGTACAGTCAGGGGGCACCTGCCCTCCCACAACCCTCCCTAAATAGCGCCCCTATCAAAGACCTTAAGAATAAACTAGGCTTGCATAGGAAGTGCTGTGTGGTAACTATAAACTGTGGGCAGTTATATGGTTAAACCTCTGAAGAGAAAATAAGCAGGCCGGCTTAGGCAGAGTCTCTTGTTGAGAATGACACAGTAAAGACAGGGAACTGTTCAGCCTGGAGATTTCCTGGTCAGAAGGAAGAGAGACACACGTCTCCACCTGAGAGGTGACGGCCTAGAGAGCTGGAAACCTGAGAGGGCTGTCATTGCTGAACCACTAAGGGGAAATACAGGTGCTGTTGTCCTAAACTAAGACACTCAACCTAATCCATAGGCTGGAGTGGTGCCCATGAAGAGGCCACATTGTAGCCCTAAATCCTTGAATCTTCTTGGTAGAATGGGTTCTACCGCGTCCACACCCACTAGTTATAGTGGCTTGATGGAGGTGATGTGAATTTTGCCCACAATGAGTCAGGACTAGGAAAAGGTGGACTAGAACCAAAGGACTGACATCCCATGGGAGTTAGGCACCTAAATATCTGTGCAGCTCCTCCTCCATTCTCTTTCTGAACAGCGAGACTTCCGTCTCCTCTCCAGGCCCATTTTTGAGCTTTGGATTGTTACCAATAGCAGAGCTGCTGTGAAGAGAGCATAATGGATGCAAGCATGCCAGTTTTAATGTGCAGACTCTAAACTGTGGGGTTAAATGTTCTGTCAGTTGGGTTCTACCACATGAATATTTTCCATGGTAACCTGATTTTGGCAATTCCCCTGTGTCCGCCCGATAATATCAGCTAAGAACTATGTAATTCCAAATGAAATAATGCTGGGGGGGAAATTAACACCTAAAAGCTCCCCAGAGATTGCCTGCAATTATATTCTCTACTAAATCACAGACTCATATAAAATAGAAATAAATCAATGGCCCCAGTAGCTGGAGACTAAGTGTAGATGACTCAGTGCAAGTAGATAATTGTTTTACTAACTCTTGTAATGCATTGGGAAGAAATCTTTTCTTGACTAGCAAAGAATCGGCCACTGTAGCCTTCAAACTACTTTTTAGGGGACCCCATGGGGTTTCAGGGAGACCGTGTGGTTTGGTGGAGGGGGCACAGGGCTGGGTGTCAGGAGTCCCAGGTTCTATTTCTAGCTCAGCCGTTGACCTGGTGTGCAGTTTTTGTCTCTGAATCTGTTTCTCCTCCCACCCTTTGTCTGTCCTGTCTGTTTAGATCGGGCAACAACTGTCTCTTGCTATGAGCTCAGCTAGCACAATGGGGCCTGTAGGCACTAGAATAATCAGTAATAACCCCAAAGTTTACATGCATATCTGAACCTTATTCAAACTTCCTGCATCAGGCCAGATTATTCACAGAAGCAGGGTCCCTCCTGAGATTTCTGGTCCCTTGGAATTAGGACAGCCTTCCTTGTCATGTTTTGTCACATGTCCTTCTGGCTCCTGCCAGACCCAGGAAGTGAAAAAAAAAAGTCCAAAATACAAGGGGTGGGGAGGAGACAGACATCTGCCGAATATTCTGAACCTCACAACAGGTTTGGTTCCAACGTAGGGTGAACGTTTCTAACCATAGCAGCTAAAAGAGATGCCGTCCATCTTGAGTCGCCCCACATTTCTCAGATCTCTGTGCGAGAGCCCTTATTTATCTCAGATATGAGTTCAACCCAAAATCCCAGAGACACCCCCCCCCCCGCACGTTTTTATTTGAGAGAGGGTGAGAGAAGGGGGTTCAGCATCTGAACCTGAGTCTCTGCTGTTCCCTGCACAGAGGTGGGCCCTTCACACTTGGCTCTCCCCTTGTCTACTAGAGAGGTAGGCAATCCATTGACACTATAGCATTGCATCTTTCTTCACCCAGTCCCATGTGTCATGGTATTTGGAATCTCAGACCTCCTTAAACAGGAGGCCTTTACCAACGAAAAGAGCATCCAGGCTTCCACGCAGCTTGAGTTCCAGTTTTTTTTCCACTGTTTTATCAGGGAAGGCACCACCTCTGGAACACTGTGCAATAAACAGACATCTAATGGCTGATCAATATGCTGCAAATCATCGTATTGCTATTACACCTGGGAAGCATGTTTGTGCTAAACATTAATTGCTTATGTCCGCTGCTGTCCCGCAAGTGAGCAGTGGATACTGCATCTGGTCTGAGCTGGTGAAATTACATATTCCCACAAATGGCTTCTGTGTGCCCTTCCAGAGATTCCAAGTGACGATTAGTAGAAGATCTCTTCTATTCAGCAGTTTGGGTGTGGGGGTGGAGGGGAAATCCTTCCCAATAAATCAGAAAGCAGCATCTCTGCTGAACAGAATGCCTTTGTGCTGCGACTGCAAAGTAAAGCGACATGTTAGGCAAAGCCAGACATAAGCCAGCCTTGTGTTCAAGGTCGGTATCCTTCCATAGGTGTTAGGCAAAAGGCATTGAAAGATTTACAGCAGCTATGGGCATTCAGAGCCAGGATGCTTGCGGCTCTCTCAGCTAATGAGGATTAAGAGAATAAACAGCAGGCTCCAATAACAAGCAATTAGACTAGGGGAAACCTTCTCAGTAACAGTCTCCTAACAGTTAGTTGGCAATCCCTCGGAGTTCGAGGATGATCGTTTTCCATGAAATGATAGCTAATTATTGCGACTGGATTTGCAGGTGGCTAATAAGACCAATTCGGGATCCACAGACTTTATCACAATT
The DNA here is from genome assembly GCF_015237465.2 of Chelonia mydas. Classification (NCBI taxonomy): domain Eukaryota; kingdom Metazoa; phylum Chordata; order Testudines; family Cheloniidae; genus Chelonia; species Chelonia mydas. Next base: position 252,907,893 of record NC_057850.1, read on the forward strand.
GGGGCAGATGTTTCCCTGAGGAAGGGGAGGACCTGGATTATTGAATTGGGCTGCAGCACGTTCTTTCCTCCTTTCACATTTCTCCATTTCCTGTTGTCTTCATTGGATCTTGAAATGCTGGGATCCTTAACCACAAGTTTCTTCTTCATTTCATTTGGTCAAGGGCTTGGGCTTCCCATAAGTTTATGTCGATGTTGCATTTCTTCCTGTTGCCTTTCAAGGTGTTTTGAAGTACTTTTTTTGTCCTCCCCTCATCCTTTGGCCTTGGCTCAGTTGTGAGAACGTGACCTGCTTCGGGAGTCGATTGTCTGGCATTTGAAGAATGTGACCAGCCCAATGGAGTTGATGGCAGAAATTATCTCTTCATCCACCTATTCTGCTGTTGAGGACTATCGCTGTTCGTCTGGAACCTCACCTTCAACCTTGTCGCTTTGGACGACCCTACCAAGAGTGCAAGGCTCCTGACGGCGTCACTCTCAGGATCATGGGAACACACAAGCCACTCCACCCAAGTCTAGGTCGCGATCCACTGGGGCAGTTACTAATAGCAGCAGGATGCCTATCACTTGCTAATATACAACAATATAGTCACGTAGGGCCAGGTCCTCAGCTGGTGTAAATCGACCTAATGCCATTGACTTCAACAGGAGCTATGCCAATCTGCACCAGCTGCAGATCTGGCCCTGGTAAAGATCCCACCAAGATCTCTCTACATCTATTGGAGGCAGGAGATGTATGCAAGGCATGGGCTAACTTGTTCAGATCCATGTGGAGCTGACCTGGATTATCACCCCAATCTCCAACTAAGCCCTAAACGACAGGCTTTGGGTAAGGCTAGACCAGGGGTGGGCAAACTATGGCCCTCAGGCCACAGCTGTCCCATCATACATTTTAATCCGGCCCTTGAGCTCCTGCCGGGGAGCGGAGTCTGGGGATTGCCCTGCTCTGGCGCTCCAGCCGGGGAGCGGGATTGAGGGCTTGCCCCGCTCCGTGTGTGCCGTGGCTCTGCGCGGCTCCTGTAAGTAGAGGCATGTTCCCCCTCCGGCTCCTACGCGTACCTACCTACCTACCTGCCTATCTACCTACAGGGAACCGCGGCCAATGGGAGCGGCAGGGGCAGTGCCTCTGCAGACGGGGCAGCATGCAGAGCCACCTGCAAACAGTGGGGAAGTGGGGTCTAGGTTGTGACCCACCCAGTGTAGTTAACTGGGTGTGGGCAGGTTCCTCCCATAATGACTCTATTACAGGCTGTATTAACTTTCCTCTGTGCTGTGAGAGCCCCCTGAGGGGTGTCACCCAAGGGCACTGGAACAGGGAAGGGCCAGGGGGCCATGCCCCCCCCCCACACACACACTTTTAATGCCTTCCTGCTTTTTACTGGCTGTAAGGGCGAGTGACAGAGGGAAGGGGCAGGGAGGTGTGAGCAGGGGGTGGGGCCTTGGGGGGAAGAGGCAGCATGGGGGCGGGGCCTGCAGGGGAAGAGGTGAGGCGGGGCCTCTGGGGGAATGGGCAGCATGAGGGCGAGGCCTCGAGGGGCGGCACGGGGGTGGGGGCCCAGTTCAGGCATATGTGCCCCCCCCCCACTTTTAGGGCACTTCCGCCGCTCCTGCTGTCACTGCCGGGGAGTTGAGGCGGGCAGCAGGACCCCAGATCCAGCCTGAGATCAGACCACCTTGCAGCTGGCTGCCCACTGTTTGAATTTAGCATGCTCCTATGCTGTGATTGATGGGCACCATCTAAGAGGCCCTGTAACCTAAGGTGGATTCATGCACAGAATGCAGTGAAAAGGCAGGCAGGTGACATATGGGGTGGCCCCAGCTCTGAGACAGCCAGGCGTACCCCATGCAAAGAGGCCACCCTAGCAGCAACGGTAACAACTCACCGATATCGGCAGGATCCGTTGAGATGGGGACCAAGGGGAGCCCTGGAAATCTGTAAAGAAGGAGGCGATGTGGGGCAGATAAGAATGGGGAGGGGGAGTTGGTGCAGGGGAAGTGAGATGCTGAGGCTTGGCATGGAGACGGGCCCTGAGACAGGACTAATGGCGTTTCGAAGCTGTCTGTGGCCAGGGAAGGGGGCAGGAGTACATCTGAGAAGCAGTTGAAGCTCTGTGGGATCCTGGGTGGTTGTTCTCCACCCATGTAGACTGAACCTCTGTCAAATCCACTCCTGCAAACTAAGAGGCAAAAATGTGAGATTCAATTTTAATGTCTATTTTCCCCCTATTCTTTTGACTGTCCATACTCCCCCTGACCTTCCTGACCTCAAACACTCAAAAGTCTGTGCGGAGCTGGTCGCAAGTTCTGTATGAACCTCCAGTTCAGCCTGAAACCAGCAAGGACTGGAAATGTCACAAGAAGAACTAGGACCAGGTCCTCAGCTGATGAAAATCGGTGCAGCTTCTTTGAAGTCAAAGAACTGATGCTGATTAACAATAAGTGAGGATCTTGCCTGTAGAGTCATGATATTTCCAGCCTAGTCTCTTAAACGAATGTGTTGGTTACAGCTGGCTATGCTTCTGAACCTCCAAATGTTGGAAGGTTTTTCTGTCGCTAGCCCACCTGGGTAACACGTATTGATGGTGATGGGCGCTAGGCATGAAATTCTCAGCGTTAGGAAAATGCTTTGCGCTGCTGGAGCGCCTTTCTCCCAGTGATCTCCAAGCATTCCACAAGCACTGACGAAGCAAGGCCTGCAACCTATCTGTGACCCCCCCCCTCCATTTTTACAGATAGAAAACAGTCATAGAGGAGTAAGTGATGTACCCAAGATCACACAGCAACCCCGTAGCTGAGTCAGGACTAGAACCCTTTACTCTCAATGCTCTGCTCTAACCAACAGTCTCCTTCCACATTTAGGCACAAATCTTGTACCTCTCACAAACTCTGGGGACCTGCGGGGGTCAGGGGGGCAACCAGCCTGCGGTGGCAGGGAGCTACCATAGAGGAACCAGTACAATTCTTCTCTGCGTGAGTTAGGTAGGCAGGGTGCCGGGGATGTAGATCCCTGTGTACTGCAAAACACAGCCATACGAGGAATCCTCCGCATTACTGCAGTGGGTGTTTGGGGGTAGGAAGTCTACCCTGAAGGAGTTGTGGCTGGAGCACTGTTCTGGTGCCCCTGACTCCCAGAATGGCCATTTGAGGCTGGCGGCAGCTGAGTGTCACTTAAAGCAGCCCTGAAGCAGCTCCAATTAGTGCCAGGGTTTCAATGGTCCTTGGCTGGTTTTGGGATTAGGGAGCCATAAAACCATCCCATAAGAACAGCTCTACCATAGATTCTCAGTGTGGCCTTGGGCAAATCATTTAATCTCTCTGGGCCTCAGTTCCCTATCTCTAAATTGGGAAGAATAATCTATCCCTCCCGGTACCCATTTTGTCTATGTATGCTGTAAGCTCTCTGGGCCAGGAACTGTCTCTCACTGTGGGTATATCTGCACTGCTTAGCTAACATGGGTTAAACTATAAATGAACTAAGGCTTTTAACTTGAGTTCAGGTCAGTTCCAGCCCCAGGTTCCCCTAAAGGCTTTAACTCGAGCTGCTAATTCAAGTTCAGAACACGCTGGCATTTGCAGGATAGATTTACCCTGTGCGTCTGGACAGTGGCTAGCACGATGGGGCTCTGATCTCAGCTGGAGCTTCTAGGCACTAGGGCAATAATTATAAAACTGAGCATCATTTGAAGGTCAGAGCCTGTGTAATACATTTACAGAGAGTGCCTCCCACCAGGTGAAGCCTCTCGTAATGTGCTCCAAATGCTAAATAACAGCAGTGGGGCCCTGGGCTTGCTCCTCCAACGCAGCTCTCCTGATAGCCAATTCCTTCTTAAAGCTTCACCGTGTAATCACTCTTCCAATTATATTTCCTAGGTGTTCTTTTGATTTCTCTTTGTTCCAAGCAATCAGGGAACTAGCCGGAGCTAATAATAAGCAGATGGTTCTTCGCAGTAGTCCGCTGATATCCAGGCTCTGTTTGCTGCTATGTCTGTTCCTCCAAATTGTTATTAAGTTGCTTGCTTTCTCAGCTGAGATATCTGATCTGTTGTGGGTATGGAATATGAATGTCTGCTGCTGGTAGTGCATTCCCCCCTGCAGACATGTGGCTAGCTGGCATTCTGGAGTCATTTCTCTGTAAAACAGCATCTCCTGAATTGGGGCATCCAGCGTCCTCACACTTCTCCCCAGTGGGTATCTGGCACAGACTTCAAATGGAATCTGTTAGTCAAGGATAGGAAGAGCCAGATCTCAGTGCTTATATTACTGCACTTCTCGAAAGAGTCCCATTCTGAGGTGGTAATCATAATACTAGCTCACACACTTTGATTCTCACCTGTAGATCTCAGGGTGTTTTGCAAAGGTGAGTAAAGATTATTATCCCCATTTTACAGAAGGAAGCAGTGACTGCTCCAAGGTCAGACGGCATGATAGTGATGGAGGTGGGAACAGAACCTGTGGCCCCTCATCCAGCAACCCGTCCACTGGACCAGACTGCCATTACTCTAAAAGGAGCATGGCTGGAGGTAAAAACCTTCCTTGAGTTCAAGGTGGTTGGATTTGTGCCAGTCTCTCCAAGGGGATCTGACTCATAGTTATTCATGTACATGAGATGGTCAGCAAGTCCTGTGGGACAGGACGGGCACAGGATGGGAAGTGGCAGAGGAAGATTCAGTGCCCACCATACTGTAGCCTGAATTTTGAGAGTGCAACGTAGCACTTGCCCCAAATGACAGGTTCTTTAGTTAGATGGTTGCTTAGAGTTAATTAAGAAGACAAAATTGGTGACGTGCGACCAACTTTATGAGTTTTAATTAATACAGACAAATATAATTGAAATAATAGAAAAATCAATATACGTAAGTGTAAGAATTAGGTAAGTACATTAAAGTGGTTTCCTGCATTGCTCATACTTACAGTCTTACATTGTACATCCTTATGGAGACCATTCGAGACAACGATGGAAAGAAAAAGTAAGTGGAGATTGCTACGAAAGGAAGGTACTGTGTCAGGCTTGCTGCCCGGTTGCTCAGTGTTGTCATTCCAGTGTCCCAGCTAGGGATGGGTATGACAACCTTTTATACACCTTTTTCCATTCCACCCACATACATCCAGGGCTATATCTAATCAAGTCAAGTTTCAGCCTCCTATCCATATATGGTATTTCGGGAAGCCAATTTTAGGATTCCAATTGTCCATATGTGGTGTTCCAATTGATCATAATTAGATTTCCAACAGTTAACCCAACCACTTGCATCAATCCCTTTCCCAAGAGTTTCCAGACATAAATGTGATTAGCCTTATTACCAAAAGCCCCTAAAATGCTACCATCTGTTCATCTGCAGTTTCCCTATTTATTACAAGATACATTGCTAAACTATCACAAGATACCTATTGCTAAATTTTATAACCTTTGGTCAAGCACATCTCATAAGCACACAATACTCACAATAACTAGGCTTTAACGCTTAATGCTTGTTTTGGTTCTTCGACTAGCTGTGACGGCTTCAATAACTTCCATTATTATTTTATCCAAAACTATAGGCCGTCCAAGATCAGGTCTGGGTTCAACGGTCAACAATGCCAATGGGCCATCGCCCTTGGTGCCCTTTGCTCTTGGCTTAATAAACATAATATGTAGGAATCCCATAGTTAGTGATGGCCCAAATACCCATGTTTACTAACTTTACACAACCTGCACGGCCTAACGAAACATATGTACGGCTGCTCTGGCTGATTTCCAGTGGCGTCTGAAACATAGAACACAGTGGGTGCCACTAAAGGGCTCACAAATTATTTAAAGGGATACTATTCCCATATGCTACAGTCCTGAATGGCAGGGATCCCTTTTAAGGCTGTTCATTCTCCATATCCCATTCACACCTTGTTCTCTCAGCTAACACTGCCATCAAGGGAAAGCATCAGTGTCGGTCTTTCTGTCCCCATAGCCAAATCTCTTGTCCAGGCCTTTATACCCTGCCATGATTACAACAATATCCTCTGCCCGGCCTCCCAAACGGCCAGACATTGCATTCCTTCCACAGCTGCTAAAATCATCTTCCTTGCCCATCAGTCTGATCACATCACCGCCCTATTTCAGTCCTCCGCTGGCTCCCCATCTGCCACCACATCACCTGTAACCTGCTGCTCGCCATCCTCAAAGCTCTGCATAACTCTGCCCCTCCCCACTTATCCTCCCTTGTCGAGCTCTGCATTGCCCCTGTCTGCCCCCCTTGGCTCTATCAATCGGCTTCCTCAGTTCCTCTGCGAGGCCCCCACCCCACCCTGTCTCATTTCTTCTGCTATGCTGTTCACAGTGAATGTAGATAGTGGGTTTTATAGAAGCCCTCTGTTGTTCTCTTTCTCCTCAGCTCTGTCTGTTGTGACGGGGCAAGGCCAGATGGCTATAGAAAAGTAGTGGGAGATAGATATATTAGCTCCAGGCTAAACAAATCCCTGGTACCAGGTTAAGTGAAATGGCAGCTGCTCCAGGTCAATTAAGATACCTGGGGCCAATTAAGAACTTCCCAGAAGGCAGGGAGAAGGCTAGGTTGATTGGGACACCTGAAGCCAATCAGGGGCTGGCTGAAACTAGTTAAAAGCCTCCCAGTTAGTCAGGTGGGTGTGCATGTCAGGAGCTGTGGGAGGAAGTTGTGCTGTTGGAGAGGCTGAGTAGTACACACCACATCAGGCACAAGGAAGGAGACCCTGAGGAAAGGGTGAAGTGGAGCTTGAGGAAGTGAGGGCTGCTGTGGAGGAAGTAGCCCAGGGAATTGTACATGTCATGTTTCTAAAAGGTCAGCTACCATAGCTGATACTATTAGGGTCCATGGGCTGGAGCCCGGACTAGAGGGTGGGCCCGGGCTCCCCCCCCCCTTTGCCTCCTGATTCATCACTGAGACTGGGAGACAACAGAGACTGTGCAAGGAAGGATAGCTTCTCCTAACCTCCCTCTCTGGCTTATGATGAAAATGGCTCAGTAGACTGTGACCTTTGTCTCTAGAGAGAGAAGGGTTACGTGGAGGGTCACAGTGAGCCTCTGAGGCTAGCGAAATCCACCAGGAAACGCGGGACCCATGGAGGCAAGGACAGAGCTTTGGCACACTGTCCTTACATAGTGAGCCTCTTGGAGTTGGGACCACTCCTCCCCTCCCCCCCCCCCCCCCCCCCGTCCCCTCAAATGGCTGGGAAACACCTAGGACATTGTGGGTGCTGCTGTAAGCAAATCAATAATCAGTCTTCAAGCTTCCTATGCCCCCTTGGGCCCTTCCAGTCATTCCACTGCATCCTCTGTGATTCCTTGGCTCTTCTCCTCTGAACTTCTTCCTTGTGTTCCCCAAACATATGCTTAGTTTCACTCTATACTGTCTTATAATAGGTGGGATGCTGGTAGACCAGGTGCCAGCTCATGCCAAGGCCTCTGGACCTCAACTGAACACTGACAAATGCATCACTGGGAACCAGACTGGCTCACCCATGCGTTAGGGTTGTTAAAATAGATATTAGGGTTATAAAAATGTGTTTAGTGTTTAGACTGTATGAAATGCTTGTCAGTTGCTGCCGGCAATAATGTCACTTGCAATATCTGTATCCCATGGGATAAGGTAATATTCAAGTGTTTGCTCCATAACTATAAATCACCAGTCAGCAGAGAAGCATTGCCAAGTGTGAAATACTGGTTTGCTATAGGAAGTGTTATCTGCTGCCCAGCAAAAGAAGGCCCATAGACACCAGTCAAACCATTGTGGAACATCAGAGGAAAGAGGACTTTGTTGATTGCTCTCCCCACCACCACCACCACCCATGAATTGGGGACATGCATATGGACTCATCCCATCAGCTTGAACTCTGCGGAAAGGGAATAAAAATCCCTGACAAGAAGCAACGGTATCCCTATGTTGCTTGGACTGTGAGGGGAAAGAATTATTAAGCATAAGCAAAAGATCCCCAGTGCTTTGCCTGGGTGAGTCCTCCAAGACCTATAGCCTTCACGGCATGCAGGAGGTACTAGGAGGGAGGAGGAGGAGTTGATCGGCGGGGGCCGGAGGCGGGCAGGAGTGGGAGGAGGAAGGGGAGCTTGGCTGCTGGTGGAATTATTAATTATGAATTAATTATTCTTTCCTCTAAGGCCCTGCCCACCACTCCGCCCTGAGGCCTCACCCCCACTCAGCCTCTTCCCCCACTCTTATGGGGGGCGGGGGCAGAAAGGAGCAACCACCGGCAAAAACAAAAGTCAGCCCCTGTGCTGCTAACTGCCTGGATCTCCATGATGAGAAGCTGAGTGAATGAGGACCCTCTCACACCCCAAGGGGGCACTGTGGAGACGCAGCAGCTTATCCCATAACTGCCTGCTGTGGGGTTTCTTGCACCTTCCAAGCATCTGCTGGTGGCCAATGCTGGAGACACGATATGGGACTAGATAGACCATGGATCTGATCCAGTCTGGCCATTCCTCTGCACTCCCTTTAAATATCACTAAGGTCCTCAGAGTAGAAAATAATATCACTTAGGTTCTCAAAATGGCACTGGCCCCTCTACACACGGTAAGTGTCAGCCCTGGATCTACTTTGGATGCTGGTTTTTGTGCATGAAGGGTGGGATACGTGTTTTGAGCCTGATGAGTCATCAGAGGTAATTGCCTGTGAGTCCTAAGGGTTCAGCTAATCCACAAGCAAGGGTCTAACCAGGGGACCCCAAGTCAGGGATAGAGGCTCCTAATGAAAGCAGCCACTCCAGTCTGCTCAATGTCGTTACCTTATCGGAGATACTCCCAGATGCCCAGTAGCTCTGATAGACTGCTCCTGCTCTAGCCACAGCCCGTTGCCCAGCTGTCCTGACAAAGGGCAGCAATGAATCTTCAATCCTCCTCCCCAGATAAGCCTGGTCCTTTTTAATCAAACATTCTTTTGCACTTCAGCGATTTCATTGCTTATTGGAACTAAAGTCTCTGGGCTAGATCCTGAGCCGGCAGATTGATGTCAGTGGAGTTTGCTGATTTATACCAGCTGAGACTCTAGTCCTAGTTTTATAAAGACCCAGGTGAAGTCTTGTAGCTAGAGTTAACCCCTCTTGCAGTTGCTGTGACTTCATTGGAGTAACATCTAAGATGAATTTGACCAGCAGTGTCTCATAATTTTCCAAGCACGGAGATGGCAAATGGCTCTGTGTAGTTCCAGTTCTTGTTGCTTCTGACTATCTGTGCTTACTGATGACGCAATGTGCAATATTGCTATTTGTGGCGTTGCTATTGCGTTGTTTCCATAGTGTTGATACCATGATGAGTTGATGGTATTGATACTGTTGTGTGTGTTGTAGATGTTCTGATGTTTCTCTGTAGCAGTGGGGCCATGATTTGTTCAGATTCTGATCCAATCTGGACCCTAATTCAGGAGCTGGGATTTTGGTCCAGCCCATTATGGAGAAAAGGGTCTTGCTGTGAAGTTTGGGTCTGAATTCTCCAAATCTGGGTGGGTATGAACCTTGGGCTTCCCACTGGACTTATCCCACGGGTCACACAGGACAATGTTTTCCTGATATTGATATTGTGACCTAGCCACCTCTTTGTCTATCTGTTTAGATATCACCATGGCATCTGCACACACAAATGCCTAACACTAACAGTGTGAGGTGTGGCCATAGAAGTCAAACACTATTAAGAGACAAGCATGGAGATTAATCAGAAATTTCTGGAGTACTATAATTTTATGGATTAGCATCTTAAAATAGTCTTTAGATAGGTTCTTCAGTGATTTTAGAATCATCATCACTGGCTAGACAAGATGAGCAACTCTTCAAGATCCTTCTCGTGAAAATTAGAAATGTTCTGCATATTTGACTCTTTTTTTTAATGCTGTCTTTTTTTCTTTGAGACTGTTTGTTTTAGAAGAGAGACGACTAAGGGGGGGTGGGATATGATAGAGTTCTATAAAATCACGAATGGAGTGGAGAAAATAAATAAGGAAGTGTTTATTACTCCTTCACACAACACAAGAACCAGGGGTCACCCAATGAAATTAATAGGCAGCAGGTTTAAGCCAAACAAAAGGAAGTATTTCTTCACACAATCCACAGTCAACCTGTGGAACTCTTTGCCAGGGCATGTTGTGAAGGCCAAAAGCATAACTGGGCTTAAAAAAAGAATTAGACACATTCACGGAGAATAGGTCCATCAATGGCTATTGGTCAAGATGGTCATGGATGCAACCCCATGCTCTGGGTGCTCCTCTACCTCTGTCTGCCAGAAGCTAGGAGTGGACGACCGAGGATGGATCATTCAATAATTGCCCTGTTCTGTTCATTCCCTCTGAAGCAGTTGGCACTGGCCACTTTCAGAAGACAGGTTACTGGACTAGATGGACAATTGGTCTGACCCAGTATGGCTGTTCTTATGTTCAGGGCAGGCGGTGACAGAACTCCTTATTGATGTGGGTAGATCCCAAAATGTCACACCCAGCCTCCTGGGTTCTAGTCTTCCGTTCATCCAGTGGACCTCTCAAAGCCAAATACAGACTGTCCATTGTTCATGGTGCCAAGTATCAGAGGGGTAGCTGTATTAGTCTGTATCCACAAAAACAATGAGGAGTCCAGTGGCACCTTAAGACTAATAGATTTATTTGGGCATAAGCTTTCATGGGTAAAAAGTCTTTACCCACAAAAGCTTATGCCCAAATAAATCTGTTAGTCTTTAAGGTGCCACTGGACTCCTCGTTCTCATTGTTCATGGGTATTTCAGAGCTGACATTTTGGTTCAGCCCATTAAAGCTAGAACTTTCAAAAGTTTGGATGGGCACAAGGGAACTGGTGGTGTGGCTCAAATGGGGTTGAGTGCATGTTTGGGCATGCAGAATATTTTGAGAAAATATTATTAGCTATGACCCTGGGGGAATGAGCTGTCCAAGGGGATTGTTCTGAGATATCTTTAAAAAGGGAAGAAGGAGGATCCTGGGAACTACAGTCCAGTCAGCCTCACCTCAGTCCCTGGAAAAATCATGGAGCAAGTCCTCAAGGAATCAATTCTGAAGCACTTAGAGGAGAGGAAAGTGATCAGGAACAGTCAGCATGGATTCACCAAGGGCAAGTCATGCCTGACTAATCTAATTGCCTTCTATGACAAGATAACTGGCTCTGTGGATGAAGGGAAAGCGGTGAACGTGTTGTTATTTGACTTTAGCAAAGCTTTTGACACTGTCTCCCACTGTATTCTTGCCAGCAAGTTAAAGAAGTATGGGCTGGATGAATGGACTATAAGGTGGATAGAAAGCTGGCTAGATTGTCAGGCTCAACGGGTAGTGATCAATGGCTCCATGTCTAGTTGGCAGCCGGTATCAAGTGGAGTGCCCCAAGGGTCGGTTCTGAGGCCGGTTTTGTTCAATATCTTCATAAATGATCTGGAGGATGGTGTGGATTGCACCCTCAGCAAGTTTGCAGATGACACTAAACTGGGAGGAGAGGTAGATACGCTGGAGGGTAGGGATAGGATACAGAGGGCCCTAGACAAATTGGAGGATTGGGCCAAAAGAAATCTCATGAGGTTCAACAAGGACAAGTGCAGAGTTCTGCACTTAGGACGGAAGAACCCCATGCACCGCTATAGATTAGGGACCGAATGACTCGGCAGCAGTTCTGCAGAAAAGGACTTAGGGGTTACAGTGGACGAGAAACTGGATATGAGTCAGCAGTGTGCCCTTGTTGCCAAGAAGGCCAATGGCATTTTGGGATGTATAGGTAGGGGCATTGCCAGCAGATCGAGGGATGTGATCATTCCCCTCTATTCGACATTGGTGAGGCCTCATCTGGAGTACTGTGTCCAGTTTTGGGCCCCACACTACAAGAAAGATGTTGAAAAATTGGAAAACGTCCAATGGAGGGCAACAAAAATGATTAGGGGACTGGGTTATGAGTTATGAGGAGAGGTTGAGGGAACTGGGATTGTTTAGTCTGCGGAAGAGAAGAATGAGGGGGGATTTGATAGCTGCTTTCAACTACCTGAAAGGGAGTTCCAAAGAGGATGGATCTAGACTGTTCTCAGTGGTAGCTGATGACAGAACAAGGAGTAATGGTCTCAAGTTGCAGTGCGGGAGGTTTAGGTTGGATATTAGGAAAAACTTTTTCACTAGGAGCATGGTGAAACACTGGAATGCGTTACCTAGGGAGGTGGTGGAATCTCCTTCCTTAGATATTTTTAAGGTCAGGCTTGACAAAGCCCTGGCTGGGATGATTTAGTTGGGGATTGGCCCTGCTTTGAGCAGGGGGTTGGACTAGATGACCTCCTGAGGTCCCTTCCAACCCTGATATTCTATGTTTCTATGATTCTATGGTTAAGGGGCTGGGAGTTTTAAAATGCTCAGTGGGTCCCACACATTCTGTTGGTCTGGTCCTGTCAGGGGTACGACTAAAGCCACCCACACAGTTGCTTCTCTAGCCACAGCACACCAGGCACAGTACTATTAAATTAAAAAACCCACCTGTGACGGTGCACCCCATAAGGCTTTATGGAAATATGCTTATGAGTGTATATGTATGACATCACTGGAATATGTTTTATGCTACATATGCCATGCAACATATCTATGTAAAGGTTATGATCTGCTGAATCTATGAATCCTATTTACATGCATGTATCAGTTTTGTGTTCGAAGTTATGGATATTGGCTGTGTAGTGGCTTGATTTTTAAGTAGCCTTTGTAAAACATTTGGTCAGCTTCTTGAGAAAGAAATGTGCAAAATAGGTGTCCAATCAAGAAGCATTTAACAAACAATGGATGTTGGAAGGCTCCAATCCACATAAGAAGTCTTCCTGGAGACATTCAAGATACCATGTGGGCAATGGCTGCTACCTGTAAGTTCTGAGTCATGCATAGACATGTGGCTTGCCCATGTGACTCCAAAACTCCATCTTTTAACTGGACTTTGCATGGGAGAGAGGAGGGGGGTCTCTCTAGACAAAAGAAAGTCTATTTAAGCCCGTGGGAGACCCCTCCATTTTGTCTTCGGATTGCTCAAGAAAGAGCCTCCCTACCCCCAAGGATACTTGAAAGAAACTGGAACAAAGGACAGTAACTACAGGGGGTGTGAGTGATTGCTGGACCCAGACTAGAAGGAGACTCGTCTGTAAATGGAAGCTTACTGGGTGAGGTTTTTATCTGTATTCAGTTTTCTTAGACGTAGACTTGTGTGTTCTATTTTATTTTGCTTGGTAAGTCACTTTGTTCTGTCTGTCACTACTTGGAACCACTTAAATCCTACTTTGTGTATTTAATAAAATCACTTTTTACTTATTACTTAACCCGGAGTATGTATTAATACCTGCGGGGGAGGGCAAGCAGCTGTGCATATCTCTCTGTCAGTGTTATAGAGGGCAAACAATTTATGAGTTTACTCTGTATAAGCTTTATACAGGGTAAAATGGATTTATTTGGGGTTCGGACCCCATTGGGAGTTGGGCATCTGAGTGTTAAAGACAGGAACATTTCTTAAGCTGCTTTCAGTTGAGTCTGCAGCTTTGGGGCACGTGGTTCAGACCCTGGGTCTGTGTTGGAGCAGACTGCTGTGTCTGGCTCCACAAGACAGGATGCTAGAGTCCCAGGCTGTCAAGGAAAACAGGGGCAGGAGTAGTCTTGGCACATCAGTTGGCAGTCCCAAGTGGGTTTCTGTGATCCAACCTGTCACACCTCCAATGAAGGTTTGAGAGAGAGACCAGCAGACAGAATGACCTAGATACACAGGAAGAGCCAGCATTTGCTGCAAAGTTAGCAGGAAGGTGGGAGAGGTACAGAGGAGGCAAGGATGATAAAGTGGATTCCTGCTTTATCCATTCCAGTTTGCAGGCTGTGGCACTTCAGCTGACCGTGTAAGATTACTATTTCCTATGGTGAGCGGGGGTGGGGGGTGACAGACAGTGTCCTCGGGGATCATTGTATTACATGCCTGAATGGTTTATGTATGACTGTGTTCTACTCCATGTGGAAGGGCTACCACAGCTCCTACAGGAACTAAAAACATGAGGGGTGATTACCCTTGGGATTGTAAACAACTCTGGAGAAGCACCACCCCATGTTTCAAACTGGGTTTTCCAGAGACCATGAGATAAAGGAAACTGTTTAGGGCTGAATTTAAACAGAGTCAGCGTCTTCCTTTTGATTCAACAAACAGACAGGACCATAGATCCTATGAGAACCCAGACCCTTGCAGAAAGATTGGAAAGACTTTGGCCCACTAGAGCCCCATAAGACCAATGGGTGATTTCTAGTATGTTCAGTATGGGTTTAAATCTCTTTATTGTTTTGTATATGTTTTCTCTGTAATGCTTTTTGCCTTGAGAATAAACGTAACTTTGCTTTGGAAGAGCTGTGTGATCACTGGTGAAAACACTGCTATTGTCCTCGGGGAGAAAGCACCACGTAGGGGCTGGCCTATAGGCCAACTGGCTTGCTGGGAATATCATTGTATGGCAGGAGCTGTGCAGACTTAAAAGCCCTTGTCAGGAGAGAGAGAGAGAGATGCAAGTTTCCACCCGAGAGAGGTGGTGGCTGGGAACCTGAAACCTTGAATGGGTGCCCACAAGGGACCACGGAGCAGGAATACAGGTGCAGTCACCCCTGAAACAGTGACAGTGGGCACTAGACGATCTCTCTGTTAAGATGTGCTCCACATTATAGCGACATATGAGGTGTGACATAATGTTCCATCACTTGGGACCATTCACATCTCATCCGAAAGGCAGCAGTTCTATGTGCGTAGTACTCCCAACACCACACCAGGCATTGGCAGAGAAGGAAGAGCACAATATGCTCATAGACTCCCCACTGCCACGGGGTCATTGGAACGCCATTCAGGTTATGTCCTGGAATGCTTGAGACTCTGTATACTTAGTGGTCTTGAGAAGGACTCTACAAAGGCACCGCATGCTCGGTGATGACCCAGGAAGTGTGTAAGGAGGCAATGTTCTAAGGGGCACAGTGTCTCCAATTAAACACATTCCTTTATCGAAGGCAGACTGGGCCAATGCATTGCTTGCCAAACACATTTTAAGAACAATATTCTAGCACAAATTCATAACTCTGTACATACATCACACAAAACTATTAATGATTAGATATTAGTTTTCCAATGATAGCTTACGTGACATCTTTTAGATACGAATTATGACAAGAGGGTGTTAGGTGTAGTGAGTATGTCAGGTCTGACAAGAGTTGCTGACTAAGGGTAGTGAACCACCAGTGGGTCTCTGTATCACACAGAGAAATGTAGAACAGAATCAAGCTTCCTTAGGTATGTTGAGAAGAAGCTCAGATTTAAGGCACCACACTTCGGATCACAGGTAATGGTAGTGGCCACTGGACACTTTATGGAAAGATCCATGATGATGCCTCAGAAATTTTTGCTACCATCAGCCTTTCAGGTCATCAGAACTCAAAAGAGCAGATAATGTTAACAGGATGAGTTGGCAAGCATCAATGTGTTTTGCACATAAAAGTGATACATTGGCTGGAGGTGTTGGGCTAGATGATTTAATGGAGCTTTTCCATCTTTAATGCTTATAGTTCCCCAAAGGTGGTTTCAAAGGCAGCATTGCAATATCTCATCCCCTTTGGGTAGGTGAGTGGGTTGTATTCTCTCTGCAATGAGTCATCCTCATCTTGTTTAACTGCAAAGTACATTTTTTTGTTTATTTACGAGTTCCAGATCTGTCTGTCTCATGATGCATGCAGCCCATAAACTTCAGTGCACTGGCTCTCCATTCTGTCCATTAAAGGCCTTCCAAGTGGAGGGATGTGAAAGGAGATAAGTCTACAGGGTGTCAGGTATGTAAAGAGGTTTTGCAAATCACAACTGTCCAAAGATCTGTGTTACCCATGTTATCCCATGCAGATGGAACCAAGCTTCTACCCTTCCAGCATTACAAAGAGTGGGATGGATTGGTATATCCTCAGTCCCAAATGAAATCCACAGAACAAACCAGCTTAGAAGAGAGAAAATGGCATTAATCTACACAGACTTTGAAGTAAAAAAAAATAATTGTAAATCAAAGCTCACTTGTTGGGCCATAGTCACTAAAGGCCCCATTTCAGGGAGGCATTTAAGCCTATTTCAGCATTAGGCACCTGCTCAGGGTCTATTGAAGTCAATGAGGAAAAAGCCTGTATTTATAGGCAAGTTCTTTCCTGCACAGCGATTGATTTAAACATGTGCTTTGGTGCATTCCTGATTGGAGCTCAAAGGTGGCCCAAGTAGGCAACTATAATTACATCTCCACGCTCCAGTAAGGCCGCAGGTAGGATTCAGCTCAAGAAAGGGCAGGTGTTGTTACCACTGTCCCCCTTCCTCAGTGTTCCTTCACCCCTTTAGAGCTACAGCTACACCAGAGCCAGTTCAGTCAATATGTTCAAGTGCAGAGCTTCAGGAAGCCGCTAGGTTATGGGCAGTTCACTAGAGTGACCTTTAGCTCTTCACCCTTCAGTGCATATGGGGTGGAGCACAAGCTGCTCAATGCTCGCTGGGAGTGATGGCAACTTGAGCACCCACCCGCTGCCAACACAACCGCCTCTCAACTGCAGGATCCTCCACTAGGGTGTAGGCCAGCAGAACCCCCAACAGGGTGAACCTAACCTCAAGGCTTTGCTCAGCAAGGAAATTCAATTGCTCCTGAATAACTGCTTTGCTGTACCAGCACAGTTCTGTGTGTGTGTGTGTGTGTGTGTGTGTGTGTGCGCATGCACACACACAATTGGGCTCCAATGGCTTTCCAGGGATGATACCACAAAATGTGCAACACACTCTGTAAGAGCATAAGAACGGCCAGATTGGGTCAGACCAAAGGTCCATCTAGCGCAGTATCCTGTCTTCTCACATTGGCCAGTGCCAGGTGCCCCAGAGGGAATGAACAGAACAGGTGACCATCAAGTGATCCATCCCCTGCGGCCCATTCCCAGCTTCTGGCAAACAGAGGCTCGGGACACCATCCCTGCGCTCAACAAGCCCTGGTCCCTTTTGTGTGGTAGCAGGCTGTGACTCTCCTTTCATAATTCATTTAACAATAGGGCCCTGTATTAGAAGTCCATATTTGCTTACACATTAATGATTGTGGTGTCACACACAGAAGCCCTTTTAAAGGAGATGCTCTTTTCAGTTGTAATAAAACAAGCGTGTGCTGCAATTTGCATAATAGCATCAGGCAGAGACAACGAAGGCACATTTACATAAAAAGGTAAACAAGCCTTCAGCCTAGCAAGTGGGGGAGATAGCACTTGCAGGGGTCTGAAAGCCAAATGGTAAGCAATTGAATCAGCTGTTTGCATACAATATTACTCTATTATAAAAGTATATCAAGTAAGGTCTTTTATGAAAGCTAATGCCAAAGGGGTGATTAATATCATTGTGAAATGTAGATATTCATATTATGGGAGGAGTTATGGATACTCACTGATATTATGCTTCAAAGTCTGTGACCAAGCAAAAGGAAAGGCAAGTTTTCTCCCAGACAAAAGGGAAGGCAATTGAACAAGGTGTGACCAAAACCAATGGAAGCCCAGTTTACATAAGAATCAGAAGGGGATGGGAAGTCAACAGGAAGGAAAGAACATCCTGGGTCTGGGGACAAAACAGTGAGTTTTGAGAAATATAAAGAAAGAGAAGAAAGCCATCTTTGCATCTATCACTGGACAAGGACCAGAGTTCTTGCAAGCTGAGAAATATGTGTTCTTCAACAAAGGGAGCTAAAGTCTCTGGGAACTGAATATAAATAAAAAATCTACTTAGGCAAAGATCTTTCAGCTAGAAAAACAAGGAAAACCAGTACCTTGAACTTCCATGGAAGAGCCTGACAGAAAAAAACATCAGCCATGGCTGGAAAGGAGAAAGATTGGTAAGAAATCTACCTTGAACAAAGATTGTAACTTGAGTTAAGTCTTAGCCACTAGAAAGTGCATTTCACTTTTATTTGCTTCTAATCATTTCGTCTTTGTCCCTTGCCCTTGAACTCACTTAAAGCCTATCTCCTGTGGTTAATAAACGTTTCACTTTTAATCTAAACCAACCCGGGTCTGTGTTTGAATTGAAGTGATCTTTAGCTCCAGTTAAAGCATCAAGTTGCTGCTCTTTTGTCTCTTTAAAGGAGAAACAGACCCTACTGTTCCTCTGAATGTTCCAGGAGAGGGCTGGACACAGGGGTGAAAGTAAGGCAGTACGGGCCGGTACAGTGTACTGGTAAAAAGTGGCCACTGGTACCAGCCCGTACCGCTGACTTTAAAGTGCTGCCCCAGCAAAGGACTCTACTTAAAGCGCTGCTGCGGCAGCGTTTAATAACATTGCCCCTTTTGCCCCCCCCCCCGGGCCACCAACGGCTGGGGGGGGGCAAAAGGAGCAGCTACCCCGAGCCCTTTAAATCGCTGCTGGAGCCCTGGGCGGTGCAGGCCAGGCAATGCGGATGGCCTGGCTGGGGGACACTGACCCCTCCCCAGCCCTGCCCCTTCTGCCCAAGACCCCGTACCTTCCAGGTTGGGGCAAAGCCGCCCCCCTCCCTCCCTCCTCCCGTACCGGTTAGAGATAAATTTTACTTTCCCCTCCATTGGACGTTTCAGGGCTTTTGAGGGAATGCAGGACTGGGGGGTGTGTTGGGGTCACTCAGTTAGTACTAACCAAGGCAGGTGGAGACCAGAGCATGACTGCGGTATAACAAGCAGGCCGCTGAAGTCATTGTTGCCGAATCAGGGCTGCTCGACATACACAGATGCTCAGTGAATGCTTCGAGGCTGGCTGGGAGTGTCCACAAAAGGAGCTACAGCAGCAGATCATTTGAAGGCACTCGGGGTTACAGGACAAAGCATTTGGAGGTCATTCACCTGCTAAGCAGAGAGCTCAACTCGCTGGACATTCTTAACCCTAACTGTATGAAATGGGACACAGATTTCATCCTTGTGTACTGTGAAAAGTTCTATAGCAGTAGACCATTCCACTGCAGCTACTGGAGCGTGGGAGGAGGGTACCTGGCATTTGATTGTTTTGCTTGAGGCTGTGCAATCTACAAATATAAAGATAGTCCCTGCCCTGAAGAGTTTGCGGTCTAAAAGACAGACACAGAAAACAGGACACATTGTGAAATGCAGAGGTAGGGATACATTTGGGTGTGTGGTGATTAATGTCTGCATAATTATTATAAGGGCTTAGGGCCAGATCCTTAGCTAATGTAAATCAGCATAACCCTATGGGCAATGAAGCTATGCCAATTTATGCCAGCTGAGGATGTGGCCCTGTACATATACAGGGAGTCAGTCTTCAGCACTGAAATGCAGCCACCTCTGAGGTGGAACACAGCAGTGATACCCAACTCCTCTGTTCTTGAGAAATGCCTGACTGCCGGGTAAAGTTACAGGAAAACAAAATTATTTTTGTTCCTGGTCCTCCAGATTCTGCAGAGGATGTCATTGTGGAGCCAGCATATGGGAAAAGCTCCTCAACTTTTCATTTGTTCAGTGCTATTATTTTGATTCATAATCATTAACAGCATGGTCCCACGGTACTTCCCCTATCCAGACATGCATTATGTCATCTTCTTTGGTAATATATTAAATCTCTGTCACTGGAAAGAGTTACTTTTGAAGACTGGTATTTGCTAAGGGAGCTGCCATAACACACACGTTTTTTAAAACCTTTTCGTAGACACACACAATGCGTCTGCCAAGTCTTCAGAAGATGGTTGTGATTCATGACCATCAGTTTTCAGAGTAGCAGCCATGTTAGTCTGTATCCGCAAAAAGAACAGGGGGACATGTGGCACCTTAGAGACTAACAAATTTATTTGAGCATAAGCTCTTCATCGGATGCAGTCAGTGGAAAATACAGTAGGGGGATTTTATATATACAGAGAACATGAAACAAAGGGTGTTACCATACACACTGTAATGAGATTGATCGGGTAAGGTGAGCTATTACCAGCAGGAGAGAAAAAAAACCTTTTGTAGTGATAATCAAGGTGGGCCATTTCCAGCAGTTGACAAGAACGTGTGAGGAACAGTGGGGGGGGGGGAATAAAAACATGGAGAAATAGTTTTACCTTGTGTAATGACACATCCATTCCCAGTCTTTATTCAAGCCTAATGTAATGATGTCCAGTTTGCAAATTAATTCCAATTCAGCAGTCTCTCGTTGGAGTCTGTTTTTGAAGTTTTTTTGTTGAAGAATTGCGACCTTTTGGTCTACAGTTGAGTGTCCAGAGAGATTGAAGTGTTCTCCAATGGTTTTTGAATGTTATAGTTCTTGACGTCTGATTTGTGTCCATTTATTCTTTTACGTAGAGACTGTCCAGTTTGGCCAATGTACATGGCAGAGGGGCATTGCTGGCACATGATGGCATATATCACATTGGTGGATGTGCAGGTGAACGAGCCTCTGATAGTGTGGCTGATGTGATTAGGCCCTATGATGGTGTCCCCTGAATAGATATGTGGACACAGTTGGCAACGAGCTTTGTTGCAAGGATATGTTCCTGGGGTAGTGGTTTTGTTGTGTGGTGTGTGGTTCCTGGTGAGTATTTGCTTCAGGCTGGGGGGCTGTCTGTAAGCAAGGACTGGCCTTAGAGACTGACCATCAGTGTAATGCTATGCCCGTTCCTTTATTAACCCTTCCACTGCTGCATTCAGCTATGGCTGGTGTGTTGCAGAAGAACACAGTAAAATTCCTTTGAAAAGCAGACTAGCTCTGATAGGGTGCCACTGCTATTGAAAGTGACAATTATTGCAATGGAGTTATAGCAACTTAAAACTAAAGTAAGATAGTGGTGAATCAGTCCCTATAAATCTAGGTAAATCTGGCACTGTCTATTATGAATCTATCCACAGATTAGTAGGGGATTTCCCTGTCTAATAGAGTCCTCAGTCTGGTATTTCTTTTTAATGCAACTCAAAATTTGTTTCCTTTTAAGAAAGAAAACAGCAACTTGGACAAATAAAGTTGATTTAATAAAAACGAAGTTCACAGTAGATGAATTCTCCGTGTATAGCATTAATTCAAGAGAACAAATTGTCCATTTTTATTTATTCCCTGAGACTATTTTTATTAGTGTGTGCATAGACTTTATTCATACCAGACAACTTAAATCTATCAATAGGTGTAATGTCTGGGTATTATGTTTTATAATCATGTTTTATTTGCTTACGCAAGTATAGCCTGTAGGCAGGAGCTACGCCTAAGAAATAAATCAGTCAGAGAGACACAGACTACTAGTGCTATATTCAGCATCGAAAAAGAATTGCATCGCAGCAGACACGCAGCATTACTCCATGATCTAATTCATAGACAATCAGATAATAAGCAGTGTCGAGGTTCCTTCCCCACTCTGAACTCTAGGGTACAGATGCAGGGACCTGCATGAAAGACCCCCTAAGCTTATTCTTTCCAGCTTAGGTTAAAACTTCCCCAAGGCACAGATTTCTTTCTCGCCTCGGGAACCAGCTCACGTTAAAACCTGGTACGCTGCCACCACCAAGCGATTTAACAAAGAGTCCGGGAAAAGCCCACTTGGAGATGTCTTTCCCACAAATACCCCCCAAAGCCCTTATACCCCCTTTCCTGGGGAGGCTTGAGAATAAACAAGATGAGCACAAACCAGCCTTGGATTTTTAAGACCCAAAAAACCCAGTCAGATTCTTAAAAAACAGAACTTTATTAGAAGAACAAAAAAAAAGATAAGAGAACAAGTCTGTAAGATCAGAATGGAAGA
Source organism: Chelonia mydas (assembly GCF_015237465.2). Taxonomy (NCBI): domain Eukaryota; kingdom Metazoa; phylum Chordata; order Testudines; family Cheloniidae; genus Chelonia; species Chelonia mydas. The sequence continues at coordinate 252,929,601 of NC_057850.1, forward strand.
TAATCTCACAGGCAGTCAGATTCAAAACACAGAGAATCCCTCTAGGCAAAACCTTAAGTTACAAAAAGACACAAAACCAGGAATACACATTTCCTCCAGCACAGCTAATTTACAAGCCAAAACAAAGAAAACCTAATGCATTTTCTAGCTAGATTACGTATTAACTTTACAGGAGTTGGAGGACTTGCATCCTTGATCTGTTCCTGCAAAGGTATCACACAGACAGACAAAAGCCTTTTCCCCCCCGTCCAGATTTGAAAGTATCTTGTCCACTCATTGGTCATTTTGGGTCAGGTGTCAGCGAGGTTACCTTAGCTTCTTAACCCTTTACAGGTGAAAGGATTTTGCCTCTGGCCAGGAGGGATTTTATAGCACTGTATACAGAAAGGTGGTTACCCTTCCCTTTATATTTATGACAAGCAGCAAGACCATCTGCTACAGCACCACATCGTGAATCCCTATAATGTTACAACAGGTATTTACAGTGCAGCTTTGAGTTGCCATCTCTGGTCTTTTCGTTCCCTCTTGTACTCTTCATGCCCAAGTGAAGATATAAGTGAGAAGGAAGCAGAGCTGTTGTCATTTCCTGGTTGCAAGAGGGGGCAAGAGGAATTTTGAATAGCAAGTTTGACTAGCAAACACAAGCCAGCCACAGCTAGGCAAATAGAGAGACTGTCAATAGCCTTACAAGAGGGTATTAACAGAGAATATCCATTGCACTTGGGGCTGTGGATGCTGTCTTCAGTCACTCTAAGGTAGGGTTTTTACAGCAAGATAATGAAGGTGGGTTACTCAGCTCACTGTGAAATCCTAAGTGGAGACAAGGCACTTGTAGTATCTATCCCAAGGTAACTAGATAGAGTCAGCAGCACTATATGCCCCACCCACTTGTGGTGACATAGGGACGTAGGACCTCCTAGCCTGTTGAGTCCAGTTCTTTACTATTACAGGGAACCCCAGCATATAACTCCATTCATCAAGCTCCATCTTTAATTCAATTGGTTGACGTCATCTCCTTTACCTGGAAGTAAGACTACAGGGCCTTGTCTCCACTGTGTTTCTAACGCGGGATAGTGAAGGTGTGTTAGTCACCCCCTCAGTGAAAACACACCTTTTCTGTCAGTGAGGACATAAGAACAGCCATACTGGGTCAGCCCAAAGGTTCATCTAGCGCAGTATCCTGTCTGCCCACATTGGCCAATGCCAGATGCCCCAGAGGGAATGAACAGAAGGGGTAATCATCAAGCGATCCATCCCCTGTCGCCCATTCCCAGCTTCTGGCAAACAGAGCCTCGGGACACCATCCCTGCCCATCCTGGCTAATAGCCATTGATGGACCTATCCTCCACGAATGTATCTAGTTCTTTTTTGAACTTTAGAACTAGACATAGCCATAGTCTTTCTGTACTGCTTCTGGCCCCACAGCCCCATCTTTGGAGACCCAGCGAAGGATGGGGATGCACTTTAATCTTTGGAGTTAGCAGCTTGTCATGGTCTGATCGGGTCTGATTTTCCTCCTGATTTATACCACTGTGAAGGGAGAATCTGTCCCATGCTGTTTCTCAAGTAGATTTTAAACCCGGCACTGAAAATGTGACATTTCAGGAGAGTATCGCTGCGGGTGGCTGGGTTGTTATCAGAAGCAAATTGACTGTGCACTTGAAACACACCCTCTCCAATCCTTCCACGTGAGCACTGCAGCTAGCAACCTGCACTCTGCCTCAAAGACCTGACACTCCAGCTGTGACTTGCCGTGTCACCGGGAGTGTTGGGGAAATCCCACAGACAAAGACAATGGCATCCCCTGGTCAAAGTGCACAGTAGACTTACAAGAAAGTTTTTTAAAATGCCAGGGAAATCAAAGCACTGGGGGAGCTGGAAAAGGGGGAATGAATGCTTTGCCAGGGGTGCTGGAACAATTTGTATAGTGGGGGTGCTGAGAGCTATTGAACCAAACTGTAAACCCTGCATATGATGAAAACCACTCCAAACCACCGGGAGCAGCAGCACCCCCAGAACCCCTAGTTCTAGCGCCTATGTGCTTTGCATATTCACTTTGAAATGCAGACAGAGCTATCCCAAGAGCGCACACACTGTGCAGACCACGTCTCTGTGCTTCAATTGGGTGGGTGCTCTAGATTTCCCTTCCTCTTGGTAATCTGAATGGGCAGCTGCCAAGCTCTAATTATAACCATTGGACTCTGCTATGCGTACTCGCTAGAAGTCCTGTAAGCTGTGCAGCAGGGCTGGAGGAAATGCAGGATGGCTCAGAGGCTGACTAGCAGCAGGCCAGCTGCCAACTGAGAGGACGGAGTTCATAAAGACAATGAGCTTTAAAACAATTGAAAAAATGCCAGACAAGGCCATCTTGCCTTCAATCAAGAGGAGAAAGCTCCCCCTCTAGTCTGCTAAGAGAGCCCAGGGCTTGCTGTTAACACTGGCAGACTGATCTCTGTCCTGGAGAACAGAAATATCAGAGAAACCTTTGTGACAGAGGAATCCTAAAGAGAGCTGGCACCTCTCCGGTGACTACTGGGACCCCAGTAATGCAAACACCCCTCTGTGCCTACTTCCCCTCACTTCTGCCTTGTCTGTTTACTCACCTGTTCTGTATTGTCTAAATCTGAGATTGTGAGTTTTCTGGGGCAGGAACTATGGAGATTTTATTTGTTTGTTGCCAGGCATGATGGGTCTCTGATCCCTCTTTGGGGTCTTCTGGGGCTAGTGCAGTTGAAATATCAGTGACCTTTCAGTGTGGAGTGAACTAACATGAACAACATTTTGCTAATTCATTCTGCCTCATTAACCTCTTTGGGCCAGATCCCCAGCTGGTGTAAGTCAAGATCCATCCTATGGGGCTACATCAGTTACATCCCCTGAGAATCTGGCCCTTCAGCTCCTTCTACCGCTCATAACCTTCTGACTTTTTCATGTTACAGTTTCACTCCCCCTCTGTGAGTATTCTACCTTAATACAGTGGGTCTCAACCAGGGGTACGCATACCCATGGGGGTACACAGAAGTCTTCCAGGGCATACATCAACTCATCTAGATATTTGCCTAGCTTTACAACAGGCTACATAAAAAGCTCTAGTGAAGTCAGTACAAACTAAAGTTTCATACAGACAATGGCTTGTTTATCCTGCTCCATATACTATACGCTGAAATGTAAGTAGAATATTGATATTCCAATTGACTTTATTTTATAATGACATGGTAAAACTAAGAAAGTCAGCAATTTGTCAGTACTAGTGTGATGTGACACTTTTGTATTTTTATGTCTGATTTTGTAAGCAACTAGTTTTTAAGTGAGGTGAAACGTGGGGGTACACAAGACAAATCCGACTCCTGTAAGGATTACAATAGTCTGGAAAGGTTGCCAGCCAATGTCTTAATATACTAGTGCTGCCTACACCTAGATGTTCTGTGGCTGTTGACATAACACAACCCTTGTTTGTACTTTGTCTCATTTCACGCTGTAAGATTTGGAGAGGCGGGGGCGAGGACTTTGTTTTCTTCCTTATCTGTACAGCACCATGCACACCAAGGGATATGCACCGGTGCCAAGAATATAAATAATGCCAAGAACGAATCTTTAGCTACTTTGCTTGATCTGTTCAATTTCAAACAGATTGAGATGTTGTGCTGAGAGGGAGTTATTGCTGCTGTATTAAGTCAGTCATGCCGGCTGAGGTATGTGATTTAGATAACTCTAACACTTTTTTAAAAAAAAGAACAGGAGGACTTGTGACACCTTAGAGACTAACACATTTATGTGAGCATAAGCTTTCGTGAGCTACAGCTCACTTCATCGATGAAGTGAGCTCTAGCTCACGAAAGCTTACGCTCAGATAAATGTGTTAGTCTCTAAGGTGCCACAAGTCCTCTTGTTCTTTTTGTGGATACAGACTAACACGGCTGCTACTCTGACACCTTTTTTCAAAAGCCCTAAAGAGAACGGTAGTTTGGGGCCAGAACTCAAATCGTTAGGGTGGGGGGCGGGTGGGGGTTGGGTTTTTTTTTTAAGTTATTTTTAAGAAAATGGCTTTGTCAAAGTACAGTGCGAAGGGATAGTCTCCAGGGAATGCATGATCGTTGTAAGCTGATTCCTGCTACAGTTGGCATTGACTATGTGAAGATAAATATAGTGCAACAGGAACATTCAGTGATTAATCTTCACCGCCCTCAGAGGTAGGGTCAGTAATTATTATTATCCCTAGATTACAGTTCGGGAAATTGAGCCAGAGAAGTTGAGTGGCCTGCCCACCACCTAGGGTGACCAGATGTCCTGATTTTATAGGGACAGTCCCAATTTTTGGGTCTTTTTCTTATATAGGCTCCTATTACGCCGCCCCCCCTCCCCCCCACACACACACCTCCTGTCCCGATTTTTCACATTTTCTATCTGGTCATCCTACCACCACCACAGAGATCCAGAACTAGAATGCAGTATTCCCTTCCACCCACACTTGTGGGGCAGATCTCTATACGACCTTTTCTATTGAACTGTTGTGTCCATACTCTCCAGCATGATTGGTTTGATGTTGTTTCGTTGTGTACCTTTATATACTGGCTGTTTTCAGGGAACTTCTTTCTTCTGGCACTGAGAGTTAATGGACCTTGAATGGAAGTGGATCCCATGAGTTGGGAGCAGTACACGATGTTCTTATTTACTAGCAGCTGAAAGCCCAAGCCCTTGCACAGGTGTGGCAGTCTGGCCAAGTAATGCACCCTCTGCCTCATGCAACCAATGAAACTGCTGCATGCAAATTAACTGTAGAGGCTGAGTGGTGATTGGATGAGTTTTCTCTGATATCACAATGGGGTAGGAATCATAGAATCATAGAATCATAGAATATCAGGGTTGGAAGGGACCTCAGGAGGTCATCTAGTCCAACCCCCTACTCAAAGCAGGACCAATCCCCAATCAAATCATCCCAGCCAGGGCTTTGTCAAGCCTGACCTTAAAAACTTCCAAGGAAGGAGATTCTACCACCTCCCTAGGTAACGCATTCCAGTGTTTCACCACCCTCCTAGTGAAAAAGTTTTTCCTAATATCCAACCTAAACCTCCCCCACTGCAACTTGAGACCATTACTCCTTGTCCTGTCCTCTTCTACCACTGAGAATAGTCTAGAACCATCCTCTCTGGAACCACCTCTTAGGTAGTTGAAAGCAGCTATCAAATCCCGCCTCATTCTTCTCTTCCGTAGACTAAACATTCCCAGTTCCCTCAGCCTCTCCTCATAAGTCATGTGTTCCAGACCCCTAATCATTTTTGTTGCCCTTCGCTGGACTCTCTCCAATTTATCCACATCCTTCTTGTAGTGTGGGGCCCAAAACTGGACACAGTACTCCAGATGAGGCCTCACCAATGTCGAATAGAGGGGAACGATCACGTCCCTCGATCTGCTCACTATGCCCCTACTTATACATCCCAAAATGCCATTGGCCTTCTTGGCAACAAGGGCACACTGCTGACTCAGTGACTCAGGACTCTTGGCATGGCGTAGATACATGTCTTGCTGTCTCACAAATGAAATTCGTACATGTCTACATGGCTGAGAACCTAAAAACTGGACGGCAACAGACCACAAACCCAGTGATGATTGACCCTGGAACAAAAAGAGCCCTGACCCAGGTTTGTAGAGGTTCCCAGCACAGGCACCGACTTTTCAAAATGCTGGGGGGTGTTCAACCCCTGGCTCCACCCCAGTCCCCACCCCCACTCCACTCCTTCCCTCAAAGCCACACCCCCGACCTCCCCTGAGCACACAGCATCCTCGCTCCTCCCCGCTCCCTCCCAGCCTCCTGCACACCGTGAAACAGCTGTTCACGGTGGGTGGGAGGCGTGGGGACAGAGGGGGAGGTGCTGATCAGCGGGGTGCGCCAGTGGGCAGGAGGTGCTGGGGGCAGGGGGAGGTGCTGATCGGGGGGTGCTAAGCACCCACCATTTTTCCCCCATGGGTGCTCCAGCCCTGGAGCACCTGCAGACTCAGCGCCTTTGGTTCCCAGGACATCACACTGACTCAACAGACATTCTAGGCTTCAGAGGAACACAGAGACAGGTGACAGTCCTGGAATCCTACTATATAGATACTTTGTAGTACAGGAGTACGTAGGAGCCCCAGTCACGGACCAGGACCCCATTGTGCTGGTTCTTTGTGGATGGAGACCCCATCTGGGAATTGTGGGTGATTTCAGCTTATTGAGCAGCGCAGTCTGTCTGATGATCACGAGACAGGAGGATCTAGTCTAGAGCACATGCTCTTGAAAGACCAGAGCCTTCCCTGGTGCTCCCTCTTGTGGTGAATGTTCTGTTTCTGGAGTTCTGTGTTTAGCAGATTTCTGTGCACTGTAATAAGATGTTTTCTCTCTTATTCAAAGCCACCTCATTGCCCTACTTAAAACTCTCCTTTGCCAAGATGCCTGCTATTGTGTCATTTGCTCTTTACATATCAAAAATGTGAAGAAAGCACATGGGCACAACCGGGGCCCAGGTAACCGTGTTTATTAACCATGTTTATTAACATGTTTATTAACCATGTTTATTAACTGTACACTAACATGCAAGGCCTAGCTGCTCAGTATAACACATGGTGAGCACCACTAGAGGGCTCACAATTATTTAAAGGGACTCTACCCTATTCCTAGACACTATACCTTCAAAACACTGGACAATTTATCAGCTACTGGTATACTGAGCCCATCAGTCCTGTCTTGTTATTTCTTTGTGCTCCCTGTCTCTCTGTATGCATCTGGGTCTTGTCTTAGACTATAAGCTCTTCAGGACTGGCTTGTTTCTTTGTGCAGTGCCTAGCACAATGGAGCCCTGGTCCATGACTGTGGCCCCTATATGCCACTACAATACAAATAAGAAATAATAATCATTATTGTTCTGTAACAGTGCATGAGGGAAAAAAAGAAAGCTCAATCTAGATTCAGAAGACCAGATTCCTAGCTGATGTAAACTGGCAAAACTCCATTAAAGCCTACAGAGCTAGGTGATTTAAACCAGCTAAGAAGCTGGCCTGATTTTTCTCCTTATTGTTGTTTGGTACAATTGCTCATTGGGAACCATTAGTCAGCAGTGAATTTGTTAGTTCAAACCCAGGGTTTATTATTCAGTCATTGAAACAACTGGTAGATGTTTGAGCTTCCTTCCCTTGTGTGGTGTTGACTGCTATACATACACTATGAAAAGGCTCTCGGTGGGTATTTTATAGCCCATCCATACACCTTGACACTTATTTACAAGAACACTAGACAGCTAATTTCATTTTAATGGCTTGTATACTCTTTCCTTATTCTTAACAGCTTCTTTAGCATAACACTGCCACTTACCCATAGGTTCATAAAACATTCTCACTCAAGTCCCATGGCCTTGAGTCCCAACCACTTCCATTTGCTCTTTACAAATGACAACCTATGGTTAGAATGGAAACGGCAAGTAATTCACCTTGCGTCAGATGCTGGTGTCATTTGTTCCACTGAGTAACAGCTCCTCAAAGGGTCCCATCAAAATCAATAGGACCATTCATGGAGTATATTTGCAGGCTTGTCTATACGGAGCTGCAATGGGAACTATGGGGGTGTGATTTCTGGAGCACACTAACATGTTGCCCACTAATTGGTCTGTGTGGAGCCGACCGATACTTATTAAAAGCTCTCTAGCGCACTTTAAAGAATCACTGTTTCAAACAGCACTAGGGAACGTTTTATGCACACCAGCAGAGTCTACACGGACTGGTGACAGAATGTAAGTGTGCTTTAGAACTCACACCTGAATAGTGCACTTTGCTGCTCTGTGTAAACAAGCCCTCATAGACTCACAGAGTTTAAGGCCAGAAGGGATCATTAGATCATGTAATCTTACCTCCTGCACATCTCGGGCCATTACACTTCACCTGTTACCCTTGTATTGAGCCCAATAACTTGCGTTTGACAAGTCTGTGTGTGTCTCTTCCAGAAAGGCATCCACGCTTGATTTGGAGACATTAAGAGATGAAGAATTTCCCTTGGTAGCTTGTTCCAGTTAAACAACCTCCCTATTAAAACTTTGGCCCTTATTTCTAATTTAAATTTGTCAGGCTTCAGCTTCCTGCCTCTAGTGGTGGTTCTGTCATTCTCTGCTCTATTAAAGATCCCCTTTGTAGCCTGTATTTTCTCCTCATTAAGGTACTTATACACCATGATCAAGTCACCTCTTAATCTTCTTTTGGTAAACTGAACAGATTGAGATCAGTAGTCTCTGACTGTAATGCATTTCCTCCACCCTTCACATCATTTTTGTGGCTAAGGTATTACTCCATGTGAGTAAGGTATTAACATCTGGCCCTATGAAACTAGTGAACTTCAAATGGATCAGAGGGTATCTCTAGCTGAGCATCCCAACAGGGTTACAGACAAGATCATAGAAGATTAGGGTTGGAAGAGACCTCAGGAGGTCATCTAGCCCAAACCCCTGCTCAAAGCAAGACCAACACCAACTAAATCATCCCAGCCAGGGCTTTGTCAAGCCAGGCCTTAAAAACCTCTAAGGATGGAAATTCCACCATCTCCCTATGTAACCCATTCCAGTGCTTCACCACCCTCCTAGTGAAATAGTTTTTCCTAATATCCAGCCTAGACCTCCCCCACTGCAACTTGAAACCATTGCTTCTTGTTCTGTCAAGATGTCCTATTTGATTTTACCAATCCCTTCTATGCTCTACTTTGTGATAAAAATGTGTGCAAAGATCTGTACCAAAGTTAATATGTCATCTGATCAGGAAATTATGGGCCTGATCTGCAGCTGGTGTAAATCAATGTACACCAGCTAAGGATCTGGCCCCAAATCTTTATAATAAAAGACAGCGGGCATATCTAGAAAAACCCACTGGAGAGAACTAAAATATATGGCCCCCTTATGTCCATCAAGTCTTTGACAATACGTAAGCCTTAGAAGAAGGCCTCCCGTTTATAGTACTGCTAGCCAATTGTGTCATCCTGTAGATGGGTAGCGCAGTTTTCATTTGTGAGATGATATTGACTGATATTCGTCTGTCTCTAACCTCCATGCGTAGCACAACGTTAAATGCATTTCATGGTTATCCTATGGAATGTTATGCTACTTGGTATTTATATGCCAGTAAAAATGCTGTGGGGATGGTAGCCCAGATGCACAATGCTTGCCTGGGCAATGCGTCTGCTCTGGAAGCACAGCCAAAGGGTGCATGGATCAGACACCACAATCTTCAGCAATCGCATGCTGGTTTTAGGCATGATTCAGTTGTTTCTAAAACTTCTTGTGCGGTCTTCTTTCTAGCGATTAGCAACAGAACACTTCATTTTTTCAAGCAATATCCCCCAAAACAAACAGTTTAAGCAGTATTTGTCTGGATAGAAAGCTATTACATGTTGGGGACTTCCTCCCAGTAGGACCCTAGGATCTGTCCTAGGGAAGGAAAGAAGGTTGAGCTCAGAAACAGCACTGAGGGAAGCTAGCACTGGACCAGGCATAAAGGCCTGATCCAAGACCAGCTGAAGTCAGTGGAAAGCCTTCCGTTGACCTGAACAGGTGTTGGATCAGGCCCTCACTGAAAGATTCATAGTGGAAAGAGATGAAAAAGGCCAGCCTAGCTCACTAAACCCATCTACTTCCAAAATGCCCCATTGCAACCAGTGGGGCGTTCTGCTTAAAAATCAGTGTCATGACGTGGCGTAAGGTTCGGACATCCTCTCCTGGTGAGGTCCAAAGAGTCACATTTGCCAGCACCTCCCCAGTTCTTCTCTCCAGGAGGCACAGCTTTAACAGATGCATAAAACCCTTTGGTTAGCCTGGTTGGATGGGTGCATTCAAGTGGAAAAGTTTATTACTAACTTTGAGATCCATTTACTAGCTAATAGGCCATTCCCTTGTCATTTTATAACAAGGCCTTATTGTTACATATTCAAAGAACTGTGCAATTAATGGATGCAAATACCTTCTCGTCTCTCTTTGCGATGCCGGTGACTGTTACCCTCCAGGAAAAACAAAGCCGATGAGACTGGAATTTGTCAGGTCAAAACCAAAAAGGGCAAATGAAAAAACTCGTAGAAAGCCCCCCTAACATTTCAAACCTTATTCATGCAGCAGAAACGGAAGGGGGGGAAAAAAGCACAAACAATATTGTTTCCCCCTTGGGCGGTCACCTTCAAAGAGAAAAGAGATTGTTTTCCCTAGCATGTCAGTCACAGTGAGTAAAAGCAATTAAAAAAACAAAACAAGTCCATTGGAGCCAGGGAAGCTCTTTCTTCATTTCATTTGCCAAAGCACTTGGCCGAAGGAGAGCCCTGATCCACCAAAGCGCTTCCCCAATAAATTACGCTGGGAGTGGTAGCTTTAGAATGTTTAACTGAATGGTGCTAAGGGGCCAGGCTTCAGAGCTTCCTGAGTGCATGGAAAGCATGACTCCTGTTTCTGTCTGTGGTGTATGTTTATAGGAAGGCCGAGGTCTATCCATTAGCCTGCACTTGCGCAGCCAGTAACATAAGAAAAAAGAAACAATGTAAGATTGAAGCAGCAGCAAGGATCAAATAGTGCCTGGCCCTAGATTGGGAGGTGGGTGGGAGGGAAGAAGATGCAAGACTTGCCGCGACAGCTAATCATCCCTGCACTCAACGAGGTCTCCTTCCTCCTAGCCCCTTCTGAAATGCAAATCACCCCAAGGGGCAGGGGATGAAACAAGGAGTGGCCATTACACTGACCCCATCTCTCTGAACATGCCCATGAAGTTTGCTGATTGCACTGGGGGTGTGTGTGTGAAAAAGTTGCATGGTCCATGCAGTGGGTATATGCCCCCTGCATAGCAGATTGCTCCAGGCTTCCCCTTGGAGCAGTGTAGCTTGTATTCAAGGCTCTCAAAATACTTTACAAATGTCAGTTGATTTCCCAACATCGTTGGAGGTAACCCATCACTCCTGGTGGTTTTTCTTAAAGCCCCAGCTCATGGAGTCATGTGATTAGGTGAGACTCTCAGCTTCCATTTTGTAAGGAAGTTTGTAGCCCTCCTGTTTGTGGAGAAAAAGCTGACACTGTGAATTGTACAGGCTCAGAATTTAGAAGGCAAATAAAGAGAATCCCCCATGTTTTTTTTAATCTCAGGATTTTTAAGTCAAATTTCAGGATTTGCGGGAGGGCGGGGGAGAGTCTGTCTCACGAAATGCTTTCGGGTGGTGAAACTGAGGTATGCTCCCTATTTCATAGATGAGTAAATGGGCGCTATGTAGTTGTCCCAAGGTCACACAAACCATTGGCAGAGCTTGGAGTAGCAGACAGGTTGTCTCTTGACCACCACACTCTTCCTTTCACCAGGGCATTTAATCCCTCTATCGGGAAGCTCCACTCAATAGCCCTTTGTTGATTCTCCAAACCCGGAGCGTGACCTGCTGGGGCGTCTGTGTTGCAGGTCCCACTGCTGAGCCAGAACCACAAGGCCTAGGAATTTCTGCAGCACCTTGGCTCATCAGCTCAAACTGTAGCAGCTCCTGCTTTTTGCTCTGGGGGGGTCCCCCCAATTTCACCCCCAGTGTGTTAGCCAAGAGGGCACCCCCCACATGGGCCCATGCCAGACCGGACCAACCCACTGTGGGCAAGCCTAGAAATCCAGCTCTGAGGCCCATTCTCCCGCTCAGCTCACAGAACCATAGGGTTAGAAGGGTTTCAGAGGGGCAGCCCTGTTAATCCGTATCAGCAAAACAACCAGGAGCCCTTGTGGCAGCTTAGAGACTAACACATTTATTTGGGCATAAGCTTTCGTGGGCTGGAACCCACTTCATCAGACTGCTGGGGTCATCTAGTCTAACACCCTGCCAAGATGCACACGACCTCCCTGCCTCAGTTTACCCAGCTATAAAATGGGCCGACACGCCCCCTCGAGGCAGCGGCAGAGGGGAGGTTTAATGAGCTCGCTCCCAGACGCGCTGGGACTAGCGTTAGGTAGAGGCCGAAGCGAGGCTCGTTTCTTGGAGCTCTGCAGAGGGGAAGGCGCAAACAGGCAGCGCCCCCGTCCCTGTCCACACGGGCGGGGCTGCAAACGCCCAGGGACGCGCCCCAGCTCAGCATCAAGCCGGGACTGAACCGTCTGAACATCCCCCAGCCCGGTTCCGCTGCCCCGGATCCATCGCTCCAGCCCCGCTGCGCCCCCTCGCCTCCCCCTGCCGCGCTGCCTGGATCCCCGCAGCCACCCCCCTGGGCACCTGCCTGCTCCCATTGGCCGGCGCGGGGAGCCCCCCAGCCCGAGGGCGGAGCCGCAGGGCTGGCCCCAGCCCGGCTGCGGCGTGAGCCTCCTCCTCCGGCCCGGGATTCGCTGCGCGGAGCGCGGGGGGAGGCTCCCAGTGGCACCGGGGCAGCGCGGCGGAGCGGGGATGGCTCGGGCTTGGCAGCGCTGAGCCGCGCCAGGTGCGTTCCGCCCCCGGGATCCCGGGGAAGGAAACACCCAACTTCAGCCCGGGCCGGGATCCGTCTCCCGGAGGACCTGGCCTGAACGTCCCGCGGCAGGCGTGGGGGGGCACCGGCCCCGGGGGGCACCTTTTCCCCTCCACCCCAGCCGGCATGGAGCCGCCAGCCGCCTGCCTTTGGCTCTCGGTGTTCAGCTGCCTCCTCGCCCAGGTAAGTGCACGGCCCCGGAGCGCCTCCGTGGTGCCCCGCTCCGCTCGCCCGGTGCCTTCCCGCTGTGCCCGGGCGCAGCTGAGCGCTCGTCTCCCTGCTCCGAGCCGGATCATTCATTCGCGCTCCGGCCTGATTTTGCGGGGAGAAACTTTCGCCGACTTCCGAATGTTGTGTCTGGACGTGCGAAGGGGCAGGTTCGTCCGGTCTTTCTGCCCGATCAATCTCGGGACGCGCAGGCACGGGGCTTGTCCTGCGGAACCTGCAGGGAAAGGGGCTCTGAGGCTCACCTTAGTTTAGTTGGGTTTTTTTTAGCGGGGGGCTGCCCGAGGAGGCTGTTTCCTCTTCTGCAGCATTTGCTTCTTGGAAAGTGCCTTGACCTGGAAAAGAGCTCAGGGAGGGGGAAATCGACTAGAGAGCTGCGAATAATGGGATGAAACTCAGGGGACGCTGAATGTTGGGGCAGATCGGTTTGGTTGTGGAATACACTTGGGTGCAAGCTGCAGCGTTCAGGTCATTTGACTCTCAACGGGGCAAAGCACTCGGGTATGTACCGGGTGGGTACGCCAGTGCCTGGAACTGGGTGCCCCTGATAGCCTAGTGGGGCTTGTCTGTCTGTCCGATTTCCACCATCCCCTTCTCAGGATCAAGCCTCTCGGCTTGCCCGGCTCCCTCCGCCCCCCGCAGGACAATGCAGAAGCCACCCGGGAAGTTACTTCTCCAAGTGTTTGATTATGTGTGTTATTTCACTGTCAGTAGGAAACCAGGTCTTATTGGAATATTTCACCAGGGGGCTGCTCCTTAAAGCTCCTCTCCTTGCACCATATTCAATGAAGCTAATTGCTGTATTTTACTGAGGAGGATTGAGAGGCAGCTGAGGCTGCATTTGCCCCCTTAATTCAAACCCTGGCTTGCATTCATTCCCTCTCATGACCAATAAACCCGCAACATTCCTTCAGCGGCACTCTGTGGTGGTGGTGAGGTTGCTCAGGGTGACTGGGGTTAGCCCTTGTTTGCTGGACGGGAGTCGTTTTCATTTGCTCGCTGTCCCTTCAGTTCCATGACCGAGTTTTCCCCTAGAAGCCAGTCTGATCTCCCATGGACAAAGTCAACCCAATTCAATGGAGACAGGTTTCAGAGGCGTAGCCGTGTTAGTCTGTATCAGCAAAAAAGAGGAGTCCTTGTGGCACCTTAGAGACTAACAAATTTATTTGGGCATAAGCTTTCGTGGGCTAGAACCCACATTATGCCCAACTCAATGGAATTTCACAGCATGGGCAGAGCCACCCAACCCTGGCTTTTGCTTCTTTCCTCTGTCATATGGCTCTCCCAGGTCCCCTCTCCTCCAGGCCTGTGAATGAGACAGTAAAGCAAGTTCTGTTTTTGCACAGCTTGGAATATCCAGCATCTTCTGTTCCAAAGCCCAGGTGGGCTAGATTTTCAGAATAAATTGAAGTCAGTGCTTTCCTTTTGGAGAAGGACATAAACAGCTGGTGTCCAGCACTTGAGCTGGGGAGCAAATGATGAGGGGAAACAGGGAATTCACGTAAACACAGGGATCCGAGCCAGATCCTGCTCCCACTGAAATCTATGGCAAAATTCTCATTGACTTCAATCCTGGAGGCGTGAGGAAATCATCTGGGGCCCGGTCTTGGAAACACATAGGCACAGTAGCAACTTCACTCCTGTGAGCAGTCAAAGAGGCTGCCAGGGGTGCTGGAACAATTTGTATAGTGGGGGGTGCTGAGAGCCATTGAACCAAACTGCAAACTCTGGATATCATGGAAACCACTTCAAGCCTAGGGGAGCGGCAGCACCCCCCGCACCCTTAGCGCCTATGGAGGCTACCCCAGTTACTTGTGCAAGCGTTTGCAGGATTGGGCCCTTAGACTGTAAACCCTGTGGGTGGAGACAGGGTCTTTATCCGTGCTTTGTACGAGCACTAACCTCCTGGTGCTCTGTGATTAATAAGAACAAACCATAAACTAGCGGCTCTTCTGGGTCAACCTTGGCTTCCTTTTAACTGTTTCCTTGTTTTGCTACATCACTGTTTATTTTCTCATTGTAGTGCAATGATCATTGATTTTTTCCCCTATCTTACTTTCATGATATTTACCAGACTTTGCTAGACCTCAGCTTCTATTGATGGGGCAAACAGAATAGTGCCAGAGATCAGCTTTTGCAAACGCCTTCGCTAACATATGAATGCTGAGCCTACTGCTGTAGAAGGGGTGATGTCAGTGTTTGAATGAAGAAAAGGAGGACTTGTGGCACCTTAGAGACTAACCAATTTATTTGAGCATAAGCTTTCGTGAGCTATAGCTCGCTTCATCGGATGCATACTGTGGAAAGTGTAGAAGATCTTTTTATATACACACAAAGCATGAAAAAATACCTCCTCCCGCCCCACTCTCCTGCTGGTAATAGCTTATCTAAAGTGATCACTCTCCTTACAATGTGTATGATAATCAAGTTGGGCCATTTCCAGCACAAATCCAGGTTTTCTCACTCCCCCCCCCCCCCCACACAGACCCACTCTCCTGCTGGTAATAGCTTATCTAAAGTGACCACTCTCCTTACAATGTGTATGATAATCAAGGTGGGCCATTTCCAGCACAAATCCAGGGTTTAACAGGAACGTCTGGGGGGTGGGGGGTAGGAAAAAACAAGGGGAAATAGGTTACCTTGCATAATGTCAGCCACTTAGTTTGAATGCTAAGGAGAACTCCAGAGAGCCAAAGAGTTGCAATGCATTTCAGAACCAAAGCTGAAACAGCGATAATTTTGCCATGGGATCTGGGATTGCTTAGTGCACTTTTCCTTTTAATTTCACTGTGATGATTAATTGGTCTGCCCTTGAAAAGTTTTAAATAGCAGTCCTGCTCTGGTCAGTATGAAACAAAAAGTTCAGTGTCATAAAACTATTGTAGCCAGGTGTTTTAACTGCTCTTGTAAACTTTCCCCTTGCTGCTACATAACTCAGACACTCACACAGGAAAACCAGGATATATAACTTCAAACTGTTGATTGATTGTCTGCTATCCTGCCTCTTGCAGCAGCCAGTGCCGAAGGCTTCAGAGAAAAGCAATAGATGTTTTTTTCATTTACCTTTGGTTTAAAACCAGGGTAATGTCACTGACTTCAACTTTCCAGTGGTGTAACTAAAATAAGAATCTGGTCAACTGAGCCATGAACATGACTAGTGGAAAGTATTTTGGCATGTACGCATCGAATGAGATTTCAGTCATTCAGATCGCTCTGCAAATTCCACTTTCTTCCAGATTCAAAGATCAGTCTGGGCTGGCCAAATTGGCCAGTGTAGTATAAACTGTGTTTGGCCTGTTTCACCTACAGAAATGTAGTTAAACCAGAGTAAAATTGATTTAAGTGAATGCCAAATCAGGCTCTATGTTTTTCCAGTGCTCAAATTGCAAATTAAGTGACCCAGGATGATTCCATACGTCTGTAACCCGCACCCATTTAGACTTGTGTGAAAACCACTGGCCAACTTCTGACTCTTTCATTCCACTACTCATTGGTAGGGGGGTTGATGAAAATGTACATAAAGAAACCGACTCTTTCAAAGAAGATCCATTGTATTCACTGTCCTTAGAAACCTTTATTGTAATTCCAGCATCTTTCTGAAGGTTGCTATTACCATCTGCCGCACACACGTTGCAACTCCTCATGATAACAGAACCCTTTATAAAACTTAAAATCCTTGACTTTTGCTGGCAGTGCTACAAAGCCACTCTAAGAGGTATTATATGTATGTAAACATTGATCATACACAGTGTGTGGTTGAAGTTTTTCAAAGATAATTGAACACCCAGTTCAATTAACTAGGTTCCTTTGACTATTTCAGCCTATAGGTACAGGCACTGAATTTTGTTTACATCATACATATGCTTTTTAGAACATTATGGTTAGAGGTTAACAGAGCTAGAGAAAATTAAATGCAAAATGGAGTGGTAGGTGTCATACTTGGAATGAACATTAGCAGAATGTTACTCTAGTCCGCAGGCACTTCAGTGCTGGTTTTCAAAAGATGATCATCAACCACCAGGGATCGCGAGTCCTATTTTGTTGGTCAGAAGCATGAAAAATACTGAGAGCCAAATAGGGGGAGGAGGGTGGGTGGGGTGGTCGGAGCATACTGGGAGGGGAGTGGGTCCGTGCGAGGGTCTTTCTCCCATGAAGTGGTCTGCGGAATGGAGAAAGAGAGAGGACTGCTGAATTGCAGTATATTACTGTGCCAGATACCACTGGCATCTGGAGTCGGATGGGACCATGGACAGAGAATCTTGCCTGATACTCTGGCTTGCAGGTTGTGTGTGTGTTTCTGCCTCAGTTTCTTTGTACAATCATTTTTAAAACATTATGAGCCAAACTCATCCCTAGTGTAACTTCAGGAGCGGTGTCACAACCATGCAGTTGCACCGGAGATGAATCTAACCTGATAGGATTTTTTTTTCCTTGAGCCGGTGACCAGATGTCCCCTTTTTAAAGGGACAGTCCCATTTTTTGGGACTTTTTCTTCTCTAGGCGCCTATTATCCCCCACCTCGTGTCCTGTTTTTTCCACAGTTGCTACCTGGTAACCCTCCCTTGAGTACTAGCTACGCGAATCAAAATGATTAACAAAAACGAACAGATTTAACAGGCCTTCCTCTCTCACTTAAACCAGTTCACACTGGTGTAACTCTATTGACTTCTGTCTAGGTATAAAGTCCTTATCACTGCAGTATCTGAGCCCCAGTCTACACTGGGGGGGTGTCGACCTAAGATACGTGAATAGCGTAGCTGAAGTCAGCATATCTTAGGTGAGGACGGCAGCGAGTTGATCACTGCCGCTCCCCCGTGGACTCCGCTTCCTCCTCTCGTGAGCTGGAGTTCCGGAGTCGAGGGGGAGTGCATTCAGCGATAGATTTATCCCATCTAGACAAGACGCGATAAATCGATCCCCGATAGATCCATCACTACCTGCCGGATCAGCAGGTAGTGAAGACCTGCCCTGAGTGTCTCACAGGCATTAATGGATTTAAAGTAGAAAGGTATTATCCTCATTTGACAGACTGGGAACTGACGCCTGGGGTAGACTATGACCCAGGTCCTCAAAGGTATTTAGGCACCTAACTCCTATGGGAATTAACATGAATTAGGTGCCTAAATACCTTTGGTCATGCCACTTTAAGGTCCAGATCCTCAATGCCATATAGGAACTCGGTGTTGGAGCCAGAAATGGACCCCAAGATTCCTGAGGCCCAGTCTAGTACGCCTCCTCTAGGTCATCTTTCCTACCCTCCTGTGAAGCTACTTCTGATTCTCACCATTGTAAGTGAGAGGAAAATGAGGCCCAATAAGTGAACAGAATGGGTAGAAAAGGGCTCTGGTGATGGACCATGGAGACTTTACCCCTGGGCTACTGGTTCAAATCCAGCCCATACAATTAGTGACCAAACTTCAGAGCTAGCTAAGATCACATTAGTGGCATATGTGATCTTCCAACTACATCTGAGAAGATGTTCTTGCACCCAGGCCTCATACGTGATCTATATACACCTGTACATATAAGAAACACTATGAGTGGTCTGTATTCTCAATACTTAGCCTGTAAACTTTGCAGAACAGGATCTGAATTTCTTCCATTTCTGTCCATTACAATGGAACAGTGGGCAAATGTCCACAGAGGGAGAAAATATCCAACTGCAATTGGTACTTGGCCCTCTTCTTGACATTCTTAGAAGGAGCGGCCAAGTACAGAATGGGCCAGTGAGAACCTCTTCGTCTTGGGTTTCTCTAGGCCGCAGCTGCAGTAATGAAAAGCCACTTCCAACCTTTTGTGCTGTATATGTTCTGCGCCTCAGATTGGAGAATCTTTAACTCATTGTGCGACGAGTGTCAGAGGCAAGCCCACTTTCCAAACGCAACGGGTCCAATGCCACTGTCATGCCAGCTTCACACTATTGTAATTCTGCTGACTTGAATGGACTCACTCCTGACCAGCATTGGTGTCAGGGAAATCCGAATCCAGGGCCCAGTCATTTTGCCTTAAAAAGGGAAATGTGGTAAATGTAGCCTTGAAAGTGTGGAAGCGAAATGCGTAGCCCAACTCATTCTGAGGCTGGGTGGCCCTATTCATTATCTGTCTGACTCAGGATGAGAAGGTTTTTCATGCAGAGGAAAGTGCTTTGTGACTACAGAAATCTCTCTTCTGCTTAGCAGAACTGAAATTACTTTGCAACAAATCCTCTGGTGCATGCCATGATCACCAGTAAAAGGGTGATTGCAAAGAGGGAGAGGGGTGAGGAAATTCTGACCATTGTACCATCATCCCAGTGCTTGTACATCTGCCCTACATCAGTTTAGGGGAGTTCTTTCACTGTTAGGTGAACATTTTTCCTCATAATATTTCCCTGATCTTGCATTCTCCATGCACTCAAACTCAGAGGGCCTGATCTTCAAAAGTACTGACTGCCCATAATGTCAGTCAAAGTAAATGGGAGCTGTGAGTGCTCTGAAAATGAGGCCTTGGTTGACTTCATTGGAAGCAGGATCTGATCCAAGGTATTGAACTAGGACCTTGGAAGACAAATGACAGTGATGATTACATTAGCCCTCATCCAATATTAAACTGGTTATCTGCACAGCAGAGAAGTATGGCAGGTGTGGACCTCTGTTTATAGGTTAAGCAATCTTCTGTTCCTCACCCCTCTTTGCCTGCAACTTGCTGCCGGTTCACTTGGTTTTATGCTTGACTGCCACAGATCCCTGGATGGTTTCCCTCGCCTCACTGTGCCTTCTATGTAATCGGGATAATACTTCTCTCGCACACAGGGAGGACTAATTCATTAGTGTTCACAGAGTGCTTTGGTGGGAGTTTGAGGTGTGGAGTGGTGTTGGGGAGAGGGATAGCTCAGTGGTGTGAGCATTGGCCTGCTAAACCCAGAGTTGTGAGTTCAATCCTTGAGGGGGCCATTTAGGGATCTGGGGCAAAAATTGGGGATTGGTCCAGCTTTGAGCAGGTGGTTGGACTAGATACCTCCAGAGGTCCCTTCCAACCCTGATATTCTATGATTCTATGAACTGCTAATTGATTGATTGCTTGCCAAATGCTTCCTTAATCCCTGGGCAGTCCCTTTATTCACTTAACTAGACAAGATTGGATCAGGATTGTGTTTTAAATGTTCTAAAAGCATCTCGAATGGTAGATATACATAAGTGCTAAGTTTTATTCTAATAAGGACGTTAATAATAATAATAATAATAAAGGCATTAGAGTTCCTGTAACTGAAACTAGAACATGATTCCAGCGCTCTACAGCCTCCTATCTGTGTCGCAAATTACTTTTAAACTGCTTAGTCCTGTAACTAAAACTGTACAGTGGAAGAGGAGCCACAATCATGGTAACAATTACATTACAATAAATGCCAGCCTGATCTGATGTAAATGGCCCATCAGAACATTTATTAAACTGGGGGAAGCAATCTTGGTTTGAGATGTGGCTACGCATACAGGAATTCTAGTAGTGCATGCGGCTGATATTCACTCCTCCCTGACCTATTTTGCCTTTCAGTCACGTTGGTGTAAGTCAGGAGCCATTCCCTCGAAATCAGTGAAGTGACAGTGGTGAAAAGTTAATGTAGTGAAAGTAGGTCCTGTAATTTTCAGGCTGTTGGTTTTATGAAGTGCTTTCAGGGACGCAGTTAATGTGCAAGGAACTGTCTATGTGTCTGCGTGTGTAGGGCTGGTTTAAACTGGAATACTAGGACAGTGCAGGGATAGCATTTTATACCTACTGTATCTCCAGGACCCAGACGTATTTTGGCCCGTATGCACTACATGTATTTTAAAAACCCACACGTATTTTAGGCGAGAAAAAAACACCATACCCAATCAACTCAACATGGTTATTGTAAACATTACTAAACAGTGTCATAAGTCACATTGCATGCATTTTCTTATGCCCAGGGAGTTACCTATCCTTCCATCTTCACCACATCTGACCCGGGCAGACAGAGCTTTTTATTTGGATTCGCATTCAGGTAGCCGAACCAAATCTGATTTGTGTGGGATTTTTTTTTTCTTCTAATAGATTTCACAGATGGAATGAAAGATCGACATGGAGACCCTAATTCTACTTTGATAGCAAATTGCTGTGAACTTCAGGATAGGAGCAGGATCAGAGAAGAAAGTGTCATCGGGGTAGAGTAGGGTGAAACGTTTCAGATCAATGCATTGATTGACCGAAACATGTCATGAATTTGTGTCAATTTCACCAGATTGGTTTTGGTCAAAAAAAAGACCTAAACGCAGCTAAAAGAAATCTGAACATTTTGTTTCATTACTTTTGAAACAAAACATTTTGATTTTTTTTATTACAAACAAATTAACTTCAAGTTTATTTTAAACAAATTCAAAGTTTTTAAAAATTCAAAAATGAAATGTTTTGGGATTTGACCTGAGACAATTTTCCTTTTTTTTTTTTTTTTTTTTTTCAGTTGTTTCATCGGCTGACAAGTTCGCATTTCAGGATCAACCCAAGGCGATTTTTGTGTGTGTGCTGCAAACAAACAGCAAACTGAGTCATTCACATAGCTCTCATGCACACGCATTTTGATCTTATGCCAGTCTGAACTGGCGTAACTCCATTAACTCTAACAGAGTGACTCTTAATTTACTTCCGTGTAAGTGAGAACAGAATCAGACCTATAGACTCCCCTCCTCCTTTCTGGAACTGAATATATCAGGCCAGTACTCAGCTGGTGGAAATTGGCATAGTCCCATTAGCTGCCATGGAGCAACACCGATTTACATTGGCTCAAGCTCTCATGCCTTATTCGCAAAGTTTCTTTGTTCAATTTTATGAGCCTGATTCTCTTCTTCTAGTTTTACAGTGGTATAATTCCAGGGACTCTGCGGGAATTATTACTCCTGATAGTCACGTGTAGTTTGCTATAAAATCAGCCCCTAAACATAGGAATCGTCACACATTTAAAAATGTTACCTGGAAAGCATACATCTAGAACACACTGGAGATAAAAATTTCAAGAACTTTGTGTCTCATTTGTAAAACCTGAATGTGCAGAATATCCCTTTAAAATATATTTCTTTGGGTTGCAAACATTATTCTGTATTTAAGAGATGTTTTTAATGCATAGTCTATATCATAACCAACAATTACAGATTTGCTGTTATTCTATTGTTACTGTGTCCATAATAAATGTCCTCATCTATCTAATGTAAGCAATCTAAGAAATTCCATACAAGTAACTATATTAGAAGAGCATTAAGGTTACAAAGCACTGAAAAGTGAGGAAATGTCAAAAAATTAAGGCAGCCCATGCAACCTTAAATCTACCTCTTTGTACATGTGCATTACAACAGACTTTAATGACATGCTCACATAATGTTTTGTTTTGGTTGGGCCCCTGATTTATTCGGTGCATAGAGTCAAAAGTGGACTTTGTTTCCACTATTTCTTGAAAACAGCTAGACCATTTTGGCTCAAAGTTTATGTACAAATAAATCCAATCCCGGGCCAAGAAAAAAACGTGCCAAGTTTGAACCCAAAGGATAAAAATCTGTTGAAGATCTGTTGAGCATCTGAAAATGACCATTTAGAAGGAAAAATCTTGTGTGACATTGACTCTAGACATCCTTACATGCTTAGCTTGGAATAGGATATAGATCAGGTGCACCATCGTTTATCATAAGCCTGCACCATCCTCAGTACACCTGTGACTAAATTCAGCCCCTGGCCTAAGTGCAACTTCCATTGAATTCACTGGGAGTTGCACCTGCTTGTATGAAGGACTGAGTCTGGTCCCCACAGAGAGCATCCTTATACTTGCTTTGCATACCCAAGCCTCAGACCTCAGCTGTGGCCATATCTACGAAGTACAACTGAGATGTTGGAGAGGGGGTGTGTGAAAGCTATTTCTCAGAGGGCTGCACTGAGCTACTTGTGTCTAGGTATGGCTCCTAGGGAGGATCTGCCAGCTAGGGATTGCTGGAGCAGTGTTGTCCAGCCAGGCTCCCTTCCCTTCAATAATCCCGATGCCCTCATGCTGAGGATTGCAGGGGTAGTGTTGGAGCTAGGTCTGTTAGTCTCCTCTGATGGGAGAATCCCCAGCTCGGGAGCTCCACCCCTTTGTGGTACACAGCAGAACAGGGCTCGACTGAATCCACACTGAGTTAACAGAGTCCAGTGGTTTATTCCTCATGGCTACAGCATTGGACTGGGACTCTGGAGACATGGGTTCTGTTCCTGGTCATGCTGCTGGGTGATGTTGGGAAAATCACTGCCCCTCTGTGCCTCAGTTTCTCCATGTGTAAAATGGCAGTAATGATCTCCTTTGGGAAGCGCTTTGAGATCCACTGCTGAAAAGAGCTAGGCATTATTATTGAACACCAAATCAGTGCTAGTTACTCTTCTATGCTGCTTACACCATTTTCTGTCTCACTCACACCCAATATGCAACCACTATTTAGGTTGTCCTTGGTTTTAGCCTCTGCGGCCTAAGCATTATAGGACCATAGGACGCCCGCACAGCAGACTTATGGTCTTTTTCCACCTGGAAAAATCAGCAGCACAAAAAAGTCTCTGTTGAAGCCATTCCTGGTTTCGCCGGAGTTTGGAGGGAGGTCAGAAATCACATGAAGAATTACTGCCATGCCAAGGAGTCTCCAGCTATGCTGCCTGCATTTTTCAGGCATGATATTAAACAGTTCTGCAGTGCTGTGTGTGGCCTAGCTATGCCATGCATCTAATTCTGTTGCTGAAATGATCCCCTCAGCTGTATTTTGCTGTCAGTTCTCTGGGATCCTCTTGTTTCCAGAATCAGTGCCTGGGATGGCAGATTCCTGTAGCTTGCAAAATTTCTCCCTACAAGGCTTTTCCCTTTCAGCATCTCTACTCCACGGATAGGGCATGCGCTGTGCGTCTGCTTGCCGAGGAATTCTTTCCGTATGACCCCTCACTCATGAGTCCTGTCAGGGAAATGAGCGTTCGTGCCCTTCTTTTAGCAACAAATATATTCTAGCTTGTCTCCAGCCTCACTCTGTACAGCGTCATTCTTAGTGTGCATTGATCTTGGGAGCAATACTTGGGATACTTTTTGCAGGGACAGTGGGCCAGCTCTTACGGGGTGTGAATCAGCGGAGCTCCAATAAAGTCCATCGTCTACAGACATACGCCAGCTGAGGATCTGGTCCATGATGTTCACTTATTATTCTTTTGAGCCCTAACTCCCTTACCGGAACATACAAGCCTGGTCGGTGTTGTGGATGGGAAATCCCCAGGGGACATCCAGATGCAGAAGGCAGTGATGTTGGCACTTCAGCAGGTCGCTCTCTTTCCTTTGATTCTCAAATGACCCCTGCCCCCCGAGTAGTGCTAGGGGAACACTATACTGCCAGAGGCATCATCTTCTGGATGACACAGAGCTGACTTTTTTTTTAAAATCCTGCAGCCTCACGACAAGGATAAGACAAACCCAAGGACTTATTGCTGCACGATCTTCCAGAAGCACAAAATTCTCTTGTGGGAAAATAGTTAAATGACAGACTCATGGATTATAATGTTCAAAAGGAAATAAGCCTCAGGCAATTCACAGGGACTTATTAACTCTGGAACGCCAACATATGCAGAATGGAAAACAACCGAAAATGGGGACAGAAAAGAGAGAGGGGTGGGGCTTGTAATGACTCCAGGGAGAGATTCTTTGTGGGATTTCAGATCCTACCAGCCAATGAACACAGCAGGCAACTGGCGTTGCAGTGAATTAGATACTGTTGATAAGATCTGTGCGTGTATCCGCAAGGTGCCAGGTTGGTATTTAGTGTCTCCGTTTGTTATGACTGTGGAATGAAATCTTCCTCCAGAAGGGCAAAGCTGTAACTCATCTGAGAGTATCTAACGGGAACCCTGTCAGCTCTAGCTACACGGGACCAGGTCCTGAGCTCAAAAGGGATGCACAAATAGCTTTGCAACACCTTCTGTGCTCCCCTGATTCTCAGGCCATCCTGGCGCTGGATTGGTGCCCCACGGGAATCTTTCCATAGCCAGATCTGCTGCCTTAAGGACAGCTTAGCTTTGGGGAAGCAGCACTAGTGTCTGGGGAAAGTGAATGGGTTTGTGTCCCGACCACCTTCTCGTATAACAAGGCAGCAGTAAAGTCTTGCCTTTTATCCGTCTACCCCAGAGGCGCTGGCAGGATTTGTTACGGACAAACAAAAAGGCAACTGTGTGTTTGACTCCGGTTCCCTTCCACTCCCTCTGTTTGATGACAAATCAATGACACATTTCGCTGTAGCTGCCTGGATTGGGTGTTACACCCCTGGCATCTTGGAGTCCCTGTGTTTTGTAATTATTTCCTCTCTGCCAATATACCACTCAGGCTTCCTCAGCTATCGGCTGTGAAAACAAACCCAAAATATATAACACAGCCATTGGATGCAGCCCAGCCAGCGGGAGGATGATGCAACTAAAAATAAATGCCCACATGCCCTGCAAAGCAGCCAACAGCCAGAAATCAGGCATCTACTTGGCGTGGGGCTTTAATTAACAGAGAGAGGTCAAACCCTATGCTCAGCCGCTGTAGGGGGCACAGGACCGGGACTCAGGAGCCGTGGGTTCAATTCCTTTCTCTGCAACACAAACTCTGATGTTGGGCAAGTCCCTTCGTCTCTCTGCGCTGCAGTTCCCCAGCTGTAAGAGAGGGATAACGAGGCTGCCTTTCTCCTGCTCTTTGGTTAGACGGCAAGGTCTTTGGGGCAGGGACTGTATGTAGAGCACCTAGCACAATGGGGCCCCAATCTCCATTGGGATGTCTAGGGGACGTCTAGCCCATGGCAGCGAGCCTCCCAGCCTGGGTCAACAGACTCGGGCTCGCACTGTGATGCTAAAAATAGCTATGTAGACATCGGAGCTTGGGGTGGAGCACCTGGCATTGGCCACTGTTGGAAGACAGGATACAGGGCTAGATGGACCTTTGGTCTGACCCAGTATGACCGTTCTTATGTTAAATGGACTAACACTGGGCTAAGTGAGAGATCTGAGAAAGTAGTTGTCAGTGGGGGAACCACCCTTAAATGGGGGAGTCTGGTGGTGGTCCACAGGGATCAGTACAGGGCCTGACGCTACTCAACTCTTTCCTCAGGGACCTGCAAGTGTAATATAAGAGCTTGGGCTCTGAAGCCTAGGGAGAGGGGTGAGTGCTGTCTCCAGAGCTGTTTTTTAAGGCAGTGGCTCAAGGCCAAGCCTGTCGACCCAGGGTGGGAGGGTCGCTGCTTCAGGCAATGTACACATACGCCTAGAGGGTCCTGTAATGAGCGTGGCCACTCCGCACAGCAAGAGGGCACCCAGATCAAGTGTAACTTTAACACCACTCCCTTGGTTATTACCGTCCACATGTCAAGAGCATTTAGCTGCCGTGTTAACTACGGTCTTGCCAGTGATGATGCCCAGTTTGTCATTTACTGTATCTGCAGACCTCAGTGTCCTCCAAAGGGAGAGCTTCCTAGACCAAAACTGCCCTCCCCTAAGGGTGGTATTCAGCCCCGTCCATCTAGACACCGCCTTAGTCCTCAAAATAAGACTGAGCAGGGACTCATCAGCAGAGCTGATCGGGAATTTTTCAACAAAATAGTTTTTCATTAGAAAATGCTGATTCACTGAAGCAGAAACCAACATCATGTGGGAATGGACCAGCTTTGACAAAGCTTTTGTTGGCAACATTTTCTCAGGTCCGGGGTGGAATTTCTGATCAAAGCAAGAGAGAGCATGCACGCCACATCCCAGAATGCTGCCCAGCCTGGTAACGCAATGAAGATACAAGAGACCGAAGTTGAAGTTCAGTTCCCTCTTCTACCCTGAGTCTCAGTGGTGACTTGAACTTGGGTTCAACCCCACATTTTGGGGTTCATGCCGGAACCAGATGACTATCGACTATTCAGGGCTGTTGAGTTTGGTTTTTCATAACCAAAACCTTCTGAAGATTGTTTTATTTTATTTGTATTTTTTTGGTTTGATTTGGTGTTAATGGAAGAAGGAAATTCTTCTGAAATCTCAAAGTTTCACATCCTGCACAAACCATTTCCTCCCCAGCTCACCAAATTAGTGCCTGGCCATTGGTGTGGCACTCCGCCCAGGGATGAGTTTCACTCAAATACTCCAGCTCCAGAGTTACCACGCTTGCTGGGAATTGGCAGAACAGGAAGGGGGATGCTAAAGGAAACAAGGTTAGAGATCCAGGCTGAGGTCAAGTGATATAGGGCTTTAAGTTCCAGCTCCTTCACCTCAATGCAGTGGAAAGCCAATGGAGGAATTGCAAGAGGAGAGGTGGGTTGACAAGAGAGTTGGCTGGGAATTTTCCATCAAAACGTTTCTTCAACAGACAACGTGGTTTTTGCAAAATGGACATTTTCAATGGTGAAAATGCTGATCTTTCTGATGTATTTTTTTTCCCTGTCAGGAGATGTGAAACATTTTGGACCCTGCCGTCATTAATCTCTGCATCAGCCTGAGCTGCTGTGGTACCTCATGGAGGCTGTAGTTCAAGTGGCTCATGTCCCCATTCTCTCATCTGGGCTGGGCTCCACAGTTGGACTACATCTCCCATGATGTCTGGTGGCTCACCCACATGTTTCAGTATTTCCAAATGGACATTTTTTTTTTTCAGAGCTTTTCATTTTGCGGCAAATTTCAATATTTTGACTTTTCATCCTGATTCGGGATGCCAACAAACGTGAAAGCATCTGATATTCACTTGGGATGGAAATTCTGTTTTTCGATCAACATAAATTGACAAGTTCAATATAGCGGGATGGGAGGTGATGTTAGTGGCAGCCTTTCCGTCAATCACCATTTACTTTGAAGGCCTGTGTCTCCTTATCACAATCATTCCATCGGTGTCCTGTCCACTTGAACTCGGGTCACCAAATGCCTAGTGTGTTGCTGCTGATGTTCTGCTGGTTAAATCGAGATGGATTGTTTGCTTCATTCACGGTTTGCTTGTTTCAGCTGATTCCCCAGGGAGTCATCTCTTTCCGTGTCTGTTTGATAGACTGTAATCTCTCCAGGGCAGGAACTCTCTTCAGATCTATTGTTCTGTGCCAGGAAATAAATAAATATGACTGACAAATATGATCTAAAATCTCAGCCATTACTCAATGGGTTTTCAGGTTTTAACACATAGCATTGTTTCATTTCCAGTAGGGGTGAGGTTTGTTTAGGACCCATTCGTTAATGAGACACTGAAGACAGAAGAGCAAGTCCATGATTGAACCAACGTCCTTTTCCACCACTTCTGTACTGAAGTGCCATAGATCGATAGGATTCATGGGGCCTTTGTAATGTATCTCCAGGCCTTTTAGAGACCAGGACCATTTTGTCATAATTAACATTCTTTTTGCCTGTGCAGACATGAATCAGTCAAGCAGCTTGGTCTATTTCAAATCAACAAGTGCTCATGGATAAGATACTGCACTCTGTAGCATGACTAATGCACGTTGTTTCCTTGCAGCTAATAGAATAAATGTGCTCCTGCAGTTTTCCAAACTCTGTCTTCCCCTGGCTGCTTGAAGTCTAATTCCTTTAAGTGCGAGTGTTTCTTGTTGTCCAACTCCATTGCTTTTGTTATTAGGTATGAATCATAGAATCAAAGAAATGTAGGGCTGGAAGAGATCTCAAGAGGTCACCGAATCTATCTAACTGCTCCTGTAAGTGCCTGTTTTGGGCTTCAGTGACTGTAGAAAGCTCCCTGTTTGGAGAAGGGCAGTGTTCCATTTCTCTAGTTTCTTATATGGCCCCCCAGTGCTGCAGTATCTGAGGATCTCTCTTGAGTAAAAGCAGAAACAATCATAGAAATGTAAGGCTTGAAGGGACCTTGAGAGGTCATCTATCCATCCCCTTGCGCTGAGGCAGAACCAAGTACACCTAGTCAAAGATACATCTCTCTCTGGAGATATATATATATCCAGAGAGAGATGTCTCACTCACACTCACACTCACACTCACACTCACGTATGAGGATGAAGGTGCTATTGTGGGGAAAGAGGAGGCAAAGAGATTTGTTTTGTATTTAATTCTGAATGCAGGCAGAGTCATTCTTATTAGACCTGAGCAAACAACCAGTTTTTCCTTTTGGTGGCTGAATTGAAGATTTGTGTGGAGGGGGATTTTTTGGGTTGACACACAGCAGGAATTTTTCAGCAAACCTAAACCATCAAAACATTTAATTTTGGGTTGAATGAAACGTTTCACTTTGGTTTTGAGGGGTTTTTTTAAATCTTTTTTTTTAAGTACTAAAATTGGAGTGAAATTTAAAAAGAAAAATCTAAACGTTTTGATAAAATGTCAACATGAAACATTTCAACTCTCTGAATGTTTTGGGGGCTTTTCTTCAACAGAAACATTTTTGGCAAATTTAAAATAAATTTACAGAATGGTTTGATCAACCCGAATCTGCATTTTTTTTTTTTTGGTCAAGAAATTCCCATCCAAAAAACTTCACCCCGCTCTAATTCTTAGCTCAGCTGTCATAATCTGAAACCTGCTCCTATGGGTGTTCCATCTCCAGTGGACAGAGCTCTTCCTCTGTTGGTTGGCAGTTCCAGTGGATCGTAGCTGTGAAGGGTGGGCGTGGTCATAGAAGGAGAAGCGATCTCAGGTAGCTAGGTCCAAGGACATACAGAGCTTTGAATATCAAGAGAGTGACCTCGGCTTTGGACTGTCTTCAATGAGTTATCAGTGCAGAGAGTGGTGATTTGGGGTGATGTTCCCAACATCCTATGTTACTGAGCAGAAGGGCTCTGTGTCTTGTAATCCTTGCATTTCTGGAAAGAAAATGTGAATCTTATTGATTTCCTCCATACTCTTCCAACTTCTTCAAGTCGTTCCAAAACAACCACAGTCCAATTAAAAAGAGCTTCCCTCTAGAGAAACGGGCATTTCCTGTCTTTCCCTCAAACAAATCTGCAGAGGCAGAAAAGTCTTCTGCTTCCGAGCTTGACAAAGAGGTGGTGTTTGGGATACGTAAGGGTTAAGCAGAAAACTGGGAGACTGCTGGTGAACAGAGATGGTAATAAGGAGTAGAGGAACAGGCGAGCACTGCTTCTGCACTTGATAGATAAAGTGCAGACATCTCTCTGTGCTTGATAGATTTAGGGCTACCCTAAATCTCCATTCCCTTCTCCTTGTTAAGGGTTTGATAAGGTTGCAGCTACCTGAGGAATGTGGAGATCTAAAGAATACCTTTTGGGGTAAAGTAGTGTTATCTTCCCCCCACTTCCTTTCCCAGCTACACAGGCGAGTTGGGGGTCATGGCCCCTTCCTCCCTTCCCTGCAAACTGCTGATCCAGGGAGTTCATGACTGAAATTATAGCAAAGAAATGTATCTTCAAAGTAAAAATAATCTGTGGAATATGCTAATGCTGTAAATAGTGATCGGGGCAGGGATAATTATATTCAGTATAGAGTTATTAATATTCATTGTATGGGCGTTCATATTACTCCGTAAGGGTTTTGGGGGTGTTGTAGTAAATGTAGGAATTTACATACTAACTTCAATAAAGAGTGTGCTGTAACTAATTCAGTGCTTACTTGACAGTTGGGTCGAGGGGAACAAGTATCGCAATAAAGAAGCCTGTGCTCAAATCCACCTCTGGGTCAACCTGCTCTTTTTCTTCTAACAGTGCTATTGTGAAATCAGTTCTTTAGCGTGTAACCCTTCTGCCAGTCAGAGTAGGCAGCAACAAGGACTGGGTTCTGTATCTAGGGGTTCCTTTTCAACAATACAACACACAACCGGCTCGAGCCCCCACCCAGGTGACCTGGGGCAATTACACACCATGCCCTGGGCACCTCTAAGAGGCAATACTTCCCCTTGCGCAAGCACAGAGTCTGAGTGTACCAAAAAGTACTTTACTAAAAGTAGGGAAGTTACTCAGCGTTAATTTGGGAAAACACCGCAACTAGATTCATAAACATAAACCATGAGCAAAAGACCCACTCCCAAGTAAGTGGGGAGTGTCCTTTTCCCTCAGGTTCTTAAGTCCAGCAACCCAAAAGTCCCTTTAATGTGCCCGTCCCTTCTCTGCACCCCACTCACAGTTGCTGTCCTTGGCCAGTGCAGCCCCAGAGTTCAGAGGTTCATCCGCAGAGTTCACCTCCCACTTTGGGTGGAAGGGGGCGGGTAAGGAGGCACCTTACTGGCACCACTGCTCAGGCACTCGTTTGTCGCCCTGCCAGCCAATCGGCGCACCTCTCTGCCAGCCGCCCTGCTGGCCACGCTTCTCCACCAGCCTCCCTGCTGGCCACTTGCCGTGCCTTCCCCCCAGCCACCCTGCTGGTCGTGCCTCTCCACCAACCGCCCAGCTGGCCACTCACCAAGATGTCTTCAGGGCCCACCACTTAACACAGCTTTCAGCTCTCAGTGATTTCAGCTGTTAGCGGGGACCTTCACTGCTAGTGGACACTGGGCAGTCTCTTGAATAGAGACATTGTCTCAAAGTAGGTCTAATACTTAGACCTAGGTATCATAGAATCATAGAATATCAGGGTTGGAAGGGACCTCTAGAGGTCATCTAATCCAACCCCCTGCTCAAAGCAGGACCAATCCCCAACTAAATCATCCCAGCCAGGGCTTTGTCAAGCCTGACCTTAAAAACCTCTAAGGATGGAGATTCCACCATCTCCCTAGGTAATGCATTCCAGTGCTTCACCACCCTCCTAGTGAAAAAGTTTTTCCTAATATCCAACCTAAACCTCCCCCACTGCAACTTAAGACCATTACTCCTTGTTCTGTCATCTGCTACCACTGAGAACAGTCTAGATCCATCCTCTTTGGAACCCCCCTTCAGGTAGTTGAAGGCTGCTATCAAATCTTCCCTCACTCTTCTCTTCTGCAGACTAAACAATCCCAGTTCCCTCAGCCTCTCCTCATAAGTCATGTGTTCTAATCCTCTAACTGTTTTTGTTGCCCTCCACTGGATGCTTTCCAATTTTTCCACATCCTTCTTGTAGTGTGGGGCCAAAACTGGACACAGTACTCCAGATGAGGCCTCACCAATGTATCAGTGATTTCAGCTCTGCAGCACATAACAAGACTCTCAATTGAGTCTAAATTAGCTCTTTTATTATACCATGGAGAGAGAGAGAGGGTCAAACGGTGTCTGACACTTAAACAGGACCCACCCTGCCACCACCAGGTAGGTAGGTGCGTGCGTGTGTGTGTGTTTGTCAACTCACTGGACTTTGGAACCCATGTCCCGTGCCTAGCAAGTGCCATGCAGTTGAGGGTGATTCCCTCCATCGGGGTATGCCAGGTACACTTCTGCTGCCGTCAGTTCACACAACAAGATTAACAACGCTTTAGTTGCCTAGATAGCACACATGCATCCGGAAAGGTGTGACTATAAAGCTGTTGGCTGGCTCTGCCCTTTCAGAAACAACCTTTCAAAACATAGCCAGCGTTTGCCCAAAGTTGGTAACGTAGCAAAGAGATTTGGAAGGTGCGTTGGCATGCCAAACAGATGTATCTGCTGCATAGTGCTGTGAACTAGCTAGTGTGTATATGTTCTCTGGATCTAATCAGAACTACTGAACTATGTATCATAGGCCTTACACTGCTGAGACCCAAGGGAGACTCTCCTTTAGCTCAGTAGTAGGGGGGCTGTGCTTTAGGAGCAGGAGGGGTTGGCTCTATCCCCACATATGTTGGGAAGTTCTAAGTGGCCGCAGAGTGCAGCACAAATGGCAAACCCTGAGTGATTTGTTCCGAAATCCAAGCTCTGTGTTCAGCAGGTGGCGGTGTACAACGTCCTCTTTTTCTCTAAGCAACCTTCCTCATTTTCAATGATGTAAGTGCATTGCACTTTCTCAAACGGTACTGTGCCCTCCTGGAGGACGCTTAGCTGCAATTTTGTATGCTCTCATCCCTGTCTTAATGGGGTTGGGAAGGACATTTTAAAAACCATTTTGATCTGAGGTGGGAGATTAAAGAACATGGCTCCTAAATAGACAATATAGTGACATTAAACAGAATTGTAATTGCTGGGGGGCGGGGAGAACTACATTATTAGTGATTAACCAAGTACTTTGTGCATACCCCCCCCCCACAGTGCATTACAGAATTAGGCCTTGGTTTTCGGGGTTACAGAGCACCAACATCTCCCATTGACTTCAGCTGGAACTGTGGAGTACTGGATGCCTCTTCAAATCAGGTCTTGACAGTCTATATAGATCCTAGGCAGCCGTTCTGCAGAAAAGGACCTAGGGGTTACAGTGAATGAGAAGCTGGATATGAGTCAACAGTGTGCCCATGTTGCCAAGAAGGCTAACAGCATTTTGGGCTGTATAAGTAGGAGCATTGCCAGGAGATTGAGTGATGTGATCATTTCCCTATATTCAGCATTGATGAGGCCTCATCTGGAGTATTGTGTCCAGTTTTGGGCCCCACATGAGAAGGAGGATGTGGAAAAATCGGAAAGAGTCCAGCGGAGGGCAACAAAAATGATTAGGGGACTGGAGCACATGACTTATGAGGAGAGGCTGAGGGAACTGAGATTATTTAGTCTGCAGAAGAGAAGAATGAGGGGTGATTTGATAGCTGCTTTCAACTACCTGAAAGGGAGTTCCAAAGAGGATGGATCTAGACTGTTCTCAGTGGTAGCAGATGACAGAACAAAGAGTAATGGTCTCAAGTTGCAGTGGGGGAAGTTTAGGTTGGATATTATGAAAATCTTTCTCACGAGGAGGGTGGTGAAGCACTGGAATGCGTTACCTAGGGAGGTGGTGGAATCTCCTTCCTTAGAGGTTTTTAAGGTCAGGCTTGACAAAGCCCTGGCTGGGATGATTTAGTTGGGGATTGGCCCTGCTTTGAGCAGGGGGTTGGACTAGATGACCTCCTGAGGTCCTTTCCAACCCTGAAATTCTATGATTCTACTACTTACCCAGAGGTGCTGGAATAATTTTCATAGTGCGGGTTCTGAAAGCCATTGAACCAAACTGTAAATTCTCTATATAATGGAAACCACTTCAAACCACGGGGTGTGGCAGCACCCCCAGCATCCCTAGTTCTAGCACCTATGTGCTTACCATGTATATAGAGCCACCAAGACGGTAGTATCTGGCCACCATACAATGGCATGAGCAACGCCACTCTGCAGGTTCAGGACAGGAGGCGAAGTAGTAGGTTGGTATGTTATGTGGAATCAGTTGGTAGTGGAAGGTGCTAAAGTTAGTGGTTTAAGTCCCCATCACTAAAACTGGCACCAGCTAATCTCATGTGATGGAGAGGCCTGTATGTGTTACCAAGCCAAAATAACCCTATCATCACTAGATGGGGCCGTGCCAGGTCTGGGCTGAGTGACTTTCTTGGAGCAATGTGTGGAAATGTATATGGCTGCTCCCCTTCCTAGAGCAGTTTTGTTTATCGGAAGAAGATATCGGTCTGCAGGGCCGTGAATCCAGCATCTCGCACCGGCACCAAATGTGCTAAAGCAGAGAATGGGAAAATGTAGCCAATGAGCACAGCATCAGAGCTTTATTTAAAGCAGGCAGGAATGCCACTGAATATTGCCCTGGTCCCGGCCAAAGTCCCATAAGGTTGCCAATGACTGCCAGGGCCCAAGACCTCAGTTTTAACATCTCACAAACTCATTTCCTTTTCTAGTGAGAGCTAACACTAAAAAATGGACGGGGGAAGCACCAGGTAGGTGCTTGGTCAGATATTAGTTCAGCCTTTCAGATTTAACTCCTCATTGTACTTGGAAATAACTGCCCTGAAATTACCCCCATCAGCTGCTGTTTTAAATAAGCTTAGATCCATCGATATTAAAGGAACTATGCCACACCATCTGAATCTGGCCTTTTGTGTGAGTTTGGTGCTCGGGAAAGATGTCATGGCAGCAACCCTGGGAGGTTGAAGCTCCATGCACAAGTACAGCAAAGGCAACAGGAAACGCCACCTGACCAGTTTGCCTAACCTCTGACCTGGAGGGGCCACCTTTGGGGATGAGAGGGTAGTGCAGTCTGTCCAGTCAGCCCTTGACCTCTGCCCACCCTGGCAACTAAGATAATAGTTAGTATGGTGGTGGTTTGGATTATGGTAATGTGTGAGAGCGAAGTTCACTGGTCCATTGGGAATGGAACTCTCTTGATTTGTTTCTTAGAGATCAACGCAAAGGTTT
Organism: Chelonia mydas; assembly: GCF_015237465.2. Classification (NCBI taxonomy): domain Eukaryota; kingdom Metazoa; phylum Chordata; order Testudines; family Cheloniidae; genus Chelonia; species Chelonia mydas. The sequence goes on from NC_057850.1 coordinate 252,964,420, forward strand.
GACGAGAGAGGGCGGGAGGGAGACCTGGTTCCAAACAGGATTTTTTTCAATAGGAACCTAGAAGGTCACGTCTGCTTTGTCCAGTTCGTGCATGGGGCCAGAGGAGCTGCTGCTGAGTGTTCTACGAAGGGTTAAGGCATATTTTAGTGGGGATGGGCTGGCATGCAGTCTGGCTCAGGAATTAGGAGCGGGATGCCAGAGGTTAGACAGTTCCCTTGTAATCCATTAGTGTTGTTATTCCTATATGTGAGGTATGATTTTAATTAAAAAAACATTTAGCTGGATTTAAATCTTACGCCACAGAAGAAGCAAATCTTTCTATCGATATAAGAAAAACGACAATCCTGTCATTCCAAAGGTTCTTACTCCGTTGGCGTTTTATCCCCGCAGTCAGGGGCCATAGCTTCTCTGCTCTCCTTCATGAGTTGCATTTTTGACATTGTATCACAGGTTCAGCCAAGTCTCCCTTGTTGGCCAATAAGAAGCAAGGACCCTGACCTTCCGTGGCTTTGCGTAGACCAATGATACTTAGACTGAGGTTCGCAAGTTGCACGTGGCTCTTTAATGGGTCTCCTGCAGCTCTTTGCAGCCCATGATATTAAAACACTGTGTGATTTAATTATTAACCAGTCTAAGTTGTTAAGCAATCAGGATATTTTTACTATGTTATTAACCAATTGTAGTGGATAAAATAATAATACTTGGCCAGTCATTTTGCTGTGAGAATTATAGAACAGTATGATAGGAAATATTTTTATATAGTAGTTGATAAAAGAATAATACTTGGTCAGTCAATATATATATTAAATATAATATATTTCCTATCATACTATTACTGTAGTAAATCAAACAATGAATTCACACCACTGTGGTTCTTTTGGGCAATGCCGATTGCTAATTTGGATCCTGAACCACTGAGGTTTGCGTATCACTGGCATAGACCATCTAGTTCACTATGGCCAGACTTGATGGGTTTCTAACTATCAGGATGTCAAACGTGAAGAACCTGTAAAACAGCAATGGTGTAGATCGGTTCTCCAGGCCAACTTCATTCCCACATTTTCTCATTTATTGAGTCCAATCTCAACACAGTCCTTGAGCCATATCAGTAGGCCTTTTCGTTTGGACTAGTTCAGTTTCTCTGTCTGGTTCTCCTACGCTAGTTTGTAACATTCATTCTTGAAAATAACTTGACCTACTTTTCACAGTTGGTTCTCAAGCAAGCAAAAATTATAGGCCATGTTCTCACACAGTTCTTGTGTCAACATGGTCTGATTGAGAGCAAATTCATGGGAGTTCCATGCCCAGCAGCTGCAGGACCAGACTCGTGGTATATGTGGATGACCGCTAATGTTGACATAGTAAGCTTGATATTATTATTATTATTTATTATTATAGTAAGCTTGATATTCTTTTCAGTCCCTTAAACCACTCCTCCAACCCTCCACCACAATCTTCATAATCTGTCAGTTTTTGCATGTGTCTCGATTGTTCATTCTGAGAATTAGGACCCGAAAAAAGAGGGAGAATAATTGTGTAAGCAGAAAAGTCAGCTCTCAGTTAAGCCACTTCCTCTTCCTTTCAGAAATGCTGCTATCTTGATGAACCCCTAGGAGATGTGTGCAAGAGAAGCACATCTTAACTCTGAGTTTCCTAAGAGCATCCAGCAGCCCAAGTTAAAGACCAAGCTCTTCACTATTCATTGTTCTAGCCTTATTCATCTTTATTGTTAACTCTGAATTGCCACATGCATGGGGCTGTAGGTGGGATGATGTTTACAGGAAACAAATCCTCTGACCGGGAAGTAGAGCTCAAGGAACTTGACAGTAGGAAATGGACTGTGGCCACCACCATCCATCATCTGTAACCATGTTGGTGGGCACCAGATAAATGGTTACAATTATAATTAATAAATGCCTAAAATAATTAATGTTACTACAGAGACTCTACTCTTCTGCCATCTAAATTGTTTCAGCCCCATACAATCATAGGATATAGAGATGAAAAAGACCTTTTAAGTCGTGCTGGGGGACATATTTTATTGGCTAACAGCTTATTGGCTGAGAAATGCAATTTTGGTCGACCCAAAACTATTCTCAAATTTGAAATTAATTTTCCAAATAGTTTTAGTGGGAAAAAAAATGGTGTCTGAGGACGTAGAGTGTGTCTACACCGCAACGAAAAATCTGTGGCTGGCCTGTGCCAGCTGACTTGGTCTCACGGGGCTCAGGCTGTGGGCCTGTTTCATTGCCGAGTAGGCTTCCGGGCTTGGGCTGGAGCCTGAACTCTGGGACTCTCCCACCTTGTTGGGCCCTAAAAACTGGGATTAATCTGGAGCCCAGAAGTTTACAGTGCCTGGGCCAGCCGCGGGTGTCTAGCTGTGGTGTAGACATACCCTTAGATGAAGGGCAGTGGCAGCCTCCCTTATAATCTGTTCAGCTTAGAAAAGAGCCGACTAAGGGCGGGGGGGCGGGGTGGGTATGATAGAGATCTATGAAATCATGAATGATGTGGAAAAAGTGAATAGAGATGTGTTGTTTACCCTTTCCCATGATACAAAAACCAGGGGTCACCTGATGAAATTAATAAGCAACAGATTTAATACAAACAAGAGGATGTACTTTTCCACACAATGTGCAGCTAACCTGTGGAACTCATTGCCATGGGATGTTGTGATGGCCAAAAGTATAAATGGATTCTAAAAAGAACTGGATGAGTTCATGGAGGATAGGTCCATCAATGGCCATTAGCCAAGCTGGTCAGAGAACACAACTCCATGCTCAGTGCAACCCTAAACCTCTGACTACCAGAAGCAAAAGGCAGGGATGGATCACTCCATAAATGTCCTGTTCTGTACACTCCCCCTAAAGCTCTGATACAGGCCATTATCAGAGAGCTGATACTGGACATAATGGTCTGAGCCAGTGTGGCAGCTCTTATGTTCTACCCTTTAGCCCTGGGATTAGGGCATTTACTTAAGATGTGGGATACCCGGATTCAATTCCCCTCTCTGCCTGGGAGTGGGATGGGGGATGGGGTCTGTCTCCTACATTGCAGGAGCATGCCCTGGCCACTGGGTATTCTGCGGCAGGGTTCCTGCCAACTCCTGTGAAGCTGTTCCACTTTGCATACGTAACTAGTGCAGCACCAGGGGAGACTGAAATTTTTCACCATTTTGGGACTTGGTTTGACTCAAACCAATATTTTTTTCAGAATGGCTGGTGAACTGAAATCAATTATTCGCTCAGCTCTACCCTTCAGTTATCAGTCCATGCCCTGCATGACGCAGGATTCTTCCTTGACTGCATCCCCTGCCACTGTAATGAAGATCATCCGGAGGTGTATGGCATTTCGGTGTCTTCTCGCTTCAATGAGAAGCAAAGGCTGCATTGTGTCACTCGTTGCCTTGTGGATCTGCCAGTCATTTGGTTGGGAATAAGTTCTGTTTTTACAGGAAATGTAAAGCAAAGGGATTGTGAAATCCCAGGAATGGGGACCACAGAAGTACCTACGATTGATAGAAAAGTGTGGGTGTTAAACTGGGAAAGCAGTTCCAGAGCACATCTGCAGTCCTGGGATTTCACAATCCACTCAGAGTCCATCCAAGTAGTTAGTAATCTGCAGAAGCAGTCAATGTTCACTGTGCCTGTGTACGACAAAGCCTGGGCTTTTGTATCCTGAAACCCCACAACTAGCTCTAATGCCATCCCAGGCTCTGGTCACTAGAAGATACCATAAAATCCCAGGATTCCCTCTCCCTGTTCTCAGTAACTGCCAGGCAGCTATGTTGTGTTAATTTTTGATTGAGTAAATGGGCCCACAGATACAACACACAACAGTTAAGCAAACACACCATTAAAACTTCTTTTCAACCTTTTTTAAAGCTAGAGACAAGAGAAAACAGGTAAAGTATTTGAAATGTAAAGTATTAAGTAAAGCTCTCAGCTTAACAATATCCCTTACTCCTTTTCCCCTTAGCTGTAGAGAGTTTTTTCTGAGGGAAAAAACTCCTGTTTGACAGTCTCTTAGGTGGTATTAAAGATCTAGTTTCCCACAGTTAGGCTTATACTTGGGGTTGGCCTGCTAGGCCCCAATTATTACAACAGCTTCTTTAGTCATGGCTTGGGTCTAGCTCCCTGGACAGAGGACAGTTAGGTGCCCTATTCCTATTGTCTTTCAATGAGGATTGCATGTCTGACTGCCCTTTGTGCCTTCCAGTGATCTCCCCTGCCGCGTGCCCCGCCCCCAGCCTCTTTGTGTGTTTGTACAGCACCTACCGCAATGGGCTGCAATCTTGATTGGGTGCTACTGAAATATAGATAAGAAACAGTCACATTCTAGCAAACACCAAGAGTGCAAAAATCATGAGTCAGGTCTTAAAAAAAAATCATGTTTTTGTTTGTTTAATAATACATGTTGGCTTCTTTTTAGTTGCCTTCTGGTTTTTGAACGGTTACGATTAAGGCTACAGTTTTTGTCACGGAGGTCGTGGAAGTCACGGAATCCGTGACTTCCAATGCCCTCCGTGACTTCAGCCCATGGTGGCTGGGAGCTGTGGGGTACCCCCACGGCAGCTGGGAGCTGCGGGGTACCCCTTCCACCTGGTGGGGGTACCCTAGAGCTGTGAGCTGCCGCAGATAGCGGGGGTACCCCAGAGCTCCTGGCTGCTGCGGGGGGACCTGGGAGCACTGAGCCTCCACAGGTGGTGGGGGCCCCCCAGAGCTCTGAGCACGCTCCCACAGCCGCATATCCGCTGCGGGAGGCGTGTGGACCCCACAGCTGAGCTCCCCATTTTGTCATGGATATTTTTAGTAAAAGTCATGGACAATTCATGGGCTTCCAGGAATTTTTCTTTATTGCCTGTGACCTCTCTGTGACTTTTACTTAAAATATCCATGGCAAAATCTTAGCCTTAGTTATGATACATGCTTTCAAGCTTTTCTCCACAACCAGAAGGGCTGTAAACTCTTTTAAATGAAACCGGAGATTCCCAAATAATCCTAGGACTCCAGGTGCTGGTGCTTTAAGGAAAGCACCAAGTATTGCAAAATGTCTGATGAATTCTCAGGAGTTGGCAACATGCAGCAGCTCCTAACAGAGTCGAGGTGACGTTACTTCTCTCTCACTCTGTCAGTTGGTCCCTGCCATTTAAAATGTGAACTCTCTGTTCTGCCTTGCACGCTCATCTTGTCTGATACAGCAGGTTGCTGTTTGCGTAAGGATGTTAGTCAAACAATTAGGATCCTAAGGTGTTGTTTGGGAGCATCATCCGTGTCGTCATTTCCTCAGCTTTGAGTTCACAGCATCAGTCAGGAAGGAATTTTCTTTTATTTGTGTTTGCTCCCAGACACACACCGGCCAGGACAAGTACCACACCAGCTTAGGACTCTGTGATTGGAGACTGGCAGCTATATAAATAAAGCCAATTACATTGTAATGGTATTTAAATGTGTTTCTCAACACCGAGGCTGAGATCAGACCTCTGAAATGACAAGAAGCCAAGGAGTGCCCAAATATAGTTAATTTAAGATATGAGGGCAAAGGTCTTATGTAACAGCTACTTACACTAGGTTCAGAACCACCCAAGCCATGCCCTCGGCTGCTGGTGCTTCTGAAAGTCAGCCAACGCCTCTGTCAGATTTGTTTTTAACGCTGGAAATCTGGGAAGCAGTCAGCAGCAGACCGACCTGACGCACGAGTCAGACCACCGTACTACGTCAGTTTGTCCCTCTGCAGAGCAGTTCATAAGACAGCAATGCAGATGCTGACCCGACAGAGCCCTATTCAACAGCACTTCCTCCGAGACGTGTAATCTAGTGGCTTGATAATGTGACAGGGACCCAGGAATCTCTGCATTCGAATCCCAGATCCACTGCTGAGTCGCTGCATGATGGTGGGCCAGTGGCCAAACTTCTCTGCCTGTTTCACCTCTCTAAAATAGGAGTAATATTTCCCTACCTCACAGGGGAGTTGCAGGATGAATTACTCTTGGTTAAGTTCTAATTTCTGTTACTCCCAATTAGCTTGAGCATCATGTGCTTGCCATGCATCAGTACGCATCCATACTTAGCCAGTGGCTTTTGGATGTTCTTCAAGGCGTTTGCCTGAGTAGATATTTGCCATCATCTGTGTATGGAATAGAAATGACATTAGAAGAATGACCAGATTCCCTGGCTGGACTAAAGAGACTCAAAGGTCATGTTTAAGGATGCAGCACCTGTCTGAACTCTTGGTTTATGGGGGTTGAATTTGGAGCATTATTTGCTTTTACAAGGATCCTGTTAAAGTGTTTTCACATGGTACCCAATCCTCCTTGGTCACAGTTCATCTTCTCTATCCATACCATGCAGAATGACTCCTACATTTTGCCAAGATCCTACTCTATAGAGTCACACAAGCTTTAGTTCTTGACTCCCTTGTTCTTTCCAGGTTACCTCGCTCCTCCATTCATTACCCATGAGTAGTATGTCCTGATAATACTGACAAGTACGATTCTTTCATTTCCTTAATGATTCTCATCCCCCCCTGTAGATCCTTCCCTTTGGTGTCTCATGGATGCTCCCTCTATTATCAGATCCTGTCTGAAAATGCTCTCCCTTGCCTATGTGTTGTCTTTCTGACTGCCAAGTACCTTCGTAGAGTTAGACTGGCTTCTTTGTTCAAGCCAACGCTCATATATGTTACCCCTCTGATATCTTATTGTTATTCTCCTTGTGACGCCCAATCCCGCATATGGATTGAACCTACTCACCCCTCCTCTATCCACTGAGAAGGATTTCAGTGTCCATGCATCAGTATGGGCCTGAGCCCAAAACACTTCAGTATGCATTGTGAATTGGCGGAACAGTGCTGGGTCAGCAGAGGGCCATGTGATGAATTTGCTATGGGTGAATCTGAGGTTGCGCTTTCCCTGTGACTGGGACAAGTCATGGGATGCTAGAGGGGAGATGATGAGGGATCCATGGCAGTTGGGGGCGGGGGAGGAAGCAGGGTGTATAATGGGACCTTCCAGATGTTAGGGCACATAAATCCTCAGCAGCCCACTCCTTGCAGGGCTTGTCTGAGCCATGGTACACCCGGCTACCAGGGACTATCGCAACAAGGCTTGGTACCACGCACATTGGAGACACCACAAAAGACTGATGTTTGCGCTGGTGGGATTTGAACCCATGCCCCCAAGCAAAGAGCAGAGGAATAATAAAGTAATAATTCCATAAGCCACCATTTCCTGAACTCTGGGCACTCCTCCCCTGAGGAGACATGCAAGACTAATGCAGGGGCACACACACACCTCTCGGTTGTTCAAGGTAACCAATGCAGGGAAGTCTGCCTGAGTTTGCAGAGAGTCTGAAACAATAGCTCTGAGAGGTGTGAACTGCCCCATTCATTTCCATGGGGGCTAACTCAGATGCCAGTGATGATGATATGTTAAAGGTCAGTATTGTTAACTATTTCCCTGCACATCAATAAATGCACAGGAGGTGTGACTGCTCTTTTCTGGGTAGGCCTTTAACAACACACGATGAAGTTGGAAGGGGACTTGCTTTCATTTTCCTGAGGCTGGGGTCAGCTCAGCTTCCAAATATTCAGGAAGCACTAGCTTAATTGTGGAAGAATATACACATATGTAGATCCCTAGATACCTATCTTTGACTCTAGAGACATGGCTGTATTTATAGGTAGAATGGAGTACAGATATTCCTATGCATTTGCTTGGTTGGCAGGCTGAAAACAAATGCTAAGTTTCTAAGGGTTAATTTTTTTTATAATGTGTATATAAACTGTAGGGCTCTTCTTGTGCTCCGTGGTAGTTTAATGCTTTGTCAGCGCTTCTGCTATAAACTCATAACTTCCGGGAGTTTGTAACCTGACCTGTGAAACTGTTCTGGAGAAACCTTTTTTTAGCTCAGGAATGAAGTGTTTTAAGTTGGCTTTGGTTTGTGGTGTTTTCTCCCAAAGAAATCTCTTGGCTTCAGAGTTCTATAGCAGCCCTTTCTCTTCCTGAGGGATTTTGGGGAAGTCATGTAAAACAGCATTTACAGCTTGGAATCATAAAATCATCGAACTACAGGCAGAGGGAATTAGCCAGTGGGCTAATGGGGCCTGCGCCCAGGGGCCCCTGCCCAACTGGGGGGCCCTGGAAAAAATCCGCTTCTGGGTGGCGGAAGCCTGGAGCCCTGAAGGAAGCACTGGGTGGGCGGGGTGGGAGAGGCCCCAGTGCCCCGACCCCAGCAGAAGCACCAGGTGGGCGGGGAAAGCCCCAGTGCCCCAACCCCAGTAGCAGGGCTGGGCAGGGTGGAGCGGGGAAGCCCCAGTGTAAGTACAGCGGTGCACAGACAATCCAGCAAGTTTTTGGAAAGGGTAGGAGACAATTTCCTGGTGCAAGTGCTGGAGGAACCAACTAGGGGCTGAGCTCTTCTTTACCTGCTGCTCACAAACCGGGAAGAATTAGTAAGGCAAGCTAAAGTGGATGGGAACCTGGGAGGCAGTGACCATGAGATGGTCAAGTTCAGGATCCTGACACAGGGAAGAAAGGAGAGCAGCAGAATACGAACCCTGGACTTCAGAAAAGCAGACTTTGACTCCCTCAGGGATCTGATGGGCAGGATGCCCTGGGAGAATAACATGAGGGGGAAAGGAGTCCAGGAGAGCTGGCAGTATTTTAAAGAATCCTTATTGAGGTTACAGGGACAAACCATCCCGATGTGTAGAAAGAACAGTAAATATGGCAGGCGACCAGCTTGGCTTAACAGTGAAATCCTTGCTGAACTTAAACACAAAAAGAAGCTTACAAGAAGTGGAAGATTGGACAAATAACCAGGGAGGAGTATAAAAATATTGCTCAGGCATGCAGGAGTGAAACCAGGAAGGCCAAATCACACCTGGATTTGCAGCTAGCAAGAGATGTTAAGAGTAACAAGAAGGGTTTCTTCAGGTATGTTAGCAACAAGAAGAAAGTCAGGGAAAGTGTGGGCCCCTTACTGAATGAGGGAGGCAACCTAGTGACAGAGGATGTGGAAAAAGCTAATGTACTCAATGCTTTTTTTGCCTCTGTCTTCACGGACAAGGTCAGCCCCCAGACTATTGCACTGGGCAGCACAGCATGGGGAGGAGGTGACCAGCCCTCTGTGGAGAAAGAAGTGGTTTGGGACTATTTAGAAAAGCTGGACTAGCACAAGTCCATGGGGCTGGATGCGCTGCTTCAGAGAGTGCTAAAGGAGTTGGTGGATGTGATTGCAGAGCCATTGGCCATTATCTTTGAAAACTCATGGTGATCGGGGGAGGTCCCGGGTGACTGGAAAAAGGCTAATGTAGTGCCCTTCTTTAAAAAAGGGAAGGAGGAGGATCCTGGGAACTACAGGCCAGTCAGCCTCACCTCAGTTCCTGGAAAAATCATGGAGCAGGTCCTCAAGGAATCAATTCTGAAGCACTTAGAGGAGAGGACAGTGATCAGGAACAGTCAGCATGGATTCACGAAGGGCAAGTCATGCCTGACTAATCTAATTGCCTTCTATGACGAGATAACTGGTTCTGTGGATGAAGGGAAAGCAGTGGATGTGTTGTTCCTTGACTTTAGCAAAGCTTTTGACACAGTCTCCCACAGTATTCTTGCCAGCAAGTTAAAGAAGTATGGGCTAGATGAATGGACTATAAGGTGGATAGAAAGCTGGCTAGATTGTCGAGCTCAATGGATAGTGATCAATGGCTCCATGTCTAGTTGGCAGCTGGTATCAAGTGAAGTGCCCCAAGGGTCGGTCCTGAGGCCGGTTTTGTTCAATATCTTCATTAATGATCTGGAGGATGGTGTGGACTGCACCCTCAGCAAGTTTGCAGATGACACTAAACTGGGAGGAGAGGTAGATACGCTGGAAGGTAGGGATAGGATACAGAGGGCCCTAGACAAATTGGAGGATTGGGCCAAAAGAAATCTGATGAGGTTCAACAAGGACAAGTGGAGAGTCCTGCACTTCGGACAGAAGAATCCCATGCACCGCTACAGACTAGGGACCGAATGGCTAGGCAGCAGTTCTGCAGAAAAGGACCTAGGAGTTACAGTGGATGAGAAGCTGGATATGAGTCAACAGTGTGCCCTTGTTGCCAAGAAGGCCAATGGCATTTTGGGCTGTATAAGTAGGAGCATTGCCAGCAGATCGAGAGACGTGATCGTGCCCCTCTATTCGACATTGGTGAGGCCTCATCTGGAGTACTGTGTCCAGTTTTGGGCTCCACACTACAAGAAGGATGTGGAAAAATTGGAAAGCATCCAGCAGAGGGCAACAAAAATGATTAGGGGACTGGAACACATGAGTTATAAGGAGAGGCTGAGGGAACTGGGATTGTTTAGTCTGCGGAAGAGAAGAATAAGGGGGGATTTGATAAATGCTTTCAACTACCTGTAAGGGGGTTCCAAAGAGGATGGATCTAGACTGTTCTCAGTGGTAACAGATGACAGAACGAGGAGTAATGGTCTCAAGTTGCAGTGGGGGAGGTTTAGGTTGGATATTATGAAAAACTTTTTCACTAGGAGGGTGGTGAAGCACTGGAACGCGTTACTAGGGAGGAGCTGGAATCTCCTTCCTTAGAAGTTTTTAAGGTCAGGCTTGACAAAGCCCTGGCTGGGATGATTTAGTTGGGGATTGGTCCTGCTTTGGGCAGAGGGTTGGACTAGATGACCTCCTGAGGTCCCTTCCAACCCTGATATTCTATGATTCTATGACCTGGCTGCAGCCCCAGGACTGGAGGAGCTTCACCTCCCTGCCATGGCCTCAGGGCTGGGAGAGCTCTCCTTCCCTGCCGCAGCCCCCGGGCCCTGGTGGTGAGGGAGACAGAGCTTCTCTGGTCTTGTGGGGGAGGCAGAAAGGGGTAAACGGGTTGCAGGGCTACAGTGGTGGGGCAGAATGGGCCAGGACCATGGGTGGAACAGGGGTAGGGCCACGTGGGGAAGGGGCAAAACAGGGTGGGGCCGTGGGCAGGGCTGCAGGCAGAAGGGGCAGAACAGGGGCAGGACCGTAGTCAGAAGGGCTGGGGAGGGGTGCTCCCGCTTGCTGTGCCCCAGGGCGCCACCAAACCTTAATCTGCCTCTGACCACAGAGTTAGAAGGGACCACAGGGGTCATCTAATCTAAATGCCCACCAAGGTGCAGGATTTATTGTGTCTAAATCACCCAGGACAAATAGATTTCCAGCCTCCTTTTGAAAACCTCCAGTGAAGGACCTTCCATGACCTCCCTAGACATCTGTTCCATTGTCCTGCTGTTCTTACAGTTAGGAAGTTTTTTCTGAGATTGAATCTCAAGCTGCTATGCTGCAGTTAGAACCCAATGCCTCTTCTCCTGCCCTCTGTGGCAAGAGAGAACAACTTTGTCTATTTCAAGTGTTTGAAGAGCGCTATCATGTCCCCCCCCTTAATTCCCTCTAATTTCTTTCAGCGGTAACGCAGTCTTTGCCTTGGCTTTCCTAATTTTGTCCCTACATGCTTGCGCTATTCCCATGTATACTTCTTCGGTGACCTGCCCCTCCTACCATTTCCTGCCTGTATCCCTTTTGGTTTTTAGATAGCGAAAAACCTGCTTGTGCAGCCACATTTGCCTCCCGTGGCTCTTCTTGTCTTTCCTGTGCATTGGAACGATTTGATGTTGAACCTCTAGTATTACATCTTTGAACTTAATAATGACATACAGCCAGAACTCCTTGGGTGGTGACTTCTGTCCTGTCTCCTAAACAGAACTGCATTCGATGAGGTCCGTAATTGCATTAGAGACCTCCAAAGACACCCAGATACTGCAGAAGGTGGGTTTAGCTGGTTCATTAGGTGGCCCTCTTCCCGTCTAATTCCGTCCTGGATCAACTAGGTAATCCTCTTCACATCTAATCCCATCCTGGATCCCATCAATCAGTGAGGTTCTCATGGGTGCTGTGTAGCTAGAGGTCTTCTGGATTAAATACAAAACTGACTTTCAAAAATCTTATCCTACAAGTAGCTACTAAGGGCGCTAAACTGCCATGGGGTGAAAGGTAAAATATCATCCTGGATTAGTAAAAGTCAGAAAAGGGTAGGACCAGATGGTTGCTTTTCAGCATGGTCAAGGTTACCAGTGGGAAGCCACAGGGTTCCGTATGGCAGCTGATGTGGAAAAGGGAGCAAGCAGTGAGGCAGAAACATTTGCAGATGGCACAAATTTATACAGCTAGACGAGGCGGGCAAGGAAATATCTTTTATTGGCCCAACTACTGTTGGTGAGAAGGACAAGCTTTCAAGCTTACATGGAGGTCTTCAGGTGTGGGAAATGTACTCAATGTCAGTTAAATACAAGGATTGTTTAGCATAAGTAGTTAACATATATTTCAAGGGACCATTCCAGTCCTATGAGGAAAGGAATGAATGGGGGGAAAGGCACTTGGTAGGAGGGTTATAGATTGGGTTATAGATTGTTGTAATAAGCCATAACTCCAGTGTCTCCATTCAGTCCATGATTTTTTGTTTCTAGCAAAGTTATGAATTTAAGTTCCCAGGCTTGTCTTTTGATACCACAGAATATGCTCTGAGGAGAAAGTCTTGGATATACGCCTTAACACATTCAAAACTGCCTTCACCAAACAAGGACGCTCCACCAGAGAAGTAGCAAGCTCCCCTCAGTCCAGGACACACCAGCTCAAAGCGACACCTGATCCTGCCAGAACAACAGTTGCAAAACCTGCAGACATGTCTCCACTGCTACAATGATCAACATCCACCACAACACATCTTTCAAGATCCATGGGTTGTACCCATGCCTATTCCAACGTGTGGTGTACTTCATCAAGTGCACTAAATGCCACAATAACAACTGTGTGGGCAAAACCCAACAATCACTACTCTTTCGAATGAACTCACACAGGAAAATGATGAAAGACAAAAACACCCTATCACCTGTTGTGAACATTTTTCACAAAGTGATCACTCTATATCTGACCTCTCAGTCCTCATCCTCAAAGGAAACCTACACAACACTTTCAAAAGACAAGTCTGGGGGCTTAAATTCATAACTTTGGTAGACACTAATAATCATAGACTGAATAGAGACACTGGATTTATGGCTTATTACAACAATCTATAACCCACTAACAACCCACCAACAACCCACCCCCACAGGTGCCTTTCCTTTCCTCCCTTTCTTTCCCCTGCTATGACTGGAAGGGTGCTAATGGCCACTTTACCTTGAATAGTCCGTTGAAATATGTGTTAACTACTTATGCTAAATAATCGGTTCCACTTTGTATTTAACTGTGACACCCTAAGTACATTTCCCAGACCTGAAGAAGAGCTCTGTGTGGCTTGAAAGCTTGTCTCTCTCACCAACCGAAGTTGGTCCGATAAAAGATATTACCTCATCCGTCTTGTCTCTCTCATATCCTGGGACCAACAGGGCTACAACACTGGATAAAAAAATTATGTAGGTGAGTCAAAACTGTGAGGAACTTCAAAGGTTACGTCTACACAGCCTGCAGTGGCGAGTTTCCTAGCCTGGGTCAATAGACTAGGGCTTGCGCTACTGTGCTAAAAATAGCTGTGTAGATCTTGTGGCTCAGGGTGGAGCTTGGGCTTTGAATGGGCAGCATGATGACAGATGAAATCCAGTGCTGACAAATGCTAAGTGACTGCACCTTGGAAAGGATCATTGGAACTATTCGCAAAAAGGAAAGGAGGACTTGTGGCACCTTAGAGACTAACAGATATATTTGAGCATAAGCTTTCGTGAGCTACAGCTCGCTTCATCGGATGCATTCAGTGGAAAATACAGTGGGGAGATTTATATACACAGAGAACATGAAACAATGGGTGTTACCATACACACTGTAACCAGAGTGATCACTTAAGGTGAACTATTACCAGCAGAAGAGTGGGGGTGGGGGGGAACCTTTTGTAGTGATAATCAAGGTGGCCCATTTCCAGCAGTTGACAAGAACGTCTGAGGAACAGTGAGGGGGGGAGATAAACATGGGGAAATAGTTTTACTTTGTGTAATGACCCATCCACTCCCAGTCTCTATTCAAGCCTAAGTTAATTGTATCCAATTTGCAAATTAATTCCAATTCAGCAGTCTCTCGTTGGAGTCTGGTAATACTTCAACAAAAAAACTTCAAAAACACTTTTAGGTGTGTAATCGAGTGACCAGAGAGATTGAAGTGTTCTCCAATGGTTTTTGAATGTTATAATTCTTGACGTTTGATTTGTGTCCATTTATTCTTTTACGTAGAGACTGTCCAGTTTGGCCAATGTACATGGCAGAGGGGCATTGCTGGCGCATGATGGCATATATCACACTGGTAGATGTGCAGGTGAACGAGCCTCTGATAGTGTGGCTGATGTGATTAGGCTCTATGATGGTGTCCCCTGAATATATATGGTGGTTTTGGGGTTCAGTGTGTGTGGGGGTTTGGAAGGACTGGAGTTTTGAAGGAACTGAGATGAGAAAATTCTGGTTTTGTGGACTGCCATTTGTGTTAGCGACTGCTGCTTTTGTCTTAATTGGGTAATTTATTTAATTATCTGGCAAGGGTGCCCAGAGTCTTGGATGAATATTAGTTTTATGTTTATATTTTGAATTCAGAATAAATAAAATAAGTATCAGAACAATTACGATTATTAGAACTTTGGAAATTAGCAGTGGGAAGGATCTGTTCTGACAACTCAGCCCTAGCTTGTCAAGTGAAGTATAATTTTCCATTGATTTTTTTTTTCCTGTTCAGTTTTAAATGAAAGTGAATGATACAAACAAAAAAGTCATTTTCTGGACTGTGCTATTCAGCAGTTATACCAGCAGTTACAGGTAGGGTGACCAGATGTCCTGTTTTTATAGGGACGGTCCCGTTTTGGGGGACTTTTTCTTATATAGGTGCCTATTACTCCCCACCCCCGTCCCATTTTTTTCACAATTGCTATCTGGTCACCCTATTTACAGCTCCAAGTTGAAATGCAACGTGGCCTTGTGGTCATGACACTGAATTGGGCCTCGGGACATCTGGGTTCTATTACAGACGTCCTGTGTGACTTGGACAAATAGGCATAAAGGCTAGAACATACAGGCCCCAGGAATTGTGAGATGGGATTGGAGGTCTATCCAAACACAAGATCAGCTACACGTGCTTTAGTGGGTGGAAAGGAGCCCACCTTAAAGGGAATCCATACCCCCAGATGTGTGAGTGGAGATGGGTTCAAAGGACACATAAGCATAAAGGTTTGTTACAGCCCAAAGCCTGGCTCTTTAGCTCAAGCTATAGCCGTTTACTTTTAGCTGTGGAGATTCCCAGTTCAGTCCCCAGTAGGATGGCCAACAAAAGCTATAGCATATCTTTGAGAGAGACACCCAGTCTTGATTTAGAGACTCCAAATTATGGTGAACCCACCACATCCCTAGTAAATTGTTCCAATAATTAATTATCCTCACTGTTTAAAAAATTGTACGTTGTTTCTAGTCTGTATTGGTCAAGCTTCAGCTATCAACCACTGAATCTTCTTATGCCTTTTTCGACCAGATTACGGAGCCATCTGCTATCCTAAATCTCTTCCTTGTATAGCTACTTGTAGACCATGATCAATTCACTGCTTACCCTTCTGTTGAATAAACTAGATTGAGCTTCTTTTATCTCTCACCATAAGGCAGGTTTATTATGGGTGAAATCCTGGCTCTGCTTAAGTCAATGGCAACATTCCCATTGACTTCAGTAGGGCCAGGACTGCAGCCTATTCGTCTGGTCTGCAGAAGTGCTGACAGCCCACCACTCAGGGCTTGTCTACATAAACATTTAGTTACCAGCAAGCCAGGGTGTAAATCTACCCTGAACTAGCCTGCCGCACCACATGTCCTTGTGGACCCTGCTGCTGTACACTAACAGCTCCTTTGTGTGCTTTGATCGACTCCCATTTCAAAGTGGGGTGGATTCACAACCTGGCTTGCTGCAAACCAAGTGTTCATATAGACAAGCCCTCAGATTCATATATTTTTAAGGCCAGAAGGGACAATCCCAATCATCTAGACCTCCTATAAAGCACCAGGAAATACCATGATTCGTATTGAAACTGAAGTTGCTGTGGCCACAATGCAAAGTACTAACCACTATATAATTGCAGCAAGCCACGCAGAAGGCGTCACTCTGTAAAAACCAATGGGAGTGGCAAGTGCTCACCATCTCTGAAAATCAGGCCCCATATTTTTGCCTACAAATTGTTAGCAGGGCCTGGTGGGAGACATGGAATCGGAACTTCTTGGGTGTATTTCAGCTCTGTTACTGCCTTGCTGAATGGCCTTAGATAAATTGATCTCTTTTATGTCAGCTGACCTATCTGTAAAATGGGACAATAACTACTTACTTTGTGAGGGTACTTGATTGTGTACAACTCTTCTGCCAGCTATTATCAGCAGCAACAAGAGCTGGGTTCAAATACCTACGGGGTCCCTCTTAAACCTAATAAACACCACCAGCTCAAGCCTCCCCCAAAATTTCTGGAATCACTAAATACCTTCCAAGAGCATCTTTAATAGGCATTGCCTCCCTGCTCACGAGCACTGAGTGTGTTTATGAAACAAGGAAAACTTTATGAGAGAGAAGGAAACACAGCATGAATGTGGGGAAACACACCCACAATCTAGCTATATGAAAAAGCTAAGCACTGCGTGGTAATTTTGACAGCAGTCCATTACCTCAGTTCCCCAGCTGCTGATGTGAACATCCAATAGGCAAATGCCCCTTTACCATATCTCTTCCCCTTTCTCCGCCTGCTAAACCCCACTCATAGCTTGGTGTCTCTGTGTAGCTTAGTCCCAGAATCTGAGGTGCACTGGGCTGGGCCTGTGTCCTACTGCTTGGGATGTGCTGCCTGGTCCACTAAGGCTCCACCACCTAACCTCGCCATCATGAATTCAGCTTTATTAATGTGCCAGGAAGGAGGGTCCTCACCAGAGTTTATTTATATTAAATTAAATTATATATTTTACTATAAATTTTATATATATATATATATATATATATATATATATATATATATATATATATATATATATATATATATGATGCATTTAAAAAGACACACTATCAAAACAAGACGCTCCATTTTAGATGCTTCTCCCTCTGGGGAGAGGATGAGAGGAAAAAATAACACGGAACAGTTGTGTAGTCATGTTGCTTAATGCACGACTGGAAGGTGCTCAGATACAACACTGACAAGCATGGTATTAAAACCCTATATAGAATAGAGTTCAGTCAGATCTGTGGCTTCAGCAAAGAGCCACCCCTGCATCATCTCTTCTTGAAAAGACCCCCCCAGTGGTGCAGGAGCCACACTGGAGGAAAACCAGTAGCATTTAGGACCTTTTGAGCAGACTCCTTGTCATTTTTCCCATTCTCCTCTCACGTTCGTTCCACTGCCCAACCAATTCTGATTTTGTGTACAGTTATGGTGACTTGCAGTGTCAATTGTGGAATTCTGGGTGGAACGCTTATGAAAGCAGTTCTGTGGCCATTCCTTCCCCTGATCACCAATAGATGGGAGCAGATTGCTCTTTACTCTCCAGAGATTCAGGCCACCCAGGGCTTACGTCGGTAAATTGCTTTGGTCTCCTCTGATGAAAGGTGCTATTCTGTTTTTAAGTTCAGGTTGTCAATAGGTTGTGGGGCTTGGATCATAATTATATTGTGCTGATAGTCCACCGAATGGAGTCCCACCAGTTTACAATTGGCAGAACACTGGTGAATCAGGCCATTATTATTATTAATTAACTTCTGAGTGTGATATATCATTGGCATGAATGAGAGATCAATCCTTGATGGGCAATTGGAAGCATCATTTACAGCCTGCCAGAGCATTTGACTGCATGAGACGTGCCTTGGTTAAAAAGAAAAGGTCACAAATAAATAATGTCCATGAGAATGCCAGGTCTTGGGGAATGTATTGTTGTTATATTTGAAAGAAAGCATAGAGTCAAATATAGTAAAAATCTTAAATGAATCAAACTGTACCATGGAATCTCTATGGATAGAAATTTCATGCTTGAATAATAAGAGTATAGCAGTAGGGATATACTACTGACCACCTGATCAGGATGGTGAAGGCGACTGTGAAATGCTCCAGGAGATTAGAGGGGGTACAAAAATAGAAAACTCAATAATAAGGGAGGATTTCAACTATCCCTATATTGACTGGGTACATGTCACCTCAGGCCAGGATGCAGACCTAAAGTTTCTTGACACCTTAGATGACTGCTCCTTGGAGCAGCTAGTCTTGGAACCCACAAAAGGAGAGGCAATTCTTGATTTAGTCCTAAGTGGAGCATAGGATCTGATCCAAGAGGTGAATATAGCTGAACTGATTGGTAATAACGACCATAATATAATTAAATGTAACATCCCTGAGGTAGGGAAAAAAACAGAGAAGCCCACCAGAGTAGCATTTAACTTCAGAAAGGGGAATTACGCAAAAATGAGGATGCTAGTTAAACAGAAATTAAAAGCTACAGTCCCCAAAGTGAAATGCCTGCAAGGTGCATGGAAACTTTTTAAAAACACCATAATAGAGGCTCAAATTAAATGTATGCCGCAAATTTAAAAACATAGTAAGAGGACCAAAAAAATGCCACCATGGCTAAACAACAAAGTAAAAGAAGTGGTTAAAGGCAAAAAAGGCATCCTTTTAAAAATGGAAGTTAAATTCTGCTGAGGAAAATAGAAAGGAGCATAATTTCTGGCAAGTCAAGTATACAAGTATAATTGGCAGGCCAAAAAAGAATTTGAAGAGCAACCAGCCAAAGACTCAAAAACTAAGAGCAAAATAATAATAATAATTAATAATAAAGTACATCAGAAGCAGGAAGCCTGCTAAATAATCAGTGGGGCCACTGTACAATTGAGGTGCTAAAGGAACACGTAAACAAGATAAGGCCATTGTGGAGAAACTAAATAAATTCTTTGCTTCAGTCTTCGCTGCAGTAGATGCGGGGGAGATTTCCACACCTGAGCTATTCTTTTTAGGTGACAGATCTGAGGAAATGTCTCAGATTGAGGTGTCAGTAGAGGAGATTTGGGAACAAATTGATAAATTAAACAGTAATAAGTCACCAGGACCAGATGGTATTCACCCAAGAGTTCTGAAGGAACTCAAATGTGAAATTGCAGAATTACTAATTGTGGTTTGTAACCTATCATTTAAATCAGCTTCTGTACCAGATGACTGGCTGATAGCTAATGTGATACCAATTTTTTAAAGAACGCTCCAGAGGCAATCCTGGCAATTACAAGCTGGTAAGCCCTAACTTCAGTATCAGGCAAATAGGTTGAAACAATAGTAAAGAACATAATTGTCAGACACACAGATGAACACAATTTATTGGGGAAGAGTCAACATGGTTTTTATAAATGGAAATCATGCCTCACCGATTTATTAAAATTCTTTGGGGGGATCAACAAGCATGTGGACTAGGGTGATCCAGTGGATATAGTGTACTTGGACTTTCAGAAACTTTTGACAAGTTCCCTCACCAACGGCTCTTAAGCAAAGTAAGTAGTCCTGGGATAAGAGGGAAGGTCCTCTCATGAATCGGTAACTGGTTAAAAGGCAGAAAACAAAGGGTAGGAATAAATGGTCAGTTTTCAGAGAGGAGAGAGATAAATAGTGGTGTCCCCCAGGGGTCTGTACTGGGGCCAGTGCTGTTCAACATATTCATAAATGATTTGGAAAAATGGGTAAACAGTGAGGTGGCAAAATTTGCAGATGATACTAAATTAGTCAAGATAGTCAAGTCCAAAGCAGACTGCGAAGAGTTACAAAGGGATCTCAGAAACCTGGGTGACTGGGCAACAAAATGGTAGATGGAATTCAATGTTGATAAATGCAAAATAACGTACATTGGAAAATATAATCCTAACTATACATACAAAATGAAGGGGTCTAGATAAGCTGTTATCACTCAAGAAATAGATCTTAGAGTCATCATGGATAGTTCTCTGAAAACATTTGCTCAATGTGAAGTGGCAGTCAAAAAAGCTAGCAGAATGTTAGGAACCATTTGGAAAGGGATAGATAATTAGACAGAGGCATTATGATATTTTCTATATAAATCCATGGTACACCCACATCTTGAATACTGCATGCAATTCTGGTCGCCCTATCTCAAAAAAAGATATATTGGAATTGGAAAAGGTACAGAGAAGGGAAACAAAAATTATTAGAGGTATGGAACAGCTTCTATATGAGGAGAGATTAAAAAGACTGAGATTTTTCAGTTTAGAAAAGAGACAACTGGGGGGGATATGACAGAGGTCTATGAAATCATGACTGGTGTGGAGAAAATGAATAAGGAAGTGTTATTTACTCCTTTACTTAATACAAGAACCAGAAGTCACCTAATGAAATTAATAGGCAGCAGGTTGAAAACAAACAGAAGGAAGTACTACTTCACACCATGCATAGTCAACCTATGGAACTCATTGCCAGGGGATGTTGTGAAGGCCAAAAGTATCACTGGGCTCAAAAAAGAACTAAATAAGTTCGTGGATGATAGGTCCATCAATGGCTATTAGCCAAGGTGGGCAGTGATGCAATCCCATGCTCTGAATGTCCCTAGCTTCTGTTTGTCAGAAGCTGGGAATGGGCGACAGGGAATGGATCACTTGATGATCACCTGTTCTGTTCATTCCTGCTGAAGCACCTGGCATTGGCCACTTTCGGAAGACAGGATCCTGGGCTAGAGGGACTATTGGTCTGACCCAGTATGGCCTTCCTTATGTTCCTATGCAGAGCAATGATTCCTCACACAGTGACTGAAGTACTGATGTCCCTGCAAATTGTGTCTCAGGACTCCTGTTGTTGCCACATAGAGTGAGATGGCTTGAGAACAATCCAAAGGGAATGCATGTGGTAGGGGTATTTCCATGCAATATTCGCTACCTTTTAGCCTGAACTGCATTTGGCTTATGAAAGTGAAGGGGTCAGAACAAACATTGGCTTTTACATTGGTGGTTGATTTCATAACCATGACTTCCTCTCCCTCACTATTTACCTCTCTAAAAACAAGTGCTCTTGACCCAGCTACTGGGAGACCAGATGTTTCCCGTGGTCCTCATTCATGTTTATATCCCTCTGAAATCTGTTGTTTCTCCTCTGATTAGACTTATCAAATATTTGCAGAAGCCATTATGAGTCCACGTGTCTGTTTCCTCCTTTGCTGCATGTTTTCTGTCCTGGAACAAGGTGGGTGTTTTGTTTTTTAAATTCACTAGCACAACTGTCTCTAACAGTAGCTAATCTGCAACGCTGCACCTTATAGGGCATGTGTCTGGTATCATCGCCCTAAATTGATTTGCTGTGAACAAGCATCCAGCGCTGAGGGAGGCTGGAATGGAGCCAGGCGAGATCAGGATCGGAATGAGAAGTAACAGAGCAGACAGGTATTGCAGAGGAATGGAGGGGGTATGTAAATCCAGACCGATTTGTTTACTTGCTTTGAAGGACTGATTATCAGGGAGTGTGTCTCCCACCCATCAATCCCCTCTCGATTTTCCCTGCCTGGGCCTGTTAATTCCCCTGCCTATGCATAGTGAAACCATTTTAAAGCATGGTTTCTGAGTAGCAGCCGTGTTAGTCTGTATCCGCAAAAAGAAAAGGAGGACTTGTGGCACCTTAGAGACTAACCAATTTATCTGAGCATAAGCTTTCGTGAGCTACAGCTCACTTCATCTGATGCATTCAGTAGAAAATACAGTGGGGAGATTTATATACACAGAGAACATGAAACAATGGGTGTTACTATACACACTGTAATGAGAGTGATCAGGTAAAGTGAGCTATTACCAGCAGGAGAGCGGAGGGGGGGAACCTTTTGTAGTGATGATCAAGGTGGGCCATTTCCAGCAGTTGACAAGAACGTCTGAGGAATAGCAGGGGGGAGAATAAACGTGGGGAAATAGTTTTACTTTGTGTAATGACCCATCCACTCCCAGTCTTTATTCAAGCCTAAGTTAATTGTATCCAATTTGCAAATTAATTCCAATTCAGCAGACTCTCATTGCAGTCTGGTTTTAAAGTTTTTTTTGTTGAAGAATTTCCACTTTTAGGTCTGTAATCGAGTGACCAGGGAGATTGAAGTGTTCTCCAACTGGTTTTTGAATGTTATAATTCTTGACATCTGATTTGTGTCCATTTATTCTTTTACGTAGAGACTGTCCGGTTTGGCCAATGTACATGGCAGAGGGGCATTGCTGGCACATGATGGCATATATCACATTGGTAGATGCGCAGGTGAACGAGCCTCTGATAGTCTGGTTGATGTGATTAGGCCCTATGATGGTGTCCCCTGAATAGATATGTGGACACAGTTGGCAACAGGCTTTGTTGCAAGGATAGGTTCCTGGGTTAGTGGTTCTGTTGTGTGGTGTGTGGTTGCTGGTGAGTATTTGCTTCAGGTTGGGGGGCTGTCTGTAAGTAAGGACTGGCCTGTCTCCCAAGATCTGTGAGAGTGATGGGTCGTCCTTCAGGATAGGTTGTAGATCCTTGATGATGCATTGGAGAGGTTTTAGTTGGGGGCTGAAGGTGATGGCTAGTGACATTCTGTTAAAGCATGTTTCTAGCGTTAATTCTTGGTGCAAGTGGAAAAAATTCACTAGTTGGCTTGGTGGTGACCCAAGAGGCATAGTGCGGGTGGAAGGGACCTCAAAAGATCAACTAATCCACCTCCCCATGCCATGTTGAGGCAGGGTTAAGCATACCTACACCATCCCTGATTAGACCAACATCTGTCAGGGATGGTCTAGGCTTAATCCTGCTACAGCATGGAGGGCTGGACTAGACGACATGTTGAGGTCCCTTCCAGCCTTACATTTCTGTGTTTCCGTCATTCCTCTTCGTTCTCCCTGTTCATCTCTTTCAAAGGGGCCTGCCACACTTCGGAATACAATTCAGACCAGTAACCGGTTGTGTCACCGCTTGTATCATAACCCTGAGTGCCCCAAAACGCTGCTGCTGTTTGTGCTCACTGCGTAGGGGACACACGTGCAGCCGGCATGGGCACTGTGTTCTGCACGCTTTGCAGCTCCAGTTCAACTACTTGGAATCCAACAGCCCGCCAGCCGTTACCACAGACACACTCTTGCCTTTACCCATCTGGGTTAATGTTAGCAGGGGACCCCAATACACCCTCAGTCCTGAACTATCCAACAGTTTCTTCCCCTTGTTAGTTTGATGGCCCTGTTTACTGCTTATATGTCATCTGAGGTCAATCCGCATTCCTTTGTTTAGGATAGACCTGTTTAACACCTTTACCTCGGCAAGGCTGTCTGGTCTTGAATGTATGCTAGTAACATCTGACGGGGGGGTTAATAACTTTACATATAATGTTGCTACGTACCTTTCCCCATGATGTTAAGGACCACTGAGTTATTCGTTTTCAAATGATGCATCACGAGGCATATTTTGTACAAAGATTACAGTAGTATGGAGCATGTGAAGATGGGTGCGTTGGGTCACAGGGCCTCACCCAGGTCTCCACGCACACCGACGCATCTGCCTGGGCCCTGTCTCAGCACCAGTCTCCTGATGGATCCCATCACCCCTGCATGTAGGTGACCAAGCAAGATCATCCCCTACGCAGTCGTTAGCACTTGAAAAGTGCGCAAGGAGGTGTCTGCCTGCTTGGAATGGAAGCTCATTCCTGAAAACCTGACCCAGGAGACTCTCCTCGTTCATATCTAGCAAGGGCTAGGGCTGGGCTGTTGAGTGACAACCGGCAGTAAACTCTGTAGTAGTTCTTTGTGGTGCACATTGCTGCACGCCTGGTAAGGAAAGACAGTTAAAGCCCCTGAGCGAGCTCCAACGTAGTGTTGTGTCCATATCTGCGCAGAGGGCTATTTGCCTCCCTTTTGCTGTAGTGACTGAGAAACGTTGGGTTTCTATCTCTGCTACGGTTTTTCTATAGCAGCCGTCATCTTTGTTGTCCCAGCCTAGCTTGTTTCTTGATCTGATCTTCTGACATCTCCAAAGTTGCTAAAACTTGAGTTTCCAAAACTTTGTCCTGGGCCGTTTTGCATCGGTCCTTTCCCATTGTTCTCGATTTGGGTGCTATATTTTGTTCTGTGGCATCTCATGCAGGCAGGTGAAATCCAGCTGCTCAGCCTGTCGGTCTCCACACTGTGTGATGGCTCCGGTTGCATCACCTGGTTTGTCGCTGTGTTGCCGAGGAGGATTGATGTTCCTGAGTCATGTACTGACAGTGGGACAGAACCGTCGCTGGCTGGCTGGCCCAGCACAGGTCTCCTTTGTGCTCCGTGGCTGTTCCAGTTGATGCCAATTCAGTTCTCTCAGCAGCCAGCCCTACAAGCCCCAGCACAGACAACGAGCCCTGAAAGTCATAGATTAACCGATTCCAAGGCCAGAAGGGACACTATGATCATCTAGTGTGACCTCCTGTGCGACACAGCTCATAAAACTCCCCCCAAATAATTCCTGGAGCAGATCTTTTAGAATATCCACTTTTGATTTAAGGGCTATCTGTAACTCCAGTATTTATCATGCTTTCTCCACTCCCCCCAAGTTCTGATTGGCCTCAGCTCTCAAATGATGAATATGTGGGGGACCTGCAAGACTCCTTGCCCACAATGAAACCTTCCTATAAAGCAGGGGTGGCCAACCTGTGGGTCTGGAACCACACGCGGCTCTTCAGAAGTTAATAGAGGATTGGGCGAAAAGAAATCTGATGAGATTCAATAAGGATAAGTGCAGGGTCCTGCACTTAGGACGGAAGAACCCAATGCACAGCTACAGACTAGGGACCGAATGGCTAGGCAGCAGTTCTGCGGAAAAGGACCTAAGGGTTACAGTGGACGAGAAGCTGGACATGAGTCAGCAGTGTGCCCTTGTTGCCAAGAAGGCCAGTGGCATTTTGGGATGTATGAGTAGGGGCATAGCGAGCAGATCGAGGGGCGTGATCATTCCCCTCTATTCGACATTGGTGAGGCCTCATCTGGAGTACTGTGTCCAGTTTTGGGCCCCACACTACAAGAAGGATGTGGATAAATTGGAGAGAGTCCAGCGAAGGGCAACAAAAATGATTAGGGGTCTGGAACACATGACTTATGAGGAGAGGCTGAGGGAACTGGGATTGTTTAGTCTACAGAAGAGAAGAATGAGGGGGGATTTGATAGCTGCTTTCAACTACCTGAGAGGTGGTTCCAGAGAGGATGGTTCTAGACTATTCTCAGTGGTAGAGGAGGACAGGACAAGGAGTAATGGTCTCAAGTTGCAGTGGGGGAGGTTTAGGTTGGATATTAGGAAAAACTTTTTCACTAGGAGGGTGGTGAAACACTGGAATGTGTTACTTAGGGAGGTGGTGGAATCTCCTTCCTTAGAAGTTTTTAAGGTCAGGCTTGACAAAGCCCTGGCTCGGATGATTTGATTGGGGATAGGTCCTGCTTTGAGCAGGGGGTTGGACTAGATGACCTCCTGAGGTCCCTTCCAACCCTGATATTCTATGATTCTAATATGTGGCTCCTGGAGCTATAGGCGTCAACTTTCCAGTGTGCTGGGGGAGGGGGGGTGCTCACTGCTCAACCCCTGGCTCTGCAACAGGCCCTGCCCCCACTCCACCCCTTCCCGCACCCGCCCCAAGCCTCCTGCACGCCACAAAACAGCTGATCAGGAGGCGCTGGGAGCGGGGAGTGGAGCTGATGGGGAGGCTGCTGACGTGTTACTGGGGCTCTGTGGCAATGTACACTGGTAAATTCTGGCTCCTTCTCAGGCTCAGGTTGGCCACCCCTGCTACAGAGCTTCATAAACGGCTACTTAGCATGTCTAATAACCACCACATCCTTTTTCTGGATGCTTCTGGGCCCTTCTTGCTGAGTTGCCAGGCACATGCGCAGAAGCACAGACTAGTCCCACTAAAGTCTATGTTCCCGCTCCAAGGCTTCTCTCCTGTTCCTTGCGCCAAAAAAATAATAATCAAATGCTGCAAAACAAGCCTGTGGGTTACAGTGCAGCAAATACGTGCAAGGCCCTTGCATGTCACAGGGATGGGCATAGCATAGACATTTAGACAGAGCAACATTGGAGAGTAGGGATGTGTGATCCTTGGAAGAGCAAGAGCTTCAGTGCACAAAAGCCATCCAACGTACCATCACTTACCACCAGCATCTTATTGAAACATGTCCACAAGAAGCACCTTCCCCCACTACCTTCACCTGTATTTTTAGCACTTCCATTTCTTTCCCCTAGGCATCTGATTTACTGTGCATTCAGTCATTGGCCTCCCATCAGAGACTATCAAAGGTGTCATCAGCTCCCAACAAGGAGGACGGCTACAGTGCTGATGCCACTAGGAACTGAAGTGAGGCAAATGATGTGCTTCATGTAGACCAAAAGGGGACTGACTTCTCAGGATAGCAAAGTGATCCTAAGCTCTTCTTTATGGAGTGGGTGCTGGGAAGGTACCTGCCTGTTTTTAAATAGTCACGGTACTGTAGAATCCGCTGAGCTCCCATATAATTTATTGCGTCAATTACATCCTCGTGAGCTTGTCATTTGATCAAAGCGCAAATCTGTGCTTTTCCCCAGTGGTGTTTTAGCAGGCAAGGAATAATAAGAGGACAGACACAGCACTATAAAACCAGAGTGGATTTTCTGCCTGAGGGGCCAGCTCTTCTGAACACAGGGGAAAGCAGCTATTGGCAGGTTTGTGTGCTCAGATGAATGCCAGGGTGGTTGCTATAACTAGCAGCCTAACTGAGACAATAATTCATAGATCCCAAGGCCAAAAGGGACCCTTGTGATCATCTAGTCCGACCTCCTGTATAACACAGGCCGGGGAACTTTCCTACAATAATTCCTACAGCAGATCTTTTAGAAAAACATCCAATCTTGATTTAAAAATTGTCAGTGATGAAGAATCTGCCATGATTCTTGGTAAATTGTTCCCATGGTTAATTACCTGCACTGTTAAAAATGTATGCCTTATTTCCAGTCTGAATGTGTCTAGCTTCAACTTCCAGCCATTGGATCGTGTTACACCTTTCTCTGCTAGACTGAAGAGATCATTATTAAATATTTTTTCACCACATAGATACTTATAGACTGTAATCAAGTCACCTCTTAACCTTCCCTTTGTTAAACTAAATAGATTGAGCTCCTTGAGCCTATCCCTGTAAGGCAGGTTTTCTAATTCTTTAATCATTCTTGTGGCTCTTCTCTGAACCAATTTATCAACATCCTTCTTGAATTGTGGGCACCAAAACTGGACACAGTATTCCAGCAGTGGTCTCACCAGTGCCATATACAGAGGTAAAATAACCTCTCTACTCCTACTCGAGATTCCCCAGTTTATCCATCTCAGGATCACATTAGCTCCTTTGGCCACAGTATCAAAAGACTTGGACTTTCAGAAAGCTTTTACAAGGTCCCTCGCCAAAGGCTCTTATGCAAAGTAAGCTGTCATGGGATAAGAGGGAAAGTCCTCTTCTGAATCAGTAACTGGTTAAAAGATAGGAAACAAAGGGTAGGAATAAATGGTCAGTTTTCAGAATGGAGACAGGTAAATAGTGGTGTCCCCCAGGGGTCTGTACTGGGACAAGTACTGTTCAACATATTCATAAATGATCTGGAAAAAGGAGTAAACAGTGAGGTGGCAAAGTTAGCAGACAATACAGAATTACTCAAGATGATTAAGTCCAAAGCTGACTGCAAAGAGTTATAAAGGGATCTCACAAAACTGGGTGACTGGGCAGCAAAATGGCAGATGGAATTCAATGTTAATAAATGCAAAGTGTTGCACATTGGAAAATTATAATCCCAACCAAACATACAAAATGATGGGGTCTAAAATTGACTGTTACCACTCAAGAAAGAGATCTTGGAGCCATTGTGGAGAGTTCTCTGAAAACATCTGCTCAATCTGCAGTGGGAGTCAAAAAAGCGAACAGAATATTAGGAACCAATAGGAAAGGGATAAATAAGACCAAAAATATCATAATACCTCTATATAAATCCATGATACGCCCATATCTTGAATACTGCGGGCTGTTCTGTTCGACCCGTCTGAGAAAAGATATTTTAAAATTTAGAAAAAGTGCAGAGAAGGGCAACAAAAGATTTAAGGGGCATGGAACAATTTCCAGATGAGGAGAGATTAAAAAGACTGGGACAGTTCAGCTTGGGAAGTAAACCGAGGGAGACGAGGGAGGTCTACAAAATCATGACTGGTGCGGAGAAAATGAATAACAAAGTGTGACTTACCCCTTCCCATAACCGAGGAACCAGGGGACACCCCATGAAATTAATAGGAAGCGAGTTTAAAACAAACAAAGGGAAGAACTGCTTCACACCACACACAATCAACCATTGAACTCGTTGCCAGGGGATGTTGTGAAGTCTACAAATATAATTGGGCTAAAAAAAGAACTAGATAAATTCATGGAGGCTAGATCCATCAATGGCCCTTTGCCAAGATGATCAGGGGCGCAACCCCATGCACTGGGTATCCCAGAACCTTTGACTGCCTGAAGCTGGGACCGGATGACGGGGATGGATCACTTGATAATTGCCCTGTTCTGTTCATTCCCTCTGAAGCATCTGGCACATCCGATGAAGTGAGCTATAGCTCACGAAAGCTTATGCTCAAATAAATTTGTTAGTCTCTAAGGTGCCACAAGTCCTCTTTTTCCTTTTGTCGGAAGACAGGATACTGGGGTGGAAGGACCGTTGGTCTGACCCAGTATGGCCATTCTTATGTCACACTAAGAGCTCATATTCAGCTGATTATTCACCATGACCCCCAAATCTTTTTCAGACTCACTACTTCCCAGGACAGAGTCCCCCGCTCTGTAAGCATGGCCTACGTTCTTTCTTCCCAGGCGTATACATTGACATTTAGCCATATTAAAACACACATTGTTTGCTTGCCCCCAGCCTTCCAAGCAATCCACGTGGCTCTGAATCAATGACCTGTCCTCATTATTTACCACTCCCCCAATTTTGTGTCATCTGCACATTTGATTAGTGATGATTTTATATTTTCTACCAGGTCATTGATAAAAATGTTAACTAGCGTAGGACCATAACCAATCCCTGTGGGATCCCACTGGGAATGGATATTGCTTGTGCCTCACAAGAAGTTGAGCAGCGAAATATTTGCCCCATTGAAATCAATGGCAAAATTCTCATGCCGCTTCTAGCATGCGATGTTCCATTTTGATGGACGTTCCATTGATTGTTCCATCTCGGGTTTCAACAGAGGTGGCGAGAATTATGATGCAGCACGGGTCACTGGAGTATTGCATCCTGGGACCTGGAGCCTTCCCAGGTTGTTATAAAGATGAGAGTGGTTGCAGCACGCTGCTTCAAACTAGGTGTGCCCCTCAGGTTGCTAGCAAATTGCCAATGCCCCTCTCAGTTGCTTAAGCTTTATGCCTCCCTGGTCTAGGCGGGGTGGGCATCACACTGTGTTATTAGGAATCCTGTGTGTCTTGAGGCTTTTAGGTTAGTGTAACAACCTTCTTCGCCTCTAACTTTAAATTCCTCAATGTCTGTCAACACAGAAGAGTGTCGTTGCAATGGAAAATATTTTTATGAATCCATTTAAGCTGTTGTAGCCATGTCTCCCAACAACACACTGGAAAATCACTGGGTTGTAGTTGATTCAAGATGTATCTTGCTGCTATCTTCCAATAAATTCAACCTTCCTAAAGCCTTCATTCTCATTCGGTCCTTTAAATCCTGCTGGCAAATCCACCCCTTTCTCCTTGCTCATGGTTAACTTCTCTGAGATACACACGCTGCATAGATTAGTTGAGGGGCTACACTGTAAATTGGGTTGATTCACGTTTTTCGACTTGTGACGGAAGAGAAGAGCTGAATCCAGATGTTCCAAGTGAAAACAAAGTTAGTGTTCAGAGTCTACAAGAGCTCTGTAAATTCTCTGGGGTAGATCCCTGCATCTAGTGGGTCTCTTCACCCCCAATCAAAACCCAGCATGTATAACCCACATACCTCCTGGGTGTGGCGTTCTGTCCAATCTAGTGGCACTGGAGAGAGAGAGAGAAAGAGCGATCAATCTGCTCTACAGTCTTAACTAAGAGCCAGTTGGCTTTTAGCTCATGTGGTAGAGGCTCATTCACTAAGCTCCAGAGGTCCCAGGTTCGATCCCACCCACTGACGACCGGGGTCTGTTGGCATTACACATGCGCTCTCTTTGGCAAGGATCTCTCTGAGTGCAACCAGCATGTGTTTCCTGGGCTTTGAATTATCTGTCTGCAACATACATTTTCTGTGACTGATCTAACATAAATTGCCTAACAGGCAGCTTGTAACATATGTGCGTGCGCGCGCACACACACACACATGTCAATGAAGAGGGAGGAGTTCCAGATTCCTGGTCCCTTAAAGATCCCACTTTGTCTTCAGAATGACTTAGAATCATTTCACATGAAGCCTGATGCTTAGTGGTTCTACAAATTCCAGTTTTAAATATAGGATAGCTGGGGACTTTTTGCGTATCTTTGGCACCACATCGAAAGAAGAGACTGGAAGATTATTTGGGCTCTGACTTGCCTCTCTAAAGAATTTTGCTGCTTTATAAAGAAACAAAAGAGGAATCTTCAGTTAATAATGGAATCACGTAGCCATGTAGATTAAGCGAGTTTTGTTCAGCTAGAAAGAAAGAGGAGATTAATTTCTTTCTGTTCTCGGAATAGGAATGTATCAACTGTACCTTATCTCTTGCCAACAGCTTTGTATGTCTTGGCCTCTCCTTTGGAGTTAATCACATCTTTGGAATCAAATCTTTTCAAAGAATTTGAAGCTATTTCAAATTACCTTCATTTATGGATTGTGCCAGGCATGTGTCTGAATTTGGAAATGCTATTTTTAATGGGAAAGGCACGAACAGTCACAGGTCATTTTGCTGGTCATTGAAGGTGAAAATGTATAGGAAGGTCCTTGGCTTTCCTCACAGGCTTGCTCTATCAAGAGATGTTAATGGTGTTGAGAGCCAGCAATGTTAAAATATTGTCAATAACCACCCTATTGAGAAGCAGTTTAATGTAGCTGCTGGAGCACGGGATTGGGATATTGGGCGCCAGTCTCATTCCTGCTACTGACGTCTTGGATAGTCGTGGGAAAATTGCAACATTTTCAAGTGTCCGTATAGGTTGGGAGGCTACACTTTTGGGTGCCGGACCTCAGACACTTCCGATCTGATTTTCAGAAAGTATGGAGCACTCGCAATGCCTGCCGAAGTTAATGGAAGCTGCAGGGGTTGAATACTTCTGAAACTCAGGCCCAAGATGTCTCAAACTGGGCAACCAAAACAAGAGGGTCCTTCTGACGAAGCTGGCTTCAGCCTTTCAGTCTGTTTCCTTCTCTATAAAATGGGAATCATAATAATCTTCATTTACCTAATTGATAGGAGGGTTGCAGGGCTTAATTAGCTAATGTATGTAAAGTGCTTTACGTATGCAAAACACTAGCCAGCTGCTAAGTAGTAATTGTAATAGTGGTGAGCCTGATTTAAAATACAGTGAAGCGAATGGAAAGATTCCCATGGGTTTTTGATCAGCCCTTAGTTATTCCTTAGCATGAACAATCACTCCAGGCACTGCAGGGGGGCTGGACAGGCAGCCACTCGGGATCGAGATGGGCCTGAATCCATGCGTCTGAATTGTGGATTTTTGGATTCAAAGACTCTTGAACTTTGAGGGGCTTCAGAGGCGGGGATCTGACCATTGGGCCTACTCCCTGTTTCTACAACGGGCTGAACCAAAATCCTTCATCCTAACTTCCTAGAGGAGGTTTGAGGAAACGCATGTTCACCAGCTCAGTGTTTGTTTAACAGGCTGTTCTGGTTAGACTCAAAGGGCAAAGCAAAATTATGTGAGATACACATCCCTATTGGTGCTCCTGACAGCCTCTTAGCTGCCCTCTAACTCCTAAGGAAGAGCTAGAGTCTTAGACCGCAGGAAGGGGAGGCAGTGTGCTCAAGTGGATAGGGGCCTGGACTGGGAACCAGGACTTCTCACTTCTCTTCTTCCTGGATGGGCTGCTGACCCTCTGTGTGACCCAGGGCAAGTCACTTCCCCACTCTATACCTGTTTTCCCCCATCTGTAAAACAGGGATAATGGCTCTTTTGTCGTGTGCTTTTGAGATCCAAGGATGGAAAACGCTAAACAGGAGCTAAGGGTGTTTATTTGCCAATGTTCCTATTACACCATGAAGTGCAATAGGTCTCTCGAGCTTGGTAGCAACTTTTTGGGAATTTGTCTCCTTTCCTTGCCATTTCATTTTTTTTTTTTTTTGTCCTTATAGCAGCCCCTGGGGACAGCACTTCCCAGCTCTAGCACATCCTGGAGAAGTCTCTTGTTTGCCTCCACCTTGCAGCTCAGGAGGGTTTGCATGCGTGCAGCTGATGAATGAGGCACCACAATCACGCCACGTCCCCTTCTTTTGGTCCCCTGACCACTTTGCAGAACGCTCTGTGCTAGTTTCCTTGGCCTGCCAACGGAATGGGGGACGATCCGGGTGAAAAGAAGTTGCGTTCCTCAGAGCTGCGGGTCAGTTTGGGCAAGCTGCCTCTCTTCAACAAGCACTTAGATTAGTCTGTCCTTTGTGCCAAAGGAGAGGAGAGCAGTGCTGTGTAACGGTTATAGTTTGGAAGGGCATAAAATGCAGTGATTGGAGCAGCAGCCTAGGAATCAGGACACCTGGGTTCGTGCCTGACTCTTACTGTGTTACTTTGAGCAAGTCATGGATGGCCAGACTCCACTACCCTTACTCTGAGAGTTGTACTATTGACAGAGTACTTGCAGAGTAATGTACTTACTCAATGTGAGTAAAGGTAATAGCAGAATAAAGTCCTTGCTCTTTCTGCTAAAATTTTGTTCTCCTATAGTATTATAAATCTAGAGTACATTTGTTGATTTCAAGGAGGCCACTCAGGGTGTTAGATCCATCCAGAATTTGGTCCACTGGGTCTCAGCTTATCCCCGTATGACTGGTGTGCAATAATAACCCCTTCTCAGGCTGTTGTGAGGCTTAATTAACTTGCATGTGTAAAGCGCTTTGAAATCCTTGGATGACGGGTGCTTCAGAAGAGCCAAATGTTAGGATCCATCTCGATCATTCTCTTGGTACCTATTTTTATCAAGACACCAAACGCTTTTGGAGACATTCGAATGGACAGTGTTATTGTTGGTATTAATCCTTGGCAAAGGTGTAAATCCTGGTGGGAGACCATCCACTGGGACCCCTTCTTGATAGTCTTGCTTACTCTTGATACTGCCCAGAATAAAGTTTGGCTAATTCAGAAGTTCATAAAGTAAAACTGAGATTCTGAGTATGTCCATGAACAAGGAATGATAACGCAGTATGGACAGGCTGGAGGGAAACCTAGGGCCGGATCCTCACTGCTGTAAATCAGCATAGCTCCACTGGACTATGCTGTTATACAGCAGTGGAGAATCTGGCCCCGCAGTTTCTAAGAGGCTGATCCGAAACTCAGATGTCCATGGGCTTTGGATCGTCTCCTGTTTTGGGCCCTGGCTCCCAGCAGGTGTTCACCTTGTTCCATTGGTTACAGCTGTTAACTAGATTGGTAGCCGAAGAACTCAATACGAAACCGTGCCTGTTAAAATGGTGGATTCCTCGGCCCCCTGAATGTGAAAGACTCAAGAAAGACTCCCCCCGCCACAGACAGAAATGCTGATTAAAAACGTGACATTTGAACTATTCAGAGGCTGCGGCCACTATTATCTTATTGCCTTTTAATACCGTCTTCCGATTCTGTTGTCATGGTCTAGAGGAGGATCAGCCAGAAGATGCTTACCAAGAAAACAAGCAAATCTGCATTTGTGGACTGTGGCTCTGGCAAGAGGCAGCCAAACAAGAACGGGGGAAGGGACTGCAGGCTGATATTTTTAGTCTTTTCAGATTTGCTCCTCTTTTTCTTCCCCTCTTTAGCTGACCCCTGGCCACATCACTGCATGTCCCATTAGTTTCCCAGACCATGATGATCCTGTGGGTGTATTTAATTGCAAGCACATGTACACGTGGTTTTTCTTGCCGCAAGTAGCAGCCTGCACGGTAATCTTCTGACAGCTGATGGGACCCAAAGGGAAGGAATACCCTCATTACACAGAGCTGTCATGGGATTATTTCACATTGACTGTACTGGAATCGTAGAATCATAGAATCTCAGGGTTGGAAGGGACCTCAGGAGGTCATCTAGTCCAACCCCCTGCTCAAAGCAGGACCAATCCCCAATTTTGGCCCCATCCCTAAATGGCCCCTTCAAGGATTGAACTCACAACCCTGGGTTTAGCAGGCCAATGCTCAAACCACTGAGCTATCCCCCCTCCCCGGAGGAGAGGTGGAGCAAGAGCTGAATTCTGAGCTACCGGATGTCTGAAAAAGATCCGCTCCATTCTCCTGCCCAGGATATTGCAGTGGCTGCAGGAGAAGCAGTCAGCAATGAATCCATCCCAGGTTTTACATCAGACCACACACAGGTGCTGGAACAGGACACCTAGGGAGTGCAAGCAGCCAGAGGGGCTAGCTGACTGGGTACATACCAAATATTTCAGATGGGAATGTACTCGGGGTGGCTTGCCCCTCCCACCACTCATTCTGCCACAGCTACACTCCTACTTTTAGGGTGATAGCTCAGTCCAATTACACCTTCCAGCGCCAGGTTCAACATACCTGGAGTGAGTTTCCGGTAGATGACCATTCACGCTGGATTTATCTAAGAAACTGGATTATTGTTTAACCATAAATCTAATCCCTGGTCTACACTACGAATTTATGCTGGTATAACTACGTCCCTCGCGGAAATCCACACTGCTGAGCGATGCAGTTATACCGACCGAATTCCCAGCGAAGACAATGCTACTCCCACGGGGCGGGCTTGTCTCATCATCATAGCTACCGTCTCTCAGCTAGGTGGAGTGCCTATGCCAATGGGAGAAGTTCTCCCATCGGCATAGGGAGCATCTTCGCGAAACAGTATAGCTCTGTAAGCCCTTTGTGTAAACTAACTGGAGTGGGCTGACAATTTTGTGATGGAGAATGCTGATTGCCCAGCTCCCCAGTTAGCCAGCTCCCCTCCTGGTGAGGTCCCTGGCTCCTCGGGCTCCCTGTTTTTGTGCCAGGTGCCCGAGTGACAACAGAGCGGTAACACTTCTGGAAGCAATCAGTGTCCCACCCCACCATCCCACTGATATGTTTCAAACCTCTTCTGGAGGGACTGTAGCTAGGGGAGAAGATCATTCAGCCTCCAAAGCCACTGAAAGCCTGGCCTGCCTGCCAAGGCTGTCAATTGTAGTAGCGGTGGCAGTTGAGCTGGGAACGCCGGTCAACTGGGAAATGGTTGGCGATAACCCAGTTCATTTTGCCACCGAGCGTCCCTTGCTTAGCAGCAACTTTCACTCATGGCGGACTTAACCAGCTGGTTAGAGATGAAAGGCTGAACATCCATTTACTCATCCCCTGAGCTATCTGGTCCTTGCTGTAGTCTTTTGTTTTTACTAGCAGTCAAACCTGACACACACAGTCAAGAGTATTACTGATATTTTACAGATAGGGGAGACTGAGTGAAAGACAGGGGAAAGGCCTGAAGACAATGGGAATCTTTGTTGACCTCGGCGAGTGTTGGATTGGGCCCTAAAGTCCAGATTTTTAAAGGTATTTAGATATTTGCAGTGCCTAAGTCTCATTTTTAAAAGGGAGTTAAATACTTAAATTAGTGGGATTTAATCTCCTAAGTGCTTAAATCCCTTTTGGAAATGGGACTCGGGGTCCTCAATCAGTTGGGTGTTGCCACACTGAGGGCAGCAATGTCTAAATATCTTTAAAAATCTGGGCCAAGATGAGCTGTTTAAGATCACACAGAAATTCAGTGGCAGAGCTGGAAAAAGCACCTGATTCTCACACGTGTGCATTAGCTGCGAGACATGCTTCCTCTGTGTAGTGTTTTTAAGGTACAGCTGGCCACTCGGAAAGAGAGCATGTTTTAAAACTCCCTTTTTACATATTTACCTAATTCTGTCAATAGTCTGCCCTTCAGAATCCTAAGTATATATTGACCTAATTTTTTCAAGTGGAAATGAAGTATTCATCTAAGGGAAATATCATGGCACACTAGGTAAACACGCAAGCCACAAATTTAGGTATGTATATCAGCTTTCAGTAAAGGAAAAGGAAAAACATGACAATTAAATACTGTGATCTCTAGCTTGCAGGCAGCATAGGTTACTGTTAAAAAAATCATTTCTGTAGCTTCGTAAATGTACACAGTATTTTAAGATCTCGACTCAAGGGCCATTCCCTGCCCCAAAGAAACGCTAACAGGAGTATGGGTGTATCTACACCGTAGCTACGATTGTGGCATAGGTCCGGGGCTGCAGCTGTGCCATGGTAGCACAAATGCTTCCTACATCGATGGAACGGGTTTTCCCATCGATATAGTTAATCCACCGCTCCGAGAAGTTGTTGCTAGGTTGACAGACGAATTCTTGCACCGACTTGGACGCGTCTACACCAAGGGTTAGTTTGACCTAACTATGGTGGTAACATTTTTTTTACATCCCCCAGTGGTGCAGCTAGATCCATCTAATTTTTAAGTGTAGACAAAGGGCAAGTCTACACTACAAAACGAAGTCAACCTAAGTTTCATCGACGGACAGCCATTGAATCGGATTTACACGTACACACTATGCTCCTAGTGTCCACCATGTGCGTCCCCACCAGGAGCGAGCACTTGCACCGATTTAATTGCCAGTGTGGGGCATTGTGGGACAGTTTCTGAAAGGCAGCAACTGTCGATGTAAGCAACACAGTGTCTGCACTGAGACTGCGTCAACATAACTACATCAACATAAGCGCAATGCCTCTCGTGGAGGTGGAGTTAAGTCAGTGGAGTGGGTGAGTTACAGAGGTGGGAGCTACTTTTTCAAGTAGATGCTTACAGAGTTAGGCTGACATAAGCTGCCTGATGTCAACCTAACTCTATAGTGTAGACCAGGCCCAAGCCGTACACAAGAGAAGACATTAGATAAGAGTTTAGGTGAAAGAGGATGAGAGGATCAGTGATGATGAGAAAAAGGGAGTTAACCTGAGAAAGCGATGTGCTAATTTACCCCCAAAGAACTGCACTTACAATACCATTCACAGAAAGCAGTTGTTAGCCCAAAGAATTCACTGGTTCTCCCAGTTTATAAACTCTGCTGGAAACCAGTGATGTGGGAAAATAATTGACAAACTTTGCCAGGGGAGTCAGTAAACAGCATAAGACAATTTGACCTCCAGATTTTTTTCTTTGTTTTTCTACAAATAAAGATATTTACTTTTTAAAAATACTTCATTGGCTCGTTAAGATGGTGAGGTCAGCTACTAAACGGCTCTTCCCACCTTCAAGTCTCACCGTTCTGCTTTTGCCTACAAAACACTTGACAATAGTTAGGCAGCTAGTGGGCAATGACTGCTGCTTATTACACTTCTGTGGTCATCCTCTCCTTGCCACACTGGCTATTCCCAGCTTGTGTGTTGTGGTCAGTTTTTTTCTCTTTCTCTGTCTTTTGTTATGTGTTTGTACAGCACCTTGCACAATGAGACCCCAATCCCCCACTGAGGCTAGGCGGTGCTACAGCAATAGAAATAATAAACAAAGTTAGGAATTTCACCTAAATCAATAAGGTGCTGGTAATGTTAACACAACTCTGTGTGTGTGTGTGTCCATCCAATTCCTTATTCCTTTGTTCAATGTAAACCTTCATGCAATATACTTAGCTATTATTGTATCTTATAAAATATACAAGACAAAGGGTCTTTGATTCTTTACCTAGTCCATTAGACCCTACTATAATATAAATCCTAGTACGAAGTCTGGCCAAGTAAAAAATGCTGGAACAATCTTAACATTAGGCATTTTTGTTATTATTTTATTATTTTTTTAGTTGCTTGAGCTCACAACTGTAATTCTGGAGGGCTGGGACAGCAAATTGTCATTCGCTAAGCAAGCTATGTAAATATGGAGAAAGCATCTTGGTAGGGACAGGCTCAGTGTGAATTTTTAGCCTCCCATCTGAAACGCCTCGGTACCGTTGTTTGTGTCAAGCCAGTCCAGCGGGGCTCTTGATGGTGCATCTACACTGGAATAAAAGACTCGCAGCTGGTAAGGGTCAGCTGACTCATGCTACCGGGGCTTGGGCTAGCGGGGCTAAAAACTGCTGTGTAGACATTCAGGCTCGGGGCTCTGGGACCCTCCCCCATTGCAGGGTCCCAGAGCTTGGGCTCCAGCCCAAGCCTGAACATCTACACGGCAATTGTACAGCCCCACAGTCCAAGACCCGCGAGCCCAAGTCAGCTGACCTTGACCAG
Source organism: Chelonia mydas (assembly GCF_015237465.2). Taxonomy (NCBI): domain Eukaryota; kingdom Metazoa; phylum Chordata; order Testudines; family Cheloniidae; genus Chelonia; species Chelonia mydas. Next base: position 253,002,800 of record NC_057850.1, read on the forward strand.
CCATGGGTGTTTAGCTGCTGTGTAGACGTACCCGGAGTGAACAAGAAAACATAAGTGCTGTCAGTTGGCAGTGGAGCATAAGCAGATAACTAGGGCTGTTTAAGGCAGACAGGAGCGAAGCTGCCTGAGTGAAGCCATATTCCTTTGGCCGTCATTAGGTTACTTGGCTATTTCTCCTAAACAGTCATAAAAAGACACTTGGTTCAATCTGTTTTATCTTTTTTACTTGGCCCAGGGGAGCATCTTTAGCTATACATGTGCCATGGAGAATGGATGGGCTGATAATTTACTGACGGTCAATCTCTCTCTCTCTCTCTCTGCCCTTTCTGTAGGTGTCAAGCACACCTCCTGAGTGCACCATCATGCTGGCGATCGAACACGAGCGTGAGAAATGCCTGGCAGACTCCAGCCTGGACAATCAGACAGTAGGTAAGGGATGGCTCTTTGCAGACTCCACATACAGAGAGCTGGGCAGTGACCTGCTCACTGAGTCCTTCCTACCACATATCGTACTCCTCTCTGGGAGCTGGAAGACCCCAAACTCTTGAGTTCAACTCAATTCCACAACTTCCACATTTATGCTGGGCTGAGTCTTGGCAATTTGCTGCATCTGTTAGCTTGCCCCTCACCTCAAGGGGAAGGGGAGAGGCAGAGGTATGAGTACTCCCCTTTTTTGGTATCCTCCTCTCTGGCGGGTGCTGGAGGGAGCAGCCCCCGTGCTCCCCAGGGTGCAGAAAATGCCGGAACTGCTATTCCAAGTGATCCCCGTGCAGCCATCAGAGGCGACGCATTGCGGGGCACACAGGGTCACATGCCCCACTAGATTTCTCAGGCTGCCCCCCGCCGGGACACCCGGCAGCGGCTCCCCCTGGTGGCGGCACTGGCCACGCATCTGTGAAGCACAAGGAGGGAGGAAGCGACAGGGCGGCTGGTTGAGCTCTTCCCCCTCATCCCGCTACATGGGGCTGCTTCTCCGTCCCTGCTGCTAGAGTCCTGGTGCTTCCCGTGGCCTGCTTTGCAGACCACCCACTGAGGTGAGCCAAGGACCGAAGGCAGAGGCAATGCATGGAGTGGTCACGTGCCCACCCAGAGCCTTTCAATGCCCGCCCACCATCCACAGTTACGTGTCACCTCTGGCAGCCGTGCAATTTCTTGTATGCCCTGAGCGTAGATCAGCCTGGTCTAGAAATCATGCACACAGTGAAATATGTTGTGGTGTGGAGTTTGATTATATTGGCCTCACCTAGTACACTAGCAGTGTCCTTAAAGCAGCAGGAGTCCGGTTGAGTGTGTTTAACTTGCCCTCCTGGAGTGCCTCTCTCAAGTCACAGAACCTGTTCTCATGATTAAAGGAGGCTTAAGGAGCAGCGATATACATGCCCACAATGGCAATGAACAATCCGATCATTGTGGAGGGATGGGGAGTGGAAAGGAGCACACAGGGCATGGAATTCGCTTCCCGCCTCCTGTCGTGTGTCTGTCGGAGCCCGTGAACTCATCGGTGTCAGTAATGTGCCGGGCTCACTGTGCTTTGCCCCTGGGGCTGCCGACCAAACTCCGCTGTACCTTCTGAAAACTCCTTTCTGTCTCGCTCTCTGGGCACGGCCCTTAGTTAGGCTAAAGACAGAATGTGGCATTCTGCACATTGATTTGTTACGTATATAATCATGTACAAATGCCAAGGTCATCCCTGGCATAGCCCTATTTAATTCAGGGAGGGATTTGGAGTCTGCTGACACCCGCTCAGGTTTTTGTAACCCACGCACCTCCAGAGTGTGGGGTTCTGTTCCCTCTAGTGGCACCATGCAGCGAGGTGATGACTCACCAGTGCGGCGCCTCCTGCTGGTTGTCTCGGGAATTAGCTCTTCCAGCCCGGAGCGCCCTCTGCAGGCCGGTGTCTCGCCTGCCACTGGCCCCCGTGTCCCTCCCGGACCGCGGTGCCCCTTTACCTTGGGGTGCTGCTCCCTGGCAGTGCCCCCTCACTCTGGGTCTCCCCTCCCAGGGGAACCCTCAGCCGTCTATCCCGTCCTTGCCTCAGTGGCTACTGCCAGTCACCCTCTGGCCCCCGCTCACTGGGGCAGACTGCAGTCTGTAAACCACTCATCATCGGCAAGGGGGGGTCGGACCAGCTGTCTCTGCCTAGATCTGGGCTGCCCCTCTGCAGCCCTAGTACCCTTGCGTGGGCCCTTAACTCAGCCTGCAGCTTGGGGCTTTGCTAGGCTGAAGCTCCCCAGCTCCCTCTGCCCTTCCCCAGCACTGCTCCACCCTAGGTACCCTGGTGGGCTCCCCAGCAGCCAGGCCCGTCTCTCTCAATAGCTAGGGAGAGATTGCCTGAGCTCCTGGCTCACAGCCTTATATAAGGCCTGCTGTGGCCTGATTGGGGTGTGGCCCCAGCTGTGGCTGCTTCCCCGTCAGCCTAGCCTTTAGCTCACAGCCCCAGCCCTTTCCCAGGGCTGGCTGCAACCCTTTCAGGCCCGGAGCGGATGACCACCCCGCTACACACCGATACCACTTGGAGATTAATGAGTCTGCTAGAGCCTTAGCTAAATGCCACGTGGCTTTTAGCTCATTCAGTAGAAGCTCCTGCATTAAGCTTCAGAGGTCCCAGGTTCAATCCCACCTGCTAACCGGGGTCTGTCGGTTTTTACAATACCACAACCTAATTAAGGTCCATATTGAGCATGGTACATGGACCACATTGCACCCCATTAATGTCCATCGTTATTAGCAAGTGTCTAAATGAATTCTGATTTTTCATGGTGCCACATTAAACTATTGGCTTGAAACAAATCGATATTCCTGCAGGGACTTCAGCTGTTTTCATTAAGTGGGACGGCTTCTGAGATTGCAGGGCATGTGCAGTCTGTAGTGCCTTTGCCTAGGCAGCATGTGGGTGTTTGCATGAGTTCGGTGTGCAGCGTCTTTGTGTATGTATACACCTGCAATGTTGCCACACCTGCTCACTAGGAAAGCTGGGCAAGGAACTGATTTTCCTGGTTTGCTGCCTGGACTGAAAAATCCAAAAACATTTTGGGTCAGGTCGAACAAAATGTTCCAGATGTTTTTTTTAATAAAAGCAAAGGAACTGAAGGGCTAGATTCACAAAATACTCCTGCACCTTTGGCTCTGGGATTATAGCCTGGGAGTAGAGAAACATTGGTTCAAGTCTGTACTATAGAGCAGGGATTTGAACTTGGGTCTCCCAGTGGCTCTCAACCTTTCCAGACTAGTGTACTCCTCGCAGGAGTCTGATTTGTCTTGCGTGCCCCACGTTTAACCTCACTTAGAAACTACTTGCTTGCAAAATCAGACATAAAAATCGAAAAGTGTCACAGCACGCTAGTACTGAACAATTGCTGACTTTCTCATTTTTACCATATAATTATAAAGTAAATCAACTGGAATATAAATATTGTACTTATACTTCAGTGTATAGTATATCGAGCGGGATAAACAAGTCATTGTCTGTATGAAATTTTAGTTTGTACTGACTTTGCCAGTGCTTGTTACGTAGCCTGTTGGAAAACTAGGCAAATCTCTAGATGAGTTGATGTACCCCATGGAAGACCTCTGAGTACCCCCAGGGGTACGCATAGCCCTGGTTGAGAACCACTGTTCTATTTTGTAATTAAGTACCCTACACACCGGGCTATAGGCTACTCTGAGGTGGGGGCAGTGAAGCCCTCTCATTTTTTCCTGTTGAAGCTGTTCCACTTGGTATGAAATACTTGTAGCCATTGGGCCAAAAAGAGCCAGCAAGGGAATGCCTCTATAGCCTGGCCGCGAGGGCACCTACCAACAATCCTAATCCCTGTCCCTGCGCCACGGAACGTTTAAGCATGCGGTGAGTGCCCATGTGCTTCCATGCAGTTTATGTATCCCTGTCAAGTGTCTGTCCTTGCGTGTGGGCACTTCAGGGTTTAGCGTGCAGTGTGAGAGCCCAGGTGGCAAAAAAGCGACTCTCCTAGACTGGTGCTAAACTATTGCATCAGTCATGTAACTGAAAGCAGCGCTGCGCAAAATTGGCTGTGTGTGTATGAGAGAGAGAGATGGGGAGAGAGATCTGAAACAGCAGCTGCCACTAAGTAGAACAGCACTCCCATATATTAAAATGATTACCATTTCAACTAGACAAAGCTGCCAGAAAAATCCTAGCGCATAACGTCTCTGTTAAACCCGTCATGAGATGGATCCGTAACAAGCAGGATTTTGGCACACGGGAAAGGGAGAACAAAAAGTGAATAAGGCCCCATGCCACCTTTAATAGAATACACTGATTTATGAGTGTGTTTGTGTGTTATCTATCTTCCGCACACTCTGCATCCTCTTGGCAGAAAGAAAATCTACTGTGGTTAAACAACTAATTTATAATTCTTTCTAATTAAATGCGTGGAATTAAAAACACAGATGATCCGTAGGAAACTGGAAATAACAGTGGATGTCAGAGCCATTGTCGGTGTATTGATGAAGGGGATGAATCTGTTTGATTTGTTAGACTAAGCCAGTGGCAAATGATTAATCAAGAACACCCTGCGGTGGCACTTTTATCGATCGTTACCTTTTACCTCTAGGTGTACAATTAGTTTTCCACTAAGAAACAATCTGGGCTGCATTAACACGCTGCTGGATGGCCAGGCATTATGCTGGAGGGGTTTGTATTGGTAGAAGTCAAGTGATCGCTGGGTTTCTGTTCAAATTCCCCCGCCCCTGTATTTTCAGAGCTGGTGGCAGGTGCCTAATTGTCAGGCCTGGCAGCAAAAGTCCTCTAGGTTTCCAGAGAACAGGTACAGAACGGGCCAGAGCAGAGCACCAATGTCCCTCATTCCTGAGTGGAAAGACCACCCTAAAAATGGACAGAGCCAGTCAGTTTTCATTAAGTGTGAGTCTACACTGCAGTTGGAAAGTGTGACTGCAGCATGGGTAGACACACCTGAGAGATTTTTTTCCATACACCTCCTAGGAAAACATTCCCAACTTTCAGAGTAACAGCCGTGTTAGTCTGTATTCGCAAAAAGAAAAGGAGTACTTGTGGCACCTTAGAGACTAACCAATTTATTTGAGCATGAGCTTTCGTGAGCTACAGCCCTTCTTGATGATCACTTTAGATAAGCTATTACCAGCAGGAGAGTGGGGTGGGAGGAGGTATTGTTTCATGGTGTCTGTGAATATAATAATGTCTTCTGCAATTTCCACAGTATGCATCCGATGAAGTGAGCTGTAGCTCACGAAAGCTCATGCTCAAATAAATTGGTTAGTCTCTAAGGTGCCACAAGTACTCCTTTTCTATTCCCAACTTTATGAAGCTTCCCATGTTACACTTGCTGGTCCTCTAGGAACTGATCCAAGCTAGCTCAGGTGTGTCACATCTCCTGATTGCAGTGCAGACACACCCCAAGTCTCACTGCTGAGGCAGCCAGTAAAGGTGCATAGAGCTAATTGTGATTGTACCCTGAGGCTTATTTAAAAAGGACTTATGCATAAGTGCCAAGTGCACCATTACAAAAGTACTTATAAGTACAAGTGTGCCAGAAATAGTAATTAAGTATTTATTAGGGCTGTCGATTAATCGCAGTTAACTTACACGATTAACTCAAAAAAAATTAATCACGATTAAACAGACTTTTAATCACACTCTTAAGCAATAGAATATAGATTTAATATGAATGAATCTTTAGTGCATCTGGCACGTGAATACCTTGCGACGCTGGCTACAACAGTGCCAAGCAAACACCTGTTGTCACTTTCAGGTGACACTGTAAACAAGAAGCGAGCAGCATTATCTCCTGTAAATGTAAACAAACTTGTTTGTCTTAGCGATTGGCTGAACAAAAAGTAGGACTGAGTGGACTTGTAGGCTCTAAAGTTTAACATTGTTTTGTTTTTTGAGTGCAAAAAAACCTACATTTGTAAGTTGCACTTTCACGATAGAGATTGCACTACAGTACTTGTACGATGTGAATTGAAAAATACGATTTCTTTGTTCATCATTTTTACAGTGCAAATGTTTGTAATAAAAAATGATCAAATATAGTGAGCACTGTACACTTTGTATTCTGTGTTGTAATTGAAATCAATATATTTGAAAATGTAGAAAAACATCCAAAAATATTTAATACATTTCAATTGGTATTCTGTTATTCTTTAACAGTGTGATTCATCGCAGTTAATTTTTTTAATCACAATTTTTTTTAATCGCTTGACAACCATAGTATTTATACATAAAAGTTCCACTGTAAACTCAAGTACTTTCAACTCCCATATTCACTGTAATTGTCTGCTCCGTATATGGTCAGCTACCTAAATAATATAAGCACAGAGTGGGAGAGAAGGAAGAGAGCAACAATTAATGGGGAAAAAACCTCTTAAACTTATACATTTCCTTTCCTGTGTGTGTACAGACAGCATATCATTCCATAAAATGGGCATTTTACTTCAATAACAGCATAATCTTGAACATATCCTGACATTGGTTCCTTCTTGGCAGAAGGATTTGTCCAGTGCTACGGAATAGTCTTTCCACAGGAGCAGAGCTTGGCAGTGTAGTATTAAATTAGATGAAGAGCTTAGCAACTACTGGGTATCTGTTCAGTTGATCCAGTTCAGGCAATGGATCACTGAGAAATTGTCTCCCAACAATTCTTAAGTCTGAGTCTCATGCAGATGCCACCTGATCATCCAAGTCATAGAAATTAGTGGCGGCTTTGGATGTCGCTTGATCTATAGCCATTGGCAGGGTGTGCTGGGGGCGGGGGGTGTGTCTAAGGCCAGCGGTATCTCCTAGTGGCGATTCTCAGGACTATGTGGCCCAATGGCGAGAATCAGTGGCTGCCTTGCATAGCAGCTAGAGTCTGTGGTAGTGTCGTCTAGTAGCGTAAGTCAGTGGCTGAGGGTAGGGTAACCTGGGCCACCCCCCCCCCACTCCACCAGGTTCCAACCCCAAGACCCATCCAAATAATGGTCCAGCTACGTGGCTAGGAACAGGTGCCCTTATGCCTGTTCCCTGGGTCACTTCCTACCTCTGCTTCTGTTCCTCCGTCTGCACCGTACGTCTGTCTTCGGAGAATGACCTGAGAGGCAGATCCCGAGTGTCTTCCTCGATCGGCAGCAGCTCGTCATCCGTGGCACCCGCGGTTGAAAGGTCTGCGGTGGCTTGACTGTGAGTCCCAGCCCCGGCCACTTAGAGCCTCAGCTACTTCTCCGCAGGAGGTTGCCGCACCCAACTTCTCTCCTGCTTGGTCAGCCTAGACTGCTCCCTTTGGAACTCCCCGTCCACGGGGAGCATGCCCAGCAGAGGTGGCGGGGCATGGCTTCCTGAGTCCAGAGCAACGCCCTCACCCTCACCGCACCAATGTGGAGTTCGTACACCCCGTCAGAGGGTGTCGCAACAAACCAGATCTTTTTTTTTTTTTTAAAAAAGTTCCTCTGAAATCTTTCTCTCATCCTGAGTCTGCAGCCAGCACAAATTTAAAAATGGGTGCGACGCAGAAGCAACAACGAATGAGTTTGTACTTTGGTTACTCTCAGCTGCGTCAGTGGTGAAAATATGCCCAACCTGTCTTCTAAATCCTTCCTTCGAATTATCTACTGAGGAAGAACTGTATTTTGGAGAAAATGACTCAAGCCTGGATTTTAGCACAAGCAAAATCTAGGCAGAACCACACCACAGAAAGATTCGATGTTCACTCCCCCCCACAACCTCCCAAAGTTTGTCAAGTGCAGTGGCAATTGGGGACATCATCTCCCAGCACTAACCTAAAAATTTCAGCTCTGGGTTGGAGAATGTTGGCAGCTGGAGACACTCCATCACCATATTAATCCTATCACACATGCCATAAACGCGGCGAAAGCCATCAACCTCTGAATTCCATTGCGTAGAGGTAGATTTGGAGAGTGTTTGTTTTTCCAGCGGTGTCACTCACAATCTCAGCACTCTTTTTGGGGTGTAGCATTGCTTAATGCAGAGCACTTAGCCACCACAGCCCGAGAAGCACCAGTAGTTGCTACCAGGTTCAGTGTGTGCAAAAAAACCAGGTCATAAGAACGGCCATACTGGGTCAGACCAATGGTCCTCCTAGCCTAGCAACCTGTCTTCCCACAGTGGCCAGTGTCAGATGTTTCAGAGGGAATGAACAGAACAGGGGAATTCATTGAGTGATCCCTCCCGTCATCCAGTCCCAGCTTCTAGGCAGTCAAAGGTTCCGGAACACTGAGACCATGGGGTTCCATGCCTGACTACCTTGGCTAATAGCCTATCCTCCAGGAACGTATCTAATTCTTTTTTGAACCCAGTAATACTTTTGGCCTTAACAACATCCCCAGCAATGAGTTCCAAAAATTGACTCTGCGTTGTATGGAGAAGTACTTCCTTTTGTTTGTTTTAAACTGGCTGCCTATTCATTTCTTTGGGGGACCCCTGGTTCTTGTGTTCTGTGAAGGGGTAAATAGCACTTCCTGATTCACTTTCCTCACACTGTTCATGATTGTATAGACCTCTGTCATATCCCCCCTCAGTCATCTCTTGGCCAAGCTAAACACTCCCAGTCTTTTTAATCTCTCCTATACAGAAGCTGTTCCATACCCTTAATCACTTTAGTTGCCCTTCTCTGTACTTTTTCCAGTTCTAAAATATCTTTTTTTAGATGTGGATGCATCTGATGAAGTGGGCTTTAGCCTACAAAAGCTTATGCTCAAATAAATTTGTTAGTCTCTAAGGTGCCACAAGTACTCCTAGTTCTTTCTGCTGATACAGAGTAACATGGCTACCACTCTGAAACCATTTACAGCAAGGTTACTGCACCTCATGAAAATGATCAGGGGGCTGGGGCACATGACTTACGAGGAGAGGCTGAGGGAACTAGAGTTATTTAGTCTGCAGAAGAGAAGAGTGAGGGGGGATTTGATAGCAGCCTTCAACTACCTGAAGGGGGGTTCCAAAGAGGATGGAGCTTGGCCGTTTTCAGTGGTGGCAGATGACAGAACAAGAAGCAATGGTCTCAAGTTGCAGTGGGGAAGGTCTAGGTTGGATATTAGGAAACACTATTTCACTAGGAGGGTGGTGAAGCACTGGAATGGGTTACCTAGGGAGGTGGTGGAATCTCCATCCTTAGAGGTTTTTAAGGCCTGGCTTGACAAAGCCCTGGCTGGGATGATTTAGTTGGGGTTGGTCCTGCTTTGAGCAGGGGGTTGGACTAGATGACCTCCTGAGGTCTCTTCCAACCATAATAGTCTATGATTCTAGCAGAGTAAAGGTGGGAACACAGGTATAACCCACGCTATGCCCTCATTACACTTCCTGAGCTGTGTAAAGAGGCCCTAAGGCCCCATAGCCTCTGTACCTTTATTATTTTCTTCTGACGCAACGCTGAGCACCTGTAGCCCATACCGGCTAGGTAAGAACCAGTCGGTGCTCTGAACCTCTGAAAATTCAAGTCACTGATGTTTTCTGGCTCTTTTTTCTTTTCTTGTGTCATTTAAAAGGCTCTTTGTTGGATACGAATACATTAGGAAATGGGGTTTGGCCATGGCTCCTGCTGTCTCTTAGCTAAGGAGGAAATGCTGTTGAGTTCCACTGAACATGGACCCACCCAGCTGTCTGGCGATAAAGCCTTCCTTCTTTGTTATCTCTGAGGTGATTAGGAGGCTTCCTGGTTGTCCTCCCAGGAGCATAACTTCGCTCCTTGGAAGTCACTGTTACATGGGAGGTCTGACTGTGATGCAACAGACCAGATCTATAGGCTGTTGATAACGATTCCGCTGAGCTCTGGGTATGACTGCTGCATGCAGCGTGAGTCACCCGCCTGCTATTCTGTTGCCTTAATCCTCCATCACAGACACATTTTAATCCTGCTAATTTATTTATAGGTCAGTCTCGGGCTGCAGAAAGTGGTTCGTTTGCCACTGTGGTGCTCGGGCGTTAGGTTCTGATGGTGAACGGGAAACCAGGAGATGCGAATGCAGCACGGCACTTGACCCACAGGGAGTGGCCTGCCAGTGCTTTGTGTGCTACATAAGAACATATAAGAACGGCCGTACTGGGTCAGACCAAAGGTCCATCTAGCCCAGTATCCTGTCTTCCGACAGTGGCCAGTGCCAGGTGCCCCAGAGGGAATGAACAGAGCAGGCCATCATCAAGTGGTCCATCCCCTGTCGCCCATTCCCAGCTTCTGTGGCACCTGTGCATTAGCAGCTTCACTGCGCAAAAGCTACTCAAGGTGAAGTTGTCCTACTGTCCTTTTCTCCAGGAAATGCTTCGGTTTGTTTTTCGTCAAGGCAAATAATAATACTCAATGTTGTTGCTGTTTAATACAAAGCAAAATGTTCATCTACCCCGGGGGATGGAAAGTAGCTCCTTATGTTAATATGTCCTACGTCGACTCTTGTTATTAAGAGAGATTTCCTAACAAGTCTTTGACAGTATCCTTTTAAACTTTGCAGCTCAATTTCCTGAGGCATCACTTCAAAGTCACTTTTCATCATTTTAGAAATCCCTTTAGGAGCTTGAGAATGAAAGCTGGCCCCATACTGATTCCCACTCTGCCCTTCAAGTGCAGGTATCCTAGAATCTTGGGAATGTCGGGCTGGGAGAGACCCCAAGAAGTCATCAAGTCCAGCCCCCTGTGCTGAGGCAGCACCAAGTAAACCTGGACCATCCCTGACAGGCGTTTGTCCAGCCTGTTCTGAAAAACCTCCCATGACGGGGATGCCACGACCTCCCTTGGAAGCCTGGTCCAGAGCTTAACTACCCTTATAGTGAGAGAGTTTTTCCTAATATTTAACCTAAATCTCCCTTGCTGCAGACTAAGACCATTACTTCTTGTCCTACCATCAGTGGACATGGAAAAACAATTGGTCCCTGTCCTCTTTATAACAGCCCTTAACATATTTGAAGACTGTTATCAGCTCTCCCCCCGCCCCAGTCTCTTTTTCTCAAGACTAAACATGTCCCGTTTTTTGTTTTTTAACCTTTCCTCGTGGGTCAGGTTTTCTAAATCTTTTTTCATTGCTGTAGCGCTCCTCTGGACTCTTTCCAATGTGGCCCCTGCTTTTGTAAAGTGAGGTGCCCAGAACTGGACACAGTTCTTCAGCTCAGGCCTTAGCAATGCTGAGTAGAGCGGGACAGTTACCTCCCATGTCTTACATATGACACTTCTGTTGATGCATCCCAGAATGATATTCGCATTTTTAGCAGCTGCACAACACTGTTGACTTGTATTCAGTTTGTGATCCACTGTAGCCCCCAGATCCCTTTCAGGAGTACACCACCTGGCCAGTTATTCCCCATTTTGTGGTTTTGCATTTGATTTTTCCTTGCTAAGTGAAGTACTTAGCACTTATCTTTATTGAATTTAATCTTGTTGATTTCAGCCCAATTCTCCAGTTTGTCAAGGTCATTTTGAATTCTAATCCTGTCCCCCAAAGTGCTTGCAACCCCTCCCAGCCTGGTGTCCTCTGTAAAGGTTATACGCATACTCTCCATCCACTTGAATGATTATTCAAGTCATTAGTGAAACTATTGAATAGTACCGGACCCAGGACTGACTCCTAAGGGACTCCACTAGCTAAGCCCTTGCAGTCTGGCAGCATAGTCTTTGAGTATGGTCTTTCAGCCAGTTGTGCACCTAACCTTATAGTAATACCGTGTACACCACATTTCCCTAGTTTGTGATACAGTGTCAAAAGCCTTACTAAAATCAAGATATATCACATCTACTGCTTCCCCCTATCCACTAGGCCAGTAACCTGTCAAAGAAGGAAATGAGGTTGGTTTGGCATAATTTGTTCTTCACAAATCCATGCAGGCTGTTCCTTATTACCCTATTATCCTCTAAATGCTTACAAACTGATTGTTTATAAGTATCTTTCTAGGTATCTTTCTAGGCTAAAGTTAAGATGCACAATAATCTTCTTAGCAAACTGGCAGGTTTGTCATGGGGTGCTCGTGCTCCAGCTCCGTGAACGTCAGCTCTTGCCACCGCGTATTCGGTGGTGGAGTCCTGTGCACCAGTATGGAGCCAATCGTCACACACCAAACTGGTGGATACGCAGTTACATGCCTCCATGCATATCATCTCCGGCACCCTGTGTCCGACTCCACTCCCACGGCTCCCAGTTCTGAGCAATATTGCTCCTCCTCCTATCAATGAGAGGTTGCCACTTGCAAGTTACTGGAGAAAGTACGCACCAACTCAAGCCTACCGCTGCACAATGACCTTTTTAAACCACCAGCTGCACGTTTGCCGTCACATCGCCCATTATGGTCTCATCCACCCCGCCAGGATGTTAGGGCAGAAACACTCTGGCAAGAGGAAATGGCTATCTGTTATAATCCCCAACCAGTCCCTCGTCGCTGACCCCAAAATTTGCCCGCCTGGTTTTGACCTGCCCCATCGCCAAAGGTCCCCGTTGAACAGATTCCGGACCGGGCAAAGTCTCTGTGCAGCCAGCCACTATCGCTGGGGCCTTCGTGACAGCCCTTTGTGCAGCTGCAGTGCAACACAGACGATGACACACATTGTCGAGGAATGCTTGCTGACTAGGTTCAGCGGTGGCCGCGAAGAACTGCATCACCCCACTGAAGATGCCATCGCTGGGCTAGATGACTATGCACACGCTAAATAAAATCTAGGTATTGAAGGTAGGCTGACTGGTGTATAATTCCCCAGGTCCTCTTTGTACCCCTTTTAAAGACATGGAGACAATTGATCATTGTTCTCTTTATAACAGCCCTTAACATATGTGAAGACTGTTATTGGGTCCCCTCTCAGTCGTCTTTTCTCAAAAATATCAGTTTTCCCGATAAGTCAAGTTTTCTAAACCTTTGATAGTTTTTGTTGCTCTCTCTGGACTTTCTCCATTTTGTCCACATCTTTCTTAAAGTGTGAGACCCAGAGCTGGACACCGTGCTCCAGCTGAGGCCTCACCAGTGCTGAGTAGAGCAGAACAATTACCTCCTGTGTCGTACATTCGACCCTCCTCTTAATACACCCCAGAATGATATTAGCATGTATCACATTGCTGATGGGGGTCTCTCTCCTGGGAACAATGACTCTGAAAAAGACCCAGGTGATCATTGTGGATAATCAGCTGAACATGAGCATCCTGTGCGATGCAGCAGCCAAAACAGCTCATGCAATCCTTGGATGTAGAAACAGGAGAAGAGGGAGGAGTTATTACCTATTGTGACAAAGTTCCTCCTCTACCTTGGTGGGTCTTGTGTTTATTGGGAGATTTGCTCGCCTTGGAGCTTCACAGCAGCCCTCAGCTTGGCCGTTTTCGTGAACCCACAGTCCAGGTCAACTCCTCCTGTGTCTGATCAGGAGTTGGGAGGATTTGGGGGGAACCCGGGCCCGCCCTCTACTCTGGGTTCCAGGCCAGGGCCCTGTGGAATGCAGCTATCTAGAGTGCCTCCTGGAACAGCTGTGCGACAACTACAACTCCCTGGGCTACTTCCCCATGGCCTCCTCCCAACACTTTCTTTATCCTCACCATAGGACCTTCCTCCTGGTGTCTGATAATGCTTGTACTCCTCAGTCCTCCAACAGTCCGTGTTCTCACTCTCAGCTCCTAGTGCCTCTTGCTCCCAGCTCCTCACACGCACACCACAAACTGAAGTAAGCTCCTTTTTAAAACCTAGGTGCCCTGATTGGCCTGCCTTAATTGATTCTAGCTGCTTCTTGATTGGCTGCAGGTGTTCTAATCAGCCTGTCTGTCTTAATTGTCTCCAGAAGGTTCCTGATTGTTCTGGAACCTTCCCTGTTACCTTACCCAGGGAAAAGGGACCTACTTAACCTGGGGCTAATATATCTGCCTTCTATTACTCTCCTGTAGCCATCCGGCCCGACCCTGTCACACTATGTAATTGGCACTGGGGAAACCACTGCTGAAATACTGTGTCTAGTTCTGGTGTCTGCAGTTCAAAAAGGATGTTGATATATTAAAGATGGTTCTGGGAGGAGCCACATTAATGACTGAACGATTAGAAAAACATGCCTTCTAGTGATAGACTCCAAGAGTTCAATGTGCTTAGCTTAACAAAGAGAAGGTTAAGGAGCGACTTGATCACAGTCTATGGTACCTGTACAGGGAACAGAAATTTGATAACAGAGGGCTCTCCGGTCTAGCAGACCAACGTATAACAAAATCCAATGGCTGGAAGCTGAAGCTAGAAAAATTCAGACTAGAAACAAGGTGCAGTTTTTTAACAGTGAGGGTAATTAACCACTGAAACAATTGACCAAAGGTACAGTGAATTCTTCACCACTGGCAATTTTAAAATAAAGATGGGATGTTTTCCTAGATGATACATGCTCTGTCTCAAACAGGAATGGGTAAAGAGCAGTCCTATGGCCTGGGTTAGACAGGAGCGCAGACTAGATAATCACAAATAGTCCCTTCTGGCCTCATAAATTGTGACTCTACAGCTTGTGTAGCTAGTAATAACATTACCCACAGCAGCAACGAACTTTCTCACAGTAGCACAAGAGGAAAGGTTTTGTCCTCATTTTGCTTTCAGAGCCTACAGATGCTGGCAAATGTCTTTCCAAGTGGAGCGCTCTGGAGCCCCTGAGGGCGTGCCGGGAGGCACATTGCAAAGCCTTTAGCAAATCGCTGCTCACTGACTTGTGTTCGTTATGTAACGTTCCCAAAAAAGCGATTCCCCCCTCCTCCGCTGCAGCTTACAAACCGCTTGGTTTAATTGAAATAGCGGAGCGAAAAAACGGAGGGGATTTACCAGCGAGGCAAGCCAAAGCAAGCATGACTAGGTCAGTTGACTGTGTTCCTAATCTGATTATCTCATTACTGCTAATCAATTCCCTTTCTAATCATTCATTCCTTAAGCAACATGAGAATTAGCGACTGAGCTGTGAAATCTGTTGTAAGTAATTTGACAGGCTTCTGTGCAATGTGCATTCAGACAAGCTGCTCTCTGGTCTACGGTGCTGAGCAGCAAGACCCAGTGTCATAAACAGAGCTTATTGGAGAGGGGTGAAAGTCTTAGAAAGCTTGCCCACAGCTTGGAGATTGCTTTAATGGCCTGGAAAGCACATACTTGGTTATGAATGAAGTGAGCAAGAAGACAGAGGGCACCATTAAAGCTCTGAGATTAGCTGAAGATCTGGACTAATGACCAGAGCAAGGGGAATGTGATTTTCTGCACTGACAGGATTCCACGGCATCCCCTGCTTATAGCTTTTAGGTGTTGAGTCTGCCAGGTGCCAAATGCTGGTTGTGAGGATACTTGGCTCCTGTTCACTTCAGTGGGAGTTAAGTGAGTTCAGAATCCGACTCCCGGTGCTCAGCACCTCACAGGACCAGACCACTGGTTTCCATTTTTCATCATGGCGACCAATATTTTAAGACTCAGTTGTTTCATAGTGTGACAAAGTTCCTGCTCTACCTTGGTGGGTCTTGCGCTTATTAGCGGATTTGCTCGCCTTGGAGCTTCACAGCAGCCCTCAGCTTGGCCGTTTTTCTGAACCCACAATCCAGTTCGACGACTCCTGTGTCTGACCAGGAGTTGGGAGGATTTGGGGGGAACCCGGGCCCGCCTTCTACTCCACGTTCCAGCCCAGGGCCCTGTGGAATGCAGCTGTCTAGAGTGCCTCCTGGAACAGCTGTGCGACAACTACAACTTCCTGGGCTACTTCCCCATGACTTCCTCCCAACACCTTCTTTATCCTCACCATAGGACCTTCCTCCTGGTGTCTGATAATGCTTGTACTCCTCAGTCCTCCAACAGTCCGTGTTCTCACTCTCAGCTCCTAGTGCCTCTTGCTCCCAGCTCCTCACACGCACACCACAAACTGAAGTAAGCTCCTTTTTAAAACCCAGGTGCCCTGATTGGCCTGCCTTAATTGATTCTAGCTGCTTCTTGATTGGCTGCAGGTGTTCTAATCAGCCTGTCTGTCTTAATTGTCTCCAGAAGGTTCCTGATTGTTCTGGAACCTTCCCTGTTACCTTACCCAGGGAAAAGGGACCTACTTAACCTGGGGCTAATATATCTGCCTTCTATTACTCTCCATAGCCGTCTTGCCCGACCCTGTCACAATAGGATATGTGATTGGTGCTACTTCTGTTAAAGCCCGAGGGGAAATAGCGGCCCAGATTTCAAACTCCCATGTGCTTACTCACTCGTTCAATACACTGTGATGTATGCATCCAAGTCAGGATTTGCAGGCTCATCTGGGCAGTTGCATACGGCATCATGGCATGGAAACCCATTTCGCCCATTATATATGTAATCTTGGTGTGTGGGACGTACAAAGTTTAACCTCGGTGAAGACAACTCTTGTTTCCAGCTCCATGTGCATATAACCGATGTTGGCTTGCAAGGCCAGATTTGGGGCCTGGGCTGCTTTGTCAGATTTTGAAGCGATCAAGACGTGTTTTACAAGAGAAAAGGCAGCAAACATATGGAAATTAAAAATCCAACAGGGAAAAAGGTTAATGCAGTTTAAATGAGGAGTCTGTTTATACATCACTCTCTGTTTATAATGCAGCAAGATAAGAGATAATTAATAGCTCTTTTCCTGTAAAGACCGAAGTGAATTCTCACCCTCTGAACTGGCTAAGGCCTCCGAGTGTATAAAGCGGTCAGATCTGGGCTTTTTTGAAAGGGGTTGGTGGTGGATTGACAGCCCTGAGGCTGATGTCCTCCATCACCAGAACAGGGCCAGTATGCTCCTTGCATATCTGTCCTATCAATATGCTTCACCCCTGGCCTGAAGGGATCTCCTCCATTAAAGACAGGTGTTCCTAAGTCAGATGAACACTGAATGCTTCAGCCTGAAAATTTCAGCAATCATCAAACAAAATCATAACCCCTCAGCTGTTGGCCTGTCGGCCGAGACTGTCAACAAAAGCGGGCCAACAGTGAGGGTGGCTCTGTAGAACAGTCCATTGGGAATTAGACTTCACAGCTTATCAAAATGGCGACTGCCCTCAGTCACCGCTGACCTGTGTCATATTGAAACCTGGAATCTGGAGCGCTTAATAGTCCTCCAACCTATCCAGTCCCCAAAAATCTCTCTCTCAAGTTGGGAGACTGGAGTGGATTGGTTGTCAGGAAAATTCAAAGACATTAAAGTGAGCCCCTCTTTCAGAGTGGCCTGCCCTAATATTGTTGTTTTGCAGGAGCAGGCATCTGAAAGCTCTTTGGGCAGGAGCTAGCTTTTTGTTTTGCTTGTACAGCACCTACCGTAGTGGGGCCCTGGTCTGTGAGTAGGGCTCCTAGGTGCTACAGTAAAACAGACGAACTAGTCGTCGAAAGCTCACACTGTCGTAAAGTCGTGTGTGCAAAAAAGCTGAAAATAGCCGAGAACTTTAAAACTTGGACCTTCGCAAACCGTGAGTCCCGGGGATGATTGAACCGGGTGAACTGTGGCAGTTGGGCCAAGTAATCCACCATCTGTGCAGCCTCCCTCATACAGCCAATGAAATTGTTGCATGCAAATTAGCTGGAGAGTAAAGGTATTGGATTGGTTGAGTTATCTCTGATATCACAATGGTCTAGGACTCTTGGCACAGCATAAGTACGTGCCTTATTGTAGCTGAAAGCCCATGCTGCTGCACAGATGTAATTTGAAAAGACCAAGTGGCTGACGGCTCTAAAATTGGGCAGCAACAATCCTTGAATCCCAGTGATCAGTGAAGCTGGTGATATTCTAAACAAAATGAGCTCTCAGCCATGCTGTTTCCATTGCTTCACACTGACTCAACAGACATTCTAGGCTTCAGAAGGACAATCCTGGAATCTTTTATGTAGATAATAATGAATAATAATAGTAATAAAAGGGAAGCCCATGTTTTCCTAGAGATGGTTCCAAGCCAAAGCCCCAGATTTGAACACCCCCAACCTTTGGAGCATTTGAATTCCAGATCCAAAGTTTGCATTGTCTTAAGCAACAAATCCCATTCTCTGAGCTTCTGGTGAAGATGCTGGTACACAAAATTGTCAAATTAAAAAGAAATGACACGTGGACAACTGATGTCCAACGTGGAGGCAAGAGACAGGACTTAGCTGGGCAGTTTCCTTGAATGTTAATGAAAAGGTCCTGACAATGAGAGCCATTCTTCCTATCTTTTAAAGGTAGCTTGCAATTACTTTTGGCCTGAAGGACTTGAAAAATGTTCCTTACCCCATAAAGTACAAATTCCTAGTCTAAGGCCCAGCTTTTCGTCCCCCTCTTGCCCGTTCCAGAGTAGAACTCCCATTGCGGGTAATGGGAGACTTGCATAGGAACCGAGTACTGATGAAGCTCTGTATTGCACGTAAGCAATCTGAGATGTACAGAAAAGACCTGGATTTTGCTCTGAACTTGCCCTCAGAAAGGCATAACAGGGAATATGTAAAGTATCCTGTGGAATTCTCTTAAGATTCTGGTCGGCATCTGTGCCTGTTGAGGTTTCCCCATGAGAACCTTGAGTGGGAAGAGCGAATCCATAAGAAGATAAGAACGTCCATGCTGGGTCAGACCAAAGGTCCAGCTAGCCCACTATCCTGTCTTCCAACAGTGGCCAATGCTAGGTACCCCAGAGGGAATGAACAGAACAGGTAATCTTCAAGTGATCCATCCCCTGTTACCCATTCCCAGCTTCTGGCAACCGGAGGCTAGGGACACTGTCCCTGCCCATCCTGGCTAATAGCCATTGAGGGACCTATCATCCAGGAACTTATCTAGTTCTTTTTTGAACCATGTTTATAGTCTTGGATTCCAGTTCCATCCATTTTCTGCCTCACTGCATCATTGGGTTTGAAGCTTTAATTTTGTCTTGAGTGTTGGAGAAATTTTCAGGTTGCAGCCTTTCTAGCAAACAGCAGTGTTTATTCAACTTGGGAACAGCTGTCTTCTCACTTTCAGGATTAAAAACCATTTAATGAAAACAAATCTCGTCCCGAAAAAGGCATTTTCATTTGGAGACATGTAACATTTGGAAATGCCCTTTTGGTTCTTGTGCTGGGTTTTGTGGGGTTTTTTCCAATAGGATAATATGCAAATACGCACAGCGTTAGTTATGCAAAGGTTATAAAAATAAACAGGAGAGAATACCATTGCTACAGACTAATAGCGTGTTAGAGGCAAAGGATAATTGCTCAAATGTAATCCCCAGATGAAAAGCTTTAATTTGTTTTCTATAATGATTTGCATGCATTTTTCCCCTTATCGGATTTATGGTTAAGAAACCCCCTTTTTGATTCTGACGATTTAACAGAGCAAGGATCTCTCTGCTTTGTGCCAACTGATGTCTGCACTGGCAACTCACAGGCATCCCACAGGCTGCATCAAAGCCCCGTTGAGAGCTCTGGGCCTGATCCAAAGCCTGCTGAAGTCAGTGGGGAATCTTTTCTACTGTCTTCAGTGGGCACTGAATCAAGCCTTTCAGTGTCTAAGGAGTCTATCATGGGTAAGTCTACACTGTGTTTTAAAACGTGCAGAAACGAGTCTCGGAGCCCAGGTCTGCAGACTTGGGTTCGCACGACCGCGCTAAAAGCAACCGTGTAAACACTGCGACTCGGGCTGGAGCTCCGGTTCTCAAGCCCACCCCTGCCTCTCTGGGTTTCAGAACCTGAACTCCACGCAGAGTTGCAAGCTGGTTTTAGCACCATAGCGCGAGCCCCATGAGCTAAGTTGGAAAACCTGGGCTCTGAGTTTAAAACACAGTGCCAACATGCCCTCGTGTCTAGAGAACTTGGTATGCAGAGATGGGGGCATAAAGCTGTGGAGGGTGCAGGTAGGGGGAAAGAGCTTTCAAGCTGATGGATCTGATTGAGGCGTGTATTCAAGGAGGTTTATGAATGAGGGATGTCTTGCAGAACATCAGCTGTAATGTCATCTTTACTTGCCAGTAAATATTTGGCCTTCATACAGGCAGGATGCTGAGCACCAGGTGACAGAGCTGGGGGAGAGACATTCGTTAGTCTTTCCACTGTTCTGCTCCATGGGCTGGAATACCAGCCTGCACAGTGGTTATAATAAGCGAGAACCAGATCCTGAAGTCTTTGCTTAGGCAAAACTCTCACTGTAGCCAGTTGGGATTTAACAGGAATAAGGACTCTAGGATCAGACCCAAGGTCAGCCGCCCCGCTCTTGTTATTGGAAGAGGAGTCTGTAACAGCAGTTCCTGGAAATGTGTTCCGTTTATATAAATTGATGTGTAAGTCACTTCGTAGTGCAATAGAAATATTTGACTTATGGAGAAAAGAAAGATTGCAATGTTGGCTGGGAATCTATGCTCGTGCAGCCATAAAAGCTCAGGTATTTTGATCTTCCGTTGGGTCTGAATGCTGTTTTTCTAAGCCCACTGAGGTTTCGGGGAAGAGATTCATATGAAAGATGATATAGTTTCTCACTCTGAAAGGTCATGAAATTTCTAGCCTGGCCATTTATATGCCATAGGAAACAACTCATATTAAGTAGGGGCTAGTAGAAACATTCCTTAAGGATGACACTTTTATCAGCATACAAGAAATCAATCTATATATTAGGCAGGCTATAACCCCGCTAAAATGTCCTATACTTGAGTAACCACTTGTTATTGGTCTCATTGTAGGGTGGACGGCCCCTTGAAGGGGAATCAGGGTCCAATCTATTTGTGATGGCTTCTTTAAGGAGACCAAGCCAGCGTGGCCCACTTGCAAATAATTAACTGCTGAGGTGGCTGGCTGGCAGCTAATTGACTAATGAGTGCCTGGACCTGATAGGAGGCTACCACTGCTCTGTTGGAGGGCTGTGCTCCAAAAGAGAGGAGGCTTCTAAGGAGAGGCGCTCCCAGAGGAGCTAGCAGGAAGAGGGTGTCCACATGGTGACCTCTGCCAGCCAACAGGTCAAAGGAGAGAGTAAAAAAGGAGCCAGCTGGGGAGAAGCTGACTGAGGATTATAGCTGGCCTGAAGCATAATCCTGCTCCAGAAGTAGGGCAGGGGAGTCCTGAACTTGGGGAGGAGGCTTGTTGGCCTTAGCCCCAGGGTCAGAAGATGGAATAATGGGTTCGAGTTCCCTTAGCTGAGCCTGGGGCTAGCTGGCTCAGGTCAGTTAATGAGCCCAGCTGAGCTGCAGCAGCATTTCGCCTGATTGGCCGGCCCACCCCGTTGGCTGCAAGGAGCCAACAGGCATGCTTTAAGCTCAGCAGCAGTGGCAGGTCACCGGCTGCTCAATGCATACACCTGCAGCTGCGATGTCTCCTGTACCTGCCTCGTTCCCAGCCTTGTTCCAGACCTGCTCCTATCTCACTCCAATCTGCTCCAGCCCTGCTCCCTTGCCTGGCTTCTGACTCCGCCTACTTTTTGTGTTGAATTCTCGCAGCATTTTCTGTAATTTGATAGTATTTTCAGCGATCTACGCAATATCGTCCACGAATCTGAGATGGTTTAACTGCTCCCCGTTGATGTTGATTCCACCCTTCCAATTCCTCTGCCTCATTACCATTTCAAGGCACGCTGTGAGGAGTTTCGGTGAAACTGTGTCTCCTTATTTCACACCTTTCTTAACTGGCATGTGAAGGTGGGTATCAAAGTTATATCTGTAGTGCAGTCAGAATTTGCTTCCTTTAATAGTTTGATATAGTTTGTGTCAATGCCCTGCTCTGCAAGAGCTTTCAACACTACATTGATCTCTACGCTGTCAAACGCTTTTTTTAAAGTCAACGAAGGCAATACGTAAAGGGAATTTGTATTCACTTGAGCGTTACAATAACTGGTTTCTAGTGAAAATATGGTCCATTGTGCTGAAGTTCCTTCAAAAGCCTGCCTGCTTTCTCAGCCGCTACTCGTCCAGACTCTGTGAGAGTCGGTTTGTTATTATTTTAGTGAACAGCTTGTAGACGTGAGAGCAGGCATACAGGACGATAGTTCTTGAGATCTTCACAGTCGCCCTTCTTGTGCGGCAGAATGGTGTTGGACTCCTTCCAGCGACATGGTATCGTCTGCATTTCCAAGTAACGGCTAAACCTCTGAGCAAGGGTTTCCCAGAGGTCTTGGCCTCCAGCTCTTATCATTTTGATTCAGTCCATCTTTACCTAGGGCTTTTCCTTCCTTCATTTGGGGAACTGCATGTCGAACTTCACTGACGAGGATTGGGAGTATGTGCCCGTTGGTCTGTTGAAGTGTTGGTACTGGGACATTTATCTGAGACGCGAACAGTTCAGATCACTTCCATCCCTGTTCTGTCAATTACTGGTTTTCCATCCCTGTTCTTCAGCACCATTATTGTTGACCTGTGCAGTGTCAATTCCCTCTTGCATTTTCTGCGATCTTCAGCCATCTTTAAGAGCCTTTCATTTCGGTACTTCTTGAAGTCCTCCTTTAGTCGTCGTCTTACCAACTTGCAGAGGAGGGAGTACTCAAGTTTGTCACCATAATTTCACTTCATGTGCCTCTGCTTCTCTAGCAAGTTCCGCGGTTCCTCCAAGATTCTTCCCCTCGCTCTTTTCGCTCTTTCTTTCTCAGCTAATTTCACACATTGCGTCAATTTATCAGTGAAGTTTTTATGATCCTCATAACAGTTATCTATAGGATGCCAGTCTTCCTTGGAAATGTTCGATTTCAAGATTGCCTCATTGAATATTTTTGGCCGCTGTCTCTGATTTGCCATCTTTAGTGCTTTCATCTCCACCTTTTCTTTGAAGTTGAAGTACTAAGATGTCTTGGACAATGCACCACTTATCGATCATACTATAGTCAATCTCATTCTTGTTCTTCTTCTCATTGGGCGCGATCAATGTCCACCTCCTCTTGGCCTTCTTCTTAAACCAGGTGTTACCAATGAATATTCCTTTCGCCTCCGCCAGAGTTGCTAGTCGCTCTCCTCATGGATTTCGTTCACCGATGCCGTACCTTCCAATGAACTTTTCACCTTCTTTTCCTCTTCCAATTTTGGCATTGAAATCTCCCATCGCGATTGTATATGTGGATTTTTGAGGAAGGGTTTCCTCGGGCTCCTGATAGAATTCTTCCACATTGTCGTCTTTGCTTTTGCTTGTGGGAGCATAGATTTGAATTGTAGCAGATCGCAGACTCACCAGTGCAGCATCTCCTGGGAATTAGCTCTTTTCCAGCCTCGGCGCCCTTTGCTGGCTGGTGTCTCACCTGCCTCAGGCCCCCATGTCCCTTTACCTCAGGGTTCTACCCCAGCAGTACCCCCTTACTCTAGGTTTTCCCTCCCAGGGGAACCCCCAACCCTCTAAACCCACCTTGCCTCAGTGGCTACTGCCAGTCATCAGCTAGTCCCCCTCTCACTGGGGCAAACTGCAGTCTGTAATGGCCACTCATCATCAGCAAGAGGGTTGGACCAGCTGCCTCTGCCTGTCCCTGGGCTATCCCTCTTTAGCCCCAGTACCTGCCTTGGGCCTTTAACAAGGCCTCAGCCTGGTGAGTTGCCAGGCTGGAGCTCCCCAGCTCCTCTTCCCTTTCCCCAGTCCTGCTCCGCTTCAGGTACCCTTTTCTCCCAGGCAGATAGGTCCTTCTCCCTCCAAGGCTGAAGAGAGACTCCTCAGCTCCTGGCTCACAGCCCTTTTATCGGGCCACCTGTGGCCTGCTTGGGCGTGGCCCGAGCTGTGGCTACTTCCCCAATCAGCCTAGCCTTTTCCATCGGAGTGGGCTAACTGCCCCCACTACACGAATAATCTTGAGGGCTCTGTTCTTGTTCAGTTGGTGTAGCAGTCCAATGCGCAATGACTTGAACTTGCAGGAGATGATTTTTGAAGACCATTCCTTGTTGATGTTGAAGCCAGTTCCTCCAATGGTGCTCGCACCGTCTCCTTTTCCCAACATGATGATACTTTCGTCTCTCCAGTTCGCTTCCATCTCCTTGCTTCGTCGTGTTTCGCAGAGACCAAGGATGCCGCAGGCTGTCCTTGCCTTCTCCTCCACTAGACGGTTGATCGAATCATCTCTCATCAGTGTCCTGCAGTTATAGGTGCACACTGAGAGGGCAGTCCTTTTTCTGGCCCCTGAGATTTTTAACAGCCTCTTGTTGACTGAACTCTGCACCACTGTCGTAGAATGGATCGAGGGGCACACAAGAAGTTGGGGTCCTTTATTCGTGTTGTTTGTTTATGCCTAAGCACCCACCCTATGAAAATCACACCCCTTCAAAGTGTCTCCCATTGAGCATCCAAAAAGGGAGGCACCCAGGGGTGAAAGTAAGCCAGTACGGGCTGGTATGGCATACTGGTAAGAAGTGGCCGCTGGTACGAGCCCGTACACAGCTGACATTAAAATGCTGCCATGCACTTTAACGTCACTGCCCCCTTTGTCCCCCTCCTGACGGCGGCCCTGCTGGTAGGGTCACTGCTGGCAGGGCCACCAACGGGGGCGTGGAGAGAGGAAGTGAAAGGGGCAGCGGCTCTGACGGCGATTTAAAAGGGGCTGAGAGCCCCGGGCCCTTTTAAATCACCACCGCAACCCCGGGCAGCGCGGACGGGCTGGCTGGGGGAGGCTGACCCCCCCCCCAGCCCCGCCCCTTCTGCCAGAACCGGGCCCCCATAACGGTAAGTCTTCTATGTTACTTTCACCCTTGGAGACACCCCAAATCTCTAGTCACTCCTGAAAATGTTGGTCTTGTCAACCCGAATGAAAAGGTGTAAACTGCATGCTTCAGCTTGCTTAATAGATAGGGCTGCTTTTACGTGACTGAGGTGGAAGAATTCTCCCATGGGGATGTATCACAATGACATGGAAAGAGAAGGGTGGTCTGAACATAGGAATGGGGAAACAGGAAACTCCGAGTCCTATTCCTACTGTCTGCCTGTCTCTCTTTATTCATGTATATCTCCACAGCAGCAGTGCCTTCCCTCTGTAACATTAGACCAGAGCCAGGGTGGCCAAACTTACTGGCCCTCAGAGCCAAATATGACAATCTTCAGACGTTCGAGAGCCAGGGCGCACCTGCTGGGAACTGTGGGTTGGGGCTTCAGTCCTGCTCCTGCTGAAGCCCCGAGCCCTGGCAGGTGCTCCCCGCAGGACTCAAGACCCCCTCACCGCTGGGCAAACGCCTCAAGACTTCCCTTCCCGCTAGGTAGAAGCCCCTACCGCACCACCCCGCTGCAAGGCAGAGGTCCTGAGCTTTCTGCCCCACTCCCCAGTCTGGTAGGTGGAGAATGGGGGCATTGGGGGGGCTCTGTGAGCCCCACTTTAACGGTAAAAGAGCCGCATGTGGCTCACGAGCCACAGTTTGGCCACCCCTGGACCAGAGGATAAGCATGCTCAGAAATACCTCCTGCGTTTTGCCCCATTCTCGGTCTTGATTTCTCCTGTTACAACAGAAGCCACTAAGAGAAACTGAAAAGAGCAGTATTGGATAATCTGATGACTACTAATGTCAATTGGAAACTATGTGTATTAGGGAAATGGGCTGAGGCTAATCAGATCCCCATGCATTCAGGTTGGGCATCTAACTCCCATTGATTTAAATGGGGGGTGAGGTTCCTAAATACCTTTGTGCATTCCACCCAGCGGGCCTCAGCTGGCTGTCTGCAGCATCCGGAAGGAATTCTTCACCCCAGTGTACCTCCCTCCCGCCATCACTTAAATAAACAGTGTGCACTATTTATCCCTTTTTCTGAGGTGTCCGGTCATAGCAAGCGTAGAGGGGTCTGTGCTCTGATTCAGTGTGACAGCTCCTTTGTACCTAATGCATAGACCATACCTGCTGTAAGCACATATTTCAAGTTCGGTTGGTTGGTTTGGCTGGCACATCTATATAAAGAAACCGTCAAGATCAAGCAAATTGATCTTTACCTCCGTGGTCCTTTGCTTGGCCTGTTGTTTGCGCAGTCCTTGAGAGAATGTTAAACAGGTGTGATTGCAATCACCTCTGTTTGCGTGCAGTGGAAAGGCTGGCTCAGAAGTGTTGTGTGTGTCTCTGGAATAGGAACAAGTCAGACATTGAAAAATCAGCCCTCCTCTCAATAATGCCATTGCTAAGGCTCTCCAAAGCATGGTACTGTGCCTCTATGCCAGGCTGGTTTTGCCAATACGCATGGCGCACAATAATTCTTTTCCAGGGGTCCAGCTGGCCCACATGCTCAGGGTGTAACTGATCACCATATTTGGGACGGAGAAGGAATTTTCCCCTGGGTCAGATTGGCAGGAAGTCTGGGGGGTTTTCTCCTTCCTCTGCAGCAGGGGGCACGGGTCACTTGGACGTTTAAACTAGTGTAAATGGTGGATTCTCTGTAACTCGAAGTCTTTAAACCATGATTTGAGGACTTCCGTAACTCAGCCAGAGGTTAGGGGTCTGTTACAGGAGCGGGTGGGCGAGGTTCCGTGGCCTGCAACATGCAGGAGGTCAGACTAGATGATCATGACGGTCCCGTCTGGCCTCAGAGTCTAACTCTGCCCTGCTTTGCTAAGATGCAGTAACTTGCATTGTTGCTACAGAAGCGCAAGTCAGCTGAGCTCTCAGTGGGGAGTTAGGCTAGTCGTTCTATGGGGAGCCAGGACTCCCACGTTCTGCTCAGAGCTCCACCATTAACTTGTCATGCACGTTTGTCATACGCCAGGTTTTTCAGACATAAGAACCTACTGTTGGAAATCTGGATGAACTGCCTGATTTTCAGACCGTGACTCCCAGTGAAGTCAGTGGGAGCTGGTAGATGCTCAGAGCTTTTGAAAATGACCCATGAAGGTGCTTGGGCAAGAGTTGAGGAGCTTAACTTTGGGCAATTTTTTTTTTTTTTTTTTTTTTTTTTTTGGCAAATCTTGGCCTTTAGCTTCGACATCTCTTTGCTTCAATTTACCCGTTTCTAAATTAGGTGCAAACACCGACCTTGCAGGAATGTTTTAAAGCTTAATTCATTAAAAATGACCTGCGAAGGTGGGGGAAATACTTTTTTTTTTTTTAAATCTTTGCTCTGATGTATAAAGAAAGCCTTAGCAGTTCAGGTCTTGTCTACCCTGCTTTTCTTGGAAGACTCTATTGATGATAGGGAAACTCATGGAATCCTAATGTGTAAAAAGTATCCACTGAAAACAGGAGCGGGGGCTTATTTGTTTACAGCTATCTGGCTTTGTTTCTTTCTCGTAATGCATATTTAACTCAAATATCTGAAAGACAGTTGGGAGAAAAGATCTCTTTGTTAAAGAGTCAACACCCTCTCCATAAAGGACCTGCAAGTTTCCCTCTTCAGTTCTCTGATCTTCCACAGAGACCACCATCAAAAACAAGGAAGAGAAAACTTGAAGTTCTTGATATTACTCAGGTGAAAAAAAATCAAGCTATCTTTATGCATCATAAAGAAGCAAAAATCTTCTATTTCTTTTCCTTTGCAGTATTTGTAAAGTGCCTTGGGAACTTCTGATGAAAGCTATTGCAGAGATGCAAATCAAAACCATTTTTTATTAGTAAGTGTTGCCTACACATAAAGTGGAAAAAATCAATGTCTGGCTGAATTGAGGGGAAGCATGATAATGCACTGTCTAAGAAAGCATCCTATCATTAAGATCAGCCTGGGAATCCTTTTCGCTTGCTCTGAGTGGCTGAGATAATTTTCTGCAGAATGTGGATGTCGGAGGTGGCTTGCAAGAAGAAATAATTGGCATCTTCATGCTGCGAAGAGCTAATTATTGGTGGAAGTAAAGCCCTGTAGTAGCTGGTACCTTACATGCTCTAATGGCATTCTTGTTTTCCTGTGGCAGACCACTGTCCCTGCCACATCCCTCTCTTGCCTACAGCACCAGGGTGATGCAAGCCAACGCGACAGGCGAAAGCACATGAAGGGAATGTGAGGCCATGCAGAGTTGCAATGCAAACGTCTGGACTGATGTATTTGCTTTGGATCAGAGTTGGTGCCGACGAGATCAAAAGAATAATGAGACGAAGGCAGGGCAGGTCGGCAGCCACTAGCCGTGACGATGCATCCAGAAATACTGGAAACAATAGTGAAAATGGAAGTGAATCGTTTGAATTTTGCTGTTCGGGGAGGGAGGGATTTCAGCAAAGAACTGCTGCAAGCTGAGCTAGCCAAGGGCAAAGCCAGTTTGTCACAGAAGGCCAAAATAAACCCTAACCTGCAGCTCCCAGGTAGGAAACTGCAGAGCTGGCTAGGAAAGGGGAGCTCATGTACAGAAATCTGGTGCTTGTACCGGGGTCTTATAGGACTAGGGTGCCTGAGTGCTGATCCCGTATGGCCACAGTCTTGCTCTATCTTTAGGAAGTCTTTACAATGTCAGAAGTCTGAGGTCCAAATTCACAGGGGCAGTCCAGCTGCTCCACTCAGGTGGGGCCCTCATGCAGAGTCACCCCTGTCTGAGTCGTCTGCCGGGACTGAACCTGGGATCTCGAGCCACAAGCCTGTACACTTTAAGCTAAAGGGCCAGGGCCATTAGTGCAGAAGCGGTAGCAGACTCATATGCCTCTGTATGTGGTCTGGCCACTAGAGTGGGACAGAGAGTCACTGTGTGTCAGTGCGGGTTACACAGAACAACCCTAACCCTCAACTGACGACTCAAAGGCTGCTTTGCACAGAGCGGGACTGTAACGCTGAAGCTGCTCCTGTGTTTTTTCACCTCTCAAACATAGATCATAATTATTATGATGGTACATCCTTTCACAGTGAGGTCTCCACGGCACATCTCAAGTAGAGCGTGAGGCCGGAACTTGGATCGTTCCAAACTGGGATGCAGCTCTTCCTATCTCCTGATGGCCCTTGGTGCTTTGATCTCTTGCAAGGAGCTGCTATTAATTTCCTTTCACAGTTCCCGTTCTGCCATGTCGTCTGTCTTCTCCCGTGAAAGACGCTAAAGCCAAAATTTTCAAACCTGGATCCTTCAAATTAGGCCCCTCTATAAAAGTGGACTGATTCCCAGATGTGGTGATTACCTGTAGCTCCCACTGATTTCACGAGGCTCTATTTCTACTGCCTGCAGAAAATTATATTAATTGCCTCTTTGCGGATGCCCATGCCCATCTGGCTGGAATTTGTAGGTGCTTGTTTGCAAATATATATATATATATATATTTGCAGGCATCTCTTTTTAACAACGTGGCCCATGGTGGTTTTCTATTGGATGGTTTGACCGAATTAAAGTTTGACTGACTCTGCCACTAACAGCAGCAAGCACTTTGAGGCAGGGACCATCTTTCTGTTCTGTGACCGTACAGCACCGAGCACCATGGGGCCCTGGCCCATGATTGGAGATCACAGGCACTACTGCAAAATTCCACTATATGCCTAACTGTCTTTTAAAAATCTGATAAGGCAATGCAAGCAGTAATGATAATTTATAACCAGACGGGGCAAACCACTGGAGAATACACCATAGGCAAAATTGCTGCAGTGCTAACAGGGGATGTAATAAATGTGACACAACAGATCTTTGGCATCCCTGACTCCTATGGCTATTGACTCCGTTGGGTAGTTCTGAAAACTGCCAGCTGATGTCAAACCAGAGCAAAAATGAGCTTCTGTTGCAAATAGTAGAAATGTAGCTCACGAAAGCTTATGCTCGAATAAATTGGTTCGTCTCTAAGGTGCCACAATTCCTCCTGTTCTTTTTGCGGATACAGACTAACACGGCTGCTACTCGGAAAAATGCTCATGACTGTGTATCTTCGCCCCTCCATAGGAGCTGAGTAAAATGCAACTTTCCTTTGGTGTCTAACCCACTAGCAGATATTGAGGAGTATATTGAAATCCAGGGGTACTAGAGAAATTGTATTACTATGGACTTGTCTACACAGAGACTTAGTGCGTAGCAAGCTGGGGTGTGAATCTATAGCACACAGTTTGCCACCCACTAACTGGCTGTTTGAACCCTGCTAACATGCACTAAAAATTCCCTAGTGCACTTTGACCTACTGCTGTTTGAAAGCCCCCTCGGGAACTTTTTGTGTGCAGTAACAGGGTCCACATGGCCAGGTAGTGCCTGGCAAACTGGTGCACTGTAGATTTACGCCCCACTTGCTATGCACTAAATCCCCATGTAGAAGAGTTCTAGGTCTCAGACTAAACAAGGATCTAAAGAGCTAAATTCTTCCTTGGTGTAAGTGCACTGATTTCTATGGAGGCACACCGGGAATGACAACCCTCATTCGGAAGCACTTAAATGAGACCTAAGCACATGCTGAAATGCGTTCTTGAATCAGTGCCTCAAATAGCTCCAACAATTTAAAAATTTACTATATTCACAGCCATGTGATACTGCCCTCCACCCTCCCCCGCTTCTTAACCAAACCCATTAACATCACAGGAGCATGCCCAACTTCTGTAGGTTATTTCTGATGCTTCCTCGTTAAGCTCCATCTGTATATTTTTAAATGCAGACACTTCTCAAACGGCCATTTATCGGGTTTAATCTGCCAGGTATGTAAACCAGAGCAAACGACAGTGTCCCATATGAACTGACGTGTGTTGTCTAATTTTTTAACCTATTACAAATTTTAAAAAAACAACCACAACAGAGAGCTAGAGAGAGAAACCTTCTGCTGTAATGTGATATAAAGTTGCCTGCCTTACAATGAGAGACTTAAGGAGCTTAATCTACTTATTTTATCAAAGGGAAGGTTAAGAGGCACCATCTATATGTAATCACCCAGGGGGAACATATCTGACTGTAGGGGGCCCGTTAGTCTAAGGGCTTGTCTACACGTACATTTTATAGCACTCTAACTTGCTGGCTCAGGAGTGTGAAAAATCACCCTTCTGAGCGTAGCAAGTCTGAGCGCTTTAAAGCGCTAGTGTAGACAGGCTCTGAGCACTGGGAGTCACGCTCCCAGTGCTCGGAGCTAATCCCCTCGTGGAGGTGGATTGCCAGCGACAGCGCTTTGAAGTTTCCAGGGTAGCCATGCCCTAAGGCTTTGTCTACACTGGCAAGTGAAAGACAAAACTTCTGCTGCTCAGAGGAGTTTTTAAAAAACCGCCCCCGACAGACAAAAGTTTTACCAGGTGTGAACAGCACTTTGTCGGCAAGAGACAAAGCTAATGCCACTCGTTGGGGGTGGAAGTTTTTTGTCAGCAGGAGAGCTCTCTTCTGCCGACAAACAGCGCTTACACTGCTCCTTTTCGCAGCATGGTTGTAATGGTACAGCCACGGCACTAAAAGCTGCATAGTGTAGCCATAGCCTTGGAGACCAAGACACAGTGGACCAACGCATCACAAGATCCAATGGCTGCAAGTTGGTGTTAAAACATTTTAAATAAGAGGCAGTTTTTAACAGTGAGGGTATTGTCACATCACTTTTATAGGCTAAAGTAGTTAGTCGTTGGAACAGATTATCAGGGGATGTGGTAAATTCTCCATCACGTGGAGCATTTAAATTATTACTTATTTGTTTTACTGTAGCGCCCAGGAGCCCCAGACATTGAACAAGACCCCATCGTGCTAGGCCCTGTGTCAATAGTTGATGTCATTCTACAAATTACGCCCTAGTTTTCAACCCAAGTTATTGGGACTCATAAACTTTAAGGCCAGAAAGGACCAACATGATCATCTAGTCTGACATGCTGCAGGCCACAGAATCTCACCCACCCACTCCTGTAATAGGCCCATAACCTCTGGCTGAGTTACTGAAGTCCTCAAATCTTTATTTCAAGACTTCAGGTGACAGAGAATCCATTTACTCTAGTTCAAACCAGGAAGTGACCCATGCCCCACGTTGCAGAGGGAAGTGAAAAACCCGCAGGGTCTCTGCCAGTCTGACCTGGAGGAAAATTCCTTTCCAATCCCAGATATGGCAATCAGTTAAACCCTGAGCATGTGGGCAAGACCTACCAGCCAGACACCTTGGAAAGAATTGTCAATAGTAACTCAGAGCCCTGCCTATCTTGTTGGAGATATGTGCTAATAGCAGTCATGGATGGGCCATTTGCCATTGTAGGCAACTTCATCATTCCATCCCCTCCATAAATTTATCAAGATCAGTCTTAAAACAAGTTAGATTTTCTGCCCCCACTACTCCCCTTGGAAGGCTGCTCCAGAATTTCACTCTGATGGTTAAAAGAAAAGGAGTACTTGTGGCACCTTAGAGACTAACCAATTTATTTGAGCATGAGCTTTCGTGAGCTACAGCTCACTTCATCGGATGTGAGCTGTAGCTCACGAAAGCTTATGCTCAGATAAATTGGTTAGTCTCTAAGGTGCCACAAGTACTCCTTTTCTTTTTGCGAATACAGACTAACACGGCTGCTACTCTGAAACTCTGATGGTTAGAAACCTTCATCTAATTTCAAACCTAAACTTACTGATGGCCAGTTTGTATCCATTTGTTCTTGTGCCAAAATTGGCCCTTAACTTAAATGACTCCTCTCCCTCCCTGGTGTTTATCTGTCTGATGTATTTATAGTGTGCATTTACATTAGGAAGGAATGTTTCCCTCCCCTACAGGAATCACTAGATGAAATTCCCTGACCACGGTTTTGCCAGAGGTCAGACAAGATGATCGTAGTGGTTTCCTTTGACCTTCAAGCTATGAAAGAGTTTTGTCAGTACGAATTTAGTAGGGTCACATTATTCATGAAAGGTGAAGCCGTGGCTGATGGATGCAAATAACCTCCAGCACGTGCTGATAAAACCTTTGCATCTCCCCAGCATGAATTGCCTACTTGCCACACGTGTGGCAGGAAAAAAACAATTTTAGCTGTATACCTTGTTTAGCAACATTTTGATTAACGCATAAGTAGAGTATGAAAATAAGTAGGTTCCATCTCCTCCTTGTATAGGTTGGCTCCCAAATGGCCTGATCCAGAGCTCACTGAAGTCAAAAGGTGTCTCCCCATCGACTTTAGTGGGCTTTGGGGCAAATATTATCGCAAGTCCACCTGGACAGGCTTTGGAGGAAGAGAGAAGCATTTTAAAACCTCTAGAAATTGCCTAAAACCACTTTTCCATGCATAACAATGATATGGATCTGTAGTCCAGCATCTCAGGACCTCACCAGGTGAAAGCCCTGTGCTGTGTATCCCATAGGGAAGATGGGAAATCTTTCCAAAGTGTCTTAGCACCTATTTCTAGCCCTGATGGCTTATGGGCTGTCTGGTTAAACCTGTCACTGATGCAGAACTGAACACAATGCTGCAGGCCTCAGATCGCTGTATTCTTGGGGCAAAATTCTTTCTTGGGGAAAGGAGGAAACATTTTTTCTGACAGGCTGCTTTCATAAATTATAAGACCAGAAGAGCCCATTGTGATCATCTAGTCTTACCTCCTGTACAGCACAGGCCGTAGGGCTTCTCTGTATTAATTCCTGTTTGAACTAGAGCGTATCTTTTTAGAAAAACATCCAGTCTTGATTTTAAAATGTCCAGTGGTGGAGAATCCACCACAACTCTTGCTAAACTACCCTAGCTATTAAAAATGTGCACCTTATTAGTCTAAATTTGTCTAGCTTCAACTTCCAGCCATTGGATTTGTTTTACCTTCGTCTTTTTACGAAAGCTTAATGCACATTAGAAGTTGCTCAGAGCTTCGGAATGACAGAAGCAGTCCCAAGGGAGATGGGTTTGTGGACAGAGTACAGGTGAGGTGGTAAGATGTGTGACGAAAAGTGCAAGCTATCACATGGATATCCATTATAGCTATATCTTATCTCTGTATAGCTCAAAATCTGTTTACTGAAGGATGTAGGCAGCGGTTCTTTCTGTGCCTTGCATTTCAAACAAGAACAAATGAACTGTAATGTAAGTATTAGGTGTAGACGTTTAAACTAAGCTCAAAACAAAAATGTTCTCCTTTAGGAAGCCATCCAGTAGTTTTGTCTTGTATTTTATATTGGATTCCATCTTGGTCCAGAGTTTCAGATAATATGTCCTGTGGTTGTGAATACATTGTAAGTACCTAGGTTGATAGGCCCAGAGTTCTAGAAGTTAAGAGGTCCTGTTGTGAAACCATCTATTTTCCATGGGTAGAATTCTGATGTCTTTATCTTTGGCCCTACTGGTCACAACTTCGTAGGAATTAAATATGAGCCTCTGAGAACTGAGCTTTGTAGCTAATGTTAAAAGTTGGAAAATTGTATTTTAATGAATCTAAAAGCGGAGGTTACAAGAAGATATTCTCAGTTGTTTTCTTTGCAATCTCAAATAATCCCACTTCAAAGCTGCATTTGAAAATTTCCATTTACCCCAGTAAAAACAAAGATAAAGCTTTGATTATAACTTCCAAAGGGAGTTGAGGTTGCTTTTCGGCTTTCTGGTTGTTCAAAGCATTGTTGTTTGCTTTCTCCTTATTGATCTGAGGTATCAAAGGTGCTGATGCAGTCTTGGCAAATTGATTGTGGAGTTAGGCTCTTGGGTAGCATGAGTGAAAAAGTTTGGTCTGTTTCACATCAGTAATATTTACTGAAGAAATATGCCCTGGCAGTGGTTTTCTGAGTTCCTTTTACTGCTATCAGAAACAGGTTTAACTAAGTGCTTTTTTTCTTTACAATCCAGTTCCACCTTCTGGGACATTGGATTTAACCACAGCCTTTTCCTAACCTTTGTGGAATTGTTCTGTGCCACATCATGGGTGACTCCTGAACAGGATTGCTAGAGGGAAATGGCTGCAGTATCTATCGATCCATCTATCGTTATTATTTGCATTCTGTATGAAATTCTGATTTTTTTCATTGAAAATCAGAACAAAGCTTGAAAATTTTGAAATTTCCAGGGAAACAAATTCCGAAAAAGTTCAATTCAGGATCTTCAAGATATCTTGTTTCAATAGTGTCAACACACTTACTCTAATTTAGTTTTTATATTTATATTAAAAATTAAATATAACATCTATAAATTAAATATAATCAGTATATAACACATTAAAAACAATATTTTAATATAATATATGTCAAAACAAATTGAGTTGAATTGATCGCATCGAAGTGAAACATTTCCACAGTGAAATGAAACGTTCTATCAAAATTTTGTTGAAATCAACTTATTCCCGCAAAACATTTCAGTTTCATTGAAGCCACAGAAGCAGTAGGAAAGTCCTAAGTGGACTTCATGGAGTCTTTTGCATGTCTCTGTTTTGGGAGGGGTTAAAAAAATCTTCTTGGGCATAATTTACTCCTTCCACCCAATGCATCCACTGCATCAACCATAATTTTGCACCTGTGTGGGTGGCAGTTTCAGTGGCATGAGGGGTGGGGGAGTTACAAAGGAACAGAAGCAGTCGCATCTTGTGCACAGTTTGCTGTGTTCAAATCAGGTACTTTAATTTGGAGGGGGAGCAAGAGATTTAATCTGAGAATCTCTAGTGTTTCCATCTATAAAATCCACTATTCACTATTAGCCCAGATTTGTCTCAGTCCTACACAGATCTGGCCTGTGTCTCCCTGTCAATTCCAGAAAATGTTTGATGCCACAAATGCTGAATCTTGAAACTGAGGTTATTGAAAATTGTGTTTAAAGAAAATAATCCCATATTATTTCACTCTTTCCTCTCCATTTGTGAGAATTAAATCCCTCATTCTGGGTCTTCAGCACATATTTTTAGGATAAAGTGTAGTTTTGGGAGCCAGCCTCCATTTAGAGCAATATATAGTACACTAACGTGGGGGTGGTCTCAGGGATCAAAACAGTCTTTTCCACCTCTAACTTGTGTAATCCTCTGATCCAGGTTTCAGATTTGATTGAGAGAGTTGGAAAACTGGACAGAGCTGGTTGCTCACAAGGTAGCCATGAATCATGCCCTGCATTGGGTTTCTCTGCATACTTTCCATACAGCACAGACAAAGTAGTCCCTAAACATTCTAATATGGTCACCTCTTTCTCTTCTCTTTCTGTAGGTTGTGGAATGATGTGGGACAACATAACCTGCTGGCCCTCAGCAGCAGTGGGAGAAGTTGTGGTGATGCCATGTCCAATATATTTTATCTACTTCTCCACTTCTCTGGGTAAGTGAAACTAGACAGTTCGTTTACTATAAATGTCACTTGGTGTTTTCTAATTTGATTCACTCCGCCTTCCTTCTGGTGAATTAAGAAAAGAAGGACTTGTGGCACCTTAGAGACTAACAAATTTATTTGAGCATCAGCTTTCTGTTTGAAAAGTAAAGTTGAAACACTCCATGATGGCTGTTCAGAGGTAATGGACATGTGCTACTCCCCATTGACGTCAGCTGGAGTTCTGGGTGCTCAGGCCGTCTGAAAATGAGACATTATAGCCAATCGAGGGCTGTAATGCTTTTAATCTAAGAGAGGTTATTGGTAACTGGGTGGAGTTTAATAGCCAAGGACACGGAGGAGGTCAGGCTAGCTGACCTGGTGGTCCCTTCTGGCCTTAAACTCTATGATTCTTTATCCGGTAGAAGTGGGTAAGTAGTTGAGTAGTTAACCTGCTTGACTACACCCTTGTATCTATCTCCTCACTGGTATGCCCAAATCCCCAGCCTACCGACATGGATTCACACTTATTATTTTTCATTGTTTCTTTACATTACAGTAGAGACCAGAGACACCAGTCACAGTTGGCATCCTATTTTGCTAGGTCCTATATAAAACATACAGAGTCCCCGCACCTTGCACTCCATGTGTGGGTTTATCTCTGAACATTGGCCTAACTCTGCTCCCACTGAAGTCAATGTGAGTTTAACCTGTGACTTCAACGAGAACAGAGTTAGGCCAATGCTGTTCACTTTGAAGATTCCACTCTACGAAGTTGCATACAAAGAGGAGCTAGTAGAAAAATGTTCCCCCCCCCCTTTAGAAAATTTTGACAAAAATAGGAAAAAATAGTTTCCTTCTAAATTAAATTTTCCACAGAAAATGTTGAGGGTTTTTTTGTTTGGGGGGGGGGGGTTGTTTTGTGGGATTTGGGTTGGGGGAGGTGGGGAGTTAAGTGAAAATTTGAAAACCAAAAAATTCTATCCAAAAACTGAATAACTTCAATTCAGAAATATTGCTGTAGTACTTCATGAGAGTTGTAGCCTGGGTACCTCATGCTCCCATTATCCTCTTGAGCCCAGGGTCCCTGGTCAGACTTCATCTCCCATGGTGCTCCACAATCTTCTCTTGTGGAGGGGGAGGCAATGGATCATGTGAGTTCTTGGCAATAATGCATCATGGGAGATGTAGTCCCGCCAAGGAGCCTGGCCCAGAGAAGAGATGGGGGACATGAGACAGTTGAACTACAACTTCCAGAAGACACTGCAGCAGCATATTCAAATCAAAATATTTCTGGTTTTGAAAGAAATATTTGGGCTTTAAACATTTGGTTTTTTGACTAAAATCTTAATTCTCCACAGAAAGCAGATGCCTTTTGTGAAAATTGTGTTTAATTGAAAACTCAGCTTTCCATTGAAAAGCCCTTTTTCTGAAAATTTTTCAACCAGCCTGTGACAGAGTGGGAGTAGCTTACGGCTGGCTCACCACTCTGTGTACTTTGTATGCATTCCCACCTGGGCCAAATAGGGAGATAATTGATTAGGTCTGGGTGATTAACTAGTTAACAAGCTTATTCAGCTCATCAGCTGGGGATTGGTAATTGGGAGACAGGGAGGCAGAGAGGGAAGCTGGGAGGAAGGGCAAAGAAGACCAGAATCTCAGGGAGGTGAGACCTCCCTTCCCCTTTACCTCCCCACCCTGCGCCTAGCGCGTACATTGAAGCTTAAGGAAAGCCTTATGGTGATGGGCCGTGAAGCTGCATAAGACATTGTAAATAAAGTACACTGTGGTGAACTTACATAAGAAAGCATGAGGACTGCCTGAAAAGAGGAATCCAGTGTATGGGAGCCCATCCTGTGACAAAGCCCTGACACAAAGGTTCGATAATGGTCTAGAGAGGATGCATACTTTGAAATACACACAAGTTGTAGACATACTTGCAATCCCTCTCCAGACTCCCCCCACCATCACTGTAAACAAATGAAGTAAGTGCCAACTCTCCCAGCTGCCCCTCAGACAGTTAATAGCCTGATTTTGCAGCGACGTTGTGGCAGGGAGGAGAGAGTTGAAGGAGGAGTGGCCTGCCAGGTTGGGCATTCCTGTGTGAGGGCCAGTGTGGAAGAAGGCACAGTGGGAGTTGTTGGTGCACAAAGTTGACAAATGAGCAGCTATGACTGGCACCATTGCTGGATCCGAGACAGTAATGAGGAGGATGCAGTCAGAGGCAAGAGTGGACAGTCAGAGTTGATGACGGGCCTTGAAGGTGAGGATGAGAAACTTGACCTTGATGCAATGAAACTTAGGAGCCTCTGCAGGGGCTCAAAGGAGGTGAAGTGCTTGGAGCAACACCTAGGCAAGATCATCTTAGCAGCTGTAGTTTATATGGATTGGAGGCTGGTGGGTGATATACATACAATCACTGAGCCAGATTCTGCTCTCTGTTTCTCTGGGAACTGCACTGACATCAGTGAGGAGAACTGGGCCACTGTTTCCAAACAGTAATAGTTCAAAGAATGCTGTAACTGCAGCAACCATTTGCAAAGATTGTTTTTTTTTCGCTATCTGGGGACTTAGGTACTCAGATGTCGTGGTGGCAGGCGCCTGTATACGAACTTATATTGTCAGAGAGATCTGCATGTCTATAGATAACATAATTTCAAGATGGTACCAGCTGTTGATTTGGAAGAAGGGTCAGGTAGATGCTGGGATACTGCGCCGTTGGATGCTAATTTAAGGACATGCATAAATAGGTGGGGAAATTCCTGATTTCCATTAACTAACTCGTATATCTGTGTTTTGGGGTAATGGGACTTTTCTGGATCCAACTCTGCCTGGCTGCAGCATAAATGTCATTGCATCACTAGGACGACGTTTCTCTACTGAAGGGAAACAAATGTATTGATATTCACTCGGTAGGCATTCACCAACTATCTATCTCTGGTACTTACGTGATCCCCATGACTCTAATATCTGAGTGCCTCACAATCTTTAATGACAGGTTTCAGAGTAGCAGCCGTGTTAGTCTGTATCCGGAAAAAGAAAAGGAGGACTTGTGGCACCTTAGAGACAAACAAATTTATTTGAGCATAAGCTTTTGTGAGCTACAGCGGTGAAGTGAGCTGTAGCTCACAAAAGCTTATGCTGAAATAAATTTGTTAGTCTCTAAGGTGTCACAGTCTTTAATGTATTTATCCTCACAACACCACTGTGAGGTTGGGCAGTTATTATCTCCATTTCACAGATAAGGAAGTGAGCCACAGAGAAGCTATGTCACATGCCATAGCAGGAAGTCTGTGGCAGATCAGGCACTTGGACCCACATTTCCCACGTAACAAGGAAGTACCCTAACCACTAGATCATACTTCATCTTTTCTCTCATCTGGGAAAAACTACTCTAGATTAGGGATCCAAAATGGCTTTCAGTAAAACCCTCTAGTATTACAATTATGCCATGAAAATTAAATCAGCGTATGTAATAAAATCTTTGTTACACAAGACAGACAATCTGGGCCTCTAGTTAATTAATTATCTGATGTATAAAATAGACAAGCTTCTGTTGTATGTAATAAAATCTTTCATATCAGACAGAAAAGTTGGTCCCCAGCAGAGGTGATAACCTGATAAGTAATAAGCACAAGAAGGCCAAAAGGGAAAGTGGGTTAATTCACTGGTCTAGCCGTTCTGGAAAGCAGAGTTTAAATCTTGACTCGTGGGCAAAGTAATAATGAGTCTGCCGGTTGCATTGTTTTTGATTATTTTCATTACAGGAACCCCTGCAGGCCTCATTTGAGATGATGAGTTATGCTGGAGGTTGCACATACATTTAGTAAGTGACAGTCCCTGGCATTAAAGGCATACAGACTAAATGGACAAGACAGACTAAGGGTGGGAGAAAGGAAGCAATATTATCCCCATTTTACAGGTGGTTAACTGAAGAGATTAAATGACTTGCCCAAGATAACAAAGGAATCCTGTAGCAGAGCCAGGAATTGAATGCATATCTCCTGAGTCCAGGTGTGTTGTGAAGCTAAATATGTTGTGGATGATTGTGAAGCACTCACAGCACAGTGTTGAGTGCTATAGAAAAACCCATGAGGAAATTAATAACTTGGTAGCATTTTATGTCCGTTCTGGAGTCCCTTTGCAGTGATATGAATGCTAACACACGGTGCAGGGCAGTGGAGAATCAGAGCCATCTGTTTTTATAGTTAGAATGGAAATGTTAGGAAGCAAAGATTTAGTGCATGAAATTTCCTCCTTGATAAAGAAATCTTTTCTTCCACTGTCTCATATCCTGGCTTCTGTCAGATAAAAGATGGAAACCAGAAAATGCCTCGCACTACATTTATCTCATCTGACACTACGGTCTTACACCATTCACAAATTCAGTAGAGCTTCATTATTTCATGATATTCGTCATTAGCACTTGGAAAGGATGGACAAAAATATAATTTGGCACATTCCTGTATTAAAGAGCATTACTCACTTTCATGGCACTAGAATATTCTAGCTTTCTTTATGTCTGTAATCCAAAAGTCACTGACACCAACCACAAACTTCTTCATGCAGTTTCTCAAATAAGAAATCATCAGTGAGTCTGGCTACGCTGGAATTAGAGCTATCATTTCCAGCTTGAGGAAATGTACCTAGGGCCTCAGACAGGACACATGCAGGGTGGACAGCCTATCCCACCGCTTGCATCGCCACAGTGAGACTTCTGGTTTTAGCACGCTGGCCCAATCAGAGCTAGCACAGGTAGGGCTACCCGAGCTGGGAATTACACCAATGTAGACATAGCCAATACTGTACATATTAAGATCTATACTGCACACTGACTTCAGTATAACCACGTCACTCCGGGGTGTGAAAAATCCACACCCCTGAGCAGCGTAGTTGTAGTGACCTGTAACCCCTGTTTAGACAGCGCTATGTCGCTGGGAAAGCTTCTCCTGCCCATATAGCTACCGCCTCTCACGGAGGTGGAGTAACTAAGCTGACGGCTTAGAGCATCTTTATCACAGCACTGCATCGGTGCAGCTGTGCCAATGCAGCATTTGTGGTGGAGACCTGCCCATCCTGGCTAATGGCCACTGATGGACCTGTCCTCCATGAACTTATCTAGTTCTCTTTTGAACCCTGTTATAGTCTGGGCCTTCACAACATCCTCTGGCCAGGAGTTCCACAGGTTGACTGTGCGTTGTGTGAAGAAATACTTCCTTTTGTTTGTCTTAAACCTGCTGCCTATTAATTTCATTGGGTGACCCCCTAGTTCTTGTGTGATGAGAAGGAGTAAATAACACTTCCTTATTTACTTTCTCCACACCAGTCATGATTTTACAGACCTCTATCATATCCCCCCTCAGTCGTCTCTTTTCCAGGCTGAAAAGTCCCACTCTTATTAATCTCTCCTCACACGGAAGCCGTTCCATACCCCAATCATTTTTGTTGCCCTTTTCTGAACCTTTTCCAATTCCAATATATCTTTTTTGAGATGGGGCGACCACATCTGCACGCAGTATTCAGGATGTGGGCGTACCATGGATTTATCTAGAGGCAACATGATATTTTCTGTCTTGAGAATCATTAAGAAAGGGATGGATAATAAACATTCTGTTCGCTTTTTTGACTGCTGCTGCACACTTGAGCGGATGTTTTCGGAGAACTATCCAAAATGACTCCAAGATCTCTTTCTTGAGCGGTAACAGCTAATTTAGAGCCCATCTTTTTATATGTATAGTTGGGATTGTGTTTTCCAATGTGCATTACTTTGCATTTACATTATACATTTTACAATATATGTGCACTGGGAGTGGTGCCTCCTTCTAGGCATCCAGATGCCTAAGCTCTGGGGCATTTCATAAAGCAGGGGAAGATAGGTGTTCGACTGCCTATGTCATGTGCGGGGCCTGATCCAGGAAGCATGCTCACAGGCCTCCTACTGAATCAGCCCCTCAGGTGAGATCACACAAGCAATGGGGGCGGGAGGAAGTGGAGGAGGGACTCCCTCATAACTTCCAGCCCAGTGGTTAAAGTACTCACCTGGGATATGAGAGACACCCCCCTGCACCTGAGGAAGAGAAGAGATTTGAACTGGGATCTGCCGCCTCTCTAATAAGTGCTCTAACCACTGGGACACGTGTATTCTGAGGTGATACTCAGCTGTCTCCACGTTCATGTTGTTGCACTCTGGATAAGTAATTAAAGAGCCATAGGAGAAGCACGACTGGATCCCGCGTCTCCCACACCTAGGGAAGTGCTCTACCCTTTCTACTGTAGAGTCATTCTCATGCTTCTCTCTCTCTCTTATTTACATATATATGTAAATAAGGCCTGTCTACTATGTCGTCTTCTTGGTTACCTTAGTTCCTACTGCTGGTACTCTAAACTGACCTCTCTCCATCTAAAAATACTATACCTAAATGATCTTTTCAGCTGCTCTTTGCTTGTACTGTATTGGCCCTCCAAGTCCTGTACGTTATCATTAGCTCTAATGGTTTAGCTCTCTCCACTCACATTATCCTCTTGGCCAGTGCTTCTCAAGCTGTCTGATGTGGGGGACCGGCAATTTTTTTTTCCAATGTGCGCGCAGACCGGCAGCCGATGGCTCGCGGACCGGCATTGGTCCGCGGACCGCCACTTTGAGTAGCACTGCTCTAGAGAGCCTCTTGGAGACTTTAGTCATGTCCCTTTCTCTCACCACAATAAATGCAACCCCTGTTTTTCCTCATTCTCATTATAGTATGCAGTGTCCCTCTTCTCTTATTCCTGTTGCTCATTCCTAGCCCTTTCCGATGATCTCATTGACCTCCCTGAAATATGGTACTTCACATTGGTCATGAGTGGTTCTAGGTCCTAGATCTGCATGGGGGAAGGGGAGAATTTTACCATTGGGGGAACCGGTAAATTAAAATTGGAATAATAGATAGTGGAAAATAAAATAATTAATGCTATTAGCCAATTTGTTCATGGTAGCTCTCTCCATTGTACCAGTGATCCCCAATATTCTTGGGTGTAGGTGGGCAACCACCAAGTAACAGGTTCTAGAGAGCACAACCAACCAGTGAGGGCCAACGTG
Organism: Chelonia mydas; assembly: GCF_015237465.2. Taxonomy (NCBI): domain Eukaryota; kingdom Metazoa; phylum Chordata; order Testudines; family Cheloniidae; genus Chelonia; species Chelonia mydas. The sequence goes on from NC_057850.1 coordinate 253,045,671, forward strand.
CTACCAATTTCACATCATATCTAGAAGTACTTTGTCCAGTGGGTGGTGGTTCCAGAGGCAATGTCACAACAAGGTGACCAGTCACATTGGTGACTGACGCCATTGCACAAAGAAACACATTCTTTGCAAGAAAGAGAAATTACACAAGAAGGTAGTTGGGAAATTGATCGGGAGGCTAGCCTGATCTGTCATAGACAATCTGACCAGCAAACACCACTTTGATATGTTCTCTGACCCACCCTGAATTTTGCGAGATTACTCATTGCATTCTCACCAATGTGTTATGGCAGGTAACCTGTTGAATCGTGATCATTCCTCAAACATCTTCCTTGTACTGCCCCATAGTCTGTGCTGGTTTTGGTGTCTGTCTGGAATAGGGCTGTCGATTAATCACAGTTAACTCACTCGATTAACTGGTGTGGATGCAGCCTGCTATTCACTGGGGCAAGTAACCACATATACCCTACACACCAACATGAGCGGTGTGCAGTGTAGACATACCCCTAGTGGTCATCGTATAGGAATAAGACCTTGTCTATGCTTTAAAAGTGCGCCAGTGTAACTAAACTGATTTAAAACTCAGTCTAATTAAGCCAGAGACAACTCCTAATGCAGAAGCACTTAAACCAAGCCAAGTGTCACTTATATAGATTTAACTTACTGGTAACTTGGTAAGTTACCAACATACGCTAAACAGAAATAAGTGAGGGTAAAAGTGGCTTAAGTGTATCTACATTAGGGTTTGCACTGGTTTAATTAGATGCATTATTATTATTAATCAATGTAGTTACAGTGGTGCATTTTTCTAGCATAGTTTATATCTACACTGCAACTGGGGGTGTGATATGCATGTGGACATTTGCATGATAGCTGTAATCTATCTAGCTTGCTAAAAATAATAGTGAGGACATAGCTGTGTGGGCTGGTAGGGTAGGTGGAAAACAAGAAGAGCTGGGATTGGGTGAAGGAGATTTGAGATTGGGTCAGACTCCAAACTCCTATTTGCCTGGGATCATAGAATCACAGAATATCAGGGTCGGAAGGGATCTCAGGAGGTCATCTAGTCCAACCCCCTGCTCAAAGCAGGACCAATCCTAAACTAAACCTGGTTGTCTCTGCAACCAGGACCAACTCTGCTCACGGCAAAAACAAAATGAGAAAGAGTAAAATTTTCAGAATGCCTATGGAGGGGAATCCACAAAGGTACTTAAGCATCTGATCTCAGCTTTATAGTTCGTTCTCTCTCTCTCTCTCTCTCTCTATGACTGCTCCACTGTGGATAAATACTTAAACAGTCACTGGGCAAGAAAGAGGGAAAGACACTAGTTCAGTGAGTAGGGCACCCACCTGGAAGATGGGAAGCCCTGGGTCCAGACCCCCTGCGCCAATCTCTCTTTCATTACTTAGCCACCGTGGAACAACTGGATCAGGAGAGCTTGAGGAGCCCCACATCAGAATATCCCGTAGCTCAGTGCACCTCTTCAGAGAGGTAGGAGACCCCTGTTCAAGAGCTTTTTCCCATGCTGGCAAAGAGGGGGAATTGAACCTGGGCCTCCCACATCACAGCTGAGTACTTGGGCCACCCCACCTCCTGGTATTTTTTGTGGCGTGAGGCAGGCACCTAACTCGTTCCCACAAGAAACCCTTTAGGCACCTGCGCCATCTGACTGCAGGTGGCGGGTGCCCATTTGTGGATCACTAAGCAGAACTAGGCACCTCCCTGCAGCCTGGACTGAGGAGCCTCTCTCCGTCGAAGGCGTGGGGCTTAGCGCGCGCACCCCTGGGTGGCATCTCCCAGTGACTAGCTTAGGCGGCTCCTCGCCTAGCACGCTGGGTTATGTAGGCTGCATTCTTAGGCGCCTCTCTCAGTGCATTTCCGTGATTCTCTAGGCATCTAAAATTTGATGCTGCGAAGCTCAGCGTTGCAACGCGTAAGCCCCTTTGTTCAGGGAGGTGGTTTCACTAGGCTGGCAGAAGAACACATTTTGCCAGTATAAGCTGGATCTCCACTAGAGGGCTTTGCCAGCGTACGTATACCAGCCAGGAGTTCCTCTCATGGAGACTAGCCATTAGGTACCTAAGCCTCATGGAAGGTCAATGAGACTTGAGCACCTAAGCCAGTTAGGCCCTTTTGAAAACTTTACCCTCTATCTAAGGCTATATCCGTACGTGGAGATAGGGGTGTGATTCCCAGCTTGTGCAGACATACTTGGGCTAGTTTGGTGTAGCTGAGGTAGCGTGGGTAGCGGTGAGTGGTGGCACAGGCTAGCCGCCCCAATTATCACCCCTTCTGAATCCCATAGGTACATACTCAGCATGGCTAGAAAGTGTCACCACTCCAACTGTAGACATACCCTTTGGGCCAAATTCTGCTGTCTTGCCATCTTGTAACCCCAAGTAATTCCAGCCATGGCAGCAATTATTTCAGTTTTACACCAGTGTAACAGAAATCAGAATCTGTCCCTGTGGCTTTAAATTATCCAGGAGGGCAAAGAAAGTAGTTATTTGGCAGTGCTTTAAATTAGCAGAGACAGGAGGGCACAGACCTTACCTGAGAGAATCATGGACCTTTTAAATCCCAGTAGGTCACCTCTAAGATATGAAATATTTGTTTCAATGTAAAATCTCTCCAAACCTGGCTGTACTGTTCTGCTTTGGGTTTCAAATAGATCTTTCCTCCATATCTCTTGATTTTTTTTAGCCCAAGAGAAGTAACTGAAGAGCCTTATGACATCTTTTTGTCATCCCTTTTTATTTGACGATGTGCCTGAAGTCATTTTCAGTGCATTCAGCCCAGTTGTCCTGGGAGCCTGTCTTCAAGCCACACACTGTATTATTTTGTGCCTCTTCCTAAGCACTTTTAAGCAAGCCTAGAATGATTGACAGGAAATAACTCAATCTGTCATAACACACCTGCAGCATGGCACTTCTTTGGAAACTGCATCCTCTCCCTGCACGTCTGTTTGTACTGCAGAGCTGATTAATCCCGCATATCATTATCCGTCTTCATTATACAGGAGAGAACTTTGCCAAGTTGAACAACATGTGAGAAGACCCATCAGATATGAGTCAGTTACTGTTAGTGGCTATCCCCACACACACCACACTTACAAGTGTCTATGCAAAGCAAAGGACCTAGCATGAGATTAAGGCCCTGATCCTACAACCACTTAGGCATGTGCTTAACTTTACTACTGTGAATTGCCTTATGAAATCAAAGGAGCTGCTCAAGGTAGTAAAATGTAAGTGTTTGAATAACTCGTGACAGGATCAGGGTCTCAAGAGTCTGTGTCTCCATTGCTTTCCAAGTGCTTAGCTGTTTACGCTTGTGTAAAGTGGGTGTAAAATTGATATAGTCAAAACATGGTAAATATTATTATTTTATTTGCAGAATCATGTGCATTCCCAGCCTTGTAAAAGGGAGAGTTTTTCATATATTTGAAAACTTTCTCCATTTTTTTCTTTTACTTGAAAAAATGTTGATTTAAAAAATTATCATTTTGGGGGCAGATGATGATGATGATTACTCTTTCTTTTCATTTCCTTCCTATTTTGCCACTGAAATAGGAGAGGGGGCGAAGGGAAACGGGTGAGATGGAGGGAGAAAGAAAGGGAAACTTAGCAAAAAAAAAAAAAAATTTCACTGTCAGAAAAAAAACAGACATATTAAAAAATAATTCGTTTGGTAACGTTTTCATTGGGGGGGGGAGGTAATTTTTGGTGGAAAAAAGATTTCAATTGAGAAATTGCGACCCGCTGTAACGCGAAGGGATGCACTCACTTTGCACAGGTGGAAATGACTACAGAAGGCTCGAGGCAGTGCAGAATCAGACCCTAGATCTTTAGATGAATGCTGATTTGTATCTTCTCATTTTTATCCTATATCCGCACTACACCCACACCTGTGACCAGATGCTCCCACACCACACAGTGTAATTGAGGAGGTAGGTGGCTTTGGGTGCTTAAAGTGTGCTGTGGCCTCAGACCTTTGCAATTTGTTTGTAACAAGCCTGTCACGCTGCATTTGTCAGACGTCTTGGAAACTTTGTCAAGCAAAATGCCCATTGTTTCGTTAAATGCATTTGTATAGTGCCTCTGTGACATGCTTGTAGACTGAGCTATGGATTGCCATCCCGTGGCTGACCCACGTGAAAATAACAGCCTATATCTACCACCAGCTCCTGGATTTGCTCTTCGATCAAATGAAAGACATGGATGCTTTTACATGTGAAAGTCCTGGATTCAAATCCTGTTGACACCCATGAGGAGGAACTTGTTACACTTCCAGTTAACAACATTCAGGACTTTGTACTTTTAAATATTATTCTTGATTATCTTGTTATGTTGGAGCAGTGGTCACCAACAGGTCGGTCTCCGGCAGCGCAGTGGGGCTGCCCAGGCCCCACGCTGCTCCCGGAAGCGGCCATGGGGGGGGCAGGGGTCTCCCTCCATGTGCTACTCCTGCCTGCAAGCACCGCCCCTATAGCTCCTATTGGCTGGGAACGGGGAGCTGTGGCCAATGGGAGCTGCGGGGGCAGTGCTTGCAGAGAGGGGCAGCGTGTGAAGCCATGCGCTGCCTGCCCCCTCCCAGGGGCCGCAGAGGCACATTGGCCCCTTCTGGGAGCAGCGTGGGGCCGGGGTAGGGAGGGAGCCTGCCTTAGCCTCGCTGTACCACTGACCGGGAGCTGCTGGAGGTAAGTGCTGCCCGGCAGGAGGCTGCACCCCTACCCCCAGCCCTCAGCCCCCTCCCGGAGCCAGCACCCCGAACCACCTCCTGCACCCTAAGCCCCAGCCCTGACCCCCTGTCCCAGAGCCAGCACCCTCACCGCCTCCTGCACTCAACAGTCTGCCCCAGCCCGGAGCCCCTTCCTGCACCCAAACTTCTCCCCAGAGCTTGCACCCCTCACCCCCTTCTGCACCCAAACTCCTTCCCAGAGCTTGCACTCCTCACCCCCTCCTGCACTCCAATTCCCTGCCCCAGGCTCAGCCCAGAACCGCCTCCCGCACTGCAAACCCCTCGGCCTCAGCCCAGAGCCTGCACCTCCTCCCAAACCCTAAACGCCTACCCCAGCCCAGTGAAGGTGGGGGAGAGTGAGAGACGGAGGGGGGGGATGGAGTGAGTGACGTGGGGCTTTGGGGAAGTGGGCTGGGTAGTGGGGTGGGGCTCAGGGGTGGGGTGGGGTAGATCCTGGGTTGTCCTTAAATTCAAAAAGTATCTTGGGGGACCGCTGCATTAGAGTTTAAAGAGTCCAGTCAAAATTGTGGCACCATTGGCTAGTCGCCATTAAGTCCCTTCAAACCCAGGAGAAACTTGGATTGAAGTTTTACAGTGCGGTAATTTAATATGAAGCAATAGTGCGGTTAGCAGGTGGTGCTAGGGTGACCAGATGTCCCAATTTTATAGGGACAGTCCCGATATTCAGGGCTTTTTCTTTTATAGGCACCTTTTACTCCCCACCCCCATCCCGATTTTTCACACTTACTCTCTGGACACTCTAGGCCAGTGGTTCTCAAACTGGGGGTCGGGACAGTTATTATATGGGGGGGTCATGAGCTGTCAGCCTCACCCCCCGACCCTTCTTTGCCTCCAGCATTTATAATGGTGTTAAATATACAAAAAAGTGTTTTTTAATTTATGCCAGGGGTCACACTCAGAGGCTTGCTATGTGAAAGGGGTCACCAGTCCAAAAGGTTGAGAACTACTCCCGTAGGCAATGCCCAATTAAAGAAAACAAGTTGGGGCGGGGGGAGGAAGAGTTATGCATATTTATTAAGAGAGCAGAGATCTCTTCCATGAGCAAGCAGAACATTGTAGGAAGGAAAGAGGAAGCAAACAAACAGCTGCAAATTCAAGCAAAGCAAGAATGGAGCAGCAAAGTAACTGTGTGTCTGGTTAAGGTCAGTACAATGCAGCATGACTGTGATGGTGACGAGTGGAGACCAAACTGATGTTAAACACCCATGAGAAACTGAAGAAGTCTGTATGTCCTGCAGTGGTTTGATACCATATAGTTAGGCTTGGCAGAATGTGATTTTTATTTTTGTATAATTTTGACAGATAATATTGATGTTTCATTTTTTAAGCCTACTTTTAGGCGTTTATCTGTTTTAAACATTCACAGTGGTGGAAGTTCTCAGCCGGGGTCGGACAATAATTATTTAATGACCGTAGACATCGGGATTCAAAAAGTTCAAGCTTTAAAGCTGTCGAAACACAAGTTGTCAATATCACTTGTCAAAATATACAAAGTAAATATCCTGAAACTGAACTCGAATAAGTTTTCAAGCACGTTTTTGTTACTTTGCCTTGCTGTAAGTGTAATTTTGACATTTTGATGATTATTCGTGGAAATATTTTTTGTTAATTTGGGGCGTATAGTGAAAGCAACATTTACGGACATTTACCAGTAAAAAAAACTGCCTTCCAAGCCGACATACATTTTTTTTTTTCTTGCATCAGTTACATGAAAGGAATGTTTCAGTAAGAGTGAGACACAGGCAGATAGACCCAGTGTGACTGGTAAGATGTACCGCTTCTGAAAGTAACTTCACCACATCTAACCATAAGCATGTTTCCAAGATCTAAACACCTATACACTCAGTTAAACAGAACTTGTAAAACTATCTGCGAGTGCTATCTGGTGACTCCTAGTAATATTACAACTCCCTGGTGATAAAATTCCAGCTATAAAGATTGCAAGGGACTCAATATAATCCAAAGAATCTGCAAGAGTCAATGATGAAAGGTACTGTTGCTGTGGGTGCAACTGGATGGAGAAATACATTTCTGCTAAGGGGAATGCAATCGTAGGGAAGCAACAGAGACAACCAGTTAAGACAGGACCTCCACTGTTATTCAGAGGCCACTACAGAAAGGACCAGGAGGAGTAAGAAGAGAGAAACTTACCAGAGCCATGACTGACTTAAACTGTCTTCATGGGGTAAAATCTTGGCTCCATTGAAGTTATTGGGAGTTTTGCCTTTAACTTCAGTGGAGCCAGGATTTCACCTGTGGTGTGGTGAGGACTTTCTTAGACCTTCTAGTAGGGCTGAACCAATATTTGCAATAGCTGAGAGACCGAAAAAAAATTAGGAATGAGGAAAGCTGTAAAAGAGTCTGACATACATATATAATGAATTGTTTTTAACTCTCAACTACTGTCTTACCCACTTTCCCTGTCTTCATCTGCTCAGCATCCAACTCCCACTTAGCTCAAACAGAACCCTCCCTGTCGTCATCCCACTTTCACTGGCATCTTGCTAGCTGGCTTTCCTTCTACCATCTTTCCATTACGCCTTCAGCAAATCACTTAGCTCCTGCCTCATGCTCTTTAATAGCCAGCACAGTCTGCATAAGCCAGTCAGCACAGCCACTTCAATGCACATCTTTCACATTCACTCCCAAGAAATTCAGTTACAACTTTTGCACTCAGGAGTTTCTGTCCCAGGAAGCCTTTGCTCTCAATAATAAAGTGACACTATTCGCCAATGCTTAATTCATCAACCTCCTATTCCAATCAAATTCCCTAGGAACAGGATTTACTCTTTTTCCTTCATTCTGCCACTGCCTCATTCCAGACTGGCTTCTCAGAGATCAAGATAAATTAGAGGTGAAACGCAACTGAGAAATGCCTCTTTCTATTAGCATTCTGTATTCTATTCTATTCTCTAGGCTAGTGCATTAAGTGACCTGATGACATCTTCACCTGTGGTCCTTTGTCTCTCACATCTCCTGCCCCAGGAGAGAACTGTATGTGCAGTGTTTTGTTTTAGTGTAGGGTTTTATTTTTTTTTAAATTTGCACGCTGCTCTGAGTTTGTTAGAGAAGGCAAGTTGAAGTGCCCCTTGCACTTGGAGCGGAAAATAGCGGGGTTTGTGATTGTACTTAAGGCTGGAGGAGTTCATTCCGGAGTCTGGGACCCTCCAAGAAAGCTCTGTCTCCTTCTGGTAGAAAGCTCCATTGTGCCAGAGGAGCAGATCCCCATCCCCCTACAGTGGAAAAGTACCAGCAGCGTCCAAGATGGTGTTTTGTATCAGGTGACAGGACCACCTGACCTGGTCGTATCAGAGCTACGTCCCAGGATGCCTCTCAGGAAGGAGAGAGATAACTATCTTCAGTCTTATTGTTTCTTCTTAATGGGCCATCAAGGCTGTGATGGCGGGTTGTCTGGTGGGTGTCTACCAAATACACACACAGCTGTAATTGTTACATAGTCAATATTCCTAATTTTAGATACAGAAATGATACAAGCATACAAATTGGATAATCACATTCAGTAGATCATAACCTTTCCCATGATATCTTACATGAGCCATCTTGCATAAAGTATATGTTAGTTATGCCATATTCATATCATAACCATATTTCTATGAAGAATATGGGGTGTAACACCACAGTGTGTATAACTGAGGCCCTGTCATCATCCACCAGGATGGGATGGAGTCTCCTTGCCAATGGGAGGTGGCAGAAAGTGATGCTCACAGGTACTGCTATGTGAGAAAGAAGTGATAGGGAGGAAGACCAGTATGTCGATGGTCAAGACCCAGGATACAGTGATAAAGCTTCACCAGATCCATGAGTCCACCTCCTGTGGGTGGACTGCTGCTGTCCTTTAGCAGGCTTTGGAATCTGGTGGCGTTTGAGGCTTTGTGGTTGGATCAGGGGTTGTGGGTCTGCCTTGTTGCTTAAGTGCTGGAGGTGACGGTCTGTTCAAGAGAATGGCTGGGTTGTGGTATCTTCGATACTGACATCTAATCCAAAGATCCAGTCTCAGGTGTGACCAGCTGTGTGGGCTGAACCAGAGATGGCCTGTCAAAGTCCTAGGGAGGCGAGTGAGGAGCTGGGTTTTTGCATCTGTGCCCTTGTCAACATGAATGTTGAAATCTCCAAGAAAACCAGTCTGGGGTATTTCACCGCCATCACTGACAGTCTCTGTGAGCTCCTTTATGACCCCGTTAGCCTGTGTACATCTGTAAATGAGCATAAAATCAGTGAGCTTTGGCTCTGGTTTCTATGGCCAGACGAATGGACTCAAATGAAGTTGCCTCACCTGAGTTACCTCTCTTGGATTGGCAGTTTGCAGAGAAAACGAATGCTGAGCTGCCTGCCTTCTTGCCCTGTCTGGGTCTGGGATGGGCCGACGAGCCTGCGGGGCTGGGGCGTCAGGATGCTTCATAGTCATGTATTGTTTGCTGGACTCAGATCTCGCATTGCTCAGCCTCCGGTTTAGTTCGTGTTGCCTGCTGGGGCCACGCCTAGACAATGATCCTGTTGCAGTGGAGAGGCAGTAGATGTAGAGTAGTTTCTTAAGCCGTCTTTGCTCTTCCCTTGGGCAGTTCCTCCCAAGTTGGATTATGATTGTTGAAGTATTTGTCTGTGTCCAAGTGGAGGAAAAGGTGTCCAGTTGGCCACATGAGATGGGTGGTTGTTGGACCCCTTTTGCGGGGTGGAGCTGGAGCAGCCTGTCCCTGGAGTACCAGGATCTGTGCTGGATGCACATTGCCATAGCAACAATGGAAACAATCCTAATAATAACAATAATACTCAGTGGGGTCGAGTCCAGGAAAGGGGAGTGTATCAATGGCATCGGCCATCCAGTCCCATTTCCTGTGTCCTGTGAAACTTCACTAACCAGCAGCAATGATGAAAGACCATTTCAGTAGCAGCATTCCTCTTGGTAGCCGGGAAAATACAGCTGAGGAATTCTTCACACCTCTTTGCCCATTGCTCTTTGCCCCTCTCTGATGAAGCTGCCATCAAGGGTGCCGGCTGTGAAGCACCCACCCATCTGCTTGGTAGTAACTGCCCACTGACCAGCATGGGCCAGGCCCAGTGCTCCCTGTGGGGAGGTGTGCACTGTAGCTCTGCTGGATCTCTGCAGTGGATGACCTGGGGACCTTAATTCTTCAGGCCTTTCCACCACCCTTTCACCAGCACTGTATTCTGAAGAACCATGGTACCATAGAAGGGACACACAATTTAAGGCACTAGAGGGCCACAAACCCAACTAAAACCCTTTGGCTCAGGAGGGGGCACCAGGGGATGGATTCTAGTCCCAGGGGGTGTGACATAAGGATGGTCAGGGGTGACCCACCCTGCACTCACCCCACAGCGGCAGCTCCCCATGCCCTCCTGTTGGCTCGTGCCACAGTGTCATGTACATGCACAGGCAAGGCACTCCCCTGGCATTGCCCCGTCCTGCCCCCGGCGACGCCAATCACCTGTCCTGAGCTGGGTTGTGGCGAGCCTTGGGCCACCGGTTGCCTATCCCTGCTCTATATAATGAGGAACTGGAACCTCCCAGGGAGGGTTCTCTGTGAGCCAGAAGAGCTGATTTATTTATTTTTTTTAGTAAGTCTGTTCAGTGCTTATGAAAGCTGAGATCTGTCACTACTATGCTACTGCAGCAGCAGCTCCTCAGATATAAGCCTTGCTGGCTCAGGTCAACATGACAAAGCGACCGTGCAATGGAAAGTTTTCAGCTGGCTTCCTGCAGCACTCAGCGGTCGTCACGAGGACAAAAGGTGGCCGAAAAGTAGCTTGCAGAGTGTTACAATGAGGGCTACGCCAAAGAGTTTATTTAGAGCACTGAACTCTAGTGAACGTGCCCCGGTAGTGGGACCGGATGGAAAAATCAAGCTCATTGCTATCCTATTTGTCCAGCAGCAGATATCTTTCTGTTCCTTTACAATATGTCCCATCGGTGTCAGAATTCTATTCATTTTGGAGAGACTGCTCCGAAATCAAGTCATTTTTAAGAGAGAGGCTGACTGCATTATAGGTAAAAGATTTCTATAGTTAAGGTTCTATACTCCATCCCACGCACCTCCCCTCCAGTCCTGCACCTCCGCTGTGGCTGGAGGTTCCACTCCGTGAAGCTGTCTGCTTTCCTTGTGAGTAGGTTTGGAAATCGGTGTTTATTCCTTAATTCCATTTTCATCCCCAGCACTTCATGCAGTTAGTTTTATTGAGGCTGACATGTCCACATAAAACATAGTGAAGTCAACTCATTTAATCTATGGTCTTGCAAAAAAAAAAAAAAGGATAGATGGGGGAAATGGGCTGTTTAGATTTGTAAAGTGTCTAGATTATTCCGTTTGCATCACTCTGCTGTGTGCTAATGCTTTTAAGGTGTAACTGATGAGTTAAAATGTAGGAATTGGAGAATGAAAAGAAGATGGAAAACGCTGGTTAGTTAATCTGTCCCATTGCATGTAATGTTGGATTTTTTCGTACAAAAGGGTTTCTGATAGAACTGAGCCAATAGTGAAAAATTATTTTGCAGCTATTTTTGCAAATGTTGAGTCTTGTTTTAATCTGGGCACATTTGCATGGCATTACGTTTGCTTTTTGGGAATATTTGTTGCTCATATGAATATTCACAGAACGCAAAATTAGCATATCGGAGCAAAGAGTCATTTAAATCAAGAAAAGAAATGTCCAAATGAAATTTAGTCTGTAATTATCATAGAATCATAGGACTGGAAGGGACCTCGAGAGACCATCTAGTCCAGTCCCCTGCACTCAAGGCAGGACTAAGTATTATCTAGACCATCCCTGACAGGTGTTTGTCCAACCTGCTCTCAAAAATCCCCAGTTATTGAGATTCCACAGTGTCCCTAGGCAATTTATTCCAGTGCTTAACCACTGATATCAATTGATTGATATCAAGATCAAGCTCTTTCTCGATTTCTCCCAAGCTGCTCCACTCACCTGGGAGAAGCTTCCCGTAAACATCTGCAAAACTAACTCATTGTCCTCCTCCTCTTTAAAACTCTCCTTTGCGGTGAGGCCTACAACACCTTGACAGGGCTTAGGTTGCTGGTGTGCTGAGACCACAGCCTACCAAACTGACAAATACTGTCTCATTGATTCCTTGTACTCTCCCATCAGTCCATATCTGTCTGTTGTCTTTTGTCTTATACTTAGATTATAAACTCTTTGGGACAGGGACTGTCTTTTTTTTGTTGTATGTGTCTATAGCTCCTAGCACAGTGGGGTCCTGGTCTATGCCTGGGGGTCTTATGCGCTATAATAATACAAATAATTAATAATAATAGTCTTCAGCACCAAATGACATTGGTCCTTCCGGTATCCATTCGACTAACTGATGCTGCTTCTTTCTCAAAAGGACCTATTTTCCCGGGGCAGCCTGTCACTGATACTTATACATCTCTGAACTCCCTCCGAAAATTGCCTTTTTGCTGTCCCCCTACTCAACAGGTTCAGTAGGCTTCAGCTACTGTGCCTGGCTCAGTCCCAGCCCCTCACTTGTATTTATTCACAAAGCCTCTACTTCTCTTCCACCCCCATATAAGCTTTGGAGCAAAGCCTATTGGAAAGATCACCAACCAGCTCCCAAAGCTCTCAGCTCACCAGATGGATCAGCCTTAAAAGTGAAGCTAAGTAGCTTGTGCTCGGTGTGTTGAAAAAGAGGAAGAATGGGGAGAGGGGATGTGCTCAAAGCAGTGGGCCAGGAAGATCTTTGCAGCAGCATTTTGAATAAATGGAAGCAGTCCAAGGTGGGATTTGTTCATCTTTTTGACAAAATTGCCAAACTTTGCTATGAAATAATCAATAGTAACAACTGGGTTAATATCTGCCTAGTCTGGACTTGACCACACCGGCACACAATAATTAACTATTCTTCAGTCCTACATGGCCACCATTAACCAATTTTTCTATCTAGGTACTTATGTGGTCCTTAGCATAATAGTAGCCGAGTGCCTCTCCAGTTATTAATAAAAATGACAAGGAACAAACGTATATCTTTCTTCCTCTTTCTTTTCCACCCAGCTCAGTATGACTGACATCAGCTCAAGGTATTATTTGTAGGTCATAAAAGGAGAGGGTTTTCAATGGAAAAGTCTGCCCCCCCCACCCCACCTGGCAGAAATTTTAGTACCAAATAATTTTAGCAAAAAAACAAATATTGCCGCTTTCAGACAATGTTTCTGATTTGGGGCTTTTGGTTTTTCCAGGAAAAATCAAAGTTTTCTGCCGAAAGCAAGCACTTTTTGCACAAATGTTTAAGTTGAAAATCCAGTTTTCTATTGAAAACCGCTTTTGAAGGAACATTTTGACCAGTCCAAATTATTTGTTAGGATTTCCCCCCTTCCACCCTCACTACCCAGCACAGTCAGCTTCTAAATTATGCTACGGGCTAGGAAAGCTGGGTGTGTCTGAGCTGGGTTTCACATTGTGAACAGCGTTGCAAGCTGATCAGAAGCAAGGGCATCAGTGCTACGTGAACTATCTGTAACCGGTTGGTTATGTTTTCCTAAGCGTAAGTGTCATAAAACCATTTACATTATCAAATAGTTAGGGGCTTATGAACCCTCAAGGATTATTTGTTTAAAACCGTAGCACTGCTGTACCCTAGACGCATGTTGCAGACAAGAAGCACAATCTCTGTCAGTGCCTTGTGTGTCATGTCCATGGGCTGTCATGACACACTGGAGACATTGTTTCATGGAACGCTGTCAAGATTAATAATCATGGGGCAAAAGCCCCAGCTGGTATAAATCAGCAGAATACCATTGACCGTGATGGACTTCACTGATTTATTCCAGTTGAAGATCTGGCCCCATGTTTTCATCAGCTGTTCCTTACCTTTGTTAACCATAGCTAAGGATGCAATTTTGTCATGGAGGTCACAGGTTCCGTTCCTTTAATGGACCGCTGTGACTTCTTTGGCTTCAGCCCCCACTAGAGAGCCGGAGCAGGGCTGGAGCAGCCCCCAGTGGGGCTCCGACTCCCATACCGAGTATTTTTAGTAAAAGTCAGGGACAAGTCATCAGCTTCCGTGAATTTGTGTTTTTTGCCTGTGACCGGTCTGTGACTTTTACTAAAGATACCTGTGACAAGATCTTAAACTTTAACCATGGCCCCTTAGCTTGGATGCTGAACGTAGACTGGTCACAGAGTAGTAGCCGTGTTAGTCTGTATCCGCAAAAAGAACAGGAGTACTTGTGGCACCTTAGAGACTAACAAATTTATCAGAGCATAAGCTTTCGTGGGCTATAGCCCACTTCATCGGATGCACAGAATGGAACATATAGTAAGATAGATAGATAGATATACACATACACACATACAGATAAGTTGGAGGTTACCATACAAACTGCAAGAGGCTAATTAGTTAAGGTGCGCTATTATCAGCAGGAGAAAAAACTTTTGTATTGATAATCAAGATGGCCCATTTAGACAGTTGACAAGAAGGTGTGAGGATACTTAACTTCAGCAAGTAGATTCAATATGTGTAATGACCCCGCCACTCCCAGTCTCTATTCAAACCCAAGTTAATGTTATCTAGTTTGCATATTAATTCAAGCTCAGCAATTTCTCTTTGGAGTCTATTTTTGAAGCTTTTCTGTTGCAAAATTGCCACCCTTAAATCTTTTACTGAGTGGCCAGAGAGGTTGAAGTGTTCTCCTACCAGCTTTTGAATGGAAAATTGGACAAATGACCAGGGATGAGTATAAAAATATTGCTCGGGCATGCAGGAGTGAAATCAGGAAGGCCAAATCATACCTGCAGTTGCAGCTTGCAAGAGATGTTAAGAGTAACAAGAAGGGTTTCTTCAGGTATGTTAGCAACAAGAAGAAAGTCAAGGAAAGCGTGGGCCCCTTACTGAATGAGGGAGGCAACCTAGTGACAGAGGATGTACTCAATGTACTCAGTGCTTTTTTTGCCTCTGTCTTCACGAACAAGGTCAGCTCCCAGACTACTGCACTGGGCAGCACAGCATGGGGAGAAGGTGACCAGCCCTCTGTGAAGAAAGAAGTGGTTCGGGACTATTTAGAAAAGCTGGACATGCTCAAGTCCATGGGGCTGGATGCGTTGCATCCGAGAGTGCTAAAGGAGTTGGCGAATGTGATTGCAGAGCCATTGGCCATTATCTTTGAAAACTCATGGCGATCGGGGGAAGTCCCGGACGACTGGAAAAAGGCTAATGTAGTGCCCATCTTTAAAAAAAGGGAAGAAGGAGGATCCTGGGAACTACAGGCCAGTCAGCCTCACCTCAGTCCCTGGAAAAATCATGGAGCAGGTCCTCAAGGAATCAATTCTGAAGCACTTAGAGGAGAGGAAAGTGATCAGGAATAGTCAGCATGGATTCACCAAGGGCAAGTCATGCCTGACTAATCTAATTGCCTTCTATGACGAGATAACTGGTTCTGTAGATGAAGGGAAAGCAGTGGACATGTTGTTCCTTGACTTTAGCAAAGCTTTGGACATGGTCTCCCACAGTATTCTTGCCAGCAAGTTAAAGAAGTATGGGCTGGATGAATGGACTATAAGGTGGATAGGAAGCTGGCTAGATAGTCGGGCTCAATGGGTAGTGATCAGTGGCTCCATGTCTAGTTGGCAGCCGGTATCAAGTGGAATGCCCCAAGGGTCGGTTCTGAGGCCGGTTTTGTTCAATATCTTCATAAATGATCTGGAGGATGGTGTGGATTGCACCCTCAGCAAGTTTGCAGATGACACTAAACTGGGAGGAGAGGTAGATACGCTGGAGGGTAGGGATAGGATACAGAGGGACCTAGACAAATTGGAGGATTGGGCCAAAAGAAATCTGATGAGGTTCAACAAGGACAAGTGCAGAGTCCTGCACTTAGGACGGAAGAATCCCATGCACTGCTATAGACTAGGGACCGAATGGCTAGGCAGCAGTTCTGCAGAAAAGAACCTAGGGGTTACAGTGGACGAGAAGCTGGATATGAGCCAACAGTGTACCCTTGTTGCTAAGAAGGCCAATGGCATTTTGGGATGTATAAGTAGGGGCATTGCCAGCAGATCGAGGGACGTGATCATTCCCCTCTATTCGACACTGGTGAGGCCTCATCTGGAGTACTGTGTCCAGTTTTGGGCCCCACACTACAAGAAGGATGTGGAAAAATTGGAAAGAGTCCAGCAGAGGGGAACAAAAATGATTAGGGGACTGGAACACATGACTTATGAGGAGAGGCTGAGGGAACTGGGGATGTTTAGTCTGCGGAAGAGAAGAATGAGGGGGGATTTGATAGCTGCTTTCAACTACCTGAAGGGGGGTTCCAAAGAGGATGGATCTAGACTGTTCTCAGAGGTAGCAGATGACAGAACAAGGAGTAATGGTCTCAAGTTGTAGTGGGGGAGATTTAGGTTGCATATAAGGAAAAACTTTTTCACTAGGAGGGTGGTGAAACACTGGAATGTTTACCTAGCGAGGTGGTGGAATCTCCTTCCTTAGAAGTTTTTAAGGTCAGATTTGACAAAGTCCTGGCTGGGATGATTTAATTGGGGATTGGTCCTGCTTTGAGCAGGGGGTTGGACTAGATGACCTCCTGAGGTCCCTTCCTACCCTGATATTCTATGATTCTATGATTCAACTGTCTAAATGGGCCATCTTGATTATCACTACGAAAGTTTTTTTCTCCTGCTGATAATAGCTCACCTTAACTAATTAGCCTCTTGCAGTTTGTATGGTAACCTCCAACTTATCTGTATGTGTATATATATATCTTACTATATGTTCCATTCTGTGCATCCGATGAAGTGGGCTGTAGCCCACGAAAGCTTATGCTCTAATAAATTTGTTAGTCTCTAAGGTGCCACAAGTCCTCCTGTTCTTTTTGTAGACTGATTCCCATGCATTAGTTCAGAGCTAGTTGTGTCTTGAACCCCCTCTGCACACTGCAGAACCAAAACAGAGGCAAACATTTTTGGAAAGTCCTGAAATGTTCCGTTGTTTTAGTTGTTCTTCCGTCCTCTCCTGCATGGGAGGAGCGCTTGGTAAACATCTGCAAAATCACCTCTTTGTTGTTGCCAGGCCTTTTAATTAAATATTGATTATTCCCATTCTTTAGGGTTTGCAGGTAACACTCTGAAATTTGGTAGGTTCTTGCGTCAAGACCAGGCCCCGTATTTTCAGGATGACTAGATACCTGGAAGCCCTCAGGGACATAGAAGTGACACCACCACTCAGGCTCTGAGAAGGCCTTTCATAATTGCAAAATTGTCATTATCCCTATGATCAGTCCTATGAGTAAAAAGATCCAAACTATTACAGGATGGTATTACTCCACCTTATTTATGTCCTGCACCATTACATGTGTATACTCATTCTATCCTTGGGGAGGACTCAAAGGGACTGATCCTAGTCTGAATCCAGCATGCCGATAGAGAACTCCAAAGGCTTAACCCATGGCT
The DNA here is from genome assembly GCF_015237465.2 of Chelonia mydas. NCBI lineage: Eukaryota > Metazoa > Chordata > Testudines > Cheloniidae > Chelonia > Chelonia mydas. The sequence continues at coordinate 253,062,859 of NC_057850.1, forward strand.
GAGCGTTTTGTAGGCCTTGGTGTGCATATGCATGGGGTGTCCTCATCTTAAACCCTAGTATATTCATTAAGTTACCCTCATGAACATATACATTAATCAGTTCCCATAACTACCTGCAATTAGGCATCTGCTGATGTTTTTCTCCACAAATATCCTAAAATTGGTACAAACTGTCTTCTTGTGACCACCTGTCAGCAGTTTCCCCTTAATTTCAGCACTTACAATTATTGCAAAACAAAGTCATATGCCTTCTTGCGACTTAAGGTCACTGTTAGTTTACGTACTTTGGCGAACTCTATGAAGCTACTTACTTCTGCTCAGGCTGGTAGCCCTCCTACTTACGCTGTCTGCTTAAGCTACTACTTATAGGTCTAGGCCTATAGGTCTCTTGCATTTCTGCCTAATATTCCTATTCTATGACCTTATTATCATCTTAATGTAAGCTTGCAGAATACATTGTCCTCCTTCAAATCCCTTCTTACAACTCATTTGCCTACCAAAAAACTTGACAACAATTAGGCTGCTGGTGTGTTGAGACCACATGCTGACTAGGGTGACCAGACAGCAAATGTGAAAAATCAGGACAGGGAGTGGTGGGTAATAGGAGCCTATATGAGAAAAAGACCCAAAAATCGGGACTGTCCCTCTAAAATCGGGACATATGGTCACCCTGATGCTGACCAATATTGTCTCATGGTTTTCTTGAGCTCCGCCATCGGTCTGTATCCATCCGTTGTCTCTTGTCGTATACTTAGATTGCAACCTCTTTGGGGGCAGTGACCCGCTTTTTGTTCTGTGTTTTGTGCAGCACCTAAGACAGTGGGGTCCTCATCCGTGACGGGGGGTCGTAGGTGCTTCTGCACTGCGAAAATAAGCACTGCCGATAATCTTATGGTATTTATGTCTGTGCTGTATTTGCATTTTGTGACTCTGGCCAAGATAGGAAGCTGAACTCTTGCAAGAGATGTTGTGGTTCAGGGAGGCCGGACATACCGGAAACCTCAACCTCTCCTTAGGAGAGATGAAGTTCCGTTAGTTTGCCACTCTTGGTAATATTTGAATTACCCTGGCACCAGGGGTGACACTAACCCATACCAGAGCCCCATTGGGCGAGGCACTGTAGAAACAGATTAATCCCTGCCCTGAATAGTTTACAATGTAACTAAACAGAGGGTGTGTGTACAGATGGGGAACTGAGGCACAGACAGATGAAGTGGCCACATAGAAAGTCCGCCCAGACCTCCTAAATTCCAGTCCAGTGCTTTAACCACCAGGCCATTCTTCCTCTCCTGGGGTGAAGTTAAGGATAAGCATTGAGATTTTGGGGTTCTTTATCCAAACTGAACCTCAATTTTGAATCTTTAGAAGACCCAAAAATCCATCGCTATAAAGTCACCCTCCCAGCAAATATTGGTTCGAATTGGTGTCCACTTCAGGGACTGACTTTGTCCATCGCCTTTAGTCTGGAGGACTACAGACGTGAGATAAGACCTGGGCAGTGGCAGATTAGCCACTGAGCTAATGGGGCCCATGCCCAGGGGCCCTGGCCAATTGGGGCACCCCTGAAAAATGTGTGCCCCTGTACCCTGATCCGCTCTTTCCGCCCAGCGCTCTTGCTGGGGAGCAGGGGAAAACTTGTGCCCCAACCCCACTTCCTAACAGGCACATGGGGGGGACCTCCACTTGCTCTGGCCCACGGCCCCACAAAAGCTTAATCCGCCTCCAGACCTAGGTCCCTAAAATCTTGTATTTCTTTTGCACCCCAAGTTGCCATTACAGAAAAAGGGAGCTTAGATTCTCGAGGGATTACATTCTTGGCTTTGTGAATTCCAAAAACATGTGAACTACAAAAGGAAGTAGAGAAAACGTCTAAGAATCCTGTAAACCAAGAGAGAGAAATTTTGGCCTTCAACATCTATACCAAGACCTCCGAGTCCGATGTCTGACTCAGAGGCTCACCTCCAAGCAGCAGCAGCTTCTTGCAGACCACTTTGTTCTTTTCGCTTCTCATCACAACAGCATCAATGCACTTGCGCTTCCAGCACCAGAACAAAGTGATAAAAATAAACTTTTCTTTTACAAGTTCACCTCCGGCCTACATCTGAGAGCTTCTCTGGGAGTAAAAGCCCTGCATTCGGGCCTCCTGTGTGCATACTAGTAGGCAAAGCTTGATAAAAGCTTAGCTCAGAAGTGTGAACGTGAACTGAGTGTGGTGAGCCACAGGTCACTGTGCGGAGGGAAAACCGGAGTTGAATAAGTATGCCACATTCCCCAGTTGTCTCATTAGTTCTTTATTTATTTACTAAATTTACAGTGTATTTGTATTACAGTATCCACTTAAGGCCCCGTCTTAGCTTGCAGCTCCATTGCGCTAGAGAGTGCCACTCTGCCTCAGTTTCCCTCTCTGTTAAAATGGAAAAAAAGATTTCTCAGTATAGTGCTCTAAGATCCTTTTGATGGGAAGCGTCATCTGAGAGCCAGATGTTATTGTTCGATGGTAATGAAGAATAACAAATGAACGAGAAATTAGAAACTCGAAGATGTGGGGAAATGACCCAAGCAAGCCACAGAACGAAATAAGCATCAGTTGCGTCAGCTAATGAGATAAGACCCAAGAAATTGAAACCATCAAAAAACACTCGAAGCGGAGGGGATGGCCTCTAACAGGAAAAACAAGACCTGGTCTTTCATATGATAGAATCTATGACCAGGCTGCACATATGAAGAAGCACTGAAATATACATGTCATTCAGAGGGAGACACAGCACTGCACACTGATGGCCATGGTTCCACTGAGCATGGGGTTCTTCACCGCCAAGTGAAATGTTACTGTTGTAATTTAAACCCCTATAAAAAGTAATGGAACTAATGAAGGTGCAGGCATGGCTTGACTTCTAGATGGTAGGACAGGGAAGACGCATTGTGCTGTGCAATCTGCGTGCAGCTACTGCAGAGAACAACAGTTTCAGATCTGTGCGAGTGCATCACCGTGCGCCCAGGATTTCTGGGCGCTAGTACAATGCGAATAATAAATAAGAATCGGTGACTCATGAGTAGCGGATATCGCTGCCGAAGTCAGGATCAGTTTGCGCATACTTCAGAAACAGGAGAAATGGCTACATTGCAACAAATAGTATTGACAACGAACAATTTGCTCCGCTGTACTCAGTCGATTCTGCAAGGCAATGATCACCTATTTGTGAGTTGAGGATGTTCCGTGCTTTGTGAGTCAGGACCCGACATTGGAGATTTGATGCAGTTCTGTTAAACACCTAAAAGTTCGGATGTTTATTCAAAACCGCTTAATCTCTTTGGTCTGCAGACCTGGGCTAGAAGTCCTGGTAGAACAGGCTTTAGGTATCTGGAAGCAGGAAACACTAGTGAGGCAAGAAACACTACAAGAGCAGTTTTCCTTGGGATACTTTGGGCACTCCTGTGGTCAGTCCCAGCTGGACCCAGGAGTACAGAGGTGTGAGCTAAGTAGTTTGGGTGAAGGTTGGCTTTCATGTTTCCTGAACCTGTTCTTCCAGCTCAAAAGACTACCTAGCACATGACTTGCTGTGACGGGTGCCTGGGATGGACCACCCTGAGAATGCCACACGCAGGTAGACAGCAAGAAATGGGGCAGACAATCCCCAAAAACTGGGGGTTTATTCTATAATTAGATTCATCAACCAGTAACAAAGAACTTCTGTAGCACCACACTGGTTAACAAGAAACCTTTACGCATTCCAGCCCTTGGTTTCTATCCAGACAAACTGGTCTAATACAGTGAGAGGTTACTGAAAACCCAATTCACCATATGTGAGGTTCTACCATTCCCAAAGGATCAGACACTTACCTCCAGGTCAATATATATTTCAAATCTTACTCAAATATCACGCTGCCAGCCAATCCTTAGTAAACTAACTAAAGATTTATTAATAAAAAAAGAGCATTGTTAAATGGTTAAAAGATTATATACATTACAAATGCTTGCAAAATCCTTATATCAGATTTGTAGCGGTGATGGGTGAGTCTGATGGCTTGCAAAAGTCTCTCTGGAAACATCCCAAAAGGTTAGAATCCAAAGGCAGCTTAGATGTTGTCTGCTAGAGTCTTTCCATGGCTTTTCCAGTGTATTCCAAGTAACTACTTGGAACATCACAGTCCCTCAGCTTAAACTTTCCCTGTTTAAAGTTCAGCGGACTAGAGATGCAGGATCGTGCCCAAGGTTCAGTATTTATAGCTCTCTATCAGGCTGACAAGAACTTGTCACAGCAGGGCTTTTCTCCAGGGAAGAATAGACAATGCAGATAGTTTGTGGACCTTCATTGTTAAACTACGACCCTTGCTTTGAATTTAATCTTCTCTTTTCTGTGCATACACAGGTAAACTAGTTGCACTCATTTACATAAGGCAATTAGCCAGTCCTTCATTATAACTGGATCGATCAAGTTGAAGACAATATAAGTAATATTATTAATTTACTGCGGTGTCTCACATCTTTGATCTTAAGGTTAACCGAACCCAGTTGCATACATAATGGGAAGGCAATTAAGACATGAAAAGGATTTAGCATCTAGAAGCTAATTTGATTAGATTGGTAAATATAGGTAAACACAGACAAATACACTTAGCTACTACTCTTTGCTTCTTATCAATGCAAAGTGAATGAGTTGGGGTTTGCTAGCCTAATTAACAATTCAGTGATACCCCGTACATAAGTGGATTGTCTTGATTACAACTGCAATGCTTCTTGTTAAGTTGTTGTGGGTCATACACAGGTTAGTTGGTTTGCCAGTGCTAGGAGGGCCAAGAATTCTTACTCCTCCAGAACACATATTAAAGCATGTGGCATAGACGCTGACTCCGTGGGTGCTCCAGGGCTGCCAAGCTCCCCTCCCCCCCACCCCACCTCCTCCTCCTCCTCCACCCGTGAGCACACCACATCCCCGCTCCTCTGCCTACCTCCCAGCACTTCCCCCCCCCCAGCTGCCGCCAAACAGCTGTTGGCAAGCTCCGGGCTTGGGGGAGAAGCGGGAACGTGGCACGCTCAGGGGAGGAGGCGGGGAAGAGGCGGGACCGGGGCAGGGATTTGGGGAAGGAGTTGGAATGATAGCAGGGAGGGGGCGGGGTTGGGGCGGGGACTTTGGGGAAGGGGTGGGAAGAGGCGAGGCAGGGGAGGGGCCTCGTGGAAGGGGTGGAGTGGGGGCAGGGCTGGGGGCAGAGGGGGTGGTCGAGCACCCACGGGAAAGAGGGGAAGTCGGCGCGAATGCGTGCAATGCCACAAACCTCTTGTGTAACTGTCACCTTGGGCAAGTGATTTCATAGTTCTCCTCCTTTAGCGCCTCACCTGTAATATGGGAACAATAATGCTTCTCTTGTCTGTTTAGATAGAGAAACACTCCCGGGGCAGGGACTGTCGCAAACTATGTGTCTGTACAGTGCCTCGCACAATGGGGCCCGGTCTACAGGCGCTATTATAATACCAGTACTAAATAATAACTAAGAAGGTCGGGATTTGGCCCTGAGTGTTGTAAAATTCATGATCTGGAATTTAAATCTGCAAGTGATGCCTGGTTTTTTGAACATCGAATCAATGTGCCCATCGTTTAATCATCCTGCTCTTTTCCTTCTAGGTAATGTGACCAGGAACTGCACAAGCCAAGGCTGGGCAGACATGTATCCTGCCCCCTATGCAGCAGCTTGTGGGTACGATACCAACAGCACCCCAGGAGTAGAGGTCTGTAAAGCCCTGATGAGTAGAATTCAATATGGCTCTTTCCTCAATCCCCTGACCGCTTCACCTCTTTTTTCCCTTTTGCCCCCTGATCCTCAAGGTCTAACAAGAAAGTCATTGTCTTTCTGACGGAGTTCACCTGGAAATAGAGCTCAAGCATTCCTGCTAGTCAGCATTGACACCAAAGAGCCAGGTGTTAAGCACCTGCAAAAACCCATTGACTTCAATGGGAGTTGCAGGTACTCAGCACCTCTGGAAATAAGGCATCTGCTTATGTATAGATATAGCTGCCTCGCTTTAGATATCCAAGTTTGAACATTTTCAGCCATAATGCCTTTTCCCCCTAAAGAATCTCCAAAGTTCTTGGCAAACTACGGTCACCCTCTAGACAGAGCCCACTTGCCGGCTTTACCTTCGTTAAATAGATACGCTGACCTCAGTATTTGCAGTATTACCTAAATGTCCTGTAGTTACAGGGTCTGCTGAAGGGGTACATTGGCACAGGTCTATTGGCATCAGTGGAGTGAGGCTGATAAAGCTGAGAATCTAGAAAGCTTTAGGGAATACCTGGGGCATGGCAAATACTCAAGCAATGTTATTCAGTTTTCTAAGAAAACTATCAAGTATTTAGGAGTGTTTCTGTGTGAGTAATTAATGGTGTAGATATCATTAATATAAATGTGCGTGTGCATATATATATGTGTATATATATATTACATAGGAATGATATTGGTAACAGAACAAGATGGAGCATTGCACGTTATATGTTGGGACATACGGTCTCTACATGCCCCACCTCTGTATTAAAAATGGGGGTGGTCACGTAATGTATAGCAGACTTCCATGTGCAGCATTTAGCCAGAGGGTTGAACTTGCTCCCTCACTGGAACTTGGTCACGGATGTCATGACCACATGGCTCTGTCTGTTTGTTCCCTGGGTCGTTACCCATTTCTGCCTCGGCGCTCCAGGCTCTTCAGGGCGGGGGGTTTATTGTAAAGCAGCGTGAATGATTAGAGTGATATATCAACAGTAATAAATAACTGGCCAGAGACTTGTGCCACAAATAGCTGCCGATGTTAATTGGAAAAGAAGCCAAGAAGTCAATGGGCCATGGAGATTGAACTAACCTTTCACCCCTAAGAGGGTTCCCAATCATAGCCAGCCAACACAGGGAGACCTGGATTGAGATTTTCAAAGCTGACTAGGAAATTTAGCCGCCTAACTCCCATTGAAATTCATGGGAGCTGTGTGGCTAAATCCCCTAGTCAACTTTGAAAATCTTAGCTTTGGAGTCGGCCGGTAGGCTGTACTAGTGAAGCATGCGACGTGACTGGATCCGTGCTTTTGTCTCCCATAAACACAGCTCCACCATGTGCATGTCTTTCCCTGCATTACTGCCTGTGTCAGCATATGTGATTGCTAGGCAACAGGAGGCTTAGTAATAAAAGTATATCTATATTAACAGACACTTGTATCCAGCCCGTACGGCTCCTAAGTCTCTCCCAGTACTCCCACCTTACCGAGAGAATCAAGTGATTACATGGAAAATCTCAAGAGGGCTTAGCCAGCCTTAATAACGGCCAAATCTGACAGAAAACGCCAAAGGAGACTTGCACAAAGAACATCAGTGCCCTATTGAAGAGGGAGCTTTAGTCAGCTGGTGGGGCCCACCACAGCTTCACCTCTTCAAGTGTCTTGTTTCTAAGATCAAAACTTAAGGCCCAGGCTCCAAGTTTTGAAACCCATTGTTACTGCTCAGGAATGCAAAGGGCCTCCTCTAAGAACTCTAGTTTGTGTTCTGACCACAAGGGGATTTGGGAATTCCTGTTACCGGCTTTGAAGACCCAAAGGATTGCAGCATTGCATAAATGCTTCGTTACCAAGAGAACACACATTGTGTTCTTTTAATTCGCTCTTAATTATTTTCTTTTGACTCACGCTGCTTTGTGATGCCGCTTGAGCCCAAATGCGGCTTAGCCGCTAACATGCTGTACGTTACCCAACTGTGAAGATGAATAGAAGTGATTTGTTGAGTTGGTTATCACTTTTGGGGGGAGGGAGAGGGAGGATTCGAAAGAGGGAGGAAGACAGAGTGTATCAGCCAGTGAGACGTGAGGTCCACCCTAGGGTGATGTCATCCAGGCTTGAAACATCTCCTGAATTTTTAATGTCTACTAAGCACAACTCAAAAACAACATGAAAAGTATGAAATATGCATAAGCGCTTTTTGGAAGACTTTGTTCCTGAACTCTGGCAGCCCAGGGAAGGGGTTGGAATGGGGGCAGGGAAGGGGTGGGGCGGGGCCTCACAGAAGGAGTGGAGTGGGGGTGTGGCCGGGGCAGCCAGCAGGGGGTGAGGGGTGGTCAGTGGTGTGGCCCTCAGGCCAATGTACTAGTCCTCGTGTGGCCCTCATGGTCATTTGAGTTTGAGACCCCTGATCTAGTCTGACCTCCCATATCACACAGGCCATAAAACTTCCCCAAAATAATTCCTTTTGAACCAGAGCATCTATTTAAAAAGAAAATCGTCTTGATCTAAAAATTGCCAATGATGGAGAATCCACCATAACCCTTGGTGAATTGTTCCAGTGCTTAATCACGCTCACTATTGGATAAAGGCCTAAGTGTGCAAACTGTTAACTGCCTTGAATGTGTGTGTAAATGTGGCCTACAAATGTAGAGCAAATCAGTCCCCTGGTGTTCTACAGAATCGCTACAATTGCTGAATGCATTTTCAGAGCAATGGTGCTCATAGAGTTAATACTGCTAATGCGGTGTTATATCACATTTCATCTGATGTCCTCCGTGCTCTTTACAAACATCAATGGACTCGCTCTGATCTCAGTTACACTGGGGTAAATGTGGAAGTTACTCAGTTGAAGTCAATGTAGTTATCTCTGCAATTACCCTGGTGTAATAGAGATCAGAATCTGGTCCACGCTAATTAATCTCACAACCCCCCTTTGATATAAGTGGTGGCGTTCCCAAGGAACTGGAGACATGGAGAGATTAAACAAATTGCCTAACATCCAACAGAGAGTCAATGGCAGAGCTAGAGTCAGAACCCCGGAGTCCTGACGTGCAATCCCTAGCTTTCATTAACAGAACATAATCCCATTCTCGTTTAGTCTGAGTAATGGTTTAGTGACCCAAGCACAGGACTCAGCCAAGTTCCTAATTCCCTCTGTGGCCTGGGGTAGATCATGTTAACTCTGTCTTGGTTTCCCGATCTGTAGAGTCGGGGGCTAGAATGCCGACACACCTCCTCACCTGGACTACATCTTCCATTATGCCCCAGGATCAGAGCCTCCCAGGATATGCCACCTCCCCTCTCCAGGAGGGGAGACTGTGGTGCATCATGGAAGATGTAGTACAACTGGGGAGCCCAGCCTCTAGAGGAGAATGGAAACATGAAGCAACCAAACTACAACTCCAATGAAGCACCACACGAGCATTTCTGAATCAAAATATTTGTGTTTTCAGCCAACATATTCTGGGGTTTGATTGTTTGCCAAAAAGTCTTCTTCTTTTTTTTCTGTAGAAATAAAACCCATTTTCATCCCAGCTCTATCCCGAGTCTGTATTGATTAAATGAAACCATCTCACACCCTGTGTTAGTGGATGAACCAAAGTGATCTGTTGCCAATGCCCTGTATTACTAAGTGTAAAGCGTTCCCCTTCTGCATTAATATCACCATGTAGCCACTTCTATGGTTAAATAAATAAATACTGCATTCTGTAGGGTCCTTTTCCTTGTAAAATCACTGCATAATTAGGGCCTGATCAAAGACCTCTTGGGGTCAATGGCATTGTTTCCATTTGCTTCAATGGGTTTTAGATCATGCCTTCTGCCATTTTACACCTGAAAAGGGTGTTTTCACTATGGTGAGCTAGGAATTAGTGAGGGATATTGTATGAAGTGTTTATTAAGGAGGAATCTTTGATGGCTCCTAAAAGACCTAATCATTGCCTCTTTTCTCTGTGTTGGCAGCCGACGTTCTATGACACAGTGAAGACTGGTTACACCATCGGATATAGTTTATCTCTCATTGCTCTCACTGCAGCTATGATTATTTTGTGCCTCTTCAGGTGAGAACCTGGGCATGGAGGGGAAGGGAACGTGCAGGGGCGGGGAAACAGATTGTTTAATTCCGAGGACCTGAGCAGATTCTTGGCTATAGGCTGCGAGTGCCTTGCATTTGGAATGCCCGGCAACCCCTTTCCGGAGCAAGGGTGGCTGGTGGCAGGGGAGGGACAAACAGGGTTGAAGTTTTCTCCAAGAAGGACGCAGTCACACACTTTGGGGTGACTCATCTGTGTGGCATTTGAACTGCGCCATTGGCATTGGGACATGCAAGCCCAATCTTGTGCGCCACATCGCTCAGTTAAGCAGAATGCCACCTGTGCCTTAGAAAGAGGCAGAGCTGTCCTCCAGCGTCTTCTCACCTACTTTAACCGCTGGATATAGAGCAACCACACAATATTATGGTGATGGTGCAATATACCTACCGTGGAGGACTCAAGGCTGGGGGCTGCTTTTGGAAGCCCAAGGGCCAGTTTTGGTGTCTGATTTGCAGCTGTTTCCCGTAGGACAATGGGCAGAGATCTTAGAGGGTTGCGATGTCCGATGAGCTTTTACTGAATAGAGAGAATAGCGGAGAACCAAACAACCTGGAGATAAAAAAGACTTGCTTGATTCTGTAGTCCATCCCCTAAAGCCAATGCAGAAGGGTATCCAGTTCTAATGCTTTTCCCCAATCTTGTACCAAGCAACGGGGCTTCCACCATTTCCCTAGGGAGAGTATTCCACAAGCTAAGAGACTCCTTGGATGAAATGAGATATTTTAATGCTCCAGAGTAGTCTGTCCACTGGCTCCAATTGACCTTGCACAGTACTAGAAGACAAGTGTATGACAGAAGTGTATGGCAAGGTATGCCCTGCAGCGATCCATCTGATCTTAACAGATGTTCCTTAAGAGGTTTGTTTAAGGTTGGCTGATTAGTCCTGATTCTTAGTTAAACTAAGACCTGTTTTTGCATCTGTGGCAGCATAAAAAGACATTAAAGCAAGCAGAAACAACCCCTGGAGAATACCGCCACTCACAATGCCTCCCTGACAAGCCCAGAACGGGTACAGGGGCTCTACACCACCACTGCTCCCAGCCCCCTGCTTTGGGGGTGGATTGTGGCTGTGGCCACACCGCACTGCACTAGAGCCTACAAGGAGCGGTAAGAAGCAGGGCATAAATTAGAGCAGCCCTGAGGCTGATGTAACTTACAGCTGGGCTGGACAGATACCTTCACGGCTCCAGCATACGGAGAACGATCTTTGCCCCACACTCACGTCATCCCAGTCCCCAGCGCAGGAACAGAGTGACGAGAATCAGGCCCATTATGTTATTTATGCCTGTAAAACTTGCGCATCTCCAGGATATTAGACCTCTTGCTTTTAATTGCTGGGAAATGTCACTTGAAAACCCCAGAGTTCCTTGATCCAGATAGATCGTCATAATCTGCTAAAGCCTATGGGATGGAATAAGCCCAGTGTTGCTCTTAATGTCAGTTACCCTAACTTATATCTTTTAAAGTTAAAATATAAGCCACATTGCTGTATAAAGTATGCAAATATTTATTAATTTTGGCTTGAGCTGTTCAGAAAATGGAGTTTATCCTGCTGACAATGTCAACTTTTTGGCAAAACACTGAAATCAGAAATATTCTGGATAAAGCAGTTTTTCACAACACATTCTGGCTAGAAGAGTAATGTATTGAGATGAAGTCCTGATGTTTAAAAATGCTATTTTTTCTCTCTCTCCCACCCCACAACAGAAAACTGCACTGCACTCGAAATTACATCCACATGCATCTCTTCATGTCTTTCATCATGAGAGCTATTGCAGTTTTCATAAAGGACTTCATCCTCTTTGAGAGCGGCGAGTCTGACCACTGCTCTGCGAGCTCAGTAAGTAGCAGCAACCAGCTGACGTTTTCGGATGCCAGCTGGTTTGGTTCAGCCCCCTTAATTGGGGAACAAAATAATGAACACAGAAAGGCAGGCAGGGAAATGCTGGGGGAAACTTTTAGTTGTTGTTGCGCTGTATTGGAAAGGAAGCAAAAAACCCGCTGGCTTCAGCCTAACGTTGAGAAAGAGATTGCAGCAGAAATTCCTCACTCAGCAGATGTTGCTTTTTAATTGTCAGTGCCTCGGTCTCTCAGCTGCGATGATGAAGCTGGGGTGATAAATGATGAGAAGAGTTTGGGATCTTCTATACCTTACAAAATCAGGCTACTGAAAAATAGTTTACTGGCCAACCACCCTGGAGCAGAGGAAAGCAGCTCCTATTCTCTGCCTGTGGCACTTAATAGTCTAGTCTTCTGTAGGTCTCATTTACTTTGGTCTCATTTCCATTGTTGGGTTTAGTGTGTGGTTGCTGCATGGTGTTTGTGGCTTGTGATATAGATCTCGGGGTCCCTTCTGGCCTTAAATGCTGTGACCATGAAAATGGTCCACCCACCCGCTGCTTCCATTGTCCACCCTAGCTCCATGCCTTCTTTCACATGGTCCCCTTCATGCTTGGAACAGCCTCTCAATTAATATTTGCCAAGCAATCCCCTCCCAGACCACCCTGAGACCCATCTGTTCCGTGACTCGTTACCGATGTCATGACCACGTTGCTCTGTCTGTTTGTTCCCTGGGTTGTTACCCATTTCTGCCTCAGTGCTCCAGGCTCTTCAGGGTGGGGGGGTTTATTGTAAAGCACCGTGAATGATTAGAGTGATATATCAACAGTAATAAATAACTGGCCAGAAACTTGTGCCACAAATAGCTGCCAATGTTAACTGGAAAAGAAGCCAAGAAGTCAATGAGCCATGGAGATTGAACTAACCTCTCACCGCTAAGAGGGTTCCCTCTAGGTCCTGACTGAGGCCCGTTGATGGAAAGCTTCCATCGCAGCTACCCCTCCGATAATCATTCTGTAGCTAAAGGAAGGATGTTAGCCTGCTGAGCTCTTAGCTTGGCCCCTTTACAAATGTGAATGGACCAAGAGAGAAGATCGTTGCACCTGCTAGTACACCAACTTTTCACCCCAATCCCTTGGCTATTGCTGTTGGGTGTTTTATCCAGAGTAAATTCAATGCTCAGCGCAATCAAGTGAATGGCTAGATGGTCCACCAATATTTTAAAGGTATGTGGAGCATAATTCTTCTTGCTGTACTGGACTGCACCTTCCTGTTGCAAATTCTGCACCCGTCCTGCCACCACTTCTTGTGCAACCCCCGGCAAGAAAGTTCACACATACATACCCACCCCACCCACACGGATAAAAAGTTCTTTCCAAACGTTCCTCTGGCCACCTTGTGGAGAATCAAATCAAAAGGGGTACAAGTACTATTGGATGGATGGGGGGATTTGGATTCGGTGAACGTATTTTCCCACTGTTCACCCAGTTGTAAACTCTGATTCTTGGGGGGGAAAAAGTGGAAAAAGACTATTTTTAATGTAAATTATATTGAAAATCAGCCCCTCCAAAGCCCTGTACTCAGCAGACCTAACTCCCAGGGCAACTCCCTGTTCAGCATATGTTACCTGAGTCGGAATTAGGCCACAATCCTCAAAAGTAATGACTAATTCCTGTTGATTTTAATGGCATTTAGGTGCCTGAATACCTTGAGGGCTCTGGGCCTTCATCCTGTCTCAAGATGTAGATCCTAGCTCTGAAGGTTCAATCCCTGGGCATTACTAAACTGACAGTTCGTACACCCATGAAAACAGGAAATCTTTAGGGCCCACTAGCCTCGGCATAAACAAATCCAAATTCCGCAAGAAGCGTGAACGACCCTTTAGATGCGTATGCCGTTTTTTAAAAGCCCATTTGGTTTGCTGCAGTGGGGTTGTGTTGATTAGTTAGCCAACAGCAGGAAACCTCAAAATTACAGCATTAACCAAATTGCAAAGCTTCTCATCTAGTAGAACCAGATAGTTAAGAAAATCAGTGGTGAGAGGCAAATGGCTTTCCATGTGTGTTGTCGCGAAGCTGCCGGGGTGCTGGTTTGTTGGTCTTTTCCCCACATGACAATAGCTGTTGCTAAGGTTAAAAGAATTTTGGAGGGTGGGGAAGAGAAAAGTATTCCCAGCTCAATGCATCCCAGTGCACTCATGACTTGGCAAACAACGCTTATTGTCATGAGTAAATGTTGCAGGCGAAATTGACCATGGCTTGCAGCGCTTGTGTAAAAGAGCGCAGACCCTTTGTCCTGCGTGAAGAAGATTCAATAATGAAAAGCTTTACAAATGTTTCTTTGCCCGCCGGCCAAAGCAATTAAGCACATCACTAAAGACAACGGTGATGAGCTCTCCTGGCACACACAGAAACAGGAGGCTTGACCTTTAGTAGCGGGCTTTGCTGTCCAGGGATTCTCGGCTGGGTTTCCCAGGGGAAGAACTAGCACGGCGGAAGGCTTGCTTTCTTCAGTGGCGTTGGGTGGTCAGTGAAGAAATCGAAAGATCTGATCTCGAAATTACTTGGAGTGGGGAGTCCTTTGGGCTGTGTTATACAGGAGGTCAGAGCAGGTGACCACAGTGGTCCCTTCTGGCCCTGAAATCTATGAATAATGACTGAGTAAACCCACAACTTATTGCCTAAGCTACTCAAATTCTAGTTCCTTTAGAAGCTGCAAGTGAACACGCTTTTTTCTCTTAGGCCCCAATTTTTCACGTTATTTAAGCCTGCATGTAATTTTAAGCCTCTGAGTCGTCTCAGTGGGGATACTCACATGTTTGAGGATGTGCATATGTAACATCAACAGACCCCAGTCGTTGGTGGGCAGGATTGAACCGGGGACCTCTGGAGCTTAGTCCATCACCTAAAGCCAACTGGCTGTTAGCTAAGGCTGTAGAGCAGACTCATTTTATCTCTCTGTAAGTGGTCTCAGTGCCACTAGATGGTACAGAACACCACAACCAGGAGGTGTGTGGGTTACATACTTCCCCGAGCTGAGGAAGCATGTCCCGAGCTTTAGAGACTTCCCAGTTGAAATCCCGGATGAGCCCTCACTTGTAACACTGACAGACCCCGGTCGTCGGGATCGAACTGGGGACCTCTGGAGCTTAGTGCATGAGTCTCTACCGCATGAGCAAAAAGCCAACTGGCTGTTAACTAAGGCTGTAGAGTAGACTCATTTTATATCTCTCTCTAAGTGGTTTCGGTGCCATTAGATGCACCACACCCAAGAGGTGCGTGGGTTACACATATGCTGAAGCACCTTGCTGAATCTGGGCCTGAACCTGCTAGATTCATAGACTCTAAGACCTGAAGGTGACCATTGTGATCATCTAGTCTGGGCTCCTGTATAATACAGGCCATAGAACTTCCCTGAAGTTAATTTCTCTTTGAACTGGAGCATAGATCTTCTAGAAGAACATCCAGTCTTTGTTTTAAAATTGTCAGGGTTAGAGAATACACCACACCACCACACTCCTTGGTAAATTGTTCCAGTGGTTAATTACACTCACTGTTAAATATTTCCAGTCTGAGTTTGCTGAGCTCAACTTCCACCCATTGGAGCTTGTTATACCTCTGTCTGCTAGATTGAAGATGCCTTTATTATCAAATTTCTGTTCCTTGTTTAGGTACTTACAGACACCCCCACTTCAACATTCCACCCTACACACGTTGTTTTTGTCTTTCTCTCTGTCTCTCTTTTTCTGGAAGCCACTGTGTGAAACCCAATCACCAAAGCCACTAACCTGGCAGAAGAATTGAGCTGAAATTTTGGGTTGTTTTTTAAAAGAGCAGGACTTTGATCAGCTTCATTAATGTGGCACCTAGATGCTATGGGAATTGGCAGATTAGACATCCAGGTTAGATGGAGACAGAAAGGCAAATAGATAGAGGACTAGATCCCCAGCTAAAAGACAATGGAACTCTGCAGTTTTACATGAGGTGAGGATGTGGTCGAGGGTACATAGTTTCTCTTCAACTTTCTGAGTTCCAGAAAGACTAGTTGGTTCACTCCAGACAGCAATTCTCTTTGCAAAGGAAGGCAAGCTATATACAGCCCAACTGTGAAGAATGCACCCTCTGATCTTCTATTTTAAGAATGTGAACAGGTATTTCTGTTAGTTCAGCAAGATCTTACTCAAGAAACTGTAAAGAAACCTGTCCCTATAATTTTTAGAACAGACATTAGCTTAGGTTTAGGGGGTGGCTGGTGTTCGCTAAAGCAAATGTTTCTGTAGCTCCCTGGAGAACAGGAGATTATAGACTGTGTGGAGAAGCTGAGGGCTAAATAAGGAGAGACACCTGACAAGATATGGGTGACTCACTTGATCAGCACCCTGAATACTTAATTAAATCAAAACTAGAAAAGTGGATCAAAATTCAACGCGATTATGCATTGAAGTCAATAATAGTCAAACACCCATTGAATTCATGCGGGATCATCATCCAAGAGCCAGGTGTACAAAGAGGAAGACAGGGCCAGTGGGATTTTCAAAAGCACCCTAAGTGTGTAAGGCACTTAACTCTCACTGAAAGCCCATGGGAGTTAGGTGCCTCACACACTTAGGTGCTTTACCTTTGTAAAGCTGGCCCAAACTGCTTACATTTAGCCTTTGCCAGGACAGCAGGAGATACCTTCGGTCCCAGTGTTTGTTTTTCTTTTTAAACAAAACCTATCTCGGAACTTTTCCTCTGTGTTTACTTGGCCTTTTCCCAGGCCGAACTGACTTGGATGACTGAGTTTGGACTCTGTCAGGGGGCTTGTCTATATGGACAGTTAGTGCGCGGCAGTCTGGGATGTAAAGCTACAGTGCAGTAGCCGGCCATGGCTAACTAGCCCTGTGGACCCTGTTACCACGCACTCATTGTGCACTGTGACCTACTCCACTTTGAAACAGGAATAGGTCAAAGCGCACTAAAGTGGGAGTGTCTGTGCGTGCCCACTGGCAGTGTCTGTGTGTCAGGCTGTAGGATGCCACGTGTTATCTGTCCATATAGACGAGTTCAGCGTGGAGTTAAAACCGAATAAGGACGTAAGGGGTGGGCCCTTTAATATTCTAGTGGGCTCCTGTTTTCATGTTTTCTCTTGTCTTCTGAAATGGTCACTGGGTTTGAACACTTCACGTTCGCATTCTCCCCACCCGTGAGTTAATTCGGAGCCAAATCTGTTTGGTCGTTGTGAAGTCTGAGCGGAAAATACATGTTATATTTTAAAAATAATCTGACCGCACTTTAAAACTAGCAAGAATCTAGCTCTGTGAAATCAATGAGCTGCACTCTGCCCTCGTTTTAGTCAACTGAGTAAGGAGGAGTGAGGCCCTCACACGCCCACTTGTTTGGCAAATCCTGGATCTTGGGTCTGTTGTGGCACACAACCCCTGCTCTGGTACTCCTCCCCGCCCCCCATTAGCAAGTGATTGAGAGGTGCAGAGATTTCTGCTCGCTGGCAAAGGGGGAAGAAAGCTGCCCCTTTTCAAGGGCTGCAGTAACTCCTGTCTCCCCAGCACCTTAGAGCCATTTGTACCTCGCCTCGCTCTACAGCCGTGCTCTCATTGGTCGGCCTGCCCTTGCTGTCCTGCCCTTCTCTGCAAATCGGATGGAGCGCAGCCATGGTTGGGGAGTCATCGTTGCAGGGAGCATCATTAGCACGGAGCAGAAATCCACTGCAAATACAGAGCAGCGATTTCCCCAAGGTGATGCCGGGTCGAGCTGCCCCGATCCGCTCTGAACCCCCAAACCCTGCACAACATTGACCAAACTGCTCCCATTGACTCAGGAAGGAAGGGGTTGCGCTGTCTTGCCTTCACTTCCCCCTTCCGTGCTTAATGGACACATTTGGCTGTATCTGCGCTTGGTGGAGGGGGCCTGTGTGAGTCTGCTGAGCCTGATATGACATCCTGAATAGAACAGGCTCAGCGGAGGTGATAATTTCGCCCTCAGAATGTCCCCCCTTCCTCAGGCTACATCAAGAAAGTCCCAGCTGCCTTGCCAGGGTCTCCGGTGTGGAATATCCCACACAACAAATCCTGCACGCAACAAATTTGATTTGAACAAGCAGGGTTTGTTAGACACAACAAAACCTGCCTCTTGGCAGGGGGTTCGACTAGTTGACCCTTGCAGTCCTTTCTAACCCTATGGTTCTAATAACATTGAATTACACTACTGCCGATTTCCTGAGTAACAGTAACAAACCCACAGGCACAGTCCATGTTTGTCAGGAGGAGGAACGGAAAGAGAAAGAGCGAGATCTTGTAAATAACGTGAGGAGGACAAACCCAGCAAAGTGAAGGGGGGGTGGAGAGGAGGACATGGCATGGTTGCCAATTTCCTTTCAATCTCACGCTAGCACTTTAAGGTTCACTTCACTGGAGTCACTGCGAGGCTATAGAAACGACCAGTGAGAGAAAAAGAAACAGGCTCAGACCAGAGCCCTTAATTAATGGAGTCCCTAATGATCAAAAAATCGACCATTGTTTAAAAAAAAGGTGACTGCCCTGTGGGCCAATTCCTGTTTCAGCACCTGGGTTAAGCGGGGGGGGCGTTTTCTGAGTTATCACAGGTGACTTTTGCGGGTGAAGCACACACGAGGCCACAAGCACCTACAGAAAAGAAGGGGCTGGATTGTCACCGCTCTTGCTCCCATGCTCAATTTGCCACGCCCGCTCTTGGGGTGAGGAAGAACCAGGGCTATTCGGCATGAGCCAATGGACGGGGATGGATGGAGAGAGCAGGGAATGAAGGAGGCCCTAGCTTTGTCGTCTTTCCATTCGCGGGCCAGAGTCACTGGGCAGGTGCACAACGCAGGGAGCAAGCTGCTTTGCCACAGTGGGTGAAGCAACTTCCTCCTTCCCCAGCACAATGGAGGAGCTGGGAGTCCGAGTTGCTGCGTGTTCGCTGGACAGCGCAGCTCCCGACCATCCCTGACTCCAGACAGATTGTAAGGGTGCACTGGAACCCAGGGAGAATAACACATTGTACAAGTCCTAACGGGTTCCGAACCATTTGTTTTTTTTTTCCCCTTCCTGCTGCTTTGATCCAGTGAATGAGAGAGAAACAGGAACCTAGATTGTGCACCTAATTTGAGGCAGGGCTTGTCTTTGTAATAAGTGTTTGTACAACACCTAGCGCCAAGGGCCCCTGATCCTTGCTGGGCCTTACTGTATTGTAAATAATTGATGATAATAAAGGCAAGAGGGAGAATGAGAGACCAAAGGAAAAGACATGGATTATGTAGGGACCCATCCTTAAGGTCTTGACCATCTTCCCCATTAGAAACTTAGTCTTGTATTTCTCTGGCCATTCTACCATAAGTTCTAATTCTACCGGCACCAGCAAGAGTTAATCAGTGTCACAACTTGGCTTTCTCTTGTGGAAATTAGGGTAGGAACTTCCGAGGTTTTCTAGTCCGTTGATTATTTTCAAAGCTTTCACTTGACAAAAATATTGGGCAAGAAGCTCATTATAAATATGTGATTGATTTATTCTAGTAACGAATGAAGGACCTTTAGCCCCATTCATGCAGTTGATTAAGGAGGCCATTCTATTTTTATTTCAGTTTCTAAACTCGTCTTTATGTTGGTCCAATCAGCCAAAGGGCCTGCTAGCTCTGGCCACCATCTTGGGTACAGTCATGTAAGAGAAACCCAGGCCAGCATTCATAACAGCCCAAACATACAAGGCCTAATTCTCTTCTCATCATGGTGTGACTTAGGAGAAACTAACTCCACGGAAGTCAGCGGAATGAGTAACCCCAGTGTAAAACTACTGTGTGAAGTTAACAGTGCCCAAGTAGGTGAGGGCAAAGAGCCTCCTAGGACTAAATCCTTAGCTGATGCAAACTGGCATAGCCCCGCTGACTTTAATAGAGTCCTGCAGCTTTACACCAGTTGAGGATCTGACCCTGACACTGGTTTATGTATTGCATGCTCGTATAATACCAGAAGCCACACCTTGTATTAATAGAGATGGATTTTAAATGTCTTGACATTTAAAATCCTTTCAGCTGATATGAGTAGGGTTAAATCAGAAAGAAAGGGCACAGTTACACGATGGGGCCTGGGGATCCATTTGGGTCAGGCTGCTGCCTAAAGCTTGTTATGAATCACTATGGGCCCAATCCTGTTACAAATGAAATCAGTGGCAAAACTCCCATTGACTTTAGCAGGACCAGGATTGAGCCTGGTAGCCTCTTCCCAGCCTCTCCAGTCCCCAGAGTGACACACAAGTGTAGCAGAGGGCAGGATTTGGCCTACTCAGTGTGAGTCTGTAGATATCCTGTGTATCTCGTCTTCAGGACAGCTGTAACAAACCTGTATCTCTGCATTAGAGATCGTCCTCAGTGTGGGCCTCCGTCTGAATGCTGTGGCGCAAACCCAACTCAAGTGCATCTCATCTGTGGCTGAGTAGCTTTGGAACTCCATGGGGCAGCGAAAGCTGAAGAACCATGTAGTAGAACATCTCCCTGGTGCACCAAGACCTAACGGGAACTCCTCGTCCCACTGAGTTTTTTCATGGTAGATGCCAAATTCCTTCTAATAGAGACACTGAAGAATTTCAGCTCCTCGTCTCACTTAAACCGAGATGCGCTACATTTTGAGCCCATGGGAGCTGCAGCTTAACTGACTCAGTTAGAAGCCACTTCTTTTCTATCAGCACCCCATATTAAGGGCCTCTGGAAGCTCAGTGGATATGCACAGGTGCTAAGCTGCACTCCTCAGCAACCTACACGTCTGGGCCCTGGGCAGGTGAACCGGCTGAGAATTCAGCTAGTTTTGCAATTCAGCACTTTGTTTCATGACCTTAAAATGCCAAGGGGGAGTTTTCACAAGCACCCAGGAGATTTAGAAGCATGAGTCCCATTGAACTGGACCTGGTTTCCCCTTTATTGTAGAACAGAGGAAGTTAAAGGGGCGGGGAGAGGTGCAAACCCACTTGAATACAGGTTACAGCTGCAATAAAGGAAAATAGGGAATAAAGAGATGGGCTTTTACCAGCTCTGTCTAGTTTGCTCGGATTTGTAATTTGCTTTCTCTGCTGATATCTAAGAGCCTGGGTGGGGTGGGGCAAAGATAAGCAAAGTGGCAGCACCCAGGGACCAATTGTCTCGGGAACTGAGCACCCTCAGCTCCCATCGACATCATCTGGAGTTTCTGAAAATGAGTCCCTGGGGGTGGAATCTTGGCCCTGTTGAAGTCAATGGGAGTTTTGCTCCTGGCTTTAACGGGAGCAGGATTTCATCCCTAGCGGCCAGGCTTGGTTCTTCCACAAAGGGCAGAGTAAACAAGGGGCCCATGGGAGCAACAGATTGGGCGGGGAGGTCAGCAAAAATGTTTATAGCCACATTTTCAGATGCGCTCACTAGATTCTGGAAACGCTCTCTCACTTCCACTGCATGAGCAGTGACTGAGCTTTGCCGCCCATCCTCCCAAGTCAAACACCCAAGGGTTAGGAGATAAAAGCGAACAGTCAGCCGCCCCTAAGGAAAGGGGATGAGAAGGGAATGTTGCCTGAGATTGTATAGATTCAACAGGGGTCTTTGTATGCTACCTTTTCAAGGGAGGTCCAAACCAGAGTCCGCAATCTCTGCTGGAAATCCATTGCATGTCTCCCAGTAACGGCACACGGGGGGTTTGCAGATGAGAGCTGCTCTAACATCCACCCGTTGCTAAGAGCCCCCAAGGGCCTATCTGCTAGATGAGCATAGCCAGAGCACAGCAAACTCCACCCCTGGCTCCTCCCCACTCCGGACGCGCCTCTTGTGCTGGAGGTTGGCTTAGGAGCCAGTTACACGGGTTCTGTGCCAGAAGAGATATTTACACTTCCTCTGGGTCTTATGCCCAGAGAATGGACTAGAAGGAGAGGACCTGCTCCTAGGTGTTTTCAGAAAGGAGCCAGGAAAATTGGTAGAACATAATGCAAGACTCCTCTGCCCCCATCAACCATCCCTCAGTACAGACAGTCACGCCCCAGCTAATAAGCCATATTCCCCCATAAGTACCTCATTCAAAAGACAAGCCATCCTATGGAATACAACCCCACCAAGCGCCAAGCAGAGAGTGTTGTCCTATTAGGAGGGGAAAAAAAATCTGTATTTGGAGCCTAATTCTGATCTGATACCTGGTGCAACCCCTACTGAAATCAGTGGAAGATGCATTGTGTAGCTGAATACAATATGGGGCCCTTGGGCATTTAGATTATACAGTGATTGGTGCTTTATTAGTATATAGAGTCATGAGACATGAGGCTGAAATAATGAGATCAGGGCTTCATCATACCATGAAATCGGATGAGCAACATAGCTCTCCAGTTATTACAGCCCTATTATTATTTAGTGCAATAATACCTAGAGGTCCCAATCATGGATCAGGACCCCGTTGTACTAGGACACACACACCATGAAAAGATACTCTCTGCCTCAAACAGCATATAATACAAACGTAAGACGAGAGTCAACAAGTGGATACAATAAGGAGGAGGCAGAGGAGAAAAGATAACAGCGAACCCATAAATGTTCCCCTGCTGCATTTGGACATGCCAAGAATCTGCAAGCCCAAATGCACTGCAATATAAACCTTGAAATGCAAAGACTAATAATTACATATTGTTACACTCCAGATCCACCACCCATTTCCTGCTCTCCTAAGCATACATCAGCAGTGTTGGCTTGAAATGAACTAGAATCTCTCCAACTCTGCCCTACCCAGGATGTCGGCAGAGGTGGAGGAGTCTACTGTCTTCCCATTTGACAGCAATCTGTTAAATCTGCCTTCTTAATCTTTTTTTTTTTTTCCTCAAGCCTTGCACTTGAATTGCCAATATCGTAGAAATCCATTCTTGGCTTGCTGATTGATCAGGTTCATTCAGAAGGCAGCAGCTTAAACAGCTGGGTCCAAAGGGATGGCTTGTCAGATGAAAGCGAAAGCGGTCTGCGAAAAGCCATCGGGAAGGTGTGAATTACAAAGCCCCTCTCAAAGGCATCAGTTCATCTTGTGGGGAAGGTTTAGAGCCGAGGCTGGTGCTGTGAGAGCTCTTCATGTTCCGAGGAGAAGAGCATCATCTCTTCCCCGCTGGGACGCTGCCTTGTTCAATATCCGCAATTACAAAATGCCAAGTGCCTGCTGAATCAGACTCTGGAATCAAAGAACTGGCTGAGCCAGAGCATTTCTCCTCGCACTTACCTGATTGCTCCTGGCAGCAGTTCACAAAATAGCTTGCATTGCAGGCACGCAGAGAAATCGGCAAATAAGGCTCCAGCTGTTCTCCTAGCTGGAAAGCAAGTTAACTGTTTGCCTGCTCCTGGAGACCTCCATTAGAGTATCTCCCAGTCTTTTA
The DNA here is from genome assembly GCF_015237465.2 of Chelonia mydas. Lineage (NCBI taxonomy): Eukaryota > Metazoa > Chordata > Testudines > Cheloniidae > Chelonia > Chelonia mydas. The sequence continues at coordinate 253,085,914 of NC_057850.1, forward strand.
GGTGGAACATGCAGTTATGCATGCACTAGGTTGACCCCACCTGCCCTACTGCTGCCTATATCTTGGGTAGAACTCACCTGCCGTGCTGTCAAATGATTCAGGTACATCCAGCTTGCAATTAACGACCAGGTGCTTCCAGGTGGAATGAGCCTGCTGGAAGGAAAAGGGCTTTCAGCGCAGACTGAATGTGGCTCTGTTCTTATAAATCTTAGTCCATGAGCATTAAGTACTATTCATAGAGCACCCTCGTTGTTCACAGCGAGACGAACATTGTCTGCAAGTAACAGAGCCCTCTAGACGTTAAAGGTTCCAGGCCATTTACACTGATGTAAAACTGGAGAAATTCTGATGACTCCAGTGTGAATGAGACTGGCAGCTGGCCCATGATATGTAGTGATCTGATCATTTCTGTTCAGGGACAGAAGCCCAGACTAGCATGATTAGGAATCAGGAAATCCTAAATTCTAATCTGGACTCCAGCACTGACTCCATCTGTGGCCTTTGGGAAGTCACCTAATGCCCACATTTTCAAAGTAGACTCAGCTTGTGTCTCAGTTATTGGGTGCCTGCTCTGGACACAGCTATCATGGTAGTTGCATCCAGGGAAAAGGGTTTGAGTGACGCACATGTCGATCGCGGCTGTTGGTTTGGGAGATGCACCCAGCGATAACGGTAGGATTCACAAAGATACTGAGGTGTCGAGCTCATTGAAAACAATGGGAGTTAAGCCCCTAAATAACTTTTGTCACTTGCACCCTGAGGGCCTGGTTTTCAGGCAAGCTGAGCATCCACAGCTTCCACTGACGTGGTTCGGAGCCAGGCGTGCTCAGCACCTCTGACGATCATGCGTCTAGTTAACTAAAATCAGGTACCTAAAAACTGGGGCACCAAAAATTAAAGGCCACTTTTGAAAATTTGGGCTTCCCCTTCTGTGCCTCAGTTCCCCCATTTGTAAAATGAGTAGAGTAACACAGTGACTGACCTCCCAGAAGTGTTATGCAGATGAGTTAGTTCATGTCTGGCACGCGCTCTGCAGGTGAAACATGCTGTAAGATGCTATTGTTTTAGGGCTATCACAAGTTTAGGACCCGGTCCTGCTTCTGTTGAAGTCACTGGCAAAGCTTACCAGGTGTGATCCTCACTTCTGCTCCAGCTCCCGTATGCCATGTGAAAGGACTGGAGCAGCTTAAACAGACCCTAAAGAATCTGGATCTGGCCTTGGAAGGATTCTCCAGGCACAAGTACTGTTGTAGGCAGCTGTAAAGCTGTGTTCCGATGACCTCCTCACAAGCCCTGGAGTCGGGGGTGCATTGGGGCAGGGTTAGGGGTGGGAGGGGTATGTCAGGATGGGGGCTCCAGAACACAGCACGGCAGAGTTTCCAGGCAGTGCTACAGCCCAGGGACACTGCCATAACTTAGACAGGCCCCCAGGGCTGTCTGAATTTCACCAGGAGCCCCAGAGCGGCCAAGGGTTGGGAGGTCACAAAAGCAGCTTAAAGCCACCTTAGGCTTCCTCCCAATGGGCTGCAAGTTCTGTGCAGCATCCCTGAGACGTGCAGGACAGACTATGACCCACTGTTGCTTCAAAGAGAGCAGAGTCTGACGCTTGCTCTTTATGCAGGCTAAATGTGCAATATACCCCAATTCCAGCTATCCCTTCTCCACCCTTAGGGGCATTTGAATAATGACCTAGTGCCACTTCTTTTACACTAAAAGAAAAGGAGGACTTGTGGCACCTTAGAGACTAACAAATTTATTTGAGCATAACAATTTGTTAGTCTCTAAGGTGCCACAAGTCCTCCTTTTCTTTTTGCGGATACAGACTAACACAGCTGCTACTCTGAAACCTTCTTTTACACTGTACTTCTGAAAGGGACACCGAGAGATGCACGGAGACACAGCTGCACTCTTTGGCACTACAGATTGGCTGTGCCATCAATAAACTTTGCACCTCCCACTTTTGGAGCGTTCCCCTGTTGACGCCAGGGATCAGAGTAGAGGGGTGTTTCGTTGCACCTCCATCAGAACACAGGGGTGCTCAAACCAGCTCCCGTCAAGTTGAGTTGTTTCTGCTGAGCTAGGGTAACTGGGGAAAGCTGCCAGTTAGTTTATGACTATGTGGGAATACCCAGAGTCATTAGTCATGGGGGATTATGATGCAGGAGCTTTTAGTGTTCAGTCAGTCTGCGAGTGACTAATTGCCTGCAGTGTGGTGGCTGCATGTCACTGCATAAGACATCTGGCCCAAAGCCTCTCATTGTGGGAAAGAAACTTCTCTCAGGGAGAGGTTGGGCTAATCCACCTGACTTAGAAAAGAACAATATGTGTTACTAGCTTCCGCATACCAGCCCAGCAGCCTTTCCTCCTCACCAGTTCCCAGCTTTGCCCCTCCTCACGGCCCTTCACCCCGTCCCGGTCTAAAAATCTCCTCCGGTGGTTCATCCTCAATGTACCTTCGCGGCCGTCCGACACCCTGGGCATGAGCTCTACTCGGCTGACTCAGCACGTGGTTGCTTAAATACTTTGGCCCAAACGCAGATCGGGTGCAACTCCATTGATTTCAATAGCGATGCACCTGTTTACACCAGCTCTGAATTTGGCCTTGTTTGCTCCCTGTTTCTTAGATTCTGGGCCAGATCCTCTGTTGGTGTAATGTGTCAGCGCTCCACGGACATCAACAGAGCTGTGATGAGTTACAGCAGCTGAGGCTCTGGCCCCTTGTTGTCTGAGGTGATGTCTGCGTCCTGCCCAGCTCGCTATCAAAACCACTTCAATCACTGACCCCCAGAGGATTGTGAAATGTCCCCTTTTCTTCCCATGCAAATTAACGCAACTTCTACCTTTTCGATGCCCCTGTTCTCCTGGGGGCCCTTCTCCGTGCCTGCCTTTAAATCTGAATGCTCCCGAGGACGGCTGCGTCACAAAATTTCCCGGGGGCCAGAACCCCAGGCTGGTCGGTGTAGGGGTTGAGAGGGACCTCTCCGATTTCCAATCCCAATCCTCTGCTTCCAGCGGGAAAGCACACAACATTAATTGCCATCAGCATATCTAGCCTCACCGAAAACACATCTGGGGGATGTGCTGTAGATGCGCTCACGAAGTTTGAACAGTGCCTTGGCTGTGACAGGCCTGATTCTGCCCTGCCGTGTGTTGTGATTGACACCCACCACACAGTGACTGTAAAACGCCCGCTCGTCGGACGGGCCGTCTTTTACACTCAGTCGCCCCAGGTGTGAGCGTCTATACAAGATGCAAGGCGGTGGGGAATCAAGCCCAAGGAGATGATCATGGCTGATGAAATCAACCCACCAAATTCAGTAACGCTGCTCAGAATAGTCCTCCAGTCAGGGCTGGTTGGCTCAATAAAAAACATGCATCGGTGTTAACCCTAACTCACATCACCTCTGCCACCTCACGCTAGGGTACGATGAACATCTGCAGCTGAAGTCTAGGCAGTGTTTACTTCCATCGCCTGTCTTCCGTGAAGAAGTGGAAGTAGGTGTGGCTTATATAATTATAATGTCATGCATCAGATGTGTATGGGGATATTTGCATCAAGAAGATTCACTTCTAAACCTAATCCAGAGACTCTCAGGTCTTTCTGCAGTTTCATACTGAAGCTCTGAGCAGTCATACTGCTCTCTTATGTACAGTGCAACTCCCCCACCTTTTCTGCCCTGCCTGTCCTTCCTGAACAGTTTATACCCATCCATGACAGTGCTCCAGTCATGTGAGTTACCCCACGAGGTCTCTGTTATTCCAATCACAGCATAATTCCTTGACTGTGCCAGGACTTCCAGTTCTCCCTGCTTGGAAAGTTTCCCAGGCTTCTTGCATTTGTGTATAGGCACTTAAGATAACTCCCTGATCATCCTGCTTTGAGTAGGGGGTTGGACTAGATGACCTCCTGAGGTCCCTTCCAACCCTGATATTCTATGATTCTAAGACCTCTAGGGATCTCACTATTGCAAGTGATTTCACAGGGAAGGTGCTCAGATACTGTGGTGATGGGCATCAGTATAAAATCCTAAAATGGATAGATTACTTACTGATCCAATACTGATGTAGTATCACTTTGCATTCCCATACTGCTTGATAAAACTAGCTGAGCCTTACAATGGATAGGGAAGTTTTATTATCAAGATGAGGAAATTGTGTTCCTTCTTTGTCATGCCACGGGGGCGCCTTCATGTTTAGCACTGAAACACGCTATTCAGCCATAACTGCTCTCCCAAACATCACTGTTGGAGTTCAGAAAACTTCCCAGGGGGCAGAACCCCAGGCTGGTTGGTGTAGGGGTTGAGAAGGACCACTCCGATTGCCAATCCCAATCCTCTGCTTCCAGCGGGGAAGCACCCAACATTAATTGCCATCAACATATCTAGCCTCACCGAAAACACATCTGGGGGATATGCTGTAATTACCTCACAATAGAGTTTGCTCCACTATTTCATAGTTCCTGATCATCAGACATTTTCTGGTAGCCCAGTAACATAGCTCCTTTCCCATCATTAGTCATTTACTCCTTGTCATCCCTTTCGTGCAGCATGAAATGTTCATTTGTTTCCCTCCTTGCTACCCTCATCACCTTTCAGCTAGCACTAGCTATCCTCCCTAGAGTATCCCTTCTTTAAACAGTCCTTCCTTAAACAGCTGCTGTCTCAAGAGGTATAAATTGAAGGCCCGATCCTGTTCACTCTGAAGTCAATGGGGAAAAAAGTGTTTCCTTGAAATGTTTCTGAGCAGCCCAAGTTGTTTCTCCAGACACCGAGGCAAAAACCTCTTCTTGTGAAAAGTGCCATGGCATCTTTATGAACACAAGACAGGACCTAGGTTTTATGTGTCATCCAGCAGCACGGTATCCCTCAGCACCAGAACCGTAATGTCTCGGAGGGAAATATGAGCTACCTATTGAATCCCCGGTGCCAGCACCATATCACAAGCATCGCTGCTTTCCTTCGTCCTGCTACCAAACACAGAATCCCCCTTGCACTTCCTGTTGTTGGTTGCTGCCCTGTGTCAGTGACAAAGAATCTCAGAGTTGCTTTCTTCTAACACTGAACAAGGAACTTCATTGGACTAAGGAAAACCAGATCATCCCTAAAGTACCCCGCCTCTTTCTCACTATGTCTGGCCAACAACTTCCCCTTCCCAATTCATTTCCTGGCACGGTTTTAAAGAAACGGCCCACCCATCCTCAGAATTGCTGCTCAAAATTCAGGCAGCAAGACAGAGACAGCCCGCTCCTCTTCAGCTGGGGCTGCTCAAGTTATAGGGAGAGCTCCCTCCTCGCCAACGTTCAGAGCTTCCCCTCCTGGACACTGTCGGAAGACAGGATACTGGGCTAAATGGACCTTTGGTCTGACCCAGTAGGGCCATTCTTATGTTCCGGTTCTGCGCTCCTTTACCCAGTGTGTAACCCACTGGCGAACGTGGTACATGCCTCCCTCTGTGCCCAGCCCACAGAGGCTGTTACAGCCCCATCCACAGAGCCTGGCTTCTCCGGTGGATGACTCTCCTGGTCCATTTCAGGTAGGCTCTTAGGCCTCCCAGAGCACAGTCCTGCTTTCAGCCTGGGAGGGCCCCAGTTCAAACCTCGCCAAACTGGCGGCCGCCACGATTCCACCGAATAAACCAGAGAGCTCAAACCTAGTGCTGCTTGCAAACTAAACCAAAGCCCCACCGAGACCAGATCATTTTCACAGCAATGCCCTGGGCTGCCAGAGCTAGGTAAATACAATGTGTTTCCTGTTCCTTCCATTTCAAGGGTGCCTGGTGATTTTTACTCCCCTTCCGGTCCTACGGCCAGGGGTGGGGTAATCACCTAGGACGGTGGGTTACAGAGTCTGCTCTTACTGTGCTTCCTTGGAGGAAGCACCCTCTGGGGAGACAGTTTCCCAGTGACGGGCACATGAGTCATCAGGCGCTGCGTATTCACGTCAGGCAGCTCTGTGATCTATCACGCACCCACCTTCTGTAAACAAGTCAAGAGGCTCTTAAAATGGCAGGGGCGCTTCTTCCTGCTGTCTGAGCCGTGCCGCGTCGCCCTGGGCGGGGCGGGGGCGGCAGTGCATTAGAGCCTGGAGTCCGAAAGAAATATCAAAGAGCTCCTGAAAGAGCAGGAGCTCTCAGGGCTGGGCCAGGGCCCTGGGGAGTCCATCCTGCCAGGAACTGGAGTAGCAGAGTGCCAACAGGGCAGAGGGTGACTGGCCACATCCCCCCTCCCCTTCCTCGCACCCAGACTAGACCGGCAGACCCCATTCTCCACCCCCAGCAGGGGACCTCAGGCTTCAAGCTGGCCCTGCTCCCCCAACCACATAGCTTCATAGATATTTGAATCATAGATTCATAGATATTTGATATTTAGGTCAGAAGGGACCATTATGATCATCTAGTCTGACCTCCTGCACAACGCAGGCCACAGAATTTCACCCACCACTCCTGCGAAAAACCTCTCACCTATGTCTGAGCTATTGAAGTCCTCAAATCGTGGTTTAAGTCCTCAAATCGGCCTGGAGAGGAAGAGTCCCTGAGGACAGAGGTAGCCCTTAAGAGCAGAGAGATCCCCAAGCAGGCAGGCTGTTTATTGCAGGACTAACATAACTTTTGCAGAGCAGCAAACCCCAGTAGAGCGGTGATTGAGCATCCACCTGGGCCCCTTGAAAGCCTTCCCGTTCCTGGTTACGTGCAGCACCTGGCATGTGCTCTTTAGGTACTCGGAACAGAAAAGCTCAGGAAGATGGCAGGGCTTAAAAGCAATCTCTCCAGAGAGGATGCGCCAAGGTTAAAGCAGAGCAGATTGGGTTTTGGTGCCATCTGATAAAGCCTGACAGCATCAGAATCGCTCCCCATGCTTCCTGGAACCCAACGGCTCCCGGCCATGTGCCAGCTGCCGCAGGAGGGCCGAATCGGGCTTGCTTTACTCCCGCTGGTAATCCCCACTGCTACTCAGCTGAGCGAGGCGAGCAGGGCTTGGCCCTACCGTTCCGCTGCGCTGGGTGTGAAGCAAGCAAGCTGCCTTGGTGCCAACCCGCCAGGTGTGCGCCGAGATGGCGGAGAAGCGAACAGATGTCAGGAGCCCACACGGTGCTTTGGCGGCCGTGGACGGTGCCTTGTCACATCAGCTCTTCATCACCTTCCCTTTTGTTGGAGTTAGCTGCATTGCCAGTTGCCTGCTTCTCTCCCCCCCCCCCCCACCCCCCGCAGCGAGATGCTGCTGGCACCATCTGGATCCCAGGAGGGCGCCGATGTGCCAATCAATTGTTCTTAGCATGAGATTTAAAGAAGACAATGAAAGAACAAAGGGCCAGGTCCCCTCACCTGATGTAGAGCTCCATTGATGTCAGGGAAAGGAAGATTTACACCCGCTGAGGATCTGGCCCTATGTACTTCCAGCTTGCCAATACGGCGACTAAGGGACAATTGTCTACAAGTATCTGAAGGGTGTCAATACCCAGCTCCAGAGTCTGCACCTCTTATTCCTGAGGAGTAGAACTGTAGGCTGTGAGTAGCCTCCTGGATGCTAGTGGATGTACTTCTAAAGCATGTCAAGGGTGCCTAGAGCATATCGATCGATGCCCTTTTTAGCATTGCTAGAAATCTAATCAAGAAAGAAATGGTGAGTGACTGTAAAATGCAGGCTGGAGGGTTGCAAGTTCCTTGCTATAGGAAGCCAGGAGCTGCCTGCCAGTGCAGCCCAGTGGTCAGTGAAGTTTGATATACTTTTTCCAACAATGGCCAGTACCAGATGCTTCATGGCAAGAGCTCTGTAATAACCTGCCTATCTGGGCAGTTCTGCCTAACCCTGGGCAGTTAGTGGTTGACATATACTCTGAGCCCAAGTGTCGATATTGCTTACATTTTTTATCTTATGAAGCTGAGCTCATTGTCCAGATATACAGCCAATCTCTTTGCTTCAATGACATCTTGTGGCAGTGAGTTCCACAGGCTAATTTCGATGTGTGTCAGGAAAAAAAAAGTCCCTTCAGTTTCAAATCTGCTGCCTTTAAATTTCATTGACTGTTCCCTTGTTCCAGCATTATGACAGAGGGTGTTCTGTTCACGCTCTTATCCTGCTTTATACCAGGCTTTATTTCATATACATCTATCACAGCCCCTCCTAGTCATCTCTGTTCCAAACCAAACAGTCGCAATCGTTTTAAGATCTCATATTCGGAAGACTTTCCATTTCCCCCCCCACTTTTTTGTCACTCATCGCTGAACCCCCTCTATTTCCGCAACATCTCTTAGGTGCTGGGAGGACCAGAACTGGACACAGGGTTGATGGCTGATTTAGACAAGGCTAGCTTGTAGACTGTCAGTATGATGTAGCCCGTGGGGGTAGTAATTTGCTGCTGGTCTATCCCAGCAGAAAATCACCACCTTCCCCGTCCTGGCTCGGGATTGTGTGTTGGGAGCAGGCAAAGGCCCATGTCTCACCCATTTGCACCACGGTGGGGAACAGCAAGTACAAGGACCCGTTTACCCCTGCATGCCCAAATCCACTGGACAGGCCAGACAGGCATAAACAGAGCACAGCTGTCTTGGTCTCCCTTATGACACGGCCACGCAGTGCAGTTCCAGGAACAATCTAGCCCATAGTGAATACAGACTCTACAGATTCCAGCTACTGGGCTAAGTAGAAAACAAGCATTACCAGCAAATCTGTTTGTTTCCTCTGAATCTCTTACAATGAAAACACCTCCTCGGTTCACCTCTGTTATTTTCTTCTCTTCCAGGTGGGCTGCAAGGCCGCGATGGTTTTCTTTCAGTACTGCATCATGGCCAACTTCTTCTGGCTGCTGGTGGAAGGCTTGTACCTGCACACTCTTCTGGTCATCTCTTTCTTCTCAGAGAGGAAGTACTTCTGGTGGTATATCCTGATTGGCTGGGGTACGCATTAGCGCCTTGAATACGAATGGTGGGAAAATGAACTCAAGGTGACCGGGAGCTGTCTCAAGCAGGGACTTAACCCCTTTGCATGTGGGATCAGACGGGAGAGGTGATATGTGTGCAGTACCTCTCTGCCAGATGGCATTAGTGGTGGTAGCGTCAGACTCAGATGAGGGTGTCTGAGGGTTCTGTTTAAAATAAACCAAATGGTTGGCTTGAGTGCCCCCCCCCCCCGAAACCTTATTCTGTCCCATATTTCAGGCACTTAAAATGTGAAGCAGCTGGAGGTGTTTTTTCCTCACTCCGATGCACACAGGAGGCCTTGGGAATCTGAAACCACAAGTAGCCCATATATGAGAAAGCAAATAAACCATCTATTTGTACAGTGAAATGAATGAGCAAAATCCAGACATAAGAACGGCCATACTGGGTCAGACCAAAGGTCCATCTAGCCCAGTATCCTGTCTTCTGACAGCGGCCAATGCCAGGTGCCCCAGAGGGAATGAACAGAACAGGTCATCATCAAGTGATCCAGCCCCTGTCGTCCATTCTCAGCTTCTGGCAAACAGAGGCTAGGGACACCATCCCTGCCCATCCTAGCTAACAGCCATTGATGGGCCTACCCTCCAAGAACTTACTTAGTTTTTTTTTGAACCCTGTTATAGTCTTGGCCTTCACAACATCCTCTGGCAAGGAGTTCCACAGGTTGACTGTGCATTGTGTGAAAAAATACTTCCTTGTTTGTTTTAAACCTGCTGCCTATTAATTTCATTTGGTGAAATGAAAGCTAGTTCTTGTGTGATGAGAAGAAGTAAATAACACTTCCTTATTTACTTTCTCCACACCAGTCATGATTTAATAAACCTCTATTATATCCCCCCTCAGTCGTCTCTTTTCCAAGCTGAAAAGTCCAGGTCTTATTAATTGCTCCTCATATGGCAGCTGTTCCATACCCCTAATCACTTTTGTTGCCCTTTTCTGAACCTTTCCAATTCCAATATATCTTTTCTGAGATGGGGCAACCACATCTGCACGCAGTATTCAAGATGTAGGCGTACCATGGATTTATATAGAGGCAATATGATATTTTCTGTCTTATAATCTATCCCTTTCAGACAGACAAAGTATGAACCAACCCTGCAGTCTCGGTTCGCCCAGCTTGCAAGGGCCCAGAACTCTGGTTTGTAAAACAATCCTCACCTACCCACAACATTGTCACAATTGGAGTCAACGTCTCAATAGTGAATGAGATTGAGATGGCGGGTGAAGATAGGCCTGGAAGGGCCTTGACAGCGAAAACAAGTAGCAACTGTGACATTGATCCCTCTTTCTCTTCTGATAGGTGCTCCATCAGTTTTCATCACAGCCTGGACTATCATCAAGGTTCACTATGACAATATTGGGTAAGTCTCTGAAGTCATCTTAATTTCTTCGAATTTAAGACACCTTAAAGGAAAACGTATCATCAGCTAGCTCAAAACTCTGCTCTGCAAGAATGAACTGTAAAAAGTCTTTGAAAATCAAATTTTTCCTTTAGAATTGGCCTTTCTGAGAGGTGAGACCAGTTTAACCAGCATAAAAAGAACTGTCTTAACAAGTTAAAATGAAGAACATTCGCTTTTAAATCTAATGAGCGAAAGGATGGGCTTGTTTTTCGAGCACAAGGCCAGGAGCCCCAAGATCTCAGTTCTAATCCTGGTTCTGCCACATGGAATTTACTCCCTCTCTGATTCACTTTCCCCATCTGTGCACAGAGGTAATAATATTAACCTGATTCCCAAGGGATTTGTGAGACCATGGCTAATTCATTAATGTTTCTAAAGGTCTTTGGCATGCTTGGATGGCAGCTGCTTTGAAAAAGGAAAGTATTATTAAACATATTGGCCAAATTCATCCGTGGCGTAACACCGCTAATGCTAACAAAATTGAGATCAGTGCAGTTACCCCAGGAATGCATTTGGCCCATTGTGTGCCCGTTTGACCCATTGTAAAACTCCGAAAGGAGCCAATGGGAGTTGCACTTGCATATCTGAGTGTACAGTTTGGCTCTATGGGTTCATGTTTATTGTCGATTATTTTAATCCAAGATTAAAGCAGTTGGGAACTGCCTTCGAGTCTCCAAAATGGGCCCTTCCACCCATGTCACAAGTAATGGTGGCCACCAAGAAGTGACCATGTCATTATCATTGCTGCTGTGCTAATGTAGGGCTCATGTCTCACTTCCCCTTTCACTTGCAAATTACTGTACAAAGCTGACAGCAATGGAGTACTCTTCCCATTTCCGTCTGGTGACCCTGCTGTAGCCCGGGATCTCTGATAACAGCACAGTTCTGTTCAGATGTGGGCTTTTTGTGACTCCACAGAAAGTTACACGAAGGTCCGAACCTGCCAAAGATGCCACTTTGGGGATGGATCCTGTGAGAGTGCAGAGCGCTCTCGCTGTCCATTTCAGTGGGAGGGGGCCAGCTTGCTGGACTGAGCGCTATATTTGTGAGTGCCACAGTAACTGAATAAGCACCCCATGCCTCTCCCACCATAGTCTCCAGTGACCTTTTCCCAGCCAAACCCTTCGAGTCTGTACTCCACCCCCATCCTCCTGGACCAATGCTTATGTTCTTCTTCTTTAAATCTGGATCAGATCAATTGTAGCTAACAAGATGGGGCAAGTTGATTTAGTTGGGGATTGGTCCTGCTTTGAGCAGGGGGTTAGAATCATAGAATCATAGAATATCAGGATTGGAAGAGACCTCAGGAGGTCATCTAGTCCAACCCCCTGCTCAAAGCAGGACCAATCCCCAACTAAATCATCCCAGCCAGGGCTTTGTCAAGCCTGACCTTAAAAATATCTAAGGAAGGAGATTCCACCACCTCCCTAGGTAACGCATTCCAGTGTTTCACCACCCTCCTAGTGAAAAAGTTTTTCCTAATATCCAACCTAAACCTCCCCCACTGCAACTTGAGTCCATTACTCCTTGTTCTGTCATCTGCTACCACTGAGAACAGTCTAGATCCATCCTCTTTGGAACCCCCTTTCAGGTAGTTGAAAGCAGCTATCAAATCCCCCCTCATTCTTCTCTTCCGCAGACTAAACAATCCCAGTTCCCTCAGCCTCTCCTCATAAGTCATGTGTTCCAATCCCCTAATCATTTTTGTTGCCCTCCACTGGACTCTTTCCCATTTTTCCACATCCTTCTTGTAGTATGGGGCCCAAAACTGGACACAGATAAGGCCTCACCAATGTCGAATAGAGGGGAACGATCACATCCTTCGATCTGCTGGCAATGCCCCTACCTATATATCCCAAAATGCCATTGGCCTTCTTGGCAACAAGGGCACACTGCTGACTCATATCCAGCTTCTTGTCCACTGTAACCCCTAAGTCCTTTTCTGAAGAACTGCTGCCGAGCCATTCGGTCCCTAGTCTGTAGCGGTGCATGGGATTCTTCTGTCCGAAGTGCAGGACTCTGCACTTGTCCTGGTTGAACCTCATCAGATTTCTTTTGGCCCAATCCTCTAATTTGTCTAGGGCCCTCTGTATCCTATCCCTACCCTCCAGCGTATCTACCTCTCCTCCCAGTTTAGTGTCATCTGCAAACTTGCTGAGGGTGCAATCCACACCATCCTCCAGATCATTTATGAAGATATTGAACAAAACCGGCCCGAGGACCGACTCTTGGGGCACTCCACTTGATACCAGCTGCCAACTAGACATGGAGCCATTGATCACTACCCGTTGAGCCCGACAATCTAGCCAACTTTCTATCCACCTTATAGTCCATTCATCCAGCCCATACTTCTTTAACTTACTGGCAAGAATACTGTGGGAGACCGTGTCAAAAGCTTAGCTAAAGTCAAGGAACAACACGTTCACCGCTTTCCCCTCATCCACAGAGCCAGTTATCTCGTCATAGAAGGCAATTAGATTAGTCAGGCATGACTTGCCCTTGGTCAATCCATGCTGACTGTTCCTGATCACTTTCCTCTCCTCTAAGTGCTTCAGAATTGATTCCTTGAGGACCTGCTCCATGATTTTTCCAGGAACTGAGGTGAGGCTGACTGGCCTGTAGTTCCCAGGATCCTCCTTCTTCCCTTTTTTAAAGATGGGCACTACATTAGCCTTTTTCCAGTCGTCCAGGACTTCCCCGGATCGCCATGAGTTTTCAAAGATAATGGCTAATGGCTCTGCAATCACACCAGCCAACCCCTTTAGCACCCTTGGATGCAGCGCATCTGGCCCCATGGACTTGTGCACTTCCAGCTTTTCTAAATAGTCCCGAACCACTTCTTTCTCCACAGCGGGCTGGTCACCTCCTCCCCACGCTGTGCTGCCCAGTGCAGCAGTCTAGGAGCTGACCTTGTTCGTGAAGACAGAGGCAAAAAAAGCAGTGAGTACATTAGCTTTTTCCACATCCTCTGTCACTAGGTTGCCTCCCTCATTCAGTAAGGGGCCCACACTTTCCTTGACTTTCTTCTTGTTGCTAACATACCTGAAGAAACCCTTCTTGTTACTCTTAACATCTCTTGCTAGCTGCAACTCCAGGTGTGATTTGGCCTTCCTGATTTCACTCCTGCATCCCCGAGCAATATTTTTATACTCTTCCCTGGTCATTTGTCCAGTCTTCCACTTCTTGTAAGCTTCTTTTTTGTGTTTAAGATCAGCAAGGATTTCACTGTTAAGCCAAGCTGGTCGCCTGCCATATTTACTATTCTTTCTACACATCGGGATGGTTTGTCCCTGTAACCTCAATAAGAATTCTTTAAAATACAGCCAGCTCTCCTGGACTCCTTTCCCCCTCATGTTATTCTCCCAGGGGATCCTGCCCATCAGTTCCCTGAGGGAGTCAAAGTCAGCTTTTCTGAAGTCCAGGGTCCGTATTCTGCTGCTCTCCTTTCTTCCCTGCGTCAGGATCCTGAACTCAACCATCTCATGGTCACTGCCTCCCAAGTTCCCATCCACTTTTGCTTCCCCTACTAATTCTTCCCGGTTTGTGAGCAGCAGGTCAAGAAGAGCTCTGCCCCTAGTTGGTTCCTCCAGCACTTGCACCAGGAAATTGTACCCTACACTTTACAAAAACTTCCTGGATTGTCTGTGCACCGCTGTATTGCTCTCCCAGCAGATATCAGGGTGATTGAAGTCTCCCATGAGAACCAGGGCCTGCGATCTAGTAACTTTCGTGAGTTGCCGGAAGAAAGCCTCGTCCACCTCATCCGCCTGGTCCGGTGGTCTATAGCAGACTCCCACCACGACATCACCCTTGTTGCTCACACTTCTAAACTTAATCCAGAGACACTCAGGTTTTTCTGCAGTTTCATACTTGAGCTCTGAGCAGTCATACTGCTCCCTTACATACAGTGCAACTCCCCCACCTTTTCTGCTTGCCTGTCCTTCCTGAACAGTTTATAACCATCCATGACAGTACTCCAGTCATGTGAGTTATCCCACCAAGTCTCTGTTATTCCAATCACATCATAATTCCTTGACTGTGCCAGGACTTCCAGTTCTCCCTGCTTATTTCCCAGGCTTCTTGCATTTGTGTATAGGCACTTGAGATAACTCGCTGATCATCGCTCTTTCTCAGCATGAGGCAGGACCTCTGCCCTCTCGCGCGCTCCTGCTCGTGCTTCCTACCGGTATCCCACTTCCCCACTTACCTCAGGGCTTTGGTCTCCTTCCCCCCGTGAACCTAGTTTAAAGCCCTCCTCACTAGGTTAGCCAGCCTGCTTGCGAAGATGCTCTTCCCTCTCTTCGTTAGGTGGAGCCCATCTCTGCCTAGCACTCCTCCTTCTTGGAACACCATCCCATGGTCAAAGAATCCAAAGCCTTCTCTCCGACACCACCTGCGTAGCCCTTCGTTGACTTCCACAATTCAACGGTCTCTACCCAGGCCTTTTCCTTCCACGGGCAGGATGGACGACTTGCACCTCAAACTCCTTTATCCTTCTTCCCAGAGCCACATAGTCCGCAGTGATCTGCTCAAGGTCATTCTTGGCAGTATCATTGGTGCCCACATGGAAAAGCAGGAAGGGGTAGCGATCCGAGGGCTTGATGAGTCTCAGCAGTCTCTCCGTCACATCGTGAATCCTAGCTCCTGGCAAGCAGCAGACTTCTCGGTTTTCCCGGTCGGGGCAGCAGATAGATGACTCAGTCCCCCTGAGGAGAGAGTCCCCGACCACAACCACCCGCCTCCTTCTCTTGGGAGCGGTGGTCGTGAAACCCCCAACCCTAGGACAGTGCATCTCATGCCTTCCAATCGGCAGAGTCTCCTTCTGTTCTCTTCCCTCAGATGTATCATCTAGTCCACTCTCCGCATTAGTACCTGTGGAGAGAACATGAAAATGGTTACTTACCTATATCTGCGTTGCTGGTACATGGACGCTCCCCTTTCTTCTTCTGGAGGTCACATGCTGCCAAATTTCTTCACCGTCTTCCTGTCCCCGCTGCGCAGCCTGCTCTGCATCTTCAGAACCTTGTGCCTGTAGAAGCATATCCTGACGTCTGTCCGGGAAATCTTTGGTTTCTCTTATGCAACGCAGGGTCGATACCTGTTGCTCCAGACCTTGAACCTTCTCTTCCAATATGGAGACCAGCTTGCACTTCGTACAGACAAAGTCGCTTCTGTACTGTGGAAGAAAGACAAACATGGCACATCCAGTGCAGGTTAGAACAGCTGAACACCCCCCATCCATATTACATTCCTTCTACGAGCTCACTCAGGAGTTGTAGTAACTACTCAGAGAAGCCGGCCAGATGTAAGCCTCAGCAGGCTCTCCCCAGGCGAACTCCCAGGCAAACTCCCTCTGTTAGCCACTCTGCTGTTCGCTGCTCAGCTGGTTCACAGCTGACTGGCTTTTATACAGTCAGGCCCACTCGAGACTCACCTGGCTCCTGAGGTCCCTTCCAACCCTGATATTCTATGATTCTATGAAGTTTTACAGGTAACAAATGACATATGAGTAATTATGACCCTATCCTGCAATCTGAACTCATGTAGAGTAACACTTAGACAAGCAGTCCTCCTGAAGCCAGTAGGGCTGCTTGTAGGGTAACTACTACTCAGGGTTGCAGAATCAGGCTTTAGTTACATACATGTTGGGTATGCCCTTCCTTCTGACATTTGCAACATGCAATTATGATGGTGATCATCATGGTCCTTTCTGGCTTTAAAATTTGAGAGTCTAAGTTTTGAGAGGCTTGCTGGCTTGAATTTGTCTGCAGGGCAGCAACTGTCATTTGAATGTCTCATGAACCAATCTGGGATTTTATGGTTTTTATTCCCGGCGGCATACATTTTGCAAGGATTAAAGGAGTTCCTCTAACAACCAGATGTGCCCATTTATTGAGCATCCCTAAATGAACCTAAAAATGTGTGTAATAAAATAAGTATTTTAGTTGGTGCCTTTATGCTCCAGTGCTGGGCACATGGGCTTTCAAAACAGTGATAAAATTGGTTCTCTTTAGCGTATACTGTATCTTATCACTATGTCCCTCATTCGTAAGTAAGATGTTTATTACAATGACTAGAGCTGATAAAAAAAAAAGGGAACAAAATTATGAATGTGTCCCTCTGTTAATAACAAAACCAATTAGTTCCATATGGGAGGGGGAAAGGAAAAATGGTTGTGAACATTGTCCAAAATATTCCTGTTTACTTTTAAAATTTTATAATTGACATTTCTAATTTCCAACCAAATGTTGACCAGTTAAAGACAACCCATATCACAACACATGGGATGAAATCCTTCATCCCATTAAAGCCAGGGGGAGTTTTGTCATTAACTTCAGCTGGGCCAGGGTTTCACCCAGCAGGTACTCAGTGTTCTTTGCTCTCTGGAATCCCTGTCTGTGAAGCTTTGCGTCTGAAATATTGGTAGCCGCCCCAGACTGGCGCTTTCGTCAGATTTCTGCATAACAGCCTGTTTGCTCCGATTTGGTTGTTATTTTCCTTTGTTTATTTGCAGGTGTTGGGAGGACATAGGCGAGTCCCAGTACTGGTTGATCATCAGAGCTCCTATTGCGGTTTCTATTTTGGTAAAGTATCAGCAATCTCCACTGGCTGCAAAAGCCCTTGTTAGTGAAAGCTCAGACCTTAGGTTATGCATGGATGAGTGTTCCGTAAATGGTATATGCAGGCAGACAGATGTAAGTGGATAGACAGACTGACCAGAAAAGAGTCTTTGCCAAGCATTTCTCTGATGTGGGTGAATTGTCTTCACAGCATGGGCCAACCTAACTAACTGGGGTTAAAGTAACTTCCCTTGGAGGGCAGGTTATCCAGAACTGCCTACTGAAGGGCTTGTTGTACCCTGAAGCAGCTGGTGTTGGCCATTCTCAGAGCCAGGATACTGGATTAGTTGTACCGCAGGTCTGATCCAGTCTGGCATTTCCTGTGTTCTACTGTAACTAATGCGAGAAGAGCAGATGTTTCCTTATTAGAATCCCATTTGCAAAACCTATCCACCTTTTAAGAAATAAGTCATGGATTAGAATGCTCAGGACCTGTTCCTGTGAGGTGCTGACGTCCTTCCCAAAGGAAGTTTGACTTTGGGTAAGTTAGACTTCAGTAAGAGCTGAGGACTCTTGGCAAGGCTCAGAGGCGCACTACACCTCGTAGGATCAGGTCCTCAGTCCTCAAGTTCCCTTAACACTTCATCCCGCAGCATCTGGGAGGAAAGGGTGAGTGCTCGGATACTACAGTGGTGAGTGGTGGTATAAAGAAACCTCTGATAAATGGAGGAGCATGTAGGAAAGGAGGTTGAGTTGCCCAACCTGGAAAGTTGGTGGAAGCGATCTCCAAGAAAGAGGCACCGATGAGCGTTACAAGCACTTTACCTCTACTCTGAAAAAGGAGGACACAGATGTTGAAGGACATATTGATTCACAGTAGCAAATAGATAAATCTAAGGGGTGGTGAACTCTACCCAAGTTAGGTTGACCTAGCTACGTCACTCAGGGATGTGAAAAATTCTCAGACATAGTTAAGCTGATACCGAAGCCCCGATGTAGACACCACTAAGTTGATGGAAGAATTCTTCCATCAACCTAGCTACCAATTCTCTGAGAGGTGGATTTACTATGGCAATAGAAGAACTTCTTCTGTCGCTGTAGTAAGTGTCTACACTCCAGCTGCAGCTCTGTCACTGTAGCGTTTCTAGTGTACACATACCCTAACTCCGTTTCAAAAACAATGCTCCAACTTTCTCTTCCAGCATTAGGGTTTTCTCTGCCGGACTCCTCTGTCTCAGACCCTAGTTTCCTTTGCCCCAGAGAGGATCCATCTCCTCTTGTACTCTGGTTAAATCAGAGCCATCTGCTGATATGACTCATTATTAATTAAACTGCACCTTCATGCATGGTTCCAGACCCAACCCACCAGAGGATCCCTGCTTCTCAGTGCAGAGTCCTAGAGTCTGCCCCCTGTTACGTGGGGTTAAACAGCTCTATTATTGATACCCATACACGAGTCATCTTCAGTTGTACACAAGTAACTCCCCCATCAGCAGGTGGTACTCCCACACATCTGGCAGCACAATTGGACCAAGGAATGTTATAAGCAGATTCTCAGACCCAGCGCACCTACCCATTTTTTGGCCCCATATCACCTCCTTGGTTTTCATCAGACCCCTCATTTTCATCTCTTCCCTGCATTTGCCTCCAACCAATTCTCAATTTTCTCTTGAACACATAAATAGTCCTCTCTGGTTGCCGTGTTGTTTCAAATGCAAAATTCAGCCCAGGCTCATCCTGAGGTATTTAAACCTTCCCTGATGGAAATGTCCTAAAGGATTTAATACAAAATTATCACTTTTCCATAGGTGTTTTGCATCATCCTATAGAATCTAATAGAAAATTACCTCCTTGCTAGGTTTTTAGAGTAATTTCTCAAGGTTCTTGATCTAGTTCCCATTGAAATCAACGGGAGTGTCTGATATCGAGCTCTTTCTGTGGGAGATAGAAGAGACCATAGAGCCCCATGATGTTTCTAAAGACACCGGTTGGTTCCATCCCTATCGATTCTATACAACTTCCCCATTTGGGTGTTCAGCAAACCTGGGTCCATTTGTGAGCAAGGACCGGAAATCAGATGAACTTCAGTTGAATTCAGCTTTGAGTTTGTTCCCCAAACTCGGGGCAAACATGCGGGAGGGGAAGGACAGAGAAAGCAACATCAACAGAATAAGATTTGTAGAGCCCACCCCAACCTCAGATCTCTATCTTGCACATAAGTTCTCCTTATTGCCAATGTATATTACCCTTTGCGTGAAGCAATCTGCCTGCATCACCTGTGACAGAGCTAGTCTCAAGAACAAACATTTTTAATAACCACTTTGTATTTTATTAACTTTACTAAACTGAAATGAAATCCTTATCTGACAGATGTCAAAATGTTTGTCTTTCAGAAAGACCGGTAGATCAGATTTTCTCTTTCCCGATGTAACCTTTTTTAGAAAGAAATGCACCTCATTCTCCTGGGATGGGAGGCCTAATATCTTTTGCTGTTGTTCAATAAAATAAGTCTAAACTTTTTTTCTCAGCACAGAACAGACGCTGTCCAGTAATTACAATTTTCTTCTGCATGCCTCAAAGAAATCCATCGCTAAAGCCTATCCCCTTTGCCCATCTGCCCGAGTACAGTCCACTCACATTTAACCTTCCCTGTTCACTCTCTCAGCCACCTGGGCTTGACACGGTCAATGCTGCACACTGCACAGACGCTTGGGAAGCAACTCAGATGTTATGTTCACTTACCACAACTCACATGTTACTGATGCTGATTAGAATCTGCCCCCTATGTCTAGTTGCCTGTGTGTCGGGGCAAGTCTCTTTTTTTTTCTAGGCTAATAAACACAATCAGAAACTGTGGCGAGCAAAGTGGGAGAGCTAAGTTGAGGGTAATTAAGCACGGGCACAGCTTGACCAAGGTCTGTGGTAAATTCTCCATCCCTTAGAGTCTTTCAGTTAAGAGTGGATAACTGTCTAAAGGAGAGGTGTTCTGGCTCATCCACAAGTTGTTGGGCTAGACGTAGGAATCGCTCAATGAAGTTCGCTAGCCTGAGCTGTGCAGAAGGTCAGACGAGATGATCATAATGGTTCCTTCTGGCCTTTACATCTATGACAATATAAAATAAGAATCACTTGAGAGGTCGTTAATGGTAAAGGATAAGGAAGGAGATTTTGTGCCCAGACTGGTCTAAATTCACACCAGGGTTTCAAGTCTTCTCTGGTGTAGATCATCTCCTGCTTATCAGTTGTGCCAAGCAGCAGCATTCGTCAGAGGTTAGAGCCCTGCTGTGGGAGTTGGGGAGTCCTGAGTTCTAGTCCTGCCAGCTGCTGTGTGACTTTGGGCAGTCCCCTTTCTCGCCTCCCCCGTGCCTCAATTCCATCTGTAAAAAGAGGATGATCGTACCTGGAGCACTTTGAGACCCTCAGATGAAAAGCAGAGCTAAGGATAATAAAAATAGCTCCAGGGCACCAATGGTTTTATGCTTTGGCCTAGTCTGGAAGCAGAGGCAATGTGCCAGTGTTTACCTGTGACGTTAATTCCCTGCTGCCCTAGCTCGCCGGCGTGTGTGTGAAGAAGGCATGCCTGGTGAGGCAGGTTAGGAGCCTGTTTTGCAGTTCTCTCTGACACCGTTCCATGTATCTATTTTTTGGCGCACGGCCCCCATCCCAGTCTGTGACGTGCCCGACAGCGAGCCCCGTATCGCCATCTACTGTGGGCCATGACCTCCGCTGCTCAACTAACCGAAAAGCTCTAATCCTGCCCCGTCGCCAGCCCCGCCCCCGTGCAGCAGGACGTCGTGCAGAGCTGTGCTCTATGGGTTTGACATCATCATACTTGAGATGTATGACACAAAGTCCCAAGCAGGCTGATGTCAGGCCCAAGATGGCTGCCATTCTGTCTCAGTTTACCATGTGCTCACAGAGTGGGGTTTTCTGCCTGTGGCTTTTTAACAACGGCTCATTCCATGAACAGACCATTGAGGCAAAAGGAATACCCTCTAACAACTAGCTCGTTTCACTGCGGAAAGGGATCATGGGAGTTTAACCCCCTTTTTTCTCTCTCTCTCTCGCTCTCCTTTCTCTGTTTCCCATTAGGTAAACTTCATCCTCTTCATTTGTATTATCCGGATCCTATTCCAGAAGCTGCATTCCCCTGATGTTGGGCGCAATGAAACCAGCCAGTACTTGTAAGTCCTAGTCTGTTTTCACCTGAACCATGCAGTGTTGATGAGACCTGTCAGGCAAGGCTGTTTGCTTACCCAGAACCATCCTCCCTGTCTACATTTGATTGATCCCACTCCAAAATGTTTTGAGTCGATCAAAGGTATCTGAGATTAGGGGGCTGGGAGATATGCTAAAATAATCAAGCATGTGGCTGTCAAACTGTTTATAGATGGGTCAGGAGTCTTGCTCCTAGGAATAGCAATGAACAGGTGAGCTCCACGACGATGCTTCATTATAAGACAAACAGGTGCTTGATTTGTACATTCATCATTTACTGGGTTCAGTTGGCATAGGTGGCTAAAAGTTTCCTGAGGCTCAGAAAGAACGGGCCAAAGCCTCCCCTGGTGCAAACCTTCACAGCTCCATTGAAGTCTCTTTGCATTCAGTGGAGCTGCACCATTTTACATCAGCAGAGAACTTGGTCCCGCAATTTCACATCCAGGGTAACTAGATCTAGCCACGTCCTTGGAATCCTCATCCATCGTGAAGTCTTTGGGGTTCGGCCAGACCCCAAGCTCACCATGTGCTGCCCAGCAGGGGCCTGCTTCGCCAGTACCTGCTTAATCAGGCTCTTGGTGAAGACTTTTGGGGGAACTCATCAGGTCCTCGGTACAGTCTCCAGAACCACAGTCTTACCTGGTAGTGCTGTGTCCCAAGGCACCGCAGCCATGACGTCAGGGCCGGCTCTAGGCACCAACGTTCCAAGCAGGTACAATTCGGCGGCAGCTTCTCTCTCCTGCCGTCCGCTGTGGCAATTCGGCGGCGACAGGTTTTTCCGGTGCTTGGGGCGGCAAAAACGGTAGAGCCGGCCCTGCATGAAGTGACACTGAAAGGAACAGAGTGAGGAATAGAGAGGTGACCGCAGATCACGGTGGGCACAGCTGTCTGGAATCCTGTACGGTTGGGGATATGTTACGTTCATGATTTAATGAAAAATCAGATGGATTTACTGTCAGTCATTTGTCCAGATGGCAGAAAGCAAGCCTGGGGGAAGGGGAGTGGTGTGGGATAACGGATAGGAAAGTTCAACCTGTTCCATGTCCCCCATAGGCAGATGCAGAATGGCTTCTGTCCCCCCGCAGGCTCCAGACTCTGTTGTGTTAGGGCACTTTCTGGCTCCTCCCCAAAGGGCGGAGCTACAGGAGAAGCCCTGGATTCCACATTTAAAGGGCTGTGTGCTGAACCTTATGATCATAATAATAACACTTCCTGTTGCACAAATATGGAAGGGCAGTGGCATTCAGAGGCGCTATCGCTGTGTGTTCAAATGACCTACATAATGTAGCACTCCTGACTTCAGCGGAGCCACTTCTGATTTACACCAGTGTATGTGAGATCAAAGTCAGTCTCAGTGGGCAAGATTCTGGTCTCAATTAGATCAGTGTAAACCTGGAGTAAGTCTACACAGCTCCACGGATTCAGTCCAGCTTAAGGGTATATAACTAGGGCCCTACCAAATTCACGGTCCATTTTGGTCAATTTCGTGGTCATAGGATATTAAAAATTGTAAATTTCATGATTTCAGCTATTTAAACCTGAAATTTTAGGGTGTTGTAATTGTGGGGGGTCCTGTCCCTAAAAGGAGTTGTACGGGGGTCACAAGGTTATTGTGGGGGTGGGGGGGGTGCAGCACTGCCTTCAGAGCTGGGAAGCTGGAGAGCAGCAGCTGTTGGCCGGGAGCCCAGCTCTGAAGGCAGAGCCGCCACCAGGAGCGGCGCAGAAGTAAGGATGGCAGGGTCTGGTATTTGCCACCCTTACTTCTGCACTGCTGCTGGCGGGATGCTGCCTTCAGAGCTGGGTGCCTGGCCAACAGTCACCGCCCTCCAGCCACCCAGCTCTCAAGGCAGTGTGGAAATAAGGGTGGCAATACTGCGACACCCCCCCCAAAATAACCTTGTGATTCCCCCCTCCCCACACACACAACTCCCTTTTGGGTCAGGACCCCCAATTTCAGAAACACTGGTCTCCCCCCGTGAAATCTGGTCTTTTGCATGCTTTTACCCTCTCCTGTACAGATTTCACGGGGGGAGACCAGATTTCACGGCCCGTGACGTGTTTTTCATGGCCGTCGATTTGGTAGGGCCCTATATAGAACCAAGATCAGACACCGACCCATCTTTGCATCTTGCTGCTGTCCTGAATCAGCATTTGGAACAATCTAGATCTTTATGGAGGGATTCCTAGAAAGATTTGTATTGGAAAGGATTTCCAGTGGGTCATTTAGTTCATTCTCCTATATGATGGAAGGGACCAATTTCAGCATCCTTACTCTGCCCTTAAATTTGGGTGTCTCCCAGAGCCTTGAAAATCTCTTGTGATGATGATTCCACTTTCTCCACTTGAACTGTTCTTAGACGTAGAAAGGAAACGGTATTTGACCTTACCATTTCCCTGCTGCAGCTCACTAAAGCCTGTTCATTCTTGTTTTGTTCTCACCGACCAGTGTGCGTTATTGGTCCCTGCCTTTTCTATTACATCCCTTTATGTATCTGTAGTCAGATGTCGTGTCTCTCCCTCCGATTACGACATCCCTGTTGATGTGCTGAGATTAAATCAGCATATTGAACTATGTTCTAGAACGAACAGTGTTGTCCTGGGGTCAGATCCTTGCCTTCATTGGGTAACTGGCTCCCATTAATCTCAATGAAAGTTCTGTGTGCGTACACAGGCAGCCAAGGGAAGGATTAGGTCCCAGTGATCTAGGAGGTGGACTTGGTCTTTTTAAAAACGTTCCCAGTGAATTAATGCTGGAAAAAGCTACCTTGCTGTACCCACAGGCCAAGATATGGCACAAGAGGCAGTAATCCAAGCTTCCCCACGCTGCACTGCCGGTGTGCCCCTAGAAGGACTGCCTCATGGGCAAGCATAGCCTTCCCCATATCTACCCCCCCTCTCCCTACACTTCCCTCTGCAAACACTCCACTAGCCCAAGCAGACTCAAACAGGGAGAAGAGCCCAGGAGTCCCTGGTGACCCGGAGGTATCTTGCTGTTGCCAGTCTCGGTTACGTGGAAGGGGATCACGCACTACGGTGATGAGTGGCCATGCAGAGCCTTGAGCTGGATGGATAGACAGGCCCCTGGTCAAGCAAGGGGAGTTTAGGCTCAGAGCTCGTTCAGTCCTTGCTTTTTCTGCTGCCAACCAGGGGGGCAGTTGTACTACGTGCTTTTGTTCGATGTTGACTCACATGGTGGGGAATAGACTGAGCCCCTCAGGGCTGGAATTTCCAAAGGAGCCCAAGGGAATTAAGTGCCAAAATCCCATCAAACTGAACACCTCATATCCTGAGATGCCTTTGAAAATCCCAGCCCAGACTCACTGCACTTAGGCCACTGTAGCAGTTTGCGGCAGGGCCCTCTTGGCTCCCGCCTCTGCTAGACTGAGAAAGTCACTCGGAGACCCTGGGGTTCAATAACTATTGGAGCTTTTTATTGACCGGGTTGAGCTCCCACCATCTTCTCACCATACAGCTTACACAGGGCCGGGTTCCTTGTGTCCGAACCCAGGAGCCGAAGGGCTTTCTCCCTGCCTGCCTGCACTCCCTCGCTCTCCTCTGTCCCGCCTCCCTGGCTTCCTTCCTCCCAGCCTCTTATATAGCCCTTGGCTCATTGGGCTAGCAGCTGGCTCTCATTCCCCAGTTAGGGCAGGTTCTTTCCAGCCAGCTCCACTTTATTCACCTAAATGGGGCTGGCGGTCCAGGGGCCTAATTCTGCAGTCGTTCTGCGCAGCACCCAGTCACAGCCACCAAGCATCCATCATATGGTAACAACTCTCAGGGCTTGTCTACACTACCCCCCAGATCGGCGGGCAGCGATCGATCCAGTGGGGGTCGATTTATCGTGTCTAGTCTAGACGCGAGAAATCGACCTCTGAGCGCTCTCCCGTCGACTCCGGTACTCCACCAGAACGAGAAACGCAAGCGGGGTCGACGGGAGAGCGTCAGCGGTCGACTTACCGCAGTGTCGACTTATCATGGTGAAGACACCACAGTAAGTAGGTCTAAGTACATCGACTTCAGCTGCGCTATTCACGTAGCTGAAGTTACGTATCTTAGATCAACCCCGCATGGTAGCGTAGACAAGCTCTCAGTCACTGCTGATGTGGGGTAGATTAGAACCAGCACTATAACAGTATAAACCTTGCGTTGTTCAGCCTGTTCCTAAAGCATCAAACCCTCCACTGCCCCCGGGCAGAATTCCACCCTGGGCTACCAGGTGCAGAGGGGAAACTCTCCCTCTGCCACACCCCTGAAAGTAGGCAGGAAACTCGGGGCACCTGCCCTGCTCTCTGCAGGCAATAGCAGGGAGCAGTCCCTACGCTCAGGCGTGCAAAGACTATGGTCGTGCTTGGCTGCTGCATGTGACCTTCGGCTCACTCCCACTTCAGACACCCACAAAGCAGCTGGGCACAGAAGGCCCATCTGTGCTGCAAAGTGAAACTGCAAGGGTTATCCAAGAATAATCTGGTCTTGCATTCTTCTTGGGTTTCAACACTTCTGTGCTATTCTGTGCAGGTACTTATGCTGGGCCCATCACTTTTTGGTATCTGGGAACCTACTGAAAGTACAAAAGTTCATGTCTTGCATTTGTTGAGCTTGCAAGAATGATTTTGCTTCATACCTGAAACGTCCTTGCACTGAATTACTCAGTCTTTTAAATTCCGTGCTCGATCCGTGTCCTTTTGGCCAGTCTGCGTTGGTATAAGTGGATGTCACTCCCAGCCAAGTCACTGGATTTGTGCCTGCTTACACCATTCTGAATTTGGCCCTTGGGACCAAATGTGACCCTCAGTTACATTGGTGCAACCTGATTGACATCAAGGGAGTTGCATGAGTGCAACTGATGGCAGGATTTGGCCCTCAGTATCCAGAAAGCTCCTGCCAACTGCAGAGGTATGGTCTGGATGACCCAATAGAGCTGTTCATCATACCTCTCAGTTATTCCTGCCAAATCCGAGATAAGAATTTGTTTTAGTCTAACAGAATCTGAGATCTCACCCTCCCACCCTCTCTCTCTCTGCCCCAACCCAACACTGTTTATTGAAGAAAGAATTTGTTGACACATTGGCAGTATCTTTCAATGCTTGCCAGTTCCATCCGAGTCCAAGTCTCAAAACTCAGGTGCACTGCTGACTCATTCATTAATGGTACAGCCATGGAGCTTTACTTTATTATGAAACGTGAAGGAACTCCTCATGAAAAAGCCTTTTGAAATTTCGGACAATCAAGCAGCGTGGGGACAACAGTATTTCAGGCAAGACAGAGGATAAAACCCCATGTTTTCTGAAACAAGAACTTTGCACTTAATTAATTCCATCAACATGCTATTCTACATAGGTTCTTAGACCACCACCATTCATGCACTAAGCAACGTAACTAACATCTGGCATGTGTGGGTCATTCTTTTTCTCCTCCTCTCCCAAGGGTGAGGGAATTGTGTCTGCAGTGTTGTGTGTTGGTAGGGCTGGGGGGCGTTAATGTACACACTGCTATGTGTGTGCTAGACAAGGCAGGTGGAAGAAGAGCTCCTTGCATTTGGAGTGGAAGGCGGTGAGCTTTGCGATGGCCGTTAGTTCCTTGGGGAGTTCATTCCACACGCTGGGACCAGCCCCTGAGAAAACTCTGAGAAAACCCACACCCATGTTTTACCCTTACGGTAGGAAGTGCTATTGTGCCAGAAGACTCTGCCACTGTCTTTATCATGGGGCGTTAGTCAAGCTTTTAGATATCCTGGATCCAGCCCATTCAGTGCCTTGAAGAGAAGGATTGAGTCCTAGAGCGTGACTCATTATTCTATGGGAAGCCAGCGTAGGGAGCAGAGGACAGGTTTGGTGGCTGCCGTTGGCACATCTTACTGAGCAGATGTGCAGCTGTGAATTACTAGTAGAAGACACACAAACCAGCTCAAATGGTTTGGTAAAGGGGGAAAAAGACAGATGGATCAGCAGCAGCAAGGTACAAAACATTCTCACAAGAAGAAGGGACATGATATCAGGAATAGCTGTACTGTCGGAGTTTCTCAAGAGCAGATGGCCTCATGGCCAAGTATAGTCCATTGCTATAGTCCAGCCAGAAAGTGACCAATGTGTTTGGAACCAAGGCCACGTCATCATGGAGATGGTAGAAAGTGTTATTCATGGTGATTGATGTCCGTGGAGTTACACCCGTTTGAGCTTTATGGCACAGGGAGGTGGGAGGCAAAGGCGGAACTGCTCTGTCTTATGCCAGCTGCCGGCGGTCCTCCAGCAACCAGTGCAGACAGCAGAGCATCAGGGTGATGTGTTCACAGCACCTGCCTTGTTCAGCCGATGAGTTCCTGCCTTTTGTAGCTGCAGCTTTTTCAGATATAACAAGTTGCAGTGGCCAGATCTGGAAATCATGATTGCATGGACCACGGTGACAGGGCCAGGGTGCCACAGACAGGGGGCATGGTCTTCTGGTCAGTGGCACATGAAAGGGGGTATTTGCATTTGGCCACCCTATGGCAGCAAAGAATCCAGAATGACCCAGGTTGTGGCTCGACTTACTCTGAGGACAGCCACCCTGGTGGTGGGGGAAGCGATAGCAGGGGGAAGCTTTCCGAATGCCTCCCTCTTCCTACAGGCATCAGTCTAGATTGGGATCAGCTCTAGCCAGCTGCTTTACACCCGGGTGCTGACTTCAGCTCGGCATTAGGGGCCTGACAGAAGCCCGTAGAAGCTGGCGGGAATCTGGCCATGGAATAGGAATAGGATCAAGTCCTGTGAAAGCTGGGAAATTCTGCTGGGAGGCGGCGTTTGACCCAATGGAGATGCAGCTATGGGTGTCATCTGTGTACTATTGGCACGTCGTCCCTCTCCACCCTACCAGAAGCTTCTACAGATGGTGACTAGAGGGAGGTGGGGAGGAAGACCGTGCCTCATGGGTCTGTGCAGGTGAAGGCCTTGGCAAGGGAGGAACAGCTGCCCATAACACCCTAATGGCCTTGGCCGGAGGGGACAGACCGGAGCCATTTCAGGGCATTTCCGTTCCCCACGCTAGCCTCGGTGAGGTGGGACTGGAGTCCTCAGAGATCGATGGTGTCAAATGCCCCTTAAGCTCACTGAAGTTTTGCATTTCATTTTATTTCAGTCGGTTGAATTTGATTTCCGTCTGTAATTAGATGTCAGAAATGATCTGCCATTCCTAATGAGAGCTCTGATTATCCTCTTGCGGGCCATTAGGCTCTAATGCTGCTCATCCTCCTCCTTTGGAACACACGGGCCGCTCCTGCCGCTCTATACAGTATCATCATTTGCAGCTCTACATACGATTTCTCCTCCATCACCCCGACTTTTCTGAAATCCCAGGCAACAAAGGCAGTCGTGGGCTCCGTTTGGCTTGTGGAGACGAAAAACAGTCTCTGGCAGGAGTGGAGGAAATATCTCCACTAGAGTGGATGGGCATAAAAATGTCACGCGTTAGAGCATCTCTGCCCCTAAAGCAACCAGCCATCTGTGAGCCCCGGGCAAAGGGGAAGGACAGCGGGCTTATTGCCGAGACTCATCTGCCAGGACGTGCACCGCAACGGTTGCTGTTAATAAGGGGGGGAAATACGTCTCTGAAATACAGTGTAGCAATCACCACGGGCTAGATCTTCAGTTAAGGTGAAGCGGTGTAGCTGGATGGATGTCAGTGGAGGTTTGCTGATTTACACCGGCGGAGGATGTGGCTCCAAATCTCTGAAGCACTAACACCCAGATCCTCAAAGGTATTTAGGCTCCTAACTTCCACTGTTTTTTTTCAGTGAACGTCAGGAGCCTACATACCCGTGAGGATCTGGGTTTAATTCCCCTTCTTTTATTACTACCCATTGCTTATGCTTTCAGAGCTTTAAAATTCCACCTCCGGCACAGAGTGGATTCCCTGGCATTGCAGTGACCCGCCCTCCCTGCACCGTAGGTGGGTCATTGGGGCTGTAGGCGCATCAGCAGCCGAATTTCACGCCCTCTCGTGCCTTTGGTGGTTGCCCCCTTTCCCTTTACAGCTCATGTTTTTCTTTCTGACAGGAGACTGGCTAAGTCCACCCTGCTGCTGATCCCGCTCTTTGGTGTCCACTACATCGTGTTCGCCTTCTTCCCCGACAACTTCAAAATGGAGATAAAGCTCGTCTTCGAGCTCGTGCTTGGCTCCTTCCAGGTGTGTCACCCCTTAGGCCTGGGCCACGGCCACCAAAACGCAGGGCGAGTCTTTGAGAACTGCGGTGCTTCGTAGGAACGATGGTGGGAATAAGGAAATGCGTGAAGGTGGTTTCACTAACACATGCCCAATCCTGCTCCCACGGGAGTCTTTGGGGGGTTGCCATTGACTTCGGTGAAGGCATGGGTGGGTTACTGTTGTGCATTCTCATTCTGCCTTTCACCTCCTGGCATCCCAATATGTCTTACCAACAATCAGCTAAATCCTACGGTCTGTACGCAGATGCCACACAGACAGCATTCTGTTAACTGCAGTGGGAGGCAGAATTTCTGTTGACCCCCGTGGGGCTTGTTGCATGAGTTCATCCACAATGAGACCTGGGGGCGGCAGCGTGACCTAGTGGATAAGACACTGAACTGGGACTCAGGAGACCCATGCTCTAGTCACTGTTCTTCTGCAGGATGACTTTGGGCCTGTCACGTCCCTCCCTATGCCTCAGTCTCCCCAGCTGTAAAATGGGGATAATGATACAGCCTTCCTTTGAGATATGATGCTGCTTTGAGATAGGGATGAAAAATGCTAGGGGTTATTTCAACCGTTAGATACATACATACACACACTTCACGTCAATCAATGGTCCGCTCTTAACGCAGTCCCCGGTTCTGCACAGTGATTAGCACTCAGTGATGTGCTTCCTCCTGCTGTACAATCAGTGTCAGCCAGTCTGCTTACTTGAGAATTGAGTATGTGTTTTATCACGTACTGTCCCACTTACGTGCTTTGGTCGGCAGTGAAATAGCTAGCAGTGCTGACATTGAAATCGTCATTTGGCAGCTGAATTAGCACCGTACAGGGATGGATGGGGCAGTTCAGAGCTATCATTTCAGGCTGCCTGCAGACTCAGGCAGACATCACTGAACTGGTTTGCCACCCGTTCACATCTTCAGTGTTATCTCCGCAACTGTAAGGGCCAGAGACTGACTTTTTTTTTTTTTTTTAAAGAAAGCCGAGATTCTGAAGAATAAGGTGGCATCGTAAAAAAAAAAAAAGTCACACGGTCACAGCCCAATTCAAATCCTGCACTTTAGTAAGGGAGCTAAAATCAAGCAGCCTTTATGTGTACCAGGAGGACTGTTAGAAGTTTCCTGGCTATGGTCCCTGTGTCCAAGGCTCTGGTTGCAGCTGGGTGTTCTGACCAAGTTAAATGTAGCCTTTCTGATGGTGAGGTTCTAAATGCCTGTTCTCTCTTCCTCCTCCCAGGGCTTTGTGGGGGCCGTTCTATACTGTTTCCTCAATGGGGAGGTAAGATCCACAGTTTTGTTTGGGCAGTGCTTGTCACTAGGATGAAGTGAATGACGGAGAAGGGAAGACGGAGCAATGTTCCATTCCTGACATCAGCCCATTGGGGCTGCCGTGGTCATCAGATACTGGCTTTGCATGTGAATTTTAGTACTCACCGTGCTGAGGGCTGTGCTGTACAGTGTTGTATTCACAGAACAGGCAGCAAGCAGAGGGTCGTCCCCCCCGTCCGTCCGTCCCCCCCGCCGCCACCCTGCCAGCGGGCCTCAGTCCTGACCTGGAGTGGCCACTTTTGGTGATGAAGGTTCAGCCAATCTCCAGCCCACTCACTCTTTGGCCTCTTTGCTGAGCCTGGCCCTGATCCTGTTGAAGCCAAACGGTCTTTTGCCCTTGACTTCAGAGCAGCAGGATCAGACCCACAGCAGCGTGCAGGCCGGTGAATGCAGTGAGTTTTGTACTGTGGAGCCACGTGTCCATTGGAAACGGGTCTGAAATCCACCAGATTCACTTCACAAAAGCCACTGAGCAGATGTGAGCTGGGAAGAATGTTTAGCCCCATACTAACTAGGGCAGCATTCAAGCCAATAAAGCGAGCAGTGAAGAGATGGGGGCAGCCGTGTAATTCAGTTCTGGGTTTGTATCCCGGCCTCCCCATAAGCTCAGGGATGTTCAGAATCAGGTTTTACTCCTGCTCCATCTCCAAGGGGATCCTCCCCATATAGTCTGTGCTATGATTTCTGACCTGGGTGTGCTGAAAGCACCCTATAATTCATACCAGAGCCTACAACAGAGGTGGGCAAACTACAGCCTGCAGGCCAAATCTGAGCCGCGGGACCGTCCTGCTTGGCCCTTGAGCTCTCGGCCGGGGAGGCTCGCCCCCAGCCCCTCCCCTGCTGTCCCCCCTCCCCCGCAGCTTCAGCTCGCCATGCTGCCAGCGCTCTGGGCAGCGGGGCGGCGAGCTCCTGCTAGGGGGCGTGACTGCCAGTCCTGCTGCTCTGAGCGGCATGGTAATGGGCCAGGGAGCGGGGGGGTTGGATAAGGGGCAGAGGTTCCCGGGGGGCAGTCAGGAGACGGGGACAGTTGGATGGGGCAGAGGTTCTGGCGGGGGGCAGTCAGGGGACTGGGAATGGGGGGGGTTGGATAGGCGTGGGAGTCCCCGGGGGGGGGGGCTGTCAGGATGCGGGGGTGTGGATAGAGGGCGGGGCTGTCAGGATGCGGGGGTGTGGATAGAGGGCGGGGCGGTCAGGGGACAGGGAGCAGGTGGGGTTGGATAGGGGGTGTGGTCCTGGGGGGGCAGTTAGGGGCAGGGGTGTGGACGGGGGCAGGGCAGTCAGGGGACAGGGAACAGGGGGGGTTGGATAGGCGTGGGAGTCCCGGAGAGCCTGTCAGGGGGCGGGGGTGTGGATAGGGGCAGGGCAGTCGGGATAGGGAACAGGGGGGTTGGATGGGGGTGGGGTCCCAGGGGGGCAGTTAGGGGTGGGGGTCCCGGGAGGGGGTGGTCAGGGGACAAGGAGCCGGGGGGGTTGGATGGGTCAGGGGTTCTGTGGGGGGCGGGAAATGGAAGGGGACGGATAGGGGGCAGGGGCCAGGCTGTTTGGGGGGCACAGCCTTCCCTGCCCGGCCCTCCATACAGTTTTCCAACTCCGATGTGGCCCTCAGGCCAAAAAGTTTGCCCGCCCCGGGCCTGTGTCCTCTCCCCAGAGAGCTAAGTGGCTGTGCAGTAGCGCTTTGTATGTGTTAGCCCATGTTTGTTGATGGTTTGAATCCCGCTGCAGGGCTCAGGAAGACCAATGCCCCCTGTGCACGAAACAGTGCCACAGCTCCGCAAAACACGCTGCCCTGTGAAACAAAACAAAAAAACAAGGAAACATTTCTTTGGTGAAAGGAGCTTGTGAATGAAAGACGTTTCCTAATTACCCTCACAAAGGAGAAAAAATGTGTCCACAGTCGAGGTCATTATAGCTCCTTCATTGTATCAGCCAAGTGGCTCAAAGACGACTACATCCCTAACTGGTGCATCCCTTCACTGCCTGCCCCTGAGCTGTGAAGTTCTTACCTGCAGATATCAGTTCAGTGGCCTTTGTGAATTGGTCCCTGCTGGCCTTACCATAGAGAGTGATTCTCCTTGTCCAACTCAACACCCATTTAGAATCATAGAATCATAGAATATCAGGGTTGGAAGGGACCTCAGGAGGTCATCTAGTCCAACCCCCTGCTCAAAGCAGGACCAATCCCCAACTAAATCATCCCAGCCAGGGCTTTGTCAAGCCTGACCTTAAAAACTTCTAAGGGAGGAGATTCTACCACCTCCCTAGGTAACGCATTCCAGTGTTTCGCCACCCTCCTAGTGAAAAAGTTTTTCCTAATATCCAACCTAAACCTCCCCCACTGCAACTTGAGTCCATTACTCCTTGTCATGTCCTCTTCTACCACTGAGAATAGTCTAGTCTTGGAGTTTCCTTCTCCAAGGGAGTGTCCTTGGAGTTTCCTTCTCCAAGGGACTGTCCTTGGAGTTTCCTTCTCCAAGGGACTGTCCTTGACTTCCTGGGGAAGAGGGGGTCGCTTGTTCCCACTTCCACCATGGCCCTGGAACCAGAGCCAGTTAGCAGCTTCTCGTCGGAATTTAATTAAGCCGGCTCCCTCATTGCCGCGGCTAAAACCGAACCAGAGCGGCAGAAAGGAGCCCCGTCCGCTAACGCGCTTCTCCGTCCCCGCTTAGGTCCAAGCCGAGCTGAAGCGGAAATGGCGCAGGTGGCACCTGGAGAGGTTCCTGGGCTCCGACATGAAATATCACCACCCGTCCGTCGGGAGCAACGGCACCAACTTCAGCACTCAGATCTCCATGCTCACCAAGTGCTCGCCTAAGACTCGCAGGTGCTCCAGCTTCCAAGCAGACTTCTCTCTGGTCTGAGGGGGAGAAACGCCCCAGAACAGAACACGAGAGAGAGAGAGAGAGAGAAACCACCCTGGAATTTGTTTAAAGCTGAAGAGTTGTTTTTAAACAGGACGCTCCCCATGAGTTAAACAAAGAGCATGAAACTGGAAAAGCCGCTGACATCCTGAACGACAAGCGACAAGTCAGGACATAGAGATCTTTTTTTCTTCTTTCCAGACCTTTAACTACAGACTTGTCCCTGGGCGATGGAGAAACTCACAAACCGACTATTACACTTGTGCACGACTCCAGCTCGCCTGGGGAGGGCCCAGGAGATTCTGAAAGGCTCGCGAATAGGGGGTGGGGGATAATTAATGGCTTCACCTGAGCCGGCTTCTCGGAAACAGATCGAAACGATGCACTTTTTAAAATGAGCCAATGAGAAAAAATAATTGCTTTTAATGTGCCAAGAGTCTGATCGGGAAAGGATGGCAGTGAGACGAGGAAGGACCGACAAGCAGGGGACAAATTGTAGCAGGGCACAGCCCTTGTGCGTGTCCAGATGCATTTCACTTTGCTAAAAATAAGCTGAAAGACCAGAAAGTCATCTCATTGGCTCCGGAACCGGAGTGGAATCTGCAGCTCTCCAACAATCTGTGTTCCACCGTCGATGATGCCTCCGAAATGTAGCTTGCTGAGGAGCTAAAATGTAAATGCCCTTTTCTGCACTATACTCATTATGTTTTTTTAAAAAAAACAGGATATAATAGACTTGCATGGCTAATGTATAAAAACAAGGTACAGGTGCCAATTCAGTTGCATGGCTGTGTTTTCCACAAAAGAAACCCTCTCTGATTAAGCTTCCTCTAAGTCTTGGCATATTTTTGCAGCAGAAATCTTTGGGGATTTGTGGGAAAGATATTGGTTTATAGTAAGTTTGTACCTGAATAATGCACACTGCGGGGAAGGGGAGAGTTAGAGCTCACGTAATGCTTGATTGAATCAGACCCGCTGTCAGGAGCCACTACCCAGAGTGAAGAATTAACTTAATAGCAGTAGGCAGAATTGGCCTTGGCAAAACAAGCTTAGATCCACAAGTAAACTGGCACTGCAGGGGTTTGAAAAAGGAAAGGGGGAACAGTGGGGCTATGAAATTGATCCCTACTTCAATTATTCCAAACAGCTTTTAACCTCCGATGAAGGTATTGCAAAGAAAATCATTAGATCTTCAATAAGCGTGATACCATACCTTCTGTCTACTTTCTAACAACCTTGACATGTACATATCAGGGCGTGAGCTCCATTTGAAGTGTGTACATAGCTCCCATTAACACCAGTGGGAATTTTATTTTTCTTTACATTTTTGGGGTGAACTTAATGCTGCTCCAGAATACCAGATCGACAGCTGTGGAGACCTGAAGTCCTCTGCTTAGACTCATAGAACCATAGGGTTAGAAGGAACCGCAAGGGTCAGCTAGTCTAACCCTCAGCCAAGATGCAGGATTTGTTGTGCCTAAACCAGGGATTGGCAACCTTTGGCACGCAGCCCGTCAGGGAAATCCACTGACGGGCCGGGACAGTTTGTTTACCTGTAACGTCCGCGGGTTCGGCCGATCGCAGCTCCCACTGGTTTGCCGTTCCAGGCCAATGGGGGCCGCAGGAAGCGGCAGCCAGCACATCCCTCGGCCCGCGCCACTTCCCACAGCCCCCATGGGCCAAGAATGGCGAACCGCGGCCAGTGGGAGCTGCAATCGGCCAAACCTGTGGATGCTTCAGGTAAATAAACTGTCCCGGCCCACCAGCGGATTTCCCTGATGGGCTGCGTGCCAAAGGTTGTCGATCCCTGGACTAAACTATGCAAGATGGGATCTCTACCTCTTCTTGAAAACCTTGATATAGGTAAGCGAATGAAGGAGCTCAAATGAAGGAACTCCCATGATTTCCCTAGGCGTCTGTTCCATTGTCCTCCTGTTCTTACAGTTAGAAAGTTTTTTTTCCTTGAGATTTAATCTAAATCTGTTCTGCTGTAGTTTGAACCTATTGCCTCTTGTCCTGCTCTCTGTGGGGAGAGAGAACAATTCTGCTCCATCTTAGCTCCCCTCTCAGAGCAACAGCAGCAAGGACAGTGCCGGCTTCCTCCTCCTTATTCTTCCCTATGGCTGGTGTCGAGCAGCAACCACAATCTCACCTTAAGTTGATCGAGCCAAAGGACTACTTCAGGAGTAGCAGAATTTATTACAGTGAGGCCTCCTTCATATTTATAAATTGGGCAGTCGGTGCTGATCTGTTTGATGGCCTGTCGTGGGGAACACATTCGCCCAGCGCGGAGTCCTTGATTTGCCATTTGAGCATTAGACGTCCGCAGCTCCCATGGTTGGTTCGGAGTTGACCAAGATGACTGTGGAAGGTTGAACCCCTGAACCTTCTGCATGGGATCTGGCACAAAAGGCTTCCTCCGCCGTGCTACTCGCCCCAACCATCCCCTTACAAAGAAACACTTGCAGTAACCCTAAAACGCTATGGCCATCACTGTTGTAAGGTGTATCATTCCAATCTCAGGGCTGGTCTACACTACCGGGCGGGAAGAGGGGGAAATCGATCTACGTTACACAACTTCAGCTACGTGAATAGCGTAGCTGAAGTCGACGAACTTAGATCTACTTATCGCGGTGTCTTCACTGCGGTGCGTCGATGGGAGACGCTCTCCCGTCGATTCCCCTTGCGCTGCTTGTTGAGGTGGAGTACCAGAGTCGACGCTAGAGCAATCGGCGGTCGATTTATCGCGTCTATACTAGACCCGATAAATCGATCGCTGCCTGTCGATCCCACGGGTAGCGCAGACAAGCCCTCACTTACCCCGTTTTTTCACTGGTGAAACACGATTGAAGGGAATAGAGTTACTCCTGATTTTACATCAATGTCTGTGAGATGAGAATCAGATCCCATTGTATAGCTTGCAATAGCGATAATGTCCTTTGGGGGTTTAATTCAGCATGCTGCAGTATTTTTTTTAAAGGGAGTGACTGATTGGGAAGGACCCTCCTGCCTGCTCGGAGTAATAAGAATGATTCATGCACATAGAGGGGAAGATATAATTGTCCTTAAATGTTTTGCTTACCGTGAGGCTGAGAAAAAGAGAGCTCCAGCTGTATATGAAAAAATTGCTTCGGTTCACGCATGGGATGCTGCATCACTGGGCTTCGTTATTAAAGGGGAATCCCACCTTTAAGCTTTGTCTGGAAGCAGTTGCAATTCTGTGCCAGGCAATCGCCCCATTTCCAGTAGTAGACCTGAAAATCCTAGTCACTGGGCCAGATTCTGCCTCCAGTTTGGTGGGTGGCACCATACTGGGGCAAATTAATCCCAGAGTTGTGCCCGCTTATGCCTGTGCTGGGTCCATGGACTTCTCCAAGGGAGAAACTGTGGGCACAACTTAGGCATTTACGTGGAATTTCCCCGGCATCTGTGTTCCCCTAGTGTTCAGATCTGAGAGGGAGAAAAATACCAACAAAGGTAGGCTCAGCTTTTTATGCTTGTTCATTCACAGAGAACAGAAAAGGGAGGCGGGCAGGGATGGGGGGACAGGGACTGGAATTTAAACAAAACCCATGTTTGTGTAAAGTGCTGTGGCTGGGGTCCATGCTATAGACCTCATGGGCCAGATCCTCAGCTGCTGCAAATTGGCATCGCTCTTTTGAAAGCAATGGAGCACGTGGATCAATGACTACACCAGTTTATACTAGCTAGGAGTAGCTTACCCCAGCTGAGGAGCTGATCGCTTACCCGCATAAGCAGATTTCTGTGGCGTGTCCCGCACTCATTCCACGCATGGCCCTTCCACTGATGACGACAGGCTGTGGGGAAAGCACAGAAAACGCAACGGAGAGGAGAGTTTTGCAGCACCGGGGATGGCGACGCTGCAATGGGAGGGGTGATTGCAGCACGTGTCGGCATGCACAAGCTAGCTCTAAGCGAGTGAGCTCAGGTACAGATAGCAGTGAAGCCGCAGCAGTGCGGGCTTCACAAGCCCGCCCCGATCCCCGGGTACTTACTCAGGCAGCTAGCAGGCACTCTAGTCCATGCTCCTAGGCTTCACTGCTACCACAACCTGAGCTAGCCAGATTAAAGCCAACACAGGTACGTCCACACACGTTGCAATCACTCCCAGACTGACTTACCCCGAGGGGCAACCACGGGGGATGTTTGCAGATGTGACCCATTGCCCTTCCAACATTTGATGACCTCGTTGATGCCCCCATCATCATGACTGCAGGACTCATGCATTTTCATTTCTGGCCCCTTCAGCTCTCTCTCTCTTTTTTTTTAAACATGTTTGTACCAAGGCAAATCAACAAGCAAATTAATTCTGCTCTGGATCTGCAGAATCTCTATAAGCTACAGTTTCAACCTCAGAAATTGATCTTCGCTGGCACTACCGCTATCACTAGGGCAGCGTGAATGGGCTTGCCCAGAGCAGAGGCAATAAGCAAGATGTTAGTTATGGACCAGGGCCAAAGGCCCATAGCCAGACCCTGATCTGCACACAGGATTCCCAATACTAATTGCTGGGGAGCTCTGCATGAAAAACTGATGACAGGACATGGCTTGACATCAGGTGCTCCATGACAGTTCAGTTCTGGAAGTGTTATCAGACTATCGTACCAGCCATACAATGCCTGAAAAAGTCTTATTTGAAATGGTTTCATCATATAATTAGGCTTCGTGGAATTCAAGTTTTTAAATTATTTTGATGGATAATATCAATGTTTATTCTTAAGCATTTTTTTCAATTTTATTCATTTATATTTTCACAGTTGTGGGAAATTATTGAGGGGTCAGACAATAATTATTTAATGACAGCCAACATCGAGATTCAAAATGTTAAAGTCTTCATAACCATTAAAGCACAAATTGTCAACATCACTTAGCAAACTCAACAAAGTAAATATCCTTAAATCAAACTCTAAAAAAGTTCTCAAGCAGCATCTTTGTTACTTTGCCTATCTGTCAGATCATATCATAGGCTGCAATTCCCACCGTCTCTCACAGATGAAAGAATGCCAGCAACCTTTAGATTATTATCGACGGAAATATTTGTGTCAGTTTGTGTGTGTCTGGTGAAATTGATGTTTACCAATATTTACTGATAAAAATCATATCCTTTCAAGCCTACATATCATGCACAAGTGCATCCCCATTAGGTCCTGGGACCAACATAGCTACAGTAGCACTGCATGTCCCCATTAGGTTGTCCAACAATAATATTCTGAAAAGAAAGGATTGTTGCATGCATGTCTCCTTTGACAGAAATAGCAATATTTGAGGTGCAGGCAATGTAAAGCTGTCACATTAGCTGTGTTTGCTTCATTTTAAAGGAGGACTTAATATACAGTGGTTATGTTCAAGTACATGAACAAGGAGGGCATGATCCAATGGACGTTAAAACCAATGGAAAGATGCTCATTGACAGCAATGGGCTTTGGATCAGGCCCTAATTTAGGCTGAGTCATTGACTCATCATGGGACCTTGGACAGTTGACTTTGCCTTCTTCAGAGAGACAAGGTGGGTGAGGTCATAGCTTTTACTGGACCAACTTCAGGTCTGAAGATGAGCTCTGTAGAACTCGAAAGCTTGTCTCTTTTACCAGCAAAGGTTCATCCAATAAAAGCTATGACCTCACCTACCTTGTGGCTCTCATATCCTGGGACCACCACGACAGCAGCTTTGCCTTCTTCAGTCATTCAGACTGTGCATTTCTGTTAATGAAACGAGAAAATGGAGCAAAATCAGGCACCTCCTTGGAACCTGGATGTACCATCTGAACAGCGTTATCCTGCGCAAATACAGAATTATGATGCAATCCAATTTTCTTAACTATAATTACCCCTTAGAGGGCCCAATTCTCAGCTCATTTACTTTGGTGTAAATCAAGAATAACTCCACTGATGTCAATCAGGTAGCACTGCTGTAAATAGGACAAGTATCAGACTCAGTCTTCAAAGCCCTTTGCAAACTCTGGGTCAAATCCTGAGCTCACTTGGAGCAGTGAATTCAGTGGAGTTAGTCCTGATTTACACCGCTTAAGTAACCTTAGACGCTGACCTCACTGTAACTCCACTGACTTTAGATGCATTCTTTCTTCTGCATATCAGTGTGCAATCAGACTCATTCCAATTAATTAATTCTCCAGACATCACCAGGATTAAGCAGATATTACCCTGATTCTCCAGACGGCGCGACCTAAAGGTTAAGTGATTTGCCCAAAGCCACAAAGCCAGTTGTTGTCAATGCTACCATTAGAATCCAGGTATTGCTGGCTCCCAGCCCTGAGTGGTAACCATTAGACTATACCCCTCTCTCAGGCAGTAACAATTGAGGAGATGGGCATGTCCTAGGATTAATAATTGTCTGTGAGGAAATCATAGTCTAGAGGGAAACATCAAACCTTTAACTGGTCCTTAAGTTGGTCCTTAAGCCCCTGAACTACTCTGTGGGGAAATATGAAAACGGGGGGCTCAACCCAAACAAGTATAAACATACAAAGGTTTTTTGCACGGATGCAGCTGCAATTGGTACCTGCAAATTAAGTTGGTACTAGTGAATTAACACCTTGTAGGTCAGCCAATCAGAACTCTTGAGTTAGGTCTGAACATTCCATTTAATTTACAATTCCATTGAATAGCCAACAAGGCAAGATGGTGTGCCGGTCATTAAGCCATGAGGAGAGAACAATCCTAGGTCAGTACCTAAATCCCATGGTGACAGGTGACTCGGAAAACCCAAAGAGGGATACGTACATGTAGACAGGTGAAAGACTGCATTTCATTTTATTGAGTGTGGTATTTACAAGCTGGATAAAATAACAAGCAGGACTGAGGAACTGATTTCCCTTTTCTCCACTGCAAGAGGGGCAGTGACCTTCCACATGGTTTTGATGAAGTGATTCCTCATCTCCATTCCTCCTTTTCCACCCCCAGCCCTTTCACCATCTAGACACTGGATTCTTCAGCTCCTACAAGCGCCCGCTGACTGCAGTGGCAGGTCTGCGTGTGGAGCGGCTAAACAGTCAAGCCCTACACACAGAGGCCAAGCTTTAAAACTCGCCAGTTGCCTGAGGTAAAGATGAAGGAGTGTTTGGTCCTGCCTCACCACAGCAGGCTGGACTGGATCACCTCTTCAGATCCCTTCTGCCCCTCCATGTCTATGCTTCCCCATAGCAAACAGCGATACGTAATATCACAGCGGCACACTAACGAAAGTAGGGGGAGTAAGTATTTAGCTGAGGCAAAAACTGGCAAGTTTTGGAGATTTGTATAAAATCTCTTCCTGTTATGATCTGACCTGAAGAACGTTCTGCAAACCTGGAAACGTCTGCACTCTTCTTTGTTAGGCCCATTTTATTACTTTACCACTGGTTCACGTTGGCATCTGTTTGGAGGGTTTACCGCTGAAGTGTACTCACCTCTGTACCTTTTGTATCAGAAGCAACACTTTTGAGCTGTGATGTTCTCTGCAACCCCAGAGGACTGATCCCAGATCTAAAACTACAGACTGGAACAAAATATGGTCCTTCCCACCACTCCAATTCCCAGCTTTTAGGTCACATTGTTATCAGCTTGGCTCTGAGCATGAGAGAATGCTTCTGAGTAGGACTATGCCCACAAAATCCATGTGTGCATGAAGAACCTCTGTCTCTAGAGTATGTAGTGGAGCTCTGCTCCCCTCCCAAAGCATCTCAGCACTGATCACGAGTGTGCTATGCTTTCTGGAGACCCAGGAGTAAAATTCAGAGCTCCTTGCTTCCCAGTGCTACCTGGCTCTTCTCATGTACAGGCGTTCAGCCCTGCTTGGGAGCAAAGGACTATAGTTCCTTTCCATTGCAGATGGGCTCCGAATTTCAAATTCTTGTTCTCATTTACACTGGTGTAAATCTGGAGTGACTCTACTGGCTTCACTCCACAATTAGACTAAAGCAGTCAAGAGAAGTGAGTCCCAGACCCATATTCTGCTTCAGACATCTCAAAGTGATCTGGGAGGATTGGTTTTACCCGTCTCTTCTTCCAACCTCAATGACTGCTTCTCCTCACCACTCCAGAAATAGTATTTAACCCGCAGCCTTGTGACAACCCGCTGAAATTAAATTGGCATGACCTGTTCGTT
This sequence comes from Chelonia mydas, assembly GCF_015237465.2. NCBI lineage: Eukaryota > Metazoa > Chordata > Testudines > Cheloniidae > Chelonia > Chelonia mydas. The sequence continues at coordinate 253,127,521 of NC_057850.1, forward strand.
TAGCGTTCTCTACAGATCTGTATCATGGTCCTAGGGAGAGGGTGTGTCAAGAGCCAACAGAGCGTCTCTTCCACTTCCTACCGGCTGAAAGAGCTAACTCTTCATTTGCAGGTAATATCCAGCTGTGATGGTTCCCCAAATATTTAAGAACCCTATTTTTCAAAGCCGTGTTATTTTAAATACCAGGCATAACACAAAACTCTAAAGGGCAGGAATAGAGAAACCAAAATAACCAAAACAGAGGCAAGGGGACTAGAAATACCTTCAGATGATCTCTAGGGGGAACCATTACCTGGATTCTGCACGTTAGATCTTCAACAGATGTAAATGGACTTAAATAGAGCAACACAGAGTCACGCCAGCTGAGGATTAGGCCCAGTTTGTTCGTACTTTAAACACGTATATAAAGGCACTCGGAAGGGCACATAAAAAAGAATGTACATTTTTTGATACCACCTGGATTTGAAATATACATTGAGAAAGCTGTTTGGGATTCGAGAGCCTCTCCCCAGTGGCGTTTCCAAACACAGCGTTCAAGTCAAAACTCAGCTTGTTCAGTAGCTGGTACTGTGTGATCTTTATCCGCCCTGCGCACGCTGTCGGCGTCTCTGCTCTTCTCTCCTGTAAATAGGCTTTAAATATAAAGAGTGCTGGCTGAACGTGGTGCTGACTGTGAACAGAGACTCCGCAAAGTCTCCTCTAAGGACTTGATATTTACCTACATTAAGACATTCCTGACTTGTTATTCATCATGACCTTGAGAATCAGCCCTTTCAGTTGGCGCAGTCATAAACTCTGCCTCATTTTATGACCTTTTACCCGGTGTTATTTATTAAGTTCCAACTCTGTACTGTAAATACTCAGTGGCTTGTACCCTAGCTCTTTTCCCGTGTGTTTGGTTCATCTCAGAAGCACCTCCTTGTTTCCAAGGGGCTCCTTCTCTGTGGCTACCACTGCTGAAAACAAGCAATAAACCATCGTAAAGGCATTGTGTCCAGGAGTCTGCACATGTAGTCTGTGAACTGATTTCTCTCCATCTTTGGGATGTACAGAGAGAGGGCAAATTCTCCATTTATGAGGAACTGATTCAGCAACTCAACTGGTGAAGGCAGTAGATGCCCAGCTGCCTGTAGTCACACCACTACACGGGGTAATTCGGTTATACCTTGCCGGATGGGCCTGGCCATTGTCAGCCTGGGACCCATCCCACAAGAAAACTCACGGTAACAAAAGAAGTGGTGGCAATCTCAGCACAAGCCATGCTCCAGGTTATCACGGGGAGCTTGGCCTCTGCATGTCACTAGGAGTCTAACCCTGGGCCACTGTGCAACTGGAGATTGTGTCTTTTGGATGAACTATAAAACCAGTGTCCCGGCTCTTGACCCTTGTGGCTATTAAGATCTCATGACATCTTTCCCAAGAGCTAGGGGTATTGAACCCAGGGGTCCTGGACAAATTCCCAACTGAGTAATTCTACATATCCAACATCTCTCCTTCAGTGCTGTTTTCTTTTCCACTTGCTGCCCTGTACTGATGTGTAATGCAGCTAGGTTCTGTTCTGCAATGGCTGCGTTTCATCCCAGACATGTCAGTAACACATGAAGGGATTCCTGTACATATGCAGGCAGGTACCTATATATTTACTGCTATGGGGCCAGATGTTAGCTCCTGCTGTAGCTGCCCTGCCTTGCTGTTGCAAAAAGAAAGCTAGTGGATTCAGTCCCGTAAGGATTCCCATGGGGAATGGGCAGCTGGGCTTGGGTTAGAGCAGTCCTAAGGCTACTCTAACTTACGCTATGGAATAAACCAGTCCCTGGCCGACCCACAGGACTGTGTGCTCACACCGGTTGCTTAAACCCACCTTTACTTGTTCTTCCCCTGCCCCATGGTTCTCCAATGAACACAGCTCAGCCAGGCAAGAGTACCCTGCCCTCGTAGTGATAAAAAGGTTAGGGTTAGGGCACAAAGGATATGTTTCACCTGCAAAAACCCACATTTGTGCAGGTAGATGTAGTGCATTTTTAAAGAAATACACAAACATGCTATACTCCAATGTTCTGGTAACACTTAGCACTAACAGGGGCAGCTTTGTAGCTGTGCATGCAGAATTCATACACCATTATTGCAACTGCACACAATGGTATTAACTAAGCACACAAATGGCCAGTTAAGCTAAATGGCGATCTCTGCTCACAAAGGCCCTCGCTTCCGTCCACAATCACTGGAAACTGCACAGGTCTAACAAAAAGCTGGCCCCTGGTTGGCACAACTAATTATAAGACCGGTAAATTAACTGACTGGCAAATTCCCGACGGAGTAATTCTCCCTATGTAAGATCTCCCCTTCAATGTCAGGTGGATATTATTGTCTTTGTCACTTGCTGGCCTGTAGCGTAATGCAGGTATAATGCAGCTGGGTTCCGTTCTATGATGGCTAGAATTGTCAGTTACATTATGGGGTTTGTCAGACCAGCAGAGGCGTTTGGGATTAAGCACCTTGCTAAAAATTTGCCACTTGAGCTTGCATATCTGTCATAATTCTAGGCCAAGTATGGCTTCTAAATGTATATTTAGCCACCTGAAAAAGCGCCTTGATTTTCCACCGAGTGCAGTGGGGGCTGTTGGATATTCAGCATGAATTGAAAATCAGCCCATTTATTTATGTACTTAAACAAGGATTTCAGAGACTAACTTTAGGCTTCTAATTTAGAATACTTTGCCCTAGTCCTCATGCGGGCTGTCCATTTGATTGGGATCCCCTATGGATGCAGGGATCTGTACCAGTGGATTCCAGTGCAAAACAAAAGCCTTTGCTTATACACTGCGTCGTCTCCCCTTTCCTTTATCCAGCATGGTCCTTTCAGACTACATGCTTCTCAGCACAAGGTCTGTGTCTTCCTCTGGGTTATAAAACACCTAGCATGTGATTGGCAATGGAAGTAGTGAACAGTAATACGTGCAATATGAAGTGGTGAAAACAGATCATGGGAAGTGATCACCAGGCCTTCTTTTTCATGGGGCCAGATCTTCCGCCCATGGATGTCCCCCACAGAGCTATGCCCCTTCACACCAGCTGGCAATATGACCCGTGAAATGGAGTGAACTCTGTAACCACAGATGGCAGATTTCATTGCGACATTCTGCTGCAGCTGTCCCTGTTTCCTGATCGCATAAAACTTAAGGGCCAGTGCTTAGGTTGAGTAGAGCAGGTGGGTCCTCTTGAGCTGAGTGCAGTCATTGTGCGGCGTGACAGACTGTTCATCACAAGTAAAGGTATCACAGGCCCAAAGGCTGAGAAGAGATCAGCAAAACTCATTCAATCTGTCCTCAGCAATAATACTGTACTTGTATAAACCATCTTCCCTTTCATGATCTCTGTGCACCACCCAGACATGAAGTAACTTGAGTGGCTTTGCCTGAGGGCACCCAGGAAAGTCTGCAGCCAAGTCAGCAATAAAATCCACATCTTCTGATTCCCAGTCCTGTGCCTTAAGTACCAGACCATCTCAACCTGTTACGTGGAGAGCCAGCATGTCAATTCACTGAGGGGAGTGAGGCTTTCTTTGACCGCTGGATGCAGTTCCATAGAAGCTGAGATAATACACAGCAGAGGCTCCAGAGACAGGCTTTACAGCTCAGTTCTGATGTCCCAGTTCGGTGAGAAAGTGGCTTTTCCCAGTTGGGCTGTGAATCAAATGGACAAAGAATGATTGCACGTTCCCTGCCCCAGAAGGGAATCCTTTGTCAGTCCACATTTGCTGCATGTATAACCAGCTGACTGGCAGCATTTGCCTTCCGTTTGCTATGGGGAACACAGGGCATGATCCAAAGACCATTGCCGCCCATGGAAAGAGTCCCATTGACCTCAAAGCAAGTTAAGATAACTTTGGATTGTCACAGGGTCCCCGATGAGTTAGGACACCTATTTCAATTCAACGGGAGTTGGACACGTAACTTTCTTAGGCACCTATGAAAATCCCACCCGAAGGGTTTGCTTGTGCAGCCCTAACTGAACAGTTATTCATGCGGGGAGTCCCACAGACGTTATTGGAAGTCGGTGGGACTACTTGCACAATTATCTGCTAACGGATAAGAGAGGGGACACGGTCTGAGAGGACAGGGTCACACTATAACTAGCAACACTTGGCAAAATAACTCACATGTACTCGATCCCCCGGCCCTGCCTCCGACAGCTTCTGCCAACACACGTTGTGCACAAACGCTGATTGTCGCTTTAGACCTTTCCAAATCGCATGCGAACCATTGAACTTCCGATTGCAAACTTCTAGCGAGGAATGAAGGTAGCAATGAAAGACGTTCAGTAAGGAGGCTGCCTAGTGCTGGCTGGGTCCTGCTTCCTTTACCCCTTACAGATGCAAATTATTCATGCAAATAGCCAACCCTGCAGGGTTGCATAATCAATATCAGGCTTCTTGTCAAAGCATTGATTTCCAGCTCTTCAGCATAGAACTGCTAGATGCCAATACCCTTCATTACATGCAGCCTACTTCCACACAATAAATTATGCCATTTGATGGGAAAATACCTCCTTTCTGCATCTAGGCAGGCATTTATTATAGGATCCAGCATCCCATGTCATCTCCAGCTCCAAATGAAAGTACAGCGTTCTGTCAAGTACATTTCCAGGGGAAAACCAGTAACGCATTTGAGGGGGTTCAGATTTGATGCTCTGGGCTGGTCCATTACTAATAGAGAGAAAAAATGACATAAGTACATAGACTTTAGTGACATCACAAACCCAGTGTCATACCCCCAATTTTTAGGCAAATAATTTCGGATGCCTATAGGTTAGGCCACCCCAGCAACACGATACTCGTATGCCAGTGATAGTCGTACATGCAAAGCGGATGATTTCCTGGGGAGGCTATGTAGGCCAGTGGGTAGGGAAAAGACCTGGATGTGCAGAGCTGTGGGATCTACCACTTGCTTGGCCAATGACCTGTTGCATGATCTTGGCCAAGACCTTTCCTCTCCCACTCTGCATCTACATAGACGGTAAGCTCTTCAGGGCCGGGCCTGTCTCTCGGGGTATGGCTGCACTGCAAATGGAGGTACGATTGCAGCTCAGGTAGGCATACCACTAGCTTTAATCCAGCTAGCACGGAAGGTGGCATAGGCTGCACAAGTCAGTTTGGATCCTGGGTGCCTGTACACGGCACTCGCCTGCACCAGGTCAGTGTTGCCACGTCTTCACGGCTAGCCTGAGCCGTGCTAACGAGGTTAAAGCTCACGCATCACACACTGCAACTCACCCTTTTGATTGTGATGTAGACATCCCCTCACTATGTATTTACCTGGGCCTGGAGCCTTAAAAGTACTGAGGCCCTTCGCTCCCACTGAAATCAATAGGAGGGAAGTGCCTAAATACCTTTGAAAATCTCAGCCACAGTACAATGGGGCCCCGATCTCAGCTGAGGCCTTTTTGATCTCCCACAGTTGAAATAATAATATTAATAAATTTGGGGGCATCAATGCAATTTACATCTTCACAACCAAAATGTTTGTATTTCCACCGAAGACTGAACAGGTGCAGAGAACTGCCCCACACTGATGTGTTTTAGACCAGCCTTGCAAAATCATCCAAAATCTACTCTCCTGTCCAGGCTGTTCCTACCAGGACGCTAATTAAAGCAGCTAGTTTTACTTGTGGGTCACAAAATATTCTTTCCCTCCTAGAAGGTGGGGTGAATTTTGCAAGGCTGCTTTTGGTCAGATTCAGCTTTTTCGATGGTTGGGGCTTTGAGTTTGTTCTTTGTTCGTTTTCTGGTTTAAAGTATCGACACTGCTGCTGAGTATATTGGAACGATTTCCTCAGTGCGGCTATTTGGAATGACTGAGCTTGCCATTTCGTTGCAACACCAAACTCATTTCTTATGCTAGTCGATTTAGCATGAAGAAAGTCTCCCTGCTTTGCAATAAATTGCTCCTGGCAGACAGAAATGTAACGTACACCCTCCCGCCGGGAGCAAATGCAAATTAGACCTTTGCTCGCACCATTCTGCGCGCGGGGTGAGAGATGTGAGTTTCTGCTGCTAGGTCTTGAGAGTGCATTTCAACAACAGTGTGATAATTAAGTGGGGGAGGGGGGTTGCTCCCTTTGATGGACACCCAGCCAGCCAGTTAGCTGTAAAATCCCTCTTGGTAGCTGTTCTCTACTTGCTTACCTGTAAAGGGTTAAAAAGTCCCCCAGGTAAAGAAAAAAAAGTGGGCACCCGACCAAAAGAACCAACGGGAAGGCTAGAACTTTTTAAAATTGGGGAAAAAAACTTTCCCTTTGTCTGTTGCTCTCTCTGGGCTGCAGGAACAGGGAGCAGCAATGCTATAAGCAGGAATGCTGTGTAAGGTTTGAACCAGGTATGAAAAATTATCTTCCATACCAAGAAGGAATCATTTGGATAGGAACTGTTTAGATAAACACGATCAGGTTTATTTCTTTATTTTGGCTTGTGAATCTCCTCTGTGCTAACCCCTAATGCTTTTGTTTGCTTGTAACCTTTAAGCTGATCCCCCAAGAAAGCTATTTTTGGGTGCTTAATTTTTGGAATTGCTCTTTTAAAATCGAGCAAAATCCTAAGTTCCAGATGTATTTTCTCTCTTTTTGTTTTTAATAAAATTTACCATTTTTAAGAACAGGATTTGGATTACTGTGTCCTAAGAGGTTTATGCCTATGCTGTTTGATTAGCTGATGGCAACAGCTAATTTCCTTTGTTTTCTTCTCAGCTCTTCCCAGGAGGGGTGGGGGGGGGGTAAAAGGGCTTGAGGGTACCCCACAGGGAGGAATTCCCAAGTGCTCCTTCCTGGGTCAAAGGGGTTTTTTTTGCGCTTGGGTGGTGGCAGCATTTACCAAGCCAAGGTCAGAGAGAAGCTGTAAACTTGGGAGTTTAATACCAGCCTGGCGTGGCCAGTATTAATTTTTAGAATCCTTGCTGGCCCCCACCTTCTGCACTCGGAGTGCCAGAGTGGGGATTCAGCCTTGACAAACATTTGCGGAGCTTTTTCACCTTTGCAGTGGATGGGCAGCATATAGATTACTATAGGAAGGGCAGTGTGTCTACTAGTTAGGGCTCTGGACAGGGCATCGAAAGACATTGGTGCTATTCCCAGCGTTGCTGTTAACTTGCTGTGTGACTCTGGGTGCATCTCTTCAACTTTCTGTGTCTCTTGTTGGCCTTTATCTATTTAGTCTGCCACCTCTATGGGGGAAGGATTGGCTCTTACCATGGGTATGTAGATTGCCTACCACAATAGGGCTCTGAACTCAGTTAGGGCCCCTAGGCACGACTAGAATACCAATAATTAATAATAATTATGTACAACCTGAGGGCTATATCATGGCTTTCCAAGCCCATGAATGGGGAAAGCTTACTTCAAACACTCCATGGGGTCCGGGGATGCTCTGCTATTGAGGGAGAGGCAGGGGTGTGGCCTGCTAGTTGCAGAGTCATATGAAATGCTTGGCCAAGCCCCATGCATCGTGGGACATCCATATGGAACAGCTGCCCCAACATGTGACTCCCCACCTCCTCCATCCCTGAGCAGCCATGCTCCTTCCTCTGGTTTGTGGCTGTCCTGGAAGGGGAGTTAATAGGAATTGTTGACTTTAATCAGCGTAGACAGCTCCAATCTGGAGGGGCAATGACTGGCAAACAGACCATAATCTTCCCATTCCACCTGGGAGCAGTCCCCTGTTTTCTGACAGATGCACCAACGCAATCTATGTCCCAAAGCTTTAGGGGAAGGTCAAACCCTGAGGTCAGTGACTGGAGTTTGGGGGAATTTAGTTTATTCTTTGCTTGTTCACTGCAATCGAGGTGGTTAAGTGACACTGCTGGAATTGCAATTTATCTGCATTTTATTTTCAAGGGCACCTAGAGGCTGGGATGGGCACTCTTGTCAAATAAAATAATTGATAATAATAAATAACACACTGCCCCTTTACAGCTCCTTTTGCTTGAGGTCCTCAAAGCACAAGCAAGAGTTTGATTTCTTTATTTTCAAACTAGGCTGAATGGCATATACACACCTCTCCTTTCTAGCCATCACACACTATCAGCACCACAGTACAGATACAAATCACGTAAAGCAGGACACACAGACAGAAGGAGGATGGCCCGGAGGTTAAGTCAGAGGACTGGGGTAGAGACCTTCTGCTCTGCCACAGTTCTGCGGCATGACCTTAAACTTCTGCACCTCCCTCTGAGGAACAGGGATGAATCAGACTTGTCCACTTCACAGCAAGGTTGTGAGGATTAACTCATCACAGATGGCAAAGTGCCTCGCAGTCCTTGGACAGAGGTGTATGTCTACGATATGGACACTTGGCCATTAGACCCACAATCTCGAGGCACCTGATGCCTGTTGATTTCAAGGGACATGAGGCACCTAAAGGCCTTTGAGCATCTGGGCCTTAGTACCTATAGTAAGACTGAATCCATTTCACACAGGTCAGCAAATAACACCTTCCAATCACCACTAAATTAGCTTGGATTTGAACCACTGGCTATAAGGTAAAGGGCGCTGCAGCCCATTGCTTATTCCTAGGGCCCTATCAAATGTACAGCCATGAAAAATGCATCACGGACTGTGAAATCTGGTCTTCCCCAGTGAAATCTGGTCTTTTGTGTGCTTTTACCCTGTACTGTACAGATTTCACGGGGGAGACCAGCGTTTCTCAAACTGGGGTCCTGACCCAAAAGGGAGTTGCAGGGGAGTTACCAGGTTATATTAGGGTGGTCGCATTATTGCCACCCTCACTTCAGCGCTGCCTTGAGACCTGCGAGGCCAGAGAGCGGTGGCTGGTAGCCAGATGCCCAGCTCTGAAGGCAGCGCTCCGCGGGCAGCAGCGCAGAAGTAAGGGTAGGGCAATCCCAGACCCTGCCATCCTTCCTTCTGCGCTGCTGCTGAAGGCAGCGCTGCCTTCAGAACTGGGCTCCCGGCCAGCAGCCGCTGCTCTCCGGCCACCCAGCTCTGACAGCAGCATCACCGCCAGCAGCGCAGAAATAAGGGTAGCTGTACCACAAACCCCCCTACTATAACCTTGCAAACCCACCCACCCACACACACACACACACACAAACACACACAAGTCCTTACTGGTCAGGACCCCCACAATTACAACACCGTGAAATTTCAGATTGAAACAGCTGAAATCATGAAATTTATGACTTTTAAAATTCTATGACCGTGAAATTGACCAAAATGGACTGTGGATTTGGTAGGGCCCGACTTATTCCTTGAACCACCCAACCCCTTGCTCCAGCCTTCATCTGGCCCCATCTGCCCTGCCGGAGTGTCCCCAGCAGGCACAGACATGGCCTAGCCAGCCCCTGCATGCAAGGTGTGTGTCAGAGGCCTGGCCAGAGCACTGTGTGCTCCGGCTGTCAACTGACAGACAGTCCCTTTGTCACTGTCACTAGCTGGTGCAATTTAGAGCAGCCCCCAGGTAGGACAGACAAATAAGAAACTGTAGATTTTAAAATCCTCACCCCTCTTCCAGGTAATGCTACTGTGTCCTTTGCAGGCTGAACACCTTTGGTTGGCACCAGCCGCTGCTTATGCACTATGGCTCTTGACCTCTGAAGTTTAGCACAATAAAAAGGTACCTCAAGCCCAGCGTGGTCACCGTTGTCACTGACTTTGAAATACTGAGGCCTGAGCCTTCCACCACTTTCACTAGTTTCCCACCACTCTAACTCCAGGGACTTGGTTGGAGTTACTCCTGATTCACACCGGTGCCAGGGAGGGGAGACTCAGGCTCCGTATCTTTCACAGCACCTTTCAGGAATCTAAAAAGACGCTCCTCTGACACGCAAGAAGATTAAGGACTTGTACACTCAGGGCCAAGCTACGCCATTCACTACTCCCATCATTTATTTCTGAGATAAGCAGGGCGGCTCCCGGTTTGTATCAAAGTGTTATCTGGAGCAGACGTGCACCAGTTAAGACTTTTAAGGAGGTTGACCAGCTGCTCATGCCAACGCTGCATTTTGTGCAAACAGCTGGAGCCACCATTTGTCTAAATCAGGGCAGTTTGTTCAGATCTGCGCTGAGGGCCTAACGTTGGCATTTATCGTGGCTTTGTGTTTTTAGAAACCACCCTGAATGCAGCCTTGCTCCAGCTGAAGAACTCAGGATCCTTATTACTGGGATAACTGGGGAGGCACAATAATACTCTGCTGTTCTTATGACTAAGGCTAAGTTTCTGACATGGACCCCTTGATTCTAGCTCGGCGGGGTGGGGGGGGACGCTGCCAGCAGCAGGAGGGAGCTCCAGTGGGTTCCCCACCACCTGCGGCGAGTGGAAGCTCCGGGGTCCTCCCCGCATGGTGGCTGAGCAGCTCTGGGGGGGCCCAGCCACCTTCAGCGAATGGGAGCTTTGGGGTTCCCCTGCCTGCAGGGACTGGGGCTGCTGTGGGGTCCCCTCGCCCCCCACAGCAGCTGGGAGCTCAGAGCGGTCCCCCACACCCCAACTGGGAGCTACCAGGGGGCCGGCTGGGAGGTCCAGCCCTGGGGCAGAAAACGTCATGGAGGTCAAAGGAAGTCACAGATTCCGTGATGTCTGTGACCTCCGTGACATAATCATAGCCTTACTTATGACTAATTCATGTTGAGGGCTTCTGATTTTAGGTTTTACCAAATAAACAGCTCCAGACTCAAAAAATAAATGAAATTGGTATTTATCCAATAAATACCAGAAAAACACTGGAAAGAGCTACTTGTATCTAAGGGCCTATCTACGGGGAGCAGTAATGGGGACTTTAAGAGGGGTGTGATTTCTCAAGCGCACTCGCATGTCACACATTAACTTGTCTGTGGAGACCTGCTGGTGTGTACGAAATGTTCCCTAGTGCACTTAAACGTAGCGCTGTTTGAAATAGGCCTACATTTAAGTGCACTAGGGAACATTACAAAGAGATTACTTGTTAGAGTGTATACTACTATAATGGGTAATGTATATAATATATATTAATACAGTCTACACAAAGAGAAAGCCCCGCAAAATCCCAATTTTTGGTCATCTACATAAAACTCAAAAATTGCCAAAAATAAACCCCAAAAATAAAATTAATAAACCCTCAAAAACAGAAGCCCTATTCATTTCATACCCGTTAATGTTAACAAACCATCATCGCCAGAATTAGGAATTTGAGCCCATATCCGGACAGGTACAACCATTCAATTGGGACAGCATTAATGTGCCACTAAGAAGATATTATTTGTTCTATATTTCATTGTTTTTCTGGGTAGGGGTAACAATCAGATTTGGAGAAGCGGCTTGGCTAGCAAAATATGGTGATTTGAAGAGCGCCATGGCTTTTGATTCTAGCTCGGGAATGTAATCTGCCCATAATCCATCCTGTGGAGTTTTTGCCCCAAAGATCTGCGGAGCAGTTTAAATTAATCTGAGTGGGACTCATCATCCATCAAGTCCACGTGTCCAGGTTCCAAGAAGTTACTTGAATTAAATTGCTAGGATTCTCTATTGCAACAAGTCAACTTTGCCTTTAAAGAACTTATGTGTATTGTCCAGGCACCCACACACTGCTAACAGGGCCAAAGTCCTGTCCTAGTTTATATTGGGTCCAAGGTAAATGCCGAGATGGCTTTCTCAAAGAGTGGTTTCTTTTCCAGTTCTCCCTAAATCCTGGTACAGAATTTAGAGGGGATCGTCTCAGGATGTCACAGAACTGAAACAGAGCTTTTCCAAGTTTAGGTGCATCAGGTATTTTGTCACTGATACCATCACATGTCCTCGCAACATCACCCATCTATAACATCACCCATGTACAACATCACACATGAGTACTTTACAAACAGCCATTCACTCAGCCACACAACACGCCCCGTAAAGTGTCATCCCCTTTTCACAGATGAGGAATCTGGGGGGCACAGTGACATTAGAAGGACTGTGTCAGCTCAAAAGCACTGGGCCAGATTCTCTTCTCTCTTACACGGGTGTACGTCTGGAGGAGCCCTGCTGAAGTTGATGGAGATACCCCAGTATGAAGCTGGTGTGAGAGGAAAATTGGGCCCGCTATTTTAAAGCGCCATACTGTCCTATGTGCAGTCGTTCCATCGTTTTATTTGGCCGCACACTGTGTTTTCGGGCAGGTGGCTATTTCAGGAGGGTCCTGAAGCACCCGTCGTAGGGATGAGCATGAGTATGTGGAAAGTGACCCACATGAACACAGGCCTGAGCTGCTGACACCTACAGCTCCTAAAAGACAAGAGCAGCTGCTCCTGCTGGAATCCATAGAGAGTAGGAAACATTCCAGCTTGATGCACCCGTGTCTGTAAGATGCAGATGGGAGCATTCTCCAGACATCCTGCTCCTGGAGCGGGAATGTGGGAGAGCACAGGTGGCTTCTGAGCAGTGCACAGGCACGTCACCTGGCTAGTGCGGGTGATGAGCAAGCACCAGGATGTGTCAACAAACTCTCTTGAGTTTGCACAAGGATCAGCACATGGAGATGAGCTAGAAACACAAACAAAGTCAGGTCTGATTGACAAACAAACTGTGCCCGAACATTTTGAATGCACTATCACAGTCCTAAGTGAGGTCAAGATATGAGGGAAGAGTTTAAAAAATCAGGTGCCTGAAGTTAATCTCCTAAATGATATGAGTGATTATTTATTACTTGTATTATCATAGCGCCTAGGAGCCCCAGTCATTGACCAGGAGCGAAGTGTGCTCGGCACTGTACAAACACAGAAAAAAACACAGACCCTGAACCAAAGGCACCGGCATATGACTTCATTGGGAGCTGCGGGGTGTCCCGCTCTTTTGAAAACCAGGTCACTGATTTATGACCTATAAACCAGGATTTAGGAGCCTAACTTTAAGCCTCCATTCTTTAAAATCCTGGCCACAGTTTTGAAGTTTATATTGGCCCTTCAAGTGCAATGCCTGAGATCACATGGCAACAGAAGCCAGCCCGCCAGAATCCCAGCTTTCGGCTTCACCCACCAGACCACATTTCCTCATCACCATAGCAAAATAACGGCTAATCATGACAGACAAAACCAACTGCTCAGATCCACCCACAGCACAATCAAGAGGAGCCTAGTCTATGATCAGTGTAATCATCATTAGCAATTTAACACCATGGTACTGTGCTGCTAAAATCACCATCTTTGCCCTGCTAACACCTTTCACCAAGAATCTCAACACGCTTTAACGATATTCAGGAACTGTTTCTCAACACTCTTGCACTCTGAACTATTATCGTTAGAGATGATCGGAACCACAGCGGGGACCTGGCCCATGGCTAAGGCCCGACAGTAATTTTCCATCAGATAATTCAGTTCCATTGAAAGCTAAATGCTTCACGAAATGGAGTCAATTCTGCTGAAATTTTGTTTTGGAAAAAACCTGCGGGGGTGGGGATTCCAACAATGTCTAAACATCCCATGTCAACATTTTCGGACTGAACCATTTCAATTTTTCACTTTGACATGATTTTTCATTTTAAAATGGAATATTTCAGTTGATCCCAAACTAATTTTGTTTCTGAATTCCATTCAGCGGAGAATTTGCAAATTTCTGGGTTGCGTTCCAATTCAGAACAAAGCCACATTGCAAAAGCTTTTGTGAAGTGGAATTTGCATCCTCCACACAGCTCTAATATCCCATTTTTACAAACGGGGAAACCGAGGCACGGAAAGGTGACGGCATCGGCGTCGACTCTGTGGGTGCTTCTGGGCACAAGCACACACGGGAAAAAAAGGGGGTGCTCAGTACCCACAGACTGTGGCCCTGCCCACACTTCACCCCTAAACCCCACCCCAGCTCAGCCTCTTCCCCCATGACCCCACCCATGCTGTGTCTCTTCCTTCCCCAGCCCTCCACCACTCGCTTCTCTCCACCCCCTCCCCCCGTTACTCACCCTTCAGGCAGGAGGGGGGCAGAGCGGAGCAAGCGGTGGGCGGGAGGTCCTTTGGGGAGGGGGCAGAGAGGAGCGAGCGGCGACTGGTGGAGGGAGCCTCAGAGTAGGGGGTGGAGAGGAGCAGGCAGGAGGCACTCGGGGGGGTCAGAGAGGAGCAAGCAGCGGGCGGGGGGTCTCGGAAGAGGGGGCAGAGTTGGGGGGGAAGGGCCTCAAGGGAAGAGACTGAGCGGGATCAGGGCACTGGAGCAGAGAGGGGGTGGAGCACCCGTCAGCAAAAACAAAAGTCAGCACCTATGGGTGAAGATGAATATTTTCCCAACATGGGTGACTAAAGAAGGCACCTAACTGCTGATGTGATTCTCAGACCCAGCTGAATATCTGCAGCCAGCTCCCAATGATTTGAAAATCAGGACACTTATTTATACTCCTTCATAGGGATTTAGGTGTCTACCTTTAAGCTCAAGCGTGAAAATTGTGACTTGCCCCAGAGTGACTCAGGAAAACCCAGGAGTTCTGATTCCGAGGGCTCTGCGGTTCATCACATCTACGTCCAACTAGAGTGGGTTGAAATTTTCAGAAACTAGATTTTTCAATATTTTATCATCAAAATTTCAAATTTCATGACATATTTTTTTTGCCTCTTTCAACCAGCTGTACTCCACCTATCCTCAGATCCCATTGACCAGGGGAGGGAAACTATAGGCTTGTCTCCTAAGCCTTTCAGCCTCTTAACAGATTTAAAATTTTTATTAAAGCTACTGTTTAAAATCAAATTTACACAAGTTAAGAAGGAAGGTGCTGTACATCTGGCGTCAGGCTTGAGTTATGAGAGATTACAAGTATCGGTTACAAGGTTCACAAGATACATACATAGTACATAACCAGCATAGACCCAGATTCGGGTGCGGGAGTTTTAGCCAAAGAGCTAAGAAGCTATAGCTTTTCAGCCTGTTTAAGAATGAAGCAAGCTTTCCATTGACTCCAGAAAGTACAGATTTCCATTTCTACCCCCTTGTACTGCCTATAAAAGAAAACAGCCAGGAGATAAGCAAATATCCCTGTCCCTGCATGTTCTGCGTTTTCCACTGAGTCTGACAAGAATATGACAACAACAAAAATATTGCCAAGGATGACAATTCACCTTGAATATTTTGGGTGATGCTGTTATCTTATCTCTCCACACCTGTTTCCTGACAGGTAGGTGGAAATTTTTGAGGACGGAAGCCAAGATGTTAAAAGAAACAAAAACACCAAGAGATTGCACAAGGTGTCATTCAAAAATGGAGACCGATCTTCCTGTTCTCTCTCCATGATACGCACATCTCATGGCTTACAGCAGTGACTCCCCACCTTGTCAGCTCAAAGGAGCTATACCGATTTATTCCAGATGAGGATCACACATAGGTTCTTCGCTCTACTGACATCGGCCTACTGCGTCCCTTTCAGCTGTGTCTTCTCTAGCCTACGATGGAGAAGACCCCTAGACGGAGCATGAATGAAATGGAAATGGGCAACAGTGGCGCGCTGATAAAAAAAAAAAAACACCCTCTTTGCAAAGTTGCATACGCCCTATGCATCATTTAGGCTTCACTTAAGACCTCAGATGGGACTTAAGCTGTGCATAGCTGTCTTCCCAGGGGTGAATCTCATCCATTATAAAGAGGTGACTTGATTGGGCTTTGTTATCATCAAGGGTTCCAGAAGGGTATGTTTAGAACTGACCAATGTATAGTATTTTAGCACCTGGTGAGAATGATCTATCGATAAGTGTGTGTGCATTAGATCCCCAAGCTGCACTTATGGTTCTCTGTAATGTGTCGTCTGTGCTTTCCCATCTCTGCTCCCCATTTTTTGAAAATGAAAGGCCACATATATTCATTCGTGGTGTAGCTCCAATGGACTTGGGTGGAGTTACAGCCCGGTGAATTTCCAAGGGCTGTTCGTAACTGGATGAGGCTTTCTCCTCATGCTGAGATTTCCAACTAAACAAAGCAAGCTCTTCACAGGGCATGCACAATCTCGGAGCTAAGGTGGATATATTTTGTCAGCCCTACTTAAGAGAAGCAACCTGAGCAATCATGAAGGCCCCCAGACAAGTTGGCATTGCCCTTCCAGGATCTACCTGCAAGAAATAAGCTCTGGGACCAGGCTTCATCTTAGACCTGAAATTCCCTGGAGAACAGGCTTTATTCAAAGTCAAAGTAGCTATATTTAATCTTCAGATAATGCTGACTTGCCCTTGGATCAGTCAGCAATGCAGAACCAATGCATTCTGCTGCCTCCGGGCAATCCTTCAGGGTGGGGACACAGGACCAGATCCTCAAAGGAATTTAGGGGCCTAATCCCCATTGATTTAAATGGAGTAAGGTTCCTAAATACCTCTGAGGCTCTGAGCCAATGTCCCGGCTCTTGGTCATTTTTGTTATGCCATCTCCATAAAAAATAGCAATGACTTAATTGACCTCTGCCTGTTGCCTTGGTTGTGAATTCAGTGAGATTCCTTTGGGTCCTTCCAATGTCGGAAGTGAGCTTGGCACGTGCCCAGCATACACAAATATTGCTGGTTAGAAGTCTCACATAGCGTGCTTCCCAGTAACTGTAATTACCACCAGCGGCACACCTGCTTGGCTTTGCACTGGGCCAGGGTCTCATCAACAGCAAATGCTGGCAACAAAGATTCATGTGCGTGCCTCTAATCTGCACTTCCCAGCGCTAAAGTCTCAGCAACCATTTGTGAAACAAGTCCAATTTCGAAGATGAGTCTTCCCTCTGTGGATCAAATTCTGCTCTCCATGATCATGATGTAAATCCAGTGGCGTTACTGCAGATTTACAATGCAGTGACTAAAATGAGAATCCGGCCAAAGTGCTTTATCATGCCAATTCCAAACCTTCCTCGGCCTATCTGACCAGCCAAAGACTCAAACACAGGGGGATACCTTTTGATGACGTAAGCTATAGCTCCGAAATAAAAAAAGGAGTGGTGGGCTGAAAAAAATCCAAAGGAAGCTGAAGCTAGATAAATTTAGGCTATCAGTAAAGGGCAAATTTTTAACAGCAAAGATAATTAACCATTGGAACAAATTATATGCTGTAGCTCAACCACAAGATATGGGCTTGATGCAAGGATTACTAGGTGAAATTCTACGGCCTGTGTTATGCAAGTCAGATTAGATGATCACAAAGCTAGATGTGAATAGGACGTCAGTCCCAGAAAGATGAATCAGCTCACCCTTATGAGATCAGCTACATGTTGATAGGAGCATTTAGGCCCCGATCCAATGCCCACTGAAGGCAATGCAAACCCTCCAGTTGACTTCAGTGGCCTCTGGATCGGGCCCTTGGTCCTCTCAGTTGGAGCAGGATGCTGCTGTGTCTTGGAAAATACCCCGGTTGGCAGGATCAGTAGCAATATTTACTCAAAACTAGTCTATGAGTGTGATTAATGCTGGTTTATTGTTTTGTAGTTATGTCAATACATTTCAGGTCTGGTTTATTTAAAGGACGAAAGGGTTGGTGTGGGAGCCTGCCAGCGTTAAAGAAACACTTTCCTTCCAACACAAACAAGAGCACACACAGCGATCACCCAAGAGCATTTCACTTTTGATCCGTGCTACAGAGAGGCTGCAAACGCAGACTCTGCTCTCACGGTTCATGGGCCAGTCCAGCTCCCAGTGAAATCAAAGGAAGTCTTTCCAGTCACTTCAGTGGATATGAGATTGGGATTTTGGAGTACATCTGCACAGCCCGTGGCAGTGAGCCTCAGAACAGACTCAGGTTCATGGGTCTAGCACTACCACACTCATAATAGCTCTGTAGATGCCCTAACCCAGGCTTCAGAGCCCAAGCTCCAGCCCAAGCCACAGTGTCTACAGAGGTGTTTTAGCACAGTCGTGTAAGCCTGAGTCTATCAACCTGGGCTCGGCGGCTCACTGCCTTGGGCTGTGCACACACCCCTTTAGTTTGCCAAGGCAAGCTCTAAAAAGTCCAGATCAACTCCTTCGAATCAAAAGTTCACATCCCAGCAGAGTCAGCTCAGCCCTTGCAGCCTATTAAGTTGGCTGGGGCAAGAAATGGATAAAGGGCCGTGTTTCAGTTACACCAACGTAGATCCATAGTAATGACACCGAGGTCCCTGGACTTGACTTCAATTTCAGAGCATTATTCTGGACACCCAGTGGTGAGAATTCAGGTGAGGGAGAACAACTTTGGACTAGACCCTGCAGCATGTGAGGACCCAGGGGAAGTGGTTAAAGATCTAAGTGATACAGGTGTATTCTTTGGTACATAGGAGAAGGCGAACAGCGGTAACTGGCACAGGCCAGAGTCTGGGGAGATGGACATTTTTTTGGAATTAGTCATTTGCCAGATTCTGTGACTTTTACTCATGCCGCTTAGGACCTTAAACCACCAGTAAATCCCATGGAAAGCAACAAGCCGGCTCCTGGAGTAAAGTACTGCTCAGCATGATTAAGCATGGCCCACTCCGGATCAATATGATGTCTAAAGCAGGATACAAAATGGAAGTTCCCAAGCTCTGACCACAGGCACCCAGGCTGGCACTGGCCACAAACAATGTCCCATGTCATCAGGCTTGCTGCCACCATAGAGACAGGGACAAGGAATCACTGTAATTCAAATATTTATTCTCAAATACATTTCGCAACTTGTTTGTGCTGTTTGCACACAGCGATGAGTAAAATGGCTGGATGACGTATCTCGGCTCTCTGCGGAGTCAAATAAAGAGAGTTTAACCTTTAAGGAATCCACATTTCTCCCGAAGGGCTGATGTTTCTTTAATTATTATTTCTTTATAAAAAAAAGAAAAAAGAGTGATGTGTCACTGATTTTACTTCCTTCTAAGATTTCATTAGCAAGGATTTTAGCTGGAAGCGTCTTACTACCTCTCTACCATGGTGGCTGAAATTGAACAAAGTATCCAGTATAAATTCCTATTAAAGCTGAACCTCTAGCAAGGCTGACGCCAATGGAAAGAACAAGAGACTATAAGTCAGGGATCCTTTTATTCTTAGTTGTATTACACCAGTAGTAGTGCCAATCCAGTTCAGGGCCATATTGTGCTAGATGCTGTGTCAACCTAGAGTAGGAGACAAAAAGCTCGCAGTCTATACAGACGAGGCTGAGAAAGGGTTGGAGGTAGGACAGATGATGCCATTTTACAGATGGGGAACTAAGAACTAGAGAGATTAAGCAGTTTACTCAAGATCATACAGGGAGCAGATTCAGGATTTGAACCCAGATCAGTGCCGTAACCGCGAGGCCATCTTTCCCCTGGTTTGTTTTTGTGATGCTGACACTGTCCAAGTCACTTCAATTGCCTCGGTTTTAGTTTACACATTGTTTCTTTACAAAGATTGTTGCAAAGCTTAATAACTATGAATAGGGCACTCTGTGATCACAGGGGGAAAGGCTCTATCTAGCTCTGTTTTCAGTACTACCAGACACTCTCCTGGTGTGTGCTGCCATCCGCACCGAACAATGGCTTGCAGTGTTTACTCATTCCCTCGAACGCATTTGTTGGCCGGGGATGTAAAATAAATCTGTCTCACTTATTACCTTTATTGAGCGGCTTAATGACGGGTCATTTAGAAACCAATTTATGGCTGCGTAGCTCCCAATGAGATGGAGCAGGCGTGAGTCCTGGCAAAGGCAAAGGAGTCTCTTGATACAGCCTCCAAAGCCTCTTTGATGTGATTTGTTGGGAGGAAAGCCTCATTTAGTGTTGTTCTGGTAAATAATGTCATGGCCCACGTGGCTGCATTGTCTGAGACAGAGGCTCCTTCTCTGCATGCTCTGAGCTGCCTGGACACTGATCTTGACATCAATTTCTTGAGTGTATTCTCCAGGTGTTTCCCAGCTCACCTAGGCACTGCCCAAAGGGTCAATTGAAGACTATGGCAGACGTGGCCAAGGGTAGGGTGACCGCTCCATTAGGAGGTGCAGGTGCATCGCGCCCTCTGGATGTGTTCTGCTCATGCTAACGTCACCCACTCTATTGCAAACAGGGCCTGTCCTCAGGGGGCATGTGCAGTCCTGGGATTAGCAGATGTTGACTACTCCATTGCCTTCAAGAAAGTTGCAGGGGGGATGGTCCTGTGGGCATCCAGTTCCCGACCAGTGCTTTGTCATGATCAAAGAAAAGGCAGTTCCCTGCTTGCCCAAGCAGGATTCATAGTGAGCCTGGTGCTGCTCTAACACAGCTCAGAGAGTTTAGCAACTAAAAGGAGATGAATGGCCAGTAAGGACTATAGTCTGATCCCGTTACTCAAATCAAGGAGTATCTTACGCTGCAAGCCGCCACTCAATGGAACTACGCACTGATAAGGTGCTAGTAACGCACAAATCGGAATGTCCATCCCCTGGTACACTCCAATATTTAAATGTTTGTGGTCATATGGACCCAGGAGTCAAAGATAAACTAGCAAAATTTCTCACAGAACGAAAAGTCCCAAAACACTTTGATTCGGAAATGTAGAAAAGCTAAGCTTCAATATTTTCGATCGAAATAAAGTGTTCTCAGTTTGCCCAATGGAAATCTTTTCATTTTGGTCTCTCAAACTGACTCCAAAATATCTCCTTTCAAGTTGGGCTGGCATTAAGCTGCATCTGCCTATGGTGCAGTGGTGCCTCAGAAGAGGTGTAGGTCAGTTGTTTCTTGACCCCATTTTCCCTATAGGCCAGGCTCCCCAGCTGGACTGCATCTCCTAGGATACTCCCACAGCCATGTGACTCCCAGAATGCATGACATAGCTTGGTCAGAGCGGGGACCACAATGCATCATGGCAGATGTAGTCTGGCTAAGGAGCCCAGCCCATAGGGGAGAGTGGAAACAAGAGGCCCGTGGACTATAACTCCCATAGGCAGACATAGTTTAATGTTGAGCTGACTCAGAGCAAAACAGTTCAGTTCAGTTCAACAATCGGTTTTGTTTCAATTCAGCTCAAGCCAACCCAAAGTGAAATATTTAGTTTCGATTTTCCTGTTGGAAAAGCAAAAGAAATTCTGCAAAACTGACGTCTTCCCAGAGGAAATTTCAATTTTGCAGAAACTGCATTTGCTGTTGAAGAAACCACTGACTGAATATTGCCACCGGTTCAACATTTAAGTCTGGGTGGCAGAGACTGACCCTGAATTATGCATCTCATTGTTGAGTTGCAGTACCTCGATTTAAGGCATTTCCTATAAGGAGGGACAAACCACTAAGCTGACCTTGGCCCCCGTAAACAGGATTTAAGCTCTTCTTTAAATTGCTCCTCTCTTCCCTTAGTCTCAGGAGTTGGTAAATCATCTGCAGTTTGTTTGTTGAATTCCAAACAAAATACTAATATAGTTTTGAAAGAACCACATGACCCCAAGTTAAAAGCTGCTGTGGATGCTATATCAGAAGGAGTAAATAGCACTTCCTTATTTACTTTCTCCACACCAGTCATGATTTTATCGACTTCTATCATATCCCCCCTTAGTTGTCTCTTTTCCAAGCTGAAAAGTCCCAGTCTTTCTTATTAATCTCTCCTGATACGGAATCTGTTCCATAGCCCTAATCATTTTTGTTGCCCTTTTCTGAACCTTTTCCAGTTCCAATATATCTTTTTTGAGATGGGGCAATCACATCTGCATGCAGTATTCAAGATGTGGGCGTACCATGGATTTATATAGAGGCAACATGATATTTTCTGTCTTATTATCCATCCCTTTCTTAATGATTCCCAACATTCTGTTCTCTTTTTTGACAGCTGCTGCACATCAAGTGGATGTTTTCAGAGAACTACCCACAATGACACCAAGATCTCTTTCTAGCCAAAAGCATTTTTCTTCTTGACTTTTGAAAATTGCCAACCAATGGAATGATCCATTATCGCACAGCTCTGCTCTTGAGAGAGCCCGTGAGCCGCGTTCAGGGCGCTGAACTCAGATGTGGTTTATACAGCACGTGCCCATCCTGGAACCTGCAGAGCACCCGCCACTTATTTCAAAGTCAAAGGGGTGCTCAGCATTATGTAGGAACTTCTCTGCAACTGGCAGGATCAGACCGATCTGCAGTAATGTACGTATGAAGTATGCTCCAGTGGGCGTATCTGCAGCTTTGATTTTTTCCCCGCATTACAAGTCTTTTGGAAGACAGGATACTGGGCTAGAGGGACCTTTGGTCTGACCCAGTATGGCCATTCTTATGTTAAGTATCTAGGTTGTGGGATAAGGGTATGTGATCCTTGTAGAGACCTCTAGAGGGTATGTGTGACTGCTGACTGGCTGCAGAGAACATCCGACAATCTGTAGCCTGGCAACTGATGGCCGGGCCCCCTCCTCTGCAAGAATCAGCCAGAGATGTTGGTGCAGGCCAGGTGACCTGCTTGCCCAGGAAAGGGACAAAGGATGGAGGAGGGGCAACAGTCGTGCCTTAGGCTGGGCTGTGGGAAGTGAGTCAGTCTGCTGGCAGGAGTCTCCGGGGGGAGGGCCAGTGCCTTGGAACTCTGGATTTCCCACCCCCCAAGATGGACTTTGCTGAAAGTTCCTGATTTCTGTGCTAATAAGATCTGTTCGAGGCTGTGTTCCTGTCAACTAATAAACTCTTCTGCTTTACAACGCCGGCTGAGTCACCGCTGACTGCGAAGTTGGGGTGCATGGCCCTGTGGGGGCAGGTAAGGCTTCCCGGGTGTCCCATTCAGGTGGACTGGCTGCGGGGAGCTGATGGCGTGAACAGGGGGGCTTAATGCTCTGAGGTCAGACCCAGGAAACGCCAAAGCCGAGCAGGCTTCTTGCCCTGGTGAGTGTGCCCTGAGGGGAGACACACTGCACCAGAGTCCTGGTTGAGCTTCATTCAGAGCAGTCCCAGAGCACCGAGACTGTGACTCCATGACAACCATAGCACCCGAGCACCTCACAATCATTAATGGCTTTTATCCTCCCACATGCCCAGAAGGTAGGGAAGGATTACCCCCCATTTACAGAAGGCACAGGGTACATTAAGTGACTCACTGAAGGTCACATGGGAAATCAGTAGCAGACCCAGGAACTGACCCCCAACTCTCAATCCAGGACCTTATCCACTAGCCCATCATTCCTGCCCATGAGTATCCCCTTTGAAAAAGCACAGATACACTTTGTAATACGCTCAGATGATCATGAAATCCAAGTTCATTGAAGCAAGAGGCAGAGTAAGTCCCACAGTCTAAGGGCTCGTCTACACTGGAAATGCTTCAGTGTAGACACTACCTATGTCAGTGGGAAGTGTTCTCCCATCACTGTAGTTAATCCACCCTACTGCCCCAAGAGGCAATGGGAAGAATTCTCCCATCGACCTAGCGTTGCCTACACAGGGGATGAGGTCGGGTTTAACTACACCACACAGGGGTGTGGATTTTTCACACCCCTGAGCGACAGTTAAGCCAGCGTAATCTTCTAGTGTAGACCAGGCCTAGGTGTCGCTTTTGACCTAACTGGCTTGGGACCTATGGCCTAAAAAACAGATCCAGACTCCAAACTGCTGCAAAAGCTACGGAGCTGGTGCTCCCCTCGGCTGCTCCGGGCAGGGTGCTCCCTGTTCATAACGCAAGAACCAGAGGGACTCAGTGAAGTTTGTAGTGGCAACCCATTTCCGACTGATAAAAGGCAATACCTTCACACCGTTCACCCACACAGCCACATGGATAACGAGCACAACCTTACTTACATCAGAGTATTAAACATCTACAAGGGATATGAAGCTTAATGCTTCAAGGCACAAGTCAACTGCTCACTGCCTGAAGTTCGGTAGAAGCTTGCAGGTTATTCCATAGCTCCCACTATGGGATTTCTTGCACCTTTCTCTTAAGCAGACATCCCACTGAGCTCAATGGACCACCGGGCTTAGCTGACGTGGCAAGTCCAGCTGCATCTTCAAAGCACGTATTGCTCTATTGCGTCTTTCAGGGGGTCACGATGAAATGAAAGAAACTGTCTGCCACATCCCTGGGGTTTGCTAGGATGATAGCCATGCTGTACAAAGGCTGCTCTTAGGGACAACTGAGGGGACGTAGCTGCCCTGGACTTGCGGGGTACAGACATGTGCAGCTCGTCTAAGCCACTCCCCACGCTACCCCCAGCTACACTGCTCTTTTTAGGGTTGTAGCCTGAGCAGAGCTAGCGCTGGTACGTCTGCCCCTCCCAGCTGAAATGTAGAAGTGCTCCTGCGTGCCTCTGAGGATGTGGATAGAGACTGGCTTTCTTCTTTACAAACTTGTACATTTCGGGATTGCAATCAGGGTTAGCCCTAAAAGTATGGGCCTTTGTCACAGCCATCATCTCAGACACCCTAGGCTAAATTCAGAGGAGAGTCTAAGTTGGTGAAGCTTAAACCTTCTGGTTCCCACAGCATATCCCAGACACATTGTACCAGCTCCAATTCGTTTAGGCCCATGCCCATGTGCTATCTTGCAACTTGCACACCTTTACATATCTGTCACACTGTCTGAAGTAGCTCACAACTGAGCGTGCCAATCTCAGGGCAGAAGGTCAGAAAACAGGTCAGACACCCAAAACTGGCTGGTATAATCTATAGTTAGATTTCACCAAGCCAGTAACAAATGTGTACTCCTAGATTACTATATTAGTCCTACCATGGAGTCACAAACAGTCACTTTAGGCTCTCCAGCACATCTTCTCTCCCAGACTTTATGACATAGGCGCCAACTCTGTGGAGGCTCCGGAGCTGGAGCACCCATGGGGAAAAATTAGTGGATGCTCTGTACCCACTGGCAGCCAAGCTCCCCGCCCCACCTCACCTCCTCCTCTGCTTCCTCTCCTGAGCGTGCCACATCCCCACTCCTCCGCCTACCTCCCAGGGCTTGCTGCCACCAAACAGCTGTTTGGCGGTGTTAGCAAGCTCCGAGAGGGATGGGGGAGGAGCAGGAACGTGGTGCGCTCAGGGGAGGAGGCAGGGAAGAGGCGGGGCCGGGGCAGGGACTTAGGGAAAGAGTCAGAATAGGGGCAGGGAGGAGGCAGAGTTGGGGTGGGGACTTTGGGGAAGGGGTTGGAATGGGGGCGGGAGCAGAGGTGGGTCCAGCACCCACCGGCGCGAGCAGAAGTCGGCACCTATGCTTTGTGATGTTGGTCACTATACCAAATATTACATCACATTAGGTTACTCCCAACCCCAACAGGCCAGTCACTTACCCCAGGTCAAATTGGTACTCTGGATCTCACCAAAGACAATGCTGAAGGCCAATTTCACTAGTAAACTAACTGAAGGTTCATTAGCTAAAAAAAAGGAATGAGAGTTATTGAGGGGTTAAAAAGGTAAAAAGGCACCAATAGGTGAGTCCAAGTTTGTAAGTCCAAAATGTTGACAGAGTTGTAGCAAGTTTCTCAGGATTCCCCAGGGTTATTTTGAGGATCTCTGTCCATGTGTTCTGTATGCCTCACTGTTAGAATCCAAACCAGTTCCAAGATGTTGGGTCCTTCTCTTAAAACAGTATTTGTAGACCCTGCTCACAAAAGATAAGCTGACAGATGTTGTCACCTGCATGGATCCTTCTTTGATGAAGAATAAGTAATGCAGACAGTCTATGAATTCCCATTGTTGCTTAACGGCCCTTGCTTTGAAGTTAACAACCTTCTTCATTTACAGCCCTTAAGTCCTTCATGATCATACACAAGGTTTCTTTGAGAAGCAACAGCAAACAACAATCTTTCATGACTTTTCATGAAGTTTACACATCAAACTTTAACACTAACACACACAGTAATCTAGGGTTATCTAATTACAGAGTATACATAAGGTATAAGCCAACGACTGGTTACAGATAAGTGAAGACAATAATATTTGCATTTCACTAGTTTTCATGAATTTAGAGCAAATGTAATTACCAGGGCATATGCCATGTAAATATAATGTGATAACATCCCCCTTTGTTCTATTCTAACAAGTGAATTGGCCTAGGCCTACTAGCCCACTTAACGTTTATTTGATATTCACACACACAAGTGAATTGGCCTCTGGCTCTGATTAGAGCTGGCAATCTGCTAGACAGCATCACAATGGATGTGTCCCTTTGAGTACTTTTCCTGTCATTGGAAACGTGCCTAACTTCCAAAGGCAGTGGTACAAATGATCCCTTACCATTCACCAGACAATATTCCCAAAGATAAGGATTGCCACAGGCCCCAGTTTTCACACTTATTTGCTTCCCTGCAGTCCTGTCTAATGCCATCTTCACCTTGCTTGGTTCATTATCTTGAGAGATGAAGAACTCAAGAACACACTTAGAAAGACCATCACCATCCGATCTTTTCCGGCACTGGGATAAGGGTGAGAAAGGCTTTGAGATATCAGTGTTTTGCAAGCCATTCATAAGTGAGAGCTGAAGCGAGGGGGGCCAATGGACTCGGTAGCTAGAGAAATGACAGTATTGCTGAGGTGGGAAGTACTGGTCTTCCACTAAACCCCAGGCACCACAATCTAAGTGCAAAAATGGTTATTACTCCCTGAGCCAGTCAGCTGTTTTTCTTTCCAGCGACGGGGTGTGAAGTGTGAGGAATGGGAAGAACAGAGAATTGGGAAATTAAAAAAAAGGATAATGTATACCTAGACTGGTGAGACGGCTCAAAGAATACCAGACCTCCTTTCCACCGAACGCCTCCTCCTTTTCCCTCCCCTCTTTTTCCTGTTTATGTATGTCTTAACTTCTCCCATCTTCCTGCAGCAGCCCCCACCCTAATGTGTTCTGGCTCAGGAGTACGGTTTGCTTTTATATTGTCTGGTCTGGAAGCTTTGACAAGTTGTATAATTGCATAAGTCTCCTGGAGATCCCATAAGCACACGGTGCTCAGAAACATATACAAGCTGTCAGTCATTTCTCTTTTTTGTATTTTTTATTGTTTGTTTTATATATAAAAAAATCAACAAAGATTAATTGCAAAAAAAGTGTGTATTTGCTACGTACAAGAGCTGCCCTGAACCTGTGAGGTACCGAGTGTTAGGATATAGATATTCAGGCCTGTCTGCAAAGGCCTGTACTTTAAGAATTTAGGTGTATTCTTATCACTTGGCTAGTTACAGGTATAAAAGAAAGAATCAAAATCACTGTCTGCCGGTGTAAGGTCCTTCTCTTACTGTGACAGTCTGAGACCCTGTTCTTAGGTTAAGGCCTTTGGCTAAGCAACAGAGGCAGCCATAAGCTGGGAAGCGACCGGTCACCTCCTCACATTCCAAACTAGTCACATTGAAAGAAGGTGCTATTGGGCTGTGAGGAATACAATCCTGTCCTGATAATGCCTGTCGCCTCCAGAGAAAGGGAAGTGCCTAGAAGATGTAAAAGGAAACTTAGTTTGATAGCATCCTGTCTGGCAAGAACTCACTTATCAATAGCTGAGATGTGAAATCCTCACTTCTGTGTTGTTTTGTCATTATAGTTCTCACTTTGCTATTGTTTGTCTGTATAATCTCTGTCTGGTTCTGTGATTGTTTCTGTCTGCTGTATAATTAATTTTGCTGGGTGTAAACTAATTAAGGTGGTGGGATATAATTGGTTACATAATCATGTTACAATATGTTAGGATTGGTTAGTTAAATTTCAGGAAAATGATTGGTTCAGGTATAGCTAAGCCGAACTCAAGTTTTACTATATAGTCTGCAGTCAATCATGAAGTGAGGGGGTGGGTGTGTGTTGGGGGGAAATGGGAACAGGGAATGGGGGTAAGGAAATTGGAATCACGTTTGGCTAAGGGCAGGAATGGGAACAGGGACACAGGTGTAAGGCTCTGTGGTGTCAGAGCTGGGAAGGAGGACACTAAGGAAGGAAACTGGAATCATGCTTGCTGGAAGTTCACCCCAATAAACATCGAATTGTTTGCACCTTTGGACTTCGGGTATTGTTGCTCTCTGTTCACGCGAGAAGAACCAGGGAAGTAAGTGGGTGAAGGAATAAGCCCCCTAACACCAAGTCCCTCCTAAGATGGACTTGGAGGACTGGGCCAGTTATTATAGTGACTTGTTGGTTCTTCACTGCTACATTTACTCATACAACACAATAAGTCTCAATTCACACGAGGGACAACAACTTGGCCCTGTTCTGGCCCCAGTGCTGAGTGCCCTCTACCCCTCACAGCTTCCTTGCGAGTTGACAATGCTCAGCGCCTTACAGGAGGGCACTCCACTCTGTGCAGGAAGTGCCTCGCCCAGCTATAAAATGGGGGTCATGAGACTCATCACGCAGGCCTACTGCCAGATTACTCCAAGAGTGAAAATGCCGTGGAGATGTGAAATGTTGTTTGGGCCTGCTCCAGAGCCAACTGAAGTCAATGGAGAGACTCCTATTGGCCTCAATATGGGTTTTGGATCAGGTGCAGAGCCAAATGATGGCTTACATCATGCCCCATGCAACCCCAATGGGGCTGGATATAACTGAGGGAAGAATTTGGCCCTAAGTGTGATTAGTATGGAAGCTCCCTATCAATCCAGGTACTTCTGTGTCCAACCTCACCATAATACCTCACAATCATTAATGGATTTACCTTCACAGCACCCCGGTGAGGTAGGAAAGTGGTACCATCCCCTTCTACAGATCGTCCACCTGGGGCCCCAGGTCCCCGAGTGGCAAGCCCATGGTCACACATGGAGTCCATGGTTGAGCTGGGAACTGAACCTGGTTCTTGCATCACAGCCCAGGGCACTAGCCACCCAACCATTCTTCCCTAGCCTACTGCACCCTACAAAGGGCCAGTCAGTCCTGTCCAGCTATGCACAGGGAAGAAACGCATGAGAGAGAGAGACAGAGCTTTAAATTGGTGCTTCTTGAAGAGCCCAGGACTGTGAGTCACCTGGTTACCCCACCCCCTCCAGCATCCAGGAAGAGACAGACTTGCTTGTGCTTGACCTGCTGTCAGCTCCCTGATACCTCCAGCCTGTTAGCCACGCAAACAATCTCCTCTGGGCTATGCCACTCCCTGCTTTGCCTTGCAAGTTAACAGGAGGTGTACCCCAGGCCCCAAGCCCCTTCAGAGCATCCCCCTGTAGGGTCCAGCCCCTCATCCACTGAACACGCCTAGCATTACCAGGCCTTCCCACCTCCCACCCCCTCATGTACACGCCAGCTTACTTGAGTCAACTCAGGATCAGCACTGAGATATGTTTATAGTAGGAACAATCACTAGCTTATCATCAAAGCTCAAGATTTAAGAGATCATGCATCCGATGAAGTGAGCTGTAGCTCACGAAAGCTTTTGCTCAGATAAATTTGTTAGTCTCTAAGGTGCCACAAGTCCTCCTTTTCTTGTTACTGTAAAAGTAACTTTCGTGGACTTGAGAACCTATTCCTGCCTATTCATAAATTGTTATGGGTGAAGGTATTGAAGGTATGAAGTATTCTTACCAGCAAATTAAAGACGTATGGATTGGATGAATGGACTAAAAGGTGGATAGAAAGCAGGCTAGATTGTTGGGCTCAACGGGTTGTGATCAACGGCTTGATGTTTAGTGGGCAGCCGCTATCAAGCGAAGTGTCCCAGGGGTCGGTCCTGGGTCCGGTTTTGTTCAACATCTTTACTAATGATATGGACAATGGGACAGATTGCACTCTCAGCAAGTTTGCAGACGACACTAGACTGGGGGGAGCAGTAGATATGCTGGAGGTTAGGGACAGGGTCCAGAGTGACCTAAGCAAATTGGAGGATTGGGCCAAAAGAAATCTGATGAGGTTCAACAACAAGTGCAGAGTCCTGCACTTAGGATGGAAGAATCCCATGCACCGCTACAGGCTGGGGACCGACTGGCTAAGCAGTAGTTCTGCAGAAAAGGACCTGGGGATTACAGTGGATGAGAAGGTGGATATGAGTCAGCAGTGTGCCCTTGTTGCCAAGAAGGCTAATGGCATATTGGGCTGTATTAGTAGGAGCACTGCCAGCAGATCGAGGGATGTGATTATTCCCCTCTATTCGGCACTGGTGAGGCCACATCTGGAGTATTGCGTCCAGTTTTGGCCCCCCACTACAGAAAGAATGTCGACAAATTGGAGACAGTCCAGCAGAGGGCAACGAAAATTATTAGGGGGCTAGGGCACATAACTTAAGAGAGGAGGCAGAGGGAACTGGGCTTGTTTAGTCTGCAGAAGAGAAGAGTGAGGGGGGATTTGATAGCAGCCTTCAACTACCTGAAGGGGGGATCCAAAGAGGATGGAGCTAGGCTGTTCTCAGTGGTGGCAGATGACGGAACAAGAAGCAATGGTCTCAAGTTGCAGTGGGGGAGGTCTAGGTTGGATATTAGGAAACACTATTTCACTAGGAGGGTGGTGAAGCACTGGAATGGGTTACCCAGAGAGGTGATGGAATATCCTTCCTTAGAGGTTTTTAAGGTCAGGCTTGACAAAGCCTTAGCTGGGATGACTTAGTTGGTGTTAGTCCTGCTTTGAGCAGGGTGTTGGACTAGATCAGTGGTTCCCAAACTTGGTCTACCGCTTGTTCAGGGAAAGCCCCTGGCAGGCCGGGCCGGTTTGTTTACATGCCGCTTCCGCAGATTCGGCTGATTGCGGCTCCCACTGGCCGCAGTTCGCTGTGCCCAGCCAATGGGGGCTGCGGGAAGTGGCGGCCAGTACGTCCCGTGGCCCACGCCGCTTTCCGCAGCCCCCATTGGCCGGGCACAGCGAACTGCGGCCAGTGGGAGCCGCGATCAGCCGAACCTGCGGATGTGGCATGTAAACAAACCGGCCCGGCCCGCCAGGGGCTTTCCCTGAACAAGGGGCGTCCCAAGTTTGGGAACCACTGGACTAGATGACCGCCTGAGGTCTCTTCCAACCCTAATCTTCTATGACTGTATGATCCTAAGGTACCATCGGTTTCAATGTAAAGCAGTCCAAAACTTAGCAAACGGAACTGCTAATAGGATGCATGCAGGACAGAGCAATCTTCTATTCTCACACAAGCACTGATCCTTTGAGAAAAAAGGAGCCCAATTACCTCTCCCAGGTATTATCTTGCTAACTCCCCTGTGATTAAATAAATGGATTAGGGTTGTAGTTTTATATTCTGGTACTGTGTACGGCTTTCCACAACTTCTGAGTCACACAAAGAAAAATGTTCTGTAGCAGGAGTGAACTTTTGACCATAACATTTACCTAGTTATTTCCCCTAACCACACCACTAAAAAAGCAAATTGCATTTCCACACAACAATAAATTAATATAGCTTTTCTTTATTCGAGGGAGTGATCACTGCTTTCTGACTGGGTTGTTGATGAAGGCTGGTGCATGCCAGGCTGGAGAGCCCGTGGGTTGGAATGTATGGAAAAAGATTACAAAATATAAACTTCTCCCTTTGAAGACTGCTAAAAGCACGGCTGTCAGCTGAACACGATTCAACTGTAGCTCTGCAGGGCTGAACTATGCACAACAAGCTTCAAGAAATAGGTCATGAGACTATGAAACATATTTTTCTTCCCAAAAGAACAGGTTTAATCGTTATGCTCCTGCATTAAAAAAGACATTTTATTGCTTGAAATGTCAGACAGAAGGGAGGACGGTAGGGAAAGCCAACCCCGATTTTTGTTATTAATCCCTCACTCCATGTGGCTACAGGTCACCTCGTTACATCAAATTTCCCTGCAGCAACAAGAGTCGGATCTTAGAGGCTGGTTTGCTGCGCACATATGCAACCATTTCGGTTCACGATCTATCAAGAGGACAACGGTCCAGATCCCTAAAGGTATTTAGGTGCCCATAGAAATCAATCCGTTTGTGATAAATCAAGGGCGAGGGGTAGCTTCCTTTTACGGACACCCAGCCAGCTAGTAGCTATAAAATCCCTCTTAGTAGCTGTTCTCTAATTGCTCTACCTGTAAAGGGTTAAAAAGTCTCACTGCTATGTATAGGTAAAAGGAAGTGAGTGGGCACCTGACCAAAAGAGCCAATGGGAAGGCTAGACCTTTTTAAAATTGAAAAAAAGACTCCCCTTTGGTCTGTCTGTGGTTGTTCTCACAGGGAGAGGTGGATAGGGCAGGACAGAAGCTTGGGCCAGGTATGAAAAATCATCAGTATCATACCTAGAAACTACTCATTTAAAACCCCAGATATGGAAGTAGATCAGGAAATGTCTAGGAAGAGGTGATTAGGTTTATCCCTTTTATTTCGTTAGGGCTTGTGGCTTCCTCTGTGCTAACCCCAGGTGCTTTTGTTTTGCTTGTAACCTATAAGCTGGACCTCAAGAAAGCTATTCAAGAGATTTTTGTGTCTTAAGAGGTTTGTGCACGTTGGTTAATTAGCTGGTGGCAACAGCTGATTTCTTTTTTTTTTCTTTTCATTCTCAGCTCTTCCCCAGAGGGGGTGTGAAAGGGCTTGAGGGTACCCCACCGGAAGGAATTCCCAAGTGCGCCCTCCTGGGCTCTCAAAGGGGTTCTGCACTTCGGTGGTGGCAGCATCTACCGAGCCAAGGTCAGAGAGAAGCTGTAACCTTGGGCGTTTAATACAAGCCTGGAGTGGCCAGTATTAATTTTACAATCCTTGCAGGCCCCCACCTTCTGCACTCGAAGTGCCAGAGTGGGGAATCAGCCTTGACACCATTGTTGTATGCAGTGTTGCTGGAGCCGTGTCAGGCCCAGGATATTAGAGAGACAAGGTGGGTGAGGTAATATCTTTTATTGGACCAGCTTCTGTTGGTAAGAAAAACACGCTTTTGAGCTTTGAGATCAATGGAAGTTAGGCCAGGGCCACTGGAAAAGGGCGGGCAGGAAGGGGGTCATGGCCCTCCCACTTTTTGAAAGTGGATGGGCCTGACCCGTCCACTTTTCACCACGGCCCTGCTCCTTCTCTTCCCCCGAACCCTCCCCCCTGCCACCAGGCCAGCAGCTGGAGCCTGGCTGGGGAGCCCGGGCCACTGTGGGGCACTGCGGAGCCTCCACCTGCCGGGGGTGGGGGGTTCGAGCAGCTCCCCACACCTGCCTGCATGGCTTTTACCATGGCTGGGCTGCGGATTTGAGTCCCCACCCCTTGGCCAGAGTCAGATCGGGGTAAGAGCTGCGCGGGCCGCTGTAGGGAACCGCGGACCCTCCAGGGCGGGGACATGGGCAGGGGGTTGCTCTCGGCCCCCTCCACTCCCACCCCAGGCAGGTGGAGGGTCCACGACATTCCCAGCTTCTGGTAAACAGAGGCTAGGGCCACCATCCCTGCCCGTCCTGGCTGATAGCCATTGATGGACTCCATACTCAATGAACTTATCTAGCTCTTTTTTGAACCTTGTTATCGTCTTTCCCTGTGATTTCCTCCACTGGTGAAGTCGAGGATAAACAAGGGAGTAAGGGGTTTATCCACTTTTCATTTGGGGAATATGGAGCTTAGTTTAGGCTAGTTTGCCCACTTTATTTTTTTAACCACTGCCTCACTGATTTCATTTAAAACATTACAGGTCATTGATCTTTAACATATTTAATCCAAAAGGACCATTCAGAGAGGCCTGGCTGCAGGCCTGGCTTTAATCAGCGCTGCTGCAAAGGCTGTCCCCAGCAATGACTGGCATTTACAAAGTCCCTTTCAGCTCGGAGGAGCTTTAAAACTCTTTGCAAATGCTTCATCCGCCATCAAAATGCCGCCACTTCTGGTGTTAACTGTGGTTAATAACGCACAGTAACACTGCCCAGTTGTTCAGGACAAGAAGTGAAGGCCAAGGAACAGCTCAGCTTGGAGGTGTACAAAGGTGGTTTTGAGCCCGTTATGTGATCCCAGCTCGTTATACGGATATAACAGCAGGCCAGCTCCCCTGTGTAAATTAGAGCAGCCTCGTTTACTGTAGAGGAGCTGATGTGTTCAAGCCCCAGGTAACATGGCTAGAGCCCAGCAAACCCCAGGACAAAGCACAGGCAAGCTACAGGTTATCCATCCCTGGCTAAAGGCGTTCAGCTGCAAAATGGGCTTCCAGTGGATGACCGTTCTCCGGACACGCTGCAAGTCCTGCCCCTTGACAGAGCTTCACTACCACAGCCAGTTGTGGTGGGGAGTGGGCTGGGGGGGGGCAAGGGATGATTGAGATGTAGAAGAAAGAACGAGGAATTAGATCCCCCAACCATGCATGTTAAATGCAGGCCAAGCCTCCTCTTCTCAAAGTCCACTACAGAGCTCACCATGCAAGTTGCCTGGGAAGTGCTCAGATACTATGGTGATGGATGCTACAGAAACCCCCCAGGTGAATAGAAATAATAAACACAGGTCACCCTGGAAGGTACTTAGTTTGTATCCTAATGGGGCACTGTCCTCTTAACAGGTGGTACATGAAACCTCCTGAACTGGCTCTGGCTTTGTGTCTCTCTCTTCCTCTCGGGGGTGCCAGGTGTGCAGGGAGTATTCGCCCTGCTGCTACTCACAGCTAAGGGAAAGTCTCATGCAGCTCAAAGGGCAGAGCCGGTACTGGGTAAGCAGTTGCTGCTTTGTAATATCAGGGTGTTGTGTCCTTCTGCTATTTACTACTTCATTCATTAAACTAACAGGATCTCCTTCATTTGGTTAGAGGACCATGAGCAAGAAATATGACTTGCAATAAATCCCGTTTTTTATTTCCATACCTGCAATGGCTTAATAATCTTCCACCCAGTTTTAAAGCATCCAGATCTATATATGGCAACAAGCCCTCAGAACTTGCAGAAAAGGGACGTTAGCTTCATTCCATATGCTTTTGTCATCATCAAATTAAACCTACAATAGATTACTTTCCCATTGCTACAAAAGGCATCCCTTCTGAGCTAATATAGCTTCACAGTTCTTATGAGCTTGTTTGCTTACTTTGTTCTCAAAGATTCAACTCTGCAGCCTCATCCACTACTAATTAAAAGAGATTGAGACAAAATTAGCAGGTTTCAGAGTAGCAGCCGTGTTAGTCTGTATTCGCAAAAAGAACAGGAGTACTTGTGGCACCTTAGAGACTAACCAATTTATTTGAGCATAAGCTTTCGTGAGCTACAGCTCACTTCATCGGATGCATTCAGTGGAAAATACAGTGGGGAGATTTATATACATAGAGAACATGAAACAATGGGTGTTACCATATAACTGTAACGAGAGTGATCACTTAAGGTGAGCTATTACCAGCAGGAGAGCAGGGGGGGAAATCTAATTCCTCGTTCTTTCTTCTACATCTCAATCATCCCTTGCCCCGCCCCCAGGACTTGCAGTGTATCCGGAGAACGGTCATCCACTGGAAGCCCACTACAAAAGGTTCCCCCCGCCCCCCACTCTCCTGCTGGTAATAGCTCACCTTAAGTGATCACTCTGGTTACAGTGTGTATGGTAACACCCATTGTTTCATGTTCTCTATGTATATAAATCTCCCCACTGTATTTTCCATTGAATGCATCCGATGAAGTGAGCTGTAGCTCACGAAAGCTTATGCTCAAATAAATTTGTTCGTCTCTAAGGTGCCACAAGTCCTCCTGTTCTTTTTACTGAATTAGCAGTCATTGCAGTCACAGCAGAAGAGGTAAACTGCAACAAGACTAGATTTGTCCCAAGTGGCAAGTCTAAAAAAGGGTGGATCCAATTCCACTGAAGGCTGGATCAGACCCATCATTAAGAGCTCAGGGTTTGGGGATATCTGTCTACCGCTTATGGGTCTGAAAAACTGGGCTGGAGGTCTCCCCGGAAGAAGCCTTCAAGTGAGATTTACTCAATTCTATTTCCAGCACTGGGTGAATCAATATCACAAGAGCAACTTTAAACCGATCCCTGCTAGAAACAGTTTCCAGCAAAGAACCAAAATCACATGCCTTTGGGGCCACTTCTAAAAATGGATGAAAGTTTGGAGAGAGCCAAATAGTCTAATTTCTTTTCAAACCAAGGCCCTGCTCCAGTAAAGTATATAATGCATCCAATGAAGTGAGCTGTAGCTCACGAAAGCTTATGCTCAAATAAATTTGTTAGTCTCTAAGGTGCCACAAGTACTCCTTTTCTATAAGCAGGTAAGTAACTTTAAGCAAATGAGTAGCCCCATTGACTACCAATGAGATTACTCACATGCTTCAGTGATTTGCTAAATCAGAGCAGAGTTTTTCTCTCCTTAATTAAGAGTCATAAAGGGCCAAGTTTTCAGAAAGGGAGGCTGAAGGTTTATTGACAGCCATGTCTGCCTCTATGTTGGTACAACATCCAGCATGGCACGGCCCTGAGCTTGACTGGGGCTTTGCCATGTTGAACACTAATAAAAAGATAACATTTTAGTTCTGGAAGACGGACGCTGTGGTTGGTGCTGTACAAGTTACAAAAAACTAAGGGGCCTGATGGGAATCCAGGACTAATGATTTCCATTGAATGTTAGACCCAAGTCCCCAGCCTCTATTGTCTATTTACACTGGGGCCATAGACCAAGAGACTGAAAGGGGGACCTGGCAGATAGCTCTTAAAAAGCACTTTACAAAGGAGGTCAGGCTCAGTATCCCCATTTTATAGAGGAGGGAAACTGAGGGGCAGAGCACTGAGTGAATTGTCCAAGATCACTCAGCCAGTCAGTGGCGGAGCCAGGACTGGAACTCGGTTCTCAGTCCCAGTGTGGAGTATGCTCCACCAGGCTGCGCTGCCCCAGTCATTCTTTGCAGATATCGGGGACGAATTCCTGATGGGAGTTTTTCCCATTGACTTTGCTAGGTTTTGGATCAGGCCCACAGAAAACCTCTACTCCAAGCAGCTTATCTACTCTTTTTTAGATGTTCCCCGATGGGGAAATGTTTTTAAAAGCTTCTTACAAATGAGGTGCATATATTAAATTTCCACTGCTCGAGGCATCAATATGCAGCTGCCACAAAGGCTCTTTATTCACATACCTTAGGCCAACCCTGGCTCTAATATGAAAGAGAGGCTAGAGGAGACCAGATGATTTTTTTTAAACACAGATCCAGAGAGAAATGGAATAATTTTGAATAAATCAATTCATTCTATCTCTCCCTTGTTAAGCCTTTATCCCTCCTCTGCTTTTGTAAGTGTAGTCAGCTCCGTGACTCCACGTATTTGATTCTACCTGGATTTCTCTTCTCTGGCTAATCATCAGTCCGTGCTGTTCTGGACGGAAGTCAAGTTTTGCAAACATTTTTATTTTCAGAGAAAAGCTGCAAAGAAGTCTGCTGTTGCTTGGTATATACATCAGCATTCAGGAAATCTAGTGCGCTGAGTGGTGTGGGGGGGTGGGGAAGTCAGTGAATTAGGGACGGTTTGAAAGCACGCTATACTGCCAGGCCACTGAAAAGGCAGAGGTAATGAAAGCTATTTCACCCACCCGTATGCCTCATAAACTCTATTCAGCAGAATTCCCCAAATATGTTAAGCAAGGTAGAGTGGTCCAGGGCATCAGGTAAGTGACTAGGGGTCATGAGACGTCCACTCTAGGCTTGGTTCTGTAACTACCCTTCTGGGTGACAGAGGACAAGTCACTTTGGCCCAGATTCTGAAAGGTATTTAAGCACTGCTCCATTCAGCAATGCAAAACCTAACGGCCATAGGAGCCTGCTAAGCCTTTCAAAAGTGACATAGGCACTTGGGAGCCTCAGTTACATTGCAAGGTCATGTGATTTAGGCTCCTTCATGCCTGAGTCACTTTTCAAAGGGAGACTAAGTCATTTATATGTTGCAGCACTGAGTGGAACACCACCTAATACCTTTAAAAATCTGGGCCTTCAGCTCTGCTTCTCCTCTTGCCTGTTTAAATTGTAAATGCTACAGGGCAGGGGCTGTCTTATTACGTGTCTGTACAGCACAGTCAGGCCCTGATCTCAGTTGGACTCGGTGCCAATATTATGATCAAGTGGTGTCATTTGCAATGGTGATTTTTAGGATGTCATATATAGGAGTCAGACCCCCTAGCTTGTTTTATGTAGGTCACTTAACAGGCATCATCCAGACTACAGGAACTCTTTACTTCTTCCAACCTAGTCACACCTTGAGCTGGTGATCTAGAAATGAAAGGGGCCAGAGCCAAATCAGGAATCCCCTGAACCAGCCAACCCCCTGGCTGCTGCAATGCTTGTCTCATGCACAGAAGGTATTTTGGATGCTCAGGAAGCTGGACTATTGATAGTTACTTGTTAAAGCCCTGATTCAAACAACCCCTTAAATATGTGCTTTCGTGCCACTGAAGTCATTGGTATTTAAGAACATGCTTGGAGTTAAACATGT
This sequence comes from Chelonia mydas, assembly GCF_015237465.2. Taxonomy (NCBI): domain Eukaryota; kingdom Metazoa; phylum Chordata; order Testudines; family Cheloniidae; genus Chelonia; species Chelonia mydas. The sequence goes on from NC_057850.1 coordinate 253,165,555, forward strand.
GCTGAAGTGCTTTGGTGAATCGGGGCTTCATTTATGCCTCGGAGTGAAATATCCCGGCAGGAACAGTCACCGTAGGGGTGCTCTGTGTGTTGTGACTAATGTCGCTGCTCCAGCCGCTTAGATTCATGGATTAAAACTCAGTTGTGTAACACGCTCATCCCGACTGAAATTGCTATCAGCTCCATAACTTTACTCTGCTAAAGGAACAGACTTACTTACCCCTTTCACCGCTGGGTCACTGATTCGCATCCAGCCTGAGATAGCCGGAAAGCTGTCACCACCCAATGACTGCTCAGAGAAGGGAATCGGGTGGATCTCATCCCAGTTCCTAGTCACCAAACCGCCACCAGAACCGGAGGTAAAAGCATATTTGTTAGCAGAAGGATCCAGCAGTAAATGCCCCTAGAAAGATGTTTACCACCCACCCCCCGCTATACAGGGTTCAAGGTTTGAAACCCATTGGTGGGGTGGGCAAGGGATTAGAATGCCAGTCTTTATTTCCATTTCTAAAATACACCATTCAGCACAATCTGTCAGTATCTACAGCCAGCACTAGCCAGTCATTCCATGCCATTGAAAGACCAAGTCCTCCCCTTTAGGAAAAATCAATTTCAGACCCTTGTTATATTCCCTAAGAGGAAAAATGGTGCAAACAGATAGCAAGATGACCTGGACCGTATATTGCCCTGAGTTCAAGCTATGCCTTGCCACCCATTGGAACAAAGGCTTCAGTCAAATCTAGAGCATGCCAAGCTGGAACTTCTCGATTATAATGAGTTGTGGAGCTAACGCCACTTCCACACATGCGCCCATGAAAGACGGACAAGTTCTCCCATGACAGGCTGTGAAACAGCTCCGCTTTACTGCCCACCAGCAAACGTAGCCACACACCACACGGGAGAGAGCGCACACAGGGCATTACAGCAACTCAAGGGTTACTTCTGCAGCATCACCGTTCTCACCCGTGCGAGGCTAGCGTGAGAGAAGTAGCACAAGGGCAGACCACTGCAGTTAACGCTGCGGTGACGATGCACGGCCCGGTGTGCTCCAAAGGTCAATGCACGTGGACTCTGACGACCCAGTGGGACACAGCTGCTGACGATTCTGTACTTAGATTTCCTTGTCCAGGGTGGCAAGACAACACTTTCACTGGCACTAAACTGACTTGAACAAGAAATAACTGACATACCATATAATAGCTTCCGAAGGAATTTCAAGCCCAGATCCTAGAGGTAGAAGGGAAGGGTTATCATCACTATAGCATCTACTCCTACTACGGCTAATTTCATATCTATCTGTACCTAGAGAGATCAGTGCCTTTTCCAACTATTGTTTGTATTATTGTAGCACCTAGGAGCCCTCGTCAAAGACCAGGAACCCATTGTGCTAGGCACTGTACAAACACAGAACAAATTACTTTGGCTGTAGAGGGTGTGGTGGGTTTGATCTACTTTGTCTTTATTCTGTGCATCACCGATTTAGCCAGATCACCTGCCCAAATTGCGATTAGGCTGATCACAATGGGCAAGGTGTCTAAACTCTTCAAGCGCTTAATATAGGGGCCCAGTCTGCTGCCAGTGAAGTCACAATGCAAGTCTCCCACGGACTTCTATGGAACGAAGCATGGGGCCGTAAAAACTGATCCAGAGTGGGGCTGCACACTTGCAACTCCTGTTGAATCCAGTGGGCATTTCTATCAGGTGCTCAGTGCCTCTCCGGGCTCAGCCCTGGGAGTTCAGGGCCTAGCATCATCCCTAGTCAGTGCTTAGATTAATCCAGAGCAGGATAAAATATGTTTAAACAGCCTTGAGATACCAGGTGCTGAGACAGACATCCGTGGTAAGGTGGGAACTGTGCATGGAAATTGCACTGTTGTAAGAGCCCAGAAGTGAGAGGAGAGGAAATGAAGGCCAGGTGACACCCCAGAACACCAGGCTTCACTTCAAATTACCTGACTGTTGCTTCTGGTGTTGCAGCCGGACCTTATGCTACCACTGTTCTCTTGCTGAAATTGTGTCACAGCCACGGGCAATCCTGGGTGACAGCTTCCTTAAAATGGAGAAAGGTTAAAAAAGGAATCTCTCTGCCTGACATCAGCTTTCCACAATAAGAACAGGAGGACTTGTGGCACCTTAGAGACTAACAAATTTATTTGAGCATAAGCTTTCGTGAGCTACAGCTCACTTCATCGGATGCATGCAGTGGACAATACAGTGGGGAGATTTACATACACAGAGAACATGAAACAATGGGTGTTACCATACACACTGTAACCAGAGTGATCAGGTAAGGTGAGCTATTACCAGCAGGAGAGTGGGGGGGTAGGGGGGACCTTTTGTAGTGATAAGCAAGGTGGGCCATTTCCAGCAGTTGACAAGAACGTCTGAGGAATGGGGAGGGGGGGAATAAACATGGGGAAATAGTTTTACTTTTTGTAATGACCCATCCACTCCCCATCTCTATTCAAGCCTAAGTTAATTGTATCCAGTTTGCAAATTAGTTCCAATTCAGCAGTCTCTTGTTGGAGTCTGTTTTTGAAGTTTTTTTGTTGAAGTATTGCCACTTTTAGGTCTGTAATCGAGTGACCAAAGAGACTGAAGTGTTCTCTGACTGGTTTTTGAATGTTATAATTCTTGACATCTGATTTGTGTCCATTTATTCTTTTACATTGCCATGCACATTGCAAACCAGACAGTCGCTGAGGGGCATTGCTGGCACATGATGGCATATATCACATTGGTAGATGTGCAGGTGAACGAGCCTCTGATAGTGTGGCTGATGTCATTAGGCCCTATGTGGTGTCCCCTGAATAGATATGTGGACACAGTTGGCAACGGGCTTTGTTGCAAGGATAGGTTCCTGAGTTAGTGGTTCTGTTGTGTGGTGTGAGGTTGCCAGTGAGTATTTGCTTCAGGCTGGGGGGCTGTCTGTAAGCAAGGACTGGCCTGTCTCCCAAGATCTGTGAAAGTGATGGGTCGTCCTTCAGGATAGGTTGTAGATCCTTGATGATGCGTTGGAGAGGTTTTAGTTAGGGGCTGAAGGTGATGGCTAGTGGGGTTCTGTTATTTTCTTTCTTGGGCCTGTCCTGTAGTAGGTAACTTCTGGGTACTCTTCTGGCTCTGTCAATCTGTTTCTTCACTGCAGCAGGTGGGTAGTGTAGTTGTAAGAACGCTTGATAGAGATCTTTTAGGTGTTTGTGTCTGTCTGAGGGGTTGGAGCAAATGCGGTTGTATCGTAGAGCTTGGCTGTAGACAATGGGTCGTGTGGTGTGGTCTGGATGAAAGCTGGAGGCATGTAGGTAAGCATAGCGGTCAGTAGGTTTCCGGTATAGGGTGGTGTTTATGTGACCATCGCTTATTAGCACCATAGTGTCCAGGAAGTGGATCTCTTGTGTGGACTGGTCCAGGCTGAGGTTGGTGGTAGGATGGAAATTGTTGAAATCATGGTGGAATTCCTCAAGGGCTTCTTTTCCATGGGTCCAGATAATGAAGATGTCATCAATGTAGCGCAAGTAGAGTAGGGGCATTAGGGGACGAGAGCTGAGGAAGCGTTGTTCTAAGTCAACCATAAAAATGTTGGCATGCTGTAGGACCATGTGGGTACCCATAGCCGTGCCGCTGATTTGAAGGTATACATTGTCCCCAAATGTGAAATAGTTATGGGTGAGGACAAAGTCACAAAGTTCAGCCACCAGGTTTGCCATGACATTATCGGGGATACTGTTCCTGATGGCTTGTAGTCCATCTTTGTGTGGAATGTTGGTGTCGAGGGCTTCTACATCCATAGTGGCTAGGATGGTGTTTTCAGGAAGATCACAGATAGATTGTAGTTTTCTCAGGAAGTCAGTGGTGTCTCAAAGATAGCTGGGAGTGCTGGTAGCCTAGGGCCTGAGGAGGGAGTCTACATAGCCAGACAATCCTGCTGTCAGGGTGCCAATGCCTGAGATGATGGGGCGTCCAGGATTTCCAGGTTTATGGATCTTGGGTAGCAGATAGAATACCCCAGGTCAGGGTTCCAGGGGTGTGTCTGTGCGGATTTGTTCTTGTGCTTTTTCAGAGAGTTTCTTGACCAAATGCTGTAGTTTCTTTTGGTAACCCTCAGTGGGATCAGAGGGTAATGGCTTGTAGAAAATGGTGTTGGAGAGCTGCCTAGCAGCCTCTTTTGTTCATATTCTGACCTATTCATGATGACGACAGCACCTCCTTTGTCAGCCTTTTTGATTATGATGTCAGAGTTGTTTCTGAGGCTGTGGATGGCATTGTGTTCTGCACAGCTGAGGTTATGGGGCAAGTGATGCTGCTTTTCCACAATTTCAGCCCATGCACGTTGGCGGAAGCACTCTCTGTAGAAGTCCAGTCTGTTCTTTTGACCTTCAGGAGGAGTCCACCCAGAATCCTTCTTTTTGTAGTCTTGGTAGGAAGGTCTCTGTGGGTTAGTATGTTGTTCAGAGGTGTGTTGGAAATATTCCTTGAGTCGGAGACATCGAAAATAGGATTCTAGGTCACCACAGAACAGTATCATGTTCGTGGGGGTGGAGGGGCAAAAGGAGAGACCCCAAGATAAGACAGATTCTTCTGCTAGGCTAAGAGTATAGTTGGATAAATTAACAATACTGCTGGGTGGATTAAGGGAACCACTGTTGTGGCCCCTTGTGGCATGTAGTAGTTTAGATAGTCTAGTGTCCTTTTTCTTTTGTAGAGAAGCAAAGTGTGTGTTGTAAATGGCTTGGCTAGTTTTTGTAAAGTCCAGGCAGAAGGAAGTTTGTGTGGAAGGTTGGTATTTTATGAGAGTATCCAGTTTTGAGAGCTCATTCTTAATCTTTCCCTGTTTGCTGTAGAGGATGTTGATCAGGTGGTTCCGCAGTTTCTTTGACAGTGTGTGGCACAAGCCATCAGCATAATCTGTGTGGAATGTACATTGTAATGGATTTTTTACCTTCAGTCCTTTTGGTACGATGTCCATCTGTTTGCATTTGGAAAGGAAGATGATGTCTGTCTGTATCTGTACGAGTTTTTTCATGAAGTTGATAGATTTCCATACAGCTAAATTCAGTGCCTTGCATAATGACACGTTTCAGAGTAGCAGCCGTGTTATTCTAGTTATTATAAGGGAGGGTGTCTGTGAAACACAGACTGATCTCCCCTGATCCTACAGCAAAATGTATCCTCTCAATAAATCGCACGTCTGCTAATTCCTCACCAATTCCTCAGTCTCTGTAGATTATAAATGTTCCTTTGGCCTCCACACTCCTAGTCCTCATGTACCCTTAAAGCACAAAGCAGTGCTCTGAATCGAAATGCTCTCATTACAGTAGATTGGCTCATCTGCACTGTAAATCCTTAGGCAAATTGTAATTCCTCACTTCCCGGCACTAAGGCTCAAAATGCCAAAATACAGGAAGTCAAGATAGCTTAAGGGACAGCTAGTGGATACGGAGGCTGTGGCTGGTTCAAATCCAGCACATTAGTCTAATCGCTCTGGGGCTGGTTATGGGAAACAAGGTGACATTCTGTCCAGTTCCTCTTAGACAAGTGTGCATAGCAGAAACTCATCACCAGACCTGGCCCCATATCAGCAGCCAGGCCAAGAATCAAATGGGCCTAGATAACAGCCATCTTGGTGAACTCAGGCCCAGGAGAGCTGCAAACATGAGCAGCTACAGTTTGAGCTAGAAGAGCAAGCTCCCTCGGTGGGAGCATTAGCAGATTCGTAGCGTCTGTGACCAAACCCGGCAAAAGGGTGGGTCTTGGAGCCCGAGCAGGAACGTGTACATTGCTATTTTTAGACCCAGGCTCTGAGACTCACTGCTGTGGGTTCTTGGGGTGTGATTTTTTGTTTTTGTTTTGTTTTTGCAGTGTAGACACAACCTAGGCTACCCTCTTACTGCTTGGTGAAGCTTGCCCAACTCTGCCTATGGCTACACAGAGACCTCCAGCCTCCAGGGGTCTTTCAGTTTGGTACCTTTCAAACGCAATCAATTCTCTCAGGTTTTAGTTGTTTTCAAATACATTACAAAAAATGGTTGTATCACAAAGTCTCCCACTGCAGAACACCCCATAGGCCTTCAAATAAAAGTGTTATCCTTTAAAAATACTTTGTGAAGTAAACTGTACTCTTGAAAACTTGTTCTTCATTCCTGACACAGCATGGCACTGCCCGGAACGCAAGGGCCTCGTTGAGGAATCTCTGCCCCACATGAACACCTGCTTCCCAGGAAGCAGTTCTGCCCCATTAAATGACGCTGATGAGAGGAATTAGAGCAGAGAGCAAACTCCCCTGCTGTTTGCAACAGCTCTGCCAAAGAATCTGTTAACAGTAGGGTACTTCAAGGACTAACACTGCTTTCACGCCAAGAATAAGAATTTGGAAGGTTATATGTAATACCACTACCAGATGACTCCCACAATGGCTTTATTGTTATTTTATTACTGTTACAAGTATATGTACCTATAGGATTAATTTTTATGTCTTTTGCTTCTTGGGGGCCTTAGAGAAGAGAACTTGGAGTGGGAGATGCAAGTTTCACATTGTAGAACATAGCCCTGGTGAAGTACGCGACAGAGCCTTTGAAAGCCTCCATGTTACACTTTTGTTGAGCTAAAATGTGGAAGGCTAAGAAGACAAATCCTTTATTCAGGCAAATCTAATGAGAGAAAGTAGGTTAGGAAACGACTTCCAAAAAGGGAAAACTCAGGAGCAAACCCCCCAAATTTACAACCCGAAAGGTCTGCAGACATCTGCCCTACTGGAGACCAATGTCCATTCCATTTAGATGAAGTCGCAAGATGCAGCTCCTACCTCATTTGCATAGAACTGACTCTCTTTGGTCTGCATATTAATTTGTTTCTGCCACATGAATAGAAGTTAATACATCTCTTCCATCTCTAGGTCATCTAGTCCCTCACGGCCCTCGTACAATTTCTCCGACACTTTGTCTAGGTCCGTTTGAAGTTATTTTCCCCTGGGTATATTAACTCAGTTCTTCCCAACCGGTGGATACAAAAGGGTAAACTAGTCTTGAGGGGGATGTGAGGCAGAAGAGAAAAATAGAAAGGAGAGAAAGTTGCCTATTCCAAGATTCTCCCTCCCACCTCCATCCACCCGTCATGCAGATATGCTTCTGCAGCCATAGGCAAAGCAGCAAATGGCTCTATGAAAGCCACCTGCCTTCCATCCCAGACCCAGTTGGGGGACCAGTAAATAACCCCAGAAGACAATAGACCAACAGACCCATTACTCTGTTCCAAAACCTAGTTACCAACTGGAACTAGTAAGAAGCTGCTGAAACTTTTCAGCTGGAATTTCCACTTAGGCAGCCTGAATCGCCCCTTTCTGAATTTCATCCTGTTACTCCTATTTATACCTTCTTGTAACACACTCAGAATTCCTCTCCATCCTTGGTATTAAACATCCTGCCTTCACTTGTAACGTACCTCCTGCTTTAGTCACCACTCAGCCAAGCTGTACATTGCCTGCTTTTTTTAATCTTTCCCCATGAATCAGTCCTCTCAGCCTTCTCATCTTTGTTGTTTCTCTTCTCTGAATGCCCTTCCGTGCCATCCATAGCTTTGCGATGAGCTGCTCAGATCTAAATGCAGCATTCCAAGTGCCACCATAGCCATGCCCTTTAGAGAGAGATTATACAGTGGCTACCGCCCAAACTTTTAAAGGCCATGAGCCACTTGCTGAATTGCAACCAGTGCAGATCAGAGCATGGGTGGTCTGTGTTCCTGTGATCTCACCCCATTCAGACAGATTACAGCAGCACTCTGAAGACCATCTGGAACCTTTTGCCACTGCAAAGATAGCTCTCAGGAAAGCATCTCATATTTCAGAAACCCAGCCTGGGGGATCTAAAACCTTATTATTAAATGAATGAGGAGGAAGATGCTCTCCTGGCCTGCAGAAGAGTGTGCAAAAGTCTAGCAGCAGGCAAAGAGGAAGGAACTGACAACACACAAAGGTGTATTTGAAAAATCTCTCTGAGCTATCACTTGAGCATTTCTTAGCCCAGTCAAGAAGAGATCTCAGTGTAATCCCCTGGCAATCCTCTACATGGGGATGCACTGCTCTTAGAATCATTATCCAGTATTCCTGGTGCGTAAATACACTTTCTTTAACACACAGCAAGTGGATCTTCTTGTCACAAGTATCCCTTTTATTGCTTGAATCAAAAGGAATTTATTGTGGCCAACGCAGAGATAACCCAACTTTTCTGAGGTTTGAGTTATGCTGTATGTCTGGTGCTTACAGCAGGGAAGTAGACCTCAGGACCCACCTTCTGACACTGGCTTGCCGCACAGGACCTTCAGCAAATTACTTAATCTCTGTGCCCCCCTTTCTTCGTTTGCCCAATGGGAATAGTATCTAGCTATCTCCAGGAGAGGGCGTGTGATCTGGTGGTTATAAGCTGCAGGCGTGGGAGTCTGGAGACCAGGGATCTAGTGCCAGCTCTGCCACTGATTTGCCGTGTGACTTTGGGCATGTTTCATCACTTTGGCTCGCTTGTCTTCTGAGATCTGTGGTGCAGGGACTGTCTGTGCAGTGCTGAGAAAACACAGTTCTGATTTCTGTGGACCCCGCAAGATTTACTTAAGTTATAATGTGTGTTGTGAGACTTAGGCTATGGCTACACTCGAGAGCACTGACGCAGCTACACGGCTACAAGCCCTCTCCTCTAGCCGCTCCAATGGACAGGAGAGAGTTCTCCCATCGACTTCATTAATCCGCCCCCAACGAGTGGGGGCAGCGATGTCCGCTGTCACAGCACAGTCTGCACCAGCGCTTAGGTTGGTGTCACTTATGTCGCGCGGAGGGGTGGCTTGTTCACACCCCAGAGCGACGGAAGTTATACCGATATAAGTCGTAGGGTGGATGTGGCCTTAGTGTTTAAAAAGTTCCTTGAAGGCCTCAGGGCCTGGCCAAGCTCTAAGGTGCTAATGCAGTGACCTAGGCCTCAGCTAGGCTATGCCTGCTGTGGGAGAGGCAGCGGCAAGTTGGTGCAATGGAGATAACCTGAAGCTTTAAACTTTAAAGGAAAAGCCCAGAAATTTGACAGGAACAATAATACACTAGAAACTAGAGAACAACATTAAATAGCTGGTTGGGAAAATAAACTGCAAATTACCATCACACTAAGGAGTTTTTCAACAACCTGCTGTGTCAGCCCAAGAAGGAATCAACTCCTCCTCTCCCTGTCTGCAAAGTCCAGCCTTCCCCATGTTGTCTTGCCTTCACCCCTCTCCAGCTTGCGAAGCTCCTTCAGTCTGACGCTGTGATGGGCACCCTCTTTCCAACAGGTTCCCCCACAAACGGCAGCTCCTCACACAAAGGCCCACATCTGTTTCCCCGGGGCCCAAGCTGTATTCCCTCTGTCAGTGTCCCAGTGGTCAACCTGACCATTCACACACGCTATGGCCCTCAGGGTGGACTCCTTGCACACGGCCCTTCAAGGTCCAGCTTCCTCAGCAAATCCAACCCCCCCTTACACCCCGTGCAGTCTCTTTTCACCTCCTTCTCTAACCACCTTCCCACAACCTCCTTCGGGCAGATTCTAAGCCCCATCTCCAGCTCCCAGCTCCTTGGCAGTCTCTCTCCCCCGGACAACATTCTATGCTCTTGCATCACAGCGGCAGACCCTGGCATTTCTCCTCTTGGTCAAAACTGCAGCAGGTTCCAGGGCCAGGGTTACTACACTAAACACTCATGAGAACGGCCCTCCTGGGTCAGACCCAGGTCCATCTAGCCCAGGATCCTGTCTTCCGACAGTGGCCGGTGCCCGGTACCCAGAGGGAATGAACAGAACAGATAATCATCATGTGATCCGTACCCTATCGCCCTGTCAAGGTTCCTTCCCCACTCTGAACTCTAGGGTACAGATGTGGGGACCTGCATGAAAACCTCCTAAGCTTACTTTTACCAGCTTAGGTTAAAACTTCCCCAAGGTACAAAATTATTTTACCCTTGGATTTCCACTGCCACCACCAAACTTTATCTGGGTTTATTGGGAAACGTAGTTTGGACACGTCTTTCCCCCCAAAATCCTCCCAACCCTTGCACCCCACTTCCTGGGGAAGGTTTGGTAAAAATCCTCACCAATTTGCATAGGTGACCACAGACCCAAACCCTTGGATCTTAGAACAATGAAAAAGCATTCAGTTTTCTTACAAGAAAACTTTTAATAGAAGTAAAGGAATCACCTCTGTAAAATCAGGATGGTAGATACCTTACAGGGTAATTAGATTCAAAACATAGAGAATCCCTCTAGGCAAAACCTTAAGTTACAAAAAAGACACACAGACAGGAATATTCATTCTATTCAGCACAGCTATTTTCTCAGCCATTTAAAGAAATCATAATCTAACACATACCTAGCTATATTACTTACTAAGTTCTAAGACTCCATTCCTGTTCTGTCCCGGGCCAAAGCATCATACAGACAGACACAGACCCTTTGTTTTTCTCCCTCCTCCCAGCTTTTGAAAGTATCTTGTCTCCTCATTGGTCATTTTGGTCAGGTGCCAGTGAGGTTACCTTTAGCTTCTTAACCCTTTACAGGTGAGAGGATGTTTCCTCTGGCCAGGAGGGATTTTAAAGGGGTTTTACCCTTCCCTTTATTTTTATGACACGCCCATTCCCAGCTTCTGGCAAACAGAGGCTAGGGACACCATTCCTGCCCATCCTGGCTAATAGCCATTAATGGTTCTGTCCTCTATGAATTTATCTAGCTCTTTTTTGAATCCTATTATAGTCTTAGCCTTCACAACATCCTCTGGAAAGACGTTCCACAGGTTGATTGTGCGTTGATGAAGGAATACTTCCTTTTGTTTGGTTTAAATCTGCTGCCTATTAATTTCATTTGGTGACCACTAGAAGACTCACAAATCTTCTATACCATAAGTAGAATAGATCACAAATTTTCCATCTAAACTGTAGTTCAGTGGAAAAATTTGTTTTAATCTAAACAAGATTTTCCATAAAAAGGTCTCTGCTTTCTGTGGAAAATTACAATGCTTCAGTCAAAAACAGAACATCCCCAAATCCTAAATATTTCAGTTTGGCAATGCTACCACAGTGCCTTACAGCAGTTGTAGTTTGGTTTCCTCACATCACCATTCTCCTGCATGGGGTGGGCTTCCCAGTCAGATTCCATCTCCCATGATGCACCAGGTCCCCTTTCCAAGTGTGGAGGCTGTGCTGCACCAGGGGAGATGTAGTTCAACCAAATAGGCCAGCCTGTAGAGGCATTTTCAGTGCCCTTACAAACTTAGATGCTTCTCACCACAGGCTGCCTGGCTGGCCTTCAGCCAGGCTCTCCCCTTTGATCAGTGCTTCAGTCGCTCGGTGGTGGTGTCTGTAGATGGAGGTGGAAGAGAGAGAGTATTGCAAATGTCTCTCCCTTTTGTCATTTTCTTTCTTCCCTCTTGGCTTCCCCCCACCCTTCATAATCAGGTGAGCATTACCTCATCGTACTCCCCAACTGACTAAGCGAAGGGGGGTGACTCACTCGAGAGTCAAACAGATCCTTTGTTGCTGCCTAGGCCAGTGTCCCTTGTTTCTGTAAGGCCGGGCTGGGTTTGTCCCATACATGCCCTGATGAGGTGTGAACTTCCCCTCTGCTCCTGGAGAGTTTTTCCTGGGCTTGTGTTAAGCCACGAGGACACATTTTCAGCCTCATAACTATATACATGAAATTACAACCTATAACATTACTGTAACAACAATGATCAGTGCATCATGAGCCTTCCGAAGACCCCCGGCATGACAAACTTTGCATTGGATACCACACAATCATATTATAAGGATGAACATGGGGGTGCAGGGGGTTCCCCCGAGGTACAGAGTGTCACCGGCATGCAACCACTTTCTCTTGTACATGGCAGAGTATAAAGACAGGGATCTATTAATCCTCTCCACTTCCCTTCGAACTTAATAAAAGAGTCCAGGGTGGTTGACCCCAATAGAAACAGGGCTGTTGGTGCTGGGAATATCCCCACCTACCACTTTATTTTTGTGTCACTCAAGGCTTCTTTTCAATGAGAATATCCCAGGGCAGATGTGTAAATCTAGCATGTGCGTCTACATGTCCTCGGAAGATCAAAAGATTAAGTGCCACTTAGCGTAATGAGTCAGTGTTTGAAGGGGATCTGTAAAACGGTATTGAGCTCTTGTTTTCACAACATTCTCTTTAGATAGGAATAATTAAGGTGGGAGTAGTAGAAGCTGACATGTAATTAAGTTAGATTCAGCATTTAAAAAGACACCCTGTGATTGTAGCACTCAAGTTTCTTTCTACAGATATGTTGGCAGCACTTAAAGTGAGGTGGGAATGAAGGGGTCGCATGGGGTCACAGACAAGGCAAGAAACACTTTAACCCTGCAGATAAGTGAGAATAATAGAAAAAAAGTATCACTGAGTGTCATCATTTAGCCCAGGGGTCGGCAACCTATGGCACGCATGCCAAAGATGGCACGCGAGCCAATTTTTAATGGCACACTGCTGTCTGCTGGGGACAGCAGCGTGCAATTAAAAATCCGGCCTGGCCCGGCCCACTCTTCTCCGCCCACCTCTCTCTCCTTGCAGGGCGGGCAAGCTTCCCCCTCCCCCACCTCTTCCACCAGCGTGCAGGGTTCCTGCCCCTCCGCCTCTCCCTCCCTGCGGCCGATCAGCTGACGGCCCTTGCTATGGCACAAGCAGGAGAGGGAAAAGCAGAGCCGCAGTGCGCTCTCTGCTCCGAGGACGTTGCGGAAGGGGGAGGAATCGGCATATCCCCTCCAGCCCCCTGCTGTGAGCCGCTCAGGGCAGGGGGCTGGGAGCATCCCCACAACCCCAACCCACACACCCCAGCCCCCTGCCCTGACTCCTGCACCCCCCACACATACCCAGCCCCCCCACACTCCATGCCCTGACTCTTGCACCCCCAAATCCACATCCCCACCCTGAGCACCAAATGGGAGCTCCTGCACACACACACCCACATTCCCACCTGCACCCCTCACACCAAATTGGAGCTGCCCAGGTAAGCACTCCACACCCAAACCTCGTGCCCCAACCCTGAGCCCCCTCCCTCATTCTAGCTCCTGGCCAGACCGTACACCCCAACCTCCAGCCTGCTCCTTCACCCCCAGCCCTGTTCTCAGTGCACTCCCACCCTCAGCTCAGTGCAGAGTGAGGAAGAGAATGGGCCAGAACCAGGGAAAAAGTAGGTACCTACTCTGTGTGGACAGGGCCGGGACCCCAGACCAGCAGCGGGCTGAGCGGGGCCAGCCGCCGGGACCCTGGCTGGCAGGAGCCGGCGGACGGAACCCCAGACCGGCAGCGGGCTGAGCTGCTCAGCCCGCTGCTGGTCTGGGATCCCGGCCGCCGGCCCCACTCAGCCCGCTGCCGGTCTGGGGTTCTGGCTGCTGGCCCCTTGCCAGCCGGGGTCCCGGCTGCAGGCCCCGCTCAGCCCACTGCCGGCCTGGGTGAACGGAACCCCAGGCCGGCAACGGGCTGAGCGGGCCAGTGGCGTAAGATCAGCATTTAATTTAATTTTAAATGAAGCTTCTTAAACATTTTGAAAACGTTGTTTACATACAACAACAGTTTAGTTATATAATATAGAGACTTGTAGAGAGAGACCTTCTAAAAACGTTAAAATGTAGTATTGGCACGCGAAACCTTAAATTAAAGTGAATAAATGAAGACTTGGCACACCACTTCTAAAAGGTTGCCGACCCCTGATTTAACCTTAAGATAGTAAAGGGTCAAATTCCAGCCCCCAAATGTACACAAAGCTGCCTGTGACTTCTATTCCTGTCTCCGCCATTGACCTGCTGGGTGACTTCGTGCAAGTCACCTCACCTTCTCATGCCTCAGTTTCCCTATCTGTAGAACGGGGATAATGACACTGACCTCCTTTGTAAAGCAATTTGAGATCTACAGATGAAAAGCACTACATAAAAGCTATGTATTATTGTATTATTACCAATCTTATGATTGTATTTCTTCCCAATGGCAGGCATATTTCACATACTTCTGGGCAAAATTCAGGTTTAAGAACTAGAGAAGAGAAAAATGTTCACAAGAGAAATCAAAATCACTGAAAACTAGCTTGGCTACAGGTTACTTATTCATAGTATGGTGGCACTTAGAGGGCTAACCAAGACACATAGTAAGGAAATATCCCTGTCCTAATGGATAGTCTGTATAGAAAAGACAGGCAGAGAGTGAGAGAAAGGAAGTTTATCATTCACATTATTTACAGATGGGGAAATAAGGATGAGAGAAATGAAGCAATTTGTCCAAGATCACACGGGGAGTCTATTGCAAAGCTAGGAATTAAACCCAAGTCTCCTGAATCCCAGCCTAGTGCTTTACCCATAAGGCCATCCTTCCTCTCAAGCTACACACTCAAGCAGGTTTGATGGAAGCTCCAGAGTGATTCTTGGACCTTTTGAGGAAGTCTGAGCATGAAGCCCTGGCTTGACTTAGGGTCTTATAGGGAGATCAAGGGAAATGTGTGTTTTCAACCTAAAACCAAGGGAACCTCAGTGGCTTCCTCTTAATTCCACTGTGAGGTTTTGGTTTTCTTCAAACCCAAAACAGAGTGGGGAGAGTGTGAGGGGACACAACCCACATGGACTAAAACCCAAAGAAAGGAATTGCATGAATCTCTGCAAAGCCAGACAGACACGTCTTGTAGAGATTGACTGGGGGGGAAGAAAAAAAAAGAGAGAGATTTCACCCTGCTTCCGCTTCAAGCAATGGGAATTTCATGATCAATTTCACCAACAAAAAGATCAGACTAGTCATTAGAACAGGGCAAATCTACTTTCCCAGATGAATGCGACACTGAAGAGATGAAGGGGAAAAAATTACTTTTAAGCTTGAAAATCTTGTATTTTGGAAGAACTTTAAATGATTTTAATACATTTCATTTATGCAGTTTTTTTTTTCCCGATGGGTCCCACAGCACCTTATTAATCTTAACTCCCTATACCATTCTCTCCATAGGAATCATTTCACCCAACACTTTAAGTAGAGTTGCTTCTTGGGTACCACACAGCACTCGGGAGTATTTTCGAATGGGTTTGCTTAACAAAGAATACTTTCTGCAACTGGAAGCGAGATGGAAGTAGGTCAGCAGAAGGTGGCGTCATTAAGATCTTGACATTTACTGCAGCCTGGTATCTGCATTCTTGCCCAGAACAACAGACATCATCAAAAATACCATGGGTAAATTTAACTGCTAGCAGTAGTTAATGTTAGTAGCCTAATGGCATTCACTGTAATTACCCTCACTAGAACTCAGTCAAACACCCCTACCCTTATGAAAAGGACATAGGAGTTTTAATGACCAGTGATCAGGGCTCCAAGATTTATGTCTAGGGCCCTACCAAATTCACAGCCATGAAAAACACATCATGGACCATGAAATCTGGTCTCCTACCCATGAAATCTGGTTTTATGTGTGCTTTTACCCTGTACTATACAGATTTTATGGGGGAGACCAGGGTTTCTCAAACTGGGGGTCCTGACCCAAAAGGGAGCTACGGGGCGGGGGGGGGGGGGTTTGCAAGGTTATTTTAGGGGTTTGAGGTATTGCGACCCTGACTTCTGCGCTGCCTTCAGAGCGGGGTGGCCGGAGAGCGGTGGCTGGTAGCTCCGAAGGCAGCAGCCCAGCAGCAGCATTACAAAGGGGTGGCAATACCACATCATGCCATCCTTACTTCTGCCCTGCTGCTACCCCGCTCTGAAGGAGCAGTACCACAACCCCCCCCCCATAGTAACCTTGTGACCCCCACCACACATCTCCTTTTTGGGACAGGACCCCTACAATTACAACACCCTGAAATTTCAGATCGAAATAGCCGAAATCTTGAAATTTACGATTTTTAAAATCCTGTGACTGTGAAATTGACCCAAACGCACTGTGAATTTGGTAGGACCCTATTTATATCTGATCTGAAGGAGGGCATGCCTGACAGAGTGTTCTCTAATGCTATGCAGGTTCAGTATTGATCACAGCAAAGAGCCAGCCATCTACTCATGCCCTAACACCAAACGCCATCCCATGTTGGACCCCACATTGTAGGGGTCAATCAGGGTTGGGACCACCCTGACCTATAACATCTGTTGGTGAGGGCTATGGATGGATACAGAGCTTTCTGATCAGGATACAGCCAAATCCTGTGGAAATTCCATTGAAATCAGCAATAGTTCCATATGTGGAAGGCTTTCAGGATTGGATTATCAGTAAATAATTAGGGGTAGACCTTCATCCGGTGTTAATCGACAGAGCTCTGTTTACTTCCGTGCCAGGTTACACCAGCTCAGGAAAGGTTTAATAACTCTCCCTGAATTTGGAATGAGAACAACATACCAGATCTCTCTGCAAATTGAATATTTCTTTAATTGCATGCCACTGCGGCTATAATTACTACACATACCTTACAAACCTTGCACTTTTCCTTTTTTAATGTTTTAAGTTCAGTATCTAATTGTGGGCAGAACTGATCTGCTTATGCCAGAAATTAAAACCACTGCCATGCAAGCGAGCTACATTAGTCCATAAATCATGTTCATATATTTTTAACTCAAAGTCGGGTAACAGAGGAAGAAGTAATTAGCTTCCAGCATCAGGCATCTCTGAATTACATGCTGCTGACAACTGACAGATAGTAGAGCACAGTAATTGGGTCAAATGCACAGATGCTCAGAATAACCAAAGCATTCTGTTGTTGCCTGCAGCATTGTGGAGGAAGAGCAGGGAATTTCATGTTAAAGGAGGACCCGGCCCAGATGTCTACATACTTCCTTAAGGATGCTTGAGATCTTTCTCAGCATTAAGTATTTATTAAAAATTTTACAACAGATTCATTATTGAAATAATTTCGCAGAGACATGGCTATGCCAAAGGATCTCAGATATGTAACAAACGCGAGAGAGAAATCATTTTCCCCACCAACAAAATGCAGCCACCACCTGGGTGGAGCACAGTGATGGTTTAACACGCAGCAGAACTGCACAATGGTTTAGGGCAAGAATTCAAGAAAAGCCAGATCCTCAGCCAGTGCAAATCAGAGTAGTGACAATGAGCTATTAATGAGCTTGCTCATTGTACTCTATCATTCCCAGTCTTGGAAGGGTGCATTTGCCCTCCAGGCATACCATTTTAGCTGACCGGAAAGGACCTGTGATCCTAAAGTAAGTGCCCTTGTATTCTACAGAGGTTTGATAGGCAAGGCATGCGGAACCAAGCTTCAAAGAGCAATCCACCATTATCTGCATAACAATCTGTGTTTGACTGCCTTTGGAAGTGCCCAGCAAAAGAGTCCATCACTAGTTAAGGACCTGTTTTAATGGGGTCCCCAGGGCTGGCATTAGACTTGCTGAGATCTGGAGCTGAAGCCGAAGCCCGAGCCCCAGCACTTCAGGCCAAAGCCCAAGGGCGTCAGCCCTGCACGGCAGGGCTCAGGTCACAGCCCCCCTGCCAGGGGCTGAAGCCCCGGGGCTTTCCCCTCCTTCCCCCTCCCCGCCCCCGCCCAGGGTGGCGGGGCTTAGGCGGGCTCAGGCTTCGATCCTCCCTCCTGGGTTTGTGTAGCAATTTGTGTCGTCAGAAGGGGGTCATGGTGCAATGAAGTTTGAGAACTCCTGATCTAGATAGCTGCTTTCTTTGCTGACCAGAACCAAAGTTAGCGCTGGGAGAACCCAGAAATGTGCCATGGTTCTGGACGCTTAATATTTTAGAAACAGAAAGATCCCAAACCATTTTTCAGCAGAGCTGTTTGTAATGCAGCCACCTCTGGGGTAAGGAGAGCAACCCACACAACACGGGGCGCGGGGGAGGGGAGACAATTTCTGGATCAGCATGGCACTACAAACCCTTACTCTGGTTAAGAGTGCCATGGGATCTCTAATAGACATTTTGAGCATAGAGGATCATGGATCATTTTTTTCCAGATCTTCACACATTGAACATGGACAGCACAAAGGGCTAGATCAGTGGTGGGCAACCTGCTGCCCATGGGCTGCGTGCGGCCCATCAGGGTAATCTAATAGCAGACCACGAGATAATTTGCTGGCGCTGACTGTCTGCAGGCATGGCCCCCCGCAGCTCCCAGTGGCTGCGGTTCGCCGTTCCCAGCCAAGGGGAGCTGGGGGAAGTGGCGGGCCGCAGGGATGTGCTGGCCACCACTTCCCATAGCTCTCCTTGGACAGGAACAGCAAACCACGGCCACTGGGAGCTGTGGGGGGGCCGAGCCTGCGGACAATCAGCGCCAGCACCACTGGGCTAGATCCTGAGCTGTAGTAGAGCCCTATCTAGCGCAGCTGAGGAGCAGGGAAGAACGGAGGGGACTGTATGCCACTCTGGCCTCCCCTGCTCCCAGGGGCTGCTTGAACCAGTTCAATCCCTGGTGTAACTCAGAGCAGCCTCAACGCAGCTCTAAGTTACACTGGTGTATGATAGCCTCCTTGGGACTGGAGCAGGAATTGCTAAAGGGCTTTCCCCTGATGTGTCCCTTGTGCTTGGGAGGCCAAAAGGGGTGACAGGGAGCTGACTATGCCAGCCAGGGATTTCACCACACCAGGAAAATCTTCATCTCTTAGTTTAGGGCACCTCTGTGCCAGCAGTGCAGTAAAAGGGGGCCACACAATAGGCCACAGTCCAGCTCAATCCGTCTCCTTTGGAAGAACGAAGGGCTGAGCTAATGCTGTTGGGACAGCATCCAATTGTTGGAAAGGTTCTAAGTTTTGCAAGCCTGGTGTTTAGGTCACTCAGCCATCCTCCACTTAACCCATTCTACCCGGCCACTGTAGAAAGCAGGATGTGAGTCAGGTGAGAAGATGCTGTCTCATGATACCCAGGACTGCCAAATACTGAGACTCCCACAAGAACATTTTTGGTGCATCTCTTCAGTGACTGATTTTAACCTGGATCAGAAATACAAAAGAGGCAATCCCTGAAAACTTAACTTTTCTGTTCAAACAACATGCACCAACTTCTCTCAAATGTTTATTCTGAAGGTCATGTTTTCAGAGATATTCAGAGATTTTAAGGCCAGAAGGGACCATTACGATCTGGTCTGGCTTTCCATACACCACAGGCCAGAGAATTTTATCCAGTTACCTCTGCACTGAGCCCAATAACTTGTGCCTGACAAAAGCTTATCTTCCAGAGAGGCATCCAGTCTTGAAGACCTCAAGAAATGGAGAATCCTCCACTTCTCTTGCTCGTTTGTTTCAATGGTGAATCACTCTCACTGTTAAAAATTTGTGCCTTATTTCTCATTTGCATTTGTCTGGCTTTAACTTCCAGTCATTGGCTCTTGTTCTGCCTTTTTCCACTAGATCAGAGGTTCCTAAAGTGTGGGGCATGCCCCCCTCGGGGATGTGGAGGGCCATCCAGGAGGCACAGCAGGACCTGAGCCAGCCCCCAAGGGGCATGGGGAAAGAGAGCCACCCAGCCTCTCCCCACCCCCAGCTCTGATCTGTCCGGTCCCCAGCCGCGTCCCCCAGCTCCTGGCCCCATGCACGCCTGACCCCGGCCCCAGCCTCAGCCACTGTCTGTGACTCCATTCCTGGCCCGGGGCCGAGGCTGGGGGCAAGGCCGGGAGTGAAGATGCACCTGGCTGTGGGCCCAGCTGCCGGCCCCCACCGCAGCCCAGCTGTGGCTCCTCCACTCCCGGTCCCACCTCCAGACCCAGACCCAGACCCCGCCTCGGCCCCCTTACTCCTGTCCGTGTGTCCTCCCCCTCCTCCCTGGGCCCAGCCATGCCCCTGCTCCCATCCCTGGCTCGGGGCCGGGGGAGGGGGGGAAGAGGGTGGACAAGGGTAAGGAGGAGCATGACCCTCAAAAGTCTGGGGACCGCTGCACTAGATTGAAGAGGCCTTTACCTTCATAGGGAGAAAATATTAGATACTTCTTATACACTAATCAAATCACTGCTTGATCTGCTTTTTCATAAGCTAAACAGATTGAGCCCCTAAGTCTCCCATTATAAGACATTTTCCAGCCCTGGGGTCATTTTTGTGGGTCTTTTCTGTACCCTCAACCCAGACTTCCTCTCACTACTTTGTGAGAACGTAGCAGAATTTGGTCCATTATGCATACACAACTGTAGGATTTCTTAAACGCTTCCATACTCATCTGCTCGATCAGCAATGCCTGCAGCCCATTGTCACGGGCAGCCATATACAAGGCAACCCTGATTTTATGACCTTCAGTTTTACAAAACTTTCTTGAAAGCAAAGTGCCTTTCGATTCCCCCACAATTTTCCCTGATTTTACAATCCACTTCATTGATTAAAGATTGGCGCACCTCCCAATAGGCATCCCTAAAAATCAAAGATCATCTGTAATAAACCAAGATGTCCATGGATGTTAAGGAGAAATAGGGATTTGCTACAAATATAACAAATTTGTTTATTTTTGTCACTGGATTCTAATTGACAGAGGGAATTAAAAATGATGTCGAAGTGTCTTCACAATGTTTATTTTAACTAAACACCCATCAAAATTGCTCTGGAAATCTGATATCTTCTTAATTAGGGAAGGTTTTTGTAAACATTGTCGTCCTTGACAAAGAGCAGAAATGGAAGGATTCCAAGCCTTGTATTGTGTACAATTATTCCAAAAGAAAATACCTCAGAAATCCAAGATCTGCTTCTCTTCAGTGGAGATTAACTCAAATAATGACACTCTCAGATGTGGACTCCTCAGTGAACATCATTTTCAGTGGCAGAGGTGGACATAAAAATTCTCCATCTACAGTTATCTGGGAGGTGTTCATTTAGAAACCTTGATTGTTTGATCAGCATCCTGTTTCAATTCAGCCCCCATTGAGAGGAAGCCACCTGCATTAGAGAAGCAATAAGCACCGAGAGTTGAACATTCCCCTGGCTGGAAAGAAAAGGTGGCCCAAATCACAGCCAATGGCCACTAACAAAAACAACATCAGCCAGTCCCCACCCAACAGTTTGTGCTGAAGCATCTGTTGCTATGGTACGCTGACTGGTGTCAACTGGATACATTAGTCTTTTTTCTATTTCCTGTTGTGCGGGGTTATTGGGGCTGCTAAACAGATTGCACGCAGCTAAGATCAGAGCAAGCTGAGTGTTGTTTACGCACACACACACACACTTGTGTTATGATAGCATGCAGAAGTCCCAACCAGGATTAGTAGATTTAGGCCATATACAGAGACAGACCCTATCCCAAAGAGATTAAAGACTAAAGAGACAAGACACAGGATGGGAGAAAGGAATTATCCATATTTTACAGCTAGGGACCCAAGGCCCTGAGAGATTAAATAACTTGCCCAAGGTCACACAGGAAGTCTGTGGCAGAACCACAAATAGACCCCAACTCTTCTGAGTCCCTGTCCAGTGATGCGCACAAGACCATCTTTCCTTCCATAGGCCTTGCTCCTGCAAGGTGGGGCTACCCTCCTGCTGCTTTCAGCTGGAGTGGAGAGTGCCTGGCTCCTCGTAGTATCAGGTCCACAGCCTCTAAAATCCTGTGTCCTCAAAACCTCCCTATTATTCTTAAAAGCAGGGAAGCTGAGAACAATAATGGCAGGTGTGAGGTGATGCCAATTCTCAGTGTCTGACAGCACTACCCCTTCTGCACCTTTGACTGCCTGGTTGTGGACCCTACATGAATGGCATGATCAGTTGTACATTTATTTGATCACTTGATCGCCCCTGTTCTGTTCATTACCTTGGAAACGTGTGGCATAGGCCATTGTCGGGAGGCAGGATACTGGGCAAGATGGACCATTGGTCTGACCCAGTAGGGCCATTTTTATGTTCTTACAAAGAGACTAAGATACTGAAGATATTGTTCAAAAGAAGTGCCAGAGACAGGTGGAAATAAAGACATGAAAATACTATGGGCACAACCATAGTAGTGTGGGGGGAGGGATAGCTCGGTGGTTTGAACATTGGCCTGCTAAACCCAGGGTTGTGAGTTCAATCCTTGAGGGGGCCATTTAGGGTTCTGGGGCAAAAATTGGGGATTAGTCCTGCTTTGAGTAGGGGGTTGGACTAGATGACTTCCTGAGGTCCCTTCCAACCCTGATATTCTATGAATAATATTAGAATGAAACATAGTGTATATGGGGATATCACTGCTCTAGATAGAATCTGGACTGCTGGGGGGGGGTCATAGCTACTCTACTGCCAATGGAGATTCTCCTTGGGGTAAGAGAATGTGCGTTTTGGAGCAGCGGGAGATGTGATCTATCCCTGCTGTTCTAAGTGGCAGATCATTCTAAAGATGCTGGATTCCTTTAAAATCTCCTTGCGATTTGCCTTGAACAGAGAACTCTTTTGAAGCCGTTGAGTGGTACAGCATAGCTGGTTTAATGCAAAGCATGCATTTCTCACAACCACGTCTGTCTTCAGCAGCAATGTTGCCCGCGGTGACGAGAGAAATGAGTTGGGGATTTTCATTTCTAATCCCCAATAGAAGTGTGTTTAAAAATTGATGTGGTGGAGCATTGCATGGAAAGTCTGGCCTGGAAAAGCACTACCAGAGCTGGAGGGATGAGTCTGGGAGCATATGCAGAACACGCATGGATATATCCACCGCTGTGGTCAGAATGAACATCGAATAGGAAAGACAAGTAGCAAATGAGAGGATTAGAACATACAGTTAGAGTGCCTAAAACCAGGATGCAGGGATCATGGTGCCCAGCAACACACACATAACAGTGCAGCTCTCTATCGTATTTATAATCACCCTGTTATCTCAGCACTACTCCCCCTCAATTTAGGATGGGAAGTGAAGAGGAGTGTAATAAAATGAGATTGTGAAGGGCCTACAGTGGCTTGACAACAAGTGGAGGGAGGCTAGGCTACATGGGTTATATCAGCAAGGTGTCCCTTGCAATTATCACAGCCGGAAGATGACCAAGGGGGAGGCCAGAAACTTGGTACATGGATCGGATATAAGCAGAATGTAAAGACCAAATTGCACAACAGCCAGGGGTACAAGCAGGAGTTTTGGAAGAAGGCTACAAAAGTCACCACGCCCGAACATGCAAGTGGCGAGAAAGACGAGGTAAGGATGAACACAACGTACAAATGAAACAGCAGGGGTAGATGGTAGGGGAGGCAGGGGGTCGATAGGCAAACTGGAATGTAGCCGGGATGTTAGAGCATGTATCCCTAGCCTTGGCAAGCATGCCCTGGAATTGCAAGCACTCAGAGCCTTGGGTTTTAAATCTGATCAGAAAAAGGGAGCAAGTCCAACAGCACCACAACTCCTGGCCTTAGAGAGGAGATAAATAGCCAGCACTGCTCCCTACAGCACCATCAAACGTCTCCTTCAAGGTCTCCTGCGCAAAACACTGACCATGCCCAGTGCTCTACAAACACCTGAGCTCAGGTACAGTGACCGCCTCAGATGACAGGGGAGCACAAAGCCCCAACTTCTAAGGCTCAGTAATTGCACAGCCCCTGGACCTAAGGTGCCTTTTCTTGTTATTACCGAACTTGCGTGGGAGCCTGACGGGCAGAGCATTAAAAGTACAAACCTGTTTCATCCAGCCTCCTTTCCACCCAGCTCCCAGGCTGAGCAGCTCTGGAACCCCTGCAATTATTCCTTGTGGTCAGGAACAACTCTGCTTATGTGGCTGTGGAGCGGGAAGAAAGACACAGACATCCCTTCGTGGCCAGTCCGGATTGCAATATTGGATGGGGAAGGAGCACGCGCCACAGGGCTGGCGTTTCCCTCATCCCCAACCCCAACGAGCAAGGACTAAGAGGGCAAGGAGTAGGCTCCACCCACCTCCCCAGAATTGAACTATCACAAGAGGGAAGCGTGCTGCATCCTGCCAGGCCAGCTGTAACTCCTTTCCCCCAGGAGCACAGGGATCTGGGATGGAAATGTGAGTCAGTCCCAAGTTCATTGCCAGGGCTGCACCTGGGGTCATACAGTTTCACCATTGCCCCTCACTACAGGAGTCAGTCATACTCTAGCCCGCCATCTATTAATACAACGATCTTGCATGTACTGAGTCCTCAGCGTCTAGCAGAACTTGATGCATTTCGAAAGGAGGGCATATACTGTCGTATATTCCCTTTCTGGGCAAACCTATGAGGTTGGGTCTTGGCGATGGTGCCTGGCAGCTTGCTCTCTCTCTCTGGGGCACTCAGCTGCTGGGCATGTGCGGCCTAATCAAAGCAGTCTCGTTTGCCACAGGGAATTTCAGTTTTGCTATATCTGAATAATTTATCAGAAGCCAAGAGATGTAACATTGTTCCTCTGGCTCCTCGTTCGCCCCGAGTTTTCTGTCGTCTTGCCCTGACACAATCAAAAGAGACACAAAAGCCTCGGACCACTGTTCAGAACACAAGCTCAGCGGGCCCCCTGATTCCAGCGCAATCAACAGGAGAGTAACGAGATCCCTCTGACTGTCTCTCCACCAGGATTCACAGCAACTCCGGAAGTCACATCAAGGTCCGCGTGCATCTCATCTGGTTTATACAGTATTTTATTCCTACATCCCTGTCCCAGAAACCCTGGCAGTGGCATATTCATGTTTTTCTTCACAACGAGAGATTATTTACCAGAGGGTACATGTTACCTATGACTGGCCCAGACTACCGAGAACAAAAGTGTTATGCTCTGATGCACTCCAGAACAGCCATCCCAAAACACAGGGAAATTGAAGCAAGACACACAGGTAGGTGGTCAATCAAAATCTGTAATATCCAGGAACCAGTTAAGTCATTGTCAAATATTCTCCTACCTTTTTTGCCCCTTTTTCCTTTTCCAATTTTGCTACTGAGATAACCGGAGCGTGAAAGGGAAAAAGCAGGGAGGGAAATGGAAAGAATCATGATGCAAACACACAACAGGGCCAAATTACAGATGCACATGCAACTTTACCTTTTGAGTATTTGACTTTGCAACCTTAATGTTCTTCTGACATAGGGTTTTTTGTGGGGTAGGATTAGATGTAATATATGCACATACATGTACACAGAGAGAGCAAGACGACATTTTCCCTGGTTAGTTCCTACACGTGGATGATTTAAGACTTTAACACCCCTCATTTCAATCGTTATCTGTCACTGTCATGCCTTTTCTAAATATTTGGGTTCTGCTATCATGGCTCATCTCATCAACATCTGTGGGAGACGTTAACTCACCTCTGCCAAACCATATACAGAGGGCAAGACAAACACTCTTATCCTACAGATTTGTCTGGTTTTGTAACCCTCCAGGTGGCACAAAATGCTTGATTTAAATAAAGACATTAAAAGCCAGATTCTTCCTTCATGTGTATTTTACACCAGCATAACTTCATGTACTTCCATACAGTTACTTAGCGTTTATGCCAGTGTAAATGAAAGAAGAATCAGGCCCAAGCTGTCTAGCGAGAGTGTCTGAAGACAGACATAGGAACTGACCTTTTGATGACAGAATTGTACCAATTAGTTGCACTTGGAGTTCAGTTAAGTTTGGGGATTTAAACCTTTTTACCAGTGGGATATTGCCAGTACTAGCAGGATTCCCATTCCACATACAGGGAACACCTCAAACCAGGCACACAAGGAAGATTCTGAGAGCACTGATTTGATCCCTAAACTCACAACATACACTACTGCTGAAATCTAAGAGAAGGGAACTAGACAGCATCTCAGAGCTGCGCCATCGGGTCATCCATTCAGCACAAAAGCCCAGCACTGTGAAGTCAGTGCTGAGGTCAAAGCGGGAGATGAAGCCAAATTACCTTTCCAGAAGGGACTGTTCCATGTTCACATTAGGAGCAGAGCAGCTAGTTACAGCCTCACAGCCCCAGCGGCACATGGGGGGCAGGGGAGACCCATGGCAAAGCAAAACCAGGAAAACAAATGGAAAGATTCAAAGGCAACATAGGCAGAAAAGAAGGGAAACCCTGATGAGTCCCTGAGAACAGATACAGTGACCACCATTTCCCATGCCGTGCGACTGACGTGGGATTCTCAGCAAAGGACAAGGGAGAGTATCTGTGTACAAACAAGGGAACCAGACTCGGGAAATCCCTGCCAGCCAGCCTATGAAGATCTGCCGCGGCACTGAGCATTGAGGACAAGGTGATGGGATTGATGGTGGAAAGCGCACCGATTCTGCAGCACTTCCAGATCCTACCATGGCTGACCTCAAAACGGCACAATCTTCAAAACGCTCATCAAAGCTTGAAAAGGACAATTAACCACTGCGGAAAAGGTGAGAAATCAGAAGACGCAACATTGTCCACCCATCCCTAACCAGAAGCTCTTCATGCAGATCTGGAAAACAAAGCAAAGCCCTACAAAATAGAGGCTAGGTGATCACCAATGGGAAGAGACAATGCACAGTGGAGACCCAGAGATGACACTGTCATGTGAGTTGCACAAAGGAGACAAAAAGTGAGAGACAATTTCAGCTCCGCTCGCTGTTGTGATGCAATGACTTCCTGACTCTCCGTTCACAAAAAGACTCATCAAAGAGTGAGGGGGGGAAGTAGAAAGGAAAGGAAAGGAAAGGAAAGGAAAGGAAAGGAAAGAGCAGCAGGGAGATCTGAGCTCTGCACCACAATGCCATGCCCTCAGCACAAAGCCTCGCACCGTGACGTCAGGAGGAGAGGAAGACTGGCCTGCCTCTCCGCAAGGGACTCCACAGTATGGGAGCCATGTAACTGAGCGCAGGCTCATGGCCATAGACACTCACTGGGCAAAGTCAGGGAGAGCAAACAAATAAAAAAAATACAAAGTGATTTAACCCAAGCAACATGGGAAGAAGCAAAAAAAAAGAGGAATCCACAGAAGTCCCTAGGAGCAGGTAACTTCCTTGAATGACAAGATAGTGTGGGAATGGGTAGAGGTAAGGATGCAACCAGGGGAATGAGTTCGGGAAGCTGTGAAGATTTGCCCCATGGCTGAGCTGGAAAGATGGGGCTGGGAGCTCCCTGGATCCTGGAATTCTTCTAGTGTTAGAAATGTAGCTCTGGGATTTTGTTCTAATTGTTTTGGGAGGCCTGGGGGGGACAATATATGAAGGGAGTCTAGAGCATATATACAAGTGCCTCCCTGTTCTGGTTCAGAGGAATCTTGGGGTTCTTAGAAAGATTGACTGAGAGCGATTGCATCACAGTGGGGATTTGGCTGGGAAGGACTGGATTGGTGCGAAGTAGGGGCCTGTCCTGAGTCCCACCGAGCTTGGCTTAGGGAGCTTGCTGAAGCCTGTGTTGAGGACTTGACTGAGTCTGCCTGTACGGTGCTCTGCATTGTCACAACCACACTGGACCGTTGTCCTCCTCCGCTAGGAGGCAGGAACTAAGTTAGGGCACCTCTGAACCTAGAGAGAGCTATCTTCTACTCCCACAAAGCTGACAGACAGAGCCCTGGGGAGACACCAGGCAGAACAGTTCCACTGAAATTTCAGCAGGGAGTGAAATGAGTGTGAACCACGCACACAAAACCCCAAACACACCAAATTGAGATGGAATCAGTAACTCTAAGCTGCATTGAATTGCCTCACATTCAATGTTCTCAGCCTACTAGTGACTGCAATAGGGTGAGTAGTTAAGGGCTGAATTCAGTGAAGTAAAACCGATGGATGGTTCTCAGTGGGGCTAGTTGCTGTGTTGAATCTAGACAGAAAGTTCACCCTCCGGCGACTGCCCAATCTGTACCAATAAATCAACAGAGAGAGGGAGAAGGGAAAAGGGCACACTTCCTTACAGAGGACAGATCGCAGTGCCCGGTCACTCGGAGGCAGCAGGTGGGGAGCGGCCATGCCGTGCAGCATGATAAAGGACCTAGCCTTGTGATGTCCAGGTCACAGGAGAGGGCAAAAGCTAGCTCTGTGTCTAAGGGGGCTGCCCTGACTTAATGCCCTTGGTGCACGAGGAGCGAAGGGGGAGCATGTCAGGCAGAGGATTCCAGAAGGGGGAATCAGTGTGTGGTTGGATAGATGTCTCCATGCTCAATCCACTGGCCTGGGGCCTTAGCCCAGCAGGTGTGTGGGGAAGGAACATAGATCTCCCACATCTTCCAGAGCGTCTTGGTTTAAGCCCTGCATTTGGAAAGGCCTGGGTGGGAAATGCAGTGGCTCCTCAAAGCATCAGATCTTTCAGCCCCCATTGCCAAGCTGTGCGCCTAGAGCTGAAAATGCATTCTTAAGCTTCTGACAGCCAGGAGATTTCAAAGCTATTTGTTTACATTGGACAGTGCATGAGAAACAGTGTTGAAAGAGACTGATGAGGAGACAATGCAATCCCACCAGCAGCTCTCTCAGCTGGGCAAGTGGCAAATTCCTGAGCGGGTTCTGCGATGGCCAGGATCCCAGGCAACTGGGGCTTGAAAATATAAGTGCCAGTGAGGGCAAGTAGAAGTTCTGTATTGACCGCCTGGCTCAGCCTGGACAAGTGGGTCAGGCAGGTTGGAGGAGGAAGGGGTTCAAAGGTGGCTCGGGGCCATTATAGCTCCAGGGTGGCACAGGGAATGAAGAGGCCAGGCCTGGTGTCTGCTGGACCCAGGTCAACAGTGTGTGAAAGGCAGGGCCCCTCCAGGTGTGGGGTCCTTAACTAAATTTCAGTCTCTCAGTGGGGTCAGTTTGAAATTCCACACCTGCCTCATGGGACCTTGGGGTGGCCTGGCATCATTTCAAGGTTCTCCCCCCTGTGGGCAACAGAGGCTGCAGTTGCCTAAGGAAGTTCCTCAAGACCCCAGTAAAGAAGTTAAAGTGACAACATTTCCATAGGGGAGTTTAAAGGATTGATAATGGGGAGATGTATGCTGGCCCACAGACCCTGGGCAGGATGGTGGCCTGGTGGTGGGGCTTAGGGACTGGAACAGGCTGGGCAGCCCTCTACCAACTCACTCACTCCCCTTCCATCCCTTGGGAAGTGTTTCATAGCATTGCACTAGTTAAATCTTGGTCAAAGACTCCCCCATCAAACACTGCATGGTGCAGTATGGGTGTATTGTCGGACTAAAACAATGCTAAGTCTTCCAGACTTCTAACTCCACGTTAGAATGATTTCAGCTAGACCCGGTTTAATTATGAAGGCAGAGCAGCTTCTTTGTTGGGCATTCATTTATTTGTGGGATGGGAAGCACAGCTCCCTTCCAAATACTGGCAAATCCTTTCATTTGTTATAGAGACAGGACTCATCAGAGCCTTTCCGATTTACCGTAAGACCTGTCCCGGGTCAAGATTTGTACTGCCTGCTGCAGGGACCAACAGCTTCATTATTTCCTAGGCAGTTGCTCTTTGGCTCTCTTGCTTTCGCACGCTATCTCTGCAGACCAGGGCATTTCACACGTTTTTGAGTCCATTAGATCAGACATTCAAGTCTGAGTCCTTTGCAATTTTTAAAATGGGAGAGCGGAGAGCTAAAATAAAGTGGCAAATGGACAAAAAGTCTTTCATCAGCAGGTCGCTGATTCGGCTCTAATTCTACGTCTGCCATGACTAAAAGTCATTTCAACCTGGAGGCAATTTCAGTAGCCATATGTTGGTCTCACTCTTGTTCCCAGGAGACAGGTGTTCATGCCCAATAAATCATTACAAATGCAACACAGCAAAGTCCAAAGACAGAACTGGGTGTGGACAAACTACGCTCTTGCTCGACAGAGTCGGGGCTGATGCATAGTGGGTGGCATGCAGGGGAAATATTTAAGTTTTTAACATTTTATAATTCTCACAGCAAAATGACTGACCAAGTATTATTATTTTATCAAGTACCATTGGTTAAAATAACATAGATAAAACATCCTGATTGGTTAATAATTAAATCACACAATGTTTTAATACCATGTGTGATGGGTTCGGTCACAGAGACCCCCTTGGGACTGTCACCTGATGTGCTGAAACTACCTCTGAGCCTGCTTTCTTTGCCAGCTTGGGGCTCCAGAACCCTGTCTTGTTGAGCCAGACATGCTAGCCTGCTGCAACACAGAGCCAGGGTCTGAACGATGCCCCCATATCTGCAGACTAAACTGAAAACAGCTCAGCAAGTTCTCCTGTCTCCAGCACGCAGACACCCAGCTCCCAATGGGATCCAAACCCCAAATAAATCAGTTTTACTTTGTATAAAGCCTATACAGGATAAATTCATAAATTGTCTGCCCTCTATAACACTGATAGAGAGATCTGCACAGCTGTTTGCTCCCCCAGGTATTTATCAATCACTTACTCTGGGTTAATTAATAAACAAAAGTGATTTTATTAAGTATAAAAAGTAGGATTTAAGTGGTTCCAAGTAATAACAGACAGAACAAAGTAAGTTACCAAGCAAAATAAAACAAAATATGCAAGTCTAAGCCTAATACATTAAGAAACTGAATACAGGTAAATCTCACCCTCAGAGATGTTCCAATATGCTTCTTTCACAGACTAGACACCTTCCTAATCTGGGCCCAATCCATTCCCGTGGTACAGTCCTTGTTAGTTCCAGCTCAGGTGGTAACTAGGGGATTTCTCATGACTGGCAGCCTTCTTTGTTCTGTTCCACACCCTTTTATAGCTTTGGCACAAGGTGGCAATCCTTTGTCTCTCTCTGGGTTCCTACCCCTCCTTCTAAATGGAAAAGCACCAGGTTCAAGATGGATTCCAGAATCATGTGACATGTTCACATGTCCTGTGAGACTTCATTACCCACTGGCTGGCACACAAGTATACAGGAAGGCTTACAAGTAAACAGAGCCATTTACAACCAATTGTCCTAGTCAATGCGAGCCATCAAGATTCTAAATCACCATTAATGGCCCACACTTTGCATAACTACAATAGGACGTCAGAGTTATATTTCATATTCCTAATTCCAGATATAAGAATGATACATTCATACAAATAGGATGACCACACTTAGTAGATTATAAGCTTTGTAATGATACCTTACAAGAGACCTTTTGCATAAAGCATATTCTAGTTACATCATATCCACTCTTATAAACGTATTTTTATAAAGCATATGGAGTGCAACGTCACACCATGTGCTGCAAAGAGCGGCAGGAGACACATTAAAGATTCACTTGCAGCTCATGAGCCTCAGTCTGAGTATCACTGATATAGAGGATAATCAACTGCAACCTTTAAGGCAGTGGTTCTCAACTGTGGTCCACCGCTTGTTCAGGGAAAGCCCCTGGTGGGCCAGGCCGGTTTGTTTACCTGCCATGTCCGCAGGTTTGGCCGATCACAGTTCCCACTGGCTGCGGTTCACCCCTGCAGGCCAATGGGGGCTGCGGGAAGTGGCGCAGACCAAGGGATGTGCTGGCCGCCCTTCCCGCAGCCCCCATTGGCCTGGAGCAGCAAACCGCGGCCAGTGGAGCCGCGATCGGCCGAACCTGCGGATGCGGCAGGTAAACAAACCAGCCCGGCATGCCAGGGGCTTTCCCTGAACAAGCAGTGGACCACAGTTCAGAACCACTGCTTTGATGAGTTTTAAAAAAAACCAGTCATCATGGGCTGTTCTTAAAGGACAGTCTTGTGGGTAAGGTACTGAAGTGGAACACAGGAGACCCACTTCAAGCCTGTGGAAGAGCTGGGAATTGAAGGAGCTTTTCCAAGGTCACACAGTCCCTCACCATCTGGAAAATTGCAACACAACTGCCTTTCCCCTGCTGTTTATCTGGCTTGGCTACTTAGACTGGAAGCTCTCTGAGCCAGGGACTGTCTTATTAAGTGTATGTACACACCTCAGAGAATGGGGCCTTTCACTTCAGAGGATTGTTTGTCATATGTTTATTACATATAAAAGAAATAACATTCAAAGAGCATAATTAAGACTGCAAAAAGTCAAGCACTCAATGGTTAGGAAATGTCAGACTTAAGGGGCCTTAATCCCTCCCCCCGCCCACCCCCACCTGCTTATGCATTATGAAACAGTCTCTAATTATATGATCACATACTATTCCCCACCCCCCTAGGACCCCGCCTCATTCAATGCATGGTTTATTCAATATTTCTTTTTCCCCTCCCCCTTCAATGAGTAGCCCCAGGGCTTAGTTTCTGGACACCAGCCAACCCTTGCTCTGCATACAAAGTTATTAATTCCTGCTACCCCATTTCTCTGACAGCTGGGAGGAGCACTTGCAGGGACAACTTGTTCAGCCCTGACAGCCCTGGGCTGCAGCATGCTCAATTTTCTCTTTTGGGGTGACAGGTTTCAGAGTAGAAGCCGTGTCAGTCTGTATCCGCAAAGAGAACAGGAGTACTCCTGTTCTTTTGGGATGGTTCGTGCACAGCCTGCTTGGTACATAGGAGCTGCAAGGGGCTGCAGCATGCTCAGGGCAGACAGCAACTTCAAAGAATTTAGCTGCCGAAACAAGTCTCTCTTGAACACGTGCAAACTGAGGTTTTTCAGATGCATGTAAATTGGCCAAATTTGTGTGGATTTTTCACAGGGGCAGTAAGGAGCACATGCCTGACACGAGGCAACTTCCTGCCAAATTTCACATCGTTGCTCCAGAACATGAAGGTGCTAAAGCTTCTCAAAAAAGGTTTGTTGGGGTTTTTTTTTTCAACCTGAGCGAAACAATGTATTTTTCCTTAATCTCATTCTTGGAACTGTTGAGTTGAAACTTTCCACTAATATTTAACCTGAAGCAGACACCCATCATGGAAAATTTCAGCCCAAATGGTTAAAGTTTGGCAAAGTTATAAGGAATTAAATCAGGGTCTCGTAATGGGAAGCATCAGGCAAACTTAAGTTGAGGTGGCACTACCTAGCTCCGCCTACAATAAAGGGTTAATTCATGTTTTAATAAGTGATTAATCAATTGTTTGAATCGGACCAGTCAGTCAGTAGCTTTGTAATCAGCTTCTACTGATGTGCTTATAATTATCTATAACATTACTCATGTCTGCAACATGCTTATAACATCTATTAATCATTTTTAACCCTTTATACATCACTGGGGCCTTAGTACATCAGACTGGACATAAAGTGTAAGTTTTAATAGTGAGGGTAATTAACCAATGGAACAATTTACCAAGGGCCATGGTGGATTCTCCATCACTGACCATTTTTTAAATTAAGATTGAATTTTTTTTGAAAAAAAGATACTCTAAGAACTATTTTGGGAAGGTTCTATAGCCTGTATCACGCAGGAGGTGAGACTGGATGATCACAGCGATCCCTTCTGGCCTTGGAATTTATGAATAGCCTATTTATAAATTATACAAAGGGAGCCACAAAAATGTCGATCTGCACCTTTTGAAAAAGAGACAACAGCACAACACAAGGGGTTAAAAAACATGTGTTCAATGGAATGGTAAAAAAAAAAAAAATCCTACACTTCTTGCCTTTTTCCGTTGATATTCAAAATGTAACAATATGTGAAGCATGTTGCAATTAATTCAAAGATTCTTAGGCCAGAAGGGACCATTGGATATGTAGTCTGGCCTTCTGTATAAGACAGGCCATATAATTTCACCTCGCTATCCCTGTATTGAGCCCAATAACTTGTGTTTGACTAAAGCACGTCTTTCATAAAGGCATCCAGCCTTGATCTGAAGATGGAGAATCCATCACTTTCCTTGGTAACTTGTTCCACTGGTTAATCACTCTCACTGTTAAACATTTGTGCCTTCTTTCTAATTTGAATTGGTCTGGCTTTAACCTAGTGGAGAAAGGCACAACAAGAATCAGTGGCTGAGATTAAAGAGCCCATTAATATCCAGAACTTTCTCCCTTGAAGGCCCTTATCCATCATAATCTATCCAACACTCGATCTTCTTTTTGACAGTCTAAACTGACTGAGCTCCTTAAGTCTCTCACCATAAGGCACGTTTCCCAGTTTCATTTTTGTGGGTGATGGTAAAAGGCAAAGTAGGACAGGAAAACTCCTCGAATGCAAGCTGGCACTCACTATCTATGCGTACGTTTGCACTGCAATGAGGTGTGATTGCAGCATACGTCTAATTGAGCTAGCTCCCTAAAAATAGTGGTGAAGCAGCAATCACATCTCCCGATTGCAGTGTAGACATACCCTACATGTAATTCACGTGACTCAGAATTGCAAGCATCGGTTAAAGTCTGTTAAAACAAAATTCCAAGACTTCACATTCTAGCCTTTCAGTATTAAGCATGCTTGAGGTAACACAGATTCCTTCATCATACCCGCTGGCCACTGGTAGCCATTACAAGACAGTCCGGATGAGCTCAGCTCTAGCTCCTTCTATGTTAGAGAACAGTGTTGCCTCATGAACTCATCAGCTCCAACATGGGAGGTGAGGTGTGTCTAACCGCATCAGGGCTCTGCAGACGCAAACGAAAGTAATCCATTAAATCACCAGTGCTGTTGGCTCTTATTAACACGCCATCCACCTCTGTACGTTTCAGCAGGATGAACAGAGATTTACTACTGGAGTCAGGTAATGTCAGGTGGGAATCAAAATCCTTTGTATCTGATATGTGGGGAAGTAATTAGGCTAATGACAAGCACAAAGCTGAGAGTATAAGGCAGTGGAATTAATAGCACAATGCGTCTGAGTGCATTTTAGCAGCACGTTCAACCTGCGCAGGGCCGTGCGAAGGGGCAGGGGGGTTTCAAACAGTTCCAGTGGCACTGTACTGGATCTATGGGCCCCACCCTGCAAGCCTTTCCAAAGAGGAGTAGCTATGGGCAGCAGGTACCATAGCCTGAGGGAGGCTATGCCTCCCCAAACAGCCAGACGTTGCCCCTCCCATGCCTCGCCCCCAGACCCCCTCTTCCCCCCCTGCTTCCCACCGCTCTGTGTGCGCGGCTCCAGGCCCCCAGCCATTGCTGGCCACGGCTGGGGCTGTGCCACCCACCCTCCCAGCGCTCTGGGCCGGGGGGGAGGGCGGGGCTGTGCTCATGCATGCCCCCCAACCCTCCCTCCAGGGCTGGGGCCGGTGGCTACGGTGCGGGGTGCTCTGGGCTCCAGCGGAGAGGGGGGGGAGGGAGCATGGCCTGAGGTGGAACGGGTGGAGCTGGGGGCTAGCCTCCCTCAGCCGGCAGTTCACACGCCACCCATGGCAGTTCACACGTCGCCCAACTAACGCAGAGTTTCCAATCATACCTAAGGGGGTTAAGGAGCATGTCCCATTGACTCCCTTAGGTACTTTTGGAAAAATCCTCCTGGAACAGACTCTGCTGTGCCCCTGTTCTTTAAATTAAGCTATGGACGTAGTAAGGCCTTTCCCCATCAAGGAGCACTGTCCTGTCTGGAGAGTGTCTGCTCATGGAAGAGCTGGTAGTTTTCCCCATGCAAACATGTGATCATCAGGGGAGAGAGGTACATGTATATTGGCAGCCTCCTTTCCTTCTCTTCCTCTAGAGCCTTGTGAGCAATGGGATTCATAACCGCACCCTGACCCCTCAGAGAATATCCTGGACATAGGTCAGACCCAGACACCCCACTCCAGACAATACACCGACCCCATCTGGATCAGCCTCTGATTAGAGGAACAGGTCACATCCTCTCAACCACGGCTGGCTGGAAAATAAGAATTCTGTTTAGCAAAAAATTGAGTTTTGGATATTTGGTTTCATTCCGCATCAGGCAGAAACCCAAAGAACGCTTGATATTTTTGCATGGAAAAATAAAGAGACCCACTCAGCCTGATGGACAAGGCCCTTCGGTGAGATTTGGAAGACCTGGGTTCAAGTTATTGCATAGCTCTAAATCTGGCACAGTGGAGACTGACCCAGGTCTCCTACTTCCCTGCTGAGGGCCCTAACAACCATGCTATTGGCTATTCTAGGTCTCCTTCCCTTCACCTTCCTCCACTTTTAGATATCACTTCCCAAAGAAAGTTTTTTTCAAAACAGAAAACTGAAACTTTTGTCATGGAAATGTTTAACTAATCCATTCCTGACCAGCTCTGGACTCTGATGGTAACTCCCAGGTCCTGAGAACCTGCTCGACACACCCAAAGTAGGCAAAACAGACTAATGTTTCCCTGCTGATGCTAGCTCTGGTCCTGGGGTGTGCTACCCACGTGAGGACTGGCTGCCTGCATTTGCCTGGGGCATAAATATGCCCGTTTGGCAGACAAACATCTCGAGCTGCTGCTGCTGTAACTCTCTCTTCATTGTGTGCCAATGAGCAGGAAAGACAAGTATATTGTATAGAGGGCACTGCGAGAGAGCAGAGGGTAGCATTGCCAAAAAAAAAACCCCACAGAACCCTGGCCCAGAGGCAATTAAAGCCGGAAAGCTGTGTCCTTCACAGCTACGACTTTGTACCCACATATAAAAGTGTAAAACTGAGGCAACGGCGGAGAATTTCAGCCCACCTGGTGTATTTCTTTAGGTGACTAACTTTAGGCTTTGTCTGCATACAAAAGTGATGCGGCTTTAACTATTCTGGCATAATTAAAGTGGTACAATGGAATGCGGATAAATCCTAGTTGCCAGCGGGCAGGATTGAACCTGGGAATCTCTGGAGCTAAATGCACAAGCCTCTGATACATGAGCTAAAAGCTCGGTGGCACTTAGTTAAAGCTGTAGCAGACTCATTAATCTCTGTGTGGTCTCGGTGCCACTAGAGGGGACAAAGCATCACACCTAGGAGGTGTGTGGGTCACAACAGCCTGTGTGTGGATGTAGCTGTACTGGAATAAAAGGGCTTATACTGGTATAGCTCAGTCCACTGCCTGTAAAGGAATCAGCTGCACCAATGCAAATGCTTTTACACCAGTATAACTGCATGCACACCAGGTGTTGGACCAGTCGAATGATTCCAGTACAAAAAACCCCCTCTAATCCCAGTAGTTATACCGGCACAAATACTAGGTCCTGGTGCCCCCGGCTGGGAGAGGAAGATCATCCGCACACCGTTCTGAGTCCATGAGGCGAGTCCTTCCAGATGAGCCCCCATCTCTTGCCGCCTCTCTTCCCCCACAATTCCTCCTGGAGGAGAAATTAAGATCGTGGCACGTGGTCTGTGGCCTACGGCTGTTCTAGCAACAAGAAGAGGAGTCTGGGTGAGGACACTGTGTTCGACGCCTTCACTCTCCATCTCCTTGCTTTTGTAGTAGGTGAGCTGTGCACAATCCCGGCTCCACTAAAGTCAGTCGGCATTTTGCCATTGACTGCAGCAGGGCCAAGATTTCACCTGTCGTATAGACCAGCTCTAAGGCTCTGGCTACTGTACTGCTTAAATTGGCATAAATTATGTCGCGCAGGGGTGTGAATTAGCCCCACACACATAACACCGAGCGACATAACTTATGCCAACTTAAGTGACAGAGTGGACAGCGCTATATTGGTGGGAGAGTTTCTCCTGTCAGCTTAGAGTGGCTGTGTAACACCGGTCGTCGGGACCAAACCGCAGACCTCTGGAGCTCAGTGCATGAGCCTCTACCACATGAGCTAAAAGCCAACTGCCTGTTAGCGAAGGCTGTACAGCAGACTCATTTTCTCTCTCTCTACATGGTCTCGGTGTCACTAGATGGGACAGAACCCCACACCCAGGAGGTGTGTGGGTTACAGCTACACAGAGCAGCTGCGTCACTGTTAGCTCTCTACTGTAGCCTTAGCCTTAGTGACTCACACTGTAGCATTTGTGTATGAACATGAACACACACAACCCATCGGAGGAAACAATACAAGCTGGTCCTTCTTCTCCCTAGCGGGTTTGGCATGCATCGCTAATGAACGCGCCATGCTTTATTATTCCTAAGCCAGCTGCTCTGACACATTGATACTCAACACACATCAGAAGGCTCTTTCAAAGAAACCAAGCACTCTTACAATGCAAATGAAGACTGACAAGGCAGAGCATTCTCTGAGCCCAGCCTGGCAAGCTTCAGCACCAACAATAAGTTACCATCACTTGGGCTGCAGAGAGGAGACCTGCTTTACTGGTTTACTATTAGCAGTGGGGAAAAACAATCAATTATATTGGGGTCAGCGAGGCTTTACAAGCAAACTCAGAGGTATAAACAATCCAAACATCAGCTTCTGCCAAGTGACAAAAGCAGCTATAAAGCAGCGGTTCTCAACCAGGAGTCTGGGGCCCGCTGAGGGGGCCATGAGCAGGTTTCAGGGGATCCGCCAAAATAAACCAGAGAGCAGGGCCAGCATTAGACTCAATGGGGCCTAAGGCAGAAAGCTGAAGCCTGCTGCCTGGGGCTGAAGCCGAAGCCCGAGCAACTTAGCTTTGGGGGGCCCCCTCTGGCACGGGACCCTGGGCAATTGCCCTGCTTGCTGCCCCCCTAATGCCAGTCCTGGTGTTTAATCGACTGAAACACAGCTGTTGTGGCACAGGTGGGCCATAGAAATGTTATAGCATGTCTGGGGTCCTCAGAAAGAAAAAGATTGAGAACCCCTGCTATAAAGCACTCGGAACAGATTTCTAGCATAAGATCGGAGCAGAAGTTCTGGACTAAGTGGTGTTTTCTCTAGACAAGGAGGGGAAGTGGATGGCTTTTCCGGTTGAATTTTATGCAGGTTTTGTGTTAATATTGGTTTTACAGTCATGTGAGTCGGCAATTAAGTAGTAAGTAGAAAGATTGAAAATAAAACTACTCATGGTCACTCATTATGGCAAGCAGATGTTCATTGATATTTTGGCACTTGAATATGATGGATCCTTGGTGAATGCATCCTCACTTTTGAAGAACATGGGCATTGTGGTACGTTCTATGGGAGTGTGTAATGAACCCCCATGCATCAAGGCACGAGCTGATTGTTAGCTGGGGTCAGGAAGAAAAGAGGCAGAGTGGGTGGCGGGTGGATCTTCCTAATGAGGACAATCTAGGGCATTTTGTGGTTACCAGTGTGCCTTGCACCAGCTGCCATGGTTGTCTGAAGCCCTTGCCTCAACATGCTGCTCAGCTCACTGGTTCTGGAGAGAGCAGATATATAGAGCCAGCCACAGAACATTCAATGAGCAACTGTGCCTCATCATGGCCAAACTGCCTGGGAAGGGGGCAACCTCACAGAGCCACAGCAGCTGCTTTGATAGACCATTCACAGTCATTAACTTCTTGTCCCACTGGAGGACAATGCCCCGCCCCGTGGGCGTTGTCACCGCTTGCATGAGGAGCATGCTGAGCTGTTGCACACACACCTGTCTAGGAGGACCTGGAAATCACATGCCTCTTAATGAAAGCTAGTGTTCACTATATGATGCTGGATTCAACAGATAATTTCTATTACACAAGCACCTAGAGACCCCAACTGACATCAGGGCACCAGTGTCCTAGGCACTGCATAGAGTACAGGTCAGTCCCTGCCCCAGGGATCTCCCACACCAAACAGACAGCACAGAGAAAGGAAGTACTGTCCCCATGTTACAGATGGTGGCGAACTGAGGTAGAAAGAGAAAGTGACTTGCCCTCAGTTACCGAGGGAATCTGCAGCAGAGCCAATAATT
The DNA here is from genome assembly GCF_015237465.2 of Chelonia mydas. NCBI lineage: Eukaryota > Metazoa > Chordata > Testudines > Cheloniidae > Chelonia > Chelonia mydas. The sequence continues at coordinate 253,204,869 of NC_057850.1, forward strand.
TAACCGGGCTCTCCCAAGTCCCATTCCGTCCCTCTAAGCAGAACCCCATTGTTCCTTCTAGACATTTCAGACAGGAGGTGCAAGGGCACCACTTCCTGAAAAATTGGAGGTGGGGGGGAACAATAACAGAAAATGTGGAAATGGCAGAAGTGCTAAATGACTATTTTGTTTCGGTTTCCACCAAAAAGGTTAGCAGCGATTGGACATCTACCATAGTGAATGCCAGTGAAAATGAGGTAGGATAAGAGGCTAAAATAGGGAAAGAACATGTTAAAAATTACTTAGATGTCTTCAAGTCACCAGGGCCTGATTAAATACATCCTAGAATACTCAAGGAGCTGACTGAGGAGATATCTGATACATTAGTGATTATCTTCAAAAAGTCATGAAAGACGGGAGAGATTCCAGAGGACTGGAAAAGGGCAAATATAGTGCCCATCTATAAAAAGTGGAATAAGGACAACCCAGGGAATTACAGACTAGTCAGTTTAACTTCAGTACCCAGAAAGATAATGGGGCAAACAATTAAGCAAACAATTTGCAAACACCTTAGAAGATAATAAGGTGATGAGTAACAGTCAGCATGGATTTGTCAAGAACAAATTGTGTCAAATCAACCTGATAGCTTTCTTTGATAGGGTAACAAGCCTTGTGGACAGGAAGGAAGCAGTAGATGTGATATATTTTGACTTTAGTAAGGCTTTTGATACTGTCTTGCATGACCTTCTCATAAACAAATTAGGGAAATAAAACCTAGATGGAGCTACTGTAAGGTGGGTGCATAACTGGTTGGAAAATCGTTCCCAGAGAGTAGTTATCAGTGGTTCACAGTCAAGCTGGAAAGGCATATCAATTGGGGTCCCACAGGGATAAGTTCTGGGTCCAGTTTTGTTCAATATCTTCATCAATGACTTAGATAATGGCATAGAGAGTACACTTATAAAGTTTGAGGAGAATACCAAGCTGGGAGGGGTTACAAGTGCTTTGGAGGTTAGGATTAAAGTTCAAAATCATCTGGACAAACTAGAGAAATAGTCTGAAGTAGATATGATGAAATTCAATAAGGACAAATGCAAAGTAAAGGAGTACTTGTGGCACCTTAGAGACTAACCAATTTATTTGAGCATAAGCTTTCGTGAGCTACAGCTCACTTCATCGGATGTATACTGTGGAAAGTGTAGAAGATATTTTTATATACACACAAAGCATGAAAAAATACCTCCTCCCACCCCACTCTCCTGCTGGTAATAGCTTATCTAAAGTGATCACTCTCCTTACAATGTGTATGATAATCAAGGTGGGCCATTTCCAGCACAAATCCAGGGTTTAACAAGAACGTCTGGGAGGGAGGGGGGTAGGAAAAAACAAGGGGAAATAGGTTACCTTGCATAATGACTTAGCCACTCCCAGTCTCTATTCAAGCCTAAATTAATTGTATCCAATTTGCAAATGAATTCCAATTCAACAGTTTCTCGCTGGAGTCTGGATTTGAAGTTTTTTTGTTGTAATATAGCAACTTTCATGTCTGTAATCGCGTGACCAGAGAGATTGAAGTGTTCTCCGACTGGTTTATGAATGTTATAATTCTTGACATCTGATTTGTGTCCATTTATTCTTTTACGCAGAGACTGTCCAGTTTGACCAATGTACATGGCAGAGGGGCATTGCTGGCACATGATGGCATATATCACATTGGTGGATGTGCAGGTGAACGAGCCTCTGATAGTGTGGCTGATGTTACTAGGCCCTGTGATGGTGTCCCCTGAATAGATATGTGGGCACAGTTGGCAACGGGCTTTGTTGCAAGGATAGGTTCCTGGGTTAGTGGTTCTGTTGTGTGGTATGTGGTCGCTGGTGAGTATTTGCTTCAGGTTGGGGGGCTGTCTGTAGGCAAGGACTGGCCTGTCTCCCAAGATTTGTGAGAGTGTTGGGTCATCCTTCAGGATAGGTTGTAGATCCTTAATAATGCGTTGGAGGGGTTTTAGTTGGGGGCTGAAGGTGACGGCTAGTGGCGTTCTGTTATTTTCTTTGTTAGGCCTGTCCTGTAGTAGGTGACTTCTGGGAACTCTTCTGGCTCTATCAATCTGTTTCTTCACTTCTGCAGGTGGGTATTGTAGTTGTAAGAATGCTTGATAGAGACCTTGTAGGTGTTTGTCTCTGTCTGAGGGGTTGGAGCAAATGCGGTTGTATCGCAGAGCTTGGCTGTAGACGATGGATCGTGTGGTGTGGTTAGGGTGAAAGCTGGAGGCATGTAGGTAGGAATAGCGGTCAGTAGGTTTCCGGTACAGGGTGGTGTTTATGTGACCATCGTTTATTAGCATTGTAGTGTCCAGGAAGTGGATCTCTTGTGTGGACTGGACCAGGCTGAGGTTGATGGTGGGATGGAAATTGTTGAAATCATGGTGGAATTCCTCAAGGGCTCCTTTTCCATGGGTCCAGATGATGAAGATGTCATCAATATAGCTCAAGCAGAGTAGGGGCGTTAGGGGACGAGAGCTGAGGAAGCGTTGTTCTAAGTCAGCCATAAAAATGTTGGCATACTGTGGGGCCATGTGGGTACCCATAGCAGTGCCGCTGATCTGAAGGTATACATTGTCCCCAAATGTAAAATAGTTATGGGTAAGGACAAAGTCACAAAGTTCAGCCACTAGGTTAGCCGTGACATTATCAGGGATAGTGTTCTTGACGGCTTGTAGTCCATCTTTGTGAGGAATGTTGGTGTAGAGGGCTTCTACATCCATAGTGGCCAGGATGATGTTATCAGGAAGATCACCGATGGATTGTAGTTTCCTCAGGAAGTCAGTGGTGTCTCGAAGGAAGCTGGGAATGTTGGTAGCGTAGGGCCTGAGGAGGGAGTCTACATAACCAGACAATCCTGCTGTGAGGGTGCCAATGCCTGAGATGATGGGGCGCCCAGGGTTTCCAGGTATACCTTCAGATCAGCGGCACTGCTATGGGTACCCGCATGGCCCCACAGTATGCCAACATTTTTATGGCTGACTTAGAACAACGCTTCCTCAGCTCTCATCCCCTAACGCCCCTACTCTACTTGCGCTATATTGATGACATCTTCATCATCTGGACCCATGGAAAAGAAGCCCTTGAGGAATGTGCCAGCAATGCCCCTCTGCCATGTACATTGGTCAAACTGGACAGTCTCTACGTAAAAGAATAAATGGACACAAATCAGATGTCAAGAATTATAACATTCATAAACCAGTCGGAGAACACTTCAATCTCTCTGGTCACGCGATTACAGACATGAAAGTTGCTATATTACAACAAAAAAACTTCAAATCCAGACTCCAGCGAGAAACTGTTGAATTGGAATTCATTTGCAAATTGGATACAATTAACTTAGGCTTGAATAGAGACTGGGAGTGGCTAAGTCATTATGCAAGGTAACCTATTTCCCCTTGTTTTTTCCTACCCCCCCCCCCTTGTTAAACCCTGGATTTGACGTTCTTGTTAAACCCTGGATTTGTGCTGGAAATGGCCCACCTTGATTATCATATACATTGTAAGGAGAGTGGTCACTTTAGATAAGCTATTACCAGCAGGAGAGTGAGTTTGGGGGGGGGGGTAGGAAAAACAAGGGTGAGAGGGTGAGAAAACCTGGATTTGTGCTGGAAATGGCCCAACTTGATTATCATACACATTGTAAGGAGAGTGATCACTTTAGATAAGCTATTACCAGCAGGAGAGTGGGGTGGGGGGAGGTATTTTTTCATGCTTTGTGTGTATAAAAAGATCTTCTGCACTTTCCACAGTATGCATCCGATGAAGTGAGCTGTAGCTCACGAAAGCTTATGCTCAAATAAATTGGTTAGTCTCTAAGGTGCCACAAATACTCCTTTTCTTTTTGCGAATACAGACTAACACGGCTGTTACTCTGAAACCTGTCAAATGCAAAGTACTCCACTTAGGAAGTGGACATTTTGCACACATACAAAATGGGAAATGACTGCCTAGGAAGTACTGCGGGAAGGGATTTGGGGGTCATAGTGGATCATAAGCTAAACAGGAGTCAACAGTATAACACTGTTGCAAAAAAAAAAAACCAACCTCATTCTGGGATGTATTAGCAGCAGTGTTGTTAGCAAGACATGAGAAGTAATTCTTCCTCTCTACTCCGCACTGATTAGGCCTCAACCGGAGTATTGTGTCCCATTCTGGGTGCCACATTTCAGAAAAGATGTGAACAAACTGGAGAAAGTCCAGAGAAGAGCAATAAAAATGATTAAACGTGTAGAAAACATGGACCTATGAGGGAAGATTGAAAAAACTGGGTTTGTTTAGTCTGGACAAGAGAAGACTGAGAGGGGACATGATAACAGTTTTCAAGTATATAAAAGGATGTTACCAGGAGGAGGGTGGTAAATTGTTTTCCTTAACCTCTGAACATAAGACAAGAAGCAGTGGGCTTAAATTGTAGCAAGAGCTGTTTAGGTTGGACATTAAGAAAAACTTCCTAACTGTCAGGGTGGTTAAGCCCTGGAATAAATTGCCTAGGGAGGCTGGGGAATCTCCATCACTGGAGATTTTTAAGAGCAGGTTAGACAGACACCTGTCAAGGCTGGTCTAGATAACACTTAGTTCTGCTTTGAATGCAGGGGACTGGACTGGACTAGATGACCTCTGACGGTCCCTTCCAGTCCTATGATTCTATAATTCTTTGTAGGTGGGAGCAGGCGAAAGCTGCTCTGATCAAAATCATAGAATCATAGAATATCAGGGTTGGAAGGGACGTCAGGAGGTCATCTAGTCCAGTCATCTTGCAGTCCACTGCAAGAAAAGCCTGCTCAAAGCAGGACCAATCCCCAATTTTTGCTCCAGATCCCTAAATGGCCCCCTACAAGGATTGAACTCACAATGCTGGGTTTAGCAGGCCAATGCTCAAACCACTGAGCTATCCCTCCCCCCAAATGGAGCATTGCAAACTGGGCCCTCTCCACTATGTGAAAAATTCAGCTGGCATCGTAGCACATTACAGAATTCCTTGGTCCATGTTTGGCTTGACTGCCACAATTTGACCACCCCAATACATATTGTATTCAAGCAGGGACTTGTAGACAGCAAACCATCAGCCATGAAAAATGCGAATAATATGAGGAACAAAGATATTTAAACAGAAAACAAAATTAACCAATTGACTGGGGATTATGCTATTCTAATGTAAGGTATCTGCTGTCCCTAATAAACATCTGGATGAGTTGAATACCAGCAGTTCCATCACTACCTCGCTACAGGTGGATGCAATCAAACCAAAGCACTGCAAGAAAAGCCAAGCTTCTGCACCTCAGCTAGTAAGATCCCAATTTTTCCTCCAACGCTTGTTCATGCAGCATAATCCGAGACCGCCAGCCAATACATCTTATCAGTGCTGATAGCAGGTACCATTGCCTGGCTCAAATCTCATTCAAAGAGCTCCTAATAGCCAGGCAGTTGTTGCTAGCATCAATACAGTAGTTATTAGTGTATATCAATGCACTGAGAAACATGGAAGCAAACAGTTGTGAAGCCATACTGCCTTGTCAGCCGCACCTAGCGACAGATAGGCAAATGGGGCAGTAGCGAAGGATTAGCGGCCATTTCTATCCTCCGTTATTTTCACACAATAAAAGCAATAATGTGGCCTTTCATTCGTCTCAGCACAGCTGAGACCCTGCCCGTCATAGGGACCGTCGGGAGAGTCTAGGTGTACTTGGTCCTGCCTCAGCGCAGGGGGCTGGCCTTGATGAATTCAAGATCCTTTCCAGTCCTACATATCTGTGACTGTTTAGTATGTGAACGCCTCACACTCTAATAGGTTTATCCTCAACACCCATGTGCGGCCGGGAAGTGCGGTCATCCCCATTGTGCGGATGAGGAACGACAACACAGAAGGGCTAAGTGACTTGCCCAACAGTCACACAGGAAGTCTGTGGCAGAGCAAGGACTCAAATCCAGGTCTCCCACAGCCCAGTGCTATAACCTTCCTCTATTTAAATCCTCAGCTGGTGAGTGGAGCCCCCAGCAGAGCAACAAAAGATCCCCCTCTCCAACAAGGGGGAGGGCAGCCTATTTAAAGCCTGGTATTACTGGGCATAGCCTACCAAACCAACAAAAGACCCTCATCTGGGGAAGCAGTCAGAGGGGCCCCACAGAGATGGACGGCTCTGGAAATTGAAGTCCTCTGTTTAGACAGAGAACAGGAAGGGGACAGGCAGCGGCAATGCACGCTGTCTCGTCCACATGCCTCAACCCTGACCTGGAGGGACCAGCTCTGGAACAGATGGCAGTTCAGTCCCATGTCCCTCCAGTCCTTGGCCTTTCTGTTGAGACTGCCAACAAAGACAGCAGTTCGTGCCAGGAGCTTGGAAGGACCATTTTGAGACCGCTGTCCACAAGAACTCAGCCAGCCAGCCGGAGTAGTATCTGTCATATGGTTCTTTTAAAAGCTAATGTTGTTTCTCCTGTGAAGTATATTTGGGTTTCCCTGCCAGGAAACAACCCTGCACAGCCTTTTAGATTTTCTCACATGGTACTTTCCACATGCAGAGAGCAAGAGATAAAAATCAGCCTCCATCCCTCTGTCACGCACGTACTAAATTCTCACACACAGCATGTCAAAAAATAGCCTGGTTCTACCGGTTTTGTGCTCCTAGGGCACAGTTGCACTGAATAGGTCATGACTGTATTAAAACATAGCCATTCCTGGCTCTGGCATTGACCAACTGGGGGTGACCTTGGGGGCATCACGGCTCTGTGCCTCAGTTTCCCCCTCTGTGACATGGGGGTAATGGTACTGACCTTTGTAAAGCACTTTGAGATCTACTAATGAAAAGCACTCGACATTATTACATTTCTGTGGTACAGTTACTGATCTTTTACAGGTACATTTAATCCATGTGATTTCTCGCACCAGTATATACAATATTGTGCTGTGTTCCTCTGATGTAAATCCAGACTTCTGTTGCTCTCTGTGGAGCTACTCTGGATTTGCACCAGCATACATAAGAGCAGAATCGAGTGGCCCCATATCTTTGGGTCATGTGGTGGCACTGATTTTTAAGGATAACTCCCCACGGAAATGAAGAGGGAGCTGTGCTGAAAAGCAGATGGAGACATAGCCCTAGATTTGTGCAATGATGCAGTCCCATCCTGTTTTACAGGATGAAACAAAATGGTAGAGAGAAGCCTAGAATAAACTTCAGGAGAGAGAGAGACAGAGAGAGAGACAATACAAGGAAGAAGAGAAGAGGTATGTTTTCAGATGCAATTTGAGAATAGATGAAGAGCTGATGAGACAGATTCAGGCTTCGACCGAAAGAAGGAGAGCATCAGAGGAGAAGGCTCCCACACGAGTGCTGGCAAAATTGCGGGGAAGAGCGAACAGAGACCAATGGGGGGCTACTTTCTTCTCCATGGCCCTGATCCTGCAAAGACTTACACACCTGCTTAACTTGATGCATGGGAGTGGTGCCAGGTACCAATGTAACGAATAGTCTGAGTTAAGTACGTGCACATGTCTCTGCAGGACAAGACTGTATATAACTGCCATTTGGCTCTCTGGGATGACTCACACAGCAAATTCATTAGAAAGACATTCCACATTGGGCAATTACTCGTTCTGTAGCAGTACAACAGCAGCCCAGGCATATAGCTGAGCAAGCTGACCACAAAAGCAGCTATGCAGTGAGAAACATATATCACCGCACGCCATCAGGTGAGGACAGCGTCTATCACATTTCAAACCAGCTGCTCAGTAAGTGTTCAGAGCCGAATCCTACCAGGACGCTACCTGAATCCTATCAGGTTCTGCACCCTGACTCTGTTCCGTTTCCCTAAGAAGCCCAGAGCCCCATTCGCTAACCAGACCTCCTCTTGCAATAGAGGAAAAAAGACTGTCGCTTTGAAGGCTTAAAAACCCACATCCTAAAAGCCCGTTTGGTGAGAACGTGAGGTCACTAACCTCGGCTGGCGAGGACGTGAGCTACAGGCTGGATTCCAAAGCTGGGGTATTTTAGCTGTAGTTTGCAACAGCTGTAATTGGTTGGGTCATTTGCTTGTGGGTTTTGTGTTATATATATATATAATTTGGGGCCCCATTCACAGCCCATCATAGACAATAGGAGTCTATTAACTTCATTGGGCCGGACACTTTGTGCTCAGAAAAAGATGACAGCTGTGGGGGATGAAGTCCTCCATTTAGCCACAGAACAAGTACAACATGGACAGTGCTGCTGCAATCATTGCCTGTGAAGGAGCACAGCTAAGGATGAGTGTGATAAATAAAGGGGGAGGGCGGGTAGCTCCCTTTTATGGACAGCCAGTTAGCTATAAAGTCCCTCTTGGTGGCTGTTCTCTGCTTGCTGTACTTGTAAAGGGTTAAAAAGTCCCCCAGGTAAAGGAAAAGGAGTGGGCACCTGACCAAAAGAGCCACTGGGAAGTCTAGAACTTTTTAAAATGGGGGGGGACTTCCCCTTTGTCTCTGTTGTTTTTGTTCTCTGGGAAAGAGGGGAAAAGAGCAGTTATGCTATGAAAAACTTTAAGCCGGGTATGATCAGAGAGCATCAGATCATCCCTAGAACTACTTATTTGGAACCCCCAAATGTGTAAGTAGATCAGGAATGCTTAGAAAAATGCAATTAGGTTTATTTCTGATGGCTTGTGGACTCCTCTGTGCTAACCCCAGATGTTTTTGTTTCCTGTAACCTTTAAGCAGAATCCCCAAGAAAGCTATTTTGGGTGCTTGTTTTTTGGAATTGCTCTTTTAAAATCTAGCAAAAGCCTTAAGTTCCAGATGTATTTTCTTTCTTTTTGTTTTTAATAAAATTTACCTTCCTTAACAGGATTAGATTTTTGGTGTCCTCAGAGGTTTGTGCACGTTGTTTAATTAGCTGGGGGCAACAGCTAATTTCCTTTGTTTTCTTTCTCAGGGCTTCCCTGGAGCGGGGGTGAAAGGGCTTGAGGGTACCTCACAGGAAGGAATTCCCAAGTGCGCCTTCCTGGGTTCCAAGGGGTTTGCATTTTGGGTGGTGGCAGCAACTACCCATCCAAATCAGAGAGAAGCTGTAGCCTTGGGAATTTCATACAAGCCTGGAGTGGCCAGTATTAATTTTTTTGAATCCTTGCAGGCCCCCACCTTCTGCACTCTAAGTGCCAGAGTGGGGAATCAGCCTTGACAATGAGAGAATGGGTACTTATATGGTCCCTGTCACTACAGTAGCGATCACCTCAAATTTTAATGCAGTTATCCTCACAATGCCCCTGTGAGGCAGGAAAATACTATCAGCCCTTTTTCACAGATGGGGAATGGAGTCAGAAAGAAGCCTAGAGAGTTACCCAAAGTCACACAGAAAGTGTGTGGAAAACCAGAGACTGGAGTCTGGGTCTTCCCAAATCTAGGGTAATGCCCTAACAATTGAATCATCCTTCCTTTCTGCCATAACTGCCAGCAAGGAAGCCAATTACTGCCACTAGAAAATGGCCCAGGACAAAAGAACTGCATAGGTCTCAGTCCAGCATCGGTGACATCATAGACCAGAGGTGAGCAAACTTTTTGGCCTGAGGGCCACATCTGGGTGGGGAAATTGTATGCAGGGCCATGAATGTAGGGCTGGAGAAGGGGGTTGGGGTGTGGGAGGGAGTGTGGGGTGCGGGAAGGGGTGCAGTGTGCAGGAAGGGGCTTAGGGCAAGGGATGCGGGGTGCAGGAGGGATGCAGGGTGTAGGAGGGGGCTCAGGGCAGGGGATTGGAGTGCAGGAGGGGGCTCGGGGCAGGGGGTTGGGGTGTGGAGTGCAGGAGGGGGCTCAGGGTTAGGGTGCAGGAGGAGGTCAAGGCAGGGGGTTAGGGGGCTCAGGGCAGGGGGTTGGGGTGCAGGAGGGGGTTCGGAGTGCGGGAGGAAGTTCAGGGCAGGGAGTGCAGAGTGCAGGAGGGGTTCAGTGTGTGGGTTCTGGCCTGGCGCCACTTACCTCACGCAGCTCTGGGATGGCAGCAGCGTGCAGCAGGGTTAAGGCAGGCTCCCTGCCTGCCCTGGTCCCGCGCTGCTCCCGAAAGTGGCCAGCATGTCCGGCAGTGGTTCCTGGGGGTGGTGTGGGGCAGGCGGGTCCACGCGCGGTGCCCTTGCCTGTGGGCACCACCTCCGAAGCTCCCATTGGCCGTGGTTCCCCGTTTCCGGCCAATGGGAGCTGTGGGGTGGGGGGGCAGTGCCTGCAGGTGAGGGCAGCGTGCAGAGCCCTCTGCCCCTTCCCCCTCCCCCAGGGGCTGCAGGGACAGGGTGTCGGCCGCTTCTGGGAGCCGCATGGGGCCAGAGCAGGCAGAGAGCCTGCCTTAACCCCACTGCACGCCACTGCCACCCTGGAGCTGCTCGAAATAAGTGACGCCAGGCCAGAACCCACACCCTGAACCCCTCCTGCACTCTGCACCCCCTGCCCTGAGCCCCTCAACCCCCTGCCCTGAGCCCCCTAACCCCCTGCCTTGACCCCCTGCGCCATGGGGCTGCCAATCCCAGAGGCTGGATTGAAAGCCCTCACAGGCCGGATCCGGCCTGTGAGCTGTAGTTTGCCATCCCCGTCATAGATGATAACAACTGTCAGTCCAGCCCACCCTTACTTGGACTAGAATGTGTTACCTAGTAGGAAGAGAATCCATAACCCAAACCAACCCTGAGCCATCCCGTTCCCTACTTATTCCAATGCATTCATGTACTGCGAATAAGAGGCTGATCCTGAGAGATGTTGAGAACCAGCAACTCCCATGGACTGAGCCCACCTCCCCGGGCAGACCCGACGCGAGGATTTGGGTGGCTAATAACAGAACATAGAAGAGTACATCTGACATTCGTCTCCTGTTTGAGAGAGACAAGATGGGGCATTTCCTGGGGATTAGTAATCAGCTGGGAAGTGCGGCCACAGGCCCATTAGCCTCCCTCCCATCTGTAATCCATAAGAACTGCCTTTTCGCAGGTCACTGAGGCTATTATAGCTGTATAAGCTCACAGGCACGTATGGCTTGTTCCCCCCTAAGGTTACTACAGTTTCACTTAGTGCATACAGGGCATCCCAAGGGAATGAATGCCATGTAGATTAGCCAGGTGGTTAGATACCAAGGTGATGGGCACAGTATAAGAACCTGAATATCTCTCAGCATCTTCTAGCGAGGCTCTGATTCCACCTGGTTGGACCCCTGTGGCTGTGCAGAGCTCCATGTGGATAACAAGGGTCCAATCACAGGATCAGGGCCGAGAATGTTATCATCCACAGAGAAGGTTGTTAGAATATAGATATGCTGGCCTCCCTCTAAAGGCCTATACTTTAAGAACTTAGGTGTATTTTTATCACTTAACTAATTACAGGGGTATAAAAACAAAGAATCAAAATCACAGTCCACCTGTGCATGGGCCTTCTCACTAGGATAGTCTGAGGTCTTGTTCTTAGGCTAAGGCCTTTGGCTAAGCAGCTGGTGCAGCCGTAAGCTGGGAAGCGTAAGGTCATATCCTCACATTCGAAACCAGTCATACTGAAATAAAGTGGCTTTGGGCTGTTAGGAAGACGATCCTGTCCTGATAGTGCCCACCACCACCAGATAGAGAAACAGATCTTAAGATAGTTAAAGAAAACTTAGTTTGATAGCATCCTGTCTGGCAAGAAATCACTTATCAATGGTTGTGGTTGTGAAACCCTCATTTCTGTATTGTTTTATCTTTATGGCCCTCACTTTTTGTCATGCATCCGCCGAAGTGGGTATTCACCCACGAAAGCTTATGCTCCAATACGTCTGTTAGTCTATAAGGTGCCACAGGACTCTTTGCCGCTTTTACAGATCCAGACTAACACGGCTACCCCTCTGATGCTTGACACTTTTCTATTGTTAATCTGTCTGGTTCTCTAATTGCTTCTGTCTGCTGTATAATGAATTTTGCTAGGTGTAAGTTAATTAGGGTAATGGGATATAATTGGTTAGAGAATTATGCTACAATATGTTAGGATTGGTTAGTTAAATTTCAATAAAATGATTGGCTAAGGGATAGCTGAGAATATTACTATATCAATTGGGGTCAAACAGGAAGTGGGGGGGAAGGGAAATTGGAATCATGCTTGCTAAGGGGGGGAATGGGAACAGGGAATGGGGAACAGGGACATAGGCAAGGCTCTGCGGCGTCAGAGCTGGGAAGAGGGACACAGGGTAAATACTCTGCGGCGTCAGAGCTGGGAAGGGAACACTGGGGAACAGATTCTATCGGCGTATATAGAGATAAGCCCAACTGGTGTGAAGGGCTTCGGAATATGCTTGTTTGGAAACTAACCCCAATAAACATTACATTGTCTGCGCTTCGGACTTCTGGTCATTTGCTGCTTGATGCCTGCATGACAAGAACCAGGAAGTGGGAGGGTTGAGGGAAAGCCCTCTAGGTAACACCCCAGGTCACTAGTAAACCTACAGATACAGTTCTATGTTGTTCCTTTGGGCCAATAAGGAAAGATGGTTTCAGCCCACTGTGGCTCTCTATCACTAGGATATACTCACTATTCATTCCATTACAGAGAACATAAGGATTTAGCTCCTAGGTGTTGTAGTTTAGTAGTACTTACACAGCCATGTACAGGTCCATTTGTCTGTCCTTTACTATTCTGTGTTTTCTTCCTCTCTTCAAATGCTGGCAATATTTCTCATGTTGCTCCACATCCTAAATCCAGGCTTCTTCCACCTACCGACACTAAATGCCTTTAAGCTCTGCTGCGCTGTGCATAAACTTTAAGCTACAGTCAAATCAATACTAAGTTTTTGGGATCTGATTCTCTTTCCTTGACACTGATTTTACATCAAGGTAAATCCACTGGAATTCAGTAGAGTTACTCCAGAATTACACCCCTGTGAGATCAGAATCAGACCCTTATGATCATGCTCATGTTTCCTATATAGAATCCTTAGGGTATTGCTGCTTCTGTAGTTCATCTCGCCCGGCATGTGGCAGGGAAAACCCCACTGGTAAAATAATAACGATCATCACTAGAGCTAAGCAGGTAAAAAAATCCATGCAGAGGCTCAGGAAATATGACCAGATCAATACCCCCCAAGCCTCAGAATGCAAGGATTACTGTATTTCAAAATAACTATTGGGACAGGTCAGCCATGGGTGTAATCTGCCTGTATCCACTGGAGTCAATGGACCTATTCTGATCTACACAAGCCAGTGACCTGGCCCACAAGCTTGAAATGCCCTATGAGACATGTTAGAGCCAACTTCCAAGGATTCAAAGATGCTGACTGACTTTGATAAGCAACCAGTAATTCAAAGGCTGATGTGAAACCAATGAACTTGTTGGGGCAGTGGAATTGAGCTGGAAGTCTCTGGATGTCAATAGAAGTGGACCTGAGCTCCAAACCTGGATTCCTATCCAGATTGCAACTTCCCACATAAGGCATTTCTTCAGAACCAGTTCTAGCTGTCTTATTTCCTATTTTAGTTTTTGCTTCCGATTGTATCCTGTTGGAAGCAAGGAGCTAGTAGGCATGAATAAGGGTGGCAGAACTAGCCCCCTAAGGTTAAAGACGTGCCTCATGAGAGGTCCCAGTTATACCTAATGGTGTAAGGTTATGTGTACTGTCTCTTACAACATAGCAGGTACCCCAAGGCTAGGAAGGGTTCTAAGCAGAAACCATGCAGGATATGTCTAAACTTAGAGCTGGAGACATACTTGCACTAGCTTTGACCAATCTAGTGTGCTAAAAATAGAGAGTATCACCACTTGGTGAGACTAGGTGCCCCAAGAACATACCTAGGATCTCAGACAGGATTGCACTCAAGGTGGCTAACACCTCCCACCATTCACCCTGCCGTGCTACACTTGTGTTTTTAGTGCACTCACTTGATCAGAGTTAGCACGGTCCGTCTCCTTGACCTGGAAATTAGACCCCCAGCCCCAGTGTAGACATACCCATAGCAAAGCAAAGAGGATAACTTTACAGAATATACTGTTGTCCTTATTCCATAAAGTTCCTGGTTCAGTAGGAAACTAATTATTTACCATTTTCACAGAACAAGGTGCCATCAGTTTGCAGTTTCCTTGAAGAGTTCAGGGAAGGAAACAAAGGGAATGGAACATTTATGTAGGTATGAATTTAGTGCTCATTAAAGCTGCTGGATTGACAGCCAGAGAGACTGAACGACCAGGTTCAAAAAGGCAGGTGCTCTGCACATTGCCCTGTCATTATGGCTCATTTCCAACCTGGAGGAACCACCTCCCGAGGTTAGCATCTCCACAGCCCATTCAGTCCTCGACTCTGTGCTGAGGCTGGAGTTGTGGTGGTGGTGGTCTGGTGACCGCGATATTTGCCACCAAATTCCTTTCCCTACAGGACACCAGGAAGCTGCCAAATAGTAACAACAGCTGCAGGTTGGCTGGATTTGAACTGGAAATACAGAGTCAAATGGCTCTGGAGGTCATTAACAATCCTCTGAGGCACCCAGTCCCTTTTTGAACCTAGCTGAGAAAATTGGACAGAAAGTCTCACAAGAGCAGGCTTCCTTGCAGTATCTTATCTTCAGGTAGGGCAGCACTATTATCTGCATTTTACAGATGGGCAACTGAGGCACAGAAGGACTAAGTGACTTGTCCAAGATCACACAGGAAGCGTGTGGTGGAAGAGGGAATGGAACCTGCATCTCCAAAATCATAGACAAGGTCCCTAACCTCTGGGCCATGCTTCCTCCGTTTGCCAGCCCCCTCTACTTTGGTACATCCAGCCTGTGGGACCGTCCTACCCGGCCCTTGAGCTGCTGGCCGGGGAGGCTACCCCCGACCCCTCCCCTGCTGTCCCGCCTCCCCCGCAGCCATGCCACCACACCCACCTCCCAGGCTTTCCAATAAGCCAGTCCTGCTGCTCTGAGGGGCATGGTAAGGGGGCATGGAGCGGGGGGGTTGGATAAGGGGCAGGAGGTCCCGCTTATCTGGCAGCCAGGGGAGTAGGAGGTAGTTGGATGGGGCAGATGTTCTGGCGGGAGGCAGTCGGGGATGGGGAACAGGGGAGGCAGATAGGTGTGGGTGTCCTGGGGGGCTTGTCAGGGGGTGGGGGTGTGGATAGGGGTTGGGGTAGTCAGGGGACAGGGAGCAGGGTGCGGTTGGATAGGGGGTGGAGTCCGGGGGGGCTGGTTTGGGGCGGAGGGGTCCCAGGAGGGGGCGGTCAGGGGACAAGGAGCAGGGGCGGGTTGGATGGGTTGGGAGTTCTGAGAGGGCCAGTCAGAGGGTAGATAGGGGGAGGGGGCCAGGCTTTTTGGGGAGGCACAGATTTCCCTACCCAGCCCTCCATACAGTTTCGCAACCGCGATGTGGCCCTCAGGCCAAAAGGTTTGCCCACCCCTGTCCTAGCTGAGTGTAAACCTAGACAAACACAGTGACTGGTTACAACCACCAAGTCAGTGCAGCATCCGAAACAAGCAAAATTATAGCAGTCAGGGGCCTCTGCCTGTATAGCTAAGGACTTGCTCGAGTGGGGGAACTGGCCCTCATTTCCTAAGTTCATTCTTCACCTGGTGCGATAGAACGTTTTCACAGACCGCATTTACTCCACCACTCAGGCACCATGCAATTTGCTGAGTCAAGATGCGAGCAGAAATCCCCTTTGTGCAGACAGCCCCAAGTGGAAATAGTGCCAGAGGATTCATCTTAGTTCCCAGATTGTAGCTTGCCACGGGGTGGCTGGCTTATTAGCATGTTCTATCGAGCAGGTTTTCCTCGGAGGTAACCCAGAATGCAAATAAATAAATAAACAAACTAACCAAGGGAGAAGACACAATGACATACCGAGGGGCTTTTTAATAAATGCTTTCAAAATGGCTTTCCCCAGCTCATGGGAAACTAGAATGCCTCAACCTTCCTTCCAAGCATGAAACGCCAACTTGCAGCGCTCAGTCCATATGGTCACGCCCATCATTCCATTCCTTATTCGTCCTCTTTCCAAGCCCTGGCAGGGGGCCAGCCTATCTATAATGGTTATGACTGAGTGAGATTTCTGGCTTCACAGCTGCCCACGATAACCCTGTGGTTATCTCCACTGTACATGGCCTGTTGCTGAATCACTCCACTGCTTGATACAACAAGCTGTTTTGAGACGTGACACTCTAATGAATTTCTCTGGCCCGAAAGTGCCAACTCAATGTTTTTTGCCACTAGGCTGTAGCAATAACAGAAAGGAAAAATGTCACTATTTTGTGTACTTGGAGTGGAAATGACTTGGCACGATATGTTTCAGACAAAGGGAAACCACTGGACTTCTGCCTTTTGGCTGGTTTTGCCAAAAAAAGATGCAGTGGCGCATTTGAATTTTCATCCTACGTGTAAATGCACTTACTGTTTTTAAACACACGGGATGCAATCCTGATCACAGAGGTCCCTTCGGGCCTTAGAATCAGACACCCGTGGGAGCTTTTCCATGGACTTTAATGGACATTAGATCAGGCCCACAGAGAGCAGCTGTGACCCACTGGTGACTGTCTGATACAAGTCCCCCGCTAAGCCCAATCCACAGAGGATTTGGGAGTTATAGTACCCACTGTTCATCTTGGGCTGCTCCAGCTCTTAGATATGGAGGTGCCTGGCACAATCCCCAGCACCAGCCAAGATGGCAGCTATTGCACTCATACTTTGGTGTCAGGGGCTTTTACTCCGGACTAAGAGACAAATGAAACAAGTAAAGTCTCTGGCGTGTTTGTGCACCCTCTTACATGCTGCATGTGAGAGCACAAATTGTCAGTCCCCAGTGGGCTCCTAGAAACGTGGGGTGCAATGAAGAGAAAAACAACAGACCTATGTACACCACAGTCACAAGAGTAGCTATGGACTTCAGCAGAAAGGATACAACCGTTGTACTATAATGAGCCGGCTAGTGTGTATTTGTACTACTGCCAGTTGCTGGACTGAATCATAGCTGCTTTATCATTTGTATTATCATTGTTCCTTGGAGCCCCAGTTGTGCTAGGCGCTGTACAAAGACACAGCACAAAAGGACAGTCCCTGCCCCCAACAGCTTACAAAGCTAAGTTATGTGTCCCAGGTAAGGGTGGTCAAACATTTGTCAACGTTTCCGGATAGTTTTGCATTCTGTTCAGAGTTCTCCAGTTTTTCAATGAAACAACTCAAAACCAAATGTGCTTCAAACACATTCCCTTCCCTGCTCCCCTCCCCTCCGCCCCCTCTGCTCCGCTTTTTGCCACTGGAACTTTTGGAAAAAAAAGTTCCTACTTTTTTCCAAACCAGCCCTACTTATAAGCTCTGTATCGCTAGCAACTAGCAGTATTCTCTGTCCTTACCGATCCTTTTCACTCATCATACACACAAACATTCCTTACCCACTTTCCTTGCAAAGGGAGGCAGCTGTCTATCCAGGTGCTTATATGGCCATTGCTGGACTACATGAGCACCCCCTTCTTTAATTCCCATTCTTAGATGGAGCAAGTCTTGGTGCACGAAAGGGGGAACTTCAGTACAAGGACGTCATTTGGACCAGGACACCAGTGACTCTTGGAAACAGTAGCAGGCCTTTTAATGATCACAGTTGGCCAAGAATTCCATTTTACTTCTCCAGACTCCTTCAGACCACTCTGGGGACATCGGTACAACACTGACTCAGAGAAAAGAGTCTGAACTAACAGCCCCTGGTTTGGTATCAGACTTAAGGTATGTCTACACGGCAATCAGAGGTGTGACTGCAGCACCTATCCCAGCTAGCGTTGATCTAGTTAGCTTGAACAGCAGCAGCAAGCCAGGGCAACAGCCTGGGCTAAGTGCTTGAGCATGTACCCCTGGTCCCAGGTAGACTTGTGTACCAGTGCAAATTTAGCCGCACAAGCTGTTATTTGTGGTGGCTAGATCAAAGCTACCTCAGGAATGTCTACAGGTGCTGTGGTCACTGCTGATTGCAGGGTAGACAAACACTGAGGGTCAGCTAACAGACAACACAGGATGTTTCAACAAACCAATATTTATTACAGCCTCTCCGATCACAATGCATACACCATCCCCGCACCCAGGCAGCTGCACTTGCTGGTGTAGGGCTCTTTAAAGGCACAGTGCACCACAGTTTGGGCGTGGGGGAGGGTTGGGGAAGTAAAACAGCATCCAGTTATTGCTGAAATAAAAGGAGTAACACATCTTGTTACCACTCCTGCCCAGTCTCAGAGGTTTTGGGGGTCTCTTCTATTTGAAAGGCTTTTCTATCAGTGTTGAAGAAGCCTAAGGACAGCGTGGTTCAAAATGGAGCCTCCATGTTTCTCATGACAAGCGGTCAGACACAATGAAAGGGGCTCAGTTATTTACCAGAGAGCTCTCACTGAAGCAGGATAAAAACCACCCAAAGAACACAGGCAATTCAAAGCATCAGACTACACGAAAGCCAGGACCTTATCTGGTTCTGGAGACTGGTCTCCAACGCTGCTTTTCTCCCATCATTCCTCTTCAGTCACAGGCTTTTATTTCTCCCTACTCTGCGTGAATTCCCCTCACTCTATTTGTTAGCAGTGCTCTGATCTCTTTCTGGGATTCAAGTCTTACGGTCTAATGCTAAGGCACTTCACATTTGCACAGAACAGCTTAGAAAGCCTTCCAAGCAGCCACCAAGGGCTCCTGAAAAATGGCATCCTTCACAAGCTGGGAGGAATTTTTATTCCCTCACCTAGAAAGCCCTTATTAAAAAAGAGGGCAGAAGCCACAGAAGAAGCACATTGACAGCTAGGAGACAATGAAATGCACCTAGACACTGATGAAGTTGCAGTCCCATAAGAGAGGCCTGTTTCTTTCTCAAACTCTAACAGCTCTCCCCAAGTTTGGGCCAGCTCTTAGAGTCAAGACAAACCTTTCAAAGACTTAAGTCACTCAGATACTACACTGATGCCTGCAGTATAAGAACCGACAGAGAAATAAATGCCATTGTTATGTTCAGAGAAGTTAGATAAAAACAAACACACGTGCTGGAAGGTAGCAATGTTACATGACTTTATTTCTTAGCATTCAGAATACACAAGAACCAAAACTGGAGAGAAAGCAGGCTGCTCTCTAAGGGAGAGGAACACACCTCACCACCCCAGCTCAGTCTGCACACAGCCACCCTAAAGTGCTGCTAGCCCCAGATCACATGCTTCCCTACAGAGCCACCCAGCCTGCAAGCAGGATCAGGAAGCCCCTCACGCTCAGAGTGAGAGGTTGCAGTTTTCAGTTTCCAGTGCACTGCAGCCACTGAAGACATTGAGGCCAAGAACTTAAGATTCAAAAAGTTATTGGATGTTTATATGGATAACTAAGAATATCCAGGAGCATCATAATTCATGACAACCTACAACATTAAACACTGTTCTTCAGGTATTACACCCGATTAATGACTAGGGATGATTGCAGGGGCAGATTATCACCCATCTGCTTACACCTCCCTCTGCAGCATCTAGTAATTAGCCACTGTCAAAGATGGACCTTAAGAACTGCCAGACTGGATCAGACCTGTGTTCCATTGTTGAGGTGAGGTTGCAGATTTAGAACTGGAAGAGTTGTCTGAGGCTGGGATCCGCCAAAGAGCCTAAGCATATGTCGACGCAGCAAAGAAAAAGCTACGGCTGGCCCATGCCAGCCAACTCGGGCTCCAGGGGCTCGGGCTGCGGGGCTATTTCATTGCTGTGCAGACGTCCAGGCTTGGGCTGGAGCCCGAGCTCTGGGACCCTCCCACCCTTCAGGGTCCTAGAACCCGGGCTCCAGCCTGAGCCCAGACATCTGCACAGCAATGAAACAGCCCCGCAGCCCGAGTCAGCGGGGACTGGCAGCCGCTGGTTTTTCTTTGCTGTGAGACACACCTTAGGAGAGTTGGGGTCCCAATGAATTTGAGCACCTAACTCCCTTAGGCACCTTTGGAATTTCAGCCTACATTTTTAGCAGACTGTTGAAATCTAGCCATGTTTAAAGTGTAGGTTGAGCTCGAGAAGCAACAACACTTCTCAGAAGAATGAGGCGGGATTTGATAGCTGCTTTCAACTACCTGAAAGGGGGTTCCAAAGAGGATGGAGCTCGGCTGTTCTCAGTAGTAGCAGATGACAGAACAAGGAGTAATGGTCTCAAGTTGCAGTGGGGAAGGTCTAAGTTGGATATTAGGAAAAACTTTTTCACTAGGAGGGTGGTGAAGCCCTGGAATGGGTTACCTAGGGAGATGGTGGAATCTCCATCCTTGGAGGTTTTTAAGGCCCGGCTTGACAAAGCCCTGGCTGGGATGATTTAGTTGGGGATTGGTCCTGCTTTGAGCAGGGGGTTGGACTAGATGACCTCCTGGGGTCCCTTCCAACCCTGATATTCTATGATTCTATGCCTGTAAAATGTCTGTTTCAAATCTCTACAGATCTGAACATCAAAGGAAGATTTCTTTCTTTCTCCGCGTGCTGGCCCTGCAGAGCCCCATGGCTAGGGGAGAGAGCACAGGAGTCCACAGGAGCTGACTTTTATATTTCCAGGCAGGTGTTCCACCCCCACTCTCCCCCAAGGTCCAGTCCCCACTCTGCTCCTTCCCCTGAGGCCCCACCCTCACTCCGCCTCTCCCCGTCCCTCCCCCAAAGCCTCCCTTGCTCCGCCTCTTCCTGCCCCTGCTCCGCCCCCTCCCCTGAGGCTCCCCACCTGCCGGCCCCTTGCTGCTATCTGCCCTCCCCCGAGCACCTCCCGCCAGCTGCCAAACAGCTGATCAGTGGCCCCACCATACAGCTGTGGTGATGCACCCAAAGGAATAGATTTCTGCACAGGCAGGAATCTGTTCCTTCGGGTGCATCACCAACAGGATTATTCAGTAACTTCTACTCAGTTGCATTCATGCAAACCCACTAAAAGCAATGGGGCAGCACAAATGCTCCTGAGGCCCCAGTCAAGCTAGCAGAACCTTTAGCACTGATGGTGATGGCACAAGAAGCAAAGAACCCAGCTTGACTCTCAGATGGCAGCGGGAGCTTGAAGAACTGGCATGTAGGAGCAAAGCCCCCCTGTTTTCACTTTAGAGACCGAAGCCCATTTGCTTTGGCAGTTACGGGAGAGACAACGAACGCGGGACGCCACAATACCATTTTCAGAGAGCTGCTTTTCACCAGCCTCTACAGAAAGCTCCTGACATCTTCTCCTTCCCAGCAACTAAGCCAAACCATTTCAGTCAAAGAAACGGGGGTGAGCAGAAGGGTCTCTTTCCACACCCTCTGTTTGGAACCATTTTAAGTCCAGTTAGGGCCTAACCAACAAGCCACATCCAAAACAGCCTCAAACACTGGTGGAGGGTTGGCAGTCCGGATCAAACGAGTGCTTTGAAGCCAGGGCAGAGCAGCTCCAAACGGCACATCCAGGAGGGTAAATACAGGATTTACCTTACTTTCCCTAGCACACCATCAGTATAACATACATTTGCAGAGATTCATGCACAACTGCTTTTAACCAGGAGTCTTTACACATCAGTCTAATGGTGTTTCGTTCAGCTGGAAACATTTGGTTCCCAAGATGCAGCCGCAGAATCTCCTCCTTCTCTTACCCTCCTTTAGTCTTCCTGGTGCTATCCTTCCTCCTACGCAAACACCTCCACTTGCAAGTTTTCTCATTGGATTGCTGGCAAAGACGGCCTTTTCTCCCGTTCCCCCTCCCGCTCACATCCCACCATTTATAAGTTTATCTGTGTTCAGGAGCCCTCGTTATCATATGCCCCCTGCCGTCTAGGACAATTAGGCCAGCAGCCACTTCATTTTCCAGACACTGATGACTTATCTTGACCGTTTCAATTTGATTGAATCCTATGCGCTTTGATGCATCTCAAGAAGTAAGGTTTTTACCCACGAAAGCTTATGCTCAAATATATCTGTTAGTCTTTAAGGTGCCACCGGACTCCTGGTTGCTTTTGTGGATACAGACTAACACGGCTACCCCCTGATACTATGCGCTTTGACGGTCTCTCTCCCTCTGAGGCGCGCACACACACACACACACACACACACAGAGCATCATGATCCCTGCCAAATCTCTTTCGTTATTTGGTTTCACAGGCCCAGCAAAGGAAAATTTGTTCCAGGAAGCTTTCCGAAATCACCATGTGAAGTTTGTTACTGAATCTTCACTAGCCTTTCCAGTCTGTATTCATTCTGTTTCCTCTAGTGCCACCTAATGGCAGAAAGAAAACTGCACTAAGGTTCTGCCAAACTGTTACCTACAGGTCAGGGTGCTGGTAACTCTCAGACTATGGGCTTGTCTTCACTATGGCGCCAAATCGGCGCCGCTGCGATCGAGCGTTCTCCCATCGACTTAATGAATCCTCAGTGAGAGACAGAAGCTATGTCAATGGAAGAGCATCCATCTCCCACTGACATCGTGTGCTGTAGACACCGCTTTAAGTCGCTCCTGGGGTGGTTTTTTACAACCCTGACTGACGTAACTTACCTCAACTTAAGCAGTTGTGTAGACAAGGCCTATGTCTACATGGATATCCAAGGTGTGCTTGCACCTTGGGTAGACATACCCATCCTAGCTTTCCCCCCACTAGCCTGGCTAAAAGGAGCAGTGTAGATGCAGTGGGGTGGGCTTCAGCAAGGCGAGTAGGTATCTAGGGTTCCAGGCAGGCTTGTACAATACGGTTTTTAACACTAGTGCAGGTAAAGCTGACACGGGCTACGTCTACCTGAGATGCAGTCACACTGTGGACTGCAGTATAGACAGATCTTCAGAGTCCCCAACAAAGATCAGGGCCCCATTGTGCCAAGCACTGTACAGACAATATGGGTGTGTCTACACTGCCATTAAATGCCCACAGCTGGCCTGCATCAACTGACTCGGGCTTGTGTGGCTCGGGCTGTAAATCTGCTGTGTAGACGTTCAGGCTCCGGCTGGAGCCCAGTCCCCTGTGAGGGGAGAGGGTCCCAGAGCCCAGCGCAATTACACAGCCCCATAACTCAAGTCAGCTGACACTGGCCAACTGCAGGTGCTTAATTGACAGGCAGTCGCTACCAGGAGGAGCTAATGCTCCAAAGAGACACAAGGTGGGAGTCAGGGAATATTATCTCACAGAAGGGAACAGAGGCACAAAGTGACTTGAGCAAAGTCACACAGGGGAGTCTGGCAGAGAGCTGAGAACTGAATGCAGAGCTCCTGACCCCCAGTCCATGAACCTAATCACAAGCTCATCTTTCCATTTTAAAGGCAACACAGCCACTCGCTCTTCCCGATGAAAGCTGCATGGCTTACTCCCCGAGCAGCATGCTAATATCTGTTAATATCAAGCACCAGTGTCAACAGATTATTGCTGCATATGGCCCTGATCTTGCAGCTAGAGGCACAAGGGCTTGCCCTGACATCTGTGCATCACCCCACTGGCTTCAGCCACAGCCAAGGGCTTCAAAGGAAGGCATAAAAAAGTCTATTGTGTACTCAGTTGTGAAATAGCCATAGGAACTAGATATTAGTGGCAGTATTCCCATAGTGACCAAGAGCCCCAGTCACGGACGACGGTCCTCAAAGTGCTAGGTGCTGTACAAACACAAGTGAATGAACAGGATATATTGACATATTACCGGATAGAGAGAGCATATAAATCAGATACAGGTCAAATTACAAAGGATGAATATAAACAAATAACAAAAGTATGTAGGGACAAAATTAGAAAGACCAAGGCACAAAATGAGATCAAACTAGCTAGGGACATAAAAGGAAACAAGAAAACATTCTACAAATACATTAGAATTAAGAAGAAGACCCAAGGACAGAGTAGGCCCGTTACTCAATGATGGGGGAAAGACAATAACAGAAAATGTGGAAATAGCAGAGGTGCTTAATGACTTCTTTGTTTCGGTTTTCACCAAGCAGGTTGGTGGCGCTTGCACATCTAACATAGTGAATGCCAGTGAAAATGAGGTAGGATCAGAGTCTAAAATAGGGAAAAAACAAATCAAAAATTACTTAGACAAGTTAGATGTTTTTAAATCACCAGGGCCTGATGAAATGCATCCTAGAATACTCAAGGAGTGGACTGAGGAGATATCTGAGCCATTAGCGATTATCTTTGAAAAGCCATGGAAGATCGGAGAGTTTCCAGAAGACTGGAAAAGGGCAAATATAGTGCCAATCTAAAAAAAGGGGAATAAGAACAACCCAGGGAATTACAGACCCGTCAGCTTAACTTCTGTACCAGGAAAGATAATGGAGCAAATAATTAAGCAATCAATTTGCAAACACCTAGAAGATAATAAGGTGATAAATAACAGTCAGCATGGATTTGTCAAGAACCCTGTACTTTCAAGTTGAGAGACAGTCTAAAGATGCTTTCAGGTGTGTTCATGTAGAGAAGCATGAATTTACAGTATTTGATGTATACGCTCTCTCTATCCTGTAATATGTCAATAAATCCTGTTTGCTCATTCATTTAAGCAAACCGGGATTTTTGCTTGTAACATCTCAGATATTTACTGCCTGATGCTTTCTAGGGCTGTGTGTCTTCCCTGCAAAATGTAGGGATGTATTTATATCAAGAGCTAATTCCAGTTAGCTATCTCAATATAAAATCCTAGTTAGAGACAAGACACTGTATTTACCTTGGTGTCGCTAGTCAAGGGCAACCCCAGGTAGAAGGTATACAGTAGAATCTCAGAGTTACGAACACCAGAATTACAAACTGAGCAGTCAACCACACACCTCATTTGGAACCGGAAGTACGCAATCAGGCAGCAGCCAGGGGGAAGCAAATACAGTACAGTACTGTGTTAAACTACTAAAAAATTAAGGGAAAGTAGCATTTTTCTTCTGCATAGTAAAGTTGCAAAGCTGTATTAAGTCAATGTTCATCTGTAAACTTTTGGAGGAACCACTATAATGTTTTGTTCAGAGTTACAAATATTTCAGAGTTACGAACAACCTCCATTCCCAAGGTGTTCATAACTCTGAGGTTCTACTGTACATTTGACCTTAATTAATAAACAATAATGCCTCTGTCTTCTATTAGGGATACAAAGTGGGTGAGGTAAGATCTTTTATTGGAATAACTTCTGTTGGTGAGACAAGCTTTTGAGCCACACAGAGCTCTTCAGCATGTTTTTGCTTTTATAGAACTTTTCATCAGTAGATTCCAAAGCACTTTACAAAAGGAGGTTATCCCCATTTTACAGATGAGGAAATGGAGGCACAGAACTTAAGAACTACCATACTTGCTCAGACCCTTAGTGCATTTAGCCTCGGGGTCTCAAACAGGGGGTCATGACTCCTCAGAGGGTCACGAGGTTATTATGTGAGGAGTTGTGAGCTGTCAACCTCCACCCCCAAACCCCACTTCACCTCCAGCATTTACAATAGTGTTAAATATAAAAAAGTGTTTTTAATTTATAAGGGGGTGGTGTCACAATCAGAGGCTTGCTGTGTGAAAGGGGTCGCCAATTTAAAACTTTGAGAACCATCTAGCCCCGCATCCTGTCTCTAGCAGTGGCCTGTGCCAGAACTTCAGAAGGAGTGTACAGAGCAGGTTAGTTGGAGGGATCCACCCCTATTTTCCCTTCCCTGCTTTTGGCAGTCAGAAGTTTAGGGTCACCCCAAATATTGGGTTTTGTCCCTGACCATCATGGCTGATAGCCATTGAGGGACCTATTGTCCATGAACCCAGTTATACTTTTGGCCATCACAACATCCCATGGCAATGAGTTCCACAAGTTAACTGTGCTCTGTGTGAAAGAGTACTTCCTCTTGTTTGTATTAAACCTGCTGCCTGTTAGTGTCATTGGGTGACTCCTGGTTTTTGTAGTGTGGGAAAGTGTAACCACTCTTCTATTCACTTTTTCCACACCAGTCATGATTTTATAGATCTCTCCCTCCTCAGTCATCTCGTTTCTAAGCTGATCACACCTAACGCTTTTAGTCTCTCCTCATATGAAAGCCATTCCACACCCTTTCCTGGTTTTGTTGCCCTTCTCTGAACCTTTTCCAGTTCCACTGTATCCTTTTTGAAACGGGGCAACCAGAACTGTACATGGTATTCAAGGTGTGGTTGCACAATGGATTTATATAGTAGCATTTGATATTTTGAGTCTTATTTTCCATCCCTTTCCTAACAGTTCCCAACATTGTTATTTTATTTGACCACTGCTGCACGCTGAGCCGAGCAAACTAATCACAGCGACTCCAAGATCTTTCTTGGGTGGTAACAGCTAAATTAGACCCCATCGTTGTATACGTATAGTTGAGATTATTTCCTACTATACCCCGCCATATGTCTTATTCTTCACTCATCCATGTTGCATTTTGTCACTCAAAAAATGAAGCCACTTGCCCAAGGTCACCCGGCAGGCCAACAGCAGAGCTGGGAACAGATCCCAAATCTTCCAAACCCCCCACTGGTGGTCTGCCCGCAAGGCCACACTGCCTCATTTGCCACACCGAGGTAGAAGCAGGGACATGCACAGGAATTTAAATGTTATCACTTTTGGAGGGGCACGTTCTGTGCCCTCACCGTGGCCCCAGAGCCAGAGGAGTTCTGTGCCTCTGCCGATTATGGCGGGGGGGGGGGGGGGAGACCTTGCCCCTGCTTTCCTTCCTCCTTCCCCCCATGTGCACACCCATGGGTAGAATCATAAAATATCAGGGTTGGAAGTGACCTCAGGAGGTCATCTAGTCCAACCCCCTGCTCAAAGCAGGACCAATCCCCAGTTTTTGCCCCAGATCCCAAATGGCCCCCTCAAGGATCGAACTCACAACCCTGGGTTTAGCAGGCCCATGCTCAAACCACTGAGCTATCCCTCCCCCCAGGGTAGAAGTAACCTGTCCCTTATCTCCTCTGGGAGAAGGTTACTGCAATGTAAAAAAGCATAACTGTTAGTAGTGAAGACAGCATGAAGGAACAAAACTGATCCAAGGGAAGCAACAGTCTGTAGAACTAAATGCTGGATTCAGGGGACTGGGAAACTTTGCCTGCCTAGTGCACAGCACCACACAAGTTACACGGAAGGACAATATATGGGCCTTCATATTGAGATTACATTTCTTCCTAACCCCTGTTGACGGTCAGCTGATGCCAGGAAGCATCCTATCTGTGGCTAACCCTAATGTTTATCCTAGTTACTAGTATGGGCCAGTCTTACTTATAGAAATGTCTAACCCTTTCATTTTTTTTAATGCACTACGCTCATGCTCAGGCAGCCCAGATACAAGTCTGACATGATTGATTGGGATCTCTATTAACAGGAAAGCCTGGGGACAGATTGCTTCCGCTGGCAGGTAGCCCAGTTGCCTTCATCAACATTCAGGGCCATGCTGCGTAGAAGGGGCCATGAACTGTTTTGACATCCCCACTGCGTGTTGTGTTGTGTCTCTCTGTTTCTCTCTTATCTGAATGGAAATAAGCTAATTAGAGAGCACACCCGGGTGAAAGCAGGTTCACCTCAACATTGCATGGGATTGAGAAGAATGAAAGCACCCCTGGACACTGGTAGGCGTGGTAGAGAGAGACCCAGACAGGCCACCAGAGCAGCAAGCCCATTACTGCACAGATGGCTCAGCAGAGGAGCGTGGGCTGAAGGCGAAGCTGGGTGCAGAACTGGGGATGGGGGAGGAGCTGGAGCTAGAGTTGGAGTTGGCCTGGGAGCAAAGCTGTGGCGGGGGCCAGACCTGAGCTGCGTGGGGGCTGGTCCAGACCTCGTGGGGGCTGGCCCAGGCACTGCTGCATGCACACCCCCAAAAAAACCATTCCTCCACACCCCCTAGGGGGGCACGCCCCAGACTTTTGGGACCATTGGTCTAACCTATGGCTCTGTTCAGCCAGCTCCAGAGAGAGGAATCCATCTTCCTAGAAATCCTGACTTCTGGAAGGGGCAGAGAATTAATTACACACACCCCCAAGCTAGGCCTGAGAAACCCTGCCCTCAGGATAGGATGCTATAGTCCTAGCCAGAAGAAGGTAGCCCTGTCCCTACTTTTACATCCCAGTACAGCACTAACAGCTGCATGTTATTTATTAGTCAACAAGGAAACAGAGCTTTATGCTGCGGTTTGCCATAGGGTGAACCAGTGCCTAGGGCACTGGACTGGGGCTCAGAAGACCTTGGTTCAAGTCCCAGCTCTGCCACAGAGCTGGGACTTGAACCAGGTGACCTTGGACACCCCACAATGTACTCTGTGCCTCTGTGTTTCTCTGTCTATAAAATGGGGATAGCACTTCCTGACCTGCGGCACAGCCACAGGTGGGCCCGGTCCACCTATATCTGAACTTGTGTGAATGCAAAAGCTGGTGACCCGATCCACACCATGTGGACGTCCTGGCTGAAGAGCAGGTGGCTATTGGCCCATCTGCAGAATGCCACGGCCAGCAGGGAGCGGAGCAGCCTGAGCTGCAAACTTCTCCCAGCCCCTGACAACTTCAGCGAGAGCCTGGTCCCTCACAGCTGCCGACCTGTCCTCTACTTTTGGCTTAACCCATACCTGCCTGCAGCGATCAGCCCTCTTCTCTGGTCAGCCCAGCCTGCAGGCTCCCTGCAGTCAAATCCCTTCTATCCCCGTTATCCCGCCTACATGCCTGCCCCTGGCATTCAAATATAGGCCATTTAGATGATTTGCTGTGACATCAAACCTTTGGTGATTGCCTGTCCACCATACGTTGGAGCCCACGCAAATTTCCACGCTGAGCTACACCGCTGCTCCCTACCTCAGCGGGGCATTGGGGGTATAAAATATTCTAATGACGGCGAGGCGTTCACACACTGCAGCGATAAGAAGCCATATGAGCAGGAGGATGGAACTTCACCCTATGGTCCCAGCAGCTGTGACCAAACCCTGGAGAGCCACATGCTGATCCCCCAGGAAGAGCTCACATAGCCACAGAGCAAGAGGAGGGGACTCTGGGCACAAGCTTTGTACAACCAGGACAGAAGTTGGACAGATTCTCCTCTCACACCAGCAGCGCCATAGTGTGATTGCAATGGGGTGAACCCACCACTGACCCCAGCGTAATGAGCGGAACTGGACCAAGATTTTTGATATTTTGCCATTTTAAATGGGAACAGACAGCGTTTTGCTGATGGAGGGTGTGAGATTATTTCAGACCTTGGCTTCAGCGAGTGGAGAGGCAAGAATCCCTCCCTCTGAGGCCAGGATCAGTGCATGTGATCCGAACACTGCCCCCAGAGAGGGACAGAGAAATCACGTACTGGTATCCAAGCCACCCGTGTTTGCTACTGTCCGGCAATGGGCTGGTTTTATGTGCCTGCCTTAGAATCATAGAATCATAGGACTGGAAGGGACCTCAAGAGGTCATCTAGTCCAGTCCCCTGCACTCAGGACAGGACTAAGTATTATCTAGACCATCCCTGACAGGTGTTTGCCCAAGCTGCTGGCATATCACTAGCAGCCTCTGCTCCCGAAGGGCTGCACCTGCCTGCTGGGACTAGCATTTACACACTGTTCAATCTGCCATGGAGTGGGAGGTTCGGCGGTGCATGCTGTACCTGGGGCAGGGCAGACATGGTCTGAAGCTGGAGGAGTCACGCGGATCTGCCCTTGGTTTACAGAGGGGAAATGGGTGAGTTGCTGCCCAAGAGGAGGGTCACAGTTAATGCTAACCGACACTTAGAACAGATCACTTCAGAGGTGAAGTCCAAGGCCATTCCCAGGAAGGACCCATGCAAACCACAACTCTGCAGACTACGACAGATAACTGGATTTGACTAAACTCTACCACCAGTTGGAACATTAGTTTATTATTTCTATTCCACCAGCACGCAGAGGCCCCCAGAATTGGGCCCCTTTGTGCAAGGTGCTGTACAAACAAACATTAGGAGTCACTGTCCTACACACCTTACAATCTAGACTACATTGAAGGCTCCTTGTTTCATCTCGGACTTATTACTATTTACTTGTAGCAGTGCCTAGGAGCTTCAGTCATGAACCAGGACCCCACTGTGCTAGGCACTGTACAAACAGAACTGAAAGCCCCTGCCCCAAACAGATTACAATCTAAATCCAAGGACCATCTCCCTGCTTCAGCTTGTGCTACTTCCAAGCCCACGGGAGTTCTGTTCAAGCGTTGAGCTCTCCTTTCACTCCTCCCCCTCTCAAGCGGTAGAGCTTCAGCTCCTGTGGGCCAGAGAAAATAATGCACCTTAACGTACTTAGCAAGTAACAGAGCAGGATAAAGTCAAGGGGGAAACCTGCAACATTCTACATGCTCCACCCCTAAGGACTGAAGAATTTCACCCAGCCATTGAGGACTGCGTTGCAGGAAAGAGCTTTCAGTCCCACAACAGCAACCAAAATAGCCCCTGCAATTCAGCAGCAAGGAATGGAGTTCTCCCACTATAAGGAAAATACTGCAGTTGTCAGCCCGCTGATCTGCTGTCTCTCGCACGACACTTGTATGGCTCCCTCACCACAGTATGGGAGTGTGCTGTCCACCCTCCGGGCCAACACACGGGACTGAACCAGGAAACTTCAGATGTAAAAAGCACAAGCTACTTGAGCTAAAGCCCCACCGATAGAAGCCTGTTACAGACCTTCTCTGTGTATTAGCACACAGCGGGACCTGTGCCACTGACCTGTGTCTGGGTCTGAATCACAGCTCGTAAGGTTAGCAACGTGGCAGAAATTGGTGACTGTTTGGAAACAGGGAGCTCTTACCAGTGCCTTTCATTTAATCAGGACATTACAGCTCCCCAGGTGCTTTAGATTGGGATGGGGAGACGGCTGGGTGAATGGGACTGGCCACTGTTAATCCTCTGGGCTGTTATCCGAAGCTGTGAGGACACAGAATAATACCATCTCTTTCTGGTGATTAAAGAACTGCTCCCAAGAGCTTCGAGATTCTGCTCAGTAATACGGGGCAGTTATAGTGCGCCTTTCCTCCCATGCTTTGTAATCACAGAGGGTCCCTTTCTGCAGTCCTCCTTCAGGCAAAACAGGCCTTGATTTCCATGGGAGTTGTGCCTGGGTGGGGACTGAGGTTCAATCCTGCAAGGTATCAAGCGATCCTGAGTAACACTGAACATTCTCAACACTCGCTAAGGTCAAAGAGAACAAAGGGTGCTCAGCGGCCTGCAGGATACCAGCCTCAAATGAGCACGACAAGCTTTGGCCTTAAACAATTCATGCAGGAGCCTTTGGATTCTCAGAAGACACACTCTGGCCAATGCAACAGTCTCATGTGAACCCAGGAACGAGATGAGCCCTGTTTAAACACACGGCTCGGTTTATTGTTTAACAGCTCTGTTTGGCTTTTCATGGGGACATGAATTAGAACAGGTTGGGTTTCTTAGGCTGGGAGGAGCAGCCTTTGCCATTTGATTACTCCTTGCTTGTTCTGAACACAGAGCAAAACAAGCAATAAATCCACCTCCGTCAATTAAGTGGTGGTTGATCCTCCCTTTCCTTGTGCATTGTATAAGCATATTACACAGTGGCAAATGACATCAAATTGTAATGGTAGCATTTTATACCCACTTTGCACAGATGCAAGTGACAACAATGTTCAGGGCAATGGAAAAAAAACAAGGTCTGGCTCTCAGGGATTTGGTTACAGAATATAGATTTTTCTTCTCCTCAAGGAGCCTGATCCTTGGGACCAGCTCAGCTGCATTTGCTACAAGATCCAAGTGGCAGAAGGGCAGGAGAAAGTATCTGTATCTCCTGAGGCTACTGGGGGCTGGCTCAGCTCCTGATACATTCCAGAGCAGCCTCGTTGCTGCTCTAATCTATAACCCCTTGCAAGGGTGCTGCAAGAGGACATTGTGGTGACTGAGGATTGTCAGAGGTGAAATCCTGGCACTATTGAAGTCAATGACATGACTCCCACTGACTTCAGCAAGGCCAGGATTTCACCCACCATACCTACACTGTGTAAGGATTCCCTAACAGCTACTCACTCAGGCCAGCTTGCATCACAGGGGCTAAATCCATCCCCTGAGTTATGTGCAATGCAATTCAGCCAGCCCTGCATTTGATACTGAAAACCCTAAGGATGGGCGAGCCATCAGGATAAAGTACATTTTATGACACTCCTCCCTTCTGAACGCCTCCTGTCCCTTGACCCAAGGCTACACTATGTTCTCCTAACCAGTGGTGAACTGGAGCTTGTTCGCACTGGTTTGCTGGAACCGGCTGTTAAATTTAGAAGCCCTTTTAGAACCGGCTGTCTCTTCATCTGCTTTGTTTCTCCTTTATATTTGTTTGTCAGAGTACTGAGGGCCCAGTGTAATTACTTTTTTACTGCTGGGACAGCTATTGATTCTCATAACAGGAGGTGACAAAGCTCCTGCTTCGAGCAGGGGGTTGGACTAGATGACCTCCTGAGGTCCCTTCCAACCCTGATATTCTATGATTCTATGAGTGTGGGGATGTCAGAACCTCATTTCTGTCTATATTATTTGTACTTCTCTAGCCCCCTTTACAATGGTATCTCAGCACTTCGTAACCTGTAATTATTGATCATCACCACTTCCCTGGGAGGCCGGGCAGTGCTATTATTCCCACTTTACAGATGGGAAGTGGAGGCACAGAGAGGCTAAATGACTTGCCAAAGATCCCACGGGAAGTCTGTGGCAGAGCACAAAACTGACCCCTGGTATACCAACTCCTAGGCTCATGCCCTAACCACTGGGCCACCTCAGCTCTCCTATCTCTTAGCAATAAGATTCTGCTATCACTTTCCTCCATCAAGAACCAGCTAAACAGGCTGGCATCAATGTCAGCGGAACATCAGCCCCACCTGTTTTTGTACAATAGCACTAAGGCAGTGAGTGGCAAGATATTTGCTTGGAGCGCACTTTTATAAAAAGTTACACTGGAAAATCAAATGGCATTGGTGACACAACGGGGCTGTCTGTTACGAAGCAACTCCCTGTGGGGTGAGTGGGGGCGGGACACCAGGGACCCAGAGAAAATGTACACCTGCCTTCCTGCTCCTTTTATCACTCTTTTTTTAATGTTGCCTTTCCTTGGGGCAGTAGTTTTGTGCTGTCTTTCTTGTCGGTGTCAAGGCTCTGTGATGTACAGAGACCCCAGCCTCTAGATCACACTACGCACTAGAGAAGTCTAGATGCTAGACTTCCCAGGCCACTGCACCCACTGAGAACTCACCATAGCTGAGGGAGGTGAGCTGCAAATGAACCGCTGCAGCTCCAAGGCCCATTCTACACTGTCATAGAATCATAGAATATCAGGGTTGGAAGGGACCTCAGGAGCTCATCTAGTCCAACCTCCTGCTCAAAGCAGGACCAATCCCCAACTAAATCATCCCAGTCAGGGTTTTGTCAAGCCGGGCCTTAAAAAATTCTAAGGATGGAGATTCCACCACCTCCCTAGGTAACCCATTCCAGTGCTTCACCACACTCCTAGTGAATAGTGTTTCCTAATATCTAACCTAGACCTCCCCCACTGCAACTTGAGACCACTGCTCTTTGTTTTGTCATCTGCCACCACTGAGAACAGCCTAGCTCCAACCTCTTTGGAACCCCCCATCAAGTAGTTGAAGGCTGCTATCAAATCCCCCCTCACTCTTCTCTTCTGCGGACTAAACAAGCCCAGTTCCCTCAGCCTCTCCTCATAAGTCATGTGCCCCAGCCCCCTAATCATTTTTGTTGCCCTCTACTGGACTCTCTCCAATTTGTTCACATCCTTTCTGTAGTGGGGGGCCCAAAACTGGACGCAATACTCCAGATGTGGCCTGACCACTGCCGAATTCCCCTCAGGCAGCTCTAGGCTTCCCTGCCCAGGAATTCCCCCACATGAGGGAAATCTCCAGCTGACCAGTTGGGCCAGTCTAGCGGGGCCCAAAATCCAGCCTTTGCTACCTAACTCAGTCCCACCTGCATTCAGATCGGTATCCATGGCTACCGTAAAACCAACTCTAAGATCTTGTATACACAAGAAAGGTGCACCAGGGTAAGGTGCTATTTTAAAGCAGTGCGAAAAGATGCATGGACTCACTTTGTGTCAAGCCAGGCTCAGTTCAGTTTAGTTGAAGTCAGATAGGAACATGTTTAAGCTAAACCAACAAGCCACTTGTAAAGTGAAATAAGATTGTCTACACGGCTTCTAGCCCCGCTTTCACTGAATCGGTCTAAATTCATGCCTCAAGCTATCCTACTGCAGCTCTCTCAAGTGAGTTTCCAATGCACCTGCCTCTGTTATCCTCACAGTGAAGGTACACATGCTGTGCGACTTGGCTTCCTTCTACTATGAGCAGGGGTTTGAGAAGGGGTTGAGAGCAGCACTGACCAGAGCAGGCTTGGCCTTTATAGATTGCCTTGTCTTTTTTCAGGGTCTCCCAGCTCTAGGGCTTCAGAGTCATGAGCCAGGTGCTGGTAGCACACAGAGATGCTGCCCTCACACCACGGCACACGGGAATGCGTGTAACTGAGAAAGGAGGTGTTGGCTGAGGTTGCCCTTTGGTGGAAGGGCCGGGGGACCTTTAATGCTCTGCTAGTGTGACCAAGAAAAAAAAAAAAGAGCCAGAAGGAAATGTGATTACAATATATAACTGCACCGCTCCATTGGAGCAGCCCCCATATGGCATGGCAAGGCAGGCACTGGGTGCAAGGCATGGACATTTACCCTGCGCTGGTCCAGAGACCTTGGATTCAGGCATACAGGAAGAAGCAGGGGCAGCATGTCCCCCATTCACCTTAGAGAAGGGGTGAGTAGCAAAGTGTGGAGCTTTGGCTCCACCCCGCCCCCCACCATCACCACAATTAGTCAGCACAGCTGAACTGCTGCATGGGGGTGTTATTTGCTGCTGGTATATGCCAGGAGCAAAGAATACCCCCGCCAACCCAAGGAGAGAGGGAATTGGGCCTCAGGGCTGTGCCTAGAGTCACAGTCTAGCCCTAGCATCTCAGGGTACATCTATACTGAAATAAGATACCTGTTGCACAGCCGAACATGGCCCAGTCAGCTGACTCAGGCTCATGGGGCTAAACATTGCAGTGTAGGTGTTAGGCCTTGGGATAGAGCCTGGGCTCAGGGACCTCTCCCCCACCGTGGGGTCCCACAGCTCAGGCTCCAGCCCGAGCCAGAACCTCTACACAGCAATTTCAGAGCCCGGCAGCCTGAGCCCACTCACCCGGGCCAGTCGCGGGTGTTTAATTGCCCTGTAGATGTACCCTCAGTGCCGGTTGTCCCATCTGTAAAATGGAGCTCATATGTCCCTGCCTGGCTGAAGGGTTAGGAGGATTAACTAGGTAGCTTGGTAAAGCACAATGGCTCTGACCAAAGACGTGAGGTGAAGGTGCAAAGGCTGCTTACATTCCCCCAATCCCTGACTGCCAGGGGCTGGTTCCACCTCCTTGCTCATTAGACCAGCTTCAGGGCTGCTCTAAATTAGGCTACCTAGGAATAGCCCCCAAGGGTCTATTACCTCAGTCAGGGATCACCCGAGCCCCCTCCCATAGCCCACACCCCAACCCCCAACCCCGAGCCCCCTCCTGCACCTCAAACCCCTCATCCCCAGCCACACCCCAGAGCCCACACCCCCAGCCCAGAGACTGTACCCCCTCCCACACCGCAAGCCCCTGCCCCAGCCCAGAGTCCCCTCCCACGCTCCAAACCCCTCCGCCCCAGCCCAGAGCCTCCTCCTGCACCCCAAACCCCTCATCTCCGACCCCACCTCAGAGCCCGCAGCTCCAGCCGGAGCCCTCACCCCCTCCAGTACCCCAATCCCCTGCCCCAGTCCGGTGAAAATGAGCGAGTGAGCGAGGGTGGGGGTAGAGCGAGGAGGGAGGGGGGATGGCATGAGTGGGGGTGGGGCCTCAAAGAAGGGGCAGGGCAGGGCCACCAGGTGGGGCAAGGGCGTTCAGTTTTCTGCAAATAGAAAGTTGGCAACCTTACTCCTGGAAGATGTGAATCGTGGAAGCTTTACTGACCATGCAGCCTTTAAGTCGGAGCTAGCTGACTATTTAGAACGACCTGAATTGCAATGAACTCCTTTCAAGTTAATCAAGGTGAGAGTTATTTAGGGAGGAATCTTCAAAAGTGAGTCAGGAGCACACGCCCCATTGAAAAGCAATGGGAGTTCAGTGCCTAACTACATTAACTGCTTTAAAAATTCTCAGCCTTAGTGCCTACCTTTTATTCGCAATGTCTACACTGCCACTGTCAGCAAAACATATGTCACTCAGGGGGTTGAATATTCCACCCCCCTGAGCAACGTAAGTTACACTGACATCAGCATTCGTGTGCATAGCACTATGCTGGCAGGAGAGCTTCTGCCGTTCGTGGAGGTGGTTTTATTACGCTGACAGGAGAACTGCCGCGCTGTGCGTGTAGACATGGCCTAAGCGTGGGGCTTTCAGTGCTTTTTGTTTGTGTGAGGGGATTCGAAAAGCTTTTGCAACTGATTCTTGAAGTCCTTCCAGTCCTCTAGTCCCCTATGGGCCACTTGTGACACAGGAAGGAGTCTGCCAATAGGGGGATAAAGCAGAACATTGGCACGTTCTGCTGCAGATACAACAGATCGAATGCCAAGAGATTGATCCCAGCTCAGAAACTATCTGAACATGCCCCTTTCAAACAACTCCCTGTGCTCTACCTTCTGACAGCAGTTTTGCTGGAAAATTGGGTTTCACTATTTTTGGGGGGCAGAATTCCCGCCTTTCCATGGAAAATGCCTTTTTGTTGTTGTTGAAAAACAAACCCCCAAAAATCAGGTTTTAGCCAAAAATGAAATATTTTAATTCTGAAATGCTGCTGCAGTGCCTGAAAGGAGTTGTAGCTCACACACAACTCATGACCCCGTTCTCCTCTATGGACTGGATTCCCCTGCCATACTTCATCTCCCATGATGCAACACAGCCACGCAACTGCTATAATACAACCTAATTTCCCCAATGGGGGAGAGTGTGGTGCATCATGGGAGATGTAGTCCAACCAGAGAGTCTGGCCTATGGAGGAGAACAGGAGCATGAGGCATCTGGACTATAATTTCCACGAGGCATCATAGCAGCATTTCAGTTTCCAGCTCAAAACTGAAAGTTTCCACTAAAAAGTCCATTTTCTACCAGCTGTACTCATTCTATCCCCCCTTGACTACAGAGCCTTCCTTTCTGGCCACACACACAGAACCACTTGTCTATCCATGAAAATACAACTCCTAAAGTCATCTTCTCAGCTCATCTATTTGACCAAATTACTTTTCTTCAAATACTTCCTTCATCCCATCTAATTTAAGATCCACCAACATCAGTGTTCCTTCACTGACTTCTATAGTGTTACTCTGGATGTATGCAGACATAACAGACCAGAACCTCAGCTGACCATGTTTGTTTCCCGAAATCAATATTTACTAGATGGGATGGGGCATTTCAGAGTCAATACAATCTCTTCAGAATATGAGAAACTTCATTAGAACATAGTTGTTTGTTTTGGCTTTTTACAAGCAATTTTCAGATTGTTAAAAAGATAATGGATGTAATTAAAAACCAAGAATGAACAGTGCAGAGCATAATGCAATATTGACTTTTGCAGCTCTCACTTTTGAAAGTGAGATGAGTTTTATTGATTTTTTTAAAACACTTCATATAAATTCCACAGACAAAACCTTAAAAAAAAAAAAGTTGAGGTTGACTAAGTGCAACATGCCACGAGACAAACCCCAATAAGCAAGGAAATGCCAAATTATAGACCAGACCTCTTCAGCTACTAACTCAGCTCTTGGAGACACGTGATTACACAAGAATCTCAGCTTTCACTTTAAAAAGCCCTCCTGGGAGCAGAGGACTGGATGGGACTTCCAGGTTCATCAACTTCAGTCCCCTGATATCACAAGTACCTAGTCATATAATCCCATTCATAAATCTATCTCTTTGTTGTAGAGAAGAGAGTGAAACCAAAAATCCTAAAGGCTCAAAACCCAGAAAGCAAATAAAAACCAAAACAAAAGAACAATGTATTACTTTAAAATCATGATTTTTAAAGCCATTTTCAGGATTTTTGGGGGGTCTGGCTCATGATTTTTGAATGCATAGGCTTAGCAATACTGGCTCTTAACTATACATTTGAATATAAGAACATAGGAATGGCCATACTAGGTCAGACCTAGAGATCCATCTAGCCCACTATCCTGTCTTCCAACAGTGGCCAATGCCAGGTGCTTCAGAAGGAATGAACAGAACAAGTGATCCATTCCCTGTCGTCCATTCCCAGCTTCTGGCAAATAGAGGCTAGGGACACCATCCCTGCCCATCCTGGCTAATAGCCATTGATGGACCTGTCCTCCATGAACTTATCTAGTTCTTTTTTGAATCTTGTTATAGTCTTGGCCTTCACAACATCCTCTGGCAAGGAGTTCCACAGGATGACTGTGCATTGTGTGAAGAAATACTAACTTTTGTTTGTTTTAAACCTGCTGACTGTTAATTTCATTTGGTCACCCCTATA
Organism: Chelonia mydas; assembly: GCF_015237465.2. NCBI lineage: Eukaryota > Metazoa > Chordata > Testudines > Cheloniidae > Chelonia > Chelonia mydas. Next base: position 253,243,228 of record NC_057850.1, read on the forward strand.
GTTCTTGTGTTATGAGAAGGAGTAAATAACACTTCCTTATTTACTTTCTCCACACCAGTCATGGTTTTATAGACCTCTATCATATCCCCCCTTAGTCATCTCTTTTCCAAGCTGAAAAGTCCAAATCTTTTTTCTCTCTCCTCATATGGAAGCCGTTCCATACCCCTAATAATTTTTGTTGCCTTTTTCTGAATCTTTTCCAATTCCAATATATCTTTTTTGAGATCCACACAGCAAGTTCATACTGGCAGTAACAGACTCTGGCTTATCACAAAAAAAAGTCTCTTGCCCACCACATATAAGGAAACACAATATACATTCACACCTCCCACAATACAGTGCAATTGCAAAATCCCAATTACAGCCTTAGCCACATGAGCCGGTATTAGGTGTCGACATATCTGCCCAAGTTGAGAGCATGGGGTGTTATAAATTTAGGGGAGAGGTTGAGGTTGTAACTTAACGGTTTGTGGGCTCTGAGTTTCATTTAGATGAAAAATCTGAAAGATAACAACCCAGCGATGTGTTATTGAGAGGGCACCAAATAAAAGGTCAGACATTGGAAATTAAGTGCCCCCTTGGCAGAGTGCCGACCCAGATCACTCCCCAGTGACACAGCAAGGCACTGCTGCAGGCACACCACCCTCAGCTCCCTCTTGTTTCTCCCAAATACCTTGTTTGTTGTCCAGCTCACTTAAAGTAATATTCTCCTTCCAGCGTCCAATTTGAAAAAGTCGTTTCCTTTAGCTCCTGAGGCCAAAAACCAGGCTCAGCTAAGAGCTGGGTTTTTATCCTGGTCATGAGATACCACCTGCCTCCCCCTTCCTCCCCACCCACCCACCCACCTACCCACACACACACACACACACACACACACACACACACACACTTACACTTAGAGAGCTTACTTGCTGCTCCCTTTAACACCTCTTCCTTAAAGGGGCAGTGTCATGGAAAGGGTAGGCTGACCCCAAGGCCTCTGACGCCTTAGAGGGGCCAGGCCACCCTGTTATCGTCCCCTTCTCATAGTCATTGTAAAGCATAAACTTATTAACACATTTCTTTTCAAATCCCCAGAGAATGTAGTCTTTGTTCTCAGATAATGTGCTATAAATGTGAGGAGGATATGCCTGTGACACAGATGGCAATTTCAGTATCTTTGGGAGATCTCACTGCATTAAGTGCCTGCATCACAGTGGACCAGGGACTGTCTGTAATTCCATGGGCAGGGTGACCACAGCCTTCCAGGAACTAAGAACAGAGGGGGGAGAAGCCAAATACATTCAGGTTGTAACACCTCCCAAGAGGTTCACATAGACTGGTTCAAACTGGATTCTCCAGAGACCATCCGGCAAAGAAAGGAGTTTTGTATAAATAGCCTGAATTTAAACTGATGCAGGGCCTGCTTTCTGATCCAGTAAGCAGACAGGTCATTCTCCACAAGGGAGGCCCCCATCCTTCCTGGGAAAGTTTGGAAGGACTTGATCTATTTGTGGGTGCTCGTTCCGAACCAAGGTTATGAACTTGTAACTGCAGGAAAACCCAAGGGTCGGACTTGAAGGACTGGCTACCTACCAGAGTCCTTGCTGGAGCCAGGGTGATCTCTGGGAAGCTTATTAGCATGAATGTAGGTTCTTTTACTTTTAATGTTTTTTTCTGTAATGCTTTCACCTTAAGCATAAATGTGCTTGCTTAAAAAGATCTGTGTGGTAATCTAAGATCCCTCTAAGATGGGTGGCTGGGTGGCCACGCACCAGGCTATCAAGAACCATGCAGGCACACAGCCACAGGGGCCTGGAATGGAGAGAAGAGAGGTAGGGGGCGAGCAGGGCTGCAGCGAGGAGGGGCACCTCTCCCCAGCCCCCAGGCCCGGGCTGCTGTGGCAAGAGAGGGCAGGGGGGAGTCCTCTCTCTCTGCCACAGCCCCAGGGCAGCCTGAACCCCGAACCCCTCATCCCCGGCCCCACCCCAGAGCCCGCACCCCTAGCCAGAGCCCTCACCCACCTGCACCCCAAGCCTCTGTCCCAGCTCTGAGCCTCCTCCCGCACCCCAAATCCCTCATCTCCTGCCCCACCCCAGAGCCCTCACCCCCAGCCAGAGCCCTCACCCCCCCCCGACCCCAACCCTCTGCTGCAACCCTGAGCCCCCTCCCACACTCTGAACCCCTCAGGCCCACCCCCGCCACATATCAACTCCATATTGGTGCACATAACAAAATTCATTCCACACATGGATGTAAAAAATTAGAGGGTTACTAACTTATCACTGCTGGCAATTACACTGTTTACAGCCTCTGAGAAGAAACCCAAAGCAGCCCTGCTCAGGCATTCTGACTTGCTGGGGAATTCACAGTGAAGGCCATGAATTATGCAGCCTGGAAATGACCCAGTCAGGAGGGAGAGAGACGTAGATCTCTGACCAAGAGAGGTGGTAGCTGGGGAGCTGGAAGCCTGGACCACAGAGGGGGGAAATGAGGTGCAATTTCTTTGAATTGTGACATTATAGTTGTGATACAGAGCAAAGAGGTTGAGAAATCCCTGCTCTATGTGACAAATTGAACCCTGCTTCAATAGCGAGATGCTAGCATGCCTGAATAATAATAATGCATAAAAGCTGGAATGTCTTGCTCAAGAAGTTACAATTGGTGGATAGAACCTTTTACTGTAGTGGGACACTGGTCCAAATTCAGCAAACATCAGCAGAGACCAAAAGTTGTTACTGTCTTTAACTAGCACCATAGGTGTACATGGCACTTTACAGGCAAGTAAAAATATGATCTAAAAGCTCACTCCTGTATGTGACTGACTTTACTCCCATGTGCAGACCCATTGAACTCAATAGGACAGCTTTGAGATGAGTAAAGTTACTCACGTGTGTTTGCAGGATCAGGCCCTCTGGAACAGATCCTGAGACTCTTACTCACTGTAACTAATACTATACTTTACTATATGTTCCATTCTATGCATCCAATGAAGTGGGCTGTAGCCCACGAAAGCTTATGCTCTAATAAATTTGTTAGTCTCTAAGGTGCCACAAGTACTCCTGTTCTTTGTTCTTGTAAGTAGTACCTTATCCCATTGAAATCAATGGGTTGACTCACAGGGTAAGATAGTACTCAGAGTGGGGATGGTAGAATCAGGCCCCAGGGTCTGATCTGGTGAGGTGCTAAGCACCCTCAATGGAAGTTGAGGAAGGAAGGATAAGGGGTATGGTAGAATCTAGATATACCTTGCACATCTTGTTGGTTATCTGTTTTTAATGATCATACATTATAATTTGAGGGAAAGTTCAGACAAAAGTTAGGAGGAGATGAGGTCGGTGTGACTCAGGGATCCCTTTGTTGCTAATGGGAAGAGAGTTTTACAGGATTCCCTGGGTCATACATATGCATAACAGCTCACCAAGGCTGGCACGTGAGGTCGCTATTGAGGGCCCATAGCCCACTGATCATCATAATCATTGTGAGCACTGTGATGTGAGTACAGATAATATTTAAGGAGTTATGTATCTATACTAAATATTATGTTCTTAAGGTCTTGCAATTAAGGCAGGTCACCAGGAGGTGACGTACCGCTGAAAGGTTCCCTTCAGGCAGGCAATAACAGGTGTCTATCTCTATCTCCAGTGATGAGCTGCCAAAATCTTAACAACCAGTTCCCTCCTCACCCCACGAGGGGGTCGTACCCCAACCCCGGGACGCTGGCGCCATCCCCCCCCTCCCCGACTGCCCCCGGAACCGGGCAGGAGGGTCTCGTGGGCCATCGTAGTGGGTGCCCACTCTGCCCCGCCCCTAAGAGCCAGAGGAACCTGCCGGGGGGTGCGGGGGGAGTCCTGGAGATGCTTACCTGGGGCAGCTCCCAGGAAGCATCTGGCAGGTCCCTCTGGCTCCTAGAGACGGGGGAGGGAAGCTAGGGGCGGAGCAGGGGGAGTGGCTTCTCCCCCCACTGATCACATCAAAAGTGGCGCCTTAGGCACCGACTCCGTGGATGCTCCGGGGCTGGAGCACCAATGGGAAAAATTTGGTGGGTGCAGAGCACCCACCGGCAGCTCCCCGCCCCGTGCCCGGCCCCAGCTCACCTCCACTCCACCTCCGCCCCTGAATGCGCCGCCCCGTTCTGCTTCCCCCCCTCCCCCGCCCCCTGCTTCCCGCGAATCAGCTGTTCGCGTTAATCCAGCCCTGGGTGGGGCTCATATAAGTACCTAACGTTTCTAACCTGCAGTAAAGGCAGAACTAACTATGGGTGTATACAAACCCTGAGCTAGTGTCTGCGTGAGGAGATGTGTCCCGCTTAGGAACAGATATTTAGTGAAAGTCCCTGGGAGCTGCTACTCAGACTTCTGCTGTTCCTGATCTCTATAAATGACCCAATAAAAAGGGGCTCAGCTGTAAACCTAAGCCACTTTACGAGGCTGTAAGCAAAGGGAAAGGTACATCCTGGACGCCCTTTCAGATACTCCCCTCCCTCACAGGAGAAATACATTAAAAACCGTGAGATGCTCTGATACCATGGTAATGGCGGCCAGGTACGTTCCACGGCTGGTGTGTTGATACAGAGGAAGCGGTGACTGCAGTTCAGTAGGACTGACAGCACGATGTGCTGTTCTGCTGGAAATACCGGTAGATGGTTGTGGTTGTTAAGATCCCCTGGCCTTTCTCTTCAGAGGAAAGTTGTTAATGCTGGTGTCCTGGATTAATCGCAGTGCAGGTCACTACATTCTGCCTTCCTACATTCCCCCTGCAGAGTGGCGATGCTCAAGCTGTGGTCTGCAGGCCACTGGCTGCCTCTGGAGAGCCAGCTAGTCCCATGGTACAGCTCCTCCTCCTCGTTTCCAGCTACAAGTGTCAACCCTGTGAGACCGGCTTCAGAAGAGGCAGCTCCCAGCTACAGTGACAGCAACAGCTCTGTACTTCTGATTGCACTATTCATCCAAGGACCTCTGAGCACTTCATGTTAGGAACCATCACAACAACCCTTTCAGAGCACTGTACAGGTAGATGGGCCACCTAAGGAACACCTGGATCAGGGGAATTGTCCCAGGTCTCACCCAGTCAATGGCAGAGGATAGAAGTGAGGAACTCTGACCCCCGGCTGCTTGCTTCAAGACTACGCTCCCTCTGCAGCACTAGCCCTTGTTGACAAGGAGGCCTGAAAGTTCAAATTAAATAAAAATTGAACCCGAGGCAAGAGTTTAAAAATGGAGCTCTGAAGTCAGGCTCCAAAGTCCATATCTAGGTACCTGAGTAAAATGCCAGATTCTTCAGAGTACTCAGTGAATAATTATGGATTTAGGAGCTGCAATCCAGGCATTTGTTTTACAAACTATTGGCCATAATCATTGCCCGAACTTTCTCCAAGTCTGAAAACTTTTGGAAGTTCTCTATTGGATTCATGTATGGACTCCATAAGAAGACGGGATGGATGGGGCTGGGGTTAAATCCCGGGATGCAAAAGATCTGGGTTCAGTTGCCGCTTTTGCCACAGACTCCCTGTGAGACCTGGGCAAGTCACTTAGGCCCAGATTTTTTATGGATATTTAGGCATTGTGGCACCTAAGTCCCACTGACTTTCAATAACACTTATGTTCCTAAGTGCTTAGGTTACTTCTGATAAGGACACTTAGGATCCTAAGTCAGGTGTTGCAATGCAGAGCTGAGCAATGGATAAATGCCTTTAAAAATCTAAGCCTTAGTCTCTCTGGGCTTCAGTGCTCCACCTATAAACCAAATCGAATCCTTCCTTTCTCCCACTTGTCTATTTAAAGTTGGAATTCTGAACTGTGCTCTTAACTGTAAGCTCTTGAGACAGGGGCATTTTTACCCTGTGTATGTACATCTCCGAGCACCATGGTGCCCTGATTTCAGTTTGGGCCACTAAATATTATTGTAATGCAAATAATTAACTATCCCGTGGGTATGGCATCACCGCAGTTGGCAGGGAGCCTCCCAGCCGACGTAGGCAGACTCACACGAGTCCGGCTTGAGCTAGCGCACTCACAATAGCCATGTAGCTCTCAAGCCTACCCAAGCCCATGGGTCTGAGCTCGTCTGGCTAGCCCAAGCTACTGCCCTAGCCACAATGTCTACGCTGCTATTTTTAGTGTGTTCACTAGCACCCTCTAGCATGAGTCTGCCTCCTGGGTTGGTAGACTTGCTCCCAGCTGCCGTGTAGACATACCCTACAAGGCCAGATCCTCAGCAGCTGTAAATGAGAGTAGCTCTGTTGAGGTCACATTTGACTGAAGTTAGTGGCCTATGTTGATTTACACCAGCTGAGGATCTAGCCTATAGTTTTCTTGACCCAGTCAGCACAGGGTTTAATTGGAAATCTTATGAGAATAGCCTCATTTCATTTCTTCTCTTTCTCTCTCTTTTTTTTCTAGATAAAATGTAGCGGGGCCATGTTTGTTGCAAACAGAGGCATAATTGCATTTACTGCAAATGCTCTTGGATCAGGTATTCATTCACCAGCTGCTAAAATAAAACGAAGAGCCACTAGAGAGTTGGATTCGTAAAGTGGAGAAGGCAAATGAAACATGCAGCCAGGGCTCAATTGCTTCCTTTGGCCTGTAATTCTTCCTCCATGTCTGCTCATCTGAGTTTTGAAAGTTAAGAAGGATCCAGGCCAGCAGTCTGGGAGGAGAGGGTATTCCATGCTATGCTGTAGCAGCTTTTAGCTGGGGTCTCGATGCCCTGGACAAACATTACCCAATGAAGCCTAATAAATCACAACAACCCTACGACGTTAGTATGGAATTACATGACTTCCACCATCTGTAGGGAGCAGCTGGCCCTGGCTTTGTCTTCACTGCAGAAAGGGTGTGGTTTTTATATCAGGGTAGCAATCTCAGTGGAAAATCATAGTGCAGACAAGGCACAGGTGGCTTCTACCTTGACCTGACATGGGGAAGCCAACCCTGTACCCTGCCGGGGGTTTGGATCGCCTAGCACCACCCAGGTAAAAATGATAATGTCTCGTTCCTACTAGGATTTCATACAGAGGGAGCTATTGCCATGTGAAAACTCGTCTCTCTTGAAGTAGAGACATAGCCTACTGCAAAGCTAGGCTTCATCACAGGTTAGATGAGCAAGTAAAGAAAATGTTGTCTACCAGGGGCTTTCAGACTTTCTCCTTTCATCTTAATGGCGAGATTGTTGCATGGTTGCTGCCCATTCGCCATCACGCTGCCTAGCTCCCTTCCCATGCAGAGTCTCCTAACATCCCCCGGTAATTACAGTCTTTGCTAGCCTGGAAATTGTGTCAAAGGCAGCTAAAAATCCATTAAGCAACATAACAGCTGGAAACGACGAGGAGGAGCCAGTACCATGTGACTAGCTGGCTCTCCAGAGACAGTCAGTGGCCTGCAGACCACAGCTTGAGCATCGCCGCTCTGCAGGGAGAATGCAATGATCTGCACTGGGACTAGTCCAGGACACCAGCATTAACAACTCCTAAGAAAAAGGCCATGGGATCTTAACAACCACAAGTATTCTCCAGTGTTTCCAGCAGAACAGGACATCACGCTGTCGGCCCTACTGTACTGCAGCCACCGCTTCCTCTGTACCAATATACCAGCCGTGGGATGTACTTGGCCCCTATTACCAGAACATCCCAGCATCTCACAGTTTTTAATGTATTTCTCCAGTGAGGTAGGGAAGCAGTATCCCCACCCATTTTGCAGATGAACAAAGGGCCAGGTTGACAAAGCAGCTTAGAGATGCAGAGAGGTGCCAGGTGGAATTTTCAAAAGCTCCTCATCTGCTCATGCACCTAAGTCCCAGGTCACCTCGGAAGCCTGTGGCAGAGGAGGGAATGGTACCCAGGACCCCTGAGTTCCAGCTAGCTCTGTAACCATTGGGACATCCTTCCTCTGTGAGGCCACTACCCTACTGTAGTTTGTAAAATGCTTTGGGATGCTTGGATTGATGGTGGTGGGAGCCATGAAAGTAGCCAGAAAGGAAGCATTCTGTTATAAGAGTCTGGTTTTCTCTGTTAAGGGCGACTCTGTCCTTTGCATTTTTAATTTAAAACATGGTTGATAATCTTGCTACCATCCAGTATGGAACAGGCCCTTTGCCAGCATTCTTGCACTGCAGTGGTGTCAAGCAATTTAGTCAGTGCCTTTTAATATCGAGATTTCTTATGGGATTAATGAAATTCACGCAGAAGGTGATACTGCAGCAAAGCGTATCTATTGGTGTGAGCTCCCACCATAGAGACGCAGTCACTTGAACCGGACAGATAGGGGCTTAAAAGGCCGAGATAAAACTTAGCATAATTGTCATTTTTCTTCTAATGTGAGATTTCTCAAGATACAAAAAGCAGCAGCCCAAAAGGAAGTGATTGGTAATAAGCATGAGGTGATAAATGGATGAATATTAATGTGACTCTGATAGGGTTGTACAGGTATGTCTAGGAGCTGTGTGTAGACACCAACCTGTGCACAAAACCCACACACACACTATGCAGAGCCCTAATTCACCCCTTTCCTAGGGTTTGGCTTTTTTGAAATCAGCAATAACAAAGTTCAGGCTTGGCTGATCCTAGGCTTCCTCACCCAGGACTGCTCAGCCCACACCCTAGATCCTCTCTCCTCAGGCAGCTACTCACACTTATCTCAGTAGGGAAATGAATTGCTTATCTCAGAGTCTGTAGAACTCACCGGCAGTATCAACTGCTAACAGGAAGAGGTTGTTTCAGGCAAACATCTCCAGTCAGTTAGTGCCTTTTAAGACTGGTAATCCTTTAAAGCCTACATGCTGGGACCTTTTGGTTTTGCTGCCATTTTGAATTTCGCTGGAGGACAATAAGAACATAAGAACGGCCATAATGGGTCAGACCAAAGGTCCATCAAGCCGAGTATCCTGTCCTCTGACAGTGGCCAGTGCCAGGTGCCCCAAAGGGAATGAACACACAGGTTATCATGAAATGATCCATCCCCTGTCATCCAGTCCCAGCTTCTGGCAAACAGAGGCTAGGGACACCATCCCTGCCCATCCTGGCTAATAGTCATTGATGTACCTACCTTCCATGAATCTATCTAGCTCCCTTTTGAACCCCAGTAATGATGTATTATATGCAGTCACATGGGGCTACTCCTATGAATCATAGAAATGAGAGCTGTAAGAGACCTATTTGGTCATCTGATCTATTTTCCTAGCAATGCAAGAGTCTTTCTTGATGTCCATTTGCTAATGTTTTACACAGTGAAGCTTTAAATGTTTTACAGTATGGGGCTTCCACGTCTTCCTTCACTCATCAGCCAGCTAGATTGACAGGTCCCTGCTCCAATCACTGTGCAAACAAAAGGAGATCCAATCTACATTGTTCAGAGAATGGCAAGGGATGATGAACAGCGGAACAAAGAGAGGGTGAGAGGATGAGGTGACAGCAGTGGGAGATGTGGACTTACTCATTATCAATATGAAAGGCCAATTCTTTTTTGATTCCTACTAAGCTCTTTGCCATGATAGTATCTAGTGGCGATGCGTTCCACAAGATGACCTGGTTTAAAATAAATAAATACAAGTATTTTCTTCAATTGCTTTTAAATATTTTGCTCCCAATTTCCCTTCTCTAGACCATTTACTAGGTTGCAAACCTCTTTTGCGTCCCCTCTTCTTCATCTCCTCCCCCCCAAACTAAACTGGTCTTTCAAATCTGTCTCCATTTGGGGGTCTCTAATTGTTCTTAATGCCCATCAGTGAACCCTTCTGCTTTGGCTGTATGTTTTTCTGAGATGGGGTGATCAGATCTGTGCACAACTGAGTTATTAAATTCTACGTAGTATTTATGATCAAACTCTGACTAATTACATTTTATGTAGCCTTTGTGTATCATTTGCAGTCAAATCATTTTAGCTTTCATTGGCACATTGAGCATGTGAGGAATCACCATCTATTTTCTTTTGGTTTTCCATCATGCAGAGAGTGTGTGTGGGAGAAAAGGAGGGGGAGTGAGAGGGGAGCCCTCAAAGAACATAAAACCACTGTGCAAACAAAAGGTCCATGACGGGCCAGATCCTTAGCTGGGGGCAATGCACCCTTAAATGGAGTTACACTGATTTACACCAGCTGGGGATCTGGTCAGAGGCCATCAGTAAAGCCGTGATGCCAATTTGGTTTAAATGTCCACAGTGGAACAGGTAGCAGAGTAGCTGGACAAGCCATGGCTGCACTGCGCTGGGCTCTGCCTCTCCCTTGGGCAGTTCAGCACATGTTCAACCATGAGCGCAACTGCCAGAAAACCCAGCCCTGCTGCTGCTGAGCTGACCCAGGGGGGATGTCACGCTGCTGGCAAAGGACAGAGCGAAGGAGTGAAACCCCCGTACCACTGGGTTTCTGAGGAGCAGAGGCCACATTCTTTCCCGCTCAGCATCCGGCCAATGCGAAGGGTGTCACTCCACCAAGCCCAGTAAGCAGGAGCCCACCTGCAATACCTTTAATGGGGCCCCTTGTGCAAGGCCCAAGAAGCATTCCTTTCTCCCCGCAGCCTCAGTCAAACGGCTCTGCCCTGCCAGCGACCGGAGGATTCAGAGCAGAGGGTGGGGGCCATCGGAGAAGGTGTCCACTGCCAGACAGGATGCCCAGTGCTGACCTGAGTTCAAGTTCCTGTTCTACCACGGACTCCCTGTGTGACCTTGGGCAAGTCACTTGGCCTCCCTGTGCCTCAGTTTCCCATCTGTAAAATGCGGTACTGGGCTGTTGTGGGACGAATACACTGAAGACTGTGAGGTGCTCAGATATTAGGGTAATAAGGGCCACCTAGTCTATAAGATAGTGGAATGTGTGTGTGTGTTTTTCCCCAGAGGGTTCAAGTTGCCGTCTCTGAACCCCTATTTGCCATGAAGCAGCTTGTACCCCGGACCAGCTGGGACTGGAGCACGAATGGCACACGTCCTGCTATCACTTCAATCTGCCTCGTCCTGAGTGGGGCCACATTGACCACTGGGCTCCTCTGCGGCTGTAGCTTTGGCGCTATTGTCTGATCTGGCCAGAAACCTGCTTTCCTCCAGTGGGACACCATCCCTCTCTCAAAGCCGAAAGTCAGTAATCTCAACGATAAACCAACTACCATGACACAGGTGTAATGATGGTGCAAGGCAATGGAGAATCTGCTCCTTTGTCTTGCACCTCCTGCGTCCATGCTTCGCCAGGCTGGAGGGTAGAGTCTCCTCCTACAGCTTGCTTTGGGGATGGGCTCCTAGAGGTCATGGGACTTCTAATCAGGTGGCCTCTTGCTGCAGCAGACCTCCCTAAGCCATGGTGTCCCCTCTGAAAGGGGGGGCTCTTTTGATTCTGCTGCCTCTACGGTTGCCTTTTATTAGCATACATCTGTGGGTCATAGTACAGGGCCAGGTCCTCAGCTGGTGTCAATCGGTGTTGCTCCATTAAAGTCAGTGGAACCACTGTGACTTATACCAGCTGGGAATCTGGCCCAAGGTTCCTTGCACATGAACTGGCTTCTTGCTGGGACGTGGTTATTTGTTGTTCTCTGAGGACCCCTTTTCAGTCGGTGTTTTAATGGCAAAGTGATTTTATGTTTCTCAGTAATGCCAAGTATATTGAACAAGCCTTGGCTGGCAATGTCAACTCGGGAATGTGCTGTGACAGAGCAGAGGGCCCCCTGCTGAGAACGCACTGTCTACGCAACAGCTTCCAAACCTTTAAGTGTGATGGTGAATGATGGTGAAAACACTACGGCTGTGCATGAGGAGAGAGGACTGGCCTGAGTCTGTTATGCTTAGCCAGGGGCCTGATCTCGTTACTCCACCCGATGCCAGGTATGTGTGCGTACGGATGCCATCTATCCAGAGATCAGGTACCCAGGGGTAGCGGACGGAGAAGGATAGGCTTGTGTTTAAGACACTGGCTTGGGACACAGCAGATGAAGGATGGTTAGGGTGTTAGTTTAAGATTCAGGAAACCTGGGTTCAATCCCAGCTCTGCCTCAGCTTTCCTCAGTAAAACGGGGATGGTGATTCTAATACTTGATCTAGGGCTGTTTGTGTGGCATGCAGACACTGCAATGATGAGGGCCTGGAAGCAGATGGAAAATAATTGTGTGATCTTCTCCCACAGGGCTCTGCCAATGTGCCCTGAGCTGGAGGGACCGCCTCGGGTAGATAAGAGGACAGTTTTCGTTTCCACACCACATTGTCTTTGGTGCCTCTGCTCAGCCCAGCGAGGGTGCCATGTAGGCTCAGTATGTCATAGACATCTCTCCATGATGCCAGGGAGACCTTGCTTCTCCATACTGCAGATTGCATCATTACCCTCGGGTTGCTTCACTCATGTTCATCCCCAAGCCCAGCTGGAGTCTCACGAATAACCTGCCTCCGTCACATTTTTGAGCCGTGTGACTTCCTGGAACACTTTTACTAAAACAAACCCACTTGTTCCCTAAACAACCTGAACAGCTTTAAATCCACTTGTAAAAGCCACTTGTTTAGCAGGGCATTCTGTTTCCTTTTCTAATCCAGTTTCATTGCAGACTTGACTAGGAACAGCAATGCAGTTGGTATCAGCTTTGTACAACCCCCTGTAGGAAAAATGCTGTATAACATTAAACTAAATGAGAGAGACAAGGTGGGTGAGGGAATATCTTTTATTGGACCAACTTCTGTTGGTGAGAGAGACAAGCTTTCGAGCCACACAGAGCTCTTTTTCCGGGCTGGGAAAGGAACTCTCAGCATCACAGCAAAATGCAAGGGGGCACAGATTGTTTAGCATAAGTAGTTAGCCCATATTGTGAGGGACCAGTCTAAGTAGAGTGGCCCATTAACACCTCTGCAGTCATAGGACAAAAAATGGGGGTTAGTGGTTTACGGATAACCTACCTTCATAGGCGATGTCTACACTGGCACTTTCCTCACTAAAGCTTTTGTCATTCAGGGGCGTGAAAAACCACCCCCCAAATGAGAAAAGGTTTAGCGACGAAAAGCACCGGTGTGGACAGCTCTTCGATGGCAGGAGCCACGTTTCCAGTGATGAAGCTACTGCCCCTTGTTGGAGGTGGTTTTATTTTGTTCCCAGGAGAACTCTCTCCCAGCAACAAAGAGCGGCCACACAGCTGCGCCATTGTAAGCTGTGCAGTGTAGATGTAGCCGATCCAGAAACCACCCCAAACACACGCAGAACTCTGTTATCTACAGCCAGGCACCCAGAGACCATAGAATATGCTCTAAGGAGAAAGTCTGGGCTTAATATACCTTAACACACTTAAAACTGGCTTCACCAAACAAGGACACTCCACCAGAGAAGTAGATCACATCATGGAACAGGCCACCCAAATACCCCAAGAGAACCTGCTTCAATATAGAAATAAAACCACTTCTGACTGCACAGAGTTGTCACCTACCACTCCACATTGGAACCCGTATGGGGTATCATCAAACAACTACAACCCATACCCGATAGAGAATCCCACCCTGAAAGAAATCTTTCCTGAATGCCCTCTTCTGGCCTTCAAACAACCGCAAACCTCTACAAGCTCATCAGAAGCAAGCTCCCCACAGACGAGGACACACCAACTCAAAGCGGCACCAGACCCTGCCAGAGCACCAGATACAAAACCTGCAGACATATCTCCACAGCTACAATGATCAACACCCCCGCCCCCAACACAGCTTTTAAGATCCATGAGTCCTGCATATGCCTATTGCAACATGTGGTGTACTTCACCCAGTGGACTAAATTCCCCCATAACAACTATGTGGGTGAAACCAGACAATCACTATGCTTTCAAATGAACTCACACAGGAAAATGATAAAAGACAAAAACATCCCATCACCGGTGGGTGAACAATTTTCATAAAGTGATCACTCTATATCTGACCTCTCCGTCCTCATCCTCAAAGGAGACCTGCACAATGCTTTCAAAAGGCGAGCCTGGGAGCTTAAATTCATTACTCTGCTGACACCAAAAGTCATGGGTGGAACAGAGACACGGGATTTATTTATGGTTTATTACAACAATCTGTAACCCATTAACCGCCTTTTTTTGTCCTATGACTGCAGAGGTGTTAATGGGCCACTTAGACTGGTCCCTGACAATGTGGGCTAACTATTTTTGCTAAATACCCTGTTCCACCTTGTATTTTGCTGTCATGCTGGGAGTTCCTTTCCCAGACGTGAGGAAGAGCTCTGTGTGGCTCGAAAGCTTGTCTCTCTCACCGACAGAAGTTGATCCAATAAAAGATATCCCGTCACCCACCTTGTCTCTGTAATATCCTGGGACTGACACGGCTACAGCTACACTGCATACATTAAAGTGAATTAGCTGGTGGCTTCATGCTAGAACGTGTCCTTCACGCTAGAAAATAATGCTGTAGCAAATGCAGCTGAATGGCTTCTTGACAGCCTAAGAAAACCAATTAATCAGTTGTTTAAGTGGGGCGTCAGGTCTCATCCTGACTGCAGTGTATTTTTTAGAGTAATTCACCTCTTGTTCTTGATTGCTAGCGCTGGAGACCGAAAGCCTCTTTATTGATGGAATGTGTACAGCAAGGCAGCAGCAGTACTGCCTTGACCCTGTCCTCAAGGGACTTCTACTAATGAGAGGGCTGTGGTTTTCTCCATGGCCTTCTCAAACTTTGGTCTCTGCTCAGAATGCCAGCAAGGCAGCCAATTAGCCTCAAGTAGTTATTGATGTAGGCAGCTGTTTGCTGTCGTGATATATGGAATCTCAGACCTTCTTAAACAGGACGTGTTTATTAAAAAAAACAGCAACAAACGAGAGGTGCAAACAGGCTTCTACACAGCTCGTGTTCCAGCTTTGTATCCATTGTTTACCAGGGACGATGCCCTACCTGGAATCCTACACATCACACAGCATCCATCTAGTGGCTGAATAATATACTGCAAAAAAAAATACTGCACCCATTAAGAAACTGGACTGAAACAATTCATTTCACTCAGCCCTCCAAACAGCCACTATCTGACACTCCTGGCTACCACACAGCATCACTGGCCTCCTTAGAACTTGCTATTTTCACTCAGCCTAACATTGCTGACTGTGACGCTGCCTGGGAGTGCCCAGGGCTGTGAGACACCTCGCTACCAGCTGCCCTTAGCATGAATAAGTCTTGTCTGTTTCTGCAGGGGTCAGCTCTCCAATGCCACCAGCCATCGGCAACACAAGCACTGCCTTCTAAGCCTCGCTGTCTCTCTAGAGGTTAGTGATAGGCATACTCCAACCCCCGAGCCTTGTGGGCATCTCGCTGGAGTGTCCAGTCCCTCATCCACTGGACATGTGCATTGGAAAATCCCAGATTTGCTGCTTCCAAAGAAATAGTACACCCCATGTGAACGGGTCCATGGTCCACAACCATGCGGTCCTTTGGCAGCCGCTCTGCCCAGTGGTCACAGTCTCAGGAGGAGGAAGAAACCCCAGACTCTCCTGCTCCACCCGGTTCCGATTCAGGGCCTGGTGAGGCTTGTCCAGCACCTTGCACCCTGAAGGGGCTCAAGTCAGCCTCCCTCGCTCACTTCCTGCCTCCCCTTTTCCTGCACTGGGCTGCAAGGTGTCCACGTAAGCACCAATTCGTTGGTTGCCTACCTGTCTCCAACCCATAGAAGCTGCCACTCGCCGACATTCCTTCTCCTGGCCTGGCTCTGGCTGCATCCTGCTTCCAGAGCAGGTCCTTCTTCCTGCCCCGTCCAAGCCCGCCTCCAATTGGAGCATGCTCAGAAAGGGCATGGGGTGGGGTCTCCTGAGCCCAGAGTTGCTCTTTAACCCATTGCTGTCCAGTGAGGGGTTTCTACACCCCGTCACACCCCAGCTTACCACTTCACAGCAGGTAGATATGTGCTCAACGCACAGCTCAACACACAGCACGTAGATATGTGTATAGTGAAATAAAGCATACGTTTAACAAAGCACAGAGATTCCAGTGATGGCAAGTAGAAGTATTGGAAACAAATGGAATAAAATCATAACACACATTCTAGAGCCTCAGTTTAATTCACTAGATACTCTCACATCTCGTGGAGTATTGCTCACCCAAAATCCCTGCAGCGCTTTACAGCCAGGCTTGGTTGTTACCCTCCTTTCATGAGGCAGACGCGCTGTCAGCTTGCCTCCTAGGTGAAGGATTCAGTGTGTTTCTTTGCTCTGCCCGGATATACCAGTTCCAGCCTTTGCCTTAACTGGCGAACAGGATGCCCACTGCTGGTTGTTACATCTTGTAGATTTCCTTTCTCTTCTTCTCCTGTGACTCAGTATGAAAATGGGCCTACGTTGTGAGGCCCACAATACACAAATGACCAGCCAGGGAGATAGACAGTGGTGAGCTGGAGCCGGTTGGCACCAGTTCGCTGGAATCGGTTGTTAAATTTAGAAGCCCTTTTAGAACCTCGTGGGACAACCGGTTCTAAAAGGGCTTCTAAATTTAACAACCGGCCAAAAGTGGAGCCTTAGGCGCTGACATCCTGTGCGCTCCGGGGCTAGAGCACCCACGGGGAAAATTTGGCGGGTGCAGAGCACCCACTGGCAGCTTTCCTCCCCGTCCCCGTCCCCAGCTCACTTCTGCTCCGCCTCCGCCCCTGAGTAACGCTCCGCCCCACTCTGCTTCTCCGCCCCACGGCTTCGCACGAATCAGCTGTTCGCATGGGAAGCTGGCGGGGGGACTGAGAAGCAAGCAGCAACTTCGCGCTCAGGCCCAAGGAGACGGAGCAGAGGTGAGCAGAGGTGAGCTGGGGTCGGGGGCACAAGGAGGGCCGCCCACACCACAGCAGGTAACCTGGGGGGCATGCAGAGGAACCGCTCCCCGCCCCAGCTCACCTCCGCCTTCCTGGGCCTGAGCACGAAGCCGTCACTTGCTTCTCAGCCCTCCCCGGCTTCCCGCACGAACAGCTGATTCGCGGGAAGCCGGGGGCGCGGGGGGCGGAGAAGCAGAGCGGGGCAGCGCGTTCTGGGGAGGAGGCAGAGCGGCGATGAGGTGAGCTGGGGCCAGGCGCGAGGTGGGGAGCTGCCGGTGGGTGCTCTGCACCTACCAAATTTTCCCCGTGGGTGCTCTAGCCCCGGAGCACACAAGATGTCAGCGCCTAAGGCACCACTTTTGATGTGATCAGTGTGGGAGCGGCCGCTCCCCCTGCTCCCCCCCAGCTACGTTTCCCCGCCCCTACTAGCCAGAGGGACCTGCCGGATGCTTCCTGGGAGCTGCCCCAGGTTAGCATCTCCGGGACTCCCCCACTCGCCCCCCGGCAGGTGCCTCTGGCTCTTAGGGGGCGGGACGGGGTGGGCACCCACTACGGTGGCCTACAAGACCCTCCTGCCTGGTTCTGGGGGCAGTCAGGGGACAGAGGAGGGGGTGGATGGGGTAGGGGTCCTGGGGGGGTGTCAAGGAACACAGACGGGTTGGAAGGGGCAGGAGTCCCGGGGGGCGGGGGTGGGCAACGACCCCCTCGTGGGGTGAGGAGGGAACCCGTTGTTAAGATTTTGGCAGCTCATCACTGCTTATAGTCCTTTCTCTTGCACAAGAATCATCTCCAGACGTTGTTCAGGAGACATCAAGTCTGTGTGGTCAGGAACCTTAAGCTGCTTCTTTGTCAAAATGTAGATTTTTTTGCCCATGCTCTCTCTCCTGTCAAAGAGAGGCCACTTAACCAGGTGGTGGTCCGTTTGATCTCATTGACATCTGGCTGAGGCATTGGCTAGCCTTTTGTCTCTGGGGCACTTGTTTGTGACTGCCCTCCAGAACATGTTGGCACATGTCTTGGCAATATTATACAGTGGAATCCTATATCTTTACATACAATGTTGCCACACATCTTTTACCAGGACAATAATGATCAGCGATTCATGAGTTTTCAAATGACAGCATATACAGTCTGCTTTGTACAAAATGTAACATAGTCTGGTAAAAGGGGTGAACGTGGGGGTACAGACTGTTACAACTATGCACCAATGAGCCCTTCTCCCACAACGCAAACCTGCATGCATGCCTGTAACAAGGGCTCTCTTTCTCAGCTGGGAGGGGGTGTCTGCCCCACACTAGGTCTGAAAAGGTAGGAAGGGCCAAATAACCCTGGGACAGGCTGCACTTGGTGGACAGTCAGCAGTAATAAGGCCTAATGGCTGATGAAGCCGGGCTGGGACAGGCATAAAGAGAGGAAGCTGGTGAAAAGAGGGGGCTGCTGGAAGGAACTCCGCAGTCCCTCCCTAGACAGGAGGGGAAATGGAAAGAGCCAAGGGGGAGTTCTATCAGGAATAAGCCCTGAAAACCTGCCTTGGAATGCAGACTCTGCCAAGAACCTGAGAGGTTCTGAAATAGCCACAGGGAAGCTCCAGTGGTAACCCAGTGGGTGGGGCAGAGCCAGGAAAGAAAGATACGAACAAGCCCAAGGAAACAGCAACAAGAGCAGAGCTTGACTAGACCATAGCCGCTGGGCATCGGGTCCCCGGGTTGGAACGCAGAGTACGGGCAAGCCTGGGCTTCCCTGCCAACCACTGGGGAAGTGGCACAATCTGGGCAGTGGAGCACCATAAAAGGTAACAAGAAAACATTCTACAAATACATTAGAAGCAAGAGGAAGACCCAAGGACAGAGTAGGCCCATTACTCAATGAGGGGGGAAAGACAATAACAGAAAATGTGGAAATGGCAGAGGTGCTTAATGACTTCTTTGTTTCGGTTTTCACCAAGAAGGTTGGTGGCACTTGCACATCTAACATAGTGAATGCCAGTGAAAATGAGGTAGGATCAGAGTCTAAAATATGGAACAAACAAGTCAAAAATTACTTAGATAAGTTAGATGTCTTCAAGTCTCCAGGGCCTGATTAAATGCATCCTAGAATACTCAAGGAGCTGATTGAAGAGATATCTGAGCCATTAGCAATTATCTTTGAAAAGTCATGGAAGATGGGAGACATTCCAGGGGACTGGAAAAGGGCAAATATAGTGCCCATCTATAAAAATGGAAATAAGGACAACCTGGGGAATTATAGACCAGTCAGCTTAACGTCTGTACCAGGAAAGATAATGGAGCAAATAATTAAGCAATCAATATGCAAACACCTAGAAGATAATAAGGTGATAAATAACAGTCAGCATGGCTTTGTCAAGAACAAATCATGTCAGACCAAACTGATAGCTCTCTTTGACAGGGTAACAAGCCTTGTGGATGGGGGGAAGCAATATACATGGTATATCTTGACTTTAGTGAGGCTTTTGATACTGTCTCGCATGACCTTCTCATAAACAAACTAGGGAAATACAACCTAGATGAAGCTACTATAAGGTGGGTGCATAACTGGTTGGAAAATTGTTCCCAGAGAGTAATCATCAGTGGTTCACAGTCATGCTGGAAGGGCATAACGAGTGAGGTCCCACAGGGATCAGTTCTGGGTCCGGTTCTGTTCAATATCTTCATCAACGATTCAGATAACGGCATAGAGAGTACACTTACAAAGCATGCGGACGATACCAAGCTGGGAGGGATTGCAAGTACTTTGGAGGATAGGATTAAAATTCAAAATGATCTGGACAAACTGGAGAAACGGTCTGAAGTAAATCAGATGAAATTCAATAAGGACAAATGCAAAGTACTCCACTTAGGAAGGAACAACCAGTTTCACACATACAAAATGGGAAATGATTGCCTAGGAAGGAGTACTGAGGAAAGGGATCTGGGGGTCATTGTGGACCAAAAGCTAAATATGAGTCAACAGTGTAACACTGTTGCAAAAAAAGCAGACATCATTCTGGGATGTATTAGCAGGAGTATTGTAGCCAAGACACGAGAAGCAATTCTTCTGCTCTACTCCGCACTGATTAGGCCTCAGCTGGAGTATTGTGTCCAGTTCTGGGCGCCACATTTCAGGAAAGATGTGGACAAATTGGAGAAAGTCCAGGGAAGAGCAACAAAAATAATTAAAAGTCTAGAAAACATGACCTATGAGGGAAGATTGAAAAAATTGGGTTTGTTTAGTCTGGACAAGAGAAGACTGAGAGGGGACTTGATAACAGTTTTCAAGTACATAATAGATTGTTACAAGGAGGAGGGAGAAAAAATGTTCTTCTTAACCTCTGAGGATAGGACAAGAAGCAATAGGCTTAAATTGCAGCAAGGGCAGTTTAGACTGGACAGTAGGAAAAAATTCCTAACTGTCAGAATGGTTTAGCACTGGAATAAATTGCCTAGGGAAGTTGTGGAATCTCCATCTTTGGGGATTTTTAAGATCAGGTTGGACAAACACCTGTCAGGGATGGTCTACATAATACTTAGTCCTGCCCTGAGTGCAGGGGCCTGGACAAAATGACCTCTTGAGGTCTCTTCCAGTCCTATGATTCTATGATTCTAAGACTGCATGAGACAGTTTGTCCAGAGAGACTTTGTTACCCTGGAAGGGGAAAACTATAGTGAGCTGGCCGGAGCAGCAAGCCACGAAGAGAGATCACCCTGAGTTATGAAGAGAGAGCAATCAAATCTGGAGGGAAAGACATAGAAGAATCATAGAATCATAGAAGACTAGGGTTGGAAGAGACCTCAGAAGGTCATCTAGTCCAACCCCCTGCTCAAAGCATGGGACAAGGGGCAAGCAACTGAAGGAGGGGGCGTCAGATTGGTCGAGAGCTAATCCCCAGATGCAGCCACAAGGAGGTGCCCCAACAGCAAGTAGCAAACCCCGTGGCACCACCACATGGTCTTGTTCTTGATCTCTGCGGTGAATGCTGCAGAATCTGCTATCTAAGGGCTCCTTTCTAACATGAACACATGGTGAGGAGAGGTAACATGGTCATTGAGGCCTCTATACCTTGGGCGTGAGAGGACATGTGGAATCTATTGGTGAGCGCGTGTTATAGGTCCCCACTTTGTGCACAATCCGCAGCAGCTATGAGTGTGTTACAACCCCCACCTACAGAGCTTTAGATCAAGCTGTAGCAGTGTGTGATTCTACCTCCAGAGGCCCCCAGGCCAATCCCCCCGTGGTTCAGCCAAGATGGTGGCCATCACACATGTATGAGGAGAAGCGCTTGCTTCCACTGACAACTTCATTGTTTGCTCCTAGTCCAGCAGGGCATGAAAGGGAGACAGCCTGCCTCTGCGTCCGTGAAAGATCGCATTACACGAGAATAATGCATCTTTGTTCCCTCTTTATTGCCTGATTATTTACAGTGGCACCATGAAAATTATGGTTGGAGAGTCTGAATGGATTTTTAAGCCACCCCCCACCCCCAGGCATTTTGAAAGTGTCACAAGCATTAGCCAGCCTGTTCAATGCCTGCTCTGAGGAAAGCCAAACAACCTCACACCACCTGCTGTTTCTTCCTCCTTGCACAATGCAGCAAGGGTGACAACAACAGGAAAGCGAAGGGGAACTTCTTATGAACCAGCAAGGCCGCTTCCGAGAACCCCCAGTGACAAATGAATCTCTAATAACCTAGCATCCGTCATTGCTGTGTGCCGCATGGAAAAAGCCAACTTTCTAGTCTCTCTAGCATCTGTCTGCCCAATTTGACAACTGGATTAAAAATAATGTACATGCCAGACAAAGAAATTGCAAAAACCTAGAAGGAGAAACACAAGGGCAAGCGTACTGCTAATCATGGTGCTACTCTTACTCCCACCGAACCCTTTCATAAGAATCTCACACCATATTTTATCTAGGGAAAGAAACTATTTAGGGCCCATAGCCAATTATTTTAGTTTATTATTCCATTATTGTGCGATGTTATGATTAATTAACATGTTATCTCATATATAATCATTGTATGTTAAATAGAGTTAAGTTGTAGGATTATAGAAGTATAAGAGTGACCCGTATTTAGAAGGAATAATGTATTAGATATCTAAGTAAGGAAGGCTGAGGCCTGTAAGATTTTAGCTTAGCTATTTTAGGTCTTGGAGGTAAGAAAAGCTGACAGAAGTGAGTGACCGAAGAATAACCCGATGCCATAAGATTATGGGAAAAGAGGCACCAAGGGATAATATTGAAAAAAAATAGCCGGAAGATTGGTTTTAAGTCACAAAAAATGCTTTGGAAGCACATCTAACATGTATCTTAACAACAGGATATAGGTCATGCATCAATGCTAATGAAAATAACAGGAACTATACACAACCTATAGGAATTGGGGTACCTTGAGTTTCCAGGGGACACCAGACCAATAAGGAAAAGGAGGGTTGACATTCCATGTTCATGCACAGAATGTGGGTATAGGTAGAATCACATAAAAAGGGGGTGCCCAGATTGGGAAAATTGAGCTTTCCTACAGGAAAACTCCAGCAGGAACCATCCCTCTACTGACGATCAATCCATGAGAGACCCATCAGACCCTAACACTGTCTAGGAGGATGTGAGTATGTCTGTAGCTATAACCCGTGCATGGCTATACCTAGGAGTTGTTTATGCTGTGACATACATAACTTTCTTGGTAACTTGAATAAAATTGATAAAAGATAACAGACCTTGTTCTTGTGATTGTACGTGTCACTGGCTTGTGGTTTCATGGGTTCCTATGAGCTCTAGATCTAAAACAGACAGAGATAACTCTCTTGAACTTGAGATGATAGCTACCAGAGCTGAACCCTCGCTGGTGTAATATAACATCACTAAAATTAACTTTAAATAAAAATAAAGGCTACAAGCCTGATCCAACACCCATTGAAGTCCAGTGGGTGTCTTTCCATTTATCTCCATGGCAGTTAGATCGGATCCTTTGGGCTGAATTTACCCACACTGTAAGCCAGTGTAGCTCCATTAAAGTCAATGCAGTTCTGCCTGTTTCCAGAAGGGTGAAATCTCACTCAATATCTAATCTTTGAAGGGATGTGAATACTGTCCCCACCACCACAGCCTCATTGCTGGATTAACCCTTAGAACAGGAGTTTTCAAAGTTTCATAGCGTGGACCACATCTCCGTGGAGCAAGATGTCCCAGTGCAGTCGGGAAGTGTGATTGCAGGGTGTGTAAACACAGCTGAGCTAACTTTGATCCAGCTTAGAACAAAGCTAGCGCCAGGGTCTCTGCAAGGGGTAGCCCCACCCACCCCAGACTCTGGCTACATACGTGAGTGGTTACCACCTCTGCTACCACAGCTTCAGCTAGAGCAGAGCTAGGTTGGGCTTGTCTACACATGCTGCAGTCACACTTCCTGACTGCAGGGTAGACACAGCCTTTGTTCTGTGTTTGTACACCCCCAAGCACAATGGGGTCATGGTCCATGTCTGGGGGTCTTATGCACTATTCCTATTGCAATGTAAATAGCAAATAATAATCATCAGAACCTCCTCTCCCCTTTGCAATAGCATGGAGTGTCTCCCCACATACTAACAATCCCCTGGACCACCCCCTTGGGGGACCAAGAGAGCACTGAATATATAGTTAGCGTCTTTGAATGCAATCTAGCAGCTGAAAACATGAAGCACAGGGCCCCAGCACCAAGCTTTACACTCTCCTATCAGTTGCTTCCTACAGAAGCAACCTTCCAGAACCTCAGTGCAGTAGGAATGGCAGAAGAGAGGAAAACAGGGTATTTTGCTCCTGTATATCTAGGCTTGGAAGAATTCAATTTTTATTGGTAAATGTTGGTAAGCGTCGATTTCACCGCACACACACAAACCAATGAAAAAAATATTTCTCTCAGTAATTGAAATGCACAGATAGGCAAAATGAGAAAAACGCTGCTTGAGAACTTAATAGAGTTTGATTTCAGGATTCGTATATTTTGATATGTGGTGTTGGCAGTTTGTGTTTTAATGGTTATAAAGCATTAGCTTTTTGAATTTCAACATCTTCTGTCATTAAATAATTATCTGACACCTCCACATAATTTCCCACCACTGTGAAAATTTAAATCGATAAAGGTTGGAAAATATGCTTAAAAATGAATAGCGGTGTTATCCATTGAATCTATAAAAACTGGATTGTACCAAGCCTATTTACATTCGAGGCCCTTGTCTCCTTACAGTTAGAAGTCAAAGAGCTAGTTCAAATTTTCAGTGCTGTTGTGTAACAAATTGTTTAGGCCATGGCTACTTATCAACGTCTCCCACCCAGCCCCAGCGACTCACGCTCTCTCTCTCACACACAGACTGCTCTAGCTGGGGCCTGCTAGTTGTTGTTCAGTCCAACTCACAGTTAACTAGTGGAGAGCAGGTGTTCTATCACTACAAAGTGGCCATTTGTGACAAAGTGACTCACCCGCCAGGTGTCCCCTAGTGGTTGGCTGCCGTGTTTTCCCTCTCTGTAGCCCCACTGACTGGCTACTCAGCTCTGCTGCTGGTCCCCTTCATCTTGTGACTGGCCCGGTCACGTTTAGGCTTGCCCCTTTCGGGGTAAACCAAATTTCAACTCAGTGATAGTCCCATCACCTCACCTCAGGTCATCAGCACGGGTCCAGGCCTTACGGTCCTTCTGCCCTCATGTTTGGGGCCTTCATGTTATCCCGCTCGGTGAGGCAGTAGGGGAACCCACTCCCTCCCTCTATCCTGGGTTCCAGCCCAGGGACCCTGTAGCAAGTGGTCAAGGTCTGTCTCGCAGACTTCTTGCTTCTTCCCTGGACCACTTCCTACATCACCCCACCTTCTCCTGACGCCTGTCCCATGGAATCCTCACTTCTATTTTTAGCAAGCTAGCAAGAGAACAGCTAACGTGGGTACATCTACATGAGCTGCAAATCACACCCCCAGCTGCAACGTAATCACATCTCAAGTCTGGCATGCTCCACAGGTGCAGCAGGGCTCACTGAGCCCATAGCTGCTCTTTAATCGCTTCCTGACTAACCCCCTCCCACCCCAACAATGCCAGGAGATGGGTCCGAGTCTGACGGAATCCATCCCTCTCTCACTCTTCTTTGAACACAATCTAATCTACCGCTTTGAATTTGTGCTGATGGCACCTCTAGATCCTGCCACTTACCCTGAATACAACGTGCACCCAGAGGGATGGCCATAGTGTGCTGGTGGACACAGGCCGACCAGCCTAAAGGAAAGATTTGTCCTCTGCAAATGCAGTCCCATGGAGTTTGCACAGTCCCATTCATAGCATATCAAGTACGGTCTGAAGATCACATGCAAGGAAGATGGTTTGATAGGGTTGATTATCAGCTCTGTGGAAACTCCAGTGTAATGTCTGTCAGTTACTAAGGCTCTTTGGGGTTGGCTCAGTGAGTCTTTCCAACAGAGTTAACTAGTTCATGAACATGGCAAGCTGTGCATGGTGCTTGGAAGTGACACAATCAGAGGAGCAGAAGGGAGGGTTTTTCATTAATTTAATAACTTTGAAGGGATGTGGGGGCCACTTTTAGTTTTAACTTGGGGCATCCAGCAAATACATTTATGTCCTTGTATCACTGGTAGCCTCTATTGCGAGACAGCCATTCACTTCCACTTGTGACATTACCCAGGGTACAATCTGGACTACTGAACAGCTGTGTCCCCTCAATTCTCTAGCCTGGGGTTGCCTTTTACACTGCTGTGCTGTAAGAACATCCACTCCTGGCCTGTTCACACACACACAGCCTCTAACATGCAAAATCACTCCCAGCTATGTTACATGAGTGCCCTGGCAGCCATTCATGAATTAAATATAGGGCAACACCAGCAAATTCCCAGTCCCAGCCTTGTCCCCAGAAACGTGCATCTTGTACTGCTCAGTATCCATCTGAACCGTACAAGTTCACAGAAAGTCCATCATTTCATCAAAGGAAGTTGATATGAACCAGCCTCATTATCTCAAATGGAGTTTCCCCACACACTTTAACCAAACACTTTGGTTAAGCTAAAACAATAAGATATGTTTATTAACTACAGAAAGTTATTTTTAAAGTGATTACAAGTAACGATGCATAAAAGTCAGTTACAAAAGAAATAAAAAAGTTAAACACAAGCTAATAGCTAAACGAACTTTAAAGGAAAAAGGGTTTGTCTCATCATATGTTTACAGCAGTCTGTACTGCCAGGATCACCCCTCCCCTAGCTCAATGATGTTTTCAGTGTCTTTCAAGCGTTGTAGCCGCCATGAGTAGAGATGGAGGAGAGAGAGGTAATTTGGAGGCCAATGTCTCTCATTCTTATACCACTCTCCCCTCTTTAAGGATTACCCCCAGCTGGGATACAGGTGAAAAGAACTAGATACAATCGTGGAGGATAAGTCCGTCAATGGCTATTAGCCAGGATGGGCAGGGATGGTGTCCCGAGCCTCTGTTTGCTAGAAGCCGGGAATGGGCGACAGGGGATGGATCACTAGATGATGACCTGTTCTGTTCATTCCCTCTGGGGCACCTGGCATTGGCCACTGTCGGAAGACAGGATACTGGGCTAGATGGACCTATGGTCTGACCCAGTATGGCCGTTCTTACGTTTTTACGACAAGTAGTTTCTTGTGGACATGAGGTCTGACCCATCCCTTATTCACACCTTCCCCCACCAGAGACTGGACACTTAAGTAGGTGATAGTCTTTTAACACCTGGCTGGGTGTTGGTCTGTCCTCTGTTTCTGAGAAACATGGTTTGGGCCTGCTTTTCTTAAACTTGGAGCATGGCACAGCAATGATACATAGTAGAATCTTATAACTTCACATACAGTGTTGATACACATATTTTACCAGGAAAGTAATGTTCAGCAGATTATGATGTTTCAAAGTATGCCTCACAAGGCATACTTTGCACACAATTTATCATAGTCTTGTAAAAGTAGCGAACATAATAGTATAGACCGTCACATCCGTGCAGGAAGGGCATCTATCAGAAGTCTTCTAACACCCAGGATTCATTTCAAACTAAACCAATGGCCAAGCTTTTCCGAGGTGACTACTGAATTTTTGGGAACCCACCTTGAGACACTTTAAAGGGGCCTGATATTCAGAGAGTGCTGAGCACTGGCCCTCTGAAAACCAGGCCCTTTTAAAGATGCCTCAAGTTGGGCACCCAAAAATGGAGGCTCCAAACATCACTAGTCATGTTGGAAAACCTTGGCCTACAGTTTGTGTATGTAAGTGATGCATAGACCCTGTGCAGGGGTGAATTGTAGCCTCTAGCCTTAGCAGAAGGCAGCTAGGTACCTTTTTTGATTTTTGCAGCTAGTGATGTGTCTAGAACTCCAGAGCCCCTCTAACAGACAGGTGGCACTAGGAAAAAATGAAGCTGACTGGAGGCTGAATGTTTCACAGCACTCAAGGCAACCACACACCAAATAAGGCAGAGAGAGCAAATGCTCAGAAGTTACTCATGGGTGGGTGAAACGGCAAACATTAATTTGGGTAAAAAGAAAAGGAGTACTTGTGGCACCTTAGAGACTAACAAATTTATTTGAGCATAAGCTTTCGTGAGCTACAGCTCACTTCATCGGCTGCATCCCCATTGTATTTTCCACTGAATGCATCCGATGAAGTGAGCTGTAGCTCACGAAAGCTCATGCTCAAATAAATTTGTTAGTCTCTAAGGTGCCACAAGTGCTCCTTTTCTTTTTGCGGGTACAGACTAACTCGGCTGCTACTCTGAAACCTGTCATTAATTTGGGTAGTTCTCCTGGATGATCCTCCCACATATGAGTTTTGCAGGGAGTTTAAATTGAAATCAAATCCCTCTTCAGGTTAATTTCTATTCTTCCTTTTCCTTCCCGTCCTTGAGAGTCAATCACACGTGGCTCCCTCGAAATTCCACGGTGCACATTTCTCTGTGTTTGGGTGAATTGCTGCGATCTAAGCAAGTGCCCTGAAACCAGCCTGTGCCTGAGGAGTGCAGGGAAATCAGGCAAACGTCATGCACTCCAAATACCTGGCTCTAATCAGGGCTTTAATGGAACCAGTGCCACTGGCCAGGGCACACACAAAAATACACAGGGTTAGCACCAGATACAAGCAGATCCAAAAATATTTAGCTTGATTGCATATAGAGGGACCCTTGCCACATTAAATCACCAGTGGGGTTTGAACCTGAGACTCTCAGTGCTGAAAGCATAAGTCTTTGTCACTTGAGCTTGTGGATTGTAGCAGTTGTCTCTTATCCACTTCTAGGGACTTGCCACTAGAGGGGGACAAAGACCCACACTGTGCTACTGTGGGTTACATGTTCACTAGTACTAGCCACTATAGGAGATAGGATATTGGACAAGATGGGCCACTGCTCGGATCCAGGATGTTCATTCCTCCATTCCTACAGATTTGTACTTCACCAAACCCAGAGGCAAAAGGAAAGATGGTCTTATGGTTTGTGTGCTAGCCTCAGATGTGGGTAATGGGTTCAAGTTCCTCCTCTACCATGGGCTTCTTGTGTAACCTCTGGCTAGTCTCTCCATTTCTCTTTTCTAAAAGGCTTCTGTAGCACTTCCCTACCCCAGAGGGGTGTTAGGAAGAGCATTACATTAAAAATGGTGAGGCATTCTGATATTACAGCAACAAAAATGATTAGGGGTCTAGAGCACATGACTTATGAGGAGAGGCTGAGGGAGCTGGGATTGTTTAGTCTGCAGAAGAGAAGAATGAGGGGGGATTTGATAGCTGCTTTCAACTACCTGAAAGGGGGTTCCAAAGAGGATGGCTCTAGACTGTTCTCAATGGTAGCAGATGACAGAACGAGGAGTAATGGTCTCAAGTTGCAATGGGGGAGGTTTAGATTGGATATTAGGAAAAACTTTTTCACTACGAGGGTGGTGAAACACTGGAATGCGTTACCTAGGGAGGTGGTAGAATCTCCTTCCTTAGAGGTTTTTAAGGTCAGGCTTGACAAAGCCTGGCTGGGATGATTTAACTGGGACTTGGTCCTGCTTTGAGCAGGGGGTTGGACTAGATGACCTTCTGGGGTCCCTTCCAACCCTGATATTCTATGATTCTATGATTCTATGATTACAATCATGAGGGCCATATAAGTAGCTTAGGTAGATGGACAACAACAATAGAGTAGTCAGTTTCTCTTTATTTCTGGCTCTCGTGCACTATTCCAATCGTGCTAAAAATGCCGGGAAATGGATAATTCCAGGCATAAGAAAGGTTGGCTTTTTTTCTTTAATTAATGAAAACATGTTGATTAACATGAGGTTTGGTTAATCTCTAAGATGATAAATCCAGACCCCTGAGCGACGTCGTTAAACCGGCCCAACCCACCCCCGGGTAGACAGCGCTGGGTGGATGGAACACCTCGTAGTACTGCCTCCCAGAGAGGTGGATTAACTACCGCAAAGGGAGAACCTCTCCAGTTACTGTAGCAAGCGTCTACGTGGTAGCTGTTTAAGTGTAGACACAACCTAAGGGCTTGAGTCTCAGCTACCATTTCCGCTGCACTGATACCATCAATGAGCCTTAAAGTGACCGAAAATGTAAATGCAGATCACACTTACTTCAATAGCCCTTCACAAGGCCAGAGTGGTGTGAAGGGGCTTCAGCGTAACTAGGGCTGTGTCTACACTAGAGACCTTACAGCAGCACCGCTGTACCGAGGCAGCTGCGCCACTGTAAGATCTCCCATGTGGCCGCTCTATGCCGGCGGGAGAGAGCTCTCTCCAGTCAACATAATTAAACCACCCCCGACGAGCGGCGGTAGCTACGTTGGTGGGAGACGCTCTCCAGCCGACATAACGCTGTGCACACTACCACTTATACCAGTGCAGCTTGGGTCGCTCCCGGGGGTGTTTGTTTCCCACCCCTGAGTGATGTACGTTTTGCCGACATAAGTGGCAGTGTTGGCATGCCTAACTAAATCAGTCCCTAAAATCTGTTTGGTTTTTACCATAAACCCTACATTTGGGGCCTGAACTACCTGACAACCTTCTGAAAGGGAGCCAGGCTGACGATCATGCTACTTTATTCTCTCACACACACGAGTTTCAGATTATTTGCTTTCTCTGGCAAGCCAAGACCACTGGAGCACCTATCCACCTCCTGTGGCCTCATCAGATCCTTTTTCAGTCAACCCAAAGTAAACAGGAACTGGTGAGCCCAGGGGAACAGAAGACAAGAGACAGGAGAGGCTTTTTATTAACAAAATAGTGCACTGAAGCAAGCACAGAAGAGATTAAAGCCACAGCCCCTCCAGAGCTGTTATCCAGCTCGGCACATTACCCCACACATCATAACAAAGCTGTTAAGGAAAGCTGACAGTTCAACAGCTTTCTGGGTGAGTAATTTTCCAAGCTCCAGAGGTGTCTGTCTATGAAGGTGGATAGCATATACCCCTGCTTCCAGTGAGTCCCTGTCTTCGCAGCTGTATGGTGTTTATTATTGCCTACAATGACTTTCTTTTTGTAGACATGGTTCAGACATCAGTTTTCTAAGCAGGAAATATTCTTTTCTGCTATACAATAAGCCAATTATTTTCAAAGCATGGAGCCTGAGAAAGGCTGGCCTTCTGGTTAAAATGGCAGGCTGAGACTCCTGAGATCGGGGCTCGGTACCCAGTTTTGCCACAGATTCATTGTGAGGGGCCTGGTCGACACTACAGAGTGAGGTCAACCCAAGGCAGCTTACGTCAACCTAACCATGGAAGCGTCTACACTTACATTTTGCTCCTGCCAACGTAACGGCACAGCTACACCAACTTAATAACTCCCCCTCCATGAGCGGCATAGAGCCGAGGTCAATGTAGTTAGATTGACACGGTGTCAAAGCAGATATGGCGTTGCTTATGTCGACTGTTACTGGCTTTCAGGAGCCATCCCACAATGCCCTGCATGGACAGTACAATCGATACAAGCGCTCCTGATGAGGATGCCCACCGCCGACACAAGGAGCGTAGCGTGGACAGGCACAAGTGATGTAATTGCTGCAGCGGCTGTATGCCGACGTACGTTAGGTCGACAATTTTGTAGAGTAGACTTGGGCAGAGTCACTAATCTCTGTGTTCCTCGATTCTCCATCTGTAAAATGGGGCTTAGGATATTACCTGGGTCTGTTTATCTATTTAGATGGTAAGTTCTTTGGGGTCTAGGTTCTTTTTCACTATGAGTTTGTGCATGCACCACGGGGCCCTGATCTGTCAGGGGCCTTTAGATGTTATAACAATATGAGAAATAAATCAGAATACAATGGTCTTTGGGGCTCCTGCTGCCTCTCCCCTCTCCTGTACAGATCACGTCTCATCTCCCCCAAGCCACCAACATAACAACAATCAGAACCTGATCCTTTATGAAGTATAAACAGTCACACACCCTCAGCAGCTACCCTTACCGCACACGCCTCATCCCACCGCAGCCCTTCACTGTCTCTTCTAGACTAAGTGTGACAGACACCCCTCTTCACAGCCAACATGCCGGAGTTCGAGTAGGGGAACACCAGCACTAAACCATGAACTGCTACAGCTTGAGCGAAAGCTGAAGTCGCTGGAAGGCCTCCTTTGCTTTCAGTGGGCTTTGGATCAGGCACTGAAGAGCCAACCCCGAAAGGAGCCCACGTGGCAGGAGACATCTATCTCTGGCCCATCAGCCAGGCACTCCGGGTAAACTGCATAGGCACCAAAGCCCCTCTCATTGGCATTTCATCCCTGGCTAGCTCCTGCTCAGCTGGGCAGCTTCTGAAAATCCCCTTCCTTAAGTGCCTAGCTCTCCCCATCCATTGTATAGGGAACTTGGACACCTTCCTTGGGGCTGAAAATTCCTCTGAGTGGCAGCCCTGGAGGGGGGAAAGGGAGATACTTCTACACAGCGCGTGGCAGAAGATCTCAGAGCCAGAGTTGAGCTCACCCCCACTCACTAGGCTTCACAGCCAGAGCTGCAACATCTACACTGCTGTTTTTAGTGCCGCAGCACACACCCTGCGAGCCCAAATCCGTCACCCCGGGCTGTGTTGACTTACTCAGAGGGGTTAGGCGTTGCAGTGCTGATGGAGCAATGCCAAAGTACCTTTAAAGATCTGGGCTGAGTCCTGGAAGACATACCCCCTGCATGCTGGTGGACAAACAAGAACGACCTACCGCTCTTGCAATGATCCACCTGAAACCAAACCATGTCCAGAATCAATTAGGACTTGTCCGGTTTATTTAATTATCACCCAGCTGAAGCCCTTCGAGCAGATTCTGCGGATGAATCACTCACCCTGATAACTTTTCCATTACTTTGATGACTTGTTATTTCAATGCTGGCATTGCCAAAAACATAAATGAGTCCCGTGTGATCCACTGACTCACAGCTGCTTAGGCCAGCAATAATGTCTCCCTTTTTTTAATTACAACGGCACTCGTTTTAGAACAGGCTGATGTGCCAAGTTTCTAAGGAAGATGTTCAAGGGTGGCATGTGCAACTCATACTTCATAGTCCGTGTGAGCATCGGGGGAGAAAAAGCCTAGGGCTGTTCTCTAATGAGGAGTCCCTAGGGTGGTGGCTCTCAACCTTTCCAGACCACTGTCCCTCTTCCAGGAGTCTGATTCATCTTGCACACCCCCAAGTTTCACCTCACTTAAAAACTACTTGCTTACAAAATCAGACATAAAAACACAAGTGTCACAGCACTGAACAATTGCTGACTTTCTCGTTTTTACCATGTAATTATAAATCAATTGGAATGTAAATATTGTACTTACAGTTCAGTGTACAGTATACAGAGCAATATAAACAAGTCATTGTTTGTTTGACATTTTAGTTTGTACTGACTTCACTAGTGCTTTTTCTGTAGCCTGTTGTGAAACTAGGCAAATATCTTGATGAGTAGATGTACCTCCCAGCAGACCTCTGGGTATTCCTGGTTGAGAAGCCCTGCCCTAGGGTTTACTTGCTGACGTGTTAAAACTACACCTGTCTCGACTTCACTAGGCTTTTACCTGGGGTTAGTTACCACGTGCTAGCTAACACATGGTAAGAACACATCGTTTTGCCTAGTGAAGACAAGCTCCAAGTGCAGGTCTGCAGCACTGATTAATCTTCACTACGATCCCACGGAAGACCGGGCAAGGAGTCCCACTGGCTAACTGCACCATGACAGCACCTCTGTGCTGGCGGGACAGGATGGGGAGCGGGGCTGTGTTCAGAGCATGTAGTGATTTCAGTGGAAGTTTGGAGCCTAAATACCTTTGTCAAACTGCACCTAGAAGCCCAGAGGAGAGTTAGAAACGACTTAATTTATTGTAACAAGATTTGGACTGAACTGCATGAGCCAAAGGGAAGACACTCATTTCCCACAGAACTCGAGTCACAGACTGTCCCCACAAGATACCATAAAGTAGCCAGGGAGTCACCATGGGCCTGATCCAAAATCCACTGAAGTCACTGGGAGCACTAGCATGGACTTCGGATCATAGAATACCAGTTTTGGAAGGGACCTCAGGAGGTCATCTAGTCCAACCCCCTGCTCAAAGCAGGACCAATCCCCAATTTTTGCCCCAGATCCCAAATGGACCCCTCAAGGATTGAACTCACAACCCTGGGTTTAGGGCGCCAATGTTCAAACCACTGAGCTATCCCTCCCCCAATCAGTTCCTAGGTGGAAGCCTGGGGTGGTGAGGTGGTCTTTTAGGGTTCGATTAGGTTTGTTAGGGTGTCACCTTGGTGGACGGAGCCCAAAGAACATAGAATCAAAGGACTGGAAGGGACCTTGAGAGGTCTTCTAGTCTAGTCCCCTGCACTTAAGCCAGGACTAAGTGCTATCTAGACCATCCCTGACAGGTGTTTGTCTGACCTGCTCTTAAAAATCTCCAGTGACAGAGATTCCATAACCTCCCTAGGCAATTTATTCCAGTGCTTAACCACCCTGACAGTCAGGAAGTTTTTCCTAATGTCCAACCTAAACCTCCCTTGCTGCAATTTAAGCCCATTGCTTCTTGTCCTCTCCTCAGAGGTTAATGAGAACAATATTTCTCCCTCTGCCTTGTAACAAACGTTTATATACTTGAAAACTGTTAAAAACATGAATTGATTCTGCAGAGGGAAATGAATTAATTGCAATTAAAAATAAAACAGGGCTTGTAGTACTCCTATTTGCTGCATCCCTTGTATGGATTTTTGGCATGATATTATCAACCAGTCTAATTTCTGTGGATAAACAGACATACCAGACGTACAGTTGCTGGTTTTACATGTGCAACATTAATGCATCTTTCTGGATATTTAGCCTATGTCGGGGGGGGAGGGGTTGATGTGTCACACCCAAAATGGAGAATTTTTAATTATGCCTATTTCTCAGTGAAGGGTACATTTTAAAAATACATATATTTAGGTCCAGCTTTCCTCCTGCACCAAGATCTACTCAGCACAGGACAGGAGAGGGTCAGACCTGGGTTTTCAAGCTGCCCCAGCCTCAAGAAAAGTTAGAGCAGCCTAGGCACTGCTCTAACTCACAACAGCTAGCTATGGTCTGTAGGAGACCATATGCCAATAGCAAATTGGCTTAGCGTAGTAGAGTTCTGCCCCCTACAGGCCCTGGCACACCCCTCCCATTCCCAGAATACCCCCTACACCCGGTGGTAAGCAGGCAGTGGCACAGAAATCAGTGCTGCCAGCTAAATGCCAGTGGAGAAATTCCCCCCCACCAGGGAGATTTATCAGTTTGACAACTGGGGCTGGAACAGAGGCAAAGAATCCAGCTCTTAAAATCCAGAAATACCTACAGATCCTATTCGGGATGGGACTAACTTCCTATTAGGCAGCGTGAGTCTCTTCTCTTGTTGTTACAAGGAGGAGGGTGAAAAATTGTTCTCATTAACTTCAGAGGATAGGACAAGAAACAATAAGTTTACATTGCAGCTGGGGCAGTTTAGGATGGACGTTAGGAAAAACTTCCTGTCAGGGTGGCTAAGCACTGGAACGAATTGCATAGGGAGGCTGTAGAATCTCCATCATTGGAGGTTTTTCAGAACAGCTAGACAAGCAGCTGGCAGGAATGGTCTAGTTATTACGTAGCCCTGCCTTGAGTGCAGGGGACCGGACTAGGTGACCTACTGAGGTTCCTTCCAGTCCTACACTTCTATGAGGCTCACTTACACTGATGTCAAACAGTAGTAACACCAGGGGAGCCAGGGGAGTTGCACTGGTGTAAGGGAGAGCAGCATAAGGTACTTAGAATGTGGGCTGCCAGGACACGAGTCTCCTTCTGCTGGGTCATGTTGGGCCTAGTGACCCCCTGAAAAGCAGCAGCCCCCTCTAAAGGGTCACTGGATTTCTCAGCATGTTGCTATCCCAAGCAGAATAGCAGAGTAGTTTTTCCTGCAATCAGCTCCCCAGGGACCTCATTGCAGGATCTGGGCTGTGGCACCTAATCCAAAGCCTGCTGAAGTCAGTGGAATTTGGATCAGTTCTTTAGGGAATGTCCACTCTGCAATGAGACCCCCATGACTGGGCCTGTGCCAGCTGACATGGGCTTGGGCTAAGGGTTTAACAGCGGTGTAGACGTTTGGGCTTGGGTGCAGCCCCTGTTCCGGGACAGGTCCTAGAGCCAGGCTCCAACCTAAGCCTCAGTGTCTACACTGCAATTAAACAGCACCTTAGCCCCCGCCCCGCAAGCCCTGCACAGGCCAGCGGCAGGTTTATAACTGCAACATACACACACCATTAGCCTCCAAAGGCATTGATGGTGAACGGGATCGAGCCCACTTTAGAGTTTGGAGTCACAAGAGCATTTTCCACAGTATCAGGAGTTTCGAGGCCTGCTGAATGCTGGTTCTTTACTCTAGAAACAATCGAATGTGGCGGAAAGACACACTCATTCATTTAAAACATGGGGAGGAAAATATATAGAAATCTCCATAAAAGCCTAATATTTTTGGAGGAAGACAAAAAGTCCTTGCTCCTGAGCCTCACTAGCAGCAGGTGGAGAGGATCCAAGAGCTGGAAGGCAGCCAAACCGTGTTTCATTGCCAAGCCCTGTAGTTCTCTCTCAGACACCCAGCATTAATAGACAGGTCTCCACTAAAGGGTTGGGGCTCTCATTCTGTCTCTGAAGATGGAAGGATCCTTTTAGCCCCTCCAAGAGGCAAATGGATTTTCTCACCTCCTTGTATTTTCTATAGCCGTGTTTGCTCTGCTGGGGTGAGTTCCCACCTCACAATCGGGGAGATTGTGTGTGGCCAGTTTGGCTCTCTTCTACATCAGTGGGAGTTTTGCTGTTATCTTCAGTGGCAGAAGGATTGGGCTATAAACCCGTGAAAATTGACTCATTATCTAACGCTCACATTAATTTTATTTGTAATCATTTGCAAGTTTATTGGGTGACATCCTGGCCCCACTAAAATCAAAGGCAAAATTCCCACTGACTTCACAGGGCCAAGATTTCACTCCTAGTGCCTTTCTCCTGAGTATCCCAAGTCTCTCTACAAACAGCTAAGACAGTACCTCATACAGACTGATAGATAGGAATAGTAATGAACTAGTAATACCTTGCTCTTATATAGCAGGTTATAGCAAGGTTGGGTTTTTTTAAAAAGACCCATTGCTGATTCTCCATCTGTCTGATTCCCCAGTGGCTTGAGAAATGCAGCATTAGCTTGTACGCTGATGCCTCTTAGTGGTTGCAACAGAGACTGGCAAGTAAAAAAAGCTTGAAACGCAACTAGAGAGATCTTCAAAACACATTTCACTTTCGCCACATCTACACTAGGAAAGAGGGGTTTTACACAGGTGTTAAAATCCTAGCCTTGACAAGGCAAGTTGTAGTGTTAACATTTTAAAATGCACCCTGTTTCCTAGTGAAACCGTCTCTGTAACCAAGGAGTTAAATACAATGGAACCGGCTAATAGTCATCTCAGGTGACCCTACTCCTAACGAAGTCAATGGAAACCTCCCTAATGAACCCAACAAGAGCAGGATTAACCCTTTTTAGCAATAAGCGGGGGGGGGTGTTTATGGCATTTGTTCTCCTTAAGGAAGGAGATAGATATACATGAAACTGTCATTAGAAAATGAGGCGATGTAAGGAAGAGTTCAGCTGCCTCAATGCTTTAAGAATTTCTATACTAGAGCTGGAATGAGGGAGAAAATACCAAAACGCACCTACGTGACTCGGGAACCAAAGTCCCATTTTCAAAAGTGACAGATAGGTGCCTAAGTGCCATTGACTTTCAGGGAGCTTCGGAGCCTCAGGGCCAGATTTTCAAAAGTAGCTTGAGGTGCCTAAAGGTGCAGAGAAGCACCCACTGGGAATTTTCAAAAGTGCCTGAGTGCCTAGGTGCCGACTCCCTCTCTTGAAAAGCCCACCAGGCGCTTATCTACAGTTTTAGGCACCTAAAAATACTTCAGAAAAGCTGGCCGTAGGGCCAAGATCCTCAAAGATATCTAAGTGCTTACTTGCCACTGAAATCATTACAAGTTAGACACCTGTGTGCCTCTGTGGATCTGGGAATAAGTCGCTTCTGAAAATGTGACAAGTTTCCAAGACACTGTGGCACTTTTGAAAATTTTGCCCCTACTCTTTAGTTGTGCTTTGTCTCAAATTTCATCGCATTCCTACTGCAATTTCAAATGATTAGGGTATTTTTTCTTCCCTTCCTGTCAGATCTGTGTGCAGTGCGGTACTGCGCCATCACACAGATACAATGTCCTTCAGGAAGTTAAGGAGATGGACAATAAACTAAAGGAAATACTGTAGGAATTCCTAAAAATCTGAGGCTTTATCTGCGCTGCCTGGCCAATGCCTGCCTGAATCACTGCATCAAGCAACACAGTTTGTGTCCTTGACTGCAGTTATTAACAGAAAGATGCCCTGGAAGTTGGCCCTCTAATGAGCCCAATCCCCACTGCACAATTTGTGACACTGATGCAGGAATGAGCTCCATGCAGGAGAGCCCCTTTGTGGAAACCACTGACATCATGGGCTCCATGTGAGTGCAAAGGCTTGGTTATGCAGATCAGGGCATAAGACTGTGTGGAGACCTAATGAGAAATAGAATTTTAAGTGCTACAAGACCGGCTGGAATAAATAAGGCTCCCAGGTCTAACAGCTTGCTGGATTAGGGAGACAAGGTGGGTGAGGTAGTATCTTGAATTGGACAGTAAGCTTGTCTCTCTCACCCACAGAAGTTGGTACAATCAAAGATATTACCTCACCCATCTTGTCTAATATCTTAGGAACAACCAATAACACTGCAGACAGCGTGATGGACTCACTTCTGCATTAGCAAGTCACAGGAAGAGCTTTTCCAAAGTTGCAGCAGGGCTGAAGCCATACAGGGGTCTGCATCCCAGTGGATTATAGTTGGATATGGTCAGTACCCACAGAGATCACATGGAATCATTTGTCGAACACTGACTGTTCTGCCCTAGCCAGGTTATAGAGGAAACAGTGGTCCTTACCACCAAAGAAAAAGAATACACTGCCCCAGGGGATAAGAATACACAACTGCAAGTTGGATCATCATAAAGCAGCACAAAAATTAAGTAAATAAGTTTATAGGACAATACTCTGAGTGAGGGATTCCACCTCTGGAAGGGAATTCCATGCTGTTAAGACACAAACTTCTCAGACCAAAATCTCTCTCACTGAGTGGCCTAATAAATATTTACTTTTTCCTCCTTCGCAGATTTAAGCTCCGCAGAGTCTGCCTCAACATTTCTACAATACCTAGCACCATGGGACTGCAGATTCGACTGGGGACTCTGGACGTTACCCTCACATATACGTAGGTGCTCAGACACTGGTGATAAGAGCCATAGTATACCTGGATGGATATTCCATGAATAATGGTTATATACCTTTAAGAGATGGCTGAATATGTAAAACAGATGCTTATTTAGAATATATAGGGTCCATTCTGCTAAGCACAGCCTCCATCTGCAATTGGAATTAACGGGAATTCCACACCCAGAGGAGATGCCCATCCCAGCAACCTGTGGGTCTTGAGTTCTAGAACCAATGGGGAATGGCAGGTCACGTGTCCTGCACTTCCCACATCTGAATGAGCTGCATGAACTGAAAGACTTTTTGGCCTTCGCCATCAGGCAAGCGTGGATTGTTCAGATCCAATCCTGCCTGGGACTCAGCATGCCCAACCTTCAGTCAAGTAAGTGGGAGTTGACAGCGTTCAGCACGACAGGGCTCTTTGATTGCCTTTCCAAATGCATATTTATGAGCGCTAATGTATTGCATAGCTGAACTTTTTGCATAATTGCTTTCTTTCTTTTTTTTTAAACCGTTTCATACCAGAGCCCTTGAAAGAAAGGATTTTGTATGTTAATATATTTCATTGTGTAATGAAAGAATGAATCTCAGCCGCTCTCTCTAGACTTGTGCCGTGCTATGCGGACTATTGCTTTACATTTTAATAGCCATTATTTCAGTCCCTTTATCTTCTCTGCTCCTTCTCACCTCCTCTTATACAGAATGACTTTTATTCTACCAAATGTAATTAGGCATGGTCCTGTGTTTATTACTTTTTATTCTTAGTAGTAGCAGAAATCAGAGTTTTCACTATTTAATTATTCAAAATTGTCTGTTTCAAGTATCCAAAACTAGTGCTCCTCTTTACGTGAAAGGCAAATGTACAAAAGACATTTTAAAAAAATACAGTGAAAATTTAAAAAGTGTGGCAAAAGCAGCTTTTGGGTCTAAGAATCCGATATGAAAAACCTAAGCATGAAAACAAAATTCGGAATGCAAAACGCTAGTCCAACCACATTCCAATCACTGTTCCTCTTAAATAATAACCAACTTTCCCGGCGATCGTGCTGTTTTCATTTGACGTATATTAAAAGGCATCATCTGAAATGCTGTAAATAGTAGTCACCATTAAAAACTCATTGGCTATTCCACAGGGAGCATAACAACATCTTCTCTGCTCTTCTAGCCCCAGGCACATACTGTGAGTACTGCAGGAATATGGCAGAGTGACTGATGAATTCTTAAAATGGTATCCACTGAGGATTGCCCTTAAGGAAAACAAATTTGGGGGCCTAAACAGGCTGCGTCCCTTTAAACAGACTGCCTGCCACCATGTCTGTGATCCATTTAAGGACCAGTGGCTGTTATAATGGCAGGATTCTTTTACTTTTAACCAGGACACTCATCAAACCTGCCTCAGGAGCAAATAATGCATTCCAAGTTTTTTTTTCCTAGTGACCATTATTGCTCCAAACATAGTTCTAGATGTAACTGGGTCACATTCAAAGGAAAGCATCAGCACAAAAGTCGAGTTGCCAAATGCCCAGGGCACGGCATAGATGTGCAGGCTCTCTCATGAAATCGCACACTTTCATCACCAGAGGAATTGTTCCTCCTTTGGCATGACGCTCCTCTCATCCTCCTGCCTCCTCTCCTCAGAATCTTCAAAAGAAAATGAAGCGGTAATTGCTTTCTCCCCTAACATCAAGGGAAAAGAAAAAAGGGTAAAGCAGCTGCTCTTTTCCAGTTGGCATCCCAAGAAGAAACATGCTTTGAGCAGTCCTTTATTTACAAGAAATATAGAATTCTAAGGGCGGAGCAGTTCAGAAGAATAAGGCTCTCATTTGTTACCATCTACATTTTACCACATTGTACCTTGTTACAGCAGAAACACTTCCATTAGTTGTGTCTTTTGAAGGCTGCAGGGGTAAGCACGGTAGTTTAAGCTTCAGGTTGGAAATATATACACATTCCAGCACCGCTAGTTAGCATCTCAGCAAGGCTGACTCAGCCCTTCAACTTTTGAAGGTAGATACACTAGGACACATTCAAAAGTGAAACTAGCGTTGAAATTGCTGTATCATAGAATATCAGGGTTGCACGGGACCTCAGGAGGTCGTCTAGTCTCCTGCTCAAAAGCAGGACCAATCCCCAACTAAGTCATCCCAGCCAGGGCTTTGTCAAGCCTGACCTTAAAAACCTCTAAGGAAGGAGATTCCACCACCTCCCTAGGTAACCCATTCCAGTGCTTCACCACCCTCCTTGCGAAAAAGTTTTTCCTAATATCCAACCAAAACCTCCCACACTGCAATTTGAGACCATTACTCCTCGTTCTGTCATCTGCTACCACTGAGAACAGTCTAGATCCATCCTCTTTGGAACCCCCCTTCAGGTAGTTGAAAGCAGCTATCAAATCCCACCTCATTCTTCTCTTCTGCAGACTAAATAATCTCAGTTCCCTCAGCCCCTCCTCATAAGTCATGTGCTCCAGCCCCTAATCATTTTTGTTGCCCTTCACTGGACTCTTTCCAATTTTTCCACATCCTTCTTGTAGTGTGGGGCCCAAAACTGGACACAGTATTCCAGATAAGGGCTCACCAATGCCGAACAGAGGGGAATAATCACATCCCTCGATCTGCTGGCAATGCTCCTACTTATACAGCCCAAAATGCCATTAGCCTTCTTGGCAACAAGGGCACACTGTTGACTCATATCCAGCTTCTCGTCCACTGTAACTCCTAGGTCCTTTTCTGCAGAACTGCTGCCTAGCCATTCGGTCCCTAGTCTGTAGCGGTGCATTGGATTCTTCCATCCTAAGTGCAGGACTCTGTACTTGTCCTGGTTGAACCTCATCAGATTTCTTTTGGCCCAATCCTCTAATTTGCCTACGTCCCTCTGTATCCTATCCCTACCTTCCAGCATATCTACCACTCCTCCCAGTTTAGTGTCATCTGACAACTTGCTGAGGGTGCAATCCATGCCATCCTCCAGATCGTTAGTGAAGATATTGAACAAAACCGGCCCCAGGACCGACCCATGGGGCATTCCGCTTGATACCAGCTGCCAACTAGACGGGAAGCCATTGATCACTACCCATTGAGCCCGACGATCTAGCCAGCTTTCTATCCACCTTATAGTCCATTCATCCAATCCATACTTTTTTAACTTGCTGGCAAGAATACTGTGGGAGACTGTATCAAAAGCTTTGCTAAAGTCAAGGAATAACACATCCACTGCTTTCCCCTCATCCAGAGCCAGTTAGCTCATCACAGAAGGCAATTAGGTTAGTCAGGCATGACTTGCCCTTGGTGAAGCCATGCTGAGTGTTCCTGATCACTTTCCTCTCCTCTAAGTGCTTCAGAACTGATTCCTTGAGGACCTGCTCTATGACTTTTCCAGGGACTGAGGTGAGGCTGACTGGCCTGTAGTTCCCCGGATCCTCCTCCTTCCCTTTTTTAAAGAAGGGCACTACATTAGCCTTTTTCCAGTCATCCGGGGCCTCTCCCGATTGCCATGAGTTTTCAAAAATAATGGCCAACGGCTCTGCAATCACATCAGCCAACCCCTTTAGCACCCTCGGATGCAGCACATCCAGCTTTTCTAAATAGTCCTGAACCACTTCTTTCTCCACAGAGGGCTGGCCACCTCCTCCCCATACTGTGCTGCCCAGTGCAGCAGTCTGAGAGCTAACCTTGTCTGTGAAGACCGAGGCAAAAAAGGCATTGAGTACATTAGCTTTTTCCACATCCTCGGTCACTAGGTTGCCTCCCTCATTCACTAAGGGGCCAACACTCTCCTTGACCTTCTTCTTGTTGCTAACATACCTGAAGAAACCCTTCTTGTTACTGTAACCTGGCTTTCAGTGCATTTATGGTATAACAACATAAGAATGGCCCTACTGGGTCAGACCAAAGGCCCATATAGCCCCGTATCTCATTTTCTGACAGTGGTCAGTGCCAGGTGCTTCACACGGGATGAACAGAACAGGTAATCATCGAGTGATCCATCACCTGTCACTCATTCCCAGCTTCTGGCAGTGGCTAGGGACACTATCCCTGCCCATCACCATTGATGGACCTATCCTCCTGGAACTTACCTAGTTTTTTTTTTGAACCCTGGTATAGTCTTGGCCTTCACAACATCCTCTGGCAAAGAGTTCCACAGGTTGACTGTGCGTTGTGTGAAGAAATACTTCCTTTTGTTTGTTTTAAATCTGCTGCCTATTAATTTCATTTGGTGAGCCCTAGTTC
Organism: Chelonia mydas; assembly: GCF_015237465.2. Taxonomy (NCBI): domain Eukaryota; kingdom Metazoa; phylum Chordata; order Testudines; family Cheloniidae; genus Chelonia; species Chelonia mydas. Next base: position 253,285,928 of record NC_057850.1, read on the forward strand.
TTGTGTTATATGAGTAAATAACACTTCCTTATTTACTGTCTCCACATCAGTCATGATTTTATACACCTCTATCATATACCCCCCTAGTCATCTCTTTTCCAAGCTGAAGAGTCCCAGCCTTATTAATCTCTCTTCGTATGTAAGCTATCCCATACCCCTAAACATTTTTGTTGCTCTTTTCTTTACCTTTTCCAATTCCAATCTCTTTTGAGATGCGGGAGACCAGATCTGCATGCAGTATTCATGATGTAGGTGTACCATGGATTTATGTAGAGGCAATATGACATTTTCTGTCTTATCTATCCCTTGCCTAATGATTCTCAACATTGTTGGCTTTTTTTTTTTTTTTTTTTTGACTGCCGCTGCACATTGAGTGGATGTTTTCAGTGAACTATCCACAATGACTCCAAGATCTCTCTCGAGTGGTAACAGCTAATTCAGACCCCATCATTTTATATGTATACTTGGGATTATGTTTTCCAATATGCATTACGTTGTATTTATCAACACTGAATTTCATCAGCCATTTTGTTGCCCAGTCAACCACATAGTATCCCACATCAACTTGGATCATGTTTACCAGTAGGAAAAGGGCAGATTTTTACCATGCATTTAGAGTAGAAAAGGCAGTTGTATTTTAACAAATTGTTAGCTGATCACAGAAAACGCTGTCAGGAAACCTAGGGTTTACCTGGACAAGCTAAGACTACTGTAGTTGTAAAACTACAACTTTGTCCACACTAGGCTTGTAAAGGGTTAAACACACCTTTTCTCCTAGCGAAGGTAAGGCCTTGGAATTTAGAAAGCACCTTATATTTACACATTGGAAAATGGGCACAGGGCTCAGTAATCCGCCTTTGGGTTTGGATCACTGCTTCTAAGGAAACCTAGGTTGATGTAAGGTTCTTGCTCAGGGGATGGAAGAAAGGAGTGTAGGATGAAAAGCTAACAGGAGAGTGTAAGAAAATGCAAGTTATACTTACACCTTTGGCTCATAAATTACATCACCCCAACTCCCTTACACAATCACCAAGTGGATCTAAAAGGAGTCTGACTTGCCTTTTAATTTTGTATACTGGATTTCATTTTTTTATGGCCACATCTTTCTAATGAGACTTGGACTTTTTTTTTTTTAATCTCCTTTGTGTGGACTTTAACAATTCCATTGAACTTTGTCTTTTAAAAAATAAACGTATTTTGATGTGACCTTCGCTAAAGATTGGCAGCTGCTCTGCACCACAGCAGCTCCAACTAGTAGCTTTGGGTCCTAAATAACAGAATAGGTAACAAGATCAGATAGATCGTTAGTGCTTTGTGCAGTCCAATTTTAAACAGCCCCAGGGATGAGCATCCATCACTTTGAAGGGCAGGTTTTAGAGGGTGAAACATATCACTGAAGCACCCCATCATGATCACATGCATACATTTCTCTCTATGAAAAACAGAGAGCCCACACAGGTTGCCCAGTGAGTGTTAGGGCAACATTTGAACCAGACTGGCTTTAAAATGTATTTGTTAAATAAGCTCAACTTATCTCTTCAAGTTATTCTCAAGATATATTTTCCAGCCTTCACTATGTATGTCAAGAGTTTGGTATGTATATTTATATTTTAGGATGCAACATTGATGAAAAGCTTGTTTATCCTGTTTCTGATGTGTTTCACTAATTTCTGAAGATATAAATGAACACAGCCATTACAAAAAGTCATTTATTTTCATAAATATGTACATATATACACACACATGCAAAAAATGACTTTACATACATATACACAGGTTCAATTGTTAATGCAGTGCAAAAGTTGTTGTTTTTTTTTTTAAAAAGGTACCAGCCAGCCTTTCAAGAAACCTTAACAGATCTTTGGTTAAAAAAGGCAGGGGGAGAACGGGTCAATATTTCATAAGTTGGCAAAGCACTCTAAATATTTTAACTGGAAGGAAGGTTTACTCTTGGCCTATTTTCTTGTGTTGTGTTTCTAGATGAACAACAGAGTTTCCAAGAGACTTAATGTGAAAATTGAAAATGAGAATTAAATGGATAAATAATCAAATTATTTTAAATGGTCCAAGATTCTGACAAAAATTTGATTCCTTTTAAAGATCTGATTCAATACAAGCACAATCCTAGTGTTCTGATCCAGATTTTCTGTTCTCAAACAGTAAAACGCTTGTTTTATTAAATCTTGAAGGACTCATATAAATGTAAAACTATGTTATCTTTTCCTGTTTTAGCAAAAGAAAGTTTAAACATATATTATACACACACACACTGTGCACAGAATTAACATACCAAGAAGCCAATGTAAACATTTACAGAAAAAAAATTAGGACAGTCAATGCTTAACTTGACCTCTCCTTGGTCCCTGAATCACAACCCAAGCTGGAAGAAGTGTTCAGCTATTAATGGACACACATTGCTAAATGTATATTCCCTAATATGGATTTTGAAGGCAGGCTTACCCACATTATAGAACCAGATCTCCCTGTGAATAGTTCCCTGCCAATTCTACCTCCTTTGTAACAAATCGCTACTAGATGTTTGTCCATTCATCAGACATAGGGTCCACTGGGAAAGCAGAACGTTGTATTGAGAGATTTTGCTGTATTGTTTTCCTAAAGATTCTTGGGTTGGATGATCCTTCCAGTAGGCAAATCCAGTGATTCATTTCATTATGCTTAAACCTAACATTTTGGACCATATGTACTCAAGGCAGTGGGCCACTTGTAACACCGTGGCTACGCATGCCAGCTGAATGAGAGCTAGTGCAGGTATGTCCTCTTTGAGCTGGAATTCACATCTCCAGACAGCAGTGTTGACATACCTAAGTGTTCTAGGTGCCCAAGTCTACGCAAGACTAGCTTTATTCAAATACATTTAGTGGAGACAAGTACAACACTACCATGATCAGGGGAGACATAGAAATCAGATCCTGTCATTAAGGTTATTCCCCAAAATGTTTTGTCCATGTACAAAGTAAATCTCCTACCCCTTTTCCTAGCAGAAACAGCTTTCCCTATTTAAGTCAATGCACTGCCACCTGGTTAAGACTAGCCAGAGGTATGAGCACCATGTCCTGTAACATCAGCAAGGCAGACCCTAGTATGGAAATTTAGAAAACGGATTATTAAAAAAAAGTTTACTCTTAGTCATCTTCATGCCTTATTTTCTAATAAGACCTCCATTCATATGAATAGAACATGTTACAAGTGCTACTAGGCTGAATGTTAAGAAAGGTTTCCCTGACAGAACTGAATTTCTGCCCTGATCACCATTAAAAAAAAAAAAAAAAAAAAAAACCTACAAGATGAAACTTAGGTCTGCAGGACCAGACCTTCAGCTGAAGCTCAGCAAAATCTTACCTGACACAAAGCAACCCGGATATGTGAAGCAAGAACACCCTTCTCATTAATGGTACTTTTATATTTTTATCAGAGAAAATGCAAAACATTTTGATTGGCTCTTAATTTAAATATTGTCAAAATGTAAGTAAAGAACTTTGGCTCATGTCCTTCAATAGTCCAGATAAGAATGAGAAGGAACTTTGAATTGATATATTAAAAAGTCAGGCCTTGACATAGCTTAGCAGCATATAGCGATACGTCAACATGTCACTTGACGTTTAATTGTTCCTTGTAATTTGAGTAATACAAAACAGATCAACAATTGCTGCTTCATTGTGCTTTTTGATACACTGATAAAGAACTTGAAATGTTTAAAAAAGGAGGTTATAATTTCTGGCTTCCTTAGGCATTTATTTTACTATGAGTTCAGAAATATTAAAAACCAGTTAAGTCCTAAAATAAAAAAAGGAAACATTTGCAAGTGATACCTCAAACATCAAATTTTTAAGCAAATGTTATGTTATTCATGAAGTCTGGGAACGGCTACCTTAGCCTATTCCACACAGTTTAATAGATCTCAGGGCTTGTCTACACTACCCGCTAGATCGGCGGGCAGAAATCGATCCAGCGGGGGTCGATTTATCACGTCTAGTATAGATGCGATAAACTGACCGTTGAGCACTCTCCTGTCGACTCCGGTACTCCACCAGAGCGAGAAGCGCAAGCGGAGTCGACAGGAGAGCGTCAGCCATCAACTTACTGCAGTGAAGACACCGTGGTAAGTAGATCTAAGTAAGTCTACTTCAGCTACGCTATTGTTGATGTAGCTGAAGTTGTGTGTCTTAGATCGACCCCACGCGGTAGTGCAGACAAGCCCTTAGTATCAAGCAGTTTTCCCCGACAGTCAACCTAAATGTTCCTTTTCAGTTTCATTCTATTAGGCTTAGTTGTGCCTCCTTGTGCCCTAACTTCTTTCTCATCTGACCCGATATCTGAAGGACAAACATCAAGAAAGGTTGACCCCTTTAGTTTCTATGCTAAGCAGTGACTTTCTCTTCTCTCTTCAAATATCAATACCTGGACAGTCTTCTGTGGACACCCTTCAGCGTGTCTGTCTTCGGTATGGATACCTGGACCCGAATGAAATAATTCTAGGAGTGCTTGCATCCGAGCTGCATAAAGGATTATGATCCTTCCCTGCTCTGAGACATGCCTCACCCCATGCAGCCTACAACCACAGGGTCTTTTTGGCAGTCATATCATCTTACAATTTCACATCCAATTTAGTGTCTCCTATCAAGCTAAAGTTTCCACTGGTCTCTAAGTTTCTACCCACCACTGTTTCTGATGTTTCATTTTAGCCCTTTCCTTCTGATATATTTTTCCCTTTTTAAAGTTTATTTACTCCTGGAATTTCAGCTCAGTTTTCTTTACTGCACAGTGCCTTTCCATGTCCCAAAAACATAGAAGAATCTTTTGCTATTTCTCTAAAACAACAAGGAGTCCGGTGGCAAATACATCAGTTAGTCTTTAAGGTGCCACCAAACTCCTTGTTGATTTTGTGGATACAGACTAACACAGCTACCCCCGATACTTCCGTTTCACTGTAGCAGTGCATGGGACCAGGTACAGTAAAGGCTGTACTATTAGAACAGCAGACAAACAATATCCAGTCACTTAAATCTTTATGCGCAGATTTATGCATTGGCTGCACAGAGTTGCATTGCACAAGTTGTCAGAGGAAGGTGCAGGTTTCGGCAGCTGGATAGTCAGTTGTTAGGGCTTTTAGCACACAATGTGTGGGTCTGGTTTAAAATATTAGCTGGATGTTTCTGCTATAATAGTCAGTAGTGAAATAGATAGTATTGACTAACATTTAAGCTGCCTACAGAGTCAGGAAGGTAACTCTCACGTTTGCAAAGAGATTAAATTGATGGAAAGGTAGAGACATTAAGTGAAAGAACAATTCCTCAGCAAGGGGATGAAATTCTACATAATACATGGGACTACCATAAAACGGTTAAGTGAGAAAAAATTAAGAGGTTACCTCCACAGTATTACAACTACAAGCTTCCTGTAATTTCTCAGGTTTCATGATTCTCCACTAACCCTCCAAAAGACAGCTGTGTCAAAACATTAGACATTCTTTATACAGAGAAAACTTATCAAAAAAGTGTTCAGATACATTTTATATCTCAGTGTATACTTCAGCACATTAAATACCAGAATATACACTGCAGCAGAGGTGGAGAAATTCAGCTCCTAATGACTATATTCAAAAGTGCTTGCTCATAAATTAACCTTAGCATGAGAGCTTAAATGTAAAATAAAGAGAACCTGCTCTTGCTTTCCAGGATGGGGAATGGATTTCTAATAGCTAATAACGTATCTTTTGAAAGGTTGAAAAACTCACTGGGTTGTCACAAAATACATCTTCGAAACTTATTTATCTGTATAAACCAAACAAACATATAATTACCCTTTCAAAAAATGTGACCTTCAACAGGGAAATAAAGGCCACTTGGGCTGAAAGGTCAGTTGTGTGTTTTTTTGGTTTGGTTTATACAGCTTCAAAAACTTACTGACAATTTCTCAATAAGCTCACACCATACCAACAATTAAGATGTACAGTTTACTCAAGAGACATTTTACATCCTTTATGGTTTTTAAAAGGGCCCCTGCCCTTTTCTTTTCTTCAGACCCCCTATCATTCTATTTCACCTTAGTAGGATTACCCTGAAAATCCCACTAAAAGCATTTTTTCCACCAATTACTGACTAATTATGGCAAACGCCTCCTTAGCTTACATCTGTTGAGCAACTTAGGATCTATAGATGAAAGTGCTAAGCATTATTATCCACAATTTTAATCAGTCTTGGTTTTAAAGTACAATTTCAATGTTTTCTGTCAAACTTCCAGGGCAACACACTGAAATAGTGAACTGTTGCAAAGCAAATGAGACAAATGAAGAGAGACTGACTGTTTGGTATTAGTCAAGGAGTACATTGAAAAGATTGAGTACTGAAGAGTCTCAATGGCAGTGAGAACCTCCATTACGAATGCTTGCAAACAGTCTGCAATGCACAGCTGAAGTACAACTAATCCCCTGAATGTCTGTCTGACACTAATTAGAAGAGCACAGTTTATTTCGAGTTGTTTCGTTTCAAAATCTCTCCCTGGTGATAACCATCATTGTACAGTTTTAAAATATGCCCCAAAGTATTTTTGGCTAGTTTAAGTAAATAAAAGTTTTTTAAAATATGAGCGATGAATCCCGTGTGTGTTTTCATACTCCAATATCAAGCTGTTTCTCCATCAGTTGCCTTGTCAGTATCTGATATGAAGAAAGAGAAGCCACTCCTATGTGAAAGAGTATTTGCCAGATGTTTCTTAATCCATACAAGTAAATGTTGCATAGACAAATGGAGAAAAACAGTACAAATGCCTTCATCTTCCTTGATGAACCATGGAACAAGTACAAATAACACTGGAATAGCATCAGAGAAACAATGTTAGCAACATCAAACTGAATATACACAGACAAGGATCACAGCTTACAACTACTGGCACCTATGATTTAGCGATTCACCTGCCACTAAAACGCACACAAAAAGCTTAAAGCTCTTTTCAAGTCTTATCTATTACAAGACCATCCATCCAACAGAAGTGAATTGGTGGCCTCAATCCAGATCCTACTGAACAGGTACCATATCCACAACAAAGAAACCCGCCAGCGCAACTGGCACCCTTGTTGGTAGTCGAAAAAGGATTAGCAAGAAGTAAACAAGTATGAAAGCTAAACTACATTCTAAGACTCAGATGTGAGCCTTGTAGGTTAAGGCTGAAAATCAATGGCAGGGAGATACGAGGCAAACCTCTACTCACTTCTGCTGTACCTATTCTGGGCAAAAATAAAGGGCTACATTAACAGTGATTTTATCCCAGAATTCACTTAAATATTAGAGGATATAATTTCTAACAAGAGGCTCAGAGCAAGATTTAAACAGAACAAAACAAAAAAATTCCCAGTGCAGGTATAGTCCACTGGTTCAGTGTGTTTTAAGTGTTCTCCTCTAGTGGCTGGTCCACATAACAGGGTAAGAGCCTATTACGCGTGCCAGCTAAAGGAGTTACTTGTTTAGCTCAAGCAGTCAAGACTCGGGCTTTAGTCTGCTGGAGGTCCTGGGTTCAAACCTTGCTGGTGACACAAGTGGGATTGCTATATATGCAGCACTTTGCACTGAGTATGATTATGCAGGGTCACTTCATGACTCTGTCCTGCCATAATCTAAGAGGGCAAAGAGCCCAAAATACAATGTTTGTTAGCATTTTCCACTCTCAGCCAAGAAGATGGGAAAGTCAAGAAAGAGCTACTCTGTGTAAAAAGGTGAAACTGACTGGCATCAAGTTTTAGGAGCAGATCACGTCACCCAAAAAATACAAAGTTTCTACTATGTGAAATACTGGCCCAAAAAATTAGTATAAGCTACACAATTACTTCTCTTATTGTATGTATATGTACCACCCCGGGATGGGTCACCAGCAGTCAGGACCAATGGTAGGACCTCTGGATCTATAAGCATTAGACTCTACTGCCTGAGCTAAGAGACCCAGACCCTGTTATCTCAAAGCCAGCAGCAGATCCACACCTCTAAGTGGTCCAGCCATTAGAGTAGACAGAGAACCACAGTAAAAATGGGTTACACACGTACCAGAGCAAGGAGTTGTTTCACCTTAACTGTCTCTCCCCTTATTTTGGCAGAAAAGTCCAATGAATTTAAAGGGCAAAAAACGTCAATCACAGTCAGAGAATCAAGCCAAGCTAGAAGCCATATAGTACAATAAAGGACTAAGCCCAGAATACTAAGTTTCTGAAATTCTGTGATTGGACAAAACACAAATCAGATATTAAAAGGTACATTTCATTATCAGCCTAGGTTAACCTAACATGGCAAATAGTTTTCTAAATATTTCTAGCATATTAATCACCACACAGAAATACTGAAAGTGATACTTCACTAATTTACATTTTTACAAGCTGTTCTTTGAAAGAGGTCCGGAGTTGTATTCACACTTAGAACTTTATATTTATGCCGATTACAAACACTTTTTGCAATTCTGCTATTTTACATTTGGCCAGGTTTTCAAAGGGCAATAATGCACAAGCCTAAATCCAAGACCTCAGCTCCTGAAGAAATACTACTTCATCCCTCTTGGAAACTCATCTCTGTGCCAAGCCTCATTTATCACAGAGCCGCATCTGGCACTTTACAGTAAAGATGCACTGTATCAAGCCTGTAATTGCTATTTAACAAGGGTCAAATTCTGCCCTCACATTCGTGCTACTTCACTTAAGTCAGTGGAATTGAGTGGCTGTAGTGACAGAACATAACTTGGTCTTCCGACTAAACCTTAGATTATGCAGAAACCAACGTGGCATTTTATACACAATAAATATATTGGCTCTTTCCGCTGTAGATTTGAGAGCGTGTCCAAAGTAACTCACTCATTTGAAGAAAGGCTGAGCTGGTCAAACAGCAAGGTTTTTAAAGCATTTAATATTTGAAATGTTAATTTGTTATAGGCTAGAATTTCTCCGTTTTAGCAATGAAGGTTAGTGTCCAAAGATAAGACTAAATACTAATGTTGAATTTAAATACAGTTAAAGTTTAAAGTTTCAAGACTTATTTTTAAATAAATTAGAGCATGTAGTTTTGCCCATTTTCAGTCCATTTTACCAGTTATGCAAAGTCCAAGTTCCTCAAATAATTGAGCTCAATTCAAGCACCACATGACCCTGAAATCAGGATGACGGCTGTTCATTTGTAGGTTGGCTTGTTTAGACATGAGCATTCATCCATTATACCCATGTGAATCAGAAAACCAAGAACATAATTTGGAAAATGAATATGCAAAAGCTCTAAGGAATGCCAAATATGAATGCTTGTTCTTCCACTATACTGCACAAAAGATTACTCAAATTCTTGCAAAGCTCTAAGAGGAGAAGGGGATTTCGGTTACCATTTGAAATAATGCAAGAAGAAATAATTATCTGGCAGCTACCTTAAAAGAATGAGGAAGAGGGCTGCACATGCTATTAAAGAAGTAGACTGGATATTGGGCCAAGCTCATGCTAAAACAGCCTGAAAACAGGACCAGCTCCCACAGAGATTTGTCTCTAAGCTAAATTCAGCAGTCATGTGTATAACGTAAGTTACAGATCTTTGTGTGAGTTGCGCCTGTTTATGCCAGAACTGGTCCACAGGTAGTATTAAATTGCCCGTAACATATTTTTGCACTCCATCAAATGCCAGATCAATGTAAGTTACATTACTTTACCACTCACAGCTGATGTGTAAGTTACACCATTAACATCAGCAATGCCTTTTGCCTACTGACTAGGAGTCTGTTGCAATATCCAACATGACTGCAATGCAAAAGGATCTTCATATATGACCTCAGGATTGTTTACTGGCAGATAGGTGACAAAAAAAGCTATTTTGTAAAGTAAACAGATGTGCATGTGACAGGGTGCTTGGCAAGAACTGCTGACTCAGCCCTCTGTCACACCAGCCCCTATTAAGGGAAGTAAATTGGAGCTGGCTAGAGAAAACCTGCAACTAATTGGGAGACAGCTGCCCACCCAATTATCCTGGGGCTATATAAAAGGCTGGGAGGAAGGATGCAAAGGAAGGGGGGGGAGGAGCAGCGAGGGAGTGGAAGCAGAGGGATAGCTCTTCCCTCTGGGTGCAGACATTAGAACCCAAGCGGCGTATGGTGAAAAGATGGTGGGAGTACAACCTGTAAATAAACAGCACCAGTGGTTACTGAAGCTCAGGGTCTCCGAGTGACTTTGTCAGCACAACAGGGGTAGGAGCCAAGAGGGCCCTGCAGCGCATAATTGTCATTTTACAGATAGAAAGACCAAGGCTGAGAAGTTACGAGATTTATTCAAGGCCGCAGAGTCAATGGCAGAGTTAGAATAAAACCTAGCAGGCCCTGGATTTTGGTGATTCATATATTATGGCAGGGAAACAATGGAAAAACAAGGTTTGTGCTACAGTATCTTAAGGATTCTCTTTAGAAAATGTTAAAGTGTGCAAGAGTTTTAAAACTAGTTAATATAATTAAAATTATGGCTCAAGGCTTTTGAAGTTTGTATGACCCTGCTTTTTCAAGTGGTTTAAAGAAAACGCTACAATGCTGGAATAGCACAAAACATACCTATTGCTACTTTGGGGAGTTTTCATTTAATTAGTGGTTTATGTGGGGGCTACTTTAAACCAGAATAGTTCTTGAGATATCTGTACAATGAAAGGGATAGATAAACTTACAGCTGAGGGGTTGAGAGGAGCGATTAGTCAATAGGTGCATAACGGGTTAGAAGTGTGAAGGCTCCATTTGTAGACTGCATCTACCCAATGCCCAATTTTTGCTCCTGTGTCATGTAAGCATCCAAACACAGAATTTCAGCCAGCAAACAGACGTGCTTCAAAGTCTCCTATTCTGCACATTGATCACACTCGACAAATGTTTGTTAGATGCAGTGCAGTAGATGAAAAATGCAGGAAGAGTGCCAGAGCACAATAGCTAAATTGAACATACCTGAAAAATGCAGGCTAGAAAAGAAAGGAGAAATGCTATTACATTTCCAGTTCCCTCGTGGTCTTCCTGTTTGGGGAAGATAAAGAAGAATTTTTTAAGAGTTACTGAGTTTTAGTTGATGCCAAGTGCTGCTTGACATTTTATACAGGTGCATTCTATAGAAGTACTTATTCTCATTCTACTGTGGTACCATCATAATCTCAGAATACAAAGTCAGACTGGAGTTAAATCAATATTCATTGAACAAAATACTGGAAATTGAGATGTATGGATCAATTTAGGCCACAAAATAAAAACTGCGAAACACTAAACGATTTAGACTTTTTTTAAAGAGGTACTTTATGCTGATTCCACAATATATTTTCTAAAAGATATAAAAGTGCACTATCCGAAGAAACACATGCAATTTATCAAAACAGACGTTTTAAAGTGGGACAATATGTCCACATAAAATCCTTCCAGGATGTCAAAAATAAAGATTCTCCTCCGCCTTTCAAATAAACTACATCACTCCACTCCCTCCAGGGAAAAAAGATTTTTCAACATGCCCTGAAGCTCAAAAATTCAGGCTCTGACAGATCAGAGTGCATGAAGTATATTCATTCATCTGAATAAAGCTCTCCGGATAAACAAATTATAACTTGAAAAGTTATGGTGTGCAATAGCCACCGATGATCTGATACCTGTATAACTCTAATCCTCCTCTCCTTTCCCCACACTACAACTCAAAAGTCAATAAAAGGTTACCTGAAAAGAATACTCTGCTAGATGAACTCCTCGAATGAGGTTCAAAGCCCCACACATGATGTTGAGAACAAGAGACAGAATCCCCAAAGGAGTCACAGGTTGCATTCTGTAGGTAGGGGCTTCAGACAATTAAAAAAAAAAAAAAAAAAAAAAAAAAAGACTATTGAAAATTCATTCCAATTATTTCATTCCTTTTTCATAAGGAAACTCAAATTCAGTCTAATTATAGGTTGCACATTCAAGGCCTTGTGTACTCTCTGGCAAGATGGACTTTAATTTTGTGGCAAGGTGCCCAGTTTCTGTTGCACTCCATTGCTGAATTCTCAGGGTACCTGGACATTCTGCAGCAGCTACCAATAAACTGAAGTGACTTTTAATGGACTGAATGATACGATCAGTCCATTAGCACTTGCACTATGTATCTGGATATTAAGTGTCGCTTATTTTATGCCACACCTAAATTTTCAGTTGTCAGCATGCTGCAGATTTTTGTATTGAAGACACTTCACTTCCTTGTCAGCAGAAAAGCTGGAGGTTTTGGCATCCAGAAGTCATGGGAGGTGGCTTACAGTTCTTGCACCCAAGAAGCAGTTACAGCTTTTGACACTGGAGAGGGGAAGTATCTCCTCTTTGCTGCTCCTTGTGGGCAGAGATGACTTTACACATAGGGACTGAAAGGGGCTTTAACTCTTAGGGAGCAGCTACACTGCAGGCGTAGTAGTGTACATACGTGCATAGGCCTTCCAGCACGGGTATCTATAGCAGCATAGACATGTTCTCTACTGGCCCATGCTGTGCCTCCCCTACACTGCTATTTTTAACAGTGTAGTGTCCCACTGCGAAGCCCTTCCACAGTGCAGGGAAAGGCTCCAGCAGCAAGGAGGTAGCATGGAAAGGCTCCAGTAGCTCTCTGCTGCTGAAGCCTTTCCGTGCAGCAGAGAAAGGCACCAGCAGAAGGGAAAAGGCTCAGCATTTCCCCACTGCTCCCTCTTTCCAGAGTCCTTCCTCCTGGCAGTGAAAGGCTCTGGCAGCAGGGAGCAGCTGAAGCCTTTCCACACTACCTGCCCTCTGCCAGAGACCTTCACCACAGTGAAAAGCACACCGTGTCCACTCTGCACCGCACAGCTTCACCAAAAGTGGTGTGATGTGTAGACGTAGCTTTAGTTCCTGACCCCAGCAAACCCTCGACAACAGCTGCACTGATGGTACCCACATCCATCATCGATGGTTTAAGCACCTTATCTGCCAACATTAACCTGCACTTAGGCTTCTGAAGGAACTCCAGCACTGAGATGAGCAGGCTAATTCACACCTCAGATACTGGGCTCCAATTCTCTCTTACACCAAGATCCACAAGATACAAAAAAGAAGAGACGGGTCATCAAAGAGTCGCCCCAGTTCTTACGATGTTCGGGCCTCAGCCCAGCTATCGCCAGTGGCTGGCTGGTATCCCCAAACTGTGGAGCACAGAGGAGGTCCACACTGCACCCTCACCAACCATTCATGCCTGGGGAAAGGGGCAGATGGCACAGGAGGTAGCTCCACTGGCTTTTATGCCAACTGAGAATTCCTCTCCACCAGCTCGGGTCTCAGTTCAGCAGTTGCAGCTGGATTCCATCATCTTTGCATTGCTAAGGTAGCAAAGAGCCTGCAAGCAGGGAAGATAATGTGCAGCTCCATTTTATGCTCATTGTAGCTTCAAGAAGACTAAACAAAATAGACAAGGTTTTCCTTACACCCATAAGGGCTAGAAACTTATTTATAAAAAACAGCAGAGGATGGAATTGCAATCATGAAAACACAGAATATCCAATTCACGTATTTGAGCATTATATAAATCGATACAAACAATAAGTTTAAATATTAACTTAGTTAATAGTTAGACTTAAACACACAAGAGCAAAGAGGCAGCAATTCCTTTATTGGAAGGGCCTCAGAACCAGAAGTGATCTTACTCCACCTCAAAAATACACACTAGTAGCAATATAGGAATGCAAAAAACCGATTATGTATGTTTTACAGCACCTTTAATCTAGCTGTCTCAAAATGCAGTATAAATATTATGCCTCCCCAGGACAGGAGCTCCCCTATAAGATAAATGCATATCACCACATTTCACGTTAGTGAAATGCAGCCACTGCTGGGATGGAATGCAGCAGCTGTTTAATACAGTGATACTGAACAGTTTAAAGTAGGAACTTCACTCACTCACTTTTTTTTTTTATTAAAATAAAGTCTTGTCCTATAACTGAGGTTTCCTTGACAATGTGGGCTTACAGAAAGCTTCAATGCTATTTGAATACAGTGGTGTAAATTAGTGCTAATAAATGGCTACGCAATTAACTCATCTGGCACTCACCCACACACCTGCTTTTATCTCAGACACTGCTGCGGCAGCAGCCACATTAATTTTGTGATGCAATAAGCCAGCATCATGCGACATTACTGGACACAAGCTTCCACCGAAATCAATGGTGTAGGTATCTCAGTCATTTAAATATGACTTTGCATAATAAAAAACAGCAATGAAATTTAACATCGAAGTGACTCACTGAACAGTGTTTAATCAGATAAGCAGCACCAGCACGTTTTATTTTCTCAATGATCTGCACACACAGTTCACTGTACATTACTCTTGATGGATTAAGTTTTACTAAAATAAGCAATAGTGCATATTCCTCCCGACACAATTTTCCAGAAAAGAGCATTGATTCTCCCTCCCTTGTCTAGCTATCCCTTGATTTCAAGTTGCCAAGTTTGTTCATGCAGACGACATATGCCTTGGCACTCAGTCACATGCCTTTGACATACCTGAGAGAGTGTTCTAAACGCAGATATGGTGGCTATGACGGATTGTCGTTGGCTGCGCCTGATACCAAGTGGAAAACAGACTGCGTTGAGTGTTTCCCCACTTACATCATGAACAAGTGGGCAGACAGCTGAATATAGTTCTCAATGGTCAGCGAATAAAGCGTGATTCACACCTGGTCTATCTAGGCATGACATTGGATAGAACTCTCACATATCACGACCATTTTATAAAGACAGCGACTAAGGTCAAAATACACAAACCTGCTCAGAAAACTGGCTGGAATGACATGGGGAGCCAAAGCCCAAAAGTTACACGCTTCAGCCATGGCACTCTGTTATTCGGTAGAGTACTGCACTCCAGTATGGGCTTACTTGTCTCACACAAAGATGACTAACATACAATTTAATTCCACCATGCGTATTATTTCAGGCACACTTAAATCTACTCCTCTACCATAGTTACTGGTTCTCTGCAATATTGCTTCACTCAGTGTTTGCAGAGAGGAAAGCGTAGCAAAGGTCATGACAACACTGCATGATATGCCACAGTCACTGTTAATTAAAGATTGTTTAATCCACCACGTGATCGTCTGCACTCACATTGCCCATTGTAGATAAGTTTACCAGGAGAGGGATTTACGGTAGAGGACATGTGGTGAGCTCCATGGTCCTCAGAGAAAGTGACAAATAATTATCTTGTCTTGGAACCCACTCATTGTCATCCTGGGGTTGATTTACCATGAAGACAATGGAGCCTTATGAACCAACCAGTTTCGTACTGGACATGGAATTTGTGCTGCAGTGAAATTTTACAGACAGTCCACTATGTCAGTATGGGCAGCCACAAACTATGACACATATTGTTGAGGACTGCAAAGTCACTCAACTTCCTGGAGGTCTTCGTGCCTAGAGCATCGTTGATAAGAATGCTGTGGCTTGGCTTGACTGGACTGCATGCGCCAAATAAATACGTTGCCAAGATTCACTTCAGAGCCAATCAGTGTTTCACTTTAAAACAAACAGGAATTGTCAGTAACTAATATAAGAGTCATTCTTCCCTGCCTGAAGCAAGCATATCACCAACTTCCAGTCCCCAGTGAGAAACTATAGAGGCAACATATTAAGACTTGAATATGATGAAGAATCTAGTTTAGAAAATTTTCAAATTAGACGTTCTATACAGGAGGCAACAAGCATTAATATCATGGGAGAAAAAAAGAGTGGAGACTGCTATTCCTGATCATGTGGGGTTGGTTTATTTCTGACTAGGAATTGATCTTTATACCCCAAGACAAAAGTTTTCATTTTATTCCTGTATATGTCTTAGGCATTACCCACTCATAAAAGTTGTACCAATTACAGTGGTATGGCTTATTCCCATATTTAAGAGAATAAACCACGCCAGTATAAGTACCGTTATACCAGTATAACTGCAACCACATTAGGGGTAGTACTGATGTAACTATTTCAGTAGGGAAAGAAAAATAAAAGTACACCCATAACAGAAATAGTTAAGTCGGTACATAAATTGTGTGGACCCGGCCTTGGGGAATGAGAGTCTGTTCCGTGCTTATCAGCAGCAGTTTGTGCATATCTCGAGGAGACATACAATCCTGCAAATCCATTCACTAAGTAATGGGTAGAAGTTTCAATTAAGATTTTTCCAAACTGATTCTCTCAGCCTATTTAACTGGAGATCGAATGGAATTTTCAGCAAACAGTAATGTCTATTTCCTCAGGGCATTGTACAAAATAGTTGCTTGCCAAGGAGCCAAGCAGAGAAATAAGGCTGACAGAGCTCCAAGTCAATGCACAATCTTTAGCAGTATGAAATTAGACTCAGACATTTCCATTTAAAAATAAGTGAGGTATTTTAAATCTGAAAACCATTTATATTAAGATCTCATCTTAAGAAAACACAATTATGCTTTAAATATGACCTGTAAAGCTGTTCAGGAGACAAGCGATGCAGCACTGTGTTCTCCCAAATGAACACCACTAATTAGCATGTTTACCAGACAATTAGGACAAGATGTTTTTTCCATTTCATAAGTACTATTTCAGTATCTGTCTAAGATGGAAATGTTCTCTCCTCTCCACATCAACTATTTACAACATTTCCTGTGTGCCCAGTTTCCTCCAGAACTCCACCGGCTACATAAACACCATCAAGATAGGAGTTAAGCTTTCCAGTAAGACAATGGCGACCACACTGACCAAGGGAACAATGCTAGCACCTTGCTAGCAAGAACTGGGTTCATGCACTGTTCTTTAGCACTGTACAAAAGGGGTTCCCTCTGGCCAGAGCAGATTGGGAGTAAATGGCTAGACTACACTCACCTTTCCAACATTAGAAATAAGGCGTCAGAAGATCTGGTCACAACCTGGTTACAAAGTGTAGATAACCACCTCCCTGTGACAAGACTAAAACCTTGGACAGTACACGTTTTTACCTGTTTACGAGGACATGATTCTCTTATACTATATCTTATACTTGTCTTGTCTTATACTATATCTTTCAACCTTATTGTAATCAGATCCCCTGGCTTTGTGTTTCAGAGTAACAGCCGTGTTAGTCTGTATTCGCAAAAAGAAAAGGAGTACTTGTGGCACCTTAGAGACTAACCAATTTATTTAAGCATAAGCTTTCGTGAGCTACAGCTCACTTCATCGGATGCATACTGTGGAAAATACAGAAGATGTTTGTTTTCATACACACAAATCATGAAAAAATGGGTGTTTATCACTACAAAAGGTTTTCTCTCCCCCCACCCCACTCTCCTGCTGGTAATAGCTTATCTAAAGTGATCACTCTCCTTACAATGTGTGTTATAATCAAGGTGGGCCATTTCCAGCACAAATCCAGGGTTTAACAAGGGCTTTGTGTTGTAACCAAGTTTCCTGACTAGTATAGTTGTAGTGTAGATAAAGCCTTTGTTTCTTTCTAAGATAAAACAAACAAATTTTGGAGGCAGTAGAATGGGATTCAGCCACTGCTTCTGTTAATGACAGAAAATGAAAGACTGAGATACAGACAAAAAGCCAGAAAAGCTGAGTCAAGCAGTGGTAGACAGATGAGGCTGAAAATGGTTCTTACAATAAGGATGAAACAACATGCATGAGCACCTGGGTTAGACCACTGAAAAGAGCCAGAGGCACAAACCTAGATGGAACATGGAAGAAAGTAATAAAGAATACTGAGGTTATGAGAACTGAATATTTAGTTCTTATCATTTGTTCAGGTATAGCTTGGAAATATTTTCTGGGTCTTGAAACCATCTGTACTACTTCAAAGTATTTCTAAGCCTGTCAGGTCGTAAGATATTGTCCCTTCACGTGTGGTTCTGAAAATTGATCACTAATATAAAACTTGCCAATCAAATCTGTTTGGTTTATAAACAAAACAATGGGATTTTTGTTAGCCCTACAGATTCACCCTGAAATAGGCAAGTCAAGCTGTGTTCTGAGTTTTCGCATAGTAAGATGATACTTTAAAAAGTATCTATTTGTTTTTCAGTGTTTGTTATACAATATTAGCTTTGTGAAACCTCTCAATATGATATTTATGTAGATGTTTATCATAACTGTAAGACAGGTTTAATTCTGGTTTTTATGTACAGCAACTTTAAATGTAATCTGTTATCTTGCCTGGCTACTGGGGAAGAGGTGAAATGCTGTGAAACAATTCAAGATGGATAATCTTAAGTGAGACATCACCCTGCAGTCTCAGAGATATTTATTCTTTGAATCATTTTCTTCCTTAAGCCAAAATAAATCTTCTAGGCTGGAAGTATATTTTGGGTTTTGTTTATGGAACACATGATATAAGGAAGCTCTTTCTCTTAAAGAAAATTAAAGCCTCAACTTGCTTAAATGCAGGGGAATGTGCAATTCGTAATTCCAGTTATAACGAACTTCCATAGAGAAAATGATTGACGGTTAAAGATGAACTACTATAACTACTTCATTAGTTTCTTTATGTATCTGCCATAACACAAGGGTTTATGTCCTCTTCATCATGATGAAAAAGCTAGCCTTGAACAAGAACTATTTGTCTGAGGTTTATATATGTTAACATGGGTTTCTCATTTCAGAAAAACACAACTGGGCTTTTTAACTATTCACCATAGGTTAAAAAATAGTTATCAGAAGAAATCTGTATTGTTGACATTAAAAAACTTTGCATACCAATAACTTACCAGACCCCATGTGCACTTCTGTGTGCCCGTTGATCATCCCATTCGTCAGCTCTGTATCCTCTAGTTTCAGAAGCACAGGAGGATGGAACTTCAGCTCTTCCTGAATTTTCTCCAGGCGGTTCTTCATTTGAGAGCAGCTTGTGTAGTTGAAATGGTATTTCACTTTCTGAATAATATTATCTATAAGAGGGTATCAAGAAACATTTTAATTAAAACACTGGATTGTTAATGAGCTAACTGATATCCCGGACCTTCCTATCCCATTTTTTTTTAACATATCTAAAATATTATTTACTATCTGGATCAAATTCTTTGCTTTCTATTTGTTGTGTAAAGTACCTATCACACTTCTAGATGCTGTAACACACACACTCGCCATCCCAGATATGGCTTGAAACACAGCTTTACTCTGCGTAGTAAAGATGACCTAACCATGGTTTAGCAAGGTCTATAAATCACAATGAAGCCTTGAATGCTGTTAGGTCCCATCTACTCCGCAAGACAGAACAGTATTTTAACAGTGCCAGGGATTTTAGTTTTACACTACAAGATGGGACCTACTACTCAAACTGCACTAGCAGCAACAACTTCTCAGACCAGGATGCACAGGGATTTTCCTGAGACTTGTGCTACAAATGACTCAGACAAATATTCCATAGTTAGATTTTATAACCGCGTTCTCATACAAAAATATCCCTCTCCACAGGTTTGAGTCAAGTTGCAGACCACTAAAACTACAACCTACAGCAGCATCTCAGTAACAATCATCCACATCTCCAGAGTCAGAGATCCCCGTTACGGATATTGCTAATTGTTCTCTAACCTAGCTTACTTGCTTATCTCTATGCTATGAAGGGTGGAGGTTTTGCTACATTATTTTTTATAATAATCATGAGTAATGAAGCAAATTAAATGTAGAAGCATATTTATAAAGAGATCTGTTTTTTTAAGTGAAGTAAAAAAAAAAAATCCTAACTCAAAAGGCAATACATCCAAAACAGTAAGTTACATCCAAACAGTAACTTACAACGTATCATTTAGGTTGATGGCAGCTCCTACTGAACAGCAAGACTACAGAGCGCTTTATGACCCACAGTACACAGACAGCATCAGGCAAGGAGAGGGGATTTCAAGCAACAACTACGGGGATCATATTAATGCTGCAATACGCCAAGAGTTAAACAGTTACAAAGATCAATCACTACTAAGGCAATAGTTCAGATCTTGCAATTTATTCAGTGCAACTTAGATCTAAGAGAAGATATAAAAGACCATGCAACAGCGTAAGAGGAGACGGAAACATCATACTGAAAATGAAAAAATGCAAGGAACCCAAACTTCTGCATCTTTTTTTCTTAGTACATGGCCAATGTATGACTAAAATAAGCTAGAAATCCCTAGCCAAAATGCAGGAGAAACAACAAAATGCAAATTTCAACACAGATTTATGAAGAAATTAGAATGTGGCTGGCAGTGAATTCACGCACAATGCAAGAACTGCTGCATACTGTAGTTTCCCTATAAGCATCTCTTTCTTCTAAGCAGGATCTGAAATGTCTTGTTCAGAGCTGGATGTTAGTGTATTAACCCATTTAACCACCCTACCCCTCCCAGGGTATAGATATCTCACTAATGGAACTAATCCTACAGAGCTAGTCATATTTTTCCCTGAGATGTGATATTCACAAGGGGCCCTAGTTGGTAGGTGGAAAAAAAAAAAAAAAGCCATTTATTTATGTCAGGAATCACAAGTGAGAGAGGACTCCCTGTATGATCACGAAGTGCTACATGAACCTAAGTTATGTAGGAAGTGAAACTGTCTACCACGCTGATCTGATCTAACGGTTTTCTGTGCTGCTCACACGGTCTTTTTCACAGTTTTGTCTTATACTTAGATTCGCAAAAAGAAAAAGGAGTACTTGTGGCACCTTAGAGACTAACCAATTTATCCAGGTTTTCAGATTTGTGCTGGAAATGGCCCACCTTGATTATCATACACATTGTAAGGAGAGTGATCACTTTAGATAAGCTATTACCAGCAGGAGAGTGGGGTGGGGGGAGGTATTTTTTCATGCTTTGTGTGTATAAAAAGATCTTCTACACTTTCCACAGTATGCATCCGATGAAGTGAGCTGTAGCTCACGAAAGCTTATGCTCAAATAAATTGGTTAGTCTCTAAGGTGCCACAAGTACTCCTTTTCTTTTTGCGAATACAGACTAACACGGCTGTTACTCTGAAACCTGTTGTTATACTTAGATTGTAAATTTATTGGGGCAGGGACTGTCTTTTTGTTCTGTTTTTGAACAGCACCTAGCACAACAGGGCCCAGGTCTATAACTAAGACTCCTAAGAAATACCACAATAATAATATACAGTTTGATGTTATTATATGAATGTTTTTCACACAGCATTCTCCTGCCACATAAAGCCACCTTGTATGATCAGGAATTGGCATGGCTCCTTGTCATTACCAACCTGTCTGCTAGTTTAATTATTTCAGATATGATGCTCTGTACAAAGGATTCTAACATTAAGAGAGTAAATCTACAAACCAAATTCAAGAAAAGCATAGGGTCTGGTAGCCAAGCTTATGCTCGTAGAGTCATATGAAGCAGAAAATTTCCACTGGAGCTCCTCCAGGAAACAAAATGCCATGACGGTTGGGCAACTGCTGGTGCAGATCCCCATGCAGGTGATGTCCCCAGAAGAATGAAAACTGAAAAGAAAACATCCATTTTAAATCACAGTTAAGAGGTAGAAGAGTTATGCTGGACATCAGCATTAGACTGTACGGTCTCAAAAATATTTTTATCTTGGCTGCATTAGTTGCGAAAGAGTACTAAAAAAAATCTGGTTTTCATCCCAGTTGTAGGTGTATTTAAAGAAAACATACCAATCTCTGTATACAGCAGCTATTTGTTCATATCCTTTATCCCCATTACCTGTTTATGGTCCCTTCTCTACAAAGGGTACTAGATCTAAAGCTATCACCTTCAGCTGACAATGCTGAAGATTAAACATAACATGAAATTCATGCCTTGTAACACTGGATTTGAAGGAAAACCAACTAAAACTCTAATCTTTCCTTTCTCAATTCGTGCATTCAATCTAAGTTCATAGCCCCACCCCCCCGCTCCATGCCACAAAAATAATTATACATATACATACAATCACTTATAACTCAGGTCTCCAGTAACCAGCCCTTACAATCTCTAACCAGGAATGCAGTCTCAGATGTGAGCTCTGATCACTTAAGAAATAAAATCCAATCAATTTAGAGTACACAAAATTAAACAATGCATTAATATTCCCTTTTGCAAATATCCAGAGCGTGAGATTTATATTTTTCTTACAAATTAAAGCTATGCTTTTTCTAGAAATGGAAGCAGATGTTAAGTCTATAGGTTTTAGAGAATAAGCCGCTGTGCACTAAACGAAAAAGGATTTTCCTGTAAAACTGGTTCCTCAATTTCTTGTCCATAATTGTTAAGACCCAACAATCTACAATTTAAGTTTTGTGAGACAACATTTCTTGCGCCTGACAGGGGAATTTTTGTTGTTCTTCGGGTCTTATTAAACTGCTAGATATCTAATTGCAGCCAGTGTGTGTGTCATGTCATATTTATCTGGAGGGGTTATGGGATCCTATTGCAAGGAGTCTCCCCAGTTCTTCTCTCACAAGTAGGATTTTCAGACATGGTTAAGGAAGTTGTGCGAGACTCCCACTGAAAATCCATTGTTGTAAGTCTGAGCCAAATGGCCCTGTTCATGGTGTGATTTCGGATCCTAGGAAGCACCCACGTTCGTGCATAAAACAACTGGCACTATTTTAAAGAAGTGAATTTTCATCATATCACTCTTGCTGTGTTAGATAGGAATTGCAAGGCTGTGGTGCAAATCAAAATACTGGATAATCACAGGTCCCATCCAGGAACGTTGGTAGCAATTTAAAATTCAGACACATGGAGTGAGATTTTCATAAGTGCCTAAAGGAGATGGGCACACAAAGATTGTTCCAATGGAGGAAGTGTGGTGAAAAAAGAAATATTGATCATTAAGTAAACCAAGAGAACAACATATGGGCTACAGAACAGAGAAAAGGAACTTTGTAATATGTGGTCAAGACTAGGATCCTTGAAGTATTATTTCTCAGACATGGGCATTCACCAGTCTGGATGGCTCACATGGGTAAGACACAATGAAGGGGGCTTTCCTGTCCTCTGAGTTCTGTCCTGTATCGAGAACAAACAATCACCAGATGCTAACTTTCATTCATGAATGACCTGGACTGGTTCTTAAGCCTAAGAAAAAAGTAGCTTCCCGTGATTCAATAGGAAGGGAATTTTGATTATCAACAGGCCTGAGTAGTCTTGCAGATCAAGCTAAGTGGAATGAGAAAAAAAAAAAAAAAGCTGAAGAGCCTATTAAAACCGTTTTAAAAATCTAATTTAAAAAAGAGTATACTCTGATAGAATTATTTTTATTATAAATATTATATTTGTCTTGACAAGATTACCTTTTTAAATGTACAATTTAAAGGTAATACAACTGACATGACTGCGAATGAGGAACTTGAGAGGGAGAAAACTCATCTAGATGTTACAGTGGTGGCTGTTTCAGAAATACTTAAAACAGAAAGAGTTTCATTCCCATAAAGAAGCGGGAACACCAACATGAAGGAGGGGGAGGGGAGAAGAGATGCAGGTTGGACGCAAAATGATAGCAGGAGGAAATTAGTAGTAAAGTTTATATAACAACATGATAATGCAAACACTCATTTTCACATAATACTGAAAGTTCATGTTATATCTGTAGCACATGTTCAAGTTGCAGTTATACTATAGGATGAAAAAAAACCCAATAAATATGATAGCCATCCCTTGAAGTTAAATTAATCCCAGCAGGATAAACAATTCTGTGAAATTAAGACCAAATGAACGTGGTAGCTTACTGTATGCTGAAGCCACGTCCTGTTGCTGTGCCTCGATCAGGATACTGTGCCAGAATTAAGGATAATGCCTTTAGTCTCTTCCTGCATTCCAGAAAGTCCTGGTTGAGATGAAAATCCGTGGAGGCTGAAAGTGGAAGTCCGTCCCTCACTCTCACCACACAAGCAAAGAGGATCATGGACATCCTCCACAACAGTATTCATGAGGACAACCTGGAAATAAATGTATTACATTAAGATTGCATCCATTTACATAATAAGCTACTATGCAAGGATATATTGTGTTAAAGCACAGATTTAGCTCTTTCATTGCTGCTTCTCAACAATACTTCTTGTACTGCCATCATCTTTTAAAGATGATCAAGAAATGTGAGGTTTTTTTGCTTTTTTAAATTAGAACTGTCCCTTTTTCTGCTTCTTGCTGATGTATAATAATGCCCAGAAAATGTTCTCTCCCTGAAAGAATTCACCAATTTCTTCCCGACAGCATTTTACTTTAGAAATATCAGGAACACTGGAAGAGATTTTGAAAGACAAAAATAGCACTTGGACATCTAACTCACACTGACTAGTTGTTATTTCTACTAGTCCTCCTGTCAGTCATCGAACGGTAGGTACATCTACACCCCAAATGATGGTGTGTTTGCAGTGCAGCTAGACATAACTATGCTAGCTTTAATCTAGCTGGCGCAAGTAACAGCAGTAGTGAGGACATGGTGCTTCGAGCTTCAGCACAGGCTAGCCAACTCAGTACCAGCCCGCCAGAGATTCTAAGTACATACTTGGGTTGCTATCCCTGGCCAGGGTCCATGCTGCCACATCTTCGCTGCTATTACTCACACAAGCTAACTTAACACCTCAATCTGTACTGCAGACATAGTCTTACTGTCACAGACAAGTCCTAAATTCCTAATGTAAAAAACAAACAGGAAATAAATTTTTTTGTCCAAAAACTTTCAAGACTTTTTTTTATATATTATATAAAAATCAAAAGAGAGAGGACAATCCTAATTCTTCTTGTGGAAAGGGATCTGGGGATCATAGTGGACCACAACCTAAATATGAGTCAACACTGTAACACTGTTGCAAAAAAAGCAAACATCATTCTGGGATGTATTAGCAGGAGTATTGTAACCAAGACACGAGAAGTAATTCTTCTACTCTACTCCACACTGATTAGGCCTAAACTGGAGTAGTGTGCAGTTCTGGGTGCCACATTTCAGGAAAGATGCGGACAAATCGGAGAAAGTCCAGAGAAGAGCAACAAAAATAATGAAAGGTCTAGAAAACATGACCTATGAGGGAAGATTGAAAAAGTTGGGTTTGTTTAGTCTGGAGAAGAGAAGAGTGAGAGGAGACATGGTAACAGTTTTCAAGTACATAAAAGGTTGTTACAAGTAGAGGGAAGAAAAATTGTTCTTCTTAACCTCCAAGGATAGGACAAGAAGCAATGGGCTTAAATTGCAGCAAGGGCGGTTTAGGTTGGACATTAGGGAAAACTTCCTGTCAGGGTGGTTAAGCACTGGAATGAATTGTCTAGGGAGGTTCTGGAAACTTCATCATTGGGAATTTTTAAGAGCAGGCTGGACAAACACCTGTCAGGGATTGTCTAGATAATACTTAGTCCTGCCCTGAGTGCAGGGGACTGGACTAGATGACCTTTCGAGGTCCCTTCCAGTTCTATGATTCTTCCTTAGCAGGCCACTTAATATCCCATGGAAGCCAATTAAGTGTCAAGTGCTATCTGATACATTCAAGAAGCACAGCAGATATGTCCCTCAAAAATGTACCATGAGAGTTCAGCAGCAAAATGCTAGAAGACTAAGGCATCAACTTACACATCATCTCAGAAATAGAGAACTCAATGGATCATGTGAAAAAGCTTGCCAGTGAGCTGATCAGCATACTTCTATATTATAGGAGGTATGCTTGCCTAGTAAAATTAGTTTGCTTCAGGACAAACGCTTTGTACAATAGAATCACAGGATTGGAAGGGACCTTGAGAGGTCATGTTTTCCAGACCTTCAAACATTTTAGTTACTCTTCTCTGGACTTTCTCCAATTTGTCGACATCTTTCCTGAAATGCGGCGCCCAGAAGTGGACACAACATTCCAGTTGAGGCCTAATCAATGCAGAGTAGAGTGGAAGAATAACTTCTTTTGTCTTGCTTCCAACATTCCTGCTAATACATCCCAGAGCGTACCACTGTTGCAAAGAAAAAGAAAAGGAAAAGAAACATTGTTCACTCCTATTTAGCTTGTGATCCACTATGATGCCCAGATCCCTTTCTGCAGTACTCCTTCTAGTCAATGGATATTGTGTTCCTAGACATAAGGATCAGCTAGTGTGAAATCAGAATTGTATATATGATGTAAAGTACATTTAATGCCCAAATTGTATTTAAACTTTGTTTTACAGTAGGAAAAAAAAAAAAAAGACAAAATTCAGAGAACTTAAAAGGTATTTTCTCCATCCAATTCATATTAAAAAAATTACTCAGCATCGTAGGCAAAAGCAGTTAATGTGGAGAGGGCAATAAACTCTCAATCATAGTCAGAATTACACTGTATAACTATGGGGTTTGGCATGCGAACTGGCCACAATATCAAAAAAGAGTAAGCAACCCAATTACACATAATTCAACTTTTTTTGTTGTTATGAAACTAGACAACCAGAGGGAGCAAATCCTCCATTCTTAGAATACTGCTGGCGTTTGTGATATGATTATATGTATCAGAACTATGAAGTTATGATGTTACCTAATTAAAATATAACCACGCAAACCATTGTTGCTACCACTGCCATAGAATTGCAGCAAACCTTATAACTCATGACCAGAAAGTGATAAACAGCTTGCAAGCTGAATGACGCAAAGCCGACCTTTAAAGACATGTTAGAAATGTTAATTAGCGCCACTGCATGCTAAATAGGCTAGAACTTTGAAATGCAAACCTATGTTGTTAGAAGTTGGAGGTAATATTGTGTGTATCTTAGATGCTACCCGTGTAATCCGGACAGTTCCTGTCTGTCACTATAACTATTGATTCAGAGATCGAAATGGAATATTAACATTTATATGAATCTTTGGTAAAATAATGTCATTGTCTATATGTCTCTTTGAAGTTTGTGATAGACTACCTAATGGATAAATTGCCGTATGTTAATTTTAGGTTTCAGAGTAGCAGCCGTGTTAGTCTCTAAGGTGCCAGAAGTACTCCTTTTCTTTTTGCGAATACAGACTAACAGATTTATTTGAGCATAAGCTTTCGTGAGGTGCATTCAGTGGAAAATACAGTGGGGAGATTTCTATACACAGAGAACATGAAACAATGGGTGTTACCATACACACTGTAACTAGAGTGATCACTTAAGATGAGATATTACCAGCAGGAGAGCGGGGGAGGGGGAAGGAACCTTTTGTAGTGATAATCAAGGTGGGCCATTTCCAGCAGTTGACAAGAACGTCTGAGGAACGGTGGGGGGTGGAATAAACATGGGGAAATAATTTCATTCAGACCACACCACACGATCCATTGTCTACAGCCAAGCTCTACGATACAACCGCATTTGCTCCAACCCCTCAGACAGAGACAAACACCTATAAGATCTCTATCAAGCATTCTTACAATACCCACCTGGTGAAGTGAAGAAACAGATTGATAGAGCCAGAAGAGTACCCAGAAGTCACCTACTACAGGACAGGCCCAAGAAAGAAAACAACAGAATGCCACTAGCCATCACCTTCAGCCCTCAACTAAAACTCTCCAACGCATCATCAAGGATCTACAACCTATCCTAAAGGACGACCCATCACTCTCACAGATCTTGGGAGACAGGACAGTCCTTGCTTACAGACAGCCCCCCAACCTGAAACAAATACTCACCAGCAACCACACACCACACAACAGAACCACTAACTCAGGAACCTATCCTTGCAACAAAGCCCGTTGCCAACTGTGCCCACATATCTATTCAGGGGACACCATCATAGGGCCTAATCACATGAGCCACACTATCAGAGGCTCGTTCACTTGCACATCTACCAATGTGATATATGCCATCATGTGCCACCAATGCCCCTCTGCCACGTACATTGGTCAAACTGGACAGTCTCTACGTAAAAGAATAAATGGACACAAATCAGACGTCAAGAATTATAATATTCAAAAACCAGTCAGAGAACACTTCAATCTCTTTGGTCACTCGATTACAGACCTAAAAGTGGCAATTCTTCAACAAAAAACTTCAAAAACAGACTCCAACGAGAGACTGCTGAATTGGAATTAATTTGCAAACTGGATACAATTAACTTAGGCTTGAATAGAGACTGGGAGTGGATGGGTCATTACACAAAGTAAAACTATTTCCCCATGTTTATTCCCCCTCCACTCCCCACTGTTCCTCAGACGTTCTTGTCAACAGCTGGAAATGGCCCACCTTGATTATCACTACAAAAGGTTCCCCCCCCCCCGCCCCACACTCCTGCTGGTAATATCTCACCTTAAGTGATCACTCTCATTACAGTGTGTATGGTAACACCCATTGTTTCATGTTCTCTATGTATATAAATCTCTCCACTGTATTTTCCACTGAATGCATCCGATGAAGTGAGCTGTAGCTCACAAAAGCTTTTGCTCAAATAAATTTGTTAGTCTCTAAGGTGCCACAAGTCCTCCTGTTGTTTTTGCCTATGTTAATTTGTGTAACTAATTACTGGTGGTGTTTAAACAAAAGGTTACATCAAAAGCCTATTGTTTACTAACCTGGTCTGCATGGTCAAGTGGATGCTAGAACACTGTATAAAAAGACCCGTTGGTCCTGATTCTGTTATCTGAGATCTGCTTAAGCTTCATCAGGGGAAGTTTGAGTCGCAAGAGTGAGCTTCCAGTTATGCTGGTACATCTTGAATATGATATTTGGACGTTAGACTGTAACCTATGAACTGAATTCTAAAGGAACTCTTTGCAACTACAAAGTTCACCATCTCTGCTAGGAATCTGAACCTCAATGGATTGAACTCATATCTGTATGTATATTGATCTTTTAACCATACTCTCTTTTGTTTTTTAATAAATTTTAGTTTAGTTCATAAGAATTGGCTGTCGTGTGTATCTGGGTAAAATCTGGAATATTCAATAACCTGGGAGGTAATGCGTCCAATACTTTGGGATTGGTAGAACCTTTTCTTTTATATGATGAAATAAGATTTTCAGAAATCATCATATTTGACTTAGGTAGCTGGATGGAGGCCTGAGGCTGGATCACTTTAAGGGAACTGTGTTGGTTGGGCTTCTGAGTAACCAGCAAGGTAAAAAAGAAGCTGTTTTATGCTGGCTTGGTAAATCTAAGTATTGGAATATCCACCAGCTTTTTGGGGTTTGTCTGCCCCATTCTTTGCAGTTCACCCTAATTGAATGACCACAGCTGGTCCCCACTGGGACCCTGGTCACAGTAAACAAAGAAAGAACCACACAGGGCTTGCATGCCATTAAAAAGAGAAAAATAGTCATTTGTTAAATTGAACAACACTACAGAAGTGTTACTGTTGAGCTTTTAAGATGAAGAGTAAAAAAAGTTAAAGCAGTTAATGTTTCTTGACACTATGTGTCTCACAGCTTGTGTTTAAAATAAATGATTTTGTTTAGAAAAAAAAAAAAATCAAACTAAGCTCCAAAATACAAGATACATGAGAGTGAAACATCACACTGACCTTCCATCTGCTCTCATAATATCAATGTTTAAAACAAACAGTGCACAAACACGCCCAGACTTTAACCTACTGAAAAAAGTTTGTTGGTTCAGAAGAAGTATAAATATTAGCACGGTTAACTTTCAACTGAGATCAGCTCCTCAAAACTGCAAAATTCTCTCAGTTACTGGGTGCTATTCCTAACAGATTAAGATGAATTTATCTAAAACTGTTTCAGATCTATATAAAACAATGAATGATATAGATGAGGTACATCGGACGCTTCTACTTACCCTCTTGTAATAGAAGAGCAAGGGGACATTCAATTAAATGGAAAGGCAACAAATTTAAAACAAAAACCCTTTTAACACATCACATAATTAACCTGTAGATCTCTTTGTCTCAATAAATCAGTGTTGCCAAGATATTAGGATTCAAAAAGAGATTAGATATGTGTATGGATACTGAGAACATGGACAGCTACATTACCTAGAATGAACCACTTTTCATCATTTTCTAAGGAATTGTGTACAACTTTTAAAAGCATCTATTCATGAGCAAAAGAGAGAGACTTACGTATTCTTGATTGATTTGGGGTTTTGTTAGAAATCTGCTTGGGCCTGGATTAGAGGTTAGCGCTAATGTCACCCCATAAGATACAGGGCAAACCTTAAGATTTAACTCACAAGTTTGTTCCATACACAGAGAGGCAACAGCTTGTCATCAAGACACTGAAACACTTAGACCCACCTACATCACCAAACAAGGCTGCAAATTAAGCAGGCTCTCTCCATCTACTCTGCCCACAAAACCAGCCTCACATCCCATTCGTTTTTCTGCTCTCACTTTCACCTTTGTTCATTCCATGCTGCCCCACAGGCACAGAATGCCTTCCAAAAACCTGTTTCCCAAGCCACCTCCTTTCTGCTTGTTTAAATTATCATGGCATGTATTTACTTGCAGGTGTCATGATGAAGTTAGTTCTTAAGAGAGATTAATGGATTCATCAGGATGTGTACTTGCCTGAGTAACTGCACGATCTTATTACTCTAACCCTTGTCTACCTCTCTTCTTCCCCAGTCCCCTTTTCTGTCTATGATCACTTGTCTGAATTTAGGCCCCAATCCAGCAGTTGGATCTGTGTAGCAGACCCTTGTACATATGCAGAGCCTCACTGAAGCCAACTACATTCAAAGATCCAGTTGCGAAATTGAAGCCTGGTAATACAACATATTTGTGCCAGGGACGATGTCATCCAACGAGAGACTGCTGAATTGGAATTAATTTGCAAACTGCATACAATTAACTTAGGCTTGAATAAAGACTGGGAGTGGATGGGTCATTACACAAAGTAAAACTATTTCCCCATGTTTATTCCCCCCCCCGCCCCTGTTCCTCAGACGTTCTTGTCAACAGCTGGAAATGGCCCACCTTGATTATCACTACAAAAGGTTCCCCCCCACCACTCACTAGTAATAGCTCACCTTACCTGATCACTCTTGTTACAGTGTTTATGGTAACATCCATTGTTTCATGTTCTCTGTGTATATAAATCTCCCCACTGTATTTTCCACTGAATGCATCCGATGAAGTGAGTTGTAGCTCACGAAAGCTTATGCTCAAACAAATTTGTTAGTCTCTAAGGTGCCGCAAGTACTCCTTTTCTTTTTGCGAATACAGACTAACACGGCTGCTACTCTGAAAGATGTCATTACTGTTTCTGTTAAACACCTATCATACATTTTGGTGCTCAAAGTTAAGAAAGCAATAACGTGCTCACAGTATTTTAATTTATAGCCCCCACACACTCTACTGAAACACATTTAATAAAAAATATTTTGCCAGTCCAGCTATACTACTAGTGTAGACTGGACATAACTTCACATAAACTTTTTTTAAAGAGATGTTTCAACAGAGTAGATGGGAACTTACATAACAAACAAGGTACGTCAAATTTCAACATGAATGAAATACACTTGTACATCTAATAACATTCCAAGGATATGCTGTTTAACCTAAGGCTCATGTAAAGACTAGTCAGTGTATTGTGTATGACTGAATTAGACATTTACCGTAGTATTATTGCACCCCCTTCATGGGTAAATTAGACCTCCTATTTATAAGACTGGCCAGACATTTTCCATTACATTTTTTTCGTATTTTGCAATTTAGGAAACGTATCCACCCAAAAGACTCTGAGCACAGATGCAGAAAGCTGCCTGGGTGTCCTTTTAAGCAAAAAATTCCTCTACTGTTGAAAAAGTTTGTCTTTGTTTAGTCAGAATGGGATGGTTGGTAGCACTCAGGAAGCAGGAGTGTCCTGACTCGAGTATCTGTTCTCCTTCTCATTGCTCATTTGAGTCACCTTTTACCTATGGAAAAGCTGCATTTAGGCCAATTTCAGCCCAATAATTTACTAACTTCCGGTTACTGGGCCAAGTTCTGCCCTAGGCCATACCCACACAATCCCACTGAAGACTGTGGGACAGCTGTTAAAAGTTACATCAGTGCTCAGGAAAGCTTTAGAGGAAGTTGAGGGTTTTTGACTGTGCATTTGATTAAAATTTGTGTTTTGCTACATGTAATGCACCTTTGATCTCATTTTCAGATGGACCAAACACCCACAGCTTCCACTGACTGCAGAGGGACCTGTGGGTGCTCAAAACCTTTATAGGTCTATTAGGCTCAGAACAGTCTAAACAAACATAAAGGAAATATACAGCTTCATCAGCATTTAACAGAACTGCAGATCACATACATGCTGATATTTTGCCTCAGCCAATAAAAGAAATAAAAATAAAGGGGACGAGTGTGTGTATGGGTGGAAGCAGGAGCAAGGCCTTTGTCTTTTCTGTGGGAGCAGGTATCCTAGATGGATTGTACCGCCCCCTTCCATACATAAAGAGTCTGTCTTTCCTTACACTTTGATAACACCGTTATATGTAGTATAATTGTAGCCAGGTCAGTCCCAGGATATTAGAGAGGCAAGGTGGGTGAGGTAATATCTTGTATTGGACGAGCTTCTGTTGTTGAGACAAGTTTTTGAGCCACACAGAGCTCTTCTTCAGATCTGGGAAAGGAACTCTCAGCATCATGGTGAAAGGCAAGGTGGAACAGATTGTTTAGCACATAGATAGCACAAATGCACCATGAAACCAATAACATACCTCAATGATATTTTCAACCTCGGACAGGCAACCTAAAATCCCTTATAGATTTCCACTACAACTTCAACAACCATGATACATCCTTTAAACCAGTGGTTCTCAACAAGGGGTCCGAGGCCCCCTGGGGAGCCGCGAGCAGGTTTCAGGGAGGCCGCCAACCAGGGCCAGCATTAGACTCTCTGGGGCCCACGGTAGAAAGCCAAAGCCCCACTGCATGGGGTTGAAGCCTGGGTCCTGAGCCCCGCCACTTGTGGCCGAAGCCTGAGAAATATAGTTTCGCGGGGGCCCTGTGGCATGAGGCCCCAGGAAATTGCCCTGCTTGCTATACCCTAACACCAGCTCTGGCTTTTATATGCAGAAAACCAGTTACTGTGGCACAGGTGGGCCGTGGAGTTTTTATAGCATGTTGAGGAGGCCTCAGAAAGAAAAACGTTGAGACTCTCTGCTTTAAACTCTCTCTGGAACAATCCCACACTAGCATCAGCTTCCTGGACACCACAGTCAGCGTCAACCATGGAACCCTGCAGACAACCATATACAAGAAACACACGGATCACCGCACCAACCTTCATAGAGCCAATAACCACCCCAAACACTCCAAGAAATCTGTTATCTATAGGCAGGCACTCGGATAGCACAGAATCCAGGATATACACCTTAACACATTTAAAACCGTCTTCACCAAACAAGGATACTCCACCAGAGAAGTAAATCGCATCATGCAATGGGCCACCCAAATACCCTGAACGAATCTGCTTCAATACGGAAATAAAACCCCTCTGACCCCACACCCCTTGTTATTACCTACCACCACCCCACACTGGAACCCACACAGGGTATCATCAAACAACTACCACCCATATTCAATAGGGACCCCATCCTGAAATAAATCTTTCCTGAACCCCCTCTTCTGGCCTTCAAACAACCCCCAGCCTCTCCAAGCTCATCACCAGAAGCAAGCTCCCCACAGACCAGGACACACCAATTCAAAGCAAACCTGCAGACATAACACCCCCGACAACACATCTTTCAAGATCAGTGGATCCTACACATGCCAATCTCAACATGTGGTATACCTCATCCAGTGCACTCAATTCCCCAATAGCTATGTGGGTGAAACCAGACAATCACTACACTCTCAAATGAACTCACACAGGAAAATGATAAAAGACAAAAACACCCCATCACCTGTGGGTGAACACTTTTCACAAAATGACCGATATCTATCAGTCCTCACCCTTAACGGAAACCAATACAAGAGCCAGGGAGCTTAAATTTATTACTTTGCTAAACAACAAAAATCATGGACTGAACACAGACACTGGATTTATGTCTTATTTTACAACAATCTGTAACCCAGGAAACCCTTTTTTTTTTTTTTTTCCGGTCCTATGACTGCAGAGGTGTTAACAGACCTTTCTACCTTGAATGGTCCGTTACAATATGTTCTAATTACTCACGTTAACAATATGTTCTACTGTGCATTTTGCTGTGCCACTCTGAGTTCCTTTCCCAGACCTAAAGAAGAGATCTGTGTGGCTCAAAAGCTGATCTCCCTCACCAAAGAAATTGGTCCAATAAAATATATTCCCTCACCCACCTTGTCTCTCTAACACTGTTACAGTTTTTCATGCAAATAGAGTCTTGTTGACTTGAGTTACATAGGGACCAGTCTCCCAAAGCATCCAGCAACTACACCTATTGGCCTTTACTTGCCCCCTTTTCCACAATCACACCTATACTGTGAACAACTAGAACAAAAATTGTTCTCGCAGCACAGGAAGAGCTAAATTCCAGACCTAGCAGGATTTTTGCAGTTTGGGAGCACAATACAATCCCATCCACAAACAAAGTCTTCAAGACATCAGGGGCACGTAGTGCTGTTTCCAAGTGTCCCGACACAGTTGTTTTTATAACAGGTAGTCAACAGGCGGACTGCAGGCCAAACCCAGACCACCAGACACTGTTGAATGGACCCCAAAATCGATGTACTCACTGTTTTATTATTATTTTTTCCGGAGTCTGGACCTTGACAAAAAAATAATTGACTATCCAATTTTATAATATAGACAAGATCTAATGCCCAACACATTGCCTTTCCGTAACCAGGCGTTTCTCCAGCAGTGAGCTGCCAACAAGGGCATCTCCTCCATGCACATCCACTCAGCAGTGTTGCCAACTCTCAGGATTTTGTCATAAGTTTCATGATAATTATTGTTTTCCTTAAAGCCCCAGCTCCTGGAATCAATTGGATATGCGATTATTTCAGCCTTCATTCTTAAAAGGAAAAAGTAAGTGTCTAACCCTCGTGGCTGTGGAGAAAGCTTCAAAATGTGAGCCCAGGGCACCCTAAAGGCTCGAAATGCAGAAGGCAAATAAAAACACCAAATCACTGTTTTTACATAAAAACATGAGGTTACAGTCAATCTCATGGTTTTTGGTGAGAATGACTCATGAATTTTGAAGATTTGGGGTTGACAGTAGAGGTTCTGTATCCCCAGCACCCCCACGCCCACCAGCCTGCCCCCCACCCCCCTCAGTCTCCCTACCAGCCTCGCCACTAGCCTGCCCCCCCATCCAACCAGCCTCGCCCCCGACCACCCTGCCCCTCACCCTCTCCAGCCCCCACCGCTTCCCCACTAACCTGCCCCCCCACAGCCTCGCCCCCAGCCTCGCCACTAGCCTGCCCCACCCAGCCTGCCCCTCACAACCTCACCACTAACCTGCCCCCCGCCCAGCCCCGCGCCCAGCCGCCCCCTCAGCCGGCCCCCCGCGCTGGCGGCTGAAGGGCTCTTACCTTCCCCACCGCGGGCCCCGTCGCAGCCCCCAGGAGGCGGCTCCACAACAACAAACCCGCCCGCCTCCAGCCGAGACGGCGGCTAGAGCGGCCACCCCCACCCCGGAGCATGCCGGGAACTGGGGGGGGGGAGCAGGGGGGTCCTCCTCTGGAGGCTCGGCTCTTAAAGGGCCAGGCCCTGGCCCAAGGGCTTCCCGCTCGGCCCGCGTGGGACTCCCTCCCCCCACCCGCAGATCCCCCGAGCCCCCGGCCTGGCCGCGCCTCCCGGGCCGGATCGCTTCGGGCGGCTCCCTCAGCCACGGGACGACGACGCTGGTCGCACCTGGCCGGGGGCAGCCCTCACCCAGCCCGCTCTGTCTCGGCCCCGTCCTAACTCCCCCACCGCCCGTGCCCCTGGGGCCGCGCCGAGGCGCCCGACTCCCCCACCGCCCGTGCCCCTGGGGCCTCCCCCTGACCCAACCCCTGGGAGCCTCCCTCACAAGGACAGCACATTCCCACGGGAGGCCGTCCCTTCCCACTCAGCCCTCATCGAGTCCAGGCGTCCCCTCCCTGTCTTACAATACCGTTCAAAAGGGGAGAACCCTGTACAAGCCCAGGGCACTTCCCTATAAATGAACAGCAGGTAGGGTAAGCATTTGTCCCAGTCCTGGGGATGCTGATCCATAGAAGTCCTCAGTGTCATTTTCGGGGTCCCATTAAGTCTGGCCATCAGCTCATTGGACTGAGGGTGATGGAGTCAGGTGCCTAAATACCTGTGAGGGCTGGAGCCAGACTTAAGGGGTGACTTTTTCCATGTTCGGTCTCAGCCCAGAGGTGAATTATTCAGGAAAGTTTTCAGCAAAATCGGTTCAATTATTATTTGAGTTACATATGCCTGAAAATACTCACGCTTCAGCATTAGTGGTGTGCTCCATCAGACGTTCTGGGCGTGGATAAATCAAACATCGTTGAAGGTAGAAACGTCACATGCGACTTGGTCCGTAGAGCAAAATGAGATCTGAGGAATAAGTGTGATTTGAATGAAAGTGAATCTAATTTTTAAAAATGTGTCTATTTAAAAAGGTAAATTTCATACACACCAGATACAGTTTTGCATTCAGGACTATTGGGGGAGGGGGGGTGTCAGTCTAAAATTCTAGCAATTCTCATGCTTAAATGATATTATTTTACTGTATTACTTTACCGCATAGGAGGCCTACTCGTGGATCGGGACCCCATTGTGCGAGGTGCTGTGCAGATAGCTTTAGGAGAGAAAGCTCCCAAAGAAGTCAAGCAGGCTTACTGAGTCAGGCCACAAACCCCAAAATTGTTGTGGCATTTACTATGGTCAGGCCATTTAAAATCAGAGAAAAATGGCGTAGGAAATATCTGGCACCATGTTCAGCAGCTGATGATCCCATATTTTGTAGCTGTGGAAGAAAAATTAACAAAGAGTGGCTGAACAGCATAATCAAAATCCATCCAACAGCTAAGATTAAAAGCTGAGCTGATAGCTTTATCTTATTACTGACAAGCACATTATGTTATTGATAGAAAAAGATCAAGCCATACTATCATGGACTGTGTCCTTAATCTTCATAAACTAATCAGAGTAAGATTGGATCAGTGCTTGAAGGGGAGAGATCAAAAGAAAGACCGGGTGTTCAAGGAAACTGGTAGGATTTCAGCAGGTAGTACTTTTTCCCTGAGAGTCAACACTGAACCAGTTGCAGAACATAGTGGTAAGGGCACTCGTGGGATGTGTAAAACTGAGTGCATGATCATATGGGGTAATTAAAGATTCCAAGGCAATTTTTTGCTGGAGCTTTGTTGTTCGCTCTGATATACTGGACAGTTTCCAATTTCTGAGGAGACCTGGTTATAAGATTGTTTTAACCATATCAGAGGAACAAATTGACTCTTCTAATGCAGACAACTTTATCCTATTTTAAGCATATCCCTGAATCAGATTAGAACTAGAGCTATGTAAATAATGATTTCTTTTTTTTGTTTAAAAAAATTGTTTGGGTCAACTTGAAAACAATGTTTTTCAGAATTTTTGGCAAATCGAAAAAATTTTAAATGTCATTTTGGGTCTCAAACATTTTGTTCGTTTTTGAGTGGGTTTTTTTACATTTTTATGTTTTGTTTTTTTTAAAAAAATGGAAGGAAAATCCAAAACAAAAAGTGGTTTTGACCCAAAAAATCCAAACATTGTTTTAAAAATGTCAAAATGACAGCATCAGAAAAGTGTCTAGACCTGGACTCAAAGACAAAGGCAAAACATTCTGGCCATAGCACATTCTTCCCTTCTTGGGGCAGGAAGTCGGCAAGGCAGTTGGAACTAGCAGACCCAAAGTGCTACAGCAGTGGCTCTCAAACTTTTTTTACTGGTGACCCCTTTCACACAGCAAGCCTCTGAGTGCGACCCCCTTATAAATTAAAAACACTTTTAATATATTTAACACCATTATAAATGCTGAGTGCAAAGCAAGGTTTGGGGTGGAGGCTGACAGCTTGTGACCCCCCCATGTAATAACCTCATGACCCTCTGAGGGGTCCCAACCCCCAGTTTGAGAACCCCTGTGGTACAGGCTGCATCAGGTAAACTCTTCATGCAGCAATTCATCATGGGTGTCAAATACAAAAAACCACTGAAGATAACAAAACAAGCCCTTTTAGATGGGGCCTTAGTGACTTTTTGGCTTATAAAAATTGCCTCCTTCCATCCATTGGTGCTGCTTAAATGAGACCATTTAAAGACCAAATTCAATAACTCCTACATGTAAACATAATAGAGTGAAAAATAATGTGGCTTTATTCCCTGACTGATAATGACAATGTAAAATATTAGAAATAACTGTACTTTCTGATCTTGTCCACTGACTTTAAGAGTCCCTACTCAAGTCAGTCCTTTCTCAGGCAATATTCTTATTGACACCAGTGGGCCAAATCCTGAGAACAATTGGGACACTCACTTCCACGAAGGCTAAATTTTGCCCAAAGTGTTTCCAAGTCTGTGTTTATCTCTTGCATTGGAAATCATCGATAATGTAGATTATTTGCAGGGCTCAGGTAGTCTTCTTCAGTGCACTACATTAGCCTTTAACGTGAATGTTTCCCAATCTGCCAACATCAAACAGAAATAAACAGAGACGTTTATAATATGTTGTATATATTTTATTCCATCATAGATGTTAGTTAGGAATCTGACAGTACCCTAAAAAGCAAGACTCAACAGCAGACACAAGTGCTGATGATATAATAGGTAGCAGCAGTCCCTGCTCTGAGTCCATATGGAAGCAATGCCCCAGGGAGATGTTAGAGGGTGCAGTGCTACTGGAAATGGCATGTGTTTAGATGAAACCTTAAAACTAATGTCCTGATCAACAGCACTTTATTCCAAAAGAGGGGTAAACTGTGACTGTTTTAACTGGCTATTGCATTCCTCAATTTCAGTTTTAAGCTATGCATATCTTTTGCTGTGCTCTATTACCAGTAACTGCATTTCACTAGTGGGTAAGAGTAATTTCTACGTAAATTGAACCACATCTTGAGAAGGGCTGTGTCCCCACCCCTGCCATCAAGATCAATGAGAATTGAAGATTAAAAGGAGGATATTAATATAATAGGCATCATGAAAACTTGGTGGAATAAAGATAATCAATGGGGCACAGTAATACCAGGGTACAAAATATATAGGAATGACAGAAGGTTGTGCTGGTGGAGGAGTGGCATAAAGAAAGCATAGAATCAAATAAAGTAAAAATCTTAAATGAATCAAACTTTACCACAGAATCTCTATGGATAGAAATTCCATCCTTGAACAATAAGAGTATAGCAGTAGGAATATACTACTGCTGACCACCTGACTGATGGTGGTTGTGAAATCCTCAGGGAGACTTGAGAGGCTACAAAAGCGGACAAGGGCAATAATAATGGGGGATTTCAGCTATCCTCATATTGAGTGGGCACATGTCACCTCAGAAGGGATTCAGAGATATAATTTCTAGACACCAGTAATGACTGCTTCTTTGAGCAGCTAGTCCTGGAGCCCACAAGGGGAGAGGCAATTTTTTATTTAGTCCTAAGTGGAACACAGGATTTGGTCCAAGAGGTGAATATAGCTGAACCACTTGGTAATAGTGACCATCACTAAATTAAATTTAATGTCCTTGGTGGGGAGGAATACGAAAGTAACCCAACACAGTAGCATTTATCTTCTAAAAAGGGGAACTACACGAAAATGAGGAAGCTAGTTAAACAGAAATTAAAAGGAACAGTCACAAGAGTAAAATGCCTGCAAGCTGTATGGAAACTATTAAAAAACATCAAAATAGAGGTTCAAACTAAATGTATATTCTAAGTTAAAAAAAAAAAAAAGCAGAGGACAAAAAAAAAAAATACCATAGCTAAACAGAGTAAAAGGTGATTAGAGGCAAAAAGTCAAATCCAAGAGAGGAAAATAGAAAGGAGCATAAACTCTGGCAAGTCAAGTGTAAAAGTATAAGGCAGGCCAAGAAAGAATTTGAAGAGCAACTACCCAAAGACACACCAAAGGAAAAAAAAACAAAAACCAACCACCACAGCAAAAAATGTTTTAAGTACATCAGAAGCAGGATGCCTGCCAAACAATCAGTGGGGCCATTGGACTACATTGGCCACTTAGGTGCTAAAGGAGCACTCAAGGAAGACACAGGTATTGTGAAAAAAAACCTAAATGAATTATTTGCATTGGCCTTCTCCCCCACATTTGCTGCAGTGATCTCCATATTCAAGCCATTCATTTTAGGTAACAAATCTGAGGAACTGCCCCAAATTGACTTGAGATGTCAGTAGAGGAGGTTCTGGATAAAACTGATTAAACAAACAGTAATAAGTCACCAGGACCAGAGGGTATTCACCCAAGAGTTCTGAAGGAACTCAAATTACATTGCAGAATTATGAGCGGTCATTTGTAATCTATTGCTTAAATTAGCCTTTGTAACAGATGACTGGAGGGTAGCTAATGTAATGCTGATTTAAAAAAAATAATAATAATAATAATACTCCAGAGGCAATCCTGGCAATTACAGCCTGGTAAACCTAACTTCAGGTCCAGGCAAATTAGTTGAAACTTTAGTAAACGGGAAAAAAAACCCCACACATACACACACAATGAGGAGTCCTTGTGGCATGTTAGAGACTAACAAATTTGGTCATAAGCTTTTGTGGGCTATAACCCACTTCATCAGATGCGTGGAGTGGAAAAAAAAAAGTTGGTAGGTATAAATATACAGCACATGAAAAGATGGAAGTTGCCTTACCATGTGGGGTGGTCAGTGGTAACAAGGCCAATTCAATCATAGTGGATGTAGCCCATTCCCAACAGTTGACAAGAAGGTTGAGTATCAGAGGGAAAATATTTTGTAGTGACCTGGCCACTCCCAGTCTTTATTCAGGCCTAATTTGATGGTGTCAAGTTTACAAATTAATTCCAGTTCTGCAGTTTCATTGAAGTCTGTTTTTGAAGTTTTTTTTGTTGAAGAATGGCCACTTTTAAGTCTGTTATTGAGTGTCCAGGGAGATCGAAGTGCTCTCCTACTGGTTTTTGAAGGTTACAATTCTTGATGTCCAATTTGTGTCCATTTATTCTTTTGCATAGAGACTGTCTGGTTTGGCCAATGTACATGGCAGAGGGGCACTGCTGGCATATCACATTGGTAGATGTGCAGGTGAACAAGCCCCTCTTGGTGTGGCTGATGTGGTTAGATCCTATGATGGTGTCCCTTGAATAGATATGCAGACAGTTGGCAGTGGGGTTTGTTGTAGGGATTGGTTCCTGGGTCAGTGTTTGTTGTGTAGTTGCTGGTGAGTGCTTACAAACAGCCCCTCAACCTGAAGCAAATAAGGGCTGGCCTGTCTCCCAAGATCTGAGAGCGAGGGATTGTCTTTCAGGATAGGTTGTAGATCCTTGATGATGTACTGGAGAGGTTTTAGTTGGGGGCTGTAGGCGATGGCTAGTGGCGCTCTGTTACTTTTTGTTGGGCCTGTCCTGTAGTAGATGACTTCTGGGTACCCTTCTGGCTCTGTCAATCTGTTTCTTCACTTCCCCAGGTGGGTATTGTAATTTTAAGAACGCTTGACAGAGATCCTGGAGGTATTGGTCTCTCTCTGAGGGATTGGAGCAAATGCGGTTGTATCTTAGGGCTTGGCTGTAGACAATGGATCATGTGGTGTGGTCTGGATGAAAGCTGGAGGCCTGGATGAAAGCTGGAGGCATGTAGGTAAGTATAGCGGTCAGTAGGTTTGCTGGTATAGGGTGGTGTTTATGTGACCATTGCTTATTTGCACTGTAGTGTCCAGGAAGTGGATCTCTTGTGTGGACTGGTCCAGGCTGAGGTTGATGGTAGGGTGGCAATTGAGGAAATCCACAAGGATTTCAACAAGGGCCTCCTTTCCATGGGTCCAGATAACGAAGATGTCAATGTAGCACAAGTAGAGTAGGGGCACTAGGGGACTAGAGCTGAGGAAGCGTTGTTCTAAGTTAGCCATAAAAATGTTGGCATACTGTAGGGTCATGCGGGTACCCATAGCAGTGCTGCTGACTTGAAGATATAATGGTCCCCAAATCTGAAATAATTGTGGGTGAGGACAAAAAGTCAAAGCTCAGCCACCAGGTTTGCCATGACATTATCGGGGATACTGTTCCTGACGGCTTGTAGTCCATCTTTGTCTGGAATGTTGGTGTAGGGGACTTCTACATCCATAATGCCTAGGATGGTGTTTTCTGGAAGATCACCAATAGATTGTAGTTTCCTCAGGAAGTCAGTGGGGGTCTTGAAGATAGCTGGGAGTGCTGGTAGCGTAGGGCCTGAGGAGGGAGTCTACATAGCCAGACAATCCTGCTGTCAGGGTGCCAATGCCTGAAATGATGGGGCGTCCTGGATTCCCAG
Organism: Chelonia mydas; assembly: GCF_015237465.2. Taxonomy (NCBI): domain Eukaryota; kingdom Metazoa; phylum Chordata; order Testudines; family Cheloniidae; genus Chelonia; species Chelonia mydas. The sequence goes on from NC_057850.1 coordinate 253,328,149, forward strand.
CTTTAAGTAATCAGACACCTAGATGAACATATGTTGGCAAAGAGTCAACTCAGTTTTTCTAAAGGGAAATCATGCCTCACTAACTATTAGATCATGTGTCTCCTTTTTGGGGTTTTATAAAACTTAAAGCATTATCTTACGATTATTAGTAACATAATTCAACAACTCAATCTTAAGTTTTTTTTTTTTTTTAAATATTGCTTACACATTTGACATCCAAAATAGAAACAAAAGTAGTAACACTGCAGTTTTACAAACCCAAAACATTGCCCATTTAACTCCATTGTATGCTGTTACCTGACATACAACATTATACCAAGCACACATTTGAAATCTTTTTTCTACAGCCTTTTATACTTTTACTAAAACAATTTTATACTTTTGCACAAGCATACCTTTTACAGTCTAGTTAACCGTTCTGTTTGGTCTAGTGTGCCTTGATTAGTTTGTATTTTCATATCCCAATCTGTATCATTTCACTTTATTTTCCTCAAATTTGGCAATGTTGATCTAGGGTAAGTCAAAGGTTTTAGTTATCTGAGGGTGGCATTGATATTGTTTGTACTGGAAATGAGTTATACCTTCACGAGTCTATTACATTCCTTGGTCCATAGGCCAGGTTATTACTGTATGACCCTTTTTCTTTCAATACCAGCATGTGTTGGTTTAATTCCCACCAACCCTTTTTTTTTTTTTAAATTGTAAATTTATGGTAAGGTTACCTCCTTTTTAATCCAAATTTCCATTTCCTTCTGTGATTAAGGTGCCCTATTCTTACTGTTTCCATTTCACTTTGGGTATTCACCAAAATCTATTTCCTTCTGGTTTTATTTTCCAGGTGCGGGCATATATTACCTGGTACACTTTTTGTTGTAAGTGAGTCTACGAGTTTTGACTGTTTTGCATGAATACTGTGCGATGCCTTAATTTTCCTACATGTTGCACCAATGCTTAGGTGGTAGGAACAAGGGTGTGTGACTTGCTAAGACCCTTGAGGACAGCTTAGGCTACTCCAGTTGCCTGCATGCAAGCTATAGAAGGTGCTCTTCATAACCTAAAACCTAGGAGGGGAGATGTGACCAGGTGACACTTTCCCTGGGAAGGGAGCCAAAGACCAGGAGGAGGAGCAATGGCAATGTTGGAGGTCGGGTCACTAGAAGCTGGACAGTCTGTGGTTGGGAAAGAGGCAGGGAGTCCAAGATGGATTTGGCTAAAAGTTACCGATTCCCATGCCAACCAGTCTGTTCCACCTTGTGTACCTGTTAATTAATAACCCCCTCGTTTTACAATGTTGGCTGAGAGTTAGAGCTGACTACGGAGTTGAAGCTCAGGGCCAGTTAGCTTCCCCAGGAGCCACGCCCAGGCGGACTCACTGCAAGGATGCCAAATGCCCAGAGGTCAGACACAGGAATGCCAAGACCACTTAGGCTTTTTTGCCCTGGCAACAGTGTGAGGGGAGGCATGTCTTACCAGGGTTTTGACTGACTTTTTAGAGAGCATTAGCCTGATGAACTGTGACAGACTGTTGATTATCTACTCCTTAGGGACTAAGATTACAGAATCTTAAATTTAGATTTGTTGTATGTATGTATACACACAGAGAGAGATTACAATCCGGAATTAACCATTTTATATGTTTAGGAACATTGTGATGTTTGTGTGTTAATTTGGTGACATTAACTCATGTTTATCCTTCCATGTATTACATATTGTCCCCATATGAGGTATGGCATCTTAAAGCGCATTTATGTTAGGGTACTTTTGTTTGGACACTTTAAATACAGATGTATTACCATACCCCAGTAAACATGTGTTATGTGCACCAATTACATTTTTATTGACACATTTTCATATGCTTAGTGATATTATACAATTTTACAGTTGATTCTGTATTTATGACTGGAATTTTAATTTTATTTTTAAACTAAACCCCTTGAATTCTATATTCTTGGGGTGCTTTTTCCTGATGGTGTGTCTTAGAGGTTTCTTTATGTGAGTCCCACAAATCCCCAATTTTGTTAATTGCTTGGGATATGTTGTCCCCCAATGCATATGCACCATTTGTTACACTTGAGGTCCCTAAACACCTTTTGTTAGTTGGATTATATTCCCTCTTAACTACTAAAGAGTGTTTTCCTGAAGTTTCTTGCCACCCTTTTGCAAGAACATCTTGGATGTTAATCCCTGTACCCACACAGAAATACATGCCTTATTGGTACATGAAATGTCCAAGTTCCCCGAGTGTTTTTTATGGCCTCAAAGGGAATGACAGATTCTGTTACCACAGAGTTCCAGGTTTCCCCATCTTCCACAGTTTTCCTTCTTATCATCCCCTTTACCAGGTTTAGCAACTTGATATTCCTTTGAGTTGTGGAGAGTTTTTATACTGGAAAATAAGTTACCTGGATACAATTTTTTTATTCTTTTACTTTGCTTTCTTTTAGCCTTTTCCCCCCTTTGATCCTAGTGAAATAAATGTTGCTAGAGTAATCAGGGAAACAACTCTAACATGACTTTTGTACAGGACTTTTTTCACAGGTTGGCTTCAAGTTGTTGCCCACAGTAAAACTTACTCTGGCTAGGACTTTGATTAAATCTGCACTGTTATCTATCCCAATACTGGAACAGCGGACCCTCGCTAGAGCGCACATCGCTATAGCACGGATTTGCATATAGCGTGGTTGTGGCGATGGATCCCAAGTTTAAATTGGGATCCATGGTAACCTGGCCCCTGCTATAGCATGGTCCCCGTGTTAATGCGGTACTGCGCATGCATCCTGAACCCCACATTCTAGTGAGGGTCTGGTGAATTTAGACTTTCCAAAAGCTTTTTTAAAAACTTTCCCGTCCTCAGAGAATTAAGCCTGGAGGCTGCTTTCAGATTATGAGATTTTCCTATACTGATAGTATATCAAAAGCAGGAAGTCTACTACACAACCTGTGAGGCCACTGGGTAATTAAGGTTTCCTTAGCACCTTGGAACACCCAAGAAGAATGAAGCCAATATAGAAGAACTAAAGAAATTTGCATTCATCTTTACAGGTAAGAAATTCTAGTAAAGATTAGTTTACTAGAATTCTTTCAAAGGACTAACAAGGATATAGAACCCTTATTGAAGGTTTTTAGGCAAGGTGAGCTGTTATAGGATGAGAGAGAGAGAGTCCTTTATAGATCAATAACTGGTCAGAAGAGGAGACAAAAGGCAAAAATAACTGATTAGTTTTCAGAATGGAGAGAGTTAAACAGTGGCATTTCCAGGGCGTCTGTACTGGGAAAAGGCAGTACTGTTAAATGATCTACATATAAAAAGGCAAACAATGAAGTGGCAAAAATTTGCCGACGATACAAAATTTTAAGATAATCAAGTACAAAACAGACTTTAAAGAGTTGCAAAGGGATCTTACAAAACTAGGTGACTAAGCAGATGAAATTCAATACTGAGAAATGCAAAGTAATGAATGTTGAAAAAACTTAATTCCAACTATACATATAAAAGAATGGAGTCTAAATTAACTGCTAGCATCCAAAAGAAAAAAGGTTCTGGAATCAGTGTGTATAGATCCCTAAAAACATTCACTTAATGTGCAACAGCCATAACTAAAAAAAACCACCACAGGAAAAAATAATCAAGGCTCTGGAACAACTTTATATAAGAAAAGATTAACAAGACTAGGACTTTCCAACTTGGAAAAGAGATAACTAAAAGGGGAATACAATAGAGGTCTATGAAACCTTGACTGTTGTTGAGAAAGAAAAAGTTATTTACTTCCCTGATTTCCCTGAGCAAATACAGCATGTTTTGAAGGTGCCTCTAGGAGTGCTACTCATGGAGTGCTGAGGAAAAGGAGAGTGAACTACTCGTGCTGCAGTGGGGGCCATATACATGTCTATTGAAATTATTTGGAATGCATGTGTGACAGAGAGGTCTGCCCCTTTATAAGCCAGGTGGACTTGAGTCAGGCAGCCCTGTCCTTAAGGTGGAACCCTTTTAAGAACAGGTGTTTAGCTTTAGTAGAGGGGGGGATCATCAGACCCAGCTGAGAAGGGGTCAGAACTCAGCTGGTGGGGAAGGGAGAGCTACAGCTACAGTGCAGGTTGGCTCCTGTGACAGGCCCTGTCGCAGAGTTTGAGAGAAGACTTGGTCTCCCAAGTGGATAGACTGTGGGATGATTAGGGAAGAACTACCAGAAGCAGAAAGGCTCTGGCAAGGAAGCTCCAGGGAAAAGTAGCTGTTGGATTTATGCTGAACTGTTGAATTTTGGGATTTCCTGAAGATCATTTGTGCAACCAGTAAATGGTTCCCTGAAGAAAGGGCCTGAACAGACTCTAGGTCTGGTGTTAATGGGCTGGGGATTACCTTTTTCTGTAAGGCGGGAAAAGATTGGTCACGTAATCCGGCAGTTCTGCCCAGAGACAAGAGAGTATATAAGTTCCTCACAGCCTATAGGGTGCTGTCCATCATGGTGGCAGCAGTGTCCACATCGGTCATCAGTAGTTGTGAGCAGTCTCCGAGAGGCAACACATCAACTCACCTCTACTTAAAGAATCCTACAGATTGAGGGATTCTGGTTCAGCAGCTGATTTGATCCATGTTCCTCCTGTGCACATCACCAGGCACAGCAGAAGGTCTGGTTGCTCCATCGCACTAGAGCTGAGGTAAGTGGTCAGACACGACCCTCCCTCCATGACTGACGTTTCATCAGTAAAGTATAGATTTCTTTACTGTTAGTCCATAACATCTGTAAGGGCTAGAGGGCCTGGGCTTCATGCCCTTGATTCCAAACCACCGAGTATTCTTTACTTACCTGTACCTAATAAAACTGTCTTTTTGTTCACCTTTAGTCTTGTTGTTGTTCTGTTTCACTGAGACCATAGGTGACAGACCTTAATCAGGGATAATCTGAATTTCCATCGTTAGCAGGGGGTCCTTTAATACCCCCCCCCTTTAATTCCCTTTTTCCCCTAACAGTATGGTGTCATGATTTGAAAAGGGGGCAACTCCTCATTACTCACAGTGCCATCCCACAATGCCCTACACTGACAGTTAAATCAGTGCAAGCACTCCTGGTGAGGACCAGCACCGCTGACACAAGGAGTGTAGTGTAGACATGCAAAAGCAGTTTAATTACTGTGGTAGCTGTAAGTCGATCTAACTTAGGTCAGCTTAATTTTGTAGTTTAGACTTGCTCTTGGTGTAAGGGACCATCTATCACAAAGATAGGCTCACCTGTATGGTGAGCCTAATCAGAGGACCCAAGGGGACTGTCTGTGACTCCATGTTTAGGCTGTTATAGTGCCTGAGGAGTTTACACTTAATAATTGATTGGTGAAATCTAAGTAGAGCTCACAACCAATTTGGGGTTTGTGCCCTTGTCCATAACAGTCTGATCTGAGGTTGGTACTTACATTCTTGAATCACTGCAGGACACCTTGACACTAACCACACTTTTAGACTTGGCTATAATAAAAATGACTGAAGTTTGAATATGAGCCATCGACATAATCCTCATTGACTAGTGGTTTTGCTTTGTTTGAAAAACAAATTATTTTTGATTTAACACAATTACAATAGTTAGAAATTGCATGAAGGCAATATCTTCTACACTCCACAGGCTACGTAGTTCCAGATATTTTCTCTTAATCTCTTTTAAAGAAAGATTGGGAAAAAAGGTGTGTTCATACACCGTTAAGTATATTCAGTTAAATTTACTAAAAAGTCAAGACATGCAAATGTTATAGTTCTGATAATGTAAATCAGCATAGTGCCTAGAGCTACACCAATTTACACCAGCATAGAATCTGACCCAGTGCATGCTATTTCTTTCTTCTGTAAAGTTTAGTTAAGACATTATGTTTTATAAACCTAATCCAAAGCCCAATGAAGTCAATGGAGAGTGTCCTATTGACTCAGTGGGTGTTGGATTAGGCCCTTACGGTATATTATCTCAGTTCCCTCTAAGGTTAGAAGCAAGTGCTATGGGTGCCGATAGGAAAATGGGAATTCTCCCCTTACAAATGGCATAAAGTCCCCATTTCTAGCCCTGCAGAGCCATGAAATATTAGACTTCAAAAGCATGACATTGATGTAGGGAACACCTGTCTCTGGCCCAGGACTGATTCTTGCCTGTCTTGGTCCTTGAACAGGTGTAATTTTGGGAGGAAATTCCATAGGTGTGAGAAGGAGAGCAAGAGTATAACTGGCTTCAGAAAAGAACTAGATAAGTTAAAGGGTAGTCCATCAATGGCTATTAGTCAAGATGGTCAGGAACGCAACCCTAAACCACTGACTGCCAGAAGCCTGGAATGGAAGACAGGGATGGATCACTCCAAAATTGCCCTGATCTGTCTACTATCTCTGAAGCTCCGATACTGGCCACTGTCAAAGACAGGCTACTGGGTAAGGACCATGGTCTGACCCACTTTGGCAGCTTTCAGGTTTGTTTTTTTAAAAGGGCACCTATTTGAAGCTCCTCATGGGCTTTGAGCATTAGAACAAGTGGCTGGAAGATGGATTAACAGGTAGAGTTCAGGTGAGACAGTCAAAGATGAGTGATAAATACATTTATCACATGGATATCATCTCTGTATATTACATAGGTAGCTAGGTAGTAGACATAATAATTTCAAATATATCAAAGTATTGTGACAAAGTTCCTCCTCTACTTTGGTGGGTCTTGCGCTTATTGGCGGATTTGCTCGCCTTGGAGCTTCACAGCAGCCCTCAGCTTGGCCGTTTTTCTGAACCCACAATCCAGTTCGACTCCTCCTGTGTCTGACCAGGAGTTGGGAGGTTTGGGGGGGAACCCAGGCCCGCCCTCTACTCCGGGTTCCAGCCCAGGGCCCTGTGGAATGCAGCTGTCTAGAGTGCCTCCTGGAACAGCTATGCAACAGCTACAACTCCCTGGGCTACTTCCCCATGGCCTCCTCCCAACACCTTCTTTATCCTCACCATAGGACCTTCCTCCTGGTGTCTGATAATGCTTGTACTCCTCAGTCCTCCAACAGTCTGTGTTCTCACTTTCAGTTCTTAGTGCCTCCTGCTCCCAGCTCCTCACATGAGCACCACAAACTGAAGTGAGCTCCTTTTTAAACCCAGGTGCCCTGATTAGCTTGCCTTAATTGATTCTAAAAGCTTCTTGATAGGCTGATTAGAACACCTGCAGCCAGTCTGTCTTACTTATCTCCTGAAGGTTCCCTGGGTAAGGTACCTACTTAACCTGGGGCTAATATATCTGCCTTCTATTACTCTCCTGTAGCCATCTGGCCTGACCCTGTCACAGTATGTAAGGCCTCAATCCCACAAAGACTTGCATACAAGCTTAATGTTATGCATTGAAAATAGTTCTCTTCAAATCACTAGGACTACTCACGGTGTGTAAAGTTAAGCATGTGTCAGGCTTTGCGGGATTAGGGCCTAATTCTATGTCTTTCAGAAATGACATGATGTTGAAAGTGTGCATTACTGACCCTACCTGATACTTTGTGCTGATGTTCTCCTAGTAATGATGGAGCATTCATAAATTCTAAGATCAGAAGGGACCATTGTGATCATCTAGTCTGACCTCCCGGAGGAGCTAGGGTAAATTCAGGTTCTAGGTCTTCAACAGGTCTTTCAGCAGCTCCCATCTTTCTTTCCCATGCTGCCATTTGAGATACCCAGAGCTAAGGCTATTGTAAGAAAAAGGATTAAGAGACTGGGAGCGTGCATGCATTGGATGCAGGAGACATTTGTTGAGTGCTGTGGTCTGACAGACAAGCACAAATACTGAGGCCACTGCCTGATTGTATTACAATGATCATTTCTGGTCATATTCCCTTCACCATTACTTCCCAAAACATCATTTGAGACCAACCACAAAATAAAGGAGCTGGATCTGTGTATTTTCCACAATCTGGAGATTTGGCATATCAGTTTCTTAACCTGTTGGATAGCCATTTTTTGTTATTTTATTATTTTTACAGCAACCAAAAGTTTTCTAGGTGCTCTATGGAACACAGAGACAGACCCAATCCTTGTCCCAAAAATTTAACCTAAGGCCTTAATCCTGCAAACACTTACAAACTCGCTTAACTTTATTTATTTGAGTAGTCGCACTGAAGTCAATGGATCTATTCACAGACAGAATAAAGTTACTTATGTGCATAAGCATTTACAGAATCAGGGGCTAATTTTAGACAGGATGCAGCAAGTAAAATTAATAAGTTCTGCAGTTACTTGATCCACTGAGGCATGTTGAGTAAGAAATTATTAAATATATGCTAGATCTTTTTGCATATGTTTTGTTTTCTGGATTTACCTGGATTGTTTCCATGAGCCCATTCCCAGTGCTTAATTTGAAATTAAAGAGATGCCATGGCTCAAGCAATTTTTTTTTATGTTCATATCTGACGCAGCAAGCCCAGAGATGCCGGGGCTATGAAATGCCAAGTCTAGAGGTAGCAGGGCTCAGCCCTGGCACAAATTAAGCCCTGCCTGTTCCTCAAATTATCACAACATATTATTTAAACCCTGCTGCTGCAAAGCCTATACAATGTCCATATCTGGGATATTTTGTGAATCTCTCATCTCTGATTTAATGAGAAATTTGTCCCATTGATACAGGATGTTACCTTACCGCTCATTTCCCCTCTCCTTCCCCATTTTATGTGATGGTTCTTTCAAACAGAAAGTTAGGTATTCCATATTGTTGATTTGGAAGGACATACTAGTCACCTGACCATGTGTCTTGGACCAATGTAAAGGTCTAGTTAGTGGACTGGATCAGATCCATGGTCCATATAGTCCCATATCCTGTCTTCAACAGTGGCCAGTACCAAATGCTTCAGAGGTGATCCGTAGTAGGCGGATGTGGGATAACCTGTCTCCCATGAAGGATTCATTCTAACTCTTCATTCCTGAATAGCAAATGCAGACACTCTGTGCTCCCTGTTTGTTCTTCCACTTCCCATTTAACGATTTAAGACTAGACGCACACCACCTATATCAACTTACTTCTTAGCACACCCCCTTATTTTTAACCCTCTACCGTATCTCATTTATGCTAGGACTCTCAGATGAACATCTGTTTGGAATATTTTAGCAGCTGTGAGCACTGTATGCGCTACATTTTAAAAATACATACTTGTGAGCAATGACCCAGCCATCGTTTCTGTTGGTATTGATCATCCAATTCCAAGTTACTTAGTTTGTGAACACAATGCCATATGGAAGAGAACAGAGGAAACAGAAAAATATAGAAATCTCTGCTTTCCAGCCCAGACCCAACTCCTCTCTTTCCGTCTGACAGTGGCAAAGTCCTCTGATCTAGGGGTAAAGTACTAAATCCAGTTCCTCTACTGGTTGGCCCTTTTGGAGGGGTTTGACTCCCAGCCAAAAGTCATGTTTATCTTCCACAATAAATTACATTGTTTGTTACAATGTAAGGGCACAGAACAAACAGGTTTCCCTGGCAGTTTAAGTGAACATAAGTTACGTTTACCAGCTTGGTTAACTGCAGTATAATAAAATAAAGCATGCTATGTCAGTTAGCTTTATCAGCATCAACAAGCTTTAATATTGGTTTTTATGAGGCTTTGTGGGGAGTTAGTCTGAAAAAAATCTTGAGTCACCAGACATCTAGGGATCTCTATGGCTTGTTTGAAGAAAAGAAGAATGTGCCTCATTCTTTCCCCACAAAAACCTCAAGATTTTTCCTAGGTGCCTTGAAGCATCTCTCAGCAGACGTAACACCTCTGGGAGGAATGGCCCAGTCCATACTATGGCCTGGAAAGTGATGTTGTAACAACCAGAGTGAAAAACAGATGCCTAAAATGGCTCTTGTCCAGTTTTCACGATGCAAAGCAGCAGCCATTGCTAGGACTCTTTGAAGCTCTGCTTCTTTGTCCACCGTGGATGGGGAGTTTTCTTTCCTCTGTTAGCCCAAATCATGCTATACACACTAGGCCTGGCTCCTACCCCAACTGGTAATCTTGCCTTCTGTGCCAACCACTGGGCGTCACTGCCCACAGCCAGGTTCATGACAGATGGTGCCTTCTGTTATGGTACTGGTATTTTTGCTTCTTACACACTTCTGACCATGATTGCTTCCTGATCTGGCTTTTTGGAAGGCCTAAAGCATGTACACTTTATACAATTTGCTACTTTGTACCAGCATGGAACACTATAATTAAAAGGAGGTTGCAGTGACCTTGGTTCCCAGGCATCTGAGTGTCCCCCGCAGCACTGTTAGATAGCTCTCTAGCCTGAATGAATGCATTTAGACGTTATCTGTCTCCTCCACAGCCAAAAAGATCTCTCACTTGGTTTCAGAAAGCTGTCTGTTTCTAATGTTAACTTTCCTCCACCTGGACTCAGGGCAATCTGTTCCCACTAGTCTCCAGAAAGACTCAAACTGGCGGCCCTAATAGTACAAAAACAGTGTTCTGTAGAGCTGTGTAGAAGATTATAAGATTTTACACTCATTTAGCACCTTCCTTCCTAAAAGATCTTAGTGCTTAGATCTCCTGGAGAGAAACAACTTTGCCTGCCACTTAAATGCAGTCTCATTTGTAATACAACAGTGCACAAAACACACTTTAGGACTGGAAGTGAAAAAAACAAACATGTCCAGTTAAAATTGCAGAGGGAATTCCAATAAGCAGAATGTTGTTACTCACATTGGAATCTGGCAAGGACACCAGAGCAAGCATCCCTATCTGTCTGAGGCTGACAAACATGAGCATTCATTAACTTGTGCATCCCATCTGAAAGATGGCACCTCTGGCTGCTCCCCCTGACACCATGCTGGGGCACTGCTTCAGTAGAGACTCATTGAGAAGAGCATCCCCCTGTTGAATCACCAACTCCCCTTTGAGTTTCCTTGGAGGTCTGCTTTACAAGCACCATCCTTGTTTGTTAGCTTGTACAAGCTAACAAAGTCCCTGCCTATGCTGGAATGTCTCTAAATAATAGAAGTGATTTGATGCAGTGAAAAGACAAAATCCTCTTGCAGCCTTTTATCTACGTTTCACTCAAGAATCAATGTGTAGTGCTTTTATCTGAAGCATTGCAGGAAGTAAACATGCACAGGCTGTCAGACACATGGGTCTTTTCAACAGCAGTTCAGCAGACTAAAAGCTCAATCCTGCAAAGTACTCTCAACTCCCAGTGCAGCAGCCCCTTAAAGGAAAAAGCTTTAGTTTAACAATTGCAGTGGCCACTCTGACTGATCAACTGAATTGCAGTCCAGTTTACAGCTACTGTTACCCTTATGGAATAGGTGTGTCATTTTTACAACTTCCAGATAAGGTGTCTGAAATTAGACCATGCTCCAGCTGTCAGGGAGAGAAAAGAGAGGGGGTTATGTGGCTCATTCCTGGACTTAAGCTTGAAAATTTGAATCCTAAGTGCTTGAAAACAAATGAAATAAAAAAGAACCCAGCATTTATTATTGTTAAAGTGTCATGATTTTTAAGCCAATCTCACGATTTTCTGGGATCGGTCTCGTGAGTTTTAAACACTTGGGGCTGTCAATACTGACAGTGAACATTGGGAGAGGGTATGCAGAGTTCAGGTGACTCATCTCGTATGAGAATCAGTTTGCCACCTTCTTTGCTGGGGGGGGGAAAAAGGAGCAGCTTTACAGCAGGTTTTACCATCTGCACAAAGTGACACATCTTAATAAGACGATGTGAAAGGAACTAGTTCCTGGGAGCTGGGCATTTACACCCTACACACGTTACCCACAAATACTCTAGCAAATGAGTTTCCTGACGCAAATGCTCATGGAATCAACAAACAGAGACTATGCACAGAGTGAAATTTTCATGGCTCAAGACTCCCCACATCACTTATGTAAGGACTCCTTGGAAGATCTGCCTGCTGGGTGGCCACACAGGGGAACATGCACACCCTCTGCATGCTACAGAAGTGTTCTCCATGCCCACACCCAACAGAAGGCCACTTTGTGGGTACTAGGCTGGGATGGGCCAAGGAAATGACCACAAATCTACACTTACATGGCTCGTGCAGCTCCAGCATCACATGCAAACATGCAGTTCCTGTGAGCTGGAACAGCAGTGGAGGACTCCTCAGTCTTCCTGCACAGAGCCCAGGTATTTGGGACCTAAGTTCCCTCTAAGCTGTGCCTCCAGAAATAAGAGTCAAGGTCACACAGTCAAGGTACAGACCCAATACCTTGGACCTGTATGTCTAATCAAAACCAGCCAACCCAGTTCAGTGTTTGGATATCAAATACCAACAATTAGCTGTTCATGAGCAATATACAGACTGAGGCTGATTTTCAGAAAATCTTCTCCCAATCATTTCAAACAAACCAAAATGGGGAAAAAAAAAAATCTCAAAGCCCCACAAATAGAAAATGAGGATACATCCATTGAATTCAGCATTTGCTTTGCTCAAACTTTTCTATGTGCTGCCCTAATTACCATGTGTCTCACACTAAGTTTTCACATTAGTTCTGGAGTTCTCCTGTTTGATTGTGCTTGTTCAGGACTCTTCCTTTGAGTGGTTTGTTCCCTAAGGATGCTGCAAAGATGCACAATCATTTGTTTGATCCTTTATTTTGCTGTAACTGGGACAGAGAAATGGTGTGCAGAGAGAAGTTTAGTGAATCTGTGGCACAGTTCCAGTTCAACAAATGCAAGGAAGCAGAAAATCTTCTCTAATAGTAAGTGTCATCATGTAGCTGTTGGGGGACAAATCTCCTATGGAGGGAGCCTTTGAGGAAGCAGAAAGATTGATTTAATACTCTGGCAAAGGAGAGAGTGGGAAGACACTGGTAGGATAAACCAGAAAGAGGATACAAAGTGAGGTATAGGCAGATGTTTTAGTGGGTGAGCAATTGTTTTTAGTACATACATTGGGTGTCAATTATGGGACATATTCTCATTTACATTGCAGTAGGAATTTGACCCAATGGTGTGCCACCACCAGGGAATCTGGTCCCTTGTCAACTCCAGGAGGCTGAGTCCTATTTGGAAAACATCCGAATCTGAACAAATAATGGGCCTGATCCAAGGATTATTGAAGTTGATGGAAAGACTCCAGTTGACCTCAGTGAGTGTTGATCAAAACTTTGGCCAGGATGTTTAGATCAGACTTAGCCATGACAACATCTGATTCTGAAAACATACTTTAAACCTGCTTCTCTTGTACTGAATGCAGATGCTGGCTACTGACATTCAAGCTCAGTTTAAAAGAATGTGGGGAAAATAGCCAAGGAACTGAATATTCCTGGCTTCCTCCTACAAATAAATCACTGGCTAGATAATTTAAATTTGGACTTTTTTTGCATGTAGGGAAGCGATTTATCTTAGCCTTGGTACAGCAAACATGTCTCCCATTCCTAAAATAAATGCACATATCTTTCTGTTGCAGAGACTTCACCAACTTCTAAGTTATCAGAACATGTTTAGAATATGTGATTAAGGCTTTGGGACATTGTTCACTTGATCAAACAAATGAAACACCGTAGAGGCAAAGCCATTGCATTCAACTTCAGGATATATACAGTCTGATATTGTATTTATTTTTATTGCTGTTCCACCATTATATCATTCAGACACATCTAGTGACATTAGGTTTTACAGATCTGGCTATATAGTATGATTCCAGTTGACACTAATAACTGCATGGCTGAATTTCCACATGGTTTGTTCTTTAATACACCGTTAGCACTTCATTTATTACTGGTAATAGTAAAAAGTCTATTTATTCATTATTCCTCTCACAAGGACTAGTGGGTACCTCCAGATAAATGTTTTCCAGCATAACCAAGACTGCCTGTAGGGGACTATAACACAGCTACTCTCTCAATTGATCTATAATCACCTTTACAGAATAGCAGCATTTATCTTTGACAGAGACACACTACTCAATCAGGATACCTTTTTGAAGTGTATGCAAAAGGCACAGGTTACCTTCAGCTCTGTGTTTATACTTGGAGTCACTAGCTCTTATTGATGCTACAGAAATTATAGCCAAATAAAGGATCCAGGCCATGGGATTTTTTTTACTTATTACTAGCTGAATTATGATAAACCCGTGGGTTAACAACACATGGTTAGGGCCAATATCTTTCCTCAGTTACACCAGTGTATACCTGGATTTACACCAAGGAAACTGAAAGTCCCTTCTTGCAATATCAAAAGTCCAGTCCTGCTCCATATGTGGCAAATCCTGATCCCACTGAAGTCAAAGGGAGTTTTATCATTAACTTCAGTGGGAGCAGAATCAGATCTATGTGCATACTGCAAAAAAATAGTTACAATTAGAAACCTCATTACTTAGAAAATTGCCTCCATACTGTAATTTGATTAGAGTGAAAGATGCTGTAGCTACTGCCATAGAAAATGCAATTTTATGTAAAAAGTACATTTGCAATAGATTTTAAAAGCCTAAGCAATTATTGCTCATTTATAACAAATGCAATCTGCTGAAGGAGACTGGCAGCATTGATTACAATTTCTTTGGCATTATTAGCATTGCACTATGTTGGAACAAACCCACAGAAGCCCAGACTACATTTCAGATGCTGACTCTTAAGTTGGTTGCATATATTTTGGGATCCAGAATTTACAGGGTCAAGTAAATACCAGTCATCTTATCTTCTCATTTAGATTTTATTTTCAGCTTCTGCTTAATCAGACAAATTGTTCCTATGCAGGGACATAAACAGGTTCTCACTAGAGCATGTTGACAATTTTATGTTTTTCTGCCCCCCAAAAGGATCTTTTAGTATCAAATTAAGTGCGGTCAAGGCTTCTGAACTCCCTGAATGAATATTTTGCTATTGCTGCAAAATACAGAAATTGTCATTCCCAAACAGATCAATACAGTATCCTGCCTCTGACAATGGCCATTGTTGAATGCTTCAGAAGACCCTATAGCAGGGGTTCTCGACCCCTCAAGGGGTCACCAGGTTGTTACATGGGGGGTCACAAGCTGTCAGCCTCCACCCCAAACCCTGCTTTGCCTCCAGCATTTATAATGGTGTTAAATATATTTAAAAGTGGTTTAATTTATAAGGGGGGGGCATCACACTCAGAGGCTTGCTATGTGAAAGGGGTCACCAGTACAAAAGTTTGAGAACCACTGCCCTATAGCCTCCCTGCACACACACTTTCCACACCTATTTGTGTTCACTCCCTATAGCAAAACAAAGACTCACCAGTGCAGCACCTCCTGCTGTCTTGGGAATTAGCTCTTCCAACCCAAAGCACCCTCTGCAGGCCAGTGTCTCACCTGTCACTAGCCCCCCATGTCCCTCCCAGACCCCAGTCCCCCTTTACCTTGAGGTGCTAACCCCTGGCAGTGCCCCCACACTCTAGGTCTCCCCTCCCCAGGGGAACCCCCAACCCTCTAAACCCACCTTGCCTCAGTGGTGACTGCCAGTCATCATCTAACCCCCACTCCCTGGGGCAGACTGCAGTGTGTAATGGCCACACATCATTGGCAAGGGGGTAGGACCAGCTGCCTCTGCCTATTCCCAGGCTACACCTTTGTAGCCCCAGTACCTTTTCTGGCCTTTAGCAAGGCCTGCAGCCTAGGACATTCTCCAGGCTGGAGCTCCCCAGCATTGCTTCACTTTTGTCCCTTGCTCCCCAACAGCTAGCCCTTCCCCCTCCAAAGCTAAAGTGAGGCTCCTACAGCTTCTGGCCCACAGCCCTCTTATAAGGGCCAGCAGGGCCCTGATTAAGCCAGCCACACCTGTGGTCAGGTACATAGTCAGCTTCCCCCAGCTGTTCTTAATCCCTTTACCAACCACAGCCCTCTCCAGGGCTGCTTTTACTATTGGCTCTCCCAGGCTGTTTTAACCCCTTCAGGGCCGGAGCGGGGTGACCAGCCTGCTACACCCCCAAACAATGGAAAACACACACACCCCATAGAATCATAGAAGATTAGGGTTGGAAGAGACAACAGGAGGTCATCTAGTCCAACCCCCTGCTCAAAGCAGGACCAACACCAACCATCCGATGAAGTGAGCTGTAGCTCACGAAAGCTTATGCTCAAATAAATGTGTTAGTCTCTAAGGTGCCACAAGTACTCCTTTTCTTTTTGCAGATACAGACTAACACGGCTACTACTCTGAAACCATCTGATTGTTCACTCCCAAACAATGGAGGAGAATAGGCGCATGCACACACACACACACACACTCTCTCTCTCCACATCTAATTGTTCACTCCAAAACAATGGAGGAGAACACACACACACTGCACAGAATCATAGAAATGAAGGACTGGAAGGGACCCCGATAGGTCATCTAGTCCAGTCCCCTGCATGAACACACACACACGCACTCTGCTTATAATTGTTCACTCCCAAACAATGGGATCATACAACAAACAACAATAGGAGCATACAACAAACTGATCATAATTTTACACTAGTCTTATTTATTCATATTATTATTAATAATAATGATCACTACTACTGTCAAATGGTTGCACACTTCACTGCTTCTGTTGGACAAGTTCACTGCACATGCCATGGGCTTCTAGTATTCCTCCATTCCCCCCGGAAGCTCTCTGTATGCGACCCTCCCCTCCCTCTCTAGTTCAGAGTCTCCCTGCAACTCTTTTCCCCTGATCCATCATGCCAGGGGCTCTTGCATGTATGTGTCTCCCCCCTCATGCATCATTATTATTATTTTTTTCCTGTCTGGGAGATGTCACTCTGGTGCCAACATCTGAAACTCTCTTGGTAGGATGGGCAGGACTTGAGATGGGGCAGGGTATTGTTATGCTGGAAGATATTGCTGGCGGATATCAACTTGTTCTTTGATCTGTGGATAATTACATCCAATTATTATTTATTTATTGCAGTAGTCCCAGTCAAACTCTATGCATCTACGAATGTATAAGGCCAGAAGAGTCTAATAGGTCATCTAGTTTGACCTCCTATCACAGGCTAACAACTTTTGCCCAGTTACCCCTATATTGAGCCCAATAACTTGTGTTTGGCTAAAGCATATCTCCCAGAAAGGAATCCAGGCTTAACTTCAAGATATCAAGAGATGGAGAAACCATCACTTCCCTTAGGAGTTTGTTTCAATGGTTAATCATCCTCACTGTTAAAAAATGGTGCTTTATTTCTGATTTGAATTTGTCTGGCTTCATCTCCCAGCCATCAGTTCTTGTTCTGCCTTTCTCTGCTATGTTAAATTGCTCTTTAGTACCCAGTACTTTCCCCCTGAAGGTATACCATCAAGTCACCTCTCAGTCTTCTTTCTGATGACCTGTAGGTTGAGCTCTTTAAGCATCTCACAGTAAGTCATCTTCTCCAGCCTTTGAATCGTTTTTGTGGCTGTTTTCTGTACCATCTCTAATTTCTCAACATCCTTTTTAAAATGTGGACTCCAGAATGGTACGCAGTAATCCAGTATCAGTCTCACCCATGCCATCTACAGAGGTACAATCACATCCCCGTTTCTACTCCCTGATCCCCTGCTTATACATCCAAGGATCGCATTAGCCCTTTTTGCCACAGTATAACACTGGGTGCTCATGTTCAGTTGCTTGTCCACTATGAACCCTAAATCCTTTTAATAGTTTCTGCTTTACGGGATACAGTCACCCATTCTGTAGATATGACCTGCATTCCTTGTTCCTAGATGTATAGGTTTGCACTGGGTTTATTAAAATGCATTTTGTCTGAATGGGCCCAGCTTATCAAGTGATTCAGATCGCTCTGTATGATTGACCTGTATTCATCATTACTTACCATTCCGCCAGTCTTTGACCTAGGACCAATACCTGGGGAACGCCACTAAAAACACCCTCATTCGATTATGATTCCCCACTGAGGACTACTTTCTGAGCTGTCAGTTAGCCCATTTTTAATCCATTTAACTTTACTAATATTGTATAGGGCTAACTTTTGTATCAGAATGTCATGCAGTACTAAGTCAAATGACTTAGAAAACTCTAAGTATATCACATCTGTGCTGTTCTTTTTCAATCAAACTTGTAATCTCACCAAAGAATGAAATCAGGTTTGTGTGACAAAATCTATTTTTCATAAAACCATGTTGACTGGCATTAATTATATTCCTATCCTTTAACTCTTTATCACTTGGATCCTGTATCAGTTCTTCCATTATTGTGTCTGTGATTGATGTCAACCTAGCCAACCAATAGTTATCCAGGTCATCTTGCTTGCTCTTTTTGAATATAAGCACAACATTAGAACTCTTCCAGTCTTTTGGAATTTCTCCTGTATTCGAAGGTTTATTAAAAATTAACATCAGCGGGCTGGAGATCTCTTCAGCCACCTCTTTTTGGATTTGTAGCAGGGTTGGCTGCCATCAGAGCGCCCCCTCATGACCAGACATCGCTGTGGAGCCATGTCTCTGTTTTCCCCTGCTTTAGGGCTCCTTAAGCAAACTCAGACTCAAAAAGGAATTCAAACAATCCCCAGAAGGGTCTCATTTATTTATTCCTCAGGTGCCCAATGGCCCTCTAGTTCAGTGTCTCTCCCAGTAGTCCAACACAAAGTCTTTCAAAACAAAACACAAACTCATGCAGTCTTCACCCCAGTTTCAACTGGGCATAGCCCCATCTTCCCTGAGGGCCTGTCAGTCTCTCCCCTACTTCTTGGGCAAGATCTCTCCTTGTAGGCCCATCTCACATCCCAGCCTGAAATGAGTACCCCTGCCGTTGACCACCATAAATATTACACTCTTCCTTTATGTCCAGTGACTCCATGGCCAGAACATGTTATTTTTATACACCCAGGAAACAGGGGTGGAAGATGTAAAATGGATATACCTCCCACACATTTTAAATTTTACAGACTACATATTGCTTGCAACCTGCCTGGCCCCATGTAAGAAATGATTCAGTTAAATTATAAGGCACACATTTGATTATGCTAGGATCTGGTGGGAGGCATATTTCATAGACACAGAAACTGTAGAGGCAAGAGGGACCCAGTGGGAACCATACTGGGTGGCACTGGAGCTGGGAATCTCCCTATGGAATCCTGCAGACATTATTAATATATCTGTAAATACTGTACTTGATTCACTGAATAATAATAATGTTTCTCAATCAATTGCTTGCAGCATATATGGCACTAAATTTGTTTTGCATTTAACTCAGGGAATAGGAGAAATAAAGAGGGGGGAATGGACAAGACTGTTAAACAGCACACTGATTAATAATTGATAATAATGGAGAAGAAAATTTGCAAGGCTAAAGGTCCTGGACACTGGTCACCACGTGAAATTAATAATTCAACTGTGCCAATTATAACTGCTATTCCTAGATGGACAGGGATTCCTAAAGAGTTGGTGTATGTTAAAAGCATGCATACAATAGAGAGTGGGACATATAAACAGCAGTATCCCAGAGTGAAGATGGCAACACAAGGAGGAAATAAAATAAACACAGCCTGCTGTAAACAAATGGTTTACAGATGGTTCTGTGAATTCTTGGCAAGATGAACTTGACCACAAGCAAGAGAGATTGGGTCCGACTAGTCAAAGAGAGTGAAAAGGTGGTACGGCTCAGAAACAAAGTATGTGTTCTGGGATACCACAACTTTTCAGTGGGGAAAAACACCATGATAGGGAAGTCTGGATGGATTTTGTCTGAACCTCATGTCCCTGACTTGGATAGGAACCAAAGTAGTCTTCTGTCTTTACATGAACCCGGACCCCATTGTGCTAGGTGCTGTATAAACAGAGAACCAAAAGATGGTCCCTTGCTCAAAAATCTTACACTCTAAATATAAGAAAAGAGACAACAGCTGGACATAAAGAGACAGATTGGGGAATTCAAGGAAACAATGAGACAAACTGTCTAATCCTGTTTTGAGAATAAATTAATGCTCACTTGTGTTGTCGCTCTGTGGCACATCACTCCCACAGGTTTAAAGTTATTAATCTTCATAATATCCTGTGGCACTGAGTTTCACAGGTTAATTATATATTGTATAAAATAATCTCTCTTTTGATCTGTTCATCCACAGGACAGTAAAAGCAAGGGCAACAACAATGCGAGCTCCCCCTATAAAAGTGCTTCAACCCTGACGTAGCCTCCTGAAATCAGATAGCATTATTGTTTCTATTCTCTCTCTCTTCTGTGATTCCCAATTAGTGGCCATGGTGGTAATGGTTTTTGTGACATGGACAATTGTCCACTAAGATCTGGGGAAAGACCAGCAAACTCATGTTACATAGTCCACTGAATAGTTGTCAGTAATAACTTACAGACACTTGAGCTGGATTTGAATCAGCTGCCTAGGGTTGACAGATTTTATTTTCTCTTACCAACCCCAAGTTTGGTGTCACTGAAGGTGACATTCAAGTGCCTTTCTGCATCTTGGTTGCTCAGGTGGAATGTGGAGACAGCTGTTTTTTGAGGGTTTGGTTGGAATCACAATAACCTACGCATTCCTCCAGTTTTTTTCAGATCTTCTGTGATGATGCATTCCTCTTGGGTGAAAGTGCTCGCTGGGATGGCAAGCATAAAATCATCTGCATATCCAAGTTTCCGTTCCCAGCTCGCTGATATAAATATTAAATAGTGATGGTGCCAAGACAGATCCCTGTGGGAGCCCATTATTCAATAGACAAGACCTGCAGGTCTGTTAAATGTACACAAAACTTGTGGTTGGTGAGCATAACTGTCAGTAGGAGCAATGTTGTTCTGCACCACACTATTTTCAACACCTTCAGAAACAGGCTGTTCTGCCAAACTGAGTCATATGCCAAGGACAGGTCCACATACGCTGCAACTGTTTTGAGCCCACCTTGATAGCCGGTTTTGGTATGGGTCATCAGTGCAATCATCTAATCACAGGTGCAATTATCTAATCACAGGTGTTCTGGTCTAAACCTGGATTGCTCTTTAGGGATATGGGCATGAGGATTTCCAAAAATATCTTGGAAAGGTTGGCTTGTAGCCAACATATAACAAAGACCACCACCAACATAAAGGTTAGGAACAATATTATCCACAAATTAGCTCGTACCAGTTGAGGACCAGATACTCACACCTTGTGGACAACCACATTGGCCCTCGTCTTCTCAGTAGATGAATATTGCATGCCAGTATGAGCAGGTAGCATACGTATTAAACTTGTCCACATCCAATTGGACACTACTATGACAATTGTATATGACATGGTCTATACTGACAATTTGACTTCCCATCCTCATACATATCTTGCAACCATCCCTCAGAAGAGAAGCAGCAATAATATGAGAATATGACTGTGAGATAATGAACCAGGACGTGCCCATCTACAAAGATATCTGACCACCTCTGTGATGCCACCTTAAGTCCAGTCTAGTTAGCAGCCAAAGCTCTTAAAACCTTAGGACAACTATCAAAAGACAAGAGATGGAGACTGCAGGAAAACAGCAGGGTCAAGAATCAAGACCTGATCACAGATCCTATAGACCAACCACTTGGCTTCACCAAGCCATGTAAAATATGGATCATAGAGAACCACATCAGAACCTCATACAGATGCTGCAATTACCTACTGTTGTTGGTAGTCCATCGCTGCTGCTGCTACTGATATTGTCGCAGTTCTCATATATGGCTATGCAAATGACTCCACAGTCCGAACCCTGATGCACAGAGTAAGCCGCACTGGGGCATGGGAAGTCTGTATCTATGATGTTTGATGATGCAGATCTGTGGTGCCTTTCACGTGCAGCCTGGAGATGATTTTGTTGATCCCGCTCAAACTTGTCACATGCTGATCTTGTCAGAGACCGCCAGTGAGTCCTGTTCTGAGCCATTTGCTCAAGTTCTTTCAGATTGATGCCAGGCCACTGGAGACTGCTCTTCAGATTATCTTTGAAGTGCTTACATGGACAACACTTCTTTCTTTTGCCCTGACTCAGCCTCCCATACAAGATCTATTTTAGGAGATGGTGGTCTTCCATTCTGATGACATGTCAGGTCCATGTAAGTTGTGCTCTCCATAACATTTTGTTGAGTTTCCTCTCTCAAGGACCTTAATATTGGTCACTCTGTCCTGCCAACGAATGCTCGTTACTGAGCGGAGGGGAATGCATGTGAAATTGCTCAAGCTGTTTAGTGTGACATCTATAAAAAGTCCACATCTCAGATCCATACAGGAGAGAACTTAGAAGCACAGCACTGTAGATCTTCAATTTGGGGGAGAGACAGATGTTGTGTCAGTTAAGAACTTTTGTTCGGAGTCGGCCAAGGGCCTGGCTGGCTTTACTAATTCTGGAGGAAATTTCCTTATCAAGGGAACCGTCACTCGAGATGATACTGCCCAAATACTTGAACTGATCTACATTTTAAACTGTGTGCCTTCGATGAAGAGGGCTGGCACTGGGTCATTGGAATGAGGTGCTGATTGGAACAAGACCTCTGTCTTCCCAAGACTGATGGTGAGGCCAAAGAGCTGGGATGCTTTAGAAAATCTATCAACGATGACCTGAAGGTCGTCATGTCTATGGGCCATCAAGGTGCAGTCATCCGCAAAAAGTGCCTCGACGAGAAATCTCTCCAGTGTCTTGGTCTTAGCATTGAGTCTTTGAAGCTCAAAGAGGGAGCCATTGAGTCGGTAGTGGATGTATATCCCCTGATCCAAGTCCCTTGTTGCGTGTCTGAGGACACAGGCAAAGAACAAGTTGAACAGCACTGGACCAAGTATGCAGCCTTGCTTCTCTCCATTCAAGATTTTGAATGCATCAGAAAAGTCACCATGGAACAGATGGATGATTTGTATGAATCTTCTTGGGCAGCCCAGTTTATGTAGAATAGCCCATAGACCCTCTCTGTTGACCGTATCAAAAGCTTTGGTCAAATCAATCAAAACTGCATACAGGTCCATGTTCTGCTCTAAACATTTTTCCTGGACCTCCCTTATGACAAAGATCATGTCCATAGTACTATGACCTGGTCTGAAACCACACTGAACTTCTGGCAGAATCTCCTCAGATATGTTTGCGATGAGTCTGTTCAGTAGAATGTGAGCTAGAATTTTGCCTGCTGTACAGAGGAGAACAATGCCTCTGTAGTTTCCACAGTTAGCTTTTCTGCATTTGTTTTTGAACAGTGATACAATAATAGCATCTTTGAAGTCCTGTCGCATTTCTTCTTCCTCCTAAATGCTACTCAAGATGTCATGAAACACCTCAATAGCCTTTGGGCCTGATCCTTTATACAATTCTGCTGGAATATCATCCTTTCCAGATGCTTTGCCAGAGTTCAGTTTTTTGATGGCTTTTATAACTTCTTCAGCTGATGGAGGGAGATCAAGATCCTCTTTGATGGGTTTCTCAGGTAAATGATCAAGGACACGCTGATCTACCGTGGATATCTATTGAGCAGACTATTGAAGTGTTCAGCCCATCTCCGTACGATTCCCTCCTTGTCTTTGATGAGGGTTGTGTCATCTGCCGACTTCAAGAGGGCTGTGCCAGAGTTAGATGGTCCATAGACTGCTTTGAGAGAGTCAAAGAACATCTTTGCATTGTTTTTTTCTGTGTAATGCTGGACTTCTGCAGCTTTTCTCTCCCACCCTCAAACTGCATTCTCCTTAGTTCAGACTAGGCTTTGCACTGTAGTACTTAAACCTATCTTTCTGTGAGATGGAAGTGAGTTTATTCTGCTATTCACCAAATGCTTTCTTCTTGTCACTTAGGAGCTTGGAGATGTCCTTGTTGTTCTCATCAAACCATCCTGGTGTATCCTTTTCTTTGGCCCCAGAACTGATTTAGCTGTATCAATAATCACGTTTCAAGTGTTTCCATTTTTCTGTTGGGTTGCCGGTGATTGGCAGGCATGAAAAAAGCTTGTCATCAAGTGACTGCTGAAAGTGTGCCTGATAGTTGGAGTGCTTGAGCTTTGCTATGCTGAAGGCTGTTCTATTAAGTTTGGGACACATGTGCTGTGAAGGGTCTATATGCAGGTTCAGCATTGCTCTTACCAATTTGTGGTCTGTCCAGCATTCCATACCAAATATAGCTCTGGTAATTCTGACATCGCGGATGTCTCATTGGCGGGTGATAACATAGTCAATCAGGTGCCATTGGTTGGAGTGTGGGTGCATCCATGTCATTTTATATTTATAATTTTGCCTAAAGATAGTGTTAGTGATGAGCAGACTGTGTTCTACACATTTACTCAAGAGGAGAAGTCCATTGCTGTTTATCTCTCCCACTCCATTTCATCCTATCATGCCTCTCCAGTCACTACTGCCTCTACCAACCCTAGTGTTAAAGTCTCCCAGCAGGATGAGCTTGTCATATGCAGGAGTTGATCTGATGATGAAGTCCAGGTCAGAGTAGAACTGCTCCTTGCTTTCCTCTGTGCTGGACTGTGTAGGTGCACAGGCACTGATGATAGTGACATGCCGTAGAGGATTCAGGGGAAATCGAAGTTTCATGAGCCATTCATTCAGGCCAACAGAGAGGTCAGGAAGTTGTTTCAGAAGTGAAGGTCTTATTGAAAATCTGACTCCATGGATCCTGTCTTCATCCTCTGCTTTTTCTTTCCAAAAGAAATTTTAATTGCTTCCTAGCTCACTGATGGAACCTTCTCTGTCCAATCTAGTCTCTTGCAGTGCTGCAATATCAATATTGTAGTGGACAAGTTCTCTGGAGACAAGAGCTGTTCTTCTCTCAGGCCTTTGTGCATTGCCTCCATCCATAAGGGTGTGGACATTCCATGCTCCCAGAGTGAGTCTTTTCTTCTTTATTGTTTTTCAGCTGCTGTAGGATGATCTGCCAGCCATGATAGTCTGGCCAGATGTTATGGGGCAGGCAATGTTTTGGGCACCTTTTCTAGGCCCGTCCCTTAAAACGGGTGAGCAGTGCTATCCTAAAAAGGGCTGCTCAGTAATCTAGGATGCTGATGAACTTCTCTGCTGCCCCGGGGACAGAGCTGAATGGCCTAAGGCCGCCTATGTGCAGGATTGTGGCTACAACTGCCAGTTCATCTCCATCTGTTGCTTTTCCAGGCCCCCATCGCCACAGGACTTGAATTAATGATAAAATGATAATGATGATGAGATTTGATAAGATGTTAATGGGATGAGAGTTGGGAGAAAATCTGTGCAGGAAACTTTTGAGCGAGAAAACTATTGCACACTCTCTTGGCTGTGGAAGTCAGATTCCAGCAGCATGAAGAATCGTGATGGCTGGGGACTTCCTTAGCTGCAGTGGGTGACCAGGACATCTTCTATGCCTTGTCATGCTCTACACGCGCCACAGCATGTTGCTGAACCACCTACATGGCCATTGAATCACAAATTGATTTCCCCCACCCTGTCCACCAGAACAGTCTTCGCATGCTAGAAAAAGGCAGTTTCCCTATCTCGCTGAGGGCAAAAGACCCATCGGCTGCCCTCATGGTGTATGAGGTATATGGGGGATAAGAGGAAAAGGTAGTACCTCTGTTGGAGGAACCTGTCATGCTTCTTAGGGATTCGTTCATCTGCTTTGGCCCGCACCTACACCCAGCTCTCACCTGTGGCTCCAAGTAGCTGTTTGCATAGGACAGTGGCCACACCCTGGTAAACTGCTTCAATGAGTGGGCTAAACCAGGTGAGATAGCCAATATAATTACCTACTACACAAGTGGAAAATGAAGGACAGCTGAATATGACAATGTGGAGAAGACATCCAAACCATGGAACATCTAGTGAACTGCTGCCCTCTAAGATCCTTGTCTGGATGGACAGCCTTGATTCATTCCATGTCAACAGAAACCACAGATTAGACGAAAGAAAAGGAGTACTTGTGGCACCTTAGAGACTAACAAATTTATTTGAGCATAAGCTTTCGTGAGCTACAGCTCACTTCATTGCCACAAGTACTCCTTTTCTTTTTGTGAATACAGACTAACACGGCTGCTACTCTGAAACAGATTAGAGGATAAACCTGGATGTTGACTTTTAATGTTGCTTTTCAAATTGCCATATGAAAGAAAGAAAGAGCCAACCCCAAAGTCATTTAGTTTCCTTTAAAATTCTGAACTCCTAAAACAAGAGCTGGCAAGGATATTTTTAATTAAGTTCCTTTTCATTGTTTGAATTTGCTTAATGGATAACTGCCTGCTGGCTTTTTGCTCTTAACTGCTTGTTTGCTCAGAAGCGAAGCATTTGCTAATTAAAGTACTTTTTAAGTTATTCTGCACTGCAATATTATCATTCCAGAAAGAAGAAATTAAAAAACTGTTTTTGCATGACTAAACAATTAAAGGCAACACACTGAATTCTGCTTTGATCTTCTTTGTTATGCAAGTTTTCAGATTTAGCTATGAAACTTCAACTCCTATTGTCCAGTATGTTCTCTCCTTGGTATTCTGTACTTTCACTGGGCCTCACTGAGAGTTCTAGGTCAGTTCCTCACTTGGTGCAGATCGACTTAGTTCCACTGAATTCAATGAAGCTGTATTGATTGATATCAGATGAGGATCTGGCCTTTTATGTGTAGAGCAGCTACAGAATATGCAGTTATGAACCAGCCTCATATACGTGATTTGGGCCCTACACAGATAAATTTCAGGTATTGTAAGGCCATGTCCAAACATTTCCTTGTCTGCCCTATGTAGCTAAGAAGCACTCCAAGTGCAAATTCTGTATGGATCCTTATGCGGCATCCAATAAACAAACCACAAGCACAGTAGGCTCAGAGAAGTCTGTGTAATACCACATATAATTCAGTAAAGTTATCTAACTGCAATGGAAAATTTAAGAGCAAGCACTATTTGACAAGTTGCTGTTCTTTTTAAATTTAACACAATGCTTTTTTTGTACAAAATTTCCAAAAAGATGGAAAAAATTCCAGAAGCTAAAACTATTTAGCTACCCTCCTGCGGTCATATCTAAACCAATGGTCACCAGATCAAAGGCACTTCCTACAATGAGGAATAGCTTCCAAATTTAAACCTTCTAACCCCAGTTGTTTTGGCTGCACAGCTGTTCAATAAATGGTGGAAAGGTATGTATTATAATGGGGAAAGTGTAATTTTTGCACCCTCCTTTTTCTCAAAAATAGCTGAACCGAGTTTGTTCAATCTCTCAAAAAAATTCACCTTCAAGCACATTTGCCAGTGGGACTACTCTTGTGCATGGGTGTTTGCAGGACTGGGGCCTAAGCCTGGAAAATTTCAACCAGAAATTTAATGTTTCAGGAATTTATGACAAACAAAAACAAGATTTATAACAAAGACAATTATGCAGCCTTATCTGTAGAGATGAACCACTGAGTGTACTCTCTTCCTCTAGGAGCCTGGCCCTGTGCCCATTGAAATCAATAGGGCCCCGGGCTTTGTTACTAATTTCAGTGGGCACAGGATCAGACCTTAATTCAACTAAAGCAGCATCTGCAGTAGCATCTAGCATTGGAATAACATGAACAAATAATTATTTGCAACTGGTGTACATATTTCATGATCTGGTTCAAAAGAATGGCCTCAAAACTGCTTAGCAAACTTTTTTCTTCATGTAACATATTTTCCTCCACTGAGCTGCATATTTATCAGCTTCTGTCCTAGATTTGATTATGAGAGTTCATTTCGCAGAGCACCAGACCTTCTTAATTTAGTTCTTTATTCAAGTAATTGGGGCTTGACATTTTTTTTTTTAATGGCTGGAAATCCTTTGCTACCTGCATTAAGAATAATTAGCATATTTCCAAGTCTTTTATGTGTGTGTTTTTAATTTGTTTGTTTGCTCTTAGCCAAGAGTTCAAGTTCCAATAAAATTGGAAGATCAGATAATGTAGGAAGGGAGAAATGAATTAGTACAGATGTACTTCAGTTATGAAGAAAAGAATAATACCCAGTGATGTTTGTTACTTTAGGAAGATAAAGGAAAGCAAAGTGATCTGGGTTCCGATCCTGGCTCAGCCACAGACTTCCTGTGTGACCTGGGGCAAGGCATTTAATCACTCTGTATCTCAGTTCTCCATCTATAATACTGGGGTAATATTGCTTCCCTACCTCACTGGGGTTGTTGTGCAGATAGATCCATTAGGGCCAGATTTTATCATATTTACTCATGTTTAGTGAAATGATACTTTGCAAGTAGCCCCAATGGTCTTACAAACCTGTAAAAGTACACAACAATTGAATCCCCAGTGGGACTACAGTGCATAGTAATGTATCACTAAACATGAGTCAAGACGAAAAAATCTGATTTTTTGTTTAGTGAGGTGCTCAGAAATAGTGATGAAGGCCATAAAGCCTGTACATAACCAAAATCCAACAAATTCTGTCACACTTTTATTTCTGACTTCTAAAGTATCTTTTTGTTTCCATCTTGCCACTGTTCACTCCTAGTATGTTTGTTATCTAAGGTTGCCAGGAGATTTCTGAACCCTCCTCTCCAATGTGAACTTCAAAACAGTTCTCATCTCCAGGCTAGATTCTACAATGGGCTCTCATTTGTGCTACCTTTGAAGAGCATCTGGAAGGGGGTCACCAAGTGCGAAGGCAAAAGCTCACCTCTCAGATGGTGTGGTTATTACTGTGAGCATATTTCATCAGTGCTCAGAGCTCTGCCCTGGTTACTTCTTTCTGGGTGCAATACAAGGTGTTGGTCACTGTAAGAATAGGAATCAAGATACTGTGATGCATGTGACTGTACAGATGGAATGATGGAATAAATATGGGAGTCTATGCTTATACCTACATCTAGTCTCTGAGCATTCCCATTATGAAGCAGCTCTTTCTGGACATAGGAGTGGGCTGATACGGGAACACACAAAGAGAGGACTAAGAAGATAAGAGTTGGCAGTGGGGTTTAGTAACAGCATAGTATAAAAACGTAGGGCCTGTCTAGACTCGGGAAACTTGCACTGGTGTAACTACACCAATCAAATCCCTAACGTGAACACAGTGTTTTTGGTATAAAACAGGGCTTGTAACCTACTGGAATAAGGTGCATCAGTAGAAGCCTCATCTTGTACTTGTGCAGAGCACTTACACAGGGCTTTGCACACGTACAGCTATGTTGGTGCAACTCACCCTCCCCTCTCCCCACATTGACAAGATCATAGATCTCATAGGAAAACATTAGGAACAATACAACCAATGATACATTCAGGGCAACTGTTAACAATGCTGTATTTTTGGTGCACGGATGGTAATGATTTGTAAAAGTGCTTATTCTTCCCAAATAAACAGCCATAAACAAAGAATAAGGGACTCAACTGGCTCTATTTTACACCAACAAGGCATGATCCTCACGCAGGCAACAGTGGCAGCCCACTCATTTAGGGGAAAAGCCCCTTGCAATGGATGAGAGGAAATGACACGTTTCATGACACTGAATGCATGTGTCCTCTTCCCAGATCTACTGTTAATTCTCTAGTGAGCATCATACTGACCAACGTTTTCAAATTAATTTCAGGAAGATTTGTGGTGGTACTTAATTTGCTAATAAGTTCAAGAAGGAAAGACAATCCCATGTGCTTCCTGGCCTCCCTTGAGGATGGTGGGGAAGGGGGGAGGGGAACTAGCTAGGAACCTGTTTAATAATCTGAAGAACTCCCTGTGACATTCTATACCTTGGGGGAGCATGCTGTAATCTCCCTATTCCTCATTTTCATATAATCGTGATCTTACGTATAAAGCACGCCTTGTAAGGTATCAGGGGAAAGGTTATGATCTGCTAAACGTCATTTCTCTATCCATAGATGTATATCATTAATGCATATGAAGTTATGAGAATTGTGTAGTATGGTTGTCACTAAAACATGCTGTAAATTGGGGGAATCAGCCAGATATTAGGTCCCCAAAGGCAACAGCAAGGAAAGTAACCAAAGCCCAGGCCAGGTGTCAAACAACCCATCAACAGCCATTGTCCAGCAAGGGAGCTACAATGCAATGACTCACCTGCATGAGGCCATACCAGGGGAATTGCTCAACCTTACTTGGAGAGACTCAGTAATGCTCACCTGACTCTGAACGGGTTGTGGGGCAAAGCCAAGAGGGAGGAAAGGACCTGATAAAAGGAAGAGATGTTTGCTGTGCTCTTCCTCTCTCTTCCACCTCCATCTACAGGCTGGACCACACCAAGCGACTGAAGTGCTGATCAAAGGGGAGAGCCTGACTAAAGAGCAACCAGCCAGCCTGTGGTGAGAAGCATCTAAGTTTGTAAGGACACTGAAAGTGTTAAGATCAGCTTAGAATGCATTTTGTTTTTATTTCATTTGACCAAATCTGACTTGTTATTCTTTGACTTATAATAACTTAAAATCTATCTTTCATAGTTAATAAATTTGTTTATTCTACCTGAAGCCGTGTGTTTGGTTTGAAGCATGGTAGAGACTCCCCTGGGGATAACAAGCCTGGTACATATCAATTTCTTTGTTGAATTGACAAACTCATAAGCTTGCAGTGTCCAGCAGACATAACTGGACACTGCAAGATGGAGGTTCCTAGGGTTGTGTCTGGGACCGGAGATATTGGCTAGTGTCATTCAGTTGCAAGTAGCTGGGAGCAGCTTACATGCCAGAGGCTGTGCGTGACCAGCCCAGGAGTGGGGGTTCTCATAGCAGAGCAGGGTAAGGCTAGCTCCCAGAGTCAAGAATTGGAGTGACCTAGCAGATCACCAGGCCGGATAGAACCAGAGGGGAACGTCACACTCTCCCTCCTTTCCCCTCCCCACCATTAGTGTGAATTGAAACGGAGGGGTAATAGCTGGGGATACAGGACTGACCCTTGGTCTGGGGCACGGGCAAAATGGAGGGAGAGGGGGGCAAAGTACAGGCTTTACTCTGTCTCTATGTACGTGTGTCTCATGGGCGGGGGAGGGCTGCTGGGCAAAGTAGCTAGTGCAGTGCCCATGAGAGAAGGTTGGACCTGGGGGGGGGGGGGGGTGAGCCTGGCAGTGCAGGGTTGCATGGGAATGGGAAGAGGACAGTAAGTCAGCCAGCTGTAATTATTGGGGTTACTCTGTACCCCAACTCCCTAGAGTGTCAGTAGTATGTCCAGTGTATTGCGTCTTGGAGGCAAACACTGCAGGTGGTTCAGCAGCTTAGTTTTACAGACACTAGCCCTGGTGGATCCCAATTATCACTCAGACACATGGCTGAAGGAAAGGTATTTACTAGGGGTGACAGGACAGGGAACGTTGCAGACACCCCAGATACAGAGGTTTAAACAGCTACAGTTCAAAGTGAGCAAGAACAATTCCAGACTGGGCTCAGGCCAGCCCAAGGGAGAGTCAGGGCTCTCCAGGCCTAGAGCTTTGGGTATCCTGTCCAGTCCAGTCTCTATTCAACATTTGTGGGTTTCCAAGCCAGGCTTTAGTGTCTCTGCTCTGGGTCCTTTGCAGTGCCTCCCTGCCCAGCTGCTGCTGCTCCCCCATAAGCCCCACACAGACCTGTACGTGGCTGTGATGGCCTGCAGTCACACACACCCTGGTCCACATGCAGCTTTGTCCACAGTCCCCAGGGTTTCTCTACAGCTCCATGCTGCCCTATGGCTCTCACACCCAACAGTGCCCAGCTGCGCCCAGGTTCAGGACCTTACCCTTCCCTTGGCCAGGGGAAAGGGATCTGTAACAGGGAAGGGGCTGCTGTAGGTTGACCAGATAGCAACTGTGAAAAAACGGGACGGGGGCAATAGGCACCTATATAAGAAAAAGTCCCCAAAAACGGGACTGTCCCTATAAAAACGGGACATCTGGTCACCCTAGGCTGGTGGGAAACACAGACCCTCCTTTGCTGAGGGGAGTTGCAGTCCCTGATTTGCTGATCCATCAAGCAGTTACTGGCGTTTATGGGGCCGCTTCGGGGGTGAGGGGACGGGGAGGAGGAAAGGGAACAAAATGATAGGGGCTGCCAGGTAAGATCGCAGCTATTGCTACCCCCACCCAATGGGCAAGGGGAGGATGGCCTGCCAGTTCCCCCAGGCACCCCCAAGTTCCCAGTGGGGGTGATGCGCCCTTCCAGCCACCACTGAGGGGGAGGCTGGGGGCCGGGGGCCACCCCCTGCACCTTCCCGTAAGGAGGGGGCAGCAGGGCAGGGCAATCACTCCCCCCAAATGCCCATAAAGTGTGTGGGCCCTCCACCCTCGCTCCCACAAAGAAGGGGCAACAGGAAGAATCTTACCCCCCCACATCCAAATTTCCCCCCAAGGGGGGGCGCAGGGAAGGATCATAAGCTCATTGCCCCCCAATTTCCCCCAAAAGTGGGCGTGGAAAGAAGGGATTGTGTTTGTAGGTGAGTGAGGGAGGCAACCTAGTGACAGAGGATGTGGAAAAAGCTAATGTACTCAATGCTTTTTTTGCCTCTGTTTTCACTAACAAGGTCAGCTCCCAGACTGCTGCGCTGGGCATCACAAAATGGGGAAGAGATGGCCAGCCCTCTGTAGAGATAGAGGTGGTTAGGGACTATTTAGAAAAGCTGGACGTGCACAAGTCCATGGGGCCGGACGAATTGCATCCGAGAGTGCTGAAGGAATTGGCGGCTGTGATTGCAGAGCCCTTGGCCATTATCTTTGAAAACTCGTGGCGAACGGGGGAAGTCCCGGATGACTGGAAAAAGGCTAATGTAGTGCCCATCTTTAAAAAAGGGAAGAAGGAGGATCCTGGGAACTACAGGCCAGTCAGCCTCACCTCAGTCCCTGGAAAAATCATGGAGCAGGTCCTCAAAGAATCAATCCTGAAGCACTTAGAGGAGAGGAAAGTGATCAGGAACAGTCAGCATGGATTCACCAAGGGAAGGTCATGCCTGACTAATCTAATCGCCTTTTATGATGAGATTACTGGTTCTGTGGATGAAGGGAAAGCAGTGGATGTATTGTTTCTTGACTTTAGCAAAGCTTTTGACACGGTCTCCCACAGCATTCTTGTCAGCAAGTTAAGGAAGTATGGGCTGGATGAATGCACTATAAGGTGGGTAGAAAGCTGGCTAGATTGTCGGGCTCAACGGGTAGTGATCAATGGCTCCATGTCTAGTTGGCAGCCGGTGTCAAGTGGAGTGCCCCAGGGGTCGGTCCTGGGGCCGGTTTTGTTCAATATCTTCATAAATGATCTGGAGGATGGTGTGGATTGCACTCTCAGCAAATTTGCGGATGATACTAAACTGGGAGGAGTGGTAGATACGCTGGAGGGGAGGGATAGGATACAGAAGGACCTAGACAAATTGGAGGATTGGGCCAAAAGAAATCTGATGAGGTTCAATAAGGATAAGTGCAGGGTCCTGCACTTAGGACGGAAGAACCCAATGCACCGCTACAGACTAGGGACCGAATGGCTAGGCAGCAGTTCTGCGGAAAAGGACCTAGGGGTGACAGTGGACGAGAAGCTGGATATGAGTCAGCAGTGTGCCCTTGTTGCCAAGAAGGCCAATGGCATTTTGGGATGTATAAGTAGGGGCATAGCGAGCAGATCGAGGGACGTGATCGTTCCCCTCTATTCGACACTGGTGAGGCCTCATCTGGAGTACTGTGTCCAGTTTTGGGCCCCACACTACAAGAAGGATGTGGATAAATTGGAAAGAGTCCAGCGAAGGGCAACAAAAATGATTAGGGGTCTAGAGCACATGACTTATGAGGAGAGGCTGAGGGAGCTGGGATTGTTTAGTCTGCAGAAGAGAAGAATGAGGGGGGATTTGATAGCTGCTTTCAACTACCTGAAAGGGGGTTCCAAAGAGGATGGCTCTAGACTGTTCTCAATGGTAGCAGATGACAGAACGAGGAGTAATGGTCTCAAGTTGCAATGGGGGAGGTTTAGATTGGATATTAGGAAAAACTTTTTCACTAAGAGGGTGGTGAAACACTGGAATGCGTTACCTAGGGAGGTGGTAGAATCTCCTTCCTTACAGGTTTTTAAGGTCAGGCTTGACAAAGCCCTGGCTGGGATGATTTAACTGGGACTTGGTCCTGCTTTGAGCAGGGGGTTGGACTAGATGACCTTCTGGGGTCCCTTCCAACCCTGATATTCTATGATTCTATGTGAGGAGAAGGAGCCCAGGGGGAAGAGGTGGGGCACGAGAAGGGGCGGCGGGTCTGCACCAGGGGAGGGGCGCTCATGAAACCTGCCCCCAGCCACGCCACCTCCCTTTACTGCTTCTCGCCCCCGGCGCTGCCACTGCGACCGTTGGGCAGAGGCGCGCGCGCGCGCGGCGGGGCCAGGAGAGGCGAAGCGCGAGCTTGCTTCTGGCCCCGGGCGCGTGCGCAGGCAGGCCGGGCGCGGTGGCGAGCGCCGCGCACGTGAAGAAGGAAGGGGGCGGGGACGCGCGGGAGAGGGGAGGGGAGTCAGCCCGTTAATGACGTTTGGGGCCGGTGGCTCCGGCTGTGGCTCCTCACACGGGCGGGGGGGAGGAACCGGGGAAGGGAAACAAAGCGAAGGAGAGGCCAGGTAAGGACGCAGCTGCGGCTAATCTCCCCCTAATGGGGAGGGGAGACCTCCTCGTTCCCACGGGGTCACCCCCCTAATTGCTGGTGGGGCTCGGGAGGCCTGTTAGTTCCCACGGGGTCGCCCTTCTAGTCACCACGGAGGGTGGGGTCCTCGCTCCCCCTTCTTGTGAGGGGGAGACAGCAGGAAAGTGCCCCCCCATTACTGTCGGGGGCGGGGTCTTCTCCAGCTCCACACATGTTCCCATAGCCGGGGGGGGGGGCAGCAAGGCAGGGGCTCGCTCCCCCCGGATCCCCCTAAGGGGTGTGAGAGCAGGAAAGGGTCTGGTTCTTCACTCCCCCGGAGGGAGCAGCCGGGGAAGAGCTCCCCCCCCACCCCCGACACACACACAGGCACCCAAACTTCCCCGAAGTGGGGGTGGGGCAGCAGTAGCATACCGACCCCCCCCCGGCCCCCAGCTTCCTCGCTCTCCCCCATCCCCAACTCCCGGGGAAGGAGGCGGGGGCAGCAGCCGGAGCCCCTCACTCTTCCTCCACAATGTCAGCGCCGACGTGGGAGCAGGATCCCCCAAACCTGCTTCCCGTGACGTGGGGGCAGGAGTCGAGGGTCTTCGCCCCCCCCCCCCAATTCTCATTGGCCAAGCGGTGCCTGCTCCCCACTTCTCATTCACTGGGGTGGGCTGGGGCAGGGCTCAGGGGCCTCCCCCCCCCTTCGCCAGGGGGAGGTGCTCGTTGTGGTTCACAGTAAACCTTTATCGAGGGGCGGGTCCCCACTGCTGGGAGGGTAGGGGAGGGGGCGTGCTGCTGTGACACTGGCGTTGTTTCCGTCCCTTCGGGGAGGGGGGGCTGTCTGCCCGCCCGGGGGGCGCTGTCGGGCCGGGTGTTCGTAGAGGAGGAAAACGAGCCCTGCGGGGGCAGGGCGTGCGTGGAAGGAGCGCTGCTCGCGAGACAGCCACCCGAGCCACCTCCCTTCCTCGCCCCTGCCCTCGCGCCGCCACATCACGGGCCGGGCGGCAAACGGGACGCGGGCGTGTTCTCGCGGGATTACAGCGTGGAATCCGGGCGGGGGCGCGCCTCGCCGGGAGGGCGCGCGCGCGCGCGGTGGGGCGAGCGCAGTGCCTGTGACCCCGAGGGGACGCGGCGGAGTGGGGCTAGCCAGCCAGTTCATGTCAGCTAGATGGGTCCCACGGGGTCACTCCCTTTTTCCCAGTGGGGAGGCCTATTCGTTCCCACGGGGTCACCCCCTAATTCCGATTGGGGGTCACCCCTCCAGTCACCACACAGAGGGAGTGTGGGATTCCTATGGAAGAGGTATTGGGAAAAGGCCCTCCTCCCTCCCCGCACATGACACATTCCCATAGGAGGTAGTTTCAGAGTGGTAGCCCTGTTAGTCTGTATCAGCAAAAAGAACGAGGAGTACTTTTGGCACCGAAAAGACTAAATTTGTTAGTCTCTAAGGTGCCACAAGTACTCCTCGTTCTTTTTTCATAGGAGGTAGTGTCTTCCCCTAGCTCCATATGTGCTCCTATAAGGGGAGGGGCAGTAAGGCAGGGCACTCCCTCCCTCCTAAATTCTCCTGAAGGGTGTGTGGAGAAGAGTCCTGACTCTCCCTCCAACTCCCACAAGGTAGGAGCAGCAAGAAATTATTTTAACCCCCTTGTGACAGGATGTAGTCCCTAGGGGTGAGGAAGAGGCCAGAGAGACCTTGGTAGGTCTAGCCCCACATCGCCTGCCTTGTCAATCATGCATGGAAGAGGGGAAACTGCAGTGGGGACAGGGAGGAGCAAGATCGCCCTAAAGCATCAGACTGCAGGAGCTGTTGCCAATGGTGCAGAGGGAAGACTTAGGCAGGAGACCTTCTCCGTGACCCCGAGAAAAGTACAGCAGACTCCCAGGGTAAGACAGATAGGCTGAGCTTGCCACAGAGACCCAACCAGAGCGATTTACCCCCCAAACGCATAACTTAAGTGACTGGGTTGTTGGCAGCACTGTAGACTCACTACCTCCCTTCTTCTGAGACCTCAGGGAGAGAGTATCCCCGAAAGTGTGGGGTGTTTGTGACTTCCATTTTGAACCCCAGCTGGAGAGAGAGTTAAGGAGGCTAACAAAGGGACACTCCCCCTCCCCCCCCCTTGTGAATAATAGGGAAGTGGGGCTGGTGGTGTGACCACACATGTAGATAACTGGGTATGGTCAGGTTCCCTGAGTAAGGAACAATCAAGGACTCTGCTGTATCCCCCCTACCCACCACCCAAATTATTCAAAATGGGGGGAGAAGGGCAGCAGTAGGGAAAGATATTAACTCCCAACATATTTAATCCCTCAAAGGGGGCAGCGAGGACAAAGCATAACCTCCCCAGAAACCCAGATTCCTTGCTTCCCCCCCACTCCCAATTCCTAAGGGAGAAGGAGGAGGGGTCGGCAAGCAGAGCCCTCGCTCTTCCTCCGCAGTGTCTTTACCAAAGTGGGAGCAGGGTCCCCAAACATGCCCCCTATTGCCACTGATGTGGGGGCAGGAGTCTAGGGTCTTTGTTCCCCCCCCCAATTCCCAGTGATCTAAGTGGTGTCTGCTCCCCACTTCTAATTCACTGGGGTGGGTCAGAGGGCAGGGGCCCTCTTGCCCCCTATTTGCCAGGGAGAGGTGCTCTTTTCTGTTCAGAACAGTAAACCTTTATCTGATGCTGTGTCTCATCTGGGTACAGCACTAGTCATTGCTGTGGGGCAGAGGAGGGTGTTGCTGTGCCTGGGGTTGGCAGTGAGACAGTGTGATTGTTTCTATCCCCTCTTGGAGTGGGAGGGGTCCAGCGCGGGACAGCGCGGGAGAGGGGGTGTTTGTACATGAGGAGAATGAGCCCGTGCCAGGGGGAGCATGCAGGGCACTAGAGGGGGCAGCGTGTGTGTGAATGGGGGAGTGCTGAGTTGAAACCTGCACCAGCAATATCCATTTATTACCCCTTCCCTTTTACTGCCACATCATGGTGAGGGTGGAAAACATGAGATGGGTATTCTCACAGGCTTACAGTTGGAATCTGCTCTCTCCTCTCCTGGTGTGCTCAAGGAGGAGAGAGTGGAGGGCACGGCACGTCCCTCCTGGGTACAGGTGCAGGGTATGGTGGTGAGCCCAGTGCCTGTGATGAGAGGAGAGTGTGTGTGGAACAGTGGGGACACACAGGAGTGGGAGGTGGAAGGAGGACAGGGGGTTAAGTCAGCCAGTTAATGGTGTTTGGGGCTAGTGGCTGGAGCTGCAGCTCCTCGGGGGGAGGGGGGGGGAATGGGAATAAAGAGGAGGAACTGCCATGGAACGATGCAGCTACTGCTAATTCTGCCCGGTGGGGGAGGGAGGCCTACTAGTTCCTATGGGGTCACCCCAAATTCTCAGTGAAGCAATGTCACCATTTCAGCCAAAACTGAGGGTTGGTGGGGTCATCACCCCCACCTTCCTGCAGGGGCATGCAGAGAAATTTAACTTTGACCCCTTTCTGTAGAACCCCCTCCACCTCCAGCAGGAGCTCACTCTTCCCTCCCCTGCTGCCCCCAGCTCCAGTACATAGGAGCTCGCTTTTCCCTCCTCTGCTCCCCCTCGCTCCAGGAGGCGCTTGCTCTCCTCCCAGCAGCCCAGGCCGCCACCATGGGGCTGGAGAAGTTCTGTGCCGCTGATGATTATTGGGGCAGGGGCGTGTCCCTTCCTCCCCCCTCCTTCCCCTGTGCATATCCCTGCATTTCTGTAAGGGGGAGGCAGCAGGAAAGGGCCTCCCCAACTCTTCAATGACACATTCCCAAGTGGGGCAGTGTATTCCCTAAGCTCCATACACATTCCTATAAGGGGGGACAGCAAGGCAGGGGGCTCACTCCTCTCAAATTCCCCTAAAAGGTGTGTGGGGGAGGGACCTAACTCACCATCCTACCTCCTACAGAATTGGGGCAGCAGGGAATGATCTTAACTCCCCTCCAGATTTCCCCCAAAAGGGTGCAGCAGGGTAGGAGTTGAACTCTCCCTCCAAATTCACCAAAAAAGTGGGGGGATAGGGAAAGATCTTAACCCCACACACACAAATTCCCCCTAAAGTATGGGAAGCAGCAGGGAAGGACTTAGCATCCCCATGTACCCAGATTCCTCGCTTCCCCACCCCAAATTTCAGAGGAAGGGACAGTAAGCAGAGTTCTCACCCATCTTTTGCAATATTTGTACCAAAGTGGAGCTGGTTTCCCAAACTTGCCCTCAATTCTGAATGATCTGAGGGCAGGAGTTTACATTCTTTGCTCCTCCGAATTTCCAGTGATCAAAAAGGAGTCTGTTCTTCCATTCCAGTTCCCTGGGGTGGGTAAGAGGGCAAGGGCCCACTTCGCTCCCTACTTGTCAGTGAGAGATACTCATCATTATTAATAATAATAAACCTTTATTTCATTTTCTCTCATCTCATTAAAGCACGAGTCATTATTGGCTGCTTTTGGAGGATGGGAGATGTGGGGTGCTGTTGTTTTCAGGATTGGAAATGATACAATGTTGTTGTTTCTTTCCCTTCTTGGGATGGGAGGGAGCCCTGGCTCAGTTTGGGGACTGTAATACAAGGACTTGACTAGAATAGGATAGAGTCCCTCACTGGGGCGGGATCTTAAGATGTGCTGCATGTCTCCTGGTTTATTCTTTCTCTTGTGTGTCAAGGTGGCGAGGAGGAGAGGGGCTGGAGCTCCCTGCTGCCATGGGGGCTCAGGACCGGCCTCAGTGCTTCTTTGATATAGAAATAAATCGGGAACCAGGTAAGATTTGGGGCTTTGTGTGACAACTATTTATTTATTTATGTTTGCTCAGTTTTCTGCTTTAGATATTGGATAGGCTCTTACCACTGATTTAGGCAATCGGCATGTTTCTTGTGGGTTTGATCAATTATACCTAAAATACTTAATATTTCTAGTAGTTTAATATTCTTTGAAATTCGATGTTGTGTTTAGAATGTCTTTCATAGTACTGTGGAATTTTTCTTTAACCAGGTTTTTCCCTACAGGGATTTGGTAGGGTTAATAAATGCTCAGTACTTGGAAGGTGAAAAGGACTGTATGGTATAAGTGCTAACCAGTTGAAATGAATACAAATATAGCATCATGTGTGTTTTGTTGTATCTTCAAGATTGTTTGTACAAACAAAACAAACTATAGAAAATGGATAAAACTGGTGAGGGGATTGGGCAGGATGATGGAGCTTTATTTGTTACAGTTCTTAAAGGCACTTATCACTTATATGTAAGTGCCATTAGTGGATGGTCTAAAACATCTCTTCCATACCTAGCTCATGGTTCCCTATGAGAAGCAGTATAGTCTGCCAGTATTGGGAGGTCTGAGTTCCAGTCCCAGTTATGCTATGTGAGTTGCTGCACAGTCTTCACCGTCTGTCTCAATTTCCTGATCTGTAAAGTGGTAGTATTTGTGTCTACCTCACTGTTATGAGAATTAATGTTTGTAAAGCACTTTGAACTTGTAAAGTGCTGTTCAAATGTTGTGTTACTACTGTTCACTGCCCCAGCACACACCCAAAAATAAACAGTTTAAAGGGCGATGGCTCCTTTTACTTTCATTTTCTATCTCCCATTTCCCTGAAAGCCTTTAAGTTTAGATGTGTCACTGAAATAAAAGTTTCTCTGTTTATACTTTCAAATTTCTGTCATACTCAGGTGTATATTGAAGCCATTTTGCTTTCTTTCACTCTTCCATAAACTCTTGCGGGGGAGGGATAGCTCAGTGGTTTGAGCCTTGGCCTGCTAAACCGAGGGTTGTGAGTTCAATCCTTGAGGGGGCTATTTAGGGATCTGGGGAAAAAACTGGGGATTGGTCCTGCTTTGAGCAGGGGGTTGGACTAGATGATCTCCTAAGGTCCCTTCCAACCCTGATATTCTATGGTTCTTCAGGAGCAAAGATTAACTGTTTTCAATAGCTTGTTACAAGAATAAGCTCACTGCAACATAGCTCACAGCTGTATTGTTAGAAGTTCATACTACTGTACATTTTCTAAACTCTGTGTCTGAATAGAAATAAAAACCAGAGCTTCAGTTGTAATACAAAAGTCACAATTCTCCACAACTTTAAATCCGCTCTTGTCATAGGATGGGAGCATTCAAAAAATCAAACTCAGAAATAGATCGTGGGGGGAAGGTTACAATTCTGCATCTTTGGTTTCCAGTCTAAATGCCAGGTTTCAGAGTAGCAGCCATGTTACTCTGTATCCACAAAAAGAAAAGGAGTACTTGTGGCACCTTTGAGACTAACAAATTTATTTGAGCATAAGCTTTCGTGAGCTACAGCATCCGATGAAGTGAGCTGTAGCTTACGAAAGCTTATGCTCAAATAAATTTGTTAGTCTCTAAGGTGCCACAAGTACTCCTTTTCTTTTTGCAGTCTAAATGCATTAGTTAAATGGATTTGCACAAGAAAGAAACACGATGCAATTTCCACCCAAAAACTTTTGCTTATTGATTCTAAGTTCTCTTCCCTCTTCATTTCTCCTATCCTGGGATTTTATTTTGGACCTCATCTTGTGTGTTTTGTTTTTGATCCCTTCCCCTAATTTCCCCTACCTTGTTCAGTCTTCTGATCCCAACTCCACCTGTTTCTTGTTTGCTTTCTGGCCCCGTCCTCAGCCATTTGTTTGCATCCACAAGAGAAGGTAGACTGCCAGTGTGGCTGTCAAGCTAATGGAGACCTAAACTGCTACCCCTCTCTTAGAGATTACTTCATATTGCTGGTGCAAATGGAGGAAGGTTAGGTATTAATCCATTCTCTTTCAACTCAGATGTTTGGCTGCACTGAGCAGAGGTGGGGCTTTGACCTCTTTGAGTGGTATGATGTAACTTGTTCCATCTTTAAAGTTGAACGATCCTCACAACTGCACAACAATTTTAAAGCTCTGCTCTATTTATTGCAATTGGTTAATATTTTCCTGTGCAAATGCCAACCATGCTGACTTATAAATTGTGCTAACATTAAGATCAGGAATGATGTATAATGTGATTAGTCTGCACTATATATTGGTACATAATTATTCTTTTTGAATTTATCACTTAATTGTACTTCAGAATGTTAACCTTTTAAAATGAAAGCTAAGTCATAGACCCATAGGGTTAGAAGAGACCAAAAAGGTCATCTAGTCTAACCCCCTGCCAAGATGCAGGATTTGTTATCTCTCTAAACCAGTTGTCCCCAACCTTTCTGTGGGAATAGCATATTCCTATTCCCAGAAGACTGTGGCGGGCGCCTGACACCTTGCTGCCGAAATGCCGCCGAGAAGCGGCCGCGGCAAGAAGCGTCGCCACTGAAATGCCGCCGAGAGACGGCAACGCTTCTTGGCGGCATTTTGGCTGGTGGTTCTCCAGCGGCCGCGCTCAGCGGCGACATTTCGGCAGCGTGGTGTCCTGCGGGTGCACACAACTGCCCCGGCGGGCGCCATTGTGCCCACGGGCACCGCATTGGGGACTCCTGCTCTAAACCATTCAACGATATGCAACACCCTTATAAAAATGAACGACACTAGTGCTTTCTAGCAGTGAAGATCCCAATTGCAGTATTGGTGTGTGAGACTGTTATGGGCTATTATTTGAGATTAGATAAATATTGCATTTATTTGTAATACCATGTCACCCTTAGAAATCCAGTACCTATTTATTCTCTGTAGCCCTTTTTATGACATTCAAAATCTGAATTAAATGTAAACTACACAGTGATGTCTGCCTGAATCTGCAGATGGCTTGAAACAATGGCTCTCAGAGATATGCACTGCCCTGCCTTGTTCATATCAGTGAGATATTAATTCAGAAATCTGATGACTGTTTAAACGTCAACATTATCTGCTTAGCTGTGGATGATTTTAGAAAAATATCAGGTTAGTGTGCTTATTCATCATTATTGGATATAGCAGAGATGTTGGAGCAGGGTGTAGTGACACACCTAATTATTGTCAAAGGTTGCTGTGGTGGAGAGCAAGAAATCACTCCCTACCCACAAACATATATAGACATTTTAAAGTGATCTCTGCCTTTGCTGAAAACAGGGAGGATAAGATGAGAAGCATCCTTTGCATAGTACCAGAAGTCTTGGTTGCCTTCTGGGTACTAAAACCTATAATAACTTCCCAAGCTTTCCTGGGTACCCAAAGCCCCAAACTGTCCACACATTCAAAACCTTCAGCTTTCCCCTGACATATACTACAAGGCAGTTACTTATTGTCATGATGACTGCAGCAGTTTAAGATATGGGAACAGTATAAAACAAAAATTGAGTTTAATATAAAAATAAAGGATACTGTATTGATTGGTCTGGAAGGCAATGTGGTGGGGACAGAATTTGAGTGGGGTTCTCTGCCACACTATTAGATCTATTATAGTACACTGTACATTGGTGGGAGGGCTTTGATCTCCTATATAGATAGATAGTATGGCTTTGTGCAAGTAGCTATGTCCTATTTTTGTTTTAGCTACAGGATCTTGAAACGCAGCTTTTTAATCCATGTATTTGTATTGTGCTGTGTGGTGGACTTTATTAGCATGCTTTGGAAATTAGTGTTTTTTCAGTACAACCTGAAACTGTAGTTACTCA
Organism: Chelonia mydas; assembly: GCF_015237465.2. Taxonomy (NCBI): domain Eukaryota; kingdom Metazoa; phylum Chordata; order Testudines; family Cheloniidae; genus Chelonia; species Chelonia mydas. Next base: position 253,371,041 of record NC_057850.1, read on the forward strand.
AAGTAAGTTTTCTCTGGTATTTCTTTTTTTCAGCACTAATTGCAAAATAAATTGGAAATATAAGCAAGTTTGAGAAATTTGCATTTGACAGTAGCGCAGAGAGCTGTTAATAGTGTAGGTTTCAGAGTAACAGCCGTGTTAGTCTGTATTCGTAAAAAGAAAAGGAGTACTTGTGGCACCTTAGAGACTAACCAGTTTATTTGAGCATGAGCTTTCGTGAGCTAGTGTAGTGTATTTGTTCTTGGTATACTTTTTACCTTTTTTGCAAATGTCATGGAAAAAACACTTTTTAAATAGTGCAAAATATGTATTTATAGGGACAGACTAGTTGCAATACCTGTTTTCCCAAATAGTCTGGTATAGCAGCACATGCACAGTTGAATAACTCCATTTAACATTGTGGTGTTTGTTTTAAACATGTCAAAGGTTTGCAAAGCTCTGGATAGGAGTGTGTGTGTGGTGGGGTTTTTCTTTTTTTATACACTCACAGGTTTCAATAACTTATATGGCAGGGCAGAGCAATGTTTCCTCTGATTTATTTTTCCCCCGAGTGGTGAATTTAAAGCTGAATAAGCCCAAACTTAATACTTATGACCACAATCCCTTCATCCTCAAGAAAACCTACTGTATTTGCTATTCTTATTTGCTCTGTCTCACTTCTGCTCTCTTCCTTAAATTCTACTGAACTTTCCTTATTATTGTTCTCTTTTCTCAATCTCTCTCCCATGTGTTTTCTCTTCATTCATTCCCTCACTCATAGTATAGTATGAAAGAGATGGGATGGGGCGGTCTCCTTTCTGAGCTGACTTGATAAATCTTTGGGGCAAGCACGATATCTTTCACTGTTTTATATAGAGCTTTGCTCACTGTTAGTGTTTAGTGAAAGACCATAGAGATTTGAAATGAAGACTAAAGCAAATTGTGGTTAGGAACACAGCAGACTGAAGGCACCAAATTAATCAGAGGTTTAAGCAGAAACTAGGGCTTGGAGAAGATTGATTACTATGGTCTCCCACCTAATTTATTCAGTTATTCAGCAAAAGAGTAATTTTTGACAGTCCTAATCACCTTCAGGTAGTACTCAAATACATTTATGTTTGTGAGCAGCACAGAAGACAGACACATTTATTGGGGATGGGGTTAGCGCTGAGGAAGGAAGAAGTTTTTGTGGGGCTTGAGGGAGACAAATTTTTTTTTAACTAATAATTTAAATAACAAAGCTATTCATTTCTCTTAATAGAATAACTTACTGTGTAAAAAGAAAAGTAGCCACCCTTTCACTTTTATTGCAGTTTAAAATTTTTTGTTTTGGTTAAACTTTTATTCCCATGAATTTCAAACTCTGAGGGATTTGTGATCATGCATCTTTTTTTATTAAATAATTTAAACTTAGCTTCAAATTGTGTGTGGTCCTCAGGCTTCTGGCATCATTACACACTCAATGCAGCAGAGGTTGTATACCACTGTCTTAACATTAGGAGCCTGTACTTTATTATGAGCCTCCTATGAATGGTAGTATGAGTGTGCTGTAATTTTCCCAGTACTCTGTTTGGTCCAAGAAGGTTTTGAAAGGTGGGTAACAAGGAGATTTGCAGCTTAGATTGGATGAGGGAGTTCACTTGGAGAAAAAAGCAACTAGATCCTCAACATTCTTTCTTATGTATTTATATTACTATAGCACCTAGGAGCCCTAGTGATGGACAGTGACCCCCATTGTGCTGTAGGTATCAAGTGAAAGCTCTGAAGGACCACCTAACTAAAACTGGCTGAAATATTCATTGCAGATTTTTTGTAAACAGTTCATATTTAGCTAACTTATTTTTACTTGTTCAGATAGGCTTTATATGTTGTTCACAAACTGTTTGTTCATAGTAAATAATCCTTCAATATCCATAATTTGCTATTCAAGCTCTGTGGTTAGTCCCCAGAGTCGTGGCATGTTTTCTGTTCTCTAATTGGATGATCTAATATTTATAACAAGAAGAGAAGTTAAATACATTTTTGGGGTGTTGATTCAGTCCGAAAGAAGGAGGGAGCACTTCAGAAAGTTGATAGGCCTAGGAAAATTGAGGACACTAAACATTTTCTTACCTACTTTGCAAGAGAGAGAGAGCCTTATATATGGCTGTGGACTCTAGGTTTAAAATGGGTTCCTTCCTGTCTCAGGGAGAGAGAAAGATAAAAGCTAAGTTTATTAGCTATCAAACAGATTTCACGTACAATTTTCGCTTGTTAAATTCATACCAATAATTGTGTGTACATTTATGTGTATTGTCCTAGCTGTGAAGGTTGCTGTAAGATCCTTGTCTGACTCACTTATTTGCCTGCATTGGTGGGGGCTCTTTTTTTCACATTGACAAGTGGTAAAACCTGTGCAACTTGTATGATATGTTACCAGACAGATAAGTGCTGAGGACCCCCATCCGCCCCCCGATGGATACCTAGATGTGTACAAAACTGCATGATGCATGATCAGAATAAGGTATATATTTAGATAAAGCAGGGTGAATTGTAGCATAGCTTATGTGGAGGAGAGCTGTCAGGGTTCCCTCCCCACTCTGAACTCTAGGATACAGATGTGGGGACCTGCATGAAAGACCCCCTAAGCTTATTTCTACCAGCGTAGGTTAAAAACTTCCCTAAGGCACAAATCTTTCATTGTCCTTCGATGGGTACTGCTGCCACCACCAAGTGAGTTAGACAAAGATTCAGGAAAAGGACCACTTGGAGTTCCTCTTTCCCTAAAATATCCCCCAAGTCCCTTCACCCCCTTTCCTGGGGAGGCTTGAGAATAATCTGCCAACCAAATAGGTAAACCAGGTGAGCACAGACCAGACCCTTGGGTTTTTAGGACACTAAAAACCAATCAGATTCTTAAAAGAAGAATTTTATTAAAAAAAAAAAGTAAAAGAATCACCTCTGTAAAATCAGGATGGAAGGTAACTTTACAGGGTAACAAAAGATTTAAAACACAGAGGAATTCCCCTCTAGGTTTAACTTCAAAGTTTCAAAAAACAGGAATACACCTCCCTCTAGCAAAGGGAAAATTGACAAGCTAAAACAAAAGATAACCTAACGTGCCTTGCCTTGTTTACTTACACTTTTTGTAATATCAGAGACTCGTTTCAGGATTGTGTGGAGGAGATGGATTTCCCTGACCGGGTGCCTCTCTGTCTCCCGAGAGAACACACACAAAAACTACAAAACAAAAACCTTCCTCCACAGATTTGAAAGTATCTTCTCTCCTTTTTGGTCCTTTTGGTCAGGTGCCAACCAGGTTATCTGAGCTTCTTAACCCTTTACAGGTAAAAGAGGGATTTTATGCTACCCTTAGCTGTGTGTTTATGACAAGAGCCTTTTTCATTGTCACTGTACGTTGTGTTAGGTCAAGCTTATCCTTTGACATAGAAAAGATGTACTATGAGCACACTCACCTGTGTCTGTATGACTCCCAGAGCTACCTTCACAAAAGGAGTTAGGTGTCTAAATCCCACAATCAGGCTCCTTTGGGATTCACAAAACCCCTGCTCAGCTGCCACCAAACCCTGCAGGTGCCTAAAATTGCTCAGCGTATACATTTTTGCAAGTAGACGTTCCCTAGGCGACTATGTTTTTGCCTCTGGATATGTACACTGCAGCATCATTCTAGGCATCCAGACACCTAAGTCCCAGTGTGATGCAAGAACTAGGGGAAGATAGGTGGCGGAATGCCTAACTCACTCAGAGTACGCTTACCAGATCAGGCCCTCATAGGTGAATTTGTACAAAACATACAGGGGGAGCGATGAGAACTTTTAGCCCAGTAGTTAGGGTACACACCTGGGATGTGGGAGACTCCCGGTTCAAGTCCCCCTCTGTCTGAGGTGGAGAAGGGATTTGAACTGGGATCTGTCACCTCTCAGGTGAGTGGTCTAGCCTTCGGATAGCGGATATTTTGTGGGTGATCCCTCAGTCTCTCTTGTTGAAGCTGTTCTGCTGTGGATAAATAACTAAAAAGCCAGTGGAGCAGGAGGACTCGATCCTGGGTGTCCCACTTCCCAGGTGAGTATCAAGCCACCAGACTACAGAGTCAGTCTCATGTTTGTGCTTGCTCGCACTCTCTCTGGCCCAATGACTTTTTAAATTACACCACTACCCCGATATAACGCGACTCGATATAATGCGGGTTCGCATACAACGTGGTAAAGCTCCGACACGCTGCTCTGAGCATCATGTTAAGGGGGCCGGGCTGGGGCAGAGGGGTTGGATAAGGGGTAGAGGGTCTCTGGGGCGGTCAGGGGCTCTTCCCCCCCCCCCCCCCGGGGTCTGGGAGGCAGGAGCTGTGGGGGGGCACTTTTGGGGGCCCCGCAGTCCCAGAGTGGCCCGGGGGATTAGTGGGGGGCCAGGAGTGGCCCACTCCGCTTCCCTTGCCCCGGCCCCAGCCGTGTCGCTCGGGGGAGGGGGCTTGGGGGAAGGGATTCCCCCCGCGCTCACCAGCAGCAGCGGCGGAAGCAGAGCAGCCCGACCCCAGCCCGCTCCACTCCGCCAGCTCCCAGCAGCAGCATTCCTGTTCCCGCCGCCGGTGAGTGAGGGACCTTTCCCCAAATCCCCCTACTCCCCCAAGCGACACAGCTGGGACCGGGGCAAGGAAAGCGGAGCGGGCTGAGGCCGTGTCGCTCTGCTTCCCGCCGCCAGTGAGCGCGGAGGGCATCCTTTCCCCAACCTCCCCGCACTCACCGGCGGCAGGAAGCGGAGCGCCGCAGCTGGGAGGTGGCGGAGTGGAGTGGGCTGGGGCCGGTGAGTGCCTGTGAGGGAGAGGGGAGCGTGGAAGGGGTCAGAGCAGTCAGGGAGCAAGGGGGCTGAATAGGGGGTGGGGTCGATTAGGGACGGGGGTCTTTGGAGGGGGCGGTCAGGGAACAAGGAATGGGGGGCCAAAGCAAGTTCGATATAACGTGGTCTCACCTGTAACACAATGAGATTTTTTTGTCTCCCGAGGACTGTGTTATATCGGGGTTAGAGGTGTATTTATCCACTGTGGTGAAGGTGTGTCTCAGGTGAAGGGGGGCTTAAACCAGAGATCTCCCACATACCAAGTGAGTACCCTAACCGCTAAAAATTATGAAGAAGCTGCTTCTCCTCAAAACTGCACAGGCACCTAACTCCAAGACAGGTTTTGCTGCTGAGAATCTCCAGCAGAGGGAGGCACCTCCCTGCAGCCTGGATTTAGGAGCCAAACTCCTTGGGAAGGGTGGGGCTTAAGACCCACGCCTTGCCTTTGCATCTCCCATTGGCTAACTTAGGCGGGGAGCCACCTAGAATGTTCATTTTTGTGAATCCTATTCTGAGGGGCCTAGCCCTTTCCATCCATTATATATGGAGCCTAGGCACCTAACTCCGGTTTTGTGAATCCCGGTGATTATCTGGCCCATTAAAAGTTAGGCCTGGTGATAAGCCTAGCGATGCTGAGTAAGTTCCTTTGTGAATCTAGTCCTCAAAGTCATGGCAATCCAGCAAACAATGCTTTTGGAAGGGTATATGGCTAAAAGTACTGCTGGGATCACCTTACCCTAATTCTGAATGTTGGTTTTAAGTTATACATTATAATATGCAAGACTTCAGGTAAAGCAAAAGTTTTCCTGACACCAGATGATCACTTTTTTACTTATTAATTAACCCAGAGTGTGTATTAATACCTGTGGGGGGAGAAACAGCTGCGCATATATCTCTATCAGCGTTATAGAGGGCAAACAATTTATGAGTTTACCCTGTATAAGCTTTATACAGGGTAAAATGGATTTTTTCAGGGTTTGGACCCCATTGGGAGTTGGGCATCTGAGTGTCAAGGACAGGCACACCTCTGTAAGCTGCTTTCAGTTAAGCCTACAGCTGTTAGGAGACGTGGTTCAGACCTGGGTCTGGGTTTGCAGCAGGCCAGCCGGGTCTGGCTCAAACCAAGGAGGGCACTGACTGGGCAGGAAAGCAGGAGCAGAAGTAGTCTTGGCACATCAGGTAGCAGCTCCCAGGGGGTTTCTGTGAACCAACCCATCACAGTGGCGCAGCGAGCAAGGTCTGTGCACGGCTGATTGCTTTGAGATACTGGTACTGAGTTTTAAGTGTGGTGGCTGGAAAACAGACAAAGTGGTTACTGGTTTGTTATTTTCTGTTTGCTTATTTCGGGTAAGGGAAGTAGGGACAGAAAAGGAAGCAAAATAAGTAAAGAGTGAAGATCAGAGCAGATCAGAACAAGCTAGAACCGCAAAGGTTGCAAATTACCCAGAAAGGCTGAACACTGGGCACTGTGAAAGTCTCTGTTAACTAAGAATCCCCTGAGCTGAGTGCAGCCCAGTTTCAGTGAACTGCAGAGGGATGTGGCCCAGCACAAGGAAGCAGGAAAATAACTGCCAGTGAAGTAGCTAATAAACTAGAGCTGGCTAGACTGGAAGCAAAAGAGAAAGAAATTGACCATAAGAGACAGATAGAATTAAGACAATTAGAAATTAATGCTGCGGAGGCAGAAACAGCCAGGGTGGAAGCTGCTCACAAGAGGGCTATCGAGGCAGAAGAGGCTGCCCACAAGAGAGCTATGGAGGCCCAGAAGCATCAACTGGCTGTTATGGAGTTTGAGACAAATCCCTCCATCTGCTGGCTCCACTTCCCCAAAAATCCACAAATGGGAGCGACTGTGTCCCCAGTATGATGAATCCAGCGATATTGCTGAATATTTCATCACCTTTGAGAGACTCTGCACCCTCCATGCGATCCCTGAAGACCGAAAGATGACCACATTGATAACAAAATTGACTGGCAGAGCTCTGGACATATTCAATAAGATGCCTACTGATGATGCTTCAAACTATGGTAAATTTAAGGAACTGGTTCTGAACAGTTTCAGGTTACACCTGAAACCTACAGGGTTAAATTCAGGAGTCTTAAGAGGGGATCTGGATTGAGTAATATGGCTTATGTAAATGAAATGAGAGATTTGGTGGATAAGTGGGTGAGGGGGAAAGGCATTACAAGCTTTGAAGGAATGTGTGATCTGGTATCTCTGGTAACTTTGCCCCTGGGAAAAAGGAGGCTGGGCGTTCGCCTCCTCATTCCCCTGTTACTTGTCCCAAATTTCCTGTACAAGCAGAGGAGCCCAAGAGGTGCTGTCATTGTAAGTCCACTGAGCATCTGAGGAATAAGTGTCCCTTGCTGAGTGGAAACAAGCAGCAAGAAACACATGAATCTGCTACTTCTCAGACCTAGGCTGTGGCCTCTTTCCACAAAGGATTTGTAAAGCTTGCTTCCACACAATCAAGCAATGAGCATATGCATGCTGTTAAAATCAATGGGGAAGTACTTGTTGGATTGAGGGACACAGATGCTGAGATTTCTGTGGTCAGGAGGGACCTGATCTAGGAGAAGGATTTGCTGCCAGAAAAAATGGCAGAATTAGAACTGGTGGGGGGTTACAAAGTCCTTGCACCTTTAGCTAAAGTTCACATGCACACTAGTCATTTGCAGGCTGAACTGACTGTTGCAACGGTAGTACGCAATTTTGCACCATTTCTCCTGGGGAATGATTTCTTTAATGTGGCAAAATCTGTCCCAGGGTTGGTTAGCAGTGAGAAGGAATCTTGTGCTAAAAGCCCTGGTGGGGGAGGGGGTGAAGTCATATGGACTGCTGGGGGAATAGGAGGGTGTCTCTTAGATTCCTCTGTAGCAGTAAAGAATGCAGCTGTGGGGGCAGGAATGGTCCTAACCAGCTCCTGTAGCCCCGGGGCTCTAGGCAAGTCCCAGAGCGAGGGGCTGAAGGAAGCCAGCTCTTGTGCTGTAATCATCTCCCTAGAGGAGGGGAAAGTACCACTTTGTAAAGGGGGGCCACCGCAGTTGCTAACTGCCAGGAAGTTGCAGGTCAGCAGGGGGAAGGACCTGCCCTGGGGTGCACAGAGATATGTGTCTTGAAAGTGGGACTTGGGGTCCTGGTGACCGCTGTGGTGGGTACAGACCCCAAGGGCTCTGTAGCTGGAACCAAGCCCAACCTGAGTGAAAAGGGGGGAATTTTGCTGGCCAGTGAAGGGTCTGTCTTAGCTGGTAGCTGTGAGCCCACAGCTGGACCAGGGTCACCTTCCCTTCTGGGGAACACAGGAGTGTCTGGCCCAGAGGTGAGCCCAGAGGGTGAAGCCCAGACGGAAGGTGCGGGGGAGCCGGAGAGCCCACCCACCTTTTGTAGGGAGGATCTTGCCCAGGAGGAGGGTGAAAAATCTGCTTTTAAAATGCTAGACCCCTCTCCTCTGGATCAGGTTTTAAGGGAAAACCGGGGGTCAGATCTCCTGGAGGAGGGAGTCCATCCAATTGACCTGTTGGGAACAGCAAGTAGGGTGCCCAAAGGGGTTTTACCAATCCTAGGTACCCCATTGAAAGATGTTGTTCTTGCAACGCTTGTAAGAGATAAAATTGTCTCTCCAAGACAGGTAGGGAAAAATCTCTGCATGGGTGAAACTTCACAAGGGAGTGGGGTCCAGCCCAGAGAAATTCCAGAGGGAGGGGCCGAGGGCAGGCATGGTTGCCGTACACCCCTTCCTTGACAAAGCCTCAAACACAGGCCTGAATTAAAAGCCTTCTCCAAAGAGGCAGATGAATCTGCATCAGAGTGTCTACCAGAGGGCACAGAGAACTGGGAAAATGCAATAGACACTAAACAAGCCAAATTGAGTGAACAAAACCTGTCCACCGTAGATTTGCTGTTAACCTTGTGTCTTCTGCTCATTCAGCTATGGGATAAAACAAAGGAATTCATATTAGTGGTTAACCCTTTAAAGATGTGGGACATACCTGATTTGTGGAAGAAATTGTTGTACACGCTAGGGATGGTGACAGGACAGCCCCACAAGCATGTTACTTTTCAGCCTATACCTATAAACAGCGTGGAAGCTTGGCACAGCAGCAAAAGCATAACAGGCCCATGCTACTATGTAGAAGGGGAAACTGAGGTACACCGCCTCATGGCATTGGTGGCTAAATGCCAAGACACCTACACTTTAACAGATATTGCTGTCCGCATTCTGTTAACAGTACTACACCCCAACCTGTTTTCAGGCATCTGGGGACCAGGAACCCCAAAACTGGCTAGGACCCTTAGGAATGACATCGTATGGTTTAAAGGTACTGAAAAGGAGTGTGACCAAAGACAAACAGGGATTTTACGTGTACTGCTTCCGCCATGGACAGTGTCCAAGTCTCTGTCAGTAAGCTCAGGAGGAGGGTGTGACAGTGCCCCCCATAAGGCTTTATGGAAATATGCTTATGAATATATATAGAATATATTCTATATTACATATGCCATGTAACATATCTATGTAAAGGTTATGATCTACTGAATCTATTAATCCTATTTGTATGCATGTATCATGTTTGTATTCGAAGTTATGAATATTGGCCGTGTGCTGGCTTGATTTCTAAATAACATTAGTAGAGCATTTGGTCAGTTCCTGGAGAAAGGAATTCGCAAAGTTAAGTGCCCAATCAAGAAGCACTTAAGGAACAATGCATCTTGGAATGCTCCAATCCACATAAGTCTTCCTGGAGACATTCAAGATACCACGTGGGCAATGGCTTCTGCCTGTAAGAAACTATGAATCATGCATGGACATATGACTTGCCCAGGTGACTCCAGAACTCCATCCTGGAGCTGGACTTTGCATAGGAGAGAGGTTTCCACCCACAAGAGAGAGTCTATTTAAGCCTGTGGGGGACCCCTCCATTTTGTCTTCAGCTGGCTAAGGAGATAGCCTCTCCACCCCCAAGGATAACTGGAACAAAAGACAGTAACTACAGGGGGTGAGAGTGATTGCTGGACCCAGACTAGAAGGAGATTAGTCTCTAAAAGGAAGCTTACTGTAACTGGTGAGGTTTTGTCTGTCTTCAGTTTTATTAGACAGAGACTTGTGTGTTCTATTTTATTTTGCTAGGTAATTCACTTTGTTCTGTCTGTTACTACTTGGAACCACTTAAATCCTACTTTCTGTATTTAATAAAATCACTTTTTAATTATTAATTAACCCAGAGTATCTATTAATACCGGGGGGGGGGGGGGGGAACAGCTGTGCATTTCTCTCTATCAGTGTTATAGAGGGCGAACAATTTATGAGTTTACCCTGTATAAGCTTTATACAGGGTAAAACAGATTTATTCAGGGCAGTGGTCCCCAACCTTTCTGTGGGAATAGCACATTCCTATTCCCAGAAGACTGTGGCGGGTGCCATACACTCCGCCACTGAAATGCTGCTGACAAGCAGAAGCGTAAAGAAGCGGCTCAGCCGAAATAGCACTGAGAAATGGCAACGCTTCTTGGCGGAATTTCGGCGGGCAGTTCTCCGGCGGCTGCAGCCATTTCAGCGGTGCTGTGTCCTGCAGGCACACAGAACTGCCCCGGGGGGTGCTGCGTTGGGGACCCTGATTCAGCGTTTGGACCCCATTGGGAGTTGGGAATCTGAGTGTCAAGGACAGGCACACTTCTGTAACCTGCTTTCGGTTAAGTCTACAGCTGTTAGGGGATGTGGTTCAGACCTGGGTCTGGGTTTGCAGCAGGTTAGCGGGTCTGGCTCAAATGAGGCAGGGCACTGAAGTCCTAAGCTGACTGGGCAGGAAAGCAGGATCAGAAGTAGTCTTGTCCTTGATACTCAGGTGCCCAATTCCCAATGAGGGCCAAACCCTGAATAAATCCGTTTTACCCTATATAAAATCAAGCCAGTACACTGCCAATATTCATAACTTTGAATACAAAAATGATACATACATACAAATAGGATTAATAGATTCAGTAGATCATAACCTTTACAGCGATATGTTACATGGCATATGTAACATAGAACATATTCCAGTTATGTCCTATATATGTAACATGGAACATGTGTCTCTCTCATATATATATTCATAAGCATATTCCCATAAAGTCTTATGGGGGGCACCGTCACAAAGTGGTCACGCACTAAAATGCCACTCTCCACATATTGAACATGTTTTGTGGGCAGAATGCTACCATCTATGTTTTTTTCCTGCACAATTCCAGTCATGCCCAGAAAGACAGCACTTTGCAACATCTTGCTGCTGCTAAGAACTCTGTGATATCCTGAAATTCCTTCAGGCTGTGAGGCTCACTAGTGGGGATTGCACAGCTATTAAATACCTCTTTGTATTCATCTGCCTGTAGGCATGTCTATACAATGAGTTAGTGCATGGCAAACGGGTTTAAATCTACAGTGCTACAGCATGCTGGGCACTAACTCTTGCATGGACCCTGCTGCTGTACACTAAAAGTTCCCTCATGTGCTTCATGTACTGCAGTCTATCAAAATACATGAGGGAACTTTCAGTGTGCAGTAGCAGGGTCCACACAGACAGTTATTGCGTGGCACACCGGAGCTCTGTAAGTTTTCACTCCAGCTTGCTGCACGCACTAATTCATCGTATAGACAAGCCCTAAAAGGAAAAGTGTCAGCTTTGTTGCTGAGCCGTACAGTTAGGAAAATGGCAACATAGGAGTAGAACAGGCTGTGAAAGAAGCTGTACGTACTCATCTACATGGATCCCAGCAGAAAATGTGTTTTCTCTAGTTAGTGTAGATTGGACTTTAATAGTTAAAACCAGGCTTTTTTGGTCACAGCATTGGCTACACCATTAAATTGTATGTAGGCAATTGATATACTTTTTCAATTGGGTTGTGGGCTAAAGACAACAATACATCTGTTAAGTACTTTTGTTTAAAGAACTTTGTAAATGTTCTTATTTTCCTACTCCTGGGGGAATTCTGCACCATTGCACTCACAAATAATTAATGAGCTGTGCATACTTTTAATTTTTTGCGCAGAAAATAGCTTCTGCTGGAAAGTTGCTAAAGTTCTGCCTTCTGCCCACCAGAGGGCATTGTGGCAATAGAACAAAGCAGTAGCTCCTGGCCAGCAAGGGAAGAGAGAGAGCCTGCAGTGCCTTCTTCACAGTGCCTGTTGGGCCAGGTCAGGAGACAGGGGCTATAGCGGAGGGGTGGGGAGAGAAGACAGCATGGGAATGCTGGGGGGGGGGGGGGGGGGGACTGTGACAGACCGGGGCTAGTGGGGGAGGACAGACTGGGGCAGGGGCTGAATGGGAGTGGAGGCACAGGGGGAAGGAGGTGCAGGGCCACATGAGGACAAGGGGGTGGCTGAGTGAGGGCACAGAGACACATGGATAGGGGGTGCAGGGACACATGGGGAACAGGTGTCTGGGGGTGGAGAGACACGTGGACGGGGGTGCAAGGACACATGGGGGTGGAGAGACACATGGGGACAGGGGCACATGTGCCTTACTGAATGGGAGAGGCTATGGGTCAGCCAGGGTCTGCATGGGGGAAGCTCCCTAATAATCCCTCCCCACCCCCACCCCCACCCCCAAAAAACCTGTTCCATACTTTTCCCACCCATACCCAACAACCTTCAAAGTTCACACCCCGGCTCATTCCCAGCAATTACTTCCCTCTCCCTCAGCTCCTCCATTACCCCTGACTCCCCCAAGCCTTTGCACTGCTTCTGAAGGGTATGGGAAATACGGTTCTGTATTGTAGTTTAAATGAGTTATTACTCAGAGTTCTGTTAAATTAATATGTCTAGTAAGAAATATATTTGTCAAAACGCATTTCCTGAATCTTTTTAGCTGTCTGTATTGTTACAGACATACTTGCTGACATATTTTGAAATAAATTACCAACAATAATTGAAACTGGTGTGATTATATTGTGTTATTTTGACAAATAAAATATGCAGAATTTTAAAATATCGTGTGCAGAATTTTTAATTTTTTGGCACAGAATTCCCCCAGGAGTATTTTCCCAGTGGCCCTGTGAAGTGGGCAGGTAAATTTCTGTGCTCATTTTATGGATAGTCTGAAGCAAATAGTCCTTAAGGCCAGCATTTTCAAATGTGCATTTAGATGCCTAAAGTTGTGCAGTCAGGTTTGAAAATTTTGGCATAGTTGACTTGCCAAGGGCCACAGGGATTCATAGTCACAGCAGGGACTTTTAAGCCACTAGACCACTTTTCTCTATGTAGTGCAGTGGTTTGCAATGTGAAAGACCATCTCAGTTTGTGGCTGAGGGTAGGATGTTTTTCAAAAAGCAGTCAGCATTGGTGTTGGACTGTGAGTCAGGTGAGCTGGATTCTAGCTTGGACCTACTATTGACCTGCTCTGCTACCTTGAGCAACTCACCTCATTTCTCTGTATTTTGGTTTGCCTTTCTGCAAAATGGGGGTAATGATATTTGTAAAGTGCTCTATAAAAGCTAAGTATTATCACTTATTATTTTGCATAATAAAGCCGAGTTGATAACAGGAACCTCCAGACATGGATTTCTAATGGTCTGGAGCACAGTTGGTTGTACTTAGTTTGCAGATAGAGGAACAAGATTTCTGACCACTGATTTATTGTTTTTTGTTTTGTTTAGCTACTTTGTCTATAATTTTGTTGAGGGAGGGATGTTCTTTTATTAATGAATAATTGTTCAGCACCCTGACCGCTTTTGCAGAGTTGGGATCATTTGTTCCATTCTTATCCTTATGGGGAGGCTGTTCTTTATGAGTCACTTGGCTCTTTATGGCATTTGCAGTTATAAGGTCAGCAACCTAAGAATCAGTGCAGAAACAAATAATTGCTCTTGAGTATCTTCCTGCATGCTGCATCAGCAATTGTAAGGTCAGCCTCGAACCCTGCCAAAGCACCTATGCATCTTGTCGAGGATGCGTTCAGAATCCATAGGCAAAGAAATTGTCCTAAGGACAAGGTTGTAAACCATAATCTTAATGGCCTCTTCTTCTCTAGAGAGTGTTATGCTGGAGATGATATCAGCGTCAATCATGGCAGATTTAAATCCTTCTAAGATCTGCTCACAAGGTCCACTGGATTTCAAATTTTCCACAGTTGAAGAAAAGGCTCATAAGTTTAAGATCTTGAAACTTCATCAACCAGCAGACTGACCCTGCCTTTCAATGCAGTCCTTATGGATCCTAACAAGGGTTTATGGATAACACCTGTCGATCCAACTAGTTTAGCAGAAGACAGACTTGTTATAGCAAGTCCTTCTTTGAGGATTGGATTCCCCCTTCTCTCCCTCCCCCCCCCCCCCACCCAGATTCCTTTTCTTCTGATGTCCCTGGCAAATGAAAAAAACAAGATCAAAACCACCACAGGCTACAGTGGTGTCAGGAAGAAGGATCTTTACAGTAAAAGCCATATTCTGCTACCATTTATCTGTTGTGTGGCAATCTGTCAAGCTGTATTCTGGAAGAACTACAGGAAGAGGTAAAGGAGATAATATCTGGAAGGTCAGAAAGCAGTGAGGCATTCTTCTAAGAGCAGCTTACATTGCATCAGACACGTAGCTGTTTATTCTGGAGCTATCATCATAAAATGAGCTGACAGACTGATGCACATCAGTTAGTCACTGGACACACAGGTGGAAGTAGAGGAATCTGGCTTCTTCAGAACTTGTACAGTCAGACTTGGGAGAAAGCAAGGGACCCTGGATCAACTTTGAAATGCGTGCACCTGTGTAAACAATCCTCTAAAAGAAGAGCACCCTTTATTTACCAGTTCATGTCAGCTTTCTCCAGCACTGGACTGTCAGAAAAGAATTCAGAAGGCAAAAATTGAAATTCAGTAAACAGACCCACAGGTTGTCGTCTTTTGTGACCTTAGAGCCATCTCCAAACAAAACCTTTGAAAATGCACTTGAAAACCCTGGACCAACCACTGCATTTTTCCCCTTTGTTTATTTTCTCCATCTGCCCCCTTTTGGGGACCCTTTGTCTTGATTTTGGTATGTCAGAACTCCATTTATCCAATCTAATTGAGACCAGGCCAGAACAGATAATCAAAAATTCAAATAATCCAGAGAATGGGAAAGCACGAAGCTGCAATGCCATCTAGAGGTCACAGGAGAGATCACCCACTTCTGGACCTGTGTATGCTCATTGTTCATTTAATACAGAGCCGGATTATGGAGGGTTGGATAAATGGGGTTCTACTGCATTGTGGATTAGCCCAGGGGTAGGCAAACTTTTTGGCCTGAGGGCCACATCGGGGTTGCGAAACGGTATGGAGGGCTGGATAGGGAAGGCTGTGTCTCTCCAAACAGCCTGGCCCCGCCCCGTATCCGCCCCCTCCCACTTCCCGCCCCCTGACTGCCCCCCTCAGAACCATCCAACCCCCCTCCCGGACGCTATCCACCCCACCCCACCCCCCGTCCCCTGACTGCCCCGAACCCTATCCACACCTCTGCCCCCTGACAGGCCCCCTGGGACTCCCACGCCTATCCAACCCTCCCTGCTCCCTGTCCCCTGACTGCCCGCCCCCAGGACCCCACCCTATCCAACCCCCTTGCTCCCTGTCCCCCCTGGGGCCCCACCCCCTATACAAAACACCCCTGTTCCCTGTCTTCTGACCACCCCTCTCCCCCCGGAACCTCTGCCCCATCCAACCGCCCCCTGTCCCCTGACTGCCTCCTGGGGCCTCCTGCCCCTTATCGAACCCCCCCCCGCCCTTTACTCTTACCCTTACCATGCCGCTCAGCGGCAGGACAGGCTTATTTGAAAGCCTGGGAGGTGGGTGGGCGCAAGCTGTGCTGCCTGCGCACAGCGTTGCTGCGGGGGAGGGGGGACAGCAGGGGCCGGGAGCTCAGGGGCTGGGCAGGACGGTCTCGTGGGTTGGATGTGGCCTGCGGGCCGTAGTTTGCCCATCCCTGGATTAGCCTGATCTTTGATAAGTGCGTAATTGAAATCATTCAGAGAGGCTATTCTATACAGTTCCACTGCATACCACCAGATTAATACACACACCTTTTTCACGGATCTCTATTTGATAAAGAATCTGCTAGGGGACAAATTCAAACTTCTTCTACAACAGAAATGGTCCTTCAGAAGCATTGAAGAAAGGAGTTGTTATGCTTTCATTATCTTCTTATCCGTAAGAGAACTGGAGGACTTTGTCCTATTCTGGAGAGCTCTCAATAATTTATCTGAAAATGCAAATTGGGTATTATGACAGCCTCAGCTATAGGAGCTCTAAATCCATGGGATTGGTTTGTGGTCTTGACATCAAAGACACCTTTAGCATTACCTACAGTAGAGAATTTTGCAGGACTAAGTACTCTAATGTTCCAGAAACTCCTTAGTTTTGCAGGGCTTGGCAACCGCTGAGCTTCAGTCATTCCAGACTCAGTCACTTGTTTGTGAGTATGGACAGAGATGCTGCACACACTGTTCAGATTGACCTCACAGTACAGGAGCGTGTTAAAAATACTGCTACCAGCTCTGTTCTTGTTGAATCTCCTTTAGTTTGCTGGTTGAGACAGTTTCAACACCCCTGCTCTCTGTGCTCTTCACAGTATCCCTCAACTATGCCCTCCTCTGGCTCTGGCTCCTTGAGTCGTTAGCTGGTGAACCTCAGTGGGTTACTGGCAGGGTGAGGAAAGTTTGTATGTCTTTCTTCCATCTCCCAATATTAATGTTGAATTCCTGGAAGGGTAGAGAAAATGCTTGCCCTTGACCCAGATCTCCTTCTGGCCTCGGGGTGTGTCTACACTGCAATAAAAAACTCACAGCACCGAGTCTCAGAACCTGGGTCAGCTGACTCAGGGGCTTGGGCTGCTAGGCTGAAAATTGCAGTGTCAACATTCCCTCTCGAGCTGGAGCCTGGGCTCTGAGACCCTCCTCGCGGGATTTCAGAGACCAGACTTCAGCCCAAGCCCTGAAGTTTTTAGCTCCGCAGCCCAAACGCCAAAAGCCCAAGTCAGCGGGCCTGGACCAGCCGCGGCTCTGCTGTGGGTATTTTATTGCAGTGTAGACATACCCAGGGAGCCCTGGAGCAGATATCGTTCCATCACAGTTGCCCATCCTGGCTGTTTCAACTTGACTGCATGCTGTTCCTATCCCCAGCTATTTTCATTAGCTTTGGGGGAGATACAGGGAGAATTGTGTTTATGGGGAAAGAGGGCTGTCTTTGCTTGCCATAGTTTTGGTTGGTCCAGTGTTGTGGATGGACGTGAGACTGTTTGTTTTAAGAAATGAATTTTTAATTTGTGGCAGGGTACTTAAACCAGATAATAGATGATGTGACGAAGCGGGACTGTTCTTAATGTTTCCTCTGAATAGTGTGGGGGTGCCTCGGTTTCCCCTATGCAGTTCTTAAGTATCTAGGTGGTGGGATAAGGGTGTATGATCGTTGCAGGGCAGTGTGTGCAGGGGTCTGGACACAAAGAATGGCCGACACCCTGTTTCCTGGCAACTGATGGCCTGGGCCCTTCCCCCCTGCAAGGTGAGAGCTAAAGGGGTTGGAGAACAAAGGAATCAGGTGACCTCCTGGCCCGGGAAAGGGACGAAGCCCGGAGGAAGAGGGGCTGGAGAGAGTTTGAGTTTGGGGCTGGCTGGGGACATGGAGTGAAGTGCAGACGTGGTTGTCTGGCTCACTGCCCCCCACAATGGACCCAGCTGAGGGGTCCTATTCTCTGCACCTACAAGCTCTGTGTTAGACCATGTTCCTGTCGTCTAATAAACCTTGGCTGGCTGAGAGTCATGTCTGACTGCGAAGTTGGGGTTCAGGACCCTCTGGCTTCCCCAGGAGCCCGCCTGGGCGGACTCGCTATGGGAAGCGCACGGAGCGGCAGAGGATGCTGAATGCTCAGAGGTCAGACCCAGGAGGGTGGAGGTTGTGTGAGCTGTGTGTCCTGCAGACAGTCTGCTCACAGAAAGGAGACTTCCCCAGAGTCCTGACTGGCTTTGTAGGGAGCAGTCCCAGAGCATCGCCCGGGGACTCCGTGACAGATGCTTTTTAAAGTTCTGTTCAAATCAATACAAGGCTTTGTTATACTATGCCCAACATCGTGACTTTTTAGCTCCTAGAACAGGGCTCATCTAAGGAGGAGACGTATTTATGTCCCAATTCTTCCCCCATGTGTCTTTAATTATACCCTTGTTATGCACTCTTTTAAAAAAAACAATTATTGGGACAGAGTTACTTCAACATTTAAGAGCATTTTAACATTTTATCTGGTAGGGGAAATGTGCAGTATTTGTTTTTGCCTTTATGTTTGAAATGCTGCTTGAATGAAACTGTTTCCTTGCTGGGTACCATTTACATCTATGTTGCTACAACCCATGCAGTTTTTTTTCTATCTTTAGTTATTTAAGTAATTTTTAATATCTGTCTACAACTATGAAGAGCCACTGGTCTGACTGTAGGTGTTCCAAATAAAGTAAAATCATGGTGTAATATTGGAAGCTGATGAAGAAAAATGTTCAAAATTTGGGATATACAGTAGTTGAGTTAGATTCATTAACATATATTCTAGTGGTACAATGAGTATGGGTAGTCTTTTTTTCTATTATAAATTCTCAATTTTGAGCTCTAATATTCATAGAATTACCACACCACATCAGACCAATGGTCCATCTAGTCCAGTATCTTGTTTCTAACAGTGGTCAGTACCAGATGATTCAAGAAGGAAAAAATGCTGTTGTGGACAATTTATGGAATAATTTACCTCCATAGGAAGTGTTTTTCTTCTAGAAATATTTTATTTATACTATCAAATGTAACTATGGACGTTGATTTTTTTTTTTTTCCAAATCCATTTAAACTCTTGACCTCCGTGGTGTCTTGTGATGATGAGTTCCACAGTTTAATGTGTTAAACAAATTCTTTTACACATCTCCTTGGCCCTTGTCATGATGCGGAAAGGGAGACAGTTCTCACGAAGGACGTGGAATTAAAAATAAGAACTGCATAATGATGGTTAAGATTAAACTAACCAGTAAATGTTACATACAAGACTTTTACAAGTGTTCTTAACTAAGCAAAATAGTTTATAAACTAATGTTAATAAAAATTGCTAAAAACATTCTAGCTAGGGTTAATATTAAAAAAAGGGCACTTAACCAGGTTCAGGAGCAGCTTCTGGTCCTGTGGAGGGAACTTCAAGCAAATGGGAGGGAAATTCTGCTGAAGTGTGAGCTCATCTGTCTTTTTTCCCCTCCTCTCTTCCTTGACTGCTGGTGGGAGAAGGGAGGGAGGTGGGGCATTCCAATTTGTCTTGGATGAACCATTATGCCCTCACTAAGGTAGAGAATCTCCTGACTTTCCAAACCAGTAAATTATTGGGAAGACATTCTGACAATCAGAATTAAAACTTAATGAATTTCTTAGAAAGGAAGTTATCTGAAAATATTCCTAGATGCCACAGTATAGAATAATTTCAGTGTCAATTTCAAGAGACTTTTTTCATGGCAGGACAGTAGAACTAATTCCATAGTAGCTTTTCAGCAAACTAGGAGCAATACAATCTTTTGCTGCTTTTACAGTCAGTGTTGAAGTGTTACTGTTTTATACCACTAGAGGGTACTCTTTAATAGGTTATCACAAAGATCTGTTTAACATTTGACAACGATTTAGTTTTTGTGGTTTTTATTTCACAAGCTATAATAAAGTCTATCAAGTGAATTTTGTTTCACAAATTGTGCGTTTCATTATACTGTTCGTAAACAATGTTTGCAGATCTTTGGTTTACAGAATGCAGTTTCAGGTAGCTTGGAATATACAAAATGAAATATGAAAACTTCTTTTAAAAAAACTTTGTGCCTTCGAACATATTAATATGTGCCTAGATAAAGTAATGATATAAGGCACCATAAGTTACCACTTATTCTGAGCCCTAATTCTAAGAATGCGTGTGACTGTGCCTGAATAGAGGGATGGACTAGATCAGTGTTTCTCAGCCTTTTTGATACCAGAGACCAGCTTGCTGCCTTCCTAAACTGTGTCAGGGAAATCTCAGGGACCGGCAAGGAGGCTTCCATGGACCGTTGCTGCTCCACAGACTAGTTGTTGAGAAACACTGAACTAGATGACGTCTTAAGGTCTCTTCAAGTCCTATTCTGTTTCCATGATTCTTCCATTATTGTTAATGGAAGTTGTGCAGCTCTCTGCAAAAAGAGAAAAGCTGTCTCAAAGCAGCTAGTTAGGTGTTGCACTCAGCTTTTTGGGCCAGAGATTGTGATTTACATCTGTACAGTAGTTCATGCAGTGGGGCCCTGATCTAGTTGAGGCCTCTGGGTGATAACGAAATATAAATAACCTTTACAGCTTCAAATTTATCTATCCTTCTACAAAGTGTGCTACCTTAAAAAATATTCTCACAGCCCCTGTGATACTGAAAATATTTATCTAAGGCATAAAGCAATTTAGGTGCCTTGTTTCAAAACCATTGTTATAAACAAGATAAAATATTTTTTGTAGATATAATTTGACCTTTATTTCTTAATTTCAAGCCAATATTAAGTGATTAGGATTTTTCATAAATTACATATGGTGAAGTTATTTAATTTTTAATTTCAGGTAAATTTTTCCAGTCACTGTTCTCTTTCCAGCCACTTATTTTAATACCACATTTTCAGAACTTGCTCAGTTCTCAGTCTACTTGTTAAAATACATTTTCAGTGAAATGGTAAATAAAAATCATGCTTACTTGTTTATTATGACAAAAAATTGGCAAACTGAAAACTTTGTAACACCATATACTTATATTTTCTTCCAGTTGGTCGAATTATGTTTCAGCTGTTCTCAGATGTATGTCCAAAAACTTGCAAAAACTTTCTTTGCTTATGTTCAGGTAAGTAATTTTCCCCATTATTATCAATCATTTATTGTTAATTATCATTACAGTTGTTTCTTAGTATTAACTACAGCACCATAATTGGTTTGGTAGTATGTAATGTGCAGAATACCGTGAACAAAGAGCACAATTCCAGCCCCCAAAATTTAAGAATCTAAATGCATAAATGCATACCATACAGAGAACAGACAGTGGTGAGTGGATATTATCGCTGGTAGGTTTTGTGGAACAGGTGTGTTTTTAGAAGTTTTCAAGGACATTCAGAATACTAGATTGGTAAGGGGGGATTGCGGATGGGTTATTGCCTGGTGCTTGTTGGGGGAATAAAAGATTGTGAGGGTTTGGTACCAGAGAATGGATTGGGGACTATAGGAAGGTTATGCATGGGTTTGACAGCTGAAAATGGAGATCAGAGCACTAGCAATGTAGCATTACTCACATTTATATTATGGTGGGAATGGCAGCATAGATGAATTACTCATTTTCAGTAACGCATTGCTGTTTAGTTGAGACTGCATATACTCCTGCTCCAGCTTTTGAGGGTTGAAAAGCTAACTTGAGTGGAGCAATTGACAAAAGGTGTATTCTGAAATCTCATCCCACTGTGTGAAATACATAGATATTTTTCACATATTTGAATATATAAACCTCCTAAGAAGATTTTAAGACAGTGTTTTAACATTAACTATCAGCTTTTTTCTCGCTAACAGTATGTTTATCTGTACGGCCTATTGGCTAAGTAAAGTGAGACCCTGTACTCAGCTCAGGGGCATGTCCTTCTGTGTATATAATGTGATGACTTTTGAACACCACATCCAATCAATTCTAAAATTTCAGGGAATGTTGTAGGCATCAATGGGCAGAATTCTGAGTTCGGTGAAAATTGGAAAAGCCGGATTTCCACTAGTCAGTACCACAGAATGCCCATATGGTGCTGCAGACATAAATCTCTGTCACTCCCTGCTTCTTGTGTACACACATCACCGGCAGCAGCTTAATAGGCTGCTCTTTCTTGTTGGGTATACAGCTTGGCCTACATAAGCAGAACTGTCAGGATTTGTTGGGACTGTGTTTGTGATGGAGAATAAAGATGATTCATTGGCAGCCAGGATGTTTGGGGTGGGAATGTGTGTGAGAGTAAAAGGCAACATTGAGGTTACAAGTCTGGGTAGTGGGGACACGGGGGAACATGGGGGGGTCAAAGTGTCAGGAACTGACAGGAAATTAAGTGTTATTACATTCTCTCCTCTTGGCCCAAGGAGGCAGGAAGGTGAATTTCCTCAGCCCTATAAAGTGCTTTTAGGTTCTTATGTGGGTGGAGATCTACAAGGTTAAGGGTAGGGCATTCGGGTTCAGGGATAGACTCTGTTTCTGCCCCTCCCACCACTTGCCTGTAACATACAA
The DNA here is from genome assembly GCF_015237465.2 of Chelonia mydas. Taxonomy (NCBI): domain Eukaryota; kingdom Metazoa; phylum Chordata; order Testudines; family Cheloniidae; genus Chelonia; species Chelonia mydas. The sequence goes on from NC_057850.1 coordinate 253,393,101, forward strand.
TTCTGCTGACTCCTTAGCAGTAGCATGGCCTGAAGGGTTGTGGTGCTGAACATCAGATCAATTTTGAAATGTTAGGGGATGTTCTAGGCATCAGTAGGCATAACCCTGTTGATTTTGACCAAAGTCAATGAAAGCCCAATTTCCACTGCTGTGAAAAGAAAATCAGGCCCCAGTGTATCCATTTGGTGCTGCAGACAGAGGAATCTCTCTGGTGCCCCCTCCCAGTGCATGTACATATCACAGGAAGCAGTGTAAATGCTGCTGTCTCATTGGGTGTGCAGCTCGTCCTACGTAAGCAGTAAAGTGTGCAATCCTCTAGTATTTTATCATATCTTTTTCTGCTTTTCTGATTACTGTGCACTTAACTGCTTTTTTTTTTTTTAACCAAGAAGAGTATTCATTTGGCCGGCAGTGTAGAACTTTTCATTCACACGATTGGATTCAGTTGCCTTTTTTTGTTTTGGAATTAAATAGCTGATTAGTTAACCTGAGACACAGTGTCTTTTTGAAGACTTACTTGCTTCCATTAGACAAATTCATTTCAGAGCATAGAGTTGAGCCCTAGCCATGCACACCTACTCTGTTGACCAGGTTTTTCCCCTCAGTGGGACATCTTTGCATGCTCTCTCAATAGGGAAACTCCAGCATTATTATTAATATTAGAGGTTAGCACATTCTCCAGAAACGCCAGTTGTTATCTAGAATTGTTAAATGCTTTAGGGGAGGTCCAAAATCACCTATCCAAAGGTAGTGGGGAAATTGGAACGTGGTCTTTAATTTTCATATTTGTACATTACTTTTCACACTTTTTTTCTCTCTTTGGTAGGGCATGATTATACTCTAATCTTTTACAGTAAACCCTGGATTAGAATAGTTTTCTGCTGAGAAAATTGTTTTCTTCAAAAATACCCATCTCTGTTCCTCTTGGGTTCATTCTTCCAACCTATGGCCCGGTGGGGAACTGATAGCTTTAAAACTTTAATTTTTTGAGCCATCCATAGTGATGCCCCATATATTTCTCCCTCCAGTTCCTATTATTTAATTAATTAATTAATTCATCATCATCATTATGGTAGTGCATTGGGACCAACTGAGAATAGGAACTCATTATGCTAGACACTGTACAAACAGAATAAGGGGCAGTCCCTGCCTCGAATATCTTATAGTGAGACCAAACAAGACAGACAAAGGGTAAGTGAAAAGGGATAAAATATACAAGCAGAGTGAGCAATACAATGGCTACTACCATCATATTTGTTCTGCAATTTTTTTTTGTTTTGTGTTTAAATTCTTTGGGATTATGTTAGGAGGAGATTAATGGGTTGGAGACCATGAGGAAGGCAGTTGGGAGGGAACTGGAGCAAACAGGGAATCGGCACAGGAAGATAATGTTCAGAAAGAACCGCAGAAAGCAGTTTGACATCAGTGTCCATTGGTCCCTGTTTTCTGCAGCTGCTGTGCAGGCTTCAGACTCTGACTGGATTCATCCTGCAATTTCTTTCCCATGGGTCCTTGGACCCCAAGAGGAGAGTTTCCCCTGCCCTGTTGTGGTTTTGCAGGGTGCTGGGAGGAGGCCCCATTTTACAGCAGGGGCCCAATGCACCGGTACTTGCTTGAACTGCCTTCTGTAAAGCTGCTTTGCCTATACTGCCTTTCTTTGTTACAAAGGCCGTTCTGAACTCTCTGGAGATGATCACCTTTTTGCAGATAGTTCCTGTCTGCAGCAGTGCTCAGTGCTGCTGTCCTCCTCGGTCTGCCTCCTTTGGTGCACTGTCTGTGCTGTGACCAGATGCTGTGTGCATTGTCATAGTATCTGGGGCTTCATCCCTTTTTCCTTATCTGTATGAGGCTGTCTTACGTTCCCCATTTTGATGGCTTCTCTTAAGCTCTGAGTTTCCCAGAAAAAAAATATCCCTGCTTAACGGCTTGGGCAGTAATTTGACTTTTTTAGCAAATAAATTGGTGGTAGTTATTTTTTACATTTCCTTTTACCAGGTGAAAAAGGAATTGGAAAAACAACTGGAAAAAAGCTGTGTTACAAAGGCTCTACTTTCCATCGTGTGGTTAAAAACTTCATGATTCAGGGTGGAGACTTCAGTGAAGGTAAAACAGAAAATTCTTTCTCTGTGCTAAGAGATTTAATTGAAGTTCTAATTTACGAAGTTAAAATTACTGCCAGAAAATTCCTTAAATGTTTTTATACTTTGTAGATATTAAAACCAAATATTACGTTATTTTTCATTCTTATATATTATTATTAAGATTACGTTTAGAATTGCACATATTGTGGAGTTTTTGGAATACCATAAGAATCCCTTTAGGTATTTTTTGATACTGAGGTTCTAAAATGTTCTTGTTAGATGTTAAAAATATATAGTTTTAAAACACAGATTTCCTTGCCTGAGTTGCTAACGCTATCTTTTGTTGTTTAAAGAAAACACCTTAAATCTAATTTACTTTAAATCTTTTCCTTGTTGCATTTTACGTAGTGTGGGCAATGCTGGTAATGTTAACTCTGATTCTTTTGTGCTGGTACAATACTGCATTAAAGGGATGTAACTGTGTGAATAAGTACAATGGTGATAGGTGCATTGAAAATACGTATTGGATGAGCCTCCAAATGTAAATTCAAAGCAACAAGGATTTGTTCTGCTTCTTTTCTCCCAATATACACACAACTTAGGGTCCCTCCCTCAGCCCTTCCTTAAAATGTTTGCCCTCCCCAAAGTGGATTTTTCTTTACCGCTGCACTCTTACTTACTGGCCTTGCAGATTGAACTCTCTCAACTGGTAAAAGGCTGCCTCTGCAGGTACGTTGTACCAACGAAGAAGCTAGGGGACAGATATAGAGCGGGGTTGCTCTGAAAGAACTGTTAGCTACTTTTTCACTTCTGTGGCGACTGAGCCACAGCTGGATTTCTGTGAGCGTGGAAAGCTGTCAACCTTGTTTGTTAGCTCTCTTCTCTGATTCCTGCTGCTACTTTTTCCTATTTCCTCCTGTTTGGAGATCCTTAAGTGCTAAGGGAGAGGAGTAGCCTTTTGAGCAGTGGTGCGCAACCTGCAGCCCGTCATGGTAATCCAGTGGCAGGCCGGCCGCGAGACAGTTTTACATTGACCGTCCGCAAGCATGGCCCCCAGCGGCTGCGGCTCACTGTTCCCAGTCAATGGGAGCTGTGGGAAATGGCGGCCAGCACGTCCCTGCAGCCCGTATCAATTCCTGCAGCTCTCATTGTCCGGGAACGGCAAACGGCGGCCGTGCCCGTGGGTGGTCAATGTAAACAAATTGTCTCGCGGCCCGCCAGTGGATTACCCTGACGGGCCGCAGGTTACCCACCACTGCTTTGGAGCCTCACTTGAGTTTTTTCCAGTCCCCTCCGTCCCCAGGGCAAGCTTTATTGGACTGTGAACTACATCACTGGTGCAAAGGTCTGGGTTGCAGACTCCATAGGGGAATATTTAAAGCCAAACAAAAATATTTCATGAAATTAAAAGAAACTCTTCATGTAAGCCTTTATAAAACTTTTGTACAAAATCTAAATGTTGGGTATTTGATATACTTGAGTGTATCCCTTTAATTCATATTACACCTCTACCTCGATATAACACGAATTCGGATATAACGCGATAAAGCAAAAGTGGTTTTCTGTCTTTTCTACAACATTAGTTCTCAAACTGGGGTTCGTGACCCCTTTGGGGGTCGCAACCCGGTTATGTGGGGGATCGCAAGCCCTGACCCCTGCGCTGGCCTGTGAGCCCCAACTGTGACGCATGGCTGTGAGCGCCGATCGCGTGTGGAGCTGCGGGGCTGCGAGCCCCGACCCCGGGCTTGATGTGAAGGATGACATCAGATGCGCCCTTTCTAAAAACAATGTCAAGAATAAAACTTCTTGTGTCAAATACTGTATTAATAACAGAAATGCTCCAGGCCAAAGCAAGTTCAATATAATGCAGTTTCACCTATAACGCGGTAAGATTTTTTGGCTCCCATGGACCACGTTATATCGGGGTAGAGGTGTATTTGCAAATAGTACCTTTTAAAAATAATTTGTTACTTACTATTCTGAAACTGTTTGTTTATAAAGCAAACTTAAAATCTTCTGATAAGATTTAATGCATGCTTTTACTACATAGGTAATGGAAAAGGAGGTGAATCTATTTATGGTGGATATTTTAAAGGTAAGGGCTAATATGTCTTTATGGTCTGTTGCTTCATTTCGGAGATAAAAGAAGTTTTGATTCCCAAGCTATTTAATGTGGAAAGGTCTACTTATAGGTCATCTTTTGCATGAAACTAATATTGCATGACAGTTATTTTTATATGCATGGATTTCAGATACATTTATTGAGATATTTAATGTTAACTGACAAATTAATTAAGGCTAACTTTACTGGTTAAACATGACTTTCAGCATGGAGGTTAGGCAACTTGATTCATGAAAACTCCTATCTTCCTGCCTAAAACTGTCAACATATTCTTTTGTTTATAGAGAATGTGGTCTTTTGCAAAATGAAAAGGTAAGAGACACAAGCTCAGTAACACAAATTCAAACTCTGTTCCCTTGCACCCTCCCTAGTAAATATATGGACAACTGATAATGTATCAGTTTGTGGATGGATATCTGTATTGCTTGGAGACGTGGAGAATTCTGTATCTAACTTTTTTGAGGGAAAATTAATTATTTGGAGAATAAATACTTGGAATTATTCCCAGTTCAAAACCGTTCTTATTTCTTTAAAAACACTGTCCATTTTTTCCCTCCGAGGTTTGTATGTTTAGTGTTGGTTTCTAAAAATATGTGGCTGTATTTATACTCTGTGCAAGTAATTTATTTGCACAGAGTGGATAAATGTACACCATTCATCTTCTTTCTAAAGCTTTTTTGGAAAGAAAGAGGTGTGAGAGTTTGTAATGGTAATCAGTGCTTTTAGGAGACAAGGTACAGTATAATTTTTAAGTGTAAAAAATGGGAAGTTACTGTGCTATTCCAGTCTTGACACAAGCCTGTACATAAGCTGTTGGGTGTTTCATGTATTGTGTGCTGTGAACAATTCTTTGTAGTTAGGTGCATGCTGTGAAGTTTCTTTAATATGTAATAAGGAAGCATAGTTAGATGTCAGAATATTACAGCTGTTAATCAGAAGCAGCTATATGAACAGATCCCTACTCTAAAAAGTTGAGCTCTTGTTTCTAAAGAATACAGTTGGATTGGTAAGTGCTAAAAATCTGGTACTGTATATTTGTCTGCATTTTTAAACATTAATGGTACAATCTTAAGTCTAATACGATTTTGCCTGTGGTAAATTAGTTGTGTAGTTATTTCATTTTGCTGATTGAAAATATTTTGACTGCACAACTATGGGTCCTCTTTACTTAGTTTATTGGAATAAATAATACATTCTTATTTTTCAACCTCTAATCTGTCTTTTACAGTTGGGTTGAAGAGGAGGACATGTTTTACTCCTCTCATGCAAGTGTCGCTATTAAATTAATTTCCTTTCGGATTTTGAAACTTCAAGTTTGAGTTCCGCAGATTGATGTAGTACACAAGTTAACACCCTGGCAGGGAAAAAGTTGTTTAACTGTGTCTTCCTACCTAAGTAATACTCAACGTTATGTGTAAATGATAGCATTGAATATGTTCAGCCATGTTTTAGGATGGGAGAGGGAGAGTCTGTTATCAAAGTGGCTTTCTTTCAGGAGACACTGTTGGGTTTAAGTTTTTGGAAGCGTATGATGTTTGGAAGACAATAACAAAACATTTTAAATACATTTATTCTTAGCAATATGGTTCAGACTGTTTCTAAAGCAGTTGTGACTTAAGAAAAAAAAAATAAACTCCTGTGTTCTTTACTTGGTATTTCTGACTTAACAAATATAAATCTGTCTCCGCTCTTAATTTTTAAGAGATTTTGCATAGAATTCTTTTTTTTTAAAGTGTTCAAGTTTCCTTAGTGAGCAGAAGAAGAATTTCTCATTGTACTGTCCATGTGCTGCTAAGAAAATTATACTTGTATTCATTTATGGGGGAAACTGACTGACGCGGTTTTTTTTCTTCAAACAGATGAAAACTTTGTTCTCAAACATGACAGAGCATTCCTTTTGTCAATGGCAAACCGAGGGAAACATACCAATGGTTCCCAATTTTTCATGTAAGTAGATGTAGTTTGAGAGCTAAACTTTTCTTAAACAGAGAAGCGCTGTTCATGAGAAAGATGGTATTGCTAAATTAAATATATATATGGATGTTTGACTAGAATCCAATGGGTATCTGCTGTTTGTGAGCTGTTGTAATTAGGAAACATTAAATATGATAGTCTCAATTTATTTGTGTTTTCCTGGAGCACGAGAATTGATCATATATGAATGTTACTTGTTTATTGCTTGTTTTTCTAAAATAACATTGGCCTAGACTTTTGTGTTCATTAGTGTCCCTGGGGTAGATTGTTTTTGCTTTGTGTTCTTCTTCAATATCATGCACATGAAATAAATTATAATTGAGCAACTGTAAACTCCAAACTTCAAAATTTTCTTTGAAAAAGGACAAGATGTCTAATATATAGATAGTTTAGTGTCAACAGTTGCATGTGTTTTCAAAATGTGGTCTGTCTTTGTGGGGTATTCGTACTTACTATTCTAGTCTATCCCTGAAGTACCTTCCTTCTGTGTTGCTGCATAGTACTGTACATATCTGTGTACAAATGGCTTTTTGCCAACACTGGTTAAACTGGATTTAAATTAAGGGTGTTTGTTGAAGGAACTGTAGAAGATCCCTTCTCGTACAGTTATTTCTATTATAAAACACCCCAGTTTATAAGCATACTTCTGTTACAATATACAAGATATTTGACTAAAGTACAGTTCTAACAGGAATAACTGTTCTATACTGAAAGAAATAACTAACGTTTTGGCTGATATCAAATTTTAGGCTCACTAATATCTCTTTAAAATTTGCTAATGTTTGACTATGCATCTACTTCACTATCTTTTAAAAATTGTCCCCCTTTTTAACATTTCATAGAATCATAGAATATCAGGGTGGGAAGGGACCTCAGGAGATCCTCTACTCCAACCCCCTGCTCAAAGCAGGACCAATCGCCAATTTTTGCCCCAGATCCGTAAATGGCCCCCTCAAGGATTGAACTCTCAATCTTAGGTTTAGCAGGCTACTGCTCAAACCACTGAGCTATGCATATCTGAAAAAAATCTGCTTTCTAACTTTGGGTTTATGTTAGGGAGGAGGTTTTCATTGTGAAGTATCTTTACATTGTTATTCTTCAGAAATTAAATAGTCATATAGTTTGCTACATTAAAACTTTGTTTACTTTGCCATCTTTCTTGATGGATAAGAATGAATGGCGCTTCACTGTCTTCAATAAAGGTGTAAATTGTCCAAAAGGATGCCCATTTTCTTTGCCTGAAAAGAGTTCTTCAACGTAATCTAATAAGGTTCAGATAAGAGACATTTTTAGGTCACTTCCTAAAGAATGTCCTAAAAATGGAAAACAGAAGCTCAAGAGGCAATCTTTGGAAATTGATTTACTTCTGATTTTACACTCAAACCCTCCGCTCCTCAAAAAGCTGCAGCTTTGTGGTGCCACCTGCTGTTATCTCTGTCAGTTTGGCTGGAAGATGGCTGTGTATTACTGAGTACAGTACATTTTATACATTTAGCTGTGTATATATAACATATGTTACATATATATAAAATTACATAACTTACAAATAAGTATTTAAAACAGGTTAGTTCACTGTTCCTTTTAAGTGTAATATATAGTGACTTGCTTTTTGATTCTCAAGTCATAATTTTCCATTTTTGAGTTTATCTGAACTGTAAAGTTGAAAATTTAATGAGCTACATCAATCAAGAAGCTACCATCTGAGGGCTCTAAAGTTTCTTTTATCTTATACATATCTAAATATGATATGGGAATCAAATTTTCTTAAATAGACAAGCTGAATGTTTGGTGTGTTTAGGTTAACTTTTTTTAAATAAAAAAGAACGTTAAGGTAACATTGAATACAAAATTTAAATTATTTGATTTAATCACTGAAAGATAAATATTTAAAGAAACGTTTCTATTATATTTTTCAAACATATGAAATGTTTTTAAGAGCACGTGTATTTTAAAAACTGCATTAATTGATATCACTTTTGTTTCTCTCTCAAAGAAAAAGTTTTACAGTTAAGCGTGAATCCTGCAACTGATAGCTCACAGGGCGGGATGGCTGCAACCATACAAGTTGCATTGAAACTCTACACAGGTGCAGCAGTATGGCTATGCATGATCAGTTGCAGAGGCGGGGTCGTCTTTCGTAATTTGATTTGTGGTTGGGCAAGAATGGGTCATGAAAGACCACAAACTACAACCATGGCTTTCTTTTCATGCAAACTCTCCTTTATGTGTATAAACTCACAAATCATAGCAACTGCTCATAAGATAGCTTCTGACATGCACAGTTTCAGATTTAGATAGCTCGTAAAAGTAATTGTTTCCAGATTTCACTCCCAATGATTTCATCGTTTAAAAGTTAAAAATGTAATATATGAAAGTAGTTGCTCTTGCTCAGCAAAGTTACCTCAACTTACAGTATTCCTCCAGGCTGAATGCCATTAAGTTTGTACAGCCTGATTTACCCTTATTAAAGTATACAATTCTTGAAACCCAAAATAGTCCTTTCCTGGCCTCATCCTTTAAGCTGTTTGAGAGGCAAAATTAATATAATATAATATAATCTTAATATTTAATATTAAATAGAATGTTCGTTTTAAAATCTATAATTCCATTTATATAGCTAAAAGGATTTAAATTCTTCAAAGATGCCAAATCAAAGATTATTGGGTAGGTTTTAAAGGACATTTTCAGACTTTAAATAAAACACAGTCATACCTTTTTGAAATGATACATCCAACTTGTTGGATTTATAGAAGGAGATAGATGTCAACTCTTCCTTAATTTTTGTTTTCAGTCCTGCATATACAGGGTTTGGTGCATGATTGGATAGCATATTCTGATATTGCACATATTTGTATTGATGTCAAGAGCTTTATATTTCTCCATAGGGTGGATTTGATTTAAATCAAATTGATTTTCAATCATGATTTAAATCATTAGTCAGGAAGACTTGATTTAATCATGGTTTTCTACGTAAAAGTGCACTCTTGTTGGTTGTTACAACCTAAATACATATTCTTCACAGCTCAGAGATTAGAAGCAGGTTTCATTTTTTGAAGGTACACACATTTTTAAATAGTGATTTATTTTGAAAACTTTTCAGATTAGTTTTACAGCTATAGCAGAAAATGAATGATTGGTTATTTCATTTACCAAAAGTAATTGAAGCAGATATTTATGAAGTCATTGGGAGGTGAACTATCTCCAATTCAACAGGTTAATCATTAATATTTGCAGGATTTTCTTGCCATGTTGTATTAGGAGGAGACCATCACCAGACAGACATTTCAATTGTTTTATTTAACTATTCTCACCTCTATATATTATTTAAAACCATTTTTGCTGTTAACAAGCATGTTACCTCTGGAGACACAAATCCACAGTCTGAGAACTGTAAAACTAAGCATCTCTGATGGTATCTTTTAGACTCAGCACTGAGTAAATAGAAAGATTAACCTAAATAATCTATACAGAAGCCTGTGGAACCCCATAAGATTGGGTCCCTAATCCAGGAACGATTGGAACTCATTTACAAAGCTTTTCTTAAACATTACATGAATATATTGTCTCATACTATAGAATTAGAATTAATAATCCCTATTCCATGATGAGATATCTTTGAGCTATAATGTATCTTAATTAAAATTATCTTTAGATAGGTTTTTTCCTCAAAAAGCATTTTATAAAAAAAATCCAATTTATATTTAAAAAAATCTGATTTTTTTCTTTTCTTTTTTTTTTTTTAAATTTATCCACCCTGTTTCTCCAGACAAACTGAGGCCCCAGACTGTCAAGTGTTTATGCACGTGCTGAACTCTAAAACCATGGATTAGTGCTTGGAGTTAAGCATAAGTGTTTGCAGGACTGAAGCCTAAGTAGAAATAAAGGATTGCACAACTTTAAAGACATGGTTGTTCAAAATGACTTATTTGTTGGCCTCATTTTAAGAGGGCCTTTCCTCTTATCAGGCATTAGTGCTGTTTGGTATAACTGTGGACTTTTCAATAACCTATTAGGCTGTGAATATTCTTTTGGCTGGTAGACTGGATTAACGCACAGTTGCTACTGTCCAGTATGATGCTCCATCAAATGCCCAATGAAAAACAAATTTAAATTGAATTATTATATTGTGAGTTACTTGAAATTGATTATACTGAACACCAATGCTCTGGTCTTATAAGCACAGAATTTTACTAATTTCAGACCACTTCAGTTGTAGTTTATTGATCTGGAATGTCATGGGTGTGAATGAGTAGGGCAGAGAAACTGGTCTCTTATCAAGTACTGCTAGAGAAGTTTAAATGGAAAAGACTGAAGAAATAGGTTGGGGGGAAAATTAAGGATCAATCTGAGAGAAGAACAAACAGGGCAAAAAAACCCTTTAGTAGAGAATAAGACATGGTCATAGAAGCGTAATGAAGTGTGCTCTGTGTCACAAGTGGTAATAAAAGGTTTTTATTGTTAGACAATTTTCTGCTATTTAACTTTGTATTATGATTATTAAATGCAGGGAATGATTTGGGATCAATTGAAAATACTTAGCTGAAGACAAGATCACATTTATTGGAATAACCAATCTTTAAATGTATTAAACGGAGTTATTCTGTTCACCAGTGTTACTGAAGCACGTTGTTGCTTAATTAAGTAAATGTTCAAGAAGTCTTTCTATACCATTTGATTTTAAATATTCAAGGTGTTACTCCTAATATTTCATGAGACTATGGTGCAGGTTCTTAGATTTGGCTGTTACAAGTTGAAAACAAATTATAAAGCAATAGTGTAAAGCTAAAAATTACCCATTGATATTTTTCTCATAAAGGACCACTGCCAACTTCAATTTTTTATATTAACCACTTTCAGATAATTCAGGGTTCTGGGAGAACACCCTTTAAATATAGTATGTCCTGACTTTTTTTTAAACCTTGAAAAAAACAAACAAAGATTTTCCTGATCCCATGCTGATATTCAGAAGTGTTTTTTGGATGGGACAGAAATCAATAGGGGATATACTAGGCTTACCCGTCTTTCTCCTCACTGCCCAGTGCCTGCTCAGTTTTAGCTGTGCTGCTGCTGTTACTGGTAAATATCTTCTTGCAACGCCTGGGGAAGAACATGTGTGAGCCATCCTAGAGTGGTGCATGGGCATAATGTGGTAATAATTATATTAGTAATACTTGAGACTACAAGTGTAACTGACCATCAACAAAACAGTGAAACTGAGCACATACAAAATGTTATAAAATTCACAAAGGCTCTGATCCTTCAAACACTTGTTGGCAACATTACCTTTCTCATACACAGTTGGGGGAGGAGGGGAGGGAGAGTTCAAGAATCCAAAGACAGACCTCATTGATTAATTTTGGTGGGACTACTTGAAATAGTATGATAAGCACGTGTTTGATTGCAGGATCAGGCCCAAAGTAAAAAAAAAAAAAAATCCCAAACTGAAAAGCTCGAAAACACATTTTCTCTTCGTTATTGTAGTCTAGATACTATTTGTAACAATAATAGGTACGCATTTTTCATATTGTGATCTTGTCAGTATTTCTTTAAACTAACCAGTTAGCCTACTGAGAATTCAGGTGACTTTTTTTTCCAAAGCTTCTTGAAGATGTGTGAAAAGTCCTAAATATTATTCCCCATTATTTTGAGTGTTTGGAATTTTTGCATTTATATCTTAGAGCTAGTTTATGAAGTTTTGAAGCCATTCGTTTCTGCACTAAACATCATTTGAGGAAAAACTCTTACTTAGTATCAGTTTAATGCTGTGAGCCACAGGAATTACATGTCTACTTTTTCATGCTGACAAATTAATTCCTGGTAGAATTTTAACATTTCAGAAAGTCACATTTCTGAAGCACAGTGCCATGTTTTGTAACAAAAATAGAATAAATAGACATCTTTGAACTCCTGAGTGAAGAAGAAAACTCATTTTGAGGGTTGTGCTATATGACCACTGTTACAGCCACTTCTGTATATTACTAATAATTAATTGGAAACAGTTAATTACTAAGCTTTTCAGTTAAGGTCTTATAATGTGAGTGTCCCAAATAACATTCAGAATTTTTCCATTGTTACTACTTTGAAGTAAAATTTTCTATTTAATTTTATTTGTACTATTTTACAGTAATATATTAAACTACTAAATAGATCAAAGGGGATTCAGTATTTCAGTGTTTTTGACCACAGTCCTTCAAAATGCTTATACGTGCTTAATTTTAACACATGAATAATCCCATTGACTTGCACGACTCACATTAGTAAAGTTAAGCACATACCTAAGCACTGCAGGATCATAGCCTATGTGCGTCAAGGCAGAGTTAAAAAAAACCTGCTCTTTGTTTAGTTGTTAATTTGTAGATTAATTTAACTAAGCAATATTTAGCTGTTCAATATATCTTCTTTATTCCAAATAAGTTAATTGTATTACTGAAATAATGTTGCAGTTTTAGAAGTATGTCAAAACAAAAATGTAAAGTCATAGGGTAAAAATACTTCCTCCGTTTGCATCTTCAATCTTGATTTCCTTGTTAGATTTCTAGTTAAATAATAGCCCTCCCTTGCTTTTTAATGACAGTGTCTATTTTCCCTTTTTAAGGAAAACTTATTAACATGAGAGAGGTCTTAGCCAGTTGCTGGAACTTGTGAAAGTGTAGATTAACAGATTTCTAATGTGTTTTACTGGTAAATCAGTAGTTTTCAGTATCATATTTATATAAGAAATGTAGTAGTATGGCATCCTATAAAGTATAGAATTAGGACTTGCTTCAGTAAACCTCTTAAACACCTGTGGAACTATAAGCATCTGAGAAGTCCCATTGAAATCAGCTACTCATTTGCTAAATTATGCTTGTTTTCAGGTGCTTTGCTGGATTGAGGATTTAATTAAGGGTATGAGTGGATTCCATTTTCACAATGGTTTATCTTTGTAATTCAGTGCTCAAGCAGAGCATTTCTTTAGTGTTTAAAAACAAAACTTGTTCTAGCTTTCCAAATACCTTTTTGTTCTATAGAAAATTTAGAGCCCTCTATTTTTAAAGCATCCTTGTTTTGCATACTTTAAATTTGTATTTTAATAAAACAGACTCCATTTTGTTTGAAAATGTATTACAATTTATTTCTTGCCATTTTTGTGTAAAATTTACAGAAACAGTGTTACATCGTGCGCTCCAAAGGTAATGTCTCATTCCTCTAAGGCTCTGTCCTTTCTTCTTTTCTTCTCTTCTTGTTTTTCTCTTTCTTTCTTGTCTTTTTCTGATCATGTTATTACATGCATTGAATCCTATGTTAGTGCTGAAGTCCTTTTAAGAATACAAATAAACTTGCTTTATCAGAAGGATTCTCTTCTATGTGGCAATAATATTTTTAATCTATTTACTAGTTCTCTTCACTGACTATGGTTACTTTTTTCTGTAAATATTAACTTGGATAATACTGTCTCTTAAATGGCAGTTTTTGAAATTTGTTTAATTGTTAGTAAAATGAAGTTATGCAGAAATACAGTTCTCTATATGAAATTAAATGTTTCTTGGGGAATGAATTCTATTCACAGCTGTGGATAGATAGAGCCTGCTTCTTGCTCTTGAAAAGTGATAGTGCAAGAAATGAGACAGATGAAATTTCAGAGTATTCTTTCTATGGAAATATTAGCCGACCTTAAAAAATTAACTGAAGTATAATAAATCTAATCTGAAGTAGTCTTGTGAGGAGATATTCAATGGCGCAACGAACAGTTAGGTACCCAGCTTTCATTAAAGGCCTGTGTGTTGTTCACCTGACTTTCATTTGTGCATTTGAAAATCTCCCCCTTGACTTTTTCCTCTTTTCGTTTCATGAGCAAGCAAATGAAGAAAACCGTTTATCCATTTTGGCAGGCTCAAACTGCCAGTGAAATAAGGGAGAAAAACCCCTAGATAGGTTTTGCCACAATGGCTGCCCTTTTCTTTGTTAATCCAAGACTCTAAAGCCCCAGTTCAACAAAGTACCTGAGCCCATCTTAGTGCTTTGCCAAATCAGTATCTAAGTCTTTCTTGTCACTCGGTAGTCACTAGTATATTCATTGTGTTTTAAACTGTTGCATATTATTTTCTTGACTTCTAAAAACTAAAAGTATACATTTCCGTGCTGGTTTCACTAAAGTAACCGCTTGTTTCAATTTCAATCTTTTAGAACAGTTTAATTATAAAACTTGGTTAAAATAAAATATTTACTTGAATGTAGATTGTTAATGTAATTAATTTTTTTGTTTATCAAACTATAATGGCCATAAGAGATTGCTTATCCATAGTAATATATTTCATCAAGAAAGTAAGATTTATTTTATGAACGAACAGAAGGGACACACAAAACAGGAAAATAAATTAAATGTCTTCCATGTAAGCAGCTCTTGTCTTGAAGTTACACTAGAATGATTTCCTGCACTATGTAATGTGGGGAAAGAGGGGAGTGGTGGTGTTTGGACACAAATAAAGGTGAGGCATGAATATTTTTTTGTAGTTCCATCTTTTGGCAGATGTGATCCAGTGCTGCAACACCCCATTGATTTTATTGGACGGAATCATGGCCGCCAATCTAGTTTTGAACTGTCTGATTAAAAAGTAACTTTTCAGTGATAGTTTAAGTACTGAATCCTTGATACCAAGTCTGCTTTAATGAAACCTCAAATGGAACATCTATTGTGGACCCCCCAGGATTTGAAAAGAATTGGTGGAAGGGGCATAGAAAGGGAAAATCATGATTTCTGTGGGTTCAGGGAATAATTTGAGAAAAGAAATTCACGTACAGGTCATGTTGATACTCTGATGAGTAAAATTAATGTGATGGTGGGTTGTTGTTTGTTTTAAATGATGTCCCTAGTTGAATTTCTGTGTCTAAATAGCGCAGTTCCTCTTGCATCTTTTAATGCAGCCTTGCTTTGAACAGACTGAACTTGGATGCAAGTATTATGTCATGCTAGTGTTTTGCAACTTGGAAGTAATTTCCTTTCCTCACTGGGAGAGAATTTAAAGAGTGACTCCAATCCTTTATGATAAAATTAAATCTCTTTTACAAAATTGTTTGAGTCAGATCTTTTTAAATTTAATATTCTCATCTTGAAGGGAAATAAGAAATGTGACAGACGTAGCTCTGTTGTACTGGATGTAGTGCAGTGACTGTTTCTCTGTTGGCTCCTACACACCCAGCTATTTCTAACCTAAATGAATGGAGGTATCTATATGAGGCATTAATCATGGATAATGTTAGCTTCTGTTACTATACAGCTGATTCCCTACCCAGCAGAGCAATCTGCTGCTGTAGAGAGGACTGCAAACTTAATATGTGAGAGGCAGTATTGTAGTCTTGATGTTATATATAGATGTATTGTTTTGGAAGCTGATTCATGGAGCCAGCAAAATAGAATGAGAATGAGAAAGTAGGAAAAATGTGCTTTCCTGTATTGTAACTCCTGTTTTTGTTTTTGTTTTGTTTTTTTGCGCGGGGGGGGGGGGGGGTTGGTTTGTGTGTTGCTTAATAGAACTCACTTAAAAATAATAGTTACATTCTTGTACTGTAATAATTTCAGAAGTACTTCACCCAGTCTTTTTTATTGCCAAATGGTATAGTTTTTTTATACTTAAAAATATTACCATGAGATGTCTTGGAGTATATATTTATACAGACATTAATACATGAAAAAATTGTTTATTGCATGCATTTAATGATTTTTTTAAAATAGGACTTGTAAATGTTGTACTCGTTAATGTAAATTATTTTTTATACTAATGTTCACAATTCCCTGTACTTAGTATGATTTTAATCTTTATTTAGACTTTTATCAAATTTTTAACTGGATTTTTTCACTGTTTTTTGTCTTTTACCTTCACTTTTTTGTTTCCTCTGCCATTCTGCTTTTTACCTCTTCATCTGAATCCCTGATTTTTTACCATCATATCCATGTTGATGTATGTCAAATTAGAACAACAAAGCCTGCTCCTCATCTTGATGGGTAAGACTTCTATTTTTAACTTGTACTGTTAATAAAATTCTAATATTCAGGAATAAGTAGTTCACATCTCAATTTAAAGGTGGACAGAACTTAGAAACAAAAAATAATTGGTTGGTTTGATAGAAAAATGTGGCGGAGGGTTGCCATTTCAGCTTGTTTTACTATCTTTAAAAAAAAAAAACCTACATAGTCATGTTTCAGAATAACAGCCGTGTTAGTCTGTATTCGCAAAAAGAAAAGGAGGACTTGTGGCACCTTAGAGACTAACCAGTTTATTTGAGCATGAGCTTTCGTGAGCTACAGCTCACTTCATCGGATGCAACCGATAAAGTGAGCTGTAGCTCACGAAAGCTCATGCTCAAATAAATTGGTTAGTCTCTAAGGTGCCACAAGTCCTCCTTTTCTTTCTACATAGTCATGAACGTAATCAAATTCTTTATTTTTAACTTAGGGTTTTGGGGGTTTTTTTTGTTTTTTTTGTTTTTTAACTTCCAGCTTTTGTTGTTAACCCTTGGGCCTCTGGGTTTAAAAATATAAAAATAAAATTATAATAACCTTATTTTCTTGTAGTGTCTTCAATATAGATAGTATCCCCAAATACTTTAGAGTCACTGCAAATATTAATTATGGGACTAGAAAATGGGAGGAAGAATTTAGAAGTCATTGCGCTCTAATGAATAGCGAGTAAAGAATAATCCCATCTATATTGCTGATTTACCATGTGTCTTTGGGCAAGCCCTTTAACTTCTGTTTTAGTTTCCTGTCTAAAATGGTGATAATGATTACCTACCTTACTGATATGCAGTGAGAAATAAGTTTGTCAATGCCTTGAGATATCAAATACCTAAATTGAATAGTTCTCTCAATAAAGGCAATTTAGAGCCCTGCGAACGCTCCGAAGGGTGCCTCCATGATGCCACTCTTCCTTGGCTTGTCAGTGGCAAGGGCAACCCACACAGCTGTCTGCTGGGTTGTCATTGTGCTCCTCTTTCAGCAGGCTGTGCCTTCCCTACCTTCCTGAGCCATTATACCCTTTTGCCAGCCAGGCTGGGATCTAATAAGGGACTCTTTTAAACACTCAATGTGTGACATGCAATTTTTGAGGGGTGTATGTAAATATTTCACTGAATCGGGTCTCCTTTAGCACCTCAGTATGTTATATCAGATAGAGAAGAGCTGCTGTTTCTAGGCATTGGGATGCCCTGTGTCTTTAAGGACACAGCCCTGGGAAGTGGGTGCTTAGACATATGGCCCTATGAGAGGGGAAATAAAAAAGGCCCTCTGCCACCCACCCTATTTTTGCAAACACAGCAGGAGGCTCACTCCATCAGGATAACTATTCTCCCCCCGCCCCTCCTTGTGCCAAGGATTTGCCCTCTGCCATAGTCTGGCAGCACCTCAACCCTGGATTAAACCCCAACTCATCCCCACCCCATCAAAGGACAATGGGGAGCTGAGGAGCAGCTTCAGCCCCAGGACCCTGAGCAGCAGGAGAAGATGGGGGAGTGCCATAGTCACCTGCATCATGGCAGCAGCTGCCTAGCTTTGGCTTCTGGCCTCTGACCTGGCCAGGGGCAAGACCTTGCAGGGGGGTGGAGGAGGAGGCAGTGCCAGCACTTAATTGAGGAAGAGCCGGGGGTCGGTTCACAAGAGGGGGCAGAATCTTGTGGCGAGGGAGGGAGCATTCCTCCCCCCCTCCCCCCAATTTTCTATCCAGCCCATCTCAGCCCCTCCAGTGAGAAGAGGCTGGTGCTGCCCCTGATTGTGATTAGGAGCCAAATTCTGGCCTAATAAAGTGCACATGCAAAGGTGGATTTGTCTTCCAAAGCTGCTGTTGACTTCCAGAAGAAGCTATGCACGACATGACCCTCTTTTTTTTTTTTTTTTTTTTTTTTTTTTAAAATAGTGCATGAAATCCTTACATTTTTGATAACATGATGTTGGGGTGTTTTTGTGTTTTTTTTGTTTTTTGAAAGATTGTTTTACTAACCCTAAATTTTGGACATAAACAACCTGGTAATACAGATGGAACTGAATTATTCCATGTAAGAATATGACTTTCAGTCTATGAAGAAATCAGTGGAGAAGAATCCCAGCTATACCTAAACAGTTGTACTTTCTGAATCTTGTATTTCTGCAGTGTACATGTTGTCTTTGGACTGGTTATTTCTGGTTTTGAAGTGATAGAACAAATAGAAAATCTGAAAACTGATACTGCAAGTAGGCCATATGCAGACGTGCGAGTTATTGACTGTGGGGTGCTTGTTACAAAATCAGCAAAAAATGGTAAGCAAACATGTTGCTTGAAATGTATTGAAAATTGTCTTATGCAAAGATTACAAAATTTTTACTTATTTCTAAAAACTTAGTGGTTCTCTGGCATTTTAATTTGGATTTAAAGATGTCTGAGAATTAGGTACTTTTTTCTAAACTGAAGATTCTCTCACTTGAAAAAGGGCATGCCCATTTCCTGTCAACATTGCTTACATTTATTTTTGTGAACTGCCATACTGAACTTGAACACTGATTTCTTTCCCAGTATTTGAGAGGTGGAGCTCTAAATATAGTCCTTCGTACTGCACAAACTATAGACCTTTTTGGATATCTGAGCTGTTAACATAAAACTAGTCATGAAATTAATGTTAACAGAATTTTTTTCCCCTTAAATCATCAGAGGAAAATGTATGAGGACCAAACTTTACTGGGTATCCCATAACTTGTAAAAATTATATCCAAAGCATCACTGGAAATTCGTATAGGCCGAGATTTGACCTTTCTGAAAACTGTTAAAAGATGGGGGTAGGCCTACGGCTTCTAAATATTTTCCCATCCATCCATCCATCCCCTTCCTCTCCCACAACCAATTCTCCACAACTTAATTGAACTTAACCAAAACCACTTACCATTTTAGTGACAGTACACCAAAATATGATAGGCAGGCTTCCTCAATGCTCTGCAAAACACTTGTGCAAAATACGTTCTTGCTGGTGTCGATGAAATTGTTTTTACATGCCAAATAAACTAAAGACAGCATAGGTTTCTGAATTACCCGGAATAAACTACAATAATAAGCTTGCCAAATTGAAAAAGGACAAAATTGATTTTGTGTATTTAAACTGAGTCCCTTTAAATTTTGAGTGAAATATAAGATTTTGTTATTTTTTTTAAAATGGTGCAAACATTTAAAATTGTGAAGAGTTATGGAATGAGAGACTACAGATGGGCAGACAATATAGCAAAAAAATATTTCACATGATACTGACCCCAGGAAGAAAGATGGAGGGATTTTTGAATTGGAGGGAAAGTCTTTCTTATGTGACTGCTGGTTCAGCGACTTCCTTCTGTCATCTTGTGAAGATTAGCAGAGATTTGTTGAGTCTTCCTGGCTTGGTTGGGAAAATGAACACCAGGTCTGAGAGAGAGGAAAAACACTCTCTCCTGAAGCTTCATTTTCAAAGGGTTAGAACAAAGAGACTTTGGTCTTGTTGCCTGAGGGACAGCTTACAGTATTCCTGCAGGAGGAGAGGAGGGTGACATTCCCATTTGTGAACGTTTCCCCCTAGTTCATTGGGTGTGGTCCTAGAGCAGAGGTGGGCAAACTATGGCCCATGGGCCACATCCAGCTCCTGGCCCAGGAGGCTAGCCCCTGGCCCCTCCCCCCACTGTTCTTCCCCTACCCCGCAGCCAGTGGCTGCGAGATCCTGCTGCTCTGAGCGGCATGGTAAGGGGGCGGCAGTGGGGGGGTTGGGTAGGGGATCCCAAGGGGGCGGTTAGGGGACAGGGAGCAGGGGATGTTGAATGGGGCGGAGGTTCTGGGGCAGTTAGGGGTCAGGGAACATGGGGGGTTGGACAGGGCGTGGGAGTCCCGGGGGGCCTGTCAGGGGGCAGGGATGTGGATAGGTCGGGGCAGTCAGGGAGTAGGGAGGTTGGATAGGGTATGGGGTCCCAGGGGGAGGTTTGGGGCAGGGGGTCCCAGGAGGGGGCAGTCGGGACAAGGAGCAGCGGGGGTTGGATGTGTCGGGGGTTTTGAGGGGGACAGTAAGGGGGCAGGAAGTGGGAGGGGGCGAATAAGGGGCAGGAGGGCTGTTTGGGGGGCACAGCCTTCCCTACCTGGCCCTCCATACAGTTTCGCACTCTGCTGTGGCCCTTGGGCCAAAAAATTTGCCCACCCCTGTCCTAGAGGGTAGTGGACAAATTCTATACAAGTATGAAGATGAATGATAGAGCAGACTGATGTGGTTTCTACGAGAAGAGGTGGATATTGGGACTGACTCTGAGAGTCTTGATACTGATTTTAAGTGTAACTTGTGCGTTGATCATCTAAGATGTTTGAGTCACAAAAAAACAAAAAAAAGATGAATGTGGATGGTGCTTGTTCATCTCTCTCTTTTGTCCTAGGAAGAACCAATGACATGAAGTCACAGTATTGCAAGCTAAAATTTATTTTAAAGTAGTCAAGTGATTAAAAAAATGAATCGTGCAATTAAACAACAATAGAATACCATTTATTTTAAGTTTCAGAGTAGCAGCCGTGTTAGTCTGTATCTGCAAAAAGAACAGGAGGACTTGTGGCACCTTAGAGACTAACAAATTTATTTGAGCATAAGCTTTTGTGAGCTACAGCTCACTTCATCGGATGCATTCAGTGGAAAATACATGGGGGAGATTTATATACCCAAAGAACATGAAACAATGGGTGTTACCATACACACTGTAACGAGAGTGATCAGGTAAGGTGAGCTATTACCAGCAGGAGAGCCGGAGGGGGGTGCGGGGCAGCTTTTGTAGTGATAATCAAGGTGGGCCATTTCCAGCAGTTGACAAGAACGTCTGATTTCAGAGTAACAGCCGTGTTAGTCTGTATTCGCAAAAAGAAAAGGAGTACTTGTGGCACCTTAGAGACTAACCAATGTATTTGAGCATAAGCTTTCGTGAGCTACAGCTCACCATCCGATGAAGTGAGCTGTAGCTCACGAAAGCTTATGCTCAAATAAATTGGTTAGTCTCTAAGGTGCCACAAGAACGTCTGAGGAACAGCGGGGCGGTGGGGGGAAATAAACATTGGGAAATAGTTTTACTTTGTGTAATGACCCATCCACTCCCCGTCTTTATTCGAGCCTAAGTTAATTGTATCCAGTTTGCAAATTAATTCCAATTCAGCAGTCTCTCTTTGGAGTCTGTTTTTGAAGTTTTTTTGTTGAAGAATTGCCACTTTTAGGTCACTCAATTACAGACCTAAAAGTGGCAATTCTTCAACAAAAAAACTTCAAAAACAGACTCCAAAGAGAGACTGCTGAATTGGAATTAATTTGCAAACTGGATACAATTAACTTAGGCTCGAATAAAGACGGGGAGTGGATGGGTCATTACACAAAGTAAAACTATTTCCCAATGTTTATTTCCCCCCACCGCCCCGCTGTTCCTCAGACGTTCTTGTGGCACCTTAGAGACTAACCAATTTATTTGAGCATAAGCTTTCGTGAGCTACAGCTCACTTCATCGGATGGTGAGCTGTAGCTCACGAAAGCTTATGCTCAAATACATTGGTTAGTCTCTAAGGTGCCACAAGTACTCCTTTTCTTTTTGCGAATACAGACTAACACGGCTGTTACTCTGAAATCAGACGTTCTTGTCAACTGCTGGAAATGGCCCACCTTGATTATCACTACAAAAGCTGCCCCGCACCCCCCTCCGGCTCTCCTGCTGGTAATAGCTCACCTTACCTGATCACTCTCGTTACAGTGTGTATGGTAACACCCATTGTTTCATGTTCTCTGTGTATATAAATCTCCCCACTGTATTTTCCACTGAATGCATCCGATGAAGTGAGCTGTAGCTCACGAAAGCTTATGCTCAAATAAATTTGTTAGTCTCTAAGATGCCACAAGTCCTCCATTTATTTCAAATAATTTTGGATGTTTACTACATTTTCAAATATATTAAATTTCCGTTACAACACAGAATACAAAGTGTACAGTGCTCACTTTATATTTATTTTTTATTACAAATATTTACACTAAAAAAACAAAAGTTTTCAGTTTACCTCATACAAGTACTATAATGCAATCTCTTTATCATGAAAGTTGAACTTACAAATGTAGAATTATGGTAAAACAAAAACTGTTTTACTTTTGAATGCAATGTGAAACTTCAGAGCCTAGAAGTCCACTCAGTCCTACTTCTTGGTCAGCCAATCACTCAGACAAACAAGGCTGGTTACAATTTGTGGGAGATAATGCTGCCTGCTTCATTTTTACAATGTCACCTGAAAGTGACAACAGGTGTTCGCATGACACTGTTGTAGCTGGTGTTGCAAGATATTTACATGCCAGATGCGATAAAGATTCATGTGTCCCTTCATGCTTCAACCACCATTCCAGAGGACATGTGTCCAGGCTGATGATGGATTCTGCTTTATAATGAGCCAAAGTGGTGCGGACTGATACATGCTCATTTTCATCCTCTGAGTCAGATGCCAACAGCAGAAGGTTGATTTTTTTTTTTTTTGGTTGTGGTTCGGGTTCTATAGTTTCCATATCAGAGTGTTGCTCTTTTAAGACATCTGAAAGCATGCTGCACACTTTCACGATAAAGAGATTGCACTTCAATACTTGTATGAGGTGAATTGAAAAATACTATTTGGTTTATCATTTTTACAGTGCATATAGTTATAATAAAAATAATAATATAAACTGTGCACTTTGTATTCTGTGTTGTAATTGAAATCAATATTGAAAATGTAGAAAAACATTCAAAAATATTTAATAAATTTCAATTGGTATTCTATTATAAATGTTATTAATCGCAATTAATTTTTTGAGTTAATCGCATGAGTTAACTGTTCTGTTCATATGACCAAATATCCACACATTTACTTATTAACATTTCTTTATAAAACACTTATTTGTTGATATGGCAAGCTTTTCATCTTGTTCATACACTATAATTTGTTTATTAAAATATTAAAAAATCCTCCTGTGTTATGTATAATTGAAATGTTGGTTATAAAGTGGTACACTCTGTTTTTTAGGGTAGAGAGATGTAAATTGGAGAGCTGTATAGTTCACTTGGTAGAAACTGAAGAATTCTACCACACTCATCCTTACTCTGATATAAAAAATTATTATACTTCAGGTTAATCATTTCATTGATATTTCATTCATTTAATATGTATGGTCCGAACACTTACTTAATGTAATTACACATTTAAGTGTCCTGTTTCTTTTCTGTTGTGGCTAATCGGGAAATAAGGGAGCTGATGATTGTTTATAGTTTACACTCTGCTCTTTTGGAGAATCATGTTTCTATAATAGTGTCGTCTCAAGTTTTAGAGAAAAAGAGGAAAGCGTCTACTCACTCAGAAGCTTCAGATTCCTCCTCTAGCTCATCAACCTCTTCAGAATCTTCATCGGAAAGTGAAGCTGAAAATGAGAAAAGTAGAAGAAGAAAGCGCAAGAGAAGAACTAAAATAAAACAATCAAGAAAGCGAAGACGGGAAGAGAGAAAGAAAGAGGAGCCAAGGTGCAAACGGATATCAAACCAAAGAGGGTGACTAATCTGTTAAGAATCCCAAAGAAATCATGTGTGAAATTACCATGTTAATTATATAGGTGCTTTATGGAAAACATTATTAAGATGTATTTAATTCTGGAAGTTTGATTTTGTTCGTCCTTGAAAATTAAAGTTTGCTGTAGATTTAATTAAAGATTTTTTTACTAAATATAGAGAAGCTATTAATAACTTAACTAATAAACTGCATCTCTGCACACTGACAGCCATTTGGGACATAATATATTTACATACATTGGGAAGGAGAAACTAATGCATGGAGACAAGATTTAATTATTTGGGATCATTTTTAAAGTAGAGGAAAATTTACTGTACTGTATTAAGGATGGTCATATTAAAATGTGATATTTATTTTCAATTATGATTTCCTTTATTTTAGAATATTAAGATACCTGTTGACACTGTAATAAGTTAACTGATGATCCAAGAAGGAAATATAACTTTTGTCTGTTAAATGTGAAAGGAGCCTTGTTTCTCTAGTTCTTTGATAGCTTGACTTGTAGATGTTGGCATAAAATTAAATGAGTTAACAATGTGATAGAACAATGTGATGAGTTAACAATGTGACATATCCTTAATGTTGGATATGTCACTTATGGTTATTTTTTTTTAAATCAGTTTTGAGAATCTGTACGTCTTTCAGCCTAGGTTTAGATAATAGTTTTGCTTTGTAAATTGCTTTCTCCCCCCTCCTACCCCCCAGCAGCCATTCTGACAAGAGTGATGTAAATGAGAGAAAATCAATTGACTTGAGCACAAAAAGGGACAAACCTGTGGTTCGACCTGAAGAAATTCCCCCAGTGCCTGAAAATAGATTTTTGCTGAGAAGAGATGTGCCTGTTGTCAAAGTAGAACCTGAGCCGTAAGCTGCAGATTTAACCTTTTTTGTTACACTATAGTATTAACTTAGTGGGGATGTTCTTTCCATTAATAAAGGATTTTCTGTACTGACTCTCAGAGGGTCTCCCAGTGGTGAAAGTAAGGTTCTTAACATTAAGTAACTTAGCTGCTTGTAACATTTTCCACTGGAATTTCCACTTCAGCCTGTGTCTCTAATCTCATCAGATCGAATCTTATGTAATAACTTGGGCTGTCGATTAATCGCAGTTTATTCATATGATTAACTCAAAAAAATTAATCGTGATTAATAAAATTAATCATGATTAATTGCACTGTTAAACGATAGAATACCAATTGAAATGTATTAAATATTTTTGAATGTTTTTCTACCTTTTCAAGTATATTTATTTCTGTTATAACACAGAATACAAATTGTACAGTGCTCACTTTATATTATTTTTATTACAAATATTTGCACTGTAAAAATGATACAAAAATACTATTTTTCAATTCACCTCATACAAGTACTGTAGTGCAATCTTTTTATCGGGAAACTGTAACTTACAAATGTAGATTTTTGTTGTTATATAACTACACTCAAAACCAAAACAATGTAAAACTTTAGAGCCTAAAAGTCCACTCAGTCCTACATCTTGTTTAGCCAATCCCTAAGACAAACAAGTTTGTTTACATTTACAGGAGATACTGCTGCCTGCTTCTTATTTACAGTGTCACCTGAAAGTGAGAACAGGTGTTCGCATGGCAGTTTTGTAGCCAGCGTTGCAAGGTATTTACGTGCCAGATATGGTAAACATTCGTATGCCCCTTCATGCTTCGGCCACCATTCCAAAGGACATGCTTCCATGCTGATGATGCTTGTTAAAAAAATTAATGCACTAGTTAAATTTGTGACTGAACTCCTTGGGGGAGAATTGTATATCTCCTGTTCTGTTTTACCCGCATTCTGCCATATATTTCATATTATAGCAGTCTTGGATAATGACCCAGCACATATTCGTTTTAAGAACACTTTCACAGCAGATATGACAAAATGCAAAGAAAGTAGCAATGTGAGATTTCTAAAGATAGCTACAGCACACAACCCAAAGTTTAAGAATCTGAAGTGCCGTCCAAAATCTGAGAGGGACGAGGTGTGGAGCATGTTTTCAGAAGTCTTAAAAGAGCAACACTCAAGTTGCGGAAACTACAGAACCTGAAACACCAAAAAAGAGAATCAGCCTTCTGCTGGTCGCATCTGTGTCAGATGATGAAAATGAACATGTGTCGGTCTGCACTGCTTTGGATTGTTATTGAACAGAACCCATCATCAGCATGGACACGTCCTCTGGAAAGGTGGTTGAAACATGAAGGGACATATGAATCTTTAGCACATCTGGCAAGCAAGTATCTTGTGATACCGGCTACAACAGTGCCTTGTGAACACCTGTTTTCACTTTCAGGTGATGTAACCAAGAAACGGGCAGTGTTATCTCCCGCAAATTGTAACCAAACTTGTTTGAGTGAGTGATTGGCTGAAGTGGGACTGAGTGGACTTGTAGGCGCTAAAGTTTTATACTGTTTTATTTTTGAATGCAGTTATTTTTTGTACATAATTCTACATTTATAAGTTCAACTTTCATGATAGAGATTGCACTACAGAGCTCGTACTACGTGAATTAAAAAATACAATTTCTTTTGTTTTTTACAGTGTATTTGTAACAAAAAATAAATATAAAGTGAGCACTGTACACCTCGTATTCTGTGTTGTAATTGAAATCAATGTATTTGAAAATGTAGAAAACATCCAAAATATTTAAATAAATGGTATTCTGTTATTGTTTAACAGCACGATTAATCATTTGATTAATCAAGATTAATTTTTTTAATTGCTTGACAGCCCTAGTAATAACTTTACATTGTGCCACTCATTGTGAAGGATCCCAAATGTGTTACAAACCTAAATTGAAATATAAACAATACAAATAGATTACTTCATCCATTGCTTCTGTATGAAACCCCAGGATAAAATGCAGTAATTTGTTTAGCAGTGCATAGCAATATAACAGAGTAGTTTAAGAGGGAAAATGAAGTATTACCTTTCCAATTTAAACGGTAAGAGGAATTTGATTTCAGTCTTGTGATCAGTTGGAATTTGGTCAAGACCCTGATGTTAATATGCTTCTCCCTATTTTCCAAAAACGCTATCTTTCTAGAGAAACCAAATAATCATGAATTTGTAAAATAGTTTCAAATTAAATATAAAAGAAATATTATACAAAGTTCAAATGCTCTTTCTATAGCATACTCTGTGTAATGGGCTGAATGGCTTAATATACAATACTAGTCAATCATCTACAGAGCCTGTTTACACTCAAACAATATTCATGAACATAATAAAGTTGACAGTATCAGATAAGTCCCTGCTTGAAATGATAAATCATTTCTTCAAGCTTTGACAACTATTCATTTCTACTGAGCATACTGAAGTGTATCTACAGGAATGTTGAATTGCATTTACAGGAATGTTGAATTGCCTTTCATTGCTAAAAACCATTAGAACTGGTCAGTTGTCCATAGGTGGCAAACTAGTGATGCCCCTTAGGGCTTGTGTACATGAATGTTTAGTTTGTGGCAAGCTGGGGTGTAATTCTACCCCATGCTAGCTTGCTGCACGATAAGGGTCAGTGTGGACGATCCTGATGTACACTTACAGTTCTCTAGTCGGTGTGCATTGTCAGGGTACACATGGACCTTAGTGTCTGGCAGGCGCAGTGTGGGTTAGAGTGACACCCCAATTTGCTGTGAATTAAATGGCTGTGTAGACAAGCCCTTAAAGTAATATATTTGTGGACGCGGAGATCCAGGCATTACTCAGTGCACATATGGTTAGCAGACAGGTGATAAAAATGACTGCGTCCGAGAAAAAGGGTGCACTGTTCTAACATCATTTTGCAAGTTCATTAGTATGTCAGCATTATTTACTGTAGATAGTCTAATCATGTTAGCTAGGTGAAAATTACTATGGTAGTGATCCACCTTTCATAGGGAAGCTATCTATTCACTTATTTTTTCTTTCTCTCCTCGTAATATTGCTTTCTCAGTACACTGACTTTCAGTCTTTCTCTATTTGTTTTATTGGACCTCTTGGTGAATATTTTGTACGTTATTAGCTTAACAATGATCTATGAGGAACAAATTCATATTTTTATTACTGTGTTACATTAAACCCATTTTTTCTTCTTATTTTAGGAAACTTCTTGATGTTGCACCAGCTTTGACTGACCAGAAGCCGTCAGTCTCTAAATCTGGAAGGAAAATTAAAGGAAGAGGAACAATCGTATGTTTATATTTCTCTCACCCTTTCCCCTACCCACCCTTTCTTCCCAGAGTTTTAAATAACTCTAATGGTTTGCATGTGATTTTATTGTAACTGAGGTTGAAGGACCATAGCTTACTTGGTTGATGTGTTGAAATGTTGCAGCAAAATTAAAACTGTATTTGTAAAACCCTCACATTTTTATACCTCTTACACTAAAAACAGGCTTACCTATTAGATTGATGGGAAAAGCAGGATGTTTGCCCCTTCGTCATGAGTAGGTATCAAAATCACTTAAGGATGAAATACTTAGAGGGTAAATAATGCCCGCTAGATTCATCCCATAATCACCGCTGGATCCCAACTTATGGCACCTTGGACGATAGACTACAGAAGCAGCCAGACACAATGACAATAGCTGCTACTTTTCTCCATTTGTCAGGGTGCCCCACAATAGCCTTAGTTGAACCCCAGGATTGTAAGGTGCAGAGATAAGGAAGTACTGTCTCTTTTGCCTTTTGTTATGATGGCTGTTGATCATGTCTCCAGTTGTAGTAACTGTGCTCTTCTGATTACTGTATATATGTAGTCGAGAAAGTAGAGTGACATTGTTGGGGTCTGAGGATTCAGTGGTATGGGGGAAGGATCTTTGGATGTATTAGCCTTTCAGTCTCTATTCTGATGGGTTTGGGTAGCCAAAGTAAGAGACATATGTAGTTGTAGGTCAGTTGGTCAATATAGGTCTCATTGTAGATCCACTGTGCAATGAGTTACATGAGCCACAAGTGAAGTTTAATGTTGTTTAATGCAAGGTCAATATCTCATAGTCACATTCACCTATAATTTAGTCATGAAAGTTGAAAAATTAGAAGGGGGTTCAGAGAAGAGCTGAAAGAATGGTTTGAGGTCTAGGAAAAACATGTTTTATAATGAGACACAGAAGCTCAAAATACATTATTTATCCGAGAAAAGTTTTAGGTGACTTGATCACAGTCTACAAGAGCCTATGTGGGGAAAGAGAGTTATGATAGAGAGCTCTTTAATCTAGCAGAAAAAGGCATAAGAAGTTTGTTAGAACTGAAGCTAGACAAATTTACACTAGAAATAAGGTGCAGATTTTTAAGTGAAGGTAATTAGCCACTGCAGCAATTTGCATAGGGATATTTTGGATTCTCCATCAGTAAATCTCTAAATCAATACTGGATATTTTTCTAGAAGCTATACTATCACTCAGACAGAAGTTCTTTGAATGGCACCATGGTGCATCTTATGATCATGGCAATAGCTATGAGGCCGTTGTCATGCTTCCGCCCTTGTGGATCCTCCCATTTGAGGCAAACAAACTTTTTAACCTTGGAATTGTTGAGGCCCTCTACTCCTTGAAAGATTCAAAGGTAACTGAGTATACTTTGAGTCTTTATGACTCAGCTCCAAGAATGAAGTAGCCACAGCTGCAGCCATCCTTCAGACAGCATTCTTCTGCCCAGTATTACCATTGGCCAGAGAGGCCATCGCAGATGACCCTCTGCCTCCTCATCTGTTGCCTCACAGTCTTGGGCTTCTACCAGACATCAAGTTTGATGCCAATGTTGAGAGCCTAATAGAACCACTAAAGGATTTTTTACTTTCTAAGATTCCCCACCCCTTTTGAAAGTGCCTCTTTTTTTCAGGAAGCTTGGGCTGGGATTATTTGGAACCTGTGGGTCCTGAATGTTGTAAGAGACTCCTTTCTTCAACTCAGACCAGTGGAGGGAGTTGCCCTTGGAGTTCAGGGCTGGGGTTTTGATTTCCATTACTTTCTTATCCTAAAGAAGAAAGGAAGTTGGTGGCCCCTCCTGGACCTTTGATATCTCAACATCTATATCCACCATTTCAAGTCCAGGATGGTGATTCTACCCTCCATAATTTCTTCATTAGGTCTTCAAGACTGGTTTGGAGCTCGCTATTTACATATAGCCAGCTAGCCCTACAAGAAATCTGAGATATTTCCTGTGGGACATTTAATTACCAGTACAGAGTCCGGCCCTCTGGTCTTTCCGTACTATGGGTGTTCTCCAAGTGTTTGGCAGTTATAGGAGCTTACCTAAGAAGACAAGGAATCCAACTCTACCTTTACCTCAATGACAGGCTAATTCGAGGCAGATCACTCCAACTGGTCATCTTTTCAGTTCAAGTAATTCACACCTGTTTGCCTTACTGGGTCTCAAGGTCAACCGACAAAAATCTACAATGACTTGGACTCAGAGCATAGAGTTAATAGGAGGACTGGTAGACTCCAGATCAGTGGAGAGTGTACCTTCCACAAAATAGATTCCAAGCAATAGTAGGTATCATGAACCAACTTCAGGATCACCCAGAATATCAGTGGAAACCTGCCTCAGGCTTCTAGAACATGCAGTCTCATGTACCCATGTGAAGTGATTGCCAGACTTCACCTATGTTCTATGCACGTTGTATCTACCCAAGAGACACTGAATGGACATAGTGATTACAGTCCCTCAAGAAGTCCTCTCTTCGTTAAGCTCGTGGAAAGAGACTCTCTTCAGGTGTGCAACAGAGTATCCTATCTACACTTCTCTCTACCATGACTCTGATGGCAGACTCCATCACTCAGAGATGGGCAGCTTATCGAGGTCACCTTAAAATTCAGGACCTATTGTCCTCTCTGGAAGCTTGCTTCCATTTAAATATCTTAACGCTCAAAGCTGTCTATCTCACATGCAGAATATTCCTTTCTCTACTCTGGAGATCCACAATAGTAGTGCTTATAGACAACACCATAGCTATGCATTATATATCCAGACAAGAAGGAGAAAGACTCTGTCTGTGCTCTGTCAGGAGACCATTTGGCTCTGTAGTTGGTGCATTCTGACTCAGATCAAACTGGTGGCTCTCCACCTTTTCAACCTTCAGAACACCTTGGCAGATCAGTTCAGCAGGCATCCTCAGACAACCGGGGCGTTCTGTCAGACTTCATCCTGTAGAACATTGTTCACAAGTGTGGATTCCTAGAAATAGACTTATTTGCCCGAGACCAGGAACAAGAAGTGTCAGACATTTTGCTCCCGAAGGGGTTCAAGTCCAGGCTCCCTGATAGATGCATTCCTCATCCGCTGTACGCTGAGACTGATGTATGCCATTCCTTGATCCCCATGATACTGAGGGTACTGAGGAAACTGAGGCAAGACTCAGATTATGATAGCCCCAGCATGGGCCAGGCAGTTCTTGTATTCAGATCTGACAAACCTTTTAACACAACGCCCCCCACCCTGCTGACCCTGCCTGCTATAGTCTTGCAGAGCAATAGCCTCTTAGACCCAGCTTCGTTACATTTGACAGGCTGGATCCTGGCTGCATGACACACACCAAAAGAAGCTGTTCAGCTGAGGTTTGGAATATTCTGCTCCAAAGCAGGAAATTTTCAACCAGACAGACTTACAAAGCTAAATGGAAGATTGTCTCAGAGTTCTAAATAAACTACTGCATTCATCTCCCAGTTTTCTTTCCCAAGTCTCACTTAATTGTGGGAGAAGCTAAACTTCACACAGAAAGGGCACTTTCTCTTTACAATGACAAGATAAAATTGTTCAGGAGCACCGCCAGATCATCTGTGGCCTTTGCTGATAGAGCTAAGGAGTAACCTATATACACTCATGTTATCTAAGGAGGTCTCCGGCTGTATAAAGACACGTTATGAGTTAGTCAGGTTTGATCTAGCTAGCCATATTGGAGCTCATTGCACTAGAGCTCAGACTATCTGACAAATGGCCCTATGTCTGTAATTTGTAGAACAGCTACATTGAGCTTGGTCTGCATATTTACAAGATGCTATTCCTTAATATAGGCTTCCAGATTGGATGCTCATTTTGGAAGAGATGTACTGCAGTCAAATTTAAATAGGACTTCTACCACCCTCCTCCAAGCAAACAGACAACTGCTTTGTTAGTGAAATACATGTAGACTCAAAGAAGAAAGGTTTGTTATCCTGCAGTAACTGTGGTTCTTTGAGATGTGTTGTCTGCATGGATTCCGCAACCTTCCCTACTTCTCTGCTCTTATGGAATCCTACTGCTCTGGGTTCTGTTTTGGCAAAGAAACTGAGAGAGTTGGATTCGCTTAATCCATTATGCCGTTCGATGGGGGCCCTCAAGTGAATACTGCTGACCAAGCGAATCAGATCTTATGCACAAGGGACACATGTCCACATGGGTTCCACTTTTGCTGCACAACATACCTTTAAGAACGACACTTACTGTACGGTAAGTAACTGTTCTTTATGGGCTTTATGATGCAGAGATTACTGGGTGAGGTTGTCTGTCCTGTGTTATTGAGGAGGTGAGACTAAGGCCATGTCTACGCTGCTGCGATCGATGCAGCAGGGGTCGATTTACCGGGTCTAGCAGAGACCTGCTAAATTGACTGCAGAGTGCTCTCCGTTGATTCTGGTACTCCATCGGAAAAAGAAGATTAATGTAAGTCAACAGGAGAGCGTCTCCCATCGATGTAGCACAGTGTAGACACTGCAGTAAGTCGACCTTGGCTACGTTGAGTCCAGCTACTTTATTCATGTAGCTGGAGTATCATAACTTAGGTCGACTTACCGCAGTAGTGTAGACAAGGCCTAAATGATCACCATGGTCGCTTGTGGCCTTAAAATCTATGAATTTATGGAAGAGATTCCTGATTTTGCTTGTGTTATTGAGACCTGCTGAATGATACTTTTGCCTCAGTTCTCTCCTGCAGGGTACTTGGTTTCCTTTTTGCCTTTGTTTAAACCTGCTTTTGTACTCTTCCAGCGATACCACACACCACCTCGATCACGATCCTGTTCTGAATCAGATGATGATGAGAGCAGTGAAACCCCTCCTCACTGGAAAGAGGAGATGCAGAGGTTAAGAACATACAGACCACCCAGTGGGGAGAAGTGGAGTAAAGGAGATAAGTAAGATCTTTACTACAAATTTTAAATTGTTATATATGTTATTTGTCTTGTAAAATGAGAAGATACTCTCTTCAAGTTCAGAATAATAAAAATAGAAAAGACTTATTCCATAACCTTTCCGTATTGTTACTATGCCACGGTCTCTCTTGGAAGCACAGTCAAAAAGAAATATATCAGATCTTGTAAATAGTCCTTATACAGTTATAAATGTTTCAACAGAAGCAGCTCTATGAAAAAATTCTGATGACTTGGTAACTGTGGTGTGAATCTTGTTATACCATCAGAGTATAGTCTTATTCAGTTTTCTGCGTTTATGTATCTGATGGTTATTGAATAATAGTAACATATTCGTCATAAACAAAACATCCCAATTGCTATGAATTCCTTCTGCCTGTTAATATATTGTAAGATTGTTTGGTAGAGAAGCACAAAAAAAGTATGAGAAAATGGTTAAGCTTGGATTTCAACATAGCTTATGAATCTATAGTTCTCCTTCAAATGATTGTGCACACATACATTCCAATGCAGGTGTTCGTGCACGCAGTGCACTTGAGTCAGAGACTTTTGCCAGCAGTCCCACTATGCAGTGCATGTGTCCCTGTTCTTGTTCTCTCAGGCAAAGACATAAAAGGGGCCTGGCCACCTCCTCCCTCTCAGTTCCTTCTCACTGCCCACAGTAAGCATTGGAACTCCCTGTAGCATTTGCTTCAATAAGCCAGCATCTCTAAAAGATATGGAAAAAATCCCCAGGTGTGCAACCTGTGGGGCCGTTATCCCGGTCACAGATAGGCACAAGAGCTGCTTGATTTGTCTGGTTTAGATGAGGGACAAATGCTCTATTTGTACCTCCTTCCCCACCAGGACCAAAAACAGAGGAACTTTTGACTTAAGGTCCACCTCGTGAAAGAGGCCATGCATCTTGCATCATAGTTGAGCCCTGACCATGAGGCAGGGGACTCAGATTCAGGCAGAAGTGCCCCTCCAGCTCCTCCTGTTTCAAAATGCAAGTCCACTGACAAACATCATGCTTTGTCTTCTCTGTCAGCTTCAACAAAGCGACCTGGGCATTCCAATGCTAACAAGACCTCAAAGTTTTGGTCTTTCCCCAGAAAATCTTCTGGTAAGTCCTCTGGTACCCATTTGAGGCTTCACAAATGTAAGCGCTCACCAGTTCCATATGAGGGAGCACCGTCAAGTCCAGTGTCTTCACCCATGATGGGTCTTTTGTTCTCGCTGACTAATATATATTGGTTAGCATGTAAATATTGTGTGTGTGGTATGGCATTAAGCACAAATACTGTAACAGTGATATAACCTAAACAGGCCTTTACCATAATCTTGTTCACTTCCTATGCTAAGTGTCCCATAACACTTTGCATTTGCTGAAATCAGCATTTCATAGAATCATAGAATATCAGGGTTCGAAGGGACCCCAGAAGGTCATCTAGTCCAACCCCCTGCTCGAAGCAGGACCAAGTCCCAGTTAAATCATCCCAGCCAGGGCTTTGTCAAGCCTGACCTTAAAAACCTCTAAGGAAGGAGATTCTACCACCTCCCTAGGTAACGCATTCCAGTGTTTCACCACCCTCTTAGTGAAAAAGTTTTTCCTAATATCCAATCTAAACCTCCCCCATTGCAACTTGAGACCATTACTCCTCGTTCTGTCATCTGCTACCATTGAGAACAGTCTAGAGCCATCCTCTTTGGAACCCCCTTTCAGGTAGTTGAAAGCAGCTATCAAATCCCCCCTCATTCTTCTCTTCTGCAGACTAAACAATCCCAGCTCCCTCAGCCTCTCCTCATAAGTCATGTGCTCTAGACCCCTAATCATTTTTGTTG
This sequence comes from Chelonia mydas, assembly GCF_015237465.2. NCBI lineage: Eukaryota > Metazoa > Chordata > Testudines > Cheloniidae > Chelonia > Chelonia mydas. Next base: position 253,427,766 of record NC_057850.1, read on the forward strand.
CCCTTCGCTGGACTCTCTCCAATTTATCCACATCCTTCTTGTAGTGTGGGGCCCAAAACTGGACACAGTACTCCAGATGAGGCCTCACCAGTGTCGAATAGAGGGGAACGATCACGTCCCTCGATCTGCTCGCTATGCCCCTACTTATACATCCCAAAATGCCATTGGCCTTCTTGGCAACAAGGGCACACTGCTGACTCATATCCAGCTTCTCGTCCACTGTCACCCCTAGGTCCTTTTCCGCAGAACTGCTGCCTAGCCATTCGGTCCCTAGTCTGTAGCGGTGCATTGGATTCTTCCATCCTAAGTGTAGGAGCCTGCACTTATCCTTATTGAACCTCATCAGATTTCTTTTGGCCCAATCCTCCAATTTGTCTAGGTCCCTCTGTATCCTATTGCTACCTGCCACCGTATCTACCACTCCTCCTGGTTTAGTATCATCCGCAAATTTGCTGAGAGTGCAATCCACACCATCCTCCAGATCATTTATGAAGATATTGAACAGAACCGGCCCCAGGACCGACCCCTGGGGCACTCCACTTGACACCGGCTGCCAACTAGACATGGAGCCATTGATCACTACCCGTTGAGCCCAACAATCTAGCCAGCTTTCTACCCACCTTATAGTGCATTCATCCAGCCCATACTTCCTTAACTTGCTGACAAGAATGCTGTGGGAGACCGTGTCAAAAGCTTTGCCAAAGTCAAGAAACAATACATCCACTGCTTTCCCTTCATCCACAGAACCAGTAATCTCATCATAAAAGGCGATTAGATTAGTCAGGCATGACCTTCCCTTGGTGAATCCATGCTGACTGTTCCTGATCACTTTCCTCTCATGTAAGTGCTTCAGGATTGATTCTTTGAGGACCTGCTCCATGATTTTTCCAGGGACTGAGGTGAGGCTGACTGGCCTGTAGTTCCCAGGATCCTCCTTCTTCCCTTTTTTAAAGATTGGCACTACATTAGCCTTTTTCCAGTCATCCGGGACTTCCCCCGTTCGCCACGAGTTTTCAAAGATAATGGCCAAGGGCTCTGCAATCACAGCCGCCAATTCCTTCAGCACTCTCGGATGCAACTCGTCCGGCCACATGGACTTGTGCACGTCCAGCTTTTCTAAATAGTCCCTAACCACCTCTATCTCCACAGAGGGCTGGCCATCTCTTCCCCATTCTGTGAGAAGCAGATAGGGAACTTGTCAAAATCAAGATACATTGGTTTTGTGTTTCAGTACAAGCTATGGAAATACCTTCACAGATCAGTACCTGGAATGCTAGTACCCAAAACCAAAGTAAGGAGGGAACAGAATAACAAGTTAGGGACGTGGAAGAAAGTGATGGGTTGGATTTTGGTTACATGTAGTAAGAATGTGTAACTTGTAAAATCATATAAATAATACCAGCTGAAATGTGTAACTTGGGGGGCACACCTTCTGCATAAGATGAATATAACATTGCTTCATGGGACTGCTCTTCAGAGGTATCCTATAGGACCTTTTTCCTGTACCATGTTGTTAAACTTGACTAAGGTTGGTTATTTGGTTTCTTGAGTATATTTCATAACGAACAAAAATGTGGTCATGCAATTGACTATACAATTTATCAGCTCTTTTCAGCTGTTTCAGTCTGCCTGTGCTCCACTGGCACTATTGACACACTTACCTGAGGTACCTTCCACCATGTAGGCCTCGTTGACCTCAGGCGATCTCCTTTGTTTTTCCCTGCCAGACTCTCCTCTTCTGCAACCAGTGACACTGTCTTCAGGGCTATCAGCGTACCTGGCACTGTGGGCACTATCTCTGTTACAGTCATCTCTATGATGACTGTGTGCAAAACCATACTCTGAAATGTCCCTAGCCTCTGTTTGCCAGAAGCTGGGAATGGGCGACAGGGGATGGATCAGCTGATGATTAACTGTTCTGTTCTTTCCCTCTGGGGCAGCTAGCATTGGTCACTGTCGGAAGACAGGATACTGGGCTAGATGGACCATTGATCTGATGCAGTGTGTCCATTCTTATGTTCTTATGAGTTATGCTGGCATCATTGGATCACTTCATCTACATTCTGCCAACCCTTGCTTTCTTTGGAGCCCAATGTCTCTCATATCCAGGCCACCTAGAACACCAGTGAGAACTGCTCCTCCATATTCTGAGATGGCTTACATTTCTTCTGACTCAAAAAGAGAAGAATCTGTCTCACCTTTGGAAGAATCTGTCGTCCTATAAGGAAATCCCTGCCTGGGGTCCCCCTTACTGGTCTTGTGCTGCTCCAAGAGACTCTAGATCTCCCTCACTCTAGAAAGAAGTCTCCTACTCCCTTGCTGCCAAAAACCTCTACTCATCATCCTGCTACCATCCCTCAACCCGCTGTGCTGAATCCCATGGAAGAAGAGGAGGAATTAATGGAAGAATCCTTAGATCTTCCTTCTCCTATTTCTTCATCTTAACCAGGTCAGGCAGTCACACCAGAGACTTCATCTCCCCTCCAAGGGCTTCAGAGTTTTTCACGACCTGATTAGGAGGGTTGACACTTCTCTGTGGGGGGTGCAGTAGAAACTTGTACAAGAGAATCCACCACACTGTCCTAGTTACTTTACAGCCCCCTCCCCCGGGAAGAGTTGCACTTCCCATCAATGAAGCATTACTGTAGGTAGCGAAAACTCTCTGGAAAACTCCAGCCTCTATACCACTTATGGGCAAGCTAGTGGACAGACAATACCAAATCCCTCAACAAGATTTTGACTGTTTCTATACCCATCCAATTCCTGAGTCTTTGGTGTTCACAGGTGCTAATGAACAGTCCCATCAGTCTCACCCTTAGGCTACTCCCAAGGATAAAGAATATGAGAGGCTGGATTTATACAGCCCAAATATTTCTTCCGCTGCCACACTTCAAATAAGAGTTGCTAATTATCAGGCTGTTTTGTCAAAATATAACTTTATTAATTTCTTTGCAATTTCTAAATTTGCTGACAAGCTGTCAGAGGAATATAAGGAATGGTTTTTAGTGCTGGTTTCAGGGGCATCTTACAGGATGCTGCTGATACAGCTTTGTGTTCCAAAGGCATTGCAATCTACATGCTGTGTTCTTTCTTGCTACAGGTTTCTGGCATTTCAAGGTCGCTGCAGAACACAATAGAGGACTTGCCTTTGGAGAGTTCTGAACTGTTTGTTGCTAAAACAGATGACGCTATGCACACACTGAGGGACTGTCATGCAACACTTGGTTTATTAAGCATTTATATTCTGGTTACCAAGAGGAAACTGTTTAGGCCCCAATCTTACTCCAGATCCTCTTTCCAACAGAGGTCATAGTATGTGTTCAAGAGAAGGTCAAGCCCTTCCCGACATAACTAGCCATCTTAATCGGTGGGAGACCCTTCTCACGAGGCAGCTTCATCCTCCAAGCAATCATTTTGACTTCTTAGTTGAGGACAGCACACCAACTATATCTCCTCCCTGGATTGCACCTGTCCGGCTTTCAGTGTGCTTGGGAAAGCATCACCTCAGACAAGTGGGTGCTCAGCAGAGTGAAGGAGGGATATGTTCTCCAATTTACCTCTCTTCCTTTTCCCAACCCACCTTCCCCGTACCTTTTCAGTGACTCGTCTCACAAGACTGTTACTTCAAGAACGCCAGTCTCTTCTAGAATTGAGTGACAGAAGTTCCTTACCAACACAGAAGAAAAGGTTTCTATTCCTGGTACTTCCTGGTCCCAAAGAGATCTGGTGGCCTTCACCCCATTTTAGATCTAAGAAAGCTGAACCATTTCATCAAAAAAAAAAAATCAAGATCAGGCTGGTTACCCTCACTGCTTTTATCCCTTCCCTGGAGATTGGTATGCAGCACTCAGTTTACAAGACACTTACTTCCACGTGGCGATAAATTCCTGACAGGAAGTACCTTTGATTCTTAGCAGACGTCAGTCATTACCAGTATGCAATGTTTCCCTTCGAACTGTCATCAGCTCCAAGGGTCTTCAAGTGCATGGCAGTTGTAGCAGCCCATCTCTAGTGCTGGGGTGTTCAGATATTTTCTTACCATGATGATTGGCTAGTTTGTGGCGCATCAAGCGACCAGGTCCAAAACAGCATTCTAAGCAGGCAGTTGTTCTCCCATCTGGGTCTGAAACTAAATTTGGACAAATCACAATTATAATCAACGCATATCCTTCATAGGAGCAGACCTTAATGCCAGGACAGCTAAGTCTTATCTTCCATATAAAAGATATCAGTCTTCAGCCTTCCTTTCCAAAACCCTGAATTCCTACCCAATGACAACAGTGTATGCCTGCCTTCAGCTCTGGGCCACATGGCCTCATGCATGTACGTAACTCTGCATGCCAGACTTCACCTTACCTATCTGCAGGCCTGGTTCCATTTAATATATAGTCCTTCCCAGAACCCTCTGGACATACGGATTTGCGTACCTACTGTGAGTGCTTCAGTCTGTCGTTTGGTTGTTGGATCCCCACAATGAGTGCAAGATTATTCCATTCTTGTCCCCAGAACTGACTATGACTCTGATAACAGATGCATCTGCCGAAGGTTGGAGAGCCCATCTCGGTCAACTCTGGACACAAGCTCTTTGGTCACCCCGGGAAGTTTCACTCCACATAGATGTGTAGAGCTACAAGCTACTCATTTGCCTACAAGATGTTTATGTCCACCATCGAGAACCAGGTGGTACAAGATTTTACATACAGCACCATCACCATATTTTAGCTGAAGAAGCAGGGAGGTGGAAGATTGTCCCAACTGTGCCAGGAGGCTATGCTCCTATGGAATTTATGCATTCATCATGATGTTTCCCTGGAGGCCTTTCACCATCCAGGATTAAGAAACACACTTGCAGATTCCTTCATAGACCAACATAAGTGGTCAATCAGGAAGGACGTTCTCTTCCAGATTTTTTCACCAGTAACACATTTGTTTGTAACCAACCTGAACAACAAGTGTATGAGATTTTGCTCGGGGATGGGCTGCAACCCAGATTCCATCACAGATTCTGTTCTTTTTCCATGGTCCAGTTGTCTTCTATGTGCATTCCCTTCAATTTCTCTCATTCCGAGAGTATTCGGAAAACTGAAAAGTAACTTCAGTCTTGATGCACCAGCACGTCCAAGATAGCATTGGTTCACAGCCCTTCATCAGCTCTCTGTTCGAGCTCCATTAACTTCGCCTCTAGTTGAGGATCTGTTGTCTCAGAACCAAGGTAAGTCTCTACATCCAAACCTCCAATCTCTCGATCGCATGACATGGATGATCTCTGGTTGAATTCTCATGAGAAATTGTGCTCCTGAGAGGTTCAGACCATCTTTGTGAACAGCAAAAAGGAATTCACTAGAGCCACATATGCAGGAAAATGGAAGAGGTTTTTGATTTGGGCACAATCTTAACATTTATCACCCCTTCACACAGAGGCTACATATGTACTGGAGTACTTGTTGCCCCAAAATGGTCAGGCTTTCAGTTAGTTCTGTGAGAGTTCGCCTGCTTCTATTTCTGCACTATATCCACCAGTAGATGGGAGTTCCATTTTCTCTAACCCTCTCGTTTCCTGCTTTTAGAATCATAGAATATTAGGGTTGGAAGGGACCTCAAGAGGTCATCTAGTCCAACCCCCTGCTCAAAGCAGGACCAATACCCAACTAAATCATCCCAACCAGGACTTTGTCAAGCCTGACCTTAAAAACTTCAAAGGAAGGAGATTCCACCACCTCCCTAGGTAACGCATTCCAGTGCTTCACCACCCTCCTAGTGAAAAAGTTTTTCCTAATATCCAACCTAAACCTCTCCCACTGCAACTTGAGACCATTACTCCTTGTTCTGTCATCTGCTACCACTGAGAACAGTCTAGATCCATCCTCTTTGGAACCCCCTTTCAGGTAGTTGAAAGCAGCTATCAAATCCCCCCTCATTCTTCTCTTCTGCAGACTAAACAATCCCAGTTCCCTCAGCCTCTCCTCATAAGTCATGTGTTCCAGTCCCCTAATCATTTTTGTTGCCCTCCGCTGAACGCTTTCCAATTTTTTCACATCCTTCTTGTAGAGTGGGGCCCAAAACTGGACACAGTACTCCACGTGAGGCCTCACCAATGTCGCATAGAAGTGAATGATCACGTCCCTCGATCTGCAGGCAATGCCCCTACTTTTATATAGTCCAAAATGCCATTGGCCTTCTTGGCAGCAAGGGCACACTGTTGACTCATATCCAGCTTCTCGTCCACTGTAACCCCTAGGTCCTTTTTTGCAGAACTGCTGCCTAGCCATTCGGTCCCTAGTCTGTAGCGGTGCATGTGATCCCTGGGCGCGGGGCCAGCAGCCGGGATCCCCCCTAGTTCTCCAGTAAAACGTTTAATCGATAGAATTTTAATCAGCTACATGAGTAGGATTTTTACATGCTGTTTACATCCCTAGTAAACATCAGTTAAAAATTGTATGTTTGTTATAAAATTTAAAAAGTTTTTTAAATTAAGAAAACTGGGCATAGCAGTTTTCTGAAAGAACTTGTAATTCAGAAGCTATTTTGGTATTCTCAGTCCCTGCATAATAGAGATGACTGAACTAATCCATACGTGAATACAGCACTGTTCCTTAGTATGCCAAGGAAAGTTACCAAAGAGTTGTGGAAATACGCCTTCAGAAGAAAAATGTTTTGTACAAAGAGCCACAGCCTGTCTTCACTTCCAAGCACAAGAACAGCTAGTGTTGCAATCAACCAAACAGAAGCTTAAAGCAGATGATGAAAAAAAACAGCAATAAAATTTCTCTTACTGTATATTGCTTCGGTCAGAAATGCATTCACCAATCCAGAATCTGGATTGATAGAGGAGCTCTGCTTACTGGCACATGCACAGAGGCAGCTTTTTGACATTCCCCTCTCCCCCCTTTTCCTTCCCCAGCTGGAAAGATTTCTGCTGAGGGGTGGGGTGCTAGTCTAGTGGCATGGGCTGGGAGGCACCTTCAAAGTTTTTGTGAATAATACCGGAAAAGCTTATGGTACAATTCTTGCCCCACTAAAGGCAAGGAAAGCTTTTCATTGACTAAAGTGGGGGCAGGATTTCAGCTTAGTCTTGTTTAAAGTAATGGGGAGAGCAGCTGGCTTGGACATAATTTTTTTGAAAGGTCTATTCAGTGTTTACCCTCCTATGCCTGATCCTGTACCTATATGAGATCTCAGTCTAGTCCTCTCCAAATTCATAAGCCCCTCCCCCTCCCCCCCCCCCTTGAGTCTCTGGCTACCACCTCATTACCGTTACAGTGTATGAAAGTAGCCTTTCTGGTGGCAGTCACTTCTGCTAAGAGGGTTGTAGAACATCATAATTTTCTTGCTGATCCTCTTTTCATGGACTTCCATTAAGATAGTTTCCTTTAGATCACACCCTAAGGTCATGTCAGCTTTCCATTTGAATCAATCTATTCATTTGCCAGAGTTTTTCCTGAAACCTCTCTTTTAAAGCTGAGAACACTTTGTACATTGGATGTTCGTAGAGCTTTGGTGTTCTACTTGGATTTCACTAGAGTTCTCCCAGGCTTTTCACAGCTTATGCTGAGCAAGTTAAGGGTCAATCAGTGTCAACTGAGTGAATCTCACATTGCATTTTTGACTGCATTAAGTTCTGCTGCAATCTTGCTGAAGTCTCTCCTCCACCAGGAATAACTTCTCACTCCATGTCTACTTCATCAACATTTCTGAGCAGTGTTGCATTTGCTGATGTCTACAAGGCAGCAATATGGTTGTCTGTCCATATTTTTTGTGCTCATTACACCATCTCTCAAGCGTCTCGTGACAATGCCAACTTTGGCAAGTCAATGTTGCAATCTCTGTTCAGATGATCTGAAGTCCCTCCACCTGTAAGGGAACTGCTTATGCATCACCTGTAGTGGAATGTATATGTGCACAATCACACAAAAGAGAAAAAACAGTTGTTCTTTGAGATGTGTTGTGCACATATACATTCTAGGACCCTGCCACTTTCTCTGCTACTTTGGACATTCTGTTCCTTCGCATTGTTGTACAAAGAGGGAGGCAGTAGCCATACCTATTTCATGCCCTCACCCTAGAGCACAAGGAGAACAGAGCACGTGCTCCACCTGGTGATACTCCTCGCAAAAGTCTGACCCAAGTGCACTGGGTGCACAAACACATGCAGTGTATATAGGCACAATACATTTCAAAGAACAACAGTTACTGTACTGGTAAGCTACCATATTTTTTTTTTTGGATGGTGAGATTGTGCACTATATAAGCCATTTACATCATTTAGTTTATCTGCATGCTGTAAAACTAATTATTTTAACTGATATTTGATAGCTATTATCTCCCAGATGAGAAGTAGCTATCTAATAACTTCATAATTAATAAAGCCATTTCATATGTGAAAGGGAATTTTTTTATAGTATAATATAGGCTTTTTTAAAGATGTATATGTACCCTTGTGACAGAAACCCTTATTTATTACCAAGTATAACATTTTCCTGTACCTAGTTTCATTCAGCACTCTGAAGACCCAATTGTATTGATATTTTATATTGGATGTAGAAAATAAGCAAACTATTTTTTAGGGAATTTCCTTTAATATTGTGTACTTTTTTTTTTTTTTAAGGTTGAGTGACCCATGCTCAAGCAGATGGGATGAAAGAAGTTTGTCCCAGCGATCAAGGTCTTGGTCACATAATGGCTATTCTGATCTCAGTACCCTGAGGTATACCAGCCACCACAAAAAGCACCGAAAAGAGAAAAAGAAGACAAAACACAGAAAGAAAGCCAAAAAGCAAAAGCATTTCAAGAAACATAAACAAACTAAAAAAAAGAGACCCTCACCCTCATCAGAGGTAGAATCCTCTCGTTCTTCTATCAGGAGGACAAAGTCATCTCGGGATCGTGAGAGGAAGTCTCCTTCTTCCTCATTATCTTCTAGACGCTCATCCAGAAGAGACTGGTCTAAATCTGACAAAGATGACCAGAGTTCATCAACTCTATCAAGCAGAGACTCTCGATCATATTACAAGTCCAGGTGTAGATCCAGATCTAGATCAAGATCAAGGTCTTATTCCAGAAGAAGTTCTAGATCAAGAACAGCATCTAAACTGTCTCATTCTCGAAGCAGATCAAGATCTAGCACTAACTCCAGGCGCCACAGGACAGTTTCAAATTCACCACGAAATACTACAGCAGAATTGAATGAAAATAAGCCAAGCAAGACTGAACCTGTAAGAGCAGTAATCCCACAGAGTGATAAAGTTGTAGTACAGCCTGTTGTAGCTGAAAATATTCCAGTTATACCCTTAAGTGACAGTCCTCCACCTTCTAGGTGGAAACCTGGACAAAAGCCCTGGAAACCATCCTATGAGCGAATTCAGGAAATGAAAGCTAAAACAACCCATGTAATGCCTACCCAAAGTAGCTACAATTTAACAAATATTAAAGAAGTTAATCCTTCCTCCTCCTCCTCCCGTAAGCGACAAAAGAGTTCAGATAGTGATCGAAGTGATTATTCAAGGTCTCATAGTGAGAGAAGTTCGGATAGTTGGCTAAGATCAAGGAGCAGGTCTTCCCGGAGCAGATCCTACTCTAGATCATATTCAAGATCAAGGAGTCCATCTAGTTCAAGATCAAGATCTCGGTCAACTGGCAGATCTCGGTCACCAAATAGATACCGCAGTGACCAGTCAGGTTATAGCGGCTCATCATCTTATTACTCTCTTAGTGATGACGATAGACATGGAAGCAAAAGGAAATCTGAATCCAGTGAGCAAAATTTCCAATCATTGAAGAAAAGGCAAGAGAGTAGCTCTGAAAGTAGCACAGTTGTCAGGAAGAGTAAAGCCTATGATGAGTCTTCTCAAGGACGAAAAGAGAGTGAGAGAAGATCATCTTTAGACTTTTCTACAGATAGCGAGCATTCTGTTAAAATACAGCCAGTCCAGGAAAAAGGAGGACATTCTCAACCAGAAGGAGACAACCAGAAAGAGAATAAAAACAATTTGACTGCTGACAGAAGTGAGGAGAAATCCAAGTCTGAATGGGACAGTGACCATTCAAAAAAGAAATCTTTGAGGGAGAAAACTTCTGAACAGCATAGAAGTGGTTCAAAGACAAAAAGAAAGACTTATTCAGGCAGTAAATGGGACTCGGAATCAAATTCAGAAAGAGGCGAGACTAGAAATAGTAGAGAAGATTCTAGGCCCTCATCCAGTAAAGAGGAAGGTGAGGCCACATCAGGATCTGATACAGCGCTCAGTCTTACCAAAAGCAGGGTGAAAACTAAATCAAATTCTTCAGAAGGTTTTCTGGATTCTTCTGACCATACTTGGAAAACAAGCAAGCAACAGTCCTCCTCTTCTGCATCTGAGAATTCCCACTCCAGTTTGGCAAATATTAAAGGAAAGTCAAAAAAACACAAACATGGGTCCAAAAAGAACCTCAAAAAGTCACATTCCAAAAAAGCCAAAGAGAAATCAAAGGATAAAAAAGAGAAGAAGCATAAGGTTCAGAAACAAAAAGAGCTTTTTCACTGGCAGCCTCCACTGGAGTTTGGGGAGGAAGAAGATGAGGACATGAATGAAAAGCCTGTTACCAGAGATGATAAAAAACAAAAGCAACTTACCAGGGACAGTAAAGATAAAAACCAACAAGCTTATGAAAACAACAAAATGTGCAAAGATAAAACTGGAAATGGTGAAAAGTCTTGTGAAGATGAGAACCTCTCAAATAAAAACACTATGTGCGATACATCGCCAGATCATAGTCAGCTTAATAAAGACAACAGTGATCACAACTATTCAGCCAGTACATTAAATTCAGAAATAAATGTGGCTACTTCAAAGAAAGATGTTAAACATAGTGAAGAAAATAAACAAAATGGATCAGAGGATGTTATGCAGACAGATGATAACATGGAGATTTGTACTCCAGATCGTAACTCTCCTGGGAAGGTGGTTGTGGACGTTTTGTCTCCTGTCATCCTGAGTGCTAAATCTCAAAATTTCAATATTAATGCAAACAAAGATTTACAGAATGAGAACCCTGGACCAGATACAGCCAAACAAGGAAACCGTATTAAACAATTGATCAATGTTAAAGAAGTCAAAAAAATAGGAATACAAGACAGTAGCTCCGTCACCATGGTCACTACTGTGGAAAACACTTCGAAAACTGAAATAACTGAAAACGTACAAAGTAGTATGATAGATAATAAATGGAAACCATTACAGGGTGTAGGTAATCTACAATCTGCTACTACTAGTAGTGCTGCAGAAGTTACAAACAGTACGTCAGCACCTGACTCTAAGCCACAAGGTTTAAGAATAGAAATAAAAAGTAAAAATAAAGTGAGGCCAGGATCTCTGTTTGATGAAGTTAGAAAGACAGCACGGTTAAATCGGAGACCAAGGAACCAAGAGAGTTCAAGTGATGAACAGTCTCCTCCAAGTAGAGATGACAACAGCCAATCCAGGAGTCTAAGTAGGTCACGAAGTAAATCTGAATCTAAATCCAGACATCGAACAAGATCTCTATCCTACAGTCACTCAAGAAGTCGATCACGAAGTTCCACTTACTCATATAGGTTAGCAATTTGTTATGTAATCTCTGTTTTAGTAATCTACAGTTTTACTTAAACAGTAAGCAAACAAATTTGAGATAAAACTGCAAGTTCTGTGTTGACAGGATCTCTCATTTTCCAACAGTAATGTGCTAACTAGAAACTAGCAATATATCTCTTCACTAACTACTTTTCAGTAAAGCATTTTATTTTTCAAGTTTATTTTGAAGTGTTAATTCTGTTTCCGTCACTATTCATTTTAATAATAATTCAGTATATGCTTTTCAAAGTTGTTTATCAATTATAGATCAAGAAGCTATACAAGAAGCCGAAGCAGAGGATGGTACAGTAGAGATCGGTCAAGAAGTCGAAGTAGATCTTACCACACTTACAAGAGTCATAGGTAAGGATACGATTTTGTCAGGAAGGTCACAGAAGTCATGGATTCTGTGACTTCAATGGATGTCAGTGACATCTTTGGCTTCAGCCCTGCCGCAACAGCAGGGCTGGAACGTTTATCAGGCCCCTCTTCTCTTTCCCCATGCCCCCTGTCTGGAGTAGTGTGGCTTTCAGCTCTTTGCCCCCCTCTTGGAGTCTCGGGGCTGAAGCAGCTCTCAGCCCCACCCCCTGCAGCGGGGCTTGGGCTGTCAGTTCCCCACCCATCAGCAGGTCACGGGCTTCTGTGAATTTTTGTTTATTGCCCATGACCTGTCCATGACTTTGAAAAATTCCTGTGACAAAATCTTAACCTTAATCATAGGTAAGTTTCTGTGATAGAGATAAGAACGCCCTGAGTATGTGTTTATCACAAACTACAAATCAGACACATCCTAGTAAGTTAAATTACTTTTTTTGATGTTGAGTTGTAGCTATGCAAGTGCATCCTGGAAGCAATCTACTCTGAAATATGTATGCTTTTTAAGAATAGAAACAGACTGTAACTGCTTATTTTTGAAGAATATGTTTAAATGTCATGCAATGTGGACAAGGAATATCCAAGCAAGTCACTTAAAATTTTTTTCTAATTCAGTACTTGGTCTGAATTTAATGATTAAAATGTATTTCTTTGATTGTGTCACAGTCGAACCTATAGTAGAAGTCGATCCAGAAGCAGTTCATATGATCATCACGGTCGATCCAGGTATGGATTATGATACTACACGACCACTGAGAACAAAGTAATTTTTATAATGAGCAAATATATTAAGACAGTGATATTGTTCAAAATACATCTTTATAGTAAGCCATAATATAGCAAACTTAATTTCCTGAAATTAAATCAGGTTGTTTTAAAAGAGGAAAAGAGCAATCAGAGTATCCAGATATCACAGGCATAGGCATGGTATTAGGCCCTGAAAAGAATTGAATTGATTGATGCCCTTTACTGCTGTTTTCTACTCTTTTGTCCTCCGTTTTAAATCCCCCCAAATTTTTCTGCTGTTTATTTTACAAGAGTATGGTCAAGGAGGGAAGTCAAGGCTTGATATTCTTGATACTTTGTGCAAAATTTGTAGACAGGTTTATAAAATTCTTTATTTTGTTTTAAAATATATTGAATTATTTTTTAAAAGTAAACCACTTATTTGGGTAAACCACTGCATTGTGAAGAAACTTTATACTCTTCCTGATAAACATTTTATTACATTTACAATTATTTTGGCTTATTTGCCAAATCTTTCAAGTAGTAATAGGAATGTAGCAACAAAAATCTTTCCTTATATAAATGTCGTCACAAGAAACATCCAAAATTCTAATTTTTATCATTTTAGAAAAGAACTTTCCAAAGTCTTCAATTATTTTTTTCCTGTTAAAGTAGGTCATATACTTATGATAGTTACTACAGCAGAAGTCGAAGTAGAAGTCAGAGGAGTGACAGCTACCGCAGATCTCGAAGTTATGACAGACGGTCCAGGTACGTAATTTTTCAGTGCCACAACTTCAGAAACTTAACTGTACACAATTAATTTCCTTAGGTGCTTTATTGGAAGTTTATAAGGAACAGCCTTTCAACAGATGCAGTCTTTTTCAAGTATAAAATGTACTGTTACTAGCAAATTCGTTTTATGGTAAAAATTAAGAACCAGAAATATAAAAAGATAACACGAACACACACAGTCCCTACTTCAAGAATTCCAAAGGAAAGAGGAGCACAGAGGAATTTAAGAGAAGAGATAAATCATTGTACTATTATATGTAAATCCATTGTGTGTATGTGTGGGTATGTTCATCTCTACACATGCATATACGTATTTTTTAAAAATCTGTCACTTAATTCCCATTGGCTAAATCAGGAATAGTAATTGCAGGATTTAAATTTAACCATGCTTGTGCTTAAATGCCATAGGTATAAAGGACTGAAAACTACCCTGAGTGTCAAGATTCTACTGGATGGTAGATCTTCTTTTTTAGCTAGACCTCAATGTCAATACAAAAAACTTGTGAATGGGAGATGCAAAATAACTATGCTAACAGGAATGACAATCGAAATGATGCTTCCTGCAATGTAATTACAGCTACAATTAAAGTAACTGTGAGTGTAATTACAGTTACACTTCTATAGACTTTGGCTACATTCTTCACAGTCCAATTGCTGTTAAAGGTGACATTCCTAGCACGTTTAAAAAAGAACCGTTGTCTACAAGCCTAGTGCTTTGCTGGTATTGCTGTCTGTACAGTGTGGTCCATGGTATAAATTTGGGACTATATAGCACCCTCAATCCACAATGGAATTCCTTGGGAGGTTTGCACAAAGATCAAGGGTGGAATATGATCTTTTGGTAGTAACTTAAGTTTTAGTTGTTCTCTCAACCAGCATCACTTGGTGGGAAAATGTGCCAGTGTTTAGCATTATCACTGTTTCTCTTCTTTCTGCATTCTCCTTTCTTTTTCATTCCCCAATTTTCTTGTTTCCTCTGTATTTCTCTCCTTGTAACAATTCCGTTTCTAGCCTGTGGACATTACTCCCACCCCTTCCCCATCCCATCCATTGGTGACATAGGGCTTGTCTACACAGTGCAGTAATGCACACCAGTGAGGTATGAATTCTAACATTTACCAGTGTGTTGCATGCTAACTGGCCTGTGTAGACCCTGCTGGTGTGAGCTCAAAGTTTCCTACTGTGCACTAGAGAACTTTTAGTGCACATCAACAGGGTCTACCTCAGTCAGTTAGTGCACAACACTAGAATTGACACCCAACAGTGTGGTAATGCACACCAGTGAAAGTTAAGTTTCATTATGCATTAATGTTGACATCCTCATGAGGATAATGGAGAGTGGGAAGTAGACCCCTCTGAATCATTGTTTCAGGCTGCCTGCAAACATCAGGAAGACAACATTGGATCAGGGTACATTTATTTGCATTTGGAAGGTTTTCTTCACAACCAAAAGGGCCAAAAAAGAACATCAAGCAAGTTGCATCCTGGCCACTGGCCAAGTATTCAACACTTCTGGTTTATACAGTCCGGAAGTGCCTGTTCTCATTTTGACATGCTGATATTTCCAAAACCTAGTTTTATCATTTCAGGGGGCCCAGTCTTGCAAACCCCTACTCACTTGTTGATTTGATACTGCTCACATGAGGTAAGGGTTTTGCAGGATTAGGCCCTTGGAGAAAACACAAGCAAAAGAACTGTAAGGGTCCATTCAAAAAGACTCTGCCTGTTCAGCCTGTGCTAGCTCACTGAACTGAAGCAAAACAAAATATATTTTTTAGTTCTGCTTCCAAAATTTAGTTACTGTGCGTGATATCCTGGCCACACTGAAGTTAATGGCAAATGCCCTGTTGACCTCACCGCAAACAGGATTTCACTGTGGAAATTTAGCAACGTTTTGGCTGTAACAAATAGGCTTAGAAATGATGAAGCTCTATCACATTTTCAATGGAATCATAGAAGATTAGAATTGGAAGAGACGTCAGGAGGTCATCTAGTCCAACCCCCTGCTCAAAGCAGGACCAATCCCCAACTAAATCATCCCAGCCAGGGTTTTGTCAAGCCGGGCCTTAAAAACCTCTAAGGATGGAGATTCTACCACCTCCTTAGGTAACCCGTTCCAATGCTTCACCACCCTCCGAGTGAAATAGTGTTTCCTAATATCCAATCTCGACCTCCCCCACTCCAACTTGAGACCATTGCTCCTTGTTCTGTCATCTGCCACCACTGAGAACAGCTGAGCTCCATCCTCTTTGGAACCCCCCTTCAGATACTTGAAGGCTGCTATCAAATCTCCCCCTCGCTCTTGTTTTCTGCAGACTAAATAAGCCCAGTTCCTTCAGCCTCTCCTGGTAAGTCATGTGCCCCAGGCCCCTAATAATTTTTGTTGCCCTCCGCTGGACTCTCTCTAGTTTGTCCACATCCTTTCTGTAGTGGGGGCCCAAAACTGGATGCAGTACTCCAGATGTGGCCTCACTAGTGCCGAATAGAGGGGAATAATCACTTCCCTTGATCTACTGACAGTCCTCCTACGAATGCAGTCCAATATGCCGCTAGCCTTCTTGAACACAAGGGCACTTGTTTTGACTCGTATCCAGCTTCTCATCCACTGTAATCCCCAGGTCCTTTTCTGAAGAACTGCCGCGTAGCCAGTCAGTCCCCAGCCTGTAACAGTGCATGAGATTCTTCTGTCCTAAGTGCAGGACTCTGCACTTGTCCTTGATGAACCTCATCAGATTTCTTTTGACCCAATCCTCTAATTTGCCTATGTCCCTCTGTATCCTATCCCGACCTTCCCCCCTATCTACCACTCCTCCCAGTTTAGTGTAATCTGCAAACTTGCTGAGGGTGCAATCCATCCCATCATCCAGATCATTAATGAAAATGTTGAACAAAACAGGCCCCAGTACCAACCCATGGGACACTTCGCTTGATACCAGCTGCCAACTAAACATCAAGCCGTTGATCACTACCCGTTGAGCCCAACAATCTAGCCAGGTTTCTATCCACCTTATAGTCCATTCATCCAATCCATACTTTTTTAACTTGCTGGCAAGAATACTGTGGGAGACCATATCAAAAGCTTTGCTAAAGTCAAGATCTATCATGTCCACCTCTTTCCCCATATCCACAGAGCCAATTATCTCATCATAGAAGGCAATCAGGTTGGTCAGGCATGACTTGCCCTTGGTGAATCCATGTTGACTGTTCCTGATCACCTTCCTCTCCTCCAAGTGGTTCAGAATGGATATACATTGTGTTCCTGTAGAAGTTTCCACAGATTTTTTTTCTTCTCACCTACACTCATCTCCTAAGATTTGGATTGCCACAGTTTTGAACTTGAAACAAAAAGATTGAAATCTGATTTGTAAGGAGTTTTAATCTTTTTTCTTTTTTTTTTTTTTAAATTGTAGGTCTTATGGCTCTGACAGTGAAAGTGATCGCAGTTACTCTAACAACCGAAGCCCCAGTGAAAGCAGCAGATCTAGCTGAAAATGTCTCCTGAGCAATGTAGATTGTATTTAGTAATTCTATGTAAATGTTGTAATACCTTTGTTCTGTCAGTGTCACAAGTGAAAGTGAAGGATGTTTACTGAGTGAGGTGAAACTTCCTTATTAGCAGTGGATTCATTTGACTGGCTGCATTGACGAATGGACATTTTGAGCACAACTCACTAAGGTTTTGGGTTTTTTCCCTTATGCCAAATACTACTGTAACAAACTATGAAGACTAACTTTATTTGATTGAATCACATTTTCCAAGCCATGAAATTACATTTATATACATTTGCTGTTATTCCTTTTCTGAGTGCAGCAATCTGTACTGTCTCAAAATATCCCTATAAATACCGGAGGGCTCTCAGCCTATTATTTTGAAATAAATGCTGATAACTATAAAACTTTGAAGAAAAATATTTGTAAAGGCTGCCATCTGTATATTTTATTAAAATGCTAATTTTTAAAAGCTGGCTGTCAGTTCAGTGGTGTCTTGTACATACTTCTTATAAACATAGATTTGATTAACAGTAGCAAGGTGATGAAAACAGACTGCCACACTGTCTTAACACTCAACCCCTTTGTACCTTGATATTGCAGAGGTATGAGGAAACGGGTGAGATATTGTATACCATGCCAATTGTAATAATTAGGCACAATGTGCAAAGAAAAGGGTGATGAATCAGAGTTCATTCTTAATATCCGACTTGTTGTCTAAGAACTTAAATGTTTTTAAGTGATTTTCTTTGTGATGATTAGCCCAATGTTTAAGACCCCAGGAAAAAAATTGCTTCTCGGCAGTCCTATTTCAATTCATGCTGCTGTGCGTGGAGCACATCAGTTTGTCTTTGAAGTTGAACATTATAAATCTTTGAGTCACATTACGAGTCCATGAAAATAGACATGAAAATTAGTTTTGACAGATTAAATCATAATGGCCCATTCCAAAATGTTTGTGGGTAAAACATTGTCTTCTAAGTTAGGATGTATCTCTTCTATCTTCGGGAGATGTCATTGTGTGGTTCTTGGACTATTTATTAATCTGTAATATGGCATTGCTATAAAAGTGATATGCTTAATAAAAAGTATCCACAGTACTTTGGAAGTTTAATACCAAAAGTGAGTCCACATTATGGACAAGTGGTTTGCAAAAGTTGTGTTGAATAATTTTTTGCGAAACTCTGGTTCAACTGATTTAAAATTACTTGTAAATAAATACATTTTTCATTGTTTAAGAATTTGTATACTAAGAAATGATTTTTTTTATTGAAATGGTAGTAATAAACTCTGGGTTTATAATGGAAAAGCTGACAAATATAGCTTTAGCAGTGCTAATGAGTACTGCAATGTACTATAGTAGCTTGCTTTATTAACTTTCTGTAATATTTTGAGATTGTTTACTTTTCTCAAATGTTTTGCAATAGTGAAAATTATTTTTTTTGTATCTCATCAGGAGCTTTGAACTGTAAAAAGTTGTCATTTTTTCTTAGTTTAATACAATAATTTTTGATAGTATTAAATTACTAAAAATTAGTCTTCAGGCGCTCAACTGAAACATGCAAAGGAAATTCAAAAAGAAGCTTGAAAATTTAATGTCATACTCCACTTACCCTCTGTGCACAGATAAGAGGGGGCATTTAATTTGCAAGGTCCTGGGATACCTAGAACTGAACTAATTGAGATCTGAATATCCAGTTTTCAAACATAGGTTCAAATCAGGTTCTTAATCCCAAAAGTTAGGATTAAACCCTTCTAACACTTATGGTAGCTTTAAAAGAAAAAGCAGACCCACAATCTTTTAAATCCATATTTTGTAAGTTCTTGAAATATACATTCAACTGAAGCTAAAAATAGTTGTGTTCTAGCAGGTCATGCAGGTTTACAGAAATTTTTCTAATAAAGTTGCAACCTGCTAATCAGAATCATGAATGAATATATCATTGCTAACTCAAAACAACAATGTTATTTGGTGCAGATCCATCATTTTAAATGCAAAAGTAAGTGAATATGTCACCTTATTTGCAAGGGATTAATTCATATTAAATTTTCGCTTTATTTTGAGTACTAAACATGAAATAAGGCATCCAAAATCTTAAACACTGCCATATCACATGGGGTAAAAACAAAAAGTGTTCCCAGGCTATAACTTTTCTCGCATTTCACGCTAGAGTTGACTTTTAAACCTAGAAAAACGGGGTGCAGTAGAAATACTGTCAACTAATAATTATACCAGTCCAAAGCATACTGCTAGAACGTTATATTTTTATGGTTCACATCAGCAATTGTCAGCTTTATAAAGGGATTCACTCTGTATTTTAGGATTTTTATTTTAAATATGGTATTACGTCGAATTGTCCTAATAGAAAATGCACTATTGAGCGTTTTTATAATGTTCTGTTTACTTACTGCAAATTTGTTATTCAGAAGCAGGTGGTGGTTAAAAATGTCAATGGAATTTTTGTACATATATGCAAACACTGATTTCTTTACATTTGAAAAAATTCCTCTAGTACTTAAGAGGGGAACTTAAAGAAATTAAACGTATACTTCAAATTCTATATCCATCTGTGTGGTTTTTTTCTCTCTAAAAGACTACAAGTTGTCTTTTCTCTTCCTGATCTATATAGGAAAGGATTCTTACATCTGTGTAGTGAATTTACATAATAGCTGCATGAGGAACAAATATTTTGAAAAGTTTTGAAGTGAGGAAGTGGTCAGTCACCAAATCAAGATATGTAAAATGTGCATATTCTTTGTGAAAGAATACACTTAATAGATCTTCGCTGAAATTGTCTCACTTTAAATGCTGAGCTAAATATTCTTTCCCAAATACACATTGCCACATCATTTGTGTAATACTCGAAACGTGGGGATTAGCTGTAGTCAGCAGATATAATGTCTTAGTTTGCTAAGCCACTAGTCTTTTAGAACTTCTGTTCCAGAAAAACTAGATTTTATTGGAAATATCAGCTTTGTCTTAATGGAAAGGCTAATTGCCACTGTATATAGTAAAAATGGATTTCCTGCAGGGAGTGGCAAATAATAGCATGCATCTGTGGTGTTAGATCTAGTCTCTGGCACAAGCTGGCAGACCTGTATTTTCTACATTGTGGGCCAAAACATGATCTCTGTCTTTTGGTATAAACTGCAAGCAAAAGTCAGTGGAATCCATAGATCCTGTGGCCAGGCGGGACCACTGTGATCATCTAATCTCACCTCCTATATAACACAGGCCATAGAACTTCCCCAAAATAATTCCTAGAGTAGATCTTTTACAAAAAACATCCAATCTTGATTTGAAAATTTAGTGATTGAAGATCCCTCATGACCCTAGGTAAATTGTTCCACCAATTAATTACTCTCACTGTTAAAAATTTACATTTTGTTTCCACTCTGAAAAGTACACTGCTATAAGACCAGAATCCAGCCCTGCATATTTATTTCTCTTTAACCACTGTTTATAAAATTAGAATGGTACCTGGAGATAAACAGTGGACAGAGTAGGTTTTACAGCTTAAAAAAATAATGTAGTTGTCATCCAGGGATGCATTGTTAGTTTAGGGCATCATTCCATAAAATTGAAATATAAAACCCTAGAACACTCTTACAAAGTACTTTGTAAGTATCTATGTTCAAATATAGTAGAACCCCATTTTAAAGAAAGCTAAATTTGGTTCAGTGGGTTATGTCTTCATATTTCTGGCTGTTTTTATTAGATGATCAGCTACATGGCATCCAGACTGCTCTAGCAATGTAGTTCTGTAGAGGATACTATCTTCAGGAATATACAATTACAGGTAAGCAATTTCCTTTTTAATATGCCTAAGGGAGGAAAATAACAACTTTGGGCATAATGGAATCCAGCACATGAATAACTAGCTCTTGTGCTATAAACAGTTTAAAGAGCAGCAACATAAATGCAGTTTTTCTTTTTTAAATAGATTTGCACATGAAGAGGTCTTTAGTTCCTCCAGTATCACCTTTACATGAGGGCTATTTGTGTCCTTGTTCTGGGTGGTAAGCAGCATTTTAAAATGCTCTAGCTGAGGATCATCCACTGTCTGACAGTGTATTAAATTTCTGTTGATGGCCTTACGTGGTTCATCATGATCATGCTTACCATTTGGAGCAGAACGCAGCATTTAGATGACCTTGAGCTGCAGTGTGCTGGAACCCATCTGGTGTAATTTCCAACATGAATGCTGCCTCGGATTTAATCACAAGGAGATAAAGCATCAAATTTTCCTCCAGTCATACACCAGTACCAACAACTTTTTGCACTAATATGGTTGTGAAACACACTTATCCACCTGCATTTTAGGATAGTTTTTATTTATTTATGGGAGGTTAAATCTCATATTAAAATTTTATAAACTGTTAATTAAAGGGACCAATTTCTGCCTTTAATTACACATATTCAACCTGAAGTCAATGGAATTGCATGGGTATAACCAGCTAGAATGTGTACTAGTGTTTTATAAAGCTAAAACACTGGTACTTGGGTGGGGGGAGGGGGGTGTATGTGTGTATATATATATATATATATATATATAAATACAATTCCTTACTATTTTGCAGTCTGTCATATTTAAAGCCCTTAAAGGTGATCTGCAAATGTTTTTTTTTTTAATTGCACTTATTTAATGTTGATAGTACCCAGGGGCCAGCCATGTTGAGCCCCCGTTATGCTAAGTGCTGTGTAAAAAATATAAAATGAAAGTCCCTGCCCCAAAACGCTTATAATCTAAAAGACAAGACATAACAGGTGGCTGAGGCAAACAAGCACACGGAGGAGACAGGTCAGTGGCCCTTTTTGTGTTTCCCATGATGTAGAAAATTCTAGTCAGGGTTTATTAAAGTGTGTTTTGGTTTTGGTTTGTTTAATTTGCCCTTTAAGGGCATCAGGAACGGCAGCTCTGGTCTTCCCTGGCTTTGCTGGAAGACTTGTTGGAGAATGTAGACTGTTGGCACTTGCACCTTACGTGTAGTACAGTTACTCTTCTTTAACAAAGGCTTGTTCTTCTAGGAATGTCCCTGTGGGTGCTCCACTTTAGGAGAATCTGCACTTGTAATCGGAGATTTTTAGCAGCAGTACCTAGCTGAGTCACACATGCACTGTCCCCGTCTAGCGCCGCCCCCTGACAGTTACATAGCGCTCTGTGACCAACCCCGCCTCAGTTCCTTCTCTCCCGCCCTTGGTTTGAGACGGAGCATTTGGCAGCGCCTCTGCGCTTTATCTTTATCCTAGTTTAACTTTAGAATACTAGTTTGTTAATTAGTAATTTAGTTTACTACCCTACCTCTTCCCCGTTTATTTATAAAAAAACCTCTTGACTTTAGGAATTTAAGTTTCAGTTATTAGGACACCCCATAGTATAGAAAAGTTACCCTCCCTCATGGGAGAAACCGTATTCTAAGGGGCATGGCCAGCTCCCCAGGTTTTAAATATTGCTTCATTTGCTGGTCATCAATCCTGGTTTCTGATGGGCTTTCCTTTATCCAGCAACGAGGATGATAATGACAAAGGGGAAATCTACTCCTCACATCACTCCTTGTCTATCCACGCAACTACCAGACCAGGTCCACTAGAGCACCACGAATACCACCCCAGACCTGAAATTCCAGGATGTTGCAGACACCCATGGATGCCACCACCAATGCCATTCCCATCACAGTGGCCTTACTGCGGCCCATGGGCAGCATACCACCAACTCTGTGCTAAGCCTCCCAGTTCACAGAGAGAGAGAGAGAGGGTAAGGTATTCCCCATCACCCTCTGTACCTGGACCCTTTGAACCTCCAGAAGAGGCAGTTGAGGAACTGGGTTGACTTTGGATCAAGAAGGTAACCCCAGGTACCAATTTTTCCTCCTCCTTCTCCGGATGAAGCTATTATGCCCTCACCACCCATGACGGGGAATGACTTTAAACAGTTCCAGAATTGTTTGATGATCACTGATTCATTAGAGTTTATGTCGGGAGAAGTTGCAGAGTCCCAACAAAAGCTGCTGGACATCCTCCAGACTTCAGCTTCTTCCAAGATTGCCCTACCAATATGTGAGGCTCTCGTGGACCTGACCAAGACCATCTGGCAGACCCTGGCATGGAATTTTTGTTCATATCCCAAATCAAACTCTCTGGTGGTAGAGGCCATGAAAGAAAGGGACAGACGACAACACTCCTGAACCACCCCACATGACGGGGACTGGAAGCAGTTGGACCTTTTTGGACATAAGGCCTGGTCGTCAGCAACCTACAATTTAGGATTGCCAATTGCAAGGCATTGATCGCCAAATATAATTACACAAATTATTCAAAAATGTCTGAATGTATTGGTTTTTCTACCTGAGAACAAAAAAGAGCAATTCAAAGCAACCGTCTTGGAGGCCCACCTTCTTGCTTGAACAGCCTTACAAGCCTCACTGGACTCTGTAGACACAGCAGCATGTTCCATTGCCAGGGCTATAGTCATGCAATAAGCTTCCTGGCTCCATCTCTGGGTTTCCCAAAATTGGTACAATCTACCTTCAAGGATCTTCTGTTTGAGGGTCCAAAGCTATTCGCAGCCAAGACGGATGAGTTGCTTCACATTAAAGGACTCCAGGGCTTCCCTCAGATCCTTGGGTATTTACAAACCTACTCAAAAGGAAAAAACGGAGGAAATATTACTCAGCGTAAAGAACCTAATCTGTGCCCTACCCCCAACCTCAGAGGCAATATGACCCGCAGAGGCAGAGACCCAATAGAGGAGACCACTCCCTTCTCAGCCCTCGACATCCCAACAGCCTCCCTCTAAACAACAGTTTTGAGGGTTTTGGTCAAGGACCTGAAACATCTCCCACGTCTTCTATTGCTGGAATCATCCGATACCATCCACCCATTCAGAGACCGTCTGACTCCATCCACCCAATGTGGCGAAACATCACATCAGATAAATGGGTACTAGAAATCATCGAGACTGATTATTCCATCCAATTTACCTCCATCCCCGCAACCCATCATCCCTCCCCGTCCCTCTCCAGGGACTCTTCTCTACATCTACTATGACAGGAGGTAAACCATCTCAAATGCCTGGGCATAGTAGAACCAGTACCAACATAACACAGAGGGAAGAGTTTCTACTCCCATTATTTTCTCACCCAGAAAAAAACCAGAGGATGGAGGCTCATTCTCGACTTAAGAAGACTCAACAAATTCAGGAAGACCCAGCAATTCAGGATGGTCACACTAGCAATAATAACTCCAGCACTGTAACAAGGAGACTGGTTCTCGGCCCTTGATCTACAGGATGTATATTTCCACATAATGATACATTCTTCACACAGGTGGTTTCTCAAATTTGTTCTGGCAAAGATCGCTACCACTACAACTTATTTCCATTTGACTTGTCTACAGCTCCACAGGTATTCTCGAAAATCCTCACGATGGTGGCGGTTCACCTCCACATACAAGGGGTCATAATATTCCTCTATCTGGACGATTACTTACTCAAAGCCTCAACTCAGGAAGAGACCCTAGAAGCTACCCAAAAGACAGTAGCTCTCTTCATACAGCTGGGTCTAAAGATAAACCAACAAAAATCAGTGGTCACACCTGTGCAGAGACTGGAGTTCACTGGGGCCTACCTCGACTCTCTGGAAGCAACAGCCTCTCTGCCCCAGCACAGATTGCCCACTCTAGTCAACCTAATTGCTATAACACAAGCAGCCCACAGACATTGGCCAGGATCTTCCTCCAACGCTTAGGCCGTATGTCAGGAACGACATTTGTCATCAAGCATACTAGACTACACATGCAATGCAAGCATGGCTCAGGACAGTATATATTCCACATAGACACAGTACAAACAAGCATCTTACGATGGCAAGCAAGGTAAAAAAATAAAAATAAAAAATCATCTCTCCATTGGTGGACTCAACCACATAACGTCTATACAGGAGTTCCCTTCGCACAGACCCATCCAGGGATGATACTCACAACAGACGCCTCTCTGCTGGTGGGGAGGGGCGGCCACACCTGTGCAACCACGTGATCCAAGGCTGTTCGTCCCCTTGGAAGCAACATTACACATAAAGCTACTGCAGCTCTGGGCAGTCCTCAGTGCATGTTCACATTTCCTACCCATGATAAGGGACAAGGTCATAAAGGTGCTTGACAGACAATGCCACTTGTATGTTTTATATAAACCACCAAAGAGGTAAGCCCAAGCCCCAGCCCTGAGCACCCCCCCCCCCAAACCCAGAGCCCCCTCCACCCCAAGCCTCTCATCCCCAGCCCCACCGCAGAGTTTGCATCCCCAGACGGAGCCCTCACCCCCCTGCACCCCAATCCGCTGCCCCAGCCCAGAGCCCCCTCCCACACACTGAACCCCTCTGCCCCAGCCCAGAGCCCCCTCCCACACACTGAACCCCTCTGCCCCAGCCGGGATCCCCGTCCTACACCCCAAACCCCTCTGCCCCAGAGCCCGCACCCCCAGATGGAGCCCACACCCCAACCCGCTGCCCCAGCCTGGAGCCCCCTTCCACATCCTGAACCCCTCATTTCTGGCCTCATCTCAGAGCCTGCACCCCCAGTTAGAGCCCTCACCTCCCGCACCCCAACCCCCTGTCCCATCCCAGTGAAAGTGAGTGAGGGTTGGGGAGAGCGAGCAACAGAGGGAGGGGGGCTGGAGTGAGTGCGGGCAGGAACTTGGGGAAGAGGCAGGGCCTCAGAAGGGGCGGGGCTAGCATATTTGGTTTTGTGCATTTAGAAAGTTGGCAACTCTATGCCTGACAAGTGGGAGAACTGGGGGCCCTCATGGCATATCCCCCATACACAATTTTTTTCAAAAACAAAGTTACCCTACGACTACATTCCAAGTTCCTACCTAAAATAATCCATCTCCCATCGTTCTTCCCAAATCCTCACGGGAACAAGCTCAATGCTTCATATTCTGGACATCCGAAGGGCACTAGCTTTTTACATTGAAAGGACAAA
Source organism: Chelonia mydas (assembly GCF_015237465.2). Taxonomy (NCBI): domain Eukaryota; kingdom Metazoa; phylum Chordata; order Testudines; family Cheloniidae; genus Chelonia; species Chelonia mydas. The sequence goes on from NC_057850.1 coordinate 253,453,713, forward strand.
GTCTTTCAGAAAGTCACCAAAGTTACTTCTTTCCATCACAGAACAATCTAAGGGAGACGCCATATCCAGACAAAGGCTGTTGAAATGGATCTCCAGCTGCATTGACTTTTGCTATCGCCATCAATGGCTACAACCCTCCCCGGGGACCTGGACACGCTCCACCAGAGCTCTCTCTACATCCATCACCTTCCTCAACAATGTGCCCATTGTGGACATCTTCAGAGCAGCAACCTAGGCACCAGCTCGTGTGTTCACACAGCACTATGCCACAGAGCAGCACTCGACATCAGTGGTTTTATCATCTGCCACGACTGCAACTCCGAAGCCCTTCCCTTCCACTGAGGGACATGGCTCTACCGTCACCTAAAGTGGAGCATCCCCAGGGACATCCCTTGAAGAAGAAGAGAAGGTCACTCACCATGTGCAGTAACTGAGATTCTTTGAGATGGTTGTCCCTGTGGTTGCTGCACTACCCTCCCTCCTCCCCTCTACTTCGGAGTTTTCATGCTAGTGACTCTGCGGTAGAGAAGGAACTGAGTGGGAGTTGGTGTCACCGCGCTATGTAACCGCCAGAGACGGTGTGAGAGGGGATCAGCACATGTGATACCCAGCCAGGCACTGCTACTACAAATCTCTGTTTACAAGTGCAGGAGCACCCACTGGACAGCCGTCTCAAAGAACCTCAGTTAATGCATAGAGTGAGTAACCAAAGGGTTAATTGTCACTGAAATTAAAGTTCACCCCAAAAAAAAAAAGTTAAAAAGTTTTAAACCATATTTAAGGGAAATGTTAATGATCCCCCGCATCAGCAGTAGATCTAGGCATTTCTCATTAGCTTTCATCAGTCATGGAGCAATAGATCATCACACCCAGTAGAGCAGATTTCCCCTGCTTACCCTGTTGTGAAATTGGATGGACCTGTGGCTGGGATTATTAAAGGAGCTGCTAGGGTTTAGGATTGCAACTCCCCCTGAATTGTTCAGTGCGCTTGCTCTAGTTTGTTTGAACGGCTGAATTGTGAAACCTTTGTGTTGGTGATCATCACTTACTGATGGGTGTCAGTCCATTCCAACCAAGCGCTCACTCGTATGAGTTAAGGGCTCCTCGAGCTGCCCCACAGCGACAATAGGGACCCTGTCATGAATCCGGTCCATCTTCTCTGCAAAGTAAGATGAAAGCTCCTGATGTCAGGAAACATTAGACTGAGCCCTGGGGAAGACAGCCCAGCTTAATCAGATGGCTCCCTGTCTGTGGCTGTTCTGGTGATAGGGAATTCACAGCTGTTATGTAACAGAGGAGAGACGAGACCTCCAAGTCCTCACCAGAGCCCTGGCCTTCGACTGTAAAATCTCTCAGTTCTGCAATCAGTGCTCCCTGCTGCTGTTCCTGTCCCCTTCCCTCTCTCTGTCAATGTGGCCTCCATTACCGTAGTATCTGCACAATCTTTAATGTATTCAACTTCACAACACCCCTGTGAGGTAGAGAAGTGCTATTTATTGTTCCCTTTTTACAGAGGAGATACTGAGGCATAGACACATTGTGTCACATACCCCATGTTCACACAGCCTGTGGAAGAGCAAGGAATTGAAACCAGGTTTGTCCAAGTCCCAGGCAAAGACACTAGACCCTGCTTCCTCTTGTGCTGTATCTGTCTTGGCATCCATAAATCATGGTGTCTTGTGAAGACCACATCAAGGAAGGGGACATCTGAGAGCTAATGCTTTGATGACAACAGATGTTTCTAATGCCCTTCCAGCCCATCAATTCACTGGTGCAGTGGCTGCCCTAGAGAATTTGGGAGTCCAGCAAGATCTATAAGTCTCCAAAGGCAGAGGGGTGGTTGAAAGACCTGTGCCACTACCTGGTGGAAGTGATCATTAACCCTACAATTTGGTCATGGCAGTCACAGATTCTGTGCATTTACTGGACCCCTTGGTGACTTCTTCCGCTTCAGCTTTCAGCAGCTGCAGCTGGGGCAGGAGGCGGGACTGTGCGCCCCTGCCCTGCTGCAACTGGGGCTGGATGGCTGGAACCAGGACCCTGCAGCTGCTGCCCTGCAGCTTGCAGGCGGGGGGGCTGCAGCCAGGCTGGGTGCCCCTGTCCCGCAGCTGCAGCCAGCTCCGGAGGGGGGGTTGCGCGTCCCTCCCATGGCTGCATCCCCTGCTGCGCCCCAGCCCTGCAGCTTCGGCCAGGGGCTGCAGCTGGGGCCGTGCTGCAGCCAGGCCATATGCCCCAGCCCTGCAGCTTCTGCCAGGGGCTGGAGCTGAGTCTGTGTATTGTAGGGCTGCAGTGTGTGCTGTGTGCCCCATTCTCGGCTTCCCAGAGCCCTGTGCCTCTATCCCGGCTGCCGCCCAGGCTTGGCAAGGGCTACAGCTGGGCTGTGCACCCCTGTCCTGCAGCTGCGGCCAGCTCTGGACTGGGGGCTGTGCACCCCCCGTGGTTGCGCCCCCGGCTGGAGCTGGGGCTGTGCCACCCACCATTGCGGGGGTCTCGGCCTGTCAATCATGCCCTGCCCCCCCCAGGGGACTCCATTCCTCTCCCCATACTTAGCCGTGCCCCCGGTTAATTTTAGTAAAGTCACGGGCAGGTCACGGACTCCCTGAATTTTTGTTTATTGCCCATGACCTGTCCGTGACTTTTACTAAAACTACCCATGACCAAATCTTAGCTTAGTGATAATTAGACCGGAACAAGGTGCCGCTCCCTACTCTCCCAATATGCACATCTATAACAAGGGGAAGATTTAACATCTCTGTGCATATGGGTTCAGAGACCTGTTGGATCAGACCCTGGTCCAACTAGTCCAATATCCAATCTGAGAGCTGCCAACACCAGATGCTTCAGAGGACGGTGCACAAAGCCCAGATGTAGGCAGTTACAAGATAATCTGTTCCTGGAGAAGTGTAACCTGCTATAGTTGATGCATGTGGGTTTATATCTCTTTTAGAATCACTGTCAATAATCTGACATAAGAGATTCCAAGGAAACACACTAGAGATGTCATCTTTATGGATACTGCAGGTTGTCCACAGACCTCTTTGATGATTCCGGCCCCAAGGTTGACAGCAGATCAGGATTACAATTTGTAAATGTGAAAGTGTAAAAATAAGTGAAGATTGCTTACCTGTAATCCTATTTGTCATAGCACTTTTCTTTCATTTTACCCAGCAACTGGAATATGGCCAATACACTGAGGTAAACACCTCTACTTTTACAAAAATTGCAATGGGATCTTTAATGACCTAAGTGGCTTGAAATGTATTGTTGGCTGTATCCCTAATGCAGTCTACTTTTAGTAACAATTAACAATCAAGTTCCTGCCCCATCACTATTATTTTCCATTTTGGTGAAGTAATAGACATTGTCACTTGGAGCACAGATTCTAAGGGCTTTTAGTCTATGTTCTGAATTTTTTATTTGCAAGCAAACACTTTTAGCAGTTTTGGAGCCTGAGTGAATACAGACTTGGATACTAAAAACTCAGTGTTCATTAGGTACATTTCAGCTCTTCAACTCTTCTGTTTTTACAATTGTTTTTACAGAGACAATTAAATAGCAAAAACTAGAATGGTCAAAAGAGAACCAATGAATGTTGTTTAATGATTTAGGATCATGCGTTCCCCTATGTGCAGAAGAACAAGTATTAGGAGGCAGGAAATCCAACTTAGATCTTTCTAGTGGAGGATGTCAGGGTTGTCACCACTGTTGCAAATACTTTGTGCTAAAATTGTCCTACACTTAAATAGTGATGAGAATATGCATCTAACCTTGGGTTCTTCAGATGGAACCTCTACCAACATAATACTAGAATAGGCCCCTGCTTTGGTATTATGGTCGTGCCTAGGGACCGGTCAAGGACAGGGGCCAATTGCCCTAGGTCCTGTACACACACAGAAAGAGAAAGCAGCATAGAACTCAATGAATTTAGTGAACTGCTGCAAAGCCATTGTAGGTCCCAGATAACCCCTATTATTTTCCTGTGGTTAAGCAGTGGCTTTATTTTAATTTATTTACAATTGATAGGACATTCCCTGAACAAATTATAACATTATTTAAATATCAGCTTTGAGGGGCTTGTGTCCCTAAAGATTTGTTTTCTAACTAAGGCTCCCAATAAGGAACAATCAACCATATTTTCCCCTCTCTTTCTTCTTCCCTCTGAAGCGACTGTGTTCCATTCATCTTGAAAATGGAAGAACGCCCAAAAAATGTGAAGTGTTTTGGGTGAAAAGTCATAGTATGGAGCAGCAATGGTAAGAGGGTGTAATTGTCCCAAAAGGAATGTGGTACTGTGAAAAGAGTGCATTTTTCAGCGACCAACACAAGAGAAACCAGTCTTTCTGAGCATACACTAGCAGCTTTGCTTTCTTTTGCTACTTCATTTCAGTCAAGTACTTAAATATTTGCTTTAAGTTAAAGGCCGTGCCCCTGGGTGGATTGCCAGCAGCAGGGATCGCATTGGTACCACTGGTTCTTAAACCATGAGCCTCCATTGCAGGCCTGCACAGCATGCAGCCCGCGGGGGGTGAGTAGGGAAGAGGCAGGCTGGGGCAAGCCAACGGCTGGCTGGCCGGCCGGCGGGTGGGCAGGGTGGTGAAGAGGCCAGTGGAGGGAGGCCAGGTGAGCTGGCGGCGGGGGAGGGGGGCTGAGGAGGCGAGCCGAGCAAGGGGGTTGGGGGGAAATGACGAGCCAAGCGGGCGAGTGGGCACTGGTTGCAATACCGGATTTACCATGGCGCCCCTGGCGCCGGGGTCCCAGCCCGGCCCGCTCCTCTCTGTCCCCCTGCTCTCTCCTGTGGGGGCAGAAGCTTGATGCTGCCGGCAGCTGGGGCTCCTGCTGCAGCAGGGTTCTGCTGGCAGCCAAACTCCTCCCCCACCTCTTCCCCCAGAGTGCTTCCTTCCCTCCCCTCCCTGCCACCGATCAGCTGTTTGCCAGCAGGAGGGAGGGGGAAGAGCGGAGCCTCAGCACGCTCGTTGCTCCAGGGAGGAGGAGGGAGTGTGGCCTTGGGGAAGAGGCTGGAATCGGGGCATACCCCCTCCAGGCCCTGCCGGGAGCACCCCCATGACCCCAGCCCACACCCCCCGCTCACCCTGACCCCTGCACCCCCTCACACTTGGTGGCCGTTTGGCATTTGTACTGATGGGGCTCCAGCTATGTACGGCAATAATGTTGGAGCAGTTACTCGAAGAATTTATCGGGAGACAAATAACCAAACATCACTGCATTATACATCAGCCGGTTTTGTGTAGCAAAGTCTTAAAATTTGAGCGTGTAATGTCAGTGGTACTTTCCATTGTAAACTACATCCGTTCTAGAGGACTGAAACATAGGACATTTCGAGCCTTTCTTGAAGGGGTAGATGCCGAGTGCAGCGAATTAATCTACCATACGGAAGTGAGGTGGCTGAGTCGAGGAAGAGTGCTCCAGCGTTTCGTTGCTTTGAAAGAGGAGGTAGCAAAATTCCTGGAAAAAGGGCCAATAAAATTCCCAGAGCTTGAAAATGAGTCCTGGAGTCAAGATCTCTTTTTCTTTTGTGATATTACAGCACACCGGAATGATCTCAACATTCAACTTCAGGGGAAAAAATCAACCTATACTTCAAATGTGTGCAGCAGTGAAAGCTTTCGAAATGAAATTGAAACTTTTCAGAAGTCAGCTGTCAAAAGGCGAAATGTGCCACTTTCCCACTTGTGCACAGCGTATCCCTCAGCACAAACACGCCGCGTTAGGAGCAAAATACGCAAAGCACACTAATCTTTTGATTGAAGAATTTGACAGAAGACTTACTTTGTCTAAAGAAGAAGACGTCCAGTTGAAGCTGATTGAAGATCCCTTTTCTGTGGATCCAGAGGAAGTGCCACTAGATTTGCAGCTGGAGGTTATTGAACTTCAGTGTTCGGCAGTTTACCGAAATAAGCACAGAGAAAGCAGCCTGCAGGACGTCTACAAAAGTCTGGACAATGAAAAATACAAGAATCTTATCGAAGTTGCACTGAAAACGTTCAGCATTTTTGGAAGCACTTACATATGTGAACAAACATTTTCCATCATGAACACGAATAAAAACAAGCAACGTTCTTCTCTGACTGACAACCATTTGGAAGACATTATGAAAATATCCACTTCAAATATGTCCCCTGAATACGACAAGCTTGTTGCCAAAAAGAGATGTAATATCTCTCATTAAATTTGCAAGGTAATTATGAAAAGTACAAATGTTTTCTTTCAACGGAACAGGCGTTTTTCATTTTTCCATGATTCATGAAAAAAATTTTTTTAAAAATTGTTTGCTTTAATTGAAAAATTCTTAATAAAGTATCACCCCCACCCAATCTTCCTTTTCAGCCCACAGCTGTTTCAGTGGGGCGGCGCTGGGGAAGGAGGGTTTGTTTCCGCGGGGTGGGCGGCGCGGGGGGGGGGGTGTTTCCGTGGGGCCGGGGGTTTCGGCCCTCAGCTGTTTTCTTTGGAGTAATATGGCCCTCGCCGCTTTACGAGTTGTGCAGGCCTGCTCTATTGCATGAGCTAAAAGACGCAGCTCTCTCTCTTATCCAAGGTTGTAGCTGGCTCATCAACCTCTATATGTGGCCTACCCACCACTAGAGGGGGACAGAGCACCACCCTGAGTGGGTATGGGTAACATAAGCGCATACATCAGCATAGCAAGAAAGCCTATTACAAAATTCATCACATGTATGCAGAGTGCAGATTCTACCAGCTCATCACTCATTGACATCTAAACAATTTTCATCACAGCACTGAAAGACACTTCTCAATGGGAGCTGTTTCCCTACTATGGCCCCAATCCTGCAACGAGATTATGTCCCAGCACCTCTATGTGAGTGGAAAGGTGTGACTGAAATCATCTCATGGCAGGGTCAGGGCCTAAATTTTGGATTTTTACTCCTATCTCACTTCTGCTGCAAAGCTGTTCAAAAAGAATATGCAAGCATTATTTTATAATTGTGTGTGTGTGTGTGTGTGTGTATGTATAACATATATCTTTTTGCAGATACAGACTAACACGGCTGCTACTCTGAAACCTATATATAATATATATATATACTTTCCCCACTCTCTTGTTTGAAAATGGCTGAAGAATTTTTGTTCTAGCTTTCCAAAAAACAACCCGCAAAAATTTAAGTGTGCCCATGACACAGAAAAATTTCAGTCCGACGGGGGAACATTTCAATAAGTCCTCAGAGACTAAAGACAGGAGCTTAGAATGGCAACTGCCATGCAATCTTAACTATAGTGGTCACTACATTACAGCAGTGCTCTGGAAATGAGATGTGTATGTGTATATGTAAATAGTTAACAGATAAAATGCCAGTAGGTGCCACTTAAGACTATGTAGCATAGTTCCTGAATTATGTAGGACGAATGAATCTTGTTATGCACTATGAATTGATCTTTCTAGCAACTTATTTTAGTTTCTAACAGCTACTGCATCCACTATAATAGACATTGAGAGGCATTTTTAAAAATAGAAAATGAGGAAAGTTGTGGTTTGCCTGTGAGTGTGGCTGGTCGCTGCATTAAGGCCCCAACTCAGCAAAGTATTTAAGCACATGCTCAATTTTAAAGACAGGGGACCTAAGCATGCCACAAGTCCCACTGTCATCAGTGGGACTTTAGCATATGCTTAACTGCTTTGCCGAATAAGGATGGACTTGAGCACATGTTTAAGTGCTTTGCTGAATTGGGGAGTAAAAAAGGGAACAACAAGGATCAAACCTCTTCATGACAGCAAATAAGTGGCTGTTAATTTTAAACAGCAGGATGGCAGAACATCAAGGACACTTAATCTAATAATCTGTGTGTGGCTGGGATTTAAGAGTCCAAGTTCATTTCCCAGCTGTGCCACAGAATTCCTGTGGAACCTTGGGCAAGTCATTTAATCTACCTTATGCCCCAGTTCCCCATCTGTAAAATGGGGATAAAACATCCCCAGCTCACAGGGATGCTGCGAGGATAAAATCCATTAATGACTGTGAGGTGCTTGGATACTCTAGAGATGAGGGTATATAAACAGAAGCAGAGAAAGAAGATCCTTTCTGTTGGTCAGCAATTGTGAATATGGGGACATGAACTAGTGCGAAGCTACATAAAATACAAGCCGCTTTGTAGTCCTCTCCCCCTCCCACGCCCCCGCCGCATGGCGCAGTCTCTGATCTGCTCTGTGCTGGAAGGAGCGGTATTGTACACAGATGTCTCCTTTGTAGTTAAACTAGTGGGAAGGAGAAGACAGTAAAAGCTCAGCAAATAAAAGCTTTGTCAAAACAGCTATAAATGTGAACAAAAATATTTTTTAAATGTCTTAATGTTCAAACAGGCACTCCTCCAAGCCTGGAGCTTAATCCTAGCTCATTTTGTCTCTGCTCTGGAGATGCCTTTTTTTATAGATTCCTAGATTTTAGGGCCAGAAGGGATCATTCTGATGGGGTAGTCTGACTTAATGCAGAACACAGGCCATAAGCCTTCCATGAATTAATTCCTGCTTCATGTCCAGTAGCAATGGTTGAACTAGAGCAGATCTTTCAAAAAAATCCAATCCTGACTTTCAAATATCCAGTGATGAAGAATCCAGCACAACCCTTGATAAATTGTTCCAATGGAAATTACCCTCACTTTAAAATTTGCACCTCATTTCCAGTCTGAATTTGTCTAGCTTCAACTTCCAGACATTGGTTCTTTGTTTGGATCCTCAGAGTCTGGACTGACCGATGGCTGGAAAATTTCCAATGCAGAAGTTTTTCAATGGAGAGAAAAAGAAGAGCCAAACTTTTGGCAAGAAATTTTCCAATTTTTCCACTAATTCAGCTCGTCCCCTCGCTATGACCTATAGATTTGAATGCCTAAAGGCAGACCTGTGCTTCCTGAACTTGGCTTCTCAGGGTAAAAAACAATCATTAAAAACTCTTCAAATAGAAAAGAGAACCTGCAATCCTAAAAAGCTTTCAATAAATCCAACCTGTTATTGGATACATCCGCCCCAGTCTCTGGCCGCCAGCTGGCAGGCACAATGACGTACACACAACAGCCACTTAAAACTAAATCGGAGCTGCTGAGCACCTCCCGCTCCAATGGGTGTTGAGTGTAGCCAGGGGTGCTGAGGGCATCTGAGAATCAGGCCGTTACAACAATAACTCCCCTTCCAGAAATAAAACCTCTCCCCTAGCAGTTTTCACCCCATAAAGGGAGAAGTGTCTGACACTACATGGAGTCCACTGGGGCCATCACTCAATTCTATGTGGAAGGGGCTCAGATGGAAGCAGGATAAACCCCTACGATAAGATATGACTCCAGCAGAGTTGGGAGGTCACTGCTGCCCATCCAGACAGCAAGAGTCTGGGCCAGCCTGAGCTGTGATTAGCAGCAGGGGGAGGACAGACTTGACATTCATGGCAGCCTTTCAGATTGCAATGACATCTTCCCAGGCTTGGGCCATAATCTTTCCGTTTGTATAAACATTGGTGATAACTCCCCCTCGCCTGCATGGTCAGGCTGGGGCCGAGCTGTACGCCAAGCACATGGGAGGGGGAGGACAGCACCAGCCGCTTGCAGGCCTGTCTGCCCAGGCAACGAGGCTGTGTCTTGAAACAGCTTTCGAGAGCCTGATTCTGAAAATGGATTCAGGTAACCCAGCTGTGTCAGATGGTGTCACCGGAAATCACCAGGTCCTTGGAACCCTTTCCAGGACATGGGCGTGTTTTCTGTGCAGATGGGGCATCAGACCCATGCGAACCAGCCTTGGCCATGGCCTCTGAGGCAGCTGCTTTCCGTACCCCTGGGTGCGAAGTCGGGGAAGGGAGGAAGAGGCCATTATAAACTGTAGGCCTTAGACTATAGAGGTGGACTTCTCCTGAGTCTATCTCAGCAACATCCTACAGGACTTTGAATAACCCAGCAAGGCTGCATCATTTATCCCAGTGCTTTGCCCTTCACCCCTGAGGATCCCCATGGGCTGTAGGGACAGGAACGAATTAAGCCACCATTTCAGAGAGAGGGACACTCGCCGGTGACTTGGCCAGAGTATCAGCCTGACAGGAACAGAACGAAGCTCTCCTGATTCTCCGTGCTGGACTGTGTCTCCCCTTTTTCAGAGCCTCACCAGGCTGAGCACAGGGCTCGCTTATGAACTCAGCACGTGCTACATCCATGCATGGAAAACCACCAGGGACTCAACAAGTGTAGCCAGCGTGTAAGGCAAAATAAGCCCGTGGCCCAGCCAGTGCATCAGACCCCTGCAGAATGCATGTTCTGATGGTCCCATTGCTCAGAAAAGGACGGTGGCATGCAGGGCTGTAACCCTGGGAAGGCAATGCCTCACTCTGGTGGTGGTCTTCTAATATGCCTAACGCCAGGGGATCAAGGCAGATGGGTTGCATCATTGTAAAGTGTGAGTGCCTGATAATTTTATGCTTTTTTTTTTTTGCCTCTTCCACAAAAGAGAGATTAGAATGAAAACTCTTCAGGGCAGGAACTGCCTCTTCCTTTGTATTTGCTGTAGCTACCTGCTTTCCAATCTAAAGAGTGATAATAAAGAGGCAAAGAGAATTATTTTGTTGGATACCCCGGGCTGGCTCTGTAGCCTGCCGAGGTCATATAGCCATGGCAGAATGAGCTGGATTCCCTGGTGGCTCATGCACCATTAACACTTTCCCTCACCATCACTTGTACTACTTGGCTGCCACCATACAGCCCAGAGAAGGCTGCGTTTCAGTGATGTGTCTGTATGTAGCTTACAAAGCACTTTGGATTTTTTTTTTCCACAGTGAAAGCTGCTGCATGTGTTCAAACTATTTCTCATGGGAAGACTTGATAAAGTTTTCTGAATGGTGAAAGCCATCAGTAACGCTAACGGGTTTTTTTCTTCCACTGGAGCAGAGTTAAAAAAACAAAGGGACTTAACAAATTAAATCAGGAAACAATAAGTACAGGACGTGGCTAGAATGACATTATGTAAAGAGTAACACATCTGGAGTAAGTTACTGCACAGGACAAGCAAAGCAGAATCTAAACATGTGCAAGACGTAACCATGTTTGTGTCAGGAGAAGGGTGTGGTTAAAACAAGTCAGGAAGGTGGGACTATGATAAAGCAAATAGCGAGCAAGCATGTTAGCCTAGATAGCCTTTTCCAGCTCCTGCTGTTTGTTATTAACAATTTCCTATTGAGTTGCAGCAATTTCTTTAACTCTCTGTGCTAGATCTACTGGATGTTTCAGCTATGGGAAGACCAGGCTGTAACTGTGAGCCGTTCGGGGGGGGGCGGGGGTGTTAAGTGAACTCCTTTGCCCTTGCTCAGATGATCAAGCAGATTTGCCTGCAGTTTATTTTGTACACACGCACATGACCCTTCACAGCCTTCAATCCCCTTTGGTGAATGTGGCGTCAATTTGGATTCTTCCCTGAGCTTCCTCCCAAGGGGCCCGGAACTGCAGACCGTATGCCAGGCAAGAGCCCACTGAAGAAATGGGAATTTTGCCAGCATGAGAACGGCAGGGCAGAGCAGAGCTTCTAGGAGAGCAGGTAACTAAGACACAGGTGGAAAGACATAGGGTAATCAAGAATCAGGCCCTAACGACCCTTTATGCTGCTCCCAGCACCTGTACCTGCTCACAGACCTGTTGGAGGTATGACTGGCATGCATTGCATTACAGCTGGCCCCTGGGAAGTACAGCATAATTTAGAGCAGCCCTGAGGTTGCTCTAATGTGCACCAGTGACCAGGTAGGCTTCTTCATGGCAGAACGCAGGGGGTGCATGAGTGGTTCACTAAGGGCCAAATTCAGCCTTAGGTTATGCGCTGAGATCAATGAGTGCATGTAACCAAGGGATAGAGTTGGGCCCCATGTCATTTCAGCACCGTTCATTTCCTCAGGCTTTGGAGGCAGGATCTCTGTATATGAATATTTACGACCCGCTTTCCAGCTAAAGCAGGATAAAATCTGCTTTCATAACGCGTTCCCTTTGAAAGATGACAATAAAAAGAAAAAAAATTCCTACCACCCACTCAGTCTCATGCAAATTAGAGCAGAACAAGAGATACAAAATAAAAAAAAAAATCCACCTCCGACTTTGGGAATGAGATGAGGGGGAAGTGAGTGAGCATATCCCTCCGAGACATGCTCTAAATCTTGTTACACAAAGTCACTGCTGGCCTTTTGTAATTAGCAGGTGCAGTCAAAGCTGCATTTGCAGGGATACCGACAGCCAATATAACAAGCAAGAAGTGATTGAAAGCCCACAGGCCTCTGCCCCATGACTGCCAGTAAATAAGGCACTCCTTCTGCAAGCCTTGTTAGCAATGCAGAGTGACCAGATCTCTTCCTGTTACAATATTTGGTATATCTACAGCATTCCCCATCTGAGGATCTCAAAGCCCTTTATAAACTTTTACTAATTAAGCACAGCAATAGCCTTGTGAGGGAAGTCAGGGATTGGTCTAGCAGCTCGGGTATTGGAGCAGGACCCAGTACTGGAGCACGTGTAGGATCTTGGCAAACCACTTCATCTGTATGTGTCTCCATTTCCCCTCTTACCCTCTGTCTGTTTAGATTGTAAACTCTTCAGGGTAGGGACTGTCTCCCACTCTATGTTTGTACAGCACCTTGCACACTGGGCCCCTGATCTTGGCTGGCACCAGCAGGGGCTATGGTAATACAAAGGATAATAATAGAACGATTGTTTTAACCGCTGTGGAAATACAGCTGCAGCGTAATCAAGAAGCGAAGAAGTCAAGGAAACGGTGTCCAATGGAAGCACAGGGAAAATATTAGGCGGGCAGGATGTAATTTGGCCCGGACATTAGTGTCTGTTTCCCCTACACCTTGTGCAGTCATTTTGGCCAGTGTAAGGCGAACACACACCGCTATCAGATCAGAATGGTTGTATTTTACACTCCTTCTGCACCGGTGTGAATAGCGACACACGGCAGTGAAGAATCAGGTCCCGGGACTCTCATTCTCTCGCAGAAGATGCTGTTGGATCTTTTACCAACACAAAGAGGTCAAACTCTGTGCTTTACTTCCTCATCCAGGAAACAGGTTCCACAGTATTGCCCAGATTAAAACTGCTTGTGCTAACCCTCGGAAGGTCTGAGCTGAATCCCCCACTCCATCCTCCCCAGTCTTCTGTGGTTTGATGAAATAACCAGCCTTGGTACCTGGCATGGAGTGTCATAGCCTCTCAGGAGACGTGTCCCTGCATTTCACTGTGAACAAAGACTCACGGGATCCGGAGTGGAGTTTGGAACCAACCAGGATCCCCTGTTTCCAATCAATAGAAAAGCAGCAGTGGAGAAAAGACAATGAGGTTGTGATGTAAGTGTCTTGTCACTGGAATAGGAGGAACCAATATTGTGCGCCAGGTCCTGCCCCTTTAGATTGGTGGAGCCCCACTGAAGTCAGAAGATCTGTAGGGGTGTAAGAATCTGAGATGAAATCCTGGTCCCACTGAAGTCAATGGCAAAACTCCCATTGACATCAGTGGGGCCAGGCTTTCACCCCCATGTCTAGTTTAAGTAACCCATAGACCACTTTTCCCAGGCTCCAGCAATCTTCACTGAAGGGAGGGAAGGGATATTTAGAAAGGGAAGAAACTTGTGCCAACTGGAAACTTACTGCAGCTCTTACAAGGTAACCTGGAAAAAAAAAGAAAGGGAAAAAAAAGCTATTTCAGAATGAAAGCCCCGAGAGACACGGACATTGAACACATCCTTAATTATACAGACCTGGACCTTGTTCTAAATGCATTAGGGAGCTTTGTGTTGGCTATACAAGCATTACAAGGAAAAGCTCTATGTTCCACAGAGAAACCATTTGCAGGATTTCCAACCCCCAAACTTCAGCAATTGTGAATTTTCACCAGGGAGGGTAATTAACCATTGGCACAATTTATCAACGGTCATGGTAGAGTCTCCATCACTGGAAATTTTTAAATCAAGATTTGATATTTTTCTGAAAAATCTGCTCTAGCAATTATTTTGGGGAAGTTCTCTGGCCTGTGTTATGCAGAAGGTCAAACCATGTGTTCACAATGGTCTCTTCTGGCCTTGGGATCTATGAGTGAACCCTCCTGTCCCCCCAACCCATGAGATTGGCTTAAAAACTAAGAGATTTAAAAAATAATAAATTTGGGATGGGGGTGGTGGTATTTGCCTTCTGGGTTTTGAGCCTTTAGGGTTCATGTTTCCAAGCTTTACTCTGCAGCCAGGAGAACTGGAATCTCACCAAAAAAAAAAAAACAAAACCCCAAAAAGCTGGAGTCTGATGGGATCACATGACTCCAGGAACTGGGGCTTTAAAGAAAAACAGCAAATATTAAACTAATGATGAAATGGCAGAGTTGGCAGCACTGTGGGAGATTCACCCCTCCAAAAAAATCTGCTAAAGTTATTCAACAGTACAATGCAATCCATTCTCTAGGGAGGCAGTGTGGCCTAGTGGATAGTGCCCTGAGTTGGTATTCAGGTAGACCTAGGTACGTTCTATTCCTGGCTTGCCTGCTGGGTGACTTTGGCAAAGTCTTTTCCTCTGTGACTCAGTCTCCCCATCACTGAAATGGGGATACTGCTATTGATCTCCTTCGTAACTCGCTTTGAGATGTACTGATGATAAGAACTGGGGGTTATTATACTGCAGCAAAGTCTGGTGCCCAGGTTTAATAGCAAATTACACTGACTGGAAGGAAGTCCCACGTTTACAGTTCTGCCAACACATCCGTCACGTATGGAAGGATGGTCCAGTGACTAGGGTGCTAACGCCTGACTTAAGTGATCTGGGTTCGAGTCCCAGCTTTTCCACATACTTCTGGTGTGAGTTTGGGCAAGTCACTTAATTCCCCTCTGTGCCTCAGGTCCCCATCTGTGAAATGGGGATAACTGCCCTGGCCTGCCTCACAGCGATGGTGTGAGGATACATACAGTAAAATCTGAGGTGCTCATCTACCATGGTGTAAGTACCAGAGACAGCGAGCCATGCACAGGAACTCAACACTAGAAGGCCCCAAGTCAAAGCATCACCCATTCCAATATCTCCTCACTGATCTCCCAGCGCATGGAGCAAACAACCTCAGCAAAAAAAGAACTTGGAAACTGCTCGAGATACGAGAGCAGCTGGGATAGAACAAGTGGAAGCCAAGAAGCTAGGCTGTGGCAGAGCCCTGCAGCGAAGTCTCTTGCGACAGCAGCCCCACATCCCTGCAGGAATATTCAAAGCCAGGTCAGACTCATGCCAACTGGAGCCTCTGTGACCATCACCTAGTGGTGAGACATAAAGTCCACTCTAAGCCACGAGGGGAACGGGCGTGCAATCAGTGGGCCCAAGGAGAGAATCATAGAATCATAGAATATCAGGGTTGGAAGGGACCTCAGGAGGTCATCTAGTCCAACCCCCTGCTCAAAGCAGGACCAATCCCCAATTAAATCATCCCAGCCAGGGCTTTGTCAAGCCTGACCTTAAAAACTTCTAAGGAAGGAGATTCCACCACCTCCCTAGGTAACACATTCCAGTGTTTCACCACCCTCCTAGTGAAAACGTTTTTCCTAATATCCAACCTAAACCTCCCCCACTGCAACTTGAGACCATTACTCCTTGTCCTGTCATCTTCTACCACTGAGAATAGTCTAGATCCATCCTCTTTGGAACCACCTCTCAGGTAGTTGAAAGCAGCTATCAAATCCCCCCTCATTCTTCTCTTCTGCCCACTAAACAATCCCAGTTCCCTCAGCCTCTCCTCATAAGTCATGTGTTCCAGACCCCTAGTCATTTTTGTTGCCCTTCGCTGGACTCTCTCCAATTTTTCCACATCCTTCTTGTAGTGTGGGGCCCAAAACTGGACACAGTACTCCAGATGAGGCCTCACCAATGTCGAATAGAGGGGAACGATCATATCCCTCGATCTGCTGGCTATGCCCCTACTTATACATCCCAAAATGCCATTGGCCTTCTTGGCAACAAGGGCACACTGTTGACTCATATCCAGCTTCTCGTCCACTGTCACCCCTAGGTCCTTTTCCGCAGAACTGCGGCCTAGCCATTCGGTCCCTAGTCTGTAGCGGTGCATTGGATTCTTCCGTCCTAAGTGCAGGACTCTGCACTTGTCCTTGTTGAACCTCATGAGATTTCTTTTGGCCCAATCCTCCAATTTGTCTAGGTCCCTCTGTATCCTATTGCTACCTGCCACCGTATCTACCACTCCTCCTGGTTTAGTATCATCCGCAAATTTGCTGAGAGTGCAATCCACACCATCCTCCAGATCATTTGTGAAGATATTGAACAAAACCGGCCCCAGGACCGACCCTTGGGGCACTCCACTTGATACCGGCTGCCAACTAGACATGGAGCCATTGATCACTACCCGTTGAGCCCGACACTTTAGCCAACTTTCTCAGACATGGAGACCAAGAGACATACACGGGTGAGAAAGAGGTTTTCTCAATCTTAAGCCTTCTTGTCACCAGGCAATGAGGGGACTCTGGGCCTGGCCAAGGGAGAGAGATGGCATGGGGATCTGGAGCAGTACTGCCAAATGGGCTCAGGGGATCAAGCCCCAAAGACTGCGTGCCTCTCTTCTGAGGGGCCTGCCATTTTCTTATATTTTGGCAACAGAAGTATAGCTTGTTTTGCCATTAGAGTCTCATAGGATTGAACTGCCTGCCTCCTGCATGTGAGTGTGTATCAGATACATGTATGTGAGGTGTGTCAAATGCATGTGTGTGTTGGGCTGTGTTCAGAGAGGTACCTGTGTCGGATGTGTGTGTGTTGGGCTGTGTTCAGAGGGGTACCTGTGTCGGATGTGTATGTGTGTCTGAGCTGTGTTCAGAGGGGTACCTGTGTCAGATGCGTGTGTGTTGGGCTGTGTTCAGAGGGGTACCTGTGTCGGATGCGTGTGTGTGTCTGAGCTGTGTTCAGAGGGGTACCTGTGTCAGATGCGTGTGTGTTGGGCTGTGTTCAGAGGGGTACCTGTGTTGGATGCGTGTGTGTGTCTGAGCTGTGTTCAGAGGGGTACCTGTGTCAGATGCGTATGTGTCTGAGCTGTGTTCAGAGGGGTACCTGTGTCAGATGCGTGTGTCAGCTGTATTCATAGGGGTACCTGTGTCAGATGCGTGTCTGAGCTGTGTTCAGAGGGGTACCTGTGTCAGATGCATGTGTGTGTCAGCTGTGTTCAGAGGGGCACGTGTGCCGGATGTGTGTGTGTGTGTGTGTGTGTTGGGCTGTGTTCAGGGGGGCACCTGTGCCGGATGCGTGTGTGTATCAGCTGTATTCATAGGGGCACCTGTGTCGGATGCGTGTGTGTGTCAGCTGTGTTCAGAGGGGCACCTGTGTTGGATGTGTGTGTGTCAGCTATGTTCAGAGGGGCACCTGTGTCAGATGCGTGTCTGTTGGGCTGTGTTCAGAGGGGCACCTGTGTCGGATGCGTGTGTGTTGGGCTGTGTTCAGAGGGGTACCTGTGTCGGATGCGTGTGTGTCTGAGCTGTGTTCAGAGGGGTACCTGTGTCGGATGCGTATGTGTGTGTTGGGCTGTGTTCAGAGGGGCACCTGTGTCGGATGCGTGTGTGTGTCAGCTGTGTTCAGAGGGGTCTGTGAGCTGACACATCTGTCAGAGGGGTGCGTGCTTTGTGCGACTGTGCATTTGTGTCATAAAGCCGATGTGTGCAGGGAGGGTAGGTCAGAGGGGGGTTGTGTGTCAGAGGCATAAGTGGCAGGCAGAGGAGAAAGAGAAGTGTGTGTGTGTGGGTGTGTGTGGGGGGGTATTGAGTGTGACAGAGCCAGCAGAATAAGTGCCCTGTCTCTTTAAAGGCCCAGACACAGCCCCATCTGATGCGGCGGCTCCAATCAGCAGCCCCTGGGCTCTGGCAGCAGCAGGAGCCTGGGCTCTGCATTCCTCCCTCTTCCTAAAGGGCTAACATGGCGATGGCAGGATGAGGGTGAGGTGAAGACGCAGGGGGATGTGAGAGCAGCAGCTGCCCAGACACACACGCGGGGCGGACAGCGCAGCAGGGGGGATTGCAGCTGAGGAAAGGAGAAGGGAGAGGAAAAAAAAAAAAAATAAAAAAAACACCCAACCCAACATTTTCATGGAGAGCAAAAATCCCATGCAAGCTGGGGAGGATCAGGACTCCTTTGAGCTGAGACCCTTGCATCAAAATGGTAGAGCTGCAAACCTTTCCTTTCTCTGATTCTTCCTCTTGTTGATTTCTCCCCGGGCTTTGCAGACTTTGCAGAGGCCTCTGAAACTTGCCTAAATAATTGCAACCACGTTGGGGGAGGGGGTGGGGGAGGGCTGAAAAAGAGGTGCATGGTTTATTTTATGTGCATGCTGCAGCCACAGATTGTGTGAGGGGAAATACAGATCTGTGCACACTATCAAGAAGCAGGGTTGGAGGGGAGTGCGCTCTTATTTCTGGGGGGGGGGGAGGGGGGCTTTGGAAAAACGATGCCAAGAGAGGGGCATCTCTGGATTTTGAAAGTGGATTTGCAAAGTGGGAATGCAGCTGGAGCAACGATAGCTGTCTTGTTGCGTGCAAAGAGTTAAATTCCTTCATAGCAGGCTGATGCCTTTGCAAAGGGTTAGGTCACAATCCAAGCATTTTAATTATAAGTTGATTTTTCTTAATGCCCCGCTGCCCCCCCACCCCCCAAAATGCAGCATTGAGAATTTTGCTTGTAGGTGGGTGCAATAAAGGTAATGACACTCCCACCCCACCCCCCCCCGAGGATCTTGAATTAGAAAGGGCAGCTGTTTGGGAATGAGACTTAGGCTGGGTTATTATTTTTCCGTTGGATTTATTTGCCCTCCCCTGTTTGTAACAATGAGCAAGTTTGTACTGGGTTCCCCCCCTCCCCTTGCAGGAGAGGGGAGGTGGTGGAACTTGCATTGCAGATGTGAGCAAATGGAGGGTGTTGGGGCCTGGGGGGAAGGGGTCAGGTTTCTGCTCAAGGGCAGGAATCGAAACAGTTACTGGCTCTGGCTGTGGGGGGTTTACTTTGCAAACGGGGGATCTTACCTGCAGGCGTCAGAGCTTGTTCTCTGGAATGTGGAAAATATTCAAGTTGGATTTATTTTGTCCCTTTGTGCTTAACACTCCAATAGAGAATTCATTCATCAGCAGCTCCCCCTGTGCCCCCACCCCTTCCATATGGTGCCCTCATTTAGACAACTTTCTTCCCTGCTTCATCCCCTTCATATGCGGTTAGCATTTTTCCATCTGAGTCCTAAGTGCTGGGGAAAGTTCTCTTCTCTTTTCTCCCAGTGCATCTGTGGAGGTGTTTGAGATTTAAAGCCCTGACCGCCACAGGCTTGCTGCCCTGATCTGGATAGCAAGAGGGGCATCAACACTCTGCCATGGGTGGAATGTATGGAGTTGAATGTGGGTTTACATATATCCCCGTGTCATGCAGTGCATTTCACTTTCCATTAGTGTCTGATTTTTAAGTTGATGTGAGATTCGAATCTAATGTGTTGTTCCATAATGGCTGACTTAAGGGCTTCATTCTGATTTCACGCTGGTGCAAATCAGGAGTAAGCACAAGGAAGTTGGTGGGAGCGCAATTGGAAATTGGAATCAAGTTGCAGATGTATATGAGTATGTATAGGCCAGGGGTAGGCAACCTATGGCACACGGGCTGATTTTCAGTGGCACTCACGCTGCCCGGGTCCAGGCCACCGGTCCGGGGGGCTCTGCATTTTAATTTAATTTTAAATGAAGCTTCTTAAACATTTTAAAACCCTTATTTACTTTACATACAACAATAGTTTAGTTATATATTATAGACTTACAGAAAGAGACCTTCTAAAAACGTTAAACTGTATTACTGGCACAGGAAACCTTAAATTAGAGTGAATAAATGAAGACTTGGCACACCGCTTCTGAAAGGTTGCCGACCCCTGGTCTAGGCATTTATCACACAAGTGGTGCTGTATGGATCTGTGTCAATAGCTGCATCGACTTGGCTGGGCTGTTTTGACTGGGGCTGCTAGGAATGCAGATTTGGGCCCAGTCCGAGCAGCAACAAACTTCCTTTGGGGTTGGTGGGAGTTCAGGGTTTGCGAGGGGTGTAGGTCCTGGCCCCGTAATGGTGACATGCTTGAGGTGCAGACTTTTACAGCTGGGTAGTTTATCCTTGCAGAAAGCAGGCCTTCAACTAAGTACTGAAACATGTAAACAGAAATCCAGTTCCCCTCATCTAAAGACAGCTCGGCAGCATATTCTCCGGGAAATCTGCTACGAATGAGGCCAATAATCCATGGATCTCACCAAACAAATACTCTCTAGCTCCTTTTTTTCCTCTCTTTCAGTAAAAGTCTACTATTATGTTATTGCCAGAGCGATGGCACCATGCCCATAATAACACAGACGGCAATTTGAGTAGCTTTTAGGAAATAGCAATAAAGTGCTAGGTTTGAAAATAATAACAACTTGGGCATATGAGTGTGCCCTGCTCTGGTGTGTGTGAGATAATTATTGGGATGTGCCGAGTTGTTTCCTTAACAAGCCTGCTGTTGAACCCGCTCAGCAGTGCACTGACCCGCACTACGGCCCTGATCCTGCAGTGGGGCTCACACAGAGAGGCTGTGTGGTCACTGGTGGGCTCCGTTGAAGTGGGTGGGTGGAAAGGTTGGTCCATTATTAGTATTATAGTAGCACCTAGCAGTCAACCGAGAATGGGGCCCTATTGCGCTCAGCGCTGTACAGAGTAAGAGACAGTCCCTGAAGACACTGTCCTCTGTGTAGACAAGGCAAGAGTGTCAGAGCCTAATCGTAGTGCCTGATTCCTTGCTTACTAAAAATGACCACTGATGGTGCAGTGCAGGAGTGGCCTGGTGAGATTCAGTAGCCTCTTTAGGAGCAGCATTTAGAGGAACGCTGCCGGGTCCTTTCGTGCCCAAGGATAGAGTCCATGAGGTTTTACACAACAAATATGAATAATGTTTTATGACTTTTTTTAATAAACTGAAATGAGAGAAACTGTTTTGGACCCTGATGCTGCAGTCTTGGCTTGAATGGGAGTCTTCGTGGGTCTTGGGCCCCGCCACACGGATCAGATTGCAGGCTTGGTTTGGATTGAAGCATTCCCCCTGCAGAGTCTGCCATCCAAACACCACGGATCCAGCTAAATCCCTGAGAACTGGGAAGTGAAACTGACCAGTTGCGTTTCACTGTCCGGCGGGAGTCAGAGTCAAAAAATAAGCAAATGGTGAAAAGTAAACCAGATTTAAAACACAAAATCTGCTTTATTCGCAAGATCATTAAGTAACGTAGGAAAGCTGTTTTATGGGAAGGATTTTTTTCTAAAATCTTTTAATGTAATGTTTCTGGACCTGAAATAAAACTTTCTGCAATGCAAATGCAATGCTAGCACTCCTACTATTGCAATTTATCCAGTCAGTTGGATCTGGTTTTGAGCTGTAAGTAAATGCAGGGGCACAAGCTTGTGTTGATGTGTTCCCAAAAGGTAACCTAGCAGACTTGTACAATCTTTTGCTTCCTTCTTAGAAACGCAGGTTATCTTTGTTCTCTTTGCAAGGAATTTATCACATATTCGAATGTTGTAAGGCAAATGCTAGAATAATAAAAGTCAAACAGCCCAGTATTTCCATTCCCCTGTGTATAGGAAAGCCAGGTAATGTAGTTTACAAAAGTAACATGGTGCTCTCTGTGAAATTTCTAGTGCATGAGAGATGGGGGAGATTGTTGCTTGTGAGTAGATTAAATATTGGTTATTTTTAAGATACGGAATTAATGTACAGGAGATCTGCTTAAGAAAAATAAGAATAAACCTTTTTGCATATGAACTGAATGTGTCAAAACATCAGCCGTTCTTTGAACATCTTGCATGAAACGCTTTCTGACTGCGTGTACGTGATCCACCGTATCTCACTAGACGATAAAACTAATCAGTCTTTGGAGCTGTTGCATTTCAGTTTGTCAGCTTAGAAGGGCATATGGGAAGGGTGCATCGCTTGGTCTCTCGCCTCTTTATGTATAAACTTTTTTCTTGTTTGTTTTTTTTTTTAAATGCAGCCCAGAGGAAATGGGGAAACTCCCACATCTCTCTGTTACTTGTATCGCAGATTACCTGAGCCCGTGCTGTAGCTTCCTACCCTCTAGTAGTCCCTCTGACGGCATGAGTGAAACTGAAGGATGAGCACGACAGCATAATGTTGTTGCTTTTAGGGTTTGATCCTTCATCTGTCTTTGTCTGTGATAAAGCTCCTATTGACTTCCTTTGACGCTTGGAGATGAAATACTGTATGTGTGGGGAGAAGGGGTGCTGGGGAAACCAGGTATTGTCTGTAGCGTTCCCCCCTGCCCCCCCAACCTCGTGACCTATAGATTCTTCTCATCCCTTCTCCTGCCTGAACAACTTCAGTCTTGATCAGGCGTCTCCTGATGCCCGCTTATATCCAGCAGTTAAGGGTCCATGAAGATGGGAACCCTGGGAAGGGTGATGTGTGTGAGTTGTGGGTGGAGCAAGGAAGAGGTGAAAAGCCAAAAGCTCTGGGGGCTTGCATTTGCACTGTTGAAATCGGAGAGAGTCTTGCCCCTGGCTTCCATGGGAACAGGATTGGTCCTGGGAGAATCTGGCCCTAGCTCTGCAAGCTCTGAGCGCATGAAACCCCCTTTGGAAAGAAAAGGTTTCCCTGGCATAGCTGGGCACCACTCGCTGTACTTACGTGTAAAATTCTCTTGTAGCAAAGAGGACCAGCATCTGGTCTGAGCAGGGGGCAGGGTGAGTCGGGGGCTCCCGAGATCAAATCCTGCCTTTAACTCCTTCAAGTCAGTAAGGTCTTGATCCAGCAAAACTCTTGAGCACATGCTTAGTTCTAAGCATGTGAGTAATGCCACTGAAGTCAGTGGCACTGCTCAGACTTATAGCTAAGCCAGAGGTCCCCAAACTCTGGGGTGTGCCCCCCTTGGGGGGCACTGAGGAACGTTCAGGGGGGACATGGCTGGGGCATGGGCCAGCCCCCACAGGGGTAGGAAGGGAGCTCCACTCAGTTCTACTCCTGGCCCCGGCTGCCAGCCCGAGGCCCCAACTGCTGGCCTCAGCTCTGCTCCCACTTCTGGCTGTGGCCCCAGCCTCGGCCCCCTTGCCCCTGTCCGTGACCCCCCTGCCCCCCGGAGCTGCAGCCGTGCTCCCGGCTCAGGGGGGAGGGGGCGTGCGAACCAGGATAAGGTAAGGAGTGTGAGGTAAAAAGTTTTGGGACCACTGAGCTAAGCACATGCTTAAGTTCTTTGCTGGAGTGGAGCCCTAGCTGCTCTGTGCCTCCGTTCCCCCAGTTGTACAATGGGAGAGATGGTTTGTATTTGACTTGCAAAGGGGCTTGGAAGGTTAGCTCACATCTCACAACGGAGGTACGTAGCGCTGGAAAGCATCACCATTGATTATGCATTTGCTCTGTACAATGTGCAGCAGAAAACCCAGATGCTGAGGGATATGTAAAATGGTGAACAGCAGCTGGCTCACAGACACAGTGGCTGGAATAGAGAAATGACACCGAACCTTGAGGTAGGGGTGGGGCAAACTGGAGAGGGACGGGTGGGGGGAATGATGCTCCGGGGCAAATGCTCTTAACCAGCTGTGCAGAGTGGTTAATTGCAATCAGTAAGAGGCTTTTTTAAATTGTCTTTTCCAGTACCATGCGGCAGTCTGTCCTTTTCTGTGGAGCGAGGATTGTTAACCGATCTGATTAATGTCTCTCTTTCAGAGTTGCTGAATTTGCTGGACAGTGGCAATAAAAAATAAGTTACTCGATTTTTATGTGCCGTCATAAAATTGTTAAACCGTTGACTGGCAGGGGCTGGAGGGAGGACTGGATCATCTTCCAAATACTTCTGCATAGTGAAGGGAAATCTGATTTACATACCTTGGTAGAAAAGGGAGGCTGGATTTTGGATCCTAGCAGCTAGAGGTGGAAAATACCTATTAGGTTAACTCCATTCCACTCCAAGGGCACCTGCAGTCCCCACGTAAAGACGTATCCAATGTTAAATTAATACTCTGGTTGATCTTAGCAAACTGGTGAGTCAGTCCTCTGAGAAGCATCAGCCAAGGTGAAATTAAAATGATGATAAATGGTGTCAGTAGCTGAGACAGATTCCTGTTCTGGGATAGAAAGTTCTGAAGGAGACAAAAGGCCGTATGGAAACTGCAGGCAAGATACCTTTACCTGACACATTCTGTGCTGTAGCTGCGTGTCTGGGAAATTCTGCGCTCAGTCTTTCACCGCTGTAGCGATTTTGTGGCTCTTGAATAGTATATTTTAGACACCAGATAACAGATCTCGGCATTAACTGGCATGTAGCCCTAATCAGAGCCCTAATTAGGTTTGTCCAAACCTTTGATGCATGGAGGCAAAATAAGAACATAAGAACGGCCATACTGGGTCAGACCAAAGGTCCATCTAGCCCAGGATCCTGTCTTCCGACAGTGGCCAGTGTCAGGTGCCCCAGAGGGAATGAACAGAAGAGGTCCTCATCAAGCTCATTCCTAGCTTCTGGCAAACAGAGGCTCGGGACATCATCCCTGCCCATCCTGGCTAATAGCCATCGATGGACCTATCCTCCATGAACTTATCTACTTCGTTTTTTTTTTTTTTAAATCTGTGGTTTAAACATATTTGTTTTAAAAGGACTGAATAATACAGACCATTCTTAGTTGTAATGATGATAAACAGCAATTTAAAACCAACCAACAATTGCGTCTCTGTACGCTGGGAGTGAAGGGAAGGGAGAGCTGTGTGTGTTAAAGAAACGTCTTTGTCTTGTTAAGGTTCTTGGATACCAGAGTGACAAGCCCAGTATAACTCCTTAGCTAGAGGAGTAGTTAAGCCTCATTGCTAGTGGGGGTTAGGAATGAATTCCCTCTCCCTTGCCCCCGCAGCCCTGTGAATAGCAGCATGGTCTAGTGGATAGGGCATCTGGCTATGAGTCAGAAGATCCATAGTCTAGTTCCAGCAATGCCATTGTTCTGCTGTGACATTGGGCAAGTTAAGACCTTCTCTTTGCCTGTCCTGTCTGTTTAGCTTGTAAGTCCTTTGTGGGTAAGGACTGTCTTGTTACATCTCTGTACCTCTCCTGGCACTGTGGAGTCCTGGTCTTGCTCGGGGCTTATATAGACAATATCATAATACAAATTGACCTGGATCATTACACAGCAGGATGGGATTTCCTTCTTACCGTGCCTCACTGACGCCTCTTCCTGCTTCGTATCTCATTCCTGTACCGAACAGGCTCAACCCTGCTTCGCTTGAGATCCCATTCCTAGACGGCCGGGCTACTGTGCTGTCAGAATTGGCGCCTTTGTCCGGTCCACTGGCGGTCAGCAGATCTGTAAGAAGACAGTGAGCACAGAGTCTTACCATGGCCTCTAGTTTTCTCCTTTACCTCCCATCCCTGGCATAAATTCCAACTTAAGCCACTGTAACGCCTTAGGCTGGTAACTAGAGGGGCTGGCATTTCTTTTTTCCGATTTCATACCCTGACTAGCCAGTGGCTGATGTGAAGAATGGAGCCCTTAATTGAGTACCCCGGGGCAGCACTGTCCTCCTTCCCAGCAGGGAGAATTGTAAAATGAAGGCCCAGAGGGGATAGGATTGTGCTCTCTAAATATCACCGGGCAGGGCAGGGGAGCACCAGGGAGGGAGAAGAGATATGTAAGCTAAAGGACAGTGCTGGCACAAGAACAAATGGGGATAAACTGATTATGAGTACGCTGAGTCTGGCAGTCAGAAGGAGGTTTCTAACCATCAGAGGAGTGAGGTTCCGTGAACGGCTTCCCTGTAGGAGCAGTGGGGATAAGAAACCTCGCTGGTTTTAAGATGGAGCTGGATCAGTTGTATGAACAGGATGATATGACAGAACTGCCTGTCAACTTGTGGAACTCATTGCCAGGGGATGTTGTGAGGCCAAAACTATAATGGGGTTGAAGAAAGAATTAGATAAGTACATGGGGGGGATAGGTTCATCAATGGCTATTAGTCGAGACGGTTGCAACCCCATGCTTCGGGTGTCCCTAGCCTCTGACTGCCAGAAGCTTGGAGTGGACAGCAGGGCATGGATCCCTCTATGATTGCCTGTGCTGTTCAGTCCATCTGAAGCACCTGGCATTGGCCACTGTCGGATGACCGGATTCTGGGATAGGCGGACCATTGGTCTGACCCAGTATGGATGTTCTTGCAGCAGGGGACCTGATTCAGTGAGCCAGGAGGTCCCTTCCCGCCCTAGGGAGCTTTCAGCAAACCTAGTCTAAGCATGTCCTCAGAATTCATTGGCTAACGTATGCAGCAAACACCGGTGTGCAGCATTCGTCCAGCTTGATACCCTTAGTGGGCCCGCCAAGCTATGTTTACGCTGCCAGTGACCATCTCACTGGAGCACAGGTAGGTTTTGATTTAGCTAGCACATGGAACAATTATAGTGTAGACATGGCAGCATGGGCTAGCAACCAGAGTATGTTCCCAGATTGCTAGCCCATGCTGAATTCTAAATCCGCCTCTAGGCTACATTTGTTACCCTGCTCGTTAGATTAAAGCCAGCACAGGTATGTCTACCTGTACTACAATCACCCCTTCCCTTGCAGTGTGGCCAGAGCCTACGTGTTTGAATGTATGCTTAGAAATACCAGTGATATTCAGCACATATTTTCAACAAATCTCCTTTCCTGCTTGTTGACGGCGGCTGGCCAGAAAAAAGGAATCATTAAAATTTTCCCCCAAAAACGTATATCTTTTCCCATTTTCTTTTAGCTGATTTTTTTGTTTTCATGGGTCTTTTCTAGCCAGCCCTGGAAAGAAGTTCCTCTTGATAAAAATGAATTAGAAAGTTTGATGCTAATGTCTAATAATGAAGGCAAAGAACTTGGTTGAGTTTACAGAAGTGCCTAAGTGAGTTAGATGCACAAGTCACATTGACTTTCAATAGGGCTTGTGTGCCCAAATCACTTGGGTGCTCTTGGAAAACCTCACCCTTATGCGTTCGCTTAAGTGCATTGCTGAATCAGGGCTTCATGGCGAGACTCCCCCCTTGGCTGCTGGAGAGGACATTTTGTTTTAATCCCCTTTCTCTCTCACATCCCAGCCTTGGGGGAAAAGAGCCATTTCCCTGCTGACAGGTAGTGAGCTTATGAACTGTTCCCTCCTGTTTAGGTGCGTGTGTGTGTGTGCACAGGGTTCTGGTTTCCCTCAGGAGGGGCCAGTGCTTCACACACACTCACAGGGTACATCTACACTGCAATGTGGTGCCAGGTCTTTGAGCCTGGGGCAGCTGACTCGGGCTGGGGCTGCAGGGGACATCTAAGCTGGAGCCTGGGCACCCAGTCTCCCCGCTCCTTGGTTTTCAGAGCCCAGGCTCCAGCCCGAGCCCGAATGTCTACACTGCTGTTATTAACCCCGCCCATTGACCTGGGCTCTGAGACTCAGCACCGTGTAGACATGTGTGTGCATACACACAGCCCTCATCCTCCCCAGCAGGGGGCAGTGCTGCTCACCTCGTTCCTGGCCCACTGACAGCAGGGAGGGTTTGATTTACCAAGGACAAGTCTACATTTAAGAAGTGTTTAGTTAGGGGTGCGTGAGGCTTTTTACTGACACAGCTGTGCTGTCAAAACCCTCCAGTATAGACACAGTTATATCAGGATAGCTTAGGCCAGTCCATAAGCTATATTGGTGTAACCGTGCCCACACTAGAGGGTTTTGCTGGCACAGCAATACTGGTGAAAGCCACATAGATGAAGCCCTCCTTGTGTAGTCAGGATCTTGGGGTCTGCAGGGTTGCTCCCTCAAGCTACAGCCCCCGCGGGTGGCCCCATGACAGCCATGCTGCAGTACATCTCATGGTCCAGCCTGCTTTGCCCGGCTGGCTGGGCTGAGACCTGCACCGGGGTCTCTTCATCAAGTTGTCGGTGATGAGGGAACGCTGGTGTCCTGGTTCAATTTCTGGCTCCATTGACTGCGTGGTCAGAGTCTGCTCCTGTTCCCGCTGAGACCAGTGGCCCAACTCCCCCTGACTGTGAGGGGACTGGGATTAAATCCGATGTGCTCCCTGCACGCATTGCCTTTGCTGTACACACGTAGCCCCGCACTTGTACACGCAAGTCTGAGCAGCTTGTCTGCAGGGTAATGATGCTCACTTGGCCTGTCTGGGCTGGGGGCTTCTGGGGCCGCTGGCCACGGGGATTTTCCCTGTCACCCTGAACTGCAGCCCCAGCTCCACTGACGTGAGGGAGCCATTCGTTTCAATGGGCTGCTGGTACAGCACAGGAGAGATTTGCTCTGTGGAGCCTGCCTAGGAGAGGGTAAAAGGACTGGGACAGACGATTAAGGGGGGGATATGACAGAGGTCTATACAATGATGGCTGGTGTGGAGAAAGTGAATAAGGAAGTGTTATTTACTCCTTCACAGAACACAAGCACCAGGGTCATCCCTTGACATTCATAGGCAGCAGGCTGAAAACAAACAAAAGGCTTCTGTGTTTCTTCACACCACGCGCTGTCAACCTGTGACACCCGGTGCCAGAGGATCTTGTGAAGACCAAACGTGTAACTGGGTTCAAAAAAGAACTAGGTAAATTCATGGCGGAGAACGGTCCATCAGTGGCTATTAGCCAACATGGTCAGGGATGCGACCCCCGTGCTCTGGGTGTCCCTAAATATTTGACTGCCAGAAGCAGGGACTGGATGACAGGGAATGGATCCAGGGGCACCGGAACAGGGGGCTAAGGGAACACAGCTGGGGGGGGGGAGGGTGGAGAGGAGCGGGTGAGGCCTCGGGAAGGGGTGGCACGGGGGTGGGGCCTTGAGGGGAGTGGGCCGTTCAATGGCGGAGACTCTGCGGGGAAGGGACGGTAGTTCGGCACTGGTGGGACCTCCCACTTTTAGGGAGCTTCTGTCACTCCTGGATGGATCACTTGATAACTGCCCTGTTCTGTTCATTCCCTCTGGGGCACCTGGCACTGGCCGCTGTCGGAAGACAGGATCCTGGGCTAGACGGACCGTCGGCCTGACCCAGGATGGCCGTTCTTACGTTTTGATCCTTTTGATGCTTCCCTGTCCGCTGTCTTGTTCTGCTGTCGCAGAGGCTACTTTGGTGCCTAATGGACCCTGCAGGGAGACTGCCACGGTTTGGGAAGCTCTAGGATGGCCATGAGAAGGTTTGTCCCCTGTGGCGTAAGGAGGGAAAATGCTTGAATAGAAATAGCGAAGCCAAGAAATGCAGCTAGGAGAAAGGGGGAGGGAGGATCGCCAGCCGCTGAGCAGCCCAGCATGGTTTTGATTACAGCCCAGCCAGCGAGTGCTGCTCCCCTGTTCTCCACAAGCGCTAAGTGTAACTTGGATGCAGCTTTTAAGTCACTGCAATAAATGGACACCTCTCCAACTCTGGGCAGAGGGCCCAGGATCTTCCTTTGTCTGCCAGCGGCTCTGTAGATTAGACGATGCTTATCTCTGTGTGCGCTGTTAGTGCCCTTTTTAATGTGACTTCTTTGGTTTGGCCTTGGTGAGGGAGGATGTCGCATGCTGCCCCTTGCCTCGCTCTCAGATGCGTCTGGGCTCGGTAACGCTGCGCTGACCTGCTGGAAGAGCTGGGTGCTCAATACAGCTGTTGCAATCTTCCTGTAGCGAAATGAACGTGTTGGAATTCGTCCGGGCGCCAGGTTAAAGGCAGAGTCACGTGGACCTCATTGACTGAGGACTTTGTTGATTGCAGGACGTGACAGATGCTACTTAGGCGGCTTCCAGGAATCCATTCAATTCCTCAGTGATGGGCGCAGTAGGAGAACCATAAATCTGTAAAAGCCACGGCCTTCTCCTCCTTTTAAATCCTTCCTTAAAATCTTCCTCGGCTCTGGTGCCTACGATTGCATCTGTTTGGCTACTGGTCAGGCAAGTGGTGAGCTGGGACTTACTTTGTTTGTTTCATTAGCTCACCCGCTTGCCTGTCCCTGCCCCCTTTGCCTTCTTGTCCCCCCTGTCATGTGCTGTCTGACCGAGGGTGACCAGATGTCCTGATTTTTATAGGGACAGTCCCGATATTCAGGGCTTTTCTCATGTAGGCGCCTATTTACCCCCCTGCCCCCGTCCCAATTTTTCACATATGCTATCTGGTCACCCTAGTCTGGCCCCTCCATGGTGAACGTTCTGGGGTGGGGACTGGCATCTTTATTACATGTCTGTACAGCGCCAAGCACAAGCTAAGTTATCCTTCATGGGGATTCCTAGGTGCTACCCTACTACAAATAATAAGACCCTGAACAGAAAAGGGGTTTGCAAGAATGGGGCTTGGGTTTCGCTCCACAAGGGTTTGCAGCCTCTAGCCCCACATCCTCTTCCCTTGACTGTGAATTCACAGATCTCGCAGTAAAATTCGGTCTGGCTCTCAGAGTTCCCATCTGATTCTTGAGCTGAAACCATGTGGATCTGTGGACACAAGTGTTGTTTTGCTGCAAAACCCCGTCCGTTGGCTCCAGGGTAAGAAGCCTTTTGCTTGAAGTTGGCCTGCGGTTCGTGTGGCTAATGAAAGCAGGCAGGCTCTGTGTGATCTTCGCTTTCTTGGAGAGAGGAGAGCGCAGCTTTAGGTAATGTCCCTAGCGGGACAACACGTCTCCAGGGCTCTCAGTTGGGCACCGTCCAGCGTTTGCTCACTAACAGATGATCAGCACGGGGGTCGTTGATAGGGTGATGGGCTGGGGATGGCGGTGAGCATCGGGCATGGACGTCGCCTCAGCGTGCTGCTATCTGGGCCCTCGTTACAAGGTACCCAGCTGGAGCCTGGGAAGGATTCTCCTCTGCTGGGGCGCACAGGCTCTGTAAAAACCCCGCGGGGGTTCCCCAGAGCAGGCCCTTTGGCCAGCTCCTCCAGGGCTGCATGTGCTCTGACTGCTGCCAGCAGACCCAGAAACTCTGCCTCTGCCTCTGTAACGTGATGGGGGTGAGGAACGGGGTGGTGGTTAAACTGGTTGTGACTTTCGGAGACTTTCCTGACTTTGCTCAGGCTGCGAGAGAGCTGTGGGAGGCCTGGCCCCACGTCCCTTCCTGGCCCATCGCTTTCCAGCACGGCCCCGGGCCGGGAGGGAGGGGCTGGCCTCCTGCTGCCTCTTCCCCGCTGGCCTTGGCCCGCCTTCTGTCAGGGATGGCTGGTGAGCCGGCCTCTCGCTCAGACACCTGGCCCACGGCCCAGGTGGGGGAAGTGCCTGTTGGGTTTTGTCCTCGTTTCCCCCCTTGATCTCCCTCTGCTGCTAAACCTGGTTTTTCTTGGTCCATTAGGGACTGGCCTTTTTGCCATGGAAGGCAAAACGTTCGCTGCCCTTTGTGGGGGCAGGATCTGGGCCTCTAATGCAACAGAGCGGAGGGGGTTACTTGGGGAAAGGGAGCACTGATTACCAGAAAGCCTGTGGTTCTCAACCCTCTCCCAGCCAGCAGTAGGGGAGAGCAGGGTGATCATGATCCCCCCCGCCCCAGACTGAGCACCCCTGAATAAGTGGGTTAAACAGGAGGGATCGCCGCACCTTTAGGGCTCTGTCTGTACTGGCCTCCTCCCTTAAAATGTCCCGCGTATGGTAGCAGTGGGGCAGCTCCTGTGTAGACGGAGAGTCGCTCGTGTGTTCACCCTGCATCACTTAGCTTCCTTCCGCACCCAACTGCGCTCCAGCGGCCAGATCCAGAGCCCACGGAAGCCAGCCGGCTTCCTCCGATAGACTGGAAGCAAATGCAGCTTCTTAATAGCAGCCATATTTAGCACTCCCATAACCGACTGAGTTCAGGGCCCTTCCTTGCCCCCTCCATTTGGCTCCTTACATTCTGGGGACAAAAGCGTTGGCTGTTGAGGTCTGACCTCTGTGTGCCACCCCCTGAAATCTGGGTGGCGACTTCAGCGGCCCTTCGCTGTCCAAGGGTTGTGTACAGGAGCCGAAGCTAATGGGAGCGCTGCCGCAGATTCAAGTGGCATCTGGGTCGGACCCGTGGTTGCGACTGCTCCCAAAACGGGGAATCTCTGCCCACAGCCAAGCTTACTGCACTGGACACAGGAGCATTCCCTGGCTTCCCCCCAAGGATACGGAGACCAGGGGCAGTTGGCATCCACGCCTGCCGATGGGTTCTGAACCCCGCCGCAAGGGGATGGAAAGCCGCTCTGGTGCACACGGGACGAGAGGCAGCGATTTGGTACTGACTTTTGAGCCCGTTTCAGTGCCCTCAAGTAGAACTGTGAACCCCTCCTGTCTGCAGAGGAAGGGTAGCTCACTGGCTAGGGTGCTCACCTTGCACTGGGGAGACTGGGTGCAAGTCCCTGCTCTGCCACAGGCTTCCTGTGTGACCTTGGGCAAGTCACTTAGCCTCTCTGTGCCTTAGTTCCCCATCTGCACAATAGGGACAGTAACACTGCCCTGCCTTATAGGGGTGTGGTGAGGATAAATGCATTAAAGAGTGTGAGGGGCTCAATCCCATGCGATACGTACCAGCAATTTGTGTGTGTGTGTGGAATGGCTAAGCTGCCCGTTCTCAGGCATGGAGAATTCCCTTGGGATGCCAAAGGGGATTTGGGTTGCCTGTTCCAGAACTGAACAAATACTTATTTCTTGTACACTCTCTGTGACAAGCGAGGAGTCCTAGCTAGAGCCAGCTACAGGCCCGATCCAGAGCCCAGTCAGGTCCGTGGGAGCCTTTCCATAGGGCTCGGTGGGCTCCGGCTCAGGCCCTCAGTCAGAGTTCCTGGAGGATGGGCAGAAATGTGTAGCCCTGGACATGAGAAGCAGTTTCTTGTGCGGGGAGCATCTCCGTCGCTGACGAGACGGGGTGTTTCTCGGCTGCTGTGGCTTAAGGTTAATGTCACTTTGGCGACCTTTACAAAATACATTGCAGGCACCTGTAGCTTAGGGCTGATGTTGGACTCCCTGGGGCCTGGATTTCCCTTTCTTGGGGGTTTGGAAACTCTTCCTGCTGGCTCAGTCCTGGGCAGATCCTGCCGGTCAGATACATGTCACTGCTCCTTGTAGGGCTTATTTTGGGATCTGCGCTGCAGGAGCTGCAGTTTTGGCCGGAGCTAGAACTCCGCCCCGACCGCTTCTCACGGCCCTGCTCTTTGCATTGATCGTACTCCTAGCCCTCCCTAGAGTGGCGTAATCACAGCCCCCTGGAGGAAAGTCCCCGGGGGGGGGCTCTGGACACTGACCCATCCTCCCTCTCCTGTATGTGCCTCCCTGCCACGACAGGGCTCTAGCTGGGCACCACACTGGCTCTGCCCTGCTAGGATGGGGTGGGTGTGTAGCCAGCATGTGCATGGTTCCGTGAATTCATTGCTTACAAACTCACGTGTCTGGGGGGGTAAATGGGGGTCACAGCCCCGATTCCAGCAGGGGGTCCAGAGGGGCGGCAGGAGAGGGGCTGCAGAGCACTGCAGTACCTGGGGTGCAGCCCCCTCTTCCAGCTTGCGCAGGCCTGGAGCAGAGGGAGGGTCCTATGCCCCTCCACGTTCCTATAGCGAAATTACAAGATTTGCCAGAGCTCGTGCTCTGTGTGCCGACCCCCAGCCGGTGCAGCTCTTTCCTCCACTGCTCGCCGGGGGCCGGCCCCCCCAACATGACTCTGGCCTCTCACCTTTCTGCTCTGGCTGCGTGGAGGCCACCTCTGAGCTCAGTCTCTCCCCCCCGCCAGTCTCAGTCTCTCCTTACCGCTGGCCTCTCCAAGAGGGGGACCTGCAGGATCAGTTATGGGCAGGGTTGGGGAGCCGTGCAGCTTCCGCGGGCAGAGGGAGGGAAACACCACCTCCGCTTAAAGCCTAAAAAGCCTGGGGGGAAAACGTGGCTCTTAGTCCTGTCTTGCTCCCTTCCCAGGGCTTTCAGCTCCCAGTAACATTGTCAAGTGCTGCCCACCCACAGCCACCTCATTAGCAAGGGGAGTGTTACTGGATCAAACTGGAAAAGTCTCCTACCCCAGATGTGTCCCCCTGGGTATGAACTGTGCTTGGCCCCACCCTGCATTTGCAGCCTGAGAAATAACTTAGGGGCTTGTGAGATGAGAGGGCTTATCCCCATGAGTCCCAAGCCTTCAGAAATCCCGTGGTGTTGGCCGCTGGAGGGACGTTTTGTGCAGCTTTACGTGGACCCTGGCCTTGCAACAAAACAGGATCTCCCAAACGATTCTGTGGAGAGAGCGAATGTTGTTCCAGCAGCACCTAAAGGCCTCCGTTGTGCCGGGTGCTGCACACATGCAGAGCAAGTGACAGGCCCTTGTTTTTTATTACTGTAGCACCTAGGAGTCTAGACATTGGCTGGGACCCCATTGTGCTCGGCGCTGTACAAATGGAGGACTAAAAGATGGTCCTTGCCCCAAGGAGCTGACAACTCAAGATAGATGAAGGTTAGGAGACAGGAAGTATTAGCCCCATTTACAGATGGGGAAACTGAGGCCCAGATTGCTGGACTGGTGACCCGTCCCCATCTCCAGAGAGTTTGAGGGAGTCTCATTCAGTCTGCAGAACCCAGACTGGTCTATCCCCTTGTTACTGCAGCCCCTCAGTATTGTACTGCCCTGCCTGGGTTTGTTCTGAATAACATACACAGACGGATAACTGTGGCTTGGTTGACAGCGGCCTCTGTTCTAGAACTTTCCTATGGGAGGAGGAAGGGAGAGGGAAACAAGTTTGTGGCGTGGTTTAGATGCTCTCCTGCATCCGGGAACTTTGAGGCCAGGGATCCCATGAGCAGAGATGGGCTTGTATGTGCCAGTCCATTCCTACTTGTGACCCACTGGTCCACAGTCCCTTTGAAAGCAGAATTTAAACAAACCCACTCCGTGGGTTGAGGTGTTCCCCCCCCGCATCCCTGCACCCACACCAGCCACTGCCGCCTCCACCCCGCACTTCCCCCAGCTACTTGTGTGCCTGGCACACCATTATAATAACACCCGTCCTGTTCACCTGGCAGTATCCAGAACCTGGGTTCACCAGCACATTGGCCATCCGCACTTGGGAGCCTGCACGGGCCTCGTCATTGTCCACAGGAAAGAAACGTGTGTGGTAATTAGTGTAGTGGGTGTGGCAGGACGGATTTCTCATGAGGCTGGGATTGCTGCATGTATGAATGAGTTATGCAGGTCACCCCAAACGAGTGTGAATAACACCTTTCGTACCACACCGCGCTGCCATGGGGAGAGGTGGCAAACTGACAGAGCTGGAGACGGAAATCTCTCCACAAAACGAGTCCGGATGGACAACTGCGGTGTCTCCTGGATGCCATTGTGTTTCAGCACTGATCTGGAGGGACCACGTCTGTGGCTAAGCTGGATCAGACTCGGTGGCTCATTGAGTCTTTGGCCTCTGCTCCTTAGATGCAGCCTCCTGTACAGTAACCCAAACCGGGCATATTCGTTCAGCCCAGAACGGAGGTTTGGAAGGCTGGGAATTTCTGGATATAGGGAGGAAGGTATGTTTGGGTGGGGAGTGGCTGTTACGATGGTGGTGGATAAATATTGGGACAGGAGTCTTTATTGTCAGATTTCAGTGCTGAAAGCACCTGCTTTCCCAACTATACATATAAAATGATGGGGTCTAAAGTAGCTGTTACCACTCAGGAAAGAGATCTTGGAGTCACTGTGGATAGTTCTCCGAAAACAGCCACTCAATGTGCAGCGGCAGTCAAAGAAGCGAACAGAATGTTGTGACTCATTAGGAAAGGGCTAGATAATAAGACAGAAAATATCATATCGCCTCTATGTAAATCCATGGCACGCCCACATCTTGAATACGGCGTGCAGATGTGGTCGCCCCATCTTAAAAAAGATATACTGGAAAAGGTTCAGAAAAAGGCAACAAAAATGATTAGGGGTATGGAACAGCAGCCATATGAGGAGAGATTAATAAGACTGGGACTTTTCAGCTTGGAAAAGAGATGACTAAGGGAGGATATGATAGAGGTCTATAAAATCATGACTGGTGTGGAGAAAGTAAATAAGGAAGTGTTATTTACTCCTTCTCATAACACAAGAACTAGGGATCACCTGATGAAATTAATAGGCAGCAGGTTTAAGACAAACAAAAGGAAGTATTTTTTCACACAATGCACAGTCAACCTGTGGAACGTCTTTCCAGAGGATGTTGTGAAGGCCAAGACTATAACAGGGTTCAAAAGAGAACTAGATAAGTTCATGGAGGACAGGTCCATCAATGGCTATTGGCCAGGATGGGTGGGGTTGATGTCCCGAGCCTCTGTTTGCCAGAATCTGGGAATAGGTGACAGGGGATGGTTCATTTGATGATGACCTGTTCTGTTCATTTCCTCTGGGGCACCTGGCATTGGCCACTGTCG
The DNA here is from genome assembly GCF_015237465.2 of Chelonia mydas. Classification (NCBI taxonomy): domain Eukaryota; kingdom Metazoa; phylum Chordata; order Testudines; family Cheloniidae; genus Chelonia; species Chelonia mydas. The sequence continues at coordinate 253,490,015 of NC_057850.1, forward strand.
GAAGACAGGATACTGGGCTAGATGGACCTTTGGTCTGACCCAGTATGGCCATTCTTATGTTTTCCATATGTACCTGGGGTGCTAAAAAGGAGTTTAATATAAAGAAGCAAATCTGCCAGCACCTATTTACAATATGAAACCACCCAGAATGACAAGCATTGAATCGACTGTTGTAAGCTCTTTGGGACAGGGAACATCCTTTTGTTCTGTGTCTGTTCGGCACCTAGTGTAATGGTCCCCTGGCCAGGACTGGGGATCCCAGGCACTGTGGAAATACAAATAACTATGTAGAGGTGCCGTCCTGCATTCTGCAGACTTGGGTGCAGGAGTGGGCCCCAGTACTGACGGGTCTTCGCTCTGGCTCCCAAGAGGAATGGCTGGGGCAGTTAGATTTGGGGAGGGGAACTTAATCGGGTCTCTGAGCTCTGGCTTGGCTTGAGCAGAGAAGTCGGAGCTCAAAGCTGTCCCTGCCAGCCTGGATTGTTTCTCTGGCTCCTACCACAACAAAGCGTTACTGTGGCTCGGGTGCCCTGGGCTGTCCATGCAGAACAAAAGGAGAAAGATACACAGAAGAGCTGGCAAGGAAACGGGGCTTAAAAAAAAAAATGTAACCGACCCTAGTTAACCCTGTGCAGATCACGCTGCTGCGAGATCTCAGTGTTGCTGCGGGCGCTCCCAGCTGGAGTGAAGGGGTAAAGTTCCTGCCTCTAAAACCTTCACCCCCTGCTGTGCATGCAGTTCTAGGGACGGACAAGCTGGCTTAGATAAATTAGCCCCACCGCAACTCCAGCTGTGCGTGAACCTTTCCCCATTTGGATCAGCAGCTCTGGCTCCCCCTCTCCCAGCCCCCCGAACAGGCCTCCTTGCTTTGTTGAGATGCCAAGCTAGATTGCAGCAGGGCTGTCAGCCTCTGCTGGGCTGGCAGATCTTGTGTGTCCTGGGGCTGCATGGCTCGGAGTGCTTGGCAGGAGCTCTCTGACTCACTGCGCAGGAGGGGAGGAGGGGGAGCATGTGTCCTAGAAAGGCTTCGCTTCTCAGGGCCTGCCCCGTGACCCTGTCAAAAGAGGGGAGGGGGCTTCTCCTGGAGGGTCCAACCTGAAGAGCCGGTGGAGCCGAGCCCGCCGGAGCACAGCGTTCTCCTCCCGTTCCCCTCGTGTCGCCGGTGCCCTTGTGCACATGCTGGCGGGGTGGCACTTTACACCCCCACCTTGCACGGGGGTAAGCGACTGTGCCGGGCGAACAGCAGTGGAGGACTGGCCCTGCCGCGCCACTGTCCTGTCCTCCTTCACACAGCTGTGGGAGCTGGTTGATGCTGCACGAAAACGGCTTGCTTGGGGCGTTCGAATTCCAACCCAGTTCCCCTCCGTCTCTTTCCTGCTCCAGAGCTGCTCCAAGCCCTGCCAGGTTGTTTCAAAGAGAGCTTGGCCACCCAACTCCCCCTTCTGCACCCTTCCCACTCTCCCTGCCACGCACCTGCTCACCCTCGATGGCAGGGGAGGACGGCGGCTGTGCTTTGACTAGCACCCCCGCCGCCCCCCCCCCCCCCCCCAAGCTGTGTGGGGAGAAGAACAGGGACCTGTCCAGGTTTTGCGGGAGACAGAACTCGACGGGCTGAGGCCAAGGGCAGAAAGATGGGATCTGGCACAGGGAAGGAAGCAGGGGGACCTGCTGTAAGCGACCAGTGACGAGTGACCCTCTTCTAGGAGCTAGATGGACGTGTTGAGGTTTTGGGGGTGGTAGGGTCAATCAGCCAAAATCCTTTTGAAGTTGGAGAACAGACTTGTCATGGCCAGACCCCAGCAGCCTGTCTCCTCCTCTTCCCCTCTCCATGACTGGCGGGTGAGAGCCACAGAGTCCCCAGGCAAGGTGATCTCTGCCATCCGTTTGTGCCTGCCCTGCGGCTGATCTCTCGGTGAAGAGAGCTCAGTGGAGGCCAGGTTCCTCCTAGCTAGTGTGGTGGGGAAGATCAGGGCTTCCAGCCTTCCGCAGTCCCACCTCTGGAAGCTGGGCAAGCCCCAAAGGCGCTTCAGTCTTTCTTGACCCCTGTGTGTGGTTCCCAGTGGCACCTTCAGCCTTGGAAGTCCCTAGCCACAGGGATCTGAACCCCTTCCTCAAGCATACCTTGAGCAGTGGCTCGCCACCTTGCCAGATTACGGTACCCCTCTCAGGAGTCTGGATTTGTCTTGCGTACTCCCAAGTTGCACCTCACTTAAAAACTACTTGCTTATGAAATCAGACACAGCAATACAAGTGTGTCACAGCCATGCTGTTACTGAACAGTTGCTGACTTTCTCATTTTTCTCATGTAATTATAAAATAAACCAATTGGAATATCGATATTGTACTTACATTTCAGTGTATAGCAGAGGTGAAAGTGAGGGTACGCCCTGGTACGGTGTACCGGCAACAGCCGGTGCGCCGTACCGGGACCGGCTTTCCCAAAAGGCAATTTAAAGCCCTGGGGTAGCGGTGGTGGGGCTCCGGCGGGGATTTAAAGGGCCCCGGAGCTCCAGCCACTCCTACCACCCTTTAAATCCCCCCCAGAGCCCTGCCCCCGCTACTGCCCCGGCCCTTTAAATTCCCGCCGCCGCTACCCCAGGGCCCTTTAAATCTCCACCTGAGCCCTGCTGCCCAAGCCCTGGGGTAGCGGTGGCGGGGCTCCGGAGTGGATTTAAAGGGCTGGGGCGGTAGCGGCGGCTGGAGCCCCGGGGCCCTTTATATCCCCGATGGAGCCCGGCCGCCACTACCCCAGGGCTCAGGCGGGGATTTAAAGGGCTCGGGGCTCCAGCAGCCGCTACCACAGTGGAGCCCCAGGCCCTTTAAAGCTCTGCCAGAGCCCAGAGCCCCGGGGTAGCAGTGGCAGCCGGGAGCCCCCAGGGCTCCTCAGTGATTTAAAGCGCCTGGGGCTCCACTGCGGTAGCGGCAGCTGGAGCCCTGGGCCCTTTAAATGGCCCCCGAGCCCCGGGGTTCCCAGCTGCCTCTGCAGCTGGTAGCTCGGGGGTGATTTAAAGGGCTCCAGGCTCCCGGCCGCCACTACCGCAGCTGGAGCCCTGGCCCTTTAAATCAAGATTTAAAGGGCCTGGGGATTTAAGGGCCTGCCTCTTCCGGTTGAGGCCACGCCTCCTGCTCAGGACTCCGGTGTACCGGTAAGTCCTCTAACTTACTTTCAGCCCTGGTGTGTAGTATATAGAGCAGCATAAACAAGCCATTGTCTGTCTGAAATTTTAGTTTGCACTGACTTTGCTAGTGCTTTTTATGTAGCCTGTTCTAATACTAGGTGAATATCTAGATGAGTTGATGTATCCCCTGGAAGACCTCTGCATACCCCCTGGGTGAGAACCACTGATCTAGAGTACTCAAATGGCACTGATCAAATCACTTTACCTGTTCCCATAGAACTGATATGGGGAGAGAGGGGTGTTCGCCGAGTAGTTTGCACAAATAGGGGTGCTGATACCTGGCACTGATTAATGCAGGCTCAGATTTTCAAGTGTGCACGCCTATGCACCCGCTCAGCGTGCAAATGAGATCTGTGCATCGGGCATTGCAAAAGTACAAGCAGGCCGCGAATTGTGCCTCGTCCCAAAGTGCTCTGCCATGCCAAGCAGCCTGGCTTGTGTCAAGTGTGCTTACTTGCTCGCATTGACTGCTGTGGCTCTGTGCTGGAAGGCTGAGACCACCTGGGTGAGCAGAGGTTGCAGGATTGTTCCCGTAACTTTCACAGCAGTGACACAATGCAGCCAGTTTTGATGCAGGGCATGGCAGCGGCTTAGAAGCCCATGGCAATGCTGCGCAGTTTGAGAGGACTGAGAAGCACCTGAAACTGCAGTGAGGGATTTTGGGAAGCAAAGTATAATTCCCTGAGTTGGGCTCAGGATCCCGAAGCAGCTAACCTCCTTTGCCCAACCAGCCCCACCCACAAAGGGATCTTCCAAGCGTCACCTCCAGCTGCAGGACCATGTTCCCGACCTGGAATGTCCTGGAAGAAACACTCCACTCTCAGTTCTCACACACCGCCTGGCGCCGTGATCCCCGAGCGTGCGGGCGCATCGCTAGACCTGGAGAGCGATCCTGTGCTTTGCTGACTCCTCCTTTGTGCTCTCCTGTGGGTAAGGTCTGGGATAGCCATTGCTGGCCCCTTCCAGGGGATGGATGGACAGACAGACAGACAGCTACTGTCATGCAGGATCTGTGCTACACTGAGGAGGGAGTTCTCCCCTTTCTTCCTCAAGCTGTACGTGGGGGGAAGTGGCCAGACCACTCAACCCTAGCCCAGCTTAGGTGGGGGAGGAGGAAGGGACCAGCTTGCCGGAGGACGGTGCTGCTGTCACAGGAGACGGTCAGGCAGTCGTACCGCTCTGCTCTACGGAGGGCGAGGGCTGGTGCGGTTCAACTTCTCCGGCCATAGCGGGGCTCCGGCTCCTAGCCCATTCCCTGCCCTAGGGCCGGCTCTGGGCTGGAGGAGATCCTGGAAGGCACAGCCCCCGCTCACTCCAGTCCCACTTTACGACCTAAAGTAGCTTGACAGTTCTGCCCCAGCAGAGCTGTGTTTGCCAAACCAGGGGGTAGCCAAGAGCCACACCCTCCCCTTTCCATGCCATGTCCCCCGCTAAGAGGCCGGCAGGCTCCTCGACTGGCTGGGGAATGCTAGACCCTGCTCCCTCTGGAGCCCCGGGGGTTCCTTGAGTGGACTGGCCCCAGGGAATGGGGCTGCTGAGAGGCCAAGATGAGGTGTTTCCCCCGCCCTGAGAGCCTAGGATGAAGTCTGACCCCACTGGCCCCAGCTCTCTCCCTCCCTTCGTAGCTTCCTCTGTCACTGGAGTGAGCAGAACTGGAAGCACTAGCGTAGGGCCGGCCATAGTGTCATCCAGGCACGTCACCTGCCCTCCCTGTACCTCAGTTTCCCCATCCGCAATACCTCCCTCCCCCACCGCAGGGGAATGGTGATTCATTGATGCTTGCTGAGTGCTTGGAGATCTCCAGCTGGCAGGCTCTCTTAGGAGGGCCCAGAGTGTCACAGGAGAGGCACCCGCGCCCCGTCAGACCGTCCTGCCCCGGCCAAGTCACCCTGTCCCCTCGGCCAGATGAACTTTGTGGTGCACAAGAGGGAGAATGGCTCGGATTGGCTGCCAGGCTTGGCTGAGGCGGGCTGGCTGAACAGGCCACTTGGACCTCTCTCCCACTCCAGAGCCAGCCCTGCTCTCCAAAGGCTGTTTATTTTCACACCTGGGACCTGGCTGGAAAAGTTCCTGCCGCACGATAGCTGGCCCGGGTCGAGTAAACAGCAAACCTGCTGGACTCGGCTTTTGCCTGGGGGTCGGGGGGAGGAGGAGGTTTCTCTTGGCGTGAGAGCAGGTGTCTGTTTCCAATCCGCTTACTGGAAAGACGTGTCTTCAGCTGAGCCCAGGGCTCTATAAATATTGAATTCTGGGAAGTAGTGTCCAGCCCCGCCCTGGCCAGCCGGGGTAAACCCAGCTCTCTGTAAAGCAAGGACAAGAGGTTGAGAATTGTTTCTTGTCGTTGTGCTATTCACGGTCGGCAGGCCCTCAATAGCCTTCCCTTCTCCTGCCTCTTATCCCCTTTAGCCTTTCATGGCCAAAGGCAGGCTGGCTGAAACCTCCCTTCTGGGCCACTTGGCTTGGCCGCCGGGGGGTCACTGCAGAGCCTCCCAAAGGGTTCCTTCTCCCTGCTCGCCTGGGAGTGGAGCGAGAGGCCCCCGGGGAGTGAAATAGCTCCAGGGTCTTCCACGCTCTCCAGAGGGCCAGCAGCTCTGCTTGGATCTTCCATGGAATCCGGCCCCAAAAGCTCGTACTGCCCGTAGCTCACGCTGGCTTCGTCGCACCCCGTGTGAAGCAGCTGATGGCCTCCTCCCCAGACGCAGAACCTTGTAGGCACAGAAGTGGGGTGGGGAAGCACATGAAGGGTTGCGCATTCCCAGCACAATCTCTCACTCTGAGCCATTGCTCCTCTCCCGCTATCCCAGATCCACCTATGCTGTTCCCCATAACTTCCCACAGCCAGCCTGCCCTGGGACCCCCAGGTCTAAGCCTGGACCGTGCCTGTCTGCCGGCAGCAGTGTCTGCGGGCAAGACCTGTGAGTGTGGAAAGTCCTGCACTAGGTGCCGAGTGCCCTCCACTCCCCTTGATTTCCTTGGGACTCTGCAGGTGCTCAGCACCCTGCAGGATAGGGTCCAAGGTGGGTGCAAGTTAGGGGCGAAGGAGCAGTGTGTTACGTGGCTCAGCGGGCTAATCGGTTTCCTGCTCTCAGACGCGAGCAGACCCCATTAATGGGGCTGAGGGGAATGGGGCATAAGGCAGCTCGGAAGGTTACGGCTGAGCTGCCTTCTGCATATCCCCTTTTTAAATCCAGTTTTTCTGGAAGGCCTCCATTGGTTTGTCTCCCCCGTCCCGTGTCCTCCCGTTCCCATCGATTCTGTCCCTTCCCTTCTGTCACAGCCTCTGCAGGGGGACCCTGGCTCCCTGTGTGCACGGGCCGGCCCACACGAGATATAGGGTCCCAAACGGGCTGAGGGCCCTTAGCTCCCACTGGCTGCGTGGGCTGAGTGCCGCTGAACATCAAGCCCGTAGCTTGAAGCCCTGATACCTGTTCAGAGACGCTCCCAGCAAAACCCATAGCCAGCCGTAGCTAGTCAGTAACGTGCTCCACTGCGTGTCCGCTGCCTCTTTTACGACCGCCAAAAGTGGCTGACCTTGGCGTGACTGCAGAAGCGCTGAGCTGTCCCCTTTTAACGAGCAGCCCGTTGGTATTCAATCAAACTCCAGTGCTAGCTGCGTTAATGCCTTTCCCAGTCGCCATCTAGATGATTTACTTGTGGACCCATCAATCCACTCCTAAAACTTCCTGATTTTGATTTTCATGTTCAGCCCAGCTAGGATCCGATTCCAGGGCACAGACAGGCATGCGCGCGCTCCATAGCAGCTCTCTATGGCATAAGAAATTCCCTTCGGCTTCCTATGAGGTGGTTGAAGAACATTTCACATTGAATGTTTTGCTGGTTCTGCATACTCTGTGGGGATGTGAGGGGTGGAAGCTGGGTTCCTTGCCTTGAATCCATGGCATAGTCAACCGGGGGGGTTGGTAGTCGCTGCTCTGAGGAGTTTTGATCACCTCTCATGTCTAGAGAACAGCTTCGTCTAGTCATTTAAGACTTAGGCCTCCAGCACTTTGACTTATTTGATCGGTGAATCTGAATAGAAATTAGGGGTGGAAAAGGCCTATCATGGGGAGGATTGTTACCTGCAGTCTATACTGAGGGCTAGCAGAATTGACCCCTCTGTGGCGTATTCCCCAGGCTCTGCACCCCAGCAGGTGATGGGACAGGGCAGGAGTTTCCCCTGTGGTGGATTGTCCAGTGTTTTGTCCAGTTTGGTTTTCAAGTGCTCTATGCTCTGGAAAATGACTGTGTCAGAGGCCCCTGGGCTCCATGCTTAGTGTCTCTCCGGGACTCCAGAGCCTGGGGTGTTCAGCTCCCATGTTTAATCAAACCAACCAGTCATCCCCCTCCCCCTGCCAGCTCTGCTGGGCTGAGCTGAGTGCAGCCCCGTCCATCAACCATGGGTAACGGAGGGCAGGCTCTTCCGCAGGCTTCACTAACATGGGGCTGGAGCCGCCAGAGCCTTGTCTACACTAGAGCTTTCACCGCTACTGCTGCTGGTTGATGGGATGCAGGCCCGACAGGGAAATAACGCTCCACTCTCTTGCTGCCTAAACCCTTCCATGATGAATGTGTGCAGCCCTCTACATTGCACCAGCCTTCTTTGAGGTGGTGTCTCACTGAAAGCCCTGGCTGAGTGTCTCTAATGTACCCATCACCCGGTTGTCAGGATTGAAAAAGTATAGTCTTGTGGTTAAGACCCTGGACTGAGTTCACGGTGTCGCTCTGTGCCTCAGTTTCCCCAGCTGTGAAATGTCTCCTGGGGTGTTGTCTCACATGTCTCATATCCTTGTCTCCGGGGGTGTTGTGAGGATAAGTCCATGCATACTTGGCAGGTATTTGGATCTTACGGTGATGAAGGGGCCTGGGCAGGACATAGGTAGAACAATATAAAATTAGGGCTTGCTCCTGTCCACAAAGAATCCAGATTTGCACGTAGTGTGTTGAGCTATCAGAAATTACACTGGGCTGGTCTCTAGCCCTTGTCTCTGAGGGAGGGGGCTTGTGGGAGTCTGTCGCATGTCACAAGCTATAGTGGCCTCTTCTGATCCTTCGCAGTCAGAGGCCCCTCTCCCTGCATCCCAGCGGTCTCACCGGTGGCTCAATCACCCTCGGCATCCCCGCTGATGGTCTCGCAGATGATGCATATGACCCGTGAGGCATGTTGTCGCTGAGTCCTTAGACACTAGACACCAGAGACTCCAGCTGAAATCAGGGTCCCATTGTGCGAGGCTAAATAGACTAGATGGCGGGTAAGGAGAAAGGGGAGCTGAGGTACGGAGGATAAGTGATGTGCCCATGGTCTGCCGCGGAGTGTGTAGCAGAGCTAGAAATCAAACCCAGCACTCCCGAGTCCCGTTGCTGTGACATAACCCCAAGACGACCCTTCGCCTCGGAACGCGGCTTGTGCCCCGTGCACTGTTCCTGGGACAGCATGAGCTGGTCAAGTCTGAAGACACTGTTGCTGCATTTGTGAGACTGAGACTAGAGCAACTCGGGCAGCCTTTAAAACGGCTGCACATTTTGGTCTCTTGTCTGTGTGGACTTCCCTAATGTGAGCTCCAGCTCTTCCCTGAAAAGCAAAGGGCAGAATAAGCCAGCAGCAGCCGCGGCAGCTAGACTGGGGAAGGATGGAGAGTGACTAACTGTGAGCCACCTGCACGCGGGGGTGGGTGGGAACAGTTCACATCCTAGCAGTAGAGACCACAGTAATTAGCAGACTTTCCACTGCTCTTCACGCTGGGTGTCTGTTCAGTCATGACAATAGCGTTCCCCTGGGAGCAGAGCTGGAGGGAGGCCGGGGTGGAAGTGACCTTGAATGCCACCAGGGGCTCGGCTAGAGCCGACTTTCAGCAGCCATCACCCCATTGCTGCTGTTACTCAGGGCTCTGAGGGGTGGAAGAAAGGCCTCAGAATCACTGAGAGGCTTTGCAGAATTTTACTCCCAGTGCTCTGTGGCCAGCACCTCCCACCTCAGCATCCGGAAGCGCTTTCCCACGGTTCATCAATGCTCCTCGCCCCGCTAATGGAGGAGAAGGGCCGGAATCGTTATCCCTGCTTGACGAATGGGGGAAACTGAGGCCCAGCGAGGGGGAGTGACTTGCTGGCGATCACACAGCAGTTCTGTGGTAGCGTGGAACCCAGCAGTCAGAGGCGATGCTGGGTGGGTGGGTGGGGGGTACATGGGGTCACATGCCCCCCCAGATTTTTGCCAGGGTTTGCTGGCCCCGCTTAGTCACATGGTGCAGTGAGCCGGTCTCATCAGGCACCATCATCTTTGCCAGGAGTCCTGCTGTGGTCTCCCTTTAGGATTGTTGTTTCCCTGTGTACTCAGTACCTGGTGCAGCTCTTGCTGCTCAGCCATTGGTTTTAACCCCTCTGTCCATCACTGTCCATCAGCTTATGAGGCTGTGATGTTCCCCTCTGGTGTTATCTGGACCGGTGATCTGCTTGGTCACTCCAATCCTTGACTCTGGGAGCCAGCCTTCCCCTGCTCTGCTGTGAGAACCCCCACACCTGGGCTGGTCACGCACAGCCTCTGGCATGTAAGCTGCTCCTTGGATCGTTTTGTGCAACTGAATGACACTAGTCAATATCTCCCATCCCAGACCCAACCCTGGGAACCTCCGTCTTGCAGTGTCCAGTTAGGCCCCCTGGACGCTGCAAGCTTATATGAGTTTATCAATTTAACAAAGAAATTGATATGCACCAGGCTTCTTATCCCAGGGGAGTCTCTGACACTCTTCAAACCAAACGCAACTGCTTCAGGTAGAATAAACAAACAGATTTATTAACTATAAAGACAGATTTTAAGTGATTATAAGTCAAAACATAGCAAGTCAGATTTGGTCAAAGGAAATAAAAGCAAAATGCATTCTAAGCTGATCTTAACACTTTCAGTGTCCTTACAAACTTAGATGCTTCTCACCACAGGCTGGCTGGTTGCTCTTCAGCCAGGCTCTCCCCTTTGATCAGCACTTCAGTCGCTTGGTGTGGTGTCTGTAGGTGGAAGAGAGATGAGAGGTGTAGGTGGAAGAGAGAGAGAGAGCATGGCAAATGTCTCCCTTTTATCATGTCCTTTTTTCCCTCTTGGCTTTGCCTCCGCCCCCCACCCCCAGCCCACCGGCTTCAAAGTCATAGAATCATAGAATATCAGGGTTGGAAGGGACCTCACGAGGTCATCTAGTCCAACCCCTTCTCAAAGCAGGACCGATCCCCAACTAAATCATCCCAGCCAGGGCTTTGTCAAGCCTGACCTTAAAAACCTCAAAGGAAGGCAATTCCACCACCTCCCTAGGTAACCCATTCCAGTGCTTCACCACCCTCCTAGTGGAAAAGTTTTTCCTAATATCCAATCTAAACCTCCCCTACTGCAACTTGAGACCATTACTCCTTGTTCTGTCATCTGCTACCACTGAGAACAGTCTAGATCCATCCTCTTTGGAACCCTCTTTCAGGTAGTTGAAAGCAGCTATCAAATCCCCCCTCATTCTTCTCTTCTGCAGACTAAACAATCCCAGTTCTCTCAGCCTCTCCTCATAAGTCGTGTATTCCAGTCCCCTAATCATTTTTGTTGCCCTCCGCTGGATGCTTTCCAATTTTTCCACATCCTTCTTGTAGTGTGGGTCCCAAAACTGGACACATTACTCCAGATGAGGCCTCACCAATGTCGAATAGAGGGGAAAGATCACGTCCCTCGATCTGTTGGAAATGCCCATACTTATACAGCCCCAAATGCCATTGGCCTTCTTGGCAACAAGGGCACACTGTTGACTCATATCCAGCTTCTCGTCCACTGTAACCCCTAGGTCCTTTTCTGCAGAACTGCTGCCGAGCCATTCGGTCCCTAGTCTGTAGCGGTGCATGGGATTCTTCCGTCCTAAGTGCAGGACTCTGCACTTGTCCTTGTTGAACCTCATCAGTTTTCTTTTGGCCCAATCTTCTAATTTGTCTAGGTCCCTCTGTATCCTATCCCTACCCTCCAGCGTATCTACCTCTCCTCCCAGTTTAGTGTCATCTGCAAACTTGCTGAGGATGCAGTCCACACCATCCTCCAGATCATTAATGAAGATATTGAACAAAACTGGGCCCAGGACTGACCCTTGGGGCACTCCACTTGATACTGGCTGCCAACTAGACATGGAGCCATTGATCACTACCTGTTGAGCCCAACGATCTAGCCAGCTTTCTATCCACCTTATAGTCCATTCATCCAGCCCATATTTCTTTAACTTGCTGGCAAGAATACTGTGGGAGACCGTGTCAAAAGCTTTGCTAAAGTCGAGGAACAACACGTCCACCGCTTTCCCCTCATCCACAGAGCCAGTTATCTCGTCATAGAAGGCAATTAGATTAGTCAGGCATGACTTGCCCTTGGTGAATCCATGCTGACTGTGCCTGATCACTTTCCTCTCCTCTAAGTGCTTCAGAATTGATTCCTTGAGGACCTGCTCCATGATTTTTCCAGGGCCTGAGGTAAGGCTGACTGGTGTCTAGTTCCCCGGATCCTCCTCCTTCCCTTTTTTAAAGATGGGCACTACATTAGCCTTTTTCCAGTCGTCTGGGACCTCCCCCGATCGCCAAAGAGTCAGGTGAGCATTACCTCATTGCAGTCCCAAACTGATCAAAGGAAGGGGGGTGACTCACTCGAGAGTCCAACAGATCCTTTTGTTGCTGCCTAGGCCAGCATCCTTTGTTCCTGTGAGACCGGGCTGGGTTTGTCCCATACATGCCCTGATGAGGTGTGAACTGCCTCTCTGCTCTTGGAGAGTTTTTGCCTGGACTTATTTTAAGCCATGAAGACACATTTTCAGCCTCATAACTATATACATGAAATTATAACCTATAACATTACTGTAACAACAGTGCTCAGTGCATCATGAGCCTTCCAAAGACTCCCGACATGACAAACTTTGCATTGGATACCACACGGTCATTTTACAAGGATGAACATGGGGGTGCTGGGTGTTCCCCTGAGGTTCAGAGCGTAACAGAGGCCCAGTGCCCCTCTCAATGCCTGGCTTGGACTGAGTTCATTCAGTTTCTTCCAACCATTTGGATGACTGGGTTTAATGTTCACTAACTTTGCCCCTTAGTCGTTAGGGGGATTTGGGTTTGGGTGGCAGAACAGCCAGGGGCTGCTGGGAGTTGAGAAAGTGGCAGCATGGGTAGGCATTGGCTTGGAAGGTGGGAGAGCTGGGTTCTAACTGCAGCTCTGCCACTGGGCTGCCGGGTGGTCTTGAACAAGTTGCTTCATGGCTCTGTGCCTCAGTTTCTCCATCTGACGATGATGCTGACCTCCTTTTGTAAAGTTCTTTGAGATCTACTGATGAAAAGTGCTACCTAAGAGCTATTATGATCATCTGTGCTCAGGGTGGGGGGCTGCCTCTTGCTGTATATCTGTACAGCACCTAGCACAATGGGGCCTTGATCTCGGTTGGACCCTCTGGGCACAGAGTCCAGAGGCAGGTGGTGTGCCTGGCTGAGCAGTGTTGACTCGGCTGGGGTGGTGGGCTGGCCCTGTGCTCGTCCTGAAGGAATCCAGGCTCTCGGCGATGACCCCCTCAGGGTGAGGAGCCTGGTTCTAAGCCACCAACTGAAATTCCCAACCCCACAGAGCTCGTTGTGTGAGCGGAGCTGATTTTGTTCTGGCCTCCTCAGGTGACCCTGGCCTTGGCCTTCCTTGGGCAGCCCTGAGACTTGAACTGGGGGCGTGGAGAAGCACTCGATGCAGGGAGCAAAGAGGCAGCCCCTCAGCTGGGGCTTCCTTCCCTTGGATGCCATCCTGCTGCGGCCCCCTTTTCTAATCCCCATGCTCCCCGTTAGCCCGGGGATGCTTTTGTATTAAACATGGGGCAGGCACAGGCAGAGTCTCCGGGAGGTGGGATCTAGCTCACACCATGTCCTGGTGATTAACCCTGCACAGCTAATTGAGCTCAGGGAAAACCACCCGCTGCTCTGTTGTGCTACACGACTTCCTTCAGGTTTCAGGGCTCCCGCTGTGGCTGCCCAGGCCCTGGATTTCGCTGTAGACACAGAGCCCTGCCCTGCCCTCAGGATCCCATCAAACAATATTGGAAGGGCTCAGGCGTAAATCCCCCTTGTATTTTTTTTTCCCCATCCAACTTTTCTTCCTTTCCCTTTAAGCGCTCGGCTGCTCTGAGTGTTGTTGGTAAACATTTACCTGAGCGAGATCTGAAGTGAAGCAGCAACAGGTGTGACAATAGGGCGCACGGTCGAGGGGGATGCCCTTGAACAAGATTGCTCTGGGGCGCTGCAGAGGAATCCTAGCTGAAGAGAGACCGATTGCTGACGGAAGCCGATCTCTCACTCCTTAATGAGACAGCTGGCTGTTTTGTAGGGGCACAGGCACCCAGTGTGGGATTTCTACCCCAGGATCTGCTCCCACGTGAAGCAAACTCACCCCCATTGTGCCCCTCCACATTCTGCTTTCCAGTTTCCCTTGCACCGGTTCGCTTGTGAATTCACTGTTTGACTCCGGTGCAAACGTAATTCTTGCTCGGAGCAAGGCAAAGAAAGCCTTCATCTGTAGGAAAGCTTGGGATGCTGGGAAATCCCAGCAAAGATATTCAGTCAACTGGGCTCCTGACTTGCAATCCCAGCCCTGATGCTGGTCTCCCTCTGCCTCAAAACATACAGTTCCTTAAGAAGAAGGAAAATCCATAAGGGGGCGTTTTCCTTTGATTTCGTTATCACAGGGAGAGAACAGGGTGAGCCAGGGCTGGGAGCCGGGAACTCCGCAACCCTGAGTGTCAAGTGCTGACCTTGGCCAAGTGACTTTTCTTGGCCCTGTCTCTGTTTCTCCCCCACCCTCCGTGCAGACAATGCTGATGAGGCCCGACTTCAGTTCTGAATCACTGTAGTGCTGGGAAGGTGCTTGGAGGAGGGAAAGATGCTGAAGAGGTACAAAGAGATGCTGCTTGAAACAAACCCTGTGACTCTGGACTGAGCCTTGGGGGCCTTTGACCCTCAGGCCAGGAGTTTTTTTACTACCATGGCAGCTAGTTACATGTGTCCTGTTTAGAAAGGCACTGATTTTGTTTTTGTGGTAGGTTCTAGCCGTAAGGTGTGGGTGGGAGGTGATCCAGGAGTGGGCAGGGGATTTTAACTTCTAAGTAGGATACTTTAGACTGTCTCCTCTTAATACATGCACAAAGCTTTCTGCAACCTTGGTTGCATGAGTCACGCTTCCTGAGCTTGAAATCCTGTGGAGTAAGCAGTAAAGAGCAGCAGGCCTGCAGGGTCCTGAGGTGAATCTGGGCCTTGCGGGACCCTGTGCGAAGGAATTCCAGCGTGGATTTTTGCTGGCTTTCCATTCTCTCTCCGTACCGGCCGTGCCGCACCATCCCCTCTCTTTGTCGTAAGCAGTCAGATTGTTCCTTCCTGTGCTGAGCAGCTAAGCACAGTTCAGGGTCCCCTGTAGCCTCCTCACTTCTCATCTGCTCCTTCTCCCACCGCGGCTTGTCCAAGTGCTGAATGCTGAGAAACCCGCCACCTGTGACCGGAACTCCCTGTCCTTTGTACAGCTGCGCTCTTTGTGCAAGGAGGAGGGTAGTTTTGTGGCGACAGCCCTGGCCTGGGACTCAGGAACTCTGGGTTCAAGTCCCAGGTCTGCTACAGACTTTCTGTGTGTTCTGGGGCAAGTCACTTAATTTCTCTGTGCCTCAGTTTTCCATGTGTCAAATGGGGATAGTACTACTTCCTTTGTCTTGTCGAGACTACAGCATGGACCAAATTAATCCCTGACAGCCAATTGCAAGCAGTGGGGTTATTATACCAGGAATGAATTTGGCCTCAAATCTTTAAAGTCTCTCTCTAACCAAACATCAGCTCCTCCCATAGCCAGAGCTATTAGGCTGAGTGAATGACCAGGTTAACTAGTTGCCTCCTTCCGCTGATGGACTGTCCTATGGTCAGATCCTAATGATCTCAAAACTAGTTGCTGCCTCAGTCTGCTTGAACAAATGCTTGACACAACTCTTCCTCCCAGGATGGATCTTAGATAGTGTCCTGGTTCGCTGGACTCAAAATTTCAGCTCTGCTGGTTAGCACTGCTTGGCAACATAAGTCATGTGCTGTTGTTTCGTTCTGTTTCGATCTTGAGAGCTGCCAAACTGCAGAATGCTACTAGGTCAGTGTCCACGACCCATTAAATCCTTGCTCTCCTCCCGAAGGGTGGGGTGGGAATTTGGTCCCATTTGTGATCATGACTCTTAATATATGAGGCTGACATCTGCCCCACTGAGGCTTGGGACCGAGACCACCAAGCTAGTTTCGTTTAGGTGCGGGTGTATCATGGTGGTGGGTACCTTGGAGACCGTCAGCATGGGCACCAGGTGCTGCTGTGTTGTCTTAAATTAAACCTGGTAGTTCACTTGGAAATATTGACTGCAACTGTGCTTGTGTTCCTGTCTCTTAGGTAATTGAATGGCCCCCGTTGCTTGAGCGCCTCGGTGTTTAATGTAACACCCCTGTGAAGCAGGGCAGTGCTGTTACCCCCATTTTACAGATGGGGAACTGAGACACACAGAGATTAAGTGACTCACCCAAGGGCATACAGGAAGTTGGTAGCAGAGGAAGGAACAGCCGCCAGGTCTCCAGCTAGAACCCTACCCCTTGGAACGTTCTTGCTGTGTCAGCTGCCTCTTAGCCTTTCATGTTGTGGAGCTGTAGATCCAAAGGTCAGTAAGAGATGGGAAGGGACCTTTCAGCTCTGGGGTCTCTGGTTTTCTCCATCACACTGAAACAGCCAGAAAGCTTCAGTGTCGCTCTCACTGCTGGCAGCAGGACAACAAAACCTGCCCTTGTCATGGGCAGCCTCTGTCTAAACGAGCCAATGGCCTCACCTCTGACTTTCCCCTCCGCTTCCTTTGGTTTGTAGCTTCTGTGTTTTGAGATCCCCTTGTCCTGGGAAGGCTTAAAAAAAAATCATCCCACACGCTGTGTTTCAGCAGCACTTACTAAGCTCTTAAAAGTTACTGAAGACCTAATGCTTTGCTTGTCGAATCCTTGCCTTGTTTGCCGGGTGTTCCAGAGCCAGCGCTGAAAGCAGCCCGCTGTGGGCGCTCTTCACCGGGAGCTCTGAGAGAACAAGGGTGAGCGTGCCTCTGAGAGAAGGCAGGGCGATGCAGCTCTTGTGGTTGCTAGGAGATGGCGGGCCTAAGTGAAACGTGCCTCTGTGTTCCCACCTGTTTGCACCTGTCTATAATGTGTAAGGGGACGACAATCTAAACTGCATGATCATTGGGGATTTCAATTTGAGAGACACATGCTGGAGGTCTCCTAGTGTCAGTGCTAAAACATCCTTGGAATGTCTAAATATTATAGATGACAATTTTCTACTGCAAAAAATTTTTACAGCCAGTGTGAGGACAGAGGTGATGCGTGGGAGGGGCCATGCGGGCTGGATGGCCTAGTGGCTAGAGCCAGAGTCAGAAATGAGAGTCATGGGGCAATCCGGGGTCAGGGTCTTTTCATGTACTTGTGTATATATACCTGCTACTATATTTTCCACTCCATGCATCTGATGAAGTGGGTTTTAGCCCACGAAAGCTTATGCCCAAATAAATTTGTTCATCTCTAAGGTGCCACAAGGACTCCTCATTGTTTTTGCTGGTACAGACTAACATGGCTACCACTCTGAAACCTGTTGGAAGACAGGATACTGGGCTAGATGGACCATTGGTCTGACCTGGTGTGGCCGTTCTAATGTTGTAATAAGCATTAGGAAAACATTTTCCTTGTGGCAGGTTATTCCATAACCACCTTATTCAGGATTTCTTGCACCTTCCTCTGAGGCATTAGGTACTGGCCACAGTTGGAAATGGGCTGCTGGTCTGATCTGATGGAGCACTTCTTAAGTCCCAGTGATATATATTTCAGATTAGAAGTCACTTAACTTTTACGTGCCTCAGTTTCTCCAGGGTCACATGTAAGTCAGTGGCAGGTATGAAAGATATTCAGCTTTCTTGATATTTTGTAGGGTTCTTTTTTTTTTTTTTAATTTGTTTTGTTTTGGAGCCTGGGGCCATGTGAACATGTAAGAATCTCAGCTTTCATTTAAAAAAAGAAAAGTTAGTCTTTCGCCTTCATAGTTGTGACAAAATGCCTCATGACATGACCTAAAGGCTTAGAAAGGAGAGGACAAATAAAAAGACCCCCACGCTTATTGTTTTTTTTAAAAGGTTCGTGGTTTTTTTTTTTAAATCCAATCTAATTTTTCAGGGCCTGACTCACGATTTTTGAATGCTGGGGGGTTGACAGTACTGTAGATGGTGCATGGATTTCCTTGCCTGAGGTCAGCTCTGTAGTGGAGTGGCTTTTTATGCACATGCATCATACCAGGGAGAAATAAACTGCAACAGGAAATTGTATTTCTATTAATAAAAGTCCTGCTTATAGGACTAACAACTTGAGCCGGTTGAAAAATGTTGATGGAACAGTTTTCTACTGAAAAATGTAGCTTTTGTTGAAATCAGAGTGTTTTTGCAGGAACATGGTCATTTCTATGACATTTTAGAAGAGGAAGGGGAATCAGAATGTTTTGTTTAAATGTTTATGCTGTACATATTCATAATATATATAATTATAACATATTCAAGTAATAGTTGCATGTAATATAAAAGTCTAAATGAAGTATTTTGATGTTCCTGAATCGAAGTTTTTAGGATTTCTGTTCTGCGGGAAATTCTGAATTTCGGCTTTTCATTCCAATTCTGAATGGATTATTCTTCCCCTCCCCAGTAGGCAGAACTTCCTGGGGAACAGGAATTCTGGTTCCTGACCACCTCTGCTAGCAATTGTATTAAGAACAGAAAGTGAAAGTTTCGCAGCAGCCTACCCCTGTCTGTGGCTCTGTGTTAAAGCCAGAGCTGCACTAATTTTGCCAGGAGAGGCAAATTAATGTTACTCTTGGGTCCTAACTGTTGTATCCCTTTATTTTACCGTTTAATCCAATCATTTCATTTACCAAGTGGGGTATAATCTGGGCACCCCCTTCACAGGCGGTGTTGAGGCTTGTACCCCATTTAGTAACTTCTGATGTGACTCATGAGCTCCATGTCAAGGGGTATTCATGGTCTCAGCTGCCATGGTGATGAGTGCAATAGTCTTGGCTATAAATAAATAAATATGCAAGCAATGGAGATGTTTCGTGGAGTTGCTTCACCTTTCATGGAGGTAGTATACCTGCTCTTATGTCTTGCTTTGTTCCTGCTGTTGAGATTCATTGATACTTGGGTTTGAGGAGGTTTTCTCCGGGTCACAGTATTTACCACTGGTCACAGACTCCTTGTAAGGAGCAACCACAGGTGCGCAGGCCTGCTGGGTAAGCACGGTGGACCCACAGGGCATGATAACCCTTCATGTATTAGGGTGTAGTTTTTCAAAAGGGCCCACAATTGGCCTATCTCACTCACCTCCCATTGGATTCCCTGGGCTTTTTACCACCATGGGAGAGGTTTGAAGCCGGGGCTGAGTGGTTTTGAAAATCCTGAAGTGTGAGCAGCACTTAATGTTTGCAAACTACTTTGTTGATACTTGCAGTGCCCCTGTGAAATGGATAGGTGTCAGTATGTCCATTTGACAGATGGAAAAACTGAGGCACAGAGAATGACATTTCCAGGTGACATTTTCCATGGGTGGAGAGGAAGCTGGTGTTAGAGCTGGGACTATAACTCAAGAGATCCTAATTCCCAGTCCTGTGTTCAGACCGCTAAACCGGGCCTGTCTCTTGTGAAAGAATAAAATCCTTTAGGAGAACGTATCAGTTTGTGTTTAAATTTCAACTCTTCTCAATGCTCTAAAATCTGCATGGTTGCTTGGATTGCCTTAAAATTTGGTGTGAATCATAGAGCTGCAGGGTTCTGTCAGCGCTCCAACTTTGGGGCCATTTGACTAAGGGGTTCCTGAGATACAACCCCCTGAAAAAAAACAGCTTTTCTTTAAATGTATATAATGTGCCAGTTGGGTCACACCTGGGCTTTGCTTTCTCTGCACCGCTAGCAGGGGTAGCTTAGGTCTGTCAGTGCTGGAGGGGCAGCCCCTGCCCGGGGCAGGCTCCGATCACAAGAACTCAGTCGTGGTTTCAGAGCTCGCCCGTCCCCTTGGCAAAGCGTTGTCTAGTGCATCCCCTGCGGCCACTGCAAGAGCGTTCCCTGCAGTGCATTGCCTCCTGTTCTCAATGCCCTAGCATGGTGGAAGCGCTGGGTGCCTTCTGCTTCCCCAGGAGAGACTCTCCCAGGATCAAATACGTGTCTCCGGTAGCAAACATTTTCCCGATATTCAGCTTTTGCTTTTTCCCTTGTCATCCTGTCGCTCCTGGGCTTTTCTCCCTGTAAGATTAATAGGAGCCAGCTTCCTCGGGCCTCCAAGAGAAGGAAGGAAATCTGGGACTGTCTGTACATAAAAAAATGAAGGGCAAGAGAAATGTGAGTCAGAGCCTGCTCAGCAGTTTGTCCGTAAGTTCACAAGGAGGGTATGACCTTAGCTAACCCCTGGTTGGCGCCCCTCTGCCACCCGAATGCTCTGAGGTTACCCCGAACGTGCAGCAATATTTGGCTTGGCGTACTCTTTCCCTCCACCCTTCTGTGTGTTTCCCGTCTCTCTCACCCGGCCACACTTACATAACGCACATGCATGCATGGAGCTATGGATTGTTTCTCTGCCGTTGGGTAGCATGAGTGTGGAAGGATGGTTATTGCTGGCTCTGATCTGGGTCCCCTCAGTTTCCACATCCGCAATTAACCCCCCCCTCCGCCCCCCACCGCAGGGTGCAGGGGGTATGTGATCCAGGCTCTGCAACGCTGCAGCTTGGGACTCAGAAAGCAAAATGCAAGCAGCTGGACTCACTCAGCTGCCTGCTGATCCAAGGGCTTCAGGCTCCCTTCTCATCAGTTGGCTTTGTCCACGCTTCCTCTGGGTCCTAGAGACTGTCGTTTTTCCAGGTTTGACCTGCTGGGTGTTCTCTGGGTGTTAGCGTCCATGTGGTAAGGAGAGGAAGAGTCGGAGATGGTTTGGGACAGACAGTCAAAGAAGGTTGCACAGATTTGAGTGGGAGGATGGCTTGGAAATGCTCTCACAGGTAAAACTAGAGCTGCAAAGCAGAGATAAATGGATCTTGAGAAAGAGCGCTTGAGGGTCACTGGGTCGGTGCCCTTCCCCTCTGCCCTTCCCTTTGGATCCAGGCTTCTATAGTTTGTTTATTATTGGCTGCCCCCGGGCATGGCGCTGCTTTTCAGTCCCTTTCAGGGGACTTCCAGCTTCCGTCTCCAAAGTGTCAGCACCATGGAAGTACTCAGCACCTTTGACAATCCAGCCTCCGGTTTTGCTGAATTGGGGTTAAATTCCCACTGATTCCAGTAGTGCAGGGTTGCTAGTGAGTTGGAGGGGCGGTGGGGGGATTGGAGGGGAGAGCAGGATTTAAACGAACAGTGCTGGCTGCCCATTTCAGCCTGGTTGGTGTGGAAGTGCTGGGTCTGTTGGTGCAGATCAGGGAATCTGGAATCTACGCCAAGCTGCCGGGGTTTTCAGAGAGTTTGTTTGGTTCATGCTAGTGTGATGGACTGGGAACAGCTCTGTAATAATGCGTGGGTTTGACATGTTCTGTCTGTCATTGCGGTGTTTACTACATGCATAGAGTGAGTGAATTCAATAGCAGGTTCAGCAGAAAATGCAGGCAGGTAGCCCAGATAACATCATCTTTGCAAACACCCGTGTCCTTCGTCTTGATGCCCTGGTGCAACCATGTGGGGAGCTCGCCAAGCTGGTTTTGGGTCCCCAGGCCAAGCGTGGGACCTCTGGCTGGATTTGAAGAGGCCACAAGGATTTGAGGGGCGGAAGCAGGTTGTTGGGGAACAGACTGATGCCCTGTGGTCAGGGCCTGGGATAGGATATCCTTGCTCTTATGTCTTGCTTTGTTCCTGCTGTTGAGATTCAATGATACTTGGGTTTAAGGAGGTTTTCTCGGGGTCACAGTATTTACCACTGGTCACAGACTCCTTAAGGAGCAACCACAGGTGCGCAGGCCTGCTGGGTAAGCACGGTGGACCCACAGGGCATGATAACGTGCAACATGGTCTCAGAGTGGGAGATGCAGGACTCCACTGAGGGGCACAGAAGCATGAGGCCTCTGACTGTGTGTGGGGTGCACTCAGAGAGACCAGGGAAGGGGTCAGAGGTGCAGCTAGCCCTGTAACCATGATGTCAACAGTAGGCCTGGCACCACACAAGCACAGTATGGAGAGAGAGTCCCTGGCCTCAAGAGCTTGCCACTTGAGGCAGGTGTGACGTTATCTGATTAAAATATGACCATGCAAATCAGCCTGTAACGATCCACTCCCACTCTCAGCCGGGGGCCCCTTGTGACTTGCCATTTCTAGAGCTCACAAGAAAATAAAACCCAAGATTCTCTCAAGTACCTAGTGATTTTTGGGTGCCCCATTTGAGATGCCTTTAAAGGGGACTGGCTATCCGAGGGGGGTGCTAAGCACTTTCGGGAATTAAGGCCCTTTTAAGGTGTCTCACGTTGGGCACCCGAAATGATTAGACCCTTGAGAAAACCTTATATACACTGGCATGGTGAATCTGCTTGTCTTGCTGTGTATTTCCTAGTCGCTACCATGCACTGACACCGAACAGCTCCCCTCTTTGTTCTGTATTCAAGAAAAACTCCCACTTGTTCAGTGTGTGCTCTTGAGTGTGGCTTTGCCTTTGATTCTTTAGCAAATGTATTTTTCCACTCTGTAGGTTTCCATTAGTAAATGTACTTTGGCCCCATGTCAGGCTGATATTCAGTAACTGGGCCTTTGCACACTTTTTGTGCACCTGTTTTCATGCACGCTGCTGTATGTGCATTTGCAAATTGGGAATTTGGGTAGGCCAGGTAGGCATCAGTCCGGGCTTCTGCAAACCCATTTCCTTTGCAGGCTCGGGAGTGTTGGTGTGCAATCCACAGAAACAAAGCATTTTTCTCCCTCTCTAATGACTGATCTGTGTCAGTCCTTTTGCTCAAACAGGGAAGGCTGATGCTGTTAGCTCTGAAGGATCTGGGTTCAAATCCTGTTGTCAACCAAGCATGGTCAATTACACATGCAACTTCAAGGGAAAGCAAAATCAAATAGAAATGTTTTCATTTATTTAATTTCTTAGTCCAATAATATTTTAAACTGTCTCCCTCCAGCACTGGCTACAAACAAAACGACTACCACAGGACATGGCTACAAACAAAATGAAACTGCTGAGTCTTGTTTCACTCTCCAGTGCAGAAAGAAAACTGCCTCTGATAAGTAAATTGTCCAGTGCAGTTCCGCTCTGAAAAGCGACCTGGGGAAAAGGTATCAGGGGAATCCACATTGACTGGACCAGATCGTCACCTCGTGTCTGTTGGCACAGTGCAGTGGGAATCACTGGCACTACGCTGGTTTTTTGCACCAGCTGAAAATCTGGTTCATTATTTCTCTGTGACTCCACATCAAACGTGTTTAGTTTACAAGCGAAGCAATGCTTTGTGATAGGGTTTAAATCGCCAGGCCTGGAAGATGTGAACGTCGAGCTGTGCTCTCTCTAGCGCGTAGGTAGCAAAGATTCTGCAAGCCAAATGCTCTGTTACTCCCGTGCAGACCACACAACCACACAAAATATGTGCTGGGCGCCTCACCATGACAAGTGCTGTCACGGCCCTACCCGAAAGAGCGTGCTAACTAAATTAAACATTGCAGGTGAGGATCAAAGACAGGCACATGAGTGCCGAAGTGAGACGGAGGTGGCACTCCCCAGCGGTTAGGACGTTAGAGCAGGGCTTGGAAGACCTACATTCTGTTTCCAGCTCCGCCGCCGACTTGCTGTTTAGCCTTGGGCATGGCATTTTACCTCTCTGTGCCTCTCTTTCTTCTATGGCTTCTTTGTCTTGTCTATTCAGATTGTGCGCTTTTTTGCGCAGGGCCTGGCTCTTACTGAATGTATGTACTGCACCTAGCACAATGGGGCCTGGTTTCCGACGGGGGCCAGCCTCTAGGTGCTACAATCATACCAATATTAGATAATACCAAGGATACGGTGGCAGTCAGACCACATGGTTACTGGGTCAGGCATGTGCCCATGGTGACAATTCAGTTCTTTGTTCCCTGTCCTCCCCTTCTCGTAGGGTTAGCCACAGATGTGAGTTTTCAGCAGGGATCTGAATGACACAAAGGAGGTGGCTTGACCTAAAGGCTTCGTTGAAAGCCTTCCAGTCATAAGGGGGTGGTGTGGAAGTGGGTATGGTGATCCCTACATGAGGCCAAGATGTAGAGTAATGAGGCGGGCTTGCTTGGGGAAGGGAGGAAAGACTCCATGGAAGACCAGGTGGGAGCTGGAGGCAGGGGCCACGTGACATAGGGCAAGGACAGGAAGAGTGAAGCTGAGTGCCATACAACAGGGAGCCAATGCAGTGACTCCCCGTTGATGGGACGTATGCCATGGTCTACGTGATGCACGAGGAAGCAGCAGCATTATGGATTGTCTGGCGAGGCAGTCAGCCAGGTATCAGTGACCCGAAAGAGGGAGCTGTGGATGTGGATGAGCGATTTGGCCGTCAGGACAGGGAGGAAGAGGCAGAGTTTAGCAGTGTGGAAATCAGTGACCTGATTTGTGAGTGGGCCAGGAGAGGAAGGAGTTGACGATAACGCTGAGGTGCTGAGCCTGGGTGGCAGGTAGGACACCGGCATGTTCAACTGGGAGGGAGGCTGGAGGAAGTGGAGAAGGCATGGGAGGAAAGCTGATGAGCTTGGCTTGAGCCACGCTGAACATGAGATGATGATGAGCTAGGTGAGGAGAGGTAGGGACAGAGGGATATGGAGGCAAGAGGTATATTTGAGGGTCAGCACAAAAGTGCAAGCAGGTGAGGTCACCCACGGGTAGGGAACAGACGGGGCCTGAGAACCAAGACCTCTGGGATTACTGCAGCACAGGGGAAGAGGAGGAGGAGCCGCTGAAAGGATGAAGGGCTTAACACACGGGAGCCTCCCATCCACCGCCATCGTGCCCTCGAAAGTCCCCTGGAGCAGATCTTCAGCTGCTCTTCATGACCATAGCCCTACAGACTTCAGTGGCGCTGTGGCCAATTTGCACTAGCTGAGGCTCTGGCCCTCTGGCTTTAGAAATGTTCCCTTGTAACAGTCTGCTCTTGAATCTCTCCTGACTTGCAAAGTAGCCTCCTCTTCCCATCACTCTCCCCTGGATCCAGCTTGATGCAAACTGCCGCCTCTCCCCTCCCAAGCCAGCACCGTCTGGCTCCCTGTGCTCCAGGAGAGAGAGTTCTAGCGTTGTCCTCTTTCACCCCTCTTGATGTTAGCGCTCCATGCCTGTTACTTCAGCTGCGCGAGGGTGTTTTCATATCATTGCCTGCCACGGCAAAGCTACCTGTGCAGTGGTCAGTAGTAAGGCTGCTTAGCGCTTGTATTGTTCATCTCCGAGTGCTGCATGAAGATGAATGCCCCCCAGCGATAGGTAAGGAAGCAGCATGACAGATATTTTACAGATAAGAGACCTGAGGAAGGCAGGTTGAGGGCCTTACAGAGGCTCCAACGGTGATGTGTATCGGAGCTGGGGCTGGGAGTTCCTGGATCCCCGTTTCCTGTGCTTGGATCACATCGGATCCTCTGAGGGGAGGGAAGAAGAGCTGGGGAACCCCTCAAAACCAAGGTGTAGTAATGCAGGGCTGCCACGAGCATGTCTGTTGGCCAAAGTTGTCACAGCCCATCAGCCCGCCTGTGGCCCAGCCACCACGGGAGGGTGACGGCACTACACCGAGCGGGTTATGCTCACTGATCGGAGGGGTGGCGTGGGTGGTAGCTAGGGCTGCTGATTTGGCAGAAATCACAGCGCCCGCATGGAAAATTCAGTCAGAGTCATGGGGTCTGTGACTGCTCTGCAGGTTCAATTAAAAAATACCTTGACAGAGGAGGAGGGACTGACTGCTTCAGCAGTGTCCTCTTCCCCAGCAACCTTAATCCCAGCCCCATGCTGAGGGGAGAGGTGGCCCCGGAGTGGAGAGGGCTGGATTGTGAGCCTGTCCCGCACTCACTCAAGGCATGGGCAGCAGCAGCTCCTGTGTTCCCCCCGGCTTGGGTCCAGCTCCCCACTCTGGGTGTTGCGACCCTGGGCCCTTCATGGTAGAGGGGCAGCTGGGCCAAACTTGAGTGGGGCTGCGACCCTGAGTGCCAAGTCACAGTGCCTGGAGTGGGGAGCCGGCAGGACCCCTGCAGGACAGGAGCTGCGGAAGCCACCGCTGTGGGGTGAGTCATGCAAAAAGGTCACAGCCAAATGGGAAAATCTCACTATATGTGACTCTCTTCCCCACCGTGACATACTTGCAGACCTAATGATATCTCTGGTGTCCCTCAGCACCAGACACGCAGGTCTCTAATCCACTGGGTTTACAGAGCTGCTTGTCCTACCCATCACGGTGATATCATCACAGATGTTGGGCTGAAGTTTTATTCATATACCAGGCTGCACCTAACTCCTGTTGATTTCAGTGGGAGCTAGGCGCCTAAATACCTTTGAGGATTTGGGCCTTCTCTATCTGAGACATCTTAATAACTTTCCCAACCCTGCAGAAGGAGTTAAAGGCAGGGTTAGAACTCGGGATGCTCCCAGTACCTAAGAGCTGTTTCCAGCTACATTAGTGAAATCTGGTGTTTCCAGTGAGGGAGTCCAGATGCCTAGATTGGGTGATTGGTTACAGATTCTGTCCACGCCCGTGCAAATGTATCATGTCTCCAGGATTTTCATGATCCTTTCAAGGTTAGATCGAACTGGCATCAGGAAAGGCCTGCTCAGCAAGTTTGACATCATCCAGGGGCGGGGGATGAATATACAGATCAAGAGTTAAGAACAAAAATTATATGGTATTTTTTTCTTTTATAAGGCACAATATGAAAAAAAAAATCTTTCTCTAACCACAAATGTTCATTGGACATCCCATCAGTGCAGACAGAGTCACCTAGGCTGCTTCGGGAACAAATTTCTCCTGGGAGGAGAAAGTAATTTACTGTCAGAGGTGATTCCTTGGTTGAATCCCTCAATCCTGACTGTTCCTTGGTACATATTCATAGGGCACCAGTTGCCATGCTGTCTGTTTGCTAATGAGGAGCTCGTTGTTTTCTACTGAGTGCAGCGAGTGATGGTTTGATCTGATAGTGCGTATAATAATTTTTTCCCCTTTTATTTTTATATTGTTCTGGCAAAACCTGATTGCAGATTCTTTTCTGTTGTATCCAGCACTCCCTGAGGTAAACTGGCCATAGACCCTGCTGTGTGGTTCTTGTTTGGAAAAACAGAATAAAAATTCTTCTTAATCTAAAGAGAAAAAGAGGAATAGATTTGTGGTCTGGGGTTGCCGTTGGCTGCTATTGGCCATTTGATCTGTTAGAATCCATGTGATGGCTTACCGGATAAATAATTATAGTTCCTTTATCTACACAGAAATATGTTTTAAAGAAATGTTCTATAGTGACATGGAAGTGGTCAAACTCAGTGTGAGCTTATGTTTTAACTAGAGCTAGTCGGAAAATCATTTGGGGTGTTTTTCAGTGAAAATCTGAAAGCTGAAAAATTTCAATTTGGAATTGCTTCTGCAGTACCTAGTGATTTCCTTCCCCTCTCTAGGCTGAGCTGCCTGGTCTGACTGCATTTCCCAGGATGTAACCCAGTCCACCCTTTTAGAGAGAAGAGGTGGTGCATCATGGGAGTCCCCAGTTGTGGTGTATCATGGGAGATGTAGTCCAGCTAGGGAGCCTGGCAAATCAAGGAAAATGGGGCCATGAGACAGACAAACTACAATACCCATGAGTGACTAGCAACATATCCAAATAAAAATATTTTGGATGTTGGCTGCATTATTTAGGTTTTCAGGCTTCGATTTATTTCAAATGTATTTTTCTGGTGGAAAGCAGACACTTTGCACAAAAAAATACTTAGTTTAGTCGAAAACCTAATTTTCCATCAAAAAATGGTTTGGTCAAAAATTTTCAACCAGCTCTAGTTTTCACTTAAAAATGGCAGAGAGCATCCTTGGAGGTGAGTGAAACAGTAAAGCAAGATATTGCTGAGCCCAGATCTCAAACGCGCTCGAGCGTCTTTCTGGGCAGCACAGAATGCTGGGAAAGCCGCTCCGGTTTTCATCCTGTGCCAGAACACCTCTTGCGGATGGTCCCTTGTCACTGGACTTACCGGGGATTTGTGAGGCGTCCATGCAAACAAAGTCAGGGTCTGAGCCTGACTTTCTGAGCACTCCGCAGCTACCCCGGGATGCTGATGAGAGCTCTGAGGGCTCTAACCTCCCCGGGATCAGGACCACTTCTGCATTTCAGCACCCAGAACTGTGCCCCGTGACTATAATAAACACAAATGTCCCTTGGCTGAAGGATGTCCAGAGGGGCACATATTCTGTGATGCAATGGGACTGGCCAGGAGGAGTGAGGGCCTGTGGCTGTGAGCTTATCTCCTCCATTTTCAGGTGCTGGCAAGCTGCAGTTATGCCGCTGCTCTTTCTTGTGGCTCGTTTCATAACACATGCTGGCGGCGGCTCTTTCTTTCTGCAGATGGCTTTAATAATTCCCTCCCGCCTCTTCGGGTTGAATGTATTCAACCCTTCCCTCCTGCCCAATATTTAACGTATTACATCGGTCCCCAACAGAACAGAGTTATTAGGACTCCTGGGAATAGCGCTGCAGATCTGGGCAAGTCATAACATTTTGACGGTGAAGTCAAGTCAGGCCAAGGGGGGAAAACTGGCCCAGCTCCCTCCAAACAAATTGCCAGCAAAGCTCTTAGCTCCAATGCAGGAGGCATGGTGAGCTCAGAGGTCACTAACTGCCAGTGAGAGATGCCAAAAAACCGCTTGCCCCCGGCTCTTCCTTGCTTTGCCTTTTACTCATAGAATATCAGGGTTGGAAGGGACCTCAGGAGGTATCTAGTTCAACCCCCTGCTCAAAGCAGGACCAATCCCCAACTAAATCATCCACATTTTTTTTCTTTTTGCCCCAGATCCCTAAATGGCCCCCTCAAGGATTGAACTCCTTGAGCAGGCTAGTGCTCAAACCACTGAGCTATCCCTCCCCCCCCATAGACTCAAGCCAACGCCAAGCACTGGGCTCAGACCCTGATTTAGTTTGGTCTGTCCTGCACCTACTGGCAAAACCTGCCTGTTCCAATTCGTTTGAAGCTAGTTGGGCTTGAGTTGGTGGCACTGGATTGGGAATGCCCCAGGACGAGGGAGGGTGAGTTGACAATAAAAATAGCAGCACTGGTATTTTGGGATGAATTAAGCTGAGCTGCACTGATTGTATCTCCTAACAATAAATAAGTTAAAAGTAGCTTCTCCCCTCCCATTGTTTCCATGACCTGTATGGGTCCTGGAGATTGGAATCAGTGTCTCTCCAGGTCATGGTGTGGTGGGGATTTGTGGATTGATCTTAACGCTGCCCCAGTCCATGATGCACTTGCTCTGTGGATAGAGAGCTCTTTGGTCTCTGGGGCTACCAATCCAGGCACTGATTTTTTGTTGGTATTGCCAGAGGCTGGCGAAGTCCATTGCATAGAACACAGGTATATTCTCTCACCTGTGAAAGTGACGGGAGGGTGCTCCAGCCAGCTTCCACCGCTTCACCAGGGTTGTTGCTTCTCTCGAGTCAGATGTTTGGTTTATGGACCGGATGGAGGTTCCCTTCTGCCAGGGTCGCCGTGTTCCTGCCAAACTGAAAGACGAATCAAAAGCAGGAGACGGAGGCATAACAAGATCAGTGGCCAGAAAATGAAGTCAGTAAATGCCAAACTAGAAACAGGACCCATGATTTTTTAACGGTGAGTGTCATTACCCATTGGAACAGGTTATCGGATTGTCCCTCACGTGGGTGTATTCCAAATGGAGTGCAATGTCACAGAGACCATGAAAGCATCTGATATTAATAACGAGCAAATCTGTTGCTGAAAAGCAAAGCTTAGGTCATTGGCAGGACGCAGCTAAGACGTGCGTTGTCATCGCTGATTCTGGGATTGATTAGAGCTGCCTGGTGGGATAAAATACGAGCGGGGGTTGCAGATTTCATGTGTGCAGAATGAATTTGTTACGAGGAGCAAGGCAGCACCGAGATGGCTGCAACTGTGGAGGTCGACTTATATCAGCATCACTTGCTTGTTAGTTTCATCCTCACTCAACAGGAGGTTGGCTTATATGTGGGATGAGTTTTACACAGGTCCATTCAGTAAGGTAGGGTCCCCCTCCACAACTCACATAGCATTCCAAGTGTTTCCCTGGCAAGCAGTCTGCATTCTAGATTCTAGTGAATTCCTGTTTTAGTAATGACACAGCGCCTTGCACACGGACAGTGCTATCCAAATAACGATCCTTTTTTAAAAAAAAATACAGTTTATCATCATAGATAGATCCACAGATCTCACCGTGGGTCTGCAGCCTGGTTGCAGCTTTGCGGGCAGAAACCAGAGCTGTCAGGCACTGTCAGTGAGACCTGTCACTCTCCTAAAGAGCCTGCCCGTCTGCTTCTGCCTTCATAAGCTGCAGTGGGGTGGATGATGGATGCCACCCTGGCCCTTTCCCTGCTCCCCCACAGGGCCCTCGGGTCTTTCTTTAAATCCACCCCAGTATTTTCAAAACAATTTCTTAGTGCGGTTGGGCTCGGATTGTTTTTAGTTTCTGGGAGATTTAATCAGCCTCAAGTATTTTGCTTCGATCGGTAAGGGCCTGCTGCTTCACGCTTCTGGCACCTCTTCCACGCCCGAAGCCGCTAAAGGAAAACGGGCAAGAAAAGCTTTGTTCCTCTCCACTAACTGAGAGTACTGGCCTGCCGCATGGACATCCCCTAGGTCTCCTTTGTACAGGTCAGAGTGGAGCCAAGCAGACGTGGAATAGGGCGGCTTGTCCTGTCCCCGCTTTCTGGCCTTCACGCTCGAGCTGCTCAAGAGATGATTTTTATTCCCACCAAAAATGTTGATGAAAAAGTTCGAGTCGTGGAGTTTAAGGCCAGAAGGGACCCCCAGTTCTTCTAGCCTGACCTCCTGTAGATCACAGGCCACCACTGCCACCCAGCACCCGCACACTGAACCCAACAACCAGAATGAGACCCAAGTGTTATAGCCCACAGAAAGCTATTATGTGCCACAGGAAGGACTGAAGTGCCTGAGGCCCCCGCAGTGGCAGGGGAATCCTTAAATGAGATGTACCCAGATAATCCTGGCAGGCGACATGCACCCACACGCTGCAAAAGTGTTTCATTGAAAACCCGACAATTTTTCTGCCCCAAAATCGAAATTTTTCAGGTTTGTGTTTTTTTCCAGCCAACACTCCCTCCCCCCGCCCAAATTCGCACTGAAATGTCTGTTTTGACCAAAAAGCCATTTCTTTTGTAACCCCCTTCCTGCTCCAAACATTTCAAATGAAACCTCTGCTTCAAATGTTCTTCTGTCAAATACGGGAGACAGTGCTGCCTAGTGGATAGACACTGGCCTAGAGGGAGAGGGGGGTTTCTATTCCCAACTCTTAAACTGCACTGCAGTGTGATCTTGGGCTGTTTCCCCCCGATCCCGTTACCTGTCCTAACTATTTATGTCGTGCACTGTTTGGGGCAGGGACTGTGTCTTATTACGTGCTTTGCAGAGCACCAAGCAGGAGTACTTCCAGGCATTACTGTAATGCAAATGAGTAGTGAAGGGCCTCAGAGCAGGCCCACCCAGAACAACTGTCCTTTTATTGGCATATGAGAGGGTCTCGCGCTCTGCAGTAGGCAGCGCTGGTTGTCAGTAGCAGATTTGAAGGTGATAAGGAAAAGGCATAATGAGATTCTTTGGCTGGAAGCTGAAGCTTCAGACTAGAAATAAGGTGCAAATTTTTAACAGCGAGGGAAATTAACCATTACATAAGAATAGGAGCATAAGAACGGCCAATATGGGTCAGACCCATTGTCCATCTAGCCCAGGATCCTGTCTTGCGACAGGGGCCGAATCCAGGTGCCCCAGAGGGAATGAACAGAACAAGTAATCATCAAGTGATCCATCCCCTGTCATCTGGCAGTCAGAGGTTTAGGGACATCCAGACCATGGGGTTGCGAACCTGAACATCTTGACTAATGGCCATTGATAGATCTATCCTCTGTGAACTTATCTAGTTCTTTTTTGAACCCAGTCACATTTTTGGCCTTTACAACATTCCCCGGCAACGAATTCCACAGGTTGACAGTGTGTGGTGTGAAGAAATACTTCCTTCTGTTTGTTTTAAACCTGTTGCCTGTTAATTTCATTCGGTGACCCCTGGTTTGTGTGTTATGTGAAGGGGTAAATAACACTTCCTTAATCACTTTCTCCCCACCAGTCATGATTTTTCCTCTGTTTTTTTTCTGCGCCTCCCCTTTCTTTCTTTTCCTTCCCCGTATATCCTCCCAAGTCCATCGTTAGCCCAGTGATCACCATTGAGTTGCTCACAGTCCCCTAACAGAAAGTGTTTAATTGCTCATAGCTGAGCCTGCAGCCTTCTTCATGCTGCAGCAAGGCCAGTTAGTGCCCTGTCTCGGCCTCTGACAGTCTCTTTTACTCGGCTGCTTAGCCAGGGTGGCATGTTTGGCTCCCTTACTGGTTTTGTTGATTTGGTTCGAGCCTCTATTTTGGTGTATTTAAAGTTTCCATGCAGCTCGCAGGCATTTCACTCTTGTAACTGTTCCTTTTAATTTCCATTTATCTGGCTTCCTCATTTTGATGGAGTTCCCCTTTTTGAAGTTAAATGCAACTGTGCTGGGTTTCTTTGGTATTTTCCCTCCTACAAGGATGCTAAATGTAATTGCATCGTGGTCACCTTTACCGAGCAGTTCAGTATCTTGGACCAGATCCCGTGCGCCACTTAGGACTAAATCAAGAATTGCCTCTCCCCTTGTGTGTTCAAGGACTCGGAGCTGCAAGAAGCAGTTACTCATGGTGTCTAGAAACTTTATCTCTGCATGCCATCCTGAGGTGACACGTACCCAGTCAATATAGGGATAGCTGAAATCCCCCATTATTATGGAGTTTTCTGTTTTTGTAGCATCTCTAATCACCCTGAGCATTTCACAGTCACCATCGCCATCCTGGTCAGGGGGTCGGAAGTATATTCCTGCTGCTACACTCTTATTAGTCAAGCATGGAATTTCTATCCATAAAGATTCTATGGTACAGTTTGGTTCATTTGGGATTTTTGCTATATTTTACTCTATGCTTTCTTTCATGTATAGTGCCATTCCCCCACCAGATTGATCTACCCTGCCGTTCCTGTATATTTTGTTCCTGTATATTTTGTACCCTGATATTACTGTGTCCCATTGATTCTCATCATTCCACCAAGTTTCTGTGGTGCCTGTTATATCTATATGCTCATGTAAGATCAGAAACTCAAGTTCACTCATCTGAGTATTTAGATGTCTAGCATTTGTATACAAGCACTTATAAAATGTGTCAGTATTTAATTCTCTGCCTTCATGTGATGTAATTGAATGGGACTGTTTTTCATTTGACTGTTTCTCTTCAGTTCCCACCTTTACATTACCAATGTCTATCCTCTCCTCTTTACTAGAATACAGAGTATCCTTTTAATAAATCCTCCCCAAAGGGATGTCTCTGTCCAAACCATGTGATCCTCTGCACCTGTCAGCATTCCCTAGGGTTGCCAGTTTTGGTTAGGCGTATTCCCAAAGGTTTCATCATATGACACCATCTTTAATTAAAGATTAATCTTTAATTCCTGGAGACTCCAGGGCAATCCTGGAGGATTGGCAACCGGACTTTTTAATTTTACATGTCAGGAATCTGTTGTTTTAGTTTAGGTGGTGCCCGTTGTTCCAGAGAGACTCCTCCTTTCCCAAAATGTTCTCCAGTTCCTAACAAACCTAAATCCCTCCTCCCAACACCATCATCTCTTCCACATGCTGAGACTCTGCAGTTCTGCCTAATAGGCCCTGCGTGTTTCACTGGAAGCATTTCAGAGAATGCTACTATAGAAGTCCTGGACTTTGCTCTCTTACCTAGCAGCCTAAATTTGGCCTCTCTGTCCTACTTTAGGGTTGCCAACTTTCTGCTCACACCAAACTGAACACCCTTGTCCCGCCCCTCCTCCTAGGCCCCACCCCTTCTCCGAGGCCCCGCCCTCTGCTCACTCCATGCCCCCCCCCACCCCCCGTCGCTCACTCTCCCGACCCTCATTCACTCGCTCATTTTCACCGGGCTGGTTCAGGGGTTGGGGTGCAGGAGTGGGTGAGGGCTCCGGCTGTGGGTGCGGGCCCTGGGGTGGGACTGGAAATGACGAGTTCAAGGTGTGGGAGGGGGCTCCGGGCTGAGGCAGTGGGTTGGGATGCGGGGTGGGGGTGAGAGCTCTGTTCGGGGATGCAGGCTCTGGGGTGGGGCAAGGGATGAGAGGTTTGGGGTGCAGGAGGGGGCTCCAGGCTAGGGGGTGGAGCCAAGGGTTTCGTAGTATGGGAGGGGGCTCTGGCCTGAGGCAGTGAGTTGGGATGCGGGAGGGGGTATGGGCTCTGGGCTGGGGGTGCGGGTTCCAGGGTGGGCCCAGAAATGAGGGTTTTAGGGTGCAGAAGGATGCTCCAGGCTGGGACTGAGGGGCTTGAGGGGCAAGAGGAGGATCAGGACTGGGGCAGGGGGTTGGGGTACGGGGGGATGAGGGCTCAGGCTGGGGGTGCGGTCTCTGGTGTGAGGCCAGGGATGAGGGGTTTGGGGTGCAGGAGGGTGTTCCGGGCTGGGACCGAGGGGTTCGGAGGGCTGGAGGGGGATCAGGGCTGTGCCACTGACAGGACTTTTAACGCCCTGGTCAGCTATGCTGACCGGAGCCGCCAGGGTCCCTTTTCAACCGGGTGTTCTGGTCGAAAACCGGACGTTTGGCAACCCTACACGTAGCATGACCACTGGATCCTCTGCAGCACTGCACATAAGTCTGCCTAGATGTCTCAAGAGGGCTGCAACCTTGGCACCCAGCAGGCAATTCACCATGCAGTTCTCCCCGCCATCACAAACCCAACGACCCCATAACTATTACCTGTCTCTTCC
Source organism: Chelonia mydas (assembly GCF_015237465.2). NCBI lineage: Eukaryota > Metazoa > Chordata > Testudines > Cheloniidae > Chelonia > Chelonia mydas. The sequence continues at coordinate 253,524,280 of NC_057850.1, forward strand.
TAATAATGGGGGTCCCTTCCCCAGGAGGGGTATCCTCAGTGCGAGGGGATACCATGACATCATCTGGAAGGAGAGTCCCAGCTGTGGGATCCTTTCCTCCACTCCAGCTTGATGTTCTTCCTCAAGACTTTTATCCTCCCAAACAAGCACAGAGGCTGTCAGTCTGGGGGTCGGACCACTCAACAGTGTCCCAGAAAGCCTCCTCTGTGTACCTCTCTGTCTCCCGTAGCTCCTCCAGTTTAGCCACTCTGGTCTCCAGAGCCTGTACTCGGTCTCTGAGGGCCATGAGTTACCTGCACCAAATGCACACACCTGCCGCCTGCCCACAAGACAGGAAATCACCCATGCTGCATTTGGTGCAATAAACTGGACTGCCCCCACTCTGCTGCGGGACTTCTGCCTGCATTATTTTTACGCTGGCAGGGGTCTTTTTTGTTTGTTTGTTCTTTGTTTTTGGGGGCGATTATTGGCCTAAATTGAGAATTTGTTTGTTAGGTGTATCTGCCCCCCTCGCAGAACTCCCCTGTTTGCTGCTCCTGTTCGCTAGCCATTGGAATACCTTATCTAGGAACACCAGAGACTCTCCATGGCTTGCAGTCTTTAAATGAAGACTGCTCTCTCTCTAAAAGAGTTGCTGTAGCTCAAACAGGGCTGGATGCAGAAATTGGGTGAGGTTCTATGGCCTGGGTGACGCAGGAGGTCAGACTAGATGATCGTCGTAGTCCTGTCTGGCCTTAGGCTGCATGAACGTATTCCTAGAGTTGCTGCTTAAATACCCTGTGCTGTACTAGCTGTGGACAGTCGCAGGTGGCGGACGCTTAAGATGGAGGGGTTTCTCTCTCGCTGGGGGTGATTAGATCCCTGTCTGGCAGTGCCCCAGAGCTGCAAGACACATTGTAGGATCTAGGGACCTTGACCTTCAAAAGAAAAGCAAAGTACAACTAGAGAGGGACCAACCAATTACACTGTTCTCCAGCCTCAGGCTGCTACTAAACAGCTGCAGCCTGGCTTTAAATTTTTCCAGGTGATGCCTTGCCTTAGGCAACAAGAAATACAACAGCTTAAATCCTCCTAACCAGGGCTGATAATGAGGTAAATAATGGGAGTTGGAGTGTTGTGTCCTGTAATTGCGTAATTGCCTTTAACAGGTGTGTGGGTTTGGCAGGCAGAATGCAGCACCTTTTGAGAGACCGCTGCGGGGACTTTTGCTGCGCCCTGTTCTCTGTCCAAGAACATAGAGGAAGCTAGGCCAGCTGCTCTTCAAGTGAGCAGTAAAACCCCCACTGATTTCAATAAATCCATTCTGGGGCTGACCTAGGAGCCCTGAGTGAAAATGTTCCCAGGCAGGTGGCTAAAGAAACCAGACTTGACTCATGAGGCAGAGCAACATCGGCCATATTTTCCATTATTTTCCATTAGCTTGAGAAGTCGCTATTGATTTGTTCCGATGGTTTGCTGACCCTGCTGGGCAGAGGAGTGGGGGACGAGGGGATGAGTTATCCCAGTTGCTTAACAGCACAGCTTTCATTCCCTGCTTACAGCTTTTTTTCTTTTGAGTCTTCATTTAATAGATGCGAAAAAGACCAACCTTTTGGTTTTGAACTCTTCACCGTGCCAGGGGCCCTCTCATTCTGCAAGGTATGTACTTACAGCTAGGGGGTCAAGAAGAGAATGCCATCTTCCATAACAGTGAGAGAAACCATGTTGGATAGAGTAGCCACGTAACTTAGCACTGAAGTGAAGGGGTGGGAGGGAAATGGGAAACATAGCCTAGTAAAAATTAGAAGCTAGTATATGTTGTGATGTACTAGCGTTGGGTGTATGAGCAAGTGACGTTATCCTGTGGGCTCATTGTAGACAAGGGATGTATAACTTCTGTCTGAGGTAGCACAGTGCAGTGGTTAGGGGGCTAGACTGGGACTTGGGAGATCTGGGTTCAACTTCCTGCTTTATCACAGATTTGCTGAGTGACCTTGGGCAAGTCACTTTGTCTTTCTATGTCTCAATTCCCCACCTCTAAATAGAGAAGGCGATTAACCATTGGCACAATTTACTAAGGGTCATGGTGGATTCTCCATCACTGGCAATTTTTAAGTCAAGATAGGATGTTTTTCTGAAAGATCTGCTCTAGGAATTTTTTTGTGGGGGGGGTGGGGGCGTTCTCTGGCCTCTGGGATGCAGGAGGTAAGACCAGGTGATCACAGTGGACCCTTCCGGCCTTGGAATTGACGAAAGTGAGGATGTCATGGTTTCCTGTCCCCGGGTGGAGTTCCCCGTTCTTCCCCTCGCAGACCATGATCTGGTGACACCACCTCTTCCTTTGCAGGTCCAGCTGGGTGCAGGCACCTGATTTTCTTCCTATGGGGAGCCAGTGACCTTCTTAAAACCTTGTGATTTTTATTTAACAGTAGGAACAAGCACTAGACAAAAAATGATTTTACATTAACAAACAGCATATACACGTCTATCTTACCTAAAGGTCTACCATCCCAGAAGGGCTGCCTGGCCTAGAATCTCCAGACACGCCCAGTGGGTTCCTGGGTCTGATTCTAGTTGCCGTCTGGTTTCCGCTGCACTCCCCAAGACACTGTCTGTCCTGTTAAATCTTGCCAGCCTTCTTCGTCCTACAGGAGGCTTATTCAAGTCTTGGTGAGCTTTGGCCCGTGCTGGTCCACCCAGTCAGGTAGGCTCAGTGGGGGATTAAGCTAGCATCACTGGACTAATAATCCTTGCATTGTCCCTTTAACAGTCTTCAGTGTCAGCTGGTAGTTGTCTAGGTCATCCTCTCCATCTTCCCTCTACTCTCGGCTGAGTGAGAAGTACTTAAACCCAAACACGGAAAACACCATCCTGATAGCCAGGCCCGACATGCAGCAGTAATAAATTCTCACAGGGCAGTTCCATATTCATTAGAGGGGATAATACGTTCCCTACCTTACAGGGATGTTGTGAGCAGAAATACAGTAAATAGTGTGAGGTTCTCAGATACCCCAATGATGAGAGCTGCATAATTGCCTTAAGGGCTTTCCTATGTGGGAAAGTTTTAGCAGTTATCCAGGTATCGTTATACTGATTAGAACATCATCTTCAGTGTATAATTGCTCTATTATTCCGCTATATAAAAGGGTTGTTCTCAGTTTAACTTACACACTGTCCCAAGCAGCATGAGCTAAACTGAAAAAAAAAAAAGTACTCTTACACCAGAATAAGTGAATGCCCACGCAGGGGGTTACACCAGGATGGCTATTTCTGGTAAAATTCACACCTTAGGTTATACAGAAAAAACTTTCCCATGTAGACTGGCCATGGATGGATGGATAGATACATATTGTCACCTATGGGCGCTCTGAAGTAATAAGGGCCTGTAATTTTTATCCCCTAGAACTGTAGGACCAGCGTTCTAGCCCCAGCTCCCCACGTGTGTGTGTTTTAGACAATCATTGTTTCTTGTCTGCAGCCTTTGGGTTTATCTCACTGTAACGTGTGTCTGTGTGTGGGTGTGTGTACAGTGCAGTACTTCACTGCAGGATGCAGGCTGACTTGCCGTATGGAACGCTGAGCGCCGCTGAGGTTCTGATCGTGCTAAGCTCAGAGACGCTAAGTAGTAGCAGGGGAGGGAAGCAGCTGAAATCACTACAAGCCTACATGCTCATCTGGTTCCTTTTGTGGTTTGAGGAAAGAAGCCAAATTGACCCTCAGGACTTTTACTATAAATTCCAGCTCTTGGGTTGAGCAGGAACGCTGTGCCTGCTGCAGCCCGCGGTGATGGATGCCGAGGGCACGCTGGCTCTCTTGTGACTTTCCCCAGACTTAGCGTGAGATGTGTGTGGTGTGTGCCCGGTGATGCCTTTCCCCCAGATCCTGCAGTGTCACAGCCCATGTGAAGCAGGAAGGAACATAGCACTTGCATGCTGCCACTCTTGTCGAGTAAATTCTCATTTACGCCAGTGCCCCTTGGCACAGCTCTGGCAGGGTATAGAAGCCTTCAGGTGGGTGTAAGCTTACTCTCCTTGTAAGGCCCCGTTTACACTGCCAGCGTGGGGCCAAGGGGACGTTCGTGTAGATGAGAATCGCGCCCTTGGTCTTCAGAGCTGCTTCTGAAAGAGACAAGGCTTGTGTGAAATGTGGTCTCCCCTCTCCATACGCCCACATAACACCCGTTAATTCCCAGCTGGAGGGGCTGTGCTCTCGCAGCTGGAAAATCACGCTGCCCCCCTGCTCAAGCGATTTAATTGGGGATTGGTCCTGCTTTGAGCAGGGGATTGGACTAGATGACCACCTCCTGAGGTCCCTTCTAACCCTGATATTCTATGATTCTATGATTACCGAGTCGGGGGGAAAAAATTCCCGTCTGTCCGTCATCAGAACCATTTATAACCTTGCTTATAAATGTACCCTCCCGGAGCTGTGTGGAAGGCCCTGCAGTGGGAGTTCTTTCAGCTGGCCACAGACCAGGAATGGCGGAATGCAGAACAAACTGCACCCACGCTGCCCTGCCAACCAACATGCTCTCGAAAAGCCAGGGGCTTTTCACGAGCCGGGAGGGAAGTTCAGTCCTCTGGGCCCATTCAGCTCTTGGAGGCTTTGCTAAGACTGCTGACAAGGGTCGGTGCTCTGGATGACTCTTTCTGTGCAGGGAGGGTCTTGCATACCTGGGCACTCCATATACCTGGGAACGTGGCCACATCCTGTGCTGCTCTCCAATTTTAATTCCTTTTAGCCTCCCAATGCAATTGATGCGTCACTGAGCTAGTGGCTGAAAAACTCCTAGCTCTTAGAAGAGCTCAGCAGGTGCCATGGCGGATGATCTACTACTTGGAGTCTTGGTCGGTGCTGCCTTGTGGATAGACCATTGACCTGAGAATCAAGAGACCTGGGTTTCTATTCCTGGCTCTGCGCCTGGCTTGCTAGTGACTTTGGGCAAGTCACTTTGCCTCCATCCGTCTCAGTTTCCCCATCTGTAAAAGGGGGATATTGATACTGACCTCCTTTGCAAAGGGCTTTGAGATCCACTGATGACAAGCACTGTGTCAGCGCTGAGGATTGTTACTATTTGATTTAAATCCGGATAGGAGGTCTCTCTAAAAGTAAAGCTTTAGCAGCTACTGGGCTTGATTCAGGAATTACTGGGCGAACTTTGGTGGCCTGTGTTACGCAGGAGGTGAACCTAGATGATCACAAAGATCCCTTCTGGCCTTTCCACCATGAACGTGAGCCATTGGCTTGCTCTGGATCTCCTTGTGGTTTGGTTTTGTTCTCCCCTGGCATTACAGCCAACTTACCTCAATTTTGATCTGATGGCACTTTCCCTGTGTCCGTTCATTCAGTCTCTGCTGTTCTACATAGGTTCTTGTACTGCGCTCATCACTGTAGTATCTGAATGTCTTCCAGTCGTGCATTAAGCGACTAACATCTGCCATGTGTTGTTTGTTCTCTCAGCCTCTCCCCGGGGGAGAAGCGTATGCAGTTTGTGTAATTTTTTTTTTTTTTTACTATCGATACCTGTTGCTCTATGTTTTATATTACAGAAGGCCAGGTCTAAGAAATGCGCATTGCACTGGGAGCAGAAGGTGGTGAGGTTTGTAACGGCCCTTAGTTCCTGGGGGAGTTCATTTCACAGTCTCGAACTAGCCCCTCAGAAAGCTGTCTCCTGCAGATGAGCTTTACCCTGATGGTAGAGAGTTCCATTATGCCAGAGGAGCGGCGTTGTCGACCATGGTCTTCATTGTGGAGCTTTAGACGGACTTCTAGATATCCTGGGCCCAGGCCATTGAGCGCCTTGAAGATAAGGACAGAGACTCTGAGCTTGAGTTGCTCTTCTCCCGGTGTAGAGAGCAGAGGACAGGCTGGATGGTTCATGGTAGTCTGTGTTGCAGCGTTCTGTACTAGTTGGAGTTTCCTAAGCACTGAAGTTTTCATGCCCAGGTATATCCCATTGCTATAGACCAGCTGAGAGGTGATGGAAGCGTGAATAACTGAGGCTAGGTCACTGTCTGCTAGGATAGGACCGAGTCTCAGCGCCAACCAGAAGTGATTGAAAGCATTACTCATGGATGCTGCTCTGTGAGAGCTCAGCATCAGCAAGGATTTCAGGAGTACTCCTAAACCACAGACTGAATTCACCAATTGTGGGGATGTACTTTTAACCAAAGGAGACTGCACCGTGCTGGCAGCAGACTCTTCAAAATGCTTTCCTCTGCCCACCAGCATGACCATTGTCTTGCTCGGGTTCAGCTTCAGACAGCTGTTCTTCATCCATGAACTGACCTTGTCCGAGCACTGGGCCGTCTTGGTGGCAGTGGTGTGGTCATAGGGGATGAAGGATGAGGTAGAGCTGTGTGCTTCTCCAAAAGCAAGAACACTGCATGAGGCACCTAGCCAGCTGTGCAATGCTGTGCTCTGCAGTGGTGAAATATTTTCTTCCTGACCCTGGTGGACAGCCCTGAAGCATGAAATCTGATCACCTTGATCTTCTCCTGCATGCTTGTAAAAGTTGTGGGTCATAAAAATGACTTAGCCCTTCTTAAAACAAGAAGAAAAGGAGGACTTGTGGCACCTTAGAGACTAACCAATTTATTTGAGCATGAGCTGAAGTGAGCTGTAGCTCACGAAAGCTCATGCTCAAATAAATTGGTTAGTCTCTAAGGTGCCACAAGTCCTCCTTTTCTTTTTGCGAATACAGACTAACACGGCTGTTACTCTGAAACCTGTCTTAAAACAAGCTAGCTGTAGTATTTTACTTGCTCTCCTGCAACAGTGAGTTCCACAGGGTGAGTAGGTGGCATACGTGTGTATGTTTCCTTTATTTGTCCTAAGGCTAACGAGTAAAATCTGAAAATGTCTATGGGACTTAGGTTTCTGCATCACTTTGGAAAGTGGGACTTAGAGGCTCCTTTGGAAATTTTACCCAAAATGTTCAGATTTGGGTATTTAAAGTTAGGTTCCTAAATTCTTATTTAGACACCTGATTTTCAGAGACTCGGCTCCTCATGTGTGTGACTTAGTCCTCATCATCTCAGAAAATCAAGTTTCTGCAGTAAGAATTTAGGTGCCTAACTTCAGACCACCCAGGTTAGACATTTTTGTTAGGCTTAAAGTCACCAGTTCTTAATTGAATTGAGTATTTAGGCTGTTACACACACACACACACACACACACACACACACACACACACACACACACACACACACACACACACACACACACACACACACACACACACACACACACACACACACACACACACACCAGGAAGATCAATGCCTTAGTGATACCTTGTACCTGGGGCAGAGAAAGGGTTAATCTTTCGAGCATCTGAAATCTTCATCCAGAGTTCTACGTTACTTACATATTCTGACTAAATCTCTCCCCCACTGCCCCTCTGCCAGGACCACAAGAGCCTGGAAGGTAATTGCCGCTCACAGATACGGCTGGAATTACTTTCGCTGGGAGCCCATTGCTGCTTGCGTTTCTCAGAGCAGTTGTTAGGAGGCATCTTTAATCCACGGGTTGCGAATAAAAGGCACAACAGTTCTAATAACGGAGATGAGTTAGAGCTGCATGTTGGGGTGGGGGAGGCCAGCAATCCGGCATGCATGCCTCTCTAGTAGCTAGGCCTAGATTCTCTTGGGCACGCTCTTATCTCATGACTTTATTATGGTGGATTTTTGATCAGCTGAAACAGAGAACCAAGGGGCTAAAGCTATAAAGTGCTCTGAAGACAGCAGGCCTGACTTATGCTAAGGATGCTTTAAGCCATTCCAGTAGCATAGAGGGAGCCTTAAAGTGGTTGGAACAAGCTCTCCTGTGCAGCGAGGCTGCCTGGCTGGTATGTAGTGGCTCTCCGACAGCCTAGCTCACAGCCCCAGCATCGGAGGACTGGGCTGGTGGAAAATTTTCCATCAATACTGTTTAGATGGAAAATTGGGTTTTCAGCTGAATTCAGTTTTTCACAGAAACTGTCTGCTTTCTACACACACACTTTTTGGGGGTGGGGGGGGGTGTCAAAAACTCGCAGACCCAAAAATTGAAATATTTTGACTGAAAACCATAAATGGCATCATGGGGATCATAGAATCATAGAATATCAGGATTGGAAGGGACCTCAGGAGGTCGTCTAGTCCAACCCCCCTGCTCAAAGCAGGACCAATCCCCAACTAAATCATCCCAGCCAGGGCTTTGTCAAGCCGGGCCTTAAAAACCTCTAAGGAAGGAGATTCCACCACCTCCCTAGGTAACGCATTCCAGTGCTTCACCGTTAGGCCAGGCAGGCCGGCCTAGAGAGGAGAAATAAGAGCATGCGGTACGTGAACTACAACTCCCATGAGGCACCAGGGCAGTGTATCCAAAGTGGAATATTTCTGTTTTTGGTTAAAATATTTTGAGTTGTTGCTTTTTTGCCAAGGAGTCAAATTTTTCTGTTGAAAATGTGGGGTTTTGGAGAAAATTATTCTTTTTTTTCATCAAAATTTTCTGTAGAAAAAAGCCCATTTTCTGACCAGCTCTTAACTAGGAAGCAGTTTGGAGGCGTGGTCAGAGAGCACTGCCCCAGGACTGTTCTGTTTTTTGTACAGCCCCGAGGCTGCTCTGCCATACGGTGGGAGCTCGGCAGGTCCCTGAGCAGCCCCACAACACAGGCAGCAGAGCAGGTTGGGAAATGGTCTTTTGTTTCTGCAAAAATTATGATGAAAATAACTCTTGTTTCGTTTTTTCATTGAAATTTTTCTGCAAAAGAACTTTTTCCCCAAATTTTCATCAAAAAACTGGAAAATCCTAATTTTTTGGCCAAAATCTGGATTTTTTTGTTTTGTTTTCAGATGTTTTACAGAAATATTTTGATTTTGGGGCTGAAAACTTTCAGGTTTTGTTTTGACATTTGAGAACCTGAAGAATGTTGTTGGCAACCGATACATCCCATGGAGGTTTCTGTGTTGACAAAAAAGCCATTTTTAATAGGAGGGGAAAAAAAAGTTTTGAATGAAAAACGTTGACCAGCCATAATGGGGAGTGCAAAGGTAGCTTAAAGTCCTCTCTATCCCCTATCTGCATTCTCTGTCCCTCCCTCAAGTGCCGCAAGAGAGCAATTGGGAATTGGGCCCATTCCTTCTGGGCATTTGGGGTCTATCAGGGATGAAGATACTAGTATCTAATGTGCTATAGTGGAGATGGACCTCAATCCGAACCCAAATCCCCCCCACCAGTTGGGGGCATTCTGATCTGTGTCTGAACCAGGCAGCTCTGGCCACGTCTCTGCAGTCATAGTCCAAGTGACTTTGCCCCTTTGCTTAGTGGCTCAGGTGTGCCTTCGTCTCCATTTCAAATGATCATTTAAGCCTATTCAGGGCTGCGTTGGAATGGTAATGACTGAAAGTTGATGGGGTGAGGGTGGGGAGGGCGTTTCACCATTCATGGTGGCGTAGGTTTGGTGTTCTCAATCCAGTTCCCAGAGAACAGGCATCCGTTGAGCCGCAAATTGCGTTTGTCACAAATCGTTGACAGTTTCCGCAGACGGACGAAGGGTTGAACTGGGCCTGAACTCCCCTTTCACACTGTGGATGAGACTGTGTAGCCAAATTCTTGAAGAACTCATATTAACATCAACCTGGGGCTTTGTCTCCCTCTAGTGGCTGGACCTTGTAAGGAGGTTTGAGTCAGCTATTGCATTTATGGACCTGGGCTTTCAGCTCAGGTAGCAGAGCTTCGTGCTTTTGAATCCGGAGGTCCCAAGTTCAGATTGCACAGATAACCAGAGCAGGGTGGGTGGGTAAGGAGATGGGGACAACCCATTCTCTCAGGTTAAAGACCCACGGCAGTGGATCATAATAAAGCCTGATACTTGCAATGCGCTTGTCATCCAGGGATCTCAAAGCACTTTATGGAAGTGGGCAGATATTATTGTTCCCTCTTCACAATTGTGAGGGGACAGACGGGGGAGGTGGTGGAGCCCAGGGCCATGTTACGGAGAAGTTATCAGTCACGGAGTAGAGCCAGGTGTATTCGTTATCAATGTGGTGGTCTGACTACTAGGTTAAGCTGCCTCCCTTGGCATCTAGCTTCTGTTGTGGGAAGGGAAAGGAGGGACCATTTAAAGGAAAAGGTTTTTTCAGTCTTGAATTCTTCCATCTCCTTTCTTCTCTCTCCCTGCAGCTGATAGTTGAAAAGACAACTGACTACCCTTCCGCTGAATACTCTCTGGTGGAGGATGTAGCCCTCCACTTCACGTGTTTGATGGACAGACTGAACGAGCAGCGCCTGTTTCAGCCGGACCTGTGCGACGTGGACATCGTCCTAGTTCAGCAGAAGAGCATCTTCCCCGCCCACAAGGGGGTCCTTGCCGCCTACAGCCAGTTCTTCCACTCTCTCTTCACCCAGAACAAGCAGCTGCAGCGGGTAGAGCTCTCCCTGGAGGCCTTGACTTCCCAAGGCCTCCAGCAGATCCTCAACTTCATCTACACCTCCAAGCTGCTGGTGAACGCCTGCAATGTGCAGGACGTCCTGAACGCCGCCACCGTGCTGCAGATGAGCAACATCGCCTCCTCCTGCCAGGAGCTCATCAACACCAGGTCCCTCAGCCTGGCCATGGCCAGCGACATGGCCCTGCCCCCCGACGCCTGCGGCAACGCCGTCCCACCGCAGTACTACTGCGAGATTAAGCAAGAGGTGGACTCTCCGCACCCCAAGATCTACGCCCGGGAAGGTACCGATCCCTACTCGGTGCGAGTAGAGGACAGGGTGGGTGGAGGCGGCAACCAGCACCTCCCGACTGTGGCTGCCAAGCAGTATTACAAGGAGGAGAAGGACGGTGGCCTGGCCACCATGTGTAAAATAGAGGGTGGGGAGTCGGAGGAGGATCTGGACAGCCAGGGCTCTTACAACCGGGAGCAGATCATTGTGGAGGTGAACCTCAACAACCAAACCCTCAATGTCTCCAAGGGAACGGAAGGGAAGCCCACTGCCAATGAAGCTGCCGCCGTGATCACCCGACCAGACGGGGATGGACGTGACACCGAGGAGGAAGGAGAGGAGGAGAATGAGGAAGTGGGGGAGGAGGAGGAGGATGCTGAGGTGGGGGAGGAGGAAGAGGAGGAGCACAGCGAAGAGGAAGACCTGGAGGAGACCACCGAGGAGGAGGAGGAAGAGGAGGACGACGAAGAGGCGTCTGAAGTGAAAAGGGAAAAATCTGGGCAGCCCCGCAGGGGGAGCAGGTCGTCCAAGGCCACCAAGTCCACCATGTCCACCAGGTCCCAGGATCTAGCCAAGGTGGTGGAGGAAGAGGAGGGCCAGCGTGGGAGGAAGAGGAAAAAGGAGCAGGATGGGCTGGGCCCGAAAGTCAAGCTGGAGGAGAAACAGCAATACCCCTGCAAGAAGTGCCCCCGCGTCTTCAACAACCGCTGGTACTTGGAGAAGCACATGAACGTCACCCACAGCCGCATGCAGATCTGCGACAAGTGCGGCAAGCGCTTCCTGCTGGAGAGCGAGCTCCTGCTGCACCACCAGACGGACTGCGAGAAGAACATCCAGGTGAGCCGCCGTCATGCCCCGCCTGGCCCCAGAGTGCAGCAGAGGGGCCCGGGCACTCTGTGCCACCGCCTGGTGACATGCCAGAGGTACGCGGGGACTGGGCATGGTACTCTCCCAACAGAGCCTCAAGGGATGCTCCAAGTACTCTGAGGTTGCGGCTGGTGCTCCTTATGGCAGTGGGGTTTGTGTGTGTTGTCCTGGGGCTCTAGTGGTACCAGATCTTACTTTAGCTCCCAGTTACCCAGCACAGCCCGATCTCTAGTGGTGAGGAGGAGAGGCAATAAGTGATCTACACTGCATGGCTCTGACCACCTTATAACAGGAACAAAAACACTGAGGTAAAGTAGAGGCGTGGCCCAGGATACTGCTGTGTCCTGTGGGGTTACTATAGCCTTCTGAGCTATTGCTGGAGAGCTTTGTATTTTAAACAAGGGCAGGCAGAGGTGGGGCTCTGTCCAGTTTTCCTGACTGAAAGACTGGGAGGGCTGGGCGGTGGGGATGTCCCTAAATAACAGGGTCTTTGAGTGGCAGGAATAAAAATATAAACATGGGGGTGAGGGTAGCGGGTAGGGAATTGAAAGGATCCTGGAAACTACATGCCCTGAAATGCTGTTAAAGGGGCCCGTAATGAGGATTAAAGGATTGGCCTAGTGTCAGAGAGCACTGGCGTGGCACCTTATAGAGGGCAGGCTGTGGGCACAGAGAGAATATGGCATAGAAAGCTAGGAGGCTTAAGGCTGTGATGAATGGCTGGCGCCAGTGTGTTTGAAGCCCGTGTTAACAGTGGCATTGCAGATCCATAGCTCTGACACCAGAAAAGTTCCCACCAGAAAACATCCCACCGCTCCGACATCAGACCCACGGGAGTTCTCTTACTTTAGGGCAGTGGTTCTAAACCAGGAGTACACGTACCCTGGGGGTACCCAGTGGTCTTCCAGGGGGTACATCAACTCATCTAGACATTTGCCTAGTTTTACAACAGGCTACATAAAAAGCACGACCGAAGTCAATGCAAACTAAAATTTCCTACAGACAATGACCTATTTATACTGCTCTGTATAGTATACACTGACATGTAAGTAATGTTTATATTCCAATTGACTTATTTTATAATGATATGGTAAAAATTAGAGAGTAAGCAATTTTTCAGTAATAGTGTGCTGTCATGCTTTTGTATTTTTATGTCTCATTTTGTAAGCAAATAGTTTTTAAGTGAGGTGAAACTTGGGGTACACATGACAAAGCAGGCTCCTGAAAAGGGGACAGTACTCTGGAAAGGTTGAGCATCCGATGAAGTGAGCTGTAGCTCACGAGAGCTTATGCTCAAATAAATTGGTTAGTCTCTAAGGTGCCACAAGTCCTCCTTTTCTTTTTGCGAATACAGACTAACACGGCTGCTACTCTGAAAACTGCTTTAGGGTGTTGACAGATGTCAGTTGTAGAACTGCAGTGCCAACTGCTGGAAAGAAACTAAATTGCAGCACTGCAGCGAGTGGACAGTGGTGTGCATCCTCATGTTATTGTGTAAACGTGAAATACGAGCAACAGGGAATCAAGGAAAACGCTGCGTTTCTGTTACCCCAAACCACTCAAGCATTTCTCTCCTGTTCTGCAGTCACTGCCCCCTGACCCCCAGTGTGTTACACTGAGACACAAGGAAATTCCTTATCTACCGGTGTGAGTGTCTGGGCAGCAATGGGTTTGTCTGGTACAATTGGAACCTCGAGCAGTAATGACCAAGGATTTTATCAGGGTTGTTTAGTATGTAGACGTGAGGAAAAAGTAAAGCTGATTTCTTTGTGTATACGTACGTGTATACACACACACAGCATAACCCCACAAACAGAGCACAGCCCCGTTCCAACACACACACAGCACAACCCTTGTATCCAAATGCCCTGATCCAAGGAACTGCTAGCAGATCTGTTTCCGATATTCCTTCCCAATTTACCCAAATACATGCAGTGTCACTCAATCAGTTCGGATAATCCATGATGCTACTGTATATAGGTACTTATCTAACGTTTCTTGTACATGTACTTAGGCCTTGTCTATAGTAGAAACGTTGCACCAGTTTATTCAAATTGATTTTAAACATCGGTCAATCAATCCAGTTACATTGACACAAACTCCTAACATAGACACACGTCAGCCAATTTAACCCTGTCTTAAATTGATTTAGCTTAATTTGGAAATTTGCTGCATGAGATAAAACAGCTTTAATTCTTGCTGTACATCGGTTCAGCTTTTGTGTCGACGCATTTCTGAATTCAGCTAACCTAGTTTAATCCTTGCTTAAATCGCTTTAAGTATGCCTGCTTTAGAGGTTTGTACCAATTTAACTAGATTTAATGGATTCTTAAAATAGATTCAGTTAAACCAATGCAACTTTTCTAATATAGACCAACTCTTCTTTAAGACAGGTTTCAGAATAGAAGCCGTGTTAGTCTGTATTTGCAAAAAGAAAAGGAGGACTTGTGGCACCTTAGAGACTAACAGATTTATTTGAGCATAAGCTTTTGTGAGCTACAGCTCAAGTTTATCCTCAAATAAATTTGTTAGTCTCTAAGGTGCCACAAGTCCTCCTTTTCTTTCTTCTTTAAGAGTAATTTATTGGCTGGCTGCTACATTGGAACGTTACAGGTGACATGAACCAATCAGAATCCAGGAAAAGTTTAATAATACTGAATGCTGCAGCTTCATTGGTTAAGAATTTTTAAAAAATTCTCCAGTGAATCTTCTAATCCATGTTGAACTGACAGCATCTTACAAATGTCATTTTTTTTAATATAGATAAGAAAACCCTAGACAGTCCCATGTTATCCTTCCAGTGCTTGAGTGATTTCTTTTTAAATTAATCCAGGTCTGATTTTGTGTGGGTTATCCCTAAAACTATAGCTATGGGCCATGAGGTTGGTGAAGCCGCCTAAAATTCAAACTCTTGCCCTTCCACTACCCACGTGTGAGGGATACTGAGGGATAAGGACTTGGTGTAAAAGATGCAGGAAGTATAGGAGTGCAGAAGGCTTCAAATAAGATAGGTTCACTCCAAGCGTAAATAACATTGCTTATAACCAACTTCTTGTGTCAATATTTCTGGGGGAAATAGGGAGGCTCAGTATAGGCCCACCATGGTTGTGAACCTCCCACAATGGAGAAGCCACATCAGAAGGAGAAAAAATAAATGGTCCATAGTTATGGGTAAGGCTGCGATTTAGTCACAGGTATTTTTAGTAAAATCATGGACAGGTCATAGGCAATAAACAAAAATTCACGCCCCTGACCTGTCCATGACTTATACTATAAATATCCTTGACTAAATCTTGGCGGGGGGGGGGCAGGCACACTGGGGAGTCGCTGCCGGGGGAGAGGCAGGGCCAGCCATGGCACCGGTGGCCGGGGGCTGCCGGAGTAGCGCTGCTCTGGCCACCCTGGAGATCGCTGCTCAGGTGGTCCCCGGAGCCAGCTGCTTGCGTTCAGCCACACTGGCCGCAACAGAAGTCACAGAGGTCGCAGAAAGTCACAGAATCCGTGACTTCCGCAACCTCCATGACAGACACGGAGCCCTAGTTTGGGCCACGTTCTGGTATCCTTACTCAGGTTGAAGAGTAGTTTATCCCAAGCGTTCCTATTGAAGTCAGCAGGCCAGATTGTCACCTGTTGTAAGTCATCATAGCTCCATTGAAGTCAATAGCTACATCAGCTCCACCAGCGAAGGTTCACACCCATTTGCATCCACTCGTGGAGTAAGGCACTGCTCAATGTGAGTTTGAATATCCGAACCTGGTCCTAAGGTCCTGAAACTGAACTTAAAGCAGAATTTAAACTTCGGTGTACTGTATGAATTACACACACACAAACCTAAAATATTAATATTAAAATATTAATATTAAATTAAGTTATTAATTAAAATATTAATATTAAAATATTACAGTTGCAATCTCCATCATTCAAAAATGTCAGAATTAAGGTTGCCTGTGCAACCTTAATTCAGCCCCTTGCATGTATGCATTATGGTACAATCTTTTTAGATGATCAGATACCGTTTTTTTTCCACAGGACCTTTGCCTCATTCCGTGCACAGGACAGTTATTCAATATTTGGTTTTCTCCTCATTGTTCAGAGTGCACCCCTGTGTTATTTTACTGCACACTATTCAAACCCTGCTATGAAGATGAAATCATTAATGCCCTTATGGGCTTTTCTGTGGCCCGCATCACTGTCTGTCCAATTGCTTCACAGACAGTCTATCTTCCCATCACCCCTGGGAGGTGAAGGGATGGTATTATTCCCATTTTACAGATGGGGCATTGAGGCAGAGCGAGATTAAGGTTAAAAGTTTTCAGTGATTTTGGGCAACCAGTCTGAGGCAGCTAGGACCGGATTTTTCAGAGTACTTTGCATTAAATAGCAATTTATGTGTTTAGGGCACAGCTCCCGTTGACTTCACTGGCAACTGTGAGTGCTCAACACTTCTGCCAATCTGAAGATGACACCCAGAAAATGAGGACACGCAATTAGTGGCTGCCTGTGAAACGTTTGATTGAAGTGATTTGTTCAGCATCACATAGGAACTGTGCAGGGATAGAATCCAATTTCCAGGGCAGCATTCAGCTGCCTTAATATTGTAACCACGGGTGTGTCTACACTGCAGTTAAACTCCCGTAGCTGGCCTGTGGCAGCTGACTCAGGCTCGTAGGGCTTGGGCGGCGGGGCTGTAAAATTGCAGTGTTGATATTCGGGCTCAGGCTGGAGCCTGAGCCCTGGGACCCTACGAGAGGGAAGAGTCCCAGAGCCCAGACTCCAGCCTGAACCAGAATGTCTACACAGCAATTTTTAGCCCCACAGCCTGAGCCCTGAGCATGAGTCACCTGACACGGGCCAGCAGCAGCCATGCTGCTGGTCTTTTGTTCCAGTGTAGACATACTCAACAAGGCAGAAGTCCCATGGAAAAAATGGTAGATGATCATGTAATTGAAGATTGTATCATCATGCATACGCACAAGGGAACAGAATTAAAGTTGTACAGACAACCTTAATTCTGGCATTTCCTAACTTTTGAGTGCTGGACTTCAACCAAAATTGCCACTTTTCTGAGAATTTTCAGGCAAATATTTTGATTAGTTTGAATTTAAACTAATCTATTTTATAAATCTACATACAAACTATTGTGCATGTGAAGGATTTTGCCTGGTACTGTTTTCTTGTACAGTTGAGCCATTATTTTAAAATCTTAGTGAAAATCTATAGAAGTTTTTGTGCATTTTTGTGGTAAAATAAGTATTTTGAGCGAATTTATGTTCTTTCTGTGTCTGACAGTGATGCAAAGCTTGTACAGCCGTGAGACGTTCAGTTCTTTGATCTGTGGATTGAGGGGAATAGCATTGTGGAATATGAAGAGTGCTGTGACGTTGTGCCAGGTTGGGGAAAGTACAAGTATCTAACAGGAAGGAGGTTAGAGAGTAGGGCTGATTGAAAACACGCGGATGACATTTTTTTTCAACAAGAAAATGGCTTTCTGAATAATACGAATGTGCTGGACAGTGTTCACAGCATAACTGGGATTGTGTAGTTAATGAGGTTGTTCTCTGTGGGACATCCGGAAGCTGCAGAAGTTGTGTAGTGAATGAGGTAGGGAACTGCAGGAAGAGAAAGGAGGGTCTTGTGGCTAAGGCAAATGCTGCCCTGAAGAATTGGAATCAGTCCCTGCCTCTGCCACTGAGTTACTACATGATGGTGGGCAAGTCACTTAAACCAAACTTCCCAGGTGGCCATTGTGTTGTCTTTAGTTCTTTCTTTCTGGGTTGTCCACCTTCAGACACTTGGGGCGTGACTTGCCGAAGTGCTGAGCACGCCCAGTCTGAAGTCAGTGGGAACTTTGCTTTGGACGTATACAGTGCTGGTAGCTAATGCAGGGGAAGGAAAGCTCGTTCTCGGGAAGGGCTGAGCTACGCCTTGTGGCCAGAGCGCGGAACGCTGAAGACGAGCTGTGAAAGCACTCGGGTAGCGTGCAGGCCTGTTGAAGATCCTGGGAGAAATACGGGGAAGTGAAGCAGCAGACACATCTGATACCAGCCCTGAATGGATCCCACAACACTTTACACACATGGCTAACGGATGTCGAGCGAGGCTGGGCAGCGAGTTGGGCAGGAAAGGGAGAACAGTTTTCCCTCCACACTGAGAATGCAGATACACTGGGATTGACAGAATAAAATGGCCAAAACTGGAGTGAAACCCGGATGCTAGATTTACCACATCAGTGATTACACAAAGTGCCCTGGGGGTCTTCAGTGACCACATATGTTTGATTTTACAAGCCCCATCCAAATTACAGCATGTGCCCCCTCTGCTGGGGCTTTGATTACCTTGGTGAGTCAGTACTTTGTCACGTCTTTCAGCAGTCTCCAGACCTTGGGGTTTGGGGGTTTCCCATCCAAAACCTTGGGGGTTTCCCATCCAAATGCTGGCCACGTCCAACCCCGTTTAGCTTCTGTTCTCACCAGCCCTGGCGGCCAGAGGTGGCGTGGCAGCGGAAGCGGACTGAGCTGGCACCGTGAGAAGCAGAGAGTGGGTTAATCCCTGCAGTTTTGGCCGTGCGTTGAGCTGTGCTCGTTAAACAGGTCTTGAAACCAAATTTGCAGTCAGTCTCCTCGCGGAATGTGACGGATACAAGCTTAGGGGACGTGATAGGGGTGGGGATTAGCAAAAGGAGAGGGACTTGGGAGGCCAATAAAAGAGAACTGCTGCCTGTGAAATGTGAAGGGGCGCTGTGTCCTTGTGTCTCCGTAAATCATTGCTGCTGGGTAAACACAGCGAAGGGATTATAGCAAGCGGCACTATCCGGTCTCTAACTCCTTCATGGTAAAGGTGTGTACAGGACACTGGGATGCTTGATCATCTGAAGTCAACGATTCCTTAGCAGTCCTGTGACTTGCCTATTCCAAGGGGTAGCTCTTTTCCCCCCGGAAAGTTTATCGCCTGGAAGCGGAGCAGAGAGAACTAGAGCCAGATTATGGCTCTGTGAGTAGGGCTAGTGGGGAAATGCACGTCGTTCCTGAGCAGGGTGGAGCAAGGTGATGTGTGTGTGCTTGGCTTAGTGTCTCTAGGGGGGCAGCACCCTGAGCAGCTGATGCGGTGGGGCAGCTCGTATCTTCGCTCTTCCCTGTTGAGCAGGAGATCTCCAAGAGACAGAGGAGCTGCAGGGAGTGGTGTGGTAATCCAAGAGGGGCAATCTTCTCTGGGCGGTTGGTGCTGAGCCAGCGCCCAAGCATGGCAGTAGGGGCATTGTGCTGAGAGGGGCCCTCGTCTGAATGTGACATAAAACTGAAGCTGTAGCCGACTGGCCATTAATGATCCCAAGGCAGCTTTTTGGTCAGATTCCCCTGAGCTAACTATATTCAGCCTCCGTAAATCCCTCTTCCAGTGACAAGTGGGATCGGTATTCTGGCGTTATACTGTGTTAAACGTCTCATCCCCCGACCCAGAGAAGGCTGCAATTCAGCGTGGGGACGAAGTGCTCCCTGCGTGTCCTGTAGCAATGAGTGGGGCTTGTCATGAAAAAGTTTGGTGAAGCTGTATCAAGTCCTGCCCTGCTCGCTCTTGCCCTCAGCGACGGTGCTGCTCGTTCACACTGTCATTCCCCTTCGCGGCAATGGCTCCCCGCGAAAGCATCAGGGGTGCGGTGAAGGTGAAGCCTCGCTCATGGGGCCTGACAGGTCGGTTCCAGCCGAGTCCCGTAGCGAATGAACTCGGGAGCTGCAATGCCTGCTCCTGCAGGAGGGCTGTAACCTGCAGGGCAGCGTGTGATAAGGGGCAGATTCAGGACTTTGTGGGGTTCTTCGTGATCCAGTGCTAGCTGGAAAGGCAGCGAAGGAAACCTGGGCGTGCGCTGGGCTCTGATTGCGAGCCTATAGGCGGTTATGCCATGTGAGCGTTATTAGTTACATTACGGTCGTGCCTTGGAACCCCAGTCAAGGATCAGGGCCCGCATTGTGTTAGGTGTTGTATAGGCAGGTAACACAGACAGTCCCTGCCCCAGAGAATCCATGGTCTTGGCGATTCTGCGCCCAGCTGTTGCTGATGTCTGGCTGGACTCCTTTGGGATGGCTGCTGCTTTCATGCTAGGTCTGAGCCAGCATGGGAGCTGGTAGGGCCTCAGGGGAATACAAGGAGCTTGCATGCAGCAGGAGACTAGCACTCATTGCATGCTGGGATACCACCATCCCCAGCTGGCAGGCAGCCCCAGGGAATCTAGTTCCCAAGGACAAGCTAGTCCTGGTGCAAGTCCCACACTGTAGTGCAGCTAGCAGCTGGAAGGGTGTCTCCAGGCTCTCTCTGTCCTCTGCCTTCCCCCTCCCTAGAGTATGTACAGCCAGGGAAGAAACTGGCACTAGCCTGAAGCTGAAGAGAAAGAAAGGCTGAGTCAGGCCAGTTTAAGAGGTTCTGGCTGAGGTTTGCCCCGTCTTTCGGTTCATTTGAATCCAAAGCGAAGCTCAGGATCCTAATCAATCCTGCAAACACCACTGGGTTTTGCGTCGATGCCCCCCAGCACTGCTGATGGTTTGAAGACATACAGCCTATGGCTTACGTTCAGAACGACACCCCAGGCTTGCTGTGGTCGAGGATATCCATCCCCCTACCCACATGCTGCTGCTTAGTCTGTTCACCGTAACTCTGTTTGCCTCTCTGCTTGCTAAAGTAAAGATGGTAGCGTCCTCTGTCCAAGGGAGGAAAGGGAGGATCCACACAACAGCAGATGCCCAGCCCCACCACCACGCATGTCCCACTCCCTGGGATCCAGCCTGCATGCATCAGGATCTGGATCTACAGCACAGGCCCTCAGCTGCACCCTGTAAACGAGGGCTGGTCAAGAATTTTCCATCAAAACTTTTCTGACCGTAGATTGGATGTTCCGCTCAAGCCGAACGAATGCTTCTGGGTTTTTCAACCAAAGGTCACCGTTTTCTGAGAGAAAATTTCAAGAAACTCATTTGTTTTCATTTTTGTCAAAAATGTTCCGGGGTTATCCCATTTCCCGAACTGCTCTGCTACAACCTCATCGCCCCCATTGCGGTAGCCAGCTCCATTGGCTGGTGCAGAACGGCTGGGCTGAGGTGTTGCTCTTCCATGCGCTCTCCTTCTCCGTTGGAGCACGGTTGACCTTGTATCACACAAGTGGGCAAGAGGAGTGCGATTGTTAGGAGTGCACAGGGGAGGTGCATAGAGTGAAAAAATTCTGTCCGCGCCCCCTATTGTACCCACCCACTGTAAGGCGACATTTTGTCCCATGATGCTACGTTTAATTTTGTAAGCTGGGGCTGTATATTTTTCCCTTCTGGCATATTTCAGCCCCTGTCTTATTCCTCTCTTCCCTTGCAGTGTGTGACATGCGGGAAAGCGTTTAAGAAACTCTGGTCTCTCCATGAACACAATAAAATTGTCCATGGCTACGCAGAGAAGAAGTTCTCCTGCGAAATCTGTGAGAAGAAATTCTACACCATGGCACATGTGCGGAAACACATGGTTGGTGAGTGGATGGGTGTTTGTGCTTGGGCCGCAGGGGCATCGCGCTTAATGGAGATGCAGTTTAAACCTACCCCCAGACTGTGCTGAAGAGTTTTCCCACATATCTCTTAAAAAACTGAAATTAGAGCTGGGCAAATGACAGATTTTTCAGTTCAGTGGCAGTTCTGAAAAGTCGGGAAAAAATAGATTCCGGTTGAATTAAATGTTTCATTGGACAAAATCAGACCATTTCAATTCTGACCATTCTTAATGTACTTGAAATTTTTAAATAAAATTTGTTTCAAGACAAAACATTGAAACCGTTTGGTTAAAAAATGTCTAAACAAAATGTTTCCATTTTTCTGAATTGCTTTCAAATGAACAGTTCAGCAAAACTGACACCTGAATTCGTGAAACGTTTGGGTCTTGTCAAACCTGCGTTTTTGCTTGGAAAAAAAAGAATGGCCAAAAAATTTCACCCTGCCCTGCACTAAATGAAATGTAAGTGTTCTCCAGAGCTAGTTTATGGAGGAGATGAGAGACGGGCGTTTTAGAGACAGTGCTGTTTTCCTTATGCTAATAAAGTTCCTCATTTAGTGTTAAAAGAAAGCAACTCTTATGGTGAGTCTTTACTACTGGCAGGTTGTCACACTTTCAGGGTAACTGCACCTGTACTTTCCCTCTGAGATCCACTTCAGAAGTGCCCAGTCTGGTCTCTGGCCTCCAGTCATCACCTGTCTCTGGGCAGGGACCCTTGTCCCACTCCCTTCTGACTGGCGGTTTATGGCTGCACAGCCCCCTGGCACACCCTATGATATCTCCAGCGGATCTGACAAACTCCTAGTCCCCCGCTGTTTAGTTTCTCTCCAAAGACAATGACAAGGTTGTTGTTTTTTTACCGGTGACCACACAGCTCTTCCAAAGCAAAGTACATTTATTCTTAGGGCAAAAGCATCACCAAGAAAACATATATCAACCAATAAAAAGATTTAAACACTCACCAAACATACCAGGAATCACCCGCGTTCCACATGGAGGGAGCGGTAGTTTTTCCAGTCCTTCCACCAGGTTTGGGGCTGCCCTAAGACCAAAGGTCCTGTCTGTCTGCTGAATCAAAAGGAAGCCTCTTTAAACTCAACCTTTTATACCTGAAGTCTTGCTTTGTCTCCCAGCCTCCTGAAAATGGGCAAAATCAGTCGCTCCCCCAGTGCCCCAGGAGCTCAAGCTTCAAAGGCTGGGAATCTACATAGCCAGCTTTGAGATTTTGCATAAATCACTCTCTGGTGAGTCCGTATTCTGCAGGAAACCAACTCAACAGGCCAAGAACACTCAAATACACGTTGCCTATATCGGTGCATAGGGCTATGAATAGTCTACAGTTCATACTGTTTGGTCCGTCTCAAAAGAATGCCTTTTTGAGGTTTTCCTGATTTAATCATAAAATACAATACGTCCGCCCCAAAGATGATGCATGTAGTTGTAATATCTGTCACAGGTCTCAAGTGGCTTGTGACAGAATTCAAGTGGGGGTCTGCTCAGAAAGGTGACTATATAAATGTGACCCTTTCTTTCCAATGGCTCTCAATCAGAGTCAGAGGAAACTGAGGCAGGACGAGCTTTTGGTGCTTGTTAGCCCTGCAGAGCCAACACAGCTATGGGAGGTTGAGCTAGGGTCTCTTCCTCCTCGTGCATGATCAACAGGATTGTTAATTAAGTTACATGGTCAAAGGCTGCTCTTCAGTCATTGAGGACAGTGGGGCTTGAAAGGAAGTAGGGCAGGCAAATTTTGGCCCGCTCGTTATATGCATGAGAAGGAAAGAATCCAGCTGGACTCTGAGATCCCAGGAAGAGTTTTCAGGGCTGTTGGTTAGGAAAAAACCTCTTTACTGAACAAGTTTGACCTGGATTTATTGAAAGACAGTAGTTACTACTCTTTATTAAAAAGAAACAAAATAGGAGACAGCATAATTTTTTGTTTCATAAATATTGAAAGAGAGGGTGATGAATACAAATGTTCAGAGAATACAGTGGCGGCTAGGCAGCGCGGCCAGTGAGTTATGGGACGTGTGTGTATTGTTTCATAAAAGTTATCACTGTTTTTTAAAAATTACTTCATGCCGTTTACCCCATCTTTCTGAGCTAGCTCAGCTGTTAATTTTACACAGACGTTAAGTAGCTCCATTTCGCGTTCATTCACATGGCAGCCCTCAGAGGCGCGAAGTCCAGATCGCCTTGCTTTGGCGTGCCAGCAATGGGCTCCATCTGGCGGGAGCACCGGCGCGTTCTCACTATTACGGTCATGTTGTATCACCTCCACCTTCAGGTCTTATTGCCTTTTTGTCTTCATTTGTAGCTCACACCAAGGATATGCCGTTCACATGTGAGACGTGTGGGAAGTCATTCAAACGCAGCATGTCCCTGAAAGTCCATTCTCTTCAGCACTCTGGAGAGAAGCCTTTTAAATGTGAGGTAAGAGAAGAAATTCTGCAGACACCCCCTCCGCAAAAAAAAAATCCCTCCCCTCACACCCTCAACATGGTGAGTCACCTGCTTTCTGCTGGAGACTTCTAGTCTGAAATTAGCACACACTCATGCCTGGCCCCCACCACAAGCCCTTCTGCATCTGAACCCTTTTGTGCTAATCTCTTCCATTTCTTGTAACCCAGAGGATCTTTCTGTCATCCAAGCCTCGCCATATGCTTAACAAAGGCTAATTTAGCCTTCCATAAGGCCACTGGGAAGGAGATAATACCTAGCGAACCGGCTAGTCATCACCAGGGATCCTAGTTTTCTGTGATAAAAAAACCAAAATTCTCTAATTAAAAAAAACTAGGGCTGTCAAGCAATGAAAAAAAATTAATCGCACTGTTAAACAATAATAGAATACCATTTATTTAAATATTTTGGGATGTTTTCTACGTTTTCAAATATATTGATTTCAATTACAACACAGAATACCAAGTGTACAGTGCTCACTTTATATGTATTTTTGGTTACAAATATTTGCACTGTAAAAAGCAAAAGAAATAGTATATTTCAATTCACCTAGTATAAGTACTGTATTGCAGTCTCTTATAATGACAGTTGAACTTACAAATGGAGAATTATGTACAAAAAATAACGTCATTCAAAAATAAAACAATGTAAAACTTTAGAACCTACAAGTCCACTCAGTCCTACTTCAGCCAATCGCTCAGACAAACAAGAATGGTTACAATTTGCAGGAGATAATGCTGCCACGTCTTGTTTACAGTGTCACCTGAAAATGAGAAGGAGGCGTTTGCATGGCACTGTTGTTGCTGGTGTTGCAAGATATTTACATGCCAGATGCGCTAAAGATTCATATGTCCCTTCATGCTTCAACCACCATTCCAAAGGACAGGCGTCCATGCTGATGATGGGTTCTACTCGATAACGATCCAAAGCAGTGCGGACCGACACATGTTCATTTTCATCATCTGAGTCAGATGCCACCAGCAGAAGGTTGATTTTCTTTTTTGGTGGTTTGGTTTCTGAGGTTTCTGCATCGGAGTGTTGCTCTTTTAAGACTTCTGAAAGCATTCTCCACACTTTCTCCTTCTCAGATTTTGGAAGGCACTTCAGATTCTTAAACCTTGGGTCGAGTGCTGTATCTATCCTTTGAAATCTCACATTGGTACCTTCTCTGTGTTTTGTCAAATCTGCTGTGAAAGTGTTCTTAAAACAAATATGTGCTGGGTCATTATCCGAGACTGCTGTAACATGAATGTATGGCAGAATGCGGGTAAAACAGAACAGGAGACATACAATTCTTCCCCAAGGAGTCCAGTCACAAATTTAATTAATGCATTATTTTTTTAACGAGCATCATCAGCATGGAAGCATGTCCTCTGGAATGGTGGCTGAAGCATGAAGGGGCATATGAATGTTTACCATATCTGGAACATAAATACCTTGCAATGCCAGCTACAAAAGTGCCATGCGAATGCCTGTTTTCACTTTCAGATGACATTGTAAATAAGCAGTCAGCAGTATCTCCCGTAAATGTAAACAAACTTGTTAGTCTTAGCGATTGGCTGAACAAGATGTAGGACTGCCTGGACTTTTAGGCTCTAAAGTTTTACATTGTTTTGTTTTTTGAGTGCAGTTATGTAACCAAAAAAAAAATCTACATTTGTAAGTTACACTTTCACGATAAAGAGATTGCACTTCAGTACTTGAATGAGGTGAATTGAAAAATACTATTTATTTTATCATTTTTACAGTGGAAATATTTATAATAAAAATAATAATATAAAGTGAGCACTGTACACTTTGTATTCTGTGTTGTAATAGAAATCAATATATTTTAAAATGTAGAAAAACATCCAAAAATATTTAAAAAATTTCAGTTGGTATTCTATTGTTTAACAGTGCAATTAATTGCAGTTAATTTTTTTGAGTTAATTGCATGAGTTAACTGCGATTAATCGACAGCCCTAAAAAGCCCCCATACATATCCGGGTTTTTCTGTGATTAAAATGAAATTTGATGGCCTGAGCCCCACCGTCCGGGGCTGACGGCCCGAGCCCCTCCAGATTCTCTGTAAAAATGCAAATTCCGTGTTTTTCCGGAGCAAACGGATTTTGAGGATCCCTGCTCATCACTAGTGTGAGTGTTCATCACTGCCCCCTTTTGGGTGTAAATTGAATAGCCAACAGTCTCCTTCTAGCCCAGGTAAGCTGTGGTCTATGTGGATGGCCACTCTTGCCATCAGTAGCCACAGCGGGCAGCAGACTAGTTACATTAGTACTGTGCTTATTTTACAGGCAGGGAAACTGAGGTCTTAGAGGTTCTGACTTGCCCAGACTCTCATGAGTAAATAGCCAGGCTGGGGAAGGAACCCAGGAGTCCTAGCTCTCAGTACTGCATCTTACTCACAATCCCATTCCTTCTGTCTGCTACCAGCTTTCACTCATTGTCCTGTGGAGCAAGTTAAGGGCTTAAGCCAACCTGTAACTATTGGGGGTCAGGAAGAAACTTTCCCAGGAGGGCAGGTTATCCCATAAAGTACCTACCTGATCTACCCTTTGAAGCAGCTAGTGCTGATCACTGTTGGAGACAGGATACCGGACTAGATGGACCGTGAGTCTGATCCAGCTTGGCAATTCCTGTGTTTCGTGGAGGAAAGCAGCGGGATGTTTTGGGGATTGGTATTGAGATACAGAGGTTTACACCTCCCAGGTCACCAGTCCACAACCACTGACTGTTTTACGAGGGATCTTTGCCCAGTTCTTATTGGACAGGCATCCATGCCACAAAATCAGCACCGCAACTGGCACTAGTTGCTACCCTCAGTGGATATAGTGTATTTAGGTTTTCAGAAAGCCTTTGTCAAGGTCCCTCACCAAAGGCTCTTCAGCAAAGTAAGCTGTCATGGGATAAGAGGGAAGGTCTTCTCATGGATCGGTAACTGGTTAAAAGATAGGAAACAAAGGGTAGGAATAAATGGTCAGTTTTCAGAATGGAGAGAGTGGTGTCCCCCGGGATCTGTACTGGGCCCAGTCCTATTCAGCATATTCATAAATGATCTGGAAAAAGGGGTAAACAGTGAGGTGGCAAAATTTGCAGATGATACAAAACTACTCAAGACAGTTAAGTCCCAGGCAGACTGCAAAGAGCTACAAAAGGATCTCTCAAAACTGGGTGACTGGGCAACAAAATGGCAGATGAAATTCAATGTTGATAAATGCAAAGTAATGCACATTGGAAAATTATACATATAAAACTATGGGGTCTAAATTAGCTCTTACCACTCAAGAAAGAGATGTTGGCGTCATTGTGGACAGTTCTCTGAAAACATTCCCTCAATGTGCAGCATCAGTCAAAAAAGCGAACAGAATGTTGGAAATCATTAAGAAAGGGATGGATAATAAGACAGAAAATACCATGTTGCCTCTATATAAATCCATGGTACGCCCACATCTTGAATACTGTGTGCAGATGTGGTCACCCCAACTCAAAAAAGATATATTGGAAAAGATTCAGAAAAGGGCAACAAAAACGATTAGGGGTATGGAACGGCTGCCATATGAGGAGAGATTAATAAGGCTGGGACTTTTCAGCTTGGAAAAGAGACGACTAAGGGAGGATATGATAGAGGTCTATAAAATCATGACTGGTGGAGAAAGTAAATAAGTTATTTACTCCTTCTCATAACACAAGAACTAAGGGTCACCAAATGAAATTAATAGGCAGCAGGTTTAAAACAAACAAAAGGAAGTATTTTTTCACACGACACACAGTCAACCTGTGGAACTCCTGGCCAGAGGATGTTGTGAAGGCCAAGACTATAACAGGGTAAAAAAAGGAGTACTTGTGGCACCTTAGAGACTAACAAATTTATTTGAGCTTAAGCTTTCGTGAGCTACAGAACTCGATAAATTCATGGAGGATTGGTCCATCAATAGCTGTTAGCCAGGATGGGCAGGGATGGTGTCCCGAGCCTCTGTTTGCTGGAAGCTGGGAATGGGTGACAGGGGATGGATCGCTTGATGATTAACTGTTCTGTTCATTCCCCTCTGGGGCACCCAGCATTGGCCACTGTCGGAAGGCAGGATACTGGGCTAGATGGACCTTTGGTCTGACGCAGTGTGGCCGTTCTTATGGTCTCATTGCCTGAATGAGCAGAGGGAGCCAAGAATTGAATGGGCACAAGACTGAATGACCGTCTCGCCCACTGAGTGGGTCCTCCTGGCTCTGTGTTGAAGCACCTTGAGAAGGCAGCACTGGGGATAGTTTGCACCACCTCTGCCTCTGCAGTTGCTACTGGGTGGATGCAGAGAGCCCCGCACTGGAGGCCTCTTCGCTCTGGCGTGCTTCTCCATAATGGTTTTTTGTAAATGGTAATAAACATAACACTGTTTGAATTAAGAACTTGTGGGGCCTAGTGCAGGGCTTCCTCTTTGCTCTAGATCGGAGTGGCTGTGCTAATAGTTGCTTATGTTTCCCTGTTACTGCTCTGATCTCAACTTTGGTGCTCAAATGCAATCCCATCGAGTGGAACAATCTACAGAGGTTAGTGGAACTGCCCTCTTTATTTTAGGAGTTTTGGTGTAACCCACATTGATACCAGGATCTTTGTCCCCTCTCTAGCGGCTGGATGACATATAGGCAGTTATGGACTCCTTCCTTCAAGTTAATGGACCAGGTCCAATAGCTCAGGCAGTCGAGGTTAGTGCTTTTAGATCCAGAGCTCTTAGGTTCAGTCCCTGCCAATGCCCCACCCAATTGTTACGTAAATGGTCCTGACATCAGTAAAACACTGCTTCTCCATGTGGTTATGGCTGCTCAAACCAATAAGCAGACAAAATCTCTGCCCTGAGGAGCTTACAAACCACTCTACAGCCAGCGCAGACTAAGCCATTTGGGTACCAGTGTGAGTTGAAAGCAGAAGAATAATCTTGCAGCGGTAGCTTTGGAAATGGGATTTATGTGCCTTTCCATCCACCGCCACCTCTTAAAACTACCTCCCCCTCTTCCCCATCCCCCAGGATATTTTCCCCTAGGATCGGTTGATCTGCTGATTTAGGATGGTGCACGTCAGCAGGCTCTCTGGGTATGTCCACCCTGGAGTCAGAAGGTGTAATGTCGACCTTGAGCAGCCATCGCCGTGCTAGCTCTGATGGAGCTAGCGTGTGAAGTGTATCCGTGGAAGCACAAACGGCAGAAGGGGCAAGCCACCTGAGTACGTACCTAGGCTCTCAGACGGGATCGTACGTGGGTCAGCGAGCCCCTTCCGCTTTTAGCTCAGTCCAAGAGGGATTCTTTCTGGGAAGCTGGAGCCCTTTCAGGATTTAGTGCACTGTGCATGGCTGAATTATTATTTGACCTATTAATCTTCAAGTCTTTAGGAGAGGTCTTAATAAAAACCAAGCAAGGGCTTAATAAAAGTTGAGTAAAGGCATCAGGGTTTGGCCCCCACTCATAAGCCTAGTTATTTGGAATGGCTCATGATAAAATTTAGTTCATAGCTAGGAGTCCCTATTCTGCCACTGACTCCTCGTGAACCTTGGGCAAGTCACTTAATCCCTCAGAGCCTCAGTTTCCCCTCTGTAAAATAGAGATCACCACCCATGACTGAGCTTGAATGAGTGAGAGACTGCTGCAGCTGAAAACTTCTCCACTCCTGTTCTGGGCTATTGCTGTTCAGCCACCTGCCTTTGTCTCTCACTTCATCCTCTCCCTTCCAGAACTGCAACGAGCGGTTCCAGTACAAGTACCAGCTGCGCTCTCACATGAGCATCCACATCGGACACAAGCAGTTCATGTGCCAGTGGTGCGGGAAGGACTTCAACATGAAACAATATTTCGATGAGCACATGAAAACGCACACGGGTGAGAACTCCCCCGACATCCCACTTCCCCACCCCCAGGTATCGGGGGCACCCTGCTTTAGCTTCTGCCTCCCCCAGGAACCTCTTGGGATGTGGAGCAAGGAATATCTCTGCTGCTCCCTGTTAGGGGGCTTATTCCTTCACCCACATACTTCCCTGGTCATTCTCGCATGAACAGAGAGCAACAATACCCGAAGTCCAAAGGTGCAAACAATTCGATGTTTATTGGGGTGAACTTCCAGCAAGCATGATTCCAGTTTCCTTCCTTAGTATCCTCCTTCCCAGCTCTGACACCACAGAGCCTTACACCTATGTCCCTGTTCCCATTCCTGCCCTTAGCCAAACATGATTCCGATTTCCTTACTCCTATTCCCTGTTCCCATCTCCCCCTTTAGCAAAACATGATTCCAATTTCCTTACCCCCATTCCCTGTTCCCATTTCCCCCACACACACACCCACCCCCACCCCCATTCCCTGTTCCCATTTTCCCCACACACACCCACCCCCCCACTTCCTGATTGACTGCAGACTATATAGTAAAACTTGAGTTCTGCTTAGCTATTTCTTAACCAATCACTTTCCTGAAATTTAACTAACCAATCCTAACGTATTGTAACATGATTATGTAACCAATTATATCCCACCACCTTAATTAGTTTACACCCAGCAAAATTAATTATACAGCAGACAGGAACAATCACAGAACCAGACAGAGATTATACAGACAAACAATAGCAAAGTGGGAACTATAATGACAAAACAATACAGAAGTGAGGATTTCACATCCCAGCTATTGATAAGTGAGTTCTTGCCAGACAGGATGCTATCAAACTAAGTTTCCTTTTACGATTTTCTAGGCACTTCCCTTTCTCTGGAGGTGATAGGCACTATCAGGACAGGATTGTATTCCTAACAGCCCAATAGCACCTTCTTTCAATGTGACTAGTTTGGAATGTGAGGATGTGACCAGTCGCTTCCCAGCTTATGGCTGCCTCTGCTGCTTAGCCAAAGGCCTTAGCCTAAGCACAGGGCCTCAGACTGTCGCAGTAAGAGAAGGCGCTTACACCGGCAGACAATGATTTTGATTCTTTCTTTTATACCTCTATAACTAGCCAAGTGATAAGAATACATCTAAATTCTTAAAGTACAGGACTTTGCAGATAGGCCTGAATATCTATATCCTAACACTCCCCTTCCCCCCCGCCCCAATTCCAGTGTGTCGCGTCAGGTTCTGTTCTGCGACGGGCTGTTCACTGGCACCTGGATAATAATGAGATGGGAACGTTAGCGATGCCTAGGAGCTATAGCCGATGAGATCCCGGGATAGCCCTGCTGCTCCCGTCGAAAGGCTGGGTGATCATAAGCAGGCCCAGCGCAAATCTGGCTCTAGGTGTGAAATGGAGCTCGGGATTACTCATCCACCCTACGGAGAGGAGGAACTAACCTCCTAGCCGGAGAGGGAGCTCCCCAGTCTGGGCTCTGTTGGTGAGCTGGGAATGGCATTGATGGGCTTGGGAGGAACTCCAGCTCTCCCGAGCTAAGTGGGGGAGGCTATGGGTGGCGAGGGCCAAGCCCTCCATTGCGGGGGAGATGGACACCCCCACGCAGAGGTGGGAGCGGTCCCTGAACCAGCCATCCCCTCATCCCCCAGGTGAGAAGCCCTACATCTGCGAGATCTGCGGCAAGAGCTTCACCAGCCGCCCCAACATGAAGCGCCACCGCCGGACCCACACGGGAGAAAAGCCCTACCCCTGCGACGTGTGCGGCCAGCGTTTCCGCTTCTCCAACATGCTCAAGGCCCACAAGGAGAAGTGCTTCCGGGTCAGCAACCCCCTGGCTTCGGACACCGCCAACCCCGCCAACAACGGCGGCAGCCTCTCCGCTCCCCAGGGTGCCCCCTTGCCTCACTTGGCACAGCACCCCCACGCCCTCCCTTTGCCGCTGCTCCACCCCCTGCCCCCTCCTCCGCACCTGCCGCCTCCACCTCCCCTGTTCCCAGCCGGGCGGGTCAATTCGAACAACTAGGCCAGCGTGTGCACGGACTGCTCTGCCACGCAGGGGGTACCCAGCGGGCTGCTTGTTCGCATGATGCCGGGAGAAGGAGGGAGGCAGTTAATTCTCTCTCTTTCGTTTTTTTACCCCCCCCCCCATGGTTTTATGATGAGCCCGTCAGCCTTCCGTCAAAAGGACAGGTGCTCTGGGCCACAGCAAGCTCCCAGGCCGCTTGGCGTGCCAGCGTTCAATCAGGGTGTAGACAAACGGCTCTTCCTTCCCTCCTCGTTCCATGGCTTTAGCGTTTCCCAAGCCCTGCTCAGACTCCTCCTCCCACCTCACGAGGCATTGTTTACCTCTGCCGCCTAGTGCACTATTGTATCAGGGTAGCCCTTGCCACAATGTCTTCCCGCTTTCGTGTGTACCTGCATGTTTCGTGCAATTACGTTAGACTAACGAAGTGCACAACTCACGCTCAGCCCCATCAAGCCATTTCCACGAGTTCCTCACGGCAGCAGTAAGGTTTTTTTGGGTGTTTTTGTCTCGTGAGGCAGCACTTTTAGCTTTGCCTCTGGCTATTAGTCAGGAACTTGTCCGCGATGCATCCTGTGCGAAATGTTTAATCAGGGTTCCGCCCCTCTTTAGTATGCTGCTGAAACAACCTGAAAAGACTACAGGTCCCAGCATGCAGTGCTGTTCCGAATGGCTTTCTGCTGGGAAAAGGAAGGAACAGAGCATGCTGGGAGCTGTAGTCTT
Source organism: Chelonia mydas (assembly GCF_015237465.2). Taxonomy (NCBI): domain Eukaryota; kingdom Metazoa; phylum Chordata; order Testudines; family Cheloniidae; genus Chelonia; species Chelonia mydas. The sequence goes on from NC_057850.1 coordinate 253,556,407, forward strand.
TGCTTGTTACGCGTCTGTGGTAAAGATAAGGGTTGCCACATTGCACGCTTTGGGATGTCTGTAGTGCTGTCAGAGGTGTCACTGCGTCACCTGTCGACGTACCTGAGCTAGCTTTAGTTAGCTAGCTTGAGGAATGCTCGTAGTGAAACTGCAGGGGCACGGGCTCTGCAAGCCCATCCAGGGTCCTGACGAGGTGCTCAAACAACTAGTCTGTACTGCCGTAGCCTCACCTCTGTTGTTTTTAGATCTAGCTAGATCAAAGCTAGCCTTTGGCATGCCTACATGTGCTGCCGTCACACCCCTCTGATTGCAGTGTAGACCAACCCTTTGGTAACCCTGCTCTAGCCACCGAAATGGAACTTTCAGCCCAAATCATCATCCTCTGGGAAAATGGCACAAGGCATGGGCACACAGAGATGCACGGATGCATGGGAACTAGACTCCCTTTGAGATTGGCCAGCGGGCTATTTCACACAATGAGTCAGCCACAGGAATAGTCACAAGGAAAGGCAGAGATGCTACCTTATTCTGTGCATTGTGGGCGGAGGGGGGTTTCTAAGTGACACAGGCTATGAAAACAAAGGATGGTAATGTTTCATGGCAGTTATGCAGATTAGAGGTAGTGGCTGTTATAGGTAATCTAGCGTATTTGTGCTTGAGCCCGTCCCTTGTCCTGAGAGGCTGGTGCTGCAGGAGAGATCTTTCAATGAGTTCACCACTTCATTACAGGAATCCAAGCCAGGTTAGGGAGGACGAGACGTTACCACTAGCTGGCATCTCCAGTGGCCCACATGACATGAGTTAGGGGGCTGTGTATTCCACGTCTAAGGGCTGTGTATTCCAGTGGCCCACGTCTCAAAACCCACCATCACAGCCTGCTCTCATTAGCAGCCCTTGTTATGTCTTCCCTCCCAACCGGGATTCCACACCCCGCCCCCCGCTTCCTCTGCAATTTCTTAGACTAAAGCCCCAACCCAGACAGCTGGGTTTAATAAAAGGATTCACTAGCTGGATATGATTTTTTCCCCAAAGGGGTTAAGACCCATGATAATCCCAGCTCCAGTGCTAGAAATGAGCTCCATATTTCTAGGAGACGGGCTGGAGCTGTCTGTGGCCGTGGCCATGGAGCTGCAGCGTTCCCGTGGTGAGCGCTCCATTGGTCTTTAGACTAAAAGAGAGGTTGGAAAGTCGCTGCACTCCAGCCTGAACGGAGCAGCAGGCTCTAGTCCTAGGCTGAACTTCCCTGGAAGTTACTCTTCATAATAGTGCCTTACAGTTACTGAAAGTAAGCTCCCGGTGTGTGCTCGGGAGCCTGGTTAGCCTGAAGTCTGCTCATCAGATCTGATAACCTGCCTGTAGGACCAAGGAAAGGCAGTGGCTCAGCTCCTTCAATCTCCTTTTCCTCCTTTCATGTCTTATCTGATAGGCCCTCGACCCCAGTACTTAACTCTCCTTTAGGAGTCTAGTTTTGCCTTCAGTCACAGCACAGTGAGCCTTTGTACACAGGGAGTGCATTTGAGGGCTTTAGCCTGGAGTTGGCAACTAGAGTTCAGTGGCTAGTCAGAGGCTACCTTATTGGTGAAGGGGCCTGGCAAGAAGGACAAGCACCTTATAAAATGTTGCAAGCCCATGTGAGCTTCAGGCCCGGCAAATTTAACTCCCTCGCCTGGCTCCAGGATACTGATGTGGGATTGTGCCACGTTACTTTGAGTGCCATTTCAGGCTAGGGAAGCCTTTTTGCATTGGCCTCTAGGGGGAGATAGCTCAGGCCACTGAAGTTCGGCCGAACAGTACCGATCCCAGCCTCTGCTGGCTCTGTCTGAAGCTGCATCATTCATGTGGGCTTTTCTGTCTCTTACACTGACAATTCTCATCTTGCATTTCACTTATTTAAGGAGCGTTTTGCGCTTGTGGAGTACAGCTTATAACCCTGATGGCAGGTGCCATCATCCCAGAGTGGCAGATCATTTAGGCCCTGTCTAGAATGGCTTTCTTGTTACCTGCCATGGCCTAAAAGTGGGGCTCGCAGTTGTGTGACTTACCCCAGGATAAGCCCTGTTTTGCAGCAGTGCGGTGTCCTGTACTTTAGAAGGTTGCAAGGGTGTAACCACACGGATGTAATTACCCTAGTCTAGTGGCTTTCCCTAGTCCAGACAAGCCCTCGGGGCTAGATCCTGCAAGATTCTAAGCACCTCCTAGGAGGCAACTCCTTCAACTCCCATTGGTGTGTGTTGGAGGGTGTTTTGCACCACTCTAAGAGCTGCTCAGCACCTTGCAGAGTGGCAGAGGGCAGTGCTGACTGTGGTCATTTTATTGCCCCTTACGTGTCTACTTAATGGTCCCAGTGTGTGGTGGAGCAGGATCTAGGAGAAAAGTACATTGGCCAGATTCATCGTTGGCAATGTGAGCACTGCCACTGGGATATGAAGAAGGGAGGCAGGAGGGAGAAGACATGTAGTCAGCTGAAGAAGCCCTTTCTTGTTAGCAGTTTGTTCTGTTGGCTTTATAGCTTCAGTTGAGACACCTACATGCATGGGGATTCTGAGCCGTGTCTGGCTAAGGCAGAAGCTGCAGTGACGTGTCCTTGTAGCCCCAACTCATCACAGCATTTAACACATGCTGAAGGCCATCTTTATTTAACAGCTATGTGTTTAAGCCTCATTGAAGTCAATGGGATTTAACCATGTGCTTAAAGTTAAGCATGAGATTAAGTGCATTGCTGACTAGGGCAAGGCTGCTGACTTGTGACTTTAAATGACTGACCCACTTTTAAATGACTGATCCACTTCCCTCCTGCTTGGCATCCCAAGCGGACCTCCAGTGCTGCCCCCCACACCTGGCACCTCCTTGTTCGAGCACCAGCTGGCACTGAAAGGCACATCGCTTTTCACGTCCATTGACCACTTCTCTCGCCTGTGTCAGCCGCAGCCTCTATATCGCAATCAGTTAACGTCGTGTGTTGCAGATTCTGTGCTCACAGACAGTCTGGTTCTGCTTCATGTAAAGTGAGGCGGCTGCTGAATGGGCTGCCGGTATGGCTGTGAGCACCTTGCAGCTTCTCGGATCAATGGCAGATATCCCATGGGACAGGGTGTCCAACTCAGCTACTTCCACAGGTCCAGCATCCTGGGTTTTGTTAGGACTGTCCAGCATCTTTCAGATATCACATGTGTCTGCAAGGAGACCTGATGGCTCAAGAGCTTGGCAATGAGCTAAGACACTCAGGCATTTAGGTCACTGGTGTGAACCCAACTCACTTTGGTCATGACTGGAAAGTCTTATCCTCTGAAGATGGCTGGCTGAAGGCCTATGCCATAGGGGGTTTGATGGTCTCATCCCAGTGGCTCGGCGTTCGTGTCATTAAAAGCCACCTCCATCATTGTCCCTCTTGCCTAGCCCTTGTGGGCAGTCTCAACAGAGGTCATGGAAGGAAAGGGCCGTGCGCACTGATTTCCCCTGCCACTCCTATTCTTCCACGTCAGGGTTGCGGCAGGTGAGCAGGGCGCTGTGAGGAAAGGTAGCACTGCCCGTAATGGGGCTGTTCCGTGGCCAGAAAATGTAAGCCTCCATGGCCGAGAAACCGGTCCCTTTCCCCAGCACTGAATCGACTCGCACAAATGCACACTATCCAAAAGGGAAAGTCACTAATTGCCTAGAATCTGATCAGAATCGCTCACTTCTCCCCCAGCCTGCTGCAGTTTCTCAGTGTGCCTGTCTCAGCGGCCTGTTCTTCCCCACAAGCAGGGGTAAATCCAGTGGGATGCCATCTGTGTACGCAACACATGCATTGCGTGCACAATTGGCTGTGTATTGTCCAACTGGCAACCCGTGGGATGTCCCCCCGGGGGACCCCATTCTGCAAAACAAAATGGCATCCTCCGTCCAGTGTGCTCTCGCACATGCGAGGTCACGGCGCATGGAGGGCGCTATTTTGGATTGCCTAAGATGTGCAAGTGAGTTGTTGCATGTCTTACTAAAGCTGCCACAGCATGCCACTAGGGGACCTGGACGTGACCCCACCGAAGGCAGCGTCAAACAGGTGTAAGCGGGAGGAGAATTCTGCCACTTGGTGACACGGCTGCTGCAGCTGCCCGGCTTAGACCCTGGTGCATAAAGAACCCATCCACGCCTGTTTGCCCATTTGGATTCATTTTAAAACGTTGCCCAGAGAGCAGCCTGGAGACAGCAGAGCAGGGCATGCACATGTGAACCCCTGGGGAGTCAGATCCCTGGTGCCCCAAGGCCAGGACTGAGAGACGCCTCCAGGACTCCTGCGCCGTCTCCAACCCTTTTGTCTACACCCTTATTGAGTCTAAATGTGTCGATTTGGGTATTTTTGTGACCGTACCAAGAGCTGAAGCGAATGGTTCCAGAAGCGTATTGGCCCCTGTTCATCCCTGGTAGAACTCCTGCAAAGCCTCTTGAGTTCGACCAGGGGAGAAATTCGGCCTGTTCTTGTCAAGCATTTTATTCTTTGAATTCTTGCACCTTAACCCCTCACATCCCTCCTACAATGCACCACGAGTATGAGAGGGGCTTTATTTCCACTAGCAGTTAATGAACGTTCAGCAAACAACTCTGCGCGCACACACACACACAACCCTGCCCACTCGCCCTGCCTCATTTTCTTGTGTTGAACTTGCAGGGAGGGGGCAATTTCCCAGGAGCCTGGTAGGCCAGACCAGTTTGCCTCATAGTGTTCATAAAGCAGGCCTCCCCCCCTGGCCGACAGCCATAACGAGAACGCAGCCAGAGGGGTAAAGGACTGAGATGGCTGTGACACAGTGCAATAGCAAATTGGCATCAGCTGCTGGACAACCTTGATTTTTAACTCTTTGCAGACAAGACAGACACCTTTGGTCCACATGGATGGAAGCCGCTTTCTAGCACAGCCCTGCCTAGAGACACGTCATCCATGAAGGGAAGGGGTGGGTAGAACCTAATAAAAGAACAACCTCGGTAGCATGGAACTTAAAGGAAACAAATGGACAGAAAAAAAAAAAAAAAACCCACAAGCACTTCACTTGCCTCAAACTAGTTTCTAATGCCTGGCGTTTGGCTGTGTATTATTTTATGGCATTCAGTATCTGTTGCCCAAACATGCCAAGTAAAGAGTGTATCGGTGGCTCTACTAGTTGTGAACAAAATAAATGAAGCACTTTATTCTGTGTAGATACGGGGAAGGGGGTCGGGGGAGTTTGGATGCTTTCCAAAAGCATCTTAAGTAATGTTCTAGGAAATGTATTATTACAACGTTTTTTTTTAATGACCAGGTGTAATCAATATATGTTTATCTTTAACTCCAAGTTCGGCAGCACTCTCTTTGGGATGGTCTGAGGTACGGGGAGGGTGGGAAAGCAAAGGTCATCCTCTCTCATGTTGGAGGAGATCATGATGGCCACTGGAAGAGCGCCAGCAGCTACAGCAGTCGCATACCAATATGGCTCAGCCGAGAGCCACATGGGCAAGTTGTTGGGAACCTGCAAGGGTTGCACCAAATTGCCTGAGATCGCAACTGTCCGTCACACTGGAGGGAAACCTGTGAAGAAGACCCCAGGGTGCATTTCCATCCAGGTGGTCTTTTGTTCAGATCGAGGTGCACCATCGCGCTCTGGTAGCTGCCAGCTGCAGCTGCTCAGGGGGAACGGGCACCGCATTGCGCATCTCCCTGGGCTGAATTTGTGGTCACCCTTTGAGACCTGACTCTGACCTCCCACCAGGGCAAATGGGGAGCAAACCCATGGACGTCAAGGGCGTTGCACTGGTGTGTGAGATCAGAATCAGGCCCTTGGGTCTGCACCCTACCAGCAGAGTAATATTCTGACTGTTACCAAAGAGGTCGCAAGAGGAAGGCCTGAACCAATAAACAATCTGCCTTTTATAAAAGAAAGCATTAGCTGTTATTCAAGCCCATCGCTTTCTGTCTCTTGCCCCCTTTTCAGGAAACCCTGTGGCGAAGAGGGGCTCTGGAGGATTGGCCCGTTTGGTACTTTGTGGCCCAATCCTGCTGCACCCACATCAGAACTTCTGGGTCGGGCCCTGAAAGAATAGTGTGTACTGCTAGCTGGTGGCTTGAGAGAGAAGGAGACAGATGCGGACATATTTCTCTGGGGCATTATTGAATGTGGCCATTGAGGGGGACAGTGGGTGGGACCGGCGTATTGTTGTGCTGCTGAGTGGCTTAATGTTTTGTCTCCGTGTGCAGCTGTGACTGGAATCATGTCGGAGCTGGAAAGTGAGACCAGGCAGGTTATTTCGTCTGCCCGTCTGGCCAGCAGCGGGTCAGAATGTCCCTGTTTGAATAACGGCATTGGCCTTACCCAGCCTGTTGGTGCCAGGAACCTAGCACCTCTGGGGAGAATGATCATGTTGTGAATATTTGTTGAGCCATGTCCTCAGCTGGTGATGTGAAGCAGCACAATTCCACTGACTTCAGTGGAGATACATTGGCTTCCACCAGCTGAGGATCTGGCCCTCTTATCTGTAAGACCTTTTCTTTTTTGGGGGCGGGACTGATTCCTTAGCTGAAAAGCCCTAGTCTCCTTTCTGGCCCCTGGCCCTGACTCCTGGAGCTGTACATTGAATTTGAAGAGCAAGGGAATCTGCTCTCATCAGCAGTTTCCATTGCAGGACAGAATTACAGGGTGAGCAGCTGAGGACACTGAAGCTGCCTTACTCAGTGATTCTCCAGCCATGATCCAGGGACCACTGGTGAGCTAAAGAACCATGGGATAAAATATTTTAGGAACCAAGCGGTGTGGAATCAACTGGCTCGGGACGTCACTCAAAAACCTGGTTCTTATTAACTGGTCTTTGGTATCCCAGTGCCAGAAAGGTGTTGGTGGGAATTAACCCTCTTCTAAGGCAAAATGTATTGCCAGAGATCTACTTGATATCATGTACCAGGCTTGGTCTAAGATAATAGCATAGGGAAGGGGAAGGAGATTGGCTTGACTGGCCCACAAATAGCTCGTACTAATGGAGTCTGATCCTCAGTTATCTTTTGCTTTTTTTCTCCACCAATTATAGCTGTGTGAAGTACTCCCCGGTTTATGTTGGCGTGCCCAACAGGTTGTGCCAATGTGTACTTCAACATGTGTTTGGATCCACCAAGGTATGGGGGCCCCAGGTGGGATGAAAAGCTTTTTTCTGAACGCAAACATACACACCTGGGCTGGGAACGGCAGGAGGCAGCCAAGAACTGATGCTGCACCGGAATGCTGCTGAGACAGAGTCCAAGAACGTTGGTCATTGAAAAGAGTATATCTGTGTAGGGAAGGTGGAGATATTCACTAGACACAACCTTGCCTTCTGGGATTAGCAGTGTGTGTGAGAGAAGGAGTGCCTGCACTATGTCTTACCGAGCTGTCTTTGAGTGTCGTTTCGTGTGTTTTTGGTGGTTTCTATGTAGGCCACCTGTACCACCAGGGGAAGCCTCATGAATCACCACAGCCAAAAGCATGGGATACATATTGCAGACAGTGGCTGGGAGCTGGTTGGAATCCAGCTTCCTCAGCTGCATTGGCGGAGCAGGAAACGTGGGATCCTGTGTACTACATACACCTCTAGCCTCTCTCTGGAATGGATTTGCACATGGGCCCATGTGGCAGGGTTTCTTGGAGGAGGTATGTGAAGATCTCGCCTTGGGTGAAGACAATCTGAGATGAAGTGGCTTGGGAGAATGTGAGGAATTTTTGATAACACTTAGAAATTGCACCTTTTGCACAACTGGTAGAGTAATCACCTGAGAATGCCAGTGATTCTAGAAGTTGCTGGTGCTTAAATGGTTTGTCCCTGTGAATTTATGTTCTTAAGCTATCTCCATGGAAAAGCCCTATAGAATTGAATGGAGAATTCTATCTGTGCTGTAGGACTGATTAAACATAACCTTCAGGAAGGACCTCACTGTCCATTAAAATCTATAGGGTTTCAAAAGTGGTTTCTATAGCCCCTACCGATTTCTGCCCTAATACATTCCATAGGACTTTTCCACAAGTGGCCCCTTAGCAGGACATGCTTGAAAGTTCCATAACGCAGAACACTCCTGACCCCCTCCGGTGTTGAACAGAGGCTGCCTCTTCCAGCTGGTGGGACATACTTAGGAAGAGAAAGTCCACTTCACAGCCATTGCCATGTTCCGTTTTGTGAGTTACATCTGAGCTTTCTTGATCAGAGCCATTGAGAATCTCTCCTGGGCTGCATTCCTGATTTCTAGGTATCGCCTCGGTGGGGTGGAGAAGGTGCCTTGTTCTTGCTCTGGGCTGTGGGAAAGTCACTGGGAGTCATGGCCCCAAGAGATTAGCATGTGAGCTGCTCGCTGGGCCTCAGTTCTACCCCAGGGATGTGGATTGTGGAGGCTCTTATGAACTAAGGACCTCGTCCAGTGCCTGTTGAAGTCAATGGGAGTCATTCCGTTAATGTCCGTGAGTGATGGACAATTCTTGAAAGGCCCCATCCTTCAGACGCTGCTAAAGTACAGTAGTATCATCCCAATGGGCCTTGTTCTGCCACTTTTGCCATGCTCCACACCTCGTCTTGTTGATTTCATCAGGAAGACTTGGAGAGTAAGGTATCAGCACGAGCACAGGTAGGAAAACTGGGCCACTGACTTTGATGTAGTGTTCACACTAGTAAGCACTATGCTCAGTAGTTTTCAGGAGGCCGGTGTCCAATTCCCAGCTGGGCATAGTGGGTTCCAGTGTGTGACCTTTACATTGGACACCTCCTGGCTGTGAAGTCTGTTCTGGAAGCAGTCACTTCTTATCAGCACAGCGGCAGTTCTGAATTGGTAACGAGGAGAAGGAGCTGCCTTTTCCTCCTTGGGGAGTGATCCAGTACGTGTGAGAAGGGTTATGACAACAAACAAGTGGGATAAGTGCAGAAAATCCTGGGTCTGCTTCTGATCTCTTGCCGGCATGTAGATCTGGAATCACTACACAGAAATCAGTGGAGTTACTCACTGGAGCTGAGAATCAGACCCAAGAATCAGACCCACTAACTCTGGGACAGTGATAGGGGAACAACATTAGGATGGTCTCTAATCCATTTGTCATATTGGTTGGCTTGTGAGTGCTTCATGTGACTCACCTGTAGCTCACGAAAGCAGATGCTCAAATAAATTTGTTAGTCTCTAAGGTTCCACTTTCTTTCTCCTCCACATGTTACTTATGTCAACCCTTTCCTATCAGTAGAGTTGCTATTGAGAGGTACCTGTTAATTGCGATGCCAACGGGTGGCCTCTGATCATCTGTTCGCATATATACAACATCACAGTGATGGTTTGCATGTCTGTGTAGCCTCCAGCATAAGGAACTATATATATATTTATACCTTATCGCCAACTGACTGGTTTTGAGAGCCCAGCAATAAAAATGAGTGGTTGTGTCCAAATACCCCACAGCTACAGGTGCTCTTCTGCTGTGCCAGGAAATGACTGATTGATGGATTGATTGATTTTATGCTATGCACAGGAATTTTTCTTTCCTGCCAGGAAGCTATTGTATATGTGATGTTTCTTCTCCAGTTAGTTTTGGAAGTCTTCTGTGTCCTCTCGGGAAAAGTCCTGTAGAATTTAATAGAAATGAACCTTTCTGTGGATTTTATTGTTAACCATCCTGTAACATTTAAAAAGACCCAGTCAGCTTGGGTTGGTTTGTTTGTTCATTTGTTTTTAAAATGTTTGTGTTTCTGATTTGATTTTCCTTTATGTAGACTGTCATGGAATGTTTTAAAGATATCCGTGGAAGAAAATCAGGGAGCAGATGCTGATACACTTACATATGCTGAGTAGTATCTTATTCCATAGGTGGGCCCACTGATTTCAAGGAGATTATATCTGGAGTAAAAAGAAAAGGAGGACTTCTGGCACCTTAGAGGTGAACAAATTTATTTGAGCATAAGCTTTCATGAGCTACAGCTCACTTCATCAGATGCATTCAGCGCTGTAGCTCAAGAAAGCTTATGCTCAAATAAATTTATTAGTCTCTAAGGTGCCACAAGTCCTCCTTTTTGTGAATACAGAGTAACACGGCTGCTAGTCTGAAAGCTGTCTGGAGTAAGATACTCAGTGTTGCCAACTCTTGTGGTTTTTATTATGAACCTCGTGATATTTGGTGGGTTTTTTTTTTTGTTTTTTTTTAAAGTCCTTGGTCCCACTGTCATGATTGTGAGAATCTTCCTCTTCTAATATATTTGTAGAACGTTTTCTTGTTACTCTTTCAGTCATCACAGGAAAGGAGGGCTTTAGGAAGATAATGAGTTAGTTTTGCAGATGTTTACGGGGAGCTCCTCCCAAGCATGAGGGCAGCATAAAAGAAAGTGGGAAGGTGCTTGTTTGAATATAACACATAGCCAATGGAGGATGACATGGGCCAATCAGAGGTGGGAACTGACCTTTTGATACTGAATGAGAGAAGGTAGGTTAGATGTTACCTATAAAAGTAGTCGGTGACCACATTTTCAAAAAGAACTTGATTTTCTGAGTTGAAGTTTTCTCCTGTAACATAAATGATACCCTTGCTGTAGGCTGGATTTAAAAGAAGCCTATAGAAAGGATCTCATTCTTTACTGAATTCTGTTGGCTTTTGTTCTGTAGAACCCCATTATTCCTCTGATTCATTTAAGCGCTTAAGCAGGTGCCAAAGTCTCCTTGAAGTCAATAGAATGGGAAAGGCTTAAGAGAGGTAAGTGCAGTTCTGAGTACAGATGGACTTTAAGATGGAGTTTAAAGGCTCTACTGATTTGGGGCCAGTGATGGGGTGGGACTCACCACCATGGCGCCCCCTGCTGGATGTCCCGGGGATCAGCTCTGCTAGCCAGTGCGCCCTCTTCTAGTAACGTCTCGCCACCGTCACTTCTGCTCCAGGCACCCACGTCACTCCCAGGATCGTGGTGTCTTCTTCATGACACTATTAAATTCTGTAGGATGTTCCGTAATGGATCAAGCTCCAGGTCTTCTGTCCCATTTTTTAGGTGCATTGGTTGTGTGCTTATGTTTGCATGTCTGCCTGAATAATCTGTTGCTTGAAAATCTGGGTTAGACAGCTGCAACTATCAGTATCTTGCAAAATCTAAGGAGTACATTTGTCCCCTTTCTGTATGCACCAGTAACCAGCATTGTGTTATCAGTGGGGATTATTATTATTATTATTTAATGTAACACTTAAAGATCACACCAGCTTGGACTCCATTGTGTTAAGTGCTGTACAAACACATCTTAAATGACAGTCATGGATGCACATGAGAAGGGGGGAATCACAGTTGGGTTTGAATTTTGCATAAGCTCATCAGTCCAGTTTTAACTTTTCAAAACAGGGATGGTTTGCAGCAGAGTTTGCACTACAAAATTGCAGTTTGTACAATTTAACTCACTGTACAGAATTTCAGGGGAAGGGTGAACTGGGTTAGGGTCAATTGTTCAGTTTTTAGACTGCTTCTATAGTGAAGGGTGTGAACTGCCATTCCCACCTCCAAAGGGTTTAACAACGGTTTCAGAATCCTTTACATTCAATAAAATGAACATGTAGGATAGTAGGTGTGTGTTATGTGCATGTTGATACACACACATATACCAGAGCTCTGTAAAATACACACTTCCTAATTGCAGAATCTCACATGACAGTTTTCTCCAGTTCAACCAGTTTCATAGCCCTTCAAGTTCTATTTTAGTTGCAGGATTTGTTTTCACTTAGGCAAAAGGATGGAAAATGTTGCATGAAAAACTCAAAAGAGGTGTGTGCTTCTTTTTTAAAAAAAATTTGTTTTATACAAAGGCTGCTCTTGCTCACCAATGGTTGTATATTTGCTTGGGCACCATCCCTAGTCTCACTGGAAAACGGGTTTACAAATTCTTTTTCTTGAAGCTTTGCATTCTGTAGTAAGATTTTCCAGAAAAATGGGATGATTTTTGAGTTTGTAACGAAAAGGGAACCCTCCCTCCCAAACGCTGAAGATTTTCATTTGCTAACAGATATTTTGCACACCTCGAATGGGACGCCCTGCGGTTGTTCTCTGCTCCTGCAAATCATGTGCTCAGCTGGATGTAAAACACATGAGTGAAGATCTGAAAGTCTAGTGCATCTTTCCTTCTCCTCCCCTCTGCCCCCATCACAAATAGTTTGTAATATGATTTTGTTTTATCTTGTACATCCACCATTCCAACACCGGTTGGATGAATTTAGGCTTTAAAGACTCATTGGACACAGTTTTCATTTTGTTATGTTTTAAAGAGCATTGTATCAAATGATCATCTAGGAGACTGGAGTGAATATGCTGCAATTGGAGATGGCAGAGGACTGAATTCACCACCAGTGCTGTCAATTTTTGGCAGTTGATTTTGTCCCATTCCCCCAAATTTGTAGCCACAACACCTGGAATTTTTCACCTGATTTCAGGGTGTTGAGGTGGGATTCCTGTGTAAAATATGCTCTAATTCAAACAGGAATTATTTCAGAGAAGTTCTCTGGCCTGTATTATACAGGAAATCAGACTAGATGATCACAATGTTCCCTTCCTGCCTTGGAATCTGTGAATCTATACCTTATTAACTGTGCTTATTAACTGTGTCCTACTGAACAATCTCCAAACAGGAGCACACGCTTCTGTGTTCATGTGTCACTGATGCTCTCCCAGACTTTTCTTGTTTCCCCAGTTTCTTTATCAGAGTCCGAGCCACCAAGGATAGGTGTGGAAGGTGGAAGAAATAGTCCAAAGATCTGAGTTTTTCAGGAATCAACCACACCGCTGTCGGGGAGGAGAAAGAGGAAGGAGATGGCTTCCCTGGTCCCTCACCTAGAGCTGCCTCCAGGACCCTGGGTTCAGTCCACCCTTTTGTGCCAAACTGTCCATCCTCAGTGTCAAGTGCTTGAAAACCATTTGTGTGTAGATTGCTTTGGGGATGGGGAGGGTGCACTTTAAGAAAGGGCAGGTTGTTTCACATGAGCAGATTTTACCTTCTCTTTGTAAATCAACTCTGCACTTTGGCCCAAATCTTCATCTACTGGGACGCCCCATATCCTGAGCAGCTTCGTCTCCCGATTTACCCCAGCGTAAGTACTGCTTTTTAAAAGAATGGCTACAAAACCAGATCAGCGTAGTCACGTGGGACCTGATCTCCCACCACAGAGGCAAGTGAGAACTTTGCCATTGGCTTCAAAGGCTGCAGAAGAAGCACTTAAGCACATGCTTAATTTTGAGCAAGTGGCCAAGGGCCTGATCCATGCCATGAAGTCGATGGAAAGTCTCCCAGTGATTCCAATGGGCTTTGAATCAGGCCCTTAGGCCCAGATCCTCAAGTTAGGAGCCTAAATTTGCTTCCATGGATTTCAGTGTAGTTTTGCTGAATAGGGATAGAACTACGCATGTGCTTAAAGTTAAGCAAGCAGTCACACCCTGTACTGCTCCAGGATCTCACAGTGCCCCTCCCTAGTTTAACAGAGAAGCCAGTCAGATGTATGTATCCATGATTAATAATTTTCCCTCATAACCACAGAGTTGTGTACATAGCATTATAATGTTAGACTCCTGTAGCTGTGCTTAGACAAAGAGCAGTGGGGGAAGGCATCTCTGTGGGGGGAAGCAGTGGGGGAAGGCATCTCTGTGGGGGGAAGCAGTGGGGGAAGGCATCTCTGTGGGGGGAAGCAGTGGGGGAAGGCATCTGTGGGGGGAAGCAGTGGGGGAAGGCATCTCTGTGGGGGGAAGCAGTGGGGGAAGGCATCTCTGTGGGGGGAAGCAGTGGGGGAAGGCATCTCTGTCCACTGGTGCTAATAATTACTAGTGGTCTGTGTTCGTTCTGTTTTCTCTGATAGTACTGCTGAGTGCATAGCATCTGTCATTCACATGAGACGGAAACTGAATACATTCTTTCAGCGTTAAATAATGAAACTAATGACCGTATATTCGTTAAATGGGGTGCTCACTTTCCTTTCTTTCCTCCTCGATTCAGCTTTGTTTTGACTCCAGGTAAGGACTAAAAGTCACAAAGTTACAAAAATAGTTATTTTGTTTTTGTTTTTAAACTATCCTCTGGGTAGGTAGCGTAAATATGGCCACAAATAAGACTCATTTTCTTTCTTTTGTTTTGAATACCAGGACAACAAGAAATTGCTGAGAATGTTGGCAAAATTTGTTCAGTTTTTCCCGCAAAATCTGTGTGATTTTGTTGTGGTTGTGGGAGTTTTAGGTGCAATCCATACAATTTTGTCCTGGATTTTCTCACTTGGAGCCCAGTCCTGGAATATGGTTATCTCTCTCCACCTTCATCAACCTTGATGTGAGTTTCCAGTGCTCAGCAGTTTGTGGGATCGGGCCCTTACATTTTAGCCCTGCTTCACCTAATTCCCATATTTTAACACTGGATCCTATTAGAAGATGACAGGTTTCAGAGTAACAGCCGTGTTAGTCTGTATTCGCAAAAAGAAAAGGAGTACTTGTGGCACCTTAGAGACTAACCAATTTATTTGAGCATGAGCTTTCGTGAGCTACAGCTCACTTCGTTCCTTTTCTTTTTATTAGAAGATGATACATGGGAGAGGGAGCCCTGATTCCAGTCTCTCACTTGTTCTCCACTAAAGTAAATCTCTTGTTGCCACTTCTGGTTTATGCTGGTAGAAGAAGTAAGATAAGAATGGGCCCAAGGAGAGTAGCTCAAGATATTGGATTGGAGCCACCGAGCAATCATGGTTCCTCTGTTGGGGGATCAAGCGTCTGGTGCCATCCTGCCTCTGTCAGCATGAGAGAGGAAATTAGCTGAAGTAGCCAAGAATCTTCATCTCCTTCTCCTCTGCCTACCATTAATGCGTCTGCATGCTAACCACCATGCAGCTCAGCAGAGGGCGCCCTGTAGCATTGGCCAGCTGGGGGAAACGGGCAGGGAAAGCTACATGTGGTCTATTGATGGGGCTGGGCAGGGAGACCGATCAAAGGGGCAGGGGCAGAGCTGAATAGAAATAATTGGTGGCTTCCAAAGGCTTTGCTTTTCAGGAAGAAAAGAGAGGGAGATGAGAGGAGCAGAGCAGGAGCCATGGTGAGTGGCTGTTAGGCCCACAACTGACCCAATGGCGTGCGCTGGGTTGTTGGGAGCGAGGCACTGTTCTACCTGCTCTGTTCTGGGTGACGTTCTTTCCCCCGTGGCCGGCTAGGCCAGGGGGCGACGCGGCTGAGGTGGTAAATCCCAACCGCTGCTTCTCGGCCACATTTTATAGACCCCCCACCCCCACCCCTCCAAAGCGCCAGGAGTCCAACGCTCTGCCACGGGCTGCGCTGTACGTGTCGTTCAGAGGACAGGACACGGGACGAGGACTCAGGAGACCTGGCCTCTGTTTGTGAGACAAACCTGCAGCCAAACCAGAGCTACTCGCTCAGGTGCTGCGACGAGTCAGCCCTCAGGCAGGCAGCAGCTCCCTATCCCCAAGCAGAGCCTGGGTCAGATGACCCCTGGCCCAGGTATTTCCACAGCCCTGGCAGAGCTGCAGATCAGTCTGAGCAACAGCATTACTTGCCCAGGAACCGTCCTGCTGCTGCCTCGCTCCAGAGACTCGCAGCCTGCTCCTGCCCCAGCCTTGCCTGAGCCCTGCCCTGGCCCCGCACTAACCTCATTCCAGCCTCGCCTCTGACCTGCTCCTGCCTGGCCTCCGCCTCCTGATCCTCCCGACACCCTCGGACTCTCCCTGGCTTTTGACGTTTGACGCGTGTCTGGACCCTGGCTTCGGTCCCAATTTGGCCTGTCCCTGGATCTCGATTCCAGGTCCACCCTTGGTTCAGGCCCAACCCTACACCTCGCTGTGACCCATGCTCCAACCACTAGGCCTGATTGTCAGAGGCAGTGCCTGACACTGTCCCCAGCTCAGCCACTGACTGCCTGTGGGTCTGGGAGCAAGATACTTCACCTACCTGTTCCCCCTCCCACCCTGTGTCTTGTCTATTTAGATTGCAAACTTTTTTGGGGTAGGGACTGCCTCCGACTATGTACAGCAGCCAACACAGTGAGGCCCCAAGCTCCACGGGGGCTTCCAGTTGCTACTATGATGCCACCGATAAATATAATAATAGGAATTAGGTTGGTATAAAAGCTTAGATAGATGATGTGTTCTCCTCAACTTGTGCATGAAGGAAGGGTGACCTCAGATAATCAAGGTCAAGGTTGCTGGCACAATAACCAATGCACTGAACTGACTTTTGTCATACTAATGTAGGCTGCCAGGTGTAGGCGGCTGACCTAGTGGATGGAGCAGGGCCCTGCCTGGTGGGTGTGGCGGCAGTGTGGAGGAATGGTGAAGGTAGATCCAGGAGTCAGGTCCCGGCCTGAGGATGAAGCCAGAGTCTGGGCCGAGGAGCCAAGCTGAAAGATCAGAACCAGAGTCGGGATTGGGAACCCCAAGCTGAAGTCGGGTGAGGAGCCATGCCAAAGATCAGAGCCTGAGTCAGAATGAGAGCAGGAAAGGAAGGACTAGACTGAAGTGGGCCAGGGGCAAGGCAGGAACAGGGCTGGAGCAGGAAGTGGAAGCAAAAGCAGAACACGGCATGGTACACGTTGAGCAGCCACCGTGCTGCTGAAGCTGCCAGACTCAAGTAGCGGGCTACTGGCTCCTGTGCCCAATTAGGAAGCAGGACCATTTGAAGAAGGCTCAATGGGACCAGCTGAGCTTGCTGGGTTGCCTAGCACCCAGGCTCAGAGCCAGCTGAGCTCATGACAATTAGTTTCCAACCTGTTCAATGCAGCCGCAATTTGATTCTAATGTTTAGTTGCTATGAAATGGTCACAGAATCATAGAATATCAGGGTTGGAAGGGACCTCAGGAGGTCATCTAGTGCAACCCCCTGCTCAAAGCAGGATCGATTCCCAGCGAAATCATCCCAGCCAGGGCTTTGTCAAGCCTGACCTTAAAAATACCTAAGGAGGGAGATTCCACCACCTCCCTAGGTAACCCATTCCAGTACTTCACCACCCTCTTAGTGAAAAGTTTTTCCTAATATCCAACCTAAACCTCCCACACTGCAACCTGAGACCATTGCTGCTTCTTCTGTTATCTGGTACCACTGAGAGCAGTCTAGATGCATTCTCTTTGGAACCCCCCTTTAGGTAGTTGAATGCAGCTATCAAATCCCCCCTCTTCTCTTCTGCAGACTAAATAATCCGAGTTCCCTCAGCCTCTCCTCGTAAGTCATGTGCTCCAGCCCCCTAATAATTTTTGTTGCCCTCTGCTGGACTCTTTCCAATTTTTCCACATCCTTCTTGTAGTGTGGGGCCCAAAACTGGACACAGTACTCCAGATGAGGCCTCACCAATGCCGAATAGAGGGGAATGATCACGTCCCTGGATCTGGCAATGCTCCTACTTATATCTCTCATCTCTGTCTGTCACACGCACACACACACACTCATAAACACACTGTGTGTCTTTCACATTTTTTATTGTAAAATACAACACTGGTCAAGTAACATAGGAGTCCTTAGACTTTCACTTCAACAAAGATTTGTGTCTACTAGAAGTATAATTGTGTTTCTACCAAAAATTGTTATTGGCGCCTAAAAAATGCACATTTCATTGGTAGGATGCTTCCACTGATTCAAAAGCTGCTGAGATCTTGATTTTTACTGATCTATTTTGCAAACTGTGATTTAAGAGAAAATAAGGAAAGGACATTACAAATTTCCGTGACATCGTAAATATAAAACAACCCCATGAAAAATGAAATTTGATGCAACAAAGCCTTTCAAAGTTCTGTGTGTGTTGCAGTCTGTGACTTGTTGGTTCTATTATTGTGAAGAACAGGGTGATGCAGACTCCAGGTAGTTAATCAAACTGAACAGAAATAAAACTACCGGGACTATAGGGACAAGTCAACTGCTTCTGCAGCTGCTACCACAAATATAGAGGATTTCTCCCACGTTGTAGCCCTCACCTCCTTGGAGCAGGCATCAAAGTACTGCTCTTAAGCAAATAGAAATATCAACTTGTTATAGATCTTTACCTTTACTTTTTACGCATTGGTGCAAAGGAAAGATAGAAAGAATAGTAAAAAGCCAATATGGCTCCATCAGGAGGTCTTTAATGACCAGAACATCAAAAAGGAATCCTACAAAAAGTGGAAACATGGATGAATTGCTAAGGAGGAGTACAAAAGAATAGCACAAGCAGGTAAGGACAAAATCAGAAAAGCTACGATACAAAATGAGTTACACCTAGCAAGGGACATAAAAGACAATAAGAAGAGGTTCTTTAATTACATTAGAAGGAAGAAAAAGATGAAGGTCCTCTACTTAGTGGGAAGGAGAGCTAATAACTGATGACATCAAGAAGGCATTTTTCCCTTTCTGCCTCTGTAACAGTTGCTCAAAGGAAGCAGAAACTGAGCATCTGAATGCAAAGATTAAATGAGGCCCAGGAAATAAAACTCAAAAGGCAGGTGTGGAGGTCAGTCTGATGGTGTGTGTCTGTCCTGAGACATCTATCACCATGGTCTGGTCTGGTCTGATTGCATCTGTTCTTCAGTGCTCACTTCTTTTAGCCCTATCTTTCTCGTGCGCTGTTTGCTGTTCCAGCATGCAAAATCCCCCTACCCACTCCAACACTTACTCTTTTCTTTCTATGGTGAGTTCCACTCAAAAAAACAGCCAAGACTTCTCACTTGGCTTAACGCTACATGCTTCAGACCAGCTCCAAATGCCTACAGCACAGACCTCCTGCTTCCCTTGCTGCTGACAACTGACCCCTGTGTGGTAAGGCTGGCTACCGGGTGTGGGGAGGAGCTGAGTTTGAGATTCCCTTGCAAGGGGGACCCTTGTGCCATTCTGGCTTGCTCCATTCTTTTGGGATCGGCCTCCAGCCTTCCCCAGTCAGAAGAGTGGTTGAGATGATGAAGGGCCTTGTTGGATGGAGGGAGAAAATGGGGAAGGGGAGGATGTGAATTCCTGGAAAACAGAGGATTCTGCCCTGAAGGGAAAATGTGGTTACTGTTCCTTTCCTGACCAGGAAGAGGGAAACAAATCTGTTCCGAGAGACAGAATGAGTCCAGTGCTCAGGCCACTACAGTTCCTTGCGTTCTCCAGATCTGGGTTCTAATCAGTGCTTTAGCCTTTAAGCTCCTGTAAGGGTCCATTCTAATTCTTTCCCTTCCCCTTTCCCTGCTGGGTGAAGTAAAATGGCAACAAATCACAGATATAATGTTTCTCTGGCTTAACCAATAAAATCCCTCCCCACCCCATTCACATCAATAAATGTGAACTTAGAAAAAGCCAGGGACGACATAAATCATCACATCATTTACATCTTTGTTAACCGTAAAACATTCATGCGCACGGGAAGGAAGGTGGCGCCTGAGGCATACTGGATCTCTCTGAGGACACCTTCCCACTTCTTCCCTTCTTCGTCATACCTGAAGGGAGGGAGACAAAATATTATGGTCAGCAAAGAACTCTATTCTCAACTGTGTTCCCCATCCCAGCTTTGGCTATGACAAATAGTCAGATTCAGTGTTGCTCTAGTGATGTGTTTACTTGTAGTATGTTGTTCAGCCACTAGATGTCTCTGTGTGTAGAGTTCCAGACAGAGTGCGGTGTCTGGTAAACAAGAGAGACAGAAGTGGAACTCAAGCAGTGTGGAAACCTGTTTGATTGTGTCAGTAGCTGTAGTTTGTTTTCTTTAATACATGCCTCTTGTTTAAGGACTGTGATTCCATATATCATGACAGCTACCAAGATTGGTAGGAAGGACTTGTTTGGTCAGTATCTGTCATTTGAATATCGACTTAGGCCTTATCTAAAGTCCATTGAAGTCAACAGACTTTGAATTTGGCTCTTAGAGCTGATGAAAAATGCCAGACTGACAGTTCTGGAGGCTTGAGTCCACTCCACAGAACTGCTACAGTACAGGCATCAACTAGCAAATTTCCTTATGATACCCTGCCAGTATACCTGCCCCCCTGCCCCTGATGGGGCACATTTAGTGGGGAGGGATAGGTCACTTCCTAAGGACTGAATGGCAGTGGTCTCTCTGCTGAGATTGCTGACGAGGGTGCCAGTTAGAGCGGTCTTGGGGAAGTAGGTATTTTTCCACTGGGGACTGGACTGAGGCCCCCAAGACTCAAACAACCCCCATCGCTTGGTAAATACGCACCTAGCTTTGCTATGATCCCGTGCCAGAGAAGTGACAGAGCCAGATCCTCAGCTGGTATAAAATGCCAAAGCAGCTCGTAGTCAGTCGTAGTCAAATGAAGTCAGTGGAGCTCAGGGAATTGACACAGCTGAGGCTCTCATCCTATAGATCCCTCTCCTCCCAAGTTTGTTAGGTCTTGACAATCAACCTGCTTTGGAAGCGGACTCGCATTTCATCTTGGTTCAAAGCAGGTTTGGTCAGAATTGCACTTAGAACACTGAGTTGCCTTTTGGCACCAAGATTAAGCACATACCAGTGGGACTCAACCCCAGAGTTAGCAATAGCGGGAAACTTTGTGCAAAATTTCTCTAGTGCAGACAAGGCCTTGGTTAAAGGGTGATTTAATTTCCAGTTTCATAGACTTTGAGGTCAGAAGAGACCTTTATGATCAACTAGTCTGACCCCCTGTATAACACAGGCCATATACTTTCACCCAGTTACCCCAGTTTTGAGCCCAATAACCTGTGTTTGGCTAAAGCGTATCTTCCAGAAACGCACCTGGGCTTTATATGAAGACATCAAGAGATGGAGAACCACCACTTCCCTTGCTAGTTTGTTCCAGTGGTTAATCACCCTCACTGTTCAAAAACAAAAATGGTGCCTTATTTCCAGTTTGAATTTGTCTGGCTTTAACTTCCAGCCATTGGCCCTTATTCTGTCTTTCTCTGCTCAATTAAAGAGCCCTTCAGGACCTGGTATTTTCTCCCCATGAAGGTGATACCCTGTGCTTGTCATTTCCCAGTCGTCTTTTCTATAAGCTAAACCAACTGAGCTCCTTAAATCTCTCACCGTCAGGCATCCTCGGCAGCCTCTGAATTGTTTTTGTGGCCCGCATTTCTGTACCCTCTTTCATTTTTTAAATCTTTTTAAAATCGCTGGGGAGAAGTGAGTATTGCTTAAAGGCAAGAGATTAATGGATTTTAAACCATTACTGGTTAAAACCCCAGAAGAACTCAGCCCCCAGCCATGCTCTTTGCTCGCAATGGCTACGTCCCTTACCTCCAGATGTCATTGAGCTCGGTTGGCACCAGTTCTCCTGACTCCGTCTCCACTGTGGCAAATCCACCAAGTAAATACAGACTGCCAGCCAGACTCACCAGGCTGACAGAGCTGCGCTCCTGGGGGAATTCAGTGAAGGGCTCCCACCTGCCGGGCAGAAAGGTTAGACTTGTTAGCAAGGTGTTCTGGGCACCCTCTATCAGTGCAGCTACGTCAGCATGGATGTGGGCCTGGAATCTGGTGAGTTCGGAGCACTAATCCCAGTAGTGTGACTTGCCGGCTTGTGTGGCCCTCAGACCAGCTGCTAGGTCCAGTTTTTTCAAAAGCAGCCTCCAGTTTTGGGTGCCCTATTTCAGACATCCACAGCCTGATTTTCAGGAGTGCTGAGCACCCACAACTCCCCTTGGTAGATGCAGAAGACCCTGGATACACCAGAAACAATCTGTCCTATTCTGATCTGTATAGGTTCTTATATGCCCCAGTAAGGAGTGCAGCATGAGTGTCTGCCTGTCATGCTTTACACAGTGTGACTGGTGGGCTTCTGCTGAGTGTGTGTAGGAGGGGAGAGGGGAGAGTTTGCACCTTCTTGCATACTACAGAGCACCAAACTCACCAGGGGCTTTTGGGGTAGGGCAGTGGAGTGGATCTAAGACTACACAGAACCATGGAGGGGCAGCGTGGTCAGTGTGAGGGCTACTACAGCCCTTGGGAGGATTCCTCCCCTTCTGAGTTCCTAGAGCTATACGGCCTGTGCATGGAGCGCTCTCAGGGGTTGATCTCACGCCCATTGAAGTCAGTGGGGATCAAGCTGTTAGTGAGCAGGAAGGAGTCAGAAATCTCCCCTCCCAGCTGAGTTTCATTCAGACCCTCGCCAGGCTGAGAAGTGAGAGTTGCCCCTGGAAATTGCAATATATCCTGATATCCGGACAGGAAGGCGACCCCATCCCAATGCCTGGGGATGCAACGGCTCAGGCCTTCTCCTCCATCCTGGTTGAGTGACCCCACTCTCCAGGCTCTCTGGGCATTCAAGCTATTGATATCTCCCCAAGCCTCTGGCGCTAGACAAATGCCCCCGGCCCAGCACTGGCAATTGGCAAAAACTAACACCAGACGAAGAGGTGCATCAATTGCACAGGGAACTGAATGGATGGAACCAAGACAGCTTCAAATCATTGGCTGATTGGGGGCAAGTTGTTTCCTACATTCCTGCAACTGCTCCCTAGAGCATTTTCATCCCGAGGATGAGCCGTGGTACGTACTTGTTAGCTGCAATGTCATATGCTTCCACCGAGTCAGTCAAGCCAGAGTCGGTCACGCCCGTTGCCACATAGATCTTGCCATTGTGTACGGTTGCTCCAAACAGAGAACGGGCAGTTTTCATGGGAGCCAGCTCCTTCCACTCAAACTTCTTCGGGTTGTAGACGCACATCTTGTTCAGGCACTTCCTGCGAAAGGGCAAGAGGGAAAAGCAGCCTCACTGAATTATTACATGGAATAATAATAATAATTATTATTAATTATTACATTATTACATCCTCACACACAGGATGGAATTATTGCATTGTGCCAAGGGATGGGAATTCTGGAGTATCGATCTAAGTCGGCAGCTGGTTGTAACTTTCAGACTCTGCTGCTACACTTGAAATTGGGGTCGGTGCATTTTACTGTTGAGCCCAGTTCAATAGATGCCTTTCCTTTGTACGACATGCACCTTTCTTGTGTACACGCCATTGACCATGAGCACCCTGGGGTTGTGTATGTAACATTTCACTCCATATTCTTCATGAAAATATGCTGATGGTCTGGATATGACATAACTGAGATGTACCTTATGCAAGATGGGTCTTGTAAGATATCATTGGAAAGGTTATGATTTACTGAATGCAATTATCCAGTTTGTATGCCTGTATCATTTCTGTATCTGAAGTTAGGAATATTGACTATGTATCTGTATTTCAGCTATGCTGCTTTGGGTAATGCCCACTGCTAACACTTCAGGTACAACAATGGAAAAGCCAGACAGGGCTGATGGCCCATCAGAGAGGACAATGAATTGTGAAAAGGCTTGGCCTTCCAGCGGACCTTCCATACTGCCACTGACTCGTGGATGCTGTGATTCTACAGAGTCAGGTGGTCTTGTCACCTGATACTAAACATTACCTTGGACTTCTTGTAACTTTCCACTGGAAGGGAAGGAGGGTCATCTTTGGGAAACAAAAGATTCCCACCTTTGTAAATCCTATTTAAGCGGGGGGAGGAAGGCAAATGGGACTCCTCCTCTCCAGACCTGTCTGCCCAAGAAGAAAGACTGAAAAAGACACCTGAAGGGAAGACAAGGGGGAGTCCAGACTGAGCCAGGGGTGACTGAACCAGTCTGAAAAGGAATGTAACTGGAACTCTGAAACACAGAAACTTTGCAACCTGCCTAAAATAACATTTAGGGTAAGAAATTACATTTTGTAACCTGTTTCTTAAGTATATTGAGCTTAGCTTGAATACTTTGGTTTATTTGCTCAGTAATCTACTTTGTTCTGTCTGTTATCTCTTCTATTCACTTAAAATTCACCTTTTGTAGTTAAACTTATTTCTTGTTCATAATTCAGTTTATGTAATTTCTAACTGGGGGGTGGGGGGGAGAAGTTGTGCATATCTCCCTCCACATTGAGGGAAGGGGCGAATTTCATAAAACCTTTCGGTTTGTACCCCTTAAAGGGAGTGGGCACCAGAGTGCTGGGGCGAGCACTCTGAATCATCCCAGAATGGATCTCTGTCTCTCTCTACAGCTGGGCGTAGCCCTGCCTGTGTGCTTGGCTGGAAGAGGCATGTAAGCCTAGCCCAGCAAGGCCAGGTAAAGGGGACCCAGGCTGGCAGAATAGGGTGGCTTAGTGGCATCCCAGCACATCAGGTGACACCCCAAAGGGTCCAAACCCGTCAGAGTGTACACTCATTACTAGCTATGTGTCTGTCTAGCTATATGCAAATCAGGGATCTGTATGCATGCACCCAGCAGCAGGCCTTATTTGTTAAGTACGGATGATGAAATTTGATACTGTACCAGAAATTAATAAAAAGAGTTCCTGCCCCAAAGAGCTTACAGTCTAGGAGGTATATGGCTGTGTATATACCCTCTTTCCAGACTGTAATCTCTTTGGTGCAGGGCCTATCTTTGCTGTGGTAGGCCAGGCTTATTTTGTCAATATTTATTTTTGCTGTTTTACAATGGCTGGAATTTTCATTTAAGGTGGCAGGTTATGCTGAGGCCTTGTTCCCTGCAGATAATAAATGGCAACTGGGCGTGAGGGACTGTTTTGTGAAGTTGTTTACCACCGCTGCGGCTGCGACAGCTGGATCTTGCTGTGCCAGACCAGCCTTCTCCCAGGCTGGACTCCTTGGTTTGATGACAGGCAGCTTCCCTGCTAAGGGGATTCTCATGTCTCTTCTGTCCTCTCCTGCTATTTGTTATGCTTGTTTACATGGGGAAGGAGGAGGATATCCTTTCTCCATTGTGGCCTTATATTGTCCTTTTTCCTTGTGCAGATCACCCATTGATCTCAATGGAGTTAGACAGGCAGTCCAAGGGCCCTGAGAGAAACTTTAGCAACACAATCAAGGCTGGACTCAGACCAGAAGCCTGGAAGTGAAGGGTTCCATGTCTTAGGCCCCCCCACAGTCCCATTTGATCCGTCTGTTCCCCTTCACTCCTTAATCTTCTGGTACCCTAGAATGCTACTTATGTACCCAACAGAGCTCCTTCCACAACTTCCTTCTTGTAGTCATGACCTAGGGTATGAAAGCAGCCAAACCCACGTGCCATCAGAGGTGTTTTGTCCCTCCCACTCCTTTTATATCCCTTGCTCTTTCACTTACTTGTCACTTCTTTTGCCTCCGATGACATAGATTAGATCCTTGTCTGATACCACAGCATGGCCATAGACTGCGTAGGGGAGCGGATCTGACTCGCCCCATTTAAATGACCTGTATCAGGATTATGAAAAGCAAGGGTATTATATTGTTTAGATGGGGGTAGCATCCAGAAGACACGAGGGGCTTTCCAACCCCATAGGTAGATGGATGCAGTTCCTGCCCAAAGTGCATGGAGTCTAAAAACTCATTAACAAAAGTCAGAGTCAACCACTAAGAAAAAGAAACGCCATACGGGATACTTGCTATAATACGCATTCTTTTCTGTAGCATCCTCTCGGCAGCTTAGCTTGTTGTATTTGGCTTCATGTTTATACAGCACCTTCTATCCCAGGATCTCAAACACTTTGCAAACATTCATTGATTGATACCTCTGTAAGGTAGCTAGTCCTGCATTATCCTTGCTTTACAGAGGGGGAGGCGCTGATGTACAGAGAGGTTAAGGGTCACATTTTCAGAAGTTACCGCTAATTTGGGGGTAGCTCAGTTTTCAGGTGCCCTACATGTGACACTCAGTTGGGGTTTTGGGTGTTCGGCACCTCTTAAAATCAGGCTCTCGTTCTCTAACGTTGGGCACCCACATATGGAGGCACCTAAAATTCAAGCCCGCATCTGAAAATCTGGACCTAAGTATCTCGCCTGCGTTCCCAAAGCAGGTCACAGTCAGAGCCCTGACTAGAATGGAGATCTCTTGACTCCATCTTGTTCTGTAGCCACTCGACCATTCTGTACAAACACTGCACACACCACTCCCCCATGCTGTACAAACAATCCCTCACACACAAGGACAAATTTCTCTTTCTACAGACTGAAGACCAGAGAAAGGCACTTCCATAGAAACCGAAAAGTTCTGGATTGAATTGGCCTTAGATCTACCAAGTCTAACCCCCTAATTCAAGCAGGAATAATCCATCCATCATTAGATAAGACTGTTTGCTGAAATTTCAGCTGTCAATAAAATGGGGCCGTGTATGATTATTGTGCTGGTCACTTTGAAACCCAGTTGCATAGAAGACGGTCTGAAAGCTCTCCCTGGTTATAATCTTTTTCAGCTACATGCACTTCAGGCCACTTAGCAAAGAGAGCCCCCGCCCCCAAGAGAGTTTTAGGGCACAGATAAACAACATGCTTGATAGGAATGGGAATTGGTTTGAAATCTCTGCCTATGAAACAGACATGCCTAAAGAAAACAGCCCAGACATGTCTAAATATAAACTGAGTAAAAGACTCCAGCTCACTAGCTATTCCAGCTTATTGCAGGCCGACAGGGAGATTGTTTGGCATTTCTGTTTGCCTTTCAGTGAGATTTAATACTTCAGGCAGTTCATAGTTCAGTATACAAAGCATATGCTAAGATTAGTCTTAACCACTGTGGGGAAGCCGGGCAGCTCCTGTAATTCCAGATTAGTGGGAAAAGACAGTTTGATGCTTTTTTCCAATGAGAAGAATTTACAGTGCATGGGACATGTGGCTTTCTGCAGAGTAGATTAAAGCTAGGTATTGGGAATGGGTATGTTATGATTCACAGATTCATAGATGATCAAGCCCAAAGGGACCATTGTAATCATCAATTTTTCAAACTGTGCATCATGGCTCTCAACCTAACTGGAATGCAAATACCTCGAAACAGAGAAAGGGAAATACTTTCCACAATGTATTATTAACCCTGGGAATTCCCTGCTGCATGATATTAATGAGGCAACTAGCTTTACAGGGAAATGACTGGTATGACACCACTTTCTCTGCTCCCATAGACGAAGGAGAATTTGGTAGGGTGCGCTCTCCCTTTCTGGTCTCATTGCCAGAGGGGAGGGAAATCAGGCTGGTCCTTTTGGTGCCAGATCAGGCCTAAGCAGTCACTTGCATCGCTTATTCTTGTCCACAGCTACGCTCGCTGGGATTGAGATGGCAAGGGCAATTGATGTTCATGCTTCTGAGCATATGATGTTCAACAGCTGGGTGGCAAAGGATAGCACCCTATGGGGTGTATTGGGGTCAGGGGCTGCAATCCTCCAGGAAAAGGGTCATTTCAAATTTGGTTGTAAATAGAGGCCAACAAATTCTCCATGAGCCTGATCCTCTGAGTATCCTCCACAAAACCTTGAAGGATCTGGACCCTTGAGAGGTCTGGGTTTGAGAGATTCTGAATCCCTTTATTGGCATCATTCTAAACAGCGGTTGTGACCAGAGTCCAGTTTTGTTGCCCGTGACCATCTACCAGGGGCATGTTTGCCGATGGCTGCCCTCTTAGGGCTGTTACACACCCATGAGACTGCCCCGGCGCCCAAAACATTAAGGGCCATATCCTGCCTTCTGAGATCTCCGGGCAGTTCCTGTGTGAATATAGCCAAAGGCACAGTCTGGCCCTTGATAAAATTAGTGTTGATTGGCTGCCCCTTAGCGGCCTCAATCCCCTTTCCCTTGGCGGTTTCAATTGCAATAAACCCAACAGATGGTACCGGAGATGGATCAGAGCCGCAAGGGAGGGATTTGGATTTGGGACAATTCCACTTGCTGGGTGACTGGATCTAGCATTCAGAGACTGTCTCTAGATGTTACGTCAATTTTTAGGTCCCTGTACAGATCGATTCATTCTCACACCCCAGCCTAGCTGCTTCGCTTCTCAGGCACTTACAATCGGTCGTAGCACATGACGGAGTCCAAGGTCTGTTCTCCTTCTTTCAGTTCTTTCCCTCCTACCACGAAAATGGAGTTTTCTGCATCTCCCAGGCCAAAGAGACAGCGGGGGGAAGGCAGAGGGGGCATGCCCAGCCAGTCAGAGTCCAGGTGATCATACTGCAAGGAAACGAATAGCCATGAGGGTACAGTATGCACTGATTTAGTTGGTGTTGGTCTTGCTTTGAGCAGGGGGTTGGACTAGATGACCTCCTGAGGTCTCTTCCAACCCTGATATTCTATGATTCTATGCACCAGTCCCTCTCTGACGTATAAATGGATTTGCTTACTCTGTCAATTTGTTAAATTAAAATAAAATATCAGGGACCAAGTGTGCAGTGACAAAGCACTGAGCCCATTCCTTCAGGTACCAAAGGGCACGCCCAGTTCTGCAGCCTCCTGCTAAGCAGCCCCAGGGTGGAGATTCTCTGCGGATCCTTTCCTTGCTTGTTTCCATGTGCTCCAGTTGTATCCACCTGCTGGTTCTTGTCTTATACTTAGCCTGCAAGGTCTTTAGGCAGGGACTGTCTTTTTGTTGCGGGCTCATACAGTGCCTTGCACAGTGGGGTCCTGCTCCATGATGGGGGCTCCTACACGTAAGGTGATAAACAGGACCCAAGTGCCCTGTAGAAATGGCCTCTTCTCTTTTCACGGAAGGCTACTCGACGATGACTTTGCACGTTTCTATACAGCTCAGTCTCCTTGGGCTGAGCTGGTCTCAAATTTTTCGGTTACTGAGCAATCGTGCCAGGAGGAGCTCTGATACCATAACCACCTCAGCTTTAGCTCTGTCTCCCAGCCTTCAAAAGAGATTTCATCAGAATAGTTTTTGGCAATGGGACTTAACTGTGCATTTTCTGTAATGCAGCCCACTCCCCCGAGTAACGTAAGAATAAAATGATGGTTCCGTGCTTTTCCCACCCCAGCACTGCTCACCAGGGCTGCAAAATCAAACAGTGCTTAGCCTGGTGCCAGCTCACAAGACAAGTTGCTGTTAGAGAGGGACAAACCAGCTTTGAAATAAAAACCTCCCTGATAGATGTCAAGGCCAGCAGAGACCATTATGATCATCTAGTCCAACCGCCTCATAACACAGGCCAAAGATCCTCACCCAGTCGTCACCACATTAGCCCTATTTGGAAATTCCAAACTTTTTACAACACATCTATCTATCTCCATACACTCTCTCTCTCTCTCTCTCTCTAATTTGTCTGTCTCAGAGTTTTCTATAGTACCATCATGTGAGTATCTAAATATTTTCATGGCCTACATATTACTATGTAACAAGCCATTGACTTAATGCGTAACAGCGAGCCGTATTCAATCACTCTCCACAATGTCTGACAGAGCAATAAAATGCTTGTGGCATGCATTTTTATAAGGGACACACAAGCCAAATACAACTAACACACATGACAGTGAGTTGCATTGGCTTTGTGCTATGCAGAACCTAAAAATCAGCGATCCTTCTAGTGGACCATAGAAGCAAAAGAGTAATGAAGCCGGTACCTGTAAGAAGTAGGAGCTCATGGGGTCCTCTTTGTTGTCCTCATTGTAGTACAGTCCCCCTGCTATGAAGATCTGGTTCTCTTTGGTTACCAGACTGACATGATTCTTTGGGATCTGAGCCGAGATGGAGGCAAAATAGCACTCGTTAGCGCTGGGATCATAGGCCACCGCCCCAGCACTGCTCACCATGAAAATGAGGTCCTGGAGGAACATCCCAAAGCGCATTGTGTCATTTAAGATCCCTGGGAGGACATCCTCCTCATTATCATCTCCCTCGGCCACTTCTCCATTGACAGCGTTGTCCCCAGCTGTCGTCTCACTGCTTTTCTTCACCTTCTTCTTTTTCACCACCATGAATTTGCCTTCGTTGGCGTCCTTCACCACCTGGAGTTTCTTGAGCAGCTCCGGGATGGACTTCACAATGGGGTGCTTCTCCACGTGGTCCCTGATGTAGTCCTGGGGCAGGAGGCGGAAACGGATGCTCTCGAAGACCACCGGCAAGGCCTGGATCCGGCTCTCGCGGTCCTTGGCTTCCACCCACTTCATCACCGTCTCAAAGACCGCCTCCTCCTTCTCAGTGTTAAGGGAGTCAGTGGATATGACAGCAATGAGCTCATCAGGGGAGAGCTTGTAGAACTCCTCATCCCGGGAGACCAGGGCAAAGCGGTCGCAGATGAAATCCCGGGCGGCCACTGCCAGGCGGGCACAATCCAGCATCAAGCCTAGCCTGAAGATCGCCAAGCAGTTGCTGAGGCAGAGACGCTTCTGCAGGAAGGAGACACAGACTGTGAAGATGGAGGGGATCTGGAACATGTTGGCCACGGAGAAAATGTCCTGCACGTTCTGCTCGGTGAGCTCCAGCTCGGAGGTGTAGATGTAATGGAGGATCTTGCGCATGACTTCGGGGTCCACGTCCTCCAGGTCGATCTCCCTCTTCTTACTCTCCTCCATGTCTGAAAGGAACATTGCCCGGAAATAGGGGCTGCAGGCTGCCAGCACCAGCCGGTGGCAGGGGAATTCCTTCCCCTTGACTTTCAAGACACAATCCAGGAACTTGTTGTGGTCCAGCATGTCTTTGAGCCCATCCTGGAGGAGTGTCTGCTGGTAGAGACGCAGCTCTTCTGCTTGATCTATAGGCAGTGTCATGCTTGAAAGTAATGGCTTGTTTGCTCTTCTCCTTTTTTTCCCCCCCTATCTCCCAGCTGAGAGACTTCCCCGAAGCAGTGCAGCTCTCCCTTGCTTCCTGACAGCTGGAGCCCTAAGAATGTGAAGCACTTGCTGCTAATACAACTGGCTGCAGCCTCAGCGAGGGGCTTTATATATAACCGCAGCCTCACAAAGCTTAAGGCCCCCATATTGGAGCATGTGTAAGCCGATCACCCTCTCATAGGACACATTGGACAACCGGGAAGGGAGGGGGCTGGAGGAACAGCTGTACGTGCAGCCTGGACCCATCAGGAATGGTCTGTCCGCTCATGAATCAGTGCTGGGCTTTTCCGGAAGGCCAGCGTGTGACTGGCAGCCTTCGTCATAGCGTCAGATGAATCAGAAAGGAAAAAAAAACAGCCTCCAAGCCGGTGAACTGTAGGGTTTGTTATCCCTCTTCCCCCTCCCTCTCTTCAACCTCGAGTGCAGGACTCACCTGGCTAAAAATACACTATGACGCTAAATCTGGAGATATGCAATGAGGTGTCCTATCGTACTGTCATTGTGACGCAGCTAAGGCTGTCCCGGTCATTTGGACGGTTGATTTTCTGGGGGGCAGAGGGGAAGGGAAGGGAGACATTCCAGTGACCTGCTCCAGGGTAACTGTTGGTGGGGGGAGGAGTGTTTTACATGCTCAGCTGTGTGTCATAGCCCTCTACTGGAAGCAGCTAAAGGAGGTTCTTCCACAGAACATATGGTAGGGGCCTGTGGTTTTGGAGGATGCGGCTCTGGGGTCTGATCTGTCTGTGGTATTTCTATGGAACCCCATCACTGTTGTGTCAGAACAGGCCCCACAGTTTTAATGTATTTTTCCTCCCATCCCCTCTGGGAGGCAGGGCAGTGCTACTATCCCCATTGTACGGAGGGGGAACTGAGGCACAGAGAGATTAAGTGACTTGTTCAAGGTCACACAGAGTCTGGTGGAGCCGGGACGCAAGACTGGCGCCCTACTCACCGGGCTGTCCTCCCTCTCTGTTGCCCACTATTCCCCGCTATCTAGAGCCAGCTGGAAAAAATTCACAAATTTTCAATGGGAAAAAAGGGCCGCACGTTTCATAATAACTTCTGAGAAAGATGATCCAGTCTGGGGGCCAGCTCTGCTGCTGTCTCGGTGGCGTTCCCAATGGCCAGGGTATGTAGCATCAGGACACCTGCGGTGCTCCGAGGTGGCTGCCAAGATATAGTGACCATAATAAAGCAAAATTGTGACAGCTCAAAAAGCTCATGGGAGCGTTTTACAATGGATGAACCAGGCAGGGGAACTGTTATAAATACCAAAAAGAAAAGGAGGACTTGTGGCACCTTAGAGACTAACCAATTTATCTGAGCATAAGCTTTCGTGAGCTGCAGCTCACTTCATCGGCTGCAACTCTGAAACCTGTTATAAATACCGTTATGTTATCACTATATAGTGATAGTTTTTACTCAGACATCAATTTGCACTGCAACGTTTCCGTTACAAAGGTCAATCCCTGCCCCCTAACCTGCACCTCTTTCCCTCCCCCCTCCCAACTATTATGAACGGTGCGCCTACCTTGTACAGTTAACCCAGGCTTTTATCCAGATTTTAGCCCTAACCCCTCTCCCATCCGCACAGAAAATCCTTTGACCCGGGTCCGGAGGTGCTTGACACCTGAGCTAGCTTACCCAGCAGGGGGTGGGGCTGGAACCTGAGCTCCGCTTTACCTCAGCCTGCCTCTGCACTGCAAAATGGGCAGTCCCAGCCTAAGTCCCTCGGATGCTGATGGTGCTTTAGTGCCTTCCAACAATTCCCCCAAAGGACAGACAAGTTCGCTGGCAATGAACACAAGAATCCTGGCTCCAGAGGGGTAGCCGGGTTAGTCTGGATCTGTGAAAGTGGCAAAGAGTCCCGTGGCACCTTCTAGACTCACAGACGTATTGGAGCATGAGCTTTCGTGGGTTTTCGTGGCATCCGGCGAAGTGGGGGTTCACCCACGAAAGCTCATGCTCCAGTATGTCTGTGAGTCTAGAAGGTGCCACAGGACCCTTTGCCGCTTTTACAAGAATCCTAGAGCGTCTCTGCACAACCACCCTTGGGATAGGCCCCCAGACACCAGTGACAGCAGAAGCAGTGAGGACTCAGTAATTTGGGCAGGGATTGGCCATGGGGCTGCTCACGCCTGGGCTAAGCTAACCTCTGTGCTCAGACCTGGGTGCTAATAACCTGGGTTAACTGTGCAGTGTAGACCTAGCCTAAAAGACACAAAGGCCCTGTCTGAACTGGGGACATTTGTATCAATATACGTAGATGTGAACCCCAAGTGCAGATGTGCTGCGTTAGTGTAATCTAGAGTTTGCAACGGTGTGGTCTACCCCTACCTCAACCACAAGAGCCCTGCGCGGATACAAATTTATATCTGCGGATGCGGATATCCGCGGATATAAATTGGTATCCGCAGAACCGAGGGCTCTCCTGGGAACCATAGCGGTGAAAGGAGCAGAACATGGGGCTGCCGCTCCCAGGAGCCAGTGCCCCATGCTGGCAGCTCTTCCGGCATGGCAGCCCTGGCCCCAGCCCTGCCCCCCCGTCTGTGTCTCCCATCTGGGGGAGTGTGTGCTGCTTGAACACGAGAGCACAAGCAGGGATAGCTGCTGGTGAGCCTGGTGCCTGCCCCAGCGGGTAGGGTACTGGGGGCAGTGCAGCCCCGCCGGAGGAGCTGCTGGCGTGGGGGATGAAGACGGGCACTGGCTCCTGGGAGCGGTGCCCCCACGTTCTTCTCCTTTCCCCGCTGCGGTTCCCGGGAGAGCCCAGCGGGTCCACAGATATCGATTTATATCCGCGGACGCATCCGTGAATATAAATTTACATCCACGCAGGGGCGGTGCGTGGGTCAGGCCTTGGGGGCAGCCCAGTGCGCGGGGAGGGGGGGGGTGAGCTTTGTGAGGCTGCGGTTATATATAAAGCCCCTCACTGAGGCTGCAGCCAGTTGTATTAGCAGGGTCACGATTTCGGCACCTGTGGTCCCCCAAATTTTAGGGTGCTTCTGCCACTCCTACTTTCTAGCCTTACTTATGTTTATGAATCAGTACAAATACCCCCAGTATAGACAGGCCCAGAGAGGAGAGAAGATCTCTTCTTCTCTCAGGGTAAGGGGAGGGATAGCTCAGTGGTTTGAGCATTGGCCTGCTAAACCCAGGGTTGTGAGTTCAATCCTTGAGGGGGCCATTTAGGGATCAGGGCAAAAATTGGAGTTTGGTCCTGTTTTGAGCAGGGGGTTGGACTAGATGACCTCCTGGTCCCTTCCAACCCTGATATTCTATGATCTTGGTTTTCGCTTGTGTTAGGTCTTCTCCACTGGGACAGAACATCCTTCTGGCATTGTCACATCAGAGGAACAGAAAAAAGCCTGATTGAAACTCATGGGGATACATGCTGGCTCCTCCAAGCAGTTCTTGTAATGGAATAACAATGTGTAAACAAAACAAAGATAGATAGAAGGAAAATTGCTGTGTACCTGAAGATTGTGACGAGGTAAATTAGTTTTGACAGACTGACGTGAGGAGAGTAACTACAGTATAACAATTCATAGCTCTTGTAAAATTGGTACATAAGTTTCTTTTATTTTCTTCCCTTAATCTATAGCCTCAGGGGTGGTCTGCACACAGAAATTGCACCAATTTAATTAAATCAATGTAATTAAATCAGCACAAAGATATCAGCCACTCTTACTGGTGTAGTTAAAGCAGTACAACCCATTCCCTGCAATGTGGGCATCGTTATATTCGTATAAAATTGCCTTATGGTTATTCTCCGACCTGAAGGGGGGCAGCTATCTATACTGGAATAACTACAGCCATGCTACTGGTATAACTAGTTCAGTGAAAAATCACAGCCCTCACCGAAATAGCAATACCAATAAAAAAAACTGGGGTAGACCAGGCCTAAAATGATTTAAGAGTGTCCACATAAGAAGAGTGCACCGATTTAACTAATTTTATGTAGAGACAGGTTTTCTTAACTTGGTGCAATTTCCACATAGACTGTGCTTTAGATTTGAACTTACCGCTGTTGTATTGGAATCTGGATGGCTCCAGACCGAGGAGGGCCTCTTCTCCTAGATTTAATCTGGGTGCAGTTTAGAGGTGGCAGAGCTCTCCTGAGTTTTCTATCATTGATGGTGGAAGCCGCCTAAGATCAACTGATCTCACCAAAGTGTTGTCATTTGGGGATGGAGGTCTGCGAGAACAGCTCTTGAAACTTCGGTGCCATCAAAGCCAAAACCCTGGTTTGGCCTGGAGTCCAAACACCAGACCCATTATTCAGAAAGGAAGCAGCTGGGTGGTTGAGTGTGTGTGAAAATCTGGAACTAGGTGACCCACCCAAGGTTACACAGGAAGTCTGAGGCACAGCCAGGAATTAAGCCTAGATCTCCAGCTTATTATATGTGGAGCAATTTGTCCATCCAGAAGATGGAGGGAAACATCCAGTTGATAATGAGCTGAAATGAATGGAAGACAACAGAGACTCAACAGAGACTCCTCAAGACTGGAACCTTGCAAAGTGTCACCGAGATTGTGATAACAACAGTCTCAGATATGACCCTATCTGTCTCGTCGACTGACAATCAGTTTTTATTACAGACCAAATACAGCTGCATCTCATTCTGCTCACGCACCAAAGCTGATGGAAACGGCACACTGTCCTAAGGGCTGCCCCTGGACTGGCAGAAGCTCAAGGAGTCTGTAAGCCAGGGACCTGGATGTTTCTTATCTGCTGTTGGAGCACTGGCTCCGTTTGGCTCAGGTGGGTTTAAGCTACGCAAGCAAGTTCCTACAACTGTACGGTGGGAAAGAGGGCATCGTTGCAGAGCTCTTCATCTTCTTTGTTTCTATTGTTATGTTTCTGCATCTTGGGGTTCGAGAGAGACACAACCCATCACGATGCAATGCGTGCTCTTTAGCTGGCTGTGCGTGGGCTGCATGGCCGTTTTACACACAACATCTCTGATGCCATGGTGATTCCTGCATGCCCAGCAGCCCGCTGCCTCTGCTCAGCTACTTTGATTGTCTTTTTCAGGCAGCGTCTTCTGTGGCTTTTAAACTGCAGCATTTTAGGAGCTGGTTTTGTAAGCTGTGTGTCCGTTGGAGTGTTGCTTTTTGGGGCTGGAGGCTGTGGCTGCTCAAAGCCAGGTTCCAAATTCTCCCTGCCACCGAATATCTGGGTTTTGGATTATTTTCCCCCTTATGCATTAGTTTCGACTTTGTCAATATGAATCTCATTTTTTACCCATGTCTTTAATCTCTCTAGATCCTGTTCTTTTCTTTGTCCCTCTTGAATGGTATCATCTCAGTTTTATTAGCGTGTTGTTTATTTATACTTCCGGGTCATAAGGTGAAGCAATTCATTGAGACTGGACCTAACCCAGTTCCAGAGAGCAGCACATAAGAATGACCACACTGCGTCAGACCAAAGGTCCATCTAGCCCAGTATCCTGTCTCCCGACAATGGCCAATGCCAGGTGCTAGAGGGAATGAACAGAACAGGTCATCATCAAGTGATCCATCCCCTGTCGCCTATTTCCAGCTTCTGGTAAACAGAGGTTAGGGACACCATCCCTGCCCATCCTGGCTAACGGCCACTGATTGACCTATCCTCCATGAATTTATCTAGTTCTTTTTTTAACCCTGCTAC
Source organism: Chelonia mydas (assembly GCF_015237465.2). Classification (NCBI taxonomy): domain Eukaryota; kingdom Metazoa; phylum Chordata; order Testudines; family Cheloniidae; genus Chelonia; species Chelonia mydas. Next base: position 253,592,523 of record NC_057850.1, read on the forward strand.
AGTCTAGGCCTTCAAAACATCCTCTGGCAAGGAGTTCCACTGGTTGACTGTGCATTATGTGAAGAAATTCTTCCTTTTGTTTGTTTTAAACCTGCTGCTTATTAATTTCATTTGGTGCCCCCTAGTTCTTGTGTTATGAGAAGGAGTAAATAAGTAAATATGGAGTAAAATGATCCTGAAATATACATAGGTCATGGTTTCTTTCACTCTAGTGTCCCACATGGGGTCACAGTGACATACTGGATCAAAAGCCGAATTGAATTCTCCATTGATTTCAGTGGGTTTGCATAGGGTGTAAGAACCTAATCCAAAACCCACTGAAGTCAAGGGGGGTCTTTCCATTGAGGTTTTGGATTGGCCCCTACATCAGTGCAGAATAGTGGTGCTAATGGTATAATCTGGCTGCTGTGAAAAGTTTTTGTCCTCTGATGATTGTGCAATGGTGGAATTTGTTGGGATTGTGCAATAGTGGAATCATTTGGGATTTTAGCCACATGTAATTAAAGCAGCGACTATTTGTAACGACGTCTCCTGGTGGAGACTGCCATTCTTTGAGAGAACCTGATCACGGGAGGAGTGAAACACGATAATGCTTAGCATTGACACCTGGAAGCGAGCCTCACAACACCTCTGTGAGGGAGATGGGCAAGTGCTAGAATTCCCTATCCCCACAGAATTGCATAGGTGAGGAAACTGGAACCGCATGTGACTTTGATTCATAGACTCTAAGGCCAGAAGGGACCATTGTGATCATCTAGTCTGACCCCCTGTAGAACACAGGCCAGACGATTTTCCTCAAATGATTCCTGTTTCAACTAGAGCAGATCCTTTAGCAAAGCATCCAATCTCGATTTAAAAATGGTCAGGGAATGAAACATTGTTCAGCCCCAGGCTGGGCACTGAGCCGGGATTAGAACTCAGGCCTTCCTCATTCTTTCCCCTACACCAGGCTGGTTTCTAACATCAGCTGTAGCTTAGCAAGACAGTAGTGGGGTTAACCTCATGTGGGGTGGGGGGTGGGGGGGAGAACCAGATCTTTCATTAAGTGTCTCTCCAGCAGATTGCTCCCTCAGCCAGCTTCTAAGATTAGCTCCGGCTGAAAGTTCCAGCAGGTGCAGCTGCACGTTAAATTTAGACTCTTAGGGAATGGATTCTTTTTTCTCCAAGTGCACCGAAGGCAGAACTGGCCTGCACGGTCACACAGAGCTTTGCCACTTGAGTCATTCCTTCTGACACCCGTGGCTGGCTGAGCTCTGACTGCTCTTGCCCGAATAGTCTGCGCCCTGACTCGAACCTCCTGGGGACAGACCAAGGGATCAGCACAAAGCAACTCAATACATCTTCAGCCTCCTTCTGGAGGAGACCTGCATTTCATTAAGAGGAGAAGTGACTCTTCTGACTGTGTTTCTGTCACTGATGGGTAAATTTTGCATCTCTGGGGCTGTTGGCTGTGCCAAGAAACATGGGCCAAGGAGGCCCAGCAGCAGAACGTACGTTCGGGTAGGGGCTGGCATCTGAGTGGGTTATATGAGATTATACAAGGGAGAGACTCCACCAAAAGACAGTGCCCGTCCTCATCCCCCACGACATTGGACCAGATCCTCAACTGGAGCACATCAGCCTGGCTCCTTGATTGTCTTACAAGACATCCTGACACTATGAGCAGGCGTCGCTCCAGTTTTATGACAGTGTAACTCCTTTGAGTTCAGTGGCATTACAGCAGCATGAAACTGGAGTAACAGAGAGTGTGTGTCTGAGTCAGATCTGTGTGTCACTCCATGGGGCCTGATTGTCCTCTCGGGCCTGCTGGTGTCAACTGGAAGTCACTCCAGTAACGTTAGTGAAGTTATATCTTGCGTAAATGAGTGTGAGTGGAGAATGAGGGCCTGTGGGCTCCTGTATGGTGGTTTTACCCTGATGCATCAGTGGAGTTACACCAGCGGAAGTGAGGTCAGAATCAGTCCCCTCCATGTGTGTCCAATCACATCATCTTGTCCCTGTACACAGGGAACTTCATAAAGTCCCTTCCCCCCGAGGATCGCAAAGCTCCTCCAGAAATATTAATGAAGTCAGCCTGAGACTGAGAGGGATAGGAATAGTCCATGGGGAATCTGAACTGCCCCAGGGTTAAGTGACTTACCCAAGGTCACAGAGTGGTACTGAGTCTAGTCTCACTTACACAGATATGAATCAGGAGTAAGATCATGAAGTCATTGGCATCTACATGAACATGTGTGAGACCAGTGTCAAGCCAAGCAATTCTATCGGGGAGCCAGGAGTAAGACCCAGATCTCCTGACTTCCAGTGCTTTAACTACAGGATACATAGATTCCAAGGCCAGAAGGGACCATTGTGCTCATCTAGTCTCACCTCCTGTATAACCCAGACCATAGAACTTCCCTGAAAAAATTCCTGTTGGAACTAGAACATAATTTTTAGAAAAACATCCACTCTTGACTTACAAATTGCCAATGATGGAGAATCCACCACGACCGTGGCAAATTGTTCCAATGGTTAATTACCTTCCCTGTTAAAAATGTATGCCTTATTTCCAGTTAGAATTTGTCTAGCATCACTTCTTAATCTTCTCTTTGTAAGGCTAAACAGATTGAGCTCCTTGAGTCTGTCACTGTAAGGCAGGTTTTCCAATCATTTAATCATTCTTGTGTCTCCTCTCTGAACCCTCTCCAATTTATCAACATCCTTCTTGAATTGTGGCCACCAGAACTGGACACAGTATTCCACAGTGGTCACACCAGTGCCAGATACAGAGGTAAATATAACCTCTCTATTCCTACTCAAGTTTCCCCTCTTTATGCATTAACCCAGTGGTTCCCAAACTTTTCCCCTTCACGACCCCGTTTTCAGATATATTGCTTCCCGTGACCCCAGACAGCCTAGAGGACTCGTTTTTAAAATGGCGTTCTCCACACAGCATGAGCTCACACACGTCCTGTACACGAGGTCATGCTCCATGGAGGATGCCATTTTGTAGAGTAAAATGACATCCTCCATGCGGCGTGACCTGGCGAACGCCATATTGCACGCTCATGCTGTGCAGAGGATGCTATTTTACAATCCCGCACATTCAGGATTGCTGCACCCCCATCCGCTGATGGCGTGACACCCCCCCCCCACTTGGGGTTGCGACCCATAGTTTGGGTACGGCTGCATTAGCCCTTTCGGCTGTCGCATTGCACTCGGGGCTCTGTTCAGCTGATTATCCACCACAACTCCCCAGAGCTTTTCAAAGTCACTGCTTCCCAGGATAGTGTCCCTCGTCCTGTAAGCAAGGCCACCATTCTTTGTTCCTGGTTGAATACATTTACAGTTGGCCCTATTACAAAGGCCTATTGTTTCCCTGTGTCCAGTTTACCAAGCGATCCAGATTACTCTGCATCAGTGACCTGGCTTCTTCGTTGTTTGCCACTCCCCCAAGCTCAGTGTCATCTGCAAACTTTATTGGTGATGATTTTATGTTTTCCTCCAGGATCATCGTCCCCTCTGACATAGCTGTGTGTATAAAACACATCCACATGCACTAATTCAATATATTTCAAAGGAGCAGTTTCCCAAAGCCACACAACATTTCTCAGCTGATCAGCGTGTGTGTTTGCCCATCAGCTTCATTCAGATTAAGCCTCTTGAGTCTGTGTGTGCATCTGCTCATCCATTCACATCACCGGCTCAGACTGTGAATCTGTCGGAATCACTCAAGCATTATATGGAGGGTCTCAGCGGCTGAGTGGTGGGAGTTTCTTACTTCTCAATCACTTGTCTGAATTTGATCCTAAGCCTTTTCAGTGGCCAGGACAAAGTAAACTAGTGTGTCTCTGTTTGATTCCTTGGGGACAGGTATCTGTGTCACAGAAACCAACATCAAAAATGTCATGGAGGTTGCACTACTCTCCTAGCCCCATCGGTGGTGCCCTTCAAGTCAGGCTCGAGGCATATTGGTGGAGCGTTGGGTGAGACGTTTGCACTATGGTTGCTTGTAAGTGCCCATTCTGGAGGTCAGGACAAGGCCTCGCTCTCCCAGGGTGTCATTCAGGCACCTTTCACCAGCGCTAAATAGACGTAAAAATGTAATTGATGTTAGAGGAATTTAAAAAGAAAGGCTAAGGGCCTATTTTGCAGCAGAGTTGAGCACTCACTGATGCTGACTTCTTTGCATCCGTCTTCAGCACAGAAGATGTTTGGAAACCCCTGCTCTTTTCAGCGCTGCTGCTGGCCCTCTTCATTTATGTATTCATTCATAGAGTCTTAGAATTTAAGGGCAGAAGGCACCACTAGTTTGACCTCCTGTATAGCAGATGCATGTCTCCATGCATCTGAAGAAGTGGGTTTTTTACCCACGAAAGTTTATGCCCAAATAAATCTGTTAGTCTTTAAGGTGCCACTGGACTCCTCGTTGTTTCTGTGGATCCAGACTAACATGGCTACCCCTCTGATACTGTATAGCACAAATCCTTCAGTTTCACCTTGTTGCCCCTGTATTGAGCCCAATAACTTGATTTTGACTAATGCACATCTTCCAGAGCGGCATCTTGATCTGACGACATCAAGAGATGGAGAATCCACCACTTCCTTTGGGAATTTGTTCTAATGGTTAATCACCCTCACAGTTAAAAATGTATGCCTAATTTCCAGCTTGAATTTGTTCTTGTTGTGCCTTTCTCTGCTAGATTAAAGAGCCCTTTAGTATTTGCTATTTTTGTTAGGATATAGATATTCAGGCCTGTCTGTAAAGGCCTAGACTCTAAGAATTTAGGTGTATTCTTATCACTTGGCTAGTTATAGAGGTATAAAAGAAAGAATCAAAATCACTGTCTGCCGGTGTAAGGGCCTTCTCTTACTGTGACAGTCTGAGGCCCTGTTCTTAGGCTAAGGCCTTTGGCTAAGCAACAGAGGCAGCCAAAAGCTGGGAAGCGACAGGTCACCTCCTCACATTCCAAACTAGTCACATTGAAAGAAGGTGCTATTGGGCTGTGAGGAATACAATCCTGTCCTGATAATGCCGATCGCCTCCAGAGAAAGGGAAGCGCCTAGAAAATGTAAAAGGAAACTTAGTCTGATGTCATCCAGTCTGGCAAGAACTCACTTATCAATAGCTGGGATGTGAAATCCTCACTTCTGTATTGTTTTGTCATTATAGTTCCCACTTTGCCATTGTTTGTCTGTATAATCTCTGTCTGGTTCTGTGATTGTTCCTGTCTGCTGTATAATTAATTTTGCTGGGTGTAAACTAATTAAAGTGGTGGGATATAAATGGTTACATAATTATGTTACAATATGTTAGGATTGGTTAGTTAAATTTCAGTAAAATGATTGGTTCAGGTATAGCTAAGCAGAACTCAAGTTTTACTATATAGTCTGCAGTCAATCAGGAAGTGTGTGGGGGGGAATGGGAACAGGGAATGGGGGTGGAGAAATTGGAATCATGTTTAGCTAAAGGGGGAAATGGGAACAGGGACACAGGTAAGGCTCTGTGGTGTCAGAGCTGGGAAGGAGGATACTAAGGAAGGAAACTGGAATCATGCTTGCTGGCAGTTCACCCCAATAAACATCGAATTGTTTGCACCTTTGGACTTCGGGTATTGTTGCTCTCTGTTCATGCGAGAAGGACCAGGGAAGTAACTGGGTGAAGGAATAAGCCCCCTAACAATTTTCTTCCCTTGAAGGTACTTATATACCGTAATCAAGTCTGTTTTATTTCTGGCAAGCTGAAGGCTGAGCTCTCTAAGTCTGTCACTGTCAAGCATTTTCTCCAGTCCTAATCATTTTGGTCCTTTAAGATTTTGGGGTTTTTTATATAGATGTTATGTTGGCCTCTGATGTTATACAGAGATTAGATTGAAACATATGCATAGCACCCAGAATGCATTAGTGAAGGGCTGGGTAATTTTCAGATCCATACTAGGAAGCTATAGTTAGATAGGATAAGAAAACAGTAACCAAACTGCATGCTTCAGGGTATAAGATGACCCTCTCTTCTTGGGAACAGGAAGGAATCCTTCCCTTCCTATGGGAAGAACAATTACCCCAGTGCATGACAGGGGAAATGCTTTCTTCTGAAACACCCAGTGTTGTGTCTTGCAGCAGGACCGAATGCTTTAGCTCCACTAGAAGTTGTGGGCTTGAGATGCTGGGATCAGTGGGTGAAAACTTACTGCCTGTGTTATGCAGGAGGTCAGACCAGATGACCATAAAGGTCTCAGCATCTATTAAATGGATCTAAAATAACTTAGCCTGCCATCTGATCGGAGCATATTAAAAGCCTATTAAAGTCTTATGGAAAATCTTTATTTAAGCTAGGTTTTTATTACAGGTGGTTTGTACATGGGTAAGATACAGTCGCTTGATTGCAAATAATGCTGGAGAGCCCCATTTGCAGGGGTCTTGGTCTGGATGGCTGGGAGGAAGTGATGCTGCCACTGAGGTGTCTGGGCCAATCCTCTTCTCATCTCTATGCTGCCTTTTCTTTGTCTCGTTTCTCCTCTTCTATTGCCAGGAGGCGCTCCCTCTCCTTGATCAGCTGCACTCCACAGTAGGTGACGAACCAGATGGACAAGGTACTCAGGGGGAAACCTGCGAGCCAGAGGGACAGACAGTCAGCTTGGCTTGGGCGCTAATGAAAAGGGTGAGGTTCTTCTCCAAAGCTAGTCTGAATGCAACTCAGCATCCTTGCTCGGTGTGGGGCAGGTCCTGAGAGGTGATAAACATGGGGAATCATGTCTGTGCATGATCCACAGCCCACGGCAATCCATGGCCCTCTTTCCATCGACTTCCCTGGGCTTTGGATCTGACCCCATCTGCACTCATCCATTGGGGTGGAGTTCTCCAGGGGTGGGCCCAGATCTGCCAAAGTAGCACGGTCTTCTACAAACCATGAGGCCCTCCCAGCTTTGAATCCTGTGGAAATACTTTCTCAGCTCCCCAAGCTCAGATGGACTCCTTCGTCCCACTTAGGGCTTGTCTGCACGACTGCGTAAGTTGATGTAAGTTACGTCGCTCAGGGGTGTGAAAAAGCCACCCTCCCTGAGCGCCGTAAGGTACATCAACTTAAAGCTCTGTTCACATCGTGCTATGTTGGTGGGACATGCTCCCTGCCAACATCGCTTCTGCCTCTCGTTGAGGTGGAGAGTAATTATGCCGACGGGAGAGCTTCTAGTACAGGGCCATAATTCCACTGGGCACGGGTCTGGCAGCGTTAGAAGCCACAACGGTTTCCATAGCAGAGAAAGAGAGGTCTAGGCCCTGTGCCTGTTAAAACAGGACCTCTCAATGAGTAACACGACTAGCTCTGACAATGAACTCAGCCATCAGGAACTTCTGATGTTCTGAACCCCCCAGGTCACACGTTATCCCCCTCCTGAGCCCCGGTCAGTCCCGTGGGGGAGCCTGGAAGGGGAGGAGACACCACTCAGTCAGCTACTTATAGCCCAGGCTGTTTCAACATGCTGCTGCCACCTCTCGGTGAGAAACACACCGTCAGGGTAAGTTATTAGGGGATGGGAGAATGAATGGGATTTAATAACAGAAGGGATCCAATACAGGTGCCTAAGAAGCTGTTAGAAATACAAGGCTGGTGAGTAATCATAGAATCATAGAAGATCAGGGTTGGAAGGGACCTCAGGAGGTATCTAGTCCAACCCCCTGCTCAAAGCAGGACCAACCCCAACTAAATCAAGAGAGCGTGTGTCTGCCAAATTCATGGGAATAGCAGCTGTAATGGAAGAAGGAGGAAGCGGGGAAATAAATCCCTGTTATTATTATTTATGTTGCAATAGCATTGACAGGTCTAAACCATGGTCAGAGCCGCACTGTGCTAGGCCCTGTAGAAACACGGCAAGAATGATGGTCCCTACCGCAAGGAGCATATACGCTAACGCCAAACGCTCCTCCCGTTAAATCAGGGTGCCAGACTGGGGGGGTCGTTGGTTTGAGTTTGGTGTAGTGACTCCTGTATGCAAAGGAAAAGGGCTTGTTCATCTGAGGGAGACCAGAAGGGCTTTACCTGTCAGGAGGATTCTCTTGGCAACCAGCAGCATGAAGTCCAGGCTGTTGAGGGCAAGGACGTTGTAGAGGACAATGGCCCAGAAGTTTGCAGCCCCGAAGATCCCTCTAATCCGCCGAGACATCGGCTCTGACATGTTGGCCTGCCCGGTGAAACAGAGGGAAAGGAGTGTAAGGGGAGAGCGCTGCCTCCTAAGGGGAGTGGGATTTTTGTTAGCGGTGCTCTCTGAGAGCCCATCTTTCTATCTCAGGTTCCACGACTGTGGTATCTGAACACCACGCCATCTTTAGCCTCAGAGCATCCCCGTGAGGTACAATCGTGCTATTACCCCCATTATACAGATGGGGAACTGAGGTGTGCAGAGACTAAGGCCTCACTCCCACTGAGTTCAGTGGCCCCAAGATCATACAGGGAATCTGTGGTAGAGCAGGGAATCGAACCCAGGTGCAAACAACCTGAACCATCCTTCCTGTTTAGTCTTGTCGCTCCTCTCTCTGGCCCATTCGTTGTCTCCCTCCATTTGGCTCTCAGGCTCCCAATTCTGCCAGGTGTTGAGCCGTGAAGTCTATGGGAGCTGGGGGCACTCAGCACCTTCCAGGAGGGATTCCCTGGACTAGGGCTGCCAACCCTCCAGGATCGGCCTGGAGTCTCCAGGAATTAAAGATTAATCTTGAATTAAAGATGATGTCATGTGAGTCAACCTCCAGGAATATGCCCAACCAAAATTGGCAACCCTACCCGGGACTGGGCCTGCTTCCCACAAAGATCTGCTCTGTGTAAAGTGCCCGTAGCAGAGTGAGGATCCCCCTCGCTAATGGACGGTAGCGTGGGGCAACCAGGCTAATGCGTGAGCTGAGCCAGCCCGAGCCACCACCTTCCATTCTGCGAGCACCAGCCTGCAATGGCGTTTGGTGCTCCGGAGGGGATGGAGCCAGGATGGAGCTGGGGCAGCCGAGTCTGGCCAAGAGAGCAGAGACCCTCAGTAAATTTCATTGTGCTTCACGCTGGCTCGTGCCCACGGCTGACGTGGTCATCCTCATTTTCCCTACGCTCTTCCCCCTGCCTCACGGCTGCCTTTGCCCCTCTCTCCTTCCTCTCCTGTGGCTGCCTGGGCCGTGGTGCTCTCTCCACCTCTCATAGCCACCTTGCCAAGCACCTTGCCCTCCCCACTTCAGTGACCCCCACACCTGTCCTGGCCTGGATTATACCCCTGGGTCATGTCCAGAGTTAGACTGTAGGCTCATCAGGACAGGAAGGCTGATGGGAGTGGAAGAATTCAGCATCTCCCGTCATCAGGCAGGCAGACAGTCCAGGTTCACTCCATACCATAGCTACGTTGTTCTGCGATTCCTTCGGTGAGACAGGGCTCCTTTGCCACCATCCCTCCTGGTCTCCAGAGAGGGAGCCTGGCCTGCAGAGGGGGGCATGGCTGGGATGTTGCTACGTGTGGCTGATCTCCAGTTGCTGGAATGGTTTCCTGGGGCCGTGGGCAGCCAGGTGTAGAATGCAGCAGCGTTTAGGCTCTGTTCACAGCCAGGGATCCCAGGACTGGGGGAGCACAAGGATGTGTTAAAACTTCTCCTCCGGTCCTGCACTGAGTCCCACTCAGGTAGACAAGGGAATGACCCAATGTTTGCAAAGTGCGTACTAGATGATGGGAGGGAATTTTTGCCTCTCCTGTGCACCTTAGTAATAGGAGGCTGCTTTGAGGCACGCTGCTATGGGCACGATCCTTTGTCATGATTGTTATTAGCACTGCCTGGAAGCTGTTAAGATTTAGAAAATCCTAAAGCCCCATGACAACAGCAGAATGTGATAGTCACTTGCACATAATCCTCAGTGCCGCTGCTGTGACTGGAGACGGGAAGTGGTTTTTACAGCAAACTTCAAAGAGAACTAGAAATCCCAGGACCCTTGGAGCTGAGAAGTATGGCGCCTTGGGCACTAACATTTCTCTGGCTTTGTGAGTTATAATCTGGTTACAAGTTCAATTTGAAGAAGCAAGGGGATGGTTAGCTCTGAAGTGTTTCTTTGAAGCGCGTCGGTGTCAGGGCCGATGGTTTAGGTTTGATAAAAACAACAGAAATGTTTCCCTGATGTGATTTCTTGCATCTTTCCCAGCAGCACCCTCCTACTGGCCACTAGCTCCCAGATTTAGATGGGGGTCACTTGTCTTTAGAACGGAGCGAAAAATGGCATTTCAGACCTGCGGGAAATTCCAATATTTCGATGTTTGTTTTCATCCCAGATCGGGATAAAAAGTTGAAATGTCAACCAAAAAAAAAAGAAGTGCAGAATGAAAAAAGGTTCTGGAAAAATTCCATGCGGACACATTTTGTTTCTGGTGGGCATTAACTTTACTTCCACCTGAGTCGCTGTGGGTGCTTCAGGGGTTGTAGTTCTGGGTCCCTCAATGCCCTCTCCATTTTCCCCTAGGGGAAGCTCCAGTTCTGTGGCTGGAATAACTCTCCCCTGAAGCACTGCAGCAGCTCAGGTGGGCTTTGGATCAGGCTCTGGGGGGAGGGAATTTGGACTTTGTGTGTGCATGTGGCTGTTCATGAACGTGGAGGACTTGGAGCACGAAGGCTGCCATGCCGAACCCTTGTTGGTAATCCCAGCAGAAAGGCCATGGACTCTATGGCCATGGACTGAGCTGCCCTCCCTGCCCTAGAGGTGATTCCCTTCAGCTCTACCAGCCTTTCAAAACCAAAACGAGGGTGATCTGAAGTATCCAAAGGGCTTTAGGTGGGAGGGATGGGGTTGTCACCCCTTCCCAGCCAAAGATGGGGAATGTTCCTGTGTTGCGGTGTATAGACCCTACGAGAGAACGGACACTAAGGCTACGTCTACGTAGCTCATGGCAGTGAGACGCCTAGCCCGGGACGACAGCCTCAGGCTGGCTCTACCGTGCGAAAATCAGCTGTGTAGACATTGTGGCTTGGGCTCTGAAGCCTAAGGAGGGGGTGGGTGTCAGACTCTGAGCTCTAGCCTGAGAGACAGCATTTGCACAGCTGTTTTTAGCACAGTAGCGCGAGCCTGAGTCTGTTGACCCCCACGATGGGATGCTCATGTAGACATACCATAAAGGGTTAAAAAAGGGAGTGATCACCTCCCCAGCTGCACCTATGGGTCAGCTACGGACAGGGGAGGATCAAAGGCTGCAGCCCAGCCAGAACAGGGGGGCTGGAGATCCAGAAAGTCCCAGGGTAGGGGCTCAATGGGGTCAGACAGGAGGAAGCTGCCCAGGAAAACCAGTTCTCTGCCAGAAAGGATTTGAAAAGATTATCAGGCAGGAGGAACCGTCAAGGCCATGAGGTAGGAAGCAGCCCAGGGAAGCAGTAGAAGATTTATGTAAACAAGTCCCTGACTGCATCACCCAGGGTCCCTGGGCTGGGACCTAGAGGAGAGGGCAGCCCTGGGTCCTCCTCCTAGCCCCGCACAGAGTACAGACTGCTGAGAACCCTGACCAGAGATGGCAACAATAACAGGAATTCTCAACTTTGCCTTTGTGTTCCTGCTTTAACTTACTTCATTCCTGCCCTGTTGAAGAAAGAAGGGAAGACACCAGTAAAGGGGGCAGCCCCCAAAAGAGGGGATAAGAAGAGAGGCCCCAGGCCGAAAGCCCAAACTCCTGGGACTACTGAGAGAAGGTCCACTAAAGAGACGGGAAGGACTTTGGGTGGGGCCAGACTCCTTTCAGTCCTGAAATGGGAGAGACGCAAGTAACCCAGCCGGAGGACTGGGGTTACAGACGCAGACTGATGGATATAGGTTCCATCCCTGAACAAACTAAGGGAAACCGAGGCAGGGACGACAGCAGTACTGTGGCAGACTGCCAGGGAGTGCGGCAGTGTCGCAGTTCCTCAGTTACAGCTCCCCATTTGACCGGAAATCTAAAATGCTGTATGAAGCCAGCGTTTTGGGCCCCTGGGTGTAAACTGGTACAGCTCCCCTGAAGTCACACGTGTTCTTATCCATCTGTCACCCCAAACCAGATGATCCACCCCACTTGACGGCAGGTTGCCATTGAGTTTCTTACCTCCAGGCTGCCAAAGGGCTCCATCTGGAAACACTTCTGCACCCAGAGCTCGAAGTTGAGTCCGAAGCAGTTGCAGACAGACCAGATATAAACGATCTCGCAGGGGCCCAGCCACAGGGTGGTGACAGCGAAGGTGCAGATGGTGGCCCGAAGCTCCTTCACAACAACATCGTGGTTCTCTCCAAGGTGATCGTACACATACCTAGGGGTCAATAGGATCAGTATTGTTTAGTGGAGATCTGCATTGTATTCCTGGTTCGGCCACTGGTCTGCTGGATGACCTTGGGCCAGAGGCGCCGACACTGAGGGTGCTCCGGGGTTGGAGCCCCCAAGGGGGAAAAATAGGGGGTGCTCAGCACCCACCAGCCACAGCTGTCTGGCGGCCCAGGGAGGGGCTTGGGGAAGGGTGGAGAGCAGCAAGCGGCTGGTGGGCAGGGACCTTGGGGAGGGGACAGAGTGGGGGCAGGCAGTGGCGGAATGAGGGTGGGGCCTTGGGGGCCGAGGCGGAGTGGAAGTGGGGGCTTGGGGCAGAGCGGGGGGGTGGATCACTGGTGGGGAAAACTTAAACTTGGTGCTTTTGCCTTGGGCGAGTCTTGTCACCCCTCTGTGCCTCAGTTTCCCCATCTGTAAAATGGGGATGGTGGTCCTGGCCCTCCTTTGTGCTTTGGGAGCCAGGGATGGGAAGTGCTGTGTAAGAGCTCGTTGTTGTTGTTGTTGTTACTCCAGCCCCTGGGCTAGAGCAGCAGCTCTGCCGCTTGAGCAGAGAATTCCTCCCTGCGTTACAATATGGAGAGCGTTAGCTTCCAACCAAGTCACTCCAGGACTGTCTTCTGCAGGCGTTTTGTCTCCTGGGGATTGTACGGGAGGAGGAAGAATTTGTAGGGGTGCCCTGGCAATGAAAGAGTTACATCTGCTGGGGAGTAAATGGTGGGGAGCTGGGGATGGCTGCTGTCTGGCACTGCGAGGGTTACACCCTGCTGTGGGGCAACTGGGAGGAGAGCCAGTAGGGAATCGCTAAGACTTTTCATGGGGGTTTGCCCTGGGGATGGGATTCTGCAGCAGGAGGGGCCGGGGCAGTGTTACTTGCGGGGCTGACAGGACGGTGTCTGGGAAACCTCCAGCAATGAGTGTGTATCGTATCACGGTAATACAAGCCACTACAAAGCCCCTCTCGCTCTTCTCTCGCAAGGATATGGGTTTTACGATATACAGTTATTGTGACACCTCTTCCTAGGGGGGCCACGTGCTTGGTTTTTGACCAGAAAGGTGGGTTGAAAAGGGAACCTGATAGTGTCCAGTCAGATCTACTGACTGGACACACAAAGTCCAGTTACTGTGGGAGGGGGTGGGGGGGAGGTGCCGGGTCATTACCCATGCCAGCCCCTACTCAGCCGGGGCCGCCTCCTACCTGCATTGGGCGGCTGCAGTTCCCAGCCCCGGCTCTGCAGATGAATCCCTTCCAACCCCGGCAGGGGAGAGAGGGGAATAGCAATAGGAGGAGATGTTTGCGGGATCTTGGGGGGGACGAGGCGGGGCTGGGACGGGGCCTCAGGGGGACAATTCAGGGTGGGGAACGTTCCAGCACTCCTGCTGGAGTGTCCAGTTTTTAAATATTACAAAGTTTGCAACCCTACCACCTCGCCATGTATGAATCATTTACCAGGCTCCCTGGTGCACAAACATTTAATCACAGACCACCTGACACTCTCCTCACACAGTCACTAGCGTGTTATTGTTACTGAAAACAGCTGAAAGGCTGAGGAAGACACGGATGCAGCATAAGCCTTGGGATATGGTCAGAATGAGGTAACCAGAGATCTGGGGGGGCTGGATTTGGCGGAGTGAGAGAGAATCAGACTGGAGGTGAGCCAGGATAGAATTGTTCAGCAAAAAGGTTTGAGACAAGTTCTGGGTGGTGGTTCGTGTTGGTTCTTATTGTCTCCAAACCAGTTGGCTCAGCTCTTTTTAAAAAACTTTTTAAAAAACCAGTCTTTAAAAAGACTGCCTGGATCACAGCTTAGGGAGCTGATCAGCAAAGAGATGAGAACTGAGATGCTTTAGGATTCTCTGTGACCAGAGTGAATAATGCTTAACATCCTTCTGCCGTTGAGAGCCAGTTACATTGCCATTCAGGGAGTCAGTCAGACCATGGAAGAGAAGGCCCCAAACCCCAGTGGAGATGACAGGCCTCCAAAGAAGACTTACTTGCATAGCCAGTCGTTAATCCCTCTGTCAAAGTGCCTAAAATACAGATAGGCGAAATGAGAGAAAAACGTTAACATGGGAAGCGTTAACAATTGCCTTATATTACACCTTCATTCAAAGACGTCTGCTCTCACTTGCACCCATTTTACACTGGTGTAATGCCATTGAATTTACTCCCGATTAACCAGTTTGTCCGCCAGGCGCAGAATACCAGTGTTAACTTTAACTGTCTCCGATGCAAATGTTTCACCAAAGCATCTGATTTTGCAGTTATTTCTCTGCAAACGCCACTGAAGTGAATGGGCCACACTGGGACCTGGGCGTAAGCAGATGCCTCTTCCAGAGCCATCTCTGGGCCACTGACTTCAGTGATATAAACAGTGATGTAAGCTACATTTTGAAGTGGGCCAGAAAAGGGGGGTAATTCTCCTTTCACACCACTGTAACACTATGAATAGTTGGGAACAATCCGACGTTATCCTGACGGATCCACCATTGAAGCCGGAGGTGGGAAAGGTTTCATAGTTCACTGGCTGAATGTACCTCTTGGGGAAGGACGGTTTTCTGCATTTCCTATTGTCTAGTTTTAAAAATGTCATAGGTAATGGGACTTCCACCTCTTCCCTTTGGAGACTGTTCCACATGATAATACATCTCCTTGTCAGGAAGTTCTCCCTGATATTCAGCCTACATGTCCCTTCTCTTCTGTCCATCCCATTACTCCTGCTTACATCCCCCTGGACAACGCTCAATAATTTCTCTCCATCCTATGTGTTTACACCGTTCTGGTATCAGTAGGCAGGGGTAATGGGCCAGGTCCTCAGCTTGTGTAAATCAGTCTAACTCCATAGACTTGAGCAGAGAAATGACTGTTGACACCAGCTGAGGATCTGGGCCTATGGCCACATCTATCTAACTAGGTAACATATGTAGCATATGATCATTCTCCCTTCCTTTGCGACCTTAGCCAATAAGATCTTGGGACTATTTGACCAACTGGTTGCAAGGAGAGAGAAATGACAAAGCCGTGTTCCTTCTCAGTATATTTCCTTTGGACTGACTGGATGAGTCTCCTGCTGCCTGGGTCCATTAACATTTTAGATGCACTCACGTTTCTGCAAAGACGTAGAGCATGGTGATGCATTTCGGGGGCTGCGGCGGGTCCAAGTGATCCAACCTAGCAATGGTGTTGATAATTCCAAACATCACAGCAGCTTTCACCCAGTCATACACCAAGTTAGAGTAGGCCAGGCCAGCTGTATGGTACGTAGCAAAAAAAGGAGTAAAGAGAACTGCCCAGTGAGAGGCAGGCAAACAGTAGCATGATCTAATATTAACACGAGAGCTCTGCAGAAGACAGAAGTTCTGTTTAGCGAAGGATTTTGTGATTTCGAAATCTGGCTTCGTGCTTAATAAGAACAGACCCCAGAGTTTTTGAAATTCTCTGGAAAGGAAAATTCAGAACAAAAATCATTTTGCGTCATTTGAAACGTGTTTCAAGACTGCCCTTTTTATTTTCTACTATGATACCCTACAAAATAAAAAAAATTGAAATGAAAAGTGGTTTCAAACCAAAAAGTTGAAATGTTTCGTTTGGAACATGTCAAAATGGGATGTTTTCATAGTGTCAGAACTCCTCCCCCTCCCCCCCAGTTTTCTTCCAAACCAAAATTCCGGTGAAACTGACCCGATTTCACAAAGTCTTTTTATTTAGATGCACTTGCAAATTCTGATAGAATATGCATTTAACCCGTTCTAGTTAAGACAAGGTGGCTCTCTTTTCCTCTGGGGTCCAGACCTCATATAGAAGTAACTTGGATTGTGAGCTCTTTTGAGCAGGGATTGTCTTTTTGTTGTGAATTTGTATGGCACCTAGCACCACGGGGTCCTGGTGCGTGACTGCGGTTCCTAGTCACTGCCATAATACATTAATAATAATAATAATAATAATTAATAATAGGCTTAGGACTCTGCTACCTCTTCTGAGCTAGCAGACCTGGTCTTTTCAACTCAAGCAGTAGAGGCTTGTGCTTTTATATCTAAAACTCCTGGATTTGGTTCCTGCATATGATCCATCGAGGAGAATGGTTATAGTAGCACCTGCCAGCCATCTCAGCACCAGTATCAGCGGTTAACACACTTTAACACAAGGCATCACACTTTAAAACAAACCAAAGTTTGTTTTTATTCCATTCTCAAACCTTCCCGTAAGTTCAGAGGCTGAGCTTTGGCCTCGTTCTGGTCTCAGAAAGCACCCTGGCAAGTGCACCTTCCACCGGAAATGTACCTCCAGGCTCAGCCAGGGGCAAGTTTTCTCTTTATCTGGTTGTTGCCCGTGGTGCTTGAGTCAAGGCTCTGCCTCCTGTGACACCTCGGCCTGTGCCCACACACCCACATAAGAGGCCCGATTCTGCTCCCGGTTACATCAGTGCGGATCTGGAGCCACGCCACTGAAGTCCTCTGCGTTTTAGCCTCTGGTGGCCTCATGCGCTCAAGCTGGCGGGGCTGAGACCAGAAGCTCAGACTCTGGCCCCGCGAATACAGAGTCATGATAAAGAGTGGGGAAGCCGTTGTTGAACACGACAGTGGATACTTTGACGGTGTCTCTTGTTGTTTTAGAACTTTGGCCTAGGCGCACCCTGGCCAAAATGTTCATACGTGGCCACGAATTCTGGGTTCCCCGGTGCCCCATTCGAGACACCTTGGGGCTGATTTTCAGAGGTGCTGAGCTCCCACGATTCTCACTGAGATCAATGGGAGCTGCTGGGTGCTCAGCACTTCTGCATACCAGGGCCTTTTTACTTTAGCTGCCTAACTAATGATTTAGCTGCCCAACTTCAAGCATCCACGGTTAACCATTTTGGCCTTGATTTATCTTCCCTTATTACATGACATTACTTAGGCACCTGAATAAAAATATTAGTTAACATTTCAGACTCGAGACGTTCCTAAACCTGCTAAAATCAGAGACGGCCAATAAGCAACTAAGGGGCAGGAATGAAAGGTGGTTCTCTGGGTCACTCACCTAAAGCCCAGTCCGAGAGCCGAGTCACGAACTTCACGTCTGCAGGAAGGGTCAAGATGTAGAAGAAGTGGAAAAACACATCCACAGCGACGATCGCTCCCAGGTGGAGAAAAGCGTGGACGCGAATGTTCCACATCTCATTGTCTTTGCGTCTCAGCTCGCTGGTGCTTACCTGTTGGGAAGACGAGCATGGGAAGGGTTGAATTGAAAGGGACGCATTTGCTATGCAACCCAGAGAATGTGCTGAGAGTAAAACAGCCACCTTTGGCCATCTCTAGTAGAATTTCTGAAGCCTTGTCTACACTGGGGTTTTGCCCCAGTTTGAGCCATCGGTGGCCGCTGTTGGTGCATCTGCACCAGTACAAATGCCGACTGTGCACAGGGTAACCTGCTAAAAGTTGATACTAATGCAGTTTAACCCCACTGTCAAGCAGTCCATTGATGCAAAATAGCAGTTTTGCCTGTCTGCATTGGCAATGGGTGCGGCTGAGCTCTGATGACTGTGGCGAGGGCAAATCCAAGCACAGAGGTAATGACTCCTTTTGGACAGAGCGTGTCATTTGTAGGCTACGGCCTTGCTGGTGTGCGAGAAACAGCAACAGAGCTGCTGATACGCTCTTCTGGGCAGGGACTGCGTCCTTCAGTTCTGACGAGTGCAGTGCACTCCCATGGCACTAACACAACGAAATGGAAACAATACATCATTCATTGTAAGGACGGTCTTGAGTTTTTTATTTTGTCAGTGATCTGGAAAAAGGGGATGAACTGGTGATCTCGAGGGAAATGTCACAACACGGAGAACTATTTGAGGGGGAATAAGTGCTTAAAGGGATTGGTTAAAGCTTAACCTCAGACCTAGATTGTGGCAGGCTCTCTGCATGGGTAGGAATGAGGCAAGGGACACACACAGCCCTGCATGCCCTTTGCAAGGGCCAGTCACAGTAATGATTCTTACACTCAAAAGAGCATGGTGACTTGGTCATGCCACCTGGTGTATTACTCACCCCAAAGGCAGCAGGGAGAAAGCAGCCTCTGAGCTCCCCTCCATGTGCTCCCTACACAGGCTAGCTGGTTGGGCATGACAGTGCAGGGGGTACACAGTGATCTGTGTGCACCAAGAAAACAGCGAGGAGTTTGGTGGCACATTTATTTGAGCATAAGCTTTCATGGGTAAAGACCCCACTTCTTCAGATGCATGGAGTAAAAATTACAGATGCAGGCATAAATATACTGGCACATGAAGAGAAGGGAGTTACCTTACAAGTGGAGAACCAGTGTTGACAGGGTCAATTCAATCAGGGTGGATATGGTCTACTCCCAATAATTGTTGAGGAGGTGTCAATTCCAGGAGAGGGAAAGTTCTTTTGTAGTGAGCCAGCCACTCCCAGTCCCTGTTCAAGCCCAAATTAATGGTGTTAAGTTTGCAAATGAATTGTAGCTCTGCAGTTTCTCTTTGAAGTCTGTTTTTGAAGTTTTTTGGTTGCAGGATGGCTACTTTTAAATCTGTTATAGAATGTCCAGGGAGAGTGAAGTGTTCTCCTACTGGCTTTTGTACGTTACTGTTCCTGATGTCCGATTTGTGTCCATTTATTCTTTTACGTAGGGACTGTCCGGTTTGGCCAATGGACATGGCAGAGGGGCATTGCTGGCACATGATGGCGTATATCACATTAGTAGATGTGCAGGTGAATGAGCCCCTGATGGTGTGGCTGATGTGGTTGGGTCCTATGATGGTGTCGCTAGAGTAGACATGGGGACAGAGTAGGCAATGGGGTTTATTACAGGGATTGGTTCCTGGGTTAGTGGTTCTGTTGTGTGGTATATAGTTGCTGGTGAGTATTTGCTTCAGGTTGGGGGGCTGTCTGTAAGCGAGGACTGGCCTGTCTCCCAAGGTCTGGGAGAGTGAGGGATCGTTTTCCAGAATAGGTTGTAGATCGTTGATGATGCGCTGGAGAGATTTTAGCTGGCGGCCGTACGTGATGGCCAGTGGTGTTCTGTTATTTTCCTTGTTGGGCCTGTCCTGTAGTAGGTAACTTCTGGGTACGCGTCTCGCTCTGTCAGTCTGTTTCCTCACTTCTCCAGGTGGGCACTATAGTTTTAAGAATGCTTGATAAAGCTGCAGAACTACAATTCATTTGCAAATTTAACACCATTAATTTGGGCTTGAATAGGGACTGGGAGTGGCTGGCTCACTACAAAAGCAACTTTCCTGCCTCCTCATCAGTTATTGGGAGTGGACCACATCCACCCTGACTGAACTGGCCTTGTCACCACTGGTTCTCCACTTGTAAGTTAACTCCCTTCTCTTCGCGTGCCAGTATATTTATGCCTGTGTCTGTAATTTTCACTCCATGCGTCTGAAGAAGTGGGGTTTTTTACCCACGAAAGCTTATGCCCAAATAAATCTGTTAGTCTTTAAGATGCCACCGGACTCCTCGTTGTTTTTGTGGATACAGACTAACACAGCTACCCCTCTGATACTTGTGTACACCAAGTTGCTCTGGCATGCACAGTCCCGGCTGGTCCTCCTGCTGGGACAGGGTGACTTCACTCTGACCCTCTGCTTCAGTGGGCTTTTCAGAATGGCCACTGCACTGTGTGCATATTCCCTGACAGCAGTTTCACTGCCGTGCAGCGAGTGTTGTAATAAAGGAAGGGAAGGGCTGGAAGCCCCGTCACCACACTGGACAAGGCTCTCCGGAATCCAGAGCAGGGGAGAATCCTGCATCAGTTGGGGCTGCTCTTTTCCCGCTCTGATTTCGGGGGCTCACTGGTGTGCTCTGCAGTAACAGTCGGTGCTATTCCTCCCAGTCCCTGCAGCCTCCCTTGAATATTGGAATATAATAATGATCATGACAAGTGTTTAAGATTATGCCTTGGCCCTCAGCAGCTCCGTAAAATTGCTGCTGAATAAGAAATCCGCTTATATTCGCTACGATTTCTTCATTCCCCACGGGGCGGGAGTTCTCGGAAAGCACTTTGGCGGCAGCTGTAACAGCCCAATTGACAGAAACATGATTTCTAAGGATTAAAGCATTGGCCAGCATCGCTTGTGTATGTTACTCTCACTCTGCCTTTGATATCGGCCTGCAAGCAGCCAGGCTGTCAGGAAATGAAGAGGCTTCCAAGCACAGGACCAGAGAAGGCACTGGAGTTTAATCCGGCGGGGATCAGCTGTTACTGGCTAGTTATCCCAGGCAGCTGTCATTTCTCCCCTCTAACAACGGGTTCTGGGACATTGAGGTCTAAGAGGAAACATCTGTGACGCAATGCAAGGGGCTTCAGCGAATCACAAGGGCCTCCGCTTATCTCTGTTTCCAAAGCCATCCCTACGCAGTGTCGCGGGCTGGGCGTTGGGCTGGATGGAACTCCTGACTCAGCGTTCCCATGGATACCGCACGCAACATCCTTCCAGGTGATTCACCCCACTGCGGAATGAAGGTCAGCTGCCTTCTATTTGCGCTCAGGGACAGTGCAGAGCCTAGCTGAGAGGAAGGCTGGTGCAGCGGTTAGGACTCCAGTGTGGGAGGTAGCAGACTGGGGTTGAGTCCCTGAGCCACCACAAACTTCCAGTCTGACCTTGGACAACTCACTTAGCCGCTCTGTGCCTCAGTTTCCCCCTCCGTACAATGGGAATAGTAGCCCTGCCCTGCCTCTCAGGGGTGCTGTGACAGCGCGTTAAAGAGTGTGAGGCCAGCAGAGGTCATGTTAACTGTGGCCATATAAGCCCTTTCAATAGATTATCAGCGTGGGGATGGTAACAGTGCCAGTGACTGACAAAGACCCTGTTTTCACTTGCTTTGGGCTGAAATTTGCCACACAGGGCATCTGCCTCAGGCGGAATGACTTCCGGAAAGTGTCGGCTCACATGGCTCAGCAGTTTCTCAAAATGAGGCTGGGGGGGATTGGAAATACGTTGTTTTACCCGGGGTTAAAAAATTTCTGGCAATCTTTCATTTGAGAAGCTCTAGCGCCCCCCAGCTTTGGAGCAGGCACTAGAAATTTGACAGGAGCATGGCCTTTCCTCAGGAAGGCGCTCCGGGCTGGGGCCGTGGGGTTTAGAGTGCGGGAGGAGGCTCTGGGCTGGGGCAGGGAGGTTGGGGTGCGGGAGGGGGTGAGGGCTCCAGCTGGGGGTGTGGGCTCTGGGGTGGGGCCGGGGATGAGGGGTTTGGGGTACAGGAGGGGGCTCTGGGCTGGGGCCGAGGGGTTTGGAGTGCAGGAGGGGGCTCCAGGCTGGAATTTGGGTGTGGGAGGAGGCTCAGGACTGGGGCAGGGGGTTGGGGTGTGGGATAGGGTGCAGGATGCAGGCTCTGGGAGGGAATTTTGGTGTGGGACGGATCTCAGGGCTGGGGTAGGGGGCTGTGGCAGCGGGAGAGGGTTTGGGGTGCAGGCTCCGGGCAGCGCTGACCTCAGGTGGCTCCTGGGAAATGGCCAGCATGTCTGTCTGGCTCCTAGGCAGAGGTGCGACCAGGCGGCTCTGTTCCCGGCCAAAGGAAGCTACGGAGCTGGCGCTTGGGGTGGGGGGCAGTGCACAGAGCCCCCGTGGCCACCCCTATGCTTAGCAGCCAGAGGGAGGTGCCAGCTGCTTCCCAGGAGCCACATGGAGCTGGGCAGGCACTCTGCCTGCCCCGCTGTGGGTGGTCAACCGGACTTTTAACAGCTTAAAGGCCTGGGATAGGAGATGGGCAACAGCTTCACCCCAGGCTGCCTCTGAGAACATGATAGGGAGACAAAGGAAGACTGCAAGCCCTGGAGATTAAGGGCTGATGGACTGAGCTAATTTGAGATGGATAGAGGGAGACCAGTTAGCAGAAAGCTGGGACCTCTAGAGACTGCCACAACAAGAGTTGACACTGAGGCAGGGATAGAATCCAGTTCTCCAGGGTGGTATTCAACTGGATAGAATTTCCTGGGCAGGGTCCGGTGGGCAAACTAGTAAGTGATCATGTAATTAAAGATTGACTCATTACAGATACATACAAAGGTATTTGGTATTTTCTAGCTTTTCAGTACTTGACTTTGCAACCTTAACCTTAGTTTAGGTGTTTTGTATGCAATTTTCTAAGCTGTTGAACAAGCAAACTGACCTGTCCCTGTATGCCTCTCCTCCTATCTTCCTCCCATCCAGGCTCCTATCCATCCCCGGTGCCTCCTGCCCTCTCCCCCTCTGCTCCTAACTGCCCCTCCTCCTCCACTTTTACTCCTAGCCGCTCCCTCCCCCTCTGTACCTATTCTACTTCCCCTCTCCCACCGAGCTCCTGCCCACTTCCCTCTCTGCACCTATCCAACCCCGCATCCTCTGGTTCCGTCCCTCTCTCCATTGGTGTCCACCCACTGCTTCCCATCTGAGCAGCTGCTCCCCTCTTCTGCTCCTATCCAATCCCCCCAACCCTGGCTCCTGCCCCTTTTCCCTTCTATCCATCTCCCTACCGTGGTTCCTGCTACGGTTGCCAGGCATCCGGTTTTCAGCCGGAACGCCCGGTCAAAAAGGCACTGTACAGACACATAGTAAAGCACAATCCTACCACTGGTGCAGGTGTAGCAGTGATAAAACCCATGGGAAATTAAAATTCCCCAGTGTACACACATCCTTACCCTGTCAGCTCTTTGGGGGAAGGGACCGAGTCTTTCTTTGATTTTTCTGATGCACCCATCCCATCTTTGGGTATTATGCAATCGTTATTATTATTATTTGTTAGTACCAACAATATTTCAGCATCCTGCATCCCACAGATGGCGCCATTGTGCAGCCCACCGTTTCTGAAAGGGCAAATGGCGGCTGGGGTGGGAGGAGACGTCTTGTGTTTTAGGCAGTATCAAAACGTGTCGTCTGGGAGATTCTGGAGGGCTTGGTATTGCCTGGAGGGGAAGTGTTGAGCAGTAGGCCATAAGGGAGAGGACAGTTCAGCTCTGACAAGCTGCGATGAGGTCAGGCCTTGGCAGCTTTCAGCGCATCAGGGCCTACAGCAGAGTTTGCCAGGGCTGTGGAAAAGCAGGCTTTGTGTCTGTGGGCAAGCTAGGCCCTGAATATTGCCCCATGCAGTCTCATTCATCTGAATGGAGCTGGGGAGGTGTGGCATCTAAATGGACAACTCAATGCAACAATGCACATCAAAGCCCGGCCCAAATTTGGATAATGTGGGGGGGGGTGGTTGGGCAGATGGGAGGATTTCAGAGATGCAAGTTTCTGATGTATTAATGGGTCAAGTCCTGAGGCCCTTACTCAGCTTTTATTCAGGGAAACATCCATTGCAGTCAATGTACTTTATAAACATTAGTCAATTCAGCCTTAGAGCATCCCTGAAAGTTCCTAGATTTAAAGGCTTGAAGGGACCGTTAGACTACCTAGGCTGAGAGCTTGTCTATGCTTACAGTGCTTTAGCATCACAGCTGCGCCACTGTAATGCTTCAGTGTAGACAGGACAGAGTTTGCCCACAGGAGGGATTCTCCCATCAGAGCAGGCAATCCACCTCCCTGAGAGGCGGTAGCTAGGTTGACGGAAGAATTTGTCCATTGACCTAGCTTTGTCTACACAGGGACTTATGTTGGCTTAACTACACCCCTCAGGGGTGTGGATTTTTCACACCCCAAGCGATGTAGTTATGCCGACCTAATTTTCCAGGGTAGACCAGGCCTGAGTTAATTGGTATGACCAGTACACCCAATTTACAGGTGGATAAACTGAGAACCAGAGAGGCTAAGTGACTCCTCAGAAGTCATAGAGCCAGTTAGTGGCAGAGTCAGGAGTAGGGCTGGTTCTAAGGGTGGGCAAGCAGGGCAGTTGCCCTGGGTGCCAGCTTCCGGGGGAAGGGAGGGTGGCGAACAGCTATACCACTTGTCTTTTTTTGCTCCCCTCTAACTGGCCAGCTGCATTTTGTTTTTGTTTTTCTCTGCCACTGCAAGGGGTGGGAGAGCAGGGGTGCCAAAAAAGTTTTCACCTTGGCCGGCCAAACAGCTGGGGCCGCTCCTGGCCAGAAGTGAGCCCTGGAGTCCTGACACTGTGTTCCTGGCTCCAACAATGAGCTCGCGTTGCCTCCCCAAAATAGCCCTCAACGACCTGCTATCATTAACGCTATAATAAAGTGTGTAACTTGCCACGGCAAGTTCAAAATGTAATAAGGACCTTCAGGGCCAGCTTTTCAGCCAGCCTCTTAAGGATAAGGGCAGAAGAATCTGTCGCATGTCCATTTAGCACGGAGGTCTTGCAGGTGCAGCTGGAGAGTCTGTGGAAGATATTCAGAGGGGGTAGCCGTGTTAGTCTGTTTCAGCAAAAACAACGAGGAGTCTTGTGGCACCTATGCTCTAATAAATTTGTTAGTCTTTAAGGCGCCACAAGACTCCTCGTTGTTTTTGTGGAAGATATGCTGACCTAGCTTGTTAGGCATGTATATAGGTTATATATATATATATATAGGTTATATAGGATCTAACTAGCTATGCCTTCTGCAGTCATGTGCTACTGCAGCTGTGTTTATCTCCTGCTGTATGTTTGGCTTGCTTGTGAATTTCCCTTTATTTTCTCTAATAATCCCTCCTTTTTTTTTGTTTTTAAAGGCAATACCATTGGCGAGGGGCCTTGGGGAGAAGCAACATGAACTCAGAGGAGGCTGCTCTGGAGAGAGGTAGATCTGAGCACTCGATCCAGGGTGAAGGACCACTTTCTCCCTAAATAAAAGGGAGCTGCTGGGCTCAGTGCAGGAAGCCCTGGGTGAAATTCTATGCCGTTTTGCTATGCAGGAGGTTGGACTAGATGATCTTGATGGTTCCTTTGGGTTTTTTGAGTCTGTGAACCAGTCTGCAGGGGATGAAACAAAACGGCACTGACATAGGCCAGAGTGGGTGTGGGGTGAATCTAAAAATGTAGGAGTCACGAGGTTTGGTGGCACTGAATAATTATAAGGCTTAATTACAGCCTCACATGGAATGTCGGGCCAATTTCTGCTCTCCGTGGCACCACTGCACAGATGGAGTAATTCCACTGGTATCAGTCAGCCAATTCTGGATTTACCCCAGTGAAAACGAGGGCAGGATGTGGTCATAGAATCATAGAATATAAGGTTTGGAAGGGACCTCAGGAGGTCATCTAGTCCAACCCCCTGCTCAAAGCAGGACTAATCCCCAACTAAATCATCCCAGCCAGGGCTCTGTCAAGCCTGACCTTAAAAACTTCTAAGGAAGGAGATTCCACCACCTCCCTAGGTAACGCATTCCAGTGTTTCACCATCCTCCTAGTGAAAAAGTTTTTCCTAATATCCAACCTAAACCTCCCCCACTGCAACTTGAGACCATTACTCCTTGTTCTGTCATCTGCTACCATTGAGAACAGTCTAGATCCATCCTCTTTGGAACCCCCTTTCAGGTAGTTGAAAGCAGCTATTAAATCCCCCCTCATTCTTCTCTTCCGCAGACTAAACAATCCCAGTTCCCTCAGCCTCTCCTCATAAGTCATGTGTTCCAGTCCCCTAATAATTTTTGTTGCTCTCCGCTGGACGTTTTCCAATTTTTCCACATCCTTCTTGTAGTGTGGGGCCCAAAACTGGACACAGTACTCCAGATGAGGCCTCGACCAATGTCGAGCTGGCTGTATTTCAAGGAATCCCTGTTGAGGTTACAGGGACAAACCATCCCGATGAGTCGAAAGAATAGTAAATGTGGCAGGCGACCAGCTTGGCTTAATGGTGAAATCCTAGCGGATCTTAAACATAAAAAAGAAGCTTACAAGAAGTGGAAGGTTGGACATATGACCAGGGAAGAGTATAAAAATATTGCTCGGGCATGTAGGAAAGATATCAGGAGGGCCAAATCGCACCTGGAGCTGCAGCTAGCAAGAGATGTCAAGAGTAATAAGAAGGGTTTCTTCAGGTATGTTGGCAACAAGAAGAAAGCCAAGGAAAGTGTGGGCCCCTTACTGAATGAGGGAGGCAACCTAGTGACAGAGGATGTGGAAAAAGCTAATGTACTCAATGCTTTTTTTGCCTCTGTTTTCACTAACAAGGTCAGCTCCCAGACTGCTGCGCTGGGCATCACAAAATGGGGAAGAGATGGCCAGCCCTCTGTGGAGATAGAGGTGGTTAGGGACTATTTAGAAAAGCTGGACGAGCACAAGTCCATGGGGCCGGACGAGTTGCATCCGAGAGTGCTGAAGGAATTGGCGGCTGTGATTGCAGAGCCCTTGGCCATTATCTTTGAAAACTCGTGGCGAACGGGGGAAGTCCCGGATGACTGGAAAAAGGCTAATGTAGTGCCAATCTTTAAAAAAGGGAAGAAGGAGGATCCTGGGAACTACAGGCCAGTCAGCCTCACCTCAGTCCCTGGAAAAATCATGGAGCAGGTCCTCAAAGAATCAATCCTGAAGCACTTACATGAGAGGAAAGTGATCAGGAACAGTCAGCATGGATTCACCAAGGGAAGGTCATGCCTGACTAATCTAATCGCCTTTTATGATGAGATTACTGGTTCTGTGGATGAAGGGAAAGCAGTGGATGTATTGTTTCTTGACTTTAGCAAAGCTTTTGACACGGTCTCCCACAGTATTCTTGTCAGCAAGTTAAGGAAGTATGGGCTGGATGAATGCACTATAAGGTGGGTAGAAAGCTGGCTAGATTGTCGGGCTCAACGGGTAGTGATCAATGGCTCCATGTCTAGTTGGCAGCCGGTGTCAAGTGGAGTGCCCCAGGGGTCGGTCCTGGGGCCGGTTTTGTTCAATATCTTCATAAATGATCTGGAGGATGGTGTGGATTGCACTCTCAGCAAATTTGCGGATGATACTAAACTGGGAGGAGTGGTAGATACGCTGGAGGGTAGGGATAGGATACAGAAGGACCTAGTCAAATTGGAGGATTGGGCCAAAAGAAATCCGATGAGGTTCAATAAGGATAAGTGCAGGGTCCTACACTTAGGATGGAAGAATCCAATGCACCGCTACAGACTAGGGACCGAATGGCTAGGCAGCAGTTCTGCGGAAAAGGACCTAGGGGTGACAGTGGACGAGAAGCTGGATATGAGTCAGCAGTGTGCCCTTGTTGCCAAGAAGGCCAATGGCATTTTGGGATGTATAAGTAGGGGCATAGCGAGCAGATCGAGGGACGTGATCGTTCCCCTCTATTCGACACTGGTGAGGCCTCATCTGGAGTACTGTGTCCAGTTTTGGGCCCCACACTACAAGAAGGATGTGGATAAATTGGAGAGAGTCCAGCGAAGGGCAACAAAAATGATTAGGGGTCTAGAGCACATGACTTATGAGGAGAGGCTGAGGGAGCTGGGATTGTTTAGTCTGCAGAAGAGAAGAATGAGGGGGGATTTGATAGCTGCTTTCAACTACCTGAAAGGGGGTTCCAAAGAGGATGGCTCTAGACTGTTCTCAATGGTAGCAGATGACAGAACGAGGAGTAATGGTCTCAAGTTGCAATGGGGGAGGTTTAGATTGGATATTAGGAAAAACTTTTTCACTAAGAGGGTGGTGAAACACTGGAATGCGTTACCTAGGGAGGTGGTAGAATCTCCTTCCTTAGAGGTTTTTAAGATCAGGCTTGACAAAGCCCTGGCTGGGATGATTTAACTGGGAATTGGTCCTGCTTCGAGCAGGGGGTTGGACTAGATGACCTTCTGGGGTCCCTTCCAACCCTGATATTCTATGATTCTATGAATAGAGGGGAACGATCACGTCCCTCGATCTGCTGGCAATGCCCCTACTTATACATCCCAAAATGCCATTGGCCTTCTTGGCAACAAGGGCACACTGTTGACTCATATCCAGCTTCTCGTCCACTGTAACCCCTAGGTCCTTTTCTGCAGAACTGCTGCCTAGCCATTCGGTCCCTAGTCTGTAGCAGTGCATGGGATTCTTCTGTCCGAAGTGCAGGACTCTGCACTTGTCCTTGTTGAACCTCATCAGATTTCTTTTGGCCCAATCCTCTAATTTGTCTAGGGTCCTCTGTATCCTATCCCTACCCTCCAGCATATCTACCTCTCCTCCCAGTTTAGTGTCATCTGCAAACTTGCTGAGGGTGCAATCCACACCATCCTCCGGATCATTTATGAAGATATTGAACAAAACCGGCCCAAGGACCAACCCTTGGGGCACTCCACTTGATACTGGCTGCCAACTAGACATGGAGCCATTCATCACTACCCGTTGAGCCCGACAATCTAGCCAGCTTTCTATCCACCTTATAGTCCATTCATCCAGCCCATACTTCTTTAACTTGCTGGCAAGAATACTGTGGGAGACCGTGACAAAAGCTTTGCTAAAGTCAAGGAATAACATGTCCACTGCTTTCCCCTCATCCACAGAGCCAGTTATCTCGTCATAGAAGGAAATTAGATTAGTCAGGCATGACTTGCCCTTGGTGAATCCATGCTGACTGTTCCTGATCATAGATATTCATAGATATTTAGGTCAGAAGGGACCATTATGATCATCTAGTCTGACCTCCTGCACAATGCAGGCCACAGAATTTCACCCACCACTCCCACAAAAAAACCTCACACCTATATCTGTGCTATTGAAGTCCTCAAATTGTAGTTTAAAGACCTCAAGGAGCAGAGAATCCTCCAGCAAGTGATCCGTGCCCCATGCTACAGAGGAAGGCGAAAAACCTCCAGGGCCTTCCAATCTGCCCTGGAGGAAAATTCCTTCCCGACCCCAAATATGGCGATCAGCCAAACCCTGAGCATATGGGCAAGATTCATCAGCCAGATACTACAGAAAATTCTTTCCCAGGTAACTTGGATCTTACCCCATCTAAAACCCATCACAGGCCATTGGGCCTATTTACCATGAATATTTAATTACCAAAGCCATGTTATCCCATCATACCATCTCCTCCATAAACTTATCGAGTTTAATCTTAAAGCAAGATAGATCTTTTGCCCCCACTACTTCCCTCGGTAGGCTATTCCAAAACTTCACTCCTCTGATGGTTAGAAACCTTCGTCTAATTTCTAATCTAAATTTCCTAGTGGCCAGTTTATATCCATTTGTTCTTGTGTCCACATTGGTACTGAGTTTAAATAATTCCTCTCCCTCTCTGGTATTTATCCCTCTGATATATTTATAGAGAGCAATCATATCTCCCCTCAACCTTCTTTTAGTTAGGCTAAACAAGCCAAGCTCCCTGAGTCTCCTTTCATAAGACAAGTTTTCCATTCCTCGGATCATCCTAGTAGCCCTTCTCTGTACCTGTTCCAGTTTGAATTCATCCTTCTTAAACATGGGAGACCAGAACTGCACACAGTACTCCAGGTGAGGTCTCACCAGTGCCTTATATAACGGTACTAAGACCTCCTTATCCCTACTGGAAATACCTCTCCTGATGCATCCCAAGACGACATTAGCTTTTTTCACAGCCATATCACATTGGCAGCTCATAGTCATCCTATGATCAACCAATACTCCAAGGTCCTTTTCCTCCTCCGTTACTTCTAGTTGATGCGTCCCTAGCTTATAACTAAAATTCTTGTTATTAATCCCTAAATGCATGACCTTACACTTCTCACTATTAAATTTCATCCTATTCCTATTACTCCAGTTTACAAGGTCATCCAGATCCTCCTGTAGGGTATCCCTATCCTTCTCTAAATTAGCAATACCTCCCAGCTTTGTATCATCTGCAAACTTTATTAGCACACTCCCACTTTTTGTGCCCAGGTCAGTAATAAAAAGATTAAATAAGATTGGTCCCAAAACCGATCCCTGAGGAACTCCACTGGTAACCTCCCTCCAACTTGACAGTTCACCTTTCAGTAGGACCCGTTGTAGTCTCCCCTTTAACCAATTCCCTATCCACCTTTCAATTTTCCTATTGATGCCCATCTTATCCAATTTAACTAATAATTCCCCATGTGGCACCGTATCAAACGCCTTACTAAAATCTAAGTAAATTAGATCCACTGCGTTTCCTTTATCTAAAAAAATCTGTTACTTTCTCAAAGAAGGAGATCAGGTTGGTTTGGCACGATCTACCTTTTGTAAAACCATGTTGTATTTTGTCCCATTTACCATTGACTTCAATGTCCTTAACTACCTTCTCCTTCAAAATTTTTTCCAAGACCTTGCATACTACAGATGTCAAACTAACAGGCCTATAATTACTTGGATCACTTTTTTTCCCTTTCTTAAAAATAGGAACTATGTTAGCAATTCTCCAATCATACGGTACAACCCCTGAGTTTACAGATTCATTAAAAATTCTCGCTAATGGGCTTGCAATTTCTTGTGCCAATTCCTTTAATATTCTTGGATGAAGATTATCTGGGCCCCCCGATTTAGTCCCATTAAGCTGTTTGAGTTTCGCTTCTACCTCAGATATGGTGATGTCTACCTCCATATCCTCATTCCCATTTATCATGCTACCATTATCCCTAAGATCCTCTTTAGTCTTATTAAAGACTGAGGCAAAGTATTTGTTTAGATATTGGGCCATGCCTAGATTATCCTTGACCTCCACTCCATCCTCAGTTTTTAGCGGTCCCACTTCCTCTTTCTTTGTTTTCTTCCTATTTATATGACTATAGAACCTTTTACTATTGGTTTTAATTCCCTTTGCAAGGTCCAACTCTACTTGACTTTTAGCCTGTCTCACTTTATCCCTACATATTCTGACCTCAATAAGGTAGCTTGCCTTACTGATCCCTCCCTTCTTCCACTCCCTATATGCTTTCTGCTTTTTCTTAATTACCTCTCTAAGATGCTTGCTCATCCAGCTTGGTCTACAACTCCTGCCTATGAATTTTTTCCCCTTTCTTGGGATGCAGGCTTCCGATAGCTTCTGCAGCTTTAATTTAAAATAATCCCAGGCCTGCTCTACCTTTAAACCCATAAATTCTTCAGTCCAATCCACTTCCCTAACTAATTTCCTTAATTTTTGAAAGTCAGCCCTTTTGAAATCAAAAACCCTAGTCGCAGATTTATTTTTGTTAATCCTTCCATTCAGTTTGAACTGAATTAGCTCATGATCACTTGAGCCAAGATTATCCCCTACAACCATTTCCTCTATGAGGTCCTCATTACTCACCAAGACCAAATCTAAAATGGCATCCCCTCTAGTCGGTTCAGCAACTACTTGCTGAAGGAATCCATCAGCTATCGCATCTAGGAAAATCTGAGCCCTATTATTATTACTAGCACTCGTCCTCCAGTCTATATCTGGGAAGTTAAAGTCTCCCATGATCACACAGTTTCCATTAGTATTTACTTTATTAAAAACATTAAAAAGGGCTCTATCCATATCCAAATTAGATCCCGGCGGTCTATAGCACACCCCAAGCACTATCCCAGGGGAGGCTCTAATAGTTTTCTTCCCCAATTTAATTTTTGCCCAGACAGACTCAGTCATACCCATTTCATCGCTTCTTATTTCTTTACATTCTATCTTATCATTGATATACAGTGCTACTCCACCACCTTTACCTTTATTTCGGTCTTTCCTAAACAGCACATACCCTTCAATACCTGTAGCCCAGTCATGACTACTATTCCACCAGGTCTCTGTTATACCTATGATATCTGGTTTCACTTCCTGCACCAGTAACTCTAGTTCCTCCATTTTGTTACCTAGGCTCCTTGCATTAGTGTACAAACATCTTAATTTTTGCTGTTTAGCCTCACTCACATTCTGTACCCTATTAGGCACGGTTATTTTACTACCAGTATAACCTATTAGACTTGTATCTACACTGCCCTTTCTCCTACCTACAGCTGTATCCACTCTTACTTCATTTTCTTTCCACTCTATGCTGAATTCTGGCGTGGAGATTACCTGGACATCTCCCAACCATCTCCCCCAAATTCCTAGTTTAAAGCTCTCTTAATCAGTTGTGCCAGCCTCCATCCTAGAAGTCTATTTCCTTCCCTACTCAGATGAAGTCCATCCCGAGAGAACTGTCCTCTATCCATGAATGCCTCCCAATGGCCATACATCCCAAAGCCCTCCTTATAGCACCACTGCCTAAGCCATCTATTGATCGTCATAATCTTGTCACACCTTTGTTGCCCTTCTCTAGGAACAGGCAGAATCCCACTAAAGATCACCTGAGCCTCAATTTCCTTAAGTGTCCTCCCCAGCCTAGCATAGTCTCCCTTAATACTTTCCAGCGAGAATCTAGCCGTATCATTTGTTCCCACATGAAGGATAATTAGGGGATTCTTTCCCGCTCCCTTTAGAATCCTTTTCAACCTCAGGTCTACATCCCGTATCTTAGCACCCGGAAGACAGCACACCCTCCTATTTTCTGGATCAGCTCTGGTTACAGGCCTATCTATTCTTCTCAGTAAAGAGTCCCCAATCACATAGACCTGCCTTTTCCTAGTGACGGTGCTATTCTCCAGTCTATCCCCTGTTCCCTCTGGCTGCAAGTTCTTTCCATTCCCATTCTCCCTTGTAATCCTTTTTAACCCATCCTGTATCCTCCTGGGGCTCATATTTGGTGTAATCTCCATTAACTCTTCCCCTTTTCCTATAGGACTAACCTCTCTTCTCTTCTTCCTTGCCCTGTCACCCTCAGTGACTACCTGCTGAGCCCCTTCTTCATTTTCCAACTCTGCAAACCTATTCTTAAGCTCTATTTCTCCTTCACTAGCCCGCCTTTTCCTCTGCCTAGTTCTTTTAGTCACATGCTTCCACTGACCACTTTCCTCACCCAGTCTCCCCTCAGAATTCCCTAGTCCTGCTTCCATCTGCAAGTCTGAGCTTTTCCCTTCAGATACCTCATGTCTTTGCTCCATAATCTGCTCAAACCCCTTCCTAAACTCTACCAGACTTTCCACCTGCATCTCCAAACCTTGGATCTTTTCCTCCATCAGCTCTATCAGACGGCACTTCATGCAGACAAAACTCTTACCAGGTGCCACCTCCAGGATCATGTACATACCACAGCTTCCACATCCAGTCATCTTCATTGTGTCATCTGCTACATGGGTCACTCCCACTGCCACCTCTGTATCTGTCATATCCTTTCCACCTAAATCCTGTTAATCTGGGAAACACAAACCACACCAAAACACCACCACCCACAGCAAAACCAAACCCCACACGAGCACCACAAGACAAACTCCCACTCAAACTCCCCTGTTTACAGCTCTGTTTGCTAGCTCCTGTGCCGCTGCAGCTGTCTGTGCCGCTGCCTGACTGGCTGCTACCTTTATAGGACCCCTAGTCAGTGAAGCCCCGCCCCCTAATCAGGGCTCAGCTTCTCTCCCAGCACAAAGCCCCTACAAGCCTCTACACATACAAATACTACCAATACAAAACCAAGTGCATTTCCTCTCCTCTAAGTGCTTCAGAATTGATTCCTTGAGGACTTGCTCCATGATTTTTCCAGGAACTGAGGTGAGGCTGACTGGCCTGTAGTTCCAAGGATCCTCCTCCTTCCCTTTTTTAAAGATGGGCACTACATTAGCCTTTTTCCAGTCGTCCGGGACTTCCCCCGATCGCCATGAGTTTTCAAAGATAATGGCTAATGGTTCTGCAATCACATCTGCCAACTCCTTTAGCACTCTCAGATGCAGCGCATCCGGCCCCATGGACTTGTGCTCGTCCAGCTTTTCTAAATAGTCCCAAACCACTTCTTTCTCCACAGAGGGCTGGTCACCTCCTCCCCATGCTGTGCTGCCCAGTGCAGGAGTCTGGGAGCTGACCTTGTTCGTGAAGACAGAGGCAAAAAAAGCATTGAGTACATTAGCTTTTTCCACATCCTCTGTCACTAGATTGCCTCCCTCATTCAGTAAGGGGCCCACACTTTCCTTGACTTTCTTCTTGTTGCTAACATACCTGAAGAAACCTTTCTTCTTACTCTTAACGTCTCTTGCTAGCTGCAACTCCAGGTGTGATTTGGCCTTCCTGATTTCACTCCTGCATGCCTGAGCAATATTTTTATACTCTTCCCTGGTCATTTGTCCAATCTTCCACTTCTTGTAAGCTTCTTTTTTGTTTTTAAGATCAGCAAGGATTTCACTGTTAGGCCAAGCTGGTCACCTGCCATATTTACTATTCTTTCTACACATCGGGATGGTTTGTCCCTGTAACCTCAATAAGGATTCTTTAAAATACAACCAGCTCTCCTGGACTCCTTTCCCCCTCATGTTATTCTCCCAGGGGATCCTGCCCATCAGTTCCCTGAGGGAGTCAAAGTCTGCTTTTCTGAAGTCCAGGGTCCGTATTCTGCTGCTCTCCTTTCTTCCCTGTGTCCCCTGTGTTGATGTCACATCATATCACATTTTCAGTCTTGCACAGGAGAACTTATGTGGCAGCAGCTGTGCAGGTTGCAAATGGTGTTTGACTGGGAGTTCCCCAGGGATAGTAATTAGTGGATGTGTGAGGTTGGCCTTGGATCTGGCAGTCGGCGTCATACCTGCTTTGCGTGGAAGTGAGAAAGAACGGACCGTAGATGTCAGGTGGGTTGAGCATATGCTTTGGGAGGAACACTAGAATTAACTTGGAGAAGTTATTTACTGCACTGTGTGTCACTTATTGGAGACAGATAAGGCTCAGCCCTGTAAGATGCAAACTGAGCATCCTCAATTCCTATTGACTTCATTAGCAGATGAGGGTGCAACGAAACCTCTCATCAACAGGGTTTGAACCCAGAACCTTATGCATCAAAACACAGATCTCTACCTTGGGAGACAAAATGTAGCTCTGTTAGCTGGCAGCAACATCAGGCTGTTCTCCTCAATGGTGGGTCGACCCCTAGAGTGAGCTACAACACCTAATTATGTTACCAGGGCACTCAGCACTTCACAGGAACTGGTGCAGACTGAGAAAACAGCTAGGTAGCTGGGATTTGGCCACTTACGTGATGAAGCATAAGGCTGTCTGTAAACAATGTGGCCTGAACACACAAGTCCAGTGACAATGTCGTCATTATGCAGTGCCATGTTGAATCTGCAAGATCGGCATTCTGGTTTAGTCTTCAAAACTAAAGAGACACTGTCAAGATGCAAAAGACATTTTTGCCTGCATCGCTAATACCAATACAGGGTGATAAAAGGGAAGAGTTTGTTTAGCCATTTATTCTGTTTTATGGTATGTACGTCACTCCACTTGGGCAATGAGGATACACTAGTCGGTTTCACTTTCTAGTTCTTCTGCCTCAGCACCAATGCGGCCACGTTCGAGTTTCCATCCCTGCAGGGAAGCATTTACCAGCCCCATGTTTTCACTGAAATTTTTTTGAATTAATTAAAAGATTTCTATTTCCGTTACGTTTTATCGAATGTTTTTGGGTTCAGACCCTGAATTTTAGACCTCCAGTCGACAGTCTTCCTTTAAAAGAAAATTAAAGGGGGGCTGATTAATAGTACATGATCTGCCAGCATTCTTGGCTGTATTGGGGAGTGGATTTTTTTCCTAGCCTTTTTGGGGGGAGAAATGGGGGGAAAAAAAAGAACTGGCTGTGATGTGGGGGGTGACAGTGAGCACAGTGCTGCTATGTGGCTTTGCATTTAAATATCTCACACTGCACAGATGTCAGTTGGGTTCCTGCACTGGGAATGCATCTCTTTCAGGTTTCAAGGCCCTCCTCAAAAAAGGAAAAAGGAAACAGTATATGCTTCTTCCAAGGCTTAACGTTTCCATCTTATTTGGTGTCCTACTGAGTTGTGGGTTCTGTTTCTCCTTTTTGAACAGACAGTTGGGTATCAGCCAATGACTAGGATGACTGGATGATTGCATACATTTGGAAGTTCTCCTTGCAAACATAAGTTCTTTGTTGCACCAACATGTAATATATGTATGTGCGTTAGTGTATATATAGATACACACATATGTACGTATATAAAGACACAGGAGTAGGATAAAAGAGGAGCAGGAGGAACTCGTATATTTAGTTGCCAAGCCACTTCCCATTATAAAAATTCTTTTGTCTGTTTTTAATTTATCTATATATAGATAAATGGCTTGATTTTTCTGCGCCTTAGAATATCTACATCTCCCATTAACTTTAGTGAGGCTACGGGCATTCAGCACCTCTGAAAATCAGGCTATATAAAATGTAGCTCTGTATAGCTCAAAAGCTTGTCTCTCTCACCAACAAAGTTGGTCCAATAAAAGATAATCCCTCACCTTCCTTGCCTCTCTAGACTGAAATTCTGTCTTGTATGAAGGCTTATAGTGTCTGTCGGTTGCAGCAGCTAGAGGGCGACGTGATCACGTGTCTTAGACTGCCTAAGCAGGTCTGACATTCCATCCAGTAGAGGGCAGTGTTGCATGCACACATTGTGGGAGGATGGACAGACACAAAGATGTGACACACAGAGGGACGGAAACATATAATGTGTCTAGTCCACATTGGGGCCCACGTGGCAGCTGCAGAATGTGTGACCATGTGCACATGGGGATAACTGCATGTACAAATGGGAATTTGTAGGGGCAGCTAACTATCTGCACACCTCTGAGTACTTTGCAGGTGCAACTTCTGTCTGTCATCTAGGTTGTCATCTGGCCCCCATAGTACCTCAGCTCCTCACAAACAATGAATTTATTCTTGCAATACCCTTAGGAAGTAAAGAAGAATGATCATCCCCATTTTGAAGATGGGAAACTGAGAGACAGAGAAATTAAGTCCAAAGTTGCACAGTGAGTCTGTGGCGAAGCCAGGAATTGAACCAAGATCCTCGTCCAATGACTTCACCACAAGAACACACTTCTTCATATATTTTTGGTAGAAACACCTCAGCTGAAAACTTGACCCAGTGGTGCTGAGTTTTAGAAACAGCTTCTTGTTTTGCATCTGGAATTTTGTTCCATTATCTAATAGCAGGTGCAACTGATGTCAACCTGATGTCTAGCCACTGCTTAATTTGTGCCAGGGCTGAGCCCAGGCACCTCTAGGCTTGGCAATTCATAGTCTTGGCACCTCTGGGCTTGCTGCATCAGAATGTAAAAAAATTGCTTGAGCCCTGGCACCTTTTTCGTCCTGCTTTGAGCAGGGGGTTGGACTAGATGACCTCCTGAGGTCTCTTCCAACCCTGATCTTCCATGGTTCTGTGATAACTTAAGCACTGTGTCAAGCTACCTGACTTGTGCCCTCAAATCAGGTAAGTGTATGTCTAAATGAAACCGACTGCGCCAGCAATTATTCGTGGGAGTAAAACTACAGGTTTGAAGTGGGAGGCTGAGCTGAGGGTCCCTTTTAAAATCTGCCCCGTAAGGTGTAAGGAGGAAAACCCACAAAGCTAGTACCTGAGAGTGGAATCGATCAAAGGTCATGATGGGTCCGAAGAAAAAAAACGGGAGGTAGAAATTGTATTTCAGCAGGTCAATGATGGAGTAAATCCCTTCCTTCCTCTCGGAGTTCTCCAGCGCAAAGCTCATGCAGCGCATGATGGTAAAGCCGCTTCCTCCATAAAACAGAACATCTTGAAGATCAAAAGTTCTTGTTACAAATCCATTCTAAACCAAAAAGAATAGTTACTACGTCATTCAGCTGAAAAGGTTGTCTTCTGTGCAACTGGCCGCAGTGGGCATCTCCTACTACCTAGTCTTGCTTCAGATACGTTTTTCTATGAATGGTGCCTTATTTTCTGAGAGCCTAGCTGCATAGATTTTTAAGACCAGAAAAGCACCATTATGATGATCTAGTCTAACCTCCTGCATAACATGAGCCCTTGAACCTCACACACTAATTTCTGCCTCAAGCCCATAATTTCCATTGGAGCTATAGCGTATCTTTTGAAGAGACACCCAGTCTTGATGGAAAGACTTGAACGGATGGAGACCCCATCACCTCCCTAGGTAAGTTGTTCCAGTGGTCAGTTACCTTCACTATTGAAAAAACTGCCCCTTATTTCTAGCTTGAATGGTCTGGCTCTTACAACCAGAAGGATCACAAAAACTTTACGCTGAAATTCACCATTATGCAGGAGTCTAGCACAAGGCCAATGGTGAACATAAGAACTCAATATAGCACCGAAGCGGTGTGTAGCTTTTGTGTTGGCCTTTGGGACAGGTGTGAATGTCACTCTTATAGAATATCACACATAGGGATGACGTCACCAGCGCTGACCTACAGCCACCTCTGGGGTGGAATGTGACCACTAGCCAGTCTATATAGATGGCCTGAATGGAAAATTGCAGCTGCAAAATTGCAAAGGGGCATTTAGATTGATAAAGTAATTACCAGCGGTGGGACTGGAAACTCAGACTATCACCTTTACAACTGCAAAATGTGCTAGGGGAAATGGCTTGGCGTGCAGAAGCGCTGAGAACCCAGAGCTCCTATTTTCTCTAACGGGAATTGCAGGTGCTCAGCACCTCTGAAAATCAAGCCCTGATGGACCATGGGTAGGCAGGACTTTGGTTTTAAGCCTTATAATAGCCCTGTAAGGCAGAGAAGTATTACTGGTCCTGAGTCAGCAAGCTTGTTAAGGAATACGCCTACCAGTAATTTAGTAATAATATCCAGCTCCTCCATAGAGAATTTCAGCCATAGATCCTGAAGCACTTTACTAATGCGTTCAATACCATTTTAAAAGATGGAGAAACTGAGGCACAGGGAGGGGAAATGATGCACTCAGAGTCACCCAGCTAACTCGATGCAGAGCCTGAGTCCCCGTCCGGAACCCTATGCACCAAGCCTGAGCTGGGGCTATCACTACTTCAGTGGGACTGCTCAGGTGCTTAAGTACATTGCTAAATTGAAACAAAAGCGTTTCTGGGGATGCTGAGGCACAGACAGGCTAAGTGACCTGCCTGAGGCCCCTAGTACATCAGTGGCAGGGCCAGGAATAGAATCCAGGCGTCCTGATTCCTGCTCTAACCACTAGAGGCTAGTGTGCTCCATACCTGTGGCTCTTCCTCAAATGTTTTAGTCTGACCCAAATCACAGGCCCAAATACACTGGTGTGTGGCCAGGGAACGACCCCGGCACTGGGAACAAAACAGAGCTGCGCGCTGGAAAGAAACCGGTGATGCGCGTACCTGCCATGTGCTGAAAGGTTCCAGCCTGAAAGAGGCCAGGCTGCAAAGCCCGGCCACAAAGCAGAGCCACCTCTGCTTAGCCAGTGCGACAGTGTAGAGCACCACACAGTGAGCGAGGACAATCATCAGGTAGGCGCGTCCCATGGCGCCCAGCACGGCCAACATCCCGTAGAGCATGTAAACCACAGATCTGTGCTGTGAGAAAAGAGAACGTGCTTCAGGCCTCTCCTCGGGGAGTCTAACACCCGGCACCCACGGGCAACAGAACCCTGCCGCCCACTGCACCGCGGGGGTGCCAGACGGATACCAGGGGGGAGCAGGAACAGTTTTATTTTCACTAGAGCAGATCAGTGTATGTGTTGTTGTTTTTTTCCTACATTCAGCCAAGATGGGGGGAGTTTTCTGCCCCTCTCCTTGTTCGCATTAGTCCTCTTAGAACCACGTCACCCTGGGAGCTCGTGTTCAGCTGATTATCCAGCAGGACCCCCCATGTTCTTTTCAGTTTTGCACCATTTGCAGCTTTTTCCTGGCATGTGACATCATTCCGAGATAGGTGCTATCTTAGCCCCACTGACAGCAGTGTCACTCACACTGACTTCAGTGGGGCCAGGATTTCAACCAATAAATTTCTCTTTCAGGTACTTATCTGCCTCCTATCACCCCGGCACCTCACAATCTTTAATGTCTTTATCCCCACAGGTTTCAGAGTAGCAGCCGTGTTAGTCTGTATCCACAAAAAGAAAAGGAGGACTTGTGGCACCTTAGAGACTAACAAATTTATTTGAGCATAAGCTTACGAGGAGCTGTAGCTCACAAAAGCTTACGCTCAAATAAATTTGTTAGTCTCTAGGGTGCCACAAGTCCTCCTTTTCTTTTATCCCCACAGTACCCCAGTGAGGTAGGGAAGTGCTGTTATCCTCACTTCCCAGGTGGGGAATGGAGCCACAGAGACATGAAAGCCCAGATTGTAAAGGTATTTAGACACCTAACCTGTGTTGCAACCAATAGGAGTTAGGCACCAAAACACCTTTAAAAATTTGGCCCTAACTGACTTGCCCAAGGTCTCCTGAGTCGCAGGCTAGTACGCTAACCCCTGGACCGTCCCTGCTCTCTGAGCTGCAATAACTGAGGCAGGAGATCTCAGATTTGTGGATTTTTTGTGACACTTTTTTGAAAAGGAAAACAATTTTAATGAAACATTTCCTCACTCCACCCACAAGCAGCTGTAGTAAGTAATGAGCAATGATCCTGCTTTTATGCATCTGCCCTGATTAAATGAATGACGGACAAAGAGGTAGAAAACCATCCCCCAAAAGTATGATTGGAAAAAAGCAACTTTGTCTGCAAGGTCGAGAACCAAAAAGTCCTTCAGCATCTCTCTCAGTCACAGCCACTCATGGCCTGATCACCCACAGCAATTGTTAGTTAGTTTTACTATGGTAGTGCCTAAGTGACAGACAGTCTCTGCCCTGAAAGGCTTTTAATGGGACACACTTGGAAGGCCATTCATTGGGTGAGCCCCCTCTCCCATCAAA
Organism: Chelonia mydas; assembly: GCF_015237465.2. Lineage (NCBI taxonomy): Eukaryota > Metazoa > Chordata > Testudines > Cheloniidae > Chelonia > Chelonia mydas. The sequence continues at coordinate 253,633,262 of NC_057850.1, forward strand.
TTCTCAGTATACACAGATGGTTTTTATGATATTGTCCAAAGGTCCAAGTATTTAGCTTCCACCAGACCCTTGTGAGTGTGGATTCCCTTTGGCCCAGCTGTATTCTTTTGTCTTAGGCCTGGTCTAAACTAGAAAATTAGGTTGGTATAACTACGTCACTGATAGGGTGTGAAAAATCCACACCCCTGAGCGGCGTCATTTAAGCCGACCTAATTCCCTGTGCAGACAGTGCTAGGTGACAGAAGAATTCTTCCGTCGACTTAGCTACTTCCTCTCCGGAGAACCCCTCCCGTCAGCGTAGGTAGTGTGTACACTGAAGCGCTAATGCATCGCAGCTGTCGCGTTTCGAGGGTAGACAAGCCCTGAGCCCCACAAGGGCGGGTCAGATCATGAGGCATTTGCAGCCCCCCTAGGTCCAAGGAATATGCCCTGTGAACAGTGTTTATTGGAATCTTAAATGACGCCATCACCAGCTGAGCAAGGAAAGGGATCTGCGTTTGCCCCGCGGGGATACCATGCGCGCCCCTGGTGCTTTTAAATCCGTGTCTGGGCAGTGGCCCTTGCTCACCTGAGGAGCCACCATGGAGCAGATCTTGGCAAACAGGATGTGCCCCGAAAGGGCAAAGATGATGATGTTCCTGAACGAGGTGAACCACATCGCCCATTCAAAGTCAGCTGCGTCCTGCAGGAACAGAGCCACGTCAGCACGGACAAGCCACGGAACGGCTACTGCAGTCGCTCCAAGGCCCCCTAATCTCTGACTTCCTGCTTAGTAACCCTCCTCCCCGCAAGACTTCAGCTCCCACAAATGTCCTTCTCTGTCGGAGAGCACGGATACAGCGCCTGCTCCTTCTCGGTGCTGGAGGCCCTCCACTTCCATTGACTTCAACAGGAGTCGAGGGCGCTTGGCACCTCACGGGATCGTGCCCACAGTTCAAGTTATTTTCATGACCTTTCTACCGTCTGTGGATTTCAAAGCAGGTTAGCTTAGCTCTATCAACCCCGTACGGGCTCTGCTGGGATCACTTGTGTCTATAGGTGCATGTAAACGCCGTGCACGCTTGCTGTGTTGCGTAACTAATACATTCCTCAGTGAGTGAACATTTAATGGATGACACGGTCGTTTCGACATGCAGCAGAAAGGTTCACGCGGACTGTGCAAAGAGACCCGAGCGGCGGAAAAGTCAGGGCTCTTTTTTGTAGCTGGCAGCCTTGGTGGTGGTACTTTAAGCAACCAAAGCCTTAGCGTGCCTGCTGTTGGGTTGCTTACCATTTTCCTGCCGAAGTAATGCCAGCCCGGCTTTATGCCCTGCCGAAAGGCTTTTCTGTTCATATTATCTGCAAAAGAACAGGTGTTACCCGGGGAGAAACCACTCTGATGCTGAAACTGTCCCCAGCCCGAGGCCGCAAAGCACTTAAGCACGTGCTTAACTCTGAGCACATACACAGCTCCCACTGGAGCCACCGCACTCGCTTACAGGGACGGGCGCACTCCAGGGCATTGCTGAATCAGGGCCTGAAACTTCCCCGTGACTGGTCAGCACAGGGGACGAGCATCAGGGTAAGCAGGGGAGGGGTTTTCCCTGGCTTACTTGCCTCCTTCTGGTAGATGGGAGGAGAAAGAGCAACAGAGAGGAGATAAGGCCCTTGAGGTTTTCAAAAGTGACCGGGGGTGGGGATTTACCGCATGGCTTCTGTGGAAATGAACGGGAGTGGTGTAGCTACAGCTCTTCTTCCCCTCTGAAAAATCCCACTCAACCCAAGGAGCCATCTCCTCCATCACTCCAGCTCTTCCGAGTCGCCCCCTGTGCACTTAGGGCGGGGTACTTCTGGGGGCTCCCAGACAGGTTCTCTGTTACCCCTACAGCCAGCCCATAAGAGTCCAATCCTGGGCGGTGCTGAGCACCTCTGACTCCCATGGGATTTGGGCGTGGAGCCACTCTTCGGAAACCTGCAGGCCTGATCCAAAGCCCACTGAAGTCAATAGGAAGAGCTTCACTGATTTCAATGGGCTTAGGGGGCAGGTTCTCCGTCGGTTGATTGGATTGCTCTTTGGTCCATTGGCGCAGTATTAGTCTCAGTCATAGCTATGCCCAGTTAACTGTGTGGATTTAGGGTCTAGCTGAAGGGGGTTGGCACGACCACCCTCAGCCTGAAGCCCCCTGTTTATGCTCCAAACAGATACATCATAGGCAGCAGCAGTCCAAGCGTCACCTGCATCACCCCACCAACGTGCTTCAGACTCAACCCAGACGGATCATCCCTAAGAGGTTTGTTTGCACTGCTAAAGGTACCAGAGGAAAGGAGCAAAGACCAAAGAGCCTCCAACCAGGGATTTCTCCAACCTCCTGCCCCTGCCCTGTTTGAGGAACCATCATGAGATGATACACTGTAGATAGGAAGAATTGGGAGCTTTCATAGGGGGAGGGGGACCTAGCCGTCAGCCGTGCCGTTGTCTGGTGTTACATAAAAAGATGGGTTGCATTACTGATTATCAGAGCCCTTGAAGATAATGTATCGGCCTGTCTAGGACGTTGACATAGGGGCTTTGCCACTGCTTTGCGCCTGATGTTGCCATTCACACCTGTGTCCAGTGGGTGTGGAACAGTTCCACTTGGATTGGGCAGCATTTCACACCTACTTTGATCAGGTGTACGTGACTCCCAAGGTCATTCTCAGCAGAGAATCAAGTCCAAGAGCTTTATACTTATGATCATAAGAAAACATATTCCAAATGGGTGGAAATTGGCTTCTTCTGAATTCTGGGTTGTAAGAATACCGGGTTGGAATACGCCTACCACTTACATACCCACACCTGGCGAGCTTTGATTAGGGAAATTACCTCTAGATGCGTCAAAGATCCCATTCCCACTGTACACCAGAGCACACGTCAAGATCAGAGCGTAGAACCCCAGCTCGTAACTCGGTAACACTGCTTTAATACCCATGTTGGTGGGTTACCACCCCAACAGCCAAGGGTCTCCAGATCTGGCAGAGAAAAAAAGGAAAGGAAAAGTTTGGTGTCTAGAGCTACACACACCCACACGGTGTGTGGGATCTCATTACATGTGAATGACTTGAAATTGGAGGATTGGATCCATTTTGTCGTCTTTTGTCTGCAGTGTTCTACCAGGTGACGGGCTCCTTTACCTACCACCCCTGGGCTGGCTTATCCTTCTACTATCCTTCCTGAACAAGAAGGGGAATTTTCTCAGCCCTGTGATTCCAGCCTGCCTTTATTTTTCGAACACAGGAGCTGCTAGTCTCAACACAAGAATGGTCCATCTAATTCCACTCCGTCTCCAGCAGACCACGTGCCCAGAGAAATCAGAGGGGCTATTTGGTCATGTGTTTGCTCATTCTGACAGAGCAGCATTGCTCTTTACAGCGCTCGGGCCAGTCTGGTTTTAAATATCCCAGGGGATGGGAGTCACCTCATTGTCCAATATGATATCACGTCTCTATTGCTCCTCACCACTGCAAAATCCCCTTCCAGTCAATCACTGCCGATGCCGCCCATTCACCTTCTGCTGGGAGCTCGGACGGTCAGTGGCGCATTGTATTCAGCGCCTTAGTGTTGCAGAGCACTTGGCTATTATCCCTTTTTCCCAAAATGGGGCTAATCGGCTTAGGCTAGCTTCCTCATCTGGGGATGGCCAGGCAGTGAGCCACTGCGCTTTTGGTGCACTGACTGATCTGCCTTTATTGGACCAAAGAGAGGCACCAGCTTTTAAAAATTCAGTAAAATTAAAAAAAAAAATAACCCGCCAAAGGCAAAAACTTCACAAGTCAGATATTAAATCAGGGGACGCCAGAGTTGTTTTTTATTGCTGCTCACACATGCAGTCCCTTTCCTGATCCCCTTTAAAGTTCACTCTGCTAATGTTACTGAGTACACAGGATTAACTGCTCCCCTGCCGATCTGTATTTTCCGCATCTCCCTGCAAGATAGCCCAGAGTGGCTTCCATCTAAGCACATCTCCCTGGCTGAGCCATGAGCCTTTTGGCTCATCTGCCTATGGCTCATCAGGGTCTGGCCCACATGCTCAGGGATCAACTGCTTATCGTATTTGGGGTCGGGAAGGAATTTTTCCTGGGTCAGATTGACAGAGACTCGGGGGCTTTTCTCTTTCCTCTGCAGCAGGGGGCACGGGTCACTTGCTGGTTTGAACTAGAGCAAATGGTGGATTCTCTGTAACTTGAAGTCTCTATATCATGCTTTGAGGATTTCAGTAACTCAGCCAGAGGTCAGGGGTTTGTTACAGGAGTGGGGGGTGAGATTCTGAGGCCTGCGTTGTGCAGGAAGTCAGACTAGATGATCATGATGGTCCATTCTGGCCTTAAAGTCTGTGAGCCTATGAGACTCGGCTGCTGTAATGGAGGCGGTTGAGTCACCGAATGAGTGACTCTGCTAACTGGGTAAGTCCCCTCCAGGGGAGAAATTCACCAGCTACTACTACTAATGGGCACGTCTACACAGCCCATGGTTCCCAGCCCGGGCTAACAGGCTTGGGCTAGCGGGGTTTGCACTGGCGCGCTAAAAAGAGACAGCGCTTTGAAGTTGCAGTTCGGCCAGAACCAAGCTCAGAGTCCCACTGTCATAGGCCCTGTGAGCAAGAGACAGTCCCTGCCCCACAGAGCTTACAATAGCGGGAGACCAGCCAGCCAAAGGAAGAGGAAGGAAGTACCCTGTGACAGATGGGCAACTGAGGCACAGAGAGAGGAAGTAACTTGCCCAAGATCACCGAACGCCGTCCTGCCTCTCGGACAGCTTTGACTGAACAAGCAATGCTGCCCGTAGCTATTCCCTCAGCGGTGTCTGGACAAATGATGCATGGAAGGCGATCGGGTTATCAGTCAAGCAAATCCACTCAGAGCAGTTACCAGCTGGTCACTAAATCTTTCCAAGCCGTTGGAAACCACATTGCAATCATACCCCCCCCCCCGAGATCCTGCCCTCGCAGCCCTTCAAACAAGGTGCTGGTGGATCGGCCATGGGGAGGGGGGCTGTTTAGATACAAATGTTCCAGTCTCTGATCCCAGAATAGGGAGTGGGGAACACAACATACAGGAGTCCCACTTGAGGGCTGCAAGGTCTTGATGGCTCTGGAAGCTCTAAGTCCAGCCCTGAAAAAATCTGACCCTGTTTAACATGACAAGATACACATAAAAACTCTAATACCCTTCCCTAGACTAAATTGCTTAACAGTGCAGAGGACACTAGCAGGGACCTGCTGCAGATGACACATTGTCATTGGTAAGCCTACGTTGCCTGTATATTGACAAGGATACCAAGTACGTTACCTGTTACACACCGTTCATTGTCACTGATGCTGCCGGCGACACACACTACACACTACACTGCCAAGGACGCAATAGCTTCTCGTCCATGAGTGTGTACTGCCAGCTACGTCCCGTATCTAGCATCCAACATACGGTGTGGATATCAGCTGTGCACTGTTATCCGCTACACACAGGACACGCGGGAGTGTCTTGCCATGGGACTTACTAACCCCGAACCAGTCAATGAATTTCGGGGGCGGGCGGGCTGTGTGCGTACATTGCATTGTACCCGGTGGTTCGTGCACTCCCTCGGAGCTGGGCGCCTCAAGTTTGGAGCCCCAGTCTAGAGCAGAGACAGGAGCCTGACTCTCCTACATGCCAGAGGCGTGCTCAAGCCCCCAGGCAAGAGGACTGCCTTCTCGTTCTCACCCGCTCTAGGCATAGTGAATGAGAAGCCTCAGCAGGAGAGACGGAGAAAGGCTTTCCCCCCGGAATCCCCGAGGGCCCAGTGGTTTGGGCAGTCAGCTGGGAGCTCTGGGTTCCAGGCCCGGCTCCGAATCAGGCAGAGCAGGATTGGAAAACAGGGCGACTGCTTCCCAACTGAGTGCCCTACCCACCAGGCTATGGGCTATCGCAGGGCTCTCTACCACGGGAGACAGGACCAATCTGGCTTAGGCTCAGAGGGTTTACAGTTGAGAAGCCCAAGCGGAGCAAGGTGTCTCCCTCCAGCCCAGAGCTAGAAGCCTTAGCTACCCTGGAGGAGCAGTGCTTAGGCTTCACCCATTCCCTGGGCATTTCCCGCTGGCTTGCTTCAGCAGCACCCCGCTCAGCTCGCTGGCATCGGTGCCACCCAGTCTGTGCCCCCCAACAATGCCTGGGGAGCCCGGATGCCCAGCGTGGGGCTGTGAATTCCATGGGGCGCCTGGAAGCTGGCTGCTGTGGCAGTGAGCGCTGGGACGCCTGCGTCCCCTCGTGGGGAGATCCCCTGCTCTCTCCCTGCCCCTCTGCCCACCGGTTAAATGGGGCACGGGGCTGTGAGGAGGAATGAAAGCCTGTGAGATGCTCCGTGTGTGCAGCCGGAGGCACCCAGTGGCAACGATAGGGTGGCCTGGTGCCCGGTTTCCGACCGGCGTGTCCGGTTGAAAAGGGGACCTGACAATGTCCGGTCAGATCTACTGACAGGACACCCGAAGTCCGGTTACTGTGAGCAGGGGAGGCGCCGGGTCATCACCCGCTCCAGCCCCTACTCAGCCGGGGCCGCCTCCTATCTTCACTGGGCGGCTGCAGCTCCCTCCGGACCCGGGCAGGAGGGTTGGGGGTGGGAGGGGAAAAGCAGCGAACTACGGGGGGTAGGGGGCAGAGGAGTGGAAGGGGGCGGGGCCTCAGGAGAATAGGCAGGGCAGGGGCAGGGCCTCAGGGGGGAGAGGCGGGGCCGGGGAGGTTCCAGCACTCCTGCTGAGTGTCCGGTTTTTAAATATTACCAAGTTGGCAACCCTGGGCAATGAACGGGGGATAGCGGGGTGCAGAGGGTCATCTCCGTCATAGGCTGGACAGGAAAGAGGAGCCAAAGAACCTGCAGAGAAGTGATGCTGACGGGAGACGATGCAAAATCAGCGCAGTTTGGGCTGGGGTGCCAGGGAGCCAGCCTGACGCTGCTGGGAGACTGGGATCCATCCCCGGCACCTCCTTCCCAGAGCAATGGGAGGCCGCCTACACTCACTCCTAGGCTCTGCTCCTGGGAGAGGTGGCACTGGCTTTGGGGGCGCCTTGTGGCACTCAGTGGGTTTTTGCAGAGCGCCGCTGAGCTGGGTGCGGGGGGTGACCCGTGCTGACAGTCTCCAAACAATTGCCATGAAGAAAGGCCGGGCATCCCGCAGAGGGGAATGAGGGGTCTGGCTGGGGGAAGGGGGCATTCAGCTGGAATACCAGGCTGGGCTTCCTGGCAGCGAGGTGGAACAGTCTCCCAAGGGATGGGCACGTCCATAACCAGACGAAAGTACTGGGGAGTATAGTGGAGGGCCCAGTCCTGGGCCTGCAGGAGGATTCAGCGCCCTAACACGGCAGCTGTTTTCCAATGCTCGTTGCCCTGCAGCAAGGCCCTTGCAGTTTTGTCCCTTATGAACGAGCAGGACAGGATCCGGGCCCAATTCTGTCCCCCGGGGTCCCCTGCTGCCTTCAGGGTGCTGCCGGGGAGAATGCAATGAGGTTGCATGGGTATAAACCAGGGTGGACTTTGGCCCCGGCTGCAGTGATCACAATGAACTGAATAGTGCTGCTTGGTTATTGGGAACCATGCGGAACCCACTGCTAGCTGGAGATGGCGTATTGGCAGCTGGACGGCCCCCCGCAATCACTGAGTGGTGCTGCAGTGGCCTGGATCATTACAATGGGGTCCTGCGCCTTTTCTCTTATGAGACTGGGTCGGCACTTACGTTGCACTTGTCAGCCACACATCTCAACATGCCCTGCAAAGAAGGTCAGCACCACTATCCCACTTTGCATATAGGGAAACCGGGGCACAGTGATGGGAAGTGACTTGCCCAAGAGCACCCAGCAGCAGAGCCGGGAGTAGGACCTGGATCCCTTGAGTCCCAATCTGGCGCGCTAGCCACTAGGCCCCATTGTGTGTCTTCCAGCCTGCAGTGCAAGACCCCTTCTTATGGTCTAAGTGCCTTTGCTTGGCACTATCTAGTTTTAACCCACTTGGAGGGTGTGCTTGGTGTTTTGTTCCTCCTTGTGGACGTCTCTTTAATCAGGCCCCCCACTCAGCACGACTGTGCACTTACAGGGTGTTTTTCAAGGGCATCCCAGGTATTGATCCCAGCAGGGCTGGGCGGGAGAAGGTTAATGGAGCAAAGTTACGTAAACGGGAATGCAATGCCCCCGAAGCTGGTCTGAGGCCGAGGTGGAAAAAAGCCTCAGTCTGCAGAACACAGAGCCCTTTCCAAATTTAGCTCAGCGATTGCCCTCTCTGCAGCTGCAGTCCTCTGTGACAGCACCGGGTGCCTGTCCCTGGCTGCAGTGGGGCTCAGCTCCCTCTTTTGCAGGTATGTGAGTGCACAAAGCCATGCACAGGTAGCTAAGCGTGCCCACTTCCCTGTCTCCCTGCTCCGCTCTACACCTGGGAGGCGCTCGGACATGCTAGCGGAAGTGCACTTTGCACGCTATGGCCACAGCTTACGGTTGCGTTACCGGCACTTCTACACTGTGGCTGAATCTTGTTGCAAGCGGTCGCTCTTACACACAGCGCTTGCGCCCTGTCCAGTGAAAGCAACCCGTCCTCACGTCCCATCCGCTGCAGCTGCAGTTAACAGTATCCTCTGGCCACGGACACAGAAAGACATTCAGCTCCACCGCGGTGCCAGGGACGGGTTGCAATCACAATGCAAGAAGGGGTGAGCTCGCCCCATGCAAATAGGTTGTTTAACAATGACCTGATTCACTCGCCTCCTTTTTTGACATGCATTTCCCTGCAACTGACCTTGACAAGCAGTTGGCACAATGCAGCACCACCCCGGATCTCAGAAGTGAGGCAAAGCAGGGGGATGGACGATTCCTTTGGAAATCCAGATCCCAATACTGTCAGTTGGGTGGGAAGGAAGAAATAGCAAGTTGTCCTTCTGCTACGGCATCTGTCTGTCCGTCCGGTGGCTCTTTGGTTTTTTGGCTGCCAGTCCCCCCCTGGGGTGGATCTCTGGAGTGAGTTGAGCTGGGAGTTGAGTGCGGAAGGCTGGGGATAGTTTTATTTTAGATCAACACTACAGAGGGGGGTTGGTTCAGAAGCTGCCTGTCAAACAGCAGCAGCAAAAGTTAATTCAGGGCAAGTGGGGGAGGATGGAGGAGGGAGAAGTGGAGGCAGGGCTGGCAGCCTAGGGCGACAGTCTGGGCATGTGCCAGCTGGATATCAGGTCCCTTCTCGCACTGGGAGCTGGTTAGAGTTTTACCTCCAGGCTTCTGGGTCAGTGGTATCCAATTGCTGCCCCTGGCGTGGTGTTTCTAGGGCAGAGAGTGTTATTGCAGCCTGACCTTCCGAGACGGGCTCACGCCCGGGCTAACCAGCCCACCACATTCACCCGGCTGCTCAGCAAAAGGCCCTTAGCTCACGTCGTACCACGGGCCACAGATTGAGGCCCCCACCCCGTGATGCGGTTTGTAAGGGTGGAAGCCTGCGCCCGGGTGGAGCCCGGTTACCTTCAGCAGGGCCCGGCGTGGGTGCAGGGAAATGTCTGTGCGGAGTAGCGTGCAGGGTCGGGGCCGTACCTGCTTACCAAGGGCTGCTGGGACTTCCCGCAGTTTGAAATTGGACTTTGCGCCAATGTGTGTGTAATGCAACCAGGTGAATCTAGCCTGGTTCCGGCCTCCATTGCAAACCTGGGGTTGTGTGGCCCCGACACTCACAGACACAGGAGCCCAGGGGGCCAAATTTCCAAGAGGCATCCGTGGAGGGGGAAGCTTCGCACAGCTCTGGATTCTCGCATCTGAAACCCCCAGGCGCTGGGAGCCTGTGGGTCAGACGCTGCACCAGGCAGGGGGAAACCGTCCCAGAATGGCCTCTCCAGCACTGAAATGGCCAGGGCCAAATGCAACGTGGGAGCCAGACCAATAACTGCACGGATGCTGTGTCAACTTCCCCTGCGGCTGAATCTGGCCCAGAAAACGCCACCTGACCGTGAACGTGGCACTAAGGCCTCAGCGCAGCCCGGCCATCTTCTCTGCCGCTGCGGCTTCGATCTCTTCTGCGGAGCAGCCAGGCGGGATATGAGAAGTGACAGGACCCTGGCAAGCCTGGAGCCCTGTGGGAGTAGCTTTGCAAAGTGAGCACTAAGGGACTGAACAGCCTGGTGGCTAAGCCAGGAGGAAGCAGGAGAAGGGAAATGCTCCCACGCTCCATATAAATTGAAAGCGACCAGACTAGGGTCAGGGAAGGGCTTAACAGGTATACATGGGGATGGGTAAACAGGTTTGGAGGTGATAAGATCCTGTCCCCCTTCCCGCACCTTAGCCTCTCCCCAGTCCTTTGGTCGTTATTGCCGGCACTTCTAGCTTTCCTTTGGCACTTCAGGTGCCAAAAATCTCCCTAGGAAGGTTGCTGTCCAGAGCACATTTCCAGGCCAACGACAAGCAAGAAGTAATGCTAAAGCTTATACAGTGCTTCAGCTGTAGGCATCAAAGGTGGGTAGAGATTATAATCACCATTATACTGATGGGGAAACTGAGGCACGACACCGCAAAGCAACTTATCCAAGATGTTGCAGCGAGTCAGTAACTGAGCCCTGCCGGACCCTGGAATAAGCAGGACGAGACCGTGGCTCAATGAGCATGTACTGTGCCGCCAAGAAATAACTGAAGAGGCAAATCTGGCTTTAAAAGTCAATCCCCAGACACCACAGCAGTGATCTGGGTTCAGCTATAAGCCCTCAGTTGTTTGTATGGAATAAGAGGCACAACATTAATTACACTAAGAGCCAGCTCCTTTCCCCATTGAAGTCAATGGGGAAACATCCGCTGACCTCAGTGATGCAGGATTGGGGCCCAGATGAGGTTTAGGGAAGCATTGGCGTTTGCTAATCAGGACCTTACGGTGCGCCAACCCCAGTACAGCAGGGAGCTTGGCCTGAAAGGCTCCAGGCATTGTTGAATAGATCAGTTCTCTTGTGCATCCTGTACAGTAACAGGGACATCGCCCCCACACCCACATGTCCCCGAACAGGGAAACATGACAGGGAAAGGTGGCCAGCCCCCTGCCCCACCAGGGAACACAGCACTGGAGACAGCAAGTAGCGAGACGGCCACAGCCTTATACAGAGCTCCAGCAGCTCTTGCAGCCACAGCAGAAGGGAACAGCTGATTTTCTCGTGACATAAGAGCGTAAGACTGGCCGTCCCGGGTCAGCCCAAAGGTCCATCGAGTCCAGGGTCCTGTCCTCTGACAGTGGCCAGTGCCGGGTGCCCCAGCGGGAATGAACAGAGCAGGTCATCCTCAAGTGATCCATCCCCTGGTGCCCATTCCCAGCTTCTCATTCTTGTTGGAATCGGTGTTGTGTAGGTCCTGCACAAACACAGAGACAGGCCCTGCCCCAGGAAGCTGACGGGCTACGCAGACTCTACTTCCCAGTTGGCAAGTGGATACGACGATCAGCCAGGAGAGCCCAAGATAACCACGCGATGATTCTGATCAGCACTCACAGGAGGGAGGCCACGGATGCAGCCCCCAGAAGGACAATGTCCCCCGAGTCGTCCCTGCCCCTGTCTGCGTGACTCCGTCCCTGCTGGCGTGACCTCGCACGCATGGTGCGTGCGAGGTCGCACCCACACAAAGGATGCTCTTTTGCTGAGCGTGCCAGAGGCGTGCGAGGGCGTGCCACACAGCAGATGCTGTTTTGCAGAGGGCGCAGAGCGTGCTGGGAGCATGCGAGGTCATGCCACACAGAGGATGTCATTTTGCAGAGCGTGCTGCCCTGCCCCCCCACCATGGCCTGAATGTGACGGGTGAGGTCAGCACCCGCTTGCATGACAACCTCTGTACGGGATACCAGACACAATCACGTCCGGTTTTATATCAGTACCGGGCAGGAGCCAAACCAGACGCAACCAGGGCCGTGTGGCTTGAAACTGGCCGAACGGCCTGCCGAATTCAGAGCACGCCCGCTGCTAACCTGTCGCACCTGCCTGGTTTTAGCTTTGCTTACTGCCCTCACTGGTGTAGAGTATGGCACCGCGGCTCGCTCTTAACAGCACATACGGCACGTGGAAAACGGGGAAAGAGGCTGCACCAGATCAGGACTCAGCGAATTAAAATTGCAAATAATAACAACTGGCTGGTGATGCTACAGATGCTGTTAGCCACGTGAGGGGCTTCTGGCTTAAACCTCAGACCCAAGGCCCTGCCGGCTCTGCAGGGACGTGATTTGTTGCCACTGAACCTTGCGTGGGGGGAGCATGAACAGACATACATGGCCAGGAGCCAAAGGCCATTGCAGTCAATGGAAAGACACCCCCACCCCACACTGGCTTCAGGGGATTTGGGATCAGATTTATAATCCCCACTGAGATTGGTGTCCTGTGAGCTACTGAGCGAGGGCGTCAGTGGGAGCGAAGGGCGTATTCAGCACCTTGCAGAGCTGGGCCCGTTGTCCTGCCCCCGAGTCGCTTAGATGCTAAGGGCCCAATCCGGTGAGCACTCTCAGTTACAGCTCCATGGGAACTGGGGGGTGGGAGGGACAGCACTTTGCAGGAGAGAGCCCTAAGGGGCTGCACCCCTCTCTCATGCTGCGTTGTCACTGCTGTGTGCCCCTGCCCCCTTTATGTGGCGCTCACGCCGGCTCTCACAGCCACAGCTGGGCAAGTGGCTTCACTGCGCCGTGCCTCGGTTTCCACCTCTGTAAAGACTGTGGAGAGACTCGGTGCTTCCCAGCCCTTCTTCCCACGGGCGGTGCCTATCAATGTGGGGAGAGTGCCAGAAGCTCCTCGGGCTGAAGGTGCTAGGCCAGAGCAGGATCCTGGTCTGAGCGTACCCAGGGTGAGCTGGGGGAAGGGTACACCGCAGGGTGGCTGGCACACCAGGAGCGGGACTCCCAGCCAGCGGAGGAGGTGACCTTTGAGGAAGGTAGCGGGACAGGGAGACACAGTGGTTGCACCAGCCGCCAGGGGCGTTTGTAGAAGCCGAGACCTACAGCTGGGTGATGGCTGCTGTGAAATCCTGTGGACTAGGCCAAGCGAGGGAGTAAAGGAGAACAATCAGCATCCCGCCAGCTCAGGTGGACGGGAAAGGGTCACATCAGGTACTGCAGCTGGACAGCTTTAGAGGGGCTTGTTAAACCCACTATTATGTGCCAAAGGGGATTGCGAGCTTCTGGGCCAGGGCTGCACTGGGCACAGCTCTTCCCCCTGGGGCAGGTGCATGACTGGGCAGGGTGAGACAAGGGGACCTTCCCCTGAAGCATCAGCTGTGGGCTTGTCATCACTGGGCTAACTGCTTGCACCACGCGCAGCAAAGCACGGATCACGGTGCTGGCCTCAGTCTGGTATCTCATGCCAAAGAGCAGGAACTAGAGCAGTTTTGAATTGGATTCTCATCTAGGGGAATTTCGGAGCAAGTGGCTGTGAAGCTAAGGAAAGGGCTCGAGCAGGGATGAGCCACCAGCCAGGCAAAAATACCCAGCTCCAACCAAATGCATTTGGAGACACAGGGCTGATGAGCAGAGTCCCAGGAGAGGAAGCAGGTCCATGAAAGACAGAGGAAGCGAAGGGATGCTGTAATAGATATAAAATTAGCCGGCCAATCATAAGAAAAGGGCATTTATTATGGGATGACAGCGGTCTCTCCAGAGTGACGGTTGTAGAGGATTTTCATATACGCCTGCTCTTGCCCATCCGTCTAAAATCCAAGAAAGTCAGCCCCCAGACTGGTAAGTTAGACCTGCAGCTAAGGTAGAAGGACCGGTCCATCAGTGGCTATTAGCCAGGACGGGCAGGGACGGTGTCCCGAGCCTCTGTTTGCCAGAAGCTGGGAATGAGTGACAGGGGATGGACCACTTGATGGTTCCCTGTTCTGTTCATTCCCTCTGGGGTACCTGGCACTGGCCACTGTTGGAAGACAGGACACTGCGCTGGATGGACCTGGGTCTGACCCAGTCTGGCCGTTCTTATGTTCTTATCCAGAGTGTTTCTGCAGAGTCTGATGTAAGTCAGAGAAGGGGCTCCTGGAAAGAGCTGTTTAGCAGAATTCAAAATTACCCCAGACTTTTTTTGGCCACTTTGTAGCAAAAAGCCAACAAAACAAAACAAAACCAAACCACAAAAGAAAGAAAGGAGAAGGATAAACCCTACGTCACTGGACTCCCCTAGCTCTGATCCACTGCCCGGGACCAACCTTTAGTTGATTGGACTTTGATTAGAAGAGATTTTAGCATTTGCCTTAGCAAAGCAACGTGGGAATGGCAGCTCTAGTGACCTTGGTCCAGGTCATCGCAGGATCCCTTCGTTTCCGTGGTTCTTTTAAAGAGAGGAAGGGCCATGTTCTCAGCTGGCGTGAATCCTTGCCACCCCCTCACACTGGCTGATCCCTAGTGTCTATTTACAGCAGCTGTCCTTGACATCCTGTGTCTCTGTCCCTTTTCCTTGCAGGGAGAGAACTCAAAGTGTAACTCAATTGCTCGGGAGAGCTTGTAACTAGAGGAGCGATTTTTCCCCTCTAAAGGGCTAACAAGGGGTTCGCCCCTCCTGCAGACCTTGGAAGGTCCATAGAAAGGGGAGAGGAAAGCCGCTTGATCTGTGCCCCCCGCCCCCAGCCTCCTCTTTGTAAAGCACTTTGAGGGCTTTAGATGCAAGTTCAGAGCTATAAGTGCAAGGGATGTTAGTTACTACCAGAGTCAAGTGACCTTTCCCTTCCAGTTACCCCGTGTCTAAGATGAGTAGGAAGCTACTGGAGACTTCTTACATTTCTGTGGCATCTCCAGAATGATTACATCTGCCCCTGCCGTTCCATTCTTGGTGTGAGCCAGTCCGATCCGCCTCTCTGAGGCTATTTGGATGTTATATATCCTTTAGTTTCTTATTTTGCCAGTTGCACAGACAGCAAGTTTGGGGCTGATTTGGGAGGATCAAAAGCTTCTGTGTCTGTCTGGGCTCTCTGATCCCCAGCACCGCCATGGGGGCAGGGATGTGGTTTCAGGCTGGAGTGGTATCGCGAAAGAAACTGGAACAAAAATGGTGCTGATTTCATGGCTTTCCCTTCCCTCCCAAATGTCTCCTGCCATCTGGCTGCAGTACATGCTGCATGGGAGTGCACACAAACAGCCGGCGATACCCTGCCTTCGGGAAACAGGGCCAGATTCTGGTCTTCGAGCCAGTGGTATAAATTGGGAGTAATTCCACTGTCACGCCATAATTGCACAGGTAACTGAGGTCAAAATCTGCCCCGTACTGGGTAAGGGATCTGGGACAGGACAACCAGCCCTGTGGAATTAGAGGGGGAGACCATTGTTGGAGTTAAGGATGTGCTAATCTCCCCAGAAAACTCAGCCGGAGGATTCCCTCCTTGCACACCTTGGGTGTGTGACAAATGGTAGCAAGCCCACTGTGCACACACTTCACTAGGGTTATGACTTGGGGAGCCTCGAGCTAAGCGGGGAGGCGAAGGAGAGGGAAAACAGCCCAGCCCTGCTGAAAATCGGGGCCAAGAGCACTTTCTGCCTCAGTTTCCCCGTTTGTGTATTAGGGCTAATAATGCTTCCCTAGCTAACAAGCACTCTGCGGAGCTTAATTAATTCCCATTTGTCAGGCCTCAATGGAGAGGATTCTAGCAATGCAACGTACTGGTATACACACGCCCCACCGTGCCAGGACTCGTTACTGTGATGCAATATTGAAAGAGACCCTGCACTGTCACAGCAGGTGTGTGTGTGTGTTGAATGCACACACAGCACTAAAGTAAGTGTGGTTTATACAGAGAGGCCCAGAGCCTCAAAGGTATTCAGGTGCCCAATTCCCACTGAAATCATTCCGCTGGAGTCGTCCGGAGCAGAGCGCCAGGAAATATTTTCAAACCCGCAAGAGCCCCAGCGTCTCCCGTGGGGCTGAAAACCCGAGTCCTGGCGTGCCCTGTGGCACAGAAACCCTGAGCCCCAGTGTGCTCTGCGGGACTGAAGCCCTGAATGCTGGTGGCCTCCCAGCCCCGCGGGGCTAAAGCCCCGAGACCTCCCGCCCCCCACAGCTGAAGCCTGGAGCCCCCAGTGGGAGATGGGGGGCTCTGGGAAATAATCTCTGAGAAGTTAAGCACTGAATGGGGAGTTAGACGCTTAAATGCCTTTGAGGAGCTGGGCCAGAGTTGCCATCAGGGAGCACAGGAAGAAATCACCCTGTATAATGGATGCTGTATTAAATTCCTGCCTGGAGGAAGTCAGAGCATCAGACCTTGGCATAATTTACTGTGTACTTAGAGGAAAAGTAATTAAGATAGCTACACCGATAAGCTAGGGAATACAGTTTGTCATGCTGTAGGTGTCTATGGAGAGCTCATTTTATCGACAGCATCTCGAGTTATGTCCAGCAATGGCAATATGTCAAGAAACCTTGGACAGCGGCAAACTAACACCAGGAGAGTCTCATGGCACTGAATGCCGATGAAGGCAGGGGACTGGCAGATTTCCCCAGCAGAAGGGGTGACAGGCCCGGCATCTCCCTATGATGCAGACCAACGTTTGCCCTCCCTGTACTGTCAGAAGGGTGGCACGTGTCGCATGCAGGGTTAATGGCCTGGGTGCTGCCAGGGGTCTAAGGTTAACACCATGGCAGGGGTGTCACTTAACGGTGCGAATGGAGCAACATTCTATAAATCCGGGGTGGGCGCTTGAGGAGGAAAACCACAAATAGCTCCGTGAGCCAAGATATAGACCAGCACAGGTCTCATCCACTGGGCTCCATTGTGCAGCTGGGGTGTGTTGTATTAATTTAGCTGGAACGTCTGGGCTAGCGGTGCTAATATAACCCGTCACTATCCACCATTAACCAGTGTTAAACAAGGTTTGGGGTTTGGGACACAGAGACCCCCAGCCTGCTTAGCACTACGGCAAACCCACCGTGAACCAGCCTTTTAACCCTTTCCGGATGATACAAGTAGGAAGGAAAAAGCATTTGAAATGTAAAAGAAGGCTTTTATTTTACCAGCATCTCTTGTTCCCGTTCCCTTTAGCTGGAGAGACAAACCCCCTTGTTTAACAGGCCCTACGGTGGTAATAAAACTGGCAATAGCTGGCTTTAGGGGGAACTGAGAAGAAGGTAGATAAGAGCGGTTGGAGCGGTCACTGCGGCTGTTGTTAAAGTCCAAGCCCATTGCCTTTCAAACACACCGAGACACAAAAGGGGAAATGAACAGCGCAGAGAACCTGCAGCTTGTGACCAAGTTGCTCTCTCTCACTCGCAACCTCACTGCTGGAAAAACAGCCTTAGCACACGGGCTGCTCAGGCACTCTGAGTCCTGACCAACTCGTACCAGCTGTTTAGGGCATGGCTTTTCCATGGTCACAGGCTCATAGGAGTGTGGCAGAATATACAGTCTTGGCAGGCTAAGCCAGGCTCGTATTAGACAGAAGGAAAAAGGCGAGAGAGAAGAAATGAGGTGGGGAAGGAAAAGGACACACTGCGGGAGGGGAGGAGGAGGAAGAGACAAAGTTTCACATCCCAGGTGGTGGCTGGGATTCACCTGGCGCTGGTAAAGGTGGTGCCACCTGGGTCCCGCTCTTTGGCCCACTCAGGACATCTCTCGGGAGTAGGATGAAGATGGTCCGGGCGGGGTCCTGGGAGACCGGGCGGGCGATGGCAGCCATGATGGCGAAGTTGCTTCAGAAGCCAACTGTTCTCGCAAAGGCTCTGGCTTTAAGGCCCCACAAAGGCGTGCTGGGTGGACTAGCTCACCCCCTGAATTATTCTGCCTACTAATTAGGCCTAGTTTCCAACACTCCAATGATGGTTCACTGGTTTCTGGTTCCCCACTTTTCTTGTTTACAAGGCATGAGTGTAACACAGCCCTGGAGTTCTAGCAGGAGCCCATTTTGTTTGCGCTAATTCAGGCTTTGTCTCCCGGGCTGTTTGTGCCCGCCAGCATTTGCTATTATAGGTTAGAGTGTCATCATCTGAACTTGCACTCGCTTTTCACACGTGCGCTCACCATTAGGGTCCCTGTGTAGGCCCACTTATCACAGCCGAGCCCCATCCCAGGGACGAGACAAAAGCTACGGTGAAGTTCTCAGTGACAGTATAACGAGCTGGAGCCACAAACAGCAAATCAGCTGCATCAGCTCCATCACCCTGGCCCTCCCTTCACCCGCTTCGTAACAGAAACATTGTGCCAATGAGCCCACAAGAAACCCTGGTTAATCGCTGGAACGGCTTCCAAGTTTACTGAACTGCATAGGTTTTAACTCTCGTAACAGTACTCTCCTGTACTGCACTCAGCCTTGCAAGATACAGCCACCCCCTAGCCCCAGTATAAGGCTCTCCAATCGCTTTCCAAAGGCTCATTATCCCCCATTGTATAGCTGGGGAAACTGAGGCACGGCAAGGTAATGGGATTGGCTCAAAGCCCAGTTCCCCCTCTGTTCATCCCCTAATTGTTTCATGACCAAACTAAGCCACAAAGTTAAAAAAGAAAGGAAAAGTCCTAGTAGGTTCGTTCCTGGTGGGTTAGAAGCGCCTCAAACGGCCGCACAGCTCACTGGCTTCCATCCGCTATACTGGCGAGGGTGACTTTCAACCGAGCGACCTGTACCGGACCAAGCAGGCAAGTGCCTATGCTCGCTACTGCCCCCCACTGGATGGAATCGAAGCTGTGGACTGGCATTCTGGATTCTGCACCGCTAACAGAGGCTTGGTCTACACTTAAAACTTGAACTCTGTTGGTCAGGGGTGTAAAACCCCCCTCCAAACCACAGCTACACCTACAAAGCCTGCAGAATAGATGCAGCTATGCGAGCAGAAGCATGGCTATGTTGGCACAGCTAATGTTACTGGGGAGGTGTGGTCCTACACCGGCAAAAAAAATCTCCTACCAGTGTAGGCAGCAGCTAGAGGGCTCTGCTGGCATGACTCTGGCGTGTAGACCTGGCCGTAGGCTCTCAGGTCAAGTGGAAGGGGCCAGAGCTTTTGGGGCAGGCGGCGCAGCGGTCTTTCTCAGTTCTGCGTGGCCACACTATGTGGCCGTAGAGCTTTGTTACAGTGGATAATCTGAGAGGCCCTTTGCGAGCCTCTTGGATGAATGACACCGCATAAATGGAGGATGGCTTGGTAGATTTTCATTAAGCCCCGGGAACCGCGGCAGTAAAAATCATTTAGCTTTAATTTATGGATCAGGCCATTTCAGCCCCCCAAACTTTATTTCTAATAGAACGTGATTTATTTGTAATGTGACTAACACTCCTTCCTCGGTGCGGGCGCCTGCTTTATTACCCCGGGGCTGGTGCTTTAAAACTGATGGGGATTTACGGCTTAGGCTGGCCCGCTTTTTTATTTTTTTATTGCACATGTACGCTGAGTCCCCGCTCCTGGAAGCAGCCTGTTATGGGAAGTCATGAAGTTGTGGGACCCCAGTGACAGCTAACTGACCCGGATGGGGCGGCGCAGCAGGGAGCCCTGGAAGTTAATGGACTCAAAGGGATGGAAAACACACCGGGGAAGACTCTGTTCCCGTCAGGACTGCAGCTTTTGCAGCAAAAGCAGGGGTGTTGGTGCTCTGCAATGAAAGGAAAATATCTTGAGGCCCTCTCCTTGGCTGCACAGTGTTTCGCCTTGGGGGTTAGAGGACACCAGGGCACCGTCCCTAGGGAGGCATGGGCCAGATTCCCAGGGAGCAGCTTACATCTCACCTATTTCCCGGCTGTAGTGGCCACCACAGCCCCTGTATAAATTAGAGCACCCTAGGGGCTGGCTGTAGTAACTAAGTGCATGTTCATACATTGCAATATAAGCCTAGGGTTCGAATTCAGACACAAGCCTAACCCTCCCTGCCCTGCCATCTACACAAATCCCGCACTCACCCAAGGCTCGGACCCAGGGTCCCAGGACCCCATAGTGGTGGCATGGCTGAGCCTGAATCAAGCTGGGGCCCGGGGTTCAAGCCTCTATTGCTTTGCCATGTAGACACAGCCCAACTGGCTTTGTGCGCTGGAAATCCACCAAAAGTATCCCACAGGCTGACCTTCTTTGTCCTTGGGACAGTCATGTGTTCCCCACAGGCACCAAAAAGGGCTGGAGCAGCCCTATTTTGGGTGGGCACTAGGAAGTCTGCGATATGGGTGGCCAGACTGGGGCCCACGTACTGCAGTGCGGCTGCTGAAGCCCCAGATTGGGATTCAGGGGGTCAACAATTCATAACCTGGGATGTGTTGTAGACAGTCAGGCCCTAGGTTAACACAGCCAGGGGCTGCTAACTTGAGTTCTGCTAACTGGGCTGACACTGTCGTGTGGCCAGACCCTAAGGGACTGTATTCTGAGCCGCATGGGGCAGAGCAGAGCTGCACTCCACCACCTATGCTGTGGTGGGTACGTTGTGGATCGCCGGGATCTGGCTTTACCAGCATTGTGTCGGCTGAGAGCTCTCCCATGCCGGGATTAAGCTCCCCGGAGCAGTGGGCCCAGCCTTGGGCTCTTTTGCCCACTGGGGTGGTGCCGCATGGCTGCAAGAGAGGGGCCGAACCTGGCCCATACGTCACACCCAGACCCCTGTAGCAGGGCTACTGGCGTTATATGATCTTGGGCGGACAGGACAACGGCTCACAGTAAATATTGAACCAACCCTTTTAAGTTCAGGTTAGTGCAAGCACCTCCTCCTGTGGATGGCCAAGTTCAAGCCCTTGGATTTCATCAACTGGGGAAGCCAATTCAGAGGGAATGGGTCCTGTCCTGCCCTCCCCGCTGTTACCTTCTTTCCCCAAAGCCCTGAGATGCTACAACTGAGGGGACAGAGCAGATGGCAGCTACAGCTCCAGGGCCAACGGTGGCTGGGCCAGGGGGCCTGGGCAGCAGGGGTTGGAACAGGCAGCATGGGGGCTTGATGGCTCCTGTCATGTCTGTCTCTCTTGTGTAAGCAGGGTCTGACTGAGCTCTCCCCCGCCGGCAAGCCGGGGAGGGGCAAAGACTCAGGAGCCGCCTGTTTTCACATGAACACGGCTACTCTGCCTAGGTATCCAGCAAGCAGAGCAGCGTTGCCCGAAGTGATCCACTTTGTTGGGTTACAAATCAGTTTAGTACTGAATGCAGGGGTAGTGAAATGTTGTTATCTGTATTGTCCTGATTGTGGGGCTCAACCGCAACTGAAATGAACTTGCTAAGCCAGGGGGCTTGGATGCAGACCAGGTGTCCCTGCCAGGACGTGTGGGCTCTATCCCAAAGCCCCAGGCATGGTTTAACCTGCCCCTCCCCACTGTTCAAAGACAGAGCTAAGCAGGGCTCCATGAGGCGTCTTTGGCTAAGTGCTTATTACAGCTGAAATCACTTGTGGGACAGCATTTCTGCCCAGCTTGCTTCAGCAATGAAGTTCCCCCACTAGGAGCTGACACTGGCTGAGAGCATAGGCGCCGACGCCATGGGTGCTCCGGGGCTGGAGCACCCATGGGGAAAAATTGGCGCGTGCTCTGCACCCACCGGCAGCCAAGCTCCCCACCCCGCCCCAGCTCACCTCACCTCCGCCTCCTCCTCTGAGCGTGCCATCCCCGCTTCTCCTCCCAGGGCTTGCCGCCACGAAACAGCTGTTTTGCGACGTAACAAGCTGTGGGAGGGAGCGGGGAGGAGCGGGAATGCGGTGCCCTCCGGGGAGGAGGCAGGGAAGAGGTGGGGCCAGGGCGGGGATTTGGGGAAGGAGTCCAGTAGGGGCAGGGAGGGGGCAGAGTTGGGGCGGGGACTTTGGGGAAGGGGTTGGAATGGGGGCAGGGCAGGGCTGGGGGGCACGAGCACCCACCGGCGCCAGGAGAGGTTGGCGCCTATGGCTGAGAGCTGAAAATCACGAAGAACTGGGGGGAAACGACAAGAGACCAACCTGCAGAGGTCGCAGTAGAGAAGCAGGCCGCAGCAGCAGGTGACTGTGTGCAGTGCAGTGGCTGGCAGGGTGGCCAGTTAAGCAGCGAGTGGCCGGTGGAGTGGAACGGCGGCTAGCGGGGAGGCCACCGAAGTGGAATGGCGGCGGGCGGGGTGGCCAGCCAGAGCAAGTGCTCAGATGGTGGAGCAAGTTGGGGGCCTTTTTTCCCCTGCCACCCCCCAGGGTGGGAGGTGACCTCACACAGATGCACCTCTGAACCCTGGGGCCTCCCTGACCAAGGACAACCACTGTGAGCGGGGTGTGGTGAGGGAGCAGCGAGGGGCACAGAAAAGGGGAAAACGGCTATTCACCGTCCCGTAACTGTTGTTCTTCGAGATGTGCTGTTCACGGCCATTCCAATCCAGTGTGTGCGCACCGCATGCATGGCAGCCGGAAGATTTTTTGGGCACGATGAAGGCGCGACTCCAGGGGGCGCCCAGACTGACCCTATGGATACTGCTAGTGGTAAAAGCTTCCGGCTGCCGTGCACGCAGTGTGCGCACACCTGATTGGAATGGCCATGAACAAGCACTCAGAGAACTTTGGATTGTAGAACTCAAGAACATGAGACAGACGACTCTGTCCCACGCACTGGGGCGTGGGTGTCTGGCTCACTGTTTTATGATTAGAAATCCTACTTGTGGCATTTTCCCTAATTAATGTGGGGTGACTTCCCTCCTTTCATTAAAAGTTTCTTTTCTACACTCAGACTCTGTGTGTGCGAATGGGGCAGTATTGCCTCTCAGAGGTGCCCAGGGGTGGTGTGTAAATTTCCCAGCTTACTGGCTGGGGACTCGAGCCGGTTCTGTGTTGTATTGTTGGAAAGGAACCCCTAGATATTGAACCTGGCCCTGGTTGCTGCCAACGCCCCGTGGCAGAAGGGTTATACTTGGATAAGCCCAGTAGTGCGTTTGTTTCTGGCACCCCTGTCCCTCTTGACTGATGATTCTTGTGTGGCAGCTAAGTGGTGTGAGAGGTGGGAGGCAGGTCCAGGAGCAAATTCAGCACTGTGGTGGCTTGAAACAAACCACTGCCTTATGCAGACAGCCTACGTTGGCCCCACCTGAGCCCTGCTCTTATCAGGTGCTGCCGGCTGTCCTGGATGAAGCATGGCTGTGGGTGGGAGCAGCGTCCAGAATTAGCACTTCACGGCCAGATGGACGAACCTACCCCCCGAGGGGTAATGAAGAGAACCAGTCAGAGAGTGAAGTAGGCATGGTCCCTCCCGAGTGATCCCATTCATCTCGGCCACACAGCAAAGTATAAATGGGTGTTGCGGCCCCTGGGCTGGCATCCTGTTTATCGTGCATATCAAGGCTTGTTTGCAGAAACCACATTCCTTCCTTTGGAGGCCATGGTTTGAGCTGGAGTTTGATTTCAAAGGAAACAGGACTGGCCTGGTGGGCAGGGAGTTTGCATGTTTCCAACACAAAGTATATCTATCCATGGCAAGCAAAGTAAACAGTCATGGGGTAAGAGGGAAGGTGCTCTCATGGACTGGTAACTGGTTAAAAGATAGGAAACAAAGGGTAGGAATAAATGGTCAGTTTTCAGAATGGAGAGAGGTAAATGGTGGTGTCTGTACTGGGCCCAGTCCTATTCAACATATTCATAAATTATCTGGAAAAATAGGTAAACAGTGAGGTGGCAAAATTTGCAGATGCTACAAAACTACTCACGCTAGTTAAGTCCCAGGCAGACTGTGAAGAGCTACAAAGGGATCTCACAAAACTGGGTGGCTGGGCAACAAAATGGCACATGAAATTCAATGCTGATAAATGCAAAGTAATGCACATTGGAAAACGTAATTCCAGCTATACGTATAAAATGATGGGGTCTAAATGAGCTGTTACCACTCAGGAAAGAGATCTTGGAGTCACTGTGGACAGTTCTCTGAAAACAGCCACTCAATGAGCAGTAGCAGTCAAAAAAGCGAACAGAATGTTGGGACTCATTAAGAAAGGGATAGATAATCAGACAGAAAATATCATGTTGCCTCAATATGAGTTCACGATACGCTCACATCTTGAATACTGCGTGCAGATGTGGTCGCCCCATCTCAAAAAAGATATACTGGAATTGGAAAAGCTTCAGAAAAGGACAAGAAGAATGATTAGGGGTATGGAACAGCTGCCATATGTGGAATGATTAATAAGACTGGGACTTTTCAGTTTGGAAAAGAAATGACTGGGGGGGGATATGACAGAGGTGTATAAAATCATGACTGGTGTGGAGAAAGTAAATAAGGAAGTGTTATTTATTCCTTCTCATAACACAAGAACTAGGGGCCACCAAATGAAATTAATAGGCAGCAGGTTTAAAATAAACAAAAGGAGGTGTTTTTTCACACAGTGCAGTCAACTTGTGGAACTCCGGGCCAGAGGATGTTGTGAAGGCCAACGCTATAACAGGGTTCAAAAAAGAACTAGATAAATTCATGGAGGATAGATCCATCAATGGCTATTAGCCAGGAAGGGCAGGGATGGTGTCCCTAGCCTGTTTGCCAGAAGCTGGAATGGGTAACAGGGGATGGATTGCTTGATGATTACCGGTTCATGCCCTCTAGGCCACTGTCAGAAGACTGGGCTGGATGGACCTTTGGTCTGATCCAGTATGGCCGTTCTTATGGCACTTGTCTGGCCTACATCCCCCTAGGATCTGAGCCCCTCACTCTTTAATGTGTTTACCCTTGCAACTCCCCTGAAGTAGGGCTGTCTATTGTCCCCGTTACAGATAGCGTCTCTGTGCCTTAGGCCTATAAATGACTTGCCCAAGGTCACACAGGAAGTCTGTGGCAGAGAAGGGAATTGAATCCAGAGCTACTGAATTCCAGGCTAGTGCTGTAACCACTGGACCAGCTTTCCTCACAGGCATAGTAGCTGCAAAGCTGTCTCTCTCCCTCCCCTCTGCATCCTGCCTTGCCCTGCAGTGAATGCTGTTTTGTCTAAAGCGATTCATTCCTCAGGAAGAACAGTTCTCTCTGTTACCAAAAAAAAAAAAAAAAAAAAGGCAAGTAGAAAAACTTTTAAACAAGAATTTTACCCTCCACCGGTGCCTGCAATTCAGGTTCCAAGCCTTTGGCTCGAAATGGGAGCAGTGTGGGGATCTATTCAGTATTTAGTACCAGGAGGCCATCCTGTCCTGTGGGAGTAGCAAGCTTTACAAGCTACCATGGCAGAGGTGAGGATGACAACAGAAACCCAATACTCCTCTTGGCCTGGACGGAGCTTAATTTAAAGCGTGGTGGCTCGGTTACAGGTTTTTTTCCATTTGCATCCTCGCTTCATTCCTCTTGCAAACATAGCAACTGCCCCCTGCTCGTGCAGTGGCAGCAACTGCTGCGTTGGCTGCAGTTTAGTCTGTAAATGCAATATGAACTCACTTGCATGGAGAGCCCCAACTTTTCATCCCCAAATTACCCAGCTAGGTGGGCTAAATCCTGCAGCCTTTATCCAGGCAAAACTTCAGCGGAGTGCCTAGCCTGCTGCTGAACAAATGGACGATCTCTTCTCTCCCACTGTGCCCACACCTAGGCCTTGCTCAAATCCCTCCTATAACCCACCTCTTCCAGGAGCCCCACATGTGGAAAAATATACCTAAAAAGAACAGGAGGACTTGTGGCACCTTAGAGACTAACCAATTTATTTGAGCATAAGCTTTCGTGAGCTACAGCTCACTTCATCGGATGCATCCGATGTATACATCCGATGAAGTGAGCTGTAGCTCACGAAAGCTTATGCTCAAATAAATTGGTTAGTCTCTAAGGTGCCACAAGTACTCCTTTTCTTTTTGCGAATACAGACTAACACGGCTGTTACTCTGAAAAATATACCTGTGAGCCTAATAACAAGAAGCAGCATGTTTAGCTGAAGGCATGGCTGCTTCCTGTTCCATCTGTGATCCCCTCAGACCTAAGCAGAGACTCATTTCACATTGGCCAGATAAGCGTCAGGTGGGAACTATATTTGGGAACTCTTTACCTGGGCTGGGCTGGGCTTGGCTTGAGCCAGCGACTTTAAGGTGAAAGGCAACTGTACCTCTTCACCTGAGCTATCCAGTCCCTTGTAAAAATAGAGGACATTAATTTTAACATATTAAAGCTTGGGGTTAGGGCTGTGCACATTTAGCCAATTTCTACAGATTTTTACAAGGTTACAGTGGGAAATTTTTGATCCCAGGGCTGCCCCTTGGATCAGTAGCGTTCAGGGTATGGAAGAAGTTTATATATTCATGAACCAACTCTAGCAATAACCCTGTATGCTCTCCTATTAATAGTTATAATGCAACTCGATTCACATTGATGTTAATTGATCCTTTGAGCCACACCACTGTCATGATGCACACTGTTCTCAGGCAGATGCCTTTAGGCAAATAAAAAGCAACTCCCAACCCACTCATAATGCTTTATGCTACTTTTGTTTCCAAGAGTTCTGATTGCACTGTTAAAAACTGTATCCATTCAACGGACAACTTCTGAAGTTCAGTAGAATTCCTACCTTCAAAAACAGACTCCAACGAGAGACTGCTGAATTGGAATTAATTTGCAAACTGGATACAATTAACTTAGGCTTGAATAAAGACTGGGAGTGGATGGGTCATTACACAAAGTAAAACTATTTCCCCATGTTTATTCCCCCCCCGCCCACTGTTCCTCAGACGTTCTTGTCAACTGCTGGAAATGGCCCACCTTAAGTGATCACTCTCGTTACAGTGTGTATGGTAACACCCATTGTTTCATGTTCTCTGTGTATATAAATCTCCCCACTGTATTTTCCACTGAATGCATCCGATGAAGTGAGCTGTAGCTCACGAAAGCTTATGCTCAAATAAATTTGTTAGTCACTAAGGTGCCACAAGTCCTCCTCCTCTACCTGCACAGAGTAGAGCAATCGATGCCCCCTTCAAGTTATGCCCTGGCCTTGTCTAGAGTAGGAAAAAAAGCGTGTTCTTAGCACATGTTGGCTAATGTGGTAAAATCTTGGTGAAGACAAGGTAGTTGTAGTTTTAACGCTCCTTAACAAGCTGGACTCTACAGCCAATTTAAGAACCACCCACAATGCAGAGGAAGGCCAAAGCTCCGATACAGCAACACGGTCAAGCAAGGCCTCAAGCAATTCAGCATTCCCATTGACAACTGGGAAAATCCTGCCCATAATTGCTTAGTCTGGAGAAGCCAGGTGAAGACTGCTGCAGTCGCTGCGGAGAGCCATCAGACAGCCCAGGCTGAGGCCCCCAGGTGAGCCAGGAAGCAGAGTGTGCTCCAACCTCCATCTGGCGAGTGGACCTGTAGCCACTGTGGGAAGGTTTGCCGCTTGTGCATCGGCTCTTTTCCCATACCATCGCTAAGCACCACTGACGGACCAACTTTGTCGCATCTCCTTTCATCTGTCAAGACGTTGGACGGCCATACATCAGGGTGACGAACCACTGGCGCAAACTAGCAAGGGAAGGGGTAGATTCTCATCTCTTGCAATCTTCAAATCAGCTGGATGTCTTCCTGGGAGATATGCTTTAGCCAACCAAGGTATTGGGCTCAATACAGGAGCCTGTGTTATACAGGAGGTCCGACTAGGGAACATATGGTCCCTTCTGGCCCTGAACTCTGGGAATACACCCTTTTCCCTAGTGTGGACTTATCCTTTTAGTGAGCTGATTTACAGCAGTTGTTTGTTGAGGTAAGGGAGAACAAACCTGAGGGAACAAATAGCTCAGAGCTGCTGGGGAGGATCAGGGTCTAAACTGCCAGCTATATCATATAGTAAGGAAGCATTGGGAATACTACGACATAAGCACTTACATAGAACCTCAGTGGCTCATTTCTCTATTGCCTGCATCTGGTGTCATCGCTTACATCAGTGCAAAGTAAGCACCTCAGTGAGTTGACAGTGCTTTACGCTCACTGTGCACCGGCATGAATGATGGCGCAAGGTGCAGGGCAACAGGCAGTCAAGTCCTACAGCTTCAGAGCAATGTGCAAATGCGAGTCAATCCGGGCAACACTTGTGTGTGTGCTATAGATAGCATATAGCTATAGATGAGGGATCCAAAGCAGGAGTCATTTGCCAGAGGCCATAAAGGGAATCTAATTCAGAGCAGGGCTTAGACATCAGGAGGTCCTGGCTTCCAGCCCTCTGCTAAGACCGCACTTCTCTCTAATGTGATGCAGCAAATTCACAAGGTTCCCCAACAGAGAAGAATTACTGATGAGTGAGTTACACCCACTATTTTACCTTGGATCTGATTTTTTCTTTAAGGCGTTTAATACTCTTTATTAAAAAAAACAAACTATTTGAAAAAAATGCATATATGCAAAACCCCTTCTCCCCATAACGTATCCACATGTTCACAAAAGGGACACAAATGCGCTAAATGAAAGGTGTCATATTTCAAAGAAGAGGTTTAAATAATAAAACATTAGGCTGTGTGTTCACTGAATAGGCTTACAAAAGCACATCGCTTTCAGATCAAACCATCTCTGGAATCCTGCAGCCCTCTGAGCCATTCCACAACTCCATACGTAACTTGGGTGAGCTTCACGGCAGTTCTGGTGTGAGCCCTGCTATCGAAGCACAAGGAAAGGGGACAAACTCTGAGGAACACAAACCAGAAAAGGAGCCAACTTGCCTCTTGTGTGCACTGCTTTTACATGCTGACTTCTGTGGAAGTTACTCCTGATTTACATCTCAGTGTAAGCGAGAGCAGAATCAGGCTCAGAATCGCTAGAAGCAAGGTGCAGGCTTAAATTTAGCACCCAGCCTCATGGCAAGGTTTCTGCATCTGAAGAGCTCTTGCTGCAACTCAGCAAACTTTCTGGGTTTCTTTCCCCACTGCTGCAGATTGCCAAAATAGCAGAGTGTGAGCAGGAATGACTTCTCCTCCCCCCAATGCTACGTAATCATCGCCAGAGTGGAAATGTACATATCCATAGCAGTCTAATGGGGGTTTGAAACAATACGATTCAGCCTTCATTATCCAGACCTCAGCTGTTCAAAATACCATTAACCAAAAGGGCTATGTCCCCCGTGTTTATGGCAGAACCTAATAATGTCATCAGCTGTCCAGACCTTTCATGACATTTGGATATGGTAGATTATACGTGTTGTTGTTTTTAGGAGTCACAGCTGGCTCCATGATTTGCAACACCACAAGCTGTCACAAGGGGGAGAATGTAGGCCACAAACTGCCTCTTTCTTAGATTCCATTGGTAGAATGAATCTGACCGAGCGTTTTTGCTACCCATTGTATTCCTGCTGCCCAAGAGAGAGATAAAGCCAGCTCACAAAATGCAGAGCTTCTATGGGCTTCTCGGGCCCCAGAAGCCATTTGCTTTGGTCAGGGTAAAGGCTACCCATGTTCAAAGTGGGTTCCTTTTTAAAAACGGAGGGATTTAATTAACTCACTGATGGTTCACTGTGTATCAGATGCTACAATGCACTTTGCTCTAGAAAAATTAGACTGATCATGCCCAAATGTTTATAAAAGGCCATGCACATTGCACCAGTAAAAGAGACGTACCTGCAGCTGGACATTTTTGGTGTTCATGTCTGGAAATTTGACTCTTAGCCTCATGGGTATAATCAGGTATAAACTGGCATAGCTCTGGTGGCTTCGAGGGAGCTACACTGACTTACACCACCAGAGAATCTGGTCCAAGATATTTAAAATCAACAATACGTGCTGTCGAAACACGGATAAGAACCTGTATTTTTTCTTCTTGGAATGTCCTTTCCTGGTCTTTGAGTTGGGGAAAAATTGGATTCTCCCCCCCCAAAATTAGCCCTCCTATTAGGGTCAGCAACCTTTAGGGAACTCTGGAGAATTCTCTCAGGGGCGAGTTTTTGATGCCAGCCAAAAGATCTGGAGACCAGCGGCTAGACTCTGATCTCACTAAAGCTGGAATAACTCCATTGCCTTCTCTTGTTACTCCAGCTCAGAACCTGATCCAAGGACGAAGAAGCGAGTCTGTAGCCTGCTTCTGAAATGCATGATGGTGAATCCTCTTTTTCACCTACTGTTCTGGATAGTGTCGGAGAACCTTCACGCCCGTGGAATGAAACACAATTAATCAGAACGAGAGGTGCAAGCTAATGGGAAAGGGAAGAGAAGATGCTTTTAAAAAAGGCTTTGAACGTTAAGAAACAGAGCAACGCTATCCAAAAGCCACTTACTATCCAGTTCCCATGCTATGCCTTTGCTGGCAATCTCTTCTGGCTGGCAGGCTGCCTGTTGGTGCCTAACTGGCTTGCAGCTGATGTCACTTGTCTTGCTGACTAAAGTGCCGGGCTACAAGGATACTGGACAGAGACACTAGTATTTTCAGATCAAAACTCCTAGTCACTTTAGTTGGGGGACACTCCCAGTGTGGTTGGGTTTTTTTCAGTGTCTTTGCTGCTGTTGATTTCAAGAGAGACCAAGAGCTAAACTGCATGACAAATGTGTGAGAGCAGGCACTACGCTGTCTTCAGCTGAGGCCCAGAGCTAGCAGTCATTAGTCTGAAGCAAGTCTGGCTGATCTTGGGAGTAACCTGCAAGCCCCACTTACCTGCGGAAGCAATCCTGCCACAGCCGACACAAACAGAGCACTCAGAGCCTAGGACAGGCAAAGAGCAAAATTCCATACCAAGTTCATTGCAGATGCTGGCAAGCAGAGCTGACTGATCTGTTCAGCGCATAGGTACCACAGTGAAGAGTGCTATTAAAAAAAATCCACCTTAGACAGATAAATATCAGTGTGCTACTTCTGGCCACTTAAATTAATTACAGACACTTAGCTTTAGCCCCCCTGGTTTCATAAAGCAGAACTTAAGGATGAACTTAATATGGTGAAAAATGTCCTATATTTACAGATAAAGAGAGCATCATTCAGATACAGGGCCTGATTCAACGAACTCCCACTGCAACTCATGGGTGTTTTGCCCATATTAAGACTGCAGCATTGGAGCGCCATAGCGTGCAAACAATTGCCTGGACAGTATTAAAAGGTTATGAGAACCCATTTCTTGTTGACTCTTACCACCAGGAATTTGCTGAAATACAAACTTTCAGTCCTTTGCAATATAAGGTTCAACTCTATTTCTCACCCTCTCCTGCAAGTGCTAAGGAAATAAAACAATCTGGGAGAATAGCTACATAATGACGCCCCAGCTGCATTTCAAATCACTGGAGCTACTGTTGGATTCTCCTCTGCTGCACTCCAAAAGTATTTTGAATGTCTTGCTTTAGTTCTTCTCTTGCTTCTGCTGCCTCAAAGCTTGTAGGAAGATCTCCTTCACCTGGCCCATTGTCTCTTGGTACAGTTTGAAGTCTTCCTCTTTCATGTTCACAGTGCTCTCCAGGGCAGTCTTCAAGGCTTCATTCTCATCCAGCTGGATCACAAGCCTATGTGAATGCAAAGGGGAAATTTTCATTCCCACTGCGGCGTGCTGGAGCAGCCGCAAGGACAGAAACACATGCTCACTGGGAATCTTACAACAGGAGTGGGAAATATCAGGCTTTTAAGCGTTTGTTTCCCATCCCCTTGATACAAAGGGGGATAGTCTGAAGTCGGGATTCTTTACCCTGATATCGCTGAGAACTATTTTGCCACTGACAAACATCCAACTCCCATTAACATTCATCAGATCGATGGGTAATAAAAGGCTCCTTTCTTCTTAGTGGTTTATGTATACTTAGCATTCATGAAGCTGTGTTGGTATAATTATTAAGAGATTTTAAGATGGGAGTGGATGACAGGAGATGGATTACTCGATAATTTCCCTGCTCTGTTCATTTCCTCTGAAGCATCTGGCCCAGGCCACTGTCAGAAGACAGGACGCAGGGCTAGATGGACCATTGGTCTGACCCAGCATGGCCGTTCTTATGCTGCTGTCAGATTCCCGCCAACAAAGACAAAAGCACAGGGTAAATCAGAGAAGCTCCCACTGGAGCTGATTTACACCAACTGAGGATGTGGCCCAGAGAATCATGACCCTAAAAGTGGGGTTGGTTTAATCTACATGAGGATGGGCTAATCTTAGCCCCATTTCAAAGAAGTTGAATACGAAAAGAAAAGCCATACCTTGTAGTCAGTTCTTCTATCTGAGATTTTAGTGGCACCTCTGAGAGTTGTGCTGCAGTGAGATCTTTCCTATCGCTTGCAGTCAAGGTATGTCGGGAGCTATTAGCAGACTGACCTGTAAATTTAATCACAGCATGGAGTTCCGTTACAGGACAAAGGCAATTCTTTGCAGTCAACAGCACACGGCTTTACAGTAGAACTCAGGAGATGGCGGATAAATAATAGGAGTGGTTTGGTCAGTCTGAGTACATGCATTCATTTAATGTAAATAAATAGGGTAGATTTCTGTAATCTCCTTTCAGTGAAATTGTAAACATGATTAGTGGTGAGTTGAGCAAGGGAAGAATAAAATGATTCTATATAAAATAATGTGCAAGTGGCCAAACCCCTGGGAGGTGTGAACGGAATGTGACTATTTTTTAAGCTTATCTTGAAACTGTATTTCACTCCGTACTATAGTGACTGGTGCTCTCTAAATATCCGAGAGAAATGAATATCTGTGTGTTATTCATAAAGCACTTTGGGATCTTCACAATGAAAGCAATTATGGCGTCAGTTCAGGAAAGTACTTAAGCATGTGCTTAAAGTTACATGCTTTCCTGAACTGGGGCCTGTATGAACATGAATGTTCCCAACAATTAAAATAGACAGGGAAACTAATTGCCAAATGACAGGTTTCAGAGTAACAGCCGTGTTAGTCTGTATTCGCAAAAAGAAAAGAAGGACTTGTGGCACCTTCGAGACTAACGAAAGCTTATGCTCAAATAAATTGGTTAGTCTCTAAGGTGCCACAAGTCCTCCTTTTCTAATTGCCAAAGCAATTCTGAAAGGTGCTAGGTCTTGATCCTTCCTTTTGGAAATGCAGCACTTGGTGAGTGGGGAGGGAAGTAAAATACATGAGAAAAACTTCAGAGTGGAGAAGATGCCTTTGTCTTGCTATCTTATCTCAGAACTGATCAGCAAACACTACAGTCATTACCTATACCCCCACTGGATTTTACTCAGCAAACTGCTCTCCATTTTTTTTCTTTGAACAAGGAAAACAAAAACAAAAACAGGAGCAATTTTAGAGACAAACAAATGTGTTGCTTTCGTATTATACCAACAATGCTCTGCTAGCTCTAGTACCTACA
The DNA here is from genome assembly GCF_015237465.2 of Chelonia mydas. Classification (NCBI taxonomy): domain Eukaryota; kingdom Metazoa; phylum Chordata; order Testudines; family Cheloniidae; genus Chelonia; species Chelonia mydas. Next base: position 253,666,301 of record NC_057850.1, read on the forward strand.
TTCTCTGCCTGCGAGAGAATAAAAGCATTAACATTTGCAATTAGATCAGCTCTTCCCAATTTAGCACTTTGAATAAGGAAAGGGAACATTAATGGGTACTGTAGTCTCTCCTTTATGCAGTTGGTTTTCCTGAATTATCTGGCAGAAACACCATTAGGAGAAACTAAGTTCTCTGCTAAAGGGGTATTTTTAAGATTTGTCGATTTGCTGCTTGTATAAACTCCAGAGTTTGTTCACATCACTAGGAGGGCCTGAGAACAATTTGAAAAAACAAAACAAAACAAAACAAAAGCCCAACAGTCTTTGGTGAATAGGGTTGCAATCCATTCAGGTTATGTTTAGGCCCAGAGCCTCAAAGGTATTTTTAGGGTCCCTGTTCCCATTGATTTCAATACCTTTATGTACCAATTCCTGTCATTTAATAGCTATGATATGAGTCTTTATTTAAACAAAATGCTGATTTGGTCCTGAAGTATACAGTGATAATGAGCTAACTTTTAATATACACAGAAACTTTCATCCCAAAGTGCCTTACAAACTGATATGCACAGGCTGTGCTTCATCCAACTATGAAATGCCGACAGCTCTGGGGTGAAGCACAGAACTGTTAACGTAGCACAATAACTGGATAAAATGGCTTAGGACAGGAAGTGCAGAAAACCATCTCTATTTGTGACTCCAGGGGAAATTTAAGTGGGTAGCATATAGCAATACATCTAAGGGCACAAGCGGTCAGGACCTCTGTTTTACATCTCCTCCAAAAGATAGCCCCTTCGGCACCACAATGCACTCTAATAGTTTATGGAGACATGGACTCAGAGGGAGAAGAGCGACATCCAGTGAATAACCAACACCACTCCCTGCATCGTATAGACATTCCTTAGAGCTTTCTCAGCTAAATATGGACCTAACCAAGTACACCACACCTAGATCAGATGAACTGCAGAGAAGTGTGCTATGGCCGCAATAAAATCTCTCCCTTCCATCAAAACCAAGCAAACTACTCCAGGCCTAAAGAGCAAAAGGAAGTGTGTGTAGGGAGAGGAGAGAGATGGACAATGTACAGAGAACATAATGAACCAAAAAGAAAAGGAGTACTTGTAGCACCTTAGAGACTAACAAATTTATCTGAGCATAAGCTTTCGTGAGCTACAGCTCACTTCATCGGATGCATTCAGTGGAAAATGAATGCATCCGATGAAGTGAGCTGTAGCTCACGAAAGCTTATGCTCAAATAAATCTGTTAGTCTCTAAGATGCCACAAGTACTCCTTTTCTTTTTGTGAATACAGACTAACACGTCTGCTACTCTGAACCAGTTAGGCAAGAAGGAGATGAGTTCCTTACCAAAGAGAAGTTCTGATCCCTGGTAACATCCTCTATATATTTAAAGTATATACAAAAAGGGAAACTATTGTTAAAGTTTCCATAAGAATATATGCAGTTTTATTGTTTTTAGACATTTTATAGGATTATAGTCCATAAGTAATAAAAGGATCTAATCAAGGAAATAAAAATTTTACAATCCACAATGAACTTTTCTTCTTTAACTTTGTTAGTGAGGCTTTCATATTTATAGCAGCAGATTATCATGTTTTAGTGGTAATAAATGACACAGAATCTAATTACTTAAAGACCAGCAATAGTTTTTCATAGACACTGACAGGCCTTACATTGGGATGTATCATTTAATTCTGTTCTCAATTTAACCTTCAGCTGAACCTTTCACGCGAAACAGCAGAGAGAATACAGTGTTAGAATTGGTGGCCCTGATCCTGCAAAGGCTTGCACAGTGTGGGTGAAATCCTGGCCCCACTGAAGTCAACGGGAAACTCCCCAAGTCGGGCTGGAATTTCTTCGTTAGTAATTCCACTGGCTTCAGCAGAACTGAGTGTGTGAAGTTAAGCACACATATAAGTCTGCACAAGCTCGGGGTTCTAGATGTTATTCACATTTCCTGGCTACCAAATGTGGAAGTGGACTAGATGACAGACACTCCCTAGCACTCCTGATACCATGCCGCTCCTCACCTGTTTTGTTCCTCGGGAGGGGTTTCTGGGTGTTTGCATTCTTCCCTGCATCCATTTTCATTTTTTCAAGACGCTGCTCCAAAATGACTGATCGACGTCGCTCTTCTTGAAGTTTCTTCTCAGCTTCCAAAACTTTATCGCTGCTTTCGACCACCCTGATGTTCAAAACAAGTGTTTAGGTTTTTTTTATGCTCAGGCTATCAGGACTCCAGTACTGTCCAGTCTTAGTTCCAAATTTTGCCCTTGGATGCACAGCTCACAATAAGATGAATGGATGCATGCGCTCGTCTCCCAAGGGCAGATATTCCAGATATTCATCCAAAAGGCATCCGCCATGTTTGCAAGATGGAGTTGGCTAATGAGCATGGGGTTCAATTATATTTTATAAAGAATTGTTTTATTGATGGAAGTTGCCCAGGTCCCTCAACAATGGACACCACTGTAAGCTTCCCATACAAATAACCACTGATGTTACAGGTTGTTGAGGGCAGACCAATAATTATACAGGTAACAAACTGCTTCTATTTTTAATGCATTGGACTAGCATAGAAGCAAAAGTCATAAAAATGGTCTAACAGCATTATCTGACATTTACTTGTTCTGGTCTCCTTTGTAAATAGCGAACATTTCCACAAGCATCTCCTTGAAAGGAAGAGAAACTCATAGACTTCAAGGCCAAAAGGGACCATCACGATCATCTAGTCTGACTCCTGCATGCTGCAGGCCACAGCACCTCGCCCACCCGCTCCTGGATGTTGCCTTTTATTACCTCAGCCACTCGAAAATACTTTGGAAGAAAGTGCATGGGCCTGAAGGTAATGAGACACCATGAGACTTTACACAGCAGTTAATGGGCAGCATGCAGTGCTGAGCTGTTGAAGGTCATTCAGTGGGAACACGTCTTTATTTCATACTTATCCCATGCAGCATCTTAAGCGATTAATCAGAAAATCTCACACAGGACCACAGGAGCTGCCAAACTGCATCAGACCAATGGTGCATCCTACCTAGGGCTGTGGCTGATACCAAATGATTCATGGGAAGTTGTCAAAACTATAATGAACCTCACCTATTGTACAGTGCTATACAAAGGAAGAGCAATTTCCTTCTTGACCTCTGGGGGTGATCGCTGCTTACTTCTTGAAACAATAGATTTGGTTATTTTTATTACTCCCTTAGCCTGCGTAGCTAAAAGTGTTATAATAAGCATAAAATTATACAGTTCCTTTAGCAATCCATCCAGAGTAGGAGAGACTCTGACCTCTTGTAGCAGTGAATCTCCACAGGCTGCTGACATACTGCATAAAATAGTGTATCTTTTTAGTGGTTCTAAATTCACTGCCCTTTCATTTAATCGAGTGTGCCCTAGCTCTCATATTAGACAGAAGGGGTGACAGTGAGGCACTGATCCGTTTTTGCAAGAGCTTCCACCAATATGAATAACTCAAATCAAGTCCCCCCAGCTGTTCTCTTTTATGAAATCAGGGTTCAATCCTGCAAATATTTACTATTGAGTATAGTTTCATTGACTTCAGAAAGTACCATGTTTAGTGGTTAAGTGTTCGCACAATGGAGTCCTAAATCATGGCAATCTGTGCAGTCTCTCATCAAGTCCCACTTACCTAACCACTTCCATTGCTCTTTCTTGACCTTAACCTTATCTACATTACTTGAGTTTAGGCAACCTATCCCCCAAGTGTGTCGGGGGGAAGTGGAGTTAACCATTTTTCTATACATTAATGGTAAAAATATTAATGGAACAATATAATATTATCCAGAGGTCTTGTAAGTGAATTTTGTGAGACTTTTGCAATAAGTCTTGGGAGAGCCCATGATAATGTGTGAGGATTGTGGAGTTGCAGTGACCATTATATGGTACACATCACCATTAGCTGTGAATTTCATTGACTCTGGTGGTTTTGGTCATTATTTCATGTTAATTTGAGCCTAATCCTGCAAACACTTACACGTTTATCCTTACCTACTCAAGCAGTCCCTTGAAGTCATTGGGACTCCATGCGTGAGTACAGTTGCCTGTGTGTGTTTACAGGCTCGGCCTGTAAAGAAACAGTGAGTGATACCTACCTTTTTAAAGTTTGAAATTGTATATATAGCTGTCTACAGTGGAGTGCACACACCAAAATATAGGCAAGTGGAATAACACACAATATTCAATGTAAAATAAGTAAAGAAAGCAAACAAACTTACTGCACTACAAAGCAGTCAAAAATTTAGTGTGTAGACTAGAGAGAGTTTAAGATTTAGAGCATAGGACTGGGAGTCAAAACTTCTGGATTTTATTCATGTGCAAAAAAAAATGCATCTTGAATGTTTCTAAAGAGCAAAGGGTATGTTTACTTCACCCTCTTGTAACTCAATCAGATTAATGGGTTTTACTAAAACTTCCAGAAAAAAAAAAAAAAAGAGAGTTGCCATTACATTGAAGTGACGCATGGGAAATATCAGCTGGAAAGGAGAATTACCGAGCAAGTTATGAGCATGTGAAAAACAAAGGGTTTGGAATGGAAGTTGGACTAGAATTGAAACTAGAGCATTTGCTGCTGCTAAGTACTGTAATATTACTGCATGCATAGTACTGCAGACACACCAATACACCAAATTCTGGGCCTAACAAGCTTGATGATGTCTCTGTTTTTTTCTGCCCTTCATTCCAACAGGACGAAAAGGAAGTAATTCATTATATGGTGAGCAAAGCAAAAAGTACCCACTAAAAACAAAATATCACACCAACTATATCTGATGGCATGCTGGGTTACATACTACAGAGCGTTTCAAATGCCTGTAGGTCTAAGGACTTCTTAACCACTATAATAATATCACAAAGGGAAATATCAAAATCAGCTGCTACCTTTTCTGCAGGACAGTGACTAGTTCTGTAAGCCTGTCTCTTTCCACCTCAGCAGCATGGCAAAGAGCCTTGTACTCTGTGATCTGTGTCTGCAACACTTTCAGATCTGAGCTCTCGGTGTCAGCAATCCTAAGAAACAGCAAAAACTTTAGGGATCAGTTTATTTCCCATGATTGAAAGCAACTGAAACAAAGACAGGCTTGAAAAATGTACCAAATGCCTACGAGCCTTGGGACTAAGCCTAGTAGCCAGGGTACAAAACAGAGGTGCCACCAATCTCTGCGCCCACTGACTCCAACCACCACCCAGCCTGCACTATGGAGAAATAAAACAGTTGTGGGACTTCACTTAGAAGGGCCTCTCACCCCTTGCTGGCTAAGCTTCTTTCTCCCACTTCAAATCTCTCCCTCAAAACCACAGGTCTTTTGTTAAACCTTCCAATGCTGATCTACTCACCAACACCTGCTCCCGTCCCAGTGCTACAACCCATTGTAGTGAGACTGTTCTTGTATTCTGCAAAGCACTGGGCATACCTACAACCATCTATTAAATAACAGCATTTCGGCTGGCAATGATTTTCCCCAACAGAAAGGCTTCAAACATTAGTGCAGGGGATTTACATTCTTTTGCCTGCAATCTGATGCAAGAAGCCAGGCAGATATCCCAGGTACCCCATCGAGCGCTTCCCTCCCATTGACATACACAGGAATGTCTAGGGCAGATGCCTGTACTGCGAGCACTGGGAGGTGGGATAGAAACCCAGCATTTATTTTCAGAAACTGAGAGAACACAAACAAGAGCTAGCCTGAGCCAAAACACTGTGATGTGATCAACTAGAGAGGAGCATTTCTGCTACAAAGATCAGGGCCCCTCACTAGGTGTAGGGTCATTAGCTGATGCAGACAGGGCTAAGAGTATGCTGGTCTCTGTCTGGTGGATGCCAATGAAATTCTCCTCACACCTATACAAAAGACTGTAAACGTACCTCCCCGATGCAACACTGTTACTTGGAGGCGAAGGCTTTGTAGCTGCAGATTCTACAAGTGTGTGTCCCATCTTAGACACAGTGCTATGAGGAAGAAAACAAACAACTCTACGTCAGCCGTGTAATGAAGTTTGAGAACCCCTGCTCTACATAATAAAGTCCTAGGTCTGGTACGGTCTGTGGTCCTACAATGTGTGTGTTCATCACTGCCCTCTACTGGACAGAATGTCAGACCAGCTTATGTTTCAGAGTAGCAGCCGTGTTTGTCTGTATTCACAAAAAGAAAAGAAATACTTGTGGAACCTTAGAGACTAACCAATTTATCTGAGCATAAGCTTTCGTGAGCTACAGCTCACTTCATCGGATGCAAGCTTATGTGCATGTGATCATGTCTCCCCTGCTTGGGGCTGCCGCCAACAGGAGTAAAGTAAGCTACAGTGCTACAGAACAAGCACAAATCTCTCAAGGGTGACAGCTGGTTAATCCTTTTCAAGACTAGGTAAGGCTGGTAATGACAACAGTGCTCTGAGCACAAATGAAGTATTTCAGGTTTGGAATTCCCTAGGGTTGTCTGTATCCCCTCTTTATAGCATTTTTCGTTTGATCTTTTCTGTAAGTAAAAGAAGATCCACTTTCAATTTTTTTTAAATAAATGGAAAGGATCGTGCATCAAAATATTAATAGTAAGGGAGCGAGCAGTGCCCATTAAGCTAACAACAGCTCTTGCAGGGCTTGGCCTTGTTCAGTGCACACCTGGGTATATAAGTATTTTCTTTACATAGCTATGTGTTAGGCTAAAGTTAATGCATTGCACCTGGGTGCTTTTATAAAGTGCTTATCAAAGTCAGGAAGCTTACTTAGCCTAATTTTACTGGTGGCCTTCCTCCTGTGAAGAAAGAGTTGAAGCAATTTGGATAATATACAGATAATATACAGGTTTGACACCTAAAAGCACGAAAACTTGTTTTGGGGAGTTACAAGTGAGAGAATCAAAATCATAGGGGCCATACCTCTGGAGACACTTCTACTCCACAATAAACCACGGCTCCCAAATCAGGGCCGTACCAACAGTGTGAGGGGAAGTGCTTTAGCTGCAGAAGGATCTTTATGTCCTTTCTAAGCTACAAGCCAGTACAAAGCAATATGCTCACAACACACACACAAAGATTGTGATCCTGCTTCCATTAAAGTCAATGCAGAAACTTACCATTGACATCAAAGGAAGCAGGATCAGACCCAAATCTATCCAAAGCAAAAATTGTTCACAGTTTTATTTAACCTCAGCGGTCTATTTGCTTCAACTACAACAGGTGCACGAGCAAGGATATTTTATGAAAACCCTGCTGGCCTGAGTCTCAGTTGCACAAAGGCCACTTTGTACCACACTAGCAGTGCACAGGAGCCGGTAAGTGGTTGCTAACATAATTTACTCGCATTTGTATTGCACCTTGACACACTGCCAGAGTGCTGTAAAGCAGCCCAAGCGTAAATGAGACTCAGACCCTGTATTTGTTGCAGAATGACCATGGTAAACAAAAAGAAAGCTCCTTAGGTAGGGTTGGTTGGTGGGTACTCAAGAAAAACAGGTTACTGGATCTCTTAAATCCTTCTAATTTCTGTGATGAAATCCTACCCAAAGCAGCTTTATTGATTTATACAATACACAACTGATTTATAGCTTATGTAAAACAGAATTTCATATTAATTTTCAAGGCCACCTACAGAAGCCTGCCCATTAGCTGCCCTGTTTCTCTCAGTGACAAAACCAATGGCACTTAAGCCAACCATGGGAATATTATCTGAGTCAGAGAGAGAATGAGCTGTACTATAAACATGCCAAATGCATAATATCGGTGGATAAGTGGATCTTTCTGTGTCCCAGGACAAATGTCTAAGTGATAACATGATTAAGAGATTCCCTTATAATGCAAATGAGCTGCCACAGTTGTCTTGAAGCTGCAGTATTCTTTTGAATAATTCATATCTATTTTAAAGACTTAAATTAAGGTTTTTTTACCAAGCAGACCCGATCCTTCCAACATGATCGCCTGCTGATGCTGGTGGTTTGATTAGAGTAAAACTCTGGTCTTCTAAGTGCTCTGAAGATGGTGTATCTGCAACATCTGAACTGCCCTCCTCAGTGGTCTCTTTCTTCTGATGCTGCAGAAGCAAAATAGAAAGCCAATCATGCTTTGTGCAGGTTTGGCTCAGCTAATGCAGCAGACCAGAACTGGACCCAGAGCTGATACGAGTTTTTGGTTTATAAGGTTTCATGGGAACCTTTGGTTCCTGTCCATCGGGGGAAGTTTCTACTCCAGGAGTTCCACTTTGAGGTTCAGGTTTGAACAACCCCCCCTCCCCGCCCCCAAAATTTTAAGTGAATCAATTGAAACTCCAGTTTCATATCAAACCATAATCTGGGTCCACAAAATTAATATGTATTCTGCTCCAAGTTCTCTCTCTCCGGTACTTATACGGCTCCCATGACTGCAGTTTCTGAGCACCTCACACTCTTTAATGTAATTATCATCCTAACACCGATGTAAAATAAGCCAGTGTAAAATAAGCCCATTAAAATGTCTCCATTTTACAGATGGGGAACAAAGAGGCTATGTAGCTGGCCCAAGGTCCCTCAGGAAGTATTTGGTGGAGCAGGGAATTGAACCCAGATGTCTGAAAACCTAGGTTAGTGCCCTAACCACTAGACCATCCAAGATTGCAAGGCATCCCAAAACAGATGAATGCAATAGCCCAGAAAGGCTATGAAACTTTCATTATATTAGTCTGCTGGCAAAATAATCCAGAGACTAGTAGTCACACGAGAGGACTAACTGCTCCTTATCTCACACCAACGCAGCTTTTTTACTTTCTTTACAACTGCAATTTAACAGCCAATATCACTCTACGTTTTGAGTTTTCCAGACTTTGGCTAGTTTGTGCCACAGGTTTTATAGTATTTACATGTGGCTTTTCTTTTCTGTAACTCAGCTTTGACGATCACATTGCAAAGCCTGGATGTGACTTACATTTATGCCACCTCCACCGCCCAAAAGCTTTGAAGAAATGTCACACAGGTGTGGAGGAAACTCAGAGGAAGTCTCCCTGATAGATCACCCCTGGCGTTGGTGGAAACTATTGAAGCAGCTGAGTGCTGGTATTCTGAACTAGCAGAAATCTCAGATTAAGTGGGGAAAGGAGCATTTTTAGAAATGGGAACAAAATTCCCTCATGGAGCTGCTGTTATAGTTAATACCTTTTGCTAGGTTTACCTGAAGTGTGAGCAGTCCCATCTCCTCCTCTAGCTCTTTAATCTTGGCTTCTCGTTCAGCCACCATCTGTTGGAGCTGCCCTATGAGACTGCTCTGTTTCTGAGCCTCGCTGTTCAAATGCTGGCCTAGACTCTGCTGGGACTCCTTGTTCTTCTCATCCTGCAGGCTCAGGTGCTTTAAGATCTCATGCATTTGTTTCTGCTCGTTCTGGTGAAGCAGAAATGACACGTGGTATGTTCTTTTTTGTATATAGTGAACATTAAACATGCATAAAATGCTATGTCCCGTCTAAATCTATTCCCATGTAAGACACATTTTGGTATCAGTAGTGCAATACGTGGCCAGAATCCATATTTTGTAGTACTAACATACCATGCCAAACTCATCCCTGGTGTAAGTCCATTAAAGTGAATAATGTTACTTAAGGGATAAATTTGGTCCACCATGTTCTAAGCTCCTACTCTAATAGTGCTTTGGGACCAGCTTGCCTGTCAAGTACTTTCAGCATCTGTCCACTGCAAGGATTTCACATTTTGCATAATGCAGAGCAACATGCTGCAGAGCGAGATAATTCAGTACTCAGAGGTCTCGATCTTGTAAAGCCCTGCACAGTGCATGGAAGAGTGTGCATGGCTGATGTGCAAGTGTGAATGGAGCCTGCACATGTAGGTGCAAGTAAGGTTAAGTGTTTGGCAGAGTTCTACACAATGAGTGATAATAATGCATACTCCTTCATGATCATACTAAAAAGGGGTGGGGCCTGGGCAAAGAATGTACAGTCACTCCTCGCTTAACATTGTAGTTATGTTCCTGAAAAATGCTACTTTAAGTGAAACGATGTTAAGCGAATCCAATTTCCCCATAGGAATTAATGTAAATGGGGGGGGGTTAGGTTCCAGGGAAATTTTTTTCGCCAGACAAAAGACTATATTACATATATATATATACACATATACTTTTTAAACAAATGATTTAATACTGTACACAGCAATGATTATGAAGCTTGGTTGAGGTGGTGAAGTCAGAGGGTGGAAGAGGGTGGGATATTTCCCAGGTAATGCCTTTCTGCTAAATGATGAACTAGCACTCGGCTGAGCCCTCAAGGGTTAACACGTTGTTAATGTAGCCTCACACTCTGCAAGGCAGCACGAATGGAGGGAGGGGAGACAGCATGGCAGAGAAAGACAAACACACATCATGTGTGAGAGAGAGATGCGCATTGCCCCTTTAAGTACGCTGATCCAACTCTCAGTACACTGCCTTTTTAAGTAGATCAGCAAGTTGAGACAGCAGCTGCTGCCAAGAAGCTTCCTCCTTCCTGAGCACTGTCCTGTCCCCCTGCTCTGTGGAGATGGGGTAAAGGATGGGTGGGGAGGGGGATACATGATTTTGGTAGTTAAATATTCATGGTAAATAGGCCCAACGGCCTGTGATGGGATATTAGATGGGGTGGGATCTGAGTTACCAGGAAAGAATTTTCTGTAGTATCTGGCTGGTGAATCTTGCCCATATGCTCAGGGTTTAGCTGATCGCCATATTTGGGGTCGGGAAGGAATTTTCCTCCAGGGCAGATTGGAAGAGGCCCTGGAGGTTTTTCGCCTTCCTCTGTAGCATGGGGCATGGGTCAATTGCTGGAGGATTCTCTGCTCCTGGAAGTCTTTAAACCACAATTTGAGGACTTCAATAGCTCAGACATAGGTGAGAGGTTTTTCGCAGGAGTCGTGGGTGAAATTCTGTGGCCTGCGTTGTGCAGGAGGTCAGACTAGATGATCATAATGGTCCCTTCTGACCTAAATATCTATGAATTTATTAGCACCCCTCTTCCCTTGCCCTTGCACAGCGAGCAGGAGGCTCCCGGAGCAGCTCCAAGGCAGAGGGCAGGAGCAGCACACGGCAGTGGGGGGAGGGACAGCTGAACTGCCTGACAATTGATAGCCTGCAGGGCGGCTGCCGCACAGGGAACGTAGGGGAGCTGATGGTGGGCTGCCGGCCCACCCGGGTTCCAAGCCCCCACCAGCCAGCTCCAATGGGTTGCTCTTCCTGCAAGCAGTGGACAAACCAGGTGGCTGCCAAACAACATTATAAGGGAGCATAATGCAACTTTAAAAGAGCATATTCTCTAATTGATCAGCAACATAACAATGAAACAACATTAACTGGGACGACGTTAAGTGAGGAGTTACTGTATTATTGTTATCCCTATTTTGCAGGTTGAAAAACTGACACACAGAGCTGGGACTCTCTAGATTCCATTCCCACTGTGTGACCCTGGAGAAAAACTTTCAGTGTCCTCTGATTCGGACTGCCAGCCTAGGCCTTTATTTCAGAGGTCCTGAGCACTTACAACTCCAACTGAAAGTCAGTGGGAATTGTAGGTGGCTCAGCACCTCTGTGAATCAGGCTATGTGTGTCTCCAGTTGGGCAACAAAGAATTGAAGCGCCCAAAATTAGTAAGCATTCCTGACAAATGTTGATGAAATGCCCAGGATCACACAGTGAGTCAACAGCAGAGCTGGGAATAGAATCTAAAGAGTCTTGATTCCCAGTCCCTTTTTCTACCTACTAGACAATCCTGTCTCCACCTTTTATGACAATTCTGCTGGACATTTCTTATGAAACATGCAGCCCATAGCCACCTCCAAATGTGTCACCCTTTCCTTTGTGCCAATTCTAAATCTTTACCAGTGTCTGAAGACAATTCAATATAAAATGCAGAAGTTTTGGATCATTCTTAAACCTAGGATTGCGCCATGGATTTTACAGGCCTCTAACTATCCTAAGTGTATGTTTTGGTCACTGTGTTGTAGTATGTCTTCACTATCGCTAATTATAGCTAGAGCACTAATTCCGGAATGCCAGGGTGGGATTGCAGTAGTCAGACTGTACCAGTAAGGCATCTATGAGCTCATCGTCGTGCTTTCCTTTCTCCAGCAGCGTTAAGATTTGTCCTTTCAGAGCTTTCACCTCATTGGACAGCACTTTGTTCCTGGCTTTTGAAGCATCCAGTTTTTTTTTCACATCCTCATGATCTTTCTGGAGAGCGTTATGTTCCCCACTGAGTTTCTGCAATTATGTAAACAAATAATGTGAAATGACAGAAGAGATCAATCATATCATAGTCTACATGCATCTTCTCACTTAAGGGAGCACAGGGAAGCAGACACAGTCCTTCAGAATCCAGAGCTGTGCACTGGCTTGGCAGTCGAAAAGTGACTCACCTCTGTGTAAATAGACATATAGATATATTGTTATTGCATGTTTCACTCATCACTTGCTCACTGGCACTGTTTGGATTTAAGCAGATTCAGTTTTTGCAATGAAGCAAATTATAATTTTGTATCAAAACCTGAAGCATTGTGTTCCTGATCAGCCATTTGCCCCGTAATTGAAGTGACTACACTGTTGATTAACATCCTCCTCTGAAGAATAAAGAGCATCAAAATATAAATACATACAATTATATATTACAAACACACTGGCGACACTGAGCCAGATTCCAATCTCAGTAAGACCAGTGGAAATCTGGAGGAACCCCAGACTGGTAAACTGGGCGCAAGCAAACACTATGTGTTTTAACAGAGCTAAATGTAAATGTATACCTCTGGGAACAAAGGAAGTAGGCCATGCTTACAGGATGGGGGATCTATCCTGTGAAACAGTGACTCTGAAAAACATAGGGGTCATGGTGGATAATCAGCTGAACATGAGCTCCCAGTGTCACACTGTGGCCAAAAGAGCTAATGCCATCTGGGGATGCATAAACAGGGGAATCTCAAGTAGGAGTAGAGAGGTTATTTTACCTCTATATTTGGCAGTGGTGCAACCGCTTCTGAAATACCATGTCCAGTTCTAGTGGCCACAATTCAAGAAGATAATTGATAAATTGGAAAGGATTCAGATAAGAGCCACAAGAATGATTAAAGGATTAGAAAACATGCCTTATAGTGACAGACTCAAAGAGCTCAATCTAGTTAGCTCAACAAAGAGAAGGCTAAGGATTGACTTAATTACAGTCTATAAGTACCTACATGGGGAACAAATATTTAATAATGGGCTCTTCAATCTAGGAGAGAAAGGTGTAACATGATCCAAATGGCTGGAAGTTGAAGCTAGACAAATTCAGACTGGAAATAAGGTGTAAATTTTTAATGTTGAGAGCAATTAACCATTGGAACAATTTATCAAGGGCCGTAATGGATTCTCCATCACTTACAATTTTTACAATTTTAGACAGGATGCTTTTCTTTAAGATCTGCTCTAGGAATTCTTTTGGGGAAGTTCTCTGGCCTGTGTTATACAGGAGGCCAAACTAGACGACCACAGTCATCCCTTCTGGCTTTAGAACTATGAAGTTCCACTCTGAGCAACTATTGTGAATGGTGCCTGAGACAGGAAGACAACAATGGAGTTATTCCAGATTTACAATGGGGTAAGAGCAGAATCTGGCTCATGGGGTATGTAATTGTGGGCAGCAGAATGCCAATTTTATCCTCATTGTCAAGAGTGAGAGGCATATGTACACCTAGGTGCTCAGTTACGCCAGCTGCAAGGCTGAACTGTGGTGGGGAGGGGAGAAGGAGGTTCTCAGCCTCAGTGGTGGTAGCTGGAGGCATTCTAACAACTGGTGGTGGGGAGAGTCTACAGAGAAGTGCACTTGCTGAACCTTTGTACTGTATGTAGCCCATGCCTCTCTGCACATCTTGCTGCCATGGCCCTATGCATCCCCCACACCCGTTGGGGCCACTAGAGCATTCAACAGTGCTAGCCACTTCTCCAACCCCTGGGCACTGAGACCCTACTTATATTTAGCCCCGGGTGGGTGTGACAGTGCCCTATCCCTTCTCTAGTGCAAAAGGGAGGCAGAGTTCTTACATATTACGTATTATATGCAAATCTATCACAACTCCCCGTGCCTTACCTGCAAGGCTTCTTTCTTTTCTTTTTCCAAGCTGCGAATCCGTAACAGGTTTTTCTCTTGGGCTGACAGCTTCTGTGGATCTGTAAGGGCCAGCATTTCCTCATCAACATTATTCACTGATGCTCTGCTCTTGCTCTGACCCAACTGATTCTCCAGCTCTCGAACCTAGGGGAGAATGTGAAAGTACACTCAGGACCTAATTCCGGCTTTGGCTGTGTATGCATTGTTTCTATTGATGTCAAAGATGCCAAAGGTTGGATCTGGTCCAGAGTGGAGAGTCATGTCATATAGTTATTGACATTACAAATCACAGTTAGCTGGCACAGCAGCAGGGCCCACTCTTTCAAATTCCCGTTCATAGATGTCTACACCAGGCAGGTGGGCACAACTAGACACAGGAAGGTATGTCTGCAGGAGGGAAGACCCATTTTGGCCACAGAAAAGCTGGAATTTACAGTTTTAGCCAATGAAAGTGAAAAGTCCCTGTTCAGCTGCATGCACATAACTGCAGTGGAGTGACAGCACACAAGAAAACAACCAGAGAGAAGCCTTATGTCCTGTGTCAGCAGCTTGTCTCCATTTCCCAAGTGGCAGTAAGGTGGATGAAGCCCCTCAGAAATAATGGAGAGTTAAAGATGTCACGAGAAGGTTCACTGCTCAGCATCTTGGACCAGGATCCTCATTGTAAGTGCAGGATTCCCAACACCAATGGAGCTGGAGTTTGAAATAGTTTAATTAATAAAAAGAAAAGGAGTACTTGTGGCACCATAGAGACTAACCAATTTTGCAGTTGATAGATTTCCACTCCATATGGCTAAATGCAGTGCCTTGCATAAGGACAGGTTTCAGAGTAACAGCCACAAGTACTCCTTTTCTTTTTGCGAATACAGACTAACACGGCTGTTACTCTGAAACCAGTTTAATTAATGTAACACAAAATTTCCTAGGGTGGGTGTGTTTAAAAAAAACAACCAAAAACTCAAACCCCAGATTTCAATATATTGTAGAGCTGTTTATTTTAATGCCTGTTTATCTGAGCACTAAATGACTGGCCATTTATTTGCATTAAATAATTTCTGTATACTTGGCCACATGCTGCAAGTAAGTGATGCTCCTGCAACTGCTACAAATTAAGAATTAAATAAATTAGGGACTAGCAGTCTTTCTTCTTCATTCACTCCCTTACTCAGTCACAACAATATAGCCAATGGTTATGGACAGTGCTCCAGCACCTGTCTTACACAGCACTAGATGCTGCAAGACTTTTTAAAAGGCAGAAATCAAACTTTTAAAAAAATGTATTTTCTAAACAAACCAACCTTCTCCAACCCCCCAAAATACAAGTCAAGTTTTCACATCGCTTTGCTTTAAGGCGTGATTTTACCAATATGATCATAACATCATGCCATGCTTGTAACACTATCATGAAAACTTACCAGCCAAATACAAAATTTAGAATCACGAAATGTAAGGTAGGAAGAGACTTTGAGAGGTCATCAAGTCCAGCTGCCTGCACCGAGGCACGACCTAACCTGTTCTTAACATCTCCAATGATGTGGAGAAAAATTGATTGCCTTCCTCTTTATAACAACCTTTAACATGGCTGAAGACTGTTATCAGGTCTCCCTTCAGTCTTCTTTTCTCAAAACTAAACATCCCCAGTTTTTTTTTAACCTTTCCTCATAGGTCAAGTTTTCTAAACCGTTGATCATTGTTGTTGCTCTCCTCTGGACTCTCTACAATTTGTCCATTTCTTCCTTAAATGTGGCAACTAGAACTGGACACAGTACTACAGCTGAGGCATCACTAGTGCTGAGTGGACCAGGACAATTACCTCACCTGTTACTCTAGAATGATATTAGCCTTCTTTTTGTGACTGCACTACTTGCCTAGCATTGATTGTGACTTATTGATAACAAGACAGCTAGTGATATTTTACTTGCTCATCAGAAGAAAAAAAAAATACTCACCACAGGTGAACGAACAGGTGGGATTTTGCAGGACTGCACTATACAATATGTCCATGTTCAAAATGTCATAATTTCAACAAACATGGAGGCCCAGTATGTGTTTGCAAGTTTGCACTCAGCTCTAAACACCAAAAAGATAACTTTACATATAGATTAAGAAAAAGACCCAGAGTAGTAACTTACCTTGCCTTGCAGAACAAGTATTTGCTGAGCCCGTCCACGCCAACTGCCAGAGATGGTCGAGAGATTTTGAATGTTCACATCTTCACCAACTTCACTTGCTAAAAGCTGTGAATAAGCCATGAATATTAACAAAGAGACTGGGCTATTTGTGTGTGTGTGTGTGTGTGTATAAATGTGGCCCTTCTCCTAGCAAACACAAAATACTGAATTTATATACATAGTTATTGTATCCCTTTGGTGCCTGTAACTCATATTCAGCCCATATGAAGCAAGCTCTGTCAGATCAATACTACAACAGAGAACTGTTTGTGACCAGATTTTGGCTAATATTAATGGCTTCACTGGGAACCAAAGTACCAACAAATTCTTGCTGAAATGGGTATTTAAATACAATTCAATATTTAAAGGTTGGATATTCTTCTTTCTTTAGAAAGGAACCACTCAATAAAATGTCTGAACTGTCCTTACAGTGAAAGGTGAATCAATACTATATATAATGTGGAGGGGGCGTTCAAATTGTACTACATGGCCACCAGTATTAACAGATAAAAATCCCTTTAGTAACCATTGTTAACAAGGAAGTATCATGTGGGAAGAGTGCAGAATAATGCACTAAGGGGCCACAGTGAATCAGGAAAGAATAAATTGCTCTGAAGCCCCAGTTCAGCAACTATAAGCATGGATTTAAATCCCATTGACTTGAATAAGATTTAACCCTATGCTTAAAGCTAAGTATGTGATTAAATGCTTTGCTGAATAGAGATGCGCTTAGGCACATGCTTAGCGTTAATCACAAGTTTAACTGTTTTGTTAAATCAGGGCACAAATGTCGTACAAGATTCAGAACTGTACTATCAATAGAAATATTGGAAAGTGATGGTGGCATTGGCAGATCAGGAATTACATGTAGCTCAGTGTTCTCCACTTTAGAATCCAACCAGTGTTATCACCCCTCTTGTGCCTTCCTTCCTGGTGCATCAAGGAGACTAATCAAAACGAAGAGAAAACAAAGCACCATTCTTGATTTAACAAACAAACGGTCTCCCTTACAGAAACCAGGCCCAGATCACTATATACATTACAAGATGTGGACTAGTACCTTTTGCATCATCTTTAGTTCCTGTTTTGTGGTTTGGAGCTGATTGCGATACTCCATTGCTTTAAAGTTGGCTGCAGTTAATTTTTCTTGCAAAGCTTTCAACTCTGGACTTTCAGGCTTTGAGAGAAGGAAAATGTGTTTGATAAGGATGGAATCCACTATAGAAAACAGAACTGACTACCAGAAAGGACAATACGTGACCAAGAGGAAAGCTCAGACGTGTCTCAGAATGGGTTGATACAGAATAGCAATGTACATATACATTCTGAGAGATATAGTGACCTTTCAGCAAAGGAGGTCTCAGTCTACAAATAGCTCCTGATCAAACCCATCTGTCTTGAGGAGACAGAGGGACACCCTTCATCACAGACTGAGTGCAATATCTCCACTGGACTCCAAGTCCTAATCAGCCCGTTCGCCTTGCCTGTGTAGCAGCGGATTGTGCTTCCTCTAATAATAATGATACTCTGTGCATCTTGTGAATCCTCAAAAGTGCTTCTGCAAACAATAATGAATTAACCCTCAACATTGACGTGAAACAAGTAACTGTTATTATACCCCTTTTACAGATGGGGAAACTGAGCGTTCAGTGGTTTGCCCTGGATCCCACAGTCAGTCTGTGGCAGAGCCCAGAATACAGCCTAGATCTCCCTGACTCCAAGTCCTGTGTTTTAGCTTCTGGGTCATCCTGCCTCTCCAATGCCTCTTCTACCATCCTTCCACTAGGCTCCCAAGCTGTGGAATAACCCCTTAACTGAGCTGTGTTATTGAAAGAAAATAAAAACAAACCACAATGCAACTCTGACAGAACTTGGCAGGGACCTCTTAAAAATTAACAATTATTGTTTCTTTTATCTATGGAAATAATTATCAATTCTCCTGTAACCTCCTCTCCCCCCCCAATTACGATGGTATGTGGTAGATCATGGTTTGCTTGGTGAGCTCTGAAGCTGACATGTACTATAACCCTTGTTTAATTGGAGGCCCTGTAAAGATGCAGCAGGGAGAGAGGAAAGATCAGTTGACCAGGTCACAAAACTTTTTCTTTTCCAACACTATAACCACCCACTCAAACTCACTCACTGAGTTTGAACATACAGCAATTAGGACAGATTATAACACCAGTGGCAAGGATAGATGATTTCATCATGATGAAAGAGACTGTACAACAGAAAGGAACAAATTATTAGTTGTCATTTTGAATTTTTCTATAAAAAACATAGCTCATGAAAGCTTATGCTCAAATAAATTTGTTAGTCTCTAAGGTGCCACAAGTACTCCTTTTCTTAATTCATACCGAGTTTCCTTCGATCGTTCTCAACATCGATTGCTTGATTCCTGAGTCATTGCCACCAAGAGACTGGATTTTTCCGAGGGCTGTTTGTAGCTGAAACACATGCACACATTACAGAATGCATACAGTGACCAGAGCATAACTCCAAGGAAGATTACGCTGAAGAATATCAGTGACTTCAAAAGCCTGTGTAGCTTTTAATTACTCCAGCAAAAATGTCTTCATCTTCCACTAAACTTTCCAGGTAGCCACATAAACACACATTTCAAAAACACATAATTAAATCTTCCCTGAGAGAATCTGTGCTATTTTACTAAAAGAGAGAAGCGCAACCAGTTGCTGACTTGCAATTGTGGGATCAGTCGTCAAATGTGGGCACCGAGGGATGCTCACATTCAGGAGTTAGGTACATAAAGCAGGTATCTATGTACTTAAATGCAGATCAAGTCTAATAGAGATCAATGCATGGGATCAGAACATCCTATTATGATGCTGTATGCATAAACATACAGCTAAGGGTAGCATAAAATCCCTCCTTTACCTGTAAGGGGTTAAGAAGCTCAAATAAACTGGTTGGCACCTGACCAAAAAGACCAATGAAGGAAGAAGATCCTTTCAAATCTGTGGGGGGAGGTTATTTGTTTGTGTTTTCTTTGTTGTTCTCTCCGGGACAGAGGGAGACCAGGGCAGAAAAAAACAACCCCCTCCTAAAACCCTACTTAAAATAAGCATCTAGATTACAAAAATTGTAAGTAAAGCAAGGAAATGCATTAGATTATCTTTTGTTTTAGCTTGTGAATTTTCCCTAAGCTAAGAGGGAGGTTTATTCCTGTTTTTTTGTAACTTTAAAGTTTTGCCTAGAGCGGAATCCTCTGTGTTTTAAATGTTATTACTCTGTAAAATTACCTTTCATCCTGATTTTACAGAGGTGCTTCTTTTACTTTTTTCTTTATAATAAAGTTCTGTTTTTAAGAATCTGATTGGTTTTTAGTGTCCTAAAAACGCAAGAGTCTGGTCTGTGCTCACCTGGTTTACCTATTTAGTTGGTATATGATTCTCAAGCCTCCCCAGGAAACGGGGTGAAGGAGTTTGGGGGGATATTTTGGGGAAACAGGAACTCCAAGTGATCCTTTTCCTGAATCTTTGTCTAGCTCATTTGGTGGTGGCAGCAGTACCCATCCAAGGACAAGGAAGGATTTGTGCCTTGGGGAAGTTTTTAACCTAAGCTGGTAGAAATAAGCTTAGGGGGTTTTTCAGGCGGGTCCCCACATCTGTACCCCAGAGTTCAGAGTGGGGAGGGAACCCTGACAGATGCTCACGTCTAAAATCGGTTTGCTCAATAAAATGTAGACTTTTGAATTCCAATTCACCCATTTTATATGAAAAACATGCAAAATTGAATAAAAGAAATTATTTTACTTAACCCTATGACTCCATAGGTATTTTAAAGGGGAAAAATCCTACTGTGTAATACCCCATGACTGAGCTTCAGGAAAGTTAGGGCTCCTTTTGGATTAGCTGGGACAGCTCTACAGGTCTGTGGCCTCATTCTCCAAGGTGCGGAGAAATAATTCCTACCAAAAAAGAGCCATCCCAGAAGGCATAACTAGAAGATTGCTGTGATTACCCTTTGGACAAGCACCTGCATTTTCAGTACAAATTACTATTTCTAACTGGCATTTCATAAATCTCTGGCTCATTATACCTCATTCCCATCCTTCCAGAAAGGATGGAAACTGCTAAAAGAATGAACCCATCTGTCCTTCCAAGGGCAGGGATGAAAAGAACCCATGGCAAGAACTGATGCTGTAACAAGCCGACCAGTAGCAACAAGAATCAAAACCAGTTTCTCAAGCTGACATTGCCCTCAGAAAGCTACTGGCCTGATTTCGAAGCTCTACCATGACAACAGAAGAGACCGTACTTCTTTTTCAAGCTCTTTGACTTTGTTATTCAGCTGTTTCACTTTGGCTTTTTCACTCTCTGTCTCAGCAGTTAGCTCACGATTCTTTTTGGACAGTTCAACGATTTTAGTAGCTGCAACATCCCCTGCTAAACCAGACATCCCTGAAGAAAAAAAAGAGAAATACATAAAATGAAGGAAAAATCTTAGCTGCAGGATCCAGATTAACTAATGTTTTTCTTCTCTACCAAGAGCATACTGTATTTTTATGACCAAACCTCCTTCATTTAGATCTGTACTAAGCACAACTGCATGGTTAAAGAGAGAGTGCATAGCAACGGAGAGAGAGAGGCATTCATGATCCGACTTATGCCACTCAGCCCTCAGTTAGTGCTCACCCAATATCTTATCATGGTGCTGGAGGCACTATGTTCCTGGAGGTACCGTCTTTGGCATGAGACATAAAGCAGAGGCCCTTTCCACTTGTGGTCATGAATGCCTTGTCCATGCTAAGCTATAACCCACATTTTGACAAATGCCAGCAAGAATGCAGCTGCTCTAGGAGTAGCAATGGCGTAAGCACTAGTATAGACAAGGCTCAGCTAGTTTGCTCACGGTATTGTGAGAGCCTGTTTTGAATAGGTTTTTGCGACATGGTGGTGAAAATACCAATGCCCGGTTTGCACTGGCAGCTTAGCACTGGAGCAGCTGCTGAACCAAAGGTACCAGTTTTGCTCGATCCCTTCACTTTTCTAAAGGGTTAGAGTCCTGGCTACATGCCAAATGGGTAATTACACTGTTCCTATTAAAAAACCCCTTGTACTTTCACATGGGTTCTTAATAGTTCCACAATGTTACTGTACACTGTCAAACAGATGCTACATTCTCCCCGAGTTATAGATAAAGTAATCTTTGCATACCATTCAGACGGTCATGTAATTTAAGTGATGAAAAGGTACTATGTACAAGTACAATAATAATTAAAAACATGTACAAGAATATCTCTATCTCTACAATAATACACAGGAAGTAAAAACCCTGAGCAGTAACTCTTCCGCAGGTATATGAAGATTTTGCTGGGCTACTGCCATTAGCTGCCAAACCCCCATAGTTCTGCTGATCCGTCCCCTCCGCGTTTCAAGCTTTGTGATGACCTGTTTGCCAATGTCTGTAAGGATCCTCGGTATCTCATACCACATGAATTCTGATGCAATGTATGGAACCCAATTAATTCTAAATCTCTTACGAAAATGTTATGCCTCATACAACTCAATTTACTTAAAATGGATTACACAGAGTGTGGGTCAGGGGAGAATGTGACCCCATATGTGTTACTATTGAAAATCCTTGCAAAGAAACTAATTCATCTGTTATTGAAAAATGTGTCTGCATCATTCTTGCTCTTTTGATCTGGTGTAATACTTCCTCCCGTCTCCGGGAACTATTACTCCTCCTCCTCCTCTTCATAATAATTAACAATTAGTGATAATTATTATAATAAAAACAAATAAATAGCATTTTCATGCAAGAGGCTTAAAGTGCTTTATACCTCTGAGAGATGGGGGATGATCATTATCTCCATATTACAGATATGGAAAATTGAGATACAGAGGCCAGATTTTTAAAGGCATTTAGGTACCTAATTCCCATTTAAATCAATGGGTGTTAGGCACTTAAATACCTTAAAAATCTGGCCCAGAGTGACTTGCCCAAGGCTACCCTGTGTGTCAGCTGCAGGAGCAGAAACAGAATTCAGGAGTCCTGGCTCCCAGTTTCTAGCTCTAACCATTAGACATACTGTCTTTTGGTTATTAAATATAAGATGCAAGGAATAAGAAAGCATGAACATATAAGGTATGCGTCATTCAGTCGTGCTTATTGCAGTTATTCTCCTTTCCTGTTTTGGTCATCGCAGCTACTCTGGGCAACAATGACGCCTGGTGGAAGAAGCTAGGACTGCATGTCTAAATTGTTAAACACCCAGTACCATTTAAGTTTTGTGCAGTTTTAATCATAGCTCTCCACCTTCCCAGGGCCCCAAGTGTGTGTGATACAAGCATTTAAACAGGGCAGAGTTGCAAAATGAGGAATGCAAAACAAAATAACAGAGGAGGAATTTAAGAGTCTGTGGCATTTGTTTCTTCAACATGAATAAAGTTTCTAAAATTTGACTTCCAGGATTCATCATTTCTGATGTCAGTAATAAACAGCTAACAGATCTGTGTGGAACTGAGGTTCGTTTATGTCTCAGGTGAGTTATGTGCCTCCTGTAAGATACAATAAATAAAGAATAATATTTTGCCTTTTTAGAGCACCTTTCATCTAAGAATCTCAAAGCTCTTTTACAAACAGACATTAATTCTTAGGTTTCAGAGTAGCAGCCGTGTTAGTCTGTATCCGCAAAAAGAAAAGAAGGACTTGTGGCATCTTAGAGACTAACAAATTTATTTGAGCATAAGCTTTCGTGAGCTACAGCTCACTTCATCGGACGCATTCAGTGGAAAATACAGTGGGGAGATTTATGATTCTTAGAATATCCTTCCCTCTGACATAGGAAATATCATTACCCCCATTTTACAGATGAGGACACAAAGGTTGAATGACTTGTTTAAGACCACATAGTGCGTCAGTGGCAAATCCAGCACTAAAACCCAGAGGTCCAGGTGCCCATTCCTCTGGACAACACCCACAACTCCCATCTCAGGTAAGAGATCTGAATTTACTGCATCCTTAGCTGGAGTTTATTAAGGGGAAAAATGGCAACCGGAGCATGTAATTACAATATGACTGAAAGAGGAGCATTTAGCAAGCCCAAACTTTTCTTTAGAAAAAGAGATAAAAGCATTAATAGAAATGGTGAGACTTTAACAGGAGAAGAACTAGACACTTTGAGTGATGATGCTAAAAGCACCTGAGTGGTTTCACTAATGGTGATATAGTTGCTTTACATCTTTGGAGAAGGTCTAACTCCTCCTCTACAAGCACATGAGAATGAAATTCAAGAGTATCATAATAATGATTCAATGCCAGTGACACCAAAGACAAAGTTTAGGAGCACAACCTCTAATCCCCACCAGCAATTCCACTATGTCTCACTGTACCTGGAACAGGCCCACATAAGTTTCCTGTGACAAGAGGCCTGCTGTAGCCAACATGAAGGCCTGTGGTAGCTGAAGGAAGATGCTTTTGGTAGCCAAAAGGAGAGGCCCACAGTAGTCAGTGAAAAAAGGCCCAAGGCAGCACACTGAAGAGGCCTGTGGAGGCGACAGTGAAAGGCCACTGGCAGCTAGTGGAAGAGGCCCAAAATGGCCCTAAAAGGATTCAGCCAGGGGAAAAGAACAATACACATGCAGCACAAAGAGCGTTTTTTCCTCACATGAATAAAAGCACAGAGTGCTGCAGAGATGCTCCTCATCAGCCGTGACTACACACACGCTGCTTTTTGATCTGCTTTCTCCTCATTTTAAAGATGTTCTGGCCTGAAGTTACTGGGCTCGCTCTCCCTGGCTGCCATTTCAGTTGCAGGAATCAGCCAGAGAGTGGAAGAAAAGTGACGTGCAGCCTAAATTTGATACCACCATTCCCCAATAATTTCTGATATTCAGGAAGAAGAAAAGCCTCTAAGCACTCTCACATGATTGTTGGGAAACCCTAAAATATAATAGCAATCAGAAGAAAGAGGGTCCCTTGTAACACACCTCTGTGATATAGCTGGGAGTTAGGGACAGCTCCAAATCCTCTCAGGCAATTAGTCTCTTTTAAAAAGGCCTAACTAATTCAGCAGACCCAGAGCCCTCAGTTTCCCTCACTCTCTCATACAGCATCAGTGCAGGGGAATTACTAAGCCCTAACACCGCAGGGCATGATTTTCAAAAGGCTGAGAACCTGCAACTCCAAATGAAATCAGTGGAAGATGTGAATGCTGAAAATCCATAGTCACTCCTGCAGGCTGGGTAGTGCTACGTGGAAGGGATGAAGGTGCAGAGTATTGGGAGCAGTACCATGTAGGAAGTGAAGAGATGACATATGAAATCATTGTTATGAACTAAACTATTACCACAGTCCTGTTACCAGCTATTGTTATGAGCATCAAGCAAAAACGAGTTCCTACAAGATGGCCTGTCTTGCTGCAGTAGTGAGTCTATACATCTGTTCCGTTTACCTTTCAGGGCTAATCTCTCCTCCTCTATTTTCTTTCGAAGCTGCCGGATTTCAAAATCTCTCTCCTTCACCAGTTTGTACAGCCTGCCATTTTCATCTACAACCTCTCGAAGCTGATCCTGAAGCTGCTCGTTTTCATCCTCAAGCAACCTAGAAAACAAATCAGCAATTATGGCAGATACCAGCTTCAAATATATGCTCAGAATAATAAAATTAATAATAAGTTTGATTACACATAAAACCATACCTAATGAGCTACGTTCACTAGGGGTAAGTAAATTAAGTTTTGAGAGTCAATAAATTCAGTTAACTTCAGTGCATCTGGTCTTTGTCTGGGACAAGGAGTGGAAATACCACAAGAAAGTTAGCTCTGGTAGGACTCCTGACTAAGTTATTGAGTTAACTTTGTCCTATAACTGCAGAGATGTTAACAGGCCACTCTACCTAGAGTGGTCCCTTACAATATTATGCTAAACAATCTGCTCCACCTGTTGCATTTACTGTGACGCTGGGAGTTCCTTTCCCACACCTGAAGAAGATCTCTGTATGGCTTGAAAGCTTGTCTCTCTCACCAACAGAAGTTGGTCCAATAAAGATATTACCCTAACCACCTTGTCTCTCTAATATCCTGGGACTGACATGGCTCCAACTACACTGCATACAATGGAACTTAAGATCTTAGGTACTTAGATGGCTCCCATCCCCCCAGTACCTGAGCACCTCTCAATCTTTAATATAGTTATCCTCACAGCACCCCTATGAGGAAGGGCAGTGCTATTATCCCTATTTAACCAATAGCCACAGAGAATCTAAGTGACTTCCCAAAATCACACAAGATGTTGGCAGAAGAGTAGGAATTGAACAAGGGTCTCCCAGAGCCCAGACTAGTGCACTAGCCACTGGACCATCCTTCCTTGCCTTTCTTAAAGGGTCCCCATAAATGTCAGTTTCTGAATGGAGACCAAATCATGCCTGTGCAAAAAAAGAGGCGTTTTCTCTGCCCAAATCAATTTCTGGTTTTAGGTACATATTCCCTGTATAAATATAATTAGCAGAACCAATTTAAGGAAAGCTTCAAAACACTCATAATTAAGTGGTATATTCCTGGTGTAAACCCCCAGATTAAAGGGAATTCAAAGCCTTCTGCAATATTCAAAAAGAAGAAGAGCAAACAATGCCGCAATCCACTCAGAGAGGTGAAAAAATACGTCATTCCCAGGTTTCTATCCAATACCATAGAGACTCATACAGTAAAACAGTACCGTTTTTTGCTGGACATAAACTTGTGCACAAATACATTTTTAAACAGCTATGAAGTTAATCAGGAATAAAGTTGCAAAATCTAACCCTCCATTTCCAACTTTCCACATAGGTTTTCTTCAGAGCCGTTTTCCAAAATTTGACCAAAATTAGTTTTGCCAGAGGAGGATTAAACTCCTAACAACATATAAAGAAAAAGAAAAGGAGGACTTGTGGCACCTTAGAGACTAACAAATTTATTTGAACATAAGCTTTCGTGAGCTACAGCTCACTTCATCGGATGCATTCAGTGGAAAATACAGTGGGGAGTTTTATATACATCGAGAACATGAATGGGTGTTACCATACACACTGTAAGGAGAGTGATCACTTAAAGTGAGATATTACCAGCAGGAGAGCGGGCGGGGGGTGGGTGGGGAACCTTTTGTGGTGATAATCAAGGTGGGCCATTTCCAGCAGTTGACAAGAACGTCTAAGGAACGGTGGGGTGATGACACCTTCATCATCTGGACCCATGGAAAAGAAACCCTTGAGGAATTCCACCATGATTTCAACAATTTCCATCCCACCATCAACCTAAGTCTGGACCAATCCACACAAGAGATCCACTTCCTGGACACTGCGGTGCTAATAAGCGATTGTCACATAAACACCACCCTGTACCGGAAACCTACTGACCGCTATTCCTGCCTACATGCCTCCAGCTTTCATCCAGACCACACCACACGATCCATAGTCTACAGCCAAGCTCTACGATACAACCTCATTTGCTCCAACCCCTCAGACAGAGACAAACACCTACAAGATCTCTATCAAGCATTCTTACAACTACAATACCCACCTGCTGAAGTGAAGAAACAGATTGACAGAGCCAGAAGGGTACCCAGAAGTCACCTACTACAGGACAGGCCCAACAAAGAAAATAACAGAACGCCACTAGCCATCACCTTCAGCCCCCAACTAAAACCTCTCCAACGCATCATCAAGGATCTACAACCTATCCTGAAGGACGACCCATCACTCTCACAGATCTTGGGAGACAGGCCAGTCCTTGCTTACAGACAGCCCCCCAACCTGAAGCAAATACTCACCAGCAACCACATACCACACAACAGAACCACTAACCCAGGAACCTATCCTTGCAACAAAGCCCGTTGCCAACTGTGTCCACATATCTATTCAGGGGACACCATCATAGGGCCTAATCACATCAGCCACACTATCAGAGGCTCGTTCATCTGCACATCCACCAATGTGATATATGCCATCATGTTTCAGCAATGCCCCTCTGCCATGTACATTGGTCAAACTGGACAGTCTCTACGTAAAAGAATAAATGGACACAAATCAGACGTCAAGAATTATAACATTCAAAAACCAGCTGGAGAACACTTCAATCTCTTTGGTCACTCGATTACAGACCTAAAAGTTGCAATTCTTCAACAAAAAAACTTCAAAAACAGACTGATGAATTGGAATTAGTTTGCAAACTGGATACAATTAACTTAGGCTTGAATAGAGACTGGGATTGGATGGGTCATTACACAAAGTAAAACTATTTTCCCATGTTTATTCCACCCGCCACCGTTCCTCAGACGTTCTTGTCAACTGCTGGAAATGGCCCACCTTGATTAACACTACAAAAGGTCCCCCCCCACCCCACTCTCCTGCTGGTAACAGCTCACCTTAAGTGATCACTCTCCTTACAGTGTGTATGGTAACACCCACTGTTTCATGTTCTCTATGTATATAAATCTCCCCACTGCATTTTCTACTGAATGCATCCGATGAAGTGAGCTGTAGTTCACGAAAGCTTATGCTCAAATAAATTTGTTAATCTCTAAGGTGCCACAAGTCCTCCTGTTCTTTTTGCGAATACACACTAACACGGCTGCTACTCTGAAACCTGCATATAAACAGACTTTCCTCTGAGAAACATCTCCATCGTATCATATCGCTTTATTAGTTAGATTTGAGAATAAACTAAAGCAAAAAGGAGGGAGTAGGTCACAGTGGAGTAGAGATGACCTGTGGAGAGCTAATGAAAAGCATCAGTGAGGCCCTGGGCCTTGGCATGAGTTGGCACCTGGTCTACAAGCATTACAGACAGCATTTCCCTCCCTCACTGGGGTGTTATGAGGATAAATATATTGAAGATTATGAGGTACTCAAATACTACAGTGATGAAGACCTGATAGCCCTACAGATAGATTGCCAATCCGTGATGTCAGTAGTGATTTTACATATTAACGTCAGTGGGAGTTTGTAGGACGAGGTGCTAAGTATAGTTCTGTATCCTGTCTAACAATGTGAACTGTACCTTTACCTTTTGCTGATCTCTTCATTTGATAGTTGTCCATCTACTTTAAACAGATTTAAATCATCCTGGACTCCAAAAGTCTCCTTTGGGTTGTTGCTGCTGCCTTTCTGAATGCGCTGCTTTTCTTTCTTTTTCTCCATAAGATTTTGTAGCCTCCTCTGCTGTTGCTCCTGTAAAGCCTTAAACTGGATTTTTAAATTTTCATTCAGTCCTTTGTCAGACTCCATGGTTTGCTAAAAACAAAACAAGAAAAAAATCAGAGCAGAAGATTACAGAATGAGAACCTTTTCAAAACTAGCCTCCCATCTAACTGGCTTCTTTGTGTCCTTTCCCACTCTCTCCTCTGCTCTGTCATAGATGCCACAAACCAATCTTCCCCTCTGGTAGCGGTTTACAAACCAGACCACAGGTAGCCTTCCCCCATACTTGAAGTTTAAAAAACAATGAATTAAATAATCATTTTAAAAGACAATCCAAACAAAAACCACAGTACTAACAAGATATATGCTATACTTTACTGATTAATAGGAACATAGGAATTGCCAGACTGGATCAGACCTGTGGTCTTTCTAGTCCAATCTCCGGTCTCTCACAGTTGCCAGTACCAGATGCTTCAAGAGGAAGGTGAAAGAAACCTCACATTAGGCAGATGTGGGATAATCTTGTTGCATGTTAGGTTTCCTCCTAATTCCCAAAAGGTGGAGATTTGCTTAACGCCTGCAGCGTGTGGGTTAGTATCGCTTCCAAAATCTTTTAGCATGAACTATTATAACTCTGGATATTCCTGTTATCCATATAAATGTCCAATCCCTTTTTGAACCTTGCTAAATTTTGGCCTCAGTGATCACTGCCTTCTGCTGCATTCCACCGCCCACCCTGTGTTTGACATGAATCTAGAATGTAAGTTCCCTGGGCAAGGAGAGTGTCTTCAAGTATTTACAATGCTTTTGGTACAACATACATAAAAGATAATAACTTTTAAAGTCATGGCCTCCAAAAAGTAATTTATACAAATATATTTATCTTAGAGGAGTAGTTCTCAAAGCTGGTCTGCCGCTTGTTCAGGGAAAGCCCCTGGCGCGCGGGACCGGTTTGTTTACCTGCCGCGTCCGCAGGTTCGGCCAATTGCGGCTCCCACTGGCCGTGGTTCACCGCTCCAGGCCAATGGGGGCTGCGGGAAGCGACATGGGCCAAGGGATGTGCTGGCCACAGCTTTCAGCAGCCCCCATTGGCCTGGAGGGGTGAACCGCGGCCAGTGGAAGCCGCGATCGGCCGAACTTGTGGACGCGGCTGGTAAACAAACCGGTCCGGCGCGCCAGTGGCTTTCCCTGAACAAGCGGCCGACCGGCTTTGAGAACCGCTGTCTTAGAGAATATTCCATTTTTCTTGAATGAAGCCTTTAGTACTGGTTTACTGAAGAATTAACCAGAAGTAACGATTAAGGGATTTGGTAATTAGAAAACCTTCCACTCCAAGGTCAGTGGTTTGTGTGAATTAAATGAGTTTGGTGGCCTCAGTCCAGTGCCCTCACCCATCCCCTTTTTCGGCAGTATCAGCAGGGCTATGAACTGAATCAGGCCATGGAGACTGAACTGCCTTCTCTTACCCCATTAAAGTAGAGCTCACCAGACCCAAACGTGATTGTGGCTCCATTGTGCTAGGTGCTGTACAAATTGTTCGGTCTATAATAATCTCACTCAAGTTCCTAACAAATGTCATTCCTTGCAACCTGTAACAATTTGGGGAATCTGTTTATGTACAACTTATGAATTCCGGTTGATGTTGTGAAGTTATTGTTATATCATGGAATACACCTCTGTGTGAATGTGGAACCCACCATTTGCTGATAGGGGCTGTAGCTCATACCCACCAGAGCAGGGACAATGCAGAGTCATTAACCTTCATGCCTGTGCTCTTACTGCACAATGGGTATGCTAAGAAGGCTGCCTGAGCAGAGAAGCAGGAGCAGAAAATCCTCAGCAGAAGAACAAAGAAACAAGGTGTAGGTAAGACATATAAACTTGAGACACACACACAGGAGAGAGGAAAAGACAGGAAGAATGCTTTCATAATGGGGTTCCAGTTTAACTGCAAGACCAGCAAAGGATCAGAAAAAAATTAGCTGACTTATTCAGCTCTATGTTTCTGGAGAGAAACCATGAGGTGGAGGGAAGGATTTCAAACTTCCCAGAGTGCTCTGCTTAAGCCCAAAGAGCTCTCCAGAGGGGTACGAAACTGAGGCAGGAAAACATACACCTGTGTTCATTATTTTGAAAAGATCTTTATGTTGCTTGTGCTAAGTAAAGAACGATGTTTAAGAATCCTGTGCAGAGTCTGGGTGTCTGTTGGTGTTCACTGTCACGGGCCGCTGAAGAGGTAAAATGTAAACCAGAAGGTTCACACCTTCAGTGGAATTCTGGGGAACACAGAAGTGCTGCTGAGAAGGCTTGGGGGAGACAGCACTAGTTTCAGGACTCAGGCAATTGGGCTGCAGGGTCCCCACTGCCAAGAGGGGTGTCAGATGTGAGATCTACAACAGGAGTGCATGTCTAGAGACCCAAAGTCAGAAACAGTACCTAAACTCTGTCCAGCTCCAGCAAGCTAAAGGCACATGGGATTCAGTGTTTGGATCCCTTCACGACAAACGGCTGAGTGTCCAGCAGTGGGAGCATGACCAGAACTGTGATACAACCCCCTGACAGTCAGCTATTGTGCATCCTTCTTGACAAAAAGGTTGATGATTTCACAAGCATGTAGAACAAAGTACACTTTCCCTCCAGACAGTCTGATCAAAATAGGATTGAGACACTAAATAGGGCAGTGTGGGGAAGGCTGTACTGCTGTTGTCTGTGGGTAGCAGATTTAAATCTCCAGGACGGTCTACCAATGCTAGACATGTTCCAAGAGTGTTCTTTAAAAGAAAAAATAATTCAGACACGTTCTTAAAAAAAAACAACAACCCCAAGGTAAGAAAACATCTACAGTGATGAAAAAATATTTCATATATTATACATACATATATTATATATGCGAGCATATAAACACACATCTGAATACATGAATGGCAACCATTCTTCTCGAAAGACGATGGTGTAAGTGCCAATGTCTGTAGTTCAGTTACTGTGTGTCATGTTGCATCATTGCAAGCAGCTAAAGAGTCCAGTACATATATAATGTAAATCTCCACAGACATATGCAGGGGTTCAGGGGGCAAACGCACGGAGGTACAGCAATTATTTGTGGCCATATTGCATTACACAGGCATCCTACATTACAATTCAGCATCGGTGTCCTAGCTGAGCACCCCCCGCCCTCAACCCAGGTGTATAGGCTGAAGCCAGCTCCTGCCACTGCGAAGGCACTGGCTGGGGACACCCCCAGCGCACAAGACAGTGCCAACCCTTCCCCGCAGGGGCAGAGAGAGAAGTCCTCGCCCCATGGGCACAGAGAGGAGTACTCCCCCTCCCCCACCACAGAGGCCTGGCCTGGAGCCACCCCTCCCCCCAGGGGCACAGAGAGAAGTCCTCACCCCCCCCCATAGGCATGGGGGGAGTACCCCCCCTACCCCAGAGGCCTGGCCTGGAGCCACCCATCCCCCCAGGGGCACAGAGAGAAGTCCTTGCCCCCCCATAGGCATAGGGGGGAGTACCTCCCCGCCCCAGAGGCCTGACCTGGAGCCACTCTTCCCCCCAGGGCTACAAAGAGAAGTCCTGCCCCCCCCCAGGGGCACAGGGACGAGAGCCCCCCTCCTGCCCCGGAGGCCTGGCCTGGAACCCCCCTCCCTATACCCCAGAGGCCTGGCCTGGAGCCACCCCTCCCCCTAGGGCCAGAAAGAGAGTCGTCCCCCCCCATGGGCACACGGAGGAGAGACCCCCCCCCGGGGCATGGCCTGGACTCAGCTCCACCCGAAGCCCAGGGGCCCCCTGCCAGCCCCAGCTCGGGGTCGCTGGTCCCGCGGCGCCCCGCACCCACCTCCCGGGCTGCGACTCCCCTGGAGCTCCCGCGATCCGCGTCCCCTCAGCCCCCGCCCCGCCCGGGGGGCCGGGCAGCGCCACCAGCCCAAGCCGAGAGCCCGCTCGCCGAGCCCTCCCCCCCCGGAGGAGGACGCGGGGCGGTTGCCTCAGCAACCATCCCCGCGGAGACGGGGCGGCCGGAAAGCAGAGGAGGGCGGCTCGGAGTGTTACGACATCCGGGGCTTTTCCTGAAGCCACGCCGCTTGGGTGGGAGCCGGCGGGGGCGGGGCCGCCGTGCACGTGCCTTGTGCGCAGTGGGCGCGGGGCCGGCTGGCGGCGCCGCGTGCCCTGGACGCCTGCTCCCTCTCTGTGCACAGCGGTGCCGGCCAGTTCCATCTCCCGCTTCCTGCGTCACTTGCTCAATCCCTTGGGCTTTCGTGTGAGACCCGATTGCAGTGAAGTTCCCCTGAATCGCTCGGGGAAGAGAGCTCCCTGTGGTCTGGTACCAAGATTAATAGGGGCCAAGATCGAAGCAGGTGTCAGAGGGGTAGCAGTGCCAGTCTGTATCAGCGAAAACAAGGAGAGAGGCCTTGTGGCACTTTAGAGACGGACACATTTTTTGGGGCATAAGCTTTTGTGGGCTAAAACCCACTTCATCGGAGGCATGGAGTGAACATACAGTAGGGAGCTATGAACACCTTACACGGCATAGGAAAAGATGGGAGTTGCCTTAGAGCTTCCACTGAAACAACAAGAAAAGGAGGACTAGTGGCACCTTGGAGACTAACCAGTTTATTTGAGCATAAGCTTTCGTGAGCTACAGCTCCTCGTGAGCTACAGCTCCGATGAAGTGAGCTGTAGCTCACGAAAGCTTATGCTCAAATAAATTGGTTAGTCTCTAAGGTGCCACAAGTCCTCCTTTTCTTTTTGGGAATACAGACTAACACGGCTGCTACTCTGAAACCTGTCACTGAAACAACAGTATCACCCACATTAATTTAGGCACTGACTGTAATTACGTACCAAAACGTTTCACTTCAAGTTCAGGTTTAGTTTTCAAAAAGTAATCTAAAGAGTTATGTCATACGCCCATCACTTCATTAACCTGTGCTGCTTCATCGACTGAACTCTCTGTTTCTATTAAACTTGTACCTTTCCTTTCCATAAGGTGTTTTAATTTTAAATCAAGGGGCGAGATAGACGCATGAAAAGTTGGTGAACTCTGCATAGCTAGATCCTGATGGGACTAGAAAGAATAACTGGTTGTTGAATACAGGGACTGGAGAAAGTGCTACATACCCTGTAAGGACATGTTGGGGTGGAACAAAACAAAAGCTTGGGTTTGTGACTGGATGCTCCAATCACCCATGATTAGATTTTTGGTAGTTAGTAACTACATGATACTGTCCCTGTCCACCACAGGCCACTTTCTCTGTTGGTGCCTTCCACTTGGTCAGTCAGACCGAGCAAGCTGCTGATCTATTCTGTTGTTGGTATGCATACTCCATTCCACACAAAACTGCTTCTATCTCAAACACATCACGCATGCTGCAAATGAACTGACATCCTTTTTCAGAGCAACAGACCATCCACAGGATTTTCCAAGTTTGAGTTTCTGGATGGAAAACCACCAGGGAGGGTACATTGAGATGCTCTCAGTAGATGTCATCTTCAAGGTGACCTATTGAATGGACATCCCCCCGATTCCAAATTGACATTCCTGTTCCAAACAATCCTGTTACAGATCCAAATTCCCAAGGTATCAAGGCCATGTTTTTGCATATGGGTGTGCAATGTGTTCTGATGCATCCGATGAAGTGAGCTGTAGCTCACGAAAGCTTATGCTCAAATAAATTTGTTAGTCTCTAAGGTGCCACAAGTACTCCTTTTCTTAATGTGTTCTGAGTGTACCCCTAAGTTGGCAAGATCCTGTACTCATTGCTGATAAGCTGTTATCTTATCCACAAGGAGCACTGAAAAGAAAGATGCAACCTTGGTATGTTTACAATATTCAGATTCTCCCAAGTGCCAACAATCAGGTTTAACACCACTGGGATGTGCATGAATTAAACTATGTTAACCAGAACTCTGGGGAAAGGGATGGTAGTGAGTCCACTAGTGGTCCTGAATTCAGGATGGGACACCCCTCATCCTGGGCTGGGTATTGTTGGGACTTCGGTCAATTTTGGGTTTCTGAACTGTGATTTCAAACAATACACTAAAAACATAACATCAAGGTCTAAGTTTAGTTGGAAGTGTGGTCTGAACACAGGCCTTATATCCCCCTACATCTTCGTATTCCAAATTATGCCATACCAATTCTCCTATTATGGAGTTTTCAGTGGGCCTTATTTTGCCACATTCCATAAAAAATTCCATGTACCAAATAAGGCATGATCATATGTTTCACCAGATCCTCCTTTTGAATCATTTTCTACATGTGGTAATACTTTTTTCCAATTTACATACAGTAAACATGTAGGCCAGCCCTTTTAAGTGAACTAAGGGTGATACTTTCCCTTCCAATACCCTTAACATGTTGTACAGGATAATTTACATACTGAGGTGATAACTCCTGTTTTGAAATCAGGAAAACAAAGTCCCCCTCTTTTGAATGATAAACAAACCATCCCCTGGCAGAGGTCTCATCCTGCACAATTAACAATATATGTACCCTAAGCAGATCTTCATGCTATACCTGCCTGACATGTAGACTAGAATTTGGTGGATAGTTCTATTAATCCACACACTAAATCTGACCCTATCCCACATTTTGTTATGCAATTCCTCAGGGCCACAGATACATCACCATGCTAAAATAGTTTCATATTGTGAGGAAAGGGTAGTTTGTGTGTGTGTCATGCTGCAGCATCAGAAATGGCTAGAGGCCAGTACGTATATAAATATCCATAGATATGTGCATGGCCACACACACAGGTACATCTATTTGTGGACATATTGCAGTACACTGGTATTCTACATTACAATTAAGCATCAGTGCCACTGACAACCCCTCACCAGGACCCGGGCTCAGTTCCTCCACACTCAGGCACAGCTCAATGCTACCCTCTACCAAGGGGCTCAGCTTGGTGCCACCCTCACCCCAGCACCTTCAACAATCAGTCTATAGACTTTGGTTGAGACCAGACCCTGCCACTGCAAGGGCCTTGGCTAGTCACCCTCTCCTGCCCCAAAGGTATAGGATAAGTCCAACTCCTCCCCCCAGGGCCACAGAGAGAAGTGCTCCACCTTCCACACACACACACCCGTGATATGACCTGTAGCTAGCTCATCAAAGCCCAGGTGCCCCTGCCAGACCCAGTGCAGACCCCACAGCACGAAAGCTACCATACATCCTGTTTTGGCTGGGACAGGACTTTTTAAGCCCTGTACCGGCCATCCTGACTTTTCTAGCAAAAGTGGGCCTTTGTCCCCCTTGCTCTTGCCAGCTTGATCAATTAGCAAGAACAAATGGGACAACGCCCTGTTTTGTCAAAAGAGTGGGGTACAGGGAGGCAGTCACGGCTCAGGCAAGCACCGACGCTAGCCCCAGCCTCACGCAGGTAGGCAGGCAGGGCTTGAGTGAGAAGCAACACCAACATCAGCCCCGCCCAGGGACTCCGGCAGCCAGCAACACCAGCACCAGCCCCATGTAGGGAGGAGGGCTCAGACAAGCAGCTTGGACAAGTGTCCCATAAGGTATCCCATTTTCCTTTTGAGGAAATATGGTCACCCTACACAGCACCCCCAGGATCCCAGCCCCCCACAGGGTGCAAGTAGTTGAGCTCCTGTGATCTATATCCCCTCAACCCTCCCCCCA
Organism: Chelonia mydas; assembly: GCF_015237465.2. NCBI lineage: Eukaryota > Metazoa > Chordata > Testudines > Cheloniidae > Chelonia > Chelonia mydas. Next base: position 253,702,334 of record NC_057850.1, read on the forward strand.
GGGGCCAGGCTGAACCATGAGCCCAACCCATCAGCCTGCTCACAGGCCATCTCCCATCCTGGAGTAGGAGACAGTTCCCACAGCGACCATTCCCATAGAGGAGACGGGACGGCCACAAAGCCTAAAGGTGGATTTGAATTTCACAGCATCAGGGGGATTCCCTCATACTGCTTGTGTGTGAACCCAGCAATGCCCCTCAGCTCTCCCCATGTTACATGCACAGTAAAAATTAGACAGTTTGGAGTTGCTTACTGTATTTATTACAAATACTGTATTAGACACCATGCTATCTCCATGGAATGCCAGCAAGTTCAAGAAAGTGGAAGTTTGATTCGTGCATCACTTGATCAATATATTTGGCGATGAGGCTAGATTTTAATGAAGTTACCATAAATCACTAATGGAAGAGCGCTCCATATGATCTCACACCAAGGATAATAAAGGCAAAGGTCTAAGAAGTTTAGAGCTTCCATTGAAACAGCAATATCACACAAATTAAGTCAGGCATTCTAATTACATACTTAAAATGCATCACTTCAAGTACAGATTTAGTTTTCAAAATGTCATTTAAAAATGTTACATCATACACTTAATACTGCAAAAATAAATGAGCAGTTACCAAATTCAATAATCTGAGACGCTGCAATCCATAATCTATTAAAAATAGGGCTTCTGGGCCTTGATTATTAGTATTGTGTAATAAATATGTTTAAATAGTTTTATCCACTAGTGAATGCTCAGCTCGTATTTCAAATAAAACTAAAAATAGGTCAGAACAAAATGTTTTTAAATACAAATTTAAGAACTACTTTGAGTGAGTTTAGTGCTAGGTGAAAGTGCTAGATTACAGCCTTGGAGACTGAAGTCCTTTTATCTACAGGACAGAGATAACAGGCATGAGTACAACCTTCTCTACACAGACTTGCCTAGGTGCTTCAGCCATGAGCTGGAGGGACCACCTCTCCAATATAAGAAGGTTGTTTGGGCTCCAGGCCTATTTACAATTACCAGTTGTGTGTGGGGAGACTGGGTGGGAAAGGGAAGAGAGGCATTATGCTGCACAACAGACAAGTTGCTAGTGGGTATGGTAGTCTCAGTCCAAGAGAGCCAGCAGATTGTCACCACCAACTTGTGCTAGATTCAGACTTGTAACCTAAAGGTTCAATACCAGGCACGAGACATGTACAGTATTGTAGAACCACATCCTTGAATTTTTTTTTATTTTTATTCCCCACCCCTCTTTTTTTTCATTATTAAAAAGAAAATGACACCTCAATGTGAGGTCTATAACTAAGATACATAGACCACCACCAAGCGCACAGATTTCAGTCATCTTTTTTCAACTCCTTGGGTTTTGCCAGGTATTCCCGATACATTGAGTAGAGCACACCTGAAATACAAACACAGGCAAAACAGTTAAATATACATCCTTTATTAAAGGAGAAGACTATTTCAAGAACTGTCTGCAGCCAGGAATACTACTAGCAAGAGAAGAAAATATGGGTGTCTGTATTCTTTATAATTTCACTTCCCATCTAGAATTTCAGTAATAGCCACAATTCATTTGTTAAAATGAAGGACAAACACACACACACACTTCTCTACATACTGTTGGTATCAAAGCTAGTATGATTTATGGTCTAGCTATACCTTCAATTTAGATGCAAGCCAACAACTGCTGATCTTTCCCATGGAGAAATGAGTTTAAGAAAGTTAAAATTAATAATTGTCAAATAACTTTGGAGAAAGCAGAAGAGTTCAGAAACACCTTATAATATCCACAACATGCATGGGGCAACTGTATTCTTTGTTTTCCTCACTGACTTAGCACCTTTGGAAAAAATCAAGCTAAGTGCCCCAAATGTTAACACAATTTCATGCGTGTGTGTAGAAAGTCAAGGGAGAAACTGGAGAGATGTGTTCAAACATGGTTACCTAGATACCAGGCACACTAATTTTATGATACTGAGCACAGAAACCAGTTTACTAGCTCAGCCTCACTAAAAGAACTTACTATGTTTGCAAGTTTCTAGTGCAGTTAGAAATTGTTAATGGTTTACAAGCTACTCCAAGGTATTTATCCTTTAGTGTAAAGAACACTTTTAAAGTAAGTCTGCCATCATTAAGAGGTAACTAGGGCTGGACAACAGCTGCCTGTTTTATACATACCACAAGTCATTGCTCCAACAACAAAGCCCTGGGCTGCCACACGCATGTGAATCAGATGAATAGACATTTTTGTATTGCCTCTGTGCTTCAGTTTGTACAGTCCATAGCTTACAACTGCAACCAAGCCTGCCATCCCTATAAGGCAGGGTAAACAAGTGTTTAGTAATTACATGATTTTACATTCCTCACTCATAAGACTTGTTAAAATTTAAGTTGTTGACTTTTACTTTTAAAGCAAAAGCTACTTATAGACCCCCCCCCGCCCCACAAGTGTTTTAGCCCCACCATTAACACGTAACAGTAATTACAGTGTTCGCTTATGTTCAGTAAGATTCATTTATAGGCAATTCCTTTCCCACCCAAGTAACGTCTAGGCTGACCCAGAAGCCAGCCCAGATTGAACCCCCAACAGAGTTTTGGTTCTCCAGTACTGGAGAACTGAGTTAAAAAAGCTAAGACATGGCATATCATTGCACAACATTCCTTCCAGGTAGACAGCTGGGGATAGCAGCCTTGATGGATGTCAGGGCTGCTTTGATACTGGTCAGAAACTGCTGTAAGAGCAAATTAACTGCCTCTTCTTTTCAGAGGAATGCCCTTAGAGCTGTAGTTCAAAAACAAACAGGAGTTCTCAAATGCAACTCTGAACAAAGTTCAAACTGCATCCATGCACTAATAGCAGTACTAGATTTCTTGGTCTAGACACCCACAAATGAAGATTGTTATTTTTTGTATATGTCAAGTTTGACCCTGGATTCACTTGAATACTGGCATTGGACATGTCATGTTATTTCTCCTGTGCATTGGAGCATTAGCTCAACAGAGGACACATTTAATTGCCTCACCAATCTACAAGAATTCTTTGAGGGAGTCAACAAGCATGTGGACAAAGGAGATGTAGTGTGGGGGTGGGATAGCTCAGTGGTTTGAGCATTGGCCTGCTAAACCCAGGGTTCTGAGTTCAATCCTTGAGGGGGCCATTTAGGAATCTGGAGCAAAAATTGGGGATTGGTCCTGCTTTGCGCAGGGGGTTGGACTAGATGACCTCCTAAGGTCCCTTCCAACCCTGATATTCTATGATTCTATTTAAATTTTCAGAAATCTTTGACAAGATCCCTCACCAAAGGCTCTTAAACAAAATAAGCAGCCATGGGACAAGAGGGAAGGTTCTCTCATGGATTGGTAACTGGTTAAAAGATAGGAAACAAAGGGTAGGAATAAATGGTCAGTTTTCAGAATGGAGAGAGGTAAATAGTGGTGTCCCCCTGAGATCTGTACTGGGCCCAGTCCTATTTAACATTCATAAATGAACTGGTCTGATGTCCATTTCTTCAACCAGAAGACTTCAGCACCTACAACTGTCAGTTTAGCAAGAGGCAAGTTCACACTTTTTTAAAGTGTCTAGTCACTTATTAATTTGGGAGAGTCTGAAGTGACCAGATGTAGTCCCTGTGACATATGACATCCTGGAAAAGCCTTATGGAATTAAGTATTTTAAGAGTCCATTGCATTAAAAATCCAATTGGTTACGTAGCTTCCCTAGGAACATAATTAATGCAATCTCTGGGAAATATTAGGAACTTCAAAGGACTTTTGGGGACAATGTGTGAAGTGGATTTCCTAGGAAATACTTGGGACTAGGGGGATGGAAGTGACCCACCCCTTTCAAAGCTTCCTTTGAGCAAAAAAACCCACTGCCTGGCTGATTGAAGAGACCGTATAGGTAAAGGTCCAGACTGGATAAAGCAGTGATTTAGAGTCATGAAGGTGACAGTTCTGAGCTGAGGCTGATGTGAACTTGTGACCATAGAAGAGATCCCATTGTGGGGTTTGAAGGACTAACCACCTGCCAGAGTCCATGTTGGAGCTGGGGTGATCTCTGGTGAGCATGTGTGTAGGTCCTTTTGTTGTTTTTATTATGTTTTCTCTAATTCTTTTATCCTAAGAATAAATAAGCTTGCATAGAAAGAGCTGTATGGTACCTAAACAAAGGGCAGTTAACACTGTTATTAGTCTCTGAAGAGAAAGCAAACACGTCTGCTTAGGCAGTCTGTCTTGCTGGGAACAGTGAAGGCTGGGAACTGTTCAGCCTGGAAGTATCCAGGTCAGAAGGGAGACACTCATATCACCATCCAAGAGAGGTGACGGCCATGGGAGTCGGAAGCCTAGAATGGGTGCCCTTGCTGGGCCACAGAGAGGGAATACAGGTGCAGTTACCCTGAACTGTGACAGCCGTCTACTGCCAGGCCTCTGGGCTTGCTGCAAGGTATGTTTCCCCAAGTATAGGATCCACTACCCAAAATTTGAAATAAGGGGTGTGTAAGCAACTATCTTTTAAATGGAAGACAGAGAATTACAAGGAATACACAGACATTTTAAGTCTACAGTGTTGATAAAGCTACCAGATAAGAGTATTAATTCAGGCAGAACACCATAATAGGTACAAGAGGTAGGGCAAGATTACCACAGTACTATACCGAATGAGGAAGCAATATTTCACAGTAACTTCCTGTTCGTAGTGAGTGACTACATTTATTATAATCACCGCCCATTACATGAACACTTATGCAACCATGTATTTTCCCAGATTTACTTGTCTTACTCCACAGCATCATTGCACTGTGAAATTGAAACTTACCAACAGGTACGAAGGGTGACTCTTTAGATTTTCTGATCAGTTTTGATGCCTGGCTGTTATCAGTCTCATAGCTAGGAAGAACGGATTTCTGACTAGATGTCATGTTGACTGAGGAGAAGAAGAAAATCTGCTTTAGAATTTAAGAGTTTTTTCACATTTGAGAGTTCTGTAGAAGTAAGACCTTGAATGTACCACAAGTCTATAAAGGACAGTAACTTCCACTGTATATTCAGTTATAAACAAGATACAAGTCAAAAAACTTTGAACTGATAAGATGGTGTATGGCTTAATCTACACTAACTACTACAATGTTTATCTATACCACCAAGCTAAATTCAATTTTATGAATATAAAAACCTCAGAATGTAGGCATGGCTTTTACAATACAAGAATAAGCTTTGGTAGTAATTCCATATCAAACAGACATATCAAAAAGCCATTAGGCAACAGCTTCCTGTCGTACTTTCCACACAAAGAATTGAGTTCCCAGCACCTTCATGAAAGGCACAGCCAATTCTGGTTTTTCACAAACTCTAAGCCAGTGAGTGCTTAGATCAGAAGCATTTCCTCGCAAAATTTCTGTCCTCCACCATATCAATTCATTTCTGTGGGGCTACTCATCCATGCTGGCACTGGATTTTAAGTGGAGGAGGGGAAGGGGAAGAGTCCCTGACATATTTTGTGAGGAAAAACAGTAAGCCACTATAGAAGGTCAGCCAGCACATTTGACAAGCAGGGAAAAATGCACCTCCAGTATACTCTACTTTAAGTTTAAACTATCTCAATTCAGATTTTTACTGAAGAGCCAGAAGCCTAATATTTAAAGAGAGAGTAGGTACTGGGTCTAGTATTGATATCAGACCCGCAGGAGTTTGACGGACACACCATAGTTTGCCTATGGGACATGTCAACCTTTTAAAAATAAATGGATTATCATTCCCACATCAATGAATACTTTTCTCATGCAATACTATTTCATCTACAATTAAAAAGTTCAAGTTGAAAGATGTTCTATCTATCAAGATAGAGCGGCAAAAAGGAACAGCTGCTAAGAGCAGAACACCACTGTTCAGACTGATGACTACCAAAAAAAAAAAAAAGAAAGAAAACCTGATATCAAGGCTTGCCAGTGACCCAATTTCAATATTTCCAGCAAGCATTGATAGGGAAGGATTTAAAAAAAAAAGAAAAAAAGCATCTATGTCACCATAGATTACTTCCTTCTTCAGACTCTGGCACTAGCACAATTCTTCCTATAATTCAGGAATGCTGGAAAAAAGAGCTGACTTTAGATGGTCAGTTCAATAACTATTACAGACCTCCTACTTGGGCTGATTAGGCTGTATTTTTATTGTTTGAGTTTTCCTAACAATGTGCTCAGCACTGCAAGGCATAAAGAGAGTGTGCCTCACAAAGCTTTCCATCTCAGACAGTGCAGTGTAAATGGACTCTCATGAGAATAAATGCCCCATGGAATTTAAGTCATTTGTAAAGCACTGATTTACTCAAAAAGCAAGCTACCTATATGCATATGCCAAATCATAATTTTGATGCCATTCATGTTTAAATATAGACTTATACACCTGAATTTGAAAAGACTGGCTTATTTATATTTTCACAACCAAGTTTACACCACTTTATCATACATATCGTGGGCAAGGAAAGAAAGGACAATACTTTATGAACATATCCAGGTCTAATCCGATTGTCAGTATTGAGAAACTATGACAATCTTCTTAGTGGAGAAGTAACAATTTCGAATGCCCTTAACTATAAAATAACCTTAGCTATAAAATGGGACCTACAGCACCGATAAAAAGATGCAGAACAGCACCTGACATTTCGGTAAATGCGGAAGGGGAAGTCGAAACTAAATGCTCTCATGTTCTCCCACAGGGAGGAGACAGTAGGATGTTTAGTCAAATGCAAGGTAACGTATTTGTTTCGCCATGACCTTCAACTCAACCAGAGGTCACAGGAATGGCTTGCAGAGAGAAGACCCGGGGGGGGGGGGGGGAGTGGAATCATGCTGAGGACAGCACCCCGAGGCAGCCCTTGTTTGGCACGGGGCATTTTCAGGTCATGAAGGGCTCAACCCCCCCAAGACGTACTCAGCACCTGACTCACCGGAAACGCTTCGCGGGGGGCGGGAGGGGTGTGCCTCGACCCTCAGGCAAGCTCCCTGCAGCGGGTACCCCGCCCAAGCCCCAGGGCAAGGCGCCCTGCTGGGGCGACCCCCACAGGCCCCCTTTGTCACTACACCAGGAGATTTACCCTTCGCCCCCGGACAGGCAGGGACACCCTCCCCCGGAGGCGACGTTACCCCAGGCCTAGCGTAGCCCGGCCCCCTCCTCATTACATCACCCCCCCCCCCCGCCCGTTACCCATATCCCAGCCCCCCCCTCCGGCCAGCTCCCTCCGCTCCGCCCCCGTGTCCTTCCAGCTTCCCGAACCCGCCCGCCAGCCCCGCGGCCGCCACAGGCCCCCTCCAGCTCCGGGTCAGTATGCGGAGCCCCCCCCACCGCGGTCCCCCCCCCCTCCTCAGACCCCTCCCAGCTTCCCTCCCCTCCCCCCAGGCCTCCCGCTCTTCCCCCTCGGGCCCGCGACCCGCACTCACGCGCTCGCGACTCCCCGCTCAGCCCCTACACGACACCAGCGCTGAGGGAGCTACGCAGCCGCTGCCACTCGCTCCGAGACCGGCCGGCTTCTGCTGCCTGCGCGCGCGCCACCCCGCTGCTCTTATTGGCGGACAGCGTTCAGCCCACCCGGCGCGGGCGGGGGGACCGCGGCTGGGGCGTTACCCGCCTACGGCCTCCACCCCCGAAACTACAGCTCCCAGCGTGCCTCGGGGAAACGGAGGCGCCATCCCGCGTGACCCAATGCCAGTGCGTGGGAAATCCGTCCCCGCCTCCCCCGTTATCAGCCAATCACATGGGAGGCTGGTGACGCCAGGTCCTTATATGGTCAAAGGAGGGGCTCACTCCTCTGCAATGCAGGGGGCGGCGCTGCTGAGCCATCGTGACTCCGCTGAACGTGGGCCCGGCTGCGCCTGCGCCTGCGCCCGCGCCCGCGCGCGACCCGGCCCACCCCAGTCATTCACAAAGCACGAGCCTGGCTTGGGAAAATCCCCTGGGTGCGAAAACCAGCCACTGGGGCCTTTCCGTGGCAGGGCACGTAGCCTTTAGGGCGGCACCTTCCCAAGCCTTTCTCCACTGCTGAGTGGTCTATGGAAGTTGTCTGTTTAAAGCAGAAGTAGAGATGTCACCCTGACCCAATCACAGGCATCCAGGAGCTGGGACTTTAAGCAAAACACCCGAAATCATAAGGCTTGGCCGCACTGCTGATTGGAGAGCCAGACTGTTTACTGCTTGCATTTTGGCTCGTCAAAGTCCTAACCAGACTGTTCCAGCTGTGGATGGGGGGGGCAGCACTAATGCAGTTCAGTCCCCTTTGTCTCTTGGCAGCTCTTGAGCCCCTGTGGCCAATGATCCTATCAGTGATCCTGGCTCCTTAAAACCACTTAATAGCTAGTTCCCCTGCAAAACTTTTACAAGTCTTCCCAGTACCTGTAGGATAACACCAGTTCTAAGGCATTATCTATATTGGGGAAAGGGAAACATTATAACTTACAGATTTTCAACCCTGGGTGGGAAGGTGCGCTCCCCCTAGCCTTTTCTCCACCTAGGGACTGCAGGGACCTAGCAGCCACTTCCTGGGAGCTGTGGTAAGTGCTCCTGGGGCCCCAAACCCCCTCATGCACACCTACCCCAGCCCAGAGCCCCTTCTTGCACCCCAAACCCCTCATTCCTGGCTCCACCCCAGAGCCTGCACCACTAGCCAGAGCCTTCACCCCCTGTACCCCAGTCCAGAGCCCTCTCCCACACCTGAACAACTCATTTCTGGCCCCATCCGGAGCCTGCACCCCAACCTCCTCCCCCAGCCTGGTGAAAGTGGGGGGGGGGGGTAGGGAAGAGCGAGCGACGGAGGGAGGGTTGATGGAGAAAGCGGGGGCAGGGCCTCAGAGAAGGGGCAGAACCTTGGGGCAGTGTTTGGTTTTGTGTTATTAGAAAGTTAGCAACCCCCTAATTGCCCATTCAGATCTTTAAATAGGCTGTTGCTTTTCTCCCTGACTTTCCTGTATTGTTAAAGGGAAAGGAGGTTCCAGGACTGGTTAAAGTACAGACAAGTTGTTCTAACTGATTTTAAAACTAGTTTGCCTAAGCCCATTTAAACCTGGTTAGAACAGAGGTGGCCAACCTGAGCCTGAGAAGGAGCCAGGATTTACCAATGTACATTGCCAAAGAGCCACAGTAATACGTCAGCAGCCCCCCCATCAGCTCTTGCCCTTGAACCCCCAGTGCCTCCTGCCCGCCGGCAGCCCCGCCAGTCAGCGCCTGCCGCAATCAGCTGTTTAGCATGTGCAGGAGGCTCTGTGGGGGAGGGGGAGGAGCAAGGGCATGGCAGGCTCAGGGGTAGAGGACTTGGGGGAAGGAGTGGAGTGGGGGCAGAGCAGGGGGTTCAGCAGTGAGCACCCCCCTGCACATTGGAAAGTTAGCATCTGTAGCTCCAGCCCCAGAGTCAGTGCCTATGTGTAAGCGGGGGAACAGTCCCGCTATTGTGGGGAACTTTCCTGGCTTCTGCACTACCCCGGTGAAGTGGGCTAGCGAAAGGATCGGAGTCCTTGCTCCCACTTCCTTTACCCAGCGGCCTCCCTGCCCTTGAGGACTCCCCTTCCAGCAGAGTCCTTGTAACCACAACAAGGCTGGGCCCAGGATTCCTGGGGGCTTGACCCCCAACCCTGCTGTGGTCACCTAGGACAGGGGCTAGGGTGTCCACGCTCCGGGGTACTCTCTCTGCACTGGGCACTTCTCTGACCCACTGACCATTACATACAAGTTAAAGCAAATGCAAGTTATGTAATCAACAATAAATTTTAAAAAGAATAAGGAAAAATGGGAAAGGCTAAAGGAAACACATCATCCCGCTCTGTGGCAGGGAACATCACAAACAATGTCTCTGGATGTCAGGGCAGTTCACAGTCTGTTCCTTGTAAGTCCCAGGCCTCCTTCCCCTGCCCTGGCTGTGCTGCAGGGATGCTGTGGGCTGGACACTCGCTCTGGTAGTGGCCACACGCTCTCAGGCTCTAGGTGGCAGGACCCTTCTTCCCAGCGTTGCCCCCTCCCTTTCAGAGTTACCAATCCCCCCCACAAGTCTGGCCTGCAGAGCCTCCTGGCTGAGGCGTCTCCCTATGCTGGGCCCTCACTTCATCGGACGCATGCAGTGGAAAATACAGTGGGGAGATTTATATACACAGAGAACATGAAACAATGGGTGTTACCATACACACTGTAACCAGAGTGATCAGGTAAGGTGAGCTATTACCAGCAGGAGAGCGGGGGGGCGGAACCTTTTGTAGTGATAATCAAGGTGGGCCATTTCCAGCTGTTGACAAGAACATGTGAGGAACAGGCGCGGGGGGCAGGGGGGAGAAACATGGGGAAATAGTTTTACTTTGTGTAATGACCCATCACGGCTAACCTGGTGGCTGAACTTTGTGACTTTGTCCTTACCCATAACTATTTTACATTTGGGGACAATGTATACCTTCAGATCAGCGGCACTGCTATGGGTACCTGCATGGCCCCACAGTATGCCAACATTTTTATGGCTGACTTAGAACAACGCTTCCTCAGCTCTCGTCCCCTAACGCCCCTACTCTACTTGCACTATATTGAGGACATCTTCATCATCTGGACCCATGGAAAAGAAGCCCTTGAGGAATTCCACCATGATTTCAACAATTTCCATCCCAACATCAACCTCAGCCTGGTCCAGTCCACACAAGAGATCCACTTCCTGGACACTACAATGCTAATAAACGATGGTCACATAAACACCGTCCTATACCGGAAACCTACTGACTGCTATTCCTACCTACATGCCTCCAGCTTTCACCCTGACCACACCACACGATCCATCATCTACAGCCAAGCTCTGCGATACAACCGCATTTGCTCCAACCCCTCACACAGAGACAAACACCTACAAGATCTCTATCAAGCATTCTTACAACTACAATACCCACCTGCGGAAGTGAAGAAACAGATTGACAGAGCCAGAAGAGTTTCCAGAAGTCACCTACTACAGGACAGGCCTAACAAAGAAAATAACAGAACGCCACTAGCCGTCACTTTCAGCCCCCAACTAAAACCCCTCCAACGCATTATTAAGGATCTACAACCTATCCTGAAGGATGACCCAACACTCTCACAAATCTTGGGAGACAGGCCAGTCCTTGCCTACAGACAGCCCCCCAACCTGAAGCAAATACTCACCAGCGACCACATACCACACAACAGAACCACTAACCCAGGAACCTATCCGTGCAACAAACCCCGTTGCCAACTGTGCCCACATATCTATTCAGGGGACACCATCACAGGGCCTAATAACATCAGCCACACTATCAGAGGCTTGTTCACCTGCACATCCACCAATGTGATATATGCCATCATGTGCCAGCAATGCCCGTCTGCCATGTACATTGGTCAAACTGGACAGTCTCTACGTAAAAGAATAAATGGACACAAATCAGATGTCAAGAATTATAACATTCATAAACCAGTCGGAGAACACTTCAGTCTCTCTGGTCACGCGATTACAGACACGAAAGTTGCTATGTTACAACAAAAAACTTCAAATCCAGACTCCAGCGAGAAACTGTTGAATTGGAATTCATTTGCAAATTTGATACAATTAACTTAGGCTTGAATAGAGACTGGGAGTGGCTAAGTCATTATGCAAGGTAACCTATTTCCCCTTGTTTTTTCCTGCCCCCCCCCCAGACGTTCTTGTTAAACCCTAGATTTGTGCTGGAAATGGCCCACCTTGATTATCATACACATTGTAAGGAGAGTGGTCACTTTAGATAAGCTATTACCAGCAGGAGAGTGGGTTTGTGTGTGTGTGGGGGGGGGGTGAGAAAACCTGGATTTGTGCTGGAAATGGCCCAACTTGATCATCATACACATTGTAAGGAGAAAGAAAAGGAGTACTTGTGGCACCTTAGAGACTAACCAGTTTATTTGAGCATGAGCTTTCGTGAGCTACAGCTCACTTCATCGGATGCATAGCATATCGTGGAAACTGCAGAAGACATTATATACACACAGAGACCATGAAACAAAACTTCCTCCCACCCCACTCTCCAGGAGAGTGATCACTTTAGATAAGCTATTACCAGCAGGAGAGTGGGGTGGGAGGAGGTATTTTTTCATGCTTTGTGTGTATATAAAAAGATCTTCTACACTTTCCACAGTATGCATCCGATGAAGTGAGCTGTAGCTCACAAAAGCTTATGCTCAAATATATTGGTTAGTCTCTAAGGTGCCACAAGTACTCCTTTCAAGTGGCTAGGATGGTGTTTTCAGGAAGATCACGGACGGATTGTAGTTTCCTCAGGAAGTCAGTGGTGTCTCGAAGATAGCTGGGAGTGCTGGTAGCTTAGGGCCTGGGGAAGGAGTCTACATAGCCAGACAATCCTGCTGTCAGGGTGCCAATGCCTGAGATGATGGGGCATCCAGGATTTCCAGGTTTATGGATCTTGGGAAGCAGATAGAATACCCCTGGTCGGGGTTCTAGGGGTGTGTCTGTGTGGATTTGTTCTTGTGCTTTTTCAGGGAGTTTCTTGAGCAGATGGTGTAGTTTCTTTTGGTAACCCTCAGTGGGATCAGAGGGTAATTAACTTAGGCTTGAATAAAGACGGGGAGTGGATGTGTCATTACACAAAGTAAAACTATTTCCCCATGTTTATTCCTCCCCGTTCCTCACACGTTCTTGTCAACTGCTGGAAATGGCCCACTTTGATTATCACTACAAAAGGTCCACCACCACCACCACCACCCCGCTCTCCTGCTGGTAATAGCTCACCTTACCTGATCACTCTGGTTACAGTGTGTATGGTAACACCCATTGTTTCATGTTCTCTGTGTATATAAATCTCCCCACTGTATTTTCCACTGCATGCGTCCGATGAAGTGAGCTGTAGCTCACGAAAGCTTATGCTCAAATAAATTTGTTAGTCTCTAAGGTGCCACAAGTACTCCTTTTCTTTTTAAGGGATGTGTGTGTTCACCATACAGCTCCATTAGCCACACCTGCATACACAGCTGACCTGCCTTCTGAAAATGCAGCTTGCCAAAAATGTCACTACTATCATTAAAAAAGCACTACACAATTGCAAAGTTCAAAGCTTCAGGATGTGGCCAAAGTCCAATAGCTTTGCATCAGATCGTTCAAAAGCACTTCTGAATAAGCCACTGTTACCTTGTCAAATTTAAACTTTCTAACCCCTGCCATTACAGCTACAGAGCTGAAATTGAGATTCCATGTGCTAGGAACGGTGCAAACAATATTTCCAGTCAGTTATGAAGGATTGAAAATACAGTGATACTATTATTATTTGGTTTCTGTTACCATAGTACCTTGGAGCCCCATCCATTGACCAGGACCCCATTGTACTAGGAGCTGTAAACACTCAGAACATGCTCAAATAAATTTGTTAGTCTCTAAGGTGCCACAAGTACTCCTTTTCTTTTTTCAAAACAAACAGTTTCCACCCCCAAAGAGCTTCCCATAGTCCTACAGACAGCTAAACTCATAACACATCGTACTACACGCATGTCGCTAGATAGTGTATATATATTCCATAAACAAAAACTACTTTGAAAAGGAATTAAAACTAGTCAGTGTGACATCTCCCAACACGAACCCTAAAGAGCAAGTTAACGTCAAGTTATGAGACACCTCTTCATTGTATCCTACTATTTACACAGCACATTTCCACTGACAGTGGCAGAATCTGTACCTTCTCAAGGAACTTCCTTCTGCTTCCAGCAGATAAGCAAACACGATACACACAACACGACCTCACCCCTCTCTTTGCAACCCTCCAGTGTCTCCCTCTTCTCTATCACATCAGACATAAGCTACTTGTCTTCCCTTTCAAGGTCCTTCATGGCCTATCCCATCCTACCTATCATCTCTCATTCAGTCTCAGAAGGTTAGCTCTCACCTCTGACTGGCCCATGATGTCAGCCTCAATCATCCACTGGTTAAATATTCACACAAGTACCTCCATACTTTCTCCTGTGCTGTCCCTCATGCTTGGGAGGAACTCCTGTAAATAGCCACAAAGCCACTTTATTATTCTTCAGATCCCTCCTCAAAACTCTCCTTTCCCATGATGCCTACAAGAAACCTGACAGCATTAAGATCTTGGAGTGCTAAGCCCGCTGCCTATCACAGTAATCAATATTGCCTCATTATTTCCTTGTAACTCCCCTATCTGTCTGTATCCATCTTGTCTCTTTCCTTATACTTAGATTGTAAACTCCTTGTGGGCAGGGCCTGTCCTTTTGTTGTGTGTTTGTACAGCACCTCGCGCGATGGGGTTCCGATCTGAGACTGGGGCTTTCAGGCGAAATGATAATACAAATAATAAACAGTAATAAATATTCTACCTCACAGTAGGATACAAAACCTTAATTATAACCTCAGCAGCCTTAGGAAGTATTCAGACTACATGCACAGCTTAAGCAGGAGGTGTTATTTGTTTCTGGAGGGAGAAACATGTGATTGTAATTAAGGTTGTATGTTGTACTGTGAGGGAGGCTAACATGTTGTGTGTAGCATGTTCTCTTATCTGTTGGAGACAGAAGGAAATTCCACATAATGATGTGGACTGAACTATGTCAGGCTCAAATAGCACTATAAAACAGCTTTGCTGTAATGTTTACTCTTTAAATGGTTGAGTCTGTGGTGCAGATCAGGGATGCCATGGCCTCCTTCAACATAATATACTACCGGCTGATTCATTAGCATTTTGTTGTCAGGTTTATGTAAGCGCGGGAATAGTCCCGCTATTGTGGGGAACTTTCCTGGCTTCTGCACTACCCCGGTGAAGTGGGCTAGCGAAAGGATCGGAGTCCTCGCTCCCACTTCCTTTACCCAGCGGCCTCCCTGCCCTTGAGGACTCCCCTTCCACTCTCCTGCCTGGCAGAGTCCTCGTAACCCCAACAAGGCTGGGCCCAGGATTCCTGGGGGGGGCTCGACCCCCAACCCTGCTGTGGTCACCTAGGACAGGGGCTAGGGTGTCCCCACTCCGGGGTACTCTCTCTACACTGGGCCCTTCTCTGACCCACTGACCATTACATACAAGTTAAAGCAAATGCAAGTTATTTAATCAACAATTAATTTTAAAAAGAATAAGGAATAATGGGAAAGGTTAAAGGAAACACATCAACCTGCTCGGTGGCAGGGAACATCACAAACAGGGTCTCTGGAATGTCAGGGCAGTTCACAGTCTGCTCCTTGTAAGTCCCAGGCCTCCTTCTCCGGCCCTGGCTGTGCTGCAGGGATGCTGTGGGTTGGACACTCGCTCTGGTGGTGGCCACACGCTCTCAGGCTCTAAGTGGTAGGACCCTTCTTCCCAGTGTCGCCCCCGCCCTGTCGGGGTTACGATCCAAGCCTGGCCTGCAGAGCCTCTTGGCTGAGGCCTCTCCCTGTGCTGGGCCTGCTGCCCAGGGTGCCCCTCGCTCTCCCCAGCTGCTCACCGCACCCAGCTCCGGACTGCTCCAGCCCCAGCTGCACCACTCGGTCTCTGCACTGTTGCTGCTCTGCCTCCAGCTCCCTGGGCTGCTTCTCTGGCCCCTCTGGCTCCTCTGGCTCTGGTTGCTGCAGCTCTGCTCCCAGGACAGGTCTGCTCTGCAGACTGCTTCTGTGACTCTGCTCCCAGCACTGACCTGCTTCCTGGCCTGCTTTTCTGGCCCCTCTGGCTCTGGTTGCCGCAGCTCTGCTCCCAGGACAGGATCTGCTCTCTCTGGGCTGCTTTTCTGGTCCCTCTGGATCTGGCACAGCTCTGCTCCCCAGCTTAGCTTGGGCCCCTGCTTTCTCCTCAGCTCGGCCCCACTCTGTCCGACCCAGGCAAATCCAACTCACACGGAGGACGGGACCTCCCTGGCCTCTTGACTCCCTGATTAGCCTGTCCGCCCGGTCACTCAGGCTGACCTGGAGCATTGGCCTCTCCCCATTGTTCCTGGGGTCTATCAGTCTCAGGGTCCTGGTTTCCCATAGACCCTTCCCCTTTTAGTACTGGGAGCTAGCCAACCAAAACACCCCCACTGAATGTTAGTAAGGGGGCAACAGTCCCCTTACATTTACATCATTTCAGTTTACACAAGTGTGTAAATAGACAGTACTGTACATAGAAACAACTTATCTAAATACATACAAAACCAGCTGAACTTAAAATATAAATCAATACCGATGACTTGAAATCTTATTAAAATATGTAGAATTTGTTTGGCCTACAGAAGGTTGCACTTAGGTTTATGTGGCCTTCCTGTGTAATAAGGTTGGGCACCACTGGTGTAGATGGTCCCTCTAACAGTCTGGACTGGAAATGGCCGAACATTCAGAGATGTTGCAACTTCTCTTTTTCCCCACAAGTCCTATACAGAATGATACGTCCTGTATCAAGGGATGCAACGGCAAGTTTCTTCCCACAGCCTCACTGATGAGAGTGTTGCTATAAATATCTTCTGGTCCCTTTGCAAACAAGAACATTCCACCCAAAACCCAGTTCATCTACGTGAGCTGGGGCTGCTGCCGATGTCCAGTCACTGGAGGATTTTTCTTCCCTTTTTTCTGAGAAGCCAGTCTTGTGTGGCTTATCAGCTGGCAAGTACCCAAACCTGAAGTCCCCTGGCAAACACCTATAGCAACTTCTCTGCCAAACTGATTAATATCACCGTACTACTCTTTCCTACAGCAAACAGTGTCACAACTGGGACACAATGCTGCCCGCATTAGATGACGACTTGCGTGCTGCATTTACATGGGGCAAGTCTGAAACCTCCTGCTCCTTTCGGTACAGTGTGTCCACCCAGGCAACAGCTAAAAGCTTCATTGCTCGCTATGCCTCATCGAACAGCATTGAATGTACTGTCTGACAAAAGGCACCTGGTATATCAGGTGAGAGCAAACTCATGCAAAACATGGAACAGTACATGAGATAAAAAACAAGGGACCTGATTCTCAAACTAAGGCTCTGTTATGCCCGTCTGGCAATGTGAAGGGGCCTTGAAGAGGATGGTAACAGCCCCCTGAGTCTACCCGCTGTGCAGGCAACCTCTCCAGCTAGCATAGAGCTAGGACGAAGGCTCCATTCTGTCTTTGCTTCCAGTGGCTGGCATACAGGCAATGGGCCCAGAAGCGTATCAGGGGCATAGCCAGACAGAACTGCACTATGGCTGTTCTCTGCTTCTCAGGGCCCTAAATTACAGCTTCACCCACCGCATAAGCGGGAGCAGACCCAGGATTGCTGTAATTTCCATTCTCCCAACAGCCCTGAGCCCAGGGACAGGAGACCTGAGGCTGAGGTTTCGAAATACTTGTAACTATAATCATTTAGGCCCAGATTCTCCAAGGTGTTGGTACCTTGGAGGATCTGGGCCCGAGGCTGGAAAGTGGAAGAATTAATGGAATTTGATTAAAATATTGAAGCTTATGAAAGGGCAAGTGAAAATTGACCAACCCTTTTTTCTCATACTGTATCCTAGTACAGGAGGGGTCGCTCAGAATCAATGGGTGTGAACATTAAAACAAATAAAAGGAAATACCTCTTCACCCAAGGTGATGTGAGACTGGATTGTACTGCTAAAGAAGCAGAGAGGCACACACTGTGGCTGGATAATTTTGTAGTTCTGCAGGTTAAAATCAGGCTTATCTGATTTCTGGCTCCAGGTCATAAACGCCTCATCACAGGAGTCAGGACGAACATTTTACCCCTGTGTACAACATTATACAGTTGGCCAGGTACATGATATATCAGGGTCTTAATGGTGTGGGAACTTCTTGATAGACCACCTGACCCGCCAGGATAAATATGCTGCACAGGAATGCTGCAGCTGGAGAAAGCCAGATTTCAATCATCTCGTGCTGCAGGTCAGTATCATCCCAAATCTGATTGTGCTCAGATCAAAGTGCAAGACACACCTCAGGAAACTTCTCCCCTGCAACACTGCCTTTAAGCTGACTAAGAGAATAAACAAAGCCCTGAATATATCACGCACACACCCCTGCAGCATAGAGAAATGGAGACAGAAAACATAGTCCTTCCGGATCCTTATACATCATACATTTATTTGGCAGTTAGATAACAAGGGGATAGATATTAGGGAGATAAGTCTGGAAGGTGCCGAAACTGCAGTCCCTGAGAGCTTTAGGTATTAGCCCTACCAAAGGCAGGGGACTAGATTTTATGGCCCAGTGAACTAACCCAGAGTAGCAAGTTTTATGTTCTTTATGGATAAGAGGCTCTTGATATAACCTAGGTGTGGTTTGGTTATTGAGCTGTACACAGCTCAGTTAAACAATCAAGCATGCAGGTGAATTGCAAGTGAGTGTGTGAAAGAGCCTGCAGAAATACTGTGCACCGATGGGCCAGACTTGGCCCCCTTACCCAGGTCAGTTTTCCTCACTGATGAAAACAGGCCTATTGATCTCAATAGAACTGCTTGTGTGATTAACAGCAGAATCAGGCTCTGATTGTTACCGCAAAATGAGGAGTAATCATTAGGGGTTACATGAATTCAAATATCAATGTATTCTTTTTGGCTCCCAGGTCCCAGAGCCAATCCCAGAGGAGCTGACTGGAAATATTTTCGCAGCTGGAAATAGTTAAAAAGCAGGCCGATTTCCATCAGAAATATAGAAAAGCCAGAGCAGGACAGGAAAAACTGTTACTATTTTTGGTTTGTTGACTTATTTGTTTCATTCTATTTTTTTTTAATATACAAATGCAGGCCCTCTGGGCTTTTGCTAGCTTTGTATTTATTTTCTGCTCATTACCAGAGAAGCAAAATGGTTTTCATTTCCCATATGTGGGACTGTATGTAGAACGTGAGGCTGACAGCCTAGTATGTACTTTTAGTGATTCAACTGCATGGAATGCTGGTGAAAGGGGCTAGAACATCAGCTCTGGAGGCTCTTGATCCTCATAAGAGGTACAGCAAAGTCCATAGTGATGCAAGCTTCCACCGCATTGCCTTAACTCTACCCTCAGGGGATCATATCTAAGGCGAAGCAGATAGTTCAGTCCTCAGATCCACCCAGTCCTTGGTCTCTGCTGAGGCTGCAATTAATGTCAGTTACAATGGAGGTTTTGTAATGTGGACACATATCCGCTAGGCAATGGATTAAGACCGCAGTCTCATTTCACACAAAGGCATTGAACAGCTGGCACCCTAGGATCACTTTTTCTTCACTTCACAGCTAATCTTACCAAGATGTAAAACCCGCAGTTTAACAGTGAAAGTCTCATATCACTTTACCATTCCCCTGCGCCAGCCAATCATTGTTACTAAACACATTAAAGGTTATGATAGTACAGTACACTGTCATGTTAGTTTAGGCCCCAAATTAGATTTGGTTTTCTTAGCAAAAGAGTAAGTTGGTAAAACCTTGACAGAAACACAAGTTTGTTAAATTAGAGATAAAATTTAACCCAGACCAGATTTTTGTAGGAAGTGGAACATTCCTCTGCAGTGTTTACAACCCAAGTGCTAGGGCATTTCTGTCTGTCTAGATGCCCAATCCCATAGTATCCAGTATTGCCATCCCCACACGTTCAAAAATTATGAATCAGGCCTCCAAAGTCACACGATGGGTGTAAAAACTATGAGATTTAAAAAATATAATAAATGTTGGATTCCTTTTCTTCACTAACTGGTTTGAGCCTTCAGCTTACAGCTGAGTCACACTTTTCAAGGCTAAAACCCTGAGGGCTAAAAATTTGCTAAAGAAAAAAAAGAAAGAAAGCTGAGAGTCTCATGAACTAACATGACTCCAGCAGCTGGAGCTTTATACCAAATACCAAACAGCAGGAGAGTGAGCAACAATGAAGACGGGAGCAGCACTTGAACCAGGAAGTGAAAATGACTGAAACTGACCCATTTCTATTTCCGTTGTGTGTATTTCTATTGTCCAAGGTGAATGAAATGAATAAAGTAAACCGCATACATGGTGAGAAGTAAATTTTGGAAAAGTTTTCAGTTTTAATAATTGCTAATAACTCAAGTAAGGTTTTAGAGGTAATATTTTTAATCTGAAAGTGTTCCTTTAGCTTTGGTGAACTTTGCTTACTGGACTAACTTATTTTTGGCTGCCTCACTGGCTTTATCTCAGATGGGTACAAAGATAATAAAATAATGCACGATAGAGATGATAAGACAGACTGAGATGAAAGGGCTGACATGGTTGTAGCCTATCCTTGTTCCCTGTGAAATGAATACTCTCCCATATACTTGGACTGAGTCTTCATGATTCTGCAAATCGCACGTGTTATAAATGCCATTGTTTAGCTATGGGGCGGCATTTATATAATTGCTGCGGGCTGTTAAAGATTACCAGAAAGTAATCTGTTTAAAAGATCGGTTTTAATTTTAAAAAGGCAAGGGAAACTAAGTCACATAGACATTTAAACCTCAGATTTTCAAAGGTAAATAGGCTCCTAAGTTTCCCTGATTTCAGTGGAAGTTAGGTACCTAAATATCTTTGAGGATCTGGACCTAAGTGCCTAAAAATGTAGCTTAAGAGGAACATTTGCCTCTGTTTCCTTGGGCAAAATTTCCCCACCCTGGTTTTGCACACTCTGTTATGTGCCAGGTTGGTTGCTATGCTTCACTTCCCAATTCACGCAATTTCAGTGGTGCTAAATCCTGCATATAGATTTGGAAGCATTTGGGGTCCCTTCAAGATGAGAGGCCATATACAGAAGGAAATTCTATAGATCGTTAACTAAAGATGACTTTTTAAAAAAAGCCTGAAACCATTCAATGTCCTTTTCCTTTCAGCGACTCCTCTCATTGGCCATTTCATGTTTGGAGACTTACATTCAAAACAGCCTTTTGGTTTGCCATCATCATGGTTGGAACAATAATAATTTAGAGTCCAAGGGCAAGTTAGAAATAGGAACTGAGTTTAAATAAGTGCAGAACTGAATTGCGTGAGCTGGTCTCCACTCCTAAAACTCCCGTGTGGATTTCCAGCCATCAGACAGGAGTGAAACACTAGACAGAAGTATTACATCATCAGAACAAACTCTCATTGGTTGGTCATAACCTGAGGACATGACCCTCCCCCCCCAACCCCCGAACCTTTTTCTAATGAACACGTAATGAATATCAAACACACCATGGGTTGTGGCCTTGGGTTTTGTGAATGTCTACCACTCAGTCCTCTCAATGCGTGTTTCCATTTCAAATAAGAAAACGTATGCTGTCCATCCATCCCATTGTTCATGTATCTATCAGGGTGCAGAAGGCACTTTGGTGTCCATGTCTAAAGAAACAAGTCTGACATCTAGAAACAGGCATAAATGTCACATCAGAAACTTCAGCGACCTGTTTAATCAGCCTTCATGTATTTTTCAGCTTTTATTTTTTTAATTACTCTATGCCACTGTTCGAGTAGCAGCTGCCTTTCTTATCGCTTAAATGATCAAACATTTTTGGTTTTTATAAACATCGTAAAGACATGTTGTTTCCAGGTGATGTACAATTATGATTCCTGCAATCTGCCAATTCACCATTTATCAGATTCTCAACTGTCTTTTCAAAGCCCCATAGTCATCTACAACATGTATTTAACAAGAAAACAAAAATCAGCAACCTGTTAGCTCTCTAAACTTGCTTCTTATTGCCAATAATCTAGTTACTTAAATTAATAGTCAAAGCCATTAAGTTACCACAAAGTGCAAAAGAAAAAGTCTATACAATTATCAGCATGCAAAGTAAGTTAAAATCTCATAATGAATTATAGTGAAGGCTACTTTTAGCCAGACTACAAAATGGTACTTAATTCGCTGCAGCTCCAAGCTATGTGTGTTCCATGGGAAAAATTCAGTTACATAAAAAGTTTATTTAATTTTAATGGACTGGACAGAATGAAACTGCCAACATGTGTACCATCAGAGGTACATGTCTGCAACTGCTAACTAACTGGGGTCTGTTTATATAGGTGTTGTGACAAAGTCAGGCCAGATGGCTGCCAGAGGCTCCCGGAAGGCCGATATATTAGCCATAGAATGTTAAAGGCCCTTTTTCCTACAAGCTGAGAAGGGGTTACCTCAGGCCGACGAGGGACACCTGAATCCAATTAAGGGTTGCCTGAAGCCTTTAAAAACTCCTCCTCTGGGGAACATAAGAGAGAAAGAAAGAAAGAAAAAAAAGACACAGCTGCTGTCAGGCTAGTGGCAGCAGGGAAATAAGCGGCTCCAGGGTGAGAGACTTTTCCATAGGAGACACAGCCAAACCTGAGTGCCTGCTAGGGGAAGGACTGATGCCCCAGGGCAACAGCAGGATGTCACCTTGTCCCAGCGAGGGGGGCAGCGAAAGGTACCCTCCTGGGTTTTTGTTTATGAGACTGTTTCCTTTTTGTTTGGTGGAGGATCACCCCTCAGGCCTGCCCTGAAAATATGACCAAGGGAGCACAGAAGGGGGAAGGCAGACCCTCCCTGAGTGGGGCTGATTACCCCAGGCCCTCCAGAGGAGGAAGCGCTAAGGCTGGCGAGAGAAGAGAGGTGCCTTGCAACAATATTTAGTGGTTCAAAAGTTTGAGATCAACAGATCATCCAGCCAGTGGGCATTAAACATGAAGATGAATGCAATTCACATTTCAGTTTTAAGAGATTTGACTGCAGAGCATCTTCATACAGACAGTATATTCTAAACTGAGACATGAAGCTTAACTAACCAGAAACACCACCACACCAAGCTTGGGCCCGTGAGTCTGACATAAGCAGTTTTTTCAGTTTTGGGGGGCAATACATGGCACTCTAATAGTAGCAACAGGAGTGATTGGTGAGTGACCCCTGACGTGACAGGGATGTACCTTTTTGCAGTCTCGGACCATGTCATGTCATTGGGACCAGGAAAAAAAGCAAACGGCTGAAATCCTGACCCTACTGAAGTCAATGGGAGTTTTGTCACTGAATTCCCTGAGGCCCATTTGCCGTCATCGTCAGCCCCCAACTAAAACCTCTCCAACGCATCATCAAGGATCTACAACCTATCCTGAAGGACGACCCATCACTCTCACAAATCTTGGGAGACAGGCCAGTCCTTGCTTACAGACAGCCCCCCAACCTGAAGCAAATGCTCACCAGCAACCACACAACAGAACCACTAACCCAGGAACCTATCCTTGCAACAAAGCCCGTTGCCAACTGTGTCCACATATCTATTCAGGGGACACCATCATAGGGCCTAATCACATCAGCCACACTATCAGAGGCTCGTTCACCTGCACATCCACCAATGTGATATATGCCATCATGTGCCAGCAATGCCCCTCTGCCATGTACATTGGTCAAACCGGACAGTCTCTACGTAAAAGAATAAATGGACACAAATCAGACGTCAAGAATTATAACATTCAAAAACCAGTTGAAGAACACTTCAATCTCTTTGGTCACTCGATTACAGACCTAAAAGTGGCAATACTTCAACAAAAAAACTTCAAAAACAGACTCCAACAAGAGACTGCTGAATTGGAACTAATTTGCAAACTGGATACAATTAACTTAGGCTTGAATAGAGATGGGGAGTGGATGGGCCATTACACAAAGTAAAACTATTTCCCCATGTTTATTCCCCCCCTCCCCATTCCTCAGACGTTCTTGTCAACTGCTGGAAATGGCCCACCTTGATTATCACTACAAAAGGTTTTTTTTTTCTCTCCTGCTGGTAATAGCTCACCTTACCTGATCACCCTCATTACAGTGTGTATGGTAACACCCATTGTTTCATGTTCTCTGTGTATATAAAATCCCCCTACTGTATTTTCCACTGAATGCATCCGATGAAGTGAGCTGTAGCTCACAAAAGCTTATGCTCAAATAAATTTGTTAGTCTCTAAGGTGCCACAAGTCCTCCTGTTCTTTTTGCGGACACAGACTAACACGGCTGCTACTCTGAAACCTGTTAAGTCTCAGTATCCGGTAAGCATTCGGAGTAGAGCTCCTTCACTCGCTCTCTCCAGTTCTTGCAGTATGTCAGCATTTTTGATTCTAGGGTTTACTTTATGAAATCTTCCCCCGCCTCCCTTAATTCATTTTAATTAGGTTTTTAAACTCCTATTTACTAAGAGTAGGGTGACCAGATAGCAAGTGTGAAAAATTGGAACACTTTTTTGGGGGGTGGGGTGTGTGTGGATGGTGTGGTGTAGTTGTCTATATAAAACAAAGCCCCTACTAGCGAGACGATCATGATACTATCAGGATGGCTGGGTCACTCACTTGGAGGGAGCTCTGTCATTTTTTAAAATTTCATACAAATTTTTTCTAGTTTGTCTACCCCCTTGTTTCCTGCTCTCCCAGCGTGCACTGGGATCCATGCTATTTCAGTGTTTACTCCCATCTGTCCCAATTAGCTCCTTCTGCTTTCAGCTTTCTGCCTTTATAGTGCTATCACAGCCCTTCCCCAGCAGGGCTTCATGCTTAATTAGCCCTGCATGCCCTCTCAAAAACTAATTGGCCTCTCAGGCCATCGTTAACCCTACCGTTGCTGGTATGCGGTGCACACCCCATCACAAGGTCCTTAAAGGAAAAGCCTTTGGGCGGAGGTGAACAGGAACGCAACAACTGCTGACTGAAAGAAGGGAAGCACCATGATGACTGTCGTCCCCACCATCTCCTAGGACCATGGGATCCACCTTCACACTCTGGGCTTCATTGTCCTGATCCTGAGAGGTGTCCTGAGTAGATTGTACCAGAGAGAGGGACCCAGGTGACAGCGTCACTGGAATCCCAAACATCACCTGGCATCTGGGACTTTGTCAAAATCCACCCCCCCCGCATTCTGTGTCCTTTTCCTGCCCCACCTTATCATTTCTTCTCTGTCCCTCTCCTTTTGTCTCCTGGTTTATAATAAAAGTCTGGCTTTGCCAACCAATATGTTGTGCAAGACTGCTGTAAGCCTGTGACCCATGAGGCCGTTAAAAGCAGAGCTCTAAGCAGCCCAGCGCTGGTACAAGTTTGCTAGGTCTCAGAAGATATGTCTACACAGCATTTTGGAGCAAGCCTCCAGCCTGGCTCGGCAGACTCCAGCATGCGGGGCTTGTGCTAGCTCTCTAAAAATAGCTGCGTAGACAACACTTTGAAGTTGCGGCTCAGACTGGAACTCCGCTTTGAAGCCGGGGGAGAGGGGACCCCAAGCTCCAGCTGAACTGCAGCTTCAAAGCGCTGTCTACCCAGCTCTTTTCAGAACACTAGCGCAAACCCCACCAGCCCAAGCCTGTCAGCCCGGGCTGGGAGGCTCGCTACTGAGGGCTGTGTAGATCTACCCAGAGCGATTGATAAGCCTGGGTACAGAGCCTGTGGTTTTTCAGTAATAACATTGCAAGTAAAAGCCAATACCAGAAGCAAAAGCTGCGTTTCCTCTCTGTGTGGTTCTTTTCTTTCCCCTCTTGTGTATTTGTTGTGTTTTGTCTTTTAGGAAACGGAATCAAATTTTAACAGCAGCAGCTCCAGCCCATTTCAGCTAATGTTTTGCTCTTTCCCCCCCAAAGGAAAGTTATTGCCATCTTTAATACCATCTTTCTAAAAACTTTCAAACCAGGGTTTTTCCCTTCTAAAGGCTATGCAGCTAAAGGGAAAGGAAACAAAGGATGTTGTTACTTACTGACTTAATACTTTGCATTTCAAATGCTTTAACTGTTTTTCTTTCTTTTCTGAATCTTTAGTAATAGGTTAAAAAACCTGAATGGTATGTTTGCCACGGTCCTAGAAACCCAGAACCTGGTTTAAAGTTGAAAAGTCACAGGGTAATGTTAACACCTTTAATTGCTTGGGCCCACTTATTCCATCTAAATGAACACAACACCCCCTACTGCTACCACAATCTCCAGCTTCTCCTGACAGCTTCTTCAGTGTAGTTATATGTTGTCAATATAAAAATCTTGGGTGCATAGAAAACCAAAAGTGTGAGTGTGACGGATTGTCACCCCTGAGGTGCAGTCTGGGAGCCGTTGGAACCGCTGCACCCCTCTACTCACCCAGTTGGGTTGGCTCTGCTCACCCTGCTCTGTTGGAGATTCACCCTTTCCAGGCCCTGTTATCACCCAACAGGACTGCAGAGGGCGCCACACACACAAACAAAGTTATCTGAGTGCTTACCTAAGCCACTCATAGACATAGAGGAAACAATAGCCAATTTCCCAGCTCCCCAGGTTCGCACCCCCCTCTGGAGTATAAACCCAGACTTATACTATTTTACACTGCCCAGGGATCTGTACAAAAAATAAGCTTATTAATGTGTTCGCTCTCCCCTCAATGAGGGAAGGATATGCAACAAGCGTGTATTAACCAAGTTGAGATTTTTCCCCAGACACTTCACTTAAAGGTACACTGGTTTAGATGAAGCAAAAAACAAGTTTATTAACTACAAAAGATAGATTTTAAGGGATTATAAGTGCTAGCAAACAGATCAAAGCAGATTACCTAGTAAATAAACAAAACCACAAACTAAGCCTAAAATACTAGAAAGACTGGATATGAATTAGCAAATTCTCACCCTGGCTGATGATACAAGCCGTTCATAAGTTTCCATACACAGGCTAGAAATCCCTTTAGCCTGGGACCAGCACTTCCCCCAGTTCAGTCTTTGTTCCTCAGGTGTTTCCCGTAGTTCTCTTTTGTGGGAAGTGAAGCCCCTAGATGATGTCACACCCCACCTTATACAGCTTTACCATATGGCTGGAACCCTTTGTTTCAAACACAGTTGCCAGTCCAGCACTGTGGAAGAATACAGGTACCCCAAATGGAGTCCAGAGTCATGTGGTCTGGTCACATAGACTTGCTGAGTCATAGCAACCATTGTCCATAGGCTGTCTGGAGCCTTCTCAGGAAGGCTCCCCAGGTGGGGGATAAGCTTCTCCCAAGGCCTGTTGTTTCCCCTAATGGCCTGTTACCCTGAATAGGCCCTTTACAACCAGCTGTCTAGTCTGGAAGGCTTTTGCCTAGTGGGTGTCACCCAGGTGTAACCACATTTGAAATACAGATACATAGTCAATATTCATAACTTCAGATACAAAAATGATACATGCACTCAAGTAGGATAATCATATTCAGCAAATCATAACTTTCCCCGTGACACCCGACAAGACATTTAATGCTCTCCTAGGTATGGCTGAGTTTGTTCATTAAGCTATTTTACACACAGTGCCATCTAGTGTCTGAACAGAATAACACAACTTAGCATTCCATTACACTGTATGACAAGCTCGTGTTTGCAAAACTTTGTTTTTAGGGGTGCAATGCCAACTGTTAGACAATGTGTGCTGGGTCTTCCTCCTCAGAGCCTATCAGCAAACATTTGTTTTCTCCGTTGAGAGTCAAACTCACCTTTTTTTCCTATCATTAAGTGTCTTCATGTAACAACAATTTTACAAATGAGAGGGTCCATTTTAAACAGAAAGGCACCTACCCACTCATTCACTTTACTCATGGACTTGTCCATTTTAACCCTTTAGCATTTCTTTGGCTATGCATTCATAACTAGTCATACGGCTCAGTGATATTTTACATAGTTATCTTCTTAAACACAGCCAATTTATGGCTGAATTACCATTCATCTGGGGTCTCTAAAAGTATGAAATAGATGTTTACTTTTAGCATGGGGTGGGGGGGGGGGCAGAGCATGGGCTTGTGCCGCAGAACTGTTGTTAGACAAAGTGAGGGTAAAAGTGGGCCTGTAGGTGCTACTGTAATGCAAGTACTAACGATTCCTGCTAATAAAGCTCTGCTCTCATATGAACACAGTGGATGAGAGGAAGGATGGTGCAGTGGTTAGGTTGTTACCCTGGAGATTCAGGCCAGTTCTCTGCTTTGCCATGGACTTCCTATGTAGTCCATAGGGGCAGTGATACTCAGACCTCAGGGCTTCAGGAGCCGAATTAGCGATCAGCATGACCCAAAAGAGCCACAGAAGTGTGAATTCATTGTTTCATGTCCTATAGTATTATATATTCACACTTAAACATTATTCTCACACCAAAATGACCGACCAAGTGTTATTATTTGCTCAACTACAATTGGTTAATAACATAGTACAAGCATCCTGACTGGTTAATAATTTAGACTGGTTAATAATTAAATCACACAGTGTTTTAATATCATGATCTGCAAAGAGCTGCTGGAGACACGTTAAAGAGCTACGTGTCGCTCAGGAACCTCAGTCTGAGTATCACTAGGGTGTGTCTTCAATACCCGCTAATCTGGGTTTTAGCCCAACATCCTCCCCCACCCCCACTCCACCCTGAGAAAAAACTCTGACCCAGGTGGGGAGATGCTTTAAGCCCAGACTAGCTGGCTCGGCTGGAGGTTTGGGTTGGAGCCTGAGCTTTGCTATAATTCAGGCTGGAACCTGCTCTCTTTGCAGCAGGGACACAGGCCAAATCGCTTGAGTGCTAATAGGCCTCCAATCCCCTTCCCACAATTCCTTCTGAAGGACAAACTAGCTCTCCTTGACGCAACTGGTGGGGACAGAATCCCGGAGCACTCCAGAACAAAGAATCATGGGCTAAGACCCCAGACACACACAGGCAAGTGAAGAACCAGGACACAGGACAGGCGGGTAGGGCTTGCAGTGGGGATGCTCAGACTCGGGCTAGGCTAACCTGGATGCT
Organism: Chelonia mydas; assembly: GCF_015237465.2. Classification (NCBI taxonomy): domain Eukaryota; kingdom Metazoa; phylum Chordata; order Testudines; family Cheloniidae; genus Chelonia; species Chelonia mydas. Next base: position 253,730,886 of record NC_057850.1, read on the forward strand.
CAGACCCAGATGCCAGATTAACTGTGCAGTGAACCTAGAGCCTTAGTTTCTGGAGGCCTCAGTTCCCCATCTGAAAAAAAAGGAGATACGCTCCTCCCTATACGCCAGGGGTGTTGTGAGGACAAACACATTAGAGACTGTGGGGTGTTTCAGTACTACAGTAATGGGGCTCAGGTGAGTACCTAAGATAGGCAGATCTCAGACTCAGTGTTGTGCTCTGCTAGTACGCGCAAGATTTCCACTGATGTCAACAAGAACTCTGTGCGTGCTGGGAGATGAGAACACAGGAGCCCAGATGTGCCCTGCAGATCTGAAAGCACAGTATTGCCAACCCCAAACCATCAATAATCGTGAGTCAGCCACCCCAAAATCATAAGATTGGTTTAACAATCATGAGGCTTAAAAAATTCATTGAGGTTCTTTTGATTTGCTTTTGGGTTTTTGAGCCTTTAGGTCACACTTGGGTCATGGTTCAAGCTTTTCTCCACCACTGTGATGGCTGGAAATGTCCTTTTTAAAAAAATGAAAGCTGAGATTCTCATGTAATCACCAGACTCTGGGAGCTGGGGCTTTAAGAAACACACCAAATAACAGACTCCTGATGAAACCAGGAGAATTGGCAACACTGATAGCAGGATGCCTAGCCATAGTAAGAGCAAAACAATTTTTAAGAGTTATCAGAAGCAGGAAGCCTGCTAAACAACCAGTGGGGCCACTAGACAATCAAGATGCTAAAGGGGCACTCAAGGAAGACAATGCCATTGCAGAGAAACTAAACAAATTCTTTGCATAGATCTTCACAGCTGAGGCTGTGAGGGAGATTCTGACATCTGAGCCATTCTTTTAGGTGACAATCTGAGGAACTGTCCCAGATTGAGGTCTCATTAGAGGAGGTTTGGGAACAAATTGATAAATTAAACAAAAAGAAAAGGAGGACTTGTGGCACCTTAGAGGCTAACAAATTTATTTGAGCATAAGCTTTCGTGAGCTACAGCTCACTTCATCGGATGCTCACGAAAGCTTATGCTCAAATAAATTGGTTAGTCTCTAAGGTGCCACAAGTACTCCTTTTCTTTTTGCGAATACAGACTAACACGGCTGCTACTCTGAAACCATAAATTAAACAGTAATAAGTCACCAGGACCAGACGGTATTTACCCAAGTGTTCTGAAGGAACTCAAACGTGAATCTATGGAACTACTAACTGTATGGTTTCAGAGTAGCAGCCTGTGGTACGTAACCTATCATTTAAATCAGCTTCTGTACCAGGTGACTGGCTAATGTGACACCAGAGGCCATCCCAACAATTACAGGCTGGTAAGCCTAACTTCAGTACTGGGCAAATTGGTTGAAACGATAGTAAAGAACAGAATTATTTGACACATAGATGAACACGATTTGTTGGGGAAGAGTCGACGTGGTTTTTGCAAAGGGAAAATCGTGCCTCACCAATTTATTAGAATTCTTTGAGGCGGTCAGCAAGCATGTGGACAAGGGGGAATCCAGTGGATAGAGTGTACATAGATTTTTCAGAAAGCCTTTGACAAGGTCCGTCACCAAAGGCTCTTACAGTAAGCTGTCATGGGATAAGAGGGAAGGTCCTCTCATGGATCAGTGACTGGTTAAAAGATAGGAAACAAAGGGTAGGAATAAATGGTCAGTTTCCAGAACGGAGAGAGGTAAATAGTAGTGTACCCCAGGGGGTCTGTACCTGAATCAGTGCTGTTCAACATATTCATAAATGATCTGGAAAAAGGGATAACGAGTGAGGTGGCAAAATTTGCAGATGATACAAAGCTATTCAAGATAGTTAAATCCAAAGCAGACTGAAAAGAGTTACAAAGGGATCTCACAAAACTGGGTGACTGGGCAACAAAATGGCAGATGAAATTCAATGCTGATAAATGCACAGTAGTGCACATTGGAAAACATAATCCCAACTACACATACAAAATGATGGGGTCTAAATTAGCTGTTACCTTCTCCCTTCTCAGGTTTCGTAATTAGCTTAAGCTGAGAGGTGTCTGTGGTGTCCTCCAACACATTGAAATATTGGACCATGCTCTGAGTTCATCCACCGTGCTGGGCATGTGGATACTCCAGAAATACTATTATTCAGCAGTAACAAATGTATTTGTGAGAGTCCCGTCCAAAGCCTATTGAAGTCAATGGAAAGGCGGCCACTGACTTCAATGGGTTTTGGATCTGGCCCAAGTCCAGCCACTACCAAAGGGCAAGAAATTAACAAACCCTGGAGTGAATCTAATTCAATCCAAGAGAGGGCAGTGCTGCCTAATCCTCACCAGACAAGAAATGCTTTAGATCAGCGGCTCCCAGCCTTCATTGGTTCATACACCACCTTCTTATAAAACTGATGTTAGAAGTACCACATGCAAATTTCTCCTTTTTGCACACATTTATATTAGGCCTTAATAGATTTAACGTAAGTATTTACGGATCCAGAGTAAAATAAGTTTTGAATTTGGCTAGTGAGATCTGCCAGGGTGGGGGTGGGGATTAGAGAAGAGAGTTTGGTGGGGGAGTCTCTGGGTAGGAGGGGTAGAGGACAAGAGGTTTAGAACTAGTTGGAATTTTTTCATCGCAATGTTTTATGTCAGAAAATGCCAATTTGTCAAAATCGAAATTTTACGGGAACCTACTGGTTTTGACTAAACTTTTGATGATCAAAAGCAAAAGCATATAGCCTGGGATGGGGAGGGAGCGGGGGTCAGGGTTTTCACCTGGGATGTAGGAGACCCAAGTTCAACTTACTGGTTTCCCTGATTCATGGCCATGGCCAGTGGGCTACTAGCCGTTATGAGGTGAGTGGGTCTCTCTCTATTTTTTGGTGAAACAAAATTTATGAGACCTCAATTTCATCCTGATGCAGAACAGGAAAGATTTTTGAAATCATGCAAAGTTTCCGGAGGTGGGAAGACAGTTTCCCATCCAGCTCCATTGAGTCCACCTGAGTGTAGGAATTCCGGCTGGAGGGGGCGGGCAGGGCTCTGGTGGGGTGTGCATGTGGGTACCGCTGTACTTCGAGCTGGAAGATGTAATTCGATCACAGCTAGCGTGCTAAAAAGAGCAGTGCAGCTGAGGTGTCACAGGCAGGTTAGCTCAGGGGTGGCCAACCTGAGCCTGAGAAGGAGCCAGAATTTACCAATGCACATTGCCACAGAGCCCCAGTAATACGTTAGCAGCCCCCCATCAACTCCCCCACCCCGCTCCCAGCGCCTCCCACTCACCGGCAGCCTCACCAATGAGCGCCTTCCCCTCCTTCCCCGCACCTCCCGATCAGCTGTTTCGCGGCGTGCAGGAGGCTCGGAGGGAGGAGTGGGGGCATGGCAGGCTCAGGGGAGGGGGCGGGAAGGGGTGGAGTGGGGGCAGGGCCTGTGGCAGAGCCAGGAGTTGAGCAGTGAGCGCCCCCGGCACATTGGAAAGTTGGCGCCTGTAGCTCCAGCCCCGGAGTCAGTGCCTAGACAAGGAGCCGCACGTTAACTTCTGAAGAGCCGCGTGTGGCTCCGGAGCCACCGGTTGGCCACCCCGGGTTAGTGATTTCAAGTACAGTCCTACCCAGAACCCTCGGTATTTGCTTGTGGGGGGGGTTGGCCCATCCCGCCACCTGCCCCATCATGGCTACATTACAATTTTTAGCATGCCAACTTTATCAAGCCTAGCGCATGTATGTCTACCCACCCGGGAAATGATGCCTCCCATGTAGCTGTGCCTTGTGAGGGAGAGTGAGAAAAAAGGGCAGGGAGGTCCCTGGTGTGCAGGGCTGGGGGTGTGTGAGTGAGGGGAGAAAAAGGGAGGTTTCTTGCAGTGGTGTGTGTGTGTGTGTGTATGTGTGTGTGTGAGATGCAGGGAGGTGTGTAGTGGTGCTCGGTATGTGTTCAGAACAGGTAGGGAGGGCTCAGAGAGGAGGGGCATCGGGGCGGGGGGTCCTGGCTGGAAGTGGAAGCCTTAAACTGGGCATCAGGCAGCATCAGCGCCAATTCACCCTTGTTCCAAGACTCCAGGTTCCCAGTTGCCCTCCAGTTCCTTCTGAGCCAGGGAGCTCTGCCAGCCCCACGGCAGCTCCCGGCCTCCCTGGAGAGTCTTTCCCATAGCTGTCCTCCAGCCCTGGTCCCTGCACGCACAACGCCTTGCCCTGGCTTGTTGAAGGGTTCCACCGCCCACCTGGGATTCCAGCGGATGCTAAACTGTATTATTCGGTTCAACCTCTAGGTGGCGCTGTGTGTAAATGATCTTATCTAAGCTAACCTCAGCCATACCTGGCAGTGCATTAAGAACACATCTGGGGTGCGTCTTGCTCAGAAGTAAGCTCTGTAGTCTGTCTATATTGGATACAGGGGCATGACGCCCATCCCCCAGTATCTGGGTTCCAGCCCCATTGCACAGACCATCCCTTGATGCCTGGACTCACACACCACATCCCCTTGGTTCCAGGGACCCATAGCCTCCTTCTTGGGGCTGGGCTGGGCATCAGGCAGGCTTCCCCAGCCCAAAAGCTCCCTTCTGATTCTGGTTCCTAGGCCAGGAAACTTCTCTCTTGACTCATAGCTCCCCTGAGATTCTACCCTCCAGGGTGTCAACCCTCTTCCTCTTAATCTTCCTGTAAGGCACTTTGCTGCTGGATTTTACCATGTTAAGGAGGTAGTTGCCCAGTTAACATCTGGCCCCTATTTCTCAGCTAGTCTGCTACGCTCTTGAATACCTGTTCCTTAAAGGGGCCATGTAATAGAATAGGGATTGGCTGACCCCAGGTTCCCCTATTCCTCAAAGGGGACAGATCACCCTGTTACAGAACCTTGTTCTGGCAGGTTTCTTTTTATTTAATATACATGTTGCTAAGTATTTATGTTAAAGAAGGTCAGGTCAAAGAAATGCATCTTGCACTTAAAGCGGAAGGTGGTGAGGTTTGTGATGGCCCTTAGTTCGTGGGGGGAGTTCATTCCACAGGCGGGGTCTGTCCCCTGAGAAAGCTCTGTCTCCCAGTAACTGAGCTTTACCCTGCTTGTACAGAGTTCTGTAGCGCCAGAGGAGCAGAGTTCTTGACCCTGGTCTTCATCCTGGAACTTAGAGCTCTTTTAGGTATCTTGGGCCCAGGCCATGGAGAGCCTTGAAGATACAGACTGAGCCCTCAAACTTGATTTGCTACTCAATGGGAAGCCAGTGTGGAGAGCCAGGACAGGCCTGATGTGCTCGCAGTAGCCTGTGTTGGTGAGGAGACACGCTGCAGCATCTTGTACTAGTTGGAGTTTCCTAAGCATTGAAAGCTTCAGGCCCAGGAATGCCGCATTGGTGTAGGCCAGCCGAGAGGGGAGACAGGCATGAATAACTGAGGGCAGGTCATTATCCACCAGTAGGGTGGGCAGATGAAAAACTGGGACGGGGGTGGGAGGTAATAGACGCCTATATAAGACAAAGCCCTGAATATTAGGACTGTCCCTATAAAATTGGGACATCTGGTCATCTTATCCACCAGGATGGGCTGGAGTCTCCTGGCCAACTGGAGATGACCGAGTATTACTCACAGATGTACTCCTTTTCTTTTTGCGAATACAGACTAACATGGCTGTTACTCTGAAACCTGTCACAGATGCTGCTATGCAAGAGCTCCACATCAGCGAGGAATCCAAGAGTAGTCTTAGACTATGGACTTAACTGAGCAATTGTGGGCGTGTATCTTTAAACAAAGGAGACTGCACTGTGGCTGAAACTCTTCCAAACACGTTCCTCTGCCCACCACCAACAGCTCTGCTTTGCTCAGGTTTGACTTCAGCCAGCTGTTCTTCATCCACAAACTGATCTTGTCCAAGCACTGGGCTGTCTTGGTGGTGTGGTCGCATGTGGTGAAGGATAAGTAGAGCTGTGTCTCATCTGCATATTGCTGGCACATGAGTCCGTGTCTCTCGGCCTGCTCGCCTAGGGGCTGCCTGTAGATGTAGAAAACAATATACATAATGAGTGGGGTCTTGCAGGGATTGGTTCTGGGTCCGGTTCTGTTCAGTATCTTCATCACTGTTAGATAATGGCATAGAGAATACACTTATAAAGTTTGTGGACGATACCAAGCTGGGAGGGGTTTCAAGTGCTTTGGAGGTTAGGATTAAAGTTCAAAATGATCTGGACAAACTGTAGAAATGGTCTGAAGTAAATAGGATGAAATTCAATAAGGACAAATGCAAAGTACTCCACTTAGGAAGGAACAATCAATTGTACACATACAAAATGGGGAATGGCTGCCTAGGAAGGAGTACTGCAGAAAGGGATCTGGGGGGTCATAATGGATCACAAGCTAAATATGAGTCAACAGTGTTGCAAAAAAAGTAAACATCATTCTGGGATGTATTAGCAGGAGTACTGTAAGCAAGACACGAGAAGTAATTCTTCCGCTCCACTCCGTGCTGATTAGGCCTCAGCTGGAGCATTGTGTCCAGTTCTGGGTGCCACATTTCAGGAAAAATGTGGACAAATTGGAGAAAGTCCAGAGAAGAGCAATAAAAATGATTAAAGGTCTAGAAAACATGACCTATGAGGGAAGATTGAAAAAACTGGGTTTGTTTAGTCTGGAGAAGAGAAGACTGAGGGGGGACATGATAACAGTTTTCCAGTACATAAAACGTTGTTACAAGGAAGAGGGAGAAAAATTGTTCTTCTTAACCTTTGAGGAGAGGACAAGAAGCAATGGGCTTAAATTGCAGCAAGGGCATTTTAGGTTGGACATTAGGAAAAACTTCCTAACTGTCAGGATAGTTAAGCACTGGAATAAATTACCTAGGGAGGTTGTGGAATCTCCATCATTGGGGATTTTAAAGAGCAGATTGTACAAACACCTGTTGGGGTGGCATAGATAATACTTAGTCCTGCCTTGAGTGCTGGGGACTGGACTAGATAACCTCTTGAGGTCCATTCCAGTTCTATGATGCTATGAAAAGGATCAGAGAGAGAACTGATTCTTGTGAACTCCACAGGTGTGGGCTCTAGTTTCCCATAATTACTTCTTGGGTCTGTCCCTCCAGGAAGGACTCAAACCATTTTAGCGCCCCCCCACCCCCCCCGGACTGCTGCCACCTCTTTTAGGCAAGACAGCAGAATCTCCTGGTCCACAATTCCGAACGCTGCAGAGAGGTCCAGGAGGATGAGAATGGATGTCTGCCCTCTGTCCATTGACAGCAGGAGATCCTCCATCACTAAAATGGTTCCAGTGCCATGTCCTGGCCTGCATGCAGGGTCTAGATTATTAGATTCAATCAGATGAGCTTGCTTAGGGCTTTGGCTAGCTACTCTGTGAACATGCTGGGGAATGGGCGGTCGTTGGCTAGGACTGAAGTATCCAGGACGGGTTTCTTCAGTGTTGGTTGGATTATTGTGTACTTGAAGGAGGAAGGGACGATTCCTTCTCTGAATGGGCCACTAGCTATTTCAGTCAGGAGTGGCACCAGTTGCTCATGACTCTTTCTCCAGTCAGGAAGGGCCTGGGTCAGATTCACAAATCTTGGATCAAGACTCCTTTAGGGTGACCAGAACTTCTGGATGAGTGAATGCACTGAACTCTGGGAATGAAGGTGGGCTGTTGGTTGGAAGATGCAGTTGGAGCAGATCCAGGATGTTTGAGAAGCCTTCCCAAATGTGCGTGATCTTTTCAGTGAAGTAGGATGGCGGTTCTTTGGAGCACTTGGTGCTCGGCTCTGATGCAGAATGTAGATTATCAGGATTCTTAGTTTTCCACCTTTGGTGCTTCAGTTTCCACCCCCTCTCTTCAGTGAGCGCAGGGTGTCAGAAAACCAAGCAGATCTGTGTGGGCAATGGGGAGGAGGGGGCTGTTTGGGGCCTAGTCCTAGTGAGTCATAAGAATGGCCATACTGGGTCAGACCAATGGTCCATCCAGCCCAGTATTCTGTCTTCTGACAGTGGCCAGTGCCAGATGCCCCAGAGGGAGTGAACCTAACAGGTAATGATCAAGTGATCCATCCCCTGTCACCCATTCCCAGCTTCTGGTGAACAGAGGCTAGGGACACTTCAGAGCATGATTTTGCATTCCTGCCCATCTTGGCTAATAGCCATTGATGGACCTATCCTCCATGAACTTATCTAGTTATTTTTTGTCTTGGCCTTCACAACATCCTCTGGCAAAGAGTTCCACAGGTTGATTGTGTGTTGTGTGAAGAAATACTTCCTTTTGTTTGTTTTAAACCTGCTGCCTATTGATTTCATTTGGTGACCCTAGTTCTTGTGTGATGAGGAGTAAATAACACTTCCTTATTTACTTTCTCCACACCAGTCATGATTTTATAGACCTCTATCATATCCCACCCCCCTTAGTCGTTTCTTTTCCAAGCTGAAAAGTCCCAGTCTTATTAATCTCTCCTCATATGGAAGCTGTTCCATACCCCTAATCATTTTTGTTGCCCTTTTCTGTACCTTTTTCAATCCCTATATATCTTTTTAGAGATGGGGCGACCAGATCTGCATGCAGTATTCAAGATGTGGGCGTACCTGTGGTGGGCTGAGAATCCTGGAGGGACGAGCACAGGGCTCCTGGTGTTAGCCATGTAAAGATTTTGTCCCCACGTGGTGTATTTCTAGACCAATAACAGTTTAGGCCACTAGAAATAATCCCCTATACTGGCTGGGAGCTCCCCATAATGAGGGATCCCCCCAGCTGGGGAGATATGACGGCTCTGTGCACCCTTCATGCCATGACAGTGACGCAAAGGGGCCAAGATAGGGGAGAGAATCTGAGCCAAAGAGTCTACTCAAGGCATAAAGAACTACTCAGCATGAATAAGGGTGGCAGAATCTGACCCTTAGGGCAAGTCTACGCTACAAAAATAAGTCGACCTAAGTTACGTCAACGTACAGCCACTGCAATCATTGAATCGGTTTTACACGGCCACACTATGCTCCTTGTGGCGGCGGTGTGCATCCACACCAGGAGCGCTTGCACCGATTTAACGGCCAGTGCGGGGCACTGTGGGACAGTTTCTGAAAGGTATCAACTGTCAATGTAAGCAACTCAGTGTCTCCACGGACGCTGCATTGACCTAACTACATCGACTTATGCGCTACGCCTCTCGTGGAGGTGGAGTTCTTAGATTGGTGGAGTGGGCGAGTTACAACGGTGGAAGCTACATGTTAGCGTAGATGCTTACAGAGTTAGGTCGACATAAGCTGCCAAACATTGACCTTACTCTGTAGTGTAGACCAGGCCTAAATGAATAAGTAGAGATTACAAACCCCATGGATATCTTTCTGTGTGAAAGGTGCTTTCACCCTAGCAATTTTTTCACCTGTAATTCTCTCTGCCTGGTGGTAGATTTCCATGACTAAAGGCAGAATAGTTAAAGACTGGTAAAGATGCTCAGCCAAATTCAACCCTGATGCAAGCTGTTGCAGCCAATTTACACCAGGGCTGAATTTGGTCCCTTGTAGCTGGCTAGTTTGCGATTCTGGGGTTTGGTGCAGCAGTTGTTGAAAGAAGTTGATTAACATGACTAATTGAACGAGGTCAAAAATCCTTCCTCAACAGAAAACCAAACCAGACTGCTGCCTTCCCACAATGTAAAAAACAAATCTCTCTTGAAAGCAGGGACCAGGAAGGGAACATGCCCTTCTGAAACTGGCACGCACTGGGTGTGTTTTGACATAAAATCATAATATCTAGCAATTGCAGAAGTTACAACTACAGCACGAAAGCCAGACTCACAAATAGGGTGACCAGCTAGCAAGTGTGAAAAACTGGGACCAGGGTGCGGGATAATAGGGTCCTATATAGGCCAAAGCCTCTAATATCAGGATGGTCCCAATAATATTGCGACATCTGGTCACCCTACTCATGAACCATTAAGCAGCTCAGCCTGCCAGCTGCCCCTCACTTTTGCTATAGTACAGGGGTGGCCAACCTGAGCCTGAGAAGGAGCCAGAATTTACCAATATACATTGCCACAGAGCCCCAGTAATACATCAGCAGGCCCCCCATCAGCTCCCCCCACCCCGCTCCCTGTGCCTCCTGCCGCATCTCCTGATCAGCTGTTTCGTGGCGTGCAGGAGGCTCTGGGGATGAGGGGGAGGAGTGAGGGCTCAGCAGGTTCAGGGGGAGGGGGCAGGAAGGGGTGCAGTGGGGGCAGGGCCTGTGGCAGAGCCAGGGGTTGAGCAGTGAGCACCCCCTGGCACATTGGAAAGTTGGCACCTCTAGCTCCAGCCCCGGAGTCGGTGCCTAGACAAGGAGCCGCATGTTAACTTCTGAAGAGCCGCGTGTGGCTCCGGAGCCACTGGTTGGCCACCCCTGGGATAGCACCAATGGAAGGCAAATTAGTCACTTCAGGGTTCACTTCTAGTACAGCCTCCTGAAAAACTCCAGCATTTTAACCCAATTCGCTTGCTTGCGGGGATACGCCCAACCCACTGTAAATAATGACTGAGAGATCAGCTTCACGCTAGGCTGCGACTCCGCTGCGGGCTCTACAGCTGCACCATTATGGCACTGTGCTGCTGAAGTGCAGACAATGCCTACAGCCACCGAAGGGCTTTTCCCCCATTGCTGTAGGTAATCCACCGCTCTGAGCAGTGGTAGCTGGGCTGACGGGAGAATGCTTCCATTGACCTAGCCGCGCGTGCACTGGAGGACTTAGGTGCCTAAATACCTTTGAGGATCTGGGCCTTGAGTTCTGACTGAAAGCCTATTGAAGTCGATGGGAGTCTTCCAATTGACTTCAACGGATCAGGCCTCCAGTTCTTTGGGATTCTGAGGATCTATATTGTAAGACAGTGGGGTCTATGGGCTGTGCCTGGGGTGGCAGTCTGCATGGGAAGCCTGCTGGAAAGGAGCAAATGTTGGGAATGATTTGGAGAAGAGGAAAGGGATGGTGCATCCGATCGGGGAGGATGTCCCAGGCATAGGGAACAGCTATGGGTACTGCACATGAGCAGAAAGTAGGCCAGGGGCAGGGCAGAGATCTGAGGTGCAGGCAGGGGCAGAGCTGTTGTCAAGGTTCCTTCCCCACTCTGAACTCTAGGGAACAGATGTGGGGACCCACATGAAAGACCCCCTAAGCTTATTCTTACCAACTTAGGTTAAAACTTCCCCAAGGCACAGATTTCTTTCTCGCATTGGGACCCAGCTTAGGTTAAAACCTGGTATGCTGTCACACCAAGCAATTTAACAAAGAATCTGGGAAGAGCCCACTTGGAGACGTCTTCCCCCCAAATATCCCCCCAAGGTCTACACCCCCTGTCCTGGGGGGGCTTGAGAATAAACAAGATGAGCACAAACCAGCCTTGGATATTTAAGACCCAAAAAACCCAATCAGATTCTTAAAAAACAGAACTTTATTAGAAGAACAAAAAAAGATAAGAGAACAAGTCTGTAAGATCAGAATGGAAGATCATCTCACAGGCAGTCAGATCCAAAACACAGAGAATCCCTTTAGGCAAAACCTTAAGTTACAAAAAGACACAAAAACAGGAATTCACATTTCCTCCAGCACAGTGAATTTACAAGCCAAAACAAAGAAAACCTAACTCATTTTCTAGCTAGATTACTTACTAACTTTACAGGAGTTGGAGGGCTTGCATCCTTGATCTGTTCCCGGCAAAGGTATCACACAGACAGACCAAAAACCTGTTTCCTCCCCTCCAGATTTGAAAGTATCTTGTCCCCTCATTGGTCATTTTGGGTCAGGTGCCAGCGAGGTTACCTTCACTTCTTAACCCTTTACAGGTGAAAGGGTTCTGCGTCTGGCCAGGAGGGATTTTATAGCACTGTATACAGAAAGGTGGTTACCCTTCCCTTCATATTTATCACAGCTGTGAAGATAAGGAGTCTGAGTGTGATACAGCCTAGTACAGTGTGCAGAAGACGTTCTTCTGTACTGCAAGGACTTCCCTGTATAATTGGGACTCCAGAGATGTACATCGAGGGGTTGCAATGGTCTGTAAACACCCTGAGAGGGGTGAGCTGGGCCCTGATGGAGGCGGATGTTTGCACCTAGGATTGACTGTCAAATGAGCAAGTCCTGCTGTGGCCTGCCATCAGTAATTTCAGTTCCCCTGGTGCGGGAGTGCACATGCTAAACGGAGAACTGAGTCATCACCTTGCCTGACTTCTTATAAATGGTGTGAGTCACAGGCCCAGCAGTAAGATGCTCTCCTTCCAAAATCAGTGGAGAAGGTGCTTAGGGCCCCGTCCTGGGGCCGTTGAGCACCTCAATTCTCACTGAAGTCATTATGGTTCAAGGATGCTCAGCTCTTTGCTCTGGTTAATAAGCTATGGACACTCCTCCCCAGATGATCAGTTTGGTTAGCTGAGAGGCCAGCATGGTAAAATACACTCCACCAAGGCTGTTCTGTCCTCTGAGCTCTAACCCAGACATTTCAAATATTGCATTCCTTCTGGAAAAGGTAAATTACACTTCCAGTGAATTTGGGCTCAGCAAAATCTTTTTGAGCTGGCATTATACTTAGCATTTACATGGCACCTTAAAACCTTCAGTGCACTTTATCCAAACATTAGGTAGCCCTCACAGCACCCCTATGAGGGAGGAAGCGAACTATCATTCCCATTTCACAGATGGGGAAACTGAGGCAGAAAGATTAAATGACTTGTCTGAGCTGGGCCATAGTTTTGCTCTAACCACCAGACCAAACTGCTGATCATAAAGACAACATTAACATACTCTTCTGCTCTCCTGAGATTTCCCTTCCTCCTCTAGTGCTCTCACCCTGTTCTTTAGTATACCCATCTCAAACCCACCTCAGAAGTTTCCCAGCAGCACTTGGGGCATTTTAGAGCCAAAAGTCCACATCTGTTCACAAACGGATTGGCACCACTGCACAATGTAATGACTTTTTGTAGTATCGTCTCCCACTACATTCCCCTTTGGGGTGGTGTGTGAGTGTAATTGTGTGTGCGTGTATTTGACGCTGTGTGTGTGTGTGTGTGTATATTGTTAAGTGCATTTAACATTTTTGCACTGTGATGTTTTCAGCAACAGGCCTGATTCTCAGTTATTCTATCCCATTGCTTTGGGTAGACATGATGGAAGGAGAGAGAAAATGCTTCTTTAAACCACCTTTGCACTCCCTCTTGTAGGCCTTGCCAGAGCCCTAGGCGTAATTAACAGTGTGAACCAAAGGCTGTGAACCAAAGTAGGCCTGGCCTTGGCAAAATAACAACACACTAGGTATTGGCTAACCAAGTAAGCACATTCCTGCCTGGAGAGGATGGTAGAAGAACACCCAGAGTTCTCAAGAACTACGTAAACAAATTCTTAGGCGATGGTACAGGAACACACTGACCCCTCATAAAATCAGGCTGGGATGACAGGATAATGGATAAGGATGTTTTGTTTGAACTAGCAGGTACAAGAAAGGTGGTAGGTAGCAATGTCTGGAGCGTGATTTGGAATTTGTTTGGATCAATGTATAAATGCAGACGTCATTGGAGGGCCATCTTTGTCCAGCCGAGGGGGCAGCAGCACCAGGTCGTGGGTGTGCGTATGGGAGTGAACCTGTAGCTCTTATGGGACAGTCGTACCGTGCTTTGACCGACAATAAACCCGACCGAGTGCCTTTGCCACTGAACCGAGCCTGTGGTTCGTCTGACAAATAACAGAGGGCTGCGGGATTAACCTGCTGAACGATCTGCTGGTGCAGGTGACATCAGAGCAAAAACAGCAACGCAATGCTGCAGCAACAACTTTCCACAGCACTTAATAACACCTGTATTCCATGACCCTCCGAGTCCCGGGATGTGAGACCAGCCATAGTGCAGTACACTCTCTGCTCATGCCCCGTACATGTGTTCGATTACAGAAACCCCCTTGGGACTGTCACCTGATGTGCTGAGGCTACCTCTGAGCCCATTTTCTCTGCCAGTTTGGGCCTCCAGAACCCTGCCTTGTTGAGCCAGACACGCCAGTCTTCTCCAACACAGACCCAGGGTCTGAACCACGCGCCCCAAAGCTGCAGACTTAACTGAAAACAGCTTAAGTGCTCCTGTCTCTAGCACCCAGACACCCAGCTCCCAGTGGGATCCAAATAAATCCGTTTTACTCTGTATAAAGCTTATACAGGGTAAACTCATACATTGTCTGCCCTCTATAACACTGATAGAGAGAGATGCACAGCTGTTTGCTCCCCCACGTATTAATTACTTACTCTGGGTTAATTAATAAACGAAAGTGATTTTACTAAATATAACAAGTAGGATTTAAGTGGTTCCAAGTAATAACAGACAGAACAAAGTAAGTTACCAAGCAAAATAAAACAAAACACGCAAGTCTAAGCCTAATACGGTAAGAAATTACAGATGAAATCTCACCCCTAGAAATGTTCCAATAAGCTTCTTTCACAGACTAGACTCCATTCTAGCCTGGGCCCAATCCTTTCCCTTTGTACAGCCCTTGTTCCAGCTCAGGTGGTAGCTAGGAGATTTCTCATGACTGCAGCTCCCTTTGTTCTGTTCCATCCCCTTATATAGCTTTGGGACAAGGCAGGAATCTTTTGTCTCTCTGCGTCCCCACCCCTCCGTCTAAATGGAAAAGCACCAGGTTTAAGATGGATTCTAATACCAGGTGACATGGTCACATGTCCTGTGAGACCCTAAGCCTTTATTCTTCATGGCCTGACTCACAGAAAGGCTTGCAAGTAAACAGAGTCATTTACAACCAATTGTCCTAGTTGATGGGAGCCATCAAGATTCCAAGCCACCATGAATAGCCCACACTTTGCATAATTACAATAGGACCTCAGAGTTATATTTCATATTTCTAGTTTTAGATACAAGAATGATACATTTATACAAATAGGATGACCACACTCAGTAGATTATAAGCTTTGTGATACCTTACAAGAGACGTTTTGCATGAAGCACATTCCAGTTACATTATATTCACACTCATTAGCACATTTTCATTAAATCATATGGAGTGCAACGTCACAAAATGCTCTCAGCATGCCTCTGATGCTGTAGGTTGGGAGCCAGACCAGTGTAAACTCCTTACACCGGCTCTGACCTAGCTTGGCAGGCGCTCTGTGCTGGGGTTATTGTCAGGTAACTGTTTCCACCCACTTTAAGGCTCAGAGTGGTGTAAAAGGGCCTTGGCATAAGTGAGAACCAGGCCCAGTGACTCGTGGTGCTGCTTCCTCCACTCACTGAGGGCTGGGTTGTGCCATGGGGCACGTCCTACAGTGGCTTTTACAAAATTCAGCATGTGTGAACTTTGGAGATCAAGTGGATCATTGACTCCGGGGAGGTGGAATTTCCTCAAAATATTGAGAAATGGCATAAAATTGCTCCAATTTTCTGGATGCAGAAGCAGGCAGATTTAGAAGGGAAGTCTCTTAGTATTAGCAGCAGCATTAGAGAAGCATCCAGAACTCCCATCTGCTTTACATAGGCATAGTAAGAGACAATCCCCACTATGAAGAGCTTACAGTCTAAATAGACCAGACAGATAAAGAGTAGAGAAAAGGAAATATTACTGTCCCCACTTTACAGATAGGCACTGAGGCACAGAGAGATTAAATGACTTGCCCAAGGTCAGACAGGAAGCCAGTGGCAGAGGTGGGACTCAAATCTATATCTTTTGAATCCCAGTCCAGGGCCTTAACTGACAGACCTCTTCAATAATGATGCAGAAGAGACAGAAGTATTCAATAAATATTTCTGTTCTGTATTCAGAAAGCAGCAGGATGATGCATTCATAACTACAAGTGATAATGAAATACTTTCTATTTCATCATTAACTAGGGAGGATGTTAAGGAGCAACTACTAAAGTTAAACTTTTTCAGATTTGCAGGACTGGATGACTTAGACCCAAAAGTATTAAAAGAATTGGCTGAGGATCTCACTAACCATTAATGTTGACATTTAACAAATCTTAGAACACTGAGGAAGTTCAAGAGAACTGAGAAAAAGCAAATGTTGTACTAATATTTAAAAACAAGTAAATGGGATGACCTGGGAAACTATAGACCACTGAGCCTAACACTGAGCCTGGGCAAAATCATGGAAAGGTTGATATGGATTTTGATCAGCAAAGAATTCAAGGATGGTAGCATAATTAATGCCAGTCAACATGGTTTTATGGAAAATAGGTCTTGCCAAACAAGTATAATAGTGTTTTTTGATGAGATTACAGTTTTGGTTGAAAAAAGTAACCACGAATAGCATACTTAGATTTCTGTAAGGCATTTCACTTAGTCCCAAATAACATTCTGATAAAAATTTTTAGCACTATCCAAAATCAATATAGACCATATTAAATGGACTGAAAGATGATTAACTGATACACTGCAGACATTAACTGCCAATGGGGAAATAATCCTCCAAATAAGGGTGTTTCTAGTGGTGCTGTGCAGAGATCTGTTCTTGGCTCAATGCTATTCAATATCTGTGTCAATGAAGAAAATATGAAATAATTCCTGGTAAAATAATGGAGACAGGTCAGTTATATAGATTAACCTGGATTGCTTGGCAAAGTGGGCTCATTTGCACAAAATGTTTTCACACAGCCAAATGAAAAGTCGTACATTCAGGAACAAAGAATGTAAGTTACATTTATAAGACAGGGCACTGTATCCTGGAAAGCAATGACCGAAATGGCAGATAACCAATTGAAAAAGTTCCAATAGAGCTCCAAGAATGCTTCCGGATCTGGAAAATATGCCTTATGGTGAGAGACTATAGAAGCTCTATCGATTTAGTTCATCAAAGAGATCGAGAGATGACTTGATCATGGTCTACAAGTACTTAGATGGGGAAGAGATTTCTGACAGTACAGCTCTTTAATCTAGCAGAAAAAGGCATTATGAGATCCAGTGGTTTGAAGTTGAAACTAGACAAATTCAGATTAGATTAGATTAGAAATAAGGTATCCATTTTTAACGGTGAAGGTAATTAACTAGTGAAATGCGGGATGTAGTGGATTCTCCATCAGTTGCACTCTTTAAATCAAAACTGGACGACTTTCTAAAAACGGCAATAGGTCAACCAGAAGTTATGGCTATGTTATTGGGTGTGGACCATGTTATGTATGAAGTTGGATTAGATGAGCCTCATGGTCCGTTCTGGCCTTAAATTTTATGAATTATGATTAGGTCACTTTGCTCTGCTCTATGCAAATAAGAAAACAGACCAAAAAAAAATAAAAAAAAAATCCAAGCACTCTTTTTCCTGTCCTATTTCCTTCCCTTATCTGTTAGCAGATAAAGCAATCAGTGGAGAAGTTGCTACAGCAGAGTCAGATGGCTGGACTGTAACAGGAGAGGATCAGGAGAAAGCATTTGTAAGTTAATTTCATTTTAAATTTGAACCTCTGAAAAAATTTCCATAAGGGATTTGAGGTGTTTCCTTTTCTTCTTTTGTATTAGATGGTTTACTAGCTATACTGGAGCCTGATCCAAAGCTCACTGACGTTAATGGGAATCTTTCCACTGACTTCAGTGGGCTTTGAACCAGATCCTAGATTCTTACCATACATCGACATGGGAATAAAAAAACCCACAGCTGGCCTAGGTGAGCTGACTTGGGCTCACAGGACTCGGGCTCTAGGGCTGAAAAATTGCTGTGTAATGTTTGGGCTTGGGCTGGAGCCGGAGCTCTGGGACCCTGTGGGGGTGGAGGGTACTTGCTTGGGCAGTTAGCCTGTGCCACTGTGAGTTACACTGCTGTTTTTGGCAAGCTACTTGATCAAAGCTAGCCCACGGCTGCCTACACATCCTGCAGGCACCCCTCCTGAATGCAATGTAGACATACCCCAAAGCATGTAGCAGTGAGCACGGTACCTCTACATGAGGCCTCCTGGCCCATTTCACTTAGGGCCTGAACCAAAGCTCAGATGTAACGGGGGTCTCTCCACTGATTTGAAGGGGCTTTGGATCAGGCCCTGGGATAACTACAGCCTCTTCTCTCCCTTAATCTCATCGTTTTAGCTGTGGAGAGAGAAGGACCTGGCTGCCTGGGAGCTCAGGGTACTGGGAGTAGAGCAGTGCTGGGGAAAGGCAAGAGGAGCTGGAGAGCTCCAGCTGGGCAAATCCGAGGCTGCGGGCCTTGCCAAAGGCCAAAGCAGCTACAGGGGTTGCAGACATGTAGCCCGGGGTTAGGCGGAGGCAGCTGGTCTGACTCCCTTGCCAATGATGAGTGGCCTTTACAGACTGCAGTCTGCCCCAGTGAGAGGGGGCTAGATGATGACTGGCAGTAGCCACTGAAGCAAGGTGGGTTTAGAGGGTTGGGGGTTCCGCTAGGAGGGGAGACCCAGAGTAAGGGGGTACTGCTGGGGCAGAGCCCTGAGGTAAAGGGGCACCAGGGTCTGGGAGGGACATGGGTCCCTAAGGCAGGTGAGACACTGGCCTGCAGAGGGCGCTCCAGGCTGGACAAGAGCTAATTCCTAAGATGACCAGCAGGCAACATTCCCCCTATTCAAACATAACATTTTTCAAAATGGCCGACAGCACCAAACTTTGACGCCAGCGGAAACGGGGACAGAGGGCAGACCTAAACCCTAAATGGGGCATGGAAACCTGTCAAAAAATACATGGTAATGAATACTATAGAGATTATACTATTTTTGGGATCTGGAAAATATGCCTTATAGTGAGAGACTAAAGAAGCTCTATCGATTTAGTTCATCAAAGAGATCGAGAGATGACTTGATCATGGTCTACAAGTACTTAGATGGGGAAGAGATTTCTGACAGTACAGCTCTTTAATCTAGCAGAAAAAGGCATTATGAGATCCAGTGGTTTGAAGTTGAAACTAGACAAATTCAGATTAGATTAGATTAGAAATAAGGTATCCATTTTTAACGGTGAAGGTAATTAACTAGTGAAACGCAGGATGTAGTGGATTCTCCATCACATGCACTCTTTAAATCAAAACTGGACGACTTTCTAAAAACGGCAATAGGTCAACCAGAAGTTATGGGCTTGGTGCAGATGTTATTGGGTGTGGACCATGTTATGTATGAAGTTGGACTAGATGAGCCTCATGGTCCGTTCTGGCCTTAAATTCTATGAATTATGATTAGGTCACTTTGATCTGCTCTATGCAAATAAGATAAAAGGCCAAAAAAAAAAAAAAATCCAAGCACTCATTTTCCTGTCCTATTTCCTTCCCTTATCTGTTCGCAGTCAAAGCCATCAGCGGAGAAGCTGCTGCAGCAGAGTCAGATGGCTGGACTGTAACAGGAGAGGATCAGGAGAAAGCATTTGTAAGTTAATTTCATTTAAATTTGAACCTCTGAAAAAAATTTCCATAAGGGATTTGAGGTGTTTCCTTTTCTTCTTTTGTATTAGATGGTTTACTAGCTATACTGGAGCCTGATCCAAAGCTCACTGACGTTAATGGGAATCTTTCCACTGACTTCAGTGGGCTTTGGACCAGATCCTAGAGTCTTACCATACATCGACATGGGAATAAAAAAACCCACAGCTGGCCTAGGTGAGCTGACTTGGGCTCACAGGACTCGGGCTCTAGGGCTGAAAAATTGCTGTGTAATGTTTGGGCTTGGGCTGGACCGGAGCTCTGGGACCCTGTGGGGGTGGAGGGTACCTGCTTGGGCAGTTAGCCTGTGCCACTGTGAGTTACACTGCTGTTTTTGGCAAGCTACTTGATCAAAGCTAGCCCACGGCTGCCTACACATCCTGCAGGCACCCCTCCTGAATGCAATGTAGACATACCCCAAAGCATGTAGCAGTGAGCACGAGGCCTCCTGGCCCATTTCACTTAGGGCCTGAACCAAAGCTCAGATGTCAATGGGGGTCTCTCCACTGATTTGAAGGGGCTTTGGATCAGGTCCTGGGATAACTACAGCCTCTTCTCTCCCTTAATCTCGTCGTTTTAGCCACACACAGAGTAAAGAATGGCAGTATGTGGATGAGGGTATGACAGTCCTGGAAGGATCAAAACCTTCTCTGGGAAGCAGCATGCACAATCGGTCCCGATAAATCAGCTTATGTGCCAGATGATTGGAGGATAGCTAATGGGACACCAATTTTTAACAAAGGCTCCTGGCAACTACAGGCTGGTAAGCCTGATTTCAGTACAAGGCAAATTGGTTGAAACTATAGTAAAGAACAGAATTATCAGACACAGATGAACACGATTTGTTGGGGAAGAGTCAACGCGGCTTTGGTAAAAGGAAATCATGCCTCACCAATCTATTAGACTTCTTTGAGGGGGTCGACAAACATGGACAATGGTGATCTAGTAGATATAGTATATTTGGACTTTCAGAAAGCCTTTGACAAGGTCCCTTATCAAAGGCTCTTATGCAAAGTAAGCAGTCATGAGATAAGAGGGAAGGTCCTCTCATGGATCAGTAACTGGTTATAAGATAGGAAATAAAGGGTAGGAATAAATGGTCATTTTTCAGAATGGAGAGAGGTAAATAGTGGTGACCCCCAGGGATGTCTACTGGGACCAGCGCTGTTCAAAATATTCATAAATGATCTAGAAAATGGGGTAAACAGTGAGGTGGCAAAATTTGCCGATGATACTAAATTACTCAAGATAGTTAAGTCCAAAGCAGACTGTGAAGAGTTACAAAGGGACCTCACAAAACTGGGTGACTGGACAACAAAACACAGATGAAATTCAATGTTGATAAATGCAAAGTAATGGAAAACATAATCCCAACTATACATACAAAACAATGGGTTCTAAATTAGCTGTTACTCCTCAAGAAAGAGATCTTGGAGTCATCATGGATAGTTTTCTGAAAATATCTGCTCAGTGTGTAGCAGCAGTCAAAAAGCTAACAGAATGTTAGGAACCGTGAGGGAAGAGATAAATAATAAGACAGAAATTATCATAATGACACTATATAAATCCATGGTACGCCCACATCTTGAATACTGAATGCAGTTCTGGTTGTTCCAGCTCAAGAAAGATATATTAGAATTGGAGAAGGTACAGAGAATGGCAACAAAAATGATTAAGGGTATAGAACAGCTTCCATATGAGGAGAGATTAAAAATATGGGGCCATTTCAGCTTGGAAAAGAGACATCTGATTGAGGAATATGATAGAGGGCTGTACACTCATGAATGGTGTGGAGAAAGTGAATAGGGAAATCTTAGTTACTTTTCACATAACAGAAGAATCACAGTCACCCACTGAAATTAATAGGCAGCAAGTTTAAAACAAACAAAAGGAAGTATTTCTTCACACAACACACAGTCAATCTGTGGAACTCTTTGCCGGGGATGTTGTGATGGCCAAAAGTATAACGGTTTAAAGAACTCGATATGTTCATGGAGGATAGGTCCATCAATGGTTACAAGCCAAGATGGTTAGGGATACAACCGTGTTCTGGGATTCCCTAGCCTCTGACTGCCAGAAGCCGGGAGTGGATGACAGGGCATGGGTCACTCAATGATTGCCTGTTCTGTTCATTCCCTCTGAAACATCTGGCATTGGCCACTATCAGAAGACATGATACTGGGCTAGATGGACCATTGGTCTGACCCAGTATGACCATTCTTAGGTTCTTATGTTCCTGGGTAGTGTCATTTCCCTGACAGGACTCACTATGGACCCCCGCAAAGTAGCAGCGAAAAAGAGATCTCTTTATAGTGATTCAAATTGGATACTCAGGTTGGCATGTTCAAAGGAGTCCCAGGAAGTTAAGGTGTCCAACTCCCATTGACATTTATTGGGCTCCGAGTATATAACTCCATTGGACAACTTTGAAAATCCCAGCCTCAGAAAGTAAGGCCCTGTAATCACTAATCCCCTTTGAAACGCTTTGCCTTGCAACAGGTGGATGACAGAAGCAGATGGGTATTGGGAGAGAGAATAGGGTAATGATTTAAACACAAACTCTCGGTCTTCAAAATTACTAACAAATATGTATGTATTCCCCCATTTTATTACTATTATCCCCACCCTAACATATTATGGCTATGTAGGATTGACTGGATTTGTATTGTCTGATCTTGCAGCTTTGATAATTTGTAAATTTGTATAATTCTATTGGTGATCCCACGAAGCTTGTGGTATTCAGAAACATATACATGCTGTTAGACATTTACCTTTTATTATTTTCCATCGTCTGTTTCTTTATGACAATCAATTTGTAGGGGTTTTTTTTGTGATTACTTACTATCTAATTTAATTCTATGCAGTGCTTGCACTCAGAGCACTGACATTTGGAGAGTTATTTTCCACCACATAATTTCTAACGTCCTCCAATTCTTTTCTTGTTTCTTGGATCTGAGAAAATCGTTACCTTTTGCCTATGGAATTCACTGTCTCTTTTCTGTCAGGCTATACACTAAGGCTGCAGACAATATAATATTGCTCTTTCCTTGCCCTAGTTTTAGGTGGGGATTCATTAGTTCCTGATTATGTAACTGTTGCCACTTACAAAAAGTACTAACGCTACACTGTATGTTTTTCTCTTTCCCATGCCTGTTGATCTGGACAGACCTGGTTTTCCGGAGCTGTCAGGATTTGGGGGGACAGATTGCACATCAGATTCTAGTGAGGCTGTTGATGACTGTAAAAAGCTCCAGTTTTCTGCTGCTGATCACTCCCAGTCATTGCAGATATATAGGTAATATTCATTAGATTCATGCAGTATATACACCTTTGATTTTAAAGTTAATTAGAGTTGCAGGATATAGACAGACATAAACATACACACAGTATCTTCCTTGATTTCTTATCAACACATATGAATAGGCCTAGCCTAGGAACCTCTTTTAGAATCTCTGATGCCCAGGCACAAGTGAACTGTCCTGATTACAATTGCAATGCCTCTCAACATGCCTCTCAGGGTCACACACAGGTTACTTGACCTGCTAATTTTAACCTGCGCTGGTTTTGCTTAGCGTCAATACCTGTTCCTGCGCAAAAAGGCCTTGGGGCATGTCTACACTTGCCATTTAAAGTGGAAAATGTCCTTTTTGTGTGTGTGTGTGCAAAAACCACACTTGCCAATGACTTTTTGTAGTGAAACTCAGAAGTTTCACCTCAAAGAAAACCACCTCCACGAGAGGCGTACAGCTTTTTTTTTGCGGTGATGTGCAGACCTGTTTTTCCTGTTTACAGAGCTTTTAGCCTCTGCAGGATATCCCAGGGCACTTAGGCAATGACTCTGGCCAGCAGCTCCGCTATTGTGATGCTAGGTAAACAGACATCCACCCCCTCCCCCTATAAAGTCCCGGGGAACTTTGGAAACTCCCCTTCCTGTTTTCTTGGCAAGTGCTCACTTATCTGGCCAGGTGACAATGCTTGCTCCATGGAGCAGATGATCCCCTGCTTGGAGCAATGCTGAACTACTGGAGCTAATCAGTGTTTAGGGAGAGGAGGCTGTGCAGGGACCCAGGATGCTCCGCGATCCTCCCCTGGCCCTCTTCCCACAAGGCCCACCATCAAAATGGACAGAGCTGCGCTGTGGGATAGCTGCCCTCATGGCGCTGCTCTCTTCAGCAATGGAAGTGCTGCAAATGTAAACACTCGCCTGTGAAAGTGAGTACACAAACCAGCGCTTTTCTTTCACCGGTTCACTGTCACCGTTGAAACTGACAGCGCAAAAACTCTGCAAGCGTAGACATAGCCTTAGTCTTCACTCCAAAAAAGAGGTAGTTATCTCCACGTAAGATCCTGGAGGAGACAGGGCACTGCCATTTTTACCTCATCGTAGATCGGCGAGGTCCACCCCAGGTGTGGGTATAGGTCTCACAGGTCCCAGTTGAGCACCATCCCATGGTCACTCACCAGACTGTTGTGAGGGAACCCAGCTGATGTGTCCACTGTGTCTTAAGCTTCTGGAGCCTGAACAGAGACCATCTACCGCCCCATTTTGGGGGGTTCCCAGGCATACTATCCAGGTGCAGACCCTTTGTCTGGCAACGCTCCTGAGAGCTACACCCCAATTCTAGTTGCCTAGCTCCTGGGCTCAGTGCTGACTCCTCCAGACTGACCCGTAGCTTAAACACACCCTCTCCCAGACTCCCACCAGAAGTTTTGAGCCATCTGGTTTACCTCTTCAAGGGTGCACATGGTACCATAGAGCACAGAACACAGTGAGACACTTTGCCTACATTCTAACACCATCACCCTTTCACTTAACAGATAAAGCAGAAGAGAGTACAGATCATTTAGATCATAACAAACATCCCAAGCACAATGCCCCTCATTAGCTCACCCTTCCCTTGGGAGTCCTTGGAGGACCATCTGTGTTCAGGCACGGTCCCCTGCTTCATAGGCTCCTCCATGCTGGGTTGCTTCTCCATCATCTTGATCTGGCCCCAAATAGCTCAGCGCCTCTCTTTTTATAACCTTCTTGTCCCTGTATCATTAGCCTCAAAAGGTGACCACAGACCCCTGTCAGGTGACTTAGTGCCAAGGTGACCTCCCCCTTGATTAACCATTTCTCCTGGTGGGAAGCCAGTCTGTCGTTCAGAACTATTCTATTTCAGCGGGAGAGCTCTTTAAGTCAAGAACCCTCTTTTGTTATCCATGTGCCAACACCCCACTTGAATCCTAGTTCTAGATGGAGGTTAAAAGACAGTAGAAAAGTGAAGACCAGCCTTACAATCAAAATGGAGTTTGCAATCTCATGTGGTCATATATACAGAGTTAATCATCTCAAACAGAATTCATACACTGTACAGACAGATCCCCCAAATCATAACAACGGTGTTGATCTTGACTAGCTTCATCAAGGACTAAAAACTACCTGTGTCTTGGCTGCATGAGGATTTTACATCAAGATAGCTATCTTGACGTAAAATCACACCTCTTTTTGTAGTGAAGCCATAGCGTTCCTGTCATCTGTCATCCTCTCTTTTTATAAGGCCTCATGTACTTCTCAGGTACAGCATGGAGAGCAGCAGGCATCCCACACTGCCTCAGTGTTCCTCAGACCTGATCTGAGGGCTCCACTCCAAAGAGGCAAGAGTATAGTTTTGTCTCCAGAGCTCTTGAATTTTTGACACCTTGTGCAGAGACCGGTGATGTAGGCATCTCCACCAGGGACTGGGCTGAGGTCACCAAACATAGGCCACTAAACAGCTGGCAGAGGGTCAGTCACTGTCAACCTGGGATGGATTCAAACCTATGAAGTGGAGGTAGAAATCTCCATAATAACTTACTTAGCATGCAAACCTCACTTTTCGTATGTAGATCAAAATGTCTTTTGAAATGCACTATTGGTCCTCTTTACTTTTTTATTGCAGAATGTAACAGAGGGGTCTCTTGAAAAGTTTACCACCAAGGGTGGCAACAGTACCAATGTCTACCATGCCGCATACCACAGATAACCCAGCCAACCTGACTGACTACGAGTACCAATACTTAGAGGAGGAGGATTACATCCAGTTTTTGCTTTGCACAAAGGAAAATGTCAAGGCGTTTGGCAAGGTGTTCCTGCCAGTGCTCTATACAACAGTGTTTCTGCTTGGATTGGCTGGGAACTGTCTACTCTTTGCCATCTTGATCAAATATACCAAGAACAAGAAAATGACCGAGGTGTATCTGCTGAATCTCACCATTTCAGACCTTCTTTTCGTGGTAACCCTTCCCTTCTGGGCCATGTACGCAGCGTCTCAGTGGGTGTTTGGGAATGCCTTCTGCAAGATCATAAGTGTCATCTACACCACCAACTTCTACAGTGGCATCTTCTTTGTCAGCTGCATGAGTCTGGACAAATACCTGGAGATTGTTCATGGTTGGTCCAATAAAAACTTAAGGGCCCCAAGAAAGAGCTTCCTTGTCTCTTCAGTAGTGTGGGTTATTTCCATAGTGCTGTCTATTCCTGACTTTATCTTCATGCAGGTGCAGGATCTCCACAACGGGAGACGAGTTTGCCACCTCAACTATGGTCTGCACAACTCCATCTGGCAGCTTCTCTTTCAATTCCAGCAGATCCTGCTAGGCTTCTTCCTTCCATTCCTTTGCATGGTGTTCTTCTACTCCCGCGTAGCTTGTGTCCTCACTGCGTTAATGTCTCCTGGCAAGAAGAGAGCTCTCCGCCTGGTCGTTCTTTTGGTGGTAGTTTTCTTTGTGCTATGGTTCCCGTACAACGTTACCCTCTTTCTGCATTTGTTGCAAAACCTCCATGTGATTAAGGGTTGTGAAACTAGCAAGCACTTGGACTACGCTATGCAAGTGACTGAGAGCGTTGCCTTTATTCATTGTTGCCTCAACCCCTTGCTGTATGCTTTTGTGAACAAACGGTTCAGGTTACACTTAAAGAAGATTTTTGGGGCCATATTCAGGAGGCAGGATTTCTTTGTTCTCCAGGTGTCCGAGACAAGTCGTTCTTCTAGTAGGTGCACCGACCAAGTAGAAATGACAAGCATCACAAATGTGTAATGAATATTTAGAGAATTTCATTGCTGTACATGTTTTATTATCACATATTGTACTGTTTCTGGCGTGGAACTCATTCTGGAGTGATGTATGCATAAGCGGTTGGAGCACAGACCTGGGAATCACGAAGGACCAAGTATTAATCCCAGCTCTAGCACTGGGATCAGTTGTTTTGGGCAAATCACAACCTGCCTCTGCCTCAGTTTCCCTATCTGTGAACTCATGGGGATGGTAATAATTTGTTGGGAGGATTTTTCTAGAATGGTGTAAATATGGAGTAATCCCACTGAAGTTGGGAATCATTTTTGCATTTACACCGGTGTGTCTGAGAGCAGAATCTGTCCCTGTAATCAGTCACAATGAGGATACTCCAACAGAATGGAATTTGGCCGTGCAACTAGAGTTACAAAGGGATTACTCTGGATTTATACTGGTGTAACTGGCAGCTAAAATTTGTCTGATGTTTGTAAAGCATGTGGGCCCAGATCTGGACTTCCAGAGTCTTTGGGCTCCTAACTCCTATTGAAATAAATGAAAGTTAGGCACCTAAATATCTTGGAGAATCTGGGCTGTGGCGCAAACTGAGTGTGTGAGGCAGAGTGGCCTCCCTCCAAGCCTGACAGGGAGGAAACACTCCACATCTCCTGACTGGGCAGAACCAAGCTAGCCCTGTCCCTGTGCTGGAAGTGGAGGGGCAGGACAGGAAGTATAAAAGGAAGGCCTTCCAGCTAAGTTGGATTGGAGCCAGACATCTCTACCTTGCTGTGGAACTCTGGACCAGAGACCGAGCTGTGCAGTGCCCCAGGAAGAGACCAGCTGGGGAGAGGAGTTGGTGGACAGGGGTCCCATGCATTTACCCCGAGGAGACTGAAGACCTATGGATGAAGGAGCCACACCAAGGAAGGGTGGTTGGAAGTAGCTGAGGGGAACCAGACATTAGCCCAGTTATGTGGCCAGTAAATGAGTCAGCATGTTTCGGTGACTTCCCTGCTGACCCAGTGGTGGGACCACCCACGACTGTTCGGGCTCTGGGCTGGGACCTGGTAGAGTAGAGGGGCCTGGGTCCTCCTTCCCCCTGCTGCCAACCCCACCCCTGAGGTGGGGGGTCTATTCACCCCAGGCCAGAAGGCCTGTGGCTCTGCCCTGCCCAGAGGAGTAGAGCCCCAGACTACGTCTGCTGTCTGCTCCAGCTTGAAGGATTTAGCTAAAAGCTGCTCTTTACTCTCCCTGGCCAGAGGGTCAAGGCAATAGATTGTAGATTGCTATCTGCCTCAGCCAGGAGGCTGGGCAATAGACTGTGTGCTGTTCTGTCCTGACCACAGGGTCAGAGACCTAACCTTCTTAATGACTGCTTACTATGTTACATAGTGAGGCCGAGCGGGGAGGGACAACCACAGACCCACTGCACTGAGCAAACTGAGTTCTAAGTATTATCAGCGAGGGCGTACACAAACACATACACACAGAGAGATCTGGATTACGTACAATTTAGATGTCAAATACAGTGAAACCTGGTGTAATGGGCTGTCCACCCCACCCCGCACAAGAGTGGAAGTGGTTAATGGAGGGCAAGTGGGCCAATTAACCTAGTAGATTGAATACTGAAAGGAAAACCCTGATGAGAGGAACAGGTTTATCTGTGAAGGAACAGGCGAGGCCTATATCAAGCCAGGTGGCTGGCTACAGATAGGTAGTGATTGCTGGGAAAGGCTGCAGGGAAGTAGACTGCAGTCATTCCCTGAGTGGAGGGAGGTGGCAAACCCAGAGAGGGGGGAAGCCAGATAAGTAGGAAGAAGCCCAGGGAAACAGCCGCAAGAGGTAGGAGTATGCAGGGACTGTGGTTGCTTGTTATAGAGTTCCTGGGCGGGAACCCGGGCTAGAGGGTGGACCTGTGTTCCCCTCGCAGTCACTGGCAAGTGGAAAGGGCATTGGAGATGCTAGCCAGCCAGTGGGTCTGGAAGGACTCTGAATTCCCTGGAAGGGGAGGATCTTAGTGACCCAGCCCGAGGGCCAAGCCACGAAGAGGAGACTGCAGTTCCTGGTGTGCGAGGGGCTGCAGGGCAAGATAGTACAGGAGAAGATCTTGCCAGAAGGGAAGCACAATGCAGAGCTAATTCCCAGGACAGCCAGCAGGAGGCGCCACTAGCAGTGAGTGAACCCTGTGACACCTGGTCTACCAGGCCCCTGCCCTGCTGATCACTAGGATTTCAGTTTTTCCAAATGCATCACACTCTATTATGTGGCTACTTGTAACAATAGCTAGAGAAATATCAGATGCAGTGCCTTTGGTGGCTGCTGTTGATGGATTTCATGATAAATCCTTCCCTTACCCGTACTGCACACTGACAGTGGCCCAGTGACTATGCAATCCTCTGAATCGCTCCCACACACCCCAACCTCTCTAGCTTTTTAGGAATGGAAGCTTCACGTGATTCTTAAATATGTATGTCCCTTTCAAGAGGGAGACTGAAGTCCTAAGGTAAAATCTGGTCAGCCAGCACTGCAATAAATGCTAGTTGTGGTGGGTGGCAAAACTTCAATGGGCTTCAGTGGCAGAGGCCTCTATCTTTGAGGTCAATGTCCCAGAAATCCTAAGGATGTTTTTATTATGCATCCAGTGAAAGGTGGTGAGGGTTTTGGAATCACCATAATTGCTTTATTGCCATTAGATTTGCTCTAACAACGAGGAGTACTTGTGGCACCTTGGAGACTAACAAATTTATTTGGGCATAAGCTTTCGTGGGCTAAAACCCACTTCATCAGATGCACGGAGTGGAAAATACAGTAGGAAGATATATATACACATAGTACATGAAAAGATGGGAGTTGCCTTACCAATTCTAACGAGACAATTCAATTAAAGTGGGCTATTATCAGCATGAGGAAAACATCACTTTTGTAGTGGTAATCAGGGTGGCCCATTTCAAACAGTTGACAAGAAGGTGTGAGTAACAGTAGGGGGAAATTAGCATGGGGAAATTCGTTTTTAGTTCTTGTAGTGACCCATCCACTCCCGGTCTTTATTCAGGCCTAATTTGATGGTGTCCAGTTTGCAAATTAATTCCAGTTCTGCAGTTTCTTGTTGGAGTCTGTTTTTGAAGTTTTTTTCCGTGAAGAATGGCCATTTTAAAGTCTGTTATTGACTGTCCAGGGACGTTGACGTGTTCTCCTACTGGTTTTTGAATGTTACAATTCTTGATGTCTGATTTGTGTCCGTTTATTCTTTTGCGTAGAGACTGTCCGGTTTGGCCAACGTACATGGCAGAGGGGCATTGCTGGCATATATCACATTGGTAGACGTGCAGGTGAATGAGCCCCTGATGGGGTGGCTAATGTGATTAGGTCCTATGATGGTGTCCCCTGAATAGATATGTGGACAGAGCTGGCAACGGAGTTTGTTGCACGGATAGGTTCCTGGGTTAGTGTTTTTGTTGTGTGGTGCGTAGTTGCTGGTGAGTATTTGCTTCAGGTTGGGGGGCTATCTGTAAGCGAGGACTGGCCTGTCTCCCAAGTCACACCAGGAAGAGATGAAGACAAATAGCAAGCAAGGAACTCCTTAAAAGTGGAGGGAGGGAAAACAACAAACATGGACTAAACTACTTACATGAATGTTACAGTGTTTTGTTTAAGTATCAATTATTGCCCAAGCAATGCCAGGCCTTACACTCCACTTGAAGGCATGCCTCTGTTTGCCTGTAACAGCGTAACTTTGAAAAACCACGTCCAATCAATTCCAAAATGGCAGAGAACGTTCTAGACATGGGCAGGCAGCACATGCTTGAGTTTGATGGCAATCAGAAAACCAGGAGAGGGGGACACAAAGATTCCCCTGGCCTGTGGTTAGCAGCCTCAGCAGGTCAGCCACCTCTGTAATTGTCTATAGTACAAAGAAGTGGCGGATGGTGGCAATTAGCACCTTCCAGAATAATACACCCCCCCCCCCGCCACACACACACCTCAGCTCTGCCCATCATCCCACGAGAGTTTAGCATGTTGAAGCCCTCAATGACTTCTCTCAAGGACCAGTGCTGTAGTCATGCCGGAACGGTGTTCGCCTCGTTTTCTGGGAGCAGGAATGGTGTTCCAGTTCTTCTGACAAGTGTTAGCTTGCTGCAGAGGTGCAATGAAAGGATCCCCCCACACCCATACCGGGAACCCCAGACTCATTAGCGAGCCACCATCTCTCCTTCTGGAGCAGGGCCGGACGTGGATCTCTTCATGAGTTCCAGCACTTCTTTCTTTAGGACTCCAGCATGGTCCCAGACCGAAAGAAAGAAAGGGTGGGGTGTGAGGGGGAAGATGAGCATGGGGGGTACACAATCCCTGACACAGTGGGGAAGGGATGAATGGGGGATAAAAAAAGCCCCTGGCAGCGGGTGAAGGGGGAACAGGAGACACAGAGCCCCGGGCATAGGGGGAGGGAATGACTGGAGGATACACAGTCTCCAGCATGGTGGAGAATGTTGGGGGACACACAGAACCCCTGGAATGAAGGTGAGGATGGAATGGGGGCACACAAAGCTCCAGGCACCTGGTTAGGAAGGAATGGGGGGCACAGAATCCCTGGCATGGGGGTGAGCGTTGGCTGGGGTGGGGGGTCACAAAAAGACCCTGACATATGGTGAGAGGGAAATGTGGCCACCCAGAATCCCTGGCCTGGGGGTGAGCAGGAAATGGGGGGCACACAGAGCCACTGGCATAGGGATGGGGTGGGGAATGGGGAGGGGAATGGGGCATGCAGAGCCCCTGGCATGGGGAGAGGGGGAGAAAATGGGGACACACAGAATCCCTGGCATGGGGATGAAGGGGAAATGGGGGCACACACAGAGCCTCTGGTATGGGGAGGAAGGGGGGCACCCAGAGTCTCTGGCATTGGGTTAGGGGAGTATGGGGGACACACAGTCCTTGGCATAGGGATGAGGGGGAAATGGGGGGGCACACAGAGCTCCTGGCATGGGGAGAATGGGGGCACACAATCTCTGGAGTGCGGGGGAATGGGAGCACGCAGTGCCCTGGGCATGGGGGTGAGAGGGGAGTGGGGGGCAGACAGAGCCCCTGGTTTGGGGGAATGATGTGAGGGAATTGGGGACTCAGAGCCCATGGCATGGGAGAAGAATGTGGGTCCCTGGTTTGGGATAATGGGGGTCACACAGAGTCCTTGGCATGAGTGGAGAACTGAATGGGGAGGAGTTACACAGAGGAAGGGAGTGAGGGAGTTGCAGAGCGTCCCTGCAATAGATGTGGATGGGAGTCTGGCACCCAGGGAGCCAGTGGTAGGAACAGAGGAATGCAAGGTGCCCCGGTGTGTTCAATGAACTCTGTTGACAGAGGCAGTGAAGCATGCGACCCTCTGCCTTACTTTGGAAATGTTCCTTTGTAACTAATGGAGAAGGGGTGAAGTTCTTCAAAAAATGAGCATGTAGATGCTGAGAGATCAGTTCTGTCATCATGGGGAATGGTGACCTCCTGAGAAGAAAATAGCCTCGCCTGAAGGTCACATCTCACAATAAAGGATCAGGGTCAGTCCCATTACTAAAGCCAGAGAAAGGAACAGAAAATGTGGTAGCACCAGCATCGCCTCTAAATAGAACGTTCCCCTAGGTATTTGCAGAAACAGAGACAGGTCTTTGAGATAAAAAGCGACCGGCCTTGACTACCAATCCAGATCCATGTCCAAGGCCACTATGTAATTACCCATAACAGGGACACAGCCTTGGACAGAAAGATACCTACTGTTAACTATTAACTGATTCACATTAACTGGGGTGGGGGATTGGCAGGTGCAAGGTTAAACTAGGGTGGTCTGATTTTCAAAAGGTGCTGATCACCTGCAGCTCTGATTGGACAGGTCCTAACTGAAGTCCATCTTGAAACTAGATAATTAAAAACGAGCCAGGTTCCCCTGGCTGGGAAAAGACTATTCGCTGGATTGGTTTTAGAACTAGTTAGAAGCATTTTATCAATAAGGACTGTTATCCGCTAAAATCTAGGGCACCCTGCCTATAACCTATCGAGGGCTCAAGGTGTGACCTGCTTAATTTAGGTACCCCCACCCTTTCCCTACTGAGGGCTTAGGGTGTAAAGCATCTACCCTTACCCTTGGGGCACAGGGAAAAACCTGGTCAATTTAAGTACTTGCCCTTTCCCTCAGGGCTCTATGGATCTACAGGATCTTTTCCCAGTGAAAGAGCTTTCCACGGCTGTGCTCTAAACATCTATTTATTAGCAACACAACACAGAATATGTACGCCAAGCAAATCTATGATGCTCACCACTCCCAATATACTGAGAAACGTCACCTGATGGCCAGTCCGGATCCACTCCTCTGGGGGTGCCGGTGATGCCTCTTGCACATGACGGTCATGCAGAGGGGTCAAAGTATTAGCAGCTTGGTGTTGAGCTGCAGTCCGGAGATGGTTCCCCCAAAGAGAATTGGTTTTTAGTTACATTATACAGGTAAAATTAGCTACCTCCTTTAACTTTACTAAACCAGTCACATTATTCGATACCCTTAGGTAGCAACATTTAACCAATCATGCACTGGCACCTATGTTTCCTCCTCCCTGCTCAAATCTTTTCTACATTTTATCTTTCGTGCCTAAATTGTAACTTCTTTATGACCTTCTTTGTGAGTGCAGATGGTCAGCATACATTCGCTGGTCAGAGCTTAGCTTATCTATTTTACCATTTGTTGAGGTCTTTCTGTTTCCTCCCTAAACTTCCAGCGCCTGGGTGTTTCTACTGTACAACCCATGGTGTTATAACTCTTGTTAGGGACATACCTGAGGTGGGGGTTCCTTAGCAGCAGGGGAGCATTTTTCTTAATTTTAGCGGTGAAAACCCTGGGTTTCACCCAAGGTTAGTTGAGGCTAGTTTAGTATGAGGGCGAGTTAAGTCCCAGGCCTACAAGACAATCCCCTTGGTGCTGCAGTGCTAATCACCTCTGAAAATCAAGCTACATCTCTGTAGGCGCTCCAGTCGGTGCATGGGATAGAAACGTTGCATGAAACGTTCAACACTTACTCCCCAACTGGGCAATCTGTTAGGGAGTAGAACAGTGGAAGCTTGGTCACTGGGGCAGGGGTGATGGACTCTTCATAAAAGTGGGGGGACCATGAGGCCACCCCCCCATGGCCCTGCTTCATCTCTCCTCTTCCCCCTAAGGCCATGCCCCCAACCAAGCTGGAAGTCAGAGCCTGTTGGGGAGTGGGGGGCCCCGAGAGCAGCCCCCGGCCCGGGTCCCCACCCCCCTGGGTCTCCCACCCAGGGCAAGTGGAGGGTACGTGCCTCCTTACAGCTGCCCACGCAGACCCTCCATCTGCTCTGGGCAGGGAGCCCAGGGGGCGGGGCCACAGGCCGGGGGCTGCTCTCTGGCCCCTTCCCCCAGGCAGGTGAAGGGTCTGCGGCTCCCCACAGCTGCCCCGGCTCCCTGAGCCGCTCTTACCGTGGCCAGGCTCCAGCTTCTGGCCTGGCTGGGAGGTGGGGCTTGGGGGAGAAGAGGAGGGGCAGGGCCCTTGGTGAAAAGTGAATGGGCTAGGCCTGTCCACTTTCAAAAGTGGGAGGGCCATAGCCCCTTGGCTCCCCCTGTTCTTCCACCCCTGCACTGGGGACATAATTAGATTAGACAAAGTAGTGGTAAATGTCCAGTGCTGCCCCACTGCTGGCCTTCAGGTAGGTCAGTGTGAGGATGGTGGGACACAACTTGCCACACTTATGCGTACTGCCAAACCTCATTCAGTCCTAGGGAAATCCGTTTGCCCAATGAGAGGGAAGGAGAAAGCGAGCCACTCTGTTATGAGCTACTGGTTTCACTCTCTCCTAAACTGTTCACATCTATATATGGAGAGGGTGGGCAGGACAGCCCAGGGAGTCTGACAACTCCGGACCTAGGTCCATATTTAAAAACATAGGGTGAGACCCTCACTCCCACCCTGCCCACTTCACACTAAGTAAAAGGACCAGAACAATGTAAAGGGAGTCTTAAACCCTTTTTCTGGCCCAGGGAGGATTCACACAATGCAGGTAGGGTTGCCAACCTTCCACGATTGCCCTGGGGTCTCCAAGAACCAACGATGAGTCTCAGATTGTGTCATGCAATCCGTAGTACAAGTAGGGCAGTAGTCTCCAGTGTGCAGTACCGGCAAGAGATTTTTAGTGGGTACGGGGTACCGGAAAGATTTGGGGCTCCCCTCTCCCCCAAGAGGGGGGTGGGGCTGCACTTTGCAGCTGGGGATGGCATTCATTCTTTGTATGGCTTTAACAGCACAATGCATATGCTAACAAACTTTAACAAAGCCCTTGTGCTAGTAAAGCCATATAAACAAGGGCTTTGTTAAAGTTTGTTAGCATATGCATTGTGCTAGTAAAGCCATATAAAGTTTATATATATAAAGGGGTTAAAGTTTGTTAGCATATGTATTGTGTTGTTAAGTTGGTCAGGAGTCTTCAAGAAGGGAGGGGCGGGGGGGACAGAAGGTGTTTAAACAGTGTTTTTGATTCTGTTTCTCCCCATTGGTCTGAATTATCCATGACATTCATACTGCATCACATCAAGTCCAAATCATTAGAGGAATGCCTCTGCTTACACTGACCAGAGCATGTTTGGATTCTGATGTCAGCCCAGTTCTGCAGCCTGACAGGAATCATGTGTTGTCCCCAGTGTACACAGAATTCTTTGCAGCCAAACTAGTCGAACATGCATTTTGTTAACTGGAACTGGAGCGGCAAAACAAAGAAAACAAATGCCTCATTGTCGATCTTTGTGGGTGAGAGAACTATAAGTGAAGATTAAAATGCTGGACACTGACAGCCTTAAACCAGCTGCCTCAGGAACCTGTCAAGAACTTTGCTGAAAATATGTTCCCCATCTTAGCAACAGATCTAAGACCTATCACACATCCGCCCACCTTTATTTGAATGAAGCTCCTTCTGATCTGACAGCTTAGGCACTGTCATTTCATCCAGAACAATTTACAAACTTGGAACCTAAGCCTGTAAACCCTTAATCATTTGATCAATCCCATTGAAGACAATGGGACTATTTGCATGTCTATGGACCACTTTTGTGGTAAGAGTTTCAGGACTCCGTTCTTTTCCTATAAAGGAAGTTGAATCCACCATTGAAATGCAGTGTTTGGGTACAATATCATAATGCAGTTTAGGATACAGTTCTACTTAAAATGTGTCTTTTAATAAGTCAGACATATGCTGAAATGGCTCCTCACCCAACTCTCATATTCCATAAAAACAGACTGAAATACTACATATTTAGGGAGGGGGGGAAGTGAGTAGTTAAGCATGTCAATATTTGTATATACAAACACATTTCATCACTGTACTGGAAAAAGTAGCTGAACTTAAATTTTCTTCAAATTCCATAGAAACTTAACAGCCCCAAATGTTTTCTATGCTTATCAGTGTGAACCCGAAAAAAATTACATGCCTTCTAAGAGAAAAGAATCAGTTTACACTTACTGAAAAAAAAAAATTCCTTCCAACTGGTGTTCAGAAGAGTGCTACAAGACACATACATAACCTCATGAGCAGAGGGCAGAGAGGAGACCCTCCCACATTATGACCAGCAGAAAAAAAACAACAATAATAATATCTAAAAGAGGCAGAGGTTCACAGATTTGCAAATCTAAAAACCTGTGTTATGCTTTAAACCACTCAGCACATAACTTTTTAATGTTCAGAAGCCTGGTAACTGCAAAGGAACACTGAAACCCATTAACCTGAATGGTTTCAGAGTAGCAGCCATGTTAGTCTGTATTCGCAAAAAGAAAAGGAGTACTTGTGGCACCTTAGAGACCAACCAATTTATTTGAGCATGAGCTTTCGTGAGCTACAGCTCACTTCATCGGATGCATCCAATGAAGTGAGCTGTAGCTCACGAAAGCTTATGCTCAAATAAATTGGTTAGTCTCTAAGGTGCCACAAGTACTCCTTTTCTTTTTATTAACCTGAATGTGTGCCAGGCAGTATGCCTCACTGACTAAGCGTGCAGTTACATCTGAACAGATAAAAATTAACCTTGCCCTTTTAGACTAAACAGAGTTATGGCACTGGCTCCATCTCTGTTGTTACATAACAGATAACAAAACTCCAGTGGGGCATGGTGCTGGCACATAGGGGTCTCAGGTATGTGGTGTGATTTTTCAGAATCTCTTTTGGGAATAGTCATGTAGGTGAAATAGCTGGTGCTTATGATTATGCTATTCTATGCATGTATATTCTTCTTGGTATCTGAAGTTATGAATATTAGCTACGTTTACTACATGTTTGCTCCTGTCATAAGGCCCACACGCTATTTAGCCAGCACATGAAGGGACAAGTCAAGTTGAATGGTTCATTAAGGAACACTTAGCTCACAATGGACTTTTTGTGAATATTCTAACTAGAATATGGGTGGGGACGTGTAACTTGCCCATGTGACTCCAAACGCTGTCTTTCACGGTAAAACCAGATTTCCCTTTACTTGGCGCTAAAAGGCCCTGCCCTGGAAATATCTCCATTTTGCCTCTTTCCTGATCTGGCCTCTTTCCTGATCCGGTCTCTGGCCTATGAACATATGGTAATGGGAGCATTCTAACCAAGGGACTGAGGACTTTAAGGTAATCTGGAGCCTTCATATTTTCTTGATCCTTTGCAGGTGGACTTATGGGTTGGATATGGTACGGAGACTGCTCTAGCTTCATTGATTGCTGATTTCTCACTTGCAATGGATAAAGATCAGATGTCTGCTGACTTTCTCACGAGTCAGCAGCCTTTGATACCTGTGGTATAAGCAACATAGCCTTTGCTTGAGTGGTTTTGCTCCTTCATCTCCAAATGTCAAAGCCTGTTCCCATTGAACTCCATAGCAAAACTCCTTTTGATCTCAATGAGAACAGGATTTGGCCCCAAGAGATCAGAGAATGTGATTTTGATCAATTGCTTGTCTGTCCAGAGACAGTTCTCAGGCATGTTCTGCCAGGCTGGTTTTGATTGCCCCTCCTGTATGTCATGCTGAGGAAAATAATAAAACAATGTGGGCTGTAGTTCTCTCAAGGTGCACAGGGCACACACAGTTCTGTGCCTCTTTTCCATCAAACCCAAATGGCTCAGCACCTTTCCTTTCCTAGTGCCTGGCGGAGAGCAATACTTAGATAAAGGCAAGCTAGCAGAAGCTTAGTTTGGACATAAGGGAGGCACTGATAGTGTGTTAAGGGAAAGTGGGGTGATTGTCTTTCCTATTCTTTCATTTAAGAAGTTTTCAATTTGGGGTTCTGCTGGCTCCTCAATGACACCTGGAAGTACAGGTGACACCAGGGGCTCAAAGCATCAAGTAAAGGGGGATGTCAGAGGAGACGGGGAGGAATCACATGCTCTCCCTTGTGTCCCTCCCACGAATGCAGTACCGGCAAGAAATGATTTCTACTTGCACCAATGCATGCAATGAAACCTCCAGGAATACATCCAACCCAAACTGGCAATCCAAAGTGCAGGCACGGGGGGGAGACAGCCACAGGCTGTCCCCGGGGGACCCTATCACAAGCCCTGGCACAGGGGGATGTGCTGGGGGAAGGGCTGGGTATGGGAGGAGCATGTCAGGGACAGGTACTGCAGAGTTTCTGGGTAATGCTGCAGCCTGGAGGGTAGTTCTGGGAGGCTGCCCTAACATAGGCCCCCAAGGCTGTTTAAATTATGCTGGGGGGCCTTCCAAACCCTTGGAGCATCCCAGAATTGGGAGGGCACAAAGGGGACTTAAAACTACCTTAACCTCCCTTCCTCTTGGGTTTCAGAGTAGCAGCCGTGTTAGTCTGTATCCGCAAAAAGAAAAGGAGGACTTGTGGCACCTTAGAGACTAAGAAATTTATTTGAGCATAAGCTTTCGTGAGCTACAGCTCACTTCATCGGATGCATTCAGTGGAAAATACAGTGGGGAGATTTATATACATAGAGAACATGAAACAATGGGTGTTACCATACACACTGTAACCAGAGTGATCAGGTAAGGTGAGCTATTACCAGCAGGAGAGCGGGGGAGGGGGGGTTTTGTAGTGATAATCAAGGTGGGCCATTTCCAGCAGTTGACAAGAACATCTAAGGAATGGGGAGGGGGGGAATAAACATGGGGAAATAGTTTTACTTTGTGCAATGACCCATCTACTCCCAGTCTCTATTCAAGCCTAAGTTAATTGTATCCAGTTTGCAAATTCAATTCCAATTCAGCAGTCTCTCGTTGGAGTCTGTTTTTGAAGTTTTTTTGTTGAAGTATTGCCACTGAGATAGGTCTACTTGAGCTGGAAATTATACCTCCAGCTACAGGATAGACAGTCAATCTAGGTCGCACAGTTGCATTTGCTGTCAGGGCTAATAAAGTCCTATTTTTCTTGCCTCCTTTCTGCAGGGTTCATGGATGCAGGATGGGTGCTTGTTTGCTTGGTCATTTAAAGTCAGCAAATGGAATAACATCTGGGGTATTAATCCACCTGCAGCCTTTTCTCCCATTACAGGTCCATTCTCATCCTGATGCACTGGGGAGTGTATACAGGTGGCTATGAGGGTTTTACCATTGACTGAAATGGGAGCAGGAGCAGGCCCAGACTGTATAAATCCACATACTCTAGTAGGCTGAGGATATTCCCCTTAGTTTTGGTGAGTGATATATTGCCTAAGGAGCCAAACAGATGAAGACAAGCGCACATTTCAGCTGCAAAGGCGTATCAGCTTTCAGGGTCATCTTTGCTGTTCTTGCTTGGTTGGGAGACCTTGACCTGTTTGTTGTCTAGATTGAGCTGATTCCGCCCTGGAAACGAGGTTTACTTTTTGGCTAGACTGTCAGGCTGCAACACTGAGACTCATTAAAAGTTATGAGGTATTTTTGCTTAAAACCAGTTAGGTTGTTTGCCCCCACTGCTCCTACTGGGAGGCTGAAGGGACAGAATTGAAGTACAGTAACTGTGGAAGACAACACAGTGCAGCATACGGAGCAGCAAAGCAAGCAAAAGAGATACCAAAACTAAGAGTTACAAATAGCATATCGTATGTGGAAGCTACCAGGAGGGGAAAAGACCAAAACAGGAAGAGGACAGGAAACTGAGTAAGGAGAAAGAGAGAAAGAGACAACAAGCTAAGTCAAAGGATATGAGGGGAAAAAGAAGGCATATAATGTATTGTGGCAGAGCTCCAACCTTGTCCCCATGGGTCCCGCGCTTCCAGGCAGTTTATGCTAGCCTCAGAGGCTCACTGTGACCCTCCACGTAGCCCTTTTCTCCCCCGGGCCAGGGTTACAGTATACTGAGCCCTTTTCATCATAAGCCAGCAAGGAGGTTGGTGAGAGAACTCCCACAGTCTCTGTTGTCCCTATAGGCTTATTTCATAATAGTTTAGCCTCCTGTCCTGACAGGGGCCTGTCTTCCCCTCCCAGGAGGTGTTTCTGTAGTGGCGGGCTGGGGGGAAACCTGGCCCGGCCCCACCCTCTACTCCGGGTTCCGGCCCAGGGACCCTACTGGCAGCAGCTGTTGGCAGCTGACCTTTCACTGCCAGAGTTGCTACATTTCCCTGGGCCACTTCCCCACAGCTCTCCCACTTCTCTCTTCTTCACCCTTACCTTAGGGCTCCCTTACCGATGGCTTGAGGGTGTCTTCAGTACTCAGCCCTTTAGCCACACTTCTTCTCCCTTAGGTCTCCTCAGCTTGACTGGAGTGAGCCCTTTTCTAGTATCAGAAGGGCCTTAATTAGAGTCAGGTGGTCACATTAACTTAATGGCCTCACCTGACTCTTTGCAGGTTAATTGGAGTCAGGTGTTCTCATTAGCCTGGAGCAGCCCCTGTTCTGGTCAGTCAAGGAACAGAAAACAGCTAATCCAGTGGCCAGTATATCTGTCTTCTGCTACTCTGTTGTTACACCGTCCTGGGCCGCACCATCTTCGACAACCTGTATCTGGTCCGGGACCTTTTGGAACTCGGGTGTAGGGACGGTCTGTCGTTCGCCCTCCTGTCCCTGGATCAGGAGAAGGCGTTCGACAGGGTGGATCACGGGTATCTCCTGGGCACTCTGCGAGCGTTTGGCTTGGGTCCCCAGTTTGTGGGTTTTCTCCGGGTGCTGTACGCCTCCGCAGAGTGTCTGGTCAGGCTCAACTGGACCCTGACCGAACCGGTCAGCTTCGGGCGAGGAGTACGGCAGGGGTGCCCCCTCTCGGGTCAGCTGTACGCTCTGGCGATAGAGCCCTTCCTCTGTCTCCTCCGCAGGAGGTTGACGGGGTTGGCGCTACGGGAGCCGGAGCTGCGGCTGGTCCTGTCGGCATACGCCGACGATGTACTCCTCGTGGTCCAGGACCCGGGCGACTTAGCGCGGGTGGAGGCTTGCCAGGCTGTGTACTCGGCAGCCTCCTCCACCCGGGTCAACTGGGTCAAGAGCTCTGGCTTGGTGGTAGGGGACTGGCGGCAGGCGAGATCCCTCCCACCCGCGCTTCAAGCCATCCGGTGGAGCGCGGGTCCGCTGCTCTATCTCGGCGTTTACCTTTCCGCCACGCATCCGTCTCCGCCGGACAACTGGCAAGGTTTAGAGGGCAGGGTGGTAGAGCGGCTCCGGAGGTGGACGGGACTGCTCCGGTGTCTGTCCTTTCGAGGGCGGGCACTGGTGCTCAACCAACTAGTCCTGTCCATGCTCTGGTACCGGCTCAACACCCTGGTCCCGGCCCCGGATTTCCTGGCCAACCTCCGGAAATTGATTCTGGAGTTCTTCTGGTCAGGACTGCACTGGGTCTCTGCAGGGGTTCTCCATCTGCCCCTGGAGGAGGGAGGGCAGGGCCTGACGTGTCTCCGCACTCAGGTCCATGTCTTCCGCCTCCAAGCCCTGCAGAGGCTCCTTTATGGTGCAGGTAGTCCGGCGTGGAGCATATTGGCGCACGCCTTCCTGCGCTGCCTCCGAGGGCTCCGATATGACCGGCAGCTCCTTTATCTCCATCCGAGGGGTCTTCTGCGAGACCTCTCCGGGCTGCCGGTCTTCTACCAGGACCTCCTCCGGACCTGGAAACTGTTTGCAGCGACCAGGTCCGTGGCGGCCTCC
Organism: Chelonia mydas; assembly: GCF_015237465.2. Taxonomy (NCBI): domain Eukaryota; kingdom Metazoa; phylum Chordata; order Testudines; family Cheloniidae; genus Chelonia; species Chelonia mydas. Next base: position 253,772,273 of record NC_057850.1, read on the forward strand.
GTGGGGGAAGATCTCCTCGCGGAGCCCCTGCTACATAACCCCTACCTCCGTGTGCAGGTGGCGGAGTCCCCCTCGGTGCGCCAGAGGTTGGTCCTGGCAGAAGTCACCAAAGTCGGAGACCTCCTGGACTACGACCGGGGAGACTGGCTGGATCCCCTGACGCTCGCTCAGCGCATGGGGCTCTCCAGACCTCGTACTGCCCTGCGCGTACTTCACGAGGTGAGGGCCGCTTTGCCGCCCGCTGCTCGGGTTTACCTCGACCGGGTCCTGCGAGAGGGCGCGCCCCGCCCACCCTCCACCCCAGGCCCTCCGGACCTTTTCATCGGGCCCCTGCCCCGTGGACCCGACCGACCCCCCCGCCCCTTCACCGTGAGCCGGCTGCACGAGCTGCAGCCGGTCCGGTTCCAGACCGCGCCAAAACAACATCTCTACACGCTCGTGCTCCACACCCTTCATGTCCTCACCCTCGCGTCCCGCCCTGACACAAAGTGGCGGGACCTCCTGCCACCTCTAGAGGGTGAGGAGCCCCGGTGGGCCAGCCTCTATTCCACCTTAGTCCCGCGGCCCGCCGGGGATATCAGTTGGCGGCTCCTCCACGGGGCCGTGAGCACGGGTGTGTACTTGGCGCGGTTTACCCCAGTCCCGGACACCTGCCCCTTTTGCGGCGTGAGGGAAACCCTGGCGCACATCTATCTGGAGTGCGCCAGGTTGCAGCCCCTATTCCGGCTCCTCACCGATATTTTATTAAAGTTTTGGTTGCACTTTTCTCCTCACCTTCTTATCTACGCACTCCCTGTCCGTGGCCCCACTAAGTCGCGGGACCTCCTGGTCAACCTCCTCCTGGCCCTGGCTAAAGTGGCCATCTATAAAACCAGGGTGAGGAGGTTGGCCGATGGAGTCTCCTGCGACTGCGGGGCCTATTTCCGATCCTCCGTCCGTTCACGCCTCCAGGCAGAATTCCTCTGGGCGGCGTCCACCGACTCCCTTGAGGCCTTTGAGGAGCAGTGGGCGCTGTCTGGGGTTCTCTGCTCGGTGTCCCCGTCCGGTTCCCTTCTTTTGACCCTTTGACCGCACTCCCGTCCCTGTTTTTCATTAGTTGTCCCCCGTAATTTTTTGGTCTCCAGGTCCTGTGGATCTCCCCCTTAGGCTGGGGGGGGATCCTTTAGCGGTGGGCGAGCTTTGCCCGCCCACTTCCTGGATCCCAATAGGGCTACTCTGTTGTACCCAACTGGCCTGGGTCTATCACAGTATAGACAAAGCAGGTTATAGCTGTTATGATTGAAGTAATAAACGTCACATCACAGACAGGATAAAAAACAGAGAAAATGAAAATTACAATTAAAGTAGCAGAAAAGTACCTACATGTTCGCAACTAAGCAGTAGAATGACTCTATGCTTGTTTAAGTGAAGAAAATACTGAAGGATAAATAGAATGGTGCTATTTACTGTTGGAATGCACACAGCCTAATAGGACCGGGACAGGAACTAAACAAAGTGTCCTTGGTAATGATACCAAACCTGATATCATTTGTGTACAAGAAACATAGTTAATAGGAAAACTAGAGTTCAGAATCCCAGGATATGGCATCTGTAGGCAAGACAGAGAGGTAGAAAAGAGAGGCGGAGTTTGTACGTTAATTAAGGAAAACCTAAATTATCTTGAACTTGAAGTGAAGTAACTAAGTATACAATATAATGCTAGTGAGATTCCAAAGCAAAATCTGCATCTCTGAGACTATGTAATGTATGCAACCCCTGCGGAAAATTGGAGATTAAGGATTTGATGGAGATAGTTGAAGATGCCACAGGCTCCTGTATTATATGTGGAGACCTAAACGGATGTAACAGATTGTGGGGAAGTGGAAAAAGTGATTGTTGTCAGAAGTCACTGGTGTGGTGCTCTGCTCTGTTCAATGTTGATAACAGTCAGCTGTGTTAGTGTATTCCCTCTGTGTGCTGCCCCGGCTCTGCAGATCGCTGGCACAGCAGACCCCAAGAGAACCCCCAATGACCACAGACTCTGATAAGGTACAAAGACACCAGGACAGGTTTATTGCCAAACGAAACACAGTCTCTCGCTCCCCGGATCAGACGTCTACAGTTCTGCTAGTACATATGTGCTCTCTGACAATGGACTGGCTCAGTCAGTGGCGAGATTTACCACTGCCCCCTAGGCCAGACAAAGACATCCACTCAGGGATGCATTCTTATACATAGGCACAAACAAGTTACACATCACTCCTGGCGCGTAGAGGTGCACCCCTCTAGGTGGCAGGCTGCCGCCTCTTACAAAATAACTCTACCATATTACCTTCCTGCCTCTGTCTTTAGGATAGGTCAGCCTGTCTGTGGGGAATGTGCTAGTACCAGAGTGTTCTGGTCCTATCCTGGCACGTATTTCCATAACTAGTGCCCAGTACCTTTTAGGTACGTGTATTTTTGCAACATCAGCCCTCTTCTTGCCAGATTCCGTGAGCAGGGCCTGCCTCTGGCTCACAGCTTAACTGTGCTTTATGTTAGCAAAGTCTTGACCATTATTTTAGTTCAGGCCTTAGGCTTCGTACCAGGCCTCTGATGCAAGAGTTTATGTTTCAGGGCCCCATCTTATCACTGTAGTAAGAATGGCAAATGTCTTGCACAATTCATGGATGAAAATAATGTAGAGATGCTGAATGATGGTCTATCCACTAGATTTAAAGCAGCCAATGGAACCAGAGGTGAGTCATGGGAGGGACACAAAGGTGGGCACCAGCTAAACGGGGGCATGTGATCTCCCCATGTGACCTCCCATGTGACTCTGCCCCTCGCCCGGGGCCCCCCTTGCGCTCTCCCTGTCCCCTCCCCATCCCATGTTACCTGAGGGTAGGGGCTCTGTCCTCCCGCTGCGCCGGATACAGATTTCTGAGCCGCAGGGCTCTCTGGAACTTCAGCGGTGAAAGGAGCAGAATATGGGGCTACCTGGCTGCCCCACGCCAGCAGTTCCCCTGACACAGCTATTCTGGTACCGCCCGCAGCCCTGTCCTCCGGCGGAGCAGTACAGATCCCTGGAGAGGCAGCTGTGTGGAAGGGCTGGGGGTGGTACAGAGTGTGCCCACATTCTGCTCCTTTCTCCACTGCGGTTCCCTGCTGAATGTGTCCCCCCCCCCCCCCCCCCCAAGGCATCTGGTGAGGGGTATGTGACCCTTTTGCCACCCCCAAGGCATGGTGTCTGAATGGAACTCTCTCCTATTTAGACCTGGGAATTGTGTCAAGTCGTATAGCAAGCAAATGCAGCTGGGAAGTCAATAAAGAGGAGGGATCTCTTCCCTGTACTTACGTATATCGAAGTAAATGCAATGTTGAGGATGGAAAAAGGCCTTCTACTTGGAATATAAATAAAGCAAACTGGGAACTATTTAAACACTAATGTTATGAAAATATTCATGAACAATGCATAAGTGATGACATTGAGGAATTTAGTAGCAATATAACTAAGGGAATCATGATGGCAGTAAAGTTGGGTGACTTGATATCTTAGGTTTAGCAAAAAAGGTAGAAACCATGTATCACGGTGGCATGATGAGTGTAGAAAAGCAATTAAGGAAAGTAACAAGGCATATGAGAAAGCAAAAAATACAATGAATAGTGAGGACTTAATGAAATATAAAAGAAACAAGCCAATTGTGTAAATGACTGTTAAAAAGATAAAAGGAGGAAGCTGGAGAAAGCACAGTGGAAAAATAAATAAAGATACTGAAACATTAGAGACATATAGGCAGATTAGGATAATGAATGCAATACAGAGTGAGACCAATTCTATACCAGGCCTCATTGTAGAAGGCAAAGGGATTAAAAGCTCTAGTGAAGAAAAAGCAGAAGCCCTAGCAGAAATATTTCACAATGGTGAAAGTGAGGGTATAGAAATCTGCTTAAGGGGGAAAAAAATCATTAAAGAGAATCATGAAATGGCAAGAGTGGGGGAGGAAGATGAGGTTTCGATATTAAATGAAAACTTCTGTAGGAAGGAACTTCAAAAAGCTATAGCTAAAAGCAAAAACCCTGCTCCAGGCAGAGATGGCATATGTAACGAAATGCTACAACACCTGAATGAAGGGACTTTGAGAATACTGCTAAAATTGGACAACAGTATATGGGGGAAAGGTGAGATACCAGTGGAGTGGAAACACGTGGTTAGAGTCCAAGTGTGGAAACCAGGTAAGCTGCAAACAAGACCTGATGTGCAAAAGTTAAGTGCCCTTACGTTATGGATGGGTAAAGAATGGTGACTGAAGAGTTAACAACATATCTAGAGAGAAATGGACTTATTGACAATGTGCAAAGTGAGTTCAGGAGGGTAAGGGGTACAGCTTATTGTACAGTAAGAGTAGCGACAGAAGTGGAAAAAAGTATGAGAAATAAAGAATATATAATAGTAGCTTTCCACGATATTGAAGAAGCATAGGACACATTATGGAGAGAGGGCTTATTGCATAAAATACCATACACGGGTGTAGCAAAGGGCCATGGCCTCCCTCAGAGACTGATAGCAAGGGAGAGTCAGACGCCTCCTGGTGGGTGGAACCCGGAAGGCCTAGGCCGCCACGGCAGAAACGGAAAGACGGGACAGGAACAGGAAACATAAGAGGCGGGCCCTGCAGCTCAGTTGAGGAGGCGCCATCGAGGGAGGCAGACGCTTCCAGCCCACTGCTGGAGATGGAACCTGCCAGAGACTTCGGCTGTCCCGAGGAGACCGCCCAGGTACCAGGACTGCCTGACATGCCCGACGCTGAGGAGTTGCTGGGACGGCCTCTCACAACGTACCCCGAGGAGACGGAGGATGACCCGAGGGGGAGTATAGGAAGCAGCCCAGGAGAACCAGGCTACAATCTGGCTGTGGTGCCGCCAGAGACACGGTCAGTGTGTTGCGGGTGGATTCCCCACTGACTCAGTGGCAGACCACTCTGCCATTGTTAAGGCCCTGGGCTGGGGTGTGGTGGAGTTGGGCGGGCCCATGTTCCCCCTGCTAGCCCACCCCTGGGATGGCAGTACTCCCTCTCCTTAGGCCAGGAGGCCTGAGCTCCTCAGACACCCCTTGCCCGAGCCCCAAAGACTGTGTTGGGTGCTCAACCCCCCTGCCGGCACCCTAGGTGGCTTGCTGGGGCTCCTGCCCTGGCTGAGGGCCTGGACCCCCCGAACCACTCGCAGCTACCCTACCTAATGGTTAAAGCCTTTGACTGTGTTGTGCCCTGCCCTGGTTGAGGGCCTGGGCTCATGAACTACCCTGCCTACAGGTTGGGGACAAAGACCGCTAATTTCCCCATGTACTTAGCCTGTTGTTTCAGGAGCATGTGTAGCAAAGGGTCCTGGCAAGAGAAAGTCACACCCACGTACATGCTTACAATGGGCATAAAAGGAAGAGTATACAGGTGGATAAAGGATTTCTCAAGGTCAGAGTCGGGAAAGCCTACTCTAGCATATATACGACCACAAAGGGCACTCTGCAGAGGAGTGTCATCAGCTCTACTTATTCAACATAACGCTAAATGATTTCCAGAAAAGGCTGAGTGCAGAAATAGGCATTTCCTTCGTTGCACAAGACTCGCCATACAGGCTACAAATAGGACCCAGGAAATAGCTGAGAATTGAATTAACGAAGCACATGGGAGAAGTGCAGTCTGGAGAACCATGTGGGGCTCTACATTTTCAGTTCTCAAAACTAAAGGACTGATATTCACTGAAAAGCAAATGAAAAAAAAATTGTAAATTGTCTCTATATGGACAGCAAATAGGTATGGTTAAAAGCTACAAATTCCTGGGTGTGACATTTGATAGTGAGCTAACATGGAAGGATTACATTGAAAATATGGTACATAAATGTAAAGGTAGAATCAATGTACTTAAAACTACTTCTGGAACCACCAGGGGTGTGGATAAGAAAGCAATGGTAATGATGTATAGAGTCATTGAGTACGCATGCCAAGCATTTAGTTCAGCATCGAAAACAAACCTAAGGCAATTAGACTCAATCCAAGCCCAGGCATTACGCATTGCATGAGAAAATAAATTAGCATATATAGTCATGGACAAATGCATTAGGGGTGGAAAATCATCCCCCAATATAAATATGGAACTATAGAATGATATTGAAAGGGAAAAGAAGATCTAAATGTAGTAAACATAGCAAATCAATATATATGTGATCAATTGTTCACTCCGTCTGGGGCACCTGGCATTGGCCACTGTCGGTAGACCGAATACTGGGCTGGATGGACCTTTGGTCTGACCCAGCATGGCGATTCTTATGTTCTTATATTTACAGATGGGGTCTAAAGATGAGAAAACTGGGAAAATGGGGACAGCGTTCTGCATTCCAACACATGGAATAAAGAAACCCATAGACTATCAAATTTGGTAGGCGTTACAATGGCTAAACAAGCAAGGATAATGTTGGTGTTGAAGTGGATACTCCCTTGTCCTCTTGTCAGATTCACTGTTAGGACTACTGGCGACCAAAATGGGACTTTGGATAGCAGAAATGATATAGTTACTGAAATATTGTTGCTAACAACAGAACTGGCACAGATGGGAGTAAACACTGAAATAGCATGGATCCCAGAGCATGTTGGGAGAGCAGGAAACGAGGGGGCAGACAAAGTAGCAAAAATGCTGTAAAAATGAAAAAAATTGACAGAGAACTAAGGGAGGAGTGGCAGGAAGTATGGACAAAGGCAACAAGGGGGGAAGATTTAATGAAGTATCGTCTGGAACAAAAAACGCTGACGTACTGCAAGAGCCGGAGAGAAAGGAGTGAAGGAGCTCTACTCTGAATGGAGCTTACCGGACACTGTGGCTTAAACAGTAATAGTTAATAAACTATTGTCCTTAGTTAATAAACACATCTCTGTGTGAGACTGCAAAATCAAAGAAACACTTGATCATATCCTCTGGGAGTGTAATATTGATAGGGGCTTTTGTCTGACTAACTCAGGTATCTAAAAGAGACAAAGTTTATACTAAAATACCTAGTAAGAGTAGAAAGAAAATGGGCGTCAATATTACAATTTTTAAAAATACCAGGAAAAGAGAGAGCCTAAGTATATATCATGAAATCCAGCACCTGGTGGTTACAGATTGAGAATGTGAGTCTGCTATGCCATAAAATACAAGTTTAGCAACTGCTCAGTGCATTTGCTAATGATTGCTATGGTAACTGCTTGTTACCAGCCTTGCTCCTGCCCTGTTCCTAGCCCTTGCCTCTGCTGCTGATCTCTGACTCTGACATCTGGCCTTTGACTCTGGTTCTGACTCTGGTCTTCTGCCCTGGCCCCAGCCTTGGCACGCTCCCGATATGCCAGTTCAGACCCTCGACTCCAACTTCGGCTCTGCTCTTAGACTCTGGCATCTGGCCTCTGACTCCTGCTCTGACCGGTAGGCTTGAACACCCATGACCTGGTCCCCCTGAGAGTAGACATTGTCCTTTCATTTCAATAGCTCTTTTCGCTCTCTGGAATGTACACCCTGATGTATTTTAAGAGAATAATCATATCTTCTCTCAGCCATCTACAAGATCCTGTTTCAGTTCCTTAAAAGAACATAAGAATGGCCATGTTATGTCAGACCAATGGTCCGTCTAGCTCAGTATCCTGTCTTCTAACAGGTTTCAGAGTAACAGCCGTGCTAGTCTGTATTCGCAAAAAGAAAAGGAGGACTTGTGCCACCTTAGAGACTAACCAATTTATTTGAGCATAAGCTTTCGTGAGCTACAGCTCACTTAGCTCACGAAAGCTTATGCTCAAATAAATTGGTTAGTCTCTAAGGTGCCACAAGTACTCCTTTTCTTTTTGTCTTCTAACAGTGGCCAGTGCCAGATGCTTCAGAGGGACTGAACAGAACAGGGCAATTTATCAAGTGATCCATCCCCGGTTGTCCACTTTCAGCTTCTAACAGTCACAGGTTTAGGGACACCTAGAGCATGAGGTTGCATCCTTGACCATCTTGGCTAATAGCCATTAATGGACCTATCGTCCAGGAACTTAGCTCATTCTTTTGTGAACCCCGGTATATTTTTGACCTTCACAACACCCCCTGTCAACGAGTACCACAGGTTGACTGTGTGTTGTGTGAAGAAGTACTTCCTTACTTTGGGTGTGATATAAGTGACGCTTTATACCATTGGAAGACTTGAGCGCATAAAGACTCATGCATAAAATACTTAAGAAAACATTTCATAAGCTGAATGGGGCCCAGCCCTCCCTCCTCACCAGCCACTGACTTCTACAGTAGAAATCAAACCTGAGCTCTTGCTTCTGCTACTTGCACTGGAGACTAGGGTGGATGTTCCAAGTAAAGGGGCATTCAAAGGTGCTTTTCATGATTTCTCTTGGAGTGAGGTGGCATTCACAGGAATTGTTTTGTTCTCTGGCCTGTTATCTATGGGAAGGCAGACTAGACTGACACTGGAATCTATGAATCTGTGGGAAACCCCCCTTTTGCCCATACCAGTCAGCCAGCGAGAGTGCAATTTCACTCTCTTTATAAAGGAGACTTTGTTGGTACAATGTGAACACGGGAGAGTGATAGGATTGGGGATGGGCCAGGCTTAAAGCATTTCTGGTCAGACTCACTCAGTGAATTCTGCCAAAAGGACTTCACTCCTGCCCTATCACTCCATGGCTACTTGAAGAAACAGGTGATTATGTTACCTGCGTGCCAGGTACTTCTGTGGTTTCATGACATGGCTGAGACCCCAGCAGAGACCAGAAAACACCCTGCACCTAAGCCCACAGCCCTGGACTTCAAATGATGTGTTACCTTTGTTCCTGCAAGAGCTTTAGAAAGAACAAACATGCCCTCAGAGAAGGATTTTTTGTTTTACATCATTTTCACTCAAAGGGGACGGAGTATGGAAATCCCTTCTAACACCCCGGAGTGCAATGCTGGGTGGGGATGGGGGGGATAGAACACGTGCCCCACCCAGCTGAACACGGGGGGTCATCCATTCCATTGCCCCACCAATAAATCTGAGGCAGCCAGCACAGAAGGCACATTTGGCAGCCCCCCCTTCCCAGGATCCTTGCAGATCTCCTCACCACAGAGGGGAATGGAAAGCAGAGGAGACAGCTGCACCCAATGCACACCCACTACCTGCTAGGAGAGATCCACTTCTCTTTTTCATCAGGAAACAGGGAGAAAATCCTGTCCCCCCGACTCCCCGCCCCCAACAGAACAGGTCATGCAAGGATAAAGGGCATGGAGAGGCGGCTCTAGGCGTCAGTGTGAGGTGGAGGAGGGACAGGGAGTGAGAGAAGCCAGGAAGGATGGTGGTGACAGAGGGCCGTGGAGGTGGGATGGAGCAGGCACACAGGGCAGTGGGAGTTTGTGGAAGGGCAGAGGCATAGGGGTGCAGAGCAAGATCAGGGAAGGGCTGAGGGTGGGCACAGAGGCTGACGGAGACATCCAGGTAGAGAAGAGGGTGAGGGATGAAGTGCCTGGATGGACAAGGGGCACAGGATGTGTCAGGGGGCAGATGGGGTTCTCCTAGGCCAGCCAGGAAGAGCAGGGGGTGGGGGGGGGGAAGCGGGAATGGAGAGAGACCAGCCAGGGAGAGTGGGCGGGGTGGGGGGGGGACCAGCCAGGGAGAGCAGGGTCGGGGGAGCGGGAGTGGAGAGAGACCAGCCAGGGAGCGCAGGGGGTGGGGGGGAAGCGGGTGTGGAGAGAGACCAGCCAGGGAGAGCCGGGAGGGGGGGTGGGAGAGGAGAGAACATGGGCTATACAAGCCCACCCGAGACTCTGGATGGTTACCGAGGTGACTAGCCCATGCTCAGATCTACACTGCCATGGCTTCGCTGCGATCGACATGCAACCTAGCTAGAATAAACTAGTTCAGCTATGTCTACACACACTGCAGTCCCACCCACACTTGGCAGTGCAAATGTACCTTGAGACAAAAAGGAACAAAAAGCTTATTGGTGGAGAAAGAGACGATGGAGAGTGTCCGTGAAACACTGGGGAACTAGAGACCTCATCAGTGTGAAATCCAGTCGTTGCTTTCAGTAGTTTCAGGCACACCACCTGCTCCTGAGAACCCCTGCCCCCCCAACCCCCCCACTGCTATGTGGTTTTACAGTCCCACGGGTCTATGCGAGATCCACAAAAAAGCAGGAAAAATGGTGAAACTGCACACTATGCAAAGAAACTGAAAAAGGAGATCTCTTCCTCCCTGATCTCTTTCAGGGATAGTTACCATAGTTACTATTTGTAACTACTGAAGGTTTAAAAAAACCCAAAGAACAGTCTCAGAAAGAAATGCTGACCCTTTCATATTGATAGAGAAAAAGCAGACAAACTAAAATGTCTAAAAAGGGATAAAACTAAACCACACAGTAGAAAAACCGATGCCAGAAGAAAAGGAATGAGGGGAACAAAAAATAGTCACTGTGAATTTAAAATGTTTTGTTAGTTGTCTCTTTTCCAAGCTGAAAAGTCCCAGTCTTAATAATCTCTCCTCATACAGAAGCCATTCCATATCCCTAATCATTTTTGTTGCCCCTTTCTGTACCTTTTCCAATTCCAGTATACCTTTTTTGAGATGGGACTACCACATCTGCATGCAGTTAGTACTTATATGAACCTGTAAAACAGGCTCCTTGGATGAACATGTAAAACATGAATCGCTCTGCATAGGGGTTGTTAAGATTCCTTCCCCACTCTGAACTCTAGGGTACAGATGTGGGGACCTGCATGAAAACCTCCTAAGTTTATTTTTACCAGCTTAGGTTAAAACTTCCCAAAGGTACAAACTATTTTACCTTTCGCCCTTGGACTTTATTGCTGCCACCACCAAGCGTCTAACAAATATATAACAGGGAAAGAGCCCGCTTGGAAACGTCTTTCCCCCCAAAATCCTCCCCAAACCCTACACCCCCTTTCCTGGGGAAGGCTTGATAAAAATCCTCACCAATTTGCATAAGTGAACACAGACCCAAACCCTTGGATCTTAAGAACAATGAAAAAGCAATCAGGTTCTTAAAAGAAGAATTTTAATTGAAGAAAAAGTAAAAGAATCACCTCTGTAAAATCGGGATGGTAAATACCTTACAGGGTAATCAGATTCAAAACATAGAGAATCCCTCTAAGCAAAACCTTAAGTTACAAAAAGACACAAAAACAGGAATATACATTCCATTCAGCACAGCTTATTTTATCAGCCATTTAAACAAAACAGAATCTAACGCATATTTAGCTAGATTACTTGCTAAGTTCTAAGACTCCATTCCTTTTCCGTTCCCGGCAAAAGCCTCACACAGACAGAGAGAACCTTTGTTTCTCCCCCCCTCCAGCTTTGAAAGTATCTTGTCTCCTCATTGGTCATTTTGGTCAGGTGCCAGTGAGGTTATCCTAGCTTCTTAACCCTTTACAGGTGAAAGGGTTTTTCCTCTGTCCAAGAGGGATTTTAAAAGTGTTTACCCTTCCCTTTATATTTATGTAACCCTTCTGCCAGGCCAAGTTGATAGCAGCAAGGGCCGGGTTCAGTACACAGGGGTTCCCCCTCATCAAAGCAAATACAAAACTGGCTCGAGCCCCCACCCAGTGACCTGGGAAATCGTACACACCCCCAGGGCGCCTCAAGGAGGCAATACTTCCCCTCTCGCAAGCACAGAGTCTCGGTGTAGTAGAGAATCTTTAATAACATGAGGTAAACGACATTAGCATTAAATTGGGGAAACACCACAACTAGTGTTCATTAACCAAACCATGAGCAAAGACCCACCCCAGAAAATTGGGCCACATCCTTTCCCTCGGGTTCTTGAGTCCCAGAACCCAAACGTCTCTTGAGTCCAGCAATCCACAAATCACCCAAAGTCCAGCCCCAGAGTTCAAAAGTTCATCTGCATAGTGTTACTCCCCAGTCTGGCTAAAATGTGCCTGTGTGTGGGGGAAAGGAGTAAGGGGCACCTTATGTGTCCTGAAGCTGACTGCCCCACAGGGCTCTGCTCTGCTCCACCACGACCGGCTCCGCTCTGCACAGCTCGCCGTCTCACGAACAGCTCTGCTCAGCTCGCCGTCTCACGAACACGCCGCTGTCTCACGACCGGCTCCGCTCTGCACAGCTCACCTCGCCGTCTCACGAACACTCTGCCAGCCTAGCCACGAACAGCACCACTGCACTCTAGATCTTCCGGCTCCCCACTACTTGACACAGTGCTCAGTGATTTCAGCTCATAGTAGTGGGAGCCTTAGTGCTGGTGCACCATAAGGCCAAAGTGAATGCAGCACAGTACCTATAGCTGTAGCAAGACTCTCAATAGACCCAAAATTAGCTCTGACATTCCACAGTGGAGAGAGACAGAGGGGCCCACACCAGCAGGTACTAATACCTGTCTCAAGTCTCTCTCAATTCACACAGTTTTGGAACCCATGACCCTTGCCTAGCGAGTGCTCCTTAGTTGATGGTGAGTCCCTCCATCATAGCAAAAGGCCAAGTACAGTTCCAAGCACAGCTCCCATAATCAGGGTAATAACAATTTATTCTTCCTGCCCCAATAACAGAGACACTGGGGATCCCACAGCAGCTGAAGTGACCATTTGGGCAGCTATGGCCTCAGTCTAGGCGGGGTGGGTGTGCCTATGCAAATGAGATCGGCCCCTGAAGTTTTTTTTTTTCCACAACTTGCCACACCTCACCACCAGATGTCAGGGTGGAGCTCATCCTGACACTGCTTACATTTATGACAGGGGTGGAGGGAGGGTGTTGAAGAAAGAATGTAGGGGACCCAGAAAAAAATACAGCCAAGCCCTCTGAGCCAAGGTTACATTCAGAAAAGAGGGAGATACGAGAGGGATAGGTGACAAGAAGGGGCCAAAACCAAGGGAAGGGTTAGCAGTGGTATAGAGAGGTTCCCACTCTAACTGAATAGGTGCTGGAAGTTTGGTTCAATGGCTCTCAGCACCCCCACTATACAAATTGTTCCAGCGCCCGTCTACCTGTGGTACTTACGTGGCCCCATAATGAGCGCCTCACAATGTCTAACCGATTTCTTATCACAGCCCCTTGATGAAGTCGAGCAGTGCTGTTATCCCCATTTGTACAGATGGGGCACTGAGGCACACACAGACTAAAGACCAGATTTTCAAAGGTATTTAGGCACCTAGTGAGATTTTTCAAAAGTGCTGTTAGGGGGCTTATTCCTTCACCCACTTACTTCCCTGGTCCTTCTCACATGAACAGAGAGAAACAATACCCGAAATCCAAAGGTGCAAACAATTCGATGTTTATTGGGGTGAACTTCCAGCAAGCATGATTCCAGTTTCCTTCCTTAGTATCCTCCTTCCCAGCTCTGACACCTCAGAGCCTTACACCTGTGTTCCTCTTCCCATTCCTGCCCTTAGCAAAATGTGATTCCCATTTCCCCCCCCACACACACACCCACCCCCCACTTCCTGATTGACTGCAGACTATGTAGTAAAACTTGAGTTCTGCTTAGCTATACCTTAACCAATCATGTTCCTGAAATTTAACTAACCAATCCTAACATATTGTAACATGATTATGTAACCAATTATATTCCACCACCTTAATTAGTTTACACCCAGCAAAATTAATTATACAGCAGACAGGAACAATCACAGAACCAGACAGAGATTATACAAACAAACAATAGCAAAGTGGGAACTCTAATGACAAAACAATATAGAAGTGAGGATTTCACATCCCAGCTATTGATAAGTGAGTTCTTGCCAGACAGGATGCTATCAAACTAAGTTTCCTTTTACGATTTTCTAGGCACTTCCCTTTCTCTGGAGGCGATAGGCACTATCGGGACAGGATTGTATTCCTAACAGCCCAATAGCACCTTCTTTCAATGTGACTAGTTTGGAATGTGAGGATGTGACCGGTCGCTTCCCAGCTTATGGCTGCCTCTGTTGCTTAGCCAAAGGCCTTAGCCTAAGCACAGGGCCTCAGACTGTCACAGTAAGAGAAGGCCCTTACACTGGCAGACAGTGATTTTGATTCTTTCTTTTATACCTCTATAACTAGCCAAGTGATAAGAATACACCTAAATTCTTCGAGTACAGGCCTTTACCGACAGGCCTGAATATCTATATCCTAACAAGTGCTTAGAAGGTTAGGTGCTTTGTAAGCTTCACTAGGTGCCTAGCTGCATCTCTGGGTGCCTAAAAGCTTTGAAACTCTGTTGCTAAGGCACTAGGCTGAGGTCATATAGGAAGCCCATGGGGGAATAGAACCCAGGTCCTTCAGATCTAGCCACTGGACCAGCTGCTCTGTCTGCTGAATGCTGGGGGGGGGGGGAAAAAAAAGAACACTGATAGATGGGAGCAAAACCAAGAAGGCCAGTTCTCTGAGACTCCAGCAAACGGTCCCAGGCGATTGGGAAGGATGTCATGGTTGACAGCATGAAAAGCAGAACAGAGGTCAGGAAGGATGAAAAAAGAGAGAGGATGAGTGTCAGATGAGAGGAGATCATTTAACCCCCAACAGGTGGCACGTTCTGCCCCATGCTGGACTGTAGAGCAATGGCTGCTGTGAAATTTTATATTTTAACTGAAAACCATTTTGTTTTGTCATTTTTTGTTCTGAGTTTGAGAAAAGGAAGGAATGAGAAAGTGTCGTATGAGTATGAGATGTGTTTATGCCTCAAATTCTTAGGGCGTCAGCTGTATTCAGGCCAATTCCAGAAAAAAGGGCAGAAATTGCATCCACGGAGTCCATAAAGTCAACATTTATTGTCATGGTTCGTATTATTCACTGGGCACCATCTATGTGCTCAGCACTGTTCAGAATATGCCAGAAAATATAGTCCCTGAGCCAACATATATAAAATGTGTAGCCCTGAATATGATGGCTGAGATATTTAAGTATGAAGTGTATAGTTATTGAGCACATGTTAATATCTATGAGTGGAGGCGCTGATGGCAATAGAAGTTTTACCTGATTAAGGACTGGAAGATTTGACCCTCCAACAGTTTACAAGAAGAAGAGCTGCCCAGAGCTTCTGTGCCTGTTTATTTTCTTTTCCTGCCTGCAGTGGCCCTGATATACCTCAGAAGACTCAATTTTTTTCTCAACTTTAAAATGTGGAATTTTCCTGGTGTTTGGTTTTAAATATTCTCCTGTGAGAACCGCAACTCAGTCACCGCTGGGTGGTGTTTAAAAGCCTTCTGGAAAGTTACTCGCCTTTAAACAGAAGGGAAAGAAGTGTTGCAAACTCTCATAATTATTGTTTTCCTTAAAGCCCCAGCTCCTGGAGTCAAGTGATATGTGATGATTTCAGCCTTCATTCTTAAAGAAAAAGTATGTTTCTAGACCTCGTGGCTGTGGCGAAAGCTTCAAAATGTGACCCCAGGGTACCCTAAAGGCTCAAAAAGCAGAAGGCAAATAAAAAGACCAGCAAATCTATTATTTTTACATAATCTCATGATTTTTGGTGAGCCTGACTCATTGGTTTTTGAACATTTGGGGTTGGCAATACTGTGAAAGTGACTTGAAAGTGTCAGTTTCACTCCTATTAAAGTCAGTTTCTAGTCTATTATTTGTAGTATAGTAGCACCCTTAGAGCCCCAGGCAGGTGCAGCGTAAACTCACAGGGCCTTGCACTGGTAGGATGTTTCCAAAAGTTAAAGGATCTATTCCAAACTTGGTGAACAGCAAAAAGTAAGTAGCCTAAATGATAGAAATAATCTAGATTTTTCTACAGTTGTTTCAATTGTTGTATTCAAGAGTTAATAACAAAGTGACAATAGACATTAAGAATTTAAACCTAACCAGTGTCCCTTAAGTGACTTGACACAAGATGTTAGTATTAAAGCTGTGGGTCTCATTAATTTAATTTCCTTTCTTTATATAGCAATTAGATGCAGTGCTCCTGTCAGCTAATTTCTAAGTTATCTGCAAAAAAACTAGAGAGTTTTCAGGTACCTAAGTAGCCCCTGAAATCACAAAGTTGCCCTGTCCCACCAAAATCTGAAATGGCCAATGTCAAGGTTCCTTACCCACTCTGAACTCTAGGGTACAGATGTGGGGACCTGCATGAAAACCTCCTAAGCTTACTTTTACCAGCTTAGGTTAAAACTTCCCCAAGGTACAAAATTATTTTACCCTTGGATTTCCACTGCCACCACCAAACTTTATCTGGGTTTACTGGGAAACGTAGTTTGGACACGTCTTTCCCCCCCAAATCCTCCCAACCCTTGCACCCCACTTCCTGGGGAAGGTTTGGTAAAAATCCTCACCAATTTGCATAGGTGACCACAAACCCAAACTCTTGGATCTTAGAACAATGAAAAGGCATTCAGCTTTCTTACAAGAAGACTTTTAATAGAAGTAAAGGAATCACCTCTGTAAAATCAGGATGGTAGATACCTTACAGGGTAATTAGATTCAAAACATAGAGAATCCCTCTAGGCAAAACCTTAAGTTACAAAAAAGACACACAGACAGGAATATTCATTCTTTTCAGCACAGCTATTTTCTCAGCCATTTAAAGAAACCATAATCTAACACATACCTAGCTAGATTACTTACTAAGTTCTAAGACTCCATTCCTGTTCTGTCCCCGGCCAAAGCATCATACAGACAGACACCGACCCTTTGTTTTTCTCCCTCCTCCCAGCTTTTGAAAGTATCTTGTCTCCTCATTGGTCATTTTGGTCAGGTGCCACCGAGGTTACCTTTAGCTTCTTAACCCTTTACAGGTAAGAGGATTTTTCCTCTGGCCAGGAGGGATTTTAAAGGGGTTTACCCTTCCCTTTATATTTATGACAGCCCCCCTGCGTGTGCATACTGGATGGAGCATTAGACTGGACTCAGGAGAACCAGGCTCTATTCCCAACTGTGCTGGGTGTCCTTGGGCAAGTCACATTCCTCTTCTATGTCTGTTTCCCCATCTGTAAAATGATACTGACCTGGTTGCTAAAATGCTGTGTGATCTACTGATGAAAAACACTGCATAAGTAATTATTATGATACTACTCAAACTGTGGGCCTGATTATGCAAATTCGTATTCACATGTTGAAAGGCGTTGCAGGCTTGGGCCCTGTAATTGCATCTGACTATTTATCTGTGGGCAACGGCAGGTCACTGTACTGTTGGGGAACCTCAGAGGCTGGAGTGTTGGGGTCCTTCCCTTTCACAACATCTGACCTAAAATTATCCCAGTGCTGACCCCTCATCCTCTCTCCTGCTCAAACAGACCCCTTCTGTTCTCCAAACAACTTGGACAAGTCCCACTTTTTTGTATCAGGCAGCAAATTGTCACAACCCATTGTCTGGTGCCAGAATCACTGGGTGAAATTCTCTAACATGTCTGATTCAGGAAATGAAAATAGATTAATGAAGATATTTCACGGCCAGATGGGATCATTAGATCATCTAGTCTGACTTTCTGTACAACACAAACCAGAGAAATACACCCAGGTACCCCTGTATTGAGCCCAAAAGCTTGTGTTTGACTCCATACAACATATCTTCCAGATGACCATAATAGTCCTTTCTGGGCTTCATGAGCGGTGGGTGAAGCTTCCCCTTGCATAAGCTAGCCCCGTGCCCCGCCTCCTCCAGCCGAGACCACCCCCCCGATTGCTGCTCTCAGCCCCCCACCCCCACCTGACCCCGGCTGGGACAGGGGGGTCTGAGAGCTCGGTCGGAGCTATGGGGGAGGGAAGGGGGTTGAGAGCTTGACCACTCCCCCTTGTGGCCCCAGCTGGCGTTGGGAGACTGAGAGCTTGGTTGGGAGTATGGGGGGCTGGGGGAAGGGGCTGAGAGCTTGGTCCCACTGGGGTCAAGCTCTTGGCCCTGGCTGGAACTCCAAGCCTGGAGCCCTTCCCCCTTGGCTACACCCCCATTCTTCCCCCACTCTGCCTCTCCCCCAGACCCTGTCCCCTGCTTGCTCCTTCCCCCCTCACCCCCCACTGAGGCCCCGAGACCAGAAAAGCTCTGTGCCCCTGCCATGTCCCCAGGGCTGTGGTGAGGGGAGATTTTTCTGGGAGCCCCAAATACCTCACTGTCCTGCCCCTGGCAGCATGAGGTTTGGGGAGGCTTAGTCTCCCCCCGCCTCCATTACACGCTGCCCATGCTGGCCTTAAAAGTTTGTGGATCTTTTAGTAAATGAGACGTGGATAAAAACTGGAGTGCTCAGCATTTGTCAGCAGAAGGGTTAATCTTAGTTGCAAACAGAGAATGAGGCCATGAGTCAGTCTGTGACTGGCCATCTGCCAGGAAGGGTTTATAAACCCAGCATTGTATCCTTTCCTCTCTGTCTGTCTGGAATCCCTGCTCCGGTGCACAGGTCTCTAGCAAATGGCTTTCTGGGCGGCAGTTCTCTGTGCGCTGTTAGCCTCAGTTCTCGGTGGGCTCTATCTCCTGGGAGCCTTTCGAAGGAGGAGACCCATGGAGCCTCCACTGGATAAAGGCCACATTCCGTGGCTGGGGTACGCGCTGGATTTCAGAAAGAACAGCGCAGAGTTCCTGAAAAAGATGCAGAGGAGACATGGGGACATTTTCACAGTGCTGATTGGAGGCTACTACTTCACCTTCCTAATGGACCCCCTCTCTTTTGGAGCCATAGTGAAGGCGTCAAGAGCCAAACTCGACTTTGAGGCGTTTGCCATAGAACTGGTCGCCAGGGTTTTTGGGTATCGCCAGTGTAAAAATGACCATAAGATTGTTCAGGTGTCAAGCACAAAACACCTCATGGGAGATGGGCTAGTGGTCATGACTCAGGCCATGATGGAGAATTTGCAGACCCTCATGTTTCACAACAGGGACTCAGGAGAAGAGAGACTCTGGCAGCAGGATGGGCTCTTCCACTACAGCTACAACACTGTCTTCAGAGCTGGCTACCTGGCTTTGTTTGGAAACGAGCCAGGCACAGGGACAGAGAGTAAGGAGAAAACCAAGGAGCATGATCTCATCCACTCCGAAGAGCTGTTTGATGAGTTCCGGAAGTACGACCGCCTCTTCCCCCGCCTGGCCTATGCTGTGCTGCCCCCTAAGGATAAAATGGAAGCGGAGAGGCTGAAGAGGCTCTTCTGGAAGCTGCTTTCTGTGAAGAACACCCGTGAGAAGGATAACATCAGCGGGTGGATAAGTGACCAAGAACAGTTCCTGGCAGAGCTTGGGGTGCCTGAGTACATGCGGGATCGGTTCATGTTTCTGCTTCTCTGGGCGGCCCAAGGCAACACGGGCCCGAGCTCCTTCTGGCTTCTCTTGTATCTCATGAAGCATCCCAAAGCAATGCAGGCTGTGAGGGAAGAAGTGGACAAAGTTTTAAGAGAGGCTGGCCAGGAAGTGAAGCCAGGTAGCCCTGTGGTTAACATCACCAGGGACATGTTAATGAAAACCCCTCTTCTGGACAGCGCAGTGGATGAGACCCTGCGCCTGACAGCAGCTCCCATTCTGATCAGAGCAGTGGTTGAGGACCTGAATCTCAAGATGGCCAATGGCAGGGAGTACGCCCTCCGCAAAGGGGACAGGGTAGCCCTGTTTCCCTACATCGCAGTGCAGATGGACCCCGAAGTCCATCCTGAGCCTTACACCTTCAAATACAACCGGTTCCTGAACCAAGATGGCACCAAAAAAGATTTCTACAAGAATGGGAAAAAGCTGAAATACTTTAACATGCCCTGGGGGGCAGGCACCTCAATCTGTCCTGGACGGTTCTTTGCTATCAATGAAATAAAACTGTTTGTGTTCCTGATGTTGTCTTACTATGAGTTGGAGCTAGTTAACGAGAAAGAGGAGATCCCTCCGATAGACGTGAGCCGATGGGGATTTGGTTCGATGCAGCCCACTCACGATGTCCAGTTTAAATATCGTCTGCGTATTTAATTTGAAAACGTGACCCCCTTCTGCTGCAGCCCTGTTGCGTACTGGCTCCATAATTCAGTCAAGAGGGATTGATTCGTCAAGCTGAATTGCAATTAAAGTTACAGAAGAGATTGGTCTGTGTAAAGTTCTTCCATACCTGTTAGATGGTTATTATAACCTGTCTCTTTATTTGGCAACACAGCACCGCTCAGAACGTTAATGTTTACTCTACATGTTGCTCTCACCTTGGAACTCTCCGACTCACTGCAGCATTTCCTCTATCTCCTGTTACAGAATTGTAAGGGGCTGTGTAAGTGAATGCTTGCTGACATGCAAAGGAAACAAGAGTGTTAGTGAATTTCCTGAAGGAAAATAGGAATAGGGAGAGTTTCCTTAGCATGGATTTATGGGTTTTTATTTCTTCCACTCTTCTTACTGTAAATCTGAAATGTCTGACTGTGCATTTAGATATATATTGAATGGACATAGGACAAATACATTCTTTATATAGGGATTAGGAACAAGGATACCAGAGATTAATTTAAAATTGTCTTGACTATAATCCCGCTGTACTTTGCTAAATTTTATTTTTATTAAAAGAATGCTGTCAGCCTGTTTAGGTCCCAGGAATTATTATTCTTTAAAGCAGAGATTGTATTGGGAATGAATCTGGCAATTTGACACAGTGGCATTTTCCTAGGACTTACTTCTCTCCTCCCAATACTCTGCTTGATAAGAAAATGGAACAATCCAGAGGTCTTGCCGGTTTCATTTGGCTGCTCCACTTAAGTGAGCGGGAAAGGGACTTTTACAAATATATCAGAGCAAAAAGTAATATATGTACAATTTTCAAAAGTGCCTAATTCCCATTTTCAGTGACTTAGTGACCTGTGGACAGATTTTTAAAGGTATTTTCAAAAATGTAGCTGCT
Organism: Chelonia mydas; assembly: GCF_015237465.2. Lineage (NCBI taxonomy): Eukaryota > Metazoa > Chordata > Testudines > Cheloniidae > Chelonia > Chelonia mydas. Next base: position 253,793,009 of record NC_057850.1, read on the forward strand.
TTTGAAAATTTTACTCCTAGAAAAGTAGTTCCATTAATAAATTAGGAGGGAAATAAAATTGAGGAATCACAAATACGTGAGCTATTCTGTTCCTTTTCTAAATCTAGCCTCAGGAGTAAAAGTCTGTACAATTAGGAAGCAATGAAAGACAAGCTTTTTAAAATAGCTCTTGATAAAAAATTGGAAAATTTGAACATACACAAATCAGTCAGTCCAGATGACAGGAAAAATTTTCACCCAACTCCCCTCAGCTTGTGTGTTACTTATTTGGGCTTTGATTTAACATTTCCCCATGATTTTACTGGGAATAGAAGGGAAGCTTACTGGACATGTATGGTCAGACTAACTCTTCTTGCTTCTTTGCACTCAAACAAAATTGTACATGCTGTGTCCTAGGCTGTTAAAGGAATGAACTATAAAGCTTAGTGAACAATTGACAATTGGTTTTAAGAAGTTATGAAGATCTGGGGAGGTGACAGAAAACTGGACAAAAGGAAATATGGCATGAGGTAAGAAGAGTGTTCCTGACCATTCATGTTTAGTAAGGTTAACTTTTATGTCTTGTAAAATAACAAACACATCTTAAGAGAAGAATCACCGATCATCTACAGGCAATAAGAAGAAAACTTTTGGAAGGAATGAGAGAGTTGGTGGGGGCAGGGCTTGACTTGTGTTTAGAAAAACTTACAATTCAGAACCATCAAGCTGTGCCCATAGCTACCCCTAGGTAATCATGTAATCTTATTACTTTTATCAGCAGCATCCCATCCCACTCCTCTCCTCTTGTTTGTTACTTGGGCTGTGATTTAACAAAGCTGTTAAGCAAGTGCTTAACTGTAAGTCAAAGGATTTAAGCACATGCTTAAGTGCTGTGCTGAATCAGGGCTCACTTGAGTAACTAACAAGAGAGGGAAGATGATAGAACAACAGCAAGATTACAAGGTTAGGAAGGCACAATGGGATGCTTTTAAATCATGTATATTTCTATCTGCAGCCTCCCACTGACCTTCTCACGTCTCATCAGTCAGGCTCCTGAGGCCTTATCTACAAGAGATGTTACTGTACAGCAAGCCGAAGTGTGAACATAAGAACAGCCAGACTGGGTCAGACCAAGGCCCATCTAGCCCAGTATCCTGTCTCCCAACAGTGGCCAATGCCAGGTGCCCCAGAGGGAATGAACAGAACAGGTGATCATCAAGTGATCCATCCCCTGTCGTCCATTCCCAGCTTCTGGCAAACAGAGGCTCGGGACACCATCCCTGCCCATCCTGGCTAAAAGCCATTGATGAACCTGTCCTCCAGGAACTGATCTACTTCTTTTTTGAACTAGGTCAACTGAATCTACCACACAGCAGCCTGCCACCCCCTAACTGGCCATGTGGTCCCTGCTACTGTGCACTAAATGTTCCACAGCGTGCTTTGACTGCGGAACTTTTAGTGCACAGTAGCAGAGTCCACATGGCTAGTTAGTGCACTGCAGAGTTCTGGCTTGCCAGGCACTAACTCACTGTGTCGGCAAGCCCTGAGTGTCACTTTCAGGTCCAAGTGACAATCACTATAATAGCAACTGATCTAAAGTTCTTTTTACAGTGTAATTCCTACTATGTCAGGGGAACAAACTATAATGCGACACTTCCCCTAACCTGGATAAAAACATGATTCAGCCTTGACCACATAAAGGGAACTGAACTGTGTTTCAGGTGTGTCCTGGGCTAGGCTAGAACCTTGATGATTCATATGATTAGAGAACACAGCATGGTTCAGTCTCATCTAAACTGCAAGAGCAAAGTATACTTTATCCGCATCAGGACACACCTGTGTTGTGTCTGGGGCCAAGGGACCAGCTATTAAGTACAGTCAAGCCTAAGCAACAGAAAATATTAACTGGCAAGAAGTTCTAAGGAGATCCTAGAGTATCACCTGCAAGGAAATCTGATGCATTCCAAAGATATAACCAAGCACATAGGTGCACTACATTTAGTTGGACCATAGCAGCAATTAACATTCTCTTTAACCAATGCAACTTTCTACCTCTCTCTCGCTTTTGTTAATCTTTTTTCTCTTCCTTCCCCTGTTTGCTCTTCAGTTTCTTCCCTACCAGAGATCGTATGGTATGTGTATGGTAACACCCATTGTTTCATGTTCTCTGTGTACATAAAATCTCCCCACTGTATTTTCCACTGAATGCATCCGATGAAGTGAGCTGTAGCTCACGAAAGCTTATGCTCAAATAAATTGGTTAGTCTCTAAGGTGCCTGTTCTTTTTGTAGAGATCGTACCTGTATCTTTTCCCATGTTGTTATCCGTGTCTGTTGTGAGAGCTCCTTGTTATTTTTTCCCCTTATACCCAACAACACTACAGAATTACACAGAGAAGAAGCAGGTTCTGTTTTCTGAGCTGAACTGCTCCTGAAACAATTAACAGAGCTTCACTATTGCCGAGTGGGAATGGGAGAAAGCGTTTACCCCTTGGACTTAAACCACTACTGTAACAAGGTTCTTTCTAACACCATCATGAGGTGGGGTCTGACTCAGTAGGATAATGGGCAATGTAAAAAAAAAAAAAAGAACATCATGCTGGGAGATTTAGGTTGGACATTAGGAAAAAACCTGTTCCTGTCAGGGTAGTTAAGCCCTGGGACAAATTACCTAGGGCTACTGTGGAATCTCCATCACTCATGGTTTTTAAGAAGAGGTTAGACTAGTGGTTCTCAGCTTGCAACCCATTGGCCGCTTGCGGCCCAGTCAGCACAGAGCTGCGGCCCATGTGACATCCTCAGGGCCATTCAGGTAGTATTGGATGCGGCCCACAATGGTAAATAGGTTGAGAACCACTGAGTTAGACAAACACCTGTTAGGGATGGTCCCTCAGTGTGGAGGATGAACTAGATGTCCTATTGAGGCCCCTTCCAGTCCGACATTTCTATGATTCTATGACAGTGATGGATGAATACACCCCTCTCCCCCAAATTTCAAAGTTCAGCTGAGTGCCCTATGTTTGGATTCTTAGCCTAACTTCTGGTGTCTGCAAAAGTGGAGTGAGAATCTCACAAGAATCGGTTTCTTTGCAATGTATCTGGCGCAATGTTGCCAACCTCAGTGATTTTTTGTCGATTGGGCTACTTTTGAAAGGTCTCGATGACAAAAAAATCTCGAATCGATGATTGGGCCAGACCTCATTTGCATTTCAGTTATGTGACAGTTTGGGCTATTTTGGTTAACATACAATAACGTTTTGAGTTTGGGGGCAATAAAATGCTCTTAATCCTGTTGGGAAAGGAAGGCACAAGAGACTGATATCACATATGCCTGATATCACATAGGGGGTCACCCTAACCATGTTTGAGTCTTACCTAATATTGTTAGTTTGTAAATTGTAGCTTCCCCCCCCAGTTCATTCTGTTGTGTCCCCTTTATTAAAGTCCTCTTGGTTTCAAATGCCAGGACTCTGGGCTTGGGGGTGGAGAAATATTGCCCTTTGGGGCACCCAGGATGGTGTATAGTTTCCCAGGTCTCCGAAGGGACTTGAGCTGGTGGTTTGTAAGTCATTAGAAGGATCCCCTGGAAAATTGAACCTGGCCCTTTTTGCTGCCGACAACACCTGGCAGAAGGGGGGGTGTAGTGTGGGTGGGGCCACGCCTGTCTGTTTGGGGAGGCACCGCCTCCTCTGCCCAGCGCGGTCGGTCCCAGAAGTGATGGATTTGTCACTTCCGCCCCGCCCCTCTAGGGACGGCCCTGTCTGTAATAGACCCCTAACCTCTGGTTGAGTTACTGAAGTCCTTAAATCATGATTTAAAGACTTCAAGTTACAGAGAATCCACCATTTACACTAGTTTAAACCTGCAAGTGACCTGTGCCCCATGCTGCAGAGAAAGGTGACAAACCCCAAGGGTCTCTCTGCCAATCTGACTTAGGGGAAAATTCCTTCTCAACCCCAAATAGGTTAGGTCCAGGCAGCGAATCAGGCACACAGAACGACTGTGTCTACCTTGGAACCTGGAATGAGCCCAGCCTGTGGAGAGTTGCACTTACCAGATACAGCAACACATGGTGATTCCAGTGTTATTGACAAGTTCTCAGAGAAACTGAAAAGGTAACCACGGGGGCCAGGGCCAATGGGGGGGTGCCACACCCACGGGGGGCCAGAGGCAATGGGGGGTGCCACGCCCACAGGGGCCAGGGAAATGGGGCTGCCACTCCCACAGGGGCCAGAGGCAATGGGGCGTACCACGCCCACGGGGGCCAGGGGAAATAGGGCTGCTACGCCCACGTTACCTTTCACTATCACGGGAGCTGGGGGGCCAAAATATACGTTTGCCCAGGGCACCATTTCCCCTAAGACCAGCCCTGCTGCAGCATCTACTGAGCACCCGGACCCATTTCCCAGAACAGCTGCCTCAACAAAGCGTTAATCCTGGGAAATCCTGGAGTGGTGCCACTCTAGACCCAGGGGTAGAGATCACTTAGAAAGACTCCTTTTTTTGCATTTCAAAAGCAATCTCACATCCCTTTAAATCACGGCGCTTAGGCTCTGGGACAGAGTTTGTGGGCATCGTGGAAGGGGCGGGGGGATTGGAATGGGGCCCACTGAATGCATTATCTTTGCATGGACATTTCCTGATATGTTGCTTCTGTGTTCTGCACCCAGCTGTCAAGTCTGAAACAAATAAAATAGGATTCCCCCTTTCCCCCAGCTCTTTGCGAAAGGAACAGCCACAGGTCACGAATGTGAGTCATTTGATATGATTGGTTAGCTGGATTCCTGATTGGGGTTTTGCCTGCTGATGTGTTTCCCAGTTGCCTTCACGTTTGAATGTGCTGGAAACCAATTCCTGGGTGGAATAAATATTAGCGAGACAAGGTGGGGAAGGTAAGATCATTTATTGCTCCAACTGCCCTCGGTGACAGACACATGCTGTCCAGTTTACACAGAGCTTGTCTTCAGATCTGGTTGAGAAGAGCGCTGTGTGGAAAACTTTCTCTCTCTCTCTCATCAACAGAAGTGGGGCCAATAAGAGATATTGCCTCACCCACCTTGTCGCTCTAATATCTGGGGCCCAATGGGGCTACAACAACATGGAATAAACACTGGATTTGATGCGTCAATCACCTGGCTGACTGGTACGACCTTTAACCAGAGCTGGACTACATTAGTAATCTACTTCCTGCAGTAACCCAGTGGAGTGATCTCTGATGCATTGGGAGGGAAGATGCTGCACCAGTGATTGGGCAGGGACCGTGGGCCAGCCCCTGGCTTTGGAGGTGCATTGGCAGTGCTTCTCCCAGCACCACTTGCTGCAGGGCCCTTCCCTGGAGTGGGGCAGGGCAGGGCAGGGCAGGGGGAATTCTGGAGCAGGAACTGAAGTGAACCAAGAGGTTGCATGGGGGGAAGCGAGCGATGAGCCGCTGGACTCGAGCGCATGTGGGCTGCCCAGCCCGAGAGCTGAGCCTGAAGTGCCCTGGACCTGAGGAGGGCTTGGCAGAGACTCTCCCAGCAGGTCCAACAGCCGCTCTGGTGCTCCCGGGGACCCCCAGCTGGTGCCTCCCTGCCCCGATGCCCATCCCCCGAGGATGGGGATTTGCTAGGGCAGGTGCTGGTTCCCTCTGCCCACGAGCGGTGCTGCCTGTGCAGGTGAGGCAGGGGGGCGCTGGGAGCCCCCTGGCCCTACGGGGTGCAGCAGCAAGATGGGGGTCGAGGGCTCGGAGGTGGAGGAGGGCTGGGCTCTCCCATGGCTGCGGCTCCTGTGCAGTCCAGCCCCGCTCTGCCGCAACGGAAGGGAAATTGACCGAGGCTTCAGGCTGGCTGCGCCCCACTTGCTTCGTTCCCTCTATTGTCTCCCACGATCCCCTGTGTTCCTTGGCTTCCCCTCCTCCCTCTGTCCCTGCTCCCTGCAGGAGCCTGTATCCACTGGCGGATTGTGCCCAGGGGCAGGTCCCAGAGCTGGGCTCGCCAACCGGGCAGCAGCCCAGCCAGGGCAGGCTGGATCCAAAAACTCCTGGGGCCAGATCCTCAGCTGGTGCAACTGGACATCACTCCCTGGCCCAGGATCTGTCCTCCCGTTGTAAGGCAAAGATCAGGGTAGGTCTCCCGGTGCACAGTCTTTCTTCAGGGCCCGGAGCATGGCCTTTCTGCACATCCCAGCTCATCTCTGTGCCATGCAAACTTGGATGTAGCCTGACGGCAGGTTAGCCCCGAACTGTGCTGGCAATGTGAGGGCTCCTTGGTGCTTGGGCCTTGGGATAATGCTGCAAGGAGGGAGGAGTACCGCATTGGAGCTGCGGTGTTAGCTGTCCATCCATACTGGAGGCCATCTGAGAAGTAGCAGGATCACAGTACAGATTTGTGGGATTGCAGGATTTTCCTTGGAGATTATTAGCCAGGTGCACACAAAGTGGCCTCTGTGTAAATGGGTCTAGACAGGGGTTATCTGGGTAAAATCCACATGTAAAAGCTTTCCTTCCTTCTTCACTCCAACTACTCCCGACCCACTTTCCACCACCTGAACGCCATCCTTTCACTCATACACCTTTAACACTTGATACCGTGTGGAAAAGGGGGGGTGTCGGGCCAGCGCGGGATAAAACGGTCACTGTTACAACATTAAACCTATGTGTGGTCCGGCGATTTGTATTAAGTTATGTTTGGCCCACTCTCATTGTACCAGCCACCACTACAAAAATCTTTTTAACCTATTCGTAAAGATACAAAAAAAGAAGGAGGAGAAAAGGCAGTTAAAGTATTTGAATGGTCAAGTGTGAAGTCATATTTCATCTGAACCACATCACTTCTTGTCTTTCCCTTCTAGACCGTCTTCAGAAGGGGGGAAAAAGGTCCCTGTCCGACAGTCTCTTAGATGGAATTAAAGCTCTAGTTGTCCTTTTCTGGGGAGAGAGAAGAAGTCAGCGGAGATGTTCTGGAGCGGCGGCTGCTGCTGCTATTAAAGTCTACTGCAGCTTCCTTGAGGAAACAGAGGGTAGAGGACAGAAATGAGCAGCAAAGAGAAAATGCAGCGTCTGCCTCGGCAACCTTACCACCTCACGTGCAGCCCCACGGCTGGAGGAGCACAGGCTCAGCATGTCTGGTCAGCCACTCCTGCCCCGGCAAACTTGTATGTATCAGGCTGTCTGGGGCGATGCTTTTAGCTGCCTCACTGGCCCCGGGCTCCCCGAAATCTAGCAAAGGAGGCAGGCTTGGCCAGCTAAGCCAGAGCCTTATTAAACAGAAGACAACAAGGCAGAGATAGGAAAGAGAAGTAAGGTGGGGAAGAAAAGTGACACACGAGGGAAGGGGGTGGGAGCAGCAACCAACCCTCACATTCCAGGGCTTGTCTACACAGCCAGCGCATCTGGTGACGACGCTCTACACCGACGGGAGAGCATAATAAAACCACCTCGGTGGGTGGCGGTACCTATGTCCACACAGGCGCTTAGGTCGGTGTAACTTATGTCACTTGGGGGCTGGTGTATTCACCCCTGAGCGACCTAAGTTACGCAGACATAAGCTGTAGTGTAGACATAGCCTAGGTGCAGGTCCGGGTTCAGGGGAAGCCAGTGAAGGTGGCAGTGTCATCAGTTCTCTCTGTCTGGCCCACTCTGGGTAGGATGAAGGCGGCTCTGGCGGATCCCGGGGTGCCAGGAGACAGCGAGGGGTGCAGCCATGATGGTGATGCCTGCCCCATGTCTCCCCAGCTCGCCCCCCCTTCTCCTCTTTGTAAGCCTTTTGCTGGCATCTCCGTCTGCTCCTGCTTCAGACCCCTCCCTCAGCACTTCCCTCACCCGAGTCCCGCTGCGCACCAGCTTGCCCCTTGTTTCCCGTTCCACTCTCTGCTCAGCGGTCTCTTGCTTTCAGTGGCACGTCCATCCCTCGCCATGCTTCCTCCTGGGGGCAGCCCCAGCTTCATGGGCCCCCACAGCAGGCGGGCGGAGCCAGAATGGAGGTGAGGACCAGGAGCAGGGAGCGGAGGGAGATGGCTCAGCCCAGCTGCTATGAGGGCTGGGGGTGAGAGCTCCCACCTGTCGGCTGAGCATCATTCCGGGTGTCTGTCGGCAGAGTCTCCCGGAGCTAGCACTGTCTCATTTCTCACCCTCCTTTTCTCTTGCCCTGCTGAGCTGGCCTCAGCGGAGAAGGGTGAATGAAGCACGGGCATGAAGAGAGAAATCAGGTGACCGTTTTATCCCTCATTGGCCCAACACCCCCTCTTTTCCACACAGAGTATCAAGTGTTAAAGGTGTATGAGTGAAAGGATGGGGTTCAGGTGGTGGAAAGTGGGTTGGGAGTAGTGGGCGTGAAGAAGGAAGGAAAGCTTTTACATGTGGATTTTATCCAGCTAACCCCTGTCTAGACCCATTTACACAGAGGCCACTTTGTGTGCACCTGGCTAATAATCTCCAAGGAAAATCCTGCAATCCCACAAATCTGTACTGTGATCCTGTTACTTCTCAGATGGCCACACATGGGAACAGCTGGGGCAGCTCCTGCTCAGGTAGGGTATTTTCAGGGAGAGCCTTGTGTGTTGCTTTTGAGCGGCAGGATTGGGGAGTGACTGTCACGCCAGCTGTCAGCAAAGCGGTGACTGCCCTGGTTGCCTGCCGAGTGGGGCAGGATTGAATCTTCGAATGGCTCCACCCCCGAGTGTGCTTCTAGTGTCCCTGATCCACTCAGGTTTGCCGGCGTCTTCAGTGGGGTCATTCCTGGAGCTGGCAAACCAATGCTTTTCCCTTTGATTTAGGGGACTTGACTTTAGCCCTTCCGACTGCTGGTGCTGGTGCTGGTCTCCAGGAGACAGGGCCTCCTGCACCTCAAGGCTCTTTGTCCAACATACCAAGCAGAGGATGAGTCCCCTGGTTTTCTGGGAAGGACTCTGGCATTACAGACAGTGTTCATTGTTCATGGAGAAAACGCGTCCTCTGATGGGCTGGGATGAAAGTGCGTCGGATGGAAGTGGAAGGCTGAAACTATGTAACTCCTGTGATTCCAGGTCCCAGTGATGTTCGATGACGTTGCGGTCTATTTCTCTTGGGAGGAATGGATGTCTTAGAGCAGGGGCAGAAGGAACTGTATCAGGACGTGATGGAGGAGAATTACAGTCTCCTGACCTCACTGGGTAAAGCTCAACCCTCCTCCTTTTCCTGGGTGTTGTGTGGGCTCTCTGAGATGCCCAGGGCCTTTTTTAGACGCCGGGACGCCACCGAGGATCAGCAGCAGCAGCAGAGAGGAGCAAGTCACTGATTTCATGAGGGAAAGGGGTTACTGCGATCCAGGCAGAGTATTGCCCTAGGGCAGGTGATCGGAGAGACGTCCAGGCTGCTCACGTATTGGCTGAGAAATAAGGTGCACGTTTTTAACAGTGAGGTAAATAACCACTGAGACCAACAAACCTCGGGCTGTGGTGGATTTTCCATCACTTGAAGTCATCCAGTCAAGACTGGGTGTCTTTCTAAGAGGTACGCTAGAGCTCAGACAGAAGTTATGGGTTTGATGGAGAGTTTACTAGGTGAGGTTCTCTGACCAGGGTGATCTCCTGCCTCACCCAGGTCAGAGAACGTCACCCAGTGGCCTCAGACTGTCGGAGGAGAAAGAGGTTAGAGTGGGCATGAGGATTAAGGGAGCATGTTGAAGACAGTCATAGAGAGTGGCAGGCTAGGGAGAGCTGGGAAAGGCGCAAGGAGAATGGGATGCTGTGGCAACACAACATAGCCTTATTTTTCCCCATTAACAGGCTATGCAGGGACCAAACTGAACCTTTTATCCCAAATGGAGCAGGCGCGAGCACCATGGGCCAAGGATCAGCAGGACTCGCTGGAAGGAGAAAGTTCAGAAATCCCCTCCTTCGGTGAGTAATAATAATCCACACCTGCTCCAAGGTAAGAGCTGAAGACCAACAGCTCTCCCTGAGCAGCTATCCTGACTGCCTCTCCCTGCGGTGTTTGTTGTGAATTGGTAAGCACACCATTCCTCCCAGTTAGCCCCCAGCCCCCTTTGCCTATCCCTGCACCCGCTCTCTCTGGTGGGAGGAGAGCTCAGTGAGGGGCAGGGTTACAGAAGCTGGTTGGAATTTGTCACAGGGAGTTTTTTTTTCCACCAAAATTGGCTTGTTCAAAAATGAAAATGTTTGTTTTGAAATTTTCAGTCTTTTCCATGAAAAAAGCCAGATTCTTTTCGGTGTTTCATCCTTGACAGCAGCACCAGGGAAAGGTGATGGTGGGAGGAGAGAGAATTGTGGGGAGGGAACATCCCAAACACTTTTTTTTAAACTGAAATACTTTGGAATTTTGAAAAAAAAGAAAATCCCAACCAGCCAGCCAGCCAGCTAGCCAAGCAGTTTGGCATTTTTCACGCAAGCCCTTCTGGGTAGGGAGCGAGTTGGTATTTTGTATTCTTCTCTAACGGAGTCTTTTAGGGTAGGAAATGCCTCAACTCCTTAAGGCAGTAACATCCCCCCACTCCCACTGCAACCTGCACTTGGAGCCTAGACGGCTAGACTGTGTCCCTTGAACTGCCTTCATTCCCACCCTGCTGTCAGTTTGTCCTGGATGGATGTCCCCCAAGACCAACCTCTTTCCAAACCGGGGCTCAGCTACCACACCGCCAGCGAGAGGCAAGAGTGGTTTCTGACTCTTTCTGTGTGATTCCTATAGCTGTCAAAGGGGAGCTGGAACCAATCACTTCCCTCCCCACCCAGAGCAGTAAACTTCACGTTGAAGTCCTTCTGCAATACACGGATACACTGAGTGACCAACAGTGAAACACGTCTTTAAGGCACACATTTCAGGAGAACACAGCTGCGTTGTGGTGCACGCTCAGTGTCTAAGTGAATCATCTTTGATACACAGTGGTTTCCACAGATGTCTAACCCACAAAGATCAAACCGCGAAGCTAAATAGGCTTACCTGGGGGTTTGGTCCCAGCAGGTCTGGTCCAATCTATCTACTCTTCTTTAGTTTAGCCTTCTCCAGGTGGATCCAGTTCATGGATCCTCACTTTATCTCCTAGAGTAGATGAATATTTACATAGGAATCGCCAGACAGGATCAGAACTATGGTCCATCTAGCCTGTTAGGATATAGATATTCAGGCCTGTCTGTAAAGGCCTGTACTCTAAGAATTTAGATGTATTCTTATCACTTAGCTAGTTATAGAGATATAAAAGAAAGAATCAAAATCACTGTCTGCTGGTGTAAGGGCCTTCTCTTACTGCGACAGTCTGAGGCCCTGTTCTTAGGCTAAGGTCTTTGGCTAAGCAGCAGAGGCAGCCATAAGCTGGGAAGCGACTGGTCACATCCTCACATTCCAAACCAGTGTTGCCGGCACCCAGTGCCAAGAGGCTGAACAACAGCTTGAGTTGGTTCATTACCCGGTGTGCTACACCCAATAATCACAACGGGGTGGAGAAGCAGAAAAGTTTATTTGCAGCTGCAAAAAGGTACAGGGAGAATAAAATCTCAAATCCTGCACACAGAGCAGGAAGTTACACAGGCTTTTATACATCCTTTTTCCCAGCATACTTATCCAATAGCAAGCTGCCCCAAGTATCCATATAGCCAGCCAATCCAGTTCCCAGCTAGTTCCCTGATTCTCTGTATCATTTGTTAAACTATACATAAAGCTGCTTTATTCAGCATTGTTCTTCCATATCTGCCTCGTTTGGCCTTGCTTAGTTTCAGGCAGTCTGACTCTCCAACATATTGTTGCAGATCCTCAGCATAACTGCTGTGTGTGCCTCCAGGCAGGGGGGCCAAGGACACTTGGGCCTAGTACGCAGAGCTGCTGCGAGTGCCTCCAGGCGGGAGCGGGGGGCCAAGGACACCTGGGCCTAGTGCGAGGGGGCTTCATCAACACTCGTGGTCTTCCATCCCCTCGAGTTACCTAGTGGCCATGCCCCAGTGTCCCCAACACCAGTCACATTGAAAGAAGGTGCTATGGGGCTGTTAGGAATACAATCCTGTCCTGATAATGCCTATCGCCTCCAGAGAAAGGGAAGTGCCTAGAAGATGTAAAAGGAAACTTAGTTTGAAAGCATCCTGTCTGGCAAGAACTCACTTATCAATAGCTGGGATGTGAAATCCTCACTTCTGTATTGTTTTGTCATTATAGTTCCCACTTTGCTATTGCTTGTTTGTATAATCTCTGTCTGGTTCTGTGATTGTTCCTGTCTGCTGTATAATTAATTTTGCTGGGTGTAAACTAATTAAGGTGGTGGGATATAATTGGTTACATAATCATGTTACAATATGTTAGGATTGGTTAGTTAAATTTCAGGAAAATGATTGGTTAAGGTATAGCTATGCAGAACTCAAGTTTTACTATATAGTCTGCAGTCAATCAGGAAGTGGGGGGTGGGTGTGTATGTGTGGGGGAAATGGGAACAGGAATGGGGGTGGGGAAATTGGAATCATGTTTTGCTAAAGGGGGAGATGGGAACAGGGAATGGGGGTAAGGAAATTGGAATCATGTTTTGCTAAAGGGGGAAATGGGAACAGGGAATGGGGGTAAGGAAATTGGAATCATGTTTTGCTAAGGGCAGGAATGGGAACAGGGACACAGGTGTAAGGCTCTGTGGTGTCAGAGCTGGAAGGAGGATACTAAGGAAGGAAACTGGAATCATGCTTGCTGGAAGTTCACCCCAATAAACATCGAATTGTTTGCACCTTTGGACTTCAGGTATTGTTGCTCTCTGTTCATGCAAGAAGGACCAGGGAAGGAAGCGGGTGAAGGAATAAGCCCCCTAACATAGCCCAGAACCTCATCTGTAACAGTGACCTGTAGCACATGCTTCAAAGGAAGACACATGAAATCTCACAGTCGACAGATGTGTTTCTTGTTATCTTTCTATACAGCATGATGGCCCTATGCAATCCTCTTGATGTTAGGATGACCTGTCCAGGCAACACCGCATTCTCCCAACATCTGTAGCTCAGATCAGTCCAGACACAAATAACCATCTTATAAATGTCTTTCATTCAAAACCAACTCAACCAGCACCAAGCAAATCAGCTTCTTGAGTGTCTTGGGTATGTAAATTTGCTAGCAATTAATGTAGTTCAATTAAGGTAGCACAGGACTGGCCCGGGTTGGGAGAGAGGCGCGTGTGAGAAGAGCTACAAGCAGAAGATCCACCTGAAGCGTCACGAGACCCTCCACTTCCAGAGGAAGCCGTTCGAGTGTGGGAAGCGCTTCCTGCAGACGTGGGAGCTGACGATGCACCAGAGGACCCACACAGGTGAGAAGCCCTAAAGCTGCAGCCAAGTGCGCCAAGAGCTTCAGCCAGCTCTCCAACTGCTTCCAGCACTGGTGCATCCACACCGGCGAGTGGTCCTTTCGCCTGCCCCAGGGTCAGTGGCGCTTCGGCCTCCGCTCCAGCCTCACCACTCACCAGAAGACGCCCACCAGGGAGGCCCTGCCTGTGCTGAGCACCAGGAAGACCACTGCCGAGGGTAAGAGGAGAGGAGACCGTGGCCAAGTGAAACCCCTTGCCCCATCATGGAGATAGGCACTCTGGTCACACTTTATGTGTGTGAATGGCTTACAGAGGGTTAGTAAATGACTTGTGTGTGTGACTAACGGGTCACAAGCTGCATATTGTTATTTATTTATTTGTATTGTGGTAGCTCCTAGGATCCCCAGTCACAGACCCCATTGTGCCAGGTGCTGTGCAGACACAGAACAAAAAGCGCCACAGAGCTGACGAGCAACAGGTATTCTCCCTAAGGCTGGCCCCCATCCCTGTCCTACCAGAGCACCTCACAACTTATGATGTTTATCCTCACAGCGCCCCCATGAGGTTGGGAAGGGCTACTGTCCCCGCTCTGCAGATCTGAGGGCACAGAGAGGGTTGGTGCCTTGCCCAAAGCCACCTGTGGGATTTGTGCCCACGTAGGGACCTGAACATGGGTGTCTCGAGTCACACCTGGCCCACTGGGACATCCTGCCTCTTACAGAGGGATCACAAGCACATCTGTAGAAGATGTTATAGCTGGTTATAAGCAACTTCTTGACCTGCTGGACTCTTTTAACAATCGATGACCCATTTTTTCAAACCTCTTTTAATCATTTATTAACACATTTTATAAACTGTTGGTGAACGGAACCTGAGCATAAAGCACAAGCAACCTTTTTGTAGGTGTGTCCGTAGAATTAAAGGCTTGAAAACTGCTATGACAGAGGCCGAGAGAAACCAGCCTGATCTGCACAGACAGGCCAAACCTGCCATCCTCTTCAGTCTCCACCAGAAATTTCACATCAGCAGTGGACAAGGATTTTGGCTGGGTTCATGAGTGGGTTCTCCATTTGTGGGGTGACGAGTGCCCCCTGATGTGCAGCTGGAAGGGCATAAAATCCTCGCCTAATGTTGCTTTTTCATGCAAGCAATTGCTGGCATTCTCACAAGAGTGTAATAGGATTGCATCTGCGAGGGGGTGGTGTCCAGGAGGCAAACTGTCTGCCAAGAAAACTGAGAATCCATGACTGAACAGGCTCAGGTGAGCTGGACTTCTGGGTGAAAGGAGGAAAGGAAGAGTTGCGTATGGAAGAACCATGGCAAAGAGGAGTAGAGACCCTGGTAACACAGAGCCAGGGTAGCACTAAGTAGGGGACTTATCCCCGTATTGCAGGCCAGTGTATGAAACCTGCACGGTGTGGCTGCTGGATTGAAGGGAGCTGCGTGGCAACACTGGAGGAGCGATTGAGTGTCGCAAGAGTCTCATCATGCAACGATTTGTAGTTCAGTTTTGAAGGAGGACCAGTGAGGTTTGAATTATGATTTTCTCCCATAGTTTCCTGTATGTAAATGTTTCCTTCTGAACTAGTGTAAATTGCCTTTCTCCTTATTTGATCCATTTGGTTGATTTAACCTAGAGCTTTGAGTGTCTGGAATAGTAATAAAACTTATTTGAAAATACCCTCTCACATTGTAATTAGAATTCCTTTATTGTTATGAATGTTCAGAGGATCTAATCTCACAATCAGCCACCTTCATAAGAACATAAGAATGGCCCTACTGGGTTAGACCAAGGGTCGATCTAGCCCAGGATCCTGTCTTCCAACAGTGGCCAGTGCCAGGTGCCCCAGAGGGAATGAACTGAACAGGTAATCATCCAGTGATCCAGCCCCTGTCACCCATTCCCAGCTTCTGGCAAACAAGTTACGTGGTACTCTATTACATCATTTTTGAAGCACTTAGAGGAGAGAAAAGTGATCAGGAACAGTCAGCATGGATTCACCAAGGGCAAGTCATGCCTGATTAACCTAATTGCCTTCTATGATGAGATAACTGGCTCTGTGGATGAGGGGAAAGCACTGGACGTGTTATTCCTTGACTTTAGCAAAGCTTTTGACACGGTCTCCCACAGTATTCTTGCCAGCAAGTTAAAGAAGTATGGGCTGGATGAATGGACTGTAAGGTGGATAGAAAGCTGTCTAGATCGTCCGGCTCCACGAGTAGTGATGAATGGCTCCATGTCTAGTTGGCAGCCAGTATCAAGCAGAGTGCCCCAAGGGTCGGTCTTGGGGTCGGTTTTGTTCAATATCTTAATTAATGATCTGGAAGATGGCGTGGATTGCACCCTCAGCAAGTTTGCAGATGACACTAAACTGGGAGGAGAGGTAGATACGCTGGAGGGTAGGGATAGGATACAGAGGGCCCTAGACAAATTGGAGGATTGGGTCAAAAGAAATCTGATGAGGTTCAACAAGGACAAATGCAGAGTCCTGCACTTAGGACAGAAGAATCCCATGCACCGCTACAGACTAGGGACCGAATGGCTAGGCAGCAGTTCTGCAGAAAAGGACCTAGGGGTTACGGTGGATGAGAAGCTGGATATGAGTCAACGGTGTGCCCTTGTTGCCAAGAAGGCTAACGGCATTTTGGGCAGTATAAGTAGGAGCATTGCCAGCAGATCGAGGGACGTGATTGTTCCCCTCTAGCTGACATTGGTGAGGCCTCATCTGGAGTACTGTGTCCAGTTTTGGGCCCCACACAACAAGAAGGATGTGGAAAAATGGGAAAGAGTCCAGCGGAGGGCAACAAAAATGATTAGGGGGCTGGAGCACATGATTTATGAGGAAAGGCTGAGGGAACTGAGATTATTTAGTCTGCAGAAGAGAAGAATGAGAGGGGATTTGATAGCTGCTTTCAACTACCTGAAAGGGGGTTCCAAAGAGGATGGCTCTAGATTGTTCTCAGTGGAAGCAGATGACAGAACAAGGAGTAATGGTCTCAAGTTTCAGTGGGGGAGGACTAGGTTGGATATTAGGAAAAACTTTTTCACTAGGAGGGTGGTGAAGCACTGGAATGGGTTACCTAGGGAGGTGGTGGAATCTCCTTTCTTAGAGGTTTTTAAGGTCAGGCTTGACAAAGCCCTAGCTGGGATGATTTAGTTGGGGATTGATCCTGCTTTGAGCAGGGGGTTGGACTAGATGACCTCGTGAGGTCCCTTCCAACCTGATATTCTATGATTCTATGATCTAATATGAGGGGGTCAAGAAGACAGCTCTTGCCTTCAGTAATATCCAGGCTGAGCTACAGGTTCGGTGGGTAGCACAAACACATTTCAGATTGCTCATTAGCAAAACTACTTGTTCTGGAGGGGAGGCTGTTATAACATACTTGGTTATGGAATCAGGATATGGAGATCATGTCATCCATCCCACATCCCTGCCCTGGAGGATTGTTTCCCATGGTGCATAGTTTTAGCCACTAGCTTGTCCTCAGGTCTATGGCTTCACTGCAGGCTCAGGAAAAGGAGCCAGAAAGGAGCATGAGTCCTTATTTCAAGCAGATGCTGTGACTTGAAAACGAAACAAAACAATGGGGTTTAGGGCTGGTGTCCAGAGGCATTGCAGCACGCAATGGGGACTTGGTAGTACTTCTCTCTCTGGCAGTGGAGAGACCAGTATGGTGTATTCAGTCTGGGCACTGCGGTATCTGAATGATGTTGATCCAATAGAAAGAATATGAAGAGGCGCAACCAAAATGATTTGGAGGCAGGAATCGTCCTAAGTAAAGAACTAAGTATGCATCCAGTTAGGATGTGTTTGTGCTGTGCCTAGAACACAAGGGTCCTGAGTCTGATTAGGTAGAATTAGTGGGGGAAGCAAAAGTGGATGGGAATCTGGGAGGCAGTGACCATGAGTTGGTTGAGTTCAGGATCCTGACGCAGGGAAGGAAGGTAAGCAGCAGGATACGGACCCTGGACTTCAGGAAAGCAGACTTCGACTCCCTCAGGGAACAGATGGCCAGGATCCCCTGGGGGACTAACATGAAGGGGAAGGGAGTCCAGGAGAGCTGGCTGTATTTCAAGGAATCCCTGTTGAGGTTACAGGGACAAACCATCCCGATGAGTCGAAAGAATAGTAAATATGGCAGGCGACCAGCTTGGCTTAATGGTGAAATCCTAGCGGATCTTAAACATAAAAAAGAAGCTTACAAGAAGTGGAAGGTTGGACATATGACCAGGGAAGAGTATAAAAATATTGCTCGGGCATGTAGGAAAGATATCAGGAGGGCCAAATCGCACCTGGAGCTGCAGCTAGCAAGAGATGTCAAGAGTAACAAGAAGGGTTTCTTCAGGTATGTTGGCAACAAGAAGAAAGCCAAGGAAAGTGTGGGCCCCTTACTGAATGAGGGAGGCAACCTAGTGACAGAGGATGTGGAAAAAGCTAATGTACTCAATGCTTTTTTTGCCTCTGTTTTCACTAACAAGGTCAGCTCCCAGACTGCTGCGCTGGGCATCACAAAATGGGGAAGAGATGGCCAGCCCTCTGTAGAGATAGAGGTGGTTAGGGACTATTTAGAAAAGCTGGACGTGCACAAGTCCATGGGGCCGGACGAATTGCATCCGAGAGTGCTGAAGGAATTGGCGGCTGTGATTGCAGAGCCCTTGGCCATTATCTTTGAAAACTCGTGGCGAACGGGGGAAGTCCCGGATGACTGGAAAAAGGCTAATGTAGTGCCCATCTTTAAAAAAGGGAAGAAGGAGGATCCTGGGAACTACAGGCCAGTCAGCCTCACCTCAGTCCCTGGAAAAATCATGGAGCAGGTCCTCAAAGAATCAATCCTGAAGCACTTAGAGGAGAGGAAAGTGATCAGGAACAGTCAGCATGGATTCACCAAGGGAAGGTCATGCCTGACTAATCTAATCGCCTTTTATGATGAGATTACTGGTTCTGTGGATGAAGGGAAAGCAGTGGATGTATTGTTTCTTGACTTTAGCAAAGCTTTTGACACGGTCTCCCACAGCATTCTTGTCAGCAAGTTAAGGAAGTATGGGCTGGATGAATGCACTATAAGGTGGGTAGAAAGCTGGCTAGATTGTCGGGCTCAACGGGTAGTGATCAATGGCTCCATGTCTAGTTGGCAGCCGGTGTCAAGTGGAGTGCCCCAGGGGTCGGTCCTGGGGCCGGTTTTGTTCAATATCTTCATAAATGATCTGGAGGATGGTGTGGATTGCACTCTCAGCAAATTTGCGGATGATACTAAACTGGGAGGAGTGGTAGATACGCTGGAGGGGAGGGATAGGATACAGAAGGACCTAGACAAATTGGAGGATTGGGCCAAAAGAAATCTGATGAGGTTCAATAAGGATAAGTGCAGGGTCCTGCACTTAGGACGGAAGAACCCAATGCACCGCTACAGACTAGGGACCGAATGGCTAGGCAGCAGTTCTGCGGAAAAGGACCTAGGGGTGACAGTGGACGAGAAGCTGGATATGAGTCAGCAGTGTGCCCTTGTTGCCAAGAAGGCCAATGGCATTTTGGGATGTATAAGTAGGGGCATAGCGAGCAGATCGAGGGACGTGATCGTTCCCCTCTATTCGACACTGGTGAGGCCTCATCTGGAGTACTGTGTCCAGTTTTGGGCCCCACACTACAAGAAGGATGTGGATAAATTGGAAAGAGTCCAGCGAAGGGCAACAAAAATGATTAGGGGTCTAGAGCACATGACTTATGAGGAGAGGCTGAGGGAGCTGGGATTGTTTAGTCTGCAGAAGAGAAGAATGAGGGGGGATTTGATAGCTGCTTTCAACTACCTGAAAGGGGGTTCCAAAGAGGATGGCTCTAGACTGTTCTCAATGGTAGCAGATGACAGAACGAGGAGTAATGGTCTCAAGTTGCAATGGGGGAGGTTTAGATTGGATATTAGGAAAAACTTTTTCACTAAGAGGGTGGTGAAACACTGGAATGCGTTACCTAGGGAGGTGGTAGAATCTCCTTCCTTACAGGTTTTTAAGGTCAGGCTTGACAAAGCCCTGGCTGGGATGATTTAACTGGGACTTGGTCCTGCTTTGAGCAGGGGGTTGGACTAGATGACCTTCTGGGGTCCCTTCCAACCCTGATATTCTATGATTCTATGATTCTATGATTGACACACCTGGATGCTACAGTACTATAATTATAGGAAAAGAATAACAGCAAAAAATATGGTCTAACTTCTTTGTCAAAATAGTTTATTTAACAAAACAGTATTGAGTGCACAGACTTCTGACATGTTCAAAATGCATGCAAATTAGAGAAGCAAACTCAGTTAATTTGAATTGCATAAGAAAGAGAAAAGGGATATGAGCCCAGGTCTTGATATATGTTAACCTACATTAAGAATCTTACTCTTAAATGGGTTTTCCCTTACAAACTGACCCCTCTCCACCCTAAAAATCAAACCAAAGCACGAGACTGTGCCAGTCTAAGCACATCTGATTGCTATGATATTAAGTTGGAGGGAAGACAGCATCCTGAAAATCTATGGGCCAGATTCTGATCTAAGTAACACCAGTATCAATCCAAACTAACTCCTCTAGCTTCAGCGAAACTCAGCTCAGAATTGGGCCCTAAGACCTAAGCACCCTCTCCTACACTGGACTATGGCGACAATGTAACTTTGAAATTCAGAGCTTCATAGTCTGTTGAATCTGTGTCTGCTCTCCCCAGTCTAGTTAAACGTCCTCTAGTTTCAGCCGCATTTCCTGTGCTGCTTGCTGTACAAGCATCATAAGGAACCTTAGTGCTCTGCATTTTAGGATCTTACCAATGTGCATTAAACATGACTGGAAAGGCTGTCACCATTTAAACACGCTCACTCTTTCACGATCTTATGAAACATGAGGAACTGATTTCCTGCTCCCATCTCCATTAATGCTTCTGGATACAGAACTACGAGCAAAACACCGTTTGTAATGAAAGTCACCAAATGGTATTTGGTGCAATAAACCGACCACACCAGAACCAATAGACACATGAGTCATTTCACATAAACGCAGAGATTATATTCACAAAAGAAATACAATGCTAAGACCATCAAATGTAAATGAAAACAATCCTTGACAGTTTTTAGACACAATGGAAGACACTAAACTCCAGGATGTTGTGGCCTCTATTTAAAAGTCAAACTGAAATACATTTTCCAGTAACTCCATTCCCACATCTCCCAAATATAACAGAAGAGCTACAAATCAACAGCCCAGGCGCCCAAGTGGCAGAATGCCTTTAGACATGCAAATTCTGTACTTAATGAGGTCAAGGTCATTGTTGTGACATGTGCCTTTGACTGCTGTACAGCTAGTACCAACAGGAGCCTAAGTTAAAGCAGGGGTTAACCCATGTGATACTGGTATTACAGTGTACCTATTGAGCTGATGATTTTCTATTAACATCTTTCATAATGGAAGAGTTAGCATGGACTCAGCAGTACAGTGGTGTGTTCCACCTAGATACACCTAGAACATTCAGCAGCATGGGGGTGTTCCACCTAGATATACCTAGAACATTCAGCAGCATGGGGGTGTTCCACCTAGATACACATAGAACATTCAGCAGCACGGGGGGTGTTCCACCTAGAACATTCAACAGTATGAGGGGTGTTCCATCTAGATACACCCAGAACATTCATCAGCATGGTGGGGGGTGTTCCACCTAGATACACCCAGCACATTCAGCAGCATAACGGGCACATTCTAACTAGATACATCTGATACATTCAGCAGCACAGCGGGTGTGTTCTACTAGATATACCAAGCACATTCAACAGCTGTGCTCCACCTAGATATTTCCAGAATTCTCAGCAGCTTAACAGGTACATTCTGCCTGGATGTGTCTCGTACATTCAGTGGCACGACAGGTGCATTACACCCGGACGTACCTGGCATTGCCAGCAGCAGGCAAGCACTGCTAACAAACGGTCTAGCATAAGTGATCTTTGCTGTGTAGAAGAATCATAATGGAAAACATTGTGCTACTTTGATTGCTTCAGTGAAAAGGTGTGTGTTGTGTGTGGTTGATTTAAAAGGCTATGGTTGGCATTAAGGAAAAATGACCCTAACTTCATCACTGCAGATTCCTAGGGTTGTCACATCTCCCCCGAGCATCTGTGGAACTGGTGTCTGTCCAGGGGAAGAGCTGTTCTACGAAAGTCACCCCATGAGTGGGCATTTCCTCTGTACCCACGGACACAGATCAGTGCAGCCAACAAAGGTAGCACGCAGAAGTCACTTTCGACAGCAAGCCAGGCAAAGTAGAGAGTTCACTGCAATGAACCACTCACTCAAGGCCCAGAGTATGGCCCTTTGCAGTTTCAGAACAGTCTCTCCCAGATGTGGACAAAAGTTTTCTTTCTGAGAGTGCTCATTTGAGCCCTTTCTGTGAGAGAATGCCTCGCTCTAAAATCCTAATTGTGCCAAGTCTCTACCTGCAGGGGCCACCTACCCTACAGAAGCTGTATCAATATATCATGGCAGTGACCTGCAAAATCAGCATAAAACTCCTGACAGAGTGTTTTACATTTTTAAGACAACAGATTCAGATAAAGCAAGTTGGGGTTGCTTTAAGCTACTAGGTGTCTGATATATTTTCCCTCCGATCATGAAGACTGGAGACTTTAAATACCTGTCCCAAAGCTCATATTCACTGTGGTTATAACCACGGTAAGGATCAATCCTTTGAGGATTTTAGTCCATGCTGCATATATCACAATGCACAGGGGCATGTGTAAACCCCCCTATGATGCATGCTATACATTCTGCCACTCTGTTAGTGCATAGCAGAAGAAATTGGCTTGTGTCTGAGATGGCATGATCTGGGCCATCCATAGGAGTAGCATACAAAGGGCTAATTTGGTCTTCCACTGAAAAATCAAGACTATATCAGTGCCTTTTTTCTTGCATGAGCAGGAAGATGGCCACAAATGGCTGTTCTTGAACAGGCAAAACCATGTATCTCCTGTTGTACAAGGTACACGCAAGACTGACTTCCATTGGAAACAAACGTAGCATGGCTCATTCTGGCCTGGTCAGAGGGAGGCTTACCTGGGACAGTTACTGTCTAGGCACCATGAGACTCCCGGTTACAGTCTCGTCTGCAGTAATGTGCAGATTGTGCATGTAACACTCCTGTATTGAGTGTGTTCGTGCCTCCCTCTAGTGGCAGGCTTAGCAGCCCGCTACTTCCAGAAGAAAGAATTCTTTTTCAGTGTGCGTGGCAGAGGCCTGTGTTTTGTCTTGGGTTCAGTCCTCACGGATGACTATGGTGGCTGTACGTGAACACGGCCCTGGTACGTTACACACTGGGTCCAGTCACTGGTGCATGCTGATTGGGTATGTCAACTCTAGCCCCGGCTACTATGTGACAGACACATCAGATGCCCTATTGAACAAATGTTATTTATAGCTCCAGTTACCTACAACTCTGCCTAGAAGACACACACACACACATACACACACACACTACACATTTCATCTGATAGCCACACAATGGATTTTTTTTTAAACAGTGAAGATGTATATAGTCTGATTCCATCCTGGGGCACTATCATTCAATAGCCTCCTCTGCCCCAGCTCAGTGCTACATTCCAAGGGAAATCTTTTACTGACTCCTTATGGTTTTGAGAGACAAACTAGACCTGCATATCACGTGAGCACAGGTGATCAGAAGCTGAAGCTGCTGTTATTGCAGGGGGTCTGTTTAGTAATGTCCGAAAGGCTCATGATGTGGCTGGGGGTCTGGTATTTCTGTGCTGCTGCTGGGGCTTGTGGGGAGGTCACTGAGCGGCATTATGTGCAGTCTTGGAACTCTAAGGGAAGGATTTTCAAAGCCACCCAGAGATCCAGCTCCCATTCACTCATGTCTAATGGGACCTGCTCACCCAAATCTCTCTCTAAGGCGTCAGGGTCACTGGTTTACTGCAGCAGATCTGTAACCAGATACGACACTTAGGTTCCAAACCCCCAGTGCAAGTATTTGTCGGGGCGGGTGGGGTGGGGCGGGGCGGGGTGGGGGAGGGGAATCTATTCTTCACTGGGCTACCACCCAGTTCACTGAGCAATCATCAGCCCATACTTTGAACACAAGAGGCTCCTTTTCTTCTCCCGTTCTGCTAGGAAACTCCTCAGCTTGGCGGTGGAGAAAGTGACTACCGCTTGCTGTCTGCCATCCAAACCCGTCTCCTGGAGCCATGGAGCCTGAAGGCATTCCGCTACCGATGGCCTCCCCCTAGGATAGGAAGAGAGCTAGAGCGTCAACAAGAGTCTGGATCAGAGGGAGACATGCAGTGAGAGGAAGTTAGGTAGCTGGCTAGAGAGAGAGAGAGAAGAGAGCAGTAACTGGGCCCTGCATAGGTTTGCAGGCTGGAAAGCAAACATCCTCTTACCAGGGATTTGGGCACAGCGTGCTTTGAAGAAATGTCACGGCCCCCCCGGACAGACCCGCGTAGCATCTGGTAAGTTTCACCTTCCCTTTCTTGGCGATTCTCAGAAAGTCACAGGCTACATCAGAACTGAGGGGGTAGTCGGCACTCAGCCTAACACAAAAAAGGAGGGTAAATCGACACGCGAGGGCAAAGGCCTCTTTGTAAATGCAATTAACTGTTCCCAGTTCCTTGCTGAGCACTCCTGGGAAGTGCTGTGCCAGCGCGAGGAACCAGACCCCACCTGTGCTGTGAAGCATTGTATGGGAAGAGGAAATGGAAGACGAGATGATTTATTGGAGGAAGGGTTAATT
Source organism: Chelonia mydas (assembly GCF_015237465.2). NCBI lineage: Eukaryota > Metazoa > Chordata > Testudines > Cheloniidae > Chelonia > Chelonia mydas. The sequence continues at coordinate 253,816,988 of NC_057850.1, forward strand.
AGAATGCTTTGTTTGCCTTTTTACTTAGTGTAGTTTTAATGTGCTTGTGCTGGCTGAGTTTTATTGGAGAGCTGAGCCATGTACGAAAGGTGGGTGTGGGTTGATTCTGTGTTGCAACATGGCCCCTTGACACCAATCCTGCTGTGCAAAGGGCCTATAAAGGCAGCCCATCAGGGAGTACCCCTTTCACCTCAGGCAGTGTGGAGCCAGCATAGACAGCTTTAAACCACTCTATTTCACAACTCTCAGTTCTGGGGGTGTGGCCAGGGCGGAGGGACGTGGCTGGAATGCCACTGTACTCTGGCTATTCTGAGCTGATGCAGTAGGCCCTTAGTGCTTCTCTGCTGGTGGATCTCCTTTGAAACTCAAGTGGATTTAAAGCTGCCTTCCACTGATGCAATCCACAATCATAGAAATGCAGGACTGGAAGGGACCTCAATAGGTCATCTAGTTCAGCCCCTGAACTGAGGCATGACCAAGTATTATCTAGACCATCCCTGGGAGGTGTTTGTCTAACCTGTTCTTCAAAACCTCCAATAATGGAAATTCCACAATGTCCCTAGGTAATTTGTTCCGGTGCTTAACCACTCTGACAGTTAGCAAGTTTCTTCCTAATGTGCAACCTAAATCTCCCTGGCTGCAATTTAACCCATTACTTCTTGTCCTATCCTCTGTGGTTCAGGGGAACAATTTATCACCCTTCTTTTTATAGCAACCTTTTAAGTACTTGAAGACTGTTATGTCCTCACTCAGTCTTCTCTTCTACAGACTAAACAAACCCATTTTTTTCAATCTTCTATAGACCATTAATCATTTTTGTTGCTCTCCTCTGAACTTTCTCCAATTTGTCCACATCCTTCCTGAAGAATTGGATGGAATACTCCAGATTATGCCTTATCAGTGCTGAGTAAAGGAGAAGAATTACTTCTCATGTCTTGCTTACAATACTCCTGCTAATACATAGCCCTGGTCTACACTAGGACTTTAGGTCGAATTTAGCAGCGTTAAATCGATGTAAACGTGCACCCGTCCACATGATGAATCCCTTTTTTTCGACTTAAAGGGCTCTTAAAATCGATTTCCTTACTCCAACACTGACAAGTGGATTAGCGCTTAAATCGGCCTTGCCGGGTCGAATTTGGGGTACTGTGGACACAATTAAACGGTATTGGCCTCCGGGAGCTATCCCAGAGTGCTCCATTGTGACCGCTCTGGACAGCACTCTCAACTCAGATGCACTGGCCAGGGAGACAGGAAAAGAACCGCGAACTTTTGAATCTCATTTCCGGAGACTGCGGGAACTGTGGGATAGCTACCCACAGTGCAACACTCTGGAAGTCGACGCTTGCCTCGGTACTGTGGAAGCACTCCGCCGAGTTAATGCACTTAATGCACTTAGAGCATTTTCTGTGCGGACACACACACTCGACTATATAAAAACGATTTCTAAAAAACCGACTTCTATAAATTCGACTTAATTTCGTAGTGTAGACATACCCATAGAATCATAGAAATGTAGGGCGGGAAGGGACCTTGAGAAGTCATCAGTCCAGCACCCAGCACTGAGGCAGGGCCAAGAAAACCTAGACCATCCCTGAAGGATGTTTGTCTAACTTGTTTTTAAAAACTTCCAAGATCTCCTGATTAAGCCACTGTGGTGTTTTACCATAATCCCTATCTCTCCTACACATTGGGGTAGTTTGTTCTTGTGCCCTTAATGTCTCTTTAAAAAACTGCCAGCTCTCCTGAACTCTTTCCCCTTTTATTTGCTTCCCACAGGATCTTAACTACCAATTCTCTGAGTTTGCTAAAGTTTACCTTCTTGAAATCCATTCTCTTTAGTCTGCTGTTTTCCTTCCTATCATTCCTTAGAATCATGAGCTCTGTCATTTCATGATCACTTTCACCCAAGCTGCCTTCCACTTTCAAATTCTCAACCAGTTCCTCCCTGTTCGTCAGAATCAAATCTAGGCAGCCTCTCCCCTAGTAGCTTTTTTCACCTTCTGCAATAAATAGTTGTCTCCAATGCATTCCAAGAACTTGCTAGATAATCGGTGCCCTGCTGTGTTATTTTCCCAACAGATGTCGGGGTAGCTGAAGTCTCCCATCACCACCGAGTCCTGCGCTTTGGATGATTTTGTTAGTTGTTTAAAAAAAGCCTCATCCAGCTCTTCTTCCCTGGTTAGTTGGTCTGTAGTAGACCCCGACCATAACATCACCCTTGGTTTTTACCCCTTTTATCCTTATCCAGAGACTTTCAACAGGTCTGCCTCCCTCTTCTATCTCAACCTCAGTGCAAACATACACATCTTTGATATACAAGGCAACTCCTCCTCCCTTTTTTCCTGTCTGTCCTTCCTGAAGCTGTATCCTTCTATACCGATATTCCAGTCGTGTGAATGATCCCACCACTTTTCTGTGATGCCAATTGTGTCGTCATTGTGATTATTCACTCGTATTTCTAGTTCTTTGCAAGGGAACAACTTACATGATGAAAGCGGTGACGCCGACAGCCCAGATGTCAGTCTGCGGGAGGGCTCCTTGCTCTGACAGCAGTTCTGGAGCTACAAAGGCACAGCCGTATGAGTGGAGTTTCCTTACAAGATGGAACATTTATTCCAGCAGAAAAGCTCAGTGTGATAGTTTTAATCTTTGCTATGCTCCCAAGTGACGAGGAAGAGAAGGTCTGTTACAGAGGACAGGTTGATGCATGACACCCCATGAATATCCTGAGTCATTTAAGAAGCCAAACAAATGGAGACCTACAAACACATCTCCAAAAAGCTTTGTCTTTACTAGGTATATATTGCAAATCTAGTGCTGTGTTCATTGCTTTTGCCCATGCAGTGACTACCCTGTGTGCATTTTTTGGGCATGACTCTCCTCTCACTTACGCTGGTGTAAACCAGAAGTAACCCCATTAAAGTTAATAGTTACATTGGTGTAAATGAGAAGAAAACTGTGCCCACTGTATGCAGCCTGTACACTGTACACTCACTAGGTCTGCCCCTCAATGCTCATGATGAGACACTGTGCTTCACAAGGGTTGTCTCACATTTTAAATCAACCAGTGTGAGATTTATGAGTTACAGTCACTGAGTCAATGGAACAAGCAAGCTGGGAAGGCTGCTGTTTCCACTCAGTTCTAGCCACTGCACCAGCCAAAAGCAGGCCAGGGCTAGCACACAGGCAGACTCAAAACCTTCTGAACTCCAGCATCATCCAGACCAGGAAATTCACGGTGAATTCTGGACACTGCAGAAACATCCAGTTCTATAACCTCCATTATAGCACAAGTGGGAATAATTTAAGAGAATTGAGGCCGACCCCAATTTCCTGTTAGCTGGCAACCAACGGGAGCATCTGCCAGGCAATGAATGGGAGCATCTACAAACACATCTATGAAGTGTCGCTCCCACCATTGTCCCAGTTTGACCTTCCATCTAGCAGGGGCCCGAGGCCATGCTGACGTAGCACAGACATACCGTACTCACCCATGGTTTCTGCGTAGTCGATGCACCTATCCATGGTAATGACTCTGTCTGGCATGTAGAACTGCGCGTTGCCAAAGTCCAGGAGTTTAAGCAGGTTGGGTTCTGTAATTATCATGTTTTCAGACCTCAGATCCAAGTGCAGGATGTGGTGTGCGTGGAGGAACTCAACTGCACTGAGGATCTGCCATAGATAGTCTCTGACCTCCACCTCTGAATAGGATGTCCTGATAAAGGAAACAGTAAAAATCATAACTGTCCTTCCTGCGTATTTTAATGGCCTGGTCCTGTTCCACTGAAGTCAATAGGAAAATTCCCATTAAGTCCTAATAGGATCAGCACTTTTCATCAGCTTCAGATACTTCACAGTTATTAATAATTAACCCTCACGAAGCTCCACTGGGGGGAGGTAAGTAAATATTGTTATGCCTGTATTACAGATGGACACCTGAGGCTGAGAAATTAAGTGATTGGGCTGCAGAGGTGTCAGTGGCAGAGTGGGACCAGAATGCAGCTCCTGTGGTTAGATCATGGGCTTAGCCTTCCCTTCTTACTCATAATGTGTCATCTGATCAGTTTTCAGCCATTAGGGGGAGGCTGAAGGAGAAATGGGAAGAGGTGGAAAGGCTGCCTGAACCACACACAATCCCCATGCCATCTATTGTACATTTACACCTTAAAGGTAGGATTTGCGCTCGGCCAGAATTAGAGCCTCTTTATGGCCGCTCGAGAGCTGGGATTTAACGAGAGACTGTGGGAATCAAGGCAGCGAACAGACGCATTCAAATAATTGATGCCCTCCATCTCTGGTGGTGCTCCATAGGTACTGTTTTGTGGCTGATCCATGGAAGCCGAAGATCCAAACAAGTCTCAGGGGAGTAAAGGAGATGTATCACAAGTGTAGTACGAGATTAGACTGGGGGAAAACCTGGGTGGAAGAAGATGCTCCAGAATGAAGAGGTGGGCAAAAATCCACAATACAGGTGCCTCACTAGCTACACCAGCCTCAAAGAAAGCAGGTACAGTGGGATGCGTACCTTTCAGCCAAACAATGGAGTAGCTCTGGCCCCACGCACAATTCCAGGATCAGCACTAGGTGCCGTGGGCTCACGTAGGCTCCTTGCAGCTGGACTATATTTGTGTGATGAAGCTTCCTCAGGACTTGATATTCCTGGAGCACAGCCTGCTTGTCTTCTTGCCGGTAGGGGATAATTTTGGCTGCCTGCGCATTTCCGCTTAATTTTTCCCTGCACTGTCTGACGATGCTGAAACGCCCCCTGGAGCAACAAAAGCACAGGGGCAAGTTAAACTTCTCCTGCTGCTCTTGGAACAAGGTAGCCTGAGCCAGGTTCTGCCCTCCCTTAGAATCAACAGCATCCTACTGCTTATTTTGTATCCAGACCCTGGAGTGAAAACTATGATCATGCTGGGCTGGTATGAGAGACCGTAAGTCTGCACTTCCTTAAAGTGAAAGTGTATGGCTACTTTTAATGGCAGCAGCAAAAGCCTGACCTCTAGTGCCTGTGAATAATATCCGCAATGCACAGGTGCAACGATGGGTATGTTTACACGTTATGTTTGGAGCTGGGGGTGTGAAGGAGCTAGCATGCTAAAAATAGTAGTGTCTTCGGAGTAGCACAAGCAGTGTCAGCATGGGCTAGCCGTGCCGAGTACAAACCTGCCTGAACTCCATGGGGACGTACTCAGCATGGCTGGCCCGTGCTGCTGCTCACGGCTGCCCTACTATTCTAGCGTGCCAGCTCGATGACAGCTAGCATCAGTACGTCTCAGTGAACTGGGACTCATCCCCTGAGCTCACAAGCGTAAAGGTAGCCTAAGAGAGAATCCTTTACCAGCCCAGAGGACAGCTGGGCTGTACATTATTGGGCTTCTTAGCAAGAATCCAGTGTTTAGACCCCACATTCTGATTCAGTGTCTTTTACCTTTTAGGACACTGGCTAATTCCCAGATGTGAAATTCCTTGGGGATGGGCTAGTTCCTAAGTGTTGGAGGCGGGGCCTCTACAAGGTGATGGAGACTCTTGCCTGGAGTGAGTCCTGAGTGGACCCATCTTCTCCTCCGTCCCACCTCTTGGAAAGCCCGTCTCCTCTGCCACAATGTGGGATACAGTAAGGACAATGAAATTCTGGGGACCTATGGATCTGTTACAGTTGATGTCTGGCTATTGGATTTGAATTGCTATGAACCCCAGGTGCTCAATGGCAAGCTTTATCTACCTGGAAGGAGTGGGATCTGCCCTGGTTGGTGAGTATGTGTATGGAGTTAGTGAGAGATCTACACCTGTCCATTTGAGCAGGGTCTGGCTCAGGATTCATTTAATGATGGCAATATCAAGTCAGACAAGAGGAGGGCAACCAAGCAATGCCCAGTATCCTGTGCTACTGGAGATGTTTTCATTAAAACAAAGTGGTAAATGGGCAGGTAACAGATGGGTGGCCGGTAGGTTTATAAAAGTGACATTTCTGAGTTTTAGGGTCCAAACTGAAGCATTTTCCCCTGAACATTTGAGTGTTTTAACTGGGGGTTTCTGGCCTTTATACCTTTTGATCTCTGTCTGGAAGGCGTAGCTTTGCTGGGTTGGAAAAGGCTCTGCTGGTGCCATTATTTCACTCTCACCCTCTGTAGCAGCTGGGAACGTCTGCTTTGCAGATTGAAACGCTAGAGGGAAAGAGAGACATGGATGTATAAGAGAAAATAACACTAAGTTCAGTTCAAATCCTTGCTTTGTCATCCCTGGGTATCTTCTTGTCAATAGAGATGAAGACTGGCAGCTACCGTATTTCAGACGTCAGCAGGCACATTTGTGAAATGTCTCACAATAGAGGCACCAAATCACATTCTAGTGCAACGGTTCTCAAACTGTTGGTCGGGTCTAGGTTGGGCTTGCTGGGGCCCAGGGCTGAAACTGAAGCCTGAGCCCCACCACCCAAGGATGAAGCCTGAGGGTTTCAGCCCTGCATGTTGGGACTCAGGTTACAGGCCCCCCACTTGGGATTGAAGCTCTTGGACTTCAGTTTTGTCCCCCCTCCACCGTCCGGGGCAGTGGGGCTGGGGTGGGCTCAGGCTTTGGTCCCCACTCCTGGGGTAGTGTAGTAATTTTTATTGTCAGAAGGGGGTCGCGGTACAATGAAGTTTGAGAACCCCTGTTCTAGTGCAAAGAAACACCTTCAGGATTGAACACAGGGTTACTGACACTGGAGCTGGAGGTATAATTTCCAGCTCGGGTGGACAGTCACAGGTTAGCTCTGAACAAGCCAGCGCACTAAATCAGCAGGGTAGCTGCCATGGCACAAGCCACCCCAAGTATGTACCCAGGTCTCTGACAGGATTGCACTCAGGGCAGCCAGCTCGTCATGCCGCTCATGGGCCTGCAGCTACACTTCTATGTTTAGCGTGCTAGCTCAATCGGAGCTAACATGGGTAGGTCTACCTGAGCTGGAAATTCTACCTCCGGCCCCAGTGTAGACATGTCCCATTACGAGTTTCCTCTGGACTAGCCTATGACATAGACAGGGTAGAGGACAAGTGGATCTAATGGAAGAACTTGCTGCTCTGTCTCACTGCAAATGGCAAGCAATTAGTCTATATTAGCCTAGGCCACTGGTTCTCAACCTGCCACCTGGTCACAGCCCTCAGTGAGATGGCAAGACATTGCCTGGGGACCGGTAACCTGCTTCTACTCCATGTTTCATTTTATCAGCTGAAGCAGAATTTCTGCAGTCACTTGCCATCGGTTCTTCCTGAATATTCCTCTGGAATAGGAGCACCGTATGAAACATGATGGCACCTCCTTGGAAGCACTGTGTGTACTGGCATAAAGAAATTTGGATCGTGGCTCAGGAGAGATTGTGAGATCACAGTATAAAAACGGTTGAGAATTCCTGGCCTAAGGCAAGCATATAGGGCGAGGGTTGGTAAATTACATTGAGATGGGCAAGGCTATTTCTCTGGTGTAGTGGAATCCTTTCAATTGGCGGAAACGGAATGCCAGATAGGCCATTATCTCAATTCTCAGAGGGACGCCTTCAGCTGCTGGGAGAGTCCTTCTCATTTAATGGATTTCTTTAAAAATAAGCAACAATACAAACAAACCATTAAACTATAGAGAAAAACTATGGGATAAGTTTGACTCGCTAAGCAGCGAAATAGCCCAAAATGAACAAAGGGAATTTTACAGACGCAAACACCAATTCACATCAATGAACTACTGAGTTGTGTCTTGTAGACAGCACTAGGGACATGGCATTTCAATGGACTTTTCACCACTTCCATAGGTGTACTATTAAGCCTACGCTTCACACAACTGAAACACATTACTCTGATTCTGTTCCCTGGGGATCGCCCGAATTAAATGCGCATGCCGGAGAATTAAGTGATCTCACTTAAATGAGCATTAAGTAGTCTTTCCTGTACAAGTAATCTACAGTTTCAACCCCAAGATGCCAAGGCTAGGAGTTCTCACAACTCATCCTGCTGTCAGCTGAAGGACTATCTATGAACAACAGCACCTAGGATTCAAAACCCTAAAACACACTGGAGGCAATGGAGTTCCTCCAGATTTATGCTCCACTTCCCCTGAGTGTACACACAAAGAAGGTACGATAGTGTAGATGTTCTACCACCACCCAATAGCTTACCTGTTTGGTCTTTTTCACCAATCTTTACTTTGGCCGACGGGCTGCTGTAAGGTCCCATTCCAGCTTTACTGATGCAGGCCGTCCGGAAGGCGTAAACCAAGCCCCTGGAGAGATTACTGGCATAGTAGCAGCAATCAGCCATGTCAGTAACAAGGGTCTTCCATTCACCATCTTGGCCAAGCAAAGAGAGACACAGGTTAGCACTTGTTCTAGGGATTATCGGGTGTCTTTTGTGCCACCAATTACTGCTGTTCTGGGAGTGCAGAAAATTGGTGGCATATTTAAACAAACCAGCTGGGGCTGAAAGTATAACCTCACGTTGCCTTGTCATGTTTGTAGTGATCTCATATTTTCACTTCTGAAGCCAGGTATTTTATATTAGAGCCATGCAATGCTCATTGCAGGGGGTGGCTGTGAATGCATTTGTAGTTTCAGTTAATGTAATTTCATACCTATCCTCCCTGAGCTCCACTTTGAGATTTGAGGTTCAAACATGAACCCCAAACTCAAAGCAAAACCCTGCTCAAAAAACCGCTGTATTTTACTTAGTTTCACGATGAAAGCAAGCAAAACTGAAAACATCGCACAACTATAATTAAGAACCATAAATAAATCCCCAGAATAATTTAAACCTGGGCCCTAGATCACTCAAGGTTTGTTAGGTTGGATATTAGGAAAAACTTTTTCACTAGGAGGGTGGTGAAACACTGGAATGCGTTACCTAGGGAGGTGGTGGAATCTCCTTCCTTAGAAGTTTTTAAGGTCAGGCTTGACAAAGCCCTGGCTGGGATGATTTAGTTGGGGATTGGTCCTGCTTTGAGCAGGGGGTTGGACTAGATGACCTCCTGAGGTCCCTTCCAACCCTGATATTCTATGATTCTAAGCTCAAATGACCTTTCAAGGACTCCAGCAGGGGTTTTAGATTTGTAATGGAATCCCGATCCAGATGAGTCTCATGTGATTCTGAGTTTTGTTGAGAACATTTCACACAACTCTACTTTTTATACATTCCGGTTTGTATACTGCAGTTACACATCGTGTTATATAGTATTGTTGTGTCAGCAGGGAAATGGATACACCACAGGCCCAGGGTTAGGGAACAACAGGAACAGATTTATTCAGGTATAAACCCTCATAGAGGAACAACTCCTTACCTAACTCATGACTATCCAGAATGAACTACATATGTATTCAGTGGTTCTCAAACCTATATGATTGCACCCTGCTTCTTTGTGTAGTAGTTTACACACACACCCCGCCACACAAGTACATATACTGATAAAAAAAAATCAACATGCAACTCTCACTAAACATTAAAAACAGTAAGGCATTGATTCAAACAGAGCCATTTAAGTACATAGCAATGTAAATTTTAAGTGAGATACTGCTTACTGGCATCACACTCTTGTTACCAGTGCGATGGGTTTGCCTATTTTTTGGAGCACAGCAATTCCCATCCTGGGTTGGATGCTTGAAACAGCTCTCCAGAGATCCCCTTCTACCTTCAATTAAATGGGCACCCCATGTGGTAGCAAACAGTGGCAATGACTTTGTGTAATGCTGTGCCAGCTTAACAGAAATCCGCCAGAATGCACAGCACCATCTAGAGTCCAATACACAGCATCATCCGAGGACCTGATATGATTCTGGCCGAATCAGCGTTGCTAGTTATTCATTGCTGTGGGCAAAATGTGTGCAGTATGTTCTTTTCCCCGAAAGTTTCTCATGCCCACCCCTCCCAGCAGAATACCTTCCATGCCCCCCAATCTGAAAACCTCTGATATACACAGATCTAGAGGAAGGCACATAGGACAACTGGACCCAACTACATTTGGGTGAAATTTTTCGGACAAAACTTTTTTCCTGACAAAAAATGCTGAATGGTGACATCTAAATGTTTCATGAGTTGATGTTGATTTTACTGAACTGTTTCAACTGAAAAGAAGCTAAAAAAAGTCAGAAAAGGTCAAAACATTTTATTTCAACATTTCAAAATCAAATTCGCTGACTTTTGTTCAAAACAATTTTGCCTTTCAAAATTTTATTTTGGCCATTTTTAAGCATTTTTAATTAAAAAAATGTTTTAAAATGGTCAAAATAAAACCTTTCCATTTAATTAATGCCAAAACAGTGTTTGACCTGAAATTAAATTAAATTTAGTTTACTCTACAATTCTCCCAAAATTTCAAAATTTTTTGCTTTGGGTTGACCCAAAATGATCTTTTCCCCCTGATTTTTTAGAATTGCCATGTAACCAAACATCCGTTAGTTGCACAGCTCTAGGCCCAACGTGGGTGACCTGTAGGTGCTACTGCAAGGTAAATATTTAATATTATTAATAATAATAAAGTAATAATAATAGGAACTCAGAGAGGTCAGGCGCTAAAGGCTCTGATCCAAGGCCAGCTGAAATAAATGGAAAGATTCCCAGTGACTTCAGTGGGCTTTGCATCAGGCTCTGAATGAGTCAGGCAACCCAAATAATATATGACTAAAGGTATAATTATCTCTGAATCAAGGAGACTGTCACTGCACAGATCTTGTACAGGATACTGATGGGAAACTACGTTCTTTGGCACATGGACTGTCTTTTTATTCTGTTTGTACAGCACCTAGTACAATGAGGCCTTGATCCATGACTGGGGCTCCTCGGCACTATGACACTACTACTACTGGACAATCATGATAACAATAATGAGAAGTGGAGACTATCTAGTTCTGCTTTACCTTCGCTCTTGCACTGTACAGTATACGTAACCACGGTGTTAGATTCCACAGGTTTCCAGACCACTTGCACTCCATCCTCATATACCTCCACAATATCAGGGGCGGGGGGGCTAGCCAGAACTTCTGTGAGGGAGGCATGGAAAATTAAGGGTGTCATACACAATAGACAGACATGAAGGCCTAGACCCCTCTTCCTCTAACAGATGAGTAATTTTACAGTTGCAGATTTTCTTCCATTCCAAACAGCTGATCCCTTTTGGAATGGTAAACTCTGTTTGCCTGATTTCAAACCTATCAAAAACTTGAAAGTTGGATTCAAACTAGAGTGTTATTCACTTTCCATTCCACTTAGGAGAGACTCTGAAAAAAGGAGCAGAGAAAAAGAACTCAAGGCAAACTGCAGCAAGCATGGCGGAAACAAACACATATATAAACTCCTCTGTATAAGGAGCAGAGATAGGGAGGAGAGAAAAATTCCATGGAAAATATAAACACAATTGGTCAGATGCATGCTTGGTGTAAACTCCATTAACTTCAACAGACTTACATCATGGAAGAATCTGACTCAGTATATACAATGAATACAAGCTATGCATTTGCACCAGCCTAGTTCTGGGAGATAGGTGAATTCTTCTGCAGGTAAAAACATGTTTTGGTTGTTTTCTAAAACAGAATAATCTTTGAAAAACCCAGGAGTTTGAAAAGGTATGCAATTTGAACTAGTTTTGTGAACATCAGTTTACTAACCATCACATTCTATCAGATCCGCCTACCCTGACTTCTGAACGTCACTTGCTTTAGTTTTTATAATGATCTTACTTGCTAAAAAAAAATGGTATTTGTATTTCCAGCCTCTATGTTCCAAGGTCTTCCAGTTCCAACCATCTAAATTAAGGTTTCTACACTACGGTCAATGCATCAGCTTTCACCAAGGCACCTTGAAGCATCTGTACTATTGGGGTATTGAGGCTAACGAGCAAACTGAGACGGATACATCGCCTTTGCTGCCTTCCCATCTGGAACTTTCTCTGTGAGTTCCCAGAAAATGAAGTATCCCTTAGTGGAAGAAAATCTATTATGCAACATGTCTGCTAATTCTGGATATAATCCTCGAGTGGGAGCTGTACAAACCAGGCATGTACTTCCTTGAATTACCTCCTGCTCTTACCTGCCTTCCTTATTACACAGGAGGTGGATGCTGTACCCAGGGAGTTGCTGGCCGCACATGTGTAAATACCAAAATCCTCATCCATAACCACCAATATGGTTAAAAGCTGAAAGTTTTTGAGTGTGGCTGAGATCAGTATCCTACTGCTGCTGCGAATGGGCACCCCGTCTGTAAGGCAGAAGGAATAAGTCCTTAAATTCTACTGAGATGGCTAAAAGTCACTTCTTATCCACTCCCCTTAACCTTCTCCTGGAACTTAGAGTCTCAATCATCTTTATTGTGCTATAACTCCAGATCCTATCATTAAATTGTCCCAAGTCCTCAAATGAGAGTTTACCTCACCTCTGAACCAGTCAATGTGCAGAGGGAAATGGGCAGATGTTTGGCAGGACAGAGTCACAGACTGCCCCAGGGCAACATCCTGATCCGTGAGCTCTTCTACAAAAGAAGGTGCTGAAAGAAAGAGGGAAAGCAGCATTTCAGATAGATTAAGACAATTACATATGTAAATCACAAGCAACATAACAGACAGCGTCTTTAATCAGACTAGCTTTCAAGGAGCGCCGACGGGGAAAAAACAAACTTCTTTCACGCTCTTGTATGCATTATGTCATCCCTCCTCTTTTTAGGCCCCAGTGACCACATAGTAATGTGGCAGTTCAAAAAAAAAAAGTCCTGCACGTCATTCAATGTCTTTTCACGGTGTGCCGGCCCAGACCCTGGGAAGGGAGATTACATTACAAGCAAGCTGTCTAGAGAAGACCCAATAACTTCAGAAGGTAACACAGATATAGTAGTGATACGCAGCATACTTTTTCTTTAGTAAGTGTAGCACTTGTAATCAGTTCAACAGTTCTTGGAAAGTACGTTAGCGCTTTGATAGGACAGTGATGGGTGCTCTAGAAATTAGCTGATGATAGATAGAGAGATAGGCAGACCGACAGATACGGAAGCCCTCTCTTTAGCCAGTCAGCAGCTATACCATAGGCAGCAATGGAAAAGTTTCCTCCCTATAGCTTTGCCAAACGTCATATGTCTCAGGAGATTATTAATGTTAGCCTTCTGGCTAAACTAGAGGACAAGCTAAAAGAGCCAAGAAGGGCTACTGAAGGTCTGAATGTTCACAAAGTCCAATGAAGGAACTAGAAACTCATACGACTGTGCTTATTTAAGTCCTGGATTTACCCCTACCCAGCTTGAAGGAACCTTCTGAGTGGCAGCTGGCCACCACCCTTGCCACTTCCAAAATACTGTGCAATTTAAAAGCTCCCAAAAAATTCAGATATGAAAAGGCACATCAGCCCCTTTGAAGTCCTTCTTTAGAAACATAACTTTTGTGGCATTTATGGTATCCTTGTCCTGTAGTCCACAACCAAATAAACCTTCCATTGGCTTCAATGGCAGTCTTGCCTGAGTAAGGAAAGCTGGATTTGGGCCTTGATTTGTAGGCATATATTCTACAAAAGGACATTTAACAGTAGATGCCATTTTGCTCTGAAATGTGTTCATCTAAAAAAGCCCTGGACACCATGGCAGTTATTTTTTCCACCAAAAACAATGATTTTGCATTTCAGATCAAGAGCTATACTTTAAGCATCTGAAAACCCCACAAGGTGATGGAGTTGCTGCAAAGATGGAACAAAGAGAACTGCTGGAATTCCTGCTAGTGTGTGTAAATTACCAAGGTTTTCCTCTACACAATTCTTACAAATCTTGCAAGTTACATCTCTCTCAGCTTCTCAAATACTAGCCTGGTGCAATTATATTCCTCTGTGATATTTCACAATAAAACTAACTGCTAACTCATGCCATAAAGGTACCTTTCTCCCTTGTTTTGAGGCTTGATAATTTCATTGATTCTCAGGCCAGAACAGACTATTGTGATTATCTGATCTGACCTCCTGTATAACACAGGCCATAAGAACTTCTGCCAAAAAACTACTAGAGCAGATCTTTTAGAAAACATCCAATCTTGATTTAAAAAGTATAATGATTGAGAATCCACCATGACCCTTTGTATATTGTTCCAATGATTAATTACTCCCAATTTAAAAAATATATGCCTTATTTCCACTCTGAATTTGTCTAGCTTCAGCTTCCAGCCATTGAATCATGTTATCTCTCTCTCTTTGCTAGACTGAAGAGCCCATTTATTAAATATTTTTTCCCCATGTAGGTATGTATAGACTATGATCAAGCCAGCCTTTAACCTCTTTGTTAAGCTAAATAGATTGAGTTCTTTGAGTCTATCGCTATAAAGAAAGTTTGCTAATCCTTTAACCATCCTTGTGGCTCTTCTCTGAACCCTCTCCAATTTATCAACATGCTGCTTGAATTGTGGGTACCAGAACTGGACACAGTATTCCAGCAGCAATCGCACCAGTGCCAAAGAGAGGTAAAATAACCTCTCTACTCCTACTCAAGATTTCCCTGTCTCTGCATCCCAGGATGGCATTAGCTCTCTTGGCCACAGCATTGAACTGGGAGCTCATGTTCTCAGAATTAAGGGAATGGATGGATGGATGAATGGATCAATGAAGTCCTGATTTTCTCTTTTAATACCCTGCAGCCCCATTTAGAGACTCTCTTTCTGGTATGTCACTTCCCTGCTTCTCAATGCCTATTTCAAAGAATTTAATAGTAGAAGCCAGTCTACTAAATCAATGACATTTTAATTGCAGCATATAATTACAGCATATAATTACTATTATCTGTGGTTCATGTGATTAGTTTAGCAGTAAAAATGCCATGAGTTTCTTATTAATGAATTGCCAGTTAATACCAAAAGTCATGGCAAGTTTAATAAAAGGTCCTGGGGCTAGGATGATATTAAGCTGTAGTAGGGCGGATGATCAGTGGCAGAAAGACACACTATATGGCACAACCTAGGTGCAGGAAAATTGAGCGTATAGACAGATTCTATTCTCCAGATTCTGGTCTCATTGATATAGGTATAAATCTGGAGTAATTCCACTGACTTCAGTGTAGTCACTCCAGATTGACGACAACGTCACTGAAGGTCAGAATTGTGCCCCATGTTTTATACTCAGGGCTGGAGAGAATACCAAATATTATACTGAAATAAAACACTTAGCCACAGAGGATGGAGGGAACTCCACTAGTCAGTACAGCTGGATCCTATTCCTATTGATGTCCCTGGGTGTTTTGCCACGGGGATCAGGATATGCAGGATTACCCTCTAGGTAAGTGGAGCGGCTGATGTTATTTCATACTTAAACCTAGCTTAAAGCTTTTAAATTGCATCTGCACTTGATTATTGCACACAAGTCAAATGTATAAACTGATGAATATAAGAAGTGTGGAGGGGAAAGAGGAGAGAGAAGGGGTAACAGAGCCCATTTATATTGTTAGGCCCATTTACACCCTCAATGAGATTTTTACCTTCCTTTTGCTCCGGTTCAGGGGCTGGCTTTCCTTTTAGGATTCTTGAAATATGGGCAACAGAAGCTTTTACTTTCTTCTTCAGAGTCTGCTCTACTGACTGCTCCATTGAGTGCGATCTGCCATAGGGTTTAAAGAGTCCTGATTTGCTGTGTGTGGAGCTTCTCTGCTTACCATCTGAGTCCTTTTGGAAACCATACATTGTCTGGGGTTCAGTTGTCACATGGCCCTCAGCTCCTTTTCCCATTGGTGGTTCGGAACCTTTCCCCAGCCTTCGAAGGGGTTGCCCTACAGCTTCGGAAATGTCCAAAAGGTTTTGTCTGGTTTCCTCCGTCGTGGCATCTTGTGAGTTATCTGAAGGGGATTTAATGTCCTCCCGAGTGCACAGCCTTTTATACTGATGCAAATGTCCTTTAGTCGCAGGAGGTAATTTAACCTTTTCGCCGAAGGGCATAAATCTTTTACCGGTTGGTTTGGATGGGGGCTTCTTGACGTTCATAAATTCAAATGGAAAATATACAATATCGTAGAGATCTGATAGGTTCAAATATGCAGGCTCTACCTCAGAGATATCAAATTTTGAAGTCCCGCTGCCAGTGCTAGGCATCTCTTCGGAGAGGTCTTTAATCTTCACTAAGGAAACTTCAGAGTGTTTGTCAGGTTCCTGGCTATCAGAGATATGACTAGATCTTTTTCCAGAACCTGAATGATCAGACGGGGATATGCTTGCTTTGCTGGAACGAGTGCTTTTGATTGCTAAATCCCCTAGATGTTTACATTCATGAGAAGCCACCTTTCCCTCCTCAGTGACTATACTCAACAGGGCTGGCATACTCAACTTATCTTCCACTGCAGGAATTGGTGCAGCTGATTCTGTAAGATCAGCCCGGTAAATGCCCTCTTCTCTTTTACCCCGTGGCACAAAATGAGTGGGATGTCTGGTGGCTGTATGGCCAGCTGGACCTTGGTAGAACATTTCCTTTGGAGGGGAGAAGTGCTTTTCACATCCCTCTTGAGTAGAAACGGACTCTGCCAAAACATTCATATCTTGAGACAGACAAACCATCTCTTCAACCAAGTCCTCCAGGACAGCAGACTCTGCCTTGCTGTAAACAGAAGGCTTCTGATGTGAGTGTTCCTGGCTTTCACCCTCGACAAGTGAAACAGGGGAAGTCTCTAGAATAGCTAGGCTTTCACTCTCTGAGTCTGCAGATTTCACCTCGCTGCAAACTGAAGGCTTCTGAGGTGACTGTTCCTGGCTGTCACTCTCATAGACTGGAAGCGGGGCAGTTTCTCGTTGTGGAATTGTGAGAATAAAAAGGCTTTCACCCCGTAGAACAGCAGACCCCACCTTAATGTGAACAGAAGGCGCCTGACAGGAATGTTCCTGCCTTTCACCCTCACAGTCTGAAACTGGGGCACTTTCTGGTGGCGGTGTTAGAATCATTGGATGTTTTCCCGCCAAAACAGTGGAGGCTGTGCCCAAGTAATCAGAAGGCTTCGGATGTAAGCATCCCTGGGTTTCACCCTGGCAGACTGAAAGTGGAGCAGTGTCTGGTTGTGGAGCTGTTAAAATATTTGGGCTTTCACCCTTACAAGCTGGAATTTGGGCAGTCTCTAGGAAAACTGGGCTTTCACCCTGTAGATCAGGAGACTCTGCAGCACTGTGAACAGAAGGCTTTGACTGCTGATGTGCACATTCTCGTCTCTCACTCTCGTGGGCTGATATTGGGGCTCTCTCGGATTCGGGAACAATCAAAACGGAGCTTTCACCCTGCAGAAGTGTAAACTCTGCACCACTAGGCTTCAGTGTCAGCTTTAAATGCTCTTCACTTTCACACGTGTGAGCTGACACTGGGGCTGTGTCTGGCTGCTGAGCAGTTAGAATCAGGCTTTCACCTTCCAGAACAGCTGGCTCCACATCCATGTCAATGGAAGCTTTTGTCTTTTGATGTAAATGCCCCTCACTTTCACCCTGGTGGGCCGACACTGGGACGTTCTGTGGTTGACCAGCTAGACCCGGGCATCCTTCATCACCACACTGTGCAGAAGGGACTGGCTGTTCTTCTGAACAATCCTTCCTAGCTTCCCTTGAGTCCTCCTCCATCAAATGCTCCTCAGGACAAACCTTGCCAGAGTCAGTAGATATGTCATGCTGCTGAGCTAGTCCGGGATAACTCCCCTGTGACGTTAGATCACAGTCTTCTTCCAGAATGTCTTGCTCCTTGGCTAAACTTATGGCTCTTAGTCTGTAATCATCCAGGGAACGGCTTCTGCTGGACACCTGAAGGGTGTGACGTGACGGTTTCCTAGCAGTATCAAAGGAAGCCGATTTGGTCAGAGGGCCTGTCACACCTTCTCTGCTTTTTCCATATTCTTCATCACCAGACATTGCTTCTTCTTCTTCTTCCTCCTCCTCTTCTTTCAATTCAAACTGTTCTAGAAGGGGTTCCCGTAGACCACTCAAGGGTACCTTTAAATACCCTGCTTTCCTGAAGGCCCTTCTTGTTCTGTCAAGGTGCCTTCTGTAGTCTCTGCCTGGTGAGACAGGTAGACGTGTAGGAGCCTCGGACGCTTGGCTGTAGAATGTGCTTTTAATGACACTATGTCTGGGGACACACAAGGGTGGTTTCTCCATTGCAGCTCCAGTCTTTACGATTTTATCTTTGTCCGGTAATAACGTGTCTGTTTTTCCTTTTGGTGGTGCCAAGTCCGATGTATCTAAAGTGGCCGCCTTCACCAATGAAGGCTGTTCTGCATCACTCTCTTGGGACTGATCTTTTTCATCTTTGATTTCTGAACTGACCACCTCTGCTTTCTGAGCAAAGGCACCTGCCATTAGTACTTTGCTTTCTGTAGGTGGCTTATCATCCAGCTCACTTTTCATTAAAGCATATTTCCGTCTCATGGGTTTTACTGGAGGCACCAAGACCTTGGAACGTTTCTCTTCTGCCGCATAACTTGGAGGTTCTTGATAACTCGGTGAATCAAACGCAGACAAGTGCAGTTCTGGTGTAGAGCCAAAGTGCCCTCTCCTGGGGAAGGATGCGTTCTCATTGTCTGAAGAGGAGCCAGTAGTAGTGGAAGAACTACTTTCTGCAACCAGGTGTCGGGAGATGCCTAGCGATGTGTTTTTGTGAGTTCTCTGTAGGATTTCTGGAATAGATCTCATTACCAGTATAGATTTATAGCACATGAGGGAACGCTGAAAAAGGAAAAAAATACAACATAACCAAAAAGCAGCGTAGTGATGAGAGTGGTGTAAACATACACGGGAAGAATTACACTATATATCCTCAAAATTGTTAACACACATAAGAGCTGCATAGCATATTGGCATTATTTCTTTCTGTGCAATATATTTTGACAGATTCATTTCTGGGCCGAACTCTCCTCTCATTCACTGAGTTCAGTGGAGGTATTGCTAACTTACACCTGTGTGAGTGGAGAACCAGGCTGCTGATTGACATTTTCAAAGCAGTGCAGGGGATTTAGCCACAGGTCACTTATTTCTATTGTTTCACTGAGTTTCTTAATTAAACATACAAGGCCAGATCCTTAGGTAAAGTAAAATGGCCTAATTCCACTCCAATCAGTAGCACTCCACTGACGTACATCAGCAGAGAAGCTGGACCCCGGCATGCTTCCTTATGTTATTATGTACTTCATTCTTTCTTTGGGAACCTTTTTGCTTCTGTATTGCGACTGACTGTAGGCCTTAAAATGAATAAAACATTTAAATAGATGTAAATACCCATATTCCACATGTGTTATATAATACAAAGGGATATGGGGGTATTCAGAACTACTAGGCCCGGCCCAAAGTTCAAAGACAGATTATCAGAGGTTTCCACTAATAATAATAAGCACTCACATAGTACTGTTCATCTACAAGGTGCTTTACACATATCAGTTAATGAGTTTATCACAACGTACCCTTGAGATAGGCAGTGTTATTCAATTTGTGGAAACGGAACATGTGCAGCTGGGAGGCAAAGAACTTGTTCCTACTGACAGAATGAATCAGACTCAGAGAGGAGATCAGCAATCAGAAGTTCCTGAGTCCCAACCCCATCCTCAGACCAATCTTAAGAACACACTAAAATACAGGTATCCAAATTGTTGAGGTAAAATCCTGGCTCCAATGAAATCAGTGGCAAAACTCCCACTGATGTTTGTATGGGGATTTCACTCTTGGTCTTTAGTATTCTCAGCATTTTGTGCATCGAAGCACAGAAAGTCTTTTTGTAGATTACGAAACAAGTCATCGGTGACCTCAGGCTGTGTCTTTACTTAATGTCCAGAAGGGGCTTCCCTCTTTCATTGCCCTGGGCTGGATCATGCTACAGAAGGCAAAACACTGGCTCTCGCAGGAAGACCTGTATTTTTTCAGCCTGGATACCTTATTTTTGCCACATCCACTGAACCTTTGCCCTTTGACCGTATTCCCTTCTCAGAGGCACACTGAGGAGACCTCTGCTGCACACCCTGCACTTGCGCTGCAGTCTTGAAAAGAAGAGACTTTTTTAAAAAAAGAGCAAAATAGACTGAGGACTGCTGACCTGCCACTTGCTTCGAGCCACAATGAACTTCAGCTGTTTTGTGTTAATAAAATGAGCCTCTTCTAGCGGGGGATTACTCTGCAAAAAAGAAGAATGAGGGAAAAAAGTGTTGGTCACAAAATCTCAATGACATTTTCAATGGCGTTTAAGATTTAGAAACACAGGTACATAAGACTAAAAGGGACCTCCAGGGTCTTCAAATCTAGTCCCCTGCTATTGTAGGAAACCCCTTCCTATCATCCTGGTCAGATTTCACTCTCCAGGGGACACAGCATATTTTAATTCAAGGAAGAGTCCAGTTGTTTAACTGCAATGGGCCAAATCTTGAACTCCTTATTTAGTGTTGGCTCTATCTCCCATTGTGGACCAATAAGAAGACATCTTGAACAAATTTCCAATGAGACCAGAATCAGGCCCTCATCATATATATACAGACACAGTGTCAAGGACTGCAGGTCCCAAACCCAGGGTCACAGGGCGCTTAGGCGTCAGTAAGTGCCAACCTGCCACCCAGTGACCTATTAATGGTTGCCGGAACTACGAACTCAGCACTGACAGAGGAGTCCAGTGCTGGGATCTGACTGGTGGAACTCTAGGGGTCCCGACTCATTCCCTGCTTCTATTTAAACCAAGCAGAGGAAGAGGAAGTTGTCTGTGCAACTGGGTTTCCCCTACTTAGACTGCTTCAGTTATGCTACCTGCTCCTGCTGCCTAATCCTGATCTCCCAGTATACAACCCAGCCTGCCTCCTGACCCTCAACTCATGCTCCAACCACTAGGTCAGGCCGCCCATGTCCCAGTCATCACACATACACACACAAACGCACACACATACACACAATAATTCGATTCTTCATTCCTTTCAGCTTTTCTCCTTCATTAGGGGTTCCAGGCACCCAAATATGAATTTTAATTTCCCCTTCCGCAAAAGGGCATAATCTCCTCTCAGTGCAAATGTGTTTTGCCTATTAATGTTAAGGGGAGTTCTTTACATGTTTTGAAAAGAAAAGACCCGAATGACCATAAACCAAAACGCCGCTTATTTCTGCAGGATGGTTCCCCAGCATCTATATGTACAAAATAGCTTCTACAAGAGAAACACAAATTGCTAGCTGACTGGGAGAGAGACTGGGTAAAATCCAAACAAACTTACCAAGAACCAGTTGTGTGAGAGACATTCCAAAGCACTAGGCCTGGTTCTGATAATAGAAAAGATACACATTTCAGCTGTGATCATCAGCATGACAAACCCAAAGGGATGTAGCTTCCTTGAAGATCAAGTGCCACCCAGATTGCTCTCTAGCTAGGGCCTTAAGACATCTGAGCCTGGAAGTCACTTTAAACAATACCAGCAAGGTTCTACAGATTACCCTTTACCAGGCAGGCTCTGTTATGGGGCAGTAAAGCCAACCAGAATGATCCTTTTTAAGCCAATTTTTTCTCCTAAACGGTAAAACACGTTTTCTCTTTTAATCTATAGTATATTTCCCAATGCTCAGACTTCTTGCAGGTCCCTCAAGTCAGGGACGATGGCAGTTACCACAGCATTCTGCAGGGCCTGCAGTGCCTTCCTTCATGATACCACAGGGGAAGACCAAGCTTCATGTCTCTACACTGCACCTGACTCGAGTCTCTGCAGTGCAGTCTTGACCAAAACAGAAATGACTGAAGTGTTTCTAAGAAGGAAGGCTGCATTACAGGTCACAGAGGGCACCTTTAACTGTGGGTTTGGCTTAGCCTTCCACATTGGTAGCTATTTGGGATAAGCCTAAATAGTGGAGGCACCAGCCATTCAGAGCAGAAAATGAAGCTCCCAGTTTCGTGCCTTCTCCCATGCTTGGAATATTATTATTATTTAGCTGTGTTCTAGAACAACCAAATTAACATGGTATGATATTCTAATTAGGTTCTTATACTGCCCTCGTCACCATAGTAACCAACTTCTCTTTCAAATAATTTCTGAACACCCACCTGTCTATGAGTAATAACATCAAGACACTTTGCTCATTCGCTATATACATTCTTATCTTTTGATTATAAACTCTTCAAGGTAGAGTTTTCTGGTGACTATATAAAGACGGATTTGAACCCAGCTGCATTCAGAGGTGAAAGGCTGATACACTAACTGACCATACCAACTTGTCCAAATTTTGTACTTTTCAGAGTGAATGTAGGTCTGATGGGCTGAGAATTGGCAGCTCATCCCACAAACATCTGGTACAATATTTTTGGAAAACAACAGAAATGTACTCACTCAGGAGAGAGCTGTAGGATCTGTCTGATAAAATCCTTCGCTTCTTCACTTAGGTGAACAAAGTCAGGGATAGTCCATGAAACTGTCCCGTTCTGGATATTTAGAAGGGTTGCTCTGTCATTTTCCCCAGCAAATGGAGACTTGCAGGTTAAACTTATTGTATTAACATTATAAAATAAAAGGAGACATGATTTGTTAGTATTTTATTGCTACTCAACCCTCCAAAAACATAAATGCAGGACAAAGGTTTTAAAGTGGGAGGCAGATTCAAAATGAGAGACGCACAGCACAAGTAATAATATTTGCACTTTTATAACATCTTTCAGCCAAGGTTTGTGAAGCACTTTGCAAAATTATTTATCCCCATTTTACAGATAAGGCATCTGAAGAACAGAAAAATTAAGGGTTTGATTTTCAAAACCGCCCTTGCAATTTAGCTATGTAAACGTGGACACATGCCTTTACATTAGGGAAGGCCAAAATATGTATCCATAAGATTGTATCGGTCATTGTGAAACACTTAACCCAAATCTATGAACTGACTGTTACTGACTATAATATTCATAGAAGCTGTCAGCTCTTTGGAACAGGGACATCATCTTTAGAACTGAAAGTGCTTAGAATATTGTTGGTAACACACACATTAAATAAATTATTAAATAATAATCACCACCATCTCACTCTTTACTCACTCAAAACTCCCACTGAAGTCATTGGAAGTTTTGCCTGAGTCAGGATTAAGGAAAGGGGGGGGGGAGGGATAGCTCAGTGGTTTGAGCATTGGCCTGCTAAACCCAGGGTTGTGAGTTCAATCCTTGAGGGGGCCATTTAGGGATCCGGGCCAAAAATTGGGGATTGGTCTTGCTTTGAGCAGTGGGTTGGACTAGATGACCTCTTGAGGTCCCTTCCAACCCTGATATTCTATGAAAGCTAAATAGGGCCCTTAAAGCAGATTATTTACCTTAAATAGCTGATGACTCCAGCAGCCCTGCGAAGAAAAGAAACATACTTATATCAGACAGGTATTCTTGCTTCTCCCCCTACCTCACCATACAGCTTCCCCGATTTCAGATGACAATAATCCAAATAACTGTACAATAGGATCAGCTTTACTTGCCCTATAAGGATTAGCTTTCTAAAGGCGAATTCTCACTGTTCCTTTGCATTAGTCCTGATTTTATTTTTACACAACACAGGAAACAGTTTTTGCACAATTTATTTAAAGGTGACTTAGGAAGGATTTAAAACAAAATCAGGTTTGTGTGCATTTTTCTTTTTTATTACGTATAAAGAAGAAATTTTTGTTAGTTTTTATTTATTAATTTAAAAAAAAAATTTTTTTACTGTAAACATATCAAGAATGTCAATTCTGGCTGTCCCTGGCTTTGCGGGACTACCTACCGGATGTCTCTCAAACAAAGATTTTGTTTTCTAGTTTGCCATTAGCGTTCAATAAATTTTATCAAAAACAGACAAAAATCAGAGTTCTTAACGTTCTGGCTCAAGTCCCCTTACCCTCTAAATTGCTCATCTTTCATTTTTAACTCTAAATTGTCCCGATCATTGTACCAGTTCTGCAGTAAATCACTGGTAGAAATTCCCCTACCATCCTTTTTTAAAAAAAACCACTTCTTTATACTGCATAAATAGATTACAAGCCCAATTTCTTTAACCCTTCAAGCAATTAGCCAGATGTTGCATTGAAAACATTTTGTATATGATCAACAGTGTGTATTTCTACATATCAGACATTCAGTACTACACCATGACTTCAGCAGAACTGAGGATGCTTAGCAACTCACAAGATAAGGCCCTTCCAGAGCAAAAGTGTACAGCAAAATTAAAATACATAAATGTTTGCAATAGACAATGTGTTTATCCCTCTACAGTACATGCTCCCAGTGTATCAATCAATTCATCCTGAAGCCCCAAAGTTATGTTGTTAGGTGCTATAACTTTAAAAAAAAGTGACAATTTACCAAATATCAGATGCTTTTGACACCGGGGACTGAGAGATAATTTCTGGGGATACAAACTCTGGAGATCCGTATTTGCTGTACTGAGGCTCAGATGGATTTATCTTTTGAGCGAACCCAAAGTCACAGATCTTAATGTCTTCTCTTTCTGGATAAATCATCAGGATATTTGGAGGCTAATGAATCAGAAAACATGGAGAAGGTTTATTTGCAAAAGGGCATTATTTTTAGATATAAGTAAATCTTTAATATATAGTCTGAATAAAGCACATCAGTCTCCTGACCGACATGCAATAATGGCTAAAATAAGGTAGATTTTCCTTTGCGGGTTACCTTAATATCCAAGTGAAGTACATTATTGTCATGGAGATAGCGGAGTCCTTCCAAAAGTTGCTTGATGTATAATTTAACCTTAAAAATCAAAATCAGTTACAAAATATTTTCTTTTGAATTGTACAGTGGGTCTACTTAAAAAGTTAATTCACGGTTCAGAGGGATTACCAACTCCAGAAATATTCCCTATGAGTAATATGGGAAACAAAAGTTTGAACTGATCATTAACGCTGACTGGAAAACAATTCCATTTTGTGAAAAGTTTCCAGGTTTCAAAAGTTTTTTTCTTTCCAGTGCAGATTAAAAATGTGACCTTTTGACATTTTTCACAAAACACCCCACAACCCATATGAGAGAAAGCTCCAGCCACCGCAGAATAGCGAATAGCCCAGTGATTAGGGTACTTGGAGGGAGTATGTGAACCTCAGTCTTCCATGTTCCATATCAGTGTCCTAACCTCAGGTCTCCTGGCTATTCTGGAGTGGGACCTGGACATGGGCCTATCCCCACCAGTGAAATTCCATTCTAGATCTCAGAAATTGATATATTTAGTGAAAAAATTTCCAACCAGCTCTAATGGTAACACCTCTACAAAAGGGAATAAACTTTTTACATGAGACTATTTTATGTGAAACAGATGGGGAACCAAACATTAGAACATAGAATTCAGACACAGCGGCTAAGGGGATGTCTACACAGCCCATGGCAACAAGCCTCCCAGCACAGGTCGACAGACTTGGGCTAGCAAGGCTCATAGTAGCTCTCTAAAAACAGCTGCGTAGACAGCGCTTTGTAGTTGCAGCTGATGCTGGATCTTGGGCTCTGAAGCCCATCCCCATTTCCTAGGCTTCCAAGTTTCTTGATCAAGGCTTGGGGGCTTGCTGACATGGGCTGCACAGACATACCTTCCACACCAAAGTTTTCCATATGTTAGGGAGCCTGAACTTGAAAAACAGAGATGCACTTAACAGGGGAAATGAACACCCCGAAACTTTGGGGGAAATTCCAATCCAGATTTCAACAGTATGTCTCAGGCCCTTGTCTAACACAGTTTGTTTGGTCTGTGTAGACCAGGCAAGCACATTTTTAAATAGTGTTAGAAAGCCATTTTTTAGATCAAGCACAGATCCTAATACGAGTAAAATTTCACTATGGGTGGGGATTTAATATCCAGGCCCAGTTAGAAGATAATTTAGCCTTGCCTCCACAGTTTTATCTGATGTTTCCTCCGAGACCTGAGGAAAATAAAAGTAGCCACTGGAATGTAGGAGACTTGTGTTCCAGAACAAGACAGACTATGGGGCTCTTATATTTTGAGCTAGAATGGACTGAAAAAAACTCAGAGGACACCATCTCAGTTCTTGGCTTGGGGAGCGCAAGGAAGTGAAGAAAAACACAATCCCTAGTGAACATGAAATTATTACACAAGTCAAAACACATGGAAGCTACATGATAGAAGTTCTGGTGGGGGAAAGTGGCAGAGTTATGGAGACAATATGTTCTTGGGTCTAACACGGAAATATAGAATTTGGCTGAGCACATGTGTATCATCAAAAACCATCGGCTTCTCGTTTCATTCCATTGAGAAGCTATCATTGGGAACGAAAGATTCAGGGTGGGCACTTAAACAATTCATTCTGGTTTGACAGGCTGAGACAGTCCCCATACTTAAGATGGATAGTATAAATAAAGCTGCCATATTCTGTAGAACCAGAATGAATTTTGGAGTGCACCTACCGTACTTTGAAATTTTAAAATGACAAGAAATTGGTACCTCTGCTTCAGTAACAACACTCTTCCTGAATAAACGGTCCAAGAGCTCCTCATTGGAGCACCTAGCAAGGACATTAAGGAAAACTAAGACCATTGGTTTATTATCATAATTTACTAGCATTCTGCAACAAATACAATCTTTGATAAAAAAATAAGAACAGATCAAAGAGGGCAGCATATCCTTGGTGATGTTAAATCCTCTCTCTTTGCCAGGAATTGTCTGAAGGTCTGTTATAAAAAACCTCAAATCCAGAAGGAGCTAGGGCAGTCCTCCTATGGGAAATGGTAAACTCAACAGCTGAAAATCTTTGCTCCTTAAAAATTAAATGAAACCCATGGAATTAACAAGCTGCTCTGTGCCAAAATTCTCCCGTTAGTCATGTTGGTTGGTTGCTCCTCACCATCTTTCCTCTGTGCTTGCATATTGTCCATCTAGACTATAATCCCATTGGGGCAGGGACCTCAGCTTTCATATATTTCAGTAAAATGTTTTGGCGCTATATAATCAATTGGTGCGAGAGCTATTTTTCTAAAACAGCTTTTTCTATTGTGAATCCACCCATCCTTGGTACTTATATGGCCCCCATTCCCATTGTATCTGAGCACCTTACAATCTTTAATATGTTTATGTTGTACAAATGTGTACTTTTATCTCAGGTGAAAAATATAAATGCTTATATTTATATTGACATGGGTTTCCCTTAACTGGCACTTCCCAGCATTATCTGAGAAAAAGAAGGGAAGAAAAGGATACAACTCCAAAATCAAAACTAAGGTTTTCCTTGTTTCAAACTCATCCAGCAGCTGGGTGATTTTATCATGGGAGAGCGTGGCTAGGATGTCCCTCTCTTGATAGGACTGGGTTCTTGTTTTGCTTCGCAGAGGTATGAACTTGGCAGCACAGGATACTCTGTTCCCTTTGTGCACAACCCGTTTCACAAAGCTGAAAGAGCCCCTGTACATAATCAAAAAATATACCACATTGAGGTTTTGCCCTGTATCCTCCTGCATGTCAGATTCACAATGCTTGCGTTCATTGTCTACCCCCATGCAATCCTCTCTCAAAGCCTTCCCTCCACATTCACCTTAAACTCAGTCTAATGTAATGATCTGACTTTATTGTATGTGAGATCATGTCTCCCTCTGTTGACTGGCCCCCCAAAACTGAACAGCCTGCTATTCACTGCCAGTTAACACTTACACCTTTAGCTCCAGTGTCTGGGGCGTGTGCTGAAGGCCCGAGGTTCACTCTTGGTAGACAGTCAACATGGTGTCTGTATGTACACATTCATGGGTCTGTCACACCAAGATAATGCCAAAATAACGTATCTGGGGCAAAATTCTCCTCTCCATTACACCTGTACAGCCTCACTGAACTCAACAGGGTTGCACAAGCGTCAAAGCAAGTCCGTGGAATTGCACGGGTGTGACCAAAGGCAGAATTTGCTCTATCAATGCTGTTTTCTCTACACGGTAATACTTCACCCAACTTTGGGGTACACCCTGAGATGATTTTATCGTCCCTTCCATCCTTTATTAAAAATCTCAGGGAACACCCTGCACACATGGAGCAGGGATGACCATCCCATCAACTCCTGTGCTTTAGACATGTCAAAACTTGACAAAACTGGGCACAGTTCTGCCCTCGGTTACTTAGGTATGAATACCATTGACTTCAATGTGTTTAAGTGAAATCCAATCCAGTTGCAGGCACAGAAATGAAGGAAAAATGCAGACCCATGCAATTATACTGCACTTGCGGAAACCACTGAGATCCCACAATACCAAAGACATGGAGTGAAATCCTGACTCCACTGAAGTCAATGGGAGTTTTGTCATTGACTTCATTGAGACTAGGATGTCAGCCATGGTTTTTACCATACTAACTACTATAGTGCAAAGTGGACAAAAAGAAAAGGTGGGTCAAATTAAGTCCTGGGATAAGTGGGCTCAGCAACCAAGAAAGTCAACGAGAGCTCTGCCCACTTGTGCCAAACCTGAATGCAGCCTGGATGCTTAACTAAAAATAGGAATGAATAAAAGATGTGAACAACAGCATAGTGATAGCCTAGGGTGATGCGCAGAATGGGTCTGCACGTGTTTGGGAAGGCCTGCACCATTCACTCATGCCTCCTCTCAGAAGTTAGGTGGTCACCCCAGACTCGGGTTTCATAGCTCCTCACACCATCATGTATTCTGCTTTGTTTCTCCCATTAGCTGCATTATATGAATTTTCCTGTGAGTGGAAGGGAAACACCTTCCCTGTCACAAGACTGGGATTAATACTGCTTCATGAACTGGCTACCACACTGCCCCCTCTTCCCTTGAAGAAAAACTGTCCCTGCTCTCCTTTCCACTGGGACTCCATGGGGAGTGAGATACCCAGGCTGCTCCTAATCTGGTACACTTCCACTGCAATGCAATGTGTCCTCCCTTTTTATTGCATATGCCCTCAAACGTCCATGTCTTGGAGACCCTCCTCCTGGTCAAGTGAGGGATACAACTTCTTCAGGAGTGCAGTAGTCCTGGTTCCATGCTCTGGCCAGAGAGCCGGGATAGAAGCTCCCTTCCTTAGAGTTTGTGGAGCATGCCGACTCTAGATCAGTAGTTCTCTTCATATTAAAAGAGATCAGACAGGCACTTATACATTCCCCTGAAAGGACATTTTAAAAGTGAAAAATCACACTTACCTTCCTATCTCCTGCTTCACCTCATAGAAGGAATGGAGTTTCCTTCGGGTGCTCTGTTTCTTTGTCACTTGGTCTTTCTTAGCTTTGGTAACCAAAGAAAAAATTTGTAATAGTGTTCAGACAACACGGCCATGGAACAACATGCAAAACTATCATGCTGACAAAGTTCTGCGGGAAATAATATGATCCATTTTCTAAGCTTCTGTTTAGAATTAGGCACAGAGGGCTATTGAAGGTTTTTGGCACCATAAATACAGGGGCCCAGATTCTCAGCCGGTGTAGATAGCATATCTAGACAATACACCACCAACCAAGCCCTAGAGTGGCTCCAGCTAGCAAGGTGCTAATAACCCTGGAATATGCCTCCAGAAGCCTAAGCGTTAGACACGAATCAGTGCACCACAATTCTGGATGTGACTAATGGTCATGGGGAGCCAATACAGCAAACCTAAGAAATGAAGTTACCCTCATGTACAACAAGCTCTGCTTTGCACAAGACCTCCCCTCCTGCATTTTTGGCAATGCAGGTATAGACGCCACCGTCTTCTGAGGCAACATCTTCCAGGATCAAAGAGTATGTTGTGCCTTCTTTCACTTGATGGATCCTGTTGCTGTCAGTCAACAAGGAATTATCCTGGAAGAATGAGACACTACTTCAGTATTAAAGTGCCAGGGTGAAATAGGTCCTGATACACTGCAAGGATTTAGATCAGTGATATTCAGACCTCAGTGGTTCAGGAGCCAAATTAGCGATCAACATTACCCAAAACAGCCATACTAGTGTGAATTCATTGTTTCATTTACACTCTCTCGATATTATTCTCACAGCAAATAAGTTAATAATTTAGTGTAAGTTGATAAATTAATTGGTTAATAACATAGTAAAAGCATCCTGATTGGTCAATAACTTAGACTGGTTATAATTAAATCACACAGCGTTTTAATATCATGTGCTGCAAAGAGCCGCAGGAAATGCATTACAGAGCCATTTGGGACTCGCGAGCCTCAGTCTGAGTATCCCTGATTTAGGTAGAACAACAGTAGCTAAAATGGAGATCTACTGTGCACTTAGAATATAGAAGTTGCTTATATTTCAGAGAAAATTTTCTATGCCCTGGTACAGATGCTCTGTTTTCAATAGCAACTTGGACAGAGTAAACCCAGTGCAGATAAAATAAGAATGAACTCAAACCTTTGCCTAAAAATCTAAATCTGAAGCCTTTTTTTTTTAAATTCCGAACTTCTCAGTTTCAGCCAAGACCAAAAGCAGAAATACCACAAAAAAGTGGAGCTCTCGGTATTTTCCATTCATGACCAAGTAGTAATGGAAGTCTCATAATACAAGCTTTTCGTGTGTGATTTCCAGCTCAATTTCAAGACCAAAGAAGTCTGAATAAGCAGGGGTTTAGTGGTTAGAGTAGAGGGTTAGGAATCGAGACTCCTAGGTTCTATTTCTTATTCTGACACTAGCTTCCTTTGCTCCCTTGGTCTGACCCAGTCTGGCAATTCCTACATTCGCATTATTCTTTAATTGACTTAACAATCAGAAGTTTTAACCTTGGAGGTTCATCACTTCTTTGCCGGCAAATAAGACCAGCCATTCTCGGCCCAACAATAAATACAGGAGGCTATTTGAGCCTATTATGGCTGAGAAAAAAGTCCCCTACGGCCAACTGTTTTCTAATTTCTCCGTTATTTGTTAATTTTGCCACACCCCATTCCTTTCTGTTGCACTCATCCACTATGGAAACATTTTCTACCTACCTTATACCATGCAATAGTAGGCTGGGGATTTCCTTCAATAACCGCATGAAATTTGGCAAGCTCCCCAGACTGAACCTGCACATCCTCAATGGTCACTTGCATATATGGAGGGCCTGGGGAGACAAAAAGGTTTACATTGCTTAAAAGAGAGTTCAGTTTTGTTAGAATCAAGCTGGGGCTCAACGAATGGGAGTTTTGGTTACATTTTGTGAGATGCTCAAAGTATTACCAACCCAAGATGCCCCAAAAGTCATGTGAGTGGCTTAAAAAACATGAGATTTTAAAGATAATATATCTGCACTTCTTTTTATTGGCTTTTGACCCTTTGGGCTTCACATTTTCAAGCTCACCTGAGCTGGAGCTTTAAGAAAACCACCAAACATTGTGATAAATTTGCAACCATTGGCAAAACAATGAGACAACCATGGGAACCGAGACAGAAGGGTAAAATGATGCAATTTCTTACTTTCTGCGCTCTTCTCCTCTGTTTTATAAACGCAGGTTCTTTCTGTGGTCTCAATATAAATTTGACTCTGGACATCCCAGACCACGTCTGCCCCTTCTCTTCTACACCAGTCTGCTCCCTCTGTGACTGCTGATGTTCTTTTCACATAAACCAAGAGGCAGAGTCATTACTCAGACATCCTTCACCTCAGACAATAATAAGTAGGATCTACAAAGCAACTTAAACAGACCAGGCCACAGCATCCTCAGATGCCTCCCACTCACTAACTCACTGCTCATAATGAAATCTTAAAAGACATCCCCACCAGCTGGAGCATAGAATAATAGTAATTATAGCCAAGTGATGCTACTATTATTCACTGATCATGGACATTTTAGGATATAAATTATGGCAGAGAAAAACCCTGCTTTGTTTTGTCCTTGGCACAAACAACCAGCTACAACATAAATGTGTTTGGAAACTCTAGCTGCTCTGTACTCCTGCAATGTACATTCATGTCTCCAAAAACAGGCAATGAATTTCACACACGAAACAGAAGGGATAATACAGCCGTTTAGGATTATATCCTGCCATTGTTCTGGGTGTTTAACTACCAGTAAGTTCAATATTTACTTAAAACCGATTACAGGATAGTTTTGATTTGGGGACTTATTTACTCTCCATGTAGTGTACCTCTCAACTCTCCTCTGTCTTGTTGACATATGACAAACATGCACGACACTTTAAAGATAATGCTAAACCCCAGTAACAGTAATGGGGGATTCGATTATTAGAAATATCTATACTATCTAGTTGGGTTTGTGATGACCAGGAGAACCGCATGGTAAATTGCCTGTTTGGTGTGAAGACTGAGGACCTCTCAAGACATCTGGATGGACTTATGTGCAGTGCTGAGGCAGAGCCAGTGGTCGTGGTACATGTAGGTACCAATGACAAAGGGAAAGATAGGAGGAGAGGACCTGGAGGCCAAATTTAGGCTGTTTCCTGCAGCTCCCATTGGCCAGGAACGGCGAACCACGGCCACTGGGAGCTGCAGGGGGCCGTGCCTGCCCACGGTCAACAAAAACAAAATGTCTCGCAGCCTGCCAGCGGATTACCCTGATGGGCTGCATGCCAAAGGTTGACGACCCCTGCTCTATAGCCTACTAAAGAGGAGAGGATAGACGTTAATAAAGTACACGTAGGAACTGAAGAGAAAGTCAAACAAAAAGAGTCCCATTCAATTACATTGCACGAAGGCAGATAACTAAACATTGACAAATTTTATAAGTGCTTGTTTACAAATGCTAGATGTTTAAATACTAAGATGGATGAACCTGAATGCCTCATATTAAGTGAAGATATTGGTATAACAGGTATCACATAAGTTTGGTGAAACTAAGACAATCAATGGAACACAATAATACCAGGGTGCAAAATATATAGGAATGGTAGGGTTGGTCACACTGGTGGGGAAGTGGCCCTATACATAAAAGAAAACAGAGTCAAATATAATAAAAATCTTAAATGAATTAAACTGTACCACAGAACCTCTATGGATACAAATTCCATGCTTGAATAATTACAGCATGTCCATAGGCATATACTACTGACCACCTGACCAGGATGATGACAGTGATTGTGAAATGCTCAGGGAGATTAAGGAAGCTACAAAAACAGAAAACCCAGTAATAATGGGAGATTTGAATTACCCCCATATTGTCTATACATGTCACCTCAGGAAGGATGCAGAGATAAAAATTTTAGACACCATTAATGATTGCTTCTTGGAGCAGCTAGTCCTGGAACCCACAGGGGAGAGGCAATTCTTGATTCAGTCTTAAGTGGTGCACAGGATCTGATCCAAGAGGTGAATATACCTGAATCGCTCAGTAATATCAACCATAATGTAATTAAATTTAACATCCTTGCAGGGAGAAAAATACCAAAGAAACCCACCACAGCCGTATTTAACTTCAAAAAGGGGAACTACACAAAAATGAGGAAGCTAGTAAAATAGAAACTAAAAGGAACAGTCATGAGGGAAATGCCTGAAAGATGCATGTAAACTGTTTTAAAACACCACGATAGAGGCTCAAACTATATGTATACCCAAAATGAAAAGAAAAAAAAAAAAGGTGAGAGGATCAAAAAAAATGACACTGGGTCTAACCAAGAGAGTAAAAGAGGTGGTTAGAGGCAAAAAGGCATCCTTTAATAACTGAAAGCCAAATCCGACTGAGAAAAATAGAAAGGCACATAAACTCTTGCAAGTATAAACACTTAATTAGGCAGGCCAAAAAAAGAATTTGAAGAACAACTAGCAAAAGACACAAAAACGAACAGCAATTTTTTAAAGTACATCAGAAGCAGGAAGCCTGCCAAACAATCACTGGGGCCACTGGATAACTGAGGTGCTAAAAGAGCACTCGAGGAAGATAAGGCTGTTGCAGAGAAGCTAAATGAATTTTTTGCGTGAGTTTTCACTGCAGAGGATATGAGGAAGATTCCCACATCTGAGCCATTCTTTTTAGGTGATAAATCTGAGGAACTGTCCCACATGGAGGTATCAATAGAGGAGGTTTTGGAACAAATTGATATATTAAACAGTAATAAATCACAAGGACCAGATGGTATTCACCCAAGAGTTCTGAAGGAATTCAGATATGAAATTGCAGAGCTACTAACTGTGTTTTGTAACCTATGCTTAAACCAGACTCTGTACCAGATGACTATAGGATAGCTAATGTAATTCTTATTTTAAAAAAAAGACTCTTGGAGAAGAGTCAACATGGCTTTTGTAAAAGGAAATCATGCCTCACCAATCTATTACAATTCTTTCAGGGAATCAACAAACGTGGACAAGGGTCATCCAGTTGACATCGTGTACATGGACTTTCAGACACCCTCTGACAAGGTCCCTCACCAAGGGCTCATAAGCAAAGTAAACAGTCATGGTATAAGAGGGAAGGTCCTCTCATGGATCAGTAACTGGTTAGAAGACAGCAAACAAAGGGTAGGAATAGATGGTCAGTTTTCAGAATTGAGAGAGGCAAATAGTGGTGTCCCCCAGGGGTCTGTACTGGGACTCATACTGTTCAACATATTAATAAATGGAAAAGGGGGTGAACAGCGAGGTGGCAAAATTTGCAGATGATACAAAATTACTCAAGATAGTTAAGTCCAAAGCTGATTGTGAAGAGTTACAAAGGGATCTCACTAAACTGGGTCACTGGGCAACAAAATGGCTGGTGAAATTCAATGTTTGTAAGTGAAAAGTAATGCACATTGGAAAACATCATCCCAACTATACATACAAAATAACGAGTTCTGAATTAGCTGTAACCCCTCAAAAAAGAGGGCATGAAGTCAACAAGCTAACAGAATCTTGGCAACTATTAGAAAAGGGATAGATTATAAAACAGAAAACATTGTAATACGCCTCTGCATAAATCCATAGTACAGCCACACCTTGAATACTGCGTGCAGCTCTGGTCGCCCCATCTTGAAAAAGATCTATTAGAATTGGAGAAGGTACAGAGAAGGGCAACAAAAATGATTACAGGTAAGGAACAACTTCCAGATGAGGAGAGATTAAAAAGACTGGGATTGTTTAGTTTAGAAAAGAGATGGGGGGAGGGGGAGATAGGACAGAGGTCTATAAAATCATGAATGATGTGGAGACAGTGAATGAGGACACATAATTTACTCCTTCACATAACACATGAACCAGGGTTCACCTGATTAAATCAATAGGCTGCAGTTTTGAAACAAACAAGTAACTACTTCACATGATGCACAATCAACCTGTGGAACTTGTTGCCAGGGGATGTTGTGGAGGCCAAAAGTATAACTGGGTTCAAAAAAGAATGAGAGAAGAAGTTCAAGGAGGATAGGTCCATCAATGGCTATTAGCAGAGATGGTCAGGGATGCAACCCCCATGATCTGGGTGTCCCTTCACCTGGGACTGCCAGAAACTGGGACTGGGTGACTGGGGGTGGATCACGCAATAATTGCCCTGTTCTGTTCATTGCCTGTGAAGCATCTGACACCGGCCACTGTTGGAAGACAGGATACTGGGCTAGATGGACCATTGATCTGACCCAGTATGGCTGCTCATGTTAAATCTACTCAGGTCACTTCAAGCTACCAGCTACAACATTCAAGAAAACTGGATTGTAGGGCAGCTTTTTCAAGGACAAAGACACATTCAGAATTCCATTCAACACTTTGAGCGTCATGATGTTTATGCTTACCTGGTAATGGGAATAGTGCGTTCCTGACCTCCTGCAGCTCCAGCAGTCGTCTCTTTTTGGGAAGTGGTTGGGCTTGACTTTGTTTCACTCAGTTTCTCATCTGGAATTTTCCCAGTGCTGTCTCGCACTTCACCTGAGAGTGAAAACAGGACCTGTTAGACTAGTTACATAGGACAACATGGCTGAAAACAAGGGCTGAGATCAATTTCTGCTCTGAGTTCCAGCCGAACATCCCATCAGACTTCAGTGGGGTTCAATCACCGTAACTAAGAGGAGAATTTGGCCCTTTTCAGAGGAGTATGTGAAACGAAGTGTTCTCAGTGAAATAAAAATCATCGATGTTAGAATATGGCTGACTGGGCAAAAGCATCAGGATTTTTGTTGTGAGGAAACACCCAGGCATGAATAGGAAAAGTACAAAGAAAATTTAAATAGAAATGAAAAAAACCCCAGCATGTGTGAAGCAAACAAGTTGATCAATTACATACATTCAAGGAAAATAGTTGCCTGAGTGTCCTCCAGCTTGCAGACTGAATGAAAATGACAAATTTTGGCTCTGTTGATAAATGTCAGTGCTTCCATTATTAGGGTACACCAACAATTACTGGACTGATTGTCAACTCACACTGGTGTAAATCAGAAGTAGCTCCAGTGAAGTCAAGAGGGTTATACTAATGTAAAACCAGTGCAAGGGAGATAAAAATCAGGCCCTAATATGTGCTACTACTGTAAAGACGGCCTAGTTGTGTCATCACACCTTTTACACTGTTATAACTCCATTGACTTCAATGGAAGTTCTCCTCACTTACCCAGCTATGAGTGGGACCAGAATCAGGTCCAGAATCTCTTTTCCAGAAATATTACGAAATGAAAAGATGGGTGGGTTCTTTAATCAAGCTGTTTCCTCCAGAATGGGCTTGATATTCTATTCCAGCAAGAACTAATCACCTTGTGATACGTACCATCAGGGTTACCTATAAGGGTGAAGAATGCCATTTCCTGTGCAATGTAAGTGTGGAAAGTGCAGAGGAAGAGAAGCATTGTCATTCTTTGGTAGGGTGGTTGGGAGATCACAAGTGATGGCTTGTATTGGAAAGAGAAGTGACTCTTCCTAGTAAGCTAATTGGGCAGCTTTACTAGAGAGCACTGTTATATAATGGCATCCAACAAAAGACCACAGTTCGCCGATGAGTTCATCAATGATTTCTTACTAACAGTGCTATTGAAATATTTGCCTTCTTGTTCTTATTCAAAAGCAGGTGATCAAAGGGACACATGTCAAGATAATAAGCCTCTATTTTTAAAAAACACATACCCATGTTAATATCGTCTTAAGTCATTGAAAATGAAAGAACTTTAAAAATACTTAAATTTACTTTTTCACCTTTGTATGCTGCTGGTTTCCTTTTTTGCACTTCCCTAAGCTACTGTCAAGGAACTAAACTATTCTGTTTCACTTTCTGCTTACAGTCATTTTCTGGTTCTCCTATACTGGCAGAATGCTACTGTTTTGGGTTTCCAACACTGCAGAGGAAAGACTTTGAATAAATAGCACCCAAACTTTTTCATGTAATTTATTTTGCTTGAATCCATGAAATGTTTGCATGCTCATTATGTTGTGTAACAAAATATTTTTTTAACAAAATCTAGATTTGGGGGCCGAAAGGTACTTGACAGTGTCCCTTTAAGACCACACTGGATTAAGAACAATTATTTGACTTGACACAAAATGACAATGGGCTAGACAAAACGGTTCTCTAGTTATTATGGCAGCTAGTAAAGATGAAGAATGAAAGGGCTGTAGTATTCACCAGGCTCTTTACAAGATTTAAGAAGTGAAATGTATTTCCCATTTTTTAAAAATAACATACAGTAACACAAATATGAAAGCTTTTGTTCTCTTTGCAAGACATAAATTGACTCAAGTTACACAGAGCATTATTTTTACTCCTGAAAAAAAATGTCCCAAATTCTATTAAGGCTACAATGTTAATCGAATGCAAATGAATCCTTAATACCCTTATAGCCTAAAAAGTCTGCAGCACTTAGCCAAGGAATGTCAAGTAGAAAGGCCTGAATCACCATGTTGTTTATGACATGCAGTAAACATAAACAAACAACATATTCAGGGTCTAAAATTCAAGATGACCCCACGCTAAAATCCCAGACATGGAACCATCCCCCATCCATGAACTTTGGGGACATTCAAAGTCCAAACTCAGCTTCAGATCCAAATTTGCCAGTGCCCCCCATTTACATCATGAGCCCTGGTATTATTTACATCATGATACCCCCACAATTTGTGGTGTCTGAATTTTGTGTCTTGGACCCATCTCTGTTTAGAACACAAAGAAATATAGAATTGAGAAGAACTTCATTTTTTGGTCTTGGCAACATTTGTGTCTAACATCCACGTGACATTTCCCAAACTCAACCCAAACCTACCATGACCTCCAGCACTTTGGGTTTGTGTGCTGACTTCATGAACTATCACAGGATGTCTATTTTCTGTATCTGAAGCTGTGGACTCAAGAACGCCAAAGCCACCAGCCTTTCCTCTCATACTTGGAGGAAGAGTCACATGCACTGATGTGGAATCCACGAGTTTCTTCAGGGCTATCCTTATCTCCTTGTCTGCACGTTCAAGTGAGGCCCGGACAGAATTCTCCAGCTCTGACTGTGGTGAGACCTCTCCTACAGACAAGAAGAATAGCTTTTCTCTCTTCAGAATAAAACAAAAAAGTTCAGTATCGATCGACCCACAATGTAATTCGGAGCAAACATTTGCATTCAAGTTTTCCCCCCACCCCTTCTGCAGTAGAGAATGTGCAAACGTTTATTTCCAGGAAGATGGAGTCTAGCTAGACTTCACAATGAATGTCCAGTAGACTCTGCTCATCCTGCTGCAAATGGCTTAACACACTATGTACACTCACATCTTCTCACCAGATGCGATGGAATTTATGTGATACATAGTGGTGGAGGTGACCAATCTGGTGACTCAAGCTAGGGAGGATGAGTGAGAGGAAAACCACACAGTCCTAAGTTCATCAGATCAATAGAAGGAACCCTGGTTTGACCTCCTGTGCTAACACGGTGTTTTATGCAACAAAACTCAAGTTATTATTTTAAATGAAAGCTATACAACTGGTTTCTTGCATGGAGAGAAAGAAGGAGTGAATAGGTTACAGGATGAGTTGTGCATTGAGAGAGGAGAGGAAGGAGAGAGGTAAGGGTATGTGTCAATGTCGTTACTCCATCACACTAAGAGGGGCATGGCTGGGGGAGCATGTGGAACTGTCCCCAATACAATATTTTGATTATTTCTTAGCTTGTGATATCATATTTTATGTTACCATTTGCCTCAGGGAAACCTGAGAGGAGCAGTGGGCTTTGCACTAAGGGACATCTGAGAGTTATTTTTAATTTATTTTTATTAGATATGTTTCTAAAGCAACATGCCTGTGCAACACACTGCAGGGGATGGGCAGTACCGAGGGCAGCACAGGACTTAAGGGAGGCTCTGTGGGGGAGCAGTCCTTCAGAAGAAATGTAGAACCCAAGTCCCTCTGTTGCTGGCGGCTGGTCTACTAGGTTATTTGCTGAATGGCAGCAGAGTACGGAGGAAGACATGGCACCTGGCTCAAGGAGCTCACAGGCTAGAAAGATAGGCAGAAGGTAAAAATCTCCGAAAATAGCCAATATCTTTCTCACTCATTTAAACTGGCTCTCAAGCCCAAGACTCAGTTTCTGAGCAACAGCTAAGTACATAGTAGAGTTTCCCTTCACAGTCACAGCACAATCAGTATCTAACTCAGTTTAAATCTATGAGACTGTATGGGTATGACAAGCTGTACAAGTGTTTCCAAGATGTAAAAGAAGGGACAGGCTCCTCCACCCCCCAGGTATCTGCCAGAGGTCAGTTAACGAACCCAGGAGAAGGCTAGACACTGTGTCTGCAATTTGACCCCCATTTTGTAAGGCATACTAGCATGTCTCAAGTGTAAAATGAACAATGCAAACCAAATGATAATTTACTCCATGCTAAGGTTGCCTAACAGTCTTTATTAGAGCCAGGTTTCAGAGTAACAGCCGTGTTAGTCTGTATTTGCAAAAAGAAAAGGAGTACTTGTGGCACCTTAGAGACTAACAAATTTATTTGAGCATAAGCTTTTGTGAGCTACAGCTCACTTCATCCGAAGTGCCACAAGTACTCCTTTTCTTTTTATTAGAGCCATCCATTTTCAGTTGCTCATCACTTCGTTATTCTAAATATACTTCCCACCTTTTAAAAAATTCTATTCCTATGAAACTGGTGCTCCTGTGAAAAAGAGTAATTTACAGGCAGGCCAGGCACCAATCCTGATTGGTCACTACACAATGTAGACCCTATACAGAATGATCTATAAATGACAGAAGGGCCAATCCTACAAGCCCACTGGAGTCAATGTGTAAGGACTGCTTTCAGGTCAGGGTGAGAGAAAGAGAGACACTGTGCTCATGCATGAAGTAGGAAATACTATTACTAGTTTTATCAGACCAGCAAATATTTTTATCAATAAATATGACTCCTGTGGAATGGAGAAAAAATTTACTGTGTTAAGAGCAAGATGGTCATATCACCAGTATCAATAGCTCTTTACCGCTAATGGACTGTACCGAGTGTCCACCTCCATACAGAGTCCCCGCTGGAAAACGTCATTTTCTTCAGTCTATCTTTTCCTGTGAATTTCT
Source organism: Chelonia mydas (assembly GCF_015237465.2). Classification (NCBI taxonomy): domain Eukaryota; kingdom Metazoa; phylum Chordata; order Testudines; family Cheloniidae; genus Chelonia; species Chelonia mydas. The sequence goes on from NC_057850.1 coordinate 253,857,222, forward strand.
CCTTGCTTCATTCACGGGGAGTTCCAGGCTCAAAAATGGTTTTATTTCCCCCAACCCATGAATTCAATTGTTTTTAGTATTGCTCAGGAGTGCGGATGTGTTTTATTTCATATTCACAGAAGAAGAAACACTGCAGCTTTTGTTCTGATTCTGCTCCCTTCCCCTCTTACAGAAAATCATTAGGGCACATGCACTTTACACACAAACCTCAGGGAGAAAAAAGGCAGGTCCCACCTTGGCTCAGCCCTCTTTGACGGTGTCGCCTCTTAATTTCTTTTTAATTTTCTTCATGTGAGTATAGCAGTTATGAAAGGTGCTAGACCTGAAGACCTGGAGACTGAAGCCCTCTGTTTATCCACAGGACAGCCAAGCTTCCCTCAATTGCATACCATACCACCCCACCTGTGTGCATTAACACTGATCTGGAAGCACCATTTCTGAGACTACCCACCAATTAGTGTAATGTTGGTTTCAGCACCCACCTGTAAGTGAACTGTTATGAAATGAGTGGAATATACTTAGTGGTGAACACTGTCCCTTTAGGAGAAAATTTACTCCGATTTAAGTAGGATTAATTTCACAAGGATAATTAAACATGATCAGACATAAACAATGGACGCTGTAGACAAAATATACCCAATTCTTCAGCAGGACAAGCTTAAATCTTATTACTTCACTGCTGTGTTAGCTCAAGGGATAGCTTGAGTGTTGTCGCTAACGCAACTTCAATGCGCACCCAAAAGTGTCTAGCTCCTGTAAATGGTGCTTTAAACTTAAGCTAACTGGCCTAAGATATTGGTTGAAACATGAGAGCTGCTGACTAGGAAAGCAGTGGGAACTCATCACTCTGTGTTGCTAATACAAACACTGCGCAGCGTGAGTGTTCTGCAGTGTGACTGCTCTCACTTGAGCGAGGCTGACCCAAGAGAGTTCACTCTGGTGCACATAACCAGAGCGAACAATGCAGTGAAGACAAACTCGTAGTGCACCTTCTATTTCCCGGTTGTAAAATCCTGAACTATTGATTGTAAACCTTAAACCTGATGTGTCCCTTTCAGTGCCCTGTACATTTAACCTGATAAGGAACGGCAGTAGCTCAAACATGTTGAAGTTCAAATTCAACTCAGAGAAGCCCCTGAGATGCTGACACAAAGTTCCCAAAAATTCTTCACTTCACAAAACAGGCTCTCTCACAATACTTCAGCACTTTTCCAACTCAAGTGCAGTAGCCCTGAAATACCTGAGTGCAGTTGGGGTCCCAACTAACTCCAACTGACGTTCATGGGCTCTCATTGACTTCAAGAGAGAGCCAGTTACCATGAAGAAACAAAAACACATAAGCAAGTGAGATCAATGATAGCTGATGCAAGACATTTATTGATATGAACCTGATCATCTAATAACATATCTTGACTTAGATTTATTTTAGTTTTTTGTCTCTCAAACAAACTGAAGTTTCCACCTTTTTCACACCCTTTTGCCCGTGGGAATTACAGTAAAACATTCTGTGTGTTAATTTTAATACAGTGTTATGTCTTCATCTACAGGAAATAAACCCCCACACATATCCTTAGTTATCTACAAATTTTAAATCACTTACAAGCATACTTTTTAACCTCTAGGAAAATACTTTGAAAATAAACGTAAAGGACTTTTAATAATTTTTTCATTTTTTTAAAATAGAGTACCGTGATAGGATTTTTAATTCCTTTTTCACTTATATTTTTTGTTTAAATTTCCAAAGAAAATGTAAACAGATGTTATTTACTTTTGGTTGATCACCAGAAATATAAGTATTTCTTTGCTACAAGCATTTGAAATGCAACTCTACTTCATTAACAAAGTCATTACTAAGCAAAAACCAGGTCAAGAGAAAATAAATAACTCCACATTCCGTTGTATATCTTGACAGACCTAGATCTCTATTTTATTTCTGCTTAACGATGGCTACGGGCTAAATTCTTTTCACAGTTGCATCTGTGTAAATTTGACTTCAGTGGAGCTATTCTGGATTTACATCAGAGTAACTGAGATCAGAATATGGCCCAATAAAACAGAAATATTTTCAGTTCAGAAATATTTCCTCCCCTTGTATGTCTGTTACTCTCCAATGTACAGTAGTGTAATATTTCTCATAAGTGAAGAACTAATATATAGCCATTGTATAGCTTAAATATAAAAGATACAGTATAAACCAATGAGGTGTTATTGAAAAAATGATAGTACCATAAAAGAGGTTTTATTTCTTTCACCACCTGTAGTCACTGAGAAATTTTAAAACTTCAAAAATGTAGTGCACGTCTGTATACAAAATATACCCTTTAGATACTGAAATGAAAAAGAACGTTAAATTACTGAATTAATTTTAGCCATCACATGTTCCAGGTTCAGCTCTTGAAACAAGAATTGTAATTTTTGTGAAGGCACCTTTTTAAAGTTAGCTGTACCTTTTCTACGGCAGTGCTCTGCAGAACACTGGATCAAGTTTCACACATTATCTAGTTAGGTAACATCAAGACTGAAAACACTGGCATGTGATGTTCTAAGAGAAAACTCACTTAATCCTCTTTAAGATGATTAGCAAGCAAACTGTCTCTTAGCATTCTTGTAACATCCTGGTCTGTACCATCCAGATAAAAATTATTGTGTTTTTTTAGCAACATTACCGTGCGACTCAACTTACATAAGGTTTTGTTTCTTTTTCTCATATCTTCTGTCACATAGACAATGTCAGACACCAGGGCCAATTCCTGGTCCTATTGGTATGTCTACACTGCATTTAGAAACTAGTGGCTGGCCCGTGACAGCTGACTCAGGTTTGTGGGGCTCAGGCTAAAGTGCTGTTTAACTGCAGTGTAGATATTCAGGATCTGGCTGGAGACCAAGTTCTACAAGTCTGTGAGGTGAGAGGGTCCTAGAGGTCGGGCAAGCCCGAACGTCTACACTGCAGTTAAACAGAGGCTTAGCCTGAACCCTGAGTCAGCTGGCACAGGCCAGGGGTGGGTTTCTAATTGCAGTGTAGACATATCCATTGAGAACAATGGCAAACTTTAACTGACATCAAGTGGGACAAGAACCTAGCTGTAAGGACTCAGTCTCATCAAAGGACTGAGCATCTTCTGAAAGTGCTATGCAACATCAATTTTCACTGAAGCTAGTGAGAGCTGAGGGTGCTCACCACCTCTCAGAGGCACTCAGCACCTTGCAGAATTATACCCTTACTGGATTAGCCATCATCATGCATTTGAGATCTCTCTGTCAAAGCTCTAGAGAAACACAACTGTCTATGATAAAGGGTGACCTCTACAACACAGCTAAACCAAAGTGGCTACAGTATAATGGTACATCTTGCACTGGCAGTGTATTCAAATGGCATAGTACACTAAAACCCCATAAACAAGTTATTTCTTGAAGAAGGTTTTAATTGTATTCGTACTCCTGCAACTTTAATATGGTTCATGGGTAAATTTGCATTAGGAGATTAGGAAACTTTAACCACTAATGCACTGGTGGCGAAGCTTAACCATTAACATGTACAGGAGACCTAATTAACCATTCTACTCACATAGTAATTATTCATTTATGAAATAATTTATTTGTGGTTCTACACATGTTTTTAATCTGGATTGTAGATATTGTATTAGCCTATCCATTCCTTTAATCAATACTCTTTTAAGTGTAGATAAAGCAAACCTCTATCATAATTTAGGATGATTTATAGCGTTACTGAACTTGAATAAAGAATGCAGAATCATAGAAACCCATACCTCCTAAAGGATTAACAAAAAGTAGTTGATTAACAATGATAGACTTTTTAATAAAGGTGGAACATGGTTGTACCCAGACTGGGCTCTGTTGAAGTCAATGGGAGTTTTGCCATTGACTTTGGTAGGGTCAGAATTTCACCCAAAATGTTTCAGCAGTCTCTTAAATCAGTAGTATTGCCTAATAAGTGTAGTACCTTCTGTAGGTTTCACTCTCTGGAAAATATAATAATAATTTAAACAGATTACACAATCTGAAAGGTTTATGAACACATTTTTGGTAGAGCTAATTTGTCCCATCAGCATTTAGTAAAAGTAAAGCAGTGCAAACTATTTTGCTGCCTGTCTGGCATGTACAGTGACAGAAGATATGCTTAAATGAAACTACCCTCCCTTCTCTTGATGGCTGGAAGGTATTGCCAAGCTGAGATACCTTAAATGTCTCACCACTGAGTGACTTCTCAGTCTGAGAGCTGAAGTAATTTTTAAACTCTCGAAGAAAAATGTGCTTGCTTATTTATATTTTTGTCACAAGTAAGAGAGGCAGGTCACCCTAAGTCTATTGAACCTGCCTCTCACCACTTCTCTATGGAATGATATGCTTTCACCAGGATCAATTATAAACTGAACTGACAGAAGTGTTCCCTTTAAGACTGGAAAAGCTCTACATGTCACGGTCTATACGTTTTCCTTAAGGTATTTTTCTTTTAGGTGTTTCCCTAGAATTCTCACCACCAATTTCACCCACCCTAGAATGTTTTTGTTTGTTTGTTTATGTATTTTTTATTTGATTTTAAGAATGCTGCTTGTATCTACTCAGCTCTGGGAGGGGTCTTCCGTGCTGATGTGCAACATAACAGGCTCGCCGATAGTTCCATAGCTGAGGGTTCTTGTGGAAACTTCAGTTTTAAAGCTGGACTGCCCATTGTCCGCTGAGAGCTGAACTCCGGTACAGAAAGATGGTTTCACTTGGAAGGAAGGTCCAGGTGAGGCTGCTGGCGCTGCTGCATGCACACCAGGAGCGGCTGCTGCGGTGCATGTCTCACTCACATGGAAAGAAATGTTAGACGGACCCACGGACTGCACTCCTGTTACTCTGGATGCTGACATGAACATTCCTTCAGGACGGTGCTCCTTGAACTTGCTGAAAAAGCTTTGCCTTGGTTTAGGAACAACAGGTCTCCCGAGATTTAGCAACACAGGCTTCCCCACCGTCGGTTCATTAATTTCTGTCTGGAGCACAGAGATCTCACAGGGCTTGTCTTCTGTGTAGTTTTGATCATCACATCCATAGGTCTCACCTTCTTCAGGAAAGTAATCTTCAAGGTCTTCCAGAGTTAGCACTTTTCCATTGTGGGTCAGGATTTTGGGGTCTCGGTTGCCAATGTCATCTGTCTCTAGCTCCTCTGGCTCATCAATTATAACAGTATCTTCCTCTGGAAGATCCTCATCTTGTACTGTATCAGGTACTCCCCCTTCAGCAGTCCAAGATGTATCTAACTCATCAGCTTCTTCCTTAACCCCTCGGTTCATCGGTGAAGGTGGAAGTTCAGGCTCGCCTGCATCAGCTGTGTCCAAGCTAAAGACAAAGGGTTCACCCACACAGGCAAGCAGTGGGGAAGTAGCTTCTGAAACATTGTCATTGCTTGCTTCCTGCATGCAGCTCTTTCCGTCAGTCCCATAGTCAATGAATGAACTACTTCCTAACTGTTCAGACCCACACTGAGAACTTATGTCTTCTTCACTGTTGACTGGAGCTCCTTCCTGGTCAGCTCCATATGCAAGGGTTGGGATGTCGACATCTGAAAGATTGTCTCTAGGCAGGGAAGACTTGGCCTGCTCCACTAATTTATTGTTGGAGTTGTTTGTGTTTGGGTCATCTTCAGAGGAACGCCTAGGTCTTGGGTCAGGCATAGTGAATGTCAATACTCCTGAGTCATCTTTTTCTGGCTTTGCTGGGGAAGCGCCTCTTTTCTTCGCAGGCTTGGGTGATTTTTTCACCTTGAATTCAATGATTTCCTCCACTTCGACCCATTTGGGTTTTTGTTCTTCCACCTTGGTTTCTACGACAACAGGTCTAGCTGCCGCTCCTTGTCTGTCCTCTGGCTCTGTCACAAAGAACGTAGGGATGACAGTCTTCCGTGTGGCCTCCGGCTCATGCCTGTGTACAGGCTGCCTGACCTTTGTCACATAAACTGGCTCTGGGGTCAGCAGCTCTGATCTTGGAGAGCGGGAGAGAGAGTAACCTGAAGGAGGACGGGCGGGAGACATCTTTCGCTTTTGCCTTGGGGTCTTCACCACAGTTGTTATCGTTTCCTCTCTGATGACAAAAATGGTTGAAATGGAGTTTGCGTGAAGCCAAAAATCGTTCTGGGATCCACATTCCCTCAGCACATGCCCATTGTGGACAAAGCCACCCAGGTGGGGTTAGTTTTGTGAGCACTCAATTTTGTGAGCATTTAAGTTTCAGAGGGACACACACATACTCAACTCACTTTCAGAATCAGGTTTTCTGTCAAGAGAGCTCTGCACTGTCCCATCCAAATGGTTTCCAAATCCATTAACACTTGGAATGCACAGAAGCATGTTGGGTATGTCCAGCTAAGGAGCTCTCTTTTAGATGCCTGCTATATTGCATGCTGCTTCACTGACTATTATCAATAATTTTCTTAGAACAGGAACAGTGTTACTTTGCAGTCATATAGCAGTTTCATCCAAAGATCCCAAAGACAGTCAGGAGTTCAACCCATTCTCCCTGATCCAGTCTCCTTGGGTGAAATCCTGGAGCCAGTGAAGTCAATGACAAAAATCCCATTGACTTCAACGGGTCAGAAATTCACCTCTTATTTATAAACATATTCTCTCTTTTTGTAGGTTAAAATGAATGATCACAAAGAAAGGGTTTGTTTACCTGTCAATCAACAGCATGGACTACAGACCTGCATTTTCACACACACATAAAAGCAGTGTTAGAAGATCGTTAAGCACATGGGGAAAGCCAAGAAAGGAAAGACAGCTGAAATATTTCCTGAAGAAGCTATTCATGCCAAGACATTAGTATTCCCTCTTGCTATAAGTGTGTGTGTGTGTGCGTACATGTGTGTGCATTTATTTTTCTCTTTATTTTTACAGTAAAAATGATGATGGGCTAGCATACTGCACGGAACCGGATCCTACCCTCAGTGTGAGTTTTACCTAAGAAGTACAGGATCGGGCCATAATCCATGTTCACTATTTCTCAGAATAATTCTACTGGCTTTGCTGTGGGTACGGAGGGGTGCCCAGAACAACAGGGACTTCTGCACATTGAGGTCTACATTATCTGCACTTGGATACATACACACTGATGTCAATGGGATGCACCTATCCCAGGGCAGAATTTGACCTTAAACATGCTGAAGTACAGATTGGGATAAATGTCTGCTTCCCCAGACTTCTCAAACAAATAAGTCCTTTTCCCCTGACTTTTTCCTGTAGACATAACATTGAAAAAGCCATAAGGAAAGTCACGTGTAAAAATGTACATTTCAAATAGCACAACAGCCTGGGTTTAAAGAGTCTCATCCCCAAATTTAGAGGTGGCTGGTCCAGGGGAAACAGAAGAGGCAAAGCCAAGTTTGTTTTTCACTGAGCTACAGCCTCTAGCATCAAGTGCAGAGCCAGAGGCCGAAAAGGAAGCAACCGAAAGATCAATAAAGAGGACTGGACCCAGGAAGGAATGAGTATGAATTCATATTTCCAGCCTCACTCCCCAGCTCCACATGGCAGTTCCACGCCTCAGCAAGATAGCCCCAGCAAGATGGGCCTGCCATCCACAGAACATTCCTTGCACAGGAAATACTCCTACCTTCTCCACCCTTCCCATAGGCTGTTCTGCACAGGGAGATGGGAAAGGATCAAGGACTCTCCACTAAGAGAACTTCTTCTGCTCTTGTTTGGCCAGGATGGGGACTTAAAGATTCAGAGATCTGATCTACTTCTCTCTTCTAGCATCACCCTATCATGATGTGATTCCAGCACCTCCTTCCATGAGAATGTGCCCATGCCAGTATCACCCTCTCTTACTGAGTATATATTTCATTGCAGCATTAGCCTCTTCCATTGAGAATGTGCCTATCCCCGTACTTACACCTCTCACATTGAAATGATCTCACCCAACAGCACACTTTCCCACTGAGAGTGTCTCCCCCTAGACTCAGCGCCACTACCTTCTCACCATGCCTAAAGCTATTTCTCATGTTGGGATTGCTTGCTTCCAGCCAGGGGTCACCAGCCTTCACTGTTGGAGAGTCTTTAAGGTCTCATCAATGCCAATCAAAGTTACGTGTGAAAATCTCTGGCAACCGAGTTGAGAATTAACCTTTATATACTTGCATTAGATATGGGTTTGAGCCTGAGCTGCAAAGTTAAGACCCACATATGAGTACGCTCAAGGTTTGGGGGTTTGCACAGCCGGGATTTTGGTTCTGTTCCATCTCAAATTTATGCATTAACTTGCTCCGTGTTGGTAAAGTTTGAACATTGCTATCCTCATAGATACGTACTTAGGGCGTGACTCATCTCCCATTGAAGACTTTAGTAATAGTTGGGTCAAGCCTCAGAGGTTTAAATCAGTACTCTCTGTAGAATTTACTTATCAGGACCTTAGTAATCAGTTTATTGAATGGCACTTTGTGTTTGCTGAATGATATTTAACAAAGTGTATGACTGCTGGAGAGAATTAGAAGACAATTTTAAAAAGAAAGAACTAGAACAAGATTGCTGACATCACCAGATGACTGAGAAGAAATCCAAAACAAAATGCTTTGTCCTTCTGTCTACTGATTTATTGCAGCAGAGGCTCATAAAGGTAAAAGCTTTAAACTTTAAACTGTTGCATGGCCTGACCCCGAGCAACCCCTGGAAGAGCAACAAGGACTCATTTTCCTGGGCTACTTCTGAATCTGTTCTCTAAAACTGTGTCTTGCATAATCTTTAGCTAACCCACTTGTATTTTACACACAGCACACAACAATTTGGTACGGACAGTAACGCCAGGAGTTCTGCTCTTTGCAGAAGTAAAACTTTTTCACCACTGCCCAAAGAGCCCAATCTAGCTGCCACTGAGGTCAAAGGAAAACAGCAAAAGGCAGCACCTCTTCCCCACTTTACCCTTGTCTGCCAATTGGCTATTTAGTTTGAAAACTCTTAGGTGCCCGGACCTGTTGTCTTACACACCTACATGGAGCCATTGGGACCCAATGTGCTATATAAATGAATAGAAGATTATAAGAATATACAAGAATAATAAAACAAGTAAAAGATGGTATTCAGCTTTTGTTTCTATGTATATTTCAGTTGTTGTTTCATACACGCTCATCATAATTTAACAAAGGTACAAGGAAGTCAATTATTAGTATCTGCTTTCATGTCCAAGCCATGAACTTGCTTCTAACAATGTCATGTCTCGTGTTATTGAGCCAGATTCTACCTTCTCAAACTCAAGTGCAATTTCCATTGACATCAGTGGGATCTGTGCTCATATATCTGAAGGAAGAATTTGGTCCAGACTGAGTCTAAACTCTAGTGTTCCTGCTTTTTGAGAGGGATGGCTACATTTTTCAGGTTGTTACATTTCATAACACAAAATACCAAGAAATCGGATGGGATGGGAATGAACACACTTGCACGGCCAACAAACACAGGCTTGTTATTGGATCATGCATAGGCAGCAAATCAAAACATGACTGTTTAAAAAAAAAAAAGCACTTACATGATGATGGTTTTCTTGGGCACTTTAGTCTCTTGTTCAGTGACTACAAAGAAAACAGTATGAACAGCATGGGGTTAAAGAAAGGCAAAAGCTGAAATGATTAAATTAACTTTGTTAAGTTAATCAAGAGAAACTTGAGTGAAAAAACGCACGTATCATCCCATCCGTGCTTTCTGTGGTTCTCTGCAGTGATATCCTTAGTGTCTCTGATCAGTACTGGGGATTCCCAGTGTGGCCTATTTTTTCCCACCTTGATAACCTGGCATTTGTCTTTGGAAAATCAAAACGTCTGCAAGCTACCATGTGAGAGATCAAAATATGTCTCTATAGGGAATATTCAGCAGAGCTGGAATCCTTTAAACTATGATTGTCATGTTTCTGGAAAAGGAGTTTCCCGGGCTAAATAATCAGTCAGTTTTCAGGCTTCTGCAAACTGGATTCAAGATCCAAGCTTCTCAAAATGAAAAAAAAATTATAGAAAATTAGCACAAAAAAGCCCCACAAAATGAGAGTCCATCTATATACCTACAGTATGCATATGTCTGCTCCATCCATGCATATTAACTCTGTATAGCTCTCTTTCTATGGCCCAATAATATAAACTACTGCTTTAGAGGTGACTACATAAAGATTTCAGATAGGATTTTTTTAAGTTAGAGATTTAATAAAAAAGGAAAAGCAAAGTGGTATAACATTTCAAAAGCTAATAGAGATTTTCATCATTTTTTCTACCAATCTGCTGGTACAGCGTCATGACACCATATGAACTAGATTGTATTTAATGCACTCTGAACTGCTGACTATAAGTGGGATTTTGCAAAACAAGACCCCAAGCCCCACTCTTTGTTCAGTGACAAGTTAGTGAGCTTCTAAAGGGCTAAGTTTTTCTTTGAATTATATTTCCAGCAACCAGCTTAATAAAGCAAATAAGCTCCAGCATTGTTGTTACTTAGTTTGAATAATTAAAAAAACACTTAAAAAGTGAACTGCAAAATTTTCATTGTTGTTTTTGAAATAAAGCTGTTTCTTGTCCCAAGTCATTATCTCTACAGTAACAGTGGCTGCCGTCCAAAAATTATAGTTACCAAGAGTTACTACACAGCAATATCTGAGATATCACAGATAGTTCCTGTTCAAAATATGAGGGTGGGGGGGGGGGGGAAATCTAACCTCTGTTACATCTTTTAGCAAATCCTGATTCTTTAAATGGTCACCAACATATCTATAGACTAAAAAATTCAAAATATATTTACATTATAAGACAGAATATTCGAAATTGAATTTCACCTTCACTTAACTTACAAGGGCCCTATCCTGCCATTGTGCTAAGTATGGAAATCCCATTGGGGTGAATGAGAATTTTGTGCAGAAGTTGATGTCAATATCTCAGTTGGGTATAGAGTTCCATGTTTTCCCTGCTGGAGTGCTAGTTTCACAAATGCCTAAAAAAAGAGAGCAGGTGGCTGTTCCGTGCTGTCTTCCAGTTTCTGTTAGGCAAACACAGACAGCCAGATTCTGCTCTCAGTTACACCTAAGTAAAACTAGATTTTTTTCATTAAAGTCAATGGAGTTACACTATATTTACACTGGTTTAAATGAAACCAGTGTTGGACCTAGAATCTAGAATTTAGACTGTAGCTATTAAATATAGGAAGAAATTATTTGCAAATGTTTTGTCTTCAAAATTAAATAAAATTTTGAGCCTATATAAATACTTTGTTAGTAACTTGGAAAACTTTTGAAACTATTTAAAATTTGCTTTACATGGAAGTTGGACTGGGCCCTTAAACAGTATTTTGCTTTTGCATCCAGGTTAGAAATGTTCATAAAATCATGAACCCTTTAAGTCAAGATTCCCAAATAGATAAACAATGTGGATATAACAAAACTAACAGAAATACTCCTCCAGATGGGACCTATTCTTCTCATGTCAATGGGGTTACTCCTGATTAAACCGAAGTAAGCAAATGAGAATCAGGCCCAATATATTTATGAAAATTAATTAGTGTGCAATAGATATACTATGTAGATAAAAGATATTTTATGAGGTTCTTTTAACAGTTACTGTATGTTGAATACTAGTTGATCGTTAAAAATGTATTTAGTGAGTATCCAAAATTGTCTCACAGAAAAGAACTGTATCAAATGTTCAGTTAGGAAATATCAATAAATATGTTTCATTAGTAACTGGTATTTTATTGAACTGCACCTTATTAAACCTAAATAAATATACTGCCAAACCTAAATACACTGTTCTCTGTCCTTGCACACAATTCCCATTATCAATGTCTGATCTCGCACTCCTTCCAGCTGACAACAGTCCCAGTTGTTCTGCATGCATAACTCCCAACTGATGTCAGTGGAGATTTTGTATACAAAAGTTCTGCAGGACTGCGCACAAGAGCGCCAATCATAAATTAAATGGGGTCTATGGGCCCTAAATATTTAAATTAAAACTTTAATTTAGTGCATGGCAGTTTATATAGACTCTCCGAGATACGACAGGTTTGAAGCAATCCCGTATGAAGGATAGAACCACATGAAAGTAGGATGAGGGAATTCGGGAACTATTCGTAGGATTTATCACTTCAACTTTTTTGTAGCATTTTAGAAAAACAGCTTTGCAAAGCAGAAGATCCTGATAAGCAGATTAACAGCTCTAAGCATTAGGTTCAGCCAACGAGTCTACGTTTTTTGTTAATATGTTAAACCAACAGCTCACACATTATGAAATGATTACAAGAATGCGTTTGAAGGCAAATAGAACCCTCAGAACTTTGAGATACATGAAAGATGATGTCCAATGTGATTTTTCTTACAATCTGTAAATCCTACCTTGTCCCCCTCAGAAAACCATAATATTCCATTGCACAGTATGCGCTGATCATGTATATCAAGGAAGATGATTACTGAATTTCCCCCCCTTGATCTACCAACTGTTGAATCTAATTACACTGCAGACCATTCACAAACAGAACAGAATTTTCTAAACTGCTCTGTATGAAATACAAGTATTCTACTTTTTCTGTAAAGAAAAACAACTGTGGTTGGAAAAGCAGTGTTATAGCTTTAGAAGCCTTTACTTGGAAACAATACTGTGTGTTTGCTATGACTGAGATGGACCTAAAGATGTTCTTGTGCACGGTACAGTGCTGAACACATTGCCAGTCCTAAACTAAAAATAAACATCAATAATAATAGTAAATTAATAATAAGAGAACAATGAAAATATTAATAATATCCTGATCTTCACCCTAAAAATGGAACTATTAAAAAGCCTAGGGAGCAAACCCACATTCTCTAGCTCTTCGGCAGGATAGTGCGAAAAACAGAACTAAAAATACTTTGTGCTTCTACAGCAATCTTGCCTTCGAGGATCTCAGAACACTTAATATTATCCTGTGAGACAGGTATTACCAGGCAGACTGAGGCACAGAGTGATTAAGTAACTTGTCAAAGGTCTCGCATGGAGCCAGTGGCAGAGGTAAGAATGGAACCCAGGAAGCCGGATTCCCATTTCCCTGCTATAAACACGCTCCATCCCAGTGTTCAGTCGTCCGCAAAATCTTGCTTATTTCCAATTGTGCTACGATTATTCCTGCTAATAAAAAGCTTTACATTTGTCGTTTCCTAGTCTGTACCATGCCAGTCAGAGATGATGGGAATTCAATAACTTTCAGAAATGTTGCCGTTTTGTTTTTAAAAGTGAGTTGATTGCAAGTTAGTGAACCTGGGTTGAATAATTTGCTGAATTATGATGTTAAACATGAAAGCTAGAGCCATGACGAATCAGCATGTCTTTAAAGATTTGCGACATCTAAATTAAGCAGCAAGGAGATTGGTTGCAAAGCAGATATTCAACTTGAACTCAAATAGAAAGGTTCACGCTCTCGCTCTCTCTCTCTCTCTTTAACCCTACAAATAATTGTGTGAAAGTCCTAAAATTCTTCCTGAATTTGGATTTCTGTTTTTAAATCAGTTCTCAGTTGACTTCAATGCCAGGTGCTAACTGAGGGCAGAATTTAACTCTACAAATTGCAGGCTTGGTGCCTGGATTGCTAATTGTTGACAACAGGATTTACTAATTTAATACTGTGAGTAATAAACAATGTTTGGCTCAGTGAAATAAACTGAGAGGTAACAGTAAAACAATGGCAAGGAAAAAACCAATGGCAACAAAAGTCTCTGTGAGAGTCACAGGAAGAACTGGCAACCATCACACCGTACAGCCAACAGCAAACAACTATTAAATAGGTAAAACTCTTAGAAACAGTGCTGGTGTGTGGGAACGGGCCAGGCCCAATGCCTGTTCTCCAGTGTAATAATATCACACTGTGATAGCTTATCTTCCTGCTGAAGTCACAAACAATAACATTGCCACCAATACGCAGAATCATAAGGATGGAAAGAGATGGCTCTCATCAAGTCTGTCTGTCCTTCTGTTCTTTGCCAGGGGAGCCTGGCTTCCCAGCAGATATATCCAGATAGATTATTGGATGTTAAATAACCAATAGTTCTTTCCTCAGTTACACGTATTAGGCCAAATTCATTCTTGGTGCAACTCCATCGAATGCAATGAAGCTATTACAGGGATGACTTCGGCTCATTTTAACATTTTGCTCTGGAAGGCCCTGAACCATCTTTCACTGACTAACTGCAGTTGCATTGGGACCGTATTTCCTTCGACAATGCCAATTTGAACCCAATAACCACTAGTCACAACCAGTATCTCTCCAGTTTAAACAACAAATTGTTTTATTTCACAGTACTTCTGGTGCTCCCAGGCAATTGCCGTGTTAGATTTCTTCAATCAACGCCACAAAATAATTTCTTTTATATGAACTATACAAATGTATGATATACAAACATGAGTAATTCCAACGCGAATTTAAATGCTCACAACGCTATAAACTAAACAACACTTTTAATGCAGTTTTGCAATTCTTACTTTTTATTACAACATCTTCCTCTAACTTGCTTTAAATGTTAATAAATTGTAGTTTAGCCTCCTACAAGGTAAATGCACCAAGATATGCCACGCTGGTGGTGTTTTGTACATTTTTATCAGCATTCTGGGTTAAACATATTCGCTCCCTGAGTAGGGCATATTACGGAAACACCACCCCTCCAGCCGATTAAGTTATGGTATTGATAATCCCAATAAAGTTCTCCCCTGCAGTCCTCAGTGATTTGATCACCATAATACAAGGCCACAAAAGAAGTGAGCATAAAGCAGAGGAAAATAATTATGTGCGTATGTATGAGATTATCTGGGTTTCTATAAGAATTCAGAAGCTTAGGGGGAATAATGAACAAATTCCAACTTTTCTAGGTCATTAGAAACATATAATGATTCCAAACAGGCTAAATAAATTATAGGCCTGGGCACTAATCTGGGTAGTCTATGGTTTCTGACTCCCAACATTAACACTAGCTTCAAGGCAAAAGTAATTGTCAAGAGTACACTTCTCCCAGTCATGGCCCCCATTGAAATCCTGAGTGCTGTCACTATTCAAATGCCAGTGATGTGAAAAAGTGCTTACTTACCTGTACAGTAACCCTTGTTCTTCGAGATGTGTTGGCCACATATACATTCCTTTACAGCTGCATGTGAGCCCAATGCACTCGAGCCAGAGACTTTTGCCAGCAGTACCAATAAGCAATGAATGTGGCCCTACTCTCGTGTGATCAGAGCAGAGAGCACAGAAGGCATACGGCTATCACCTCCCTCTCCATTACTTTGCACCGCCGCGTATCTAACTCCTGAAGTAGGGGGGAAGGTCATGGACTGTATGTGTGCACAACACATCTCAAAGAACAACAGTTATTGTACAGGTAGGGAACTATTTTTTCCTCCCCAAGTGATTGTGCTTGTATACATTGCCCAGGAGGTGACTCACCAGCAGTTTTCCTACAGATGGTGGGACTGCAGATTACTTGAAAAGAGACTGCAACACCAAGTTGCCGACGCTGACGTCCTCTCAGGAAGCCTGCGTAGTAGCATGGTGTCTGGGGAAGATATGTACCCATGATCATGTTGCTGCTTTGCACGTCCCATATAGGAATGTTGCTCAAAAAGGCTGATGAAGTGGAATGAGCCCCAGTGGAGCATAGTTATCCTGCGTGGAAGGGAGACTTTAGCAAGATCAAAGCAAAGCTTGATGCAGTCAGAAATCCACTATGAGATACACTGAACTGCATCTGATTCTCCCTTGATTCTTTCACCATAGGCTACAAAGAGTCCAGGGCAGGATCTGAAAGATTTGTATGGTCTATGTAAAATGCCAAAACCCTACATACATCTAAGGCATGAAGCTTTTCTTCAGCCTTGAAAGAATGAGGTGTCGGGGAGAATATTGGGAAATGAATTATCTGATTAAAGTAGAAGGTTGATACCACCTTTGGCATAAACTTAGTGTGCAACCTAAGGGAAACTTTGTGTTTGTGGAAAACTGTGAGAGGAGGCTCAGCTAAGAGTGCTAGCAGCACTGAGACTCGCCTAGTAAGAGGTAATTGCTAACAAGAATGCTGTTTTCACTGACAATAGTGAAAGGGATGATGTTGCCAGAGGTTCAAAGGGGGGGGGACCCATTCAATGGGTCAGAACTAGATTCAGATCCCACAAAGGTACCCCCAGATTGGACATGAGAAGATACACATTAACGAGACCCTTTAGAAATCTGGAAGCCACAAGATGCAAAAAGATAGACAAGCCAGCCACTACAAGGTGTACTGCAGAGACAGATGCCAGATGGATTCTCAGTGAACTGAGAGATCAGAAAATTTTAGATGCAGTAGGTAGTCCAGTATGTGTCTAACCACTGTAAGATTTGGTGATAAATGGTGAGATTCTGCCCAGATCAAAAACCTTTTCCATTTCACTGCATATGTCACTCAGGTGGAATCCATTCTGTTGCTTACCAAGATCGCTTGGACATCTTGGGAGCATAATCTCTCCTGATTACTCAACAAGAGATCATCCATGCGGAGAGGCAGAGAGATTGCCAGTTGGGATGTAGAGACATTCGTTTTGAGCCGGAGACTGTCAACAAAGGGTAAAGTTATGAGTGACCAAATGGAGAGTTGGTGTAGGTACATGAACCAGTACTATCTTGGCTAGGCCGGCACTACAAAGATTATGGTTGTCTTGTCTTTTTTTAGTTTCCTGATCACCCTCAAAATGAGAAGGACTGGAGGTAATGCATACAGCAGATGGCTTGACCAGGGAAGAAGGAAGGCATCCATGACAGAGCCCAGGCTGCGGCCTGCTCTGGAGCAGAACTTCCTGCACTTGTTGCTCAGGCTAGTCTATTACTGAGTATTCCAGGCAGGGATGCCCCGTTAGCTGGGGCTGGGTTTGTGAGAAAAGGTTCCTGACTAACTGTGGCTACGAGAGAGACAGGGTCCCCATTCTCAGGGGCTGCTCATTTCTCTGGCCTCGAGCAGTGTGTCGTCCTCAAGAGACGGTAGGATCCAGGAGGATGACTCCAGGTGGTGAGTTTCTTGCCTTCCTTCCATGTTTCTCTCTCTCTTCTCTAGTGCTTATCTGTAACTAGGATTACGCCTTGTATACAGGGGTGCTGGAACAATTTTTATAGTGGTGCTGAGAGCCATTGAACCAAACTGTAAACCCTGTATATAATGGAAACCACTTCAAGCCACCAGGGGGTGCAGCAGCAGCTCCCCTAGTTCCAGCTTCTACGCCTGCATATGGCACATTGTTTGAATCCTGGGGATTTCTCCATACTAAGCCCCCAAATGAAACAACTAACTATCTAATAAACTAAACTATACTAAACTATCTTAAGCCTAAACTATCATTAGAACCATATGCGTTTAGAGAAATCTCTGTCTAGAGATCGGCTAACTGAAGCTAAGGAGCCACGGGGAACTCCCAACTCTCGCCACAGAAGTAACTGAGAAGGAGGCAGCAGCCATGCCCCTTTTATGCCCTCAGCTCTGAGCACAAGGGAAGCAGGGGGCATGTGCCCTCTAGGGTACTGCTGGCAAAAGTCTCCCACTTGAGTGCACTGAATGCACACACAGCTACAATGGAATGTATCTATGCACAATCACTGGAAGGAGAAAAATAACTTCCTTAGCTGTTTGCAAACCTCTGACATTCAGTGTTGCCTAAGCACAGTTATGAAGGGTGTAGTTTGTTTTCTTTACATATTTACGGTAGAAATAATTCAAAGAACAAGATAACTTAGGACAACAGCCCTCTTAAGAAATGAAGAGAAAGACCTCTCCACGGGATTCTTACCAATTTAAGTTAAATAAACAAACCAAAAACACTCATAAAAAAGGAATGGATTCCATGAACATGTGATGTTTAATATCAATATATCTCTTGCTAACAGGTAAATTAATACTTATTTACACACGTGCTTGGAAATACAGCTGATCCATCAAATGTATTTCTTTGACAATTCCACATATTCTCCTGCGTCATTTTAGAGACCACCGTATTTCTGCTGTGCTTTAGTTATTGAGTCCGGTCTTTCCTCAGTGTAGCTCATATCACATTCTGCCTCTAGACTGAAACACTACTATTGCTAGATCAAATGGAAAGAATCACAAAATCACCAGACTTAGTGGCAGCAAAATAAGCTGCTCCTCCTTTGCCATTTAATGGATTCCATAAACATTATATGGTAAGATAATCCATTGATTTCATCGGCTTGGAAATCAACTAAGTACGTGATGGGTATACATGACCTGCAGTATACGCATACACGCATAGATGGACATACAGACACATGTACGCTGACAATCAACATGAATAAGACTGTATGATAAGATGGCAAATATATTCAGCCCTCAAGAAGATGACTTTAGGGTAATTCAATGATATACTTACAGAGCTGGCAAAGGGTCATACCTTCTATAGTAATGGCTTGGTCTCCTCTCTTCTCCTGGGCCAGTAATGCTGCACTCTGCTGGCAAAGATCCGCTCCACTCCTTGCTGAACCTAATCTGTTCGTCAGCTAACAAGAATCAAGCAATACTCAGTAAAATGTAGGATAATTTTATACAGTCAATCCGCACTTTACCCTACTGCAGCCAAGGCCATATGTGCAATACGGGACTGCATAAATGGCTCAACTGAATCCAACGGGCAACATTCAAGTAACTTCAACAGAAGTCAGCTGGATCCCACAGTAGAAGAATCTGGCCCTTGGGAAATATACTCATGAAGCAGATCCCTTGAGTGTGCACATCCGAGTTCAGTGCAATTTATGTTACTAATTTCCTACTAAGGATTTACTACTGACTTACCACAAAAAATGAAGTGCAATTTCTTTTTTTGAAGTAATTGAAATTGCCTGCCCTGACATATATGATTTGATTTTCTTAGTTACTTCCTGCTAATCTTTTGAAATAAAAGAGAATTTCAATGGTTGCCCTTTTGGCTGAAGCCCAAAAGTGCTTTTTCTTGTCTGGATGTTTGTCTGGATCTCTTTAATTTAGTGATTGGCCCAAAGCAAAACTCCACATCAGAACATCTGAACGTTGCCTGGGGTAGATTTGGAATCTAAACTCAGCTCTGACTCTGATTTCCAAACTGCCTCATTTTTATATTAATTGATGAACCAAAATCTCAGATCAGAGTATCCACAAACAGTTGGGTCCATCCCTCCTTTATTTTGAGCTTCTTGGTACGCTGTGTGTAACACTGCAGATGCAATAACACAGTTAAAAATCTGTCCCCAGAGAGAAGAAATTCTTACATTATGATGAGTCAAACAGCAGCTATTGAAATCTGTTTGAACTTACTTCACATTCATAGTGTCCCATGTCTTCCTTAGAAGCATTTTTGATCACCAAGACTAACACGCCACTCCGTGGCTCACTAAAAGTCTGGTATTTATTGATGTCTGTCAGCAGGGCACCATCTTTATACCACCTGTGCATGGAAAATAGCAAGTCTAAGGCAAAACGTGACATTTCAATGAGTCACTCGCCCATCAACCCAGTCGGCAGAGCAACGCACTCCCAGGCCGGAGATACAAGTTTAGGTCCCAGCTGGAACTCATGCTCTCTGCATTTTCAGGGATGTGAATCACTGTGGAGGGAGCACACTCATCCCCTGTAGAAAACCAGAGTCTTACGGTGTTCTCATGAAACGCCTCAAGCCAAAGCATAGAGCAGCATTTTAAGGCTTCAGAGGATGCTGTACTGAGCTTTCCGCTGCTAGAAAGAATGTCATGATGGACTGCCCAGAACACTTGGTTGGTGAAGTGAATGCATGCTGGGTGAGGATAGTTAAAGGAACCCCAAAATATACATCAGCACATTAGATCTGATAGAGTCCCATATCAATTATTATTTGAAGTTTTTCCCTCCCACACAATTGCTACAATAAATTTCTTGAGGAAACCACCCAAACATTTGGTTTCTGTCAAGAAATAACTTCAAGAACTGACCTGATCTGAGGATACGGTGCTCCTTCAATGGTGCAGGTAAACTGAACATCTTCATCTTCAACATAATAAGCATTTCTAACCTTGTTCACAAACCTCGGTGGCACTAGAAAATAAGAATAAACTTAATAAACACGACAATAATCAAAACATACAACACAGGTCTGTGGCCTGACTGGATCCCTCCCATTGGTAGCAGACCAAGAAAGAGATTTGACTTTCTGATTCGCTATTCCTGAGCTATCAGAGGGTGCTTCAAAGAGGACATGCCAGGAACATAATGCAGAACTGCCTGCATGTTTTAATGCACATACCTAGTACATTACACAGCAGGGAAGTGGTGAATAGCACTTTAAAACAATGTATCTGTATAGGACTTTACCTTGAACAAGGATCTTTCCTAGTGTACTGGCATTACCAGCCGGACTGGTAGCAAAGCACATGTACTGTCCTGAGTCAATACCCGTCAGAGTGTCCAGGATCAATGTACAGGAACCATCAGGATCTTCTATTATAATGTGATGGGGATCCATCTCCACTGGTTTGCCATCTTAAAAATAAAAGAAAGAAAAATCCCTCATTAAACGCAGCATCAGTTTACATCCTCTGTTTGGGAACTGTACCTTTTTCTTCCACTTTGGACCCTGGCTAGCCCCAGGATAGAGAAAGGCATAGAGATAGTGGGCTTAGAGCTGTATTTGCCTTTCTAAAAACAGCTACACATTGCATAAGGTCAGAATGGCTGAAGAATGAGCTCTTCATCTTCCTTCTCTGCAATGCACCCTGAGAACACAGCTGAGGAGACATTGTATCCACCATGAGCTAAATCCTGATCTCAATGGGCACTGCAGGTGCTCATCACCTGCCATGCTTTGTCCTCGTGTAAACACGAAAACTCTCCTTAAGTCTCTCCTGTGTGGTGAAGGATTTTGTTGATTATGGTGTGTTCTAAAAGGATGTAAAAGATGGCCTACAAGCTAGCAGGAACAGTATCCCCGATAATGTCATAGCAAACCTGGTGGCTGACCTTAGTGACTTTGTCCTCACCCACAACTATTTCACATTTGGGGACAATATATACCTTCAAGTCAGTGGCACTGCTATGGGTACCCGCATGGCCCCACAGTATGCCAACATTGTTATGGCTGACTTAGAACAACGCTTCCTCAGCTCTCGTCCCCTAACGCCCCTACTCTACTTGCGCTACATTGATGACATCTTCATCATCTGGACACATGGAAAAGAAGCCCTTAAGGAATTCCACCATGATTTCAACAATTTCCATCCCACCATCAACCTCAGCCTAGATCAATCCACACAAGCGGTCCATTTCCTGGACACTACTGTGCTAATAAGCGATGGTCACATAAACACCACCCTATACCGGAAACCTACTGACTGCTATACTTACCTACATGCCTCCAGCTTCCATCCAGACCACATCACACGATCCATTGTCTACAGCCAAGCTCTAAGATACAACCACATTTGCTCCAATCCCTCAGACAGAGACAAACATCTACAAGATCTCTATCAAGCATTCTTAAAACTACAATATCTACCTGTTGAAGTAAAAAAACAGATTGACAGAGCCAGAAGAGTACCCTGAATTCACCTACTACAGGACAGGACCAACAAAGAAAATAACAGAACGCCACTAGCTGCCACCTTCAGCCCCCAACTAAAACCTCTCCAGCGCATCATCAAAGATTTACAACTTATCCTGAAAAATGATCCCTCACTCTCACAGATCTTAAAAAGGAGTACTTGTGGCACCTTAGAGACTAACCAATTTATTTGAGCATAAGCTTTCGTGAGCTACAGCTCACTTCATCGGATGCATACTGTCGAAGATACAGAGGATGTCTGTATACACACAGACCATGAAAAAATGGGTGTTTATCACTACAAAAGGTTTTCTCTCCCCCCACCCCGCACTCTCCTGCTGGTAATAGCTTAACTAAACTGATCACTCTCTGTACAATGTGTATGATAATCAAGGTGGGCCATTTCCAGCACAAATCCAGGGTTTAACAAGAACGTCTGAGGAACAGTGGGGGGGGGGGAGGGGGGGAGGAATAAACAAGGGGAAATAGGTTACTTTTTATAATGAATCAACCATTCCCAGTCTCTATTCAAGCCTAAGTTAATTGTATCCAATTTGCAAATGAATTCCAAGTCAGCAATCTCTCTTTGGAGTCTGTTTCTGAAGTTTTTCTGTTGTAATTTCGCAACTTTCATGTCTATAATTGAGTGACCAGAGAGATTGAAGTGTTCTCCAACTGGTTTATGAATGTTATAATTCTTGACATCTGATTTGTGTCCATTTATTCTTTTATGTAGAGACTGTCCAGTTTGACCAATATACAAGGCAAAGGGGCATTGCTGGCACATGATGGCATATATCACATTGACAGATGTGCAGGTGAACGAGCCTCTGATAGTGTGGCTGATGTTATTAGGCCCTGTGATGGTGTCCCCTGAACAGATATGTGCGCACTGTTAGCAACGGGCTTTGTTGCAAGGATAGGTTCCTGGGTTAGTGGTTCTGTTGTGTGGTATGTGGTCGCTGGTGAGTATTCGCTTCAGGTTGGGGGGCTGTCTGTAGGCAAGGACTTGCCTGTCTCCCAAGATTTGTGAGAGTGTTGGGTCGTCCTTCACAGATCTTGGGGACAGACCAGTCCTTGCTTACAGACAGCCCCCCAACCTGAAGCAAATACTCTCCAGCAACCACACACCACATAACAAAAACACTAACCCAGGAACCTATCCTTGCAACAAAGCCTGATGCCAACTCTGTCCACATATTTATTCAAGTGACACCATCATAGGACTTAATCACATTAGCCACGCCATCAGGGGCTCATTCATTAGTCTCTAAGGTGCCACACGTACTCCTTTTCTTTTTACATCTACCAATGTGATATATGCCATCATGTGCCAGCAATGCCCCTCTACCATGTACATTGGCCAAACCGGACAGTCTCTATGCAAAAGGATAAATGGACACAAATCTGACATCAGGAATCAAAAACCGGTAGGAGAACACTTCAACCTCTTTGGCCACTCAGTAAAACACTTAAGGGTGGCAATTTTGCAACAGAAAAGCTTCAAAAACAGACTCCAATGAGAAACTGCTGAGCTTTAATTAATATGCAAACTAGATACCGTTAACTTGGGTTTGAATAGAGACTGGGAGTGGCTGGGTCATTACACATATTGAATCTATTTCCCTATGTTAAGTATCCTCTCACCTTCTTGTCAACTGTCTAAATGGGCCACCTTGATTATCACGACAAAAGTTTTTTTTTCTCCTGCTGATAATAGCTCATCTTAAATAATTAGCCTCTTACAGTTTGTATGGCAACTTCCACCTTCTCTGTATGTATATATATATATATCTTCTTACTATATGTTCCATTCTATGCATCCGATGAAGTGGGCTGTAGCCCACGAAAGCTTATACTCTAATAAATTTGTTAGTCTCTAAGGTGCCACAAGTATTCCTGTTCTTTTTGTAAAAGGAAAAGACTTAAATGCAGTGAGAGGCACGTGAAACGGCTTTGTATTGGGTGTCAACTTTCAGCAAAGATGTTTTCACTGCAAGTAAAAACTAATTATAATGTTGCTGGGAAAACATGCAATTCAGTTAAATGATCAGCTACCAAGAACTTGGTATGGAGCAGTGTGAATGCCACGTAAACTAGGAGTACATATCTCATGACAGCACAATGCTGACTATACCTTTATACCAAGCGACTACTGGCTTAGGAGCTCCTGTCACTTTGCAAGCCAATTTGACAGTTTCACCCAGCTCAGCTGTACAGTCAGCCAGTCCTTCCTCAAAATCCGGAGGAACTGAAAGAAAAGAGATTTATTAGTGGTTCTGTCTGAAGAATGACTAATGCAATGAAGGAAAAGGACACGCAGGATGGCTGAGTTTTGCAAACCTTAAAGTTTCAACATGGGATACCTGAAATGGAGAGTTTATTAACCAACGGGTACTAATGATTTCACGGTGTTGCAGCACGGTGTTTGTGGATAAACAGAGATCACCATGTGTTGGCTAGTGATTTTAGACCTGGGGGACAGGAATGCTGAATTTTATCCTTCATTCTGACTCACTCTATAGCCTTCGCAGTTCCTTCAGCCAAGATTTTCAAAACTGACTAGTGGTTCTGGGCGCTTCCATTTTTGGCTGCCCAGTGTGACACACCTTAAAGGATCCTCTTTTTCAGAAAATGCTGAGCACCCAAAATGTATTCCTGCTTCTTTCCACACTAGTTTATTCTGCGCTGAGTACTGTCAAAACACTTTAAGTTTTGACCTTTATGTATATCAAGAAGTTGTATAAAAATTAATTTGGAAGGCTCACTTTATAAGAACAGGTTATCAGTAAAAGTTAAAATACACAGCCTTATTTTCTGTGCAAATGTAGTAGAAATAGAAGCCAAATTTTCTTAGGCTTTATCTGTAATATACACAAGTGTAGGTGCACATTCAGTAGCTTACTAAATATGCTATAAGCCCACTGCATGCAATTACCTCTTTGCACCTGTGAATGCATATTTTCTGAATGCAATCTGGGTACTTGGGATCTAATTCAAAGCCCACTGAAATCAAAGGGGGTCTTTCCACTGACATCAATAGGCTTTGGAGCAGGTTCTGATTCTGCTCCCATTGAATTCATTATCAAAATACCCACAGATTTCAATGATGCCCTTATCACCAAATTTTGTTCTCGGTTAACTGCCTATTACCCCTCTGAAAATCAACAGCAGTGGCTGGTTGGGATCAGGTGTCCCAGATATATTTCTATTGCTAACTTTTAGACTTTGTTATAGAGGTTTTAGCAGCCATATTTCCTCACCCAGCAACAAAAGTTCTCTTGATTTCTATGGGACTATTCACCTGTGCTGGAGAATCATAGAAATATACGGCTGGAAGGGACCTTGAGAGGTCAACTAGCCCACCCGCTGTCCTGAGGTAAGACCAAGTACACCTAGAGACCATCCCTGACATGTGTGTGTCTAACCTCCTCTTAGAAACCTCAAGTGACAGAGATTCCACAAAAAGAAAAGTTGTACTTGTGGCACCTTAGAGACTAACAAATTTATTTGAGCATAAGCTTTCGTGAGCTACAGCTCACTTCATTGGATGCAGCTGTAGCTCACGAAAGCTTATGCTCAAATAAATTTGTTAGTCTCAAAGGTGCCACAAGTCCTCCTTTTCTTTTTGCGGATACAGACTAACACGGCTGCTACCGTGAAACCAGAGATTCCACATACTCTCTTGGAAGCCTATTCCAGAGCTTAACTACCCCTAGAGTTAGAAAGAGTTTCCTAATATTTAACATAAATCTTATTTGTTGCAGATCAAGCCCCTTCGACTTGTCCTACTTTCAGTGGGCATACAGGACAACTGGTCACTGTCCTCTTTATAACATTCCTTAACACATTTGAAGACTGTTATCAGGTTACCCCTTCAAATCTTCTTTTCTCAAGACTAAACAAGCCCAGTTGCTTTAGCCTTTCCTCACAGGCCAGGTTGTCTAAACCTTTTATTGTTTTTATTGTTCTCCTCTGGACTCCCTTCAGCTTCCTAAAGTATGGACACAGTTCTCCAGTTGGGGCCTCACCACTGCAGAGTAGAGCAGGACAATTACCTCCCGTGTCTGACAGACGACACTCCTGTTAAGACACCCCACAATGATATTAGCGTTTTTCACAACTGCATCACGTTGATTTATATTGAGTTTATGATACACTATCATGCCCAGATCCTTTTCAGCAGTACTGCTGCTGAGTCAATTATTCCCCATTTTATCATTCCCCATTTGTAGCTGGACATTTGATTTTTTCATTCTTAAGTGCAGGACTTTGAACTTTTCTTTTTTGAATTTTATCTTGGTGATTTCAGACTAATTAGGCTGAGCAGTGCAAAGTGCCCTCTGTGTAAATGAGAATTAGGCCCACTGTGTAGTGCTTTGTGCTGTCTGCCTAATGGTACATAGCAAACAGGCAGCTTAAAGTCTGACCTCTGTGAATTATTATGTTCAAACTACCCTCCTTGGGTCAGTGATGTGCGTCCTCACCAGGAGACCGTCCACCGACCTAAGAGGGGCAGTGTCGGGAGCTCAGAGCCTGGTCTCTCAGCTCTGCTGGCAGCAGCCTGCCGGGAACCTGGCAGCCCCCCACAGGCTCCCGGAGGGCTGTCCCCCCGCCTCCACTCCCTGTTCCCAGTGGAGAGCTGGGGGAAGCTTCCCTGGGCTTCTTACCCCTGGGGAGAAGGGTCCAGAGGCCCTGGCTTCTCCCACTCCCCTGTCTCCCTGCTCCCAGACAGGAGCAGGACAGCCATGTCAATTTCACAGCTCAGGGAGCCCTGACATTAACAAGGCTGCCTGACTCCTGGCTAGAAGCTGGGGCGGGGAGAAGCCACCTGAGCTTCTTGCCCCGGCTCCCAGCTGGGTCCAGCTGCCCAGGCTTCTCACCCTGGCTCCCAGCTGGGAGAGGGGTCCATTCTCCCCCTGGCTTCCAGCCGGGAGTGGGGTCCCTCTGCCCAGTTCTCCAAGGGATCTGGGGGCAACAGGGCCCTAATTGCCCCTTTTTCTTGTGAATTTCACAGGTCCTGCTGTGAAACTGACGCGGCAGTCAACAGTCAATGTAAGGGACAGTGTCTACACAGACACTGTGTCGCCCTAACTACACCAACCTAAGACTTACACCTCTCATGGAGGTAGAGTTATGATGTGGGTGTAGTATGGCACTTACATGGGTGGGAGGAAGGCTGTAGTGTAGACCCTGACATAATCAGGCCAGCCCTTAGTTAAGCGTCAGAGGTATAACGCTGGCCCTGATGGCTCTCTCCTCCTTGCAGAGCTAATCTTAGCAGCAAAGCCATTCATCACTTGCACTTCTGAACTGGAGAGGCATCAATTATCTTTAGCAGAGGTTCAATCGATCTTCCTGACTATACTCACTCCACACAGGCAGGCTGATACGTTGCTGTATACCACAGATTTCCTTCACCCAGGAGTTCTTGATGATGACCGTACGAGCTTGAAGTAGGTACTTGCGGACAGAGTCTTCTCGCTCATGCCAGATCTCAAATGACCGGTCATCTCCTTCCACCAGGTCGTTCACATCTATGTGGGACAGCTGGGTGACCGGGAGGACAATAAGAAAGTCAATTAAGTGTCTTCAGTCGCATGACAGAAATTAGACACGAGTCTGAACCAAAGCCCTGGCTCCTAACAAAGCCCCAACATTTAGGAAAGTTCAGATCTAGATCTAATCTTTGAGAGTCAGAACCACCTCCATAAAAATGTAAGAGGGGTCAATTCTATTAGGTGTCATCTAATCCCCCATTGCCAATGCAGAGTTGTTGCCTAGAACACAGTGGCCCTGCTTCTCATTTACATCAAAAGGGCATTAAAGTGAGTGTAAACGTAATTTACACCCCCTTGAAGGTCCCTTTACGCTGCCTGAGCCATGCAAAGTGGCCTATGTGTAACTGAGAATTCAGCCCACTATGTAGTGCTTTGTGCTATTTACCTACTCGTATATAGCAAACAGGCAGCTTAAAGTCTGACCCCGGTGAATTATTATCTCCAGGAAAAATAATTACTTAATGTTAAAAGAATATTCCACATGATCTACAAGCCAGCATCAACAGAACAGCAACGCTGAGATCTTAATGCTAGAGGATGATACGTAGCGAGAAATAACACAGGCTACTAGTAGCAACATGAAGAAAAACTGCACAGCAGATATCATACAGAGAGCAAGACAATCCAGCTGGGAAACCCAGACCGTACATGTGATTGTCAAACAAGAATGAGATGGGGATTTTCAAAGGGGCCTATGGGAGTTAGACCACCCAACACTCATTGACTCTTAATAGGAGTTGAGCATCTAACTCTGAAAATCCACTCTGAATTTCTTATAATTATACACACAATTAACCTGTGGAACTTATTGCCATTGTTGTGATGGACATGGAGAATAAGGCCATCAATGGCTATTAGCCAAGATGGTCAGGGACGCAGCCCCAGTCTCAAGGTGACCCTAAACCTCTGACTGGTAAAAGCCAGGAGTGGAAGACAGGAGCAGACCATTCCAGAATTTCCCTGTTCTGTACACTCTCCCTGGAGCTCTGGTCCTGGCTACTGTCAGAGACAGGATACTGAGCTGTGTGGATCATTGGTCTGACCCAGCATGGCAGCTCTTATGTTCTTATGTGGTGTTCTTATACTATGGGAACAAATGACTTAAGATGGGCCTGCCCAATTCTTTTGTTGGCAGAGGGCAATTATTGGAAGTACAGCATTAGACTGAAATGGAAACTATTCCAATTTACTGACTTGAATAAACTACAGAAACCGCCTCAGTCCAAATTTGCCACCTGGATAATTTCATTGGCTTCAATGGGCTTCCTGCTGGGATGACCATAACTTCTTATATGTATCCTCACTACTGCGCAGTTAAAGCCTGTTCATTTGCTCTCTGGTGGTTTATGACATATATTCTACCTGACTTGGAGAGCTAACAAATGTATTTCAGTAGATGATGCAGGTTCTATCTGTGTTGTAGGGAACTTTGGAAACAAAAGAACAATTTGAAAGGATTAGTGAAATGTCATGTTTTCTGATGACCAGCAGCTGCATATCAAGAGAGAGAGAAGTAGACTGAAAAAAAGAGAGCAATTGTACTGGTGGGGAGGTAAAAGTAATGGTTAGACCTTCATCATGTTCTTGAAGATGTAGCTGTAGGTGTCTGTCTTGGTGTCTCGCTTGGGTTTGCAGATCAGGATATAATTCTTGAAGAGGAAGACATGTCGGTTGTGACCTTTCCATGCCATTCTGGCTCCTGGAGCTCCTTCCCACACTATGAAGTGACCCTGGAAAAGAAAGCAGGAAATAATAAGTAGAAATGATTGCTGAACTACTTTCATGGTGTCTCTCTATCACTTCCTAGCTACTGAATAGCAATTGTTCTGTGTTCCATCCTCCATCCCATCCACCTTGGCTTTTATTGCAACATAACAGATGATCGTTACCATTACATGTGATGCATTCAAAATGGCACTACTCCTAGTCTGCGTACAGTTTTAGTCCCAACGTTATCTTTTAAATTACTCCTTTGCCTACAAATAAATACCCGATATAAATCTCCAGGATTGCCAGCCAGGCATCTTTCACCAGGGCTAAAGCTACTAAAAAAATTAAATATAATTTCAAATTATGTCCTGTGTGGTGTCTTGAAATCCATCCATCCATTTCTAAAGAAACAGGTAGAGAGGCAGACAGAGCTTCTGAAATTATATGGATTGTGAGGGCTAAGATATCGAGAAACAAATCTCATGATTTCATATAAAGCACATACAATGTTACCCATGTTGACTTGAATGGATATGCATTTTAAAACTGAGCTTTAAAAACAAAAGCGTATTACTTGGGGAAACATATGCAATGAAAACTTAAGGCCAAATTCTAGTTCCATAAGTGTAATTGGAAAAGTCTCATCAACTTCAATGAGAATAGGATTTGGTCCATATATTTTTGACAACATATACTGTGGACAGCTTAATCAGCACATGGGTGCACGAAATGGGCCATTAAACACGCCCCAAACAGGATTTCCTGCTGTTTGGAAGGTGAGTTGTGAAGACAAACACCTATATACCCATGGGGAGGGGAGTAACTTTCTATGCTCAGAGGCTCCCAAGCTTAGTCAATTCAGAAGGTCCATCTCTGTCATATTCTGCAATTTCTTATACGCAACAACACAGAATTAATGATAATCACTTTGGTAGGTGTTAAGCTGATTTTCTGTTTCAAATGACAATTTGTATAGAAGCCACTAAAGAATATGGACCACTTAAGGCCTATCAAAGGCAGGAAGAGCATTAAGCACTGACTGTCCTCATTCAGAGTTTCTAATTACCTGTCGGATGGGTTCTCCTAGAATTTCCAGGGTCCCTGGATAGTTCTCAATGAGTGAGATATGGAGGTTGTTTTCTGCACGCTGGGTGAGTGCGGACACAATGGCATAAGCCTGCTCCAGCAATGCACAGTTTTGGCTGTTTCTTGCTTTATTTCGGATTAATTCCTACAAGTGAACAAAGCAGCTGTTACTGGACATTTCCAAGAGTTTGCATTCTATTGGTATCCTCATGCAGTCCAGACATCACTCTGTGGGAGTCTGTGATCCAGCTCTCCATGCGGGCCCACCTTTGCCCCACTCTTTCACCACTTGTTGGTCAGTTTCTTTCCATTCCACATGCATGGCCTCTTTGACTAACCATGCCCCACCGCCCTTCAAACAGTTATTACTGAGTGGAGACACGGCTGAAGTGAAGCCCACAAGTAGGATACTTGTCTGGCTGATTGAAAACTGAACAGTGAAGAGATCCACATACTTATCAGCGTATTTCTAATGTAATTATTACAACGGTATCAAGGCACCACAATGAGTCAAACAAGGGATGGTGCTAAAATACAACCGTCAATGCAGTGAAAGTAAGAAGGGAAGGGCATGCAGCAAATATCTATCAACGTCAACCTACACTTTTCTGCCAAAATGAATGTAAATATTACATTTGTTCTTCTCTTTCATTTTCAGGTAGCGTTTGTACAGGGGCTCCGAACAAGCATCAGGAGAACCTTCAAAAATGTTGGCGTGTATGGCCAGACAGGTGTGCATAATTCAAAGGCATGTTGAACCTTCTCCAAACTATTTAAATCTCTTAAATTTGTAAAATCTGTATTTGTAAAAATTTAGCAATTTTGGGGGCTCCTGATATTATTTCCTTCTACTCAGACTGAAAGAACCACAAGAAGGGGCATTTTGACACTCCGCTTCTGGTCCTGGCTGGAACATGGAAGCATAGAAGAAGCCCAAAAATAGAATCATGGCATCTTAGAAATGTAGCGCTGGAAGGGAACCTCAGGAGATCATCTAGTTCCTCCCCCCAGGTTGAGGCAGGACCTAGCAAACCTGATGATCCATCACAGGTGTTTGCCAAATCTGTTCTTAAAAACCTCCAGTGACAGAGATTCCACAACCTGTCATAACCTATTCCAGAGATAAGCTATCCTGATAGTTAGAAAGCTTTCTCTTGCTTCAGATTAAGCCCATTACCTCTCATCCTATCTTCACCATCCTCTTTAGAACAGCCCTTAACATATTTGAAGTCTATCAGGTCCCCTTTCAGTCTGCTTTTCTTACGACTAAACATGCCCAGTTTTATGTAGTATATAATAAACATTACAACAAATATTATGTATGTATGTATGTATACATATATATATATATAAATTAAATCCTCAGATAGTGAAATGTTTCAGAACCTTCAGAAATGATTTGCTTTGGGCTCAGCTCTTGAAACAGCAAAGATTTGCAGTAGGTGGGAAGGTAGCTCTTACATTATCTGCCTTGTCTTACCTTGAATTCTGCCTGAAAAAACAGTGAGGGAAGTTGCCTCTGTTGACAAGTCAATGACATGTGCATTGAAAACTAGTTGCTTTTATAACAGATATGTTGCCACACATGTGGCGAATTTATATTCTTCATGGATGTAACCATTTTTAGAGCATTCAGCTAAAGCTGGGCAAACCGTGTGGTGTTTGAGACTTTGTGAACTTCTCAAACAATTAAAGTTTACAAAACTATTCAAGTGCACGAACTTTGGCCCTGATTCTGATCTCCCTTGCTCGAGAGCAATTCCAATGGTGTTATACTAGTGTGAAGCCAGGGTAACTGATCAGGTCCATTTTCTCCAAAGGCTCTCCAAAATGGAAGGCAAATCCATCACACTAGGAGTGGTAAGAATCTATTGGAAGCTCCTTACCTTGATTATAATTTGATACTGCTGGATCCTGTTTATGGGTCTCTCTAAATAGTGCTGCAGTGGAGGTATAGGTGGCTGGGACGGATCCTCACTGGCTAATGTTTCCTCTGTATATCTCTGGGGGAAAATATACAACTATAAAGAATGCGTGTGATGCAAAAAATGGCCCAAAATGACAAGATCACACAACACTGACCTATATACCTTAGTCTTCCCAGCAAGTCACTCTGAGCATAAGAACAAAGAGTAAATCCCACAAGCCTTAATCCCCTCCAAAACTGTGAAGCCTCACCACTCTACCCCTTTGCTTTCTTGTTGCATCCCTTCCCTGTTGGCTGTCAACTTGGTAAGCTGCTTGGGGGCAGTGACTGTGTCTTTTCACTTGCCTGTAAGGCACCCAGCACACTGTTGATGCTATAATTAATAATAAAATGCAACATGCTGCTTAGAAAATGGCACAATATGATGGGAAGGAGCAACACTTCTTTCCTGTACCCGTAGACATCTGGTTAACATTGTACCCTTGAGTCCACATACAGTGCACGTCTTAAAGGCACCATAGCTCTCGTCAGATTCTGTTAACTATTATTGCAAAGTCTCTGTGTATAGATCAAGACTCCCAGTACTGGCTGGCCTAAGACAGGAACAGGCGGATCATTACTAAGATCTAAAGGAGCTTGTGCATTTTCAAATGAAAGGTCCTAGGTTTGATCCTCCTTGACAATATGCACGTATGTGGCTATGGCTCTTTACAGTAATATCACTCTGAATTTTTCTGCCACTAATGAGAGCTTCATCCCACTGTGAAGATTACTAAACCCTGTTTTGTAATAATTTCCTACCTATCTAATAATCCTATTATAATATTATATATGCAACTCCAATGGAATCCCTAGATATTCAGTGGTATGACCCACCATTGGGCTTTGCATTTCATAAAGCAGTGGGGTTATACAAGGCTTCATTCCCAATGTGTGGCATGTACTTTGGTTAATATACTACCTTGTAGAACTCCTGAATGGCTTTGCTGAGAATGACAGACTCGGCCTGTATCCGCCCCACCAGGTACTGGATGTACTTATCAAAGTCCTCCTCATTCTTAATGAAGCACATAGCTACGTCGTCATCAGTGTCACATTTCTGCAGCTCTGGGAAGAAGGAACTGTGGAGGTGGAGAAAGAGGGACATCTGAGAAGAAGCTGGCACAGAGAAAATAGAACACAGACGTGACAAGAACCTCACCAGAGCTCTACACCTAAATACATATTATCCCAGTTTAATCCAGCTTGATGAAGTGATCTGTGTTGTCAGAACTGCAATTGTACCCAGAGGTAAAATTTTAAATGCCATTGGGCAAGAATTTAATCACACCTGAAATTTAGGCAGAAGACCCTCCTGGCCGGCTTGAATTTAAGGAATGCTTGGAGACAAAGGAAGAGAAGTTCTTAGGGGCTCAGACTGAAGCAGGGAGTTGGAACCTGCTGTCCCTGTGCTTCAGTTTGAGTGTCCCTGAATTCCCATGTGCGGGTGAGTGGAGATTTCCCCTCCTCTCCCTATACCAAGAGAAGAATTTGGCCAGGATGAAGGGAAGTAGTTTTGTGAGCACTGCATCTGAGGTAAATGTCTCCTCAATGGAGCAGGGCTGTGGCTGAGTTTGATGGCTAGGTATCTTGGCTACATTTGAAAGGAACATTGTGCGAGGGGTTGAAATTTTAGCACATTTTATGCCCCCTTCTGCTCAGGCTGCTGGGAGGAGAAAACCTGTGCTGACCGTGTGCAAGGCTTTTGCAGGATGGCCAGAATGTAAGTCCATTGCAAGCATGATTTTTGGCCCCTTTTGACTGTAAAACAACAATGTGCCACATTTTGTGAATACAATTGGGTCATTCAAAGTAGGTATTGGATCTACACTGGCTATCTCCATCCTTAAATACAGTGTTGGAGTCTTAAAGAATCACCTCACCTGAGAGAAGGGGCTGTGTATTTTATAGGAATTTTATAGTTATTCAATGAAATTCGCCTAGCAGGGCAAAAAATGCTCAGCAGAACAAGAGGAATTTCAAGACTCTGGGATTGTATTAACACTACTACTTTCTGATTCCCATTCCTGTGTTCTTGCTCTTGTCTCCTAAAATTTCCATCCACCCCCTTCAATCTTAGCATTTTCCACGGCATGCCTCATAACCAAAGCAATTCTGTCACTAACACTGGTAACGCGTCCAGGAATACCTACTTGGAATGGAAGCTCGCAATAGCACTGACATTTCTGAAGATAGTAGATTTCTGCCTGGCAACAGTTTCTGGAACATCCGGACAGCTCTCTATGTACTGGAGGTGATGGGTCTGGAGGAACTGCAGATCTTTGACAAACTCCTCCTCAGAGTTCAGCAGTTCCTGAATAATGACGCTACAGGAAAGACAAACAGACAAAGGGCAGAGCAATTACAAATATTGCTCTTGACGCGCTGATTTCCAAGAGGGGCCGGCTCTGTTCCTTCAGGGCCCCAGCTGCAGTGTGCTGCACACCTCGACTGGCCCTGAAGTTAGGCAGAACTCAGGGTGTTCAGCGCCTCATAGGCTCAGGCCCTCAGAGAGGAGACTACATAGATCAGTGCCCAGCATTAGGGATGTAACCAACAACCAGAATGAGGCTGCGGCTGCTTCTCTCCCTGTTAAGTCTGAGTTAACAAGAGGATTTCAAGAAGAGTGGGTAACTGCAGCACAGTCCCCAGGCTGCGGTGTGGCTGCTGTGTAGAGGCCATACAGGTAAATATTTTTACCAAGGAGATGAGCACTCTGTTGGACCACACGGGCAGAGCTGGAACACTGCACATGGCCCTTATATGCTACCCTTCAGCTCTCCCTTTATGTTGTTATATTATGATGCAGAGCACCCGCAGGGCAGAACTAGTTATACTGGAAGGGACCGCAGAGCCTTCTATGAAATCTCAAGGAGTTAACTACTCAGCCATAGGACAATATGCAAGGAACAAGCAGGTTGGACAAGAAAACAAATCTTGCTCCCAAGCTGGTTTAGATCACATGGCATTTCCCCCAAACCTAAATCAGTAGAGACTTAGAATTCAAATGTTTAAACCTTGCTGTAGGTTGGAAGCCTCAAGAGCTTAGCGGGACTCTGGGGGAGGGGAGCGGGCGGGATTTAGCAACAAAGAAATTGGGCTTTCATCAGACAGTCCTAGAGGCGCAAATGGAATGTGCGGATCCTTTGGGAGAAGCCTCAGACCCAAGCATCCCTGTTAGTTCACACGGCACTATCCTGAAAGGCAGCAGTGCAAATCAGAAAGTGCTCACCTCAGCTTCTTTTTATATTCATCTTCTGAAACAGATTCGCCGGGGAACTCGGGAGCTTCCGACGTGCCCCACTCTGGTGACAACTAACAGACAAACAGGAAACATCAGTTCTCTAAGGAACAGAGCAGGAATGTCTGTATCATGTAACTGAAGCATGTGTGCAGAGTAACTCCAGGCATGGTGCTGTCACATGCAGCTTGTTTCTGTCCCTAACCAACAGCCACAAAAAACCATTTTTGTAAAGGTTAATAATCTGCCAGTAACAAAGCTGTAGATCACTGCCAGACAGCAACACCAACAGGGTTTCAAACAGTGTTACTTGGGGCAGGGCTTGCATTGGGAGACTCTTCTGGCTCTGGGAGGGAGGAGAAAGGATAGGGAAGATGTTTTACAGAACAATGAATCCACATGTCCATGACTGAGTGTCTGGGATCAACTTGCCCGCCTTCTGGTAGCTGGACCCATCAAGAATAGCAGACTGGTACATACAGCTGATGGAGTTACCTCTGAAGCTCATGTGGTAGGGGTTTGTGCTTTTTGGTGCCGAAGGTCCCTGGTTTGGGTTCCACTGACAACTGAACTGGATTTGTTCCGTGGGAACCTACACTCTGTCACACACCACTGTATTAACCTGAAAGTGCTTAAAGGCCAAAGGGATAATGGAAGCAGAGATTATGGTGATGGGGTGCCAATATAAGAAACTGGATGGATGGACTTTGGGGTTCTAGCTCCAAACATGTGACCTTTTCATTGAACTGGGCACATGTGTTATTTCAGACTGAAGAACTCTTGACTCTTATTGTAAGGAGCCTTAATTCGGTGTAAAAAGCAAATAGCACATCTCATGAGACTAGTTTAATACACACATTTTTAAAACAACATTAAATTAATAAGTATATGGCAATACAAGCTAAAGAGAGGGCAGTGGCTACACAAGTGTGTAGCTGGGAACACAGGGAAGCTCAGGGGAATCTACCATTATTAGGAATGATAACTTGTCTTACAGAGATGATAGAACAGGAAGGGGCAATTAGCAAGGGCAGCCTGTCTCCAAGAAGAAGGGCTTAGTCTGGAAGAAGGAATACTGAGCAATGTTGTTTCCCTGCATAAAACATCCCAAACTGGGGAGACCCATGTTTCCTTTGGGGGCAATGGAACACTGTTGCTCAAATGCAGGAGGGCTGAGAATTTAAAAGTACCATTATACCATGATAAACTACTGTGTAACAAGGCATGATAGGATGCCAAGTGTATTATATCTGTGACTCCCGGTCAAACGCACTCTATTTACAAATAAAAATATGGCCTTTCTAACTGCCAGCTCTGCAAATGCAACATTCATAAACACCAGTCGGAGAACACTTCAATCTCTCTGGTCACTCAATCTCAGACCTAAAGGTCGCAATATTAAAACAAAAAGACTTCAAAAACAGACTCCATCGAGAGACTGCTGAATTGGAATTAATTTGCAAACTCAATACAATTAACTTAAGCTTGAATAGAGACTGGGAATGGATGTGTCATTACACAAAGTAAAACTATTTCCCCATGCTTATTCCGCCCCCCCCACCCCCACTGCTCCTCGGACGTTCCTGTTAACTGCTGGAAATGGCCCACCTTGATTATCACTACAAAAGGTTTTCTCTCTCTCCCCTCCCCCCGCTCTCCTGCTGGTAATAGCTCATCTTAAGTGATCACTCTCCTTACAGTGTGTACGGTAACACCCATTTTTTCATGTTCTGTGTGTATATAAATCTCCTCACTGTATTTTCCACTGAACGCATCTGATGAAGTGAGCTGTAGCACACGAAAACTTATGCTCAAATAAATTGGTTAGTCTCTAAGGTGCCACTAGTACTCCTTTTCTTTTGGCGAATACAGACTAACACGGCTGCTACTCTGAAACCTGAGATCTGACTGTCAAGCTGGGTTCTTTCCTTCTTACTCAACATCCCCTGGGCTTCTGCAGGGAAAATCAGCCCATGAGTTACGTCGGAGCAACCCCAGCATAGCCAATACGACCAGTGGTTAGGGCACTCCCCTGGGATGTGGGAGAGCAATGCACAGGTCCCTGCTCTGCCTGATTTGGGTCTCCTACCTCTGGGCTATTGGCATTCTCAAGTTTTGACCAGAAATTCCATCCTGGACCTGAGGCTCCTTCTCAGTGAAAATTTAGTCAAAACTGTTATGCTTCTGCAAAACATTTTGTTTTTGATGGAACAGAATTTTTGATGGAGGAAAGTTTTGTTGACTTTTTTTGACCCGCTTTCCTTCCAGTTATGCCCTCGGTGACACCTGTACAACCTCTGGGGAAAGGGGCGGGGGGGGCGGCGGCGAGGGTAACACAAATATACATGATTGGATTTTGGTAAATAATTCTATTAATGATACATAAACCAGACTAGATACCAGCTCACTCCCTCATAGCTGTGTTGTTTCCAGGGCCAATTGCAGTAAAAACCAACAACCCCACACAGTTGTCATTGAAGTCAGAGGACTGGACTCTAGCTAGGTACAGGGAGCAGAGCTGATGAGTACAAAGGTGCCATTTTTACATACTCCCTTTTCAGAGTAGAACTGCCCCTCATGGAAACTCAGCGACAGCCAGGGCAAGCAGGGAACTGCTCTACCATGCAAAGGAAACAGTTTCCATAAAAAAAAATAAAACAAGGAAGATCGATCACCTTTAACTTCTTGTCCAGATAAGCCGGCGACACCCATCCCTGCCGAGAGGGGCTGGATTTAGTGGGTTTGGTCCTGACTAGCCACTTTAGAGGATGAGCAGAGTCAAGGACTTCCACATACTGCCCTTCTTTCAGAGTGATGGCTTCCCTGTCAGCTCCAACGGGCACATAGTCAGCCGTGACCATGTAGATGTCAAAAATCTACAAGCACGGAAAGAGAGTTATTCGTGTGCATGAAAGCAAGGTTCTGATAATAGCAATAGCATGCAAGTGTTTTACCAGTGTTAAATACTTCATCCCCACCATCCATGGGGGATAGAAGAGAATCACTACCTCCATTTTACAGATGGAAAACTGAAATTCAAAAACATTAAGGCTGAATTAAAAAAAAAAAAAAGTCCACTAACTTGAGTGGCCCAACTTGAGATACCCAGGCCCTGATTTTCCGAAGTGCTGAATTCCTGCAGCTCCCGTTGACATCACTTGGTGCTGTGAGTGCTCAGCACCTTGAAAGTCAAGCCCGGAGCGTCTCAAGTTGAGTAACAAAAATTTGAGACCCCCAAATGAACAGAAGCTATTGAAAACATTGACCTATGCAACCTGTTTGAGACCATGCACTGAGTGCGAAAGCGTGGCTTTATACCCTTAGTCCTGTATTCCATTTATTAGACCATTCACCTTAAACCACTGACCTCCTTTTAAGATGGAAACCCTTAAAATACCCTAGATTTGTTTACTCATAATGATTAATCCTTTGGCCTAGTAGACACTTGTGTGACGTTTATTCGTGTGTGCACTGTACCTCCCCTCTAGAATCCCCATCCTCAGATTCAGAGGAAGACTCCTGAACAATCGAGGAAGGTCGAGATCTGCCATGGCGTGGAGATGGGGATGGCGTCTTAGATTCATCATCACTGTCTGCTCCAGGCACTCGAAGTGTGGCTGAAATGAAGAACAGCGGGGAAACAGGTACACAGATGAGAGACTGCTCTCTTG
Organism: Chelonia mydas; assembly: GCF_015237465.2. Lineage (NCBI taxonomy): Eukaryota > Metazoa > Chordata > Testudines > Cheloniidae > Chelonia > Chelonia mydas. The sequence goes on from NC_057850.1 coordinate 253,896,007, forward strand.
TGAAAATCAAATAGGGTTCAAATCCGTAGGATTTTTTTAAGTCTTCACAAAATCAAATATCCCCAGGACAGACCTTTTGCATCATCCAGTACATAAGCTCCTGTTAATAATTGTGACGGCATATGCATATTGGGCATTTGAAGTCCCTGAGACTACATGATTTACTTCAGTCGGATTGTAGAGAGATAACATAGCAGGATGTGGGCCCATACCATCACTGTAAATTCAAACACTGCTGAAAGAGCAACAGGACTATGAAAGATTCTAACTTTCATATGGACCTAATTCTCATTTACATGAGACCACTTTATATCTCCCTAGTCATATATATGGGGCCTGAAAATGCACGTAAATATAACCTACTGCCATTCTGAGGCCTATTTATATTGCCAGAGTGGTGTGGAGCAGTTTTTGTGTCAATGAAATTTCGGCCGACATAGCTTTGGTAATAATAATCAGTAGTTAGTACTTACATGGGGTTTATATTATTCACAGCGCTACCTGATTAACCCTCACAACACTCTGGTGAAGTAGATACACAAATATCATTAACCCCATTTTACAGGTGAAGAAACTATGATTAAGAGAGGATAAATGATGTGCCCAAGGCTACATGGCAAGTAATGGCAGAGCAGAGATTAGTGCTCAGGAGTTCTAGTCCCCTCAGACACATGCTTAATCCACTGGATTAATCCTCTTTAGCCTAGTAATTCACAAACATGGTAAAACATCTGAAAAATACGTGAAAATTTATTCAATTTGTATTTTCACTAAAACAAAACTGAAAGTTTGTGCCTGTACGGAAAAGTCCCTTTTCAACTCTAGATACTAACTTTCCTGGAAAGAAGTTCCAGAAACAGCATAAAGAAAAGTCAGGGAATTGATCTCTACCTGATGAATCTCTTATTCGTGTTATATTATTATTGTTGTTATTATGTGCAAAACAATTGTTTCATAGATGAGATTTAAAACTCAACCCAAACCTGAAGATTGACTGCTCTGCTTTGTATTCACACTTGCCAAGTGCTTATGTAACGCCAGCAGACCCCGGTCGGTGGCGGGCGGGATTGAACCTTGGGCCTCTGGAGCTTAGTCCATGAGCCTCTACTGCATGAGCTGAACGCCAACTGGCTGTTAGCTAAGCCTGTAGAGCAGACTCATTTTATCTCTCTCTCTCTACGTGGTCTCAGTGCCACTAGATGGGACAGAACACCACACCCAGAAGGTGTGTGGGTTACACTTACCCTGACTTATTTTTGCAGACACCATTTCTGTGATATGGGAGGTGAGTTTCTGGAGGAATTCTTCTGTTCCAACATCAGCTAATGAAATGTGACTTCTGGACACACCTTCAGCCTCACCTTCTACAAGCTCTCCTAGAAAAGGGAGAACATGCTATCAAGTCTGTAGTATGTCATCTGAAAGTCCACTCCAATGAACCAGATATGACTGACTTGTCCTTCTGAAACTGACGTCAGTGATGCTGTGGTGTCCAGACAAGAACAATTTGGAGTTTAACTCCCCACCAGACACAGTGGAGAGCCACCTCGACAGTGAACACAGCCTCTCAGTGGATAGGATGGGTAGCATGTAGTGATTGAGGCAGGAGTCCACTCATTGAGCAGTAATGATAAAAAATAAATATTGAACAGTTGCTTTATCCCCTGTGGACCATCCAACCTATGCAACAAATGATACACTGTCCTGATCATATAATTAAGGGCCAGTTGATAATGCAGAAGGGGGCAGAGTTAAGGTTGTACAGAACAAGTGCTCAGATTCCAGGGTGATCGGTGTGGTGTAAAACCTTAACTCTTCTCCCTTGTGGGAATGAACTTTACCTGTGCATTCCTATTGAGTCGTGCCTCCCTCAGGCTGAAATTCACCCCTGTACAGTCGGCATGAGGCCTAAAAACCAGTTAAGTTCCATTTAGACTCTATTTTGAAGAGTTATGTGGGATTCAATAGCTGAATAGTCCTTATGGTGGTCTTCTGCATAGAAATAAATTGTACCCTCAATGAGCAAACCTGGGGTACATTTTTGAGTCCACAGCTAGACTGGCCAGGATTTCCTGGAGCACAGCCTGATGTCCTTCCAAACCAAACCATTGTTCCAAAAAAGGTGACAAAAGTATTTAGTGATGAGAAAAGTGTGTGTGTATATTTTCCCGCCCAAAATCATTCATCCTTGGCCTGAGACCAGGCCTGAAAAATTTCAACCTGATCGGTCAGAATTTCAAAAAGTTCTAAGGAATTGAAAACAGAAGGTTACAATGGAAACACATTGGCAACCTTAACTATAGATGTGTGGGCTTCTCCTACCTTTCCTCGGTTCAGGAGGGTGGATAGAGATACCAATTCTGAAAAAGAGAAAGGGGGAGTCAAAGGCCAAAATGACAAGTGTGATCATGGGGGCTATTTACATCAGGGATGAGTCAGAACCAGATGCCCTCTCACTCTTCACATGGTCTTTGAGCATATCTGGATTTAGGACCCAGATGTGAACTTTAGAACAGATAAACTCTGAACATGGAAACCACAATAGTGCCACACTCAAGCCAACGGAGTGGCATAGGTATGGTTATTCCTCTTGCATGAGGTTTAGAATAATAGAATCATAAGGTTAGAAGGGACCACAAGGGTCACCTAGTCTAAGCCCTTGCCAAGATACAGGATTTGTTGTGTCTAACCATCCAAGACAGATGGCTTATTTTAACATGGAGTTTTAGAGGACCACATTGCCCGGGGTATAGGTAATGGAACATGGAACCATTCATCTCTAGGACACTGGTTGAAATATAGCCCAGGTTATTAGTGAGTGAAAGTGTTACGATGAGAGGATTGAATAGTGACTTATGTCAAATGAGAGTCTAGTCTCAGTTCCAGCTCTCAGTGAATTTATGTCCCGATCGCCAACTATTGCCCTGGTTTTTAGTTATAATAGAGAAACCAAGGACTGAGGGATATGCAGACTGTCTGTGGACCTGCCCACAGAGAAGGTCGCTGCAGATCAGGATTGAAGTATATTGGTGGGACAGTTTGGGGGTAAACTACCACTGCCAGTGCTGTAATTATTCTGTGAGTAAAAAAAAGTTTTCACACTATGCAGGGCTGCTAGTCTGACACCTTTCACCAGCACAAAATTCACTCAGCCCAGGAAAAAAACAAATCCTACATTTTAAATTGTGAATGAAGTTGGTGTTCATGAGAGTGAACAACCAACAGCTCTAGGCTGAGTCAAGTATCGCATGGAAAGACACTGTGCAAGGTTTTCCCACAGCACAGCTCTGCTAATGCACTTCTGTTCTGACATGCAACACCCCTGCTTTCCAGCGTCAGTTCTTTCTGAGACAGAGATTTCCATTTGTGTCAAATCATGCCAAGTTGTGTGGTGTGCAGATCCTGGGTTCTTTCTAAGACTCTTTACACATCTTCATTTTCTTAAGGAAGCAATGCTGGAGCCTTCTTACACTAGGAGAAGCAAAACTAGGAAATAAATATAGTTACAGAGCATTTCAGGGACATAGTCTTGACAAGCAAGAGATATTGACATTGTCCCTTTGATTGAATGATTTTTAAGTTGAAAGCCACCAAATTTTATTGCCAATGTACCAGACAGGACTTTTAAATAAAAATTCCAGCTGTAAACCTTTTAAAATGTAATGACTAGTTACCATTATTTATTTTTCTCCTATCTAGTATGTAAGATCAAGATGGCAGAGTTGGAGAATTACGTTTCAGTTAAATTTGTAAAGAAGCGGTTTAGTGGTCATCCATGTAAACTCAGGGGTTGTACCGTATGACTGGAGAATTGTTAACATAATTCCTATTTTTAAGAAAGGGAAAAAACGTGATCTGGGTAACTACAGGCCTGCTAGTTTGACATCTGCAGTATGCGAGGTCTTGGAAAAAATTTTGAATGAGAAAGTCGTTAAGGATATCGAGGTCAGTGGTAATTGGGACAAAATACAACATGGTTTTACAAAAGGTAGATCGTGCCAAACCAACCTGATCTCCTTCTTTGACAAGGTAACAGATTTTTTAGACAAAGGAAATGCAGTGGATCTAATTTACCTCGATTTCAGTAAGACATTAGATATGGTTCCACATGGGGAATTATTAGCTAAATTGGAAAAGATGGGGATCAATATGAAAATTGAAAGGTGGATAAGGAACTGGTTAAAGGGGAGACTACAACAGGTCATACTGAATGGTGAACTGTCAGGCTGGAGGGAGGTTACTAGTGGAGTTCCTCCGGGATCAGTTTGGGGACCAATCTTATTTAATCTTTTTATTACTGACCTTGGCACAAAAAGTGGGAATGTGCTAATAAAGTCTGTGGATGACACAAAGCTGGGAGGTATTGCCAATACAGAGCAGGACCAGGATATCATACAGGAAGATCTGGATGACCTTGTAAACTGGAGTAATAGTAATAGGATGAAATTTAATAGTGAAAAGTGCAAGGCCAGGCATTTAGGGATTAACAACAAGAATTTTTGTTATACGCTGGGGACGCATCAGTTGAAAGTAACAGAGGAGAAGAAGGACCTCAGAATATTGGTTGATCACAGGATGACTATGAGCCGCCAATGTGATATCGCAGTGAAAAAAGCTAATGCGGTCTTGGGAGGCATCAGGCGAGGTATTTCCAGTAGAGATAAGGAGGTGTTAGTACTGTTATACAAGGCACTGGTGAGACCTCATCTGGAAAACTGTGTGCAGTTCTGGTCTCCCATGTTTAAGAAGGATGAATTCAAACTGGAACAGGTACAGAGAAGGCCTACTAGGATGATCCGAGGAATTGAAAACCTGTCTTATGAAAGGAGACCCAAAGAGCTTGGCTTGTTTAGCCTAACCAAAAGAAGGCTGAGGGGAGATAGGATTGCTCTCTATAAATATATCAGAGGAATAAATACCAGGGAGGGAGAGGAATTATTTAAGCTCAGTACCAATGTGGACACAAGAACAAATGAATATAAACTGGCCATTAGGAAGTTTAGACTTGAAATTAGATGAAGGTTTCTAACCATCAGAGGAGTGAAGTTCTGGAACAGCTTCCAAGGGGAGCAGTGGGGGCAAAAGACATATCTGGCTTCAAGACTAAGCTTGATAAGTTTATGGAGGGGATGGTGTGATGGGATAGCCTAATTTTGGCAATTAATTGATCTTTTACTATTAGCGTAAATATGCCCAATGGCCTGTGATGGGATGTTAGATGGGGTGGGATCTGAGTTACTACAGAGAATTCTTTCCTGGGTGTCTGGCTGGCGAGTCTTGCCCACATGCTCAGGGTTTAGCTGATTGCCATATTTGGGGTCGAGAAGGAATTTTCCTCCAAGGCAGATTGGCAGAGGCCCTAGGGGGTTTTTGCCTTCCTCTGCAGCCTAGGGCACGGGTCACTTGCTTGAGGATTCTCTGCACCTTGAAGTCTTTAAACCACGATTTGAAGACTTCGGTAGCTCAGACATAGGCTAGGGGTTTGTTACAGGAGTGCGTGGGTGCGACTCTGTGGCCTGCGTTGTGCAGGAGGTCGGACTAGACAATCATAATGGTCCCTTCTGACCTTAAAGTCTATGATTCTATGATCCCTGTCATCCATTTTTTTCCTCAAGCTGTTACTATGTTTAATTCTATGCAACTGAAATTCAGAATTTGAGTATGTGAATTTTGCCTGCTTTGGAGGTGAATGAGGCACACTGTATGAGAACAAGAGTTTTCATACAACTTTACCCATGTCCTTTTCTGTCCTTGTCTTCATACCTGCCAATCAAGAAGAAACTTGTTACTATTAATACACTCACTTACATATTCTCTTTTATTGGAGGATCTCAAAGCATCTAATAAACCTTCAGAAATTACCACATGCCTCTAAGGTATTTAACTAAAGTATTAGCCCCATTTTACACATGGCAAAGTTGAGGCACAGAGCGGGTACAGCCAACATTATCAAACTTTAGTACCCCAAATTAGGTGCCCAAGTCTATAATTAGGCTTCTAAGTGAAAGTGACCTGTTTTTCAGAGGTGCTAAGCAACTAGAACTACCATTGACTCTGAAAATCAGAACACTTTCGTTTAGATGCCTGTTTTAGTTCCTAAAGTTTGACATAAGAGAGTTTTCCAAGCCTAGGCAGAAATTCCATGTCAGGACTAGGAATAGAATCTAGATCTCCTGACTCTCTTGAAAAAAACCTTCATGCATTATGCAAGCAAAGTGCTACCCTTTAAAACACACCTATTCAGCATACTTTGGCTCTGCTGAACTATCTCACGAGAAAACCTTTGTTACGCTCTTGGCCACTCTGTTTACAGGTCTAATTCTGTACCTGTCCCACGTGAGAAACCCCATTAACAACATGTCTTGGAAGCAGTTGCAGAATGGGGATCTATATGAATTGGATGGATTATGAACTAAACTAAGTCTAAGAATTTTTTTAAAAAATCCTTTATTCTTAACCTTATGTACAGCTCAATATTCAGATGTGAAATGGAGCTAAAGTCACATTATTCCGAAGAAAACTATTACAAAATTAACGAGGAGTCCGCTGCGTTGTTTTTGTGGATACAGACTAACACAGCTACCCCTCTATTACAAAATTAAAATTAAATATAAAATAGAGACACCAGGTGTTAGTTCAGAATACTGGGTCTGATTCTCCACTGCCTTGCTTCTTGTACAGCCACTTATACCACTGCAAATGAGTGCAAAGTGAGTGTAAAACACCATCAAATCAGAATTCATCACTCATTTACACCAGAAGAGGCATTTTACACTAAATCTGCACAGGTGTGATTACACACAGTTCCATGGGTGCGCGTGGCAGTGAAGAATTAGGAGAATTTAACTGTAGAAGCTTTGGCGGTGATACAGGCTTTAGCTCTGGTGGAGAACTGGACGATCTGCCTAATCAGAAAAGGAGGGAAAGGAAATCTGACTGGATTGGAGAGTGGTTTCCTGCAGTGAAAGGCAGGCCACTAGCTCTCTGCATCATTTTGTCCCTGGAAGTAGTGAGCTTTCAATAACCTCTTGCATTTAGCTTTCTGGAGCTAGAGTCAGGATTTTAAACACTTGTAATCAAACAGAAGATTCCCTCTAGTTAAGACTTCAGGCTGGGGCCAAAACCTTTTAGTTGAATACTGGGGGACCTTCCCAAACAAGCCAGCCCCATGACTCACACACTTCCAGATCTTTGGAGAGCTCAGTCAGTCTCCCATCCGATCGGAAATGTGGGACTGAAGTGCAATACATTCTGTAAATCCATCTCAGTGAAATCTAGAGGACTCTTGTACACACTCTTCTGGCTTAATATACTCTGCCCTTGCTTACCCCAGCGTGGTCATTATAACATCTGTCACCATCATGCGCTCGCGGGTCAGAACTTCAGCCTCTTTCACTGCAAGATCAGAGTCTATAATCAGAGGGTCTTTGCCAAAAGAAGGTATTCGCTAAACACTGAGGGGCAGATTCCTCACCCTGCCAAGCCCTGCCCTGGTACAGTGGAGATGGGGCCTGCAGGTCTAAATTACATCAAGGCAGAATAAGGTTTGGTGGAGCAGAGCTCTTCCAGGCCCCTCCCTGCCTTGGCCATGCCCCACCCCCAGAATGCCCTTAACATGTCCCTTCCCTCCCCTCCTCTCACACCAGGGAGTGGGGGAGAGGAGACTGACACAAGAGATGGTGGAGAATTTCTCTGCGCCGCAGGAATTCTCCACTCGCCTGCCTCAGGTGCTTTAAGGCAGAGATGTGATGCAAAACAGCCTTAGCAGAGTGAAGAATCCAGTGTTCCTAAAAAAGGTGATGTTTGGGGCCTGTTTTCTTCCTTTTTTTCCCCTCTTGATTATTCTTTAGTCTCTTGTTTTGTTTATGCAAAACCTTACCACACTTTTAATTTGACACATGGCCCAAAGCCCTAGACTGTAGACGTTATTCTTATATTAGGGGCATATAATCATTTTCTATCAAAGAAAAGTAATAGAGATATACCGGAATCTCTGTGAAATGTATGTACTTGAGTTGTAGTTTGTTGAAATTCATCGTATTTTCACATTTGCTCTTCATTCAGCAATTACAGACATATTATAATGATGAGATACCATTCATCTACACTATATTATGTTTAATACTATAGGGAAAGTGTTTGTAATATTGCAAAAATTTACCATCCAGAACTTCTAGGGAGGCAGTGCAGATGGATTGTCCAGCCTTGTTAGTAGCAATGCAAGTGTAGGTTCCACTATATTCCTTTCCAACATCCAGCAGGATTAGACTGTAATGCATGTTGGAACTGGCGAGCTTGTAACCAGGAGTCTCTGGTTTGATCCACAGAACATCTTCATGAGATTCTTCTTTCAACCAGGTAATTGTGGGTGCTGGATGTCCTAAAGAAAAGAGCAATAACCTCTTTAATTGTCCCACTGGTGTTCCTCCCTTCTTAAAACCCTGTGTACTATGTTGTGAGTGAATCCTACTTTCAACATGTTTGCTGATCCATTTCCAATAACAGTAATAAATCATAAATGAATACTTGCACTTCTAGAGCATCTTCCATCTAAGAACTTCAAAGCACTTTACAAAAATGAAAGATTAGCCCTCACAACACCCCTGTGAGATAAGAATGTGCTATTATCCCCATTTTATACATAGGAAAATTGATGCAACAAGAGTTACACGTCTTGGTTAGGAGCATCCAAAAGTCTGTTACAAAGATGGGAACAGAACCCAAATCTTCTGACTCCTACAGTAGATAAGGACTTCAAGATTTGGCTCAGTGAGAAGATAGGATACATTGGGCAGCTCTGCAAATTAAGTAACACAGAAAGAAAGTTGTGTTTAAGCTCCGTTTACCTTCAACCTTCACAGAGAAGGTGATACTTGCACCTTTCCTGACACTTTTATTGGTAAATCTCTCCAGGAACCTGGGTGGCACCAGCTGTTCTTGAGCATCTGAAAATTAAAAAGTTCATGGTGAAGTGGTACAAGTGAGGCTAAGACTATTGAGAAGTTACTCGTAGTTCTATTATCACCGATTGTGCTGCTCCTCTCACCTGTTTCTGGCAGTTCTTCCTTCTCACCAGGACCTATAACACAGAAAGACAAATCATCCCACTATGAAACTACATCTATAGAAAGGACAAATGTCTCCTTTCTGTGAATTGTGCACTCAAGAATGTGGTCAGGTGATATCAATGACTTACTCAACACAATATGGACTACACACAAATTACATTTTTATTAAAAATTGTTATTCATCTCTTTAGTAGAATATATCTAAAAGCCATTTTATAATATAAGTGACATGTACATGTACAGTAACTCTGCATAAGAGTGACTGAAATCTGTTTTAATCTTCTATTAATATATCATACATTTGAACAAAGATCATTTTGATAAATTACACCACAAAAACATTCGGCCATAAATTACTAACTCCATGAGTACTGATATTTATTAATAAATAAAGAAATTAATTAATCAAACATCATCATCATCATCAAAACATCACACTGGCTCTATACCTATCTGCTTCTACAATTGAGATAAACTCAACCCTTATTAAAAGTACTGCAGTATTCTACAGTTATGGCCTCAGATATGGACCATATCACACCCTTAGTTTTTAAGTACAATTCCCCAGTGAAGGCATTAAGGACAATGGAGTTAGAATGCATGTGCAAGTAAGATCAGAATCAGGTAAACAGAAAGGTGATATGACTTCCCTTAAGAACACAGTGAAGATCCATGGAAGATTAGTCAGGAATAGAACACAGGTTGCCTGATTCTCAGTCCAGTGCTTTAAACACAAAACCATCCCTCTATCCTCGGTTTATGGCCCATTTTATTTTCCAGAATATCTTGCTGTCTATAGGCTTTATCAGGAAAAGTGAATATTTAAACCAGAGATAGCCACTGGCAGAAAGCACCAATAACTTACCTTTGACTACCAAACTGGCCGATGAATATGCAGAACCTGCAGAGTTGGTAATAAATACTGAGTATTGACCAGCATCCTCCTTAATGACATTGAGGATTTCGAGTGCATGAAATTGCTTCTTCTCAGTCTTCAGGATTCGGTCTGAGGCCTGTAATGGTTGCCCATCTTTGAACCAGTAAAGACGAGGTTCTGGGTACCCTACAAGAAGCAATGTAAGAAGGGGTGACTCACTATTTTGGAGCCTCTCAAACCAATCATACACTTCAGTGTAATCAAAGAAAGGTCCATTCTTACCAATGCTGTTTGTTCAAGGTTCTACAGTGTCCACTTGGAAACTAACCCACATACAGAGAGTAGTTTGATTCTGATATTTGTGCTATTTAAGAATTAAAATTCTATTATGTACTTTTCAGGTTCTAATTCTGCCCCATCACCTTGGTATCTGAGTGCCTTCCAGAGTTAGAACATTGACATTTGGATCTGATTTTCTACAAATACAAGGCCAAATCCTAAAATCCTTACTCAGGCAAAATTCAGACCGAAGTCACACTTTGCCTGCATGGGGACTTCGAGATTGGTCTCATGGCCATTTAAGCCAAAACAGTCCCCACTCTTTCCATGGGCAGGAGCAGACCAACCCAGTAAAAGTGCTCCAGGAAACCACAGACGGGGGCAGTGACATCTCTGTAGTTTTTCTCCTTTATTCACCCAGATGTTGTAGACGTTTCACTGTGAGGTCAGGGATACACACAGGTGGAATGGGTGGGCCAGTGGAGGGAGGGTCTAGGTCACAGAAGTGGGTTGGGTACACATCTACTGTGTAGGTCTTCTACAGATAAGGGACAGGAGATGGGACAACAAGATATCCCAGAGCCGGGGCGGAGGCACTGGGCCTTTGTGTGGCTTTTGGGGAAATCTGCTGATTCTGAGGGGACAAACCACCTTTATGCTTTTTTGGGGGGAGGGGATAAACCCCCCCCCCACACACACACACTGATGGAAAGATCAAGAAGAAAACACCATGATTTAGCAAAGCTTTCTGTCCCCTATATAGGCTTATCCCAAGTAGCAGACAATTTGGGTCTTAGCTACTATCACTTGAACTAATCATTACATAGTACATCTACTCTGAAACACTAATGAAAGGCAATGGTTCATATTTGTAAGCATTATTTTTAAAAACTAGCATGCCCACACTGTACTTTTCATTCCTGGCAACACAGCAATTAATGCATTTAGAGACTAGTTGATCTTCATGACCGAAAACCTAAAAAAAAAGAGTTATAGGACCAGATTTCCAGAAATGTGTGCATGCAATTAATCACTGAGGATATGACCACACAACTGAATACTTACTTTGCATGAACTATTGCCCAGTTAGGTGCTGGTCATCTACTCATACACACACTTGTGACTGCTATTTCAAATGTGCTATTTGAGTGCACAAATTACGAGCACAATTGCATGCAAAAGCATATGAGAAAACCTTGTCCACACACGTTCACAGATATCAAGATGGGACTGTTGTAAATGTCATAGGTCCCCTTACCTTTGACCTTCAGGTGAAATTTAGCCAAAGATGCTCCAGGGGCCACGTGAACATCATGAAGCTCATCTAGGATTTGAGGCAGCTGCTCCTCTTCTGTGGTGGATTCTACTCCCTCTTGTTCTCGGCTAGGTATAGATTAGAGTCGGAAAGAAAGGAGGAATTGGCATATTCCATTTTAGGCTCTTCAGAGGAATGCACTCTAGTAGGCACAGACTCTTCTTCGACTCCCCCCAGGCATGATCCTTTCTGCCCAATCTCCTCCAATCTGCCCCTGTCCCAGTCTTTTCTCTTTTCCACCGAGGGCCCGCCCTCCCAGCCACATTCTCCTCAAGCTTCTCATCCTAGTCCCAGTCTCCTTGTACAGTCAGTCTACGTTATCTCCCTCCTGACTCCTCATCCAATCTGTTTCTCTCTTCCACCCTGCCTCCAGATGCCTCCCCCTTTCTCCACCCCACTGGCTCCCAGTCCTAATCTTCCTCTCCAGGCTCTTCAGCTAATCTCAGGGTCAGCCCTTTGGCTCCTTATCCCAGTCTCCTTCCCCAGCCACTCCCAGTCTCCCCCACCCCAACTTACAGTCCCCTCCCTCCTTCTACACTCCTTGTACCAATCTACTCTCCCCACCACAAGTCCAACTCTTGTCCTCACTGCATTCAAATCAGGCAGCTTCCTCCTCCACACCACCTGGGCCCATCAGGGAGGTCATTTAGAACATGGGAGAGACAGTCTTGCGGTTTTCAATTCAGCTGCCCAGACCCAACATGACCCACAGCAGCCCAGGGCCCAAGTATGGATGGAATCTTTATTGACTTTAGCTGGTAAATTCTAAGGAGTCTCTCTTGAGCCTGTGTGAACTGGGATTTTTCAAAGGCTTATGCATTGGTCAAATTTGGGTAGATTTTCATGAGGACTGCAAAAGACACATCCCTGACAAAAGGGAAACACCCCACCCTCTGCCAAATTTCAAGTTCCTGCTTCGAATCATGGGAACACTAGAGCTTTTAAAACCAAAGGTAGTCAGAATTTTTTTTAACATCGTCAGAACAACACCCCCCAAGCCCCATTCTCAGAAATGACAGAACCATTTTGGCTGCAATTTGGTGCGGGGGGAGGGGAAGAATCAGGCTGAGCAGACATTTGGGAATCAAAAATTTTAGCCCAAACGATAAAAGTTTGGTAAAGTCATAAGCAGCTGAAAACAGGGTCTTATAATGGGAATTGGTGGGCAACCTGAAAAACAGGCAGTGTTAACAGCCCCATTTCACAATACAAGCTTTTTATCTGTACATCTCAAAGTGTTTTACAAAGATGGGAAAGCAGCGTTATCCCCACTTCATAGATGAGGAACCTATGGCACAGAAGTTAAGGAAACTGCCTGAGGTCACACAGCAGATCAGTGCCAAAACAGGGAACAGAACGCCAGGATTCCAGCCATTCTACATGTGGCTGAAAAGTAAAATCAGACATGCGTTAAATCCCATCGAAAACAATTGGCTAAAATCTCAGTGATACACCCGGCACTGCTGAGAGGTTGGGGACAAAGAGGACTCTAAGGTCTAAAGGTGATTCTGGATTGGATCTCAGGAACAGTCAGAGCCATCTCGGTCCCTGGTATAATTTAGAGAAGCCATGAGCACCCAGCTGCCAATGACCCCTAATGGTCATTCCTGAAGGCAGTGCAGCAGTTTCACCTTCACTTTCTTTTCCTGGCCACTCCCAATCCCAGACTGAGGAGTTCATTACACCAGGAAGGAATTCCCATGGGGCTGAAGCAGCCAGGCTGCTGGCTGTTTTGCACTGAGGGAGCAGCACAAAGCAGACACAACAGGGCTGATATTTCACTGTAACCAAGCCCACTATAAGCAGGTAGCACTGACATGAAATTACATTCACAGATTACACAGCCTTTGCTTTACCACTGTAATGATCGTGGTTGTCTGATTCCCACTGAACCCATCTAAATCCAAACACTCATGAATAAAAATGAGCACTGTGCCATGTTTTCCAGTCACCGCGGCTCTGTCATTCATATTTTACCTTGAGAGATATCCTTTGGCACTGTAATATGAAGATGTCTCTGTCGCGTCTGCTGCTGTATCGTAATCAGTACTGGTCACTGATAAAGGAAAAATGGACATTCTCCATGATCCACACTTTGTAACCACTGCTGTTCGTAACAGTTACAGGTTGCAGGTTCTGAAATTTCATTATTGGGAGCAGCAGCCTCCGTGATTCCCCTTCTTAATACTCATTCATCTCCACCCATTTGACCTGATGCCCCCTCCAGACAAAGGACAGCTAGATGAGCCCCACCAATGCTACTGCAAGAGCCAGCCAGAGGGCATTGCAAGAGAGAAGCCACACACGTTTTTCCCCAGGAGTGAGTGTGCTGTCTCCGTAATGCTTACAGCCTTCGTGGAGAGAGAGGGAGCTGGGAACTCAATCTCAGATCACAATGCACTGGGTATGGCCCTATGATGCATTTCTCATGTGAGATTTCTCCGACCATTGGGAATGAATGTGCTGTGCTCAGCAACTAACTAATCCAGTTACACTGGTGACAACGTTGCCAAAAGCTGCATCACCCTCAAACATAGGTCATGATAACGGGAGAAAATACACCCCACAAAATCATTAAGCTTACGGCTACATCATCTACATTTTAATTAACAAATTATTTTCCTGCCAATGAGATTCACTTATTCAGATCAGCCAGAATAAATTGCATCTTTATTCAACACCCATTCACACTCCCCTACTAATATTATGCATAATATTATAACAAATGTGCAAATATGCATCTTATTCAAATACCACTCACACGCCCCATTAATATTATAAAACATTTTGTTTCATAATATTCAGTCTTTTCAATCATTCCTCAAGACTCACAGTCCACTCGCAGCTCCGCCTTGCTTGAAGAAACTCCCATGTTGTTTTCAGCAAGGCAGCGGTAGACACCCATGTCAGTAGGGACCACGGCGGTGATGATCAGTTGGTGGCACCCTTCCTGGTCCTCGTTGATCATATAATGGTCATCTTCTTCGATAACTTTCCCATCCTTGAACCAGCGCACCGTGGGTAAAGGTTTGCCAATAACAACACAGTCAAAGCTGACTGGGTAGCCGTCCTGCACCTCTTGGTTTTGAAGCTCAGTTATGAACATGGGAGCTGAATATGGTAAAGTTGGAAGAGAGAAAAGAAAACAACCAGCTGTGTTAATTGGTAAAGATGCACTTCAAGAATGCTGCTGTGCGGTGTGTCAGAGGAAGGGACTTGCAGTGATGCTGATTGGCAAGTTTTAAAATAATAGAGAGGTGCCCTTCCTCCATAATATAAACAGTGAAGGAGTAGCCTAGGTTGGGTATTTTCCAGTGAAATGTTTTTTCATCAGCAAATGCCACTTCCTCAAAACCAAAACTTTTTGTGTGAAAGGGTCAGTTTTGACATGTTTTATGACTTGGAGAATGTTTGAATTGATTTGAATGGTTTAGTTTCAACATTTTCAAAAAGAAAAATTCCAGTTTTTCAATTCTAAATGGCGTTTTGTTTCAAAATGTCAGTTAATTCTAGTAAACAAAAATTGAAAATGGTCAAAATCGAAACAAAATGTTTTGAAATTATCAAAACAAAACATTCCAAAATCATTGAAAGGAAATATTTAGATTGAACCAAAAGGATTTTTTCCCCCGATTTCCAGTTCATAAAAAATTTCAAATATTTTGGCTTTTTGCCCCAGTTCAGGACTGGAAAATGTTTTGAAAATCTTGAAATCTTCAAGGAATGGGAAAACCACTTTCCACCCCTTCCTCTCCCAACTCTACTCAGTAGAATTTGCCTTATAAAAAGGACTAATTTATTCTCCAAGAGCTGTTCCAGACACTGCAGCATCACCACCGTAAAGTAAGGCTTGGGTCAAGTCCCTCCCTCTGTAAAACGGGGCTGAGAATGCTTTCCTATCCCAAAGGGCTGTTCTCAGAACTGCTTAGTTAACTGATACTTTCAAAGCATTGTATGAAAGCGATTGTGTGTTTTGTTATTAGGGTGAGTAAAATTTTTTCCCTCAAAACATTTTTACAATGCAAAAAGGATTGGAAATGGAAATTTTAGTAAAAGATAAAAATCTCTGTTTTCAGGTTTTCAACCCCCCAAACTTTAAAGAAAATTGTTGTGGTGAAAAATAATTTCCAAGTGAGCTCTAAATATGATTATTAAGTAAGAACCTAGCAGGCCTTGCTAACCTGTGTCGGAAGTCAGTAAAGGTGGTGGAGGTCTTTTCACCAAGGGTTGAATCTGCCCTGGAGCAGGAGGTGCTGCTTTCCCTATGCGAAGCTCTATTTTTTTAAGGCCTTGGTCCAGGATGTCAATCTCGACTGGGATACCCAGCGCAGCAAACATCTCTCTGAACCGGCCAGCTGCTGTTTTTGCTTCCGCCAAGATTTCAAACTTGATGTAGATGTACTGATCATCCTCGCGATACGTCTGGTGATCTACCACCTCCACCTCCCCTTCATCCGCGCTGACAAAGAGTTCCTCCTCCACATCAGACATTTCCGTTGAGATCTTGGACTTGAAGAGCTTGTGAAGCCTCCTTCCTGCTTTACGGAACGCATCATCCAGTTCGCTGCCAGAAGAGCTCTCCGTTTCACTGTCAGTGAGGCGTTTCACTTGCTTGTGCTTACGAAGAGCATCCGGTGCCCGGGTACTAACCACCACCTTAGCACTCTGGGAAACCTTGCCAAACTTATTAGATGCCTCACAGGTATATTTTCCCGTGTCTTTCATGTCCAGGCCAGTGATAATCAAGGAGCAAGTTCCATCACTGTAATTGTCTATGTGATAATGGCGCCCATCTGAAAGTTCCTCATCGTCTTTCAGCCAACGGATCTTCATATCAGTTTTGCTGAGAGCCACACACTCAAGGTGGAGAGTGCCTCCTGGCTCACCACAAAAATCTTTGAGGGTATCACTAAACACGGGACATTCCTGCTGTTTGATCTCCTTCCTCACTTTGTAGCCTTTGAAAGCAGCCTGAATTTTCACAGCTGCTTTGTTCATGGAAGGATCATCTAAATCTTCCATGATTTCTGGTTCAGCAGGCTTGGCAGGGAGTGCAGATTCACTAGTCTCGACGCCCGACTGCTCCCAGTGTTTCCAGAATTTACTGGTGGAGACCGTCTGAACCTTGCTACCAATGCTAACAGTAGATTTCCCGGCCTTTTTAAGGTAGTTAACTAGTGAAGGCGTCCCAGCCCTAGACTCATCGTCTGAGCTTGTGAAAGAGAAGTCTGCTTCTCCAGTTTTAGTCAGCTCATCACAGGTGGAGTATTCTTCTGAATAATAATGAGACTCCACTTCTTCCTTCTTCAGCTTATGAAGTTTATAATCCTCTTCTGGCACTTCACTGATGGAATCCAGGGTTGGCTCCCTGCTCATTCTTCGCTTCTTGGCAATAGCCTCCCACAGGAGGTGAAGGTCCCCCTCCTGAGCAGCTTCGGGTGGCAGGCTGGGCTGGAGATGTCCATCCACCATTTCTTCAAGTTGAATCATGTCACGTGCTTCCTGGGCTGCCTCTTTTGGCAGTGCCACTGTGGGAACTAATTGGGATTCAGTTAGTAAGACGGTAAGAAGGAGCATGTGAATAAGGCAAGAGAAACCACATGAAAATCAGGCTCCAAATCCAGGCAGTAAAATATCACTGGAATTAAAATTAACCACTGCATAAAGCACAAATCACACACGTTAGAAAGAAAATATGGCCAGTCCTTGAACAAATTCCTCCCCCTCCCCCATGCATAAAAGTGATGGGCCAAATCCTGCCTTTGTTTGTTTATGCATCCCCCAATGTCTAACTCAGCTTCTTATATGCAGTCACTTTCTGAAACTGAAAGCTGTCTAGCTTTCTGCTGAACATACTCCATGGAAAAAATGCCCCACAGGACCTGCAGTGAAGACCATAGGAGGTGCTAATAACATCAGAATGGCCATACAGGATCAGATCAATGGTCCATCTAGCCCAGTATCCTGTCTTCCACCAGTGGCCAGTGCCAGATGCTTTAGAGAGAATGACCAGAACAGGGCAATTTATCAATGATACATCCCCTGTTGTCCATTCCCAGCTTTTGGCAGTCAGAGGTTTAGGGACACCCAGAGCATGGGGCTGTGTGCCTGATCAACCTGGCTAATAGCCATTGATGGACCTATCCTCCATGAACTTATCTAATTCTTTTTTGAACCCAGTTATATTTTTGGCCTTCACAACATCCCCTGGCAATGAGCTCCACATGTTGACTGTGTGTGTTGTGAGGAAAAAGTACTTCCTTATGTTTGTTTTATGTTACATCCTGGATCAACCTGCAGAGGAACAGTGAAAACATGTATTGTAAGAACACACCGATTCTCATTGGAGAATTTGAGAGGAAGTCATACATTCTTCACCTGGCTCTACTTTATGCATTTGTCTGAGGGCGCAGAAAAAATATTTTCAGTACAAAAGGTTTTGTAAACACTATTTTTACCTACATTATCTATTTTCAGCTTTACTAATGCCATTAGGAAAGTGTAGCATTTTTTAAGAGGTGCCCTGGCACTGAATGGGGAAAGTCTAAATTGCAATGTAAGAATTTTTTAATTTGTAAGAACTCTGCCTCTCTGCCTCAGAGTTGCAGCAGCCAGTCCCAGAGGAGAACCATGCCTTGTGCTCTCTCTCTTTAAGTTTGCTCTCTCTCACTATTTTTCCTAACAGGAAAGTAATTCAGAATGAAAGCGTATGGTTGCCTCTTGTGTAGGGAATAAATACACTTACTTTGACTTTGATTTCCCTCCCTCTTGAGGAATCCAGTAAACTCAATTTTAATTCTTTCCCACCATCCTTGGTCTCAAGTGAGGATGTGGTAAAAAAGCATTTGAGAAATTTTCTAGTGTGGTGAACACCATTTTTCTTATAGTGTTTTAATTTACCCACAGCTTATCCAATTAAGCTAGTTTTTGTGAAACAATTCTCTTCCTTGCATTGAGAACCCTCTCTTATCCATTGGATTGCACTGAGAGCTCTATCTCTGCATGGAAAAGAGCTAGAGACTTATTTTCCTTCTTTAAATGAAAGCTTACCGGTAGGTCTCCAGTAGTCATCTGGTGACCCTTTTTACGGCTGCGGGAGCCAATGAGACACTTGGACATCACCATTTAAAATCTTAATGACTTACAATTAGAGTTTAATCAACAGTCTTGAGCACTAGGATGTGGCTATATTACTCCAGTGAACTAAAATGTCTCACTTCTGTTTTTGTGTGTGTTTTGGTTTTACTCTTCGCTATAAAGTGGCAACAAAGTTTTGGACTCTGGTGAATGTGTCCATTTTTAAATGCACCATTGATAAGGAAATTCTTGTCTGATCACTTCAAAACCCATAGACAAATTGTATCTCGACAATAGACATGATGTCCTAATTTTGAGGCTGATACGTCTTTGCTTGTGGATTTGCAGGAGGAGAAATATTGAGTTTATAATGCAAACTGAATTCCCAATATTAACAATGGAGAGGCTATTGAGTGTCCTTAATTTGAACTAATAAAAACTCTTAGATATACATTTTCTGTACCTTCAAGAGACAGAAGGGCAGAGGATCTGACATCGGGAGAGATCATGCAGGTGTACAATCCTTGATCCTCAGGTTTAAACGCACGAATAATGAGTATCTGCTTCTTGCCATCAGACTTTATTTCATATCTCCCTCCAGGCTGTAGTTGTTCTTTTCCTTTGACCCAGATTGCCTCTTGGGTCTCTCTTGAAAATTCACACTCCAGGACAGCCACCTCCCCTTCCAAAACCGACTTGCCTTCTAAGGGACGAGTGACTGTAAATGGAGGCTCTGCAATTATAAAAATTAGGGCATTAAAATCAATGAATGCACCCGTCTGCTGTATGGACCCCAAAACGGGTGGAAATTAGAGCCTGTGAAGCATCCAAGCTTTGAATTTTGGTGTTTTAAAATTTTTGTTCAACTGCTGCAGCCAATCATTGGAAGGTAAATGGAAAAAGTACTGTAATTTAGAGTTTACAACTTCTAAAGCTCTCCAAGAAGATTAGATCACATTAGTTTACAGCTATATACAGAAGCCATTGCGCTTTCCCCCCTTACGTTTTTGTGCTTATAGGTCATCACTAAGGCCACGATTTTGTCATGGAGGTTGTGGAAGTCACAGAATCAGTGACTTCCAGAGATCTCTGTGACTTCAGCCTGTGGCAGTTGGGAGCCGCAGGGTCCCCCCACTGCCTACGGTGGCCAGGAGCTGTGGGGACCCCTGGAGTTCTGGGCCCCGCAGGCGGTGTGGCGACCCTGCAACTGAGCTCCCCATTTTGGCACAGATATTTTTAGTAAAAGTCAAGGACAGCTCACAGGCTTCCGTGGATTTTTCTTTATTGCCCGTGACCTGTCTGTGACTTTTACTAAAAATATTCGTGACAAAATCTTAGCCTGGTCATCACCCACTTTTGCCAAGTCTCTCACACATTCTCATACACCCCACCAAGACGTAGCCCATAGTAGTCTCACAATTCCTATATGCTCGAAGTGTGAATTAGAAGCATAGAGCCAGCTGAAGTGGCGCTCCCTTAAACTTTTGAAGAAAAGATCCAACATAGAGAAAAGATTTTGAAAGCTGCCTCCATCTCAGGTTTTGAAAAACATGATGAAACCTTCACTCTTGTTACTAATGACTGAGCCAGCAACTCTTAAATAGTGAGAAAATATCTTGTTATATTCATCACTTTGATAGATGATCTTCTAATAACATGACAGTTGCATGGCACCAGTATTTAAAGTGCACCTGAATTCAGCCAGACTTGACCGAAGAAAGAAACATGGGCAAATATGTTTTTTAAATGTTCTTTTTCCCGTCTTAGGAATTTAACTTACCAGGGGTTTTCAAAAAAAGATAAGAAGAAATGATACAAAGCAAACACGCACCATTGCAATAGAATGTAGAGAGAGGCTTTACAAGAAAACAACTTAGAGGAAACTGAAATGATGGCTCCCTATCTCTCCATGACCACTGGGGTTTCACAAATAGTCACTGGAGCAATTGTGAATTGGTACCCACAGATACATTGTCAAGGTGTTAAATTACAAGAGATATACAAATATCAGAGAGAGAGAGAAAGAGACAGAAAGAGGCATTTTAAGGAGGAAACACTGCCTCTCCCTTGCATGCACACTAAAAGTCTCGGTTGCCATCAGTCACAGTAATATAGCCATTCCAGCATGCCCTGCCTCAGTCATTCCATCTGGTCTTCATGAGAAAAGAATCTTACGTTGATCAGACAAAACTCAGAGATGCATTGCAAGCCACGAGATTGAGTGCTGCGGTATGGAGAGAAAGATGTCAAGCAGATAAACAACACAGCAGATTTCACTTTGCTTCTGTCCAGAACAATTTACCAACTTCTCTCCAAGACTCAGTATTTTGTGTTTGCTACAAAGCACCGAAATATGCTATAGTGTGGACACTTAGCTCTCATGTGAGGTCCCTTGAATGTGTGAAGCAGACATGCCATGCGAAATACAGGCCTATAACAGCTCTTAGTGCATAATGGGACTTCTCTAGTTCTCACCTAGCTGAACAGCTTGAGGTAAATGCACTGGTTCACCAGCACCAACTTTGTTTACAGTTGAAATGCGGAATCTGTAGGCTTCGCCTGGTGAGAGATTGTCCACAACAAACTCTGTGTTTTGAATAAATTCCTTGTTGCATTGCTGCCAGCTACTACCAGGCGTTTTCCTCTCAACATTGTAGCCTATGATGGCACAGCCACCATCGCTCAGCGGTGTGAACCAGGACAGAGTTACCGAGCAACTGCTCTTACTTAAAATCTCTGGATCTTCCGGGGGATCAGGGAGGGCTGAGGGCACAACAGAGTTCCAATGATGTATAAAATAAGTGCTGTCACTTTTTAGTGAGATTACAAATAAGCCCTCATTATAAACAATAAGGAGAAATCTAAGTGACACTTTCAGTATCTCTCTCACCATGAATCGGAGCTGCGTGAAAATCAGACACATCTTCACACAGCTGACAATTCTCTGCAGACCTGTGCTGTCTATGGTGGGGGTGACATATAGAGCAGGGTGGAATTTTTGGGGTGAATAATTTATTCAACCAAAAATGCATTTTTGGCTGATCCGAAACTACTGGCAAACATGACCTAATTAATACCGTTTGGGAAAAAGTTTTTTTTTTTCTCACCAGCAAACTGTGTGTCTAAATCTGTCCTTAGCCCAGCGGTTAGGTCACATGCCTAAGATGTGGGAGACCCAAGCCTGAATCCCCACTCTGGAGCAGGTCTCCTCCTCCCAGGTAAGCAGCCTGGCTATAAACTATTCTGGGGTATGGCTGCTCTCAATCTCTCCTGTTGAAGCTGTTCCACTTCATATAAACACTTACATAGTCATTGGGCCAGAGAGATAGTGTGAGGATGACTATACCCTCCTGATCAAAGCACCTAGGAGGTAGGAGACATGGCTTCAAATCTTCTGTTCATGTGATTCAGAGCAGGGATTCAAACCCCGGTCCCTCACAAGTGCCCTAACCACTGGATTAAAGGCTATAAAGGGGACACACACATATTTGCCTGCCTGAAACCAATTTTTCTGATTTGCCGACCATTTCCGAAAGTCTTCAGAACGAAACTGAATATTTTCCCTGATTTTGCAGTTTCCAGGCCAAACCAAAAAAATTAATTATTCACCCAGCTCTAGTGACGAGCAATAAACTCACTGCAACCACATTAGATCTCCTAACATTTACCAAGGAACCTTCCCAATTCTTGTGATTTTTAATGCCACCTTGTCCAATCAAAGACAAAGTACGGATGAGCCAAAAGCTCCAAAAATCAGGTCAGAATGTGCCCAGAGTTCAGGGATGGTCAGGCCCAAACTTTAATTACAGTCCATCTCTAATGGAAATGGAGTTATCACAGGATTGCACAAAAACTCTCGTAAATCTCACGGAAATTGCTCCAATACTTGTGCAACTATGGTGTCGCTCTCCATGTAAACCGGCAAATAGAGCATAAACGCATGAAAACATTGGAACCGTGTCCCTGCACATTACCTGGGGACTGATAATTACCCTCAGCATATCCATAAGGATTTATCATGCAATATACACTCTGGTTTAGAAGACAGAAATAGCTCTCTTAGAATCATAGAATATCAGGGTTGGAAGAGACCCCAGGAGGTCATCTAGTCCAACCCCCTGCTCAAAGCAGGACCAATCCCCAATTTTTGCCCCAGATCCCTAAATCGCCCCCTCAAGGATTGAACTCACAACCCTGGATTTAGCAGGCCAATGCTCAAACCACTGAGCTATCCCTCCCCCCTTTAGTCTGACCAATTTATTTGAGCATAAGCTTTAGATGAAGTGAGCTATAGCTCACAAAAGCTTATGCTCAGATAAATTTGTTAGTCTCTAAGGTGCCACAAGTCCTCCTTTTCTTTTTGCGAATACAGACTAACACGGCTGCTACTCTGAAACCTCTCTTTAGTCTGAAACCACATGGGTATTTTCCAAGAAAATTACTTGCCACTAGGTGGCACTGCAGTGTCTCTATGAAATTAAGGACCAAATTAGACTGTAACCTAGTCTTTAATTTTGGGCACCCAAAACCTCCAATTTGACTGTGCAAGTCTTGGATTCACAATTTATCAGCTTCTTGTTTGGGTTTACATCTACAACTCCCAAAGTCTAATAACCCTTTCTGCATGCACAAATGCTGTTTCCTTACACACCCCAATAATGGGGTTCCTAAAATTTAGAAGCCATTACTGAAAATTTGTCCCATAATGACAAACAGGACCTAAAAGGTCAACAGTTAATTTGTTATTAAATATGAGCAGCAAGATACCTGTGCACTGTGAAGTAAAGTATTGCTATACATCAATCAGATTGACCATGAAAATCTAGAATCAAATATCAGAGGGGTAGCCGTGTTAGTCTGTATCCACAAAAACGATGAGGAGTCCGGTGGCACCTTAAAGACTAACAGATTTTTTAGGGCATAAGCTTTTGTGGGTAAAAAACCCATTTCTGAAGAATAAATCTGTTAGTCTTTAAGGTGCCACCGGACTCCTTGTTGTTTTTGTAGAATAAAATAGCACATTTTCAAGTGCTTTTATTTTCTTGGTAATTTTTCCTCACTGACTGTAATTCAATTTTCCCTAAGGCTGGTAAGTTTGCAGAGTATTGTTTTAAATAAAGATAGAGACAGCTTGCTCAGAAAATTGGTTTCTTCACAAGTATGTACAGTTCTAGTTAGTACTTCACAGAAGCATCGTAGGTTACAAAATGGTGGATTTCAGCTAAGGAAACACTGAAAAAAAAATCTCTTCACTAGTTGGTTTAATTTTCATTTCATGAGACAGTCAGAGCAGAATAGCACAGCAGCAATTTATCTAACCTGGGGAAGCTGGTGTGCGCATCTGTGGGAAGGAGAAACAGAAAACAGCACAGATGTAAGAAAATCAGAGTGATACAGCTCGATCCTGTAGGCTGAGAAGCATAGAATCATAGGGTTAAAAGGGATCACAAGAGTCATCTAGTCTAACCCCCTGCCAGGATGCAGGATTGGTTGTGTCTAAATCAATCAAGACAGATGGCTCCAGCCTCCTTTCGAAAACCTCCAGTGAAGGAGCTTCCACGACCTCCCTAGGCGTCTGTTCATTGTCCTGCTGTCCTTACAGTTAGGAAGTTTTTCCTGAGATTTAATCTAAATCTGCTCTGCTGTAGTTTGAACCCATTGCCTCTTGTCCTGCCCTCCATGGTACAAGTGCCAATGGCTAGAATTGGCAGAAATGTACACCGGATAAACCTACCTATTACAGATAACGTGGCTGATGCAATTGCATCCCTTGCAGCAAAAGTCACCTCTCCAGCATGATGTGGTTGGGCTTTCTTCAGGATCAGTCTGTAGCTGTCTCCATCTGCCTGTATTTCCCAGTTCTCGTCTGGTTGGATATCCACGTCATTAATAT
Organism: Chelonia mydas; assembly: GCF_015237465.2. NCBI lineage: Eukaryota > Metazoa > Chordata > Testudines > Cheloniidae > Chelonia > Chelonia mydas. Next base: position 253,920,516 of record NC_057850.1, read on the forward strand.
ACCAGGCGACTTCGCTGACTGGTACTGCTTCACTTAAAACACAGCTAAGTGTAGCTTGGCCCCCAGCAGTGACTTCAGTGTCAACCAAAGGCTGCAAAATTTCCAGGCGCCATCCTGCAGGTAAAAATATGTAATCAAACCCCAAGATTTAAGTGTCAAGATTTATACTTAATCTTCTTGCTGAATCTTTTGACAGCTAGACCACATGGGCTGGCAGAAGAGCCTGATGAGTTTTCTAAGGTCTAGGTTATGCAATCTGGTTAAAGGTGACAGAGATCTTAGAAGCTAGACTGCCAAAGCTATCAGGAGAGCTCCTTCAGATCTGTGTACTGTAAGCTCCTGTTTTGGTCCAGCTTTAGCCCTGATTCTGCATGCTCATGTGTAGGGGGATCCCTTTACTTGTGCAGAACCACATTAAAGTCACTGGGGCTCTGTCCTGCTGCTAGAGTCCATCTGTGCCAACAGGCTTCAGGAGAGGGGTCGTTACTGGATATAAGGGCCCTTTTCCCAGTTTTAGCCAAAAAATTCAAAAGCACTTTTCTCACTTAGAGCTTGGGGAGTTTTGCACAAGCAAATGGCAGTTGTCTCTGAAGAAAGATGACTATTTCCTGACATTTTGTGAAAATAGCAGCAAAATTCATGAAATGATGGTGAATTCATAACACTCCACATGCTTGCTGGTGTTGTGGGCACAACCATCTGTAAAGCACAAACTAAAAAAGCTTCTAAGCTTTAGTAATCTCCCTTCATGCCCACACTTACTTCACTGGTTCATCCTCACCCTCTCTTTTCCCCTTTTCTGTAATTTGATTTGGGATTCGTTCCCTCGCTGTTTTCCACTCAAGGAGAACATTTCACAATTGTCTTTTGTCTCTGTCAGCAAATAAAAACAACTAAAACAATGTCCTCCCTTTACTCTTTTCAAACAGAGAAGAATATCCATAGAATGATATTAGGGGGTTTCAAATGGTTTCACATTTTGCTCTTGAATTTCTTTTCCACCTGCAACCTACACTATTTCCATGTTTTCCCTATTGAGTAGTTTGTGAGTGCTGTCAAGAGCAGAAGACGACAGACCTTGAGTCCTTTGAATTCAGCTCCTCTCTTTCCTACTTTTTACTCTACTGTACTATTTTCCCTCAATGAAATTCAGTGAAGGACATTGGGTGAAGTGACATGACTGGACATCCTGAAGACATGTTGGATTTCACTTTTTGTGAAAAATTATTCACATACTCTGGGTTTAGGTCCTGCAAGCTGGTAACGTACAACTAAGGGTGACTAACATAATTAGGGTTTGCTCTGGATCAGATCTTCAGTTTTTTTCATGGAACATGCCATTGGGCACATATCACTGTGAGACACATGATGCCCAGATATGAAATGGAGATTGTGAGAGTGTAGCCAGACAGGGGCACTAATGCTCCTAAGAATTATAAAGAAATGTTGAGTAGATAAATGAATATGCTCCTCTTTATATCTAGTTGAAATTATTTGGTTGGACAACTGAGATTGAGATAGGTACTTTGTACAACTGTGAGAGCTGTGACTGTGAATCCGTTTTCTGCCAACAAAAAACTGATGTTTTTGGGAACTCGGGGCTCAAATAAATCTTTTATCTTCGTGATATTTTGTGTATGTCACGAAGATAAAAGATTTATTTGAGCCCCGAGTTCCCAAAACATTATTTTAACTCTACATCCTGTATAAAGAGCTTGATTAATTTCTGTCTGCAGGAGAAGCAGACGGGGGGAACTGATGGAAATGTAGAAAGCATGGAAGATGCACTGCTAAGTGTACAGAAAACACGCTGTTCAATCACAGTAGAAAAGAAGCGAAGATCACCATAGACAGAAAAGAAACCTGTCATAGACAGAAAAGAATTAGGAGCTGTTGGGGAGTATAGCTACCCAGCCCAACTGAGAGATGCTATTCCTCACCAAGAAGATAGACTGGAGGGAAACAAAACTGTGTGGAGAACCTTTGAAAGATAGAAGACACAGTTCCACCTCTGTTTAAAAATTAGATTTTTGACATTGGTGTACCACCAACCCATGAGCTGTTACACAAACACTACAGCAAGAAGGTTTGAAGAGCAAGCTGGACTGCGAAGCATGGGAGGAGGTATGCATGGCTTACACGGAAAAAATATGAAAGCACATAAATGGATAAGAGAAAAAAAACAAGATGAAAGACCAGTTGAAAACTCTGATGAATCAAAAATAGCATTGAGCTTCCAGTAGCTGAACTATAAGGCAGGCTGAAAGACATAGTATACTTACAACTGGCAAACGAAAGATGAAGATGGAGAGACATGTTTGCAACCTATGTGGCTACATTTAACCAAGAAGCAGCATGTTTGTCAATGCCATGAGGCGATGCAATCACTCAAATACATAAGCCAGGTTTTATTTAATATATATTATGTATGAATAAAGGTTTCTCATTACATGTAAATTTGACATAGCATTGTCACAATTTAACCACTTTTTCCAAATGTTGACTAGCAGTAGACAAGGCAGTCCCAAATAATTCCCTACAGGAAGAATTTTCTAATGGTACCACAGAAGCATTGGTGCTAAAAGACTATCAACAGATGGAATTTATACTGATGACTAAGTAGCCACAGCAAGAGAGAAGACCCAGATGTCAAAGTGTCATGAGTTAATTTGCAGTGCATCTTTACAATGTAACTCAGTTATATTATCAGCTGTTATTGTAAGATATTAAGCCATACTACACCTGATAAACAATTGTAAAAAATGTAACAAACTAAAAAGAGTATGATGAAATAACCATAGTTTAGATCGTTAGAAGGAAAGAAAACAAAATTAAATTAAATTATATTAAAAGTTCAAACTCAGTAAAGTAGAGATTGACCAGATCCTCAGAGGTCAAGGGTGGCTTTTGCTTTGGCTTACTATAGGAAACAGGCCAGCCATAAAAGTCAGATGTGGGTTCAAACTCTTCTGAAATTCTTGGGCGTTTAGGATCTGGGCCAGTCTTTACTGAAAATCTCAGACCCTTTTGCAATTATCATTGTTCATCCTTTGAGTGCGAAGATGACCATGACACCACCGATTGGTTTGGTTTCTGTGAACACAGAGTAGCTGATCAGGCCAATTTGAGCTTTGAACTGTCTGTGGCACATTGAACAAGAGATGCCATCGTGGGTTGCTTGATTAACAGCTAACATGCTGCTGTTACGAAATTTACCCTGCAGGTACTTCTGCTCTGCCTCAGCAGTTCTCCTCCACTCACAGACTTTTGCTCTAGTATGGATGACATTTCGCCAAATAGAACTACCATGAAGAAGGTCTTCCCGGAACTCGGGGTCTGTGCTGAAACCCTCCAAGGATAAACTTGAGGGAGTTTTTGAAATGTTTCCTCTGGCCTCCCTGAGAGCACTTTCCCTCCTTTAGCTTGCCGTAAAAGATCTTCTTTGGCAGTCACTCATCTGACATTCTGGTGACATGGCCTGCCCATCTCACCTGTGATTTCATCAGTGGAGTATGGATGCTTGGAATGCCTGCCCGTATGAGAACCTCAGTATCTGGAACCTTGTCTTGCCATCTTATCCTCATCAGTTTCCCCAAACAGCCCACGTGAAAGTGATTTTGTATAATTATCATAATAGGCATTTGACAGTGGCTCCTTTTAAAGCCAGCTCACCAAAATAAAGGCTGTTTTCTGACATAAAATCTAGAGAGAGACAAGAATGTATCTGCCACAGATTATCTTCTCTCTGGCATTGAATTGAAGTAGGTAGGTAAGGACAAAAGGGGAGAACAAATTAGGAATTATCAGGGAAGGCAAACAGCTGATTGAGTTTGAACATAGTCCTGCACTGGTTTCCAAGACACAAGAGGGACAAGCAGCATTCACAGAGGTTACAGATCAATGCAGGGAAGATGAAGATCAGACTAGTTGTACAATGGAATTCAAGGGAGGACGGATTATTTGACAGATAACTAGCACAAAGGAGTTCACATACCTGGGCACCCCAATTAGCATAGATGGAGAGGTAATACATGAAATAAATACATAAAAGAGCCACATTTATTCCTAGTGCAATCATGGGCAATGACACTGGTTTCAATAGAGTTGCATCTGTTTACAGCAGGGCTGAATTTGTTTTAATAAATAGCAATAGATGCATGTAACTGATTCAACAAGATTGGGCAAGCAGAAAACTGAAGCTAAAAACTCGAACATCCTGCAACCATAATTTCATTATGTTGCATGGCTGTGAGATTCTGTGTCCGATTGAAAAACGGAAGCATTCCCTCATAGGAAGAATGCTTTGCAAAGCTCATGAGTATAATATCGTAAGATAAGTTAAGGTGCAGTTCAGGAAAACAGTACGCTGGAAAGCGTACAAGAACAGAGGTTATTTTGGTTGGGCCACATCTATCAAGATGTATAATGAGTAAATGTAAAAGCAAGTCCTAAAATATGGGAACACAAGTGATGGATAGTCAGACCACAGAGAAACGGATAAAGCATGTTTGAGAAGGATTCATCTCTGCTGAGTAGCAGAAAGAAATGTTAATGGTTGTGTTCCACAGCCAACAGAAGTTGTGCAAAGTATACTCACCTTTGCCATGATGCCTGCAAATCAGTCAGCAGTGGCTAGGCTGTTTGGTCTGCTGCTATTTCTACTTAATAGGGTTGCCAACTCTGACTTAAGCTATTCCAGGAGATCTTTTTTCCCCCAACATGCCAATGTCGTTTTCTTAAAATATCCTATTAAAATCTCCCGGATTGCTTTCCAATAGTCACCGGCAGATCAGTGCTGATTCCAGAAGACTCCAGGCCAAACCTGGAGGGTTGGCAACTCTATTACTTAACCTAATCGGGACGGTTTCACTGTTTATCTTGTTGTCATCCTCATTTGTTTGTTTAATACACCCTTTGTTGTCTTGGTATGCTAATAGATTCAAAGCTCTTTGGGGTAGTGGCTGCTTTTTATTCTATGTCTGGGCATTGCCTAACTGACTGGGGCCTCTAGGAAATAATGTAATTAACAGTAATAATTATGATGATCATGATGTACATTGTAATCTGTGAACCCTTGAAATATCTATATCTCTGACCCATTAGAATACTTACTCTCTGAATGAATGTGGCTTGTTTCTAGCTAATTTGCACAATTTATAAGCATTATATGAGACGTGGCATATGTCACTTCCTACACACAAGTGCTTGTCACATGAAACATAAGTAGTAAAGTATAAAATAAAAGATTTCTCTGTGTGAAGCAGAAGTAATGCATGGAGCCCATGACCTATGCTACTCATGAACTATCCAGCTCTGGCACTCAACAAATATTTTTCTGGGTTGTCCAGCCTTTCAAACCAGAAAGATAACACTCCAAGCACAGGTCTGTCATTGTTACCTTTCACAGTCAGGAATGCAGATGTCACAGCATCACTAGTCAGGAACGTCACCCTGCAGTTGTCCTGGGGAGTGAGGTTCTTCAACAGGAGAAGATGCCTGCGTCCATTTTCAAAGTAAACCATCTCAATGTTTTCTGTGGTTTTGGCAGGCTCATCATCAATCAGCCAGTTGTAATTGTAGCACTCTGGTTTGGAAAGGTAGCACTCAAACAGAGCTTCACCACCTTCCATGGCTTCCACATTCTCCAAACCCTTGACAATACTGTTCTTGGCTAATGAAAAAGGAAAATGATCAACAACATTAGCTATTTTGCTTACACACTTCTGAGTAATAGTGAGCCTTAGAGCACACTATATAATTCCCATCACCTGGAAGCTGATATGAGATCATATGGGGAAAGTTAGCTTGTGGTTTCTCCTTTTAAATTTCAGTGGCATCCAAACACAACATGATGTTTAAAATACATCCACAACAGCGATGTGGTCTAACAAGTAGTAAAATAACTCTAACCCGGTGTTTCCTTCTGGCTTTATTCAACATTTATCCAATAGCCTGACCTATATCTTTATAAATGAAGGATGAAATCACATTGTTTGTATGAACTGAATAATTGTTTAATGGAAGCCAATACAAAAAGCCTTCCACAGTCCAAGAATATAGGGTATAACCAGTTTCCTTTTGTGTACAACAGGAATCCTCTTGCCAACCTCCACCATATATATAATTAACATCATAGCTAGAAAGATTTGAAACTGATAGGGAGCTCATCTTAAAATCTTACCACCTTTTATACAAAACATGTCCTTATCTCAGCAGCAGACTACTGTTGGTCAATGCATTGATATTTGTAATCTAAGCCAACAAGAGATTTTTCAAATTGTACTATTAAAAGCCATTTGCAAAATTACAATTTATTGCATCGGCAACAATTTTTTAGTAGTAACTTTCTAATTATTACCAAATTCTTCTGACATACGTCCAGGACCTGATTTTCTAATCTGAGTGTCGGGGGCCGGGGCCATCGTGTGTGCAGAAATGTGCACAGATGTGCATGACCCATTTGCACACAACTACTGCAACTGCATGCACCAAGTGATAGTTGCACACAATTAACCAATTTGATGCACATATCCCCAATTTGTGTGCACAACCAGGTTAATTGCATAGACACATTAGGCACACACTACTGTACACATTTATGTATGCTGAGTTGGGTGAGCACAGTTTAGAAGCTGAAACCCACAATGCTCACATGAGTTATATACCATGGTCCTCCTGATCAACGTTCTAATATAGCACCAGAATAATGGGCCAATCAATCCTGTTTAGTAACCACATCAATCATTGTAACTTCTAACCCACGTGCAATTGCTTTTCACCTAGAAAATGTATTCCCTAGCAAAGCCAAATCAGTTTTTCTGAGGTTCCAGAATTTTCCAACTTGAACGTTTAAAGAGAACAATGGTCTTGTGCCTAGGGCAAAGGACAGGAGTCAGCAGCATGACTGCATTCCTGTGTAAATGTATCTATGTCATTTAATTTCTCTGCACTCCACTTTCCACATATATAGAATGTTGATACTTACAGATCCCTGCCCCCACTCCCCCCACCAGGGCGTTTTAAGACTACATCCATTAATACTTGGTAAGTGCTTTTAGACCCTAAGATGGAAGGAGCTACCAAAGTGCAGAGCATTATAATCAATAATAATATGGCTTTTTAACTGAGAACCATCTCACAGTTCAGAAACCAAACAACAGCTCAGAAACCAAATATTTCTAACCATAATAGCGTACCCAGTAATTGAAAACAAGAATTCCATGTGCAAATAGCAGAAACCTAGTTATTAAAACATTATATCCGCTATGCTCTACTGTTGTTTGCTTTGATCACTTGGATATTTTGGTTTTTTAAAGGCTTTAAATGGCAGGTTGTGGGTCACGTTCTGTAGTTGCTCCATGTAGGTCTCCCACTGAAGTCAAGGAGAGTTCCTTACATGGAGCAGCTGCAGGTCAACCCCCTCAGTTAGTTACTACTGGCAAACGTATGGTAGTTTTCTTGGAAGTATCTTACACACCATCAATTCTAAGACTGAGATCAGGTGTCTTTCACCTTACATGGGACACCAAACGCTAGATTGGTCTTTATGTATCTCAAAAACCCGTGCAGGAAGATTTTCAAAAATGCCTACAGGTTACAGCATCACAACTCCCATTTAAGGCCAATGGGCCTTGTGCTACTAAATCTATTAGGCCTTTTTGAAAATCATCCCTGTGATGTTTGGACAATTATTTTTTAAAATATATTCATTTCCACTCTGTCCTAAATTGAAAATAAATAACTACAATAAAGACTGCGTGGCACTTGCATAGCACAGTAATGGAGGCAATACAAGTACCTAAGATAGAGACTGAAAATAGTGACTCTTGAATGCAGACTCCGAGCAACTGAGTCCAAGACATATATAAACACAGCTCTGTTAATTAGACCAATAAAGGTTACATATGGGGCCAGATCCTGATCCTACTAAAATCAATGGCAAAACTCTCATTAACTTCATTGGAAACAAGATTTAGTCTTTGGTGGGAAAAAATATAAGAACAGGATACAACAAACCTTGAAACACTGTTTTCTGTAACCTAAGAATCAAGCTGCTCTCCTCATCTTTTCTATCACAGACACTTAACTACACGTAAAATAATATTTCTATTGTTTTTCCACTTTTTCTCTCCCAGGGACACTTACAATATTTAATTTCAAATTACATGAGGCTTTACAAATTATTATTTTAAATAGATATAAAACTCAAGGAAGGTGAGCTGTAGATTAGATTAACTGAAAATAAAAAAATACAATGCCATTTTATCCTTTAGTTAATTTTTTAAAGCACTTTGTATGTGAAAAACACTATATAAAAACTATTATTTTTCAAGTCCAAGAACGCCACATCTGCAGCATGATAATAATTCAGCAGAACATATCCCATTTGATTAGTGCTACCTCCAAATTCAGTTAATTGGAGAGCAGGCATGATTACCTATACGCGTTTGGAACCGTAAGTGGGCATGAAATTGAACTAGTTGCCAACTTTATTTTGTACATTTTCACATTCAACTCATGTTATGGCCAAACATGTTTCTCATTATTATTGATATTGGAATGAACACCCAATGACTAGGTAACGATTTGCCACTTATTGTCAGATGCGGCTGTGATTTGCCACTTGGTTGCTATTTGGTCCCCTTAGTAGTCTTCCTTTTGTGCTGGAAGACCTCACCTTGAACATCAAGCATAGCCACAACTTTAGTGCTTCCAGCTTCACAAGAATAGATGCCACTGTCTTCTGGAAGGGCAGGTTTAATTTTTAGCTTGGCTACATTCCAGTCCTGCTCGATAATGACTCGTTGCCCATCTGCAGAAACTTCCTGATCATTTTTCTTCCATGTGGCTTGCACTGGCCTAGAGTACTGGCATATGAGCTCTGCTGTGCCATCTTCATCAACGGTAATGTCCTGCATGGGACTGACCACCTCAATAGTTGGATCTGTCAACCAACATGTCAGGAGGGACATGCATTAGTGGATCCTTATGGAAAGGGCAGCTTAGATTTTGTCAAGCACAGAGCCCGCGTGGAATGGGAAGCAAATGAAATGAAATTACAAGCATAAGGCTGCCCAGATGCGCTACAGGCTAGCAGGTTTAGCGTTTGCTTGTGTCAGCATCAAGCCGCGTGGAAGCAAACAGGGTATATTAGGATAGCTGTACTGTCAGATAGTTCAGACCAGTGGTTCTCAAACTTATTTGATTGGGCCCCGCTTCTTTGTGTCTGTAGTTGCTTGCGTGCTCCTTCCCCCGACCCCACAAGTAGATATACTGCCACCCAGCTCTGAAGGCAGAGCGGAGAGCAGCAGCCCCTGCGCCAGCAGAAGTACGGGTGGCAGCGTGAAAGGTGATATTTGTCAACATCACTTTTCACAGCAGACTTAGTGTCCCATTGCCACCCTGACTTCTGCGCTGCTGCTGCCACCCCAGGTGAGGGATTGAGTGGAGGGGAAGGAGAGCCCAAGCCGAGGTGGTGTGGTTCCAGCTATCCCCTTTATTCCTGCCTCCCGGGTGTGCACGGCCCTTCTGCACCAGCCCCAGCCACCCGGGGCTGACAGAGCTCTTAAATAAAATCACACAGCTCACACCTCCCTTGACACATTTGCCCCATAGTTTGAGAACCCCTGGTTTAGCCTAAATAACTAAGACTTATACTAAGATTCTTGAAGGCTATTTTTCTTTGGAGGGCATCCACTGGGATTTTCTCCCTCTCCGTCATTTGCTCCTCACAATGACACATATCACAGGAGCCCTCGTTCCACCAAGGAGCACGGAAGGTGGCTCACGCTCAAGTATGTCAGGGCTTCTCAGAATCTGTCAGGGGTGGAGATAGTGAAGTGGGATGGGCGAGCTGCCTTGAGAAGATGGTTGAGTGACTTAAAAACAGAAAAGTCAAAATGAACATATTCAGCAAGATTGGCTGGGGTTTAGCTGGGTGACTCCAATTAAACTGGTAAGTCTGTGCTAAAAATGAACCCCAGTGTGATTATATGTTCATCTGATTAAATCTGGCCAGGAATTTTCCAACAACAAACCCATAGCTTCCAACTGGATGTGATATGATGGTGCCTGTACTATGGTACTTTTGATGCCCAAAAGAGAGCAGCAGCGGTACTCAGGACTGTCTGAAAGTTCATAGGAGCCTTTCTCTACGTGAACAATCTGTGAAAGCTACTTGAAATTAAACGTATAATCACATTAGGCATTCCGGCTTAGCACTGGTCATAAAGTCTGTCAGAAACCCACACGCAGTAAGGCAAGCATGGCACTACAGCTCGGCAACCCTATTCTGGACCTTCCAAAATATCATGGAGAGGGCACTCCACAGAAGAGAAGTGCCCAGTTTTTGACTGATCTTGTGTCTGTCTGTGTATAAAACAAACGATTGCATGTAGCCATCTAACTAGTTGATTTGTAAAGTCAATCATGTAACTACAGTAGAACCTCAGAGTTACGAACACCAGAGTTACGAACTGACCGGTCAACCACACACCTCATTTGGAACTGGAAGTACGCAATCAGGCAGCAGCAGAGACAAAAAAAAAAAAAAGGCAAATACAGTACAGTACTGTGTTAAAAGTAAGCTACTAAAAAATTAAAGAGAAAGTTTTAAAAAAAGATTTGACAAGGTAAGGAAACTGTTTCTGTGCTTGTTTCATTTAAATTAAGATGGTCAAAAGCAGCATTTTTCTTCTGCATAGTAAAGTTTCAAAGCTGTACGAAGTCAAAGTTCAGTTGTAAACTTGAAAAAACAACCATATCGTTTTATTCAGAGTTACAAACATTTCATTGTTACGGACAACCTCCATTCCCGAGGTGTTCGTAACTCTGAGGGTCTACTGTAGATAACTCAATGTTACCATTAGTACCCATGGCTCATTGAATCTTGAATTGAGGAACCCAAGAAATCCTGCAAATGGTCCTGGTAGCTGACTGCTCCCGCTGAGAAAGGTGATACCCATGCCCCTGCTGTTGAATTTTGATGGTCTTTACTTTCTTTTAAAATATCACTGCTGAAGATAGCTGCTATGGTTATAGGCATAATACAATAAAGTAAAGGAAGCAAAACTGAAGATTTTGCAAGCTTCAAAAGCAGGCATAGGGCATCCTCCTAGATGCTACTTTGTATTCCCCCTCCATGAGAGTATTTGCAGGCGATAATATTTATTGTATATATTTGACCAAAAATCTGAATGGCAATTGAAATAGCAGCCTCTCAGCAAAGCCCTTCTCCCTGGGAGCACAGCTATGCTACAAAGGACTTGGTAGGTGTGAAGCTATATAATCAATTAGGTTAAAGAACTAGTAGTCACTGAAGGTCTAGACCAGAAGGAGCCTTTATCTTAAGAAGCAGAACTCATTGCAGCCTCGCTAAAATCAGGTAAACTGGACCTGTGAGAAAATGCTCCTCTCAACAACGTGTGCATTTCACGGACGTTAATGGAAATTATATGCATGCTTTGGCATGCAAAGGCAGCCCAAAGATGTCTGCTGAAATCCTCCTGCTCGGCTCAGTTCTGTTCCCTAAGGGCTTTATTATGGCTTTTAATGGCACAGCTCCCCTCGTGAGAAATGTGATGGCAGCTCCTGAGGCCGTTCTTGCTGCTTAGGGCTGAGGAGTTGGTGGTGTAACAGAAAATTGATGAAGTGAGCTGTAGCTCACGAAAGCTTATGCTCAAATAAATTGGTTAGTCTCTAAGGTGCCACAAGTACTCCTTTTCTTTTTGCGAATACAGACTAACACGGCTGTTACTCTGAAACCAGAAAATTGATGGCCATTTCAGATTGCGATTACACATCTCTGACTAGTCCTGTTTTAGTTAAAGGACACAGCTACCCAACAAGGCAGAGGATTTTAATGGAAAGAGTAGCTAACCTGCTACGCCTCTTGGTATGTGGCTCCCTTCCAATAATACAAGAAAGACAAAAATAATTTTTTTCTCAGTGCAAAAGCAAAGTAAAGTCTCGGCTTTTCCCGAGAACTCTAAAGGACGGTGTATGTGCAGGGGATTTCTTTATTGTAAAGTCTGGAGTTCAGCTTTATTTGCAGTTCATGGCTACCTTTACCAGATCTAAAACAGCATCAAGTCAACAGCCACAGAACGTTCTCACTACAGTACTAACCAGCAGTACATCGGTAACAAATTAGTGGGCCCAAGTCACCATTGTGTTACTGCAATTTTAGGCCTGTGTTATTCCACTGCGATCCATCCAGGCACCCCGACTCGTTCTGCGTTCCCATGCACAAGAGCTCGCTGGCATCGATGTTGATGGAGTTATGCCGTGTCCACACTCCAGCCACACAGTGATGAATCAGGCCCAATGTCTGCGCTCGCGTGTCTTGTGGAGCAGTAGCAGCGTGATGGTTATATGGTATTGAAGTGGACACAGTGGCAAAATGAGGACAGACACATGCATGGAATTAAGCCGCAGGCTGCAACTTTAATTAAACTTTAAGATGGGAAGGGGCGCTATCCACCCATCCCCCACACTCTCCTATATCATGTGTTTAATTGGTTCCAGTGCCGGGGTTCCAGGGCTTCCTACTATATGACCCATAATGTGTGGTATGTTCTCCTCAGCCTGCCCCCCAGGACTCAGCTCATTGAGTCCTAGCACCCTGCCCTCCTCGACAGGGTAAAGCAGGGTGGGGACCTCAGTGTGCAAGGGCAGTGAGGTCTCTCCCTAGCACGAGCCCAAGGCTCATCACCAAAATCCAGGTCTTGTACCTCTGGGAACTGTTCATTTTATCCTTTTAACCACACTGGAAACCAATCGCAAGTTGCGACGAATAAACACCACCACTCCAGTACCTCAGCTGGGTACTAAAGGGTCCTGCTTAATCCACTGTGCCTTGAACATGCTGCAAGGAAGGCAAAAACTCCCTGGTCCTACACCAGTTGGCCTATGGGAGAAAAATTCCTCCCTGACCCCCTAAACAGGCCATCGGTTAGACCCACAGCATCTGTCAGGCCAGGTTCCCATGCCTAGTTTGAGTGGGTAGGGTGGGCTGCTGGAACAGAGCCGAAAGATGCTCCACATGGCCCCCACACCAGGTTAAATAATGGACACTGGGGAATGCTGGCCAATCAGCACTCCTCTCTCCTGGCTGGCCAATGGGTGCCAGAGCCTCACGGGGGGTGGGGAGCTATCTATTGTCTATTGGCGAGTGTCTCCCTCCCTTGCTGCTGGGGCTGTCCCCCTTTCATCGCTGGCCCCATCAAGTTCTCCCACTCATTAATGTGAGTGTGTGGCATTTATGGTAATATTCTTGTATGGTCCTGGGGAGGACACAACACCGAGGTACCACAATGGTAAGATTAAATCCTCACCATCTGTTTCCAGAGTCTGAACAAATCCTGACTGTGCTGCCCGGTAAAAGCCACAGGCCTGATCCTACAACCCTTACTCAGCTGAGTCACCCTTATTCACAGAAGTAGGTCTGTTGAAACCAACAGGTCTACATGCATGAATATGGACAACTTGCATGAGTAAATATTGCAAGCCTGGGCCCTATCCTAGAGTCCACTAGTTATGAAAATATTATGCCACTGGCAGAATACTAACAACAGTATTTTGGAGGAATTTCATACAGGTAACCAGAAGGCAGGAGTGCTAGTATGGAGAGTAATTTGGGGGATGGACATCTGCATCTTTCTAAAAAAAAATACCTTTGATTAATAATTTAGCTGAAGATATGAGGGACCCAGCTCTGAAAGTCACAATCCCCGAATCATCAGACCCCAGGTTCTTTAGGGTCAAAGTGTGGATTTTTCCATCTCTCACAGCGATTTCATTCACAGAGCTGTTCTGAACGGGAGATCCATCAAGCCACCACTGTATGTTCTGCACCCCCAGGTGCGAGAGCTCGCAGGTGAAGGTGGCCGACTCACCCGCAAAGACATCCATGTTCTTTAAACCACAAACTATCTCTGCTTCCTCTTCTGTATAACAGAGCAAGAAAACGGGTACACCAAAGGAAAACAAAGGACAAACATATACACGTTCCTTCCGCAGAACTGATCTAAAGTACAGTTCTTAGATTCTGTGAACTACATTCAAACTGTCCTGCATAAATAAACTTGTCACACTCATTCAGATAAACAATGCACTTGCCGACAAACATAGTGGGTTTGTTCGGACATACTATTTCAATATGAGGACAGTCTAAGAATTTCGTGATCCATTCATGATTTGGTGTCCTGTATGGTGTCATCTGCACTGATATTGTAAACAATTTAAGCCAGGGATCTTCCCTGTGATTTAAGTACTGTGTATACTTACAATGCTATAAAATAACATAATAATAATTAACAACATGGTATTCAATATCTTCATAGCAGTCACTCTAAGCAAATAGTCATTTAAGCAGGTGCTGTTATACCATTTTACAGACAGTATGGTCATTGTTTTTGAACTCCATTATATGATAAATATTGGTCCATATTCACGCTTGGTATAAAAGTGTGCAACATCACTGAAATCAAGCCAGAAATTGGTGGAGTTGCACCTACTTACATCAGGACTAAATCTGGCCTGTTGACTGAAGAACCACCTGTTTGAACTCAACCAGAAATGTGAGGTAATTTGAAATGATTTATTCTTACCTTGCACGTACACAGAGCCTGTGGTCATCTCATACCCAGTGCTACAGGTGTAGGGTCCGCAGTCCTCAACCTCCAAGTCATGAATAATTAACTCCACATTGGTGCCATTCTGACGCATCTCATACTTGTCACTGGGCTGAAGTACCAGCGCTCCTTTCCTCCACTCCACCAGGGCATCAGGTCTGGAGATCTCACACCGCAGGACAGCTGTTCCCCGTTCTTCGGCCTCTATGTTATGCAGCTCTTCTTTAAAAAGCACTGGTAGCACTGCAGTGGAGAAGCAATTACTGCAGCAGTGAGAATGCTCAAGTGTGAATTACTGAGGCTTACTGAACCAGCCCATTAATCACAGCCCCCCTTCTGGCCACCTCTCTCTGGGTAGTTGCTAGTTGTGGCTGAGAGAGATGGAAAACTATAAATGCCATCCCACTACAGTGCTTCAAGTTGCACTATGGCCAAAGCCCCAGAGGGACTGGCCACTGACAAAACAATAACAGTAGATCATGGTTGTTCAGTGCAGAACGAGGAGGAATGGTCTCAAGTTGCAATGGGGGAGGTTTAGATTGGATATTAGGAAAAACTTTTTCACTAAGAGGGTGGTGAAACACTGGAATGCGTTACCTAGGGAGGTGGTAGAATCTCCTTCCTTAGAGTTTTTAAGGTCAGGCTTGACAAAGCCCTGGCTGGGATGATTTAACTGGGAATTGGTCCTGCTTCGAGCAAGGGGTTGGACTAGATGACCTTCTGGGGTCCCTTCCAACCCTGATATTCTATGATTCTATGATTCTATGCAGGGCTGCTATGAATTATGGCTTTTTAAGGGGCCTGTATTTGGCCTTCGTTTTCACACCCACAGTTTTGTGGCTACAAGCACCTATAAGCACAAAGATGCAGGTGTAAATGATAGTATTTGGACATCTAACTATCTGAATTGCATGTGTAATGCAACACCCCTGGGTGGGTCATCAGTAACAGATACTGCACCCAGCACTTCTGGAGCTGGCAGCTTAAAGCCAGTAGCAAACTCAGACCTCTAATGGCTTAGCCATTAGAGGGAAACAGAGTGTGACATTGCATAAGTGTGGGTTGTTATACAGGTACAATCAGGGGATACTGGTGGCCATTTCTAAGTCAATATTTGCTAACTTTTAACATACAGCAGTATGTCATATGCAGCAGTATTCCCCCATTCTAAGTATAGGGAAATACTCTTATCTCAGATAATGTCACGTAGGAACAGTCAGCAAATCTCAATTTCATAGAAGCTATAGTTTATGCCTACTGTCAATAGCTTCTGCAATTTTGTTCCAGCATCCAGTTGTGAGATTCAAAATGCAAGTGCAAGAATAGAAGTGGTTTTTAAAAAAGTTTGGTCCACCAGGTACAAATAACTGTGTAGTGATACCCTGTATCATTGTTATAGTAAAAGGAGATTTGCTGGCAGATAAACGTTACAGATAATTCTATTTTACCAATTTTGGAGGACAGCCAGGGCCTTTATGACTATTTACCACAAATCAAACCTTTTCCTACCTTTTACTAGCAGTGCTGCAGTGGTTTGTTGATCTCCTGAATCACATGTGTACTCCCCAGCATCCTGAAGTTCCACGTCATAAATAAACAGCTCAACAAAAGTCCCCTCTTGCCTGAGCTCATACTTGTCACTTGACTGCAGCACCACATCTCCTTTCCTCCATTCAACTGGAGCACTCGGTTTTGTCAGCTCGCAGCGCAGCGCGGCCGTACACCCTTCCTCGACTTCCTCATTTTGGAGCCAACGTTTGAAAAGCACAGGTAGGGCTGACAGCATGAATTAAGCAAAACAAGAGAGGAGGTTTGTTTTGTTAAAAAATGAACTGATAACAGCTTGAACAATAATGGAATTCCTGAAGACAACAGGTCAAATTCTGCCTGCATTTACTCCCAGTCAGGGTGTAGGAATGCAAACAAGGATAGAACCTGGCCTATAGTCATGTCAGAATTGTTGATAGTTCTCTGGTAGAGCAACTATTTGTTGTTAGTTAGTAATAAAGTTTTGCAAAGTAGTTTGTACTGGGGGATCATTTAATATCTGTGTCTTTATAATTCAAAATGATGAAGGGATTCCAATGGGAAAGGGCGGTTTGGTTTTACATAATATTGGTCAGGCTTCAGTTCTGTAAAAAATCAGAAGAATGTCTGATTCAAATCCAGGTTCAATTTATCTGAACCTCCAAAGTTTGGGTAGTGAGGTCTGAATTAGTCGCTCCAGTTTTGACCCATCTCTATTGGTCAAATCTCTACTAGCTAAATTTGGTTTGCAAAGTTTTGTCAGTCACATTTGGGGTGATAACCAAAATAAGACCCAGGGGCATTTTGGACTGGAGCTCTATTTATCTGAAACACAAGATAGTTTTAACCACTTTTTTAAAAAACGGAGACTAAAATTGTCCAACAAACCATCATTTCATTTATAGTACTTATAAGAGGCTTATTTTTAAATGAGTAATGCTGCAAATCTACATGTAGTCCATTTTCAAGGTAAAATTGATGATTGCCTATACATTCAATAATCTCTACCACTGCAGATGAATAATTACTAGAGATGAGCAAAGATCAGAATTTCTGCCCTGTGGCAAATTCTGATATTTCAACATTTGTTTTCATCCAGAATTGGAGTGCAAAATCAAAACAGGGATTCGTGTACAACAAAAATTCTGAAAAAAATTGATTTGGAAATATAAAAATGTTCATTTTGACATTTTCAACCAAAATGAAATGTTTTGACATTCCTAAATCAATATGTTTTGTTTCAAGTCATGTCAGCATCGAACTGCATCTGTCTAAGGTGCCAGTCAATGTTGTGCCCTCATTCTTCCTTATTGGCTGGGTCTCTGGCTTGACTACAGGTCCCATGTTTCACTGCAGTCTTGTGACTCATCCTGCACTACTCGGCTAAATTAGACGGGAGATCATGGGAGATGTAGTCCAGTTAGGGAGCCCAGCCCATAGGAGCGAATGGGAACACAGTGCAGCCAAACTACAACTCTCATGAGCCACCACAGCACGCTAGGCAGATGCAGTTTAATGGTGACCCAACCTGAAACAAAATATTTAGTTTAGATTTTCCCAACAGAAAACCCAAAAATTTCATCAAATTTTCCTATGGAAAAATTCCCATTTTGCAGAAACCGCATCTCTCTCAAAAAATCATTTTGACAGAAAATTCTTAACCAGCTCTAACAACAATTATTAAAGACAAGATTGTTTTTCACCCAAAAATGAAATCCTTGAAGGCAAGAGGAGCGATCCCAGAGCAAAAACACCTCCAGACATAAAAAATATAGCATTTTATGAATGGCTTCAGAGCATGGCACTCTCGAGACACCTTCTCACCTTTAATATCTAGTCTGGCAGTGGTCTTCCTGTCAACTGTATTACAGCTATACTCCCCTGAGTCCTCAGGTTTTAAATCATGGATGATCAGAGTATGTACGTTCCCTTCCTTCTCGATTTCAAACTTCGTACTGGACTTGATCACAGACAAAGCTTTCTTCCATTCCACTGGGATGTTAGGCTTAGATAGCTCACACTGTAGTTTTGCAGTGTCACTCTCTTGCAGTTCCTGGTTCTCGAGCAACTTTACAAATATGGCCGGAGCAACTGTAGAAAGGGGAATAAAAGCATTTTGCACATGTATACTCAGGCATGTAGATAGGAAACTCTTTAATACAGGTTATCATAAGAAATGCACAGCAGCTCAAGATTTAAGTCTCAGATTTCACGTTTTCACACACAGGATCACATTTTAGAACAGCTAAATGTAAGGTCATACCTACAGAACAGGGAAATGTATCCTGGAAAGCGGTGACTCTAAAAAGGATTTAGGGATTGGTCATTCAATACCTGAACACTGTGTCCAGTTCCAGTGTCCATGTTTTAAAAATGATGTTGAAAAATTGGAGAGGGTACAGAGAAGAACCCCAAAAATGATTCAAGGGCTGGAAAAAACCACCTTTCAATGAATGACTTCAAGATAAGTTGGTGTTGGTCCTGCTTTGAGCAGGGGATTGGACTAGATGACCTCCTGAGGTCCCTTCCAACCCTGATATCCTATAATTGTAAGAGCTTAATCTGTTTAGCTTATCAAAAAGAAGACCGAGAGTTGACTTGATTAGAGTGTATAAATACCTTCACTATGAGAATATACCTGGTGCTAAAATGCTCTTTAATCTAGGCAAGAAAGACTTAACACAAATGAATAGCTGGAAGCTAAAACCAGACAAATTCAAATTGGGAATAAGGCACAAATTTAACAGTGAGCGTGATTAACCATTGAAACAAATTGCCAAGAGAAGTGGTGGATTCTCCATCTCTTGAAGTCTTCAAATCAAGACTTACCTTTTTGGAAGGTATGCTTTAGTCCCACACAAGTTATGAGGATCAATATAGGAGCAACTGGGTGGAATTCTCTGGCCTGTGTTATAAAGGAGGTCAGACCAGATGATCTAATGATCCCTTCTGGCCTTAAAATCTACACATCTATGATTCTAACTCTCCTACTTGTTCCCACCTGCTGGATGCAAGAAAAGAAGCTAACCACTTAAATTAAATAACTTTCCTAGTATTGATTTTCCATGTAGGCACTTGCTCTTATTGCCGCAGTAATGTTATACTATGGTGAACTGGAGAGAAGGTTTCCACAAGACAATCTGTCGGTTTGGATGTGGTCTGTGCTATAAAAAAAGATTGTGAACCCATGGAGTATGATAAAAGCCCCTCGCCGTTCCAATGAAAGATTGTTCCCTACATTTGCTAGTGTTTTGTCTCATGAAGCATGGATTTGGGTGTAGAGGAGAGAGAGGAGTGAACGGGAGGAGACCACACAATGGCCCTGATTCTGATGACCTAGCATAATTTTACACCAATGTGTTGTGACTTCAGAATCAAACTCTATGAAATAGAAGTTTTGGAGGGAAAAAAAAACACAAAAAAATAATGGATCTGATTCTGCACTTACATCAGTGTAAAACTGGCATAACTGACATCAGAACTGACTCCTATATTGGCAATGTAAAATGAGATAAAAGAAAAAGAAACACGGTGGCACATGGTGCTGACCAACCCTTAAGATTATTTTTTATTTTGTACCATCACATGAAAGGCTTTTTACAGCTTGTAAAAGAACAAGCAAGTAGTATCCAATGCCATCGTAAGTGGGAGGTTTCTAGAAAAGTGCTTGGTTATGATGGTAACTGCACAGAGAATTTAAAACAAACAAACCTCCTATAGAACTGAAGCAATTGTTATCTCAAAGGGGTTGTTTACTTACCTTGGACTGTTAGCTGTGCCTCTGAGGTATGTTGCCCCACTCTGATACTGACAGACCCAGAGTCTTCTAGGGTCACCCTCCTCAGGGTCAAAGTGTGAAGCTTCCCTTGAACTGTTATCTCATTCATTTCATTGGGCTGGAGCGGTACGCCACCCAGGCACCAGTGCACGTCCCGAGCTTTCTCCCGAGAAACCTTGCACTTGAACACTGCATCTTCTCCTTCATATAAGGTGACGTCCTTTAGCACCTCCACTATGCTCGCTGCTGGTTCTTTGGTAGAAAAAGTCACAACTGTTTTAAATCCATTTTCAAGCATCTTACCCCATTTTTAGACATTATTATTATATTATTATTTGTAAGGCAACTCATGCCCAAAGGATTCTGGGTACTTAAAACAATATTATAATACAATATACAAATATTTCTAACAGAAAGATTACACACTGTAGCTAAGTAATATTAATGTGAAGCCCTATAATCCCTAAAGGCCCTGAACCCACTGAAATCGCTGACCAAATTCCTCTTTATTCTACTGGGCACGGGACCAAGTATAGTGGGATTTCCCACGACACTGCTACAGAGCTCTATTTTGTCATGGTGCCAGGATCATGATTTTAAACACAGTTCAGATACTTCCAATGGTATTGATCAAAAGAGAGTTCAAATCCTACCTTTCACATATACAGCTGCTGTGGTTTGTTGGTCTCCTGTATCACAGGTGTATTCCCCAGCATCAGCTTCATTCAGGTTATGGATTGTCAGCTCAGTGACAGGGCCAGTTTGATTCATCTCGTACTTGTCACTTGGTTGCAGAACTTTCCCTGCTTTCTTCCATTGCACGGGGGCATTGGATTTAGAGACCTCACAGCTCAGGGTGATGATGCCACCCTCTTCTGCTTGCTGGCTCTGGAGTGGTCGTATAAAAAGCACTGGCAAAGCTAAACAAAGATAAACAGGGAAACACATTTGCACTTCATTAGTGACTGTCTTTTCCTGACTTTCTGATATGAACTTGCCCCTGCTTTACAGCTGGTCTTCTATTTTTCATATACAGTTGTGAACATTTTGACTCGTTTCTCCACCAAAATTACACACCGACAGACACAACGTACTAATTCATTTCACATCACCATTAGCAGCAGTCTCTTGGAAGCCTTCATAGACTGGTAAGTCTAAGTGGAGTTTACATGAAATCATGGCACCCTGTAAGATATTTCTTTAGCTCATGTTGCAAAATGCGTTTTTAAAACCCCACAGGGGGAACAAATGTAGAGCGCTTGATTTTCAGAGGTGCTGAATCCCAACAACTCCAGCTGAAATCAAGGATGACCTTAGCAGCATCTCACAGTGCCCAGTAGCAGGAGCCCATTTTAAAACGTGAGCACTGAAGTTTGACACCTAATTCTCCATTTGGGTGCTCAAGGTGGAACTTAGATGCCTCAGCTAGGGATTTAGGGTTTTTTTTTTTCATTTGAATGCACAAATGAGGAAATGGGCATCTTCCTTTAATCTGCCCAGCTTTGAAAATCAAACTCCAGAAAGAAAGGAGAACTAGAATTATTTGTATTGATTTAGAGCGTAGATGGGTACATCTGTATGATTTAGAGATGGGCTTTCGGGTTTTGGTTTGGAACATCACAAAGTCTGGGGGCTCAGCTCCTGAGTTTTGGTTCAGCCTGTTATTATGCGCTAGTGGCTCCAGAGCGAAAGGGGAGATTTGCATGGGCAGGAAATACGGTTCTGAGTGTGTATGGAGAGCTAATAGGGATGGAAGGTGGCTGCCTGTAAGAGGGGAGGGTGGCTTCTGGAGGTGCCTGGGGTGGATCTGAGGAGGGATGGTTGCCTCTGAGAAGCAGCTGGGTAATGGCTGGGGTGAGGTTTTGGGGCAGCTGTGTCCCGGGGTTGCCGGTGGGGACAGGAGAGTGGACTGCTCTCACCTTTTGCGCTGCTCCCTCCTCCTGGCCACTGCTCCATGGAGCCAGCAGAGGACCAGGGAACAGTTGGTGGGGCTGTGTAACAGACAAGCTGCTTGCAGATCAAGTGACACAACAGGCCCAGAATGCCGTCTCTCTGCCTGCAGCACAACTGGACGCATGGGAACCCAGCTGGACTGCAGGAAGGCAGGCTAGCCTGTGGTGTGGAGTGGGGGCTGCCAGTGAGTGTCATGAGAAACGCATGACACTTAACAGCGTTCGGCTCAGGGGGACTGGGCTCACTGGTCCAGTGTCCCTGAGCCTAGCATCATGTGGAGTACTGACACATTTATCCTTTTCCATCATTCAGGAAAATCCCAAAGGGATGTAGCCTCCTTGCAGATCGAGTGCCACCTGGATTGATGTCTAGCTAGATCCGTAAGACTGGCTGGTTGGTCTAGCTCAATCATTATCAATCTTATCACACTACCAAAGCTTTTGGTGACCACATGATCACTGGACCGGTAGCAGCATTCCTTGGTTAACATGCTTCATAATTCATTGGTCTTCCATCCCAGTAATATGACTGCTACATTTAAACTAAACTAGAAATAGCTACAATTAGGAGAAATAATGTTTCTGTCACCTTTTACCAACAAGGATGCTGTAGTCTGCTCATCGCCAGAATCACAAGTATAGTCTCCAGAGTCTTTCAGCTGCAAGTCATGAATTAGGAGTTCCACGGCAGATCCCTTCTGTCTCATCTCGTACTTGGTACTAGCTTGGAGCAGGACTGAACCCTTTCTCCATTTCACTGGGGCATTGGATTTGGAGAGCTCAGCGTGTAGGGTGACAGGGGAGCCCTCCTCAGCTTCTTGGCTCTGGAGTTTTTGTTCAAAAAGTGCTGGAATGGCTGGGTTCCATAGAGAAAAAAATAGGGTCAAGTATCATGCCATTCAGTACATCCCCTCACAGTACAACTGCATTTGGATTTGCTTGGTATCACAAGCAACAGCTGGAATCTGGAGTCAACATTATAGTCGGGCAAAACTAGTGAACACTTTTCACGGGGAAAATTTCCATGTGAAATTGGAAACATTTCATTTCTCTTGAACTTTGTGACTGACTCTTTGTTGTAGCATATCTAATACTAAAGGTAAAATAATACAGGCACAATAGCAAACTATCCCGATAAGAAGGAAAAATAGGAAGAATAACAAGAAGCCAATATGGCTGTATGAGAAGTTCTATAATGACTTGAAAATCATAACAGAATCCTACAAAAAGTGGAAGTGTGGACACATTGCAAAGGATGAATACAGAAGTATAGCACAAGTATGTAAGGACAAAATCAGGAAGACTAAGGCACAAAATGAATTACACCTAGCAAGGGACATAAAAGGCAGTAAGAAGAGATTCTATAAATACCTTAGAGGCAAGACAGAGAAGATGAAAAGTTGTAGCTCCATTACTTAGTGGGGAAAGAGAACTAATAATGGATGACACCAAAAAGGATGAGGTGTTTAATGCCTTTTTTGCTTCAGTCTCCACTGAAATAGTTAATTGTGACCAGATACTTAACACAAATAATATTAACAATAATGGGGAAGGAACACAAGTCAGAATAGGGAAAGAACAGGTTAAAGAGTTGGGGCCAGGGGCTGGCCAGCAGCTGGAGTCCTGGGGACGGAGCCAGCAGCCAGGGCCAGAAGAGGAGCTGGGTAGTGCTCCCTCCCCGTCCCCCATGAGGGCTGGCCCAAGCCGCAACCAGGCCTCCCCCAAACATTCCTCAATGCTCCCTAGTGGAGCACGCCCCACAGTTTGGGAATCTCTGGCTGAACTCATGGAGGATAGCTGAGGTCCCAGAGAACTGGAAAGGGCAAACATAGTACCTATTTTTAAAAAAAGGGAACAACGAATACACAGTCAGCTAGAGACAAGCCAGCCTAACTTTGATACCTGGAAAGATACTGGAACAAATTATTAAACAATCAATTTGTAAGCACCTAGAAGATAATAACAGAGTAATAAGTCACAGCCAACATGGATTTGTCATGAACAAATCAAGCCAAACCAACCTAATTTCCTTCTTGGAGAGGGTTATTGGCCATGTGAATGGGGGAAGCAGTAGACAGGATATATCTTGATTTTAGTAAGGCTTTTGATATAGTCTCACAAGGCATTCTCATAAGCAAACTAGGGAAATGTGGTCCAGATGAAAGTACTATAAAGTGCATGCACAATTGGTTGAAAGTCCATACTCGAAGAGTAGCTATCAACGGTTTGCTGTCAAACTGACAGGACATATCTAGTGGATTCCCAAAGGGATCAGTCCTGGTACTATTCAATATTTTCATTAATGACATGGATAATGGAGTGGCAAGTATGGTTATAAAATGTGTTGGTGACACTAAGATAATGGAGGTGATGCTGCTCTCTCTTACGCCAATGTAAATCAAGAACTCCACTGAAGTCAATAGAATTACACAGATGTAAAAATGATATGATCACTGTTAATAGCTTCAGCTATACATTGGAGCCTGGACTCTGGGACCTTCCCCCATTGCTGGGGTCCTAGAGCTTGGGTTCCAGTCCTAGCTTGAATGTCTATATAGCAATTTTATAGGCCTGCAGTCTGAGTCTCACAAGCCCGAGTCAGCTGACAAGGGCCAGCTGAAGGCATTTAATTGCTGTGTAGACCTACTCTAACTATACAGCCAGTTAAGTAACGGAATATGCTTCCAAAGGCGGTTGTCAAATCTCCATCATTGGATATATTTAACAACAAGTTAGACCAACACTTGTCAGGGATGGTCTATGTATATTTGGTCCTGCCTTAGTGCAGGGGGCTGGGCTGGATGACCGCTTGAGTTCCCTTCCAACCTACATTTCTATGATTCCATATCACACATTTGAGTCAAAATGGTATGTGTTACTCACTCTTGGCCCAAAATATTAATAATAATATTGCAATCTGGATATGGAAATTTTCCCACTGAAATATTTCTATTTTAAGAAGAGGAAACATTAAGAGTTTAGGTGATTGGCCTTTGTGGCGCTGTAGTTTAGTGGTGGAGACAGGTGGATGAGAATCAGATTATCTGGTTACTAATCTTCGTCTAACAGTGTTTTACTATGTGAGCATAGACAAGCCATTTAGGCCAGTTACTTCAAAAGAATTCACTAATCTAGGGTGTCTCAATATTTGGGTGTCCACTTTAGACACCTTGGGTCTGACTTTCACTAGTGCTGATCTCTATCATCTCCCATTGACTTCCAGTGTATAGCTAAAGCTATTAACAGTGATCATATCGCTTTTTACATCAGTGTAATTCTACTGATTTCAGTGGAGTTCTTGATTTACGCTGGTGTAAGAGAGAGCGGCATCAGCACCATTATCTTACTTGCATAATCCTTTTTTTGGTGTATATTGACTAAGGCCAATGCAATAGAGAACTCTGAATGTCAGGACTGAGGTGACAGAATCATCACTGGGCTCAATAGAGTGTGACGGTGAAATTCTATGGCCAGTGTTATGCAGGAAGTCAGACTAAATGGTCCCTTCTGGCCTTAAAATCTATGAATCTGTGACCAGGGTTGAGGCCCAGAGCTGGACTAGAAGGGGGCCTCTCAAGTCAGGAATGAAGTTCATTGACAGAGATGTACTGGAGTAGTTTGCAAACATTTACTCAGAGTAAAACTAGCTCTGTAGCCAGAACCTACTAGTCCCTCACTTTAAAAGTTATGAGAGTAACCAAATAAGATATGAAAGCGGATGTACATACACAGTAACAAATTTCCATAATTTTTAGTAGATGTTCACAGAGAGAATTCATTATGGGGCCATTACCACTTTCATATGCAACATCCAATGGAAATAACATAACTACTAAAAACAGGGGTCTAGAACCTCAGCAGTATAAATCAGAATAGCTCCCCCGAATTCAAAGGATCAACTCAAGATCTGGCCCAGTGCATCTGATAGAAGTAGGACTGTGCTTGTTAACTAGAACAAATATGTCCTTTAAAAACCATTCAAAAACCTACCTTTGACAGTTAAAGTGGCTGTAGTTTGCTGATTTCTGTTATCACAAGTGTATTTGCCCGAATCTTCTGGCTTTAAATTATAAATCTTTAATGTATGGATTGTCCCCTCTTTCCTGATTTCATATTTGGAGCTTGGAGAAATCACCTGGGAGCCCTTCCGCCACTCCACTGATACACTGGGCTGAGAGACTTCGCACTCCAGAGTGGCTGTAGCATCCTCCTCCAATTCTGTGTTCTTGAGAGTCTCTTTAAAGACTGGAAGCGGTACTGAAATTATAAATATATGGAGGATGGAATTGCAGGAGCTTGTAATTACCCTAGTCTAGTTTTCAAGATTCTGCCGTTGGCAGTACATTGTCAACCAGTCAGCTCTGAGCCCCTTACAATGCTATGTCAACATAATAACTGGCGTGCAAATGATGCAATGGAATGTTTAAATACTAAAAAGTGTTTTAACTTCTATGAAGGTTTTGTAAGGCTATTTTTGAAGCAAAAGCCTGCATTCTGGACCTAAGCTACTTGACAACATCTCTTAAAATATCATATTGTAATGAAGCATTAATCAGTATTTTGGCTGGCTCAATGTCATGATTAATAAGTACAGGAAGGGAATACGGTTTGATTTTGCAAGTGCAAATTTCTTTGCAGCTATGAAGGGGCATTCAGGGAGAGAATGGCACTATGAAATGGAGAGAAGAAGGTTCTATCAAAATCCTGATCCTAATCATCCTTGGTAATTTCATTTGATAACAGTAGTGCCATACGGATGACACCTTGAGAAGCTGCACTCTACCCACATCAGCGTCTCACCCAGGCCATGGATCTTGTTACCTTTTACTGTGAGCTCTGCTGTGGACACGTAGGGTCCCACTCTGAAAGTGATGGTGCCCGTATCCTGCTGGGTGGTTTTCCTCAGCCTAAGTGTGTGAATCTTGCCTTTTTCAACAGAGATCTCGTTCATTTCATTGCTCTGCAGTGCAACATCCTGTAGCTTCCACTCCACATCCCTTGCGTTGTCATGCGAAACCCGGCACTGAAACATAGCATCTTCCTCTTCAAACACCACCACGCTCTTCAGACCACTGACTATGGTCACATCAGGCTCTACAAATGTTACAATGTCCATTAGTGAAAGAATAAATGGCTGCACATGGACCAAAATCGCAAGAGCAGCTCATCATAATTCTAGAAAATTGTTCTGTTTTATGTGGGTTCTTATAACATGTCCATCACATTGGTATCTGAGTACTTACCAGGTGCATTAAGTGATATGGCTAACATCTTTCACATGTGGTTCTCTCTCTCTTCCTCTCTCCAAGGATAAAATTGTATGTGTCTCTTTTAAAATAGCGCACCATGTGCTATCATAAAATCATAGGACTGGAAGGGACCTCGAGAGGTCATCTAGTCCAGTCCCCTGCACTCAAGGCAGGACTAAGTATTATCTAGACCAGTGGTTCTCAAAGCCGGTCCACCGCTTGTTCAGGGAAAGCCCCCGGCGGGCCGGACCAGTTTGTTTACCTGCTGCGTCAGCAGGTTCGGCCGATGGCGGCTCCCACTGGCCGCGGTTCGCCACTCCAGGGCAATGGGGGCTGCAGGAAGGGCGGCCAGAACATCCCTTGGCCCATGCTGCTTCCCGCAGCCCCCATTGGCCTGGAGCAGCAAACCGCGGCCAGTGGGAGCCGTGATCGGCCGAACCTGCGGATGCGGCTGGTAAACAAACCGGCCCGGCCCGCCAGGGGCTTTCGCTGAACAAGTGGCGGACCGGCTTTGAGAACCACTGATCTAGACCATCCCTAACCGGTGTTTATCAAACCTGCTCTTAAAAATCCCCAATGATGGAGATTCCACAACCTCCCTAGGCAATTTATTTCAGTGCTTAACCACACTGACAGTTAGGAAGTTTTTCCTTATGTCCAACCTAAACCGCCCTTGCTGCAATTTAAGCCCATTGCTTCTTGTCCTATCCTCCGAGATTAAGAAGAACAATTTTTCTCCCTCCTCCTCATAACAACCTTTTATGTATTTGAAAATGGTTATGTCCCCTCTCAGTCTTCTCTTCTCCAGATTATGTGTTTATATTATTGAAAGCAAAGTCAAAGAAGCTTGACTTGAACTTGGCATGGAAAGTAGTGAGGTGGGAGGTAGTTTTCAGATACTGTGGGAGTTCGTTCCAAGGTCTTGGATGAACCCACAAGAAAACTCTGTCTCTCGTAGTAACACTTCAGTAACTTCACACTTGCCATACTCTATTACCTTGTGACAACTCTTTTAGTCATCTTTTGAAGATGAAACACTGTATTATATGCAGTAACTATTATGATGTTGTGAAATCTCACCATCTTGTACTGAAAAGCAACCTCACAGTAAAAGGCTCTTACCTTTCACAGTCAGCATTGCAGAGGTTGTCTCATCCCCAGCAATGCAGGAATACTCGCCGGTGTCTTTAGGCTCCAGGTGTTGAATACATAACTCATGAATGGTCCCATCCTGTCTGATTCCATACTTGGAACTTGACTGAAGCACCCTGCCACCTTTCCTCCACTCTACTACAGCATTAGTTATTGTGACCTCACAGCGTAGCTTGACCATTCCTCCCTCTTCCACTTCCTCATTCTTTAGCTGTTGCTTGAACAGAGGTTTAATGGCTGTGGAGTCAAGAACAGTCAATAGACAATCCATTAGCTATGTGCTTATATGTAGAAAGATGAACCCAGCTACAATCCAACACAAGGAGGCAGGCTGCCTGTGGCCTCATGCTGCAGAACAAATATGCATTTAATAATGTCAGAGGTAAATAAACCACTTGTGATCCCAGTATATAAAGAAAGGCAATCTCAGTGCAATTTCCCTCAAGGTTTTATCCCACACAAAGTTCAGCGTTTTCTTTATCAGAAGGAGCTCTATTATGAGCCTTCTTGTGATGCAGAAGATAGCATTAGGAGTTAGGATGCACTATTAGCATTCATTCTAAATACAGAGTATACTCTTCTTACTAACACCAGTGTAACTCCATTGACTTCAGTGGAGTTATTCCTGATTTACACCAACTTGAGAAAGAGGAGAATCAGGCCTTAAACACACATTCTGTTGCACCACTATCTTTCCAAAATCCTTAGACTCGCAACAATAATCCCCTGCAGAAGATGTAGCACTATTGTACGAGAACAAATTCCATCCAACTACTTGGACAACAGCCACTGAACTGTTGGGAGGGTAGTTAATTATGTGACTAGCCACCCACTTTATTTTTGTTTTGTTTAAATGCTCATGCTTTTCACTGCAGTTTATTAAAGATGAAAATCAGTAGGTAATCAAAGTGCTTCTATAACTTGCTTATGCATGATGATTCTATTACTGCACTGGACTAGAAAATAACCCAAACTACCAGATCCGAAGAATTAACATTTGTTAAAATCATGGAGTCTTCATCTAGTGTGAATTTTCTTGCAACTGTTAAGGGACACATGGAGGTCACTTATATGCAGTGAATTATGCATCCTAACAGGCATTCTAAAAATGTCCCTCCACAATCCACTTTTGTGCATTCTGATTCGTGGTTCTGCATCTGCTTTTCTCTCATTCAACTTATTAATAATTTGTTGTATTCACGAAGAAATTCAGAGTAACTTCTCTAACATGTCACTGATCATGTTTTTAAACTGTGCCCCATTTAGGGTGATGCTAACCATTCACTCTGAGGTTGGCTGTGCTCTGTTGATCTCCAGTATCACAGGTGTAATCCGATGTGTCCTCTGGTTCTGTGTTATGGATCACAAGTTCAGCTACGAGACCATCTAATTTCATTTCATATTTGGCACATGGAAAGAGGTCCATGGTGCCTTTCCTCCATTGCACAGAAGCCGCGGCCTTTGTCAGCTCACACTGGAGTTTTACTGTAGCTCCTTCTTCCACTTCCTTGTCCTTGAGCTCCTTTTTGAAAAGAACTGGGAGGGCTAAAAGGAAATGAAAAAAACAGGGGCTTTTATTTAACCCCAAATCAAGTACCTGTTAACATAACCAGACACTAACGTTGTGGGAAAGGTAGCGCCTGATTTTTAAAAATACCCCCCAAAGTCACTATCATAGAACGTATACTGCCAGCGGTAACTGATTCCATTATCTTCAAAAGAGGCTGTCTGCAATTCTGAAGTTTCCTTCAAGTACTCTTTGACCTTACGTCTTCCCTTGGTTGAGTTCTTTGAGCTAAATTAACTTTGAACCAATCCCAGAGATATGTCGGTATTCAGAAATGAATCTTCCTAGGGCCAGACCCTGGGAAAGTCCCACGTTGGCCTCATTCCAGTTACTAGATGGAGAACTTTGTTTTTGTTTAATATTGGAGAGGACATCAGTGGTGCATCAAGACAAATGTCCAGTGACATTAAGTTGAATCATTGCAGAGCTTCCCTCTCAAACTCTTCCCAAATGTATGGGAAAGTTACTCATGTTACAAGCAACACTCACGTGCTCTGTGACAGAGCTTCCTCTCTGCCTCTGTGGGTCCCACGCTTCCATTTAGCGGCGGGCTGGGGTATTCCTCTTTTCCCTCAGAATTTTCCCCATGCCCCTGGGTTTACTGTCCACACCCTGTCAGAGCAGGGTCCCTCCCTGATGGGGCGGGGAGAAGGAAGGAGAGCCCCTCAGTCTCTGGTAGCCCCTCTGGTCATGGTGGCAACAGACCAGACACTCGGTTCAATCTCTCCCCTCTGGCAGGGTCTCTTCCCTCAGACCTCCGGAGCCCAGAAGGGCCATCCACCCTGTTAGGCAGGGATTCTCCCACCCTTCCCCTCTGTACCTGCGTGGCTTCTCTCCTAATGCTTGTCAGCCTCTGCACTGCCCAGCTCTCCAGTAGCTTGCCCTCCCCACTCAGCTCCTATTGCGTGCCCTATCTGGCTGGAGGGAAGGCTTTTAACAGGTTCTGGCAGGCCCTTGATTGGCCCCAGATGTCCTAATTAACCTAGAGTAACCCCTGTTCAGCTACCAAGGGAAAAGGGACCTGCTTATCCTGGGGCTAATATATCTGCCTTCCAGCACTCTCTTGTACTGCGGGAGGATCCTACACCTTCCCAGAATCCAATAGGAGCACACTCCTGTAGCTGTCTGGCCTGACCCCGTCCCAGCTCCTACAAACAAATACGATCTCTTAAAATAAAGTACCATCTCCTCTTCCATACCACTGTTCCCTTCAGGATAATGGTGCCGGGCGACTTTATTTTTAAAGAAAATCAATAAGATTGAAGGGAAAAATATCATTATACCCCAAAATTATATAATTCAATCATGTTACTTTTGTGTGCTGAAGCAAATCAATTGTTTCAGGAGCGAAGTCAGCAAGGGACTCTCATCTCCTACCTTTCACATATAAAGAAGCCTTTGTTTCCTGTTCCCCAATATCACAGCTGTATTCTCCTGTATCTTCGACTTGGAGATTATGTACTAAGAGCTCCACAATGCATTCCCTCTGTTTCATTTCATACTTATTGCTAGGCTGCAGCCCCAGGCCTCCTTTCCTCCATTCCACTGGAACTTTTGGTTTTGACAGCTCACAATGTAATGTGGCTGTACCTCCTTCTTCAGCCTCCTGATTCTGAAGGGGTTGCTTAAATACAATGGGCAGGGCTGTAAAAATTGAGAGGTAAATATTTTAAGTGCATGTTAAGATAAAGATGAAGATATCTACCAGGGTCCATCAAGAACAAGCTAAACCAGGGTTTCTCTAACACTGGTCTGTGGACCACTTCTTGTCAGTCCGTTCCATGAACCATTTCTGAACCTAGAAACGGTGGTGGGGTGGGGGAAGGATTGTGGCATTAGGAGCAGAGTTTGTTCATGAGTAGATCTGTCTCACAAAGTAATCCACAAAATGAACAAGTCTGAGAGCCACTGATCTAATCTGATCAGACTTTTCTATGGAAGCATCTCTACAAGAACAGAAGAGGCTGCATTTGAAGAACACAGTATCTGAAAGCAAGGGCTCAAGTGGTAGTGAATTTGTCCTCCTATGTGGTCCCTTTCCCTCCTATCAGGTTTTAAGATTTACAACAGCCTGTTGTGCTTAGCTTAGAGAATCTTCTCCTTTAGATTGTAAACGAATGCATCCGATGAAGTGAGCTGTAGCTCATGAAAGCTTATGCTCAAATAAATTTGTTAGTCTCTAAGGTGCCACAAGTACGCCTTTTCTTTTTGCAGATACAGACGAACACGGCTGCTACTCTGAAAATTGGGACAGAGACGATCTTTTTGTTCTGTGTTTGTACAGCACAAAGCACAGTGGGGTCCTGGTCTGTGACCAGTGCTACAGTAATATAAATAAATAATACTAGCAATAGATAAATTCTCAGCCAATGCATAACAGGCAATGTTAAGTTTCAAAATGTGACAGTGGTTAGTTCAATGGGAGATGAATGTAATACGAATAGAACTGGAGCAAGTTTCAGCTTTCAGAAAGGACCTAGTTTAGTATGACACCGGGGGCTCAGGCAGGCAAGTCGAGTGACACTAACTGCATTCAAACTCTACCGTCAGGGTGCAGCACTGACTACTCAGAACATTTAATAAATATCTGTTTCCTACAACTCTACCTGCCTGTCCTACCACTTATTATTAATGAAAAAATAAAAAGAACAGCTCAAAAAAGAAAAGGGAAATCAGCAACAAATAACTCCTCTTTGGGTTTTCTCTCATCAACACTTAAGTTATACGGTAGCTATAGTCAATATTTGATTGACAGCAAAGTTTCTTTCACCAGATAGAGCTTTTCCCTTCTGGGCAAAATCTTCTTGAGCTGAAAAGGCCAACAATTTTTGTGAATAAATTTTCCTGTCGCCAAAAAAAAAAACAGCTGCTCATGATGAAAAGTCAGCTAATTCTGCCACATAAACTGCCTTTCATTTGCATAAAGTAATTTGAAGCAAAAATAAAATTAAAAAAAAACTTTCACTTTTCCCAAACCCATAAACATGGCACTTTTACCCATTTCACTAGTAGTGGTCATTCCCTGCCCTACGGATTCAGACGACATCTGAAGTTGGACCAAATTAATTATGAGTGAAACTCCACGGACTTCAGCTTGGGTTACAAAAATCCACTTGGGAGCATTCAGCGTGAGAAACATTTTAAATATGGGGTCACCCTCACAAACAGCAGTAGCCATAATGCCATTATAGAAGAGCTCACCAAATTCTCATTTGCTGTCAACTTCACTCCACTCAGACGGCTTGGGTGCACCAGTACCTTTACATCACCAGATTGTTTAACTGCTTTGCTGCTGCTTAAA
Source organism: Chelonia mydas (assembly GCF_015237465.2). Taxonomy (NCBI): domain Eukaryota; kingdom Metazoa; phylum Chordata; order Testudines; family Cheloniidae; genus Chelonia; species Chelonia mydas. The sequence continues at coordinate 253,953,675 of NC_057850.1, forward strand.
CATTTCAGGTATGCCAGGCAACCCCCTCAACCCAAGACTGGCACATGTGCCAGATCTGTGGGAACAATCCATTCAGATTTCAGTGGAATAGGTAGGAGTGGGTGGGTGAGATTCTGTGGCCTGCGTTGTGCAGGAGGTCGGACTAGATGATCATAATGGTCCCTTCTTACTTTGGTATCTATGAATCTATGAATACATCAAGAGCACAGCAGAACATACACTGGAATAGAGGACCAGCAGCAAGGCAACTAAAGCAAAATTAGAAGGACCTTATTTCATAGCACATTTATGTGGCAAGTGTTGCAATGTTCTGCCTACCATGTATGGTCACTGCAGCTGTTGTCTGTTGATCCCCAGAGTCACAGGTATATTTTCCTGTATCGTCCAGTTTTAAGTCATGAATGACCAGCTCAGCAATGGGCCCTTGTCGCTTCATCTCATATTTCAGTCCAGGGTAGAGAGTTGTAGCTCCTTTCCTCCACTCTACAGGAGCACTAGGTTTGGTAAGCTCACACTGCAGTGTGACTGTGCCACCTTCTTCTGCCTCCTCATCCCGAAGCTCATGTTTAAAAAGTGCTGGTAGGGCTATGAAATAAAAACATAACGTGCATCATATCACAACTGGGCTTTCTGGGGGGAGAGATAATGTAGAAAGAGTTTGAACTCTGTAACCCTCTACAATGAACTATTTTGGTGTGTCAAGGCCTCAGGAATCTACAGTAGTAGATCCCAAAGAGGTAATGTGCATATTTTCAGAACCAGAAGGTATCTATTTCAGGAAGCAGCTCTTGCTATGTATGTTGCTCATTCTTAACATGAACCAGGACCTACCGGGGGCAGGAGGCTTTTACTGATACAAAAGTAACAAATGTGCTGGGTCCGCCCCATGGTCTTGGAAAAGTTCTTGGGGCTCAAGAGCTGATCTGAACATCTGCAATAAGGAGTAAGCATTTCAAAATTTTTTCCTAAAGGAGGGTTTTACGGACGAAATTAGAGTTACATGGCCCATCTTGGGGCCTGCACAGGATTCTGTGTTGCAACTCCCTTTTGCTGCATGGCCACTCTGTTAGGCCATTTGGGCTATGCTCTTGTGCTCCCCTTGAGGATTTAATTGTATTCCTGGCCCAAAACTGATGCAAGCTTGTCTGAAACTTGGCCCAGTTTTGCCAAAGAGTCTGTGAAGCTCAGTGAACAATTCAGTTCACCTGGGCTGCGTTTTTTGGTTTGTGTGATGTACTCGTACAATGAATTGCTCTAGATCTGTTTAATATCTCCTAAATTGCAAACATGATCCATCACAAAAGAGTGTCCATAATAAAAATTACTATAGTACACCAAGGGTCAATTCAAAGTAAATGGAGGAGAACCTGAGTCACAAACATACATCCCGGGCTTGAAGTACAGAATACAGCACACCAGAAAGGAATATTGGTCAAAGGCTTTGCTCATACTAGTCTTCTTAATGAATCTCATGGTAGCTAGCAAAGGATGCAGGATTCAGCCAAAAATTTGCATAAAACCACACCTCTCACATAACAACAATAAGAAGCAGTATTCCTAAAATAGCAGAAGGGGACGCAGGGAAATTGCAAGAGGCACTTATATAGGATGCCCAGATAATGTACAGAGATAAAAACATGTCACTTTCAGAATTAAAAAGGATGATGAGTCACATCCTTCTTTCATTTTAGGAGACTTTTAATCCCTTCTCTTAAGACATCTTCTCAGTATAAAATGCATGAGGACTCTAGCACAGTATTATTGAGAGCTATTTTAAACAGAGTCCCCCAGCCTTATAGTTGTTGCGTGCTGGAGCATTACTGTATGAGTACAAGCCTTAATAGCAAGCTTTGCATCCCATGACATTATTTCAATAAGCAAAGCTGGTATTAAAAATACTTCAGAAATTATTTTCTTTTCCTTTTTACCATGCACTGTTAAGGCAGCTGTGGTCTTCTGGTCTCCACACACACAGGTGTAATCTCCAGCATCCTTCAGATCCAAACCATGGACCACCAGCTCCAAAAGGCAACCTTCCTGTCTCATTGTGTACTTGTCATTCGGTCTGAGCACTTTGTGACCCTTCTTCCACTCCACTGGGGCAGCGACCTTGGTCAGCTCACAGTGCAGAGTGACTGTTCCACCTTCTGTGGCTTCCTCATTGCACATTTCTTCTTTGAAAGATGGAGGCAGAGCTGAAGGATGCAATATATACACTGCGTTACAAACTGATGGCAATTAGCTGCTGTAGTTGAAAAAACAGGAGGTGGAGGGGAAAGCAGAAAAGAGTGAAGGAGGATAGGGCTTGAGAGGAACGGAGAAACAGCAGAGAAGTGAAAAGTGATATTATATCCCAATTGAAATGTATGTCTGAATTCTTGTACTGTTTAGTCTGATTTTACACTTGTGAAACATCACTGACCTCAATAAATTTACTCCTGACTTACATAACATAAGAACGGCCATACTGTCTTCCAACAGTGGCCAATGCAGGTGCTTAAGAGGGAATGAACAGAAAAGGCGATCATTGAGTGATCCATCCCCAGTCGTCTACTCCCAGCTTCTGGCAATCAGAGGCTAGGTACATCCAGAATATGGGGTTGCATCCCTGACCATCTTGGCTAATAGCCATTGATGGACCTATCTTTCATGTCAGCAAGGGGAGCATTAAGACCATAATCTTTGTATCCTCCACCTAGATTGGAGATCATTAGCCGTCTTAATGGCCTCCTTCTGTCTCATTTTGTATTTCTCACTTGCTTTCAATTCCTTCTGCCCCCTTTTTCCACTCCACTAGAGCTGCCTTGGTCAGCTGACTGTGAGGCATGATTCCTTGCTTTGGTTTCCTCTTCATTCTTTAGTTCTTCTTTTAAAAATGCATTCAGGGCTGATGGGCTCACCATGAGCAGAGGAGTAATCCAAACTCCACAGAACTTTTAACCCTAACTTGTCCTCCTTCCCCAGGATATGATTTTTCTGTTTACACATTCCTCATTTATCTGCTTCAGATATCTGTCTTGATACATCTCACCCACCCTCTAAAGATAACAATCCCCTCTAAACAATGTCTGATAACATTTTCATGACTATTGTCTCCGATTAACTACATAGACTAGTATCTCAACTTTCAAGTTGTAATGGCACAGTCTCAAATTGGAAAAGAAACAAAACATTAAAATGTAAAGGTTGGGTCAGACCAAAATTCCAAATTTGAATCCCATGTCCAAACTATGGGCCTAAATCCAAACCCCTTGGATGTGATGTATTTCCCACTTAAACTAGTTTGAAACTGAGGTACCGACTTCAACCATGTGACCCCTGATTTTTATATTAGTGTGAAAACAGAATAAGATCATATCAAGAAATCATCATTATCTCCTCAGAAAATCAGACTTCAAAGCAAAGCCATCTGAATGGACAATGGCTGCAGGAACAGAACCCTAGTGCAAAACAGTTCTTACAGTAGAAGTTTTGACTAAATTATTCTTGTGATCAGAGTAGTATTTATTTCCCTATACAAATAGTAGACAGACAGGGAAAGAAAATGCCAGAAAAGGAAGACAAAAGAATTGTCAGAGTTGTGTTTTAGGAAAGGAAATGGCAGAAATTTGATGTGTTAGATAGTTCATGAGGATGCAGAATGGGATTTTTCTATACAGGTAGCTTCCAGTTTATCAAAGCTAAGGAATGTTATTCTAAAAAAATGGAGCTGCAGTGAATGAAGCAGACGTGACAGATAAAGGAAATGTGGACACAGAGCCAAGTTTTCCTACCAAGGATGCAGGTGATAAGAAAAATTAGACATAGTTCATGACAAAATATTATTACCATGTACTGTTAAAGCAGCCGTGGTCTGATGTTCTCCACACACACAAGTATAATTTCCTGTATCCTTCTGATCTAGATCATGGACAACCAGCTCTGCAATGGCACCTTCCAGTCTCATTTTGTATTTCTCACTTGCTTTGAGTACCTTGTGCCCTTTCTTCCACTCTACTGGAACAGCCTTGGTCAGCTCACAGTGCAGAGTGGCATTTCCACCTTCTTTAGCTTCCACATTCTTTAGTTCTTCTTTAAAAAGTGCTGGCAAGGCTGAGGGATGCAACATGGACAAAGTGGGCATCAAAATTCCAGAGTTTGAACCCTAATTTCTCTTCCTTTCTCATGCTATTTCCATTCAGACATTTCTCATTTATCTTGTTCTAACATCTGCTTTGATATGACTGACACACCAATCCTTAAAAGAAAGCAACTCCTGGTTTTGTTTGACCATGTTTTTACTTACTGTCCCTGATGAATAACCTCACCTCTCACAAGAACATTACAAATGAGTGCCTATGTCAATGGAATTGACAACTTACACTGCTAGATGTAATCTTATTCTATCTATATGGACAAGATCTCTTGGAGGCTGGTCTACCGATAAGTTTTCAGACAACTTACAAGCTAAAATAATGAAAGAAACTAGACAGCAAAACATAAATCACACACTTCTGGTTTTAAATCGAGGTGCATGGGAAAGCCTCTAAAACATGCCCAGAGAATGTTGGCTTCTCACTTATCTCCTCAGGAATCATACCCCAAAATAAAAACACCCACAGGAGACACAAACAAGGTCTATAGAAACAAACCCTAGTTCAAATTTCAGTCAAACCCGCCCCATGCATAACAACTGTTAACTAAGGAAGGAGGACAGGAAAAGAACATGGCCTAGAAAAGAAGTCAGAAGAAAGGAAAAAATCCATGTTTCAGGGAAGGACAGGGAGCATTAGGATGTGGTCAGATAAAGCACAATGAGACAGGATAGGATAGGATCTTTTTGTATAAACAACCTCCATGTCTTCAGAGCCAAGGAATGTTATTCCAAACAAAAGGAGTTGCAGTAAATGAGGTGGAGAGCAGTAAAACAGATTAAGGAAATGTGAACACAGAGCAAGGATTTATTTCCAGTTTTGTTGCTAAGGAGGCAGCAGAATAAAACAGAATAATCACTGATAGTATATTAGCTGAAAGTTTATTTTTACCATTTACTGTTAAGGTAGCTGTGGTCTGCTGGTCTCCACACACACAGGTATAATCTCCAGTGTCCTTCACCTCCAGAGTGCAGATAGCCAGTTCTGCAATGGCACCTTCTTGTCTCATTTTGTATTTCTCACTGGCTTTGAGTACTTTGTGCCCTTTCTTCCACTGCACTGGAGCAGCCTTGGTCAGCTCACAGCGCAGAGTGGCTGCTCCGTTTTCTGTAGCTTCCAAGCTCTTCAGTTCTTCTTTGAACAGTGGAGGCAAGGCTGAAGAATACAAAATGAATGGAGAATGCATGAAAGTTCACACTGGCAGCTGGCTGGTGTGTTGGGGAGAAAGTTGAATCCTACAGTATGAAGGCCTGGTCCAATGTCCATAGAATGCAATGGAAAGCCTCCCATTGGCTTCAGTGGGCATTGGACAAGGACCTTAAGAAGGATATAAAGTAAAGGGGAAGGAGGAAAGATAGCTAAGAACATTTGCATATAGACAATTCTTTTCCCCATTATAAACCATAGGAAGAGTAATGCAAGCAAATTGCAAGGGCATGTAAAAAGACAAACTAAAACCGTGGGAAAAGAACACAACAAGCTAATAAAATCCAGCTAAGGAATAGTTTGCAATGGAATAATACTGCTGTCATAATAAGACAGTAAATAAAAATGCATACATGTGGTGTCTCATAGCTATTTATTTTACCATGCACTGTTAAGGCGGCTGTGGTCTTCTGGTCTCCACACACACAGGTGAAATCTCCAGCATCCTTCAGATCCAAACCATGGACCACCAGCTCCACAATGCAACCTTCCTGTCTCATTGTGTACTTGTCATTCGGTTTGAGCACTCTGTGCCCCTTCTTCCACTCCACTGGGGCAGCGACCTTGGTCAGCTCACAGTGCAGAGTGATTGTTCCACCTTCTGTGGCTTCCTCATTGCACATTTCTTCTTTGAAAGATGGAGGCAGAGCTGAAGGATGCAATATATACAGTGTGTTACAAACTGATGCAATTAGCTGCTGTAGTTGAAAAACAGGAGGTGGAGGGGAAAGCAGAAAAGAGTGAAGGAGGATAGGGCTTGAGAGGAACGGAGAAACAGCAGAGAAGTGAAAAGTGATATTATATCCCAATTGAAATGTATGTCTGAATTCTTGTATTGTTTTGTTTGGTTTTACATTTGTGAAACGTTACTGACCTCAATAATTTTACTCCTGACTTACATAACATAAGAACGGCCATACTGGGTCAGCCCAGTATCCTGTCTTCCAACAAGTGGCCAACGCAGGTGCTTAAGAAGGAATGAACAGAAAAGGCGATCATTGAGTGATCCATCCCCAGTCATCCACTCCCAGCTTCTGGCAATCAGAGGCTAGGTACATCCAGAATATGGGGTTGCATCCCTGACCATCTTGGCTAATAGCCATTGATGGACCTATCTTTCATGTCAGCAAGGGGAGCATTAAGACCATAATCTTTGTATCCTCCACCTAGATTGGAGATCATTAGCCGTCTTAATGGCCTCCTTCTGTCTCATTTTGTATTTCTCACTTGCTTTCAATTCCTTCTGCCCCCTTTTTCCACTCCACTAGAGCTGCCTTGGTCAGCTGACTGTGAGGCATGATTCCTTGCTTTGGTTTTCTCTTCATTCTTTAGTTCTTCTTTTAAAAATGCAGTCAGGGACGATGGGCTCACCATGAGCAGAGAAGTAATCCAAACTTCACAGAACTTTTAACCCTAACTTGTCCTCCTTCCCCAGGATATGACTTTTCTGTTTACGCATTACTCATTTATCTTCTTCAGATATCTGCCTTGATACGTCTCACCAATCCTCTAAAGAAAACAATCTCCTCTAAACAATGTCTGATAACATGTTCATGACTATTGTTCCCGATTAACTACATGGGCTAGTATCTCAGCATTACAAATGAGATGTAGTGCCTACATTAATGGAATTGACAATTTACGCTGCTAGATATATTATTATTCTATCTATATGGACATGATCTCTTGGAGGCTGGTCTACCGATAAGTTCTCAGACAACTTACAAACTAAAATAATGAAAGCAACTAGATGGCAAAACATAAATCACACACTTCTGGCTTTAAATTGAGGTCTATGGGAAAGCCTCAAAAACATGACCAGAGAATGTTGGCTTCTCACTTATCTCCTCAGAAATCATATCCCAAAATAAAAACATCCATATGAGACACAAACAATGGCTACAGGAACAAAACCCTAGTGCTAAACTAATTTTTATGATGCAAATTTCACCCAAATCTGCCTCATGCATAATGAGTGTTAACTAGGAAAGGAGGACAGGGAAAGAATACTGCCCAGAAAAGGAGGAGTCAGAAGAAAGGAAAAACCCATGCTTTAGGGAAGGACAGGGAGCATTAGGATGTGTCACATAAAGCAAGATGGGATAGGATAGGATTTTTTGTATAAACAACCTCCATGTCTTCAGAGCCTAGGAAAGTTATTCCAAACAAAAGGAGTTGCAATGAATGAGGTGGACAGAAGTACAACAGATTAAGGAAATGTGTACACAGAGCAAGGATTCATTTCCAAATTTGTTTCTAAGGAGGCAGCAGAATAAAACAGCATAATCACTGATAGTATATTAGCTGACAGTTTATTTTTACCATTTATTGTTAAGGTAGCTGTGGTCTGCTGGTCTCCACACACACAGGTATAATCATCAGTATCCTTCAAATCTAGATTGTGGATCACCAGCTCTGCTATGGCACCTTCTTGTCTCATTTTGTATTTCTCACTTGCTTTGAGCACCTTTTGCCCTTTCTTCCACTCCACCTGAGCAGCTTTGGTCAGCTCACCGCGCAGAGTGACAGCTTCACCTTCTGTAGCTTCCTTGTTCCTCAATTCTTTTTTGAAACGTGCAGGTAGAGCTGAGGGCACAATAGACCAGATGTTAACACTTACAGAAGAATCACAATTGGCTGGGGTCAGCTGATGAAATGGAGGTGGAGGAAAATGAGAAAAATACACAAGATGAAAGAGCTTGAGAAAAACTGAAAGGAACTTCCTTTACTTTCTCCTTGTTGAGGGGTGGGTTGGCAATGCCCAGGAATTCTGACCCAAAGTATTATCCCGTACAAAGAAATGAATAGTAAGTAGGATGGAAGAAGCAACAGAGAAATTGTAAATTAATATCGAGTCATTATATGATTCCAGTGTCTGACAGTTTGCGTTTCAGGAGTGATACTAGAAAATTAGTATTCATATTAGTATTGAATATTGACAGGTTTTTTTTTTTACCATGTACTGTTAAAGCAGCTGTTGTCTTCTGATCCCCAGACACACAGGTATAATCTCTAGCATCCTTCAGTTCTACATCATGGATAACCAACTCTGCAATGGCACCCTGCTGTCTCATTTTATATTTGTCACTTGTTTTGACCACAATGTGCCCTATTTTCCACTCCACAGGAGCAGCTTTGGTTAGTTCGCAGCGCAGAGTGACTGATCCGCCTTCTGCAACTTCCTCATTCTTTAGTTCTTGCTTGAAAAGTACAGGCAGGGCTGGGGAATATGAGGTAAACAGACAATGCATTAAAACTGAAAAGTCTGTGGTAAGTCGCTGGTACCATGAACTAATGCTGTAGCCTTTCACCTCTCATAACTTAGGATCAAATCTGGTTAGTTTTGGGATTTCACTCTGGCCAGTCAGATTGTGGTCAATATCATTATGTCCTGGAAAATAAAATTCATATGACAATCATGGCACAGAGGAAGCTCAACATACAATGGATCAGTTTGGTTGGAGGTGGATTATAAAAAGTGTGTGGGGAAGCGTATATAACATGTGCCCTGCTCCGCATCTACATTCAATCCAGCCAGTCTCCACACTGGATGATCACGAACATCGAATACTTTTTTAAATTTACCATCTAAGTCATATGGAAACAAGAAGTTCTCCTTCTTCAGCTATACACAAATTAATAAGAGCCCAAGAGAATTAGATGAATGTTCTGTGGAACAATAATAAGTTTCACAAGAACAAATGGTAGAGTATTAAGCATTAATTTGGAATATATTATTTACCATTTACTATCAACGTAGCTGTGGTCTGCTGGTCGCCACACATGCATGTGTAATCTCCTGCATCCTGCAGACCTAGATCATGGATCTCCAGCTCAGCAGTGACACTATCCTGTCTCATGCTGTATTTTTCACTCGCCTTGAGTATCTTGTGCCCTTTCTTCCACTCCACTGAAGCAGGCTTGTTCAGCTCACAATGCAGAGTGGCTGTTTTGCCTTCTGTGACTTCCAAGTTCTTCAGTTCTTCTTTGAAAAGCGCAGGCAGAGCTGAGGATCACAGAATGGATGGACAGTACATTAAACACAGTAAGTGCCAGGTGGCTGGTGTGATTGGGGGAAAATGGACAAAAATTACACTGTAAAGAGGAAACAAGAAAAGCAGCATGAACAAAGGAAGCTGAGAACTCTTTGCAATCAGCTTCCTTTCCTCACAATATATTTCAGGACTGTTAATGCACCCAATGGAATTCCAAGAAATAAGACAAGTGATAAAGAGCAAAGTAACACAAAAATTATAAATACATATAAACAATCAACTACTAAAAAAAAAAAGCCGCAGACACAGATGTAGGTAAAAATTATAGCAGATGGAGTGGTAGGCAATTGAATTTTGATTTTTTGTTTTACCATGCACTATCAAGCCAGCAGCAGTCTTCTGGTCTCCACACACACAGGTATAATCTCCAGCATCCTTCAGTTCTAGATCATGAATAATCAGTTTAACAACAGTGCCCTCCTGTCTCATTTTGTATTTGTCACTTGCTTTGAGCAAACTGTCCCCTTTCATCCACTCTACTTGAGTGGCTTTGGTCAGCGCACAGCGCAGAGTGGCTGTTCCACCTTCTGTAACTTCCTCGTTCTTCAGTTCTTCTTTGAAGAGCGCAGGCAGAGCTAGAGGATGTAAAAGAAAGAGCATTAAAATGGAGCTCTGAGCACAACCACCAGAGAATAGGTGGAAGAAAGGGGGGTAGAAAACATCACAGGCTGGAAGAAGGTGATAAAAAGAGAGAGCTGTCTTAGGGCATGTGATGGGGTATACTCCCCACACTGGTGCTTCAAGAGCTGAATTGGGCCAAGTGGGTCCAATGAGCCAGTTAGGCTGCAATCTGGGAGCATTAGGCCTGGGAGGAAAGCCCTAATCAGGGGAATCTCGACTGTGTGGGAATGGGAGGGATTTATAGAAAAACAGGAACTTGGAAGCAGAGGGGGCTGCAGGGAGGTAGTCTGCAGTCACTCTCTGGGAGAAGGGAGGTGTGCTGGGTGGCGGGGGGGTGGGGGGTGGGGATGACAAATACCTGCTGGTTACACCCTGGGAGGAAGGAGTTGAGAGGCTTGCAAACCCCAGGGAGTGGGGAGGGCCAGGAGGAAAGAAAGAGGCTCAGGGAAAGGCAGCAAGGTGCAGGAAGGAATCACACCTTGGATGCTGCTTAGAGGGTCCCTGAGCTGGAACCCGGAGTAGAGGGTGGACCTTGGTTCCCCGACCAGCCACAGAGGGAGTGGCACCTGGAGCAGAGAATGGGAGGACTGCCTGAGATTGCTGGTGAGCAGGGACTTTGATACGCATCCCCAGAAGGGAAAACCACACAGTGACCTGGCCGGACAGCTGAGTCACAAAGCAGAGGCTGCAGTTCCTGGATTCAGAGAGGGACCACAGAGGGAGAAATAGACAGAGTGTAACCCCAAGAAGGTGCATGGGCTGCACAGAGCTAATTCCCAGAACAGGCAGGAGGGGGACTGGCCTGCAGTGACCAGAGCACCCTGTCACACGGCCTGATCCCACACTTATTCTGTAATGAGCGGTAACTGGATCAGGCTGTTAACACAGATATTGTATTATGGAGTTGGGGTACCGGGGAAGGAGGCTCAACAAAAAAAAATTAATTACTATGACTCCTATATGCAACAAATATAATAAAGGAAAAAGTACAGAAATGACAAATTACACAAGGACAGATGTTTGAATCCACTGGATGAACCTGAAAATTATTAAAGTTATTAGAAAATTATTAACTTCATTATGATACTCGTAATTACCATGTACTGCTAAGACAGCTGTGCTCTGCTGATCTCCACACACACAGGTATAATCACCAGCATCATTGTCATCTAGATTGTGGATCTCCAGCTCTGCAGTGGTATCCTTCTGCCTCATTTTGTATTTGTCACTTGGCTTGAGCACCTTGTGTCCCTTCTTCCACTCCACTGGGGCAGCCTTGGTCAGCTCACAGCGCAGAGTGGCTGCGCCACCTTCTGTGGCTTCTTCATTTCTTAATTCTTCTTGGAAAAGTACCGGTAGGGCTAAGGAACAAAGAGTGAGGAAACATTCTCACAACCTCCAGAGATGACAAATAAATTAAATTGATGGTCACAAGCTTCTGTCCATGTCTAAATATTCTTCCACTCATTATGGAATTGGTCACCTCATAAGAGGTTCAAGACTGAAAGAGCAAATGTCTTGTTGGTCAGGACGATGATGGAAGGAGGAGAGTCAGGCAAGAACAGAGATTCAGGAGATCTGAATTTAGTTCCTGGTTCTAGCACAGAATTTCTTTGTGACCTTGGACAAGTGCCCCATGGGCACGATGATAATCCTTCCCTACCTGACAGGGAGAGTGTGCAGATAAACCTGAATAATGTCTCAGATACTGAGGCGATGTGGGCCAAATAAGTAGACAAATATGCAGGATGTTTTGTTAGAATTGTAAGAAAGACTGCACAGAACCATCGCTTGCTTGCAGTATTACTATCCTGAGCCCTTAAAACTGTCAGCCAAATGTTAAATTATAACCAAAGACCTCTCTTCTCATTTAAGAAATATAAAAATTCCAGCCCCACCTTCTCTCCTGGCTCATTCTGAAACAAGCAACACAAAAACAATGCAAGTAAGTGAAATCCTTCCAGAAGAAGTATAATGTAAGCACGAAACATGCACAGATTAGATGGAAAATAGAAAAACACATAGGGTGTTAAGAGCAAGTACAAGAAGTAAGGCTCCAGTGAGTTAGATGGAGATCAGGAAAAAGGAAGGAAAATGTATTATAGAAGAGTCCGATTATGGTAAGATGAGAATGGGAGCTTAGTGGCTGTCAATATTGAGTTTTCCAAAGGGGATGGTAGAAAAATCACAAGTTTAAAAAAAAAATTCTGATTATTTTTTTTTTACCATGCACTATCAAAGCTGCCGTTGTCTTCTGGTCTCCACATACACAGGTATAATCGCCAGAGTCCTTGACTTCTACATCATGGATGACTAGTTCTGCAATGGCACCTTCCTGCCTCATGGTATATTTGTCACTTGGTTTGAGTGCCTTGTGCTTCTTTTTCCACTCCACCGAAGCAACCTTGGTCAGCTGACAGCGCAGAGTGGCTCTCCCACCTTCCGTGGCTTCCTCATTTGTCATTTCTTCCTTGAAGCGTGCAGGCAGAGCTGAGGAGTTCAGAATGGACAGAGTACATGAACATTCACATTACGGCAACTACCTGGCACAGACGTCAAACACACTAACCCACAGAATTATCAAATTGTGATCCATGGACCACCAGTGGTCTGCAAAGCCTTCCCTGAAACGGAATTAGTCATACTGAGGACCACATAGTGGTGGCTTGGGAGGTTCAGAAAAGACCCTATCCTAAGGCAGATCTCTCTTTTTATAAGGTGCCCCACAGAATGAAACAGCTAGAGAACCATCCTCGTCTTTCAGATCCCCTTCATGGCAGGGACCTCCTTTTTACTGTATTTGTATCGTGCCTAGAACAAATGATTCCTAAACCTGATTGACGTTTCTAGGAGCTATTGTAATACAAATAATAAATAAAATAATAGGGTCACAAATGAAATGGCACTGGCTGACATGTCCTTTCTCATTTAGATGTGTCCTTGCAATATGCCTAGTTAAATATAACACGACTGTCGGTACCTCCCCAAGGAAATTCTTCTTCTTCTTTCGTACGGCTTGGGTAAGTATCAATGATTACAAATTTATATCTAGATTTGATAGCCAGCACATTGCTGCAGCAGTGAGCTGGTGAATGTCCTTCAGGCCCCTGGCAAAAGAACAAAGGAGACATTCAGATATGATGTGCTCCATTGCTTATGCCTGGTGACCACAGTCGCATACAGGTGTTTGCCTCATTTTCCATTTAAAGAAAGTTTTAAAGAGCAAGACAACAACCTTCACACGGTGCTCCTGTTAAGTGTTGGTGGTTTTCGTGCTTTGTGCAAATTCACTAACATACCAGTGTCATCAACTAGCCACTGGATGTCACATTACCGACCTCCCAGTGAGAGTAGCAACGATTATATTTCCTGCGAAGGAAATTTAATACACTGTTCAAAATTGATAAGGAAATATGTCTCTTATCATGGTGTTGGCTGTTATCATGATATTCCCCGTTCTTGGAATGTAACATCATAACATTTATCGTGATAAAATTAATGTTACTGTTTTAACACCTACTATTGAATATGAAAATCAGAAGGATTTGCTGTTGAAATTGAGGTGTATTTCCCAACTCTCTGTGGAAATTTCTGCAATGAGTGCATGACCAACATCTGGTCCAAACAATGCCAACAGTCTATTTCTATTTCCGCTAAAATTTTGCTAAATTCATCAGCAATATTTAAGAAAATTATAGCACATGGATTTTAACTTTTTAGATATACAGACTAAATTATCGCAGGCTGAAAGTAGGGCTGTAATCCAGTTGATGATACCATTATTTTTTCACAGAACAGATAGTAGAAAATTATGCACTTAATTTGGGATATATTATTTACCATTCACTGTTAAGGCAGCTGTGGTTTTTTGGTCTCCATACATGCATGTATAATCTCCAGCATCTGTCAGATCTAAATCATGGATCACTAACTCAGCAATGGTGCCTTCCTGTCTCATTCTAAACTTGTCACTTGGTTTCAGCACTTTGGGCCCCTTCTTCCATTCCACTGGGGCAGCGACCTTAGTCAGCTCACAGCACAGAATGGCCGCTTCACCTTCTCTGGCTTCCAAATTCTTCAATTCTTTTTTAAAACGTGGAGGAAGGACTGAGGAGCATAGGATGAACAGAGAGTGCATTAAAATTCAAGAACTAATTGCAGCTGGGTGGCTCCAGGAGATTAGTGCATTAATCTTCAGTCTCTAGTAATTTGGGTTACAACATACAATATCTAAAAACCAAATTAAAATGATTTCATGGGTCTCATCTGAGTCCTTGGTTGACATTTTTCCAGTGCACGAAGTTCAGTGCATTACAACCAAACTGGCAGTCTGTTCTCTGAGACAGTCAAGCTCAGTGTTAGAACAGCTGCAGTGTAGCAGGTTAGGACTGAGAGGCATCGTCTGACATATACAATAGAAGAAAGCTTGCCCTGAACTTTCAATAAGGTACGCCTAGTCTACTTGTGCTGTTATTAGGTTAGCATTTAAAACGTATCCAATGTACTATTTAAAATTGCAAGCTATTGTGGGTCAACTTGGTTTCCCACTCATCTTCTCTCAAGTTACCTATTAAAATAAATGAAATCTCAGTAATATGATTAAAGAAATGAAAACTCAAACTGTTGCATGTAATTTTCCCATGACTTAATTATTTACCCCCAAATTCTATTAACATGACAAAAAGGAGCAGAAAAACCTCCATAACGTTATACCAAACCCAAATTATGGACTTTAAGTGAAGAAAATTCATAGTGGTTGTTATAAATACATTAGCAATATAAAATGACAGATGATATCAAGATCAGTTTGTGATCCTAATCGCAATCATAGAGGACATTGTAGAAAATCTCATATTATTTTTTGTTTTACCCTTCACTGTCAAGGATGCAGTGGTCTTCTGGTCTCCACACACACAAGTGTAATCTCCGGCATCCTGTTCATCCAGGTCATGGATTGTCAGCTCAGCAATGGCATCCTTCTGTCTCATTTTATATTTGTCACTAACTTTGAGCACCTTTTGAGCCTTCATCCACTCCACTGGAGAAGCTTTGGTCAACTCACAGTGGAGAGTAGCTGTCCCACTTTCTGTGGCTTCCTCATTTTTGAGTTCCTTTTTGAACAGTGCAGGCAGGGCTGGGGGATGTAATAGGGACAGAAAGTGCATCAGAATCCATAAACTCAGACTTTAATTTATACCTTTCTTTTAAATTACTAGATCTTGATTTATGCAGTGTTGTGGTAGCTGTGTCGGTCCCAGGATATTAGAGAGAGAAGGTGGGTGAGGTAATATCTTTTATTGGACCAATTTCTGTTGTTGAGAGAGACTAGCTTTCGATCTCACACAGAATCTCTCTCACCAACAGAAGTTGGCCCAATAAAAAAATATTACCTCACCCACCTTGTCTCTTTAGATATTGATTTAGCAGCCTAATCATATGTATGGCATTAAGACATAACTTCCAGAACATGATAATTGTCAGTTCAGTATCAAAAATACCTTTCTTCAGAAGTATTCAAACAATCAGTAATAAGGTTTTTAATGGGCTTATAAACAACTGTGCAGAAGATCGATTGTGGTGAAAAGGAAGCGTGGGCTTGGTGTGAAAGAGAAGACTGCATTTGGGGTTGGGAGAAAGAAGGAAGGAATAAAATGCAGGGAAAGGGGACAGGACATAGACGTGCTTCAAAGGTTAAACTATGATTTCGAAAGCATCTGAACTTTGAGATTTATCTAAACTGAACAGTCTCTCTTAATATTTACCCATTGATCAGCTCTATAAATAAATTAACACCGCTGATAGTGTAATTAAGACTGTTTTGTATCACTCACCACCAGGGGTGCTGGAACAATTTTTATAGTGGGGGTGCTGATGATGAAAATCATGGAAACCATGTATTTGGCTTTTGACTTCAAACCAGGGGGTGCGGCAGTACCCCCAGCACTCTAGTTCCAGGACAACGGCTCATGACAGCAAAACTAACAATAAAATTACCATCGGCACCCATCAGATTGGATGTTGTAATTTCATCATTAGCACATATCATTGTTACCCCCAAGAAATACAGGGAACCATCCTGAGGGTCTGATTTCTCCAAAAAGCCCATAACCAAATGGAAGCCAAAATTTTCAGATATGGTTTCCTCAAGTCAGGCACTGAAATCCATTGACTTCAATTAGAGTTGTGAGTATTCAAATCCTCTGAAAATCAGGCCACTTTTATTTAGGAGCCTAAGTACTTTCTTAGGGGCCTAGAAAATGTTGGCCTTACTAAGTACAGATAAAGTTTTTACTCTGTAAAAACACAAAATGGATCTAGAAAAGGAAGGCATCTGTACCTCCCTTTAGTTCACAATAAGGAAGATTATTTTAATACCAAGAGACAAGGTGAGGTGAAATGAAAACAGATGGGCACTATAGAAAGAAAAAAAAGGAAAGGTGAAAACTAACAGTAAAACAGGTCAGGAAGGGAATTCCAAAGGGAGCGAAGCTCTCTGGAATATTTCTCTTGTAAGGTGGAATTTTTGTTTACCATGGACTGTCAGGACAGCAGAGGTCTTCTGGTCTCCACACACACAGGTATAATCATCTGTATCTTGTACATCCAGGTCACGGATCAACAGCTCTGCAATGGCACCTTCCTGTCGCATTCTGTACTTTTCACTGGGTTTGAGCGTTTTTTGCCCCTTCTTCCACTCCACGAGGACAGGGACTTTGGTCAGCTCACAGTGCAGAGTGGCTGTTGCACCTTCTGAGGCTTCCTTATTCTTCAATCCCTCCTTGAAAAATGCAGGCAGGACTGAGGGACAGCAATAAGGACAGTTGGATTTAAAAATGGGAAAAGTCAAAACTAAATGTTCCCCTCATTTTCCAGTTAATTCCTCCTGAGTTATCAGAACTGGACCATCAGCTGTCATTAGACCAGCTTCACTGCTCTCATATAATCAATATGAGAAAAAAATAGATAATCAGATAACCCCCATCCCCAGAAATGCAGTATTTGTAGAAAGGAGCAGAAGCCTCACAATCGTCACAAATCATTACAGAAGGAAGTGGACAAGAGGATCAGAAGAGCAGGTCAAAAAAACATATTTTCCCCTGTGAAATTTCAAATGAAAAAATCTTCATTCAAAACTTTTCAGTTGAAACATTTTGGTTTTCCCATGAGAAGTTTCAAAATGAATTTTTTCTTGTTTCAGCCTGAGATTTCTACACAAAACAAAATGACATTCTACATCAAAACAAAACAAAGCCTCATTTTGAAATGTTAATTTGAAAAGGAAATTTTGTTTAGAAATATCCTGAAGGAAACAAAAAAAAATTTCACCTGATTTGACCTTATTCCCCATAAAAATAAATGTCTGTTTCAGGAAAACTATATTTTTCAGTGGGAAAACTTTCCACATGAAAAGTTTTGACCCGCTCTCATTGTGAGAGCATGGGAACTCTACAGCAATGCCCTTTACATACAGGACTGTATGTAATCACTTTTCTGTCTCAAAGCTGGAGCACAGGGAAAGAATCAATTTTTCTTAAGGACAGAATGGGATGCAGTGATGTAACTGTTCGGTGTGTTGTAAAGCCTAAATATGAGTCAGGCTATAGGCCTTACTAAGCTAACAGCTTATTGGGAGCATGAGGAGAACAGTAACTCCAACAAAGAAACTTCCAGTGAAGAAACAATGGCCTGGAAACAGAAAAGCAGCAGCAGTTCTGGCTATGCAGGGTCCCATTCTTATGGGTTTGTCCGATTCTTATCTATTCTCACTGTTTTGTGTCTGTGTAAGAGCTTGATCCAAACCTGACTGAAGTCAGTGAGCACCTTTGCATTGACTTCTATGAGCTTTGGATCAGGACCTTAGCGAGGGATGAAAAAGGCCTATAGGTTACATCAGGAAAGGAGTAAGTCTATCCAAAGCAATGGAGGGGAAAATGGAATTATTTTTAGCATGCTTCTTCTTTTACCATTTACAGTTACAGCCGCCATGGTCTGTTGGTCTCCACACACACAGGTATAATTTCCAGCATCTGTCACTTCTAGGTCTTGGATTATCAACTCAACAACAACACCTTCCCGTCTCATTTTATACTTGTCGCTCAGTTTGAGGATCTTGTGTCCCTTCTTCCACTCCACGGTAGGAGCAACCTTGTTTAGCTCGCAGTGCAGAATGGCACTTTCACCTTCTGTAGCTTCTTGATTCTTCAGTTCTTTGGTGAAAAGTATAGGCAAAACTGCAGAATGAATGTGATATGGACAGAAGGGTATCAGAGCGGAGAAACTCAGAACTACGAATGCTCTCCTCTATTAGTTATCTAAATCAGTGCTGTCACTGTAGCCCCAAAGACTGGGTTTTTTTAAAGAAAAAGGTCTCAGCTGGGCTTCTGATTTTGTGCCCTCAATTGCATAGGGTTATTTTATAGCATTTCAACATCTATCAATCTGATCGGTTGATAAAAATCAGGTGATTATATATCAAAATGCTACATAACCATTAGTATTTGTCTCAGCAAAATCACAGGAGTATAATGAGAGGCCGCTTTTCAATATCAGGCCCAAAATGTTTTCCCTTGACATAAATAATACCCATGCAGATTAGTGTCTGTGTTTTCTCTAAAACAGAACTCTTTAGAAGGGAACATAACTAGAAACCATGGTGTCAACTTTTTGCAGCACTAAAATATTTTAGAGGGGCCAAGAAACAATTCAAAATAAGTGACAGAATCTACAATAGCATAAAAAAAATCGATCATTTTCACTAAACTATCCTCTATGTAATGGCATAAGATGATGATTACGATCTGGTCACCGTAGGAACACAGACCCAACATTCCATGTAATTTGAAGTGAGATAATATAGTCCCATTTTATAACACAATCCCTAAGGAAAAACTTTCAAACCACCACATATACAGACCAAAAGACTAGACTAAATTTGTATTTGAGTTGGGGAAAAGAAACATTTAGGTGCTTATACTACCTTTGATATTTGTACATATAATGCCTATGAATGCAATTACATGCAGCTCTCAAGAGGGAGAATGCAAAGAAAGATAAAGAAATTAAATACACAGGAATACCGGGGGTGGAATGAAGGTGAGGATAAAACATTATATTGGAAAAGGAATTTTAAAGGGGAGGAAATTATAGAGTTATATCATTTTATCTGGGACATCTGCTGTGTGTTCTTTTTACCATTCACTGTCAAGGTTGCTGTAGTCTGCTGTTCTCCACACACACAAGTGTAATCTCCAGCATCCATCAAATCCAGATCAAGGATCAACAGTTCAGCAAAGGGACCCTCCTGTCTTATTTTGCATTTTTCACTTGGTCTGAGAGCCTTTTGTCCCTTCTTCCACTCCACTGGGGCGGGCTTGCTCAATTTACAGTGCAGAGTGACTGTCTCACCCTCTGAAACTTCCTTGTTATTCAGTTCCTCTTGGAAAAATGCAGGCAAGGCTGAAGAATGCAATATAGACAGAGACTGTATCAGAACCAGAATGCAGTGAGTAGGATTTTTTTGTGGGTCATCAGATTGTGATAACCCATTTTTTTCCAATCACACATTTCAAAGCCCTAAAAGAAGGAAACTAAGTAAAATATACAGTTAAATACATGTGCATCATTCCTAGAATGGAGACAGCTTGTAGCAATAAGGATGAGAATAAGTTGTGCATAAAGAAGGAAAAGAAATGAGGGAACATAGCTGGACTGTGGCAAACCAATACCACACGGGGGAATGTTCTTTATCAAGGTGACCCAGTGTCACCACAAAGCTGAGGATATGAGTCCTCTTTCCAAAACTGCAGCGAACAAGGGATCAGAGGAGCAGCCATGGATCAGTGTGAATGCTGAATGCCAACATCTTGAGTTCCACAGAGGAGACAAATATAAAACAACCTATTTAATTTTGGGCACATTTACCATTCACTGTTAAAGCAGCTGTTGTCTTCTGGTCGCCACACACACAAGTGTAATCTCCAGCATCCGCCAAATCTAGGTCTTGGATAATCAACTCAGCAAAGCGGCCTTCCTGCCTCACCCTGTATTTGCCACTTGGTTTCAGCACCTTTGAATCCTTCAACCACTCAACTGAGTCAACAGCCTTGGTCAGCTCGCAGTGCAGCGTGGCTGTTCCACTCTCGGTGGCCTCCTCATTCTTCAGTTCCTTTTTGAAACGTACGGGTAGGGCTGAGGGACACAGAACGAACAAATATTTCATCCAAATGCCACAAACTTGGAATTGTGAAGTGTCTTCCTCGGGCAATGACTGAACTGTAATTTATTTTTTAAAGCCATGGGCCTCACCACAACACTCTTACACCAAGCATGATCTGCCATTTGTCTAGCTGGAAACAACTGAAACCCAGAGAACAAGCCACCTGAAAACTAAGTCCCCAGTAAAGCAAGACTTTTGTGACAGTCAGCAGAGGAAGTGATTAACTGTACTATCATGGAAGTGATTGACTGTACTTAATCCCCTTAACAGAGAGGTTGATAATTGCCCAAGGGGTCTCATGCTTCAGGACCAATTCAGTAAAATATACGCGCATGCTCTTTGCCTGGTTAGCGATTTTTAGAAGACTTTATATTGCACACACATGCACTGAATTCTGTCAGGGTAGAGGACAAATGGACATAGGAGGCACAGCACGATGTGCAAAGAAGAACAAAGAGAAGACAAGTAGGACACTGGTAAATTTTGTTAGGAAATAGGTAAAAGGGCGGGGAAACTCTCAGGAGCGTCATTTTTTTTATGACTTTTTACCATTCACTGTTAAGGTTGCTGTGGTTTTTTGATCTCCAAACACACATGTGTAATCTCCAGCATCCTTCAGATCTAGATCATGGATGACCAGCTCAGCAATGGTGCCTTCTTGTCTCATTCTGTATTTGCCACTTGGCCTGAGCCCCTTGGGCCCCTTCTTCCACTCCACTGGAGCGGCTTTGCTCAGCTCACAGCACAGAGTGGCTGTTCCACCTTCTGTGGCTTCCAAGTTCTTCAGTTCTTCTTTGATGAGTGCAGGCAGGGCTGAAGGAGGAAGCAGGCATTTATATGATGTGCATCCACGTAATATGGTTGCACTGTATATGGCGGAGACTGAGACAAGGAACAGTTACATGACTCTCTTTCAGTGCCATGACTTTATAAGGATATTGACAAGGATGGCATGGGCGAAAGGCTAAATAAAAGGGGAAAGTGAGCTGGGACGTAAGGAAAAGCCTGGATAAATGGCGGGGTCTGTCTCCAGAGCTGATAAATTCGCATATTCATTCGCACACAATTAATTTTTGGAGGGCGGGGAAAAGAATTAAACACAATTTAAAATAACTTGCCAAGCAGTTACTCTGCCAAAGAACCTGCTTTTTAACTCCCTGCAAAAACTCCCTGTTCTTTAAAATCAGACATCTTGCCCCACAGGGCCTTTCAGCTAGATTGTCGAGTTCAGCCTAGTGCCTTACTCCAGAGCAGAAAAGAGGTTTTACTGCAATAATTATTTCAAAGCCATTGACAGATATTATGTTGTCAACAAAAGATCATTTGACTGATATTCCTGGATAGGAGGGTTACCTAGAGAACACAACAGAAAAGCAGGACCAGCCTGGGCTGCCTCTCCCTCAGACCCTCCACCCGACCTCCAGATCCCGAACTGTGCAGGGGAGGCCCCCTGCTCTGAGGCCCACTAAGACCCTATGCAGTGGCCCTCCTCCCTCCAGATATGTGGCTTTGGTGAGAAAAATTGCAGGGAGGAGTTAGCCCAGAGACTCAACCTGTTAGGACTCTTGGGAGCCTCTGCAGAAGCTGTTTAAGCCGGGAACTTTGAACACTGGCGATGTCATCAAAATACTTTTTACAGGTTTGACTGGACATTTGCTGCCTTGTGCTGATTGGCGGTTTGCTCCAGCCCTCTCTCATGGACTCCTCACCTCAGCATCACTCCACATCTGCTCCTCATAGTCTCCCTCTTTCCTTCCTTGCCCAACCATTCCCTTCCCTTCAATATTCCCTCTCCCTTCTTTTGTCTTTGTATTTTAAAGCTGCCAACTAACCTCTCACATCCCTCCCAGAAAATCTTGGAACTAACACAATGTTTGCCACCGATTGCTCTGCTTATGTACTACGTCCTTACCCCCAACCCGTCATCAGACGTCTCTATCTAAACTATCAGCTCTTTGGGGCAGGGTCTATTGGCCCCTCTGTGTTTGTTCAGCAGCTTGCACAATGGTGCCCATTTTAGTCAGTGCCTAGGCATTACCATAATAAACATGATTAATAACAACAACAGAAAGTGATGAAAACCTCTACCGTGGATTTTGACTTGAGCAGTCGTCTGCTGGTCTCCAGTATCACAGGTGTATCTTCCAGCATCCTCCAGCTCTGCATTGTGAATGAGCAGCTCTGCCACACAACCCTTCTGCTTCAGCTCATACTTGGCACTCTCCTGGAGTATGGCTCCTCCCTTCTTCCACACCACTCGGGCATCGGGTTTAGTGATCTCACAGCGCAAAGCTACAGTGCTCCCCTCTTCCATTTCTGTGTTCTGCAGGTTTTGTTTAAAAAGGACTGGCAGAGCTAAAATATACAACCAGAGGTGATCAATATTGTGTACAGACCATGTCCACCACTCCAATATGACAATGCTCTGATACGGTCTACCCTTTCAACAGCAGTCAAGAAAGATGGCCAGTAAGTTTGAAACTAAGAGGAAGTATTATTATTATTATTATTGGACTTGTGACTGGCAGTGTGCTGTATTTGGGTGTGGAACAAGTGCAGATTCCTTTCAGTTGTACAAAACAAACAAAAGGAAGAACTTCTTTGCACAATGCACAGTCAACCTGTGGAACTCATTGCTGTGAAGGCCAAAAGTATATCTGGGTTCCAAAAAGAATTAGATAAGTTCATGGAGGATAGGTCCATCAATGGCTATTAGCCAAGATGGTCAGGGATGCAACCCTGTGCTCTAGGTGTCCCTAAACTTCCAAATACCAGAAGCTGGGACTGGACAACAGGGGATAAATCACCCACATTGCTTTAGTGTAATGTGAAACTGCACTAAAGCAATACAGATATTACTGAGTACATATATTATTGTTAAACCTTAACTATGGACCCATAACTGGCCCCTCTATAACGAAGAACTGCCGTTAAATTATAGCACATGTATTAAGTACTGCATAAGTAAAATAAATTGAAATCTACCAGCTCTGCCTACCATTTACTTTCACCCGAGCAGTTGTCTTTTGTTCTCCAGTGCTGCAGCTATAATCTCCAGCATCTATTGATTTGGCATCTTGAATAATGAGCTCTGCAACAGTGCCGTGTTGCTTTAACTCATACTTGTCACTGGATTGTAGAACTGTATCTCCCTTTGTCCATTTCACTGGGATGCCAGGTTTGCTCAGCTCACAGGTCAGTTTGACTTGACTTCCTTCTTTAGCTTCCTCATTCTGGAGTTCTCGTTTGAAACGAACTGGCAGAGCTAAAAATGTAGAATTGCAGAGTGTGACCACTGAAGAAAACAAGAGTGCCTGGAAATCTCTTTTCCCCTTTTTGCTTCATCCCGCATGAGCCCTTTCACGTAAGATGTAGAATCACAGAATGCCAGGTTGAAAAAGTGCTTAGATTCTAATAATCCATCTCCAGCTGTCCATGCAATATATTATTAATAACACCACAAATATTATTTAAATGGTTTAAACACTTAATAGCATGAGATCTTGGCCTCTCGTAATGTGGAGACTCTCTACGGGCCCAATCGTGAGAGAAACTGGACACCTTCAACTCCCCTGTATCGCTATTTGCATGCCTGCTTCATGCTGTGAACTACTGAATACACAGAAGAGGGGAACTGTTTTACAGCATTTTTGTCACTGCGGTTAGTTAAAGGTATCCTTTCTCTAATACCACATTTTGCAGATGTCAGTCAGGGATGTGAGAAGTTGGACTACACTCCGGACAGGTGTTCAGAGCTAGCCCATTGCCATATAAAAAAAGAGAACTAGCAAGGTAAAATAATACATACAGAAAGAGAACACAAAGATAGGACAAACAGCATGACAAACAATAGCTGACACATTAGTTTTCCCAGTCAAGGATCCCTTCTCCTTATAGGAAGATGGACACATTTTTATCAGACATGAAGATGTACTAACGTAGCAAACACTGCAAAGCATACACAGAGAGAAAGGTGAGCAAATAAATAAGAGTCCCACTGAAGATTCCCACACAGCCTCTGTCCGAAACAGTGATTTCAGACTGCAAAGTGAATTAGTGAAGAGTAGGTGGCATCCAAAGTTTCTGTTAGTGTTGACTGTGGAAGAGGAAAGAAGAAACATCTGGTGGGATTTCCTGCTTCAGATCAGTCACAGTAGAAAGTGCTGTTGCTTGATGGTCTCTGTTTTCACAAACGTGTTCACTACTGTCTTCTAGCACAAGGTTATGAATGTGCAGGGCGGCACTTACACTTTCTGATTCATCACACACTAGTTGCTTGGCTGAAGAACGACAGCTCCTTTCCTCCATTCCACTTTCAGCCCTACTTCGGTGCACACGCACCTTTCACGGGGCCCTGCCTTTATCTACCACTTCATCATTCTGGAACTCTTGAGTAAACTTCATGGGTTCATAGCTGGACGGGGCATGGCAGGACAATGTATTATAGCATGTGTCCTTATCCCATGGGCCATCTACATCTACTGTTCCACTGGGGATCTCTTGAATCCATTTGCTTAAATCCTTTAACACTCAAGAGGAGAAATTTCAAATCTATTGTAGCTGCTGTGTAACATAAAACATTGCATTTTTTTTTCTTGATAAAAAAATCCTCTCCCCCCAAGTGTCAGAGCCAGTTCCTATTGAAACCAATGGGAGTGTTTCTATTGTCTTTAATGGGAGTTGGATCAGTCCTCTAGTGTGGTAGAAAAGCCTAACGAACAAATGAAGATGAGTAACAACTACAAAGCTCTCCTTCGTCACATTGTTAAGATAGTTCTTCCTTCCATTCTTAGGGCAAAATCCTGCACTCCCTCAGTTCTAAATGGTGCTCTCCCCACATACCTGGAGGACTCAGTGACATTCATGGGAGATGAGCACACATAAGGAAGCTGACTGAAAATCAATGTGCATAACTGAGAAGGGTATTTTCCTTTCAGTTCATTAAACTACACCCAGCTCCAGCCCCTGCCTATTCTTGCACTCCGAAGCTCATTTCAATCTCAGAATAAATGTTTTGTCTATTTTACACTTTCACCTGCCTGGAGGCTGTCCAGCTGAGTTAGTCAGAACATATCCTGCATTACAGTGTGAAGAGATGGAGTTAATTTTCAGTTCAGTTGCAGCCAGGTGTTAAATTGTTATTTTGACCTTTATGTTAGGCAGCATCACTCCAAACTTCCTTACCCTTGACAGTGACAACTGCACTACTTTTAGCTGTTCCAGCCTCACACTCATATCTGCCACTGTCTCTCTCTTCTGTCCCACGAATGACAAGCGTGGCTTCAAATCCCGACCGGCTGATCTTATACTTAGAGGAGTTTCTAAGGGTCTTCCCATCTTTGCACCACTTTACTGGGCTGTCTGATCTGGAGGTTTCACAATGAAGAAAGGCATCCTCTCCCTCAAAGATTTTGGCATCAGCAAGCTCCTTTGTAATGATGCAGGGTTTCTCTAGAATCACATAAAACTTGTCTGAGATTTTCAGAGGGAGGGGAGCAGCACTTTCCTTACATGTGATTATTTATACCAAAGATATGGTTCAATATTCTGCAACGTCATTATCGCAAAAGAACAATTTGGGGGTGGGAGGCATTAAGCCCTTATAGTGGGGCTTTCTACCTGTAGACATGGTTTTGAAAATGCCTGGTACAGTATGGCAAAATCCAGGGGCCAAATGTCTCTGTGGAAGAATATGAATCAGGGATAAGTCATCTAGAACAGGCATGGTTTAACATTAACTAGGGAGAAGCATGAATTTCACTAGTTCAGGAAAATTCCCCTAGATCCTCTTCAATATGAAAAATGCACAGCATGATGCTTCTGCCTAAACAATAAGTGTACATGTGCACAGTGAGAAAACTGATCCGATACGAAGCACATGGCAATGCAAATTTGTCAGAATCAATCAACTGTTGACTTTTGGCTTCTCAGTGGTTTTTAAAGAAGTGAATCAGAAACTGGTTTCTGCCAGCAGATCGTCACAAGTTTTTGCCACTTAAATGCCAGGGTTTTGCTGGTAAAAGCGGCTTTTTGCTTTCTGAAAACAGCTGCCCATTCTGCAGAACAATGTCAATTTTATAAAACGGTGCAAAGTTTCACCCTTCCAAAACTGTTCATGTGATTCTTCAAAAAGTGTTCAATTTGATGCAGCAGAAACCAAGCATTTTACTCAGCTCTGCGTACTGAAGAATTATTTTATGACTCCAAGAGGTACACAGTATGGATCCTGAATTCATTACATTCAGGTCATGTGGCCTCATTGACGCTCTCCACTTGCCTCTCTCTCTCTCTCCCTTGTTTCTCAATACTGACTTCTCTAACTAAAGAACTCATATCACAGGACCTAATTTATAGCATTTACTGCTATCTCTCCATCTGCACACATATACCACTACCCAGTGCTGGCCTGTACTCTCTTTATCCTTTCCTGCGGCCTTTATGCTTGAATTACCTTTAACAACCAAACTGGCAGATGTTTTCTTATCACCAGCTTCAAAGGTAATGACCCCCGAATCCTTCAGTGACAGTTTTTTCAAGGTTAGCAAGTGATATCCTCCAGGATGAGACTGGATGTCATTAAGTTCATTATTATGGAGTGGGGTTTTATCCAAAAACCACTGCACATTGCTATATTCTACTGGAGAGATTCTGCATTTGAACATGGCAGATTCTCCTTCTACCACATCAACATCTTCCAGATCTTCGATTATTAGTATTTTCTGGCCTGAAAGGAACACAGACATATCAATTGCTGGACTCCTTTGCTTCTATCCCTGTGTTCAAATAAAGGCAAAGGGGAATGCCGATGACATGACCTCCAGCACAAGTGATTTTGTGAAAGGAACACGATTCTTGGTACAGAAGGCTTAAATACAATTCCACTGTTATTGATCAAAGAATTCAGAGAAAATAAACATTTACGGGACACACCAGAACAGGATGAAGACAAATTCAGGGCACTAAGCTACATGTCATTGATTTGTAAAGATTCCAGTACACACTCAGGGGAAAATTACAATTCTAATATTTTAATCTCCCCAGAATTTCAGAAATGAAATCCACTATATGGACCTGAGAAAAGAATGAGGCCCTCAATATGCCATGTGTTCTGGACATCTAGGTTCATTGAATGGATGTTCCCAAACCCCCTGTCTGGATTTATCATATTTTGCTAGACCACATACAACTTTCTTCTTTAGCGGTGCTACCAGCCAGATTCCAACTTCTCTGTAAACAGCCAAATGACAAACACACTGATGAATGGAGATTTAATTTGGGAACTATGTTAGTAATTTATCTGTCAAAGGAAAAACAAGAAGCAATCCTGGAAATCAGTCTAAGAACAAGAAAAAAAAAGATTATATATACATAAAGATATTCCGGATGTCAATGTGAATTACAACACAAATTCAAGAAGTGTTACTGAACCACAAAAACCAATGTACTCCCATAGTTTTCATGGAATAAGCTTGTTCCACATTTTCAGTCATATATTTGAGCTTAATAACATTGTCCTTTCTAGTGGTTAAATCAAATATTTTATAGGTCAACAAAGTTGTTTAAAGCTGGCATTAGAAATCTTTCACACTGTGCAACAGATGCTGTACGACATCTTAGGCAAGACCCTGGGTCCTCCCTATTTTAGGGTAATTTGGTGCTTTTGGAAAGCTAGAAGGTTGCACACTGTTTCTTTTGTAAGCTCAACTGGCAGATAATGGGAGGATGTAGTGCGGCAGTTGCCCCACTCCAGGAGAGCAGGGGTTAAAAGCAGCCCTTGGAGAGGGCTATGGCTGGGACCTAATTAGAAAAGGGGTTAAGGGCAACCACAGCTGTGGCCACACCCAATCAGGTCACAGCTGGCCCTAATATAAGGGCTAACGGAGGAGCTGGGTCAGTCTCACTCCAGCCTTGGAGTGGGAAGGACCTTGCTGCTTGAAGGAGCACAGGGTACCTGAAGCAGAGCAGTGCTGGGGAAGGGCAGGCAGAGCTGGGGAGCTCGGGCCTGGCACGTCCCCAGGCTGAGGCCTTGCTGAAGGCCAAAGGAGGTACTGGGGCTGCAGGGAGACAGCTGGGCCAAGAAAGGCAGCAGGTCCAACCCCCTTGCCAGTGACGAGTGGCCATCACAGACTGCAGTTTGCCCCAGGGAAAGGGGGCTAGATGACGATGGGCAGTAGCCACTGAGGCAAGGTGGGCTTAGAGGGTTGGGAGTTCCCCTGGGAGGGAGACCCAGAGTGTGGGGGCACTGCGGTGGGCAGAACCCCAAGGGAAAGGGGCACCAGGGTCCAGGAGGGACACAGCGCCTGAGGCAGGAGAGACACCAGCCAGCAGGGGGCGCTCCGAGTGCTGGAATCGAGCTAATTCCCGGATGACCAGCAGGAGGCGCTGCGCTGGAGAGTGCTCGATCTGCTACAGAGGGGCAAGAATGCAGTGTCTATCCCTGAATCCGTAGCAATTTTACAAGACACTGCCACGGAACCTAAAATTGTACTGTTAAGTCATCTGAGCTGTTCCTCTTCTTCTCTTTGTTGTTGCATCAGTTTCGTTTCAACAACAATTTCCCCCGGATAGCGCCCTTTTGGTGCTGCAATGAGAGGTGTGTGAGGTCCTCTGAACATTGTGACATCAGAGGTAACTCAACCAATCACCATTCACTCCCTCCAGTAACCATAACCTGAAAACCTTAATGCTGCTGCTTGCCTTGGTCACCTTTCCCATTGACAATCGTTATTTGATGCTGAGGAATCCCTCTTCCTGCCCTACCAAATGGGCACAGTTTAGATTAACTAAAACAGTTTTGACTGAGCAAAGGTACATAATCTTACCTGAGGCAGGTGTAGTGTGGAGGGTGTCTCAGTGCAAATCTGCAGCCTCACCCTGCCTCGGTCAATATAGCTCCAGATCTGAAACAGCCCCTGCTATTCCAGTCCTGAACCCCCACACACTCCAATTCTGTCAAAGCACCTCAACCCTGACCTGCAGTTTCATAGAATCATAGAATATTAGGAATGGAAGGGACATCAGGAGG
This sequence comes from Chelonia mydas, assembly GCF_015237465.2. Taxonomy (NCBI): domain Eukaryota; kingdom Metazoa; phylum Chordata; order Testudines; family Cheloniidae; genus Chelonia; species Chelonia mydas. Next base: position 253,982,931 of record NC_057850.1, read on the forward strand.
TCGTCTAGTCCAACCCCCTGCTCAAAGCAGGACCAATCCCCAGCTAAATCAACCCAGCCAGGGCTTTGTCAAGCCGGGCCTTAAAAACCTCTAAGGAAGGAGATTCCACCACCTCCCTAGGTGCTTCACCACCAGTGATTCACCACCCTCCTAGTGAAAAAGTTTTTCCTAATATCCAATCTAAACCTCCCGCACTGCAACTTGAGACCATTACTCCTTGTTCTGTCATCTGCTACCACTGAGAACAGTCTAGATCCATCCTCTTTGGAACCGCCTTTCAGGTAGTTGAAAGCAGCTATCAAATCCCCCCTCATTCTTCTCTTCCGCAGACTAAACAATCCCAGTTCCCTCAGCCTCTCCTCATAAGTCATGTGCTCCAGCCCCCTAATAATTTTTGTTGCCCTTCGCTGGACTCTTTCTTATTTTTCCACATCCTTCTTGTAGCATGGGGCTCAAAACTGGACACAGTACTCCAGATAAGGCCTCTCCGATGCCGAATAGAGGGGAATGATCACGTCCCTCAATCTGCTGGCAGTGCCCCTACTTATACAGCCCAAAATGCCGTTAGCCTTCTTGGCAACAAGGGCACACTGTTGACTCATATCAACCAATTCATTTCAACCAATGGGACTGAAGCATGCAAATTAACTCGATGGAGGGAGTGATGATTGCTTGAATTACCTCTGATGTCACAATGTTCCTCTGCCAGCAGCACCAAAATGAGCACTATGTGGAAATCAGGCTTTCCCCAAGTTCTGTTGTTTTTGACTATCTCCAAAATCAATAGAGCTCATCCCAGCGGTGCCTAGAGCATTCTCTGAAATGTTACACTTGATCAGATGTGATATTCAAAGGTTATTGCATTACTGACATAGAAACAGAGGAGTTTTAGGCCTTACTTTGTTTGGCCACCTGGAAGGTCACACAATTCATTGCTTCTGTAGGCTAAACTCATTGCACTCCTGTGGAGTGTTTAGATTTTGATGAATCAGGATATTCAGATGGAAAAATCTCCCATCTCCCCATACCTAGGGCTCTGTGAGTTCCCCATTTCCAGCTGCTCCCTTACTAAGGTTCCCACTGTCTCCTCCCACTCTCTCCACAGGTCAGGAGATCTGTGTGTGCCCCATCTCCCCCATGAATGTTATCACATTACAGACAGACAAAGAAATGCTAGTGAGTCAAGCATTAGGCCTCACTTCACCTGGCCAATTCATATGCATTAGTGCACAACCGACACTAAATTACAGAAGGGTACAAAATTAATTCAGCTACTTGAAAGCGCAGAATAAAATGTACCAATGGGCCAAAAGTATGTATCTTATGCCTGGCCCAAGTGCACAGGTTTGGGACAGAGGTTTGCCACAGGGCTCAAGAGAAGCAAATCCTTCTTCCGTGGCAGCAGAAGGATTCTCCAGCTATTACCACTTCCTGAAGACTGCAGCAGCCACTCTGCATACAGGCCTGTGTGCACACACACACCCCCCCCCGCCACCACCCCTTGGCTCCACAAATCCTATCAATCACATATATACACACACATACTCGTGCCCATTTTTTAAATTGCACCCACAGCATTTCAGGCCTAAATTTTCAAAAGTGACTAGTGATTCTGGGTGCCCAATTCAAGTCACCTTAAAGGGGCCTGATTTTCAAGGGTGAATGCTCAGGCAGTTTCTGAAAGTCAGCGTCCTTCAAGGAGTCTCAATCTGGGCACCAAAAAAAATGGAGGGGCCAAAAATCACTAGCCACTTTTGAAAACATGAGCCTCTAGGCTGTAATCCGATTGGCATCCCTTAACTCACGCTGCTCAGCTGCCAGTAAGTTGAGCTCAGAATTATAACACACACACTTCCTGCCATCTGTCAGTCGTGCAGTACTTGGTCATGCATTCAAGCCGTTCATACCTTGCACGATCAGCTTGGCTCTAGACTGAGCCTCGCCAACGTCGCAGGTGTAGGTGTCGCTGTCACTTTTCTCTAAGGCATTAATAGTGAGCTGCAGGATGTTCCCTTTCTGGATGATCTCATATTTCTTGCTTGTCTTGAGCTCGACCATCCCTTTCCGCCAGGTCACCGTGGGTGCGGCTTTCTCAGTCTGACACATAAAAACAGCAACTCCTTTTTCATCAGCTTTCAGATCTGAAAGCTCCTTCAGAAAGCGATTGGGTTTTTCTGAGGAAAGTGACAACCAATGGTTAGCCCAACATAGTCCTCAAGTACATTCTAAACACCCTGGACCGAAGTCTCCACTGCTTTGCAATCATTTACAGCTGTCCAAAGTGAGATCCGATCAGAACGGTAGCACTTTTACATCTACCATGCACAGGTGTGTACACAACTGTACAAGGAGCAAAGCTGTTGAGAATCAGATGCTTGTAAAGAAACAAAATGTCATTAGTCTCCTTTCTCTGTGGCCACCTGTATTAAGTATGCCCATGGTCTGTTATAGAATTCATAGAATCTTAGAATATCAGGATTGGAAGGGACCTCAGGAGGTCATCTAGTCCAACCCCCTGCTCAAAGCAGGGCCAATCCCCAGCTAAATCATCCCAGCCAGAGCTTTGTCAAGCCTGACCTTAAAAACCTCTAAGGAAGGAGATTCCACCACCTCCCTAGGTAACCCATGCCAGTGCTTCACCACCCTCCTAGTGAAAAAGTTTTTCCTAATATCCAATCTAAACCTCCCGCACTGCAACTTGAGACCATTACTCCTTGTTCTGTCATCTGCTACCACTGAGAACAGTCTAGATCCATCCTCTTTGAAACCCCCTTTCAGGTAGTTGAAAGCAGCTATCAAATCCCCCCTCATTTCTTCTGCAGACTAAATAATCCCAGTTACCTCAGCCTCTCCTCATAAGTCACGTGCTCCAGCCCCTTAATCATTTTTGTTGCCCTCCGCTAGAGTCTTTCCTATTTTTCCACATCCTTCTTTAGTGTAGGGCCCAAAACTGGACACAGTACTCCAGATGAGGCCTCACCAATGCCAAATAGAGGGGAATGATCATGTCCCTCGATCTGCTCGCAATGCCCCTACTTATACAGCCCAAAATGCCGTTAGCCTTCTTGGCAACAAGGGCACACTGTTACTCATATCCATCTTCTCATCCACTGTAACCCCTCGGTCCTTTTCTTCAGAACTGCTGCCTAGCCACTCGGTCCCTAGTCTGTAGCAGACAATGAAAGACAATGTATTAAATTCCACAGCAAGAAATTCTCTCTCTCCCTGGTGAGAAATGCAAAGATTTCCAGATGTAGTTCACTAGCCCCTAGTACTGAAAAGAGACATGTACAATGAGTTTAGGGATAAATCCGGGCCTCCACTTGAATTATAACTGCTGGCCTGATTTTCATAGATTTCAAGCCGCTCTGAAAATCAGGTCACATGATAACAATATTACCTCTTGAGACCTGGATTTTGGATTGCCTTGGAATTGGTTTGATACTTTTCAAATCATACAGCACTGAACACACTGTCAGAGCTTGATGTATTATTATTTATCATTATTAACAGGAATATTTTTTGCACTTATTCAACACCTCGAAGTGCTATCCAGAGGTGCAGAGGTGTGTCTCATCCATCTGTTACATTTTGGTTTTGAGATTGCAAACTCTTTGGGGGAATGATTGTAATGTAAGGTCTGTTTTGTGCCTGGGGTAATAGTTGTGGCCTTTAGGTGTGCCGTAAATATAGAAGTGTAGCATAAAATCCCTCCTTGGCAGCTGAACTGAATCGCCTTATCTGTAAGCAGTTAAGCAGTTCAAATAAACTACTTGGGCACCTGACCAGAAGGACCAATGAGGAAAGGAGATACTTTCAAATCTGGTGGGGGAAGGATTTGTTTGTTGCTCTCTTTTGTTGTTCCCTCTCCCGGCGGAGGGAGAAGCCAAGCAGGTACAGCATCTTCTGAAAGGTTTCAGAGTAACAGCTGTGTTAGTCTGTATTCGCAAAAAGAAAAAGAGTACTTGTGGCACCTTAGAGACTAACCAATTTATTTGAGCATAAGCTTTTGTGAGCTACAGCTCACTTCATCGGATGAAGTGAGCTGTAGCTCACGAAAGTTTATGCTCAAATAAATTGGTTAGTCTCTAAGGTGCCACAAGTACTCCTTTTCTTTTTGCATCTTCTGAAAATATACCTGGAATAATCCATCTAAAACCACATAAATTGTAAGTAGGGTAAGGAAATGCATTAGGTTATCTTTTGTTTTAGCTTGTGAATTTTCATATGCTACAGAGGTAATTTTATTCCTGTTTTTGTAACTGTGAAACTGAGCCCAGAGGGGAATTGTGGGGGGAGGAATAGCTCAGTGGTTTGAGCATTGGCCTGCTAAACCCAGGGTTGTGAGTTCAATCCTTGAGGGGGCCATTTAGGGATCTTGGGCAAAAATTGGGGATTGGTCCTGCTTTGAGCAGGGAGTTGGACTAGATGACCTCCTGAGGTCCCTTCCCACGCTGATATTCTATGAATCCTACATGTTTTAAATCTTTTTATTACCCTGTAAAGTTACCTTCCATCTTGATTTTGCAGGTGTGATTCTTTTACTTTTTTCTTTATAATAAAGTTCTTCTCTTAAGAACCTGATTGATTTCAGTGTCCTGAAGACAAAGGTCTGGTCTGTGCTCACATTGCTAAGGCAATTAGTTGGTATATTATTCTCAAGCCTCCCCAGGAAAGGGGGTGAAAAGGCTTGGGGGGATATTTTGGGGGAATAGGGATTCCAAGTGACCCTTCCCTGAATTTTTGTGTAAATCACTTGGTGGTGGCAGCAATACCGTCCAAAGAAAGGAAAGGAATTTGTGCCTTGGGGAAGTATTAACCTAAGCTGGTAGAATACAAACTTCAGGGATCTTTCATGCAGGTCCCCACTTCTGTACCCCAGAGTTCAGAGTGCGGGGAAACCCTGACAATGTGCTACTGTAATATAAATGTTAAATAATAATAGTAATAATAATGGTGGGCAAGTGTTGTTATTTCCATTGTAAAGATAGGGAAACTGAATCACAAAGAGGTTACCCAGAGAGTCAGCAGCAGAGATGAGGATAGAGACAGTTGCTTCTAAATCCCAGTCCCCTGCTCTAACCACTAGACTCCTCTTTGGCATAGATTGTGGTCTTATTACTCTGGCGTTTAGGGTACAATTAACATTAATAAAGCTCAAATAGTTTTTCATTTATATCATTTTCAGCGTGTGTTTGGGGGCTTTTCCTCGCCATCGCCCATGCAGATCAGTCAGTTAAGTCACAAAGTAAGGTTCTGCAAAATTGCGAAGTTTTTTTCAGAAATTACTAATCTAAAAAAAAAGAAAGAAAGATAGATCTGTACGAAGTTTGGAAAAACAAAAAAATTGGTCTGTTGAATAAGGCCAGTGAAATAATTTTGCAGTTTTTTGCCCTACTCTACATACTTTCAGGCTCCCGGGTGTTTGTCCACTGACCTTCTACTGTGACCGATGCTTTAGTTTTAGATGTCTCCGTCTCACATGTGTATTCCCCAGTATCCTTGGTCATGGTATCATGGATGACGAGTATGGCCCATGTTCCCTCTTGGCGCAAGTCATATTTTTGGCTTTTCCGAATTGCTTTGCCATCCTTGTACCACTTCACATTTGTGTCAGGTTTGGACATTTCACAGCTCAGGCTGATGTCTTGTCCTGCTGCTGCTGTCTTATTCTCCAGCTGCTTTATAATCTCTGCTGGTTTTTCTAAGGGAAGCAACAATATCTGTTAAAAATCCATGTTCTGGAACTTTATCATTTTTTGGAGCATTAGGCTTCCTTGTATCTAAAAAATCATTTAATATAGATTCACATAACAGAATAAATTCACATTACATTACCGATTTACTTTCAGATAGAACTATCTGGGGAAAAAGCAAGTGCTCATGTTTAGTGGACATTAATTTTGTTTATTGGATGTCAATGAGCAGCAATTGGGAACTGACAATTAATTACTTACAAGAATGACAGAATGGGACTTATTTGTAACAAAGGCATTCACTTTGATGGCTACCATTTTGCATCCATAGTTAATTATGGATGCTCTTACTGTGGGTGCAAATTGAATGGCTAGTCATCTAACTGCATTTGCACCTGCAATAATTTGCACCCATAATTTCGGACCTGTAATTAATAGTACTCAGAAAACTGCAAGCAGAGATGAGGCCACTTTAAATAGTCCCTTCCCCCCATAAATATTTATTTTAAAAGCTTTAAAGCAATATAAATGTTTCAATATTTCAAGTTGTTTTTAAGATCAGTTCCTCATCCAATTGAATTCAATGGAAGAGTTGCCATTTACTTCAATGAGATAAGGATTTTGCCTTAACCAATTTTTTGACATTGCTCCAACTCTGAAATATCTCTGCACTCATTACCTTTCACAACCAGGGAGGCTTTGGAGTTTAAGTTGCGAGCAGTGAAGACTACTTCCCCAGCATCAGCAGCAACCACATTCCTGATGTCGAGGGTGTATTTCCTCCCTTTGTTAAAGGTCTTAAATCGTCCACCACTGTGCACTTCATTCCCCTTCAGCATCCAGTGGAAATCGCCAATGCTTTCATGGGACAAAATACACTCAAAAGTACAATTCTCCCCTTCTTGAACTTCAGTGCTCTTCAGGCGTTTAGTGATACCAATGTTCAACTCTGGAAGGCAAGAAGGCAGGTGCTACAATTATTTAGGAATGGAGAAAAGTGGTATTGTATAGCAGTCAGAGGCCTAAGAGGGCAACCGACATATATGGAAAGGCTTAAAATTCACATGAAGAACAACACTGAACACTTGCTATCTGAAGGGTTAGGAGAATGAGAGATGGAAAAGCACCACATTCTTCATTTGCATATTCAATATTGTGGAAGAACTATTACTAAGTTATCCCTTAATGCCCAGTGTAACCCCTCCTCCTCCACTGAGTTGTAGGGATGGGAAAGGGACTTGACAGAACCTGGACAACTTGCACTAGAATGAGCATGCTCAGGAAAAACAAGCATCCTCTGTGAAATGGAGTCAAGATTTCATGAAAGCTGGAGAGAAGAATGTCAGTCAGGAAGCCTCTACACCTGTGCATGCGGTGAAGGTCTCCGCTCACATTGGCTCTGAGAAATGGGATGTTAGTGATTGTTTGCCATGTTGTGACCTGCCCAAGTCCGCTCAGAACACATAGGCATTTGAAAGACTTGGGACACTTTCTTCCTACAGATAGTAACAAGGACTGACGAACAGGGGCCTGTGGGTATTTTTTTCAGATGGAGGATATAATTCTGTTTTTGTTTCCCCAGAAGAGACTCTAAGCTAACATCTGAAACATGTTAAACTCCATGCTATTTTCTTTAAAGAAACCCATATTTCTTCTCTTTGCATGCATATGTACGATCAATATTTTTATTAAGGAGTTTATTTGTCATTTTGGCTCATCATTTTTATTAATAACAGAAGGTTCGGAAGGATTTGCTCCATAGCTCAGTCCAGTAAACAGCTGAACCCAGCAGAGAGGTGTGCAGCAATTTGCACCTCTGCTATACTAAATGCCTCATAAACTAAACGAATGATAAATACGAGGGGAAATGATTGGCCGCCTTATGAAAGTTAGCCATAAAATATGCCTGACCTAGGAAGAAAATGAGCAAATAAAGTTCCTGAAAAATGTGCAGGTCTACAATGTCTGTCACTAAAATGTTTTGAGCTGCCAACAGGGACCATTCAATGCTATTTGAGATGTCATAGTTTTCCCCTATGCTTAGAATAGAGAATAACTGTGATTGCAGAGATATCTATGTATCATTTGGTAACTAGTGAAATCTTGATTTTAAAATGGAGACTACTGTGCCTCATGAAGGAGAATATGTGACTCAAAGAGAAGAGGCAGGCAGCACTCATTCATAGCACCATTTAAAAGAACACAGTCATTTTCAGCTGCACTTACCCTGAATGCTGACCCGTGACTTGGCAAGGTCAGTGCCAATATCACATGTGTATAAACCAGCATCATTCTTGTCGAGATCGTGAACAACGAGACACAGGGTCTTCCCAGCTTGCATCTGCTCATACTTGTCGCCAGGGGTGAGCTCCACATTGTCCTTCTTCCAGATGGGGTTGACCTTTGGTTTGGAGACCTCACACTCCAGTGTGATCACACCACGCTCCTCCCCCACAACATCATCCAAGGACTTCATGAAGACGATGGGCTTCTCTGAAGGAAATTAATGTGGGGGGAGGGGTGGAGAGGGAGAAAAAAAAAACCAGGACATTCAGACAAAACAACTTGCAGTACATTCCAGTTGATTGAAGAGGGCTTAATCAAACCCTTGTCATGCTCAGTGCAGCCATGACCATATACATATGGAATCGAAGGCACTCTCACACCTCATGTCCCTGGAATTTATTTTGGAGAGAGGGGGACCACAGTTTTCAATAACCCCTTGGTTGTGGGAGGAGGGGTGTAGAGATGAGTGGGAGCAGCTGATCTGCATCTCCATGCCATGGACAGTTATTTGCAGTGCTGAGGTCCCACGGAATCGTGGTGCTCCTTGAGGTGTTCTTGGCTGTTATGAATCACATTTCTCTCTGTAGTACAGTGCCTGTAACTGGGTCTTGGGGTACAGGTGCACACCCCATGGACCTATTATGGCCCTTGGGCCCTTTAAAACTGGAAGTTGTAGCCACAGGACACATGACTGGGAGCAAGCATGTCGTGTCCATGCAGGAAACCAGCTATAAAGCAGGGGTAGCCAACAGGAGAGACCTAGGGTCAGGGAAGCCCTAGTGTTGGTCTCACCATTGTAGCCAGGGAGAACCAACACAAGGGAAGGGAGCTGGAAAGAGTTCAGGTTGTTAATACCCAAGAGTGTGAGTTGATTGGTTCTGGTTTTGAGTTTGTGGTTTAGAAAGAAAATGAGCCCCGGAGAAAAGGATGTGACTTCATTTTTCCACACACACACCCCCAGCTAGAGAGACTGCATATCACTCAACACTTAATGCAGCATGTTAGCAGCAGGAGAGAAACATGCTGTGCTCTCTCTCTTGGAGATTCTACTTCCCCCTCCAACATCTTGTTATTTTCCTTTATCTAATTTAAAATACATTTTTACTAAAAGTGCATCTTTGCTCTTTGTGTACAGAAAAACAGAACAACGTCTGACTGTGAGGGGACGGGGGAGTAAACCCTTCAGCGTCTCTGAGGGGACATGGGAAGTAAATCCCTCAGATGCTCTGAAGAGGACATGACGGGGGGGAGAATATCTCTCAGATTCTCTGAAGGGAATTGGGGACTAAATCTCAAAGAACCTTCTGTTCCAGCTTCTCCCTCTGTTGTCTTCTCGCCAAAGGTACATCCATAACCATGACAAAATATTTCCTTGCTTTTGAAACAGTCTAATTCCAGAATAGGTTTCTTGAAAGGAAGGCATGGTCTGCTGTGCCCCATTAGATACACACTGGAGTTTAGCTACAAATAATCAAAGGCCAATACAAGATAATCATCTATAGATTTTTGAAGGGTGGTAACATTCAGCAGAGGAAATAATTTTTCAGACTGATCCAGGTCGCAGCAGTGAGAAGCAATAGGATAATGCTGAAAAAGGGAAATATTTGGCAGGATACTGGGGTCGAATTTCCTAATCATTTCAGTTGGACTACAGTATTCACACCTAAGGGAAGAGGTAGAATCCATGTTTATTAACTACTCAAATTCTGGTAGAGAATCATAGGGCCTATAGGGAGCTACACTGCACTGGCAGGGAAAGGATGGGGCAACTGAATAACTCTTTTCCATTTCTTATTTACATTCTTAAATAATTCCATAGGATTGGAGCCATTACCCACCTTTCACCTTCAGCTGAGCGCTTTCTGACACCTTCTCTGTCTTGACAGTCACCGTTCCTGCATCGTCCGGCGTGACTTGCTTCAGTGTCAGAGTGTGGTACTTGCCGATCTTCTTGATCTCATTACAGCTGTTGGTGTAGAGGACAGTGTCATTCAGTAACCATTCCACTTCCTCATCGTCATGGGACAGCTCACAGGAGAAGACAGCGCAGCTCTCCTCCTCAGTCTCCACATCCTGCAAGTGTTTGGTTATCGCCACCTGCCGGGCTGCAAGAAACCAAAGTTGCATAAATAAACAAACGAGTAAGTCATCACAACAATGACGATAATTGATTAATAAAATCATTAACAGAATCACAGATCTGATAGCGTTTAAGGCCAGCAGGGACCAACAGATCATCAATTCTGACCTCCTGTATATCACAGGCTGTTACACTGCCCCTAGTCACTCATGTATTGAGCCCAATACTAAGGCATCCAATGCAAAAGCCCCTTCTCATATTGTGCAGCACCATCTATTCTCCTTGCAATATACAAAACTCTTTTTATTAAAAAATAATTAATTCCTTCTCAAATGATAGGACCTCTCCCCTCCCCCACGTGGTATAGCCACATATTATAAAGTAATATTATTACATCTAAATGTGCCAACTGAGATCTAGCTCTCACTGTGACACACACACACACACACACACACACACTAAAAATCAGCCTTTGCTTCACTCCAAACAGATAAGGCAGATAAAGGGTGCAAGAAAGAAAATTTAATTATCCCTATTTTACAGATGGGGAACTGAGGTATACAAAGATCAAGTGACATGCCTAAGGTCACACAGCAAGTCTGTGACAGAGATGGGACTTGAACCCCTTTCTTCTGAGTTCCAGATCAGTGGCTTAACTAGAAGATCACCTTCCTGAAAGCCAACGGATTGTTGAAATGTTATTCTTCGCAGGACTGGCTGATTAAGGGGATTGATTAGCAATATGGAACCTTTAAATTGTAAGCCACTAGTACGAATCTGATTCTGGTCAGTAGCATCTAGATGCTATCCAGTGATGGCTATATGACTATTAAATTAAATTAATCACGGGCCTAATTTCCATTGTTAGTGGAAAGGTGCCATGTTCTTCCCCCCACAAAAAAATCACAACAATCACTCAAGACTGCAGTTTCATAGACAAAGTGCTAACTGGACAGAGATAATGAGTTACCCTAGGTTGCACCTCTAGGTCAGGGATGAAGCCTATCACAGGGGAAGCGTGATGAAAACACAAGAACATAAGAATGCCATAACCGGGTCAGAGCCATGGTGCATCCAGCTCAGTATACTGTCTTCCAACAACAGCCAATGCCAGATACTTTACAGGGAATGAACACAACCAGGCCATTATCATGCGATCCATCCATTGTTCAGTTTCTGGCAGTCAGAGGCTTAGGGACACCCAGAGTATAGAACTGTGTCGCTGACCAACCTGGCTAATAGCCATTGATGGACCTGCCCTCCATGGGCTTCTTTAATTTTTTTGAACCCTGTTATACTTTTGGCCTTCACAACATCCCCTGGCAATGAGCTACACAGATTGACCGTGCATTGTGAGAAAAAGGACTTATGTTTCTTTTAAACCGATGGCTGCCTATTCATTCCATTGAGTTGCCCCTGGTTCGTCTGTTATGTGAAAAAGTAAACTCACTGTCTCCATATCATCCATAATTTTATAGACCTCTATCATATCCCCTCTCTGAACAGCCCCGGTTTTTTGAATCCTCATATGAAAGCTGTTCCATACCCCTAATCATTTTTGTTGCCCTTCTCTGTACTTTTTCCAATTCTAAAATATCATTTTTGAGATGGGGTAACCAGAACTGCATGCAATATTCAAGATGTGGGCATAACATGGATTTATATAGTGGCATTATGATATTTTCTGTCTTATTTTCTATTCATTTCCTGATCATTCCTCACATTTTGTTAGCTTTTTTGACTGCTGTTAAATACTGAGCAGATGTTTCTGAGAACTATCCATGATGACTCCAAGATCTCTCTCTTGAGTGGTAACAGCTAGTTTAGACCCCATCATTTTGTATGTATAGTTGGGATTATGTTTTCCAATGTACTTTACTTTGCATTTATCAACACTGAATTCCATCTGCTATTTTGTTGCCCAGACACCCAGATTTGAGAAACCCCTTTATAACTCTTCCCAGTGAGCTTCAGACTTAACTATCCTGAGTAATTTTGTATCATCTGCAAACTTTGCCACCTCACCGTTTACCCTTTTTCCCACATCATTTGTGAATATGTTGCACAGCACTGGTCCCCTAGAGATCCTTGGGAGACCCCACTATTTACCTCTTTCCACTGTGAAAACTGACCGTTTATTCCTACCCTTTATTTCCTATCTTTTAACCAGTTAATAATCCATGAGATGACCTACCCTCTTTTCCCATGGCTCCTTACTTTGCTTAAGAGCATTTGGTGAGGGACCTTGTCAAAGGCTTTCTGAAAATCCTAGTACAGTTTATCTACTGGATCACCCTTGTCCACATGTTTGTTAACCCCCTCAAAGAATTCTAACAGATTAGTGAGGCACGATTTCCCTTTACAAAAGCCAGGTTGATTCTTTTCCAACATATTGTGTTCATCTATGTATCTGATATTTCTGTTCTTGACTATAGTTCCAACTAATCTGCCTGGTACTGAAGTTGGGCTTACTAGCCTGTAAATTGCCAGGACCACCTCTACAGCCTTTTAAAAAAATCAGTGTTACATTAGCTATGCTGCAGTCACCTGGTACCGAGGCTGATTTAAGCTATACGTTACATACCACAGTTAGTAGTTCTGCAATTTCATATTTGAGTTCCTTCAGAACTCTTGGGTAAATACCATCTGGTCCTGGTGACTTATTACTATTTAGATTATCAATTTGTTCCAAAACCTCCTCTACTGACACCTCAAATCTGGGACAGTTCCTCAGATCTGTCACCTAAAAAGAATGGCTCAGGTATGGGAAACTCCCCCTCATCCTCTGCAATGAAGACTCACGCAAAGAAATTCATTTAGCTTCTCTGCAATGGGCTTGTCTTCCTGGAGTGGTCCTTTAGCAACTCCATTGTCCAGTGGCAATTCATCATGCAGTTCTCCAGTCACCACAAACCCAACTATCTAATAACCAAATCCCCCATTACTATTACCACTCTCTTCCTAATAGCTGCCCCGCCAGGGGTATCCTCAAGTGCGAGAGGATACCACGACATCATCTGGAAGGAGCGTTCCAACTATGGGATAATTTCCCTCCACTCCAGCTTGATGTTCTCCTTTCCTGAGACTTTCCTCCTCCTCCACACCACTGAAGCTGTCAGACTGAGTGTGGGACTGCACTACTGTGTCCCGGAAAGTCTCGTCTACCTACCTCTGTCTCCAGAGCCTGTACTTTTTGAATAATGAACCTCTGGCACGTATAAACAGACACTGCACTGGTCACTGGGATAAAGCCCAGGACCATCAGCGCCCAAAACAGAGCTTCTAGGACTTGAATTAAGAGACTTATTTAGCTGAAAGTACCAGATACTCTAGTCCCTCAGACTAGCCACTAGAAAGACATGATCACATGTATAATGCCAGAGCATTGCACAGGCACTGCTCCTGTACATGATTTTCCTGTTCTATGGAAAAGAACTATACTTCTGTCTGCTGGACTATCAACACAGCACCATCAAAATGCACTATAATGATTTTGAAAAATAGCACTTTTCACTAATGATTATTTACATATTAAAATTGCAGAGGAGAAATATGCGAATTTCTCTGTAGTCAACAAAAGAAACCAAGCAGAGAATCTTCAGAGCCAAAGGTGCATATCAAACCATACAGATATGTGCTGGGCAAATGAGAAAGCCATCCCTGCTGCAAACCACATACCTTCCACTGTCAGCGTGGCTTTGGTTTCTGCATTTCCTGCTCGGCACTTGTATGTGCCGGAATCTTCAGGTGTCAGTTTCAGAATTTTGAGTTCTGCTGTGTGCTTCTCCCACTTGGGTTTGTATTTTTCAGAGGGCTCAATGAGGGTGTGTCCCTTGAACCACTCTACAACCTTTGGAGAAGGCCTAAAATCACAGGACAGGACAACTGAATGGCGTTCTAAGGCAGTCTTATCCTCCAGCTTTCTGGTAATCTGCACGTTAATATCTGTAAAAGAGGGTTGTGAAGGAGGAACAGGTAAGAACAATCTGAAAACAGAGGTGCAATTTTATCTGTAACCAACTGCAGTTAATACAAGGACCACTCTGAATTTCTGTTAGAGGTTTGACTTGCCAAGGGGCCACGGGTAGCATAATTTGCATCAGGAATTTCTGCTGATATGATTCCCCAAGGGATTGTTGAATATTTACCACCAAATGCAGGGCCAAATTTCGAAAGTTTTGATGCGTTGTTTATTACTCAGCAAAATTCTTACTGAGGATTTTGTCTAAATAAGGGCTGAGTGGGGACTTCAGGATTTAGCCCAGGGTATTTAGCATATGGAAAAATTAAGTTCAAAAGACTGGAAGCTTTTTCTCAGCTAGAATCTACAAAAATGTTGCTGGTCTCACCAAGCTTATCCAAATTATACTCAGCACTTAGGGCACACAACACATTTCATTTTCAAAGCACTTTACAATCATCATCATCAACTTAATCTGAACAGCATCCACGTGAATTACCGAAGCAGAAGAGCAGCAGCAGCTAGGGAAGCTGAGGTGGGGGGGGTCTTGCCCATGACCTCAGAGAAGGTCAGTCAGAATTAAAACTCAAGGGTTGCTGACACCCAGTCCTGTATTAAAAGTATGATGGACCCTGATCCAAAGCCCACTAAAGTAAATGAAAGGCCTTCCATTGACTTTAATGGGGTTTGGATAAAATCCTATACCATGCCTCTTTTGGCCTTCCTACTGAAACTTTTCCTTTCTAGAAATGGGCCTGGAAACCTGCAAGAGGCTTTACTGGAAGGTTTCAGCCTTTTTCTATGCTTGGGTGAGTAAAACCACATTGGGAGCAGCCTCTCTTAGTATTTCTTTATTTCTGACCCTGACCCAAAGCGGGAAGTATAGAAGGTATAGACTACCAGAAGCTGAGAGTGGAAGACAGGGGTAGCTCACTCCATAGTGGCCCTGTTCTGTACAGTTCTCCCAAAGTTCTGGTATGGGCCACTGTAGGAGACAGGATACTGGGCAAGCTGGTCCATGGTATGAATCAGTATGTCAGCTTTTATGTTCTTATGGGATCTTACTGTGACTGTCCTGGTTTTACATTCATAGATTTTAAGGCCAGAGGTTCCCTTGCGATCATCTAATCTGACCTCCTGGGTAACACAGACAATATAATTTCACTCACTGATTCCTGCATTAAACCTAATAATTTGTCTTTTAGAAAGACATATCTTTTAGAAAGACATCTCAGTTTAAAGACTCCAAACGATAGAGACTATACAGAAAACAGTTGCAAATTAGGCTGAAATTATTTTTGGGTGAGTGGGAGAAGGTTCTGAAGGAGTCTGGGCCATGCTCTAATTAATTCTCACATCCAGGGCACATCAAATTACCTCTTACAAGCAGGTTTGCTGTGGATTTTGATTTGCCAATTGCAAACTGAATGGTGCCTGTCATGTCAGAATTGGTCTTCCACAGAATCAGCCGATGGATGGTGCCTTCTTGCTCTATAGAAACGTTTCTACCAGTCTGTAAGACCTCTCCACCCAGAGACCATTTGGGGGGCTTCACCGATGGAATGGAGATCTCACATTCAAACTTGGCTTCTGTGGGCTCTGTCACATCCACATCACTTAACTGCTTTACAATATTAATGGATTGCTCTGGGATGAGGATGGAAAGCAAGAAGAGGAATATATTAGACCAGCGGTTCTCAAAACTTTAGCAACCCTTAGGATCCTCCCTTCCCCAAGCACGCCCTGTCCCCACTCCCTCCCAGCATCTCCTGTACACTGGGGAACAGCTGTTCCGTGGTGTGCAGGAGGCACTGGGGGGGGGGGGGGGATTTATCAGTGGGGCCAGAGGCCCCGCACATGATTCCACCCCCTCCCCCAAATGCACCCCATCCCTGCTCCTCCCACTCCCTCCTAGTGCCTCCTGCACACCGCTGAACAGCTGTTCCCTGGCACGCAGGAGGCGATGGGAGGGAGAGGGAAGAGTTGAGGGAGGGAAGGGGAAGAGTTGATCAGCGGGGCCTGCGGACCCCCTGGAGTATTCTCGCAGACCCCAGTTTGAGAAACGCTGTGTTAGACCATGCATTTAGGAATAGACTTTTTCATATTAATTATAATACTTCATGCCCAGAGAGGTCAACAAAGTTAACAAACATTAGTGAATTAAACCCCACAGAACTCCTGTCAGGTAGGTAAATATTATTGGTTCCTTTTTATATATGGCAAAACACGCAACTGGTGAATGGTCAGACAGCGAGCCTGGGACAAAGGCCAGAATCCAGGTCTCCTGACTTGCAGTCGTATTCCTTAACCACGAGACCATCCTTTCTGTTCTGTTATCAGAAACCAAGAAATATAAACCGAAATAGAAGGTTCATAGAATTAAACCTTCCCAGTGATGGGAAACACATCGGGCATCCAGTTGAAATCCCACTGCAAAAGTAGCCTATTGTAGGGAATAATTCTTTCTTCACTCTAATTGGAAAGGTCTCCAGAATGGGGACTCTACCACTTCCCTTGGGAGGACAGATCACAAGTTCATATTCCTGGATGCGCCTGCCCCCCATAGCCTAGGGGCTGCAGAAATAAAAAAATGATCAAATGCTAATTAAGTTACATTTGTAGATTAAATTTCAAATACTTTCTGGAACTATCCACTCTCCCTCCAACAAGTTGAAAGAAAATAGTCCAGTACCTTCAACATAGAAATGAGCACTGCTTGTGTCATCAATAGCATCACATGTGTAAACGTCCTCATCCTGAAACTCGGCGTCGTTGATGATGAGTTTCCTATAGACACTGTCACTCACCAGCTCATATTTCTGGCTGGGAAGAATCTCAACATTCTTCTTATACCATTTAACTTTGGCAGTAGGGCGAGACACCTGGCATTCCAGGACACCCCGGTGCTTCTCAATAGCAATCTTATCCCGCAAAGGCTTCACAAATTTTACAGGCAGTTCTAAGGAGGAGGAATAAAAAACAAACTGTGTGGTTGTAGTGGATGGTGCCAGATGAAGCTCATTAGTAACATTTCCTTCATTATCAGGAAATGATTGGGACCCCACTGCACATACCATAAGAAAAAGAGTTGGAGGAAGGAAGCATTATTATCCGCAGTATATGGATAGGGAACTGAAGTACACAGAGGCTAAATACCTTGCCCAAGGTTGCGCAGGGAGTCTGTGGCAGAGGTGGGAACTGAATCCAGATTTCCTGAGTCCCAGTGCAGTGCATTAACTATGAGACCAACCTCCCTTCTCCCTCAGAACTTGCCTTTTAAATTAGACACAAAAAATTCACTGTACAACGGTGGCAAGGGGCCTCCTCTGTCTTGCCGGTCTTAGCACTTCACCCTCTGGTGGTGTTAGGGCCTGGAGTAAATCAGCCCCACACTGTACAGTGTCTGTGTTCCCCCTCTGTGTTTACTTGTCAGTATTTTCAAGGTAGGCCTCTGGGCAGGCCCAAGGAGTGCTCCTCCACCAAACAAGAAAAAAACAATCAACTTACAAACACAAAACAAAAGGGGGATATCTTTCCTTGCCCTCTCGCTGGGAGGGTGTTGTCCTGTTGTTGGCCCTGGGGAGCCGGTCCTTCCCCTAAACTGGCACTCAGCTTTGGTTATTTCCCCTGCTGGGAGGAGAGCAGCCTCTCACCCTGGAGAAGCCTGTCTCCCTGCTGCCACTAGCTCTGCAGCAACTTGTCTCTCCTCCACCTCCTCTCACCAGAGGAGGGGGTTTTAAAGGCCTCAGGCAGCCCTTAAGCAGACTCGGGTGTTCCTAGTTGACCTGAGATAACCCCTTCTCAGCTTATAGGAAAAAGGGCCTTTGGCATTCTAAGGCTAACCTACCTGCCTTCCACCACCCTCTTGCATCCCCCTCGATGCACCAGAGGTTGGTCCTGGCAGGAGTTACCAGAATCAGAGACTTCCTGGACTACGACTGGAGAGAGAGGATGGATCCCCTGGTGCTTGCTCACTGCCTGGGGCTCTCCACCCTTTGAACTCCCCTGTGCATACTTCAGGAGGTGAGGGCAGCCTTGTTGCCCGTCTCTTGGGTTTACCTCAAGCAGGTCTTTTAGGAGGATGTTCCCTGCCCATCCCTCACCCCTGGCCCTCCGGATCTTTTCATCGGGCCCCTGCCCCGAGAGCTCCCCTGGTTGCCCCCCCTGCATACTTCGAGCCGGCTGCACGACCTGCAGCCAGTTTACTTTCAAACCGCACCAAGCGCAAATCTGTACATGCTCGTGCCCCATACTCTCCATTTCCTCACCCTCGTGTCCTGCCCCAATATTAAGTAGCGGAAACTATTGCCACCCATTGAGGGCGAGGATCCCCGATGGACCAGTCTGTATTCCACCTTGGTCCCATGGCCCACCGGGGATATTAGTTGGCGGCTCCTTCATGGCATCATGAGCATGGGCGTGTATCCGGCACGGTTCACCCCTATCCCCAATGCCTGTTCCTTTTGCGGCATGAGGGAGGTCCTGGCACATGCTTATCTTGAGCGTGCCAGGTTGTAGCTCCTCTTCTCCTCTTCCTCCTGAAGCCTATTTTTACAATTCTGGCTGCACTTCTCCCCTCACCTTCTTATCTACGCACATCCCATGGCCCCTCAAAGTCGCAAGACCTCCTCATCAACCTCCTAGCAATGGCCAAAGTGGCCCACTATAACACTAGGGAGAGGATGTTGGCCGAGGGGGCGCTATGCAACTGTTGGGGCCTATTTCCATTCCTTTCTCCATTCACATAGCTGGGCAGAGTTCCTCTGGGCGGCGGCTGCTGGCTCCCTTGACACATTCAAGGAGCAGTGGGTGGTGTCCAGGGTTCTCTGCTCAGTGTCCCTTTCAGGTTGCCTACTTTTGACGCTTTGACCTTCACGCCTGTCCTTGTTTTGGGTTTTGTTGTCCCCTGTATTTATCTGAGTCCTGGGCCCAGTGGCTCGTCCCCTTGCGCCCGCCCACTTCCCGGAACCCAATAGGACCACCCTCTTGCAGCTGCCCAGTCTGACACGTTGTCACACAACTTAAGTGTAAAGTAGCAAGGGACAGTGCTCACAAGGCAGAAATGGGGATGCCTTCTCGAAAGAAAACATTTCCCTCCAAAATCTAAACATGGCCCTTTTTGTCTAAAAAAGGAATAAAAAAAACTGTCCGTATCGAGAGGAAGACTTGTATGTTATTTAGCAAAGGTAAATACCCAGCAAAGAGGCTGATTCTTGGTACAGGGAAACCCAGACAGTGGTGTTACGTTTTTTCCTGTTCATTTCAATGTAGCGTGGCTGCGATTTTCAGAAGTGCTAAGCAGCAGCTTCGCACTGTTCCCACTGAAGTCAATGGGAGCTGGTTAATTTATTACAAAAAACTGTTTTAACAATGCTGTCATTACTGTTAGACTTACCTTTAACTCTAAGTTGCGCTCGAGATTCTGCCTTTTCTGCTACAAATTTGATCTCTGCAGCATCTTCCACATGGACACTTTTGTAAACTAATGCATAGGTTTTTCCTGTGAATAAAAATACAACCATGCACAAGCCGCTGTGAGAAGATGGTTTTATCTTCTGAGGCTAAATGCTGCTGGTATAAGCAGGCACGATTCCATTAGCTCTAACAGACCAATAGCCACTTCTGATAGTGGTGAATCTGACCCCCAAGTCACAGTAAGTGCACGTTCCTGTAGTGATTAGAAAAGTAAAATTGACTCCCTGTAGGACTGTAATGGCTCCCCCGTTCTGAATTTCCATCTGGAATATGGATAGGCAGACACAGGTACATTATCACACACTCTAACTCCAACCCAAATCCTTGTGCCTTCGAGGGACTGAACTGTACTTAGAATTATTTAATTGTAGGGATGGTTGAACTCATCTGGAGTCTCTCTCTCTCACACACACACACATCCACACATTTTCCCTTTTTCTGTCTCAAGAAACCGAAAGCCCCTCTTGCATAAGTGAGAGGCACCCTCGCTGGAGAAAACTGGACACAGCTGCTTCCAGAGTCAATCAATGCGAGGTAACGGCTCACTCCCTCAAGGAACCAAGTGCATTGCTCCTGCCTTGGAGTGCCATGAAGGCAAGTGATCCATACTCACATCCCCCTTCATGTTGCCACTACACTGTAATTCCAGTCCTCCTTGCAGTTGACAATGGCACTGGAGCAGCAGGACGTACTACAAGCTGTAACTTCTTAAGCAGATTCCAGGAGTCAGTTCTCTGTGCTCAAGGCCCAACACCTTCTCCTCCTCTTCCCACTTTTCTCTGCCACAGACTCATTAACAATACAGCGTGCACCACCCTACTTTTGCACCCTACCTTCTTGACGCATCTTAATGTTGTCTCCAGCCCTCAGCTTGGAGTCATTTTTGAACCACTGGGTTTGGACTTCATCATGTGAAATCTCACAGGTGAAAGACGCACTCTCCTTCTCATTCACTTCCACATCTTCCAGGGGCTTTATGATCTTGATATCTCGGGCTATGGGATCACAGAGACATGTTGATATTTGATTCCTCCATAGCTTTATGAAGTTGGTTTATTTTTCACATAATCCACACTTGCCCACCTTTCTCTTTACAAATCCTTCCACAGCATAATAGACACATTTTACTCTTTTATGTGTCTGTGGAATTACCAATGACTTCATACTAGTAGCTGTGCATTCCTAGGGCAAAATTGTGCATATAATAGGATAAAATTTGGTGCGAAAGCAAATTTGGCCAGTTAAGTATGATTCATCTGAAGCCTTTTCCAGTCTGCCCTGGCCACTGAGAATTCCTCAAAGTGTTTTATTTTAAAGACACCATAATAGCTGGGTTTCTATCAGCCACCTCAATCTATTCCCCTCTCAGAAACAACAGCTGGAAAGTTCACATTATCATAGGTAATTTGTCATGACTAATACTCTCAGGAGGAGCCTAGGATTCATCTGCCAAGAAAACTTAATCAACTAAGTGTCAAGCTTTAAGATGGTTCTCCTTGATGGTCAGGGTTAAGTCAAGAATTAGTTGAGCAAGCTGAGGAAACTTATACCATGCCACAATGGGTGCCTTAACCAGTCACTTGCTAAATACACAGGCCCTGCTCCTGGTTGGCCTGCAGCTGTTTTGCACTGCTAGCATAAAGCAGCCCTGAACATGGCGTAGCCGACTATGGGATGATCCAACTCAGTATGGGGGTGATGGGGAATCCTCCAGCATTGCACAGCCAGTGTAACAGCTCATTCACCACCCCCTTTCTGCAGCTACTGCAAGGGGTTTGGTCCAGTAAAAGTGGGCATGGACAAGGCTTCCCTGAACCCCGGCAATCCACAGCCCTCAGGACAGCCCCTGTGGGCCAATGGCAGCCAATACAAGTTAGAGCAACCTAAGTTATGCCAGGGGACTGGACTGACACACAGCAAGTCCCCGCATTGGGACAGAGCACTGGCAGCTCTCCGGCTCTGTCTCTGCACTGTCCTCTTTGTGCCTGGCCACAACCAAGGACCAATGGCACAGCCTCTGTTTGTGTTTCACAACCACAATAAAAAACATAATTTCCACTTAGAGAGGTCACAGTCATTGGAACTTTGCAGCCCAAATTCAGCCCTGAAGCCTAGTTCGAAAGTCAGCTGTGCAGGCTTTACAACCACAGATGTTACTGTAACTTCATGACATCACATCCGTGTTACGGTCTAGTGAAATCAGAATCAGGTCTCTTCTGTAAGCACCTGCACAATTCCATTGACATGAGTGGAGTTGCAACCATTTACACCAGCTCTGAATCTAGCCCGGTCTATTTTATTGGAGCCTTTCACTACCCAAAGGGAAGCACCTCATACAGCCTGCATTAATCTCAGAATTGCCTGTGACTATATTTCTATCTTTATATGTAAATGAACCAGCCTCCAAAGAGCAACAAATCCAAAGTGCTAACTCAAGAAGAAAGGGTGAGTTTAACGAAGGGCAGGAATGGGACATTTTCTAAAAACATTTCTGCAACTTGACCTGAGTGGCTGCCAAATGGCAGCATAGAACAGGAAACAAAAAAGGGCGGTTATGCTATATTTTAATATGACTGATTATAGCCCAGACCGCTACTCCACGCAGTTCCAAAACCTCCTTCAGCACTGCTAAGACCTGAAACTTCAGAAGAAGATGAGAAATTCTATCAATCTACATCAGTGGTGCACTGCTGTACACAGAGGACAAAATCTGGTCTTGACATCTATGGCAGTAAGCTAAACTAATGAAGCATCAGAGGGGTAGCCGTGTTAGTCTGGATCTGTAAAAGCGGCAAAGAGTCCTGTGGAACCTTATAGACTAACAAACGTATTGGAACATAAGCTTTTGTGGGTGACATGCATCCGACGAAGTGGGTATTCACCCATGAAAGCTTATGCTCCAGTACGTCTGTTAGTCTATAAGGTGCCACAGGACTCTTTGCCGTTAATGAAGCATGAGATTTTATTTTCCCATTTTAGCATTTGTAGCTTAAAGTGGGACAAATACTGGGATCCCAGCTTAGTTTTATCCACTCCTGACTCTGGCAAACTCTCATTGCCTCAATGGTAGAGTCTGAACTAAAACTTAGGAGTTCTAACCATTTGACCATGGTTGTCTACCAAGCAGTACTGTACCTCGTCTCTTGCCAATCATTTGTCCATAATTTGTTGGTTATTATAAAAATCAATAAACAAAGTTTAAAAGAATAAGGAAAATGATAAATTGCCGTGAGCCCTGGAAGAAAAAGTTGGCATTTACTTGCAAAAGTACCTACAGAAGAGAAAACCGAACGAGGCGGAATTCTGAACTCTAGGCAACTTATTAGCAGATGAGAAACACAGAAATCACCTAGGAAATACATCTCCAAATACACCTCCAAAGCAGGGGACCTTTTCTCTATCTATCAAACATACCGTGGACGATAAGGGTAGCGGAACTCTTGTCGTCAGCTGCATCGCATACATAGGTTCCTTGGTCGTCATAGTCACACTTGTGAATAATGAGGCTTCTCTTAATTTCCTGGGAAATAATTGCCATTTTTTTACTTGGCCGGAGCTCAGATCCATTCTAGAAGGAAAAAAACAAAACAAGATAGTCGCTTATTACCATTATATAAGCCTTGGTTCAGCGCAGCATTCACACGTGCCTAACTTTATACACATGCTTATGTCTCGCTTACGTCAATGGGACTTACCGTACGTGTGTGAAGTTAAGCATGTGTGTGAATGCATCAGCAAATAGGGATGGACTTAAGCACGTACTTAAAACTGTGAGGAACTGGAACCATAGTGTACTCATCCAAGGGCCTCAAAGCTCTTCACAAACAGTAAATAATTAAGCCTCACAGCACCACTCTGAGACTTGTCACTATTGTCCCCATTTTACAAAGGGATGAACTGAGGCCCAGGAGAGGCTATCTAACATGCCGAGGAGTGCAAATAGAACCCAGGAGTCCTGGAACCCAGTCTTGTATTGTAACAATTTGACAACATGCCTCATAGTTAAATGAGTCATGAGACTGGACCAATAGTCATCAACAAGCCTTACATAAAAGCAACAAAAATCTGGAAGTTTACTGTAAATTCCAGAAAAGTTGAAATTTGGGACTACCTCCATGAAAACACCCTTAAAGATCTGGTAAATAAATATTCTAGACAGAGGTAAGGTAGACTGTACGAGCTAATGGACACAAAGAAAACTGGGGAGTTTTGATTAATATTGGATAACCAGAGCTGCATAATAACAGCCCATATCCATCTCCTTTCGAAGTTAATGGAAAGGTGCCCACTGACTTCAGGAGAAGTTAGATCAGGCCCTAAAAGAGAAATGAAGATGTTATTGTCTGCTAAGTTTTGTACCTTAAACCACTTGACCTCCGCATTAGGCCTGGAGAGCTCACACTCGAATGTCACCTTATCCTTCTCAGGAGCTTTGATGTCGACCAAAGGCTTGCTTATTTTCACAGGCAACTCTGCCAAAAAGAAAATACAGTAAGAAGAGGATTGGGTTTGGTAGGAGTACAAGACTCAGAATAATCAGTAAATAGATTACATCTTAAGTGATTACTATATCTTGTAAGCAAAAAAGAAAATGAAAAATTTGTTTTGCATATTCTGCCATTGGCTCACAGCCCATATTTAATTTATTCAGTACATAATGTCATTATTATTAATTATTATTTGTTCCTGGTAGCAGACAGAATGTGCTAAGCACTGTATAAATAAAAAGGCAGACAAAGACCCTGCCATGACATTCAGATACAGACACATCAGAACATACACAGTTTTAACGACAGCATATACATTATCTATATAAGGAGCTAAAGACAGTCATAAATTACCCTACATCTATACCATTATAGTTACTGGTAGGCAACAGAGAAAAGGCAGGTCTTTGGGAGGGATTTGAATAAAGGAGAGACCAGCTCAAGAAGGGAGTTCCATGCATAATAAGGGAAAGGATTGCCTTCACTTGGTACCTTAGACAGCACCAAGCAAATTGTCAGTACTTAATAACAGATAATAATCAATCATAAATAATAATAGGTGGGGATGTGTGAAAGGGTATATTTATATCAGTTTTCTCTGCTGTTTTCTTGTGCATCTCAACAGTAAATACAGAAGCGAGGTATGAACTCCACGGTATGAACTGCAGAATATTGACATGCACGGCTCTGAAAACCTCAGGCATTAACAACTAATCAAAGACATGCCCAGATGAACTGCGTCATTGGCAGTCAACCTATGGCATGCACTGTCTGTTCTGCAGGAACACATCCCACGTGGAGTTCCAGACTGCAGGGTTATATACCTGTTACTATAAGCCTCCCTGAAGAATGGATGCCTTCTGCCTTGAAGGAGATGAGGCCTGAGTCTTCTAGCTTCAGGGATGAAAGTGTCAGTGAATGTTTCTTCCCCAGGACGCTAATGTGGCAGTTCTCCCCTGGTTTCAGTTTCAGGCCATCCTTCATCCAGCTTCCTTCCACATCCTCATGAGACAGCTCCAGCTCGAAGGTGACAGTCCCCTTTTCACGGGCTTCCAGCGACTGCAGGCCTTTCACCAGTTTGATCTGCCTCACTGAAAAACAAACGGTATTGAAGGGTTGGAGACATTGCATTGGGAAGCAAAGATAACTCTCCACCCATTCGCTTGGAGCAAAGGTAACAGATCAGTCCTTCAAACGAACAAACAAAAGTGAATCAAACCACTCACTGATACTGGCCAGTATCAGATGCTCTAGAGAAGGTAATTTTTGTTATTTATTTGTATTGCGGTAGTGCTTAGAAGCCTCTGTCATGGTCCAGGACCCCACTGGGCTAGGCACTGTACAAACACAGAACAAAGAAACAGTTCCTAACCTGAAGAGTTTACAGGCCATATACAAATGAGAGACAACAGGTAGGTACACCAGTCAGATGTGGGAGTGCAAGGAACAATGAATCAGTACTGGTCAGCATTCCAAAAAGGATAAACTATGAGGCAAAAATAGCAGGTAAAGGAAGAAGTGAAAAATTTGAATAACAAAGTCTCTCAGTACACAGTATAGTGCCTAGGACATGCACTTGAACCAGCCTCACTTGTGGGGAGTTTTACTTACCCTGAATACATAGCACCGACAGCCCATCAACTAGAAAGATCAATTTAGTATTTAAAATTGAATCACCCTTAAAAATGGATTAAAATAACAGAAAAAAAATTAGGATATTTAACTTCAGTAAAACCATGAAACACACACAAAACTTTAAACTCCACAAGGCTGAACTGGGAATAGTCCAGCCTTCTAATGTATCTTCAGAAGAGATGAACCCAAGCCACAAAGTTCAGATATGGATCCAGATATCCAAGCATTGCCAGGAGTTCACATGGGTGCTCAGTTCCATGGTTGTGACTTGGGCCCGGCTCCTACTCTCAGGTGTCCACTGTCTTCTTCAAGACTCAAAACCCTCCAGCCATTGATGGACTCCTCCCCATAGGCTCCAGAGCGACTGCGGAACTGCTCCATGGAGCTGCTTCTGAAACTAGGCCTAAGTAGTTCTATGTGGCCACAACCCCTTCTGCCTCAGGAATAAAGCCAAAGAATCCATACAATGATGAATCCTTTGGCCCTTCCTACTGTGTATTGCTGCCCTGTTCCTCCACACAGCAGGGGATGTGCAGTACGTACAACAAATCTCTAAATCTTACTCAATCTCTGTCCAATGGAACTGCACCGGTTCCCCTGCCAAGGCATCTTTTCCACAGCCACTGAGGCAGAGACAAGATTTGTCGCCCCGGGACATTCTTTGCACATGCCCCACGAGGGGAGAAGAGACATTTTCCCAGGAGTTTGCACTGTTGCTTCCTTTTCTCGGACAGAGTCTGAAGTCCATTCTCTCTAATGCTGCATTAGTCCTTGGCTCTTCATCTAAGTTTACAGCCATTCCCTCCCTGCTCTATGGTGTCTTATTCTTTAAGCTGAAAGATGTTTCCAAAGAATCCGGTGTGCCTGCTGCTGTGATGACCTTTCCTCTAGTTCAACAGATACTTCAGCATTTCGAACAGGGAATGTGCTGAAGTTGCTGGGGATGAGCTGGAGGGGAAGGGATTAGCAAAAAACACCAACTCAAGGAACGGAGCAAGTTCTCAGCAGACGCCCTCCAGCCATATAGTACAGATAGGCCTGGGACAAATTTCTTCTTTTGCGAACATCCTCCCCCATGAGGGCAGCTGGGGAAAAGCCTTTAAAGGGTTTCCTTTAAAAGAAAATATTACAGGCTGGAATTATGTCAAGAGATCTGCAATCTTCCCTCTCAATATTAATATTCTAGTCACTGCTCTCACACTGCTTTCACAATGGTGTAACGCAATTGACTTTACGGTGACGCCTCTGCATTTGCACTAGTGTAAATGAAAGCAGGATCAGGCCAAATGGTAACAATGCAGATCAAGATTTTTAAAAATGGCTTCCTAAAATCAAGCTTCTTAGCCCAATGCAAAGTATCTAAATAAGTGTCCCAATTTTCAAGACTACTGAGCACTTAAACTGACTACTGAGCACTGTTAGGTGTGAGCTGGGCAAACAATTTTTGGCTGAAAAAAAAATGTGGCCAAAAAATGCAGAATCAGGGACTAGGTAATTGCCATGCTTATACCTAAGAGCCCAGAAGTCAGGGATCTCACCTGGGTTGTGGGAAACCGAGGTTCAAAACCCTGCTCTGGCGCAGGGACTTGAACCCAGTTCTCCCACAATCCAGTTGAGTGCTCCAACCAATGGGAAAAATTGGATATAAAGGGTGGTGGAGTGGTAACCACCAGCAGCAGCAGCTTCTCATAGATCCAGCCCTTCATTCCCTCTGCTGTTGCTAAAATGTTCACAATGAAAAATTTTGTTCAACCCAAAATGAAATTTTTCTGATTTCCTGAAAGTATCAAAAAAGTTGGTTTCTCTTCTACCCAAATCAAATCAGTCAGTCATTCTCACAGCTCTATCCAGCACTCTTAAAAATCAGGACATTTATTTAGCTACCTGAATATGGATTTAGGCGCATAACTTTAGGCCTCTACTTTTTAAAATCTTGGCTCTGGTGTAAAACCAGCGTGATATCAGAATTAGGCTTATAATCTTTGCATTGTGACGTGTATGACTCTTATAAACATTGCATACCGTATAGCTGAGATTTTCTTAAAATGGACACCTTTCCCTATGCCTTCTTATAAATAAAGCATGGCTGATCATATGCAAAGAGAATCCCCTTGGTTTTCCTCTGTAAAGTCACAGTTTGTTTCAGATCACCTTGTACATTTTAAATCTCATTGTGCATTCAGTTCCAGCACTCACTAATCTGTAACCATTAACACCCCTATTTAGAGCTATCTCATGCAGAGAAGCTAAGAATAACTTTGTTAGTCTCTAAGGTGCCACAAGTCCTCCTTTTCTTTTTGCGGATACAGACTAACAGGGCTGCTACTCTGAAATAAGTGATGAAAATGCAGCTAGATATATGGGAAGCACAAGGGCGGGGAGGCGGGGGGGGGGGGGAGGGGGATCATCCAGCACAGAAATCACCTCTTGTCTTCAGAACGGGAAGTTAAAAAAAGAGAGACATGAAATTAGCCTTGCACAGTACAAAGCATGCAAAACCCTAAGGAGTAAAACACTTTTTGCAGCCATTAAAAGCAGCCAAGTCATTACAATATAAGCAGTGATCGGGATGCCAGGGCTCTTTTGTTTTTAACAATTGGTCATGACAACTAGCCAGTGTCTAGAAAAGAAGTAACAGAAGCCTGAGCTTCAGAACAGTGGAAGTGACAAACAGACTTGTTGGAAGGAATGCTGAATGTTTCCTATAAAGTATAAAGTGTTTTCAGGCACATTGCATGAAAGATGAGAGAGGAGCAGACTGTATTGTGTTCCACTGCATTCTACCTCTCTGTATAATATTGTGTTATATTTTAAATTTACTATGGGCATGGAGCTAGCAAAACAGTCGAGTACAATTAAGACAGAAGGCTGGGGATTTCTGTACATAACTTCTTGAGTTATAGCTAAGTTCCATAGTACAGGTTTTCTAAGTGTCATAGAATCATAGAATATCAGGGTTGGGAGGGACCTCAGGAGGTCATCTAGTCCAACCCCCTGCTCAAAGCAGGGCCAATCCCCAATTTTTGCCCCATATCCCTAAATGGCCCCCTCAAGGATTGAACTCACAACCCTGGGTTTAGCAGGTCAAAGCTCAAACCACTGAGCTATCTCTTCCCCAAATGTGTCCTAAACACTGATTTTACATTATAAATATTAAAGGGACACTCAGGTTAAAGGTTGCTTAGTTTTAAAAAGTTACTAATAATGTTTACAAAATAGATTTTAAATTGTTACTAACAATGCTTGAGATTATTTTAATTGAAAGAATTTTTATATACCTAATTTACTGCCTACTATTTATATAAATTCCGGCTCTAATTTAAATGTGAATTTACTTTGTCCATATTCTCACTGTTTTTGTGGGGGGTTTTCCCCATGAGCATGCAAGTAATCTAAGTATATTAGCACAAATGTTCATGGAACATGAAGGTTAAGTTTAACCTTACAAGTGTTCATGGAAAGTGCTCATGAATTTCCAAATATTCTGTGCTTATTTATAACTTGTATTATTAGAGTGCCTATACATCCAAACTTAGATCAGGGCCCCGTTGTGCTACACTGTACATACACATGGCAAGAAACAATTGCTATCTCTAACAGATTACAATCTGTTTAGACAAGGCAAGGATTATTATCCTCATTTTACAGATGGGGAACTGAGGCAAATGAGATTAGATAATTTGTGTAGACTCAAACACAGGAAGTCTATGGTAGAATCAAACACAGAATCTCCTAAATCCTAGTCCAGTGTTGTAAATACAAGACCATCCTTTCCCTTGCATTTGTGCTGAAAACCTAATTGCAAAGAGTAATGTTCATCCAGTCAAAAACAGTGTAATGTCATGTGACTGATGTGAACAACCCCAACTAACACAGAAAATTCAAACTTGGAATACCATGTACCAAATATTTTTGCATGTCTACTGGCTTAATCTCTTACGTTTTACATCCCCTTAATGAATAGGTGGGTTGAAGATTAATCTTCAAAGTTAACAAAATACAAAATTTCAAATTAAAAAATCCTTCTTTTAATAATGAATAATTTGAGGCATCACTATTTGCTTGCAGATGTAGTAAAAGCAGGAAAAGGAGCCAAATTCATTGTGATGCATTCACGCAACTCTATTTATGTGGTTTATAAATTTATAGCAGCTTGAGCAATGAACACATGCTAGTCAGTTTCACTTTTATTTAAGGTTATTTCATATACAAGTTGTCCTGTATTATTCCAAAGTTACAACGCATGGGTTGCAAGCACTGATTTAGCTGGGGATTAGGTCCTGCTTTGAGCAGGAGGTTGGACTAGATGACTTCCTGAGGTCCCTTTCAACCCTGATATTCTATGATTCATGATATGTTTATGTGGCTTTAAAGAACTGTTTCTACTGGAATTTATCTTGTAAGTCATGGGAACATTTCTATTGATCTGAGGTTTTGTAAAACACATTTTTACAAAAGCCAAATTTTGAGCCAAGTTTGATTTGACAATGTTTCCCTTTCCAACGTATTCTCAATAAAAAGAGATACAGGTCCAGGGGACTAAAGTGATGCTAAACTCTCAAAGCCTGTAAAACTCAATATACTCCTGGTAACATATCAAAAGCTGCTCCAAAGAAGGATGCCTTCTTTTGAATCTAACTGCCTTCTCCTACAGCTTGAATTGTAAAGGTTAAACTACTGAAAAAAGTCAGCTTCTCAAAAAAGATATATGGTACTTGCAGAAAAACCAGGTACTGTGTACATTTTGTTCATTATCATTTTACCACTGCATGGACCCACTAAATATCCCTGCCCTCTAACTGCCTGGTTGGTACTTTTTATCTTCCTCACCACAGCCAGAGTCTGCTGTTTCCCAGGGCTAACCAGTTTGGTGTCGGTTGGATGAGCAGCTGCCACCAGAGCTGATAACTCTCCTGTATCTGGATGTTAAAACAGTGGCTCTTGCCAGAGGACAGCAAGGAAGACTCTGAAGAGGAAGAAACTATAGAAACAGTGTGTGAAAGAGATTGTACAGACCTGGCTTTTTCTTTTCTTTTTTTTTTTTTTTTTTTAAATACATTTGGGCATCAGTTTCTGATACCTTTGATTGCTAATCTGGTCTCAAATGCATGCAAACAATACCAAACAGCATGCGCCCACTAGCGTTGGTATACAAAACAATTGGTGTGCAATAAAAATATGTTTGTATAAACCAAGGAAGTTATAATATGGATTAAAGTGAGGGAGAGTAGAGGGGGTGGGTGACACGGGAAAAGACAAATTTGGAGTTGTAGGCCAGAGCAGTGCTATGCAGAATCACAATGGGGTGAAATCCTGGCCCCAAGAATGTCAATGGCAATTTTAGCATTGACTTAATGCGGCCAAGATTTCACCCCTAATAATTAAATCTGATTCACTGTATAAAGGGGAACCTGTGGAGAGATCCAAAGAGGAGGGGATTGGTGATGTGGCCACGGTACAGCAGCTTTGTATCAAACAGAGGGCTATATCAAAGAACCTGTTAGTGAGGATTCTGCTTGTGGTATGTACAAAGCTATAAAACAAAAATTAAAATGGAGGCCCCAGTTTCTATAAGGACCTTTATGTGACCCAAGGACCTCTGGATGGCAATTGGCCATCTCTAATGAAAGCCTGTGTCACACTGGTCATCATTATTGCAAAACATGTATGGCTGTTGTGTAAGGAGTTATGTATATATACTGAAAATTATGCTCTTAAAGTCTGTGACTAGGGGCTGGTCACCAGAAAGGTGAAAAGCGAGTTTTCTTTCAGGTAAGAAATATTTATCTGTCTGTCTGTTTATATTTAATTAAGTATTGTATGGTTCACAATGGGCATCCATTTACATTCTGAGCCTGCTAATGAACAATTGTGAAATCTTCTAAGAAAGGAAATATACAGGAAGATGTGAACCAGCAGGGCAGAGCCCTGTTTACAAATAAGGACAATGACATTTTGGGGGGCATAACAAAGGGGTACAGAGGTATAACCTCATTCCTTCCACCTGTGAGGACAAGCCACCAGTGGGCTTGGAAATGCTGGGGAAAGGACATGGGTAAGCTATCTTGTAGGGGATAGGGAAATGCCTTGCTAATTAAGTTTAGGATCCAGAAAGTGTGTTATGATTTTGTTTTATATGTAACCATTTGTTTCCAATATTCTGACTTTCTCTCTCTAGAATCCATGTTCTTTGTTCATAAACTTCTTATTGTTTTCACTACACATCTTTGTGTGTTGTGTGTTAAGTCAAGTGGTCCCCTTGAGTTGAATCTCACAGACTGGTGTGTACTATTCCTTTGGGAATAGCAGGTCTAAGAGTTGTGTGTCCAGTGGAATAGGGGCTGGATGCTGCAGAGGGTCGCTCAGAGGTCTCGGAGGTTGGAGTGTGTCTATCGCTAACCTGTACAGAGAGAGAGCGAGGCCCGCAGAAGCCTGGCAGGCAGTGCTTGTGTTGCCAGAGGCTGGCGGTTTCAGGGAGTTGATCCACAGCAGGCACAGAAAAGACCTCCTCCCGCTAAGGGCTGGTCTTAGCTAGGTGCCTCACAACCCTGGGTACCCCTGGGAAGCATCACACTTTATAACTTTGGGATCTATCCTAGCGAAAGCTGCTCTAAGGCCAGATGCCTTACGGATGTTTCACAGCAGCTGCTTTGCTTTTGATCCATGTCGGTTTGCAACCTCTAAACTCTGGGTCTGAACAAACCCAAAATCTCCACAAGGCTGAACATCACCTGGCTTTCCACTGAAATCACAAATTTCACAGGATTTCACTGCAAAGCCATAAACTGGCCTGGGTGTGTTCAAAACTCACCCCAAGGTTTTCAATCTTTCCACAGAGATCATCTGAGTTTTGAATTTTAACAAAATGCAAAGCCAGGTGAGTGTCACATGGTTTCTGGTCCTGGTAAGAAGATTTCTCACTGCTGAACTCTTATCCCTTTGGATGCTATGGATTTCCTGTATACACACTAGATACAGACATGAGCCAGAACACCATATCCAAGTTCAGCAGAACTCACCAAGTTCACGTGCGGGTCTGAACCATTACTTATGGGCTCAGCCTCTCTAACATATCTCTCCATCTGTTAGATATTCAAAAGGTGCCTAAATATCATGTATTATTTATATAGCATCCCAACTGCTAACGATGCTTTACAGACATATAACTAGACAGATCCTAGCCCTGAAGCACATACACCCTAAATGAAGATATGGCATTACAATGAAGACAAAGGGAATGCGGGGAAGGAGGCTGAATTACAGAGGTTACAGACTGAAGAGCGTTAGTTTATTTGAATACTCAAAAGCTTGTTGGTAGAGGATTTGTTATTTTAACGTTACTTGCATTTCAAGAGCTGTGTTGTGAGGGGTACTGTAAGGAAGAGAGGTGGAATATGGAATGGTGGGAAGAGGAATGATTTCATAGGAGCAAACGCATGGGGCAAAAGACAGAATGAAAAGGGGTGAGAGAATTTGAGGGGAGAAGGGACGAGCTCAGAGGTGTAATGGTGAACAGGGGGCGTGAAGCCAACAGACACGGGACTGTGGTAGATGGAAACAATAGAAGGGGGAGGTCAGAGCAAACAACCAGTCAGCCCCTGTGGTAGCTCCAGCGCTCACGTTCTCCCACACAGTCATTTGACTGGCACATGCTAAGAGGAAAGACCCGCATTTCCCAAACCAGCCTCCTAACATTGGCTACAGCACAGGTGGTCATTCAGCATCAGCTTACTTTGCACATTCAGCTTGGCCTGGGTCTTATCTTCGAGAGTCTCACAGCAATAGAAGCCCCGGTCGGCAAAGGTGATGTTCTTAATCATCAAGCTGTGTTTCGTCCCCTCGGCCTTGATCTCAACGTTGTCACTGGACTGCAGCACGATGCTGTTCCTCATCCATTTCACCTCCA
This sequence comes from Chelonia mydas, assembly GCF_015237465.2. NCBI lineage: Eukaryota > Metazoa > Chordata > Testudines > Cheloniidae > Chelonia > Chelonia mydas. The sequence continues at coordinate 254,016,457 of NC_057850.1, forward strand.
TGGAAGGCTTGCTCAGCTCTACCTCCAGGGTCACCGTGTCCCTCTCCTCAACTGTTTTGGGCTCCAGTTTCTTCTTGAACGTCACCGGCGCCTCTGGAAAATGAGAGGAGACCAGAGTAAAAGTTGAGTGACTCCAGAAAACTGGCTCTAAAGTAAGATTAAAATGGTGGCTTCTGAGGAAATCAAAGCTGGGGAAAATCCACATGAACAGAAGCAGCATCTCCAGCACTGCAATGTTCTGGGCACTATTCTAACATGTGGAACACATGCATTTTGCATCCCCATGGCCAAGTCAGAAAGTTAGTAGAAGGAACGTACAAAACAACACATCCCACAGTGTGGATGACAGTCAGTCAAAGGGACCTAACTCTCTCACCTCGGACTGTGAGGGTGGCTTTGCTTTCCACACCCTCTGCATTGGCTGAGATTTCTGCTGCATCCTCCAGAGTCAGGTCAGCAATGGTAAGGCTGTGGTTGGTGTCCTTCTGAGAGATCACGTGTTTCTTACTGGCTTCAATTTTGACACCGTTTCTGTGCCATGTAACTGCAGCATCGCTGGGGGAGACGGTGCATTTGAATGTGGCCTCTTTTCCTTCTTCAGACACCACGTTGTGAAGGCCTGTAGTGAACTTCACCACTCTAGGAGCTGACAGAGAAGAAGGAGACATTTTAGAAGCACATGCATAAGAATCCCCCATACTGTGAGCACCTCCAGAGGGCAGACTGGCTTAGTAATATTGTCAATGGCATGGATCCAAATGGCTTTGCCATGGATATTTCATTGTGTGACAGTGTGCTCATGGTAACATAGTCACATTACATCTCACTGTCCAACTTTTACATAGGGAGGTGCCATCCCTACGATAGGAGCACGCGTGTAAGGGAAAATCCTGGGTCTAGATTCAGGATCCTTAACCCCAACCTTACATGCAATATCAGGGCCAACAAGTCCATGGCCTATCTAACATGAGACCCCAACTCAGTTTGTCTCAAAGTCACAACAACATTCTTTGCAAGGAGAACCTTCACCACTTTTGCAGGAAGGTAGCAGAGTTCCGCCCTTCGCTGATATGAAATCAATTGAAAACAGAGCATCCAAATGCAGAATCTGAACACCCTCTTCAACTGCCATAGTTCAAATTGGGTCCTAGGAGGAGACTTTTTAAGGCTCACATATAATTTGGACTTTAAAGTGGACATGGTAAGGTAACAAACTGTTGCTTCACATATACTAATACCAAGGTTACCCGCAGGGATTGCCCCCGGGACTTTCACCACCAAAATCACAGGGCTCTGCCACGTGAGATAAAAGAGAAACTTGGTTAACTCTACATAAGCAGCAAGTTATATTGCTGTGGCATCATCCAGTAGAGGGTGATACAATCAATCCATACTAAGCCCACATCTTACTTTAGCAGGACACTGCACTAGCTCTTATTGTTGCTGCTAGTTAAATTTATAGAGTTGTATCATTGTTTAAATATTATTTAAATATCATTTCTAGGGATCTTCTACCTACAACATACATTGCATTTCTCTCTTTCAGAATGGCAGTCATGCTGTCTATTCATTAACCTCAAGGTGGTAGCTCTTATTTTCCCAGCTATAACATACATTTCTTCATGCTAGCGACAATGTCTCCTGCCCTCTTAACACGGGCAGAGTTTTTTTAATGCAGCTCTTTAGCACTGTAATGGAAGGAGAGGGGAGCAGGATGTCACACGTAATGTCATGGATCTGGCAAGGTACCTTTGGGGGTGACCTGAATGCTGCTTTTGTCATCCCGGGATTCACAGGAGTACTCTCCCTTGTCTTCGGCCCGGAGTCCCATTACGGTCAGGGTCCGCTTGACACCATCCTCGCTAATCTGGAAGCGCTTGCTGGGTTTGATCTCAACTCTGTTCTTGTACCACAGCACATCCCCCTTGGCCTGGCTCAGCTCACAGGTCAGAGAGATGGTCCCTCCGATCTCGGCACTCACCGCTTCTAATTTCTTTGCAAACTTCACAGGGATTTCTGAGAGTCATTGGAAGGGAAACAATGAAAGCAGAGCAGATCAGAAGATTGTTTTATTACCCCCCCCCTTTTTTTTTTAATAGGAGGGTTTTTGTATCAGAGGAAAGAGGGAAATTCAAGAGATTGTCAGCAATAGAAACGACGTCGCAAATTCTGACTCGGTAATAATAATAGCAACATTTCATCTCCCGTCTCAAAACACGACATGAATGTGGGTAAGACACAAAAAAAACCATTTTACACCGGTGGACACTAAGATTACAAAGCGGATGAGTGACTTGCCCAGGGTCACACACACACAGTGGGTCAGGCGTAGAGCCCAGGTCTCCTAACGGCTGATCCAACGCCCCCATAGCCTGGCTGCCTATCCTGAGAGAGTGGGAATGGACACACAGCCGAAAGCATATTTATCAAGCGACAAATCCATCAGATTCTTACAGACCATTGAGTTGGCAGCTTAGAGTGAGCCCTTTAGAGTAAAATAAAATACAAAAGAAACCTTAGACCCCTTTTAATTCTGGAAGGACAGGTGTCAGAATGATGCCTTAAAATGCCTGGTTTGGGGATTGTCCTCTCCTTTTTCCTTTTTGTTCTGCCTTCCACCTGACAAACCAAACTTACCTGCTGAGCTATCACATCTCCTTGACAGGGGGATGTTGGCATAGACTCCCTACCATCATTGCTTTGGGGTAGGAGATGATACAGCCTTTGTTCTGTGGCCCCAGGATGTGAAATTCACCCTCCACTCGCAGGTATCTCTCTCCACAATCTCTCTCACCTCTTTGACATCTATCCATCCAAGGCCCGCATATCGCCCCCATTACCTGGGTGCCTCACCCTCTTTAATATATTTACCCTCACAACTCACCTGTGAGGTTGAGAAGTAAAGTGGATGGCCCCCAATAGCAACCTTGATGTTAACAACTTCCAGTTCATAGCAATATTGTGCTGGGAATCCATCCTGTCCCATCGACTTTAATTTTCATGGGATTTGGATATTGGCAACTATGTGCTGCTTACTGAGAACTTTTTCTAGAAGTGAGACCCCTGCCTCAGGCTGGTTTGCGGGGCTGTAGCCAGGGGAGGAAGTGCTAGGATGGGCCATCCCTGGATGGCCCCACCAATCTGCTTGCAGCCCGTGCTTGGCACATTCCAGTGCTTCCTTCCCTGGCTGCAGCCCCGCCATCCTGCCTTCTGCTTATTGGCAATGGCCAGACCATGGCAACATTTTGCTGGCAGCTGAGGGGTTGCTAATGAGTGGAATCTCGTGTAAACAGAGAAGTGAAGTACAGAGAGACCAAGTGACTTGCCCAAAACCACACAGTACATTGTTAAAGGTTAAAGTAAAGGGGTGGCCAGGGGAGCAGCAGCTGCCCTCCTCTCCCCAGCCTGGGTAAGCAGAGCTCTCCCCAGAGCTCCCCAGCTACAAATCATTCCCATAGCTCAGCCCTGCGAGGTAGATGGGAGAATCCATTTGTTTCTGGGCCCGCGCAACTCCACCACTCTGGGCTAGACTGTCATCTTCTACAGTCTGCCTTGATAAAGGGACACAGAGAGCAGCCCAACCCCAGAGACAGGGCAAGGGCCAAATTGTGACTCAGAGCCACGTTTCTGTCCCTGCTTGCTCCATGGGGAATTAAGCTATCCCCTACGCCCTTCCCCTTGCACAATTTATGCCCACCTCCACGTTGGCTCTGCTATGCTGGCTGGTGGGGCGGCGCGATGGCTGTGCCCGCACCCCACCCAACTGTGAGGGCATTGGAATAGTGTCTCCCCCGGTACAGCTACCTGTAGTGTGGATAGCAAGCCCCGAGGAATAGGGGGCACCTTATGACCCCCTTCCCCCCTGCACGAGCATGCAATATGGGCCAAGAACTAGCCCGGTGGGAGTAGGATGCATTTTGCTTTGCTCTGTGTGGACATTTAGGGAAATGGATCTGCTGGACCCTGGAGCCAGAATCACAGCAGCCACAACACAGGGGCCCTGAGAGCTGAGCAATGGTGAGGGGGAGGGGGGTAGTTTTCAAGTGCAGCCCCTTGGCCCCCACTGGGAGGAAGATCCATTTGACTTTGTTGGGAACGAAGCTGACGCACCTGCTGCTGTTCCTCTCACCTTTCACCTGCACGTTGAACTCCTGCTTGTCGCTCTTTGTCTCGCAGGTATACACAGCACTGTCTTTGCCCTCAGCCAGCTTCACAGTCAGAGTCCTGGAGGCCCCGTCAGCCTTAATCTCGTACTTTTTGCTTTCTTTGATCTCAGTTCCATCCCTGAACCACTTGACTACGGCTGTTTCAGGCGTTACTGAAGTGGACAGCGTGATGCTCTCATGTTCCTGAGCAACAATCGGTTCTTTCTGGACAAGTTTCTTTTGGAATTTTGCCTCCGGTTCTAGAGAAGTAATGAAAATAAACAGGCTGGTTTCCTACTCCCTAGAACAGTGGTTCTCAACCATTTTTTGCTCCATGACTCATAAAATGACCCCAAAATTGTCCTGTGATCTACCATATCCCAGGGATATGGCCGAACGTTTGCAACCTGCTGTCTCTTTTCTCTTGGATTGAGTGGGAAATGATCAGTTGTTCCTTCACAGAGGTAATTTGTTATAGAATCAAAGATAATGAAAAAAAAATACACATGCACATAAACATGCATCTGGGATCCTCTAAGATTCTTGTTTCATAGTGTATGAAAATTACTCTGTCACCATGGTCCTAATTCAAAATCAACTCTGTGGACGTGCACCCTCAAAAAATTTCCTTCTTTGTACCTACTACCCTATGGGCTCACTTTTCTCCTCCTCTCATGGCCTCATCTCTAACTCTCATAACGCATCACAGCCCTTTAACACATCCTGCTACTCCATTTAACTAGCACCATTCTTCCAAGTCACCATTTCTCCTCTTTAAAACCCTTCCACTTCTATCTCACTTTCAGCCCATTATCTCTGTAAAACCATTTGAGATTGTGTCTGTGAAGGAGACAATGAAAAAATAAACCATGTAACACCGTGTTATACAAGTAAAGATTATCAGCCAAATTCTGCCTTCAACTTTACACATACCCAACACCAACAAAGTGAATAGGATAAATTAATCTGTGGTATAGCTTATTTGAAGTCAGTGATGTAACAACCAAGCAGATCTTGGCCTAGTTGCTCCCAGGCATTAAGAAATAAGATATTCACTCCAAGCACATGTTTTACAGATGAAAAATCTGACCTCAATTCTTCCCAGAATGAGTGTGCAAGAAAACACTCACCTACTGCTTCAATTTTGAAGGCCAGTTTCTGGCCGGCAGCCTCACAGGTGTATTCTCCAGCATCCTTCTTCTCCACCTGCTCCACCACCAGACGCCGGAATTTACCCTCAGACTCTACTTTGAGTTTCTTGCTGGAGGTGATCAGTTTCCCGTCCTTGTGCCATTTCACTTCAGTCTTGGCATGGGCCACTTCGCAGGACAGGATGGCGCTCTCTGTCAGCACAGCCTTCACCTCCTTCTGCACCTTCTCCTGGTTTACAAATGCAGATTCTGGCTCTGAGTAGGAAAAAGAAAAGAGAAAAATGACTGATTAAAATAAAATTAGCCCATCTAACAGGTCTTAGCACATCCACGTGCACCAACTTTGGAAATTCTGAAATTTGTCATTTGCCAACAATAGCAGTCACTGCTGGAGAATGTTTCTATTTATTTATTTGCTTGTTGCTAATTAGGCCATACAATGCAGAAGTTCTTCCTTCTTTGATCATGTTTCCCTCATAAACCAACACGATAACACAGACTTCCAGAATGGACTCTTAGTGATCTTGCCCATGGTCATTCCCAGCAGGAACCTCTCTTTCCAAAGAATACTGTTACCAGTACAATACTCTGATCATTAAGGACCTGATTTGGCAAGGTACACAAGTGTACACATGTTTAATTTAAAGGAGCTGGCCGTCCCTTTGACTTCACATGCTTAAAGTTACCTAAATTAAGCACCTTGCTGAATCAGGTCCAATCTTGCAAATTGCAGGCAACTTTCAGGAGAAGAAGGCATTTAATATATGGCAGGTGGCTTGCAGCATCTCATTGGATCAGAAGCAAAAATATACTATGAAAGGACCTCAGAAAATTCACAGCTTTAGATCAGTTTGGATGAGCACTCAAAAATGAGTTTGATGATCAAACTTTTAGATCAGTTTGGATGAGCACTCCAAAAAACATATCCCAGCATCTTCAGTCTCCAGAGCCAGGCTAGGAATCTTGCAAGAAGAGGTTTTTGTTACTTCTGGCTTCCTCTGAGGCTGGAAATGCCAAAGCCTAATTCAGGAAAGCACTTAAGCATATACTTAAAGTTAAGCATATGCTTACAGGCTTTCCTGAACAGGGATGCTGTCCAGTGTCAGGCGCTAGAAGAAGAACCTGTTGTGATAATTAGGTATTTTACACCTGAATATGGGAAAAGCAGCGGCAGCAAGCAAATGAAACACACCGTCTGATTGTTTTTTAAAGTCCAACATTTTTGAACTTCAAAAAGTTTGGTCCAGATTCGGTTTGAATTCTGAGTGACAGTTTGGGCCAGTTTCCGCATTGCTTCACCCATCACCAGTTAGGACTAGCTCCTCCACTAGTGTATATCACTAGGGCTCCATGGACTTCCAGCTCACCAGTGTGCGTGCAAAAGCCATCTCCTCTGCAGATCTTGCCAGCTGGAACAACCCAACTGCGCCTCTCTCCCCTGGCCTCTTTTCAAATCTCAACTGAGCAGTTTTCTTTATTCCCTTGTCTGTGCTTCTTAAATTTACTTCTCCCTCTGTGACTCGGCCACTCCCATATATTATGCGTTATATATAAAAGTATCATGCTGTTCTGCAAGGAGTATATAATTTTTATTACTTTATTTATCATTAAATCTCCAATTTAATAATGTGATGCACTCTTATCACATACTGATACACCCTGATATTTTGGTATATGCAAAACATTAGGGCAGACCATCAGCTAGCATAAATCAGCCTAGCTCCTAGCCTGCAATGGAGCGACACTAATTTATGCAAGCTGAGGGTCTGTCTCACTGCACACATTTATTACTGGTGCTGTTAGCCCATTTTCAGACACGACAATATCGTTGGGAATTCAGGAGGGTCTTTCTCACACCTGTGACATTAAACTTGAAGGTCAGTTTCTGGCCTGCGGCCTCACAGATGTACTCTCCAGCGTCCTTCTTCTCCACCTGCTCCACCACCAGACGACGGGATTTGCCCTCAGACTCCACTTTGAATTTCTTGCTGGAGGTGATTAGTTTCCCGTCCTTGTACCATTTCACTTCAGTTTTGGCCTGGGCCACTTCGCAGGAGAGGGTGGCGCTCTCTGTCAGCACAGCCTTCACTTCCTTCTGCACCTTCTCCTGGTTTGCAAATATGATTTCAGGCTCTGAAAAAAGAGAACATTTCAAATTAGGTGAATCTATAACCTGAAAACTGCCAAAACTTGTATCAGGGCCTAAGGGGAACAGTTAAATCCACGTCTCCAATCTGACAACATGCATTCAAAGTTCTCACATCACCACGGAACACATTTTCAGGTTTTCTTGTGCGGTAAACTTCTTGTTACTGTTTCACAGGAGCTATGACAAGACAGTTAAGGATCTGTGTTAGCATGCCAGGAAGGTGGCCACATTGCTGACCACCACAGCATGCTCTCATTCCCGGTCCCATCAAGGCAAATCAGATCAGCTGGGCAGTCCTGACTAGTTATTCCAAGGATCAGACCAACTGCAGTTTTCAGCAGCAGGGCCTTGACTATGCTATTCCCTTCCTGAGGACATGAGCTAGAATCCCACGGTGACTGCAGAACTCCTCATATTTGTTGTTCTTTGCAGCAATGGTATTAAAGTAGCACCTAGAGGCAGGACCACGTTAGGTGCAGCACAAACGTACTGGAGGAGACAGTCCCTGCACCAAAGAGTTTACAACCTAAATAGGCAAAGGGTAGCAGGGGAAACAGACACACAGAGGGAAAATGACTGGACCAAGGCCACACAGCTGGTCAACAGCAGAGTCAGGAATAGAACCAAGCTCTCGCGAGTCCCCAGTCCAGTGCCCTACCCATTGGCTCACACGCCCTCTGTGCAGTTTGGTTTGCTTGAATGATGACTGTTTAATCTCCCCTGTTCGCACCTGTATGTCTCTGCAGATTTGGGAGAAGGCTGTCTCCTATAGCTAGGACAAGGTCTGATGGACTTTCTAGCTGGCCCACCAAGCTGAATTTATGATTCAATTACTGAATTTGCTTAAGGCACAGCACCAAGGGGTGACCGGGTAACAGGTGCTTAATACATTGTTTGAAATCATAATTAAACCTTTCTGTATATTGCTAGAGGGCTGAGATCAGATGGTATACTCTATACACAAGGCTGGATTGTGGCTTTGCAGCCCTGGCTCCACTAGGATATGTCACAGAGCTGCACCATCTGAGAGGCAGATGTCAGAGCTGTCATCCTTGTAGCGTACAGAAACAGACAGGATGCGTCCCCGGCACCAGGGTGCAGACTGCATTCTCACCATGCTACTGGTCATCTGGCTACACACCATCCCCTCCCAGCCAGGACCCCTTTGGGGCATGGAGCATCTCAGACTGTACCAGCCTGCCCACCTCACACACATGCAGCCTTACGCTCGGGATGAAATGCTCATCTCCCACATAACGCTGGAGTAATCAGACTGACTGCAAAGGAGCGTGGATGAACTGGGCAGGTGAAATCCACTCTCCCAATCAGACGCCCAGGCACCAGACCTCAGCGCACTTCACCGTCTGCCCCTCCGTGCCACTCGCATGGGGCGCGCAGATCCCCATCCCTGTGATGTCCTTCCCTGCCAATCTCTCTTGGGCAGACACGGAGAGCACCCGTCCATGAGGGGCAAGGAAGTGCAGATACCCCCGCAGGGCCGCTCTACCATGGCCCCCCTCTGCAAATTCACTGGGGTTGAGAGTGGCGTGGAGAGCCATGTGCTGGCTCTCTGGCATTCTGGCTGCATCGATGGATTTACGGGAGAGGAAGGGATTGCGGCACTATTATTATTCATGTATATTCGGGAAGGGTTCACAATATACTGGGCATTTTCCAAACATACTGAGAAGAGGCTCTCCCTGCCTTAAAGATCTTGCAATCCATTACAAATATATACATTTTCTTAAAAGTCCCCCCAACTTCTGCACCAAAGCAACAGCCGCCACTCTCTGACCCATAATTTGCTCCTAAAACGGTGGACAATATTCTTAATAAAATAAAATCACTTTAGTCTCCTAACAAAAATTTTAAAAAAGAGTTTCTCCCACCTGTGATGATAACCTTGAAGGTCAGTTTCTGGCCTGTGGCCTCACAGGTGTACTCTCCAGCATCCTTCTTCTCCACCTGCTCCACAACCAGCCGTCGGGATTTGCCCTCAGACTCCACTTTGAATTTCTTGCTGGAGGTGATCAGTTTCCCGTCCTTGTACCACCTCACTTCAGTATCGGCCTGGGCCACCTCACAGCTCAGGGTGGTGCTCTCCGTCAGGACAGCCTTCATCTCCTTCTGCACCTTCTCCTTGTTTGCAAACACAACTTCAGGTTCTGAGATTGAGGGAAACAGTTTAAAAAGTTAACTCCCCCAACTTTGATCTTCATTACCAGCAGGCAGGTTTATGAAAATTTTTCCAAATTCATATCTCCGGAGTGCCCATCTCCTGAGTCATTTAAACTAGACCACACCAACAAGTGGTAGGAGGAACACTCCTTCACTAGCAGCGGAGGATGGGCTAGGTGACCTACAAGGGTTTTTCCATCTCTAATTATCATGATTTTCTAAAATCTGCAATGGAAGAAACTAATGCATTTGTTAACATTTGTCCATCAGAACTTCACTGAATATCATCAGTTGGATGACTGTGCTGTAAGAAAATACACACTAAATCATACAAACAAGAGGAGAGATGCATTTTATCTTGCAATCCAAAATAAAGGTGGCTCAAGAAAAAAAAAAGAGTCTACGTTCTGGATTTCATGCTTAAACTTTCCAAAATTTCACAGGTGTTCTCTAATTAAAAATGAAAAAAATAAACCACCCACCTCTGTTACTTCTCCAGGATTATGCCAGGCCAGAATCAAAGACTAGTCTAATGCATAAACTCCTGCACTTTTCAGTTGGTTCGTTGGTTGGTTTAAATTTATCATAAGCCAAACTGGCTCTGTTACTGGCTCCCTGAACAACAGGTCACTTAACTTTTCTGTGCTTCAGTTTTCCAATATGGAAAATAAGAGAGAAATCAGTCTCTCTCACCTGTGACTATAACTTTGAAGGTTAATTTCTGGCCTGCAGCCTCACAGGTGTACTCTCCAGCATCTTTCTTCTCCACCTGCTCCATGGCCAGCCGTCGGGATTTGTCCTCAGACTCCACTTTGAGTTTCTTGCCAGAAGTGATCAATTTCCCATCCTTGTACCATTTCACTTCAGTCTTGGCCTGGGCCACCTCACAGCTCAGGGTGGCGCTCTCTGTCAGGACGGCCTTCACCTCCTTCTGCACCTTCTCCTTGTTTGTAAACACATGTTCTGCCTCTGCAAATAGGAGGATAGGGGATAGTCAAGAAACAAACCTTCCTTTTGAAGCAGGGGGTTTCAGATTCCCCATTAATGACTGCAGCAGTTTTAAAATAAATCTAGGTTTGACCATTTTAATGTAGAGATAAGATGGCAGAGGTAGTATCTTTTACTGGACCAACTTCTAATGACTTCATTTAATAGAAAAGCTGGACAGAACTCTGACCTCGGATCTTTTAAATGACAGAACCTACCCTTAGCCAGAACTGCTTGGGGGGAGAACTATCCATCCTGTCAAAATATAAAAATATAAAACCTAGCTCAGATCTCTTCTTTAGTATTTAAACTCTGCCACAGTGCCAGGAGAACTACAATCGAAAGAACAATAGGTCTGAATCAGGACACTGGATCCACATCCCCTTGAATTTGGGGGAATTTCAGATCAGAATCCAAAATTTCATGTCACTGGAACTCCAGATTCAAAACTTCCTTGAATTTTGTGAATGTTTGCACTTTAACACAGCTCCAGAGACAGGTTTTGCAGTTTCACACCATCTCCAGAGTGAAGGAATAAAGGTGATTGCTCATTCAAGATCCAATCCCAGCAAGATGCTCGAACTTAAAAAAAAAAAATTTTTGGAAGGGCCATAAACTCTCATGCAAAGCCAAATTCTAACTAATTGGGGTCAGGAAGAGACTTCCCAAATGGCCAGGCTATTCCATAATTGCCCACAGGTCAATATGCACTTTCCTCTGAAGCAGCTGGTACTGGCCACTGCAGAAGACCAGATACTGGACTAAATGGACCATTGATCTGATCCAGTCTGGCAACTGCAATAGGCCTGCCATCATAGCTCTGTAAAACGATCACAAGGAAACCTCATACCACATGCCTGAACCTGATCCAAAGTCCACTGAAGTTAATGGGATTCTTTCTATGGACTTTAATGGGCCTTGGACCAGAACTCAAGCTTCAGGTTTTGTGATGACCTTGAAATTCAGTCCAGATTCATCCAAAAGGTTCGCTGAGATTTACAAAACTTTTCAGCAAAGCTGGACACAGTTTTGGTCAAGCCTGGGCTGCTTTGTAGCTTGGCACCCAAATGCACATTGTTTTATATTTTCGGTGGGAAATCAAGAGAAATATGGTGGGTTTAAGCAAGCGGCACTTTTAGATATTGAGTTGTTTCAAACCCAAAGCTTAAGGGAAAACACAGGTGGAGAAGGGATGAGGCAGACCCATCCAGACTGAAACCATGAGAAATATTCACACAAATGCCTGTTATGTGAAACCACCTAGTTTCGCAGAGCTCGGGCCATGGTGATATCCAGTGCTGTTCACCATTGTGAGGCAAGGCCTGTCAATTATTTAGATGGTTCTTTCCATAGCTCCTAGAATGGATGGGATATAATCTTGTCATATGTGATGCGTGCAGAGTTTCCTACAGCACCTGTAAATCAAAATGACAACTGATTCTCCTTGAAATTAGAGCCCTCTAAGTTCACTGTGTTTTCGATAAGCATTTGGCCCGAAAGGTTAGGCACAGAGTGATTTTCCAGTGCGGGTAAAGGATGGCTGACGTGTTCTGGACCCTCTACAAAGAAAGAAGATCCACAAGGCTCTTTGTGTCACACCTATGAGTATGCTCATTTCTCTGCAAAGACCATGAGGGAAGAACAACTGTATTCCTCTGGACTAATTCGTCCCCACTGGATCCTGTCTTCTGAATCTTGCGAGAGGATTTTATATGCTAATACAAACCCAACATAGCCGCTAATATGTACAATTCATGTCATTCCATTATTATTATTTGTGTTATCGTAGAGCAGTGGTGCCCAACCTTGTTACACAGGAGGACCACATAAAACCTAAGCACAACCTTGTGCGGGCCAAACAGATTCTACATATTTTAATATGATTTAAAGGCACCTGTATTGATTTATATTTTAAGTTCAGCTTGTTTCGTATGTATTTAGATAGGCTGTTTCTATGTACAATATTGTCTGTTTACACACTTGTGTAAACTAAAATGATGTAAACATGGCAACAAAATGCTAATGAATCAGCCAGTAGTATATGGTGTTGAAGCAGGCTGTGGGCCCTTATGAAATGCTCTGGTTGGCCATGTATGGCCTGCAGGTTGGGCACCCTTGTCGTAGAGCCTGGGAGTCCCAGCCCTAGACCAAGACGCAACCGTGCTAGGGGCTGTACAAGCAAAGAACAAAGAGACAGTCCCTGCCCCAGATGTATGGAACTTAATTTTAAGTGATGGAGTTCTTCCCAGTTGCAAGTTTCAGTTGTTTGGATTTACCTGAGTGGCATGGCACTTGCTCACACCAATTCTCTTTGGTGAATTCACTTGAATTTCACCACAAATTAATACCAAGAGATGTGGAGGAAGGACTATCTTGGGGTTAAGGCACAGGAGGAGGAGTCAGAGGACCTGGTTTCCATTCCTGACTCTACCACAGATTTCCTTGTGACCCTGGGCAAGTCACTTAGGATGCCAAACCTGTTGCCATTGAAGTATTTGGCAAATCTCCCGTTGATTTCAATGGGAGCAGAAGCACATCCTTATTCTCCCTGTGTTTCAGTTTCCCCATCTGTAAAATATGGATAATACCACCTATCTCACAGAGGTGTGCAGAGGCTCAACTAATTAGTGCTTGTAAGACATGTTAATAATGTATCTAAGCTACTTATCTGGCCCCTACTACTGCAGCGTCTGAGCATCTCACAATCTTGTATGGTGTTTAGCCTCAGATGGCAGAGCCCAACCTGGTTTGCCCGAGTCGCAGGCTCCTGTCTTAGCCCCTGGACCATCCTTCCTAGCAACATGCATGGAACTGGTAGAGGAACCTCTGTAGGTAAATGGCACCCTTCACGTGAGGATTTCCGAGCCCTTTGCACACACCAATTAATTCTCACAATGACCCTGGGATGTAGGGAAATATCAGCATGCTCATTTCCAGCTGGATTAAAGGCAGTTACATACAGGTTAAGTAACTTGCCCCAAAGTCATGCAGGAAGTGAGCAGCAGAGTAGAGTGGAGCCTAGCACGTAACCACCAGACCCATTTACACAAACAAACCTATCATGTCTCAGCCTTATGCCAGAAGCCTTGAGTAGCGGAAAATCCTTAGGCTTGCATCCAAGGTTACAGTATGTACTCATGCAAAGCTCTGGTATTTCAGCCAGAAGCACTTCATCATCCATCATCTTGAGAAAAACCTTTGTGCTAAAGCTATGGAGCTCTCTCGTATACATAGATGCAAACAATCAGTGCCTCTTGCTGGAAGTATTGCATTGTTGTGTGCACTGGCCAAGCAGGAAACGGCAATTAGCTCCTGGCTTTAAAACAAAAAAAAACAAAACAAAAACAACTATGATCCGCCACAGGAAGCTAACATGAGCTCTTGTTTCAAAGAGTGTAATATGATTCTTGGCCAATTTCTTCCTCTCAGTCTCGTATTTATAATCTGTCATAATTTTCCTCTCCCACCTTCACTAATCACTAAAGATTGCCTTGTCTAAAATAAAAAAGTGATCTGTGATCTCACACCCTCCACCTGCACCTCCTACTTAACCCTGCAGCCATGTCAGAAGGCTGAAACGATGTTACAATCATTACCATCATTTTCGTGGCAGAAGAGTGGGATGCCACAAACACAATATAATGACCCAGATTTGGCCCTGACTTACTCCCAGGACAATTCCAGTCACTTACAGCTAGAATAAAGATATGACACAAGAAGTGAGGATAAAATCCAGTAAGCCCCTACAATGCACAGAAAACGTTTGGCAAGTTTGGGAACTACGGTGGTAGAATCTAGTGCTGGGTAAATCAGTTCAGATAAATAAAAGAGGAACAGAAACTTTGCCTTAAACACCAACACAATTTTCTGTCCACTTTTTGTTATTTAAAAACTAACCCCACAGGTAACTTTTCACTTTCTGGTTCAGACAACAACTAGATCAAACATTACCAGAGCACAATGAGATGGCCTATTCTCACTGTACTGCTGACCTTGCCAAAAGCAGGAAGCACCAGAAGCGTTGTGAGATAGCCTGTTTTTGTGAGATTTTAACATGACTAAATAGCAGAAAGAGACTCAAATAAATCCTCTTACGTTCAGAGGAGCTTCTGAGCTACCTGGAGGTTCATCTGAACCCAAACGCCAAATCTCAGACTTTGCATTTCACCAAGACCACCATTCAGCAAGCTACTGCAGGACCTGCATAACTTTAACGGAGAGGAGCAATCCCACTGAAGGCAGCAGGATTACAACTGAGCTGGAAGTTATACACACCCAGAAGGCCTAGTTGCACACTGCAGTAGAGTGCTTGTAGTGGGGCACCTGCCCCACTCCTGCAGAACAGGGGATAAAAGCAGCCCTGGAGAGGGCTGCAGCGTGGAAGAGGCGTGAGAACAGCTGGGGGAAGCTGAGTGAGTAGCTGACCACAGCTGTGGCCAGCTCAATCAGGGCCCAGCTGGCCCTGATAAGAGGGCTCTGGGCCAGAAGCAGAGGAGTCTCACTCTAGCCCTGGAGTGGGAAGGGCTAGCTGCCTGGGAGTAAGGTACTGAAGCAGAGCAGGGCTGGGGAATAGGGCAAGGGAGCTGGGGAGCTCCAGCCTGGTAAACCGCTAGGCTGCAGGCCTTGGTAAAGGCCAAAAGGTACTGGGGCTGCAGAGGGACAGCCCGAGGATAGGCAAAAGCAGCAGGTCCTACCCCCTTGCCAATGATGAGTGGCCATTACACTGCAGTCTGCCCCAGTGAGCAGGGGCTAGACGATGACTGGCAGTAGCCACTGAGGCAAGGTGGGTTTAGAGGGTTGGGGGCTCCCCCGGAAGGGGAGATTGAGTGTGTGGGGGTACTGCTGGGGCAGAACCCTGAGGTAAAGGGACACGGCGCCAGCGGCAGGCAAGACACTGGCCTGCAGAGGGTGCTCCGTAAGCTGGAAAAGAGCTAATTCCCAGACGACCAGCAGGAGGTGCTGTGGCGGTGAGTCTTCACTTCACTACAGTGCTAGAGGACCATATATTGCTTATTTAACATCCCATCACTCACAAAGAAACGCTCCCAGAAGAGTGGACAATAAAATAACAAATAAAAGTAAGTGTCTCTCTCACCTGTGACGATAACCTTGAAGGTCAGTTTCTTGCCTGCGGCCTCACAGGTGTACTCTCCAGCGTCTTTCTTCTCCACCTGCTCCACGACCAGACGCCGGGATTTATCCTCAGACTCCACCTTGAATTTCTTGCTGGAGGTGATCAGTTTCCCATCTTTGTACCATTTCACTTCAGTCTTGGCCTGGGTCACCTCACAGCTCAGGGTGACACTCTCTGTCAGGGCGGCCTTCACCTCCTTCTGCACCTTCTCCTGGTTTGCAAACACCTCTTCAGGCTCTGCAAGGGGGAGGGGGAGAAGCCATTTAAAAACCTAATGCCCAGTTAGAGCTGCACAAAGTATTCCCAACACAACGTAAAGCCCAGGAGCGGAGCTGCGTCACATTGCATGCAATTTTGAAATGGGCCCCATTTTGTTAAATTCAAGCCCCAGATGCAACACTTCTCCTTCCACCAATCGTGTTTCTGATGCTACATCATCCAGAAGAAATGAAAGGCTCCAGAAGAAATACAGTGCCTTGTATATGTAACCCCAGCCAGCTCAGAGTGGCACTTTGTCTCCCTCTAGTGGTGGCGAGGCCAGCTAGAGGTGTGCCTTTTAGGTGAACAGGAGAGGCTCACTCGTTTAGCTGAAGAGGTCTTAGGTTTGATCCCCAACACAACGAATGACGTGGTCAGCGTTACACAGATACAATGGGCTTGAACAAACGTGCATCGAATTTGAGAACACAGCTGGCACAGTTGCTCACACATCGGCATTTCTGAATGCCATTCATCAGTTAGACTCATGCCTAGCCACCACTGTGGTAACTGCACTTATGACTTAGGTACGCAGTTATAGCTTCCCAACCAGATAATGTCTGTATTGTCAGGTGATCTCAAAATCCAAGAACATGAAATTTTATGTTTTCATAAAATGAGGGTCTGATTTCTCTCTCACATACGCCTGCACATCCAAAGTAACTCCTTTGAAATGAGTGGAGTTACAGTGGTGTAAACTCAGTATAAGTGAAAGCTGATTCACACCCCATGGTTATTAATTGGGCCTCCCCTCCAAATGCTGTCCTTGTTTATACCCTGCCGTCCATTCACAAAATAACACCAAACTCATTGAAATTCCCCCTTATAGACCTGATCCTCAGCTGGTATAAACCAGCATTGCCACACTAAGGTCAAGACAGCATTGCTCATTTACACTAGTTAGGGATTGGGCCCCATCTGTCTTCCGTTCAACTGTTCAGAATAAAACAGCAAATAATATCATATCGTTCAAATTAACTCAAAATATTTGAAGGAGAAAATCAAAATGGCAGGTCACAACAGAGAATACCAATGTAAACACCTCTCTCTCACCTGTGACGATAATTTTAAAGGTCAGTTTCTGGCCTGCAGCCTCACAGGTGTACTCTCCAGCATCCTTCTTCTCAAGCTGATTCACGACCAGATGCCGGGATCTCCCCTCACAGTCCACTTTGAATTTCTTGCTGGAGGTGATAAGTTTCCCGTCCTTGTACCATTTCACATCAGACTTTTCCTGGGCCACCTCACAGCTCAGGGTGGCGCTCTCTGTCAGTTCGGCTTTCACCTCCTTTTGCACCTTCGCCTTGTTTGCAAACACTTCTTCGGGCTCTGCCAATGGAAAAGGAATTACAGGGTGAACTCTGTCACTGATACAGTGCCATCCAGAGACTATTAAAGGAGAAGGTGTGGAGAAGCTGACAGCTCTTCTTCCTGAGACAGTATTAGCTAAATGTCTCCCCCACTTTGCCTGAAATTTCAGCCTTAACTAAGGAGCTTGTATGATATCTCCTTCCTAAATCAGCCAACCTGAATCCTCACATTCCTCATCTCATGATTGCTCTGGAGAGTGATCATTCCCTAAGGAGTGCTACACTGGCATTAAGGAGAAGCCAGGGTGACTCATATGGATGCCATGAGACGTTCAAAATCCCAACCTCAAAGGGAAAATCTTACACTGCTGCTGCAAAACACCCACCGACTACGAAGATTCAGGCGCCTTCCCCATTTTACCTGCTTACTCTGAGAATTTATTCTTAACATTGTGGCAAAATGCAACATCTCTCCAAAAGCTCTCTAGACTCAGAGCCGAGGTGCCAGCAGGGCAGGAAATTCAGCTTACTCTAGAATGCTGCAATCAATAACGGCAGCAAATCAGTCCTTAAGTTGAAAGAAAATACTCTCTCCTACCAGTGACAAGAACTTTGAAGGTCAGTTTCTGGCCTGCGGCCTCACAGGTGTACTCTCCAGCATCCTTCTTCTCCACCTGCTCCACCACCAGACGCCGGGATTTGCCCTCAGACTCCACTTTGAGTTTCTTGCTGGAGGAGATCAGTTTCCCGTCCTTGTACCATTTCACTTCAGTCTTGGCCTGGGCCACCTCACAGCTCAGGCTGGCGCTCTCTGTCAGGGTGGCCTTGACCGCCTTCTGCACTTTCTCCTTGTTTGCAAACACATCCTCTCTCTCTATCGTGTAAAAGGAATTACAAGGGCTTAAACTCCGTCATTGATGCAATGCCACCCAGAGAACAGAGAAGGAGAAGGCAGGGAGAAGCTGACAGTTCTGCTTCCTTAGGCTGCTTCCTGCACGTCTCCCCCACTTTGCCTGATCCCAAGCAATATAGCGACAAGTACAATTTCAACCTTAACTATGGAGCCTGTAGGGTGTCTCCTTTATAATAAACCAACCCGAACCCATACATTGAAACTCTCAACAGTGCTCTGGAGAGTGACCTCAGATCCAGATCTGAACTTATCGGCACAGGGCTCCCTTTAGTTTTTTCACCAACATCTTCCTTACAAACCTTTCCCTCCCCTTAGAAACCTGAATGGACACTGATCTTCTTTCCTTTAAGAAGCACTGTTGGTTTTAAAAAGTCATTCATTGTATATCACTCAATAGGGAATGTCTGAGCCAAGATACCACCAGTGCAGGATATTCACTTTATTCTACAATACTTAAACCAACAACAACAGCAAACTGTTGAAAGAAAATATTGTTTCTTACCTGTGACAACAATCTTGAAGGTCAGTTTCTGCCCTGCGGCCTCACAAGTGTACTCTCCAGCGTCCTTTTTCTCCACCTGTTCCACCACCACCCGCCGGGATTTGCCCTCAGACTCCACTTTGAATTTTTTGCTAGAGGTGATCAGTTTCCCATCCTTGTACCACTTCACTTCAGTCTTGGCCTGGGCCACCTCACAGCTCAGGGTGGCGCTCTCTGTCAGGGCGGCCTTCACCTCCTTCTGCAACTTCTCCTGGTTTGCAAACACATCCTCTCTCTCTGCCAGAGAAAAGGAATTACAAGGCTTATGCTCTCTCGCTGATGTGATGCCATCCAGAGAATCGAGAAGGAGAAAGCAGGGAGAAGCTGACAGCTCTGCATCTTAGGCAGCTTTTGATTCACATCTCCCACCTCTGCCTGACCCCTCCCAACATCAGTGCAAGTCCACGTACAATCTTAACTGTGGATCTGCCAGCACCTCTCCTTTATAATAATCCACCCCAAATCCCCAGACTCCGCTTCTCATGATTCCTCTGGAGCGATCTCGGATCCAAATATGAATGTATCACCTCAACCCTCCCTTTAGCTTATTTGGGCTGAGATGTTCCTTACAAAACTTTCCCACCCCTCTGATAGCTGACATGACCAACATTTCTTCCCTCTGAGGAGCGCTGTTACTTTTTAAAGTAAATGAAGGCATTAAAGAGAAGCCAGAGTGGCATGGATGGATGCCCTGCAGGGTTACCACCTGGCAGATATTTGACAGGCCTGGTCATTGTTTTATGGATTTGCCAGTTGCCAGAAAAATAAATTTCATTTCCCAGGGTTTTTTTATGTGGGTCTAAAGATTTGCATTATTATCATAACACAATGGGAGATCTAATGTTAAAAGTTTCTGTGTCCAGCTAAAGATGCTGCAGCGTTCCCAGTTCTGCCGTTTAAGCGATAACAGGTCAAAGGTGTTGAAAACACAGCAGCTGGCTGCCCACCAACACACAAGTGCACTGCCCATGGGTAAGAGAGATGCTTTGAGTTACGCAACAGTGAGGAGATGTACGATGTTATCAATCTTATCTATATGTGTTACTATAGAAACTATAAGCTGCTGTTGAAGGGGGATTGTGAAGTCGCCTTGTGGTTGGAGTTACAGGGGGTTTGCCCTCTGTGTGGGCGGGTGCCTTTTTTTTTTGCTTTTCAAAGGTGGTAACACTAATGCCATGCAGAAGTTCAGAATCCCAACCTAGTTTGGAAAATACTACGCTACTGCTGTGAAACGCCCACCGACTAAACAACGATTCAGTTTCCTCCCCAGTTTATCTGCTTGCTCTGTTCATTTCTTATCGATATCATGGCAAAACCTAAAATCTCTCCAAGATGCTACCAGTGTAGGAAACGCACTTTATTCTACCATATTCAAACCAGCAACGGCAGCAAATCAGCCCTTAAGCTGAAAGAAAATACTCTCTCCTACCAGTGACAAGAACTTTGAAGGTCAGTTTCTGGCCTGCGGCCTCACAGGTGTACTCTCCAGCGTCCTTCTTCTCCACCTGCTCCACCACCACCCGCCGGGATTTGCCCTCAGATTCCACTTTGAATTTCTTGCTGGAGGTGATCAGTTTCCCGTCCTTGTACCATTTCACTTCAGTCTTGGCCTGGGCCACCTCACAGCTCAGGGTGGCGCTCTCTGTCAGGGCGGCCTTGACCTCCTTCGGTACCTTCTCCTTGTTTGCAAACACATCCTCTCTCTCTATCGTGGAAAAGGAATTACAAGGGTTAAAACTCCGTCACTGATGCGATGCTACCCAGAGAACAAAGAAGGAGAAGACAGGGAGAAGCTGACAGCTCTGCTTCCTTAGGCTGCTTCCTGCACTTCTCCCCCACTTTGCAGGACCCCAAACAATAAAACTACAAGTACAATTTCAACTTTATCTATGGAGCCTGTAGGGCGTCTCCTTCATAATAAACCAACCCGAACTCCCACATTCAAACTCTCATCATTGCTCTGGAGAGTGACCTCAGATCCAGATCTCAATTTATCGGCACAGGGCTCCCTTTAGTTTTTTCATCAACATCTTCCTCACAAACCTTTCCCTCCCCTTAGAAACCTGAATGGACACCGATCGTCTTTCCTTTTAAGCAGCACTGTTCGTTTTTAGAAATGAATGATTGTTTATCACTCATAAGGAGAGGGGCATGGATCAGCGTTCACGTCACACTCCCTGGCAGTACCTGGCCCAAGCTGGGGAAGCAAATGATCCAACCAGAGGACTATATTTGGTGATGAATCCTGGTCACGTGCCACAGGAGGCATGTGGTGCATATACTAAGAAGAAGATTCATAAGGGAATAGCAGGGTTTGATTTACCTGTGCCCTGTCCCTTTAAGAATGGAAGGTCTGCGGATGGATTCTCAGGTGGTGATGGCTCTGGTTGCAGCAGCAGACTTCCGTGTGCCCTGAAAGGACTCAGCAGCAATGGGGCTTGTGCAAGTTGTGTTTGTTTTTGGATACCCAGCTTAACGAAAATCCAGATTTAAAACTGTCCCTGAGCCTGGCTCACAAAATGTTCCACTCCCAGGCCAGGGACAGCTTCAAATCTGGGGGCTTATTACACACAGAATCCAAAGACAGACAAACCCAGCTTGCACAAGGCTTTCTGCCACACAGTCCTTTCACACCAGATTTGACTGCTGCAATCAGAGCTGTCCCCTTTGAAGACCTGGGCAGACCATCAATTTTTAAAGGGACAGGGCACAGGTAAATCAAACCCTGACATTTCCCTTGGAGTGAAACAGTGGCATTAAGGAGAAGCCAGATGAATGCCAAACAGACATTCAGAATTCCAACTTCCTCTGGGAAATCTTACGCTGCTGCTACAAAACACCCACCGACTACGAAGATTCAGGCGCCTTCCCCATTTTACCTGCTTACTCTGTAAACGTATTCTCAATATTGTGCTAAAACCCAACATCTCTCCAAAAGCTCTCTGGACTCAGAGCTGAGGTGCCAGCAGGGCAGGAAATTCAGCTTACTCTAGAATGCTTCAATCAACAACAGCAGCAAATCAGCCCTTAAGTTGAAAGAAAATACTCTCTCCTACCAGTGACAAGAACCTTGAAGGTCAGTTTCTGGCCTGCGGCCTCACAGGTGTACTCTCCAGCGTCCTTCTTCTCCACCTGCTCCACCACCACCCGCCGGGATTTGCCCTCAGACTCCACTTTGAATTTCTTGCTGGAGGTGATCAGTTTCCCGTCCTTGTACCACTTCACTTCAGTCTTGGCCTGGGCCACCTCACAGCTCAGGGTGGCGCTCTCTGTCAGGGCCGCCTTGACCTCCTTCTGCACCTTCTCCTTGTTTGCAAATACATCCTCTCTCTCTATCGTGGAAAAGGAATTACAAGGGTTAAAACTCCCTCACTGATGCATGTTAGGATATAGATATTCAGGCCTGTCTGTAAAGGCCTATACTCTAAGAATTTTGGTGTATTCTTATCACTTGGCTAGTTATAGAGGTATAAAAGAGAGAATCAAAATCACTGTCTGCTGGTGTAAGGGCCTTCTCTTACTGTGACAGTCTGAGGCCCTGTGCTTAGGCTAAGGCCTTTGGCTAAGCAGCAGAGGCAGCCGTAAGCTAGGAAGCGACAGGTCACATCCTCACATTCCAAACTAGTCACATTGAAAGAAGGTGCTATTGGGCTCTTAGGAATACAATCCTGTCCTGATAATGCCTATCACCTCCAGAGAAAGGGAAGTGCCTAGAAAATGTAAAAGGAATCAGCATCCTGTCTGGCAAGAACTCACTTATCAATACTGGGATGTGAAATCCTCACTTCTGTATTGTTTTGTCATTATAGTTCCCACTTTGCTATTGTTTGTCTGTATAATCTCTGTCTGGTTCTGTGATTGTTCCTGTCTGCTGTATAATTAATTTTGCTGGGTGTAAACTAATTAAGGTGGTGGGATATAATTGGTTACATAATCATGTTACAATATGTTAGGATTGGTTAGTTAAATTTCAGGAAAATGATTGGTTAAGGTATAGCTAAGCAGAACTCAAGTTTTACTATATAGTCTGCAGCCAATCAGGAAGTAGAGGAGGGGGCCTTGGTGGGAGGGGGTGGGCGTGGGAGAGATGGGAACAGGGAATGGGGGTGGAGAAATTGGAATCATGTTTTGCTAAAGGGGGAAGTGGGAACAGGGAATGGGAGTAAGGAAACTGGAATCCTGTTTTGCTAAGGGCAGGAATGGGAACAGGGACACAGGTGTAAGGCTCTGTGGTGTCAGAGCTGGGAAGGAGGATACTAAGGAAGGAAACTGGAATCATGCTTGCTGGAAGTTCACCCCAATAAACATCGAATTGTTTGCACCTTTGGACTTCGGGTATTGTTGCTCTCTGTTCATGCGAGAAGGACCAGGGAAGTGAGTGGGTGAAGGAATAAGCCCCCTAACATCTTGGTGCCGTGACTCGGATGCATCACATTGGATAGGTGAGTGGCAGCCTGTAAGTCCCCCTCCCCAACAGTCCGCGCAGCTGCTTGGAGGGGGTATCGCGAACTCTCGTGATGGTAGTTGCGGGTTCTGGCAAGCCAGGGTAAAGGATTTTTTGGATAAATGGATAAGGAAGAACCAGGACCCATACCAGGTGCAGGGGTCAACCTGGGATGAGATTAAAAAGGAAGTGTTAGGGGACCCAGAGGTATGGGGGGTGGCTGAGGAGCCCACCCTCCTTGGTATATGGTTAGTGGAAGAAGGTCCCTGCCCATGGGGACTGAATGCCTTCCAGGGAAAGGAGGCACTTCAGTCTGCTTGTGAGAGGTTTGAAGTAAGGGCAGCATTATGGGAAGCTGCCAGTAATCTTTCAAGTTTGGTGCTGCTTCAGCAAGGGCTGCTGAAGGGTTGTAAATTAGTTAGGGGTAGTGAAAGATGATTTGGCACAAAAGGGTTTATAGTCAAAAGCAGAGTTAACAGACCACCTTTAGAGACTGGATCTGGGACTTGGTCCTGGGGGAATGGAAAAAAAAAAAAAAAAAGTTTCAAAGTGCAACCTGCCTTTCCACAGTCTTTTGTTTTTCTGAAGTTTTAATGGAGGGTACTTTGGATACTTATGTGAGATGTCAAGAGGGAAGTTTTTGTTTAATGGTAAAACCCAGTTATATAAATGTAACTGTATGTGCAACTCTGTGCAGTCACATTGGATGGAAGCTTGGTAATTAAATTATCCAAGGGGGTCAGGTCGAGTGGCTACTACCACCACTATGCTTCTGTCCCCAGAAGCGTTTACAGCTATTCTGAGGGAAAATGGGCCCTTTTCCCACAGAAATGGTCTATAGGGGACTGCTGCAGGCAGCAGGCAGAGGGAGAATCTGATCAGAATTATTTGACTTTTGGGTAATGTAATCAAAATCAATAAAGGATGTAAGGGGTTTCTATTGGAACTTAACTTGGCTGCCCCTGGTTGTGTCTAGTTGTACAAGATGGAAGTGTAATTGGGGTACAGTTGTGTAAAAAAGGGTAATCACAGTGCAAGAAATGTTAGGCAAAAGAGAATTTTGTGTGTGTGCACAGGTAAAAGAAAAGGAAAAGGGGAGGAATGATGGGAGCACTGAGCCTGGGGGTGGCTCTGGGGGATCAGATTGTTGCTTTGGTGGGTGTGCATGAAAACTGTGGGCATGGGGGAGGCAGTTACACCTTGTGTAAAATTAATTTGGCTAATATGATGTTATGGAGGTTAAACTATATGGAAGGAATCTGCATTTTCCCAGGACATGTGTGGTCTATATTGGAGAAGGGGTAAAAGAAATGCAAATAAAACATGGTACTTAATTAAAATCCTATTAGGGCTCCAAAAGGAGCCACAATAGGTTGTGCTTTCTTTTTCAGATCTGTGTGTTTTGGAGCAGGAGATGAAAGTGGAAAGTAATCAGAACTCTAGTGGAAGTGGAATGTTTCCCTTTTAAGACACTCTCTAAACTGCTAACAGCTTTGGATCCAAAAGCAAGCTAGTAAGCCTCTGTGTGTAAATGCAAATTACCTAGCTGATGGGCACAAAGGAGCTGCAAATAATGAATACATCCGGTCAGCAAACAAGCTACTAGAAGACTCAGATTATGGCCCTCTAGGAAAGGGAGCTGAAAAAAGTCAAGCCTGAAAATAAGGGGGACAGGTTAACCTTAAGGGGGCGTGTCTGTGTGTGTGAGCTATTACCTGAGAATAATCTTAAAGCTTGGTACAGCAGAGAAACTATTGCAAACTTGGTCTGTTGTACAAGAGGGGAAACTGAGGTACACCACCTCATGAATTTCATAAATGACCAGTGAGTGAGGTAATTCACTAGCCTGACTATAGAACAAAATAAGGACAGCCTGGAGGTAATTCTTCTGTTTTTCCTGCAATTAGCAAGGAAATTTGTAAAAGAAAGTGGTATTATTATTAAGCAATAATCTGTCCCCACCAGGGGGGTGGAAATTGTTTCTTTTGTTTTTCAGACACTCTACAAGCAAGCTGGCGCCAGCAGGAAGAATAACTCAGAATACCATGGATCTATGTTTTGTGTGTTTGTCTGTGGTGTTTGTCTTGTTGCTAGCATTGTTGTGTTTTAATGAACAGAAAACCTCATGATGTGGGTGGGGGATGGCTTCAAAAGGCTGACCTTGGTGGGAAGATGTGTATGGGAATGCAAAATGCTCAACTAGGAGGCCAGCACCTGTGTAATAGCTACCGTGGTACCTGGAAAAGCCCTATGGAACTAATGAGAAGGGGAGGAGCTCACTGGGAATCAATGGAGGGGTGTGTAAAATAGTGTAAATCAACAGAAGATGTTTGGATGTGCCCTCTCCTGTGACTATAGAGGAGCCTATGCAAGGGGTGGACAATTGGGTGTACTGTGTATAAGGTGTTTTGCTGGGAATGTACATATTACTGGGAGCACAATTACACCAGCCCATAACCAAACTACACACATCTACATGCTGCTATATGGACTTTGGTGCACAAATGGATCTGTGAATCTTATTGCTGTGAATAAGCCAGGGCTTACTGCCTGATTCCACACCAAGTGGTCAAGCTGGTTTGGACAATATCCCATTTCTCTGTGAACATTCAATGGACTTATGATATGGACAAAAGCAAGCAAAACCTCCAGGGGCAGCTTGTTGCAACTGCCAGCAACTGGACACGAAGGAGGAGAAGCAGTGTTTTGGGGGTGTCTCGGATGTTGGACCATACTGCAGTGGTCAGGACTCAGTGTTGCTGTGGATTTTGTATTGTTAACTGTACTTGTGTTACGTTGCATAGGGAGATAACCTATAAGTAATGTAATAAGCCCTCCTCCTATAAGTAATGTAATAAGTGTACTAGACAACCCGGACTCAACCTTCTCGGGCCCACTATAATGGGAAGTCTGGAACACTAACTGGAATAGGTGTGGTATGCCCGTACGAGAGAAGGTGCAGGGCACTATACTACACAAGGGGCAGTGGGACAAATGGAATATCGACACCTTCCACCTTGATGCCTGGCCCTATCAGGAAATGTGTCGCCATATGTCCTATGCTTTTCCAGGGATACCTGGGCAGGAGGATCCCAAAAGAAAAAGAAAAAAAGGGGTGGAGTGTTAGGATATAGATATTCAGGCCTGTCTGTAAAGGCCTATACTCTAAGAATTTTGGTGTATTCTTATCACTTGGCTAGTTATAGAGGTATAAAAGAGAGAATCAAAATCACTGTCTGCTGGTGTAAGGGCCTTCTCTTACTGTGACAGTCTGAGGCCCTGTGCTTAGGCTAAGGCCTTTGGCTAAGCAGCAGAGGCAGCCATAAGCTAGGAAGCGACAGGTCACATCCTCACATTCCAAACTAGTCACATTGAAAGAAGGTGCTATTGGGCTCTTAGGAATACAATCCTGTCCTGATAATGCCTATCACCTCCAGAGAAAGGGAAGTGCCTAGAAAATGTAAAAGGAAACAGCATCCTGTCTGGCAAGAACTCACTTATCAATACAGGGATGTGAAATCCTCACTTCTGTATTGTTTTGTCATTATAGTTCCCACTTTGCTATTGTTTGTCTGTATAATCTCTGTCTGGTTCTGTGATTGTTCCTGTCTGCTGTATAATTAATTTTGCTGGGTGTAAACTAATTAAGGTGGTGGGATATAATTGGTTACATAATCATGTTACAATATGTTAGGATTGGTTAGTTAAATTTCAGGAAAATGATTGGTTAAGGTATAGCTAAGCAGAACTCAAGTTTTACTATATAGTCTGCAGTCAATCAGGAAGTAGAGGAGGGGGCCTTGGTGGGAGGGGGTGGGCGTGGGAGAGATGGGAACAGGGAATGGGGGTGGAGAAATTGGAATCATGTTTTGCTAAAGGGGGAAGTGGGAACAGGGAATGGGAGTAAGGAAACTGGAATCCTGTTTTGCTAAGGGCAGGAATGGGAACAGGGACACAGGTGTAAGGCTCTGTGGTGTCAGAGCTGGGAAGGAGGATACTAAGGAAGGAAACTGGAATCATGCTTGCTGGAAGTTCACCCCAATAAACATCGAATTGTTTGCACCTTTGGACTTCGGGTATTGTTGCTCTCTGTTCATGCGAGAAGGACCAGGGAAGTGAGTGGGTGAAGGAATAAGCCCCCTAACAATGCAATGCCACCCAGAGAACATAGAAGGAGAAGGCAGAGAGAAGCTGACAGCTCTGCTTCCTTAGCTGCTTCTTGCACGTCTCCCCCACTTTGCCAGACCCTGAACGATATAGCTACAAGCAAAATTCAGTTTTACCTATGGAGCCTGTAGGGCGTCTCCTTCATAATAAACCAACCCAAACCCCACATTGAAACTCTCATCCTTGCTCTGGAGAGTGACCTCAGATCTAGATCTGAGCTTATCGGCACAGAGCTCCCTTTAGTATTTTTCCAACATCTTCCTTACAAACCCTTCCTTCCGATTTTAAAACTGAATGGACGACTATCTTCTTTTCCTTTAAGAAGCACTGTTGGTTTTAAAAAGTCATTCATTGTGTATCACTCAGTAGGAAATGTCTGAGCCAAGATACCACCAGTGCAGGATATTCACTTTATTCTACAATACTTAAACCAACAAGAGCAGCAAACTGTTCAAAGAAAATATTCTCTCTTACCTGTGACAGTGATCTTGAAGGTCAGTTTCTGGCCTGCGGCCTCACAGATGTATTCTCCAGCGTCCTTCTTCTCCACCTGCTCTACCACAAGACGCCGGGATTTGCCCTCAGACTCCACTTTGAATTTCCTGCTGGAAGTGATTAGTTTCCCGTCCTTGTACCATTTCACTTCAGTCTTGGCCTGAGTCACCTCACAGCTCAGGATGGCGTTCTCTGTCAGAGCGGCCTTCACCTCCTTCTGCAACTTCTCCTGGTTTGTAAACACATTCTCTCTCTCTGTTGGGGAAAAGGAATTAAAAGGCGTATACCCTCTCGCTGATGTGATGCCATCCAAAGAACAGAGAAGGAGGAGGCAGGGAGTAGCTGACAGCTCTGCATTTGAGGCACCTTTTGCCTCACGTTTCCCCACCTCTGCTTGACCCCTGCCACCATCAGTGCAAGTACACGTGCAACCGTAACTATGGACCTGCCAGCACCTGTCCTTTATAATAATCCACCCCAAATCCCCAGAGTCCACCTCTCATGATTCCTCCGGAGCGATCTCAAATCTAAATATGAATGTGTCACCTCAAGCCTCCCTGTAGCTTATTTGGGCTGAGATGTTCCTCGCAAAACTTTCCCTCCCCTCTGACAGCTGAGATGACCAACATTCCTTCCCTCTGAGGAGCGCTGTTATTTTTTTTAAGTAAACGAAGGCATTACAGAAAAGCTAGGGTGGTTCGGATGGAAGCCCTACAGACGTTCAAAATCCCAAACTAGTTTGGAAACCGTTATGCTGCTGCTGTAACAATGCCATCCAGAGAACAGAGAAGGAGAAGGCAGGGAAAAGGTAATGATTCCTGAGGCCGTATTAGTTTCAGGTCTCCCCCACTTTGCCTGACCCCGAACAACATAACTACAGGGACAATTTCATCCTTTACTGAGGAGCTTGTATGGCATCCCCTTCATAATAAACCAACCTGAACCCCCACATTCAGATGCTCATGATTGCTCTGGAGAGTGATCTCAGATCCAGATCTCAATTTATTGGTGCAGGGCTCCCTTCAGTTTATTTCATCTTCCGTCCAAATATTTCCTTCCCCTTTGAAACCTCAAGGGATGAATATTTTCATCCCCTTTAAGTAGTGCTGTCAACTTTATAAAGTCCTTGATTGCATATTACTCATAAGGGAATAGCAGGGTTTGATTTACCTGTGCCCTGTCCCTTTAAGAATGGAAGGTCTGCGGATGGATTCTCAGGTGGTGATGGCTCTGGTTGCAGCAGCAGACTTCCGTGTGCCCTGAAAGGACTCAGCAGCAATGGGGCTTGTGCAAGTTGTGTTTGTTTTTGGATACCCAGCTTAACGAAAATCCAGATTTAAAACTGTCCCTGAGCCTGGCTCACAAAATGTTCCGCTCCCAGGCCAGGGACAGCTTCAAATCTGGGGGCTTATTACACACAGAATCCAAAGACAGACAAACCCAGCTTGCACAAGGCTTTCTGCCACACAGTCCTTTCACATCAGATTTGACTGCTGCAATCAGAGCTGTCCCCTTTGAAGACCTGGGCAGACCATCAATCTTTAAAGGGACAGGGCACAGGTAAATCAAACCCTGACATTTCCCTAGGAGTGAAACAGTGGCATTAAGGAGAAGCCAGATGAATGCCAGACAGACATTCAGAATCCCAACCTCCTCTGGGAAACCTTACGCTGCTGCTGCAAAACACCCACCGACTACGAAGATTCAGGCGCCTTCCCCATTTTACCTGCTTACTCTGTACACGTATTCTCAATATTGTGCTAAAACCCCAAAGCTCTCTGGACTCAGAGCTGAGGTGCCAGCAGGGCAGGAAACTCATCTTACTCTAGAAAGCTTCAATCAACAACGGCAGCAAATCAGCCCTTAAGTTGAAAGAAAATACTCTCTCCTACCAGTGACAAGAACCTTGAAGGTCAGTTTCTGGCCTGCAGCCTCACAGGTGTACTCTCCAGCGTCCTTCTTCTCCACCTGCTCCACCACCAGACGCCGGGATTTGCCCTCAGACTCCACTTTGAATTTCTTGCTGGAGGTGATCAGTTTCCCATCCTTGTACCATTTCACTTCAGTCTTGGCCTGGGCCACTGCACAGCTCAGGGTGGCGCTCTCTGTCAGGGTGGCCTTCACCTCCTTCTGCACCTTCTCCTGGTTTGCAAACACATCCTCTCTCTCTGCCATGAAGAAGGAATTAGAAGGGCTTAAACTTCCTCACTGATGCCATCCAGAGTCCACAGAGGGAGAAGCTGACAGCTCTGCCTCCGAGGCACCTTTCACCGCATGTTTCCCGCCTCTGCCTGACCCCTGCCACCATCAGTGCAAGTCTATGTGCAACCTTAACTATGGACCTGCCAGCACCTGTCCTTTATAATAATCCACCCCAAATCCCCAGACTCAACCTCTCATGATTCCCCTCGAGCGATCTCAGATCCAAATTTGAATTTATCCTCTCAAGCCTCCCTGTAACTTAGTTAGCTGAGATGTTCGCTGCAAAACTTTCCTTCCCCTGTGGTAGGTGAAAGGACCAACACTTCTTCTCTTTGAGGAGCACTGTTATTTTTTCCAAAGTAAATGAAGACATGACAGAGAAGCTAGGATGCACTGATGGATACCACGTTCAGAGTTCCAACCTAGTTTGGAAAATGTTATGCTATTCCTGCAAAACACCCACTGACTAAGAAGATTCAGCAGCATTTTACCTGCTTACTCTGTAAATGTATTCACAATATTGTGGCAAAACCCAAAGTCCCCTCAAAAGCCTCCTTCACTCAGAGCTGAGATGCCAGCAATGTAGGAAGTGCATCTCACTCTAGATTGCTTTACTCAACAACTGCAACAAATCAGTGCATGAGTAGAAAGGAAACAATCTCTCCCACCTGTGATGATAATCTTGAAGGTCAGTTTCTGGCCTGCGGCCTCACAGATGTACTCTCCAGCATCTTGCTTCTCCACCTGCTCCACCACCAGATGCCGGGATTTGTCCTCAGACTCCACCCTAAATTTCTTGTTGGAGGTGATCAGTTTCCCGTCCTTGTACCATTTCACTTCAGTCTTGGCCTGGGCCACCTCACAGCTCAGGGTGGCGCTCTCTGTCAGGGCGGCCTTCACCTCCTTCTGCACCTTCTCCTTGTTTGCAAACACTTCCTCAGGCTCTGAGATGGGGAAATTAAAGAAGAACCACAGAAGGAATAAAACTATCATGGGCAATGGACTGTTACATGTATCTAGTGTTTTTAAAAAATAAAGTCATTCGTCTGATGAAACATGGTTCTTATAGTTCCATACTCCATTAACAGCATATTATCAATGAACTCTCTACCCCACACCCCCAAGGTTTCTCCAAATCCTTGGTATCTTGATACTCTCTTTAGGTAGGCAGCCCTGCATATTTTCCAGCTTTCAATATTAACATCCAAAAACTGTTTCTTTTGTTGTTGTTTGAAGTGGGGTTTTTTTGGTTCATCTTCTTGGGGATAAGCCAACCCCATCACATTTGCAGTGCTGCTGTGGTCTAGTAATATGCCATTGAAATCAGCTCTCTGACATTTGAAGTCTTTAAATCAAGATTGGTATCTCCCTCTTAAATATGCTCTAACTCAACCACAAAATATGGGCCTAATGTAGGAAGTAATGGGTGGAATTATTAATGGGTGGCCTGGGTGATGCAGGTCAGGCTGGATGATCACAGCAGTTTCTTTCGGCCTTCAAAATCTATGAATGTTGAGACACACATGGTACATTCAGCAGTGTAGCAGGGGGATTTTACCTTAATGTATCTAGTATATTTGGCAGCAAATGAAGTATTTAAATACCCTTACTTCCAAAGTAGAACCTTAGTACTTTTACCTCAGCAAATGAACTGGCATTGAAAGGCTATCATGGCTAATAAATGATAAACTAAATACACCCATTTAAAGGATATGGTCAGCCATCTTGCTAACCAATGACTAGCAAGTCACTGTTTGATAATCCCCACAATTTATGCCATAGTTCTCATTGCCTGTCTGAGAGTGGTTTATATGGAACAGTTTCTTTCTTCCTGCATATTGTACTTAATGTTGTTTTATATCTTTTTATTTAAATGTTGATTTACTGTCTGCATTAATACATACATGAAAAGCGGTATGATTCTCCTTTCCCACCAGTGTAAATCAGAATTGATTGCATTGAAGTCTAAAGATTGCACTAGTGTAAAACTGATGTATGGGAAAGGAGAATCAGGCAGTAGGTATTTAGGGACAGATTTTTAAGCAGTAGTTTCCATTTTTGCATCCACTATTTGTGGCTTAAAAATAACCGCTTATGCAATTTAGGTGATTCACATATTTAAATTGATTTACAGACACAGTCAGTACTTAGATATCGAAATGTATTACAATGGATGCAAGTTATTTGCACTCAGAATTACAGGGGCAAAAAAAAGCGGCCCAGTTAACACTGGTCTGAATGTTAGACTTTTGTGAATATGGACTGACTAGACATGTACATATTAATACAATAATTCACAAAATAGCTCACATAACTGGATGTCATCTATTTGAATGATCAAGTAACAGGCCATACATATTACAAATGAATGATTTCACCTCCTAAGTCTTACTTTTCCCCTTTAATATTAGACATGTTATATATTGTGAATAAAGTTGCTAATTGCCAGTCAATATAATTGAGCTACTCTGCTAGGGTCAAATTTATCCCAAGGTTAACTCCACTAAATTGATACTAGGAATGAATATGACCCTTACAATTCACAAAGGGACAGAAATACTTTTAAAGTTAAGCAAGATATTCAATTAAGCTGGTAAAATAGACATATTATCAGGTCCTCAGATGGCATATGTCAGTGTAGCTCCATAGAAGTCGCTTATGATGATTTACACCAGCTGAGGATCTGGCCCCTCTATACTAGGATTTTATGAGCAAACACTATGTACAATTAACTTTAAAATCATGTCGATTGCAGAACCAACTCCTTGGTGACCATATGTGGTCCAGTGCACAAGGTTGTAGATGCTCAGTTCTTGTTTCCCTTAACAGGACGGCGAGTGGCTACATCCCTGGTGGGTTTTCACCTTCTTCTGCAGCATAGGGCATGGGTCACTTGCAGGTTTAAACTAGTGTAAATGGTGGATTCTCTGTAACTTGAAGTATTTAAACCACGTTTTGACGACGTCAGTAACTCAGCCAGAGGTTAGGGGTCTATTATAGGAATGGGTGGGCGAGGTTCTGTGGCTTCCAATATGCAGGAGGTCAGACAAGATGATCATGATGATCCCTTTTGATCTTAAAGTCTATGAGTCTATCCCAGTGCGTCACACTGAATATTTATCCCTTTAAAAGGAAAGGTTTTGTGCTTCCAGTGGAGCCCTGGCACACAAGAACTGTGAAAACCAAGGTGAGTGCAATGGTAACCAGATAAATTAAGACCCAGAAAGTCACGGCACTTCTGGAGAATCCAGTAAAATAAAGATTTCTGCAACTAAAGCACCAGCCACTGAAAAAGAACTGATAAATCCCTCCTGCCTTTCAAGGTTGGATCAGTTTTCCAATGAGCTGCTGATGGACCTGCATGTCACGTTACAGTCACATGTATGTGAAACACAGCAATAGTAACTGCATAGTGCTCTCCGGTTACGACAGGGGAGGGGTAAGATGCCGCATTATCCCATGCAGCTCTGAAGTCACCCTGTTTGAAAGAGAACTGAAAACACTGGAGTTCTCATGCAAACGACACTCAGTCATTCTGAGGCTTGACCAGGGCAGCCATTTTGTCCACTGGCTACATCTCCGAAATTTTCTGTGGCCTTTCATCTGCAATGGCAGACCACCAGGGTTTCTTTCATTTTTTTAAAATCAACTCCTGCTCTGCAATCTCCCCTCCAAAAGCTTCCTTCCTAGTCTGAGCCCCACTAAATTGCAACAGCGGCCATCTTGGCTGACACTGGGGACTGAACTAGGGAACCCCCCGAGCTAGAGGCACAAGCTGCTACAGCTTGAGCTAAAGAGCCAAACCTTTGTAGCTGAGCTCTGTAACAAACTCACCTTCTCTGAACACATAACACACTGGCCAGTGGGTTGTGGGGCACTTGAAGCCACAGCAGTGTTAGCAGGGAGCAGAGATACACCATGTTGGGGCAGCAGGTCCCAAAGGTGTTCTGCTTACAGAAGACTGAGGCAAGCAGAATGTCTCCCGGGGCAATGAAGGAGCAGCAAAGATTGCACTCTTTACAGTGGAGCTGCACCCCGTATTGGCTCGGACCCCTAGTGGGCACGGAAGTAGGAGGGCCCCTGGCCTCCCAACATTGTGGCTCCTTTGTGTGTCTAATAAAACATTATTTATTTGTGTTACAGTCACACCCAAAGGCATCAATCAGGATTAGTGTCCCATTGTGCCCGGTACAAGCACAGGGATCTGGGGATGAGACCTTCTTTATATAAAGTAAAAAGTAATTAAGCACAACTGCCTCTCTGCCAGGCGGAAGCTAGTTTTTTGTCTTTTCAGTTTTAATTGGGGAGCAGACAAGGTGATCATAATGGTCCCTTCTGATCTTACAATTTATTAATGAATTGTTATCCCGTAGCCTAATTTCTACCTTGATTAATAACCACACTGAGCACATCATGTTTGCAAAGCACTTTATGTTCCATAGCCTGTGGAGACTGATGCAGTGAGGGGTAGTGATTTAGCCCAGACAGACACAGTAAGTCCCACTGGGACTCGAACCCAGGTCTCCCAAGTACTACCCCCTATGTCACTGGTAGCATTATAATTACACAGCACCTTGCCCCTGTGTGGCTTCACAGGGAGTCATCTACCACACCAGCAGAAGCACACCCAGAATCTGTCCCTAATCTAACCTAATACCAAATAAATCACTGGAAGGTTTTTGTTAATGTCCAAATTCCTGCTGTTTTAAGACAACGGGAACTGTGCTGGATTGGATCACCAGTAGCCTGCTTCTGGCAGTGGCTTATACCCGATACTTCACCAACAGGGGAAAAAGAGATACCATAGAGTAGAAGAAATGGATATGAGACCAAATAGATGAGAAGCGCTTGATTATATTGACAGATAGCGAGGGTCAGATTACGGGAGGGAAGTGCTGATATTCTTTGCTCCAGATTCACCTATAATCCAGAGCAGATGGTATTTCTGCTAAAATGATCAGAAATAAAACAGTAATGTTGTCATTCAATCCTTCGTCGTTAGTCTTCAGAATTAACACCAGAGCAGCTCAAACTGTTTATTGCAAATAATTTATCGGGCTAATGTATCCCTCTTTCAACGGGCTAATTATCCACAAAAGACTTGGGTTTGAAGGAATCTATTTGTTACTCATGTAAGCAGTGTCAGGATGAGCTCCACCCTGACATCTGGTGGTGAAGTGTGGCAAGTTGTGGAAAAGAACTTCAGGGCCGATCTCATTTGCATAGGCACACCCACCCTGCCTAGAATGAGGCCATAGCTGCCCAAATGGTCACTTTGGCTGCTGTGGGATCCCCAGTATCTCTGTTATTGGGGCAGGAAGAATAAATTGTTATTACCCTGATTATGGGAACTGTGCTTGGAACTGTACTTGGCCTTTTGTTATGATGGAGGGACTCACCATCAACTAAGTAGCACTCGCTAGGCAAGGGTCATGGGTTCCAAAACTCTGTGAATTGAGAGAGGCTGGGAACAAGTATTAATACTTGGTGGCATGGGCCCCTTGGTGAGGGCTTTACATGCTAATCACACTTCCTCCTCTCTCTACTGTGGAATATCAGAGCCAATTTTGCTTCCATGAGGACTCTAGTTACAGGCTGCTGAGCTCACTTTGGGCTAATGGTGCACTAGCACTGAGGCTCCCCTACTACAAGCTGAATTCACCAAAGAGCTGAACTGACTAAGAGCTGAAATCACTGAGTGTTGTGTTAAGTAGTGGGGGAGCCTGAAGATATATTGTGGAGCAGTTTGCGGGAGGGCTGGAGTGCCTTGTGGACAGGCTGGCGGAGCAGTTCATAGGACGGCGGGAGTTGCTAGTGGGATGCGGAGCGGAGCAGTTCGTGGACCAGCGGGAGCTGCTTGTGGGCCGCAGAGCGGAGCCAAGCGAAGCAGTTCGTGGGACGGCTGGTGGAGCAGTTCGTGGGATGGCGGGAGCTGCTTGTGGGCCGCAGAGCGGAGCTGAGCAAAGCAGTTCGTGGAGCAGCTGGCGGAGCGGAGCAGAGCTGTGGGGCTATGGAGCTGTGGGGCGGTCAGCTTCAGATCATGTAAGGTGCCCCTTACTTCTCTCTCCCCCCACCCATCTCCACCCAGGTTGGGAGGTAAAGCTCTGCAGATAAACTTTCGAACTCTGGGGCTCCCCTAACCAGGGACAGAGACTTTTGGGTCATTGGACTTTTGGGACTTTGGGTGATTTGGGGTTGCTGGACTCAAGAACCAAAGGGAAAGGGCATGCCCCAATTTGCTTGGGGTGGATTTTTTGCTCATGGGTTGTGTTATGAAACCTGTTGGTGGTGTTTCCCCAACATAATGCCACATTGTTTCTCTCTGTTATTAAAAGACTTTTTGCTACACTCAGACTATGTGCTTGTGAGAGGGGAAGTATTGCCTCTTGGAGGCGCCCAGAGGGGGTGGTATATATTTGTCCCAGGTCACTGGGTGTGGGCTCGAGCCGGTTTTGCATTGTGTTATTGGAATGGATCCCCTAGATATTGAACCCGGCCCTTGTCGCTGCCAACTCTGACGGACAGAAGGGTTACACTCAAAACTTTCCACTGAACTGTTTTATGAAAACAAAATTCAGCATCAGGGATTGTTTGCTGTTGTCATTATTTGGCAATCATGGCGTGGGGCTCCAGAGGCTTCTGGAACAGCAAAAAGCTGGAGAATATCGGCAGGTGCTCGATCAAACCGCAAGATGTTCCCATCACTTCCACCCAATTGAATCTTATTTTCAGTTTATTTTGAAATGGCTCAGGATAGGTCAGGCCTGAGCTGCTATTTACTGGACATCTGAACCGCTTGCAAAATGATTAAGATACCAAAAGAAATCCCATCACTGTCAGAGTGACAGAAAAATCTAGTTCCTAAAACGTCCTGAGCCTCAAAATCAAAGGAGGTTTGAAAGAGAAAAGTCTGCTTGGGTCATTGCTTGTTGTTCCAAGAACAGAGCTGACCTTGTACAGACACCTTCTCTTAAGATTCCCGTGGGTCCCAGATCCATTTAGAGAACACGCTCAATGCCACCGTCACTGGATGAAAGGAGGGCTGGGAGGAGAGCTGGATGAAAGATGTGCTTTCACGTGTTTGTGAAATCCAACTCACTGTTCATTCCAGCCACACACACATTTCCATTTTTGTTCACTTTGCCACACACTTGAGGACTTGGGGAGGGGATTTTTTGAACACAGTGTGCAAAATATGTATTTTTTGCACACAGTATGTGTGTGCAAATGAGTATGTCTACTGCTGATCTGTTTGCCCTGCCAACCTGTAGGTGCCAGCTGTGTGTGTCTGTGTCTTCGGATGATTTTGTTGGTGTTGGTCCTGCTTTGAGCAGGGGATTGGACTAATATTTTATGATTCTATGAGAGGGAGGCTATTATGAGGAGGAAGGAAGAGAGAACAAAACAGGAGAGCTAGTGATTTTCAGGCTGAGCAGCAGTGGGGAGGACAGGGTAGATTACTGCGTGATTGTGTTGGACGTGCTTAAACTGCTTTTCCTGATGACATTTTATACACGTTCCAGTCCCAGAATCTGAACCTCAGGAGACCTGCAGAGACCTTGTGTCTCCAGACTAGCCCCAAGTCTGGTCCAGCTTTCCCCAGCCTCCATGGCAGTACAGCTCAAAGCAAGAACAGAAGGAGATGAAATAATCCGTTTTATCATGTCAGCAGAGAACATGAGAAAAGACCCAGAAAGAGAAGTCAATGAAATACAAATCAGAGCATCTTCCTCACCTGTGATGATAACTTTGAAGGTCAGTTTCTGGCCTGCGGCCTCACAGGTGTACTCTCCAGCATCCTTCTTCTCCACCTGCTCCACGATCAGACGCCGGGATTTGCCCTCAGACTCCACCTTGAATTTCTTGCTGGGGGTGATCAGTTTCCCATCCTTGTACCACCTCACTTCAGTCTTGGCCTGAGTCACCTCACAGCTAAGGGTGGCACTCTCTGTCAGGGCGGCCTTCACCTCCTTCTGCACCTTCTCTTTGTTTGAAAACACCTCTTCCATCTCTGCAAGATGGAAACACAGTGACGTATGTCCTTTTGCAGTCTCCTATCAAGGGGCTTAGGTGACGTTCCCCGTA
This sequence comes from Chelonia mydas, assembly GCF_015237465.2. Lineage (NCBI taxonomy): Eukaryota > Metazoa > Chordata > Testudines > Cheloniidae > Chelonia > Chelonia mydas. The sequence continues at coordinate 254,054,616 of NC_057850.1, forward strand.
TCACTATAATATTTTAGCACCTCAGGAACATTAATGACTGCACCCTCATAACAGCCGTCTGAGATAAGGAGGTATCTTTGTTCCCATTTTACGGATGGGGAAGTGAGACATCGAGAGAGGAATATCTCAGTCACATGGGAAGTCTCTTGCAGAGCTAGGAATGGAACCAAGGTCTACTGATTCCCAACCCAATGCCTTCACCCCAAGACCATCCTTCCTTCCCAACAAAAACCTATCCTCTAAAGCTGCTGTAGGTTGGTGCACCAAATGTCCATAAAGAGAGATCACGTGATGACCCTGACTGATCACCACCACACTGCACTTTAGTCCAAGGATCACACAGTTTCACAGACATTAACAGCTAGGCTTTGCTGTCAGTTACCCGGGTATAAATCTGGAGCAGCAGTGGGCAAACTACGGCCCGGGGGCCACATCCAGTCCTCCAGACATTTTAATCTGGCCCTCGAGCTCTTGATGGAGAGTGGGGTCCAGGGCTTGCCCCGCTCTGGCGCTCCAGCCGGAGAGTGGGGCCCGGGGCTTGCCCCGCTCTGTGCAGCTCCCAGAAGGAATAGCATGTCCTCCCTCTGGCTCCTACACGTAGGGGCAGCCAAGGGGCTCCGCATGCTGCCCCCACTCCCACAGCTCCCATTGGCCGGGAACCACGGCCAATGAGAGCTGCAGGGATGGTGCTTGCAGACAAGGCAGCGCACAGAGCCGCCTGGCCGTGCCTCCACATAGGAGCCAGAGGGGGGACATGCCGCTGCTTCTGGGAGCTGCTTGAGGTAAGCGCCGCCCGGAGACTGCACCTCTGACCCCCTCCAGTGCCCCAACCCCCTGTCCCAGCCCTGATCCCTCTCTCACCCTCCAAACCCCTCAGTCCCAGCCCAGAACATCCTCCTGCACCCCCAACCCCTCATCCCCAGCCCCACCCCAGAGCCTGCACCCTCAGCCGGAGCCCTGACCCCCTACCCCCACACCCCAACCCTCTGTCCCAGCCAGGAGCCCTCTCCCACACCCTGAACTCCTCATATCTGGTCTCATCCCAGAGCCTGCACCCCCAGCCGGAGCCCTCACCGCCTCCTGCACCCCAACACCCAATTTCATGAGCATTCATGGCCCGCCATACAATTTCCATACCCAGATGTGGCCCTCAGGCCAAAAGTTTGCCCACCCCGATCTAGAGTAATTCCACTGACTTCTTCCAGCACCTACATGTTCCTTGGTGGCTTCCCATCCAAACACTGCCCTGTCTTAGTCCTGATTAGCTTGCGGATAGCTTTGCAGCAGGTGCCTTCCTGCCTCCTAGTTGTCAAAACTGGAACAGTGAGCAAGAGACTGTTTGGAACCAATGGAGGATTTCAAAGGACAGCAAAGCAAGACGACGCCCACAATAAACACAAATGCTAGAACCTCAGAATTATGAACATCAGAGTTATGAACTGAGCGGCCAAGCACACCTCTCATTTGGAACAAGAAGCACACAATCAGGCAGCATCAGAGACACAAACACACTCAAAAGCAAATGGTACAGTACTGTGTTAAATGCAAGCCACTAAGAATAAAGAGAAAGTTAAAAAAAAAATTTGACAAGGTAAAGAAACTTTTCTGTGCTTGTTTCTTTTAAATTAAGATGGTTAAAAGCAGCATTTTTCTCTGCATAGTAAAGTTTCAAAGCTGTATTAAGTCAATGTTCAGTTGCAAACTTTTGAAACCCGAACGTTTTGTTGAGAGTTACGAACATTTCAAAGTTACGAACAACCTCCATTCCCGAAGTGTTCGCAACTCTGAGGCTCTACTGTACTTCTTAGCACTCACAACCCCAGACAAAGCCCCGTCAGCTTCAAGATCCTGTTCAAAACTGCTTTTCGCAAACCTATGCACCAGACCCAGCCCATCTCACAGACTCTTTCTCTCTTTGCTATAAGTGTTTTCCACTCCTTGCCTAGCATCAAATTCCTCTTGTCACTACACACAACCAGTTCATCAATGCTGCAAAAACCAGCTCCTCTTGCCATTTGGAAGAGCCTTTCTGTGTCACTCCACCTCACTGATTCCCATCTGGTTCCAGAGCTCTGCTGCAAACGTCCCTCGTTGCTTTTATCTGCATCTCTGTTTCTCTCTCTCACCCACTCCTGACTCTCTGCTATCATTTTGTGTTTTAATTCTGTGGACCTGATGTTGCAGGTGTGATGGCCTCTAATTTTACAGATGCAATGGTGCAGGCAGGTTGCTAGATATCCAAGAGCTACCTTCTGCAGCCACAACATGTTGCACGTGCAATTATTTGTGGACACACAATTGCACTTTCAAAAGCAGAGGCAGGTTTCAGGCTTAGCTGAAAATCAAGCCCTGTGGCAGAGTTATTTACCCCGAAAAGTGTTTGGGGATGAACCTTAGATGCAAGACACTATCCAGGATTAAGTATTTTATTGCTCCTGAGATTTCATGCATCCGCTCACCTTTGACTTTAACCTGGAATGTTACTTTGTCATCCTTAGATTCACAGGTGTAGCTCCCTTGGTCGTGCTGTGTTACATTCTTGATGATGAGCTTTCGGTCTGTTCCCTGAGAGGTGACTGTCATTCTCTGGTCCTGCTTAACCTCAGTTTGATCCTTCTTCCACACAACAGCTCCACTGGCCACCGACACCTCACACGCCAGCTCTAGACCCTCAGAAGGACTGACTGAAATTTCTGGCATTGCTTTAGGCTTGTTGACAAACTTAACAACTTCATCTAAAAAGAAGAAGGAAAAGTAGTTTGTGCCCCTCCATTAACCTAGAGCAACATAAGAACAATCCAGTTACACCCTGGCATGATTTCAATGTTAGTGACCTCCAGGGCCCGGTGTTCCATCTATGGAAGAATTTACATTTGTAACTTGATTGTGTTTCATTCCCCTCTAGTAGCAGGTTCACAGATGATAACAGCCAACTACAGCTACCCACTAGTGGAATTTCTCCTTTAGCTCAAGTGTTAGAGGTCTGTGCTAATGGTCCCAAATTCAAACCCTTCTGATGACCACTCCAGGGAGTTACTAAAAATGGATTCCCCGACTTCCATGGGAGCTGTGTATACACTAACCATGTGCAGAATCTGGTGCTATGTATTTCAGCCTAATGCAGGAAGGATGAGTATGGTTACAGAATGTAAAGACAACATGGTTGTCACTAAGGGAGTTGCATATGAGTGTAGCTGAGGGCAGAAGTTGATAGGAGTGTCATATGTAAGACATGGGGGGTAATTGGAAGGGACCTTCTACTTGGCACTGGTGAGGCCTCAGCTGGAGTACTATGTCCAGTTCTGTGCACCAGACCTTAGGAAAGATGTGGACAAACTGGGGAGAGTTCAGAAAAGAGCAATAGACATGATAAAAGGTTAAGAAAACCTGACCTGTAAGGAGAGATTAAAAAATTGGACATGTTTAGTCTTGAGAAAACAAGAAGCCAGTCCATGGAAATAATAACATTTTTCTGTGTGCATTTAATGGCGTTTTCCTTTATCTCAAATAGTAGAGGCCTGTACACTGGCACTGAAGGTTATGGTTCAAACCGGACTAATGATCCAGGTTGGGGGTTACTACAATGAGGGCTGTAGTTTTCGGGTTTTTGCCCCCAGGGGTTAACATTAAAGTGAAGATGACATAGGTGGCACTGAGCTGCATGGAGATAAGCACCTTATAGATTAATCTAGGAACAAACATGTATGACACATCCTATTGCTCATGCTAACAAGCAACAGTGAGTGTAACATGTATTTCATACCATGCACTCAATCAAGCTAGCCTGCTGCAGAGTAAGTTGATGGCTGTCAGTGATAAGTAACCTTAGTTTAACATTACATATTATTCTGCAGCACCTGTTGCTTTAGGTCGCCAAGTATCCCAAGGACAACTAAGATGATACACCCATGCCAACCATTTCTATAGCACCAAGGAACAAACATTTCTGTTAAAACTTATCTACCATTAGGAGTAATCTATTTTAACAAGAATTATTTGACTATGGAATAATAGTTTCATTGGAGTCCTGGCATTAAAGGTTTATGGGGAACATTCACTACCACAAAGGTAGCTTATTTCCCAGTCTTAGTTCTGGCCCCTTGCCTAGCCATGCTTCTGATTAGCACTCTGGACAATTTTTTATTATGAAACGTGAAACCTGTCTGGTTTAGGGTTTTCTTAGCCGCCTGAAACTCAGACCATTTGCCAAAAAGTTCACTGAGGTTTCCAAATCTTTTGATAATCGTGGGTAGAGTTTGCCTGAGCCAGGCTACAACTTCTGGTGGAAACAATGTGAAATTCAGTAGTTTTGACCATGACCAAATGAAACTTGGTAGTTTCAAGGTTTGAGATTTTGGAATCATTTGAGGATGAAGCTCAAAGCAAAATCCAGTGAACCAAATCTAGAAAAACTTCCCACCAATCCCTGTGTGCGGAGTCGCCTGGATTTCACAGAGCATGTCTCCTCAATACCATTAGCTCTGAAAATAAGAACGGACATACTGGGTCAGACCAAAGGTTCATCTAGCCCAGTATCTTGTCTTCCAACAGTGGCCAGTGCCAAGTGCCCCAGACGGAATGAAGAAAACAGGTCATCATCAAGTGAGCCATCCCCTGTCCAGCTCTGGACTGGAATACATCAGTTCTAGGACTCCCCCTCATTCGGCCTGAGGGGCATGCACTCTCCCTTAGTAGCTTGACCTATCCCAGAAGTAATGACTCACACTCAGAGACCACAAACGTTCCACAGGAGCACAGAACTTGAGTTTAACTGGACACCAAGGCTTTCTCAGAAGGTAGCCCAAGACTTTCAAACCCCCTCTCACAGGAGGGAGCTCAAAGGGAGCGTAAATTGTTGAGGCAATGTGCTCTAGATGGGACCAAACTACAGGATTCAGACCCAGATCCAGATGCAAACCTGTCCAAAGTTTGGGGTGTTTAGATCTGTGGTTTTGGCTTGGGCCCATCTCTAGTCATTCCACTAGTGACCTGAATATTACTATTATTGTTGTTTACGTGTATTGCAGATGTGCCTAGAGATCGAGGCCTCACTGTGCTACATGCTCTACACACATAAAGATGGCAGCCTCTGTCTCAAAGAGCTCACAATCGAAGTGATAATATTCCTACATGAGCCAGGACTTCAGTACCCAACATAAGCCCTGCTCACACGTGCCTCATGAACTCACCTGAGACCTTTAAATTGAAAACTAGAGTGTCCTCTCCAACTTTGCACATGTACGTTCCCTCATCTTCTTTCGTTACAGCTGAGGCGATGAGCTTGTGCAGCTTTCCATTATCCTCCAGGGTGAATTTCTTTGTGCGTCTGATTTCTTTGCCGTCTTTGTACCACTGCACCATGACATTGGCTTCAGAGGTCTCAGAAACAAATTCGGCCTGTTTTCCGGAGATGGCGATGACAACACCACCAGCTTTCTCTTTGTTTGTGAAGTGCACGAGTGCTGAAACAGAATGGCAAATGGCACTAGTAAGGAACTGGGTCCATATTGTCAGTTCATCTATCCATACAGCCAGTTACATATGCTTTAATTAGAAATCACAGAATTATAGAAAAGCAGGGCTGGAATGGACCTCGAGAGGTCATCCTGGCCATCCCCCCACTGCACTTAGGATCTAGTAGGTTGCTCCTGGATTCCTGTTTTGGCTAATTACCTCAAATTGTTATTTTAGAACCTGATCCAGGAAGCCTTTGTCATATGCTTTATTTGTGCAAGCAGCTCTGCTAAGTCAATGGGACTACTCAGGTGAATAAGGACAGTTTGTGTAAGTAAAGGCTGCCTTAGAATGTACCCTACATTTGGGACTATGAATAAGAATTTCATGTTTCAACAGTGGGTGATTTTCAGTTATCATCCAAGATGCTAACCTGCAAAATAATCTTCATGAGGCAGGAAGGAAAGAATGGAAGAAAGAGAGGAAGAGAGAATGAACAAATATTAGGGGAAACATTGAGGCTTATTAACTCACTGTATTTATCTAGATAGCAAATAATTGTACCTTACAAGATATTTAAATGTAATCTGGATAATTTGAGTTGCACTGTACTATAAATCTACAGAATTACCAACACCCTATAAAAATGAAAAGACATCCCTTACAGGAAACTAACTAGAACACAAAAGAATTAAAGTAACTCAGTGTTATACTAATTTGTAGTGGAATTATCAATTCACGAGTATAACCTCACCCCATTCAAGGTGTAGATCCAAATACACAATGGCAGCAATAATTATTAACTCAAAATATGTGCCTAAAGACATAATACCATTTATTCCAAGTAATGGAATTAATGTCCTAAAATTCTGCCATGTCATTTTTAAAAAGTACAGCAAAAGTTTAAATCTGCTTGTTGGTCCAGTATGATCAAAGCTACTCTGACAGAAGTATACATATATATGGTTTTACCCTTAATTTAAAGAAAAAAATCTGAACTACTTTTATACAGTTGTTGTGCTCTTATGTGCAGGGAAAGCAACATCGAATTGCTGGGCACTGAAGTGCTTGATACACTGTAAATAAATTCAACCCTCTTTTTACGATACTGCCAATCTTAAAAACCAAAAAAACAAAAAAAAACCTTTGTTCTTTCTAACAGAGATGAGCGTGCAGAACTTCTTTCACATCACCACTGGACAGAAGCCCAACCTCTACTATCCAAGTTACTAGTCATCCCTACTGAAAATAGCTACAGACCCTTTCAGTCACAGTCTGGAAGCCAAGAAGCTGACAATGCACCTTCCAGTCTCTCCCCAGGCTTGGAAGGGAACATTAGTGTTGCTGTCAGTTATAACTAATGGAAGTTCTCCTTTAGCAAAGGAGCGGAATTGATGCTTTGAGATCTGGGCAGCCCAGTAGTAAGGAGGGATTCCTGATAGAAACAAACTTTAAAAACTTGATTAAACAATGATGAAAATTTGATTCATGATGATTTATACTGCAGTAGCATTTAAGAATCCCTAACAGGGATCAGGGCCAATCATACTAAGGAACTGCACAAACAAGTAAAACAAAGATAATCGCTGTCCCAAAGCTCTCACAATCTAGGATTAAGACTACACACAAGTGACTAAACAGACAAATGGGAGAATGGCTGAGAAAGGTGGGGGGTATTTTATCTGTTCTGGTTTTTCTTACAGGACTCCATTCAGTCACTAGCTTCTGGTGTAAAGACTGCTCTGGGTAAAAAAAGAATAACTACAGCAACCTAAAAGATGCCAAAGAGGATACATTTGCAGCCAAAGTGTGAGTACAGCGGGAGTTTCAAATGCAACTCCCTCAATGCAGCACCAAAAAAACATTAACCCAGACCCCTCGTTTGAGAGCTACATTTAGGTGAAAACATTTGTGAATGTCTTCCAGCTAATCCAATACAAAGCTGTGGGCAGATCTGACAGAGTGAAAAAAATATACCGAGAGAGAGGCAGGGACAGCAAGAGAATGAGAATTAAATCATTCTGCAGCCAGGTGTAGACAGCAAAAAGCTCTCCACAAATAGCTGAATTTTTGAATGAATTCTTTTTATGTGTGTTCATGCCTGTTTTGTGTTTGCTCTCTGAAGAATCTAGCAAGCGAGCATACATGTATCAGTTATGTATGTTGCTTCCTCCCATGGGCATATGAGAGTTAACAGAGACTGCAATCTCACAGGCAGGTAGAGGTGGGTGGTGGAAGGGCAGGGAATCACAGCCTGAAGGAAGTCACAGGCCAGAAAATGCTGACAAGGTTGCGGCGGGGGGGGGGGGGGATCATAGATACACACAGTTAGGAGGAGCCAATCATAGGTTGGGAGAAAGCTGGCTAGGTCCCTATTTGTGTTACTGTGCTTAATATAGGACCCTGCACAGATCACTGCTCTGCATATTCTCAGGGTCAGAGACCAAATCGTTCTATGGGATATGTACAGACTTATATTCACTGAAATCAGAGCCTGGTGTGAAAACCTGAGAGCTGAATTTGGACCTCAGCATGGGATGATGAAAGCGAAAGGATTGCACTACCAATAATAGCTGTGTAAACTGCTCCACATACACCATCAAAACAGTCAAGACTCTTCCCCCTCTGACCTCCCGCCACAAACACAGCTAACTTATCCTTCTTCTGCTCCTCCAGTCAGCTCCTCACACAACCATTCTCAGAGAAAAGGAGGAAGGCCAGGTCTGAGGCAAATGCACTGAGGGCACAGTCTTGCTGTCCTTTCTTAGGCAAAACCCACACTGGAGTCAACAGGAGTTTTGGCCAGGTTAGGTCTGCGGGATGAGGATCAGATGCCAAATGCCCTAATCCTGCCACATGAACTTTGAGTAATATAACTCCTGGTTTTGGTCTGACAACAGGCTACAATATAGAATCATAGAAGCGTAGGCTGGACGGAATCTCGAGAGGCCATCTAGTCCAGCCCCCTGCCCTTTGGCAGGATCGAGTAAACCTAGACCATCCCTGACAGGTGTTTGTCTAACCTGTTCCAAAAATTTCCAGTGATGAGAATTCAAGAGCCTCGCTTGGTAACTTGTGCCAGTGCTGAACTATCATTGTCAATACAGAGTTTTTCCTTAGATCTAAACTGAATCTCCCTGGCTGCAAACTAAGATAATTACTTCTTGTCCTACCGTTGAGGGACATGGAGGACAATTGAACATTGTCTGCTTTACAGCAACCTTTCACATATTGGACCACTGTTGTCATGATCCTCCTCAGCCTTCTCTTCTCTAAACTAAACATACCCTGTCCTTTCAACCTTTCCTTGTAGGCCAGGCTTTCCAAACTTCTTACTAGAGTTGCTTTCCTCTGGCCTCCTTCCAATTTGTTCACATCTTCCTTAAACTGGGGTGCCTAAATGGGAACACAGTCCAGTACTCCCTCTGAGGCCTCACCAGTGCGGAGTAGAAAGTACCAGTTTTTATACTGCCCGCCTTATTAGACAACTGGATGAAAATCCAGCCAGTGCAATCAGGGGATAATTTGGCCCTTTCAAGCCAGCTCCAGCTCTCATAGAAGTCAATGGAAACACTCCCATTGACAGGTTGACTGAGCCTTAAGTTTCCCTGAGGAGGCTGAAGATTTGTAAACACTAGGCCTATATCCACTAATGTTATGCAGCGGGTCAAAGGCTACATGGTAGGGGCTGAATGTTAAAGCAGACATGTAACCAACATGCCTGTTAAATGAACAGGAAGCAAACCATAGGAAGGAGTGCAGCAGGGGATTCCCATGAGCTGAAGGACAATACGAGCATGTGAAGACAAGCTGAACTTTTCTTACCTGTACAAAGCTTGGCAAACACCAAATAATAAACAGTTATGAGACTTTGCCTTTCTATTGTGCCTTCCATCTGAGTGCTTTACAAACACTAAAGGATCAAGCCTTACAGCTCCCCACACCTCTTCTTATCCTCCATGTACTCAGAGCAGACATTGGGTCCCAGAGGGCCTGACTCCATTCACTTTAACTAAATTTGGATCAGTCCCTAAGGGTATGTCTACACTGCAGTAAAACACCCATGGCTTGCCCATGTCAGCTGACTTGGGCTTGCAGGGCTCAGGCTGGTGGGCTATAAAATTGCAGTGTAGACATTCAAGCTCGATCCGGAGCCCAGCCTCTGGGACCCTCCTCCCTCACCGGTTTTCAGAGCCTGGGTTCCAGCCCAAGCATCTACACTCCAAGCCCTGGGAGCCCAAGTCAGCTGACACAGGCCAGCTGTGGGTGATTTATGGCAGTGTAGACATACCCTAAGTGATGTGACCAAAGTCACACAGTGAATCTGTGTCTCTGGCGGGAATAGAGCCCATGTCTCCTAACTACCTGGCTGGTTTCTTAACCCAAGACCATCTTTTCCTTTCCTATAGCCCAGGCTCACTCAGCTACACCAAGCTCCAGCTGACTTTCTCATCCGCTTTCCGGGACACGAAGCAGGATGGATGATATGGCAGAGCCTCTACGACTGACAGAGCTCAGGGTTTGGTGTCAGCTTCCAAATACTCCTCACCTCACACACACCACCGCTCTCTAGGGAGGTACTTCTGCTTCCTATTGGAGCGGTGGGTGTCACTAACTTCTGTGAGCTCCCTTTCTGTCACATAAAGACCACACTGGCTGGGGGCAGGCCATTCACCAGGAACTGCCCAGCCAAAGTCACGCACCTTTCACTGAGAGTTGATAGACTATTTCATCCCCTTCACAGACACATTCATAAACGCCAGCATCCTCTGCTGTGATGTTGTGAATTTTCAGGATGCGTTTCTTCTCTGCTGTTTTCAATTCGTATTTTGGACTGGCCTGGATTTCCTTCCCATTCTTCATCCACTTCACGGAAGCTGCCACATCTGATAGCTCCGCCCAAAGCTGTGCCTCCTCACACAGCCGAACAGACACCTTTTCTGTGTCTCCACTCTTGTTGGTGATTCTTACTGCAGCAGCTGGGAGGGAGGGAGGGAGGGAGGGAGGGAGGGAGGGAGAGAGAGAGAGAGAGAGAGAGAGAGAGAAAGGAAGAAAGAAAGAAAGAAAGAAAGAAAGAAAGAAAGAAAGAAAGAAAGAAAGAAAGAAAGAAAGAAAGAAAGAAAGAAAAGCTTGCTCTTATATCATACTCTCTCACATATATGTCTGTGTTAGGTTGCAAGCTCTCCTCAGAAGGAACCTGGGTCCAGATCTTGGTCTCACTCCAGTGTAAATACGGAGCAACTCCATTTACTTCAGTGGACTTGGTCTGGATTTATACTGGTGTCAATGAGATAAGAATCTGTACCCTAATTTTTATGCCTTGTAGAGCACCATATACGATGCTATCTCCAAAATCTCATCATCAATTACACACATCTCTGAGCACTGAAGCCGTGGTTTTAAACCTTTTTCCCCAATGGAAGTCTTCCACAGGCAACTTGAATTCACATTAGACACTAAAGCAGCCAGTGCCTCTCCCTGTAGGCTGGGATATTAAACCAGTCACAGAAGAAACTCATGGTTGGCTCAGCCCTGTTCACACCCAAGACAAGAGAAGAAATCCAGCAGAGTTCAATAAGAATCAGAATGTATAAATAAGAGTATAATTTTCCCCCCAGGTAAATATTTTCCCACTTTTTGACCTCTGTTCCCCCATGTCCATCTTTCCCTCTAAGGTGCAAGCGCTGGAAATGAAGTCACCTCACTTACTGCCTGCCGCCCAGTCTTAGCATCCGGCAAGCCTATATTCTGCAGCAGAGCTAAAATCAGAACTTGCCAAACTTTGTTTGCCTTAAGGGCAGGAACACCATCCTCAAACCAAGGGTCCCACCACACACCATACCCTCTCCTTGCTAAGCCACCATTCTGCTTGGGTGGCTCAATGAATAAGTTCAGGTTTTAACTTAACAAGCCATTACGTTTAACTCTGCCCTTGCACCTGGAAAACCCAGACTCTCCCGACCCCTATACTCCACCTAACATTAAAGTTCCAACATGTCTTTTTATTATTATTGTTATTTTTAAAACATTTTTGTCATTTGTCAGAACAATCGCACACAACAAATATCCTTGGGGTGAAACTGCCCTTTGGCAAGGCTGTACAAACATTTAAACCCCATTTACACCCCCATGGAAAGGCTTAAGTGGGGGTTAAGAAATGTTTAGGAAGTTACTTCTGCACTGCAGTGAATTTCACCATCAATATTTGCATTGTATGAGGCACGCAATCAGCTGTGCGCTCCCTTCTAATCATGAATACTTTAAACATTCTTCCACAGGGATTTCTCATCCAAGGGTCAACAAGCCCTTTACCAATGTCCATTAAGCTTTGCCTTGTGAAACAGGTAAGTGTTATGATCCTCATTTCACAGAGAGGGAATCTTAGGCAACTCAAGGTCACATTCTGATGCTCTTAGAAACACTGAATATTCCCTTACTCCTCAAGTCATGCCGCTGGAGTCAGTGAGGTACTACTCAGGTATCAGAATCTGGCTCTGAAAGCTTAGGTCACTTGTCTAAGGTCGCACATCAGATCAGTAATGGAGCTCGCAATAGAGCCCAGGAGCTCCAACACTCAAGCCCCTTTCTAACCACAAGACCAGCCTGCCTCCCCCTTGACTGAAGGAAGAAATGAATGAGATCCAAGTAACTACCTTTTACTTTCATCTTCGTACTGGTTTCAATGTTCTTGGCAACAAATTTCACCTCTGCTCCATCGTCATTCTTGGTGACGTTTCTTATGGTGAGGATGTGGGTGGTTTTGGTTCTCCGAATGATGTAGAGTTCACTGCTCTGTATGGCTTTGCCATTAAGGTACCAGGTGCCAGAAGAAGCAGTTGTGAGGTCAACAATAAAGGTAGCATCACCTCCTGCAGTAGCTTCAACATCAGTCAGGGGTGTTTTCACAGCCAATGCTGGTTCTGTCAGAGAAGAGCAAAACCTAAATCTGAAGCTAGAGGACACTGTGAAGAGTTGCCTCCTATGGTCCCAACTTTTCGGGGGAGAAAAAGGAAACTGAAAATAACAGACCGAAATTCCGCACCCATTGAAGGCAATGGGCATTTTGCAAGTGGAAGGGCTGCAGGATTTGATTTCTACAGAAGCAGGTCAGTGCTGTTAGGGTACAGAGATAGGGCTTGTTCCTGCAAGGGTAGAATGCTGGGCATATTTTACTTACATAGCCCTGGATTCACAAAATAATAGCACGAGGTGCCTATCAGATCCACCTTGTCACTTCGAATAAATCCTCAATACAATAGATCACCGACAAACAGCAGAGAACCCAGCAGCCCAGAAATAAAACCCAGTCCCTACATTTCTCCATAGAATTGGAAGGTTAAAAAGTGACAGAGTGGAGCAGGGTACACCAGGGAACCCGATCCTGTCTGCATGAGTGTGACTGCACAATCATCACATAAACCCCATCTAGCAGCGCGGCTGAGGTCCAAGACAGGAACACACAGCTTGCTGGCTCATGGACCTGCTCACAAGTGCCTTCAAGATCCTGTCCCTTCAGCTACAGCTCTGCATTCTAGAGAGCAAGGGCCTGAGATTCAATGCAGAGCTCTCTGCGCCTAGCACTTAACCTTGCAGGAGCTCAATGCGTAGCCCTGCTCGCACGCATCCTGGAGCGTGGCCACCTTGCCTTGCTTTGCTGTGCACACGGCAAGGACTTGCAAGATCACGGCCCTATTGTTAGTCAACTGAGTGGCCTGAATCCCCTTTTTTGCGTGGCTTACCGAGGTGCAGGGTCCCTGGGAACTCTAGGTAAGAGCTCTGCCCATAGCTGTTGACTGCAGACACGCGGAACTGGTAGTCTGCCTCTTCTGCCAGATCGCTCACTGTGAACTCTGGGGTGGGGATGTGAGATTGGTGGCATCTCATCCAGCTAAAGCCAGTCAACTTCTTACTTTCCACCAGGTAGCCATCGAGGAGAATGAATTGCTCCATTTTGGGAGGGGACCAGGCAAGCGTCACTGAGGTTTCTGTTTTATTTTTCACCACGGGGTCGGATGGGGGATGGGATGGGGGTTTTCTTGGAGCTGAAGTGCGATAAAAACACAGACAAAACCATATTACAGAATGAACACACCACAGCGCATGACAGACACGCTGGCACCTGCGCACGAGGGCTATCAGGAATCGGATTAGCATTCATACTCCTCTGCTGACGTCAATACACGGAATGTTTCAGACAGTCTTAATCCAAGATGGACAAGCAAGGGGTTTGAAGAAAAACACATCCTCAAACAGTACCGTCCTTGTACACACAATCCATGTACACACACAATGCTAGTGTCTCCCTAGACAATCACGGAGATCACTGGCCCCACACAACGCTACTGACCATCCACACACACAGCATACACAAAACAGCACTCAGTACCCCCAAAGTACTGACACCTCTAACACACACTACCATTAGACCCACACACCCAATACCAATAATCCCTATAACTACACACATCTTTCACCATCTGCTTTCCCACATACTGCCACTATCATGGACCATACACACACGCACACACAGTATCACTGGTGTCCACTGACTGTACCCCTTTTCTCTCTCACACACACAAAATATCACAGACCCAACACACACCACTAATTCCATTCCCCAAGTACACGCACAAACTACCATTGACCTTTCACACATGTACACAAATTACCATTGACTCCTACACACATACCAATACTGACCATGTAAGAGGCTTAGATGGAGCCGGTTTAACTTATTTTATTTCATTAACGCTCAGCTAGAATAATGGATCACCTGTTTAGTATCACTACACGCTGTTACCCTGGTGAGATGCATCTTAATTGGGATTCTTCAGAACATTGCTTAAATCAAACCCTTCTTCCAGCACTTCCCTCCCTGCGTTTATGCAATCCCTTTAAAGTAACAGTGGGCTGTACACCCGGTACTACCAGAAGGCTGCTGAGAATGCTGGGGAACTCCAAAAGATTCCTTCGCTGAAGGAGATGGTTGGTACATTGTACACACATAGGAGTTGGCCTTGGGGAGCTCCCTAACATAAAGTTGTTTGTTCACGATTCATCATGCTTAATTTTTCCATGGCAAATGCAGACAGCCAACTTCCTGTAAAGATTTTGGGCAGTGTAGTTTAATGGACAATTTGCTGTATTAAGCAGTACTATAAGTGGAATGACCCCATGAAGGAATTCAAAATGCAACGGACCAAAATTCCTCTCTCCGCTTCATGGGTGTAAATCCAGGATAACACCAGCAACATCCCCACAATTGCTCTGGAAGAAGAGCAGAATTTTGCCCTTTATACATACAGTGCTGCTACCCCACCAAAAAGCCGTACCTGAGGGGAAGTGATCTGTGATAAGATCAGAGAGTTGCTGATGTTACTGCTGTGTCAGCACCTCCAGCAGACGGCAGTGATATTGCATTGTAGCGGGGTGATCACCCGCTCCTGCCCGGAAGGGCTTAAAACAGCCCTGGGAGAGGGCTGGGGCAGGGGAAAAGCGGGGCTGATTGGGAGGCCACGCCCCAGACAGACCCAGCGGGCCCTATAAAAGCCAGGAACAGAAGAATTCTCCCTCTAGCTGTGGAGGGAGAAGGGCCAGGCTGCTGGGAAGCTGAGAGAGTACCTGAGGTGGAGCAGGGCTGGGGGAAGGCCAGAGGAGCTGGGGGAGCTCTGGCCTGGAAACCCCCCAGGCTGCAGGCCTAGTGGAAGGCCAAATAGGTACTGGGGTTGCAGGGGGCAGCCAAAGGTAGGCAGAGGCAGCAGGTCCAAACCCCTCTTGCCAGTGATGAGCGGCGTTTACACTGCAGTCGGCCCCAGGGAACAGGGGCTAGGTGATGACTGGCAGTGGCCACAGACTGAGGTGAGGTGGGGGTAGAGGGTTGAGGGTTCCCCAGGGAGGGGAGGCCCAGATCTGTGTGGGGTACTGCAGGTGGCAGCACCCTGGCATGAAAGGGGGCACCGAGGTCCGGGAGAGACTCAGGGCCCAGTGGCAAGCGGGACACCGGCCTGCAGAGGGCGCTCCGGAGGCTGGAACGCTAATTCCCTGGGCGACCAGCGGGAGTCACCGCCCTGCCTCATGCATCCCGTGCATAATATAGATCTATGCCACCTAGAGCAACCTGTGATGAGGGCCTGATCACTCCCTTGCACAGAGCAACATGACTTACCTAGAACCTGATCCAATAACAAAACTAAAATTTGGCCCAGATTTTCAACTGATGTAAACTGGCATCACTCCACTGACCTCAGTACCGATTTATGCCAGCCGAGGATCTGTAATTCAGCCAAGCTCAGACATTAATGCTGGAGAGACAGGATAGAGAAGACTGGGACAGAGAAAATGAATGAATAATGCCGTCTTTGGGGCACACTGTTTGTGCTGGTCTGTCACTGGTCACACATGCTTGGCCTAGCTCTGAAGTGAACACCATTTCAGAGTCTTTCCTCTGTCCTGTCTCTGACAGCCAATGATATACCAACCTCAGCACATCATGGCATCCCCATCCACATGGCCCTTTGTAACATGAGCACCCAAGAGTCAGTTACTTGCTGTTCATACCGTCCACTGCGATTTCTAAGCCATATATTTGTTTAGTAATGTATGGACAGCCAGAGCCTTGTGTGTGGAATAATCTTGAAGAACTAAAATAATTAAATAAAATCAGTACCCCCCAAATGAACACAGCTTTGCGGGAGCCTGAGTTTTTGTTCTGATGCTCTATCAGGGCATCTATGGAATCCTATCTATAGCTTTCTACTTCTGCAACTATTTGTGTACAGTAGGCTATCCGAGACTTATGTTTAAAACTTCCTTGGGTAAGCCCTGAAGTCTCTGGAGAAGGCCAAAGTCTGATCAAAATTGTTCACTACTTTAGAGGCTAAATACCTTCTGAGAGGCAGCATATCCTAGTGGTAAGAGCAGAGGTCGGCATCATTTGATATATTTGATTCCCATATCTGTCACTGATTTACTGAGTACCTTTGGGCAAGTTTCATAATCTACCCTGTGCCTCTGTTTACCCATCCACAAACTGGAGTGTAATAATAATATGATTTTTTTAAAGCACAAACCGTGGAGAATGAGAGAGGTGCATTATTCTTTTAATGAGGGCTCATAAACCAGCCAACACTACCCCAGTATGGCTCAGTGAAAAAGGTGTGAACACAGTCCCTGGGATTTTCAAATAGCTAACATGGCACTTTTCTAACACATGAAGTGTAAAAATAGGAAACCTTGGCATGATCCACTCTTCCTCCTTAGTTACATAAATATATATTCCAGTGTTATATGATACACTGTCACACTACCCATTGGGTTATTGACGATCAAACCACCTAAGTCAAAGTTCCTACTACTTTAACATTCAACTTGGGTTCAGAAGAACACTTAGCTACTGAAATCAGATCATTGGGCCTTACTGTTGTATATTTAACTTAATATATAATAGCGAGAGATATGCTTGTGGGAGGGCAGCTTCTTAAAAGTTTTCATCTCCATGGTTAACCAGCTACAATTTAATAAAATGAACAGTCATTACAGTAAGATTTTGCTTGCAGGTCATGTGATATTGCGTGCTTTGCCAGATACTGATAAACAGCTCAATAACTGTTAAAGTGCTAATTAGGGGACTGATCCTGTTTGGTTCAATGGCTCTTAGCAGCCCCACTATACAATTTGTTCCAGCGCCTCTGCTTGGGTGTTCAGTGAATGACATGCCATTAGTGGGAATGGGTCACTGTCTAGTTCCACAGCTTGAATGTTTCGGAATCTGAACTTCCCAACTTTTTAAATACTTCTCGATAAAGAATTGTGTGTCAAGTGGAGGTACTAAGGCTGGGCTAACTGCTTGAAAAGAAAAAAGCACCATCCCTTTTCCTCTCCAAATCCCTCTTTAAAACCAACCTCAAATTTTCAGGTTTTATTCCAAATTGGAACAAAAACAAATTCTGAAATCTTGAACTCCCCCATGAAACATTCTCCGCTCAGCTCTCCTCACCTGGAGCTGTTCTTGGAGAGCATCACCTTTGCCTATTCACACTCCCTGCCCACCTTCCCCACTTCTTTAGAGGCTCCAGTCAGGAATTCCAAAATTAGGGAAGGAACTGCAGGACGGCTAGGGCCACTCCCCCCATTCCTCTTATACCCTCAGAATCCTCTGCAGGGGGAGAAGGACAGAGGGACGAGCAACTCCAATGGGCACTGATCTCTAGAAGATTCAGTAGCCGGGAGGTGCCAGTCCCACAGGTGGGACTGGGCAAATACCACTCAAAGAACCACCTAAGCATTTGGGGAATAGAGTTTCTAAAGCACTTGGCCCATTTACAGTGCTCTGTAAACAATGAGCACATAGGCACTATAGGTTGCTTGTGTGAATTGCTATCTGTGTACCGATTTTTAAATGGAGAGAAGTCCCGAACCCTAGTTCTGAATCACTACCTGTAGCGGTGCAGACCCACGGCTGAGGCCGTGCTGGGAAATAGCTCTCTTGGACCACCAAGGCGCCCTTTATTAGCGATGTCTCACTCGCCGTTACTTCCACTTCGTCCACAGTCTCCACCACCTGGACCCGTGTCACTCCCGGACCGCGGTGTCCTCTTTGGGACACAGCCCTCCAGCTATGCCCCAGCCCACTGTCTCCCTCCTTTTGGGGGACAGAAGGTCCTCAGTCCCTCCACTTGCCTCAGCAGCCAACTGCAGTCTCTAGTCTAGCCCCTGACTTCAGGACAAACTGCAGTCTGGATTTAGGCCACTCTCCTCATTGGCAAGTAGGGGTAAAGGGGTGAGGGGACCCAGGCCTGCCCACTACTCTAAATCCTGGCCCAGGGACCCTATAGCTGGCAGCCACTTACTGCCCCTCCTCCTATTCCTTCTGCCGACTTTCCCTGGGCCACTTCCCCCCGTAGCCCTAGCACCGTCCCTGCCCTTGCTTCAGGGCCTCAGTCTGGCCATGGTCAGCCATGAGCTCCCCTCTTGCCCCGCTACTCTGCCCAGCACTGCAGTATCGCCGTTGCTCCTCAGCAGACAGTCTTTCCCCTTTTCCCTCCAGGAAGAGACTGCCCCTTGCTCTGCTGAGCAGCCTTTTATGTATGGGCTGCTCCAGCAAGCCTTCTCCTGACTGGCTCTCCCAATAAACCCTTTCCTGATTGGCTGGTTTCTGCGCAACCTCTCCAAGACTGCCTTAACCCTTCTCCTGCCTGTGTGGGGCAGCCACCCCACCACACCGCCATTTTGTGTTCAGTGCAGACTGTTACAGCAGAGATACACACATACACTACGCTCTCACCCTGGAACTTTTGTTCTCTCTCATTTTGATATCATAATTTAACATAAAGTTCACTTTTATGGTATAAACTCTTTGGGGCAGGCATGGGACCTTCTATTGTCTTTGTATAGCATCTAGCTTATCATGGCACTAGCAGGAAATAATTATACTGACTGAGAGTGAATTCTTGATCTCTGTGAGTAGATAATTCTTTGAAAACATCCGCTTAATGTGAAGCAGCAGCCAAGAAACTTAACAGATGTTAGGAACCACTAGGAAAGGGATAGGTAATAAGACAGTAAATATCATAATTCTACTATATAAATCCATGGTATGCCCACACCTTCAATATGGCATCCAGTTCTGGTCACCCCATCTCAAACAAGATCTATTAGAACTGGAAAAGGTACAGAGAAGGACAACAAAAATTATTAGGGGTGTGACAAAAGATTAATAAGACTGGGACTGTTCAGCTTGGAAAAGAGATGACTAAGGGAGGATATGACAGAGCTCTATACAATTATTGAATCGTAAGGAAAATGTGAATAAGGAAGTGTTATTTAGCCCTTCACAAAACACAAGAACCAGGGGTAACACAATGAAATTAGCAGGCAGCAGGTTTTAAAAAAAAAACAAAAGGAAGTACTTCTTCACACAACACACAGTCAATCCGAAAGCCAAAAGTATAACAGGGTGCAAAAAAGAATGAGATAAGTTCACGGAGGATAGGTCCATCAATGGCTATTAGTCAAGACCGTCAGGGACGCAACCCCATGCTCTGGGTGTCCCTAAGCCTCTGACTGCCAGAAGCTGGGACTGGATGACAGGGGATGGATCACTCAATAATTGCCCTGCTCTGTTCACTCCCTCTGAAATATCTGACATTGGCCACTGTCAGAGAGGCTACTGAGCTAGATGGACTGTTGGTCTGACCCAGTATGACCATTCTTATGTTCTGATGCTCACTGTAATATAGAATAAAGGAAAGCTTACTGGACACAGTGAACTGGGTAGATGTTCTGCACTCGTCTGCCAGGAATGCAATCTCCCCGGCGTCTTCCATCTTGCACTCCCGGATAATCAGTGTATGTTGCTTGCCGGATGAGGTGATGGTGATTCGGTCATTGGGTTTCACTTCTTCCATATTCTTCAGCCAGCGGATGTTCTGGCACTCGTTGTCCAGCTCCACGCAGAATATGGCTGTGTCGTTTATAGGGACCGCAGTCTTCCGTGGCAGTTTTTTAATGATGTTCCCTGTATGAAAGAAAACTACTACAGTCATAATACAGCAGACACCGAATATTGCGGTGCACAGATCAGCTAGATTAAAACAGTGCCAAAAGCTCTAACTAAGGGCTTGTCTACACTACCACCCAGATCAGCAGGCAGCGATCCATCCAGCGGGGGTCGATTTATCACGTCTAGTATAGATGCGATAAATCGACCACTGAGCGCTCTCCTGTCAACTCCGGTACTCCACCAGAACGAGAAGCACAAGCGGAGTCAACAGGAGAGCGCCAGCTATCGACTTACCGCAGTGAAGACACCACAGTGAGTAGATCTAAGTATGTCGACTTCAGCTACGCTATTCACGTAGCTGAAGTTGCGTATCTTAGATCGACCCTGCGTGGCAGTGTAGACAAGCCCTCAGTCACAACATATGGCTTCGATATAGGAATAATTGAGTGAGGTTCTATGGCCTGTGTTATGCAGGAGGTCAGACTAGACGGGAACATAGGATCGAAAGGGACTTCCTGGGTCATCAGTTCTACTCACCTGCTATTGCAGGCAACCCCATCATATAATCCCATTGATAAATTTACCAAACTCCATCTTAAAATTAGCTAGCTTGTTTGCCTCCACTCCTCCTATTGTGAGGCTGTAGCAAATAGTTCCTATAGACAACAATCCTGAATTGCCAGGGGAGGTAGGGTTCACTATGGCTAAGGATATGATTATGCCCTGGTGCACCCTGTCATGGAACCCGTTAATTTTGCCATGTATTTCAACTCAACCATGAAAGGTCACCACGATCACGGAACTGTGAATTTTGCCATGGATATGGATCCTGCTACCCCGCATTAACAGTTTGTTAGTTCACTTCCATCGGCTGTTGCGTATGAACAGTTTATTAGTTGCTTTGATCCAGTCCCACTCATAGACTATAAAGCCAGAAGGGATCATCATGATCATCTAGTCTGACATCCTGTGCATTGTAGACCACAGAACCTCACCCACCCATTCCTGTAGTAGGTCCATAACCTATGGCTTAGTTAGTGAAGTCTTCAAACCTTGATTTAAAGAATTAAGTTACAGAGACTCCACCATTTACTCTAGTTCAAACCAGCAAACGACCCGTGCTCCACGTTGCAGAAGAAGGTGAAAAAACCCAGGGTCTCTGCCAATCTGACCTGGGGGTAAATTCCTTCCCAGCCCCAAATATGGTGATCAGTTAAACCCTGAGCATGTGGGCAAGATCCACCAGCCAAACACCTGGGAAAGAATTCTCTGTAGTAACTCAGAACCCTCCCCATCTAGTGTCCTTTCTCCACCCATTGCAGATATTTGCTAACAGCAGTTGTGGATGGGCCTTATGCCATTGTAGAGTCTCATCACACCATCCCCTCCATAAACTTATCAAGCTCAATCTTAAAACAAGTTAAGCTTTTAGCTCCCACTTCTCCCCTGGGAAGGCTGTTCCAGAACTTCACTCCTCTGATGGTTAGAAACCGGCATCTAATTTCAAGCTTAGATTTATAGATGGCAGTTTATATCCATTTATTCTTGTGTCAGCATTGGCTCTTAACTTAAATAACTTCTCTCCCTCCCTGGTATTTATCCCTCTGAGGTATTTATAGAGAGCAATCCTATCTCCCCTCAGCCTTTGTTTGGTTAGGCTAACCAAGCCAAGCTCCTTAAGTCTCCTCTCGTAAGGTAGGTTCTCCATTCCTCTGACCATCCTAATAGCCCTTCTCTGCACCTGGTCCAGTTTGAATTCATCTTTCTTAAACCATGGGAAGACTAGAATTGCACACAGTATTCTTGATGAGGTCTCATTAATGTCTTGTATAATGGTAATAACACTTGCCTATCTCAACTGGAAATACCTTGCCTGAGCTATCCCAAGATTGCATTAGCTTTTTTCATGGCCACATCACATTGGTGGCTCATAGTCATCCAGTGATCAACCAACACAACCAGGTCTTTCTCCTCCTCTGCCATTTCCAACTCATACTTTCCCAGCTTATAGCAAAAATTCTTGTTGTTAGTCCATAAGTGCACGATCTTGCACTTTGCACTATTAAATTTCATCCCATTTCTATTACTCTAGTTTTCAAGGTTATCCATATCTTTTTGCATGATATTACAGTCCTCCTCCATACTGGCAATACCTCCCAACTTTGTCTCATCTGCAATTGTATTAGCACATGCCTACATTTTGTATCAAGGTCATTAGTAAAAGTATTAAATGCAGTTGGTCCCAAGACCGATCCTTGAGGAACTCCAGCCCGACAGTTCACCTTTCAGCATGACCTGTTATAGTCTCCCCTTTAACCAGTTCCTTTCCCACCTTTTGAATCTCATATTAAAGCCCCATCTTCTCCAATTTAACTAATAATTTCCCATGTGGAACTATATCAAATGCTTTACTGAAAGCCAAGTAGATTAGATCTACTGCGTTTCCTTTGTCTAGAAAAATCAGTTATTTTCTCAAAGAAAGAGACTGGGTCAGTCTAGCATGATCTATCTTTAGTAAACCATATTATATTTTATCCCACTTACCATTTACCTCTATGTCCTTAACTGCTTTTCTTTCAAAATTTGTTCTGAGACCTTGCATACAATTGAGGTCAAACTAACTTGCCCATAGTTTCATGGATCACTTCTTTTCCCCTTTCTTAAATATAGGTACTATATTCACAATCCTCCAGTCACAGTGTTGACCCTTCCAAATTTATGGATTCATTAAAAATCCTTTCTATTGGGCTTGAAATGTCATGTGCCAATTCCTTAATATTCTTGGAGGGAGATTATCTGGGCCCTCCAATTTGGGCTCATTAAAGCTGTTTGAGTTTGACATCCACCTCCTTCCATATTCTTGTTCCATTAGCCATCCTGCCACTGCCCCAAGCTCCTCATTACGCTTATTAAAAACTGAGGCAAAATATTAGTGTAGGTGTTGGGCCCCTCCGAGATTATTTTTAATCTCCACACCATCCTCCATGTTTAGCAGTCCCATTTCTTCCTTCCTTGTTTTTCTTTTATTTATATGGCTGAAAAACCTTTTACTATTGGTTTTAATTTCTTTTGCCATGTCCAACTCTGCTTGGCTTTTGACCATTTTGACTGTTTCCCTACACTTTCTGACCTCCAAAAAGTAGCATTTCTTGCTGATCCATCCTTCCTCCATTCCTTGTAGGCTTTCTGCTTTCTCCTAATAACCTGTTTGAGATGCTTGTTCACACACTTTGTTCTGCAACCCTTTCCTATGAATTTTTTCCCCCTTGCTTGGGAGACAGGCTTCAGATAGTCCTGTTTCAAAGAAGACTTGACCAAAGTGAACTAATGAACTGTTCATATTCATCAACAGGGTCCATAAAGTTGCCATTACCATAGTTTGAAATTATTCATTTTTATTGTGACTGTGCCATGAATTATGCATAATTTTACCGTGACAAAATTGTATCCATAACCATGGCAGATCAGACAAGTACTCTATCACTAGTATTCAATATCCCATCTCTGGGATTGACCAGAATGCGAAGAATTTAGCTGGGTGTGCAATGCTGTGATATGGAGGGAAATGATCATTTCTGACTCCCACGTGAGATCGGTTTACATCCTGCAGTGTGAACTCAAGTTACTTTTGTTTGCAAAGCTGCAAATATGAATAGCTGTAACGATATTCAAGTCATGGATGGATTTTTTTTCAGAAGAGGAGAGGAGGGGTATTAATAGGGGTATCTGAAGAAGTGAGAGTTTTTACCCACAAAAGCTTATGCCCAAATAAATCAGTTAGTCTTTAAGGTGCCACCGGACTCCTCGGTATTAATAGGGTTATCTTCTTTGTCTTGTTTGCCGTACATACACCCCACTTGGGGCAATGAATACTACCGAAAGATGGATCAGATGCTCCAAAACATCTGTGTTAAAAATAACAAGCGATTTTTAAGTGTGAGGATTTCCTGGTCCTGCTTGCAAGTGAGGAGGATCTGAGGGAAGCCATGTGATATGGGTCATCTGAGTAGGTCTGCAGCCACCCACTCTAGGGTAAAGTGGGGTGAGCTGTGCCTCTCTCTTTTAGGGAGCAGCCTGCTTTGTCGCTCTCTGTTTTGGGGTTCTTGGGAGTTATTCTGAATTCTGAGAAATAAAGCATTGTAACACTGCAACCTTTCAACAAGAGTATTTATGTTTTTAATCTAACTTCTTTGTGTGCATGCCATGAATATAACACTTTTTGTCTCTAAATTTTATAATTTCACAATTAATCAAGAAATCCATAATATATTCCCAAGAGTAGGTTGTAATTTCCTTCATCAACTCCTGCATCTGTTTGGGTCAAATTTCCCATAATGCTTGCACCTCTCAATTTGTTGTCAGGTGTAAATCCTGCATTTGTATATACAAATCTGACAGGGCCCACCAGGTTTTACAGTGGGATACCTCCATGGCCTTCAACTGAAATATAGTCAGACCAGAAATGAAAAGGGCCAAATTCAGTTCTCTAGCTTTTACAACGGTGTATCTCCATTAGTTTCAATGGAGATCATTATAATTTACATAAGTAGAATCAACATCAGATTCATGATCACAGCTATCAGACTTAGATTTCATGTAGGTGAATCAACAAACTTAAAATTAACAGACACTTCTGCAAACATGTCTCTGTGTTTGTGAGAAACCTACACTGGCCCAAACCCTCGATCTCAATACACATCAACCCTAAGCTCCCAAACTTTGGGGAAATTGGCATCTGGATTTGGACCAACATCCAGATTTTGCCCCAGGAGCCTAATGCATATTATGGGGCAAACCAAATCCCTGATGAACAGCCGTAAACTTCAGGAAAGTTTGGATCTGGCTCAATATCTGAACTCTGCAGCTGCAGCTCACATTTAATGGTAACTTTAGTCATACATTTCCTTTTTAACCAGTGCTCCCTATATTGTTAGTATTTATAAGGAGATAAAGCTCTGTAGGGAAGTATGAATAGCATCAAGACTTCAGCACTTTTGAAAACCCCGCCCCATAGTGCAGATGGGAAAACTGAGTCCAGGAATGCTATTTGCCTAAGTCTGTAGAGAAAGTCAGAGGCAGATCTGAGTTTACAGCGTAGGAGTTCTTGGCTTCCAGTCTATTGCTCAGGTGATGGGAGTGAAATTCACCCCTGTGCACACAGCCCATACAAGACTGATACCACTTAAGAGCTAACAATAGTGCTGAAGCAGGATTTAAGTAGTGCCTAGACCCTGGGCCACTCCCTGCCCTGGTGAATTTCACTCTTAGAGAAGTGTGATTGGTACAATCATTAATGTTAGCAATGTTCCTCCTTTCAAATATCCATCTGTGAAGTAGTGATGTAGTCACAGATTTGTTCTAGGGCTGAAGTTCCCTGTTCTCATCACCTCGTGCTGCCTTCCGTGAATTTTCATCACAACCTCTTGAAAAAATGTTCATTGAGAAAAAAATGTTTACATTCTCTTAGCAAAATCATCGCTTTAAGTGGTGAAATGACACTTTCCTGCCTCAGAAAACGGCCTTTTGGTTTTTTGCAAAAAGTGACGAGTGAAAAAGAACTCACTTTTTCTGTCAACCCTACCAAAACATTTACTTTCCCCACCAGTCACCAACGATTGACTTTTGGCCCTACTCTCGAAGTCGTGCTGTGCTCTTGTAACCTGCACTAGGACAGCGTGGCTTTATGCCCCTCCAGTGGCTGGTCCACCCAGAACGTTTCTGAGTTTGCTACTGCTTACAGCTAAAGGACTTGGGGAAGATTTTGGTCAACGGGAGACAGGCCCTTTGGAGC
Source organism: Chelonia mydas (assembly GCF_015237465.2). Taxonomy (NCBI): domain Eukaryota; kingdom Metazoa; phylum Chordata; order Testudines; family Cheloniidae; genus Chelonia; species Chelonia mydas. The sequence continues at coordinate 254,080,361 of NC_057850.1, forward strand.
TTTTGACAACCCCAGTAGGTGCCTATTTGCATCTTTAGGCATCTAACTACCTTTAAAAAGCTGGCCCCAAATCCTTTCACCTAAGTGGTACAGACTCATGCTTACAGATTGGGGTGTCCAGGTTCAATCCCCATTAACAACCCCTCAACGGGATCATTCCACTGTGCTTGTAATGCTGCAGGCCTTTTGAAATCACATTCCCAGTACCCTGTGCACCACCCACCAGAGCATAAAATGCAGCTGCAAACGCTCATTTCAACTCCAGATGAAATCATCAGCGCCGTCAGGCAGGCTTTACCTTAGCCCACACAAACAAAAATCTTTAGGGAGCGGGAGGGGGGCACAAAAAGGGAAGGAGAAACCCATTGCAGTGGATTCTCTTACCCTGGACGGTGAGTTCTGCGATGGTCCTGCTCCCCTCCTTCATTTCACAGATGTAGACGGCGTCATCATCCGTGGTGACATTCTGGACGGTGAGCCGGCGGTACGTCCCCTCTTCTTCAATGTTGTACTTCTTGCTCTGCTGGAGTTTGGTCTCCTCTTTGAACCAGGCAGTTTCAGTGCTAGGGACGGGCACCTCACACTGGAAGGTGGCGGATTCTTTCTCCTGAACTTCAACATCCTTCAGTTTTGTCTTGAACGGTATTATGGGCTCTTAGAAATGAGACAAAGGAACAAGAACTTGTGACATCGTTGGGGCACCTAATGTGCAAGTAAGTAAATAGAAATGTGTATGCATTATTAATTATTATTGTTGTTATTGTTATTTGCACTGTAATGGTGTCTAGAGGCCCTAATCATGGATCATGCCCCGTTATCCTGGGCGCTGTATAAACATGCAGTAAACAGACAGTCCTGGCCTTGCAGAACTTACATTCCCTGTTAGTGACAGGACACAACAGGTGAATAAAAAACACTAAGCAAGTGGAGATCTGGGGGAGATAGGACACGGTAACAGTAATAGGGGAATGTGAGCTGAGCCCCCTATGGTGCTGCCATCTGTTGCACAGTTATCAACCAGCAATGTTCTTGAGACATCCCAGCAGAGGGTGAGCCTATGGGAGGGAGTTGAATGGGGGACAGAGTAGTGGCTTTGTAGATTATTTTCAGGGTGTTTGTTCCACACACAAGGGTCAGTGGAGGAGAAAGCACCAAAGTGCTTGGAAGGAGACATGGACCAATGGGGGGCACAGGCTGGCACCACCGGTGGAGCAAATACTGCAGTCAACTCCACGCTAATCGATCTGACAGGTAGGGCAGGACTAAATTATTAGTGGTCTTTATGATAAGGCCAGTGAGCATGTGACTTGTGTGGCAGCCACGGGTGGGACTCCGAGCAGATGACATAGTCAGAACAATGGGCCGGGATGATCTTATGCAGCAACGCAGATCTGGAAATGCTTGCTCTGCGTGCTTTGGAAACTTGGCCTAATAAATACAAATCTGTCTGGGCAGCTGAAGCCAGACAAGATGACACAAACAGGTTTTGTAAGAGTCCACGCCATGCTGGGACATGGCCTCCCAAGGAGGGCATAACAACTGTTCTTGCACATCTTTTGTATGAGGCACTCAGAGCACTTTATAAAGGGAGGGAGGGGTAAGTATTATTATCCACACATTATAGATGTGGAAACAGAGAATGTGGTGGAACAGGGAATGGCACACAGGTCTCCCATGCCGTAGGCTAGTGCTCTAACCACTGGACCATCGTTCTTCAGTGTCAAGACCAGAACTAGGAATAGGACTAGAACCCATGTCACCTAACTCCTCCATCACTGCCTTGGCCATTGGGCCACATGGTTCCTATTTAGGTAGAAAACAGGTTAAAACAGAAGTGCTGAAGCTGATACAGTGTCTTAAGGGGATACATTTTATAAACAAAACAAAGGGATTTATTCATACAGTTTCCACTGCATATTAACAGCAGCTATGTGGCTGAATCACCAGACAATGCTTTGAAAGTGCATCCCTAACACTTCCTAATATTCTGATACACAACTGGGGAGAGATAAATTGACACCCGGTGAAGGCTGTAGGAACAGGTTCTGATAAGAGTAACTGTAAGAAACTCGGTGGCCTTGTAACATTGCTCGAATGGCTAGTGCATGCACGTCACCACTTTCTCTCTACTGGGTCGAACAGCAGTGCCCAGCAAGGGACCATTTAACGCTCTTGGGGCTGGAGGCCCACAAAGATTAGGCCCTAAACCATCCTGGATTTGTGCTTTGGAGGAGGGGAGCCTCCATCCTGTAAACTTCAGAGGCATGTGGAATGTACTTTTGGAAACGAGGTTATTCTACCCAAATGCCTTGCTTCTCAGCAAAGAAGGCATAAAACAGCATCCCCTTTGGGGAGGAAAGGCTAATGTACACACCCGCCTGCTGTGGGGGGAAAGAAGGTGAGAGCCTGTCTCAGCATGCAACACTGCCTCCTGCCTGCTGCACAGTGCACCTTCTAAGAGCAGCTCTGCCAGGAACCCCCCCGTCACTGTCAGGGAGTGGAGGGGTGTGTGGAAGCTTCCTGTGAATGGGGGAGGGGAAGAGGGATAGGAGGGGGAGTGAAGGGAGGTACTGAGACTCGGCAGGGGGAGGGCAGTCAGCTCCAGGCTGCGAAGAAGGGTCCCGGGGGTTCCTACCTGCTCCCGGGGCTGTTCCAGCCACTCTGGGTCCCACTCTCTGCCTCCACCCTGCCTAGGTGTGCATGGGTTTACACAGTACAGAGCCCCCCCGCAAAGGGCCTCATAGAGAGGCCAGTCTAAGTTTACCTAAGTGAGTCAAACCTTCTCTGACCCATTCAGCATGTAAGTTACATTCCTCCCACTAACTGACATGAACCTTGCACCCCACGTCCTGTCACCTCTGAATCTGTCCCTCTGGGAGTGTGAGCTGATGTAACTCAAAAGCTGGGAGGCAAGGACAGAGGGGCAGAGCAGGGAAGCAAAAACCAGAGAGTATAAGACTCCCTGAGTCAAATTCAGTGATGATATAAATGTATAAATTAGAATTTGTGTACACAGAGACACCTGCTTCAGGAAAAATTCATCCGAATTAACTTTTAAAGAGGATTAAAGTGCATTAAATCCCTGTCTCGACACTCTTATTCAGAATTAAAGTGGCCTTAATTCAATTAAGAATAAGAATCTAAATGAAATTAAGGCAACTTTATTTCTGAATAAGAGCATCCACACAAGGGCTTTATGCAGTTGAACTAATTTACTTTACAGTAATACCTTTAGTTAATTTGGATACGTTTTCCTGCTTGTCCCCATGTACTGCGGGGTGTTAATGTAAGGGAATGCAATTTACATGCTGAAGGCATCATAAGGAAGTGTAAGATACACCAATTCCTATTCACTTCTCTATGTGAAGCAATGAGTCAAATTCTAAATCTTAGAACCATAGAATATCAGGGTTGGAAGGGACCTCAGGAGGTCATCTAGTCCAACCCCCTGCTCAAAGCAGGACCAATCCCCAATTTTTGCCCCAGATCCCTAAATGGCCCCCTCAGGGATTGAACTCACAACCCTGGGTTTAGCAGGCCAATGCTCAAACCACTGAGCTATCCCTCCCCTCTTTATCAGTTCCTTTTTCTTTACAATTGCAGAATAGTATCTAAAACAAAATAAGTGCAACTCCATTTGTGGCCCATCAGGCTCATATATATCCTCCAAAAATAGCATAGCATTGTATAGAATCATAGAAGATTAGGGGTGGAAGAGACCTCAGGAGGTATCTAGTCCAATCCCCTGCACAAAGCAGGACCAACCGCAACTAAATCATCCCAGCCAGGGCTTTATCAAGCCGGGCCTCAAAAACCTCTAAGGAAGGAGATTCCACCACCTCCTTAGGTAACCCATTCCAGTGCTTCACCACCCTCCTAGTGAAATAGTTTTTCCTAATATCCAACCTAAACCTCCCCACTGCAACTTGAGACCATTACTCCTCGTTCTGTCATCTGCCACTACTGAGAACAGCCGAGCTCCATCCTCTTTGGAACCCCCCTTCAGGTAGTTGAAGGCTGCTATCAAATCCCCGCCTCACTCTTGTTTTCTGCAGACTAAATAAGCCCAGTTCCCTCAGCCTCTCCTGATAAGTCATGTGCCCCAGCCCCCTAATCATTTTTGTTGCCCTCTGCTGGACTCTCTCCAATTTGTCCACATCCTTTTTATAGTGGAAGGCCCAAAACTGGACGCAATACTCCAGTTGTGGCCTCACCAGTGTCGAATAGAGGGGAATAATCACGTCCCTCGATCTGCTGGCAATGTTTCTACTAATGCAGCCCAATATGCCATTAGCCTTCTTGGCAAGAAGGGCACACTGTTGACTCAAATCCAACTTCTCGTCCACTATAATCCCCAGGTCCTTTTCTGCAGAACTGCTGCTTAGCCAGTCAGTCCCCAGCCTGTAGCAGAACATGGGATTCTTCCTTCCTAAGTGCAAGACTCTGCACTTGTCCTTGTTGAACCTCACCAGATTTCTTTCAGCCCAATCCTCCAATTTGTCTAGGTCACTCTGGACCCTATCCCTACCCTCCAGCGTATCTACCTCCCCCCAGCTTAGTGTCTTCCGCAAACTTGCTGAGGGTACAATCCATCCCATCATGCAGATCATTAATGAAGATGAACAAAAGCGGGCCCCAGGACCAACTACTGGGGCACTCCGCTTGATACTGGCTGCCAACTAGACATCAAGCCACTGATCACTACCTGTTGAGCCAGATGATCTAGTCAGCTTTCTATCCACCTTATGATCCATTCATCCAATCCATACTTTTTAACTTGCTGGCAAGAATACTGTGCAAGACCGTATTAAAAGCTTTGCTAAAGTCAAGATATATCACGTCCATCGCTTTCCCCATATCCACAGAGCCAACTATCTCATCACAGAAGGTAATCAGGTTGGTCAGACAGCTATGTAATGATATGTGCTTGTATTTATGTTATCCAGCCGCTAGGTATCTGTGTGTGCCATATAGAGTTCCAGGCAAAATGTGATCTTTGGTAAATAAGAGAGACAAACCTGGAACTCAAGCAGAGTGGAAGCTGTTTTCATTAATAAATTTGAGACAGGCTGCAATTCTATACATCAGGACAATATAGGCCTACATTAAACCTTCTTTTCTCACTCAGCCCTCTAGCCCAATTTGCTCATCTATCCAATCACCATCAATTCGGCATAATATACACACAATACTTTGCACTTCTGTTGCACCTTCCAGCTTGGGGGTCCTGATGACTTTACCAACATGCCTTAGAACACCTCTCTGTGGTTCTTCAGTATTATCACCTTCATTTTACAGAGGGAGAAACTGAAGCACAGAAAGGGTAAGTGACCTGCTAAAGCCGCACTGTAAGTCAGCATGGCAGGGCAAGGAAAAGAGCATAAGATTCCTGATCCCAGACCCAGCTTTAACCTGACAAGCCATTCTGCCTTGTGGACAGTGAAAATACTCTGCAAGGTCAATATTTCCTCACAGGCATCTGGGGAGAGATGTCTAGAGCACCGGAGATTATTATCTAGGCTGGAGGGTGCGGGGCGGTTATCCTACTTATTCTTGGGAAGGTATCAGCTGTCTAACTATCTTATCATATGATATTGAAATGAAAAAGATCTGTTCTGAGAATGTAAAAGTTGCATGTCATGAGGATGCCAGAGCATGGGATGGGTAAATGACCAACACTACCTATTGACTGAGTGATTGCAGACTTCAAAAATCAAAATTAAAAATTAAATAAAAGAAATTTCTGATTAGTTAGGCAAGTGGAGACTTCTGCTTTTATATTAAACTCTGTTCTTTTGCAAAAAGAAAAGGAGTACTTGTGGCACCTTAGAGACTAACCAATTTATCTGAGCATACGCTTTCGTGAGCTACAGCTCACTTCATCAGATAAATCGGTTAGTCTCTAAGGTGCCACAAGTACTCCTTTTCTTTTTGCGAATATAGACTAACACGGCTGCTACTCTGAAATCTGTTCTTTTGTTAACTCATCCTCCCAACTAGGGCTGTCGATTAAACACAGTTAACTCACGTGATTAACTGAAAAAAATTAATCATGATTAAAAAAATTAATTGTGATTAATCACCATTTTAATCGCTGTTTTAATCACACTGTTAAACAACAGAATACCAATTGAAATTTATTAAATATTTTGGATGTTTTTCTACATTTTCAAGTATATTGATTTCAATTACAACACAGAATACCCTGCTCACTTTATATTATTATTTTTATTACAAATATTTGCACCATAAAAATGATACAGAAAAGAAACAGTATTTTTCAATTCACCTCATGCAAGTACTGTAGTGCAATCTCTTTATCGTGAAAGTGCAACTTACAAATGTAGATATTTTTGTTACATAACTGCACTCAAAAACAAAACAATGCAAAACTTTAGAGCCTACAAGTCCACTCAGTCCTACTTCTCGTTCAGCCAATCACTAAGACAAACGAATTTGTTTATATTTATGGGAGATAATGCTGCCCACTTCTCATTTACAATGGCACCAGAAGGTGAGAACAGGTGTTCACATGGGACTTTTGTAGACAGCACTGCAAGGTATTTATGTGCCAGATATGCTAAACATTCGTATGCCCCTTCATGCTTCGGCCACCATCCATCTGGCATGTAAATATCTTGCGATGCCGGCTACAACAGTGCCATGAGAACACCTGTTCTCACTTTCAGGAGACGTGAACAAGAAGCGGGCAGCATTATCTCCTGAAAATGTAAACAAACTTGCTTTTTTGTATATAATTCAACATTTGTAAGTTCAACTTTCATGATAAAGAGATTGCACTCCAGTACTTGTATGAGGTGAATTGAAAAATATTATTTCTTTTGTTTTTTACAGTGCAAATATTTGTAATCAAAAATAAATATAAAGTGAGCACTGTACACTTTGTATTCGGTGTTAGAATTGAAATCAAAATATTTGAAAATGTAGAAAACATCCAATAATATTTAAATAAATGGTATTCTATTATTGTTTAACAGTGCGATTAATCACAATTAATTTTTAATAGCATGATTAATCGCGATTAATTTTATTAATCACTTGACAGCCCTATTCCCAACAGTTGCCTATTTGGTCCACCTGTCCCCTCCTGTCTGACATCTAGATTCTCATTGGGGCTCTTCTTTATTACTTGTTTTTACAACACCAAGCACAATGGGACTCTGATCCTTGATTGGAGTTCCTAGGCACTATTGTAATATAGGTCATACTTTATATTATGTTTCCATTCATAAATGGTTAATAAATTATCACTAGATGTTATCAGAATGTTACAGATATGAGTAGCATTTGATACAAAGGATTATAAACACATCAGTAAAAGGTGTTATAGATGGTTAAATGTTATGGTTATAAATAACCAATTGGCCTGTCAGACGCTATAACAACTGATTAACCATTTTAAAAAAATCTATGAATAATTTATTCACCCTTTATAAGTAGAAACTTAATAAATAAAATAATAATAATATACTAGTGATCATGATGATGGCAGACTTGGCAAACATAATTATTTTCATTATTATCAGTTAGATATGAACATGGCTGAGAATGCCTAGTCTTGTGAGGACAACCAGAGTGCCTGGCAATTCCACTTCTTACCCACAAATAATAATTCATGTGGGGTGCAGGGTGGCACGTTTTCCCCACTGTTTCAGTGAAGAAAAGCCATCAATTCCTGAGTTTGGATTCTGTAAAAAATTAGAGCTGGTCTGGAATTTTCCATCAATTTTTTTTTTCAGTAGAACATGTGGATTCTTCTGCAACATCTACATTTTCCACAGGAAAATGTTGGTTTTGCTGAAATTTTTCAGTTGCCCATTAGGAAAAGCTAAACAATTCATGTCAAGTTGACCAGAATCGAAACAGTTCAGTTTGTTCAACAAAATCAAAACCTTTTGTTTTGGCTCTGTTTGACATTAATCTTCATCCACCTGAGCCACTGCGGTGCCACGTGGGAGTTGAAGTTTCATTGCTTCATTCTGCTGTTCTCCCCACAGGCTGTGGTCTCCAGTTGGACTATGTCTCCCATGATGCATGGAGGGCTTCCTTCTGTCTGAGTCACAATGACTGCAGTGCATCATGGGAGATGTAGTCCAGTTGGGTGGCTCAGCCCATACAGGAGAATGGAGGCACAAGGCACCTGTACTACAGTTTCCATGAAGCACCGCAGCAGATCAGGTGGATGCAATGTAATGTCCAACTGAATCGAAAGGACATGTTTTGAAAGTTCCAATTAAAACATTTTCAGAAATTTTCATTCCACAAAAAAATTCATTGTTTCTATGTTTCATCTCAATAGGAGATAAAACACATGTCACAATATCAGAATTTCCTGCGGAATGAAAATTCTGATTTTTCATCAGCTCTAGTACAAAATTCTGAGAAAAATGACTGCTGTATTCTTATAGATTCTTTTAAATTGTTTAACATTTACCTGCCTGTTTATAGCCAAAGCAGAGAGAGCCATTATAGATGCTGTTGAATTCAATAATAAATCTCCCAAAGAAAGACAAAATAATACTTGTAAAATATGAGATTGGGAAAAAAAATCTGCCACTTAGGAAAATACTCAATGGAGACCTCTTTCTAGACATGAATAATCAATAGTACGCATGCCTGAGACATAACATTGACGGGCCCCATAAATACGCCCGTATCAGCGTACATAGACATATGTTGCAGGGTCTCGTTGGCCAAAAGGTGGACACTTGGAGAACATTATTGCTGCTTCCTGCCTTATCAAAATAAGGCCTGCTTGTTCAATGAAGATGTGCTGCCCAAATGCAAGGGTGTGGCACACAGACGATTATATAAATAATAGAATAAAGGTTCACTTCTTTGTTACATCTCTTGGGGATGTGTTTTTGGAGGGACTCCTGGTGGCGCAAGGAGTCACTATCCAAAACTTAATTATAACAGTCACACACACATTTTCCATTCATTCCATCGTAGAGCAGAAAGCCTGAACAGAGTAACCGGAACAAAGAAACAAACCATAAACATTTCCACTTTAGCTCTCTGACTCACTTGCGTTGCTTGACAGTGAACACTGATAACTAATATTTTCCACTGGGGCTATGATCAGGGATTTGGCAGTTGCATACTCTCCATGTCACAGGGACTAACGCTAGAGCTTCCAAAAGGAATGTATGAGATGGACACCATTCTAAAACCCTTTTCAATAATGCTATTTCTAGATGTTTTCCAGCACATCTAAGTCTTTCCCCATCCACCAGAGAACACATCATGGAATCATAAAACCACAGGGTTAGAAGGGACCGCAAGGGTCATCTAGTCTAACCCTTGTTGGTGTTTACACCCTGTAGCTTTTATTTCCTTTATTATGTCTAATAATAAATGATAACACAACCTGCAGATGTTTTCTTTTTTAAAAAAATCTACTGGATCACATTCTTTCCTTCAATCTAAAATCATGTAGGATGAGTTATATAGGCGATGAACATAGGGTCTGATCCAAAACCCACTGAAGTCACTGGGAGTCTTTCCACTGAATTCAATGGGCTCTGGATCAGCCCCTAGAGGGCAGTATTTGTTACCCCTAGCTCTGTACCCAAAATTTCCTCATCCTCAGATACAAATGGTCAACAGTAATCCACATAGCTGCTAAAGTCCTCGAAGAGAGGCACCAGTGGGTGTCAAGTCTATTAGCAGGGTTTGTGTGGCAGGGCAGCTGTATGAAACAACATGCAATACTTCCAACAGGTCACGCTCCATCCCTTATCCTCGGTTTAAATGCCCAACAGATTCCAAATACGTGGCCAGTTATATTACAGATGAATATTCAACATTTTAACTTAATATAGAGGGCAGCGATGGCTGAATAACAGGGTGAACCCCACTATATTATGTAAGAATTGTTCTTTGAGGAGGGGGCTGTTGGTCAAAAATTTTGAATTTTTAAAAATTTTCCAACCGACTCTAAATAATAAGGTTGAGAACCTTCAAAATGATCCGCTCAGGCAGAACCTGTTTGGCTTATATCACGGGAATGAGGCCTTAAGGGATTAAGTAAAGTCCTAAACACTAAACAGTTTAAATATACAGACAGCAAAAGTGCAAAACTACTTGGACAGGTTGGTTCCCTGTTCTCCTCCCCCGCCCCCACACCACAGACACAAGACACGGACAGAAAAGTGGGCTGACCTGGCTAACTGGTTTCTTTTCTTCCTTTTTTTTTTTGTTTTTAAAGTGATAATTAGCCTATTTTTGGCTTGCTTCAAAAATGCGAGGGATTTGCATTTCTGGTACACATTAGTGTAAAAAAAAGTGCCAGGGGAAGATTTCATCAACATTTCACAAAAGAAAAAGAAAAAAAAGGGGGGGGGGGGCGATAAAATTTGCAAAATTGCATAAAAACAACTATCCATTTGCTAAGGGAAAGGCGTAGGATCTCTGTCTGCGTGACCTGGGGCTCCTGGTTTAGGAGAATTTACAATAAAATCAGAAAGGCATATTTCCTTCCAGGTTTATAAAGAGTTTGATATTTTGAGGCCAGTCTCCTGCTTTCCTCCACACGGGCAATTCATCCAATAGAACATCTGCATTCATTTTTCAGTGAATTGAGTGCTGGTTACAGTTTGACATCCCTGGAGACAGCGGTAGCCTGTGTAGCCCACATAACGGGTACAACACGGGCAGGAGCAGGGCAAGCTGCCCCAGTGCTATGCCTCTGACTGGGAGAGGCTAGTTCTAGGGGTGGAAGAGCAAAATGGGTCTCTGGACCTATTCAGGCCTTGTCCCCTCTGCTGAACCTGCCTGCAAGGGACCCAGTGATGCGGCCCTACCATTTGTGAGGACATCTGTTGACACAGAACGCGACAGAGGCTGGCCGTCAGACAGCTAGTGGATTGAAGCAAGCTTCCATGACTGCCTGTTCCAGCATCTGACGCAGGTGAGCGGACTGGCCTCCAGCCAAGCCCCTTGCAGGAGGAGGCATTTCCCAGCGTGCCCTGTGTGGAAGACAGAGCGAACAGCGTGCTGCGCATGTAAACAGCAGGCTGCTGTTGTGTGGGCTGGAATTTGGCCGGCAGCTTGATGTTCCGGGGGGGGCCCATCCCTGCATTCAGGTGCGTTGGCATTATGCTTGGCCTTGTGGGATGGATTCCCAAGGCAGGGACTGCCTTGCACCTCCAAATTGAGCCCCTGCACAATGGTCAGGTCCTGAGTCCCATCCTGTGAGGTGCTGGCCACCTCCTGGGAGAGGCCAAGTGCCCTCACTGAAATCAACAGGAGCCAAGGACGTTCTGTGCCTTCCCGACATCGCTTAGCGCCTCATAGGACTGAGCTCCTGGGGCCTCCCCCCATCACAGTGAATGGGAGGCTTGCCATGGACCTCCATGGGAGCAGGAGTAGGCCCCATATGGAGCAGCAGCGATGGACTCTGGAGATGAGCCCCCTGGATTTTCCCTGACAGGAAAGACAGTGGCTGTGACCCCAGGCCATAAGCTAAGTGGGTGAAGGAGGCGCTAAATGCTGGGGACAAACTGGAGGCTAAAAAAACTAAATTGAGGCTATTAAAGGACACTGGGTAGAGAACACAAAAACCTTATTCAGTCTTAATTCCAGCAAATGTATTTTGTTGCTAATTCTTGTGGTTTTATTGTGTGCCTTGCTCTATTTGGTGCTTTCCTGAAAACCCCAGCTCCTGCAGTCATGTGATTATATTAGACTCTCCGCTTACAGGTTTGTTTGTTTTTTTAAAGTAAGTTTCTAGCCTTCATGGCGGCAAAGAAAAGCTTGAAAACATGAACCATAAAGACTTAAAAAAAAAAACCCACAACCCACAGTGGGCAAATAAAAAGAAACCAACTTTTTTTTTCTTTTTTTTTTAAATCTCATGATTTTTGAATGCCTAGGGTTGGCGATGCTGCTGTATCTTTTCAAACACTGATTAGCAAAATGCACTTGTGTTAGAATGCTGTCCAGTATTACAGATAATAGGGAATGTGCCGAAAAACTCTCATGTAGAATTTAATATTCTATTGTTCCAGCCCATTTTTCCAGACAGAAATCATTTTCCAGGAAATCATCATTTTTGCATTAAAAAAAAAATACCAAGGAAAATTCTCACACGTAAATTCATTTTTCACAGGGACATTTTAGAGTGCAAATGGGTGACTCCGAAATTTTGGATGATGAGAGAACTGTTTACAGATTCAAAACTGAGTAAGAAAACTTTCTTTACGGAGGAGTTCATTTAGTATTTGTCACACTCTTCTACCAGAATCTCATTCCATTTCCACTGAAGTCAATGGAAAGACTGTCAGCAAGGTTTGCTGGCCTTTTAAGGGAGTTCCCAGGTCCAGCTCTGCCCTGTTCCAGGTTTCTGCCCAGAACTAATGCATTCTGGGGATGGTAGTTCCAGGGGCACATGGGAATTGTAGGTCCTGCAGCAAAGCATGCTGGGAAAAGGGGCAGGAATAGAAGGTAATGGTGAGAGATGGCTCCATTGAGAAGAGAGACCTAGGAAGGAGCCAGAGCTTTAGGGAGTCCAGGATAGACTGAGGGGAAGACTTGGATGGAAGGAATTCCCTCTATAGCCATTTGGAAACAGTTGTGTGAGAGACGTGGATAAACCAAAGGGAGTAAAAACTAGAGACATTACTAGTTCTCCTGTCACTGAACCACATCCCCACTGGTTCACATCCCCACTGATGACAAAAGGGAGTATGAACAGGCCCCAATGGATAAGTAAACATAACTGCTCACCTCTGACAGTGACCAGCACGGAGCTGTAGGTCTGCCCTGCCAGGTTGGAGGCTGTGCAGGTGTAGAGCCCGTTATCGACCTGCTTGCAGAAAAGGATCTTCAGCACAAAGTTCTCCTGTTCATCCTCATACACAAAGTGCCGGCGCCCCTCTGTAATCACCTCGCCATCCTTCTTCCACACAATCTCCGGCTTTGGCTCTCCTGTTACATAGCAGCTCAGCTTGGCGTGCTTCCCCTCCGTCACGTTGAAGGTACGCGTCAGCACCCCGAAGGTGGCGTTGCGGGCTGATTTGGTGGTGAGACTGGCAGCCCTCTCGTAATCCAGAGAAAGGCTGAGACCAATACCAGACAGCCCCTCTGTAGCAGAGTACATTGGGGCAGCCATGGGATCAGCGGCTGCAAGCATGGACGTGTCCATCTTCCTGATTTCCTCCCGCCTCTTTTGCAAATGAGACAGCAAGGAGGCAGTCTTGCCGTAGCCTGTGTCTAGATGGCTGCTGCTCGGACTGTAAGAACCATGCGTGTCCACCACCAAGGTGGCGGTAGCACTGGCAGAGCCAATGGGGTTCTCCGCCCGACACACATATGTCCCACTGTCCCCCAACCGAGCACACTGGATCTTGAGAGCATTTGACTCCCCGAGGGACTCAATCTGGAAGCGGTTGGAGTCAGACCAGCCCCTCACGTGCCTCCCATCTTTCTCCCAGTTCACAGAGAGGGGCGTGCTGCCCTGGACTTTACATTTGAACGTAACATCGTCTCCCAGGGTCACTCTGATGGAGGATGGTTTCTGGATGAAGTAAGGGGCCGATTCCGTCACCATCATCTCCTCCCCAACTTTGATACTGACAGCAGTAAAAGCTTCCCCAATGGTGTTCTTGGCCCTGCAGATATACTGACCACTGTCCTCTAAGCTCAGGTCATAAATTGTTAGCCGGTACAGATCACCATCTTCCACCATTTTAAACCTTCCCCCCGACTGGATCGGAAGCTTATCCTTTTCCCAGCTCACGAGCGGGACGGGGTTTCCCACAATCTGGCAGCTCAGGGTGACATCCTTTCCCACCGACACCATGAAGGCCTTAGGCCGAGTCAGGAACCTTGGGGCTCCACTGAAGGAACTGTAATCCATCTTGGTTTCCTAGGAAAACAGAAGGACCAAGAGAAAGCTGATATACATGGGTGTGCACACAGTGTCTGCTTTGTCTTTATACAGTGATGCCAATACACGTATTCACATAAAGCAACAAGATGAGCAATAGCTATCAGTCCACTGCGTTTCCACCACCGATTTTGCGTGATCAGTCAGCAAGTTTTAGGGACATTACAGGTCTTCTATGGATAATTCAATTTGGGCTCAATAGTATTAATCACTTATGTAAAACGGGCAAGTGATTCCCTCTACCATAGGAATCACTGTGTGAAATTCAAGGGCCTGTGTTGTGTAGGAGGTCAGACTAGACGATCGTAATAGTCCCTTCTAGCCTTAGAATCTATGCACTAGCAAAACAAAACAGCACTAATGGGTTATAATTTATGGACTGTTTTTTAACCAAGGACCATCAGATATCCATGATATATTTATGGATTGGTAGGAATGTGACATCAAGGATACTTCTCCCCACACTCTCTTCTTCTCTTCACACCCACCTTTGCATCTCTCTGTCTCCCCTTCATCTCTCAACTTGTTCTCCTTCTATCCTTTCATCAACATTTCACCTTCATCTCTCTTTATCCTCTTCATTCCCACCTCTCTCTGCTTTTCTCTTCATCCATTCTATGTCCTCCTCCCTCCCCTTCCACATGTCTTGTCCTCTGTGGGCAGCAGAGAACACCATGTTCATGGGCTAGCTCAGTCCTGAGAAGGACATTCCACCCAGCAGGGGGCAGTGTTTAGAGGGACAGACAGACAAGCTTAGTGTATTGTTGGTGATATCCTCTTTATTCCTCAATTGCTATGTAAGACAACCGTTTAACTCTGGCTAATTTCTCACTGAGGACAGCTAGTGAGTGGCAGCCACTTGCACCTCCTGGAGAAAATGCAAAATCATGGCTTGAGCATTTCCAAAGGTCATTGCAAGTTTGAATCTAAATGGGTGTCAGGCTCCTCAAAAAAGTTTGGCTGAAAGCTCTCGGAAAGATTTCTCACTTGTTGCCTGCCTACTTTGCGCTACCTTAAATACTTGCTGTGCAATAGCTCCCAGCTGTGCAAAGACAGATCAGCAAAGGGAAAATAATTGAAGTACTGCTTGGAACTAAAGGTCAGGACAATTCTGACACTGCCTTGTCTTGCGAAAGTTAAAAGCAATGGGCAGCAGCTCTAATCATTACTGTAGTGTTCACACGTACGCCTCTGCAGAACTGAAAAGCAATGTTACAGACATTAACCCATTTGAACTTCCGAATGGATTCCGCACAGCACATGTCCCCTTGGGAGCCTACTCACATTTCTTTACTAGCCCTGACATGGATTCCTGGCTGGCTGTTTTTCTGCTGCTGGGGTGGGATCTCTTTTCCCTAAGTGGGAACGAATGAAGGAGCTTCCTTCATGGATTTGGCTAGCATATACAGGGAGGACTACAGAGCTAGCTAATGGCTGGCAATAGCAAAACTCCACTGGGAACAGGATTGGGCCCTGTCTTAGCATGCTGTAAAGAGAACAAGCTTGCCAGCTATCGCTGTAGGTCCCAATTCAGTTCGTTACTATATCTACTAAGTCCTATCATGCCAAATAACCCGTCCCTGCTGGGGATTCTAATACCCATTGAGCTATATTTGAGGCCTCTAATTAGTGATAATTGCCAATCTTTTTATATCCTTGATTTTATTTACCTTCAACTTCCCACACAAAGCAGTTCAATGACTGGCATTGTGGACTGCAGTTCATCTCAATAACTCAGAAAGGAAACATTAGGCAGTCAGTGGGATAGAAATATCCTCTATAATCCTGCAGCAGTTTGGCTTCCCTGCCTGCCACCAACCCACCCACCAAATCACCCAATGACAAATGCTCTCAGGATTCCCCCACACACTCACACTGGAGATCAGTAGGATCAGGCCTAAAAACTCTTGAGAGAATGATTCACCATTTCTACAGCTGCTTTTTTCCCCTTCTCTCCTCTGACTCATATTTCAATGTTGACATCAGTTCCAAAATCAGTTCTGAGCAAGGAATCGGGACTCCTGGGTTCTATTCCCAGCTCTGCCACTGGCCTGCTGCGTGACCTTGAACAAGTCACTTTGACACTCTGTGCCTCAGTTTCCCCTCCCACCCTTTTCCTGCCTTAGCTATTAAAACTGTCAACTCATCACTCTCACAATGTGTTTGCACAGCATCTAGCATCACTATACTACAAATAATGCTTAGCAATAAAAATGAATCATCAGTATCTCTTTCCCTAGTTGGAGATCAAAACACCAGCCTCCCAGAAGCAATTATATGTTGGTAAAGTACTAGGAAATCATGGGATAAATGTAGATTCACAATTGCAGCAACTGGATTAATGTATTTACGATTATTATTATTATTATTGAATTATTATTATTGATATTTTATTGAAATAATAAAGCTATCCTTGAGACTCTTAGGAGGCCTTAGAAGCCCACCTGGACCAATAATTAATGTCATCTTCCTTTCATACACAAACTTTATAACGATAATATTCATTAATAAAACATCATTTTCTTTTCCTTCCTGCAATGTGTCACTGTTCAAGCTCATTGGAAACTTTACATTTGACAGAAAATGGCTTTTTGACAAAACAGAAATTTTTGTGAAGATAAAAAAATTCCATTTTTGCTGAAAATGTTCGGGGTTTCATCAAAAACATCCAAAACCCACAAACCAATTTCACCTCCCAGGTTTTGGCCAGCAAAAACGGAAGGTTTTCCGTTTTAAACCCAAAGACATCCATGTTTGCTCTCTCAATGCCAAACAAGTAAATAAATATATAAACATTTTAAAAATAAAATAAAAACGTTTTCAGTTTTCATTTTTTCAACAAAAAAATTGGAAGAAAATTTTCTATGAAAATGAAAACATTTTCACTGAAAATTTTCATGGGGGAAAAAAAAGGCATTTCCTGATCAACCATAGTCTCCATTGCTTTCTGCTCGACAGAACGTTGGACCAGTTCCTGTGCGCAGGACAGCCCCCTAGTGGCTGCAGCCTGAAGAGGATGTGAACCCTAAAGCTACTACCACAGAGACATCATAGGATTTATGCTGACTTTAGAAACCTGCTTACACTTCCCTCCTGAGATAGGGAGAAATGCCGTGTCAAGAAACATTGCTTGTCAAAAGTGAACATAGAGGACCATGTCCCACACTGGCCTGGAGGTTTGTGCATGTATGTTTAGCGCACCCCATGGCTACTGTGAAATTCAACTCCTTCTCCACCACATTATTTTTTAATCTTTAAAATACATTTATCATAAATATTAGGAAAAACTTTTTCACTAGGAGGGTGGTGAAACACTGGAATGCGTTACCTAGGGAGGTGGTAGAATCTCCTTCCTTGGAAGTTTTTAAGGTCAGGCTTGACAAAGCCCTGGCTGGGATGATTTGATTGGGGATTGGTCCTGCTTTGAGCAGGGGGTTGGACTAGATGACCTCCTGAGGTCCCTTCCAACCCTGATATTCTATGATTCTATGATTTATAAAACTACAAGTGGGAAAATTACAGCAGTGGTTAACAGATGTACATATGCACCCTGCGGGCAATCCAGAGCTCACTGAAGAGAATGGCGATCGGGGAAGGTCCCGGACGATTGGAAAAAGGCAAATATAATGCCCATCTTTTAAAAAAGGGTAGGAATAAATGGTAAATTTTCAGAATAGAGAGGGGTACCTAGTGGTGTTCCCCAAGGGTCAGTCCTAGGACCAATCCTATTCAACTTATTCATAAATGATCTGGAGAAATGGGTAAACAGTGAGGTGGCAAAGTTTGCAGATGATACTAAACTGCTCAAGATAGTTAAGACCAAAGCAGACTGTGAAGAACTTCAAAAAGATCTCACAAAACTAAGCGATTGGGCAACAAAATCGCAAATGAAATTTAATGTGGATAAATGTAAAGTAATGCACATTGGAAAAAATAACCCCAAGTATACATACAATATGATGGGGGATAATTTAGCTACAACTAATCAGGAAAAAGATCTTAGAATCATCATGGATAGTTCTGCGAAGACGTCTGCGCAGAGTGCAGCGGCAGTCAAAAAAACAAACAGGATGTTAGGAATCGTTAAAAAAGGGATCGAGAATAAGACAGAGAATATCTTATTGCCCTTATATAAATCCATGGTACGCCCACATCTTGAATACTGCGTACAGATGTGGTTTCCTCGTCTCAGAAAAGATATACTGGCATTAGAAAAGGTTCAGAAAAGGGCAATTAAAATGATTAGGGGTTTGGAACGGGTCCCATATGAGGAGAGATTAAAGAGGCTAGGACTTTTCAGCTTGAAAAAGAGGAGACTAAGGGGGGATATGACAGAGGTCGAAAAAATCATGAGTGGTGTGGAGAAAGTGAATAAGGAAAAGTTATTTACTTGTTCCCATAATATAAGAACTAGGGGCCACCAAATGAAATTAATGGGCAGCAGGTTTAAAACAAATAAAAGGAAGTTGTTCTTCACACAGTGCACAGTCAACCTGTGGAACTCCTTGCCTGAGGAGGTTGTGAAGGCTAGGACTATAACAGGGTTTAAAAGAGAACTGGATAAATTCATGGAGGTTAAGTCCATTAATGGCTATTAGCCAGGATGGGTAAGGAATGATGTCCCTAGCCTCTGTTTGTCAGAGGGAGGAGATGGATGGCAGGAGAGAGATCACTTGATCATTACCTGTTAGGTTCACTCCCTCTGGGGCACCTGGCATTGGCCACTGTCAGTAAACAGTATACTGGGCTGGATGGACCTTTGGTCTGACCCAGTATGGCCATACTTATTGTTCTTATGGAAAAAGGAGA
Organism: Chelonia mydas; assembly: GCF_015237465.2. Taxonomy (NCBI): domain Eukaryota; kingdom Metazoa; phylum Chordata; order Testudines; family Cheloniidae; genus Chelonia; species Chelonia mydas. The sequence goes on from NC_057850.1 coordinate 254,099,082, forward strand.
ATCTGGGGAACTACAGACAGGTCAGTCTCAGCTTAGTCCCTGGAAAAATCATGGGGCAGGTCCTCAAGGAAACCATTCTGAAGCACTTGGAGGAGAGGAAGGTGATCAGCCTTGTCTGGGATGATCAGCCCTGGCTGGGATGATTTAGTTGGGGATTGGTCCTGCTTTGAGCAGGGGGTTGGACTAGATGACCTCCTGAGGTCCCTTCCAACCCTGATATTCTATGATTCTATGATCAGGAACAGTCAACATGGATTCACCAAGGGCAAGTCATGCCTGACCAACTTGATTGCCTTCTATGATGAAATAACTGGCGCTGTGGATATGGGGAAAGCAGTGGACGTGATATATCCTGACTTTAGCAAAGCTTTTGATACGGTCTCCCACAGTATTCTTGCCAGCAAGTTAAAGAAGTATGGATTGGATGAATGGACTATAAGGTGGATAGAAAGCTGGCTAGATCGTTGGGCTCAACAGGTAGTGATCAATGGCTCCATGTCTAGTTGGCAGCCGGTATCAAGCGGAGTGCCCCAGGGGTCAGTCCTGCGGACGGTTTTGTTCAACATCTTCATTAATGATCTGGATGATGGGATGGATTGCACCCTCAGCAAGTTTGCGGATGACACGAAGCTGGGGGCGGGGGGAGGTAGATACGCTGGAGCATAGGGATAGGGTCCAGAGGGACCTAGACAAACTGGAGGATTACGCTAAAAAAAATCTAATGAGGTTCAACAAGGACAAGTGCAGAGTGCCGCACTTAGGACGGAAGAATCCCATGCACTGCTACAAACTAGGGACCGACTGGCTAAGCGGCAGTTCTGCAGAAAAAGACCTGGGGATTACAGTGGACGAGAAGCTGGATTTGAGTCAGCAGTGTGCCTTTCTTGCCAAGAAGGCTAACGGCATCTTGGGCTGCATTAGTAGAAACATTGCCAGCAGATTGAGGGAAGTGATTATTCCCCTCTGTTCAACACTGGTGAGGCCACATCTGGACTTATTTAGTCTGCAGAAAACAAGAGTGAGGGTGGGATTTGATAGCAGCCTTCAACTACCTGAAGGGGGGTTCCAAAGAGGATGGAGCTCAGCTGTTCTCAGTGGTGGCAGATGACAGAATGAGGAGGAATGGTCTCAAGTTGCAGTGGGGGAGGTCTAGGTTGGATATTAGGAAAAACTATTTCACTAGGAGGGTGGTGAAGCACTGGAATGCGATACCTAGGGAGGTGTGCAATCTCCATCCTTAGAGGTTTTTAAGGCCCAGCTTGACAAAGCCCTGGCTAGGATGATTTTGTTGGGGTTGGTCCTGCTTTGAGCAGGGGGTTGGACTAGATGATCTCCTGAGGTCTCTTCCAAACCTAATCTTCTATGATTCTATGAATGGGAATTTCCATTGAAATCAATGGGCTTTGGATCAGGCCCTTTGAAATTAATGCACCAGGGACTTTGGGAAAGGGACTGTGTTTTTGTTCTGTGTTTATACAGCGCCTAGCACAATGGGGTCCTGGTCCAGGACTAGGGCTCCTAGGTGCTATTTTAAGATTAGATAGCTAGACAGACAGACTAATGTCCTATCCTTCATCATTAACTTATCTGAGCGACAGGCTACAATATGTTAACAATGTACTTGTATCAAAATAAAAAGCCATTGATGTGAGAGATGGAAATGACCTGTTAGGTCTTCTAGTCCTCCTCAGACCCCCTACTAGTACATGATTGTTCCTGACAATACGTTCAAGTGTGTTAACCTGGGTAACTCCAGAGCCAAACCAAAGATGCTTCACCCCTTATTCAAATATGAGTTTATATATCTACTATTTATGCTATTTTAAATGTTGGAGGTGAAGTGGGGTTGAGCTGGCTGGAGAGGTTTGTGCTGTCAGCTCCACGCGTGGTGGGTCTGTGAACCCTGCATGGCCAGGCTCAGGGAGTTGGCCATGCACAGGGCTAACAGCCTGAGCCCCGCATGCATGGGGCTGACAGCTCACGACCCCCACATAATAACCTCATGACCCCCTGATGGGTCATGACCCCCAGTTTGAGAATGCCTGAAGTAAACAGACAGTGCGAGTCACGTGGTGTGCCTGGCCTGGAGCCAGCCAGTGGCCCTTTCAGTGAACAACAGCTTCATCACCACGGCACATCAGGGTCCCTGAACACAGATTTTTCCCACCCTGTCACAAGCAAAAGAACACCCTTCTGTGGGTGTACTGTGCAAATGGACAATGGGCCTTGGGGACTCAGGCAGGAGTCCAGGGCAGAGCACCTGCCTGCTGGTCTGGAAAGGACTGCTTTCCGTGGGGGAAGGTTCAAGGACTGAGGAGTGGGCATAAAGACAAGAGTTTATCTGGGAAGTATGGGAAGGCGAATGCATCTGCAGGCCCTGGCTTTGGTCTTGGGAGGAAGACTCTAGCCAGGGGAGGGACGCTGGGAGGTGAGTTTCTCTCATGGAATGAGGAGCACAAGAATTCTCAGTTCCTAATCCCCCTGGCATCCATCTCCCATCCCCCCAAAGCACCCCGCTCCTTACCACTACTGGTGCTTTCGTGCTCTCACAATCCGCCTGCTTGGGCACGCGCTCCCATCTAGCCAGCATCCGAGATGCTGGAAACTCTCCAAGCCCTGCATGGGCCCCTCCCCTCTCAAACCCTCACACCATTTGGAAGTGGCTGTGTTCTAAAACCAGAGACCCTCCATATTTCTCTTTTTATATTGGGCTGGGCTGGTGCCATGATTGCACCAGACTGGAGTGTAAAGTAAGTGTCTCTGAAATGCTTGACCCCCCCGCAGGCTGAAGGCTAACTGGGTCTGGCTCCACCAAAATTTCAGTTCCCCATCCCCTGCAAGGCAGACTCTCCTTCCAGCCTCCCCTGGCTAGAGTCTTCCACCCATGCCCAGACCCAGTCTCAGAGGTGGATTCTCCTTCTCACACCTCCCAAATAAACTCTTGTCTTGTCTATATGCCGACTCCTGAATCCTTGAAGCTCCCCACAAGTGAAGCAACCCTTTCCACCAGTCCAGAAGGCAAGTGCTCTGCCCTGGACGACTGAGTCCATGTCCTCCTTCTATTGTAAGACCAAGATCCTGAGGTTCCTGCCTGTTATCCACCCCTGCCCTGGCCTCTACCAGCACTCACTGATCCATCATTCTGAACTGTCCTTTCTCCATCACTACTATCAGAGCAAGATTCACACATTGAAATCTACAGACTGTCTTTATTATTTCAGATGAGTTTCTATAGCGCCTGTCACTGTGGCAGGAAGGAAGGACTGAGCACTCAGGAGATTTGGGTTCCATGCCCTGTTCAGCCACAGGCTTCCCGTGTGACATTGGGTGAGTCACCTAATCTCTCTGGGCCTCAGTTCCCCATCTGTACAGTGGGGATAATAGCAATGCCCTGCCTCCCAGGGGTGTTGAAAGGATAAAATCCAGTTGTGATTGTGGGGCACTCAGTAATGAAGGGCTGTAACAGGGTTGGCAGCCACCCAAGCACCAGCGCATGGCCAGGGCTGCTAATAATTTCTCCCTCAAAGAGCTCCTAATACAGACTCCACACACTTTTCTGAGGTCAAAACACCCCTCTTTAGAGTGTGGGTTCATTCACAGCCAATAACTCCAAGACCCAAATTAACGTTTTGCTTCCTGGCCCCCGGCCTCCTTGCCTGGAGAGCTTTCACTCTTTCCCTTGCTTGCCCAGGATCTCTCCTGTCTTAGTAGGCTACTCCCAGCCCTTCCAGGCTGGAATCTTAGTCTCAAATCCCAGGACGCTGCTGGGCCTGCTCATTCCTAGCAGTCTTTGATCTACTAGAACATTCTCCCCTATTGCAGCCACCTGCTGCCCTTTACAGGGATTTACCCAGGGGTGAAAGTAATTTAACGGACTTACCAGTACGCAGGGTGGCTGGGGTCCTGGGCGGGGTGGGGGGCGCGGCTTTGGGCCCCGGGAAGGGGCAGGGCCTCAGGCGAAAGGGGCAGGGCTGGGGCCAGACTCCCCCAGCCAGCCCTTCAGCGCTGCCCGGCCTGCGCTGCCCAGGGCTCCGGCAGCAATTTAAAGGGCGTTTAAATTGCCGCTGGAGGTAGCTGCCCCTTCCCCACGCATCAGTGCCAACAATCAGTACTAATGTGGACACAAGAACAAATGGATATAAACTGGAAGTTTAGACTTGAAATTAGACGAAGGTTTCTAACCATCAGAGGAGTGAAGTTTTGGAATAGCCTTCCAAGGGAAGCAGTGGGGGCAAAAGATCTATCTGGCTTTAAGATTAAACTCGATAAGTTTATGGAGGAGATGGTATGATGGGATAACATGGTTTTGGTAATTAAATATTCATGGTACACAGGCCCAATGGCCTGTGATGGGATATTAGATGGGGTGGGATCTGAGTTACCCAGGAAAGAATTTTCTGTAGTATCTGGCTGGTGAATCTTGCCCATATGCTCAGGGTTTAGCTGATCGCCATATTTGGGGTCCGGAAGGAATTTTTCTCCAGGGCAGATTGGAAGAGGCCCTGGAGGTTTTTTGCCTTCCTCTGTAGCATGGGGCACGGGTCACTTGCTGGAGGATTCTCTGCTCCTTGAAGTCTTTAAACCACGATTTGAGGACTTCAATAGCTCAGACATAGGTGAGAGGTTTTTCGCAGGAGTGGGTGGGTGAAATTCTGTGGCCTGTGTTGTGCAGGAGGTCAGACTAGATGATCATAATGGTCCCTTCTGACCTTAGTATCTATGAATCTATGAACAGAAGTTGCTCCAATAAAAGGTATTACCTCACCCACCTTGTCTCTCTAATATCCTGGGACCGACACGGCTGCCACAACACTGCATCCGTAAATACACATATACGCAGACGACAGGCAGGCAGGCTATAACCAAAAAAAAAAAAAAATTGCTCTCACAAAAACAGTTTCAGGGGAAATTAGCAGCATGCCAGGCACGCGCTGTGGGGCACTGCATTAATGCACTGGTGATGACTCACCAATCAGGCCAGCTCGAAGAAATCCAGTGATTGAGAAAAATACTTAAAAGTAGCAGGGGGCAAAGGAAGCATTAAAAATTAACATTTTCCCTATCCTAAAGGCTGCTTTTATGTACTAGATATAGTGTTTTGTGAAAGATGGTGGTTCTTTACTGAAAGAGTTAAATATTGATTTAAATCATTCAAAGGCATTTTGGGGGTAAGGAGGAGTGAAAGTTGAAATCTATTATTTTTAGAATTAGAATATTTGAAATTTAATCAGCCACCAAAATATAATTTTTGCAAAAATCTGTTTGGTTGTCAGCTCTCTGGGACAGGGACTGTCGTTTTATCCTATGTTTGTACAGCACCTAGCACTGGTCTCTGACTAAGGCTCCTCGGTGCTATGGGAATACAAATAAATAATAATACAAATATACTTGTGACTACAGTGGGGTGCCACACATCAACAGTTGCAGCTGAATTATCAAGGGATGTTCCATCATGTTGTTCCATTCAGGAACCTGCATGTGATGGAGTTAGGAAGGTCTGACCTGGGAAGTTTTCAGGGTGAATTCAGTACAGAGAGTGCTTCCAGGACCATATCTTTAGCTCCTTGGAGAAAGTATCAAGGGAATAGGATAGAGTGTATGTTTAATGCAAATTTAAAAATTTCGGAAGTTGTAAGCAGTTTTTCCTACCCCTACATTCAACCCTGAAAACACTGTCTCTGGTTGCACGGCGACGCTTGACAAACACAAATGAAGGGCATTAAGTGCTGCTACATCATCTGGCCAATAATATGCCTATATTGAGGAAACTGGGGCACTGTGGAAAGTATTAGCCTTGGGCTTGGGCATTTGCCTCCTGCTCAGCGTGCAACATCGCTGTCAAAAAAGAGGGCTGCTCACTAAAATGAGCTGGTGAGAGCAGATTGTCCCACAACGGCAGGCATCTTAGGGGATGGCTGAATCGATACGCAGACAAGACGGCATGTGCGTACCCTACAGCACTAATGAGTGTGGTCTCTTCTACAGCCCAACCCATGACAAAGTTCAAACAGGCAACCTGTGGTGGAGCGGGAAATGGAACCTGGGTCTCCAAGCTAGTACCCTACCTGGGGTTGTACAGAGCTGCACAGGAGGTAAATCCGCACACTCCCTCTATGCCCCCCCCTTCCTATTCTTCACCCTCCCACACACCGCCATTTTCCCTCGACTGTGATTTCTTTTTTTTGCTTGTTTGTTTTTGTGCGATATGTGCCATAAAAACCCTGGGTGCTGGAAATATTGTGATTAATACACAGGAGTCTCAGCACTGTGAAAATATCTTTGGTCTTTCCTTGTTTCTGGTAGCTCGCATTTCTGTGTCTATTGTATAGGTTGGCACTGAGACTTTGGTTTGTTATAAGAAAAAAGATTGAAAAGCTTAATAAATATATACAAAGAAGATGTATGGGGCTACATGCATGTATGCCAATTTAGGGCCCAGTCCAATAAACTGGTAAGCACCATCAGCTCCTATTGACTTTGCTGGAGGCACTAAGCACCTGCCAGCATCAGGCCTATAGGTAGAAAAAAAAAATAGTTTTGGGCTTAGTATATTTTTTTTAGCGATATATTTCATCCCAGCCTTGCTATGTAACCCACTGCAAAGGGGACAAAACTGGCATTAAAGAAGTTGGGTGGGGAATGCCTAAAGCAGGGGTCTCAAACTCAATTTACCTTAGGGCCAGTGCCAGTCTGCAAGTCCTCCGAGCGGGCCAATAATGTCACTCAGGCTGCCCAGAACCCGCTCCCCAAAACTCCGCCCCCCACCTGCCTAAGGCTCTGGGAGGGAGTTTGGGTGGGGGAGGAGGTCTGGGGTAGGGGATTGGGGTGCAGGCTCAGGGAGGGAGTTTGGGGGCAGGAGGAGGTGTGGAAAGGGGGTGGGGGTGCAGGCTCTGGGAGGGGGTCCGGGTGGGGCAGCACTTACCTGGGGCTCCAAGGTGGGGCGGGCCAGGGAGCCTCCGTGCGCTGCTGCCCCCAGGCACCTCCCCCGCAACTTCCCATTGGCCCCGGGGCCGCAGAGAGGGGCCGACAGCCATTGGAGTGAGCAGGCAGACGCCGCTCAGCTCTGCTGCGCTGCTGGGGTCCCGGGGCAGGGAGCACCCGGGGGCGGCAGGTGGGACCAAGGGAGAGACCCGGCCCCAAAACTGCTGGAGCCCCGCGGGCCATACTGGGGAGGTTCGCAGGCCACAAGATGGCCCGCGGGCCGGGAGTTTGAGACCTCAGGCCTAAAGGGAGTTAGGAGCACAATACAAGGTATTGGTTCACTACAGGAGGCACTAGATACAATTCTCTGGCCTGTCATATACAGGAGGTTAGATTAGATTATCACCCTTCTAGCCTTCACATCTATGAATCTATTGAGTAAGTCCAAGCAAAAATCCAGGTACTTCTGAAACCGGAGGCATTTTGAAACTCCTAGCCTTTGTGTGCATCATGCGAAGAGCACAGAAAAGCTGAGGAAACACTGAGGGAGGGAAAGTGAAAAGGGTCCATGTGACAACCATATACAAGACCCGAGGTCTGCCCCAGAATTCAACAAAGCCAAAAGGTCTCTATCATAGTGACCAGGTACAAATGTGATTGTGAGGCGTGGTAAGGACTGGACTATATATCCAGTAAAATTCATCGGGAGGTAAATTTGTGTATATGTTATGCACATTTGTAATCAGTAGCTTTAACAATGTTCGGCAGGTGTTAGGTGGATTTCTGAACCTAACTATGTAAGGTAAAATCTTAGCCAAAACCAGAGGTGTTGCCAGAAAATGGTACTTCCTGATGACCTGAGTCCCTCCATGCTGCCAGTTTGCTCTGTTTCCAGGTGCTGCTTTGTTTGATTGTTATTCACACTCTCTTCCTTGCTGTCAGTCTCACTAGGCTGACTAGTGCCACCATGTTTTATGTACCACATGCTGGGTAGTAACATGAGAAGACTTTGTGATTCTAAAACTAAACTGGCTCTTTATTAAGAGAACTATTTACGCTGGTGCTACAGCTGCAGCGAGCATTCTAATCATGTGCCCAGAGACTGACTTCCGGGTGCTTCCTCCAAACTCTTCCTTCCTGTAACCTGTGCTCCTCCCTCCAAGTTCCATGCAGATTGCTACATATGGGTCGCATCCTGAAATTCTGAGTCAGCTTTCACTCTGTCCTTTAAAAAGACAATGGAAGTTAAAAGAAAAGGAGTACTTGTGGCACCTTAGAGACTAGCCACAAGTCCTCCTTTTCTTTTTGCGAATACAGACTAACACGGCTGCTACTCTAAAACCTGTCATTATGGAAGTTAAGTTTGACTGAGGACAGCAATAATTGTTTTTTCTTTACCACTCTGTGTTAGAACGTACAACACTAATGACAATCCCAAATGTTTAAAAATCATATTTGTAAAATATTAAATTTGGTGCCTTTTTCTGTGCCTTCTAGCTTTTGAGACTTTGGAGGTAACATTTCCAAGCTTTACTCTGCAGTAATGAGGGCTAGAAACTTACTTTAAAAAAAAAAAAAAAAAACGATAGTGAGCTGTAGCTCACGAAAGCTTATGCTCAAATAAATTGGTTAGTCTCTAAGGTGCCACAAGTCCTCCTGTTCTTTTTGCGAATATAGAGTATCACGGCTGCTACTCTGAAACCTGTCATGTTATAACCTGACTCTGGGAGCTGGGCCTTTCAGAAAAAAACACCCCAAACGTCATCAGATAAAGTAAAATAAAGAGAGTTGGCAATACTGTTATTCTGTGATTTACATGCAATAATTGTTTTATATAAAAGAAACGCATCATAAAAATATTGAACTGGGAAGAAAAGTTATATGGGCAACAAAGCAGGGAAGCGCTAATTTCCATTGAAGTCTACAGAAGAGCTGCTAATGGCAAACTGCAGTGATCCGGCTGCCCTGTTACCTTTCATGATCTCCCAGGGAATGAGCTAGCTTTACTAAACAAACAGAGAGATCCCCAGGGCAAGCATTCCACGCCAGCTGCAAATTTAACTACGGAGCTATTCAAGTGGCTCCATAATCAATGGACATGGCCAAACACTACTGAATGTGCAAGGATGACATTCACACTAGTGCAGACGACCTGCCGATGGCTCTGTATACCGCTCACACCCTTAATTAAATGATGTATGCATAGATCATCTGACCTGGGCTGAATTTTACCCTAAAAGCCTTAAATGTTGCAGAATTCACTGGTGAACATTTCATAGCAGGACAAGCGTCCATAACTGAGAGGCCGGATTTTCATCTCAGTTGCGCCAGTTTAAAATTGGAGTAACTCCACCGAAGCCAACAGAGTTACTACAGATTTACACAGTCGTAAGGGACAGCATAACCACCTGGCATCCTCAAAGGTCAGATAATGTGAGTGGATGGAATGTCCTTCCCCTTAGCTTTAATAACCTCTATTGCTGAGCCAGAGCGTGGACATTTCTGATGACTAATCGCGTGCAACTAAATTAAACAACAGATTACAAAAAACCCCAGAACTAACACAACGTGTGCACACTCCAGAAACAACACCCCCAGATCTCAAATCAGACATGCTCTTAAGTATGTGCTTAACATTAAGCATGTGAGCAGACCATAGACATCAATGAGATGATTCAGGTACCTAAGCTCATCTGCTGGACCAGGGCCCTAGATGGTCTTATTTTCTGAAAACCTCATCCCTCTCCATCCATTGTTCTTTCCCCCTCAGTCCTTCAACCGCCCTGATCCTGCAATAGGCTTCATGCAAGGGCAGGGTTCCACTCACACAGACCTCATTTCAGGATTGGGACCTAATTTGGGACTCACTCCTGCAAGGTGCTCAGCACCAACTCCCACTGACTTCCATGAGCGCTCAGCATCTTGCAGGACCAGGCCTTTAGCTAGCTTGTTGAGGCAGGATCCGTGCCTTTTATTTTTCTGTACAGAATCATGCACTGCAGCCATCCCACATGCTGACACGATGATGCATAAATAGAAGATAATATATTGGAGCTTTTGGAGTTTGGGAATCATCATTCCTGCCCTTTGGCTCTGAGGAAAACAGGGCAGAGTGGGAGGGATGAGGAGAGGGATACTACTGTACCACAGCTTGCCAGGGTCATAACTAGCAATTCATGGGAGTCATAACCCTCATAATTTTTAATCACAAGTCCTGCACTATTTGGTGTTTCCCTGCTGCCCCAGCTCCTGAGACAAGCTATTACTGTGGCAATTGCAGCTTTCATTTTTAAAAACAGTACTTTTCTAGCCCTGGTGGCTGCAGAAAAAAGACTGAAAATGTGACCCTAAAGCACACTAAATATTCAGCAACCAGTAAACCAAGGAAAAGATCCTCAACTTTAAGAATGCCAGGATTTTTCTTTTGTGGATGATTCATGATTTTGGAATGCTTGAGGTTAGCAATACTGTAATTTGGCAATCACACACAGGATAGGCCCAAACCAAAACCCTAGGTCTGAACAATCCCAAACTACTTTAGAATCACACCTTAAATTTACAGCTAACACCCAGCTGTAATGAGATCTCATGGAAATAACCTTTTAACATTTTTAAACAGCCAGGCCATCCAGAAAGTTTTATCATTCTCAAAACAAAACAAAAAAGACACACACACACACACACAAAGAAAAATCCCCTTTGTGACAATGGCATTACGGCTTCTCCAGAAACACGCCTGTATTTTAAAAGGTGGATGTCATTGCCATCGCTCCCGCTCCATCCCCCTGAGCTGTCGGACCTAAAATAGCCCCAGCTGTCGGACTCCATCTCTCCTCAGAGCCATTTGTAGAAATGCAAGCCGAGAGTGGGGGGTTGCAGCTTGAATTGGCACCGACATGGGGACGGAGGGGAGCTCAGTGCAAAACTTACTAAAGAGAAAAGCAACACTTGGTTTATGCCTTGGAAATGAAATAAAATAAAATCACTCCCTCCCAACACCCAGCTTCCCCACCCCCCACATCAAGCCCATCTGTCACACAGGTTGACATCCACCAGCTACGAAGGTCAAAAATAATCCCCTGCAAGTAACCTCTCCAACCCTCTTTTTTCCATCTTTCCACAGCTCTTTTGGAGACCGTTCTTTAGTCTGCTGGTCACCCAGGCAAAATAATACAGTGAAACAATCCAAATACTGCTCAGGCCAATGTCTCTTTGACCTTCAGCTCTGTTGTCCTTCACCTCAAATGCCTTTAACAAGGCACTAAACACTCAGATGTAATTAACGAGGACTCTGAAATCACCTCCTTCCTCCCTCAGCCATGAACAAGTCCCTCTGCCTACCTCAGATGAGCTGCTCCCTCCTATACACCCTCAGGACCTTACCTGAAGTCTTGTCAGAGTCTGAGAAGGCAAGCAGCTCTCATCGGGGTGAGGGAAAGCAGATCCTTACTGAGAGACACACGGGGAAAAGGGGGGGAAAGAGGTGTTGGGGACATGGGGAGACCATCTGGATTTTGGTCCCCCCTCCCTTCCAGCAAATAAAACAGAAACCTCAGCGATGGTGCGAACGTGCAGTAAAAGGTCCCCTAGTCCCCCTGCAGTGTCTCCACTGCTTGGGGTGTAGGCTGTGTCACCCCCAGCCCCACCCCTCCCCCTGGCTGTCCTCCTCCACTCGAATTGCTGACGTGCTTTGCTCTCCTTCTGCCTCCCAGCTCCAAAATAGCCCTGGGTGTCACTTACTGGAGAGATTAAATTTCATCTGGTAGAGAGGCGAAAGGGCATAGTTCTAGGGACTCAATCGGCCCATCCAAAGAGGAAAAACAAAAAAAATCGGCAGAGGTGTGAGTGTGCATGTGTGTGTGTCTGTGTGTAACAGGCTGTGGTGCCAGGATTCGTCAGGACTGCTTCTCAAGTGTGTATCCTAGAGCCAAGTGAGAGCTGTTAAACAGAGACAGGAGAACAGGCTGTTGGCAAAGTGTATCTGTGTTACAAGTGTCTCCTTAAAAAAAAAAAAGAGGAATTCCCTTTCAGATACATCAGATCAGTAACAGGGTTTATGGAAAAAAGGGCTCATTTTAGGCTCGGCTTCTTTGACCAAGGACATTTGCAGAACGACGACGAATAAAAAGCAAATGAAGCAAAGTGACTGTGCCACGCTTTCTCCAAACATTAAAGTGTGGTTCTGCTCCGAAAACTGACTCTGCAGGTGAGAGAGCAGGTTTTCTGCCTCTGTGACTCCTGGTCATATTGCCTCACGGTACACGTAAAAACAGTTATTTTCCCAACTACCACTTCCTCAAACACAGCCTCGAATCCACTCATTCATTCTAGTCTACACATTCCTGCTGATGAAGATTCCACAACTGGAACTTAGTCAATAACTGTGTTGACAATGCACAAGCCGGAATAGAATCCTGCTCACTCTCCCATAGCTGCTCCGGCCGAGCATGGGTAAACAGGAGAGACAAGTAGTGAATACTTTTGTGGGGCAGTAAATTAAGCAGATAACATCCCAGATACCCACAGGGAACAGTACTGGTTGAGTAAGAATGTGCTACTTTTACATATGGAGTGTTGCTGTAGCTGTGTCAGTCCAAGGATATTAGAGACCCAAGGTGGATGAGGCAATATCTGTTATTGGACCAACTTCTGTTGGTGAGAGAGACCAGCTTTCGAGCTTCCATAGAGCTCTTCTTCAGGACCTGAAGAAACAGGACCTGAAGAAGAACTCCGTGTAAGCTCGAAAGCTGGTCTCTCTCACCAACAGTAGTTGGTCCAACAAAAGATATTCCCTCATCCACCTTGTCTCTACTTCTACATAGTCACTTTTCAAAGCACAACAGCGCTTAAAAACAATAGACAAGAATTAGGCTAATGCCTAATTAGCTAATGCTAATGCCTGCTGTGAGGTTTCTGAAATTGGAAACAATTGATTCAGGTTATAGTTACACAAACAATGACCCATGATGTAACAGGAATCACATAAACCACCTGAAGTTCAGTATTATTGTTATGGCCGGAGTCACCAGGGGGAGCTGTTATACATAGTTGTAAAAAAAAAAAAATGTTTTGTTTTTTTTGGCTTGTGAACAGTGTACAGTCTTTGAAAGACTCCCGAGAGCCCAACTAGAGGAACTTCTGTGAGAGTGAGAGCCCTTGAAGCTGTCAGGGATGAACCAGAGTCTGACACCATGCTTATGAAGAAACATCTGGCAGAACTCCAAAGGAAAGTAGCCGTCCTGTCCATGAGACCCCCAGAAAATAATGTGCCACCCTCTCAGATGACCAAAAGTTGAGGAACCTGTCCACCTGCCCGAGAGAGAGAGACTATTTCCAGAGAGGCTGAGAGCATGAGGATGACCACTCCTGACAAGATCATCCTCCCTAGGATCCCTCACACTTCTGCTGTAAGTGTGGCGAGGATGTCCACCTTCTAAAACTCTGTTACAATTGGGTGAACCCCAGGAAAGTCTCCAAAAGATTCAAGGCCCTGTACACTGAGCACCCACCAGAAAACTTCCAAGGGACCAAGAAAGGGAATATCCTGGGTCCTGAAACCAGAACCGCTCCCACAACATTTAATTTCTGAAGTTCTATCCACAGCCTTCACCCAAGATCATGTCCCAGATAAGACACAAAAGTAGAGAGGCCTATGAAAAGTTACATTAAAAAAAGGGGAGTTAGCTGTTTGAACCTCTCAAATAAGATCTGATTCACACTTAAGCATTTAAGTGTTACATTCCTTCGCATGCATATGTTTCAACTTTAATGTTTTTCTATTCTATATCTGTTCTTGTGCCACCATCATCACCATAGTATCTGAACCACTTCCACTCATGCATGCGTAGGCTTGGCAGAATTCAATTTTTATTTGTTTATAATTTCAACAGATAGTACTGATTTATTTTTATGCATTTATTTTTATCAATTTGAATTTTCACAGTTGCTTGACATTACGGAGGGAGGGTCAGGTAATTGTTTAATGACAGTAGATGCTGAGATTCAAGAAGTTAAAGCTTTATAACCGGTGAAACAAAAATTGTCAACATCACGTCAAAATATACATCGTAAATATCCTTAAATCAAACTCTAAGAAGTTCTCTTCAATTGAAATTTTTTTTGTTGCTTTGTGTGGTGAATTCAATAAAAAATTTACCGACAAAAATCAAATCCTTTCAAGCCTACTTAAGTGACACGACTAGCATCAGTCACATAAGATTTGTTCTCTCATCCTCTCCACAAAGGGGGAAGTGAGTTGCCCAAGGTCATGCAACAGCTCAGTGGCAGAAGGAGAAATAGAAGCTAGCTCTCCTAACTCCCATTTCAGTGCCCTATCCACTAGGTGTCACTGCTAACTTTTATTAACGTTAGTTAGCAACCTTTATTGAAAGGGTTTTAAATTAATAAAATTCCTTGTTTTTATAAAAATATGGGGCCAATGTGAAGCTAGGGAGCTTTGCAAAAATGCAACACTCCCATCTAAACTCTCTGTGCACTGAAGATTAAAGCAATTCCAAACTGATTCAAAATGCTTTGCTGCTATCACAACAACTCCTGCTCATCCTTTGGGGTCAGTAAGATTCCTTGTTTTAGTATAGCCAGTAGGCTTTGGGTCCACTACATTTGATTTGTGTATTGCTGTTTATTAGAGCTGATTGACATTTTTGGTCAAAAAGTACTTTTGCAGGAAAAAGCTGCTTTGTCCAAAAAAAATATTAAAATTTCCACAAAATTTAACAAAAAATGTTTCCCTGGTTTTCACCCAACACACAAAAGCCAATATTTACTTTGGTAAAACGTTTTTGTTTTCAAAAACACTGATTTTTTTAAATTAAAATTAAATGCTCAGGTTTTGGTTTTACATTGAAAACTGACAACTTTTCATGGTTTCAGAGTAACAGCCGTGTTAGTCTGTATTCGCAAAAAGAAAAGGAGTACTTGTGGCACCTTAGAGACTAACCAATTTATTTGAGCGTAAGCTTTCGTGAGCTACAGCTCACTTCATCGGATGCATACTGTGGAAAGTGTAGAAGATCTTTTATACACACAAAGCATGAAAAAATACCTCCCCCCACCCCACCTGGCAATAGCTTATCTAAAGTGACCACTCTCCTTACAATGTGTATGATAATCAAGGTGGGCCATTTCCAGCACAAATCCAGGGTTTAACAAGAATGTCTGAGGAGGGGGGAGGGAGGGTTAGGAAAAAACAAGGGGAAATAGGTTACCTTGCATAATGACTTAGCCACTCCCAGTATCTATTCAAGCCTAAGTTAATTGTATCCAATTTGCAAATGAATTCCAATTCAACAGTTTCTCGCTGGAGTCTGGATTTGAAGTTTTTTTGTTGAAGAATTGCAACTTTCATGTCTGTAATCACGTGACCAGAGAGATTGAAGTGTTCTCCGACTGGTTTATGAATGTTATAATTCTTGACGTCTGATTTGTGTCCATTTATTCTTTTACGTAGAGACTGTCCAGTTTGACCAATGTACATGGCAGAGGGGCATTGATGGCACATGATGGCATATATCACATTGGTGGATGTGCAGGTGAACGAGCCTCTGATAGTGTGGCTGATGTTATTAGGCCCTGTGATGGTGTCCCCTGAATAGATACGTGGGCACAGTTGGCAACGGGCTTTGTTGCAAGGATAGGTTCCTGGGTTAGTGGTTCTGTTGTGTGGTGTGTGGTTTCTGGTGAGTATTTGCTTCAGGTTGGGGGGCTGTCTGTAGGCAAGGACTGGCCTGTCTCCCAGGATTTGAGAGAGTGTTGGGTCATCCTTCAGGATAGGTTGTAGATCCTTAATAATGCGTTGGAGAGGTTTTAGTTGGGGGCTGAAGGTGACAGCTAGTGGCGTTCTGTTATTTTCGTTGTTAGGCCTGTCCTGTAGTAGGTAACTTCAGGGAACTCTTCTGGCTCTATCAATCTGTTTCTTCACTTCCGCAGGTGGGTATTGTAGTTGTACGAATGCTTGATAGAGATCTTGTAGGTGTTTGTCTCTGTCTGAGCGGTTGGAGCAAATGCGGTTGTATCGCAGAGCTTGGCTGTAGAC
The DNA here is from genome assembly GCF_015237465.2 of Chelonia mydas. Taxonomy (NCBI): domain Eukaryota; kingdom Metazoa; phylum Chordata; order Testudines; family Cheloniidae; genus Chelonia; species Chelonia mydas. The sequence goes on from NC_057850.1 coordinate 254,115,058, forward strand.
TTTTTCATGGGAAATTTTGGTGAAAAGGAAAAATAAAGGAAATTTTCCCACAAAAAAGTACTGAGATTTTTCAACCAGCTTTATTTATAATCTTTATTTGCGTTAGCACCAACCATGTGCCGGGTACTTTCCAAACACTGGAAGACATGGTCCCTCCTCCAAGTGGCTCATAGCTTAAGGCAGCATTTCTCCAATGCTGCCACCAGGAGCTTTTCTTGTGGCCACAGCCTCCTGGCCAGTGGTTGGGGGGCAAGGCAGCTGCCCCTCCCCTGGGGCCACCAGCAGTGGTTGGGCCCTGCCCCGCTCTGGAGACACACAAGCTGGAGGAGCAGGCAGCCAGTGAGTTCCCCACCTTCCCCAGGGCGGTGCGGTCAGTCTTCATCTCTGGGGCGGTGGGTGGCAGGCTCCAGCCACAGGACTTCAGGCTCCGTCCCTGGGCCCTATTCCCTGGGCATGGGCCTTTGGGCTCCATTCCCTGGCTGCACGGTGGCGGGATCTTGCCCTGAGCTCCTCCCTCCCCCGCCATTACCCCGGCCACTGCTCCTCCGGCAGTGACCCATTGCCCCTGATGCCTCTGTACCCACCTCCCCATCCAGGGCTTAATTTGTCCCCGGGCTTGCTGAGTAAGCCTGCTGTGAAAAGTGATATTTGTATGTTTGTTAATATCAACTTTTCACAGCAGACTTAGTAACTAACAAGTTTTTTTTTTTTAAAGGCAGCTATAAAAGCAAAAGAAACAAGAAAAAAGACAAGAAGGTGCAAAGCACCTTATCTGTGTTTCTGTTCTCTTTATGCCCAGTAAATAGAGCCAACTGTAATTATTTTTATTATTGAGTCTGCAAAAAAAACCCAACCCTACATAGATTAATTACAATGATTTGGACATGTATATGTGCATATTTATTTGTTTTCCCTAAAGTTAAGTAAGTATTTTAGGAAAATTGTCAGAGTGGCCACCAGCAAAAGTTGGTGGCCACACTCTGAGGCCACCAAAAAGTTTGTTGTGAGAACCCCTGGCCTAAGGTAGCATTTCCCAAAGGATGCTGTACAGGTGCCTGGGAGCACAAAGGACTAGTTGGAGAAGGAGAGGCGCACAGAAGATGTATAAATTAAGAGGAATACACCCTGTATTAGTGAGGCAAAAAGGGGATGGGAAAGAGATTGGCTGAACTTTTCTGAAGATGGGCTCAGCTTTCAAAAGTTTGGGAAAGGCCGATTTGAGGACAGATAGAAGTAGGCATTGGGAGGATCAGCAGGTAGTTATATACAAGTCAGTTCTATCAGCTGTAATGAGGTAGGTGTTTAAGAAGGACCTGGAGTACATCAGAGACTAACGTTTATTTTAGGGGAAGGGGTAGGGTTATCATCTCATTAGGATGCTGAAAACTCTAATGGGTCATGCAGGCTGTTCATTATTTTGAGAGTATAGGTCAAATTCTATGCAGAATGACTTACAGCTTTCAATGGAGTTGCACAAGTTATAAAAGCCAGCACAGAATCTAGCCTGATTGGATGGGTGGGGTTATTGGAAAAATATTTTTAATGAGCGGTGGGGGGGGGGAATTATCTAATCATAATTTAAAATGATATATTTCAGCATGATTATTTTCAGAGTTCTCATTTATAAAAGGTTTTAAAAGGAAGCAATCCTCTCAACTTCGGCTTCTAGTTTGTTGCTAGATGTTGAGGAAAGAGAAGTGTAATGATGGCAGATTCATACCAGCAGGTGGATCCAATTAGCTTCACCCAAGTTATTAGAGGGATCGGCATCTCTCTTGGGCATAGGGAACAAAGTTTGCGTTGTTGGGGTTTAGTACTTTTTGATGGGCAGGGTTTCACTATCCAACATGAAGCGTATCTGTTATAGCAAGATTAATATTTAATGGTCAGTGAGTTATTACCTAACCCTAACATGGAGGTAGCCTCCATCTGTATGGCAATAAGCCATTCTTTGCCAAGAGGTATCGAAACATCACCAATCTCATCAAACTTTATCCAAACCACCCAAGACATATCTTTGATCCCACATAGTCATCAGAAAACGTAGAGGGGCAGGAAGATAGAAGGGAATAGAGGCCTTTTCTTTCCATACAAAAATCAATATTCAGATTAACGCTAGGACACAAAATGAAACAAGATAATTTGTAATACGAAACATGTTATTACAAGAGTTAGGTCCCCATTCAGAGAGATACTTAAACACATGCCTAGTTTTAAGAGCATGTGTAGTCTCCATTAAAATCAGTGGGATTACTCATATGCTCAAAATTAGGCACATGCTTAAATGCTTCAGTCAGAGCCTTAATCAGGAAGAAAACATTAACATAAAAGAAAGTCATCACCTTATCCTCTGTCAAATCTCCCCTGGTGATTCATCTCTTCCATGACCGCTTACAGAATACTGCTACCTCGACCAGTGGCAAACTCAAACAAATGCTTATTATGCATTCTGAGAAATCAGTTGAAAGCAAAAGGGGTTGCAAATAAACTGGCAGGGTAGGAAAGGAGAGAGTCAAACTTGAAGGGTGCCAGTCTTGGTTACTTGTTCTGACAAACTTTCCTTTTGGGAAGGATTAGAAGTTTCCTTAAAATATATATATTAGTTACACCTTTCTTTTATTCAGAACGTTTGCTCTTTTGACGAGGACATACAAGAGCAATTTATTGTTGCAACCAGAAAAAACAATGCAAATACCACACACATTATGAACATATGTAGATTATCAGAGGGACAGGGTATTAATAGAATACATACAGAATAGAATAGAATAGAATAGAATAGAATACATGGCATAGAAATGGTGTTCTGTTAGACAATCTGCAAATTCTGAGAGGCCAATTTAGCTCTAAGCCCATTGATTTAACTACGGAGCCATGCATTCTCCTCCTTTGTGGATAATGCTGTGAAACACAGGCGTGTGAAAGTTATCTCCTGCACACCATTTCTCAATCATTTGTAAACTATGTGACGGCTGTTTTAATTCTCCAAATGCAAAGGCAATGAACAATGTGGTGTAAGCTAGACTGCCTTTCATTAACTGCTGTTCATTTAAACTTACTCTTCAAAAGTATAAGGGAGTCTAACTTTATACTTTCTTCTGGCTCCTTAGGGCCATAATCTGCTTCCCCATCCTATGCAGCCCCACTAAACTCAATAGAGTTGCAGAGGGAGTAACTCATAACAGCATTTAGGGCCCAAAAATAATTTGCAGTACACCTTACATCTAGGTGTAGAATGGGTGTAAGCAGGTCTAAGTGAGTCTATTATCAGTTAGTATTTGTAGTGTGATAGGAGCTAGGCTCTCCAGTCATGGATCTGGACCGCACTGTGCTAGGCATTGTACAAACACACACAACAAAGGCAGTCCCTGCCCCAAAGGGCTTCCAATCTAAGAAAGGGAGCTTATTTCCATATCCTATTTGAATTAGGCCCAGTGGGCCTTTCTATTTTAGGGAGCTCTGTTTTTTCACAGATGAAACCCTTACTAGTTTTATCAAGCATCAAAAGCACATGAACGTGGCGCCCTCAAGGTCGTGTAGTTTATAAATGCATAAACCTGGAGACCAGAGTCTTCTTAGCTGCTGTCATCTATTTCTGTCTTCAGAAATTTAATTTGAACAGCAGAACCAAAATTAGAAACAACTATGCTTAAAATGGAATAGAACTTCACTCCCTGCTCAAGAATCTCTGCTGAACATGGGGAAAAGGGAAGCTGTTGATAGCAGATGCCATCGGGCTTTATAGAGATATCAGTTAAAGTAGACGCACTCCAGCCTGCAAGACACCAGAGGTAGTAGCATGAGAAATAAAGGAACATATCATGGTGCTCAGACACCACACTGATAAGCATGGTATCGTTGCCTAAATTCATGCCCAATTCATATGCATTTTGATCTACGTGATGCCTTCTAAATGCAGATGATTAAGCGTGGCTAGAGGTTCCATTAAAATAAAAGGAGAACCTCAAAATTTCACACCTGTAAAAAGAGAGGAATGACTTACTTACGTGATAGAGATAACGTGAGGCATGACTAAATCCTGGTAATTACCACCTGCCTGGTCTCCATCCTCTCCTTAAAACACACTTCGTTCAGGAGGCCTTTACGATCTAGCTGCACCAATCACTCCAAGAAGTGCTAATGAAAAAATGTGGCATTAACACCACATGATGTACTTCACGTTTCATTCACTTGCTTTTGTTAAATCCAATCCCCCACCTGCTTGTTTTCTATTTTGGTGGTAACTTTTTCTGGACATACAGTCTGGGTGTAGTTGTATAGCCTGTACTATATGCAGGAGGTCAGACAGACGATCTGAATGGTCACTTCTGACCTTAAAATCCACCAATAAAAATGTACTGTGCACCAAGGAGGTCTGTGGGGATCAGGGATGGATGAAATTCTCCTCCAGGCTACGAAGGCAGAATTGGGAAGGTGGGAAATACCCAGTGGAGGGAACTACACTCACCAATTCATCTGCCTTGCCCCTCAAAACACCAGTGCACAAGGATTCCCTGCAGAGATGTGTGGGCTCCCCGCACCCTACCTCTGTTAATTTGTGGTTAAGGCTTTATATACCTGTGGAGGGAAATGGTAAGACTTTTCCCCTACTATATGGCGTATTAGACCCTAAAAATTACTTAAATTTTTTCTTGCAGGGGGATATAAATTAAAACAGTTCACTATTGCATGGTTATATTTTGAACTGCTATCTTTTAGGGCGAAAATGATATTCTCAAATATTTGCAAGGTGCATTAAGATACAGTAGCTACTTCAATCATTTTATTCTACCTTTATTTTATGTTTTCACACAGCAAGTAAATGAACCATGCTGTCCATCTAGTAAATCTTTAGCACTTTTATTTCATAGTTTAAAAAAACTGGCTACAATCTTATCTAACCTGGACATGAAGCACCATAGTCTGCTGTCACTTAAAACTGCAAAACTACATTGACTGACTTGTTTGAATCTAATGAAGGTTTAAAATTTGGCCTGTACAGTTATTCCCGTCCAGATTTAGGATGGGGACTTCAAGGCGATTCCCCGCTTCTCATGCCCGATTCCCCGATTCCCCAATTCTCATGCCCGATTCCCCGATTCTCATGCCTGATTCTCATGCCTGATTCCCCGATTCTCATGCCCGATTCCCCGATTCTCATGCCCACTGCAGAGAATAAAGAGGACTCCACTGCAGTCAATGGCATTGCATCACTATAAGGTAGGAGAGAGATCACAATTAGGTCCCAAGAGCTAGAAAAACACGGATTTACAGAAAAACATTAACCATCCCGGAGTCACATAGTCAAGCTTAGCCTGGAGAAGGATAAAAACAAGTTTAATCCTTCAGAAGGATACAGTTTCTCTCTCAGAAGCCAGCTTAACCAATACAAAGGGAGGGAAAAGTTAATGATTTCTGAACAACATTTATATTATGGTAGCCACCAATGGTTCCATTTGGGATTGGGGCCCAAAAAGAGGCAATCCCTAATTGCTTGTTGATTGCTTAAACAGCTCGCAATCCTTTCCTTTAAGGAGACAGTCTTGTACATTAGTATGCATATTACTATCTTAAAAAAATATTGTTTCCTGTTACGTGGTCTTATTGTTTATTCATCAACATCATTTTTGAGGAAGTGGGAAATCCCTTTTTTCTGAATTTTAATATGCAGCTGTGCCTGTAACATAACATTATCCTTCAAGCCCTCCCTACAGGGCACAGAGGAATTATAGGATCTGGTCCATTAATTGCACAAGAAGGACCCAATTCACCATTGTCCTGAACCTTTTGTATTTATTTATATCAGTGCAATGCAAATGTAAAACACTACCTGTCAAGGTTCCTCCCCCACTCTGAACTCTAGGGTACAGATGTGGGGACCTGCATGAAAACCTCCTAAGCTTACTTTTACTAGCTTAGGTTAAAACTTCCCCAAGGTACAAATTAATTTTATCCTTTGTCCTGGGAATATCCACTGCCACCACCAAACTCTAACTGGGTTTACTGGGAAACGTAGTTTGGACACGTCTTTCCCCCCAAAATCCTCCCAACCCTTGCACCCCACTTCCTGGGAAAGGTTTGGTAAAAATCCTCACCAATTTGCATAGGTGACCACAGACCTAAACCCTTGGATCTGAGAACAATGAAAAAGTATTCCATTTTCTTACAAGAAGACTTTTAATAGAAATAGAAGTAAATAGAAGTAAAGGAATCACCCCTGTAAAATCAGGATGGTAGATACCTTACAGGGTAATTAGATTCAAAACATAGAGAATCCCTCTAGGCAAAACCTTAAGTTACAAAAAAGACACACAGACAGAAATAGTCATTCTATTCAGCACAATTCTTTTCTCAGCCATTTAAAGAAATCATAATCTAACACATACCTAGCTAGATTACTTACTAAAGTTCTAAGACTCCATTCCTGGTCTATCCCCAGCAAAAGCAGCATATAGACAGACAGAGAGAGACCCTTTGTTTCTCTCCCTCCTCCCAGCTTTTGAAAGTATCTTGTCTCCCCATTGGTCATTTTGGTCAGGTGCCAGCGAGGTTACCTTTAGCTTCTTAACCCTTTACAGGTGAGAGGATTTTTCCTCTGGCCAGGAGGGATTTTAAAGGGGTTTACCCTTCCCTTTATATTTATGACACTACCAGATCAGAACGATAACACCTTTGTAGCGTACAGGAAATGGGTAGTATCCCCCAAGTAGTTTGTGAGTTCTCACTGTCTCCTTCGAAAGCCAACAGAATCCTGCCAAAGCAGCAGTGTCAGTATGTAGCTAGACTCTGCATGCTGTATACTAGTAAACACTGTTGATTGGACCTACTGGACATGTGTGGTTCCTTTCTATTATGTACACTGGCTAAAAAGCAAAAGACAATACAATGCCTATGCATGATGCAGGGCACTGGGGAACTGAACCCTAAATATGTTCATGCCACTAAGAGGGAAAAATATCAAATCACACATACTGCATGTTGAACAGTCTCTAACCGGGTCACTGCAGCCATGGGAGGAACAAAACAAATCAGTGGAAGACCGTCCTGTGCATGATTGACACCAGAGGGCGAGTAAGTATACTGTAGATAGGGTTGGAGGATGCGTCCTCTTTAGCTGCGTCAGCCACTTTGCTGCAAATGTTCTCTCTCTCTCTCTGTGTTGCGTACCTATGTATGTACACACACAGCCAAAAGTTTCAATACAACCAAGCAGCTTTTTCTAGACACTCTGACCTTACGACTTAGAGCCAGGGTCTTCTGCTGCTTTCATCTGTCTCCAACTCTTATTACTGCGGAGAATAAAGCAGCATTACTGATATGCTGCTCCTGACTCAAAGGTAGCTTTTTGCTCTAAGGAAAGGCAATAAATAGGCCGATTAGTACTTGGCTTCCATTTGTTCGTCATCTACTTATTTCTTTTAGACACCCTAAGTGAAATGGCAAATGATGGGGAGTAAATGTGAGCTCTATTTAAAAGCTCAAACCTATCAAACCCTGACTGGAGTTGACCTTGAACCGATAATCAAGTTTATAGTTTTTGAGAGAGATCTCTCATTTATATTTCTACACTCATGACTTGCCATGGCAGACACATTCTTTGGCCACTACATACCAGTAAGGTCAGCGATATCACATAAGCTCAACCAAAAGAGCTGCATTTGACTGGCATTTAATATATTTTCCAGAACTTACTATCCAAGTCTGCATGTATCAGAGTGAACATCAGGAGCATTACTAAGCATACATCAATATGCCCAAAAATAACTCTAAAAAGCAAATGTTTTAAGCCAAGCTTTACAAAATACTAGTGATTAGTGGTACAAGGAAGAAAATGTACGTAGTACAAACTACCAGCTAGTTGGAAGGTTTATTAGTTTCCCAATAAAGGTCAATAAGTAGTAAATTAAAGACACTAAATGCATTTCAGTCACATTAAATGTCATGTTTAAAACAAATGGATTACATATGAAAAACCACCACCCCTGACAATAAACTGAAAAACATTTTAAAACTCTAAATCTACTTCTTCCCCATTTATGAGGTTTATCTTTTGCATTTCACTCAGCCAAGACAATTAAAATAAGGTATTCAGTTTCACATTTATAATCCATTTCTAAACCCATTCCACTTTCATACTCCCCTACAATGCTGCAACATTTAAGTTGCCAAGAGTGCAAAGGACATTTATGAGAATTTTTTTTTTAGAAAAATACTGACCAGGGGAATTTTTAAAAATTCAGTGAAACACTTCTGTGTTTATAGAAGTTTTGGTTCGAATACAATCTGACAGTCTCTTTAAATTCACTTATACACAATACAATTCGTGGTTTACAATCAAAGGTTCTCTCAGCAAAAAGCTACTGCAGAAATACATTGCACATATGGTGCCAGAGTTGTGTACGGGGCTTTTCAATACAAATCCAAACAGAAGAATAATTAAACTGAAGGTAAAGAAGGTGTCATGCCAATAATGACGTGTTCCAAATACCTTCAACAAACTTTTTTTTTTTTTTTAGTAAGAGGTCAAGAGAAGGTGCCAAGTGTCATCAAATCAGTCTACAGTATAATTGAAACAGCATGCCAAAACTTTCATTGCGGTTTCCCAGAACTAGGGCTTGTCTATACGGGGAAATTGACGTGGAGTAATTATCCTGCTCACAGTCCCTCATGCAGCCACACTGGCTGCTGCTTTCTTCTTGCAGCTTTCCTCTTCCAATGGGATTACAGTCTCTTGTACATTACTGAATGGATCTTTAGTGTTTTATTTTTGGACTTCCCCTGGAATAATCTCTTAACTGACGAGGACAGTCCAGGTTGTTGGAGTGCCAGGTACCAAGGAGGACATCGCCTGGTGTCTTACCTGGCATGAGGATGATACACATGCCGTCTCTGTTTTACAAGCCCCTCCACCTGGAAGAACGGCACAAGCGGTGTGGGAGCAGGAATAAGTTGCAGCAAAGCTCCCCTTATTAAAACCAGTAGTTATAACCTATTTAGGAAGGATCAAGTAAGCAAAAGGGGAGGGGGAGTGGCACTTTACGTCAAAATGGCATTACCTGTTTCCGAGTCACTGATAAGTCAGAAGACAATGATCTTGAATGCTTATGGATCAGTGTCCAAACAGACAAAGCACAAGATGGGGTATTAGTTGGTGTCCGCTACAGACAACCAAATCACACTTGGGAACAGGATGACCAGCTCCTTATGCACCCATGTATAACGTGTAGGGGGAAAAAAGCTGTATGATCCTGGGGGACTTCAGTTTGGTTGACACATGCTGGAGGTCTCATGGTGCCAGTACTAAAACATCCTTGGAATTTCAAGGCATTAGAGATGACAATTTCCTAAATCAAAAAGTGTTGCAGCCAACATGGAGGAATTCTTTATTAGTCTTCGGTCTAACAGATAGAGGAAAGGATCACAAAACTAAAAACTAACGGTAGCTTAGGTACAATTGATTATGACTTGATCACATTTATAATGTGCAAGTAGAATAAAGTCCAGACCAGTAATACACACACCGCTTTAACAGGACCAGTTTCACAAAGCTAAACACAATTATGAGCCAAATCAGCAAGGAGGAAGAATTTAATCAGAAAAAAATGAATGATAATTTGGGAGTTGTTTAAGAACACCTTACTAGATGTCCCCAAAGCCACAATTGCAAAAGACGACCATGCTGATTAAAAAAACAACATGGTTGCGGGGGAGGGGGGGAAGAAGGCAGCTATAACAAATTACAAATGGAGGAAAGGGAAGAGTTGCTTCTCTTACCAATTTTCTGTAGTTTCTAAACATTGATAAGAGAAGCAAAGGGACACAGGGAGAAGTCTATGGCTAGCAGAGTTAAGGAGTTAAGAATGAGTTTTAGGAACAAAAGAATCCTGACAATGGTATTATTGGTCCATTACTATGTGAAAATGGCAGAATTATCAGTGGTAATGCAGAAAAGGGAGAAGGGTTCAATAAACATTTCTGTTCTGTATTTTGTGGTGGTGGGGGAGAAAGAGGATATTGTCTCATCATATAGTGGTAAAACACTTTCCATTCCACTAGAGGATGTTAAACAAAAGCTTCTAAGTTAGACAGTTTTAAATCATCAGGTCAAGATAACTTGCCCCCAAAAGTCTTTTTTTTTTTTTTAAATCTGTCTGAGGAGTTCACTGGACACTAACACTGATTTTCAATAAGTCTTGGAGCACTGGGGAAGTTCCAGATGACTAGAAGAAACCTGTTGTGACAATTTTTAAAAAGGCTAAATAGGATGACAGGTAATTTATAGGCTATCAGCCTGATTTTGATCCCAGGCAAAATAATGGAGTGGTTTATATTGGATCTTAAAGGACAGTTAATTGAATTAATGCAAGTCAATATGGGTTTATGGAAAATACATCCCATCAGACTAACTTGATATCATGTTTTGATGAGATTACAAGTTTGGATGATAAAGATTATAGTGTTGATGTAATATACTTAGATTCCCATAAGGTGTTTTACTTCGTACTTCATGACATTTTGATTAACAAAATAGAACGATATAAAATTAACATGGTACACATTAAATGGATTAAAAACTGTCTGATGGGTCTAAAAATGTAATTGTAAACACAGAATCATCATCGAGTGGGTGTATTTTCAGTGGGGTCCCACAGGAATCAGTTCTTGGCCCTGTGCTATGTAACATTTTTATCAATTACTTGGAAAAAAAACCATAACATTATCAATGATGAAGTTTGCAGATGACACAAAAATTGGGGGAGTGGCAAATGATGAAAAAGACACGTCACCGATTCAGAGTGATCCGGATTGCTTGATAACTGGGTGCAAGCAAATAATACGCATTTTAATATAGCTAAATGTAAATGTATACACCAAGGAAATGGGCAACTATTCTGGGAAGCAGTGATTCTTAAGAAGATTTGGGGGTCATGGAGGATAGTCAGCTGAACGTGAGCTCTCAGTGTGATGCTGTGTCCAAAAAGGCTAATGCGATTTGGAGATGCATAAACAGGGGAATCTCGAGTAGGAGTAGAGAGGTTATTTTACCTTTGTATTTGGCACTGGTGTGACTGCTCCTGGAATACTTTGTCCAGTTCTGGTGCCCACAATTCAACTGTGATAAACTGGAGAGGCCTCAGAGAAGAGCCACAAGAATTATTAAAAAAAGGAGTACTTGTGGCACCTTAGAGACTAACCAATTTATCTGAGCATAAGCTTTCGTGAGCTGTAGCTCATGAAAGCTTATGCTCAAATAAATTGGTTAGTCTCTAAGGTGCCACAAGTACTCCTTTTCTTTTTGGGATACAGACTAACCCAGTTGTTACTCTGAAACAAGAATTATTAAAAGACTAGAAAATATGCCTTATAGCGACAGACTCAAAGAGCTCAACCTGTTTAGCTTAACAAAGAGAAGATTAAGGGGTGACTTGATTACCATCTGCGTACCTACATGGGGGACAAATACTTGGGTTCTTCAATCTAGAAGAGAAAGTTATAACATGATCCAAGGCTGGAAGTTGAAGCTAGACAAGTTCAGACTGGAAGGCATAAATTTTTTTTTTTTGAGAGAGAGTGTAATTAACATTGGAACAACTTACCAAAAGTCATGGTGGATTCTCCATCACTGACAATTTTAAATCAAGATTACATGTTTTTCTAAATGATCTGCTCTAGGAATTACTTTGGGGAAAGTCTATGGCCTGTGTTATACAGGAAGTCAGACTAGACTATCACAACAGACCCTTCTGGCCTTGGAATCTATGAATCTATGGGGTTTCTAAGAGAGTCTTTGTCACAGACACAGCACCTCTGGGCTTTTTGCTTTCCCTGCCTTGCTCTGATGTGTGGTGAGAAGCAGGGACAGGGTAGAGCAGGGGTTCTCAAACTGAAGGTCAGGACCCCTCGGGGGGTCATGAGGTTATTACCTGGATGATCGTGAGCTGTCAGCCTCCACCCCAAACCCCGCTTTGCTTCCAGCATTTATAATGGTGTTAAATATATTAAAAAGTGTTTTTAATTTATAAGGCGGGGTCACACTCAGAGGCTTCCTCTGTGAAAGGGGTGACCAGTACAAAAGTTTGAGAACCACTGCGGTAGAGGAATAAATGAAAAGAAGTTGCCAGCATGCCATTTGGGGGACGAAGCCCTGGATGAAGCCGTGGAAATTTTGCTTCCCTGCAGGGAGGAAGAGTGAGAAAAGGTTTTGTTTGCTGCTGCCTCAACATAAGGTTTAAAAGCTAGGATGCCAGTAAAGAAGGTGGGATCGTGCAAATGCCTTTGATTGTATGGACAACTGCCGAGTAACATTTTTCGCTGTTACAGTTTAACACTGTTTAACACTGTCCGCTGGAACATGGTATGATGGGATAACATGGCTTTGGTAATTAAATATCATGGTAAATAGGCCCAATGGCCTGTGATGGGTTTTAGATGGGGTAAGATCCAAGTTACCTGGGAAAGAATTTTCTGTAGTATCTGGCTGATGAATCTTGCCCATATGCTCAGGGTTTAGCTGATCGCCATATTTGGGGTCGGGAAGGAATTTTCCTCCAGGGCAGATTGGAAGGCCCTGGAGGTTTTTCGCCTTCCTCTGTAGCATGGGGCACGGATCACTTGCTGGAGGATTCTCTGCTCCTTGAGGTCTTTGAACTACAATTTGAGGACTTCAATAACACAGATATAGGTGTGAGGTTTTTTTGTGGGAGTGGTGGGTGAAATTCTGTGGCCTGCGTTGTGCAGGAGGTCAGACTAGATGATCATAATGGTCCCTTCTGACCTAAATATCTATGAATCTATGAATCTATGAGAATGGCCAAGCCCTGAGCCCCAGAGGCAAGTCTGAGTTGCCTCCAATTTTTACAAGAAGAGAGGCATAAATCCAACCGTCTTTGATCTGGAGAAAGACCAGTGCCCCAGGGAAAAAAAATGGTTAGCGACCTCTCGTAATTGTTGTTCTTCGAGATGTGTTGTTCATCTCCATTCCATGTCAGGTGTGTGTGCGCGCCCCACATGCACCAGTGCCGGAAGTTTTTCCCCCCAGTGGTATCCATAGGGCCGGCTCTAGCACCCTGTGGAGTTGTGAGCATATGCGCTGGTATGAGGAGTGCCGCCCCCACCCCTTCATTTCCTTCTTGCCAGAACTCCGACAGAGGGGAAGGTGGGTAGGTCATGGAATGGACATGAGCAACACATCTTGAAGAGCAACAGATACAAGAGGTAGGTAACAGTTTTTTCTTCTTCTTCGAGTGCTTGCTCACATCCATTCCATGTCAGGCGATTCACCAGCAGTGCCTCTGGAGGTGGGCCACGAGTTCATGGACACGTTGATTGTAATACCACTCTGCCCAAGCCAGCATCATCTTGACCCTGTTGAGTGATGGCATAGTGGGTCATGAAAGTACGGATAAATGACCACTTTGCTGCCCTGCGGATGTCCTGGATTGGAACATGAGCCAGGAACGCTGCCGATGACGCCTGTGCGCTTGTTCAATGAGCTGTCAGTATCGGGGGAGGTGTGGCCTTTGCCTGCTCGTAGCAAGTTCAGATGCAGGCAGTCATCCAGGATGAAATTCTCTGAGATGACACCTGGAGTAGACCTACAGAAGGGCTTGGTTCACTCAAGGGAGAAAGCCAGGGCATGTCTGACATCCAGAGTATGCAGATGCCTCTCCTCGTTGGAGTTGTGTGGCATTCGGAAGAACACTGGCAGGAAGATATCCTGATTGACATGAAACTGCGATTCCACCTTTGGCATGAAGACTGGTGGGGGCGCAGGTGGACCTTGTCCTTGTGGAACACCCTATAAGGGGGTTTTGAGGTTAGAGCTTTAATCTCTGAGCTCCTTCTCGCCAAAGTGATCACTACAAGGAAGGCAACCTTCCACGATAGATGTAGAAGAAAGCAGAATGCCAGGGGCTTGAAGGGAGGACCAGTGAGCCTAGACAGAACTAGACTGAGGTCCCATGGGGGGACCGGATCACAGACCAGTGAGAAAAGTCTTTCCAGGCCCTTGAGAAATCTGATTATCATCGCATGAGAGAAGACTGATCTACTCCGGATGTGAGGGTGGAAGGCCGATATGGCTGCCAGATATACCTTGATTAATGAGAGTGCTAGGCCTTGTTGCTTTAGGTGGAACAAGTATTCCAAGATGGATTGTAAAGATGACTGAGCCGGAGAAATGTTACCTTCAGACACCCAGCAAATGAAGCATTTCCACTTGGCCAGGTAGATGGCCCTGGTGAAGTGTTTTCTGCTTCCCAGTAGAACCTGTTGGACCTGCCTGGAGCAGGCCTTCTCCTCGAGGCTTAGCCAGACAGCATCCATGCTGTCAGGTGCAGGAGGCGAGGTTTGGATGTAACAGTCATCCATGGTCCTGCGAGATCAGGTCTGGGCAGTTCAGAAGTGTCCATGGGGCTGTCACCGCTACGTCCACCAGCATGTCAAAGCAATGCAGGCAAGGCCATGCCAGAGCTATCATGATGATCTGCGCTTTGTCTCTCTTGATCTTCAGGAGGACCTTGTGGATGAGGGGGATTGGCAGAAAGGGTACATCAGGTCGCCCACCCATGGCACGAGAAAGGCATCTGAAAGCGAGCCACTGTCAAGCCCTTACAGAGAACAAAACCAGTGACATTTTCTGTTTTGTCTGGTAGTTAATAGATCCACCTGTAGAATTCCCCACTTTTGGAAGATGATCCTGATGAGCTCTGGGTGGAGAGACCACTCATGGCGAGAGAAGAAGGACCTGCTGAGGTGATCTGCGAAAGTGTTCCTGACTCCGGGAGGTGTGAGGCTTCCAGGTGGATAGCAAGTTTGATGCAGAAGTCCCACGGGCGAAGGTCTTCTTGGCAGAGGGCTGATGACCGTGCTCCCCTTGCTTGTTGACAGAGAACATTGATGCTGTGTTGTGCGTCAATACCTCTACTACCTTGCCCAACAGCCAGGGAAGGAAACTTCGCAAGCCAGATGGATAGCCCTGAGTTCTCTGATGTTTATATGCAACGACAGTTCCTCTCGGGACCAAAGGCCTTGGGTTATGAGGGTACCAAGATGGGCTCCCCAGCCCAAGTCTGAGGCATCCGACACCAGGGACACCGTGAGTCGTAGGGCTTCAAACAGAACCCCTTTTGTCACATGATATGGGTTCGACCACCATGCTAGTGAGGTAAGTATTGGTGGCGGGATTGTGAGAACTATGTCCAAGTGACGTTTGGTTGGGGAGTAAACTGACGCCAGCCACACTTCTCAGGGACTGAAGCGTAGCCTTGCGTGCTATACTACGTAGCCGCACGCTGCCATGTGCCCTAACAGTCTGAGGCATACCCGGGCCACGGTGATAGGTGAGTTGTGACTTGGGCGACCTGTTCTGACACAGCCAGGAATCTGGCTTCTGGTAAGAAGGCTCTGGCTTGGGTAGAGTCGAGAACTGCCCCGATTAATTTTATCCTCTGTATTGGGACTAGTGTCAATTTCTGTTCATTTATCAATATGCAGTACCGCGACACTGTGCTGGACTTGTGCTCTCAAGTGACCCTTGATAAGCCAATCATCAAGGTACTGGTAGAATTGTATGCCCAGACGTCTGAGGTAGGCTGCAACCACTGCCATACATTTTGTGAACACTCTTGGCGCTGTTGATAGGCCAAACGGGAGCACTGCAAACTGGTAATGGTGTTTTCC
This sequence comes from Chelonia mydas, assembly GCF_015237465.2. NCBI lineage: Eukaryota > Metazoa > Chordata > Testudines > Cheloniidae > Chelonia > Chelonia mydas. Next base: position 254,130,739 of record NC_057850.1, read on the forward strand.
CACCATGAAACATAGGAATCTTCTGTGGCCACGGAAGATAGAAATTTGGAAGTACGTGTCCTTTAAGTTGAGGGTGGCATACCAGTCTCCAGGATCCAGGGAGGGGATGATGGAGGCCAAAGATCATGGACTCTAATTTTTAAGTCACTTTAACAGTCAGGCAGTGATCCTGATACAAAACATCATTTTGTTGATGCACTGTTGCAGGTGGCTTGTAGACTCCTATGGATATAAGGGAAGTGAGAGTGTCTCTCTGGGAGAGGAGGACCTGGGATCTAGGCTGAACAGTCCTTGAAGAGAAAGTAGTCATGAAGTGGTCATGCTTATGCTTGACTTTGAAGATCATTTTCAGTTGCCTAGGAAATAAAACCACACCATAGGAAGGGATAGATGTTGACATCCTACAGCTTGCATGCACTGTTTGGAACGGAGTGGGGAACCACCTGGTCACAAAGCACATGTTTAATTTTTCATACGTAAGGGGAGTTGACAAAATCTTCCACTTCAGGGGATAGAAAGGGATTAGATTGAATTAAAGATTTTATTTTAGTTACCAGAAAGGAGATCATGTGGAAGTTTTAATTCCTGACCCTAAAATCTTTTTTCAGGTGAGGATTGAGGTAATTTGGCACTATATTCCATGAGAAAAAACAGTCTGAATTCTTCCATTGATTTTACATTGTTTGGATTTGTGACTGATAATATACTCTCAAAACATACTGACAGGTTTCAGAGTAGCAGCCGTGTTAGTCTGTATTCGCAAAAAGAAAAGGAGGACTTGTGGCACCGTAGAGACTAACAAATTTATTTGAGCATGAGCTTTCGTGAGCTACAGCTCACTTCATCGGATGCAGAACACAATGCCATCCACAGCTCAGAAACAACTCTGACATCATAATCAAAAAGGCTGACAAAGGAGATGCTGTCGTCATCATGAATAGGTTGGAATATGAAAAAGAGGCTGCCAGGCAGCTCTCCAACACCACTTTCTACAAGCCATTACCCTCCGATCCCACTGAGGGTTACCAAAAGAAACTACACCATTCGCTCAAGAAACTCCCTGAAAAAGCACAAGAACAAATCCGCGCAGACACACCCCTGGAACCCTGACCTGGGGTATCCTCTATCTGCTACCCAAGATCCATAAAACTGGAAATCCGGGACGCCCCATCATCTCAGGCATTGGCACCCTGACTGCAGGATTGTCTGGCTATGTAGACTCCCTCCTCAGGCCCTACGCTACCGGCACTCCCAGCTATCTTCAAGACACCACTGACTTCCTGAGGAAACTACAATCCATCGGTGATCTTCCTGAAAACACCATCCTGACCACTATGGATGTAGAAGCCCTCTACACTAACATTCCACACAAAGATGGACTAGAAGCTGTCAGCAACAGTATCCCCAATAATGTCACGGCAAACCTGGTGGCTGAACTTTGTGACTTTGTCCTCACCCATAACTATTTCACATTTGGAGACAATGTATACCTTCAAATCAGCGGCACTGCTATGGGTACCCGCATGGCCCCACAGTATGCCAACATTTTTATGGCTGACTTAGAACGCTTCCTCAGCTCTCATCCCCTAACACCCCTACTCTACTTGCGCTACATTGATGACATCTTCATCATCTGGACCCAAGGAAAAGATGCCCTTGAGGAATTCCACCATGATTTCAACAATTTCCATGCCACCATCAACCTCAGCCTGGACCAGTCCACACAAGAGATCAACTTCCTGGACACTACGGTGCTAATAAGCGATGGTCACATAAACACCACCCTATACCATAAGCCTACTGACTGCTATTCCTACCTACATGCCTCCAGCTTTCATCCAGACTACACCACACAATCCATTGTCTACAGCCAAGCTCTACAACCGCATTTGCTCCAACTCCTCAGACAGAGACAAACACCTATAAGATCTCTATCAAGCATTCTTACAACTACAATACCCACCTGCTGAAGTGAAGAAACAGATTGACAGAGCCAGAAGAGTACCCAGAAGTCACCTACTACAGGACAGGCCCAAGAAAGAAAATAACAGAACGCCACTAGCCATCACCTTCAGCCCCCAAATAAAACCTCTCCAACGCATCATCAAGGATCTACAACCTATCCTGAAGGACGACCCATCACCCTCACAGATCTTGGGAGACAGGCCAGTCCTTGCTTACAGACAGCCCCCCAACCTGAAGCAAATACTCACCAGCAACCACACAACAGAACCACTAACCCAGGAACTATCCTTGCAACAAAGCCCGTTGCCAACTGTGTCCACATATCTATTCAGGGGACACCATCATAGGGCCTAATCACATCAGCCACACAATCAGAGGCTCGTTCACCTGCACATCTACCAATGTGATATATGCCATCATGTGCCAACAATGCCCCTCTGCCATGTACATTGGTCAAACCTGACAGTCTCTACGTAAAAGAATAAATGGACACAAATCAGACGTCAAGAATTATAACATTCAAAAACCAGTTGGAGAACACTTCAATCTCTTTGGTCACTCGATTACAGACCTAAAAGTTGCAATTCTTCGACAAAAAAACTTCAAAAACAGACTCCAACGAGAGACTGCTGAATTGGAATTAATTTGCAAACTGAATACAATTAACTTAGGCTTGAATAGAGACTGGGAGCGGATGGGTCATTACATAAAGTAAAACTATTTCCCCTTGTTTATTCCCCCCTCACACCCCCCACTGTTCCTCAGACGTTCTTGTCAACTGCTGGAAATGGCCCACTTTGATTATCACTACAAAATGTCGTCCCCCCCGCTGGTAATAGCTCACCTTACCTGATCACTCTTGTTACAGTGTGTATCATAACACCCACTGTTTCATGTTCTCTATGTATATAAATCTCCCCGCTGTATTTTCCACTGAATGCATCCGATGAAGTGAGCTGTAGCTCACGAAAGCTTATGCTCAAATAAATTTGTTAGTCTCTAAGGTGCCACAAGTACTCCTTTTCTTTTCTCAAAACATGTCACACAAGCTATACAAAATAAGCTTTTATATATTGTATACAAAATAAAAGTAGAAAGGATCACAGTGTGAAGTAAAATGAAACAGGAACATGTAATTTAATAGATCTAGAACATTCTACATATTTTGCCTATATCCTCCCCCTACCCTTTGAATACCGATTGTCATCTTAGGCCTGAACCTCCAAAATGCACAGAAACACACCTGGGTCTATGCAGAGCTCCACCAACTGTGTGGGGCTCTGTGTGGGCCCAGGGGTCCACCTGCACATATCTCACAGCAGGATCAGGGTCTTAGGTTGTCAGCTCTTCGGTGAAGGGCCTATCTAGGTCTTCTTGTGTTTGCAAAGAACTTAGCCCAATGGTCTGATCAGGACTGGGGCTTCTAAGTGCTAACATAACAGAAATTGATTTGTGATGCTTTGTGAAATAATTACAGCTAAATTGTACATCAACTTATCCAACAAGATTGAATTCCCTTGCAGTAATCTCACTCGCGCAGGGGGAAAAGAGAGGTGAAAAAAGAGGTGAAAGTTACTTAGGTTATTTACTAACCCCTTCTCCTTTTATGTATTATCAATTATTAGTTTATTAATTCATTTAAGTTTTGATGTTTAGAAAGATTCTGCACCTCATACATGTGATCTCACACCTGGAAACTGGAATAATGGATATTGCTCGTTAACACTGACCCATGTAAAACAAGTATTACCCATTGACATCTGGTGTTCCCACCACCACACATACATTTACTGAAATAATACAATCAGTGATTTAAAATACGAAATAGTTTAATTATTTTTATAACTGTAAGTGTTACCCAGAACATACAACAGGTCTTTTCAGTGAATTACAAAAAAAACCCCAAACAAACAAGAAACACCTCGCATATAGAACAGCAGCTGATAAGTAACATGAGTTGAACTGAATAAAACAATAGTTGTAACTATTTATTAGCCACATACATACAACACAACTGATTATTTAAATAAGGAAACAATCACATACATAAAAAAAATGCTAGAAAATTACACTGGCCATGATTTATTACAGGATTCTCATAAATCTGTGACTTTCATACATGTAATACAAACCTTAGCATCTCTTTCTACTGTTGTACCTTTTTCTTAATATAAACCATATTTAAGTGTACACATCATGGTAGGTTACATTACACAAGTGAACACAATCTAGCCGCAAGGCTCCCTGGTATTCCACATAAGAGAGCTGTCTAACCGAAAACAAAAAATGCACACCAAATTCACTAGTTAAGGTGTATCAACTTTCTAAAATAGCAAAGTATGTCCCAACAGAAATCTGTGTAGTATAAATAACCTTTTTTAAAGTTAAGTGTTACACAAGAGGTAGAAGTGATATTTTTGCAACGTTCATTAAATATCCAGTTATTTTACAGAAACACTGAAATAAGCCTAAATTGACTAATCATTAAGTATTAACAATTGACATCTTGCTTCTTTTAGTTAAATGTATACTTCCACTTATTTCTGTTGGGTCTACTAAATGGATTAACTCACAATAGCTTTCTTCAGTAATATTTCACTAACAGTGTAAAATTTGTTTTTAATTAAATGAGATTGACCAACATACATGTAAAAGATATACTTCAGACACTAAACAGTATATTAAAATATAGACACTATTAGTCTTTGTATATGTCATAAAAATAAAAGTAAACTTATTTTCCCCATATATATTGGAAATAGCCTAATTTTGTGGGGGAAAAAAACCCTAGGTTCATTAAGTTATTACTGTGCATACACAAGTTTTAGACCAGTTTTATTTTGTACAGTAAAAAATGTAAAGCAACCTTTATCTGGAATTGATTTTTTTAAAGTTGACACTGGTCTATCCTTGCTCTCATTAGTTAGCTTTCATATAGTATATGCAAACAATTTCCTTTTTAAAGCTTATCTGGCAAATAAGAAGCAGAGGAATTATAGTTTCACTTCCCCAATTCTAAAAAAGTTGCTCAAAACTACTTTATTCCATACATTTTCAACTTCTAACAACAAAGGCTAAATAAATACATTATAATGCACCTTATTTTTTTGCACCTTTAATTGTAGTATTGCTAAGAAAGAAAAATGAGTCACCACGCTATAAAATTGACAGATTTGGTTGCACTATTAAAAAGTAAAAAACTAAAGAAAAAGAAAGTGCTTTTTAAAAGCAAATTGTAAAACAATTTATCATAAAAAAGTAACTTCATAGATACACAGTTTTTCCTTTTATAATTATTTATACATTTCCACAAAACAGAAAAGTGCTGGTGATTGAGACAGATAAAACTGCACAAGAAACAAATCAAGATCTTAACACGGTTAAGGCTGTATTTCTATCCAGGCAAATCAGGATAAAACAAGGTGCAAATTTCTCAAAAGCCTATTGATTTAACTCAGCCAAAGCATCTTACAGTAGGTACATTCCTCAGCTTTAAATGAAAGCAGACTATTCCTCCTAACTCCAAGATGTTACTATGTTTAAAAACCTTACAATAAAGTTAGGAAAAACATATGTTTCTGGAGTTTCTTGGTACCTAATGTTCAACATGAACTGCAAAGCCTGCATATACAAAAACTTAAATAGTAAAGACTTAGGTCAGTAAAACAGTAAACCCAACTGAAGTCAGTATCTGGCAAAACTATTGACTTCAATGGAAGCAGGATCGTGAACAATTTCTGTGTAGCCTTAATTTCAAATGCATTTACATTTAAAGACACATTTGAAAGTTAGCTCCTCCATCATATCAGCCTAATATACCAGTGTGTGGTGTTCCTGCTCTCTTTTTCAGTTGAGGTCAACTCTTGCAGAGTTGAAAAAGAATCCTGAACTCAAGTTTTCACAAATTAGCGGAGACCTGCACATTTTACAAAAGCCAATTCTACTCAAATGTCCTGAACGGAAAGGAGAATTAATTTAAAGCTCACTTCTCAGACCCTACAAAAAAACACACCAGTCATCTTTTGGATTGCCTCAGAATCCATCATTTTGACATAAAGCTGCACAGAGCACAGACAGAAAATGAAACCAGCTTTCAGAGCAGGTCAGAAAATGGCATTGTGTTTTATATTATCTTTTAAAAATAATTCTAAAGGGTTTTACATTTTATTCATAGTAATACTGTATAGCAATTAAAAAAACCCAAACACATCCAACTTCCTATAGGCCATCTCCTTAGTTCAGTGAGAACCAGTAGCTGTGACTTCACAAAAGGATGTGTTCCGAGAATGTCACATTGAATAGTGTTGAAAGCTATGGTTTCAGGCCGAGGAGAACTGAGATGAAAAAACCCGAACGTTAGTTATGTGCTAAATGCCCTTCACTATCAGGGACATTGAGCACAAATGAATTTTACTTCATTTAAAAAAAAGTAACCATCACTGTTTCCACAAATGGAGGAGAGCAAAAGGCAGAAGATGAGGCCCTGTAGAAAGCACCTGGTTTGTTGTAAAGACTTCTTGATCCTGGAGATCCCCTCTGTTGGGACATGGCACCATACAGAACAGCCACATTCCCGGACAATCTCACTTCCCTTAATGCTGACAAATTAATACTGATCTCATTAGTGTTAACTTACACCAGTTCTATCACAATAGCTTTACTATCATAGGGACTCTGGGGATGTAGAGGAGGAGAGGCAAAGGCACAGGTGCTAAACATATTGGTGGAACAGTACTCATTTTGCAGCAGGCCATACACTTTCTGTGGGGGGAACAAAAAAGTGGAAATAGGAAACAACCACAAGCTTCTAGTCCACTATCAGGGGAATAACCCATAAAAGGGATGTTAGCTGGTGATTTTTAAGTCTATACTGTATTGTGTTATCAATTTAGGATCTTAAAGTTTCAGCCCTATTCTAATAAAATAAATACAATTGTATTTTAACTAACATGATCTGAACAAGAATTCTTAAACATTCTGCACTCTTGGAACTGAGCTGACTAGTATTGTGGACTAGCCGCAGTGCACACTCAGCACCCTCATCCCCACACTTAACCGCACACCTGAAATGTGTGAGCCAATTAGAAGAAAAAAGGACAGGATGGGGTGAAAACTTTTCAAACAGAAAAATTCACCGTATACTGTTTGATTGCTCCACAAACTGAAAAACTCACACACCGCTATCCACTTTAATCCAGACTGCTAACTAATAACCCAGGTCTGCTTCCCCTGAAGTCAATAACATGAGACTAGGGTTAGGCTCTAACAAACCAGAAAGGAAATGATATTTATTCACCTGAAGCTCTGAATGGAATATGTATGGAAACTGCTTTTCATTATCAAGTCAAACAGTAGTCAATTAGGAACACTATATGACTGCACAGAACTATTGTAATCCCAAACTTACACTGGTAAACTTCCAGAAGACAGTATTTCCCCCCTGAAATATAGAAGAATGTGTAGCAAACCAAAAACAGAACGGAAGCGTCTTGAAAGAATTTTTGTTTTTACATGTCAATGATGTTAATTGTTTAAGTATTTCAAGAAATGGGCAGAAAAATTTCCATACTAAGAGGACCATCAGATAGTTCACATTTTAAGAAGAATACAGGCCGGTCAAGTCAAAAAGAATTAAATGTGCACATGTTGCATTTGTGGGCAACACAACTAAACTCTGTTATGAATACACTTGACTTGTGGCAACGCTCAACAGCTATGGTGCCTTACACATGTTAAAGAGTCCATAACTGGACAATGAAATATTATGCAAGAAAAACACTAATACCATATGCTACGTTAGCTATAGTCAAATGCAGCTACATTTGACCCCTTTAAATGTATTATTAAATTGCAACAGAAAGCTAAAGTGAGCATACACAGTTACTTACCGTTTTTGAAAAATAAGACTTTTAAAGGCACATTAACTATATTATGAACTGATTAAGATCACATTCCTGCACAATAACTTACATACAAACAATACAATAAGGACCTAATATGCCCAATACATTCAATACTACAAAACAATCCTGCAAGACTACAAATTATTCTGTAAATAGAAACGCAAATCAAGACTTTCAAATACTATGTTAACAGGAAACAGAAATCGTAACTTAAATTCCAACAACTCAAATACTGTAAACTCTGAAAATGTTTCAAACCACTAACTATAGCTTCACAAAAACACATTTGACCTTCAGATATTAGTGCAAACAGATTTTGCACACGCACACACACGCGCACACACACACACACAGACAGCACTGAAATAATTCTCTTCAGTACCAATTTTTAGTTTTAGACTAAGGCTTAAAAATATCCACTGAAATGGATTAAGTTTTCTTTAGAAAACGTGGAGCATACTTTTAATAAGATTCTGCCTTCTAATGATTCTTTTGTTTAATCAGTGGATCAAAATGAGGCTTTAGTGACTTCCTGTTCTACAAAATGATGCACTCATCACCTCATTATCATTAACAATGGTACGACCACTGGTACTATATTGGTACTAATAGAACTATAAGACTACAGATGTTCTAGAAACATTCACAGGTCCAAAATTACAGACTGTTTGGAATATTTAGCAAGTACATGTATATGCAAACAGAATTATATATTTATCAAGAAAGTGTCAAATTCAATATCATAACATCATGAAACACAGATAAATCTTCATTTTAAGTCTTTGCACTTTTTCTCCTGTCCTCAACATAATTATTTTTTAAAACAAGAACTGCTCTCCAAAGCCATTCATCAATATACTAACACCTAAGAACACACTTGGTAATTAGTACATTTTGAAAGACAATCTAACATTAAGACACGATTGATAAAGCATTAAAATACTCATATGAATATGAATTATTCATCCTTTTCTAATTCTTACTCTGTACATTCACATTGATACGTAACACTTCTGATTGTCTAAGCCCCAGAATGAAGACTAGTAAATAGCAATTAAACATATGAAATCTTCTCATGCTAAAACAAATCAATTAAACAGCTTTGGTAACCTAGTATAGTTAGCTTTGTGTAAATATCTTGCAAACATCCCTACCCCTCAAAAAACCCCTATATACTGTGTGTATTTATATATATAATATACATAGTTCCTGAGTAAATCATTAAATCTGATTATTAGGAAGGTTTGGCAAAAGACCCAACTGTATATTATTAAAATAGAATTTTAAATAAACATTTAATCAAAACATTAAAATAAATATGGAATGTTTCTGAAAATTAAAATACCATAAACATATTATTAACCATGTAATTTTTCATTAAGTGCATACTTACTGTTTTTAACCATTAGGCATCAGTAAATCTAATTTCTAAGTCTGAGTAACAATTTTATGTTAACTGCCAACTGTATTTTAATGCAATATACTGCAACTCTAAAAATTCCTTAAATTAGTTCTTCATTTATTTATTATGTAAAAATTTTGCCACAAGGATTATACTATGGGAACTTTTGGTTTAGATTAGTCCAGCTGGAAACTTTTAATTGGCAGAACAAGCAGGTCATGTAACTAACGTTAAACTCTGATTATTCCAGTCAGACTCTTGGCAATTACCTGAAAGATTTGACACCCTGTCACAATAGCAAAGCAGAAGTGTGGACTATTCAGTGTTGAGTGACAGTACAAACAATTACATTTTTTAGCAATCATTCTGGCACTTAAAAGAATACATAATGGTGCAAAACCCCCAATAATTATGGAATACCGTTTAAAAATGACATTTCTAAAGAATGCTAAATTTTAAAACTAACAAATGAAGAAAAGAATCAAAATTAGCTTAGCCACTCACTGGTTTCTCAGATCATGGCTTGGGTCACAGCTGATACATAGCTTTGGCTAAGTGGTCAAGAAAATGATCAGCTATTGCCCAGTTCCCCTTATTAATAAAATCTTTATCTTACATAGAAGACACTGCAAGACCAGCAATATTAAAACTGCAATAACACTATTACAAGAAATATTTGTCAACACCAGAATCACAGTAATAAAATTGCAGCACTGATCAGTTGAGTTATCCTCATTTTTTCTGATAACCTAGCAAAAAAAGTTCTCCATAGCACAATGCAATTCACTTTCTTCCTTTTTTTTTTTCTGCACAGTTATTCAGAAATCTGTATGGGTTCCTCACGTTTCTCTTTTTTGCTTCCCTGGTCTTCAGGATCTGCACTATTTTTTTCTTGTGTGCTTGTGTTTCCTGGACAAAGCTCTTGCAATGCCCTTTCGACCTCCTCCTGTTTCACTGGAGTGCTTAAGGAGGTTTTTGGTAGAGTCATCTGCAGTGCACACCATAAAGCAGTACGAGCCTTGCGTGTGGAAACAGCTAACTCTTTAATGGCAGCTGCCAGAGCAAGAACATCTACAAAGACAAGAACATGCAACCACATCACAACAGAACTAATAAACCACCATGACATCTATTGATTAGACAAAAATCTCTTGAATTCAGCCAACACTTTGTATTATAGTAATGACAGGTTTCAGAGTAGCAGCCGTGTTAGTCTGTATTCGCAAAAAGAAAAGGAGGACTTGTGGCACCTTAGAGACTAACAAATTTATTTGAGCATAAGCTTTCGTAAGCTACAGCTCACTTCATCGGATGCATCTGCCATAAGCTCCACTGAATGCATCTGACGAAGTGAGCTGTAGCTCATGAAAGCTTACGCTCAAATAAATTTGTTAGTCTCTAAGGTGCTACAAGTACTCCTTTTATTATAGTAATGTAATTCCAAGAAACTGTGGGAAAGATTGCACCCTGTTATTAAAGAACCACATTTCCAATATTTCTTTAGTTATATTCTAGGCTTTCCAATGCACCGAAGTTATGAGATAAATTCAGACTCCAGAACATGGGCTGTTGGTGACAAATGGTGCTGACATACAAAGCAGGGGGGAAAAAAAGAAAAAAAGAACTTTGTACTAAAAATTTCCTTTCCTTCAAGATAGTGTGACAACTTACATGTTATCATTCACTGAGTTCAGCCCATTCACAACAAAGGAATTATTGAACACCCTACAGGAGATTTAATCCCAAACCTGCAAGTCCTATACCAGGGGTCGGCAACCGGCGGCACGCATGCCAAAGGCGGAACACGAGCCGATTTTTACTGGCACGCTGCTGCCAGCCGGGGTCCCGGCCGCCGCCCCTGCTCAGCCTGCTGCCAGCCTGAGTGAACAGAACCCCAGGCCGGCAGCGGGCTGAGCGGGGCCGGTGGCTGGGACCCCGGCTGGCAGGAGCTGGCGGACGGAACCCCAGACCAGTGGTGGGCTGAACGTCTCAGCCCGCCCTCGGTCTGGGGCTCTGTCCGCCGGTGCAGTGTGTTAAATTTCTCCCCGTAGGCATGTGCTACTTGCGGAGCACCAGGACTGGCATCCGTAAATAGTACACCGTCAGCAGCACATTCCTATGGAGAGAAATGTAATACACTACACTGGGTAGAGAAGGCTGTGCCCCCCCAAACAGCCGGCCCACTTCCCTCCCCCGACTGCCCCCCTCATAACCTCTGACCCATCCAACACCGCCCCTGCTCCTTGTCCCCCCCCCCTCCTGGGACCTCCTGCCCCCTGACTATCCCCCTCAGAACCCTCCACCCATCCAATCCCCCTGCTGCTTGTCTCCTGACCACCCCCTCCGGGATCCCACCCCCCCCCATCCAAGCCCCCCTGCTCCCTGACTGCCCCAACCCCTATCCACAGCCCCGACCCCTGACAGGCCCCTTGGGACGCCCACGCCTATCCAATCACCCCTGTTCTCTGTCCCCTTACCATGCCGCTCAGAGCATCAGGACTGGCAGCCGTAAGCGGTACACTGTAAGTAGCACATTCCTATGGGGAGCAATTTAATACACTACACCCATCCCCGCTCAGCCTGCTGATGGTCTGGAGTTCTTAAAATATGTTCTCTCACCCCTTATCAAAAGTTACACTACAATTAGCTTAAAAACTTGAAAACTTAAAAACTCTGTCTGTATATTACAGAAATCGTTAAAAATGTATAATGTTAATAAATACATAGGTTTGATGAAACAAAGTAGTTGTACTTATGTGCCTGCACTTAATTTGTGTTTTCGATGATTTACCTTCTAAAAAAATCTTGCATGTCTCGCACCCCCAGAAAGGGCATCCTGCACCCTCAGGGTGCGTGCACCCCAGGTTAAGAACCACTGCACTAAACTGGTAAGATCTGCATTTTAATTTAATTTTAAATGAAGTTTCTTAAACATTTTAAAAACCTTGTTTACTTTACATACAACAATAGTTTAGTTACATAATATAGACTTACAGAGAAAGACCTTCTAAAAATGTTAAAATGTATTACTGGCACGTGAAACCTTAGAGTGAATAAATGACAACTTGGCACACCACTTCTGAAAGGTTGCCGACCCCTGTCCTATACCTACCCTTCCTGCTTGGTTTTAAAAAAGTAAACTGGAGCTTCACCTGACAGAGATAGCCAATGCCTCACTCAGTGAGTAAGTCCACCCTTCATCCTTCAGTCATAGACCAGACTGACCAACACTTAAGAAATACACCCTGGATGCACTTGAATTGGCTAGTATCCACTATGAAATCTTTAGGGTTCCCAGCAAGCTAGCAATAAATCACTTTCAGTCTCATTGATCTCAAACCAAGATATCGGCCCCTAAGCAATCTGGATTTACCCAAGAACATGGAGCAAAAATTGTATTACTGGCACAGATGGATGTTCTCTTGATGTAGATGGATGGAGGGCAGCCTTCCACCTTTATCCTGGCTCTCTCTGCAACATTTAACATGATCAATCACGATATACTGCTCTGTGTAAGATACTTATTCCTTGTGGATAATCATAACGATTCAAGAAATCACAAAGGAGAAAACACCTTGAAAGACTAACTCTTGTCTTGTCTCCTTGTAAGATCTAATCTTCAGTTTGCCTGTATAGGATGAGCGGTCTTTCTTGTTGCATCTGGACCGGTTGAAAGGAGATACAAGATTTATAGTATGTATGGTCTTTCTGGAGAACATGTGTGGAGGTAGACAATGACTTTGTCCTACTTGAAATTCTCCGCCATTCTTGTCTGGGTTACACAGATCACAATCACCACTACGAAAGTAGCAACTGCTTGCTTGAAAAATATAACCCACGGATGAAGCCAAAGCTGCCTTTTAACTCGTGCACTACCCACGAAGGGTCTGGCTAGAAATGTGATTGGGGCTAGCATGAATAAAACTGCCAGAGATATTTGTCATTAAAAAAAACAATTCTTTTGTCCTTGTTTGGGATAAGTTCCTCCAAACATGCAACTGCAGTGGAAGTCTACAAGAATCTGTCTACTCGCTCAAATGTGGATTTTTTTTTATTACAGCTTTTCCAGTCTGTCTGACATCTTTAAGAGGAAAAAGTCCACAGGATCAGGATGGTCTTATTTTTCAGCTGAGACTGTGGATTCCACTTTTGGAGTCTGGACATACGGCCTTTTCCATGTGGAATTTACTTACTTTCAATTAACTGCCGAATACAACTTCTGTTCTTGGCGGTGAACTCGAACTCTTCAACACCAAGATCTGGGGGTAAAGCCTGTTCTTTTCACTGCTAGCAGGGAAGTACTAGCCCACAATATGCTTACCTTAGGATCCTGGGCTTCTATCTTACACAAAGAGTTATCCTCCTCCCTCCTCTTCCTTTTTTCTTTTTTTTTTTAAACAAAGCAAAAACAAAGAAACCCAACTTTTCTTTTTCTTTTTTTTTTTGGTGCCTCCAAATTGGATAGTTGGGCTCCCAACAAAAGAGGACTGGTTTTGATTCACCAGTGCACTTGACTCCTGTCATCAAACAGTCTTGCTTGCTATACCTCGGCAGAAGCTGCCAATCAGGCCAAATTTGTAGTGGTTTTGTGACAAACAAAACATCAATTAATAAGCAGTGTAAGACCAAGGAAATTTTCACTGTGTAAGCTAAGAAGGATGAAAGCCCACTCTCAATCACTATTAATGACGAAGCTCAATTTGTTAAAATGAGTACAACCTAATTAAGGATGGTGAATTGCTTACTTGGCAGATATTTTTGTTTGGTATCAATTCCCAGTCATAGGCTACCTTTTTACAGCGATAACTCTCATATCCCCTGCCTGTTAAATAGCAGCATGCATTGAAACAAGTAGGAATTCATCCAGAGTCTTTAACAAAATCTGATTATTTAATATAATAAAGAGGGCTTTTTTTTTTTTAAACCAAGAAAATATCTTGTGACAAGAAGGGGTCTAAAAATCAACAACACAAAACAGAATAAAGTCTATGCAGAAATTACCTGATACAAGTGAGGGGGATTTTTCTCTTTTAAAGTCAAAGGCACACATATAGAGAAAGTTTCTGTTTAAGGGAGTAAGTCTACTTGTTACCATTAAAACAACATTTAAAATGTGTTACAAATTGAACTGAATACAAATTGGAAAAAAAACCAAATTTTTAGAACTACAAAGCAATCAAAAGTATTTACCTTTTTCATTATTATAGCGAGGTGCTCCTTGTCTCTGTGGATTGGCAGCATTGACAATCTCATCTTTCCGCCTCGCTTGTGTAACATGAATGGCTTCTAAATGATGTTCCAGAGCTTTGGATATATTCCCATGGACAGGAGTACCGCGAAGCCTTTCCATTTTTCCTATTAAGGTGAGCACCTAACGAATATATTTCAAACACCAAAAACAATTAATTTTTTAAAATCCTACACAAAATATAATAAACCCACAAACATATAACCTGATGTTACTAATCCCTGCAGAAGATTCCATGCTGTAAGTATGCTTACTCTGGCCTGTTCTCGTAACTGGTCCACAATCAAACGATCCACTCGTGAAGGGTTAGCAGGAAGTCGAGAAACAGGAGTGTTATTTGAGCTAGATACCCGCTTTCCTGGAAAGTTTCTTGCAAGATCAGCTTCAGTCTGAAGAGAAAACACATACCTTTAAAATATTTAGAACGGAGTTTCATCCTATAGCCTAAGCTTTTCTATTTTTTCACTACTACATGGATGGATGAGATGTGTCTGCTGTTTAAGTCTCTGGAGGCATTTAAAACTATAAGAAGTCATGATTAAACTTTAAATTGCCAACAACTGGCTGTAAATATAAGGGTACTTCCAAAAATTCCAAGTACTACTTTAAAGCATAAATCTAGAATCAACATTTGTAATCAACAAACAAAATTACCTTTACAATGTTAACCAGTCTTGGGTACAGATACAAGTAAATAGAAGGATCTTGCACAGTCCTTGGAAGGTTAAACTGTAGCTTTGTCACACCAAATTAGAGATGTGAATTCCCAACTGCCTACTGACAACATTTTGTTAAGGGCTCTCAGATGGTCAAATCCAGGAACTACTAGCAAGTACATAAGATGTCCTCAATTGCTGCAGTGGTTGTGTTTGAAACCCCCAAGGATAATCCCAGGTTTAACATATTGGTTTTGAGAAGATATCAGCCCTGAAAAGTCATCCACATGGACATGAAACTCACCTATGACTACAGGCCTAAGCAAAGCCCAATACCGGGCAGATAAAGATGGGACAAAGCCAAAATAATATGTTTTAGAGTGACATGTCTCTTATATTTGAAGTCAGATATAAACAACCATCCTCTTGGCCCTCCCTCAGTTCATGCTGAACTGAGTACTATCCAAAAATAGCTGGACTAATAAAGGCCCTGCTTTATCAACCATTCAGGCTTTAGCTGTACAAGTCACATCAGCGGCCTCTTCCACGATCCATGGATAGTGGTAACTATTGGCTACCAAACTTGCACTGAACAACATGAACCGAAGAATAGGATCCATGCCACCAGATAATATAAGACCTTTGGCCAAAGAGGGTACTTGGTTAAGCAACCACTGGTGTCAGGTGTAATTTAGTTCAAGAAAATTACTGCTGAATAAGCAGTCCTAACTCCTGTGCCGCTGAAAAATGAAAGGTGAACCTCAGTCTCACGCACAATTGTACGACATTCACACTGTTTGGTATCTTCTTACAATTTTGTATACTCAAAATAGATGGTTGTAGATGGGGCTCAAAATATTTAGAGTGGAATTAAAGTCACAATATTTCAAAA
The DNA here is from genome assembly GCF_015237465.2 of Chelonia mydas. Taxonomy (NCBI): domain Eukaryota; kingdom Metazoa; phylum Chordata; order Testudines; family Cheloniidae; genus Chelonia; species Chelonia mydas. The sequence goes on from NC_057850.1 coordinate 254,146,805, forward strand.
AGGCAGCAAGACTGGCTCCTTTTTACCAGTAAGATGCAGGAATTTCTACTCTACCTAGCTGTTCCTTTATAATCACCATCCTACATACAAGTCTATCATGGTATATATTATTACCTTTTTCCTCTCCTTCTCCAGAGCTCTCCACTGTTCATAACACTCCTCCAGTCGAATATGAAGCTCATTAGCAGGTCCACTGCGATTTCTTGGAGGCCTATACTTGTTAAAAGGAGTTGGAAAGGCAAAGTATGGCGCACTTAATTCCCCACAAAATAGGTCGTTAATGAAGGGATTCAAATGGTTAAAATCATCATAGTGAAAAAGATCAACAAGTTCCGAGAATGGAAATGGTGATGGAGGAAAAGCAAAATTATTTGCTGATGGAAAAGGATGGGGATTAAATGGAGTAAAATTGGGATTTTGCTTAAAATCAGACATTAATGGGAAAGAAGGAAGAAAAGAAGGATTGATGAAATCTGACACGTTGCCACCATTCTGTTCTTGCTTCTTTCGGAACATGTTGAACTGTTGCTGATTTTGCCCTGCATACCCAGGATGGGGTATCCAATTCCTTCTACCTCTTCTTTCATCTTTATTACAGTTATCTTGGTTTTGCTTTTTGCGAAACCTATGATACTTTTCAGACTCATCACTTGCAGAATTCTGCTGTGTTAACCAGTTGTGTGACAAATTAACGGGTATTTTACGATACTGGCCTTTATTAGTCAATGAATCATGCTGGGAATGTCCAATAGGTTTAATTTGTTTCTGATTTTCTGCAAAGAAATTTGAACCGCCCAAGTTACTAGGAACACTATTTGATATTTGTAACCTTCCATCTTTCCTTGAAGAGGGCACTGGTGACAACTGTGAGTAATAAGAGGGCTGGGTTACAGACTGATGTGTTGGAGATCCACTGGACATAGTTGAAACCCCAGAAGAGGACTGTGGGCTTGTTACTACTTGGTTTTGCTTCCTATATGCAATATCTGATGTAGATGTGGGACTTAAGATTTTACCATCCAGCCACGTATGTCCACGGTAAGGTGAATGAAAATTTCCATTTTGTTGAGCAGTTTTTACAGATAAATGATATTCAGAAGGTTTACGAGAACATTCTTTAGGATTAATATGGCTCTTACATTCAGAGTTATTACAGGTTTCTCCCAAATTGAAGCTATTATGGCCATTTTGCAAGTGAGTTTCCTGTGGGTTTCTATTTGTTCCTCCAGGAAAACTATTTTCTTTAGTAAATGGTTGATTGAAAAAATAGAGCGATTGGTGAATAGATGGCTGTGATTTATGAGAAGTTGTAAAATCTTCATATCTTTTAGAAAACAAATGGTTGTCCTGGAACACTTTGCCCCAAGTGCCATTAGCATCATTGGAGTACTTTGCTTGCTCTTGTTTGTCATTTTTCGTAAGTTTGCCTCTTGCTCTGTCAGTTTCCCAATACTCTTTCTGAATACCAGTGCCATCTTTAATTCTGCATTGAGAAGAAAAATTACTAAAATCAGAGCAGTTCTTTTCACTGTCTCCATTTAATTTCATCTTATCGTAATTGCACACGTGCTGATTAAATTGTACATTCTGAAATGCTAATCCTTCTTGCTGAATTACGGCATTATTTTCAAAAGCAGAATTTTCAGGGTAAATGTTCAAGATATCATCAGATGGCTGAGTATAAGGGTCAGAAGGAGAAAGCCAAGACTCTATAAGATGAAGGTCTTCAAATCCTCTGTGTAAAGTCTCCACATCAGATGACTTTTGCAAGTGTCCTTGATAATAGCTCTGTGTGCCAATCAGGTTTGGAAAATCTTTACTTTGTAAAGGGTGCTTAGAAGACAGACCTGAGAAGTCACCATTGTTTCCAATGTCAGATGCCCACATAGGGGGAAACAATCTCGACAGAGAATTCCTGTAACAAATAGAATTGCACTTTTAAGAATGACCAAACACATTTATGTTACATTATAGCTTTGTTCAGAGTTTAGTGTTTTTTCAAAATGCAAAGCTACTACTAAAACCTTTGCTAAAGATATAATTTCAAGAAGTTTTGTCACAGAAATCAGCAATAAAAAACTACTAGTGTACTAGACTGTTGACAGCCTATAATTATTTCCTAAAGTCTATTTTTTATTGTTTTTTCTAGTCACATTTTGGTGCTTCAATCACTACTATTTGCCCTTCATAATCTTCAGAGACTTAATTATTTATTCTTTAAGAGTTTCTGTATTGACATTTGAACTTATATAGCACTTTCCATAGAAAGATTCCATAGTATTCTAAAACAAAATTAAGCCTCACAACATCTCCGCAAAGTTGATTCCATGTTCTGCAGTAATTCTTATTTCTTTAATTACATTTTCCTTGTTCAAAAGTATGTTTTTGCCCCCACCAAGAAAACATTTATTTAAAATCCTTGCTATAAGGTTTTCTAATCATTGTTTTAAATATACACATCATCCTGCTCGATGTTTAACAATATTCGTAAGCTGTCAGATACAGATTTGACTGCTGTAATAGTTGAAAATGTCTGATGGCCTCCCCTCTTAGCAATCTTCTATGACAGGGGTGGCCCACATGTGGCTCTTCAGAAGTTAATATGCGGCTCCTTGTCTAGGCACCGACTCCAGGGCAGGAGCTACAGGTGCCAATGTTCCAATGTGCCGGGGGGTGCTCATTGCTCAACCCCTGGCTCTGCCGCAGGCCCTGCCCCCACTCCACCCCTTCCCGCCCCCTCCCCTGAGCCTGCAGTGCCCTCGCTCCTCCCCCCACAGCCTCCTGCACACCACAAAACAGCTGATCAGGAGATGTGGGAGGCGCTGATCGGCAGGGCTTCCTCAGAACATGTTAGTCTACAGGACCTTAAGTTTAAAATTTGCTTTAAAAATATTTCATTAGTGGGTTGCTGAAGATTATAAAAATCACATCTCTAAAAAATCCTTGCATAGATTTTTAGATACACAATCTGAGTATTCAACTTTAGCCTTAAATGCTTGGCTCTTCAGACATATAGTTTTTTAAATAAATCCTTCAAAAGGCCACCCTTATCTAAAATACACATGTGAGCCTGGGCTGCCATCAGGCATAGGGGCACCAGTTTAATAATATTGCATAGGGCCCCATAAATCCTAAGGACAGCCCTGAGAGGAGGGCAACAAAAATGATTGGGGGGCTGGAGCACAAGACTTATGAGGAGAGGCTGATGGAACTGGGATTATTTAGTCTGCAGAAGAGAAGAATGAGGCGGGATTTGATAGCTGCTTTCAACTACCTGAAAGGGGGTTCCAAAGAGGATGGCTCTAGACTGTTCTCAGTGGTAGCAGATGACAGAATGAGGAGTAATAGTCTTAAGTTGCAGAGGGGGAGGTTTAGGTTGGATATTAGGAAAAACTTTTTCACTAGGAGGGTGGTGAAGCACTGGAATGGGTTACCTAGGGAGGTGGTGGAATCTTCTTCCTTTGAAGTTTTTAAGGTCAGGCTTGACAAAGTCCTGGATGGGATGATTTAATTGGGTATGGGTCCTGCTTTGAGCAGGGAGTTGGACTAGATGACCTCCTGAGGTCCCTTCCAACTCTGATATTCTACGATTCTATACCCAAAATATGAGCTCTTCTTGGGGACAATCAAAATTATGGCTCTTATCACTATGCATTATCAATATATCATTGCTTCTCTTTATAAAGGAAAGACATTCCAAAATTCATGACAGTAATAAAAGGGAGTACCTCCTTTGCTGGTGTATTCCCACAACTTTATGACATTGTCTTTTGAATAAGCATCTCATCAGTATAGCACTCAAAGTGCCATATTATTTTCTTCTGTTACATACAAATATTTTTTGCATTTGGAAAACAAAAATGGTAGAAATTTAACTTTCATGTTCCTACAATATAATCTGTATAGATCCCACTAGCAAACTTAATCACAGTTGTATAATTAAAAGTATTATTTAGTCAGGACCCAAAAGTATGCTAGGTACCTTGCAGAACATAAATCTGGTCCCTCCTCCCAAATAGTTTGCAGTCTAAAAAGACAAGACAGACGGATGATGTGGGAAGAGATACAATACTAATGTTTTGCTTCTGATGTTATCCCTGTAAGTTTATTGAAGAAAAAAAAAATACTGATTTGCAGGACTGGCTACTGTTCGGGGCGGGGGGGGAGGGGGTATTCTTTGTTTTCTTAGATATTACAGTTCATAAATCCTGGAAATATATAAACAATTCAAAGCATTCTGAAATGTATTTGTATGTGTAGATATAAAAATCTTAGCATTTTATATTGATTGATCAGTGCTGCTAAATCATTTTGAGGAACTGGCCTCCAACTGAAGAATTTTGCCATAGCATTTGGTAAGATGCCTTTTCCACTCAACTAAAACAAATGCGAACGGTATTATAATGTTTTTTTTTTAATAGCCTTGTGTATATATCGTTAAAACCCCCACTATAAAACCTTCTACATTTGTCTTAGTTGTGTGAAAAAGGCTGCCTATGCTACAGCAAAATTCTTCAGTTGGAGGCCATTTACTCAAAATGATTTAGCTGCAATGATCAATCAGTTCAAAATCCTAAGATTTTTATAGTATCTAGAAATACAAATATATTTCAGAATGATCTGAATTATGAGCTACCTTTACCTTCAGAGATATCCACAGTCATAATAATAAAGTTACTCTTAATAAAACTAAAGTAACGAAAGACATGCATTTCTCTTTCCAGTTGCCATCTGCTGGTAGAAGGATGAACAGAAGACTGCCTTGCTACTTTAGTTTATTCCAAGTAAGTACTAGTAACAGATCTTTCCCATTTAACTTGATGATAGCTTATTTAAATATCTTAAAACTCAGTACTATGTCAGACAACACATAAGTTGTCTTGTCAAAGGTCTACTGTTATGTAAAATATACAAAACTTACTTTAAAATGTAAGACATACAACACCATGCAAGTTTTCAGTATAGAACTTACCAATCTGTAACAGGTTCTGGCTTGTTTGGCTCCTCTAGGATGCTCGACACTAACCCAAACATATCTGGGCCATTGCCAGAGTAAGACAGATTTATCTGTGCCCTGAAAAATAAAACACAGACAAATATGATCCTGTCTTCAGGAGAAAAAGCCACCAATGAAGAGAAAACACACAAAAGTTTACCTTCTGATTTCTTTAGCAGTAACATATAAATATAGGAGGAGGAGAAAAGGAAGCTTCCTCACCCACCAAAAATTAATGCAATAATGTTCCTTGCAGATGAGAAGCTAAGTATTATCTTCTATCATACCTTTGATGTTAAACACATATTTGAGTAACTAGCATGTTTTAAAGCATCAGGATCATGGCCCCTTGTGCAGATCTCAGCCCTCATGCACAAAGCATTGTTTTTGGTTTCTAGAATGTTTACAGGGGAATGGGAAGGAAAGAAGATGGATGGATGGGATGTCATCTGCCTCCTTGTCACCTTTTCCTCCCTCTTCCCCAGAACAGCCATCTGTGGAGATAAGAGTGGGTGGGGACTGAGCAGACATGAAGTGGGTTGCAACACTCCTGTGAAGAGTGGGAGGAACAACACCCAACATCCTCCAACCAGCTCCATGAAAATTACTACAAAAGGATACATAGGAATTGCGATACTGGATCAGACCTAAAGTCAATCTAATCCAGAATCTTGTCTCTGACAGTGGCCAGCACCAAATATAACAAGATGTAATAACTCTACTGTGTTCTGCGCCCCCGCACTCCCAACTTTAGGTCTGACTGTGATCTATAATAGTCCGAGATTGGTTTAATGTCTGTTCCACCAATTTTTAACCTAATTATAACTCTGGATATTCTTGATATCTGTGTTAAGTATCCAATCCTTTTTTTAATCTTGTTAAATTCTTGCCTCAACAACTTTCTGTGGTAGCGACTTCCACAGCTTAATTACACATTGTGGGAAATATTTCTTTTTTGGCCACTTAATCCTCAACCTGGCCTACACCTAAACTTAGGTCAATGTAGCTATGTTGCTTAGAGGTTTGAAAAAAAGTCACACTCCTGAAAAACATAACTAAGCCGACCTAAGCCCTAGTATAGACACCAACTAGGTCATAGGAAAAATTCTTCTGTCAACCAAGCTACTACCTCTCAAGGGAGTGGATTTAAAAAAAAAGAACCTTTCCATCACTGTAGAAAGTATCTACACCACAGCAGCGCAGGTTCAGCTGTAATATTTGCAATGTAGACATAGCCCTTTGCTTCCTAGCTCCTCCTCAGATTTTGATCTGTAACAATACTTCGCCTCTCAGTCCATGACTACTTTGTTTTTTTTATTGAGGGACCTGGTCAAAGGCTTTTTTGGTAGTTCAGATAAACATCAACTGTTTCTCCTTTATCCACTACCTCACTGACATGTTCAAAGAATTGTAAGACATTAATGAGACATTTTCCTTTGTAGAAACCATGCTGGTTAAACCCTATCATATCATGATCTTTCAGACATTTTGTTTTCCCTTTTAAATGATCATTTCAATAAATTTGCCAGGTACAGATGCAAAGCTTTGTGAACTATAATTCCAGTCACCCACAGACCCTTTTTAAAATATATGTACAAATTTGCTGCCCTCCACTCCTGTGGAACAGTGGCTAATTTAGATACCACTCAAGCTAGCTTTGATACCTGGAAACATACTGGAACAAATTATTAAACAATCCCACTGTAAGCTCCTAGAGGATAATAGGGTTATAAGTAACAGCCTACATGGAGTTGTCAAGAATGAATCATGCCATATTAACCTAATTTCCATTTTTGACAGGGTTATTGGCCAAGAGGATAGGGGGAAGTTATAGGTGTGAGATATCTTGATTTTATTACGGCTTTTGACACAGTCCCACAGGACATTCTCATAAGCAAACTAGGGAAATGATTAAATTACTATAAAGTGGGTAAAAAACTGGTTGAAAGACCATACTCAAAGAGTAATCAATGGTTCTGTGTCAAACTAAGGGATGTATGTAGTGCCTACAGAGCTTTGTCCTGGGTCTGCTGCTACTCAATATTTTCACTAATGACTTGGATAGTAGAGTGAAGAGTATGCTTATAAAATCTGAAGATGCCACCAAGATGGGAGGGATTGCTAACACTTTGGAGGGCAGGATTAGAATTCAAAATACTGACAAATTGAAGAATTGGTCTGGAATCAGAAAGATGAAATCCAATAAAGACAAGTGCAAATTACTATACTTGAGAATAAAAAAAGAGCAATAACACCTACAAAATGGGGAATCACTGGCTATGCAGTAGTACAGCTGAAAAGGATCAGGGGGTTACAAAGGACCAGAAATTGAATATAAGACAACAACATGATGCAGTTGCTATAAAGGTTAATATTCTGGGGTAGTATAAAAGACACAGTAGGTAATTGTCCCACTCTACTCAGCATTGGTGAGGCCCCAGGTGGAGTACTGTCTCCAGGTTAGGGCACCACGCTTTAAGAAAGATGTGGACAAATTGGAGAGAGTACAGAGGAGAGCAACAAAAACAATAAGAATTTTAGAAAACCTGATATACGAGGAAAGGTTAAAAAAACTGGGCATGTTTAGTCTCAAGAAAAAAAGACTGACAGGAAGGTCTAATAACAGTCTTCAAAAACATTGAGGGCTGTTATAAAGAGGGTGGTGATCAACTGTTGTAAGCGAGACACAAGAAGTAATTCTTCTACTCTACTCCCTGCTAATAATGGCCTCAACTGGAGTACTGTGTCCAGGTCTGGGTGCCACATTTCAGGAAAGATATGGACAAATTGGAGAAAGTCCAGAGAAGAGCAAAGGTTTAGCAAACATGCATATGAGGGAAGATTGAAAAAAATGGGTTTAGTTTGAAGAAGAGAAAACAGAGGGGGGACATAACCGTTTTCGAAAAAAAGGTTGTTACAAGGAGGAGGGTGAAAAATTGTTCTTGTGAACCTCTGCGGATAGGACAAGAAGCAATGGGCTTAAATTGCAGCAAGGGAGGTTTAGGTTGGACATTAGGAAAAACTTCCTGTCAGGGTGGTTAAGCATTGGAACAAATTGCCTAGAGAGGTTGTGGAGGTTTTTAAGAACAGGTTAGACAAACACCTGTCAGGAATGGTTTGTTATGTAGTCCTGCCTTTAGTGTAGGGGACTGGACAAGATGACCTATTGAGGTCCCTTTCAGTCCTACATTTCTGTCATTCTTCCCAATATTCTCACCAGTGAAGACTGATTTTAAAAAAATCATTTAGCTTCTCAGCAATGCCTTTATCTTCCTTAATCTCTCCCTTTAATCCAGTGAGTGACATCATCTGGAGTTCTTCACTCCCCACACAAGAAGACTCTTGGAAACACCTGAGGAACAAAGACTAAACTGGGGGAAGTGCTGGACCCAGGCTAAAGGGATTTCTAGCCTGTGAATAAAAGACCTGGGGATTCCAAGCTGTAAAGCAAGTGCTGCTTGCCCCTTAAGAATCTGCAGCTTGCTTGTATCATTTCTCCGGGTGAGAATCTGCTAATTCATATCAAATCTATTTAGTATATTAAGGTTAGTTTGCGTTTTTTAGTTATTTGCTAGGTAATCTGCTTTAATCTGTTTGCTAGCATTTATAATCTATCTTTTGCAGTTAAACTTGTTTTTGTTTTAATCTAAACCGGTGAGCTTTGACTGGAGTGCTCGGGGAAAATCTCTGCTTGGTTACCACAAGTGTGCATTGTTCTCTTCACATTGAGGGAGAGGTGGACCTGGTATTAAACCCATATACTGGCCAGATTTGACCATGGCAGGACGGTACTGCTCTGGTGTCCCAGGCTGGGAAGCTGGTGGTTAGAGAGCCTGCGTGTAACTGCAGCTGGGCGTGTCCCTACCTGGGTGAAATGCTGGTGGAAGTGTGGGAGTGGGTCTGCAGCTTGCCACAGCAGCACAGTGTGAGAGGGAGCCTAGGCTTGTGGGTACTTAGTGGGACCCCAGTTCCAGGTGACACCCCGGGGGGAACCCATCACAGCACCTATTCTTTCTTAGGCTTCCTATTTCTGATGTAGTGAGTTACAAATACTAAAATGAGATATTTATATTGAAAATGCAGATGATGTCATCATGGGTATCAAGTGCCAATAAATTACTGTGGTAGTTAGCATAATACAACCCCGAAGTAAGAATGCATGCCATAGACAACACCGGGAATAGAGATGGAAAGAGCACAGGGGGAGGGAGGGAGAGGTCTGCATTTATATAACTTCTCTGATTGTTAACAGCTGCCTATATATTTCTAAAGCTACCATAAAGATACACTAAATATTTCAACAGATGCACATATTTATCTTAAGATGACTAAGATAAATGTGAGATAGCATGAGTGCGCTCATTTAAATGTCCAGTATATAAGGGGAAAGGAAATAGAACAGGGTAACAGGAATATGAAAGAAAATAGAAGTAGACAAAAAGAAGGGGTAATACAGGGCCAGACTAGCCTAACAGCAGGCAGCTGCAGCAACAGTTTCATAAGCCTACTGAATGACTAGGGTAGGAAAGATTAGATGGGAAAAGTAGCCCAGGCCTAGGAGAGTAGCCCAGGACCAGAGTGCAGACTGTGGCGTCCATTAAAAACTTTAATTTAATAGCTAACATGATTCCTGTCTATTGATACTTAATATAGGCTGCCCACCTTGATGGGAGAGAAAGTGGATCAAGTAAACCATGTTGAGATTGGAACATCCCATATTTCAGATCTCTTCTGCCACTAATAAAAAGTTGCTCAATGGCTATCCTACACCACTGGTTGAGCTAGTAAATTTTAATTACAATGTAACAAAATCATCTAGCAGCGCTAAATCTGTGATGCAAGTAGTAAGTGAGGGCCCTCAGGGCTGCACAGGCATCTCTGGTGAGTTATGTAAACAGAGGGAGAGAGAGACTAGACTAGACTAGACTAGACTAGTGGTTTTCAACCTTTCCTGACTACTGTACCCCTTTCAGGAGTCTGATTTGTCTTGTGTACCCCAAGTTTCACCTCACTTAAAAACTACTTGCTTACAAAATCAGACATAAAAATACAGAAGTGTCACAGCATACTATTACTGAAAAACTGCTTACTTTCTAATTTTGTCTGTATGAAATTTTAGTTTGTATGGACTTTGCTAGTGCTTTTTATGTAGCCTGTTGTAAATCTAGGCAAATATCTAGGTGAGTTAATGTACCCCCTGGAAGACCTCTGCATACCCCTGGTTAAGACTATAAATCCCAGAAAGCTGGCATATGCATGCTTATGATACGGGTGGTGGAGAAGTTCCACACACATATGTCCCCTAACCTTCATCCATTTGTACCGTTCAGTAACAAGAGGAAGAAACTGGCATTCACTGTACCCCTGCTGTACAGAAAACAGCTCCCTCTGTCACCAAAAAGAGCCATAATGACGTGATGTAACAAGGAAACTTTTTCAAAAGGTAAATATTTGTCATTATACAAAGATCAAGATTTGTCTGATACTTGACTTTCCCATTACGTTCCCTAATAAGGAAATCTTAGGTCACATATTAAAAAAGTATAACCATGATTTCCAAAGTTATTTGATAAATACTACTCAATGCGGGTAATTTATTGGCCATGAGTTTCTGTAGTTATCCCATAACTTCTTCCTTTCAGTACTCAAACACTCCTACCCAATTAAACTTTCAGTCTTACAGAAAACAGCAAACAGCATAAGATTATACTTATTTAATACCTTTTTTTGGTGCAGTCTTGTAAAGAAGTTGCTGTGTTGGTATCATCTCCACACACAGACCAATTACTATATAACCGGGATGATTCCAGGGGTGGTGGTGTACTTGTGATCCCTCCTAACAACGGGGAGAATAACTGAGTGTCCATTTTTTGTTTCTTGCCGTTTACCTAAATTGAAAAGAGAGTGAACAGTTTTAAAATGTGAACAGTTTATGTAGGTGAACAATAAAGGGCACCTCTTTTGAAAAAAAGGAAGTTTGTTTGTTTTTTAAAAGAGGTAATATTTTTTCTTTCTGAAAACTTTGTTTCTGCAAATCCATACCTATGATTTTTTTTAAAAATCAGATGTGTTATTTAAATCGGATTTTTCTTTTTAAAAATAAACCTATTTAGAATTAAATTTGAAATTGTGACAACTTATGTTAAGGCCTAAACTTAGTATAATCTATCAAAATTAATTAACTAAATAATATTCAAGCAGCACATGTTTATGCTGAAATTTTAACGAAAGTCAAACCACTGAACTGGTGGAATTCACTGTGCTAAGCACCTGGAAGTGCATCTGTTGAAGTGTTAACCAGATTTTGATAACAGAAGCCACTTACACAGCTGCAGAGAGAATATTTTCTTTATTTCAGTTTATTCAACTAGTTCGTTAAATGACTACTTCACTGAAAGTTGAGAAATGGATTCAGAATTTAAGAAAAGAAAAAAGGCAGGAAAACTTGCTTTCCTTTCCAGGCTATGCATAAAAACTAGGTGAGAAAGGACGAGAGCTATGGTTTCTAAAATCTAAAGGAAATGGTAACCAGAAACAATCAGTTCAATTAACTACCTACAGATAATACTTCCTTTGTTTATCAAATCAGGTTTAAATGCAGAATATATTTTGATAAAGTTACATTTTAAAAAGTATGCAGCACATTTAAAGGTAGCTTTACTTAACCAAAGATAATTTTAAAATGCTGTTTGGGGCATCGTAATTCAACTCCAGTTTTCATCCTAATGGAGCTTGACACAAATCACAAGTAAAAATAAGCATGGGGCATGCCACAACTCTTCAGCTGGCTCAAGGGTACTCTCACCGATTGGCATGGCCAAACAGACTTGAGAGACTGGATGCAGAATATCAAATAATTTGAGAGAGCTTTCCTGAATGACTTTGAGGAGTATATCTAAGGTCTCCACCATCATTTTAAAGGAGGTCCTGACTTGCCTTGAAGTTAGGCTGTGGAAGGAGCAGATGGTGCTATAGCCTTATTTGGTGACGAAAATAAACTAGCCAAAGGAATGCGTTGGTCCCTCATTGTCCTCCATGAGGTTCCTGTTCAACTTCCTGGACGAGCTGCGGTCAGAGAGTTACCTTAGATGGTTCTTTAGGAAGAGGTGATCTATTCTCAGACATGAATCTAGATGAATAAGAAGCAGGAAAATGTTGAGGATTCCATACTGACCTGCATTCCAAGACTGTATTCCATACAGGAAAGGCAGATAATGCCACAGGATGTAAGGTGCCTGAAACCTGTCAGAAGTATGGGATCTATGACAAGAAGGACTCCTTCTTAGATCTCTTTCAGGAACCAGTCTAGGAGAGCGAGGAGAAAATCTACAAGAAGCACTTCTACGGTCATAAAATGAAGATACAGACTAGCAGAACTCCATCCAGAATGGTACATACTATCTGAGGGGTTGTAACAGACTGTGGAGATCTAGACTCTAGTTATTGAAAAATAGATATTGGTACCACAGATAACTGTCTCAGGGAGATTCTTTCATAATCAATACCTTTGGTTCCCATACCAGAAGGGACTTGAATCCAGTAGATATTAGAGAATATCAAAGACAGGAGATTCTGGTATTGGAGTGATCACTATTATCCTAGAGGTTGTAAAGGCAGCATGCATTGAGAGAGGAATCAGTACCAAGGCAGACTGAGCTCCATGGCACCAGTGTGGATGTCTCAGTAAATTGGGATCTTTTTATTAAGGTGTGGTACTGAAGAATCTGTGGCAGACAGCACCAATGGTATCAGTACCGAAGAAGTAGTATTGGTCACTGAGAACTGTCAACACAGTACCAAGTGGAAGAAGGCCTTCCCTAGTCCCTGAAGACTCACGGTGCTGATCAGATTTGGAAGGAACGAGCTTGGAGACATCAGAGCAATGGCTGGTGCCAAGGACAGTGACCAGTGCCAAACACCATCTGAAGATCTCTGCTCCTTCCTATCTTGAGCAGGAAGAGTCAGACTGACTGACCTGAAGAGGACTGAAGAGAAGGCTCAGCATGTTTTTGAGAAGCATGAGGTCTCTTAGAGCCGTAGGCATGCTATCCAATATGAGTAGCATTGCTGGTAGCTGAAGCACTACCAGAAACCAGCTTTAAAACAGCAGATTGATTTTGATGAGGGACTTCAAATTTGGGAAAACTCCTCACTGACCTTTCCATCAGAAACATTTTTCAAAGGGTATCTATAGCTCCCTGCATGCACATAGAAAAAGATTTGGATACTGAACATTTGTCCGTAATAGTTCCCCTAAACAAAAAAAAAAGGCACTTAGTATGTCCATTATTTGCAGGCACAGGTGATTCACAGGCAGTGCAGATTTTAAAGCCCAAAGACAGTGTCAGCCATCAGACTTGCACCTCAATACCAGGGGAGACTCGAACAAAAAAATACATTTTGCCTTTTTTTGGGGGTGGGGTGGGGTGGCCAATGGGCACTAAATAAAAACGTATAGGCTACGAAGAACAGTAGTTAACTCACTACGTAACTATCCTAAACAACCTAAGAAACTACAGGGAGGCAAAAGGACACAATGTAGCTCTGTCTTGCTGCCATTAGCAGCAAGAAGGAATTGAGTGGCAGCTGGGGCTGCTCCACTCTTTATATCCTTGGGAGGGGCATGAGGGAGTACAGGATGCATGAGCAGCCCCAATGAATACAGCTGGATAAAAGATTCTGGGCTTGCACACATGGGGTACACACACCTACAGTGGGATTCAGCTGCTTTGAATTTCTCTATTAGATCCTCAAGAAACCAGAACACTAAAGCCCTGCTTGTTGCAAGACCTAGGCCTCAGTTTGATTTGGTGGTAACCACCATACCTTTTTCTTAGTAGGTCTCTCTTCCCCACTCTGACCCAATCAGATAAATGTAGCTTGGCAGAAAAGGCACTTAACCTGAATGGACTGGACAACATTTTGATGTTATAGGGCACTTTAATAAAGAAAGAAATGGTTACTAACTTTTCGTAACTGTTGTTCTTCGAGATATGTTGCTCATGTCCATTCCAGGCTAGTTATGTGCACGCTACATGCAGAGTTGCAGGAGATTTTCCCCTTAGTGGTATCCGTAGGGCCAGCTCTAGCATCCCCTGGAGCCTTGCGAACATGAGCCGGTGGCACCCCTTATACCGGTTCCGCACTCTCTCAGTTCCTTCTTGCAGGTAATGCCAACAGAGGATAGGAGAGTGGGTCAGGGAATGGACATGAGCAACGCTTCTCGAAGAACAACTGTTACGAAAGATTAGGAACCATTTTTTCTTCTTCGAGTGCTTGCTCATGTCCAGTCCATACTAGGTGACTCACAAGCAGTATCCCCGGAGGTGGGCTCCAAGTTCATGTATGTGCCGATCACAACACTGCTCTCCCGAAACTAGCATCGTCACGGGCCTGTTGGGTGACGGCATAGTGGGATGCGAAGGTCTGAATTGATGACCACATTGCGGCCCTGTAGATATCCTGGATTGGTATCTGCACGAGGAACACTGCTGATGAAGACTGGACTCTTGTAGAATGAGCTGTCATGATAGCCGGAGGTGGAACGTTCACCAGTTCATAGCAAGCTCGGATGCAGGCGGTTATCCAGGACAAGATTCTTTGGGATGACACCGGTAGACCTTTCATCCTGTTCACCACGGCCATGAAAACTGCGTAGACTTGCAGAAAGGCTTAGTTCTTTCAATATAGAAGGCTAAGGCCCATCTAACATTTAACGTATGTAGTCGACAATCCACAGCGGTGCTGTGAGGCTTCGGAAATAAAACAGGCAGAAAAATGTCCTCGTTGTTACGAACTGCAACACCATCTTTGGAAGGAAGGCCAGGTGGGGGCGCAGCTGGACCTTGTCTTTGAAGAACACTGTATACGGGGGTTCTGAAGTCAAAGCTTTGATTTCAGAGACCTTTCTGGCCGAGGTAATCACCACTAGGAAGGCAACCTTCCACAAGAGGAGTAGGAAAGAACAAGAAGCTAACGGCTCAAAGGGGAGACCCGGGAGCCTTGAGAGGGCCAGGTTTAAGTCCCATGGGGGAATCAGGGCACAAACCTGTGTGTAGACCTTTCTAAGCCCTTGAGGAACCTGATCATCATCTCATGGGAGAAGATTGATCTGCCCCGGACCAGAGGATGGAAAGCTGAGATGGCTGCCAAGTGAACGTTGATTGAAGACAGTCAGACTCTGGTGCTTCAGGTGGATCAAATACTCCAAGAGGAACTGCAGCGAGGGCTGAGATGGAGAAAGATTCCACTCACAGTCCCACAAGTGAAACGTTTCCCCTCAGTCAAGTAGGTAGCCCTGGTGGAGTGTTTCCTGCTACCTAGCAAGACTTGCTGGACCTGCTTCGAGCAGGCCTGCTCCTCGGAGTTTAGCCACACAGAAGCCACACCATCAGGTGTAAGGAGGCGAGGTTTGCGTGAAGCAACCGGTCTTGGTCCTGTGAAATCAAGTCCGGATGTCATGGGAGCTCTAACAGAGTTGCCACCAAGAGGTCCAGAAGTGTGCCGAACCAAAGCTGGCGTGGCTATGCCGGAGCTATCAAGATAACCTTCGCCTTGTCCCTCTTTTAGGAGGACCTTGTGAACCCCAAGGGGATCAGTGAAAAGGCAAACAGCAGCCTGCCCACCCACGAGGGCAGGAAGGCGTCTGACAGAGAGCCCTCGCTGAGTCTGTGCAGTGAGCAGAACCTGAGGCATTTCCTGTTCTGTCTGGTGGCAAACAGGTCCACCTGGAGAGTCCCCCACTTCTGGAAGATAGCACTGACTACCTCTGGGTGAAGGGACCACTCGGGATGAAAGGAAAAGGACCCGCTGAGTTGATCGGCCAACGCATTCTGTTCTCTGGGAAGGTGTTCCGCCTCGAGGCGGACGGCGTGGTTCACGTACAAGTCCCACAGACGGAGGGCCTCCTGACACAGGCCTGAGGAGCAAGTTTCCCCCTTGCCTGTTGACATAAAATAATCAAGGCTGTGTTGTCCATCGAGACCTGCACAACCTTGCTGGACAGCTGGGGAAAAAACACCTAGCAGGCCAAATGTATCGCCCTGAGTTTAGCGCTTCCTGGGACCAGAGCCCTTGGATCCTGAGCCATGGTGGGCTCCCCACCGAGTTCTGATGTGTCCGTAACCAAGGTGTCTGATGGATACGGGCCAGCAAAGGGCACCCATTTTATAACCGAATGCGGGTCTACCCATTAAGTCAGAGATGCTAAGGCAGTTGATGGGATTGTGAGAACTGAGTCCAAGTGGTGTCTGCCCAGGGAATAGATCGATGCCAGCCACATCTGTAGGGGTCTGAGGTGTAACCTCACATATTGCACCACGTAAATACACACTGCCATGTGACCTAGCAGCCTGAGGCATACCTGGGCACTCATAAAGTGGATGAGCTGTGATGTGGGCAATTAGATCTGACATAGTTTGGAACCGGGCTTCTGGTAGAAAGGCCCTGGCCTGGGTAGAGTTGAGCACTGCCCCATAAGCTCTACTATTTGCATTGGGACTAGCACTGATTTCTATTTGCTTACTAACAGGCCCAACAGGTGGCCTGTATTATGCCAACGCTGTGCTGAACCTGAGCTTGCAAATGGCCTTTGATCAGCCAATCATCGAGGTACGGGTAGATTCGTACACCTCGACGTCCCAGGTAAGTTGCAACCATCACCATATACTTTGTAAAGGTCTGTGGGACAGCTGACAGGCTGAAGGGGAATGCAGTGAACTGCTAGTGGCACTGGCCCACCACAAACTGAAGGAATCTTCTGTGTCCATGGAAGATGGAAATGTGGAAATAAGCATCCTTGAGATCAAGGGTGACATACCACTCTCCCAGATCCAGAGAGGGAAGGATGGAAGACAGGGAGACCACGCGGAACCTCAGTTTCTTGAGATATTTGTCGAGGCAACACAGGTCCAGGATGGGATGCAGGCCCCCCTTGGCCTTCAGGATTAGGAAACATCAGGAGTAGAACCCCTTCCCTCTCAAGTCTCGAGGAACTTCCTCTACTGTTATGTACTGTAGCATGTTATGTGACACCATGCAGTACAGAAGGGAAACAGGAGGTCCAAAAACAAAAGAGGGGGATGGATCCTGACTCAGGTCTGTTATACTGTCCTCAGGCATACCCTCAAAAGGCCTGCCTGGACTCACTGGGTATCTACTTGAGCCCTTCTGGGAGGCTGAGGTGGAAGGTAGGGCCTGGTGACGCCTGTAGCCCTTTCCTTTCTTCTTACAGGAATCATGTCTGGGAGGCCCCGAGAATCTGGGAGGCTGTTGAGGCTGGAAATGCTTCCTGGAGGCCGGGGGAGTGTACAGAGCGAAGTGTAGCCCTTGAATCTTTGAGACCACACAGCTTGGAGTCCATCTGTTCAGAGAACAGAGTGGTGCCCTCGAAGGGGAGGTCCTGGACCAACTGCAGCACCTCACGCGAGAGGCCCGATAACTGGAGCCACAAACAGTGTCTCATGGTGACCGCATACGCCATTGTTCTGGCCGCCGAGTTGGCTGCATCCAGAGCTGCCTGTAAGGAAGCTCTGGCCACAGTCTTGCCCTCCTCCAGGATGGCCATGAACTCGTGCCTCGACTCCTGCTGCGGAGAGTCTCTGAACTTGGCTATCGAGTCCCACAAGTTAAAATCATACCCCCAAGCAACACCTGCTGGTTAGAGATACGAAGCTGGAGGCTGCCCATGTAATAAACCTTTCTCCCAAAAAGATCCAGTCTCTTGGCCTCCTTATTTTTTGAGGTGTCACTGGGCTTCCTCTGCCTGTCCCTGTCATTTGCGGCTGACACCACCAGGGATCCCATGGGGGGATGTGAATACAAGTACTCGAACCTGGTGGCCAGTATATAGTACTTCTTTTCTACCCATTCTGAGGTACGGGGCAGAGAGGAAGGGTCTGCCATAGAGCCCTGACTGGTCCTACAACCCCCTCATTGACTGGGAGGGCCACTCTGGAGGGAGCCGCTGCAGCCAAGACATCTATCAGGCTGTGAGTGGACTCCTTCAGCTCCTCTATCTCCAAGTTTGTGGTGACCCTAGCAGGAGCTCCTGATATGTCCTGAAGTCATCTGGCGCGACCAGGTTAAATAATCCTACTACCACCTTCAGTGAGGTCACTTCCGTGACCTCGGAGCCAGGGTCGGTGCCGGAGGACAAAGTAGTGGCTCGCCTCTCAGACCAACTGAGTACGATTACTGGGAAGGGGGCCCCGGTAGCCGGGGAAACCCCCATGGGTTCCAATACTATCACTGCATGAGCCAATGTCCCGGTGGCCAGGCGGCTGCTGCAGGTCCAGTACCAAAGTCTGGTGTGTACGACAGGTACCGGTACTTCTTTTGGCGGAGCGAAGAACTCTTTTCCCAGAGACTGGGGGAGGAGGGGCCATGCCCGGTTCCATGGTTCCACCTCCAGGTAATGCTGGGGAAGCAGTGACCAATGCCAGGTCAGGGACCCTTGTGGGGGGGGCCATGCAGCACTTCCCCCTGGAAGGTGCTGCTACTGTCGGTGCCGCAAAGGAGCTCTCTACGCTTTGCACCCTTTTGTCCCTGACAGGCATGGGACCTTGGGGGGTGGGTGGCATCAGGAGGGACAACAAGTCCTTTGCAGCCTGGAAGACCTCTGGAGTTGAGGGGGCCCGCAGGCATGAGGTACCACAACCACTCCCAGGAGTGGGAGGTGGGTCCCGAACTGGGCTCGATGCAGCTCTGGGGAGGAAAAGTGGCCTGGCACAGATCTCACTATGTCCGCTGCTCCCCTCCTGTCTCTCTTCGGTGCCGGGGAGCGCCCTCTTTCAAAGCATTGTTTCTTGTGCTTCTTCCTTGGCACCAGGCATGGAGAACGGTGCCAAAAAGAGTCCAGTGCTGGTGGTGCACTTCATACACAGGCCGAAGTACTTAGCACTGATTCGGAGTGGGACAGCTCCGAGGCCAGTCTGAGGGCTGCCTCCATTAGCAGAGCCTTCAAGTGAATGTCTCTGTTTTTCAAAGTCCTTGGTCTGAAGCCCCTGCAGATTCGATACTTCTCCTTAACGTGAGCTTCCCCGAGGCACTTGAGATAGGCCATATGTGGTCGCACACCGGCATAGACTTGGCACCGGATGAGCATGGCTTGAAGCCTGAAGACTGGGGCATGCCCAGTCCCTGGGACAACGTCCCTCTAAGACTGGAATAACTATCTGAACTACACTATATATACACACACTAAGACTTGTAACTAAACTCACTAACTACAAAAATTATATATACCAGATCTGAGTCCAAATCACTGTTAGGAAAGCCTTGCTAAGCAAGAAGGCGTTCCAGCCAACTGGCACTGTTGATAAGAAGGAACTGAGAGGGTGTGGAGTCGGCGGTGCCCCTTATACTGGTGCACGTGCGCAGGGCTCCAGGGGGAGCTACGGCCAGCCCTATGGATACCACTAAGGGGAAAATGCATGCAACCCCTAGCCCCATTTACTTCAGTGGGGCCATGATTTCACCCAGCCTCTCTTATCAGCTAGCAGGGGATACAAACCTCTCCTTCCTCAAAAAACAAGCTCTCTTATTGTATCCAATTGGTAAAGGAAATGTAACAACAACATACTCTGGTGGAATACCTTCTCTCTCAACGCACACCATGACAAACATTCAGCTCATTTTTAATAAGCTGTAAATACTGGGACATAACAATAAGAATTCTGTCCTCGACATCACAGTCAGGCCATGCATGTTTGAGGCGTCCATTTGCTTAACCATTAAGAGCCACATCCTACTCTCGGATATGGAATCACAGCTGAAGACTAAGAGCATCCTTCTGTTTTCAGACAATAGCAGCTGCTAGCACCTGCTAGGACTCCCACCATTCTGTGATGCCCATCTTTCCTTAGCCTTTATAACCTGATTGCCATCAAGGATGCATAGTGTCTATTGTATTGATGATCTTTTTTATGTGGATAACAGTTAGCTGGGAAGTGGACTGAAAATTAATTCATTTTATATTGCCACTGAGCACTTATCAAGTGGTAACAACTTCTTGCGACTATTTTTCAGAATATTTTGCCAAAGAAGCTCATGAGATTATCATCACTAGAGTCACTTGAGGCCAGACTAGACATGGAATTGTTGATTGCTGTAGAAATCTAGGATTACTCTTCTGTATAGTGATGCAAATGGAGACACTAGAGATCTTTTCCACCTCTAGCATATAAGAAACCTAAAGACACACCATATAGGGTTAACGTATACATTTCAGTCTGAAAAAAACTAAACGAACACTAAGAGAACTCCATTTCTATTCATCTAAGAAAGCAATTACTTTGGACTCACCTGTGGCTCGTAATGACTGAGAATGGCACTTTGTTTGACCATGTCCTTGCTGTCAGAATACAAATTCTCTTTTCCCAAGTTTGTTGCATTGCCAAATATGCAGAAATTCAGAATCTTAAGCACAGGTGTAGCCTATTTAAAGATAATTAAACATGAAAAGCAATGGTTAGCAATTTTAACCAGAAACATCAGCGTTTTAAGAAAAAAATAGTATGTATTATTCAGAAGGCCAAAAAATGAAACATTAAAGATGATTAACTTGTTATTAGTTGAGTAAATAAGGTTCAGCCAAAATGACAGTACTATATTCCAGTCCAAGGCTTGAAAAATCCACTCATCCAGCACAAATTGGAAAATTTCCCTGACAATTGCCATAACTTTCTGCAGAATTTACAATTTCATTAAAAAGAAAAAGATACCTTCCAAATGCAAACAGAAGTTAGTAAGACAGCACCACACTGGTTTAAGTTTTCAGGCAGATACTCCCAGTGTCTCCCTGGCTTCTCAGAGCTTCTGCAAGATGCAGAAGAGTGAAAATTGACTAGGTCTGTCAGTTTTCACCTACATGGTGTTAATGAGTTCAGTGTCATTCACCAACAAACAGCAAGTGGGTAAACTGAAGTCTAATTTCAAAAGGATGAACTTAGTGATATTAGACTTCCAAGTGCTGTAATTAAATAAAGAGCAGTCGACTGAAGAATAACGTGGGCAATATTTAAAAGCTTCACATTAGTCAGTTTTTTTCCAAAACATCAACATTTGTAGGGCCCTTAACAATATGTCAAGAAAAAAATTAAAGCTGTCTCATAGGCTAGTCACAACATGGCTACTCCACCTCACAGCCAGTTTTGCACTTTCAAGTTAAGATTCCCAACAAACAAGATTTCCCAGAGTAACAGTTTGGCTCTTGGAGAATGGGTTGAAAAAAATAGAGCTGGCCATATGTACATTTATAAAAGATAGAGTGTAAACTCCGTGATTATCAGCAATGACTTACAATCAATTATAGAAGTAGGACTTCCCAGTGAAGACTTAACAGGCTTAACCACAGAAGGTGACTATTAATTTGCCTCTATGCAGCCTCGTAATTTAAGTTTGCATGCTCGCCGTTTCTCCACCTTCATCTGTCTCTGGGTTTGATACAGCAGAACAACGCCCACTAAAAATCCCTTGAAAAAGTGAAACTCTTAGGATTTATCCTCAATGACAGATTTTTTTTTTAAAGCAGGATAACAAATGTGCAATAATTATCTCACTGTAAGATCCTAAGTGAGGACAAGTCATTTGTAGTGTTTATGCCAGTGTAGCTAGGCAATGTCAGCACTATAACTTGGACGGTGGTTGACTTTGCCTACTGTCTCTCAAGCTAAAACTAAGGTCTTGTCTACACTTGAAAGTTAATTTGGATTAAGATAGGGTGTGAATTTACAGTGCAACAGCTGTTCAACTAAACAGAATGAGTGTGTACACATGAAGTTATTCAGGACAGTTAATCAGGAACAAATGAGTTTTAATGAGAGCCATTAAAAGTCTGTTAGCCTATTCTAAAGGCTGATTCATTCAAGCTTTTCAGACTAGATTAAGGCCAGGTCTACACTACAGATCTTACAGCGGCACAGCTGTACTGATACAGCTGCAAGATTTCCCATGTAGCCGCTCTATGTCGAAGGGAGACAGCTCTCCCGTCGACATAATTAAACCGCCCCTAATGAGCGGCAGTTGCTATATTGGTGAGAGATGCTCTCCCGCCAACGTAGCGCTGTCCACACTAGTGCTTTTATCAGTGTAATTTATGTTGCTCGGGGGGGGGGGGGGGGGGGGTTTCCAGTTATACAGACAGAAGTGCTAGTGTAGACATAGGAAAAGACAGAAAACTAAAAGGTTTCAAAAGAAGTTTCTTCTAGCCACACTTTTCTTACATACATATCATTAAAAGAATAAATAGTTATTTTACAATCGTTTTCTTTTGACTAATTTTTATTCTATTTTAGTTCATTTCAATTCCTCTGTTGATTGGTATTTTCGATATACCCAAACCAAAGAATTTACTGAAGCCTTCTCTCCATTAAACTGCCTCCCACAGTCCCCAGCGTGGGCAGACAAGTTGCTCCACAACACCCTGTAAATGGGAACACAGAGCCATGTAGTAAGTTGTGGTGTCAGCAGTCTTGAGATATGCTCAAGATATGCTCAGATAGTTATATTGCCTGTCATGGCCAGATACAGAACAAGTGTGGACACAAGGAGCGACAGCACAATAGGTGTGGATGCACTCTCATGGCTTAGATTACCACTGGTTAATTAACCTGTGATTGCTTACCCTATGGTAGGCATGCAGTGAAGATAAGGCCTTATTGATCTGTTAAATAACATGTATACGATCAATATGGCTCAGCTATTAGCACATTCATCTGTGTGTAGAAGTAGACTTACTGAAAAAGACCCAACAATTCATCTAATATATCACAACACCTATCACATTGTATTATACAGGATATTTCACAGGAATATAAAAGAAACAATACTGCATCTGACCAGGTATGCAATTATGAAGTGGGGAGGGGTAAGCATTCTATTGCAAGCAGTTTATGTCCTAGAACAGGAGGAAACTGGGGAGCATTTCAAATCACTGGGTGATACTCCACGATGCCACGTATGTAGGTAGGTGTCCAAGTAAAAGTTAAAGTCTATGGCAGCTGTTTGAAAAGATTATGGAACCACCTTTGTGTCCTAGCCAACATTCTCTCTCAGTAGAATAGATTTTCAATGTCCACGGCTTTCTCTGAGCTGTTGCTGAGCACTTAATGGCTAATATGCATGCACACTCATTGCACTAGTAGTAAATAATTCACTGTTTGAAATGCATTTTGGGATATCTTATGTATAGAAGATGCTTCCATTATAGCTTTGACAGAAGCAAATGCTTTAGTTACAGAAAAACTGACAGCTTGCATTTTGTTTGACTAATTTTAAAAAATTCATGTTTCTCACAAAGCACCTTTAATAGTATCCCCTGAATTATTTTAAATTTATTTTTTTTAAATTTTAACTGTTTATCTTTTTCATCTGCTATTGTTTAGCAGGATTTCTCCCATCCCCATCCACACTTCTGCTACGGGTTCTGGTTCTTCAGTAGCAGCAACATTGAGGCAAAATCTCTTAACTTAAAAAAAATTCTTGGATTTAAAGTCATGCCAGGAAATGAGAGACAAACTTCCTCCTTTTGCCCTCTGCCCAACTACATCTGGTCTCCAGTCACATGGAGAGGGTAGGGGCCTCCTTCACTCCTACAGCTAAGTGCCTCTTCTGATCTCAACGGAAGGGTGGGGGATTGTATGCCTCAGCTAGTACCAGGTGCTCTCCAGACCCTTAACAGGATTTGAGAGTAATGGATGTCCCACCAACACTTGTTCATCCCCATCTGACCCCATAGAGAAAAAAATATTCACTAACTCCAAGACTCCAATTGCTTCCTCAGACAGTACACGAGTCAAGGGAGGGAAGAATCCATCAGTACCCCACCCCAGGTTTTAAGTCACTCCCAAGTTCTATGCAAGGATCCAGGCAAGTACTCTCTATCCCCGCTACCTAAGGCATTACCCATAACTATAACAGATATAAAATTTTTCAGACAGAAGAATGATTTTAAAGTTGACCGTATCCTTATAAGGTTGCTAAATGATTTTCATTATACCAGTTTCCCCTACCTAAGGCACAAAAAGACTCTTTTTGGGATGAAAGCAATCCACGCTTTGGCTCAGCCAAAAGGTGAATGTTTTTGTGGAAATTCATTGGGCTATTTTTGAGTTACCTGAGGTATGTATGTGTGGGGAAGGCAGGGAAAAAACAATTTCCCATTATCTTCTTGCATGCTTTAAAAAAACCACCACCAAAATTCTGAAACCTCAAATTTAGCCAATAAATTATCCTCACTGAGGAATGGGAATTTGTCTAACAATAAAAAGAAAAGGAGTACTTGTGGCACCTTAGCGACTAACCAATTTATTTGAGCATAAGCTTTTGTGAGCTACATGCATCCGATGAAGTGAGCTGTAGCTCACGAAAGCTTATGCTCAAATAAATTTGTTAGTCTCTAAGGTGCCACAAGTGCTCCTTTTCTTTTTGCGGATACAGACTAACACGGCTGCTACTCTGAAACCTAACAATGTAATTTTCAAATAGTCACTATATTAAGATTTGAAGGAGCTTTAGCACGCACACAGATGTTTTATTATGCCTTTCTAGTCAGATGCAGTGTGTATGTGGGTGCCACTACAGAGAAGTGTAAAAATTTATCTAGTTCTGGGGCTCTGCACCTCAGAATATACCTAGGCCTCCAGAGAATAGGCAATTTGAAATAAATATTTTGAGGTGACATGAGAAAGGTTGCCAATCCTCTTACCATGCTATCTGAAGTCCAGGAGTGAAGGCCAAATTCTACAATTCAGGTGATGTGGAAAAGGCACTGAAAAGTCTGGGGAACTCTCTTCCTTCTCAGACCACCTACTCTGAATCTCCTTCACTCTGGAGGTCCATGTGCATTCCGGGTTGCAAAGCCACAGAGCATAAAAAATTTGAAAAAATGACTGGAGAACAGAGGTCTCCAATCCACACCCTGGCTAACACCAAACCGGTACCTTTGAAGTATGCACTACTGTAGTTCTTTTCCTAATAAAGATTAAAAAAGTAAATACAGAAACATTAATGCAACTTTAAGGTTGCAGATTCAAAACTTGGACAGCAAGAAATGCAAATGTTAAAGCTCTCTTGGCAACATTAATGTATGTGCAATGTGAGCAAATAAATGTGGTCATAAGAACCTTAATTTTGTTATTTCTGTCTGTCAAATTCAGTTTACAGCCTTATTACTTAAAATACAGTAAAATTAAACTAAATTAAAATGAAAATAGGTTACAGATAAGGGCCTTGTTTCCACACCAATTTTTTCCAATCTTTTGGAATCAGACATGCTCCCAAATACCTTCAAGAAAAAAAATCAATCTACAAAGTACACCTGTTGCCAGAAAACTTCTGTACACAGAAGTACCATTGATATAAATAGCTGTTCCAGGTGCAAAGAGTTTGGAGGATCTTGCCCCTGCTTTCAAGTTTTGGAAGCCAGTCTTTGTATAATGAGTTATAAATTATTTCATAATAGTATTAAAGGGACCCAAAGTGCAGAACAATCTTACTGAAAAAGATTATTTTACTACAGGTCAGGACTTTATAGCTCTGCTCTCCGATTATTAAAACATAACAGGTATTCCTTACTTTCAAAAACTCTTCATGAAGCATTCATATAAAGTTGTCAAGTATTAGAATAGTCTGCAAAATTCAATTTAAAAGAATATTTTCCAAAAGGCTCTGACTCAAATTAGGTGTCTATTCAAGAATATTTCATTTAAGGGAGGGAAAGGGGAACAGACAACTTTTATCGGCCCTATCAATAGGCAAACTATAAAATTCATAAGATTCGTAAGTGGCCAAACCACTAATAAAGCATTTAATAATAAGTCATTCATTGCAGGTTCTACTGAGAGGTAACGAAGCTTGATACTAGCTAACCACACTTCCTTCACCTTTTAATTCATACCTCTGTCACAATCCATTATCTTCTGGGAGAGCAGGGAAACAGGAGGGACTATCAACTCTGACCCATTAAAATGTCAACAAAACCAAGTCAGTTTAAGTGGGTTTCAATATTTTTATAAATCACATATTACAGATCATAAGATAAAAAATATTTTTGAAAGGGTTAAAAAGGGACACAGTACAAAATCAACAAACCTGCCATTTAAAAAAATGAAAGTAAATGTGAAGTTACCAAATATTGTTCCAAAAGTTTTATTCAAAACAAAAAAGATGATTTGGGCACTACTTAATACCTACTAAAATTCCATTTTTTGTCCTTCAAAATGTATTCTCACTTTTAAATAGACTAACAGATACTTATAAAAATATTCCTAACATGTTAAGAAATTGACTGGCACTGAATGTCTCAAAAGGAGCTGAAAGCAACAAGCCAATGTCTGTTATCAAGTAAGAGAACTCTCCCCTCACCTGTGCCAAGATTTAAATGTACTAGGTAGCTCATTATTACATTCATATAAGGATTTATTTCTTATTTATATTAGCCTACTGTGATTAGATTCAGAAACTGCTTCCTTCTGTCAGCAATTTTTAAAATTCCTACAGAAGGGAAACCCAGACAAAGATCTCAAAAATATCAGATTGAGGTAAACATTGTGTCATGCTATTTAACAATACAAGCCACAAAATACAGAAATGAAAGGAAAAATTATCTGGCTGGAAAGTTACTAAACTGTTCGGTGTTCGTTTGATTAGAGTGAAGGAGTGATAGATGGTGATCCCTCGCTGTCCTCCCTACTAATAAATTTGTCTTTTTCCCCTAGTAGAAGGCTCCTTTTGAGCGACCAATAACATACAACTGCGGTTTGGAGTCTTGGGCTTTTGTGATAAGTGTTAACAATAGCAATTTCCGAGGTTATTTATAAAGGTTGGGCACAGCCAGGCAACTAGGTTATCACAGCTTCTTCTAAGCAGGCCACCAATCTAGCTCCTTTAGAAAATATTATTCTGAAAAAAATGCTTTGTTAGGCTGTATTTTCCACTCACTACAACAGCAATATTCATACAGCCTGCAAACATCGCCCCTGATCTAGACAATGCACATATAACTGAATTCCAGGTGTGAGAGTCAACTTCCACCAAAACAAAACCTGCACAAACGTTACCACCAGCCGTTCCCTGAGTGCGTTCCTCCCACCGACACAAGCCACTGGGGAAGCAAAAGCAGCAGAGGTGTTAAAACATACCAACCATACGCACTGCAGCACCAGCTGATCCCTGTGCCATGAAGTCTAGTGGCGTAGTCTTGTACCTTGCTGAACCTCGTCCGCCTCCCCTAAACACCGCTGCCATGGGACACACACGCACACTGCACACCTCCGATACTCCTTGCATATAGAAACTGTTGCCAGGCTCTGGCCAGCGTCTCTCCGCCACCCACTGAAGCAGCACAATCCACAAACAGGGGAGAAAGGCAGGCAGGGCTTGGTCTGCGCGCAGCAAAAAGCCCCTAGTATGAATTCAGAAGCTAAACTAGCAGCATTAGCATTAAGCACTCACTCCTCTCGGCTTGCCCTAGACAGAGTCGCCGCAAATCTGCGCCTACTAGGAGAAACACTGCGAACTGCCTGCACTTGGATGCCACCCACCCCACAGCCCCTTCAAACACTTCCCCTGTTTAAATGCATCCGCTGCAGCAACAGCAATCGCCTCTTCTGTACAAGGATTTCAGGTTGCCCAAGGCCCTGCTACGGGAGTAAAAAAAAAAAAAAACGAGCTTACATTTTCGTTCCTCTTGCTATACAACCATTCTCAGCCCTGTCATGTGTGATGTCACTGTAGTACCAGTATGTGGAAGTACTATGGGAATTGTAGTCTTCTCCCTATTGTGTAACAGCTACAAAGTACAGGGCTCAAGGTAATGTACTGCAAATGTGAGAGCCCTGGAAACAGCCTCCTTACTACATTTTCGGAGCTGCCTGGGGGAAAAAGCTAAAGTCTAAACCGATACGGGCAGGATGAAAAAGGGAGAAGTGCTGCAAAACTTAATTCTTCTTTCTCTGCTCCCCACTTTAGATTAAGCAATTTTAAGGTGATCACATGCTTTCAACAGTGATTTAAATTGTCGTCAGAACGCATCACTCACTAGGAAAGCATTACTAGCTGTGGGATTTAATTATTTAAATAATTTTTTTTTAATGGAGTACAAGAGATCTGATCATAAAAGTCCCATATATTACTGGGTTGGGGGGAGTAATTCTCCATGAAGAAGCAATTCACTGACCAAAGTGTTATGTTTGTTACGGTGAGTGTGACAGACAAAAGAAAAAAGACTATTTCCTCCACAAAGACGTTAGTCCAGTAAAAAGAACAGGAGTACTTGCGGCATCTTAGAGACTAACAAATTTTTTAGAGCATAAGCTTTCATGGGCTACAGCCCACTTCATCGGATGCATAGAATGGAACATATAGTAAGATATACATATATACATACAGGTAAGTTGGAAGTTACCATACAAACTATGAGAGGCTAATTAGTTAAGATGAGCTATTATCAGCAGGAGTCCAATAAAAGACATTGCCTCACCCACATCTCTCTGTTTCCAACACAGAGGGTCATGGTTTGTGTCACCCTAGCCAGCCCACTATTGAGTAAGACTTGAAAAGGTGAGGTTTTTAAAATTATTTTATTTTTAGAAGAAATTAAATTCTCAATTTGAACATCCTGATTTTGAACTTTGAAGGCTTAACAGTGTAAGCTCTTTAAAACTAGTTTGCAGGGATCTTAGCATGCTACTAGCCAAGCATTTAAAATCTTAGTTTAAAATCTAGTTTTTAGAGGGCTTAGCATTGTTAACAGGCTAAGCATTTTAAAATCTTGGTCTAAAATCTAAAGTTTACCCAGATCTAAAACCTAACTTGATCAGAGAGGCTGAACTGGTGACTCATAGCCCCCTTGGAGGTGCTAGGCACAATGGCAGCTGAGTACTACTCACTTATCAGTGATACTCCTTCATCACAGGGGTAAACAGTAGAGGCCAGGACCCAAATATCAGGAACTCTATCATTAGAAATAGATAGAAATCACAGAAATGTAGGATTAGAAGGTACCTTGACAGGTCATTTAGTACAGTCCCCTGCACTGACGTAGGACTAAGTATTATCTAGAGCAAGTCTTGCTTACAACACTGCTAATACATCCCGGAATGATGTTTACTTTTTTTGCAACAGCATTATATTGCTGACTCATTCAACTTGTGATCCACCATAACCCTCAAATCCATTTCTAGGAAGTCATTTCCCATCTTGTATTTGGCCAATTGATTATTCCTTCCTAAGTGTAGTACTTTGAATTTGTCCTTATTAAATTTCATCCTATTTATTTCAGGCCATTTCTCCAGTTTGTGAAGATCATTTTGAATTCTAATCCTGATTCTAATCATATTTGGGTTTGTGATGACTGGGAGAACCACATAGTGAATTATCTGCTTGGTGCAGTGGTATCAGATCTCATGAGACATCTATAGCCTTATAGGTGGTGCTAGTGAGTGCTACACATAGGTACCAATGACACAGGGAAAGATAGGGGGAGAGGTCCTGGAGGCCAAATTTAGGCTGCTAGTTAAGAAATTAAAGTCCAGGACCTCCATGGAAGCATTTCAGAGAATGCTACCAGTTCCATGTGCAGGGCAGTTTAACAGGCAGAACTGCAAGGTCTAAATGCATTGATGAGATGATGGGGTAAGAATGAGATTAGGTTTATTAGGAACTAGGGGAACCTTTTGGGGAAGGAGTAGCCTATATGAGATGGATGGGCTCCACCTTAATCAAAATGGAAGCAGACTGCTGGCATGTAAAACTAAAAAGGTTGCTGAGGATTTCTTAAAGTAGGGGCTGGGGAAAGCCAACAGTTGAGGAGCAGCACACAATTTAGGTGGTGATATCCCTTAAGGATGAATATATTAAAGGGTGAACTCTGTATCCTAGTTTAGAAGTAGGAAAGAAATTGGTAAAATACAGGTAGGAGCTAGTGAGCAACACTCAAACATAAGAGTCCCATTTAAACACAATCCAAGTAATTAAACATTGACAAAATATATAAGTGCTTATATACAAATACTAGAAGTCTAAATACTAAGATAGGGGAACTAGAATGCCTGGCATTAAATGAGCACATTGATATAATAGGCAATGCAGAAACTTAGTGGAATGAGAATAATCAGTGGGATATGATAATACCAGGGGACAAAATATATAGGAATGACTGGGTAGGTAGTGCTGGTGGGACAGTGGCACTATGTTAAAAAAGTATAGCGTCAAATGAGGTAAAAATGTTAAATGGTTCAAACTGTACCATAGAATCTTGATGGATAGAAATTCCATGCTTGAATAATAAGAGTGTAGCAGTAGGACTATACTACTGACCACCTGACCAGGATGGTGACAGTGACTGTGTAATGCTAAGGGAGGTTAGAGAAACTATAAAAATCAGAAAACACAATGGATGATTTCAACTATTCACATACTGACTAGGTAAATGTCACCTCAGGCATGATGCAGAGATAAAACTTCTAGATACTATGAGTGACTGCTTCTTGGAGCTCCTAGTCCTTGAACCCACAAGGGGAGAGGCAATTCTTCATTTAGTCCTCAGCTGAGCACAGGATCTGGTCCTGAACTGCTCATTAATAGCAACCATAATGTAATTAAAGGTAGCAGCCTTGTAGGGGAGAAAACACCAAAAGACACCCCACCACAGTAACGTTTAACTTTAGAAAGGGGAACTACAAAAGAATGAGGATGCTAGTTAGATTGAAATTAAAAAGAGCAGTCAGAAGGGTAAAATGCCTGCAAGCAGCACGGAGAATACTTTAAAAAACCATAATAAATGCTCAGATTAAATGTATAACCCAAATAAAAAAAAGACAGTATGAGGACCAAAAGAATTCTGCCATGGCTAAACAGCAGAATAATGTAGGCTATTAGAAGCAAAAAGGCATCCTTTAAAATTTGGAAGTCAAATCCTAATGAGGAAAACAGGAAGGAAGGATCACTCATTCTGGCAAGTAAAATGTAAAAGTATAATAAGGCAGGCCATGAAAACATTGGAGAAGCAACTTGCTAAAGACGTAAAAAGCTAACAGTAATTTTCAAGTACAGAAGCACAAAGCCCGACAAACAAGCAATGGGGCCACTAGACGACAAAGGGGTTAAAGGAGCACTCGAGGAAGACAAGTCCATCGTAGAGAAGCTAAATTAATTATTTGCATCAGTCTTCACTGCAGAGGATGTGAGGGAGATACTTTCATCGGAGCTAGTTTTTGGGTGACAAATCAGCCATCCCAAATACTATCCCAAATTGTTGCATCAATAGAAGAGGTTTTCCAACAAATTGACAAACTTAACAGTAATAAGTGACCAACACCAGATGGCATTCACTCAAGAATTATGGAGGAACTCAAATATGAAATTGCAGAACTACTAGCTGTCATATGCAATCTATCAGTAAATTCAGTCTCTGTACCAGATGACTGGAAGGTTAGGTAATATAACATCAATTTTTAAACATGACTTCAGAGGAGAACTTGGCAATTACAGACCAGTAAGCCTAACTTCAGTACTGAGAAAAGAGGTAGAAACTATAGTAAAGAACAGAATTTTCAGACATGTAGATAAACAATTTATTGGGGAAAAGTCAACACAGCTTTTGTAAAGGGAAGTCATGCCTCACCAATCTATTAGAATTCTTTGAGGGAGTCAACAAGCATAGGAATAAGGGAGATCCAGTCAATATAATGTACTTGGATTTTCAGAAAGCTTTTGACAAGGTCCCTCACCAAAGGCTCTTAAGGAAACTAAGTAGCCATTGGATAAAAGGGAAAGCCCTCTCACGGATCAGTAACTGGTTGAAAGACTGGAAACAAAGGGTAGGAATAAATGGTCCATTTTCACAATGCAGAGAGGTGAACAATGGGGTCCCACAAGGATCTGTGGGACCTGTGCTGTTCAACATATTCATTAATGATCTGGAAAAGGGGGTGAACAGTGAAGTGGCAGTGTTTTCAGACAATAAAAAATTATTAGGATACGGTAGTTAAATCCAAAGCAGACTGTCAAGAATTAGGAGCATCTCACAAAACTGGGTGACTGAGTGGCAACAACATGGCAGATGAAATTCAGTGTTGATAACTGCAAAGAAATGCACATCAGAAAAATCCCGATTATATATATATATATATATATATATATATATATATATAATGATGGTTCTAAATGAGCTGTTTCCACCCAAGAGAGAGTGAGACATTGGAGTCATGTGAATAGTTCTCTGAAAATATATGCCCAATGCATAGCAGTGGTCAAAAAGACAACAATGTTAGGAACTACTAGGGAGGGGACAGAAAATATCTTAATGCCAATGTATAAATCCACAGTGTGTCTATACCCTGAATACTGCCCAGTTCTAGTTGCCCTATCTCAAAAAGGATGTTGTGGAACTGGAAAAGGTTAAGAGAAGGGCAAAAACATGATCAAGGGTATATGGAACAGCTTCCATATGACGAGAGACTAAAAAGATTGGGGTGTTCAGCTTAGAAAAGAGATAACTAAGGGGAGGGGGGATATGATAGAGATCTATAAAATCATGAATGGTATGAAAAAAGTGGATAGAGAAGTGTTATTTATCCACAATACAGAAACCAAGGATCACCCAATTAAATTAATAGGCAGCAGGTTTAATACAAATAAGAGGAAGTACTTTTTCTACACAACCAACCTGTGGAACTCATTGCCAAGGCATGATGTGATGGCCAAAAGTACAGGGTTCAAAAAAAGAACTGGATAAGTTCATGGAAGATATGTTTTTATAATAGCTATTGATGGACCTAAGAACGGCCATACTGGGTCAAAACAAAGGTCTGTCTAGGCCATAATCCTGTCTTCCAACAGTGGCCAATGCCAGGTGCTTCAGAGGGAATGAACAGAACATAATTATCAAGTGATCCATCCCCTGATTAGCCAAGATGGTCAGGGACGCAACCCCATGCTCGGGGTGATCCTATACCTCTGACTACCAGAAGCCAAGAGTGGAAGACAGGAGTAGATCACTCCATAATTACCCTGTTCTGTACATTGCCCTTGAAGTTTTGGTATGGGCCAATGTCAAAGACAGGATACTGGGCAAGATGGACCATGGTCTGATCCAGTATGGCAGTTCTTTTGAATCATAGAATATCAGGGTTGGAAGGGACCTCAGGAGATCGTTAGA
Organism: Chelonia mydas; assembly: GCF_015237465.2. NCBI lineage: Eukaryota > Metazoa > Chordata > Testudines > Cheloniidae > Chelonia > Chelonia mydas. The sequence continues at coordinate 254,179,960 of NC_057850.1, forward strand.
ATCTGAAGGGGTTGGTTGACTTTTCACAAGTGCACACCATACCAAACACTCCACTATATATGGTAACTTGATGCTGAGTTAGCATGTTATTTTCTATGTATGGTTTGCAGTCCAGGAGGCCATAGATAATTTCTGTTCTTAATAAAAACTTTGGCAGCATCTACACTACCAAGTGTTTTGCCAATTTTCAGCAATAGTGCATCTGAACCAATGTAAGCACTAGTGTATATCACACTTGAGTGTTTCCAGCATTGTCCCTGAACCCATACTCTGACCAAGAATTCATAGACTGTAAGGCCAGACAGAACCATTGTGATCACTAGTCTTACCGCCTGTATAATACAGGCCATATGACTTCTCTGAATTAATTCCTGTTTGAACTAGAGCTTATATTTTAGAAAAAAAATCCAATTGTGATTTAAATATTGCTACTGATGGAGAATCCACCACAGTCTTTGGTAAGTTGTTCCAATGGCTAATTGCCCTTTCTGTGAAAAAAAATTGCACCTTATTCATTATTTACTGTGTATTACTGTAGCTCTTAGGAGCCCTAATTCCAGTCTAAATTTGTCCAGGTTCAACTTCCAGCCTTTGGCTCTTGTTACACCTTTGTCTATTAAATTGTCCATGATCAAATTTCTGTTCCCCATGTAGGCACTTATAGACTGTGATTTAAGTCACTCCTTAATCTTCTCTTTGTTCAACTAAACAGACTGAGTTCCTGGAGTCTATCATTATACAGCATTTTTTCCAATCTTTTAATCATTTTGGTGGCTCTTCTCTGAACTCTCTCTGATTCATCAACATCTTTTTTTGAGTTTTTGACACAAAGACTGCATGTGGCAGGCACACAAGTGCCAAATATTGAGGTAATATAACCTCACTACTTCTTGTCACGATTCCCATTTACACATCCAAGGATCACATGGTATTACAGCAGGTGTTCACATTCCACTGATTATCCATCATGACCCAAAGTCTTTTTCAGAGTCACTGTCCGCTGTTCTCCAATTAGGGCCTATGTTTTTTATTCCCAGATGTATGCATTTACATTTGGATGTATTAAAACACATTTTATTAATTCAAAGCACAGTTCTGCAAATGCTTGAAGCTAATCTATATAGGTCTTATATAGATACTAAAAAAACAAGCATTAACTTAACTGGTGCAAACATGAATGCTGATGGCTACAAATAAAGTTTGACAGCAGAATTTCATACCTGTTTGACCCTAGCACGGAAGGGGGGGACAAAAGATGAAAACATTAATCTACTAAAAAATCTATTCATTCAAATATCATAATTCCCACTGCATCATAGGTTTGAGAATAGTACTTTACAGAAATATAAGAAAATACACAGTCCCTGCTCTGAAGGGCTTACAACTTACCTAAAAGCAAAATAAAAACTTGAAACTGACAGAGCCATCAAAATGAAATTTGAGACACTGCAGTTGACACTAAAATTTTGCAAAAAGAAAAGGAGTACTTGTAGCACCTTTGCTCAAATAAGTTTGTTAGTCTCTAAGGTGCCACAAGTACTCCTTTTCTTTTTGCGGATACAGACTAACACGGCTGCTACTCTGAAAACTAAAAATTTGATAAACTTTAAATTTATGAACTGGTGGGGAGTGTATTCCAGAGTCTGTTTTTTTAAGAGTGGATACTAGATTTATTAACAACACACAGACACTCCCCATCCCAAAACAGTATGCAAAGTCCCCTATTGGCTCTGCACAAGTAAGTAAACATAGCTGTGCTTCATCAATGATGGCTGTGAAAAAATCAGTCAAGAAATGCCAGTAAGTTCTACTGCACTAAGACCATAGGGAAGAAAAAAAAAATGCATGCCTGATGCAAAAGATATCATGAACAGCAGAGAACAAACCACACTCCCACATTCTATATATAGTAGGTTTTATAGAATGCAAGCCTCCACTCATAATCCTGTCTAGCAAGTTAGTTGGCTCAAGATTTACAAATGCTTTAGCTTAACAGTAATGGTTGACCGCAATACTGAAATATCTACAAATATCTGAAAGTGCTTGTCTAGCAGTTTTTGTACTAATTTAAATCAGGAAAAAAACCTATTCAGTTAAATCGATTGAACCACCTAAACAATGAGGAGTCCGGTGGCACCTTAAAGACTAACAGATTTATTTGGGCATAAGCTTTCATGGGTAAAAACATGCATCTGAAGAAGTGGGTTTTTACCCACAAAAGCTTATGCCCAAATAAATCTATTAGTCTTTAAGGTGCCATCAGAATCCTCATTGTTTTTGTGGATACAGACTAGTACGGTTACCCCTCTGATACTCAACCACCTAGTATACATGTAGTTATACCAATAGAAGAGTGATCATATTGTACTTAATTAGTACAGCTCCCTATTGTGGATTTAACTGAATCGGTACAAAAGCTATGTGTAGACACAGCTTTAACGGTTACCAGCAATCCTTAGATTTTCCTTGCTTTTTTCAACATTAGAGATAACGGAATGAGAACAGCCTTCCTTTTTCTACTGCAATATTTCAAAAGTGAATGTGAAGGATAAAATGTATTTAAATTTTTATTTCAGGTTCAGTAAATGCTATTTTATTCCCCTCAGCATTCTCTTAACATATGATGTTTCAGCACAAATGACTCCTGCCTCCTTGTACTGTAGTTCAAGCTTTTGTACTTGTTTACTTCACAACTCTCCTCTGACATCCCTCTGTTCAGAAATGTCACTATTTTCTGTAGCCCACCACCTCTCACATTCTTTCACTTCTCCCTATAACCTCTTAACGGATATTTGGCAGGAATATGTATGATAGAGATGGGGAAAGGAAGATGCTTCTTCATTTTCACATATAAATATATATAATTTACCATATAAGAACAAGTCACAGCCCTCATTTATACTGTTTTGCAATATCAATAAAAGGCACTAAGGTATCCTCTTGTCTTGAAAACTGCATAACATCCTTGAATGTTTAACATCAGTTCTTCATGAAACAGATTTTAATATTTATCCACACTCTAGTGATTTTAGAAATAATTCAGAGTCTAGGCTGGCCAACCACCACTAAATCCATATATACAGTAGGAGCACTTCACCCGTATAGAAAAAGTGGTACACTATACCAGCGAAGTGCTCCTAACTTATACAGGCAAAGCTGCACTTTTACTGGTACAGCTTATTCCACCCCTTGCGTCCCTGAGCAAAACAAGCTATACCAATAAAACTGCACTTTCTGGCCAGCATAATTGCATCTGCCAGCAGCTATGTTAGTCAGGGACCATACCTCATCCCAGATGAACAGAGCTAGGCCAGCAGAAGTCTGTAGATAAACATGGCCTGAGAGACACTTTAAAACTTGTGGTAATAGATAACTTCCCTCAATTACACTTTCAATAAGATGGGAAGATACATCAACAGTCACCCCTGTACAGTGCTTAAAGTGGTCTGAAAAAAGCATGAGAGGGGAAGAGTGTCATACTTTGGGAGCAACAGCTTCAGGAAGTGATTAAAGTGTGCCCCTCAATGACCCAGCTTGATTTTTAATTGCTTTTTCCAGGTCTGCAAACACCACCCCCAACAAACCCTTTCAGCACTATGGCAGGAAGGTATGAACAGGAGCTAGTGGGCACTAGGGCAGGGGTAGCAGGGAGGGTGGACGACTGGCAAGACCCCCAGCAGCGGGCAGAAAATTGGGTTACCCATTGCCGCCACCAGTGCTGTTGGAGGGGTCAGTACAGCGTGGCAGCCGCCTGTGCCAGACACAGGTAGATACCACAGCGATGGGCACTTCGAAAGCCCCGAGAGGATGCCGTGGGAGCAGGGTGGGGAGTGTGTGCGTGTGGGGTCACTGCCCCAAGAGGCAAAGGGACGGGAGCAGCCCAGCCCTCCACTGCCAGAGAAAAGTGCGTGTGTGTGTGTGGGGGGGGTCACTACCCCAACAGGCAAAGGGAAGGGAGCAGCCCAGCCCCCCACTTCCAGAGAAGTGTGTGTGTGTGCGTGGGGTCACTACCCAACAGGCAAAGGGAAGGGAGCAGCCCAACCCCCCACTGCCAGAGAAGTGTGTGTGTGTGTGGGGGGGGGGTCACTGCCCAACAGGCAAAGGGGAGGGAGCAGCCCAGCCCCCCATTGCCAGAGAAGTGTTTGTGTGTTGGGGGGGGTCACTTCCCCAACAGGCAAAGGAGCAGCCCAGCCCCCCACTTCCAGAGAAGTGTGGGGGGGGGGTGTCACTGCCCAACAGGCAAAGGGAAGGGAGCAGCCCAGCCCCCCACTGCCAGAGAAGTGTTTGTGTGTTGGGGGGGGTCACTTCCCCAACAGGCAAAGGGAAGGGAGCAGCCCAGCCCCCCACTTCCAGAGAAGTGTGTGTGTGTGCGCGTGTGTGGGGGGTCACTACCCAACAGGCAAAGGGAAGGGAGCAGCCCAACCCCCCACTGCCAGAGAAGCGTGTGTGTTGGGGTGATCACTACCCCAACAGGCAAAGGGAAGGGAGCAGCCCAGCCCCCCACTGCCAGAGAAGTAAGTACGGGGGGGGGGGGGGCTGACACACCTGCCCCAATTTCTGAGGCAAGGGGAGCGCCCCCCGTCGAGCAGCAAGGAGCACCCGCCCCCCTGCCCTAGAGGAGGCAGCCAGACTCTGACCTGCGCCCGCCCGGAGTACAGAGGGGGAGGGGGAGCCCCAGGGAGAAGGATGCATCCGATGAAGTGACTGTAGCTCAGGAAAGCTTATGCTCAAATAAATTGGTTAGTCTCTGAGGTGCCACAAGTCCTCCTGTTCTTTTTGCGGCTACAGACTAACCGGGCTGTTACTCTGAAATAGATCAGCAGGACACCCCCAGCCAAACTGGCCTCCTGGCTCCGCCCACCGGAGACCAGGAGGCTCCTGTCCGATCCCTTCCCGGGGGGAGGGGGGGGGGAAGTGGGGCTTGGCCTCACCTCCGGCCAAGAGGCCTCCGCGAAGGGGGGAGCCCGCGGCTCGGCGCTAGCAGCCACCATCTTACCCCTCCTCCACCCCTTCGCCCGGGCGCGGGATGGTGGCGCCCGCCGAGCCCACTTCACCCACGGACAGGTGAGCGGCTCCCCAGCCGCCCCGCCCCGCGTCGGGCGCGAGGCGAGGCGGGAGCCAGGCTGGGGGAGGGTGGGGGTGGAGCAGCTAACTGCCTCCCTCGTCGCGCTCCCCTCTCAGCGCGCGCGCCTTCCCACCCTCCCGGTCGCCCAATCTGCGAGGAGAGCGGGATGAAGAGCGCGCGGGAGGGGAAGGAAAAGCTCCTTGACAACCAATGGAGGGTGGGGGGATGAGAGTGGGATCGGTCGCTGGGATAAATTATTGTGGGAGGCGGGGCCTGAGACGAGCAGGGTTAGAAGGGGCGCAGTGTGAGGGGCCTGGGACGAACCATTTCAGAGTTAGCAGGGCGAAGAGAGGGGGATTGAGGGCAAACCATTTCAGGGTTAGAAGGGTGTATGCGGCGGAGGGAGGGGCAAACCCTATCAGGGCTGGGAAGGAAAAGAGGGGGTTGGGGCAAACCATTTCAGGGGCAGCGGGAGGGAAGTGAGGGTAAACCATGTCGGGTCAGAATGGGGCCGGGGTTTGGGATGACGCATTTCATGGTTTAGAAGAATTTGGGAGGGGGTTGGGGCAAACCATTTCAGGATTAGAAGAGAGTGTGGGGGAGTTGGAGCAAACCATTACACAGGATAGGAGCAGCGTGCCCACACCAGGAGTTACTTTGTGACCCAAGTATAGGGCCTGGGCTAGGGCCTTGTTTCCTCACCCAGCTCCAGTTCTCATGGTGCTCACAGTTCCATGCCCAACTCCTGGTGTGAAATGAGAAGTGTGGGGCCCATTCCCAGCAGCCAAGTGTGTGCCTGTGAAAGCCACTGTCAGTGTCTGCACTAACTGGCTGCTCTGGAGCGAAGTGCAGGGCAGCCATCGACCTGCAGGCTGGGTTGAGGCTGCACTCACCTGCTTATTGTGGAAAAACTACTTGGCTTTCTGTGTTTCTAAATCAAAAGCAGTCAAACCCTTAGAGGCATGTTCCACCCACATCCCACCCACCAGACTTCCCCTTACAGCCGGGGTCACTCGGTGCAAAGACTGAAGGTGCAGTCCATCGCACGTGAGGAGTGAGATTGGGAACCTGAGAGCCAGTTGTGGACCAGGACCCGCAGCACAGAGATGTAACTGCAGTAAGAGTCCTGCTCGAGCCTATGATGGAGCATGCCAGTGCTTACAGAATCATCACTGAATTTAGCTGCTAAAATCTAAGAAATCTCTACTACACTTGTATGAACTGTGATTGAAAATTTTCAAAGGCTTATATCTTGCACAAATTTGGGCAGATTTTTAGGGAGACAGCAAAAGGCACAACCTTGACACAAAGGCCACTCACTCCCTGTCAAATTTCAAGTCCCTGCTCCAACACATAGACTTTAAGGACAGAAAGGATCATTATGATAATCTAATCTGACCCCCTACACGTGACAGGCCACAGAACCTGACCCACCCACTCCTGTAAATAGGCCCATAACCTCTGGCTGAGTGACTGAAGTTCTCAAACCTTGATTTAAAGACTTCAAGTTACAAAGAATCCACAATTCATTCTAGTTCAAACCAGCAAGTGACCCCATGCTGTAGATGATGGTGAAAACCCCCCACGGTCTCTGCCATCTGACCTAAGGGAAAATTCCTTTCTGACCCCAATTGTGGCAATCAGGTAGACCTTATCCTTAACTTCTCTCTCTTTCAGAATTTATTCTAAGACCTTGCATACAGTTCAGGTCAAACTAACTGGCCAGTAGTTCACTTTTTTCCCCCTTTCATAAATAGGGGTACTGTATTTGCAATTCTCAAGTCAGAGTAGAACCCCCGAGGTTAGAGATTCATTAAAAATCCTTGCTATTGGGCTTGCAATTTCATGTGCCAGTTCCTTTAATATTCTTGGAGGGAGATTATCAGGGCCCTCCAATTTAGTCCCTCTAAACTGTTTGAGTTTGGCTTCCACATCCTTCTTCCATTAGCCACTGCCCACAAGTTCCTCATTACCCTGTTAAAAACTGAGGCAAAACATTCATTTAGGTGTTGGACCACACCTAGATTATTTTAAATCTCCTCACCATCCTCACTGTTTAGCGGTCCCACTTCTTCTTTCCTAGTTTTCTTTGTATGGCCAAAGACTCTCTTACTATTTGTTTTAATTTCCTGTGAAAGGTCCAACTGTGCTTGGCTTTTGACAGTTCTCATCCCCCCGCCAACTTTCAGACCTTTAAATGGTAGCTTTCCTTGCTGATCCATCCCTTCTTCCATTCCTTGTAGAATTCCTTCTGCTTTTTAATTAACTATTTGAGATGGATGTTCATCCAATTTCATCTGCAACCCTTCTCTACACTTTTTTCTCCTTTCTTGGGTTGCAGGTTTTTGCAACTTTGACTTAAAGCAATTCCAAGCCTCCTCCACGTTAGTCCACTCCACTTCTCTAACTAATTTCCTTAATTTTCTAAAAGTTTACCCTTTTGAAATCCAGGACTCTAGTTGCCAACCTATGTTTGTTTATCCTTCCATTTAAGTTAAACTGAATTAACTCATAATCACTCAAACTAAGGTTGTCTTCTACAAATAATTTTTCTATGAGGTCCTTGATACTTACCAATACTAAATCTAAAATGCTATCACCTCTTGTTGGTTCGGTGACTGTTTGGTGAATCAGTCTGTTGACTTTCACATCGAGGAATATCTGGGCCCGACCATTATTAGAAGCACTAGTCCTCCAAACTATATCTGGGAAATTAAAGTCTCCCATAATCACTCAATTCCCAGTAGCATTTATTTAATTAAAAATAGTAGAGCTCCCTATCCCTATCCAAACGGGATCCTGGGGGGGGGTCTGTAGGAGACCCCAAGCACTATCCCAGTAGAGCCTTTGTTATCTTTTTTCCCCATGGAGGTGCTAGATTTTAACAGGCAAAACAATGTATTTTTCCCTAGCATCATTCTTGGAAATGGATTAATTGTTTTGGCTGAAATTTCCCCAAACGTTTAGTCGATACCACTGGCCACAGAAACCTGGCATGGAAAATTTCAGCCCAGACAGTAAAAGTTTGCAAAAGTTATAAGAAACTGAAAACAGAGTCTTATAATGGAAAATGTTGAACAATTTTAATAATAGGTGGTCCTATCAGCCCTGCCTTTAATAATGTGTTTTAGTGGCAGTGTGCTTGCAGTGATGTGTTTTTCTCTCTGTAGTGGTTGTTTTCTTAATTTTTGCTGAGATTAGTCATTGAAAGACGTAGTGAGAAAACATCAAACATTTTAGTTCATGTGAAAAACTGTGGAGGGAAAAAGAAGCCCACTGGTTATTTTCCATTTTTGACCACTTCAGGTTAAATTTAATTAAATTACATATGTCTCCAGAGAGTAATAGATTTATCTATTTCATTTCAGTCAGTCTAATAATTTATTTTAAGATTAATAGAGTACATCTAATTATTTACCACCTGTAAGGTATATTTCAATGCAACCTCATAACAAGCAAAGCCATTTTTTCCTAACTTTGGTGCCTAACTGGAAGTGCTTAAGTGCATGAATAAGCATGTAACTAAAGCAGTTAGATTTTCAGAAGTACTGAACACACACAGCTCCCTTTGATACCAGTGGGTGTTGCTTAACATCTCTGACAATCAAGCCATTTTCAGTTAGTTGCGTATATTATGTGTTTAGGTGTCTAACTTTAAGCATCCACATTTGAAAATTGTGATCTGTGTTTATTAAAAAAATATATATATCCAGCCCTTGGTAACATAAAAGCCTTTCACATATTAAGAGGCAGTAAGAAATGTGTGTATGTAGCTGAAATAATAGATACGGCTCCCATGAAAAGAAGAAACTGTGTTTATTCCTGGTGCATATACAGTAGTACCATATAAATATTCTGAGAAGAGCTTGCGCAATTGGTGGCGGAGGGAAAAGCTTTTCTTGACAAACCAGCGTAAGCATATTCTACACAGTCTCTCCTTCGTCACATTCAGAGAATCCAGAAAGTCTAAAGCACTACAGGTTAATTTCTAGTTCAAGCTTAAAAAAACAAAACAAAAAACTCTATAAGCAACCTAAGAACTGACTGATACTGAGGAATCTTACATAATCTAAAAAGACTGCACTAAAAAGACTCTTCAGGGACTCATTCCTATGTCAATACCACAGCCAAACAATTCTTGAATCGCACAAAAATATCCTTGCCCAAAATAAATGAAAATAGAGGCCTTTTTTCATTTTTTTCCTTCGTGGGTAAGTAGCCAAGCATCACTTATATGTCTCATTGATGGATTTCATGACAAGACTTTCAGCAAGAATAGAGTAATTATTATTTGACTAAGTCTGTTTGATCTCTCACTTAATAGGTAAACAAGAAGGTAGCCATTTCAAGCTGCGTCAACATTCTTTAAAATGTAACCCTAGAAAACAGTGTCTAACTTTTGCTGACTTTATAAACAATTTTATGTAACAGGCTAAATTGGACTTTTATTACCTTGGACAACTTGGAGTACTTCTGCACAACAGTACACTCATCAAGATTAACACTTGGGTTGAGTTTAGAAAAGCTTGGATGGAACACTTCAAATGGGAGCTGCCAATAAACATTTTAATAACAAACAAACAAAAAAAGGTAACTTATTTCACAATGATAATTAGATTTTTAACCCTATCTGTAACTGAAGAATACTGGGACAATTGCTGTCACTGAGAAGGATTCCTTTTATCTTTTATAGTCCCATTCCTCTTGTGCCTTAATAGATGCTTTTATTTTTAAATATTTAACACACGTAATATTACTTCTTGGAGGGTTTTAAAAACAGGTTAGACAAACACATGTCAGGGATGGTCTCAGTGCAGGGGACTGGACTAGACTGAGGTCCCTTCCAGTCCTACATTTCTATGATTCTTTATCAATTTTCTTATATCCCAAAGGCATTTTAGTTTTGTAGCGTCAGAATGATGACTGTCAGGCAAACTTGGCACTCATCATACACGGTTAATAGGACAAGTCTTCAAGATCAGTGCTAGTTAAAACACAGGTAGTTGTACTGGCATTAAGAAGGGAGGCACAACAGTGGCCAAGAGATTGCAGCTACCCCCTGCTCCTGTCCAATAGTAACGGGTAATCTTTAAAGAAAAACCGATTTTTTTTTTAATTAAGAAAAATGATGATCCCAAACTGCACGTGGAGATTTTATATAAAAAGCACAAGGAGCTGGCTTACTGACCACCTAAAACAACCCTTCTTGTGCACCTTCTTGTTCTTTAAGGTATTAATGATATCATCCGTTGCAGGAGAAACAGCAGAAAGTGAACTCGGTCTTGACAGGTAACAAGACTTCCAGTTCATCTTTAACTTCCTGTTCCGGTAGTTAGAGGATGCTTAATTTAACATCTTGACATTGATCCAGAATGGGCTAAGACCACATTGACTACAGTGGGCATATGAGCAGAACCCTTCTGTGAAGACAAGCACAGCTGCCAACATAACATACTACTATCACTGAAAAATAAAAGACCTTTGTCTGTGCAACTCCACCTAACCTACAGGCCAATCACACAGAAGCACCAATATTAAATCATTGACATAGCTAACTTTTAATGAGTAATTCCACAGATTCCTTTTACAGCAAGCCTGAGGAGTTTTAACGAATATAAGCATTTTTCATACACATTTCACTTCACAGTAATGGCTACAGCAAGGCAATGATGAAATGCTCTTTGGACAATGGTTATTTCAAACAAATATTAAACAGGGCTAGTTCATCATCTTGGGCCCCTTCCAGACCCATTCAATCAGGACCCTACTCATTCATCCCCCTCACTCCTCTTCCCTACACCTCACTTCTGAGTTCACATTATTTACTTAAAAAAAATACACACAGCTTCTATAAATTAGTTTGGGGTTAGAGGGAGTGAGGAAGAGGAGGCCCGGAGTGGGGTGGGGGGGAAGAGGTGCAAAGATGGAAAAAGCAGCAGTAGCCAACATGAAGTAGCAGCAGTCAAAGAGGCCCCAAATTATTGGGTGCAGGTTTGAGCACCCAGGAAGTAAGGTGGCTAGAGAAACCCTCAGTAAGAGCCAGCAGTAGGGACTAACCCGAAGGCCTTGTTTGGGGGCCACATGAAGCTGTTGGGAGGATGGGGGCAGTAGTGAAGCAGTGAGGAAAGTGCGGGCCTGGAAAACCCCCTAGTTTAGGGCAAAAGAGTTAGACAGCTGGGAAGAACAGGGCATGGAGTGTGCATGGCAAGCAGGCCTCAGATCCATAGGGCACTGCACAGGCTCTACTCAGCATTTTCTTATCAAAGGCAGGATTGTTACTCCCTCATGCATATTTGTGGCACTGTCCCCCATCCCCCAGAGAGAGCCCTCTATGGGGCTGAGATTCATGTTGGCAGGGAAGGAGTGGACATCTCACCTTGGGGAGGGGACATGTCCCTTCATTGGCTTTGAAGAGATTGTGTGGGAACAGTCATACCGCCTGGGGTTTTGGCTGCCTCCTGAAGGTTTTGGGCACTTTTTTTTTTTTTTTTAAGAATCACAAGGCACATGGTCCTAATATTTTATTTATGTGTTCTTAGTACCTTTATTTAGGCTTGTCTACACAGAAAGTTGTACTCTTTTAACTATTAACTATACTTGTATATTTAAAGTGGTACAACCTCCTTAGCATGGCTACACTTAGGCCTGGTGTACACTAGAAAGTTTTGCCAGTGAAAGTTTCCTTTTGGCAGCACAGTTTTGCATACATCTACACTCAGGCCTCATCAACACTACAAAGTTAGGTCAGCTCAACTACATCACTCAGGACTGTGAAAAATTTTACATCCTGTGCAACATAGTTAAGCCAACCTAGGCCCCAGTGTAGACAGTGGTAGGTCACCAGAAGAATTCTTCTGTCAAACCTACCTACCACCTCTCAGAGAGGGGGATTTACTACATCGATAGAAGAACCCTTTCTGTGGCTGTAGCAAGTGCCTAAAACTACAGTGGCATAGCTGTAGCTGTATCATTGTAGCATTTCTAGCATATACGTACCCTTATTTGTGATTTCCGCCAACCAAAACCTCAACATTTGCTGACAAATTTAAACCACTTATACTGGTATAAAGTTTATATCAATATAGTTTATTCCCATAAAGGATGAGGAAGGCATCTTTATACAAGTATGATCGTGTGCAGACTAGGGGTTGTATCGGCTTACCTATTTCAGTAAATATCACACCCCGACATGAACCTGTGCATAGACCAGGCCTTTATTACCAGTATCCTGGCCATGGCAGGGCAGCTGTGGGTATACTATTGACCACTGTGCTCCCTCTGCTGACCTTGCAACAGTAGAGTACATACTGATATTACAGCATCTGCATAGATTGCTAGCCCATGTGGTCAAGTATTAAAAGCAAAATTCTTATTTCAAATGCAGACAGAGTACAATCCATTCCTATTCCTTCAAAGAGAGTTAACAGTAATGACAGAAAAAGCTCTCATCAATCAGCAATTTAGGAGCGGTGCAGAAAAGCCTGATGCAAGGAACGTTCACAGTGAACATTTTAGCCAGAGTGTAGCAAAAACACACGCTATTGAAAGAAATGGGCAGCACACTGCTATTAAAAAGCCTTACAATACCACAAAAATAATCCTGACATAAAAACATTTGACACATATTGTGATAAAATTCCTATTCCCACCTCCCCTTTCAGCATTTCAATATATGCAGCACTATATTCAGAATAAGTTTTGATCCATCCAATGGAGGGCAGCAGGGCCCAGATCCAGCACCACCCAAATAAACCCAGGGCACCCTCACATAGAGTAGGGGCTGGATTCCTTAGCAGCCCCACTGGACTCCTTAATATTCCTCACCCATGCCAAGCCTCCTCCCTCTGCCACAAAGAGACTCTTCAAGCTATATGTAACCATCCACTATGTCATGGGAGGAAACCAAAAACTCCCAGCAAAGCTCCCAGACACAGAGCTGGGGAGCAGTGTCTCTGTGACAGGCTCCTCTATGGTTCCAGAGCCCACGGAAGTCCCTCTCTGCAGAGCTGTGGGACCTTGGTTTTGGGTGAGCTAATCAGCTAGTGGAAGTCAGTATAGAGATCTCCTCTGTACCATGCAAATTCCCATGGGACTGATACAACCAGCAATAATTGGCCTGTCTTCACTCTCTTTCAAAGAGGGAAGTATGGTACAGGTCACAGAGGGAGAGGATGGGCTACAAGAGTGCTGTGGCTGGGTCAAGGATCTTCAGGAATGGAGCCTAGTTGCCCAGCACAGCCCAAGTCTCCTTAATCTCCCTCCCGATACACCTCTCCCTTAAGGGGAAGCAAGCAGCAGAAACTCCTGCTCCTGAACTTTACAAGACTTTGCTGAATATTTCTCTGCTCTCCTATGTGCTTCTCCACTTAGCCCTTGATTTGTCAGTGACTCGATGATGCATCAGGTTCCTTCTGCCTTTTGGCCCAGTTCCCAAGGACCCTTTTGTAATACACACTGCTCAAGTGCTGCAAATAAAAGGTAAAGACAAAGGAAAACATGATGGAAGGGAGTGAGAGAGTGAATGAATTTCCCAGCCTATCAGACAAAGTTTGTTAAGTAAGGCAGATGTGCCACACAGGATTCCTCATTTATTTGTTGGTAGTTTTTGGCCACCAGTTAGGTATAGATGCAGTAAGGTTCACACTAGTGTCGCCTGGTAAATTGATATGAAGTGGCTCATTTATGTTAGCTAATCGCAGCAAAGCTATGCCAAGTTCATCTCCACCAGCGCGGTACTTGCCAGCTGATTTTCCCGATTCAGTTAAGATCGCAGCACCCTCGGGAATGCTTCCCAATGGCAAAGGAGCTGAAAGCTGCACTGGCAATAGGCGTTTGCGGATGACACCCATGTGGTGGGTCCTAGCTGTTAACTCCTGCCCAATATAACAGCCTTTGGTAAAACTGATGCCATTCATGTAGGCCAGGTTGGATTCCAGTGGCAAGGCTACTCTTGGGGGGATGTCTTTTACACCTTCAGCTATTCCTGGGGGGAAAATAGAAGTAACTGGTAAGTTTTGTCAGGCTCTCACAATATATAGCACTTTTAGCATCTATCTTGTTCGCTGAAAATTGTAATTTGGAAAAAAAAAAAAAAGTAGAAATAGTTTGAAGTTACTGGTTTTTCAATACTTTGGTTGGAGACCCAAGTTGAAATCACTAGTCATCACTGAGCAGGGCTAGCAAATGCTGATTTAAAAGGTGAGCCAAAAAGCTGTATCAGAGCCTGATCTACTGACGTTTTAAGCATTCACAAGCACACTACTGAAATGGAGGGCAGTCAAAACCAGGCAGTCAAAACCTGGACCCAAATGAACTTGTATACATTTAATACAGAGGGCCATATCCTGCTCACCTTAATCACATAAGTAGACTTTAGGGTCAAAAAAAGAGTTATTTTTGGTCAAAAGCTATGTAATAAACATAGGATGGTCAAATGAAAATACCTCTTCAGCAAACGGCCCAATTATATGTTTTATCTTAAAAGTCAGGGCATACAGAGAAATAAAAAACATCAAATTAGTTAATAACAGCTTTATGGAAACATTAATATTTTCTCCTTTTTGACAATATAAATAACTTCTGATGACAGATTAGTAAAGGAAATACTCAGTGTGGATCCATTAAAAACTATGCACCCATCTTCATTATGACCACAGATTCATTATACTGTAGGAGCTCAGACTCTAATATATTAAATACTTAAGGTAAAAATATAGTTTAACTGAAGTATTTCCTGTTATTATCCAATAGTAGACTAATTTTCAGTAGGAGCTTCAGGTGCTCGGTACCTATGAAAATTAGGCCGCAAGTCCTCTTCTTTATTTTTTAAACCTAGAACTGTGGTTAAGACAGGCTCTGATCCTGTCCTGTAATCTGATCTGGAAGGGCAGACCCTGTAAAGTTTAAGGCCAAAAGAGGGGAATTAGATCATCTAGTCTGAGCTCCTGTATATCACAGGCTATTAAATATCACCCAGTTATCCCTGTATTGCTCCCAATAACTTATGTTTGACTAACGTGTATCTTCCAGAGAGGCATCCAGTCTTGATATGAAGACAACAAGAGATGGAGAATCCAGCACTTTCCTTAGTAGTTTGTTCCAGTGGTTAACCAGCCTCCCTCGCTATTAAGTTTGTGCCTTATCTTCAGTTTGAATTTGTCTGGCTTCAGCTTCCAGCTATTACTTCATATTATGCCTTTCTCCACTAGATTACAGAGCCCATTAGTACCTGGCATTTCCTCCCCGTGAAGATACTTATACACTAATTGTGTCACCTCTCCATCTTCTTTTCGATAAACTAAACAGATTGAGTTCTAGGACTGTTGCTAGAAGACATTTTTCTCCAGCTCTCAAATCATGTTTGTGGCTCTTTCATGCAGTCTCTCTAGTTTTTCAAAATCTTTTAAAATATGTGGACAACAGTATTCCCATGTTGGTCTCACCAATGCCAGACATGAAGGCAAAATCACCTCCCCACTCCTGCTCTCTCACTACTCTCCCTTATACCCAAGGATTACATTTGTTTACTTTCCAGGATACAGTCCCCCATTTTGGAAATATGGCCTACATTCCGTTTCTCGATGTCTGACTTCGTATTTGGCTGTTTTAAAATACCTTTTGTTTGAATGTGCCAAGCTTACCAAGTGCTCCAGATCCAGTCTGTATGACTGCCCTGTCCTCATCATTATTTATCTCTGTCAATCCTTGTGTCGGCCACAGCGATTTTATATTTACTTCCAGATCATTGATAAAGTGTTGAATAACACTGGGCCTAGCACGAATCCCACTAGGACCAAACCCATTTAGTGATGATTTCCCAGTGACAAATACTTTGCAATCTGTCTGTCTGCCAGGTCTTAAGCCATTTAATTAGTGCTTTGCTGACACTGTATACTGCTCACTTTTCTAAATCAGAATATCATGCATTACTAAGTCAATTACCTTATAGAAGTCAACCACACTTGTAATCTCATCAAAGAATGAAATCAGGTTTGTTTGACGAGACCTATTTTTCATAAAACCACATTGACTGGCATTAATTATATTCCTATCCTTTTATTCTTTATCAATTGAATCTCATTTCAGATTTTCCATTCATTTGCCTAGGATTTGTCAAGCTAACCAGCCTATAGTTATTCAGATCATCTTCCTTGCCTTTTTGGAATACTGGCACAACATCAGCACTCTACCAGTCTTCTGAAATTGCCCTGGCATTCCAAGATTAATTAAAAATTAACATCAGTGGGCAGAGCTCTTCACCCAACTGTTTTAGGACCCTTGAGTTCAAGTTATCCAGGCCTGTTAATATCTAGTGGATGATGTTTAACATCCTCCTTAGTTACTAATAGAATGTAAAGTACTTCATCAGACGTATATGATGCAAGTACACCATTCTGCTTCTTTCGAAATACAGAGAATAATATCTATTGAACATTTCTGCCTTTTCTGCATCATTATTAATAATTTTACCATCTCCATCTATGGGCTTATACCATTTCTTGGATTTCTTTTGTTCCTAATACATTTGATTTTAAGTAAAATCTCCTTATTGTCCTTAGCCCTGCCAGCCATAGATTCTTCCCTGATGACTTTAACTCCCCTTATTATCCACACTTAATAACAATAAATATAAATGAGAAGTTATCTATTCCTCCTTTTTCCTTTGGTTATATGTTGCTTTATTTATAATTACTGTCTTTGCTCTGCAGCTGAACCAGGATAGACTTTTGGCCAAAATTGTCCTTTTTCTTGATTGTGGAATCGTGGCTTTTTGGCCATCTAATAAACTCTTCTTAAAGAACTCTCAATCTTCATTCACATTTCTCTGTCTAAATTTTCCCTTTCCATCAACTTCACTTATAATTTTCCTCAGCTTTGGGAAATTAGCCCCTTTGAAGAACCAAGAATATATACTACATTTCTCCCTTTGCCCACATTAAATGCAACTTCCTGTCCAGTGATTCGTTTCATCTGATGCCTGGCTGGAGTCCCATGGAAGTCAACAGGGCTCTGCATGGGCACAATGGTGAACCCACACACATGAGATTGCAGTATCTTAGTTACCAACTCAAAGCAAATACATATCGCTTTGATCGTAAATTTCTTTATGAATCCAGTCATACATTTTTACTAAACAGGCCAAGTTTGTTTTTTTTTTCCCCACAGCAACAGGCAAACAAACAAGCAAGCACAGTTAATATTCCAAAAATAATCAAAATGACTCAAACCACAAAAATGTCTGACCATATGGAAACCAGTAATCCTATAGGCATGCCCACATCCATACATGTATTAAAAACTCCAGCAGCTGGATACTGTATTCAAAATATAGTTATAGTTACTAAATCAAATTTAGTCCAAAAGTATTAAACAAGAGCTGTATTTACTACCCTGTCAGCAAACACATTCAGACATCCAATAATTAGCATTTAACTTCTAGTGTCTTGCATTAGATCTTGAGTATGGAGTTCTCACAGTAACAAACATCTCCCTCATTTTGCTAATACACTAGCGTATAAAACTTAAATCGGCTTTACCTTGTTTGTACCTGTGCCTATGATAATCGCTAATATTTCCTATATGACTTCCAGGGACAATTTCTAGTGGATTTTCCTCTTTGTTTGTAATCAATCTCCAACCCATGACTTCTGCTCTGGGATCAGGAGTTAAAACCAAAGTTTTGTCTGCACATTTATCAAGGATACTGGAAACATCTCCAGACTGTTCCTCTGGGATGACTGCCCACAACGAGAGATCAAGGCAGGGGGCTACATCTACTTTCCTCCGGATCTTGTACAATTTCAAATGCTTTTGAACAGAATCCAGCATTGAGCAGTCACACTCCAGCAGGATATTTGGTTCCTCTTCTTGACTTTCATGAAGCCTGAAAAAGTAACACATCCAACGTTAAAAGAAACAGAAGAAGTAGTTTCAGCAGAGCTTTTTACCTTAATCCTGAGCCAAGTCCAATGATATGCAGAATTTACTGAATGCTACTGGTGCTGATATGGGCAGTACTCAACCTTTTGGACAACTATGAAATATTTGCACCATACTTTTTTCTGTTTAAAAAAAAAAAAGGAAACCAAACAAAATTGTAAAATCATATAGGAATGGAAATCTAGACGTAGATTCACCAAGTCCCACCAAACCTATCCAAGTTATTCTATTATTGTAAGGTAAACTCCTGCCTTTGCTCTCAACGATGCCAGCCGTGAGCACCCAATTCTCCACTGCTCTGACAAATGTGTTTTCACCCATATCTGCCCCCCTTCAATGAGTGGGAAAAGACTCCCAGTCCCAGTAAGCCATCATTTTACCCTCCTTCAGAGGTGGATTTGCCATGAAACAAACAGTGCGGTGGCACGCGGACCCCCATGACAGGGGGGTCCCCAAAATGCAGGACAAATCTCATCTGGCAACGTGCCCCCCAGTCCTGGCTGGCAGCACAGCAGGGCTCAGGCAGGCAGGCTGCCTGCATGCCGTGGCCCCACGCCGCTCCCGGAAGTGGCTGGCTGCTGGCACATTTCTGTGTGCTCCTGGCGTGATGGGAGGGGGGAGGGGGGAGGTTCCACACACTGCTCCCGCCCCAGATAGTGCACGAAGACCTGCTGCCCCCCTCCCCAAAAGGGGTGTGCAGAGACATACCAGCAGCATGGCTAGGGCAGCTCCCTGCCCGCGCTGCCTCCCTCCCTCCACACCACTCCACTCCCAGAAGCAGCCAGCATGTCCCTGCAGCCCCTGGGGGGAGTGTCTCCACGCATTGCTCCCGCTCCGAGCGCCACCTCCGCAGCTCCCATTGGCTGGGAACTGCGGCCAAAGGGAGCTGTGGGGGTGGCGCCTGCATGCAGCGGCGTGCAGAGACCCCCTAGCCTCCCCTCCCCTGCCCGCCTAGGAGCCGCTGCCAGAGGGGTATGCATGTTGCTTTGGGAGCCGCGCTGCCCCCCTGACCCCTCCCGCACCCCAATCCCCTGTCCCAGCCCAGAGCCCGCGCCCAAACTTTCTCCCAGAGCCTACACCCCTCACCCCCTCCCACATCCCAACCCCCTGCCCAGAGCCCAACCCCCACACCCCCTCTTGCACCCCAACCCCCTGCCCTCATCAAGGTACCTCACTTTATTTTCATTTACTTCCTATTACTTATAGGAGGAGGATGACGGAAAAAATAATGAAAAATGGGGGGGGAGGGAGATAAGGGAGAATGCTTTTTCTTGACTGGGTCCCAAGGGGGGGCCCTCAAAAATGAGGGTGGCACAGGGCCCCTCTAACTCTAAATCCACCACTGCCCTCCTTGAAGTCCCTCCTCAAAATTACGCCTTCCATAATGTGTAGATTAAACTGTAACCTGATCACAACTAGGAAGATGAAGCCTGTGATCACTACTACTGAATAGCTAAGAACTGCACACATTCTATTATATTAGTTATCCTGTTTCCCCTACCCTGGCCTGCTTGTTCATATCATCCACTTGTTATGGGCAACAACTGTATGTTTTTGTACAGTGCCTATCACAATGGGGCCTGATCTCTCTATGCCTTTCATGCACGACCACAATATAAATGTTAAGTAATAAAAATAACTGAGCTGAGAATATCCAAGGGCCCAATTTGTCACTCCTTATAATTATGTTAAGGAGTTGTGAAACACTGCCATTCTACTCTGGTAGCCGTTTAAACCAAGTTTGCACAGATGTAAATGACTGCATAAGGCAGTGGAAAAATCAGAGCCAATATGTTCGTATATCATCATAGTACATTTTTAGAGTTGGTGCTTCAGTACTGTAGTGATTGATGCATTAGGAACAGGCACCTCATTATTACTTATTTACATTGTGCTAATGCGTACAGACTCCACCCGGCAATCAAGAGTCCATTGTGCCAGCACTATTTACAGATTAAAAAAAAGACATGTAACTACGATAAACTGCATGAAACATCTTGGGGGATTACTGTATGTGAAATGGGAAATACACAAAAATTCTTAAATACTAGTGACAGGAATTACCTCTGAAGAACAGAAGTGAAGGGAGAACAAAACAATACAAATTAATTTAAACGGGGAAAGATGAGACCTTTCATCCACCTTTTTTTTTTTTTTTAAATGAACAAGAAAAGCTAAACTAATGCATGTTGTAGGACTGATATGGCCCAGATCCTGCAAAGACTTACACATGCACTTGACTTTACACAGTTAGTGGTCCCATTGATTTTAGCATCACTAATGCATAAAGTTGACCATGGACATAGGCAAGTTCAGGCCCTGTAACATTAGCTATACCTAGTTGACATTAAAAGACCACCACCATTTTTCAACAGGATTTTTTCCCCAACAGTTATGCATAATAAACCACCATTGCAAACGTGAAACAAAGGCATCTCTCCCTCCATGGCATGGGCCAGCAAGTTTATTATTGTAAGGTTGCTTTAATTTGCAGTGGGCTCATGACTTTAGTGACCTTTTTAAAAAAAATCACACCAAATAATCTAAGAAGGCCCCAAATGAGCAAGATACTTAAACACATGCTTAATTTAAACTGCACCCATTTCCAGGGCTTAATTGTTTTGCTCAATGAGGTCTTAAATTAACTTTGCACGCACCAAATCTGGCCAAGTTATACAATTAGGGACACTGCGTCCACATCTGACTTCACAGCAAGCAAACTCATCAGTTCCCCTATTAGCAAAATAGTGGTACTGACTCTAGCAATGGTCTCTTCCAAGTCTTGCCCATTCCTTCCCCCCCCCCACGCCCGCCTTGCATTGGTCTCACCTGTAGAGGATGATATCATAGAGGCACCGGCCCTGCACGTTGAGCGCATGCGTGTACTGAGCGCGTGGCGGGGGCGAGCTCTGTGGCGAGGGAGCCCCGCCCTCCGGGGGACGGTCCGCCCCACCCGACACCAGTCGCTCCACGTCATTGGTGAGCAGCCCCTGCAGGAAGGTGGCCGCCTCGGGCCCCTGCACGCGCAGGAGCGCGCGGCTGAGCGGGAAGCACCGAACAGCTGCGGGTGGGGGAGGGGCGCCCCCACCTACCCACGGGCGGGGGCTGCGGGGCAGACCTAGCAGCGCCGCACCCGCCCTCACCAACATGGCGGCGGAGGCCCGTCAGGGCAGACCGCCGGGAGCTACCTCTGTCGGAGTCGCAGTCGCCATCTTGCGCGTGTCCGGTTGGGAGCGAGGCGGAGCGCGCGGCGGGGGGGGCGTGGTAACAAAACGCTCCGCCCCCGACCCATTAACTCCGCCCCTTCCTAGGTAGCCACGCCCAGTGCTCCTTGCGGGGTGGGGCTATGGGGGCAGGACCCCCACCAGCGAGGGAAGGCCTCAGGCAACCCCTGCCCTCTGTGGCCCCCCCCCCCCCCCGGCAACTGAGGGGGTTCACTTCACCCCCCCCCCCCGAGTCAGTATGGGACCTTGGTGGCTCCCTGTTGCCCTGACACTGACCCCCACCTGGTGCAGCAGCAGCCTGCCTAGGTACCAGCTGCTGCTCTGGCGCCTTCCAGAGCGTGGCGGGTGGCCCCGGGAGAGGCTGGCAGACATCCATCGCATGAGCCAGTGTGGGGTGAGACTGCCCCTTCCCAGCAGCATGGGATGCTGGCCAGCCATACCCCTCAAAGCACTTCTCAGAGGAGGTCAGTATTGCCAGTTGAGAGGTGGGGAAGCTGAGGCACAGAGATGAGACTCGCCCGAGGTCACCCAGCAGACTAGTGACCAGGCAGGGTTTAGACCCCAGGTCTCCTGTGTCCCAGTCTAATGCTCAAGCTGCGACGCCGCTAGGACCCAACTTTGGTATAAAACTTGGCACCTGGCCCATACGTAACCTCAACAAAGAGCATATGCTTGGCTTTCTTTGAGTATGTTTGGTTTTTATGTAGTCAGGATTAAATGGCAAAGCCTGTCCTGAGTAGGTGCAGTTCTGACATATACACACTATGTAGAGCCATCTTCCGACTAAAACGGCTGGGATCATCTGTTTGCCATCTTTCTCCTGCTCTCTGGGAATTGATCAGCCATGTGGCAGGGCTTCGAAGAGGAGGATGTGTTTTGGACCTGGAGATTTTTTTTGCGGTTGTTATTCAACATGTTTCTACGTATCTGCTAAGGAACTCAGACATTGATTGCATTGCTATTAACTTTAGAGCGAGGATATATGGTTGCTGGGCTCACATAAAACCTACATTATTCTCCAGCTGTCAAGGAATTGAAGATCGGCTCCTATTTATATGTCATAGTGCACATACGGAACTGAGGTACGTCTTCTCTAAAGAAGCAAAGGGAAGTGCCTCAAGTAAAATCAATTTAATATTTGTGCTATGATTCCTGTGGGGTCAGGACCTCTCCCTGCTCGTCCGTTTCCATTGTCCTTCTGGATTGTCAATGTGTTGCTTAATCTTTTCCAGACCTCTCTGTTGTTCCTTGTAATCACTGGAGCAGGTACATACAAATCTTCCTAAGTACTCAGTGACTAGTACACTGGAAAATGCCACCATTCAGAGGGTTAAGCTTTTCCAATGGTTTTTTTTACTGGTCCGTAGCTCTCTGCTGCTGCTTCCCTTCTGTTGGGGTCTCTCCCCACTATTCTTTTAAAAATCTCTTCCTCATATGCTCCCTGAGCCTTGTTTAATTCTCTCTTTGATTCTGCTTCCTGACTTCCTGCGTTTTAATGCTCTGCAAGTTGCCTTCCTGGATGCCTGACTCTTCAAGCTAGTTCTCCGGCATTTCCCAAGCTTTCTGCTGCACTCTAACCTCTTTGCTACTCCCCCAGGCTTAAATGAAAACTGAGGTTGAACATTATCAACAGCTTCTTTGCTAACACACAGTGGTATTTGATGGTAATGTACAGAATGTTTAATAAGATTGGAATTTGAGTTATGTTACTTCACTCTGAAATAAAAAAATCCCCTGATGTATGCGTCTTGTCAAAATGATTTGCCAATGTGAAGGTGAGAGCTAAAAATCACCATTCCCTGGCTCATTAATACTAGACTAACTCCAGGGGAAATATATGCGAAGAGCTATGATAGCCTTGCTTTAAACTCCAATGCATTACAGTGGAATTCATCTCCCAGATTTAAAAAAATGTTATTGAGTCATCTCTAAAGGCTTATGCTCTGTTCCTCCTCCCCCTGCCCCAGAAGCTTATTCTCTGTTCTGCATACCAAGGCTCAGAACACATATGTTTAACTCAAGACAGCAAAAATTACCTGACTGAAGTTTTGCAGCAAAAGTTATCCCTTGTGATCTCAGCTGTATAATGAGAGGAAGAAATTTCAAAACTGGAAAAAAAGACAAAATTAATTTATTAGAACTGTCAGAAGCAACTGAAAAGGAGTACTTGTGGCACCTTAGAGACTAACAAATTTATTTGAGCATAAGCTTTCATGAGGTACAGCTCACTTCATCGGATGCATTCCTATGAAGTGAGCTGTAGCTCACAAAAGCTTGCTCAGATAAATTCATTAGTCTCTAAGGTGCCACAAGTCCTCCTTTTCTTTTTGCGGATACAGACTAACATGGCTGCTACTCTGAAACTTGTCGGAAGCAACTGAGTATAGGCTGCCACTCAACCCTGAACTACTTATTTATATTACAGTAGTGTCTACAGCCCTCAGCTGAAATTCGAGCCCCATTGTGCTAGGTGCTATACATACACATAATTCAGAGAGAGTCTCTGACCTTGAGCTTACAGTTTAAATAGACAAGACAGACACAGGGTGCAAGGGGGGAATGGTAGAGTGAGAGGAAAGTGGCTTACCCAAGGTCACACTGCAGAATACTGATTGAACCCAGGTTTTCCTGACTCCCAGTCCAGTGCCTAAACATGCTGCCTCAGAGCTTTTCTGTCCTCTACAAGGATCTCAGGACAATAAAGGATGTTTTATACCATGTCTGGTGTCAGCAGCCAGGCACAACCATATGAACAAGAACTAAGGGCATGTCTACACTTGCCATTTAAAGTGGAAAAAGTCCCTTTTTTGCGCAAAAACCGTGGGAGCGTCTACACTTGCCAATGACTTTTTGCGGTGAAACTCAGAAGTTTCACCGCAAAAAGAAAACCACGTCCATGAGATGTGTACAGCTCTTACCCGTGATGCTTTTGTGGTGATGTACAAGTGAAGACATAGGTTTCAGAGTAGCAGCCAAGTTGGTCTGTATTCGCAAAAAGAAAAGGAGTACTTGTGGCACCTTAGAGACTGTTTACAGAGCTTTTGGCTTCTACAGGATATCCCACAGTGCCCAGGTGACCACTCTGGCCAGCTGCTCTGACGTCAGGTAAACAGACATCCACGCCTCCCCCTGTAAAGGCCCAGGAACTTTGAAACTCCCCCTTGGTTTTCTTCGCAAGTGCTCACTTATCATCTGGCCAGGTGACAATGCTTGCTCCATAGAGCAAACGATCCCCTGCTTGTAACAATGCTGAGCTACTGGAGCTGATCAATGTTTGGGGAGAGGAGGCTGTGCAGGGACCCAGGATGTCCCGCAATCACCTCCCCCCCTTCCCACAAGACCTATCATCCAAAAGGACAGAGCTGCACTGTGGGATAGCTGCCTTCATGGTGCTGCTCTCATCAGCGATGGAAGTGCTGCAAATGTAAACGCTCTCTGACGCCTGTGGAAGTGAGTACACAAGCCAGCACTTTTCTTTTACCGGTTCACTATCATGCTGACACTGACAGCGCAAAAACTCTGCAAGTGTAGACATAGCCGAAGTGTCAGCTTCACTCTGCATTTCCCAGCCTTCATCTCTTTCAATCAACCTCTTGAATGCGATGTTGGCTGAGTTAGTTTGTATTTAAATGTAAATTATGTCGGTCCCAGCATGAATGCAGAATCAGCTTTTACAGTTACACCACAAGAGCCTTAGCCTTAGTGTCACCTGGGACCTTGTGGAGCTGATAGGACAGAGTCCCACAAACTGTGGGGTGTGCCCCCCTAAGGGGGAATGGAGGAATGTTCAGGGGGGTCTGGGCCAGCCCTCACAGGGGACAGAGAGGGAGTGCAATGCTGAAAATTGTGGGGACCACTGTGATAAGAGGCATATCAGGGCTGCAGCCACGCGTGAGCTTCACAATGCTAGTTGCATCTGATGAAGTGAGCTGTAGCTCACGAAAGCTTATGCTCAAATAAATTGGTTAGTCTCTAAGGTGCCACAAGTCCTCCTTTTCTTTTTGCGAATACAGACTAACACGGCTGTTACTCTGAAACAATGCTAGTGTTCCACTGAACTCAAAGCCATAAAAGAGAATGATCCTGCAGGTGCTGAGTGCATCTCCCCTCTGCTGCTTGACGGGGAGCAGACCTTGAACTTAAATGGTGCGTAGCCCTTGTATTGGTGTAGGAGCAGGATTTTATAATTGTACTATGAGAATTAATGTATGATATGATTTCATCCTTCCAGCCACCCTTTTTGAATAGCAGAAAGGAGTGACACTCTGGGACATTGGTAGAAATGCATCTGACAGACTGCCAGTGTCTATACTGATGTTAAGGCAGGGACAGACCAGAACAATCCTTATGACTGATTATGGTCACCCTTTTGTTTTAGGATAAGTTATAATGTCTACTATGAAAAGGAGTACTTGTGGCAGCTTAGAGACTAACAAATTTATTTGAGCATTAAGGTGCCTAAGAGCATTAAGGCTCTAAGGTGCCACAAGTACTCCTTTTCTTTTTACGAATACAGACTAACACGGCTGCTACTCTGAAAAATGTCTATGGTTTCCTATATGTATTACAAATTAGGCACTCTAGTTAAATATACATGTCTTTGTTTAGTAAGTAAGGTTTAGTAAGTAAGAGACAAGATCTTGTATTGTGTCTATGTTAAGGAGATTAGAGGAACGTTGAAGGCCTGGGCCCCTATATGAATTGTTTTGATTATAAGATTTAGGAAGGCTTAATTTACAATGTCTTGCTCAAAAAACTGACACTGTGTGTATTCTCAAAGGTCTCTGTAAAAGACTGTTTTTGTGAATGAGGAATGTATGCATCAGGAAAAGATAAGGTGTGAAGGCCATTGTTATAGCCAGATGGTCAAGGAAGGAGTGAAGAGACTTAACAACACCACAGAACCATCAACGTGCATCCATAATGAAGGAAGGGCAGACTGATGACCCTGAGGTGGAGGCTGGCACCGCTAAAGACAATTGATTAAATCAAAACCAGGTCAGGATGACCCTCTCAGAGGTGTTTTGGAATGTTAACATAGAAAGATACACCAATTAAGATTACAGACCTAAAAGTAAAAAGAAAAGGAGTACTTGTGGCACCTTAGAGACTAACAAATTTATTTGAGTCTCTAAGGTGCCACAAGTCCTCCTTTTCTTTTTGCGAATACAGACTAACACGGCTGCTACTCTGAGACCTAAAAGTGAAAGGAAAAGGAGTACTTGTGGCACCTAAGAGACAAACAAGCTCACTTCATTGGATGCAATTCTTCAACAAAAAACCTTCAAAAACAGACTCCAACAAGAGACTGCTGAATTAGAATTAATTTGAAAACTGGGTACAATTAACTTAGGCTTGAATAAAGACTGGGAGTGGATGGGTCATTACACAAAGTAAAACTATTTCCCCATGTTTATTTCCCCCCCCTGTTCCTCAGACGTTCTTGTTAACTGCTAGAAATGGCCCACCTTGATTATCACTACAAAATGCCCCCCCACCCCCACCCCGCTCTCCTGCTGGTAATTGCTCACCTTACCTGGTCACTCTCATTACAGTGTGTATGGTAACACCCATTGTTTCATGTTCTCTGTGTATATAAATCTCCCCACTGTATTTTCCACTGAATGCATCTGATGAAGTGAGCTGTAGCTCACGAAAGCTTATGCTCAAATAAATTTGTTAGTCTCTAAGGTGCCACAAGTCCTCCTGTTCTTTTTGCGGATACAGACTAACACGGCTGCTACTCTGAAACCAATTAAGAAGTAACTGGTCCCAAACTGACACAGCAAAATCCAGACGATCAGAACAGGGTGCTTGGCCATGGGACTTTGGGTTCATCTTGCCACACTCCAGGAGCATCGGAACGCGACCGACAGAGCCCTGCTCCCCTCTGCGACCAATCTGGCTGGCCACTAGATTGATCCAGACTCTGGACTGGTGACTATAAACATCAACTGGCAGGACCGTGTGCATGGTGGGTGGGTGTGATTGAAAAGCATATGCTAACTGTTGTATTCTCAATAAATGCGGCGTGCTGCTTTCTCCCCTATAAAGATCCTGTGTGCTTCTTATAAGTATAACATTGGCCCTCTGCAACAGGGGTGAATTTCCCTCTAGAGTAGTTGCCATTGTGTGCCAGCATTAGCAGCATAACAGAGCAACATCTTGACCATGACCACATGCAGCTTTCTCTGGCATGCAGCCTTGTCCGGTTGCAACAGATTTGTAGCTGTGATGGTTTTGACTCCCTTTTTAAATGGCTGGCCTTGAGCTGCAGCCAGATTCCTCCCATTTTTGAAGAGCATAGCTTTTTCCCTCCCTTTCAATGAAATGTTATCTGGCTTTTAATTCTGGTTAGTGTACGGGGTGTTCCCAGATGAAAGCAGACACTTGTTAGGCAGCTGCGTAAACAGAAAAAAAACAATGTTGAGAAGAAAAAAAACCCCAGCCTGCGGATGTGATTTTAGGTGACCTTGGACACTCCAACAGACACATTCTGCTGGGTTATTAGCATGAGTTAGCAAGGTTCTAGCCAATGTGGAAATGCCAGCATTGGTAATGAGGGTGAACACTGGCAAGGAGAGGCAGGATGATGTGTTTAAAGCACAACATGAGAGCTGGACATACATGAGATTTTTTTTTATGTGACTCCTTGCCTCAGTTTCTCCACCTGTAAAATGATGTTCACTGGGGGCATTTTGAGTCTTAACTGAGGGCAAAGATCCAGATCCTCAAAGTTATTTAAGCTCCTGACTTCCAGTTGAGCTGAGCCAAAGTGCTTCGGCTCCTTGAATGGAAGGTGCTAACTATGTATAAAGTGTTATAAATGTTGGCAATTGAAAATAGATGGTTCAATATGACCTTGCATGTACCCTCCCCCTTTCTTCGTAGTGAAATGTGTTATGAGCTGCCTTTCTTTTTAGGGATGAAGCTAGGTCTTTATTTCCTACCTTGCACAGAGCTGGGAGAGGGATTTCTAAAGATTTCAGCAAGCCATAGGAGGGGGAGGAACCCCCTTCCTACAGTTTGCATTCTATAGTGATGGTGACTTCTTCACCGCTGCCCACAAGGTGCTTCATCTCCTCCATTGCTTCAAAGCCATCAAACGGCCTAATCCTGCAGGGTGCTGACTCCCTCCACCTATCTCTGTTCTAGAGAATGGCAGGAGCAAATCCTGAGGGACTGCAATTACAACTGACTCTCCAGAAGCCAGGGCAAAGGGGGCATGTCATATACTGTATTTGGAATCACTATCAGTCTTAAATGCAAGGGGTTTATTAAAGAACACAGCTCTAACTACTGACAAACACATTGTCCTTAGAGACTAAAATTTATTTGGGCATAAGCTTTCGTGGGCTAAAATCCACTTCACCAGATGCATGGAGTGAAAAATACAGTAAGCAGTATATATATCACAGCACATGAAAAGATGGGAGTTGCCTAACCAAGTGGGGGGGTCACTGCTAACGAGGCCAATGCAATCAAGGTGGACATTGCCCATTTCCAACAGTTGACAAGAAGGTGTGAGTATCAGCAGAGGGAAAATTACTTTTTGTAGTGACCCATCCACTCCCAGTCTTTATTCAGGCCTAATTCGATGGTGTCCAGTTTGCAAATTAATTCCAGTTCTGCAGTTTCTTGTTGGAGTCTGTTTTTGAAGTTTTTTTTCGTGAAGAATGGCCATTTTAAAGTCTGTTATTGAATGTCCAGGGAGGTTGACGTGTTCTCCTACTGGTTTTTGAATGTTACAATTCTTGATGTCTGATTTGTGTCCATTTATTCTTTTGCGTAGAGACTGTCCAGTTTGGCCAATGTACATGGCAATGTACATGGCCGGGGTGCTGAGTCAGGGCCACACCTTGCGGCTCGGCCCCACTCCAGCGCTCCGGACTGGGCTTAGGGTCAGGGGCTGCACCACGCGGCTCCCAGAAGCCGCAGCATGGCCCCACTCCGGCTCCTACGCGCTCCAATGGCCCCCTCTGGTGCTCCAGTGGGAGCTGAAGGGGCGACGCCTGTGGACAGGGCAGCATGCAAAAGAGCCGCCTGGCTGTGCTTCCACCTAGGAGCCTGAGAAGGGACATGCAGTTGCTTCCGGACATGCGCCACTCGGAGCCTGCAACCCTGAGCCTCTCCCCACACCCCTGGCCCAGCCCTGATCCCCACCCCCGCTCTCCAAACCCCTCGATCCCAGCACAGAGCACACTCCTGCACCCCAAACCTCTCATCTCCACCCCACCCCGGAGCCAGCACCCCCAGCTGGAGCCTCCAATTTTGTGAGCATTCATGGCCAGCCATACAATTTCTATTCCCTGATGTGGCCCTCGGGCCGAAAAGTTTGCCCACTCCTGCCCTAAAGGCTCAGTCCTGTTAGGTACTGAGTGCCCTCAATTCTGACTGAGATCACTGGGGACTGAGAACACCCACTCCCTTGAAAAACTGTCCTCTAAAAGTGAGTTGGTTAAAGCAAAAACTGGTCTAATCTTGAGACACAAGTGCCAAAAAACTTTATTGCTGGGGTAACTCCAGAGATTTCAGTGGGATTAATTTGGCAGAAATTGGATTAGTACAGGTGAGAATCTGCCTTTCAGTATTCTCTCTCCTGTCCACGTGCATAAACACCAATTCAACCCTGTGTTGCTCCACTTGGTTTTAATGGAGTAATGCAGTGGTGAATCAAGCCCACAGATTTTTCCCAGCCATCTCTCTTTTCCGTCACCTCTCCAGAACACTAGAGAGCTAATGGGGGAATTATGATAAGCAATGGGCTAGGATTTTCAGCCAAGTAAGCTGATGGCATTTGATTTACTCAAATGCAAAAACTACTTGCTGCACCGACCCTTATCGTCTGTTACCATTCTGACCGTTCCTCCTGCTTGGCTAGGAATGACAGGAGAGCGCTGTTCTTTCCTGCTGGGGCACTTTCCTGTCAGTGCTTGCCATCAGCTCTCATTTTTCATCCTGCAGCACGTGCCTCAGCCTTCCAGTTCTTGGGGACTTAAAAAAAAAATGGATTAACCTTTTTTTTTTCTCTCAGGTCTCAGCCAGCTCTGAGCCCAGAGAGAATCATACTTTGCTAGGGAGCTGTTCTGCTGAACACTGATGTTTCTTGGGCTAGATACTGCCACCCTTACTCATGCAAAGTAATACCTGACTCTGCAAGTACGCCATCTGATAATACTATACTACACTAGGCCAGGTTTTGCCATCAGTGTAGAGTTTAGGCCTGATCTTTTATGCTTCAAGCAATAAGCACGGCATTATATAGCCTTAAAGGGTGGTCGCTTCCTTCCATGTATGAAACAAACCCATTGAAACTATTTCCAATCCTTTCTCTTTTGCTGCCTCTGAATTCACTGGTTTAATGCAACATGTACAGAACACATGCCTGATTGACAGAAATGCCTGGCTGCCCCTATGTAGCTACAGTATCTGGTAGTGTTCACCAAGTTAACAGTTAAGATGCATCCGATGAAGTGAGCTGTAGCTCACGAAAGCTTATGCTCAAATAAATTGGTTAGTCTCTAAGGTGCGACAAGTCCTCCTTTTCTTTTTGCAAGTTAACAGTGTTATTTGTTTAAAAGACCGCTGTCATTGTCCTGTGCTTAGTGTGTGTGGGAAAATGAAATGTACCATTTGTTGGAATCATACTGGCTAAGCCATGTCTTCCCGTCGTCTGTCACTTTATATGCATCTCTTTAATAAAAGACAACTGGCCAAATCCATCTCTCGTGTAATTCACCGAAGTCAAGGCAAATGCATTGGGGTGAATTTGAACAGTTAGTTACCATTTAAAAATTTAAAAATGGTGGAAATACTCCACTTTTTATAACTCTAAACCAAAGCAAATACTATAAATGCTGCAGGCTGCCTGTCCTACTAGGGAGTATATTGCTTTAATGGCAGCCAACCTTTCCCAATTCTGTATTTGGGATATAATGGCTTCCAGGCTCGTAATGCCAGTACAACCGCCTGTAGCTTCAACCACCGGGGTTCAGCCTCCAGGTTTGGTCCTACTAAAAGGGCATCTCAATACTGGGCTCTTGGCAAACCACCCTCCAAGTTTTCCGCAGGCAGTAGGGTAATCTCCAGATGTGTTCGTTCTGTTAGTAAATTCGTCTTAGGATTTGCCACCTCAAACATGTGGCTGCTAGTTTAGACTGGAGAAGAAGGGGGTCTACAAGAGTGTGGAAGAGGCCCACCATCTGTGTTTTAGGCAAATTCTGCTTAGTTACACTGGTGTAAATCAAGGATAAGTCTGCCTGAACAGAGCTACCCACTTCTTAATTAGCTGGAGGACAGTGCAGTGACCGAATGATGGGAATTTGCAGCAGCATAAAGCAGCCTGGAAAGCAACATCTCTCTAGCTGGGGAATAGCGCCTGTGTGAGAAGGTTCCCTGTCTGTGCTCAGGCTGGCAGAAATGCTCTGGAGTGCTGGGGATCAGAATCAGGTCACCTGTTGGCTCTCTCCCAGGCATGGCACTTTGGCTGCATTGCTGTCAACAGCAGTGATTTCCTCTTTAGCCCTAATCTGAACCATGACACGGGCAAAGTTTATTGTGGGTCGGGTCTGTTTGCACTGTAGACTGCAGTAGACCGAGCAAAATGCAACAAGCACCTACATGTCGCCCCAGAAAGTTACAATAATGATTTTTGAAAGAGCACACAAGCCGGTCATTAGCTGCAAACAGCTCCTAAAGTGACCGTAGCCAAGGGAAAGAGCAATGGGAGCTATTCCCATTGTGAGGGAGAGTTTTGTACCTAGAAAAGATTTGTAA
This sequence comes from Chelonia mydas, assembly GCF_015237465.2. Lineage (NCBI taxonomy): Eukaryota > Metazoa > Chordata > Testudines > Cheloniidae > Chelonia > Chelonia mydas. Next base: position 254,211,964 of record NC_057850.1, read on the forward strand.
ATGGAAGTAATTCAAGGACCAGATTCTTGGCATAGATCAACATTGATCCATTGACTTCAGGAGATCAGTGCTGCTTTACCCCAACAGAAGATCTGGTCCTTAGCAAATATCTTCATTGTAGTTTTAGTCTGCCATAATCTTGGGAAGAAGAGATTTAGTGTTACTCATCACTCATTAGTTCCCCCCCACGGTGATGTCATTTCTGTGAAGAGCAACACAGTGGAACTTTGTTTCACCTCTGGTAACTTGCCACAGCCCAGATGTGAGACAAAGATCCCAATGGAGCATTGGTGTGGGATTATAGCCCTTAATGTGGCATACAGGACACTCACTAAAGGATTAATTTGTAAAGGCTATAGCTAATGACAGCATCAAGGATATGCAGCCACTGAAGGTTGGTTCTGATAATGTATCACTTGTAACTTGATGCCCTGCTGGTGACCTTAATTGACCACTGGACTTTTTATCTCTTAGGTTTTCCTGTACCACCCATCACTGTTGTAAATCAGCGTTGAATGAGTAAATGCTGATGTGCACAGTGAACTTCATAAAATATTCTTTCCTGGTTCTAGGAAGGTTTACTTGATGGGCTTATTTTGTTGTTCGGGTTGGAAGAGTGGGGAAGTAACACTACAGCTGGTCAAAAAACGGAGAAAATAGTGGAGTTTCCCACCATGTTTTTCATCAAAATTTTCCAGTCACTATAGAACTGATCAAAGTTTTGTGAGGAATCATTGGAGGTTTCCGGGATACAGTCTGCGGGTGATCATCCTTTTAATGGGAAGGGCAAAGGTAGTAAATGTTTAACAAAGACAATATTCCTCCAAGTGTTTTCCATGGATTTGAGTTCAATAGAGGGTCACAAATAACCAAGAGTTTTAAGCAGCCTGAATAAATATAAATTTCCCTGTAATGTCGCTAGATTCTGCTCACTCAGTACCTCTGAAGTCCTATCTCCTCCTACTTGTCCAGCTGAGGAAAAACAGGATGGACAAGATCTGAATTTCTAATATAAAACATAAGGAGAAACATTTATATGAAGGAAGGGGGGAAGCTGTTAACTTAAGCTTTTCTCCCCCTTTACTGGTCACCTTTATGCTAAATCAACATTTGGCTTAATGTACTCCTCTATTCCTTTTCTGTAACCTGCAAAAAATTGTATTGCTGGCTACACAGAAGATCCATCCAGTGGCTTAACTTTTCAAAAGTGATTTGTATGCATCAGTTTTTGGTTGCTGAATTTGAGCCACCTTGAATGGGTCCAATTTCTAAATCAGGCCCCTTTAATATGTCCCAAGTTGGGTCCACAAAATCACTAGTCACTTTAGAAAATTTAGGCACATTCCACATTACTTCAGCTCAATGCCTAAAGAAGTTGTAGGCAATGCCTCTTCACACAGAGAGAGAGAGAGAGAGAGAGAGAGAGAGCAGAATCCAGATAACCAGAAGGTCACAGTAAGGCAAAAGTACTTTGCAGGTAATGCACATTTGGAAAAATATAATCCCAACTATAAATACAAAATGACAGGGTCTAAATTACCCGTTACCACTCAAAAAGTGAGCTTGGTGTCATCGTGAACCGTTCTCTGAAAACATCCGATCAGCGTGCAGTGGGGCAGACAAAAAAGCTAACGTTAGGAACTATTAGGAAGGGGATAGATAATAAAACAAAATATCTCCTAATCCCTCTGTATAAATCCACAGTAAGCCCACACCTTCAATAATGCAGTTCTAGTTGCCCCGTCTCAAAAAAAGATCTTTTGGAATTGGAAAAGGTACAGAAAAGGGCAACAGAAATGACTGGGGTACGGGACAGCTTCCAGATGAGGAGAGAGTAAAAAAGAGTGGGCCTGCTCAGTTTAGAAGAGAGACGACTGAGGGGGGATGTGCTAGAGGTCAATACAATCACGAAGGGGTGGGGGGAGGAGAAAGTAAATAGGGAAGTGTTATTTACCCCTTCACTTAACACACAAACTAGAAGTCAAATGATGAAATTAACAGGCAGCAGATTAAAAAAAAAAAAAAGTTCTTCACACAACACGCAGTCAACCTGTGGAAACTCGTTGCCATTGGGATGTTGTGATGACCAAAAGTATAACTAGGTTCAAAAAAGAATGAGATAAGTTCATGGAGGATAGGTCCATCAATGGCTATGAGCCAAGACAGCCAGGGTCACAACCTCCAAATGCCAGAAGCTGGGGATCACAGGGAATGGATCACTCGCAATCGCTCTGTTCTGTTCATTCCCTTTGAAATACCTGGCAGTGGCCACTGTCAGAAGGATACTGGGTTGGATGGACTATTGTTCTGGACCCGTGTGTGTTCTTACGTATTTACAGCCATGAAAATATATGGTTGAATTGGCTACCAAATTAGATTTAAAAGTCTCCGCCATGTCTCCCCACCAACATCTTCCAAATGATCCTTGCCATATAAATATACCACACACTTTGCATACTGTAAACAATATATGGTTTATTCCATTTTATTAGTATTGGAAATTGAATATCCAAAGAGCTGGGGTTTGTTTTGTTGACAAATATGTGCAACATTCTAACTACATTCCAGATGTAACATTTACACTGAAAAATATTTACAGGTTCAATTTCATACACAAAAAGTTTCAAATACAAATACAGTTAATACAAACCCCCCCCAGAAACTCTGTGACCGCACAGATTTGTTATGGCCTTTAGTTAAGTTCAAGTATTTTCCAGTGGAATGGAATGCAAGCAACAAGGTAATTTGGCTTCTACCTGGGACATTCCAGGCCCTGAATAAAAAAGATGAGCACTTTATCTGACATGGTTTAGTGAATATATTCAGCATTTAGGATTAAACAAACTACACAACTAAACCCATCTGCTCTGTAAATGAAATGACTAACCTGTAAAAGAAGCGAAGCATTAAACACATACCATATAGTGATCTCGTTCAGGAAGGACGCTGCATGTGAATTCGTTACAATTGTATGAGCAGTCAGACGGTTAGCTCCTGATGGATTTTTACCTAATCTGGGACCCGACTTTTTGCCATATTGCTTAAGATGGTTATGTTTATTGTGCCTCCTAATATTTCTCCTTCCCATAAAAAAATGGGATTTCTTTTTTGAGAGCGGCACAGATTCATTTACGAGGCAGTGTTAAATCCCGGTAGCCTGGTGCAATGATGACCTCTGAAGGCCTTAGAGGGTATAACCAACAAAAGAGGGAGAACTGCTTGGGAGGGCCCCGAGGGATCTGAAAGGAGTAATGGGAGGGCATTCAGCAACATAACATAATAATACTAATGTACATTTCTCCGGGCCAATTCTGTCCCTTGCTTTGGCTCCTGCATGCTGCTCCCAGGGCAAATAAGGGCTGTAATTGAGTCAAAAGGGCTGGGGAAGAATTCCCCTAGTGTAAGAGCAGCTATAATGTGCCTAGGCTACCCAGTGTGGGACTCTTGCTGTGCTGCTGGCTGTGAGTTGAAAGGGAATCCTCCATAGCACTGAATGCCACAGAGATTTTGGGTCGCGGGTCATCCCAAAGGCTGCTGGAGGTTAGAGAAGCTCTGCAGAGGTGCAACACAGAGCGGGTCTTCTCACCTGCAGGTCTCAAGGTGCTTTACCAAGGGGGGTAAACGTTATCAGCCCCATGTTACAGATAAGGAAACAGAGGGTAAGTGACTCAACCAAGGTCACAGAGATTATCAGTACCATGGTGGGGAACAGAACACAGGTCTCTTGATTCAGTTTTATCACCAACCACTCGGTCACGCCTGCCTTACAGGCTGAATAGCAGGGAAAAAAAATCTCCTAACCACGAATGCTCTAAGGCAGTGACATATTCTCTCAAGGGAAGTGGTGGAAGCCCCACGCCCGGGTCTTTGACAAGTTAACACGAGACTGGACAGAGCCCTGGACAATATGCTGCAAGAAATGAGCTAGTCCTGGCCCCTGTGGGGCTGGACCAGATGTGACTTCATAGCTCGTTCCCGACTCTAACTTTTATGGGTGAAATGCTCCCCCGTTGAAGTCACTGGCAAGACTCCTATTGACTTGAATGGGGCCAGGACTCTGCAGTCTACTATTATCACATTGCCACTGCCTAGCCATGCAGGCATGCTGTTCAACACTGCAATGCAGATGCATTGGGGTATATGGAAAACATTGGGTTACGTTCTGCCCCATCTTATGTCCCATGCAATTTTGCTGATCGTACGGGTTCACTTGACTGGGGTAGCGAATTAATCAGGACAGAATTTGGACTATTGTGTACAACGCTGACATGCTCGCAACCATCATCTGACCCGTTAAGCTCACGTTGTAGAATGGGGGGTAAGGAGAATCACACAATGAGACATTCAATAGGTACCGAGTGCCCAACTTCCCTACAGTTTGGGTGTTAATTTGGTGTCCAGCAGAAATACAGCTCATTAATCACCCATGGTAACACTAAGAACCTGGCATAGGCTACCCAGAAGGGTCAGGAAATTCAGAGAGGCTTCTGAAATCCCATCTTTAACTCACTCCCTTTTTAACAAGGCATCACAAGCAAGTCCTCATTCACGGCTCTCAAGTCATCTGCTTTTCACCACAGCAAGTGACACCAGGAAACCAAACCAAACCCCCGATACAATCATCTTGGAACAGAAAATGTTTCTACATGGAAAACCTGTATGCCACATATTGGGCTGCCTAAAACAGTGAACAGGAGCCAAGAGGTTGAACATGGGGCTTGAACTGCTGCAGTCTAATCCTCTCTCTGAAACTGACCCGCTGGATGCCTTGGGTAAGTGTCTTAACCATGCTGGATAAAGTGGGGTTAATAATAGGTGTGTTGCGGGTTAGTTAGCTCTTTGTACAGCATTAGGCGTGGGTGATAAGAGATTATAACTATAGACCACTCAGAAAAGAGGGTCTACTAGAACCGACAAGAGAGTATTAACAGCAAAATCCTGCAATCGCTGACAGTCCTTAGCCCCAGGGATGGTGGCTGCAATGGCCCTCACAGACCCAAAGAGGTTGTGCATCCCTTCCTAATATAATAAACAATAAGGGCCGAGTATACATTTATTAGACCGAGCTCATGTGATGGACTCTGAGATGTCTGATTCAAAGCTTGTTTCTCTGCCTCCTGGGCAAATGCTCTGCATTAGCCACACTTACAAATAAAGTCAGAGCCAAGGGGCTGGCTCTGTTTCTCCAGCTGGCTATTCTTGGTACAGCAACAGCAATCAAAGCAGGACTGAATTAAACAACAGCAACCGAGGCACACAGAGCACTCCCTGAAGATTAATGACTAGCTGATGAGGCCAATGGAAACCTGGGGTCAATTACAATCCATCAGGAGTTATACAGGAAATGCTGAGGGATGGAGGCTGTTGTGTGTTTATCCTGGTTATAACAGCAACAATCCAAACTCCCCCTTGCAGCGGAGAGTCACTGCTCTGCTCCAGGGGACACGTTTCAATGGGCCTGCTGCATTGTGAGTCATCTCTAAGGAAAAAAGCATGCAGCTTCCAACCCTCAGTCTTCCATCAGAGTCATCATGGGGGGCACAGGGTCAAAGCTAAACCAGGGAGATTCACATAGATGTGAAATATAAACGTCCACCCTGGGCAGCATAAAACGTAAACCAATAGCCAGCTGTGGGCCTGACTTCACCACGGCATCTCTCCTGTTCAGAATATGCACCAGAGTCAAGGGATCGGCAGCACACTGAATTTTTAATGGAACCCACCATTATCAAACAACCCCTCTTAGATTTTAGATATGGCCCAAGTTTAACAGGAATAATTTAACTCCATGCAAAATGCAAAGTCGTTCCATGGAGCAAAGAGAAAGGGCTCAGCCATGAGGAGCAGACAGATATGTTTCTTCCACCCTCACCATGTTGTAAATATTAGGAGCCTTTTGTGCAAAACTCACGGCTAAAGTGAGTTCTTCCCTAAGACAGACACATGGAGTAATCCTGACCTATCCTGTTGAGGAAATCCACTACACGTGCCCTTTAAGAATAAAGCTGCATTCCTTTAAACCAGAGGTGGGCAAACTACGGCCCGTGGGCCACATCTGGCTCGTGGGACCCTCCTCCCTGGCCCCTGAGCTCCTGGCCCGGGAGGCTAGCCCCTGGCCCCTCCCCTGCTGTTCCCCCTCCCCCTCAGCACGCCACGCCACGCTCTGGGGAGCTGGGCAGCGCAGTTGCAGAGCCACAGACTGACCCGGTACTCTGGGCGGCACGGCTGCAGCGCCGCCAGCCACCGGTGCTCTAGGCAGCGTGGTAAGGGGGCAGCGGGGGTTGGATAGAGGGCAGGGGAGTTTGGGGGTGTGGTCAGGGGTGGGGGATGGATAGGGGTCAGGGGAGTCAGAGGGTGGGGAACAGGGGGGTTGGATGGGGCAGAGGTCCCGGAGGGGCAGTCAGGAATGAGAGGGGGGGTTGGATGGGGTGGCGGGTCCAGGGGACAGGGAGCGGTGGATGGGGCAGGAGTTCCAGGGGGGTCATCAGCGGGCAGGGAACAGGGGGGGTTGGATGGGGCAGGAGTCCCGGGGGAGCCATCAGGTGGTGAGACGCGGGGGGGTCAGATAGGAGGCGGGGGCCGGGCCACACCTGGCTGTTTGGGGAGACACAGCCTCCCCTAACCGACCCTCCATACAATTTTGGAAACCCAGTGTGGACCTCAGGCCAAAAAGTTTGCCCACCCCTGCTTTAAACAGAACTGATGGTTTGTGATCAGTCCCTTCGAGTCACTCATTCATTTTCAAAAATAGTACAGAGCAGATTCTGCTTCCAGGAGATGTCCTCCAATGGGAACAGGATCAAACTCTAAATTACGTCATAGATGGCTAAGCAAAATATATTAAACATTTTCGCCAGAAGCTCTCACGAGCTGCTCATTGTATTCCTTTTCAAGCAATCATTTGCTCAGTCACGATCACTGATGATGTTGTAGGGCTTTGGAAAGTGCATTATTAGGTCCTGCCTGAATACAGCACTTCAGCACGAGTCGGCCCATAGGGCTACTTACTTGCTTAAAGTTAAGCACATTCTTAAGTGCTCTGCTCATTCAGAGTCTTTAGAGGTTTATCATGGACTGAGATTTATGGGTCTAATCCTGGAAGCTCTTGAATGCACCCTGCAAAGCCACAGTAGGAATTGAGGACATGTAGGCACCTGGCAGGATCAGGCTCTCCGCGAGAGCAACAGAGCAGAAAATGGGGCAGTTATTCATTTACTTTTTTACTTCAGCTGGTCCAGTGACACCTAGGCCGATAAATCACTCAGCCATGTTCCCAGGGGTCAGGATTACATTTCTGCTCCTTGTTACCAGAGTTCATTCCCAACAAAGCCACAGACGCACTCAGTTTTGTACAAGTCAGATACATGATGAAAAAAACACATTGCCAACGTATTTCTTACACAGAGTGTTTGAAAAAGAGAAACCCTTCTAGTTGGAGCCACACTGTGTTTAGGGTCCTAGCCCGGCTTGCCTCACTGACACGAATAGCCTCATGGAAGTCAATGGTGGTGTCTAGACTGGGCTTCTTTTCTTAAGATTTTCCCACTTCTCCCACCATCGGTTCACTTTCTCCCACAGAACTAGAGCAGACAAGGTGCCAGCGGCCACTGGCATTGTTAAGCACCATGTTGCATAGACTTGGTCTGCATTAGCGTTGCATTGTGGGTATCTCCAGTGGTAAACTTTAGCCAAAATAACCTGGTGTAGACAAGTCCAGTGGAACTAGTCGTGTGAGCAAGGCAAGGGGATTTGGTCCTTAAACTGCCTTTTTGTGAACGGTCCCTCTCCTGTCCCCATTAAAGTCAAGCGGGCAGATTCTCAGCTTGGGTCAGATGAAGTAAATGAAGCTGAACCAAGTGACACCAGCTGAGGATCTGGCCCAAGGGCTGGCGATTTGACCTCCAAGAGAGAAAGATCAGCCACCATTCTGAGTTGGTGGTTTTTTTGGTGGGGGTGGGAAGTTGTAAAAATCATTGTGTGGTTGATATTACATTATATATATCTGTAGCTCACACAATATTTGTATGTGTGTGTATATATACTTAAATATACGTCTCCACACACACGCCGTACACACTATGCATTGATCTATTTGTCTGCAACTATTTCTAAGCTTTTGATTAAAACAAAAGTACTTGATAACAAAATTTGTCAGCACTGGTCTTCTGATCTCTACCAAGAGTTAACACAGACATTAGAAACTTTGAATTTCATTTTACTGGTTGCTGAAAGGCACTTTTGCTTAAGATGTGCAGTAGCAGTGTTAAAAAACGTCTAACTGCTGCAATTCCCACCAGCTCTGGAACGAATGCTACACTGCAGCATCGTTACAACGCAAATTTACTGCAGACGCGATGTAGCCATTGATCCCGGTTGCTTTGCAGTTCAACACTGATTGGGGGAAAGAAAGGATACAACATTTACCTCAACGCTAATCACTCAGGGTGGCGTACATTCTTTAAAATATGGCTACTGTGCTTCTGACAGTCTTCATGTTCCGTTAATGCATGGTTAGAGCTCCTGGCTGCAACCTCTGTTGAGTTCATCTCCAATGACTGCTTGTTAGTGCATGTAAGAATCCAGGCAGGAAACGAGCCAGGCCAGTGGATCGTGGCCATTTATGTAACATCTCACCATTTTCCCCTTTAACAGAGGAATTCAAATTAATTGGAGGAAGGACATTTAGTAATTAAACAGTTCTCAACACAAGTACAGTACTATAGCCTCATGATGCAGGACAGGAGCAGCTCAGGATAGTCAAGACGTTTCTTCTGAATGATCAGCAGAGTCCCCTTCCCACCAGCCAGCTCGCTTGTCAGTCCAGTCTCTGTCGCAGAGAGCTGGCAGTGGGTCATCCTGGGCAAACAGCTAGTGAGTGACATAAGAAGAAAGGCTGTTACTCCTGCCCCTAAGCAGTGCCGGGGGCGGGGAGGGGGGGAGGGCGGCACCATACAGTTTAGCTCGATGGAGGTTCCCAGAGGGAATATGGACTAGGCAAGAAAGGGAATGTCTTTGTTAACACACCAGAAGACATTATTCAAATGTAATGTTTGAAACAACTCATCCTTCATCTACATTGACTCCCACATACAAATTGTGCCTGTGCTCTGTGAATTGAATTCTAGACAATGCTGGAAAAAACCATGCCCCTACTTACATTGCCCTGTCTGTGAGCTACGGTCAAGCACCTAATTATATCCATACAGAAGTCTTTCCATCTTTGCTGCTAGAACTACCTTTTTCTGAACTGGCTTTGGGCTTAGCACCTTGTTTCTCATGGGCAGTATTGACCCTGTTCTGTTCTACCACAGTCCCACCTGAAGGTGGGCTACTGGTTCTGGAAGGCTGCATGTTGGCCTGAGTAGCATTGTAGCTCTGGAACGCTATGTCTAACTTCTCCTGGGCCACCCTCAAGTGTTTATGAAGGGTGGACAGATCTGGTGGGATGTTCTCGTCTGGGCTTGTGCACTGTTGTTCTTGAGCAACATTAGCCAAGTTCTGCTCATGGGCCAACAGGCTATTTGGAACCTTTGCAGGCTTCTCCGATTTCACGACCAGGTTATACTCGGGAGGACAGGAGATATTCTTCGAGTAGGAATAGTTGTATGGAGGCTGCCTGAAACTATTAATCTTTCTGTTGCGAATGGCATCTCTAATGGTCCCAAACCCCAAGTGGAACATTTCACACATGTTGAGCAACAGACACAGGCAGCTCACAACATACATCACCAGGAGGAAGATGGTCTTCTCTGTTGGCCTTGACACAAAGCAGTCCACAGTGTGAGGGCAAGGGGCTCTGTTGCAGACAAAATACGCTTCCACCTCAAAGCCATAGAGAAAATACTGCCCAACCAAGAAACAAACTTCAAATGAAGCTCTGGCAAGGAGCTGGAAGACGTAAATCTTCATCAGCCCTTCTTGCTGGATGCGTCTCCTCCCATCGTGCTTCTGCTGCTCCTTGCTCTTCTTGTTTGCTTTCGCTTTCTCCTCATTTTCCACCGTGTTATCGGAGATCATGGGCTCCTCTTCGTCTGCTTCCAAAGGGTCTTCCAAGTTACGGACAGCCTGCCAGTTCAAAGCAAACTGCTTTTTCTTTTTCTTGAGTACCTTAAGCCTCTTTTCCTCCTCGGAGGACCTAGCGATCCTGTGGATGGCATAGCCCAGGTACATGATGGAAGGGGTTGAGATCATGATGATCTGGAAGACCCAGAACCTGACATGTGACAGCGGTGCAAAGGCATCGTAGCAGACATTGTCACAGCCTGGCTGCTTGGTGTTACATGTGAACTTGCTCTGTTCATCTGAGTATATGGACTCCCCTCCGACAGCTGTCAGGACGATACGGAAGACGATCAGTACGGTGAGCCAGACCTTCCCCACAAAAGTGGAGTGATTGTGAATTTCTTCTAGCAGGCGGGTGAGAAAACTCCAGCTCATGTTGGTCATAAGGGCTAATCATTTATAACCTGCAAGAAAAGCAGGAAGAAAAAACATAACATATAAGTTCACGTAGCTCTGTTTGTTCATGGCAACAGACCTCATTATAATAGTGGCATTGGGACATAGCAGGATGATAGCAGAGTGAAGTCATTTTATTCCAGAGATCAGCATCACTATTATGAGAGGCTCAGCATAAGTGGAATTTTAATTTGTACATTGCAAGGCACTGAAACAATTAAGAGTTTTACTTTACATCACTATATCCAAGCTCATTGTAAGTAGTTTCCATTATTTGCACAAATAAGTGCAGTACACTGGATATGTTTAGGTCCTGATCTTATAGTGATCTCCCATGGACAAACCCTTTCAGTCAATGGGACTCCGTGTGGGTTGAGAGGTCTGTCCATTCATTGCAGGATCAGGGCCTTATACTGTAGACAAACTGATGGCCATTTAGGAATCTCACAATTGTCACTATGCTGTCACCAGCACTTTGAACTTGATGACGTGGGGACAGAGACCTGATTCTCCTACTCCAATAACACAGGTCCCCCTATCACTTGAGCTAAATGCTAACTGAGACTCTCTGTTAGCAATACAGATCCTATGACACAGCTGAATAGCTATGATTCTGTCAGTGGAGTGCCTAACATGCTAGTAGTCAATTACAATATGTAAGAGATAGTCAATAGGTGCATAAACACTGAAAGCAGGTATCTGTGCACATCACACACACAAAAGCTACACTAAAAGAACATCATTAAGGTTGACAAAAACAACGAGGAGTCTGGTGGCACCTTAAAGACTAACAGATTTATTTGGGCATAAGCTTTCGTGGGTAAGGGTTTTTTACCCATGAAAGCTTATGCCCCAAAAAATCTGTCAGTCTTTAAGGCGCCACTGTACTCCTCGTTGTTTTTGTGGATACAGACTAACATGGCTACCCCCCTGATTATTAAAGTTGCAAAGTCAAGCAGTCAAAGGTAAGGAGATGCCAGAATTAAGGTCGCCTGTGTAACCTTAACTTGGCCCCCTTGTGCATATGCATTAAGACACAGTCTTTAATCAAAAGATCTCATACTATATTTTCCACAGAACCAGGGGTGGTGCTGGGGGCAGGGGGTTTACCAAGGAAATACTGTTTGAATGTAACCAGAGAAATCTATCTATGGCATCTGTAGCAACTGCCATTCTCTGACTGCCTCGTTCTGAAGGCAGAGCAGAGAGAGCAGCAGCTGCTGCCCTGCCCGGGCTGGGGGCAGAGGTGCCCAAGAGCAGTCCCTGGCCTGTCCCCGCCCACTGGGGCATGCTGCCCAAGGCAGCTCCCTGAAGGCTCTGTCAGCCCCAGAGTTGGGTCCCCCACCGCTTGGGTGGCTCTTACCCATAGTGGCTGTGAGCACTGCGCGGCTCTGGCTTCCAATGGGGCCAGGGGACAAGGCCATGGATGGTCACTACTTGTGTGTTCCTCATTTTCTGGAAGCCTGGAGTCTGATTTGCAGAAGTGCTGAGCACTCACAGTTGCAACTGAAGTCAATGGGCGTGGTGCCTTGAACAAATAAACTGCTGTTTAATGCTGAAAAATCAAGTCCTCATCGTCTCACCCAAATTTACACTTTTAATCTGAATCTCTCTGTGCCTCACCCCTCCATCTGTAAAATGGGGATAACACCACTCCCACACCTCCCAGGGGTGTTGTGAAGATGAATTAATTAATGTTTATGAAGCACTGGATACTACAGTGATGAGCACCATAGAAAATCTCACAAGGAAATTAATAAGAGCAGGGTTTGAATAGTGTGTGGTAAATAAGTCATGGGGCTGCACACTGAACAACGAGGCTAAAACAAAATACTGAATAGCGCTGCTCACTAAGTGGGCACTGTCCAGGCTGTTCACTGAATGAGGCAGATGTCCTGTGGAAAAAACAGTATGTGATCATGTCATTAAAGACGGTATCATAATGCATGCATATGAGGGAACTGAAATAAGGTTGCACAGGCATCCTTAACTCTGGCAGTTCCCGACCTTTGCGTGCTTGACTTTACAACCCTAATCATGTTCTTTTGACAGGTTTTGTGTTAATGTCCTAGGTTTTTTAAAATGCAAACTGAAAAAAACAAAAATGTCATTGTGTGGCGTCATATTGACACCCACGAGCCCTCCGCAGGGTTGGAACCTTTAGATCCATCGCACAGAGCTCTGCCATGTGAGCTAAGGGAGTAGTAGGTTGTCATGCGCTGTGTGGACCAGGCTCACAGAGGGACGAGATGCACACTTTGCAAGTGGGTTTGACAGGTATTGCTGACAGCAGAGGAATGGGGAGACTCAGGAATCTGGGTTCCAGTCCAGGCTCTGGAAGGGCATATGCTCTAGTGGCTCAGACTCTTCTGTCCGTTCCCCACAAACCTGACCCCTTCCTCCCTGTTCCTCCCACCTGCCCCATCCCTGGCTCCTTGCCTCAGACTCATTCTCCTTGTCTACCCAGTCCCAATCTCCCCCTCTGGGCTAGCTATCCAAGTCCCTGTATCTCCTCCTCCCCACACACCCCTCAAATGTCCCCTATCACTGCAGTACCTGAGCATGCAAGAATTGTTATCCTCACAACACCCCCATGAGGCAGAACAGTGTTCTCATCTCCATTTTACAGATGGGGAACTGAGGCACGGAGAGGCTAAGTGACTTGCCAAAGGTCATGCAGGAAGCCTGTGAAGCAGCAGGGAATTGAACATGGCTCTCCCAAGTCCTAGTCAAGTACCTTAACCACTGGATTGTCTTTCCTTCTCTCCCACATTTCTATCACTGGTTCCCAGACCCAGTCTCTCCCAGCCTGCAGTCCCAGTCTCCTTCCCCAAGCTGTTCCAGCCTCCCCTCCCCACAACTACCAGTCCCAGCCTCCCCACCCAACTAATTCCAGATGCCTCTCCCTCCCCCGCTCTGTCTCAATCTCCTTTCCATTCCAGTCCCAGCCTCCTCTCTCTTCCCCACTCCAACTCCCAGTCCCAGTCTCCCCTCCATCCTACGGTCCCCAGTCTCCTTGCCCAGCCAGTCCCAGTTTCTCTCCCATCCAGTCCCAATCTCCCCCCAAATCCCAGCTGCAGTACCATAGATAGATTTCTCTGGTTACATTCAAACAGTATTTCCTTGGTAAACAACCACTGCAAATCCCTCAGGGCAGGGACCCTCTTTGTGTTCTATATTTGTCCAGCCCCAAGAGTAGTTGGGTCCTGGTTCACGACTAGGGCACCTAGGCACTGCTGGAATATAAACAATAATCATGGTTGGATGCATGCATCAGAAGATGCAAGTACTCAGAACCAGCTGCAGTGAGCTTGGGGATGTCAGTTGGTTTTAACTTCACTTGCATCAGACCAGTGTCTTGAAACAGACTGCAAGGTAACAGCGAGTTTTGGGATCCTATATGTAAGCAGAGTTAGGCTGAGCTCCACCCTGACATCTGGTGGTGAGGTATGGCAAGTTGTGGAAAAGAACTTCAGGGGCTGATCTCATTTGCATAGGCACACCCACCCTGCCTAGAATGAGGCCATAGCTGCCCAAATGGTCACTTTGGCTGCTGTGGGATCCCCAGTGTCTCAGTTATTGGGGCAGGAAGAATAAATTGTTATTACCCTGATTATGGGAATCAAGGACAGTGGAACTGTACTTGGCCTTTTGTTATGATGGAGGGACTCGCCATCAACTAAGTAGTACTTGCTAGGCAAAAGGACTTGGGTTCCAAAACTCTGTGAATTGAGAGAGAGAGGTAGGCTAGGGATAGGTATTAATACTTGGTGGTATGGCCCCCCTGGTGAGGGCCTTATGTGTTAATTGCACTTCCTTCTCTCCACTGTGGAATATCAGAGCTAATTTTGATTCCATTAGGAGTCTAGTTACAGGCTGCTGAGCTGAATTTACTTTGGGCTAATGGTGCACCAGCACTGAGGCTCCCCTACTACAAGCTGAAATCACAAAAGAGCTAAACTTACTAAGAGCTGAAATCACTGAGCGTTGTGTTAAGTAGTGGGGGAGCCTGAAGACATATGGCGGAGTAGTTTGTGGGACGGCGAGCAGAGCGGCTTGTGGAGCAGAGCAGTTTGCAGGACAGCGAGCAGAGCGGCTGGTGGAGCAGAGCAGTTTGTCAGATGCCTAGAGCAGCTCATGGGGCGGCTGGCATAGCGGAGTCCCATGGAGAGGTGGGGCCATCAGCTTTAGACCACGTAAGGTGCCCCTTAACCCTCCCCCCTCCCCCAATCTCCACCCAGATTGGGAGGTAAAACTCTGCAGATAAACTTTTGAACTCTGGGGCTGCCCTGACCAGGGACAGAGACTTTTGGATCGTTGGACTTTTGGGACTTTGGGTGATTTTGGGTTGCTGGACTCAAGAACCAAAGGCAAAGGACATGCCCCAGTTTGCTTGGGGTGGGTTTTTTGCTCATGGGTTGTGTTATGAATCCTGTTGGTGGTGTTTCCCCAACATAATGCCACATTGTTCCTCTCTGTTATTAAAAGGCTTTTTGCTACACTCAGACTATGTGCTTGCGAGAGGGGAAGTATTGCCCCTTGGAGGCGCCCAGCGGGGGTGGTATATATTTGTCCCAGGTCACTGGGTGGGGGCTCGAGCCGGTTTGCATTGTGTTATTGGAATGGAACCCCTAGATAGTGAACCCGGCCCTTGTTGCTGCCAACTCTGACAGGCAGAAGGGTTACATTTTCATTACTATAGGGCAGTGGAGAAAGTGGGTGTGTCAGAGTTCCCCGTATTCTGAACTGACCACGATCCTACACTATCCTGCTTGCCCGTGCCACTCAGTCAGCAGCTGATACAGGAAAGAATGAATTATGGACCTGATCCCGAGTGGTGCTGCAGGGCTAGAGGATGTTCAACATCCTGCAGAATCCAGCTCTGATTCCTGAAGCCTGTTTTGTAAGCAAGCCAAGAAACACAAAACCAAGCAAACAAGAGCAGGATTATTTTTTTCCCCAGAGTAATGGAGCTTTTGAAAACCCTTTGAAAACCAGGTGCTTAAGAAAGTTTAAATCAAATACAAGCCCTGTAAAGAATCACACATAAAGCAATCACTTAAAAGCATGTGAGTATTGCAAGAAGCAGATGATTGGGAAGGAACAGTATATTATTATTATACAGATTTGGGGTCAGCATTAGCTTTATTTTTAATAGGACCTCCCCACTTTCCCTTTTCAGGGCCCAGCTACTCAGACACACAGATAAAGGCAAGTAGACATTACTGCCTGATTTGCAAGCACACCTCATTAGGGTAAGCTCCGGACCTCTACAAGAGTAGTGCCCACAGCATCCATGTGGGGGTAATTACAGCAGGGCACTTTGCTGTGCCCTGCTATTCACACCCCCTTGGTCTGAACTGTGAGGCAGTGTAGATGTCATTCGGTCAGGCACTTTGTGCGTCCCTCCCCACCCCCCCGGGTGTTTGGGCCAGAGACAGAGATTGATGAGCCAGCTAGAGCCTCAGTTATCAGCAATGGGTTTCTTAGCTCAGGCAGGAGCAGCCCATGCATCTCAAACCAGAGATTCAATACATTCTGCTGACGACCCACCCAGGGGAGCGGCATAACATCTACATGCCTTCATTGGTGCCTGCAAATAATTGCTCCATAATTATAGTACAAAATTATTGACAGGCCCAAATTGCAGATGCAACATGGGAAGCTGTTTGTTCTGTTTGCTTTTTATAAATCAGGATCTTCTGAACCTGCTTTTAAAAAAAAAAAAAAATTGAGAGCAAAATGAGATTGCTGTTTTCAGACTCCCATCTACATACTGCCATTTACAGAAATGTGCTTTGCAAGGAATCCAGTTTGTATGAATTACTCTTGCTCTGCACCAAGTCCCGTCAGCATGCTTGGTACCGTCTGCGACCCAAAGGAAGACACTGTCCCTGACCCATGTAGTTTGCATTCTAAAGCAGGGCAGCAATACACATCACACACATTGGGCCTGGCTCGGCATCACAGATGTCCAGAGGTGAGAGTAAGCTGGTCTGGTCCGGTACGGCGTACTGGCAAGAGACAGTACGCCATGCCGGACCGGACTGGCTTCCCCTGCCACTGCGGGGAGCCCCGGGCCCTTTAAATCACCTCCGGAGCTCCGGCAGTGGGGCTCGGGCGGGGTCTCCCCGCAGTGGCCAGAGCACCGGGCCCTTTAAATCTCCGCCTGAGCCTGGCTGTTGGAGCCCCGGGGCTCGGGCAGCTGGGCCCCAGCAGGGATTTAAAATGCTTGGAGCTCTGCGGTCACTCCTGAGCCCTGAGCTCCCACCGCCTCTGCAGCGGAGTGATTTAAAGGTGCCAGGTCTCCCAGCCAGAGCCCCAGGGCCTTTAAATCGCTGCTTCTGGTTGAGGCCACGCCCCCATTCAGGACTCCAGGGTACCAGTAAGTCCTTTACGTTACTTTCACCCCTGCAGATGTCACAGATGCACTTCCAACGGTGCAGGTTCTGGCCCCTCAAGCACGAGGAGTGAAATAAATCCTAGCTCTACTGAGCAGTGTGTGCATGTTAATACATGTTAATGTTAATATAAACACAAAAAGCCCAACCAAGGCAGAACACTCCACCTGGCCCCAGCCGAGGCCTCTGGCTGCAGCTCTGTTCCCAGCCCCAGCCCCACTCCCGTCCCCAGCTGCAGTCCTAGCCTCAGTCGCCTTACCCCTGGCTGTGTCCCCACCTCCCCCCCAGGAGCCGCAGCCCCACTCCCAGTCCCAACTCGGGACGGGGGGGGGGCATGGACAGGCAAGGGAGGGGCGCAACCCTGAAAAGTCTGGGGACCACTGTTCTAATCTCTTAGCAGAACACATGTCCTTCTGCCCTTCCCCCTGACTCTCGCACACACATTTTTTTTTTTTTTTGGAGGACTCTTGTGTTTTAAAGCCACCAGCTGCCTTCTCATTTCTGCTAAAGACCATATTGGTCTTGAAAGAGTCCAGGACAAAGCGCCAACTACCTGCAATGCCTATTGAAGGCAATGGGAGCTGCCGGGGCTCAGAAGCATGCACGATTTTGGTCCTATTTGGATACCCCCATTCAGCCAGCGATACCCCTTAGGCAGAGCTCCCCCATGTAGATCGTTCACACTCCTGGCCAGGAACCATCTGCCTGGAGGGGGAAGTGCATGCAGCTGCTGCTGGCTGTAATGTAGGGCACATTAATGCTGCTGGTCAATGGAATTATGCGAGGGATGAATCCAGCCCGTTTCATTTACTCACCTATTGTATTTAAGGGCCAAATCCTGAGTGTTTTCCTGCAGAAGAACACAATGCATTTTCATGCCTTGCCCCATGCATTTTCAACCAAAGATGACCAAGCGATCCTGCTATACATGATACAAGTAAAACTGATGGACCCAGTTCTCATCTCATGCACACTAGGTTTGCCATCGAAAGCAGAATCAGGCCCCATTGGTTTTGGTTATTCCTTTCTAGCCAGAGGGATGGCTTGAAATTCTCATCCCCTACCCTGTACACAGATCTGGGCTAGAATCAGCTTTCCAAAAGCTCTTATCATTTTATCTGAATTACTGATGTTTTCCTATAGTCTTCCTTTCTAAGGACCCAGTTCTGGATCATTGAAGTCAATGAGAGCTTTCCCTGAACCATTTGAAATCAGTGCATGTCGGATTGGGACCAATGTGACGTTTGTTTTTTGTTTGTTGTGTTTTTTTGACATCTAAATTCTGTCCCTTTGCAAAGACTCCTCCATTTTTTCTACTGATGTTTCTTAGGCTATGAGCCAAATACAACACTGCTGCTCGCTCAACAAACAGCCTTGATTCTACCACAGAAGATAACAATCAGATCCAGGTCTTGAAATATAGTGAAAATTCTTTTACTGTCCAGAGGTCTGGTGTAAAGTCAAATGGAAATTTCCAGTGCTACTATTTTTATACATAATAAGCCCTTTATAAACACAGACCCACCAGTTTTTAAAATCCTACTGGCTGCAAGACTCCTAATAATAATAATAATCTAGCACTTTCAATCAACAGAGCTTTACAAAGGAGGAGAGTGTTGTTATCCTCATTTTACAGATTGGGGAAACTGAGGCAAAGAGGCAAAACAGTTACCCATGTTTACAAAACAGGTCAGGGGCAGAGATGGGAGTAGAACCCACGTCTCCTGTCTCCCACACCACAAGTCTAGCTGTTGAATCCCAATGTCTCTCAAAAGCCTTCTTGGTCAAATTGTGCATTTCCAGCCATGAACATGAACCAACCCAGCAAACCAAAAGGGTAGATTGTAAGCTCTTCGGGGCAGGGACCGCCTTTTTGTTCTGTGCTTATACAGCACCTAGCACAATGGAATTCCGATCCATGATTAGGGCTCCAAGGCGCTCCAGTAATACAAGTACTATATAATAATAGTGTGCACAGGTAGGGGACAGAGTTCTGTTGTGAGTTGCTGTGAAATGGTGCTTCATAAAGACTAAGCAGCGGTAATTACATAGTGTCTTTGTTGGACACAAGCGTAATTAAGCTGTAACTCAAGAAAATGCTATCACATTATCCTGTGATAAGAACAGGAGGACTTGTGGCACCTTAGAGACTAACAAATTTATTTGAGCATAAGCTTTCGTGACTACAGCTCACTTCATCGGATGCATTCAGTGGAAAATACAGTGGGGAGATTTATATACACAGAGAACATGAAACAATGGGTGTTACTATACACACTGTAACCAGAGTGACCAGGTAAGGTGAGCTATTACCAGCAGGAGAGCGGGGGCGGGGCGGGGGGAAACCTTTTGTAGTGATAATCAAGGTGGGCCTTTTCCAGCAGTTGACAAGTATGTCTGAGGAACAGTGGGGGGGTGGGGAGGGGATAAACATGGGGAAATAGTTTTACTTTGTGTAATGACCCATCCACTCCCAGTCTCTATTCAAGCCTAAGTTAATTGTATCCAGTTTGCAAATTAATTCCAATTCAACAGTCTCTCGCTGGAGTCTGTTTCTGAAGTTTTTTTGTTGAAGTATTGCCACTTTTAGGTCTGTAATCGAGTGACCAAAGAGATTGAAGTGTTCTCCGACTGGTTTATGAATGTTATAATTCTTGACGTCTGATTTGTGTCCATTTATTCTTTTACGTAGAGACTGTCCAGTTTGACCAGTGTACATGGCAGAGGGGCATTGCTGGCACATGATGGCATATATCACATTGGTAGATGTGCAGGTGAACGAGCCCCTGATGGGGTGGCTAATGTGATTAGGCCCTATGATGGTGTCCCCTGAATAGATATGTGGACACAGTTGGCAACGGGCTTTGTTGCAAGGATAGGTTCCTGGGTTAGTGGTTCTGTTGTGTGGTGTGTGGTTGCTGGTGAGTATTTGCTTCAGGTTGGGGGGCTGTCTGTAAGCAAGGACTGGCCTGTCTCCCAAGATCTGTGAGAGTGATGGGTCGTCCTTCAGGATAGGTTGTAGATCCTTGATGATACATTGGACAGGTTTTAGTTGGGGGCTGAAGGTGATGGCTAGTGGCGTTCTGTGTCTCCAACGAGAGACTGCTGAATTGGGCTTAATTTGCAAACTGGATACAATTAATTTAGGCTTGAATAGAGACTGGGAGTGGATGGGTCATCACACAAAGTAAAACTATTTCCCCATGTCGTGTGTGTCGTGTCCACCTCCCCCGCCCCCCCCTCCCGTTCCTCAGACGTTCTTGTCAACTGCTGGAAATGGCCCACCTTGATTATCACTACAAAAGGTCTCCCCCCACCCGCCCACTCTCTCCTGCTGGTAATAGCTCACCTTAAGTGATCACTCTGGTTACAGTGTGCATGGTAACACCCATTGTTTCATGTTCTCTATGTACATAAATCTCCCCACTGTATTTTCAACTGAATGCATCCGATGAAGTGAGCTGTAGCTCATGAAAGCTTATGCTC
Source organism: Chelonia mydas (assembly GCF_015237465.2). Taxonomy (NCBI): domain Eukaryota; kingdom Metazoa; phylum Chordata; order Testudines; family Cheloniidae; genus Chelonia; species Chelonia mydas. The sequence continues at coordinate 254,232,309 of NC_057850.1, forward strand.
AAATAAATTTGTTAGTCTCTAAGGTGCCACAAGTCCTCCTTTTCTTTTTGCGAATACAGGCTAACACGGCTGCTACTCTGAAAATTATCCTGTGACAATGCAGAAAGCAACTCATGCCACTTCTGGATTTCCTGAGTTGAACAACAAGAGCAAGAAGGAAAAACACCCCAAATTCATTACATAATTTTTGTTTGCAGTGTTGTTGTAGCCATGTCAGTCCCAGGATATTAGAGGGACAAGGTGGGTGAGATAATATCTTTTATAGGGCCAACTTCTGTTGGTGGAAGAGACAAGCTTTTGAGTTTAAACAGAACTCTTGTTCTGGTCTGGTCTGGGAAGGGTACACAGATGTACTCCCCTAGAATATATGTTAACTACTTATGCTAAACAATCTGTTCCACCTTGTATTTAGCTGTAAAACTCTGAGTACCTTTCCCAGACTCGAAGAAGACCTCTGTTGAGCTTGAAAGCTTGTCTCTTCCACCAACAGAAGTTGGTCCAATAAAAGATATCACCTCACCCACCTTATCTCTCTTACATGATTTTTGTCTGCTCTTTTCACTCTAATGGTTAAAATTTTAAGGGCTCTTTAACAGAGCATCTAGTTTGGAGTCAATTGTGGGCAAAATTACAAGCTCAGTTATTTGCAGGCATAAATTCCGTGTATTCAGTCAACCTTTAATGGAGGGAGGGTAGGAAGAAACTTCCCTTCTGAGCAGGCGATGTTATAATTGACCACTTCAGGCTTTCTTGCATCTTCCTTCAAAGTACTTCGTGCTGCCCACTGGTGGTGACAGGATACCGAACTAGATGGAGCAGTGGTCTGATCCAGCTCATACTTAGACATCATTTACCTCTGCAATTCATTGCAAGCACAAAATTAGAGGCTACTTCAAAAATCGGGCCCCAATTTGAATGGTCCAACCTCTTCAGTGACGTGGGCTGCGTGCGCAGTTGTGTGGCACCTCCGCGGGCCATATACAGAAACAAAACGGCGTCCTCCATGCGGCGTATCCTCGCACGCACCATACATGAGAGGTCACGCCGTGCGGAGGACACCATTTTGTGGCACGGGTCTCTGGCCTTGAGGACTGGAGGGAATTGTCCTGTGGGCTGGATGCGGCCGCTGGGCTGCCAGTGGGACTATAGAGTATTGCCTTTTAGTTCACTGTTCATTAAATGGGATTCAGACTTTCAGTCAACTGTGGTCTACCATCAAAAATATTCCTCGTGCCCTTCCTCGGTCAAATATATACCCTTCCTAGCAGGGCTGGCTCCAGGCACCAGCTTTCCACGCAGGTGCTTGGGGTGGCAATTAGAATGGGGTGGCAGTCCGTGTCCCGCGGCAGCAATTCGGTGGCAGGATTCGACCAGTATGGTCAGATTGCAAAGCAAGGATTTGAGGAATTGATTCTGTTCTCTCTGAAGTCATTGGCAAACTTCCCATTAATGCCAGTGGAAGCAGATTTGGGAGACTTAAACTCTTTTAAATGTTAACAAGCCAAATGGTGTATGCGTGTGTGTGGGGGGGGGGAGATTGCAAAGTAATTGAATTAATTAAGGAATAATGGCTTCTGACCACAGGCAATTAACCCTCTTATTTGATTCCTATAATAGTCAATGTAAACTTTTAACAAACTATTCAGTTATCAGCAGAAATTGAGCCCAGTGTATTTTAAAGCTCCTGCAAACCCTTAACCCCGTGTGTAAACGTATGCGGGATTAGGGACTAATTTTGCATGTAGTAGCTTCTTTAATTCCCAGTGCAATACTTTTGCCTCCATCATTCTGGAAGAACCAGGCAAATTCATACATCCCAACAGCCATGTTATAATGCTATGAGTCCACCCACCTTTCCAGGCAAAATAGCTGTGAGTAATATAACCAGCCCAGGAGACAATGAGAAGAGACACTTGGAACATTTGATCTCCAGTTGTAATGCTCAGTTTAATTTGGGGGTGCTTTTTGCAACTGTTCAACCGAGGAAACTATACAGCTGCCAAATATAATTGCGAAGGCTTTAATCATAAGGTTGTTTCTTTAAATATTCCCTTTACATTTTCAAAGAACTTATAAGATAAACCCAGTTTCCATCGTAGGATATGATCACATCAATTTAGCTTAACAAACAGGACAACAGTCTGAAAATGTCATGTACCATCTCCCAGTGATACATGCTGTCAAAGAAGAAAAACAGTACGTATTTTCCATATAGGCACCTATGTATCTTCACTGTACAATATAAGAGCCTATGTAGTCCACTCACACTGGACAAAAAGAGTAAGGAACAATTCTGCACTGGTGGATAGGAGGAATAGATTACATAGCTTCCCTACTATTGAACTCAGACTAGATCATCGAATGGTCCCTTCTGGATTTAAAATCTATGAATCGAAAATCAAATTCAGCCTACAAAATGCACACAGAGTAACTGTTTCATTCCTAGATAACTAAACACAGACTGGGGGTCAGATTTTACTCCTTTAGGGCGTGATCCAAACCCATTACAATCAATGGGAATCTTTTCACCAACTTCAATGGACTTTGGATCAAGCCCTTATGTGGGTGAAAAAGTAACTGAGAGCAGGGGCTGGCTTGAGGGTTCAGATTCTCCTCTCGTTTACACCAGTGCAGGCTACACTGTGGGGTCATACAGCGTAACCAAGAAGAGAATTTGGAACTAAAGGGGAACTCTTAAAATAGATGCTAAAATAAGTGAAATAAGACAAATGTTTCTGCTAGCCAGAGTTCTCTCCTGATTTTCCAAGCCAATCTTTTCACCCTCTTGCTCTTTTCCCGTACACAAAGCATTGTACAGTCGTTTAAACTGAAGGGAAAGTGCTATGGAAAAGCTACTCACGGAGACATTGTGTTTCTTGCTGAGGGCTCTCCCAGCAACCAAGGATCAGAAAGTTTCCTGCTATTCGTGTCCTTTTCCTTTCCTTAGACAAATGTACCGACGTCTCCCCAAACCCATACCCTGCCAGTTTGGAAGGAGACTTTATGGTAAGTATTTAAACATCCTGTCGGTCTCCGCCTCTCTGACAGCTAAGCGCCCATCCCCCGAGAATCCTGCCTGTACGAGTCAGGAAAACAGCTAAAAGCAATGTCCCATTTTCCCTCCTCCCCCTTCTCTGATATCTATAGGAAGGTCTCGGAACAAAGACTGAATAGAGCATGTAGGAATGAATTCCAGTGTCCTCATTCACAAGGGACTCCAACGGTGCGAGGAGGTGGAACATGCTACACAAGCAGGAGTAAAAACATTTTAAAAAACCCATCGCCCAGTGCTTTCCTCGGGATTCTGCCTGGAATTTCGCTGTGTTTTTCTTAAGCAAGTTAATTGCATAAGTTCATGGCATCAGTAACAGATTTGTGAGATAGAAAGCATGACTAATAAGGAACATATGGAAAACACATGTCGATGAAAGATCCATGTGTGGAAAACAAAAAGACACCTTAATAAGAAAAAACCATTTCAGGCCATTCTGCACTGTGCTAATGACTTAGGCTTCCTCTGAAGTGAGCACTGCATTTGGCTAAAAGCTCACGCTGTTTGAGATCTCAGTATTCAAGCAGAATGCAGACTTTTTCCATTCCCTTTGTAGGCAGTACCAAGGATTCTAGGAGACTTTGAAAACTATGCCTGGCTTCTTGGCTTATTCTCAGAAGTGGGTGGGTGGGTGGGGGGAAGGTGGGAAATCAGAGTTTATATGAAATCCAACGCAAAGCTCCAAATTAAAAAGAAACCAAGCACTGAAATCCCAGAGCTACATCCTTTCCACACTGAAGTCAATGGGACTTTTGCCATTTTGTCTTCAATGGGATCAGGATTTGGTTTCACTACAGTAGCTAAGAATAGACGGAAAGGTAAGGCAGAAAGTTTGCATAGAAGGAGTACTTGTGGCACCTTAGAGACTAACCAATTTATTTGAGCATAAGCTGCATCCGATGAAGTGAGCTGTAGCTCATGAAAGCTTATGCTCAAATAAATCGGTTAGTCTCTAAGGTGCCACAAGTACTCCTTTTCTTTTTGCAAATACAGACTAACATGGCTGCTACTCTGAAACTTTGTATAGAAGGTAATTCCTGTGCAGAAGACAGGAAGCAACAGTGAGAGTCAACAAAGAATTAGAGAGGGGAAAAGACACTCCAAAATGCAATGCTAGCCAGAGAGGGAAATAAGTAACTATGGGTACGATACAGCTTTGTAAATCCAAGTCTGTGGGATCCAGGCTTGTGGACTCAGTGTTTCCAAGCCTGTGCTTGAGTGTCCACACTGCAACATTACAAAACCCCCAAAGGGATATGAAGGTTCCATTTATGTTAACACATTCTTTAAAAGTAAGAGCACCTTTTGGAACAGTTCAAGGAGATGGCATAGCGGTTTCAACTGATAATATTAACAGTATAATGCACTGTCTAGCATATATGTGCACCACCATTCTCTACTGGATGGTGTTGGAAATTATTGTCTGTTTGTCATAAGCCCTCTACTGCTACCAGGGATTCTCCTTTAGCTCTTCTCAGCACCTGTGGTTTTGCAGCGGGAGGATGCAAAGTCTTACAGCATCTTACTGTGATTTTCATGCAGAAGGTCTCAAAGTCTTTACAGTTAAAATAATATACACACTACACACAGGGATCATTTAACCCATCTCTCAAATGCAGCCATCTCCAGGGACAGGAAGTGAAAAAGAACTCTATATCCAATTGACAATACAGGGGAAATGTGAGGTGCATGAGTGTAAATATGATCAGGCCACTGGGGTAAACACACTTAAGTTTGAGAAAAAGTCGATGGGATCTTTCATGACCATAAGTAGTCAGGGCCTTGGGTTTAGGTCTCATCTGGAAGGCAGCACCCCTAGAAGCACATTGTCCCGAAGCATCGTGCTGGGGTATTGGGTCAGTTTCAGAAGGAAGTGGGCCACACACTGCGTCAACCCCCCAAAGCACCTCACGGCTCCTTGGATCACTCATCCAAGTACTTATCAGGCCAGCCGTGCTTAGCTAATGAAACCTAACTGGTGCACAGACCAAGGCTGTAATGGCTACTAGAATCCAGTCTGGATCCCAAAAGAGCCTATGGTCTTGTCTGCAGTTACCTGAATACAGGAGTCTGTGGGCTGATAAATGCTGCAAATCATTGGTGATATGGCCAGTGGTGCCCCCAATAGCTAAGTTGCCAGGGAACAGAAATGAAACAGGCCTAAGCAGCTAGAACATAATGCTGCTTTGATTCGACAGCCACCGCACTCTTTCTTACAGAGGCAGAACTGGGGCTACATTCTTTGTACTGAATAGCAATGCTTCAAACAATATAATGACACCTCATGTCTCAACAGGCTCCATGGAACCTTTTGTGACAGATCTGACATGCCTGGATAGGAGCTCAGCTGAAAGCAAGAACACGAACAACACGACAAACCCACTTTGCAACATGCCTACAGCCAAATTCTGCCCTTGAGTGCACATGCCTGGTTCCCAATGAAGGCAACAGCAGAGTGAACTCCCCCCTGCCCTGGGATGACTTGTGTGTGTGTGTGTGGGGGGGGGGGGAGCCTGTTATTATGTTTGCTCAGACTGTTGCTGACTTAGCCGTTTCATGGTTATTACGTGTTTTGATTGACCACCTCCCAGCGCATATTGCTTCGATCTCCTTGCGTTTGGGGATTGTGCATCAGACCGTAACATGTCCCCACTGCTCTCCGAATGAGCCTCAGTCCTGAGCTGGAGGGACCAGCTCTAGGGATGAGATGGGAGTTCAGTCCTTGGCCCACATCTTCTGGCACAGCCAGCCAATGTGCTGATCATTGGTAATTATGGTGGCGTTGTGGTACAGTTATAATGGGACACCTGTCCACTGGCAGCTGAACAGAAACCCCAAACTCATTTCACACAGACCATCCAATACCTCTCTTCATTTAGTGCTTTGAGATCCTCAGATGAAAGGTATGATTGGCATGCTCCCAAGACAATGGCAAAGTGGCCATTAACTCCACTGGGGGCAAGACCCGAGCTATACACAAGCAAAAAGTATTATTAGTTATTTATTAATAGCCACTAGCTGAGTATGACTTCCAGTCACTACAGATCCTGTTGGAGTTGAAGCAGTGACCTAGAGATGAAAGGCCTAATAGCCTGGCACCAGTCTCCTGTCTTTTCACCAGACTAATAGTGATCCCTCAATTTATACTAAGGGTATGTCTACACTAGGAAATTAGGCCGCTTTTATAAAAGTCGATTTTTAGAAACCCATTTTATACAGTCGATTGCGTATGTCCACACTAAGCGCATTAAGTCGGTGGAGTGTGTCCTCACTACCGTGACTAGCATCGACTTACAGAGCGGTGCACTGTGGGTAGCTATCCCACAGTCTCCGCTGCCCATTGGAATTCTGGGTTAAGCTCACAATACCTGATGGGGCAAAAACATTGTCGCGGGTGGTTTTGGGTACATGTCGTCAGGCCCCCGTCCCTCCCTCCCTCTGTGAAAGCAACGGCAGACAATCGGTTCACGCATTTTTTCCTGGGTTATCCGTGCAGATACCATACCACGGCAAGCATGGAGCCCCCTCAGCTCACCGTACGTCTCCTGGGTGCTGCTGGCAGACACGGTACTGCATTGCTACATAGCAGCAGCTCCTTGCCTTCGCAGCAGACGGTGCAGTGGGACTGATAGCCGTTGTACATCTCCTGGGTGCTCCTGGCACACCTCGGTGAGGTCGATCAGGGGCGCCCGGACAGACATGGCTATCCTCCTCTTAGATCACCAAATGGGAGCCAGAGACTCTAGGTCATTCTCTTCTTTAAGTTTCATCTCATGGAGATTCAGTCCTGCCTGGAATATCATGCGAGCTGGAGGCTTCTGCCTCAGGCTGCTCTCCCAGCTGGCAGCACTGCAGTCGCACCTACCCCAGCCTACCCCTTGCTCCCATGGCTCATGAAGCCTGGACAGTAGTAAGGAGCAGTTCAGCTATAGGCTGAGCAAGTGCAGAATGGTGGTAGAATGTGCCTTTGGATGTTTAAAAGCCCGCTGGTGCTGCTTGCTGACTATGTCAGACCTCAGAGCAACCAACATTCCCATTGTTATTGCTGCTTGCTGTGTGCTCCATAAGATCTGTGAGAGTAAGGAGGAGACGTTTATGGTGGGGTGGGAGGTTGAGGCAAATCGCCTGGTGTCCGATTTTGAGCAGCCAGACACCAGGGCAATTAGAAGAGCACAGCAAGGTGCGCTGTGCATCAGAGAGGCTTTGAAAGCCAGTTTCATGACTGGCCAGGCTTTGGTGTGACAATTGTGTGTGTTTCTCCTTGATGCAAACCCACCCCCTTTGATTATTTTAATTCCCTGTAAGCCAACCACTCTCCCCTCTTTGAAATAAAGTAACTATTGTTTTGAAACCATGCATTCTTTCTTTATTAATTAAAAAAAAACAAATGAGATAATGGACAAGGAAGTCCGGATGGGGTTGGGGAGGAGCAAAGGACAAGGCCACATTGCTTACTGTAGCCACACTAAAAATCAAACTCTTTGAATGACAGCCTTCTGTCACTTGGGCCATCCTCTGAAGTGGAGTGGCTGGGTGCCTGGAGCCTCCTGCCCCACATTCTTGGGCCTCTGGGTGAGGAGGCTATGGAACATGGGGAGGAGGGTAGGCAGTTTGTGATGGGGCGGTGCCCCACCCCCATGCCAAATTGGGCTACAACAGGCCAGAGCGGCTGCACAAGGCGGCAGCCAATCAGGGAGGGCCTGTTAGAGAGCCAATCAGGGCCAGTATTACAGCCAGCCAATCAGGGCTAGGCTAGGCCCTATATAAAGGCTGCCCAGGAAGGGAACAGGCAATCTCTCCTAGGTCTTTAGTGTGTGAAGGTCTGTCTCCTGTCGGAGGAAACTAGCGGCAGGGCAGGGCAGGGCAGGGCAGGGCAGGGCAGGGCAGGGCAGGGCAGGGCAGGGCAGGGCAGAACAGAAGGGAACTCCTGCCCGGTACCTGCCAGGCTGTGGGCCCTGAGAAAAAGGGCCTAGCCGGTGCAAAGGGGCCGTAGGGGAAATGGCCCAGGGAGAGAGATGGACAAAGGGAGAGAAGGAGGGCAGGCAGGAAGGCTGCTGCCAAAGGGTCCCTGGGTCAGGACCCAGAGTAGAGGGTGGGCTTTGGTTTGCCCCTTGCACTTCCACCTGGCCGTTAGGAGTGGCCATCATGGACTGCACCAGACCCCTGCCAAAAGGGGTTAGACTTTGGGGATGTGGTTGGCCATTGTGGCTGGGGCGAAGAGAAGGACTGCTGATAACACCAACCCCCTGGAAGTAGGTGAGTCCAGAGTAGTGGGCACTGACAGCGGGCAGTGTCCTGAAGAGGGTGCTGTGAGCAACGCGGGTCGAGACGCCAATCTAGGGTGAGAGACGGATGGGACACCACCGGCAGAGGGCGCTCTGCATGAACTGAGCTAATTCCCGGAGTCAACAGCAGGAGTGAGTGAGTCCCAACCCCGTCACACTGAATGCAGCGGGGGTCTGTGCTCTTGTTGGCTTTCCTGAAGCTCCAACAGATGCTTCATCATGTTCGTTTGCTCCCCCATTAGCCTCAGCATCGCGTCCTGCCTCCGCTCTTAACGCTCACTTAATTCTTTCCTGGCCTCTGCCACTGAATGCCTCCATGCATTAAGCTGTGCCCTATCAGTGCAGGAGGACTGCATGAGCTCGGAAAACATGTCATCGTGAGTGTGGTTTTTTCCGCCTTCTAATCTGCCATAACCTCAGGGATGGAGATGATGGGGGGAGTGTAGAAACATTCTACATGCTACGATTCGGGGGGGACTGCATGGTCACCCGTGCTGCTGAGTTCGCCATGCTGACCAAACAGGAAATGAAATTCAAAAGTTCCCGGGGCTTTTCCTGTGTACCTGGCTAGTGCATCGGAGTTCAAAGTGCTGTCCAGAGTGGTCACAATGAAGCACTCTGGGATAGCTCCTGGAGGCCAATACCGTCGATTTGCGTCTGCACTACCCCATATTCGACCCAGCAAGGTCGGTTTTAGCGCTACTCCCCTTGCCAGGGAGGAGTACAGAAGTCAATTTTAAGAGCCCTTTAAGTTGACGGAAAGGGGTTGGTTGTGTAGACACATTCATTTTAAAATCAACCTAACGCAGCTAAATTTGACCTAACCCTGTAGTGTAGACCAGGGCTTAGTCTTTCTGTGCCATATGTGTTGCCATTTACATCTGTGCAAATTGAGTGCAAGACAGGTGTAAAACAAATCAAAATGACAGTGTTTTATACCCATTTTGTAGTCACATGGCACAAGAATACATGACTACACAAGGTGCAAGGCAATGGGAAAATCAAGCCATTATGCTTTCGCTCGATTCATATCACCAAAAGCAACAGGTCTTGTGGATACCAGTGATTTTCTGCTTATATCCAGAGATAAGAACTGAGAATGCCAGAAATATGCATACTGCCGTAAACAGTTTGTGTCGTCTTTCGTTCACGGCAGAAAGCAAACACAAAACAATGCAGACCTGACGCCACAAGGCGTCGCTTTTCTAGCCATGAATAAAATACGCAAAGACCGAAACAGTAATAGGCACCTTTTGTCTGTTCAATTCTTCCATGTTCTGGGCTCTAATTAAAAAGCTTGGAATTAAATAAAAAGGAAAAAAAAAAGGGACAATGAATGTACTGAAAGAGTGGCTGTCATCTGTCCATCCATCCCGCCATTGTATTTCTAAAACACCAATCTATAGGTATTTATTTTAGGGTATGTATTCTATGGGGAAAAAAACCAAGGTGTGTTCTTAGCATGGGTTAGCTAACTCGGGTTAAAATAGCGGTGAAGACACGGCAACTCGGCTTTTAACTCAAGCTGGCAGCTCAAGTTCAACCCCGGTCTGCCTTGTGTTAGCAACTTGAGTTAAAGCCCAAGTTACAGGTTGAGTTGCCATGTCTTCACTGCTATTTTAACCCATGTTAAGAACACACTTTCTTGCTTGGCAATGAAGAAATACCTTTAGATAACTAAGCACCTTACCTGCTATGGATAACGCATAAAAATGGCCATATTGGGTCAGACCCGTGGCTCACCTAGCCAAGTATCCTGTCTTCTGACAGTGGCCAGCGCCAGAGGGAATGAACAGAACAGGGCAACGATTGAGTGATCCATCCTCTGTCATCCAGTCCCAGCTTCTGGGAGTCAGAGGTTTAGAGACACCCAGAGCATAGGGTTGAATCCCTGACCATCTTGGCTAATAGCCATTGGTGGACCTATCCTCCATGAATTTATCCAGTTCTTTATTGAGCCCTTTTATACTTTTGGCTTTCACAACATCCCCTGGCAATGAGTTTCACAGGTTGACTGTGCATTGTATGAAGAACTATTTCCTTACATTTGTGTTAAATTTGCTGCCTACTAATTTAATTGGGTGATCCCTGGTCCGTGCGTTATGTGAAGGGGTAAATAACACTTCCCTATTCACTTTCTCCACACCATTCATGATTTTGTAGTCCTCTATAGAATTCCAATTAAACACTAATAGTAATTCAATTACTATTCTCTATGGGAGAAGAATAAAACTAATTCTCTGTCCTGGTATTATGCTAGAGGTCAGAATAATGATCATAATAATCCACTCTGGCCTGAAAATCTATGAATCTCTATATCACGTAGCTCACATTAGAAAAATATATTAATTTTTATAATCTTCTGGATTTTCATTTATTCCAGTTACATGTGTTAAGGACCCTTTCATCAAATCTTCACTCAAATAACAATCCTACTTATCAAATGAAAGCCCATGAAATTTCACCTGTTTTGGGGGCGGGGGGGGGAATTGGATCAGTTTCACAAAATCAAAATGAAATATGAAAAACTCAAGTGTGAAGGTTTGTTTTAATTTAATTTTGACCAAGGCTTAGGTGACAATGGAATTTTATGGCAGTGGAACAGGTATTCTTGAATTCAAACAATTGAGACAAATGGAAAAAATTGCCTAAGATTAGAAATTTCCCTACAGGCATTTTATTCTATCACTGGCCTTTACAGGTATGTCTACACTAACCCCAACTTCTGACTCAGGTTTGAGCCCAAGCTTCCCTTCTGTCCATACACACAGCCTGACTCAGGTCAGCAAGCACTCAGGACCCAAGCTCTAGCACCCTGCTAGGGGGATGGATAAGAGCCCAAGTCCCACTGTGAGTCAAGCCCCGCCATTCTGCAGCCTGGATGAAGGGCATTTTATCTGCCTGGAGAGAGAGACAAGAGAAACTGGTGTTTTTATCGTAACACGCTCTTTGGAAGACTCCCTTGGCAGAGCAAATGTTCTGCACAAAGGCGGCTACTGTCCCTTCCAGGTGCAAAAAGAGGCTAATATTCTGAGGTGTATTAATAGGGGTGTCATATGTAAGATGGGAGGTAATTGTCCTGCTCTACTCAACCCTCGTGAGGCCTCGGCTGCAGTACTGTGTCCAGTTCTGGGTGTCACACTTTAGGGAAGATGTGGACAAACTGGAGAGAGTCCAGAGGAGAGCAACAAAAATGATCAAAGGTTTAGAAAACTTGACCTATGAGGAAAGATTTTTTTTTTTTTTTAAAAAAAAGGACATTTTAATCTAGAGAAAAGGAGACTGAGCAAATATGTAAAGGGCTGTTATAATGAGGGCTTGGGTTCAATTGTTCTCCATGTCCAGTGATGGTAGTATAACACCGACAGATCCCGGAGGGATCGAACCGGGGACGTCTGGAGCTTAGTGCATGAGCCTTTACTGCATGAGCTAAAAGCCAACAGCCTGTTAGCTAAGGCTGTACAGCAGACTCATTTTCTCTCTCTCTCTCTCTAAGTGGTCTCAGTGCCACTAGATGGGACAGAACCCCACACCCAGAAGGTGTGTGGGTTACAAGTAGGACAAGAAGTAATTGGATGAATCTGCAGCAAGGAAGATTTAGGTTGGATATTAGGAAAAACTTTCTAACTCTAAGGGTAGCTAAGATCCAGAACAGGCTTCCAAGACAGATTGTGGAATCCCTGTCATTGGAGGTTTTTAAGGACACTTGGTCCTAGGGGCTGGATATAATGACTTCTTGAGGTCCCTTCCAGCCCTACATTTCTATGATTCTGTGTGTACAGTGCCTAGCACAATGACGCCTCGAGGAACTCCCGGAATAGACACAGTAATAACGATATCACATCACTGACTCATTGTACAGGGTGAACATAAATAAATCAAGCACGTATTGAGCTAGTCGGACATCAGCCATAGTCTTGTAAATTTCATGTCCCTCTTTGAAACTGCGGACATGCAGTGCCTTAGCTGAACTCAGGAAACCACAGCTATTTATTGGAGGCATTGCTGTTCCAAAAATGGCTTTTCAACAGAGATTTTCTTCGGATGTAAACATGTGCCTTAGGGAACTGCAGTATCTTCCTGAAATACTTCCTACTTTTCCTGAACTCATCTCTTCCTGGCAGTATCCTTATTGTCTCAAGAACTGCTTCTCATGCAAACACAAAGGGGTGTGCATGATTCATAGAGTTTAAGGCCAGAAGGGACTATCGCATGGGCCATATCCAGCCCGTCAGACCATTTAATCTGGCCCTCAGCTCCAGCTGGGGAGCGGGGTTGGGGGTTTGCCCCGCTCCGGCGCTCCAGCCGGGGAGTGGGGTTGGGGGCTTGCCCCGCTCGGCTCGGCTCCCAGGAAGCAGCCGGCATGACCCCCCTCCAGCTCCTGCGTAGTACATGGAGGAGTTGCCAGGCAGCTCTGCGCACTGTCCCGTCCGCAGGCGCCACCCCCAAAGCTCCCATTGGCTGCAGTTCCTGGCCAATGGGAGCTGCAGGGGTGGCGCCTGCGGACGGGGCAGCGCACAGAGCTGCCTGGCTGCGCCTTGGAGCCGGAGGGGGGGACATGCTTCCAGGAGCTGCTTGCGGTAAGCACCCCTGATCCTGCCCCCCCATGCCCCAATCCCCTGCCACATTCCTGATCCCCCTCCCGCCCTCCGAACCCCTTGATCCCAGCCCAAAGCCCCCTCTTGTACCCCAAACCCTCATCCCCAGCCCTACCCCAGAGCCCTCACTGCCCCCCCACACCCCATCCCAGAGCCCCCTCCCACACGCTGAACTCCTCATTTCTGCCCCCACCCCAAGAGCCTGCACCCCCAGCCAGAGCCCTCACCCCCTCCCGCACTCCTACCCCCAATTTTGTGAGCATTCATGGCCCACCATACAATTTCCATACCCCGACGTGCCCCTCAGGCCAAAAAGTTTACCCACTGCTGGACTAACGGGTCTTCTAGTCTGACCTCTTGCATATGACAGGCCACAGAATTTCACCCTGTTACGTTTGCATTGAGCCCAATAGCTTGTGTTTGGTATCTTCCAGAGAGGCATCCAGTTTTGTTGTGAAGACATCAAGAGATGGAACATCCACCACTTCCCTTGGTAGTTTCTTCCAGTGGTTAACAATCTGTGCCTAATTTCTCCTTTGAATTTGTCTATCTTTAATTTCCAGCCATTGGTTCTTGTTCTGCCTTGTTTGCTAGATTAAAAAACCCTTTAGTATCCAGTACTTTCTCTTTGGAGGTACTCATACACTTATCAATTCTACTCTTGACCTTCTGATTCATAAGATAGACTGAGCTCCTTAAATCTCTCATTGTAAGACTTTTTTGTGGCTCCTGTATCTCCAGTTTTTAAATATCCTTTAGAAAATGTGGACACCAGAACTGTACACAGTATCCTAGTATTGGTCTGTCCAATGCCACACACATAGGCAAAATCACTACCCTGCCCCTACTCACTACTCCCTTCCTTATACATCCAAGCATAGGTGCTGGCACTAGGGGTGCTACCACACCCCATGGCTTGAAGTGGTTTCCATCATATGCAGGGTTTACAGTTTGGTTCAGTGGCTCTCAGCACCCCCACTATACAAATTGTTCCAGCACCCCTGCATCCAAGGATTACATTAGCTTTTTGCCACAGCATGGTCCTGGGACCTTATATTCAGTTGCTTGTCTACTCTGACCCATAAGTCCTTTTCAGAGTCCCTGCTTTCCAGGATACAGCCCCCCATTCTGTAGGTCTGGCCTGCAGTCCTCATTCCTAGATGGATGAAACTTGCATTAGGTTTTATTAAAATGCAGTTTGGCCCATCTTGCCAACTGATCCAGATCGCTCTCTGTACGATTGCCCTGTCCTCATTATTTACCACTCTGCCAACCTTTATGTCGTTCTCAACTTTTGCCGTCAGTTGTTTTATCTTTACTTCCAGCTGGCTGGTGACAATGTTGAATAGTATCGGGCGTAGCACCAGACCCTGTGGAACTGCACTAGAAACACCCCACTAAGGGATTATTCCCCACGGACAACTACTTTTTGAGACTGGCAGTTAGTTTTAAACCTTTTAACATATGGTCTGTTGATATTGTACCGTGCTACTTTTTAATCAGAATGTCGTGCGGTACTAAAGTCAAACGCATTACAAAAGCCTAAATATATTACTTCCATGCAGTTACCTTTGTCAACCAAACTTGTAATCTCATCAGATTTCATGATCTCGTTTACATGTATCTATTAATGATTGCATGCAGAGAGGGAGGGGAAAATATGTTGTGGCAACATAATAAAGAAAAGGTTTTCGTTTGCTGCATAAGATTTGGAGGAGGTTTTGTATTAAGGACTTCTCGGAATGCAGACCATGGCAACATATGCTCCGTGATGTGTAAGGTGGTAGCCTACAGAGTCTAACTGAATCAGAGCTGGTATGACTTACCTGTCTGGAGGAGAGATGGGTAGTGGGAAAAGCAACTAATAAGTGGTTGGAAAAGAGGCATATGTTAAATTAGGAAACTCCTCCCTCCCCCACTAAGGCCATGTTTACACGTACAGCGTGTCTGGTGAAGACGCTTGATGCCAACAGGAGAGAGCTCTCCAATCGGCATAATAAAACCACCTCCGCCAACAGCAGAAGCTATGACAGCTCTCCCACCGCCATAGCGGTGTGCACACGACCACTTAGGTCGCTGACACTTATGTCGCTCAGGGCGGTGGTTTATTCACAACCCATAGCGACATAAGCTGTAGTGTAGACATGGCCTAACGTACAACTTCTTCTGGCCCCCTGATGCGTCAATTACACCAGTTTAAACCCCCACAGACCGATTCATTGATGTCTATTTTACACCGCCTCCCATGTCACCTCTGAATCTGGCTCTATGGGCCAGGCTCTCAGTCGGTATCAATCAGTGCACCTCCACTGACTTCAATGAAGTGATGCTGATTTACACCAGCTGAGGATCTGGCCCATTTCTGTCCCTACACCAAGGTAACTCTCTGGTTGATTTTATTTCACTTCCTTCTGTTGGCAACTGCCATTGTAATAAGTTGTCATGATTTTTCCATTAGTATGTAGTTCACCTACAAAAATTTGCACTGGAGTTAAACTTGGCAAGCAAAGCCTCCAGCAGGAACGTTTGGAATTTGGCAGGGGAAAATAAAGAAGTGGCGCAGACAAGATCCTGGATTTTAAAAGGAACTTGATGTGCTCTCTGAACGCTGCCTCGGGACAAGCTATTTAGACAGAACAAGATACCGTCTTGCTGTTACCTAACTGACCTCCACTGGGCCCTGTTGCTGGGACAAGTTTTCTTGCATTTGCCAGTTTGCCACATAACCTTAAAACGTTCACTCGCTATCCTTGTGAACAACCAGAAAGGGCGCCTAGTCATACAGGTGTAAATGCAGAGTAATTCCCACTGACATCCACAGATTTAGACTCGCGCGTACGAGATCAGAATCAGGCCCAGGTTGTTTAAGCAAAGCGAAGTTTTAGTCTGGGTTAGGCTCTGCCATGTGGACAATTTTATTGGCACCGGTGATCACAGTTCCTTGCTATAAAATATAAATACTGTGTTATCACGAAGAGGATCATCCAGACACCACTATAAGCTGCAATCGCGTTTGTGAAGAGGGTTATACATTGCATTGGCACTCGGTGCTTAATAGACAGTGCTGCAACCAATTCTGGAGCAGACTATTGTGTGCAGATGTTGCTAAAGCAGCTAACTGACACAAAATTAGGTCAGATTCTTGCTCCCTGTGCAGGTGGGAAGGCACTATGCCACTGGAATTGGTACAGTTCTGCTGCACAGGGCAGGAGGGCAGGCTGCAGAGAGTGTCCAGGGAAAAGGATTTGACTCCCTGGTGTAGCTCTGTGTAGCTGTGGAGTTTAACAGGCGCGGACGGGGGGTGAGCATGTTTCCGGGGTAGTGACAGCAAGTGCTAATGCAGACAAGGTGCCGGCAGCCCCTGGGTGTAGTAAGCACTGAGTAGACCTGCTCTGAGCAGGGCTAGATGACGTGATGGTTAAAACACCAGTGGCTGCCTCTAGCCCTGGCTGCTCTAGCACTCCCAGCAGTGAAGCTGCACCAGTGATAGCAATGGTGGGAAATATTGGACAAAAAGCCTAGAGTAGAGACAGTAACGTCACCCAAATTCAGGGTAACCCCTGCATATCTTAGCTCCATCCTAAGCATAAGCTTGGGATGACAATCATGATCCCACCCCATCTTGATGGCAGGCTTCTTCGGGGTTCCCAGCTTCAGAAAAGGGGAGCCGTTTTAATCTATGACAGTGGAAAGGAACTTTTCTGCCTTAGCAAGGGCCTGGAACTTCACTTGTATAACTGGGCCTTGTGCTGTCAAATCCAATGTGAAAGTCTCCTGCAAGAGCCATTAAGAGCCAGATTCTCTACTTACTTTCTGCCACTTTCTGCCAGTCATGCAGTGCAAAGGGGCCAGGAAACAGTTGGATCTGGCCAGCTGACTTGGGGTAGTTTGCGGAGCCAACACAACTTGCCTCTGACACTCCTCAGACCCAGACCTGGCAAAATTGGTGTGCTGGGGGCAGGAAGGGGTGTGACTGGAGTGCAGTGTGTTAGCTCCCAGCTGGGAAAAGGTCCTTTGGGGACAACCACCAGCTGGTGCAAATCAGAGCAGCCCCTTATATTGGGAAAGAACATTTTAAAGAGAGTTCAACAACTAGGAACACTTTGCAGCGCAATTAAACAACCTGGAAGCATTCATAGGTCTCCTCCACAGGAGACTCCAGTCATGGCTAACGCAGCAGTATAGCAAGATGTTTTCCATCCCAGCCAATATCCTGCCGGTGCTTACAGGTCCCTTGGAAGGTGCTGAGAGCTGTTAACTCCCATTGACCTCCTATCAACCTCCTCAATGCAAGTGCAGGGCACTCAGCACCATCCAGGAGGTGCTCGCAACTCACAGGATCAGCCCCTTAGGCCCAGACTGTGCAAGTGGCTCTGTGCAGCAGTCCCCTGAAGTCATTGGGGCTCAGCAGTGGGAGCAGGAGTCTGCCCCATTGCAGGACTGGGGCCTCGGTCATTTATTTTGCCAGTGATTTGGGTATTTCTGAGGAGCACTATCCTGCAGCCTTCAAACTCATGTCAATCCCAGTGAGCTCAATTGCTGCTATGGCTGTAGGATCAGCTGCCAATGTAACCCACGCACCTTCTGGGTGTGGGGTTCTATCCCATCTAGTGGCACCAACACCACTTAGAGAGAGAGAGAAAATGAGTCTGCTCTACAGCCTTTGCTAAGAGTCAGTTGGCTTGTAGCTCATGCAGTAGAGGCTCATGCACTAAGCTCCAGAAGTCCCAGGTTCGATCCTGCCCTCCGACGACCGGGGTCTGTCCGTGTTACACTAAGACTCTGGAGTTCAAGGCATTGTCTATGGAACAAAAATCCCTACCAAGGGATAATGAACCAAAACACTTTACAAGTATTTTGTCTGGCACACAGCTAAACATATATTGTAGGAGAAGCTCAGAAGCCTCCCTGGATAAACAATAATTAGCTATGGTGCATTAAGCTGTCAGGAAGATTTTATACACAGAAGTCTTCTCCCAGCAGGACATACACAATCTGAGTGAGGGTGCTATAGGGTTCATGCTGTAGAATTAAAAGAACAGAACCCCAAAGCGCCAGCAGCATGGCTCGACCGACGCCCGCCCCACCAGCCACATGACCCCACCTGTGCCAGCAGCTGGATGAGTGGAGGGGGTGCATGGGGATCATAGAATCATAGAATATCAGGGTTGGAAGGGATCTCAGGAGGTCATCTAGTCCAACCCCCTGCTCAAAGCAGGACCAATATCCAACTAAATCAGGGATGGAGGAGGGTGGCACAGGGACACTTGGGGACAGGGGCAGATCTGTCTGACTGAATGGGAAAGGCTAGGGATCAGCCAGGGTCTGTATGGGGGAGGCTCCCTAACAGTGCCCCCCCCCCCGCAAAAACCCCTGATCCATACTTCTCCCACCCACAGCCAGCAACCCTCCAGGTTCACTGCCAGGCTCCTTCCAGCAATTATTTCCCTCCCCCTCAGCTCTTCCATTACCCCTGACTCCCTCAAGCCTTTGCACTGCTTCTGAGGGGTGCAGGAAATACTTTTCTGTATTGTCGTTTAAATGAATTATTACTCAAGGTTCTGTATTAATACACCTAGTAAGGAATCTATTTGTCAGAAAACATTTCCTGAATCTTTTTGGTTGTCTGTTTCGTTACAGACATACTTGTTGACAGGTATTTTGAAATAAATTACCAAAATAATTGAAACTGGTGTGATTATGTAGTGTTATTTTGACAAATAAAGTATGCAGAATTGTGCAGAATTTTAAAATATTGTACACAGGATTTTTAATGTTTTGGTGCAGAATTCCCCCAGGAGTAGTATGTGCAGTGCCTAGCACAATGGACCCACTGAGCCATTGTGCGACACACATGAATAGTAATAGTGACCCTCTAAAGGGGACCTGACTAGCTTAGGGGATTGGTGATGGACTACAGCGCCTTATACCTCTATCGTACTGGTTTGAATCCAGTCCAAACTGAAAATAACCAAAAGTCATGGCTATCTGTGGGCTATTCAATGGCATGTGTCTCAGTTATCAGCCTTTGCTGACTGTCTCAGCAGTGACTACAGCCTGAATGATTCTCTTGTTTCTAGATGTGGTCCATCCATCCCAGGGTGGAAGTGCACCGGAGGAGTAGTACATTGAAACTTGCATTATTTCTGTACCTCATTTGTACAGATGAGGTGTAGATGCAGCTGTACTGGTCCCAGGATATTAGAGAGACAAGGTAGGTGAGGTGATATTTTTGATTGGCCCAACGTCTGTTGGGGAGCGAGAGACGCTGATGAAGAGCTCTGTGTGGCTTGCAAAGCTTGTCTCTCTCACCAGCAGACGCTGGGCCAATCAAAGATATGACCTCACCCGCCTTGTCTTCTGTAGATAAACAGAGGACAGCAGCCCCCAGGCCTGTGAATCCCACACCTTCTACTAGCACTGAACTCATTCAAACCTCAAAGTCACCATCAGCTAAACCAAACAGTTTGCAGAATGTGGAGGGGCCCTGGACAGGGCTTTCCCGCTGCCTTTGCAGTGAAGGATAATCAATCACTCCACACATGCCTAAGAGGAGGTGTCCTTGGAGGGGTTCTAGCCCCCCCGAGATCTCTCGTCACTGCCCCTGTCACTGCCGTCATCAGAGCACCCTCCCTGCTGCCTCTGTATTCTGCAGGGGATCTGGCCTACAGAGATGACTGTGCTTTGCCGTGAGGGAGATCCTCCGTCTGATGACAGCACAAGAGGGCCGGCATTTGGAGGTGCTGTCCTGAATTTCTGAATGTCACATGGTGCTTTAGCATCAAGCCTGCCCCTCACTTTCAATCTCCCCGCTCAGCATTCTCTCTAGCTTACGTCCCACTCTGTCTCCCCAGAGCTTTGCAATGAGGTTTGCTATGTACAAATAGACCGTATCATGCTAGGGCAGTTCACGCTGCTCCTCATCCATGCTGAAGAGGTGCTGTTGGAGGGAAGTTAGGATTCCCCTCAGGGATTCGGGGCTGCCTGGGATACAGTGAGAAAACCTGCGTGTCAGCTCCAAACCCACCAAGAGGCTGCGATACAAGCCCTAGAAAACAGCCATAACATTTGGGGCCGTTTGTTCGTGCTAATACCACACAGTCGACCAGTCTGAGTAATGGGAAAGACTGATGCAGCCTTAAGTAATGATTCTCTTTTGACTGCTTGGAAAACTCTTGATTTTGTGGCCATTTGGGTGAGAAACCACTGGGTTTGGCCTTGAAATCAGAAGATGAAAAGTCAGAGAAAGTGCCATTTTTAAAAAAGTGCTTCACTTAGGAATTCCTTTAGCATTGGTGAGCATCCCTCAAGGGAGTGTGAGGCTCTTAGAGAAGGTAAAATTTCCGTTCTGGCAGAGATAATAATTAAAGATGTATTTGAGCTGCAAAGGGAGGGTGTGAATCCAGACTTCTCCAAAGTGGACGGTGCTGGGAATTTGACTCTGGCCCATCTCCGATAATGATACATACCCACCTCGCGGGCGCGTGGTGAGTGATAGTTCATTCATATCGGTAATGGGTAGGGCCCTACCAAATTCACGGCCAGGAAAAATATGTCATGGACCGTTAAATCAGATCTTCCCTGTGGAGTCTAGCTATTGGAGGGCAGGGGAAGGGGCAGGGCTGGGGGCATCCCAGCCAGGGGCTCCTACCGTGCACTGGGCTCCAGCTGCTAGTCCCGGGCTGGGGAAGGACGGGACTTCCTCTTCCCCTGCACGGCTGCTCTTGGCGGGAGATCAGACCCACCTCTGGGTACCTAATTGGCTGCAGGAAGCTCCGTGGCTGCGGCTTTCAGCCCAGCTCTGAAGGCAGCGCAGAAGTGAGGGTGGCAATCCTGTGACACCCTCCTCCCCCATGACTCCCTTTTGGGTTAGGACCCCCCACAGTTACAACACTGTGAAATTTCAGATGTGAACACCTGAAACGGTGAAATTGGCTAATTTTAAAGTCCTATGACTGTGAAATTGACCAAAATGGACCGTGAATTTGGTAGGGCCCTAGTAATGTGCTTTGAGATCCACTGATGAAAGGTGCTTGGAAATGCAAAGCATTATTATTATTAGAGCAGCAACCTCTCTGGATGCTATGTACTCCTCACCCTTTGTACCTAGCCCAGGGGTGATTTATTGGGTGATGAATCAGACCCGCAGGGGAGATTTTTGGAACCACAGCAGCAGGAGGTGCAGAAATAGCATTTTGCATAATTTAACTTTGGGGGCACCGTTCCTGCACTGACAATGATTGAAACCTAATTAACTGAAACACCGGATTAACAGGATGTTGGTAATGTCCTCTGTGATAGCAGGATCCAGCGCAATGTAAGAGCTTTAGTTTCGGGCCAGTGGTGCACAGCTGCAACTCCCAGTTATCCAAACTACCCATTATCCAAATGTCTGGATGTTCTTCAAGGCTCTGGGATAATGAGGATTCATGCTAAGAGAACACGATTCAAAGTCCTTAGTCAAAACTTCAAGATCATCTGAATTTAAAAAATCCACAACATAAAAGTTTACCCCATTTTGGGATCCACTTTCTCATGATATCTTTTCACAGTGCAAGAGAGGAAGAGGGTAGAGCAATTAACTCTTTTTAACTAGAGAGAGTGGCCCAAATCAAACCCCCATATCTGCACAGCACCAGTCAACACCACATCATTTGTTGTTTTCAAGTCACTACCTTGCACCCATCAGTACTCTTTAGATGAAACTGAGGAAAGTTTTACTCAGCTCAGAACTCTGTAATTGGCCGCTGGTTCTTTAAAGGGCCCAACCAAAAATCCTGGACCCAAAAATTTTCATAAGTGACTCATGATTTTGGGTGCCCAACTGGAGAACACACAACAGGGGCATGCGTCTGAAAACCAGGCCCCTTTAAAGGTGTATCAAGTTGTACATCCAAAAGCACTCTGAAAACATGGGCCCTAGAGCTGGATATCCTGAACTCTGGGCAAGTTCCAATCAGGATCAGAACCTTGTGTCTCTATTAGAGCTGGTTGGAAAAAGGAATTTCCATTCTGCAGGAGAGTCCAACATGTCTCCATTTGGTTCATTTTCAAGTGAAAAGCTGGAATTTCTAAATTTCCCACAGAATGAAAATTCTGAAAAACTTCAATTCAGAACCAACTAAAACATTTCGCTTGGATAATGCCAAAACAAGAAATATTAAATATACTATGTATATGTTACATTGACAATATTTTTAATATTAACTGTCTATACACAATTAACCAAAATGATAAAGTCAAAATGAAACGTTTCAATATTATCAAAACAAGGTAGTCAAAATGATTCATTTAGCCTTTTTCCTATCAATAATTTCATCCAAATCATTACACTCCCATGAAATGTTTCAATTTAGACAAAACTGTATTTTCTGACAGAAAACTGATCCATTGACAATTTTCTGATCAGCTCTAGTCTCTAATGATAACGGCTAGTTTAATCAAAGTTAGTGAAAACTGGTCTCCAGGTGAGAGACATGAAATTCTGAGGTCCCTTAAGAGGGAACATTGTGCACATGGGTGACATACGGAGGGCCTCTGGTAGTTCAGCATAACTGTTCACTCCGTTTCTCTCTTTGTCTGTTCCCACTCCAAAGAAAGCACAGTAAAGACAGAGAGAGGCAAAGGCCAAATAAAGTAATTAGTTGCTTTTCAATTTGTTTCCTTTTTCTGAGGCGGCCAAAGAAGGAAAGAGAAAAATATATGGATACATTCTGCCCCTCCCAAGCACTTTGGTGCAGTCCCTGGAATTAGGGCTGACCTTGGTTCCTCCCGAACAACCCACCATGGCTCCCTGAACCCTCATAACAGGAAATAATAAAATTTCCATCCAGTTTTTCCAGCACTGGCTTTTTTAAAGAATGCTTCTATGAAGTGAGTCCAGAGCCTGAATTGCCGCAGACCTTCCTGAGCTTCATACAAAATCAAAGGAAGCGGATGCTCAACAACAGGGATCATGTAAGATGCGTTTGCTGCACACCTCTTGCTGCTACTCCACGCTCCACTCCCAGTGTAGCAGTAAACATGGCAGAGGCACATTAACGCAAAGGAAGGCAGAGGAGAAGATCGAAGGGCATGGGAAAGAATCGGGAACATTGAAAGGTCAAGCGGCATTGTGAAGAGCCAGACCCCTGGCTGCTCCACAGAGGTGTTTTTCTAACACCTGCAAATGGCCAGCTCTGACACATGGAGCAAAAGATTGGACAAGCACCAAGAAAATGGAGCAGAAACAAAAAGATGGAGAGAAAAGGGATGGAAAGATTCTAAGGTCAACCACAAGCTATGGGCTTGATGTGGGAATCACTGGGTGAGGTTCTGTGGTCAGCGTTATGCAAGAGGTCAGACTAGATCATCAGAATGGTTCCTTCTGGATGTGAAAATGTATGACGAACCGATTCACAGTGTCAGAGGGGAACCAACAAATCAGTAAGATTCCAAGTACCAAAATCAAGGACACCTTGATGACTTTGCATAAATGGTATGATCTACATTTGGCCCAAATCTCGTGTGTCAGGATGTAAGGGGAATTGGTAAGGATCAGCTATGTACAGGATTGCATATCTGGTCAGATGTATTATGGGTTTCCCCACAACCTTCCTCAGAAGCAGGCATTGGGCCACTGACTACCAGCAAGCATTGGCCACTGGTCTGGGCAGACCAGTAATCAGAGCTGATGCTTGTTTATTTGGATTTATACAAGACATTTGTATATGGGCCCTCATCCATATGCTTTGGACACTCTAATTTCAAGATACAGCCAGGGTAACACTCCAGCAGGAGTATAACTCAGTATAATCCAGGCAATTTAATAGCTCCAAACACCTCCCTCCCCACCTTCCAATCCCAGCCACACTCCTGTTTTCATATGCCTGGGAACACATATATGCCTTGCTGTGGTATGGAAAACTCTCTGATCCAGGACTGGGAGATATGCAATTCCAAAGGAGCGAGGGAGTGAGTGTACTCTTGCAGTGGATCTAATAAGAGGAGCAGTGGTGATGACACAGGCATTATGCACATTGTCCATCAACAACAGATGGATTAAAGCAGCTGGATGGTCGGACCTGTCTACACACACGAGTTGCACCCACTAACAATGCGATCTTAAACTGATTTTGTTAAACTGATGGGCCAGAAGTGAGCTAAACTGAATTAACTTATATTGGTTTAAAACTGGCTAATTCACACAGGGTTTAACTAAACTGGTTTAACTAAACCAGGGCACAGAATCATAGGACTGGAAAGGACCTCGAGAGGTCATCTAGTCCAGTCCTCTGCACTTATGGCAGAACTAGGTATTATCTAGACCATCCCAGACAGGTGTTTGTCTAAGTTGCTCTTAAAAATCGCAATGATGGAGATTCCACAACCTCCTGAGGCAATTTATTCCAGTGCTTAACCACCCTCACAGTTAGGAAGTTTTTCCTAATGCCCAACCTAAACTGCCCTTGCTGCAATTTAAGCCCATTGCTTCTTGTCCTATCCTCAGAGGTAAAGGAGAATTTTTTTCCCTTCTTGTAACGACCTTTTATGTACCTGAAAATTGCTTTCATGTCCCCTCTCAGTCGTCTCTTCTCCAGACCAAACAAACCCAATGTTTTCAATCTTTCCACATAGGTAGGGTGACCAGACAGCAACTGTGAAAAAACGGGACAAGAGGTGGGGGGGTAATAGGTGCCTATATAAGAAAAAGTCCCAAAAGACGGGACTGTCTCTTTAAAAATAGGACAGCTGGTCACCCTACTCATAGGTTATGTTTTCTAGAAGAGCAACAAAAATGATTGAAGGTCGAGAAAACATGACTATCCTCATCACACAGAAACTGAGTCAGTTTAACATCACACCTTCAGTTAATACACTGGGGTGCAGCTCTGTGTGTTTAGACCTGATCTAACTTTAAGCACCTGCAATATCCATGGTTGCAATTAAGCTAACTAAGCTCTTCGGATCAATCGGTGCTGCATCTGAGCAGCTCCCAGCACACTGGGGTTGTAGTCTCCTGGTGCTACTGCAATGCACAAGTAAACAAGAAGAATTCAAGAGGGACTTCACAGATAAGGTCCATACTCTTTCCTCAGGTGTGGGCGAACAACTCCCACTGACTCTGCTGGTCCTGGCCCCACCCTCCCAGCCCGTATGTGGGAGACGGGATTCTGGCTGGGCGCACACCTACCCCTTCCTGCTCGCAAAGGGCGGTTTCTGCTGCCTACAGAGCACCGTCCTCCTCGCCCCGGAGTAAGAGGGCACTTGCAAGGTTGAGAGCCAGACACAGGAAGTGGCAAGGTCTAGTCACGTAGAGGACAGAGGCCCAGATGCACATCATTCCCCACGCCACTAGCCCTGTACAAGGCGATACAGCCCCACCCCTTCTGCACAAGCCCCACTGCATTCCCCCGTGGCGCAGCCCTGAGGCCCCTCTGCCCCCCCTTCTGCGGCTGCAGAAGCATCAGGCCCACTGGAATCCAGCTCCCCACCCCGCTGCTGGAGGAGCCCCGGGCTGGCCCAAGCAGCCCCAGCCTGAGCAGCCCCAGGCCGGCCCGAGCAGCCCTGGCCCAGGGTTGGCCCAAGCAGGGCTGGCCCCAGCTGCCCAGGGCCTGGCCTGAGCCATGCCAGTCGACCGACCCAAGCCCCGGGCCAGCCCCAGCCACGCCAGCCTGAGCAACCCCGGCCCGGGCTGGCCCCAGCAGCCCGAGCCCTGAGCTGGCCCCAGCCGCACCGGTCCGAGCAGCCCCGGCCCAGCCACGCCAGCCCCAGCAGTGCAGGCCACGGGCTGGCCTGAGCTGCGCTGGACGGAGAATGGGAAAGGCAGCACGCCTCCCCCAGCTGCCCAGTGGAAGAATGCTGAGCTTTTGATATGTGCCATGCAGGTTCTGGGGCGGCTGAGGAGGCGGTATCTGCTACTCTGCTTCCCGGGTTCATCAGCCGCCCCGGAACCTGCATGGTGCATAATAATAAACACACATCCGCAAATGGCATCCCGTGGCAGCAGCTGTGCCAGGGAAAACTGAGCCTTCCCTGTCCTATTATACCCGCTGCCTATGGGGATATGGATCCATTACAGCCCCACCCGCAGAGCCTTGGCTCTAGCTCAAGCTATAGCAGCTCATGTTTTAAGCTCTGGAAGTCCCTGGTTTAATCCCCAGTGTCAGCTAAGACGGCGGCCATCACATGGCACAAGGCATAGCGAATAGGGCCCTCCATGAGGGGAACCTCACAGAGATTTCCTGGGGTGTACTGTGGGAGGGGGCAACATGAGAATCTGGAATCAAGATTTCAGTCTCTTTTCTCATTCCCAAATTAACCCTAGATATGCCCGCAAACATAAAAATGGGCAGACTACACCAGCCACATCCCAACCCCGGCATAATCGTCACAGAGGGACAGGGAAGATTTCCAGTGGGAAAATCCCCTGCAAATCAGCACAGACCAGCTTCCTGATGGGAAAAGTCTGTGCATTCCCAGGGTGATGATGGGAGTCTGAGCAGCATGGCCCTGTGCTGGTTTGCTTGTATAAGCAACACGCTGTACTGGCCTTAAGATATGATGAAGCTTTGCTAAAGTTGGCACGCCAGGAAGACTTTTTAGCTACTATAAAGTCCATGCCTGCATGGGACCTTCGGTGAACAGGATCAGTGCCTCACACAAAGAAATGCATATTTCAAGAGACTGTTTTGTTAAAAGCCAGGTGTGTTTAGTTCAGACGCCTCGCTCTGTTTGAAAAGAGATTTGAAGAGCAGATAAAGGAGGAACAAGAGGAAGCTCTTGCTGATACATTCTCTGGTTCCTTTTCAAACCATCTTCTTCCATTTAGTTCCCCTCTTAAATGCAGCCAGCTACAGACCATGAGGCGGGAAGATGGAGTAACTATAATGACAACCAATTTACACTTGACAGCATCAAATCTTGAAGTCTTCATTCAGCCGTTGCCCCGGGCAGAACGCTCATTGACATCAATGGCAATTTCGCTTGAACAAGGACCAAATGGAAACTTAGGCAAGACTTGCAAAAACAGGAATCTAGAGTTAGGCTCCAACATCCATATTCAGGCACCTGAATAAGTGGCCTGAGTTTTAGACGTGCTGAGCGCCCCGTGACCCCAGTGTCAGCGGCTGGGTGGTTGGCATTTTAGAAATCAGGCCGTTTACTCAGGTGCCTAAAGTTAGACTCCTGGGCAGGATTTACAGAAGTGGCCTAAGTGACCTAGAAGCCAAACTCCAATTGATTTTCAATGAGACTTGTGCTCCCAACTCACTTAGACGCTTTTAAAAATTCCACCCCTCAGGCCATAGTTAGGCACCTGCTTTCGAAAGCCTCGACTTCAGAAAAGACGTCAGCATTTGGACCACTGTGTATTTCTCACACTAGGGACCCAAACCTGCAGTCTCAATCTGGAAAAATGCCCACTGAAGCCAATGGGAGTTTTGGCTGACTGCAGGATCAGGCGCTTCATTTCATAGAGCATCCTGGAAAGGCAGCCACCTCTGAGGTACAATGCAACAGCCAAGTGGTTCAGAGAAGGGGACAGAACAGTGGTGGGTGGGGGAAGGCAGGGAGAAAACACTGCACTATCCAGCATCATGATTTATCTAATTATTATTGTCTGGTGCTATATGCTTACATTATAGTCTGATCCCAAGAGAGAATTCTTAATGTCATATTAGCAGCAGCAACAACATATGGACATAATTATCAAAGCCATTAATGTAAGCCTGATTTCAGAAAGGTTAATGTGGCAAGGAAAGGCAGAAAGGAAAGAAGAGCCTATGCGGAAGAACCTGCCAGTTGACAAGGGTGAACACCAGACATCATATTTCAGGAGTCCCAAACCAGCTAAATAAGAATGCCAGAGACACAAAGGCAACAGCCGACACGAAATTGCCAGATGCTTAAATCCAACTTCATGCCTTGTTTTTCCACTACTAATAAGGCCTGAATATAGGAAAAAGAAAACCAGAATGTGATAAATGAGGAAACAAATGGGTTGAATGTGCCTTTGCCAACTGCTCTTAAATCTACAAACAACTAAAAATTAAAATAAAAGGAAACATTTACTACAAGCTCCTTCTTATTCTGCAGACCAGAATCCCTGCTTGATCTTCATGAGTTTCTTCAGGCAGCTTTATTTTAATACATTAATCAAGATTTAGCATTCTTGTGTAGCTTTTGCTACTAAATATTTAAATAGCCTATATTATATATAAATACACACACACACACCCCATCTTTATGCACATACAGACAATTACATGCACAACAGCCCTGACAAGGTACAATACCTTCCCCTTCCAATCAAAGAGAGGAGCAGCGTTGGTGAAAGCTGTGCTGTCACTCAGTACATTTGTGAACGGCTGGATGGCAAGTCTGATTTGAAGGAGAGAGCAGACTGCTGTAGAAAATGAGCAGCGGGCTTCCTGAAAGTGTTTACATAGATGGATACTGACCCCTCTGACATTGGATAGGTCAGCTGTTCTCAGGTCAGGGCTTACGTATTTTTTTTTTTTTTTTGCATCACACCTCACATCAAGAAGCTATTGATTCCCAGCACCAAGGAGAGGTACAATAAAAATCAGCACATGGATACCGAACTTTTCATCAGCAGATCTTAAAGAGCTTTATAAAAGGTGGGTAAGTATCAAGGCCTGCTTTACAGATGGGGATATGGATGCAAAGAGGCTGCATAGTACCTCACTGTCCCAGGTAGGAATGGACCCTACCACACCCCCTCACCATGGTCATATTGCTTTGCCCAGATAAGTGTAACGATCACCTTTGGAACATCTTTACTGGTTCAGATCTCAGCAGGGTAGGTTCAGCTTTCCAAGACACAGACTGAAATCAGGTCATCCAGTTCCTCTGGTAGAGAGACAGATTAGCTATCAGAGAGTTAGTTTACTCTGTGGAGAGTTTTGCAGATGACACGTGGAAATCTCGAGGGCCTGTCTGCTCTGCATGGACACTGTAATTCGCAAGGCAGTTTTCAAACAAGGTTTGGCTGGGTATATTGGTCAACGTTCCCCCTCCCCACAATGTGCTGTGCCCCCGTAGGCTTCCTTACCCACGGCAAATATCCTAAGTAGGCTTGGTCAACATTGTTTCATGCAAATATTTTTTTCCCGATGGAAAAAGGCCTTTTTTCGAAAATGGAACTTTTCACAAAATTTTTTGACATCTTTGACATTTCCCAGTTTTTGCAAAAGTTTTGTTGACATTTCAAAATTGAAATTTTCATCAAAATTGTCTTTGAAATAGGTATTGAATGTTTCTGTTGATTGAAAGGGTGAATTTTGGTATATGAAGACTGCTCAATAATGATTTTGAATGCAGTTTTCATTTATGGATAATGCAAATGTTTAAAAATGAATTCAAGCATGATTACACTAAAAATATTATTAATCAATACATTGTGAAACTTTCACCACAGATGGGTCCAATTTGAACCGTGTGAAATGGAAACAGTTTTGAAAATTCCCACTGATCAGCTCTATCGCCAAGGAAGATACTGAACATTATACGCTCTGTAAACTTCCTCCTGAAAATGTATCGAAAATTCTGCTGCAAAGGTTGTCTTCCTCTCCCATTACTCTGTTCATATGAATCCATCCCCATCAGGTTCAACCAATGAACACCAATATAAGAACCTAGAGAGAGATCCCTCCTTCTCTTCCGGGAACTTCTTCCTACCTCCTCTTCCACCAGGAATCTCTCTATAAGCGTCCCTTGTTCTGTGTCTTGTAGGTTTTTTTGCTCTTGCATAACTTAGGACCTGCCTCTGCCCCCTACTGAAATCAATGGGAAATCTGCCCATTGGATAAAGCCCTTATGTGTTTTGTTATGTGTAAACAGAATACAGTCCAAACTAGTAATATAAGCACTTGGTGCTTTAAAAGGATCAATTTCAGAAAACAATTAGGAATCAAATCATATGGGAGACAGAACAGAAACAGAAAAATGTTACTGATTTTACTGGGAATTATTTAATAATGTTTTACTAAATGCCCAAAAAGTCACAACCTCACAATTGAGAAAGAATGCTACACTGGTTTAAAAAAAAATAGCTGGGCTGAGAGGGGAAGAGAAAGCAGCTATAATTAGATATATGAAAAACAAATGGGAAAAGAGGGATGTTGATAGCAATGAATACAAATTACAAGCTAGAAATTGTAGAAAATCGATAAGGAATGCAAAAGGACACTAGGAGAACTCCATAGCCAGCAGAGATAAGAAAAATTGAAAGAAGTGTGGGGTTTTATTGGGGGGATGGGAGGGGGGAGGTGTTGTTGTTGTTTTAGATATATCAGGAAGAAAGGGAATCCTAATAACGGTACTTGTCAAGTACCAGCTGGAAATGGTAGAACTATCAATAATAATGCAGAAAAGGCAGAAATGTTCATTAAATATATCTGTTCTGTATTTGGGGAAAGCCAGATGACGTAGTTACATCATTCATTGATGGAAAAATATTTTCCATTCCAAATAATAACTAAAGAGGATGTTAAATAGCAGGTTCTAAAGAAAGATATTTTTAAAATCAGCAAGCCTTGGTAACATGGAGAAGAGAAATACGGTAACGGAGGGCTCTCTGATTTAGCAGACAATGGTATAACAAGATCCAATGGCTGGAAGTTAAAGCTTGACAAATTCAGACTGAAAATAAGGCACACATTTTAAACAGTGAAGGTAATTAACCACTGGAACAGCTCCTGAAGGGTTCTGGTGGATTCTCCATCACTGTAAATCTTCAGATCGAGAGCGGATGTTTTTTCTAAGAGATATGTTCAGATTCAACTGCAGCTACTATACTTGAAGCAGGAATTAATTCATGGGAGTCCTATGTCCTGTGTTATACAGGGGGGTCAGACTAGATGATCACAGTGGTCCCTTCTGGCTTTAAAGTCTATGCGTCTACGAATCTTAGACTGTAAATTCTTTGGGGCAGGGAATTGCTTCCTCTGGGTTTCTAAAGTGCCATGCAAATCAATGGGCCTGTATGAAGGAAATCCATTAATAAGAACATTATGCCTATATATCCCAAAGGGCTTCACTGAGGCCAAACACTTACTGGAGTCAATGGGGACCAAATCTTGATAATTATTGTTCATTACCCTGAGGCCTCAACAGAGATTATGGCCCCATTGTGATACACACTACACACAAACACAAACATACCCAAATAGACCACCCCTGCCCTGAAGAGTTCACTGTCTAACTAACTAGCCAAGAGAGTTATATAACAGAATATTTTTATCCTTATTTTACAGCTGAGGCATGGGAAAATTAAATGACTTGCCCAAGGTCAAATAGAGTCTGTGGCAGAGGCAGAATAGAATCCAGGTTTCCTGAGTCTGATGTCAGCACCTTCCCGACACGACCATCCTTCCTCTCTTACTCTGCCTTTACTCAGCCAAACTCCCACTGACTTTAATAGCATTTTGCCTAAGTAGGGACTGAATGCTCATTTAATAAAGACTTCAGGATTCGACCCAATCATAATCAATTACCACTGGGAAGAATCCTTGTGTGTGCCCTTTGCTTCATTGAACACAAAGGGCACAGATCTATTTCTGTCATCACCACGGGGCATTATTTTTCTATTTGTTTTTTACAACTGCGAGGCCTTTCAAATATCTGCTTGTGCAGTGAGTTTTTGCTTTTACTCACTGGCTTCCCAGTTCACCCTACTTCAGACAAGTTTCAACCTCTTCTGCCTAGCTGGAAGCTGGCAGGGTTTTTTGTTCAAGCATGGAAACACGAGCGCATACACCGCACTAAAACAAGCCATTCCGGAGAATGAGCTGTAATAAAAAGCAGAAAAGAAAAAAAAAATCCAGCTGTGAAAACAAAGATTAAAAATGGAGATCCTACCATGTTCATACCTTGGCCTGAGTGCGGAAATGAAGCAAGAACATCAGTGGAAGCCAGTTGTCCCCCCTTTCAACACTATGGGAATTTTTTCATGAATGAACATTTATAAGGCAGAAGGAAGAGGGATGTGGTGTGGAGGAAACCAGTCAGCCCTTCCCAAGCTGTTTAAAATTTGTGATGCTTTTGCAACTCAGTGTGGGACAATGCAATGGGGTAGGAGCAAAGGTACTATGGGGCTGGGTGCCAGTACACAGCTCTAAGACAGACAGACAGAGAGAACAAAAGAAAAGGAGTACTTGTGGCACCTTAGAGACTAACAAATGTATTTGAGCATAAACTTTCATGAGCTACAGCTCACTTCATCTGATGCATCCACTGAATGCATCCGATGAAGTGAACTGTAGCTCACGAAAGCTTATGCTCAAATACATTTGTTAGTCTCTAAGGTGCCACAAGTACTCCTTTTCTTTTGCGAATACAGACTAACACGGCTGCTACTCTGAAACAGAGAGAACAGAGATTCTCCATCTGTTTCATGCTGTGGACCAGTCCTTAAGGCAGAAATCCTCTCAAGACATATCCAAGTGTGCGCACACACACGGGTGCAGGTTAATAATGTGTTATTAGCAGAGCTCGAGCAGTGAACAGCTTGTGTACCCCAGCATCTCTTGCACTAAACTTCACTATTGACCATGCAGCCTTCCTGGGTTCCAACAGATGCATGATCTTAAAGGGACAAACTGGGCACCTCAGAATCCCCGGCCTCCACACTTCTGCAGCAGCTCTTGGGTGCAAGTTATGTAAAAAAGCAGTATTAGTACGGTGTTATGGAGAAAACTGACCGCCATCTTAGTGAGCACGTGGGTGCACTGCCTAGCGCACTGGGAACCCAATCCTCACTAGGGTCTTCAAGTGCTACTGCAATACAAATAAATCAAATAATAGACTCTCTTTCAGGACAATGGCTGCTCCCTCTTGGTTACATTGTGTATCGGTGCTGATAACTTCCGACCCCTGGGGGATCAGATTTTAGTCCCAAATCCTGCAGGAACCCCCGTTCTGATCTCAGGTCCTCTTGCTGATTGTTTTGTCTTCATGCACACTGGCTACCCCCTTTCCAATTTTGGTGTGGTCTGCAAATTTGATCATAGCTGAATTCACACCAAAGAAGCAACAGATAAATAAAAGCCTGAAGAAACTGGTTTTACTTTAGTTTGTTACAAAAAGCTCCGAGGAAACCTAAAACAGCGTGGACTGGGCTACAGCTAGCAGAAAGTGTCTCCGGGCTAGATCCTGAACTGGTATGACTCAAAAGAGTGCCATTCATTTCAATGGAACAATGCAGATTTACACCAGCTGAGGATCTGACCCTCTGAAGACTGAGGGGTGCTTTGTTGTTACAGAAGCTACACAGAAGTGCTCAGTGGAGAGCTGGGGTTTGAAAACGTCTGCAACAGAGAGATTCACCCTGGGCAGGAAAGGGAAGGGTAAGGATGATGTGGGAGGGAGTTCTTGAAAATCCAGTTTTTCAATCTTTGGTTCATCCTTCCTTTAGCTCGTTTATACAAAAAGCCTCAGCATGATCCATGTGCCAGTGGATAGTGAAGAAGTAAGAATGGAAACCCCTACGGGTGTCATGTTTTATCACTCCCCTTAGAGAAAAAAAACCTACAGTAATAATCCAAAATGTGACAATCCATGCAATATTTTGGACCACTAATATAGAACAGCACACTACTTTTCAATATAAGGCCCGTGGGTAGTTAGAAACAGCAGACACCAAAGTCCCCCAGTAACAAGCATTACACCGAGCAGTGATTGCAGTATACAGTATTGGATATTAATAGCACCTGCATGCTGCATCTTTCATTCACTACTACAGTGAACGCTTCATCTGTCATTCATACACGACAGTAAAAACCACATGGCCGTATTAAAAACCCCCACAATGTAACAGCCTGGCCCTTTTATAGCACTTTCCAAGTGAGGAGCTCAAACACGAATGAATTAAGCCCCAAAATGCTTAATAAAGGGAGAGGTAATATTATTCCCATTTTACAGATGAAGAAGCAAAGACAAAGGATGACCCCACTGAAGTCAATGGGAGTTTGGCCACTGACATCAATGGTGCCAGGATTTCATCCAGAGCGTATAAGTGATTTTCCAAAGGTATGGCAGGAAGTCAGGCACAGAAGCAGGTATAGAGCCCAGGTCTTCTGAAATGCAGGCTAGTACTTTAACTACTAGGCAATGCTCCCATAACATTACATATTATTGTATATTAAGGTAGCACCAAAAGACTCCAACCAACAGCACAGCCCTATCGTGCTAGGCGCTGTACAGGCAGATAGTGAGAGACTGTCCCTGTCCCGAAGAACTTATGATTTACCTGGACATGACAGAAGATAGGTGGGAGGAATAGAGTATTACAGTCCCCATTGTACAGATGGGAAACTGAGGCACAGAGCGGCTAAGTGACTTGCCCAAGGTCACTCTGGAAGTCTGTGGCAGAGAAGTGACTGAATCCAGATTTTCTGACACCCCAGTGCTTAAACCATAAACATTGTTTTTTTTAAAGCAGCTACAGCTAAGCCACCTGGTTTGTAATGCTGCGTACCATACCGAGACTCTCCATTGTTTATCCCCTACCCATGGCATAGTTTTGCTCTCCCTGTAAGGGTAGTTTTACTGAATGCCACTTGCGACTGATGTTGCTCTCATGTCCTTTGTCTGGGCATCTCTCCTTGAATCCAGGTCTCCCAAGTCCAAGGCTAGGGCTCTTGGGCCATCCTTCCTTTCTATTTAGCGTACCTCCAAAAAACCGCTTAGCATCCTATTCGGCCCTAATACCAGCTACGCCTAAAGGCAACCGTGTGAATGAGGCCCAGGGCTTCAGCTCTCCACCCAGTTCTCTTGGTAGCTGAGGCAGAGCAGCGTTCAGCACAGTTTGCCATGGGTGGAGGGAGCAGTAAGAGTTGAGCAGGGCGAACGGGCCTGGCGTATCGTGTCGTCTTTGCTCGCCGACGCTGATTCATGTTGACATTTTAATGGGGTCCTTACAGATTTGCCGTTGTTAACAATGCTCTGCCTTTCTACTCCCCCTCCATCTCAGGGTCGCAGAGGGCTTTACAGAAACTGATGAATTCAGCCACAGTGCATCCCCGCGGAGGTGGTAAACCCCCATTTTATAGATGAGGACCCACAGGGACAGATGTTGAGTGACATGCCTGAGAATCATAGAATCATAGAATATCAGGGTTGGAAGGGACCCCAGAAGGTCATCTGGTCCAACCCCCTGCTCAAAGCAGGACCAAGTCCCAGTTAAATCATCCCAGCCAGGGCTTTGTCAAGCCTGACCTTAAAAACCTGTAAGGAAGGAGATTCTACCACCTCCCTAGGTAACGCATTCCAGTGTTTCACCACCCTCTTAGTGAAAAAGTTTTTCCTAATATCCAATCTAAACCTCCCCCATTGCAACTTGAGACCATTACTCCTCGTTCTGTCATCTGCTACCATTGAGAACAGTCTAGAGCCATCCTCTTTGGAACCCCCTTTCAGGTAGTTGAAAGCAGCTATCAAATCCCCCCTCATTCTTCTCTTCTGCAGACTAAACAATCCCAGCTCCCTCAGCCTCTCCTAATAAGTCATGTGCTCTAGACCCCTAATCATTTTTGTTGCCCTTCGCTGGACTCTTTCCAATTTATCCACATCCTTCTTGTAGTGTGGGGCCCAAAACTGGACACAGTACTCCAGATGAGGCCTCACCAGTGTCGAATAGAGGGGAACGATCACGTCCCTCGATCTGCTCGCTATGCCCCTACTTATACATCCCAAAATGCCATTGGCCTTCTTGGCAACAAGGGCACACTGCTGACTCATATCCAGCTTCTCGTCCACTGTCACCCCTAGGTCCTTTTCCGCAGAACTGCTGCCTAGCCATTCGGTCCCTAGTCTGTAGCGGTGCATTGGGTTCTTCCGTCCTAAGTGCAGGACCCTGCACTTATCCTTATTGAACCTCATCAGATTTCTTTTGGCCCAATCCTCCAATTTGTCTAGGTCCTTCTGTATCCTATCCCTCCCCTCCAGCGTATCTACCACTCCTCCCAGTTTAGTATCATCCGCAAATTTGCTGAGAGTGCAATCCACACCATCCTCCAGATCATTTATGAAGATATTGAACAAAACCGGCCCCAGGACCGACCCCTGGGGCACTCCACTTGACACCGGCTGCCAACTAGACATGGAGCCATTGATCACTACCCGTTGAGCCCGACAATCTAGCCAGCTTTCTACCCACCTTATAGTGCATTCATCCAGCCCATACTTCCTTAACTTGCTGACAAGAATGCTGTGGGAGACCGTGTCAAAAGCTTTGCTAAAGTCAAGAAACAATACATCCACTGCTTTCCCTTCATCCACAGAACCAGTAATCTCATCATAAAAGGCGATTAGATTAGTCAGGCATGACCTTCCCTTGGTGAATCCATGCTGACTGTTCCTGATCACTTTCCTCTCCTCTAAGTGCTTCAGGATTGATTCTTTGAGGACCTGCTCCATGATTTTTCCAGGGACTGAGGTGAGGCTGACTGGCCTGTAGTTCCCAGGATCCTCCTTCTTCCCTTTTTTAAAGATGGGCACTACATTAGCCTTTTTCCAGTCATCCGGGACTTCCCCCGTTCGCCACGAGTTTTCAAAGATAATGGCCAAGGGCTCTGCAATCACAGCCGCCAATTCCTTCAGCACTCTCGGATGCAATTCGTCCGGCCCCATGGACTTGTGCACGTCCAGCTTTTCTAAATAGTCCCTAACCACCTCTATCTCTACAGAGGGCTGGCCATCTCTTCCCCATTTTGTGATGCCCAGCGCAGCAGTCTGGGAGCTGACCTTGTTAGTGAAAACAGAGGCAAAAAAAGCATTGAGTACATTAGCTTTTTCCACATCCTCTGTCACTAGGTTGCCTCCCTCATTCAGTAAGGGGCCCACACTTTCCTTGGCTTTCTTCTTGTTGCCAACATACCTGAAGAAACCCTTCTTGTTACTCTTGACATCTCTTGCTAGCTGCAGCTCCAGGTGCGATTTGGCCCTCCTGATATCTTTCCTACATGCCCGAGCAATATTTTTATACTCTTCCCTGGTCATATGTCCAACCTTCCACTTCTTGTAAGCTTCTTTTTTATGTTTAAGATCCGCTAGGATTTCACCATTAAGCCAAGCTGGTCGCCTGCCATATTTAC
Source organism: Chelonia mydas (assembly GCF_015237465.2). NCBI lineage: Eukaryota > Metazoa > Chordata > Testudines > Cheloniidae > Chelonia > Chelonia mydas. The sequence continues at coordinate 254,269,339 of NC_057850.1, forward strand.
TATTCTTTCGACTCATCGGGATGGTTTGTCCCTGTAACCTCAACAGGGATTCCTTGAAATACAGCCAGCTCTCCTGGACTCCCTTCCCCTTCATGTTAGTCCCCCAGGGGATCCTGGCCATCTGTTCCCTGAGGGAGTCGAAGTCTGCTTTCCTGAAGTCCAGGGTCCGTATCCTGCTGCTTACCTTTCTTCCCTGCGTCAGGATCCTGAACTCAACCAACTCATGGTCACTGCCTCCCAGATTCCCATCCACTTTTGCTTCCCCCACTAATTCTACCTGGTTTGTGAGCAGCAGGTCAAGAAAAGCGTCCCCCCTAGTTGGCTCCCCTAGCACTTGCACCAGGAAATTGTCCCCTACGCTTTCCAAAAACTTCCTGGATTGTCTATGCACCGCTGTATTGCTCTCCCAGCAGATATCAGGAAAATTAAAGTCACCCATGAGAATCAGGGCATGCGATCTAGTAGCTTCCGTGAGTTGCCGGAAGAAAGCCTCATCCACCTCATCCCCCTGGTCCGGTGGTCTATAGCAGACTCCCACCACTACATCACTCTTGTTGCACACACTTCTAAACTTAATCCAGAGACACTCAGGTTTTTCCACAGTTTCGTACCGGAGCTCTGAGCAGTCATACTGCTCCCTTACATACAGTGCTACTCCCCCACCTTTTCTGCCCTGCCTGTCCTTCCTAAACAGTTTATAACCATCCATGACTGTACTCCAGTCATGTGAGTTATCCCACCAAGTCTCTGTTACTCCAATCACGTCATAGTTCCTTGACATCACCAGGACCTCCAGTTCTCCCTGCTTGTTTCCAAGGCTTTGTGCATTTGTATATAAGCACTTGAGATAACCTGTTGATCGCCCCTCATTCCCAGTATGAGGCAGGAGCCCTCCCCTCACAGACATTCCTGCCTGTGCTTCCTCCTGGAATCCCGCTTTCCCACTTACCTCAGGGCTTTGGTCTCCGTCCCCCGGTGAACCTAGTTTAAAGCCCTCCTCACTAGGTTAGCCAGCCTGCTGGCAAAGATGCTCTTCCCTCTCTTCGTAAGATGGAGCCCGTCTCTGCCCAGCACTCCTCCTTCATGGAACACCATCCCATGGTCAAAGAATCCAAAGCCTTCTCTCCGACACCACCTGCGTAGCCATTCGTTGACTTCCACGATTCGACGGTCCCTACCCAGGCCTTTTCCTTCCACGGGGAGGATGGACGAGAATACCACTTGCGCCTCCAACTCCTTTATCCTTCTTCCCAGAGCCACGTAGTCCGCAGTGATCCGCTCAAGGTCATTCTTGGCAGTATCATTGGTGCCCACGTGGAGAAGCAGGAAGGGGTAGCGATCCGAGGGCTTGATGAGGTCACACACAGCCTGGGCCTACTCTTATTAGTGGTCTCAACAAAGAGCAGAGCCATCCCGTGCTAAAAGCTGTACACACACATGATACAGGACAGGCCCTACCCCAAAATGAGCTTATGATCTAAACAGACAAGACACAGGGGTGGGAGTGGAGACACAGGCACAGCGAGGTGAGGAGATGTGCTAACAGAAACAGTGGTCAAGCTGGGAACAGAAGCCAGGTTTCAAGTCCCCAGTCCAGCACACTGTCCCTTAGAGCACCCCGTCCCCTCTTGTAGCTGAAACCAGTTTTTCACCAATGACGTCTGTGGAGTTGTTCCCAATTCCCACCAGTGTATTTTCTCCATCCCCTTCCTTTTTCTCTACCCTCAGTCCCGAACTCCCCCATCTCCTTTTCCTTCTCCTCTCTTGGGTGAGGAACTTTCATGCGGGCCAGCCTTGCCCTTCCACCTGTGCTCCCCGTGAGCGTTCAGTTCTGCACTGCAGCCCCTCTGGGCCAGCTATACTGGCACAAAAATGCTGCCCAGGCCCCGCCCCTGGTGAATTCTCTTCTCTCGGGCAGGAGACGCCTCCTTGGATGCAGCTGTTTCTTTTGTCCTGTCTCCGTCCTTGACACAGATTTTCCATCTGGTTTTACTTTCCATCCACTGACCATTATCCTGCGCGCTTTGAACTCTCCTCCTCCCAACACCGTGGCACACCGCTCGCCCAGCTCCACCCATGCTAACGCCCTCAGGCTTCTCATCTTGGTTACTGCAGGTCCCTTCCCTGGGTCCTCTCCAAGACTCAGCTCTCCAGACGTCAGCTCCTTCCCCAAATACCACACTGGCTCTCCAACCATACCAGGAGCAAGTTCACAGTGAATTATTGTTATTGCCCTTGGTCTTTGCCAAATTTCCCATTTGTTCTCTACTCTGCTCATCTAATTCAGATCCCCGCTGCTCCCCTCCAGACAATGTCACCATGTCTGGTGCAAGGGCTTTCTGGTCTGCAGATCCTGCCATCTGGAAAGGCCTCCAGCTCCGCTTTACTCCATCACTTCATCTCCACCCCCTTTCAAAATGAAGTTGAAAGCATGTTTTCGCCCTTGGCCAACACAGTTACTTTCTGCTCCTCGTTTAATTGCCCATTTGCAATCTCCAAGAAACATTTTCCAAAGCCTAATGGAAAATTAAAGGATCGGTAGAATAGCACCATTGTCATTGCCTTTGAGAATGCAGATTTCATTTCCTGCCTCCATCTGCCAGCCCCTCCTTCCATGCATCAAGTGAGAAAAACCTAGAGCATTTCAGACACTAAATCACTTTGTTTGACTCACAGTGTGGGCAGTTCAACTACACCTAGTTCCAGCTATTGAAATGAGGGCAACCTTCTCCAGCCCATGGGAACTGACCCCTTTATTGTCGCCGATGCCTGGGGAAGTTATGATGACATATGAGTATTATTGTCTGTTATTTCTTTCCAGTATTATTTTGCTGAGACTGGAATTCCAAATTACAGGGAGTGGGGGGTGGAGGAGGGGTGATGGCTCAGGGGCTTGGTGATGGGATATGAAGAGTCTCACCTCAGTAGAGAGGCCAAGGATTGGATGGAGAATGAACCACTGTTTCACCTCCAGAGCCACCTCAGCCTGTTATGAGAGTGCTCTGTCTACACATATGTCATTAGTTAATTAATTGGAAGTGTGCTAGTAGAGGGTGCTAAAGAATATGAAGCATTCTTGATGGGTTTTGTTGGACCAATAAAGTTGGTGATTGTGCATTGCAAATGGCTTCCTTTATGCAGCTCTTTACAACAGCTCTGTGAGGGAGCAGAGAAACCGGCGCCTGGCACAGCAGGGGTTGAAGAAAACCGATGGGTTCAGCTAGCCCCGCCCCACTATACCTGCAGCCAATGCCAGGACTGCAGGGGGAAGAAAAGAAGGGAGCCTGGCTCAGTTGGGGGCTGACTGGCAAGGAGGCAGGAGCTCTCTGTGTGCCTGAAAGGACGGATCAGCGACCTGACAGCCAGCGCAGCAACTTGAGGCAAGTGAGTCTTTCCCTGCCAATGGGAGTCTGCAGATAAGCCCCAACTGTGGGGCAACTGGACTAGTGAGGCCATGCCCCAAACTAATGAGACATGTAGGAAGTAGCCCAGGGAAACTGGTCATGACCCCCGCCCCAGCCCCTGCCAGAAGGAGACCCATCCCCTCTATTTAGGGGTTGAACTACACAGGGCCCTGGGCTGGGACCCAGTGGAGAGGGAGGGCCCGGGTCTCCCTACCAGCCCCTTTGGCCTGACCGACCAACGATCTAGCCACTAGGATGCCCAGCCACAAAAGGCCCTATCACAAGCTCTTAAACAAGGCCTGGATGGCAGCATGTCCCATACATCTGCTTGATTGCTGGTGAACCACCCTGGTGCCCCATCTGACTCTGAAGCCACAAAACCAAGGCAGATTATGAACCACCTAACTGCACTCTCCCTGCTCCGTTTGGAAAGAATTCCGATTTACAATTGCTTAACGTGCATCATCTGCCTTTGCACTAAACCTGGGGATTGTCAGCTCCCTAATCTTTCTTGGACATCCGTGCAAACTACCTCTATTAAACCATGGAAGAAAGAACTCCTGTCCAAAGCAACACTAGACTCTCTAGGGTGCAAAACAGATTAGGCATCCCCGGGTGGGTCTGGTTTTGCAAAATGATTCCCTGCTCCTGTTGCAAAGCTGGCACACAATAAAGTGACTCCTGAATTCCTTTCAATGAATGAGTTCAGGGTCTTGTCCCACACAAGGTTATGTCACCTTCCTGGCTGCCTGCAGAGGCACATTCCTGCATCGTCCAACCCCCTTCAGACAATCCCTGCCCATGCTGAAAATATTTATTTTGGCCTGTTCCTTGGAAGCCTCCCATTCTGGGGAGCCATGAGAGGGTGGACTCTTCAACTGTTGCGCCTGTCTCCACCCTAGTGCATTACTCAGACCAAGTCACACCAGCCAAAACCCCACCTCACTGCATGTAGCAGCAATGGCTATTTTCTCCTTTGCAAACTAGAGCGAATCCAGCTCAGAGCTGGATCAGTAAAACCCAACTCCCCTTAAAGCGGAGGGTCAGCTTCTCCACTACACCAGGATAAACCTGGACTCACTCCACTGCTGGCAGTAAAGTGATTCTGGGTGAGAGCAGGGTGAGAAATGGTTTTCCCGTCCCATGAGATTTCAAAACTTTCCCCATTCTGCATTGGGACAAAAGCCAAGAGCTTTAAAAAATGTCACAAAAAGCCGGGAAAAGAGAGACCCACCCCAGAATAGCCTGGTGGTTACAGCACTCACGTGGGATGTGGGAGACACACGTTCCAGTCCCTGTGTCTCCCACATCTCAGGAGGGCCTGAAGCCTCAGGCTAGGGGGTCAATCTCTTTCTCTCTAGCTCAATGAATATGTAAATTATTTATACAAAATGGAACAGCTCCAACAGGGAAGACTGAGAGATGCCCACCCACAATAGCCCATCGCTTGGTGATTGGGGCACTCACCAGGATTGTAATACCTGAGTACCCTTCACTTATGAATCACAATGAACTCAATGCACACTAATAAATGGGACCTCACAACAATCCCTCTGAGCCTTGCCTTCCAGAAGCAACATAGCCCACTGGGGAGGGCATAGAGAGACCCAGGTCATGTCTTTCCTCTGAAGCAGGGACTTGCTCCTGGATCTCCCATATCCCAGGTAAGTGAGCTAACCGCCAGCTTACTGGCTTTTTCTAAAAGAGCTGCTCTAGGAATTATTTCAGGGAAATTCCACAGCCTGTGTTATGCAGGACATCAGACTACATGGTCACAGTGGTCTCTTCTAGCCTTGGAATCTAGCTATTCTGGGGTTTTTCTGTCTCGTCGTCTCTTTCTGGTTTTGACCGTAAATTCTACCCCTGGATCTGAGAACCCTGCCAAGTGAAATTTTTGTCAAAACTGCCCCTTTCCCGTGAAAAGTTATGGTTTTGACGCATCAGCATTTTCTGACTCCCCCCCCGCCCCCCCAAAAAAAATTGTCGAAAAATTCCCAACCAATTTCACTCTGGATTTATATCTGTGTAACCTAGATCAGAACCTGACCTGTAAACTCAAAACAAAACCGGCCCAACAAAAGAACCAAAGAGGAGCCATTCCCCAGCTGGCCACCCAGCCCAACACCAGAGAGCACTCTCACCTCCTCTGTCCAACCAGAGCCTGCGAGCTGTCTCACCGGCCATCACTGCTGCTAGCAGAGATCTCAGAACAACCCACCTGCCCAAATAATGCTGCAAGAAACAGCTGCCGAGAGGGGAATCTCAATGGTGGTTTTGAGGAGAAGCCTAGAGGTACCAGTGAGGAAGGACGATGGACGTGGGAGTGGGGAAGAGCATGGAACGGATGGGTTTTTTGGCAGGAAAAGAACTGGAATGATTCAGTTTTAGGGGGAAGGAGGGAAAACAAGGCTATTTGACCCAGGCAGCGCTGTACTCATCACTGACTTAAGCCAAAAAAATTTGAGGGAGCCCCTGGTTACAATGTTGGTGGCATATCACGGCTCAGGGTCCTTTCAGAGCTCTACTCTGCTTCCCAGTTGTTCTACTTCTAGGGCACTCTCATGTAAACACATTAAACATTTTGATACAAGTCATAGAATATTGATCTGCACTGTTTTCATTCTCTGGAACAGGGGAATTGCTAAGAAATGGGAATACTGAGGACAGCAATTAAGCTGCTAAGGACATGAGACCACAGAAAGGAAGAGAAAAAGACTGATCTAAATCCTGTTCCAAGCCAACACCTTGGGTTGTGATGTTTACATCTTTGGTCATTTTAGCGCTCCCAGAACATGCACAGCCCAAGCAGCATTAATTTAATTCATCCATACATAAAGTGTTTGAAATTCTGTTCATACACGTCTGGGACCCAACAGCTCCGAGAGAAAACCTTCTGCCTCTTCCAGCTCAGTTCTAGCCATGAGCTGACCATCTGGAGAACCCTTCCATTCACAAATGCTTAAATATATACACACACACACACACGCACGCACGCACACGCACAGGCGTACACACCAGAAATGTCAGATGCTTTTCAGAGAAGCTGTCTCAGAACTAAAGAGCGAGGACACGAGAGTGTGGGGAGAGCCCCTAGTTAGTGCTCACCATTTGGGTTAGCCACTGCACATCGTTCCAGGCAGAACCTTCCGTTTCCCTTCGGTAGGTCCCATTTGACAGCCTTCCAATCAGCAGGTTTTAGAAAGCCTTAGTCAGCTCCCACCACATCTGGAAAGTCCAACTCAGCCTTGAACTCCCGCTCTAATTCCTTGTGTTTACACTTTGAATCAGTTGGTTACTTATGGAAACCTTAAACTCCATAGCCAGGTCCCTCTGCTCTGGGCCTGGTGGAGACAATTTCAAGGATGCACATCTAAAATATGTCTCTGCACCGCACCCAAAAACCTTCCAGTACCGGGCAATGAATCAGTCCCTCTCTTGAATTTGCCTGGATCAGTTAGACCAGTCTGGTCACCAAGACCACATCTAACCTTTAAGTAACATCTTTTCCCCAGATCTGACAGAGCAGCAATGATCCAGCAGCCTATGTTTAGTGCAGCATCCACACGCTTCCGCCCACCGTCCGTATTTCAGAGCCCCTGATTTAGTCGAGGGTGGCTCAGCCGGGCTGCAGCCTCACACTTACACATGCCTTTGGTTCTCCCTTTCGCCCCTTTGTTTAGAAAATGCTTTATGCCGGAGGGTTGTGGTCCGACTGTGGGCACCTCTAGCTGTAACCAATCAGGGTGCAGCGCGTTGTTTTAATTCAACAATGCTTCATTGAAACGCAGTCTCCCAGCCTTGTGCGTCTTGCACGTTATTCTCAGCACTAGACGCCCTTGGAGGAATAGTTACATCAGGGGGAGAGAAGATACTCTCTTGAACAGCAAGCGAGCAGCACACTGCTGATAAGTGAATCGCTGTGTGTGCCCATTGTCTTCTAAATACAAGCCCTTAACCCTGACATCGCCATCAGATCCACCGTGGATTTGCCTCTTCAGTACAGACAGCTGTAAGATTTCACAGCTGAGGAATACTCTCTGTGTCCTGAATGCCACTGTTCAGACAACATAATGGGTTGTGTCAATTTGCCCGATACATCACAGCATGGGACAACACAAAGCTGAAATTCCTCTGCCCATAATAATTATTTCAGGGATAAAGAGGTTCACTTTCTTTTCAGGGGACTAGGAGTTAGAATGACCGTCCTGGAAAATGACAGCCACCATTTATCTGCTGGTCGGGTACCCCTCAAGCAGCAACAATGTTGGATTGCCCACACTGTCCTCCGCTTCATCGGAGGAAAGGAGAGTTGTATCGCCAGGCCTATTCCATCCTTGGCCAACAAAGGAGCTGATTGGTTCAACTGTACTAGTGGTTTCAGTGATGCTCATCCATTAGGAAATGAAATGAAGCTCTCAGACTCATTTCACATCAACCCAGGAATCCGTCATTGGATGGATCACTATCATCCTGCGTTGGATTCTAACCAATGTCCTAGAAAAGTGCTACAACCTGGCAGCTGTAAGGAATGATGCTTATCCCCTCTATAGAGTTTTTCTCCCCCGGATCTTAAAGCGCTCTACAGATGTGGGCAAACACTGTGTCACCCTGCACTATGCAGATGGGGAAGCTGTGGGATTGAGAGGTGAAGTGACTTGCTCAGTTCACACAAAAAGGATGTGGCAGAATTGGGAACTGATGTATATAGCTTGGTATTCTATGTACCTGAGCACATTGCCTTCCTAGATATCACATGCAGAAGGGCCCAGACAGTGGCAGACAGCCCTTGGAAAGTCATGTTGACAATGGGTACATGAGCCCTGTGGACTAGAGCAGGGGGGGGGGGGGGGGGGGGGGGGGCTAGTAATAAGGCTACACAGAGCTGACAAGGCCTTGCTCCCATGAGGGGAACCTCATGCACTTTTCCAACCTCTCTGGCCCTGTGGCTGGTTCTTGCTATCAGGGGGTGACCTGGTTCATTGCTACACTGACCTACAGTGCAATGCTATTTAAGAAATACATGAGTTCAAGAAGGCTGGTTAAGGCATGGGACAGGGACTCAGGAGAGCTGGGTTCAAGCTCTGGTTCTGCCACCGGCTTCCTGTCTGACCTTGGGTAGCTCACTTCATCTCTTTGTGCCTCAATTCTCCATTTTTTTTCTGGCTTATGTATTTAGACTGGAAACTCTATAGAGCAGGTGCAGGGTGAAGAACCCTGGTGGGATAGTCTGTACAGCGCCTAGCACAATGGGGCCCAGATTTCAGTGGGGGCCTCTAGGCGCTACTATAATAGAAATAGTAATAACTGGAAAACAAACAATTCCGCGGTTGATGGCCGTGGATGCTATGGCAATGAGTGGAATCACGTAGATTAGCCAGACAAACGAGTCACAAACCTCCCGTACAAATTAGTGCCCGAGCACTACGGCAAATTGACCACACATCCTCCACACCCTCAAAACTTGGGGAGCTCACTTCAGCAATTTGTAAGCACTTCAGGGGGGGGAAAGAACAGTTGCAGCAGAAAGGAAATTGGAACTTTAACATGTGCAGGGGACTTGGTTAACTAGCGCTGTCTGCAGTAAGCTGAGGAAATAGCTGGGCAAAACAACAAGCAATAGCATTGTCCTGGACAGGAAAGAGATGACAATAAAAGTGTGTCTGAGAGGGGTCTGTTTAAATTCAAGTTTGATCAGGCATCAGTGTTTTGAAATGTAAACTCTTCTGGTAGCCCACGGATGGGAAGCTTTGGAAAAACACCTAAGCCCAATTGAAGTCAATGGAAAGACTCTTTGGACTTCAGTGGGCATTGGATCAGGTCTTTATTGTCTCTGGTTGTTTAGAAGATGCTTTTCCCTCCCTTTATCTGAAGTAGACACTTGTAAAACTCGGAACTCAGCAAAAGTTGACATGGATTTTAAGACTAACACAGTCAAAAGTTTTTTTTTAAATCTACCCTCAGGCCTTAAGTAAAAGTTCCTCAGTTCTAACTAGCAATAACCAGCCACAGGGCTCAGTTCTAACGGTCTCAAGCAACAGATTAAAACCTGACCGTTCAAGTTTAATCATATATATTAGTACCTAGATAGTATGTCAATGAGTGCAGTGAAAATGCATATAACTTCATCTACTTTCTCATATATATTATATATAAGATACATATAACAAATTAGATTTTTAGACTTGGGGTTCTGGCAGCAAGGACTTCCCCAAGGACCTTAATTGTTGTGTCAGGATCCACAGCAGAATTCGGAGACAACTGAAAAAAGCATCTGTGAACATTTGTTCAAATGAAAACCATGGGCCAGATCTGCAGCTGGTATAAACTGGCAGAGCTCCGTTGGCATTAATGGAGCTATGCTGCTCACATCATCAGAGGAACTGGCCCCAAGACCTCAGTTTGGAAGGATGTGCTATCCCCCTTTTATGAGTTTTCCATGGCAAGTAATATTTTTGGTTCAGGGTTCGCACTGGAAGCACTCAGCAGCCCACGTGGAAATCTCCCCTTTTTCCTTCTCCCATTTGTAAAAGTTTCAGTCTTCAAATCTTGGAGAAAAAAAATACCAACTGACACCAGTGGTCAATTACACACTGCGAAGAGCCAGCAGTCAAAGGGAATAGATCACCGTGTATGGCGAGATGCATGCTGGGCTGAAAAATTCCAAAGGAGCAAGAAAGTAAGGAAAATCACAGCCTGCCCGAGGGTAATTTATGAACAGAAAAAAAAAGAGCTAAATTCATTGAGGGCCAGATTTACATGTGTAAGAACAATGGGAGACGCTGAGTGCTGGTTGCTGAAAATCAGATACATTCTCTTAATGGGTAACTGAGAGTCAAAGGCTCTTGAAAATCTGCCCACTTATATATGTACCTACATGGGAGCTCTTGGCAGCAGAGTTATTTTGAACATCTGGCCTTGAATATATTATTCAGTAGTCCACCTCTCCTCAAATTAAGAATAGACACACAGACTGGTTGGCTATCTATTCCCTCAGTTTTCCATCTTTTTGAAAACCACCTAAGAAAGCATTTTCTAAAAGTAAATTTGGTGGCTTGCAGAATTATAAAGCACAGTTGCCATGTCATTAAAATGCCCCTTTCCCTCCATGACTCACCCCAGCCCTGTTAAATTGGATTTACTGAAGTAGCTTTGCACAAGGGAAGTTTTTTAACCGTGCTCCTCTTTTCAGGGGAGGACAGTGCCCCATCTAGTGGTAATTTGGGGTTAAATGAGAATAAAGCCTTCGCTCTGGCACTCTGGAACAGCACACATCTACCTAGGAATCTCAGGGAGGGCTCCTTTGCTTCCCTTTGTTTGGGCAGTGGTGTCGTTTTACTTCCTCGCTGCTCTAGGCTCTGGGGTGGTTTTGACCACAGTGAGTGAAGAGCCCATTTCTGCATCCCGGAATGGACACTGGAGAGTCGAATCACGCCTCTGCCATCCGTCTCTGGTCAGAGCAGAACCTGCATCTCCCTATTTTGTTCAGCTAGCAGGAGATTTTGTGAGTTTGCCAGAAGAGTTAAGACTCTTTGCATATCTCACCCCAGTGCCTGCCGTTATAAAGTCTGTGGTCTTCTCTGACCAGTCCCCATGCCCTCTTCACTTGTATTCCTGGCATGCCAGCTGGGTGGTTTCTTTGTACCCTAGAGGCCATTGCACTCACTTGGCAATAGAGGGGTGTCAGTGGCATGCAGAAGCTTGCAGGGAGGGTTGTCCATGTGGGGCAGGTCAGACAGGGCCCTGCATTGGAATGGAAGGAGCAACTGTAGTTTGCATAGTGCCCCAGTGCACAGCCCGAGCCAGTGACCAATCCCTTCATCTCCTCCCACGTGCCTTCTTCCATACTGCTCCCCGGGATTGACTCACTCTGCTGTGGCCCCTTGCTAGGCCCTGCTACTCCCTCCCTAACTACCACCCCAGCATTTCAGTTACTCGTCCTCACCGGTGGGTGCCAATTGCGACTCCACTTAGACCACAGCAGCAACTCTGGGAAAGGTTTGTGTTTTTCCCCCACCAAGCTCCCAGCTCCACAAAGCACTTAAGTGTGCACTTAATTTTAAGCGCATGCTTAAGGCCATCTCTATTCAGCACAGCTCGTAAGCATGCGCTTAAGCCCTGAATAGGGAGGGACTCAAACAGGCACTTAAATAAGCATAAACTTGATTACAGTGCAGGTGATTAACCATTGAGCAGACTACCAAGGGAAGTGGTGGCTTCTCCATCTCTTGATGCCTTCAGATCGAGACTGGATGCCTTGCTGGGAGATATAATTTGGTGAAACACAAGTTATTGGGCTCGACACAGGAGTAAGTGGATCCAACTCTCTGGCCTGTGTTATGCAGGAGGACAGACTAGAGGTTCTAACGGTCCCTGCTGTCCCGCAAATCTATGAATCTGTTTATGTAAGTGCTGGGCTGAATCAAGGCCCATGTCAGCTGAGCTTCAGACTATAACCTTCAAGCATCACAATCACAGCACTTCACTTCACCAGAGTACTGCCTTCTTCATCTTCAAAAGCGCTTGACAAATGTCTAATAACAGCTACCGCACCTGTGAGGCAGACACCTCTCACTATATTCCTTTTGCCAGCTGCTCGGCTCAAGACCGAGCATTGTAAGATAGGACCTGAGATCTCCACGGGCAGCCCTTCCCCATTAAAGAGGAGAGCTGCCATCTGGCTCCAGACTTCATGCAAACGGTATGCGGGCCTCAGGCTCCTGGCAAGTTGCCATGGTCACAATCTGCAGGGCAAAGTGTGGGCTGCAGTGAAATGGGCTGGCTGCCTGTTCTCAAGACGTAGCACAAAGCCAACACAGGACTGGAGCAGTGTATCACCGAAGTGTTCCGGAAAGAATGCCTCAGTGCTTCCAAGGTTATAATGGCTAGGAAGGAGGTGGATTACTCACTTGGATTATCTGGGAGCAGTGAAAGGAGGAGGAGAAATGCCTATGCATGGAAAGAATCCAGATTCACTCTATGGAAATACCTACGAGCTCTCATTGCTAAGACACCGGCAGAGATTACTACGGTTCAAAAAATGTGGAAATGACCCAGGGAAATACACTGCAAGAGGCAGGAAGCCTGGCTGTCTGGAGGACCCAAGAAGTCATTTCTGGCAACTACAATCGCTGGACTCGATGCAAATCCAGCTTCTGGCCCTAATGTACATATGCACGCACCTCCCATCAGGCCAGAGTTGTCCTGGGGGCATATGTCTAAGACAACGATTTGGTCCACATTTAGATTTCTCTCATTTTCTCCTCAAAGTGAATTCATAGCACCGGGGAGAGATGCTGGACTGATGGCCCTGAGGAGTCGAGAACATGTACAGAACCAGAGACAGCAGTGTAATTTTCACCCCGATGCCCTGCCAAAGTGTCTCAACTCTGACCTGCATGGATCCTCTTTCGGGATCAGGGTAGTCTAGGCTCAGTCAGGATGGGAGGGGAGACACTTAAAGCTTGCTGTGGAAGTGATCATTACACAAGGATTGCGAGAGGCTCAGACACTACATTAATAGGGGCCACATACACACCTATAAGCATCTGCAACTTCTACTTTACTTTTCTTCATGTCACCGCCCTATGCCTCAGTTTCCCCATCTATAAATGAGGATAACAAAATTTAACTCCACTACAAAGTGCTCTGAGATCTACTGAAGAAAAGTGCTATGTAAAAAACTAGTACAATCAAAAAAAAAAAAAACCTTATGGAAAAGGTATTTTTTCTATTAAATTCTGTCGGTCTTTTCCATAAGGGTTAAAGAGACCAGTACAGAAGTGGTATTTCCTGCTGTAATAAGTTGCATGAGCTCTGATCTCTAAGACCTGCACGGAGCCCGGGGTAGCCAGAGGGTTTAGAAGATAGCTAGCTATTCGTCTGCCAGAAACCGAATAGAGGTCCATCATCTCATTGAACAGTAGTCAATGAACACCCTTCGGCTGGAGACAGACTTCAATTACTGCCAATGCGAGCTGGGTTTGCACCAGTGACCTAGAGATTAATTAAATGCTTTGAAAACCCATAATTTGTCTCCCTGAGCAATTCATTCCCTTACACGGTGCCCCGTTTAGCAGTGATCACATATTACAAGGAAAGAAGCACGATACCTGTTCTGTGCACAACAGGACCGCACGACTTCTTTAACTGTAGGTCACTAGAATCTGACCCAAAGCTCATTAAACTCCTGGATCAGGTCCCTAATACATAACTGAAAAGTCACATTGTTCCTTCCAAAGACAATGTCTGCTAATAAAGGATTTCTTTCCTTAAAGGAAGTTTTAATTGGCATGTAACCAATAGGGTTCTACAGAAATGTAGTAGGGTCTATAGAATCAACTCTAAATTCCTACAGAATTGAAGAGAGAATGAAAAATATAATAAAGAATAAGATTCCTTCTATAGATTTTGGGAGCCATCCTAAAGAATCCTATAGCCGGGGTAGAATTTTCTTTGAATCCTATACAATGTTTTTTAAAAGGAGGCAGTGTGATCTCGTGGATAGCGCACTGGACTGGGACTCAGGAGATCTGAGGTGTATTCCCACCTCTGCCACTAGCCTGCTGGGTGACTTGGGCAAGTCACATCACTGCCCTGTGCCTCAGTTTCCTCATCTGTAAATGGGAACAACAATACTTAACTCCAAGGCAAACTGCTTTGACATCTACTGATGAAAAATGCTATATAAAAACTATTATTAATAAAAGAAACCTTTTGCAAAAAGGTATTATTTTCTATTAAATTCTATAGGTCTTTTCCATGAGGGTTAGAGGAACAAGCTAGGAAGTGGTATCTCCTACTGTAACACATTGTAAAGAATCCAGAGATCAGAGATCATGCAGATGACAGTTTCTAACGTGCATTCCTTACTGCTTAAAAATGCAAAGCGTAAGCTGAGTCCCACAAGGAAAAAATTTCATGACTGAAGGGAAAAAAAAGCATCGTAGCTTTAGGAAACGTCATGGTTACCACTCCATAAACCTGGGCATCTTTGGGCTGAGTTTTTCCACCATCTCACATTAGAGAAGACGACACTGGACACTTGTGGGTAGCATGGGCTTATTTTACTTTATGATATGCATCTTCGTATATATTTGCGTGCTTACCACCTCTCCAGAGAGCAAATGAACCCAGCACCCAAAGGCACAGATGGGGCGGATTCCAAGGGGCTGGTTTTGAGAGGTGCTCACCATTCAGAGTTCTCACGGTCTTGTGACTGCTCAGCACATCTCAGGATCAAGCCCTAAATACGTTCGTTGGTCCTGATCTCACGTTGGATGCATGTGGGTCACCCCCGGTGTCTGGACAGAGCCCCAGTGAAGTCAGTGGGGCAGATCTGCAGGTGGTGTAACTCAGCGCAACTCCACAGAGTTACACCAGTTCATACACCAGCTGGGGATCTGGCCCATTGCTTTCAATGGGGCTCAGAATGGGGAAAAGGATCCACTCGTGGATCCAACTCCAGGATCTGCAGCTGATTCTGACCTCCCCTGGGTTTTGCCTCAGAGCAGCTCAATTCGACTGAGTTTCCTCTGCCTTACCCTAGTGCGAGGGAGATGACAAGTTTGTGAGCGATCACACTCACTGGGGCACTTCGATTCCCTCCCCCACATTGATTGGAAAGTGCAGAATTCTTAACAATATCTCGCTGGGGGGAATGAAATCCACAGGGGTTTCTGGGTGGGCTTTGTGCTACTAACTCACATGGCCTGCGGCGTCTCACCATTTCCACAGAAGAGCCTCTTTCAACGCGTTATCCTGCCCAATCCTTTCAGCACTAGGTCCGCTTGCTAATGGCTGTTCTGATGGCCTGAGGCTCCAGGACCTCCCGACCTCTGATCAGAGCTCCAGACACGGACACCCGTGGGCAAAATGGGGGCCCACTGAAAGCAGCGGCAGTGGTGGGTCCTCCGCAGTGGGAGGCGGAGGAGGCTGGAGCGGGGGGCACCATAACTGCACTGTGGCAGAGCTGGAGGGTCCAAGGAGCCGGCGATCAGGCACAAAGCTTCTGCATGGTGGGAGCCGCAAAGTCTGCACAGAACACGGGGAGGGATCCCCAGGGTTTAGAAGCTGAATTTCCAGCTTCATCCATGGTGTGGGAGAGAGGAAGGGTCTGATGGAAGGATTCAAAGGCCCTCCTTGCAGGGTCCCCCAGGCCCAGCTGCCGCAAGTGGATTTTCCCTCCATCTCATCCACTTTCCCTCTCAACTCTCCTCCCCCCTGAATAAACCTCTTCCCCACCCCCACCAACGTCTGCGCCTCTGAAATCCCCTCTCCCACTGAGCTCTGTCACTGCATTCTGTGGTGCACCCCCTCCACACACACACTGCTCTGGGATACCAGCTCTGACAACACCCCCAACACACGACACTCCCAGCAGAAATGGGATGTGCAGAGGGCTAGGCCCATCCCTGCGCCTGGAAGATGTTACACGGCACACCCGGACTGGGCCAGCTTCTTGCCTAGGGTAAATCAGCATCGCGCCATGGAAGTCAGTGGAGCAATGTCAATTTACGCCAGCTGTCCATCTGGCCCATTGTCTTTAAGGCCACATTGGAGGGATCTGTCCACCACTTTCAAACACAGGAGCGGCCAGTTTTCAGGGGCTGCTTCTTTCAAGCCGTCCAGTCACAGCTGTACTTTGTTATCTCACAGGACCCACAAGGAACAGTTCTTTGTACAGGAAGAGGTGAAACTGTGCAGAGCAGCCACCACATGAATCATGTTATTCAAGGAGGAAAACAAGCTGCTTCTTTAAGCAGCCATGTAGGCTTCCCTGCCAGGGACAATTACGGGCCCTAGTTCAGCAAAACACGTAAGGGCATGCTTAACTTTTATAATAAATAATAATACCTAGCTCGGTTTGCCCAGGGATCTCCAAGTGCTTTACAAAGGAGAGTTGTATCATTATCCCCATTTTACAGATGGGGAAACTGAGGCACAGAACAGTGCAGTGACTTGCCCAGGGTCAGCCATCAGGGCAGTGGCAGAACTGGGAATAGAGCCCAGCTTCTCTGAATCCCAGGCCAGTGCTCTGTCCACCAGACCCCCTGTGCTTAAGTCCCAAGGACTTAAAAGTCAAGCAGATGCTTACGTGTTTTGCTGCACAGGGATGGAGGCAGCAGTGCATGCCAGTGACTCAGGACATTCGGACTCACAAGGACAAGCAGAAAGCTCCTCTAAGGCCCTGTCTGCACAGGGACACTCAGGAAAGTTACGGTGATTCAAAGTGTGCTGGACTCCAGGTGGATGATCTCATTCAAGAGAAGGTGTCCTTATCTGACTATAACTTATTTTTAACCCTCCCCACTCCAATCCCAGTGCTCTGGGCAGCCCCTGCAGAGCTGGGCTCAACAGCATGCAGGGGGCACCGGGCCCCTTGGTAGCTTCTCAGAGTCTCCTCCCACCTACCCCAGCAGCGCTAAAAGCCAGTTCTCTCCCCCTTTGCCAGCAATGCGGGACGCTCTGCTCCTCAGACTGAAGCATTTCAAACCCAACAAGCCGTTACCAGCTAACAGAAAAAGACCTTTGAAAGCTAAGTGCTTCCAGATGCATTTCTAGGTGCGGAAATCTAACGTTACGGAGCTGCTGGGGCCTCCTCCCGGGACCATTCTGTTAACGGGCAATTCTGCGGTGAGAGGGTGCTTTCTGTCTGCCTCTCCTCCTGTTTGGTAATAGTTCAGAATTAACTGATCTGCCCTCCCAACCACTCCTGCGGCTTCATTGTCCCTTGCAATCAGTGAAGTCACAATCTGCATTTGTGTCTGAAGTCACTGGGGGTCGTTACTTCTAGCAGGAAAAAAAGATCCAGTTTTATAAGGACAGTCCCGATATTTGGAGCTTTTTCTTATACAATCTCCTATTCTCCCCCCCCCGATCCTGATTTTTCACACTTGCTGTCTGCTCACCCTAAGCAGGGTACAAGTACCAGGCCCAGGGCCTGATCCAAAATCCCTTGAAGTCAATAGGAGTCTTTCCATTGGCTTCAGAAAATGCCAGATCAGACCCCAAACCCTCAAGGGCTATGGGAGTTGGGGACACTCAGCACTTGCACCTGGAGGACCCACTATACAGCAAAGAAATGGGCCACATTTCTCATGCCCTGCACCTTGTGGAGGTGATTATACCAGGGCAAACTGCGTATAAAATGCTACCAGATTGGAATGGTTGCATTTTGCACTGGTGTAATCGATGGCACAAGGTGCAGAGCAATGGAGAATCGGGCCCTCCGTTCCCATGCAGATGTCCCAATGAGAGATAAAAGGAAGTAAAATAAAGACAGAAGATAGGAGATGTCTGAGCACTGGCAGAGCTGGCTCAAGAGAGGGATCATTTTCAAAGCTCCTGTAGAAGAATCAGCAGCACTTTCAGGCTAAAAGCAGCATAGGAAAAGAAAATCAACATACTGAGAATTCTTGGACTCAGCGCTCTGCAAAACCGTCCCATCCTTCTTGGCTTTGGTATCTTCATTCCCAGCAGGGAAAGAATCACACACTTTCCACGGCTTGTTCCCACTCCCTGCCCGCTTCATGGACTCTGCCGGCCCGGGAATTTAGGCAGGAACAGCCGGCAAAGGCAGAGCTTCAAACTGTTTCTTTTCCTCCCCTCCTTCAAATCAATCTCTCTTCCCGCTGCACAAGCCTGGAGACTCTAATGCTGGAGCTTGGCTGGGGAAAGTTCCCTGAGAGAGATGGTCCCTCCAATAGGAGCGGGGCATGGGAAGGCTGACTCATGGACTGAGTAAACATCAAGAAGACGTGCTGCAGATTCCTTTCCACTGGGGGGACAAAGGAGTCTTTTTTTCCTCTGCCAGTTCCCCCCAAGAGTTTTATTCTGGTCTGAAATTCATCCAGAAAAACGACAATATGATGACTCCAATTACAGCACAGAGCCCTCTGTACCTCAGAAAAAATCAGGGCACTTATCTAGGTGTCGAACTAAGGAAGTAGGGCCAAGTTATTTTAAAAAAAACCCAACAACAGGGACCTGAAGTTAGGCTCCTACATGCATATTCAAGCACCCAACTAAAGTCCCTGATTTTCCAGAGCGCTCAATGCACAGCAGCTCCTGTTGTGCAGGAACCGGATTTTTCATTTGTGGAGGAATTTTACTATTTTGAAATTTCTTCCATTCTGGAATGGAAACAAAAAACGTCAACATTTTCTCTGAACCAAAATTCCACACCCACAAAAAAAGTTGTATTTTGGGTCCATCAGAATGTTTCATTCTGATTTGACACTGGTTTTGTTTTACACCGCCAGATGTCAAATGAAAAATCGAAATGAAAAGCCATTTAGAGAGGGAAAAATCGAAACGGCCCCGTTCTTAAATGGGCAAAATGGAACCTAGCGCCCTGACTGAAAGGCTGGTTTTCATTTCCAAACGTGTCATGGTCAAAGGCGACACGTTTCTGTGAAACTTTTCACTTTTATCCAATCAGCATTTTCCGATGGAGAGACATGCCACCCAAAAGTGACCAGCCAGCTCTAGCTCCCACCGAGGCCCCATTCACTTTCCCATGGCTCCATTTTGCACTGTGCAATAGCCAGGGGTTCCCGGCTCCGCTGTTGGCAGACAAGACCTGAGCATTGGAGCCAGGGTGGCCAGTATCTGGAGAGGGAGCATGGAGCCCCAGAGCTGGTGAAGAGAAACAACTCCCCATTGGTTCTACAGCAGGAACCCTGCCGCTTTTCCCCTGTAGCTTTCCATAGGGGAAAAACAAACTTTACATTCCTGTCAGGTCCTGCCTGTGTGGCTGCCTCATGCCATGTGGCAATTGGCCATCAGATTCGGGGTAACTAGGCTGGGCATCTCTGCAAGGAGCAGGGCAGATTTTATCCTCTTGGCATTGACAGAGAGGGATCTCGGTGCTTCACCCTTGCAGCCAGCACTGGGATCACCACAATTATCAATCACAGCCAATTGTAATGACAGAAACTTTGTCTCTTGGCTCCTAAAACATGCATCTGTACTATCTGGGCTAAAGGAGAATCTCCATCAGCTGTCTGTAGCACTAAGGTTTATATCCTTTCCATGGGCCAGCCTCTCTAGGGCCCACATAATCACCTATGAACTATGGCCCTGATCCTGCAAATGTATCCCAACGGTTAGATCCTTACACCTGCACAGCATCCAACTAACTTCCACGGACTCTGAGTAAGCATAAAGCTCTCTCTGTGTGGATCCTGTTGCAGGATCAGGAACTGAGCCAATACATGATAGCATCCTTGAGCTCTAGCATGTGTTTCCATCCCAGATAACATAAGACAAAGGAAGTCTGTACTGAAAAGCAGGGCCAATGTTGCAGAGATAGTGGATTCTCCATTCCCATGCACTGTGGTGTCATCATTTACCTCAGCGCAAAGTAGATGTAAAACACTGACTAATCACTGAACACCCACTCTGCCCAAGTGTAAGTGACTACACAAGTTTCAAGGTGGTGAAGAATCAGTCCCTGCACTCTCAACCGATCTCCCATTGGTTTGTTTGTTCTCTACACAGGAGGAGTCCAAGGATTTTACAGTGCTTTTGACAGCTGCTGGATGACAAATTAGATCTGCTTCTGCCGGAAGCCAAGCCTTGAAGCAGTTGTAAAAACTGACTGCCTTCCTGGCTGCATTCAAACAAAAATATCTTTAGCTTTTGGAAGCTGTTGCATTGCGGAAGGAACCACAGCTGTCATGAAGAGAAAGCAGACACTGTGCACCGCCAAATGTAGCGATGCCAATTACACTGCTCAGTGGGTGCGACTTGGAGAAACTGAGCTAATGTGTTTTCAAGAATAGTCATTTGGGGGGCTTCAAATTCTGAGTGCCCAGCTTTTTAAGGGGCTGAATATAGAGAGGTACAAAGCACCTGCAGCTCCCATTGACTTGAACTGGAATTGTGGCCCGTGGTGTTAAAATGAGCTCCCAGTGCTCACAATTAGTAGCTGCATTTGAAAATTTGGGCCTACATATATTTGCAAGAGGTATATAATGATCTGATGACCGCACCCTCATTTCTAGGGTCCATGTCACCAAAAAGCTCCTTTTGGCCACAAATCCTATTTGGCAACACAGATGCTGCATCTCTCCTAGGGACAGTAACACACACAGTTGTAAGAAGAAATTACGTGGCTTGATCCAGTTGTAAGCAACAAGCATTTGTAATCTGGATGCATCATTTTCCATTTGCATTGCGCGTGGGCTGTGGGCAGCGAACCTCGGACCTCTGGATCTGAATCCGTGAGCCTCTACTGCCTGAGTTCCAAGACCCACCTGTGTTAGCCAACGCGATAGAGGGCTGTGCAGTGGAATGCTAATCCATATTATGCCACTCAGCCACCAGGAGGCACTGTGTGTAAAATACCTCATTTAAATGAACTTCAGCTATACCTGGCAGAGCACTAAAGGATCTTATGGTGAACACATCTGGTGTGTATAAGCAACGGCTGGAGTTAGTCTTATTTCTGATACAGAAGCATGACAGACTCAGCAGCTTCTCTGTGGCCTAGCCATCACCAGAGGGGTTAAAGAAGATAGAGTCTCATGGATCACAGGGGCCCTTTTCGGGTTTGTGTACACAGCATTGTAACGCTGGGTCTGTGGGACCCAGGCTCATGAACTCAATGTTTCCAAGCTTGTGCTAGTGCGTCCACACCACACTGGGTTTAAACTGCTGGACCTGGATTTCAGAGGCACAGCGGAACTCGAGGTCTGTCCCCCTGTAGGAGCAGAATTTTATAATTGTACTATGAGAAGTAATGTATGATTTGATTTCATCCTGCCAGCCACCCTTTTTAAATAGCAAAAAGGAATGACCCTCTGGGACTATGGGATTCTGTTTCCCATATGCATTACAAATTGGGCCCTTTTAGTTTTTTGTTTTAAGGTTTAGTTAGTAAGAGAATCCTGTATTGTGTCTATGTTAAGTAAATTAAAGAAACGTTGAAGGCCTGGGCCTCAATGTGAATTGTTTTGGTTATAAAATTTAGCAAGGTTTAATTTACAATATCTTTTCGCTCGATATAAAATACTGCTGTGTGTATTCTCAAAGGTCTCTGTAAAAGATTGTTTGTGTACATAAGAAATGCGTGCATCCAAAAAAAAAAAAAAGGTGTAAAGGCCATTGTTAACTAAATGGTCCAAAAAAAACCAAAACACTTATAAAAACCTATTAACGCCAAAGAACCATCAACGCACACCCATAATTAAGAAATGGCAGATTGACGACCCTGAGGTGGAGGCTGACACCCCTACAGACAATTGATTAAATCAAATCCAGGACAGAATGACCCTCTCGGTGGTGTTTTAAAATGTTAACATCAAAAAATAACACTAATTAAGGAGTAACCGGTCATAAACTGAAACAGCAAAATCCATAAACTTCAACAACAACAAAACCCTATAAAAACAGGGTGCTTGGCCATGGGACTTTGGGTTCATCTTGCCACTACTCCAAAAGCATCGGATTGTGACCAACAAAGCCCGGCTCCCCTCTGCGACCAATCTGGCTGGCCACTAAATTAATCCAGATTCTGGACTGGTAACTATAAACATCGACTGGCGGGACTGTGTGCGTGGTGGGTGGGTGTGATTGAAAAGCATACGCTAACTGCTGTATTCTCAATAAATGCGGCGTGTTGCCTTCTCCCCTATAAAAGATCTCGTGTGCTTTGTTTAAGCCTAACATTTTTGGTGGAGAATGCAGGCAGTAGGAGGAGGACTTAGAGATCCTTGCTCCAAACCGAAAAATCCTAGGGGCAGACACCCTCAGCCGTAGCAAGACTGAGCTCAAGAGGAGAACTTAGTGTTTCTTGCTCTAATCCTGGGAGGGATTTTTATATTTAGTGTATGAAGCCTCGGTGGTAGTAGGCTGAGTGATACAGAGGGAGGCTTAGCGTCTCTCCCTCTGGCCCAGAGAGGGTTAAAATTGTAAGTCCCAGCACTTTGATGGGCAACAGAAAGAAGTTATAAGCCCCGGCACTGGCACGGGCAAACACAAAATCTTAAAATAATTAAAAAATAACAATTGAATACCTTAAATACAAAATATTCAAACGAAAAGAGTCCCCTACGGACAATACGCTGGCAGAGCTAAAAAAGCTGCCATGTGTGCAAAAGATCACCCCTTTTAAACAGATCTTGCAAAAATTTGGCCACAGCCCATGGACAGAACAAGCAATAGCCAATGTCCACACAATAGCCGATTTAGAAGACAAATTGGCAAAATATTTGTTGATTTATAAACCTTCAAACCCATCAAAAAGGGATCTGGCTGCACTCTGGCTATTATGGGAAGCCTGTAACGAGGCATTCCTCCAGCTGGCCAATTGCCAAGCAAAAAACACCACACTGCGTGAAAAGCTCAGCACAAAAAAGCAAAACGCAAAAAACTGGAAAGCAGTAAGTACGGGAATCCATGGCTAATTAAACGTGCTTAAAAATACTATAAAAACATTAAAAACAAAACAAAAAATTATAAAACAAATTTAAAAAATTATAAAAAAACCCCAGGTCCTACAAAGCATAATAAAAAGCCTAATATTAGAGCAGGGTAGAGCTCCTGCAAGCCATAATCGCTGCGAATCAATTATTAAGCAGCCTAGCAGAAGTTAGGGTTTGCAACCCATCAGGTTGCAGCAGTTACAGCAAAAAAATGGAATCAAACACTGTCCAAAAACACCCCAACTTTAAAAAAAAAAATAAACACCCCCCAAAAACCAAAAAAAACCCTATTTAAAATAATCCGCAAATATGTCTACACTACGGGTGCACTCCCACTCCCATAGCCCTGACAGCAGCTATCCAACGATGCACGGTGACAACCCCCGTAGATGGTGGGGGTAGCATGACCATTACTACAGTCCCAGTGTCAGCCACCGATTTAAAAGCAATGGCTAATTATTTGGGGACCCTGAACCAAAACACCTTTTCTAAATGGTGCAACAATGCAGTTTTACTGGCAGGCAAAGAAGGGCTAACTACCCCAGAAATCTATCGATTCATGGGGGTATGTGCAGCCCCGGAAATTAGAGCCACCCTGGATAAAATAGCAGTCATCAATGCCGATGGTCTCCTGGCCCTGATGGCGACATTTGGGAAACAAACAGGCAGGCGTAACTTTATAGCACAAGCTGTAGCCTCCACTCAAAAGCCTAACAAGGACCCTGAAAATTACTTAACCCGATGGGCTCTAATGCAAATAACGGCTGGCCTGGTGGCAATCGAGGGTGCCACCTTGATAAATGAGTTAGCATTCAGTGTCCGGTCCTTAAGGGATTGCGCTGCCTCTTTGGCCCTGTATTACTCTGGTAAACTTGAAGTTTGGCAAAATAATCACCCAGCTAACCTGGGGGAACAAATAACCACTCACTCTGGACTGCGATCCACCATTAAAAAAAAAAAACGGGTCTCTTATAGGGCGGCAATAAAACCTGCTGTTACATATACAAATGAGAGCGCTACAAAAGGGACCATCGGGAACCAGGAAGGATATGCTAAGGGTCGCTCCCAAGGACGAGGGAATAGGGGTAGGCAAAGGGGTTGGGCATACCCAAATCTCCGGAATATTAGGCCAATGCCTCGAAACAAAAAAACAAACAAACAAAAAAAGCGCTAACTAATAATAAGATCTGCCGACTAGCCTGGTGAACCCTGATGCAGTACGGAGCAAACCGTACACAGTGGAATGGGGGGCAAACATCTGACTTGGTTAAAAAAGCTACAAAATACCCATAAGGGAGTAGCCTATGTAACCCTCAGCGCACCCCAACCATCAGTACCCCTGCAGCTTCTCCCCGACGCATACCCCCGTCCTGCGGACGAATAGAGAGGCCCGCTAAACAATGAACTTCCACTATCTGTAGGGGCTAGTCTCTGCCCCAAAGAGTTCTTAGTCTAAACAGACAAGACAGACAAAGGGTGGGAAAACAGCTGCAAAGTGATTTGCCCAGAGTGACACAGGAGGTGAGTAGCAGAGCCGGAAACAGAAGCCAGGCCTTGTGACTTCCAGGCCAGCGCTCCTAACCATTAGAACACACTGCCTGCTGCCTGTATGAGAGACAGCGGATTTCTGCGAGTGCCTGGGTCTAGCAGACTCAAATTTGATAATCTTTAAAGCATAATCTCTTTTTTTCAGCATTATAAGAAAGGATGGAGAGGGACTCAATTGTGAGACAGTCCTGCCCCAACCCAATCTTGGTTAAAGACAAACCCAGTGGATGAAATGGACAAATGGGTGAAAAGGGTATGCCTGGCTAAGGGAGAGGTGAAGGACTAGTTGTTTTAGGGACTGTCCTTCTCTCTTTTGCCTCTGAACAGGGACAGATTTGCAAGTGTGTTTAATCAGTTCTGTTACTATGCCCTTAGCCATAGGGCGGAATTTTAGAAATTCGAAATAAATAAGGGAAAACCAAGCATATACAGGCATGACCCAACACTGTGATTGAAATGGGAGGCTGAATGTTCAAAGAACACAGGATCTGGCCCTATCCACAGCATGCCCTTCACTGCTGATGGTTAGATGCAGCAGAAACTTGGTCCGTTGGAACAGAAGCCATGGGCCAGGGCACGTCTTTTTTTCATTTCTGCTTTGGAGAGAGAGCTGACAAAGCCACAAACACACACACCCCCCCCAAACTAGAAAGCATAAGCATTCTGGGACCAATCCCAAAGACAGAAGGAAAATTCCCTCCCTCCACCCATCTAAGTCACCTGTGTTGGATTCATGCACTTCACGTGGCTGTTTCTTACTAAACTTTGTAAGAAAGAGACAGGCAAAGACACGAAACTCTAACGGAGACCCAGGAGTATTTATAAATAAGGCACATAGTACTCACTGCTCTGCCTAAGTACTCTGAAGATAAATAGAGACCTCCAGGATTTGCTTTAGGGTGTACTAAGGGTCTGCTCTCTTTCCCTGAGGAAGGACAAAATAAATGCTAAGCATGCCTCAAAGGGTATGGCCCTATGTTATTTTTAAAGTTATTACTAAATGGGCCCAGTTCTCCTTTTACATTGATGCAAATAAAAATTTACTCCATTGGAGTCAGTAGAGTTGTACTGGTGAAAGAGAAAAATCAGCCTAAAAACACACCAAGATATGTATTAAAACAAAGTTCTTTGCTGTGTCAGTGCTTGAGAAAACATATGTAATGTGCTTCAGTGTATGCAACTGCCCACCCAAGAGCTCCAAAATCATGGCTCGGACTCTCAACAATCATGAAATCATCTTAAAATTCATGAGGTTATTTAAAATAAATTTTAAAACAGTTGGGTTCTCTTTATTTGACTTTTGGTTTTTGAGGCTTTAGCGGGTCATGTTTTCACACTTTTCTCTGCAACCTGAAAGTTTCTAAACTTTTTTTTTTCCATGAAAGCTGAAATCTGTTCATATGATTCCTAAAATTGGGGTTTCATGAAAAAATACCAAACAACATGAGAGTTGCCAAAACTGCATATGTGAACCTCATTCTGCACCTCCTCACATAATCATTTACACTATGCTCAGTCACTGCGCAGTAGATGTAAAACACCAGCCAGATTGCATGGTGGCATTTTACCACCACTTTGCCCAGGGGGAAAGGCAGTGGCAAACCAAGCTCATTGGGAACACAAATGGACGTATCTACACCACTGCTGCATAATCCCCTTGGCATGGGAGTCCAAAGTGAAATGCATTCCCAAAATGCACTCCTTGCTCTACCTCACCTGTACATAGCCTTTCAAGGTGCTTTACATCTCACTGATGCAACAGCTCTTGAAAGAACCTGCCCACATTCCATCACTGCAAAGAGATTCAGGCAGGAACTACCAGTAAGGAGGTTAAGTTATGCATCTGTTCATATTTGCTAAGGCTAGAGCTCCAATTTCACCTTCTTTCCCCTTAGAAACACTGGGCCCAATTAGGCAGCATTACCTTCTAACAGAACCATAGGATCCGGTCCATTGACTAGGTTCTACCTGCAAAAATATGTATGCACACCTAATTTTGTGCATCCAAATGCAGGGTTTTCCCAACCAATGCATGAGCACTCGCATTAGAGACCTTTAGTTTTATTTTCACAGTACTGCAAGACAAGCTAAGACCAAATGAATACAATCACCCTCTACTTTTTCCCTTTTGCAGCCACGGCTTATGCAGCCATGTTTGGTCCAAGGGGAACTGGGGAAGGGAGGAGAGGAAAAGAGAATGGGTTTTTGTCTGGGAGAAGGATGGTCCAGTGATTAGGGAACTAGTCTTGGGAGACCTGGGTTCAACTCCTGCTCTGCCACTGGTTTCCTGTGTGACCACATGGGCAAGTCACTTAGGCTTGCTGTGCCTCAGTTTCCCATTTGTAAAACTGGGATAATAGCACTGCCCTACCACACTATGCTGTGGATAAACACATTAAAGACCATGAGGTGCTCAGATATGACAGTAATAGGGGCCAGATAGGAACTTTAAATAGATTTAGTTGGAGATTGGTCCTGCTTTGAGCGGGGGGTTGGACTGGATGACCTCCTGGGGTCCCTTCAAGCCCTGATATTCTATGATTCTATGATTTCCAAAAAGCCATTGAGTAATTGACTGAGCACCTGAAATTCTCTTTTTTAAAAATACCCCTAGGCTGGTAGAGTTATTCTGCACCTTGACATTACAACAAATGCAGACTGAATAACTGGTATAACTAATATGCCGTAACCTCGTGGTTATCATCATCTATGCAGTGTTGCCAGTCCACCTCGTAGTTTTATTGCTGGTCTCATGAGAATTAATGAGGTTTCTCTTAAAGCTTCAGCTTCTGGAGTCATGTGGTTACATCAGACTCTCAGCTTGCATGTTTTTAAAAACAGTAAATTTCTAGCCCTCATGACGGTGGGGAAAAGCTTATAAATGCAAACCAAGTGCACCCTGAAGGCTCAAAAACCTCAAGGTAAACACAAACTACCCAAAATAGATGATTAAACAGCCCAAGTGATTTTTAAACCAATGCCATGATTTTTGTGGGGCCTGACTCGTGATTCCTGACTGAGGTTGGCAATGCCATATTGATATCACAGTAGCACCTAGGGTATGTCTACACCCTACTGGCAGTGAGCTTCCCAGCCCAGGGAGACAGATCATGCTAGCTCCGCTCGAGCGTGCTAAAAATAGCCAGTGGGAATGTTACCGCACAGGTGGCAGTTCAGACTAGCCAGCCAAGCACAGACCCAGGGGTCAGTCGGGCTTGGACTCGAGTGGCTAGTGCCGCAACGGCCACACTGCTACGTTTAGCGCACTTGCACGAGTGAAGCTAGTGCCGGTTTGTCTACCCGGGCTGGGAGGCTGTAAACATATCTCTAGTGCCCCAACCAGGCCAGGTATGTGCGGTACAGGTACATTTACATTCCAGGCCCTGGTGAACTTACTGTCCTAAAGATGTGATACAACAGGTGAGTCTCTCTCTCTCACACACACACTCACACACAGTTTCTTTGTGCTCTGCAGCTCAACTTCAACAAAGTTACTGAAACCTCCAAGTTTCAAAAGGACATTTTCAAAACCGTTTAATTTTCAAAATTCCTTTCGTTTATAAATGGCACCATTGATATGAAGCCTCGTCAACCGAACAAGAGGAGTTAAAAATAATTTCACGCACCTGCCCCTGTGGTTTTGCAATCCAGCTTTCCTGCTTTTAAAACTTTGTTTCTTGCCCCAGCTGATGCATGGGAGAAAGAAAATGGAAAACGTACTGACTATACAGGGTAGGGGAGCCAGACCCAGGATCTTTTTCCATAGAAAATTGCTTGTCGTGTTTGAAAGCCAAATTTAGATCCAGATCTCAATTTTGCAAACAGACTTCAGTAAAAAATGTGTAAAGCTTTAAGTTTCAAGCAGAGTTAGGCTACTAAATTACTCAGGCACTTTTGAAAATCTTACCCACGTTCTATTTCAGATCTGGATCAAGTTCCCACCCACCCTCATCTTTTTAATGGGCTGAACCAATACCGCAGATCCAAATTTGGGGGTATTCAAAATACAGACTGGCGTCTCAATTCTACAGCTGAAGCTCATCTTTAACATAAAGACTTTGAAAGTTGGCATAAGGGAAACCAGAAGGTAAGCCGAGTTTCACTCTTTCCAATCTTGTCCATATCACAAGGGTCAACACCTTGGAATCCCACAAAGGCAAAGGTTAAAGTGTGAGGTGACCCCTTGCTGTGAAAATCGTATTTTATTCCTGCCTGAGATACACATTGAGCTGTATATTATTAACCGAATTATGAGGAGTTCCCTACCTTTCACGGAGAGGAAAAAAAAAAAGCTGCTTCGTAGCTGCAGATCTTCACTGCATAGCCGGAAAGTTTTGACAAAATTGCTGCTGCTGGTGGCTTCAGTACTAAAAACAAAAAAAAAAGGAAAGAAAGACAATTCATCATTCTTTGGGTTCAGGCAGGCAGCTCTCCCCACCAAGCACTATGAGGCATCATTTCAGATTCCGCTCTCAAGGGTCTCATTGTTCCATCTGCAGAACTGCCAAGAATAGTACACATTTTTCAATCAAAGGTTTTGCCCCTTGCTTCATTCACTTCTTCCTGACAGAGATACCACCCCATGGGCATGTGATCATGGGCAGCTACTACAAAGGCACCATAACAAAACACAAAGGCTGGGCACCAGTAAAAGAATATCCTTCTTGCACTTCTGTCAAATGACCTGCAGAGAATGTTATAAAAACACAATATACGTATTGTGGAGCAAAGACAAAGGAGAAGGACAGGACATCTGGTTTTTACTCCCAGCTCTACCCTGGTTTGGTAGGAGTCAGATTCTGAAACCCATACTCCCATTCAGAAAAAGAGAGCAGCTAGACAACTCCAGACTAGAAATAAGGTGCACGTTTTTAAGTGAGGGTAATTAACCATTGAATCAATTTAACTAGGGGTGTGGTGGATTCTCTGTCACTAGGTCTTTAACTCAAGACTGGATGTTTTTCTAAAAGACATATTCTAGCTCACACAGAAGTTATGGGCTTGACTAGGGATTACTGGGTGAGATTCTGGGGACAGTATGTGACAGACTGTACCCTTATGTTCACCAGTTTTACAAGACTATGATAAGTTGTATACAGAGTAGGCATTGTGAGGTATCATTTGAAAATTCATAATTTGCTGATCATTATTGTCATGGTAAAACATGTGTGGCAACATTGTATGTAAAGTTATAAGATTCTACTGTATAACATTACTGAGACATGCTCCATGTTTAGAAAAGCTGGCACAAACCAGTTCCTCAGAGAAAAGAGCAAACTGATGCCTCAGCCAGGTGGCAACAAAATCAATTGGATAATCACTCAGTTAAGCAGCCTTTGGCAGGAAGAAGGGTGTGAGTGAGAAAGTTACACCTTGGCAGACAGACTTGCTGTCACCTGTCCCCCAGCTGGAGATGATTCTCAGAGAGGAGAGAAAGATATAAAAATGAGGAACAGAGGATACAAATCACCTCTTTCCCTTCATCTCTACTCATGGCATCAACAACATTTGAAAGATAAAAGGAGCATCGTCGAATTGGGGGAGAGGTCTTGCCTGAAATATCCAGCTAGACTGCTGTGATCCTGTGGTGAGAAAAACCTTTTTGCTTTAAGTCCACTTAGCTTGATAAGTTAGGTATTAGTTTGTGTTTTACCTTTTACTTCTTTGTAACCAATTCTGACTTTTATGCCTCATTACTTGGTAGTCACTTAAAATCTCTCTCTCTCTCTGTAGTTAATAAACTTGTTTTATCTAAACTAGTGTGTGTTTGGACTGAAGTGTCTGGAACTTCCATTTGAGATAACAGGGTTTGTGCATATAATTTTCTATTAATGAAACAATGGACTTTCTATGAGCTTTTACTGCAGGAAAACAGAAGGAAAGAGCTAGGCAGTACAAGATGCACTCTTCTGGGGATATGTCTGGGACTGGGAATTTGCTGGTGTCACTCTGCAGTATAATTCAGGAGTGGGTGGCTAGAAGCAGTTATATAATTCAGGTAGGAGTGATTTTGCATGCTACAGG
The DNA here is from genome assembly GCF_015237465.2 of Chelonia mydas. Lineage (NCBI taxonomy): Eukaryota > Metazoa > Chordata > Testudines > Cheloniidae > Chelonia > Chelonia mydas. The sequence continues at coordinate 254,299,742 of NC_057850.1, forward strand.
CGGTGTGTAAACAGACCAAGAGTGGTTATTCTCACAGTGAAGCAGTGTGCAGGTTGAAGGGTTGAGAGGACACAGCTGTTCAACAGTCCAGATTGTACCCTGGGGAATGTCACACTGTGTTATGCAGGTGCTTACACCAGATGGTCAGAATGGCCCCTGCTGGTTTTATAATCTAGGAATATTTTACTCCAATCACTGGGACTCAGTGGTGGTTTTAGAGTTAGTGGGGCCCTGTGTGCAGCTTCATTTTCGTGCCCTCCCCCCACCCCCAGGACCCAGCCAAGAAAAATAAAATCAGACCCTTGTCCACCCCAGGTGCAGGTCCAGACCTGGACACAGGCCATGGGGTGGCAGCTGGGACCATAGGCAAGGGAACTAGGGGTGTGGGCAGGGTTCCAACAGAATTGCCGGCCCCTGGGCAAGGTGTGGGGGCTGGCTCTGGGCCCCTGGAAGGGGCGGGGCCTCGGCCAGAAGAAGCAGGGCTGGAGGCTAGCCTCCCCCAGCCAGGGCTTCAGTGCTGGCCGGGCTGTGCCCCCGGGGCTCTGGCAGTGATTTAAAGGGCCCAGGGCTCCAGCCGCGGTAGCAATGGCAGGGGCCAGGAGCCCCGGGCCATTTTAAATCGCCAGGCCCTGGGGCAGCTGCCCCTTTTGCTTCCCGCACCCCCAACAGCGGCCCTGGGTGCAGGAGGTGCTGCAGCACCCCCACGTTTTATGCAGGGCTCCGCTGCCACCCTGCACCACTTATGTTAAAACATATTGTTAGAAGCACAGAACCTCCCGGGCTCCTGGGGAGACAAGGAGGTGCCCGAGCTCAGGCACAGGGGCTGCAGCCACCTGCTTCGCAAGGACCCAGCGGCCAGGGGAGGCGAGCAGAGATTAGCCCGTGGAGGCAGCGGGGCACTCAGGTGGGTGTTCAGCCCAGGTGGGTCTCTGCCCACTTCTTCAGGGCAGCAGCGGAGCCCGCAGAGCCCTGGGCACCCCGGAGGCAGCGCATGAGCGGAGCCACCATGGGGCTGGAGAAGGAGACAGGAGACACCAAGATCTTCATGGCCGAGGACAGCTTCGGGTGCCCGCTGGCCAGCCCAGAGAAGCGGGTAGAGACCCATGTGGGCTGAACACCCACCTGAAGGTGCGGGGGGAGGGGGGATGGCTCCATCGGCGGCCCCCAAGGTAAACCAAGTCCCAAACCATTTAGGGCTTCATCGGTTAAAGCCAACACCTGGCATCCCATTTGGTGGTGCTCAGAACAGATTATGGAGCACCGGAGCTGGGTGTTCTTCAGATAATGTCCTACTCAACTAGCAGCCAGACTCATGCCACAGCAATAGCTGTCGATGTTCTAAGGCAGTGTCAATAACACAAGACCCTTAAAACCACAGATCTCAGCACGTCTAGTACAAGGGTGGAAATCTGTTTGACTGTATCCAAGTCAGAGGGAACAGCATTGGTCTTGTGATCTATTCTGGCCGAGTCCAGCCTGTTTATTTGTACTTAGCGGTCTTGGTATTTTTGCCTCATGTATTTTTTTCTTGGAGCCCTGCAGTAACTTTTTGCCCCTTTCACCCCTTTTCTCCAAATTCTGCCTAAAACAAACATGACTAGGCTGAACGTGTGCCGAAACATTTAACACTTTGTTTCCCTTAACCCAGCCAGATCAGCACTAGCTCCATGACTTCCTGAAGAGCTGTTTCAATTCTCCCATGTCACACTTCAAAGCTCCCGCTGCGCCAGGTCCTGTCCCACACAGAAAGTCCTGGCCCAGCCTTCCAGTGCCCAAATTCTGGCCAGCAGCTGATAGCATTCAGGTCTCATCCGCACTTCGGTCACTTAAGCAGACAATCAGCTTCATATCTGTGGTTCTGCAGTGTAAAGACAGATTAATCCTCAAGCCACAGGAGCAGCAGCAGCCCTAGGAGAACCAAAGTGAGTGGGCTCTAAATGGCCATGGCAGCAGCTCTGGGGCTGATGTTTCTCTTCCAGGGGAACGGAAAGAAAAACTTAGAGAAATGACAGTTCCACACGACGATGTGTCCCAAGTGTACCCGGCTTCCAAGGAGACAAGGAGCGCTTGCCATGCTCTTTAATTCACGCGTAGGCTGGCTATCCTCAACACTGTTCACCTGCCTCTTTTCACATCTGTGGGACTCAGTGAAGCTGCATAGCTCAGTTTGCCCTTTTGATTTCCTTTGTTTCAATGCAAACAGGGTCCTGGGTCATTATAATTACCAGATCAGTCACTGCACGAAGCATTTCACACTCCCATTCTAGAGCAAAGGAAATCCTCCATTTCTCCCCAGGACACAATGCAAGCTTCCCCTGTATGCTTCCAACCGTGTGCCTCAGGCCTGACCTGAAAGCACAGCCTCTATGAGTAAGAAGGTAGCTTGCTCTATTGCCCGATCAGTCCATGGCCTCCCAGCTGAGACTCCAGCAAGTGCCAGCTGGCTGGTGATTGTTTTCAGAGATGTGGGAACACTGCTTAATGAAGACTCGGCAATGGCAACTAAGCTGAGTGCATACAAACCCCTGAACAGCAACGAAATGTTAACAGCCTTGGCTCATCACTCTCTTGGGATGGATTTTCAACCAGTGGCTTGAAAGGCTCTGTCCTATTAATAAACCCCATTGCAGTGGGTTAGGCTAAACATTGTTATGGATCAGGTCAGTATCAGAGATACTGAACAAGCTGAAGGAAGGCAGACTGGGAGAGATGTGGGGACAGCCTGAACAAGCCCAGTGCATGAGCCTGCAGAAGCTAGAGAAAGGACTTCGGGGTCAGGTGCTGGCTAAAGAGGCTGTAAGCAAAGACGTTCACCTCTGTTTTGATTTCTGCAGCATTCAGAGAAGCAGGACTTTGTACATTCCTTGTAAGTCGACAAGATTGCATCAAAGAAAATACCAGGCTCCATTGTCAATTTCTATTCCCAACTGGAATGCTGTTGGGACCACAGACTTTGGCTAGCTGTTCGGGTCAGAAAGCGGTGATAATATTTTAAGTGTACACTTCTGTCTTGATCAGAGCGGCATTAACAAGGGCTAATTCTAGTGCCAAGGCATCAGACAGTTGCACATAAAAATATCCTCCAGGGCTGGTCATATTTTGATAAACCTGCTGGTTTTTCTACTAAACAATTTGACTAACCAACTTGGGCGTTTTTTGAGAAAAGTGTCTGTTCTCCACAGAAAGTTTTGATTTTTTGTTGAAAAAACAAATGCCCAAAAACAAACTAGCCACCTCCATTCAAAGTGACGATAGCCTTGGCTTATAACAAATACACGTATAATGCACACGTAAGGACAAAAAACTGCAAAGGGGGTTTTCTGTATATAGCAGCGCTGGCTGACATTTGAATGTTAACAAAGAAACTAGCAACAATCCAGCACAAATTCCAGTTTGAGCCATCCCATCGGGCTTGGCTGCTCCTAGGGTTCCTTTCTCCAGACTGTTCAGCCCAAACCCACCATCTTCTCTCTGGGGAGTCACTCCCACCTCCCTCACAACAAGGCTGGAGTGAGTGAGTCATTTTCAACAGCAAGTGAGCAAGGCTCAATCACCAGAGCCAACACCTATTGCCAGGGTGGGTGCGTCAGGCACTGATCCAAATCCCTGCTTGGTGTTGTAATCTATTTCCACTCTTCTCCATAGGTGCAGGGATCTCTTCGCTAACATGAATGGCAGGTTCTGACCAAATGGCGCCTTGACCCCACAATTGCTTATACCCAGTGTTTTCCATCCATTCTTTGTGAATGGTGGTTTGCCAACATGGTTGATACCAATAAACATCCATGAACTATTTTCCAGTGCAAAACTCACACAGTCCAAGTCTTCAGGTGGCCGGGGTTGTCTCCCTTGAAGTCAAGGATGCAGAGGGGGTTTCTGAAGAGTGCTTTCTGAGGGAGGCTGTCAAGGTTCCTTCCCCACTCTGAACTTTAGGGTACAGATGTGGGGACCTGGAAGAAAGACCCCCTAAGATTATTCTTATCAGCTTAGGTTAAAAACTTCCCCAAGGTACAAACTTTGCCTTGTCCTTGAACCGTATGCTGCCACCACCAAGCGTCTTACACAAAGACCAGGGAAAGAGCCCACTTGGAGACGTCTTCCCCCAAAATATCCCCCCAAGCCCTACACCCCCTTTCCTGGGGAAGGCTTGATAAGAATCCTCACCAATTTGTACAGGTGAACACAGACCCAAACCCTTGGATCTTAAGAACAATGAAAAAGCAATCAGGTTCTTAAAAGAAGAATTTTAATTAAAGAAAAGGTAAATGAATCACCTCTGTAAAATCAGGATGGTAAATACCTTACAGGGTAATCAGATTCAAAACATAGAAAATCCCTCTAGGCAAAACCTTAAGTTACAAAAAGACACAAAAACAGGAATATACATTCCATCCAGCACAGCTTATTTTACCAGCCATTAAACAAAAGGAAATCTAACACATTTCTAGCTAGATTACTTACTAACTAACAGTTGTAAGGCTGCATTCCTGATCTGTTCCTGGCAAAAGCATCACACAGACAGACAAACCCTTCCCCCCACCCCCCCAGATTTGAAAGTATCTTGTCTCCTCATTGGTCATTTTGGTCAGGTGCCAGCGAGGTTATCTTAGCTTCTTAACCCTTTACAGGTGAAAGGGTTTTGCCTCTGGCCAGGAGTGATTTTATAGCACTGTATACAGAAAGGTGGTTACCCTTCCCTTTTTATTTATGACAGAGGCCTTTCTACAATAAAGGGGTGGGATTGTCACCTTGCATCTGCTTCTTCCTGGACCCGCTTCTAATCCTAGGGAGCTGTATGGGAGGAAGGATGCACAAAGACAGAGCCAGAGGTGACATACACTGTGCCACAAGGTTGCATTACCTTTACATCATTTTCTCCTCCAGCCCACCCCACCCTATGGGACCTCCTGTAAGAGCAGGGCAGCTGCCAACAGTACACTAGAGCCATGCTGCCTCGGAAGGGGAGATGATGGGGAGGAGGTAACATCAGAGCTGGTCCAGGGCCATGGGGTGGATAGTCCTGCCATCTGGCAGATCCACCAGGATCTGCAAGGTGCATCCCCTTTCCACCCATGGACATGCTCCTTCCAGACGAACATTCAAGATGTGGCTGCCATGTGAATGAATTGCAGCTCATGTCACTTTTCATTTACAGACACCACTAGCATAAGTCAAGCTGTCCCCCCGATCCCCAGCACTGGATAAACCCAAACACAAGCGAAGGTCACGTCTACCGAGTGTTTAAATAAATCAGTGCATACGCACTGGGTCAGATCACTGGAAGTATAATTGCTTGCTGGCCTCTGCAGGGCAGCCTACCATGTCACAACATAATTAGCAATCCGATATCAAATCGATAAAATATGTTAGATCATACTCCTGGCCAAAGGGAAGTGTCCCCAGTGCACACTCTGGATAGCTTTAAAATGATCCCCTTCTACACAATGAAACAACGCAGTCATGGAATTTAGCCACTGTGAACAGCGCTGTTGGATTATTTTGCCATTAACCAGCCTTAAAGATGTGGCCTGCCACCAAAAAGGTACCCAGCAAAATAGACAGAGGACCAATACATACTTAGCTATTTGGTTACCATTTATTCAATATGTTGTTCGCAGAAAAATGATAAACGACAAAAACACCAGATCGTTCATGGGCAAACACTTTTCACAAAGTGATCACTCCATATCTGATCTTTCCATACTTGTCCTCAGGGGAAACCTGCACAACACCTTCAGAGAAGGCAAGCCTGGGAACTTAAATGTATAACTCTGCCATGGACATAACAGAGACACTGGTGTTATGGCTCATTACAACAATTTGTAACATGCCCCAAAGCCTGCTACCTTTAACTGTCCACTTCAGACCCTTTATGCATAACAATCTAACCCCCAATTATCCATTTCATTTCAAGTGACCACCTCCCACGTTACCCCTTCTGCTTAACAATCTGTCCCAACCTGTATTTATCTCAAGACTCATGTACACTAGGAAATTAGGTCGGCATCACTACGTTGCTCAGGAGTATGAAAAATCCATTCCCCTGAGTGGCGTAGTTAATCTGATCTAAGGCCTGGTCTACACTAGGACATTTGATAGTTACAGCGCTCAGGGGTGTGAAAAAATCAACACCTCTGAGCAATGCAGTTAAACTGGCCTAACCCCTGGTATAGACAGCACTAGGTCGATGGAAGAATTCTCCCATCAACCTAGCTACCGCCTCTTGGAGAGGTGGAATACGTACACGGATGAGAGATTCCCTCCCCTCGGTGCAGGTAATGTCGACACTGAAGCATTTCAGCTGCGCAGCTATGCCACTGTTGTGTTTTAAGTGTAGACAAGCACTCAGACACTCTGCTTTCTTCCCCAGATCTGAAGAAGAGCTCTCAGTAGCTTGAAAGCTTGCACCTTCTACCAACAGCTGTTGGTCCAATAATTATCTTGCCTACCTTGTATCTCATTTATTCAACCCTCAGACAGAGAATATTCACCTGCAAACAAACCAACCAGCACACCTGTCCAATTTTTGTGAATATTAGCGTTTGATACACATGCCTGGCCTATTAAATATGTGTAATTAGAGAGTTCACTCAGTTTAACAAAATCACTAGGAACAACATGTCATGGGTGTTGTAATGATGCTTATACTGTAATAGGGTAACACCACGTTAAACAGAGAGATGATGACTATATTATTGTATAATGTCTTTAAACAAAACCTTGCTGTTGTAATGATTCTTTTGTTGCTGATATATACATTACAAGGATTTGTAACCCTATAAAGACTTCCTAACTAAACAAATCGTATAAAAAAGGTATCCTGATTAGAATCGCTGCACAGCTGGTGGACACAGCACATGCCAGGCTGTGAAAGAAATTGCAAATGAACTTTAATTATCCGATGAAGGGCCTGGCAGCTAGGGGTAGTCGCCATGGGGGGCCAGGATCAATTTGGTGCAGCACTGCCTGCTAATCAAGATTACTAGGTTTTCCACCACTGCCAAAAATAAATAACACTAAATCCACATGAAGGGCTCAATCCTGAACGGAGGGGAAAACTCCTGTTGATTTGAAATGTGTCCCCAAAACAGACACAACCAAGGCCGGAAAACACAAATGTACAGACCAGATTCTGAGAGCTTTACTCAGCCTCTTATGAAAACTCCATTGAAGTCAAGGTCCCATCCTGCTCTTGTTTACACTGATGTAAACTCCATGAATTCAGTGGGAGTTTTGCCTGCATCAGGACTGAACAGAAACTTTAGATTAGCACCTGACGGCAGCTTGTAGACAGAGACGGGTTAAGATTTATTGAGGCCCTGGGCACAAAGGACATTGGGGAGACCCCCACGCCCCCCACATGGCCCCACCCCCTGCTCCTCTCTTTCCCCTCATGGCCCTGCCTCCTGGCCTGGCCGGAAGTCGGCCCGTGGTAAGAGCTGCCTGGGGAGCCGGGGCTGCTATGGGGAGCCCTGAACCCTCCACCTGTCCTGGACGACTTGCCCTGAAGGGCAGGGACATGGGCCAGGGGCTGGTCTCGGGCACCCTAACTCCTCGCCCAGGACAGGTGGAGTGTCCGGGGCTCCCTACAGCTGCCCAGGAGGCATAGAAATAAATATCAGTGAACATAAATGGTTCAATGCACTAAAAATGTGGCTATCTTAAAGTTTCGTCTTGTCGATAAATTGTTTGGTTTTGAATTAATAACCCTGCTGATCCTTGTGACAGTAGTTTTGGAGCCTGTAGTTTCAGGTGAGTGAGTGTAGACAGCTGCAGCTGTCTGTGCACATAACACAGCGTTATGCCAGAGAACTCTGCCTAAGGGCCAAATATTGTAATAGCTGAGACATGAGGTTTTCTATTAAAACAGTGTTGTCTATTGGCAAGTGTTGGAGACTGGGAGTCAGGACTCTTGAGTTCTCCAACTAGCAGTGATACTTGATTCACTTTGTGCTTGGCTGTAGGCAATTCACTTAACCTCTGTGTGTTTCACTATACCCATGTGTAAAACGGGGGGAAGGAGAGGGGCAGTTCTGCATGGGAGAGAGGGGGAAGGAGAGGGGCTGGGGGGGGACCCAGCTCCGTGAGGCAGGGGGAAGGAGAGGGGCTGGAGGGGGGCAGCTCCACCCAGGAGGGAGGGGGAAGGAGAGGGGCTTGGAGGGCAGCTTCACGTGGGAGGAATATCTCAGTGCTCAGCCTACCACAGCTCCCCTCCGGCCTGGCCAGGGGGCAGGGCCTGAAGAGGGTGGCGGGACCCCAGGGGGAGGGAGAGGAGGAGCAAGTGTGCAGGGCTGGAGTTCCGGCCTACGCGGGGGCCCCAATTGGCCGGGGCCCTTGGGCACAGCCCCATGGGCCTGTACGGTAATCTGCCACTGCTTGCAGAGAGAGAGGGGAGCCAACTGGTGAGGGTGTTAGCTTGGGACTTAAGAAACCCAGGTTCAATTCTCTGCTCCACCAGTCTTCCCTGGGGCAGGTCACGAAGGGCTTGTCTACTCTTAAAATGCCACAGTGGAACAGCTGTTGTATTGTTTCAGTGTAGACGTTACCTACACCATCACTATTAGACGGACACCTGTCACGGATGATCTAGCCTCAGTGTGGGAGGGCTGAACTAGCTGACCTCTCGAGGTCCCTTCCAGCCCTACATTGCTATGATTCTGTGTGCTAGATACAAAGAGTGGGAGTGGAGACCCAGGCACAGAAAGGGAACTAGAATTGGGAGTCTCCAGCTGGCAGCCTTATTCATTATTGTGACGTAGAGTCTCTTGGAATGCTTGTGTTGAGGATAAACCCGACCATGATGTGCGTTAGTCAAACACCAGCTATCGGGCCCAATACAGGGGTAACGGGGTAAAATGTAATGGGCTCAGGGATACAGGAAGTCAGACTAGATGATCTAATGGTCCCCTCTGTCCTTAGAAATCCAAGAAAAGTCCAAGGCCAGGCAAACAGCATGAAAGGGAAGAGTCGCTGCTCTTAAGGAAGATCCTGGCTTTTGGTCCTGTTGACCTGGGCAGTGGATGCTCCGTGACCTGCCTGCTTTTTTATCCCACATTTCTCAGAGATGACCTGGGTTGGACGTAGAGGGAAATTAAACACCAGCAAAACATCCTGCTCCTCGTTCTCTTTGTGTCCCTGGGAGAGAAGGGAAGGGAAATCAACTGAAGGGTTTTTTTGTTCCTGATCTCACAGACGTCCTGCCGTACCAGTTACTGCTGCCGAGAATCTGAACTGCAGACAGCTCATGGCCAGCTGCAGCATTTACAAAGGTGCGGACAAGTGCCAGACAAAGGGAGTCACGGGAGCCTGGATGTGCTGCACGTCTGCCCATGAGGTTCAGGCCTAATACACCAGTCCAACAACATGACTATTGTTAGGGGAAGTACAGGCTGAGCTTCTGGTGTCTTATCCCCTTTAAAAAGAAAAGGAGTACTTGTGGCACCTTAGAGACTAATTTATTTGAGCATAAGCTTTTGTGAGCTACAGCTCACTTCATCGGATGCATACTGTGGAAAGTACAGAAGACCTTTTTATACACACAAACCATGAAAAAATGGGTGTTTACCACTACAAAAGGTTTTCTCTCCCCCCACCCCACTCTCCTGCCGGTAATAGCTTATCTAAAGTGATCACTCTCCTTACAATGTGTATGATAATCAAGTTGGGCCATTTCCAGCACAAATCCAGGTTTTCTCTCCCCCCCCCCCCCCCCGTTGGTAATAGCTTATCTAAAGTGACAAGAACGTCTGGGGGGGGGGGGGTACGAAAAAACATGGGGAAATAGGTTACCTTGCATAATGACTTATCCACTCCCAGTTTCTATTCAAGCCTAAGTTAACTGTATCCAATTTGCAAATGAATTCCAATTCAACAGTCTCTCGCTGGAGTCTGGATTTGAAGTTTTTCTGTTGTAATATCGCAACTTTCATGTCTGTAATCGCGTGACCAGAGAGATTGAAGTGTTCTCTGACTGGTTTATGAATGTTATAATTCTTGACATCTGATTTGTGTCCATTTATTCTTTTATGTAGAGACTGTCCAGTTTGACCAATGTACATGGCAGAGGGGCATTGATGGCACATGATGGCATATATCACATTGGTGGATGTGCAGGTGAACGAGCCTCTGATAGTGTGGCTGATGTTATTAGGCCCTGTGATGGTGTCCCCTGAATAGATATGTGGGCACAGTTGGCAACGGGCTTTGTTGCAAGGATAGGTTCCTGGGTTAGTGGTTCTGTTGTGTGGTGTGTGGTTACTGGTGAGTATTTGCTTCAGGTTGGGGGGCTGTCTGTAGGCAAGGACAAGTACTCCTTTTCTTTTTGCGAATACAGACTAATACGGCTGTTACTCTGAAACTTATCCCCTTTAGGGACTGCAGTCAAAGCTGAACTCACTGGGTCTACACAGCAGCTACCAATAAAAGGCTAACCAGTTGGTACTTCATGATGCTGTCTGAGACTCTCAACCATGTCCTTTATCCTTAGAGTAGCAAATAGCTGCCCTTGTGTTCTTGTACTATGTGCTGTCCCAGAAATCTCTCGGGGTGGTTGTGCGCCGTTAGCTCTTCAGCAGCAAACAGAATTATTCCAAGATTTGAGCAGACATGGTAACTGTAACTCATTCAAACGCAGATGTAAGCAGGGTCTGAATGAACTCTCCCCTGATAACTATCTGGGCGGGGAAAGAGACTTCAGGAGCAAATTGTATTTACATGAACACACCTACTCTGCTTAGGTATCCAGGAAATAGAGCACTGTGTTGCTTAAAGTGATCAACTTTGGCTGGTGTTGGGTTACAAATCACTTTAGTACTGAATGCAGGGGCAGTGAAATCTGTTATCAATGTTGTTGTCTTTATTGTATGAGTAAAGGGGAGCAGAATTGTGCTTAACCTGTCCCAAATGAGGGGGTTACCCTCAGCTGAAAGGACCTCGTTAAGCCAGGGGCTCAAACGCCAGACCCCTGTGAAAGTAAGAGGTGTGAGGACGGTGTCCCAGCCAGAAGATGTGGACTCCCCCTAAGGGTCCCTGGTCTGGTTTAGCCTGTTTCTCCCCATTGTTCAAAGATAGAGTTAAACAGACTTCATTAGGAGCCTTTTTGTTATGTTAAGTACTCATGAAGAGCTGAAATCACTTGTAGTGGGGCAGTGTTTCTGCCCAGCCTGCAAAGAGCTAAAAATCACTAAGAGACTGACCTATAGAGGTCACAGCAGAGAGGCAGGTGGCAGTAGAAGGTGACTGACAGGTGGCCAGCAGACACGACCAGCAAAAGTGGTAAACAATCAGCTGGCGGGAGACAGCGAGAAACAGCGGCTGGCAGGGCAGCCAGGCCGCAAGGAGCAGTGGCTGGCAGGGCGGCCAGCAGAGAGGAATAGCACCTAGCAGGGTGGTCAGCCAGAGCAAGTGCTCAGATGGCACAGCAAGCCAGATGTCTTCTTCCTCGGGTGGGAGATGCAGTGACACAGATGCACCTCTGAACCCTGAGTCCTCACTGACTAAGGAAAACCGCTGTGCGTGGGGTATGGTGAGGGACCAGAGAGGGGCACAGTAAAGGAACTTTTGGTTGTAGAACTCAAGAACATGAGGCAGAAGACTCTGCCCCTCACACTCCGGGGTGGGTGTCCTGCTCATAGTTTTAGGTTTATGAATCTTGCATGCAGCATTTTCCCTAATTAATGTCGGGTGACTTCCCTCCTTTCATTAAAAGTTTCTTTTCTACACTCAGACTCTGTGCTTACCAGTGGGGAAGTATTTCCTCTCAGAGGCGCCCAAGAGCGGTGTGTAATTTTCCCAGGTTACTGGGTGGGGGCTCAAGCCCATTCTGTGTTGTATGGCTGAAAAGGAACCCCTAGATATTGAACCCACCCCCAGCTGCTGCCAGCGCCATCTGGCAGAAGGGTTACACAAACCAAGGCTCTATCCAATTCAATGAGACTTTACTAGCATGGCAAGTTACACTACTGTTAAAAAGAGACAGAGCCCCTTCAGGTATTTGTCAGAGGTGTGCAAGAGCTGCCCAAGGCAGGGTTACATGCTGTGTCTGGGTCTGATCTCCTGCATTCGTGTGTCATCCGCATCCATTCTTCATTTGATTGCTACATAACGTAACTCTGATGCCTCCTGTGTCTCCCCTTCCTCCCAGCATCAGGCAATATTTTTTCTGATCACTTTCTCATGAGAAGTCTTTCACAATTCCCAGTGTATTGTGTCCATTTATACTACCTGACACCATCTCCTAGTGGTCTTCATTTTAAAGTCATCATCATCTAAATAATCAACTTTCCTAGAAAGTCAATTGTAACTGATGCTGACGCCAAGCAAGCCAATACAAATGTTTATAATCATCCCTGGCATTAGGCTGGCAATTCTGAAACTCCAGGGATCATAACAAACCTGTCCAAGTACGACCTGTCTACATAACAAACCAAGGGCAGATAAAACTGCCGCATGACCTGCTTCAAGCAGAATACGCTACTTAGTTCCATCTCCTCCTCTTCTGAGCTTTTTAAGCCTATGGATTTACAGGTGAATATATCCATAGACCTTTCTTCGTGCGGCTGTACCTCTTGGCCTTATCGCAGCAGCTCCTACATACTGCAAAGGGCTGATAGCTCTGTCTGTCGCAGATGAAGGTTGGCCAAGAACCAGAGCGGCATGATCATCCCTTGTTCTTCACTCCTTAAGTTTCCTGGGTCTTGATATTCAGATGATTTTGGCCTCACTGCCGTTGCTCCGTTCTCATAGCACCCTGTGACCTTGCTCCTGCACAGAATCACATGGAAGGCTAAGCGCAGGCTAACAGAATTCCACATATGGATTCAATGCAGGAACCACTGGGAGAAATTCCCTGGCCTATGTTAAGCAGGAAATCAGATGAGATGATCACAGTGTTTCTTCTGGCCCTAAAGCCTATGGCTATGTGTATTTGGCAACACTACCAGTGTGCCACAATCTCTCGCATGGCTTGGTGCACAAAAGAGGAGAGCAGGCGTACTGTTACTGGTGGTGGGGGGGGGGGGCAAAGGGGACATTTATCCCACCCCCCTCCAAAACTCACCTTTAAGGGGCTCCAAATTATTGCCAGAAAGGCCAGAATCTGTACAAAGTTATCCAGAATTAAGCAGTGGAACGGCAGCAGATTGCAGCATCTCCATCCTTTATGATAAGTTTCAGAGTAGCAGCCGTGTTAGTCTGTATCCACATGTACTCCTTTTCTTTTTCCATCCTTTATGTAAATCATAAATCACAGCACAATACTGACCCAATAGCCAAATATTACGTGTTTTAACTCTCAGAAGCGGAGATTTTTCCAGGGGTCCAACTAGTCCCTGGACTTCTGGAAGGTTGGTGGTTTTTTAAGTCGTGACATCCAGGGCCTGCCCACTAATCACCCCCTAAATAATGGGACCCGAGAACTGGCTCTGGAGGAGAGAGCTGGGCCATAACTGGCTGTGGTGTTGGAAAATCCATGGTAACCACCAGGGCAGACTCTTCCCTTTGCCTCTCTTTGCACCTTCGGCGTCCCTCCCCCAAGAACTCCAGTGCAGCGCAGAGTTGCCCTGGGTGGTTGACTCACTTTCTCAGCTGCTGCAGTATAGACCTAGCCTAAGCCTCATCTCCTCAAATTCTGCTCCCATAGCCATGGGTGCTTCCCATGTCGGGTGACCATATTTCCCAAAGGTAAAATGGGACGCCACGTGGGGCTAGCCCCATTTTCCCCACCCCTCGCTTCCCTACGCGGGGCTGGCCCGAGCCCTGCCCCTCCCTCCCCATGCAGGGCTGGTGTCTTTGCTTGCCTGAGCCCTGCCTGCCCCCCACGTGAGGCTGGGGTGAGTTCTGCCTGCCCCCCGCCCGAGCCCTGCCTCCCCCACCAGTGCGGGGCTGGCATCACGGCTCACCCCCCCTACCCCCACATGTTCCTCTGCACTGATCAAGTTGGCAAGAGCAAACGGGACAAAGGCCCACTTTTGCCAAAAAAGTCGGGAGGGCCTGCACAGGGCTTAAAAAAGGGACTGTTCCGGCCAAAACGGGACATAGGGTCATCCCACTCCAATAAGACTGATCCACGACAAGCTTTCACAAGTGTTACCGTGGGCTTGCCAGCTCCATTGTCTCAGAGAGCTGCAGACAGAGCGGCCGTGCAGTGGAGGCCTTGAAAACTAGTATCCCGTACACTGTTCTCTCTCTGTGTGAGAGTGAAACCATGGAAAATGGCTGCTGAAAAGCAGCCAAGGGCAGTAAACCAAAGCTAGTGCAGAATCAGGGAACTGTTATGGGGCTCCATCTCAGATTGATCCCTTGCGACTAAGGGAATCTGGACACGCTATCTGAAGAGCCCGGCTCTCTGCCCTGAAGAGCAGGACCATTTCCCCAAGTCATTGCTTACCAATGATCGTTCACGTGTTGCAGGAGGAGCCAGGAGAGCGGCTGGTCCGCTGTGCATGACATGCGCTCACTCCCGGAGGGGCAGACAGGGGCGGAGGAGGAGAACCAAAGCCAATCACACAGCGGGGAGATTCACTGCCTCCTTCCCTTGCTCCCCCAGGCTCTGCCAAGCTGAGTGGGTGGGGAGCACGAACAGCACTCAGCCCTGGGGCGAGCACAGGCCCCTGCACTTATGCGGTGATCAATCCTTGGCTGGATAACAGGGAGAGAGCATAGTTAGAGTTTCAATACAGCATTTAGCCATGGTAACCGTCTGATGCTGGCAGCTTATTGCATGGCGTCGGAGAACCACTGAGACCTAGCAGGGCTCGCTGACACCACCGAAAATATCCAGGAAGCATTCAGCAAAGCTCGCTTCCTCTCCGCCCTCCAGAAAAGGCTGTTTCAGGCTCTGCCGCGGCTGGGCTTCACTCTGACTTATAGATCGGTGTCCTGCTGGGCCAAGGTCAGAGGCACTTTGGCTACCCGCGGCACTAACAGGAAACATGACTGCTGTACGGGAGAGGGCTCTCCCAGCCCGGCCATGCCACAGCTCTGAGCCACCGTTCTAACTGGTCAGCGGCCTGGCTGGCTCCAAGCATAGTGTAATGCCACACACCACATTTGACACCTGATTCGAAGCCCACACTCATCGGGGGGGAGCCTTTCCACTGATTTCAGACTGCTCTGGAGCGGGCCCTTGGGTAGTAACCACGGCTGCCAACCATGCCTCACCCCTGCTAGAGGCCTAGGCTGGGCCACGAGGGCCTTTCTGTAAGCTGGCATGCGGCATTTTGCCACATGGGCAGGCTCCCCTGGCTGTGCCCATGGCATCAGGTTGGCAGAGCCTCCTTCCTCTGTGCAACTGGAGACTCCAGAGCAGGGATACTCACACTGAGGCTCGCGAGTCCCAAGTGGCTCTGTAATGCGTCTCCTGCAGCTCTGTGCAGCACATGATATTAAAATGCTCTCTGTGATTGTTCCATCCACTATAGTGCTATATAGTCAATCCATGCACACACCTCTGGCTCTGTTGGGTAATGCGGATTGCTAATTCAGCTCCTGAACCCTTGAGGTCTGAGTATCATGGCTCTAGTGTGTATGCACCCCGCCCCGCCACACACACGCCGCTGGCTCCAGGCTCTCTGTCGGCCGCTAGTGCACTATGGGAGAGCTGACCAGCTTTTCCCACAATGCATTGGCGCAGCCGCCCTGTAGCAGCTGAGCTGCGCGTGGATACACACAGTCAGGAGGCGGAAAGACTGTGGGATGGACACAACTCACCATGTGTTTGCTGTAACCAGCTTGGGTGACAGAGGGTCATGGAGAGGTTACAGAAAGACAGCTGGACAGGCAGCGTGGAGCGCCCTTTTGTCCCTTCTGAACGAGAGCGCATGCTGGAGCCATCACCATGACGGGCTCCTCACTCAGACAGCCCACAACAGGAAATGACAAGTGTCCTCAGCAAACAAACAAAAAGCCGGCAAGGAGCTTGGATGGCTTGGGGAGGGGTTGATAATGGGGTCTAGGACCCCTCTAGTCCGGCAGGTTGCTAGCTACACTGAAGGCAGTTACCATCCAAAGGCTTTGTGGTACCCTACAAGAAACAGGCAGAGTCATTTCAGTCTGGTTCACAAGGAACAGGTGCCCACAGGATGCCCCTGTTGGCCATCTCAGCAGAGATGCAAAGGATTAAATAGAGGCTAACCTATCCTCTCAGCCCATAGGGCTAGCTTAATAGGGCTAGGCTTTTCCCCCATCCACGTGGGTCCCTGTCCTGCTGACAGACGGGAGGCTTTAGTGTCCAGACTGGCAATCCGGCACCCTTCACTAGTGGCGCTGGATGCTAGAAAAAGATCTTAAAGACAACGACAATGGTGTTGGGGCAACATAGTCACTTTCCATTGACTGTTGCTATACTGGCAATTGAGCTGATTGGGAATTTTTCGACTAAGCTTTTTTTCATCCGAAAATGCAGATTTAATTGAAACCGAAAACGTTTCTGAGAATGTATCAGTTCCGACTGAAAGGTGTCTCAGGTCGAGGATGGAATTTCTGGTCAAAACAAGAGCAAAACCTGCCTTAGGATACCAAATAGCCCAGTGGTTAGACCACTCTGCTGGAATTTGGGAGACCCAGGTTTCAATCTGCTCTCTGCCTGATTTGGGCCAGGCACTTGAATCTAGATCTCCCAAGTACCAGGTGAATGTCCTAACTAATTGGCCATTCTGGGGTGGGTCTCCCTTGTTTTTTCCATGAAAAGTTTCAGAAGTTTTCATTCTGATGAGAAATGAAACCCAGATGCGGAAACCTTGATATTTTTCATGAAACAGAGCTCTTGTTTTAGCCCTCATTGACAGATTACAAATAAATCCCCAGCAAATATTTCCAGCCCCAGCATGCCCTGCTTTTTATGGCACAAGTGCCTCCACACAGCTATGCATATTGCCCTTGCCTAGTAACAACCTAACCCATGCACACGCCTCCACTGGGGAAAAGTGTGATGGTCACCATTTTGGCTGACACCCTGGCAATTTACCTGTGGACCCCCAAAGCTAAAAAGCATAGGCTGCTACAGCTTGAGTTAGAGACCCAGGCTGTCTAATTGGCCCAGCAGCAGCCCCCTATCCTCTGCAGATTGGGCACAGAAGAAACCTTGTATCACACACACATCGGGGGAGGTAGGGTGTCACACAAGCACAAACCGTCATGATCATGTGGCCCGTAGCGCTAGTCAAAAAGTTTTTCATTCAAATGATTTTCTGATGAAAAATGCTCTTCTCACAAAACAAAAAATTTTCAGGGGAAAACTTTAGTTTTGCTGGAAAATTTTCATCAGAAAAACCACAATGACGTTCCCGGCTGACCGCCAGGAAGGTTCACCTCCCGTAAGGGAAATTGACAAAAACTTTCCTGGCCCACGTTGATCACAGAGACACTCTGCAGCTTAGCCTTCCACTGAGCTCCAGGAGCTGTAAAGGCAGAGAGCTGGAGCTCTCAGCCTTGCTCACTCCTCTGCAGCTCGCGGAGCCAGAGTCTCTCCATCTCTAGAGATTAGAGGGAGGGGAAGGGGAAAAATGGGGAGACAAAGCACCCCACCTCTTTGGCTCCTGGAGCTGCAGGGGAAAGGAAGGGAAGGGAGGCTGAGTAGCCAGGCACTCTGGCCAGGGAAGGTTCTGGTCAGTTTCACAACTGACATGGACAAGAGCCTTCCAGGAGAAAGGATGAGAAATTCCATTTGGTTCTTCTGAAATGGAATTTCTCTTTAAAATTTCCCACAAAAAACCTCACCTTTGACTTTTCGTCCTAATTCAAGACAATTTTTTTTTAAGTGAAGTTTTTCCGGAAAAGGGATTTCCTTCTTCCAGCTCGTCCAAAAAGCTCTAAATTAAACACATGCTATAAAGGAAAACAATACTGGATGTTTACAGAGCGACTTCCGATCCCAAAGATTCCAACGTGCGTAACAAACTGCGCTTCCCCTACCAATGAAATGCAGCCACCTCTGAGGTGGCATGCAGCAGCATTCAGCATCAACAACCAGGAAAAGTAATTAGGAGTCCCTGGTTTTGACAAAGCTTACCAAATATGGCATTAAAAAGCAGCTACTCACACCAATGTCTCAGTTCTTAGGCACTTGCAAGGTATTGACTGTTTCTCCTAAGCCGTCTGCTACGAGTGATATTCCCAAGAGTTCTAATGTACCTGGAAAAGTCTGTTCACTGTGGATTCAATTTCTCTTTTCATTAAACACTACAACTGTATAAAGAGCTGCATTATGTAAGATAAAGGATGTTAAGCAAGCCAGATGCAAATTAAACTGACATGTCTGTCATTCGGGTGGACTGATATAACGTGGCAGCTGCTTCCCCAGCATTCAGGCCCCATCTCTGTCTCCAGCAGGACTCTTCTGCCCCTGATTTTCCTCACTGTGATTAAATGTTGGAGTGTTTTTGTGTGTGTGCGCGTGCATGAGAAAGAGCATGCAGGTGTGTGATGTGGGTGTGCACGTAAGTCTGTGGAGTGCTCTGAGCGTGGGTGTGTACACACTGCTGTGCATGCATGGTGTTTGTCAGCAGGAGTGCTGCAGAGAGCGTGTGTGGTGTTCGGTGCGGCACACGTGTGGTGCTGAGAGTGCACAGGAGTAGTTTGTAAGCATGACTGTTGTGGTGTGGTAACACAACCTGCTGAATTTGTGTACGCAAGGTGTACTTAGAGCATCCGTGTGGAGTTCACGTGCACTAAATGGGGTGTGTGTGTGGTGTTTGTGCCAGCATTGTGTAAACGCTTGAATGTTTTGTCTATTAACCCCGCTCAAAAACAGTTTTTCACCCTCGATCTTATGCCAACTTCCCATGTCTCTGTATGGGCCGGCAGAACAGCGGAGGAGAGATTTTGTTAACAATCTACAGTTCCAAGAGAAAATGAGCGAGATCAAACAAGCTGAGAAGTAGTATCTGTCGGAAAACCTGTTCTTTTGGCAGGCAAGCTAGGAGAGCCAGGTTCTTTGGCCAACTGGAGTGCTGCTTTATGTACCAATGTGAATTCTACTAGCTTGGTGTGGGATTCTCTCGGCTATAGACACTGCAACTTAATCTCCATCATCATCATCTTATTCAGGCATTCTCAGCCAGGAGTGATGCTGCCATATTTCTGTAGGATTTCCAGAGTCTCAGCTTCTGGAATGTGCTCAGTACCTCTCCCAGAGCCTCTGCTGTACTGTAATGTAACTAATACGGCATGTTTGAGAGAGAAATCAATTCTCCCCTGGCACCTCGCTTCCCTGTGACTGAGCTTCCCCCTAAAATAGCCATTGACAATGAAGACATCATTAGCCAGGCTCCTCCATGCCCCTGCTGGGTGGTAAAGGTTAGCTGCTATGGTTTGGATCTGTCCCTAGGTTCCATTAGGACTGGGTCATCCCCATGTTCCTCCCTTAGGGCATGTTACAAATCTGGTCTATTTCAGATGGATTATTCTTATGGCCCTTGTGCCGGTATTTGACCCTCCCTTTGGTTTTCCCCATTTCTCCCTCTGGAGTTGGGAACTGGTCCCTTTGTGGGTAAAGTGCTGGCTACTGGCTTTGTGCCAGTTCTTCTTTTAAAGGCTGACGGCCCGTGGCTGGCTGTTTCATTTGGGGCTTGCATTATACAATCATTGTAATATCGGGCCCAACATTTCACACAGCCCCACAAGGGGGATGGCTCTGGCTTCTCTCACTCCCTGAGCTGAGCACATGGCAGACTCAGTCCCTCTGTGGAGGCTGCAGCATCCTGCGTGGTAGAAAACAGACAGGACTCTGTTATGCTGAATATACAAAGGATTCTTTACTGAAGCTGCGGGACATTGACACTAGCTGTTGTCCTCCCTGGCTCTCTACCTCCCAGCCTGACTGACAGAACCTGTGCTACCTACCATTACCACATTCGTTCTCACTAAGTCCCAGCTTGGATCTTGCGATCACAGAAGGGACTGCCACACCACATTAGATTCCTCCCCCCCGGCACATATCGGACACTACAGAAAGAGGGCCAAGGACTGCACGCTGCTGTCAGACTAAGAGGGGTGCTGGTGGGACCTCCATCTTTGGGACAAGGCAGGGTGTAGTGATGTGGGGCGTTGCTGACTTTGGGCCTGACTGAGATGTCCCAGCATGCAATGGATTGGCGACATCACCGCTGACCAGTGCTGGAGCAGGGGGCTATCTGGCAGTGGAGCACGGAAAGTCAGTTTGATTTTTATTCAGTAATGGGCTGCTCTTTTAGGGTCTGAAATGTTCTCAGAGGACAAAGCAAGAGGAATATGAAGTTGAGAGAACAGATGGATAGTGACTAAAACAACTTCCTTTGGGAAAGACTCTCTGCTCCAGGACAGAGCAGGGGTACCAGACACTGCTAGCACAGTACGCACTGGGATATCTCAGCACAAGGAAAAATGTCAGCCATCATGGTGCATTATCTGTGTGTGCCTGGAAAAATACAAAATGTGACATTTTAAACAATCATTAAGAAGGCTGCCATAACTCTAGCTCCCTGGGAGTATGGACGGATCCTTTCTTTGTGCCTCTCTGCAGAGACCAAGAACAATGCCTCTAGGAACAGCTGACAATGCACAACCCCACCACAGCCCACCACACAAATAAATAAATGGCTTAAAGCTACAATTAGATTAAGGTCAATCTGCATAACTAATGGTTTATTCAAACACATTCCGCCTCTTCTGTTCCTAAGTTGTCCATGAAGAGATTGCACTTTGTTCAAACTTATTTCTCAAACAAGCACTTTGGAAAATTTTACTCAGAAGCTGAGCAACTTAATATGACGATCTGGGGACTGCGTCTTTACAGTCTGCGGTGTACTGAAAACTGTGTACAAATTGTAGAGCTATCACTTTAAATTTCTAAGGCATTTCCTTGCATTTCCTTTGCAGGCTAGGTGGCTCTTTCACGAACCCAAAGGCAGCACTGTTAAATGCCATTCTCCATTCACCATACAGTGAAACGTTTCTCTTGCCTCATCTGAAAGACCTTTCAGCTCAGCAAGTCGTTCTGTTTCTCCGGTATTTGCAGTACCTGTATATAAAGTGCAGTGAAAAAGTTAGTATGAATTTTCCTGGCATGCGCTCTCCAACCATAAACCAGATCATGGACTGGATGTGCCTGTTACTAGATGCTCATTTTACAGTTGTCGTGATGCTACCAGAAGCAAAAGGATTACTTTTTAGCTGTGATCAGAGTCAGCCTGAAGACAGACAGCCTTGAGTAAGGTGGGGTGAATTGTGCCTGTGTCTGTCTGTCTGTCTTAGAGAGCAGCCTGCTTTGTCTCTCTTTGGTTTTGGTTCTTGTGTTATTGTTCTGAATTCTAAGAAATAAAGTTATATTTCACTGCAACCTTCCAGTATTTTATGTTTTATCTAATTGCTCTGTGTGTGCGTGGTGAAAATAACACTGTTTATGAGTTGTGTGTGAGATCATGGTCTCTGTATGTATCTCTGCCAAGCTGCAATCTCCATTTTGAAAGTATAGCCTCCTGTCTTCTTTATTATCCTTTCACTTCCATGTTGGACTGAAATTCTAACTGGGGAACTGGCAAAGGCCTAACAAAAGTGGACTGTTAAATCTGGATGGAACTCTATTAAAAAAGAAAGCACCCTAGACAAACAGCTGGCACCTACCCTTACGGTTGCTACCTTTCTAATTGCTGGTAACTGGACCCCCAAGGCTCCCCCACTCTGCCCCTTCCCCCAAGGCCCCGTCCCCATCACTTGCTCCTCTCCCCCTGCACCCACCTCCGTCACTCGCTGGATTGTCTCCACCTCCCTCACCCCCTCAGCTGGGCTCCCTCTGCTTCAGGACTGGGATGGGACCTATTGCGGCCTGACAAGGAGCCTGCCTGCAGGTAGGAGGCAGCCCTGGCTGAGCGGGGCTGGCACAGGTTAATGACCCAGCACCTTTCCCCTCCCTGCAGTCACCAGACTTTTGGTATCTGGTCAGTACTAACTGGATGCTGCCAGGTCCCCTTTTCGACCAGACTTTCTGGTCAAAAACCAGGCATCTGGCAACCCTAAATGGCACCCATGCACAGAAGCCAAAACCCGGATGGCTGGCAACCCTACCTACCCTGGAGAACTGATTTGTCAGGGAAGAGGTCACCTAGCAACGAGGTGACCTGCCAGAACTCTGGTCAGCTGTTGAGGCCAACCAGGGAGTCACCTGACAGAGCAGGCCGGAAGATTAAAGAGGACCAGAGTGGCTTTAGATGATGGCTCTTCAGCCATTTTTACTCCTTAAGATGAGGGAAGCAACTGCAGGAGCCAGATGAGGCAAGGGAGGTGCAGGACACCCTGCCTCCCTGAACACAGGGGAAGGGTCAGCTGGAGAGGGGAAATGCATGTATGGGGTATTATTTTTGTAACAATCTGTACATTTCTCATACAAGTAAGTAAAGAGCACTAATGTATTAGATGCCTGTACAAAGTATCTGTATATGCCATATGCCCCATGAGACAGCTGAACTGTGTCCCAGAAGACTCATACCTTCGGTGGGATTGTGGGAGAGAGTATGTTTAAATTACAGGAAAAAGAACGAGGAGTACTTGTGGCACTTTAGAGACTAACAAATTATTCCCTTTGCTTATTCTCCCCCCCCCACCCCGCCACTGTTACTCACACCTTCTTGTAAACTCTTGGAAATGGGCCATCCTGATTATCACTACAAACATTTTTTTTCTCCTGCTGATAATAGGTCACCTTAATTGATCACTCTCGTTATAGTGTGTGTAGCAACACCCATTGTTTCATGTTCTCTGTGTGTATATATATCTTCCTACTGTATTTTTCACTCCATGCATCCAATGAAGTGGGTTTTAGCCCACAAAAGCTTATGCTATAATAAATTTGTTAGTCTCTAAGGTGCCACAAGTACGCCTCGTTCTTTTTGCTGATACAGACTAACATGGCTACCACTCTAAATTACAGGAGCAGCACTGGTTCCAGGGGCAGGACAGGGATTGCATGGATGCAGCTCTTGGGAGTGGGAAGGTGCTAGACAGAGAGTCTGCACCCAGGCAGTGTGTCTATGGCCCCTATGACTGGGCCAGTACCTGGGCTGTGTTCAGACTCCAGAGGCTTGGTCGCCTTCCAACAGTCTGGTGGGTTGCCAGCAGGGGAATTCTGGCCAGATCTGTGACACCTTTAGGAACCTAAAGTCCCACTGAAAGTCAAGGGGACTTAGACTTCTAAGGCCAGGAGTACACGAGCAAAGGTTGCTGGCTATACTGGTGAAAGCCATAGCAGTGCACCCTCCTAGTGCAGATGCAGTTTGTACTGGTAAATGGTTCTTTTGCCGGTATAACTTATGCTGGTTCCTGGAGCAAAATAACCCACACCACCAAAAGCATTTTTATGGCCGTAAAACTGTCTCTAGACTAGGGCTTTTGCAAGGCTGTAAAAATGTCACAAACAATGTCACAAACACAGATCACACCTCTAAATGATACTGCTGTATCAGCAAAAGTTTCTACCATATCCTTGGCCTTAGTCACTTAAGTGCTTTTGAAAATGTGGCCCTCTATGAACAATTCTTAGTCAGTAGTTTGATTGCAGACAGCTTGCGACAGGAATTCAGAATTCAAGATGTTTTAACTGGACACAAGTCCCATGACGTTGCGGTTTGCTGAGTGGATGGAGCGTAACGTAACTCTTCGGATCAAGTTGCTAGTGCAAATACTTATGATCACCAATCTGAAATTGGCTCTCTGCATTTCTGCACTATTGACTTGAAAATCTGTTTCTGCAAACATTCCTGCCAGTGAACCCATTCACTAGAATGGTCACGGAAAGCAAACACGAATGGAGTATGGACACTGCTAAATCAATTTACATAAGCATTCAAATCAACATTTGTTGAGGAGTTTTTCAGTAGCATACACCCAGCTGTAGCTACAGTCTTGCCCAATATGTGTGCTTAAGTTCTGTGCATAGGCGCGGGAACTAGCAGTGCGGGGGGGTGCTGCAGCACCCCCAGGTTTTACACGGGGCTCAGCTCCTGGCCCCACGACCAGGGTCCCGACTGCTGGCCCCACGGTAAGGGCTCTGTGCCTGCCCCTGGCTGTGGCCTCAGCCTGGGCCCCCTTCCCATCCTGTCCGCGTCCTCCCATCCTGAAGCCATGGCCCTGCTCCTGGCCTCAGCTCTAGGGGCGGCAGGGGGCTTAGACAGGGGCAGTGTGGGGATGCAGCACCTCTACTTTAAAAAGTCTTCCAGAGTCACTGTGTTCTGTGCATCATGATTGGGGCACATTGGTTCTAACTTACATGCTTTTCACATCTGAAGAGATAAACTTACTGCGTTATCATCTATTTTCAGTCAATTATACCCCCAGAAATCCTGGCATATAATGGTCTTTTTTCTGTCCTTTTTAAAATCTCTCAGTGGATGCTAAAGTCACCATGTGGTCCACAGTAAAACCCTAAATGTTTGTAGTGCCAAATAAATAATGATCAAAAGTAGACAAATGAAAAACAAAGTTTAAGAGAGATTATATAATGCAGCCTATGATCCAAAGAGAGAAAGTCAGATTGAAAGGAGTGAAGCAAGCATTTGGTGGAAATACACACGGGTTTACAACGGAAGTGCAGATTTTTGCTATAGGCACAATGTATGCAACCACCTGAAGAATTTTAATTGTGGCTTATTTTGTACATGGGTCTAAGCGGGAGCCAGGAGCTTTTAATACCAAGAAAGCAATTTTGTATGCAATGCCAGCTCAAACAGGAAGCCATCAGAGGGGCCATAATTAGGCAATAAGACACTCCCAGGCAATGGATTTTAGGGGATCTGTTGGACGCCTCGAGTGGTGTTCAGGGACATGAGGCCGAAGGACATGGGACTTTCAGAGAGCAAGAAGTGCAATTATTTCCGAGGACTACTCTGGCCCAGAGTGCCTGCTTCCTTTTAGCAAGAGAGCATAGAAAGAATTCTAAAAGAAATAAAAAACGTTAGAGCTGCCCATTTTAGAGGGGCTAGAAATATACCTCTCCAACTCACGAATCATGGCAAACCAACCAGAATGTGGCACACCCATTCTCCCACCTCCATATGTGGAACAGTGTCCTGCTTTCAGACTAAAATGCAGTGTAAGTCAAAAGGCATCTTCCAGCTTTCCATTTGCCTGTGTAGATCTGCTGCACTGCTGTCCTGGGTAAAGGACTTCCACAGTGGCATCCGATGCATCATGCACCAAGGGCAGACAATTGTAACCCTGTCCGCTCACACTGTCTCACATACAGCTTGGTGGCCTGGGATGGGTTCACGGGGTACGGAAGTGGTTGGGGGAAGGAGGAGTTGCTGGGAACTGCACAGCGGGATTGGAGCAGGATCCAATGCCTCATAGTGGGAGGTAAGAAGCCAATCAAAAACGTGCTGCTCCCTCCACATTGTCACACCAAGGGTTACCCTGGGCCCAGCTCTTCTTCAACGGGGGCAGGCTCCTTTTCCAGTCAGTGGCTAGTCAAAGCAGCGTGACTCTGGGGAACCACAGTTACTCTCAGCCAGCTGGATGAGAGTTCAGACCTGCTCCATTTGTGTGTCAGGAGAGGACGGACCAAATACAGAGAGGAGTCTAAGTTGGCAGAATTCACCCCCCAGACCTTGCCAAGCACAATTTTGCTCTCTCAGTGGTGTAGGTCAGGGTTAACATCATAAAAGCCAGCGGTGTAACTGGCACCAGCACCAGGACCTCGGTACACACCTTACAGCAACTTAGACATCACCCCCTGCCCGCCAACACATTCATCTCTGCATTTGTCCCAGTAAGCCAGCCCAACTCAGCATGACTCACAGAGAGGGGTGTAGTAGGAAAGGCAGCTAACCGGAGAGTGTAAGAGTACGTGAGGGAGGCCACCCCCTATTGTAACTTACCTGTTCTCTTGCCCCATCCAGTCCATAGAGAATGCAGCCACTCAGATCAGCTCCCCTGCCCTTAGCTCCGACTGCGTCACTTCCTTTTCAAATCCTTCCTTTGGCTCGCCTGGCTCCACTGCACCAAATTCAAGCCCCCTGCAGTTGCCTTCAATGCCCTACATAATTCTGCCCCTCACTACGCCCTGCTGGGCTTACTGCATGGGCCTGCATCCCCATCCGTTCTGCCAGCAATGCCCACTCCAGTGCACTGTCGGTCCACCTCTCCCCTGCCCTTCCCTCCACATCACCCTCTGACCCATGAAACTCCCTTCTCAAGCTGGCCCGCAAGGTCGCTGCCCTGCACTCATTAAATCTCTCCCAAAGACCCACCGCCTCCAAGAAATGAACCGATGATGGGCCGGAGCCAAAGCCCTCTGCAGGCCATGAGAGGCCTTCCATTAACTCCAGTGGGCTTTGGATAAGGCTCTAAGGCATCTGTTTATCTGTTTCATCTCTTCACACTCGAGGGAGCTGCCCATTTAGGGACTGAATGCTGACAAGGAGAGGCCTAGAAGCACCGGCAATAAGTCTGGGGGCCGCTGTCGGGGGAGAGGAGCGGGTGACTCCGGAAAGAAGATAGGCACTTACTGACTGTTGACATTCCAGCCTTAATGTTAACTCAAGGTTATTTTTGTACCTACACACAGTGCTGCAGAGCATGCACATTTTACGAGACAGGCAGACACCCGTATTTACCGCTAATCTTGGCTCAACGAAGCTTCCTGTCGGGTAGATGAGGAACATCTGTGCGGGATCTTGAAGGCAGCACAGCGCATCTGTCAAGGTGGTGGCAGCTCCCGGCGGGTTTGCAGCCAGTTTTGCACAGATAAGTACTAGCTGACGTTACAAAGTTGCTCCATTCACCGGGACCGTTTCAATCTGGGCGAACCCTCTTTAACCCTTGTTCTACTCATCACCCTCAGAGACTGCAGCGGTGATCCAGTTGGCAGAGGGGATGTCACACTCACAGCAGAACTCAGCCCTCCCTGCCCTGCAGCCTTGGATAATCATCGCACATCACAGCAGGAGGTGCAACCTGGAGGGGGAAAGACATTGGACATGGGTCTGCTGGACCACTGCACAACACTAGGATCCAGATTCTTTTCTCCTGTACTCTGGCCTTACTTCAAACAGAGTCACTCCAGATTTAAACCAGTTTAAGTGAGGCTTGGTCTACACTGAAGATTGGCCCCAGTTATAGCCCAGAGGTGTGGCTGCACCAATGCAAGCTATAGAATAGACAGACTACTGTATATTGGACGCTGTGATTTGCACCTGCTTGGAATCAGGATGAGATGCACTGGCTTATATTGGCTTTGCCTGCCTACATCAGAGCAGCCACACTAGTGGCTGAAACCCCCAAGGTGGACAAGGCCTGAGCTCCAGATCTGGACCCATCTCTCTCTGCTAAGGGGCCTGCCAAAATGCTCCTCTTGTCTAACTCAGTGCTTATGTAATGCTTTGCTGCTTCTCGTATTTTACTGCTGGAGGCAAAGGCCGAACCAGCCAGACAAGTGCAGGATGTACCCCGGCTCCAGTTTGGCAGGCAGAGTGAGCATGAATAGGTCTGAATGAATGCTTCCCAGACAGCTAGCTGGGAGGGAGGAAGAGACCCTGGGTGTGATTATGTAAATACAGTTTGCTCCTACTTTGCTTAGATTTGCTATATATTCAGCTGATGGAGCGGTGTTTTGCTCATTGTAATCAACTTGGCTGGTGTTGGGTCACAAATTGTCTTAGAACTGGATGCCGGGGTAGTGACATTGTGGTCACCAATGCCCCCCATCCAGGGTGGGAGGTGAACTCTGCAGATGCACCTCTGAACTCTGGGTCTGCACTGACCAAGGACAGCAACTGTGAGTGGGGTGTAAAGGACTGGGCACATGAAGGGTCGGGCACATGAAGGCACATTTTGGGTTGCTGAACTTAAGAACCTGAGGGGAAAAGGGCACTGCCCAACCTACTTGGGGGTGGGTTTTTACTCATGGTTTATGTTTATGAACCCTGTTTGTGATGTTTTCCCAAATTAATGCCAAGTTACTTCCCTCCTTTTAATAAAAGTTTCTTTTCTACACTCAGACTCTGTGCGTGTGAGTGGGGAAGTTTTGCCTCTCAGAGGCACCCAGAGGTGATGTATAAATTTCCCAGGTTACTGGGTGGGGGCTCGAGCCGGTTCTGTGTTGGAACGATGGAGAGGAACCCCTAGATATTGAACCCGGCCCTGGTTGCTGCTGGCTCCACCTGGCAGAAGGGTTACAGACCATTTACTGTGGGTCGGTGAGGTGGAAGGAGGAAATCATTCGCCGCACTGTGCATCAGGTCAAAGCCGAGTCTGCGAGAGGGGAGTGATCTAAGCTGGGCTCCTGCGCTCCTGTCGCTGGTCACAGGAGCGACTCTCTGCCACATTCCCGTGCCCAGCCAGCCTTTGAAAAGCAAGGCAGGGACGCAGCCCTTGTGGTTAGCGAGAGCTGCCTTCTCACCCTGGCGCAGGGACACCAGTCGGCATCCTGGCTGAGCCAGGAAACATCCTGACGAGAGGCAGAGCCCAGTGCTGTGAATTCCTGCCCTTTCCACAGCTCTTAGACCAGTCCTGTTCCTTTCCAGCCTCACAACCACACCTCTCAAACAGGCCCCCACGAGATCCCCCCTCAGACACAACAGCCTCCTCTGTTCTCCCAGTGCACACACAGACGTTGCCTCCCTTCAACCCATACAAAATACAGCCACTCAGGTCATCTCCCCAGCTCAACCAATTGACCAGGTCCTTCACCACTCCCAGTCCCTCCACTGGCTCCGCATCTGTTAGCCCAGCAATTTTAAGCTTCTGGTCACCCCCACCCTTACAGGGGTGTCCCTCCCTTATCCTTTAACCACCAGCCCACAACACCGCTGAGCCATATCCCCTAGCGCTCCACCCCCTCTGCACCACCTGCATTCTCACCCTTGTCGTCTCGCTCGTCATCTTCTCCCACAACTGCCTCTGCAGTCTCGTGTGCATGGTGCAAGCTCACCGCGCTCAGCCACAGAGCCTGTACCCTGCCCACACGCCACGCCCTCTTACAGACCCACTTGTCCTGTGCAGCCCCAGTGAACCTAACTTCTAAAATAACCATCCGGTGCAGTGAGCTGTAGCTCACGAAAGCTCATGCTCAAATAAATTGGTTAGCCTCTAAGGTGCCACAAGTCCTCCTTTTCATCTCGCTTCTCCTTCCCGTACCCTCTGCCTTATACCATGAGCTCTTCAAGGTGGGACTGTCCCTGCTTCGCTGCCTGGAAAGCACTACTACACAGTGCGCACTAACTCACAAAGAGCAACAACATTTCCTGTTTGTGTAACACTAGCACATAGGGGGCCCAGGTAAAATCAGAGCCCCTTGGGGCTAGTGCTGTCCAGACACACAATAAGAGAGAGCTCCTGTCTCAAGAGCTCACACTTAGCGCTTAAGCAATGCTTTTCATCTGTAGGGCTCCAAGTGCTTTACAGAGGTGGAGATCATTAGAGCTGGTTGAAAAAAAATGCCTGTTATAGGTCAGGGAAATTTTTTGAAAGAATTGTTTTGCCAGATTTCCCCAGGATACGTTTTCCAGGTTTTAACTGGAACTGGAACCTAAACATTTTTTGTTTTTTGAAAACTATTTTGGTAAAAAATAAATGAATACAAAAAAAACGAGAAGTACTCATGGCACCTTAGAGACTAACAAATTTATTTGGGCATTCAGGGCCCCAGTTCCGAAAACCAACAAAACAGAACCAAATAGCACTCCGGTTCTATTTTGTTGGTTTTCGGAACTGGGGCCCTGAATGCCCAAATAAATTTGTTAGTCTCTCAGGTGCCACGAGTACGCCTCGTTTTTTTTTTTTTTGCTGATACAGCCTAACACGGCTACCACTCTAAATGAATACAGTTTAGTTTTCAATAAAATACATTGGTCAAATTTTTCCCAGTTTTTTAAAAAATAAACTAAAGTGAAAAACATTCCAAGACAATTTTGGTGTAGGTTGAAAACCCATTTTGCGTCAGAAAAATTTCAGGTAGGTCTATTCAATTCTCCCCATTGTACACATGGGGGGATAAGGAAGCAGGGTCAAATGACCCCTTACTGGCCTTGGCTGAGACCTAACCTCTCTGGACCTGATTCTCTGTTGCTCCGTGCCTGCATTTGGAAAAGATATCACTCTTGGGGCAGCCATGGACCGACCCAAAAGGCAGCCTTGGGGCTGCTCTAGCTTATGCTCCAGCTGCAATAGCTTTCTAGGGATTGTCTGCCACTTTACACTAGCGGAAGCAAAATCTTTCCCTGTCACGTCTCATCTCTTCTCTTCCCCAGCTCAGTCCCTTCACCAGGGGAACTGAGAGAGAGGCCGGACTAGCATAGATCTGTTCTGGGAGCCCTACACCAACAGATGGAGCAATAGGTATTACCTGGGAGCCTCTTCCCCGCCTTTGTGGCCTCATTACAATGACAGAGCAAAGAGACAGAGTACAAGGGAGAATCGGGTACTCAGTCTCGGTTACCCAGTCTGTACAATGGGTTTATCAGCCCCAATTAGGCCCCAAGGGCCACAGGTTGAGGGGATCCTCAATTCAAACTAATTTCCCTGTACCTCACAGGAAGGGGCAGGAAGATCAGCCATCTCCATGGCACTGCAGCCTGCCACGCTCAGATCGAGGACATTTTAAATACCCCTCCTTACACCCTCCAGAAGTCTGTGCAGCAGATTTAAATGATCCGTAGATCACTCCAGTAGTTAAGAGGACTGTGTCAGGTCACCCTCCCTCCTTTTGTTCGACCCATTTGTCCTAGATGCATAGATTCCAAAGCCAGAAGGGTCCATTGTGATCATCTAGTCCAGTGGTTTTCAAACTTTTTAGGCTGCCTACCTCTTTCCAAATAATGTAGGCCGTTGTGTACCCACATCTGAGATAGGGTCAAATATACCTATGATTAGGTTACCAAGTCTTAGTAAATAAAGTGCATTGTCCGCCATCACAGGATTTTTCTCGTGTACCCTGTGACAAGAGCTTGCGTACCACTAGGGGTCCGTGTACCCCAGTTTGAAAACGACCGATCTAGTCTGACCTCCTGTCTAACACAGGCCAGAGAACTTCCCCCAAAGTAATTGCCAAAGCAGATATTTTAGAAAAACATCCAATCTTGATTTTAAAATGATCAGTGATGCAGAATCCACCATGATGCTTGGTAAATTGTTCCACTGGTTAACTACCCTCACTGTTAAAAATTTACGCCTTATTTCCAGTGTGAATATGTTTACCTTCCACCTCCAGCCGTTGGATCACATTAGACCTTTCTCTGCTAGATGGAAAAGCCCATTACTAAATATCTGTTCCCCATGTATATACTTACAAACTGTAATTGAGTCACCCCTTAGCTTTCTATTTGTTACGCTAAACAGTTGTGTCTCATCTTCAGTTTGACTGTACGCTACACTGTCACACTCTGAGCACACAGCACCCCGAGCAAGGAGAGACAGTGCTTATATACAGACTGTTAGTAGGGGTAGGCCTCCCTCACTCTTTCTACCCCATGAATCTGCATTTAAAAGTTTGGGTTAAACCTGGACCCCTTCCTTGCCCCCCAAATGTCCCCATGTGAGCGCCAATCAATTTAACCTGGGGTCTTCGTTGCCCACATCGTGCCACTGGCCGTTAGCCAGCCTGTAAATTAAAGGCCTCCAGCTAGCACCCCATCATCCTAACGACACAGTGCCCCTTCAGCACCACCTGCCTTTGCTGGAGGACCCACGCCTTATGCTCAAGCAGCTTCCTCCGTGCTGTGCCTGCTACTGTCACCCACATTAACACAGTGTGGCTCTGTCCCCCTCTGCTGTGTGACCCTACCAGGGCACTGCTCCCTGCTCTGTGCGAACAGCCCTCTGGGTCAATTAGTGCTGATCCTAAACACAGCAACGTGATGGAATCCACATTGAAGATGCAACATGAAGTGAGCATCAGTTCACTCAGGTTAGGAATAGATTTTCTTCCTTTCCTTCTCCTCTGTCCTCCCCCAGCTCAAAAGAAAAATTATCAGCCTCTGCCTAAAGGTTACCAGCTTTCATACAACATCTCCTGCTCCCCCAACCCCACTCCAAATCACCTTCGAATTGCTACTGCATTATTCCACCCATTTTTAAAAACTCTAATTAAAGACACACTCAAATCAGAGAGCCTATTTTTAGAATAATGGCCTGGGACCAGCTCTGCCACAGAGACATGCTGTGTGCCTTTAAACACCAGACTGATCCTCTCTGTGCCTCAGTTTACCGACCTGCAGGCAGTCATACTAACGCACCTCAGAGGGATGCTATGCAAGTTGATTTATGTCCATAGAGTTTTTTAAAGTTTTCTGTTGAAAAATGCTTGTTAGATTAGACTGTATTGCTTCTTCACTTCCTACATTCCGTGTCCCACAGAAGCCAAAGAGAAACAGTGTTTGCAGTAATACTGCTCCCTCGTTTTGCATGTCGTTCACATTAATTTCCAGCACAACATACAGTGTCCATAGACTATCTACACATAATGCAAAACCCAGTAGAAATCTTAAGAGACACATGCACTCTCTTCTCCGTCTCCCACACATGGAGACACCTTCTGCACAGATATTACATTGTCACACGCATGGTGCACAAGTCTCAGACTGCCCTCCCAGTACGTACACACACACACACACACACAATTGACCCACATACACCGCACGGACGCTACACACAGATATTATGCATGCACACAAACCCCAAATACCTACACCTCACACGCGTGTGCTCACACACAGATGCACACAGAAAAAAATACCAAGACACACCACATAGTGCACACTCACAAACTGCTCTTCAGAGTCACATACACCACTGAGACCGTTCTGGGTCAGTCACTGCTTCCCACACTCACCAAGCCAGATCCACTGCACATCAGGCAAAACTGTCAGCAGCTACTCACCCCTCATGGCCCGTTCCTTTTGCTATCAGCCGCGATGGACCGTCCTCTGCTCAGACGGCATCACAAAAGGCCACACACACGCACAAAACCGTGGAAGGGACCAAAAAGAATCCCACCTAGCTACACAACTGTATTTGTCTGGCTCTTCACAGGAGAGGAACAGAGTCATGGGTCAAAGCTGGTGCCTGACAAGAGCAAAGCACACAGCTGCGGCTACTGTATAAGGACTGCAACAGTAAAGAGCTCAGAGAAGAGGAGGGTTTGTCCAGGCTATTCACTCTATGCAGAGTTCCTCGGCTTACCCAGCACTGGGCTCCAGCCATGCACTCACTAATACATCCCAGACGTCAGGGGCAGGGGGTGGGCTCTGCTTGCTCTCTCTGGCTGAGCAAAAATGCAGAGACACTGGGTGAGCGCATAGAACACACATCTCTGGCAGGCTCGAGGGTCTGCTTTATGTTACCGGACTTGTAACATAAGTGTAGACATACCCTTACATAGCATCACTAGCATAAAATGTGTCATCATATTTTCACTTTTTATTTGCCTTGCTGATAACCTCTTCAAAAGTTTTACAGACTCTCTTAAGTATATTTGCATGGCTACATATACTATTTTAAATGCAAAAAAAAAAAAAAAAAAAACATTGAGGCAATGCTAGTTTTCAAATTTAGAAGTCAGGAAATGCAATAGCTAATGTTTCCATAACATTAGTTCACC
The DNA here is from genome assembly GCF_015237465.2 of Chelonia mydas. NCBI lineage: Eukaryota > Metazoa > Chordata > Testudines > Cheloniidae > Chelonia > Chelonia mydas. Next base: position 254,333,301 of record NC_057850.1, read on the forward strand.
CACATTGTACATGTGCAGTATTTCAGAGGACTAGTTAAGGTGTACTATACATCTTAACATAAAATTATTGCAATATTTTTATTAAAATTTACCAAGTGAGCCATGAAGTCTATGTATTCTCACCATGACATTAAATATAATTGGGGAAAAGTGATATTCACTGATTAAAACAAAACCAAAACCATACAACTTTTCCTAGATAAGTGTTTAAGTAAATATTGGCTATGTTGCTTTAGATCTATAGATAGGGCCCTACCAAATTCATGGTCCATTTTTGTAAATTTCACGTCCATAGCATTTTAAAAATCTTGAATTTCACCGTTTCAGATATTTAAATCTTAAATTTCATGGTGGTGTAACAAACCATGAATATGTATTTGAAAACGGCAAAATATAAACATGTAAAGCCCTTAAGACTCAACGTTTCTCAAACTGGAGGTCTCAACCCAAAAGGGTGTTGCAAGGCTATTGTAAGGGGGTCACGGTATTGCCACCCTTACTTCTGCACTGCCTTCAGAGCTGGGTGGCTGGAGAGCGGCGGCTGCTGGCCGGTGCCCAGCTCTAAAGGCAGCACTGCCACCAGCCGCAGCACAGAAGTAACGGTGGCAATACCATGACCCCCTACAATAGCCTTGAGATGTTCTTTTGGGTCGGGACCTCCAGTTTGAGAAATGCTGTGTACTTTTGTATACTTTTAACCCTATAGTATAGGGTAAAAGTACATAAAAGACCAGATTTCACAGGGGAGACCGGATTTCACGGTCCGTGACGCATTTTTCATGGCCACGAATTTGATAGGGTCAAGAGTATTAAGTGCAATGTGGCTCAGCTAAGCCAAGCTAATATTGTCATGAGCATGTTTCCTCAGCAAAAGTTAGTAACTATTATATTAAAAACAATTATACCGAAGACTCAGTGGACCTATGGTGACAAGTTGTTGCAATAGAGTTGGAGATGAAATTCAATCCAGTCCAGCCCCAAGTGGGAAACTTAAAGATTTTTAGTCCTGCCTTAATTGCAAACCTTATGCAATCTTAACTACAGAGTCATTACTGAGACTTCCAAATTATTATTACTTATTTTTATTACCATAGTGCCTAGGAGCCTTAGTCAAGGACCAGACCCCTCCCGCCCTCCCCCCGACTCCTCCCACTGCGCTAGGCACTCTACAAACACAGAACAAAAAGCAGGGGATCTGCCCCCAGAGAGCTTACAATAATGGCGTTATTATATTACCAGTATTATTTTCTATCCTATTCTTTATACACCCCATATTTTGTTTGCTTTCTTAACCACTGCTGCACCTTGAGCAAAGGTTAAGCAGAGTGGGATCCTGGTCTACGACTGGCAAATCTGCAAACTATCGCAATGCAAATAATAAATTAATTAATAAATACTAATAGAGCCCTCCACAGTGATGCCACGGCAAAGATTTTATTCCCTGATTTGGTTGCAGTTCATTGTGAACACAATTCCATGGAGCAGTTCAAGCTGTTCTTTCCACTAGGTAATCCTAAGGCATTTGTCGACTCAATTGCTATCCACGCTCCTAGCTTTGTTAAATCCCTGACAGCCATCTCTGGTCTAAATAACATTGGGTCCATCTGCAATATCTGCCAGTTCGCTGTTGACCACCTCCTTTCCAGCTCGTTAATAAACCTAACACCAGAACTCTTATGGATCCTCGTGGCTGTTAGCCTTTTGCCATGCTGAGGATGGACTGCTCGTTTCCACTCTTTGTTTTCAGTCTCTCATAGACAGGAAGGATTGCCCAGTGTTTAAGGCACTAGGGTTAGAGAACCAAGATTCCCTCCTCTGTCATAGGCTTCCTTGGACCTGGGGCAGATCACTTGGGCCTGGTCTACTCTAGAAAATTAGGTCAGTTTAACTACATCAGTCAAGGGTGTGAAAAATCTACACCCCTAAGTGGTGCAGTTAAGCCGACCTAAGTCTCTCCGTAGACAGCACTAGGACGATGGAAGAATTCTTCTGTTGACTTAGCTACCGCTTCTCAGGGAGGCGGATTACCTACCCCGGTGGGAGAATCCCTTCCATTGGCATAGGCAGAGTAGTGCTTCCGTGTAGACAGCAGTGCGGCTCTGCCGCAGTAGCATTTCAAGGGTAGACTAGCCCTTAGGGTGTGTCTTCACAGCACAGTTAGCTTGAGGTATAAGCCAAATGTTAACCATAACCCAACTCAGTCCACACACAAAAGTCTCTAGCTCCAGTCAAATGGGGTTTAAACTCAACATAGGTGGCCTCTCAGGGACTGCTGGTTGGCGCTCAAATGCCACTGAAGCGGAAGCCAGTAATGCCGTGGGGACTCAGCTATGGTCTGTCTGTGCCTCAGTTCCCCATCTGTATAACATCCCTGCCTGCCTCGTAGGGGTGTTGAGGATAAAAGACTCTAAAGATTGTGAGGTGCTCAAGTACCAGTGATGAGGGCCCGATAAGTACCTTAAATCAGTGGTTCTCAACCCGGGGTATGCATGCCCCTGGAGATACGCAGAGGTCTTCCAGGGGGTACATCAACTCATCTAAATATTTGCCTAGTTTTACAATAGGCTACATACAAAGTCAATACAAACTAAAATATCATACAGACAATGACATGAGCCACATTCTCACTATTCTAACACAGAGCCAAGGAGAAGCCATTCCGACCTCACTTAAATAAGAAACAAAATCATGCAGCAATCAAGAGCATGAGGGGGATGGAAGAAAGAGATGAGAGAAGGGTGCCTTACACCATCTCATGGACCTTCTCCAGAGCTTGCCCTGACCTGTTCCCGGGCTCACTGTATCCCTCCTTCATGGGAGAGGTTTACATCAGTGCACTGACGTGAAATTAAGACACAAGCTGAGCTTTATGGAACCATTGGCATTGCCTGGGTATTCGCACCACATTGACGAAGTACCCGACATGCACTCTAAGAGTTCCTGGGATCTCTGCACAAACTCTGTCTCATGCAGAGCTTTGCAAAAGCAGCTGACAAGCAATGCCGTCCAGCACCATCCTTGGGGGAGAAATAGACCCTTCCTCTAAAGGGACTTCTTCATCAGCAGTCAAGGAGGCTGAAGCTGCTCTGGAGGACAGCTTCAAAACCTGCATTCCCTGCCTCTGTACAAATGTTCAAATAATAATTTTGTATTCTTCACATAGGTCATGTATCTAAGTCTTTGGGGATTAATGTGCAAGGACTTGGTCACCATTGATGTTAATAAGAGTCACATGGAACAATTCCAGCATGCTACACTGAAGACAGAATGACTATTTTCACATACGACTAATCGCTTCACCACTGGGCCCTGCTGCCGATTCTGGGCCTGGGCAACAGAACACAGTGGGGGCTCTCGGAAGTATCACCATTCCACTGGGATGTACCATTCCAAAGGGGACATGCAGTGTGCTCGATGTTGCCCTCTAGGGGTTGGTGGAGAGAAGATAAGGGACATCTCTCTGCGGCCAGTCAGAGCAGGTTTCCTTTAGCACAGATTCCAGAAGCCTGAGGTTTTGGAGCCAAAGGACCAAGGTTCTCCTCCCAGCTCCCTCAGTTAGGCCCCTCTCTGTGATTTACATGGTGTAACTGTGTCTGTAGCACATGGATCTGGCACTGTACTGGAGACAGGGCTAGTGGGCTGTGTTGCCGGATGAGTACTCGGGGAGCACAAGAGGTGCATTTTGGCCCAGGCACAAAGTACTTCAGGCACCAACGAAGCCGTTAATTAGCAAAGCAGAATGTGGCTATTTTTAATTCTGGTTTAAAAAAAAAATCAAAAGCACAGTTGCAAGGAAAGTTACTCATTAGAACCCTGCCTGTCTTTACAGCAGAGGCCAGGGGGAAAGTTACATGAGCCCCAAGGCTTCCAGCTGCCCCCTGACATAAACTAACATTCTTGTTTTCAGTTGATTCCCCAAATGCTCTCCAAGCGCTGCCACCCTCAGCAGGGAGCCTGCTCACTACCCGGGCCAAACAACTTGCTTTTCACCTGCTGGTGTCCCATCCGCATCACAAGAGCTCCAGAAAACTCCAGCGGGGCTCTTTTAAAGGGGCCAAACCTGAAGGACTGAGAGTTTACTTAGTCTGTACTCAGGCTATGTGTGTCGAGGTAAGATACCGCTCTCCCCGAGGAGCAGAATCCTGCTTGTAGGGGCTATCTGGGGACACAGCAATGTAGGTCAGAATCAGAAGAGAGAAACTGCTCTGGTGGAAAGAGACCACCCTGAGCAGGGCTCATTTTCCACCCCATTTAGAACTGCCAGACTGTCTAGACATCAGAGTCGTGTAAGGAGCAGATGGGGCTGTGCTCTGTTGTTTTCACTCACAGGTAGAGCCGCCCAACTGTCTCACCAGCTGGAAATACGGATGAAGAGTTCGAGCTTGTTAGGAGCAGCAAGCTGCAGGGAATGGGGGTGGCTCTGCGGAGCTCACTGCTCTACTTTGGAAAAGCCCGGGAAATGACAAGAATGGGGAACTCTGGCTGGATAAAGAAACTCCCTCTTTCTGGGGGAGCTGTTCAGGGAAAACAGATGGACATGCAGGACTTGCGAGGGTGTTTGAAGCTGCTAGGCCTGCGCAGGTTACAATCAGAGCGTGGTAAGCCGTTAGGTAGAACAGACTGTTTGATGTTTTAAAATCCTTTTTCTCTTACCTTTTAACCGTAGGAACAAAGCAAACACTTCAGTTTAAGAAAGGCCATGCTTGCTCACTATATTCAGCGACCTGCTGGGTAAGCACTGTAACACACCAGCTGCTGTAGTCCAGGTCTAGCTAAGAGTAGGAGAATTGTGGAATTCCACCCTGGGACAGAGAAAGGCACGAGTCCTGAGCGGGCGCACTCAGAGACACTGCAAAGGGGACAGAGGTGCAACTCGCCCTGAAACCGTGACATTCAGATTCCGGTTCAGTGTTGCAGAGCATTGGTTTTGGCCTGGACCGATCTCTAGGGTTAAGTGATGCATTTAGGAACAGAGGATGGGCCAGATTGGATCATCAAACCCAGCCCTTAGCTTTCAGCAATAATTGTACAGGATGGGTAAGGGACCAGTGAAATGCCACATCCCTTTTGCCCCTCCCCCCCCCCCTTTTTTTAAATTAAGCTAGATATAGAGAAGAAATTCCTTCCTGGCCCTGGTAGACACACAGGTCAGCACAAGATCCAATGGTCTTATTTTAACATGCATCTTGTTACATGGGTCTTGTTATGGACCATATATGTCTCCAGCCCATTGCACGTGTCCAGCCAGAGTAACTATTGCCATCTGCAGCTGTGAATTCCACACAGCCACTACAACATATTGGCTTGGATCCCACTTCTGAGTTCATTTCCTCCTGCGTTCCATCCCACTCCCTAGGCTCTGAATAAGCTACTCTCCATTTGCCGCCTCTTCTTCCTCCTCATGACTTTGTACCTGGATCAGCCTCCCCGTTAGCATTCCCCAAGGTCTCTGCCTCTCCTCCTTCTGATCAGTGCTGGACACCTGCCGTATGCTGCATCTCTGGCTGTAGCACTCAACCAAACACCAAAGGGCTAGATTCTGCCAACCTTCCTCCGGCTGCACAGCTCTTCACTGCACAAGTAGTGCTATTGAGTTCAGTGAAGCTACGTGCAGAGAAGGTACGAGTCCGCGTCAGTAATGTTAGCCGAATCTGGTCCCAAATAAGCAGGACGGGTACCCAGCCAAAGCAGAATTAGGCCCCAGTTCAGCAAAGCTCTGAAGCACGTGCTTCACTCTGAACAGGTGAGTAGCCCACTGAAGTCAATGGGATGACCCACATGCTTATGTACCCACCAGAGAGACTGTTTTAGAGGTGTCCTGCACCTGATCTGCAGAGCATTTGAGCATGCAACAGTTCTTTAGCTCAAGCTTTAACAGCTCATGCTTTTAGCTCTGGAGCTCCCCAGTTCAATTCTGGTGCAGACAGCAGCCCCCCCGCCCCACACACACACTTACACATACTTATGTGTTGAAGGGCTCTGCTGGACCGGGCTCTGTCATGGACCAGCCACATTGAATTCACGTGATAGAATTACAGAAAACGGCTACAGTGCAATCAGAGGTGCGACTGCAGCACACGTAGACCTACTTGAGCAAGCTACAGTACCTCAAATAACAACAACAGCCAAGGTGGGGTAGCAAAGACAAGTACATACCCAGGGTCCTGGGCAGACTTTGTACAGCCCCTGCTCCTGCAGCTTCCGATGAAGTGAGCTGTAGCTCACGAAAGCTTATGCTCAAATAAATTGGTTAGTCTCTAAGGTGCCACAAGTCCTCCTTTTCTTTTTGCGAATACAGACTAACACGGCTGTTACTCTGAAACGTGAATTCACCACCATTGTTATTCAAGCTAGCTAGATCAGAACTAGCTGGGGTATGGCTACACACACGGTACAACAGCTGTGACTGCAGTGTCGACATGCCCGCAGCAAAGTTAACGGAACATCTAGAGGCAGAACACCCTTTTGAGACCCAAATAATGCTTCTCATTTGAGCTGTGCTTTAATACAGTCTCTGGCAGGGAATCTCTAACATAGAGCATCTAGTTCTGAAGCATTGTTTTGACGTTTGTGACCATAAGAACAAAGACATATATAGATACTGTGGGGGGAGATGCTGTAGAAATGGTTGTCCATAGCTATGCAGACATAGGATTAAATAATAATGACTCTTACCAAAGAATCCCAGGGTCACCATAACCAGCAAGTTTCAGAGTAACAGCCGTGTTAGTCTGTATTCGCAAAAAGAAAAGGAGTACTTGTGGCACCTTAGAGACTAACCAATTTATTTGAGCATAAGCTTTCGTGAGCTACAGCTCACTTCATCGGATGAAGTGAGCTGTAGCTCATGAAAGCTTATGCTCAAATAAATTGGTTAGTCTCTAAGGTGCCACAAGTACTCCTTTTCTTTTCATAACCAGCAAGTTTTTGTCCTAGGGAATGATTCCACTGTGCTCCTGCAGCTAAATGCCAATAGCCAAGCACGGTCTATTGTGCTGATTATCACACAGCTGGGTGCTTTCTTGCAGCTTGGTACTAAAAAAAGTAATAATAATAATCATTGTACTGGAAAGGACTGTGAAAGCTTTGTGCAAGATGGGCCATTTGCTTCAATATTCCTATCGCAGGCCTGGATGGAACCACAGCGCTGCACTCAGAGCAGTTTTTAAAAACCTTGATGGAATTTTTGTGATCAAAATCTGAACACATTCCGGCCCAAGGAGCAGGGCAGAAAAATACAGCCCACTATTTTTACGTATATATAATGTATTCTAAAAGGTTTATCAAGCACAGTATTGTCCAGCTTCCATCCCCGCAGTATCTAAGCACCTAATGAATACAAGTGGACCAGGTTCGTTCACTTCTCTGTACTAGCAGGGTAAAGCACATCATGTACATAAGCAAGACAGAACTGACATTAAGCACTTCTGTACCTGACTGCTGACTCTACACGATTATTGCTACTGGGTAAGTTGCTTTAGTGGTACCTGAAGGTCAAGGGTAAACCGAAGAAAGAAATGGAGACCAGGGTGAAAAGCAGAGGATAAGAGGAGAAAACAGATAAGAAAGTGGATAACTAGGTTAATAAATAATAATAATAATAATCACTTTACACATTAAAGCTCTGGCTAAAGCCAAGGCTGTGGTTAAGTACCTTTCTTAAGTGCATGCTTCACTATCTCACTGAACTAAGGCCTAAATCCGATGTTCATATTAAAGGAAAGCCACAGGTGCACATTTTGTAAAAAAAAAATGCAAATCAGCATCACGTGGCTTCCTCCTTAGAAATGGATCTGCTGGATTCATGGGAATACATTGTTCTGGTCTTAAATGTATTGAGTAAATTCCATCTTCACTCACACTGTTCTGCAAATCCACGTAAGTCACCAGGCTTAAAGAAACGCTGAGGAGAGAGAATTTGTCCCAAAGATTTTACAAAAGGTCCTAGACTTGGACAAGGTGAGACACTGAATGAGCAACCTTTGCAGACAATACCACTTTGTTTTACTTCCAGTGTAGTGAACTAATGATAGACCAACTATAGTCAGACCTGATGACTTTTAGGTCCATTAATGTTTTATTTAGATTGTAGAGTGCTGGGAAAGTGGCCAAGCTGTTGCTTTTGTTATTGTACGCTCCTGATACATCATTGGTGTTCAGACTCTATGGTAACGGGAGTCTCACACATACTTACCTACATACAATTAGTAGTTTACATAGAATGGTGCCATGCACTGCCAAGAGGAAAAAATGCATTGTTTACAGAATTGACATTTCCCGGTTATATTATTTTTCCCATTATTTTACATTGATAGAGCAGCTAAAGGACTGAAGTGCCTCACGAAAAATGTACAGACACCATCACTGAAAATGCAACTGCTTCTGGGGTAGGGAACAGTTGTACAAGCACACTGGACAACAGTGAAAGGGAGGGAAAGTTTTTTTGTGGTCAGGTATGCCAGAGCTAACATCTCTGCTCCTGGGAAGGCCATGAGATCCTGAATGGACACAAGCACTCAGTTCCTTGGGTTTACACCTCATCCAAATGGAGAGATCAATGCCTCAGATTAGGCCTGACCTAAGACCCATTGAAGTCAGTAGAGAACTTCCATTGGCTGACTCCTGGAAGGTCCTCAACAGGGCATTAATTCAGTGGGTGTAGCAGGAGCTCAGTGCCCCATCAGAGTGACTCCAGATCAGCTCGGGATAGTCTGGTATTTAGAGTGGATTTCCTCAAACAGCAAAAAGTTTCTCATGTGTCCCCAAGTCTTCTCTAGTTTCTTCCAAGCTCTGCATGGAAGGAGGTTTAAACTGGACCACAATGCTGGACCATAGAGATAGAGGGAAGGGGACAGACAGTATTCCCAAGGATGTTCCAGAGATGGATTTCCAGCTGAGGAGAGGTCAGCTCTGCCTGTTTCCCTAGGAAGGTTAAACAGGCAGCGAATGGCAGTAATTTGATCATATAGGCCAAGTGACTAATAGATCCTGTGGTGAGCCATTCTCTGCATTCAGACTGGCTCAGAGTGATTGCTGCTGACAGGGCTGCAGAGCACTGTTAATATATATTCTAGCTCCATTAACATGACACTAACTATCTCAAATAGCATCCCCCCTGAGGTTCTTCGTCACCACATTAACAGCCACTATCAGTGGATAACTCTCCCGCCCCAGTTTTTCCTATTCCGCATCTGCTCCACAAGTCACAGCCATGACCCAGCCTTGGTTTCTTTCTCCCATGCCCACTTTTTGGGCCTTCGTTCATGCTACTCCCTAAGCATGGAGTCCAATTTCCAAGCCACCTCCCTCTCCCCATTCAGTGTCCTGCTAAACACTCACATCCGGTGTTGCTGCCAAGGAATGAATTAAAAAGAAAAATCTAACAGCACCATGGAGGGGAGTACACGCCTTACTAAGGGACGGTGCGTGATGTTATTGTAACTCTTTTCCTTCCTCCTTACATCTTCCCTGTCCCCCTTTTTCTTGTCTGTTATCCCCGCTTGTTGCATCCTGTCTGCATTGAGGCCTTGATCCTGCACCAAGACCTTGATGCCCAAACAAAACCCAATGACGTCAGCTGGGCTCTGCACAGGGACAGGGGTCTGCCCGTGCAGTTCTGGGTGCAAGATCCAGGATGCAGGCCCCAATCCTGCAAAGACAACACACTATGTCTAAGATTTCCAAAGGGGTCCACACCTCCATTCATATTTTTTTTAGGGGTCTGCAAATGAAAAAAGGTTGAAACCACTGCATTAAAGTCTATATGCTTGAGGGTGCTAACCAATATTTTGGTATATTTCTTGTCCACTAAAGTACAATTCAGTGTGTTGTCCCATTCAGATTGAACTCTGCATCCATTTAAAGGAGAAATGTACTCACTTCTAAAAGATTTATTATAGAAGCAGGCACTTTCTTCTGGAAACAGGATTGATTGCCCTTTAGAACAAAAATCTTCCCTTTCTGCTAGGCAGTGTTAATAGCTCCACAGAACTGGGATATGTTGAGAGGGGTGAACAAGCTTAATTTAGTTTTGCTTCCACTGTTAAAAATTAGATTCTCCCAGTTAAGAACCAAAAACCTTTGACTTAAATTGTACATGCTCCAGTAAACTAACCACTAAGACATAAATAGACACAGATATGTCCTGATTTGACAGCTAGTGTCACAACTGGAACGTTGTTCTTTAGCACATTTGACGTTTAACCTTCTTTCACAACTTTGTGTTATTTGCAATATTGAGTAATAAGCAATGCAAAGAGGGACAGCAACGTTGAAAGTGAGTCATTTGTAAAGCAGGCAGGACGTCTTCCATTCAGCACGTCCATTCTTTGGGGGCACGTTCTGTTAAACTAGTGAGCTAAGCTAGCCACAGCTGGCAGGTTACTCGGTTGGATTGGCAGATCAGTCCACCTGACGTGGTGGTTAGGGTGCTGTACAGTCACATTGACTCAGCTGTCGCTCACGATAAAGAAGGGCTGCAACAGTCTGTAGGTCAGAGCTTGTGGGAAGCCGTATCAAGAGGTGTAGCTTGGTACGTCAGTCTCCAACACTATTTTTCATTGAGGCACAGCAACAACTGTTCTCATCTAATCTGCTTTAATAATTAAGGGTTTGAGGACCACAATAAATACCAGGAGATATTCTGAAGGCAGAAGAAAACAGTGTGATGAGTCTAGCAGGAAGCACAACCAGCAGACATTTAATGGGGAGAGGTACTGCTTCATGACAGCTCTGACATGTGACGCTTACGCCCCTGGCATATTTGTGTCTGTCAACATACAAAATGCACAGTATAGTCAGCAAGCACACAGCTGAGTCCCAGACAGCAGGGGCCAACACTTACGGGCACCCAAACAGGACAGCGATAAGTGCCCTAGAAACACACATACACTGGAGACAAAACCAATTGTGTACTGTGCCCGCTAGAAAGATCGAGCAGTTTATGAATCCTAGCTTCAGGCTACCACAGAAGGATATTGCTAAATACAAAGAGTGAAATTCTGGCTCCACTGAAATTAATTGGAGTTGGGCCATGGACTTCAGTAGAGCAGGATTTCACTCCAAACATGGAGAGAAATGTTTGGATTAACAGAACCACATCAAGTATGTTGGTACCAACCTATGAACCGCCTTAAAAAAGTGTGATGTTATTAGCCTTTAGCTTCGGAAATCTTTCTGGCTTTGTTATCCACACATTGCTGAGATTCTCGTGTTAAAAAGTCAGTAGCCATGATTAGAAAGCGACCCTACAATTATTCCCCAGGTGCTGCTGCTGCGGAGGCAGAGGGAGCACAAGTTGCACCCTCTCCTGCATTGCCCAGACATCAGGGAAGACACAGACTTAAGAGAGACGTTAAACCTGTGACTTGCAAAGCCTCGGTGAGAAACCCACAATGGAAGCCTCCCCAATTTTTGTTAAGATACCTAGAGCAAATGGAATTGGTTTGAAATTAGAGGGAAAGGAAGGAAGTGGGGGAAAGGTATTGTAAGAAGAGTACTGGGATGAGCAATGTACCTAGCTTAAGAAAATGGAGAAATAATGAAGCTATAGAGCAGCTATATAATACCAATACCTACATAGCTCTTTTTGTCAATCGATCTCAAAGTGCTTTACAAAGAAGGTCAGTATCACTATCCCCATTTTACAGATGGGAAAACTGAGACACGGAGCAGTAACATGACTTGCCCAAGGTCACCCAGCAGGGCAGGGAAAAAGAACCATGCTCTCCCAAGTGCCAGGGTAGCACACTATCCACTAGGCTGCACTACCTCCCACCTGTGCCACCCCACTGACATCAATCATAGTATTAACATACAACCTGAATCTAAAAAATGAAGGCGGTACTTTAGAAAAAGACCCTGTAAATGAGGAGTGAGCGATGACCACTCTCCCCGCCAGCCACAACAGAATCAAACTCTCAACAGACTTAGATTCTTCTTCTTCCAACCTGAGTCCCATCTTCAAGTCCTCCTCCTCCATTCCAGTCCATCTTGAAACAATTCCTCAGAAACACCACAGCTCATCAAATCCTTTTGTTTGACATCCATCTGTCTAGTTTGGGGGCTTCCAACCCTTCTCTTACACTCCACTTCTAAAATTAACACCCTGCTTCCATCTTATTTTCTGGACTCTCTTTCTGACCACAGCCATTCACAATGATGCAGTAGCTCTCAGAGAAGGTTGATAAGCTTCCCTTGCAAGGAACGCTGTATTTCATGGAGGGAGCTATTATTTTCTGTATGCTCATTTAGACCCCGCAATGGGGGAGGGCTCAGAATCTAGGCTCTAGCCCAAGTGCCAACATCTGTCCTGCAATTTTACAGCCCCACAGCCTGAGCCAGCTAACCTGGGCTCAGAGACTCAGTGCCCTGGGCTTTCTAGGGCAGCAGTGTTGAGCACCTAATGGCTCCTATTAAGGTCACTGGGAGTTTTGGCTGAGTAAAGATGGAGTAAGAATGGAGTGAAAATGGCAGAGCTCTCGGGCCTTTTGTTTTTAAATGTAATTTTTCCATTTTGAAATGTAATGCACATAAGTGTAGATGTATAAACATAAAAAAAACCCCACAGGTGCACATGTGCAGGGGTTGTCTATTTATGATTTTTACTGGTGGCTTTAAGCATATTTCCCCCCAAAGTCTGTTTAATTTTCACTCCAGCTCAGGGCCTCAAGCTTTCCGCTTTAGTGCTGGGTCACTGCTTAGCTGAGCCTCGAAGTGGGTCTTTCATGCCACAGCAAACATGAGAAAAGGAACAATGGTATTGACAGAAAGGTTCTTTCCCAGGAACTACCCAGCTTCCCTTTTCCAGCCTGGAAAATGTTTCCTTTTGAATATTTGACTCTCTCCACACCCCTGCTCTCTTCCCACAGCAGCTCCAAGCAAATGCCCAAGTACATCTCAGGCCCCTGGTACATTTTATTGTTTAACTACCAGTTCCCTTCAGTGCTCTCAGCCCTCTTTCCTGGCTGCTCCCTGCAGGCTGATCTCTCTTCTGTCTAGGATGAGCTGCATACACATGAACTGTGCCTTCTCAGTCTGCAGCCTAATCAGGCCAAGGTGACTTGCCTTTTCCCCACTTGGTTGCTGAGGTAACTGGGCCCTCTGGCCCAACCCCAGAAGTTCACCCCTTCTGAGGTAATCAAAGTCCAGCAGGAGGTGCATTTCTTCCATCCCAGCCCCATGCCAGGCACACAACAATCCCTTCTTCCTCCCTTTCATATCAAGGGTCACTACTTCCCCTTCCCAGGTGGCAATACAGGGGGACCCTACAGCCTCCTTCTTCTAAGGGTTCCTGGCCCTGTAAGCTCTAAAGATTTGGACACCTTACCACCAGAGCCAAACCTGGGGGAAAAGAGGGAGCTGAGTCTCTTCCCCAGCACATCCTCCTGTACGACCTGACTGGTTTCATGCTCTTTGAAGAGCACCTGCTCCTAGGACTCCTCCCCTTCTACAGCAGCCCCTCCATCTTGCTGCTGTCTCTTCTCCCTCCTTTGACCCCAAAAGCAGTGTTCCCCCACAGCCCTCTTCCAGTAGCTGTGCACCCACCCAGCTATGCCCTGTTCTGTCCCAGACCCACCTCCTGGTTGCCTGACTCCTTCTCAGCTGACATCCCCCATTGCCTCCAGCTGGGGAGGCAGGCCAAACCTGGCACAGGTGCAGCTGAGCCATCATCAACCCTCTGAAAGGGCCAGCTCACCCTGTGAGAGTCTGCAATGAAGTCCATAGCCTGGCTTTATGACACCATGCGGCACGGTTATGGAAGTGACTGTGACATCACATATGTGGAATTAGGACTCCACTGAGAGCCAATTCCCGCTGCTCACCTCTCTCATGCAGAGCCCTGCTGGCCATAATGGAATTGCTCACATCAGTAAGGTGAGCAGGACTCCACCTTGACAGAATGAAGGCCTCTTCAATTGACTGTAGACTCAATCCTGCAATTGGATCTGCCTGGGTGGAGCCTCTCCCCATGTGGAGTGCTAGTGACCTCAGTAGGACCCCACACCAGAGCCAGGGTCTGCCTGCGTATATCTGTTTACAAGATTAGGGCTCTGATGGCAAAACACTCAGGCCGAGATCCACAAAGATATTCAGGCACCTAAACCCCAGACTTAGGTGATCCACCAACTGTGATCCACAAAACTCCCTTGTGGCTGCTGCCTAATCTTGTAGGTGCCTAAACTTACTTGGTGCCTAATTTGTCAGGGTAGAAGTTCCCTAGGTACCTAAATTTCTGCCTCTGGACATGCACACTTCAGAGACATCAACGGTGCAGGATCAGGCCCTTAACATCCACTCCCAAGGCCCTTACTAGGTTGGAATTAGGCCGTACCATGGCAAATGGCCATTGGTAACATCGCTGTGTTAGTTAATAGTTGCACATGCCCCTTTACATTTTCACAGTGCTGCACAAGTGCCAAGTTTCTTTCCTCTCCATCTCTCTCCAGCCTCACTTCTGTAGCACATAGCTGCCAGGCTCATAACTGAGCCATTTCCATCCCAGCAGAATCGAAGATGGCCAGGGAGACCTAAGCCTGGAACACACATTTTGGATATTTCTGCTAAAATGATCCGTGGTGAAATAGTTATCTATGTTAGCATTGGAAATGTCATCTGTAGGCTTCAGAGTCAACACCCCATTGAGATGCACATCCAAACTCTTGTTTAAGGCTGTCTGCAGACTCAGGAAGATGCTGCAGTGGTTTACACTTGGAAAGTTAATTTCTTTTAATGAAAGCTGAGATGCTAAAGAATCTGAATACTTTCCACAGGCCCCATAAATACATTAAAACAGGCAAGATCCAACCCACAAACCAGGCGTTTGACATCCCTGCTCTGAATAGCCAGTTTCTCCAGAACTTCTTCAGCATTTTAAAGGCACAAAACACGTACTCTGTCTGTTGGGTTTATTTCTCCTGTTCAGCTGTGTCACCTCCAGACAGTGGCTGCCAGCAGCTCAAGAGGTTGGAAAGAGACACTGGGCTTTAATTTGACAATCACGACATAGAGGCATACGAAAATCCTGTGCTCTTACATTAGGGTTTCTGTCTACAACATCCATGTCTCTTTCATAATGAAATACAGTCCACCGCCTAGAGACGCAAGAGCAATCTAAGCTCGTTTTCTTTTTCTTCACGCATCATAATCCTGACACCGAGCATGTCATTTCCCATTAGCATGAGAGAATGAAGTGTTCATTGCTTTAGTCCACCACACAAAGAGATGGAACTATAAATAACATGCTTACCAATTTATTTCATTGGGGTCATTTAAAGAGCCCATGGCACGGATTGTAAGGGTGGGCTGTTGGGGCAGAATCTGAGATTATTTTAATTCCCTTTGTTCTTTCATTAGTCTTCTCTGCTCCCTTTTCTAAGATGTTCTATAGTGTCACTATGAAGTGTTAAATAACTGCTGCCTTCCACCCCAGAGACAGTTGCATGTCAATGCTGAGTGAAGCAATCCCTATCTGCCACTTATCTAGCCCAGGGGGACTTTCTGAGGATTCAGTAATGCTTGTATGTCACACTGGCTGCAGTGCCTTCCAGAATTCAAGGGAGCCCAGAGGAACGTCTGAGGATAGAGCTTGCTAAAGGACAGTCACAGGTTCAGCTTGGTGCATTTTCAGCTGGTAATGGGCACAGAATCTTAACTGGTACAAAGAACGATCCCGAGAAACACCAGTTCATGCAATCATAGAATCATAGAATCACAGAATATCAGAGTTGGAAGGGACCTCAGGAGGTCATCTAGTCCAACCCCCTGCTCAAAGCAGGACCAATCCCCAATCAAATCATCCCAGCCAAGGCTTTGTCAAGCCTGACCTTAAAAACTTCCAAGGAAGGAGATTCTACCACCTCCCTAGGTAACGCATTCCAGTGTTTCACCACCCTCCTAGTGAAAAAGTTTTTCCTAATATCCAACCTAAACCTCCCCCACTGCAACTTGAGACCATTACTCCTTGTCCTGTCCTCTTCTACCACTGAGAATAGTCTAGAACCATCCTCTCTGGAACCACCTCTCAGGTAGTTGAAAGCAGCTATCAAATCCCCCCTCATTCTTCTCTTCCGCAGACTAAACAATCCCAGTTCCCTCAGCCTCTCCTCATAAGTCATGTGTTCCAGACCCCTAATTATTTTTGTTGCCCTTCGCTGGACTCTCTCCAATTTATCCACGTCCTTCTTGTAGTGTGGGGCCCAAAACTGGACACAGTACTCCAGATGAGGCCTCACCAATGTCGAATAGAGGGGAACGATCACGTCCCTCGATCTGCTCGCTATGCCCCTACTTATACATCCCAAAATGCCACTGGCCTTCTTGGCAACAAGGGCACACTGCTGACTCATATCCAGCTTCTCGTCCACTGTAACCCCTAGGTCCTTTTCCGCAGAACTGCTGCCTAGCCATTTGGTCCCTAGTCTGTAGCTGTGCATTGAGTTCTTCCGTCCTAAGTGCAGGACCCTGCACTTATCCTTATTGAACTGCATCAGGTTTCTTTTGGCCCAATCCTCCAATTTGTCTAGGTCCCTCTGTATCCTGTCCCTGCCCTCCAGCGTATCTACCACTCCTCCCAGTTTAGTATCATCCGCAAATTTGCTGAGAGTGCAATCCACACCATCCTCCAGATCATTTATGAAGATATTGAACAAAACCCGCCCCAGGACCGACCCCTGGGGCACTCCACTTGACACCGGCTGCCAACTAGACATGGAGCCATTGATCACTACCAGTTGAGCCCGACAATCTAGCCAACTTTCTACCCACCTTATAGTGCATTCATCCAGCCCATACTTCTTTAACTTGCTGACAAGAATACTGTGGGAGACCGTGTCAAAAGCTTTGCTAAAGTCAAGAAACAATACATCCACTGCTTTCCCTTCATCCACAGAATCAGTAATCTCATCATAGAAGGCTATTAGATTAGTCAGGCATGACCTACCCTTGGTGAATCCATGCTGACTGTTCCTGATCACTTTCCTCTCATGTAAGTGCTTCAGGATTGATTCCTTGAGGACCTGCTCCATGATTTTTCCGGGGACTGAGGTGAGGCTGACTGGCCTGTAGTTCCCAGGATCCTCCTTCTTCCCTTTTTTAAAGATTGGCACTACATTAGCCTTTTTCCAGGCATCCGGGACTTCCCCCGTTCGCCACGAGTTTTCAAAGATAATGGCCAATGGCTCTGCAATCACAGCCGCCAATTCCTTTAGCACTCTCGGATGCAACTCGTCCGGCCCCATAGACTTGTGCATGTCCAGCTTTTCTAAATAGTCCCTAACCACCTCTTTCTCCACAGAGGGCTGGCCATCTACTCCCCATGTTGTGATGCCCAGCGCAGCAGTCTGGGAGCTGTCCTTGTTAGTGAAGACAGAGGCAAAAAAAGCATTGAGTACATTAGCTTTTTCCACATCCTCTGTCACTAGGTTGCCTCCCTCATTCAGTAAGGGGCCCACACTTTCCTTGGCTTTCTTCTTGTTGCCAACATACCTGAAGAAACCCTTCTTGTTACTCTTGACATCTCTTGCTAGCTGCAGCTCCAGGTGCGATTTGGCCCTCCTGATTTCATTCCTACATGCCCGAGCAATATTTTTATACTCTTCCCTGGTCATATGTCCAACCTTCCACTTCTTTTAAGCTTCTTTTTTATGTTTAAGATCCGCTAGGATTTCACCGTTAAGCCAAGCTGGTCGCCTGCCATATTTACTATTCTTTCGACTCATCGGGATGGTTTGTCCCTGTAACCTCAACAGCGATTCCTTGAAATGTACTGCACAGCTCTGTTTCTCTGTGTTGGGGCAGAAGGGTCCCCATGAATTTTCTTAGGGCCATGGGCCCCCTCTAGTGCTCCACTACCTGGACTGCAACTAACCCTTTCTAAAATTAAATTGCAACTGAGCACTAGGGGCCTGACTTGTAAAGGTACTTAGGCACCTAACTCCCAGAGGGAGCCTAAATACCTTGAAATATCTGGTGCCTAAGTTTAGTGCATTTAGGTGCATAAGTCCCAATTTGGGCTCCACTGAGATCTCCAAAACTCCCATGTAGGCAACTAAACTCACGGGCACCTACATTTTCAAAGGAAAAGGTCGCTCAGTGCCTAAGTTTCTGTCTCGGGGCTTGCGCACTGTTGCCTCAAAGCTAGGTACTTGGATGCCAGTCTCCCAGCTAAGCCCAAAAGCGATGCATCACCCAGAGAAGCTAGATGTTCTTCCATTGAACTTGCCTGCAGGTCCCACTGTGGTAGGCATGCTCAGAGGCCCCCGAGAGGATTGGTCCCATTCAAAATCTGATTGCTGGAGAAGGGCTGCCACCCACCTTCTTTTAGCCCAGTGGTTAGAGCACTCACCTGGGAGGTGCGGGAGACAGATTCAATTTCCCCCTTCAAGCAGAGGGGGAGAAAGAATTTGAACAAGGGTCTCTCACCACGCAGATGAGGGCTCGAACCACTGAGTCATGGGGCATTCTGATGAGGACTTCCTCATGCTCTCCTGTGAAATAGTCATTGGGCCAGAGAGACAAGAAATGTGAGAATGACACTGTAACCGCAGTGATTAGTGCTCCCATTGGGGAGATGGGAGACGCAGGGGCCAGTCCCCTGCTCCAATCATCAGTTATCCCACAGGGGAACAGTTTCAACAGGAGAGATCGAGGGAGGGCTTCCCACCCCATCAGCATATACCACAGCTCAGTGGTTAGAACACTCAGCTGAGACATGGGAGACCCCTGTTTGAATCCTTTCACCCCTTTTGGAAGAGAGAGGAAACTGAACCCGGCTCTCCTACACCCCAGGTCAGTACTCCAACTACGGGGCTAAAAAATATAAGATGGGTGGTAGCAGCAGCCCCTCCCCCTGCCTTTTGTGCAGAGCGAGGAAGGCACCGAACTCACATCAGAAACTACTTAGACACCTAAATCACCTGACTCCAGGGGATGGGTTCCCGTTCAGGGAGCATAGCGTTAGGCACGCTTCTCCCGGACAGGAGCGGAACTTAGCACACACCTCTCTGGTCTGCATCAGCCAGTGGCTAGCTTATGGGGCTCCTGGCTTATCATGCTGGCTTTTGTAGATTGCATTCTCAGGTGCCTCTCTCGCCCATGTCATTGCAGAGGGAGCCTAGGTGCCTAACACGGCTTCCTGGATCACAGCACGTTGCTGTGATTTTCCAGGCACTTAACCGTCAGCTGCCAGGACGCTCAGCATTGCAATGCCCAAGTCCCTACAGAGAGCTGAGGCCTGGGCACCTAGGCAGCTACCACTCCTTGATTTCCCAATGCAATGAAAGGAGTTAGGTAGAGGGTCTGGCACCATGAGAGTTCAGAGGGTGTTTGAGAGGAAAAAGGGAATGGCATCAGATCAGACTCAGCAGAGCTGGGACAGACCTATTACATCATTAGTCCATCCCCTACCACCACGTCCAGGATGATGCTCTATAGGATACAGCCTTGGAATGAGGAACATGCTCAGATGAAAAATAGATATTGCAAGGGTGGGAGGGGGGAATTTCTTACCTGTCTTACTACCACTATTGACTATTAAAAGGGGCAGATGGGGAAAAGAGAGAAGACCATTAATTTTTCATCTTTAGTGCTGTTTGCTGACTCTCTTCGGTACGGTAGCTGGCACACAAACTAGTTTCCTTTCCCCACTCTCTTGCCTGAGGCCAGTGCCATGGCTCGGGCTGGGTTGCAGGGAAACACCTACACCCTGCTCTTTTCACTCAGTTTTCTTCATTTAAGCAACCAGCTTTGTACGTCACTCGTTATTTCTGCAGTTCTCTCTTGGCTGGAACATATCAGAACCCTTGACCATGTATCAAGGACCCCGTTTGAGGAAGCAGTGGAATTTCTGCTGATCAATGAGGGGGATTTGTATAGTGGGGTTAGTGCACGGTTTAAGGTTATCTGAACTGCTTAAGGTCATGGGGGCTTCCTGCTGTGTTGATATAGGTCAGGCACAGAGTAAACTCCCATCAGGCAATCTGATTGCAATAGGGAAAAAGTTTGTAGGATCCCAGCACGGACAGCGTGGCCTAAAACACAGGATGGCCTCATGGGAAATATCACTGGTGCAGCTGTTGGTCCTTATACCATGGCTGTAATATCTCCCATAGGACCTTTTAGCATTGGCTTCCAGAATCTCCTTATGCTCACATCTCCCAGGGCACTTTCAAGGGAGAAGGAACCCTAAGGACAGAATAATACACACAGCCAATGAGAGAATCAGGCTGCATCTGCACAAGCAAAAAAATTAAAGTAAAAAAAACAAAACAAAACCTTTAATTCACCACTAGTAGGAGCATTAGGGTAGTCAAGGCTCACATGTTCTTACCACCACCCCACTATCCCTAACCCTCCATGCTTCATTATTTCATAAGTGAGAAATTTCCCTCCTAAGACACACACAGTTCTTCTGGAATACAGAGGTCACTTAGTTAACACGTAGAGCTCTTCTGACTGCAGATTCAGGGCAACGACGGGAAAGCAGAATTTCAGTCCTCATTGTTCCATGACATATGCATTTAAGCCTCTTAACACTTGGAGTTGTTAGGGCCCAGCACAGATGATATTGCTAATTCTTTTGGTGCCAAGTGCCATTTAAAATTCCACCCCAATCCATGTTGGGAAGAGCCTGAAAGCAAAAACTTTGGAATTAATGAACAACCTCCCAGAAACCACGCTGCACCAAGCTTCGGCTTTGAAGGTATTTGTCAGATCACATGCAATTTTTGTGAGGAAATGGACATTAAATGAATGTTACTGTTCTACCATTCACCGTATGGGTGTAGGCGGTGGCGGGGAAGGGTGATAATCTGGGGAATGGTAGGTGCAACCACGACTCTTCCTTTTGGAAAACCATCAAGGAGAAAAGGAGTAAAATGGTTTGGATGTTTCAGAATTAAACTGGTTCTAGGATGTTCAATATGAAGGGAAACCCTGAAATTTCAAAGCCTTCAACTAGAACAGGATGGCAGCAGGCAGAGAGATCTCAGAAACTGTTATGTAAAATGTCCCCTTGCATTGTCAGTTCTTCCAGGAATAAAAGCACTGCACAGCCTGGAAAGAAATTCCCCAGAGAGTTGAACTTGGGAACACCCAAACCTTTCCACCGCTGCATTCATACAGAATAACATATATGACCACACCCCACAGTCTTGCAGGGCAGGCAGGTGCTGAATGATTGCTCCCCTAGGAACTCCTTTTAGCCAGGAGAAGTCAGGATGTGATTTTATTTCTTGGTAGATTAAGCGGGTCTCCAGTTTTTTCAAGCAACCCCAGCAGTTCACCTGACTAAGTCCTGAGCACGAGGACTGAGGTTTGGAGCTACCCAAGCTCTGCTGAAACGAGCCCTAGCCAGCAGCAGCATCAAGATCAAGCAGAGAGACTCGCTGAGAATGTTAAACACCTAAAGGAGTGGTGGCTGGAGCCGCTGGCTTAATGGGAGGACAAAAGGGAAAGAGCAGGAGCTCTCAATGCTTAGTGGAACATTTATGGGGGACAGGGGAGGGCGGGACACCAGCGTTAGCACCGTCCTCTCTTCTGCTCCACCCTTGTTCCGAGTTGGTCTTCAGCCCCTCTCTTTCCTTTTCAGTTGCATCTCTTCTCTCAGCTGGTCACTTCAGGCCAGCTGATGCCACTGCACACTTTAACCCATTTGAAAGCCAAGTCAGGTCATACTAAGCAATTCCCTTCTGCAGGCGGCATCTGGTGCAGGCAGCCCAGGGATGGGAAGGGAGTATCCACCAAAAAATGCTATGGAGGAGACTACTGCTTAGTTTCACACACTACACGCACGGATTGTATCAGCATGGGGTTGTATCTATGATCAGGCAATACAAATGAATTCAGAATAATTCTGTTCAGGAAATACAGTACAGGGACTTTCAGACTGTTTTGCCTGGAATCTCCATGCAAACCTAGAAGAGCACTGGATGCTTTAGCACGCGCACACAAGTAGCAAAAGCCCCGGCTAATATAAATATAAGGTTGGTTTTGCGTTTGTTTTTTAATATAAATGTCATAGTAACTCAGAAGGGAATCAGGCTAAAGGGAATGTCTCTCTTGGAACAGAATGCTGTGAAGCACGTGAGGAATGGCAGCCAAGCAGACTGAACTCAGGACTTCTTGGATTCTTGGACCTTCTGGATTTCCTGCAAGCAGATGAAGAAAATGATTTATCGTGTATTGCTCTCTGTAAATAATTCATAGCTTCATAGATTGTAAGGCCACAAAGGATCATTATGATCATCTAGTCTGACCTCTGGCATAGAATAGGCCATAGAATTTCATCAAGTGACCTTTGCATCAAGCCCATATTTTATGGTTGAAATGGACTATTCCTTTTAGCAATACATCCAGTCTGGATTTAAAGAGACTTCACATGATCCAACATATCTCTTGGTAAATTGTTCCAATGGTTCTCTCACCATCAGGGTTAAAAACGCGTGCTTTGCTCCCTATCTGAATTTGTCTAGCTTCAGCTTCCAGCCATCAGATCTCGTTCCACCTTTGTCTGCTAGGTTAAAACATCTTCAGCTATCCAACATCTTCTCCCATGTACTTCTAGACCGCGATCATATCACCTCTTCACATCCTCTTTGTTAAAATACATAGATTAACAGTCTTAAATCTCTCACTATAAAGCAGATTTTTCTGACCTGGCATCATTCTTGCAGCTCTATTCTGGACCCTTTCGAATTCTTCAACATCCTCTTTGAAACAGGGACCACAGAACTCCACAAGAGTCTCAATTAACGCCAGACATTGCGGTAACCCCACACCCTGCTCCTACTTGAAACTCTTCTGCTTATACATTCAAGGATCCCATTAGCCCTCTTAGCCACTGCATAACACTGTGAGCTTGTGTTGAGCTGGTTATCCATCAGGACCCCTATGTCCTTTTCAGAGGCCCTGCTTTCCAAGATACAATTCTCCCAGCCTAACTGCAAAGCTTAAAGTTCTGCTCTTCGTTACATCACCCATGTCCAATCTTCAGAAGTAACTGCTTCAGCAGTGACCTTTAGGGCTCACAAAGCCAACCACTGGGTCCTGGTTTTGGGTGCATGAAGGTCACCGCATTTACTGATTATGTTCTGACTAGCGTCACTGTGCTTGGCCCAGTCCAACACAACAGAATACGTGGCCCCTGCCCTGGGTAAACTTTTGCAAATAATGGTCCCGGACCAACAGAAAAACCTCTGAATACCAGAGTTCCCTCTTTAAGGCCCTGAGTCAGCAAGGTACTTCAGCAAATGCCTAATGTCAAGCATGGGAGTAGCATCCCATGGAAGCCAATGGGACTACTCATACTTAAAAAGTTAGGTATGTGCTTAGACATCTTACTGAGTCAGGGCTATATGCCTAGCTATAATTTTGCCTTCTCTCAGAAACGGAATGTTTGTCAAGCATTTCCTTCTGATGCTCTCTAACAGCTGACTCTCCATTTACAATAGCTTGGACTGTACCCAAGACAGAAGAGCCCTAAATGACTTACCTCGGCAAGAATCTCCTTCAGTTCAGAATAGGCTTTTTGTAGATCATTATTGATGATGATCAAGTCAAAAAGGCCAGGTTCATTACCTAGTGAATCAAAACAGGAGTTAG
Source organism: Chelonia mydas (assembly GCF_015237465.2). Classification (NCBI taxonomy): domain Eukaryota; kingdom Metazoa; phylum Chordata; order Testudines; family Cheloniidae; genus Chelonia; species Chelonia mydas. Next base: position 254,356,899 of record NC_057850.1, read on the forward strand.
AACACAGGAAAGGAACGCTGGCTCCTTTGCCTCCTTTTTTGGGACTCTAATTCTTGTGGACTCTTAACATTTTCATTTTATTTCAGCCACTGCTAATCATCTCCTCTGTCAAGCTATCCTTGTGAAGTAGTTTTATAGGAGAGCATGCTGCGTTCTACTTATATCAAGTCTAGTCTTAAGACTGCAACAGGCTAAGAGCTGAATGTAGCACAGATTCATAGATTTTAAGGCCAGAAGAGCCAATTATGATCATCCAGTCGGTCTTCCTGCATAATAGCCCATAGAACCTCCCTCAGTAATTTCTGCATCAAGCCCGTATCTTCTGGTTGAGCTAGAGCATACATTTTTGAGAGAGAGCACATTCTGCATACACTCCGTACAGAGAAAGCAAAATTTCTTGGAGGATCCTGAACAAACAGGAGCTTAGTTGAAACCAAAAAGAAAAGGGAACACATGGCATGGAGAGAGACTCACTTATATGACCTAGAAGGATTCTGAAAATTAAGTTGACGATGAGACATAAGATGTTACGGATGAGACTACGAACATTGCTTTGCTGCTGAACTCATTACAAAACTAAGACCAACATAAATGAAGTCTGAAGGAGCTAAATCCAACAGATTGTGAAACAATCACCAGAGGTAGGAAATAGAGAGGATGAAAATACAAGACTTTAGAAGAGCAGGAGAATGGCCATTACTCTGTTACTGACTGCTATATGGTCCCCAGAATTATTGAAAAACTACACAGGATTCTCCCAGGTAAGAGTGGATGTGGAAGATGGGCTAGAACAAGGAAAGGATCAGTAATTTAAAGGCAGAAATAAAGTTTGTTGAGGCAACTCTAGGATTTTCCTTTTAAACAACTCTATGCAACTAAAGGGAAAGAGGTCCAGTGGGTACAACACTAGCCTATGACTTGGGAGACCTGGGTTCAAGTCCTATTTCCGCCACAGACTACCTGTGTGAATTTATTTACCTAGGAGCCCTAGTTATGGACTGGGACCCCCATCGTGCGAGGTGCTGTACAAACAGAACAAAAACAAACAAAAAAACCAGACTGTCAACTTGGGCAAGTCATTCACCTCACCATGTCTCTGTTCTCCCATCTGTCACATGGGGATAGCTTCTCTTCCCTACCTCACAGGGGTGTTGTGAGAATAAATACATTAAAGATTATGAGGCACTCGGATACTACCCTGATGGGGGGGCCACATAAGGACCTAAGATAGAAATAAGGGAAGCTGTTAAAAAGTGAAATTCACTTTACTTCATAATAAATTAAAATCTTGAAACTTGACTTAGTGCTCCCAGCGACCTTGGAGCGCATTAACAGCTGTCAAAGTATTTTCATGGTGTGGTTGGTACCGTTAAAAAAAAAAAAACTACAACAAAAACCCCAACAAGCCCGACTCACTCTACACAAACCCTGAAGCACTAAGAACAGTGTAATGCTGAACAGTACATCAGTGGCCCTAGTACCTCGTAGCATCTTTGAGACTGAACTGCCCCATCCCCCTCATGCCTGGGACTGGGGGCAGGGAGGATGTAACAGGAGTGGAAGCCAAGGATGGGAAGAACTGGTCTGGAGGAGTGAGGGGAGGTGGGAAGGGGCTAGGTGGTCCTACCCGCTTGTAAGGGGGAGGGGATCTTTCCCATGGTGCTGTGCCAAGGGGTGAGGGAAGGGAATCAGGGCTCCTGCTCTTTCAGAGGGAGGGGGAAGGGACCGGAGAGGAGGATTTTCGCTTCTAGTGCCTAAGGTTTTACGCAGACAATGGAAGGCTGAGGTGTTCTCTCTCACAAACACACCCGGAGCCTGTGAGGTCTTTACAGCTGTGATTTCCATGCTAGTTTAAGTGGTGACATGGCCCCGCTCCTCCTCATCAGTCCAGGGCAGTGAATCCCCTCTTCCCCCTGCAATTAGCTCCCAGCTGCCAAATAGTCATGGTCAGTTCATCTGGCCGGATCTTCCATAAACCTCTGAGACAGGGAGCCAGACATCTGCGTATGACAAGGTGCCAAAAACTCTGACGTGCCTTCCCCCGCCCCCTACCCCCAGTCCCCGCTGGGGTTGTGTCTGTGCGAGCTTCCTGTACTTACTAAGTTCCATGTCTACACGAGCTGCGTTCAGCCGCTTCTGGAGACTCTCTTCGGACTCTGTCTGTCTGTCACGCAGTCTCTTTTCCTACAGCCCAAAGACGACAAGTGTAAATGCACATTCCAAGCGCCGTTTGGAGGAGAACAGTCGGCTCCGGCCCCCAAGTCCCATTACTGCCATCACAACCACCCTCACAAGGCTCCAAGTCACAGACATCACGTTTATGGCCAGAAAGGACCACCCAACTGTCTAGCCTGACCTCCTGTAGATCACAGGCCACCAACGCCACCCAGCACCCATACACTAAAGCCAACAACTGGAATGAGACCAAAGCGTCACAGCCCACAGAAGACTAGACCGTCATGTGCCACAGGCAGAGAACAGGAAGTCATTTCAAACCCCCTCTCCCCTGGCACATGGCTCTTTCTGGAGCCAGGTGACACCGTGCTGTCCATTGGCCAGAAGGAATAGATCAAGAGGCCGGCTGTGGGTACTGGCCTTGACCAATAAAGCCTCACATATACCATGGGATGTAAGGGAGTATATCCCCACTTTAGCAAACCGTTAAGTGACTTGCCCCAGGCCACGATGCAGATCTGTCCAAACTGGGATTTGACCTCAGGAGCTCCCGGCTTCCAGCCCTGTGCTCAGGCCACTGGACTATGCTGCTTCTTGCAACACTACTGCCAACGGAGCAGCCACGGAGGTATAAATGGCAGCGGTTAGGCGACACTTTGGAGCTGACTTTGCGACAGCAGCTCATTGCCTGGCCTTTCTTCTTCTTAAGGAGGAACACCACTCACATAATGGACTTAGGGTAACAAAACAGAAGAAAAAGTCTGGGAAGGATGACTTGTCGGAGTCACTGGACTGGGACTCAGGAGATCTGGGTTCAATCTCTGACTCTCTCATAGACTCCCCGTGTGACCTTGGGCGAGTCACTTTTATCCCCGTCTCAGTTCCCCACCTACAAAATTGGGGTGACAACACTTCTCAACCTCACAGGGAAGCTATGGGGATACATTCATTAATATATGGGGACACGTGAGACCACAGATAAGAGTTCCATGGTGTTACCCCATGATACCAGCCTCACTAGGATTTACTGTAATAGAAGGATACTGAAGTCCTCATAACCCTAGAGAGCATCATAAACACAAAGCTTTCCTAAACATGGACCGACGCAGGCCATGCCCTAGGGATCTTGCAAACTAACATGAACACAGCTTCAAGCACAAGCAGGCGCTGAGACACATGGCAGATGGGAAGATCAGACGACGAAGAGGATCCGAGAGACGCAAGGGAAGGAGCATGGGAGATGGAGCCTTTTAAAGAGAAGGATGAGCATGCACAAAGCCAAGAGGAGGAGTATGAGACACAAGGAGCAGGGAGGAGAGAGGATAGGCAGAGGTTTGATCAAAAGCCATTACCTATTTTGGGGTTATATAGTAAATTGATCAATGGAGAAGAGGCAGGAAATTCTCATCACCTCACTGAATTCATCCATTAATTGGATCATCTTCTGCTATTGCTGGAAAGACCCCAAGATAACTTTCCCCTAGTAAGAGCACAGTGAGGACATGGGAAAGGAGGCTCACTCACCAAGACTTCTATGGACGGAGTCTGGACAGAGATGTAGATGGGTTTTAGGTCAGTTTTCTTAATGTTCTTGACGCCCTGCAAGTCGATATCCAGGATGCAGATCTGGTTCCGTGCCTGCACGGCCTGCACCGCAGCTTTACTGGGGGGAAGGGAGAGAAGAAGTTGGTTACTGGACATACTGGGGTGGGGATGCCATGCAGGGAGAGCCAGGGAATCTTAGTTATCTACTCCTCGTGCATTAAGAACCGTTCACAAGCTATGCTGCACCACTGACGTTCTCTTTTGCATTGATATTTCCCAGCCCCCGTCCCTAGAGGTGTCGCCCACATGGTCACAAGAGGGAGGTGAGTGAACTAGAAGTGGAAAGTTCAGAAACGGAGGCAGTGTAGCCTAGTGGATAGGGCACTATGCGGGGGACTCAGGAGACCTGCGTTCAATTCCTAGCTTACCCTGCTAGGAGACCTTGGGCATGTCACTTTCCCTCTCTGCCTCAGCTTCCCCAGCTGTAAAATTGGGATGATGATACTGACCGCCTTTGGAAAGCGTTTTGAGATCTACAGATAGAAGTGCTATATAACAACCAGGCATTATTATTTGTACACATTTCGTTAATCGTTGCCTCTATCTCCTCATGGAAAACTGTAGCAGTTCTAATTTGCCAAGGGACTTGATCACAGCTCCTTGGATTCAACAGGAGGGGGTGGATAGCAGGACCGTCTCAGTGACTGGTGCCCAACTCTAGATTTCCTCCACCCCCTTTTCCAAGAGGGCCCACATATGTTGGCCTACAGGGCAAGCTGAAAGGCATCGCTATTCTCTCCCAGGCTCGCCCTGAAAGGGGGGCTGAGGGAAGAAATGGTTCACAAGGGGCTGTCAAAGAGGGAGGAGTTTTATGGTGGGCACTGGAGAATTAGCTTTTGTGGGCTGAGACCACAGAATTTGACATATTCTTACAAAATCATATAGGTGCCTAGAGCTTCCTACAAGTGCATATTGCTACATCAAGAGAAATTAAGTGTGTGGAAATGGCTAACGAGATGGCATTGCATTCCACTGAGGTAAACACAGAGCATCTCAGTTACAGGCTAGCAATGACATCATTCCTTTGGAAAGGCTCAAACACCAAAGCCCATACAAATCCCGAAGGACTAGAAGGGTGACAACATCAAAAGTAAGGTAGAACACGATGCAATGGCTGGAAGTTGAAACTAAACAAATTCAGAACGTAAATAAGACATACATTTTTACCAGTGAAAGTAATTAACTGGTGGGACCATTTACCAAGGGTTTTTATGGATTGTTCACCACTGACCATTTTTAAACCATGACAATGCTTTTTCTAAAAAATTTGCTCTAGGAATTCTTTGGGGGGGGGGGCGGGGGGGGGGGAGTTCTCTGGCCTGTGTTATACAGGAGATCAGACTAGATGATCACAGCGGTCTTCTTCTGGCCCTGGAATCTTATGAATCACAGATGCTTGGACTAAGGAGGAAAAGCCACTGAACAAGGTTACTTCTCTATAAGAGGTCACAAGTTTCCATACTAATAAATTCTCTTGAAGAGTGCAGTACCCTTCATAGGATTTGCCAGTCTTGGAAGATACCAAGTTAAGAAGGTGAGTATTAAAATATTTTTCCTTTGGACTGGCAAAGATAATCATATGCTTTCCACACTGTGGGCTGCATCTGATATGCTTTGACCTTCCCTCCAAACTCTCTCTATGATCCTCTTAGAACAAACTAACATCTAAAGAGCAGTGACTCCAATTATCTGAATGCATAAAGAAAAACTAATCTGAATCCTATAATAAATGGGTGTTAGCTGTTTGGGGCAGGGACCATCTGTGTTTGTACAGCACCTAGCGCAATGGGGTTCTGGTCCATGGTTGGGGCTCCTAGGCACTCATGTACTACAAATGATAAAGAATAAGAGGAGAAAACCTGAGAAAATGTTTTGAGGTGGTTATGGAGGGTTTAAATTAGTTAAATTGAATGGCCACATGGTGGCAACAGAGGATAAGAGAAAGAGCAGCTCTTTAAAGAAGGCCTCCATACTCTCCCACAGAGGTTACGCTGTAGCTCCTCTTGTGAACCTTCGCCCCACCCAACCCTGATCCCAGGCCCTCCCTACAGGTGCTCATAGAATCAGAGAAATGTAGGGCTGGAAGGGACTTCAAGAAGTCCGCTAGTCCAGTCCGCTATCTGATTACAAGCTGAGTGTGGACTGTCATATACTCTGCTAATATGAGCGAGTGTGTGTGTGTGTGTGTGTGTGTGTGTGTGTGTGTGTGTGTGTGTGTGTGTGTGTGTGTGTGTGTGTGTGTGTGTGTGTGTGTGTGTGTGTGTGTGTGTGTGTGTGTGTGTGACCAAACATTCCTTTTGTCAGTATCTGTCCGTACAGCATACCCTTTTTACGTAAAAGTGACCAATCCTAACAAGATGTGTGCTAGAATGCAGCATATATTCTCCTAAATTGTTATAGTAAGAATAATTCTCCCAGTTCTAACCAGTAACACACTTACTGCGTATGAACTTCATGACTTAAACGGAACCTGACTGAAAAAAATCCAACTGACCTTTCAGTAGACGGGTGACCTGGCTAATGTTCTGTCCATATTTTGATTCTCAGTTACATGGCCAAACTGTCAGGATAGCACTTCAGAGACAAGATAAGACTAAACAACCTCTAGGGGATGGGTGTGGCTGTTTGGCTTTGTCCCCCCATTGTCTATGTACTGCTCACGTCCTCTCCCTGGGTGTACGGTTTGAATGCGAATGATCATACTCTTCCTTACCTGGGTTACTGCTACCATGGATTGCCAGCCCATCTGTCCACTCCTCCTACCAATGTGTGTGTGCCTCCTACACGTGGGGCATCTCCCTGAACGGATCTGCTCAGTCCCTATCACCTCCTCCTCTCCCAAGACCCTCTTCTGCCACAACACCTGAAGGATAGCAGCCAATTAGGACAGTGACGCCATGGCTGCCCACAGCAGGATTGATGAGGTGAGCTCACTCCAGCCAGGTGTGGGGCATGATTCCTAGGGAATCCTGTTTCCTGAGCTGGGGTGTCCCCCTAAGCCAAGGATATCGTGGTGGAAGCAAGGTCTCCCTAGATGAGCTCTGATTCCACTGATGGGAGCAGTGAAACCCATTAGCGCTGTGGTTCCCAACTTTCTTTGATTGGAGGACCCCACCTCTAACCAATCTGCACCTGGGATTCTCCACCACGGTGTTCCCTACCTGTCAGCGTGCTGGCTATGGCTAGAGCACTGGAGTGGGACTCGGAAGTCTTGGGTTCTACACTGAGCTCTGACACGGGCCTGCGGGGTGACTGTTGGGAACACATTTCTTCCCTCTACACCTCAGTTTCCCCATCTCAAAATGAGGATAATGATTCCAATCTTCTTGGGACTGCTCTTTGAGATCTATGGATGGAAGAGTGCTATACAAGAGCACTTTTTTTAAATCATCATCTGTTTCCTGTTTGTTTTCCCCTTGCTCTCCCCCCAACCCTTTCCACCTCCTCTTCCTGTGTCTCATTTTACTTGGGTATTATATTTCTCCTTTGCCCTGCTCATTTCTCCCACTAACTCCCACCCAGTTCTCTCCCCCACTTCTTCTTTCAGTTCCCTTTCCCCCAGCACTTTCCAGTCATACCTGCCCCACGTCACAGAGATGGAGGGAGCAGCACTGTATAGCTCCACCTAAGCTTAAGCCTGGAGGACAAACCCCATCTCAGGCCGAAGGAACTGTGAGGTGTTGTACCAGCTAGGGAATGGTGGAAGAGAGGAGAGAGAGAGAGTTAACTGTTTCCTTTTTACAGGTTTGCAGTGATTACTGCCATGATTTCAGAACGACAGACCTCACATCCAGAAGTCTAACTTCAAGCCACACGTACCGATCACAGGCACACACAGGCAAAACAAGCTCCTGTTCGGTAAATGGAGAGGAAGAATGGCCCAGTGGTGAGGGTGCTAACCTGGGACTTGCAAGACCTGGGTTCAACTCCCTGCTGCAACACAGACTTCTTGTGTGACCTTGGGCAAGCCATCTGGCCCCTCTGTGCCTCAGTTCCCTACCTGCAAAATAGGGATAATAGCCAGGGATGCAGTGAGGATACATTAAAGATGGTGAGGTGCTACGGTGATGGGGGCCAGACAAATACCTAGGACAGATGGAAAAGGAGGACACTTTCTCTTCCCAGAATTGTTTTAACAAATTGGAGCAGAAAGCTGGAGTTAGGAACGGATTTAACAAGACCCATCCTGCTGCAGCAGGTGACGCGAGCAAGACCCATCCTGCTGCAGCAGGTGACGCGAGTCCCGGTTTTCAAAGTTATTCTTGGGATTTCCACATTAATCCTGCCCTAAAGCCTTTAAATCCACCTTATCATCATTGCTGCACACTATACAAACACGGAGATCTACGAGCTTGCCTTGCATGTCGATCTCACTGACTGTGCTGGATTGCAGCTCTCCTTTCTTCCTCCCCAAACTGCGGAAGATGTTAGCAACTAGAGCTATGGCTTAGACTGCTTTCTGTCACAAATCCACAAAAATTGCTCTAACGCTAACCATGCAGAGATGCTTTCCCCCCTCATCCTCAGATTTAAGCACACGAGATGCCTAAGGTACTGCCTCTTCCACTCCTAGTGATTTCTCAGCACCTCACATTACTGGACCCTAGAGTGGGATGCACACACTCAGCAAAGATCTTGGTCAAGGTTCTCCAAAGGGACTACTGAGTTTGGGTGCCTATCTTGAGGCATCTAATAGGGGCCTGATTCTCAGAGAGTGGGTGCTCAGCACTTTCTGGAACACAGGCTCCTTTAAGTGGTCTCCAATTAAGCATCCAGAACCATTAGTCTGAAAAATCTTAACCCTTCTGGTCAGAGAAGCGGTGTTTGTGGATGAGTTTGTTTTTCAAAATGACTGACGCCTCCTGGAGTAAGTTAATTTCTCTTTGGTTCAGGTTCTTATATCTTTCCCATCACCAAAATGTCTTGGAAAAAGCTTTCAGTCATGAAAGGATTAGATCTCTTGGATATGGCCTTAAATCCTCTGTTTTCTTCTACCACACTTTTTAGTAAGCCTTGAGGTTTTTCCTGATTTCCTCAGTTAACATTTCCTTTCCCTGCCAGCATGGTGTATGCACCAGTTGGCTGCAGCTCAAAGAAGGCTGCGTTTCAGTATTGATTTTATTGCTTTGGGATTAAAGGTGTTCTAGAAATGTACAATATTATATGAAGAATGGCATCAGCATGTTTCAGGGCATAAGCCAGTAGGACATGGGGAAGGAAGAAGCTTGTATCCATGGCACAGCATTAGCAGTTGTTGGAGACAGACTAATCACCAGACTAGGTGAGGTAAGTATAGTCGCGTATTTCAGTACTTGGCAATCCTTGCATTCATAAGATGGCCAAAGGTGTGCACTAGAAATGAACCTACAAATATCTGGTAAAGCAAAGCAGCTGTCGGACTTAAAATATCTTCTCCTTAATGTATACAGATGGGCAAAGCAGAGTGCATAAAGGGTGGCGGTATCTAGGGAGAAAAGATGAAGGGGAAAATTCAGATTCTGCATAAGCAGCTCAGTGGACGAAATCAACAAAGTTGCACTCGCTTCCACCAGGCTTGAATTTGGCCCTAGGTCTGCACTGAAGCCTGAGCTGTTTCTGAAGGGATGGGAATAGTTTGGAAATAAGTTTATGTCTATACAAAGGTTGCCACTAGATGATTTTAAATCTCCAAGAAAACTAGCGGGAAGGAATGGAAGTATTCTAGAGAAGGAGGTAGCCCTTACATTGCTCTTGGTCAAGTTTAATGATCCCAGGACTGAGTCACATTCACAGTCGTTGGATGAAAAGGCCTGTGCTCAACCCAGCTGTGAACAGCCCCATTCTGCAGTAGCAGTTCCTGGTATGCCGTCATTCAGATATCAGACGCAGGCTTTGCCGGAGTTATATTCTGTATTTGTACAGCACCTAACACAACAGGGTCCTGCTCCAGGACTGGGGTTCCTAGATGCTCCTGCAGCACAACAACGAACAGTAACATAGCTTAGCACTTCTAGGACATGCCGGGTCCTGAGCAACGGTAACTGCAATGAAAACTGTGGGTGCTCAGTACCGCTTAGGACCCAGCCCTAAATAGTCTGATGGATCATGTCTGGAGCATTTTGGGGGGAAATGGAGAAAACAAACCTTAGTCTCTATGCTGGGAAAACCTGAGGGGAAATGTGTTACTACTACAAAGCACCTTTGATTCTGAAGTGTGCCTAAACACACACCGATATAGCGTACATACAGGACACACTTCCCCACTGCTAAGATGCAGTTGCCTCTGGGGTGCACCATGACTAGCTGTATAGTAGTGCATATTAACGTGATGTAAACAGATTAGGACAGGAAGGGAAGAATACTTAGTTTAACTCAGGGTTTCTTAACCTGTCGGTCCAGACCCAAAATTGGATCATCAGAATGTTTCAAAGGGTCGCATGGCAGCTCCTGTCCCACGGGGCTGGCTGGGCTTGCCTCCCTGATCCAGGTATTGCAACCTCTGGTGTCCCAGCACCACTCAGGGTTAGCCCAGCCATCATGACAACGGGAGTCCAGGTGGGCTAACTTTGAGTGAGTGGCACTGCAACCCCATGAGCCAGGTCACAGCTCCATTCCCACAAATTTGGTCCAGTCAAGAAGGGCGAGGCCAAACCTGAGCGATGCTGCAACCCCATAAGTTGCAACACCCGAAGATGACAGCCATGCCTTGCCAGCCCCATAGCACAGGAGCCACCACTGTGGGGTGAGTGACTGACAGGACCCAACCACCCGTTGACCTCCCCCCAGGGGCAGGATCCAACCAAAACCACCCCTGGACCTCCACCTCCAGACTATTCACTGGGTCGTGACAGGCCGTAAAAATTTACAAATGGGTCCTGAGCCCAAAAAAATGGAGAACCACTGATCTACCTGAAACTGCAGAGGACACATAAGTAGCCAAGATGTGTTACCAGAGTGGGAATTCAGCCAGAGACCCACCTCTAACCATAGAAAAAATGCCTTGAGATCATTAAGAACCACAAACAGAAAGGCCCTCCATTTTGTTTCAGCACAGCACCCCTATCATTGGGCTGGGGCTCGGACTCAGAGGGAAGAGCCACAGCTAGTCCCTAACTAACATCTGGCCACTGAATTCTTCCAGAAAAGTACTGAATGTGCAACTGCGCTAGTGCTGGAGATCGAAACGGGATGGCAGAACACGGTGGCACAGTCAGATCTCTTCACAACCATCTCCTCCACAGAGGGGAGGAAACAGAACTCCTGTTTCACTGGCTTCTCCTGCTCTTCTTGCCCATCCCTGTTCAACTCACTATCTTTTCCCCAGTTCTTTCTCCACTGTTCCCCTTCTCCTTCCTATTTTACCCAGAAAAGAGTTAAACTGACATAAAAGAGCAAAAAATAAACTCTGCATTTCACTCTGTAATGACATTTGTCTTTTAATCTTTAGTTGGTAACTCATGTATGAGCAGATAGGGTCCTAAAAGTTGACACCGATCACACCCAACTGAGTGCCACATCTTTGTCTGGCCCATGCCCAATGCCTCCCCAGGCAGAGGAGTTTGCGTTATACTCTCCTGACCAAACAGCAGCCATTGCCATTTGGGGCTGGTAAGCTCAACTTGCCCCCTGAGAGATATCCCAGAAGAGGGGCTTCCTGGATTAAAGAGAAAATCCTGTTCAAAGGCAAACTCTCCCTAGCAGATTGAATCCATGGATTCAAGAGGCTTGAAATTGGTTTCTCCTTCAAGGTGAGTTGGAAGGTTTCTAACGGCTGAGATCGAAGGTCAAGATTACGTGTTCCTCCTGTGCAAGCCAATGACATCAGAAAAGCTAGAGTAAAGCAGGAAGCTGCCTTCCTTATGTTGCTTTAGTGAAATAATGTCTAATCTTTCAAGAGACACAGAAACTAGAACTGAAGTGTAGGCAGATACTGTAAAGTGAGAGAAAATCATTTTCATTTGTTTTGTTTTAAAATGTATTGATCTGTAATTTTATATTCTGATAATGCAGTCTGATCACTCAGAATCTTAGGACTAATTTTTAAAAGGGATGTGTGATTTTGGTTGCCCCAATTATTGAGACACCTTAAAGGGGCCTGATTTTCAGAACATGCTGAACACCCAATCTCTAGAAGACAGGTCTCCTTAAACTGTCAAGTTCAGCCCTCCAAATCACTAGTCATTTTGGAAATTTAGACGTTTTTTGCATTTATTTTTAAAGCATTTCAGTTCACCCTTAAAAGGTATTTGCAATTTTAAAATCAACTCATTCTATTATTGATTTGATATCTTAGTAAACAATTGAACGTATTTTATTTTTGCCATTCAGATCTAATCTGTGCTGTAATAATTGTCAGAAATTTTGTATTATGTAAGATATCTGACTTTTAAATTTATATTGCAGCTTAATTAGTGTTTCACTGATGATCACTTTTATGCCAGTAGCAATGCTATTTTAAAATCCACTTTACACTTTAATCCTAATCACAGGGTGCCAACACCAGAGAGAATTTATTAATTTGTAAGTGTTACTGTACCAGACTGAGGCATGTGTCACTTCCTTTCGCCACTGATCTGATCACACTCAGGCCATTGGATAACACAGGGAGTGAATGCAGAATCTAAGTCCCACTTTGTTTAATTAATCTTTGTAGAGCACTTTGAAGATGGAGAGCACTGTAAACATTCTGTATGAGTGAAATTTCACCTCTGTGAAGGGCCAGCATGAGCACTATGAACCATCTTGCACTCACACCTTGGGGCTTAAGCAAAATTTGAGTGTTGCACACGCCCGATACTCACCTTTTGCACAAGGGTGAATGTCACCAATTACTAGTGACAGAATAAAATTAATAGCAGACATGCTGCCAGAGTGAAAAGCTTAGACTAGGGAGAGAATAGTGTCATGGCATGTTAAAATATTTCCCCATCATCTCAGGGCAGAACACAAGTAGCCAGTAAATGTCAATCCGCAGTCCACATGAGCTATTGGATAGAGCGTAACAGTTACATACCTTGTTCCATACATGTTTCCAGAGAACTCCGCATGCTCAATGAATTCGCCAGCATCAATTTCTTTCTGCATTTGTTCTCTGGTCACAAAGTGGTACTCTAGATCCAGCAATATTGAAAAACAAATCTATATCAATGTGCAGCTTTCATCTGACTTAGAACAAGATAAAGGCTCAGGGCCAAGCGTGCACATTTGGGGACTTAAAATATACTGAAGTACCTAAATGCTTATGTTAGGCAACTAAGTGCTTATTTAGGTGCCTAGTTTTCAGGCACTCAAATTTAAAAATTTGGCCCTTGGTTACCACAATCAGAAACACAACGGATCCCCGAACCTGGCTCGTGGTATGTAGTTATTTCCAATACATCTTTAATAATTGGCCAGATATACTGTCGCTGCTGTTTACGTTGCCTCTTCTATTCTCCAGATCTCCAGTGACCTCTCTCATTACAGTGCCCTGCTTACAACACACTACAGTAGTAGATGAGAAGTCATTTCAGGCTAAGTGCCTATTTTTAGAAGCTTATTGTGTCCCCTGGTCCCCACCCCGGCTGAAATTTCTTATTCTTAGTTGAAAGGTAAACTTTCCTTGGGGAAAGTAGGTACAAATCTCATGTGGACCTTTTTGAGCTATCCAGGCATAAAGGCACCAGTAAGACATTTCAGATGCTTTTTGGTGCTGGGTTGACTCTAATGTCGCTGCATTTAAACCTCAGTTGCTCTGGCAATTGAATTAAATTACACGGTTCCCTCCAAGTCAGTAGTAAAACAATGGCCCTAGAATGCTTTTTGGGAGGGGCTCCGGGTTCTATTCTGTGCTACTGGAGGCAAGGTCTCTTGGATCAGGGATGAAATCCAGAGCCTTACGATTAGCAGTGGCCTTTAAGATCTATGGCACCTCTAGACTAACAGACGTATTGGAGCATAAGCTTTTGTGGGTAAATACCCACTTCTTTAGATGCATGCATCTGAAGAAGTGGGTATTCACCCACAAAAGCTTATGTTCCAATACGTCTGTTAGTCTAGAAAGTGCCACAGGACTCTTTGCTGATTTCACAGATCCAGACTAACACAGCTACCCCTCTAATACTTTAAGATCTAGATTTTCAAAACTGGGTGTCTAGAGTTTCACTCTTAAATCCTCTGGTAGGTACCTAAATTAAGTGGCCTAATTTTCAAAAGGTTTGAGCACCCAGCAACTCCCATTGAAGTTAATCAGAGCTGCTGAGTACTCAGCACTTCGGCACATCCTGTCCTAAACTGTTGTGTAAGGTTGCTGTGTGCTATTACACAGCTGCTACCTCCTACAACAGTGGCAGCTGCATTTCATTTGAAGGTGAAGTGATCCCTGTGTATAGTTTGTATCTTCAGTTTATAAGACCCTTTGGGATCATTCAGAATGAAAGTCCTATGTAAGTGTAAAACACTGTTACTGGACCCGTACTAAGTAAATACACTCCATAAATGCTAAGTAAATAAGGTCTGATTCCCCACAACTGAACTGTCACGCAACGTGCCCATAAACAACAAAACTTGCTCAAACATGTACTTATCTATTGGTTACAAGCCTTGTTTGCTCTTCATTGTCTACCAGCAAAACTGGCTACTCCTCTCAGGTTCTGCAAGCTTTTATATAGCAGGAAACGCCATCCAGAATTCTCAGAGCAGTAGCCCTGCCTAATCTGACAATACACACAAGTGCAATACACTGACCTTTGCCATTCACTTCTCCGACTCTTGGTTGCCTTGTGGTATCTGTAAGCAAACACAATCTTTGTAATTTTGTAGTTCACCCAAAAATAAAATAATGTAAAAGCAATACAAAGCCACTTACTCAGCAGCATACACAGGCTTCAATTCGATCACTTGGTAATTTGATTCTCTTTTTAATCTGATCAAAGTTTCTGGACCCAATTTGCATCACTTGTTTCTAGTTGCTTTAAGCAGGTATTATTAGATGATTCAATTATTGCTTGTAGAGGGGAAGGATGGTCCAGTGGTTAGGGTGCTAGCTTGGGACTTGTGAGACTCAGATACAATTCCTTGTTCCAGCACAATCACTTAGGGCTTGTCTATGCAGGGAAAAAACCCGCATTAGCTACTCTGCTCTGTCTTCCCACGTAAACATTCTTACTGTGCACTAAGAATGCCTTGTGCTCATTAGCTTAATAAACTTCAGCAGTGCATTAAGATAAACTGTCTGACAGAGTCAGTGTGGAGTAGCTACTGTGCTTTAAATTCACATCCTAGTTAACTGTGCAATAATCTCCTGTGTAGACAAGCCCTTAGGGTATTGTAGTGAGGCCGTATGGTTCCCCGCCGCCCTGGAGAGGGACGAGCCCCTCTTGACACCAGAGTGGGTGGAGGACAGGAAGTCCCCCAGAGGTCATGGCGCAGGACAGGAAGTATAAAAGCCCGACCCCAGAGCTCATTTGGGAGGCAGCTGGTGGAGAGGCCAGACACCTCCGGCCTAGCTCCCGGTTGCGACGACTTACAGTGGACCCGAGGACTGGCCTGACCTGCCGACTCCCGATGCCAACCAGAGCCTGGAGGAGCTGCCCAGCCTGCCCCTCGCCAGTTACCCAGAGGACCCCATGGTGCTTGACCCCCTGGAGGAGCTGCCTGGCCTGCCCCTCGCCAGTTATCCAGAGGAGCCCATGGTGCTGGACCCCCTGGAGGACACCATCCGGACCCAGGTACCACCAGAGTGGGAGTTTGGAAGTAGCCCGGGGGCAGCACACCCAGAGCCTATGTCAGTGTGTTGTGGCCAGGATCCCCACTGACTCAACAGCTGGTCTTCTGCCGCTGTTAGGGCCCCGGGCTGGGACACTGTGGAGTGGGTGGGCCTGCGTCCCCCCTGCCACCCAACTCTCCCAGGCCCTTCTGAGCCAAGAGCCTGGGCTGGTTGTTTACCTGCGTTTGCTCAGCCCCCTGAGGGCCTGGGCCATTGTCTCTCTGCTGCCCGCCCTAACCCAGGCCTGGGCCTGCTAATTGCATAAACTGTTGCTCAGCTCCTGTCTAAGGGCCTGAGCCCTTGACTCGTAATTGCCTCCAACCACAGGCTGGGCGCAAATGACTGTCTGTATTTGCCTCTATTGCTGCCACGGCGAGAGACTCCTGCAGCCAGGCTAATTCCCTGTCAGCAGCTGGAAGGAAGTAGCGAGGCAGTGTGGCGCCCCGCCACTCCAGAGAGGGACGAGCCCTGGCCAACCCCTCTACAGTTATGTACATGCTACAAGCACTGCTGTAGCTACACCACTTACGACAGCAATGGAAGGGGTTTTTCCATCACTGTAGTAAATCCACCCCCTTGAGAAGCAGTAGCTAGGTCGACGGAAGACACCTTCGGTTGACCTAACTAAATTGCACAGCTTGTGAAATTTTTCACAGCCCTGAGCGATGTAGCTAGGTTGACCTACGTTTTAGGTTTAAACCAGGCCTAAGTCTTCCTGTGCCCTAGTTCCCCCTCTGTAAAACAGGGATAATTCTACTTCCCTACCCCACAGTATTGGATAAATTCATTTCAAAAGACTGTGAGGTGCTCATATAGATAGATAGATTTAATGAATAAGGTCAAAGTCCTGAATGAGATAGGAGACCAAGTTAGAATCCATATGGAGACCACTATAAATTGTTATTTTGAAGCACTACCGTGCAGGGGCGCTGGAACAATTTGTATAGTGGGGGTACTGAGAGTCATTGAACCAAACTGTAAACTCTGTATATAATGGAAACTACTTCAAGCCAGGGGGTGCAGCAGGACCCCTAGTTCTAGCACCTCTGCTATCATGTACTCTGGAAACTGTGATACACCCTGTGGCAGTCAGCATGGCACACAGTATGAATGACTTATTTCACACTGATTGGAATGGACTTGATCAAAAGAAGAGTGTAGTCTCATCTATAAGCTTCTGTGCATGGATTATAAACTCAGAGGCAGCCTAGGGGACAGACAATAAAGTCTATTTCTGTGCTGAATTTTGTGATGTGAGATTTTGTTGGGTTGCTAGAGACAAACAAAGAAGCATTATACGTGTATCAAAAGGAGACATTTTGAAGTCTTTTAGTCTCAAGCACTTTTAAACCTTTTCTGAAAGTCACAAGATTCAGAGAGGAATTTGTGGAAGTCTGGGGCCAGGATTTTGCCAACAGCCTCCAAGCTACTGGTACAGAAAATTCCTACTGCAGTAAAAATCCATTTGATAAGTAGATCTAAAGACACCACCCAAAGTCCCAGCAAAAATAAGCTACCCAGCAGAGCTGGACTTCAACATGAATGCCATTGTTCTCAAAGTCTTGAAGATACTTCTAAGTGGTCAGTTAAGGCAGTGGGTACTAACCGCATGTTTTGCGGTGAACAGGTTGTGTAAAAGACGACAGGAAATTCAAGCCTAGCCATCCTCTGGAAATTCAGAATGCAATTCACCCAGGTTACAGTCTGAGAATCTGCACCATCATTAACATTCAACAGTCGTTCTTTTAAAAATTACAGAGCACAAAAAAATAGAACCACATTTTCCAAAGACGATTTTTAAAAATCGGTTTAAAGAAAGCAGTTAATGATCCAAGAGAACTGGGCTATACGAATGTGCATTCTAGATTGGAAATTGGCTATGTCTGGTTGCTAATAGAGAAGGCCCTCAATCTAGACCTAAAACATGACTTTTCAGGCAAGGAAGATCATCTGGATTATCCTTAGTCTCAATCCTGAGGTTCCATATAAACTGGGCCAAGACGGGGTGTTCATGAGGACCTTGTCTGTGGAACTCCTCTGCCTCTGAGGATGTCCTCTGGAACTCCTCCGTGGCATTTTCAAGGCTCAGCACAAGGCCTTCTTGTAACTACCAGCACATAGTTAGGCATTTGGCTTTCCCCTCTTTCCAATCAGCTCCTCCCTTTTCTTTTTTGGATTCATTTTCTTTGGACCAAAGGGTCAGAGATTTGGGCTAACTTTTAAATCTTGCACAACTTCCTGGATAGCGTATCCAGTGATAGAGGCTTTATCATTCAAATACATTTTAATGCCTGTAAATGGGAGGGTTACATTTATCCTGTTCCATTTAAACATTTTTCATTTGAAATTGAATATCACAACTTCAAGTAATACGTATCTTTTAGAGACTGTAATCACTTTGGGGCAAAGACTGCCTTCCCATATGTCTGTATAACACCTACCACTCGGAGAATGCTACTGGAAACAAGCAAATAAACATCTTCTTGTTACATCAATAAAGACAAAGCACAGATTATATCACAGGTCATCTACTCAGAGTCCAGTAGCAATGATCCAGCCGTGGGGTATTCATTTATTATCTAACTCCTTATCTTAGGTGAGTGCCAGTCACCTTAGTATCTGGGCACTAGAAAAATATATATGATAAAGTCAGCATTCATAGTTCTCCATATTTTGGAGGTGAATGGGAGGGACAATAAATTAGCCATATAATAGGGCTATTTACATACTAAAGGAATCCACCACACGCTTCTCATGTAGAGAAAACAAAGACTGTTGTATAGCTTACAATTCTAAGCAGGAAAATAAATCGATGAGCCAAAGCGATCACTGGCACAAGCGGGTCGGTAACCCGGTGTCAGGATATAAGAATCTGAATAGAAGAGCAAAACGATTCTGCTGACTCACCCTAACAGCCAGACCACGTAAGTCTTATTAAATCCACCCACAGGAAGGTTAAAGCAGATGGGGTCTTCCACAGAGAAATCCTAATCAATTCTCTTGGGGTGTTTACAGGACACAAGTCGTATGTTTGTAAGTACAGTTCCGCTTTAGGGCTTTGTGACTTTAAGACTAAAGACAAACCCCCAGGAAGGGATGACTCTGAACAACATCCACTGCATGCTGTGTTAGGGGCAGCATGAAGATACCAACCCCTTAAAAGGTGCAATTCTAATGAAGTTACTGGAGTCATGTCCATTTACACCAGTAGTAAAACGTGGCCCAAGTTACGTAAACATACTTACTAGCACACAAGTTAAGATCGCTGTTGTGGCTTGGGTTAATGGATCTAACATGCAATTTTTATGATTTGGGGGCTAACTATGTGCAAACTGCCACTGAAGTCCTGTAGCAGCTACGCAGTCAGGCCCTTAGCAGCTGTTAAGCAGCTTCGGTTTTGCTTTCCCTGCCCCAGCCGGCACAAATACTCACGAGAGACACTGAAGCCGAAGACATTGCCGTAGTCTTTAAGCAGCATTTTTAACAAAGTGCTCTTTCCTGCACCCGATGGGCCACTGAGAACTACTGGTCTTGGTCCCGTCATGGCTGCAGAGGGGAAAAAACCAAACGCATCTCTTGGTTAGAAACACACAATCATAAGAAATGCCAGCTTTAGATTCCTGCAGATGCCTCATGCAGAGAGAAAGGTTTCTGTTCATTGCCTTCACTTACAAGCGACTGCAGCCAACTAAGCAATCATCAGAAAACAAATGGCACCGCCTAGGGGAGGAAGAGGGGTAGCAGAAGAAACAGTAGCAGTGGAACTGAGATGAAATATGAAATCGGATAAGCATACATACCCACAATGTATGGCTGAAGTAACTAGTTTAGTGCTGGTGGTGAAAAGCACTGGACTGACAGTCCTAGAGAGCAACATCCTCTATCCAGAGAGCAAACACAGGACGAGCAGCAACAAGACAAGATTTCCTCCTACTGTGCCTCAACCCTGACCTGGAAGGAACATCCCTAGGCCAAAGTGAGCTCAGTCACCAGGATCCAGTCAGTTATGGCCTCTCTACTGAGCCTGCTAACAAGAGGGACAGCTAGTGCCAAGTGTAGGGCGAGTTCGTTGTGATGTCGGCAAGTGCACTCAAGGAACTGAACCGAGATCAAATTCACTTTATATAAAGAAAAGGAGTACTTGTGGCACCTTAGAGACTAACCAATTTATTTGAGCATAAGCTTTCGTGAGCTACAGCTCACTTCATCGGATGCATACTGTGGAAAATACAGTATGCATCCAATGAAGTGAGCTGTAGCTCACGAAAGCTTATGCTCAAATAAATTGGTTAGTCTCTAAGGTGCCACAAGTACTCCTTTTCTTTTTGCGAATACAGACTAACACGGCTGTTACTCTGAAACCTGTCACTTTATATAGTCCCAATGAGCAGCAGTCAGACGGATGCCAGTGGCTACTGAGTTGGGCAGGCTTCATCCTGAGAGCATAAGGTTCCCTTTTTCCCATTACCTGGTCCCTGAGCCATTTAGTCCCAAGGGGTGGACTTTTCTCTAAACAGAAAAGGGACTAGTAGCAAGTTTGCGGGACATTATAAAGAAGCATGTTTACATGGGTATTTGGTTTGTAAGTTGTCAGGGGACCCTTTTATACTCAATACCATGTTTTTTTCCCCCAGTGTACTTGCGGTTTATATAAATGTCATCTGTTATCCCAGTATAACACCTTGTACATACACAATGGGATGTTCGTTTACCACATGTGTTTAATAAAGGTGAGCAAAAACATCTGCACTGCAAGGTCTCAAGGAAGTAAAATCTGCTCTTTTTTTTTTTTTTCATTTTCACTGATGCCAGTGGAATAACCCTTCCTGTTCTAAGTGACCCACCGATAAGAAACCTAAGTATGATGCAGCTTGGGAGGGATGGGGGAAGAAAATCCAACTCAGCCATAAAAGCTTGAATTACCAGGCCAGAGATGTAAAAGAAGAGCAACTGACCCAGGCACTGTGGATGTTGCCACAGAACTTTCATCGTGAACAAGCTGAACCGCTTATTTCAAAGAGGAAAAACCCCGGGAGACAGGCCTGTCTTAGGAGACTGGTAACACACTGCAGAGCCCTTCACCTTTACCAAATCCTGGCCAGGCTGGTAGTGACTGAAAACTGTTACCCTCTGACAGCTGTTTGGTGGTCTGTCCAGTCTGCTTTGGACAAGAGTCCACCTAACCCCCCTCCACCATAAATAGTTGAAAAACTCAGCAGAAGATGGAATGGGTCTGTGTGTCCACCACCACCTCATTGCTAGAGTTGGCCCCTCCAGGTCATACCAGAGGCACTGTGGTGATGGAAGCCACCGTTCCATGGCTAGGTGAGGACTTCCATCCCCATGGCTATCAACCACTGCACTTTCATCAGTATTGAGTTTACATGAAAGTTTACAAGAAAAGTACATTATCATGTTGCAACATTTTGGACCCTGTTATGAGGGTGCAAACATACCCCAACCTTGGAGAGACTGGGTCTTTGTCTCCCTCTAGTGGTTGAGCCACACAAGTGGATAAGGGTCTACTACAGCTACAAAGTAGCAGAATTACTCAAGCTTGAGCTCCAACAGTAGAAGTTCCTGTACTGAAGGTTACAGGTTCAAACCTCAATGAAGTCTTTCCTCAACTAAAAGGTAAGACTCTCATCCCCACTACTCTTTCCCTCCCCGCCCCCCAGCCTTCCCCTAAATAACATCCCAATGTACATTCTGATCTCTGAATGCCCTCTCTCTGCAGACCCGGCCTCTTTTGGCTCAGCATCTGCAGGTGACTCTCAGCAAGGATCTTACTCTCATGCAGAGTAGAGGGAAGAGGGCTGTTTCAGACAGATGACAGAACTGAGTAATAAATATATATTTTAAAGTAAATAAAGCCTTTCTGTTGGTGGTCAGTGGTAGATGGGCTGTTAGGACACACACACAAAACCAGCCTTTTATCACACTTGGCAGGGAGCGAGAATTCCTTCACAATACTGAATTCCCAGTCTCCGTGCCCTTCGTCCCTCCACGGGCGAGCCTAGCTCGGACCCTAAACTGGAAGGTAGGCAGCTCCCCTACTCAATCCCATTGTGAAACTGCCTCACTGCACGACCTTGGGCCAGACACAACCTACCTGCGACTGTTTGCTTACCTGGTAGGGAGGGGGGTAAGGGAAGAAGGAATGTTCACTTGCATAATTTCCTGGGGTGTGAGGTGAGTTAATAATTATCCAATGCTCAAACAGGTGCAGATGAATTGCATCCTGTGTTGGCATGCAGAGCACCCCCAAAGGAACAATCCTGCACAAGTAACCGTTGCTGGACTAGAAGATTCAGTAGGTCTCATCTCAAACTCAGAAAGACACAAACAATTAGACACTTACAGAATTAGTTCCAGTCACATATGCACTGTAGGCTTACCTCACGTGACAACTCAGACTCAGGGCAGGTAGAACAGGGCAGGTGGATTTAATTAAAAGTTAATTTTAATTTAAAAAGTTAAAGTTAAATTAGAAGTTAATTAAAAGCACTATTCAAATAGGGACTGTACCATTTTACTCTTATTAAAAACATAGCAACTGGAAAACAAAGAGACATTAGATTATTATTTAATTTATTCCCCAGGAATTGGTTCCCACAGCATATTTATTAGTGCTTTATCCTATCTAGTTTTTACCACTTCCCTTGGGATACACATCCATGGTTTAATAAACCTCACAGTTAGAATTTCAACCTACATTGTGTTTCCTTCCAGCCCTCAGTCTTTGGCGGAGTACCCGCTGAATTTCAAAAGTCATGCTAGATTCCAAAGTGGAGGAAATGCATTCCCATCCACTAGCCAACTACTGAAGAGGCAACAGGATCTTAATGGTTAGAGCAGAGGATGAGGAATAAGAAGTCCCACATTTTATTCCCAGCTCTGTTGCTAACTCACTGTGTGAACTTGCACAAGTCACTCAGTCTCTCTCTGCCTCAGTGTCCACTTTTCCCATCCATAAAATACGGAAAACCGCTAAGTGATAGGGTCATGACGCAGCTTAATTAAAATGCTTTTAACAACAAAGAGGCTCTGCAAGTCCAAATTATTATTACTGTTTTGTTCTAGGAAAGCACCAGATATATAAGGCAGCTTTTTCTCCAGCCCTCCAAAAGCTGAATAATAACTAAGGCCACATCTACACTACAGACCTTACAATGGCACAGTTGAACCACTGCAGCTGCGGTGCAGTAAGGTCTCCCAAGTAGCCGCTCTGCGCCGAAGGGAGAAAGCTCTCCCGTGGGCATAATTAAATCAACCCCAACGCACCCTGACACTCAAATGCCAATGTGGATCTTTGCCGCTTATCTAGGCGTTAATAATTCACTAAAAGAAAAGGAGTACTTGTGGCACCTTAGAGACTAACCAATTTATTTGAGCATAAGCTTTCGTGAGCTACAGCTCACTTCATCGGATGCATTCTGTGGAACTCTTCACCACAGTATCTGCCTGCTAACAAGAATTCCTTAGGCTGCCTGAAACATAGAACTCTTTAGTCTCCTACTTGTATATGCCAGTCGGGAGTGCTTGGATACTTTTTATTCTTGCTGTCTCCTCTTTTACATTTTCTTTTCTCTGCTCTCATTTCTTTTCCTATCCGTTAACAGCCACTAACAGGAAAGGGAAATTTAAAGCAACAACATTTGTTACAGGAACTCCACTCTATTCAAAACTGATCCGGAAAGGAGACGGAGATAATCGTGGTTGCTTCAATAGCACTGGCACATTTGCAGCATTCCCCAATTGCATGCCTTACCTTTTACTTTTATGCCCTTTCAGTCGAAGTATAAAATCCAGCTCTTTGTAACAGCAACAAACTGATAATGTGAGTGAGCAGGCAGTAAGCTGAGCTATTTGTGAACCATCTAAATCCTTAATTACAGATTCTCCATCTTAAAAGAGCCAATGAAAACTCTCCGTTGATCTTTAATCTCCTCCTGTGGTTTCTTCCACTCTCCTACTATTCTTATTGCTAAATCTCCAGGAAAGCCCGGGTAACACTCTGGTAAATGCCAGCATAAGCCTTCCACATCAAAGCATACTTTGGTTTTTAAGAAATACAAAGGACCAACTTAAGTGACTGTTTATATGTAACTGATCTGAAATATTACACATCCATAAAAAGAAACATCTTAGCAGCAAAGACATGATCATCTCTAGAAACAAGTACAATAGAGAAAGGGTTTGCTATTTAATTCAAGTTAAAGGAAGGAAATTTGGGTCAACTTTGACTGCATTCTATATGCTGAGCTCTCAGGCATAGCTGTAAAAAGACAGTTGGAGGAAAATTTAGTAATCAGATCTTCATTTTATCTATATCTTTCTCCATAGATAGCACAGTGATTGCAGATGAACTTGGCCAGATCCTGATCTCAGTCACATTCTGGATTTACACCCGCAGCTCCGCCGAGTTTAATTTTATACTGGTATAACACAGACTCTGGATCTACCAATACACAAAAATACAGTATAGACCCACTGCTTAGTGCTGTATGGGCATATGCTAGATTCCATGTCCAGCTCAGTCCTGCAGACAGATGGGGTTATTTTTGTAACCTAGTTTGAGTCATTACCTGGACTCTCACTGTGCCACGACTGATTTTTAAATGTTTCACGTCACTCACCATTTCTATTATCATACCAGTCTCCTCTAGCTGCTGTTTCTGCTGCCTGTATTCCATTGCAAGTTTTATAAAGGTCACCATAAATATGCTTGCAAACCAATCATATTGAACAGGGCCTATGCCTATAGCCCAGCCTACACTGGCTGGAGAAATGCGTTCGCACAGGGTTGTAGCTAGCACAGTTTGGTGCTACAAAGTGGACTAACAGTTCTTTACGTAAAAGAACAAACTATTCTACCCAAAAAACGCCACATTAAAAAAAAAAAAAAAATTAACAAAACTGGCCTTATGAGGAACTCTACCAGCGTGAGCTTTCGGCATTATTGGGTACTAATGTTAGGGTTGACGGGGGAATTTGATATCCAACTAGAGGTCAATGCATGTTGGGTATTTGCATAAAATCTGAGAAGGCGCAAACGCAACAGGAACTTGGAATGCACCAAAGTACTGAAGGAACACAGGTAACCTCCCGGGCATTGCTCCTCCTGTTATATGCCGGGATGTTGCTGGTAGAGGCAAGCACACAAGGCAATGCACAGATCCACAACATCTGCTATATGATGCAACACTGATGCTGAGTTGACCGAAGTCATGACAAAGTTTTCTTGCCACCATTAAACCCCTGACATTGTCATGACACACACAAGGGTTCATTTATGGCAACTGAGTGGAGAACAACCCTGTAGCATGTGTGCTCCAGCTCCCACCAGTTGAGCCCCTACCACTCAGTGCAGATCAGCCCAGGGCTACATGGTGTCACCTTAATCGACTCTGCATTGGAGTTGGCTGGTCTAGAGATGCAATGATCAAGTGGAACTACATCACTGGCCTCCTCTGTGACTGCAGAAGAGAGCTTCAAAATAGAAAGCAGGTCCTGGAATGCCAGCTGCCTGAGCACAAATGTCTTCCAGTCACTTGGTGGACAGCAATGATCAGGCAATCACACGTGCACGGATGTAGCCGGAAGCAGTATGAGAACACGACAAGAAGATGGGTAACCATTTCTTTTTGCTATGCCCATTCACCACTGTATTTGAGCATTTTAGCTATTTAGAAGGCAGATCTGGGTTTGGGGTGGAGGTGTCATTACCTGCACAAACTCAGAGGTGCTATTTCAAACAACAATGCATTCAGATGACAATACCCAGGGTCATTTGTACTGGAAAGTTTATTAAACTACGCAGCAGGTCCCTCAAGTTATATATCTGGGATTCCCCAAAGCCACCCCCACTCATTGCCCTCTACCATGACCTGTCCAATCAGTACACTATCCAAGGTGTTATTTATTTTAACATCAAAATAAATCCATTTTACATCGTTCCCAAATTTTCAACATGCCACAGCTTCATTAATAGGAAAGGGTGTAGCTGCTTTGTAGAGATTGTCAAGGAAAAGCAGAAAGGTTTGCCAGCAGGGTAGGGCAGAGCTGGGCCTTTTGATAGTCAAGAAGGCCTGGCAGGCATTTCTGGTTCATGGTACCCACGAGGCAGTTGAATCTTTCAATACTGGGGGGAAGATGCACCTCCTTTCTCTCTCCCTCTTTTGAGCAAAGATGACTAAGTTAGAGGGAGGGAAGGAGACTTACATTTCTTGTTCCCCCACCCCAGCAACTCTGAAAGCAACAAACACAGCTGCTTTTTATTGGTATGGACACATCAGACTCGCATCTCCAACTGGGTGTTACAGAACAAGACACTGAAGCCATTGCGTTTTATTGGAGATATCATTTTGTTTACAGCTTTCAGAGTAACAGCCGTGTTAGTCTGTATTCGCAAAAAGAAAAGGAGTACTTGTGGCACCTTAGAGACTAACCAATTTATTTGAGCATGAGCTTTCGTGAGCTACAGAAGTGAGCTGTAGCTCACGAAAGCTCATGCTCAAATAAATTGGTTAGTCTCTAAGGTGCCACAAGTACTCCTTTTCTTTTTGTTTACAGCCTCCATCACTGCCTTTTGATAGGGAAGGGCTAAAACTTTAATGCAGAAGCCGCTCAGTTTCTCTCCTGGTGGCTATGTAGAAGAGCCAGAAATGTGCCCTGATAATTAAATGGATCCCATCTGAGATTTAAAAAGATGTTTGCATTTGAATGAAAAAAGAAAAATCCTATGGAGCAGGGTAGGATTTTTTTTTAATAAAGAGAGTGATAAAATGTGTAAGATTACATTAAAGGACAGTTTTAGTGACTCAGAACTGTTTTGCTGATTGAATTGCAGGCTGTGTTTTTAAATGGAAGTCATGAGTTATGAACAACACTCAAGATATCTGACATTTATGAGAGGTGCAGGAAATAAGAGTAAATCTGAGAACCAACCAGATAGGATGCACTTGGGCAACAGTTACCTATAGCTTCCTTTAGGAAATCATTGCATAAGAACAGTATGTCCATCTGGAGAGTGTCTTTCAGGAAAGTATCTAAAGTGCTTTATAAATATTAAATCTCATGCCATCAATAGGAGGCAAATATTAGATGAATTTATAGATAGATAAAAGAAATCAATGGAAGTTAGGAGCCTAAATACCTTTGTGGATCTGGGCCAAAAAGATTAAGTGCATGGCCCAAGGTCACACAACTAGCCAGTGGGAGAGACAGGAACATATAATCCAGGAGTTCTCTAACTACTACACACAAAACACCCCATCCCAACTAATTCTGAATCTGGATAGTCATTGAACATTTTCTAACACTAACCCTTCTCTTCGCGAATCAGAATGTAAAATGGGTCACGCCTATGTTAATATACACATTTTTAAAGGATGCTATTTTATACATTGTGAAGGACTGCCAACTACCCTGGAGGTCATTGCAGGTCTGATTCACAACCCATGCTGCTGAACGTCACTATTGGAGTCTGGTTTCAAAAGAGAAAAGATAAATGAAGCAGAAGCAGAAGCAGGGATTTCCGCCCCAATTTGTTCCCACTTCTCCACCTTTGCTGGCAACCATCACAGCAGGCCTGTGCAGACTAAAAAGAGAGGTTGGGGTGGTGGAGGAAGAACTGATATGTGAATTGCAAATAATGAAGCAATTCCTTCCATAAGATTAGATAGCTGAGGCAGTCAATGTGGGTGATTGCTAGTGAACATTTGTTAGGTCACTGCCACTTGGCAATGGTCACTGCTGGGCCAGTGTTTGCCAAAAATAGCATTTACTGTACCATTTGTGGAAGATGGCCTCCACGAAGTGCACTGCTGCGAAACCACAGGCTTTGTTTGGTCACCAACCCTGCTGAGAAACTGAACGGCATGAAGGTGGCAGTCTGACACCAGAGTGTAGATTTTACCTCAGAGAGGGCAAATCCAAGTTCTCCAAGACACTCACAGCTGCTGGAGTTTTCTAGTTCCTTTATGCGAGGTCTGATAGTGGCTCTTCAGGCCTCACACTGTGTTTACCTTACGTTTACCCATCACACGAGATTGGAGCCTTTGAAATGTTAAAAATTGCTAACTTCAAAGCATGGGTCATTGTGTTCAACAATGGAAATTCAGACACAATCTGCAGGTGCTATTCATCAAAACCCAAGTAGGTGAAGACACTGTTCAGATGGTCTTCTGTGAGCAGGATCTATGCTGGTTTAAAGGGAATGATCCTGCATCTCTGAACACTCACAGGGGAGCGCTCCAGATGCAAGACAGAGATTCCCAAAGTTATTTTGGGTAACCCTGACAGACTTATGGAAAACTAGAAGATCACTACATCTCCACTATCATTTTGGACTTACAAACTTTGACTCACCTGTTAATGTATTTTACCTGCTTTAACCTCTCAATAACTTATTTCTTTTCCTTAGCTAATAAATCTTCAGTTAGTTTATTAGAGAAATTGGCTGCCAGCATTGTCTTCAGTGTGAGATCAAGAGAATCCATTGATCTGGGGTAAGTGACTGACCCTTTGGGGTTGGGAGTAACCTAATGTGATGGTGTAGCGATCAACAATACGAAGTCCAGTTTGTCTGGGTGGCACAGTAGGCTGGAGATCCTAAAGGACTGTTTGTGACTCCGTGGGAAGACAGATGTAGTGATCCAGGAGTGCACATTTATTGCTGGCTTGGTGAAATCCAATTATAGAATATACCGCCAATTTGGAGCGTCTGCCCCATTTTCTGACAGTCTGACCTGAGATTGGCACTCATAGTTGTGAGCCACTTCAGACAGCGTGACAGAGTATACAACTGAGTCCTTCACTGCTGTTGGTATTTTGGAGACATGTGCCTGGCACATGACTGTTCTTTCCCTGCTAGCAAGTATGTTAACCAGTAGCATAAATAAATGTCTCCTAGATGACTGATGAATATTTCACATACATCCAAGCAGACTTCCACTGGGCTACCCTAATATTCCATTGATTTTCATGGGGGAAGTGCACCACAGCAGGTAAGCCAGAGAACAGAAAGAGTTCAGCAAAACTAGTACTGATTAGCAAAGGCTTGAAGAGAGAAGGTAATGAAGCCATTTTAGGAGCAGAAAAGAAGATCAGAGGACAGTTTTTCTATAGCCTCAAGAGAGGTTTGCTGGATTAGACACCTTTAATCTCATTTCCTATTTTTAGCATGTTCTTTATAAGCACTACATCCCCACCCTTCTAAAGCATGGGACAACTGGTAGGGCCTTCAAAGCTCTGAAAGCTAATCTAGTTGAAGTTTTAAGTAATATGGTAAAAATTAATAATACTTTGCAATATACACACACAGCATTTTTGGGCTTCAAAGACATCAGATCATAACATGGTACCTTCCCTTCCAGCCCAGTGCAATAACTTAACTGAACAGTAAAGCATCATAACCTGCTGTTGTCCAGAGGAAGGCTGTTTAGGGTGGGGCATGCTGCAAAACAACTGTAGACAGCAGTGTGCAATTGACAGCATGTGCTCGGGAAACAGAATTGCTGCGGCCAGCTCACGTGCCAAGACTTGTGTTTAATTAGCATTCTGACAGCAGAATGGCCTGTGTGAAATTTTCATGGTGAACAGGCATAAGAGACAAGGATGTAATCTAAACTGGTATACATTCAATTCTATCCCCCAAAGGGATCAACCTATTCTAGAGCTCCACTTTTCTCGGCCCACTTGAAAGCCAAGAGAGTATTTTCAAGACCTCACTAGGCACAATGCTAATTGATTAAATCACTCCTTCCAGATACAATGATTTTTTGGAACCTGTGATGATAAAGTTGAAGGACCTGTGCAATGCCACTGAGTCAGCTACTCAAGAATAAACCTCCAGCATCAGGATTTTTATAAACATGACTAAAAATTCATTCTGGGTTGGAATTTGGTATATTATGTCCCAGCACCTTCTTAAAATAAAAGCACAATGCCACAAACTTCTTACAGAGGTTTTAGTTTCTTATGTTCCAGAAAAGCAAAAACTAAATCAAACAAGTTTTGTTTTGTTTTTTTAAATCATCAGTTACAGATATAATTTTTGGCATTGTTTATGTCGAAAATTCCTCAGTGTGGTAGCAATGAAAGTTTGCTGGAAAATGTATTCACTAAAAGGAAAAATCGTTGACATATAAAGTTATATACACATACAGCTGCACACTCACAGAGCGCTTCTTTGCTTCCTTCTTTCTGGTATTATTAAGTGCTCTCATGAGCTGTATGGATGGTATAGACGTTATAAAACACAGACAATAAATTCCCGGAATTCTCCAAACAGCAAAGGAAAAATATCCATAATAGAATGGCTGTGAGAACCATTAAAGAATCAACCTGTGTTAAGATAGAGGGAAGCCCTGCTCAAAGTCCTCAGACTGGAGTGAATAAAAAGGAGTGCCAACTCTCTGGGCATCACAGAGGTTTTTACTGGGGAGCGTGAATATCCACAATATCAATTACTTTAATTTATCCCTAGCTCAATTTTAGAAGCATTTTTACCAATCTATCCAGTCAGCAACCTTGTAGTTTAACCCATATAATTAATACTTTGAAAGTATAAAGAAGTTCAAGCTAAATACTTCTACTGCCTGAACCTTATTGGCTTAGGTTCTTGTTAGACTCAAACTCCTCATTCTGCTGTTCCTCTAGAATTGTGCACTCCTCTTTTTCTTTCCCAGTCAGATACCAAAAAATATCTATTTCTGATCTCTGCTCCACGACCAATATCTGCAGGTGTCTGCTGATCCTAAAGAGATTTATTCTGGTCTAGTCTCAAAAAATAAATGTTTCTAAGCCATCCCATACTGGGAGATTATTGGACTGTAAGACCAGTGATTTGATTAACTTCTTGCTTTCCACTCCACAGTCTCTCATTGCAACCATGACATGAGTTTAGTGATTGGCTGCTACCCCACGATCAGCTGGAGGCAGAAACCACTACTTCATATCACATGAAAGTTTGAAACACCAGCTTTCAATAGATGTACAGTATTCACTGCTAGCCTTATGAGTCACAAGATAATGAACTTTCAGCCTATCACGCGTTCTCTCAGCCTGGCAGTACCTTCTCGGACCCGGTCCAGTAGCACTCGTGGACCTGTATAATTTTCAATCTTTGCCAAAGAACTCAGTCCTCAAGTAAAAAGAAAAGGAGTACTTGTGGCACCTTAGAGACTAACCAATTTATTTGAGCATAAGCTTTCGTGAGCTACAGCTCACTTCATCGGACGCATACTGTGGAAAATACGGAAGATGTTTGTTTTTATACACACAAATCATGAAAAAATGGGTGTTTATCACTACAAAAGGTTTTCTCTCCCCCCCGGTGCATATGATCACTTTACATAAGCTATTACCAGCAGGAGAGTGGGGTGGGGGGAGAGAAAACCTTTTGTAGCGATAAACACCCATTTTTTCATGATTTGTGTGTATAAAAACAAACATCTTCCGTATTTTCCACAGTATGCGTCCGATGAAGTGAGCTGTAGCTCACGAAAGCTTATGCTCAAATAAATTGGTTAGTCTCTAAGGTGCCACAAGTACTCCTTTTCTTTTTGCGAATACAGACTAACACGGCTGTTACTCTGAAACCTGTCATTATTGTAGAACAGGACACCCTTCCCATATAGCAATGTGGGAAGGGCAGGCTGGTTGAGAAACCCTGCACAGTAAGCTTGTGTTTTGTTTTCAATATAAATTATTTTCCTGTACCTCTAATCCAAGTGGTTTTAACATCAATAGGCCTCAGGATAGCCTGCTGGCAACAAGCCGAAACGAAACAAAGGCTTCCGCTGTCTATCTATATGGAAATAATTTAGTAGAAAGGCTTTGCAAAGCTGAATAGAAGAGGAAGTTATCTGAATCCTTATCATCATCAGATTGCAGCATACTTTTTAATTGGATCACCTCATATCCAGCCACACAAAATTTAAATTAGGAAATAAAGAGAGGCTACTTGCCCCATGTTACCATATGGTCTGGTTCACAAAGGATACATAGACACATAAATGGCTACAAATGGAGGGTGGCCTGCATTCCTAACTGTACTCCCTGCTGGGCTCTGCAATTAGATATTTTCTGCTTCAATGGTTTCTATGCTGGGCTTAAGTAAATCAATAGGGGGGGAAATTCCTTCCTCTCAACACAAAAGACAAGATAAAAGCTTGATTAAATATCCAATTGCAACTTTAAAATTCCACATCACGGTAATATTACTTGGCACTAATATTAGATATTTCATCTTCAAAGATACTTATAAACAAATGCTCATTAATCCTCAGAACACCTATGTGCAGCAGGCATTATTATTTCCCTTTCACAGATGTGGAAAGCTGTGACAAAGGTTGACTGACTTGCCCAAGGTTACAGAGGAAATCATCGAGGAATTATAATTCCAGTTCACAGTTCAGGTCTGTAGTCATTACATACAAAACCTGCAGGGGTTCAACTAAAATCAGTTCTGAAATCAATTTATTTCAACCAGTGAAAACCATTCTGTGGACACAATTTTATAAATTCATAGATTATAAAGCAAGAAGGGACCATTGTGATCAAGTCTGGCTTCCTGTATAATACAGGCCATACCATCAAAGAACCATAGAAATGTAGGGCTCAGAAGGGACCTCGGGTGGTCACAAAGTCCAGCCCCCTGTGCTGTGATAGGACCAAGTAAGCCTAGGCCACCCCTGACAGGTATTTGTCCAACTTCTTTTTAAAAGCTTCCAATGATGGGGACTCCATGACCTCCCTTGGAAACCTATTCCAGATCTTAAGAAAAACTTTCTAACTGTAACGGTAGCTAATATCCAACCTACTTCTTCTCCCTTGCTGCAGATTAAGCCCATTGCTTCTTGTCCTACCTTCAGTGGGCATGGAGAACAACTGATTAGCATTCTCTTTATAACAACCCTTACCATGTTGGAAGACTGTTATCAGGTCCCCCCTCAGTCTTCTTTTCTCAAGAACACACATCCAGTTTTCTCTCTGAACATACACCCAGTTTTTTTAATCTTTCCTCACAGATCAAGCTTTTTCAACGTTTTATTTTTGTTGCTCTACGCTGGATACTCTCCAGTTTGTCCACATCCTTGCTAAATTGTGGTGCCCAGAGTTGGACACAGTACTCCAGCTGGGGCCTCACCAGTACTGAGAAGAGCGGGATAATTACCTCCTGTGTCTTACATACAACTCTCCTGTTAATATGCCCCAGAATCATATAAGCCTCTTTTGTAGCTGCTTTACATTGACGACACAGATTCAAAGTTGTGGTCCACTATAATCCCCAGATCCTTTTCAGCTGTATTACCACCTAGACTTTTATTTCCCATTTTGTAGCTGTGCATTTGATTTGTCCTTCCTAAGCAAAGGTACTTTGCATGTGTCTATTGAATTTCATCTTGTTGATTTCAGACCAATTCTCCAATTTCTCAAGGTCACTCTGAATGTTAGACCTGTCCTCCTAAGTGTCTGCAACCCCTCCCAGCTTGGTGTCATCTGAAAATTTTATAAACATACTCTCCCCTCCATTATCCAAGTTTTTAATGAAAATATTGAATAGTACTGCATCCATGACTGACCCCTGCAAGACCCCACTAGATACACCCTCCCAATTTGACATTGATACCAAATACCCTCCTAATGTCATTGATACAAAATGACAGTGATACCCTACCAAACCACTGAGAACTACTCTTTGAGTACAGTCTTTCAACTAGTTGTGCACTCACCTTATAGTAATTTCATATAGACCACATTTTCTATAGACATATATATATATACACATATATATATACACATATAGACCTGGATTTGTGCTGGAAATGGCCCATCTTGATGATCACTTTAGATAAGGTATTACCAGCAGGAGAGTGGGGTGGGAGGAGGTATTGTTTCATGGTGTCTGTGTATATAATAATGTCTTCTGCAATTTCCACAGTATGCATCCGATGAAGTGAGCTGTAGCTCACGAAAGCTCATGCTCAAATAAATTGGTTAGTCTCTAAGGTGCCACAAGTACTCCTTTTCTTTTTGCGAATACAGACTAACACGGCTATTACTCTGAAACCTGTCACATTTTCCTAGTTTGCTTATGAGAATGTCATGAAGAACTGTGAAAAGCCTTACTGAAACCAAGGTATATCACATCAGCAGCTTCCACCCCCTATTAGGTCAGTAATCCTATCAAAGAAAGAAATTAAAATTGGTTTGGCATGATTTGTTTTTGTCAGCATGGATTTGCCTATTCCTTATAACCCTATTATCCTCCAGGTGTTTACAAATTGATTGTTTAATAATTTGCTCCAGTATCTTTCCATATATTGAAGCTAGTCTGACTAGTCTATAATTCCCCAGGTCTTTTTTGTTCCCCTTTTTAAAGACAGGTATTATGTTTGCCCTGAATTATTTCCTGTTTGAACTAGAGCACCTCTCTTGGAAAAACATCCAATCTTGATTTAAAAATTTCCAGCAATGGAGACTCCAGCATAACCATTAGTAAATTGTTCCAATGGTTAATTACCCTGTCAAAAATATGCACTTTATTTCTAGTCTGAATTTATCTAGCTTCAACTTCCAGCCATTGGATTGTGTTAGACCTTTATTGGCTAGACTGAAGATCCCTCAATTACCTACTTGGGGAACAAATTTGATACTTATAAACTGTTATAAATCACCCCCTTAATCTACTCTTTGTTAAACTAAAGGGATTGCACTCCTGGAACCTACCCCTAAGGCATGTTTTCTAATACTTTATTAATTCTTATGGTTCTTCTGTGAATGCTCTCCAATTTGTCATCATCCTTCTTGAAGTGTGGAAACCCGAACAGTACACAGTATTCCAGCAGTTGTCACACCAGTGCCAGATACAAAGGTAATATATCCTTTCTACTCCTACTTGATACTCCTCTGTTTATGCACCCAAGGATCTCATTAGCCCTGTTGGCCACAGCATCGCACTAAGAACTCATGTTTTACTGATTATCCAACACAGAATCACAAAACCGTAAGGTTAGAAGGGACTGCAAGGGTCATTTTTCTAACCCCCTGCCCCACACCAAGATGCAGGATTTGTTGCGTCTAACCACCCAGGACATGGCAATCCAGACTCCTTTCGAAACCTTTCAGTGAAGAGCTTCCACAAGCTCCCTACGCAGTCTGCTCCATTAGCATGACCCCCCAAGTCCTCTTCATAGTCACTGCTTCGCAGAATAGAGTCCCCCATCCTGTATGGTCAACATTCTTTGTTCCTAGATGTATACATTTAGCCATATTACAATGCATATTGTTTGCTTGCACCCAGTTTACAAAGCGATCCAGATTGTCCTGTAGCAGTGATCTATCCTCTTCATTGTTTACCATTCCCCTGATTTATGTATCATCTACAAACTTCATCAGTAATGCTTGTGTTTTCTTAAAGGTCATTGATAAAAATGCTAAATAGCATAGGGCAGAGGTTCTCAAACTTTTTTTCGTGGACCACTTGACAATTGCTCAGGGTTGTGGCGGACCACTTAACGATCTTTCCAAAGGTTGTTTGTACCGCTAGCTAACTATTGTAAAGCACTTTGGAAAAAAGTGCTATATATAAAAAAAACCCGAAATAATAAATGTGTTTTTGTTCTACAAATAAAAGCACATAACTCATATTTTAGTCTCTCCCCCGCCATGGCAGCCCCTGAGCTGAGCTGGGCTGGGCAGGGCAAAGGGGGTGTCTCTTCCTCTCTTCCCCTCCATCGCAGTCCCCGAGCTGGGCTGGGAAGGAAGGGGTTCTCTCCCCGGCAGCCATAGCGCTGAAACTGGAGAAAGTCGCCTCTTTCTCTGGCCACTGCAGCGCTGCACCCCCACCTACCCCCACCCCCTCTTCTCACCCCACTGCCCCCTCCCACCTACCCCCTATCCTCCCCAAGGTCACCACCTCACTTTACATGTGTATCTTCTCCAGGGTCCAAGCACCTAATTAGTGGAGCCACGCCTGCGCGGCTCCACTAATTAGGTGGGCAGCCCTTCATTCTCTCATGTGCAGCCGCCCAGGTGCTCACCTTAGAAGGAACTATCCGCGGACCACATGAATGGAGCTCGCGGACCACAGCTGGAGAACCTCTTGCATATGGCCAATAATTTGTACCTGCAGGACCCCACTAGAAACACACCTGGTTAATGAGGATTCCCCAATTACAATTACATTTTGAGACCCATCAGCCAGCCAGTTTTTAATCTGTTTAATGCATGCCAAGTTGATTTTGTATTCTTCTACTTGAATTAAAATGCAGCGTGGTACCAAGTCAAATGTCTTACAGAAGTCAAAGGTAATAGTATTTATGTAATATACTTAATCAACAAACTAGTAATCTCTTTAAAAAAAGATATTAAGTTAGTTTGACAGGATCTATTGTCCATAAACCCATGATGATTGGCATTAATTATACTACCCTCCTTTAATTCTTTATTAATCAAGTCCTGTATCAGCCATTCCACTATCTTGCCGACCATTGATGTCAGTCTGATAAGTCTATAATTACCTGGATCGTCCTGTTTACTATTTAAATACTGACACATTCACGTTCTTCTAGTGCTCTAGAATTTACCCAGTGTTCTGAGATTTATTGAGAATCAACATTAACAGTGCAGAGAGCTCCACGGCCAGTTCTTTTAAAACTCCTGGATTTAAGTTACCTGAACCTGCTGATTTAAAAGCATCTAGTTTAGTAGTTGCTGTTTAACTTCCTTAAACCAGTTATTTAAACCGGTTCACAAATTGTTTCTCTCTTACTTACTGAATTAGGATAAATCAATATAATTCACTAGTAAACCAATTTAAGCATTATGGAACACTGTTTCATAAGGGCACGCTCCTGAGTTTTGTCAGTTCAGGGGAGAAGGAGATGGAAAATCATCTCCACTGACAGCAGTGAAACGGGTTTGTGGAATACATTACGAGAAAAGGCATTAGAGGCAAAGAGCACTAATAAGTGCAAGAGAAAAGTACACTGGATGCTGAGGATTAACAAGGAGGGAGGGAGAGAGAGACTAGGATGGGAAGGGCCAGGATTTGATGTGCCATATAAATACCATAAGTCCCCTGTGCATATGCAGGGAACTCAGTGCTATTTACAAAACACTGTAAAATACCCAAATATTGGGGCCCTTTTATAACCAAGGCTTTGTCTATGCTAGAAAAATAGGTCTGTCTACGGTCACTGAGGGAAGGGGTGCGAAAAATCAATACCCCGGAGTGAAGCAGTTAAAGCAACCTAACCCCTGGCGTAGATAGCACTCAAGTCGATGGGAGAATTCTCCTGTTGACCTTGCTACCAGCTCTCAGAAAGGAGGAGTACCTATGCCCATGGGAGAATCCCTCCCATCAGGGTAGTGTCTTCAGCTGCAGTGTTTTAAGCACAGACAAGCCCAGAGTTAAGTAATGGCAGAGGGAGAGAAAAACAAAGAGGTACAAATAGGGAGAAAAGGCCAGTCTTCCACAGAGTGTTGAGAAAAGACGGAAAAGTACTAGAAACCTGTTCCAGGCATCCATAAAGTAATGACACAAGAGCCCCAAGGAGCAGAAGAGTTGCAGCAACTAGACACCGAAGGTATGTCTACACTGCAGTAAGACACACGCAGCTGGCCCACATCAGCTGACTCAGGCTCACAGGGCTCGAGCTGCGGGGCTATAAAACTGCAGTGTAGACATTTGGGCTCAAGCTCCGGCAGGCTCCAGCCAGAGCCCGAACATCTACTTTGCAATTTTATAGCCTTGCAGCCCAAGTCAGAATCCACTTACATGGGCTCAGGCCTTATTGCAGTGTAGACATACCAAGAAGGACTTTCAGAGCAAGTTGGCATGGCAACAATGCAATCCAATATACAGCTTCCCACTCCTCGCCCCCCAAAAATGAAAGGAGGGACAGTCAAAACTCTACCGAGATAATCCCAACCCATTTAATGAGTCTCTCTCTTCACGGGATTGAATGTTTAACATACTCTCTACCATCCCATCGCTAAACCAATCAATCCTGCACAAAACCACAGTTGAGGAGGGGGGAAAAACTCATCTTCCTCTGCAATAATTCAAAATCCCTTCAAAATTAGAAGATCATTTACTCTCTAGACCTCCTGCCAACGAAGCCAGTTCCTAAATGGGTCAAAACCAAAGGGGTGAGCTCTAAAAAAACCCTAAATATAAGCAGCCTCCTTTCTCCAACAGAAATAAATTGGAACAATATTACCCACCCACCCCCCAGTCCCACAACAATACAACCTTCCTCCCCTCAATGTCACAGACAGAGTCAGGACATCTGTTCCATCCCTATATTAAGTCCCCGACATTTTTTGCAATTTATTCAAACAGAGAAACACATGAAGAGTTTAACACGACACAGGGTTTAATGTTTGCTGCAAAAGGATAAAACGGTTTACAACCCCACTAGGAAATACATTGGTTTCCTCTAAAGCACAAGTCAGTGCCAAGGGACTCATCTTTAAAGCATGCATTGGTGGCAGATACATTGGGTTATATTAAAATGTCTTATCTGCAGGGGCAGCTCTAGCAATTTTACCGCCCCAAGCAGCCGCCGAATTGCCACCGCAGGACACGGACTGCCGCCCCATGCTAATTGCCGCCCCAAGCACCTGCTTGGAAAGCTGGCGCCTGGAGCCGGCCCTGCTTATCTGGTAAACTATTACGCAGGTCACAAACTCTGTTCTTGAATGCAGAGATCATTAACTTCAGTGGGGGCCCCAGGTGCACATTACAGTTCAGACTCATGGGTTGTACTGGTTAAGGATGTGCTGGGTCCAAGAAAATTCTCCTCACATGAATGGCAAGGATGTGAAGGAAAGTTTCTTCAGTGGCCCAAGATGTTTAAGTGGTTTCATTTCTATTCTGAACATGAATGCAACACAAGAACCATAAGCTGGTTCTGTATAACCCTGTAAAAAGGAATTCTCACTCACAGGGGACACAGAGCTTGCCGGGCCAGGGATTTTGGGCTCCTTATGCTGCAACTGATGACCCTGCTAACATACAGGACTTGGTGCAAAGCCAAGTCCCTGACCTCCTGGAGTCATTAAAAGAATCCAGGGCAGTTTTTGTAAGTGCAAGACTGTGATCCTACCATCATGATTCCAAATGGGCATTTCCATTTTGCCTCTCCCTACAGTTTTAATTAGACATGCTGCTGCTTTTCACTCCCTGAGCTGTATTATTGGGTGATTTTTCTACGTACAGCTAAACAGAGACCAAATTTCCCTTCTAGGGGAGACTGCATTTTGGAGGTTGGAGCATAGGGGATTCTCCTTCACTTCAACACTATTGCTCAGGTGTCAACAGTGCATCAGCACAGTAGGAAATTGCCATACCAAGCAGAGGGCTGTGATGGCGGCTAGCCCCACACTGAGTTTGGCATCATGCACGCCCAGCATGCAAAGGGCTTTGGGGCAGAAGCTGTCAGATATTTAAAATGCCATAGCCTGTACTATGACAAATGTGAGGGAGAGTTCTCCCTGCAGCCAGAGGGTGGGATAGGAAAGGAGAGGCAAGGAGAGGGAGAGCCTATGGAAAAGGGGCAGGGGGCTGAGAGGAGCTGGAGTGCATGTGGAAAGGGAGCTCAAGCAGGAAGCTCGGGGAGAAGCACGGAGGATGGGGCTGTATTGTTGGAGGAGAACACGGGGGACTGTGGGAGTGAGGGTGCAGGGGTCAGGAAGCTAGGGGCAAATGCTGGGGAGAGGGAGGCATGGGGGGGGGCTGTGGGAGGGGAACCTGTGCGGGAGAGGGAGTATTACAGATGGATCTGTATTGGGGGATGGGAGGGAGAGCTGGGGACAGAAGGAGGCTGTGTGAAGGGGAGCGCGGGGGGAGCACTGGGAATGGCCTATTGGGAGACGAGAGGTACAGGGCTGGGGGGAGCGTTGGGATGGGGCTGTATTTGGGGAGGCAAACAGGGGCTCAGGGAAGGGATCTGGGAATGGGGCTGTATTGTGGGAGGGGAAGTATGGGGGCTGAGGGGAGCCCTGGGGAGAGGCCTATATTGAGGGAGGAGAGTTATGGGATTTTATTGATTTTGTTCCGGGTGTCCTGGCTTGTTCCACCATCCTGGCTGATGGTGCTGTGCAAGTATGTGAATGTTTCTACACTGGTGAGAACATAATCCTCTATCCACACTGGTAATGGCGAGGCAATATTAAAGATCTGCGATCTGTCTTATTACGGATGATTTTCAGTCCAATTTGCTGGCTGAGTGCATTGAGTTGTTTTTTCTTGCATATGGCGCTGGGTATGTGATAGGAGACCGGCATCATCTGCAAAGTCCAGATCTTCAAGGGATGAGAAGAGTGTCCATTTAATGCCTCTTGGCAGGTCTTCT
Organism: Chelonia mydas; assembly: GCF_015237465.2. Taxonomy (NCBI): domain Eukaryota; kingdom Metazoa; phylum Chordata; order Testudines; family Cheloniidae; genus Chelonia; species Chelonia mydas. The sequence continues at coordinate 254,396,775 of NC_057850.1, forward strand.
GTTGTACGCCTCATTACCAAGTCGATGGCGATGTTGAAGAGGATTGCAGACATGACACACGCCGACATACTCCTGTTTTGACTTCAAAACTGAGCTTGCTGTGATCAACACTGCATATAAAGTTGAAATAGAAGCTTTTGATGACATTGATTATGCAGAAAGGAATTCTATATGCCTGCAGAATACGCCATAGGCTGGTCCTGTGAATGCTATCAAAAGCCTTCTCAAAGTCTATGAAATTTATGTAGAGTTGCCATTGCCATTCTAAGCACTGTTCTATTATGATCTGGTCTGTGCATCCATGCCCTTTCCGAAAACCAGCTTGCTCTTTTTTGAGAACACTATCAACTGCCTCTGATATACGCTGAACTATGATCTTACACAATACTTTTATCTGTGCCAAGCAAAGTGTGATACCATGCCAGTTATTACAATCACAGAGTTCCTTTCTTTGGTATCTTCACTATAACCCCATTGGTCCACTTCTCTGGCACTTTTCCCCTTTCCCAGATTGATGTAAATAGAGGCGCCAGGATAGATGCTGCTACTTTAGGATTTACCTTGAACAATTCTGCATTCAAGTTATCCTTGCCACGAGCTTTCCTGTTTTATAAGGATCTGATGGCTTAAATGATCTCTTCCTTAGTCGGGGTGTCTGTGTTGATATCAAGATCTTCTTCTGCCTCCTGGATGTTTGCTTCCTCTTTAGGTGGCTCCCTGTTCAGCAATTCTTTGAAATGCTATGTCCAGCGCATTTCTTGTTCTTTTTCGGTTGTTAGTAGGTGTCCTTGTTTGTTCCTGATGAGAGTGCTTGTTGGTGTCTGCTGTTTACCACTGAGAAGCTGCATCATTTTGTAGATGGTTCCTTGTCCACCACGAGCAGCTGCATCCTCTGCTTGTGTTGCCAGATTATCAATATAATACTGTTTGTCCACTCTCGCAAGGCATTTGACCTCCCAGTGTGCCTTGCTATACGGCTTGTGGTATTTGTCCTTTAGCTTCTGGGATTTTGTGTCTAAAAACTTTTTTCTTCAGGGCTCGTCTGGTTTCCATGGCGTTCCATGTGCTGGGTGTGATTCACTTCTTCCTTTTCTTCTGCCTGAAGCCTAGACAGGCTTAACAGCTCTGTTCATATATTGCTGTTCCTTTGTCCCACTTCTTGTTGATCTCCTCATCTGCATTCCCCTCCTCTTCATCAAGGTCTGCAAGTGCTTGGAACCTGTTCTTTAACTGCAGAACCAAGGCTTTCTGTATTTCAAGGGACTTTAGCTTCTCAATATCATAACATCTATGTCCCTTGTTTGGTGGACCCACAGTTCTCAGTTTTAGCTTCATGGAGGCTGTCACAAGGTGGTTGTCGCTGCCAACAGCTGCACCCCTTCTCACTTTCACATCTGCCAGTGAGCGTCGTCATTTGCCATTGATCATGATATGGTCAATTTTCAGAGTAACAGCCGTGTTAGTCTGTATTCGCAAAAAGAAAAGGAGTACTTGTGGCACCTTAGAGACTAACCAATTTATTTGAGCATAAGCTTTCGTGAGCTACAGCTCACTTCATCGGATGCATACTGTGGAAAGTACAGAAGATCTTTTTATACACACAAACCATGAAAAAATGGGTGTTTACCACTACAAAAGGTTTTCTCTCCCCCCACACCACTCTCCTGCTGGTAAAAGCACAAGATCAAATCCGCACAGACACACCCCTGGAACCCCGACCAGGGATATTCTATCTACTACCCAAGATCCATAAACCTGGAAATCCTGGGCGCCCCATCATCTCAGGCATTGGCACCCTGACAGCAGGATTGTCTGGCTATGTAGACTCCCTCCTCAGGCCCTACGCTACCAGCACTCCCAGCTATCTTCGAGACACCACTGACTTCCTGAGGAAACTACAATCCATCAGTGATCTTCCTGATAACACCATCCTGGCCACTATGGATGTAGAAGCCCTCTACACCAACATTCCACACAAAGATGGACTACAAGCTGTCAGCAACAGTATCCCCGATAATGTCACAGCAAACCTGGTGGCTGAACTTTATGACTTTGTCCTTACCCATAACTATTTTACATTTGGGGACAATGTATACCTTCAAATCAGCGGCACTGCCCCATAGTATGCCAACATTTTTATGGCTGACTTAGAACAACGCTTCCTCAGCTCTCATCCCCTAACGCCCCTACTCTACTTGCGCTACATTGATGACATCTTCATCATCTGGACCCATGGAAAAGAAGCCCTTGAGGAAATCCACCATGATTTCAACAATTTCCCTCCCACCATCAACCTCAGCCTGGTCCAGTCCACACAAGAGATCCACTTCCTGGACACTACAGTACTAATAAACGATGGTCACATAAACGCCACCCTATACCGAAAACCTACTGACCGCTATTCCTACCTACATGCCTCCAGCTTTTACCCTGACCACACCACACATTCCATTGTCTACAGCCAAGCTCTGCGATACAACCGCATTTGCTCCAACCCCTCAGACAGAGACAAACACCTACAAGATCTCTATCAAGCATTCTTACAACTACAATACTCACCTGCGAAAGTGAAGAAACAGATTGATAGAGCCAGAAGAGTTCCCAGAAGTCACCTACTACAGGACAGGCCTAACAAAGAAAATAACAGAAAGCCACTAGCCGTCACCTTCAGCCCCCAACTAAAACCTCTCCAATGCATTATTAAGGATCTACAACCTATCCTGAAGGATGACCCAACACTCTCACAAATCTTGGGAGACAGGCCAGTCCTTGCCTACAGACAGCCCCCCAACCTGAAGCAAATACTCACCAGCAACCACACACCACACAACAGAACCACTAACCCAGGAACCTATCCTTGCAACAAAGCCCGTTGCCAACAGTGCCCACATATCTATTCAGGGGACACCATCACAGGGCCTAATAACATCAGCCACACTATCAGAGGCTCGTTCACCTGCACATCTACCAATGTGATATATGCCATCATGTGCCAGCAATGCCCCTCTGCCATGTACATTGGTCAAACTGGACAGTTTCTACGTAAAAGAATAAATGGACACAAATCAGATGTCAAGAATTATAACATTCATAAACCAGTCGGAGAGCACTTCAATCTCTCTGGTCACGTGATTACAGACATGAAAGTTGCGATATTACAACAAAAAATCTTCAAAACCAGACTCCAGCGAGAGACTGTTGAATTGGAATTCATTTGCAAATTGGATGCAATTAACTTAGGCTTGAATAGAGACTGGGAGTGGCTAAGTCATTTTGCAAGGTAACCTATTTCCCCTTGTTTTTTCCTACCCCTCCCCCCAGACGTTCTTGTTAAACCCTGGATTTGTGCTGGAAATGGCCCAACTTGATTATCATACACACTGTAAGGAGAGTGATCACTTTAGATAAGCTATTACCAGCAGGAGAGTGGGGTGGGGGGAGAGAAAACCTTTTGTAGTGGTAAACACCCATTTTTTCATGGTTTGTGTCTATAAAAAGATCTTCTGTGCTTTCCACAGCATGCATCCGATGAAGTGAGCTGTAGCTCACGAAAGCTTATGCTCAAATAAATTGGTTAGTCTCTAAGGTGCCACAAGTACTCCTTTTCTTTTTGCGATATGGTCAATCTGATTCTTATCTCTGCCATTTGGAGACCACCGCATCAGTTTGTGACTTTCACCATGTTCAAATAGGGCTCCACCGATGACTAGGTCATTCATATTACAGAAATCAACAAGCCTTTCTCCATTTGCATTTATGGTGCCACACCCATGTCTTCCAATTGCTCTGTCATCGTTTGTGCTGTCCTTACCCACATTGGCATTCAGGTCTCCCATTGTTGGATCATATTAAAGAAGTTCTGTATTAAAACCACAAATGAGTTTGATTCCCCATAGTTTAAATTCCAGGGTATTACTAATTAAGAGGTCTCTTGGTTTTTGGTACTGTTTCTCTCCCTCTGTGTGTGAAACTTGCAAGCTGCTAGTTGTGTTAGTACATTCTAAGACAGAGTCTGTTCTCAAAGCAATTCACAGAGACTCAAAGCAATACTCTAACAATAGAAACAGCACCCAGAGACTCCCCGCCCTTTTGTTGTATTAACAATTGTGATTAAAATAGAGATAGAGGATGTATGTGGATGGATGCTTGGTGTGGATAATAACTGAATGATCAGGGAGGTGCCAGCCTAAGAATCCAGTGTCCATCGGCTGAAGAAGGCGTCAAGTGGAAATAACCAGAGGACCCCCGGAGGGCAGACTGGAATCCACCCAACAGCCTCAAGAATGGGAGAACCAAAGAACAAGATAACATCTTGGAGCCGTCAGGAATGTGCCATCTGCTGATTGATTCAGCAACAGCATGATGCAGCAATTCCCATAGACTGGCATAGAAAGAAATTCCTATAAAAATAGACTCTAAAAAGTGAGAACTTTGGGGTCTGATTCTGCAAACCAACTTCCAGGAGCATCAGATGAGCATCTGACAAGGCCCTGCTCCCTCCTCATGTCCAGGCCACCTGGCCAGTGGCTTGGCATGAGCAACTCTAAGGCTGGTAACTATGATAACAACTTTGCAGAACCTGTGTGTGTGTGTGTGTGTGTGTGTGTGTGAGTGAATGAATGTGTGAATAAATATGAGATTGAATGGAATGTTATAGCTATAACTAACTGCTTACTATGATAACAACCTTGCAGAATCTGTGTGTGTGTGTGTATGAATGAATGTGTGAATAAAGATGAGATTGAATGGAATGTTACAGCTGTAACTAACTGCTTACTATGATTCTTTCTGTATTCACAATAAATGTGGTATTTTGCCTTTTTCCCTTTAATAAGATCCTGCTGGTTTTTATTTTATTGGTGCAACATTTTGGTGGAGAATTGCGAAAGGGGGAATATTGGTAAAAAACCTCAGTTATTGTAAATATTGGTGTGCACACCGCCAGCTCTAGTGAGCTAGGCATTTCTATTAGATTAAACCAGACCTGCTGGCCTCCGAGAAGGTAGCAGGGGACCTGCTGGCCTCCGAGAAGGTAGCAGGGAAGAACAGGTTAACCGGACCTGCTGGCCTCCGAGAAGGTAGCAGGGAGAAATAGGTTAACCAGACCTGCTGGCCTCCGGGAAGGTAGCAGGGGACCTGCTGGCCTCCGGGAAGGTAGCAGGGGAAAAACGCATAGATTAAGCTATGATTTCAGAATCTAGGCTGTGTCACTTGCTAAGTAATACCATCAGTGACAAAGAGATTGAAATATCCATGTTAAGATGTTTAAAAGAAAACAGGGTAAGCCAGTACCAGAGGGAGGAATGGAATCAGAAGGAACTCCAACCTCACCTTTTGTTAAAGAAATTACACCTTTTAAACAAATCCTTCAAAAATTTGGCCACAGTCCTTGGACTAAACAAGCCCTAGCTGATGTCTGCACTATTTCGGACCTAGAGGATAGATTGGCTCAGTATATCCTCATATACAAACCTTCTAGTGCTGCCAAAAGAGATGCAGCAGCAATTTGGTTGTTGTGGGAGGCATGTAAGGATTCTTCCCTCAGCTTGTCTTCATGTAAAGAGGAAAAGGCACAAATGGAAAAGGGAGCAGACAATTGGAAGGTGCTGGCTACAAATACCCAAAGCCAGCTGAAAATAGTGAAAGAGGCACTCCAGGAATACAAAAAGAGTGAAAAAGTTAACTCTGCAGAGGCTGGAGGGAATTAAGCAGCTAAACTTTGTGAAAATGTTAAAAAGGAAAAGTGTTAGAGAAAGAGCATTCTTGGTTTCTTTGCAGCCATTCTGAAAGAAAAATGGGCCCTTTTCCAAAGGAATGTCTGTAAATTAGCCAAGCAAAAATAAACTATCTGATTAAAATCATTTGACTGAACAATTTAGTCAAATTTGCTAAAAGAACATAAGAGGATTCTATTGGAACTTAACTGCCTCAAATGTATAAAGGGAATGTAAGATGTAAAAAACAGAGCAGTGTGGAAGGGATGTTAAGGAAAAGAAAATGTGTATGTATCTGTCTGTGTGTGTGTAAATATGTAAAGTTCTAAGGACCAGTTGGTTTTGTTTTTGTTTTAAATAATGCCACTAAAAATCCATTTGACTCTTTAATTCAAAGTTGCAAAACTGACAGACCTTTTTGCTAGACACAGGTAATTAGTGTTATTTGGCTTTGGGATTTGGCATTTAACCCTTAAAAGGTAACTCAATGCTTTACAAAATTTAAAATGTTTTTAAGTTGTGGCTGCAGCAGGGCAGTCAAAATCAGGAGAATATAAAAAAAAAAAATTCTGGATTCTTTTTGTTTGTTTGTTTTTTGTTTGTTTGTTTTTGTAACAAAATAGCAGATGAGAGTTGTAGTAAAAAAAAAAAAAATTAAAAAAAAAAGACAGTGCCTCTCTGAAGCAACAGCAGGGGTAAGGTGCACAAAACAAGAAGAAGCAATGTTAGAAACACTGAGTCTTAAAATGGCTCTGAGTAATCAGACTGTCACTTTGATAAAGGTACATGAAAACTCTAAGCAAAAAAAAGAAATAGTGACACCTTATGTAAAAATGGATCTGGATAATGTTACAGAAGCTAAACTATGGAAGGAATGTGCATTTGCCCCAGAACATGTGCAGGGTATATTGTAGAAGGGGCAAAAGAAATGCAAAAATACCATGCTACTTAATTAAAGTGCTATTAGGGCTCCAAAGGGAGCCACAGTAGGTTGGGTTTTCTTTTTCAGATTGCTGTGTGTTTTGGAAGCAGAAGTTAAAAGTAATCAAAACTCTGGTGAAAGTTGATTGTGCCCCTTTTAAGATAGAGTCTCTGAGCTGCTGATGGCTTTAAATCCAAAAGCAGGAAGCTTCTGTGAAAATGCAAATTACCTAAATGATAAAGGAAGGAAAGAACTAGCAGCACAAAGGAGCTGCAGATAAAGGACATACCTGGTCAGCAAACAAATTGTCTAAATAAAAGGCATGGGATAACAAGATAATTTTAATAAATTTAATGATAATAAGTATCCCTGTAACAATGAATAGTGTGTATGATTTTTGGAAAAACCCTTTTACGTCGTATGGTAATGATGCTTCTCAGTTATTACCTGTAAATAAAACTTAAAGCTTAACACAGCAGGAAAAACATTATAAACTTGGTCTGCTGTATAAGAAGGAAAACTCAGGGATTTAATGACTAAACAGTGGGATAATTTCCCCGTAACCCTTAAAAGATAAAAGCCATTGAAACCTGGCCTGCCTATAGAACAAAAACAGGAAAATGTGGGGGCAATTCCTCTGTTTTGCCTGCAATCAGCAAGGGTATTTGTAAAAGAAATATTTTAAGCAATAATCTGCCACCCCAAAAGGGGTAGAAACATGTTCTTTTTGTCTTTCAGAAAATCAGGAAAAGCTGATGCCAGCTGAAAAGAACCCAATACCATGAATCTACTGTCACAATAGAAATTGTGTTTTGTGTTCTATGTTTTGTCTTGTGTTTTGTCTTGTTGCTAGCACTGTTGTGTGTTTAAAAAAAAAAAAATACTGAAGACCTGCAGGAACTTAAAAATAAATTAAGCTTTCTGTCCCAACTACAGGACAGCCTGATACAAAAACAAGTACATGCCAATGTAGACTTGGTCCAAATTGGTCTGGGTAACCTAAAAGGCCGATGGAATCTTTAGTAATGGCTTAATACTATCACATGGCTTATCCATAAGAAAAAAAAAATTAGAAATAGGAAACTACACAGCCATAGCTATGGGATGCACTGAAATGCAGATACTTGCACTAGCTACTTTGGAACACAAAATGTTCTGGGTCATATTGGGAAATATTAAGGGTTTGATGCATTTGTTAAAAAAGAAAGAGATCATTGTTTGACACTTATCAATATGAATGGATGCAATATGTTTCCAGTATTGTAAAACCAGACTTGTTAATGGGAGAAATTGTTGTCAAAATTGCACATCAACAATCCCTGGAGGCAAAGGTATTGAAGGTTAGCCCACTACCCATATTACACATGGGATCCTTCTGGCTACCCTGGACCTCGAGCCAGTGGGCTGGGGAGGGAGGGAAGCTATTGGACACTAGAGGTTGTACCGAATGGACTCCTCAAAAGTGGGTGTGCCTCACCTTGCCTGTTGCCCCAGAACCTTGTAGTAAAGATACATCACTAGGATCGTGTATGTGGCATGAATTGGAATCACAAACTCAAATTGCCTCACAGTACCTTCTCTTGAATAGGCTACATAGAAAGTGACACTGACGATTATAAATCTTAGTGTCAAAAGGGGGATTATGTTGGATCATATTAAAGAAGTTCTGTATTAAAACCACAAATGAGTTTGATTCCCCATAGTTTAAATTCCAGGGTATTACTAATTAAGAGGTCTCTTGGTTTTTGGTACTGTTTCTCTCCCTCTGTGTGTGAAACTTGCAAGCTGCTAGTTGTGTTAGTACATTCTAAGACAGAGTCTGTTCTCAAAGCAATTCACAGAGACTCAAAGCAATACTCTAACAATAGAAACAGCACCCAGAGACTCCCCGCCCTTTTGTTGTATTAACAATTGTGATTAAAATAGAGATAGAGGATGTATGTGGATGGATGCTTGGTGTGGATAATAACTGAATGATCAGGGAGGTGCCAGCCTAAGAATCCAGTGTCCATCGGCTGAAGAAGGCGTCAAGTGGAAATAACCAGAGGACCCCCGGAGGGCAGACTGGAATCCACCCAACAGCCTCAAGAATGGGAGAACCAAAGAACAAGATAACATCTTGGAGCCGTCAGGAATGTGCCATCTGCTGATTGATTCAGCAACAGCATGATGCAGCAATTCCCATAGACTGGCATAGAAAGAAATTCCTATAAAAATAGACTCTAAAAAGTGAGAACTTTGGGGTCTGATTCTGCAAACCAACTTCCAGGAGCATCAGATGAGCATCTGACAAGGCCCTGCTCCCTCCTCATGTCCAGGCCACCTGGCCAGTGGCTTGGCATGAGCAACTCTAAGGCTGGTAACTATGATAACAACTTTGCAGAACCTGTGTGTGTGTGTGTGTGTGTGTGTGTGTGTGAGTGAATGAATGTGTGAATAAATATGAGATTGAATGGAATGTTATAGCTATAACTAACTGCTTACTATGATAACAACCTTGCAGAATCTGTGTGTGTGTGTGTATGAATGAATGTGTGAATAAAGATGAGATTGAATGGAATGTTACAGCTGTAACTAACTGCTTACTATGATTCTTTCTGTATTCACAATAAATGTGGTATTTTGCCTTTTTCCCTTTAATAAGATCCTGCTGGTTTTTATTTTATTGGTGCAACACCATGACGATAATTAGGTCATGGTGTGGTACTCTCTCTAACTCCACCTGTAGTGTAAGGTAGAATTTGTCCTTTACTTCTTCATCACTGTCATTTGTCAGAACATAGCACTGAATCAGAGAGATATTATTGTGTTTCCTTTCAGTCTGGCTCTCATAAGTCTGCTGCTGATGGATTTCCATTCAAGCAGGGAATGCTTCACTCCCTTCTTCAAAAGGATGGCAACACTCTCATGGTGTTGTCCATCATCCCATCCAGAAAACAGCAAAGTTTCTCACAAAGCTGTTAATCTTCCTGAGCCTGACCATCTGCTCTCGCTGACACCCAGGATGTGTAAGCTGTAGCGTCTCATCTCTGCTGTGACCTGAGCTAGCTTCCCTGTTTCATACATTGTCTGCACGTTCCAAAAACCAAGTTTTTGTCTTGGTGTTGAGCACTTCAGTCTTCATGCCAGTGGCTTCCTTTCGCCTTTCACCACCGGCAGTCATACAGGTCATTCACTCCTGAAGGCCATCACACACAGTAATGGTTGATTTCTCCGGTGCTGTTTCCGAAACATATTTTGCTTTTTATGGGGACAGGGTTGTTAGCCCTTTGCCTAATCCCCAACCTGGAGGACCAGGGTGTTGGGTTTTTTTTTTGGTCCAGCCCTCCCCCACAGACCAATTCGGCATGGTTGAACCTACCAGGAGCAAAAAGCCCCCACCGACACAGACTCTGGGGATCATTAGAGCACACAAGCTGTCCCACCACAACAAGGCACAGACACCAGAGGTCGGTAGAACAAACCAGGACATCCAGAACAAAATGAATAAAGCCAGGAACACCTTCTGGAGCTAAATAGGAACATGAGGAGGAGGAGGTGGTGGTGGTGGTATGGGGGCTGTGGGAAGGGAAGCTGGGGGGAAGCACTAGGGATGGGACTGTTTTGGGGGATGTACATAGGGGCTGGGCTGTACTGGGGAGGGGAGCACGAGGGATGGGGCTGTATTGCAGGGGCTGGGGGAAGGGAGCTGGGGCTGCAGGGGAGGAGGAAGGCGGGGGAAGGGAGCTGCGGGGGAGCTGGGGCTGTAGGGGGGGAGGAAGGCGGGGGCTGCGGGAAGGGAGCTGCGAGGGCGCTGGGGTTGTGGGGGGGAGGAAGGCGGGGTTTGGGGGGGCCCTGGGGCTGCATGGGGGGCACTGGGGCTGTCGGGGAGGAAGGCAGGGGCTGGGGGAAGGGAGCTGGGGAGAGGACAGCGGGGGCGGGGGGGGGCTGGGGCTGTAGAGGGGGAGGAAGGCGGGAGCTGGGGGAAGGGAGCTGGGGGGAGGAAGGCGGCGGCTGTAGGGGGGGCACTGGGGCTGCATGGGGGGCACTGGGGCTGTTGGGGAGGAAGGCGGGGGTTGGGGGGAGGGATCTGAGGGGAGGAAGGCAGGGGCTGGGGCTTTAGAGGGGGAGGAAGACGGTGGTTGGGGGAAGGGAGCTGGGGGGAGGAAAGCGGGGGCTGGGGCTGTAGGGAGGAGAGGAAGGCGGGGGTTGGGGGAAGGGAGCTGAGGGGAGGAAGGCGAGGGCTAGGGGGGCTGGGGCTGTAGGGAGGGGAGGAAGGCGGGGGCTGGGACTGTAGAGGGGGAGGAAGGCGGGGGCTGGGGGAAGGGAGATGCGGGGAGGAAGGTGGGGGTTGGGGCTGTAGAGGGGGAGGAAGGCGGGGGCAGGGGCTGTAGAGCGGGGAGGAAGGCGAGGGCGGGGGGAAGGGAGCTGGGGGGAGGAAGGTGGGGGCTAGGGCTGTAGAGTGGGGAGGAAAGCTGGGGCTGTAGGGGGAGGAAGGCGGGGGGGCTGGGGCTGTAGGGGGGGAGGAAAGCGGGGGCTGGGGGAAGGGAGATGGGGGGAGGAAGGTGGGGGTTGGGGCTGTAGAGGGGGAGGAAGGCGGGGGCTGGGGGAAGGGAGATGGGGGGAGGAAGGTGGGGGTTGGGGCTGTAGAGGGGGGAGGAAGGCGAGGGCGGGGGGAAGGGAGCTGGGGGGAGGAAGGTGGGGGCTGGGGCTGTAGAGGGGGGAGGAAGGCGAGGGCGGGGGGGCTGGGGCTGTAGAGGGGGGAGGAAAGCCGGGGCTGTAGGGGGAGGAAGGCGGGGGCGGGGGGGCTGGGGCTGTAGGGGGGGAGGAAAGCGGGGGCTGGGGGAAGGGAGCTGGGGGGAGGAAGGTGGGGGTTGGGGCTGTAGAGGGGGAGGAAGGCGGGGGCTGGGGGAAGGGAGCTGGAGGGAGGAAGGTGGGGGTTGGGGCTGTAGAGGGGGAGGAAGGCGGGAGCTGGGGGAAGGGAGCTGGGGGGAGGAAGGTGGGGGCTAGGGCTGTAGAGTGGGGAGGAAAGCTGGGGCTGTAGGGGGAGGAAGGCGGGGGGGCTGGGGCTGTAGGGGGGGAGGAAAGCGGGGGCTGGGGGAAGGGAGCTGGGGGGAGGAAGGTGGGGGTTGGGGCTGTAGAGGGGGAGGAAGGCGGGAGCTGGGGGAAGGGAGCTGGGGGGAGGAAGGTGGGGGCAGGGGCTGTAGAGTGGGGAGGAAAGCTGGGGCTGTAGGGGGAGGAAGGCGGGGGGGGCTGGGGCTGTAGGGGGGGAGGAAAGCGGGGGCTGGGGGAAGGGAGATGGGGGGAGGAAGGTGGGGGTTGGGGCTGTAGAGGGGGAGGAAGGCGAGGGCGGGGGGAAGGGAGCTGGGGGGAGGAAGGTGGGGGCTGGGGCTGTAGAGGGGGGAGGAAAGCTGGGGCTGTAGGGGGAGGAAGGCGGGGGCGGGGGGGCTGGGGCTGTAGGGGGGGAGGAAAGCGGGGGCTGGGGGAAGGGAGATGGGGGGAGGAAGGTGGGGGTTGGGGCTGTAGAGGGGGAGGAAGGCGGGGGCTGGGGGAAGGGAGATGGGGGGAGGAAGGTGGGGGTTGGGGCTGTAGAGGGGGAGGAAGGCGGGGGCTGGGGGAAGGGAGATGGGGGGAGGAAGGTGGGGGTTGGGGCTGTAGAGGGGGAGGAAAGCGGGGGCTGGGGGAAGGGAGATGGGGGGAGGAAGGTGGGGGTTGGGGCTGTAGAGGGGGAGGAAGGCGGGGGCTGGGGGAAGGGAGCTGGGGGGAGGAAGGTGGGGGTTGGGGCTGTAGAGGGGGGAGGAAGGCGAGGGCGGGGGGAAGGGAGCTGGGGGGAGGAAGGTGGAGGCTGGGGCTGTAGAGGGGGGAGGAAGGCGGGGGCTGGGGGAAGGGAGCTGGGGGGAGGAAGGTGGGGGTTGGGGCTGTAGAGGGGGGAGGAAGGCGAGGGCGGGGGGAAGGGAGCTGGGGGGAGGAAGGTGGAGGCTGGGGCTGTAGAGGGGGGAGGAAGGCGAGGGCAGGGGGGCCGGGGCTGTAGGGGGGGAGGAAAGCGGGGACTGTAGGGGGGAGCCCTGGGGCTGCATGGGGGGCGCTAGGGAGGAGGAACCGGAGCCCTCTCCCCTGAACTCACCCGCCGCTGCCACGCCGCACAGGCGGCGCCAACTCATGGGAGAAGCCGGGGCCGGGCGGGGCCCCCCGGGCCAGGGAGACTCCTGCTAGGGGGAAACCCCCGCCAACCTTCTGCACGCGTCACCGCGCGCGCGCGACCGCGACCCCTCCCCCTCCCACGTGGGCGAGCCGGCGGCGCGCTCCGCGTCTTTGGAGACGGCGCGTTGCTTCATGGGCGGGCCGGCGCCGCGTGCTGACGGCGGCGGGCGGGTCGAGGAAGGGCGCGCGCGCGGTGGTTGTTGGGGCGGGAGGCCTCGCGCAAGAAACGCCTCCGAGCCCGGGCGTGAGTCCCGTGAGGGGGAGCGAGCCTCGCCGAGGGCGCTGCGTGCGGAGAGGGCGCCGCCCGAGGGGCCGGGCCGCGGTGCGGAGCGGGGGGCGGGCGGCAGCGAGCGCGGCTGCGCGCGGGCGGGCCCGGCCGAGGGAAGGGGCCGCTCGTGTGCCCGCGGGGGTCGCTGCCAGGCCGGCCAGGGCACGGTGGCGGGAAGCGGGCCTCGGGGCTAAGCCCTCAGGCAGGGGGCAGCCGTGAGGGCGGGGGCGTGACGGCCGCGGGGCTGGTGCGCGGGCGTCTCCTGGCTGGGGCGCGGGACCTCGCCCCCCCCAAACCGCAGGCCTCGCCCCTGGGGTTCCCGGGCAGCCTCACAATGGGGTAAGGCCTGTGGCCCCCCCCGCGCCGGGATACCGCCGCCCCCCCTGCGGCCCCTGCATCTGCTGCCTCAGCTTCCCCCCCCCCCCCCCCACCGCCCTTGCGCCCAGGACCTCAGCGCCCCCCCCCCGTGCCGGAAGGCCCTGGGGCGCGGGGGGAGGAGGGGAAGCAGGCTGGGGTCACGGGGCCCTGGGGGGAGGGGGGAGCAGGCTGGGGTTACGGGGCGCGGGGGGAGGGGGAAGCAGGCTGGGGTCACGGGGCCCTGGGGCGCAGGGGGGGGAGCAGGCCGGGGGGCACGGGGCCCTGGGGCGTAGGGGGGAGGGGCGAGCGAGCAGGTTGGGGGCCACAGGGGGGCTGAGGTGCCCCCTGATTTGCTACCTCAGCCCCCTCTGTGCCCCCTGACTTGTTTTTCCCCCCCTCTCCCCTGCTATCTTGCATCCTGTGCCCCAGGGCCCTGTGCCCTCTGACCTGCTACCTCAGCCCCCTCTCTGCTCCACGGCCTGTCCCCGTCCCCCCCACTACCCTGCTACATCACCCCCAGGGCCCTATGCCTCCTGCACCTGCTACCTCAGCTTGTCCCCCCCTTGCACCCAGTACCACAGCCTCCTCTGTGCTCCACAGCCATTCCCCCCCTCCCCTGCCACATCACCCCCTGCCTCCCAGGGCCCTATGCTCCCTATACCTGCTACCTCAGCCCCCTTCTGCATGCAGCTATCTCAGCCCACCCTGTGCTCCATGGCCCGCCCCCTGCACCTGCTGCCTTAGCTCTCTCTATGCCCCATAGTCCTGCTACCTCTCTGACCCTGGCCCTGTTGCCTCCATGTTCCCTGGGTGACCCACCTCCCCTCTCCTGCCATGCCCCCTGGGGCACCTGTTATCCTCATGGCCCTCCCCCACATCCCTGTTACCCTGCTCTGGCTGCCCCTATAACTGCCTGTCACCCTGCTCTTGTCACTGCCTATTGCCCTGCTACACCATATATGCCCAACACCCTGCCTGTCACCCTGCCCATCACTCTGTCCCTGCTTCTCCCTACTTCTTTTTTTCTCAGACCTTGAGGTTTTATTTTCCTGGGTTCCCACTGTTGGGATGCTTTAGGATCATAGGAGTTCTAGCTATAACACCTCAATCAATTAATCTGTCATTGCAAGTGCAAGAGGGGAGACCCCAGCACAGGATGTATCAGATCTTAATCGGATAGGTGTTTGTACAGCAGCCTATTGAGATGTGGCTTGATCCTGTTTGAAACATTCAGGTGTTGCCACAACACAAATAACACATAGTAATGTGTTTAGCATGTGTGAGTGCTACGTGCAGAGCAAGGGTAGGGGAGGCAGAGGCAGGCTATAACTCCGTTACATGGGAGCATTAGGGAGCTTTTAGAGTCAGACAAGTGAAAAGCTATTGCAGTCTTAAGTTGTTGCATGTGAGCCTAATCGTGACCCTGCTACACAGACTAGTCATGGAAGGTTATAGGAAGGAGGCTCCTACGCAGAGATCCCAGCTTGCAATATGGCCAGGTTTTGGTTAATTGGTGTCTAAAATTCACACAGCACCCTCGATATTGTATCCAGAGATGGCACAGAATGGCTAAAGGATTTTATATGTGGAAAATACTGGGCCAAATTCATTCCTGGTGTTGCCCCATTAAAGAGTTCAACCAGGGTTGAATTTGGCCCACTGTAGTAAAGGGGGGGAAATAACCTCTTCCTATACAAGGGTAGATATGAATGTATGAGGTGTTCGGGCCAAACTGCAGCCTACCCTATGCATTCAGGGGTGCAGCCAGCTGTATGAAATGTGTGCTGGCTATACTGCTCCCCTCCTGTGATTATACCCGTAATCCCACACGACAGACCTGGTGTATAACAGGATCATCAGGAACCCTGCAGGTGCAATTAGACTGAAATATGGAGCAGAGTGTTAACCCTTGGGATACTGAAGGGAACAGTACATGTTTTGGGTACCTCTCCTTTTCCCCTCACCAGACACGTGATTCCCCTCCACCATCAATGATCCCTCCCTGCCAAAGCAATTTCCTCCTGCCATTCATTCTCTCCTCTCAGCTGCCAGTATTGTGTTGCCACACAGAGCTCTGAGCTCTGTACTCATCCTTGGTATATTGGAGTTGTTGGGAACCACCATCAGAGGAGGAGAGCAGGGTCAGAGGAGGAGAGGGAGGTTTGGGGGATCAGAGAGGCAGAGGCAGATGGGTTTGCTCCATTGCAGAGTCCCAGTGTGACTCATCTGTCAGCCGTCAGAAAACAGTTCCTTCTCCTTTGGCAAAGCAAATCCAGTGGCTACTAGAAATTAGCCAGTTTCCAGATGACATGTGTTTGGGAATTACCTTATTTTCCTTAGACTTAATAATAAAATCTGATGAAGAATTAAGTGAACTTGCTAGTGACTATGAGAAATGTTGCTGCCGAAAATTAAATGTCATACATTGGATATCTTCCTTATCTTCTGTTTCTGCTTTAATGCAAGTTGCACCATTACTACCTGGAACGATCAAAGAACACAAAGCACAGATTGGCCTGATTTGAGCAGCCATATGCTATAATTTTGCAGAGAAAGAAGGTGAAATCATCAGTTCTCAGAATCCTCCTTTACACTAACTTTTCATTTTAAAGCACTTTCCAAAATGCTAATTAGCTACCTCAGAATTTCAAGGTTTTTTGTTTTTTTAAAAAAATGGGCAGTTTCAGAAGAGATTTGATTAAAGTCACAAGAAAAGGCTGCTTTGCTTGATCCATCTCTTTTTGGCCCATTTGGTCATTAGGTTACCTACAAAGAGAAGAACATGTATGGTGCAGAGCTGTGGTGTAAGAGTTGGATCATTTACCTTGAAGAACTTTATGGAATAATTTCATGCAGCAATTAAATCCAGTATTCCAGGCACAGCCCTCATTGAACTGGTTCCTTGGACTTCTGTGGTTTTACCTAAGAGCAGGATGGCAGCAGTAAGCAGGACTCTGGGGTAAGCTTCACATTCAAATACTGTGACTTGGCTAAAGGGCTGGCTGATGTTGGTCCTGGTGTTAATTTTGATTGAATAAATGGGCTATCTCTTCAGTAGGTACTCAGTACCTCAAAAGATCAGACCCTTTATGACCAAGAATAAAGTTTGTCGTTATTCTCGTTAAGACAGGATCTGATCCTCCAGCCCTTATTGCCCAGATTGCCCCAGTGAAATCAGGCGTTGACACCCTGTACCCCATGTTCACCATTTGTTATATTTTGTACAAAGTATGCCTTGTGAGGTATCATTTGAAAACTCATAATCTGCTGAATATTATTATCCGGTTGAAATGTTACTCCTGGGGGAATTCTGCACCATTGTGCAATGCCGAATTTTGCAGAAATTAATGGGTTTTGCGCATAATTTCCTTTCCCCCACAGAAATGGATTGCAGTGCTGCTGGCCGCAACTAGAGGCCACTGGGCCTGGCAGAGCCCAGTTTGCACATAGAAGACATGGGG
This sequence comes from Chelonia mydas, assembly GCF_015237465.2. Lineage (NCBI taxonomy): Eukaryota > Metazoa > Chordata > Testudines > Cheloniidae > Chelonia > Chelonia mydas. The sequence continues at coordinate 254,413,677 of NC_057850.1, forward strand.
CGGGGAAGGGGGAGAGAGTAGAGGGTTCCTAGCAACTGTAACTTCCTCTATGCCTTGAGGGAAGGAGACAGTGGCGCTCAGAAAACTCCACACAAGCCTGGCTGGGAACCAGCAACAGGCTGTATCTCTTTCTGGAACCCTGGGTGGTAAGGGGACAGGTGTCTGGGCTGCGGGTACAATGGCTGGGCTCTGGGAAGGAGGGGGATGGGTGTGTGGGCTGGGGGGACCCTCATGGCTGGGCTCGGGTGGGAGAGCGGGTTTGGGTGTATTGTATTTTCACTCTATGCATCTGATGAAGTGGGTTTTAGCCCACGAAAGCTTATGCCCAAATAAATTTGTTAGTCGCTAAGGTGCTACAAGGACTCCTCGTTGTTTTTGAGAATCTTAGGTCAACAAGCCTAGCGCCTAGTCTTCATTCCAACAATGGGTAATGAATATCTATCTATGAGCTTATACTGGCCAGGAGGGTCCTGAATAGTATAAGATGCACATTTTTGGGGAGCAAGGTTGGGGCTGAAGGGTATGCATGGTGTCCTCCTGTATGTAATTCATGGATGGCTGGGCATAGCATTCATGTATTCAGCTGGGGGTGACTTTACATGCTGGTGGCTGAGAGTGAGGAGAGCCTACAGGGGCTGTTGTTCATCAGCAAAACGGTATAAAAGGCATGCCAGGCTGGAGAACTAAGGGGACAGAGCAGTCCAGATTGCACTCTGGGGAATGTCAGTGGTATTGTTCACTTGAGTTAAGAGTTCTATGACCAGGACCAGTGAAACCAAATCTATTGTGCCCCTCATGCTCCTCTTCTCTCTAAACGAAAAAGTCCTGATCTTTACACTTCCTCTTAATGAGGAAGATTTTCCATGGCTCTAACCATTTTCCTTGCCTGTCTGTACTCTCCTATTTTTGCTGTTTACATTATTCCACTTTGCTTTTCTGTGAAAATTGGTGATCCAAGGCCCTGTGAATTCTAGTCACATGATATAAATTAACCTAGTGCAATTTGTCCTGGAGGCCTGTCATCAACAAATGACTTATTTATTTGAAGAAAGAAAAACTGATCATTAAAATGTCAGGCTGTACTACAGGACCAAGGATTTGCAGATGAGATCTGTCCGATTGTGGGATCTAAAAGAGGGGCTTAGTCTGTTCATCTGTGCACAGAACTTGAGTTCTAATCCTGGCCTGGAGTTCTAATCCTCCCAAGCCACTTAAATACTGTGTGGTTCAATTTCCTTGATTGTTGTTTTCTCCATTAAGCATTTGCTTTCCTTTGAAAAATGCCTTAGGTCCTGTGTAAAATTGTTGTATAAGCAAAAATATCGTTATTGTTAATATAATTACTTAATATTTGTAAACCACTTTGAAGGTAAATGTTATGTAAATGCTCATCATCGTTAATATTACCAGGGTTGTGGTGGAAGCTTCTTTGCTTGGGACATTTAAAAGTAGCCTGGCTGGAGGAGTATAAATCTCTTCCGTCTCTAGTCCATGTTCTGTGACATGGTGTCATGTATAAGGCCCTACCAGTTTCACAGCTATGAAAAACATGTCAAGGAACAAGAAATAAGCCCTTCCCTGTGAAATCTGATCTTCCCATGCTGCTGGGAGCTCCTAGCTGCTAGTCTGGGCTGAGCTGGGGAAGGACAGGACTCGTCCTTCCCCTGCATGGCCGCTCTTGGTGGGGAGATCAGACCTACCTCCAGTGGCAGCGCAGAAGTGAGGGTTGTACAGAGCTAAGCTTAAGGCTTCTGCCTCTCAGGGTGCCTGGCTGTGGGGCTTCTGCCCCCAGCGGCTCCTGGAGTGCCCATGCGTTTATCCGCCACTGGCTGGGGCTAGCAGCTAGGAGCCCCCGGCAGGGCACTCCCAGCAGCACAGGGAGATCAGATTCACCTCCAGCTCCGGGAGCCTCTTCCCCCTGCTGTAGGAAGCTCCAGGGCTGCTGCCTAGCTGCGAAGGGATCACAGAAGTGAGGGTGGCAATCCCCTGACACCCCCCCTCCCCCCACGATCATATTTTGGGTAGGGACCCCCTTAGTTACAATGCCCTGAAATTTCAGATCTAAACAGCTGAACTAGTGAAACTGACCAATTTTAAACCTTCTGGCCGTGAAATTGACCAAAATGGACTGTGAATTTGGTTGGGCCCTAGTCATGACAAAGCCCTGGCTGGGATGATTTGATTGGGGATTGGTCCTGCTTTGAGCAGGGGGTTGGACTAGATGACCTCCTGAGGTCCCTTCCAACCCTGATATTCTATGATTCTATGTATGTTGGTCTACTGAACTTGACTATCTTTTCCTCTGCCTCCCTGTGGAATGGAGGGGAAGAATAACTAACCCTGCCCTGTTTTAATTCCTCTTAGTTTGTTGCGTCAGGATGCCATGCACAGGTTACTCCCCATTGCTTGCCATCTGCATACATCCCTCAGCCAATATAACTCCAACAGGACGTCCATCGCCCGCATTCAGAGGCAGACGTACGGCAGGTCCTACCCCGTGCTCTTGGTCAGGCCTGATGGATCTGCTATTCACATCCGCTATAAGGAGCCAAGGCGGATCCTTACAGTAAGAAATTGAGCAAAATCTAATTTTTAATAGAACTGCTGGGATGGAGGTTGTATTGAGTATTGCACAAGTAGGTGCGTAACGAGAAGGGTGGAGTTACAATTTCCTCTGAAGCATCCTGTGTCGGTCACTGATGAGTACATAGGATTTGCCATATTGGATCAGACCATTGGTGGTCAGGATATTAGACTGGATGGACCACTTTGATGCTGTAGAGAAAGGTGATAAACCTCCAAATGCATTTGTCCGGGGGCAGAGTTGTCTCCTTATCCTGAAACATGAGGTTCAATTAAGTTCCTCCAAGGAGGCAGAGCCACCAGTATTTTTAATGGTCATCTATTTAACAGGACATAAGGCTAGATGGATCATTAGATACTGTTGGGGTGACTGTTCCAGTGTTCCTACATCATAGACACTTTGTGAAGCTGTAGAAGTAGTACTAATTAGCAATCGCATTAGATTTTTGGAAAGTTGTGTTCAGCTCTATCCCAATTTCTTCCTAGTTTGCTTCCCCAGACGCTTCCACCCTCAGACGGCCAGTTACATTCATTAATCCCTGCTCGTTGAGGGCAGGGTGCATCTCCCTTTAGAGCCTGTTAACATTGCTCCAGGTGTTGGCCTGAATGATGAAGTGGGCTCCCTTCCCCGCCTTCCCTTCAGATGGATTACAGAAGATGGAGGGGGCTAATCTTCAGAATTTTTTAATTTCCCCTCACCTATTTATAAGAATATGGGGCTGAAATCCCCCCTACCCTAGAAATGTAATGGATGTCCTGTCTGGGTGCTGTGTGTGGTTATAGTTCAGAAGCTACCTCATGCTCCAGGCATTTCTCAGGCAACCCCTGACCCCCTCCTTCCTGCTGATCTCAGCCTCCTCTAGCCAAAGACAGGTCTTTGAGATACAGGCCTTTTGGGGGGGAATGTGGTGATTCCAGGAACCAAACCCCTTTACCCCTTGGAAAGTCACTTGAATACAAGAGCAGGTGAGTCAGAGTCTGGATGGCTATGGGGATTAATAATGGGATAAAATGCCTTTCACCTTGAGGTCACCAGCATAAAACCAGTCCCGTAACTGAAAGTTATTGCCATCTGATGGATCTTACGTACGAGTTTAGTGGGTCTTGGGTCAGCTCCCAGTGGGTAGGTGTCCACAGCACAAAACCCACCACCACAAATGGTTCTTATTGGCCTAGTACTGAATGAGTCAAATTGAATTATCATTGCATGTCTAGACGTGGTCCATTCAAGTTGGGGTTGATGCACCATGGCTGGTGGGGTGAGAGGAAGCCAGTGCTGTATCTCTAGTGTGGATAAGCACAGGACTACATTCCGCAGAACTGTTTTCCCAACACTTTTCTCCAGTAATAAATCCACTTAAAAATGCAATCTTCCTAATTGAAAAGAAACCCAATCCCTCCTCCACTTATTATTTTTTTCAGCTTATTTTGCACAGTACTAATAACTGCAACCTCTACATGCCACATTACTTTTGCCATTGCCCAGTCAACCCCTGTTTGGAAGGTTAGATGTTTGTGTTCTGCTGACCTTTCGCTACTACATCATACATCCTCGGGATAACAGATGAATGCAGAATAACTTCTGCATCTGCCCCCAAACCAGTGAAACCCCAGCAGTCAGTAAGAGCATCGTGTTAATAAAATGATTCCTATTTGATTAACCTCTATTGGGATTTTTATTTTGCGGCAGACTCCTCTGCACAACAATATCCCATCTCTCTCCTTTTGAACAGTGAGGCATTTGAATAAGATGCCTTTGTCTGATTATTAATTTTTGTTGCCCTCCAGATGCCTGTAGACATCAACACTCTTTCTGAGGCTGAAAGAAGAGCGAGGTTACGGAAACGCGATCCCAGAAGGCTTAAGAGCAAACAGGAGGAAGTGTTGGATGATGAGTTTAATTTGGATGATTACAGAAAATTTTGGAAGAAGAAATGAGTTTGTTCTGAGGATCTGTGGAAGTGTAAAGGGAAGATTTGGCAACCTGGGCATGCAGAGAAGGAGATTGTAACTTACTGTTATAACGAGAAAGTTCATAGCTGAGTAAAGATTCTTTCTCTTCTGTGCATCTGTTTCTTTTATATGTATCAGAGTAACCGCCGTGTTAGTCTGTATTCGCAAAAAGAAAAGGAGTACTTGTGGCACCTTAGAGACTAACCAATTTATTTGAGCATAAGCTTTTGTGAGCTACAGCTCACTTCATCGGATGCATACTGTGGAAAGTACAGAAGATCTTTTTATACACACAAAGCATGAAAAAATGGGTGTTTACCACTACAAAAGGTTTTCTCTTCTCCCACCCCACTCTCCTGCTGGTAATAGCTTATCTAAAGTGATCACTCTCCTTACAATGTGTATGATAATCAAGGTGGGCCATTTCCAGCACAAATCCAGGGTTTAACAAGAACGTCTGAGGGGTGGGGAAGGGGGTAGGAAAAAACAAGGGGAAATAGGTTACCTTGCATAATGACTTAGCCACTCCCAGTCTCTATTCAAGCCTAAGTTAATTGTATCCAATTTGCAAATGAATTCCAATTCAACAGTCTCTCGCTGGAGTCTGGTTTTGAAGTTTTTTTTGTTGTAATATCGCAACTTTCATGTCTGTAATCGCGTGACCAGAGAGATTGAAGTGTTCTCTGACTGGTTTATGAATGTTATAATTCTTGACATCTGATTTGTGTCCATTTATTCTTTTACGTAGAGACTGTCCAGTTTGACCAATGTACATGGCAGAGGGGCATTGCTGGCACATGATGGCATATATCACATTGGTAGATGTGCAGGTGAACGAGCCTCTGATAGTGTGGCTGATGTTATTAGGCCCTGTGATGGTGTCCCCTGAATAGATATGTGGGCACAGTTGGAAACGGGCTTTGTTAGAAGGATAGGTTCCTGGGTTAGTGGTTCTGTTGTGTGGTATGTGGTTGCTGGTGAGTATATATGAGTATATATATGAGTGAAGCAAATACTCACCAGCAACCACATATGTATGTGTTGTTTAGTGTTGGTGAAAGCTACTGGATTGACAGTCCTGGAGACTAAAGTCTCTGTTTATCCACTAATCAGATATATTGTGGGCACTGGCTGTGCAAGATCCTCCAGTGTGACTCATCAAAATACCTCAACCAGGATCATCTCATGGTCTGGATAATACTTAGTCCTGCCATGAGTGCAGGGGACTGGACTAGATGACCTCTCGAGGTCTCTTCCAGTCTTGTTTGTATGAACATATGAATGGCCATACTGGGTCAGATCAAAGGTCCATCTAGCCCTGTATCCTGTCTTCCAACAGTGGCCAATGCCAGATGCCCCAGAGGGAACGAACAGAACAAGCAATCCTCAAGTGATCCATTCCCCGTCACCCACTCCCAGCCCCTGGCAAACAGAGGCTAGGGACACCATCCCTTCCCATTCTGGCTAATAACCAGTGATGTCCATGTTTATCCCCCATGAATTTATCTAGTTCTTTTTTGAACCCCATTATAGTCTTGGCCTTCACAACATCCTCTGGCAAAGAGTTCCACAGGTTGACTGTGCATTGTGTGAAGAAATACTTCCTTTTGTTTGTTTTAAACCTGCTGCCTATTCATTTCATTTAGTGACCCCTAGCTCTTGTGTTATGAGAAGGAGTAAATAACACTTCCCTATTCACTCTTTCACACCAGTCATGATTTTATAGACATCTATCATATTCCCCCCTTAGCAGTCTCTTTTCGAAGCTGAAAAGTCCCAATCTTATTAATCTTTCCTCATAAGAAAGCTGTTCCATACCCCTAATCATTTTTGTTGCCCTTTTCTAAACCTTTTCCAATTCCAATATACCTTGTTTGAGATGCAGCAACCATATCTGCACACAATATTCAAGATGTGGGCGTACCATGGATGTGGGCCTCCATTTATATAGAGGCAATATATTTTCTGTCTTATCTATCCCTTTCTTAATTATTCCCAACATTCTCTTAGCTTTTTTGAACTATCCACAATGACTCCAAGATCCCTTCCTTGAGTGGTAACAGCTAATTTAGACCCCATCATTTTATATGTATAGTTGGGATTATGTTTTCCAATGTGCATTACTTTGCATTTATCAACATTGAATTTCATCTGCCATTTTATTGCTCAGTCACCCAGTTTTGAGAGATCCTTTTGTAACTCTTCGCAGTCTGCTTTGGACTTAACTATCTTAAGTAGTTTTGAATCATCTGCAAATTTTGCCACCTCACGGTTTACCCTTTTTTCCAGATCATTTATGAATGTTAAATATTCCAGTACAGGCCCCTGGGGGAAACCACTATTTACTTCTCTCCATTCTGAAAACTTACCATTTATACCTACCCTTTGTTTCCTATATTTTAACCAGTTACTAATCCATGAAAGGACCTTTCCTCTTATCCCATGACATCTTACTTTGCTTAAGAGCCTTTGGTGAGGGACCTTGTGAAGGGTTTCTGAAAATCTAAGTACACTCTATCCACTGGATCCCCCTTGTCCACATACTTGTTAACCCCCTCAAAGAATTCTAGTAGATTGGTGAGGCATGGTTTCCCTTTACAAAAACTATGATGACTTTTTCCCAACAAATTATGTTCCTCTGAGTCTGACAACTTTGTTCTTTACAATCATTTCAACCAGTTTGCCCAGGACTGAAGTCAGGCCTACCAGCCTGTAATTGCTGGGATCACCTCTGGAGCCTTTTTTAAAAATTGGCATCATGTTAACTATCCTCCAGCCGTTTGATACAGAAACTGGTTTAAATGATAGGTTACAAACTACAGTTAGTAGTTCTGCAGTTTCACATTTGAGTTCCTTCAGAACACTTGGTCCTGGTGTTCTGGTGACTTATTGCTGTTTAGATTATACCATCTGGTCCTGGTGACTTATTGCTGTTTAGATTATCAATTTGTTCCAAAACCTCCTCTGACAGCTCAGTGTGGAACAGTTCCTCAGATTTGTCACGTAAAAAGAATGGCTCAGGTTTGGGAATTTCCCTCACATCCTCAGCAGTGTTCCCTCTAAATTTTCCCACCCATGTGTGGAATGAATTTTGTTATGTGCACCACTTTGGAGGTGATGTGTGACACATCAAGAACAAATCCGCACAGACACACCCCTGGAACCCTGACCAGGGGTATTCTATCTGCTACCCAAGATCCATAAATCTGGAAATCCTGGACGCCCCATCATCTCAGGCATTGGCACCCTGACAGCAGGACTGTCTGGCTATGTAGACTCCCTCCTCAGGCCCTACGCTATCAGCATTCCCAGCTGTCATCGAGACACCACTGACTTCCTGAGGAAACTACAGTCATTTGGTGATCTTCCTGAAAACACCATCCTGGCCACTATGGATGTAGAAGCCCTCTACACCAACATTCCACACAAAGATGGACTACAAGCCGTCAGCAACAGTATCCCCAATAATGTCACGGCAAACTTGGTGGCTGAACTTTGACTTTGTCCTCACCCATAACTATTTCACATTTGGGGACAATGTATAACTTCAAATCAGCGGCACTGCTATGGGTACCCGCATGGCCCCACAGTATGCCAACATTTTTATGGCTGACTTAGAACAACGCTTCCTCAGCTCTCGTCCCCTAATGCTCCTACTCTACTTGCGCTATATTGATGACATCTTCATCATCTGGACCCATGGAAAAGAAGCCCTTGAGGAATTCCACCATGATTTCAACAATTTCCACCCCACCATCAACCTCAGCCTGGACCAGTCCACACAAGAGATCCACTTCCTGGACACTACAGTGCTAATAAGCGATGGTCACATAAACACCACCCTATACCGGAAACCTACTGACCGCTATACTTACCTACATGCCTCCAGCTTTCATCCAGACCACACCACACGATCCATTGTCTAAAGCCAAGCTCTACGATACAACCGCATTTGCTTCAACCCCTCAGACAGAGACAAACACCTACAAGATCTCTATCAAGCATTCTTACAACTACAATACCCACCTGGGGAAGTGAAGAAACAGATTGACAGAGCCAGAAGAGTACCCAGAAGTCACCTACTACAGGACAGGCCCAACAAAGAAAATAACAGAACGCCACTAGCCATCACCTTCAGCCCCCAACTAAAACCTCTCCAACGCATCATCAAGGATCTATAACCTATCCTGAAGGACGACCCATCCCTCTCTCTGATCTTGGGAGACAGGCCAGTCCTTGCTTACAGACAGCCCCCTAACCTGAAGCAAATACTCACCAGCAACCACACAACAGAACCACTAACCCAGGAACCTATCCTTGCAACAAAGCCCGTTGCCAACTGCGTCCACATATCTATTCAGGGGACACCATCATAGGGCCTAATCACATCAGCCACACGATCAGAGGCTCGTTCACCTGCACATCTACCAATGTGATATATGCCATCATGTGCCAGCAATGCCCCTCTGCCATGTACATTGGCCAAACTGGACGGTCTCTACGTAAAAAAATAAATGGACACAGACTTCAAGAATTATAACATTCAAAAACCAGTTGGAGAACACTTCAATCTCTCTGGTCACTCGATACAGACCTAAAAGTGGCAATTCTTCAACAAAAAAATTTCAAAAACAGGCTCCAACAAGAGACTGCTGAATTGGAATTAATTTGCAAACTGGATATAGTTAACTTAGGCTTGAATAGAGACTGGGAGTGGATGGGTCATTACACAAAGTAAAACTATTTCCCCATGTTTATTCCTCCCCCACCACTGTTCCTCAGATGTTCTTGTCAACTGCTGGAAATGGCCCACCTTGATTATCACTACAAAAGGTCCACCACCACCACCACCACCCCGCTCTCCTGCTGGTAATAGCTCACCTTACCTGATCATTCTGGTTACAGTGTGTATGGTAACACCCATTGTTTCATGTTCTCTGTGTATATAAATCTCCCCACTGTATTTTCCACTGAATGCATGCGATGAAGTGAGCTGTAGCTCACGAAAGCTTATGCTCAAATAAATTTGTTAGTCTCTAAGGTGCCACAAGTCCTCCTTTCCTTATCGCCTCCATAGTGGTGCACATAACAAAATGCATGGGGGTGAGGCTGAGCCATTCGGAGTGTGGAAGGAGGCTCAGGGCTGGGGCAGAGGGTTGGGTACAGGTGGTGCGGGCTCTGGGGTGGAGCTGGGAATGAGGGGTTTGGGGTGCAGGAGGGTTCTCTGGGGCTATGGCAGAGAGAGAACTCCCCCCAGCTCGCTCTTCCAGCAGCAGCACCTGGGCTGGTGGGGAGAAGCACCTCTCACCGCCCCGGCAGCTCCGGGGCTGGGGCTGCAGGATAGACACCCCTCCCCCACAGGTCTGGGCCGGGGCTGGGTTCAGGCCGGGGGGAGGGGCACTGCAGCAGGTCCAGGCCGGGGCCTCAGCTGGTGTTGATGGTTTGTGCATGTGAGCCAGCAACGGACCAGGGCCCCCTTCCTGCTGGGATCCATGCTCTGGCTCTCCCCAGGGAGCTGACCTCCTTGGCTCGTTGAGCATGTCCCCCCGCCAGTGACCTGCTGCACTTCCTCTGGACCCCAGCTGCCTGGTGCCCTCCTTGGCTGGCAATTCAGAGCCGTCGCTGGTGGGCCCCAAAGCAGGGCGAGCTGGGCTCTGGGGCCAGGCGACCTGTGAAATGGGATGGCTTCACCCAGCAGCCAAGCAGGTCCAGCTCCAAGCCCACAGCCTCCTGCTGCTTCTGCTTTCCACCAGCTCCCAGCTGGCCAAGGGGTCCCAGGGCAAGTGAAAGGCCAGCAGAGACCCATCGTTCCTCAGCAGGGCCAGGAGCCAGGGAGATCAGGAGCTGATTGCCCCAGTCTGTAATACAATGCATAGGACAGACAGGCTGCCATAGCCTCCCCTCTCCCACCCCCGTTGGAAAGAGCCTGATCCTGTGCCACTGAGCCCATGGCACTTGGCTGCATGGGAGCAGCTCCACAAAAGGGGTCTGCCCTGGAGTCCTGCTGAGGCCTACCTGAGCACCGGTACCATACCCAGCTGTTGGTGGGGACCTAGGGACCCTCCCCTCCCACGTTTGGGCCCAGCTGTAAACAGAGCAGGAGCAAACTGTATTTACATAAAACACCCATAGTCTCTTCCCCTCCCAGCTAGCTGTCAGGGAAGCATTCATTCAGACCCTGCTTACATGAGAAATAATGAGCCTGATTCTGAGAAGTGAGAAGGACCCACAGTTTCCATTGACTTCAATGGCAGCTAAGAAAGCACATCATTTCACAGACTCCAAGCCCACGGGACTTGTGGTATACCAGGGGCTGGACAATGGTAACATTTGCCAGAAGCACAAATGGGGACAACATAGTAAAGATCAAATACCGAGAGTGTGTGGGCAGGGAGGGGTATGGTTCATAGCTGGAAGATGGATTCACAAAATAGTTTTGATTTAAATAATAGAGTTCTCAATACACACTTTGAGGATACTACTCTGATACTGTGGTGATAGGCACCAATATAACATAAGCACTTCTGCAAAAATAAGAGCTGGAACTTGAACCCAGGTCTCCCAAACCAGTATTTAGAGAACAGGAGTACTTGTGGCACCTTAGAGACTAACAAATTTATTAGTGCGTAAGCTTTCGTGGGCCCCACCCCACTTCATCAGATGCATAGAATGGAACATATAGTAAGAAGATATATATATATACATACAGAGAAGGTGGAAGTTGCCATACAAACTGTAAGAGGCTAATTAGTTAAGATGAGCTATTATCAGCAGGAGTATTTAGAGAGAAGCCGTCTCCTCCTATCCATTCCACAAAACATACAGCAATTGTAAACTGTTCAGCAGATAAGCAGCAAAACTAAAATTGACATGGAGACAGCTATGCTGCATCTACGACAATCAATCTTATGATTTTTCATGCTGCAGCGCTTGCTCAGCCATCTCCTACCTTCCTCCCTTACTCAGTTGCTGCTCCTCGTGTTAAACTGAGGAGCGGATCAACCAAAAGCTTACACACATGTTTAAATTGACTCACATGGGTAGTCCTCTCATTGATTTCAGTGGGGCTGAAGAAAGTGAAACGTGTGTGTGTTTGTAGGACTGGGGGCTTCAACTGTAAGGACCCTGGAGCAGGGTTTGAGCTTTAATATCTGTAAAGATTGCGGTGCTGAATAAAGGATAAATAATATGATGCACACGGTGTGTGCAGGTGTGGATCCATGGGGGCTGTCGCTGCACAAGGTTAAGACTGTAGATCTAATTATCTCTGACAAAACACAGACCTTGCATTCCTTTGGGATGGCATTTAATGCAAATAGGCTTTAAACTGTGAGATTAATGGCCTATGTTAAGATCAGCCCAGAAACAAGTTTGGTGCCTTTGCCATTTAACCCTTTGGCTTCCTTGTAATTTTCACAAGCGCTTTTTAAATGTGTGTGTGTGTGTGTGTGTGGCGGGGGGGGGGGGAGGTATCCTATTTTCCCCTTCCCTTTAACTTCTCTCCCACTCCCTCACTTTTGGACATGGTACATGAGGCTGAGCAATGCTGGATGAAGTTCTTTCCACACCTAGTCAACACCACCTGTCACAGGGTCCACTCACTGTTGGTGGCACCTTGTCCTGGGGATTAGCTCTGGAAGAGCGTAGCACCCTCCCATGTCAGCATCTCTCCCATCCTCTCACGCAGCAGACCCCTCTTATTCCAGGAACCGCAGGCTCCTCTTCATGACTCATCCCTCCGGCCAGGTCACAATACCTATTCCCCCTTTGCAGGGTATGAAAGTCCCTCCATAGGAAATGGCAGTCTTCCATTTACTGCATCAACTGCACCACGTTCCCTGTGACTGGTAGGGGAACCTGGGCCAGCCCTCTACTCCAAATGCCAGCTCAGGGGCCCTGTCATAAATATAAAGGGAAGGGTAATCACCTTTAAAATCCTCCTGGCCAGAGGAAAAATCTTTTCACCTGTAAAGGGTTAAGAAGCTAAAGGTAACCTCGCTGGCACCTGACCAAAATGACCAATGAGGAGACAAGATACTTTCAAAAGCTGGGAGGAGGGAGAAAAACAAAGGGTCTCTCTGTGTGATGTTTTTGCCAGGGACAGAACAGGAATGGAGTCTTAGAACTTAGTAAGTATTCTCGCTAGATATGCATTAGATTATGATTTCTTTAAATGGCTGAGAAAATTAAGCTGAGCTGAATAGAATGAATATTCCTGTCTGTATCTTTTTTGTAACTTAAGGTTTTGCCTAGAGGGATTCTCTATGTTTTGAATCTAATTACCCTGTAAGGTATTTACCCTCCTGATTTTACAGAGGTGATTCTTTTTTACTTCTATTAAAAGTCTTCTTGTAAGAAAACTGAATGCTTTTTCATTGTTCTTAAGGTCCAAGGGTTTGGGTCTGTGGTCACCTATGCAAATTGGTTAGGATTTTTACCAAACCTTCCCCAGGAAGTGGGGTGCAAAGGTTGGGAGGATTTTGGGGGGGAAAGATGTTTCCAAACGATGCTTTCCTAATAAAAATAAACCCAGATAAATGGTTGGTGGTGGCAGTGGAAGTCCCAGGGCAAAGGGTAAAATAGTTTGTACCTTGGGGAAGTTTTATCCTAAGCTGGTAAAAGTAAGCTTAGGAGGTTTTCATGCAGGTCCCCACATCTTTACCCTAGAGTTCAGAGTGGGGAAGGAACCTTGACAGACCCTCTGGTCATACTCCTATTCCTTGCTGCTATTCCCCTGAGCCTTCTCCTACCTTCCTGGCTTCCTCCCCTCTCTGGGTTTGCTAGCCTCCCAACTCCCTCCACTTAGGGAGTGACTGCAGCCTACTTCCCTGCACCTTTCTTCTGTTGCCAGCTACCTGGCTTTATACAGACCCCCCCATCTGAGCCTGCTTCCAGTTAGTTCCCTGCTCCCTGCCTCCTCTTCCTGGTGCAGCCTATGGAGTTAATTGGCCTGGCCGTTTTAACCCCTTCCAGTCCTGTGTGGGGTGGGCACCCCATCACACCAACCCAGAAGTGGTCTCTAATAAGAGGCACTCCCTGACCTGCCCCTGCAGTGCTCCCTGCCACTCTCTGCCACTGAAGGGCATTGTGTGTTCTGCCCATAGACTGGCAGGAACGTGAGCTGGCTCATCGGCGCTCTTTGGCCAGACACAGCGGTATCTGCACGGGCATTCCATGATGGTGGCGAGGAGAACGTTACAAACAACTTCATGGTATAAAAGTTTAGTGAACTTAAATGTTCCCCTGTGGGCAAGATAATTATCCACTAGGAGGCTTCTTGAACCTTCCTCTGCAGCAGTTGGTGCTGGCTACTGTTGGAGTCGGGACACTGGACTGGATAGACCACAGGTCTGTTCCAATATGGCAATTCCTCTGTTCCTAAAAACTGCAGAAAGAATGCTTGGACAAAGTGCTGGTTATAACTAAGGCTAAGATTTTGTTACAGTTATTTTTAGTAAAAACCAGGGACAGGTCACAGGCAATAAACAAAAATTCATGGAGGCCTGTGACCTGTCCCTGACTTTTACTAAAAATAACTGTGACAAAATGGGGAGGGAGGGGAGTCCAGCACCCACCGGCCGCTGTGTCTCTCCCCCCACCCCGCCCTCTTAGCATCTTGAAGCTGTGAGGTCCGCCCACCACCCACGGTGGCTCAAAGCTGCCGGGTCCCCCTGCCACCCACAGCAGCTGAGAGCTCCGGGGTCCCCCTGCTGGCCCCGGCAGCTGGGAGCAGCAGGGTCCCCCCGCCACCCGCAGTGGCTGGGAGTTGCGGGGTCCCCTGCCACCCACGGCAGCAGGGAGCTGCAGGGGCCCCACCGGGGCTAAAGCGGAAAATGTCATGGAGGTCTTTGGAACTCACGGATTCTGTGACATAATCTTTGCTTTAGTTATAGCTGATTGAAAGGGGAGAGATTATAAAGACTGGGACAGTGCATCTTAGAAAAGAGACAACTAAGGGGGGATATGACAGAGGGCTGTACAGTCATGAATGGGGTGGAGAATGTGAATCAGGAAGTGTTACTTACCTCTTCTCATAATGCAAGAACTAGGGTTCACCTGATGAAATTAATAGACAGTGGTTAAAGTATTTCTTCACACAATGCATAGTCAGTCTGGGAAACTCATTGCTGGGGGTGGTTGTGAGGGCCAAAAATATAACTGGGTTCAAAAAAGAGTGAGATAAGTTCATGGAGGATCGGTCCATCAATGGCTATTAGCCAAGATAGTCAGGGGTTGCAACCCTGTGCTCTGGGTGTCTCTAAACCTCTGACTGCCAGAGAGCTGGAACTGGACGACACGGGATGGATCACTTGAAATTGCCCTGGCCGCTGTCAGTGACAGGACCTGGGCTAGGTGGACCATTGGTTTGACCCAGTATGGCTGTTCTTATGAAAATTCCTGGTTAAAGAACATAGGCCCAGATCCTTAAAGGTGTTTAGGCACCTAACTCCCAATTAATAAATGGGGATTAGCTGCCTAAATACCATTAAGGATCTGGGCCATATTACTTACTGGAGGTACATATTTAAGAAACAAATCTAGGAATTTAAGGGCCCAGATTAACATATCTCAGTCTTTTCTGGTTGGTCAGACCTTATTCAAATGCAACAATTTTCATGACCTTTTTACCATTACTGTAAAACTAAGAATTAAAACAAAATCAATGATATTATGATGATCAGTTACAGACAGAAGCTTGAAGCAATGGTGTGATGTTGTCTGATTAAAATATGACCATGCAAACCACTGTTACTACCACTGTTATATAATTGCAACGGCTCTTATACAAGTTTGACACATGGCCAGAAAGGGTTAAGCAGCTTGCAGGCCAAATAACCGAGAGTCAACCTTTAAAGACATGTTAGAAAGTTTGTGAATGGTAATTAGGGCCATTCCATGTTACAAGCAAACAAAAGCAGAGGAGATCCACAAGCCAAAATAAACCTGATTGTGTCTGTCTCAACATTCCCTATCCAAATAATTTCTTCTAGGTATGGAAGATGAATTTTCATACCTGGTTCAAGCCATACAGCATTGCTCCTCTGTATCTCCTTCTCCAGAGAACAACAGACAAAGGGAAAGTTTTTTTCCCAAATTTAAAAGTTCTAGCCTTCCCATTGACTCTTTTGGTCAGGTGCCCACTCCTTTTCTTTTACCTGTGGGCTTGTTAACCCTTTACAGGTAAAGCAAGCAGAGAACAGACTACCAAGAGGGATTTTACAGCTAACTGGCTGGCTGGGTGTTCATAAACTGGGGCTTAACCCCCTCCCCCCCTTCATTTATCACAGTTAATCTGTGTAGATAATTACTGGTGATGCTTAGGAAATGAGTCCACTTCAAAGTCCCCATGAGTGCCTATTGTTCGCCTAGGGACTCCGAGATGTCACAAGAGGACCTGAAATTGTATAAAAGACCCTTGGGTCCTGACCCTGTCATCTCAGACCTGCTTGATGCTTCATGCAGGGGAATCTTAAGTCGTAAGGCTGAGATCCCAATCCTGAGGTGGAACACCCTGAATATAAACATTGGACTGTAACCTGTGGACTATTTCTGGAAGAACTCTTTGCAACTATAAAGCTCACCATCTCTGCTATGAATATGAATCTCAAGAATTGTACTCATGTCTGTATGTATACTGATCTTTTAACCAATTCTCTCTCGTCTTTTTTAATAAATTTTAGTTTAGTTAATAAGAATTGGCTGTAAGCGTGTATTTGGGTAAGATCTGGAATATTCATTAACCTGGGAGGTAATGTGTCCGATCCTTTGGGATTGGTAGAACTTTTTTATATGACGAATATGATTTTCAGTAATCCTCATCATATTTGACTTGGGTGTCTGGGTGGAGGCCTAAGGCTGGGTTGCTTTAAGGGAACTATGTTGTTGGCTTCTGGGTGACCAGTGAGGTATTATAGAAGCTGTTTTGTGCTGGTTTGGTAAATCTAAGTATCGGAATATCCACCAGCTTTGCAGATTGCCTGCCCCATTCTTTGCAGTTCATCCTAATTGAGTGACCTGAGTTGGCTCCCTTGGGACCCTGGTCACAAATGGCTTTTGTTCGGATGGTGAAATAAATAAATATAGGAATCTTTTCACTGATTTGATCAGGGAGCTACATCAGACTCCCAGGGACGAGGATGAGATGTGTGGAATTAGTAAAGACCCTGATGTTCCAACAAGCATTCAGTAATGCGCCTTCACAGCCCAATGGCTGTAGGGAGGCAGTGTGGTCAAATGGATAGTGCACTGGCCTAGAACTCATGACACTAACCTCCTTTGTAAAGGGCTTTGAGATCTATGGATGACAAGTGTTCTAAAAAAATGTTTTTATTATTAGCAACCAATAACAAGCACATCTACAGCCCATGAAAGCTTACGCCCAAATAAATTTGTTAGTCTCTAAGGTGCCATAAGGACTCCTCGTTGGTTTTTCTGATACAGACTAACACGGCTACCCCTCTGATATATATATCTTACTATATGTTCCATTCTATGCATCCGATGAAGTGGGCCGTAGCCCACAAAAGCTTATGCTCTAATAAATTTGTTAGTTTCTAAGGTGCCACAAGTACTCCTGTTCTTATTCGTACCTATATTATTCTCCTTATTTTAGCTGTTAGGGAAAGTGAGGTATAGGGCATTTAAGGCTCTGACTCAGTAGGGATTAAGTACCTAATTCCCTTAGGCTCCTTTGAAAATCCCAGCCTAAGGGACATGCCCTTGACCACACTGAACCAGGAATAGAAGAGTCCTGATGCTCAGCCTCTTCTGTAAGCATTAGGCAACTCTCCCTTGGAAGAATATCAGAGAGTATGTGGAAGCTCTTTCTTAGGCTGTGTCTACACTGCATACCGCACAACGGCACAGCTGTGCCGCTGTAAGGTCTCCTGTGTAGCCGCTCTTTTCCGGCAGGAGAGAGCTCTCCTGCCAGCAAATTAAAACCACCCCCAACGAGCGGCAGTAGCTTTGTCTGCGGGAGAGCATCTCCCACCAACAAAGCACTGTCCACACTGGGTGCTTTTCGTCAGTAAAACTTTTGTCAGTCAGGCAAGTGTTTTTTTCACACCCCTGACTGACAAAAGTTTTACCAGCAAAAGTACCGTGTAGTCATAGCCTTACTCCCCAGTCTTACAGAAACAAGTCCTCTCAACTAAGTGTGCTTGAGAAGGACTGGTTAGTTCAAACGTATTACACTTCTCCATCTTGGGAAAGGCCTTCTGACCAACCGAAAGCTTCCTCACTTCGTCAATATAAACTCAATTATTTTGACCAGCCTGGCGTTTTGGGGATTTAGAACAGGCGAGGGGTTCTCCCCCTTTTGGAACCCACCCAGAGTTGTTCTCATCATACTCTGACACATTTTGTGTATATATAAATCTTTAAACAAAAATCCTAAATCTAAAATTTTCAAAAGTGAATTAACTTGCATATATAACTCTCTGGTTTATTTTATAGGATCCCATATACTATATATTTCATAGGGCCATTCATATGCACCTAGTTTATTTAATAGGGTCTCATATTGTATATCATATAGGGCCATACATATGCATCTAGTTTATTTTATAGGATCTTATATTCATACACTATATATTTCATACGGCCTTTCGTATACACCCAGTTTATTTTATAGAGTCTTATATATTAACATATGTTTCATAAGGCCTTTTATATGCATCTGGTTTATTTGTATAGGGTCTTATATATTCATATTTTATAGGGCCTTTCCAATCAATCTGCAAAAAACAAGGAGTCCGGTGCCACTCCAGGGGCACGAAGTCACTTGCGCGCGTGCGCACAGCCTCCGCAGGCTCGCGCGGCCTCCCCGCCCGGACGGGGGCAAGGGCTGTGGTCTCCCTTCCCCACCCGAAGGCACCGAGTTGCTGCCTGCGCACCCCCGCCCCTGCAGCCACTTGGTACCGCTTGCGCGCTCTCCCCCCGCGCGCGGCTGCCCATCGCAGTGGTAGCTCCCTAGGCACGGCGGTAGCCCTAGTCCTGCTTCTTGCGAATCGCTGCCCCGGGGTCCGGCGCGCGGCTGACCCGCGTTCTGCAGCCTTGCCGCGGGCTGGAAGCGGCTCAGCCCCCCCGCGAGGGGAAGGAACCCGGGGGTTTCCTTTGCTTGCAGTACCGTAGGGTGTTGCAAGGGAGGGCCCAGCTGCAGGGACAGAGGCACTGGAGACGTGGAGCGAGGGGCCCAGCCGGGCCGGCGGAGCATGAAGCGGGCATTGAGCCTGCTTGCCTTTGACTGCTGCACGCAACGTCTTCCGGTAATGAGGCATTGGCTTGGAGGGGGGGTTGGGATCCGGCATTAAAGCCATGTGTGGTTGGGTTTAAAATCCTGGTGAAAGGAACTCTGCTACCTGCAGAAAGAAGGCACCAGCCTTATGACCCCTTTCTAAAGGCCTACGGGAGAGAATTTGGTTTGCTGTCTCATAAGGAATGTTTGCACGCTGTGTCTGGATGTGAAAAAAGGGCCGGGCAACGTCCAGGAGCAGTTATAACGTCTGTCGATCCCTGTTATGGTTGATGGCTGTGCTGACAACATGCTCTGCAAAAATAAACATCCCTAAGACACCCCCCCTCCCCGCGCCCCCATCCTGTAGGTCAGCGTGGCTGAGAGTGGGTGAGCTTGCCGTGTTTGGGCCTAAAGCAGAGATGCAAAGAAAGAATGCATCCGATGAAGTGAGCTGTGGCTCACGAAAGCTTCTGCTCAAATAGATTTGTTAGTCTCTAAGGTGCCACAAGTCCTCCATTTATTTTTTGTGAATGCAGACTAACACGGCTGCTACTCCTGAAAGAAAGATCTGGATATCCTGGGAAATGTAAAGGAAGGGGTAATTTAGAGCCAGGCTTCTCCACACCCTCCCCCGGGGCATGTTGCTTGGGAGGAAGACTTTGGGGCTGGTCATTGCGTGGAAAAGATGGAAAACCTAGAGGAACTCTGTGTCACAGAGGTTTGTTCCTTGTTACTGTGGGGAAAGCAGGTTGTGTTGCTTCTGAGTCCTGTGAGGCCTCTCCTGGGAGGAACTCGTGTTTCCGGGAGTCTGCAAAGTAGTATGTGTGTGTGTTCGTGTTCATGGCTCAGTATAAAAATACCAATAGTTCTACATGCTAAGATATGGGGTAGATCAAATCTCATGCTTCAGGGCACAAGCTGATTGCCACGGGGGTCAGGAAGAGCTTCTCCTCCTCATATACAACAGTGAAAAATCTGCCAGGGGCACTATGGGGGTGTTTTGCCTTCCTCTGAAGCACTGCACTGCCTCTGTCAGGATGGTGCCCTAAAGAACTGAGAGTCTCCCTTGGCGTGCAACTCCTGTGTTCTGCTAGATGTGACCTGTGTCCTCTTTTGCTCCACATGCCTTGGGATAGCCTGCAAAGGGCATGGATGGCAGAAGGAATCTGCCCCAGGACACCTATTCTTGCTCTTCTCTAGGGCTAGGACGGTGCCACCAAGTACTTTGCGTGGACAGTGGAATGGATTCAGCTCAGCTTTCCACCTCTGTCTGCCAGTGTAAACCCAGGGGCGGAGGAAAGCTCGCCAGTGGGAAGATCATGCTGGCAGAAAACAGCCTTAGCCTCTCCCTCCCAGGGCCAAAAAGTGGGGGTGCCCAAAGGATGCACTCTCATTTGATCCTCTGTAGAACCCCAGCCAGACGAGAGCAGGCACCTCCAGCTGAAATGCCACTGTCTGTCTCTGGGGGGGTGAATCCCCACAGAGGTATTGTGGGGGCAGGCTAACACGGGAAGCTGCCATTCACAGCACCCTGTGCCAGCTGCAGGAATTAGTGCAGATTCTAGCAGTCAGTGCCCCTCCTAGGAAAATCAGTCCTTTGCCACCGTCCCATCATGGCTCGCACGCCAGAGGGGGAAGACATGATGTGGGTCTGGCGGAAGCTGGTTGGCTGTCGGATGTGGTCTGTAACCCTCGGGATTGTCCTGCTCTGTTTACTAGATCTGGACGACTCAGGGCAGAGATCTGCGCACCTCGTGGTGATCGATTTCACTTCCAGCGCCGCGGGCTGTTTCTTCCCGCACCATGTTCGGCTCCTCCAGGGGAGGAGTGAGGGGGGGGCAGGACCAGTTCAACTGGGAGGATGTGAAGACGGATAAACAGAGGGAAAATTACCTGGGTAAGAGTTGATCTTGTCATTGCATAAAGTGTCTTGTGTGAATTCAGCTCTTGTGAAAGGTGCCTGACAGGCAGCGCTGGAGGCTGATGTCCTTGGTATACCTACAGGACGCACGCGGCATGGGCACCATGCTTTCACCTTCCCTGCTGCCATTCCCCCATGAGCACTGATCCCAACCTGAGAGTACCACTTCTGGAGCCAACAGGAGGATTTGGTCTCTCTGCTGAGGCTGCCGACGCGGGGGGACCAGCTATGACAGTTATTTTATGTCATGTCCATGTGGTAACTAGGAACTGGACACACGGGAATATTGGTGTTAATATTATAAACGTGGAGATGGTGTTGCTCTTTGCTTTATGTCCTAAGAGCTGTCATGGTGGTGGTCTTAAACACTACTGTGTTTCGTTGATTTTTAAGGCCAGAAGGGACCATTCTGACCATCTAATTTGGCCTCCTATGTAACCTCACCAAGTGATTCCTGTGGGAAACCCAATTATTTGGGTTGGAATTAAAGCAGCTTGGCCATCTTTTTAGAAACAATCTCCATTTATAGAAACTACTTGATGGAGAATTAACCACTTCCCTTAGCAAGCAACTTAGAGGTGGCTGAATTTCACTGCTGGCAAAGTGAACCCTATTCATACAGTCAGTACTGCTGCTAAATCACTTTGGGAATTGTTGTGATATAAAAACCTGAGGTCCTGTTCGCCCTGTATGTTCATTAAATGGCACTTTTGTAGGCTTTGTGGTTTGCCCTGGGGTCTGGCACCCTCTCTCCCCAAGTTGTACATTGTGCTGTGTGCTGTTTAGCTGCCACCATCCACCCCAGAGGTGGTCGCATTTCAGTGCAGTGATGCATATAGAGTTACAAAGCCCTTTTGGATCCCTGAGGATGAAAAGTGCTATAGAAATGTAAGACGTTATTGTTTGCTATTAGTGGAAGCTGAATGGCTGGGACAAATTGGCCCAAATGCTGTCTTTTCGCCTCAGAATAAAAGATCAGCCCCTAGACTTATACAGGAGCCCTTGAATCACACCATGGACCTTGTCAAGAATAACGCTTAGATATTACATAGCACTTTTCACCCGTAGATCTCAAAGCACTTTACAGAGGAGTTCAGGATCAGTAGTCCCATTTTACAGATGAGTAAACTGAGGAATGGACGGGGAAGTGCCTTGTCCGCAGTCACCCCCCAGGTCAGTGGAAGACCTGGGTGTCCTGACTCCCAGTGCTGTGCCTATGTGTTGGGCCCTGCGTGATCTATCGTTAGTCCGTTTGCATTGTTTTAGAAGTGATGTTTCATACTGGCCTAACACTTTAGGTCTCTTGAAGGCTTCTCTTGTTCTAAATGGCAGGCAACTCCCTGATGGCTCCAGTGGGCAGGTGGCAGAAGGGCAAAGACCTCACCTGGTACGCAAAGGGGAAGCAAGGCGACGTGCAGATCTCCCGAGAAGCCGAGCTGGCTGCAGTCCGGCTGGCCGAGCAGGAGGCCATGATGGCGGCTCTGTAAGTCTGTGGCAAGTGGGTCTAACGGGTGACCTCTCCAAGGCCTATGACATATTGAGAACCACAGTTTAAAAAGCATCTTGAAGTTTGGTTCATCTGATCTGAAATCTGTAGTTACAGCTGGGCAAGTCACCTCTGCTTCCTCTTCCACCATTTCTCTGTTGTGGCTACCTAGCTAATACGTTCTTTGATCTCTTATTGTGTGTGTTTGTGCAGCACCTGGCGCAATGGGGCCGTGATCTTGGTTAGGGCCTCTGGGGACTGTCATAATGCAAATAATTCATCTAGTGTTGTGGAACTGTAGGCAACCAGCTCTGTCTGATATTTCTAGGGTGCCCATCGCCGTGGTGTCTGAGAACCACATAAAAATGCATTTGTGAGCACCAAACAGGTTCGACTGGATAAACGTCCCAACTTTCTGAGCCCCCCTGCAGTCTTGTGGCAATAGCAAATCTGTGTCTAGTGACCTGGTGATCTTCAAACAATTCAACCGATGGAGAAGCAGTCTTGGTGTCTCGCTCCCTTTCTCCCAGCCCCTCTCCCGGAACAGGTGATTCAGCCATCGCTTGCTTTTGTAACTCATCTGGATTTTATTTCTTCCAGGGGCTACAAGAATGTGAAGAAACAGCCCACGGGCTTGAGCAAAGAGGTACGGTAGGCGTCTGAGTGTGAGAGGTGGGGTCTTTGTGCGAGAGATTCAGGGGAGGGAGCGGGAAGTGGCGCTCTAGCAGGGCCGCAGGCCCTCTCCATACCAAGTTATCTGGGTTTGGCTCGTGAGCCTACTGACATTTAATACTTTATTTTGGAGCCTGGATTCATGACTGGGGCTCTGAGAAAGTTCACTTGGTCCATAAAGCATTTCTACTGCTGCTTCCAAAATGTTCCCAGCCCTGCTGGGTCATGAAATATAAGTTCTTATTTTAAAAAAAAAAAATCACATCACTCTGATTACCATCGTGCTTCCTTGCCCAATCTAAGGGCTTGTCTACATAGTCTGGAACAGCTATTCCTGATTAACTCCCTCTATGGACACTTGTACTCTGGAAAAAGTGTGTGTTACTTTGAACAGACAAGGATTATTCCAGAATAAGAGCATTCACCTAGGGCATTAATCAGGTATAGCTATTCAGCTTTAAATTCACACCCTACCGTAATCCAAATTAATTTCCCTGCTATAGACAGGCCCTTAGTCTGACATGACTTAAATAGCCAGTGTCTCCTGAGCTTTAGTTGAGTTGTGCTTTGTACAAAGCTGCTTCAGTTGGGGTAGCTGGTTCTAGAGACATCCGCTGCTGGACTCAGGTCAGAACTAGGAAGTTGTAAGCAAGATGGTAACCAGAATGAGGTGATTTTTAAAGTTCTGGGTCTTGGGATCTGGCAGAGCTAAAATTGAATGGTGTACATGCCACTGGGGAGTGATTATTTGTAGCTCTATTGGTTTTGCCGGCCAGATGACACCTTAAAACTCTTTTTTTATTCCCCCCCCCCCCCCCCGCCCCCCCGGGTCTGGCTGTCATTATTGGCACTTAAGTGGGAATGAGCATACACTGCTGTGAATAGACGCTGCATCGGGACTTGCTAACTTTCAAATTCTGCCTCTATGCAACATTAATGACGAATAAGACGTCAAAAGATGGAAGTGAGGGATTCACTGGAAATGTATTAGGCAGAATTTACCTCTCTCTGTGAACTGCCCATGAATCACTCTATTGCTATAGTGCTCAGAGGCTGTGCAATCAGGACCTTATTTATTTATAGAACAATATTGTATAGCAGCCCCTGCTGAGGCCAGGACTCCTCTGCGCTAGGCACTGTACAAACACACGGAGAGGCAGACCCGGCCTTGAAGCGCTTACAGTCTAAACTGACAAGACAGGCAGAGGATAGGAGAGGCACAGACTTGCCTGGAAGGTCAGAGGCAGAGCCAGGAATAGAACCCAGGTGTCCTGACTCCCGCTCTAGTGCTGTTTCCTCCAGACCATGCTCAGTCAGCTGCTCCCTCGGATGATTGTTTGTCCCACAGCAGTTTTGTAGGCTTAGCAGAGTACCAGTGTTACACGCAGCCCCTTGGATCTCAGAGGCTTCCCCAGCTCTTTACAAGCTGTGTACAGGGTACAAACAGTAGTGCTGGAACATAACCACTTCCTGGGCTGAGAGTGATGATCGGTTGGTGCCCAACAGGGAAGGGAAAAGAGGGAGGGCTCCTACTGAAAATGCCCTGGGAGGCTGAATTTCCATGTGGCACAGGTAAGTCAGTGTGAGTTGCCCTTTCTGAACATACCTGATTCAACCCCACTGGGATCTGTGCCTATGGTCCCAATCATCCCACTGGCAGAATGGGGTGGACTTGCTGCACTTGTGCATTAACTTCAACGAGACCGTTTTGGTCAGCCCTGTTGCTGTCCATTACAGGATCGGGGCCTGTCTTTGCAAAGTGCATTGAGATCTGCTGCTTGAAAAGGGCCATAGAAATGGGGTGGTGATGGTGGGGCCTCATGGTTTAGTCAACTGAAAGCTTGTTCCTATTTCCATTCAGTCTGGGGACATGCAGGTCACCTGAGTGCTCCACAAGGGGTGCTCCTGACTATGGAAAATACAGTATTGAAGAATTCAGCGCCCCCAGTTCTTCTAATACATGGATGTGGTTAACTGGTCAGCTCCATGGACTTACTGCTCCTTCTAACCTGTTCCTTCCTAGGATCTCGCTGAGGTCTGTAAGCGTGACGGAGCAGAGCGCGATGAGAAGGATACAGACCATGTCTTGGGGCTGGGGAGTTCCAGGTATGGGGCTATTTTCCACTAGCATAAGAACTCCAGTGCTTTTCCCCGCTCTTTAGAACCTCTGGTGGCTAAAGCAGGAAATCTGGTGACCCCAAAACCACAAACCATGTGGAAAAGGGGATAAACTGCTAGGTGGCAAAATGTTCAGATGATACGAAATTACTCAAGATGGTTAAGTCCAAAGCAGACTGTGAAGAGTTAAAGGGCTCTCCCACAGCTGGGTGACTGGGCAACAAAATGGCAGATGAAATTCAGTGTTTATACGTGCAAAGTAATACACACGAGGAAAAAATAATTCCAACTCTACGTAAACGTGATGGGGTCTAAATTAGCTGTTACCACTCAAGAAAGAGATCTTGGAGCCATCGTGGATAGTTCTCTGCATCTGCTCAATGCACAGCAGTAGTCAAAAAAGCTAACAGTAATAACAGTAATACTGTGCCCCGGTCTAGCACATTCATCAGAGAGTTTTCAAAGGCCTTTCCAAACACCGATGAATCCTCATGCCCCAAGAGGAAACTGAGGCAGCACAGAAGTTAAATGACTCTGCCAAGACGACGCAGTCACTCAGTAGCCGAGCGGGAACAGATCTCAGGAATTCTTGACTGCCAGTCCCCTGCTTTAACCAGTAGGCATTGCTCCAAAAGTGTCATTGGCTCATCCCTCATGGTGACTAGAGAAAAT
The DNA here is from genome assembly GCF_015237465.2 of Chelonia mydas. Lineage (NCBI taxonomy): Eukaryota > Metazoa > Chordata > Testudines > Cheloniidae > Chelonia > Chelonia mydas. The sequence continues at coordinate 254,439,318 of NC_057850.1, forward strand.
CCTGCAGTATGCTCTTGTATGTGTGTGTATCTTTACTTTTTATTTTCCCCCCAGTGGCGGTGCCGGCAGAATGATGCTCTCCAAAGAGGACAAAGAGGCTGCCAAACTGGGGCTTTCTGTTTTTACTGTAAGTCTTTCCACCCTGTGCTAGTCATTCTGCATGCTGGGTGCTTTGCAGAGCATAGGAGAGGCTTGATCCCTGCTGCGTCTACACTCATTTTTACCGTCCAAGCGAAACTCCCAGAGTGTAACTTTCTGGGGTTAGTTTCACATTCCCCATTGCTCGTGCAAATTGTGAGGGCTGCATTGGGGTGTGGTTTTTTTTTTTTTTTAAAGGGGCTGATCCTACTCGCATGTCTGTGTAGGTGCTGACGTGGCCCTCCTCGCTAGTATCTGAGTGCCTCCTGATCACTAGTGGATTTTATCCTGATAGCACCCCTGTGAGGTACAGAAGTATTGGCCCTGTTTTATACATGGGAGAACTGAGGCACAGAGAGTAAGTGAGTTGCCCAAGCTCTCACAGGAAGTTTGTGGCAGAGCAGGAATTGAACCCAACTGTCCTCAGCCCCTGGCCAGGGCTTTTACTAGAGACCGTCCTTTCTCCATCTGTTCAAATGGATCTGGAATTTTGTCACTGATGTCATGGGAGCAGGATTTTGAGCAGGAGGGATATAGTTTTATTACCTGGATAACAGAAATAAGCCTGAATTGGCTTTCTGGGCCCCTGACCTTCTTGAACTCTGGGAGCATTTCAGACTAACTCTAAAGTTCGCAGCCAGCGCCTATCTTTGTAACAGGGCAAATCCCTCGGTACGGACACATCCCCCAACCTTCAGGAGAGTTTGGCTTGGGGTCAGCCCAGTTCTGTGGCTGAGAAGCGGGAGCTACAATATCAAGTCCCTTCTTGTGAGCATTGGGGGTTTGCTCTTGCAGCCGAGTTGGTGTAGTAACCCTAACCGCCCCATGGGTAGATAGGCGTGAGAGCTGGAGGGTAAGAGATGCGGGGGTGAGTAGAAATGCAAGGAGAAGCTGAGGTCGTGGCTGGGAGGAGCCTGAGGGCGAGAGAGAGGATCCCTAGAGCAAGGGTCTAAGATGGTGCCACTTTGCCCTCCTGCAGGGAGGCACTGCCGGTCAGCACCAGCTGTCGCCCCAACGCTGTCATGGCTGTGACCTAACTCGCAGGGTGTAACCTTTATATGCAGTGGACAGCGCCACATAGCAGGGAATTGGTGTCGGAGTGAGAACGAAGGAGCTCCACGCTGCCAGCCCTGCCCCCTCCCCCCCCCGCTACGTTGCCACCTTGTTTAATCTTGGTATTGCTCAATAATACAGTGGGACCTGCTCTGTGTTGTTAACCATGGGCACGCTCAGCCTGACGGTCTCGTGCATCATTTTGTCTTGCGAAAATCTAGCATCAGAGAGCGGCAAACAGTCCGGAGGCCTCAGGGGCGAAGAGAAAAGTGGGCAAGGAAGAAAAGGCGGAAGAGGCATGGTAAGAGCAACCCACTTGTGCTTGACGCACAGCGGGAGCTGCGGTGGGCTATCGTGAGATGCTGTTCACCCACAGCCGGGTGTCTCTGTCAATCAGATTCCCCTCTGATTGCGTCTGCACCCGCTTTGATTTCACAGAGCTCCCTGCCAGCGAAGCCTTTTGCGTGTGGACATCTGCAAAGTTGCAGCTAGCAGCTCGGATTCATTTAATCCCAAACTAACTTCCTTCCGCGCAGAAGTGGTTTCATAAAGATGAGGCTAACCCAGTGGTTCTCAGTCTATTTACCAGGGTGGGCCACACCTGCAGCTCTCTGTGTTATGTGGGCCGCATCCGCACACTATAAATGCTACCTGTATGCCCCTGAGCATGTCACACGGGCTGCAACTGGGCGCTGATTGGGCCGCAAACGGCCCGCGGGTTGAGAATCACTGGGCTAACCAATCGTGTGGAAGAGACAATACCATGTGAGTGAAGCCACCAGTCACACAGCTAGATTATTAGATAGCTGCAGCAGCTGGTGAGCAGCTCAGGGCTTAACCCGTTCTTGCAAAACTTTCATGGAGTGATCCACAGGAGTGAGCCACTGAGGGCAGGCGCTGGGCTGAGACCTGGCAACTTGCCCCTGGACAGCGAATGCAGCTGCGCTTTCAAAGAAGCGCCGGTGCCGTTAGCATGTCTCCCTGTTTCTTTAACGTGCAGGCCCGAGAGCAGCAAGAAATCCAAAAAGGAGAAGAAGAAGAAAAAGAAGAAAAAACACAAGAAAGAGAAGGAAAAGGAGAAACATCACAAGAAAGAAGCAGCCACCACCACCTCCTCCCCCTCTCCAGATCATGGGGAAAGGTACCATAGCTGCTGCTATCTTTCTCTTTCATGGCAGTGTCTAAAATCATAGAAGATTAGGGGTGGAAGAGACCTCAGGAGGTCATCCAGTCCAACCCCCTGCTCAAAGCAGGGCCAACACAAACTAAAGACCCCAGTCAGGGATCAGGACCCCATTTTGCTAGGCACTGTACAAACACAAGGGCAGTCGTAGGCTCCAAGGCCAGAAGGGACCATTAGATCTTCTTGTCTGACCTCCTGTATAACCTGTGAGCGTGTTAGATATTATAGCTCCATGAAGTGTGTTAGGTATTATAGCCCCATTTTATAGATGGCAAAACTGAGGCACAGAGCTCCAGATCACAGAGGAAGTTGATATTAGACCTGGGACTTGAAATCATGTCGTCCGACTCCAGTGTTAGAACACCAAGACCAACTTTCTGACGTTCTGTGTGGCTGGAGAATTTCACTCAGTTACTCCTGTGTTGAGCCCCTTCCTGACCCTGGAGCTCACAAACTCAGGCTTTGACTACCCTGCACTTTCATCAGTAAAACTTTTGTAGTTCAGAGGTGCGAAAAACACACTCCCCTCCCCCGCCCACAGCCCCCGAACAACAAAAGTTTTGCCGACGAAAAGCACCGGTGTGAACAGTGTTTTGTCGGCCGGAGAGCTCTCCTGCTGACAAAGCTATTGCCCCCCGTTGGGGGGTGGATTTTGTTTGTCAGAGGGAGAGCTCTCGGCGTGTAGCGACACAGCTGTGTTGCTAGAAAGTGCGTAGAGAGCAAGCAGCCTGGAAAGCCTCCCTGCCGCAGCCTTTGTGTGGCAAGTGTGTCTGCTGCATTGTGCTCTCTCCTTTCCCCAGACAAGGGAGGTCAAAGTGTGTGTGTCATGGGAGGTGGGGGGCGGGAGGGAAACCATTTTCTTCTTTCAGAGTAGCAGCCGTGTTAGTCTGTATTCACAAAAAGAAAAGGAGTACTTGTGGCACCCTAGAGACTAACCAATTTATTTGAGCATAAGCTTTTGTGAGCTACAGCTCACTTCATTTTCTTCTTGTAACCTAGCTTTACAGATTGGCCGTGGGTGGAGGCGGAGAAGGGGTTGTTGCATTAGCTGGGACTGACTAAAGCTGGGGCTCGACGCACGGTAGTTGGATTCGCTCCCCGGGGTAGGACACCTGTTGTGAAGACTCTCTGACGTTAGCAGCATTGGGTGAGGTAGCACCTTGATTTGTGCCACACCTGTACAATGCCGTGAGCCCACGTGCAGCAGCTGCTCCAGGTGTGGATTGTAGTGTTGGGGACGAGCGCTAGCTCGTCTGACCCAGCTGGGGAAGCCTACGGCGCTCCCCCCATACCGCATCACCGACAACAAGCTGATGAGACCTGTGGCTGCACCCCACCACCTGAGAGTCTCTCTGCTAGCCCTGCGGGTAGTAAAAAGGCTTGGGGGGGCATCGGTGGGGTGGATTGGCACGTCGTACCGAGCCAGCCCCCCCGCCCTCTCCAGTGGGGATTGAAATGCAAACATTCAATGGAGTAACCTGCTGAATGCTCTTCTGTTGTGGCGGGTAGGTATTTTCTGTGCCTCTTGCCAATCTCAGTGCGTCATCCTCTTCCCCAGCCCTCCGTGTAGCAGCTTGAGATTAACTTCCATACTAGCTATGCCCCCAACCAAGCACCAGTACAAATCGTCCATCCATCAGGCGCTAAATGACTTCTCTCTCCATGCAGTCTCTAGCACACTGCTCCTTGGACCATTCGACCGAGCGTGCCACATCTCAGACTCCCGAGTCCAGGGCAGAACACCTCTCTGATTTTAATCAGTGGTGTTAGAATGGATTCTTGCTGCAGTACTATACTACAAACCAGCCTGCATCTCTCCAGTTCTGAACTGAGAACCATGGCTACAGGATGTTGGATCAAGGCTAGACAGAGACTTTGGTCTGACTGTAACTTACAGTATAATTGCGGGGTCTAGGTAGTATTTAGCTATTTGCTCATTTAAAAACAAGATCCTGCTCTTAATTTTTTTTTTTTTAAGTATTTCTCTACGCACTGTTTGAAACCTTTACCCCATATGGCAGGAGAGAAGCCACGGTTAAAACATTTTGTTTCAATATTAATATCTTACAGAATAGTTTGTAAGATCTTTTGGTGGCAGGGATTGTCGTCTTGTTCTGCTTTTGTACAGCTCCTCACACAATGGGGTGTTGGCTCAGGACGAGGACTCGCTAGCCCAGGGGTTCTCAAACTGGGGGTCGTGAGGTTTGTCCATGTGGGGGAGAGGGTCACGAGCTGTCTGCCTCCATCCCAAAACCCGCTTCACCTCCAAGCATTTATAATAGAGTTAAATATATTTTTTTTTAAAAAGTGTTTTTAATTTATAAGGGGGGTGGCACTCAGAGGCTTGCTGTGTGAAAGGGGTCACCAGGACAAAAGTTTGAGACCCACTGCCTTAGCCTTCACCACAATCCACACACACAGTATACGGGAGTCAGTGCGGATAGTTCTTAGCATAAACAAGCCTACATTCTCCTCTCGCTTGTACCAGTGTAATCCAGGAGTAACTCAGTTGAGGATCGTGGCATTACCCAGGGGTAACACCTGTGTGAGATCAGAACTAGGGGATCCCAAGGGCTTTTCTCATTTGGCCCATGCTTACCTGGCGTGTGAAGGTTACATTTTAGTGCATTCACGTTTTTTTTGACGCATTTGCAAATACTTAACACACGAGGGCGCTGTGAGCCAAGAGCTGCCGCACTCTGTATAAGGGACATGTCTGTGGAATCCCAGAAACAAACCTACCAACCCGGCTGCTTTTTTTTTTTTTTTTTTAATATTCCTTCCCGTGTAGACTACAGAGTAACTGGCCGTGTCCAAAGGGGACCGCCAGCAGTCTGTCTCTTCTCCTGCTGGCTCATTGGGGTCATTTAACACCCCTTACCCATGCCATGAGTGTGGTGACGTGGAGATTGTCCCTTCACCAGTGGTCTGACTCGAGCCCCCATGCTGCCTTTTTCAAAACCAAGTCACCAGGGGCATGGAGAGCCCTGGCCAATGTCTGGGTGAGGGAGCACAGGGGGTATTTCAAGGCAGTGCAGCACACCCTTCCCCAGGGGATCTGCCAGTGTAGCTAGTGGTGATGGCTTACGCTAACCCCACGTGTTAATAGCAGTAAACGTCCTGGAGTATATTGCGGCAAAAGAAATGAAGTCCCAGGAATAGGCGGCCTCTCCATAGCAGCAGCTGTTAAATCTCAGCTGAGGGGCTCTGTGCTTTGTATGCAAACCATAGGGCATGCTGATGAGCATTGTGCAGATCAGGGAGATTTCTCTGGGTGTCCCCTATGCATCCAGCAGCCCTTGTGACCTACGGTTGATTATGAATGCACTGCTGTCACTCCAGCCTGGAGGCCTGGCCATGGACTGAAATGAACTGGGTTTAACAGGACAGCGAGTATGAACGGTTTTGCAGGAGAATAACTCCCCCTGAATGAATTTTTCTAGGGCCAGACTCTGATCTCTGTCAGAGGCGTAAATCCAGGGTTAACTGCATTGACACTGGGCATGGCAGCAGGGTTAGCTGGGTGTAACTGAAAGCAGAACCTGGCTCCTAGTTTGGAAGAACTTTGTTCTCGTTGTCCTAGAATTGGGTCCCCCGTAGCCCAGCCCCAAGGCTGGGGGCGGGATCGTGCCCAAGGGAAGGGGAAGATGCAGACAGGGTAGGATTCTTCCCTGGGCTACGTTCCCCTGTGCGGAGCAGTATCTCAGCATTGCCTGCATCATCCTTTCAGCCAGGCTAGAGCATACAGGGACTGGTCCCTTATCACTTGTCTCTCTCCATTCCTGCTCCGAGGGTCTGTTCTCTTCCCCTCTCAGGGGCTGCGGGGTTTGCACCCGCAGGCTCTGACCCATCTTCTCTGTTGCAGGAGGAGGAGGGAAGCCCCACCCTCCAAGGACCATTCATCATCCTCCCGGCGGCTTGCAGACGGCTGGCGTGACAGCCATTCATCACCGGGCCCAGAGGCACAGAAGCAGCCCGGCAGGCGGCGGCACGACGTGGACTCCTCCAGCAGCGAGGGCATGGGAGGGAGCCCCCCTCGCCGACATCTCCCAGCCCACAGGAATGACAGGAGTGGCAGCAGGGACCGCCATAGCCGGCACTCAACCTCCAGGGGCAAGGGAAACGGCAGAGAGTCCCCCCCAGACCGCCGCGCCAAGCGGCGCCATGACACTGACTCAGATGATTGAGCTGCAGGGAAGTGCAGGAGAGACTGGAACTGCTCGGCCTTGGTTTAAAGGGATGCTGTCCAAACCGAAGTTACAGGACCAGATCCTCAGCTGGTACAAATCAGTGCAGCTGTGAAGTCACTGGATTGAGAGTGCATTGAACTGCACCAGTTCACACCAGCTGAGGATCTGGCCCAGAGGTTGGTGGGGGTTTTTTTTATGCCCTTATCTATGCTACCGATGCCCTAGCATAGATGCCTAGTGTAGACACATTTATACCAGCATATGCACTTTCTTATGCCAGTATAATTGCAGTTACACCGGTAAAGCTTTTTAGAGGAGTCTAGCCCTTAGCTTGGCCAAGGCTGCTCCACGGGCCTATTTCTCTGATTCTGCTGAGCTTGCCCTGCCCCGCTGTGTCTTGTGCCCACAAAGGGTTTAAAGCCAGGTGCACAGATCCCTCCTGTATGTCTGCAGGGGGATAACTGTATGCCGGGGAAGCGAACCTCTTGCAGAATGGAGGCCTTTGTTTGGAAATGTTTATCAGGTCGCTGTCAAGTACTTGTGTGCCCGGAGTTAGATATTTTAGAGAACCAACGTCAACTACAGAACCTCCTGTTAAACCAGAATTTTACTGAAAATCTTGGGGAGAGAATGTAATAGAAGAGAGATCTTGTTTGGGTTTTGACTATTGCCTGAGGTGAATGTCTTCAACCCGCTGTGTTAGTGCATGAGAACCAGCAAGGTTAAAGCAGCCTGGAACATGATGTCCAACAAAAATGGACAATGGATCTAGTCCGTTTCAAGCAGAGGGTAAACGTAGCAAGTAAACAGAGTGTCCCTGAAAACCAGGCAGCTGGAGATGAACAGTTTCTGCTTTAATAGCCTAAAAGATGTTGCTATCCTTGTGTGTTTTTACTGTGCTGAAGGGTTTAGTTGGTTTTTTAAATTTTTTTTAATCTGACACTTTTCTTTTAAATTTCCCCCGTTTTTTTTAAACATTCTTACACAGGAAGTTTTGTAAACTCCCCCCCTTCCCCCCCCACAGGAATAAAATAACTAGACGTTTAGGAGACTTAAACTTGTATTTGGACAAACAGCTAGTAACCGTGCCGCAACGTCCCTGATTGTGAAGTGAGATCAGAATAGCTGCTAGGTCGTCCTGTGGGGTTAAAGTCTCTGCTGTTTGTATATTGGCACAACTCCCCTGACTTCTGAAGCCAGGCCGGTTTGCCCCTGCAGCAATTCTGCCTGTGCTCTCCAGAGCTGAGCCCAGGGGCCCTCATGCCTGCAGTAGACAGATGTCCCTGGCCCTCGATAGCTTTGTTTGTGCCTGTTAGTGGGCTGGGGTTGGGATTCTCCAGGAGGGGTTGGAGCATCTGCCCCGAATGTGTAAGTTGGTCACTGTATTGCTGACACCATCATCTGCTAGGAAACCAGGGCAGGGTGTGAAACGGGCTGAGTCACGGAACCATCAGTGCAGCCGGCCTCTGTGGTGTCAGTCTAGGCAGGGACACCAACAGTGAATGCCCCTGCTGGCTGCGTCATACGGGCGGGGAAAACTTGCATGGCAGCTGCCCTTGCCGTGGGTGCAAATAAGGGACGTCTGGCTGCGTAGCTGTCGCCGTGACGCGCTCTGCCACTAAAGGATAGGCAATCCTGTGAATGGGACTGGTGTGGCAGCACCGGCCTGGGAGCTGCCAGGTGCAAATCTAGCTTCCAAAACCTCCTGGCCTCTGGATGGCTGCTCCCCCCGAGGAACTGGTTCCTCCAGCACCAGGAGCCACTGTCCTAGCTGTTCCTTCCCCTTGCTCGATGGGCTCCTGTGTACGTGTGTGCTGGCTGAGAAGAGGGGAGTGGATCCTGGCTCTCGGCTGGCAGGACTACGGATGGGATGGGAGAGAAGGGTCAATGGGGTAAATCAATGGGAAATTGGGAAGGGAGGAATCAACAAAGCTGCTTCATGCTGGACTGCTGCAATGTGCCTCGCTCTAGTCCCTTCGCTGTGAGCAGCTCCGAGGAGCTGGTTCGACGACAGCTGTTCCCTGCTGTGGTAAATGGGGCCCAGCCCAGCCCTGGTAACCAGCCTGGGCAGCTGCTGCCTTGATTGTCTTGGTAGCCCAGAGGAGACTTGGCCAAGGTCACACAGCAAGTCAGCGGCAGAGGTGGGAACCCAGCTCTGACGTTTAGTCTTGCCAGGTTGCCAAAGACATCGGGAATTGGGGCTGGATATTGGTGAAGAGCTCTAGAGAAGACGCTGCACAATAGCCTCCCCCCGCCGGGGCTGGAGGCCCCAGGCTGGGCTGTTTAGCGCTAGCCATAGGCCCAAGCCCTGCTTTATACAGGCAGGCCCCATCCTGTACGGACCCCTGGGGCATGGAGTAGAGCAATGGTTTTCAAACTTTTGTACTGGTGACCCCTTTCACAAAGCAAGCCTCTGAGTGTGACCCCACCCTAGAAATTAAAACCACTTTTTTATATATTTAACACCATTATAAATGCTGAGTGCAAAGCGGGGTTTGGGGTGGAGGCTGACAGCTCATGACCCCTCATGTAATAACCTCGTGATCCCCTGAGGGGTCCCAACCCCCAGTTTGAGAACCCCTGGACTAGAGCCTCTAGTCACTCTGTCTCTCTAACTTCTACAATTTATCAGTTAAATGTGGGGCTGGCACTTTCCCTTTGGCCCTGAATGGAACCAGAGGGAAGTCTAGGGGGTAGCTCACGAGACTGGGACTTGGCAGACCTGGGTTCTATTCCCTGCTTGGCCACTGCCCTCATGGGTGACCTCAGGCAAGTCATGTCACAGCCCTGTGCCTTGGTTTCCCCACCTGTAAAATGGGATAATGGCACTGACCTCCTTTGTAAAGCATATTGAGACCTACTGCTATCTAAGAGCTGGGTGCCACTGTTACATATGAAACCCTGCTTTAGAGAGGCCAGGCAGGGATCTTAGCATGGGCGCTCTTTCTCCCACCCTGCCCCGCTTCAATCTTGCTCCCACTGAAGGCAGCGGCGAACGCCCCCAGTCCGGGTGCTCCGCGGAGCAATGAGCAGTCCTGGCAGCTGGCACCATAGCAAGCCCTCTGGTCGATGTCAGCAGAATATGGCGCTAATCCAGGGAAGAGGATGCATTTCCCACTGGGAGAGAGGAACCCTGCCACCCCTCTATGCTTTTAAACTTTCCTAGCAGTTGGTATTACCGGTCCACACGTGGGGCTGGCTCACTCTCAGTACACCAGGGAGCGTTTGAGTTTGGTGGGGCCAGCTGACTTGTGGGATAATCTGGCTCCCCGCTCCCCCCACCAGTGTCTCCCCCCCCGATTCCCCCTCGGCCTCCAGGCTTGTGCAATCCAGGCAGTTTGAGGCCGGGGAGGGGGGTGGGCAGGGGAGGCGCCTGTTGCTGTAAGAATAAGAGGAGGTCAATTAAAGAAGGCGACCCCTTTTCAGGGCAGTGGGGTGGGGGCTACTGAGGAGTTGAGGGGGGTGTTGCAAATGAATCCCATTGTTGGGTGGGAAGGGGAGGGGGAGGAAAGGCCACGCTGGGCCCTACCAGTCTGGCTCCAGCGTTTTCCATCTGATTAATAGGCCTCCTCCCAGCAGGGAAGGGGCTTCGCGTGGGAGCCTGGCCCAGCCGGCAAAGGCAGGAAGCCGGGGCAGGGGGAGCCCGATGCCAGCCGCTGGCCCCTCTGGGGTTTGCAGGACCTGGCCGCTCCGCACTTCATCAGTGGCCTAGGGAAAGGGCTGGGCGACAAGGGGGACTTGCCTCCACCCAAGTAGGGCTGAACCCTGCAGGGGCCATGTGGCTTATTCGGGCATTGGCCTCGGCTGAGACCACAAACAAAGGAGCCTGTGAATGCCAGTGGGGTGTGTGTGTCTGTCTGTCTCTGGCTGTGCAGGGATTCCCAGGGCCCAGGATTCATTAGCTCTGCACCCCATTGGCAACTGTGGCTCCCCATCACAATCCCCCTCTTGCCCTCTGCCTGCCTTGTCTGTTTGGACTGTTAACTCGTGCGGCAGGGCCTCTCTCTCACCCCGTTTCTGTACAGCACCCAGCAGAGTAGGGCTCTACGCTCAGAATGGGGCCCATAGGCCCTGCTGGGATATGCACGGTGATGGGGGACAACAGCTCACACACGTGGTGAAATAGCAGTGGGGAGCCAATGGCCTTAACAGCCGTGCCGGTTGCGTGGCTGAGACAGACTGTGTTGTATTGCCGGTCAGTGCCTGAGCGGAGGCCCAGCCAGTGCCCGACTTCGGAGCGTTTGCTCTCCTAAGCAAACTAGAAGGCATCTGAAATGCACCCACCTCTAGGGTGGAGCACAGAGGGCAGTGCAGAGCAGAACAGGGAGGAGACACTGGGATCAAGCTACAAAAAGCGCCTGGGATGATTAAGGTCCACACTGGCCCCAGGTCTCCTCCCAAGGGCTCGAACACTGAAAACTGCATGCTGCTCAATTTACTTACCTTGAACACACCACAGAGTTGCCTTGACCTTGCTGGGACTTGAACCGCTGGCACCAGTGATTAGGTATTCGCAGCCCAGTGCTTGGAAAGGCGCAGACTGGTTTGCCACCCTCAGTGGTGCCCTCCTTTTGGCATATCAGCCGGCCTATCTGCATATCAGCCGGCCCCTCAGCAGGGGCAAAATACTCTTACCTAGGCTAGCTGTGCGTACACATTGCCTGTAGGTGGCCCTGTCACTCCTCATTTCCCCTCTGCTAGCAGCCCCTGCATGTGTAACCCAACCAGACTAGGTCTGTGCTCTCCCACAGAGGCAGGATGGTCGGTGTCTGTATGTCGGGGTGTAAGGGAATGGGAAGAAGTTGGTTATAAGTCAGGAGAGGGGGAGGGGGGCGTTTCAGGGCCGCTCACTGCACTGGCTGCCGGTTGTACAGAGAGAACTAGTCACGGTCTTAGTATTTAAAGCTTTTAGATGAGCATCTCGTCTGATATCCGTAACGGGCCGCAGTGTCTCACCCGGTTACCCCGGTACTGAGCAGGCTAACTCGTGCTTTAGTCACACCCACCTTCCGGGAAGGCAGCCCATCTTGATCTGAAGGCAGCAAGAGCTGGAGAATGCACCACAGTCCTTGGGTGTTTGTTCCCGGGGTTAGTTAAGTTGGTGCCTTCTTTCCAGTTTGAATTTGTCTGGCTTCAGCTTCCGGCCATTGGGTCTTCTCCTGCCTGTAGGACCAGCTTACCTTAGAAACGGCCTTCTCGTGCATGGTGGGAGTCCCACGCCACTGTTTTGTGATGGCAGGAGGCAGGGCCTGTTCTGTGCGCAGGGCATGCCTGTCAACTTCTCTCCCTTCGGCGTACATCAGAATCCGATGGGGGCACCCGTCAGGGCGAGACATGGGCTGAGTCTCCCAGATGGTGTCAATCAGCACAACTCCACCGAAGCCAGATGCAGCTGGGACGATGCCAATTTACACCAGCTGAGGTTCTGGCCCAGAGTATCTTTCCTGGAGCACTGTGGCACTTTCATTCAGGGGAAGACTTAAGACAAAGGGCAATTTAAAAAATGGTTAGGAGCTGTAATGGGCAATCAGCTCTGCAGAACTGACTGACTTTGATGGAAGCAATGAGGTGATCAGGTGTGCCGTTACTTATGGCTAGGAGGGACCTACCCATTAAAGCACTGGTCTGGGAGCAGGTGTGGTGTGGAATTAGCTCTATACAAAGTGTCTCTAGTCACCTCTTTTGTGGCCTGCCAAGCTCTTTAGTCTGGATGCTGGCAAGGGGCCGTCTCCTCAGTTCCTATACAAAGTGCCCAAGCCTGCCTGGCAGCAGCACTGTCAGACGTGGCTTGATAACGGTGCTGAAAGTCCAACATTTCGCTCCTTTATAGCATTCCCCATCTATAGATCTCACTGTGCTTCGCAAGGGACAGTCATTATCATCACCCCCAAAATGGGGGACAGAGGCACAGAAGTGACTTGCCAAAAGGCACACAGCTGGCTAGCAGCACAGCTGGGATTGGAGCCCCATCTCCTGACCCCCAAGTTCAGTGCTTGAGCCACGGGGCTATCAGAGAAGCACTGCAGGAATGGGGAGCCCAGTTTCAGTCCCAGGTGTTTCTATCCCATGGGATAAATCAGTTTTAATATGGGATTTAAACACAATAAGGAGCAAACATCTAGAAATTCAGGCATATTTGATGCCATGAGCCTAACTCAATCTATAGCAAGCAAGGATTGCAGTCGAAGTCACTGGGGGGCCAATCCCGCGCTCAGCTACACTGCTGTCCTCATGCCAGGCGTCCTCCCTTGTCTCATGGCAACCCTGGTGCCAAGGGAAACCAAGTAGGTGGCGTGGCCAGCACAGGGAGTGTAAGATGGAGACAGGCCCCATTCCTTTATTTTACACTCTCATGTTGGAGTGTAATGTTTCATATCACCTCTGTTCTGCCCCTGGGGGTGGAAGCGGCACTCCTGGGCACGGCTACTGGTCCCCGCTCTGGTGGCACAGAGAAACCGAAATCCAGCATCACTGGCTGGCTGGAGCTTCCCTTGACAGAAGGGGAATCCGGGGATGGTCTAAAGCCATACAGCAGCTTCTAAGCCACGGCCTCCAGGCCCTGAGCACAGGAGACATTCCCAGGGGAAAAGGTGCGTGGGCAGGCTGTCTCTGTGCTCTAGCTTTCCCCAGCTTCCAAAACTGCCCCTTGGAGTAAAGGCTGTGATTAGAGCAGGCCTCAGACTGATCCCCAGCTGGCCCCAGAATCTAAAGACCATGAAGGGGACTTAAAGCCATAAGAACATAAGAACAGCCCTCCTGGGTCAGACCAAAGGTCCATCTAGCCCAGTATCCCATCTTCCAGCAGTGGCCAGTGCCAGGTGCCCGAGAGGGAATGAACAGAACAGGGAATCCTCAAGTGATCCATCCCCTGTTGCTCATTCCCAGCTTCTAGCGAATGGAGGCTAGGGACACCACCCCTGCCCATCCTGGCTAATAGCCATTGATGGACCTGTGCTCCGTGAACTTATCAACCAACTTCCCCTCATGGTGTGCAATGCTGCGCTAGCCCAGGGTAGGGACTCGGGCCCACTGAATGGCAAATGGGTGCCAGTTTCACTCCTGTTCCACTTATACCCACGTTCTGGCTAAGGTCCAGCCCCAGGGCAACCCGCCTGGCCACCCCGCAACGCCGCTTAGCTCTAAGTACGCTGGCGTAAAGGAGTGCACTGCCCATCTGCGCCGTGACACGTGTGTGAAAATGGGGCTGTGGTTAACGGGAGGCAGGAACCAGGGCTCCAGGCATAAAAAACTCACTGGCACATAAAAGAAAAAAACCTCACTGCCCGCCCGGGACAACAGCCTGACCCGCACCAGGTGCTCAGAGTGTCCAGCAATGAGGGGCATTAGCCAGAGAGCTTCAAACAGGAACCCAGGTGATCTGGGGGCAAACCCTCAGCGGACGTAAAATGCTGTAACTATTGAAATCAGTAGCGCTACATTGAAGCACATGGAGCAACGCTGATTTACACCAGCTGAGGATCTAGCCCCACTGCCCTGAGTAGAGCTATGCTGATTTACACCAGCTGAGGATCCAGGCCCATTGGCTAGAATGGAGCTGTGCTGGTTTACATCAGCTGAGGATCTGGCCCCACTGGCTTCAGTGGAGCTGTGCTGGTTTACACCAACTGAAGATCTGGGTTGGAGTGAAGCCGATTTACACTAGCTAAGGGTCTGGCCCTACATTTAGAGATGACTGTTCTAGCATCTGTTTTCTGTATTCGTAGCAGTATTTGGCCTCGTTTCAATGCCTTCCATGGGAGGCTTTCCAAGGACTTCCCCAAAATGAATGAGTTAAGCCTCACGAAGCCCTTGGGAAGTGGCTCTCATTATTCCCGCTTGCCCCTTTGTCCGACCACCACATCCCGTCACTAACCCCAGAGGCACCCATCTGTGGAGCAGTAGCAGAATTTTGGGGGTTTTCAGATTGGCTTCCTAGGGGAGGAAAAATCAGTGGCATGGAGTGTGAGTATACACTAAGTTGAACTTGTTTTAGGTACACATATATGCCAGTCCTGGCACAGAGACGGTCACAAACAGCATGCAGGAAATCCCTTCCAGCAGAAATCTCAGCCCACACACCAGTGCCCCAGGAAGCTACTCTGGCCCAAGAATTGCCACCAATTATAGAGAATAAAGCAGAGAGCAAACTCAGAGAGCTTCTCTCAAAGGACTACTTCATAACAAAACAACACAATTTTTCTTCCATGGACTGAAAGCTTGCTCGCGCACTAAGAACTTTAAGACCATGTGTAATAGCACCACCTAGTACTTCTGCCATGCCATTCCCACTTACAGATGAGGGAAATAAGGTGGCGAGGTGAAGTGATTTACCCAAGGCCATGCAATAAGTCTGTGGCAGAGCCAGGATTCAAATCCTGGTCTCCTGATACCTAGTTAGCTACTCTGCTCTATCTATCTGTTTATGCACCCTCTTAATTGATTAATGGGACATCACTGTAATTTTCACAGTAACCAAATACGATGTCACTAAGGAGAATAACTTCAAGTGGCAAATACGCACCAGGAGCAGATAAACTTTTAAAAACAAGGGATCTCATCCAGACAGGTGGAAGTGTCTGGACTCCCTGACTGACATGGAGTTGGACCTGTTTACATTAGGTCTGAATTTAACCCAAAGACTCTATTTCCTCCCAAACTCCCTAGTCTGAGGCTCACACTGAACTGCTCAGCGCTGTCAGGCTGCGGCCAGCTTTGCCCATGCCCACTGGCCAAATGTTAGAACATAACATAAGAACGGCCATACTGGGTCAGACCAAAGGTCCATCTAGCCTAGTACCCTGTCTTCTGACAGTGGCCAATGCCAGGTGCCCCAGAGGGAATGAACAGAACAGGTGATCATCAAGTGATCCATCCCCTGTTGCCCATTCCCAGCTTCTAGCAAACGGAGGCTTGGGACACCATCCCTGCCCATCCTGGCTTTCACAACATCCTCTGGCAAAGAGTTCCACAGGTTGACTGTGTGTTGTGTGAAGAAATACTTCCTTTTGTTTGTTTTAAACCTGCTGCCTATTAATTTTATTTGGTGGCCCCTAGTTCTTGTGTTAGGAGAAGGAGTAAATAACACTTCCTTATTTACTTTCTCCACACCAGTCATGATTTTACAGACCTCTATCATATCGCCCCTTAGTCGTCTCTTTTCCAAGCTGAAAAGTCCCAGTCTTATTAATCTCTCCTCACACGGCAGCTGTTCCATACCCCTAACCATTTTTGTTGCCCTTTTCTGAACCTTTTCCAATTCCAATATATCTTTTATGGGATGGGGCGACCACA
Source organism: Chelonia mydas (assembly GCF_015237465.2). Taxonomy (NCBI): domain Eukaryota; kingdom Metazoa; phylum Chordata; order Testudines; family Cheloniidae; genus Chelonia; species Chelonia mydas. The sequence goes on from NC_057850.1 coordinate 254,455,173, forward strand.
TTTGCACGCAGTATTCAAGATATGGGCGTACCATGGATTTATATAGAGGCAATATGATATTTTCTGTCTTCTTATCGATCCCTTTCTTAATGATTCCCAACATTCTGTTCGTTAGGTGACTTTACTGTCAGAAACGTAGGCACCTAAAGGATTTATGCACATACAGGCTGGTTTTGAGGATCTACATGTTGAACTTGGTCACTTAAAAGTGGCAGTTAGGTGCCTAAATCCCTTTGTGGATCTAACCCTTAGTCTCTCTGTGCCTCAGTTTCCCATCTATGACTTGAGGGTAACAGCACTGCCTTAGCTCACAGGAGTGTTGGCAGGGTAAACATATGAAGGCCTGGGAAGTGCTCATGACGTGGGTCATGTAAGCACCTTTTAAATAGTTGTCTATCCAGATTCTTGATCTCTTATTTCACTTGATGTGTTTCCCTGTACGGACTCCTGTGCTTTGCAAGTGCCAAAAATGCTACCCCAAGCACGAGGTGTGGTAGCAGAAACAGACGCAAAGCTCTCTAATTCCCCTCTGGCGATGGCCTGGCAGGTGGACTCTCCGCAGGCAACCACCGAGGGGAAAAGCTATCTACAGCATGCGATTCCCCCAAAGCCCCTGCGCTAGCCACGCCCACACTCCCTGAGAGGAAGCTAGGTAAGCCCTGGCTTTGTAATTGTGCTGTGTAGTTATAGGCATCTGGCTAAAGAGGAACATAGCCCTAGATTTCCCCTCCTCTCCTTGGCGATGAGCCATTGCGCTGCTGAGAGATGCTTTGCATCACACGCTGCAGCTGACGGTACCTGTGATGAGAGAAAAGCCACAGAACCCCTAGAGCGAGCCCAGTTGTTTCCATGGAGCCATTCAATCTGAACTGATTCAGTGATCGTAATGGTGACCATAACATTTTGGCTGCAGCGTTTTTGCCTCGGTCGTTTTACTTTTTCCTCTTCTCAGAAATTCGGAGTGACGGTCAGGCTGGTGGAAGGTGCTGGAGTGACAGCCCCAGAGCTTGGCGGCCTTTGTTTTTCCAGAGAGCAAGCCAGCACAGGCCGCTGTCAATGCAAGAGGCTGCTGCCTGGCCGGCTTGTCTTAGCCGTCGCCTGGCAATGTAAGAGAGGAGTTTAGGCCCAGATCCTCAAAGGGATTTCGGTGCCTAACTCCCATTGATTTCAAAATACCTAAATACCTTTGAGGATCCGGGACCAGACCTTCATTGTTTGCTTCATCCTTGACCCCCTCAGCTAACATCTCTCTCAATTCCTAGTATGCTGCTGTGTCTACATCCATACTCATCTCACCTACCCTGTCTGTTCTCCTATCTGTCTCAAATATGCCTCTGCTGTGCGTGGCAATCTCTGAATCCACCCTGAGAGCCCCTGCCTGGCAGTACAGCGACACCTGCCCCTTTGCCAGGTGTTAATCATTTTCTCTGCAGCTGCAGCAGGCCGATGGCCCCTGCATGTTGATTCAGCGCCCAGTCCCCTTCCCTCATTCTGCTCAGCAAGGGCCCGATCCTGCTCCCCTTCAAGTCAGAAGTAAATTTGCGACTGGACGGATCTAGCCCTTTGGTCCAGTCTGGTTCCTCTTTCAGCTCAGTTTGAGCTCTTTTCAAATGGTGGGCAAGAAGGAGGAAGTGTCATGACAATAAGAAAACAGGAGGAACAGGTGTCTCTGCTGAGGGAGAGTTGACACCTCTGGTTAATTAGGAAAATCACTGGTCAATTTCACTCCCTGCTGAAAATGACAAGATGGGTTTACAGGGAGGAATAAACCCATTTTTATCCCAATGATTGCTACCTACTTCCAGGGGCTGAGGCCAGGTGGTTCTTTGCTGCTGGAGTGAAATGACAGGTCTGGGTGGGGATGCTGCTTTTTTACAAGGGGAGCTGTTTTTAGAGCCCACAATTGCTTTATGATGGACACTTGAAGGGCTGTAAAAGTGTGGGGGTGTTTTTTAGGCGAGCGCCCCTTCTCCGTAGGCCCTGGGTCGTGTTTTTAATCTTGATTTCATGCTGCAAGTGAGAAAGGAAGTAGGGGAGGAAAATAATGTCCCCTTGAAGCTAAAGTAACGACTGAATAAAAGAGGAATTGCGTGTCCCCACCCCACACACGTAATAAAGTGCAGAGCAGTGAGGGACCTGTCACATATGTGTTAACTGGTGCTTAACTATGGGAAATGAAGCTTTATGATCCATTGGGTTCTAGGCCTGGGCCATAAGCGCAGGCCAGAAAGCTTGGGCTAGGAGTTGTAGGAAAGCCACTGTGAAATTTCAGCACCGTAAAAAAGCGGCTTTGAAATCTGACAGCTGCAGCCAATCTGGCATCTTTGCTTTCCAGCTACGGCAAAAGGAAAGCCAGGGGGCCTGATCCGGAGCCGCCCTGCCACTTGTGTTGTCATTTACGGTGCAGCAAATCTAGTGCAGCCTGCTACCATTCAGATCTGGGCGTGTTTCACAGCCATTGGGCACTGGCCCAAGGTACAGGGCAAAGGAGAATCAGGCCCGAGACCCAGGCAAAGGAGAATCAGGCCCACAAGCATATATTTGCTGATGCACTCTCCCAGTGGGGTGCCTCAAATTCTGTCAGGGTCTGCCCCCAGTCCTGGGGCGTGGCCAAGCCGACCACAGCATTGGAGCGGAGGTGGTTGGTCCACCATCTTTGCACCTTCAGGACTCTGGGGCTGCCAGTGGCCAGTTTGGACACGCAAGGTCTGATTCCCTTGGGGAAGTTTGCACTGACGCAGCTGCACGGCCCCGGAAAGCAGATGCGCTGCATGCGTGTGAGATGGGGTTCACGGTGGCTCAGCTCATTCTGGTAAACGACTGGAGTACATTACATTGGTGCCAGGCCCACTTTACACCAGTACAGCATGACCACAGGAGAGGTTTGCCCCAGCATAGCTACATCAGTGCCAATGCTGGCAGCCCCCAAGGGCCAGACTTTCCCCTGTGGACCAAAGTCCCTTGCCTGACACTTGATAGATGACATCATGAGGCATTTAGGGTTTGCCAGTCAGCTAGAACCCAAACCAGAGCCTGAAGGTCTTCAGGCTGACTTGCACAGCAGCAATTCCAGATCAAGTATTCCTTGTGTTGCTCTGGATTGACACTGGTGTAACTCCATTGAAATCAATGGGGTTACGCCGGCACAAAACCAGAGTAACCCAGGGTGAATCGGGCTCCTGAATTGCTAGACATTTATCTGAAGCTTTGATTGTTCATCCCCTGCGACTGTAGTCCCAGCACCCACCTTAGATGATGATGATTTGTATTATCATAGCATCTGGGAACCCCATTGTGCCAGGTGCTGTACAAACACAAAACAAACAGACGGGCTCCAAAGAGTTTATGATCTAAGTCTATGACAAAAGACAACAGATGGAGCCAGACCAATGGGGCAGTATGAGGAAACAATGAGACAGTATTGGTTAGCAGTGGTCCTGGCCCATCAGCACCCAGAAGATGCCCTCAGATGCCAGAAGCACCCCATTTCCAGGTCCTGTGTGGGGAATCCTGTGACTGTATCATGCCCATGTGAGGAGCCCCAGAGCAGAGAGCCCCATGGCTGGGGGCTTCCCTACCAGGATCAAGTTTTCCTATGGGGAACCTTAGAATCAGAGAATATCAGGGTTGGAAGAGGGAGGTCATCTAGTCCAACCCCCTGCTCAAAGCAGGACCTAATCCCCAACTAAATCATCCCAGCTAGGGCTTTGTCAAGCCTGACCTTGCCAATGCGGTGAGCTGGAATGATGGCCCGGGTTGGTTGGGACACCTTCCTCCCGTGCTAGCCCCTTCATTTCCAGATTAAACTGATTTTTACTGAAAAATTTGCAGGTTTTACAAAAAGGGTTATTCAGTTTTTTCCGATTTTCACCCTACTTTTGTATCATTCAAATGTACAACCAATAACATGCTTTAGTCTAGAAGCTACACACAATAAACAAATGCGCACGCCAGCTCTGAAGTGCACGCCCATCTGAACGCGCTGATGACTCTCACGCCCACCACGTACACATTTTAGGCTATTAGCAGATAACGGTTTAAAGATTTGACACACTAAAATGGGAAGAAAAAGAAAATCCGTGTCCGAATATGGTTCAGAACACAAGGAAGTATTTGAAAGTTTTAACGAAACAAAACCAGGAGAAAAGGATGAAGTTAGGCGTATGCGCTGCAAATGGCGTGGCCCCAATTGTTAAATGTAAATATTTGTAGGCTAATAGTTCTAAGTCTACAACAGTAGATTGTAACCTGTTCATTCAGATGAAAAGTTTGATTTGGGGATTAGAGATATCTTGTTTTCTTAAACTCAGAGGTGGCGTTGTGCTTTGAGCTCTGTTTTAGTTCCGTAGCAAGCCACATGGACGAACGGGATTCAAAGCATGAATCTAGGGAATACTCTTCTCCCCCCCTCCCCCCCGCATCTTTCCGTCCACTAGAATAAACCCGATATTTACCCAGAAAAAGTGTAAATAATGTTTTGCACTGATTTTCACCTGTTTTTGTTGTTGTGGTAATAAACACTGATACATTCCTGGGGAAATTAAATAAAAGAAAAACGAAGGGCCCTACTCATGTGCTCTCTGCTGGCCTGGCAGCAGGGGGAAGGACAGCTGAAATCCAAGAGGGGCTGGGGTGGGCTCAAGGTGTTCCTCAGACAGATATAATTAATAAAAATATTTGTTACTGTTAATTAGTGCTGCAGCAGCACCTAGAAGCCTCTGGAAAAGGGAAATCTCTTTGAAAGAGCCCCTGATTCTTCCGATTTACCAGTGGGTCCCTGCTAATCCAGCTGACCGCTCCCCTCCCCCCTTGTCCCTTTCACTCAGGAAACACCCTGAGGATGAACTGCCTTCCCTTTCCCCCTGGTTCCCTCCCTCCCTCAGCTCAATAAAGCCTTTAATTACTGCTGTGGAGACAGGTCTAAGCAGGAGCGTTGGTCTCAATCAAGAGGCGAGAGGAAGTGGAGATGACTTCATTAGCCTTCGAAATCTCTGTTAATGGTATAAATCAGGCACAGGTATGTTCCATGGCTCAAAGGTCAGGAAACAACCCTGACAGGATCCTCCTAAGACAAAGGCCTTCCCAGCAGTGATTCAACGGTGCCCTAACCTTTGCATACACCAGACGCCTCCCACCCCGCCTTTCCCCGGCTGCATTGTGAAACAAACCCCTGTGTTGCAGAACAGTAACCAATCACACCAGGACTAGAACCCAGAGCCGTCAGCTCCAACAGAGATCTCTGCACCTGGAGCTAGAAAAAAACTCCCTAGGAACAGAAGAACTGCCATAGCAGATCAGACCTGGGCTTTATCCCACCCTGGATTCTGTTTCCAACAATAGCCAGCACCCGCTGCTTCAAAGGAAGGTGCAGGAAAGCCTTCAGGAGGCAGGCCAGGGATAAATTGCCCTAATGGAGTGTTACTTCCTGACCTCTGATATTTAGAGCTTGGTTTATGCCCTGAAGCTGGAGGGTTTATAGCCCATCCAAACTTCCTCTGAAAAAGTCCTCTGAATGTTCATATTATTCATAGAAATGCTTCAATCCTACTGAGCTTTCGGACTCAGTGATAGCCAGTGGCAATGAGTTCCACAGGCTCATTGTGCCTTGAGCAAAAAATGGATTTTCCTTTATTATTTGACATGAGCAGCCTTCCAATTGTTCTGAATGTTCCCTTGTTCATAACCGATAGCAAGGGGGTGATTAGTAGCATCTGCTTTGCCTTCTCTGTGTCATTCCTTATTTTGTAAACCTTTATCATCAGGCCTCTCTATCCGTCTCCTCTCAGAATTAAACAGCCCCAATCCTTTCAGCCTCTCTTCATGCCTATGGAAGTTTATCCAGACTGCTAGCCATTTTCATTTTCCAGCTCTGAAACCCCTGGATTTCTCCTCTAGTCTTTCTGAGACACGGTGGCCAGAACTGAACACCCTGCAGGCAAGCCTGGCTCATTTCTTTATAACCTGCTGGTACAGTATTATTATGTCTCATTCTTTACGCAGCCTACACTTGGATCGCTTTATTTTCCACTGCGGCTGCAGATTGACGAGAGGCTTTTGTTGAGCTGTCCACACTGATGCCCAGCACACCCAGTCTCCTTAGAGCCCAATTCCAAAATCACAGGCTTTTACCACATGAGCTAAAGGAGAATCCCCATTCGCTGCTTGTAATGTAGAGATTGTGCCACACAGTTGAGCAGTTCTGAGTCGATCCAGTAGAGGGCAGTAGAGCCCATACAGACAAGCCATTCCATAACATTGTACTTTGGCTGGATTATTTTTTGGTTTGCAGGTAGCCTGTAGTTTCATTAATTTACCAGGAGAAACACGTTTAGCAGACGTCGTTCATTTCCAGCACAGGAGTATCGGCCCTGGGCTGACCAGTTCCAACAGCGCAACAATAAAAGGCCACTTTATGTCTGGCTTTTCCAGCTCAGTTCTCCTCCAGATGTATAAAGAGGATCTATTTTTAGGCCCCTATTTTGGGGCGAGGGAACAGGAAGCGGCACGGTTGCTCAATGAATCACAGAGTTTCAGCGTGGCCAGAATGCATGCAGCACACCCACGAGAAGCTCGTTTGGAAAAAAAACCTCCCGGGCATAGGCCCTGGATGCCAGCTGTGTGGGAGCCTTCATGCACACCGGGTGAGAACCACCCCTGGGCAGGGGGCTATGCACCACTCTGGGCTGGAGGAGGACTTGCCGGGTGCCTAAGCCTTGTGATGGCTGTTTGCCCGGAGGGGTAGATTTCCCCCGCCATGAATGATGTCAGCAGATGATGTACAGTTTCAGGTAATCCCTTTTGGCTGAAGAATGGCCTCTTTTGATAAAGAGAAAAAGGAAATGGAGATAATTATTGGCTGTCGGGAATAAAGGAGAAACTCTGAACTCACTGTCCGGCTGACATGAGAAGGGGAAGCCGGGGCAGTGTTGACAAATGGCCCTCAGCTCTGAAAAGGCCTGCCTCCAAAATGCCACTGGGCCTTGATGCAAAGTGCAGTTGGTGATTTAAAGAGAGGAAGGCTGGGACCTAGAACTGGGGTGGGGTGGGGATGCCTGCAATGAACCAAGGGAACAGGCCGTGCATCCTCCAGTCCACGCAAAGCCCCAAGACGCAGCAGAATCGGACCTCAGGTGGCTTAGGGCTTGATCTAGCGGGAATTACACCTATTGACTTAGATGGGAATTGGATCAGGCCAACTTAGGGGCCTGATCCTGAGCACTGGAAAATGCCATTTAAACCAGTGAGGTCTGGATCCACTCCCATTCCCCACTGATTGGGGGCCGGGGCGAGAGCCCTGCAGACCTGCACTTGATCCATTGGCCTTCTAAGAAAGCCTGTACTTCACTCCACAGTGTCATCCCTTCTCCCACTGCCTCTAGAAAGATTTTCTACAATTGAAATACCTCTCCATGATAGGCTGGATGAGTCACATTTCCATGGCACTGGTCATGTTTGTAAGAACCTTTCTGCTAGGCAAACCAGCTAGCAAGCGTGAAAAATCAGGACTTTTTTTTTCCAGGGGTGGGAGGATAGAGTTGCATCTTTAAGACAAAGCCCTAATATTGGGACGGTCTGGATAATACCTGGATATCCGGTCACCCTACCTTCTGCCCATCTCTTTGGGCTTCTTTAACATGCGGCTCATTTATTCTTCGGGCAATTCCAATTACTGCAACAATGATTCCCCTCCACCTCCCCGACTCCCCAGTCTCCTTCAAGGGGACTGTTGTGTCCTTTGCTCTTTAGAGAATAAAAGCAGTATGTGTAGAAACGCCATGGGAAACGGGGGCGCTAGCGCTGGGGCTCAGTGCTTGGACCGGACAGGCCTCAGGCGAGCGGGACTCAGACTCAAATCTTTGCTCAGCCAAGTGCCATAAAGACAATGATCTTCTCGCTGCTGTTACACCTGACAGCCCCTTGAGAGAGGCAGCAACCATTGCAAGTGACTTGGGAGGCCAGGAGGGGGAGCTCTCTTGCTGTGTCAGGGAAAGACGGGGTCAGCCAGTGGCAGGGTTGAGCTGAGATTTTTGGTCTTCCTACCCTTCTACCTGCCTCGGGATGGCATTTGCTGCGGCTTCGTGGAGCTCGATCCAAAGGTCTGGTTGCTAGGGAGTGATTTGGTTTTGGCTCTGTTATGTGAAGACGCTTGTGCTGCTCAGATCCAGCCCTGGTTTGGGCTGACTTCATTCCAGGGCTGAATTTGCCCCTGCTGGGTGTGCAATAGCTGAAAAAGATGCTTTTGAAAAGCAAAGTGTCCGTAGCAACTTTCCTGCAGCAGCACCCGTACCCCATTTAACAGTGGGGGAAACTGAGGCACGGAGCAATTACGTGGCTTGACCACGGCCACACAGAAAACAAATGGCAGAGATGGGCCTAGAACTCAGCTAGCCCACTTCCCAGTGTTTCACTGCCCTCTTTTCTCAGGCTCAGCCTGTTTTGAATGTAGCTGCTGTCACTGGAGTGTCTGAGCACCACACACAGCAATGCAGAGCTGCCTGGAGCTATCCAAAATAGATTCATCAGAGGATTCTGCCCCGTTCACCAGCTCTCACTTTCCCTGGCACAAACAGGAACTTTTCTACCCCACCTGCTGCCTGCTCGTGCCATGCATTGCTCACTGCCATAAGTACCTGCTCACTGATATAATTACCTCTGAATACATAGCACTGCTCCTGCTACAAAGCCGGAAGTCAGCAGGGCAGTGGGACTGTTAAAGGGAAGGGTATCTGGCAAGTCAGCTCCCTTGTACGCAACGGAGCTGGGTACTGAAAATCCAGCTGATCACAGCGCTGAAGGAATAGAAGCACATTCCTTCTTAACACGGCAGTCGCTGTTTCTTTGTAAGCTTCAAGATAATGATGATATTGTCTCTTCTTAAAACAGGGAGTATGTTTTGTGTCTTGCTGGATGAATACTGGGCTGGGGTCAATGATGAGTGTTTGGCAATTACTAGGGCAACCAGATGGATTTCCTGGGTTTTCACAGTCACAAAGCTTCAAAACCGGCCTGCTTGACTGGGTCGAATACACAGTCAATGGATAAGGCAACTAGGGCCCAGCACCTTGAAGGTAATTAGGCATTTCACTCCTGTGATTGGGGTGTCCACCTCACGCAGGACAGGAAGGGGTTAAGGTGGCCAGGTAGGCCTATTAACTGCCCAGGCTGCAGCTGGAGGAAAAGCCAGGCAGGGCGGGGCCCTAACTGCTGACAGTGCCCAGGTAAGGAGGAACAGGCAACCGAAGGAAGCTGCCCAGAAGTAGGCTGCAGTTGCTCCATTAGAGGAGGGTGGTGGGAAGTTGGTGAATCCTGAAAGGTAGGAGAAGGCTCAGGGGAAAGCAGCAAGGTAGGACAGTGCAGGCCTTGGCTGCTGACTAGAGGGCCCCTGAGCTAGAACCGGAGTGGAGGGCAAGCCCGGGTCCCCCTGCCCGCTGCTGCTGAAGGGGCATTGGTGAGGCAGTGAGCAGGAAGACTGCCTGAGCCTGGTGGTCAAGACGGACTTTGCTACCTCCGGAAGGGGAATACATATGGAGATCTAGCCGGAGGGCCGAGTCACGAAGAGGAGGCTGCAGTTCCTGGAGCGAGAGGGGCCGCAGGGTGAGACAGGACGGGTGAAGACACCACCAGAGGAGAGTGCAATGCCTGGCAGAACTAATCCCTAGGTTGGCCTGGAGAAGGCGCCTCCAGCAGAGAGTGGATCCCATCACACTCCCATGGAGGATTTGGGCCCAGGATACTTGTGTAACTAGCTTGGAAGCCTGAATGTCTATATGCCTTGGGCTCCTGTTTGTTTGCTGGAGCTATTCCTTGAATGTTTTCAAATGACAATCAGGTTCCTAACCCATGGGAGTGGTTTGTGCATGTGTCACAAAGCCAAAATAAAGCCCATTGTCACTGATTCAGGAAAGCACTTAAGCACACCCTTCACTTTAAGCATGTGCCTAATTCAGCATGTAAGTCAGCGGGCTTTGCTGAATAGGGACGTGCTTGAGTGTTTTGTTGAATAGTATTTGGCAAATACTGTTGGACTAGGGCCTGTGGGCTAGAGCCAGGGCTGCGTTAAGGGAGCTTTGCACTACTCCGTTGGCACAAAGCTGCCCTAGAGCTGGTGTGATCAGCCACATCCAGATCACTCACGTGTAAGGGGATCCTCTAGGGACACAAAGCCAGTGTAGCTGCTCTGATACCCTCCACTGCACCCATACAGGGAGAGTGGCTGGGGAAAAAGGAGGCATGGCTGGGATATCCCCATGTCTCGAAGATCCCCAGCTGTTAATGGCAACCGGTGCAATTTAGAGCAGCCCCGAGGATACCCTAAATTGTGCCTGGGAAAGACCTAACTCAGATCAGTCCAGACCAGGGGAGCACAAAAGCAGCTTAAAGCCAGTATCTCTCCCACTGAGCTGCACAGAGTTCTCCTTGGCCACAGCTCAGAATCTGGTTCTGCATGGCCTCATACCATCGCCCATATCAAATACAACAAGCTCCATTCGCTTCCAGTTTAAAGGGACTATGCCAAAATGGAGTATTTTAAATACCGTCTTATGAAACCTAATCGACAATCCGCATGGAAATGTCAGGATTTTCAACAAAACCAGGTCTGTCTGTGTTTTTGTTTTGGTGAGTGGCACAGACTGAAGAGTTAAACCTTCTCCTGCTGTCTTGGAAATCCTAACACAACAGCATTGGCTTAGTAGTGCGTGAGAATGCGCAAGAGAAACTGACTATACATAGGTTTCAGAGTAACAGCCATGTTAGTCTGTATTCGCAAAAAGAAAAGGAGGACTTGTGGCACCTTAGAGACTAACCGATTTATTTGAGCATAAGCTTTCGTGAGCTACAGCTCACTTCATAGAAATCAAAAAGAAACCAAGCTGGCCAGTCTGAGTGAAGTGGAGACAATAGACAAACAAACGGCAGCTACAGCAGAAAAGGAATTCAACTGTGGAACAATCAGAAGTGCTCTCGGTAACCCAGCTGTGGAATTTTTCATATGCATGGAGTGTTTCTTTTGACAGCCCTGGGGAAGACACCATGTTCTTGAACGACGAGGCTGAGTCCTGAAATCTTTACTCAGTTTAATACTTAGTCACCAGGACTCCGGCAAAATGCCATTTGAAATCATGGCGTAAAGACTTCAAGATTTGGCCCAATGCTCCTACACCATTGCTGGTGCCCAGATACTACACTGCTGGGCACGTAAAAACACTTATCAATAGACAATATCCTGTTAAATAACCGCTCCAGTCTCTCTGTTACTGTAAACTGAAGGGTGCTTTGTAATAATACTTCTTCTTTTTTTGGTTGGTCTTTAATGTGACTTTATTCTTTCAGTAAAAAGAAGAGTGAACTCTTATGCAACCAGAGCAGAAGCCGTGGATCACTCGTACTTCCAGCTGGGTGGGAGTACTCTCTTGGTCTTGTAGTAACGAGCCAGCCTGTGAATTCTGCTCTCGATCAGAATAGACGAAATTTAGCATCTTTATCCTTTCTGTTTCTCTCAAGATGTTTACGAACAGCAAAAGCTTTCTTGATCAAGTGGTACAGATCCTCTGGAAGGTCTGGGGCAAGTCCCTTGGACTTAAGGATCCTTAAAATTTTGTTGCCAGTGACAAAACGAACTTAGGCAGGTATAAACACCCCCCTTGCCCTAGGGATCGTCAGCAGGATTTGAATCCACAATTTGTCAGCACCGGGCTTTACTGCATGAGCTAAAGGAGTAGCCTGTGAGCAGAAGGAGGTTGCCCAGGTCGTTCTCATTTATCACCATTGCAGCACACTCGGAATAACGTCTTGAGAAACGTGCCCGTGCCTCCTTGTGCACGTGATGGCAAATGTTTGATCTGCAGCCACTCAGTGGCTTAAACGAGCCTTTAAGGCGGACCCCTCGGCTGCTGTGCTGAGGCGCGCCTGGCTAGACTTCACCTGGCTGGGAACGATCCCTGAGACACCCAAAGCCGACGTTTGAGGATGCCGGGCTGGGTCTTAGCCAGCGAGTTCACCTGGAGCTCACCCACTGGTTTGTGGCAGCGGAGGGAAGAGCTAGAGAGGCTCCTGAGTGAATTATCCCAAGGCTCAGGGCCAGCCACTGAGAGACAGAGTTCAACGATTTGGTCCTCTGCCCTCCTGATTTCCAGGTATTGGCCTTCAGCAAACTGGGCGCCTGAGGAGAGACCTCCCTGAGTGTGTTTGTCAGCAAGAGCCATGTGACCCGAGGTCATTTCTGAGGTGCACGCTACTGAAGAAATGCTGCTGAGCCCTCAGGCCCCAAACCTGCTTGCTTGCCTCCTGAGGCTGGCCCCACTGAGTCAACAGGAGGAGGAGGCAAGCAGGGCCAGGCCCCCCAGTGCTCTGCAGAGCCATGTGGGGTTACAGCCAGCAGTCGGTGGTTGGGTGGCCATTTAGGCAGAGGTGGGACCTGCGTAGGATTCCCACAAGCGGGCGTCTGGGCAGAGATCAGCTGAGCTGCTACTAGGTCCCCCGTGGCTTATCCTGGGAGTTTTTTCCGTAGCAAGTCCCTGGCTATGGGACTTGCTCTCCCTCGTTGGTCCTTCTGAGCCTGATTTTAGGAAGCAGTACAGTACGGTGTCAGGCTTTCCCTTGTCCACGCAGGGCATTTACGGCTGGATGGGGCTATGCACGCAGGCGGTGCTACTCTGGTGCACAAGGGGTTCACCTCAGCTCAACTTCTGCTTGCACGGATGGTCAGGGGAAGGGCTATAATGGGCTGCTTGCGGGAGGCCGAGGGCTGAGGCTGCCTTTGGGAAGACAGGGAACCACAGCCCGGCTCCCAGGAGTGAGCTGAGTCCCAGGCCAGGGGTTTTGCTTGTGTTAACGTGGTTTGATTTCTGGTGCAAAGGAAAAACCCATGCCGACTCCACTTGTCTGTGGTTCCTGCTGAGTCATCTGGCCACAGCCTTGTAAGCGGTCAGGGCTGTTCAGATTGTCTGCTATGAACAGATTGATTCAATGACTGGTTTTTCCAAATGCGGGACATACACGGAGCGGGCAGAGACCCTGCCATCACAGCCATGTGCCTAAGGTGCTGCAGAATTGCCATGCCGAGTGCCAGGGAAGTGCCTGGATAGAGAATAACAGAGCATGGTGGTTTGTTCCTTTCCAAGCATCCCTGCAGCTCTGCACCATCCGAGAGGGGAAAAAGGCCCTGAAAAAGAAATGAGAACCCAGTTCTGTAAGCCGAGTCCGCGGCTCCCAGACACCTGGCGATCACGGGCCGACTTGGGAACAAAGTGCTAAAGCCAGATCCCCACAAGGATTTAGGCTCCCAACTTCCACTGAAACCAAACCGGGTGGTGATCAATGGCTCCATGTCTAGTTGGCAGCCGGTATCAAGTGGAGTGCCCCAAGGGTCGGTCCTGGGGCCGGTTTTGTTCAATATCTTCATAAATGATCTGGAGGATGGTGTGGATTGCACCCTCAGCAAGTTTGCAGACGACACTAAACTGGGAGGAGAGGTAGAAACGCTGGAGGGTAGGGATAGGATACAGAGGGACCTAGACAAATTGGAGGATTGGGCCAAAAGAAATCTGATGAGGTTCAACAAGGACAAGTGCAGAGTCCTGCACCTAGGACGGAAGAATCCCATGCACCGCTACAGACTAGGGACCGAATGGCTCGGCAGCAGTTCTGCAGAAAAGGACCTAGGGGTTACAGTGAACGAGAAGCTGGATATGAGTCAACAATGTGCCCTGGTTGCCAAGAAGGCCAATGGCATTTTGGGATGTATACGTAGGGGCATTGCCAGCAGATCGAGGGAGGTGATCGTTTCCCTCTATTCGACATTGGTGAGGCCTCATCTGGAGTACTGTGTCCAGTTTTGGGCCCCACACTACAAGAAGGATGTGGGAAAAATTGGAAAACGTCCAGTGGAGGACAACAAAAATGAATAGGGGACTGGAACACATGACTTATAAGGAGAGGCTGAGGGAACTGGGATTGTTTAGTCTACGGAAGAGAAGAATGAGGGGGGATTTGATAGCTGCTTTCAACTACCTGAAAGGGGGTTCCAAAGAGGATGGCTCTAGACTGTTCTCAGTGGTAGCAGATGACAGAACAAGGAGTAATGGTCTCAAGTTGCAATGGGGGAGATTTAGGTTGGATATTAGGAAAAACTTTTTCACTAGGAGGGTGGTGAAACACTGGAATGCGTTACCTAGGGAGGTGGTAGAATCTCCTTCCTTAGAAGTTTTTAAGGTCAGGCTTGACAAAGCCCTAGTTGGAATGATTTAGTTGGGGATTGGTCCTGCTTTGAGCAGGAGGTTGGACTAGATGACCTCCTGAGGTCCCTTCCAACCCTGATATTCTATGATTCTATGAAACACGTATACGAGCACCTGGGCCTAAGTCCTCCGTCCCAGTGATTGGACTGCGGGGGAGGCGGATGCCTTGGGCATATGGCTCAGGGCTGGGTTGTGTTATGTCTCAGCCTTGAAGAGCTCCTGGCTGCACCTTGTAAACAGCTATACAATCCGAACTGTTGGCACGGCCTCCCGCTGCACTGATGCGCCTTCCATTACAGGGTCGTGGTTTGTGTAACTCAGGCCTTGGCCTTGGGCATCATTTCCACAGACCGGCTGCGACAATCTTTGCCTTGTACCCTCCCAGTCGAGCTGATAGTGTGTGTGTGTGTGTCTGCCGCGAGCTTCCCTTACATCCGAAGGGAAAGACCCTCGGCTGGTGTAACATGGCGCAGCTCCACTGCACTCAACAGGGCCGATCCCCCACTGGTGTAACATGTCCCAGCCCCCCTGCAGTCAATGGGGCAGATCCCCCACTGGTGTAAAACTTCCCAGCTCCACTGCAGTCAATGGGGCAGATCCCTCACTGGTGTAAAACTTCCCAGCTCCATTGGACTCAGTAGAGCTGTCACAATTTACACCAGCAGAGGCTCTGCCCCCCGGAGCCCTTTTTGCTGATACCGGGAAGAATTCGTGCTGCTCCTCGTCTCCGTTGCCTGTTGTCCGAGGCTCTCCGAGGCCTCGATGAACACACAGCTCAGAGCGAAGCTGTCAGGACCGAACGCAGCTGTGGTTGACGCTGTTTCATTCACCCTGCTCCACCGAGGGAGCATTTACCACGACCCAGACAGATGGAGTGACTCCCCCACGGTCCCACAGCAGCACAGCTGGATCCTGGCTTGGGAATTCTGAAAGGAGTTGAAGGAAGTTAGGCGCCCAACTCCCATGGGAGAATCTAGCTGTCCTGCTCTGTCCTCTTCTCTAGCCCTTCTTGCCTTTCTACTGAACCCTCTTTCTATAGCTCTTGTTAATAATACCTAGCTCTCACCACTTTAATCCCTACATCCCAAAGTGCTTTGCAAAAGGAAGACGGATCATCACCCCCATTTTACATATGGGGAAACTGAGGCACACAGCAGGGGGGAAGTGACTTGCCCACGGTCATCCAGCAGGCCAGTGGCAGAGCCAGGAAGAGAACCCAGGTCTCCTGAGTCCCTGTCAGGTGCACTACCCACGAAGCCATACTGCCTCCCAAGAGCAAAAAGGGGAGCAAACTCTTCCCAGGAGACATATTGTGTCACCCACTTTGTTGTAACCACAGCTGGAAAAAAATGCCACAGCTCTTTCACCGGCACGACCGCGCTGCTTCCCGTGTTGGTCATCGGCTCAGACAAAACAGAGATCCTGTCGCCTTGCGGTCGGCAGAGACTCGATTGCGCTTTTTAACAGGAATCGGGGTGTTCACCCAAAGGTCTTCGCCGAACTCCCCTCTGTGCTGCTGCTGCCATGTTAAACTGGGCATGGTGGCTCCTCTTCACTTCCCCTACTAAGCTATGGCCTAATGCTAGCCTGTGCTGTTAAAATGGTGGCCGTGTTCCTCCCCAGAGCTGGTTGCTTTTTGCTGCTGGATGATACGATCGCTCCTTGGGTAAACCTTAGCTATTTGAATGTGCGGTGGGGCACCCAAATAACTGGCGTTTTAGGTAAATGACATTCATTCCTGTATGAATTTGGCACTCTGGGGACATGCCCAAATTTCAGATAATCAGGATTCCGAGGGCGGGGATGTGAAGGGGAGGGGCTGACCTTGAGATGTTATAAAGGAGCAGCTGTAAAGCCCTTAGCAAAGAAAGAATGGTCTTGTGGTGAAGGCTGTGGGGTCTATTCCTGTGTGACCTTGAGTGTCTCTCTCTTTCCTTAAGTTCCCCTTCTGTAAAATGGAGCTAAATAATCCTTCTTGTGTCTGTCTTGTCTACTCAGATTGCCAGCTCTTTGGAGCAGGGGCTGTCTTACCGGGTGTGCGTGCAGCACCTAGCACGCTGATCGTCATCTCGGCGGGAGCCTCTGAAGTCCAGCTGTAATCCAAGTACCAAGGAGTCCTCGGATTGCGAGGCGCCACGTGAGTCCCAACGATCACGACCCAGGCGGTGAAGGGGTGTCCCAAAACTTTCCACCCTTGTCTAGGTCATCACCTAGACACATCATGATATTAGTATCATTATTCATTTTATAGGTTCGTAGAGTCTAAGGTCAGCAGGGACGACTCTGGTCATCTTGACTGCCCTCCTGCACCACACAGGCCCTGGGACTTCCCCAGAATGATCCCTGTTTGTGCTGCAGGGAAGCCCAGAGGCCCAGTTGGGGCTCTGGACCCTGCTGGGCTAGGCACTGTCCACACATCAAATGGTTTCTTAAAGGCTACGCTCTAGCCAAACCCTCTGCAGCCCTCAGTTTCTGCACCCCCAGCAGGGACAGAACGTTCCCGGAGGTCGTTTGCAATCCAGGCCCCCTGGTTCCCAACCTTCCCCTGTTTCCAGGTTGCTCTTTTCACTCTATCAGTTTACCAAGTTGCCTCTCCCCATCACAATGCTGGGAGAACACCCCACCTGCTTGATTGCAGTTTCCACAATCGGCTTCCGTGCTCTGAGCCGTTCCCTTAGTCCTCCCCCGAGCACAGCTCTGCCTTTGTGAAATCCAGCCGGTCTGCTATGCTAGTTGCACGTCAGCTCTGGCTTTGAGGCCGTGGCGAGATTATTTGGCTCTCTTCCCACACCCCACACCTAATACGCCCTGGAGAACATTCATGAATACACTGAACAGCTGTGAAATATCTCCTGACTCCGTAATTCGCTTTTTCCCTTTCAAGTGCATCCCGAACCTTGTGTGGGCTCCTCAGGTCCGGTGTCCCGTTACAGCTTTGGCCTCTTTGGTTTTGCAAGTCCTATTAAACTGGTGGTTTGATCAATTCTTGGGACTTCCCGTGCGACAAGGGGAAGGAAGGGACAGAGCATCCCATTGCACAGCAATCAGTCAGCACGGCAGCAGGTTCTCCGTTTTCAGCCCCTGCTGCGTGTAAACGCAGCGGGGTCACCGTAGCACAGGGAAGCAGACGGGTGCTCTGCTGTGGTGTGGGTGAAATTCCCTCCGCTTGCGTAATGCTGGAGTTTGTAGGGGCTGTGGGGATGAGGGCCATGTAGGTGGGTGGGTGGGCTACATTGGATAGGGAGGATGGATGGATGGAGAGGTATCCACCCCCTCCCCAGCCCATGGCTAGGATGGGGGGCTGCCCTCTTCCCCACACCCCCCTAACTCCTCCTCGCTGGCTGCACGAGGGATTTGCTCTGCACAAATGCGCATCCCCAGTCCCTCCCCATGAACTGCCCTAAGGTACCCTTCCTCACCTGCACTAGCTGGTGTGACGACCAGCTCTGCAGCGTGCCGGGGCTGGAGTGGGGGGAAGGCCTCATGCTGGGGGGTGAATCTCACCCAGTCTGAGCCCATACAGCAGCACCTTAACCCAACTGAGGTTCCCTTGTATTGATGCAGAGTTACTCCCTACGATCTCCTCCCAGCCGCAGGGTGGGATCCCAGGTGCCAGGGAGAAATGGGGCCGTGCATTGCCTGGTGCTGCTGCACAAGTTTGGCAGGGGAAGTGCCTGCAATGGGAACAAATTTCCTTCCCTTCCGGGGACCGAGGCGGCCTCTGGATTTTCAAACCCCAGTAGTGCCCCTGGGCAGCACTATTTGGCTTATGGTACTATAAGGGCTAGGGAACAGAATGGGATTAGCTCCCTCAGTACAGACCCCAGATCCCACACGCATCCTGTCCTCAACAGAGGGCATGACTGTCCAGGGAAGATCTAGGATGTAATTGACCTCAGGTCCACACCCCATCATGCAGCAGGAGGGATCGTCCTCCTTCCTCCAGTAAGGGACCACGTTACTTAGGAATTCAGAGAGAGTGGGAGTAACTGGCTGGCCAGCCTTGAGCCTTGTACTCCTGCTCACTGGGCATGTGGGGCACTTCCTAGTGTGCAAGGCCTGGAGCCTGAATGCACAAAGGAGCCAGCCTGAAGCTGGAGCCAGCCAGCCACTATGACCCACGCACAGCCCGGCACCCCATCCTGCCCCGCTTCTCAGCCGCATCCCTCCCACAGTTGCAGGGTGTTTAGAGTTCAACGATCGCTCACTGCGCACATGGCACCCACCCGTCAGGCCTATTTCCTCGGGGCTGAGGGCAGCCCCTACTGCTCTAACCAAAATGCCAAATCACTCTTAAAATGCCTGCCTCCTGCATGCCCATAGCATGCGCCCACAGCCACCGCTGTGTGCTAGAAACATCTCGCAGGGGCTTCAGTGTTATTTCATGGGGGGTGGGGGGTGCACCTCTTTATTACTGATGGAACTGAGGGAGTGAGTTGTGACTAGACCCTCCTTTAGAAGGGTGGGAAAGATAACACTGGGCCAGATCCTCAGCTGGTGGAAATCCGCTGTAGCTCCATAGACTTTAGTGGCGTTATGAGGATTTACACCCGTTGAAAATCTGTGCAGCTCTCCACCATCATAACAAGGACTGTGGATAGAGCCTGATAGGACTGTTCCCAGCTGGGCACATCAATATACACCAATATCCAGCTTATACTCCAGGCTGCAAACGCATAGCCTTTGGTAGAATAATCTGGGTTGCAGGCAGTTCCCAATTCCTTGGCGTTATAATTTCCCTACACAGTAAGAACGCTAGCAAACTCCATATACAAAGACAGAACAAACAGCGATAGGACGCACACAGTGCTTGCTGGGAGAACTACCTCAGAGACTGACCTTGGAAACGTAGCTTTCCGTAGTGGAGATATTCCTCATATGTGGCATCTCCATTACTGAAGGTTTGCAATGGTGGTAGCCCATTCTGTACAGTTCTCTGCTCATTTCTTTGTGGCTGAATAGCCCTTTGATCCACCTGGGATACCCTATTGTCCATCCAAGAGTTTCTTTTTCTGCCCCGTGTTCTTCTGCCATCAGCTATCCCTTCCAGCGCCCGTCAACATGCCTGGCCTGCTGAAGTCTTGAAATGTGCCCTGCTACTCAAACGTTTCTCTTCGTAAGATCTCTCACGCATTTGGCTAGCCCATCTGCAACACGCTGACTTCTGCCCCACAAGCAGGTGGCAGCAGCATGGTGGCAGGACGTGAAATGTGATTGTGCAATGAATCTAAGCACCGGCTATGCTAAAGATCAAGCGACTGAAATGCGCCTTGCATTCACGGGTTTCAATTTATGCACGCCTAGATTCTGCCCCTACCGAGATTGGGTCCCATTGTGCTAGGTGCTGTGCAAAGGCTTGTTACACGGCAGACCCCGTGCCCTGAAGAGCCTATAATCTAGAGACAAGACAAACGAAAGAGGCGAGAAAGGAAGTATTAATTATCTTCCTTTTACAGCCAGGGACTGGAGACACAGAGACCAAGGGTGAACGCTGGGCACAGGCTGCCCTACCCGAGCTAGCTGAAATCCAGCTGCTGCAGGTAACAATGCAGGGAAGACAAGGCCGTGCAGGTTTCAGCATAGGCTCGGGAGCTGAGTACATACCCAGGGCATGTGCCGGGCTTGTCCTCCCTGCGCCGAAGCCCACACTGCAGGTTCTCCGGCAATGTTAGCTTTGCTATCGGGATTCAAACCAGCTCGGACAGGCTAACCTGTGCACACCTTCCGTTGTGTGGATCCATCCTAAGTGACCGACCTAAGGGCACAGTCCATGGCTGTATCCTCCCTCATAAATCACTGAAGTCGTGATAGCTGGCAGGATGACGACTCACTGGATTGTGTGCTAGGGTGACGGCTTTGCTAGAATGACTGCTGGAGTCAGCTCTGCCAGTGGTCAGAGCCAGGAGAGCCTTTGCTTGCTGGCTGAGAGTCCCTTCCCAAAGGGCCTGCTCCCACGGTGACCACCTCAAGCAACCCTTTACTCCCACTCTACAGGTCTTCAGCCAGCAAGCCACAGCAGAACTGCCAGCCCTCTAGCCAGGCACTGGGAGAAATGACAGGAACGGTCAGCAGGCAGCAATGACAAGGACGCTTAGTACGAAGCAGGGCAGTGCAAGGTAGATTTACACCCCAGCTTGCCACGGGCCAACGGCATCTAGACGAGAGCAGAGCATAGTAGTCAGTAAATCATCAGTGTTCAGCTGTCTGGAGTCCCACACGCTGGCATATTTATGCAGGGGAGAAGCAGCATATGATTAGAGCGAGGGAAGAGAAGAGAAGAGGGGGCAGACATTGCAGCCTTAGCCAATGAGTCACAGCTGGAGCAGAACTGCAGCGAGAGAGCGGAGAGTTTTATGGCCATATTGGATCAGACCAATGGTCCATCTAGCCCAGCATCCTGTCTTCCCACAGTGGCCAATGCCAGGTGCTTCAGAGGGAATGAACAGAACAGGGCAATTTATTGAGTGATCCACCCCATGTCATCCAGCCCCAGTTTCTGGCAGTCAGAGGCTGAAGAATACCCTGAGTATGGGGTTGTGCCCCTGACCATCTGGGCTAATAGCCACTGATGGACCAATCCTCTGTGAGCTTAATTCTTTTTTAAACTCAGGTATAGTTTTGACCTTCACAGGTTGCCTGTGGATGGCGTAAAGAAGTTTTTTCCTTAATTTTTTTTTTTAAAACCTGCTGCCTATTAATTTCATTGGGGGGACCCGTTTCATGTCTGACAGGAAGGGGTAAGCAGCACTTCCTTATTCACTTTCTCCACACCATTCATGATTGTATCGATCTCTATCACATTCCCTCTTTCGTCGTCTGTGTTAGGGGGATGCAGCGATTCCCTTGGCTTTCATACTTCTGCCCCAAAGGAAAAAAAAACAAGAAAAACCCACCGAGCCTGCAGGAAAGGGATAGGCTTGTGTGAAGCGTTAAAGGGGACTCAGCAGGTAAAGGAGGCTCCCTGGCTACTGAGGACAGATACCCTGTCAACCCGAGTGTGACTGCAGGGCAAACCTTGCGGGAAGGTACAGGTACTACAGACGAGCTTAATTGTTTTGCAACAGGTACTCTCTTTAGCGAGGAGAAGGCCATAGCTGGGTTCCACATTTAAAATCTTTCAGGGAGTTTGTATCTCAGATAATTTTTTCTATTACAAGCACAACCAGTTCAACACCAGCCCTGAAAAGCAAGCTGGGTTCTGCCCGAGGGCACCTCGGGTGATAAAGATCCTGCAACTAGGATAGGATGTTTTGTTGATGAATGTGATGGGGTGCTCCACTCGCTGCTAGGATGGCGCCTTGTCCTGGTCACTGGGGGGAATAGCTCACAAGTCAGCACCCTTTCCCATGGTTGCACACCATCCTCACCTCTCTCTTAGTCTGCAATCCCGCTTGCTCCCCAAGCTGCTGCTGCTTCTTTGTTACTTGGCCCTCCAGCCAAATCACCAAATGGTTTCTCCTTTCAGAGTGGAAAGTCTTTCCTCACCTGCAGTCCTAGGCATTCTTCCCAGTAACTACCTCGTAGTGCCACTCCCTAACCTGGGCCCATCCTCTACTCTGGGTTCCAGCTCAGGGGCCCTCTAGCCAGCAGTCAAGGCCTGTTTCCTTCTAGACGTTACTGCCTTTCCCTGAGCCTCATCATACCTTCCTTGCGCCCCAGCCCAAACATACCTCTCTTCCCAAGGAGTGACTGAACTTTCCCATCAGCCCCCTTCTGCTTCCAATTTCTTGTCTTTATAAATCCAGCCCAGCTCCTTCCTCCTGAGCTGGGCTCCCTCACTGTCAGGGGATTGCTTATCCACCTGATCTCCCTCAGCTGTGGCCTGTGGGGTTAATTAGCCCCCTGCGCTCTCTGCATTAATCCTTTCCAGGCAATTGTGGGGGTAAAACACCCTTATCACAATGAAACAAAACCAAAGTGAATCCAGGTCAGGCCCCAGTATCTCCCGCAGAGCGCTCACAAGCAGAGTAAGAACTTGCTTGTGTCAGCTATGGCTGAATGGATAGCAGTGCCAGATGGTGCTCATTTTCTTCTTTCCCCATCTTTCTTTGATCATAATTCACAATGGCAAAAGGAAGAGTCTTCGGTCATTAAACTGACACCATGTCAGGGCAGGACTGTTCTGTTGTTGCAGAAGTGAAGTCACCTGAAGATGGGGTTTGGTTTAGAGTTCAGAGATAAGGGGGATATTTTTAAAATGGGCCTGATTCCTGTGTGGTTTTCTCCTGCCCACAGACCTGTTTTCTATATGCCCTCGAATCCAATGCTTGTGCTCCCATTTCCTCCTCCTGTCTTCCCCCAGCCCAACCACCTCACCTACAATAGTCCATCCACAATCAATTCTCCCACTCCCACTTGTGCAAGCCAGCTGCCAACCCCTCCCAGATCAGAATACTGCCCCATCTTAGAAATTGCTCCAGCCCCCAAGCTGGGTACTAGTCTCCTCCCTTGCTCTGAATCCCCTCAGCTCACTGGATTTTTCTCAAGCTCAGACTTCCCTTCCCTCTCTGTTGAGGCAGAAAGCAATTGCAGTGCAGAAGACCCCAGTGCCCACAGGAACTAATCTGAAATCAGCTCCTCAGAGGCACTGTTTTGCCTACTCCGCATCTGCTCTGTCTACTATCAGAAGCCAATGCGCTGCAGTATTTCTGGATGATATGGGCTTTGCTCCAGCCCACAGCCAGGTTCACTGCAGTCCCCTAGGAACAATTACAGCAGCTACGCTGTAACATGTGGCTGACAGGTGGGACATTTTTAGTGGGATTTCACCCCAGGACTCAACCAAACTCCAGAAGGAGACACTGTTGGGATGCTGAGATTTTATTAACCACCTTGTTCAAACTAAGAGATAAAGCTTATTTTCAGATCTCACATTAAGTTACTGCTTAGAAGTATGACAAGGGGTAGATTAAAATCCAGTGAGCAACCCCCACTGGATTTCAGCAAATTTAAGGCCTAACACCTCCCTGAGAGGATTCTTTACTGCTCAGGTAGAAATGTGACCCATAGTTACAGGTCAGGCAGTGATGCAACTCGGCATACCACAAATCACTGAATCTTTAAATCAAGAGTAGATGTTTTTCTAGGAGATCTGCTGTAGGAATTATTTTGGGGAGTTCTATGGCCTGCATTATACAGGAGGCCAGACAAGGTGATTCCAAGGCTGGAAGGGATCATTGTGATCTATGAATAATACTAGTGCAAGTTTCAGGAAACATTTTATTCGACAAGTATTTCTTTATGATTCTACGAAGGTGATCAAATAAACAGCAAGACATAAAAACATGAAATAGTTAAGAGATTTTATTCTAATTGCTTTAATTACAGTGCTTGTTTGTCAAAATGAAAACTGAAACAAGTATACAAAACAGTTTGATTACTAATTGTGTATTGAAAGCATAAAGGTTTCCGCAACACTAAACAAACCAGTTCTGATAGTTCCCCAAGTTTAATGTTTTCAACAGCTCCAGCTTCTTCAGTGTTTATCAAAATACAAAAGAAAAAAGTAAAGAGATCTTTTTCTGATGGCAAATCTGAACCTTGCAGTATGAGGGATGCCCAGGGTTTTCACACATATACAGATATGGGATTGTTCCAAAATGGGATTGAATACTTCTAGAATGGAATGATTCTCCAGACTCTCATGCTTTTTTCTAGACACTATACCTAGATGTTTGGTGAACTGTTCATGGCATTTCCTATTTACGTACAGTACTTTCCGACTATAGAGCTTAGGACTGATGTAGGCTGTGCTTTCTGTGGAAAGGTTTTGCCTTCTGGAGTGGTTTACACACAAGAAAAGTACAAAACACTTCACACAGGATGTAAGAGGTTAAAAATGTGACCCTCCCAGAAATTATTCAAGTCTGATGGAAGATCACAATATCAACCTTATCTGAAGCAAAACACAGAGGTTTAAGCTGTATGAACAAATTTTCAAACTGCTCTAAACCAGTTCAAACAAACCTTTGAACACACATGCTATGAACTA
Source organism: Chelonia mydas (assembly GCF_015237465.2). Lineage (NCBI taxonomy): Eukaryota > Metazoa > Chordata > Testudines > Cheloniidae > Chelonia > Chelonia mydas. The sequence continues at coordinate 254,479,401 of NC_057850.1, forward strand.
CAGAAAGATCCAGAGATCTAGCAGTTACATGGATCTGTATTTTAATCAGATGAAGCTTGGTTTCATTTCTGCTTGGCCATGTCAAAGAAATTAAAAATCACTGATATTCAAACCGGAATCACAGAAATTATGTCCAACATACTTCTTATGTGCTCAAGTGTTTTACTTTTCTGTAGCTTTTTAAAAAAAACAGAGCATTCAGGTTAAAAACCAACCACCAAAATGGATCTCAACACAGATCTCACAACCCAACAGGGACAGTATTCAGCTCTATTGCACATTGACTACTGGCAACCCATATGTTAATCCGCTTAAATCCCTTCCCAGTACTAAACAGTGAGTTGATTCTTTACAATAAAAAAAGCTGAGTAATATTGCATAGGAGTACCAGAAACTGCCTCATTGGAAACAAAAACTATTTACATTAAATAAGAAACCTAACTGTTTTCAGGCTTGTATTTGCCACATTTACAGCATGGTGCAATACATACTGTGACAAAAGTAATGAAAACAGCTTCCGGCACTCAATACCACAAAGTAGCACAGTTTGCCACATTAGAGTAAAGCGAAGGGCGAAGAGGAGGAAATAAAAGGGAGGGGAGGAAAAAGAGGGAAGAGGAAGTTTTATGGTTTCATTTCTGGTTTCGGAGCTGATTGGACAACCAGTCCAGTCCTTCATAGAGACCATCTCCACTAGTGGCACAGGTTGCCTGGATGTACCAGCTCCTGTGACGAAGAGAATGGAGTCCAAGTTTGTCTGTAATTTCTGCTGCATTCATTGCATTAGGGAGGTCCTGAATGTGGGAAAACAAGGAGTCATTTTCCACTTAGAAAAATCCTTTACATATTTCAGTTCAAGTGTTCACATATGAGAAGGTACGAAACCAAGTAATACTTAAATGAACACCAGAAGTATTTGCATAACACCTTAGTATGTAACTATCCTAACTCAATGTGAGTTTTCAGAAAAATTTAACACAAGTCAATGAAAAGTATTTATTTCATCCTATGAATGAAACTGCCCCAAAGTACTGTATTGTATAAGAAAAAGGAAGCTGGTGATGCAGAACTGAAGTGCAGAATTCATTTTATTAAATGGAAAAGCAAGGATATCTAAAGATTTACCTTTTTAATTAAATTAGCAGTTACATTTTAATTTAGCAATTTTAAAGAATTTAAATTACACCTTTGAAAATCTCTGCTCTCAGGTTAAGATTCTGCTTTCTCTCAGCTGTAGATTAAAAGTAACAGCTGTCTGTTTAATCTTTTAACTTTGGTAATGTGCTTTTTAAAAAAGAGAATCTTACAGTCGGATCAAATTAGAAAAAGGGGTGGAACTCTATTCAAGCTGTCTACAATTCTATAATTGCTGGATGCTTCTGCTAAGAGATCAGCAGCGAAATGGTTAATGTTGACATTTAAACTCACTAAGGGCTTGTCTACAATACCACGCAGGGTTGATCTAAGATATGCAACTTCAGCTATGTGAATAGCATAGCTGAAGTCCATGTACTTAGATCTACTTACCACGGTGTCTTCACTGCGGTAAGTCAATAGCTGACGCTCTCCCGTCAACTCCGCTTGCGCTCCGCGTTCTGGTGGAGTACCGAGTTGACGGGACAGTGCTCAGAGGTCGATTTATCGCATCTAGACTAGATGTGATAAATCGACTGCCGGTGGATTGATCGCTGCCCACCAATCCGGCGGGTAGCGTAGACAAGCCCTAAGATTCAGAATTAACATGTACTGAGATATACAGTTCACACTTCAGGGCTATTGTTTCAGGCCATCTGGGAGACCTCACAATGTCAGCTCCCATTTAGTCACGAGGTTCTCTTCACAGCTGAGGAAACGGGATTTTTCTGAAAAAACTTGAAGTGCAGTTCTGACGAGCAGGTACATAAATAGCACTCTTAACAGCTCTGCTCCCTGCCTACCTTCAGTCTTGCCTGAAGACTTTAACAATGACTACTTATTGCTTTTAATGGCTGTAGCCAATAAAGCTGAGTCAACTGAATTCTATTCTTACACAGAAAAGTTAATTAGTTGCATGTGTTCAAATTTGCAATACAGTTACATGAGTTTTAGGGAGGACCTAATCTGGACCAAGCCATGCACTACTGGTGGTGATGCATGAGACAGAAAACCCAGCTAGACTGAGTCTATGGAGAGTTTGCAGAGCTTGCCATTCAATTTTTTTTTTTTTTAAAGGGATACCACAAAGGCAGTCAACTGATAGAATTACAAGGGACACCTAAATTTACCATAACTAATGAATTAGATAAACTATCTTCAGGTTACTGTATGCTTTGGCAGTATTTATTTATAGTCAGTTTCCAGATTGCATGGGGAAATTCAGACAGGTGCAATAGCAGAATACTTTTAAATTAACTTAAATTCAAGTTGGCAGCATTCTTTACTACCAAGCTGAGAATCTGGTATGGAAATTAGTGTGACAAAAATATGAAGATTTATGATGTCACTTTGATGGAGTCAGTTTTCAGAGAAGGACCCACACTTTAAATTTAGCTGAAGCCCGTGGAGCTACAGATCAGTGTCAATATGGTATTCTACCGAGTACCCTTTCAGTCTCTCACTAAGGAATGTTGAAGACTGCCATATCGCAGTGTACCAAACATTTTTACACAACTATTTCATGACTCTTCAGAATTTTTTTTTAAATAGAAGCCTTTAACTCATACCTGTTTGTTAGCAAACACTAGTAAGACAGCATCTCTCAGCTCATCTTCTGCCAACATTCTCATAAGCTCTTCTCTGGCCTCATTCACTCGTTCTCTGTCATTACTGTCAACCACAAAAATCAAACCTATAAAACAAAAACAATCATTACAAAAAACCCAACTAGCTGCACACCAGAAATTCTCCTTTTAAAAAAATCCTAGCTTTTTTTCAGGTCGGGGTGGGGGGGAAGGGTTGGGGAACAATCAAGTATTTTGAAGTTTTAACGAAGATAAAGCAAACAGCTTATCGATACGTACGCACCACTTTGTGTGTCTCTGGCTACTAGAACGTCTTTTGTTTGAGATAATGACAAATCCCAGCAAATGCTGACTATGCACAGATTTTCTCCCAATTTTGGACCAAGAACAGATTTCAAATTACACACACACAGAACTAAAACTACAAAAATATTTTCACACAGTGTAAGTTCTCTTAAAAAAGAATTGTTATAGGGCAGGAGAGTTGCTACAAGACTTGTATTTTACATGCTTTAACATCAATTCCTCTAGTTATCTCATGTCCTTCACTCCTGGTTTTATGTTAGCTCTGTAGTAGATGACAAGTACTTAAAAAGGAGCATATTTTCTCCATTAGTTTAAAAGCAGATTTTCAACTCTTCCAGAGGAAAGAATTCTGAACTCTGGTTTTGACAGGCAAGCAAAACAGCTGATTCTCAAGTGTTTTAAAGGAGCAACTGTTGTCATTTTTACATCTACGTTAATCTAATTTGGGAACTGAAACAAAAACACTGAAGTTTTGGATTGGTACCCACTTACCAAACCCTTGAATGGACAGTTTTTTGATGCTTTGGCTTATGTTTTCATGTAGTAAGCAATTCAGGAAAAAAAAGTTTAACACACACAAGTTTCTTTACCATAGATAGTCATTTAACTGAGGACCCACCTTGTGTATTCTGGAAATAATGGCGCCAGAGAGGTCTGATCTTATCCTGACCACCTACATCCCACACTGTGAAGCTAATGTTCTTGTATTCTACTGTTTCTACATTGAAACCTGAAATAGAAATGGTGACAAAAAAATTGATCAAGCAGGAAAATATATACTACTGTCTCCAATTCATGCTCAGAAGTAACCATAAAAGACAAGTATATGAAGTTGAATTTAGATGCTTTCACATTTTTCTCTCAAGACCTCAACATGGTTAAGAGCCGTTTCTCTTACCTTCTGAAGTCCCCTAAAAATAGACAGTAATGAGTGTGTATGAATGGCTCCTCAACTGAAACTTCTGCGGCTGGAACTGTAAGAGGAACTAAAAGGACCTTTAAATATATTCCTTCCTACCTTACCTTCAGATTTTATTGATTTGATTCTAACCTCTGACCATTCCATCTCCCCAGAAGAGCCACTCTGTTTTTCCATCCCTACCCCCCCCCCCAAATGATTCATGTTTGTGGTGCCCTTAGCATAGAAAAGTTAGACAAACTTCCCCAGCCTATCAAAAGCTGCTCCACACACTGGCCAGAAGGAAGGAATGAAATTAAAAGCAGTCATATGCTAAGTTCTCTGTAAGCTGTGCGGCCACACGGCAGGCTATCAAGGGCCATGCAAGCGTGCAACCACAGGGGCCCTAGACTGGAGAGGCGCCTCTCCCCCTGCCCTAGCCCCGGAGCTGCTGCGGCCGGAAAAGGTGCCTCTCCCCTGGCCCGCTGCAGCGAGATTTGAGGGGGGGGAGGGTGGAGAGAAGAAAGGTCCTTCCCCTCCACCACAGCCTGCACCCCAACCCCCCTCATCCCTAGCCAGAGCCCCCCTGCACCCCAACTCCCTGCCCCAGACCTGAGCCCTGTTCTGCACCCCTACCCTCTGCAACCTGCACCCCAAACCCCAGCCCTCTCCCCACTGCATCCCAACCCTCTGCCCCCCGCCACACTCTGAACCACTGGGCCCACCCCCACCACACATCACCTCCATATTGGTGCACATAACAAAATTCATTCCGCACATGGATGTAAAAAATTAGAGGGAACATTGGTCATAGGTTCTCTTCTCCTCCCAGGCCTAAAGGGGTAACTGCTTCCATCCCAGCCCTTCAGAGGTGAACTGTCACTAGTGCCAAGTCAGGATGCAGCACTGCAACCGAGCCACGAAACCAGCAAAGCACACGACGGACTCAAGACACCGATGTATGTGAACAATGTGCCACAGGGACCAGAATCTCAAAATGGTTAAAAAAGCAAGCAAAATGTAAATATCTTACCTATAGTAGGGATAGTAGTTACTATTTCGCCAAGTTTAAGTTTGTACAAAATAGTGGTCTTTCCTGCAGCATCCAGACCAACCATAAGAATACGCATTTCTTTTTTGCCAAAAAGGCCTTTGAAGAGGTTAGCAAAAATATTTCCCATGCTTGAAATATGGTGTTCCCGCACTGGCCACTGAAATCTAGAGAGAAGAAATTCAAGACAATTAAAACATAAGAATGGTTATATTGGGTCAGACCAATGGTCCATTTGGCTCAATATCCTGTCTTCTAACAGTGGCTTCACAGGAAATGAACAGAACAGGGCAGTAATTGAGTGATCGATCCCTTGTTGTTCAGCCCCAGATTCTGCCAGTCAGAGGCTTAGGGACACCCAGAACATGGGGTTGTGTCCCTGACAATCTCAGCTAGTAGCCATTGATGGACCAATCCTCCGTGAACTTATTCAATTCTTTTTGGAACCCAGTTATACTTTTGGCCTCCGCAACATCCCCAGCAACAAGTTCCACAGGTTAACTATGCACCGTGTGAAGTAGTACTGCCTTATGTTTTTTTTTTTAAAACTTGCTGCATATTAATGTCAGTGGGTGATCCCTGATTCTTGTGTTCTGTGAAGGGGTAACTAGCACTTCCTAATTCATTTTCTCCACACCAGTCATGATTGTATAAGCCTCTATCATAACCCCCTTAGTCATCTCTTCTAAGCTGAACAGTCCCCGTCTTTTAATCTCTCCTCACATAGAAACTAATAATTTTTGTTGCCCTTCTCTGTATCTTTTTTGAAACGGGGTGACCAGAACCGCACGCAGTATTCATGGTGTGGGCGTACCATGGATTCATCTAGTGGTATTATGATATTTTCTGTCTTATTACCTATCCTTCTCCTAATGGTTCCTAATATTGTTCACTTTTTTGACTATTGTTGCACATGGAATGGATGTTTTCAGAGACCAACCCATGATGACTCCAAGATCTTTCTGAGTGGTAACAGCTAATTAAAACCCCATTTTATATGTATAGTTGAGATGTTTTCCAAAGTGCATTACTTTGCATTTATCAACACTGAATTTCAGCTGCCATTTTGTTGCCCAGTCACCAAGTTTTGTGAGATCCTTTTGTAAATCTTCCCAGTCAGCTTTTGACTTAGCTATCTTGAGTAATTTTTATTGTCTGTAAATCTTTGCCACCTCACTGTTTCTCTCTTTCCAGAAAGTTTATGTATTGAACAGCACTGGTTCCTGTACAGATCCTTGGGGGACTCTGCTATTTATCTCTCTCCAGTGTGAAAACCATTTATTCCTAACCTTTGTTTCCTATTTTTAACCAGCTACTGATCCATTAGAGGACCTTCCCTTTTATCCCATGAGTGCTTACTTTGCTTAAAAGCCTTGGAGACTGACTTTGTCAAAAGCTTTCTAAAAGTCCCAGTACACCATATTCACTGGCTCACCCTTGACCACGTTTGCAGACACCCTCAAAGAACTCTAACACATTGGTGAGACATAATTTCCCGTTATACAAGCCACACAGACTCTTCTCCAGCATACTGAGTCCATTTATGTGTCTGACAATTTTGTTCTTTACTCTATTTTCAACCCATTTGACTGGTACTGAAGTTAGGCTTATCGCCTTGTAATTGCCAGGACTGTCTCTGGAGCCTCTCTTAAAAATTTGCATTATGTTAGTATCCTCCAGTCATCTGATACAGAGGCTGATTTATGCAAAAGGTTACATACCACAATTAGTAGTTCTGCAATTTCATATTTGAGTTTCTTCAGAACTCTTGGGTGAATACCATCTGGTCTTATGTACAAGTTACTGCATGTATAACTACTGACAACATTCTTCATAGTAACATGGGCTAAGAACAGCTATAGACTAGCAGCTGAACACAAATTCTAACAAAAGCTGTCAGGAGCTCATGGTCAGGATTTTAAAAATGCACTGGATACAGATCAGTGGGTTTTTTAAACTGTTTTGCCTAAATATGGAAAATGCAAGGACTTTGACAAATGGGGGAAAAGGTAGTTCTAATTATAAGATAGCTACCATAAGTAGTCCTGAATCTTTTGTTAGTATGCTTACGCTATGTCTTTCAATTACTGACATACTCAGCATCACCATCCTTTTCCAATGCTGAAAAGTTATACAAAAGCTAAGTATTAATTTTTAGTGAAAGAAAACATTGAAGCGTACGTGATTTATCAACATGAACAACACACTTGACTACTTCATCGTGCCTCAACGCTTTGTGTGGGTTACTCATAGCACATATATTACCTCAAAATGATAAATATACCATTCACTCTAAGCTGACTAGAAGATGTTAAGACCTGGGCTGCCTTTTTATTTTTATTTTTTTTAAAAACACAAACACGAACACTACTCTGTTCACTACACAAAGACATGGGAAGTGACAAATCCCCCTGACACAGCCCACCATGTTTCCCTGCTCTTTAACAGTCGCTTCCCTCCTCCTCACCAGCGGATTGATTTATACGAGGAAGCCAATTTGCAATGTGAACATATTGGCTGAGGCGTCGCTAAACACCAAACCTGCATCTTTGAGACAGACAATCTTCTCAAAAGTGGATCAACTGGTTTTATTGAAACTTTCTATGAGATATCATTGACTGTTGGTCGAGATTGGGTACGCAAAAGTATCAGTCAAAAGGACAATATGAGAAAATGGTGGTGGTGTTAATCATTCTACTCTAATCCTATCTACAAGTGAGCACTGAAGTTGAGATGAAAGGGGAAGACCAAAAAAATAGCTCAGAATATGATTCTTTAGGATTTGAGGAAACTAGTGCTCTGAAACTGTTAAAATACAAGACAGTTTTAACAGATATCTGCTTTTCTACTTTTAAGTCCTGACCCACAGGGTTACATTTTCAGCAAAACCTTTGCAGTTCACCTATGTATCTGATACACCGCTATATTTCCATTAAAAAGGTACATTATGTTGCTATCAGCAAATTCAGTACTACACTCTAAGGATATGCAGTGTTGTAGCTGTGTGGGTCCCAGGATATTGGCGAGACAAGGTGGGTGAAGTATTATCTTTTATCGGACCAACCTTGTCTCCCTCAACAACAGAAGCTGATCCAATAAAAGATATTATGTCATTCTAGGGATAGGAATTATTGCTGTTTATGGCAATAAAAAATTATTATTTTCTAACAAATATCACTGTATGTTGCGTTCAATTGAAAACAGCATCCACGACAAATTTTACCAGAGAGAAAGGGTAAGAACTTAAGGGCATTTAAAAACAAAAGCTTAACATTTTTTACGTTCCTTAACTAGTAGATGGTGACACTGCATTACATTGAACTGGTGACATAATTCACTTTGTTACTGTTTTGCCTGGAAACTGAGGTCTCAAATGCACATTGATATATGCAGAGATGACCATCACGAATAGAAAAGTTAACTTAAAATTAAGGTATTCATTTTCGAACAAAAAAGACAGCAGGAATATATAGTCATAAACGGCATGATTTTTAGAGGATTTCTGTTTACTACAATAAGCCAAATTCTTTATATAATACGATGTGTACTCTGTTAACACATTACCAATGAATCGGTCATCTGAAAGTTTACTGCACATGTGCAGTAAGCAAGGGAGACTTAAGACTGTCCCTCGAATTTAAGAAACTCTTAAGATAGTCCATGTCACAGAACTCAATTTCCTTTTGATGACTAAAACATGTCAGTTATTACACTTCCCCACCCCCAAAATACTTAGCAATGAGTAATGCAAAGAGACCAGAATCTACCTTGAGTTGTTTAGCAATGTGTTAAGAATAGTATAGTTTCGCTGCAAAACTCACTGAAGGTTCTCAGCAATTATGTTCTTAAAAATGATGTTCTAGTCGATACATTTTTAACCAAAGTTTTAAAAATAATTGTGGAATTACTGAATATTACTGAAGCCAATATATAAATATCTGAAGTTAGACTAAATATGACTCAGTGTAGCGCCCAAAAAAGATTTGCGCATCCCAGTGCCCTCTGTCAAAGGGATCCTTATTAGTCTCAGAATGATCAAGAAGCTATCACTCTCTTTCACACAGAGATAGACTAAAGTTTAGGATCGGCACAGTGGAATGCTTCTGTTGCACCACTGTCCATGTTTGTTTTCAGTCTCGATGGCTGTCATTCTGGAATCTTTCACCAACATTTAATTCACTTAAGTTTAATAAGATGTGGCGTGGAAACTGTCTTTAGTGTTAGGTTTACTTCCAGTTAAAATCTGTTTTATTGTCATAGTTAAAAAGAGATGCTTTCTCTTAAGAAAGCTTAATGCTTTCATATTCCTATAAAGCCAAAATATTGAGCTACTGGAGAGAACTGTAGTTCAACTTATGAATGTTGTATCACACAGAAAGATTACGGCATGACTCATTTGCAAAGGAATGCATTTCCTTCTTTCTAGAGCCCCCATTTCCTCAAAACACTGTCACCAGTCTTCCAGACAAGAACAGGAGATGCCTCCTTTCGCAGCAGACAATGTCAATCCTTATTTGGTGAGGGGAGTGAATGACAGGAAGCATTCCACTGGGCAGGAGTGTGCTGCCTCCACAGCAGATCCCTATACCAGACTCAAAAAAAGATTTGGACTTTATTTTGTTACATAGGCATTTATAACTACACCCCTGCTGGAGGGCTGAGTACCACCACTATTAGGCTACTTTACAAGCCCTGTAAAGAAGTGGAGTAAATTTTTAAAAAATATTTTACATGTTTAAAGACATAACTGAATTTAGGTTATGACTATCTTGACAGCAGCCATTTAAAACTGGATACTCAGTTAACATGTAGTTGAGATTCTTAATGTCTTCCCATGCCTCAAAAGAGGCATACAATCTGTGGTTGTCTTACAGTAACGAGTTTCTATGGGCAGGACTTCACTACCCGCCGGATCAGCGGGTAGTGATTGATCTACCAGGGAATCAATTTATCGCATCTCATCTAGACGTGATAAATCGATCCCCGCACGCGCTCCCTGTCAACTCCAGAACTCCAGCTCGCGAGAGGGGGAAGCGGAGTTGACAGGGGAGCGGCAGCAGTCGACTCGCCACCATCCTCACGGCCAGGCAAGTTGACCTAAGATACACCGACTTCAGCTATGCTATTCGTGTAGCTGAACTTGCGTATCTTAGGTCGACCCCCCACCCCCATGTAGACCAGGGCTATGTTTACATTTAAATTCCATTGCTACTTCCCCTCCACAACCTATGGAGACAGGAGGATTTTCCTTGAATTCTTTTGGTGGCAGATAAGTTTGTGCTCCCCATTTAAGCTTAATTAGAACTATCATCCTCCTCAGTAGTTTTATGATATCCACCTTTCTATTCAACTTCAGATTTTTACACTTTTCACTATGTCTCCATTTTAAATGATCTTTTCTAGTGAATATAAACTTAGCTCCTCTCCTTGCATACAATGTATGCTTTACCACAATTGTTACCCAGTTCTGTGTCTTGTCCAATATTCTCTATAGCAGCACCCAAACTGTACACAATACTTGAGCATATAGCTGTAGTCCTTTTAATGGCATAAAAATATTTACCAATCTAGTTTCCATCTGTGTAAAAGTCAGAACTTGAAACATTTACTAGGTACCCATTAGACAGAAGCAAGACTTACCAGTAGCAATGCTCTATAGAGAAACCCAGCTACAAACCTGTGTTAATTGTGCAATTCCTGGTGCTATTCCTGGACCCTGCTTGGGGGTCTCTTTTGTATTTGCTTCTGGCTAGATGTTAGATAAACTTACCCCCTACCATGGCTGCTGGAAGGAGGGAAGCTTCTATTATTTTACGCCTCTTCCAGTCTCCAGTTCCCCTTTTGTCTCCTTCCACTAACTCATCTTCCAGTTTTTATCAATCAGCATAACTTCCATTCTCTCACCACCCTATAATCTCTCTCTTTTTTTTTTTTTTTTAAAGACAGGCTTTAGTGCTATTTTTACATATTATTGTTAATGGAAGAGATTCAGTCATGCCTTCTATATCTTCATGTGTCTGTATAGTGCAGAGTATAACAGGGACATAATTGTGACTGGGGCATCTCGCACTATAGCAATATAAACTGTCTTCTAGTTCTTTCCCCTAGCACATCTACTTATGAAGACCACCAGCCTAACTATTAACACTGACAATTTCTGAATAGCAATTCTCCACCCCATATGGCGAGACCCTTACCCAAAAAGGCCCATGAAAAGTATGTTTACATTGCAACTAAATATCCATGGCTGGCCCATGTCAGCTGACTAGGGCTCACTGGGCAGTTTAACTTCAGTATAGATGACTGGGCTGGAGCCCAGATGTCTACACTGCAATTAAACAGCCCTGCAGCCTGAGCTCCTTGAGTCATTCAGCTGACACGGGCCAGCCATGCATGTTTACTGTGTAGACATACCAGTGTCTTCTCATTCTCTTGCCTCTTCCAGATGTCTGGACGTGTGCCATTACGTGTCTTACCTGAGAAAAGGCAAACTATACTAAAGTGAGTCTTAACTACCCAATATATGGCCTATTCTTAAGTAAAGAATCTTCCTTTAGTCCGGTTTTCTTTTCCCCTAACTCAAGTTAGTAGAGACCCCAAATATTACTTCTGTTAACAGTTTGACAGTCCACGTGAAGCTAGTTTGGTGGTCTGTCTAGTTCCCAGTGCACAGGTATAACCTCCACAAGTAGTTCAGCCAGGGCTTGTCTACACGACAAAAGTTACCTTAATGTGGTTTATCTTTGTCTTCATATGCAGCCAAACCACATTCAGCACCACCCACTGTCAGCAACAGGCAGTTTTTGTATATAGGCAAGTCCCCAGCTAGCATCCTCAGAAGAGATGCAAGAGAATTAACAGATTCTGTTGTTCTATCACCTGTAAGGTACGGCCCTCCAGGTCAGCGTTGATTTTACAGATTGAGCTGCTGCTAAATGTGCCAACAGCATTTTGTAGACATGACTGACATCCATGGAGGCTGAAACCTAGTACCATTCACCAGCTCTGAATATGCCTTTGCTACTCTTACTCCTGTTTTGCTGCTCATTAGGCCCAGCCCTGGACTACATACAAACTTATGTTGGTATAACTACATCCCTTAGGTGAAAATCCACACCCGAGTGACGTAGTTATACTGACTAAACCCCTGGTGTAGACAAAATTATGTCAATGGGAGGGCTCCTCCCGTCAACTTAGCTATTGCCACTCAGGGAAGTAGAGTACCTACGCTGAAAGGAGACGCTCTTCTGGGTCGTAGGTAGAGTCTTCACTAAGTGCTACTGGGGCAGCTGCATCGTTGTAAGTATAGACAAGCCCTGAGCACTACAGAGCGCACCCTTACTCTGATGTTGCATTCTATAGCACCTCCCACAAGGTTTGCACAGTGGTAGAAACCTGTTATTCAGGTTCAGTTAAGATGTTGCGTGTCACTGGTAAGCAGTAAGAGGAACAAAGACTCATTTCTGGGTAAGACTGCAAATTTATACCAGGAAGTACAATATATCTCAAACTTCAGGTACATTTCTAGCAAGTGATGTATCTTAGGTAAAGTCAGAGCAAAGTTAAAATTAGAGTGACTGAGTCTTATAGTAATGCTTTTACTACACAGAATTCATTTTAGAAGTTTGCTCAAGTGGTATATGGCACCACTGACAAATGTTAACCTTTAAGCATTACATTATCTAAAATAAAAGGGACGTGACTAAAAGGTACGTTTAGTAGTGTTCTATACTTTAGCATCCGTACCAGTTTTAATGGCATTTTATTTTACTTGCGTGCTTTTAGAAATTCAGTATGTTCCTCCTTTTGCTGCTTGTATGCTATCCAATAGTTGTTGAATAAAGCCAGTCTACTAATTTTAATTCAAACTATGCTGTAAATAACCTGCCAAGAAAGGTGCGTATTTTTATTGATGTTTTAACTGGGATTTAAGATCTTTGAAAACTGGAATGCAGTCTTGTAGTCTTTCATGGCACAGTTCCATTTGGCCATGTACAACTGATTCAACTTCTTTATTGACTAAATAAAAAAGCAATTGTGCTGTAAGTCGCCATTTCCTGTAATTTCACACTGTTTTAACGAAAAGATATTGTAGAATGCGTTAAGGCAGGGGTTCTCAAACTGGGGGGTGGCAAGGTTATTACATGGGGGGTTGCAAGCGGTCAACCTCCACCCCAAACCCCACTTTGCCTCCAGCATTTATAATGGTGTTAAATATATAAAAATGTGTGGGGGGTGGTCGCACTCAGAGGCTTGCTATGTGAAAGGGGTCACCAGTATAAAAGTTTGAAAACCACTGCGTTAAGGCAATAGGGTGGGGAAAAACCTGGATATCCAACATCCTTCTGCCATTTTCACAATTTGAGTAGTAGAATGTTAGATGCAAAACCAAAATATTTACATCTGTGCTCCTCCATAACCACACTCACATGGAGCTTCAGCAGCAATTAAACTGGTGTTACACATGTCCACTGTTTCAAACCATGGCAAGAAAAGCTACTGGGCAGGAGCATAAGCATCTTGCTCACAAACTGTCTTCTACTACTGATGATGACCAACATAAAAAAGATGGAAAGACACTGCTAGCAAATAAGACTGACTGCAGAAAAGCTTAATTCCCTACTTCAGAGTACAAACATGCCATGTCTGTTAAAGAGAAAGCAGCTGTAAGGAAGGCATTCTGAAGACTTGCTAAACCCTTAGCCAGCACTAGCAGTTTCAGCTGTTTTTCCTTTAGCTTTTTCTTCCAATAGCTACAACTGGTAAAGAGTATCATTAATGTACACACATTCTTGTGCACCACAACATGCTATTTACAATATAACTAGTCAAAATGCCTCCTTTGTATAAAAGATCTGACCATATTGAAGCCACAGCACTATCGGTCTGAAATGTAATATTAAACTTGTGATTTCAGATATGTATTTAAAATATTTTTCACAGCAGTCCTTTTCTCCATCCCCAACCGCCTATGTTGGCTTTCTTGTCAACAGTATAACCAAAATGTAATTCTAGAAACTGCTTCGTGTCCAAATGTTTTGCCAGCTACTTAAATGCTTAATGGGCACGAATGACAGGTTTATGAACCAATTTCCGCCCCCTCCCCCCCAAACATATCAAAGGCACTCTTCCTCATTGAAGACTAAGTAAAATTTATATTTGCATGGACTTACACGAAGTGCTAACAAATGCACAGAGTAAAGAAACACAGTTTTACCCAACCTCTTTAGTTTTCCTTGGTGTGCCTTTGACCTGTAAAGTACTGTTTAGATGTTGGGTCATTTCTAACTTTCACAGGGATAAACCATCTTAGAAGTTTTAGTGCCAACGTAATCTAGCAGCATAGTATTTCACACCTGAAATGGATATATAGCCAATTAAACAAACCTGCATGCTTTCGTACTTGAAGAATGTTTCCTTTAGCTTAAAATGTTCTATTGCAGCAAATTTTAAAAATAGCTCCTGATCAGAATACTGTCAGCTATGTAACTAAACACATGACTATTCAACAAGTATACCTAACTGTTTGTAGAAGTTGTTTACTGGCCTTTCACCTACGAAGCAAAGGATGAAATATGGCTAAATAGCAAGTAGTTGTAGCCAACTCAACGAATTCTTTGAAGCTGGAATTATAGTTCTGGATTTCTAATTTTTTCTACTGAAATCAAGACTACTACTTTCAAGATATTATTTACAGGACTAAAATTAAGCATAAGTTTTAGATATAGAAGTCATGTTAATTTTCAGAATTTTTAGTCTAAGTATGTATCATCATCGGCAATCTAACTTTCTATGAAGTCTTAGAATTAAAGATGAGTCATGAACAGAGTATTTAAAGATGAGCTGCAAAACAAGAGATGGTATCATTTAATACTCTCACCATGATGTATTAAGACTACCTCTACACTCCTCCTCTGCCCTTCCACCAACAACTTGTTACAATATATTAAGCCCTCTGTTCTCTTTAATGGAGGTATTTGGTAAGATCTGTTGTGCATCTTAAATGGTTGATCACACAATGCCATAACCAGAGCTGCAACTTTCCCTATCTCCAACTGAAGGGGGTGGGAGTGGATGCTGAGTTTGGAAAAGGAAGGAAAAACAGTTAAAAAGTTACAGTATCTTGGTTACTTACCAACCAACACAAGGAAAGCAGAGACCTGACATTCCTGATGTTTCTAACGTAAAATAAACCATTCCTTCTGGAAAAAGCCAATTGAAAGCTGTCTATAAAGACATGGTACAGTAAAGGGAATTCTGTCTTTGCTTCACAGTTCAGCTTTAAGAATTCCCTTCTGTGCCCATTTGAAGTGATTCTTCTTCATGGTACCACAAGAGCGATCAAAATGTATTCTTTTCTTGCTACGCGTAACTGAAGATTGATCTAAATGTGGCTTTCATGTTCTCCAAGACTTAATGAACAGGGCACTCTACGAAACCAGATGAAGAGTCATGCAGAGCAGACAATGCCAGTCCCCAGATGGGCTGGATGAAAACATGTATACTGTAAGTTATTTTCAACCAAGAGTCGCAGCTAAGCCTTTTAAAAAAAATGTTGAGCACCACAACTGAACTTCTCTGCCAAACTACCATACAAGAGCAGCTAAATATCAGGACCAAATAAATGCAACTGTTGCAGGTGTTGAACACAGCTTGGCATGTCTTCAAATCAAGATGATGTTCTTCATTGACAGTAGATCTTACTTGCGACTTTGGCTACAGCTTCTCAATTGCTTCTGCACAAGAATGAAACATGACTCCTAAGGAACATGAGTTCACCTAAATTCCATCACATCTCTTCTGTCTGTTACAATTTAAGTAGACAGGAGAATGTAAGTTCTGGGAAGAGACCTTCTTCACACTGTGTGTTCGTATGGCGCTTAGCATAATGGGGCCCCTAGGTGCTACTGTAATAGAAATAAATAGGTGGGACATGCGCATGAACAGTTAAATATTGCCCTAGTGCACTAAAGATTTAGTCATTCCTGCAGTAATGGGAACAGAAGTAGACTGCACAATGTTCTAGAACCCATGGAGACAAAAGGTGGACCATTTAAAATTGTATTCAAAAGCCACATTAGTCTGGGGTTCTTGTTTTCAAGTTCAACCTAATGCACGAGAAGTAGTGATGCACTTCTAAGTTTCAAAAATAAAACCCTGAACCACGTTAAAATATTATGAAGTTTGTGTATCAAGACAAAAAACAGGGATAACCCAATATTGTTTATCTAAAAAAAAAACCAGACGAACAATTTAACGTATTCCACAGTAATCCAGTGGGCTCTCAGCTTTTGGCAGCCCACATTTTTGCAAAGAGATATTAAGTTTAGAGAGGCTCATTTGGATCATTACTTCTGTATCTTCCTTTAAAAAAAGGTTGGCAAAAAATGGAAAGGAATTCACTCTACTGGAAGGAGTTTGACTACAATCATGAGATTTCTGGGCAGAAGCAGAAGGCTATTCTATTTTTTCCTTCTGGATGCCCCCAATTGCCTGAAAGAGGATGTCAGAGTTAAGTGTAGTCTCCTACCCAGTCAAGGCACATCTAAAGTAATTTGATTACAGCTTCATCTGCTTTCAAAAATGGTGAAACCTAAGAACACTGTGCTCAGTCTAACCAGCAGAAAGTGTTAACTACTTCCACTTAAAGAGAATGTGGCTCAGACTTACAATAGCAAAATACTTATATAAGTTAAAACTGCTCAAGTTTTAAACTATGTCTGACATACTGCCCCATCCCCATTCACTATATGAGTTCAACACTATGACTAGACTCACCCTAGATACTGTGAATAAATTCAAGTTAAAGAATAAATGAAACAAGATTGGTAGCTGACACTTGACCAAATCCAAGAGCCAATGCTCAACTGACTGTTTGGATCAAGATCAGTATATGAATAGGAATTATATTAGAATTGAGACATCAGCAAAAGTAATACCATATATTCACAATGTTTTCATGTATTAGAAACAAAAATGAAATTAGATACTTGCAAGCAGCAAGAAAAACTGCTGAATAATGCAGAAAAACAGCTGTTGTAGTAGGAAGCTGATTCAAAACTTTTGCCCATCAGTACAAGGAAGAGAATGATAGCTGGGGATAGTGGTAGCTGTATCACTAGTTCTATAGTCTCCACAAGAACAAGGCCTTCAACAGACGGGGCCGGGGGGGGAGGAGAGAAAGGAAATGGCTATGTAGGAGAGAGCTTACAGCAGAGCAACTGCACCGATGGAGCTGCGCCACCGTAAGCTCTCTAATGCAGTGGCCTCCAAAGTGGGGTGTACGCAAGACCATCCCTGGGGGTGTGCAGCAGGAGGAGAGCTGGTGGCACGCCGGCGGCCGCTCGGCTCTCGCCGCCCCGTCTTCGGAGGCACGCCGGCGGCCGCTCGGCTCTCGCCGCCCCGTCTTCGGAGGCACGCCGGCGGCCGCTCGGCTCTCGCCGCCCCGTCTTCGGAGGCACGCCGGCGGCCGCTCGGCTCTCGCCGCCCCGTCTTCGGAGGCACGCCGGCGGCCGCTCGGCTCTCGCCGCCCCGTCTTCGGAGGCACGCCGGCGGCCGCTCGGCTCTCGCCGCCCCGTCTTCGGAGGCACGCCGGCGGCCGCTCGGCTCTCGCCGCCCCGTCTTCGGAGGCACGCCGGCGGCCGCTCTTTTTTTTTTTTTTTTTTTGCTTCCCCAGAACTGGCCCTGGCGGTTCACGATTCAAAAAGTTTGGAGACCCCTGCTTTTATGTAACTGCTCTAAGCAGACGGGAGTCTCCTGTCCACTTAACTAATCCACCCACAATGAGTAGCGGTGACTATGTCAGCAGGAGCTCTCCTGCTGCCATAGTGCTGTCCACATTGGTGCTTAACTAGGCACAAGTTATGTTGCTCAGGGGGGTGACCAATTCACACCACTGAGCAATGTAACGTATGTCGACTTAAGCTATAGTGTAGCCATAGGCTATGCTGACCAAATATACCCATTGTAAAGAATCCAGAACACTAAAATACTCATGAGAATGACCTACACTTGATAAAATATTTCATAACAGATGATGAAACTAAGTGTGGTTTTACTCTGAAATGTAAATATTGGCATCTCAGTGATTTTCTACTGAGCAGGTTTGATAGAAAAAAAGTCATTTTACTTAACTCCCATCATTCCAAATTCAACCAATCTTGTCGTCAAGATGGGTTTCTTTCCTTCTTCCACCAATTTATGTAATAAGGGTTCTGCATGGTAATTATGCCCTTAGTTGTACCCATGCAATTCTAGTACCTAGGGACAGTTTTACACAGGGGTAACAACCACAGTGAACAATTCTGAGTCACAAAAAGGAACAGAATCCTGTCCACTCCTAACTCTGCTAGCTTCAAAGCCTTAGAAACTCTCCATTTTGTCAACAGACTCAACAAGTATGACTCAGACCTACACAAAGATCTATTGAGTAAGAATGTACCACTTTTATAGTCCCTTTTCAGATAAGAATTTTTTAAAAAAAAACTTTGATAACTTTATACTAAGGGATTTGCTGATACAGACTGATGTTGAGATTAGTAACAGACACTATATCCAATTTAAGGTTATTGAATTAGGAACCCACAGCAAATAAGTGGACACCATGATCAGTCAAGCCACCTATTTATGGGCACAACTTACCCTGCACCTGATTTTTAAAGGTGTTTCTTAACCAGTGTCCATTGCTGTAGCACCCAAAGCTGCTGAGCAGGTAGAAGTGACATTTGTTTAAACCATCTCTTGGCTTTGCTGCTCTGCCAGAGCAGAAGTGCCAGTAAGCATGGCAAATGAAGACAGTCAAGCCAGCCAAATTAAGAGCTTCAAGTCAGGTAAGTTTCCTCACCTTTTCATCCAGGGCTACCATTACAATAATGGCTTGGGGGAAGTAGTCAGCTCCCAAGCTTTGCAGCAATTATGGGTGTCCAGTAGAGGAAATAATGGCATCAAACCAACCCTCTAAGTACATTTTCAGAAAATCTCTTTCCTTCCATACCTACAAGCTTAACAGTGTATATAACGGTACCACTTTGAGTAGAAAGTCCTCAAAGAAATAAAGAGTATTTGGAGGAAAACTTAACTCCCTTAAAGGAAAGTTATGACAGGGAATACCCAAATTCAGATAAAAACCTGTTGGGTTATTAGAGTGGCAAAAACAGTAATAGAACTGTTCTGCTAAATGACCTTGGACAAATCCCTCAACTTTAAGCTTTCAATTTCTCATCTGTACAACAGGGATAATAATGCTCTTCAAAGAGGTGTTGTGAGGCTCAGTGGTTGCACAGCAAAATTCAAAATATTACCTGAATAGTTAACATTTCAGCTATAGATTAAGCTGATGGATTCAAAATAAAACTTCTGCATACACTCAGTCAACCTGAAGAATTTGCTTTGGTAGGTACCAAGTGCCAGAGTGACAAAGTCAAATACTGTGACTGGATGATTTTGTGACAAAAGTTTTAATTATACTAAGATGGGGTAAATCCAATCATGCCTCATGACCAATGAATTCTATACTACTGGTGAGATGAATTGTGGGAGAGGGTTACCTTCCTGGATTGTCATATATGGGCCACAGATAAAAGGCAGATGGGATTTTGTAGGCCAAGGGCTAATCTGTTATAAGGAAGCCTTGCATGCAGAGTAGTGGAAGGCTGACCTCCTGGGTCACCCACCCAAGCAGTTGAGACTGGAAAGAAATTCTGTTCCAGGGTAAAGACAGCAACTGTACTCTTCACCATTTCATCCCATCATACAACCCAACCCAAGCACTACAAGAATTAAGCAATTATACCCTCAAACCTTTAATGAAGGCACACACATCCCAGATCACACTCCCAGGACTGGACAGTCATTAAATACCTAAAGCTAGCCAACGGTCTGAGAAAGAAGAATCCATATGCCCTGGGCCAGCTCCGAGTTACTCAGAGAGAGAGATTTGACCTGATCGCCCCCATCCAACTCCCCCACAGGGGTGGAGGGGGGGCGCGCCCAGAGGAGGATGTTGGATCTGTAAACCTGACATGGCCAAGGTTGTGGAGTTAGGTCTGCAGAGCTAGCCAGGCCAAGGTGGGAGATTCCGGACTGAGGACTGGGTCCCTAAAACTGGCTGGGCTCAGGCTGCGGGGGGAGGGAGAGGAGAAGAGGGGGCAGGCAGGTCGGGTGCCTAGGCCGGGCCCAGGCTGCGGGGGGAGGGATGAGGGGTCAGGCAGGTCGGGTGCCTAGGCCGGGCCCAGGCTGCGGGGGGAGGGATGAGGGGTCAGGCAGGTCGGGTGCCTAGGCCGGGCCCAGGCTGCGGGGGGGGGGGGGGGGGATGAGGGGTCAGGCAGGTCGGGTGCCTAGGCCGGGCCCAGGCTGCGGGGGGGGGGGGGGGGGGGGGGATGAGGGGTCAGGCAGGTCGGGTGCCTAGGCCGGGCCCAGGCTGCGGGGGGGGGGGGGGGGGGGGGATGAGGGGTCAGGCAGGTCGGGTGCCTAGGCCGGGCCCAGGCTGCGGGGGGGGGGATGAGGGGTCAGGCAGGTCGGGTGCCTAGGCCGGGCCCAGGCTGCGGGGGGGGGGATGAGGGGTCAGGCAGGTCGGGTGCCTAGGCCGGGCCCAGGCTGCGGGGGGGGGGATGAGGGGTCAGGCAGGTCGGGTGCCTAGGCCGGGCCCAGGCTGCGGGGGGGGGGATGAGGGGTCAGGCAGGTCGGGTGCCTAGGCCGGGCCCAGGCTGCGGGGGGGGGGGAAGGAGAGGAGAAGAGGGGGCAGGCAGGTCGGGTGCCTAGGCCGGGCCCAGGCTGCGGGGGGGGGGAGGAGAAGAGGGGCAGGCAGGTCGGGTGCCTAGGCCAGGCCCAGGCTGCGGGGGGGGGGAGGGGGGGGAGAGATGAGGGATCAGGCAGGTCGGGTGCCTAGGCCGCGGCCAGGCTGCGGGGGGGTGGGGGGGGAGGGATGAGGGGTCAGGCAGGTCGGGTGCCTAGGCCGCGGCCAGGCTGAGGCGATGGGCGGGGGGGGGGGGGAGGGGGGAGTCCCGAGGTCGGGTCCCTAGGCCGGGTCGGGGAGGCGGGACTGGAACCCCACGCGGGCAGCGACCGTTTGAACCGCTCCCCGGACCCCTTCTCGCCGTTCCCCGGCCGCCCCACGCTCCCCCGGGAGGGGCGGCCCGCGCCGCGGCCTGCTGGTGCCTCCCCTCCTGGGCAACACGCCGGTCCGCCCCCGCCGCTCCCGGCAGGCCGGGCCCCGCCGCTCCCCCACCCAGCGGCCTCCACCCCCAGGCCCGGGGCGCAGCCCGGCCGCCGGCGCCGAAGGGCCCCAGGCCGCCGCGCGGGCGGGAGGCCGTTGGGCCGGCGGCGCGAGGGGGATGTCGCCGCTTACCCGGCGCTGGCTGCCCCGGGCTCTGGGTCTCGTTCGGGCTCTCGCTCGGGGCCGGTTCCCTCCTGCGCTTCTCTCCCGCTCCCCGCCCAGGCTCACAAGATGGCGGCTGCGGGCAGCCACGTCAGTGCCAGGGCCGCGCGGAGCACGACGGGTAACCGAGGAGGCAAGCGGTGGGCGGGGCTCCCGCGGCGCCCCGGCTCGGCGTGCGGAAAGGGAGGGGGCGGGGGCAGGAGCGAGGAGGTGGCGCGCGCCGAGGGGGCGGGCTCGCGGTGTCGCCGTGACGCGCGCCGAGGGGGCGGAGCCGAGAGCCTCAGGGAGGCGCGCGCCGGGGGCGGGGCCTGGGAGGGGACGGTGGTTGTGTCCCCTGCCTTCGACCTTTGCCCGCCGGCCAGCGGCGGTGAGGGGGGCGGGATGGGACCGGCGGGGGCGGCCCCGGGGCAGAGCGGGCCGGTGCCTCCTGCTGGCGAAGCCTCCGGCGCCTGGCGACACGCGCACGCCTCGTCTCTGGGTTTACACGAGCACCTTGCACGCCTTGGGGTGACACACACGGCTAGTGGTGATAGCACACCCCTTGGGGTGACCCGCAAATGGCTTGTGATAGCACACCCCTTGGTGTGACACGCACATGGCTAGTGGTGACAGCACACCCCTTGGGGTGACACGCACATGGCTAGTGGTGACAGCACACCCCTTGGTGTGACACGCACATGGCTAGTGGTGACAGCACACCCCTTGGGGTGACACACAGATGGCTTGTGGTGACAGCACACTGCTTGTGGTAACACGCACGTAGCTAGTGGTGACATACTTGCCTGGTGGTGATAGCACACCCCTTGGTGTGACACGCACATGGCTAGTGGTGACAGCACACCCCTTGGGGTGACATGCACATGGCTAGTGGTGACAGCACACCGCTTGGTGTGACACGCACATGGCTAGTGGTGACAGCACACCCCTTGGGGTGACATGCACATGGCTAGTGGTGACAGCACACCGCTTGGTGTGACACGCACATGGCTAGTGGTGACAGCACACTGCTTGTGGTAACACGCACATGGCTTGTGACAGCACACCCCTTGGGGTGACACGCACATGGCTAGTGGTGACATACTTCCCTTGTGGTGATAGCACACCACTTGTGACACACACATGGCTTGTGGTGACATACTTGTAGTGATAGCACACCCCTTGGGGTGACAGCACACGGCTTGTGGTAACACGCACATGGCTTGTGACATGCACATGGCTTGTGGTGACATACTTGTAGTGATACCACACCCCTTGGGGTGACACACACATGGCTTGTGGTGACATACTTCCTTTGTGGTGATAGCACACCCCTTGTGGTGACACGCACATGACTTGTGAGTCGCACACCCCTGGTGACAGGTTTCAGACCGATAGCCGTGACATGCACACGCCTCTTGGTGATAGCACATGCCTTTTGGTGACATGGGCATGCTTCACACCACATGGTGACACATGCGTTTCATGGTGACATGCACCCGCCTTGTGGTGGCACAGGCACGCTTTACACCTCATGGTGACAGCATACGTCTTGTGACATGGGCATGCTACGCACCTCGTGGTGACAGCACATGCCTTGTGGTCACACGGGCATACTCCATGCCTTGTAGTGACACACAAACACCTCGTGGAGATAGCACACACCTCTTGGTGACATGGGCATGCTGTACGCATCATGGTGACATGCACACACCTTGTGACACACATCTTTTGTGACATGGGAATGCTTCATGTCTTGTAGGACTTGCACACATCTTGTGACACACGCTTGTGACACGCACACATCTTGTGAGAGCACACACCTTATGGAGACATGGGAACACATCATGTTCTGTGGTGACACTGGCACTCACTGGTTTGTGGTGACAAGCACATGCCCTGTGGTGACATTGGCACACATCATGCCTTGTGGTGAAACATACACCCCTTGTGATGATGGGCCTGCTTCATGGTGACACGCACGTGGTGACACATCACAGTGGTGACATGCACATGCTTCATGAAGACACAGACGTACTTTGTGCCTCATGGTGGCACATTTAAGCCCCACGTTGCTGCACTGTCACATTCATGCTTTGCACTGCCCCATGTACAAGTTCATGCCATGTGGTCATCTTTTCACACTCGAGCCACCGTATAGTCATTCATGCCTTGTTTATGCCTCACACCCTTCTTGTGAAATGTTCACACCTCAGGGAGACCTTCATGCCTTGTGAAGATAAAACTATGCTTTGTGGTTCGCAGGGGCCAGCTTATGGCAGAGCCAGTCACTTGGCAACTTAATGAACACAGTCAGAAGCTGTATTTGACTTTGACTTTGCCCCAGGACCCCACCCCGACTGGAGTCAACTTTAACTAGAAGGGTAGATTGTCGCTACAATCATTAGGCCAGACCACCCACGACTTGGTCACTGACGGTGATGTGAAGTATTTGTGCACTGAAGCACAAATGTGAAGTTTTGGTGTGCTGTCACTGTGATATTTTGATGTGTCACAGTGACTTTTTCATGTGGTGAGGTGATGTATTGCGGCACCGTGGCACGGTTTTGTTTTCATGCGTTGGTGTCTCTTTGTGATGTTTCACATTACTGTCTGTTGATGCTAATGATGGAGCACAATGAGGTTTTCCCAAAGCACCGTTGGGATCTGTCACAATAGCTCAAGCTTCTCATTGTGTATTAGGAGCATGCCTGGGGCTACGTTGTTATTCAAACCTAGATTAGGGCCCCAATTCATCAAGGTATCATATGATACAACTGTAGAGCCTAGGAGCCCTAGATCGTGGGCCAGGACACCGTTATTCTAGGTGCTGTACAAAACGACCTTCCCTACCCCAAAGAGCTTAATGTTCTTGATCTTCCTTTAGTACCTGAACTCTTGCATTGAATGAGGAAGGGCTCACCACGTGTTTTACTGCCATACCAATTTATCAATGCCGTCCATGCAAAGCACACCCCTCTTTCATATTTAGAATGTTGGGAGGCAGCTGGAAAAGGCCTCAAAGTTGTTAGAAGATGAATGTGCATCCACAGACTATGGTTTTCAAACTTTCACCATTTGGTGAAATCAAAACAGATTTTCATCAGGACAATGAAAGGCACTTACTTCTCCTTCGTCAGAGCTATTTCCTTGCCGGATTTCAACTTCTTGCCCTCACCTTTTCAGCACTAGCGCGGTTCTAAAAATGTTGCAATTTTTTTTTTTTTAGTGGAAATAGTACGCTTTGTTCATTGAACTGGTTTTGCTTAAACTTAAAAACCCTCCAAAAATATTTTCAGGCAGAAAATTCAGGCTGAAAGGTGAACATTTTAGAAATGTCTGAACAGCTTACAAAGGGTAATTAGAATGGAAATATTTAGGCCAGTGGTCCACAGAGCATTTGCTGTTGGTGTGTATTGAATCACATGATGGCATTCCTTGTTTCCAGCTGCTGCCACAAGCATCCAGGCTTGCCAATTGCAAAAATGGCCTGTAAAAGCAGATAAAAACAATGAGGAGTCAGCCTAGGTGCCTCTACTAGAAGCTGCAGCTGCAGAAAAGGAGAAAAAACAGGACCACCATCAGGCATGGGAACCACCAGTGGGACTGGAGCTGCTACTCACCAGAATGCAACATCCTGAGGAGCAGGGGAGAGTGGTGTCAGGAAACTGAGCAACAAGTGCAGGGGAGTAGAGGGAAAAGAGACTGAGGTTGGGGAGTATATCCAGGGGAATCATGGAAGGACCAAGCAGCAGAGAAACACGTGTGGGGTAGAGGAAGCAAAGGGGACATACTTTCCTAATATTCCTCTTTTAAGTAAACATTGTCTGGAGTTGCTCTAGGGATGTTATGTGGTTGTGAATGGGAGCGGAGATATGAGGTGGGAGGGGAGGTAGTTCTCTATTAAAATATGGTCCACCCATTCTATGTTAAAGTTTGAGAAGGCCTGGGTTAGACAGCCTTAACTAAGCTGTCACCACAGTTCCAGTTATAATGACTAAACACATGGAGAAAGGTGGAAGACTGGAAGCCATGAGATTTAGGTTCTGTTCTTACCTTTGCCACATCGTCTGTGTGTGAACTTGGGGCAAAGTTGCTTCACCTTCCTGTGCCTCAATTTCCCCATCTGGAGGATAATAATACTTACCTATCTCACCTCAAATGATATGAATATCTAAAGTAATTTAAGAGCCTGAGAGGGAAGGTGCTATGTACACGTGTAAAGCAGTATCGCCAACTCCAAATGTTACAAAAAGTTAGTGATTCAAATTCAGGTTTGGCATAAGTAGGAATAATTCCTGTTGAGATAAATTGGTTAGTCTCTAAGGTGCCACAAGTACTCCTTTTCTTTTTGTTGAGATCATGTTTCAGTTTTGACTCTCACAGTGACATGAAGCTCATGAGACTGGCTTAAAAATAACGAAATTAAAAAAAAAACTTTAGGTTTATTTTTATTTGTCTTCTGATTTGATGGCCTTAAGGTACACAGAGGTCACATTTTTAAGCTTTTATCTGCCACTTGAAGGCTAGAAACTTATTTTTTAACAAATGAAAGCTGAGATTCTGATGTACTCACATAACTCCAGTAACTGGGGCTCATGATTATGAGATTCTCCATAAAAACATGAGCTTTGGCAACACTGGAAAGTGTTATTAAACAGAGTGTGAAACATCTGGACCCATGGAAAAGAAGCCCTTGAGGAATTCCACCATGATTTCAACAATTTCCATCCCACCATCAACCTCAGCCTGGACCAGTCCACACAAGAGATCCACTTCCTGGACACTGCGGTGCTAATAAGCGATGGTCACATAAACACCACCCTGTACCGGAAACCTACTAACCGCTATTCCTACCTACATGCCTCCAGCTTTCATCCAGACCACACCACATGATCCATTGTCTACAGCCAAGCTCTACGATACAACCGCATTTGCTCCAACCCCTCAGACAGAGACAAACACCTACAAGATCTCTATCAAGCATTCTTACAACTACAATACCCACCTGCTGAAGTGAAGAAACAGATTGACAGAGCCAGAAGAGTACCCAGAAGTCACCTACTACAAGACAGGCCCAACAAAGAAAATAACAGAACGCCACTAGCCATCACCTTCAGCCCCCATCTAAAACCTCTCCATATCATACAATCATAGAATCATAGAATATCAGGGTTGGAAGGGACCTCAGGAGGTCATCTACTCCAACCCCCTGTTCAAAGCAGGACCAATCCCCAATCAAATCATCCCAGCCAGGGCTTTGTCAAGCCTGACCTTAAAAACTTCTAAGCAAGGAGATTCCACCACCTCCCTAGGTAACGCATACCAGTGTTTCACCACCCTCCTAGTGAAAAAGGTTTTCCTAATATCCAACCTAAACCTCCCCCACTGCAACTTGAGACTATTACTCCTTGTTCTGTCATCAGCTACCACTGAGAACAGTCTAGATCCATCCTCTTTGGAACCCCCTTTCAGGTAGTTGAAAGCAGCTATCAAATCCCCCTTCATTCTTCTCTTCTGCAGACTAAACAATCCCAGTTCCCTCAGCCTCTCCTCATGTGTTCCAGTCCCCTAATCATTTTTGTTGCCCTCTGCTGGACTCTTTCCAATTTTTCCACATCCTTTTTGTAGTGTGGGGCCCAAAACTGGACACAGTACTGCAGATGAGGCCTCACCAATGTCGAATAGAGGGGAACGATCACGTCCCTTGATCTGCTGGCAATGCCCCTACATATACCTCCCAAAATGCCATTGGCCTTCTTGGCAACAAGGGCACACTGTTGACTCATATCCAGCTTCTCGTCCACTGTAATCCCTAGGTCCTTTTCTGCAGAACTGCTGCCGAGCCATTCGGTCCCTAGTCTGTAGCGGTGCATGGGATTCTTCCATCCTTAGTGCAGGACTCTGCATTTGTCCTTGTTGAACCTCATCAGATTTCTTTTGGCCCAATCCTCTAATTTGTCTAGGTCCCTCTGTATCCTATCCCTACCCTCCAGCGTATCTACCTCTCCTCCCAGTTTAGTGTCATCTGCAAACTTGCTGAGGGTGCAATCCACACCATCCTCCAGATCATTGATGAAGATATTGAACAAAACCGGCCCGAGGACCGACCCTTGGGGCACTCCACTTGATACCGGCTGCCAACTAGACATGGAGCCATTGATCGCTACCCGTTGAGCCTGACAATCTAGCCAACTTTCTATCCACCTTATAGTCCATTCATCCAGCCCATACTTCTTTAACTTGCTGGCAAGAATACTGTGGGAGACCATGTCAAAAGCTTTGCTAAAGTCAAGGAACAACACGTCCACCGCTTTCTCCTCATCCACAGAGCCAGTTATCTCGTCATAGAAGGCAATTAGATTAGTCAGGCATGACTTGCCCTTGGTGAATCCATGCTGACTGTTCCTGATCACTTTCCTCTCCTCCAACGCATCATCAAGGATCTACAACCTATCCTGAAGGACGACCCATCTCTCACAGATCTTGGGAGACAGGCCAGTCCTTGCTTACGGACACCCCCCCAACCTGAAGCAAATACTCACCAGCAACACACACTACACAACAGGACCACTAACCCAGGAACCTATCCTTGCAACAAAGCCCGTTGCCAACTGTGTCCACATATCTATTCAGGGGACACCATCATAGGGCCTAATCACATCAGCCACAATATCAGAGGCTCGTTCACCTGCACATCTACCAATGTGATATATGCCATCATGTGCCAGCAATGCCCCTCTGCCATGTACATTGGTCAAACTTGACAGCCTCTACCTAAAAGAATAAATGGACACAAATCAGACGTCAAGAATTATAACATTCAAAAACCAGTCAGAGAACACTTCAATCTCTTTGGTCACTCGATTACAGACCTAAAAGTGGCAATACTTCAACAAAAAAACTTCAAAAACAGACTCCAACGAGAGGCTGCTGAATTGGAATTAATTTGCAAACTGGATACAATTAACTTAGGCTTGAATAGAGACTGGAAGTGGATGGGTCATTACACAAAGTAAAACTATTTCATTGGCATCCGATGAAGTGAGCTGAAGCTCACGAAAGCTTATGCTCAAATAAATTGGTTAGTTTCTAAGGTG
This sequence comes from Chelonia mydas, assembly GCF_015237465.2. NCBI lineage: Eukaryota > Metazoa > Chordata > Testudines > Cheloniidae > Chelonia > Chelonia mydas. The sequence goes on from NC_057850.1 coordinate 254,507,827, forward strand.
CCACAAGTACTCCTTTTCTTTTTGCGAATACAGGCTAACACAGCTGCTACTCTGAAACCTATTTCCCCATGTTTATCCCCCCCCACCCCCCCACTCTTCCTCAGACGTTCTTGTCAACTGCTGGAAATGGCCCACCTTGATCATCACTGCAAAAGGTTACCTCCTCCCCTCCCCCCCACTCTCCTGCTGGTAATAGCTTACCTTAAGTGATCACTCTCGTTACAGTGTGTATGGTAACACCCATTGTTTCATGTTCTCTGTGTATATAAATCTCCCCACTGTATTTTCCACTGAATGCATCCGATGAAGTGAGCTGTAGCTCACAAAAGCTTATGCTCAAATAAATTTGTTTGTCTTTAAGGTGCCACAAGTCCTCCTTTTCTTTTTGCGAATACAGACTAACATGGCTGCTACTCTGAAAACAGATCAGTCTATAGTTTCACTGTCTGTGGTGAATGAAGTGCAAACAAGTTTGCAAATTGCAGAACTAGAGGAAAGCAAAATTTGACTTTTAAGACTCTCTTTAGCAACCAAAAATGTTATTAAATAATCCAGGAAAGTATTTAAATAGTATTTTTATATTGTTTTATTTTACATTGAAATCAATTAATAGTTTAATAGTTTTCCAGCCCGGGCCATGGACATGGAAGTAGATTTGGGGGCATGGGGAGGGCATGAGGCAAAGGATAGGAGTGGAGAGGTGATGAAAACTCTGTGGTCTTGGATCCACCACTCCTCATGTTGCAAACATGCTCTTGCTGCTCTACTAAAGCAGTGGCTGGCTTCTTGAAAGCCACCCACCTTCCCTTGGCATTCTTATAGTATCCCTCAGAATAACTGGTGGTGGGAGCAACTCACATGGGCATGGTTATATTCTCAGGCAGCCCTGCCTGCTGGCCCAAACTCCTCTTAGGTCTACTCGTTGGGCACTCAAAGCCACAAGAGCAGATGCATCCAGGACCTTGCAGCCACCAACACATCAAGGAAAAGAGAAAAACAACAAACGGAAAACAAAATATCTCCCACAACAACACAGGATTAAAACAAAAGAGAATGAAAAGGGCAGGAAAGAGAAAATTGATAGAAAAAAGGAGAGTGACTACTGAGACATGGTTAGAAGGGATCTGAGGAGGAAAAGGATCCATCCTCCAATCCCTCAGAGAAAAGAAAGATTGGGCACCACTGCTGTAAATGACCATCTAGTAGAAATTATTTTATTTATAGTAGCACCCACAGTTAACTAGCACTTTCCAGTCATTCAAGGAGGGACAGCCACTGCCTTGGGGACCTCAGAGTGTTAAGACACATAGACATATAGACAGAGGTTAGGGAAAGGGGAAAAACAAATATGGATTTTTTAAAAATACAGATCCACTACAGACAGCATGGGAAAAATGGGTCTTTTCGAGAGACTTAAAGAACAGAATAACAAAGCAACTGTTGCCATGAACAGATTGTTTCACAATTCACAGTGATGAGAGACGTAGTGTGAAAACTACTGGGTTTTCAGCTGTCCGTCTCTATGTGTTATAGAGTATTTGTATAAATATTGTACTCAGCTTGGGCATGGGCATTCCAGAATTATTCTTTGAGGGGAGAACTGTCTGATCTATCTGATGGCTTTGTGTTTGGAGAAACAGAGTTTAAGAGTCATGTATTTTGCATGTTACCAATAAGGCTGGAAATTGAAATGTGAGTTTCATTGAAAAAACCCCCCACCATCTCCATTAGGCTAAAAGCCCCAAGTTTCTGGAATCAGAACAAAGGTTAGAAGTTCAAATTCAGGTTTGGCGTAAGTGGGAATAATTCCTATTGAGATCATGTTTCAGTTTTGACTCTCCCAGTGACATGGTGCTTTGAACCTAGAATGCAGCGTGAAACTTTCGAGCTCAGCCAACTCCATGAGAAATGGAACTGAAAATTTGTACAGCTTTAGTATTGATATGATATCCCCACCGATCTCTTCCTGATGTTATAAAGTACTTTTGCGTGGTGACACCCGAAACTGCTCACTCGTGGTTTGTGGCGCTCATATTAATTTAAACAGTTCAGGGGAGCACTTTTATTACAGCAGGCAGAGACTGTCACAGGAGACCTTCTATATATAATGAAGGGTGAAGAGATGCCATTCAGACAGTGCTGTTTATTTATATTCTGCAGAGATTCCCCTTTGTTTTTTGATTGTGGTGGTGTAAACTCACGTAGGTGACGCCTGCTGGTGACAGCTTGCACTGAGAGGCTGCTTGCACTTCTGCTATCAGGTTTGGTATGCTTCAGGGCAGAGAGCAAAATAAGAAAGGAGGAGGGAATTCCTTAGTGAGGCAACTGTTTATCATTTCTGTGCTTAGCCACTCTTATTGATTTAGCCACCCAATAACTGTAGTCCAGATACAGTCCTTATTCATAGCAGTATTTCAGTGGTGCCTTGTGATCAGGGTGCCACTGTGCTAAGCACTGGACAAACACACAAGAAAAGACAATCCCTGTCCCAGTGAGCTCGCAGTCTAAATAGGTAATGTAAACAAAAGGAGGGAGGGGAAATAGGGGCACAGAGTGACTTGCCCAAGGTCACACAGCATGTCAGGGGCAGAGCTGGAAATAGTACCCAGCTCTCCAGACTCCCATCCAGTGCTCAATCCACTAGACCTCACTGCTTCCCATTGGTGCAAACTTCCCCATCATCCTCAGCAATGAGCCTAAACTCCACTCTGGAGGTGCTATTTGTATGGGTTGAGAAAGTCTTCTATATTGCTTACAAAGGGCCTGATGACAGATGACTAGCCTAGGTTTTGTGAAGAGAATATTCTTCCACTGGCAACTAGACTGAGATCCGCAAATTCACTTCACACAGGCTTGGGCTAACCTAAAATGTGTTAACTGAGTGTAAACTGACACAGTGTTGTTCTCTAGCATTTGCGGGCATCCGGAAACAAAGGCTCAGAGGTGTGAATTCTGCACTCGCAACATGGCAATGTTAACTCTGAAACCTTAGGATGGTAACATACATGAAAACATAACTATTTAACTCCTGATCATTTTAGCAAAAACATCCAGCTAACGTGTTTATCTCACATTCCCAAATTACCTTCCGCATCTTCTCAAGTATTAAAATCCTCAAGCTATTCAATAACCAGCTGGCAAAACCTCCAGCTTCCCAACTGACAGTTTCTATGGTGCAGATATACATTTTCCCTGCAAAAATCTGTGGCAGGCTAAAAACTGAAACTCTGAGGGCTGCGTAAAAATAAATATGTAAACTAAATAATACATAGGCTGTTATACATGTTTATAATTAATTAATTAATTATCCCCCATTTTACTTTAAGTGAAGCAGTTGCAGAGCTTCCAAACTTCTGCTACAGAGTGTGTCAGAATCTAAGGAGGTGGCTGCAGAATTTAGATCCAGCTCACTTCAAAGCACACAGAGCCTTGTTTAATAGCACAAGTATAATCCTGTATAGTCATTAACTAATGAATCCTCCTCATGGTCTTATAAATGTATAGGTAAGTATTATTATTCCCATTTGACAGAGGGAAAACAGAGAGCAGAGCAAGTCACTATCAGAGCTGGGATTAGAAAGCAAGGGTTCCTAGCCCCTAGTCCTGTGCTCAGCCCACCAGACCACACTGCTTCCCAGTACCCCAAAAGAGACCAACATCAGTGAATCAATCAGGTTTTGCACAGGGAAAGCCTATACAGAGTTGGCCTCTTGTCAATCTGAGTCACTGACGACTGGTGGTGTGACGCAAGTTGAAAGTTTTGCCTGGTGACTCATGAATATATATGCAAAGAGACAGCCCCTCTTTCTGCCAGTAGAGTGACGGAATGATATGTTTGATTTCTTTTCTGTTAAGTTTCAGGATTTGAGTCACATCAAATGAAAATGAATTCCTCCAGGGGCAGTTTTGTGTGGACCTGAAGCAAATACATAATGCTAGTGCAACAGGATCTATAATGATTTCTGCAAATCTTTCCACAGTACATTCCCTTTGGTATTGCTTTCCCTTGGGGAGATTCGTGTGACAAATCTTCGTGCTGAATAGCATTCTTTTGTATTTGACTTATGAAAAAAGTCACTCCCACAATTCACTATTTTCTGAGGTTTTAAAAATTATTACAGGATAGCAGCGCTTGCTTGAGGAACTCTTCTCACTTTTGACCAATAACACGGAAAAAGTCTCAGGCTAGATTCTCTATTGCTCCTTGATATCTAAAGGGATTTGGATAATGAATATGGACTAGGAAATACCTGGGTCTTCCTAGCTGGGAATTGCTCTGGCTTGAGGAAGTCTGCAGCCATTGTAAAGCCACTGTATCTAGTTCTTATGGCCTCCATGCAGCCCTGGGGTAGGAGGTGTTTTGGGACATGGTCACAGCACTATGCACTTTGGTTATTCTCTGCTGGCAAACAACCCCTTGAGGGCCATAGCCAATGTGGGTACTTTATGGCAGTTCCCAGGAACTGCCATCAATCATGAAGCTAGAACCTGCCCCTCTGCAAGCCCCCCAGCTCTGTTGTGTGTAGAAGAAACTGCAACAGGAAATATGTTTTTTATAATGTAATTTAGTGCAAGTGAAAATGCTGGCTTGACAGATTTGGAGAGTTAAAGTCCTTTACCTGCAGAACAGATGCTATAATGGTGACCAGAAGCGGAAGCCACTCCACGCTGCCCCACTGATGTAACTGGGTGGGACAACTCCTAGGACTGAGAAGGTAGCTTGGTTTTCATGTCCTTTCAGTTTTTAGCCCCCCATGCTGAGAGAGATGTCAGTTAGTACCAGTGTTTTGGAAACCTCTCTGTTAGGAACTGTAGCCATTCCATTCCCTTCATAGGTGACTGAACATAGAAGATTAGGGTTGGAAGAGACCTCAGGAGGTCATCTAGTCCAGCCCCCTGCTCAAAGTAGGACCAACCTCAACTAAATCATCCCAGCCAGGGCTTTGTCAAGCTGGCCCTTAAAAACCTCTGAGGATGGAGATTCTACCACCTCCCTAGGTAACCCATTCCAGTGCTTCACCACCCTCCTAGTGAAATAGTATTTCCGAATATCTAACCTTGACCTCCCCCACTGCAACTTGAGACCATTGCTTCTTGTTCTGTCATCTGCCACCACTGAGAACAGCCTAGCTCCATCCTCTTTGGAACCCCCGTTCAGGTAGTTGAAAGATGCTATCAAATCCCCCCTCACTCTTCTTTTCTGCAGACTAAATAATCCCAGTTCCGTCAGCCTCTCCTCATACATCATGTGTCCCAGCTCCCTAATCATTTTTGTTGCCCTCTGCTGGACTCTTTCCAATTTGTCCACATCCTTTCTGTAGTGGGTGGCCCAAAACTGGACACAGTACTCCAGATGTGACCTCACCAGTGCCGAATAGAGGGGAATAATCACTTCCCGCGATCTGCTGGCAATGCTCCTACTAATGCAGCCCAATATGTCGTTAGCCTTCTTGGAAATGAGGGCACACTGTTGACTCAAATCCAGCTTCTTGTCCACTGTAATCCCCAGGTCCTTTTCTGCAGAACTGCTGCTTAGCCAGTCGGTCCCCAGCCTATAGCGGTGCATGGGATTCTTCTGTCCTAAGTGCAGGACTTTGCACTGGTCCTTGTTGAACATCATCAGATTTCTTTTGGCCCAGTCTTTCAATTTGTCTTGGTCATTCTGGACCCTATCCCTACCCTCTATCACATTTACCTCTCCCCCCAGCTTAGTGTCATTCATAAACTTGCTGAGAGTGCAATCCATCCCATCATCCAGATCATTAATGAAGATGTTGAACAAAACCGTCCCCAGGACAGACCCCTGGGGCACTCTGGTTGATACTGGCTGCCAACTAGACATCGAGCTGTTAATTACTACCTGTTGAGCCCGATGATCTAGCCAGCTTTCTATCCACCTTATAGTCCATTAATTCAATCCATACTTTTTTAACTTGCTGGCAAGAATACTGCAGGAGACCGTATCAAAAGCTTTGCTAAAGTCAAGATATATCATGCCCACTGCTTTCCCCATATCCACAGAGCCAGTTATCTCATCAGAGAAGGCAATAAAGTTGGTCAGGCATGACTTGCCCTTGGTGAATCCATGTTGACTGTTCCTGATCACCTTCCTCTCTCCAAGTGCTTCAAAATGGATTCCTTGAGGACCTGCTCCATGATTTTTCCAGGGATTAAGGTGAGGCTGACTGGTCTGTAGTTCCCCGGATTCTCGTTCTTCTCTTTTTTAAATATGAGCACTATATTTGCCTTTTTCCAATCCTCTGGGACCTCCTCTGATCACCACAAGTTTTCAAAGATAATGGCCAGTGGGTCTGCAATCACATCAGCCAACTCCCTCAGCACCCTCGGATGCATTAGATCCAGATCGCTGCACTTTTGCATGTCCAGCTTTTCTAAATAGTCCTTAACCTGTTCCTTCACCACTGAGGGCTGCTCACCTCCTCCCCATACTGTGCTGCCCAGTGCAGCAGTCTGGGAGCTGACCTTGTCTGTGAACATCTATCACTTAATAACAAGTTTTAGTGATTTAGTCACTTACAACCTGGCCTGCCTTTAAACCAGCATTCTGGACTTGAAAGGTGTGTCTACCATTCACCAGAGCCATCCAGTACTTTACTACAAGTTTAACATTATGAGGTTAATTACATCAATGCACCAAAATGCCAGACTGAGCATGTGTGTTGTGAGGAGCAGGCAAAGAGTTTTCTTTGAGAAGGAATCGCTCCATATTATTTCAAAATGTAATCTCGGGGGAATTTGTATTTATGGGATTGATGTCTGAGCACATATATCTTCTTACTTTGGAGTTGATAAGTAATACATTCTAAGAAGATACTTGTCTACAAACTCTTAATCCCTTCTATTGTTAACGGTGGAGATTCCTTGATCCAATGCCTCATGTTCTTGCTACTGACAGTGCTTCTCACATGCGTTTTCTTTGATGTCTGTTTAATATCACTTCTAAAATTATTTAAAATACAAACACTTGCATTTCAGTGGTGGCAAAGTTACTCCTGAAGAACTGTCAGCAACAGGCATGATACCAGCTTGTATGACACTGTGTCATTGCACTGGGTTATTATTATTATTTGTATTGCCGTAGCATCTAGGAGCCTTTGTCATGGACCAGGACCCCATTGTGCTAGGCGCTGTACAAACACAGAACAAAAAGACAATCCCGGCCCCAAAGAATGTACAGGCTAAGTAAACATGCAGCATTATGCACAATGCACTCATCTGCAGCCTGCTTTGGCTAAGACCCAGTGCAGTATCTCTGATACAGACTCATACTGTGGCGTCTATATTCTGCCCTTGCAGGTGGATGGATTCTATGGATTAATGGGTCTTTTCCAAGGTACACTTTGATCCTATCTAAGATAACAGAGGGAGACTTTCAAAACCACAAATGAGAGCGAGGTGCTCAACTCCCACTGAAAGTCTATGGGAGTTGGATGCATTTAAAAATCTGCCCCGAAAGAATATACATCAGGTTTTGCATGTTGTACTCATACTACCTATATAATTTTCTAATATTACTAACTGCACAAGGTGGAGGGCGATGGAGAATAAGGCCCAGTGTCCTTTCTGCTGTAGTAATCATATCCAACAATTCTCTGTGATCCCAATCTGTGTTAGTGCTTGGAGGTGCCTGGGCTGTTTGTGTTAGCTGTCCATCTAGAATTCATCTGTCAAGGGTCAGTGTTGGGTCATTTTTGTGTTTCTCATTTGAGTTAGTTACATTTTGTTTCAGAGATGGATCGGGTGACATTTGCTTCAAACTCTATGTGTCAAGGATATGAAAGGTTGTGTTGCTATCCGGTAGCAGGGGGTTGTTGTCTGTGAGTTTCACTGCTATCAAAATAATGAATTTCATTACAGCCTGAAGTTGGACATTAAGGCCCCAATTCATCAAGTTTAACATTATGAGGTTAATTATATCAATGCACCAAAATGGTACCATGTGGGGCTACTCACCTACTTAAAGCTAGGCACATGCTTAAGTACCTTGGTGAATGAGGGGCTGGAGGGAGACAATAAACTTGGTTTTGAATCCTGAGTTTCATCTTCCTGTTAATAAAAGGAAAGGAAGAAGATGTTACCCAGCAATCTCTGCTCAGTTACCCCAGTGCAAATCAGCAAGAACTCCACTGGCTTGAAAGACCCACTCACTTTTAAGAGCTAGATTCTCTCCTGCACCGTGATAAGCTCTGTGTGGTATGTGTGCATTGTGGTTCCCTGACTGATTCACAGGTTGCCTTGTTCATGATGTAAGGCAGCTCTAGCTGATGGATCCGTGGGCATCAGAGGATGCATGCCATGTGACACAGTGACACCGGAAGTTTAATTTCCTGTAGGCAACGTATTTTAAAATGGATCTGAAGGGATTATTATGGTTTTTGGCTGTTATTAACACACTGGTAGAAGAATCTCTAACTACACCTGCTGTGTAAGTGCTTTTATATTGGACTACAACAGTGATACTTGGACCTCAGTGATTCAGGAGCCAGCTTAGCGATCAACATGACCCAAAAGAGCCACAGTCGTGTGAATTCATTGTTTCATTTGCTATATATATAGCTCTCTCTCTCTCTCTCTAATACTATATATTATTCTCACAGCAAAATGACTGACCAAGTATTCTACAATTGATGAATAACCTAGTAAAAGCATCCTGCTTGGTTAATGATTTAGATGGGTTAATAATTAAATCACACAGCCTTTTAATATCATGAGCTGCAAAGAGCCGCAGGAGACACATTACAGAGCCGCTCGTGGCCAGCGAGCCTCAGTCTGAGTATCTGCCCTCCTTACGTTGGGTAGTACCTCACTCCACAAGCTATCTTACTGAACTCAGTGATACCACTGATCCAATATGGCAATTCCTATGTTATATTTATTATTTGAGCTGAACTCATTCGTTCATCTTGAACATTTTGGTGGGAGCCACCAGATAGTGCTGTGTCACATCATCTTGCACTTTTTGTCCAGGGTGCAAGTCTTTGAAGAAATATCTGTATTGTCATTTGTTTTTGCTGTATGATTTTGGTGGTGGGGTTGTTGCAAACAGCCCCAGAGCTTGCCTTAATCTCTCTACCTACAGTCTATTCTTGAGGTGGAGTTGCTTCCTGGATACTAGACACTGGTGTCTGGGCTGAGATTTCTGAAAGAGGGGTGTGCCTGCATGTCATTTATGACCCTCTCTGTTCCAGAACTAATGCATAGAGTGTAAATGAAACAAGTTACACCAAGAAAAATACCCAGACTCCATGTCACTGATTTCTGTTCCAGTGGGAAACTGACCACTTGCAACACCCCTCAGCAGATCTCTCAGTTGCAGGAGTAGCAGGAAGATCAGGGCCGGGTTTACACCTTGTGTGCCCCTAGGCACAGCATCTTCAGCTCCCCACCGCCTGCAGCTGACCTTCTGCAGCGCCCCCCTGCTCACAGACCTCCCACTGCCCAGTGCCCCTGCACAGCCCCACCACAACTTCCCAGTGCCCCACACACACCCCCACACTGCCCCCAAAATCCTCCCACTGCCCAGTGCCCCTGCACAGCCCCACCACAACTTCCCAGTGCCCCACACAGACCCCCACACTGCCCCCAAAACCCTCCCACTGCCCAGTGCCCCCGCACAGCCCCACCACAACTTCCCAGTGCCCCACACAGACCCCCACACTGCCCCCAAAACCCTCCCACTGCCCAGTGCCCCCACACAGCCCCACCACTTCCCAGTGCCCCACACAGACCCCCACCCTACCCCCAAAACCCTCCCACTGCCCAGTGCCCCATACAGACCCCCCACTGCCCAGTGTCTCAACACACACAGACCTCCCCCACCCCCACTGCCCAGTGCTCCCCCAAACCCACCGCTGCCCAGTGCTCCCCATCCCCTCACAGCCCAGAAGTCCCCCATGTCCCCCCACAGAGACCCACTGTCCCGCGTCCTGTCCCCTCAGCCGCACTCACTGGTCCTGCGGGGAGGTGAGACTGTCTGCAGGGCAGAGCCAGGAGCTCTCCAGCAGGGCTGTGTGGGGCCGTCTCCCCCTCAGCCAGCCCTTCCCCCTGCCAGGACCCGGGAGTGGCAAAATTTGAATTTTTAGGCGCCCCTAGAATGCTGGCGCCCCTAGGCATGTGCCTGCTGTGCCTAATGGGAAATCCGGCCCTGAGGAAGATGCCCCGCAGTAGTACCCTTGAAGATCTTTCAAGGGCTCGTTTGTATTTGTGGAACATAGTTAAGGGGCAAGTAGGGCTTTACTCTGCCCTAACTCAGACAAACTGCTGGTGATATCAGTGAGAATTTTCCTTGCCCACTGAAGTCAATAGCTATTTCCTTGAATAAACACTGATTAAGGATCTTAGTATTTGGCCTTAACATTGTCTTCTGGGATGTGCTTCATCTGTAAAAAAGCTCATCAATTTTTTTCAATTTTTTTTGGCGAGAGCAGTTCACAGCCCTGCGAGCTGAGACGGCTGTTGTGCAATTTAAATATAGAGGCGTTAATGCTGGCTTCAATTAACACTGATAGGATTCAGGAACTAACACGGATAGCAGAAACAGGTTTCTGTGAAACATCTGTGGTATATGTACAAATTGCCATAATTTTTAAATTAATTCCCAGCTAAATGCATGTAGTTTTAAACATTATGAGCCAAACTCATCTCTCCTGTAGCTCCGCTGAAGACAGCGGTGGATAGATGACTGTTACAAAGGAGCACAATTTACAGCAGCCCTGAGGCTGCTCTGATTTGTGCTGTGGGCTGAGTAAGCCTCTCATATGGCCTAGATTTAGGGAAGTGCAAAGCTGGCTTAAAGACAACTTTGCATCTACATCCCCCTCCATTTATTCCTGCATCAAGTGCAAGAATTGAGCAGTACAGAATCTGGACCTGAGCATTTTCGGGTGCAGTGCTGTGAATGGTCTCTGCGAACACTTACTTCTACGTGTATGGCTTTCTATTAGGAGTAGTCCCATTGAAGCGTACTTCACCACAGTGGTAGCTAATCAGTAGAGCTGGTTGAAATTTTTCCAGTGGAAAGGTATTCCATCAGAAAATACCGTTTGGGGTAAACCAAAGCTTCCTGCAGGAACATGTCAATTTCAACAAAATGTTGTTTAGGAAAAGAAAAAATGAAAAAAACCCAAAACCCAACAACAACCCTTTCTGATAAGACTGAAACATTTAGTTTTTCAAAATTCTGTGTTTTTATTTCAGTTTGAACAATTTTTTTTTTAAATCGTGGATTTTCCCATGCAATGGAAATTCCTGTTCCTGCACAGCTCTACTAATCAGAATTGCTGGCATTGCAACATTGTTCCCAGGAAAACTACTTTCTGGTACTCTAAGGGTGGAAGTCACAAACACAGCAAGTACCCACAGTAGTAAGGATTACTGACAGTAGTAAGTATTTGTAGGATCAGACCCTTAGAGAAGAATTAATACTTACTGTCCTCTCGTACTGTGATCCTTAAAAATCCCTTGGTGCCTTTTTGTAAGGATAGAGGCATTAATTCCTTTGTCCTAGGTACTTTCTAATTTGGAAAAAAGAAAAGGAGGACTTGTGGCACCTTAGAGACTAACAAATTTATTTGAGCATAAGCTACAGATCATTTGGGTAATTCCATGCTTGCCTACCTGAAAGTAAACTAGATCACCCACTTAGCTGAGGTTCATTCTGAATTTCAGGGGAAGATTCTTACTTCAACTAAGCTTGTTCATCCATTGCTCATAAACAGAAATTTGTTGGCAGTTTCCCACCAGTAAACTTATGTTTTACAGTGCAACTTGTATATGAAGATTTCAAATTACATTGTAGATATGAATTAATTAAACTTCACAAAACACTTCTAAAAGGTGTCGTAGGTGATGGTTATAATACTAATTTTACAGATTGGTAAGATGAGGCACAAAGATGTGCAGTGACTTGGCCGAAGTGACACAGGAAGTCGGTGGCCAGTTCTGGAATGGAACCCAAAGCTCTCCTCTGATAATTAGACACTTGCTGTCTCGTTGAACCCTGTTTTGAGTTGCCTGTGAAGTATATTTTGCAACTGTGCAGTGAAAAGGCATAAAGATGCATATCCTTGCTACAGTATACTGCCCATCCTCCACACCTGTGTGATACTGACAGGGCCATCTTGAGCTGTTGCTGTGGAAGTGACGTACTGAAAGTGTAATAAGAGCACTTTAACTCTTTTGCAGGGTTGATCTTTAATTCCACGAGTTCCTGTATCTTCAGGGGGTGGAGGGAAAATCAAGAATGTGACAAAGTGCAGGGAAGAATAGCCTCCCTAAGAAGCAGAAGGGGACATTGCCAAGGTAGAAATCACATCTGATTTACAAAATTTCTTTATCAATTGCACCTTTGATTATATACAGCTGAAATAATGTTAAAGCAGCTGACGGCATTCAACAGAAGCTCGGGAAACCATCCCCAGGTATAATTCTTCTGATAATGATCTGACATGTATTTAGTAGTTTTCATCCTAAAAGATCCCAAAGTAAATTGTAAGCTGCATATGAAACGCTTCACTCATCAGGGAAAGGCAGCCATATCTGTGAAGGGAAGAAGAACACTGTATCCAACTGAAAACATGGGAAGATATAGCCTGGCAGAACCATGTTACCCACTTTGTAATTTGATGAAGATATCAGAGCTAGCACCCTTACAGAATGTCTTTCTCATTCTCTTTCATTGCCCATCATTATGGTATCTGAATGCCAAGTAGGCAGCTGTGTGCAAAGTTCCATAGGATCTTTAATGACTACAGGTAGCTACAATCATAGAATCAAAGGCCTGGAAGGGACCTCAAGACGTCATCTAGTCCAGTCATCTGCACACTAAGTACTATCTAGACCTCCTTGAGAGATGTTTGTCTAACTTGCTCTTAAAAATCTCCAATGATGGAGATTCCACAACCTCCCTAGGCAATTTATTCCAGTGCTTAACTACCCTGATGGATAGGAAGTTTTTCCTAATGTCCAACCTAAACTGCCCTTGCTACACCTTAAGCCCATTGCTTCTTTTCCTATCCTCAGAGGCAAACAAGAACAATTTTTCTCCCTCCCCCTTGTAATGATCGTTTTATGTACTTGAAAACTGCTATCATGTCCCCTCTCAGTCTTCTATTCTCCAGATTAAACAAACCCAGTTTTTTCAGCCTTCCCTCACAGGTCATGTTTTCTAGACCTTTAATCATTTTTGTTGCTCTTCTCTGGACTTTCTCCAATTTGTCCACATCTTTCCTAAAATGTGGCACCCAGAACTGGACACAATACTCCAGCTGAGGCCTAATCAGCACGGAGTAGAGTGGAAGAATTACTTCTTGTGTTTTGCTTACAACACTCCTGCTAATACATCCCAGAATGAGGTTTGCTTTTTTTGCAACAGCGTTACACTGTTGACTCATATTTAGCTTGTGATCCACTATGATCCCCATATCCCTTTCTGCAGTACTCCTTCCTAGGCAGCCATTCCCCATTTTGTATTCCTTCCTAAGTGGAATACTTTGCATTTGTCCTTATTGAATTTCATCCTATTCTCTTCAGACCATGTCTCCAGTTTGTCCAGATCATTTTGAATTTTAATCCGATCCTCCAAAGCGCTTGCAACCCCTCCCAGCTTGGTATCCTCTGCAAACTTTAGAAGTGTACTCTCTATGTCATTATCTAAATCATTGATGAAGATATGGAACAGAACTGGACCCAAAACTGTAGGACCTCACTTCATATGCCTGTCCAGCTTGACTGTGAACCACTGATAACTACTCTCTGGGAACCGTTTTCCAACCAGTTATGCACCCACCTTATAGTAGTTCCATTTAGGATGTATTTCCCTAGTTTGTGGAGTTTAAAGTCTCATCTGAAAGACATCGCCTCCAGCAGCAGAGTGCACTGTAACTCTATGCTAGGGCACTGGTTGGGTACAGAACCAGAGAGAAGAGTGCCAGCTACTGAATCACCAGTGCCACTTCCTGTAGCACCTGGCTTTTTCCTTAGAGGATTCTCACTGAACAGTGACACAGCCTAACTTCAGAGAGCTGTCTGGACTGCCGTCTGAGGTGGCATGGCTACTGACGTATAAATGGTTGTAAAGCCAGGGGAATCGGGGTTATCATCACAGCCGTTTTTCCTAGATGGGAATGAAATTCCTGCTATTTTCCATCATCGGAACCTCATTAGGCCATGCAACCTACTAATTGATAAACACAGAACTGACAACCTGCGTAAGAGGGGAAGACAGAAGTCGACCCGGGACCTGCCAATCAACGTCACAGCCATCACTGGCTAGAAGTGAACTTTGACCTCTCGCAAGAATGATGCTGATTGTTTCAGATGCAAGGAGAAAAATGCAACCTTGCCTAATTATAACATCAATGTCAGGTCACCATACTCTAATGGGACACCTGCAAGATGGAAAAAAACTGACTGCAGCTCATGGAGTCCTGCTGCTGTGAACCTAGATACATTTCTTTGCTGAATATACAATCGGTTGGAAACTCTTCATAGGCCACTACGATACTGCTTTATACTGACTAGCTCCATACAAGCAAACCGTCTCACCGATTGCTTCATGGAGCTATGTGAGAATATACAGTTGCTAAAGTAAAACTTAAATAAAAGTAGATGGAGAGAGAAGTTAAAGGGTATGGGGGAAGGGAACTAAGATACATGTTTAGCTGAGATTTCAAGGGAGAAGGAAGGTTGAGAAGGCGGGAGAGATACAGAGAGGGTGTTCCAGAAGCAGGAGGTCAGATTAGATGATCATATAGTGGTCCCTTCTGGCCTGATAAAATCTGTGACAGGGTCAAACCCTGCTCATTTCGCTTATGGGAGCAGTCTTGACATTGTGGATGAGTAAAGCAAGCTGGATTCAGGCCAAGTTCTGGGGGATAGGCTGGTTGGCTCCAGGAAGCGTTCTGAACAGACGGAGAGCACTTCTGAAGTGAGTCAGGAAAGATCAGCCAGTCTGTGTTTTCCTTCTGTCCACTTTTTAACTTTTTCCTGGTTTTTTCAATGCAGAACAAACCTGGAACAGCAAGAACACCCTTCAAGGCGTTGTAGGTAAACACATGTTGAGACGTGGAACCAAAAAGTATCCATAATAAATGTGCAAAGAATATAAAGCCTCATATGGCCACTTCCAAAACTGGCTTCAGGCTGCAGCCAGTCAAGTCAAAGGCGTTCCTGTAAAGACTGATCATGGGTCTCTGTAGCTGGCCCAATGCAAATCAACTGAAGTCACAGGGAGTTTTTCCACTGATATCGTTGGAGTGAGTTCAGGCTCAGGGAGAGCTGAGCAGAGACTGCAAAATAAATAAATACAAAACCCCTATGAGTATTTGCTTGAATTAAAGAATTAATTACCTTTGGCGATCTACCTTACTACATACATGGCCCCTCTCACAGTTGTATCTGAGCACCTCACAATCTTTAAGGCATTTTCCCTCCCAGGACCGCATGAGGGGCTGTTATCCTCCTTGGGCTTTTGGGGAACTGAGGCATAGAGAAAGTAAGTGCCTTTCCAGAGGTCACACATGAAGTGTGTGTCAGAGCAGGGCTCAGATCGCCCCCTGCCTAGATGAGTGCCCTAATCACTGGACCAGACTCACTTTCCCGTAGTGCTCATATCCCTCCAAGCAGAAGAATGCACAAGAAACACATGAATTGGCCTGCCCCCTGCCCGCACAGGAATACAATCTGATCCTCAGATTTTATTTAGTCCCCACTCAGGCAAACTCCCATTTATTTCAATTATTCATTTACATTTATAGCCAATGCATGACATTCTTATCTCCGGGGAAACAGATCGGCTGTTGAGGTTTGATTGATGCTAGCAAATTATATTTCAGTTAACCTGGATCCGTGATGTGGTTACAAAGGCAATATGATGAATCACCCTTTGACTCAGCTCTGTAACATTTTAAAACTTACCAGGGAAGGAATTAGGCACACACATTCCTGCAGATAATATGTATGTAGATGCACTCATTCAATTTGTGTGGGCTAGAAATTATTACACCCTCTCCTGTTCCTTTGTCCTTTTACTCCAGACCAGGGAGCATGCACTGCTTACTTACAAAATCTTTCCTGGTGGTTCCAGTTATGCAGTGAAAATAGACAAAGACAAAGGAAATTTGCTAGTAGATGGACTGTACCTTGATCTGTCCTGCTGTATTGATATTGTAATAAACTGTGTGATGGGGAGGCTGGTCGAAGGCTCAGTGGATCTGCCTATCTAATTTCTTATGTTGTGCCCATCACCATGGCATCTCACTTATTTCAGTTAAAGTGGTAGGAAAGCACGGACTGCAGGCTTCTTAACGGCAAAGACAGCAACAGGCAGGAACCATTCTGTGCTGGAGAATTCTGGAGGTCGCCCACTTGAATTTAGAATCCAGCATCTGAAGCCGTGTCTCGGGAGGTGTGAAACCTGTAATTCTAAACCAGCTAATGAAGGTGCACTGCCTCGGAGCGCTTGTCAGACTGAGTTATGTCTAGCTGCAGGCAAGGAGGCGCTTACCAATGCCTTCGCAATGCTGGAATCCTACAGTGTGTGAATCTCAGAGACAAAACTTCCCACAGGGACCGCTTTAGACATTAGCCAAGCTGCCATATATGAAGGGACACTGGAGAACTGCGAGGAACGCTCTGGCTACTCACATCCAGGCAATCTAGGGCTGGGGGAGAGGGGCATTGCACCCAATAGCGAGATTCAGCGCAACCAGGATTATCCAAACCTCACTTATCTGATCCCTGCCCCCCCCCCCCCCCACCCCAGTATAAAGAGGATCATGTCCACTGACCTTAGCTAGGCACCTGACCTGTTTGCCCATAAATTTGAACAGGAGGGGACCAAGTTCGGGGGCGAAATCCTGCTCCATTGATGAGGGTGGGAGCTTTGCCATTGAATTCAGTGGGACAGGATTTCATCCCAGGTGATGTCTGTCCTTGACTTCACCTGCCCCTGAGCCAACAGAACCCACCTTTTCACAAGGTGCACCAGGAAGCTCATCCTAGGCTTTGGCCAAGGGGGTGGATGGAGTGTGATGAGGCATTGGTGTTGTGCTGGGTCAGCTGAGTGGGTGCTCTGTGTCTGCAGCAGCGAGGTCTGGTTGGGTCGGACAGTGTGTTGAGGATAGGGATTCTCTAGTTTTGGGTCTTTTTAAAGGCCCATGCTAGTATTTAGATCCTGGGGCAGGCGATGTATAAAACCAATGCCGATGCCTAAATAAACAGTGGGGGTGAAACCCCAGCCTGATTGACATCCAGGGGAGTTTTGCTATTGACTTCAGGAGGGCCAGGATTTCACGCCTGGTGTTCGAGGATGGGATGGGAAGCTCCTGGAGAAATGGGGACTGGAGGAGTCCTGTGAGCTTGGCTTCTGTGGCGCTCTGAACAGCCTCAGTCTTCAGGGACAGTCTTTGACAGTTTTGCTCTTTTGACCCATCTTGCACTGGGAATACTGATGAGCTGGGGGTGGGCTTCTGGCTCTGCACCTTGTCTCACACACCGTGGGTCTGTGCCATTCATGGCATAGCCTCCCCCCAACCGAAGAAGCCTGGGCCACCACCGGAGTCTGTGATTTTCATGTTTTCAAAAATCGATCCCTGTGCAGGTGGATGAGACAGTCACGGCTGGCCCAGTTCCACAGAGATCTTTGAGAGCTGCCGAAGTAACGCGTGGGCCACACCAGGAGAGTGTCTGAGGCCTGCATCTGCCTCAGTGGAAGTTTTGCCAGTGAGCCCAGCGGAAGCTGGATCACACCCTAGGGGAGATTTGCTGGGGAGAGGTCTCTCTTTGTTCCATGGCTGGGTTAAGGGGCACAGCACAACCCTGCTGATTTGGGTAAGGACAAGGGAGGAGAGGCACGCTGAAGCAGGGGCAGGAGTGGCTTTCTCTAGCTGTGTGTGGACATCGGTACTGCAGTCGGAGGTGTGACTGCAGTGTGGGGAGACAGATCCGAGCTAGAGTTCGTCTGGCTAGCTCAGCTACCAATAGCAGGGAAGCCGCAGCAGCACGGACTTCAGCATGGGCTAGCCGCCTGCGTAAGTACCCAGGGCTCTAGGTGGGCGCGTGCGGCCCTCGCTGAACCCCCGTGCTGCCACAGCTTGATAGCTATCGGTACCCGAGCTAGCTAGATGAAGGCTAGCATGGGTATGTCTACATGCGCTGCAATGACACCTCTGATCGCAGTATAGACATACCCTAAGGTACAATATCTCATCGCCTACAATCTTTCATGTATTTCTCCTCACAACACCCCTGTGAGGTAGGGCAGGGCTGCTCTCCCACTTCGCGGATGGAGAACTGAGGCACTGGGATGGGTTGTAAATCCCACACCAGCTCTGTAGGGGTTTAGAGGCATGGGAGAGCTTAGTAAGTGCATCCGGTTGCCCCTGGAGGAGGGGTCAGGACCAATTTGGGATGAGACCCAGCTCGGGAGAGCAGGGTGGCTACTATAAGGGTACAGCTTGAGGCCAGAGAAGAGAAGGAGGCCCAGGAGGAAGGTTGGCCTTGGGGACCCTCTCCTGAGAAGTAGCTCCGGAAAAGAGTCAGGAAAGGTGGGCTGCAGAGGAAGGAACCGTCCCTGGGCAGCAGGGCAGGACTGGATGAGGGCTTTGAAAAGGAGGCTAAGCCCTGAAAGGGGGACCAGATGAAGAAGGCCCAGAACAAAGGGGAGACCCAGGAGAGAGGAGGCAGGGAGTTCCTTCGGTCTGGGAGGGGCTGACTGAAGAAGGCCACAGGGCTGGAATTACACTCTGTGGCGGGCCCTGGACAGGGGCCAGGCACAGCAAGGCAGCCCTACGGGGATGGCATTCCCCAGGGAAAGAAGGAGCCGGGGGACCCTGAGGGGAAGCCAGAAGCCTGGGAACTGGAGGAGAGGTTGTGTCAAGCACAGGCTTCAAGGGAGCAGTATAAGGAGCTTGGAGGGAGGAAGTGGCCCATGGAGGGTTGCCACCCGTCCGGGTTTTACCTGGACAGTCTGGTTTTTGGCGTCTATGTCCGGGTGCCATTTGACAAGCCCTGATGTCCGGTTTTAAGTGAAATGCATAAGCAACACTAACAACCTTACTGCTTAGTGCAATATATTGTTCAGTACTGAAATGTACATTCTACGTTTTTGTGCTATTTTACGTTAAAATATGCCCTGTTCATTCGTTGAACTGCAAATGGCACGTAGCTAAGCCTAGCACTTATCATAGAATCATAGAATATCAGGGTTGGAAGGGACCTCAGGAGGTCATCTAGTCCAACCCCCTGCTCAAAGCAGGACCGATCCCCAACTAAATCATCCCAGCCAGGGCTTTGTCAAGCCTGACCTTAAAAACTTCTAAGGAAGGAGATTCCACCAGCTCCCTAGGTAACGCATTCCAGTGTTTCACCACCCTCCTAGTGAAAAAGGTTTTCCTAATATCCAACCTAAACCTCCCCCACTGCAACTTGAGGCCATTACTCCTTGTTCTGTCATCAGCTACCACTGAGAACAGTCTAGATCCATCCTCTTTGGAACCCCCTTTCAGGTAGATGAAAGCAGCTATCAAATCCCCCCTCATTCTTCTCTTCCGCAGACTAAACAATCCCAGTTCCCTCAGCCTCTCCTCATGTGTTCCAGTCCCCTAATCATTTTTGTTGCTCTCTGCTGGACTCTTTCGAATTTTTCCACATCCTTCTTGTAGTGTGGGGCCCAAAACTGGACACAGTACTGCAGATGAGGCCTCACCAATGTTGAATAGAGGGGAACGATCACGTCCCTCGATCTGCTGGCAATGCCCCTACTTATACCTCCCAAAATGCCATTGGCCTTCTTGGCAACAAGGGCACACTGTTGACTCATATGCAGCTTCTCGTCCACTGTCACCCCTAGGTCCTTTTCTGCAGAACTGCTGCCTAGCCACTCAGTCCCTAGTCTGTAGCGGTACATGGGATTCTTCCTTCTTAAGTGCAGGACTCTGCACTTGTCCTTGTTGAACCTCATCAGATTTCTTTTGGCCCAATCCTCCAATTCGTCTAGGTCCCTCTGTATCCTATCCCTACCCTCCAGCGTATCTACCTCTCCTCCCAGTTTAGTGTCGTCTGCAAACTTGCTGAGGGTGCAATCCACACCATCCTCCAGATCATTAATGAAGATATTGAACAAAACCGGCCCCAGGACCAACCCTTGGGGCACTCCGCTTGATACTGGCTGCCAACTAGACATGGAGCCATTGATCGCTACCCGTTGAGCCTGACAATCTAGCCAATTTTCTACCCACCTTATAGTGCATTCATCCAGCCCATACTTCCTTAACTTGCTGACAAGAATACTGTGGGAGACAGTGTCAAAAGCTTTGCTAAAGTCAAGGAACACCACGTCCACTGCTTTCCCTTCATCCACAGAGCCAGTTATCTCGTCATAGAAGGCAATTAGGTTAATCAGGCATGACTTGCCCTTGGTGAATCCATGCTGACTGTTCCTGATCACTTGCTGGCCTGTAGTTCCCAGGATCCTCCTTCTTCCCTTTTTTAAAGATGAGCTCTACATTAGCCTTTTTCCAGTCATCCGGGACTTCCCCGGATCGCCATGAGTTCACTTCCTGGTGTCTCGTTTTGACATATCTATCATCAGCTGATGTGACAGGCGATTCATGGCTCGCGGGATTTCAGGGAAGAGGACATAAAATCCTGCAAGGAGAGGACCTTCCCCCTGGCCTGCAAATCATTCCGTTATACGTGGAAATGGCGGTGGCAAATGAACAATCAACTCCGTTTGTGACAAAGTTAAAAGATTTTGTTCTTTCTGAGACGAGTGGCTTGAAATGGAAAAGTTTAAAGCCTGCCTTTAATAAACCCCACAGTGATACAACCTCAGCAAGACGCAATCTATGCCACATTTCATTTACAGTAAAAAGCACATCCCTCGGCTCATGCCGCTTCCCGCCGCCCCCGTTGGCCTGGAGCGGCGAACCGCGGGCAGGGGGAGCTGCGATCGGCCGGACCTGCGGATGCGGCAGATAAACAAACCATCCCGGCCTGCTAGCTGATTTCCCTGACGGGCTGCGTGTCAAAGGTTGCCGATCCCTGCTCTATATAAGGTCTTTCCAGACTCCAAAACTGTGACGAACTTACACTGTGGAAGAACAAAAAGCAAAGCAATTGTGCATACCGTGTCGTGCCCGTGTGCAGTAGAATCAGTTATGCTGGAGATATAGGAGGGAAAACCTTTTTCACTCTCTCTCGATGCATCAAAACAGGGAAAGCTAAAATAATTTCCCATTGCTGTGACCTATTTCACCAAGGATAAGGGGCTTAAGAAGGGTGTGATCGACATTTTTGAAGGCTCAAATGAAACTTCAGACTCTATTTCCACTCGCGTATGCGAGGTGCCGAACGGTCTCAGTCTCAAGAACGTAGTTTCGTATGGTACCAACAATGCACTATGGTGTGTATCGTTCTGTACATAGTACATACCAATCTGAAGAATGAAAATGGCAAACTTCCCGCTGCTGGTTGCAATTGTCATCTGCCGCACTATGGTGCAAAACATGGCGATAAAAACTTGCCATAAGACGTAGAATCGTTTGTTATTAAGGGGGACAATGAATTTCCCTGCAGTGCAAAGTATGTCAGTGAGCTGCAACTGTGCTTGGATACGATATTGATGTGAGCTGATATTGGTATTGATCTGATATCAGCTTCAGATATGCTTTGGCAGAAATTTGTTTCCAAATCAACACGACTAAAATAATTCTGTTGAACGATGCACCGTTAGAAAATTACGTTGCTGAGCTGTTTGTTGATTTTACGACACAATTTTGCTCCTGCCTGAACGCAAATGGTACGTTAGCTAAACCTTTTCAGTGCACTGCACTATACGTACTTCCCGCAAAGACGAAATAACGTCATTCTGGCAGCATCCCTGCAGGGCCTCGTTTTCAAAAGAGCTGTGACGGCAACGTGTTTTTTTAAAATCAGAAAAGACATGCTGTGCCAGACCCATCCACCTCATCCAGGCCCACCCACCTCATCAAGCCCCCAACCCCACTCCTTGGGTGGAGCGCTGGGTGGGTGGAGTGGGGCAAGCCCCCGACCCCGCTCCTCGGCGGGAGCTCCAGGTGGGTGGAGAGGGGTAAGCGCCTGACCCTGCTCCCCGGTGGGAGCGCTGGGCAGGGGGAGTGGGTCAAGCCTCCGACCCTGCTCCCCGGCAAGAGCGCTGGGCGGGCAGAGCTGGGCAATGGAGCTTGAGGGCTGGACTAAAAAGTCTGAATCATAGAAT
Organism: Chelonia mydas; assembly: GCF_015237465.2. NCBI lineage: Eukaryota > Metazoa > Chordata > Testudines > Cheloniidae > Chelonia > Chelonia mydas. Next base: position 254,530,085 of record NC_057850.1, read on the forward strand.
CATAGAATATCAGGGTTGGAAGGGAGGTCATCTAGTTCAACCCCCTGCTCAAAGCAGGACCAATCCCCAACTAAATCATTCCAGACAGGGCTTTGTCAAGCCTGACCTTAAAAACTTCTAAGGAAGGCGATTCCACCACCTCCCTAGGTAACGCATTCCAGTGTTTCACCACCCTCCTAGTGAAAAAGTTTTTCCTAATATCCAACCTAAATCTCCCCCACTGCAACTTGAGACCATTACTCCTTGTTCTGTCATCAGCTACCACTGAGAACAGTCTAGAGCCATCCTCTTTGGAACCACCTTTCAGGTAGTTGAAAGCAGCTATCAAATCCCTCCTCATTCTTCTCTTCTGCAGACTAAATAATCCCAGTTCCCTCAGCCTCTCCTCATAAGTCATGTGTTCCAGTCCCCTAATCATTTTTGTTGCCCTCTGCTGGACGCTTTCCAATTTTTCCACATCCTTCTTGTAGTGTGGGGCCCAAAACTGGACACAGCACTCAAGATGAGGCCTCACCAATGTCGAATAGAGGGGAACGATCACGTCTCTCGATCTGCTGGCAATGCTCCTACTTATACAGCCCAAAATGCCCTTAGCCTTCTTGGCAACAAGGGCACACTGTTGACTCATATCCAGCTTCTCTGATGGGCTGGACGCATAGTTTGCCCACCCCAAGGCCTAGTCTCCATGCAGACTTGTACAAGTTTAACTAAAGGTGTGACTTTTTTAACAGCTTTAAACAAGAGTAAATGTGGTAGGGGGAGATGGATAGGAGTTGGTTGGAGGAGAGGGGCTAATTTTTCCTAACTTTCTGTCTGCCTGGCTCCCTGCTACAGATTTAAAGACAAACATATAGCCTCCCAGACAGAGCTAGCCTAAAATGAGTGATGGAAGTTTCCAGCACCTCCCTCTGTCTCTGCCCCCAGGCTAGTGCTCTGATCTTCCAGTTTTGGTACATGGCATCTGGCTGCATTCCCTGGTGGACTGATCATTAAAATGGGGATAGCCCCCATGGGGGCATTACACAACTCCCCAATTCATATCTATGGAGCTTTGGAAACATTTTAAAGTACCCTTAAAATTCTGCCTTGTGATTTCATTGATTATTCTGCCTGATGGGGGACTTCTTGCAGCCGCCCTTCTGTAGGCCCTGAGATCTCTGGATACAATGGAACTAGTGTTGTTCTCCAGGACAGGGTGAGCAGCACCTGGAGAGCCTGCAGATGTGCGCTGCAGGCTCTTCTTAACGGGGCTGGACAAGGGTGAGGTCATTGAAGCCACCACTGTGTGGCTTCATTTTATCTATTATCGTAGCACTGAGGGGTCACAGACCAGTCCCCGATGGTGCTAGGTGCTGTACAAACGCAACAAAAAGATGGGCCTGCCCCTCCTATAGTAACTTTAGTCCTAGGTTCTCAGAGAGCTTTGCAAATACTAATGAATGAAGCCTCAGAACCCCCTGTGAGGCAGCAGGTGAGTAAGGGTTGGAACAAATCTGTGGCCCCCTAGAGCAGGTTCATCATGGTTATCTCTGGGCTGCACTCCCAGGTCACTTAGAACATCATGGGGACAGCGGGGACAGAACTCACATCTACCTGCGCCAAAAGGCAGGCAGGCCCCTGCCGCCTGAGCTAAGGGAGGCTCTCACCTGCTAAGCTGGGGTCTGTGACACACAGCTGAGGAACAATGAGTCTGTCTGGTAAAAGGGGCTTCCCAAAGTGTAGGGTGCACTCCTATGGGGAGGGCTGAAGGACTAACTCTGCGGTGACACGCACAGGCCTCTCCACTCTCAGGTTTCATTTAAAAATAAGTCTCTACCTGTTATGGAGGCAGAGAAAACCTTCAAAATATGACCTGAGTGTAACCAAAGCAGAGACATCTCCTTCCTCTTCACCTACGATGTTAGACCTTGACGTCAGTACCTCCTGGATCTGTGACAATAAGGAGAAGCTTTGCTTTAGAAGTGAATAGATAAAGAATATTAGTTGTGTTGCTTTCAGGGGTCCAGTGCACTTCTCCACAGCCCTGGAAATGATTTGTCAAGGACAAAACCACCACCTTGATCCCTGAAGTGTGCTTTCCTTAGCAGAGAAATGTTCGGAATGAATTTTATATACACGGTCCGATTTAGCATATAGAAACTAATTGTGAGTGGCAACAACAAAACCAAATCTTTTATTCTTTGGACAATGGCTCTTTGGCTCAGTAACGTCAAGGCTTTCATTTTGATTCTGTCCGGCAGGGGGCAGCAATGAGTTTTAGTTGCTGACAAGGCAGCACCTGGCAGGTATTCCAGCTGTCAGCACAGCTGTGTAGGGAGACAGCCTAGTCTGAAGCAAGCAAATCACAACTGTGACGCCACAGACGTTCTGCAGGTACAGTAACATAATTGCCCGTTGTCACTAAGAGGGCAAATTACAGCGAACCTGAAGCACCTGTTGACAGTGGCTTTAATGAAACATAGCCAAGTTTTTACACGACTTAAAAATCGACAAAGCACGAGGGGTTTAACAAAAAATGGTGGTGAGTATACAGGACGCTGGACTGACAGCCCTGGAAACAGGACAACTCCTCTGACCTACAGAACAAGGTGCAACAAACAGGTCAACCTCACTCAGACTTCAAGCCCCACCAACGCACTTTAACCCTGATCACCTTTAGAGGGGTGTCTGCAGGGGGTCATTCCGTGGCAAGCTGAGACCTTGCTCCAGGGTGCCAGATGTGGGGAGTGGTCTTGTGTCCCAGAGACGGCTGGAGGAAATACTTGGACTGAGATCGAACAGCCGTCACGCCGTAATAACGCCTGGTCACTATGGATCCCTGGTTAAATTTGAACCAATCCCATGCAGCATCCACTACATCGCAAACATCAGCTAGGGCCGGGGCCGGGGTGTGTTTTCTTATAGACACTCAGCCTCTGACATTGAAGGATCAGTGGGCTAGCGCATCAGCATGGGAGGGCGTCACACCTCTCACCCCCAGTCAAGGAGATTTTGAATGCAGCCCTGCCCGGAGCAGATAAGAGCTACATAAGGTTTGACTCTGAGCTGCAGTGAAATGTCTGGCATTTCTCGAGGTCTGGTTCTATCTATTTTGCTGCCGCCTGAAGCCCTCCTGCCGTGTGCCACTTCCCTTTGTCAGCTACCAGCACAAACGTGGCGTGTGCCTGAGCAAAGGGATATTTAGACCCTCAACTGGGGGAGGGGGATGTTGCTCCATTAACTTCAGTGGAGTAAAGGCTAATTTACACCAACTGCGGATTGGGCCCACAATTCCTAGGGCAGCAGGTGTCTAGGTCGGGACAATGCAGGATGCCTGACTCAGATCCCAGGAGAGAGCCGTGTGCTGGACTCTGAAAGTAGAAATGACTGACAAGTCTCAGGGTGGAAGATCGCCCATTTAGAATTGTTTTGGATTTCCTTCTCTGCAGTGCCAAGCTTTGCTAAGCATTTTACACCTTGGCAGGAAGGAGACCATTGGGGTTAAGGCACAGGCGGGCAAGTCAGGATATCTAGGTTCAATGCCTCTCTCTGTGACCTTGAGAAAGTCTCTTAATCTGTCCGTGCTCCAGTTCCCTCTTTGTAGGCAACCGTCGATCCAGTGGATCATGGTGTACGTGATCAGGTGTCTGATGAATCTACTTATGGATTCGTTTGTTTGATTCCTTTTTTTCCATTTAGATTGAAAGTTCTTCAGGACATTATTGCCCCTGAATGTTTATCTGTACATCACCTAGCACAGAGTACCTTTGATCTTGATTGGGGCCTCTAGTGGTTTGTCTTCACAACAACTAGACACGTGCGGCTGGCCCGTGCCAGTCGACTAGGGCTTGCGGGGCTCGGGCTGTGGGGCTGTTTCATTGCCGGGCTCGGGCTGGAGCCCGGGTTCTAGGACCCTGCAAGGTGGGAGAGTCCCAGAGCTCGGGCTCCAGCCTGAGTCAGAACGTCTACATAGCAATGAAACAGCCCCGCAGCCCGGGCCCCATGAGCCTGAGTCAGCTGGCATGGGCCAGCCACAGGGTTTTCCTTGCTGTGTAGACATACCCCAGGTCAGGAATTGTTGAACCTTAGGTCCCAGCCTGGGCCTCCAATGTCTACACTGCGTTATGCGGGCCCGAGTCCGACCTTCTGCAGAGTCCTGGGCCCCTGGGCCCAAGCCCTGGCTTAGCACGATTTGCGTGTAGACGGAAAGGGGGTTTGGGCTCAGCCTGAGTTCAAACCCTGGGCTCACATTGCAGTGTAGACATATGCTGTGCCAGAACTAAGCGAATAGTTCATTTATGACAATGAAGTTCACTGTCTATGGATGAAATTCACTGTGGAACTGAGGGCTAGGTTAGGGTTTCTTGCACAGTGTAAGCCACGCAGTGAGTTGTGGCTGTGCACAGGGAGAGGGGCCTCAGTGGGTGAAGTGGGGCATTAGAGAGCGCCCCCTTTCTGCATCTCTCACCAGGAATGCACCATGCAGCCCCTGCAACCCCGCACCCCCATCCCGCTGGCGGCTCCAGAGCACATGAAGTGGAGGTAAGGGCGGTGGCAGGGCCAGCCTGGGAATCCCTGAGCTGGCAATTGCCTGCCCAGCCCCAGCTTGGAGTTTGAAGAATGGAGGCCAGGAGGAATCCTGGAGTCCTGATTCTCCTTCCCTAACTCCCACAACTGCTCAGGGGGAAGCTGCTTCCTCCCTGGATCACCTACATTAACTAGGGGAGACAAGCAGCAATCAGGCAGAGGCCCAGTCTCTGGTCCCCAGGAGGGAGCTCAAGGACCAAAAGAAACCCATTCTTCAACCAACCAATCATCCATCCCACCACCAGGGGCTGCAGGATAACCTGCCTGGCCATACCGTAGTACAGAGCCTAGCACACCGGGGTCCTGGTCTATGTTTGTGGCTCCTAAAACATAAGAATTGCCACACTGCGTCCCAGAAGCCTGTCTTCCAACGGTGGCCAATGCCAGGTGCATCAGAGGGAATGAACAGAACAGGTAATCGTCAAGTGAGCCATTCCCAGTTTCTGGCAAACAGAGGCTAGGGACACCATCCCTGCCCATCATGGCTAATAGCCATTGATGGACCTGTCCTCCATGAACTTATCTAGTTCTTTTTTTTTTGAACCCTGTAGTAGTCTTGGCCTTCACAACATCCTCCGGCAAAGTGTTCCACAGGTTGACTGTGTGTTGTGTGAAGAAATACTTCCTTTTGTTTGTTTTAAATGTGATGCCTATTAATTTCATTTGATGACCCCTAGTTCTTGTGTTATGAGAAGGAGTAAATAACACTTCCGTATTTACTTTCTCCACACCAGTCATGATTTCATAGACCTCTATCATATCCCCCCTTAGTTGTCTCTTTTCCAAGCTGAAAAGTCCCAGCCTTATTAATCTCTCCTCATACGGAAGCCGTTCCATACCCCTAATCATTTTTGTTGCCCTTTTCTGAACCTTTTCCAATTCCAACAGATCTTTTTTGAGATGGGGCGACCACATCTGCATGCAGTATTCAAGATATGGACATACCCTGGATTTATATAGAGGCAATATGACATTTTCTGTCTTCTTATCTATCCCTTTCTTAATGGTTCCCAACATTCTCTTAGCTTTTTTGACGGCCGCTGCACATTGAGTGGATGTTTTCAGAGAATTATCCACAATGATTCCAAGATCTCTTTCTTGAGTGGTAACAGCTAATTTAGACCCCATCATTTTATACGTATAGTTGAGATGATGTTTTCCAATGTGCATTACTTTGCATTTATCAACATTGAATTTCATCTGCCATTTTGTTGCCCAATCACTCATTTTGTTGCTCAGTCTTAGGAGCTATGATACCAATAACTGCCCTCACTGAGACTGTAGGACAACACACTCTCCTGGGGTTTGCCTTGACTTACGTGGCTTGCTTAGGAACCATCTCCCCATCTCTGGTTCTCCATCGCACCTAGCACTGGAGTATCTAGGAGCCAATTAGTGCTGCCCTCAAGTGCCCAGGCCTTCCCCTAGAGTGACAGAACTCAACCGAGCAGCAGAATTTGCACAGGGCCCAAGGGGGAGGCAAGTGTCACAGCGCCCCTTTTACTTTCAACCTGCCAGTGTTTTGACAGAGGGCTCCTTAATGCTGCTCACCGTTGTAGAGGAGGATAACGCACCTCAGCCCGATGGTGGAGGGTGTTGACGGCACTGGGGCAGCACTGAAGTCACTCAGCCCTAGGGCCGTGTCCAGTCTGAGTGCAGTGCATGTGCTGGGACATTTCGCAGTGCTACGTGTGGCTCATGCTCTCACATGGACCTTCACAGGTCATGGATAGAGTCCCCAAATACCAGCCAACTTCCCAAGACAGGGTTAGGACACTCTATAGATTTACCATAGAAGATCCGTGTGGGATGGGGGCATGGACTGGTAGGGGAGAAGGGATGAGAGGCTGTGCTGAAGGCCCAGGAATAGGAGTCAGGAGATCTGGGTTGTATTCTCTGATTCTGTGTGGCCGTGGGCAGGTCACCTCACCTTTCTGTGCTTTGGCTTTCTCGTCTGTAAAATGGGGATAATATTACTGATGTACAGCACTGGGGAGCTGCTAGGGTATAGGGCTTGCCGTGCGCTCCCTGGCCACGTGGACCCTGCTATTGCGCACTCTGGGTATGTCTATGCTGCAATCGAAACACATGGCTGGGCTCCCGGGGCTTATTTGTGGGGCTGTTTAATTGCAGTGTAAACATCTGGGCTCAGGCTGGAGCCTGGGCTCTAGGACGCTGCGAAGTGGGAGGGCGCTCGGGCTGCAGCGCAAGCTGGAATGTCTACACTGCAGTTTTATAGCCCGGCAGCCCACCAGCCCAAGTTGGGCAACATAGGCTAGCCAGGGGTGTTTAACTGCAGTGTACACATACCCACAGAGACCAGCTCCGGTCCCAGCCCGATTGCCTACACTGCTTTATAACCCTGCAGCCTGAGCCCCGCAAGACTGTGTCAGCTGACCCGGGCTAGCTGTGGCCAGGCTGCAGGTCGTTCATTGCAGTGTAGACGCAAGAGTTCTCTAGTGCACGTTGACAGACTGCCATTTCCAAGTGCACGATGGGAACTTTCAGTGTGTGGTAGCAGGGTCTACACAGCAACTTAGTGCATGGCAAGCTAGTGCGTTGCCGATTTTACACGCTGGCTTCCCCCTAAATTGCCATGTAAACAAGCTCCCACCCCTGAGACACTCTGACATTTCAGCGACAAGTTCCATAGAAATTGCCCGTTGGGAGAGTTTTTGTCAGGGATGCAAACCCTCATGCTTCAGGGCTTAGGAAGACATTTCTATGGGTAAGTTATTCCAGAACTGGCCATTGTTATTTATTGTTTTGTACCATGGGAACGCCTAGGAATTCCATTGGGGGTAGGATCCAATTGTGCTAGGCGCTGTACAGCCAGTTAACAAAGAGCCCTCGATGGCTCATCAGAGAGGACATGACAAGTGGGTGAAACGGACAAATGGGCTGGGAGGGGGTTGAGAATCTGGGGAGGGGGGTCAGGGACCCACAGCTCATTCCTTGGTGAAGAGGAAGGAAGACCCTGTGTTCCACCTTCCCAAAGGAATAATGGGAAGGAAACTCTGCAAGGGAACTTACCTGATCTGCTCTGCACCGTGAGTATTCACAGGAACCAAGATCCATCTGAAACAGAACAACATAGACTGGGCTTTAAGCAGTGGTGATCGTCCCAGTGCAGAAGAAATTGAGGGGCGAAGTGTAAATGATGGAAGTCCTATTAGCAGATATACCTGAAGATGAGGAATGGAAATGTGAGGAAAGTGATGGAGAATCGTCCAGTTTTCCTGGTGGTGTAAAGGGGAGTGATGATAAAGGAGAATGTGGCTTACAAGAAAAAGGAGAGTAATGACAAAGAAAAATCTGGCTTCCATGAAAAGGTCATGTAAAAAGAGAAACGATAAAGAAGAATCAGCCCCGCATGATGACAGAAACAGCAGTGAGAAAAATTGCACGCCACGAATTGTTACATCAGATCCTGCTTTATGGCCGGTGATCCTAAACTCTGCCTGTATTGACTGTACAATCTGGAACGGGCTGGGAAAAATCGAGGCTATGACGGTTCCAGTAAATGAGCAGAAGTGACACTTCTCAAAAAGTCACACTGTGAAAGAGTGCTCGAGAATGGTGAGACACTGACACGGCATTGGCTAGATTACTTGAAATCAACTGACAAAGTGTTTTCTGGTTTTGTTGCAAAATATTTGACAAGGATGCCAAATCGTTGCCAGCGCTGTCCGGGTACAATTACTGGCATAACTTAGCTGATGCTCTGAAGCAACATGAAAAGTCACCCAGCCATTTTACAGTCTGCTCCAAATGGACAGAGGTCGAGTCCGGGCTCCAGTTGAATACATGCATAGCCGCAGAAAACCAGCGCATTATTAATGTAGAAACCCAGCATCGGAGGAACGTGCTTGGGCATCCAATCTCAACCACCCTCTTCCTTGCAAAGAATAATGTGGCTTGCCGGGGCTCGTCGGATAAGTTGTTCACTGAACATAATGGTAATTTCCTCAGTTTGGTAGAGCTCCTTGGGAAACATGACACTCATGCGTGAGCACCGATGTCGAAAAGTTCATAAAGAAGCTAGGGACCACCACTGCAGCAAAACAATTCAAAACGAATTGACTGACCTTATGGCAAGGAAGGTGCCTGATAACATATTGATGCGGCTCGGAAAAGCAAAGTGCTACGCCGTAATAATGGCCTGCACTCCCGACATTAGTCACAGTGAAAAGATGTCATTTACAGTAAGATTTGTTGATGACGAGGATGGCTGTCTCCAGGCAGAGGAGCACTTTATCTGGTTCCGGCCTGTGGACGACTGTACTGGAGAAGGCCTCACAGAACGGTTTCTGAACGTTTTGAAAGGGAATAAAATAAAGCTTCAGGACTGCTGTGGCCAAGGCCATGACAACGGGGAGAACACGAAGGGAAGAAACAGCGGCGTCCAGGCAAGGATCCTTGCGCTGCATCCAAGAGATTTCTTCATACCTTGCGGCTGCCATTCCCTCAATCTGGCTGTGTCAGATGCAGCATCATCTTCTTTAGAGTCAGTATCTCTCTTCCGAGTATTGCAAAGGATATATATCCTGTTTCCAGCATCAACTATCAGGTGGAAGATCCTCACGGACAATGTTACAAATCTGACCATAATGCCATTAAGTGACACTCGCTGGGAGAGCCGCACTAACAGCATAAGGCCAGTGAAGTACCAAGTGACTGAGGTTTACAATACCCTGATGGAGTTGGTGCAGTCAAATAAAGCCGAGGCTGGAATCTGACACGAGGTGCAAAGCCTGGCAAATCAGATCACTGACTTCAAATTTCTGGTCTCAGTTGTGGTTTGGCTCAATACCGTGTTCCAAGGAAACATTGTAAGCAAGGAATTACAAACTCAGTGGATGGACATCACGCCCACTTCTACTTAGATGAGAAGCTGATTTGATCTCCTTGTGGCCTATAGAGACAACAGATTTGTACATGCCATCACTGCTGCAAAAGAAATGGTGGAAAACTTAGGAGTTGAACCTGTCTTCAAGGAAACTCATATTCATTGGAAGAAGAGACAGTGTGGTTAGGAGGGCAGAGATGAGGTAACGGGAAGCTCGGAAAAAAAATTCAAGAGGGAGTTTTTTGCTTGTTCATTGACACGGCTTGAGTGTCCATCAAAGAAAGGTTTGGACAAATGAAGCACCACAAAAAGACCTGAGGGTTGTTGTCTGACCTTAGAAAGGTGCTGGAGGACAGGAAAACACCCTTGAACAATTGTACGGACCTTCACCAGACATCGACACAGGGAGAATGTTTGGGCGTCAATGATAAAGACGTAAAGACGTCTGTTGAATTGGACAACATCCATCACATTTTGCAACACAGGAAGCACTCTCCATTCCAAGTTCTCCAATTCATGATGCAGAGCTGAAGGACACTTTTCCTAATGTGTGGATAGCTTTGCGGATTCTGCTCACGCTGCCGGTCACAATCGCAAGTGGTGAGCGTAGCTTTTCGAAGCTCAGGCTCATTAAAACATATCTTTGATTGATGATGGCCGACAAGAGACTGACATGGCTTGCTATTTTATCACTTGAAAATGCCATTGGCCAGCCTTTGGGTCTCTCTGACACTGTGCTTCAGATCGCGAGGGCAAAGTCAAGAAAAACGCCCTTTGGAACTAAAGGACCGGGGTTAACATTCTGAGGCTGTCTCGTACTGTAACTAGATTTAATACTGGTCCACCCAATGTTGGTGCTCAGTTCAGTTCCTTGATGTTACAACATTTCAATTATTCTTAAAATTAAAAAGTTTCTGTAAGCTCAGAGGAAACAATTTTTTTTATTTGCTTATATATGGCATGAATACATACCGATTTACAGATCCTAGCATGCAAATTTATCATCTTCTATGACAGAGATAAATCATGAATGCAAATCGTGCATCAAAGGTGTGAAATGGGCTACAAATGCAATAAAATATAAGGTATTCGAAAGTTTAACAAAAGGAAGGAGGATGCCGAAGACGCTCCTCACCTTAGGCACCATTTGGTCTAAGGCCGGCCCTGGAAGGAAGGATAGGCTGGTAGTGCTGCTTTGTCAAGACAGCTAGAGTTCATGCAGGAGAGCTTGTCAGGAGGCAGGGTGTAGAAAGCCCCAGGGAGGGGTGAAGTAAAAGGCCTGGGGCAGTGCAGTATTGGTCTGAGCTGGAGGTCCAGTGTGGGTACTGGTTTTATTTAGGGGCCCCACACGGGACCTTCCCGTGAGGGTTAGATGAGTCTCCCCTTCCACCCCCGTATCAACAGGGCGTGAACCCCGGGCAGGGGCTGGTGGGAAAGGACTGTTGTTTGGGCCTAGGGTCTTTTTATATAATACAGATACTACCGCAGTAGAAATGTCTCTGAAAACTACTTGCATTATGATTAGGGCCCTACCAAATTCATGGTCCATTTTGGTCAATTTCATGGTCGTAGGATTTTAAAAGTCGTAAATTTCATGATTTCAGATAATTAAATCTGAAATTTCACGCTGTTGTAATTGGAAGGGTCCTGACCCAAAAGGGAGCGTGTGTGTGTGTGTGTGTGGGGGGGGTTGCAAGGTTATTGTGGGGGGGGGGGGTTGCGGTACTGCTACCCTTACTTCTGCAATGCTGTTGGCGGTGGCTCTGCCGTCAGAGCGGGGTGGCTGCAGAGCGGCGGCTGCTGGCCGGGAGCCCAGCTCTGAAGGCAGAGCCACCGCCAGCCGCAGCGCAGAAGTAAGGGTGGCATGGCATGGTATGGCCCCCCTTACTTCTACACCGCTGCTGGCAGGGTGCTGCCTTCAGAGCTGGGCTCCCAGGCAGCAGCCACTGCTCTCTGGCTGCCCAGCTCTGACGGCAGTGCAGAAGTAAGGGTGGCAATACCGTGACCCCCCCCCTTAAAATAACCTTGTGACCCCCCTGCAACTCCCTTTTGGGGCAGGACCCCCAGTTTGAGGAACGCTGGTCTCCCCTCTGAAATCTGTATAGTATAGGGTAAAAGCACACCAAAGACCAGATTTCACGGTCCGCGATGCGTTTTTCATGGCTATGAATTTGGTAGGGCCCTAATTATGATAGTGCCTGGAGCCCCCAAATGAGACTGGGAGTGGGACCCCATTGTGTGAGGCTCTAGACCCACACATGGTCTGAGACAGTCCTGGAAGGGCTTGCAGCCTGAACCGGCAAGACAAAGGGTGGGAGAGAGAAATATTATCATCCCCATTTTGGAGTGGGGGAACTGAGGCCTGGAGAGGTAGAAGTAACTTTCCCAAGGTCACCCAGGCAGTCTGTGGCAGAGCTGAGCATTGACCCCAGATCTTATGAGTCGCAAGCCATTTCCTTAGTCCCAACAATAGCCTTGCTCCAACTAAAAATGGGGGAGCCTCTGCTCGGTACAGTATCTAAGGCAGGTTTGCTTTCACCCAGCAGCAGTTGAAAGTAGGAAGAGATGCAGACAGGTAGTATTTTATCAGACCAGGGGAGAGATCTTATTTGGTGCAGGCTGAGCCTCGGTCTGCAGGTGTCCCCTGGGCTGTGTGCTCATATACATCGTCCCAGCTTCAAGATAAGGCTGTGCATACACAATACAGACATTCAGCTGAGGCAGGAGAGCCAAGTCGCCATCCCAGTTGAAGGCATTTGAGTTCCTCTCCCGGACAGTTTTGTTTCTGATGAAGTTAATTTAAGTTTCTAGACAGTTGCTGTTATCGTCAGGCAGCGAACTGATGTCAGAGCGTGACCTGATATGAAAATGTTCTTGGCAAAGCACAGACAATAGGCACTGTTTCTTTTCAGGAAACGTTTGTATTAATATGGTGTTTAACATATTGGACACGATGGGATCAGAGAATCTGTAGATGTTCCTGTTTCAGAGGAGCAGCTGTGTTAGTCTGTATCCATAAAAAGGAAAGGAGGACTTGTGGCACCTTAGAGACTAACAAATATTCCACTGAATGCATCCGATGAAGTGAGCTGTAGCTCACAAAAGCTTATGCTCTAATAAATTTGTTAGTCTCTAAGGTGCCACAAGTCCTCCTTTTCTTTTTGTAGATGCTCATATAGTTCTTTTATTTACAAGCTGCGGCTTGTGGTAAATTTAATTTCTGCCTCCCTCCTCCCGCCCGTGGCTTGCACAAAAGCGCAGCTACCACCTAGGGAAAGTATTGATCAAGCAAGGCATGAATATATGTGGCAGTGCAGAATAGTGAGTAGCTACAGGTCTTGTCTCCCTCTCGCTCCCCAGTGAAGCCGTGTGGGTAATTCCCTATGGGTGTGGAGCCCATCTGACTTCGCTGGGATTCCATGCGACTGTGGCCCAGACCCAGAAAAGCCCGTGAGTCACTGACATTAGTGAACGACCAGCATGCTTCAGTGCTTTGCTGGATCAGGGCATATGAAGGTCTGCCTGTGTGGATCCAATTATAGGATCAGGACCTACCAGGTTACTGTAATTTAGAGGATACAAAATAGACCCACTAGCGATCCCTGGTAATCCACATGATCGGGATCTAGTTTGGATTAGGCTGTAATGTCTATATAAGCTTGGCAAACTGTAGCCTAAATCGGCATGGCCATGTGCCTGTCTCATTACAAGGCCTGATTAAAGCATTGAAGGGACCCTTTTCATGCATGGCTTAGGGACTCCTTCCTCGAGTCGACACACTTAAACCTCCATGAAGCTAATGCCCTGGGGGAAATGCTCATGGGCCTTCTCAAGCCTTGTGCATGCGCAGCAAGTGCTCTTGATGTCATCTGACCCTGGTTCAATGGATCGGAATGGCGTGATGCAGTGCATTGGGCTACCTGTGTCTATCTCATGTACTTAGATACTTCGATGCCTCCCATCACCATAGCATCTGAGCACCTCACAATCTGTCATGGATTTGTCCTGACAGCGCCCCTGGAGGTGGGGAAGTGCTATTATCCCCCTGTTACGGGTGGCAGAGAGACTAAGTGACTTGCCCAACATCACACAGTAAGTCTGTGGCAGGGCAGGGAATTGGTGGTAAGTCTCCCACGTCCCATCACCACTGGACCATCCTTCCTCTCCTTTCATGGAGCCTTGATTACAGAAGGGGAGGCGCACCCTCTGCGCCTTTCCATGCTGCATATTGAACTCCTGGGGGGAAATGGCGTTGGTCCCATCACAGGTCTAAAGTGACTGCATTAAAATGTAGTTATAGGTACACATCTTGGCAGTGCGGAAGTCAATGGCCAAACTCCCGCCTACTTCATACGCAGGAGTGTGACTGTGACATTGTGTAGCTGTGGATTTAGTCTCTGTCCATGTCTTCCTGCTCCGTTTGCCGGGCAGCAAAGTGCCTTTTCTAAGAGCCAGGCCTGGAAACTCAGCCTGGGATCTGAAAGCTGAGCAGGACCCAAATCTGCCTCCTGCATCTTTGTCACATCAAGGCCAGGATATTCAGATCAAGAGCAGCAGTATTCAGACAGTGATACCGAGCGTGTGGGTTGGTTCTACGGAAAAGAATCAGTTCATTCGAATGACTGCGGGGAAGGTGGAACACCAAAGTATGGCTGTCAGATGCGGGACACTAGGGCTGAAGGTTTGAGAACCGCAGTGCTATAGCTTTCTCCTGTGACAACGCCCCACATGGCCATCTTCCAATGGGGTTGGTGAGAGACGGCTGGGGACCAAAACCAGCTTGGACAGCTGAGATCAAACATGGACGTGCTGAACACCAAGGGCCAGATTCTCATTAACACATAGGCCCCTTTTACACCTCCCTGGAAGCATTTACACAGACCACACGTCCCTTTTGTTTTGTCAGCATGGTAAACAGTGGGTGTAAATGCTTCCAGAGTGGTGTAAAGGGGCCTTCATTCAAGGAATCTGGCCCAAAATAAATGGACTTGTGTGGTGCTTAAGAGCCCCTTCCATAGGAGCCTTAAACAGATGGTTATTGCTCAGCCAATTATCATGGGTAAACAGAGAATCATAGACATGTAGGGCCGGAAGGGACCTGAGATGTCATCAGATCAGTCCTCTGGCAGGACCACGTAAACCTAAACCATCCTTGACAGGTGCTTGCCCAATCTGTTCTCTGAAACCTCCAATGATGTGGATTCCATGACCTCTTTGAAAGCCTATTCCAGAGATTAACTACCCTTATAGTTAGAAAGTTTTTTTTTCTAATATCCAACCTAAATCTCGTTTGCTTCAGATTAAGTCCATTATTCCTTGTCCGATCGTTAGTGGACATGGAGAACAATTGACGAGCATCCTTTTTATAACAAGCCTCACCATATTTGAAGACTTTTATCAGGTCCTCCCTCACTCTTCTTTTCTCAAGACTAAACACGCCCCATTTTTTGAACCTTTCCTTATAGGTTGGGTTTTCTAAATCTTTCATCGTTTTTGTTGCTCTCCTTTGAACTCTCTCCAGTTTGTTCACATGTTTCCTAACCTGTGGCACCCGGAACTGGACACAGTTCTCCAGCTGAGGCCTCACCAGTGCCAAGTAGAGCGGGACAATGATCTCCGGTGTCTTACATATGACACTCCTGTTAATACACCTCAGAATGACATTAGCTTTTTTTGCAACTGCATCCCATTGTTGACTCATGTGGAATTTGTGAGCCGCGGTAAACCCCTGATCCTTTTCAGCAATACTGTTGCCTAGCCAGTTAACTCCTATTTTGTATTTGTACGTTTGATTTTTTCCTTCCTTAATACAGTACTTTGCATTTGTCTTTATTGAATTTCATCTTGTCGATTTCAGACCAATTCTCCAATTTGTCAAGGTTGTTTTGAATTCTAATCCTGTCCTTCCAGCATAGTGTCATCTGCAAATTTGTCTACAGCTTCCCCCATCCACTAGGTCAGTAACCCTGTCAAAGAAGGAGATTAGATTGGTTTGGCATGTTTTGTTCTTGACAAATCTGTGTTGGCTATTCCTTATAATCATATTAACCTGTAGGTGCTTACAAATTGATTGTTTAATAGTTTGTTCCAGTAGCTTTCCAGGTACTGACGTAAAGCTGAAGGGTCTATAATCCCCCAGTTCTCTTTGCTCCCCTTTTTAAAGATAGGTGCTACGTTTGCTGTTCTCCGGTCCTCTTGGGCCTCATCCATGCTCCATGAGTTTTCAAAAAAGAATTTCTAATGGTTCAGCAAGTTTCTTAAGTACTTAAGGTAAATTTCATCAGGTCCTGCTGACTTGAATACATCAAACTTATCTACATTTCTTTAACCTGTTCTTTCCCTATTTTGGCTTGAGTTCCTTCCTCCTTGTTTTTAATATTAATTGTGCTAAGTATCTGGTCACAATTTTTACCTTTTTATTGAGGACCGAAGCCAAATAGTCATTCAACACCTCCGCCTTCTTGGATGTCATCCATTCTTACTTTTCCTTTCCTGGTAAGTAATGGGTGTACACTTTTCTTCATCTTTCTCTTGCTCCTAATATATTTCTAGAACCTGTTCTTACGGCCTTGGTGTAACTCATTTTGTGCCATAGACTTTCTGATTTTGTCCCTACATGCTTATGCTATTCTTTGTTACTCTTCCTTAGCAATTTGTCCATGTGTCCACTTTTTGTAGAATTCCTTTTTGATTTGAGGTCATTATTGAGCCTGATGGAGCCATATTGGCCTCTTATTCGTTCGTCATCCTATCTTTCCTTCGCATCAAGATAGTTTGCAGTTGTGCCATTAATATTGTCTCTTTTGAGAAACTGCCAGCTCTCTTGAACTCCTTTATCCCTTGGATTTCCCCCCCCGGGACCTTATGCACCAGTTCTTTAATTTGTTACAGTCTGCCTTTTTTGAAGTCCATTGTCTTTCTGTGGCTCTCACTCCTTCCTTTCCTTAATGAGTGTTCTGCAGCCAGAACTTTGTTGATAATATGTAAGAGAGAATGTAATTCAGCTCCATTCCCCCTTAGCTTTGCAAGAGGGTTTGTCGGCATAGCTAGTGGTACTAATTGACAAGACCCAGATGGAGAAGATATTGGGATAGATTTCGTTGCTGAATCTGAGATCCACTGAGTGTAGCAGAGGGGACCATGCCAGGAAGCCACTTAACAGCTTCCTGGTTCTCTGCTTGGTTGGTCATAAGACTGTCTGCCCTCTGCCCAAGGGTCTGTCTGCCAGCTGGGAGTAGCTGGATTGCTATACTCCAGTGACAACCCTGGCCTGCCCTCCACATATCCACCACGCTGCCTGCACTCAGGTTGCAGTGGGAGTGCATAGGAATTGACCACACTGGCTCTTATGCTGGTTGGGAACTTCTCCAGACTTGGAGAATCCCCAGCTAGACAGATGCAAATGATTTATGCTCTTTGGGCCACCTGAGTGGACTGGCCGGTGAATCTCGCCCATTTTGACCAGGATGGGTGTCATTGTTAACACTCACTTTTCTGATGATGGCCAGACCTTATGGCATGATATTTTCCCCTAACTGCAGCCAGACTTTACCTTGCTCTATGCGGTGGGAGGGCTGTGCTACAAAGTACAGTCTGTGGGCTTCATAGCACGACTGAAATCTTTGAGAGCAGCACAGAGAACAAGCACACGCCATATGAAAATCAGAAGGGTGGAGGTCTGCCCCGGCCAGTCATGTTTGCCACTGCCTCTCTTTGAGCCTTAGGCTGACACACAATTCCCTTTCCGCCCTGGATCCTTTATCTGGATAGGAAACAAAGGGGCCAACCCCCTCCTCCACCCCCAACCCTTTTAAATTTCATAAAAATGAAAGGGACAATATGAATGTGAGTTGTAATGAGGCTAAAGAGACCAGCGTCCCTAAGCAGCATCTGTCCTCATCTAATTGGATTCGACCTACAATGCTGGGTAGGTGGGTGGGGGAAGCCCCCTTAATATTTCCATAATGATCCAATTGCTGTTGATCCCTTGCGGTTGGCAATAGACCATGTGGTTCTGATCATGTGATTCTCAACCCTCCCAGCTTGTGGCAGGACAGCTTTGTTCTCTTGGAGCCTGGGTGGGCCCGAAGGCATCAGAGCCTGAAAAGGTTTATCTGAATTGTTGCATTGCTTTATAGCAATAACTGCAGGGAGTTATTCTCCTCAGAATTAAGTCCATGACCACTGGAAAAGCATTAAGGTGGTGTTTCTAAATTCCAATTATCTTGGCCTCTTGAACAAAAAAACAGATTATGTGGTCCTGGACAAAAGGATTTTTCTATGTAACTTCTTGTCTCAAAGCCTGATAATGTGTAATACCACTATAAATACCGTAGAGCTAGGCTATCCTATGTTGTGGTCAAATCTCCCATTCAAAATCTTCATTTATGAGGGGGATCCATTCAACGGGGAAACCAAAAGCACATTCAGTTCCTATCATTACAGGCCTGACTGAATACGCCGTCTTTAAGATATGATCTGAACAAAATCCTCAGAGGCACGTTAACCGATATGAAAGGAGGAGTGGAAGGCCGAGAGTTTGTCTTCTGTTCCTCTCTGAAAAGACAGGATGCTCCATTCTTCCCTCCGCTCTGCCTTTTTTTGTCTTAAAGAACTCCCAGCACCCAGACAACCCTCCCTCCACCCGGCTCCCTCCAGTTGCTCATTGAGCAGAAATCTTTGGATTGCAAATGCTGATAAGCATCCAGTAATCCTTGAAGGCGGGAGTGGGACTGTGTGTGTGTGTGTGTGTGGGGGGGAGTAATTGTATTCAAGGAGGCAAGAATGATCTAGGACCAGAGATTTCAAGCTAGGATATCAGGGTTGGACTGGACGACCTAGGCCTCTTCCATCTCCCATGTCTACGGAGCCTGTTTTGTCACTTTTTCACAGTCAGGCCCTGCTGAACACGAGCAAACAGCCACATGAGCTGTAGTGCGACTTTGCAGAGTAAAGGAGGACTCAAATGGGAGAGTTGGGCCTGTTGTTTCTATTCCAACCCCGCTTCTATTCCAACACGTACGGTTACCTGAAACATTATGGCCCCAAATCTTCCATGATGGCGTCTGGCTTTAGGTGGGTCAGTTTTTAGACCCCATTTGAAGCCTCATGGGACCTGACTTTCAGAGGTGCTGAGCACTTGGCTTGCCACTTGATTCCAATTGGCTTATGGCATGTAGACCTTTCTCTTCACACCATAACAGAGGTCATCGCTGAATCTTCCTCTACAGGCTAGTCTACACGAGACGCTCTCCCGCCGACATATCGCAGTCCACTTAGGTCAGTGTTACTTATGTCGTTCGGGGGAGGTGTGTGTGTGTGTGGCTTATTCACACCCCTGATCGACATAAATTATACTGACCTAAGTGGTAGTGTGTACAAGCCTCTCCCTTATCTGAGTAGAGAAAGTGGGGAACATCAGTGTCCTAAGAAGCCAGCTAATGCCAGGAACATCAGTACTGGCCCAGCAGCAACAATTCATGGCCCGATTCTTTGCTGGTGTAATTCTATTGGCCTCAGTGGAGAACTTGGCCATTAATCTATGTTATGCAGGAGCTTTGACTAGATGACCATAATGATCCTATAGATACACAGAAATAGACTTTAATAAATGAATCAATCATCTCACCATGAGCCAGTTGTTTTCAAATTATGTTTGAATCTGACATGGGTGGGGTAGGAATGGACATTCACACTCCCTTAACGTACAAGCGAACTAAGAGATCCCACAGAGGCTCAGCTCTCTGGACGACGGACAGGACAAAGCCAAAGGCTAAATGTCCATGCACATGTTCATCTGAGCCTGAGCCTGCTGTACCTGACTCTCATGCATGTGGCTGTAGGTTTTTTATACTCGCATATGCCTGCGCACACTCATTGCGGCCACACAAGAGAATCTGCCCCCTTGAAAGCTTCTTCGCACTTGGGCTGTTCCGAAAGAGGGCCGTATTTTTTTTTAGCGATATTACAGCCCCTTGGCACCATTTGGGTGATGCCAAAGGGCTGCAACAGCCAGAAATACCCAGCAGAGTTCCCCTACCAAAAGGGAACTCTCAGCCAGTTCATCTGGGTCCTGCACTCCCCCGCCCGGCTTGGGAAGCGGCATGTTGTGGGCGTGCGGTGGAGATACGTTATACCACTCCTCCACTAGCACTGTACCACTGGGGCAACTTAGAATTGCCTAGCAGCAGTCCTAAAAGATGTCCCTGAGGATTGGGGAGCTAGTTCCCTGATTGCCTCCCCCAGTATCAAACAGAGCTGGTGCAGGGGAGAATCTAGCCAGCAATGTTCTTCAGAGCCATTTCCCACTTGTCAGCATCATGGATCTTGATGCGTTCAACAACAGGATGGGAGCTTGGCTTGGACAGTGATAGATGCTATCTGCACCCCTGAGATCATAAGACTAGAGACACAGTGGCCCAATGGATAAAGCACTGGGTGGGAATCAGGTAGCCTGGGATCTCTTCCTAGCTCTGCCATTGACCTGGCATGTGGACAAGTCACATCACATAGCTGTGCCTTGGTTTTCCCATCTGTAAAATGGGGATGGTGGTCCTTACCGAGTGTGGGAAAGCACTTTGAAGTTGATGGATTCAGTGTTCCATAGAAAGAGGCGGGCACAATTATAAAGTCAAAGCACAACAGGAAGAAAGACACATATGAAAACGCCAAAGGAATTTTTCTTTAATTGCAGGTGTCCTAGCCTGTGTCTGGGGCTGGCTAATGAAATGGTACCAAGAGTGAATGGCAATTGCCAGTTAGAACTCAGAATAGCTGACAATTATCCCCTTCTAAAAATGGCAAACATATGTTGGAGGAGGGGGAGGGGCAGAATACCCCCCTAACCGGAGTACGTTTGCCCTGCTCTTACTGTCAGCTCGGAAACACTGCTCAATTTACTTGTAAGAGAGAAACAATGAAGCAACCATATCTTCATGCTGCACAGCTGAGTGATTATACAGTAGAGTACTTTCCGAGAGACACGTGCTATCATTTAGGTATAATGGTGACGATCGGTGTTAAAGGTTTTTTTTCGCTGCTTTGCGATATGACGCTGAATATATTTGTGAATTGTCACCTGAGACACTTGCGTCAGTCACTTCAGCTTTGGCAGTTAATCAGCAAAGGTCATGACTTTGTGATTAGATGCCTGTGATGGGGTGGAATAAGTCTGGAGGCCCCTTGCTGGAGGCCTCGTGGCCCTGCTGCACCCCGCCCCAGAAAAGGGCAGTAGAGAGGTCCTCCAAGCTTCCTAGAGTGGCTGTGTGGGACACAGCCAACCAGGAAAGAGGCCGCAGGGAGCAGCCACTCAGGGCCCAGCAGGGTCCTATAAAAGGAGCTGCAGGGCCAGAGTTCAGTCTGCTTGCAAGGACTGGGGAGCAAGAAGTGCTCCTGGCTGGCTGCAGGAGTGGAAAGGCTCGACAGAGCAGCTGCTAGCAGGGGTAGCTGCAGGAACTGCAAGGGGCTAAGCAGGTCATTACCGGGAGTGGCTCAGCAGGGAACTGAGTCCAAGAGTTCAGCAGGAAGGCTGGGGTCACTGGGGATTCAAGTAGAGGCCAGGAGTCCCCAGCCACTGCTCAATTCCAGAGTAGGAGCCTTGCAACCTAGCTGGACCAAGTGAGGGTACCCTGATAGGCCCTGTTGGAGTGACCCCGGAGAGGGCTGCAGGACATTTTGGACTTATACCCTGGAAGGGGTTTGATTGTTTGCACATGGACTCAGCGGGAGGGCTGAGTCACTGAAGACCTGCCTGACAAGCGCAGCGGCTGACAGGGGGCACTATGAGCTGAGAAATGGTAAAAAAAAAAAACTTCAGGCACACACACACTTAACCAGGGGTGTGCTGGTGGGTGTAATGGGACCCTGCAAGGGGGTCCAGGTGAAGGTGGTTGGGGCTCAGCGGGTGGGGGGGGGGGTCTGGGCGTATGGGGCTCAGACTGGGGTCCAAATGCTGGGGGAGTGGGGCTTGGTGGGGTGGGGATGCAGGTGCAGCTGGTTGCGGCTAAGTGGAGTGGGGATCCGGGTGTGGGTGGCTCGTCAGGGTGGTTCAGGTGCAGGGGGAGTGGGGCTTATCAGGGGGTTCTGAGTGTGTGTGGGGGTGAGACTTGGTGGGATGGTCTGGGTATGAGGGGGTCTGGATGCATGGGGGTTGAGCGAATGGGGGAGCAGCTCCCTGTATGGGGATCCCTCCCCCTGCAGCTGAGGAGCAATGGGTACAGGAAGTGTGTGTGTGTTTGCAGAGCTTCTTGCAGCCTGAGGAGAAATCTGGGAGTGGGTCTCACCAGGCCCTGGATGCCGTGCAGGGGAAGAGGAAGTTCCGTCCTCCCCAGCCCAGCTGGGACTAGCAGCTGAGCCCAGCACAGGGAGAAGCCACCAGCCGGGTCTTCCCCAGTCCCAATTCCTGCCCCACAGTGACTTACCTCTATGCCGGCTGCCCTGGGCACCCGAAACACACTGCTGGGGAGGGTTGCATGACTGCTCTTGTGGCTTCCATTTGCTTCCCCATCAGAAAGTCATTTTTCTGCAGGGAAGCAAATAAATCTGTGAGGGACATAAATTCCACACCTGCTCAGTGGTGCAGAATTCCCCGGGGAGTATCACCTGTGAAGAAAACAGAACTTTCTTGGGAGCCAGCCCTAAACTGTGGAAGTAACTCCCTCAGGCGCAAAGGACCATCCCAAACCTTACCACATTCTGCTTTGAGTGCAAGGTGTATTTCTTTGACCTCACTGTCTCTAATGTAAACCTACTGCAACGTGTGTATATATATCAATAGGCAGCTGGTTTAAAACAAACATAAAGAAGTACTTTGTCACACAACACACAGTTAATGTGTAGAACTCATTGCCATGGGATGTTGTGAAGGCCAAAAGTATAACTGGGTTCAAAAACAATGAAATAAGTTCATGGAGGATAGGCCCATCAATGGCTATTGGGCAAGATGGCCAGGGATGCACCACATGCTCTGGGTGTCTCTAAACCTCCAGCTACCATCCTACTGCCACAAATCATACCTCTGGGGATGGGAACCTGCTGCAAAATCTTCTGGCTAGATACCTTCATCCTGGTGTCACGCTCTTCATAGTTGGCTGTCTATCTAGTTTAGACCTAAAGGTGCCCATGGTACAGCAATTCCAGTGCTGGACTGATTGAGGGATGGATTCCTGTCTGTTCCTTTCATGTAGGACATGCACTTGCACAAGAGCAGCACTCTCTGCTCCCAAGGACCACATCAGAATTAAACTGAGACGAATTGTGGGCCACCCTCAGAAGGCTGCTGTGAGCCTTCAAACATGGGTGCCATTTCAAACCTCCTAGGTCTTGTGGCTATGCTAGAAGTCTGAGAACAGACACTCCCCTCAGATATCGTGTACTTCCTGCTTCTGGTTCGTATGGGCATTGCAATAGCACTCAGCATAGCAGAAGCATAGGGAGACAACCTCTGTTCCACAAGCCTACATTTTCAAGAGACAAAATCTGGTCCAGAGGTGAGAGAAGGGGTACAACACCAAAATAAGGAGGTAGCTGGTGGCCCTGCCTAGATGCTTCCCCCATGAGGATAAGGCCCATCTGGTCTTCAGGGAAGGAAAGTGCAATGGCTGCTGCTGGATTGAACCAGGGATTTTCAGAGCTAAATAGGTCAATTGCCACAGTCTGAGCAAAAGGGCCAGACTGTCAACAGAACCGAATCGTGTCCAGACATTTCATAGAGGTTGTCAAACAGCCATCAGATGCTAGGGACTTCCAGTCATGGCTGATCTCATCAGGATTCCAGTGAAAAAGTCTCTGGAAGGATGAAAAGCTCTTTAATTTATTACTGATCCTCAAGTCATTCAGTGCCCTATGAATGTCACTTTTCCGTTAAAACAGGACAGAGAATAAAAATCTTGTTCAAAGTTTTCAAGAGCACCTGGGGAGGAGGAGTCCTCAATTTTTCAGTTCCCAATTTACGGCCCCTTAAAAGGGCTTGATTATTTGAGGGTGGGTGCTCCGCGCATTGGGAAATCAGGACCCCTTTTAAGGCATCCCAAGTTGGTCACCCACAGGCAGTAGGAACGTCTGGAAATTTTGCCCCTGTCCTCTTACCTCACTGGAACCAAAATCACTTGAACCAATTAAACAAGACTTAGGAGCCAGTCCTGTAGACACTTGCTATTGGGTAAAATGCTTTCCCAGGGGAGAGTAATCCTAGTAAACTCACCGTGCTATAAGCACAATGTCTAGTAGCATTTATCTGCAGGATTGAGCCTTTAGGCACCAGGAATGAGGCTTAGTTTAATTTTTTTGGTGGTCTCTTCCAGTCTCTGTTGCCTGTGATGGTCTCAGCAGTGCTTATCTCTATAGCTTTCTGGTAATAGCAACAGCCCTTGTTGTCCAAGGTAGACATCTGAAGGTGGTTAGTGGGAGGAGAGGGACCACACAGAAGACGTTTGGCTTTCCTATCAGTGCCACTGCGTCCTTGGTGGTGGGTTGTGGTGTCTTTCTGCTGATGCTTTGTGGCGGTTTCAGGAAGCGTTTGTAGCTGTTTCTGTCTCCACATGCATCTCTGCACTGTACACGGTTTTGGGGAAAGGGGATTGTTCCTGTGGTGTGCAGTTTTTAGAAGCTAATTATATTGACAGTGCCAGGTTTTTTTTAAAGCTCATTAATTCTCTATTTGTGTTTTTATCAACCAAAGTGTAATTTACCTATGAAAAGTTGGAAACGTGTAAAGCTGATTAGCCCTTTACATTACAGGTCCAACTCCACAACCCTTACTCCTGTTGGACAGAAACGCAGGAATTCCAATACCAGGTCAGACCAATGGTCCCTCTAGTGCAGGGATCGGCAACCTTTGGCACGCGGCCCATCAGGGAAATCCGCTGGCGGGCTGGGCCAGTTTGTCTACCTGCAGTGTCCGCAGGTTCGGCCAATCGCAACTCCCACTGGCCGCGGATCGCCGCTCCAGGCCAATGGGGGCTGCAGGAAGGGCGGCCAGCATATCCCTCAGCCTGCGCCACTTCCCGCAGCCCCCATTGGCCTGGAGCGGCGAACCGCGGCCAGTGGGAGCTGCGATCGGCCGAACCTGCGGATGCGGCATGTAAACAAACCGGCCCGGCCTGCTAGGGGCTTTCCCTGATGGGCGTGTGCCAAAGGTTGCCAATCCCTGCACTAATGCAATATCCTCCTTCCGACAAAGGCCAGTAGCAGCTGCTTCAGACACAGGTGCAAGAAATTCTACACGAGGCAGTGCTGGGATAGCCTTCCCCCAGGGAAGTTTCCCTCCTGACCCCCAATAGTTTAAGCCCTAAAGCAGGAGGGTCAAACTTACTCACACTCCAATCGATGTCTCCACATCAGCGCTAGAGCCACTGTTACCACTTTCTTACCCGTGGTACAGTGAGGTTTCTTTGGAGTTTATTAGCTTTCGGGACCTGATTTAAACAGTCCCCTGGTGAGTTGCAGCATTGTGCTGGTGTGTGAGAACCCAAAAGCGTGTCTGGTGGCAAGGAGCATGTGGTTAAAGCAGAAGCCTAGGACTTGGGAAACCTGGATTCAGTGCCCAACTCTGCCACAGACTTCCTGTGTGGCCTCAGAGTATCACTCAACCTTTTCAGATATTAGTTCCCCATCTGTCCTGTGTACTTAGGGCTTGTCTACATGGCCAGCAAGTGTGTGGCAAGCTGGGATGTAAATATACAGCCCACTAACCTCCTGCACGCTAACTGGCCATGCGGACCCAGCTGCTGCTCTCTAAATGTTCCCTAGTGTGCACTGATGCAGCGTACATTGAAAGGGGAGCAGGTCAAAGTGCACTATGAAAAGTTTCGTGCATGGTAGCAGGGTCCATGTGGCCAGTTAGCGAACGGCAGGCTACCGCTCTGTAGTTTTATTCCAGCTTGCCACATGCTAACTGGCTATATAGAGGCCTTAGACTGTGAGCTCTCCAGGGCAGAGACTTTTAGCCTGTGTATATACAGCCTCTAGCACAATGGGGCCTTGATCTTGACTGGGGTCTCTAGACACGACTGCAATGCACGAAATTGATAGTGAAAATCACTTGAGCCAAATTAATCTCTGGTGTAACTCCAGTGGGTTGCAAGGATTAGTTGTTTTGAGTCAATCAAAAAGTTGGAAACCATTTTGTTTCATTTCCTGGCATTTGTAACCATTTTTTAAAAATAAAAGCAAAGGAGATTTGGAAATGAAGGGGACTTAGGCATCTAATTCCCATTGAAATTAACCATGGCCCCTAAGTACCTTGGAGTTTCTGGGCCATAGCCCCTGCCGTGAAGAGCTTGCAGTCTAAAAAGAGAAGATAGACCAGGGGTGGGAGAGGAAATATTACCTCAATTGTTAAATATGGGGAACTGAGTCACAGACATGAAGTGATGTTCCCAAGGTTACATAGACAGTCAGTTGCAGGGCCAGGACCTGCATCTGGATCAGCTGAGTCCAGTTTTGTGCCTTACCAACAAGTCCATTCTACCTCTCACAGATATTTGTGACCCAACTTTCACTCATTTTCTGAAATTGATTAGATTTCAATTTCAGTATCCCTTTAGAAAAAAAATAAAAGGTTATCTGGAAAATGTTTTGAAGCAGCTGGAGCTAAAAGTTTCACAAAAGTAAGGAAATGGGTGATAGCCCCATTGTTTGGGTTCTGAAACTGGACAAAAGACTAGGGCTGTCAAGTGCTCAAAAAAATTAATCGTGCAATTAATTGCACTGTTAAACAATAATAGAATACCATTTATTTAAATGGTTTTGGATGTTTTCTACATTTTCAAATATATTGATTTCAATTACAACAAAGAACAAAGTGTACAGTGCTCACTTTCTATTTATTTTTGAATACAAAAATTTACACTGTAAAAAACAAACAGTATATTTCAAATCATCTAATACAAGTACTAATGCAATCTCTTTATCATGGAAGTTGAACTTACAAATGTTGAATTATATACAAAAAACCCCTTCATTCAAAAATAAAACAAATGTAAAACTTTAAAGCCTACAAGTCCACTCAGTCCTACTTCAGCCAATCGCTCAGACAAACAAATCTGATTACATTTGCAGGAGATAATGGTGCCTGCTTCTTGTTTACAATGTCACCTGAAAGTGAGAACAGGCATTCGCATGGCACTGTTGTATCCAACTTCGCAAGATATTTATGTGCCAGGCGCGCTAAAGATTCATATGTCCCTTCATGCTTCAACCACCATTCCAGAGAACATGCATCCATGCCGATGAGAGGTTTTGCTTGATAACAATCCAAAGCAGAGCAGACCAATGCATGTTCATTTTCATCATCTGAGTCAGATGCCACCAGCAGAAGGTTGATTTTTTTTTTTTTTGGTGGTTTGGGTTCTGTAATTTCAGCATCAGAATGTTGCTCTTTTAAGACATCTGAAAGCATGCTCCACACCTCGTCCCTCTCAGATTTTGGATGGCACTTCAGATTCTTGAACCTTGGGTCGAGTGCTGTAGCTATTTTTAGAAATCTCACAGTGCTACCTTCTTTGCGTTTTGTCAAATCTGCAGTGACAGTGTTCATAAATCAAACGTGCTGGGTCATCATCCGAGATGGCTGTAACATGAAATATCTGGCAGAATGCGGATAAAACAGAACAGGAGACATACAATTCTGCCCCCAGGGAGTACAGTCACAAATTTAATTCACTTTTTTTTAACGAACATCATCAGCATGGAAGCATGTCCTCCAGAATGGTGGCTGAAGCATGAAGAGGCATACAAATGTTTAGCATATCTGGCATGTAAATACCTTACAATGCTGGCTACAAAAATGCCATGCAAATGCCCGTTCTCACTTTCAGGTGATATTGTAAAAGAAGCAGGCAGCAGTATCTCCTGTAAATGTAAACAAACTTGTTTGTCTTAGCGATCGGCTGAACAAGAAGTAGGACTGAGTGGACTTGTAGGCTCTAAAGTTTTACATTGTTTGTTTTGTTTTTTGAGTGCAGTTATGTAACAAATCTACATTTGTAAGTTATACTTTCATAATAGAGATTGCGCTACAGTACTTGTAAGAGGAATTGAAAAATACAATTTCTTATTTTTACAGTGCAAATATTTGTAATCAAAAATAATATAAAGTGAGCACTGTACAATTTGTATTCTGTGTTGTAATAGAAATCAATATATTTGAAAATCTAGAAAACATGCAAAAATATTTAATGTCAATTGGTATTCTATTGTTTAACAGTGCAATTAATCGTGATTAACTTTTGAGTTAATCGCGTAAGTTAATTGTGATTAAGCGACAGCCCTACAAAAGACCATAAAACAACATGCTGTTGAGAGAAATTCTGCATTAGTTATAGTGGAATGGACTAAGAAACCTAGCAGGTCTTTCTCATCTCTAATTTCCATGAAATTACATTCAGCTGTTAAGATAAAACTCCTTTCTAAGAAAAACTACTGAATAAAAGTGGTTTTATTGCCATCTATTAATACTGGTCACTAAGGTGCACATGTGTATGTAGAGGAAACAAATAGTGTTTAATGCAGAAATGCACACTCAACAAAGAACAGCCAAATGCCACCTAATGATCTGCTAAAGACATGCAGCTAGGCATTCATCAGGGATACCTGACTTGGCTTGGAAGGATTCAGTTTTTATCAGTAAATACCGATTTCACCGTACACACACAATTCAAAGAAAAAATAGAGAGGCAAAGTAAGAAAAACGCTGCTTGAGAACTTACTAGAGTTTGATTTAAGGATAAATATTTTGTATATTTTCACGTGATGTTGACAACTTGTGCTTTAATGGTTATAAAACTTTAACTTTTTGAATTTCAATGCCGACTGTCGTTTATCTGTCCCTCCCCCATCATGTCCCACAACTATGAAAATTTAAATGGACAAATTGAAAAAAATGCTTAAAACCTATAGATTTGCTCAGCTGTGAAAATTTAAATCAATAAAGTGCTTGCTAATAAACATTGATATTATCCATCGAAACTATAAAAATTGAATTATACCAATCCTAGGTATGTCAGAGCTCTGTGGGCTTCAACAAACCATCCTGATTCATTTGTGTCTGTGCGGGTTCTTCTGTCCTTGGGGTGGTTACCGGATTTATGAAGATAGGTGATGCGTGGGTTTCATGTATACCTTCACAGATCCAGTAACCACCCCAAACACAACAAGAAATCCGTTATCTGCAGCCAGGTACATATACCAGAGAATATGCTCCGAGGAGAAAGTCTGGGATATACACCGTAAAGAACTTAAAACCGTCTTCACCAAACAAGAAGTAGATTGCATCATGGAACAGGCCATGCAAATACCCTGAGAGAACCTTCTTCAATACAGAAATAACCCCCCCTCCTACCAGTGGTGCCAAAACAGGGGGGCAGCTAGAGATCCCAATCCCAGTTGGGAGCGCCGGCAAGAAGCTGGGGCTTCAGACCCCACTCCCAGCTGGAAGCCAGAGAGGGCAGCCTGAGAGGTGAGCCATAAAATTGACAAGGCTGCTAGGCTCTTGGAGGGGAGTGGGAGCGATGGGGCAAGAAGCTGGGGCAGCTGGACCCTGCTCCCTGGTGGCGAGAAGCCCTGCGTGGCTTCCCCCAGTGGGGAATGGGAAGCAGAGGGGACGGGGGACCAGCCCGCTGGGAGCCTGTGGACCAGCTGGGCTCCTGGCAGGGCCCTCAGCTCTCCACACTGCCCTTCTTAGGTCGGTGGAAGTGCTTCTGGTGAGGTCGCGCACCAGCAACCCAAGGAGGGTAGTGTGAACATGCACCACCGCAGTAATTACAGAGGTGGCTGTAAGTTAGTGTAGACAAACCATTAGTCAGTAAAGGCCCTGGTTTTAGCTCCACAGAGCTAAGGCTCAATCCCAGCTGCTGATGACCCATGCAGGGCTGTGATGTTTCATCACTAGAATTCATGTAATCCTTCTGTCAGGTGGTTAATGGCAGCAAAAAGGGCAGGGTTCAATATATCTAGGATCCTGTGTGGCAAATAACTAAACCGGCTCGAGCCCCCACCCATTAATCTGGAAAAACTAAAAGTACCCTTGGGGGGGTTGTAACGATGCTGGTTCTGGTGGGACCCCACTGAGAGTGCCAATTCAGGACAAATTGCTTAAAACAGGGCAGTTACAGTCCAAGGCTGGGGTTTCTATGCACACCAAGGCAAACCAAACCAGCCAGACAGAGAAGACTTTGGTTTTACCCCACTGGCTAACCACAAGTCACACAAGCAATTCCCTTAAGACAGTCCAGTTTCCCCATATCACCACCAGTGCCACTCGTTATGGGGACAGATGGTTATGAAAACCAATACCCCAATAAAAGAAACAGGGTTCTCCAGATCCCAAAGGACCAAGCCCCAGACCCAGGTCAATATACAAATCAGATCTTACCCACAAATTACGCTGTTGCCAATCCTTTAGAATCTAAAATCTAAAGGTTTATTCATAAAAGGAAAAAGATAGAGATGACAGCTAGAATTGGTTAAATGGAATCCATTACATACAGTAATGGCAAAGTTCTGGGTTCAGGCTTGTAGCAGCGATGGAATAAACTGCAGGTTCAAATCAAGTCTCTGGAGAACATCCACAGCTGGGAGGGGTCTTTCAGTCCTTGGTTCAAAGCTTCAGTGTAGCAAAGTTCCTCCAGAGGTAAGAAGCAGGATTGAAGACAAGATGGAGGAGCTGCAGCAGCTTTTTAGACCACATGGCAAGAGAATATTTCTTTCTTTGTCCCAAAGACCAGCTGTCCATCACATGGCCTGGAAAAACCTCAGAGTTCTGTCCATAGGCAGGTCCCTGCATACCTTGCTGAGTCCCAAGGCGTGTCTGTCTTCTCTCAATGGGTCAATTGTGTAACTGATGATCCTTAATGGGCCATCAAGCAGGTTAGGCAGAGCTGCCACCAACTTGTCTGGGGTGTCACCCAGAAGCAGAGCATAAGTTTGGAATACAGACAGTATAGAGCCAATACTTATATCTTTAAATACAAAAATGATACATGCATACAGATAGCATAATCCTAACCAGCAAACCATAACCTTGTCTTAGACACCTTTTTTGACCCCCTTTATACAAGATTTGGTGCCACTACAGGACCTTGGTTGCAACAATGATCTATATGGTCCCAGATTATGTCAATAACGTCACAGGTGTGCCCTAAAAAGGTAGAACTTCCCCACTTGCAAGCACTGTGAGGCTGTGTCCAAACAAGAGAATCTTTCTTAGGGGAAAAGGAACCCAGCCATTAACCTGGGAAAACACAGCAACAGAATATATATGCATATACAAAGTAAAATAGCTTCCCTTTTAGTAACTTTAGCAGGGATCCATCCAATTCCTTTCCCAGCCGCCGATAAGAACGTCCCATGGGAAATAGTCCTTTGGCCACATGATCTCACCCATCCACCAAACCCCACTCCTGGCTTGGAGCAGCACGTAGTGGTATCCAAAGTGTCTCTGCTAAGTCAGTCTCCAGTCCCAGGGGAGCTATTTGCTCAGTCCCACCGACCAGTGCTACCACCTTACCCAGCTTTGCAGTTCAGCTGGATTAACATACTGCACAGGTGGGGCATCACTGGAGTCCAGGTAGCTCTGCTGCTCCCTGTGTTGTCTCACATGGCAAAGCCTTCATCCTGCCTCGCTGTAAAGTCCCCATATGAAGACAATCCAGAGCACCCAGGACCCCTAAAAGACATTTGTTTCAAGGTAAAAGCACTTTCCCCCAACCCCCTCTAAGAGCCCGCTACCCACCAAAATCCAAGTTTGTGTATCATTATGGTGACTCCCCAAGTGTCAGTGGAATTGTAGGTAGGTGGCATATGCAAATGAAGCTCCCTGTGGCTGCACTTTCCCCTTTTCAGCAAGAGAGGGCGTAGAGAGCTCTTCCCTCTGGAGCTCCTGGCCCTAGGGCTCTCCTGGTGTAGACAAGGCCTCTGGGCTGAGTCACATATATGGATCCTGGACATTTCTTGTGTGAACTTGTAGCCAAAATTGTTTCTCGTAAGCCATTGCCTGATGGGAGGAATATCCATTCCAGCTTGTAGAGCAAGCTCTGGCCTCCTGTACGGGGATCAACCACCCACCTGAACCATGTGAGGAATCCAGAGATCACAGATGGTGCTAGCGTGTCTCTCTCTCTCTCTCTGTGTCTCCTGCCTGCAGGGCAGAGGAGAATGGCTCAGCAGCCAACGATTCTCCGAGGCTCCTGAGATCCAGGCACTGTAGCCTTCGAAAGCAGAAGCCTCAAGCTTATTCAGACCAAGTGCTATTTTTGGTTCAGCTCTGCATTTCCAAACTTAGACGCCAGGGGCCTGATTCGCCAGTGCCCTGCACCTTGTGTCGTCCTTTGCAGCAGTGCAAAGGGGTGTAAAGTGAGTCCATTCTTTGGGAGTTTGGGTGCCTTGGGGTACGTCTATACTACTGGCCAGATCGGCGGGCAGCGATTGATCCAGCGGAGGGGGGGGTGTCAATGAGACGCGATAAATCGACCCCCAAGCGCTCTCCTGTCGACTCCTGTACTCCAGCACTGTGGGGGGGAGCGGCAGCAGTCGACTCACTGTAGTGAAGACACCGCGGTGAGTAGGTCTAAGTACATCGACTTCAGCTACGTTATTCACGTAGCTGAAGTTGTGTAGCTTAGATTGATCCTCCCCCCAGTGTAGACCAGGCCTGAGTGTCTGTGAATCTCAGCCTTTCAGCTCCAGGACTGACTCCCCGTGGACAGACCTTCCTTTGGCCTTGGATGACACTGACTCCTGAGGGAACAGGGGCCTACATCACTGCTCTAACCACGTAAACAAAGTGTTCTGTTTAGCTTGGCACGTGCGTGGTGTGCGTGGAAATGCAAAAAGGGGTGGTGTGTGGGGGGTGGGGACGGAAAACAACCTACAGTAAAACCACAATAAATTACACACTTGAGCCCTGTGTTGTGCTTTCTAGGGCAGTTACTGTCAGCAGGGCTTGAATGCGCAGGCGCGCTGTGTTGCTATCCTTTTCTAGTGGGTCCTCAGTTTGCACAGAACCTAAACTCAAGAACATAGAAGTTGTTAGAATGGATCAGACCCAAGTCCAGCTAGTCCAGGATCCTGTGTCTGACCGTGGCCGGTACCAGCTGCTTCAGAGGAAGGAGATCCCGGCACTAGGCAGATGTGGGATAATCTGCCCCACACATTAGATCTCGTTTTGATATCTGATAGAGACTGGCTTGCGCCCTGAAGCATGAGGCTTAATAGCTCTTCCAGAATTTTTGTTGTCATTATTGTATAATTCTGGATATCCTTGGTATCCATATACATTCCCAGTCCCTCTCTGAATCTTGCAAAGTTTATTTGCATCAATGACTTCCTGGGGCAATGAGTTCCACAGTCTAATTACAAAGTCATGTATTTCTCTTCATCAGTTTTGAGTTTTGCCACCTTTTAATTTAATTGAGTGTCCTCTTGTTCTTGTCTTATGAGATGGGAGAACAGAAGTTCCCCAAATCCCTTTTCTAGGCCATTCATTATTATATTTACTTTTATTGTGTCCCCTATTTTTCCTCTCCTTTCTAAAGTAAAATTTCTAGTCCTTACGGTTGTGAAGAAAACCTTCCAAATATGCCCGAATGTAGTGTCACTGAGTCTGCAGAGAGGTATCCTGAAGCAATAGCTCTGAGAGAGGTGTGGATTTTCTTGTTCAGTTCACAAGAGTGTTAACCCTGAACACTAATGGTGGCATTATAAACATTATTAGCACTGTAAACTATTTCACTATGGTTCTCTTTAGCAGAAGCATCCTACTAATGTGCTTTTCCAGACTGGTTAGCTATAACAGTAGCTGGAGATGGGGAAAGACTCTTTTTCTCTCTCTCTCTCTCTCTCTCTCTCCAGGGACTTTTTATCCACCCCTGGAGCATACACAGGATTGTGCCTTCTGGCATAGTTACTAATGGTTTGTACGGGCTAGTTTTAAATGTCTGAAGTGATGGAGCTTCTAGCCTGATTTATTTTTCCATCCTAAACTGCCTTTTGTAAAATTTAACTCCATTTCCTAGTGACCCCCAAGATTTCAAACTAAAACCAGGAAGGGGGGAAGCAGCCAGCCAAGGGTAAAGGGGAGAAATGGACGTTGCAGGGATACAGAAGGGCATCGGCCACCCAGAGGAGATGGGAAGAAAGTAGAAAGAGTGATGCTGTGGGGGGGAGTGCTCACAGAAAGTGGGGCTTGAGCTAACATAAGGCCATAGGACTGGCAGGGACTGCCTGTGTCATCGAGTCCAGTCACCTATTATCACAGGCCACCCTGTCATTTAATCCCATTAGTAAATTTATCAGGCTCCATCTCAAAACCAGTTTTGTTTCTTGCCCCCACTACTCTGACTGGGAGGCTATTCCGGCACCTCACTCCTCTGATCATAGGCGCCGACCCCGTGGGTGCTCCGGGGCTGGAAAAGTTAGTGGATGCTCTGTACCCACTGGCAGCCAAGCTCCCTGCCCCGTCCCACCTCACCTCACCTCCTCCTACGCCTCCTCCCCTGAGCGTGCCGCGTCCCCGCTCCTCCACCTACCGCCGTGCGCTTGCGGCCGCCAAACAGCTGCAGCAAGCTCCGGGAGGGAGCGGGGAGGAGCGGGAATGTGGGGTGCTCAGGGGAGGGGGCGGGGAAGTGGCCGGGCCGGGGCAGGGATTTGGGGAAGGAGTCGGAATAGGGGCAGGGAGGCGGTGGAGTTGGGGCGGGGACTTTGGGGAAGGGGTTGGAATGAGGCGGGGGGCAGGGGGGCAGAGGGGGTTGAGCACCCACCGGCGCCAGTAGAAGTCGTTGCCTATGCCTCTGATGATTAGAAACCTTCTTCTAATTTCCAGCCTAAAATTATTACTGACCAGTTTCTCCCTATTTGTTCTTCTACCAACATTGTCCTTTAGTTTCAATAGCTCTTTTCCCTCCCTGTTTACCCCTGATGTATTTGTAGAGAGTAATCATATCCCCTCTCAACCTCCGTTTTGCTAGGCTAAACAAGCCAACCTCTTCAGTTCTCCTCTCGAAAAACCGGCGTCCCTTCCCCTGATCATCCTCGTAGTCCGTCTCTACACCTGTTCCAGCCTGAATTCATCTTTCTTGAACGTGGTGACCAGAACACTACAGAGCCTCTACAGTTCTGGGAGTGAGCTGGGATCTGCTCTGGCTCTGGCATCATGACTGAAGTGTTGGCTAAATTACACGTTCAGGACTAAATGCTGCGCAATTGGGCTGTATCGGGGTGAAGAAGGCAGAATTTGAAAATAATGGGGTTCCATGGGGGTAGGTAACGAAGGGCAGAATAGGGCCTAGAGAGTCACTATTACAGATGCTGACACGGGAGCAAGAAGGAAGCATCTTGCCCTTCCTAGCTCCGGCTGTTTTTGCAGGGCTGTCAGTCCGAAAAGCCACTGATTGACCTATCAGTGGAGTACATTTGATACAGAGTCACTGGCTCATTTTTATATTTGTTTGTACGATGGGCGCCTCTAAAGGCTGCAGAGGGGGATCAGGGCCCCATTGTGCTAGGGGCTGTACAAACATACAGTGGAAAGCCACCCCAAAGAGTTCGCATGCAACAGTAAGCTTGGAACCCACCTCGCTGCTTCGGTGGAGTCCCTTTGCAGAGCTCTCAGTTTCTTCTACAGAAATGTTTCTAAATGGTTTGTTTGAGAAGGGGGCTACATACGTCACGTTGAAAATGAAAGGTGGTGCTAGTCTGCTGTGTGCACTGACAGCTCGGCTAGCCACGAAATCCCCAATCCTGCAAACGCCGAAGCATGTGCATAACTTGGACTGTGCGAATAGCCCCTTGACTTCCAGGAGCCTATTTCCTTCGAAAAGGATTTATTCGTGGGAGCAAAGTTACTCCCAGGGGTGAAAGTAAAATTGAAAACTTACCAGTACGGGGGACAGTTCCGGCCCCCCCAGAAGGGGTGGAGCCTCAGACAGAAGGGGCGGGGCTGGGGGTGTCAGCCTCCCCCAGCCAACCCTTCCACGCCCACACCGCCCAGGGCTCCAGTGGTGATTTAAAGGGGCCGGGGCTCCAGCCGCCACTGCCGCACAGTGGCCAGAGCCCCGGGCCCTTTTAAATCGCCGGCCCTGGGGCAGCTGCTCCTTTTGCCCCTCACCCCCATTGGCAGCCTGGGAGGGGGGTGGTGGCAAAAGGGGCAGCGACGTTAAAGTAAGGCAGTAGGGGCTGGTACTGGCAGCCACCTTTTAGTGGTACGCTGTAACGGCCTGTACTGCCTTACTTTCACCCCTGATTACACCCATGCTTACGTGTTTGCAGAACCAGGCCCTACATTGTGAAGCAAACAATCCCCCCTGCCCCGGTTTTTTGGTCCCACCTAGAGGAACCAAAACACATTGGGGAAGAAAATGAAATAAAAATAAACAAAGGAAAAATGTGTGTGTGTAGATCAGAAGGAAGGGGGTAAATAACAAGAAGGGAAAAGAGCTATTTAAGCTAAAAGGGCAGTGTTGGAACAAGAACAAATGGGGATAAACTTGCCATAATAAATTTATGCTGGAAATTAGAAGAAGGTTTCTTCATTCATTCTCTCTCTCTCTCTCTCTCTCTCTCTCTCTCTCTCACACCCCGCCCCCCCATATTTATTACTACCAACAATATGATTGCCTCTGTTGCTTAGTAATAGGAGCAGTTTGCAGTCCCAGAAAGGTTCATAGAACATATAATAGTGGTAATCTGCACAACACAAATGCAGTCCCTTCCCATGAGTAACTTCCTGGTAACTTTGTCCTCCATCTTCTCTCCACTCACTGGTTGCCTCCTTATAGAAACTGTTTTCCCAGCATGCCTTTCTAGTGATTAGAGTATGGGAGAGGTCTCAGGGTTCTAGTTCTGGCTCCATCACTAGGGAAGTCATTGAGGGAAACTGAGGCACAGAAATGATCTGTAAATTAGAGTGACTATAGTTATGAGGCAGGCTGGTCAACAATTTTCTGTCAGAATGTCTTTTCAATGGAAAATCGGGTTTTCAAGTTAATGAAAGGTGTTGGCTTTCTTCAAAAATATTTACTTTTTGGGTTTCAAGGTTTTTTTGATGGGGGGAAGAAAAACCCATTTCTCAGTCAAATCTAGTTGTGAGGCTGCATTAATTCATTGCTTGTAGACTACTTTAAGGTTCTCACCTGGAAGACGCATCCACCACTGGAAGAGGCTATGAGGAAAATAGCCTTTGTTCCCTGCTTCGTAGTTAAATAGGGGCACCATTTATTCTCCAGAGAGCCATCAGTCTGGAAGCAATAAAATTAACTGAAAGGAAAGGGAGTGTCCCTAGGTATGATGGCCTTATGTCAATGAATAGCTTCAGGAATGGCATTAAGAACGAGACAGCATATGGAAGGAGGCATATATGGTAGGATGCATAGATTTAGAACATATATTGTGGTCCCTTCAGGCCTCACAGGGTCTGTCTGCACACAGCCTGCAGCAGCAAGCCTCCGAGCCCAGGCTGATTGACTCAGGGTTATGGGGCTCGTGGTAAAAATAGCTATGTAGATGTCGCAGCTTGGGGCGATGCTCCCAGCCCAAGTTGTGATGTCTACATAGCTATTCTTAGCACAGGAGCCTGAGTCTGTCAAGCCGGGCGTGGAGATTTGCCGCCACTCACTGTGTAGGCGTACCCATAATGGCCCCTTCTGGTCTTAACACCTATGAGTTATATGGAAAGGAAAACACTGAATCTGGACAAGAGGATTCTTTGGTTCAATGTTCATAGTGTTTGGCACTTCACAGGGGAATGAAGTCCTTTTTTCCATCTTCATGGGGAAAAACAAATCCACTGATGCCGTGAAAGGGTGGAAGTTTGGCTGTCATTAGTCACGGGAGAACCTTCAAGGGTTCAGTTCAGTCTGGATGCTCCTCAGAAGTTGTTATTTGTATAGGGCCTAGGAGCCTTTGTCATGGACCATGACACCACTGCGCTAGGCTCGGTCCAAACACAGACCAAAAAGATGGCCCTGCTCCCAGGAGTTTACAATCTAAGTATAAGAGAAGAGACAACAGATGGATACAGATAGATGGGGGAGTCCAAGGAAACAGCGAGGCAGTATTGGTCAGTGTGATAGGCAGGGGTCTCAGCACCCCAGCGGCCTCACCGTTGCATTCAAACTCTCTAAGGGGCTACCAAGTCTGCAAAACCAGGCTGGAAATCTTACAAGAATAAGCTTTCTTATGAGATTGCCTGTCCCTTCTGGAAAGGAGGAGCAGGAAAAATGAAAAAACAAACTTGGGGAAAAGTTAACTATAGTTTTTCAGTCCTCAGCTATGGTTCAGCTAAGGTTAGGATCAGCGCTGGGAGCCATAGTCCAGGTTAGCTTTCACTTTGTCCAAATGTGTCCCTCCTGAACAGTGACACGCCTGGCTGTAGCAATGTTTGTCTGATTAAAGGAAACATTATCAGCGAAGGGAATGTTTTCAACACTAGATGGAGCAGTGATCCTAGACATGAGGGAGTGAAAATGCCTCCTTGATTTGTTAACTCGTTCCTCCCTGTGTAGTCCACATAAGTTCCTGAATTTTTAAATATGAGGGCTCCCTTTGGAAATCAGACTAGTACAGCATTTTGGGGGCGGGGGGGCATTCATTCTTGGGGTAACTCTACTGAAATCAATGAAGCTACAGAAGGATGACTATGACCTGTTGTATCTCGAAATTGGGATGTTTGTGCTTTGTGAATTCATTGGCTTCTTTGCTCATTCCCCCTTTGACAGCCGCCCCGTTATGCTTTTCTTTGTGACATCACAAGCTGTTTGCAGTGGTGATTATGATGTCATAAACAGACCTAGGCTCAAATATCTTGTTTTATGCACGTCTCTCTAGCGATATTAAAAAAAAAATTAGGCAAGAGAAGAATGAAAGAGATACAAGATATTGGCCAAAGTGTCCCTAAGTAGAATGTGTCTCTAAAATTTGCCATAAAGTGGCCAGAGCCACAGCTGGGGACAGCCATCAGCTTAGTAGCTACTATCAACAAGTCATAGACAAAGCCACCTTCATCAAAATTTGACTATTTTATAGAGCAGGAAACCGGCTGTTTGCCTAAATCATCAAGACAGGGAGCTCCGTGTAGCTGCTGGGTCGTGGGGGGCTATTGATTGATAATAGGTGCTTTGGCAGCTGCAGCACCAGCCAGCATGTGCTAGGATGTCATCTGGCCCAAGGGCTGGGGAAGTCCGAGATCAATCGATTGAGACTCACACTTTAGAGGCAAAGGCTCGTAAAGGAATAAGGATCAGGAAGATCAGGATCCAGGTCATTTCCTTGTTGCCTTAACATGCGAATTTCTCCTCTTCTGCACAACGAGGAAAGGTCAAAGGTTCGGGATTACAGCGCAAATGGTGATAGACGGCTAGCTCAACAAGGGCCCAGTGAATACATTGCTGTATACTCAGGCTGCCGAGCTGCTGGCAGACACAGAACTGTTCCGGCACGTTTTCTTTCATGGGATCCCACTTGTAGGCTGTGTCCTGTCTCTTCCTACAGTGACTGGCTGGGGTGGGCTGGTGGGCTGGTAGGTCTGTAAGATGTTTATCAGTAATAAGGCTGCATTTAGATAGTGCCAATCACCCTGAATGGTCCCAGAGCGGGGTTGAATGGGCGCTGATCTCACAGCTTTCTTTGAGGCTAAACACTCAGGGGCCTGATCCAAAGCACACGGGAGACAATAGAAAGACCCGACAGTGGGTGACACACAAGTGCAGTTAGGGGGTTGAATGCTTGAATTTAACTCAAGCCACTGCATTGTCACTGTTTGATTATTTGCATTACGGTGGCACTTAGAGCCAGGGTCCTATTGTGCTAGGGGCTGTACTAATACATGACAAAGTACTGACTCAATTAAGCACGTTGCTTAACCTCTGTGTGCCTCAGTCTAGAAGGTACAAGATTAGCTGCCTTCCTCACAGGGTGGGAGCATAGATGATGTTTTCAAAGTGCTTGGGGATCCTTGGATGAAAGTATAAATTATTACTAGATAGTCAGGCAGCTGCTGTGCTGTGCTCATAGCTAATCCTCTCACTATGCCCTTGAGCTCCACCCATCGGTCTGTTTCATCTTGCCTTACGCTGAGGCTCGGTCTACACACAGAGTTGTGCTGGCTTAATTATAGGTCTGTTTTTAGATCAGTGTAGTCAACCTGGTGCAGCTTTGGGTGTGGACGCTCAGATCAGTTGAAATCTGGCTTATATCAGTCTAGCTAGCACTTGCACCTGGGCCTCTAGGGTCTCTACTGCAGTGCAAGTAACAGTGATCAAAATGAAGTGTCCTCACTCTATAGGCATAGTCTGTTATTCTGGGCACCAGTGGCCTCTCCATCGCGGACAAGTCATCCAGGAAGAAATTCAGAGCCAGTCAGTATAAACCCTTTAAAACATGGGATGTAATACCTGTTTCTTAAACAGGACTTTTCATCAGTTGATCTCAAAGCACTTCACAAGCTTTAATATATTTATCCTCACCACCCATCTGCAAGCCAGGGCAGTGCTAATATCCCCATTGTACAGATGGGAAACTGAGGCACAGAGAGGCTAAGTGACTTGCTCAAGGTCACATAGGAAGCTTGTAGCAGAGCTAGGAATTGAACCCAAATCTCCAGCTAGTGCCCTAACCACTGGACCACCCTTTCTCCCTTTAAACTATCAAGTAATCTCCCCAAACCTGGTGAATCTGGAACCATGGCATTAATTTGCACCCCGGACTTAATTTGCAATTCAGCAAGCCAGTGACCAGTGATGTCGATTGTCTCCACAACAGAGGAAAACCCAGGTAAGCGCTGTCTTTATTCTGAGGCCCCTTTTTTATTGGTCACTGACTGTATCTTTATGTTAACTCCACTTTGAGATAGTGTCCCACAGGGATTAGAACAAGGGGCTCAGAGTTAGTGCTCTTGGCATTTCTTCGTGGCTCCGCCCCTGGCTCACACCATGACCCTGGACATGTACATTGAATAGAGATGAGCCCGAACTAAATCCAGCTCCTAACACCCTCTTCTAAACTCTGAGAAGGGAGGCTTTGTATCCAGAACTGGAGCTGAATTTTTCAGCTTGTCCCTTCATGTCTGATGGGTTGATCCAAATACCCACCCTGACCTTTGGGGTTCAAAGTTCAGATCTGGATCCAACTTCTGTGCCTTGGGCCCATCTGTGCACATGGGCCCTGCTCCTCCAAAGCACAAAGTGGTTCCATTTAAATGAAACCTGTGCTCAAAGTGCTTTGCTGGATCGGGACTTCTGAGCTTCAGCTTACCAGCCTGTAGAACAGGTATAAGGATCCTTTTTCTTCAGAGTGCTGTCATGAGGCTAAATTCAGTCATGTGTGTAAAGTCCTTTGAGATCCTAAGGCGAGAAAGGCTAACGAAGTGCAAAGGGTTATGAGCAGTGTTTGGAAAGAGAGCAAATAGCGGACATTGACAATTCCCACCCAGTTCGGCTATGCCCAGTGTATTATTCTGGCCATTGCTGGCTGTGTACATGTTCAGACAGATGAGGACACCCCCACACCATTCAACACAGACCCAAGCGTCCCCGATGTCTCAGACCTTTTTAGCAAACACAGAACCACGATATTACAGTGCGCCGTAGCCCAAGGGGAAGACATTTTGAGCATGCGCTTAATTTAGTGCTTCAAAAGGGGTTGTGTGTCTCTAGAGCCGGTGAGGTGGCTCCGCCAGCAATGACCCAGTCTGAAATACCTGAGGCTTGAGTCATGACTGGAAGAGGAAACGTGCAGAAACAAGCAGCAAGTCAGGAAACTCCATGTCGGAGGTGGACAAAGGTAAAAAGTAAGTGGCTTGGTATGTCTGTGCGATAGCAAGAAAACCAAAGGTAGCAGTTTTAGCTGATAATCGCAGGGCCTCAGGGAAAGCGGTGTCAGGTCTAGTCACTATTGGGCTGGGAGACCTCCAAGGAACACCCAGGGTGTTGAAAAGACTAGTGATGGTTATTCAGCAGTAATAATACCCAGCTCTTGCAGGGCACTTTTCATCAGCACTTTGCAAAGGGAGGTCAGTATCATTAGCCCCATTTTACAGTCAGGGAAACTGAGGCGCAAGGAGGCGACGTGATTTGCCCAAGCTCATCCAGCAGGCCAGAGCCCAAACTATAACCCAGATGTCCTGAGTCCCAGACTAGTGCTCTAGTCACAAGGTCGCACTCCTTTTCTGCCTTTTTTTTTTGTCCATGCCATGACAGTGCCCTAGCATAGGCTTAAGGGCAATGTGCTGCGAGAGGTGCCATCTCATGATAAGACCCCTTACAATATACAGATATATATATTTTTCAAGACTAATGGTGTTAACCCCATTGTCCTGATCAAACTCCAATT
This sequence comes from Chelonia mydas, assembly GCF_015237465.2. Classification (NCBI taxonomy): domain Eukaryota; kingdom Metazoa; phylum Chordata; order Testudines; family Cheloniidae; genus Chelonia; species Chelonia mydas. The sequence goes on from NC_057850.1 coordinate 254,571,819, forward strand.
TGGGTAGCCGCATTCTGCCTCCCAGAATTCCCTCCACAGTTTGAGGGACCATGATGTCATCTAATCTGACCTTCTGCATAACACAGGCTAGAGAATTCTGTCCAGTGATTCCTGCATCAAGCCCAAATTCAGATTCAGTTGATTACAGGGGGGAGGCAGTGAGGTCTAGTGGATAGAGCACTGGACTGGAACAGCTGGGTACTATTTCAGACCCTGCCACTGACCTGCTGGGTGACAAGTAGTCACTTCCCCATTCTGTGTCTCAGTTTCCCCATCTGTAAAATGGGGATAATGATACTGACCTCCCTTGTCAAGAGCTTTGAGACTTCCTGATGAAAACTGCTATATAAGAGGTAATGTAATAAGGTATTATTGCATTTTGAAACTTTCAAGTCTAGAGGTGCCAGGTCTCAGCCCCAGCAAGCCCCGGAACAAATTAAGCACTGTGCATGGGGAACAAATACTTGATAATGGGCTCTTTAGTGTAGCAGAGCATGGTCTAACATGGTCCAATGGCAGGATGTTGAAGCTAGACAAATTCCGACTAGAATAAGCCATACATTTTTCACAGTGAGGGTAATTAACCATTGGAACAATTTATAAGGCTCCTGGTGGATTCTCCATCACTGACACTTTTAAAATCAAGATGGGATGGTTTTCTAAAAGAGCTGGGAATTATTTTGGGGGAGTTCTGTGGCCTGTGTTATACAGGAGGTCAGCTAGGTGATCAGATTTCAGAGTAGCAGCTGTGTTAGTCTGTATCCGCAAAAAACCCAGGAGTACTTGTGGCACCTTAGAGACTAACCAATTTATTAGAGCATAAGCTTTCGTGGGCTACAGCTCACTTCATCGGATGCATTGCCGATGTAGCCCATGAAAGCTTATGCTCTAATAAATTGGTTAGTCTCTAAGGTGCCACAAGTACTCCTGGTTTTTTTAGGTGATCAGAGTGATCTCTTCTGGCCTTGGACTCTACGAATATGTAAAGCCCTTGGTGCTCCTTGGCAATGAAAGCTGCTGCACAAAGGTAAGGTGAATAGAATAAGAGATACAGAGGAGAGGAAAGGACCAGGGGACACGAAAAGCATTGAAGTCAAGGGGCCTTGGGGAAGTGGAAGAGGAAGGAATAGAGTCACAAGTGAAACTACCATCACAAAGGAGGGACTGAAAACAAGTTATTATTGACCCCGCCTCCTTCTCCCCAATGCTTGACACTTGCTATCAGGAAATCAAGAAAGACAGGACTGGAGGAGCATGAGCTAGAATGAAATGAGGGTCTGATTTCAAATGTACTTCAATTTTATGCCTTATCTCACGGTGGTAACTCTACAGTTGCACACGATTGCTTAAGTAAGCGCGCCCAGCTGGCTGGTAAATAGACGATGAGTGATCTACATGCCCTGAGTTTGCATTTCTCACGTGGAATGCTTCTTATCTGTAGATCAGTTTCCCCTTTTCTCTTATGCCACACTTATGCACATTGTCCCTAAAGTTAATTCAGAGGCAGGGGAGAGTAAGTGGGGAAATACCCTTATCAGCTTCTCTCTGCATCCCCTTTCATAGCTATAAATCAAGTGGATTTGTAATGCTCTCCTGTCAAGTATGGGCATTATTGCAGTGATGTGCAGTCATCTCAGTAATGTATGCCATGGAATGTGCCTTATCTGATCTACCTTCTGTTTTTTCTTTTTACTCCTTAGGCCAGTGCACACCTCTATTTCTCCACCCTGCTCCAGATCCCTCTGCAGTGCATGGAAGTGTTGCCGTTGACTTCAGCAGAAGCAGGATTGTGCTCTTGATTTGTAAAAACTCAGAAGGCAGCACATACAATCACCATTTTGGTTTCTTAGGCCATGATCCTGCAATCAAATCCATATAAACAGACCCTCGATGAAAATCAGTGCAGCTCCTCAAGGCTGCAGGATCTGGGCCAGAGATTGTGAGTATAACATTACCAGCGTGTGTTGTGCCCCAGTCAATAGTGGATAACAATCAACTACTGCTAATGGAGGTAGAGATCTACTCTGTAGTGCTATAGAGCTACCTTAAGAACTTACTATGGCCTGCATTAGTGGAATACGAGAGCACCTCAGCGTGTTTATTTATCCTCACTACCCCTGTGAGGCAGGACAGTGCTGTTATCCCCGTTTTACTGAGGGAGAACTGAGGCACAGAGAGACGAAGTGACTTTTCATAGATTCTAAGGCCCGAAGGGACCATTTTGATAATCTAGTCTGACCTCCTGTGTAACACAGGCCAGAGAAGTTCCCCCAAATAATTCCTAAAGCAGATATTTTAGGAAAACATCCAAATTGATTTAAAAGTGGTCTGTGATGGAGAATTCATCATGACCCTTGGTAAATTGTTCCAATGGTGAATTACTCACCGTTAAAAATGTAGGCCTTATTTCCAGTCTGAATTTGCCTAGTTTCAGATTCAAGTCATTGGACCATGTTAGACCTTTCTCTGCTAGATTGAAGAGCCCGCTATTAAATATTTGTTCCCCATGTAGGTACTTATAGACTGTAATCAAATCACTCGTTAACCTCCTCTTTGTTAAGCTAACTAGATTGAACTCCTGGTGTCTCTCACTATAAGGCAGGTTTTCTAGTCCTTTAATCATTCTCATGTTTCTTCTCTGAACCCTCTCCAATTTATCAACATCCTTCTTGAACTGTGGGCACCAGACCTGGGCACAGTCTTCCAGCTGTGGTTGTAGAGGTAACATAACCCGTCTACTCTTACTTGTGATTCCCCCGTTTATGCATCCATGGATCACATTGGCCCTTTTGCAGAGGGAGCTCATGTTCAGCTGATTATGTACCATGACCTCCAAATCTTTTTTCAGAGTCACTGCTTCCCAGGATAGACTTTCCCATGGTCACACAAGAAGCGTGTGGTGGAGCGGGGAATCAACCCCAGGTCTCCGCTGGCGTCCTAACCATTGGGCCCTTCCTTCCACTCATGCTGAAGGTTCTATTTTCAAACTACTGATGATCCATATACAACAGAGTGATGGGGTATGTACCCCCCCAGGCCTTGAAGGGGTTAAAGTGATCCTGAGAAGCAGTTTCATTACCTGGCTGCACCTGTAGGGAGAACCAGGCTTAATTGACCATGACATCCAACTGGGCAGGAGCAGATTGGTCATCATGAAGCCAGGAAGTTTGCAGCAGAAAGAGGCTGCAAAGAGAGAGACTCCAGTCACTCTCTGGTGGATAGAACACTCTCTGGTGGTAGCAAGTGGCCCGGGGAGTAGACCTTCGCTGCCAGCTACAGGATCTCTGGACTGGAACCCAGAGTAGAGAAAGGACCTGGTTTCCCCTATCAGCCACTAAGAAAGATGGGGTGAAACCCCCCGAAGTAAGGGGTATACAGACCATGGAGCCCAGAGACAGATGAAAGACCTGATGTAAGGTCACCAGACTATCGCTTGGTTAGACTCTGTTACCCTGGAAAGGGTGGACTAGAGAGTGACCTGGCCAGAGGGCCAAGTTGCGGGAAGAGAGTCTACAATGATGGTAGAGGGTGTCATAGGGAGAGACAGCCGCTATGCCATGCCTGGCCACGAGGAGGTGCTCCTGCAGTGAGCAAACCCCTGTACAAGCAGACGTATAGAGCCGTTCTGCTGGTTCACCCCTGCAGCCAGGCAGCGTGGGTTACAGTCGTTTCAGTTTGGGGGTGTATACGCATTCGAACAATGCTGACGACTCACGTGAGGTGTTGTTACATACGCCCCTTGAGGAAGAGCCCATGTCTGTCTCTGTGTTTGAACACAACCCAATGTTTGTACACAACCTGACATAATGGGACCTGATCCCTCATTGGAGCCACCTAAGTATTAAATAATAATTACAGAAGAGGATTAGGTTTCCACAGGCCAAAATGACTCGTGGGTGGAAATGGAATCTCTCCCTTCTGCGGTAGAAAGGAGGAAGGGGCAGAAAGCTTGGCCTCGAAAATGAAATCTGCCCAGACAAATCTGTCTACATGGACCCACGAGATAAACGTGGAATGGGAGGTGTCTGTGTTGGATTTCTTCCGACAACCCTTCATGCAACAGGGGAAACATGTGTGGAATGTGACAAGCCTGTTCTCTCGCTGTTTGTGTAAACTAGTTGGGTCTATTCTCTTCATCTTGAAGTGAACATTTTAAGGCTCCTTGCAAAGCAAATTTACTTTTCCAAAGTACAAGAGCCTGCTCCAGGGAGACCACAGGTTGACTCGGTGGATCTAATTTTTTTTTGCTTCTGAAGCAACAGACTGTGAACATCTGTCTGTCTGAATCCAAGAGCGCACGCTTGAAATTGTGGGGCTGGATTGAGTAGACTGCATGGTTGGTAACCCCTTAATGGACCTTTCCCAGGGACTGGCCCCTGAAGGATTAACATACTTTGGCATCTAAAAGACATGATCTAGTTCAACTCCAAATTAATGCATGGAAGTCCTATGGCCTGTGTTACACAGGAGGTCAGACGAGATGATCATAATGGTCCCCTCTGCCCTTAGAATCTGTGAATTCCAGGCAGGGCCAAAAAGCTCCGGATTCAAACTGGACTTGCCTTAAAATGGGACAGTGACACTTGAGCAACCTACAAACATCTCACAGCACGTTACAAAGATGGATGAGTTCAGCCTTACACCATCGTGAGAAAGCACAATAGGTAAGAATGATTTGTATGGATATTACCATAGCATCTGCAGGCTCTGGCTGAAATCAAGGCCCCAGGCATGCTAGGCCTTGCAAAAACAAGGAGCAAGAGACAATCCTTGCCTCAAGCTGCTAACAATCTAACTAGACAAGACCGAGGGGTGAAACAGGGGAAGTGGCTTGCCCCAAGGTCAGACAGCAGGTCAGTGGTGAATGCAGGAAAAGAATCCGGGTCTCCTGGGTCCCGGTGCAGTGGCCTCTCCACACTCCTTATAGAGGACTGTTACTATAAATAATAACATCTTAATACTTACTGTTGGCATTTTACTGATAGGTAAACTGAGGCAGAGAGCGGTGAAGTGAGTTGCACTTCACACTGCAAGTTGGTAGCAGAGCCAGGAACTGAACCGAGGCGTCTTGATTCCCGGCATCTTATCCGCCCCCCCTCAATAAGAGCATTTCTATAGCAAGAAACGCGCTTTGGCCTGTCATTGTTTTGGATTCCCTGTGCTGCTATTAGAGAAATTTGTGCTTGGTATCAGGGTTTCCTCCCACACAGCCCAGCCGCTCCCGCAGGGAAGTCATAATGTGGTGTCTGACACAGCAGTGGGTTCCCACTGGGATGAAGGGGCTGCTCCTGGTGCAGCGCTGGGCCTGTCCTGCAGGCTGGTGGAGGAGGAGGTGCTTGTGGGCCGCAAAGGAGGAATTCCACCGTGAGAAAAGAAATATGTTTGGGTAATGACGAAAAATGGCAAGAAAACCTTTGGGGAAAGGCATGCAAAGCCTTTGGGCTCAGAGACCCACCGAGGAAAAGGGATTAACAGGAGACGTAGGCCCTGATCAAGGGCAGTGCCTGTCAGGGACTCGGACGTAGGTGGTTGTGCCTAGTGGTTGGAGCAAAGTCCTTTGTTCGTCCACAGCACAGGCACAGCAAGGCTTCTCCTTAGGCCTCATCTGGAGAAGGCAGAGGGCAGTCAGCTCTCTATGGCCTGTTCAGCTCTTGGCCTCTGTGCCGAGAATGCCTACAAGGGGCCTAGTTACTACACAGGAACATAGGCACTGCCAGTCTGGATCAGATGCAGGGTCCATCTAGCCCAGTAGCCACTCACCAAAAGTGCCCAGTACCAGATGCTTCAGTGGAAGCTGACAGAAACCCTGCAGTAGGTAGCTGTAGAATAACCTACTCTCAAGGAAAATTGACTCCTGATCCCCAATGGTTAGAGCTTGGCTCATTGCCCTGAAGCATGAGGGCTGATGGCACCTTCCCAAACTCTTGGCTATTTTGAAATATTTATTCTTATATCTCTGGTTATTCTTGTTATCCTTATAAATGTCAAATCCCTTTTCTGGCTCTTGCTAGGCTCTTGGCCTCAGTGATGTCTCACAACAGTTGTTATTATTATTATTATTAATAAACATTTATGGGGGTAGAGCCTGGAAGCCGAGGTCCCACTGTATGGGACACAGAATAAATGACAGTTCCTACCCCAAAGAGCTTACAGTCCAAAATACAAGACATATCAGGTGGGTGAGGCAAACACATGGGAATAGTTTGGGGGAGCCAGTAAACTGCAAGCCTCAGGCAGGCACAGAATTTGCCCCCTCCCCCCCATGCGCAGCCCCGCTGGTCTGACTGGAGCTGTTCCCCCTCACAAATATACAAGTCAAACTACGCCTACGGGCAAACAAGGACCTGGGTGGAGGGTGTGGAGGAGCCAGGGGTCAGAAGAATACTCCTACCTTGCCGCCTGTCTAGTTGTTATCAGTAGGCAGTTTTCTGTATGCGGTGAGTTCCACAGGCTAACGGCATTGTGGGGCAAAGTATTTCCTTTGGTCAGTGTTGAATTTGCCCTCTTTCATTGTCACTGAATGCTCCCCAGTGCCGTCGGTGGTGGTGATTTTAATGCCATGGACCATTGTCCAGTGGAAACCGGGCTGAGACCACCCAGGTAGGGGTGTGTTTGAACCCATGACTTAATGGGAAAAGGATCTATAGCTAATTAAGAAGTCCCTGAGCAATCTTAAAACTTGTCTAGACAAACAGTTAAGTTGCGGCAAGCTGGGGTGTAAATCTACCCCACACTAGCCCGCCATGGACCCTAATGCCATGCACGGAAAATTCCCTTGAGCCATTTGATCTACCCTGCATTGAAACGGGTGTACATCAAAGTGCACTCGGCGCAGGGTCCGCATGGACCCTTAATGCATGGCGGGCGAGTGAGGGATAGATTTATACTCCAGGCTGCCGCAAACTAAGTACAGTAACTCCTCACTTAACATCCTTCCTGTTAACGTTGGTACGTTGATCAACTAGGGAACTTGCTCGTTTAAAGTTGTGCAATGCCCCTTATAACGTCGTTTGGCAGCCGCCTGCTCTGTCCACGGCTTGCAGGAAGAGCAGCTCGGTGGAGCTGGCTGGTGGGGGCTTGGAACCAGGGTGGGCCAGCAGCCCCCCTATCAGCTCCCCTAAGTTCCCTGTGCGGCAGCCGCCCAGCACGCTACCAGTTCCCGGGCAGTTCAGCTGTCCCTCCCCCGGCTCCTGCCCCCCATCTGCACAGAGCTGCGCGGGGGGGCTGAGGGGGGGACGGACGACAGGGCTCAGGGCTCAGCTGCTGTCTCAACTTGCTGATCTACTTAAAAAGGCAGTGTACTTAGAGTGGGGTCAGCGTACTTAAAGGGGCAATGTGCATCTCTCTCTCACACACACGGTATGTGTCTCTGTCTCTGTCTGCCATGCTGTCTCCCCTCCCTCCATTCTTGCTGCCTTGTAGAGTGTGAGGCCACATTAACAACAATGTGTTAACTCTTGAGGGCTCAGCCGAGTGCTAGTTCATCATTTAGCAGAAAGGCATTCCCTGGGAAATATCCCACCCTCTTCCACCCTCTGACTTCACCACCTCAACCAAGCTTCATAATCATTATTGCTGTGTACAGTATTAAATCATTTGTTTAAAAAGTATATGTGTGTGTATATATATATATATATATATATATATATATATATGTAATATAGTCTTTTGTCTGGCGAAAAAAATTTCCCTGGAACCTAACCCCCCCTATTTAGATTAAGTCTTACGGGGAAATTGGATTCGCTTAACATCGTTTAGCTTAAAGTAGCAATTTTTCAGGAACATAACTACAACGTTAAGCAAGGAGTTACTGTAATCATCTAGACAAACACTAATTCTCTTTGCAAGGAGTTAGCGATAGTCTCTGAGGAGATAGTCTCTCCCTAACTCTGCATAACACCAGATACCTTTGTTACTAGGGGGAGAGGAGATTTTTCAAGACCTTACTCGTTAAAGACGTTTCTGGGGTTTTGCCTTTTCCGGAACAGGCCTTGGCATGGCGTTGGGCCAGGAGAATGATAAATTCATATGGAAGAAGCTCACCAGTAAGCCGGTTTGACACAAACAGCTGAGCTGTCAAATTTTCTCATAATGCAGCCACACACACGTCTGTGCTTCCGTGCCAAATGAGATCTGACATTTAATTTAAAATCCACGGGCTCACTTAATGTCTTGCCTCACTACAATAAGAGGAGTGGAACAGCAGGGCATTCTCTCTGCTTTTGTAGGTTTTTAATGGCAAGAATGAACCCGAAGAGTTTACTTCTCCCCTAGTTACTTAATAATTCAGAGCAATCCACCCATGAGAGAACATTTCACTTGGAGTGCTACCGTTCTAACAGCCATTATTTGATTAAAAAAATCTTACAGCCCACCTCAGGAAACCCACTCAACCCAAGATGGGCCCTTCTCAATCTATGAAAAGAATACTAGGGTCTGCAGTAAACTGAGAGACCCCAGAGCCAGGGCCCACAAGTGAGCGTCATTCTGTGAGAAGCCGCCTTTGCAACACAAGACTACAAAGCGAGCCAGTAGCAAAGCCAAGAATAGAAACCGCATTCCTTGAATCAAGGCACATCTCTGTAGCCAGAAGACCATGATGCCTGGCTGTGAGACCCACCCCTTGCTTCTGGATATTAAAAGTTGTTCAGAGCTGGTGTAGAAGCCCATCTGTGTTCCTCAATGATTGGTTATGGCATTTGGGGTTCGGATTTGTGCACACCTCATTACCTATTATTCTGCTATTCATTCTTCATTTCCATCTGCTGCTTGGAAATGGCACTGCTATCTGTCTGTCTATCTACCTAGGTTTTGTAAGATTGTCCATAACCATGGTTTGTGATATATTTCCTCCTACACCTCAGCTGACTGCTTGCCTCTCCCACACTCTCTACTTTTGCTATTGCTCTTCTTCCTTCTCCATTTTCTGACTTGCTGCTTCACTCTATTCCCACTATATGCCTCCAGCGTCAGGTTACAACTCTGTTTCCAACATCCCAGCTCTCTCCTCTCACAGACCATTTGGAACTAGTCTCCATCTGTAAGTTGTTGGACATTCTGTTCCTTTGCTTGTTGCTGTCCCATTTTTCTTCCCCTAACAGAACTCTTCCACTGTATTGTTTATTCTCCCTAATTATAGTCTTCTTCCCAGCCACAAATCTGTTTTCCCAGTTAAGAGATTGATGTCTCCAATGTTCTCCTTCCTGGTTTGTATCTGAGCTTTCAAACTGCTTCCTTTTTCATTTCTGCTGAAGAGTTTTTATATCCTTCCATTCCAGATTCTGCTAGAGAATATTTCAAGGCTGTGGTCTTTCCTTAGCTTCTGTCCTTAATAATTAATATATCTTTTCCCTTTTCACTGACAGCTTCAACTTTGGTCATCATGGCAAAAATCTATATTTTCCTGATCCTTCTGTTTCCTGTTGCTATGGTCAGTTCCTGACCACATATCACTTGCTGCATGATTCTCCTCATACTGAGTGAAGTGCTCTGTTGGTACCATGACCCTGTAGGTCTTCTTAACTCAGACTTTAAATTAGCTCCCACATCTGGAAATCTTGGAATCGATGGATGTTGTAATACGCCTCATACTCCCATTCTTCTCCATAGAACAGTCACCCTGGTTGGATTAAATCTCCAAGGATGCATCAGGTTCTCCCCATTTGGAGAGGCGAAGAGGTGCCTCATGGGAGATGTAGTGTGGGCAGGGAGTCCAGCCCATAGAGGAAAATAGGGCATGAACCAACCAAACTACAACACCCGTGAGCACCATGGCAGCATTCCCAAATTGAAATCTTTTGGCATTCAGGTGTTCGTGTTTTTTGGGGAAAAAATAAATTTACCATGGAAAGCAGTCACTTTTCAAGAAAAAATTCATACTTGAAAAGTTAGTTGAAAAACAGTATCAATGGAAAATTTTCAGTCAACCTTAGCAGGAAGTGACAATAAACTCCCTGCTCCATACTTCCTGTATATATACAACCTCAAAGTCCATTGGCCTTTTTAATCGTCATCTCATATTCCAAACTTTCACGTCTAATTTCCTGTTGTAACTGTGCCTCAGTGGGTCACAACTGAGGATGCCAAATTCAGAGCAAACTGCTGAGAAATAGGGCAGATACACCCCAAGACTGGTTGCTAATTCCCCATAGGATATACCAAGCCAGCAACAAAAGTAAACTTCTGTTTTACCACACTGGCTAACAAGAAGTCATAAAAGCAGTTTCCTTAGGCATTCCAGTTCTTATATCACCACCAAAAACACTGGGTTTAGAGATGAGTGGTTCTTTAAAACCAGTTTCTTCAAATAAAAGATTCTTCTGATCCCAAAGAACCAACCACACACCCAGGTCAATATATTACTTAGATCTTATCCAAAAATCACACTGATGCCAATCCTTTAGTATGTAAAGTCTAAAGGTTTATTCATAAAAAGAAAGAAAGAAAGGTGAGAGTTAAAATTGGTTAAAGGAATCAAATACATACAATAATTGTAAAGTAGCTCTCTGCCTGCCAAGGTTGCTATGAAGGTTCAATCACTTAATGTATTTAGACTCCTATTTCCTACTGAATTCAATGGAAGCTGGGAGTCTAAATACCTTTGAGGATCTGAGCTTCAGTGCTTAAGGAGCCTGCCAGGGCTCAGCTTTATTCTGTGTCTGGTTCTAGCGAGCTGTGCATGACAAGTGCCTCACAGCGCCCCACCCAGACTCTGTGTCTGGGAAGCTCAGCCCTTAAAGGCATCGTCCCCGATACCACAGCCTTGTCTTCGCTGCATTGTTAGCTCAAGCCATAACTTGAGTTTTGACCCTAACCTGAAATGCACACACAAATATCTAGCTGGAGTTCAGTCGTGCTTTAAACTCAAGTTTTTTCGCCTCAGTGCGTATGTGTCATCCTGCAGCTGGCAGCGAGCCTCCCAGCCTGGGTGGACAGACTTGCACTGTCGGGGTTTGAGCTAGCGCACTGAAAATAGCTGTGTAGACACTGGCTTGGGCAGCAGCTTGGGATCTCAAGGCCACCTGGTCCCTGGGTCTGAGGTCGGGTGTTCTAGCCTAAGGGCTTGTCTTCATGGACAGCTGTAGCACTTGAGCGAAGACACCACTACACCGACGGAACAGCTTCTCCTGTCGGCGTAGTTAATGCACCTCCCCGCCAGGCAGGAGCTGTGTTGGCGGGAGAAGCTCACCCGGTCACGTAGTGCTGTCTACACCAGGGGTTAGAGATTAATGAGTCTGCTCTACAGCCTTAGCTAACAGCCATACGGCTTGTAGCTCATGCAGTAGAGGCTCATGCACTAAGCTCCAGAGGTCCTCGGTTCAATCCTGCCCGCCGCCGACCGGGGTCTGTGGATGTTGGACTCGCTCGAGCCCCGCTCGTGAGCATCTGTTGCTGCAGGCTGAGAAACTGACTCTCAGCAGTCGGGTCAGTGCTGCTGACGCGGCAGTGAGTTATGCCGTGAGAATGCAGCAGCTGCAGTTACAGCCACAACTCTTCAGCCACTAGCCCAGTCACTTTGCCTAGCTCTGGTGTGGGTTCACGGTGCGGCTGTTCTCGCTCAAGCCAGGCTAACTCCAATGGCATAGCTGGAGAGAACTAACTCGTGCTGTTGCAGTGAAGACAGACAAGCCTTGAAGAATCTTCCCCTGCAAAGCCCCTCCTATGCAGGCCTGTGAGATCAATGGCACAATCTAGCCTCTTGCGGGAAGAGGAATTTCTCAGAGTGGCTCTAGGGAATTGAGGGAAACCCCCATCACTCGAGTCAGTCAAGGGGGGACTAGTGAGTGTAGCGTAGCAGGGGAATACCCTGCAGTGAGGGCAGAGGGGACTGCTACAGGCTGGGGACCAACTGGCTAAGCAACAGTTCTGCAGAAAAGGACCTGGGGAGTACAGTGGATGAGAAGCTGGATATGAATCAGCAGTGTGCCCTTGTTGGCAAGAAGGCTAATGGCATCTTGGGCTGCATTAGTAGGAGCTTTGCCAGCAGAACGAGGGAAGTGATGATTCCCCTCTGTTCGGCACTGGTGAGGCCATATCTGGAATACTGCGTCCGGTTTTGAGCCCCCCACTACAGAAAGGATGTGGACAAATTGGAGAGAGTCCAGCGGAAGGCAATGAAAATGATTATGGGGCTGGGACATATGACTTATGAGGAGAAGCTGAGGGAACTGGGCTTATTTAGTCTGCAGAAGAGAAGGGTGAGGGGGGATTTGATAGCAGTCTCCAACTAACTGAAGGGGGGTTCCAAAGAGGATGGAGCTCAGCTGTTCTCAGTGGTGGCAGATGACAGAATGAGGAGCAATGGTCTCATGTTGAAGTGGGAGAGGTCTAGGTTGGATATTAGGAAACACTATTTTACTAGGAGGGTGGTGAAGCACTGGAATGGGTTACCTAGGGAGGTGGTGGAATCTCCATCCTTAGAGGCCTGGCTTGACAAAGCCCTGGCTTGACAAAGCCCTGGCTGGGATGATTTAGTTGGTGTTGGTCCTGCTTTGAGCAGGGGGTTGGACTAGATGACCTCCTGGGTCTCTTCCAGCCCTAATCTTCTATGATTCTATGACTGACTCACCCAGGAAAGCTGGGTGGGTTTTTCCCATTTGTGAAGTTTCTTCTCAAATGTTCTTTGCCTTCTTTCGCAGCTCCACGTAGCTCCATGTGAATGGCTCCTCCCGTGGATTGGGGGCAGGGACTTCATAGGCCCTTCATAGCCATACGAGGGACCTCGTAACACAGATTATTTCTGCTCCCTGTTACAGATGGTGCCCATCATGTGGTACCAGAGTTCCTGATCGTCTGTGGGGCGGGGAAGGGGTTTTTGGATCTCCAGCTGCTGTTTAATGTTCTCAGGACAGCATTGTCCTGGAGACCTTTTCTCCTTTTCCCTCTGCCTGGGAGATGCAGCTGTGTCTACCAGAGTCAGACCTTGCCTCCAGGTTCCATGACTTTGTAGCCCCAAAAAAGGATTGTGCTATACTTGGAGTTACACCTTACACCAACCTAAACCGGTGGAGAATAGAGCAGCCTGCTTATTAAAGAGTGCATCTCATTGGGCGCACATGGCCCCAGTGCCCCATGATCTGCACTGGCTGCCTACTAGTTTCAGGGTGGCATTAGGAACACAGAACGTAGGATTGGAGGGGACCTCCTGGGTCACTGAGTCCAAACCCCTGCTATCAGAGGCATCCCCTCCATATAATCTCATTCATAAACTGATCAATCTCCATTTTAAAGCCAGTTTGGTTGTTTGCCCCCACTGCTCCTACTGGGAGGCTGTTCCAGAACCTCACTCCTCTGATGGTTAGAAACTTTCTTCTAATATCCAGTCTTTGTTTATTCATGGCCAGTTTATCCCCACTTGTTCTTGTGCCAATATTGTCCTTTAGCTTCAATAGCTCTTCTCCCCCACTCCTGTTTGGTTGGTAAGGTGTTGGCTTGGACCTATAAAGCCCTGAATGATTTGGGACTTGTGTTTGCCCTTGCTGGACTGCCAGGCTGTGATTGGTGGAGTCTCTCGAGCTGGGAATCTCATACGACCTCCTCCCAACACAACACACCACTATTCCGGACATCCACAACCTATCATGTTGGAAGTGGGTGGTTTGGAGAAGGGGGATGGAGAAGCATGTGTGGAGGGGCAGATTTAAGATGGTGGTGCATGGGCTATTGTAGACAGTAGTTGCGGTATGTGGCTTTGGGTGGAGGAGTAGAGGTTGGCTTTGCCTTCCCATTCTTTTCTGGGTTCCCTGAGCACCAGCCATCCTGTGCACCGAGTAAGGCAGGGGTGCTGTAGTAAAAATAGCATGTGATCAAGAATTAAAGACTATTATACTGGTGTATAATGCATACATACCAAGGGGCTGAGTTAAGAATTTAGCTGCCAAACTTTAACAAACCTCTGCTGAGCATGTGCAAGCTGAGATTTTTCCGAGGCTTTCAACATGGCAAAATTTGGGCAGATTTTCACAGGGAAAGCAAAGGGCACATCCTTGAAACCAGGGAGTCCCCCTTCTAAATTCCAGGTCCCTGCTCCAAAGCATGGGGGTGATAAAGCTTCTCAGTGAAACAGTTGTAATCATTTTTGTTACATGGGCCGAACTATGTGTTTTCCCCTAATTTTGTTCTTGGAAATGGCTGGCCTTTTTTTTTTTTTAAATGAAACTTTCCTAAATAATAGTGCCCTAGGCAGACACCCAGCATGGAAAACTTCAGGTGAAATGGTTAGTTTGGCAAAGTTATAAGCAACTGAAAACAGGGTCTTTTAATAGAAAGTATCGGGCAATCTTAGCTTTAGGTGGCATTACGAGTTCTATAACTGGAGAACTAATATAATGCACCATCCGAGCTCTGCTTGGTCATGAGGATCCACTCTGCAGATAAGTTCTCTGAGGCAGGGACTGTCTCACACTGTGTCTGTAACGTGCCTAGCGATTTTGGGCTATATATATAAACACCTAGGCCCACATCCACAGAGGTATTTAGGCTCCTATCTTCCACTGAAATCAATGGACATTAGGAGCCTAAATACCTTTGTGGATCTGGTTCTCAAATATTGTTTTTTGTCTTTACAAAGTGCTTTACAAAGGAGGCAAGTAGCATTACCCTAAATTTGGCAATGGGTAAACTGAGACATAGAGCAGCGACATCATTGGCTAGGAGGCTAGTGACAGAGCCAGGAATAAAAGTCAGATTTTCTGAGTCCCAGTGCCCTATCGATCGGTGGACACTGACTCCCTAATACGTGCACTCTGTGATATATTTGGTTTAAATCTTGACTTCCCGCTCACTAGATGCTTAGATACAATGGTGGTGAGCACGGCAAGAGCTTCTAGCTAGCTAGGTGGCTCATTGTTTTGTCCTTCTTCCGAAGCCATCCCTGGATCTAAGTTCAATTTTTCAGGATGGTATGCTTTTTCTGAATTTCCTTAGCTTATATCCAAATCTGGCCTGTTTGACTCCTCGAATCGTTTCTTTTGGTGCGATTTGGAAAGTCTCCCTCCTAATCATCTCGTTGACGTGACTTTTCAGCACTGCGAACTCCTCTGCGTGCCGGCAGCTGCGCCCCGTAATGAAGTCAGAGAAGACCATTTGCCTGGGTGATGTTTATCAGGCTGCCGCTACAATCCCCCTTTTGTTAGTCCTCTTCTCACCCCTCTTCATCTGGCAGGTTCCCATGTACCTTGCACTCCCTTTACCTTTCGCTTTGCCTTTAAATGAACAGAGCCAGCAAACATGAGTGCAGCACTGTCTGTGGCTACCGTAGGTTTATTATTAGTTTGGCTTGAGGAGCCCAGGAGCTAGTGGTGATGACAGGCCAATGAGACACATTGTGACCCTGATGTTTAAGCATCTGGATGGACCTAGCCCAAACCCTCCTCTAGTGATATGCATGGATTATGCAGCAGGGCAGATCCTCCCCTGGTGCAAATTCAAGTCATCAGGCACTATTACAGTTTACTCTGGCTGAGGATCTGCCCCTAGAGTACAGTCCATGCACCATAACAGTGTTTGCGTTCTGCTCAGTGATCTCGGTCCTCCTTCTGTGTAAACTGATATCAGCTCGTGACAGGATACCTTTCGCTCCTCTCATTGTGTTGTGCTTCGGCCAAGGAGCATTTGACAACGTACCACAAACAGTCATGCTACCTGATAGGGGAAGTATTCTTCCATGGACAAGGCAGACAGCTTCAGGCGGCTGCTATTTTTGTGTTTCTTTGTGCCTGCTCCCCACTTCAAAGTAGGCGGTTACTAAACACAATAGGCAATCTGCAGATGTGTGCGGGAGCGAAAGGTCTTGGTGGAGCAGAGATCTCAGATGGAGAGAGCTTTTCAGGGATCACAAAAGGCTGCTGTGAAGGCACCGGTGTCTGACGATCAGGATGGCAAATGTGTATCTCTCTAACAGGGATTTATTGAAAGCATGTTTTCTTTTATGCTCCATCAAAGGCACCATGGGCCAGTGGAGAAGGCAAGGAACTGGCAGTCAGGAGTCTTGGGTTTTATTGTCTGACTCACTGTTCGACTTTGGATCACTCCGTGTCTCAGTTTCCCCATCTGTGAAATGGGGATAATGATACTCAGTCTCCTCTTGAAAAGTGCTTTGAGACCAGAGGATGAAATAAGCTGCATGCATGGTGCATGTCTTTTAAAAATGTATTGAGCGCTGATGGAAGATTTAGGGCTGGTCAAAAATTTTCCATCAAAATTGTTTTTTGATGCAAAATTGGGTTCTTGATTAATTTTGTCTTAAAAAGTGCCTGCTTTCCATGGAAAGTGCTGACTTTTTGATGAAAAACCGAACATCAACATAGTGGATAACATAGTTCCTCATGGGAGTTGTAGTTTGGATGCTTCATGCCCCCATTCTGCTATGGGGGCTGCGTTCCTCAGCTGGACTACATTTCCCATGATGCACTGTTGGCAGGGACTCCCATGATGTAACACAGTGGCTGAGCAAAAGAGGAGCCCATTATGCATCAGGGAAAACAGCCCATAGAAGACAATGTGGGCACAACGCTACAACTACAACTCCCATCAGGCACCATGGTAGCATTTCCAAATTGAAATTGTTGGGGTTTTATTTTTCACTAAAAAGTCGGAATTATCGAATCAAGTTCAAAGTCTCAGTCTTTATCTTCAAGGCGCTTAATGGCCTGGGCCACAGGTATCTAAAAGATCATCAGAACTTCCAGGATCAAGACTGTGGTCTGCAACTCTGCTCCTCCGGCATGATGGAACTCTCTACAACAAGGGAAAAGCTCATCCGCGCAGGAGACAGGATTTTCTTGGGGGCTGGTTGCAGAATGTGGGGGTGAACTCCCTCAGAAACCAAGGAACCCCCCAAAACCTCACCACCTTCCACTCCAAGTGCAAGACACACTTCTTCCATCGGCCTTCTTTAACTGAAACACAGAACAATGTGTAAATAAAAAAAAAATCCCTACCAAAACAAACCTGCACACACAGTGCTCCTGGGGAGAGCACAAACACATGTGCTAGGCTGTCATTAAGGCTAAGGGCGGCATTTTGATCTCAGTTACAATTGATATAAATCTGACCTCACTTGCCTCTCCCTGTTACTCTGGATTCTCACTGATGTAACTGAGAGCTGGCCCTGAAACAAGCCCTTTGTACCCCAGGAAGAGAAAATACCCACTCGGGTGTTCCTGCCTTTCAGTTAGTTAGCAAAGGGAATGACATCCTGGTGCGAGGAACTTGACAGGAATGAAATCAGCTGACTGTACCACACAGGCCCTCCAGGCTCAATATGTCCTGATGACCCCTGAAGTTAAGAACTTCTGCTCCTCTTAATCTGGTTCCAGGTCAAGATTCTCACCTAAGGCCTGGGGTGTGTCTCGCTGGTGGAGTCTACCCTTGTTGTTCTCTTTTGCTGGGGTTTGAGACACCAGTTAAGTACATGTAGCAATTTGTTAAGTGTCGTTTCCCTTTCTGTCTCTGCCTGATCGAACATGCTTTCTGGGAAGGAAGCCTCCTTCTCCAGAGTTAATTGAGTAGGTAACTCTGACCCTTGTTTACATCCAGTAGCAAAGGAGAGCGGGGACTTAGCAACAGCAACACATGGGAGTTTTTAATATGCGCCCTGGCATGCTAAGGAGCGAGTTCTTATGACCTTTCAGAACAGGATTGAAAGCTGTTCCAGTACCAGGGGTACGCAATCCACCGTACGTAGACAACTGAATGGGGAGGGGGCTGCAAGAGGTTATGGGAAGGGCAGGAGGGCTTAATCTATCTCTGACAAGTTAATTAAATGTAAGCGCAAACATTCTTATCCTGCTGATGTCATGAAATACAGGTAGACCGGCTTTTCTTTCTGCTTGGCTGTACAGAAGTGCTTAGAGGCCGCTGATATCTCAGTCCTTGATTCAGGAAAGCATTTAAGCATGTGTTTAAACTTTTATGCCTGTGCTTAAGGGCCATTGTGACTTAAGCACGGGCTTAAAGTTAAGCATACCCTTAAGCGTCCTGCTTGAACAGGGATTCTTTGCTGAAGGGGGCCTAACTAGGGGTTAGAAGAGTGATGGAATTTGCTTTCTGAGTAGGGAGGAGGGGAAGGGTTTTAGTCACTAGTGGACACTAGTGATATGGAATGATCTGAAACACTGTGTGGTATTCAGGGATTTTCAGCAGAGGAAAATGTTTTTTCTTGTCTCAGATTTCTGGACAAAAGATGAGTTTCACTCACCACTTCTCCACGCACCCTAAAGCTGAAAATTCATTTCTCCACCCCAAAAAGCAGTTGTTTTCAGCGAGGAAACGACAGAAATGGGGAATCCCCACCTAAAGCAAGTGCACAGTTTTACCCAGGTTGGTATGACTGATAGTTTTGTTCCCTCGGGCAGTTTCCACCTACCATTATGAGGTCCAGGAACCCAGGTCGAGGCCAGAAACCCTGTCAAAGAAGGACATTAGGTTGGTTTGGCATGATTTGCTCTTGATAAATCCATGCTGGCTAATCCTTATAACCCTATTATTCCTCTAGGTGCTTACAATTTGATTATTTAACTATTTGTTCCAGTATCTTTCCTGGTATTGAAGTTAGGTTGACTGACCTATAATTCCCCAGGTCCTCTTCGTTCCCCTTTTAAAAGATAGTATCATGTATGCCCTTCTCCAGTCCTTTGGGACCTCACTGTCCTGCATATGGTCTTAAAGATAATCTCTAGCGGTTCTGAGATTGCTTCAGCTAGTTCCTTACGTACCCTAGGGTGAATTTCATCAGGCCGAGCTGACCAGAGTCATCTAATTTATTTAAATATTCTTTAATCTGTTCTGTCCCTAGTTTGGCTTGAGTTCCTTCCCCACTGTTGTTAATATTAATTGTGTCGAGTATCTGGCCACCATTAACCATTTCAGTGAACAAACATAGGAACAAAGGACTGGAAGGGACCTTCTGGGTCAATGAGACCAGTCCCCCCACCAGGCAACTCCGTGATATAATCCTATTCATAAACTGATCAGGCCCTATAGATATGCTGTAGCTCAACGGCAAGTATTAGGTTTAAAACAGGAAGTACCTGGTCATATTTTCTGTCCTGTGATTTACAGAAGATCAGAGTAGATGGTCATAATGGTCTATTCTGGCCTTAAAATCTATGTATTTCCTCCAACAGAGATATAATTCAAAGGGAAAATGTGCTTCTCTGCAATACGCAGGAAACAGGCTGATCTCCTGCATGTTATCATTGTAACATCTCTCATTGCTCCCAGCCAGAAAAGTCTAGCAGTACCCATCTCTTCTAATGAGCTCAGGAGAGGGTTATTCAGCTGATGACCATGAAACAGGGACAACCCAGGCTTCCTCACACTGCCTGTCCTTGTGCTTCACCCCTGCTCCAGAGGAAGCACTCGTAACCCTGGGAGGGGCAGTTAATTCCCAGGCCTGCCCAGTCTTTGGCCTCCCTGCTGGAATAGCTCACAAAGATGCCATGTCCATTTAAAATAATTCCAGCACACACCTGTCTGCCATGGTCTTTCAAACCCCAAATGGGGTGTTAAATGATTTGAAGCGTGCAAGCTTTCAGTGTTTGTGTTGGAACAAGCTTGAGTTATTAATCCCTTTGTGAACCTGAGCGCCATATGATCATCAGGAACATTTCTGTGGCAGGCTGCCATCTTCCTTCACATCATTTACCTGGGAGTGACAAACACCTTGTTTTTAATGCTTATAATATTTTGCAGTTCTATAGCTCCTTTCACCCGAGCATCTCCAAGTGCTTTACAAACATTAATTAATTAAGTCTCACGACTCAGGCTGTGTGAATCCTGTCGTTTTCAGCTCACGCAAGTCTCGACTAGAGATGAGCCCCAACCCAAATCAGGGAATCCCTGAACTCTGAAGTTTGGATCTGCCTCCAGACTTGACAGCTGGCCTCTTTCTTGTATAATGGGCCAAATCTGGATGTCTCCTGGATTTTGGTGGGATTCAGTCCTAGAGCTAAGCTTTGCCTTTCTGGTTTCAAGAAACCTTACTGGCACGTTCAGCTTGTTTAATTGGGTCTGTTCAGCATTTTGCTGGAGTTCCAACTTTGTCTGTTCTTGAACACTCAGGCTAAATATTCATGTCAGCCAGGCACATGCCATAGCTTTCTGAGGCTGACGGTCCACTTTCTAATGCGACAGTGCATTCTGGGCTATCTCCACTTCAGTGTCCAATTAAAAGGCCAGCGGTGCCACAAGGAGGCTTTCTGGGTGTGCTGCTGAAGATTGGGAGGGTATTGCGCTCTCCCAGGCTCTGACCCAAAGGATGCTTCCCTGGAATTTAGGGCCAGGTAGACCTTACCAAGGGGGAATAAGCCAGATGAGGGCAGAGAGCACAGACTGCACCTGAAGGACTGGAGGTGGATTGGTAGAAAGCTGCCAACCCCTTCAAAACAGCTGAACATTAAGACTCTGAGAGTTGTTTGTGGTTTACTGCAGGTCACCCAGGAAGTCTCTGGCAGAACAAAGGAAAGAACCCAGGTGCCTGGCGTCCCAATCCGGAGCCTTCACGGCAAGATGGTTTTTCTTGGAAAGTAGCTGCCCAAGTGTCTCTTCTCCAATTAATGGTTAAAGAAAGGGAGGGGTGGGAAGTTGATGTTTGTCACCAGACAGAATTCAGTGTGAATCGTATGTATACAAACAACAGCTATATCCCCTGGCAACGGCGTTAGAAATTCAGAGAAATGGATGAGATGAGAGGCACAACAGAAATGCATTTTGTCCCAGATACACAGCTGTAATTATTAGGGCTGCTCCGAGCTGGAGTAAGCCAGACCCCCAGGGTGCCAGCTGGTAGTATGCCCAGTGTACCACGTCTTGAAGGCAAACACTGCAGGTGGCTGAGCAGCTGGGCCTTGCAGGCGCTAGCCCTGGTGGGTCCCAATAACCACTCTGACACATGGCTGAGGGAAAGATTGTTGGGGTAGCAGGAGAGGAAAGGTTGCAGACAGCCCAGGTAAACAGGTAGAGTTCAAAGTGAGAAATAGCGGCTCTTGTTTGGACCCCTAGGACGGTCCTGTCTAGAGTCAGGATGCTTCGGGCCCAGTGCCCGGGGTGCCCTCTGCAGTCCAGTCTTTACTCAAGCAAATAGGAGCTTGTGGCTTTTTAGGCCAACCTCAGCGGCTTTCATTGGGGCCCCTCTGCTCTGGCTCCCTGCCCAGCCACTGCTGCTTCCCCATAAGTCCCACACAGACCTGCACCCAGTTGTGACATCCGGCAGTCACAGCCTGCTCCATGTGTGGCTCTGGGTACCCTTCCTGAGGGTGCGTCTTTGCAGTTTCTGGCTAGCCATGCTGCTGCAGCTTCTCCAGAGGTAACGTAGTCATTTCCTGGTCCTTCCACCTGGCCAGGAGGAAGGGATGTGGAGTGGGGAGGGGGCTGATGTGGATCATAGTCTCTGCTTAGCAGATCCATCACGCAATAAATTTTGGCCATGATTGTTCTTTGACTGCATAAGGACTCCTCCATGGATTACCTTGAACTTGTGGACTACTAGCCAGTCGATCCAGCAGGCTTCACCCATAAGGTGCAATGGCTCTTTTCTGTTAGCCACCAGGCCTTTCAGCGTAGATGCTGGGACCCGTCCCCCATTTTCTCATTAAATGGAAAAATGGAAGCATGGGAAGGGGAATCCAGCCCACTGATGGAAACTGATGGGTTCTGGTCCCCAAATTTTGCCTGTTTATCATCGATCTTTTCATTCAATGTAGAGCAATGAATATATTTACATATTATTTTTTCCCAATAGGTGCTGCACAGATATCTGTTCTGTGACATGTTCCAGTTATAAGGAGAATCTGGAGAGGAAGGATGGTCTCCTAGTGAAGGCACTGATAGCTCAGGAGATGTGGGGTCTATTTCCCAGCACGGCTACAGCCTTGGGCATGTCACTTCACTGCCCTGGCCATAGTTTCCTACCCAGAATATAGGGCTAACAATAATCCCCTTCCTGACGGGGCTGCTGGGAGGGGCTCAAATGCTACAGGGACGAGAGCATAAAAAAGCCAGACAATTATCTTACTTGCTGCTCCATCTCTGCATTGTGCCATTCGATAGAGACCAGTTTATGCCAGTAGTGTCGTTTGCACCCATTCTACAGCACTGGTGTAGACTTCCAGACCTGCCAGCTGTAGAAGTTTATGGAAGGCTATCGCACTAGTTGAGGGCACTCAGTACCTGGTAGGATTGTGCCCAATCTCAGAAAGAACAATAGCCCCTTTACAGTTCACATATCAGTTTGCATTTATATTGTTGCTTTCATCTTGAAAAGTCCCCAAGCATTTCACAAATGGAAGCTGTTGTGATAACTGGGCCTACAAATTTACTCTAATTGTGAGCTCAACTGTAAAAACGACGTGGAAGTTCGTAAGATGCCACAATAACCGGCAACAACAAATGTTGATTGGAAAAGGTACGGAAAGACGACAGACTGAATGAGTCTAAACGAAAAGGCCGACTGACATGGTTTGAGAACGATGGTAAAATCCTTCTTGGTAAAAACAGGAGATGTGGAACTGGAAATTAATGAACCAAAATTGGTTTATCGGATTCAGGCATAACTGGCAGACAAAATAACGAGGGGAGGGGCTATTCCATCCATCACACCCTTTTTGGGTCTTTAAAGAGAGAGAATTGGGGGGCAAAATTGGGAAGGCTACAAGAATAAGCTTCACCATGATAGCTGCAATCCCCTACAGGTTCCTGGGACCCTGGGCTCATAGGTGCTGGAACTAGGGTTGCTGGGGGTGCAGCAGAACCCCTTGGCTTGAAGTGGTTTCCATCATATACAGGGTTTATAGTTTGGTTCAATTGTTCTCAGCACCCCCACTATACAAATTGTTCCAGCACCCCTGACTGGGCCTTCATCACCCTGATCCTGAGAGATGTCCTGGCCAGGCCGAGCTAGAGAGAGTGGGATGCAGATAACATCACCACCCGTACCTGCTCCAGCTGAACCCCAAACACCACCGGAGATGAAACGGGACTGGAGCAACAGCAGCAGCTCCAGCTCTTCTCAACTAAATGGCTTTTCTTTCTCCCCAAAGGACAGTTATTATCATCTTTGGTACCATTGCAAAGACTGCCAAACGGTTTTTTCCTTTTGAAAATTCTCGCCAGCTAAAGGGAAAGGGTAAAAGAAGTGTTGTTAAAAGGAAAGCATTTATTTAATACTTTACATTTCAAGTGCTTTAACTGCTTTCCCTTCTTTTCTGTATCTGTAATAAAAGGCTAAAAGGATTTTGAATGGTGTGTTTGCCCTGGGGCTAAGCAGGCTGTGGGCTCTGTGTACCAAACCCCGGATGGACCCTGTTTAACACTGCTTAATGTCGGACCCTGACTAAGTTACGTTAACACCTTTGGCCTATATATTCTATCTAAATTAATGCAACTGTAGCCTCTTCTCCGACCACTGAAATGCAGCCACCTCTGGGATGTGGCTGTTCAAAGGTGCATGGCAACACAACAGAGCCATTTAGGGCACGAAATGAAAAAGACAATTGTGTCTATTTAAAACTGCAGGGGAAGTCAACGTAGCCAGAAATCTAGTGACCACTGAGGCTCAGGTGCTGCTGAGCCTCGGCAATGTTTCGGGTGAGGGTGCTGTGGAGGATGGGCTCTCTGTGCTTTTTAGTACTGGGGTAGAGACTGTCTTGAGTCTTGGCTAACCATGGCTTACATCTTCTGCACAGCGCCATGGTTGTACTTAAGTATCGGGGGTAGCCGTGTTAGTCTGTATCCACAAAACCAACAAGGAGTCCGGTGGCACATTAAAGATTTATTTGGGCATAAGCTTAGACGACGAGCTCTTTGGGGCAGGGACCAACTTTTTGCTCTGTGTGCCTGACACAATGAGCCCCAATAGCAGGAAAGATGGTCCAGTAGTGAGGTGGCGGGCCTGGGAGTGGGAAGACCCCGGTGCAATTCGGTGCTCTGCCACTGACTTCCTGTGTAACCTTGGGTGAGTCCCTTCATTTTTTGGTTTCCCCATCTGTAATATGGGGCTAATAGCACTGACCTACCTCCCAGAAGGATTCTGTGAGGGTAAATATACTGAAGGGTGGGAGGTGCTCAGATGTGGGCTAGGAAGTACCTCAGATAGATCCCACTTGGGCCTTTTAGATACTACTGAGAAACAAACAGCGCGTGGTAAGAACCTGCAGAAAGCACCTTGGGAAAGGTAAGTAGCCTCAGAGCCTTTTGCTGCTCCCACTCTGCATGCTGCCTACTCCCTGCCCGCCCATGGCCGCTCCTGCGCGAAGAGACGGAATGTTTAAGGCTCTGAAAGCAGTCGTCAGGGTTAATGAGCTGTGACACGGCTTTCCGAAGGGGAGACCGTGCAAGTTCACACCTGCTGCCATTTTATCCGGCGGTGTATCAACACCGAAGAGCGTTATGCCTGCTGAGGAATGGAGGAGGGCATTTCAATATGCCTGTCCAGTTGTTTAGATGACTGAACTGCATTCCAGGGAGTCACTAAAGCAGCTATCTTTTCATTCTTCTTGGGAAGGTTCAGGACACCCAGATGGGTTATGCGTAGGGGGGAAAAAATAGGGATAATATTTGCACCAGCTGTGTGGTCTTGCATCATCTTAATTTGTCTCCAGTTCAGTGGGTGTATCAGGATTCCATTTCTGAAGCAGGTGATAGATGATTTCAGTAATACCCAGTTGTTTCGACTTGACATCAGGGTGTTTTCTGGCCAATATGCCTGTGTAATTTACAGATGCAGATCTGCTGGATTAAGTAATTGATTTGATGCGTCTCTCGTGCCAGGAAAGAAGCATTCCTCTTAAAAAACAAAACAAAACATTAAGTAGCGCTGGTGAAAGATGCCAGATTGACAGCCTGGTATAATGAAGGCCTGAGCTGAGTCACAGAACACATAGAGCATCAGCAAAGATGATTCCAATTCCGCCCATACTGCCTGGGCTGGAGGACCAGCTGTAGAGGAAAGAAAGGACTGCGGTCTCTGTGGCTTGTTCATGTGTTGGCCCTGCTGCTGACACTGCCAGCAGTAGGGTTGTGCTGGGTGGCAGCGAATTCCCTAGGATTATCTTATGGTGCAGACACAGGCATGAGAAAATGAGATCCAGCTTCCGTTTCCGGCCCTGCTGCTGATTCGCTGTCTGACGTCAGGCAAGTCACTGGGGCCCAAAGTGGCTGCTGATCTCGGGGGCCCAGCTCGAGACGCCGTGCGCCTGGTGTTTGGAAAGCGCTGAAAAGCCGCAGCGCCAGCTGGGAGTTGCCAGACACACCAAAATTGGTGGCTGCGCTTGACAATTTGGCCGTCATCACTCTGGGGCTTCAGTTTTCTCTTTGCAATATGGTGCCACTAACTGTCTTAGGCTCACTAGGTGCCATCTCATGCAAAATAAAATATCGCTATCATTTTAAAGGCCACCGGAATAGGGCTGCATTTGTTCGGATTTTCAGCAAAGTGGTTTTTTGGTTTTTGTTTTCAGTTTGTCAGCGGTGCCAACTCTCGTGATTTTGTCATGAGTCTCATACTTGATGGGGCTTTTTATAAGCCCCTGCTCCAGGAGTCAGGTGGTTCCATGAGAATCTCAACCCTCCTTTTGAAAAAGGTGGTAAGTTTTCTAGCCCTTGTGCAAGCAGCGAAAAACTTGAAAACAAACCCTAAGTTAAAAAATCAAATAACCAAACAACCCCCACTCCCACCCAACCAAAAGACAGATCAGGGAGGCTGTGTGGCCTAGTGGAAAGGGCACTGGCCTGACAGTTAAGGGACCTGGTTTCATTCCTCTCTCTGCCATTGGTCTGTTCCCCCTCTCTGTACCTCAGTTTTCCCATCTGTAATAGGAGGACAGTGATACTGTCTCCATTGTAAAGGAAATCTTTGCTATCATCTGAGAAAAAGCACTAGATAAGAAGAACCCAACATTTATTCTTTTTACAATTTTGTGATTTTTAAGCCACTCACACACTTTTTTGGGGGATCGGGGCTGGGGCTGACTCATGATAACTAAATGTTTTGAATAGGCAATACTGTGATGTATGAAACATTTAAGACATGGGGCCTGATTGTTATTATTATAATTTTGTGAGGTATCCTTTAGCTCATTAGGGAATAAAATACCCGGACCATTACAAATGAAGAATTCCTCCAAGCAGGCTGTTCAATTGGCTTGCAACTTGCGATCGTATCGTTTTTATTTGGCATTGTCTCTCACATAGTATTTGCTTAGAAATAAAATCCCCGAAGACACTGTGTGATCTATTCATAGTCAAAACTCTAATTAGCCATTTATTTACCCTTGCAGTCTCTTGGATGGGCTTCTTCATCGTATATCATTTTCATTAGCAGGGTGCACGGGGACAGCTGGCAGGCTCCTAGGTTTCAGAGAGTGGATAATTTGAATTGGCTTCCTCGAAGTTGGCTCGGGTTGTTCTTTTTTTGTTGTCCCCGCTTCGTGATGGGTTGCTGAATGCATGAAGTGACATGAACTGGTTTAATTTCATTAATCCGTTAAAAAAAAATATATATTTGGCATTTGTACATTATCCTCCTCTGCTTTCGACAGCTTGTTGGCTCGGTGCTCCAGAAGGCTTGCAAAACAGCGCAGTTCCTCACCTGGGACTATTCTGTTTTACATGTCTCATAGCAGAAGAGTTAAGAGGTATTCAGAATTCCACTGCAGCTCCATGCACTGGCTCCAAAGGCAGGAGTCCTGTGATCTTCACAGGTTCTGTGCAGTGCCCGTGTTATCGGCTGATTTCATCAAGTTGTGCACTATTGCCTAGGATTCCCACTCACGGACGAGGGCCGCATCATGCAAGGTGCTGTACAAACACAGGAGAAAAAGAGAGTCCCTGCCCCGAAGGGTTTACAATCTAAGTAGACAGTCTGCATCGGTCTCCTCTCTACACTTATGGTAGCATGTACAGAACAGCCATTACTCATGTCGCTACACATTGCGGTGAAAGGTGGGCTGCATGCACGTTTGTCACTGCAGTGTGTAGCTGCACGTAACAGTGAAAGGCTTTGGCGGTGGGGAGGCAGTGGGGCAAGGCTCGGGTAGTGGGGAGGCAGAGGGGCAAGGCTCGGGTAGTGGGGAGGCAGCGGGGCAAGGCTCGGGTAGTGGGGAGGCAGAGGGGCAAGGCTCGGGTAGTGGGGAGGAGGCGGGGAAAGGGCTCTGGTAGTGGGAAGGCAGCGGGGCAAGGCTCGGGTAGTGAGGAGGAGGCGGGGAAAGGGCTCTGGCAGTGGGGAGGCAGTGGGGAATGGGCTCTGGCAGTGGGGAGGCGGTGGGGAATGGGCTCAGGTAGTGGGGAGGCAGCGGGGCAAGGCTCTGGCAGTGCGGAGGCAGAGGGGCAAGGCTCGGGTAGCGGGGAGGCGGTGGGGAAAGGGCTCTGGCAGTGGGGAGGCAGCGGGGCAAGGCTCGGGTAGTGGGGAGGAGGCGGGGAAAGGGCTCGGGTAGTGGGGAGGCAGCGGGGCGAGGCTTGGGTAGTGCGGAGGCAGAGGGGCAAGGCTCGGGTAGTGGGGAGGAGGCGGGGAAAGGGCTCTGGTAGTGGGAAGGCAGCGGGGCAAGGCTCGGGTAGTGAGGAGGAGGCGGGGACAGGGCTCTGGCAGTGGGGAGGCGGTGGGGAATGGGCTCTGGCAGTGGGGAGGCGGTGGGGAATGGGCTCAGGTAGTGGGGAGGCAGCGGGGCAAGGCTCTGGCAGTGCGGAGGCAGAGGGGCAAGGCTCGGGTAGTGGGGAGGAGGCGGGGCAAGGCTCGGGTAGTGGGGAGGCAGCGGGGCGAGGCTTGGGTAGTGGGGAGGCAGAGGGGCAAGGCTCGGGTAGTGGGGAGGCAGAGGGGCAAGGCTCAGGTAGTGGGGAGGAGGCGGGGAAAGGGCTCTGGTAGTGGGAAGGCAGCGGGGCAAGGCTCGGGTAGTGAGGAGGAGGCGGGGAAAGGGCTCTGGCAGTGGGGAGGCGGTGGGGAATGGGCTCTGGCAGTGGGGAGCCGGTGGGGAATGGGCTCAGGTAGTGGGGAGGCAGCGGGGCAAGGCTCTGGCAGTGCGGAGGCAGAGGGGCAAGGCTCGGGTAGTGGGGAGGCGGTGGGGAAAGGCTCAGGCAGTGGGGAGGCTGTGGGGAAAGGCTCGGGTAGTGGGGAGGCAGCGGGGCAAGGCTCGGGTAGTGGGGAGGCGGTGGGGAAAGGCTCAGGCAGTGGGGAGGCTGTGGGGAAAGGCTCGGGTAGTGGGGAGGCAGCGGGGCAAGGCTCGGGTAGTGGGGAGGCGGTGGGGAAAGGCTCAGGCAGTGGGGAGGCAGCGGGGCAAGGCTCGGGTAGTGGGGAGGCAGCGGGGCAAGGCTCGGGTAGTGGGGAGGAGGCGGGGAAAGGGCTCTGGCAGTGGGGAGGCAGCGGGGCAAGGTTCGGGTAGTGGGGAGGAGGCGGGGAAAGGGCTCTGGCAGTGGGGAGGCGGTGAGGAAAGGGCTCTGGCAGTGGGGAGGTGGTGGGGAAAGGCTCTGGCAGTGGAGAAGCAGCAGGACACTATATTGCTAAGAATAGTGTAGACCTGGGAGGAACTCCTTGGGCATGCAGAAAGCCATGGAGGCTACATGCCCTAGGCTTCTGGCATGGAGGGCAGGCTACTCTAGTCCACCTGCCTATGCTGTGCCCCAGTGTCTACATTGCTGTTTATACTCGTGCTAGCGGGGCATGTAGTGTCTGTATTCTACACACCACTGCAAGTGTAGACGCACCTTTTGTTACTCTCTTCTTTCCGCCACCGTCTCCTTCCTATTTGTCAAGCACACTTATTATTAATTACTTGTATTATAAGAAAGTCTAGAGGCCTCAACTGAGATCAGTACCTTATAGCGCTAGGTGCTGTACAAACACATAGTGGGAGCCTATAATCTGAATGGACAAGACAGACAAAGGGTGGGAGAAAGGAAGGATTATTAGCCCTATTTTATCTGTGGGAGACTATGCCCTAGATGTGGCCAGAAAGGATGGGTGGGCAGAAAAGATGGATACGTTCTCCCACAATGCACTGCGAAATGAATTCAGAGAGTGGCTCAGATAAGTGCCGCACTAGGACCCAGGGGATACGGCCGCAGAAGGCATAGCACCTCCCACCAGTGAGAGCGGCGCTAGTGTGCCCGCAGCAACTGGAGCAGGGCTTCGTAGTGTAGCCGCTCCCACCTGGACGAGGCCAACCCGCTTGGCCACACCTGAGTGCCAAGCGCCCAAGTTAACTCTGCAGAGAAGACATAAGCAGAGAGGGGGTGATTTTCAGGGCAGCTGCCTGCGGAGTATGTCGTTACTCAGCTTGAGGAAAGAGCGTCAGAATCTAGCCCAGCGTGAATAAGACATTCTTTTCACATCAGTTTTTGCTCTGGTGCACTGATCTTATCAGGGTTTGAGTGTAACAAAGAAGGATGTTTATCAAATTCAGCCGCTTTGTGTTCAGGAGCATTCCCCCCTCCCCGCGCCCCCCCCCCCGCCCTCTTCTTAAAAGCCCATTCTCACCTGGACAACTTCCTCCTCTGCTGTGCCAAAAGCACTTGAGCCACATGTATCCAAGCCCCAGCCCTGAATGCTGCCGCTGGGCTAAGTGTTTGTTTGACCCAAGAAATGTCAAGAGAGGGAACTTCTGTTTAGGAAGCTGGAAGAAACTGTTGGTCTCAAGCCCACTGCAGGCCTGGTTCGAAGCCCGCTGACTTGACTGGGTTTGGATCAGGCCCTGTGGACAGGAAAATGCAAGATCTTGGCAGTGGACAATTATGGACTAACTTGCCCATAGGGGAAGTGTCTGCCTGACCTCCACCAGGTAGTGGCTGGCTCAGGTGACAGATCTGAGGAACTGTCCCAGATTGAGGTATCGTTAGAGGAGGGTTTGGATCAAATTGATAAATTAAACAGCAATAAGTCACCAGGACCAGATGGTATTCACCCAAGAGTTCTGAAGGAACGCAAATGTGAAATTGCAGAACTACTTGCTGTAGTCTGTAACCTATTATTTAAATCAGCTTCTGTACCAAATGACTGGAGGATCGCTAAAGTGACACCAATTTTTAAAAAGGGCTCCAGAGGTGATCCTGGCAATTACAGGCCTCTAAGCCTGACTTCAGTACCGGGCAAACTGGTTGAAACTATAATACAGAACAATATTGTCAGACACATAGATGAACATAATTTGTTGAGGAAGAGTCAACGTGTTTTAGAAAAGGGAAGTCATGCCTCACTAATCTACTAGAATTCTTTGAGGGAGTCAACAAGCATGTGGACCAAGGGGATCAAGTGGATATCGTGTACTTAGATTTTCAGAAAGCCTTTGACACGGACCCTCACCAAAGGCTCTTACGCAAAGTAAGCTGCCGCCGGATAAGAGGGAAGGTCCTCTCATGGATTGGTAACTGGTTAAAAGACAGGAGACAAAGGGTAGGTATAAATAGTCAGTTTTTAGAATGGAGAGAGGTAAATAGTGGAGTCCCCTAGGGGTCTGTTTTGGGCCCAGTCCTATTCAACATCGTCATAAATGATCTGGAAAAAGGGGTAAACAGTGAGGTGGCAAAATTTGCAGATGATACAAAATTACTAAAGATAGTTAAGACCCAGGCAGACTGCGAAGAGCTACAAAAGGATCTCTCAAAACTGGGTGACTGGTCAATAAAATGGCAGGTGAAATTCAATGCTGATAAATGCAAAGTAATGCACATTGGAAAGCATAATCCCAACTATACATATAAAATGATGGGGTCTAAATGAGCTGTTACCACTCAGAAAAGAGATCTTGGAGTCATTGTGGTTAGTTCTCTGAAAACATCCACTCAATGTGCAGCGGCAGTCAAAAAAGCGAACAGAATGCTGGGAATAATTGAGAAAGGGACAGAAAATATTATGTTGCCCTATATAAATCCATGGTACTTCCACATCTTGAATACTGTGTGCAGATGTGGTTGCTCTATCTCAAAAAAGATCTATTGGAATTGGAAAAGGTTCAGAAAAGGGCAACAAAAATGATTAGGGGTATGGAACGGCTTCTGTATGAGGAGAGATAAATAAAACTGGGACTTTTCAGCTTAGAAAAGAGACGGCTAAGGGGAGATATGATTGAGGTCTATAAAATCATGACTGGTGTAGAGAAAGTAGATAAGAAGTGTTGTTTACTACTTCTTAAGAACTAGGGGTCACCAAATGAAATTAATAGGCAGCAGGTTTAAAACAAATAAAAGGAAGTATTGCTTCACATAATGCACAGTCAACCTGTGGAACTCCTTGCTGGAGGATGTTGCGAAGGCCAAGACCATAACAGGGTTAAAAAAAGAACTAGATAAATTCATGGAGGATAGGTCCATTAATGGCTATTAGCCAAGATGGGCAGGAATTATGTCCCTAGCCTCTGTTTGCCAGAAGCTGGGAATGAGCAACAGGGGATGGATCACTTGATAATGACCTGTTCTATTCATTCCCTCTGGGGCACCTGGCACTGGCCACTGTCAGAAGACAGGATACTGGGCTAGATGACCCCTTGGTCTAACCCAGTCGGACCATCCTTATGTTCTTATGCCCTGAAGCATGAAAGTTTATAACCCCTTTTAAAAATAATCCTATCTATTGTAACTGTGGATGAGCTCATTAGCCATATACACACTTAATCCTCTTTTTGAATCCCGCTAGACTCTTTCCTTCAATAATACCTTGTAGCAATGAGCCACAGGCTGATTGAGTAGCTAGTTAAAATGTTTTTACTAGTTTTAAATTAGCTTTTCCACTACTTTTAGTGTATAGTTGTTTTATCTGACCGGACACAGTCTCTATGAGCTTTGTTCAAACCACTGAACCTACTAATATTTATTTATATCTTTATAATTTGGGGAATTTGATACCAACGAAGGGTGTTGCCTTGTCAGCTGTGGAGAGTGAAGACTTGTGTTTATCCACAGAGCATTCACAGCATGGACTGTGGTGATGCAAGCTTCCTTCTCACCTGTCCTTGCCAATGTCCTTCAGACTTGATCGCCTCTAGGGGATAGGATAGTTTGCCCGAGTGCCCTGTCATGGGGCCCCCCAACAACAGGGGGCCCCAGGGCCAGGCACTCAGGCAGGGGAGCAGGGAGGGAGGCTCACCTGCAGCCTCAGGGGAGCAGGCGGGCAGTGCAGGTGGCGGGAGCGCCATGAACGCGGCCTGGAGGACTCAGGAGGAGCACTGGGCGGCTGCTCAGCCGGCCGGAGAGAAGCGGCGCTTTGACGGGGAAACCACCACTTCTCTCCGGCTGCCCCTGCTCCTCCTGAGTCCTCCGTCGATGTTCGCAGGGCTGCACTCCGAAAGGGGCTTTAGAGCTGCAGCCCAGGGCCCCGGGGACCCTTAGCCCAGGGCCCTGCAGCCCCTGCAGCCCCTGCGTTCCAGGAGGCCCTGCCTGGGGGAGGAGGGCGGCTCCCAGAATCGCGGCCATGGGGGCAGTGCCACGCTGCACTGAGCCACCTGCACCCCCCCTGCACCAAACAGGGGCTTCCCCAGGTAAGTGCTCTGCACCCCCTGCCTGCCCCAGCCCTGTGCCCACTCCCACACCTTAAGTCCCTAACTCCTGCCCAGACCCTGCACCCCCACCCTGAGCTTCCTCCCACACCCTAACTCCCTCCCAGACCCTGCGTCCCCACCCTGAGCCCCCTCATGCACCCTAAGTCCCTAACTCCTGTCCAGACCCTGCACCCCCCACCCTGAGCCCCCTCCCGCACCCTAACTCCCTCCCAGACCCTGCATCCCCACCCTGAGCCCCCTCCCACACCCTAACTCCCTCCCAGACCTCCAACCCCACCCTGAGCCCCAGGAGGAGAATAGAGAAAAAAAGAATGAAAAATGGGGGGCGGGGAGATAAGAGAGAATGCTCCCCCTCCGGGGGGCCCCTCAAAATGAAGCTGAGCACAGGACCCCACTAACTCTAAATCTGCCACTGTCCATGGCCCATTCAATTCTTGTCTTCTCTGCTGAGACTGCCAAGAAAGGGACTGCATAGTGCCTGCTGAGACTATCAATCACAAGTCAAGGCCACCAAAGAGCCATCAGATAATAGTTATTTTTGATGCCTGCCAATGAAAGAAAGATTCAGAGCTCTTCTGCTGACTCACCCTGGCAGCCAGATGAGGTGGGTCCTGTTAATTCCAATACAAGGCTATAAAAGGATTTGAATGTCCCTAAGATAGAGGAAATGATGAACAGGGATAAAGGTGTCCTGCAGGCAACAACCCTTGAACCAGCCACACTTAGGAGCAGGAGAATGAAGACTAGGAAGGGAGAAAATTTGGACCAAATGCTTTGTATGTGCATGTGAGTGTACTGTGATGGAAGTAGGGTGGGAATTCTACCTGCTTACACGCCTTCTCTTCTCTTCTCTTCTCTTCTCTTCTCTTCTCTTCAGGTTCTTATGCCACAATCATCACTCTGGTATCTGAGCATCTTCCAGTAGTGCATTAAGCATCCTCACTAACATCTGGCACGTGGGGCTTGTTCTCTCACTCACCCTCTCCCCAGTGCTTGCCATGTAGTGTTTTGGTAGGGTTTTGTTTTTGTGACATGTTCACGCGTTTCTATTTTGTGACATGTGCCGTGTTTCTATTAGAGAAGGCTTCTTGCACTTGGAGTGGAGGGTGGTGAGGTTTGTGCTAGTCCTTAGTTCCTGGGGGAGTTTGTTCGACAGCCTCAGACTGGCCTCTGGGAAAATTCTGTCTCCCGCCCAGCTGAGCTTTGCCCTTCTTGTAGAGAGTTCCACTGTGTCTATGGAGCAGGAGCAGAGTTCTTGACCACGGTCTTCATCCCAGACCTTTGGCCTCTTTTAGATATTCTGGGCCCAGGCCATTAAATGCCTTAGAGGTAAGGACTGAGGTCTCCCCACATGGTTTTTTAGATACAAATTAACCTGCCCTGTTTTCCATGGACACCAAACAGTGCCTGGGTTTGGGAGGGAACTGGAAGGCATTTGCAAACCTGAGAAAGGGAGATGGCCCAGGGAAAACTATAGCAGAGAAGCTGCAAGGCTCCAGTTACAGCAAGCAGGTGTGAGAGGAGCGGTAAGGAGTTTTGCATGTTACAAATAACTGGAATCAAAGGGGAGTATGTTGGCAACACAAGACATGTCAGCAAGTGGCAATTACTGCTGCAGAGCAGAGCAAAGCCCCACTGACCACCAAAGGAGTCAGTTCCACTGGGAACCGACCTCGCCAGCGCCTGCCTTGGGGCGTCTGCAGCTGGCTGACAAAATGCCGGACAATTTTTGCTGTAAGGCAGGTCTCTCTCCCCTCAGCACACATATCACCTGAGCTGCTGATTTCACAGGGGTACACTGAGTTTTGCTGGGCCTGGCTCCAGAGATTTCTGTGAAGTAGCTCATGTAGGGCCCTCTCTGGCTTCCTTCTGCCCCACCAAGGGTGTGTGGAGCAGCTGGGTTAGGGTGTGGGGTGTGGCAACAGAGTTTTGAGCTCACACTCTGCTTTGGGATCTGGACTGCAGGGGGCAGATAGGGTGACCAGATAAGAAGTGTAAAAAATCGGGACGGGGGGGAGAGTAATAGGTGCCTATATAAGAAAAAGCCCCCCAAATCAGGACTGTCCCTATCAAATCGGGACATCTGGTCACCCTAGGGGCAGATCAGACAGGGGCTGGCTGAACTGGCAGCAGGTTGTGGTTTCTGTGTTACCGTAGTTAAGGTTGCCTGACATTTCCCTTTATCAGGGTCCCGTAGCTTTTAGCTCAGCCAAACTTTTACCATTCAGGCTGAAATTTTCACAGCCCACCGTCTGCTAAGGTTGATTTTTTGGCGCAGGGAGTTTCAACTAAAACGGATCAGCTGTTTCCAAGAACAAGTTTAGGGAGAGATATGTGATTTTGCGCATGTTGAAAAAAATCTCCTTACCATTTTGTTGAGAAGCTCTAGGAACCATAATTTTGGAGCAGGGACTTGAAATTCTGCAAGGGGGGGCGGTCACCTTTATGTCAGGAATGTGCCTTTTATTGTCCCAAGAAAAAACCACTCCAATTAGGCCAAGATATACGCCTTGCACATGGCTCAGTAGAGACTTGTTAGCATTTGGCAGCTCAATTCCCTAAAGATTCTGTCCGCACCGAGCATGCTCCATCTTCTCATAGCTCCTCCATGCAGCCGGATCCCGCATATGCCATCCCCACAAGAGGCTGAGCGTAGTCTATCCAGGGGCTCAGCAGGACTTTCCCTGTCATTCCTGCTCCCGGCTGGTGGAGGTTGTTTTGGGCGGGACACCAGACATGAGAGCAGGGAGCCTGTTTCCCTTACTTGCTCCGCAATCCTGCTCCACCCTCCCCTGCCCCGCTGCTGGTGCCAGTGGACTGAGGAAGAGGACGAGGTGGAGGACGAAGATGGATTATGAGTCAAATGAGTGAGGAACGGAGGTGGTGGGGGAAGACTGGGAGAGGGTTGCAGAAGCCAGAGGAGGAGTGGGACAGAAACCGGGAGGAGGGGGGGCAGAAGAAGGGGAGGGGGACAGGTGTGGAAGGGGCTTGAGTCAGAGGAATTGGCGGGAGAAGCCTGGGGATGGGGGAGGGAGGGCAGGGCATCTGGATACGTAACCAAAACTTCTTTGTACTATCTCAGCATCCTGGGCTGTAAAACTGGCTGGGAATTTTGTTGAGAACAAGCTTTCCCCAGCCCCCTTTTCCGCACGCCCCCCCCAAACATTTGCTTTTGATTTTTTCTAGTCTTTCTCATGGTATTTATAGAAATCGCTCAATGGCTCAGTTTCCCCAGTTGTAAAATGGAGTCAGCAGGGACACAATTAGACTTTTCCTAGGGAGGGGGCCCAGAGCTCTCCTCCCGTGGCCCTGCTCCCTGCCCCATGCTCTCCCCCACTGCACCCACCTCCACACACATTCCCCGCCTGCTGCTCCTCACCCAGACCCATGCTCTTCCTGTCACATTGCCCCAGTCCCAGCCCTGTGTTCTTCCCCCCACATTGCCCCACCCCCAGCTCTGAACTCGCCCCTCTGCACTTAGCTCTGTGGTCTCCCGACCCCACACCCGGCCCTGAGCTCTGACCCAGAGAGATGGTCGGTGATGAGCACCATCCCAGCCAGGGGACAGGCAGTTCTGGGAGCCCCCGACCCTATCTTCTTTCTGCATCTCCACTTCCCCAGGAAGTACCAAAAGCCCGGATTCAATCTCCTCACCCTCCAGGGGTGTGGGGTTTCCTGGTGCCCCTGCTCCACTTCTCCCCAGGGCATGGGGGTCCCCAGTGCCCATGAGTGTTGGAAGGACTGCAAAGGTGGGGGGGCCAAGCAGGTGCATAGGGTTGCAACACTAGTGAAATTTGGTCTGGCTACTTCTCTGTCACGATGGAGGGACAAGAGTAATTTTTAATTAGAAGATCGACTAGACCAGAACAGTTGGCCTGCAGCCCAACTGGCTCACTTTGGAAGTGACTAAAGCCTGCTGCTTCATCTCCAGTACATCTCCTGGAACATCAGTCACTGGCCGGCTTAAAATCAAGCAAGCTAACAGGCAGATATGCACACAGGGCACTCAGCGCAACAGAGCCTAGGTCACTGTTCCAAGCCACCAGGGGAAAGGTAAACTTCCCCTACAGGCACATTTGAGTGAAGGCATCGGAGAGGAGTTTCCAGTGGAAATGTACCACAGCTCAGACTCCGGCACTCAATGTAATGTAATGTAAATTTCAATAAGGTTATTCTGTGGGAGGAATTTTCCTTTCTGTGGGACTTGAACCAGTGGTCAAAAAGCAGCTGTTTTAATAAC
Organism: Chelonia mydas; assembly: GCF_015237465.2. Lineage (NCBI taxonomy): Eukaryota > Metazoa > Chordata > Testudines > Cheloniidae > Chelonia > Chelonia mydas. The sequence goes on from NC_057850.1 coordinate 254,608,536, forward strand.
GCAGCCTAAGGGGAAGCAATCTCCACCAACTTCGTAGCAATGCAGCACTGCCCCCTAAGAATCTCCAGCCACTGTAGGGTGTGCGTCTCTTCCCCTTCCCCCCCCCTAATTTTTATGTGCCTTGCCCCATTCTTATTTTGTATATGTGGAGCTATGCAAATAGCACCAGTTCAGACTAAAGGAAAACTTCCATTTGGTGGCTGAAATCGATTGTGTGGCACGAAAGCACCAGGATCTGAACCAGAAATCAACTTCTTTTTTCAATACTGACTTCCAGCTCTCCTGAGATTCTGGGTTCTCATGAGATTTGGCTGGCAAGGCGTCCTAATTAAAGCCCAAGTTCAGAATCAACGGCCGTGTGCCAAGCTTTGTGTGTCACCTCTGCCTGGATTGCTCCATGTGTCCTCATGCTCTGGAATTCCCAAAGATGGAATGGGGGAGATGGGTAGTATCACTCAACTCTGACACCCTTTGTGTTGTGTTGGGTCAGTCATTATTTACATGAAGAGGATGAATGTAAACTGGCAAAGGGAGGCCTCCCTGCCTAGACTAGAATGTAGTTTTATCTCTTCCTGAACTCGGGCCCATGCCAACTAGATAAAGACTCCTCCTAGCTCCAGGCAGCAAAGGCAGACTCCACAACTCCCCCCTATGCAACCCAGAGACAATGGGCCACGTTGGTAGGCTGACAACAAACTATTTATTCAATTGAGCCATTTGGAGACCTTTTAGTCAATACCTCAAGGTAAAGGGCAGCCTCCCTGCTTCTCAGAAGAGCTTAATAACAGGTTTAGGGATATTAATTGCCTTAATTAAACCTGGCTAAACCTGTTTGGCTGTGATCTGGAGAGTGGTGTGTACTGCATCTTTAAGCTTTGTCTGATCTCAGGCCTCAAAATGTTACCCCCCCCCCCCCGCCAATCAGCAAGGCCCACCCCATTTAAGACATAATCAAAAGGCTGTTGAGAGGCTCCTTGCAGCCTTTCGAGCAAGGAGCACTCCAGTCTTGAGCGGCTTGTCTGGAAAACAAGAAAAAATGCATTCACTTACCCCCGAGAATAAATAAAGACCTATCGAACGATGACATTTGAAAATGCGTGGGTAGTCTCTACTGATCCTGGAAGGACAGCCTTGTGCTTAATATACTTAGACTTACGTAAGGCGTTTAACAGGGTATCACACGACCTTTTGACTCAGAAACTGGAATGATACAAAAATCAGCACCCGTTAAGTGGATTAAAAACTGGCTAACTGAGGAGTCTTAACGTGCAACTGTCAATAGGGAATCAAAGTGGAGTGGGTGCCTTTCTAGTGGTGTACCACAGGGTTGGTTCTTGGCCCTACCCTAATTAACATTTTTATCAATGAACTGGAAGAAAGCATAAAAACAACACTGATACAGGACACAAAGATTGGAGGAGTGGTATATAGTGAAGAGGACAGGTCATCGATACAGACTGATCTGGATTGCTTGGTAAACTGGGTTTAAGTGACCAGTGTGCGTTTTAATCTGGCTAAATGGAAATATATGAATCTAGGAACAAAGAATGTCGGCCATAGTTACAGGATAGGGGACTCTATCCCGGGAAGTCGTGACTCTGAAAAGGACTCTGAAGTTGTGGATAATCAGCTGAACATGAGCTCGCAGTGTGATGTGGTGTCCAAAAGGGTTAATGCAATCCTTGGATGTATAAACAGGGATATATGGAGTGTGGGTAGGGGGGCTCTGCTACCTCTGTATTTGGCACTGATGCGACTGCTTCTGGATTTCTGTGTCCAGTTCTGGTCCACAATTCAAGGATACCGATAAAATGGAGTGGGTTCAGAGAAGGGCCACAAGAATGATGAAAGGATTGGAAAACATGCCTTATAGTGGTAGACTCCAGGAACTTAACCAAGAGACGGTTAAGGGGTGACTTGATCACAGTCTATAAGTACCGACATGGGGCACAAAACTTTGCTAATGGGCTCTTGAACCCCGCAAAGGAAGGTCTAACACAATCCAATGGCTGCAAGTTGAAGCTAGATAAATTGAGACTGGAAATAAAGCACAAATATTTAACAGTGAGAGTAATTAACCACTGGAAGAACTTACCAAGGGTTGTGGTGGATTCTCCATCACTAGGAGTTTTAAAATCAAGACTGGATCTTTTTCTAAATGATCTGCTCTAGTTCAAATAGGCCCTGGCTGAGAAGCCCTTAATGTTGATTTTCAATAAGTCTGGGACCACTAGGGAAGTTCTAGAAGACTGGAAGAAAGCTAATGCTGTGCCAATTTTTAAAAAGGGTAAATGGGATGACCCGTATAATTATAGGCCTGTCATTCTGACATCAATCCCAGGAAAGATAATGAAGCAGCTGATACAGGACTCGATTAATATAAACTAAAGAAAGGTAATATAATTAATGGAAACCAACATGGGTTTATGGAAAATAGATCCAGTTAAATTAACTTTTGATGAGATTGCAAGTTTGGTTGATAAAGATAATAGGGTTGACTTAGACTTCTGTAAGGTGTTTGACTTGGTACCATGTAACACTTTGATTAAAAAGCTAGACCAACATAAAATTAACAAGCCACCCATTAAATGGTTTAAAAACTGGCTAATTGATAGGTCTCAAAATGTAACTGTAAACAGGGAATCATCATCTTCTGGGTCTGTTTCCAGTGGGGTCCTGCAGGGATCGATCAGTTCTTGGCCCTGTGCTATTTAACATCTGTATCAAGGACCTGAATGAAAATATAAAATCATCACTAGTCAAGTTTTCAGATGACATGAAAATTGGGGTGTGGTAAATAAGGAAGAGGATAGGTCACTGACTCAGAGCAATCTTTATCGCTTGGTATATTGGGTGTAAGCAAACATGGCTGTCTGTTTCTTTTAATATGGCTATCTGTTAGGGTTGCCAATTTTAGTTGGATATATTCCTGGAGATTTCACATGACATAATCTTTAATTAAAGATTAGTCTTAATTCCTGGAGACTCCAGGCCAATCCTGGAGGGTTGGCAACCCTACTATCTGTAAATTTATACATCTGCGAGCAAATAATGTAGCCACACTTACAGGATGGGGGACTCTATCCTGGGAAGCAGTGACCCTGAAAAAGATTAGGGGGTCATGGTGGATAATCAGCTGAGCATGAACTGTCAGAGTGATGCTTTGGCCAAAAGGGCTAATGCCATCCTGGGAAATGTAAACAGGGGAATCTGATGTAGAAATAGAGAGGTTATTTTTTTATCTGTATTTGGCCCTGGTGCAACCTCTGCTGGAATCCTTGGTCCAGTTCTGATGCCCACAATTCAAGAAGGAGGTTGATCAATTGGAACGGGTTCAGAAAAGAGCCATGAGAATGATTAGGGGGTTAGAAAACCTGCCTTATAGTGACAGACTTAAGGAGCTCAATCTATTTAGCTTAACAAAGAGAAGGTTAAGGGGTGACTTGATTACAGTCTCTTAGTACCTACATGGGGAACAAATATTTAATAATGGGCTCTTCAATCTGGCAGAGAAGGTGTAACATGATCCAATGGCTGGAAGTTGAAGCAAGACAAATTCAGAGTGGAAATAAGGAATAATTTTTAATGGTGAGAGTAATTAACCATTGGAACAGAAACAATGAGGAGTCCGGTGGCACCTTAAAGACTAACAGCTTTATTTGGGCATAAGCTTTCATTGGTAAAAACCCCTTACATCTGAAGAAGTGGGTTTTTTACCCACGAGAGCTTATGCCCAAATAAATCTGTTAGTCTTTAAGGTGCCACCGGACTTCTCGTTGTTTTTGTGGATAGAGACTAACATGGCTACCCCCTGATACTTATAACCATTGGAACAGTTTATCAAAAGTTGTGGGAGTTTCTGCATCACTGGCAATTTTAAAATCAGGATTGGTTGTTTTTCTAAAGGGTCTGCTCTAGGAATTATTCTGTGGCAGTTCTGTGGCCTGTGTTATACAGGAGGTCAGAGTAGATGATCACAGTGGTCCCTTCTGGTTCTAGAGTGTGTCAATCTATGAACTGTGTGCAAAACATTTCCTTTAATCAGTTTTACATCGGCTAGCTTTTCGTTTCTCTTCATGTCTCCTTACTCTTATTATGAGAAAGGGTGTGTCTTTGTGTCTCTGTGCAATGGCTTTGTTAATCTGTGCAATGCTTTTGTTTGTTTGTGTTTGTTGGTGTCTGCCCATGTGTACCTGTGCAGTTGTATATCAGTTTGTGTGTGTCCTTTTGGATCTTTCAATATTTGCCTTTGTGTGTTGGTGTGCATCTGTGTGTTTGTGTCTCTGTGTTGAGTGCTGGTGTCTCTCTGTGCATGCACATTCCTATGTTGTTGTGTGCATGTGTGTGTTAGAATGTATCTCACTATATTTGTCTGCTGCTTTGTTTGTGTCTGTGTTCTTGTATATCGGCTGTGCGTGTCTTTGTGTCTGTGCTTGTCTCTTGCTTCAAACATCTTTCCTGCACAGGTGCGGTACTGAACTCTCTGGCTGAAATCTGGCTCCTTCAAGAAGGCGGCATTCCTCATTTTAATTAACATGGGCCCTTTCTTCTTTTCTGTCTATTACATTCTCAAGTTAATTGGATACATTCTGAAAATGTTAATTAAAACTCAAATTAATAAAAAGGGGTGAGAAGCCGGCTAACTCTATCGTCAAGTTTACTGGTGCTGCTGGGAGCTACTGTCTATAGACACCTGAGTCTGGATTCATCAAAAGGATAAGAACAAACAGCAGACACACCTGTTGATGAGCATTACATGCCGTCTAGAGACACCTTGGTGTGGATTCATCAAAAGGATAACAACAAGCAGCAGACACCTGTTGGATGAGGGCTACACTAGCAAGCACTTTCAACTCTCTAACCCTCCTGGACCCACCAAAACCCCAGCAAGTGTCACCAGAATTTTATGCCATCTTCTCAATGTAAGTTCTGAACAGTAGCAGTTCTGACACTGGCCATCTGGGGGCACTGTGCCCTGCTCACAAAGATACCTCAGAGACCCTCAGATACCGTGACCCTGGGTGACCTGATAAAAAACAAGATACAAAAATCACAAAAGAAAATGGAACGGACCTTCATTGCTTCAATTCACAGTATAGTCCCTCCAGACAAACATACCATTCAGGGGTAGCTACTCCCATGCCCCACAGTACAGCATGTGTCCAGCAGGGGGCAGGTTTCATCCAATATTTTACGGCAGGTTTAAAACAAACAAAAGGAAGTATTTCTTCACACAACCCCCAGTCAACCTGTGGAACTTCTTGCCAGAGGATGTTGTGAAGGCCAAGACTATAACAGGGTTATAAAAAAACTAGATAAATTCATGGCGGACAGGTCCGTCAATGGCTATTCACCAGGATGGGCAGGGATGGTGTCCCTAGCCTCTTTTTGTCAGAATCTGGGAATGGGTGACAGAGGATGGATCACTTGATGATTCCCTGTTCTGTTCATTCCCTCTGGGGCACCTGGCATTGGCCACTGTTGGGAGACAGGATGCTTGGCTAGATGGACCTTTGGTCTGACTCAGTATGGCCCTTTTTATGTTCTTAATGTTCATCTTCCACTCCATTGACTAGCCTGAGAGCCCCACCAAAGAACTGCTGAGGGGTACTTTTGCTGTTAATGAATGAGCGCTACCCCAGTGGGTGCCGTGGCAGGCATTGTGCTCTGGACGGGCACTGTGACTCCCTGGTAGCACTGGGGTTAGGGAGAGGGAGCAGTGTGCTTCAGCCTTGTAAGAGAGTGCAGCATGCTTCCCCCTGCATGGCTAGCCAGTTCTTCGGGCTAGCACACAGCAGGATGAAGCCACTCCTCGCACATTCTTTGAATCATTTTCTTTGAATCTTCTATACAACGGCCTGTTGGGGCCACTCACCTTCCCCTTATGTGAGTTTCTGAGGGTATAATAAAGGGGAATTCCCCTAGTCACCCTTCAGGAATTCTTAACCCATGACTCGGAAGAAGCCAGGGTGTGAACGTGCAAAGGCAAAACTCTCCAAGAACCAGCCATCGCTAAGGAACTTCCCCTTCTCTCTCCAGGGCTGTGATTCTACCAGCCCTCATGTGAACCATGCATGGAGAGGAGGTGACATTGGTAGCCTCAAATGACTATCAGTTCTGTTGTGGTGTTTTATTGAGCTGTGAGACTTGGGCTGACCTGGGAGATTCCAAGGGAAATGTGGGACTTCATGGAGAAAAGGAACATTTCCCTCTCCTCATCTGGCACAAAGCTGAGAGAGAGATTTTGTGCTACTCGCTGTTAGTCTCTTGTTCTGTTGAGGGAAAGCTAAGGCAAAGAGATGGGCCTTGCGCTTGGACCCATTCTGATTTCCTGAGGAAGGGAGTTCCATAGTTATGTATTGGCCACATGGAAAGCTCTGTCTCCGTCTCTTATGACCCTTACTCTTGTCTTGTGGGTAGTCTGTTGTTTCTGAGGAGCGTTACAATTGAGAAAGGTCTTGTTTGTGGAGGGAAAAGTAGGTCGTCTCACCGGTAGCTTGGTCTAAAAGTAGGACCATGACTTTGAGCTGGGTCTAGTGTTTACTGCTGTTGTATTGCCCCTCAAAACCACTTTCACTGTGCTCAGTGTTGTATGGACATGTAATGAAAGCCAGCTGTGGGCCTAATTAGAGTCTAATTATACAAGAGGCGGGAGATGAAAGGCAGAGACAGGCAAAGGCACACAACAAATCAGTAGTAAAACTGGGAACAGAACTTGGCTCCCTGAACCCTAGTTCAGTGCCCTCTCCCCTGGACCAAGGTTTAGTACTTGCCATCTAGAAAGTGCTGTGCACCTGAGGTAAAATGGATCCTGTGGCTTAAACATAAAGAACGGCCACACTGGGTCAGACCGTCTAGCCCAGGATCCTGTCTTCCAGCAGGGGCCAGTGCCAGGTGCTTCAGAGAGAAAGACCAGAACAGGGCAATTCTCAAGTGACTATCCCCGGTCATCCCAGGCCCAGCTTCTGGCAATCAGAGATTAGGGACACCCAGAGCGTGGGGTTGCGGCCCTGACCGCCTTGGCCAATAGCTAGTGATGGACCTATCGTCTGGGAACTTATCTCATTCTTTTTGGAACCCTGTTATACTTTTGGCCTCCACAACGTCCCCCGGCAATGAGTTTCACAGGTTGGCTGTGCATTGTGTGAAGTACTTCCTTGTGTTAGTTTTAAACATGCTGCCTATTAACTTCCTGGTGACCCTGGTTCTTGTGTGATGAGAAGGAGTAAATAACACTTCCCAATTCACTTTCTCCATACCAGTCATGATTTTATAGACCTCTGTCATGTCCCCTCTTAATCGTCTCTTTTTTAAGGTGAACGGGCCCGGTCTTTTTAATTTCTCTTCATATGGAAGCTGTTCCATTCCCCTAATAATTTTGTTGCCTTTCTCTATACCTTTTCCATTTCTAATATATCTTTTTTGAGATGGGGCAACCAAAACTGCATGCAGTACTGAAGGTGAGGCTGTACCATGGATTTATATAGAGGCATTGTGATATTTTCTGTCTTATTATCTGACCCTTTCCTAATGGTTCCTTACATTCTGTTAGCTCTTTTGACAGCTGTTCCACACTCAGCAGATGTTTTCAGAGAATTATCTGCCATGGCACCAAGATCTCTTTCTTGAGTGGTATCAGTTAAATTAGATCCCCTCACTTTGTATGTATAGTTGGGATTATGTTTGTCAATGTGCATTACTTTGCACTTTAAGAGCAAGGCAGCTTTGCTACACTTTGCAAGGTGGGCTGACCTAATGTGGATCAGCTGGAGTTTGTTCAGGGCTTGTGTATTGATTGCTAGGTGTAGGGCATTGTAATAACTTAAACCTGGAAGTAACGGAAGCATGAATCGCAGTGACTGCGGGTAAGTCTGTGAAGTCTCTTGCTTGGCTGGGAGTGGAGGAAGTCGTTTTGGGTGGCCGTTCTAATTTGGGTCTCTAGAACTGGAATCCACAAGGATCGTGAGCCTGTGCACCGTTGTGGCAATCTGCCAGCTGATTCCCTTGACAACAGTGTGTGTGGCTGGCTATTTCTTCAAAGTGCTGACCTCTTCCCATCAGTATTTCCTGTCTTTTCCAAACTCAGCTTCCAAAGTTAAAGGGTGAAATTCTTAGACCAGTGTTATGCAGGAGGTCAGACTAGATTATTCTGATGGTCCCTTCTGGCCCGAGCAGCCCTCCACATAACTACGCGTTTATACCATACCCATCACTAGGGCTGGATGAAATTTTTGGATAGTTTATTCACTGAAAAATGCAGTTTCAGGTTGACTCAAACTGTTCATGAATTCAACACTAATTTGCTGAATAGTTTAGAACAAAAATCTTTTTTTCAGGCTAAATTCATCAGGGGCTTTGGCCTTGTCTACACTAAAGAGTTTTGTCAACAAAAGTCAGCTTTCTTCGACAGAACAGTGGAGGTTTACACACTACAATGCTCCTCCTGCCGACAAAACTCTCCTGCTATGCCAGCAAAATAAAACCACCTCGATGAGCGGTTTAGAGCTTTTTGTGGCAAAGTTAGGTCAACAAAGTATCAGTGTAGACACTGCACTTGGTTATGTTGCAGCAAATGGCCTCCAGGAGGTGTCCCACAATGCCCATCCTGACTGCTGTGGTCAGCAGTTCCCACTCCGCTGCCCTGCACCCAAGTACACAGGCATCTGCCCCCCCCACCCCTTAAAGGATTAGGAATTTTTGAAATTCCACTTCCTGTTTGCTCAGCATGGAGATCTCACCTCGTATCTTCCCAGCGGACCATGGCGACTCCACACAGCAAATGTTCTCCTGCTTGGAGCACACGTGAGTTGTTGGATCTGCTGGGTCTGTGGGGAGAGGAGGCTGTGCAGTCCCAGCTCCACTCCACCTGTAGGAACTTTGATGCCTAAGGTCAGATTTCTTGTGGTTTGTTGGATAAGGGCTACAAACGGGACACGCACCAGTGCCGTGCGAAGATACAGGAGCTGAGGCAGGCATGCCAGAAGGCAAGGGAGTCAAACCTTCACTCTGGTGCTGCGCCAAAGACTTGCTGCTTCCATAAGGAGCTGGATGCCATCCTCAATGGCAATGGTAACCCCATGTCCATTGCCAAGAGCCCCCTGGATACTTTACGGGGGGCTGGAGAGAGCGGCCAGTGGACTCAGCCCTGAGGACGAAGTGGTGAATGAGGAAGTGGAGCTTGAGGATGAAATGGGAGAGGCAACAGGGTCATCCAGTTCCGGGGTGAGCCAGGACCTCTTCTCGACCTCGGAGGGTTCAAGCCAGTGCCAGCACTCCGTCTGTGATGTGCATGATGCAGGAGAGGGGAGCTATGGTAAGTGAACATTTTGCATTGATGCTGCTCAGTTACATGAGGTAGCGCTGTCCTGTGCTTTGTTATATGCTAGAAGTGGGCTAAGGGATAGATATGTACAAGACTAGCTGTGTTTGCATCTGCTTCACATTCCCCTGTGCAGCTACACAGTGGGGCAGAACAGTGTGTTAATGCACACCGAGATTTTGCAGGAATCCTCCAGAGAAGTCTCTAGGAAACTTTCCTGGAGGTACTTGCCAATCCTCTGCCAAAGGTTCCTTGGCAGAGCTGCTTTGTTCCTTCCCCGATTGTAGGAAACGTTCCCGCACTAATTGGCAATCACTTGTGCAGGGACCAAAGTAGCACACAGGCAAGCAGCATAGGGACCTGGTCTGAAGCTGCACGCATGCAGGAGATGCACCCTTGCATCTTGGCTTACTCTCAGGAGTGAGATATCGGCTTCAATGACCCTCGCCTCTGGAAAATGGTGGCAGAACTTACAATATTGTCCTGAGTTGCTTACAGTGAGCCCCTCAAAAAACCACCGAAACCCTTTGTCCCATCTTGAACGCCCTCTACCCCCAGGCTGAACTCACCATGTTTAGGGCATTCGCCGAGCTGTGTGCTTGCCAGGGGACAGTGAGAAAGAGGTGTACTTTACTATTATGATTCAATGGTGTGAGTGCACTAACAATCATGCTTCTGTTTATTGTTTCTAGTGTTTCTGCAGATGTGGCCTTCAGTGGAACCCCCTGCACACCAGCGGAATGCCTCTGCCAGATAAGGAAGCGACTGAAGAGGAGCAAGGAGGACATGTTTCGGGAGGTGCTCCAATCCTCTGTTACCGCAGAACAAGCACATATGGCGGGGAGAGAGACAGTTCATGAAAACTTAAAATAGATAGGCAGGAGAGGAAGAAGGGCCAGGTGTGAATTTTAGTGGGCCAGGAGCGGACGATAAAAGTGGTGGAGGAGAAAATGGAGATGCTGAAGTCCCTACTTGAGCAGCAGGCAGAACACATGTGCTCACCCCTTCCCCCCGAAGCCCATACAGAACTGCTTCCCATGCCCTCTCCAAAGGAGTGAAAGGAAAACACACAGGACCCCTCCTGTGAATTGTTTCAGGTGGAACTGTGTTTCTAAATGGCAGTGTAATTTATTGTAGATCAAACAGTTCAGTCTGTATTTTCAGCATTGAATGGAGGAATATATGTACAGAATCAGACCCAACTAGTACACTAGAATCAGAACACAGTGGCCAACACCAGCTGCCTCAGGGGAATGTGCAAGAAACTCTGCTATAGTCCAATGTGGGATAATCTGCCCGTATGAAGGTCTCATCCTAATCCCTAGTGGTTAGAGATTGATTTAAATCCCTAATCATGAAGCTTTATATCCCTTCCAAAGCTTTTGTTAGCATTAACTATTATAACAGAGGCTGGTTTTGCTCTCTGTATAAATGTCCAATTCCTCTTTGAAATTTGCTAAATTCTTGGCCTTACTGACATCCTGTGGCAATGAGTCCTAAAGTCTAAGCATTAAAAAGGAACGTCTTTGATCAGTTTTGAATTGCCGTCTTTCAATTTTTTTAACACTAGTGGCAGGGGTACTTTCTGCAAAATCAAATCAAATCGTTTGGAAGTGGGAAATCCTTGCATTAGAAATTGCCCTGGCATCTAAACAAGGGGAATGGGGGAGTTATTAGATAACTCATATAGTCACCAACTCCAATGCAAGATTCTCCATCCTAGAGCTGTTTCCAGTGCTTTGTCTGGTCTGGTCTAAGTAGTGAGGTTTTCACAACTTCAGTTGGAAGATTATTCCACAGTCCCATCAATCTAACAATCTAGATTTAATTTCTCTTAGATCCAGACCTCATCCCAGCGATCCATCCCCATATCACCTCAAAACTGGATTAAAGTAGAACCTCAGAGTTATGAACACCAGAGTTATGAACCGACCAGTCAACCGCACACCTCATTTGGAACCGGAAGCTCACAATCAGGCAGCAGCAGAGGCCAAAAAACAAAAAAAGGCAAATACATACAGTACTGTGTTAAACGTAAACTACTAAAATAATAAAGGGAAAGTTTAAAAAAAAAGATTTGACAAGGTAAAGAAACTGTTTTTGTGCTGGTTTCATTTAAATTAAGCAGCATTTTTCTTCTGCATAGCAAAGTTTCAAAGCTGTATTAAGTCAATGTTCAGTTGTAAACATCTGAAAGAACCACCATAATGTTCTATTGAGAGTTACGAACATTTCAGAGTTATGAATAACCTCCATTCCCGAGCTGGTCGTAAATCTGAGGTTCTACTGTACGACACACTCTGTATGGAGACCATCTACCTGTGAGATGCATCGTTTTGGAGACTATTTAGAAGCTGCTATTGATGCAGAAAGCAGCTGTTAGGCAGTGTTGTTTGATGGGAGTTTATTACACCTAGCCTTCAGGCACTGCCCCGGTTCCTGTTTGCATCTGGGTGCTCCTCAACATGTTGAGTATGGTCTATAAAGTCCCACATGGTTTGGATCTTGACTCTCTCATCACAAACATTTCTCACCTGAAGATTGGCCAAGGCCGTTGGCAGAGGTCAGCTGAATTGCTGAAGTCCCCAGTTATAAATGTCGGGGTGCAGGCTGATAGATAGGGGGGTCTGGCTGACACAGAAGCCACAGCAGCTGCACTGTTGAAATGGTTGATTCATCTTGGAGAATGGCAGCTACTCTCCTTGTCCTGGGTACCGTGTGGTCTGTCTTGTGGGACAGCTGGAGAAGCACAGGTTTTACAGCAGGGTGTTTTATGCATGGGGGAAGTGTTCTCTAGTGGTTAGTGCTGCAGGCGTGGAGTCACTCTATTCCCAATTCTGATGCAGATGGGCTCGGCTTCATAAAGTCCAGGAGACAGATGATTAACTGGAGAACGCAGATGCATTACTGGTCCACTGAGGATGCAGAAAAACATGCACAGAACAATGACTGTGGCTGTATGCATGAGTGTTTCTGTGTGGACTGGGGCTTTGGGTCCTTTTCCACCAGAGACCTACTCACACGTGAAAACTGCCTAGACCAGTTCAGCACTCCTTCCCGTCTAACAACATTCAACTGCGCTCTGGCTAAATCAGTCCTCGACCACTGTCTGCCGTGCACACCGCTGGAAGCAATGCATAGCTACGTGCTGCAGTGAAAAACAGGCTGCGTCCACACTGGTGTGTAGCAGTGAAAGGCTATGGAAGGAGGGAGGCTGCTACGTATACCCATGGCAGGGGGCTTGTAGTGTATGTACTCTGCACACAATCAAAAGGAGTGTGCAATATAGCTGGACCTAAGTGGATGAGCCAATTTGCAGCCAGCTAACCAGAGGGTAGCTTGCTCCCTAAAACTGCTCCAGGGGCAACCTCCTTCTGGTTTTCTTTTTCTTTTGTTGCCCAGTTGCTTTCTGAGCAAGAAGCAGCTGAGTGTTTCCCTTAGGCAGGACAGTAGCTGCTTTGGTTGATGTAAACTCTGTTAGCCATTGGGAAATTGCAGGATTGCCAGCCCCAAGTGTTTGAAACTCCTGAGTCAAGTCTTAACGATAATCATGAGCTTTAACATAATAAATGTTGGATTCTTTTGATTTGCCTTCTGGTGCTGGAATGTTTAGGGGCTGTGTTTTCAAAAGGGTTAGAAACTTGCTTTTTGAAAAATGAAAGCTGAGATTCTGGGATATAAACCTTATTCCACCACCAGCTGCATCCCTAATAATACCGACAGATAGCACAAGACACCTGATAACATCAAGAGAGTTGGCATTACTGGGAAGGTCTGGATTGCTAGAATGATGGCCATGCCCTCGTTACTCTGTTCCGCAGTGTGGCATGTTCTTACCCCATTTGGTGGCATGCTGCATTTCCCTGGGCCTTGTTTTTTTCCGTTTGTAAAACACCTGACTTCCTTGCAAGGGCCTCCTGAGGGTTAACTCATTCACGCTTGCAAAGAACTTGGAGGCTAGAATACTACAGAAGTGGAACGTAACCTTTGCAACAAACCTCTCTGTATAGCTTGGCTCAGTTTGACCTTCACAATTATTCCATAGAGAGATACACTAGCCTTCTCAAACAACCAAATGGCTTAGTTATCATGCTATTACCAATCTTAAACCCCCAGTTTCCTGTGTCTTAGTTCCGGTACCAGGCCCCCAGTATTAACTTTAGTGCCCTCTGCTGTATGTATCTAAACTAGCAGGATATCAAAAGAGGAAGCTAAGTACGACAGCCACTTTCCAAATGTGATGAAGTTTCATGTCATGTTAATACTGTTCATCGATCATGGTGATGTTGATGATCAGAAAAAACTAGCTTTAAAAAGTGTTGACTAGCGAGGAGGGTGATAGGGCTGGACTGCTTTTTAGTCAACTAGCTGAAGCCATTTCTCCATCCCAAACTGATGCTGATAAAACCCTCAAACCACACAACACCATTATCGTTCTTGCTGGATATATCGCTAGCTTTGCAAAAAGGCAATGATAATGCTGCAATGGGATAGAGAAATCAGAAATCAACTTTTGTATTTATTTATTAAAACCTGATTAACGGACGGGTGTTTTAGGAATTTAGCCAGTCTCTAGCTCTGGATTAGCTCAGTCTTGAGAGAAGTTTCTTCTCTAGGTTCAGGTCAAATGAAGAATTGATTCATATCAGAGACTATGATGTTAGCTGTGAATGTTTGGATTGTAAACTCCTTGGGGCCAGAACTGACTTTTTGTTCTGTGTTTGTCCAGTGCCTGGCACAGTGGAGTCCTGGTCAAGGACTGGGGACTCCTAAGTGCTAGGGTAATTCAAATAATAAATAATAATAACTATTCAGTCTGGCCTCTAGAGGGCATATAGCAAGGAGGTTACAGTCAGTGTAAACAGGAAATAAAGACAATCTTGCATTCACCCCAGTGTTCTCACTTTTACCAGCGTTTGGTAGAAATCTGATTTTGGATACCTCCATCCGACAGCCTCTGATTTGCCCCAATGGGTAGATAAAGAGAGGCCAGAGAGAGACTCTTCCATTTTCTGTAGAGGCTGCTGCCTTCACACAGACCACAATGTCCTGAGTCTCTGTAATGTCACAGACCACAGAAAGGGCTTTGTCTTTCCTTATCTGTGGACATATGGCCTAGCACCTTGTGAGAGCTACCAGAATATAACTAATAAATAATAATGACTGTATCAAACACAGTGTTGTGCCAAACTCGGCTCTATTCAACTTAGCTTTTGATCACTTTAAAACTCCTTGACCAGTTTTATTCAAACTTGGCTTGTTTTGTAGATCTCATTGAGACTTAAAATCACAGCCGAATCCGAAGACTCTGATTGTACTCTTAACTAACTGTGTGTAAGATTGTATATGAAAATCCCGTTTGTTAGATTTGTAACTCTTCTGCTATGTGGAGGTGGCAGCAACAAGAACTGGGATCAATATCTAGGGGTTCCTCTTTACAATACAAAACAGAACTAGCTCGAGCCCCCCCCCAGTAATCTGGGAAAATTTAGTGCCACCCCTGGGTGCCTCTAAGAGGCAATACTTCCCCACTTGCAAGCACTGAGCCTGTGTATAGCAAAAGAGAACATTTATTGAAAGGGAGTCCAGCATTAAGGCTTAGCCCCTAGATTTGCTCAGCAGTGAGGACAGCGCTAGGAATCACCAACAGGAAACAAGGCCCCTTCATTGAATCTAATCAGTTTTGTCATTAAACCCTGCAGAAAGGCATGTCAGGTGGTGCCTAGAAATCTTCAGGCAGGAACCACACCGTTACATGGGAACACCTGTCTCCACCTATGCTTATCTTCACTGGGCTTTGGCAAGTGAGGTTCACTTTAGGGTCACCTCCCTCAATCAGGGCATGCGAAGCACGGTTCTGCTGCCCTTTACTCATACAGTAAGGGTAACAACATTTCATAATACTACAGTGACTTGTAACTCTAAACGAGTCAGAATTGATCATTTTGGCAAAGCAGCTCCATCGTGCTGCGCACTTAAGCAGAGTAGGCATGTTGATGCAAACATAAGCTTCTCCTGAAGTCTTTTTCCCATTGCGTCACTAGATATCAATGAATTTTCAAGTTGATCTCTACATTTCCTGGTTTTGAGTGCCTGATTTCTTAATCTTAATGTTGCGCTAATGTTTGCATAATATTTTCATGGAATAAGCATAGTCTGCAATATTACATGGCATTGTGCACAAGCTTTAGCAGCATGAGTCTGTGATGATTGCATTGTTCATGAAGCAGAGATGGCAGTACATTATGCAGATCATCTCAAATGAGCAGTGATCGGAGCTTTATTAATTTAGCTTTACTCCTCTCTCAGAATCACATGCATGTGGCACATCCATCTTCTGCTCAATTCTAGCAGACCTGAAGTTGCACAGTGATCTTTAATTGTGCCTCCGAGGTTCACTCAGAACTTGGATCTAGGCTGGAAATTTAGTCCTGGGCTTCCCAACAGTTTGGCAGGGACTGGTTTCTCCCCTATGTATCTAGGTACTATGGCCTCCATCACCATCATAGATTCATAGATTCCAAGGCCAGAAGGGACCATTGTAATCATCTAGTTTGACCTCCTGTATAATACAGGCCAGAGAACTTCCTCACAATAATTCCTAGAGCAGATCTTTTAGAAAAAGATCCAATCTTGATTTTAAAATTGTCAGTGACAGAGAATCCAACACAACCCTTGGCGAATTGTTCCAATGGTTACTTAGTCACTGTTAAAATGTACGCCGTATCTCCAGTCTGAAGTTGTCTAGCTTCCACTTCCAGCTATTGGATCATGTTTTGCCTTTCTCTGCTCGACTGAAGAGCCTATTATTATTATTAAATATTTGTTCCCCATGTTGGTATCTATGGACTAATCAAGTGACTCCTTAACCTGCTCTTTGTTAATACCAGAGCAAGTTGCAGGCACTGATGTGTTTATCCTCACAACACCCGTTTGAGGCAGGGAAGTTGTACTACTCCCATTTTATAGATGGAGAAATGTTCATTCCAAAGGTTAATGACCCTAATTCTTAAAAAATTGTGCTTTATTTCTAGCCTGAATTTGTCTAGCTTCAGCTTCTAGCCATTGGAACTTGTTTTGTCTCCGAGGGTCAGAAATTGTCTTCCCACGAAGGTACTTCTAGACCCTGATCAAGTCACCTCTTAACCTTCTCTTTGACAAGCCTTGAATCAGTCTTTTAGCTCTTTTCTGAGCCCTTTCCAATTTTTCAACAAGGCCACCCAGTAATTGAACCCAGCTCCCAGTCCAATGCTTTAGCCACTACAGAAACTTGCTCTGAGGTTTGATTTCCCGCCAAAGCAGCAGACTTTAGTTTTAGGCTTGATACTGCACATTCCAGGCAGCTCAGAGGGTGATTTTTTATTTAGCTATTTGAATGAGCGCATTTGCTTATCCTACGCATTATAAATCACTTTAATCCTTTAGTTAAATGCTCTTGTGAGTGTTTGGTGACAAAGTATCTCTTTGGCTGCAAAATGCGGAATGCTTCTGGCTTCAGAAGGTTAGAAATTCCGTCATATTTTCCACGCCTTTCCATTGGGCTGTATTAGAATGATCGACCTCATGTCTTAGCTCTGTAGTGTGTTTTATGAAATGTCTCCCTATCTCTCATCTTACCAGAAAATAAATGTGCTGTGTCTTTAATTTTGCCCTTCTAAGCTTAAAAAACCCTCTGCACTCTAGCAAACACCTGTATTACCACTGAAAGGCCTTTGCTAATATATTCTCTTCCCCCCTCCCCCGTCCCGTCCCCCGTTCTTGATCACACCTGTCTAGCTTTGGGCAATATAAAACACTCACATAGCTGCCAGAAGTAAGGTTCTTTTTGCTGACTTGAGCTACTGTATGTAAAGATCTCCAGAGAAATGTCAGATCACTTTATTGAATCGTACTGAAAACTTGCTTGACAGTAACATTTAAGAGGATCAGGACCTTCTCTGTAATTGCAAATGGGTCAGAAAGGGCAAGTCTTTGGGAGGTTGGTTTTTTTTTTTTTACAGTTTTATTTTCATATTATTGTGTGATGTAAAAATAATAATAATAATGAATATCTGATAGTGCCTTCCATGTTGAAGAATCCCAGAGCTCTACACACACACACACAAACAAATTAGCTTCACCAGCAACTGCAGTGTAGCTGTCTCTGGGGTGGAAGGCGACACCTTGGTAACCATTTAGAACACCATGCTCCGTTGTATCAGAGAGCTGACCTCAGGCAAAATCTCACTAACATACATAACCCCTCCTCTTCATGTCCTTATTTTCACTATGGGTGAAATTCACCCCTGCACAAAGGATTAGGACATGGTCTGTGCTCTCGTTAAGTGGGGACATAGCTCTTATGTTAGCGATCTGCATGGGGTGAATTTCTCCATGTAAAGGCAGCATCTAACAACTCCCCTAGTTCCTCTGTTGAAACAAATAATCATCGTAACCGAGAAGAAAATCAGAAGCAGGTGAAAGCTGATTTCTAATGATCCTGAGACCAAACTGTTGTTTAATTTAATAATATGAATATTATTTTCCTCCAGATCCTCTCCCATTGCGCCCAGATATTAATGACCATTTGCTATTCCTATGCCGACTGTAGGAATTACTTGTTCCTCTGAGCAAGATGCAATCCCTTTGCCTCGGTACCCTGTTGGCAGGATAAATGTGCCTTATCTTTTCCTTCTTTCATTTCAGGAATGGGAGTTCCAGATACGAACATCCCAACTCTTTGGAGGTGTTGGAATTTTTAATAATATTTGAAATTATTAATATTGTAACCCCTGCCTGCTTCGTGCAGCACTCTGCCCCCTCTAGTGGTGGCGAGGCCAGCTAGTGCTTGAGGAGCCTCCTACAGCCTTGGCTAAGAGAAATGCATCTTTTAGCTCAGGCAGGAGAGGCTCATGTATTAAGCTGCAAAGGTCACAGGTTTGATCCTAGACCCTGACAACCAGGGTCTGTCAGCATTGCAATGTTAATATGGGAAACCACCAAACCTGAATTTAACCATAAATTCCTTTATTAACTCCAAAGGCCAAATGGTACTTATACAATTGCTCTAAACATGCTTAAAAAGCCTAAATAATAAGCAATTTACAACATACAAATAGTTATAAAACATTTATAAGCATTTGATCAAAATACTCACCAATGGATTAAATTTAGGGGTATTTAGACCCATATTGGTCGGCTCCAACAAGGTCAGGCCAGTATGAGCAATGAACTGTTTCAGATTTTGCTTCTTATACCCTTTAACAAACAGGTGATGTCATCACCAATTACTGACTTTGGCTAGAAACCAGTTCGAGACAGTTCATCTTTATTTCCAGTCTTAATCTAGATCAGACTGACAACCTTCTTTCTTCCCAGGGCCTTTCCTCCCCACCTTCTTGCCATCAGTTTTCCCATTGCACCTGGGTTCACATTGGCTTTAACATCGGCGTGTAGGTTGGGAAGGGCCATGTTGGCTCATTTTAAGACAGATTCTTTTTGTCTTATTTAAAACCATCTGCAGTCACAGCCTTCTTTTTAGAAACTTCCTTTGATCTCGTTAGTTGTTCTTTGAACCAGAGATCCTCCCTACCTCATTCCTTCTGGCCGTATAACTTCTCATTTTCAAGGCCTTGCATCTACTTGCTAGTCAGGACTTTTCTTTACAACACATATATTTCCTTAGCTAAACTTAAGCTAACCCTATTTTTTAAATTTGATATTTATCCTACAGGGGTGTTTTTGAAATCCACATCTGGATCTGAGTTCTGCACGTGACCACCCTCTGTAATGGCCCAAACCACAACCCTGGATCTCAACAGCTCTGAAATCCAGGGGTGTTTGAAACCCACACCCAGGTCTGAATTTTGCATGTTACCTTTGTCTGTAATGGTTGATCCCCAACTGAAAATCCCCATTCTTTGGTAATGCTTGAAACCCACAATCTGATTTTCTTTTTGTAAATGGCCTCTATCTCTAATGGCCCAAACCAAATCCTCCAATCCGTGTGGATGCTGGAAACCCACATACGGATCTGAATTCTGCAAATGGCTTCTATCGCTTATGGCCTCACCCAAAGCCTCAGCTCGGAATGTCCCCTGTGCTTCCTGATGGTAAAGACCTGACTTGTGCCCACCTCTACAGTCATTTTCCCACTATGTTGCAGCCCTTAATATCCCAAGACTTTAGGGGAGACATGAAGTCTTTGGAGAAGTCGGGTTCAGAAATTAAGGAGAATTGGCCTAGCAGTTTATGAAATCTGTGCTCTGTGGGCCTGATTCAAAGGTCATCAAAATCAGTGGGAGACTTGGACTTTAGTGGGCTTTGGATCAGTCCCTGTGAATCCCAACTTTTGGGTGTATACTGCAACGTCATTAGGTGTGATAGGCGGATAACGTACCTACCTACCTACATCACTGGGGAGTTGTTGGTTAATTAGGTAATGTTTATATTGCATATACACACACACACTGATTTTAACACCATATGCTAGACCCCTTTTTGCCAAAGGCTCCATTTTACAGGTGGAAAAACTGATACACTGAGGTTAAATTACTTGCCCAAGTCAAAATCAAAGCCAGGATGAGAACAAGAGTTTGTGGCTCCCAACCCTGTGTTCAGACCACTCGAGCACACATCCATCCAGGTTACTCAGTGCAACAGAATGAGATCACCTGAACTGGAAAAACCTAATCCATATGGAGAGAAGTGATTTCAGATTTGACCTCAGCGGCTGGATGCGCATTCATGATGGGTCATTTTCTCTTATGCTCCTAGATGGCACTTTTCACAGCCAGGGAAACAACCAAATGCTTCCCCTGCTTTGCAAACAGGAACTTTCCCTCTCCAATTACCCAAAGAGGTTCAATATTCCAAGCAAATCCCCCTCGTAAACCCAGCATGGGGCCATCCATGACTTCATACGGGAGGGGAAGCCGCGTCACGTTAGCATCCATACGTCGCGTCGTTGGCAGCCATTGCCACGATCAGATGAGTTGGTTTAGTACCCGTCATATGTTCACAGAGTCCCATGAAGCGTCAAGTCCTGTGGATTGATGGGTAAAGACTGAGGCAGCCCCTCTCCGCGACAGTGACAAAAAGCTTGGATTAGCCTCAGTGTGAGAGATATGTCTCCTCCCCATCCCTCTTATCTGAAGGAGACTTCTTGCAGAGACAGAGAGCTTTTAGGGAGGGAATGCAAATGACTCTTAAAGGGCCACACTGTGTTTCTAGGGTCCTGGCTTAGGAAAGTGGTTACAGGAGGATGAGAAAGAGCTGCTGTATTTGCCTTCTTTCTCTGTGATTCTGCATTTCATTCTCTCTCTCCAGATCTCCTCTAATTCTCCCAGGCTCTGCATCTCTCTCAACAACAGGTTTCAACCACTAGACAATACATCCTTTGACTCTCATGCTTCCAAGAGCCCACCCGATCCCCACTGTATATTATCTACTTAGCCTTTGCAAATCACCTGTCCTTTTGCCCACTGCAATAAGGACGTACTGTGAACATGATTAATGTCCCCATTAAGTTTGGGGCTGCTGGTGTTTCTTCCATTGAGGAAATCCAGGGAAATGTTTTTGGGATGGGGGAAGGGGCTCCATGGCCAGCAAAGAATGAAGAGAGAGCAAATCGTACCCTGTTGATTGGAAACTTGGGGGCTTGCAATGCTCCCTGATTTGAGGCATCATTCCAGGCAGCAGGGGAGAGAACGCTACTCATAAAGGAAGCCATCATACCCTGTAGTGTCAAAAGCCTGGGTCCAAAGTATGGAAGGAAGAAAATAAAGCCAATTTAACCTCACCCCAAACCTTTGCTGTTCTTCGGAAGGCGGGATCATGCCAACAGCCCCTTGGTAGTTTATCCTTTGCTTACGTGCTTTAATCGCACTCCAGTCTATGGACTCTGTTACGCTTTTAAGGCAGACACAACCGCCGACATCACCTTGCAGCGAGGAACGATGATTCCTCTCTTTAGAAAAAGAATCTTCGGCCAGGTCTGCGCTTAATATTGTCAGGTGACAGTGAGGTTTTTAAGTGACATTTCCCTGCTGGGAAAGGCCCTAATGTAGGTGAAGTTATATTTACATACAAGTGCTTTTGCCAGCATAGCTTATTTCGCTGGGGGGCATGGATCAGCGTTCATGTCACGCTCCCCATCAGTAGCCCGGCCCGGGTCATGGGAACTAATGATCCGACCAGCGGACCAAATCCGGTGATGAATCCTGGTCACGTGCCACCCGAGGCATGTTGTGCAGACGCTAAGAAGAAGCTTATTTCACTTGCTGAGTCGGTATAAATTGTACCGGCAAAAGCACTTTTTTGCTGGCATCAGATGCGGCTTCGCTAGGAGAGTTTGCTGATATAGATAAACCGGCATAGCCAGGTCAGCAAACGTTTTCTAGTGCAGACTAAGCCTGAGCTTTCATGTTCACCCCCGCTCTGTCATATGCGCACACTCAGCCACGCAGTAATGCACATTCCTACACTCCCATGGGCTAATGCACAGACCCTTTCTCAGTAATACATGCCCACCCACAGATGCACGTGTTACCCCCTGGTGTGTGTGTGTTACAGGTGCCCCGCTGCACTGATCCACAGAGGACATGAATTGTTACAGACCCAGCCGGCAGAGGGGGTGTGGCTCTTTAGCTCAAGCTGTAGTAATTTATGCTTTCAGCTCTGGCAGCCCCTGGTTCAATCCCCAGTGTAGCGGCCAGGAGAGTGGTTAACATCCATACCTGCAATCTCATAACTCACCCCTTCCCCCACTTAATGAACCTGCACACAAATGCTCTCATGTTAGCCCATACCCACAGGGGCATACAGTTATGCACAATTGCACTTCATTAACATCCCCGGCCACTCGCATGAAGGTGTGCAAATAACCTCTCTTGCATATGCTAGCACTTGTGCACACATGCTCAAATGCCTTTGCAATCCTAGAAGAAGACACTAATACCCACATACAAAGGTGAAGCTGAATTTTATTTATTATTATTATTTGTGGTGTGGGAGCACCTAAAGGCCCAAATTGAGATCCGGACCCAATTGTGCTAGGAGCTGTACAGACATATCGTGAGAGAAAGATCCTGCCCCAAATTGCTTACTGTCTAAATAGACAAGACAGACAAAGGGTGGGAGAAAGGACGTGTTAACACCACCCCTTTACAGACAGAGAATCGAGGCACGGCAAGATGAAGTGACTTGCCTAAGGGCACCGCGGGGCTGTGGCAGAACCAGCCAATTAATTTGGATCTGAGTCCCAGTCTAGCGCTGTAACCACAGAAGCATCCTGCAGTCTATGAAGGCAGAGACTGTGGATTTGTTTGTCTTCTTGAGCTGGTCTTGCCCAAAGAGAGAGCAGTCACTGTGATCACGAGGAGTTGTGTTAACACTAAATGGCGGGGAGACAGATGAAGGGATTTTGTCTTCAGATCACTGCCGAAGTCTCCTGATCTCAAGCAGGTGGCTCGATCATGAACCTCTTGTTTTGTTGTATTGCCTAGGATGTAAACAGTTGGGTTGGTCCTTCCTTGAATCCACAGAGGTGTTTGTTGTTATCCTTAGGCTGGTCTACGCTTAAAAGTTAGGTCGACATAGCTACAGAGCCCTGGGTGTCACACCCACCTAACCCGTGGTGTCGTCATAGCTAGGTTGATGAAAGAACTCTTAGGTCAACCTAGCTAGCACTGCTTGGAGAGGTGAGTTACTTACAGGGCTGGAAAAACCCTTTCTTTCACTGTAGGAAGCATCTACACTACAGGGCTACAACAGCATCACTGTTCCGCCATAGCTGAGCTGCTGTAGTGCCCACAGTGTAGACATGACCTGTATCAGAAACCCAAGTAATTCAGACTGAAAACATGGTTTGCTCTGTCTACACGGGAAAACATCATCACTAGAAGTACTGGAAATCTCCACTCCTGAGGGAGTTGCAGTCTGATATTGCAGAGCCAGTACAGTTCAGGCAAGTATTGGACATACTGTAGCAGGTTTGGGTGAAAGTAATTCTCCTGTGATTAAGGGCCAGGCCTGGTCCTCAGGAGATCTGAGTTCAGTTCCCAGCTCTACTCCAGAGTTCTTGCATGGCCTTGGGCAAATCATCTAATCTCTCGGTACCTCAGTTCCGCATCTATAAAATGGGGATAATAATCTCATCCTTTGTCTAGTTAGGCTGTAAAATCTGTGGGGCTGGGACTGAGTCTTATTCTGTATCCATACAGCACCCAGCACAATGGGGCCTGGATCTCATTTGGGACTCCGGTTCCTATGGTGAAACAAATAATAACAACCTCCAAGCCTTTTGAGCCTCTCCCTCCCCCCACTAATCACCACTAAACGAGCAGCATAAGTGAGGAGAGGGGCATTAGGGCCATTGAACTCATGAAAGGGGGGCTTAGATCAAGGAGAGAAAATCGGAGGCCAAAAATTGAGAAGCTTTGATCCTTGATTTGATGTCAACAGAGCCGAAAGCCGAACACTAAGCCTTTTACCTTTTACCAGCTGTCACTTGAAACAGAATAATTGGATAATTAAAAGGCCTTGCCTTATGTCAATTTTATTTAGGTGCCTTGATTCCGCGCTGGAATGTATCACTGATAGAGGGTTTAAAAGCTCATCTGAAAACCCACAGATAAACTGCAGACTCAAAGCCGTGCAAACTACACAGAGAATTGAAGCGGGCAGCCCAATGCAGCCTAATATAACGATGCCACAAGGGAAGGCATTACAGTACCTGTTCCAGAAAAGCCGGTTGTACCTATAACCCAGCTAGATGGCAGGTGCCACAAACGAGGCGCTCCCAAACCAGTTGGTTTGGGCCTGATGGAACAAATGTGGCTCACGTGACCTTGTTGCATTTCTCATCCCAAAACAAGGGAATGATGTTTTGGTTCCGGGTTACCCTGACATAACATCTCAATGTGATAGCATTTCACAGGCTCTTGAAAACTTCTCTGTCCCAAGCAGGATGGAGAGTTGCCCTAGCAAAACCAGATCTGCCAACCCTACTGCTTTTACTAGTACACTGCTACTCTTCGCTCCCTTCTTCTGGGAAACCCAACAATTGGTTAGTCTCTAAGGTGCCACAAGTACTCCTTTTCTTTTTCTGAATACAGACTAACACGGCTGCTACTCTGAAACCAACAATTTATTGCTTTTCTGATGCTGGACTCTGGACTCAGGCCAAGAGCGAGAGGTTCATGTGAAATCAGATAGTGGTTGGTGTGCTTGACAAAACAGATCGGTCATTACAGTATTTCAGAGTCCTCTTCTCATAGTCTGGATGGTTAATATCCAAATTCCACAATGCATTCCTACAAGACACAATTCTGAGGCAAGGGCTTTTAATGGTTTGCCTCTGAATGTCTGCAGGTATATACAGATTCACAACATACTGCCTCTTTAAAAAAATTAACACATTGACCACATTGCAGAGGACATGACATAAAAAATAATGGCATTACCCTGCACCCACACTGAATTCAGGTTCCCCTTTATAGCTGTGTCTCAGAACAACATATAGACTGAGAAGGGGATGCCTTTATGATGTGTGAAGAATTTTGGAGCCAAGGGGTGATTTATCTTTAAATGTTTCTTTCCCTTATAAATTTGGGATAAAAATTTCAAAAGCACCTAAGAAAGGTGGGAGCTTTAATCCCATTTTCAAAACTCATTTAGGCATTTAGGCCCAGACCTGCAAATGTATTTAGGCTCCTAACTTCCACTGATTTCTGTGAAAGTTAGGAGCCTAAATACCTTTGAGGAGCTGGGATTTAGTACCAGAGTTTCAAAGGTATTTAGATACCTAAAGATGCAGATAGGTGCATAGTGGGATTTTCAGAAATGCTTATCTGCACCTTTAGATGCCTACCTTTAAAAATCTGTCATTAGGAGACTAAGTCCCATTGGTTTTCGATTAGACATAGGCTCCTAAGTGTCTAAGTCATTTTTGATAATGGAGTTTATCTTAGATGCTTTTGAAAATTTCACCCTTTGGATTATGTAGCCATTCTAGTGCCATGCGTTGATGTGATGGATCTGCTAAGCAGGGACTACAACTCCCACGAGTCCCCTGCCTATGGCACATCCCTTCCTCCGGGCTGGGTAAGTGGCTGAACCAAGAAGCGTCTGGGCTCTGTTGGGCGACAGCAGCCATGTGGTTAGCCAGGAACAGGACAGAATCCGGTTCCAGAGGAATCCCCAGAAACTGTTTGCAGAGCCGCATGTGGACCAGGCTATGGCTGCTGGACGTCACAGCTGGATGCAGATCTGTGTGGAGTTATGGGGGAGCAGCAATGGCTGGGCAAGGAGCCAGTGCAGAGTAGGGTTGCCATCTTTCTAATTCCTGGTAACTGGACCCCAAGGCCCCCTTCTCCCCTCCCAAAACCCTGCCCCTGCTCTGCCTCTTTACCCCCAAGACGCTGCTCCCATCGCTCGCTCCTCTCCTCCCCCTCCCCCGGTCGCTTGCTGGATCGTTTCAAGGAGCCTGCCTGTAGCAGGAGGCGGCCCCGGCTGAGCAGGGCCTGGTGCAGGTTAATGACCCGGTGCACACCCCCACACACCCCCACGGTAACTGGGCTTTTGGTTCGGGTGCCATTTAAGGTTGTCAGGTCCCAGAAAACCAGGCACCTGGCAACCCTAGACTGCATCCGGGCACTGAAGCCAAAAACTGGACTGTCTATGTATAAACTGCATGGGTCATGGGTGGCAACCCTAATGCAGAGGGGCCCCAATAAGAAACTGAGCTGAGCCTGGAAACCTTCGAGCTCCTTTTGCTTGAATAGAGACTGGACTGGAGAGGGCACCCAGGCACTAGGCCTGGAAGAGCCATGACTCTCCACTGGACTGTCCCAGGAGTCCAAACCAGACCTGCTATTCCTATTTGAACTGTAACTGTTTAAGCCTCTGTATCTAGGGTGTTTGCAACCTTCCCGTTCCTGCCACCCCTATAAAACACCCTTTCCCTTAGCCGTCTGCCTGAGTGGTTATTGGGCCCCACCAGGACCAGCCCCGCAAGGCAGAACTGCTGAAGCATGTGTAGTGGCTTGCCTCCAAGTCATGGTGCACCTGGCATAGTACGGGGTGTGTGGTGTACTCTGGCACTGGGCAGCCCCAATAATTACACTGCCAATAAAATCTTTGTAGGCCTCATTTCCTTACGTCTCCTGCTATGTTCACAGGGAAGTGGAAGTTTATTTGGCCTCATCCCAGGTCTCTCAAACTATTCACTGTGCTAGTTACTCAGTGGGTCACTTGTGTAATCTTGTAACTTCCCTCTTTGTAACAAGTTTAACTCAACTTACGTCTTGTTCCAGGACCGGCGCTGTGTGTTGAACATCCGCCCCTGAACTGGCCAAACCAGCAGCTCATTGGTCAAGGTTGTTGGCCTACACATTTTGGTTGAAAGGAGGGTAAAATGTATGTACAGTATGTAGCTGTGTAAAGTATGTGCTCCATTCTTGTGAAATGCATGTACTGCTCCCAGCACAATGGAGTCCCTGGCACTGCTGGGAGCTAGAATAATAATAATAATAATTAATAATAATGAAACAATTATTATTATTATCATTATTAGCAGCTGTCTAGACATTTGGAACTCTCTGAATCCAACGAGATTTCTGTTCTTCCCAGCCACGCATGGTAGAAACCGCTGTGTAAGGGATGCATTCTGCTTCATTTGATTTCTGATTGATTTATAGGCACTTCTGTGGTGTATTTGACTTCAGTAAAGCCACTGTGGCTTTATATTTGACTCTACTTGTCTATTTCATGACCTCTTCTTGGAAAGATCAATGTACTGTACTGACGTGTGACGAGATAATAGTGTTAGCTTATGAGCTGCCAACTTTAATAGTCTGCATGATTTAGTATAAATAGCTTTGCCAGGCAAATTTTATTCTGTTTCCTTCAAGAAACTAAAGAGCTCTTAGCCTGAATGGATCAGGAGAGCGACTTCATCCCGCTAGATTAAAATACATCTGCTCAGGAACCGTAGCATCTTATTATCACTGATGGAAGGCTTTGCAATACAGACAGAGGATAATGAAGATGAAGGTGATGGCAGTGAATAGCATATGGGGATGATGACAGCTTTGCAGTTGGGGATGCCGCCTTTTCAGTTTCACAGCCCTTGGACTCCCCCTCTCAAGGCCCCCACATTTCATTTGGAGGAAGGAGAACAGACTGCAACTATCCCATTGTTCATCTAGAATGATTTTCTCAGCCACATCTAGTGTGACCCTTGGACATGACCAGGGCAGGATTAACTCTCCTGTGGGCCTGGGGCTATTAGATTTTGGGGGGCTCCTGGGGGTTTGAAGTGGAGGAGTGGGCTCAGGGCTAGGGCAGGGGATTCGGGAGTGGGAGGGGGTGCAGCTCCAGCTGCGGGGGGGGGTGGGCTCTGGGGTGGGTCCAGGGATGGGACAGGGGGTTGGGGTGCAGCAGGAGGTTCGAGGTGCGGGCTCTGGGTGGGAGTTTGGGTGCAGGAGGGAGCTCCATGCTGGGGTAGGGGGTTGGGGTGCGGGAGGGCTGGGGGGTGTAGGCTCCGGCCGGGCGGCTCTTGGTCAGTGGCGCGGCAGGGCTAAGGCAGGGTCCCTGCCTGGTCTGGCTCTGTGCTGCTCTGCTTCCTGAGGTGGCTGGCATATCCAGCCCCTAGGCAGAGGGGCAGGCCGCTCTGCACAGGCGCCATCCCCGCAGATCCCATTGGCCGTGGTACCTGACCAATGGGAGCTGCGGAGCTGGCACTGGGGGTGGGGGCAGTGCGCAGAGATTCCCTGAATGCCCATTGCCTAGGGGCCACAGGGGCACATCGGTGAGCCAGCCCTCGCAGCTCCAGCCCTGGGGGGTGTGGGGTGTGTGTGTGCCAAGGCTTGGGGACTGGTGTCCGGCCTGCAGCGCGGAGACTTGCTGCGGGCTGGATGAAAAGAAGCAGTGGGCTGCATGCGGCCCACAGGCCTGCGGAGCCCCCCTTAGCCCGAGGCCCTAGGCTGCAGCCCATAAAGCCCCTGCATTAATCCGGCTCTGGACATGACATCCACCTAGAAGCTGGGCTTTCATGCGTCTGTTTCCTGTATTTTTGTATTTCTGTCTATAAAGAGGGAGAATGGTTGATATTCACATAACCATTGCAAGATCAGCCATGTTGGAAATTATTGTTATTATTATATTCGTATTCCAGCAGCACCCAAGATCAGGCATCAGGCCCATTGTGTTAGGCACTGTACAGACAAATTACAAAGAAGACATGTAGAACATGGCAAAATATGCAGCACAGAGCCAGATTCATTCTTTGACTTCAGTGTGTTTACACCTGTGGGGAATTTGGGTCCATGGAGTTTAATTTCTGTAGCTTCTGGACATCTAGGTCCATACTTTAGTTAGAAAAAAATAATACCCATAAATAACATAAGGACCACCCATAGATTAGACTAAATCTCAGAAACTGCTCCTCCCCTGAAATATGTTTGAATCTGGTTTTGAATGAAGGTTTGGGGTTTATGTTTAATCCAAACTCATTCATTAACAGTATGAAGTAGCCCGTGAGAGAGAGGCGATTGAAATGAAGGGACTCTTCTACTGCTGTGTGCTAAATATGAGAGGGGAGGAAAGACGGGTCCTCAAATGATCATTAGTAAGTGTGAAACTGGGCGTAATCCTGGGAGAAAGGAAAGGACCGGAATAGCTAGGATCGTGTTCTGTAACAGCAACTCAGGCATGAGCCGTGATGACACAGGAGACAAAATGGCAGAGGTCCTGGGCAGCCCTGTCCTTGGATGATAGGTCTGACGGCACCTGCCTCTGGTACACAGTTGAGGGTTCTGTCTGAATGATGTGTTGACAACACTTGGCTAGCTTGTCACACCAAGAAACGTACTATTGAACTGGACTGATGAGTGCGTCTGTGAGAGAGGATGGAGATGCGTGTGAAAGAAGCCATCTACTGAGAGCAAAGAAGGAAGTCATCTGCCACTCATTGGGGGCCACTCGTTTCTTCGGTGTGTGAGAATCACAATCATTAGAAAGGAAGAACAGTCCTCTTCTCTCATCTAGGCCCAGCTCCTCAAAGATACTTAGACACTTACCTCCTGCTGGTTTCAGTGGGAGGAGGTGCCTAAATACCTGTGAGGATCTAGGCCTAGTCCATGCCCAGTTGTTTCATATTTCATGTCCAGTCTGGTTTTAAAGTGACTCAAGCAATGAGGCCCCATCAGTTTCCTCAAGGGACAATCCCACAGCCTTTTAACATACCGGATAGGGGGAAATTTACCCCCGAGATTCAGATTCATTTTTCTGTGCTTAACCCCAAACCCATTATTCCTGCTTATGCCCAAGTTGGGGCATGCTGAACAATTCCTCCTCTGTGGTCACATTTGTAGCGATCATTGTTATTAACAATTGTCCTTGTTACATGGACTTACAAGGCACCCATCACCATGGTATCTAAGATTCCAGATAAGATAAAACACAAGACACTCCTGCTGCCCACAGTGCTAAGAGAGCCATTGTCTAGTTTTTGTAATAGTGCCTAGAGCCCTCATTGTGCTAGGCACTGTACACACACATAAGGAGAGATGGTATCTGCTGTGAAGAGCTTACAATATAAGTAGACAAGACAGACAAAAGGTGGCTGGGGAAAGAGAGCTGAAGTGTCTGGCACATGATCTCTCAATGGATCAGAGGCAGAGCCAGCAATAACATGTAGGTCTCTTGAGTTCCAGGGCCCAACGCTGCCTGCTGTTTATGTGGGGGTGTTTACGTCTGCCTCTCTGGCTATGTATTTCTAATACGCCCACGTTCAGAGTGTCTCATCACCCCACTCCACCCTGCAGTCGTGCTAGTTCCTTTGGTCATCATTGGGCCAGTCACTACATCCTAGCATTCCCAGGTCACCAGGGAGAGACGATGGGACCGGAACCTAAGGGGGTGGTGACGTCTTGGAGTCCTGGCCATGATTTCAGTCTAAATGAGTTGGGAATGAAAGCCGGGGTAACTGAAAACCTTCCTAGCTGCTGTTTGACTGAACTCCGAGTCTAAAAACTCAAAGCTATGGCTGTGACTGGAAGCTGTGAAAGATAGCATTGCGAGTCTAGCTTGCTTTGGAGCAGGAACAGACTGGACACAGAAGGGGTTCATTTCTCAGCCCAAAGACTAGCCGAGGACACTTTTTGAATGGCTCAAACCAGAAATCCATGCCCTCAGACCACCTGACTCAATCTTTAATTAGGAACTTTGGCACATACCTGGCTACCTCGGTGCCTAGCATCTGGGGTTACTCAGTAACTCAGTTTCATAGGGTGTGTCTACACTTACTGTGGATCGACGCTGTGGCGATCGATCCATCAGGGGTCGATTTAACGGGTCTAGTGAAGACCCGCTAAATCGACTGCAGATTGGTCTCCCGTCGACTCTAGTACTCCACTGGAACGAGAAGCATAAGGTAAGTTGACGGGAGACTTTCTCCTGTCAACCCAGCACAGTGTAGACACCACAATAAGTCAACCTAAGCTATGTCGAATCCAGCTACGTTAGTCACGGAGCTGGAATTGCGTAACTTAGGTAAACTTAACCCCATAGTGTAGACCTGCCCATATAGGCTTGTCTGCCTGACCATTGCAACTCAGCTAATAATAATTTATATGTTAGCAACAATGGGTGAATTTCCAGCAGTTTTTCAGTATGCATTAATAATCCATAATGCTAGAGAAGGAGAAACTTATTCTCCTTTGTCTTGTATAGTCATTTACTTTGGTGCAAAGTGGGCCTGAACTTACACTCACCAGCTGTGTAAGTGAGTGGAGAATTTTGTATTCACTTTGTACTTTCTATTGACTTCTGTGTGTATTGGATTGGATCAAAAATGGCTATACAAGATGAAAGGCCATGGAAAACCACGGCC
The DNA here is from genome assembly GCF_015237465.2 of Chelonia mydas. NCBI lineage: Eukaryota > Metazoa > Chordata > Testudines > Cheloniidae > Chelonia > Chelonia mydas. The sequence continues at coordinate 254,639,729 of NC_057850.1, forward strand.
CGGATGCTTATCCAAAGTTCATCAAAACTTACTTAGTATGCAAAATTAGGGCAGTTACCTCATGAGAACAGGCTTTCTTGCAGTACTTGCTTCCTATCAAGTGGGAAATAGGTCTAAAAATTAATGTTCTTACAATAGTCGGCCATGTCTGCTTTCTGTCCTGTCTAGATCCTGTGAACCTAAGCTTTGGTTCAAACCTGCTAGGAATGGTCAGGTGGTTCTTCTTTTATCTGAACTGGCAACCCCTTGCAATCCATGCCGATACTTTTCATTTTTGGATAGCAGAGACTCAAAGCCACGAACAAGTGAGGAATAGAACAAAGAAGCAATTTTAAAAGCTGGAAGGGGCTATTATGATCATCTAGTCTGACCTGCATCACACAGGCCACAGAACCTCACCCAGTTATTCCCGGTCTCAAGCCCATAACTTCTGGCTGAACTGCAGCATCCCGTTTAGATTTAAACACTGGAGAACCCACCATATCCCTGCCATAAGTTGTGCCAGTGGTTCATTGCCCTCACTTTAAAAAAATTAACCCGTATTCCTAGTCTCCACTTGCTTAACTACATTTCCAGCCATTGGATCATGTCACACCTGTGTAAAAAGCCCTCTGCTATCAGAGATCCTTGTTCTTTATGCAGCCCTACGGTATTTCAAGAGGAATCTGCAGTTATCTAGGAAGTTTTTGCAACGCAGTCAACTCCATGGAGTGCTGCCAATGTGTCTGACCCACCTTTGCCCATCTGCAGACAACTCAGATACTACAGTGATGGGCGGCAGTACAAAACCCTAAGATAGATAAAAATATCCCACTCTACCCCAGCCCTCTGTGTACAGAAAGTTATGGCCTTTACATTGCGTGTTTCATTGTTGTCTGTTTCATCAGTCTATCCACACTCAATATGGAGAGCCGGTAGCAGCTGCCATAGTTAAGGCTGAGTGGAGCTTTCTGTTTACAAGACAGTTTTTCAAAGTGCCCTAAAATTTACATTCATATTCACTGGGTTGAGTACAGGACACATCACTTAGCTGGGACATCTCCCAAATAAGTGATCTAAACCCAGCGATACCCGGTAGCAATTACAGCTGCTTTGGGTTGGGCAGCTGTTCCACCTCTTAGATTCTTTTTTACTGTCTTTCAGGGTGTTGGTGCTGCTTCTCGCACAATGGGGCTCTGATCCTGATTGGGTCCTGTAGGTGCTACGGTACTAAATACATACTAAATAACGGAGAGTGTCGTAAAGTGAGGTTTTATTGACGTAGTTTTGGTCAAACAGGAGCCAGGCCCCAACCTGAACCTTCATTCCGAGCTGAATGCAAATGCCTTTCGGGGGCTGGGAGGGTGTTCAAAAAAATTCAATTAATTTTCTCCCTCCCCCAAACTCATTTCCGATTATTTCTTATCTTGGTGCGCCTGGGGCAAAATAAATGGTTCCTGCTGCGTTGTTGCAAAGCAGACTGTACCCACAATCTCTCAAGGAAGGCCGTGTTCCCAAGAATTCCAGGCCAGCTTAGCTGAACCAAGAGGTTTAGAATAAGCCTCCAAACTCTTGAACCAAACCTGTGCCCTCCCCCCTGACCAACGAATGGTTTTATTACCAGTAACATTTGGCAAACAAGCAAATTGTGCTGTAAAATGCTGCCAAAAGTACAAAACTATCTCCATGGGGGGAAGTGACTGGGTTTGTGGGGAAGGTGTCAGGGCTTGGGCATGGTGCAAAGCCCATTGGAGTCAATAGGAGTCATTCTCCCTGTATGCTTAGTCCCTTTGGGCCAGAAAGGCCATTGCATGGGTGCGAAGTAGAGGAATGTGCAAAGACCATTCCCCGCCTTGCATACCCTGCCTGAAGGCCAGACAACTCCTCAGGTGGGAGGGCAACAGGGACTGCTCCTTTCATGGATCCTGAGAGTAGTAACTGCTGCAAAGGGGCATGGAAGGGGATGATGGAAGGCTGGACATGGCTTTCTGTGGAGCTTAGAGAAGGATTGTGTATCCTGAAGCTCAATCCTTCTCCAAACTCCCTCCTTACAGTTTTGGCACCATGTGATCATTTGGTCGCTTGCGTGGGTCTAACCTCTAGGCAGCCACTAGTCCTAAGAACTATCCTGGGTTGGAAAGAGATTCAGGAAGGAAACCGCGATACGCTCAGCTTTTAAAGAAGAACTGAGCACAGCTGCCACTAAGCCGTTCTCCAGGATCTAACTCCTATACATTCAGATAAAGAGAACTAGCAAGATTATCTGCTGCAGCACCAGCTGGCTGCCCCCAAAAGTATTACACTTTGTAAGTGGTGTGACTTTTTCATTGTCCCAGTGTGGACCTGTGATTTAAAGGCATAATCTGGCCCAGTGACTCCAGTGGATTACCCTTTGACTTTGGAAAGCGACACACGTGAGTAAAGACTACCTGCACGAACAAGGACTGCAGGATCGGCTCCTCTGTTTGCACCTTTTGCCATTTGTAGAGGTAATTTAATAGGGTCTGATCCCAATCCCACTGAAGACAATGGGAGCCTTTCCATTGGCTTAATGGACTTTGGATCAGTCCCTTGGTGAGTAATGTGCTCACTTGAATATGGATGCTTAGCCAAATTTAATGGTTAAGACAACATGCAGTTTTGATTTGATTCAAATGTATTTTCCCTTTTTGTCCTGGAAAAAAGTACGACAGTAACAATCCACCAGCTCTAATAGTACGATAGTAAGATCTAGGGCTAGACTCTCAGCTGGTCGAAATCAGCACATCGCCACTGAAGAGTCCCACCAGAGTCTGTATTCTTTGCTTGCTGAACTTTGAAGCTGCATCTTGAAACTCTGGGATTCCGCCAGAAGTTAGAGGTAAGGAATCGGAATCCGTACTGGAATCCAGCAGCCAGCTGGTGTAAAATGGCTGATTTCCACTGATGTCAGTAGAGCAACACTGATTTACACCAGCTGAGGATCTGGGCTTAGGGGTTTCAGGTGAGTTTTTCCCATATTCTAGCAAGACTTTTAACAGGCAGAAGCAGGTGAATTACACTTACAGTATGTGGCTGTGGAGAACACCTTTGACCTTGGTGTCAGAGTTTTAATACACACAAGCCTTTTGGCTTTGCCGGTTAACACACCTGAGAGGATCTAAATGATGATGGCACACTCATCCCTTTCTCCACCTGGGAACGCTTTGGTAACCATCACAAGTGCTTCTTTATTAATTAAAGCAACGGCCTGCAAATGTATCAGTTTTAAGACAAATCTTATCGGCTTCTAGCCGGTGCTTTGCCTATTCCTCTTTCCTTTCACAGCTTAACCCTTGGGAAGGACTCACGCTGCCTCTGACCAGTGGTTCTCAACCTGCGGCCCAATCAGCACACAGCTGCGGCCCATGTGACATCCTCAGGGCCATACAGGTAGTGTATGTATTGTGTGGATGTGGCCCACATAACATATAAAGAACTGCATATGCGGCCCACAGTGGTAATAGGCTGAGAACCACTGCTTACGTGTTTGCAGAAGGGAACTTCTGTATCTAGCAACAGATGTGAAAGCCTCAAAATTCTTGTGGGCCCAGTCAAGGTAAGCACCTAAAAGGACAGATGCTTCTCTGAAGATGAGTTCGATCTAAGGTTAAGCATGCAGGTGCTGCACTGACTGGTGCCGTATTTTAAATAGCATCCCTCATTTGCAGGGCCGGCTCCAGGCACCAGCAAAGGACGCACGTGCTTGGGGCGGCCCATCTGAAGGGGCGGCATTCCGGCTATTCTTGGGGCGGCCCATTTGAAGGGGCGGCCTTCCGGCTATTCTTGGGGCGGCCCATTTGAAGGGGCGGCCTTCCGGCTATTCTTGGGGTGGCCCATTTGAAGGGGTGGCATTCCGGCTATTCTTGGGGTGGCCCATTTGAAGGGGCGGCCTTCCGGCTATTCTTGGGGTGGCCCCTTTGAAGTGGCGGCCTTCTGGCTATTCTTGGGGCGGCCCATTTGAAGGGGCGGCCTTCCGCCTATTCTTGGGGCGGCCCATTTGAAGGGGCGGCCTTCCGCCTATTCTTGGGGTGGCCCATTTGAAGGGGCGGCCTTCCGCCTATTCTTGGGCCGGCCCATTTGAAGGGGCGGCCTTCCGCCTATTCTTGAGGCGGCCCATTTGAAGGGGCGGCCTTCCGCCTATTCTTGGGGCGGCCCATTTGAAGGGGCGGCCTTCCGCCTATTCTTGGGGCGGCCCATTTGAAGGGGCGGCATTCCGGCTATTCTTGGGGCGGCCCCTTTGAAGGGGCGGCCTTCCGGCTATTCTTGGGGCGGCCCATTTGAAGGGGCGGCCTTCCGGCTATTCTTGGGGCGGCCCATTTGAAGGGGCGGCCTTCCGCCTATTCTTGGGGCGGCCCCTTTGAAGGGGCGGCATTCCGGCTATTCTTGGGGCGGCCCATTTGAAGGGGCGGCCATTCCGGCTATTCTTGGGGTGGCCCCTTTGAAGGGGCGGCTCTTCTTTTTTTTGCTTGGGGTGGCCAAAAAGCTAGAGTCGGCCCTGCTCATTTGGAGCAAGGCAGCTAAGAAAACCCAGGCTGAAACGTGCAAGCCCCGAGGAGACCATTTTCTCAGCTGAAGTGGCTTGGCAGGAGAACGAGCTGTGTGAAAACAGACCCTCTTGAAGCCGGATGGCTTGTAACACCCTGTGAGACCTGCCTTGCCAAGAAAATGTTAAAGCCATTTGTAGGAACAGCAGCATCGAAAAGCCTCAGCCACGATGGAGGGCCCCATTGCGGTAGGTGCTGTGCATGCACACAGTGGGTATGTGTGCAATGGTCATGGAAGTGCAATGTCCACCTCGGGCAGACTTACCTGCACTAACTCTGATAGAAAGGTCACCAGGGCAGGGAAGGGGCTAGCCACCCGTGCCTAGGGTTTCAGACAGGATCATGCTTGAGGTGGCTTGTCCATCCTGCTACTCAAGCTGCTGCAGCTGCTCTTCTAGTTTTAATGTGCTAGCTCAGGTATGTCTCCGCGAGCGCAACATTACACCTCCAGCGGCACAGAGAGGGTAAATTACTTGTCCAGGGGTGCAGAAAGTCGGTGACAGAGTTAGGAACTGAAGCCAGGTCCCCCTGAGTGCTTGCCCGGAGACTGAACCCCAAGGCCACGTTTCTCTCTCATTGTACGACCAGAACTGGATAGTTTAATTCTTTATGCACCTGTCAAGGAGGGGAAGGGGAACTATATTAAAATCTTATTATCATTACTTAGCACGGGCTGCCATGAGGTCTTCGGAAAGCTTGACAGTGGCTAGGCAGCTGCCGTGCTGGGGCTGCTGTTTGTGCCGCTACACCAGAATCGGCTCGCTGTGACCGTGTGCTCTCCCTGTCCGACGGTCATCGCCACCTGCTGCCTCGCTGTGTACTGAGATTGTGAGTTCTCTGGGACAGGGACTGTCTGTTTGTTAGATGGGTGTGCACAGCTCCCGGTACAACAGGGCCTCAATCCCTGATTGGGGCCTCTAGGGGCAATAATAATGACGATGGATGGAGTCAAGCCTTCTGGGGGTACAGAGATTGAAATGCGTTCTCTCACCAGCCTTGCTTTGCCAACCGCCTTTCACTCCTCGCTTCTCCAGGGCTTGAACCTCAGACGAAGCTCCCACTGGCACCACTGGGAACTTGGCCTGGATGAAGATTGCAGGATCGGGCACCAGGAACTTGGTGACACGGTCGCTATGTTGTGGCCTTTACGGCTGCATCTACACGTGTAGCAGAAACCCGCAGCAGCGACTTGCAGAGGCTGGGCTCATGCTACAGTGCTAAAAATACCTGCGTCGGCTCAAAAGCCCAGGAAGGGGGTTGGGCTTCAGACCCCCAGCTCCATCCTGAGCCCAAATGTCTATTTTTAGTGCCGCAGGGTGAACCCCGCAAGCCTGAGTCTGTAGCCTCAAGCTCTGAGACTTGCTGCTGTGGGTTTCCACTAGCCCTGTAGATGTAACTTACCAGTCCTATTGGCCACCACCCTGGGCTACTCTCCCCTCCCCTGACTTAAGAGCTTGGCTGCAGGAGGAAATTGACCAATATTGCTATAATGCCATAACAATGACACTATAGCTATGTGGGTGTAACTTCCCTAGGTGGATGCTCTGTTCTGGAATAGAAGGGTCTGCTGTAGCGATGCTGGTCAGTTTCTCCATACAGAGAACAAGCCCTTACCTGCCACTGATACTTTGGAGACCAGAGAAGAGAGCGTTTTTTAAAAAAAGGCCCTAAAATGCAATTGACAGAGCTGTAAACCATAGGTCAGCTCAGCACTTACATCAGGCCAGATGACTCCCTGGCTGGAGTCCTTGTCCCCTAAGCAGACCCTCTCCTCCATCATTCCCCCAAGTTTCTCAGTGGTTTGCAGCGTGGGAAGCACCAGAGGGAATGCCCTTAGCATTCAGATGGCTAGTACTGGCTTAGCAGTTTCCCTTCCCACCTTACGCCCTGGCTATGTCATTAACAGCAGTCCCATCAGGCACCTTATAAGCTAGATGGCCCTTGTCTCTGCCCAGTTCTTCCAACACTTTTATCTCATTATCCTGTCCCTTCACCCTGATGCTAATTGCAGTTCACAGGGAGGTGCTTGCTAGCTCCTTTCACCACCTTTACCTTCTCACTGGGAAATTGCTGGACTTTATTGTCCTGGGAACAGTCATGCAAACTTCAAAAGAAATCCTGGGGGTGGGGGAGCAGACTGGGGAGCGGTGATTTCTAGGGGGTTTGACTGGAGAGTCACATGCATGGAGTGACCAGATGTCCCGATTTTATAGGGACAGTCCCGATTTTGGGGGCTTTTTCTTATATAGGCGCCTATTACCCCCCCACCCCCATCCCGATTTTTTACACTTGCTACACCCTACACATGCAGCATGTTGGTAAGTGGCCTGCCTTCCATGTGGAGGTCGAGGTATGTTAGCTGGCGGAGGTTTGAATGTTCTGTGTGCTACTGGTGATAAAAAACTGAATGGAAGGAACAAAAAGCATCCCTCTCTTATCCCTTTTAGTAATGCATAGCTCTTACGTAGCGTTTTGCATCCATCAGTCTCAAAGCACTTCACAACAGAGGGGCAGGGAGGGAGCTCTGTTATAAAGTGCTTTGAGATCTCCTGATGGCCAGTGCTATAAAAGAGCTGATTGGTGTCATTATTAACAATGACAGGTTTCAGAGGATGCATCCGATGAAGTGAGCTGTAGCTCACGAAAGCTTATGCTCAAATAAATTGGTTAGTCTCTAAGGTGCCACAAGTACTCCTTTTCTTATTATTAACAATGAATGTCCCAGCTACCTAGCAGTGCCTGCTGATCTGAAGGCTAAAGGGACCAGAGTCACCTCCAGTGAGAAGTAGGTGAAAATGTTTTACAGAATGCTCGAGGCCCCAGTGGAGATCAAGGCCCCATTTTGCTGAGGCTCTGTACAAATGCATAGCAAGAGACCGTCCCAAAAGATCTTACAGACCAAACAGAGACACAGGGAGGCAACGTGACAAGGTCCGTGGTGGAGCCATGAAATAGAATCAGGTCTCCTGACTCCCCAGCACAGCGTCAGACCGCACAGCCAACTCAAACCCACCAGAGCAATTTTGTTTGGCTTGAAACCCTTCCCAGGCAGGGGATTAGTCATGGGATATGGACCTTCTTGGCCAGGGGTGATGTGGTCCGAATCCCACCTGTGTCATTAGTGGTTAGCATTTGGCAGCTGAGGTGGCATATGGGCCGTGAATCGGTCTCAGTCTGGTTTTCAGTGGCGGGGTGTCCACACGACAGGAACCACTGTCACTGACTGGCCCCTTTTCTGGCAGTGCCATCAAAGAGGCCAAAAAATGGATGAGGCGATAAAGGTTGAACTGTGCCCTCATCTGTGGGGCTGAAGGCCAAGGCACCGTACCAGGGACACGTGTAATCTACAGGTGAGCGTGAGTTATAGACCCCGCTTTGAACCGGTCCACACAGGATATGTGTGATTCTGTCCCGTACATACAGAGCCTTCGCTCAAGCTGCAGCACCTCACGCTTTTAGCTCTGGAGGTCCCTGGTGCGTTGGCTAAGAGGGCAGCCATCCCTCTATCACTTACAGTAGCAGAAATTCCTCCTTCAGGGCTGTAACTCCAGTGTCATGTAACACCCTGGGTCGTTCGTGAGCACTGGGGTTTGAAGCCAGGCGCTCTGGAGCTAAAAAGCACAAGCCTTTACTGCGGGAGCTGAAAGATGCAGCAGTATTCGTGGAAAGCATGTACCGCCTCACCAAACTCTGTGTAGTACCACCACTAGAGGGGGACAGAGCTACGCTCCGTAAGCCTGGGTTACCTCAGCAGACTAGGCACAGGATTGTGTCAGTTACACACGGCCCTGCGCTTGGGGCAGGGAGGAGCTGCGCCGCTCCAAAGGGAGCGTGCTTCAGGGAGGAAGCTGGCTGGCATGAGCCTGCTGCACCATGCTGCAGGATGGTGCAGTGGGTGCTCCCGTCTCCTCCCTACCCCAAGGGGCTCTATCAGGGCTTGAAATTGTGACCGGCCTTGCCATGGGGGGCAGGTTAGGAGGAGGGCTCCCTGCGCTTCCCATGGGCCCGTCACAGTCCAGCCCTCATTGAAACCCATGCACTATTCCCCCCTTCCCCAAAGAGGTAAAAATCCACGCTGTGAATTTTCAGTGTTTGACCCTGAAGAAAGAATTCACTCAGGTGTGCTACATGGACCCATCATCTTGCGCTTCGGAAGCAGCAAGGGACATGCCCGTACAGATCTCCAGCAACATCCTCCTCCTTATATCCCCTCTCCCCCACTTGATGACTCATCACAATGCAGAAGGTTAATTAAGGTTAATTATCTCCCCTGGTTAGCAGTGCATGCATACTCCCAACAGAAAGAAGGATCCAACACCCCTCTTGCTGCCGTGAATCAATTTTCTTCTTCATTTACTGTCAGTGGAAGGCAGCCAGGTTCTCTGGCATCAAAGTCAACATTTCTCTACATGAAGACTCAACTTGTGAACCTGGTAATTTTGCATTTGCTTATAATATGTGCATTTGTCAAGGCAAAAGAAAAGCAGCTGTTTGATGTCTCCAAAAACTGGAATTAGCCTCTTAGATCAAACATCAGTTTGCCTGCTTCTTTCATAATGGAAGGATCCAGTTGTATCAAGAACCAAGAGGATATCATTACTCTACGTACTATACTTACACATAAGCCAATCCCTAATTCCCCTACCTAGCAGCTAATGTTATTTGTATTTAATGTTTGTGCTACAGAGGAGCTAGAGACACCGACCAAGATCAGGATCCCATTGTGCTAGGCACTGTCTAGACACATCGCAAGAGATAGTCCCAGCTCCAAAGAGCTAACAATCTAAATAAGCAGGACAAACAGAAGATGGGCGAAAGGAGGTATTGTAATCTTTATTGCACAAATGGGGGATGAAGTGACATACACAAGGTCTCAAAGCAGGTCTGTAGCAGAGCCACCAATTGAACCCAGGTCTTTTTAGTTTTATTTTAGTGCCACAGCATGGCTGCTACTGGTACTTGGGCTAACTAGAGTAAAGCTAGCTGGGGGACACCTACATGTGCTGCACTCACACCCCTTCAACTACAGTGCAGAGAGTGCTTAATTTGTGCCAAGACATGCCAGACTCAGCCCTGGCACCTCTAGGCTTGGCAGCTCAAAGCCCTGGCACCTCTGGGCTTGCCATGACATTTATGAAAGTAAAAATATTGCTCGAGCCCCAGCATCTAATTGCTTGAGTCCCCACACCCTTTTCATTACAAATGGAGCACTGAGTTCAGACTTACCCTGAGAAGTATTAGCCTGAAGAATAATGGACTCTCCTATCACTTGAGGGTGGTAAAAATGGGTTGCTTGGAACAAATAAAGTGTTGGCAGAGAGGATGGATATTCTGCAGGCCTGACTTCTCTGATTTGAGTAGGCTCAAGGTTCCCTTTCAACCGCCTTCACCTCACTGTCCGTGAGTGGGGCTTGGGCAGATCGGTTTGGAAACAATAAAGACTGACCGCACTGCCCCACTTTTGGAGAGTTGGTTTAACTTTTATGGTAGTTTTTTTTAAAGGTGACCTACAAAGCAAAAATGAACCCGGAATTTATGTGCTAAATGCTGCCATGAACAAGTTAGTTAACTCACTTTAAAAAAAAAATTCTCTTCTCCCTCTGAAGTCGTCTCACTCCTTCCCGGTTCACTGCCGACACCCCAGAGGGCAAGTTTCTGAGAAATCACTGAACAGCTCGATATTTTTTCCAGTTTTGTGTGAAAATACAGCAACAATGTAGCTACATTTGCATTTCTTTTATGTTCATCTTCTAGAAGTATTTAAAAGTAAAATCCCAGTCAGTGCAGACACCTGCGGGTAAGGTAACCCTATTTTCAAATAAGCAGCTAAGACATATTTATGGTTGCAAGAAAGTCATATCAAAGACAAGAGTCAACTCCTCTGAAAATGTGTGCTGTTGTCACTCCCACCAATTTCCAACTCAACGGCAACATGTGCGTATTTCTTGGATTACCCGATTTTTTCCAGCAACACAGGGCCCGATTTTTATTTGCCATAAGACTCTTCTATCGCACCCTGGCAGTGTCAGGGGCCTCAAATGAGCATATATGTAATTGATGTACACTCACGGAGTGGTGTAAAAGAGTGTTGGTATAAATGAGAATTACGCCTCTGGTATCTACATGATTCATCAATCCATAGATTCCACAGCAAGAAAGGACCATTGTGGTCATCTCATCTGACCTCCTGTATAACATAGGCCAGAGAATTTCACTCAGTGATTTCTGCATCAAATCTGTAACTTCTGGTTGAGCTAGAGCATATCTTTTAGAAAGACATCCAGTGTTTTGAATTTAAAGACTTGAAGTGATGGAGTCGCCATCACACCCCCAGGTAAATTGTTCTGATGGTTAATTACCCTCACTGTTAAAAATGGCTCCTTGTTCATACCCTGCGTTTATCATGCAAAACTGAATGAGTGTGGTTAACGTTAACTTCGAGCAAAAGATAGCTTTGATGGGGTCTGTGTTCCTTTGGCTTCCCACTTCCCACTGAACACTGTTCATCCCGCTGAACGCTCGTTCCGCTGCACTGGTTGTTTAGCTGGTACAGAGGTACCACAATGTATCTTGAATACACATCCTGTAATTATTAAAAAAAACCCCAAACATTCTGATTGATGGAATGAAAAGACAGGACAGTTCAGATGTCCCACAAAGATGGACATCAGAACATCACATTGTCCCTTGAGCTAAGGGCATAATGCTTCCTACAACTCCCCAGGATGGGAGTGTGCCTTGCCTTTTAATCAGGGCTCTGCCTCAAGGCACAATCCAGCCCCATATAAATTATTCTCTATGAAATCAGAATGCCAAGTATCACATGGGTCGCAATGACATTGCAGATCAGAGAATTTTGGCCCATAGTCCAGGAACCGTTCATTCACAGACTTACTGTCTACCTTACTTTATGGTCCCCATCACTGCACACTTCACAGCCTTTCATTTATCCTCGCCTTATCTCTGTGAGCCAGGTCAAAGCTATTTATCCCCCTTATGGAACTGAGCCCTAGAGACACAGAAGGTACATCTACACTGCCATTAGACACCTGCAGCTGACCTAGGTCATCCGACAGGCTCACGGGGCTTGGGCTAAGGGGCTGTTTAATTGTGGTGTAGACGTTCGGGCTTGGGTTAGAGCATGAGCTCTGGGACACTCCCCCCTCAGGGGATAGCAGGGCAGCTCAAATGTCTGCTCTTCAGTTAAACAGCCCCTTAGCATGAGCCAGAGCCAGCTGACCTGGGCCAGCTGCGGGTTTTTAATTGCAGTGCAGGTATACCTGAAGTGACGTGCCCAAAGTCACACAGGGAGTTTGTGGTGGAGCAGGGCATTGAATGCTAGTCTTCCCAGCTTGCACCCTAACCACTAGATCTTCCCTTTCACCAAAGGATGCAAAGACCAGGGAATCAGGCCTGAAATCCTTAATCACCTGCACGGCCCCATTGAAGTCAATGGGACCTTTTCCCCAAGTGAAGACCAGTTACAGGAATAGGCCTGACTCTGTGTGTTGCTTGATGAGCTAAGGGAAGGTTACACAAGGATCATGGTAGAACAGACATTTGAAGGCAGATCTCCCTGGTCCCCAGCTAGGGCACCAACCATTGAGCCATCCTTTCTTTCTGCTGCTTTTCTATATCTCTCCTTTCCATTTAACATTCTCTAGGTGCGTTGACGTAGTTCTGTATAAAAGATCACTTTGCTCCCCACACCCGGCCATCCCACCCTGTCGTCCTCCTGATGCTCTGGCTGTTGGCTCAGCTGGAGCAGCTTGGCGAATGGGGCTCTCCAGGCATTGTGCCAGCTGGGTGCATTAGGCTTTTCTGCGGGGTGCCAGAGCAGTCAGTCCAATTGCATGGGATTTTGCACCTTCTACCTCTTGTGGCTGATTTCACAGCCCCTTTGTGAAGCTCTGCACATGGGTTAATGCTCTGCACAGCCAGTGCTCCTCAGGGGATGTGAACTCCCCCCCTCTTACACTACATATAGATGTTTGTTAAATTGCCTTTTATTTTTACCTCTGTGATGCACTGTTCGGGTAACACCTGCAAGTGTGTTCCTCAAGGGACCCTGTCCACATGCTACAACTTGTAAACCTTGGGAAGGAAAGTAACATAGCTTAAAAGTACGTTTGGGTCCACCCCCGCAATGTTAAAACATTTGACTATATATATAGTGAGCTAGATTCCTGACCCATGCATCACCAGGGTGCATTCCCCTCTTACTTTGACTCTTGTGTAACTCAGTAGTTACTCCAGGTTTACACGGCGATGCATGAGGTCCTATACCTGAGCACACACGAAATGCAAGCAGTTCCTTCCCTTGGATGTCTGCATAACCCGCTGGTTAGCATCTCTGTGTGTGTGTGTGTGTGTGTGTGTGTGTGTGTGTGTGTGTGGAGGGGGAGGGTCATCCAGGATTCAGTCTGCTTTGGGCCTCAGATGTTTGGGACGGACTTCCTTTTGAGCAGAGGAAGGATGCAACAGATTCCCCTCTCTGCCAATCCGCTGAGGATGTGAATGGTCACAGCTGCCAGCTATGCCGTCTTGGTTCAAGCTGCAGCCACTCATACTTCTAGCTCTTCAGGGCCCTGATTCAATCCTCAGTGTGTCAGCCAAGATGGCAGCCATCTCCCATTAATGGAGAATTAAGTTGGGAGGCCCATATGCCCAGCTCAGGGCAGAGTGAGATGCTAAAAGTGGAAACCTTTTGTAACAATGACCATAGAGAGGTTGATAGTCAAAGAAAGGAACGAGTAGCAATGAACAGTAAGAAATCATTTACATTCATACAGTGGGATCTTTAACTTCCATGCAGAGTGTTTACTCTGTTTTTAAGGACTTGTCTGAATGATCTCCATCCATTAAATTGCAAGGAGCACAAGGGAGTCTGAGTTTTTCAGACCTAATATCCAAGTACAGATAAATCAGAAAATATGTACTATGCCTTAAAAGAAACCTGTTTATGGTTGTGATCCAAAGCCCATTGAAGTTTATGTGACAGGATTGCCTGTGGTAACAAAGGACAGGACTTGATGAATCAATCCTATGTCCTATATGGTTATGTTATGGTTTAGTGGGCAGAGTATAGATGGCGAAGTCAAAGGTTCCTGAGAAGTGCAGTTTATCAGACACAGCTGTAATTTATCACCTCCTATGCTATTTATCACATGGATCTGCAGAACTGCCCAACCACATGGAGCTGTGTTCCCCCATGATGCCCATGTGCAGGTTAGCTGGCAACCGTGGCATTTGTACGTATGTAGCCAACGATTACCTACAACCCGATGAGCTCTTTCTGCTGGGAAGGCAAGTTTTGCTTAGGCATGACTTAATGCAAACAGTTTGCTTTCCATGCGGCTATAAACACTAAGCTGGAGCGCAGCACAAAGCCAAATAGTTATTTATAAGTTGCTGGCAGTGCTGAAGTCAGGGAACTTCTTTAAGCAAAGATTGGCAGTGCATCATTTCTGCTGGGCTCAGTCTCTGAGAAGAGGATGCTGGATGCACTGATCACACTGACGAAGTATTTCCTGCAAGAGCAGTCAAGATAGAATGGATCAGAAGGAGTAGTCAGCCTTGTTCCTCACTAGGTACCAGTAGTGGAGACTTGTTACAAGCCTGAGAAGAAAGCTGGGAAAGCAGTGACCCAGGTGCGAAAGTTGAAGAGCTGGGTTCCAAACTCCACCCAGGTCTTATTTAATTGCATTTCTTCCACAGTATTCTGCACATCCTGAAGTTGCAGTAGAAATTCACGGAGGAATTGCCATCTTGTTTCACACCCATGGTCCATCTGGTTCAATATACTGACCCCAACAGTGACCAGCATTATTACTTCAGAGGAAAGTGCAAGAAGTCCTACAGGAGGCATTTATAGGACAACCAGCCTGAAAGAAACTTCACTCCCAACCCCTCTTTGTTAAAGGTTGTCTTGGGCCCGATTTCACGAGGGTTTATATCCTTTAAAAGCTTGTTTTTATATTCTCTATAACTCATTGTTTTTATCCACATAAATACCTAATTCTTTTTTGAATCCTGCAAAGCTCTTGGTCTCAATGATACCTTGTGGCAGTGAGTTCCACAGGTTAATTACTTGTGTGAAAAAATATTCCCTGCAATCAGTTTTAAATGTGCTCTCTTTCAGTTTCATCAGATGCCTCCTTTTTCTAGTATTATTTGTACGGATGAATGGAAGTGCCTACTTTACCTCCTCTTTGCCATTCATTATTTTGTGTGCCATTATTTTGTTTCCTCTTTTTCATATTCTCTCAGAGGAGTCTTAACATCCCAATCGTTTTAGTCTCTCTTCATATAAGAATTTTCCTTTGTTCCTCATCATTCTCATTGCCTGTCTCTGATTCCCCTCCATGTCTGATATATCCTTTTTGAGATGGGGTGACCTGAACTGAGCATGAGATGAGGGCATCTCATTGCTTTGCAGAACAGCATTGTAAAACTTGCGGAGTATTTTCAATCCCATTCCTTATGAATCCTAACATTTGGTTTGGATGCTGCTGCCTCTTGCGCAGATGATCACAGTGATTCCCAGGTCTTTCTCCTGAGCCGTGGCCGCTAATTTAGGACCCAAACCCTGGAAGGCATAGGAGTAATTCAAATGGCTCCTTCCTATGTGCATTACTTTGCATTTGTCAAGACTGGATTTCATCCTCTGTCATATTGCCCTAGCTTGGTGTTACTCCAGCCTTGAGTAAACTACATAGTTCTGTATCATCTACAAGTTTTCCTCCTCACCCCATTTCCAAGGTAATAAGTTTATTAAACTGCACTGGCTCTATTACAGAATGTTGTGGCCCCCCATGGCCAGCCACTTGCCACGATGAAAATAAAATCACTTATTCCTAGGGTTTTTTTCTTGTCTCAACCACCTTCTGATTCATGACAGATTCATGACACTTTGCCTCGTGATTGCTTAGTTTCCTTAGTAGCCTCCTGTGTTTGCTATCACACTGCGTATTTAAGTTCCCATGTTCAGAGTCTGACCATAGAATGTAGACACTCCTCATCCAGGGAGCTATCTCTAACTTCTCATTTCTGAGAACCATTTTACCTGCTTGCCTGTGACAAAGCCTTTGCCCTCTCACACATTCAATCCTGAGCCTCAGCGGCACACAGGGTATTTGATCAGCATCTATCCTGTGCTGTGGCTGCTGTGTGAGAGACAGCCTAGCTTAATGCATAACCTGGGGGCTTGGAAAGCATGAGTATGCATCCGATGAAGTGAGCTGTAGCTCACGAAAGCTTATGCTCAAATAAATTGGTTAGTCTCTAAGGTGCCACAAGTACTCCTTTTCTTTTTGCGAATACAGACTAACACGGCTGTTACCCTGAAATCTGATCCCTGGGTATGCTACTGCTTTGCTGGTGAGAAGGGGCAAGTCTCTGTTTTCCCATCTAAAAAAATGGGGATATTAACCTGTCTTTGCAAAGTGCTTTTAGTTCCATAGATGAAAAGGGCTAGGTATTATGTATATTGGCTGGAGTGGATGTTAAGGCTACATCTATACTACACACCGGACAGCTGCACCACTGTATGGTCTCCTGTGTAGCCACTCTATGTTGCGGGAGAGAGCTCTCCTGCCGGCATAATTAAACCACCCCCAATGAGCGGCGGTAGCTATGTCGTCAGGAGAGCATCTCCGGTATAGTGCTGTCCCCGCCCACACTTTTGTTGGTGACCCTTATGTCGGTATGGGGTGTGTTTTTTTCACATCCCTCACCAACAAAAGTTTTACCGACAAAAGTGCTCGTGTAGACAAAGTCTTAGTGGGAAAAAAAAACAAAACCCGTTGCCCACCATGTTTTACAAAATTAGAAACATTAGCGTTGGAAAAGATCTAGTAGAACATCCCATCCGTTTCCCTTCCAAGGCAAGACAGTGCATTTCCTAGCACTTTGTCCAGTCTAGTGTAGCTGTCTCTAATACTGAGGCATCCACATCTTCCCTTGGGAGACTGTTCCACAGGCTAATCAATTCCATGTCAGAAAGTCATTCTGGAGCTTCAGCCTAATTTATTTTACTCTGTTGTTCCTCGCTTTGCCCTTTGTACCATCTTAAAATATTCCTATAATTAATATTATTCTCTTTGCTTGAAGTTTACACTCTTCAAATACATGTAGAGGCTTTTATGTCCTCCTTAGTCAGCATATAGCTGGGCTACACATAGTTTAACTCTTTGAATCTTTCCTCATGATGTAAGATTCTCTGCAGCCCCCTCATCACTTTATTTTCATTGAATCATTGAATATCAGGGTTGGAAGGGACCTCAGGAGGTCATCTAGTCCAACCCCCTGCTCAAAGCAGGACCAATCCCCAATTTTTGCCCCAGATCCCTAAATGGCCCCTTAAGGATTGATCTCACAACCCTGGGTTTAGCAGGCCAATGTTCAAACCACTGAGCTATCCCTTCCCCCCCCCCCCCCCCCCCCCGCCCCATTTTATTTTTTCTGAACTCCCTTCAGTGTGAAACTCTCTTTGGTGTTGAGGTCTGAGGTGCAGCTGGGGCATCGGGAGTGAGGGTCATCAACTGAAGAGCAGTAAAGGGAGGTAAAGCAGGAAGCAATCAAAAGTCATCAAAAGAGGGGATTTTTAATTTGAGATCCCATTAAAAACTATATTTCAACTCACACAGCTTCAACAGCAACTA
Source organism: Chelonia mydas (assembly GCF_015237465.2). Taxonomy (NCBI): domain Eukaryota; kingdom Metazoa; phylum Chordata; order Testudines; family Cheloniidae; genus Chelonia; species Chelonia mydas. Next base: position 254,656,935 of record NC_057850.1, read on the forward strand.
TGAAATAGTTACCCCCTCTGGGTAAATCCACCTTTAATCCCACCTGACAACCACCCTCCCCCCCCAAAAAAAACCCCCCAAAAACCTTTTACATAGGAACAGAGGACTGAAGGGAGCTCTTGAGTCATTGAGTCCATTTTAAAACTAGTTGGGTTCTTTGCCCCCAATACGCTTAGTGGGAGGCTGATCCAGAACCTTGCTCCTATGGTGGTTAGAAACCTTCTGATTGCCAGAGCTAAATTTACTCATCAGCAGTTTATGCTCATTTGTTCTTGCACCAACATTGCCCTTTAGTTTAACTAGCGCTTCTTCCTCCCTGGTGTGTTCACCTGAGATCTAAGCAGCACAAACTCTTCAGCTGTCCCGAGCTCGTGACCTAACCAAAGGTCTGGGCCATTAAACTGGAGTATATCCTGCTACACAAATCCCTAAAACAAACTGAAACCCTGGGAAGAGGTGAGCTTCCAGAACAGGAGACCAGCATCAGAGTCCCTTTGCTCCACCCCTTATTGGAGCGAGCCAGTCAGGTCTCTCTATCTCGTTACTATCTCTGTCTATATCTATGTATACACACTTTCCCACTGTATTTCCTCTGGCCAGGAAGAAGTAAGGGTCGATCACCAACAAACCCAGTCTTGCCAACCCCAGGCATTCAAAATTCATGAGTCAGGCCCCCCAAAATCACAAGACTGATTTAAAAATCATGAGATTTAAAAAAAACAATCAATTTTGGGCTCTTTTTATTGACTTCGTTTTTTAGCATTTAGTGGTCATGTTTTCAAGCTTTTCTCTGCAACCATGAGGACTAGAATTTTTTTTATAGGAAAGCAGAGATTATTACATAATCACTGGACTCCAGAAGCTGGGGCTTTAAGAAAAACACCAGATATGGTGAACTGGTGATGAAATTGCCAGAGTTGGCAACCCTTCCTAAGCAGACAAACCAGAGTGAAACAAACCAATTAATATTTAGCAGTTTTCCACTCTCCGGTGATGCTTTCTTTGCGATATTTCCTTCCTAACACCAGGTGGTGCTACCAAAAGATATAAATAGCAGCATAAGAAGAGCCATACTGGATCAGACCAAAGGTCCATCTAGCCCAGTATCCTGTCTTCTGACAGTGCGCAATGCCAGGTGCCCCAGAGGGAATGAACAGAACAGGTGATCATCAAGTGATCTATCCCCTGTCGCCCATTCCCAGCTTCTGGCAAACAGAGGTTAGGGACACCATCCCTGCCCATCCTGGCTAACAGCCATTGATGGACCTATCCACCATGAATTTATCTAGTTCTTTTTCACTTACAAACCCCTCTACCTGACCCCAAATGGAGTCCAATACACAATGGATTTTCTTGGCTCCTGAAAAACTTTCCCAAACATACCCCCAGGTAAGAAAACCCAGCTCTGAATTCTCTAAAATGAGAAGCAAGAAAGATGTCAGTTCTGCACTTTGAATCTCTTTCCTTTTAAAACTTTATATGTATCTCAGTAAGGGAGTAATACAAAAGCATTAATTTCTGCATTCAACCTGTTGCAGATCTATCCCTTGGATCTCCATGTTTTCTGTGGCAACTTTCTACATTACAAGTTGATCAGCACTTTGTCTGCTTATGTAACCCACAGTGGTATGGGCTTGCAACAAGTCCATGAATAAACTTTTATCTGCAGCAGAGATGGCTTTACCTAGTGATTAGAGCAGGAGTGTAGACATCTTAACACCCGAGTTTAGTTCTCAGCAACTGATTCGCTTTTTGATCTTGGGCATCTCTGCCTCAGTTACTCTTCTGTAAAATGGGTATGATAATATCTATCTCATATGGGATGTTACAAGGCTTAATATAGGTATATTAAGTACCTTGAAATGCTTGAAGTAAAGGTACTACAGAAGTGTGCATTATTACTATTACTTACTAATGATCTTTCTGCTGAGCTGTGGAAAGGGATATTGCGTCTTCCTTCTTATCTTCAAGATGCTTAATGGTCTGGGACCAGCATATCTAAAAGATCATCTAAAACTCCAGGATGAAGACCACAGGTGACAGCTCCTCTCCCTAGGAACCATAAAACTTTCTACCACGAGGGATAGCTCGTCTGTGTGGGAGACAGAACCGTCTTAGGGGCTGGTATGAGAATGTGGAATGACCTCCTCCAGGAGGTAAAGACCTCACCACCTTCCACTCCAAGTGCAAGATGCACTTTGACCTGCCTTCTCTAACGTAAACAAAGAACAGAATCACACATTTAAAAGAAAACGCCCAAACCGCCACCAGAACCAAGCACTTCCACTTCAGCCACAATTCTCTCCCTGAGGAAAGGAGGAGAGAACAACCCACGTGGGACAGATGTTAGTTGAATCGCATCATGCCCTACTGGAAAGTGCTCAGACTTTATCGTGGTGAGGGCGTATAAGAATCTATATAGAATCGAATTATTGGCCAGTGCCCTGTAATGACATTGCAACTCACGCAGTCACAGTAAGGAACCTCCTATAGATAAACCCACCTGCAGGGGTCAGCAAAACATTGTCATCTCTGGCTGTTCAGATGCTGGGTGGTTACACAGCATAAAGGCTCATGAGCGATTGTTTTGTCTGTAGTTTGTTAAATGACGTGGCCTTGTTTATGAAGAAAATAATTACCAAAAACAAAATACAGCTGGTGCTGAGGCTCATACATACCTGGCTAAAAAATGAAGACAAGCCAGCCCCTTTTCAATCTTCAGCTAAAGTTACTCATTGGCATGTAAAATATCGTGCACCTCAAAAACACAAGAACAAAACCCAAATCACACACTTCCAGCGTGCTGGGGAGAGGACTGCAGAGCACAGATTTTATGGTGATAGATGCAATAGAAAACCCTTCGTTAGATGGATCCACAGATTAGCCAGAGCTTCAACTTGGCCTCAGGGATGTGGAAATGAGTGGTGTGGGTGAGCGTGTTTGTGTGTGAGTGTGCCACGAATGGAGACAAAAGCCTCCGTCGCTGCCCTCCAGATAGGAGTTCATTCACAATTATAGGCTTTGTGGGTCCTTAATAAAAGAGATTGAGTCATTAGTCACATAATAACGTAGAAAATACATTTCTCTGGCTTGTCCACTGTATCAAAGGCTTGTTTCTGCTCTTCTATCTTCTCTCTCTCTCTCATTTTTTTCTTTTTTTTTTTGCCTTTCCCCTTTTCGCCCCTGTGAAGTGAACAGGTATAGTTTGTTGTACAGCTCTTTGTCTGTGATTAACGCACTCACCTAGCAATTATTCACATCTGGAAGGGCCTTTGTTCTACTTTGAAGTCTCTCAATGACTTTTATTTCCCCTGTCTTCATTTTCTGTCCCCCTCCCCTCCACCTCCCTCCCACATCACCTTGTCTATTAGTTCTCAAAAGCGCCCGTGGGTCCAGAGTGAGCGCCTCAGGAATTCCTGCGTAATAGGCCCAGGTGAGCTACAGCCTGGAAAAGGGAAGGCCCAGACCCCAAGGTGACCTTTCCCAAGTGTAGTTTGTGTCCCCTATTGCTCTCTGGCTCCCTGGTTATAATTGACAGTGTCCACCGACTGAGCCCTCTTTCTTCTCCCCGAACATGTGTGTGATCTTTTAATCTTAAAAAAAAAAAAAAAAAAAAAAAAAAGCGGGGGGGGAGGGGGGCAGATAATGGGTAATTGGCTAACCACAAAGTGAGGCCGGAGAGCAGCCATTCTCTCTGAGGCCTTTCTGTGTACACAGAAGTGTCTGCTGAGTGGCATCTCCTTTCACAAATCTCCTTTTGTACGGCAGGAGAGGAGGAAGGGACACAACCCTCCTGCACATTTTTAAGTCTAGTTACTGAGGCAAATTCACCACCAACTGGTTAAAAATGAAGATAAAGGGTTGTGGGGCTCGGGGGAGTGGGAAGCCCCTTTGCTTTGAGGAGATTAACTTTCAAGACGAAGTAAAACACAGGCAGATAGTCTTTCAAATTGCCTTCCAGCCGTGACAGGCAATGCTTAGATTAATTAGATTACGAATGCTCTTTTTATATTTGGCACATAGGTTGGGACAAGGTAGGGCAGGGGTTGGGCGAGAAATAATTATTTTTTTTCCAATAGCGCTGTTTTCTAATGCATCACAGAGTGCCGTTGTGCTCTGAGGGCCTGATCGAAAGCCCACTGAAGTCAACGGGAGTCTTTCCATTCACTTGTGGGGGCTTTGGAACAGGCCCAACGGCTCGATCCTAATTCCACTGAGTCAATGGGGAAAATTCCCATTGGTTTCAAAAGGGGCAGGGCTGGGCCCTAGGGCATGGATGGTTGCTAGAAATGAGGATGGACTTGGTATATAGGAGGTGGGATAGCTCATAGCTGAAACTAGTGATGGGTGGAAAGGCAAAAATGAGGCACCCCCCTATTTCTCCACCCATTTTGTCCATTTTTAGAACAGAGTATGGAACAAGTTTCATTGCAGGTTCTGACTTTTTAAATTTTTTACGTGTCTTTTTCTTGTTGTTCACCTCGGAACATCCCTCTTCCAAGCCCAGCTAGAAGCAGGAAATACTGGAAATTAGCATCTAGATACTACAGTGCTGGGTGTTTGAGAAGTACCAAAGCCAGGCAAATATATGGGTGGAACACACAGGATGGAGAGAGAAACAGACAAACAGGAGAAAGGCACAGGATGGATCAACAGAAATCTCGGAAGGAAGATGCTCGGCTCATGAGACTTTTAGCACTCTTTGTAGAGTGGACAGAGGTCTAATCCGAAGATAGTCTCCACAGAGAAGCCAGGTTCATCAGGTGTGACAGGTTACCCTCACAATGTTTAGCTGGTTCCGTTTGGATAAGCACTTCAAAGCTGGGCTGCTTTTGAAGCCTCACCTGGGTCAGTGAAGCTGTGGCAGATGTGTGGTACTGCTTACTTCTGGTCAGATACCACAGTGATGGGCAGAGTATAAAAACCCGATCAGGATGGACCATCAGCCCTGGGAGAACAGCACTGAGACAAATCTGTTTCCAGGCCTAGACAGAATGAAAGAGGGTAAAGGCAGGCAAGGAAATGAAAAATGAAGGGCTTTAGAAGGAGGGAGAAAAAGTTACCTTGAACTTTTCCATACCTCAGAACAGGTTACACTTGTATTTGACTCAGGCTTGTGGTCACAAGTTGGGTTCTGATTTATTTCATCCCAGCTAGCTTCCTTCCTCCGTAGTCATCAGGAGATGCTCTGCCTCAAAGCTGATCCTTGCTGGCAGGCTGCACTTCCTAAGAAACCAAAGGAGACGGGGGTTGAAACAACAGAATAAGTCTTTCTGTTTTTACACAGCATGAAAATGGAAGGAGTGGGAGGAGCCTGGTGAAGCTGATGAGCAGGAATCACCTGGCATAGGTTACATTCATTGTAAGGGTTCATCAGAGATGTGATAAAATGGCATGGAACCTCATGCGATTTATGGCATTTGGGGTTCGGATTTGTGCATACCTCAGTACCTATAATTCTGCTATTCATTCTTCATTTCCATCTGCTGCTTGGAAATGGCACTGCTATCTGTCTGTCTATCTACCTAGGTTTTGTAAGATTGTCCATAACCATGGTTTGTGATATATTTCCTCCTACACCTCCGCTGACTGCTTGCCTCTCCCATACTCTCTACTTTCGCTATTGCTCTTCTTCCTTCTCCATTTTCTGACTTGCAGCTTCACTCTATTCCCACTATATGTCTCCAGCATCAGGTTACAACTCTGTTTCCAACATCCCAGCTCTCTCCTCTCACAGACCATTTGGAACTAGTCTCCATCTGTAAGTTGTTGGACATTCTGTTTCTTTGCTTGTTGCATCCGTTACTGTCCCATTTTTCTTCCCCTAACAGAACTCTTCCACTGTATTGTTTATGCCCCCTAATTATAGTCTCCTTCCCAGCCACAAATCTGTTTTCCCAGTTAAGAGATTGATGTCTCCAATGTTCTCCTTCCTGGTTTGTATCTGAGCTTTCGAACTGCTCCCTTTTTCATTTCTGCTGAAGAGTTTTTATATCCTTCCATTCCAGATTCTGCTAGAGAATATTTCAAGGCTGTGGTCTTTCCTTAGCTTCTGTCCTTAATAATTAATATATCTTTTCCTTTTTCACTGACAGCTTCAACTTTGGTCATCATGGCAAAAATCTATATTTTCCTGATCCTTCTGTTTCCTGTTGCTATGGTCAGTTCCTGACCACATATCACTTGCTGCATGATTCTCCTCATACTGAGTGAAGTGCTCTGTTGGTACCATGACCCTGTAGGTCTTCTTAACTCAGACTTTAAATTAGCTCCCACATCTGGAAATCTTGGAATCGATGGATGTTGTAATACGCCTCATATTCCCATTCTTCTCCATAGAACAGTCACCCTGGTTGGATTAAATCTCCAAGGATGCACCAGGTTCTCCCCATTTGGAGAGGCGAAGAGGTGCCTCATGGGAGATGTAGTGTGGGCAGGGAGTCCAGCCCATAGAGGAAAATAGGGCATGAGCCAACCAAACTACAACACCCGTGAGCACCATGGCAGCATTCCCAAATTGAAATCTTTTGGCATTCAGGTGTTCTGTGTTTTTTGGGGAAAAAATAAATTTGCCATGGAAAGCAGTCACTTTTCAAGAAAAATTTCATACTTGAAAATTTAGTTGAAAAACAGTATCAATGGAAAATTTTCAGTCAACCTTAGCAGGAAGTGACAATAAACTCCCTGCTCCATACTTCCTGTATATATACAACCTCAAAGTCCATTGGCCTTTTTAATCGTCATCTCATATTCCAAACTTTCACGTCTAATTTCCTGTTGTAACTGTGCCTCAGTGGGTCACAACTGAGGATGCCAAATTCAGGGCAAACTGCTGAGAAATAGGGCAGATACACCCCAAGACTGGTTGCTAATTCCCCATAGGATATACCAAGTCAGCAACAAAAGTAAACTTCTGTTTTACCACATTGGCTCACAAGAAGTCATAAAAGCAGTTTCCTTAGGCATTCCAGTTCTTATATCACCACCAAAAACATTGGATTTAGAGATGAGTGGTTCTTTAAAACCAACCTCTTCAAATAAAAGATTCTTCTGATCCCAAAGAACCAACCACACACCCAGGTCAATATATAACTTAGATCTTATCCAAAAATCACTCTGATGCCAATCCTTTAGTATGTAAAATCTAAAGGTTTATTCATAAAAAGAAAGAAAGAAAGGTGAGAGTTAAAATTGGTTAAAGGAATCAAATACATACAGTAATTGCAAAGTTCTTGGTTAAGGCTTGTAGCAGTGAAGGAATAAACTGCTGTCTTAAGTCAAGTCTCTGGCTGCTTCCAAATCATTGGAAGCTCCTCAGTCCCTTGGTTAGAATGCTCCCAATAATATGAGTTCATAGTCCAGAGGCTGGAGCAGAAAAGAGGTTGCAGCAAGAAAGAGGGAAAATGGAGGAGTTTCCAGGGCCTTTTATCTCTTCTGCCATGTGGAGGGAAACCCATTGTTCTTACTGTGGAAAAGTATAGTAACAAGATAGTGGTTGGAGTCACATGGGCAAGTCACATGTCCATGCATTTTGCCTAGTCATTACAGGAAGCCATTACCTATACTTCGGATGGAACGCTTGCAGGACAGTCCATTCAGTGTAGATGGGCGTCTCCCATGGTCCATTGTTAGTTAAGGGTTTCTTGATAAGCCACTTAATTCGAATAGTCCCTCCAAGATGTGCTGGCTAACTACCTTGTGGGCGTTACCCCAGGAGCAAACATTTGAAATCCAGGTATAGAGCCAATACTCATAACTTCAAATACAAAACCGATATATGCATACAAATAGCATAATCATATTCAGCAAATCTTAACCTTTCCGTAGACATATCACATGACACAGTTTGTTCAAGATTTGTTGCAAGTATATAACAGTGCTTGCAACAATGATCTATATGCTGATACATATTTTAATCAGATAACATCACACCTGTCCACTGTCCCCATTTTCTCCCTTTCAGCATTTAGTGCTTCCTAGGTTTTTCAGCCATTGAGTAGCTGAGTTTAAGGTTATTTTGCTCCAGATGTATTAGCTGGCACTTTCCAAGTGGAATCTCCCTTTGTTATTTTCTGCCCACATTTCTATTCTCTCTAGGTTACTTAGAATTTTTTTTGTCCTGGCAGAAGTTCACAACTCATTCCCATTTAGTATCATCTGAAAATTTAATTAATGTGCTATTTACTCCCTCTTTCAGATCATTGATGAAGTTATAATACAGATGCAGTATCTGCAGGAGCTAAGAACTCCCCCCCCCCCCCCCACAATAGATACATTTTAGTTAACCATCAGTCTTAGTTTAAGAACATAGGCCTTGCTATGTTGAATCACATCAGTGGTTTGTCTAATCCCATATTCTGTCTCCAGCATTGGCTGGTACTAAATGATTCAGAGAAAGGTGCAAGAAATGGATATAAACTGGCCACTAGGAAATTTAGATTAGAAATTAGACGAAGGTTTCTAACCATCAGAGGAGTGAAGTTTTGGAATAGCCTTCCGAGGGAAGTAGTGGGGGCAAAAGATCTATCTTGCTTTAAGATTAAACTCGATAAGTTTATGGAGGAGATGGTATGATGGGATAACATGGTTTTGGTAATTAAATATTCATGGTAAATAGGCCCAATGGCCTGTGATGGGTTTTTAGATGGGGTAAGATCCAAGTTACCTGGGAAAGAATTTTCTGTAGTATCTGGCTGATGAATCTTGCCCATGTGCTCAGGGTTTAGCTGATCGCCATATTTGGGGTCGGGAAGGAATTTTCCTCCAGGGCAGATTGGAAGGCCCTGGAGGTTTTTCGCCTTCCTCTGTAGCATGGGGCACGGGTCACTTGCTGGAGGATTCTCTGCTCCTTGAGGTCTTTAAACTACAATTTGAGGACTTCAATAGCACAGATATAGGTGTGAGGTTTTTTTGTAGGAGTGGTGGGTGAAATTCTGTGGCCTGCGTTGTGCAGGAGGTCAGACTAGATGATCATAATGGTCCCTTCTGACCTAAATATCTATGAATCTATGAATCTATGAAATGAGTAATCCTGGACTAGAGGTGGGTGAATGGAAGATTTTTCTGTTCTCTGGCAATTCCAAAACCCAAGTCAACCAAATAAATAAATAAAGTTTGGTGTTGAATTGAAAGCAATTTTTTTCCAATTTTCAGGAAATGAAAAAGTAAAAAAAAACACAAACCATTTTGGGTCAAATGAAACATTTCATTTGGACAAAAGTGAAATGTGTTGTTTCAATTTGGATAATTTTTTTAACATTTTTTTAAAAATTAAGGGAACATTTTAAACACTGTTTTTAGACAAAAAAAAATAAAATGTTTCATTTAGAAAATCTCAAAACAAATTACAATTTGGAAAATTTGATTTTTTTTTCCAGAATTTTTTTTCTGACATGAACAATTTCGCAAAACCAACACATATTCATAAAATGTTTTGAGGTTGCTGAATCTGCATTTTTCAGCAAAGAAAGTTTTATCTGAGAAATTTATCTGAGAAGTTTTATCTGAGAAATTTTGCTCAGCTCTATTCTGGACCAACCTGGTAATGTACAAGCTTGAGTTAAATTTAGAATCTTCTGCCCTCCTTGTGGAGTGGTCTCCAAAGGCGGGTGGAGAGAAACCCCATGATGTCAAACTAGTCTGGATGAAATGCTGGAAGATGTAGGGAATGTTCCTGCAATTGTAGCCTGAGAGGACCTAAAAGATCCTAGTGGGTCCTTTTCATTTCTAACTTGCACTGCACCATATCAGCATCAGTCAGATAACGTAATTCCATCTATACCATTGGCTTTGGTAGAAGTGAGTGAATACATTAACGTTTGTAAAACGCTTTGAGATCCTTGGACAATGTGTTAGAAGTGACATTTAGTATTATTAATGTTTTATTAATAGAAATTATGATTTATCATTTGTATTACGGAAAGGCGTAGCTGTCTTGGCATAGGTCAGTGCACTACGCCCGATAAGCTTGTGGGGGCAGGAACTGTCTCTTACTGATTAATTAAGAAAGACAGATCATGTGTGGGAGGGGAAACAGGCAGAAAGGTGAAGGAACTTGCTCAAGATTGCGTATCAGGACAGAAGCAGAGCAAGGAAGAGAATCCTGGCTTTCTGAATAGTAGTCAAGCACTCTAACCACTGGACCACATTAAAATAGCTGAATGGGAGCATGCCTGGAGAAATTAATAGGTTGAAAAAGGACATGGCTTGACCATGACTGCATGAATGGCTTCTTCTTTATTTAGCTTTGCTTATTTTTTTTAGCTGGGAGACCATTATCCTGTGATGACATTGCAAACCCCATTGACTTTCTCTCTTAATTATATTGGGATTACCATGAAATTAAGGTTGCATAAACAAGGCTTTTAGATGAAGACTTCCATTTTGCCATTGGCAGTGTTAAGAGGCAAAACACGACAGGCTAGCCAATCAGGTGGCGTTACTGTTTCTTCCTATCAATACGAGAGGCAGCCTTAGAAAGTTTGCTGGAGCCTCTTGACTTGCCGAAAGTCTTGGAGTGAATTCACTGATCTGACCCTGGGTTTTGTTCCTTCATGAGATTTAGAAAGGTTGAAAGGTGATGAACTCTTGTTAGGGGAATTCACCTGGAAGACTGAACCTTTATATTTCCTGAGTGATGCTGGAAGGCCTTGTGCTTTAGCACCATGACCTAAACAATACAGCTCATGTACATGTCATGCCTATAGGTCATCTACAGGACTGGAAATACTCTGGAGAATTTGCCAGGTCAGTAGAGCTGACCAATATACTAGCACTGAGTCATTGGTTGGAGAAATTTGGCCTCTTCCTTCCCTGTCCTGTTTGCAAATTATCTGCAAAAATTCATTGGATTTTTGCAGATTTGCTCACCATTTGACAAGCAGTTAATTACCGCTCCCAGAAAAGTTCTGTCAACTTTTATCAAATGTTTTTTGGGGTGGAACTTAGAAATGTCAGTGAAAAATGGTGTCGGAAACTGGAATTTCGAAAAACTCCAACCGCATGTAATGGGGAGCAACGGCAAGAGAGAGTCTCAGCTGGGGTCCTCTACCTCCCTTCTGAAGCCATACTCTAACAGTGGTGGGGAGCTCTGCATACCAAGGGCAGGCCCCTCACTCTCCCAGTGACAGGGGGGAAGCTTAGCAGAACCTTCCATGGGTAGAGCCAGCTCCTGGGAATAGCGGGGTTTACCCAGCAGGATGCAAGGAAGGGGTCACACCCCTCCCCCTTGTAGCCCCCAGGTGGCTGGGTATCACCAGCACATGACATGCTACAATTTGAATGCTGGCCATTATTTCCTGTTTGCTGTAGCATGTTTGCCCCAACTTCCTCCCAGTCACCCTACTGGCCTCCCTCCCTCTTGTCCTTTCCCCTCAATTGACTCATAAGAACGGCCATATTGGGTCAGACCAAAGGTCCATCTAGCCCATTGTCCTTCCAACAGTGGTCAATGCCAGGTGCTTCAGAGGGAATGAACAGAACAGGCAATCATCAAGTGACCCATGCCCTGTCACACATTGCCAGCATCTGGCAAACAGAGGCTAGGGACACCCTCCCTGCCCCTGTTATAGCCTTGGTCTTCACAACATCCTCTGGCAAGGAAGTTCCACAGGTCGACCCTCTGACCTCCTTCCTCAAGGAAGTTCAGTCACAGGAGCTCAATCTGCTTAGTTAACCAGAAAGAAGATCAACAGGTGACTTGATTCCAGTGCACGGGAGAAACTACGAGGCTCTAACGGGATCTTTAATCTAGCCAAGAAAGGCATAACAAGAATAAACGTTTTAAAATTCAAGACAGACTAATCCAGATTAGAAATAAGGGAAAATTTTTAACAGTGAGGGAGATTAACCATTTGAACAAACTACCAAATAAGTGAGCTGTGGCTCACGAAAGCTTATGCTCAAATAAATTTGTTAGTCTCTAAGGTGCCACAAGTCCTCCTTTTCTTCAAGTGAAGGAGTGGATTCTCCATCTCTTGATGTCTTCAGACCAAGACTGGACGCTTTTCTAGGAGACGCAATTTAACTAAACACCAGCTATTGGGCCTAATACAGGAGTAACTGGATGGAATTCAGTGATCTGTGTTCTGTAGGGAGGTCAGAATAGTTGATCTAATGGTCTCTTCTGCCTTAAAATCTATGATTCCATTGTCCCACTTCAGCTGATGCTGACTCAACACTCTTGCCATCCTCTGTCCCCAGAATAATGAAAATAAATGAATTTAAAAAAGGAAGAGGCCAGAATGGAGCTAATAGCTCAGGTGCCTGCTGTGACCTCAATTGTTTTGCTTATAATTTGTACCTCTTTCCCCTCCCTTCCCCATCTTTTACCTGTAGTACTCCCACAGACTTTGGTAGGTTCTTTGAAGTCCCAGCTGTTCTTAAAGTGAGAGCAACATCAAAGAAATGGCAGGAAAGGTTGTTTATGTACCTGTGTGGAGCAGCGCTCTGTTCTCTTTCGTGAGCGTATGTATTTTTTTATACGGGGTTGGGGAGGAGAATGAGTTGGAGAGTAAAGTCAGTTTGCAAAGAAAATAAGAGCCATAAAAATGAGGAGCCCTACCAAGAGAGGCCGGCAGAGTTGTTTTGTTTCCATTTTCCAAGAGCCTTGTCTTAATACATTATAAAATTAAATCTGAGGGTGAAGAGCTAGTGGCTGAGATGTCTCAAAGCTGTTTAGGGGATTTGGACACCCAGTTCCTATTTGACTGGGAAGTGAACATCTATATTCTTTAGGCAGCTCCATCCTATCTTGCTAGAACTAACTTTAACACTACAGGTGAGTGAAAGCTGGCAGTCTTTCTTTATATAGGTTTCTGAGGACATTCTGAGTTTTGACCTGGGTTCGTATCTTCCTAGTTTCGCACAGAGGTTTGGGCTAGGCTGAAGCCAGAAGTTCACAGTGACTTTGGCTGGAAAATGTTATGGTTCCATTGGAAGTGTGATCAAACTGCGAATTTCAGGGCAAGTCTAGAAACTGACCTAGACTGCCCCACGTTCATGAAGCTCAGCAAGCCCTTTGAGGCAGCTGGTCTGAGTTTTGAACTTAGCAGGAAGCATCTTGAGTGGCGTCAGGTTGCAACAGCAATGAGGTTGTACAGTTCTACTCGCCACTCCCAAAGGGGTTGCTTCAAAGTCCTGGTCAGGGCCACAGGGGAGCGGAATCTTCTCAGCATGCTGCATCCCATCTGCTCTTCCAAGGCATTGTATCTGTGCTGTCCTGACGCGGTTACCAATCAGAGGCCAAGAAGCATCCCCTGTTAGCTGGGACACTAGCTTGACTCTGGAACCTTGCCTTACATCCTGTGGTGATTTGCATTGTGAGCAAGAATTTGACTCAGGGTGATTATTATCGAAGCTCAAACCACATTGGGCTCTGTCGGGCAAGGCGCTTACGCAAGCATAAAGTAAATGGAAGTCCCTGTCTCAAAGCACTTACAGTCGAAGGCCCAGATTCAGTAAAGCATTTAAGCAGAAGCTGTTAAAATCAGTGGGACTTAAGCACGTGCTTAAAGCTAAGCACGTGCTTAAGGGTTTTGCTGAGGTGAGACCTATAAGACCACGGGAGAAACAAACAAGTGGGTGGAGTGGAAGGCAAAAATAGGGCACATTACATTTTTGTATAGATCAGCTGTGTGCACAATTCATACAGTAAGGCCATAACCATCCTACCCAACGGTGTCTACATGGAGTGTGCTCACTCACATTCCCTGGGCCTGATTCAAAGCCAGGTGAAGTCAGTGAGCTTCTTTCCATTGACTCCAGTGGGTGTTGGATCAATCCCTGAGTGTTGATGCTCTGTACCATGGGTGGCTTTCATAGAAGATTAGGGTTGGAAGAAACCTTGCAGAATAAAGGGGCTTCTGCGGGAGAATGCATGAGTGATCCAAAACATAACGTGCTTGATCTATAAGGGCAGGAACAGAGTTATGGGTGGCCATGGCTCCAGCGAGAAATCAAGATTATTGAGCCTGCGTTGCCAACCCCAAGCATTCAAAAATCATGAGACAGGTGCCAGAAAACTATGAGGTTGTCTTAAAAAAACCATGAGATTTTGCAAAGACATCTTGGGTTCTTTTTATTTGCCTTTGGATCGTAACTATTACTCGATATCTGATCTTCACAATCTTTAATGCGTTTATCCTCACAACACCCCTGTGAGGTAGGGTAGTGCTGTAATCCCCACTTTATAGGTGGGGACCTGAGGCACAGAGACACTAAGTGATTTGCCCTAGGTCACAGAGGACTTCTGTGGCAGAGGAGGGAATCGAACCTGGGTTTTCTAGGTTCTGCCCCATTCTTCCATTTTAGAGTTAATGGTTTCAAGCTTTTCTCTGCAGCCATAAAGGTTGGAAGTTTACTTTTAATTAAACCCCCCCTGGGATTCTCACATAGTCACAACTTTTGGAGCAGGTACTTCAAGAAAAACACGAACTGTCACGAGACTCTCCAGAAATCCCGAGGGTTGGCAGCCGCGTGGAGAACAATTTTAAGACTTCCAACATTAGTGTATTAGTGTAGCCTGCAAGTTCTGAAGCTACTTCTGGGCCTACATCTGCTTTCTCCTCGCTGGAGCTTATTCATAGATTTCCAGGCCAGAAGGGACCATTGTAATCATCTTGTCTGACCTGCATAACCCAGGCCATAGAAGTGCCCCAAAATATGCACCAACCAAAGTTAATGCTTTTCTCCACGTAGCACTCCTGTGCAGAAAGTCACCACAATGTCTCTGCGCCACTGTACGCCCAATTAAGCATTCAAGTAGGCCTATACCTCCAAGTAGGTGCATGGACCTTGTGCTGGTCCCCTGCAGAGGGGTAAATTTCACCTCATAGCCCTGGACTCTTCAGAATACCGGAAACCCAACTCTAGCTACCCTGCTTGAGAAAGAAAGGGTGGTCTAGTGGTTAGCAGGACCAGCCTGGGACATATAGGGCCTGCATTCAGTTCCTTGCTCTGCTACAGACTTCCGTTGTGACCTTGGGTGAGTCACTTAACCGGTCTGTGCTTTGGGCCCCCATCTGTAAAGTGTGGGTGATAGCACTCCCTACCTCACAGGGTTGTTAGGACAAATGCATTAAAGATTGTGAGGCTCAGATACTACAGTAGTGGGGGGCATACTGTACCTTGGATAGACTCATCAGTAATTTACAGAACGGTTGGTCCCAATACTTTGCAGGCAGACTCCCCATTTTAATCAGTGGAGCTCTGTGTGAATGCAGTGTCCACCTTGCACAGAACTAATTGCAGGATCCAGGGCCATAGTTATTACTTCTGTAGCTTGTCTGGGGAAAAAAAAAATATTCGTGCAACTGGAAATGTAGAGGGACTGTGATCTATCCTGCGGAGATTCCACATATTCCCGGCTATCGCTGAGGCAATTGCTAAAGCTACTGTGACATAATATAGGAATGAATTGAAGCGTGGAGTATGTTTCTTTTGGAATTACAACTTCAGTCTTGTTTCTGGCATGGTGTGACTGATGAGATGAAATACGTATTTTTTTTTTCATACCATGGTGCCAAAATGTTGCTTGCAAACAATTAAGAAATCGAAATGGGGACATGACAGAGGGTGGACTGGCTGTGTGAAAGAATTACTCTTCAGTTCCACAGACAACAGTCTTCCTCCCCCCCCCCCCCTTTGAATCTGCCTGCTTTTGACATGTGTGAATATTAGACATTATGGGCTAGATCCTCAGCTGCTGTAAATTGGCCTAGGTCTATTGGAGTCATTAGGGTTATGCTGATTTACACCAGCTGAAGATGGAGGTACATCAGTTTACACCAGCTAAGGATCGGGCCCTTAACCTTACTATTTACTGAACTGTCTTGTTGTTTCATAGAGATTCCCTTAAATAATCCCTGGTATCTGTTATGAGGTTTTTGGTTCCATCAAGTTTGTTTCTTCTTTAATCTTTTTTTGTATACTCAATAGTCCCCGACCCCGCACACACAAGGTTTGTCCACCTGGGGAATTTCTTGCAGAATAAGGCAGTGTGTGGATTTAAAGCATAATAGCTATTCTGGAATGAGAACATCCACACAGGGAACAATTCCAAAATAAGAACAGTTTACTCCATAATAGCTATTCCAGTCAATTTTCCCATGTAGATAAAGTGTTTAAGTTATGTACCCTTATGCACGGGCTTAACTTTAAGCAGATGAGTAGTCCCAGGGGTCCATGGCTGATTCATACCCTCTGAAGATCTGGCTCACTGAAATCAGTGTTTAGAGGATTGGGGCCTACATTTTCTTCATGAGTGACAACACTGAGAAAATACAAATGAAACAACAAATGTGGGGGTTGAAGGAAACGAGCTAAAGACTACAGGCTAGATCTTCAGCTGGTATAAGTCTAGGGTGGCCAACTGTCTCATCGCATAAACCCAAACACCCTTGCCCACCCCCTTCCCTGCCCCTTCTCCACGGCCCCGCCCTGCCCCGTCCCTTCTCCAAGGCCGCGCCCAGCCATTCACTTCAGCCCCGCTCCCTCCACTGCTAGCTCTCCTCGACCCTCACTCACTTTCACTGGGCTGGGTCAGGGGGTTGGGGTGTGGGAGGGGGTGCAGGCTCTGGGCTGGGGGTGGAGCCAAGGGTTTTGGAGTGTGGCATGGGGGCAGGCTCTGGGAGGGAGTTTGGGTGCAGGAGGGGGCTCTAGGCTGAGCCTGGGGAAGGGGATTGGGGTGAGGGGTGCAAACTCAGGAAGGGAATTTGGATGTGGGAGGGGGTGAAGGGCTGGGGCAAGGGGTTGGGGTTCAGGAGGGGGTGCAGAAGGGGGCAGAGGGCGTGCAGGGTCCGGCAGGGAGTTTGAGTGCGGGAGGGGTCTCAGGGTTGGGGTGCAGGAGGGAGTGTGGGGTGAGGGCTCTGGGAGGGTGTTTGGCTGTGGGAGGGGGCTGGGGCAGGGGTTTGGGGTGCAGGGTGAGGGCTCTGGGAGGGTGTTTGGGTGCAGGAGGGGGCTGGGGTAGGGGGTTGGGGTGTGGGAGGGGGTTCGGGATGCAGGCTCCGGCCGGGCGGCGCTTACCTCAGGTGGCTCCCAGAAGCGGTGGCATGTACGGCAGCGGCTCCTAGGTTCAGGGCTGACTAGGCGGCTCTGCGTGCTGCCCCTGCCTGCAGGCACCACCCCCGCAGCTCCCATTGGCTGCGATTCCCCATTCCTGGCCAATGGGAGCTGCGGAGTTGGCGCTCAGGGCGGGGGTAGCACATGGAGACGCCCTGGCCACGCCACCACCTAGGAGCCGCTGCTGAGCATGCCAGCCACTTCCGGGTGCAGTGCAGAGCCAGGGTAGGCAGGGAGCCTGCCTTAGCCCTGCTGCGTTGCCGGACTTTTAGCGGCCTAAAATCTCCTGGTTTGGCTTCAGTAGCCTCCGGGAGATTGAGCCCAATTCTGGGAGACCGCAGCCAAACCGGGAGGGTTGGCAATCCTATGTAAGTCAGTGCCACGCCATGGAAGTAAATGGAGATAGGCCAGCTTATACCAGCTGAGGACCTGATCCAAAATACCCAGTGGTGGATCCTTAATTCATGACACTTTGGGGTGCCTTGAGGTTGATTTAGGCCCATCTCTGATGCTTTCCCAAACCACCCTGAACTCTAAATCTGAGACAGGCCTGCGACTAACAGAAACTGTTTGTCCTTCTCTGCTAAAGGCATTTGGAAAGAGAGAGGCTACTGTTGCAACCAAGAGAGGAAACAAGTCATGGCCACGTTACTTGACCAAGAAATACAACACATGCACATTTGGACAAAAATCTGTTTAATATCCATTACATCCTCTAAGGAGAGAGACTGTGCTGGCAAGGGTGAGCGACTAATGATCTAACTGCCGGGCAGGATGTTTCAGACCCTAAC
This sequence comes from Chelonia mydas, assembly GCF_015237465.2. Lineage (NCBI taxonomy): Eukaryota > Metazoa > Chordata > Testudines > Cheloniidae > Chelonia > Chelonia mydas. Next base: position 254,674,784 of record NC_057850.1, read on the forward strand.
AACGATATTCTGAAAACGTGGGTCTGCATCTTGTCACCGTCCCTGCTGCTTGGTCAGAAAAGTTGCAGGACTGTGAGTCACTGCCACCGGTCTGCTCAGAAAGCCAGCATGTCAGACAGACTCATTAGGAATGGGCGGAAGTGCAGCTCTCGCTGCTAGTTAACTGGAGGTTTTATTACTCATGGCAGAAAAACAAAACGGGGAAGATTGGCTCCTGGTTGTGAGACAGAGAGGAGGGTAATGGGATTATCTGGTCGCTCAATTTTCACTTGCAGCCTCTTGAAATCATTTGAATTGCTGCTTTTTTCTCTTCCACCGTAAGACAAAAGCAAGACGCACTACAGAAACAACCGCTGCAAAGTGATAGGCAAGAGGATTTCAGAACCGAGACCAGCGTGAGCATGGTTAATTTTATTTGCTGCGGCCCAAATGCAGTTTGCTTTTTTTTTTTTTTAAGGGAACGAGACTTCGGAGCCTTGGAAGAGTAATGCCTCCAAACTGCTAAGAAAAAATGTTCCTAATTCTTCTTGATTAGGGTCCCCACTGTGAATGTAGTGAAGGTAAAATGTATCAGATAACATAAGAACATAAGACCGGCCATACTGGGTCAGACCAAAGGTCCAACCAGCCCTGTATCCTGTCTGCAGACAGTGGCCAATGCCAGGTGCCCCAGAGGAAGTGAACCTAACAGGTAATGATCAACTGATCTCTCTCCTGCCATCCATCTCCACCTTCTGAAAAACAGAGGCTAGGGACACCATTCCTTACCCATCCTGGCTAATAGCCATTAATGGACTTAACCTCCATGAATTTATCCAGTTCTCTTTTAAACCCTGTTATAGTCCTAGCCTTCACAACCTCCTCAGGCGAGGAGTTCCACAGGTTGACTGTGCACTGTGTGAAGAACAACTTCCTTTTATTTGTTTTAAACCTGCTGCCCATTAATTTCATTTGGTGGCCCCTAGTTCTTATATTATGGGAACAAGTAAATAACTTTTCCTCATTCACTTTCTCCACACCACTCATGATTTTATAGACCTCTATCATATCCCCCCTTAGTCTCCTCTTTTCCAAGCTGAAAAGTCCTAGCCTCTTTAATCTCTCCTCATATGGGACCCGTTCCAACCCCCTAATCATTTTAGTTGCCCTTCTCTGAACCTTTTCTAATGCCAGTATATCTTTTTTGAGATGAGGAGACCACATCTGTACGCAGTACAGAAACCTGCCCTCTGAAGTTCTCTCTCAGCCTCCTTGAAGTCATTGGGAGTCTTTCAACGGGATTGTTTTCACTGGGTTTTTTGCACTGATGTAGTTATTCTGGTACTAACCTCTACCTCCAGCAAAAAAACCAGCAGAGGATCATGCCCTCAGAGTAGATGTGCCACAGGGGTGCAAAGGGGGCTTTGAAACCAGTGCCAGATGGGTTGGGGCAAGTTGCATTGACACCAGTGCGCTAGTGTTTGCACTAGTGTAATTGTATCGGAGTGGGTGCGCCAGTGCAAAAATCCCCAGGGTCGACACACCCATGGGCTTCAGGAGGGTTCAGCTGAGGACCTTTTCCCACAGAGCAGGTAAAGCAGCAGCGCGGTTGTAACCATTGCTCAGCGTGTGTCATGTAACCCCCTCTGCGCCCATTCTACAGAGGTTGTGTATCAGTGACAGGCCCAGTGACAGAGCCTGGCTTCTCAGTTGTAGCAGGCTGGGAGGTCACCAGTTCAATCCCTGGTGTTGGCCAAGGTAGCCCTTGTCACATGCTTTCCCTCCGTGCTGTCACATATTCCCAACCCAGAGGGGCCACCCCTGGACTGGAGAGGGGAGTTGGCTGTCCAGGCTCAGCAACTCTTGGATCTTTCTGCTGAGAGCGTCAACAAAGGGGCCAGGGGGGATGAGGATGGGGTAAGTGCATCGGTAATTAATTGCACCACAGTCGCACCAACCGTTGAGGCCCCCTTGTGCTGGGCGCTGTACGTAGAGAGAGGATGTGACTTGCTTATGGCAGCAGGGATAAGAGCCCGGGACACTCCATGACCTAGATCATGCTGCCCCCGGCCCCCAACTCCAGCAGGGGTTCTTTCGTGAGCTGGACACACATCCACTGGGAACGGGACCGTGTCCCAGCACAGTCATTCCACACAAGCCACCGTACAGCCTGAAGGCTGTAGGCTTTGGCACAGGCCCTGAAATCCTGAGCTGGGGCTGAATTGTTAGTCACAATGTTAAAGACTGTGGAGCTCATTCCCAGTCCTCTGGTCCCCCCCGAGCAGGTATGTCGAAGGCCCCGATTCCATATCTGAAGTCCTCTCAGACAGACTCCTCTGGGACAAGGACGCTGAGCTTGCTAATTCTAGGTTGGCCGGAAGTGTGCGTGGGAGCGTTCGGGTTCAGAGCAAAGGTTCGAGACTCGGTTTGAGTTTGGGGAAGCTGGAAGGACTGGGCTAGGGTGCGCGAGGCTCCGGCTGGCAGGAGAGGAGACCAGGAGTTCACTGGACCTCCCTGGTCCAGTCCTGCTGCTGGCGTGTGTGACAAAGGGTACATGTGCTGCAAATTGGAATGATCCCCTCTCCTTCTAGTCCCCTGGCTGGAGAGGGAGGTGGGACTGGCCTATGAATGGCAGCTCTGACCTGGGCGTCGCCCTCCTTTCTATCTGTCCCCCCTCTTGCTTTCTGCTTGTGCTTAAATCCAGGCTTGGGCCAAACATCCATTTATTTCTTACTTTACCCATTCTGGGCCCTTACTTGCAGCACAGAGAGCTGTACTGTCATTTGCGTTGTCAGCTATATGGGGCGTCTTACGTACCGCCCCTACCACAAAGGGCTGCGGATCCCTAATTGGGAACTTTAGGTGCTACCCCAGCACGAACCACTATCCCATCCCAGGGCTGCAGCTCCTTCTGGTGAAATGCTGGCAAACGCTCTGCAGGAGTAACCCTGCAGTGGCTCAGGGCGCTAGATCAGGTGTCTCATAGTTGCCAGCCTTTATGGTAAAAAGAAAAGGAGTACTTGTGGCACCTTAGAGACTAACCAATTTATTAGAGCATAAGCTTTCGTGAGCTACATCCGATGAAGTGAGCTGTAGCTCACGAAAGCTTATGCTCTAATAAATTGGTTCGTCTCTAAGGTGCCACAAGTCCTCCTTTTCTTTTTACGGATACAGACTAACACGGCTGCTACTCTGAAACCTGTCTTTATGGTCTCTAAGTTCTATGATCCCCTCCACATCTCAGCAGTCTGTCTGTTGGGGGTGGGTGGAAATATTGTTACCAAACCTTCCTCTGGACACCTTTGGTTTATCTCATCTGGGGACAGGGAGGCAGAGTACAATACCACGACTACCAAAATGTAGCCCTCCCAGAGGTTCCCAGCTCCTAGGGCTGCTTTCCAGCAGTGACTGGTGACATCAAAGGCCAAGGGGAGACAACCCCCACCTTATTCGCCCTGTGGTGTGACATTTTTCTGAGGAAAGGCCCAAGCCTGGGAAAACAGCTCGAGCAGTAGGTGCTCATAGATATGCGGCGACATCTCCCTCTAGGCTCTTCTCCTTGGAAGGGGAGAACTCGAGTGGTGAGAGGTGGGGCCGAGAAGTTAAATAGAGCAGAGTTATTGTGGGGTGGTTTTTTGTGTGTGGCTAGGGGAGCTGCCTGCCATTAAAACCTCCCCCTGCTCTTTTATACGGTCATTAGCCGACCTGGACAGTGGCAAGGGAGTGGATACAAACAATTCCCAGGCCTGCAGCCCATCCACCCTGCAGCCCCCCTCTCTCAAGTACCTGCTAACAGTTTGATCTCCCTTTGGTCACAGTCTCGTTCCCGATTGGGCCCCATTTCCTCGGTTAATAGGGATAAGGGCACTGGAGAATTTCTTTCTCCTTTCAATTAAGGCTGTAAATATTTTTGTTCAAGAGGTGGAAAAACACAGCCGTTGATCTTGCTCTTCTTTGAACCAGACCTGCCCCTTCTTGCCGTTCCACTGGTGAAAATAAACCTGTCACAGGAACTTGTGTGTCACTAGGGCCAATCTGGCTGTGCACCAGGATTCGGGTGGCTGGCCATGGATAGCTGGAATTGGGGGCATATTCCCAATGCAGACAATACCTTAGGCTAGAATGTGGCCCTACATGGACCGCGGTTCTCCTCTCACTGATGTAACTCCACTGAGGTCTATGGCGGAAGGGTGGGTTCACACCAATATCGCTGAGAGCAGAATGTGGCTCTATGTTGCTCCCACTTACACTCCTGCAACTGTCTTGAAGTCACTGCATTCCTCAGAAGTAACTGAGCGTAGGATCTAGCCGTAGAGGTCCTGTTCCATCTGCCGTACCCACAGGTCTCAATCAGGAGTAACATCTCTCTTAGGTACTAATAAGTTCCCCATCACCCTCGTATCTGAACGTGTCACGATCTTTAGTGTATTTATCCTCACAAGGCTGCTTGAAGTGGGGCAGCATTATCCCCATCGCGGAAAATCGGGCACAGAGAATCTTGTCTAATGTCACACAGGATGTTTGAGCCACAGTAAGGACTTGCAAAAAGAAAAGGAGTACTTGTGGCACCTTAGAGAGGACTTGAACTCAGCTCTTCCAAGTCCCAGGCTAGTGCCCCAATCATGGGACCATCTGTTCTCTGCCAGTGTTGTGAACGGTGCAAAATTAGTGAGGGGGGGCAGAGTGTCCCCAGCCTGTAGTGGGTCTTAGTCTGCAATGCTTTGCCCTGTGTGAAGTGGCTATAAAGTGCTGCCCCCTAACATTACATAGCAATGGAGCAGGCAAATCGGGCCCCGTGCGTTTCTGCCTGTTTGTTGGTGGAGGGTGGGAGGAGGCCGGGATGGTAAACAGAAACATCCCCTCAGGCTTGCAAAAGGCTATCAGGTGTATCAAGTAAGAAGAGATTGACTCAGTATTGCCAACCCAAAATCATGAGTCAGCCCTCTCCCAGATCATGACATTGTCTGACAAAATCTTAAGATTTTGGGGTTCTTTATTTCCTTTCTGGTTTTGAGCCTGTACGGCTGGTGTTTCCAAGCTTTTCTCTGCTGCCCCGAGGGCTAGAAACTTACTGTTATTTTAAATGAAAGCTGCTGTTCTGAGATAATCACATGAGTCCAGGAGCTGGGGCTTTAGAAAGACACCAAATATTGCAAGACTTGGGATACGCTGACAACGCTGTTGATTAGGTTCAAGATGATCCTCCTTTCCTTAGCAGCTTTGACATGACTTACTCATGCACTATTTCAAACACTAATTCTCTCCTCCAGTTCCCTAAAATGTTTGAATGAACTTCTTTCTTTTCACCAGGGAAATCCCTGCCAATGACTTCGCTATGTAGGAATTAAAAAAAAAAAAAAAACAAGATGGAAAAAACCAAACTCCTGACATTGGTACACAAGATATGCCCTGAAGTAAATTCCTGATGCAAAAGACACTCAGAAAAAAAGTTTAAGAAAAGAGACTTCTATTTTCTTTCCAAAAGCCTCTCTGCAGTCATGGAAAATATTAGAGTATTAGTTACCTGATGGGATGTGTCGCATCAGCACTTGTAAAGGATTTTTTTTTGAGAGAGAGGGATAGGAAATATGAAAAGCACTAGCCAACCCTCTGTCTGTAGAGCACCCCAAACTGTTGGCAATGTTTAGTGCGTTCCATCTATGTGATATCACATAGGCATAAAATACACAGGAACTGCCACACTTCATCAGACCAGTGGATTGTCTAGTCTGAGATCCCACAATGGCCCAGTACTAGCTGCTTCAGAGCAGGAAGCCCTGTAGTAGACAGATATAGCACTACCAGCCCACAAGGAAAGTTTCTTCCAAACACCTGTGAGTTAGTGCTTGGCTTATGATCTGAAGAATGACAACATCTGACAATCGTGGAAAAGGTATTTAAAAGCACCACAGTGAGCTGCTGGGTGGAGTGTGCTGAGAAAGCATGCGCTAGCATTCAGGCCACTAGTTACTGTAACCTGGACCGTCTGAAAACTTGGACAAACCTCTGTGCCTCAGTTTCCCCATCTGTGAATTGGGGACACCGATACTTAAGCACAGGGGTGTTCTGTATGACATATTGCAGCCTGTCTTTGGAATGCAAGCGATCACTTTAAGAGTGGGAGGATTACCTGGTCCTGCGTGCAGGCTAAGGGGCTGTGTAGGGAAGCATGTGATCAGAGTCAGTTCTGCAGAGAGCCAGGCTAGGATAAGGTGGAATGAGTTGTGCCTCTCTGTTTTAGGGAGCAGCCTGCTTTGTCTCTTTCTGGGTTTGGTTCTTGTGTGTTATGATTCTGAATCCTAAGAAATGAAATCATGTTACGAGTAAGTAACGTTTGTTATCTAACACAGCTTCCTAGATTCCAAAACCAGAACGGACCACCGTAATCCTCACCTGTATGCTCTGAAATGTAACCTTGTGAGGCTTACCCCAATAAGGTTTGCAAAATGCATTGTAAAGGTGCTGTATTAGTAAACTGAGGGGCACAATTCTCCTCTTGCATAATTGTAATTCCATTGATGTCAGCGGAGTTACTCCTGATCTACACCAGTATGTGAGAAGAATCAAGCACACAATACTTGTATTAGAGCTTTCATTCTCTCTCCCCTCCCCCCAAGCTCCCAGCCCATTGTTGGAGCTGCACTTTGGACTGGGATTATTCCTTCCTGCCCATTTTATCTTTTTACCATGTGGCATATTCTGAGTCCTTCACGCTCTCTTCTTGTTCCTCATGGAGTTGAAGGTAACATGGTTCTGTTTGCTTGTGCACCAGCATCATTGAGATGGCAATGTAGCTCTGAGAATAACCTGTTCTCTGCAGCCGGTTAAAAAATAGTCCGTCCGAACTTTTGTTCTAATGGACATTTGGGTTTTCCAATTTTCATAGGAAGTGTCAGCTTTCCATTTTTTGTTAGAAAACCAAAAACTGAAAAATTTTTGGCGGGAAACCACCATTTTTTCAGTTTTCAGCAGCAAATGTTTAAATTGCTGAAAGAAACTGGTTTCTGGTATTTCAGCAAAAAGTTGAAATTTTCCACAGGAAAAAAGTCCAATTTCCTGCCATCTCTACTATTTTCTCTTGGTTCGTATACTGCGCGTTCCTTTTATTATTACCCATACCTAGATCTGGTGTGTCTCACTTTCCCTGCTGACACAACACAAAGTCTCTTCTTAAACAATGTTGCGCATTGATTGTGCATTACAGTAAAGGGTGACAGAACCCCTTCTAGTTAATTAGTTATATCATGACAGGAAAGATGGTCATGAGGATAAAGCTTTGGACCGGGACTCAGACCAACTAGTTCCAACTCATGGCTGTGTCACAGGCTCCTTCTGTGACCTTGGGCAAGTCACTTAATCACGCAGTGCTTCAGTTTCCCATTGGTGAAGTGAGGATAATAATGCTCCTTTCCTCCGAATCTATATCTCTCATCTATTTAGACTATAAGATCTTAAGATCAAGGACTAACTTTCACTCTGTGTTTGTACCGCACTGAGCATAATCTGCCCTGATTTCAGCTCAGGTCTCGAATGTAATACAAATACCAATTGTCAGTCATTACAAATTGCTACTTGGAAGCCTATGGACTCCACTCCAGTATCTTATAGTTCTTTTGGTGGTACACGTGCCATGCCGTCTCAAGGCTCCATTCACCGAGGGGGCTTCTGTGCTTTTACAGCCTGGGCTGTGGGCTACGTGGGGTTAATGCTATTAGAATGAATACCAGAGGAATTAATAATGATTTGCTGCTCATCACCCAGCCTTCCTCCAGAAATGTAACACAAGAAAAAACACGTTGAGAAATGCCAGAAAAATGCAGCAAATAAGTAAATAAATAAATAAATGAATACTGAAAAGAAAAGGATTGAGACAGTCTGGAACCACCACTGGGACGTAGCCCTGAGCAAGCTCTCTCCTAGCACACGGCCCTATGAGTCACTTGCGGGAAGTGATTTTAGACTGAGCTCCTGCTGGACTGGACTGCAATCCTAGGGCCAGATTCCACCCTGAGTTACACTCTGTAACCCTTCAAAGCTAAATGGGGCCACATGGGGTGGGGAGTGCGGGGGAGGTAACTCAGGGCAGGATCTGGTTTGCTATTGTGTTGGAGTTTCATACAAGAAGTGGATAGGCTGTTTGCTCTGAAAAGGAGAGGTACAGAAATAACAACTGGTCAGCTGGGATCTCGTTAATCCCACTCCATAAAACAAGAGTGAAAGGATAATCCACATTAAAAGGCAAGGAATCAAAGTAGCAGCAAAGTAATATCTTTTCGGGCACAACATATAATTAATCTGTGGAACTCATTGCTGCAGTATGTCAGTGAGGCGAATAGCTGAATATGTGATTTAAAAATTGAGAGAGACGAGGTGGGTGGGCAATATCTTTTATTGGACCAGTGTCTGTTGGTGAAAGGACAAGCTTTCGAGCCCCACAGAGCTTTTCCTCTAACCTAAAGAAGAGCTCTGCAGAGTCTGAAAGCTTGTCTCGTTCACCAATAGACGTTGGTCCAGTAAAGACCCACCTTGTTGCTCTAATATTCCTGGAGCAACACAGCTACAACAACACGGCAAACAGCAATGGACAACATCATTTTTTAAAAAAACATTGACATTAACATGGATAAGAATAGCATCTGCAGTTGTGCGAGGATAAAAACTAGCTATTAATCCTCATGCTTCAAGGCATAAACTGACAGTCAGGAAGAAAATTTCAATCTTGCCCACTACCATAGTATAGCTCTGTGCATTCAGGCACCTAAATGCCTGCCCTTACCAGAGAGTCTGAGTACCTCAGAATCTTTAGTGGATTTATAATCATAACACCCCTCTGAGGTCAGGCAGTGCTATTATCTCCATTTTACAGATGCAGAAACTGAGCCACAGAGTGGCTAAGTGACTTGCCCAAGGCCACACAGGAAGTTGACCTCCAGGCAAGGAGCTGAACGCAGGTCTCCTGAGTCCCAGGTTAGGCCTCTAATCACTGGGCCAACCTTCCTCTCCTGTGGCTGGTTTCGGGATACCAAAGATATTCCAAACCACTTTGCATGGTGTTCTGAAAGAAAAGATGGGTGTCGGACTGGGGTGGTAACTTAATGACATGCCATTTTCATAGGCCACCAGGCTTCTCCAGTCCCCACCCAGACACAGCATGGCCTGAAATATTGCTGGCAGGACAAACCAGCTCCCTACTCGTTGTCATCTGAGAGTGCAATGATTAATGTTATGGGTGTCTCCTGCATTACCCTCCCCCTTCCACATCTGCACTGGGCTTCTATAGCTTGGTGCTGGGTGTCAGATCAGGCCTTTAGTGCTAAAATACATTTGGAGAGCAGAGGTTGAGAAAGCTGCCGGTGCATGTTAGTGATGGATGATCCTCCAAATGGGTGGTGGGATCTATAGGGTTTGGAATTGAACTTCTCTGGTCTGGAAATCAGATGAGCTTGTTTCTATTTGTATTTCTGTGAGATTTCCAGTGCTGTGCGGTGTGCAGGGACATACCAAAAGAGGCTCGTTCACCTGCACAGCGACCAATGTGATATATGCCATCATGTGCCAGCAATGCCCCTCTGCCATGTACATTGGCCAAACTGGACAGTCTCTACGTAAGAGAATAAATGGACACAAATCAGACGTCAAGAATTATAACATTCAAAAACCAGTTGGAGAACACTTCAATCTCTTTGGTCACTCGATTACAGACCTAGAAGTGGCAATTCTTCAACAAAAAAACTTCAAAAACAGACTCCAACGAGAGACTGCTGAATTGGAATTAATTTGCAAACTGGATACAATAAACTTAGGCTTGAATAAAGACTGGGAGTGGATGGGTCATTACACAAAGTAAATCTATTTCCCCATGTTTATTTCCCCCCGCCCCCCACTGTTCCTCAGACGTTCTTGTCAACTGCTGGAAATGGCCCACCTTGATTATCACTACAAAAGGTTTTTTCCCCCTGCTCTCCTGCTGATAATAGCTCACCTTACCTGATCACAATGTGTATGGTAACACCCATTGTTTCATGTTCTCTGTGTATATAAATCTCCCCACTGTATTTTCCACTGAATGCATCCGATGAAGTGAGCTGTAGCTCACGAAAGCTTGTGCTCAAATAAATGTGTTAGTCTCTAAGGTGCCACAAGTCCTCCTTTTCTTTTTGCGGATACAGACTAACATGGCTGCTACTCTGAAACCAAAAGAACTGTTTCCCCACAGTATCTGGGTACCTCCATTTTCTGCCCGCAAAGTTAGGAAGCCAGTGAAAATGAAAATAACCCCCAAACCACTGATTTACATTGGGGGGGGGGGGTGGCGGGGGAAGCGGGGCTCGGAAACCATTTGGGATGGATCTGAATTTGGATCGAAGGTCCAGGTCAGGCTCTGTGTCATCCCCCCTGCTGGATATATGACGAAGACTGCCATTTTTAAATAAAATTTGCTTTATTATATTTTTTTTCCCAGTCTGTAACAGCCAAAATGCGTCCTCATTGTCTGTTCCCAATCTGACCAATGAAACCACTTTCTGCATTTGATTAGTATCCAGCATGGTGATGGCGCGCTGAACCCCATTTCAACGGTTTGGTAGCTAGCGACCCTGCCCAGCACCAGCTTTGTTATTTTTAACCAGCTATTTTTCTGCTTTTCACCTCACATTATTTCCTCCCCATAATCATTCATTTCCCTGTAACTCAAGTGAAATTTGCAATAAAACAATGGCATTTTGCAACTGTAGTGTGTTCAAAAATACAAGTCCTGATTCTTCTCTGAAGCTGAAGGAAATCAGGAATAACTCCATTGACACCAATGAACCTACACCAGAACAAAAGCACATGGGAATCAGGCCCCTGGATGTGTAGGGATAGTATAATCCTCCTACTGTAGCTTTTCATTTAATTACTGTCTCGCTAAAGAAACCAGAAATCAGGACAATTTGCGTGCGTATTCTTACAGATCTGTGACTTGACACCAGAGCTCATTCTTTCTCTTCTAATTGCTGCTTTCTTGTCTTCTTGGTTCTTTTGTTTTTCTCTGCAAGCAATCACAGCTTTCAGATGTTTTGGGGTCACTCTGTGTGCTGCAATGCTAATGATTCCTTCAGCCAGCTGAATGAAATGGTGCAAGCGTGCAGCGCAAGCGCACATTGCATATGCACTCACACTTCTAGGTATACACGTGTGTGCAAACATGACAAAACATATCACGCACTCGGACACCAACACAAATGTAAATCTGGAGTAACTGAAGGCAGAAAGTGGCCTTTAAGAAGATAGTGCAGATAAAAGTTCTCATGACTCGCTTTCACAATGCTTATTATTAGCTGCCAGAGGGGTAAAGGCATTGAGTAGAAGCAGCTGCCTGACAACATCTCTGTTATTATACTAATGCCCAAGAACTACTTGCAATGGAGAAACATACAAATATCAGAAATGACACCTATGTCCCATCTCTTGCAAACTAGTGTCCATTCATGAAATATATCCAAGATAAGCCAAATTCTTATAACACGTTAAAAGCCATCTTATTTTTAAAATCATCTTAATTTTTCATTTTATTTGTGTGTTTGCGTGTTTTTGTATGCCTGCATGCTGTTTTTAGTGACGCTGTGTTTTTATTTAATGTGCATATTGTACTTTTTGAGTTGTAGGTAACATTTTCTGACTATTTTGGGGGGGGGGGGTGCTGGGGATGGAGCCCGGCTGGTTTATTTGAGAACTGCTGCTTTTTGTAAAGGGACAAAGCAGAGGAGGATGCAAAGTATATAATTTCTGTAATTTTGTGTGATGGCAGCAGGATGGGTGGTTTTTTAGTTATGTTTCTAAGTCAAAATAGGTGAAGTGCCTTTGCTTTATTATTTTGTAATTGCAGGTGTTTTAATAAAAAGAATTAAAACAGTGTCAGCAAAAGCACAGGTGTGGATGCATTTAAACATATAGCTACAGATACATCAGTGTACAGAATGCACAAGTCATGCAACACATAGTTTACACATACTCACATGCATATACATAAATGCATGCACACACACACACACACACACAGAGTCAGAATGTACTGCACTGTTCCCTATCCTGTAAGAAATAATTTTACATGGGCTGGGGTGTGGACTAAATGACTTAACAGAGTGTTTCCATCTCTAGTTGTTTTGGTTTTGTGAGTTTAAAAAACTCCCCGTGCATTTCCCCCCGAATAGTCCAAAGTGACGTTTGCAATGCTCATCTCAGGAGGTGATCCCTTTGACAGAGAATAGACAGGTAAGATTATTTGGAAAATAAGAACATGATTAATAAAAAAGCCCTTAAATAAACAACCGTTCTAAACAGCAATCGAAATCCTTGGCATTTTTCTCAACTCTTCCACAGAAAACTAATGCTTAAATCCTTCCCTTCCATGTGGCCCATGCTGGTATAATTTATGGAACAAAGGAATCGGGGGGGACTTTAGTGAGAGATTCAGAGAAATGGGGTAACCGGCATAAACATCCTACGGGGGTCAAATGTCTGTGTATCACACTTAAAACATGAGACCCATCGTTGCTCAAAAGTGGCTCATCCAGGGACAATGCAGGATGGATTGCGTTTATGAAAGCGTTTCCCCCTGCTGAGGCTTCTGGGAAATAACCTCGACAAAACCTTACAACTTTCTAATGAACTGTTACAACCCTCCCCCCAGGAATTCAGCTGATTGTATCCCCATGTTTGTAATTTGTGTGTGTGGCACAATTAAGAATTGATATGCTTAATATGAATGGAATACTTCAAAATGCCTGAATAGAGGCAGTCCAAGCACCAAAACATTGTTTAAAAGTCCCACTCAGCCTGGGAGGGAAAGTTGTGTATCAATCTAGTTCTATAATAGTGTAATTTAGTGTCTAGGCCTGGACTCTGGTGGTGATATTGTACTGGAATGAATGAAACAGAGGGCTTCAGGCTGAGCGGCAGCTCTAGGCCCTGGCTGGCTCTATTCAGGCCAAGCCTAATCGGCTTCAGCTCAACTCTGCGCCAAAGCTTCCCTCTCAGTAGTGGGTTTTTCTCTGGGTTTTGTTACTGTTTCTTAAAGAGCTCAGCTGGCTGCTGGGGCTGAAAAGAATCAAATTATTAAAGATTTTGTGGAAAATCCAGTGAGAATGGGCCCATGCAATAATGATAGCATTGTGCCACTGTGGGCCATTCCCAGCTTCCAGTGGGGAGAAATTGTCCACTCTGTCTTTGTTTTCTTAACCCTTTCAATAGAAACAAAATAATATTTAGCTTAGCACAAAATACCTTCTTTTTAATTTCTAATCCTTTAAGGTTTTTTTTCTCTCCTCTCCTTCTCCTCTGTCTCATTCACTTTCTCTCTCTCATTTTGTTGGCTATCCTCCCAAATAGATTTATACAAATTCTTCTTTCTGTAGCTGGTTGGCCAGAGGGGCATCTGTTATCAGGAAAGTCCTTCTTGTTAATTGGGATGTAAAATGGACAATTAAATCAGTTACGAGCAACTGCCACCAGCAAAGGAGGGAGGGGAGAAGCGGTCACCCTTTATACTGAGGTTCCTTTTCTCCATATAAAAAGGGTTAATAAATGATTAGTAGATGTTTTAATTGTTATCAAGTCCAAGAGAAAAATGGATTGACTATAAGCGTCTAGAATACATATTACTCATCAACGTAACATGTTTCTAATGTCAGTAAAAAATTTATTAGCCATTTATAAGTGGAACTTTAATATACAGTGTGACCAAAGAAATCTTTCTTTCTTTCTTTCTTTCTTTCTTTCTTTCTTTCTTTCTTTCTTTCTTTCTTTCTTTCTCATTGCCACCTTTTTTAGTTAGAAACTATGTGGCTTTCAAATCTTAATTGATGTCTCTAATTGGCCACCTATCTCTGTTGTTTATACCCATGTTAATATGTTGCTTCCCAATCAGTTGCAATTAGCCTGGTGCTGTGGGGGAATCTTCTTTATCTGTCATGTATATATCGATCCTGGCACTTAAAGAAAACAAATATTTCTGTGGCTCAGCTGTAGAGCACCAGGTCGCAAATTAAGGCACCGGCGGCTTGGCTGCTCCCTTGCTTCAGGCCGGATGATAATGATCCACTAACCCAGCTCCTTTGTGAAGAACCGGCCGTGCTGTGACACCTCTTCATGGCGTTCTCATGGAAGAAATGTTTCCAATGCTGATAGGTCGGTGCCACAGATTGTGTGACACAAAATGCAAAGGCCGGAACCTCATCCGGTGTAAATTGTCTCTGCTTCTTTGAAGGCAGTGGAACATGTTGATTTAAACTGGACAAGGACATATCTTGAAGCATAATAAGATGATATCAAGTCTGGTACTAGGGTGGGGGGAAAGAAAAAAAGACAAAAGGGTACTCACTGTACCCTTGCAGGAGAGCCCCTAATCAGGATATTCCTTCAACTTTGGCCCGCTCTAACCTATTGACAACGGAACTAGGTCACGCTGGTGAATAGGGTAGAAATTCTGCAGCCCCAGTGTCTTTCAGGCTGGGAAGGATTGTATGTTCAGTATTACAAACAGACCTTCTGTCTTTATTTCCCAACTGGCAGCGCGCTGCTTAACAAGGAGAATTGGGCCGGCCATTTTCCTCGTCACAGATGGAGGGGGCTCCATCCAGGGTGCACCTTGCCAGTTGGCTTTCGTTCAGGGGAAGCTTATTCATGTTGTTAGTCCCCAGCCAAGTTCAGTTTAGGAAGGATGGAATGTTTCAAACTGGGGGAGGGGTGGGAGGGCATCCAGGACTTCTTTGCCAGCTAGGTCAAGAGGAGACGGGATATGTCTGATTTTTATTTATTTATTTACGTTTAAAGCTGGATGAGTTTTTAATGCCAGTTTTGGCAGCCTTCAAGAATGACCATTCCCTCTTGAGTCACAAAATGAGGACAGCAAGGAAAGTCATCCCCCCGCCCCTCCCCGCTGCTGGTGCCTCACCCCTAGGGTGGCCAGAAGACAAGTGTGAAAAATCGGGATGGGGTGGGGGATAATAGGTGCCTATATAAGACAAAGCCCTGAATATCGGGACTGTCCCTATAAAATCGGGACATCTGGTCACCCTACTCACCCCTGACCTTCTTGGATCACCTGAAAGGGGCAAGAGAGGACTCCCATGGTTGGGTTCAGTATTTGGCCTCTCTGTTGAGACCGCCAATTGTGATGGCAACAGTGTAATTGGTTACCACCAACCTGGGTTGGAGATTGAACTCACAACTAGAGGTCAAAGCCAATGAAAACATCAGGTGATGAGCCAAAGATCCAAAATATAGAGTATCTTTGGACCCCCTAGGTAACGGTGTCCTTATGAGATCACATGCATCTAGGCTACCAGGAACAACAGCCAAGAGCAGGACTAGAAATGCAACTCCTTCCTTCTGAAAACTTGATTCATTGGCATCTGAAGTGGTTGCAGAGGCCCTGGGAGTAACCAGACACGTCACCTGTGACTCTGTCCCCTGGCCCTTCCCACACCGTAAAAGGCAGTCAAAAACACCTATATCTGGGATTTTCAACACTCCTTTGAGAAGGGGAATCTCCCACCCACCCTAAAACATGCACCATCCTGACCAGTACTAAAGAAACCATCGCTCAGCCCTAGAGCCCTTACAACCTACTGCCCGGTGCCTTTACGAAGCCAGCAAAGTGCAGCCTTTGCAATGCCGCCTTTCAGCTTCCATTATCCGGATCCCTCCCAATCAAGCTTCAGGGTATTGTTCAGAGATGCTTGATATTGCCCTGGTGAGTGACCATCTTCTGCCCATAGGCAAGGGAAATGCAACCCTACTCACCCTGCTGGACTTCTCTGTGGAATTCCATACCCCTGCTCCCCAGGTACACCAGTCTCCTTTGCCGAACCATTTAACGGCTCCCTCAATGTGTCTCTGAGGTCAGACTGGGGTGGAGAGCAGCTGGCTGAAACTGAATCCAGGCAAGGCTGAGATGATGACGGTAGGAAGAGGGAAAGCTTTAGAAGAACTTGTCTTCATAACTTCCTCCTCTATTGATGGCACCTGTCCCCTGCTGGTGGTTCACAACCTTGGGACTCCTCACTGCCATAAGAGGCCCATACTGCCCTGGGGTCAGGTGTTGAGAATGGTGTTGGCAGTATATTTTAAGGTTGGCAAACTTTGGAAAATAAAATAACCTAAGCTCTGGAACTGGCTCAAATGCAAAACTGGACTAGATGGGAAGGATCCAGTTTCACAGTTAAGTTTGTTGGTAGCAGTTGTTATCAGTTTGCAGGTCCCTTTAATGACAATTCAAAATGACAGGTTCCCTTCTGGAGGTGTCTGTACAATCAGATCCTTAGACTGCAACATTAATGCAACATTGACACTTATCCATGCAAGATGTGCTGTTGAAAACAGTGAGACTACTCACATGAATAAGGTCTGTAGCAACTGGCTTTGACTGAGCACAGCAAATGCTGACAAATATGGTGGGGAAATTGTATGGAAAGGGCAGTAAAAGACCACGGAAAGTCCTGAGCACAACTCTTGGCAGAGAACAATTCCAGCTCTTTCTTTTCTGTGAGTGCATTACCTCCAAAAAGATCCCTACAAATTTCTTCTCCATTTGAAATCATCCACCAAGCGACTCATGAAACCCAGTTTCAGGCACTGGGTTATAGGAGAATTTTACTTGGACTAGTCACCACTCACTTTTTGCACTGTATGATGGGTTAGATAAGTCACATGATATTGTATCTGCTTCCTGATTGGATAGCTCCAAAACACACACACATACATACATACACAAAACCCCTTTGAAAATGGCCAGGAAAATGCCTCTGTATATTATTGTGAGAATTTGAGACCTTCCACAAACACTCTTGTGAACCAAATTATGCACAGATGTTTGTGTAAAGCTAATACTGTCAGAACAAGTGTGTGGTTTTTACTCAAACAAATGTTCACAGATATTTTTTGTTTGCAGAATTCAGTTGGCTCTAACACGAAATATACTTTAGTCACATGTGGCTTCTTGATTATTTAAAAATAATGAGTGCTTATTATTCTGCTTTTCAGTGTTGACAACTTTCCTGATTTTACTGTTTCTTGTAATATTTGATGTTCTTCTTGCAGTTCCAGGCAGCTCCGGCTCACATGAAAATCTCGGCATTTGTTAAAAAAAAATCCTAAATTTCTAGAATTTGTGGTTGGGCTTGAAAATATGATTCCTAATGGCTCAGAAAACAGAAGGCGAATAAAAAGAACCCAACACTGTGTATTTTTAAAATCCCACGATTTTTAAATCAATCTCATGATTTTAGAGGGCCTGACTGATAACTTATGAATGCGTAGGGGTTGGCAATGCTGTGATCTTGTGCATGAATGTCTCTCTTACCATATAGGGAAATAATTTAAATTCTTTCCCCTGAAAAGACTCCAGCCTTCCCATGGTAGAGCTTTTTCCTTTCACTGTATTCAGGGGACCTAAGTTGTAG
Organism: Chelonia mydas; assembly: GCF_015237465.2. Taxonomy (NCBI): domain Eukaryota; kingdom Metazoa; phylum Chordata; order Testudines; family Cheloniidae; genus Chelonia; species Chelonia mydas. The sequence continues at coordinate 254,692,204 of NC_057850.1, forward strand.
CATCATAGAATCATAGACTCATAGGGTTAGAAGGGACCACGAGGGTCAACTAATCTAACCCCTTGCCAAGATGCAGGATTTGTAGTCTCTTGTTATCCACAAGAGGCAAGCCACCAAACAGCAAACATGCTTATTTCACTGCAATGGAAATTAAGCAAAGTTCTGCTGTGTTAGTCTTAAATATTAGCAGGACTTGTCTACATGGAGAAATTGACTGGAATAGCTGTTGTGGAATAAATTATTCTGCAATAGCTATTCTGGAATAGCTCGTCATGTAGACACTGTTCTAGAATAAAAGTCATTTGATTCCAGAATGATTTCTCCACTTTGGAAGTGCATTAATTAGTGTGGAATAAAGTGACTGTTATTCCAGAATGGAGACTTCCCTCATCAAGATGCCTCTGCTGCTTAGTGATCTTCTGCCAGAGGTTCTCATCTCTTCCATCTTGTTCTCATATCAAAATGGAAAAACGTGTTTAATTGCTGCTTCTCTCAGCCTTAGACATTTGGCCACTGAAGGGGGCACTGAGAAGTGTGACAAGCAACCACACGGTTTTGTCCTCCCTAGGCTCTGAAGTTCTAACGACTTCATGTATTTGGAGAAGGCATCTGCCTTTAATTTGAGATGGAGATGAGCATGAGGGCTGGATGAATAGGTTTGGGTATAAACTCATCCTAGCTAAAGAGAGGAATAGGAAGAGAGATCATTATAATACTTTGCACCGCTAAAAAACCCATTCATCTGAAGATCTTTGCAGCCATTAGACAGGTAAGTGTTAGCATTTCCATGCTGCAGATGGGGAACTGAAGCACCGAGTGATTATATGACTTGCCCAAGGTCACACAGGAAGTCAGTTATTGGCCGTTATCTTTGAAAACTCATGGCGATCGGGGGAAGTCCCGGAAGACTGGAAAAAGGCTAATGTAGTGCCAATCTTTAAAAAAGGGAAGAAGGAGGATCCTGGGAACTACAGGCCGGTCAGCCTCACCTCAGTCCCCGGAAAAATCATGGAGCATGTCCTCAAGGAATCACTAAGATGAAGCACTTAGACGAGAGGAAAGTGATCAGGAGCAGTCAGCATGAATTCACCAAGGGCAAGTCATGCCTGACTAATCTAATTGCCTTCTATGATGAGATAACTGGTTCTGTGGATGAAGGGAAAGCGGTGGATGTATTGTTTCTTGACTTTAGCAAAGCTTTTGACACGGTCTCCCACAGTATTCTTGTCAGCAAGTTAAAGAAGTATGGGCTGGATGAATGCACTACAAGGTGGGTAGAAAGTTGGCTAGATTGTCGGGCTCAACGGGTAGTGATCAATGGCTCCATGTCTAGTTGGCAGCTGGTATCTAGCGGAGTGCCCCAAGGGCCGGTCCTGGGGCCGGTTTTGTTCAATATCTTCATTAATGATCTGGAGGATGGTGTGGATTGCACCCTCAGCAAGTTTGCGGATGACACTAAACTGGGAGGAGTGGTAGATATGCTGGAGGGTAGGGATAGGATACAGAGGGACCTAGACAAATTGGAGGATTGGGCCAAAAGAAATCTGATGAGGTTCAACAAGGACAAGTGCAGAGTCCTGCACTTAGGACGGAAGAATCCAATGCACCGCTACAGACTAGGGACCGAATGGCTAGGCAGCAGTTCTGCAGAGAAAGACTTGGGGGTGACAGTGGACGAGAAGCTGGATATGAGTCAGCAGTGTGCCCTTGTTGCCAAGAAGGCCAATGGCATTTTGGGATGTATAAGTAGGGGCATTGCCAGCAGATCGAGGGACGTGATCATTCCCCTCTATTCGACATTGGTGAGGCCTCATCTGGAGTATTGTGTCCAGTTTTGGGCTCCACACTATAAGAAGGATGTGGAGAAATTGGAGAGAGTTCAGCGAAGGGCAATGGAAATGATTAGGGGTCTGGAACACATGACTTATGAGGAGAGGCTGAGGGAACTGGGATTTTTTAGTCTACGGAAGAGAAGAATGAGGGGGGATTTGATAGCTGCTTTTAACTACCTGAAAGGTGGATCCAAAGAGGATGGATCTAGACTATTCTCAGTGATAGCAGATGACAGGACAAGGAGTAATGGTCTCAAGTTGCAGTGGGGGAGATTTAGGTTGGATATTAGGAAAAACTTTTTCACTAGGAGGGTGGTGAAACACTGGAATGCGTTACCTAGGGAGGTGGTGGAATCGCCTTCCTTAGAAGTTTTTAAGGTCAGGCTTGACAAACCCCTGGCTGGGATGATTTAGTTGGGATTGGTTCTGCTCTGGGCAGGGGGTTGGACTAGATACCTCCTGAGGTCCCTTCCAACTCTGATATTCTATGATTCTGTGATTCTATAGTGGCAGACTACAGTGCTCCTTGTCCTCACCTCCAAACCCTCAACCAGAAAAGACTTGGAGCTCAAAATCAATGCCTCCCACAGGCTGCACCCGAGTTTCTTGGATGTCGGTGACAGAACGGAAGTACTGAGTGTTACCTGACTTTGGTATTAGCAACATGTACATTTAATTCCTTGCACTGGTAGCAGCTTGACATATGTTGTGTGTTCCTGTGATGTTAGCCTGGAAGGGTCCCACTTGCAAAATCTTGATCCCCACTGAAGTCCCTTGCAGTTTTGCTCTTGATTTCAATGGGACAAAAATTTGGCATCCGGTACATGCTTTCCCCATACATTACGCCCTTGAACAATTCAGGGAGTCTCTTTGGGATATTTTTAATCTTAGATGCTCAACAGCCTCTCTTGCCAACAGTTACATTGCCTGGTTGGTCGTCCTGGGAGGAAGTTTTTCTTGATATCTAATCCAGCCTTGACCTTCTTTTTGTCAAAATGGGCCATGGCTTCCTATTGTAATGTCATGGTCAGTCTATGAAACGTCCACATTTCCGCAAAAGCATTTGAACCAATCTATCTGCCTTCCGATGAATGTTATTCCTCTTTATAGACTTATTTAGAAGTTCCTTAGTATGCCTCATTAGTGGCCCAGACCCACCATTGACCCAATTCTACTCTCAGTTATGGGGCACACTGAAGTCAAAGGGATTTCAGTGGTGTGAATGATGGAAGCGTTCAGCTCTATATCTTACAATAGCAGTACGGCAGAGTTTGGGATGATTACTAGTCCTTTTAGGAAAGACCGCTAGATTTGAATAGGGATTAAACCAATAGAATTTTATGGAGATGTAATAGGCTTCTCTAGACGTTGCTCTTAAAACGGATACAACCAGATCGTCAACCAGGTTTACATCAGCTATCCTCATTAATGTCAGTGGCTCTGTGCTGACTGACACTTACTAGGGGTGTGACCCATAGGATTTATTAGAGAATGAGTTCCTTTCTAGTGGTTTTTGGCCCTTCCCATAGGATGCTCTAGTGATAAAATTCTGTATTCAGTTCTATAGGCTGGTTCCAAAGACTATGGAAAAGTTATCAATTTCTAATAAGACCTATAGGATTTTCCATAAGGTATATTATCTTAATAGGGGTATTCTCCATATTCTCACAATCCTGTGAGAAGTTCGAAAATATATGTCCTCAAAGAGGCCTCACCAGTGCTTGGAATTATTAGCTCTCTAGTCTTACATACAATGCAGCAGTAAGGACAATAATGCTCCGATACAGGTTTTTCATTCAGATGGAATCCTGCATCGGGCAGGACTGAGCTCTGATTTACACTTGTGTAAATCCAGAGCAACTTCAGTAAGTGGCGTTACTCTGGATTTGCATGGGTATAGCTCAGGTCAGATTCTGGCTCATATTGATAGTCACATTCACATTGCCACTACTGTCCAACTCGGGCATGAACCTATGACTGTTCTTTCCTTTGGGTCGAGGAAGGCCACTGTGAGGCTTCCTGATGCTGATATGGCCATAGATGCAGTATGGAAATAAAAGACCATTTAAACATGGACAAGGGTGCATCTCTAACTATGGGCTCCTGCAGTGCAGGGGGGCACCAGAGAAAGAGACAGAGAAATTACCTAAGGTGGTTGTGGAATTCCTGTCCTTGGAGGATTTTAAGAACAGGTTAGACAAACACACCTGTCAGGGATGGTGCAGGTATACTTAATCCTGCCCTAGCATGGGGGGGATGGACTAGTAGGGACCTAGTGTGGTCATCATTCCTATGATTCTGTGACTCCAAGTGATGGCAATGACAGAGATGGGAAATAGACAAACTGATTGCCAAAGCTCTCCTAAAGCCCTGACTAATACCAGCCATGTTCCAGCCTTTGCTTAATCGTTGTGATGAATGTTTCTAGTCTCTTCAGGTTCTTGTGCTGCCCCCTATCATCATGGTATCCCAGCACTGAATGTATCAGCTGTTGCTTTATAATAAACTCAGTACTCATGGTTTTGCATTCTGCCCTCCGACTGGTGTCCGCACCTCCCACTGCACTCAGTGGGAGTCACGGTCATGCCACTGGGAGCAGAAATGGAGCTGAACAGCATCTTGCCCTCTTCCACCCACATGCAAGCTGTAAACCAACCCTGCCATGTCGCCCTTCAGAATATCTGTAAAACCCATCCTTCCCTCTCCTTGCTGATAGCTAATTTGTTCTTCTACCTTCTAACTGATTCCTGGCTAGACATCCGCTCTTGCCTCTTTGACACCCACCTGACCCTCCTCTGATCTGTCCAAAATGCTGCTGCCAAAGCTAGGTCCATGTTTCCTTCTTTGAAACCTTCTGCTGGCTCCCCATCACTCTGCTTATCACATTCATGCTTCTTGTTCGTGTCTCCGGGGCACTTCATCACTCAGCTAATAGTTACAACTCCTACCTGGTCTCTTTTCATGCCCCCTCCACTCTGCCACTCCTGCCAGGCTCGATATACCTTTCATCTCCTTCCACCACACATGTCCTGGTGCTTTCTTCTACTCTGCTTTCTATTCCAGGAACCCAGTGGTAGCAGAAGGTTTTCTAGTTTTTTAAGTGAGGTTCAAAATACTAGCATTTCCCTGGCACTGGTCATTTTTTCGCCTGGGTTCGGTTTTTCAGCCTTCTCAGAAGTTATCACTCCTTCATTCGTTTCCCCACACCATTCCCTCTTGCCAAGTGGTGTCTTTTGTGTGGTTTAGCTCCCACTGCTTAAATATTCCGCGATAGACTTAATGCATGTTCAAACGGATCAACTGGCCATCAGTTCCAGCTGAGAAACTGGCTTCTGATGTATAATAATGGCCGGCCTGCGAAAAGAGGAGACGTGCACCCAGCGGAAGTGCCACTCTCAGGGTATGTCTACCCTCACTGGGGATTGATGCACCAGGGGTCCATTTAGCGGGTATAGGAAGACCCGCTAAATCGACCGCAGATCGCTCTCCCGTTGACTCCAGTACTCCACCGAAACGAGACACGTAAGGTAAGTTGACGGGAGAGCGGTGTATAAGTTGACCTAAGCGATGTCGACTCCTGCTACGTTATTCACGTAGCTGGAGTTGTGTAATTTAGGTCGACTTACCCCTGTAGTGTAGATAAGGCCTCAGCTTCATTAACGATTCTAGGTACACAGGCAGTAATCAAAAGTGATATAAGGACTTTTTCATCGCACTAGCTTCAAGGTTTAAGATAGAGATAGTTTCCCTTTAGAAGGTAATTTGACTGGATCATGAATGAATCCGTCTGATTAGCGATTCTTCCGTGGAATATACTGGGGAGAAATATCATTGTATCCAAACAAACCTTTCCCAATATATTATGTGGGCAGGAATGTGCCATTTGGCCATGAGAATCCACCCGCTCCTGGGTGCTTTAGTGATCGGTGCTTTAAAAAATGCTGGTGATACATGAGACAAGATAAAGTGGATGGGTTAGATTATGACTGAGGGCAAACCATCTGCAGGTTTATCCCTTCAGGAGGTGATGGGGTCAGAGTCTGAGCTCCTCAAGCTAAGCGCAGAGTCAGACCTTGGGTGCCTGCTTCTGCAACACTCACAAATGCAACTGGTGCTTATTTGAGAGAAAGCCCCCATTGGCTTCAGCTGGGCGACGCACGTGAGAAAAGGGCTCAGGGTTGATTCCACAGTCAGTGCTTGGGTGCTGCCTTTTTTTTTCACCCATTGGAGAAAGGGGATGGTCCAGGGGGTGGGATACAAGCTTGGGACATTGGGATTTAATTCTCTGCTGTGCCATAAACTTCCTATGTGACCTTGGGCGAGACACTGAGCGTTTCTCTGCCTCCGTTCCCCAAATGTAAAAGGAGGATATTTGCATTTCTCTGCGTCACAGGGGAGTTGTCAGGGTAGATATATTCAGGTTAGTGAATTGTTCAGGTGTTGTGGTAATGGAAGATAGATTACCCCAACATGGATTATCTTCTGCTCTGATGAATAGCCAAGCTGGGGAAGTGGAAATGGAAAACAATTTAGTCACAAAATGCCACCCCATCTGTGTTTGCATATTAGCCACAATCAAATGTCAAATGTAACTAACTTTTCAGTTATATGAATTTATGTGACATCAGAGGGAATCACTGGAACATAGGTGCTGACTCCGTGGGTGCCCCAGGGCTCAAGCACCCATGGAAAAAAAAGTGGGTTCTCAGCACCCACCAGCCACAGCTGTTTGGCAGCTGGGGGAGGTGCTTGGACATAGGCGCAGACTCCGAGGCTGGAGCACCCATGGGGGAAAATGGTGGGTGCTCAGCACCCACCGGCAGCCCCCCATCAGCTCCCCCCCACCTCCTCCAGCACCTCCTAGCTGCCAGCGGCTCCACGTATCAGCGCCTCCCCCTCCCTGGTAAAATGGGGATGATGGTACTTACCCATCTTTGTAAAGCGCTTTGAGATCTAGAGCTGCAAAGTGTAAATGCAGAGAGTTTTGGGAGGGAAGGGGCAGAGCACATGGCAGGGAAGCACTTTGTACCTGGGAGTTGTATTTCTCACCCTGGATACAGTGTTCAGCACCAAATTCCTGTGCTGATGAGTCTCCTGTTTCAGCCTTTGGAGGGATTAGCAGCCAGCTAAGGTGTGTACTCTCCAGCCACCCCAGGGCCTAACATCCAAAGACCTCTAGAGAGCTTATACACTAGTCATAAAGTAAAGGATTAGGAGGGTATTATTAACACTGCATCTGTCATATTAATATCTGACTGCTGGTATAATTGCCACACATATGCCCCTTGGTCTGTTTTATTTTTCAAGGCATGCAGGCGTTCACCGACACCCCTCCCAAACCTCCGACATTCACAGCACAACTGTTGAGGGCCCTCTTAAGAATCCCAAGGGGGAGAAAAAGACACATCCTAAAAAGGTTCTGTTTCTGCTCGGCAGGAGCAAGGGAGACCTGAAAGAAGAGATCAGTAATATTTTTGGGAACTTCCTGTGGAGTGGAGGACAGAGAGGGGGGAAGTGGTTAAAGCAATGACTGGGATGTACAAAGATCTCTTTTTGAGTCCCTGCTCTGCCACAGACTTCCTCTGTGACCTTGGGCAAGTCACTTTACATGCTCAGTGCCTCAGTTTCCCATCTGTAAAACAAGGCTAATAGTACTCTTTACTCACATCTTTTGTCTGTCTCGTCTATTTAGATTTTAAGCTCTCTTACTTTGTGTATAAACAGCGACTAGCACAATGTAGCCTTAATCTCCGTGGGCCTTTAGGCTCTCTTATAATATGAATAATAAGAGACTCCATGCCAGTCCATAGTGATAATAATTCTTAGCAATAACTATGAGGAAAACCCATAAGTGATTAATACTTGCAACACACTTGTGGGATGTAAACTCTTTGGGGCATAGGCTGACATTTACAACACTTAGAATAATGGCCATATTTTTTGGTAAGTTCTGGCCCCATCAAAACCAATGGCAGCTTTGTCATTTGCTTCATGGGGACCAGGATTTGCCCATGCAAGAATATTCTTAAGAGTGAACTGAAACTCTGCCAAGACATACATTCCTAGTTTTGTGTTTCTCCTACAATAGCGGATGACATGACTGTGATGATATGCTTACTTACAGAATATTATTTAGCCAGTAGGTTTTTCTTTTATGTTGTATAGACCTACAAGCAGAGTGTGGTCCCTGGTAAACAAGGGAGACAAAACTGGAACTCAAGCTGTGTGGAAGATTGTTCTTTTGTGTGTATATTTTGTACCTGTCTTCTTTATTTAGCACTTCTTGTTTAAAGTGGCTGATGATTCCATAGATCGTGACAATAGCTAATCTATTTTAGGGCTGTGTACTGAAGCACATCACTGTATTATGAGTGCCTTCCAGGTTAATTAGATTGGTATAACATGGGCTTTAGTGGTTTTAGGGAGACGAGCCAAAGATTCTATCCATGGTTATAGGTCCAGTGTAGTTGAAACAGGCACAATAGTAAGAATGAAGGATGAGGCATGAAAGCAGGAGTTGTGGGAATCATAGAGGAGATCAGAAGCAGAAAATATTAAGAAAAGTTAGTCTTTTGTGGAGGCTTTTGGAAAAGGAGAGCAGAGTTTGTTTAGTGGCACAGGAGCTATGAAAGGGGTTATAGAAGTGCAAAGAATTAGCATTATTATGACTTACCATGTTTGAGCTGGAGTGGACATTTCCGTGGAGGAGCATCCAATCCTAAATTCAGTTCCAGCGAGCAAGCGAAAGAGAGGACTAATTTTTCTAAACCTTCAGCTTTCCACCCTGCTGGTATGCAAGGCTTTAATCCTACCCGTACGGTATAATCTAATGATCTGGAGTCTGAAGCACTTCCCTCTCGTATTTATTTTGGGGACATTTACAGTTACAGAGCACATCTTGTCAGCATGACATTTTAGAACATTCTGAATGAGCGGGGCAATGATACATTTCCGACACTAAGAGATCGGAGACCTGGAGTGAATGAGCGCAACTTCCGACATCCTCACGGATTGTCACTGACTTCAGTTCCCAAGGGAATATATTGTCTTGTTCTGTTTAGTAGTCAGTCTACAGAAAGTTTGGAATGGAATGTCCCAAAGCATTTTCTCTTTCTTTCCATGGTGCATTAGTGTTTTTCTTTCAAAGCCAAGTTTGTGGCACTTGCAAAATTACTGCCCTCTTAAATTTAGTCTTCAAAATTGTCCCCAAATCGGATTTACAAGCAGCATCAGCAGCTGACAAGAACCCCTTCTCTTGTGGGAATGAAAAGACAACAGGATCCTTGTGACTTTGGAACCGAGAGGGGACTCCACTTACTACTGTTGGCAAACTCCTTTGGAGGGGATGGTTAGTGACATGAGCACTGGGTCTGAAATACCTAGACTCCTTGCAACCACAGATTAAAATTGCAGCAGATTCAACTCAGCACTCTGTGCTTCTTCAGTAACTCAGTGGCGGTTTGTGCAGTTTATTGCACTGGGGATATTTTAGACAATGTTGTGTGTGGATATTAAGCATCCCTCGGTGTTTTTTTTATCACACTAGAGCTTTGGCTTGGTCAGTTTAGCTACAGCTTTGTTTCGGCCTCCATTGTTGTACTGTAAACTACCTTCCAGCTTAGAGGCTGCATGTCAGGGAGAAAAGTGGCTTCTCTCGTCTGAGCAGGTGGCATACCTCTGAGCTTATGCCTGTGTCATGTCATTTCTGTGACAATTAAAATTTTTGCAACCCTTCCTCAATCCTCAGAAAATGTATTTTTTGGGCTCCAAATTGTCATGCAAGGGAGGGATCAGAGAGAATATTTGGTGCTAAAACTTGGGTGAACTGCCCAAGCCAACTGGAAATCTAAGAGTTTAAAAATGAAACTGTTTTCCCTGATTGGGAAAATTCTTTTAGCATTTTTCTTGTCCTGTTATATCGCCACAACAGAGAGGCCTGTAAATTCCAGAATGAGTTTGCTCTTTAGATTCTGGTGCCCACCAGTAAGAACATAAGAATGGCCATACTGGGTCAGACGAAAGGTCCATCTAGCCCAGTATCCTGTCTTCCAACAGTGGCCAGTGCCAGGTGCCCCAGAGGGAATGAACAGAACAGGTCATCAACAAGTGATCCATCCCCTCTTGCCCATTCCCAGCCCCTGGCAAACAGAAGCTGGGAATGCCTCTTGGGAAGGGAGTGATCACCACATTTTGAAAGTTGTTAACCCCTGAGATACAGAAGGAATACCAAAAATGCCCTAGGTTCATTTTGTGGACATTTGAAGCCTGCTATTAAAGCTCATCTCACAAGCAAGGCTTGTGAAAGGTGTGTGCTAATCAGACTTGGCAGGTTTATACAACGGCTGTTTGGCTTCATGATCAACGTGATGCTTTTAAGATGAGGAGGGGAAGCCTGCAGCTTTTAACAGATAAGGACTTTGGCCCAGATCCTCAAAGGTATTTAGGTACCTAACTCCCACTGAAATCAATGGGAGTTTGGCACCTAGATACCAGGTGTTGTTCCTAATCTGTTCTAAAACAAAGCCCATACACTGCATAAAGTCAAAAACTCACCCCCTTCCTTTATTAACAAAGACATTAATAATAACAAATATCAACCAAAACTTTCCCCCCAGGCTTGGCAGCTCCTACTGTTCCTACTGCAGGTTTGCTCAGCCCTCACCCTAGGTCCTCTTTCTCTAAAGAGCCACACCCAGCTTCTTTCTCCTACGCAGCTATAGCATGCCATTCACCTCAGTGTTAGCAGAATCTACTGCTAGGTTATTGTTTTTTCCTCAAACCCTTAGGTTAATATTCAAACTATATGCTTCAGAGGAAATTTAATCTTCTTTATTTGGCACATATGATGAGCGGTGCTAAAAGAAGCATCCTTTCCCCACTCTCATGACTGTAGCTTCATCCATAGACCATTCCCATAGATAACTTTTTAGTTCAGATGACTGGTAGGCATCTGCTACAAAAGAGTCATGTGTGGCCTCCAGGGTAGATTTTCAGTGCTGACATGCAAACATGCTAATAAGGCATGTAACAGCAGTTGAAAGCAGTTTTGACCTCAGGCTTGCAACCCGCAACTTTTGTTATTAATAGTTGTAAAAAGAAAACACAGCCCATTATTTAGCTTGCCAGCCCTTTGGAGACAAGGACTCTGCCTTTTTGTTCTGTGTTTGTACAGCCCCTAAGACAATGGGGTCCTTATCCATGGTGAGGACTCCTAGACACTGCCACAATGCAATAAATAGTAATACCCCCCCCCCCGCCATATCCCATTTCTCTGGGTGTTTCCAATACCCAACCCCCGCCATTAAGGGCCAAGTACTTCAGAAAAATTGCACAACAATTCTGTTGGAGTCCTTGCTTGTATTTGGCACGTATGCTGCGTGTAAGAATTTAGCATGTATGGTGTCTTTTAATATATGAACAGGAGTCTCTGATGTAAGCCATGGGAGCTAATGTTCTGCTCTAAATGGCATTGGTGAGGCCTCAGCTGGAGTACTGTGTCCAGTTCTGGGTGTCACACTTTAAGAAAGATGTAAACAAATAGGAGAGAGACCAGAGGAGAGCAACAAAAATGAGAAAAGGTTTAGAAAATCTGATCTATGAGGATGGGATAAAAAACCGGGCATGTTTAGTCTTGAGAAAAGAAGACTGAGGGGGGACCTGATAACAGTCTTCAAATATGTTAAGGGCTGTTATAAAGAGGATGGTGATCATTTGTGCTCCAGGTCCACTGAAGGCAGGACAAGATGTAATGGGCTTAATCTGCAGCAAGGGAGATTCAGGTTGGATATTAGGAAAAACTTTATAACTCTAAAGAACAGGCTACCTAGGGGAGGTTTTGGAATCCCCATCATTTGAGGTTGTTAAGAACAGGTTGGACAAATACATGCCAGGGATGGTCTAGGTTTGCTTAATCCTGCCTCAGGGCAGGGGTGTGGACTAGATGACTTCTCAAGGTCCCTTCCAGCATTTCTATGAGTCTATATAACACTTTTTTCCCAACAGAACCAACACCTGCTAAGAGGGTGGAGTGTTTCAGGCAGTCCCTGCTTGCTTGTTACACCAAAAACCAGATGGGCAATCTATTCAGATCCTGAAGTGCTAAAGCCGTGTCCGCAAGCCTTCCACATGTTGACTTCTGTGCGTGGAAGGCTTGTGGGTCCAGGTTCCTAACCTACAGTTACTCAGGTAGTATGAGTACTTACTGATTTAGCTGTGAATATCAGCCAAAGTCACATGGCTACACACTTGAGCTCTTTATTGTCCTACCCGCTACAATTAATTAAAACATTTTCCTAGCCAAACTGATGTTATGGAAACCAAGGTGTTAACATGACTGAGCCCAATCTTCTATGGTGTTGGTCCCAGATCTCAAAAAGATGAAACCATCTGATGGCTGTTCAGTGATCTGTATGAATGAATTTGTGACCTCAGTCACAATCCACAGGGACAGGTCTCCACATCACAAATCCCACCCATCCCTATTGACACTCATCTCAGCAGCCTCTGCTGGAACTTGAGGTCTGAATGGGGCATAGATTCAGAACAGCTCTTCATTCCTAGAGGTGCTCTGAATGCAGGCACATTGCTCGTGATGGAGTGGTGCGTGAAGGAAGCTTGCCAACTGCCACTGCTCATGTACTTTCTCTGTGGATAAACACACAATCTCTGGAGATGAAAAGAAATGCTGTACTCAACCAAAATTTGAATGAACCAGGCAGCGGAATGGGGTTTAAATGGGCAGGGTTGCACCATAGGTATGTTTTTCTCATTATAGACAGATGTTGAAATCTATTTAATCCTGCTGTCCTTTCTCCAAGCCATCTGACAGACACACAGAGTTGACCTCTCCATAACACTAGCACCAAGTTCATTAGTTAACACTTTTCACCTGTTGACACTCGCAAGTAAATCCCAGACTGGATTGTAGCCCTGTGGAATGCAATTCTGGCTATGTGCCACCGAATGCATATACAATGGAAGAAAAAAAAAATCCCCACCTGCAAATAAAAGGGCACAGTAAGCAAATTCCAAAGCCAGGCAAGGGAGAAATGGGTGACAACACTTCCAAATTACACTGGGCATGGATCTGGACTTGTTTAGAATGATCCAATGGCTGAAAGATGAAGCTAGACAAACTCAGACTGGAAATAAAGCATACATTTTTAACAGGGAGGATTATTTACCGCTGGAACAATTTCCCAAGGGCCGTGGTGGGTTCTCCATCACTGACAATTTTTAAATTAAGCTTGGATGTTTTCCAAAAAGTGTTGCTGTAGGAATTATTTTGGGGAAGTTCTATGGCCTGTGTCATGCAGGAGGTCAGACTAGATGATCGCAGTGAGCCCTCCTGCCATTGGAATCCATGAATCTACGAATAAGGAGGAATTGGCTAGTCAACCCAGCACTGAACAACTGTTAAGGACTTGATGTTTCTCCCAGAGGCTAAGTGGCTGCAACTCCCATTGCCTTTCATAGGAGCACAGAGCATTTTGCCCCAATTTTGGCCCCAAACCATAGTTATTGTGCATAGCTGCTGTCTGATGGCCAGTAGATGACCTATGTTGGGGGTCTCTGTCCAGCTGCCAGTGAACACAGATCCACACACACAACCCATTGTCATAGCTGTATATGAGCAATAACTTTTGTTGCTGTTTCTCATTCGAGAGGCAGATAAAACTGCCCTGCAGCAGACAGAAATACCACATTTCCCCTATATGTAGCCACTTCTGGTCCGGTTGCTGTGTTACCTATATAATAACCCCCACCCCCCCATCCCCACATTTCCCCCTTAACGTGGAGTACCTATGCTTGCAGAGAGGAGGTAATGGGGGTCTGGGGGCACCTATGTGTTTGTTTTGTCCAGTTAAACAAAAAATGCTTTCCCTTTTCCGACCAAGCAGGCCACACCGCTTGGCAAATAAACTTATCTCAAGGGTCCTTTGCTGAGAATATTTATCATTTCTTCCTGGAAAATATGCTGAGTATGATAACCCAGCATGGTGCTTTAGCGGTGTAATTCAAAGCCAGGTGGTGGGACTACCTAGCTAGGGCAGCTCATCCATGCTATATATATATTGAAACTACCTGCCCATGGGTCTGTGTCAAAGGCAGAAAAAACGCTCTCCTCATTTTCGGGTGTAACTCCGACAAACTCCAGTTGTCGGCGGGTGGGATTGAACCTGGGACCTCTGCAGCTAAATGCACGAGCCTCTACTGCATGAGCTAAAAGCCACATGCTCTTAGCAGATTCAGTAATCTAATTCATTAATCTCTAAGTGGTCTCGGTCCCACTAGAGGAGACAGAACACTTGTCCAAAGTCGCATGGGGAGTCTGCCATAGCCACAGGACCACCCTTTTTCAGAACGATTTTTATGAGCTCTAGGGATAAATCATCCCTGCCAGGTAGGGCAAAGCATAGATTATAAGGCCAGATGAGACCACTTGGATCACAAAGTCTGACCTGCAAAGCACCTTCCATAGCCCCATAGCCATAGACCTTCCCTGAATTCATTCCTGTTTGTAGTATCTGTGGTATTCAGAGCCCATGTGTGGAGGGGTAAAGTCCATCAGAGGTGGGGAGAGGGCCCCAGAGTCTCTTCCATTTGGTCGTGAAATGTTCATGAGAGTCTCTGAAGGGACGCCTTCTCACCCATCATTTCCGGGCAGGGTAGCGTCAGCGGGGAATTGCAGGGCCGTTCCCTACGATGTATCTGTTCTGAGGAGATCAGTGGAGGACTTTAGTCTCCTAGGCATAGAGTGGAGTGTCAAATATAGTGAACGTCTGTGCGTGCTTTTTGAGGTGTCTCTTCCTCTCTCTCTCTCTCTCTTGCCCCCTTCTCTTTTAGGGCCAGATTTTTCAAAAGGGTTCAGCATCTACCATCCTTCTAACCCACCCTACTGCACTTTTTTGAAAGCTTGCCCCCAATTCTGGGTCCTCTGTGCCCTTCCAAAAATTCTGGACTTATCCAAACCCACAAGACTTAATGGGAGACTCTTATTGACTGACCATTTCCTTCTAGGCAGCCAAGAACTAAGCATGGCATCTCCTCCGTTCGGAGTGGGCCACATGTTTCTTCATTACCTTATGCATCTTACAGTAATGGGCTCCAGGAACGTACTCTGTTTCGTTTAACAAAGTGACAGTTAAAGGGTGACTTGGTTACCATCTCTAAGTACCTACATGGGGAACAGAAATTTGTTAATGAGATCTTTGATCTAGCAGACAAAAGTATAACAAAATCCAATGACTGGACACTCAATCTAGACAAATTCATACTAGAAGTAGGGTATAGACTTGTTAACAGTGAGGTTAATTAACCACTGGAACAAGGGTTGTGGTGGATCCTCCATCACTGGACATTTTAAAATCAAGATTGGATGTTTTTTCCTAAAAGATATGCTTCAGTTCAAACAGGAATTAATTCAGGGAAGTTCTATGGCATGTGTTATGCAGGAGGTCAGACTGGAGGATCAAAGTATTCTCTTTTGGATTTAGAATCTATTATTCTACGCGATAACAATATTTCTTTCTGCCTTTATAATCTATGAATCTACTAACTTAACCCCAGCTCTGTTGCAAGACACAGTATAGAACAGTAGCCCAGTGACATGGGAAAAAAATCTAAACCAGACACATTAAAATTAATACTTTTTTTTAATTTTCATTATAAAGTTAACACATCTATCAAACTTAACTGGTAACAAAAACAGTTACAAGACACCGCTAGTGTGCTGTCAGTAGAAAATCAGGTAAAAGACAATGAGGTCACACACATGACGGCTGAGCAACCACACTGTCCCAATGAGTTATTTCTGCAAATATATACTCTTGCTAATATATACATTTATTCATAAAATAAATAATCATAACAAAATCATCAGACTTAACAAAGTACCAAAAAAAAAAAAAAAAAAGAAAGAAAGAAAGAAAGAAAGAAAAGGTGACAACCCTACTTTGTACAATAGCTTTGGAATTTCAGGTTTTATAACACGTGCATTCTGTACGAAGGGGGAGCGGGGTGGAAGGTGGGGAGGAGGGGCTACAGACAATGATGCTGCTTTGAAGATGGCGACGTAAGCAAGGCAGACTGTGTTTGGAAGGGCGGCGGGGATGCGGATGGGACAACACCTACCCACAATAAGTTACCGGGCATGCCCGCTGGAGGTTCCGTGCTATGGGGGAATCCCCAGTGGTCCTATGCCACTGCATCCCATGGCTTTAGCACAGCTGCTGGGCTCATCAGATGGTCAAAAAGCAAAGCGAGGCCCTGGATGTGCAAGGTTTGATCTAGGAACTGCTGAGACTGATACCATAGGAATACAGTGGACCAGTTTGGTGGTGGTCTGTGCAAAGTAGGAAGTGGAGAGGCCTAAGGCTGAATGGTAGCCTGTTTGACAGTGACAGGGCTTGGCAGCTGGTTGTGTTGGGGGTGGCTTGTGATTTAGGAGGGTTTTGGCAATGGGTTGAAGGGGTCATGGTATCAGGGAAGTTTTCATCAACTAGGAGATAGCTCTAGGAAGGTTTTGGCACCTGGGTTGGAGGAGTTTGGGCCTCTTGCGCTTTCCAAGTGGTGGTGGCAGTTGACAGGTGCATGCTGGGGAGGGGTTCTGACAAATAGGCACCCACCCCACCCCTAGTCCTAAAAACCGCAGAGCCCTGTGCAGCTGCATGTTGGCATAGGTCTGTAGCAGCCATGCCCTTGGGCTGTTTGGTGGAGAGGGCTGCATGTTGAGAAATAAATAAATACTAATAAATAAAGGTGAAGAAACCTGGCAAAGGGAAAGGGAAAATGGGAAAGCTTCCCATCATGTCCCCGACGACTCCCACACATGGCTGCCTGAGGCTTTCACCACAACAACCACTCTGGAAGGAGAGCCAGGCTGAGGAGGAGAGAGAGAGAGAGAGAAAGGAGGTGAGCGAGCCATATGGAAAAGGTTCTTATGGCCATTGAAACGGGGGAAGATTGCCCTTCCTGGATTATATGCATAAAACATGTGGATTTAGCCCAGAGGTGAATGGGTTTTTTTTTCCACTTTCATTATGTACTCACCAGCAGAAATAGCAGAGAATTCACCCCCCCCTCCTCCTCTCAGTCATATTCAGTAGCAATCACTAATGTAGACTCAAGTAATTGCTTGCATGGTATTGGTCCCCGCCCCATGCCCTTGTACACCAGTGCTAATCCAGAGTAACACAGTTGAAGCCAAAAGGGTTCCTCCGGATTAACGTCAGTCCAGGTGAGAGCAGAATTAGGCCCACACATAGGTTTCCATCCTAAGGTCTCAGGGGAGCTTTGCAAGGGGACGAAGGAGAGTTAGGCACCCAAGTCTCATTGGGAGTTGAGCGACTATCTCCAACTTGTGCCTTTGAAAATCTTCCCCTTTGCCAATGAGGGAGAAGTATCATTATCCCCACCTGACAAATGGGGAAACTGAAGCAAAAGGAAGTTGGAAGTGACTTGCCCAGCACAAAGCAAGGCAGTGGCAGAATCAGGAATTAGATCCTCATGGCCTCTTTCTCAGGATAGAGACCACTAATAGCTCCCATCTTCAATGTCAAATGGAGTGTCTCATACCCTGCTGTGAAGGGGAAATGAGGCCCAGGTCACCAGCCTTTGGGTCCCATGCTTGGCACTGGACCACCCAGGAAACAAAACTCAGTAGCTGTATTTGGGGCACAAGAGAGAGTGAGGGAGACAGAGAGATTGGGGCCTGGCCATGGGAGCCTGAGCTGTCAGGGAAATCATCCTGCAGAAAGCAAACCAGTCCCCACTGGCTGCCTAGGGAGAGCAGGAAAAGACGGGCACCAGCGTCTCGATTAGCTGTTATCAGAGCCAGGATTTAGCTGCTAGCCAGCAGAGAACTAAAGAACGAGGGAAACCGAGCCATTGAAACACAGACAGGGCATCCCCCACCCCCAAACAGCCTCCCCTCCTACCTTTGTACTGCCCCTTCTACAACCCCTCCGCCCTGGATATGCAGCTGGAGGAGCTATTGCCCTGGGCACATAGCCCATTTTCCTGGGTACATCACTGCTTGGAAGGTCTTTCCTGCTTGGTGGCTTCAACTCTGAAGGAGGAAAGGCTCATGGCCATGGGAGACAGGAAGTTGTCTACATCCTAGGGTCCAGCTTAGCCCGACCACATGATTTGTTTTGCGTGCCTGTTTTTTAATACATTTCTTCCCAAACCTGTAGTTAAGGCGTCAAGAGAAGCCTATGGTCGCTCCGAAGAGGCGTCGATGCTCAGATGAGCACCCACGCCTCCCATTAGGTACTGCTGCTGTGACCACCCTCTCCCATTGCCGCATCCTCAGCAGGTTTGAACCTAGCCCCTTCAGCATTAAACGCTACCACTTCAGCTAAAGGAGTGATGCTGGCTGCAGTAGTAGGGTGTTGTCCTGTCTGTGGACTAGCCACTAGAGGGGGACACCACACATACACTTTACAAAGTGGGTTATACTCAGTCTTCTCTCAGGCTTAGGCCCCAACTGCCATAAAACTAGATGCAAAGCCCATTGAAATCAGGGGAAAGATTCCCATTGCCTTCAATATGCTTTGGATCAGACCCATAGTACCTGACACTAAATGCCCAATTGAAACCCACCAAACCCATGACCAGGTATCTCCATGTGTGTGTTTTGTGGGGGAGGAGGGTAGGTTGGTAGAAAACTTCAAACCCTTCCCCTCCCTTTTTCTTCCTTTGACCCTAAAATAAACACCCCCTAAGTCAAAAAGCAAAACAAAACAACCAACCAAAACAAAACAAAAACCAATTTCTTTCATAGAAAGAAAACAAAATAAGGCCAAATTCTTCCCTGGGGTCCCTCCACTGGCTGCAATGGAGTTGTATCAGGGATCATTGTGACCCATCAGGCCTGATTTTATAGCTACAGTAGATGTGGAATAGCAGCATTTAAGAAGAGGATTATGTTTTTTTCTTTCTTACGTAGTTTTCTTTATACAGCTGTGCTTCTTGGCTTGATGTATCTTTCCCCCTCTGTTATTGTCACACAGATCCTCACGGTATGTGCCGTCTGCTCCCAAGATACATTTGGTCACACGCAAGAAGACAAGGGAAAAACACTGCGTTTTATTCAGGGTGGGCGGGACAGTTCACATTTGTCAGTGTTAGGAGATGAATGGTGCTGCGGCTTTTGACCTAAGTGTGTTGGGTGTACAGAATAAATAAAGGTGGAAGGGAAAGATTTTGTGAAACCTGTTTAAGGTTATGGTGACTCTTAGCATTTGACATTTGCAAAATGCTTCCCAGACAGTAAGTCATGAATACGACACCTCAGGGAAGCAGATGGTATCACACCTGTTACAGAATATGACAACCTAAAGCAGAGAGAGGCTGTGGCCCTAATTTTCCAGAAGTGGCTTTGGGTTTTGGGTGTCAAATTCAACGTGAGACTCCTTAATACACCTCAGAATGGATGCCCAAAATCAGTGGCCAGTTTTGTCACATAAGGTCCCAATGACTTGTCCAAGGTCTCAGGGCTAGCAGACCTCTGGCTCCCAGACCTGTGGCTAAACCATCTCTCTCTCCTCTGAAGAGTCAGACCTGGGACTAGAACTCACAAATGCATTTGGAGTCATTAACAGAACACATGCAGTTGGCTTTTCACTGATTTAAATGGGGGCTGGATCACCTCCTTAGGCTACATGATGATGAATATTTACATTACAAAAAGAAAGATGTTGAGAAATTGGATATGGGCCTAGTTCAAAATCCTTGGTTCTGCAGGGCCACCCACAAATGTTAAGCTGTTTGAAATCTGAACCCCAGTCTGAATGTGGCAGCTTGAGGCCCATCTTCACTGCAGATCCATTCCCCATTTTACCCATCTGCCATAATTTAGACTCAAGATTTTGTGTGTTCCCCAGAACAGGCCATTGCTTAGCAAGTGCCTAGACTTTTCCTCACACTTCCCAAGCAGAGTTGAGAGCCAGCGATGGTGGGCTTGATTCTGATTGCACTCACAGTGGGGTAAATCAGAAGTAACTCTTGGTGGAGCTAGCACGCTGCAGAAGTGATGTGAGACCAGAGTCAGGCTGGCCGGTTCTCCCCAGGGACATTGAGAACCCCTAACTCAAGTCTTTGTGTGGGTGTTAAGCAGGGAAGGTTTTAAACTACCTTACTTTAATGTATAAGGGCTAAATTTTCTGCTGGCCTAATCCCATTGAAAGTCAATGGAATTGCACCAGCAGTGAAGTTAGCCCCCAATGATTGTTAAACCCACACTTGTGCTCTGTGCTATTCAGGCTCTGGCACAGCCCTCATCCTCAAGGCATGCAAGCTCCTTCTAGAAGTGCATTAAGCGACAGGCCTAGCATCTGCCCATGTGTTTGCTGTCCCTGGATCATGAGCTTTTTTTTTCCTTACCAAATCTTTTGCAGTTTGTTTGTTTTAAGGATTCCTTCCACTTAGACAAGATTCTCTAAAATGTCCAGCTGTTTCCCTTCCTTTTAAAGCTGGCGCACAAATATCCCT
Source organism: Chelonia mydas (assembly GCF_015237465.2). Classification (NCBI taxonomy): domain Eukaryota; kingdom Metazoa; phylum Chordata; order Testudines; family Cheloniidae; genus Chelonia; species Chelonia mydas. The sequence goes on from NC_057850.1 coordinate 254,712,531, forward strand.
ATCCTGGGCCATTTCCTTCTGCAATGGCTATGAGCCAGGATGGGCAGGGATGCAAAACCATGCCTAATTCTCTATTTATACGTTCTCTCCTTTTTCTAAACCACAGATGAAGACACTCTGGCATCAGTCAGCCTTTACACACAGAGTAGACAAAATTGACCCCGTCAATCCAGAGGGCTAGCTTGTGCCTCTGAGCGCAGCTCAATTTAGAAATAGTCCGGGAGGCGCTGGGACTCAGAGACATGCCTCTGGGGCACAACTCCCTCCCCGTGGAGATTAAGCTCAGTTCATTCCTTGTCTCGGCTGCATTCTCCCCACTCACCTGCTCGGGTTGCAGAGAGCAAGCCAGCATCTGGGGATCGAGGGGGTGCTTGTATTTCCCCACTCAGGTGTGCAGTCCCAACCTAGCCCAGAGGCGTGATCCAGCTCCCATGGCAGTCAGTCCTCATTTCCATTTCTGCAATGCTTGATGGCAAAAAAAATAAAAATAAAAAAAACAGTCCATTTCCCATTTCTCTAGATGGGACCCCCAGCGGGTGGGGAAAAGAGGGTGAGACATGAAGGAGGCAAAGGCTAAGTGTGCCATGACTCTGTGCTTCATTCACCTCTCACTTACCCCAGTGTAAATCAGGAATAATGCAACCCAAGCCAATAGGGTTATACTGCTGTAAAAGCCAGTGTGAGGGAGTGGAGAGTCAGGCCTGAGAACCCACAACCGTAGGTGGAGCCCGGATTATCATGCAGCAAGTTACATTTGTTACTGTAAATTGGCAAGCCCAATCTAGGTCTCAGAGGTACGACAGCTTGCAACACAGGCAAAGGGATGGAGTCAAAGAGGCGAAACGGTTCGACAGCAGAGATGGGGCCGTGCTGCAGAGATGGGATTTGGATCTGGATCCAAACGTTCCCCAAGTCGAGGGTGGTTCAGACACCAGGGTTTTGATTTGGCCTGTTATAGAGACACTAATTGCGGAGGTTGGATCTGGTTCCAAACTTGGCCAGAGTCCAAGGCTGTTCCAGTTCAGGGTTTGTCTAGCAACACATACCGCGCAGTCCTTCAGAACCGCTGTTCCCAACCGAGTTCGGTTCTGAGGGTTCCGCTGAGCCCCCCGAATTAGCCTGCCTGAGCTGTACGGAGAGGATGAAATGAACTAAGTGCCCTTTCCAATGTTACTTTGTTTCTTAACCAGAGGTGGGGAAACACCTTTCCTGCTCTCCTTTCCTTGCTGGCTTCTGGTGCAAAGAAACGATGTCCTCATCACCTTAATCACAGGTGGTTTGTGCCCTACCCCACTGCACGTCTCAACGGGCATCCTCCTAATTGGCTGAGTCACACCCCTGCCTCCAGAGGCCACAGTTGGGTCAATGTCTGCTGGTGTGTCTGCTGGTGTGGCCATGCGTTTGCTGGGTCCCCTTCTGGGCACCGAGTTTTTACATACGACATGCACCATGTGTCTAGAGATTACAGCATCTACCACACCTTTTGCACTGGTGTCAGTGGGACCTTGGTGGTAATTCGTCAGCAGTCTCTTTCTCTGCAGAAGTGACTAAATGGGTCCCTGCGTCCTATGTCAAATCTGGCAGAAACCACTATGTTAAAAAGTTCATGCTAAGAGCTCATCCATTCTACAGCACTAAGGAATGTTTGCAGAATTCCCCTGTTCCCGGAAGACGTGGAAGAAGGGTTTGTTTGTTTGTTTTTTTAGTGAATTGAATATTTTATTTTATTTTAATTTTTTGCCATTCACGTTGCACACGGACTCTGGTTGCTGGGGCTTGGAAAGGATCTCAGTATGTTGAGAGCTGTTGTCTGACATCACCTCTTCCTATTGGGTTGGGAACAGGAGGTGTTTAGGAAGTTGCAAGTCTTTCAAAGGACACTTAATAGCATGAGTCTCTTCAGGTTAGTAGAGGGAAGAGGAAAGAATCATGCTCCCGCTAACAATCGTCTCTGCAGTTCTGTGCTGTTGGGTAGTTAAAGGAATCACAGTCTCCTAACCGGTGCATAATCATTTTGCATGGAGTTCCATATTTGTAATGTTAGCCTCCAGATGCATCTTGGGACGACCAAGAAGTCATTAGATCTATTCTATCCAGCCACTTTTAGCCTTTTTTATTTTTTCTTTTACTATAAAAAAAAGTAGATCTTTCCCATCTACACAACCTCGGAAGAAGCAGGCTCAAATCCGTTTCTCCGCACGGAGCCTGTCCAGGGAATTCCTGCTTTACTTGCACGTGTGAACATCGTAGACTCGTATGCATTCCTGGCAGCTGACGTAGCAGCACCAGTGGAAGATACAGTGGCACTTCTCTTTCCGTTTCTCAGTCCTTGTGTTGTGCCCGCGGCCGCAGCACAGAAGGTCGCATCCGTCTATCCCGTGGGAGGTGACATTGCAGATCCGGTCGCGGGTCCCAAAGGAGCCCGTCTCGGGGTTCGGCTCACAAAAGTTTGGTGAGTTCTCGTAGTAAACCAGGTCTCTCTCAGTTGGGGCCTTGAAGAAGTTGTACTTGGGCCTGAGCGTCTCGACCCAGCCACGGGACTCCCGATGCTTCTCCACCACCATTTCAGAAGCGCTGTCGTACTTATCCTTGAGATAGTCACCGATGACCCTGAAGTCTGGCTGGGACCACCAGCATGTCTTCACCTCACAGCTGCCTGACAGACCATGACATTTGCACTTCAGATGCATGTGATCAATAATGGACTAGAAAAGAGAGAAAAACGGAAGAGGGAAACTATTAGCCCATAATATGGATCAATAATACATTCTGTTATTTACCTAACACTTCTCATCCCAAAGAATCCTAGGCAGAGGTCTAGTTCCTCAGCTGGTGTAAACCAATTTAGTTTCATTAACTACACTGGTATACACTAGTCAGGGATTGGACGTGGTCTCCATAAAGTGCTTTCAATGACAGGTGAAGTCATTCCTGTACCCATGTGTGTAAATATTTCTATAGCTATATTCACACGCAAGGATCACTTTGCTCAGGAGGGAAATGCAGACACCTCTGAGGTGGAATACAGCAGCTTCTGAACGGCACTTAGCCAAGCCAAATAATACTTTAGGACAGGGAGTGAAGAAGGATTCATAAGCCGATTTAAACTGCAGGGAGAATTCATGGGCGAAATGTGCTATGATTATCCAAACGACAATTTAGCCCGGTCATCAGAGCTCCCTTTTCTTGCAAAAGAGACTCAAGTCAAGGAGGAGAGTATCACCTGCTGAATCACCAGTGCCACTTCCTGCTGAACCCTAAGATTTTCTTCACAGGCCTCTCAACAGTGTGTTGAGCAGGTCACACCTCGACAGCTGAGAGCACAGCTCGCAGTGTTGCCAATTCTTGCAATTTTATCACGAGCCTCATGGTAGTTGGTGTTTTCCTTAAGGCCCCAGCTCCTGGAGGCATGTGAATAGGTGAGAATCTCAGCTTTCATTTGAAAAAACAAAAAGTAAGTTTCTAGCCTCCCCTGCCCCCCAGGTTGCTAAAGGTACAGAAATCAGCAGGTAAATGAAAAGAACACAAAGTGTATGATTATTTTTTAAGCCAGTCTCATGATTTGAGAAGCCTGACTCTTGAGTTTTTTGAATGCTTGGTGTTGGCAATGCTGCATCTATGGGTGGCATGGTTACCAGATGGAGCGGGTGAACGTCAGTCCTGGTCTAAACGGAAGAAATCACCATTGGCTTCAATGAGACTTATGTTTGCCTCACCCATGGCTGAAATTGATCCAAAGATTTCCAAGGCACTGCTCACCACCATTTCTGAGGTGGAAGATAGCCTGATACAATTTACTCAATAAGCTGTGTTATTCAGAGATGATCAGCAAATTTATGAATGCATGAACAGACTAGTACCAAGCTAAATCCAAAAGATTTGCCATGAATCAGCAACTACAATGTGTGATCAACATTTTCTGGGTGGTTTTTTTGTGCCCGTTAGGCAGCTTCATTCACTGCCAAGGAGATTGTAATTAGCGATGGGAGAACTGCAAAATGTTTGATTCATATAATCATCCAAATCTCAGTCAAAGCTTTTGGTCTGGAGATTGGATTTGAATTCTTATGAAAACTGGTTCCGACTTCCCCTACTGCTTAGTTTTATTAGCTGGAAATACTTGAATCCGGAGGATTGGAACTTGTGCACCTAATGAGTGTTAGCATGGTGTGAATGGAAAACATATGCTATTTCTGAAGAAACAGGATTTCAGTGTTAATGTTGTGCCATTTTCTATCTGATCTATGATATTTGTAAGGGGCCTAAAACGGGATCGGAGTCTTGAGGATGGACTGAAGATGAAGATAGCCCGAACAAGAGCCTAAATTGTCACTGTTGAACTTACAGCTAATATCGTATCTTTTTATTGATTCGCATTATGAGACAAATCCCGCATTTCTATCCTACCCAACTGTGTGGTGGTACTCTTTATCCCTGTCTTTTACTGCCATCAGAAATGCTGAGTAACCCATGGTACCCAGGACCCAATGGACAACTTTATGTCAAATGACCACAGGGACATGTCTTGCTTCCTTCTTCTGCTATTTAGTTGCTGCATCCCTCATTTTGTGGTGGGACTTCATCTTGAATTTTAAAGGTCTGTGCTCCACATCTTGGGCCAGATTCTCAGCTGGTGTAAACTGGAATAACTCCATTGGCTTCAATGGAGCTTCACCCATCTCCATCAGTTGAGGATCTCGCTCTGAGGTTTTGGCCTGTTCCGGACTGTGGTTACATACAGTAGTGGACTCCATATTGGAGGAGTGACTACTTTGTAGTCATATGTTTCTATGGAAGTGGATAGGCCCCACTCCTTCCCCCATTGTCAATAACAACTTAATAAGGGAGTAGGATCAGGTTAGCTATTTTGATTTTATGATTTAATTAAGTTTGGTCCCTATATAGGAAGAACCATGAGGTCTCTCTGTAGGGGGGAAAGAACATGAAGCAACTTTTGTGAGGCATATAGTGGGGTGAGGGTTGGAGAAGTTAGCTCCAAGCCAAGAAAGTTTCCTGGTGGTGCTAGGAAGCAGGTGCGCAGGATGGACAGACTGAAGCCTTGTCCTGAAATTGCCCAGTTGACAGCAAGCCCTTTCCCCCATGGCAGCTTGGTGCTAACCCCAGGCACTGAGAGTAAATATGGGGCTATTTTAGGCACCTGCTAGGTGTGAAGAGGCACAGAAACCAGGCTCTGAGCACAGGGAAGTCTGTATGTGATGACCATCCTCTTAGTTTTCATTTGGACTGAACCTAAAATTTTCAGAGCTGAGCACATGAGCTTCCGTGGCTTGAACTAACAGGCTAAGGCCCAGATTCTCAAAGGCATGCCCTCAATGGGAGTTAGGCACCTAAATGCCTTTGAGGATCTAGGCCTAAGACCCATAGCTGGCAGCTATAGCAGACTCATATCCTCTGCGGATCAGGCACAGAGGAGAATCTGTAAAACGCACTGGGCAGTAGGGGGCTACGGTGTTGAACCCAGTTCACCTGAGCTTCTTTTTGCCGTTCACCTAGGATTTTCGGGGGTGGGGGTGGAAGGAAATGTTTTTAGGGGCTCAATAAAATGAAACCGGATTGCCTTACTGTCCTCCCAGCTTCGTTGTTGTGCCTGTTCATGGCTGACCGAGCATCCGGCCTGTTCTCCCGGGCGTCCGCGAACTCTCGAGACACCATGGTCCCAAACTCCACGTCCTCGCTGCAGCCTCCCCATTTCCAGCCTTCCCCGGGGGGCCCCTTGTGGCGGGTATCGCAGCCGCAGATGGTGGCCGAGCCCTCGGCACAGGATCTGGTCACCGCAAAAGCAACGCCTGCGGAGGCAATGGCGTGGACGAAGGCCGACTCCCGGGTAGCTGTGGAAGAGGGAAGGATGCAGGGATCTGTTACTGAGTGGCGAACATGAGTGACCCTTCCCAACGGACTGACATGAGCGCCTCCTCTGAAGAACACAGCAGCAGGCTAGGAAACCTGCCTCCTGGCTTAAGTATCCCATCTCCAGGCCGGGCCATTTCCAGCACTGGAAGACACAATGAGTCAGGGCTGGCCCTGACTCAACACCCACTGAAGTCAGTGGAAAGTCTCCACCCAGTGGACTTTGGATCAGGCCCTAGTAAGCAAATGGCCAAATGGGGCTCTCTGTGTTCCAGCATCCAGCACTGATTCAGGTGCATATAGACTGGACCCCAGTCACCCCCGTGGAAGGGGAGACGTCTCTTTGCTGCCAGACTCCACTCTCTGGCACTGGGGCCAAGGCCAGATAAACCACACACTTTTCAGAGCCCTGTGACTAGCCCAGCCAGCCTTTTCAGGGCTCTGCAAATGGCGTGGCTGGTTCCATATCATGTTGGGGACTGCTGATGGTTGGCAGTTGGGAAAACACCAGAACGGCCTGCTATTCCAGCAATCTGCTTCCCGCACCATGCACACCGAGTGTCAGCCTCCTCATCTTTCCTCGAAACATGCTCTTTCTGCTACCTGACCAGCTCACCCGGATGCTGCGTCCAATACACTGCATCTTATAGAATCATAGAAATGCTGGGCTGGAAGGGATCTCAAGAAGTCATCCAGTCCAGCCCCTGCTGCTGAGGCTGGGCCGAGTATTTCTAGACCATCCCTGACAGATGTTTGTCCAGCCTGTTCTTAAAAACCTCCAATGATGGGGATTCCACAACCTCCCTTACAAGCCTATTTCAGAGCTTAACTACCCTTATAGTTAGAAAGTATCCTAGTATCTAACCTTTTCCTAGTATCTAACCTAAATCTTCCTTGTTGCAGATTAAGCCCATCACTTCTTGTCCCACCTTCAGTGGACACGGAGAACAATTGATCAGAGTCCTCTTTATAACAGCTCTTACTATAGCTGAAGACTGTTATCAGGTTCCCCCTGTCTTCTTTTCTCAAGACTAAACATGCCCAATTTTTTAAACTTCTCTAAACCTTTGATCATTTTGGTTGCTCTCCTCTGGACTCTCACCAATTTCACTGCATCTTCCCTAAAGTGTGGCACCCAGAACTGGACACAGTGCTCCAGCTGAGGCCTCACCAGTGCTGAGTACAGCTGGATAATTACCTCCCCTGTCTTATGTACAACACTCTTGTTAATACACCCCTGAATGATATTAGCCTTTTTTTTTTTGCAGATGCATCACATTGTTCACTCTCATTCAATCTGTGATCCACTATAACCCCCAGATCTTTTTTCAGCAGTACTACCAACTACCCATTTATTCCTCAATCTGTAGTGGTGCATTTGAGTTTTCCTTCCTAAGTGAAGGACTTTTCATTTGTCTTTATTGAATTTCATCTGTTGAATTCAGACCAATTCTCTGCATTGTCAAGGTCATTTTAAATTCTAATCCTGTCCTTCAACTTGAATCTATCTAATTTATCTAAATATTCTTTAACCTGTTCTTTCCCTGGTTTGGCTTGCGTTCCTTCCCCTTTGCTGTTAATTCTAATTGTGTTGCATATCTGAACATCATGAACATTTTTCATGAAAATTGTAGCAAAATAGGCATTCAACTCATTAGCCTTCTTAATATCATCCATAATAACTCTCCTTCTCTGCTAAGTAGAGGACCTACATTTTCTTAGTTTTTCTCTTGCTCCTAATATATTTAAATAACCTCTTCTTGTTGCCTTTTATGTCCCTTGCTAGGTGTAACTCATTTTGTGTCACTACATGGTTGTCCCATTCTTTTGTACTCATCCTTAGCAATTCATCCATGTTTCCACTTTCTGTAGTATTCCTTTTTGATTTTGAGGTCATTAAAGAGTTCCAGGTGGAGCCATATTGCCCTCTTACTGTGCTTCCTATCTTACTATAGCATCAGAATCGTTTGCAGCTGTACCTTCAAAATTGCCTCCTTGAGAAACTGACAGCTTTCCTGAACTCCTTTCTCCCTTAGATTTTCTTACCATGGGACCTTACCTACCAGTTCTCTGCATTTGTTGAGATCTGCTTTTTTGAAGTCCATTGTCCTTATTCTGCTGCTCTTACTCCCGCCTCTCCTTAGCATCATGAAATCTATCATTTAATGGTCACTTTCACCCAAATTGCCTTCCACCTTCAGATTTGCTACCAATTCCTCCCTATTGATCAGAATCAAGTCTAAAATGACTGTCGCTCTTGTTACATCCTCCATTTTCTGAAACATACATTTTTCCTTAATACATTCTAAGAATATACTGGACATTTTGTGTTTTGCCATATTACTTTTCTAACAGATGACTGGGTAGCTCAAGTCATCCATTATTACCAGGTCTTGTGTTTTGGATATTTCTGTGGTGTGTTCTAGAAATGCCTCATCCACCTCCTCTTCCTGATTGGTGGTTGCTAGTAGATCCCTACCATGACATCACCCCTATTCTTTATCCCTTTTATCTTTACCCAGAGAATTTCAACTGGTCTGCCTCTCACCTCCTTCTGGACCTCAGCACAAGTGTACATATTCTTGATATACAGTGCAACACCTCATCACTTTTTATCCTGCTTGTCCTTCCTGAACAAGCGATACTCCTGTATACCAAAAGTCCAGTCATGAGACTTATCCCACCATGTCTGTGATGCCAAGTAAACCGTAATTGAGCATATGTATTAATACTTCCAGTTCTTCCTGTTTATTCCTCATACTTATGTGTGCTTGAAGGTTTGTCTATTTGCCCAGTTCGGTGCCAGGTCCCTGAGCTACCTAAAAGGATTGTTGTCATGTCTGGCTCTTCACCTGGGAATGTTGGTGACAACCTTTTTAGCCTTTGGCTGGGTCAACTGAAAGGGGTTCTCATCATGAGGTTGAGTAGCTAAGTCTCTGGGAAGACCTTCCTTTATGCACTTCAGTGGTAGCAGATGACAGAACAAGGAGTAATGGTCTCAAATTGCAGTGGGGGAGGTTTAGGTTGGATATTAGGGAAAACTTTTTCACTAGGAGGGTGATGAAGCACTGGAATGGGTTACCTAGGGAGGTGGTGGAATCTTCTTCCTTAGAGGTTTTTAAGGTCAGGCTTGACAAAGCCCTGGCTGGGATGATTTAGTGGGGGATTGCTCCTGCTTTGAGCAGGAGGTTGGACTAGATGACCTCCTGAGGTCCCTTCCAACCCTGATATTCTATGATTCTATGATTCACTTGAGCCATAACTAGAGTGGCCGGAGAACAATTCCATTACATGACAGCTTTCACATTTTGCTTTCATTCCACAGTGGAAGGATACAAAATTTTTCAAATGTCTTTGTGAAAATGGAATAGTGTTGAAATATCTAGCTTTGGATCGGTAAGTTCAGCTTTCCAATTTGGGTCTTTCTCTCTCTTTGGAAGTGACCAGAGAGCCCGCCCTAGACCTCAGAAACCTTCCCGTCAAAATCGATACGTCTCCATGAAACCCAATGGAGCAGCATTTTTTGACAAAAAACATTTAATCTAAAAGGTTCCAACTGGCTCTGGTGTAGGGAAAACATGATGATCAATCATGATAATCCAGCCTCTTGGAGACCCTTTACAAATCTCCCTAACAAGCTGACTCCTTGGCTATGCAATCCCAGTTATCCAAACAAATTTGGTGTCACCCACGTTGTTTGGATAATCAGGATTGTTCTGTAATACAAATATAGCCATAGAGGCAGATTTTCAGCTAGTTTAAATTGGTGTAGATCCATTGACTTCAACGGCTCTATGCCATATTTACACCAGTCGATGATCTGGCTCAATAACTTTACTCGTCGGGTTTTTTTTGTGTTTTTTTTTTTGTACCAGATTTCGTGGACCTTAGTCCATTCTGATTGCTATGAATGGGAACATATGGCTTTAACTTCTGGCTGCTCAATCAGTTATTTGCACTTAGTAATATGGAGAGTATTTAACAAGCCAAGTCAAAACCCTAACGTGTTCTCAGGATCGAAACCAATATTGCGTGTTAACAGAGAGGTCCTGACTAGCTTGAATACTTGAGCCAGAACCTGTGCATTGGCTCTTCTCTCTGGGATACTACCAAATTCAACAATATGCAAATAAAATAGCATGCAGGAAATTACAAGCAAAAGGCATGAGCAATGTCCTGGAACACAACTTCAGCATGCTTATAAAGGTTAGAAAGTCACTGAGTGCATACAAGTAAGGGAGAAGATACTTTTATTCAAGCATGTGTAACACCGACAGACCCTGGTTGTCGGCAGGCAGGATCGAACCTGGGACCCCTGGAGCTAAATGCATGAGCTAAAAGCCACATGGCCCTTAGCTAAAGCTTTAGAGCTCACTGATTAATCTGTAAGTGGTCTCGGTGCCACAACACCATTCCCACATGTGTGTAGGTTACACATGTACAGAAACTCTTCAGCTCTGGAGGTATTTTTTATTCTTTTCCTTAACAATAACTTCAGGTTTTATATAGCACTTCTCATGTGGAAAGATCCCAGAGCACTTTATAGACTATACATGTAGGGGTTGCTCAACGGCCAGTGAAATGCAGCTGCCTCTAGGGTGGAACACAGCAGCTGTTTAACAGCATGCAACAGGAAGTGAACAGCACCGTAACCAATTGTACTACATGAAGAATTGAATCAGGCAGAGTGTAGTTGAAATCTGGCCCAGAACACTGAGGTTAACAATCCTACTCTTGAGATAATGCCAGGGGATCTTTTAATGACCATGTGGGATTGAGACATTGGATTTGCATCTCATCTCTCACCTCTAACTTTAGGCTGGGACAGTGGGCTCAGTATTGATGCACATAGAAGAGTGCCATCTAGTGAATCACTTCCTGCAACATATTCGGTCTGAGGACCTTCATCCAATTACTAAGCAGACTTGACCCTGTTGAGCTTTGGAGAGCTCACCAGGTCATAGCCCCAGGCGGTGTGGCTGCAGGAATGGAGAAGGAGTGCATAGAGATACAGATAAGCAGAAGGAAAGCATGCACTTGTAATGGAAATGAGGGGTTATTAAGGTGCCATATAAAAATGCAAGAAACTTAGTAAAGATAAGAGGAGAGTGCAATGCATTTGTCAGCGAGCCTCATTCCTCTCTGGGTGGTTCTGGTAGCAGGAGACAGGCAGCTCGTTACAACTTGAAGAGGGCTTCTGGAAAGTCAGCTGGTAGGAGAAGGTTAATGGGGATGTAGGCTTAAGAGCATTTTAACTACTGTTTACCCCTGCAGCAGAAGGTCACTGAGTCTCTGGCTTCGGCACATTAAAATCTCATATTGCTCACAATGGTGGCTGAGATTTTCAAAAGTGACTTAGTAATTTTGTCTGCTGCAATCTTTTAAGTGCCTAATTTTAGACAATTCAAAGGGGGCTGAGTCTCAGAAGGTGGGCGCTCGGCACTTTCTGAAAGTCAGAGCCCTCGAAGATGTCTGAAACTGGGCCCCTAAGATATAGGCACTCAAAATCACTAGCCACTTTTCAGAGGGGTAGCTGTGTTAGTCTGTATCCACAAAAATAATGAGGAGTCTGGTGGCACTTTAAAGACTAACAGATTTGTTTGGGCATAAGCTTTCATGGGTAAAAACCCACTTCTTTAGTCTTTAAGGTGCTACCACACTCGTTTTTCTAGCCATTTTTGAAATTCTTGCCCATAGTATCTTGAGGTTCTATCCCCCAGAACTTCCCAACTGCATGCTCCATGCAGGACATTCCTGATCCAGCCAGAGACATGTGGGCAGAGGGGGAAAGTGATATTATCAGCAAGAAGTAAGGAAGACTAGGAGTCAGGAGACCCGAGGTTTTATTTCCAGTTCTTATGCAGGCTTCCTCTGTGACCTTGAGCAAGTCACCTAATCTCTCTCTGTCCCTCAGCTTCCTTATCAGGAACACAGCAGACAATCAGACTTATCTCCCAGGGAGTTTGCAAGGCTAAATTTGTTGATGTTTATAGAGTGTCTTGGATGGAAGATGCAAAGTATCGTTACAGCTCAGTGTTGACTGGTGCGATGGTAAAAACGGAGGAATATCTCTTTAAGAAGAAAGAGATGAGGGGTAACCTGATGTGAACATGAGCTCTGAATAATCCTTGAAAAAGGGAAGGTAAGAGAAACTGACAGGAGGATAGGATACCTCTGGGCTAAGGTTGGTGATCTTCCTGAGAGTAAGTTAATGAGAAGTATATTGTAGTGGCCGACTAGGAATTTCAAATGGTCACTGTGCTTTGTGCTGTAGATGCTCTGAACATCACAGCAGTGGTGAGGACAGAAAGCAGATTATCCTGCCTTAAACTCTTTCAGCTTTCACAGTAAAAGGCCTATGACACACAGTAGGATTCCACTCAGCAGAGGGCAGTGGAATAGTGTCTCTCTTACATATACATGTAAGTAGCCAGTTGGCTACAGCCAATATTGTATTCCATTGAAAAGCGACCTATGGAGAGGTCAAGGGTCTCATTAAAAGGAGATTTATAATATTTAATATCCTTCATATATTTTTAATAGCCTAAGTGACTTGGGCACCTTACTCTCCTTGACTTCCAATGTCTGTGAATTCGACTGGTGGCAGGGCACCTAGGAGTTAGCTGTTGCAGCACCTAAGCATCCTTTGTGATTCTAGTCCTTGGTAGCTTAGCTTGAGTGATAGAGGTCACTGCTGGAGGTTGGAGGCTCAAATCCTGCTGTTTAGTGCATCTCAAATGCTGCACATGCTTAGGGGATTTTAGGCGGGAAAAGTCACTGAGAAATGGACAGACACAAAATGAAACAGAATTCTTGGTGCACCATGCACCAGTCCCTCCTGTTCTCTGGCTGTGGCATACCATCGGTGAGTCTCCGGAGGGCTGTAATACGTTGGTATAATTCTGACTGTTGGGCTTGGGACGGGGGTGGCTGGATGGTACTTAATGGCCTGTGATATAGACGAGGTTAGACTAGATAGTTTGGCCTTCATCTCTATGACTCTAAATGGTAGGCCTCAGAGGGTGAAAAAATCTCGACTATGTCCTCCAGTCCATTGTTTCCTGCCCATGAAATGTATTTAGACACAACAAATCCTGCATCTTGGCAGGGGGTTAGACTAGATGACCCTTGAGGTCCCTTCTGACCCCATGGTTCCATGGTTCTATGACTACCCTACAACATAGTGTCTGAATTTAGTTTAAAATGACCCAAGTGATGGGACTTTCAACACCTTCTTTGGAAAACTATTTCACTGTATAAAAGGAAGCCCTCTTCTTTTAAAAAAAAACATAGTCCCCTGCCATCAAAATAACTCCGTGCACCAGTTCAAATCAATAGGCTCCATGAATGCTGTTTCAAATGAAGGGTCCTTTGAATGTATTCACATTGTTGTTATTTATCTGTAACATCAAACAAGATTGGTCCTTCATTGTGCTAGGCATGGGTGGCGGGTGAATGCGCCGTTGGGGTAGGTTAGTCCCTGGCCCTTTCCCCTCTGCCCAAGGCCCCGCCCCATCTCTTCCAGCCCCCCTCCCGCGCCAGAGCTTGGAGCACACCGCCCCCTCCCCTCCATGGCCACTGGCTCCCCTGTGTGCCCTCAGCCTCAGCGTGCTCGGGTGGGTGGCGCGGCCGGAGCGCCCCCGGCCTCAGAGCGCTGGGTGGGCAGCGTGGTCCCAGTGTCCCCAGCATTGGACGGATGGGTGGTGCTGGGCCTTGTGCTCACCAGCTCTAGCCTGCCTGCCTCAGACTCTTGGCTGGACACCGAAGAGTGGGAAGGGAACTGGAAGCAGGCAGGAGGGGTCCTGGGAGTGGAGCATGGGCAGGGGGTTATGCTATGCGCCTATGCTATCCGCGTAGGGCTGCCAACCCTCCAGGATTGGCCTGGAGTCTCCAGGAATTAAAGATTAATCTTGAATTAAAGATTATGTCATGTGATTAAATCTCCAATAATACGTCCAACCAAAATTGGCAACCCTATACGCGCCGTCTATTGTGCTAGGCACTGTACAAACACATAGCGAGAGACAGTCCCTGACCCAGAGCTTGCAGTTAAAACAGATGAGAAAAACGGGGTCGGGGAGCGGGGGAGAGAAGAGGGAGAAGCAGAGGCCCATGGAGTTGAGGTGATTTGCCAAAAGTCTCACAGTTGACGAGTGGCAGAGATGAGTACAGAATCCTGAGTCCTAGCCCTTAAATAACAGAATTGCCAACAAATGATTGAAACCACTCTATCTGCAGTAAAAACAACGAGGAGTCCTTGTGGCACTTTAGAGACTAACAAATTTAGTTGGGCATAAGCTTTCCTGGGCTAAAACCCACTTCCACTCCATGCATCTGATGAAGTGGGTTTTAGCCCACGAAAGCTTATGCCCAAATTAATTTGTTCGTCTCTAAAGTGCCACAAGGACTCCTCGTTGTTTTTGCTGATACAGACTAACACAGCTACCACTCTGAAATCTGTCTGCAGTGGGGTTCTTGATTTCCCGCTGGCAGGTTAACGCTCCTCGTGCCACTTTTCCTCTCACCCCAGCTGTACACATACTCTGAAAACCTTGCCAAGCTGGAGACTGACGTGAGGTTTTTTTGTTCAAGTGTCAGAAAAACTAGGGATCGTCAAACACAAATGCTGAGAGCTCATTTGGTTCCACTAATGGCCAATCAATTTGGAATTGAAACAGGGAAACACAGGACTCCTTTAGGCAGGGTATAGACAGGGAGTTACTCTGCTGCAGGGAGTTACCAAGTGACTCATAGCGGCTAGATTTTTAGAAGGGCTTTGACTAGATGATTTCTTATGCACCAACAACATTCGTAGCCAGATGGACTTGTCCCATGATACGTGTAATGCTCAAGCATCCTGAAAATAGTAAATATTTTTTACTAGGAAATAGCCTGTAATTTGTAATTGTGCTGAACACAAATACAGACCATCTACCAGGGATGTAGAGAAGAATGTTTGGGTGGAAGGATCTACACAAGGGAGCAGGCTAAGGGATGCATGTGTGAGAATCTCTGCTAAGCAAAAGGCATAGCTGCTGTGGTCTATGAGCATAGCATAGTGTCCTGACCCGTGACATGGCCAGTTCGTCCCTGTTTGTAGTTATGCAAGCTGATAAGGATAATCAAAGCTCAAGCTCCGGGGTGTAAGCTGATTGCTCTAGGGCTCTTAGAATGGAAATTCCCTCCTTCTTTCCCAAGTACAGGGTGGCATGACTAGCTAGGAACCCTGTGTGCTTCTTTTCTTCCTTTGAAGCGTCTGGTGTTAGCCAGTGGTGACTTAGCTGCCGCGGCCGCACTGTAACGTGGGCAGTGTACACATGCCCTTAGATGGACCAATGGTTTGGTGTGGTTATAGGAGGCATTGGTTGGGAATTTTCCGAGACAGCATTTTTGGTAGAAAAAGGCCAGTTCATCGAAAGTGAAACTGTCCACAGGAAACTGGCACATTCAGTGAATTTCTTTACTTGAAAAACATGTGGTTAAGAAAGTTTGTAACTAGTCAAAACATCCCAACATTTTAACCCTGTCTAAACCAACAGTTTCAGTTTTCCAGTTCCAAAGACTTTTGGTTTTGAATTTAAGTTAATTCTACTCCAAATTTTTTTTTTTTTAAAGCTTCAAATTCAAAACAAACTGTTTCAATTACCCTGAACCAAATTCTTTTTCTGACTTTTCAGTTCATTACATCTTTTGAAATTTTGACTTCTCAGCTTGATGCAGGATGGGAAAAATTACTGAAATCTCGACGTTTTTCACAGGATGAGAAAAACATTTTCCTCCCAGCTCTCGTTATAGCAAACGTTATTCTACTAGATCTGTGGGGAATTTTTAAAATGTGCCATTATGTGCAAGGTCTGTGCAGTTTTATGAATGGAGAAACTGAGGCAGGGGAGGTAAGTGACTCGCCTGGGTTTCTCTTCTGTAGTTGCAGGCAACAGGATATTGCAGTGGTTGGGCTCTGATCCTTCTGTCACCCTTCAAATACATAGACTACAGGAGAATGTGTCGACTTGATTTTCGACTCACATTATTTTTACACTAGTGCAACATTATTCGCTTCATGAATCATAGAAAGGTAGGATTGGAAGGGACCTCGAGAAATCAGCAAGTTCATACCCCAAGGATCAAGGAAACCTAGACCATCCCTGACAGGTGTTTGTCCAACCTGTTCTTAAAAACCTCCAGGGACGGGGATGGCTACAACCTCCGTTGGAAGCCTATTTCAGAGCTTAAGTAACCTTACCGTTAGAAAGTTTTTCTTATATCTAACCTACATCTCCCATGCTGCAGATTAAGCCCATCACTTCATGTCCCACCTTCAGTGGATATGGAGAACAGTTGATCACAGTCCTCTTTATAACAGCCCTTAAAATATTTGAAGACTGTTATCAGGTCTTTGCTCAGTCTTCTTTTCCCAAGACTAAACATGCCCAGGTTTTTCAGCCCTTCCTCATAGGTCAGGTTTTCTAAACCTTTGATCATTTTGTTATTCTCTTCTGAACTCTCTCCGTGTCCACATCCTTCCTAAAGTGTGGTGCCCAGTATTGGACATGGTACTCCAGCTGAGGCCTCACCAGTGCTGAGTAGAGCCAGACAATTACCGCCCAGATCTTATGTAAGACACTCTTGTTAACACACCTTGAAGATCAGCCTCTTTTTTAGCTGCATCACATTGTTGACTCATATTCGATTTGTGAGCCACTATAACCCCCAGATCCTCTTCAGCAATCTTACCCCCTAGACAGTGGGTCCCCATTTTGTAGTTATTCACTTGATTTTTCCTTCCTAAATCAAGTACTTTGCACTTGTCTCTGCTGAATTTCATCTTGTTGATTTCGGACCAATTGTCCAATTTGTCAAGGTCATTTTGAATTCTAATCCTGTCCTCTAAAGTGCTCGCAACCCCTCCCAGCCTGGTGACATGTGCAGATTGTATAAACATACTCTCCATGCCATTATCCAAGTCATTAATGAAAATATTGAATAGTACTGAACCCAGGACTGATCCCTGCGGGACCCCACTAGATATGCCCTCTCGTTTTCACAGTGAACCATTGATATCAACTCTTGGAGTACTCTCGTTCAACCAGTGTTGCACCTGCCACGCCGTGATTTCATCTAGACCGCAATTCCCTGATTTGCTTGTGAGCATGCTATGTGGGATTGTGTCAAAGCCTTACTACAATCAATAGCTTCAGTGGTTTAATCCTGATTTACACCAGTGTGAGTGAGTAAGGAATTGGGGCCAGTGAATTCACTTACATTTTTTTAGTCTGAACGGGGTCACAGGCAAACTATGCCAAGAGCTCTTCCCGGAGCAACCCCTTCCCCAGCTTGGGAGAGCAATCAAAAGCTTGTTTTCTAAATACCAATGAATCATGTTCTTTTGATTTCAGGCACTTGGGCTAATCAGACTCAGCCAGGAACCCACAGACTTCATTGCCTTTATGGTAGCCCTTGGACCAAATACATCCCTGATGCAACTCTATTGACTTCAATTCCTCCTCCCAAACCGCAGGGAGGATGGAGGGAGGGGGGAAGGACTGTCCCTCTAAAAGTCAGCAGTGGAAAGTAAGTAGGAAGCGAGATAAGGAGTCTAATGCCTGGACTAGAGACAATGTCTGAATTACTTGCTCAGTCTTCTGCTATCTCTAGGTGTATGTTCAAAAAGGATGGTTGAAGTAATCTCTGCTGTAACTATGTGGCAGACAAAGCTCATACATATTATGGTGACGGGTGACCTATAATTACCCTAATAGATTGCTGGTCAGATAGAGTTGGGAGTGGGATGGATTGAGAGGGGGAGAAATGAACTGAGTGGAGTTACACCCAGCTCAAGGAAAATACTTTAGGTTGGTTTACCTGGAGGTGGACTCCTTTGTTGCTACAATTAAATGGGACATGATGAAACAGACACTCATCTCAGAGGCTGCTAAAAGCCAATATTTGGTTTCCAACGTTTCCAATATTTTCCCCATCAGCAAAGTCAGGCTTACCACAGCTGTGACACCTTCTGGATCTTCCATCTTTAGGGTGGGAACAGCTTTTTACTACCCTTCAGCCTGTGGGCACAGCTCCCGTGCATGTGGAGCTGTCAGTAGATGCATGCCAAGGGCTTCCCTGTCTGTTTCAGCTTTCTGGGATGTTATCTATCTGAGTTTGGTGCCTTGCCAATATTTAATCGCTCTGATTGCCAAGCTATCTGGTTTTGTATAATCATAATTCCTTTTAACATTTCTTCTCCATCCTCCCTTCCCCCGGGGAAAATGTGTCCTAGTCTCTGAGATACATCCTTCAATTTGATCATTGTCAGACAAAGGGAGGCGTTTGGGCAAATGGTCAGAGCCCCTAACCTGGAGTCAAGGCTCCTGACTTCCATCAAGGGCTCTGCATCCCCTCCCCACTAAGCATCCATGGGCAGACTCAGCAGAGAGGCCCATGACTGAACAGCCCATGGAGAGTGAACTCTTTTCTCATGCCTAGAGGTCAGGGTGGAGGTGAGGAAGGCTGTACTGCTGCAGTCTGAGCTTGGCTGGTTTGTGGATAAATGGAAAGACTGGAGCCTCTAGGGATATCAATGCCGATCTTCAAAAAAACCTACGTACAAAGCACGGGACACATCAGTTCCTCTCAGCCAAGGCTCTGGCTTGATTATGTTTTCAGATCATTTAGTGCTCTCCATTTACCTCTGAAAGTCGAGACGTTCCTTACTCACCCGGATTTCCATTTCCTAACAGGAAATGATTTCCTATTAAACCTTTTTGCACCACCAAAACTTTTGCTCCTGTGTCAAGCTGTGACAGCATTTGCAGGCCTGAGTCACGTTTACACTAAGGCCACTTTACACCACTCTGCTCTTCCCTTTACCCTTCCCGAGTGATCGAAAAGTGGCCTTAGTGTAAATCAGAAGCAGGTCGTTACATGCCTAGCTCTTAGCATTGGGGCTATTACTAGCATATACACGGTGATAGACACAGCTATGCTCATACACAAGATGGGAAGGTGCCCCTTTTTTAGATTCAATAAGAAAGCCAGCGGGTGCTAGTGAACAACCAAATCCTGTTGCCACCAAAATCAACGGGCAAACTCCAATTAGCTTCAGTAGGAACAAAACTTGGCCTCAGATTCCCCAAAACCTCATTGAAAACTTGCTGCATTTTAAAGCTGCATCCTGATACCTTTACTCAAATTGCAGAGCACTGTCCTCCTGGAGTAGTCACACTCATTTCAATAGCAGTAGTACTGGAGTAAGCTACTACTGACCATAAGGGATGAGTATCTAGCCCTTAGTTACTAAGGGCCAGATCTTCAAAGATATTTAGGTGCCTATGTCCCACTGATGTCCCTAAATACCTAAAAAACCCACTCTCTAAATTCTCAATCCTGAAAGTTCGAGCAGACACGTACACCCATCTGAAGTCCCATCAAAGCTAATGGGTCTCCATATGGGTGCAGGGATCCCTCCACAAAGATTGCACATTATGTTTCATGCCTACCCACTGGAATGCTCATTCAAGCCCCAGTGTTTGGTTTGTCTGGTGACTGCGTCTCTGAGGCACTAAATATTGCCTGGGATATTGATCAGTGGACTCACAAGTGTATTCATTGTGGGAGCTAAGGAAGGGGCTTGCCAGTTTGAGGGAAAGAGAAACAGCCCGAATGTCAAACGGGCTGCATGTGCTTGCACAGTTAAGCCCTGGTCTTGCAATCGTATGCTTGCATGGGGCTATGCATGGGTGGGATCGGTGCCCTGATTAGCAAACACAGAAGTGTCAACGGTGTGCGCAAATTCAGCAGCTCATTCCACACTATACATTTCCAGCATCCAGTTTAAGGATTTTTACCCTTTTAAAAACCAGGCCCCAAAATGCAAAGGCTCATGGGAATAATAACAACAAGCGAACCAGGCTTTTTCATCTTTTAACAGAAAAGTTGGGTTTGGGTGCCGTCTGAGAGTTGGATGAGGTTCTGCATGAGTTCTTGTTCTTTCTGAACCAGTGTGCTAGTACCAACACAGCCCAGTGAAGGTGAAAGGGCATAAAAAGACATTTGATCAGATAAACAGGTGATTGGAGCACACTTATGAAGTAAGCAATTCCCGCCAGGGAAGGCGAAGGCGATCCAGATAAGAGGGAGTATTGGATTGACAGCGATTGGATTAAGGTGGCTTTATGAGACCTTGTAGGCCAAGTTCTTCTACACTTGGAAGGGTTGGTTTGTTTTATTGCATGCAGGAAATGTATTGTAAATTCTAGTCTGGCATTAGGGATTCAGAATGTTTGTTGCATTAAAGCAGGTACATCTTCATTTTTAGACACTCTGAGTGCTCACAAGTCTGGCTGCAATTGACAGGAGCAGTGGCTGATCAGCACCTCCAAAAATCAAAACAATTTGCTCTCATGCGAAAATGATGGGTCAAGACCTGGAATGCTCTAGCTAATTACCTACTGTCAAAATAACCTGCGATAAACATAGGTAACCTGACCCACTGGATGGGGGCAGACCAGTAGAAGGGGGCTGGGTATATGTTACTATATTGTTCCAACAAAGGAAAAAAATCTATCTATCTACCTATCTATCCCCACATACCCCCCCAATCTTGTATGAAAACTTTTTAATCTAACCCCTTAAATCTATTATTCCAAACCTCTTGAATCTTGTTTATATCGCCATGCACAATTTGCTTACCCCCAAATTCCACCAGTTATTTAACTCCTGCTTTACCCAATGATTCAGTGTCCCTGGAATGTTTTAGAGAAAGGGGTTGTGTGTGTATGTGTGTATCTGCGATTAGCAGAGATACAGTATGTCCATTGTGAGAACACAAGAATCTTTAATTAAAGAGGGCTCGGAAGGCGAAAAAGGGCAGCAGGAATCACTGGGTGAAACTCTCTCTGGACCTGTGGGATGCAGGAGGTCAGACTAGATGATCATAATGGTCCCTTTCGCCCTTAAAAGCACTATGAACACAAGTTCTGCTGGTCAGTGGGATAGCTGGGGGAAAAAATTGTATTCCGTGATCAGGAGCAACCTCCTCTAACAAAAGGATCGCCCTAGCCCACCTGAGAATGGAATGTGAGGCTCCATCCAACTGGCCTGATCGCTTTTGACAGCCCCCCTCGACACTGCCTGGTTGGTATGGCAAATCGTCCTTATTACCTGCTGGGGTGAATGAATCCCCTTTTGTGCTGGCATTGTCACGCCGCATTAGACTGACAATGGCCCAAGATATTTTATATGAAATTCGCCCTCACTAGTGATTAGCTAGGACCAACTAAGTCATAGCAACCTAGAACTATGCATTGGCCGGGCCCCGTTGTCGGCCGAAAGGGAAATCCCTATTCAAATGGTTTAATAAAACAATCTAAAGGGCGTGTGAATCGTGAAAAGCATTTTCACTTTTCTCTTTAGCTTAATCTCATGGTCGCTGGGATATTGTGCTCAGAGCAGACCCCAGCAGGGTGCGGGCTAAGGTCCCCCATCAGCCCTTTTTACAGTCTCCTTTTCTGCGAGTTAATGATATACCGGTGTGATTGCCTCCCGCAGCAAGAAGCAACACGCATTTGATGAAAAGGATGGCCCTCCTAACACATCCTAAATGGTAACAATTTCTCATCCAGAGGTCGCAGGTCATAACCTGGATTTTGTGACACCGCCCAGCTCCTTTTCAAAGCCTGGTTAAAGCTGCAGGCTGCTCCGAGACCCTGATGCACGCACACAAAGTTAGCTGAAGGCTCCCCGCTCCACTTGAAGCACAATTTTAAGGTTCAGAAGCAATTGGATTGCTCAGTTTTTGGGACCCAACCTAGAGTTTGCTCCTCTTATTCTCCCCTGATCGAACCCACCCAGGTTGCAAGGCAGAGAAAGGGAAAGAGACCTTTGGCTGCTCGGAGGATAATCCCATGCTCCTTGTATATTTAGAGGGCTAGCTGCTATGCTCCCTGCACAAGGCTGAGTAGCCCAGCTTGGCATGCAGTGTTCACTGGGGGCTCGGGTGGAAGGCAGACACTGTTCCAAGCTGTGGGCTGGCAACAGAGCTGGTGCTGTTACCACAGCTGAGGATTTTAGTCCCTGCCACTCCTGTGCCCGCATTCCATGGGGCAGCATAACCACTTCCCAGTAGGAGTGCATCCAGCCAGCCCTGTCTCTGTTCCTTCCTATTACAGCTCCAAACGTCTGCTTTTGGCAGGGGACGGACTGGCCTTCACAACATGCAGATGATGCAGGCCTCTGGCACAGGCTCCCCAGATCCTGCCCCCCATGCAGAGTGGAGCTGCTGCATGCAGAGTGGACTTTCCATGGCTGTACCTGAGTGCAATTCATTTAAATGGCTGCAGATTTCCCCCCACCCCTTTTATTTAGGTCCTTTCTGTCATTCCCTAACCCCAGCCTCGGGAGTGGGGAAAGGGAGGTGCTGTGGGAGCATCAGAAGGTTTAGCTCAGGCTGGGTGCTTGTCCATCCTTTATCTAAACAGCTGAAACCTTTGTGTCTGCAAATTGAGACTGGAAATCCCCAGGGAACAAGCCCTCTCATGAAATCTCCGGCAGCCTGGCTCCCCCTCTTTCCCCCCCCGCCAGAGCTCAGAGGCACGGGAAAATGAATCAGAAGGGGAATGTAATAAATGAACTTTTTCCAACCACCAGAAAAGTTTGGGCACCGTGTCGAAGCGGGGAGGTTCCCGTGGCGTTTAGTAGTTCAATATTCTTAGTGGACGCTCTTCTCATAGAGATGCTGTAGCTCAACCTGAAGTTAGGAGGAATGCAGGAACCGCTGGGAGAAACTGGGGGACTTGTGTCATGCGGGAGGCCAGAGTAGATGAACATAATGACCCACCTTCTGGCCTTAAAAATCTATGAATCTGGGTTATCCTGTCTGGTTTATGTCTCCTTGGGGATGCTTTTGAAAAGCAGTTTCAACTAGCTTTTGTTCTGGACATGAGCAGTGTCTTTCCATAAGTGTACCAGTAGGAATTGTAAGCAATCTGGGGCCGAGACTGTCTATTTTATTATGTGAGTGTACAGAACCAAGCACAACAGGGCCTAGATCTGTGCTGGGCGCCTCTGGTGCGACTGTGATACAAATAAAATAACAACGGTAGAGCTGGGCAAATATTGAAACAAAGGTCGCATGACCATTCCTTTGAATAAAACAGAGAAATCACTTTTATGGTGTTCGTGGCCCATTTAAATTACTTTCTGCAAAATTAATGCTGGCAAAACTACTTTGGGGAAGTGTCACAAATGCTTGTGCAAATAGGCATTTGATGACTAGTCATGCTGGGACTGTTCCCAATCTTTGAAAGATCTTTAGCATTCTTGAGTGTGCTTTGGTGGCCTTCAGAGTCGTCGAGTCAGGGAGGGGAAAAGATACCATGTGACTTAGGTGACAAATCACAGCGTGTAACAGCCAATGAGAGGAAGGATGGTTTTGTGGTTTAGGCACTGGAGAGGAACTTGAGAGATCTGGATTCAGTTCCAGGCATGACCACAGACTTTGTGCCAGTCACTTAAATCTATCTGTGCCTCAGGTCCCCACATCTGTGAAATGAATAATGCTGATATTTCTCTACCTCCTGGCCGTGGGGTGAGGACAAGTTCCTTGTTAGTGGGGTTCTCAGATACAAAAAAGATGGAGGCCACAGCGCCAGCCACCCCGAGACCCCGCAGCAGACCAGCCAATCCCAGCCCCAGCTCCAGCCCCAGCCAGCCTGGGCCAGCGCAGAGCACCTGGAACTGCAGGAAGGGATCTGGGGGTGGAGTGTGGGTGGGGCCATGCCAGGCTGTTTGGGGAGGCACAGCCTCCCCCAGCCTATGATACACGCCGCCCATTATCTGTGTTCTCATTGGTACATACTGAAGTAAATTAACTACCATATTTTATATAACAAATTCCCACACAGTTTTAAAGCTTTGTCTGAATAGCCTATTAGGAAAATGCAATAAATACAATAATTAATAAATAAAATCCACCATTACGCAATTTCTCCCATGTACCCCCAGGAGTATGCACACCACAGTTTGGGAACCTCTGTTAGGTTGAATATGTTCTTTGAATGATGAGCATATTAATAACAATCAAAGCATGTGCATAATTTGCAAACAGAGAAGGGGGCTAAATTAATTGAATAAGTTTCCGACAGTTTGCTCAGCTCTATTCTTAACCATCAGAGAGCAGATGCCAATGGGAGAGTACGCTAAGAACTACATCTTCTGAATGCACCCAAGCCACCAAACCAATCAACTGAGCAATTGGTCTGAACCCAACCAAATCACCAATGAAAAGAACTCAAATGGCTCCATCCTCTGCTGGAGAACATGACAGGTCACCACTATCCATATCCATATCTGCTGCTGGTGCTTTTCACAGATCCAAAGCTTGGTCACACAGGCCCAGATTCCCAAAGGCATTTAGGTGTCTAATTCTCATTGAAATTAATGGGAGCTGGGCCACAAATACCAGAGTTTCCAGAAAGCCTTCAACATACATTGTGACCCCAAAAACCAGCCTTTGATGTTCTGAGATACATTCCCCTAAAGCTACCAAACCTAGGGAGGCTTTTGCTCATCATATTAACCATAGCAGCCGGGAAACTCATGGTGAGGTAGCTCACAAGTGGAAAGCCTGTGTTTATTCTAAGCCAAACAGGTGAAATACTAGATATGGAGCAGGCCACAGCTTGGAGTTAGACAGCCCCATACACAGGATGAGGAGAATTGGGCCTTAGCCATTGAGGTACTTGTAACACCTCAGAAAGAGCATCAGCCAACAACGGCGTTAAACCAGAACTACCCTGCGTTGGGACAACACCTGCGTATCCAAGCGTAAGATTCATGCTAACTCCCCTTGTGTATAAAACCTCTAAACCAACTAATTGTGGAGCCCAATGTGTAACAAAAAGACACAAAATATTCAGGCATATAATTGTGTGGGACAATAAAGTACCAAACATCTGTTTCCTTCTCATCTATATACAACAACTATAGCACGCACAAAGCCAGTACATTCACCCGCAAACATTCTTAGGAATGGCCTCTGTTGAATCACAGAACAAATACTGCTGAGATAAAGGGTGGTGCAAGTTGGATTTTCCCTTCCCCATATGCTTCCTCTCAGCTCTGTTGCGAAAGGACTACTTCTGTTTGGCATGACGGTAGTGCAATCTGCATGCCAAGCCAATCCTGGTCCTTTCTGCTGAGACTGCTAACATGGGTGCCATTTAATGCTGGTTCTGTGATGCTGGCAAGTGCTCACAGGCATGTACTTCAGGACTCGCTTGCCTTGGGGCCTGCAACCTAGACTGAGGGGCCAGTTTGTGACTGTTTAGGTCACCAAGGAGCTGCCTGATGTAACAACTTCTAATCGTTATTGAACAAGGCAGGATTTGAACCAGCAATCTAGAAACAAAGCCCTCAACAGACCATGATGGTCTTAGCCATCCACTCTTCCTTAGTAGGAAATTGCTGTACAAGCAAAGGATACCAAAAACAAAAGTATAAGATCTCCAGACAATCCTTCATCACTTTAAGGCCTTGTCTACACTATGCGGGGGAGATCGATCTAAGTTACGCAACTTCAGCTACATCAGCTGAACCCCCGGTAAGTGTAGACAAGGCCTTAGTCATAGTGAGCTGGTTTTACCAATCTTACTCACAATCTGCCTTTACGTGAACTCTAAGTGGGAGCATCACCCATTCTACTTAACTACAGATGCAGAACTATCTTGCCAAGTCCCATAATGCATTTGGTTTCTCCCAGCCCTTGTGGTGGCCAACAGTGTGGTTGAAACTATGCTGCAGATGCTAAATGACTAACCTGGAAAACACCCAGGCGTGGTTCCCAGTTCCAACCCTAGCTGAGGACGGGTTTTGTTGTTTAATGCAGGAACAAAGCCATGCACCCAGATCTCCTTCAACAGACAGCTGGCGATTAAAGGCGTTCTGAAGGGAGCTGCTCAGTTCGGGCCTTTTCCTAGGTGTGGGGCACTTGACACCAGGGTGCTGGTGGGATGGGAAGACAGAGAACAGGATGCTGCGGGTATTTATTTCGAAGAGGAAATTTAGGGTCTAGCAGCTGTGTCCTGATTTTCACAGCTCTCTTGCGTCCTGCCAGATTAACGTACAGGATGCCAAATAATAATAAAACATTGCTGTTATGCAGCCCCCTCCCCAGCAATCCGTGGATCCAAATGATATTAATTATTTAGCCTTGCAACATCCCTCCGAGGAAGGTATTATTATACTACTGGGTACGCTGAGAAACAGAAGGCTTGCCCTAGATCACCCAACAGGTCGGCAAAGATAAGACAATGAATTCCTGACTCCCAGTCCCTTTGTTCTTGGGGTCACTTTATTTTTGATCCCAAAGGACAAAATAGGAAAGGTCATAATAATAATACATAGTTCTTATGTAGCACTTTTCATGAGGAGATCTCAAAGCACTTTACAAAGCAGCTCACTAGCATTAGCCCCCATCATAAAGATGGTGAAACTGAGAAGCGAAGTGACTTGACCAAGGTCACTTAGGAGGCCAGTAGCCAAGCCAAGAATAGACCCCAGGTTGCCTGAGTCACAGTCCAGTGCTCTATCCACTAGTTCACACTGTCTCCCTCTCTGCCGCCCCTTGGAGAGCAGCTGCCCAAACACCATATTTCAGCACCCAAACTTGTGTCTCCCATACTGCCTTGCCAGGTCACAGCTGACGAGGTCTTATGCCACAGAAGCGGGTGGGGCTAGGGGTTGTAGCGTTGGAGTCGGGAGGGATGATAGATACCAGACGACTGCTAACTACTATCACCACCAGCACTGCCACCCCAAGAATCCCCTTCTAAACGGGTTCCCTTCACCCCTGAGTATTCCTCCAGAAGTGCGATGGTTTATCACATATGCAGAGAGGTACCAGACCCTTTTAAAAAACTCAGACTATAACTCATTAGACTGAAACTGCTTCAGTCTATCCTATAAATCCAAGCGCACCCATTTAGGGAGTGATCTAATGCCCACTGAAATCGATGGAAAGACCCCCACTGACTGCAATGGGAACTGGCTCAGACCCTTTGTTCTCCATCGCTGTCACTGGACAGGGCATTATTCTTCCCTTCCTGTCTGAAATCCTTGTTTAGTGCTGTTGTGGGCTGTTAAACAGCTGCCACAACTCCCTACCAGAGGTGGTTGCATTTCAGTGGTGGCTGAAGTGATGCCTGATTCCATATGCAACATGTACACGTGTGTAATTTATCCAGGGCCAGGCACTTGCCAGCTTACAGGAAGTGTGCAGCACCGTAAGGATTTATAATTGGTGTGCCTCACCTTGGCTGCCACACAGCAACAAAACCAAAGCAATACATTCTGGGATTGCTTGGGACAAAAGTCGCTAGCAAAGCCACCATTGATATTAAATATGAGGAACCTTGGTGGTGATGCTGCTGTGATGTGTCTACTAATGAGCAGGGATCTATAATACGGACGGTTAAAAAAAAACACCCGGCGAAATTTCTTTGCAAATTCGTTACTGAGTAAATCCAATAGAGCAACACTGGGCCTGGTTCACCTCTGTCTGGTGTAAATCAGGTGGAACTCTGTTCAGGTCAATGGAGTTAAGCCAGTGTAAATCAAAAAAGAACCAGGCACTGGCTGAGTCCATCATTATGGATACCACATCTTAGCTATACTTTATACAAACACTTTTGTTTATTTCAAGCATTGTTATTATTATTTTGTATTACACTGCTGCCCCACCCCACAGAGGTCAGGGCCCCAGTGTGCTAGGTGCTGTACAAACATAGAGTGAGAGACAGAGGCACAGCAAAGAGACACACCCAAGGTCACACAGCAGCTCAGTGGCAGGCCCGGGGGTAGAATCCAGGCCTCATGACTCCCAGGTTAGTATCTTAGCCACTACAGCAGAGTTCTCATTTCAGTAATCCCCTTTAGGGTCTCTTCTCTCTCCATGGCTTTCCCTTCTTTTTCTATGCTCCCTCGTTTCATTTGTTTCCATCTCCCATGTTAATTCCCTTAATCCTTCAGGCATTCTGCATGTGCCCTCCGAGGGAATGAGTGTCATAACATACGCATTCTTAACCCAACTTCTTTGCTTGCACAATTAGTGCTCATGCTACTTGTCTAACTATTTCTAATGCTGAATATTTAATATGAAAACTGTAATTAAAGTGTTATTCATTAAAGAATACCTGAGCCAATTTTTTTTAATACCCAAAGTAAATATCCCACTTAGGGGCTGAGGGCCTGAGAACTGTGGTGAGTTCCCCTCCCCCCACCCCCAAATCAACGCAGCTGGGTTTGATATTATGAAGAACATGGGAAAGCCACCAAAATCACAATAATATTTACAGGTATTTGCTCTGCAGGTGCAGAGACCAGTCCTGCAAGGTCACTGAAGTCAATGAGAGCTGAAGGCACTCTGCGCCTTGCTCGGTAACTCATAGGGTATACACCTAGAGCTCACCAGCTTATACACTTGGACCCAGATCCTCAGTCGGTGTAAGTTGGCATAGCAGGTTTGATTTAAGTGGAGCTGTGTCAGGTGATGCCAGCTGAGGATCTGGCCTCTTCTTGGCTTGGTGGGACTGTTCACACAGTCCTTCTAAACAGCTCAGTTCTGCGTCCCTTACTCATGCAAACAGCCCAGACTAATATGAGCAGTGCCAGGCTTTCAGGAGTCAGAGTTGCAGGAGTGAGGCTGGAGCCCCGGAGATAGGGATTTGGAATTGTCGGGGGAGAACTGCTAAGGTTTATAAAATCATGACTGGTGTAGAGAAAGTCGATAAGAAAGTGTTGTTTACTGCTTCTCATAACACAAGAACTAGGGGTCACCAAATGAAATTAATAGGCAGCAAGTTTAAAACAAGTTCTTCACACAATGCACCGTTAACCTGTGGAACTCCTTGCCAGAGGATGTTGTGAAGGCCAAGGCCATAACAGGGTTCAAAAAAGAACTAGATAAATTCATGGGGGATAGGTCCTTCAATGGCTATTAGCCAGGATGGGCAGGGAAGGTGTCCCTAGCCTCTGTTGCCAGAAGCTGGGAATGAGCATCAGGGGATGGATCACTTGATGATTACCTGTTCTGTTCATTCCCTCTGGGGCACCTGGCACTGGCCACTGTCCGAAGACAGGATACTGGGCTAGATGGACCTTTGGTCTGACCCAGTAGGCCATTCTTATGTTCTTATGTTAAAAGTTTGTGGGGGTAGGGGGGAGCGGGCTGGAAAAGCACCCAAAATTTGGATGCTTATCCAAGGTATATCTGAACTATCCAAAGCTCTTGGGCCTCCAAGTCTCATATGACCAGCTCACTTGTCAGATGTTTCAATATTCCCTTCTTCCAGCTGACTGGGAAGTATCGCAAGAAGAGCTTTTCTTGGGGCCTTTGCAGTTCAGGTCCAAGATGGAACAAAGAAGGGCAGAGGCAAGCGAAGTTATGAACAAGAAGAACAGTAGAAGGTTAGCTGGGCATTGTATTAATTTCTTAAAGCATTCAGCAGTGGCATGGTTTGAGACTCGGGAAAAGACTGAGATCAGTTCACCCAGTCTCTAGTTCAGAGTGGGGTATGCGTTCAGAGATGTCCAGCAGCAGCTCTTCTGGGTGCTGTAGCAAGTCCAGGCCAGAGGAGGAAGGATGGGCTTCCGGTTAAAGCTGTGTGGCCAGGGAATTTGGAAAGCTGGGGTCATTTCTGAGCTCTACCATGAACATCTTTATGTTCAACACTTAAAGTTGCCAACCTTTAGAACAGGACTGATCACACTGCCCTATCTCATAGTGAAGCTAAATCCATCCATATGTGGGAGGGGTTCAGGTATTAGGAGGATGGGGGGCATATAAATAGGTGGAGCGAAGAAGTGCAAAGATCTGAAAGCAGCTCTTATGGGGAATCTGGTAGGTACCAGGGGTTCATGCTTTTCCCCTTTGATGTGTGTTCAAACCCCACTCGGGTTGGACTAGATATTCTCCATTTAAGATTAATTTAAGACTAGAATAAGGATAGGGGATATCCCTTCACTCCCATGAGCACCACGTTTACTCACAGTATATAGAAGACATAATAAAGGTTGTAAACCAGAAAAGACTTGGGAAGCCCGAGGGCAGTTGTATGGGCCAGGAGATTTAAGGAGCGGGCCAAACTGTCTTGAGTAATGGAATAATCATGGTACTTCCATGCCTAGGGAGAGCTCATGTCTTATTTTATCTCACTTACCAGCATGGTCACAGAGTCTTGTTCATTGATGTCTTCAGGGAAAGAGACTAGGGTGGCTGAGGTCTTGTGCTGGTCTGTGAAATACATCTGTGTGGCAATAGCACAGCTCTTCACACCCGGGGGCTGTTAGATATGCGAACACTGGTATGTTTCCAAAGCTCTGAGTGGGAGGGGGGGGGGGGTTCAGCAGATCAGCCACCATTTGCTTTTTAAATGAGCGCAATAGAGATAAAGCCCACTGGCCCTTTGCGTCGGGCTGCAGGGTTGCATCGCCTAGTGTCTGTCACACTTGAGTATTCCTCGGGGAGGTGTTATTTATGAGGTGGGAGGGGCTATGCTTCTGGCAGTGGGATATACTGAGACTTTTCACTGGTTCACATCGGGCTCAAGCTGGTAACAACTGAAAGTTGCTCCCATGGGCTGAATGTTTAGTAGCCTATGTGAAATGAGGGGTCCAGTTCCTTGGTGGGGGGGGGGCACCCGCATTGCAAACACACAGTTCCCACTAATTGTCAGCCGTGGTAGAAGCCAAGGATTGAGTGGAGCAGAAGGTAGGAGCCTGAACTTCCCTTTCACCCCGAGAGGTGCTCCCTCCAGGGCAGGGCTGAGGAATGTTGGTAGGGCTCTGTAAGGGAACCTTGAACTGCCAGGGCCTGCATTTCCCCTGTTCGGACGATAAACAGAGGACGCCAGTCTCTGCGGCACCATGCACCAGCACTCAATACACTTGACAGCAGAAAAACAAAATACCAGTTGATTGTAGATTCTTAAAGTCAAAATTGGAGGAGGTGGGGGCTGTCTAAGGGGTTAAGCAAGTAGGTCAGGATTTCCTGGCCCTTTAAGCCTAAAACACAAAGTTTCCTATATCAATAGGCCCAACCCTGATGAGAGAAGCCAAATATATTTACAGCCATTGGTTAGAACAAGTTAGTGGTCAACCCCATAAAAAGGGAATAATGCTCAGTTAATAGCCCTGAAGTGCCTGACGCTGTGACCTCATGGAGTTGCAATGACGATGATTGCAGTCTCCTTGCAGAGAGCTGTAATGCTGATTATTTCAGTGTGATTTTTTTTTTATTATTGTATCCTTCCTCCTTTTTAATAATTTTAATAAGACCCACGCTTGTTAAACTCTATACTGTTCCGCAGCAACAGAACAGCCATTTACATCAATGCAACTGTGACGTGGCTAGTTGTTACAGCAGAATATCACTGCTTTTTTTAAAAAAAAATCAGGTTAAAGTTGGAGAATTATATGGCCTCTCTTATTAAAATTATTTTCCACCGTAGGGGCTCTGGGTGGCTGATGGCCCTGATGCCAAGTGGGTGTGTAGATTTCAGGGGAGTCCTGGCAGCATAAAACTGGAGTGATACGGTAGTGAATTGGGCCCAATAATGATTGACAGGAAAGTAATTTTCTGGCAGTTAATGACTGGCTTGGTTTGAAGGCCTGGGGCCTTGAGGAGAGGCCTTGACTCTTTCAGTTGGTTATTTGTTGCCAGGAAAGGTCCAGCCCACTTGCTGCTCCTTATTATTGTTGGAAATACCAAGCTGAAAACCAAGATGGGGCCAAGATTTGCTGAGCAATTTGAAAGCTTGTCTGGCATAGAGATGGGGTACAGCAACCCCATGAGAACAGGACTCCATTTTGTCTCCCACTCCATTTAGTAGACAGATTATGGTGAGATAACATGACGAAACAGTTGTCCCCCTCCAACTCTTGCCGGTGCAAAGTAATCCCTGGTGTAACTCCATTGAGATCAACGACATCACATCAGTAGTGGATTTGCTCCAGGATTATTATTAATAGAGCATGGTAAATGTACACAACTCTTTTCAACCCCCTTAAATACCAGCACCTCACTTGCAGGAGCTAATCTAGACAGTTATGACACAGTAAGTCCAGTTCAGACACAAAAGGATGTTCCCTTCTGATAGAGAAGATACAGGACTTGGGTGTACTAAACACAAATGGGGTTCTCTATTTAGGAGGCTGGGTTCAAACAGATTCTTTGTTGTTACTTGTATTACAGTAGCTCTTAAAAACCAACGCCCTGTTGTGCTAGGCAATGACCCAAATCTACAACAAAAAGTAGTCCATATCCCAAAGCGCTTACACTCTAAATAGCTGTCTAGCTCACCAGCTGAGGAACATCTACATATTCATATTAGGTACTGGGAGATTCCATGCTTGAAAATGTAGCGAGTAGAAATGGTTGGAAACAGCTGTAAATGGTCCACAAAAAATGTGGAACAAATGTAAAAATTTCCATGTTGTTTGAAATTTTTCATGGAATGTTTTGTTTTTCTGACGAAACACAAAGCAAAACCAAACAAAAAATGTTGGTTTTCAAAAATTAAAAAAGTTGGGGGGTTGGTTTTTGTTGTTGTTCTTTCCCGTCCTTTTTAATCCCTTTTCCTCCCTGAAAGTCAAAGGGAGTTGAGTGCCTAACTGCCCTTTGGGTTTCTGAAACTCTCCCCCTAAAATCCCAAGCAATACAACTTCTAATACTTCCTGACAGAGACACTCTCACAATCTAACCCTATCACGAGGCCTTGATACAATGCTCTGGCATGGACTTATTCATGCTGTTTGTCATATCCTTTAGTGTCCTCTGCTATCATGTCTCTCTTGCTTCGACCATTTATCGGATCCGCACTGAAACATTTCTAAGCTATACTGTTGTCAATGACCCTAGATTTGGCAAACTTGTCCCTGTGATTAGAACAAGGTGTTTCTTTTGGGAGCAAGCTATGCCTCTTGTCTCTGAGAGCTGCTCAGAAAATGGAACTTCTGTTTTGACATTTTGAAAACAGAAAACAAAAAAATGTCCTGAATCAAAATGAAAAAGCTGACATTTCAAAATTTCCTGTGAAGCAAAAAATGCAGATTCAGGGATATTGAAACATTTTGTTTTGAAAATGATGGCTCGTTTCATTTGGATCAGGTAAAAATGTTTCATTTTGATTATTTCAAAAGATCACATAATATAAAATATGAAATATCATATATATTATGTAAATACATCATGTTAATATAATTATTGTAGGCGGTGTTGTTATAACTGTGTTGGTCCCAGGATATTAAGCGACAAGGTGGGTGAGGTCATATCTTTTACTGGACCAACTTCTGTTAGAGATTCAAGCTTTCAAGCCCCACAGAGCTCTTCTTCAAGTCTGGGAAAGGTACTCCGAGCGTCCCAGCTAAATGCCTACCATTTCCCAGACCTAAAGAAGAGCTCTGTGGGGCGTGAAAGCTTGTCTCTCTCACCAACAGAAGTTGGTCTAATAAAAGATATTACCCTACCCACCTTGTCTCGCTAAAATTTATTTTGTAATATACTAGTCAAAATGAAACATTTTTTCTTTATTGATCTGAAATGCGACATTATCAAAACAAAACCAGAAAGTTGAAACAATTCATTTGAAAGTGAAACAATTCATTTAGACTTTTTTTCTGTAAAACATTTTGATGAAATTGACACATTCCCCCCAAAACATTTTGATTTGGATGAAACTGCATCTTCTGACGGAAAACTCTTCAGTCAGAAAAGTTTCAACCAGCTCTCATGCCTACTAAGTGGATCATCAAGTGTTGGAGATTAGGGTTCTCACCCCTCATGGGCCACCTCCTCTCCCATTCACGATGGATCGTACAACATCCTTGTGGCAATTATAGCAATGGACTTCCATGGAGAAGTATTATTGTTAAGAAAAGATTTAGTATATTTTTCACTGTCTTTTAATGTGATTTAGCAGCTGGAAACAAGGAAGAGGAGCCTGTGACATGTGCCCAGCCGGCAATCTGTGGCCCATCAGCAAATTTTTCATGAACCATTTGTGGACTGTGGACTATAGTTCGAGAAAGAATGTCCGAGGTAGACCAAGAAAACTGCTTAAATGAAGGTATCTCTGCTGTAGGACCCAACTCATGTTCTTTGATGGCCCCAAACCTCTGAGCTGTGTGAGGCCCACTGGATTTGCACTAGGAAGGCTTTCTTTTGCTCTATTTTTCTGAAGGATCAAGTTTACTTCTAACTAGAGCGAGTCAGAACATTTTCAGTGGAATGTATTTTTGGCACATGGTGGTGTTTGGTCAAAGCTGAAACATTTTGTGGAGACGTATTGAGTTTGAGGAAGTTTTCAAAGGCAAGGTTTCTGAGGTCCCAGAGAGAGAGATGAATTGAAAACCTGGCCTTTCTGATCTGAAAATCTGTGCTGTTTCAACACAATTCCAGTTAGTGAAAATCTTCTAATTTTTTCCCCCTGTAGTGGAATGGAAACAAATTTAGAAACCTCAGTGGTTGTTGTGAAACAGAATTGTCCTCCGGCTATGTCTTCTTCTGATGCCATGCAATACAGGTGTGACACACAGGAATGCTGGGAAGAGGCTGAGCTTCCTCTGGCCCCCGTCCCTGGCCCCCGTCACATGAACTGGACCAGGGTTCGAAATGTGAATACCCCTGGGGCATGAGAGAGGTCGGTAGCCACTAACCCCCGTGGTTCCTGATCTAGAGATGACTGGTGGGCTGTGGGGGAAGGGAAAAAAACTGACGCACAGCAGGGGAGATAAATGAAGGTGAGTTAGAGGGAGGGAGGAACAGACATATCCTGGAGCAGCATGTACCCCCCAACCCACGCTCTCCAGTGCCCTGTATCCCCAACCCTCCTGCTTCTCCAGTGCAAGGTACACAACTGCCACCCTTGCCCGGTGACATGGTCTCTGGTATCAACCCATCCAGGTTTTGGTATTAGCCCCGGCCTGCCTTCCTCTGCTCCCCCCAGGTGCCTCAACACCCCCCCCCCCACACACGTCCTGAGCATTCTCCCACCATGCCTGTCTTAGGAGGATCCCCCTCACCTGCCCATCTGCCCCACCCCTCCCGGGAGCCCCACTCCTTCCCACTCCTTCTCCAGTGGCAATCTTAAGAAAGGTGTTTATTGGTTTGAAAACATCTGGTTGCCAGGACTCCTTGATCTACAGCATGGCCAGCGCAATGCCCTGAGCAACTGCCTTTCGAAGCTCAGATCAAAGTTTCAGCTGACACGAGGCTGGCAAAGCTTGCTGGCTGATCAGCCATTGTTCATGCCAAGTATTCTGCACTGCAAGGGGGTAGCTAGATGGATAAGCTGCTCATTTGGGGGGTTCTCAGGAATCCAAATACACCTACATAGCTCTTTATTAGGGTTTTTTCAAGTGTGGTTGGTTTTTTTTGGTGCACGATGCTATCTAAGGGACTGAAACAACCTGGGATTTGGTCTTTCCCCAGCATTTCTAGTGTAATAATAGCACTTTTCATCTTCAAATCATGTGACCAGTATTACGCCCCAAATTCCGCTCTCCTGCGCAACACCGGCTGAGTCAATGACATCATGCCATTGTCACTCTCAGTGGAATTTGCCCTTCCCTGATATGCATCCTCCAAGCACAGAAATACCATTCAAAGACTAGGTGCTGGGTCCTTTTCGCCTGCTAGATGGCTTGGAAATCTTGTGAGAAAGAAACACGAAAGCCAAGATGTTCCTGATGGAGATGATGTGCCCTCATTATTCCTGCCGGCAGTCTGTTCCAGAACCTCCCTCCTCTCCTGCTGGGAAACCACCTAATTTCCAGACTCGGTTGAGGCGATGGGGCTGGAATCTGCTGGGCTGTGTCCCCTGTTTGTTCCACTCAATCCTCACTGACTCGCTGTCACCTTGTCCTCCCCCATCAGTGTGTTGTAAACAGCTGCTGTCTCTCAGCGTATACTTAGATTGCCAGCTCTTTGGAACCAGGGCTGTCTTGTCGTTACTTATGGGTGCACAGTCCCTGGCACAAGAGGGCCCTGATCCTAACTCAGGCTTCCAGGTGCTACAGCCATACGGAGGAAGAAGAATACCGAGGGGATATGAACCCAGGCAGCATTAGAGCAGAAGCCAAGCCAGACATAACAAGTCTCCCTGACCCGAGATGGCTGGAGTGGAGGGGGACCAAATTGACAGCATTTCAGTCTCATGGACTCCGGGGGGACCAGGTGCAGCAAAACCGCTCCAGGACAGGCACAGTGCTGCAGGGGAGGACAGTGACATTAAGGGTACATCTACAGAGCCAAAAACAACAACAAAAAAATAACCCACGTCAGTGAGCCTCAGAGCACGAGACAACTGACGTGGGCTTGCGAGGCTCACGCCGCAGGGCTACAAATAGCAGGGTAGATGTTTGAGCTCAGGCTGGAGTCTGGGCTCTGAGACCCTCTGCCCTCACCTGGTTTCAGAGCCCAGGTTCCAGCCCACGCCTGAATGTCTCCACTGCTCTTTTGAGCTCCAGGAGCCTGACTCAACTGAGCCAGGCTCTGAGACTCGCTGCTGTGTTGGGTTTTTTTTTTTTGGCCATGGAGACGTACCCTTGGAAGGAAAGGAGTGAATAATATAACTCCCTGTACATCCTCTCTGGTTGAGCTTCCTGTTGTCCCACTGCCCTCTGCTCCGCCTGTCTGACTAGACCTGTCTGAGTCATCCGCCATGTCTCCATGAGGCACCTCAGGCATGGCTTGGCCCGTCTGAAATCACTTAGGAGGCCCCTGCCCTCTCTGCCCTTGAAAACTCACTGCTGTGGTGCTGCTCACCGTGAAGCGTGTGGATCTTTGACCTTGGAAAGTCACGTCCCCTCTGAGCCCCTGCTTCCCTGCCTGCCCCTTGCCTGTCTTCTCTGCTTAGATTGTACAGTCTGTGGGGCAGGGGCTGTGTTTTTCCAGCACCTAGCACAATGGGGCCTCGATGCCTCGTGGAAGCTCTTGGACACGACTACAGGATAAATAAATAATAACCATAGTTGCTTTGGTCATTCCCCTTTGTTTGTCCACCTGCTTATCTGTCTGACTGTCAGCTCCTGGGACTGGCCTGTACAATAAAATACCACAGACGTCCCCCACGTGAAGGAGGTGCTGATCTCGGGAGCTGCTTATGGTAGGAGAGTTTCAGATGCTCCAGTTTTGCTCATGCTCTCCAGGACTCACTGGCTGGAATTCTCTGCCCTGTGATATACAGGAGGTCAGACTAATGGTCCCTTCTGGCCTGAAACTCTCTGAATGTATTCACAGCGGCCAGTGAGGAGCGCCTCTCGCAGGGGAAGAAAAGCCACATTCAGGCATTTGCATCCCCTATGCACCTTCGTCAAGGAGACTGTTGCTGTTTTTTGTGCGTTTTTTTTTTCCAGACACAGGCAGAGCCCCAGCTGGCGTAACTCAGCCTTGCCCCATTGCAGATGCTAGGCTGATTTACACCCGCTGAGGATCTAGCCCTGGCTGGTTGGAGTTGGAGTGGTGCCTAACGACACACTCGTTACCCCAACTTGGTTGTTGCTACAGATAAACACGACCGGAGAGCGTTGGGCTCTGGGATTCCTGCGTGCCCTTTTCTCTCGGGCTCCTTTCCATTTGTGTGTATGTGTGTGTGTTTGTGTGTGTCTGTTGTGTTTAGAGTGCCCATTTATAACTGTGATTCCCACAGGACAAAGGGATGCTAATTAGCTCCACCTACTGTTCCCTTTTGTTGAGGACTAGCTCCCACGCCGGCACTTGGCATTCCTGTATGCGGCAGAGGGAGCTCCTTGTTGCAGCGAGCGGTAGCCCAGTGGGGGAATGTAATGTACCCAGCAGAAAAAAAAATGGCAAGGGCTGCTCTCTGCCAGCCCCCAGATACTGCTGATGCACTGCGGCCAGCAGATGTTTCCAGAGCCTCTCATGGCCAGGAGAGACGCCACTGGTTTTCTACCCACCTCCATCCCACTCCCACCCCCTACCCCTTCTGGTCACTGAAAAATGGGGATGTCAGAAATGCCAGCTCAGGAAATCAGGGTGAAAAGAGAGGAACCAAGCTGAGCAATGGAGACGAAATTCTGCAGCCACATCCTACCCTTGCTGCCTTTTTCTCTTTTGTGTCCATCACTTTGGGATGTTCTCCCACATCTGGGCTTTGGCAAGATCAAGAGCTATTTATAAAGGATGCCTGGAGTATCCCCTTGAAATACTGTTGTCATGCAGGGCCCTATTCAGCCCTGGGGTAACTCCACTGGAGTTGCAAGAGATCTTATTGTACGTCCAAAACAAGTCGGCGTAGGATGCTAGGAATGTAGGATTTGCCACGTCAGCTGATTTGTCTCCCCAGACTGGTGTCAGGCCTCTGGCACATAAGTGCAGCCACTGAGGTAAAAGAGGGAGATTTGTCCGGCCTCAGCTTTTCGTTGTCTCATCGGCCTCCTCCTCATTTGCACTCCTGCACAACCCGCTTCCCTTTCATATCATTGCAACTGTGCTCCATGGGTGGCGCAAAGGAAGGTGCTAACAGCACACAGGGTAAGTTTACATGGCACACTAAGCGCGGGCTCTGGCTCAGGCTCAGGTTTGAGCCCAAGCCTGCTTCTGTCCCCATACAAATCAGACTAACTCAGGTCAGCAAGCCCCTAGGACCCTGCTGGAGGAGAGAGATCAGAACTCATGGCCTGCTCTGACTTGGGTCCAAGCCCCATTATTTTTCAGGTTTAAAACAAACAAAAGAGAATGGTTTGGGAGAGTTATCAGAGGGAAGGGATCAGAAGGAGACCCCATCGACCAGAAGGTATGGGATGCATTGCCCAAGGGATGGGGGTTCCACGACCGCCACTACCAAGAGGAGGAGACGGGTGGTGGTGGTCGGGGACTCTCTCCTAAGGGGGACGGAGTCATCCATCTGCTGTCCAGACCGGGAAACTCGAGAAGTGTGCTG
This sequence comes from Chelonia mydas, assembly GCF_015237465.2. Classification (NCBI taxonomy): domain Eukaryota; kingdom Metazoa; phylum Chordata; order Testudines; family Cheloniidae; genus Chelonia; species Chelonia mydas. Next base: position 254,751,353 of record NC_057850.1, read on the forward strand.
CTTACCTGGAGCGAGAGTTCAGAATGTGACAGAGTGCCTGCTGAGACTGATCAAGCCCTCGGACCACTGCCCCTTCCTACTTCTCCACGTGGGCACCAATGATACTGCCAAGAGTGACCTTGAGCAGGTCACTGCAGACTATGTAGCTCTGGGAAGAAGGATAAAAGAGTTTGAGGCGCAAGTCATGTTCTTATCCATCCTCCCTGCTGAAGGAAAAGGCTCAGGTAAGGACCATTGAATTCTGTAAGTAAATGCGTTGCTACACAGGTAGTGTCAGAGAGAGGGTTTTGGATTCTTTGACCATGGGATGTTGTTCCAGGAAGAAGGCTTGCTAGGAAGAGATGGGATCCACCTAACGAAGAGTGGGAAGAGCATCTTCGCAGGCAGGCTTGCTAACCTAGTGAGGAGGGCTTTAAACCAGGTTTGCTGGTGGACGGTGACCTAAGCCCTGAGGTAAGTGGGGAAGTGGGATACCGGGAGGGAACACAAGCAGGAGGGTGCAACAGGGGAGGCCTCCTGATTCATACTGAGAAAGTAGGGTAATCGGCTAGTTATCTTAGGTGCCTGTACACGAATGCAGGAAGCCTGGGAAACAAGCAGGGAGAACTGGAAGTCCTGGCACAGTCAAGAAACTATGGTGTGATTGGAATAACAGAGACCTGGCGGGGTAACTCACATGACTGGAGCTCTGTCGTGGATGGGTATAAACTGTTCAGGTGGGGGAGAAAAGGTGGAAGAGTTGTACTATATATAAGAGAGCAGTATGATTGCTCAGCACTCCGGTATGACACTGCAGAAAAGCCTGTTGAGAGTCTTTGGGTTAAGTTTAGAGGTGAGAGCAACAAGGTGATGTCGTGGTGGGTGTCTACCATAGACCACCAGACCAGGAGGATGAGGTAGACGAGACTTTCTTCGGACAACTAACTGAAGTTTCCAGATCACAGGCTCTGGTTTTAATGGGGGACTTCAATCACCCTGGCGTCTGCTGGGAGAGCAATACAGCAGTGCACAGACAATCCAGGAAGTTTTTGGAGAGAGTTGGGGCCAACTTCCTGGTGCAAGTGCTGGAGGAACCAACTAGGGGCCATGCTCCTCTTGATCTGCTGCTCACAAACAGGTAGGCGAAGTAGAAGTGGGTGGCAACCCTGGCAGCAGTGACCATGAGATGGTTGAGTTCAGGATCCTGACAAAAGGAAGAAAGAAGAGTAGCAAAATCGGGACCCTGGATTTCAGAAAAGCAGACTTTGACTTTCTTAGGGAACTGATGGGCAGGATCACCTGGGAGGCTAATATGAGGGGGAAAGGAGTCCAGGAGAGTGGGCTGTATTTTAAAGAAGCCTTATTGAAGGCGCAGGAACAAACCATCCTTATGTGCAGAAAGAATAGCAAATATGGCAGGCGACCAGCTTGGCTTAACAGAGAAATCTTTGGTGAACTTAAACACAAAAAGAAGCTTACAAGAAGTGGAAACTAGGGAGGAGTATAAATATATTGCTTGAGCATGCAGGGGTGTAATCAGGAAAGCCAAAGCACAACTGGAGTTGCAGCTAGCAAGGGATGTGAAGGGTAACAAGAAGGATTTCTACAGGTATGTTAGCAACAAAAAGAAGGTCAGGGAAAGTGTGGGACCCTTACTGAATAGGGGAGGCAACCTAGTGACAGATGATGTGGAGAAAGCTGAAGTACTCAATGCTTTTTTTGCCTCGGTCTTCACAGACAAGGTCAGCTCCGAGACTGCTGCACTGGGCAGCACAGTATGGGGAGGAGGTGACCAGCCCTCAGTGGTGAAAGAACAGGTTAAGGACTATTTAGAAAAGTTGAACATGCATACGTCCATGGGTCCGGATCTAACGCATCCAAGGGTGCTGAGGGAGTTGGCTGATGTGATTGCAGAGCCATTGGCCATTATCTTTGAAAACTCGTGGTGATTGGGGGAGGTCCAGGATTCTTGGAAAAAGGCAAAAATAGTGCCCATCTTTAAAAAAGGGAAGGAGAACCCAGGGAACTACAGACCGGTCAGCTTCACCTCAGTCCCTGGAAAAATCATGGAGCAGGTCCTCAAGGAATCCATTTTGAAGCACTTGGAGGAGAGGAAGGTGATCAGGAACAGTCAGCATGGATTTACCAAGGGCAAGTCATGCCTGACCAACCTGATTGCCTCCTATGATGAGATAACTGGCTCTGTGGATATGGGGAAAGGGGTGGATGTGATATACCTTGACTTTAGCAAAGCTTTGATATGGTCTCCCATAGTATTCTTGCAAGCAAGTTAAAAAAGTATGGATTGGATGAATGGACTATAAGGTGGATAGAAAGCTAGCTAGATCGTCAGGCTCAACGGGTAGTGATCAATGCCTCGATGTCTAGTTGGCAGCCGGTATCAAGCGGAGTGCCCCAGGGGTCAGTCCTGGGGCCGGGTTTGTTCAACATCTTCATTAATGATCTGGATGATGGGATGGATTGCACCCTCAGCAAGTTTGTGGATGACACTAAGCTGGGGGGAGAGGTAGATATGCTGGAGGTTAGGGATAGGGTCCAGAGTGACTACTAGACAAATTGGAGGATTGGGCCAAAAAAACTCTGATGAGGTTCTACAAGGACAAATGCAGAATGGATTTAGGATGGAAGAATCCCATGCACGGCTACAGGCTGGGGACCGACTGGTTAAGCAGCAGTTCTGCAGAAAAGGACCTGGGGATTATAGTGGACGAGAAGCTGGATATGAGTCAGTAGTGTGCCCTTGTTGCCAAGAAGGCTAATGGCATATTGGGCTGCATTTGTAGGGGCATTGTAGGCAGATTGAGGGAAGTGATTATTCCCCTCTATTCAGCACTGGTGAGGCCACATCTGGAGTACTACATCCAGTTTTGGGCCCCCCCTACGGAAAGGATGTAGACAAATTGGAGAGAGTCCAGCGGAGGGCAACAAAAATGATTAGGGGGCTGGAGCACATGACTTATGAGGAGAGGCTGAGGGAACTAGGCTTATTTAGTCTGCAGAAGAGAATAGTGAGGGGAGATATGATGGCAGCCTTTAACTACCTGAAGGGGCGTTCCAAAGAAGATGGAGCTAGGCTGTTCTCAGTGGTGGCAAATGACAGAACAAGGAGCAATGGTCTCAAGTTGCAGTGTGGGAGGTCTAGGTTGGATATTAGGAAACACTATTTCACTAGAAGGATGGTGAAGCACTGGAATGGGTTACATAGGGAGGTTGTGGAATCTCCATCCTTATTTGTTTTCAAGGCACGGCTTGACAAAGTTGGGGTTGGTCCTTGACAAAGTTGGGGTTAGTTGCGGTTGGTCCTGCATTGAGCAGGGGGTTCGACTGCATGACCTCCTGAGGTCTCTTCCAACCCTAATCTTCTATGAGTCTATGAAAAAGAAGTACATCTTCCCACAACGCACAGTCAACACGTGGAACTCATTGCCAGGGGATATTGTGAAGGCCAAAAGTATAATTGAGTTAAAAAAAGAATTAGGTAAGTTCACAGAGGTTAGGTCCATCAAGGGCTATTAGCCAAAATGGTCAGGGATATAAACCCCATGCTCTGGGTGTCCCTAAACTGCCAACGGCTAGAAGCTGAGACTGGCCGACAAGGGATGGATCACTTGAAATTGCCCTGTTTTGTTCATTCCCTCTGAAGCATCCGGCACTGGCCATTGTCAGAGACAGGATACTAGGCTAGATGGACCATTGTACTGACCCAATATTGCTGTTCTTATGTGAAGGCAGCTCAAGGCGCAGATCAAAGTCAGAAGGTCTGCACAGTGCAGTATGTACATGTTAGTGTGGCTGTGAGACCTGGGTCCAGCAACGATAAGCCCCAGTTTACCATGCAGTGTGGATGCTCAGGCATGGGCTTGGAAACATTGAGTCCACAAGTCTGGGTCCCACAGACCCGAGCTTAGTGTGCAGTGTAGACATACTCATAGTCACTAGTGCAATGCCTACACATGGAGATAGTCTTCCTTCCTTACCTCACCAGGATCAGCTTATCTCCTGAAGCAGTTCCCCCAGCTCCTACCTCAACATACAATGCTGATTTGCTACTGTATAGAGCCGACACAGCTGCCCTGATTCCAAGAGCTGCCTCTGTCTGTTTTGTCTAGCATCAAGAAAGGAGACAGACAGATCAGGGGTAAGTGGCTGGTGGTCTGCATTTATTCACCTGCATGGCCAAGTGCAACTTGTACGGATAGATGTTCAATCCTGTTCCTTCCAGTTCTTTCCCCCATGGTTACCAGGTACAGTTTGTAGATCTTTGTTGTTGATACCTGGGCAGCTGCCCAAATTGCCATTAGGTGGAAGGGGTGTGGTGGGAAATCAGGTCCTCTGGGGAAAATTTGCATCAGAGAGAGACAGAGATTTTCATCCAACCTCCTACATGTAACATACCAACCTCCCGGAAAAATAAATGTCTCGTGGCTCTCTGCTGATGCCACACTTTATTGCAGAAGTGAAAAAGTCTGATCCAGGATGTGGGGGTAGAGGGTGGGGAGCGGGAGGGAAGGCGTTTGGCACAGAGACGAGCAAGATGTTGGCGCGCCATCAAGAAAATATTATTGAGATTGTCTAAATCCCTTAGTCTTAACACTGCAGCTTCTTGCAAGAGTGATCTCTTCAGTACGGGGCAGAGGGCAAGACTCTTCTGTCAGAGGTGAGAGACTTGGTCTCGCTGAGCAATATGTTACCCTACTGCAAGGGCTTGTGTCCCCCCTAATCTTTAGGGCGGGGAATTTGAGGCCCTGGTCTGTTGCTACTGAAGTCAAGGGCAACACTCCAACTGCTTTCAACAGTAGCAGGATGAAGCTCCTGGTAAGGAATGCCAGTTACTAAGGTATAGCCTGAGCCCGCAGAAACATCCACCCCTTCTGTCAACGTTCAGGAGCTTCTCTTTTAAGAGGAAGGATAGTTTTGTGGTTTAGATGCTAGACTAGACTACAGGAGAGCCTCCTGTCTTCCTGTGTAAACTTGGCCAAATCATTTAACCTCTCAATGTCTCCGTTCTCCCGTCACATGGGCATAATGGTACTTCCTTTTTCCCACTCTCTGTCTGTGTCGAACGTAGCCCTTCAGGGTGTGCGTAGGTGTATCTAACCTGCTGATATAGATTTTATAGCTAAGGTGTCACGGATACTTGCTTTATTAAATAGAATTACCTGCCAATACTTAGTAACATAGCACCACCCCATATTCACTGTGAGAAGGCCTCTGTCATGCTACTGGCCCAGATCCGTGAGAACAGTGACCTGCCTTTGTACGCAGATCTCTTCAACCACCCACCAGCTCGCCTCTTTTCTAGATGCCCTTTATGGTCATTTATGCCACCACAGGACATGAGAGTGGAATCTGCTTGGCGCAACAAGTGGTCAGCAAGGACAGTCGTTAATCACTCTCTCGTCACTGACCCAACCATCTGCCCACCAGGTTCTGAACTGCTAAGGCTCCTGTGTTCATCTCTGAACTGGTTTCGAACAGGACAGGGCAACTGTGTGACTAATCTCTTAAATGCGGTTTGTCTAATGACCCGCGAGGCAGCTGCAGTCAACTTCAGACTATGTCGCATATCCTTGCCCAGTGCCCACTGACATATTTCGACAGCTGGCTACTGGCTCTCCACCTGGCTGATGATGATGCCATCAAATGGCTGGGTACATTTAGGATACGCTGAGACCTGGAGAGAAAACACCAGGTTCTAGAGAGCTCTTTGATCTAGCGGTGAAAGGCAGAACAAGATCCAATGGCTGGAAGTTAAAGGCAAACAAATTCAAATGAAAAATAAAGTACTTTTTTGTTAACCGAGGGTGATTAACCATTGGAACAAACAGCCAAGGGGCTTAGTGGATTCTTCATCGCTTGAAGTCTTCAGATCAAGACTGGAAGCCATTTGGGAAAACTGGCTTTATTGGAGTCAATACGGGAGTAACAAGATGAAATTCTATGGCCTGGGTAATACAGGAGGTCAGACTAGAGGATCTAATGGTTCCTTCTGGCCTTAAAATCTATGAACTGATTAAATGAAGAAATATATGGTTTGGGATCCAGCGTTGTGATATCAGCATAAATGACGTGACATTATTATCATTTATTGTCACTTCCGGATGAAGCCCTCAAAAGATGGGTTGGCATAATTTCTCTGCCTGCTAAGAAATCTACTGTATCTGTCCATCAATGCTTGCTGTGAAATCAAGGTCAAGCCATGATCATCTTTTCACACTTGGGGTTTCAGAACAGGTTGGGGTCCCCAAGGCAGATCACAGTAACTCATTCATTCACATCCTTCCCCTTGCCTTGGCCACCCAAGCGTGGGTTCTCGCAACCTCTGGAAGTCCAAGTCCCTCCCCACTAATAAGGAGACCATCGTACGGCTTCAAAAGAGGCAAGTCTCATGCAGCATTAATCTCCTTGCTGGATATGGGTAATGTTTCCTGGAGTTAAAATCAGAGGAAACTGATCCACAGGTCACACCATTGGCTTTGGGGCTTGGCTTCTGTCATTTGCACACTAGCAGGAGTGATGGCAAAGAATTCTTTCTGCAGCTCATGATGTTCCATTGGGGTACGGAATGAATTTATGTCTCCAAACCTCTGAGCCTGCCGTTAGGTTCCCATTTGTCCACTGTGAGTTTGATAAATGCTCGGAGAGGGCACATCTGGCCGGTGCAGATGCTTGCCGAGGCAACACACGCGCACACTCAGCAAACACACACGCACCCAGGCAAACACACAGATGCACAAAAAGGGACACTGACTTTCAAGGTTGCACGAGTGTTAAACTCTAATAAACAAGCTCCGTTCACGAAGGCTGAAAGAATCCAAGGCCTCCTCAACAAAGCATTTAATCCAGTTTGCCACGACCTTTGACATTATTAGGGGTCGCAGTGACCCTAATCCAATCAGATTGATTAACTAAAGCAGAGACCCCCATAAGCTGACCCCCCTCTGTCTTCTCCTATTTAGTCCTGACCAAACAGTGGGAGAGACGTGCCGTATTTACACCACAATGGGCCCGCATTGAGAACCTGTTTCATTACAGGGCGACTTAAACTCCCATTACTCCATCAATGTATCATTCTTCAATAGTTCATTAAAAGCTGCTCCTCCACAATAACGGTTAGCCATTTCTCAGTCCAGCTGGCAGGTTTAGAGCCCCGGCCAGTCTTTCGCAAGGAGGGGTAGGAGGGAGTGAAAGAAGTGGATGGACAAGGGCTCCCTTTTAAAATTTAAACGAACAGGGGGCTTAAATAGTTTGAGGTCATTTACTTTTATTGAAAGAGGGGGGAGGAAACTTTTATTCTGGCTTAATTATGTGCTGAGGTCTCTTAAAGAGACAGGGACCTAATAAGATTTCTGGGTTTGCTTTTTTTTCTTTTGTCCTTTGTTTTTTTGTCTTTTGTTCATGTTGAATCATGGTTTTTTTGCCCCAAAGCATTTCAAATTGAATTCAAATTCACATTGCTTTGGGAGATTTAAATGAACAACATAGACTAACACAATTGAGGGATAATCACCTTATAAATGCATAGATAGACAGATACAATCCTTAATAGAACCATAGGAGTTAGAGATGGAAATTACCTATTAGATTAGTTAGTCCACCCTCTGTTGCCTAGGCAGGATTGTTACAATATATTATCCAGACTGTATCCAGTCTAGTGTTTGCTCCTTGTTAAATCAAAAGATACAACAGATTTCTGGTGGATGAGCCACGCCTCTTAGCTAAACCACTGGGTGTGACCTGTAAGAATAAAGCTGCTTTGATAACTTTAAAGCACATTTCTTGGGCAAATTCAACTTTCAGTTAAGCGATACCCATGTAACATCTAGAGCAATGAATGACCTAGAAACAAAGGGATTTCCACAAGCGTCAGGAGTAGGATTTGGGCCCTAAAGATGGTTTTATGATGACAAACACTTTAATAAAGGATTCTCTTCCCACAAAAAATAGAATAAAAGGGTGTAGATGTTATAGTGACTGGTGTTCCACAAATAGGATCGATCAATAGGAGTGGATGGGTGAGTAATGGGGACCACATTAATTTTTCCCTTCCAAGCACCAGGATTTGTTTCGCAGGGTAGCTCGCATGCCAAGGAGTTTGGGAGAATCTGGGATGCTTGTTCCCAGTGGTTTGCAGAGAAAGAACCATGCGTTCTACCCATGCTGTGATTCTTTCCCCTGAGCTGCCCATCCACTGGCACTAACAAAGAAAGCACAAGAGACACTAAGACCAGATGGAAGGGAAAACATAGTGTAACTAACAACTTCTTAGTAACACCAGATCTCCCTACCCCTGAGAAGCTTTCCCCAGCCCTGCAGCACGGTTCAGCTAGGCAAACACCACTGCAGGAGCCAGGGGAACGCCAAAAAGGTTCAGCATGAATAGGCATCTAACTGTTCTGATGCCAGGGGTGGGAAAACTGAATAGTCCGTTTGCCCAGTGGCATGAATGCTGGTGGTTCTTGGATTCTTGAACCCTGCCTGGTTATCACCTGGTGAAGTAGAGCAGAGCAAGAAGCTTCCTGGCCAGTAAATGAGACTCTGACATGTCCAGATGGGAGCAGAGCCCACATCTGAAATCGCCTAGACACCCGTGAACATCAGGCCTCGTTGAGGGTTAGACGTGATCCTGAGTATCGCTGATGATGTAACTGCCCTTCCTATAGGCCTGTCTCTGCTACAGAAACAATCATGTTTAAAATACGATTGTAGCTAAGCCATGTTATACCACAGAGGTGTCACGGGGTGACTGGCCGTTTACGGGGAGATGGAGCCATCCACACCTGTGCCATAATTAATTAGCTGCTTCCCAGCCTGAGGGGGTGGGGCTAAGGAGGATCAGGTGGTAGCTTAATGGGCACCTTGGCCTTATAAAAGAGCTGCGAGAGATCAGTCTAGCACTCAGGCCCACAGGCAGTAAGGCTTGCTCCTGTGGAAGGCTCGGAGCCAGGCTCTGCAGGAGAAGGGTACTCCAGAGCTAGCCCAGAGCAGAGAAAGGTAGCCCAGAAAGGGGCTGGGAATAGGGCCCATAGGGTAGAGAGAAGCCCCACAGAGCAGAAGAACCTTTTTGTTTGTTTGGGACTTTTTATTTTGGAATTCTTGTTCTGTGACGTGGCCAGAGGGTTAAGACACATCTCCAGAACAGACTGATGTGTGGCGCGCCGAGGAGAGAAACTGAAGCAGGGAGTACCTGTAGTGCTACACTTAGCCAGTAGGGGGTGCTATGGGGCAGCCACACCCCATAACAAGGGTTTTTCCTTGCATGTGTGGACACAAGGAGCTTTTTACCTATCTAAAACGCAAAAGGAATACCTACAAATGGAAGGAGGGGCATGTCACCAAGGAAGCGTACATGGGAATAGCACGAGCGTTTAGGGACAAAATCAGGAAAGCCAAGGCAAAGAATGAGTTACAGCTAGCAAGAAACATTAGAAACAACAGGAAGGGGTTCTTCAAATATGTCAGACAAAAAGGGAAAGATCAAGGAGGGTGTGGGTCAGTGGAGAAGGTGAGCTGGGAACGGAAGATGATAAGGAGGCAGAGCTGCTCAATGCCTACTTTGTTTCAGTCTTCTCACAAAAAATCAGATGTGACCGGATGATTACCGAAGTTACCATAGAGAATAAAGGGGGAGGGATGCAGATCGGGGTAAGTGAAGAACATGTCAGAGATCTTCTGACCAATCTGAATAAATTCAAATCAGCAGGGCTGGATGCTATTCACCTGTGGGTGCTGAAGGAATTAGCTGAAGAAATCTCAGAGCCCCCGGCAATAATATTTACAAACTCATGGATGACAGGAGAGGGGCTGGACGAGTGGAGAAGGACTAAGGTGGTGCCCATCTTTAAAAAAGGGGAAAAGGAGGAGCCAGGAAACTAAAGACCAGTCAGCCTGGCTTTGATACCTGGGAAGCTGCTAAAGCAATGTATAAAACATTCAATTTGTGACTACCTGGAGATGAAGGGGTGATCGCAGGCCAGCCCTAGACCAAATGGTACCCCAAGCAAGGAGTGTCTTTGGTGCCCCCGCCCCCTTTTGTTTCCCATCAGATTTGTTCCTTGCTGCAAACTAGATTGCAACTGAGCTTTTCGCGTCCTACAATGAGCTCCTGAAGGCTTCTTTTGGGGCATCTTTTATTGTCTACGGGGAAAACAAACAGTATGAGGGAGAACAAAAGTCTCTGTTCCGCGGTCTTAGAAAGTCATCCAACATTACATGTGAAGCATGGCAAAAGAAGAACCAGTATTTCTTTTATATTGTTGCACAGATAGAGGTTCAATAGATGTCTCTGGCGTCTCATTAAATATGTCCTTTATTCGTCGCTACTTACACTCTTCAAGTCTTAAAACACAAGTACGCTTTCATAATTACACAATAAAACAAGGTTCACAATATCGCAGCTGGGCTCTCACTTCACTTCAGTTTGTTCTTATATCTCACTGACTGACTGGTGACGCAACACCCCTTATATACCTGCGAGAGTACAGCGGACAACATTCTAGGAGGTTCAAGGAAAATGTAGTTCTCAGAAAGTCTGGAAGGTTCCACGAGATTCTACAAAGGTCCAGAACATTCTAGGAGGTTAGTGAAAAATGAATCCACATACGGAATACCTGAAACATGTTACTTCTAACATTCTATTTTCCCTTTTGTCGCCAACAACAAAAAACAACCCCCCAAGCCCGGCACCCCCCAAGCCCGGCATGTCAGGCAGTCGCCTGGATCGCTTGCCCCTAAATCCGGCCCTGTGTAACCACTAACAGCCAGCATGGATTTACCAAGAACAAATCATGCCAAACCAGCTTGATTTCCTTCTTTGACGGGGTAACTGATTTGGTGGATAGGGGGTATGCGGTGGACATAATTAAGGCTACGAGTCTGTCACGAAGGTCACGGATTCTGTGACTTTCCGGTGACTTCTGCAACGGCCGGTGCGACTGGCCCAGGGGCCGCCGGAGCAGCTCAGGCAGCTCCTGGGCCAGCCACATCAGTGGCTGCTGCAGCAGTCTCGGGCTACTGCCTGCCCCCCCCCCCCAACTCCAGCAGCAGCAGGAGTTTGGGTGCATGTGGGAGGGGGCTCAGAGCTGGGGATTGGGGTGCAGGAGGAGGTGAGGGCTCTGGGCGGTGCTTACCTTGGAGGTCCCCCCGGAATGTCTCTCCATCGGCTCCTAGCTCTACATGCTGCCTCCAACCGCAGGCACCACCCCCGCAGCTCCCATTGGCTGCAATTCCTGGCCAATGGGAGCTGGGGGAGGGACACGTCGCTGCTTCCAGGGAGACCCCCAAGGTAAGCGCCGCCCAGAGCCCCCGAGGAGCCAGGTAGGGAGCCTGCCATTCCTGCCAACCTGCCCCCCCCCAGCACCAGCAGGGGTCCCAGGCTGTGCGCCACCTCCTGCCCCTCCAACCCCAGCACCAGCGGGGGTCCCGGCCTGCTCCCTCTGAGCACCTGCAGCACCCCCTGGACCGTCCCCCCCCCCGAGCACCCACAGCATCCCGGGCTGCCCTCTCCCCCCCGCAGGATTTAGTTAGGGGTATATAGTACAAGTCATGGACAGGTCACAGGCCATGAATTTTTGTTTACTGCCCGTGACCTGTCCATGACTTTTACTAAAAATACCTGTGACTAAAACATATCCTTAGACATAATATACCTGAACCTCAGCAAGGCTTTCAATACAGTCCCACGTGACATTTTGATAAGTAAGCTGGAGAAATGCGGGCTCCACAGAACTACCATTAAGTGGATACATACTTGGTTAAAGAAGCACAAACAAAGAGTAACTATTAATGGAACGACGTTGGATTGGAGGGAGGTCTCAAGTGCTGTTCCACCGGGATCTGTTCTGGGTCCGGTGTGGTTTAACATCTATATGAATGACCTGGATGTAGGACTAGAGAGCAGACTGATCACATTTGCAGATGACACAAAGCGGGGGTGGGGCGGTTGCCAACACTTTGGAGGATACAGCTAAAATTCAGAGGGGTCTTGTTAGATTGGAGAACTGGGCTAGAGACGACCCAATGAAATTTAACAGACAAACTTAAGGTGCTACTCTTAGGGAAGAAAAACCAAACGCACAAGTACAGAATGGGGGGGAAAGCTGGCTTGGCAGCAGCACTGCTGAGAAGGATCTGAGAGTTGTGGTGCATCACAGCCTCGACATCAGTCAGCAATGCGATGCAATGCTGTTGCAAAAGGAGCAAATGCAATTTGAGCTTGCATTACCAGAGGCATAGCCTGCAAGTCAAGGGAAGCGATAGTACCACCCTACTCGGCGCTGGGTAGGCCTCAGCTGGAGGACCGTGTCCAGTTTTGGTCACCAATATATAGAAAGGATGGAGAGAAACTGGAAAGGAGCCGGAGATGAGTGACAAAGATGATGAAAGGTATGGAATGCAAGCCATACGAGCAAAGGCTGAAGGAATTGGGTCTGTTTAGTTTGGAAAAGAGGAGATTAAGGAGGGACAGGATACCAGTCTTCAGACACTTGAAAGGCTGCCATAAAAAAGATGGAGAAAAGTTCTGTTTTGCCACAGAGGGTAGGACAAGAGGCAGTAGGTTCAAACTACAGCATAGCAGCTTTAAATTAAATCTCAGGAAAAACCTCCTAACCATAAGAACAGCAGGACAATGGAACAGACGCCTCGTTAGGTCGTGGGAGCTCTTTCACTGGAGGCTTTCAAAAGGAGGCTGGAGCCATCTGTCTTGGGTGGTTTAGACACAACCAATCCTGCATCTTGGCAGTGGGTTAGATTAGATGACCCTTGTGGTCCATGATTCTAGAGCATCCCCCTCCTCACATACACCATGAGAGAGGCTCCTGTTTTAGACTATGGTTCTATCAGTGTCAAAACATGGCAGCCTCACATGACCACAGTCCAGCGAGATTTTGACATCACTGAGTCAGAGTCAGACCCTAGCCCTGAATTCGTGATGAGATACCAAAGTGGCGAGTGTGGCATGAATACTGAGCGAGTTTCAGTTAGATTCAGGCCTAGAAAGCGTTTCTTCAGGGAAAATCAAAACATAAAAACAACAACAAAATCCAACCAAAACAGCCCTTCTTCGTAAGGTTTCAGAGTAACAGCCGTGTTAGTCTGTATTCGCAAAAAGAAAAGGAGTACTTGTGGCACCTTAGAGACTAACCAATTTATTTGAGCATGAGCTTTCGTGAGCTACAGCTCACTTCATCGGATGCATACTGTGGAAATTGCAGAATATCATTATTATATACACAGACACCATGAAACAATACCTCCTCCCACCCCACTCTCCTGCTGGTAATAGCTTATCTAAAGTGATCATCAAGATGGGCCATTTCCAGCACAAATCCAGGTTTTCTCACCCTCCGCCCCCCCACAGACAAACTCACTCTCTTGCTGGTAATAGCCCATCCAAAGTGACCACTCTTTTCACAATGTGTATGATAATCAAGGTGGGCCATTTCCTGCAGAAATCCAGGTTCTCTCACCCCCTCACCCCCCTCCAAAAACCACACACACAAACTCACTCTCGAGCTGTAGCTCACGAAAGCTCATGCTCAAATAAATTGGTTAGTCTCTAAGGTGCCACAAGTCCTCCTTTTCTTCTTCGTAAGAAAGACTGAGATCCAGACCCCCACTGGTGAAAGTGGGAATAGCTCCCATGACTTCCGTTTGGCTTCTGTGACTTCAGTGGAGCAGTGCTGATTTACACCAGCCGAGGACCTGGCCCCACTGACCGCAATGGAGCAGTGCTGATTTACACCAGCCGAGGACCTGGCCCCACTGACCGCAATGGAGCAGTGCTGATTTACACCAGCCGAGCACCTGGCCCCACTGACCACAATGGAGCTGTGCTCATTTACACCAGCCGAGCACCTGGCCCCACTGACTGCAATGGGACGCTGAAGTTGGCTTCTCGGTTGCTTGGCTTTTAAACTGTGAACTCCAGCACTTTTCTTTTCTTTTCTTTTGGTAGTAGCTCAAGTATGTTCCTCCCCTCGGGGATCTGCACAAGAATGTGGCTGAGCTGTTCTCCTCCCGCCCCCCCCCCCGCCTCCTGCAATAGGTGAAGCCAAACTGAAGGATGGTTTGATTCTCCCTCGAGGAACAACATTCTTCAGTTATGAAATCGTCCCAGCGTCCTTTTTCTAGCCGAGCCTGGCTACTGCACAACGGCAGGGTCCGGGCCCCATCCTGGCACACACGCCCGATGACTGCAGTGGGCGCTGCAGGTGCAGGGCATGGGCTTCCTTCGCGCCAACATATAACCACAGGTATATCAGAAGGTGGCGTGGGGCAGTAGAGCAGCTATGCTGCCCTGTGTCTGGGGTATGTCTACACTGCAGTCAGAGGTGGGCCTGGATCTAGCTTGGATCTAGCTAGCTCCAATAACAATGGCAGCACACGCCTGCCTGGGACCCTGGGTGTTTACTCGGGTGGCTAGCCTATGCTGCCATGCAGGCCCTAGGAGGAAGTTTGGGGCCCTGGTATATCATGTTTCCTGGGGCCCCTCCCATTTCATCCCCATTTCACCCCTTTTTATTGATGTTTTGAGGAGGCCGCCCTGAGCTTGGGCCCTGGTACAATTGTTCCCCCTTTTCACCTTTCTCATGACCCCTGCTGCCATGGCTACGCTGGGATTTTTATTGGAGCTCGCTAGATGAAAGCTAGCTCGGGTTTGTCTACACAGGCTGCAATCACACACCTGACTGCAGTGTAGACATACCCTGAGAGCCGCAGGCATCCCATGTGCCGTTTATGACGGTATCAGGAATTAGGGCGGTCTGGTGTGATGAAGGTACTGGACTAGGATTTAGTAAACCTGAGTTCAGTTCCCAGACTCCTTGAGGGACCTTGGGCAAGTCACTTGGGTCTTGTCCTCACTAGAAAGTTCAACCCCCCGCAGCGTGACTGAAATTAGACCACTATAAAGGTGCTCTCTACCAGCATAGCTATTCCTGTAGGGGAAGGGGCATTACTATTCTGAAATGAGTCATCTTTATAAGTTCATCCACTCTCGGGATTTTGCCAGTATAACTAGTTTGATAAAAATCATGCCTCCAACCAACATAACTTTACTGGTAAAAAACCATATAGACTAGACCTTAATACATATGTGCCCCAGTTCTCCATCTGTAACCTGGGGATAATAGCACTTCCTTTCACTTTCTTTTCCATGTGGGTGTACAATGCCTACCGCAAGAGTGCCCTGATTTTGGTTGGTGTCTCTAGATAGTAATATATTAATGTAATGTGAGAAGAGCTCTGTGTAAGCTCGAAATCTTGTCTCTTTCACCAACAGAAGATGGCTCAGTATAAGATACTTCCTTGTCTCTCTCCAATCAATAATGATACAGGCATTCCTTTCAGTATACTGCTGTAATGTACTCCGGGAATTTTATAAAGTTCACCACAACAGGATCCAAAGCTCTTCTGAATTACACAGTAGGATAAAAACAATATCCCGCCCCGACACCTGATCGCAAGTGACAGTGGATCCTGGCCTGAGGTGAATTTATGAGCTCAACCATATAAACAGACTTTAGAATGGTCTCCCTGAAATGTATCCTAGAGGCTGCCTTGCACTGCTGACACGAGGTCAGCTGACGTTGTTCTGGCTTTCAGACAAGCTAATTTCAGCGGGAGGAGCGTCGGTCCTTTTGGGAACCTGTAACAGTGCCTTTAATTGCACACTGAAAGGATTACTTCCAGGTCTGTGCTGCTGCTATCCTGAAGGCGCAGCCGGCTGTGTCGGATATTCCTAAACAGCACTGGGCAGGGAGTCCAGCTTCATTATCTCCGGGGAGGTCAAATGCAAAGCAAGTTTGCCTTATAGCTGAACTTATTCGTGCTAATCTAAAACTAAGGGCCTGATCGTGTTCCCACTGAAGTCAGTGGGAGCCGGACTGGGCCCTAAAAGCCAGGATGCAAAAGCAGAATAAAACAGTTGCTTTTGCTCCCAAAGAGGCATCTAACATATGGGACAAGGCCCTGATCCAGCTCCCTTTTGAAGTCAATGGAAAGACTTCCAGTGGGAGTTGGATCAGAATCTATTTAGCCAGGCAGGCCCCAGTATCTATCTATCTATCTAGTGCTCAACACCAAAATCTAGAAACTAAAAGCACAATTAGCTCTGAAAGGGGAACCCATTAATCCTGATTGCAGTGTATCATTTCCCCTTTGCATACAGCCCTCCTGAGGTCTCTTCCAACCCTGACATTCTGTGATTCTATACAAGATGGGTTTCAATGTATATTTGCTGCTAATAGTCCACATGTATCACCATCGCTTGCCTTATCACTCAGCACTCACCTTTATCTAGCACAGGCCCAAATATGGCCAGGCTGTCATTGACGGTGGTGCAATTCCACCTCCTCCCACGGAACTGGTGCTGGCACTCCTGGATCCCGATCTTGACCCCTTCCGCCACGCTGGGCATGATCTCCACATAGTTCCGACAGAAGCGCAGCTGCTTGGGGACCAGCCCTGGGATGCTGCCGCAGAGGATGGGCTGAGTCCCCAGGGAGGAATACTGGTGACCGATGGCCAAGGACCTAGAAGAGAAAACATAGCAGTTTTCAGGCTGACTCTGCTCCTTGCACTGCTTGTTACCAGTCACAGCTAAGGGGACAGCAACACTTTCAGTTCCTCAGCCCTCTCTGCCCAACAATAAATGTCCCAGCTCCTGATCCCTCCCCACAGAGAATGGAGTCATCTACCTCTTTAAACCTTCCACAATCCCCAGCAAAGAACCCCACCATAGCTCCTTCCCTGAACTATGTCTTGTCTGTATGGCGACACACAGGAAAACTAATCTGAATTATCTTTTAAAGTGGATTAGTTAAATTGTATTAAAGCCCTATGTGGACACATGTATTCAGAATTAAAGTGACCCAAATTAAGGCCTGGACTACACTAGAAAATAAGGGATGGTTTGCAGAATATCCAGACGTCATAATGACAGGTGCATTCAAAATAGATGGGCAGATAGAAAGATAGGTAGAGATACAGTTAGTTAAATAGATTTCAATATGCTCTTACCAGTGCTCCTAACAACCACCTAGATTATTACAACCGAAAGGATTTTTAAAGTCAAATTTCCTTTGCACCTTTGATTTAGTTTCTTGGTTTACTTTTTTGCCCTGAACGTGAAACTACGCTGGTCAGTTTCTCTTTCTGTTTAAACACATCTTTGCTACCCGGGTTTTCATTTAGCAGTAGCTTGTTGTGTTTGGGCTGCCTCCGTGGCAGAACAAGTTTGTCTGTTTTTAAAAAAAAGTTATTCGCACTGAAACTGTAAAAAAAAAAAAATGACAATTATATCGATGCCGAGTGCTGCAAGAAGGCTAGCGTAGAGAGGAAGGAGGGGCCAGAGCTTTGTGCCCTAGTCTAAGAATTGGGAGCCAGAGGCTTCCTATATCCTGTGAGGCAAGTCTCAGTTCTCCATCTGTACAGTGGGGATAATTGCACTGCTCTACCTCCCAGAGGTGTTGTGAGGATAAATGCATCACAGAGTGTGAGGTGCTCAGAAACTGTGGTGATGGGGCCATGTTTCACCTAAGATCAATTCTTTTTTTTAACTAGGATAAAAGGTGAGTTAGAAGGTGTCACAGGCGGGCTGGCCTTTTAAAGGGACGCTTGGCCCAGCCTCACCAATGCCTCCCAGCTGAGGCCTAAGGAGCCCCGGGTCCTTAGAAAGGCCACAAGAGCTCAGCAGAGCTGGTGAAGTGCAGGGATCGGGGAGGATTCTGTAGTAGGCCCTGAGTCAGGGCAAGGACCCGGAGGGGCTGAGAGAGGTGAGGAAAAGCTTCTGGGAATTTCAGCCTATGATGGGCACGAGAACTACTTTATTTTGACATTTTCCCCCCAAATTTCCATTTAACCAATAAATTGTGCACTGAGGCAAGGCCCTGGGACTGATCCTTCCTGCGCTGGGGAGCGAGCCCGGCAATTGACAGAAGGCATTAGCTAACATGTGCTAAACCTCCCATCTGGCTCCAACTCAATCAGCTAGCACATGTTAAAGCCTACATGGCCCTGTGTTAGGCTAGAGGTGTTAGCGCACGTGAGCTAACATGTCCCAACAACACATCCCTAAATCCTAGTCAGGACAAACCCTTGGGGACTGATTCATAGCTTCCAAGGCCAGAAGAGACCATTGTGATCATCTCCTCTGGCCTGCTGTATAACCACAGGCCACAGACCTCCCCCCAAATTACTCCTAGACGGATCCTTTGGAAAACCATCTGATTAGGCTTTAAAAATGTTCAGTGATGGAGGCTCCACCATGACCCTGGATCCTCAGATGTATTTAGGCACCTAACTCCCACTGAAGTGGGCATCAAGTGCTTCAATACCTTTGAGGATCTGGTCCTGAAAACCCCCATCCACTATGCACTGAAGTCAATGCGAGCCCTTCCTTTGACTGCAAGGGGCACTGGCTCAGAGGCACTGACTTTCTAATTCCCCGTGGGTGCTTGGCCCCTGCTCCACCCCAGGCTCTGCCCCAGGTTCTGTCCCACGTCTTCCTGCCCCTGCTCCACCCCCACCCCGACTCTTCCCATCCCGTTCTGCCCACTCTCCCGAGCGTGCCCCACCCTCATTCCGCCTCTTCCTGCCCCCACTCCTCCCGCTTCCTCCCAGCACCTCCTGCACACCACTGAAAAGCTGATCACCGGTGGGTGGGAGGGGCTGGGAGCAGGGTGGGGGAGCTGATCATCAGGGCCCACTGGCGGGTGGGGGGCGCTGGGGGGTAGGGGGAGGAGCTGATCGGCGTGGCTGCCGGTAGGTGCTGAGCGCTCACTATATAAGTCGGCGCTTAGGCATTGGCTGAAGCCCTAAGGGTCTCATCCAGCTATTACTGAAATCAGTGGCAAAGTTCCCATTGACTTCAATGGTTCAGGGCCAACCCCCGAGGGGCTTCCTCTCATTCCTATTGAAGTCTTTGGGAGGCTTTCCATGTATTTGAATAGGAGCTACATTAGGTCTGAAGAGCCCAATCCTGTCTAGTTAGACTCATGATAATAATAATCCTAGCTAGCTCATGCCAGCCCCCACATTTTGAACCCACTGGGACTAGTGAGAGTAAGGGACTTGCCATAGGAATAAGAGTTTGCCAGGTCATGCCCTTGATACTGCTGCTGGAAAGATCAGCTTAGGTACAAATCCTGGTAGAAATAATTCTAAATGAAAATATATTTGCGTTTCACACAGCTCCTTCCTTAATATGTAAAGAAACAGCCGTGCCTTTCTCTGCCTATGTGACAGCCACAGAAGGCAGCTTTCTGCAGCTGTGAGCAGCATAAACATGTCCTCGCGGTGTCATTGGCCGCTAAGATGGTGTAATGTAAACTTGGCATTTCATTGGTGAACTGGTTGGTCACTTGACCTCCAGCTGGAGAATTGTGGGGTAGATTCTCTTAACTTTCTGTCCATCATGCACATTTCAGTAAAGCTGCGTTAAACTCAGTTATCTTCCTAAATCACTTCAAGACTCTGAAGCACAATTGCGCCAATCACGGCACTTTCTATTGGCCTCTCTTTAGTGTGTCTAATATTTAAACAAAACCACTTGATCTCTGTCTACAAAGTTCACCGGCTTCTGCCATGGAGAAGCCCCAGATTCTTTGTTGTCTTTGGCCATACGGAGTTAGTGATGTGCCGAGCTCAGAAACAAACAAACCAACAAAAAAGTTGGGAAAAGTTTGGATAAACCCCTGAAGGTTCAGAAACTTGCTTCAAGGTTACCCAAAGCTTTTGAGGTCTGCTAGCTCCCAGCACCCATCCTTCTCATTATTCCCAGCAACCAGCTCCCTTCTTCTGCCTCCTCAACTCCTTCTTCTTGTCCTGATCCCAAGCAGGCCTTCTACATTTTGGCAATGTTGAGAATACAGTGGGTAGGGGAGACATTTTTCAAGTTTCGTGTTTTCTCTTGGTTAGGATGTGTGGCGTTCAGTAAATCCTTCACTGCCCTCTGGGATCTAGCCAGCCATTTGTCTCCAAATCTCATGCATTTCAGGGCTTCCCAGAACGTGTTGCCAACTCCCCTCTTCCCTCTTGTCACTAGAAAAACACTAGAACTTGAGAGATTTGTAAATGTTGAGTCTCAGAACAGGTTCTGCTCAAATTTGGGGTGGGGAGAAGGGTCAGGTGATTTTTCTTCAAGCTAGTTTGCCCATCCCCACCCTTAATTTAAGAGAAACCTGGAATATCCATTCCTGTGAGCAGTCTAAACAAAGACAATACAATGCTATTCTGCATATTCACAACCAACATTCTTGGTTTAATCTTTAACCTTTACCTACTCTAAAGTGTATAATTCAATCCATAGTTACCATTTTTCTTTGCAATGCACTGCCCTCCTTACCCAAATCAACTGAACCTGCTCCTCCCATCAATCAGTAGTTGACCTAAGTGCCTAATCCCCTTCTCTATCCACCACACCAGACACCATTTTCAGAGCTCTGCTTCTAGGATCAAATTGCTCCAGAAAAAGAGAGTTCTGTCTACGCTAGAGAGCTTCTGAGCTGGTCGACACTATAAAGTTAAGTTAACGTAGCTACGTAGCTCAGGGGTGTGAAAAAGTCACTCCCCTGAGAGATGTAGTTAAGGCAATCTAAGCCCTGGTGTAGATACTGCTAGATCAATGGAAGAATTCTTCCGTCGACCTAGTTTCCGCCTCTCAGAGAAGTAGATTTACTTCTGCCACTGGAGTTAGTGTCTACACTACAGCACTGAAGCTGTGCCACTGTAGCATTTCTAATGTAGACATGCCCTATGCTGGTATAGCTCAACTCATCGGAGGGTCAATGCAGCAACTTTCAGAGTCACCAACTTCCTGCTAGAGCTTCCCAAAGTTCTTGCTACACCAATAACAGCTGGTAGAGGGGAATACACCCTATCACGGCCCGCTTAGCCCATATCGCTATGAACTCTTTGGCTTTTTGCATTGTCTATTTGCCATTCATGACCAAGAGCACCTTCACTGGCTCCAACCATTACTAAGACACCCTCACTGGAAGTCCCTGGAAGCCACCAGCCATTAGCAAAATAGCTGCCTTTATAAAACATTATACAGCCAGGATGAAATTCTCCCCGTGCAGAAGGCCTATCACAAGGCCAATGCACAACTTACATCCAGCGTAAGCTTTGTTTTGAGAACTGAGCAACTCAAGTGACACTAATAATTCTGATTCCTAGACTTAAGTCAATCCCAGTGTAAAGCAAGCACCTAAACTCGCTGGAGCGGCACCTGCTTACATCGGGTGTGAATTTAGCCAACTGTATCTTAATTTGCACTGTATCCTTCTCTTACAGGTACCTCTGTGCTTCTTCCCATGCTGCCATCTTTACATGGGATCCCTGAAAGAGGTAACCTGCCTCTCCTCCTTCAGATCTCTCCTCATGACCCACTTACCTTCTCAAATGCAGACCCCCCTACTCCTCTCTCTGCCTAACGTTCTCTCTCCTTCTGCCATGTCTATCTTAGGGCCCAATCATATTCCCTTGATTCACACAAATACGGGATCATATTTGCTTGGGTCTGACCCCTCCTGTCTGGCAGAGGGCAGGTTAGGGGAGGAGTGGCCAGACTAAGAAGTTGCACATCATTCCTCTACCTGCAAAGAGCCCTGTGAAAATCACGGCACAAAGGTAACACAAGGAGCATTTGGGGAGGAGGAGGGCCAGCTGTGAAAGTCCTGGTAGCGAGGATCCCAGCCTGCGAGGGAAAAGGGGAATGAGGAGCTGATGTGGAAGCTCACATGGCCTCCTCTCAGATAGCCATAGCCTCCTACAGATGCCTCAGGACCTGTGGAGATCTCAGGGAAGCCATAGGGTTTGTGGGCCAGACCCAAGGTGAGAGAACCATTCAGGATACACTTTGAGAGAAGAACCCTATGGAGATTTCCTCCTTTTCGGTTCTCTCCCCATTTCCCATGGAAAAGGGGACAACCAGGTCCTTATGTTGTAAGATCATCCAGGGCAAGGACCTTTCATGTCGCCTTAGTCAGTAAAGCATCATACACCGTGACAACTGTCAACACCTTTCCCTGGTACCAAAGCAGCAAACTACCAGTAGTTAACAGGGACACCTAATTCCATTATGCAGCATTTAAACAGCACCGTTTTCAGTGCCATAATCCTAGCAAAGGGGAGCCTCTAAAGGTTGGGAGGGTCAGCTGAGGCAAGCATCTCAGCACGCAGACATTCGAAGACTGAAACGGATATTTACCAGCATAAGGATGCTCTTGGGAAAAACAGAGCCACGGGAAAAGAACAGCCCTGTGAAGTCTCCATGGATGGAACCTCCATGAATGGAAGACAACAATGGCTGGTCTGTGTGCAGTGGACTCATGGGACTGAAGCCAGAGTTTGTCTCTTTCCTTGCCCCATTCCCTCCAATAAAAAAGTGTTGATTCCTAGTCTCCATGAAAGAATGTACCCACTGTTCTGGCTTCAGGAAACTCAAATGCCATGGTGATGGACTCCCCCACCCCCCCTACAAAAACACACACAGGCAGATAGCTAGACAGACGGATGGAGCCATTTGGAAAATACCAATTATTTTTACAGGAATTTTTGAATTTAAAAATATATATATATACTTGCTGTGAATTTTTTTTTCTCTTTTCTGACAAAAAATAAAAAACGATAAATGCTTGAAAACTGGTTTTGGGCAAAAAATAATTATCCCCCCATTTTTTTAAAACGGAAAATGCAGATTGCTGAGGGGACGGGACAGATTTCTTTGCTATTTTTCCATTTTAAAAAAAGACAAATTGGGTCAAAATGAACATTTTCCATAGAAATTTTGGTTAAAAAGCGTTATTCTGGCCACCAAAAAAAAAAAAAAAAAAGTTTTGATAAAAAAATAACAGCTCTCGGAGATCGTGTGGCTGCCAGATACATGTGAAATATTGAATATTCCATTAAAATCAATTTGGGTTTTTCAGTTCTACATCCTGTGCCCAATAAATCAAAATAAAATACAATCCTTGTTTTTCAAATCATCATAGAATCATGGAATCATAAAAATGCAGGCCTGGAAGGGACCTCAAGAGGTCACCGAGTGCATCTCCCCATGCTGAGGTAGGATTAATTAGACCTAGACCATCCTTGACAGGTGTTTGTCTGACGTGTTTTTAAAAAACCTCCATTAATGGGGATTCCACAACCTCCCCAGGTAACCAGTTCCAGTGCTTAAATAGCCTTACAGTTAGAATTTTTTTCCCTAATATCTAAGCTAAATCTCCCTTGCTGCAAAGTAAGCCAATTACGTCTTGTCCTATTCTGAGTGGACACGGAGAGCAATTGATCGCTGTCCTCTTTATAGCAACCTTTTACATATTTGAAGTCAGTCATTATGTCCCCCCTCAGCCTTCTCCTCTCTAGACTAAATGTGCCCGATCCTTTCACCCTTCCTTCATAGCTCAGGTTTTCGGAACCTCTTTTCATTTTTGCTGCGCACCTCTGGACCCATTTGAGTTTGTCCACACCTTTCTTAAGGTGTGGTGCCCAAAACTGCAGCTTAGGCCTCCTCAGTGCCAAGCAGAGCAGGACAGTTACTTCCCAAGTCTTACATACGACTCTCCTGTTAATATGTCCCAGAATTGCATTTGCCTTTTGTGCAACTGCATCACTTTGCTGACACACCTCCTTCCACTCGAAGGGCGAGGTGTATTTCTTTGACTTGTACCTTTTTAAATAATTCAGACAAATGCAGGTCCTAGTTCTAATGCTCTCAGAAGTTCTGAGGAAATTCACAATAGAGTAAGGCGATTTCCGATACCTGATCTTTACTCTCATAAAATAGCCCTGAGCATGGATGGCTGGTGAACTGGCCATTGGGGAATGCTAGTACCCCGCCCCTCCCCTTCTGCCCAAGACCCAATCCCTCCCCATCCTTCTGCCCCCCCTCCCCTGCAGGCACCCAGAGAACCCCTACCACAGCCACCGGCCCCCCCCAGCCCCAGAGCACCGGGTAGCTGGGCGTGTAGCTTGGCCCCAGTGCCCCCGGCCCCAGAGCACAGGTTGGCCGGGCGGTGTGGTCCCAGCTCCCCCAGCACCAGGCGGGCAGCGGCGTTGCCCCGACCCCAGCCCTGGGCCTTGCAAGCACCAGTGCCAGTGGCCCCAGCCATCCCGAGTCCCGGCGGCAGGCCGGCCCACCCCAGCCCCAGCCACCTTGGGCCACAGAAGAGCGGGAACTGCAGGAAGTGGTCTGGGGGCAGAGCATGGACGAGGCCACACCAGGCTGTTTGGGGAGGCTCAGCCTCCCCCAGCCTATGATACCCACCGCCCATGGGCCTGAAGTGATATGATTAAGTTACTGACTTATATATAGATAGGGCCCTACCAAATTCACCGCCATGAAAAACGCGTAGCAGATTGTGAAATCTGGTCTCCCACTGTGAAATCTGGTCTTTTGTGTGCTTTTACCCTCTACTATACAGATTTCCCCGGGGGAGACCGGCATTTCTCAAATTGGGGGTCCTGACCCAAAGGGTCGCAAGGTTATTTTAGAGGGGTCGCAGTATTGCCACCCTTACTTCTGCACTGCCTTCAGAGCTGGGCAGCCGAAGAACAGTGGCTGTTGGCCGGGCACCCAGCTCTGAAGGCAGCACCCCGCCAGCAGCGGCATAGAAGTAGGGGTGGCAATACCAGACCATGGTGGTGGCGGCTGGGGGTGGCTCTGCCTTCAGAGCTGGGCTCCCGGCCAGCAGCTGCTGCTCTCCAGCTTCCCAGCTCTGAAGGCAGCACCCTGCCAGCAGCATCGCAGAAGTAAGTGTAGCAGTGCCATGACCCCCCCTCCCCGCACACAATAGCCTGGTGACCCCCGCACATCTCCTTTTAGGGTCAGGACCCCCTACAATTACAACACCGTAAAATTTCAGGTTTAAATAGCTGAAATCATTAAATTTACAATTTTAAAACTCCTATGACCATGCAATTGATCAAAATGGACCCTGAGTTTGGTAGGGCCCTGTATATAGACACATACAAGTACGTACCATGGGCGCTGTAACAGGTGGGGCCAGGGGACCATCGCTCCATCACTTTCTACTGGCCATCAGGACGAGTGATGGGGGGAGGGGGCAGAGTCGTGGGGGAAGAGGCGGTGTGGGGGCTCAGGGAAAGGGGCAGTGCATGGGCGGGGAATTGGGGAGAAGGGGCGGTGTGGGGGCAGAGGCTCGGGGGGGAAAGGGTGGTGAGGGGGCAGGGCACCGGTGGCCCCCCCCCACTTTTAGGAAGCTTCCACTGCTCCTGGTGTGTACATAGTACCATGTATGGGTCTGATCATACAAACACTTATACATGCAGGTAACTT
The DNA here is from genome assembly GCF_015237465.2 of Chelonia mydas. Classification (NCBI taxonomy): domain Eukaryota; kingdom Metazoa; phylum Chordata; order Testudines; family Cheloniidae; genus Chelonia; species Chelonia mydas. Next base: position 254,776,659 of record NC_057850.1, read on the forward strand.
CAGTTCCACAAGTACTTTCACCCCCCCCTTCCCTGATCCAACAACAACATGTATGTAGTGCCTTTCAACAGAGGATCCCTGCGTACTTTCAGCAAAGGAGACATAGAAAACACTTCACTGACCACAGAAATACAGCTACCTCTGGTGTGGAACGCGGCAGCTATTTAACAGTGCACAACAACAGAACCCAACAGTTTGGATCCGGAAGCGGAGAATACCATACTCCGCAGAAAGTTCAGGTGGACTGGAAGGAGGTAGAAAGAATGATCTAAACTGAGATTTGGCCAGGAGAATTCATTCCAAAAGGAACTAAAGACCATCACAAAGCTCACCACCTCCCGCTCCAAGTGCAAGGTGCATTGGACTGCACCTTCTCTAGTATAAACATATAGCAAATGTGTGTGTGTGTGTGCGCATTTTAAAAGAAATGTCCAAAACAAAACAATCCACTGCTCACAGTTTTCCCACGGGGAGAGGATGAGAGAACAAACGTGAGGAAAGTTAGTCGCATTGCTTAATGAATGACTGGAAGATGCTCAGATCCTATGGTGTTGAGCACAATGTAAGACCACAATAGAATAGGACACTAGAATTAACAGCCCAGCTTCTTGCAAAAAGTGCCCGGAGCTCTTTAATTACCATAGGCAATTAGGTCTTCTCTTTTACATATGAACTGAAAGACAGCTGCTTAGTGACCCCTCAAGCCACACCAAGGACAATTACAATGGCATCACCTGTACAACATTCTACCTTGTCCTGGTCTTCCCCCTCACTTCTGAGGCTGGGAACTTCTGCTTGTCTTGCGAGAGCTGCTAACCCCACAGCACAAGGCATTATAGCTGCATTCTCCTTAATGTTTCAATCTGCCACCTATCCAGCAGTTTCTGAGAGCTGTAAATCTCATGGTTATAATGAACTCACGTAATGACAGTTTCAGAGTAGCAGCCGTGTTAGTCTGTATTCGCAAAAAGATCAGGAGGACTTGTGGCACCTTAGAGACGAACAAATTTCTTTGAGCATAAGCTTTCATGAGCTACAGCTCACTTGCATCTGATGAAGTGGGTTTTAGCTCACGAAAGCTTATGCTCAAATCAATTGGTTAGTCTCTAAGGTGCCACAAGTCCTCCTGTTCTTTTCACACAATGATATTGCTGATGAATACATTTACCTGGGATGAATAAACTATGGGCACAACTGTTATCTGCCGCTGAAAGCAGTGTTCGTGTGAATATTTTTGCTGCAGTGCTTCATGCCATTTCGTGACCGACAAATATCTTTTATTCGCGGTGTGTAGAAAATGTGTCTTTCTGGGGGCTTGCAGTGCAAAGGCCACACCTGGCTCATTGGACAACACCCCCATCTATGATCAGAAAATTCCCACGCCCTGGCACCATTTTATATGTAAATGAGGCAGATTTTCTGATTCATTCGTGACAAAATGTGGGAACCCCCCCTCCCCAAAACAAACACATATTGGGTACAATTGAAAAACACTTAAGGGATTTAGGCACTTAGGGCCAGACCTTTAAAGGTATTTAGATGCCTATCACTGAACTCAATGGGAGTTAGGCATCTAAATGTCATTAAAAATTTGGCCTTTAGGAGCCTAAATCTCCTTGAAAGTCAGTGAGATTTAGACTCCTCAGAGCCAGATCCTCAAAGGTATTTAGGTGCCTAATTCTCATTGATTTAAACAGGAGTTAGGCATGTCAGACCTTTGAGGATTTGGGCCTTGCATTCCTGAGACACTTGAAAAATGTGTCTCCTAAATCAGGAGATCAGCAAAATTTGGCTCCTAAATCACTTAGACAGTTTTACCCCTAAGGCAACTAAGTGGCTAAGTCACTGTTGAAATGAGATCTATAGATGAAACACACTATGTAAGACCTAGGCATTACAGTGATGATGATGACGATGAAAATTGTGTCCAATTTCCTCATAGTTCTGCACTAAGCCATGTATATTTCACACTCACTCCACCGCAGATGGCTTTTTAAAGCTACGTTTTGCACACCCAGAACACACACTCGCTAATGTCAGAAAGCTAATTCTTTGGTATTAACTGAGTCATCAGGCTTAGGAAATGTGTGAACTCACGCTACAGTGTTCTCCCAGAAAAATAACAAATTGATTTCATTCTTACAGGCTACGGCATGCTATATAATTGAAGACATTGCCTTGTCAACTCAGACCGGTCTGACCAACTTGAGACATTGCTTACAGCCGTTTACAAAGCCATAAAATTTCCTCCTCTTTGTTTTCCCCCCCTTTTGCCCTCTCTCTTTCCCGGATGAATCCCTACGAAAGACTTAAGTCATAAAATACTGCTATGGAAAACTAAGGGAGAGGCCTTGATTAAGGAAAGCATCCCAATTCTAGAGAGCAGTCAAGCACTTGCTTAATTTTAATATTTGAAAGGACTTAAGGACCCTCTTAAAACTGAGCCCATGTTTAATTGCTTTGCTGAATCAGGGCCTATATGAGGAACATTGTGTGTGTTAAGGGGTTGTGTGTTTTTCTAATGATTGATATTGAGCTAAAGAGTATAAATTGAAGCCCTGGAGGCTGGATTCCTCTTTATATCCACAGAAGAGTACTGACGATTTCGCCCACCCCTGCACTGCTTCTGAACCATGACTTAGAAGGACCACCGCCACAGCTGGCATGAGAATGGGCTCTCCAGGGTCATTTAACCCTTGGCCTCTCTGCTGAGGCTGCCAGTCTACAAGTCAATTTGACCACTTTGCCCCAAACCATCTCTGTGCTTTTTTCCACACTACCCCTATATTTGGGCTCAGAGACGACCCGTGCCTGCCAATAGTGTGGGGGGCAGAGTGAGGGCAGCTGGCTTCAGCAGTGTTACTGAGCATGCTCAGTACAAGCCAAGCAGCAAATCTTGCAGGGGACGTGACCCCGTGTCGCCTCTACATGGGCTTTGATAAGTTTATAGGCAACAATGCACCTGTCACTAATAACAGGTTCTTTACTCAGGAGGCTACCTGTGAAATTTTTTACTGAATCTGAGATTGGTGGAGCACACATAGAGACTTTATAGGGTTATTTCCTACAGACACGCGTAATTAAAATAATAGACAATGTAACAAAACAAGGAAAATACAACAATACGTCCCCTCTACCTTGTGCGTACGCACGACTTGACCCTTAGAAGTGAAGATGGAAAGAAAAGTAAGTGGAGATCATCATGAATGGAGATGACATTTGAGCTGCCAACCACTTGTGATCCCAGCTGAAGGTTGGCCATACACCCTATTTTATACTTTCTTTTCCCCAACACCCACACATAGAATCATAGAATATCAGAGTTGGAAGGGACCCCTGGAGGTCATCTAGTCCAACCCCCTGCCCAGAGCAGGAGCAATCCCAACTAAATCATCCCAGCCAGGGCTTTGTCAAGCCTGACCTTGAAAACTTCTAAGGAAGGGGATTCCACCACCTCCCTAGGTAATGCATTTGATGACCATATTTACACTGGTTTCCAGCCACCAGTCCAGGCATAGCTGTCTGGGAAACCATGACTGGAGTTCCGATTGTTGCATCAATGCATGGGTCAATATTTGCCACAGGCTCATGTGGCTCCCTCGTGATTTCACATACTAAAAATTCCCTCCCGCCCCCCACAAAAATCCATTCTTTCGTGGTTCTACACTATATTTGTTTACCACAAGCTACATATGGACAGGTTTCAGTCTTATAACCCTAGGTCACTTACTTATGCTAACTTATGTGTTACTTCGTGCTAACTAACATATAACTACTAGGTTTCAGCTCATTGCCAAGCCCACCTTAACGTTACTGCGTATACTGGACGTTTTCCTCCTTGCATTGCAGCTCTGTTGGCTTCCCTCTCAACCATTACAAGCAGTTTATCAAATAATATGTAAATTAAACTCATAGCGTTTCCAGAATCAGGACGTGAGTCATAGGTCAACAGAATCCTTTCCTAGCCCTCCTCTAACGAGTCATCGCCCCTCTTTCCATTCAACCCACTGCTAAAGTCTCAGGCCCTGATTCTTGTTTACACAATGTCGACACTGCAGTCCTGGGGGCGGAGGAGGGGGAAATGTTGCAACACAGGTAGGTGGACCTGAGCTAGCTTTAATCTAGCCAGCTCAGGCGGCGGTAGAAGTGAAGCTGTGGCAGCATGAGCTAGAGAAACCTACCTGGCACCTTGGGTTGTTATTCAAGCTGCCACAGCTTCACTGCTGTTGACACCCATGTTAGCTAGATGAAAGCTAGCTCAGGTATGTCTACAGTAGCTGCAATCACACCTCCGATGGCAGCGTAGATGTATCCTAAGCCTACTTTACACAGCTCTGGCAGGATAAAGGGTCTATACGCATAAGTTAGATCGACATCCCTGAGCGGCAGAGCTGTACCAGCCAGCCTCCCAGGGTAGATGCAGCTAGGACAGATGAATGCTTCTGTCACCCACAGCTACCGTTATCTGGGGAGGTGGTGTTCCTACAGCTATGAAAAACCCCCTTCTGCTGGCGTTGGCTGTGCCTACGCTACGGGGTTATGCAGCACCGCTGCAATGGTATAGCCATGCTGATAGAGTCACTCTAGTATAGATGTACTCTGGATTCAAAGGGGGCAGATCAAAGGGCTTTGATTTGGGGGTCGCTCTGCTCTGGAGATTCTGGAGGCCAGCCAGCTAGGTGTGCACAAACATAGTCCATGCCAGTTCTTCCCCCCCAAAGCATCCAGTTCATGCGTTTGTCCCATATTCGTTTTGTCCTCCCTGCAAAGTAGGATGAGAGTGTTTTGGGCCCGCCTTTTGCCAACAGCCTGGGTTTGCTCTGGGGAAGAGCTGTGTTGGCTGTGATTTCACAGCTGCTCTGGCCAAGGAGAAGATGGGTCCTCTCATTTGTGTCACGGTGGTGGCATATATCTCACAGACAAGGGTTCTTAAACTTTTCCACAGGGTGGCGTATGTCTTAATGGAGATATTTTCTGTGGACACTTCCCTTCCTACTCACAATAGCCCGGGCCACCTCTCTTACCCTTTGTGATCATATAACAGTCCTATGGCAATGGAATCACTTGCTAATGTGGGAAAGTTACGTTACAGCTGGTCGGGGAATTGGGGATTTTCCTTGCAACCCTCCCCCCAAACCTGCCCAAAACAAATACAAAAATTAGTTTTCTGGGAGGTTTTATGATACTCAAAAATGTCTTTGACAAAAATGAATTTTTGAGGGGTAAAATTTCCATTATCCCAAGCAACTAGTTTCTGCTAGGAAAAAACCCTCAGTCATAGAATCATAGAAATATAGGCCTGGAAGGGACCTTCATAGGTCACCTAGTCCAGTTCCTGGCCTCATGGCAAGACTAAGTATTATCTAGACCACCCTTGACAGGTGTTTGTCTAACCTGCTCTTAAAAACCTCCAAAGATGAAGATTCCACAACCTCCCTAGATCATTTGGTCCAGTGCTTAACTACCCTGACAGTCAGGACATTTTTCCAAATGTCCAACCTAAATCTCTCCTGCTGCAATTTAAGCCCATTGCTTCTTGTCCTGTCCTCAGTGGATAAAGAGAAAAATGTATCACGCTTCCTCTTTATAATAACCTTAGGTACCTGAAGGCTGTTATCATGTCCCCCCTCAATCTTCTTTTCTCCATCCTAAACAATCCCAATTTTTCTAATCTTTCCTCAGAGGTCATGTTTTTTAGACCTTTCATCACTTTTGTCACTCTCCTCTGGACTTTCTCCAATTTGTCCTCATCTTTCTCAAAATGTGGTGTCCAGAACTGGACACAGTACTCCAGTTGAGGCCTGGGTGATTTGACAATGTTCAGCCAGCTTTGAGTAACATTAGGAAAGTATTGAATGTGTTTGCAGGCTGTCTATGAATGCAATTTAGTAGCTGGAAATAAGGAGGCAGTGCCATGTGACAAGCCAACTCTCCACAGGCCACTAGCAAATACTCTGCATATAAGCAGGGCATCTATGGACCACAGGATGGATTAGTGGGCAGAGTGCAGAAAAAGTGGTCAAAACTGCATGATAAATACTATTTGTCACGTGGCTCTGCTGTGGTTATATAGGTTATATAGGTGGATAGGTGTAAAACTACTTTGCGAGGGGCCCTTTGAGATGAAAGTTTTTATTCAATGGCATGTAGGAAGAAGAGGGGAAATTAAATTCACTTCCCAGAATGAGGCCACCGCTGTTGAGGGAAGCACGATAAATCTTAGTGGAACTGACAACTCAGATGGAACATTGAGGCACCCGATGGCCTCTGATCAGGCAAGGAAATTTCAGGCACGGTCAGCTAACTGGCTACCTCCATTTAGGTTAAACGTCCCAACGTCCTATGTCCATTTAGTTGCAAACCCCTTCTCGTGCTGCGGAATATACCAGCTACCGTTCCAACTGATCTCAGTGGAATATTGCTGGATGGTGTGAAGCGTGGCAGGGGACGAGCCGGCGAAGGGCTAAAGGGGGCTTTCATCAGTGTGTATACTGCAGGCTGATGTCTCTGGAGTGGTTGGAGATTGTCTCTTGCCCACCCGTAGCCCTGGCACAAATGACTTCACACCCAGTGACTCAGAAGCGCAGTTGCTTGGCATTCCTCAGCACGACCTCACCCGATAGTTTTATGGGGATCTGGTAAACCCTAATCCCAATGACAATGACAGCCAGTGAGTCAGTGCTCAAGCAGTCATGGAGTGCTGGTGAGACGGGGGAAGACGGCTGGCATAGAATCATAGAATATCAGGGTTGGAAGGGACCTCCAGAGGTCATCTAGTCCAACCCCCTGCTCAAAGCAGGACCAATCCCCAATTTCTGTCCCAGATCCCTAAATGGCCCCCTCAAGGATTGAGCTCACAACCCTGGGTTTAGCAGGCCAATGCTCAAACCACTGAGCTATCCCTCCTCCCCCCAAGGCATGAGAGAGGAAGAGTGTGGGAGGGAGCTAAGGAAGGCAAGAATTAGGAGAAAACAGGGGAGGGGATCGGGCGCTGTGTGCAGGGACTGGGAGAACCAATCCAAATGTCTGAGCTGGAAACAGGAGGGTGAACATGGAGACGGGGAGGGCGAAGGAAGCCATGTCTAATGGGGACAAGAAGCCATTCGGAACAAGAAGCAGCCAGCAGAGGGGACTTGTATGGGGCTGCATCAAATCGGAGCCGCGCCCACAGAGCTCTTCCTACAGCGTCTTAGAGTTAATGATTTCTTTCCTCAAGCAGCTGTGGGAAGGCAGGCAGCCTGCCAGATAGCAATCGATTAGCAGATGGCTGCTCACTATCAGGCAGCAATACCAGCTTGGACACGCCGAGGGGAAGCTGCCAAGAGTTCTGTAAAGCAATCCCAGCCTTCTGCTGGGAGCTCCTGTGCCAAGGTATCTCTTGTGTTTACTTTAAAACCCTCCTCCTGCTAATACTAATAATAACAACAAAGCTCCAGGGTCAACGGGTTTGACAGATGGATTTTCCCTAGCGTGGGTTTCTTCTTGTCACCTGCAGAACTGATGTGCATGCGGGATTATGCAAGGTTAATAATCATTCGGCTTCTCAGGAGGCCTGACCCATGACAACAGCCTATGGGAGGGCAACGTCCCTGGGGGAAACTGAAGCATACTCCAGATCTCAGGTGGGGACACTGCTTGGCTGTCCTTGCTAGCCCCACCCACTTCTGCTTGGGGCATGCCCCCCCCACCCTGCCCCTGACGTGGAGGATTCCGCCTTGATGATGAAATCCACAGGTGCCCCTTTAAGGGGGAGTTAAGGATCAGGCTCCTAATCTTTGGGCTTGTTTACACGGTGGGGTAATGCGCTAGGGGGTGTGATGTGGGATTCATTAATTAGTCCATGTAGATGCTGTTGGTGCGCAGTGCTGTTTGAAACAGTACTCCACTAGGGAGTTTTTAGTGTGCACCATGGGTCCACATGGACAAGTTAGAAATCACACCCTTGTTGTCCCCCTTGCCACACTGTCTAGACGAGCTCTTCGAAAACACTCAAGCATTTGTAAAATAGCTTTTCCGGTAATGTACATGTGATACACAGAATACCTCGTGGTGGGGGGGTGTAAAGCTATTCTTAGTGCTGGCTTGACTTGCCTTCCACAATTCACGGCTTTGTTACCCGTGAGTAACCTTTTCACACGAGGTGCAATTGGCCTGTGGAACTCATTGCCACAAGGTATTGTTGAGGCCAAGAGCTCAGCTGACCGCATATTGCTACAGAGAACAAGAATGTCCAGAGTTATCACAGTAAATACTCAACAAACAAACATGAGATTTGGAAGGGCTATAAACTCTCCAGCTTCAGGCCTTAAGCCAACCTCTAACTATGAGAGTCAGGAGGAAACATTCCCTGTGGGTAGGTTATCTTGCAGCTGCCTACTGCAGAGTTTCTTGCACCTTCCTCTGAAGCAGCTCTGGTGCTGGCCACTGTCACTGATAAGATATGGGACCTGATGGACCACAGATTGGTTCTATGAGTAATGGCACCAGCCCAAATACATGCTGATTAAACCTTTATAGTAGATCACACCAGCATGCCTTCTCCTTCTACCTCTTGCATCCCCTCACCCTTTCTTTGTGCACGCACACCCACACCCACCCCACACACACCTTTATTCTAGACCACACCTGCATGCATTCTCCTTCTCCCTCTTCTGATCCCTCCCTTTTTCTCTGTGAGCACACACGTACACCACACCATTGTCCCATGTAAATTTCAGGTTAAGATGTTCCATTCTAGAGGAAGTGAAGCATCAGTCAGAGCCAGTGGCTTCTCTCTGGACAGTCCCTTAGGTCTCTTATCAGTATGACTGAGTAAACCTAGGAAAGTCTGGAGTTCGGAATTGGTTTGGCCAACTTTCCCAAAGCCTGGGTGAGTATCTGAAGACACGCAGCCCCTGAGTCCTCCTCGGAAGTGGAAGGATAATTCAGAGCCTAGTACTTCTCTGCAGGCAACTCTTTGGCCAGGCAAAGGACCTGTTTTTTATGGGTGTCCAAGGGGAACTGCAAGCAACCCTGTTGCGTCAACAAAGGTCATTGCAATGCAAAGGGATAGAAGCCCTCTCCTGAGGAAACGCAACAAACCAACACAGAGATTCTTATTTTAACCAGGAACAGAGACAAATACTCAGGGAAATGTCACAGTGAGGCCAAATATTGAGGAGAGGACAGCGTCACGGAGACCCTGTGCCTGTTTGCTTCACTTAGCTACTTGCTAGCATGCCAAAAACCCTCCTCTCCCCTCAAACAGGAAATAACCAGGCAGGTGAAGGATCATCATGGAAGTCTGGGAACTCCTCTGAACTGTGGGAACACTAGGTTTGAAATCTTATGAAAAGAGTGAAATGCTGTTGGAAAGCTACACCATTTCAACCCCTCAGATTCCCAGAATATGCGGAAGCCCGGGATTTGAACTCAGGCTCAGGCCTAAGTCCCCTTCTATCCACACACAAATCCCACTAACCCAGGGTCCCAGGGCCCCCTGGGGGTGGAGGGTCCAAGCCAGAGTCAAGCTGGGACCCAGGATTCAAGCCCTATTGCTTTGCAGTGTAGACGCAGCCCCGCTGGATTTGTGCTCTGGGCAGCGACCAAAAGTATCCCAGAATCCTACAGGTTGACTTTCTTTGTCCTCTGACAATCAAGTTTGGTGGAGAGTCAGTTTTTCCTCACACTGCACCAGGAACAAAGGGCTAGAGCAGCCATATTTTGGGAGGGCGCTAGGAAGTTGGCATATGGGTGGCTGGACTCGGTCCCACATAATGCAGTGTGGGCACTGGAGCCCCAGGTTGGGACTCAACAGTTCCTAACCGGAGGTTACAAATGAGTGTAGACGCTCGAGCCCTAGGTTAAGAAACCCAGGGTCGACGAACTCAAGGTTTACTAACCTCCTGTATAACATAGGCCATTACATTTCACTCAGTTACCCCTGTCCTGAGTCCAATATCTCCCAGAAAGGCAGCCATCCTTGAGCTGAAGACATCAAGAGATAGAGAATCCACCACTTTCCTTGTTAATTTGTTCCAGTGATTAGTCACCCTCACTGTTAAACATGTGTGCCTAATTTCCCATTTGAATTTGTCTGGCTTATGGTTCCAGCCCTTCTGAAGCCATTCTGCTTCCGACCCAGGCCAGAGTCATGGACTGCAGTGCAGAGGCATGTGGCAATTGAATACAATGGGCTGGATGTGTCTCCTTCCTGGGCCAGTGTAACCCCATGGAACAAATGGAGTCACTCCAGTGTTCTGGCACTGCGAACGAGATCAGAATACGGTCCAGCGTGAGAGGCAGGGAGGGGCATTTAATACAGTTTTGTTCAAGTCCCAACAAAGGTCCAATTTGGCTTTGATTGGAACCATTAAAAAAAAAAAATCAGAGCCACTTCACTCACACCCTAAAAAGGCTCCGGGGTCATTTACTCCTGCTGTAGAAAATGACTGTGGAAAAGATCACACCAGATTCCTATAGGAAATGCTGTCTGTTGTGTGTTCCCTTCAATGAGCGCGATCCCACCAAGCAAAGAGGGAGTCGGTGCTTGGGAGGAGGAGAAGTGTAATGCTGTTTAAGGTGGCCCTTGGAAAAGGGATGGGGCAGCGATTTCCTCCCCTCCCCCGATTTGGCTTTCCCCCGAGCTGCTCCCCTAAGCTCTAACCTACTTTTACTTTCCAAGCAGAAAGCTGCTGCTGGTGGTGGTGTTGCTGATGCATATTTCAAACAAGCCCGTGCATGGGATCCGAGACACATTACTTTGCACTGCCGCCCCGGGCCATAGATTCGCCTGCTTCCATCGACAGCACGTTTTGCTTCATAAAGAATGTGCAGGCCCTCACCTCGAGCTATTTATCTGGAGTGCTCGGGAGAAACGAGAGAGAGGGAGAAAGCACGACATGCCGTGCTGGCAACGAGCCCCGTCCTGCATACCTGTGAGCGGCCAAACGCTGACCTCTGCAAAAGAGCCAGTCCGTCCCCTGCTGATGATCCAGGATTGCTCCCTACAGTCTGTTCCCATCCTGTGCAATCTGGGTGTAAGTGATGCACGCAGTGGTGCTTCTACCCCTGCTCCTGGGAGGCTGTCTTACTGGGCCTGATCCTGAGAGGTGCTGGTGGTTGTCACGAACAGGAGCTGCAGAGGCTCACCTCTTCTCAGGATCAGGCCCATCTGAGTTCACAGCGAGCACCATTTTTCTGTATAGTCAAACTTTCTTTGTTCCAGTTTCATAGATTCATAGATATTAAGGTCAGAAGGGACCATTATGATCATCTAGTCCGACCTCCTGCACAATGCAGGCCACAGAATCTCACCCACCCACTCCTGCGAAAAACCTCTCACCTATGTCTGAGCTATTGAAGTCCTCAAATCATGGTTTAAAGATTTCAAGGAGCAGAGAATCCTTCAGCAAGTGACCCGCGCCCCATGCTACAGAGGAAGGCAAAAAACCTCCAGGTCCTCTTCCAATCTGCCCTGGAGGAAAATTCCTTCCCGACCCCAAATATGGTGATCAGATAAATCCTGAGCATATGGGCAAGATTCACCAGCCAGATACCCAGGAAAGAATTCTCTGTAGTAACTCAAATCCCACCCCATCTAGCATCCCATCACAGGCCATTGGGCCTATTTATGGTGAATATTTAAAGATCAATTAATTACCAAAATCATGTTATCCCATCATACCATCTCCTCCATAAACTTATCGAGTGTAATCTTAAAGCCAGGTAGGTCTTTTGCCCCCACTGCTTCCCTTGGAAGGCTATTCCAAAACTTCTGATGGTTAGAAACCTTCGTCTAATTTCAAGTCTAAACTTCCCAATGACCAGTTTATATCCATTTGTTCTTGTGTCCACATTGGTATTAAGCTTAAATAATTCTTCTCCCTCTCCGGTATTTATCCCTCTGATATATTTATAGAGAGCAATCCTATCTCCCCTCAACCTTCTTTTAGTTAGGCTAAACAAGCCAAGCTCCTTGAGTCTCCTTTCATAAGACAGGTTTTCCATTCCTCGGATCATCCTAGTAGCCCTTCTCTGTACCTGTTCCAGTTTGAATTCATCCTTCTTAGACATGGGAGACCAGAACTGCACACAGTATTCCAGGTGAGGTCTCACCAGTGCCTTGTATAACAGTGCTAACACCTCCTTAGCTCTACTGGAAATACCTCGCCTGATGCACCCCAAGACCACATTAGCTTTTTTCACAGCCATCGCTCTTACATGTGCCCTGCTGGTTCACTAATTATTATTATTATTAATGTTACAGCAGTGCCTAGGAGCCGCAGTTAAGAATCAGGTTCGCTTGTGCCAGGTGCCGTACGGAGAATTAACAACAAGACAATCCCAGCCCCAGAGAGCTCTATATGCCAGATAGGACACAGAGGGGTGAATGAAACAGACAAATAGGGAAGGGGTGGGCTGGGAGGACAAGGAACAGAGGTTAGCAGAAGAGCAGAAGTCACAGCTGGCCACTTGACTAACTCAAATTTCCCCCTCCTTTGTTTTAACACTTCTCAAACAATGGTAGATAGAAGAGAAATCTCCCTGAATTTTCAAGCTGTACAAATGGGAATCCTTTAAAACAGGAGGGGAGGAATCTTTAACTAAGTCCATATTCATTGCAGCTGGTAGGAACATTAACCACAAAAGGCTTTTTCATGGAAAAACGCTGTTTCGCCGAAGCTGAAACATTTCACAAAGACGTATCGGTTTTGACGGGAATGTTTCTGAGGCCCAGGGTGGACTCAGTTCCAGAGAGAGAGCCCTGAATCAAAACCCGACACTTTTGGGTGCAATTCTGTTTCACAAAACTATTTTAAAGGTTTTGTTTTCATTCCAAATTCAAAACCCCAAAGCTGTGATGAAATGTCATTGTGTCTGGCCAGTTCTAATATTCATCCCGACAAGCACAAGCATCATCCCATTCTCCTGGTTCCTTTTCTCCAACATACCCTGGCTTTAAGGGACAAGTGAAACACACTCAGTAGAGTCCCATTCCAGTCATGGAGGACACATTCCATCCCAAGCCATATGGCCCCTGGTTATTACTGCCGTATGTATGACCTTGAATAGAGCCACCTATGGTCAAGTCCCTTTGGAGGATGGAATATTGCCAGTGATTTGGAGTAAGCAGTTGCTTACATGGTGCCATAATAATAATGTGTCCTTTCTCCCAACCTTTGTCTAGCCTATTTAGATTAGACTGTAAACTCCTCATGGCAGAGACTCTCTCATACTAGGTGTATGTACAGTGCCTAGCACAATGGGGCCCTGATCTCAGCTGGTGCCACTAGGGGCTAAAGCAATACAATTAATAAATAATAATAGAAGTGTCACCTGATGGAAGGTGAGGCATTGAATGACCCAGGGCTGGTGGCAGAGGATTCTGGGGGAACCAAGAAGAAACAGAATGAGAATGTCTACGTAAAGCGACAGTGAATGTAAACATGGTTTCTGAAGTAAGAAGATACAAGAGCATTAAAAAGAAAAAGTATATCATATATGATTTGTGCAACCAATTCTGTTCTGAATTCTGTTCTCACTGATAGTGGAGTAAATCCATTGGTTTCAATGGTGCAGCTCCAGATTTACACTGAAGTAAGAAACAGTAGATCTTGCCTATATACAGTAGACAAATGCAAACATATACATATGAAAGAGGAATTAATTTAATTTGTCCAGCTCTGGGGTGGCACAAAGCAGCACAAGTAAACAGATGTTTAGGACAGGAAGCGTAGAAGAAAACTGTACTGAATGGAAATAAGGTGAATTTAGGTAGGCATAATGTAATTATGCAAAGTGGGCTCGGAGGCTAACTCTTCTGCTCTTGGGAAAAGTGCCATGACATCTGTAATCAGCTGGAGTAGTCAGGGTCTTGGTTTTATGGTTTAACCATCAGATCCATGGCACAGTGACCATGTTTCCCTTGCTGAGTCAGTTGTTAAGCAGATTCAAAGGGAAGATTGCCATATATATATAACAAATGGGAAAAAGGGGACATTGATAGTAATGAATGTAAATTAAATGTTAAAGAATGCAGACAAATGATGAGGGAAGCTAAAGGTAACAATGAAACATTCAGGGCTGGTAGGGTAAAGAACAACGAGAAGGATTTTTTTAAAAGTATATCAGGAAGAAAAGGAATCCTAACAATGAATTAGGTCCATTACTAAAGTGGAGATGGTAAAATTGTCAATCATGGTCCAGACGTGGAAGAAGTGTTCCATAAATATTTCTGTTCTGCATTTTGGAATAAAGCTGGATGAAGTATTCATATCGTATAACAATGGTGAAATACTTTCCATTCCAACAATAACTAAAGAGGATATTAAAGAGTAATTGCTAAAGTTAATGATTTTTTTAAAATAGACAGCTTCCACTTAAGTGTTTTTAAAGAGTTGGCCAAGGAACTCTCTGGATCACTGATATTAATTTTTAATAAATCTTCGCATACTGACAGAATATCAGAGGACCGGAAAAAGTATCAATAATTTTAAAGAGTAAATGGGATGACCTGGGATAATTGTAGACCTGTTAGTTTGTCACTGGTCCTGGTCAAAATAATGGAGAGGATGGTATAGGACTCAATCAATAAAAAACTAAAGTATTATAATGTAATAAATGCCGGTCAACCTGGTTTGATGGTAAATAGTTCATGTCAAACAAACCTGATATTTTTTAATGAGATTAAAAGTTTGGCTGATAATGGTAATTCTGTTGACATAATACTTTTGGTTATCTGTAAGGCATTTGACTTAGTAGTGCACAACATTTTGACTGAAAAATGGTAACATACTAAATCAATATAGCACATAGGAAATGGATTAAAAGCTGCCTGACTGATAGATCTTCAAAAGCAACTGTTACTGGGGAATCATCATTGAATAGGGGTGTTTCTCGGAGGGTCCCACAGAGACCAGTTTTCTGCCCAATGCTCTTTAATACTTTTATCAATGATCTGAAGAAAATATAAAACCATGATTGATAAAGTTTGCAAATGACAAAAACTGGTGATGTGACTGATAAATAATGATAAGCACAAGGCTGTCATACACAGTGATTTGGATCGGTTGGTAAACAGGATCAGGTCAAACAACATGCGTTTTAATAGGGGCAAATGCAAGGTCATACATCTAGGAACAAAGAACACAGGTCACACTTACAGGATAAGGAAACTGTATCCTGGAAAGCAGCAACTCTGAAGAGGACTTTGGGTATGTCTACACAGCAACTGGACATCCGTGGCTGACCCGTGCTAGCTGACTCGCTGGGAGGGTCCCAGAGCTTGGGCTCCAGCAATCTACACAGCAAAGGAAAAGCCCCACAGCCTGAGCTCCGCGAGCCAAAGTCAGCAAGCATGGGCCAGCTGTGGGTTTTTCTTTGCTGTGTAGACATACCTTTAGAGGTCATGATGGATAACCAGCAGAACATGAACTCCCAGTGTGATGCTGTGGCTAAGAGGGCTAATGCAATTCTTGGATGTATAAGCAGGTGACAATCAAGGGTATATCAGACAAACGTACATACAACAAGATCCACCGATGAGAAGTTGAAGCTTGACAGATTCAAACTGGAAATAAAATGCAAATTTTTGACAGTGAAGGTGATTATAATCTTTAGAACAATTTAGGATCGTAGATCTCAAACCCATGTCTGCAGGCAGTCCTCAGACTGCAGCCACTAACCTGCAGCTTGCTAGTACCAGCAAGAAATGTGGGGTGGGGGACCCTGCCTCACCAGAGACACCACCTGTGAAGCTCCTGTCTTGGAGAGGATGTCTGACCTCTCTGACTGGCTCCGGTTTGCTATTTAAGCTGGAAGGAGGCACAGGAAGCTGTCTGAGCAACGAGGTGAATCCCTGTGTGGCTCCTGAGCTCTGCCTTGCTTCTGCTTCTACACCCCACCCCTGGCTACTGCTCTGGCTCTAACCGTTGGCTTGATTCTTGACTCTGTCTCTGATCCTGGGCTCTGGCTTCTAACTCCTTGTCTAACCCTACTAGGCCTGATTGCCTATGTCCTGGTCCACAACAGGGATCTAGTGGATTCTTATATTACTTGAAGTATTTTAAATCAAGATGGGGGGGGGGGGGGATTTTTAAAAGTTCCTAGGATTTAGGACTTTTAAAATTTCAGTGACTTTTTCCCAAGGCTTCTTGAAAGTCAATATAATTTAGGCTCCTAAGTCACATAGGCACTGTGGAAAATTCCATTTATAAAACAGATACTCTAGTTCAACCACCACAAGTTACTGGGTTTGGCGCAGGAATCACTGGGTGTAACTTTCAGGCTAGTGGAGGTCAGACTAAATGATGGTAACAGTCCCTCCAGTTCTTACAATCTATGACTCAGACTAAATTACCAGCACTCCGTCATGCAGCACTTCGATTTCCTTGGAGGTCTCCCACCCAAGTGCTGACCCATCCCTAAACCTGCTTTGGTTAGGGGATCTGACAAGATCAGGCCTGAGATGGCGTATGGGTGCAAGTCAGAAAGTCCCCTATCACTGGGCTCCTAAACCTCTCTAATCAGCAGACCTTTCATTCCTATCATCCCAAAGGGTTGAACGCTAAGATCTGCCTCAGACATTGGGATGCAGTACTATCCACTACCCTATAAATAGCTGCGCAGATGAGAACTGGATAAGCTTAGAAGCCCCTTCCTGGCCAGCAAACTCTTTCCTGACATTCTGATTCATAAACAACCCAGCTGATGCATTATTACTTCACCATTCTGCAGCTCCTGCTTTAAGAGGAATCCATCCCAATGTGGATTGGAACCAGGGGCATGGCAAGTCTTAAAGTCTTATAGGTACGTGCCTAAAAACCAGTGCTTTTCTGTTCCCCTCCTCCTAGCTGTTGATTCACACCACTTCCTTGTTCCCACTCAGCGATGAGTTTATATTTTCATATACATTCCAGTAGCATTAGCTTTACACTCAGGATCCCTTTGTGAGTGGTGTTAGACCCAGGCAGGCCCCAAACAAATAGCATTGCATTAGGACCTACACTTCTTGCTTCTTTGTGCCACCAACATCATGCCATGAAGATGCAACATTATCAGCCCAAGAGGTAGCTTCTACGTCACCATGGCTGGCCCCACAGGTGAGATGGGGGAATCTACATGGCTTGGGTCTCCATTATAAGAGAAACCCTCTTTTAGCGGAGGGAAATATGAGTGTTTACAGCTACTGCCCAACTCCAGTTCATCTGCTGGTTGCTGCGGCCGAAGGGAACCTAAGAAGTCTGACAGGTTTCAGAGTAGCAGCCGTGTTAGTCTGTATCCGCAAAAAGAAAAGGCCACAAGTTCTCCTCTTCTTTTTAGGAATTCTGAAGCACAGCAGAAGGTTTGCAGAGTTGCTCTGCATCTCATACCCAGAACGCTGTTTCAATTCACGCCTGTGTCCTAAATGCACAATAGTGCCTAGGAGCCCCAGTCACAGACCAGCATGTCATTGTGCTAGGTGCTGTACAAACACAGCCTAAACATTACAGCCTTGCCGGGATCAACATGATTTTCCCCCCCAACCATTAAAAAAAATAAAATCACTAGCTCAGAAAAAACAAAAGCCTGTCTTAGAGCCAATCAACATACCGTTCCGTTTTACTCTCGTCCAGCAACATTACCAGATTTCATTCCTGTCTTGTTTGTTTGTTTATTATGAGCACATGCCAACAAAAAGCCAGGCGGGTGCTTTACATCAAACATCATAATAATCGTAAAACAAACCCAATGGCCCAGCCACAATTCCCACAGCATTGTCAACCTATATTAAAGAGCAGCAGCCTGAGCCAAAGCCTATTGAAGTCAATGGAAAAACTCCCATTGAGGTCAGTAGGTTTTTTTTTTTTATCAGAGCCTAGGTGAGCTGCTAACTGCTAACAGCTAGTGCAGCTTCCAAGCAGGGGTGCTGGAACAATTTTTATAGTGGGGGTGATAGGATGGAAACCATGGAAACCATGAATTTGGTGTTTGTTAGTACTACTTCTGCCATGCCCCTAGTTCCAGCACCACCAATCCAAGCCAGCTTCAAGGACAGCCCAATGGGAGCCAGTTACAGTAATCAGTTCTGGAAGCTGTTAGAGCCCTGGTTGAGTGTGTGTGCCTATGTCTAGCTATATTTCCACCAATATATCTTCACCCGTTTATTATATTACACACACACACAAACCCTACTTGAACAGAACGTTAGTAAGGCTGCAAAGTCAAGTAGTCAAAAGTTTGCAAGTGCTAGAATCAAGGTTGCTTGTGGAACCTTAATGTGACACCCTTGTGCGTATGCATTATGATACATTCTTTAAGGATGCTCAGATAAATTGGTTAGTCTCTAAGGTGCCACAAGTCCTCCTTTTCTTTTTGCGAATACAGACTAACACGGCTGCTACTCTGAAACCTGTCTTTAAGGATATGATCATGTGTTTCACACCCAGTCCCAGTCTCCTTGCCTGGCCAGTCCCAGTCTCCTTCTCACCCCTGCCCTCCAGTCCCAGTCTCACCAGACTCCTGGCTCCAATCTATCCCTTTCCTTGCCCCAATCCAGCTTTTGTCCCCTCTGCATTTCAATCGCGTGGTTTCCTCCTCCCTGGTGCCTGGGCACTCCTGGAGGGGCTAAGGGTGGTGGGAGTGATCATTGAGAGCATAGGAGCTCCCTGTGCTCAGTTCCAGCTCCCTCTCTGCTGGGAGCAGCAATTACAGGGACATTCCCACTCTGCTCTGGTAAGCCTGGACTGGAGAAAGCTTCGTTGCTCTGTGGGGTTGGTACACGCTCAGGCTGGCCAGCACTTGGAGCTGTGAGGGGATGGAACATGCTCAGTGAGGATGGAATTGTCAAAGACTTTAGCTGCTAAAAACAAAGTCTCTACTGAGCATGTGCAAATAATGATTTTTTTCCCAAAGGCTTCTAACTTGCCCGCAGTTGAGCTGATTGCCACAGGGATGGCAAAAGGCACATACCTCCCTGACGCAAAGGCCACCTGCTGCCAGATTTCAAGTCCCTGCTCCAAAGCATGAGGATGCTAGAGCTTTGCAAAGACAAGGTCTCCAAAACTTTAACATGGGCAAAACAGCATCATTGTCCCTAGTTTCATTCTCAGAAATGGCTGGTCTGTTTTGGGCTGAAATTTAAAAAAAGGGAAAAAAAAATTCAGCTTGAGGCAGTCACCTGGCTTGGAAAATTTCATCCCAAATTATTAAAATTTTGTGAAGTTATAAGCAAGTGCAAACCGGGTCTTATAGTAGGAAATGTCAGACAACCTTAACAGGCGGGGCTACCGGGCCCTGCCTATAATAAACAGTAGCCCTTAAGGAATAATGTACCTATTTAATTGAGCCTCTTTTTCTGCCTTTGGAACATCCAAGCCCAGACCACGATTCCCTCAAATGTATTTGTTACTTAAAAGTATCTCAGGAGTTTCTTTGTGGTTTAACTCTGTGGTCTGACAGTAAATAGTTCTCTGTGAAAAGAAAAGGAGTACTAGTGGCACCTTAGTATCCAATTCCTGGTCTTCCTGCTGTGCTAATAAGTTACTTTTCACTGGACTTTTCGGCACTGGTGAGGCCACACCTGGAGTATTGCATCCAGTTTTGGTCCCCCAACTACAGAAGGGATGTGGACAAATTGGAGAGAGTCCAGTGGAGGACAACGAAAATGATTAGGGGACGGGGGCATGTGACTTACGAGGAGAGGCTGAGGGAACTGGGGTTATTTAATCTGCAGAAGAGAAGAGTAAGGGGGGATTTGATAGCAGCCTTCAACTACCTGAAGGGGGGTTCCAAAGAGGATGGTGCCCAGTTGTTCTCAGTGGTAGCAGATAACAGGACAAGGAGCCATGGTCTCAAGTTGCAGTGGGAGAGGTCTAGGTTGGATATTAGGAAACACTATTTCACTAGGAGGGTGGTGAAGCACTGGAATGGGTCACTTAGGGAGGTGGTGGAATCTCCATCCTTAGAGGTTTTTAAGGCCCGGCTTGACAAAGCCTTGGCTGGGATGATTTAGTTGAGGTTGGTCCTGCTTTGAGCAGCGGGTTGGACTAGATGACCTCCTGAGGTCTCTTCCAACCCTGATATTCTATGATTCTATGGACAAATAAGTCAGGTGGTATTGGACAAATGAGTCATGGGGGATTGATTCCATTGCGTGCGTGGGTCAGTCTGCAAGCCCTTTTCACCTATTTGTGCAAATATAAAATCCGGCACTGCGGGTTTGACTTTGAAATTCTCTTGTCACAAACACTCAGGCAATCAGAACTGGTCATATTAATATTGGTGGAAATTGAATACAAAAGGGTCCCAACTGTTATTTATTATATGTGTTATGGTAGCACCTAGAGACTGCAGCTGAGATTGAGGCCCCACTGTGTTAGGTGCTGCACGGACACACGAGGTCTGTCTACACTGGACTTTTCTACCTCAAGTTAATTGATGGCCAGTTAACTCTATTTAATACAATTGTAACTGGCATGGGAAGTTTCCACACTAGATTTTACTAACATGCTAAGTACCACAAGTTAAAAATGCCTAGTGAAGATAACCCCACAGTAAAAGGTAGTCCAAGCCCCTGAGAGGCAGACAAAGGGTGGGAGGGGACGTAGGGAGGCCATCAGGTTGGTACCACAGCCAGGAATAGAACACAAGTCTCCTGAGTCCCAGTCCAGTGCACATTCTACTGGAGTGCACTATGGCAAAACACAAATGCAGCTAAGAATTGAGAACATAACGGCTGGCAATTGTTTTGCATTATGGTCCCAGCTGAAATAAATATACATACTGCAGTGTGTATTTGTCTCAGAGGAGCTGGGTTGATTTACATTACGGTGTCTCACTAGGGATAGCCCAAAAGAAGGCCATTACAAGTCCCATGAATACGCCAGGGTCGAAAGTCCTGTTTATTATTTGTACAATGCTTAGAGCTAATCGGAACAGTTCATCCACACTGTGTGAGGGATCTTGAGGGAGACTCATGTTTCATAGCCTGGTGGGTGGGGCACCCAGGAGCAGCCCTAGACAAAATGATTTTAGCCCCCCACAGAGTAGCCAAAAAAAAAAAAAAAAAGCTGGCCAATCAGAGAAGCAAAAATGTCTGGCGAGTCAGAACAGAGGAAAAACAAAAACACCGCAAAACAGCCAACTAGCACAGCATCCACAGGAAGGTGGCAAATGCGCAGCCAACCTGCTCACTTGCCCTAGGATATAGGAAACTGAGGTTCTAAGTCCCTGCTCTGTGTGGAAAACTCTGCTTTAAATCAGCCAGAACAGGGACTTGAACTGGGGTTTCTCACATCACAGGCATAGCCTCTAATTACGAAACTTTGCTCACTCTCTGAGGCAGCACATCACTGCCTCCTGAATTGAAACCCTCAGGTTTTCTATTACATTTCAGCATGGAAATGTTTGAAAAGTTTTGGCTTTGTTCCGACACGGAAAGAAAACAGATTTTGAAACTTCTAAAGTTGCCACCGAAGGGAATTGTCATCCTCCACCCAGCTCACATGGCAATAACACCTGTGAGCCCCAGTCCTGGATCAGCAAAAACAATGAGGAGCCCTTGTGGCACCTTAGAGACGAACAAATTTATTTAGGCATAAGCTTTCGTGGGCTAAAACCCACTTCATCAGATGCATGGAGTGGAAAATACAATAGGCAGTTATAAATATACAGCACATGAAAAGATGAGAGTTCCCTTACCAAGTGGGGGATCCCATTGTGCTAGGCACTGTATAAACACAGATATATGCAAATCTAAGGCTAGATCAGAATCCCAGATGGCATATATTGGGGTAATTCCATTGAAGCAACTGAAACTTTGCTGATTTATAGTAGCTGGGGCTTTAACCCATTGTTTCAGTCATTATCTCTTTTGCAAATGCTAGAGAGGTGATGAAACCCCATAGGACCACAGCAAGGTCCTTGCTTGAGAGGAAGGGGTCATAGCACTCTGACCCACTACCATAGCATGTTCTTTGTCCAGGAGAGAGCAGCCCAGAGTGAGCCCTCGGTCCCATGCTGGCTCCAAACACAGTAACCTCGACCCTTGAAAAAACGTTTCCCCCATTTCATGAGCATCACCTTGGTCTTGTTCAAGCTTGGTGGGAGCAAACAACTTAATTAGTTTTAAAAGAGAGAGCTGGATAAATTTATGAGTGCAGTGGTATGACGGGATTGTTTGTGATGGTGGGAGGCAGGGCTCAACAGCCCTGGAGCTCACTTCTGGTATGTTTCTAAAGTTCATGCTTCAGGGTTTCAGACGGCCACTGGCAGAGGACAGGAAGGGATTCCTCCCTCCATCCCCCACCAATGTATTCTGAGAAGATATTTTTTTATCTCCATCCTCTGAAGCATCAGGAATGACTACGGTGGAGATGGGACATTGGGTGGGGTGGGCCGGGCCAGGGCTCTGAGGTGGCACTGTGCTTTCTGACTCTTAAGTGCTTGGCTGGCTGGTTCTTGCTCACATCCTGAGGGTCTAACTGACCTGAGGTCGGAAAGGAATTTTCCCCCAGGTCAGATTGGCAGTGACCTTGGGGAAGTTTCTTCTTTCTCTGCGGCGTGTGGGTGCAGGTCACTTGCCAGGATTATGTGGGCATCTCTCAATCATCTCCCTGCAACTGCGGAGACCTCAGGCCCTGGTACACCTCGGTCCCTCCTATTCTCTGGATGTGGCACATGACGGTCTCCTTTGGGCTGTAACACTTTGGTTTCATTGCAGTTGTTGGGGTTAGTGTAGGGGTGCTGGGTGTCATTGGTGGCCTGTGATCTACAGGAGGCCAGGCTAGACATTCCATTGGTCCCTTCTAGCCTTAAACTCGACAATACTCAGGTGCCTGTAAGGTGGTGTCCTGGACAGATACCACTCCAGATACTAGATCAGGACTTTGGAACAACCAAAGAAGAGACTGGATCCATTCCAGATTTAAACACTGAGCCCAGGGCTCCGGGAGTTTGGTAAGTGCTGTGTGAATGCTCATTCAGTGCAGCTAGGATTTATATAGCTCATAGTTCTGTACTGTTATACTCGAAGTCAAGCCAACCTTGACTTTGTGCAGGTTTTGAAGCCACAGAGGAGCAAAACCAGCTCTCACCAACCTTTTATGTCTTTCTTCCCCAATGCTGGGGCTGGCTGAGGACTGGTCTGGACCCCAGCAGAATTTAGAGCAGCCTGATAACTGCTCTAAATTGCACATGGCTGCTGATAACCCTGGCAGCTGGGGATTGCTAGAGCACAACAGAATCCAGCCACACTCCTTCCCTCCAGACTTGTCTTCAACACAATCCCAAATCGGGGGCTATGAAGGGATGGCACAGGGCCAGCTATGGTTCAGTGGGGATTCTCCGCTAGTAAGTTTGTCTGGCTTAACGGCCCAGGGTTATGCAAAGGGGTTGCTTCGGACCCCAAAACTGGGCCCTTGGTGTCTTGGTTTGATGAGCTCCTGGTAACCTGAGACGCAACATCACTGAGATGAAAAAATATCTGCCCGACCATCAAAGAGCCAGGAGACAGTCCAAAATTCCCAAAGCAAATTGGCCATGTGGGCTAAGAATCTGCGTGTCATGCCTCAGCCCGGCATCAGCTGTATTTCAGTAGCTATGGTAAGCTATGCAAACAGTGCCTTCTAGCCGAGACAAGGTTGGCAGTGCTCCTACTGGCTTGGCCATGGGGGTGGAGGCTCCATTTTGACTCACCTAACTCAGCTACGGCTTAAGGACCAGCTGGAGACTCAGCTGAGACACCATGCAGGACGCATGCATGCGCTGGAGTCCCACCGATGGATGAGTGGGAAGGATTCTGTTTATGCGTTTTGGCTGCCAGCTGGCCAGAAAGTTTGAAAGCCACCTCCCGCACTTCTCTCGGTTGGGAGTAACTCTCTGCGCGTATTATTCAGCAGAATTCAGTCCTCTGCACCGTCTTCCCCACCCACACTGCATCCCAAAGCATTCTGGAGCATGACACAACGTAAGAGATGCAAAAGGGCTGCTGGGAACCTGCAACCTGCCTAACGCATGTGGAGCCAGATTGTCCATAGCTGTAAATCGGGATCACTGGGCGAGTTTCCAAGGAGTTACATCCAGGTACACCGGAGCCCTTAGCGAGTCAGACAGGGGAGGTCAGAAAATGAAGGGGCTGATAGACCATTCGTTAATTAGCGTCACGCCGTCCAGTGCCTCTCAAGAGCTGTTCTTAGTGTGGAATATTGTTACGTGTTTTGGTAAAAGATATGTTGTCTGAGGCATGATGTTAGAAGACCCAGAGCCTTCGATTCAGGTCTTTATTGTTTTCAATCTCAATAAATAAATAGGCCAGACCCACATCTGGTATAAATTAGAATAGCCCTATTGAAATTAATAGGGCCAGATTCTCCGCAGGTGTAAATAGGCACGTCTCTCTTGGAGTTGTTGGGGGCTGGATCCTCAGCTGATGTAAATGGGTGTAGCTCCACAGAAGTCAGGGGCGCTATACTGATTTGCATCAGCTGAGGTTCTGGCTCCCAAACTAGTTTGACAAGATATTAGAGATGGAAAAGCCCAGTTACGGCTCATCTAAGCCAGCCCTTGCTATTACTGTTCAATGTCAGTGCTCCAGGGTTTTGCCCCGAGTAGCTTTAATTTAGTCACATGATGGGACTTTCACAATCCTCGTTGACAGTCCCAGGAGATAGGACTGGCAGGATGTCTTTTCCTGACATTTCACCTAAATCTCCCTTTCTCCAGTGCTCCCACATTAGGCCTGGTTACATCCCTTTGTGCAAGGTGCATGACTCCTCTCCTCCCTGGCTATTTAGAGCTGATACATATTTGTGAGATGTTAAGTTATTTGGCCAAGTTAGATCTATTTAGCTGTTCGAAATCTTGCCCCATAATCCTCAACCCCTTCTGGCTCTTTGAAAGCCCTCAAGTTTGTCCACATCTTTCTGACAACGACAAGGACGTGGAACTGAATCCAGTAGTTCAAGGGCAGGCTCATCAGAGTCATATAGACGGGGTTATAATCTTGCTGTTCTGGGACCTGATGCATTCAGTCAGGTGGGTCATTTTTGCTGTCTCCTTGCATTGCAGAGTCAGGTCAAAGGCACAAGCTAGTGCATAGGTCATGTGGGTTCTTTTTTCTCCTGCAGCAGTCGCTACTCACTTGTATCTCTTTAAAATTTAAAATAGTTGCCCCCTAATAGGCACTGCTTATGTGCCTGAGTTTTTCAAATACACATAGGAAAGGGGACGAGGGCTCCATTTCCCTTTATTTAAACGCCAAGTTAATAGTCATAATACTTAACTCTTACATAGCACTTTCCATCTGTTGAGCGAAACTTTACAAAGGAGGTAAGTATCATTCTCCCCATTTTACAGATGGGGAAACTGAGGCATGGGCAGGCAAAGTGATTTGTCCAAGGTCACTGAGCAGGCCAAGACTAGAAGTCAGGTTTCCCAATCCAGTGCACTGTCTACTAGGCCGCACTGCCTCTGAATGAAAAGAAGATGCTGGTTGTACATGAAAGCTAGGAGCCTTAAACCCCCCCGTCCCATCTTGGACTCCACTAGAGCCAGCATGGCAGTGAATTCAAAGTCATCACATATAACACAGAATAAAACTTCTGGCACTAGATGAAAGCACCAAGAGCTTCTTCTGCCTCTTTAATATTGATTGGATACAGTCCTACCAGGTGTTTAAAAAAAAGAATTTAAGGTGAATTTTATGTTGGTGAATGGTGCTGGATTGATAGTTCTGGAGCTTTATCCACCATACATATACAACATAAGCTTCCCATACACTGTTTCCTAAACATGTCTCAACTCTGATCCAGATGGACCACATCTAGACACAAGAGAACAGTTCGCTTCTTATGGTCCAGTCAGTCTTTGGTTTCTTGGTGAGAATGTCAACAAGGTGGTCAACTTATGTTGTTTACGGTTGACCAAGGGTTCCACATCTCACTAGGAAGCCCTAAGAGCTATCCTGTCCATTGCTGATAGAGCTGGGAGAATCATGGCTTTTTCAGGTTTCCTGGCAATTCCAAAAAATTGAGAAAAAAAATATTTCGGATCGAACCAAATGCCAATTTTTTGGAAATTTTTGGTAGGTAGAAAAGTTTTAAAAAAATGTTATGGGGTGAATGCAACATCTCGTTTTGATTTTGATCATGTTAAAACAGCTTTGATTTTTTTTAAAGAACATTAAAGGAAATTTTGCAATGAAAAGTCATTTTGAACCAAAAAAATAGAAACATTTCAATTTTTTTCAGAATTTTTGTTTCATGTTGATTGCAACAATTAAGCAAAACGGCCACAAATTCACAAAACATTTTGCTGTTGCCAAATCTGCATTTTTTGCCAAAAAACCCCAACAACTTTCCAATGTTGCCCAGCTCTAATCGTCAGTGTATAACTGTTCTTTATTGCATATGTTTTAGACCTTACAACGTGGAACTCTGTCATCACCCCTGTCTAGGGGAACCAGAAGTTCTAAAGCCAGTTCTGTTTGCAGCTGCTGTATTAGAAATTTTATTCGCCTACTTCAAAGTGTTTAGAATGATGATTTCCCCCAGTTTTGCGATACATTTAATCTTCCCATCTTTTTCATTCACATGCTAATTCTTGGTCTTCCAAGAGAGGTGTGACCCTCAAATGGCCCTCATTTCAAAGGAACTTTTTCACTTTACTTCCAAAGTTACCTAAGTTCTGCACAAATTTGGAGTCCCCTTTGCTTTCAGTGTTGAAGATTATTTACACCAAAAACAAAAGAATCATGAAGTTGAGTATACAGGAAGAGCTATTTGCACTAAAGGAAGAAACCCCAAAACATTGTAAGTTTCCTGCATGAATGATTTTTTGGTGTATTCCTTATTCTGTGCTTTTGTCATACACTGCATCCCACATTTGGGCCTTGGCAGGTTAAGAGGTAAAGTATTAGGCAACCAGGTATAGCAAGAGATGGATGGATGAATTAGTTCAGATGACCTTTCCAACCTTGCGATTTGAAAAAGTTTGGTTAATTTATTATTTCTGCATCTCTCCATGTCTCTGTGCTTCTGTGGTGGCATCAGAAACACCAACATATTTTAAGAAATGCCATTCTGCTGGTATTTCTGGTCTGAATGAAGCCAGAAGTTTTATAGGCCATGTCTATGCTACAAAATTAAGTTGACCTAACTTATGTCGGCATACAGCTGCCGCTGTAATTACATCACTTGAACGTGTCTACACTTTGCTCCTTGCATTGGTGGTGTGCGTCCTCACCAGGAGTGCTTGTTTTGATTGTACTGTCCATGTGGGGCACTGTGGGACGGCTCCCGAAAGCGAGGAACAGTCAACGTAAACAACACAGTGTCTACACTGACACTGCATCAGCCTAACTACATCAAACTTGACTCTACGCCGCTCGTGGAGATGGAGCTAGTAAGTCGGTGTAGCTGGGCAGTTATGCTGGCAGGAGTGAAATTTAAGTGTAGACACTTCCATAGTTAGGTCGACGTAAGCTGCCTTGAGTTGACCTAACTCTCTAGTATAGACCAGACCGTAGATTCCAGGGGTCTCATTCTCAGTGTTGTCATTTACATCTGTATAAAGTGAATGTAAAACACAAGGGGCCAGATTCTCATTTTTAAAAATGGCCCCCCTAAAGTGGTTGCAGTGTAAAGTAGCCTTAAAGTAGGGTAATCAAATGTACTATTTCAAGGACTTTTTGCACTGCCAGAGTGGTGAAAAGGGGCCGTAGGTTCTGTCTACACTGCAATCCTGTAGACATACCCTAGGCAGCTTTGATCTAGTTAGCTTGGGTCCTGGAGTAATGAAGACAGGGCAGGACAGATTTCCATGTGAGCTAGCTGCCCGACTAATTACCCAGAGTCCTATTGTTCCAGTACCAGAGCTAATGAGATTAAAGCTAGCTCAGGTATGTCTACATGAGCTGCAATCACACACAGTGATTACAGTGTAAACATACCCTTAGCGTCAATGACACTCAGGCCTCTTAGTTTGGATTTGGTAGCATATCACATCCACTTTACACTGATATAAATGACTAACCAAGGCACAAAGCAACAGAGAATCAGACCCAATCTGAACTTTTGCATGCTTTTGCAAGCTCAAACCACTGACATTCTCCCATTGTTGATGGCTATTATGCAACATGTAACCACAGCTCTAAGTGTTAGGGTCTGGAAAACCTAGTTTATTCTAGATGATCATAAGAACAATTTAGGTCTTCCACTGCATGAAGGATACCAAAGCAAGGGGAATGGAAATTTCACAAGAGCACTTGCTGTTGGGGAAATTTCCAGTAGATTTTTGCAAAAGCAAGATCAGATTGTTCCGATAAGCATCTGAAATTTTTGGGTGCTTATCCAAATAGACCAAACCCTGCCAATCACTGAAGGAACCATGGAGAAAGCCAAGTTTCTCATGCGGGCAGAGACAGTATTCCGATTGAAAGAAAGATTTCCCTAGAGGCAGTCACTATCCCTTTATACATCTATATCTAACAGACAGCAATAAAATGCATTTATTTTTACAGGTACCAGTATAACTCACTTGATGGCAACCTGGTCTCTGGGACAAAAGGACATGAAATATACTCCAGCTACGCTCCCCACATGTGGTTTCAGGCTCATTCTGGCTAGATCTGGGTAAATCAGGCCCATAATGTCTCTACTATGTACTGCTAGAAATAATGGCATTCATGGGAAGCATTGTGCAATCTCACCCCCAGTCCCTGTATCCATGAGTGCTGCCCAAGCAGAGGCTGGATACCCCACGTTAGCACTCACAGAAGAAGAACAGAAAAGCCAAGTTCTGAAAAGATTCACTCTTGCCAGGGAATACATTGCAGGGGCCAAATTCCAGACTCAGATGCACACTTCCCATTCACGTCAATGGGCGCTGTGGAATGTTTATATATTTATCATTGTTAGTATTAAATTCTACCATCAGTGACTTAAAGAGCTTGATCTGCTTAGCTCCTCACACAGACAACTGAGAGGTGACTTGATTATGGTGCAGCAGCATCAGTACCTTCACGGGGAGAAAACACTGGGTACTGCCAGGCTCTTGAATCAAGCAGAGAAAGGCATAGCAAGATCCGATGCCTTAAAGTTAAAGCCAGACTAATTCAGATTAGAAATAAGGTGCAAATTTATAACAGTGAGGGTGATTGGAAAAGACTACCAAGGCAAGTGGTGGATTCTCCTCTCTTGATGTTGTCAGATCAAGGCTGGATGCCTTTTGGGAATACAAGCTTTAGTTAGACACAAGTTAAATCAAGGTAGTTAAGTCCCAAGCAGACTGAAAAAGAGCTATAAAAGGGTCTCACAAAACTGGGTGACTGGGCAACAAAATGGCAGATGAAATTCAGTGTTGGTAAATGCAAAGTAATGCACGTTGTAAAACATAATCCCAGCTATACATATAAAATGATGGGGTTAACCACTCAGGAAAGAGATCTTGGCGTCATTGTGGATAGTTCTCTGAAAACAGCCATTCAATGTGCAGCGGCCATCAAAAAAGCAAACAGAATGTTGGAAATCATTAAGAAATGGACAGATAGTAAGACAGAAAGTATCATATTGCCTCTATATACATCCATGGTACGTCCACATCTTGAATACTGCGTACAAATGTGGTTGCCCCATCTCAAAAAAGATACATTGGAATTGGAAGAGGTTCAGAATAGGGCAACAAAAAGGATTAGGGGTATGAAATGGCTGTCGTATGAGGAGAGATTAATAAAACGGGGACTTTTCAGCTTGGAAAAGAGAAGACTAAGGAGCGATATGATAGAGGTCTATAAAATCATGACTGGTATGGAGAGAGTAAATAAGGAAGTGTTATTTACTCCTTCTCATAACACAAGAACTAGGGGTCACCAAATGAAATTCATAGGCATCATTTGGCTGGCGATCAGCTGGAGTAAATCCCCAAAGCTCTGGTTTCAGTGGGGCTACATGGACTGGTGCCAGCTGAGGTTCTGGAACCTGGACATTGAGCTCTGGAACCTGGACATGATGTTTGCATATGACACAAAGAGAGGTCCTGGCTCATTGTCTGTTCAGCTCCAAACAACTTTCAAGTACAGTACATTCCACATCAACTGTGTGCACGGATTCATTTATTACTTTGCAAACATAGCAGGTGAAGAACTCAGCTCTGTGATGGCCTTTCAGTTTGAATTACTTCCTCCTTTACTCAGGAGACTCCACGGAATCTCTCAGCTACCAGACCTTGTGTTTTGAACACTTGTCCACAAAAGCCTAACGAATCGCCCGAGGTTTCTGCTGCTGAGATCAGCAGTTAGGTTAATGAACTGTTCCCACCCTATGGTTTTGAAGCAAAGCAAGAAGAAAACTCCTGGAGACTCATAGCTCAATTATATCCTTCACTGCAGCTAAAGGTGAACAGGATGTTAACACACTTCAACAGGCACTGGAAACACGTGTAGACAGTATTAAAGAACACAATCCAGAGCATAGGACTAGGTGTATTAGTAGCTTCCTCAGCTATGGTGCTCTCATTCATCATCTATCTTTTTTAATATCAATGGTGGCAGACATCCAGCATGAAATGAAAGAACTTCATTCAGCTATGATCTGTGCACTGCTGTTACACCTCTGGATCAGATCCATTGTCTCCAGCTTTAAGCAACTTCCCTAGAAATTCACAAGACTCCAGTCTTCTAAGATCATCGTCAAGAGGTTCACTACTGCCCAGATCTCATTCACTCTATCTAGGGCAGAGCCCCTAAGGCCAGTGGGCAAACCACTAACTCTCTTACTATGCACAGAACCCCTGCTCTCCAAACGCCAGCACAAAGGGGACACAGAAGCACATCTCAACAATCCCTGAGGGTCCATTGCTATCCAAACCGGCAAGCAGGTCACCTCTGAGAACGCCACCACCACGGTTGTACAGTCCAGCGCATCACTACCAAGGCTGTAAAGGGCCATCAGCATATTGTGAGCAGAGTTGGTTGGAAATTTTTTAGTCAAAACAGCTTTCTGTTGGAAAATACTGTTCTGACGCAACCAACGGTTTTCACAAAATTGTGTCGATTTTGATGAAATTTTTGTTTAGAAAAAAAAATTGGAGAAAAAGTTTTTAAAATGTCCCGTTTTGATGGTTTTGGAACTAGAAAAGTTCAATTTCTCAATTTGAAGTGACTTTTCTTTTTGCAATGTACTTTCCTTTCGGTTTGAAAGAAATGGTTGACATTGAAAGGCAACTTTCCAAATTTATTCTAAGGAAACATTTCATTTGACCCAAAACACTTTTTTTTAATTGCTTTTCATGACAAATTGTATCTTTCTGTCCCAACTGGGGATGGGGAAAAAAAAATTCAGAATCTCAATTATTTTCCTGGGACAGAAAAGCCGTTTTCCAGCTAGCTCAAACTGAGAGTGATGGTCTGGTCTGTAAAATGTGTGAAGATACATATTGCTTTTGTGTCCACTACAGTTATCTGTCTGCAAGGATGAGATTTTGCATACCACACTGGGGACAACGCTCTTCATTTCCATAGAATTGCCACACTGGACCAGACCTGTGGTCCATCAAGTCTCCTATCCTGTCTCTGAGAGCAGCAAGTACCAGATGCATCAGAGGGAGGTGTAAGAACCCTGCAGTAGGTAGGTAGATGTGGAATAACTTGCCTCTGACATCCGTCCCATTCTAATCTCTAAGAGTTAAAGATTGGCTTAAGACTTGAATCACAAGGTCTTATACCCCATCCACGATGTTTATTGTCATTAGTTATGATCACTCTGGATATTCCTGATATCCATGTAATTATCCAACCCCTTTTTGAATCTTCTTAAATTCTTGACTCTCATCGGCTTCCTGTGGCATCAACCCACAGCTGGATACTGGCAGACTCTGTTCTTCTACAAGGCACAGAGCAGACTGAGGCTATGTCTCCACTCCAAAAGCTACAGCTGCGCCGTGGTAGCACTTCAGTGTGTAGACGCTCACGACAGCAACCGGAGTCAAACTCCTGCTGCTGTATTTAATCTACCTCCCCGAGAGGCGGCAGTGAGGTTGGCAGAGGAATTCTTCTATCAACCCAGCACTGTCTACACCGGGGTTAGGTTGGCCTAGCTAGGTCCCTGAGTGGTATGGATTTTTCACACCCCGGAGAGACGTAGTCCTGCCAACGTAAGTCTTCAGTGTAGTCCAGGCCTGCATTTCCATGGGAAGAAGCCACTTTCACTGCTGTTTGATGCCTGGTGGCATTTGCAATGCATGCCCCCCAGTTTTCATTGTTTAATGGAAGTGTCACTGAAAAGAATCCACAGGACAGCCCTAGGTGAGTGACAGGGGTTGTGCCTGCTTACACTGAGGCTGCACTTGGTCCTTTGCCTGGTAGATCCAGACGGTTTCACTGTGTATGGTCAAGGCTTTGACAAACATTCATGGCATCTGAAAGAAGTTATCAGCCACTGTCAGGAAGCTGGACTTCACCTTCCCAAGTGCCAGCTGGCCCCCACCTCAGTGGCATTCCTTGGGCACTGCGTGTCCAGCGCAGGTAGTGAACGGGACCCTGCCAACACACGCAGGTAAAAATGCAACCATGGAAAGAGCTTTTCCTTGATTATTGTTCTTTGGGTGGCCAAAGTTACTTGTTTCAGGCCTCTGAGGGTTGATTCAAAGCTTCCCAATTTAAATCCGCCACTAGGCGCCTAAAATGGGCAACCGGAGCCACGCATGTGTGAAATCTGGGCCCATTATGAGCAAAGCCTTTGAGAAACCTGCTGCTGTCATTTTCACACAGGAAAGTGCCTTTTCACTGGAAAGTTGAACACAGCTCAGGTAACTTTTTCAAGCTGTGCTCTGTGTGCAGCCAGTATTGGCCAGTTCCCAGCTATGCTGACCCGGTTCCCCCCTTACGCTGATGGCTCTTGGAGCTGGCTCACAAGAACCCCAGGCTGGCCCAGGGGGTCTGGAAAATCATAGCGATGGCTCCACTGACTTTGAGAACTACTCCAGAAGCAACCGAAGCTATTGCAAGCTCCTTCCCCTCAGGGATCCAACTCTTCTGCTGAGCTGCCAGCATGATCTGTCTATCTGTCCTAGATACTTATCTGGCCTCCCACTGCTGTAGCATCTGGGCACTTCATAACCCTGCCCTGGGTCTAGTTTCACAGCACCCCTGCGAGGTAAGAGAGTGCTATTCTCCCCAGTTTACAGCTGAGGGACCGAGCAGAGGCTTAGAGAGATTAAATAACTTGCCCAAGGTGACCAGAAAGCCATTCTCAAAGCAGGAAATTCAACCAGGGTCTTGCGTGCAAATGTGGTTGCCCCATATCACAAAAGATATATTGGAATTGGAAGAGGTTCAGAAAAGGGCAACAAAAAGGATTAGGCGTATGGAACGGCTGCCATCTGAGGAGAGATTAAGAAGACTGGGACTTTTCAGCTTGGAAAAGAGATGACTAAGGGGGGATATGACAGAGGTCTATAAAATCATGACTGTTATGGAGAAAGTAGATAAGGAAGTGTTATTTACGCCTTCTCATAACACAAGAGCTAGGGGTCACCAAATGAAATTAATAGGTAGCAGGTTTAAAACAAAAAAAAGGAAGTATTTCTTCACACAATGCACAGTCAACCTGTGGAACTCCTTGCCAGAGGATGTTGTGAAGGCCAATACTATAACAAGGTTCAAGAAAGAACTAGATAAACTCATGGAGGATAGGTCCATCAATGGCCATTAGCCAGGATGGGCAGGGAGGGTGTCCCTAGCCTCTGTTTGCCAGAAGCTGGGAATGGGCGACAGGGGATGGATCACTTGATGATCACCTGTTCTGTTCATTTCCTCTGGGGCACCTGGCATTGGCCACTGTCGGTAGACAGGATACTGGGCTAGCTGGACCTTTGGTCTGACCCAGTGTGGCCGTTCTTATGTAAATCCCAGACAAGCACGCTAACCACTGGACCATCCTTTGAGCTCTGGCTCTAAGAAAGAGCAGCTCTGTTGCATGGGAATTGGAATGAGCTTGTGTCATGGCTCTCAACTTTTGGTACACTGTGATCTAGAGCTGAAGGGGAAATGGTTTTCCCATCCCGTGAACATTTTCAAGGTCTTGAAAAATTTTCCTATCCTGAATTGGGACAAAAAGTCAAACCCTTGAAAACTTTTGTGAAAATCTGAAGAAAAAAAAAAAAAAAAAAAAAGGGAGGTCCAGGACAATCCAAATATTTCATGTGGATCATTTTGAAATGTTTCATTTCAATCTGAATGACGTTTTTTTTCTTGACTTCAATAAGCTTCAATTTAAAAATGAAAAGTCATTGTGAACTGGAAAAGCTGGAACTGTTCGTTCCCAAAATACCAAAACAAAACATTTTTCCAACATTTTTTCAAGTCGAGAGCTTTGTCAGAACTGACTCTACCCCATGAAAACTTGCAATTTTGACAAATTGGGGATTTCCGACTCAAAAATATTTAATCCAAAATTTCCTGACAAGCCCTACTGTGACCTGCTTTTCCCTGCAATCCCCTTCCTGTCTATCCGGGACGTAATCAAGACCTCCTCTCATTTAGCAGTATGGCTAGGGTATGGACACCTATTCATGACCCCCAGGTCCCTAATCCAATGGAGACGGCAATGGGACTGGCTTCAGCTCTGATGCCGGTTCTGTGACCCTTTGCAAATCACACAGACCAACCTTTTGAAACTTGGGTGCATAAAGTTAAACATCTGGATGCAAAGGTGCTGAGCACCCATAGCTTCCATTGACTTCAAGGAGAGCTGCACGTGGGTCACTTTTATTGCAATGCGTAAATATTAAGTGCCTAACTTTACCCACCCATGTTTTTTAAACCTCTCCAGCCTGCGCTTTCCACTTCTGTGAAATATTCCGCTGCTTCTCAGAGGGGCTGTGATCATTAAGCCGGCAACGTTCAGGAAGTGTCATTGTGACAGCTGTCACTTTGGCCCATATCAGGGACTGAGCCGGGGACCTCCACAGCTAAAAGCAGAAGCCTTCCCAGCTAACAACTGTAAGAAGCCCATATCATCTCAACTGGACACAGAGGAAGAAGGGTAACCTGCTTACTGGTGTGCTGCAGGAGGCATGAACCGAAGCCCACTAGGATGCACACAAAATCCTGCAGTGGCTGGAGATCTCAGAGCCCTGGGATTCCCAGCTTATTTGGAAAACTGCCCCTCGCCAAACTTTGCACCATGCTGGCAGATTCACAAACCCCAGCTCATGCAGTGGGGCTCCTTGTGGTCTCCTGAGTTGGGAGGGGAGGGGACCTAGAGATCCACGCACATACTGCTAACATCCATGATTATGATACGTGTTCTGGTAGCACCCACAATAATGTGCTAGGTGTTGGCCAAGCATATGGTAAGCCATAGTCCCTTCTCCTGGGGCTCCATCCTGAGCTCCTTGGGGCTGATGGAGCAAAACACTTAAGCATAATTGAAGCCAATGGCACTGCTCACATGCTTAAATTAAATACATGCTTACGTGATTTACTGGATCCAGGCCAAAGTGCTCAGCAATTTGATCCTCAAGAGCTCAAAATCTAGGACAACAGACAAAGGGCCTGATCCAAAGTCTATTGAAGTCAATGGAAAGAAACCCATTGAGTTCTGTAGGCTTTGGATTAGGACCAAAGGGTGGAGGGAGAGGAATGAAAAATATAATCAGCATTTCCCCCCTCGTAATAAATAGCAACTATCCTCAACTAGCCACTGAGCTAGTCAGGAAGCAGGGTGGACTAGTGACTGGAGTACTGAACTGGCCCTCAGGAGACCTGTCTTCTGTTCCTGGCTCTACTGCTGGCTGATCTTGGGCAAGTCACTTCCTTTTTCCATGCCTCAGCTTCCCCATCTGTAAAATGGGGATAATGTTTGTGAAGGGCTTTAGAGATGACGATAAGAACTGGGTATTATTATCAGTCGTTAGTTGGCTAATTTCTGGTGGGCATCATGTGAAGCAGCTACTACTGTTATGTCAGAGAGCGGCAGAGACTAAAGGTTTTCTGTCTTGGAAGATGGAGTTCAGGGCTGCAGAGATCCCCAGACTGCAGCCAACACCAGGCCATGGCTACAGCCATATTAGAGTTAGGTCATATTTCAACAGCAGTATAAATACAAACTTTGTGTGCCTTAAGAAGGAGACCAACACAGGCATCATGGGAGAGGCAGATTTGGAGTAAGGATTTGATGGAGAGGTGAGTGACCCCAGAGATCAATTCAGAGGAGGGTAAAGTGGTGGTTGGAGAAGGAGCCAAATGGAGAGTTGAAGTTGGCATAAATGGTGGGAGGAAAGTGGGGCTAAGAGACAATAGCAGATAATTAGGGAGGAGAAGATTATGCAGACAGTAAAGTTTGAGGTATATGACAAAGTATCATCCCCAAAATACTCAGGCCAGCCCTGGGCATAGTGATGTGATCATGCTGGACAAGAGTCCTTTACAATTGTGAGGAATGGGGGAAAAAAGCT
The DNA here is from genome assembly GCF_015237465.2 of Chelonia mydas. Lineage (NCBI taxonomy): Eukaryota > Metazoa > Chordata > Testudines > Cheloniidae > Chelonia > Chelonia mydas. Next base: position 254,813,070 of record NC_057850.1, read on the forward strand.
CTTTTGCAGGCCTCCCTGAGAATGCCAAGGCTGTCTCCGGCGTGGAGCTCTCAGAGAAATACTAACAGACAACAGAAGGAATTGGTCAGATTTTGGTGTTTAGGAACTGACAGTGGCTCCAGCTGAAATGATACAAACTCTACCTTCACCGCTGATCAAAAGTTTGAAATTTATCAGTGTTGCCAACTCTCACCATTTTATCACGAGTCGAGGTATTTGGTGTTTTTCTTAAAGCTCCAGTGTCTGGAATCCTGTGATTGGGTGAAATTCTCAACTTTCAGTGTTTTAAAAAATAAGTTTCTAGCTCTGATGGTTGCAGAGAAAAGCTTGACAATGTCAACCCTAAAGGTTCAGAACCCAGAAGGCAAATAAAAGAAACATACCTTTAACTGTTCCTAAAAAAATATCTCATGATATTAAGCCAATCTCATGATTTTAGGAGGCCTGACTCATGAACTTTGAATGCTTGGGGTTGGCAATGCTGTTGTGAAGAACAGAGGGCACAAGATTCACTGACACACACGTGTTATCCAGCAAAATCTCTTAACCATGCCCGTTCCTTTAGCTTCTGAAGCATGCAGCTTTTGTAGACGTATGCTGATCAAAAACTGCTTGAGGTCTTTGACAAGTAAAGAAAGACGCCAAGTGTTTGCTGTGATATCAGCAGAATGTGAACTCCCCAAAACAAAACAAAAACTAAAACCTCTCAATAGGACAGTCTGACAGACGGATTAACACTCAAAGAAATAAGTGAGCTCGCTATGAGTTGCCAGAATCTGAGCTGGATGCAAATGTTTACACTAGTTAAACAGGTCAGGAGAGTGACCGCAATTTTCCAAAGTGATGAGGGATCATGGGGCCCTGACTTTAGGCACCAGGGGATTGGTCCTGCTTTGAGCAGGGGGTTGGACTAGATGACCTCCTGAGGTCCCTTCCAACCCTGATACTCTATGATTCTATGACTCTGAAGGAGCCAGAGTATCAGAAAGCGATGAGCACCTGCCCTCGGAAAATCAGGTCTGTCAAGAGGTGTTTACAATTAAAAAGAGTTTATGGTGTGAACAGATTTTCAAGGGGAAAAGACATGTCCTAAGAGGGTGATGGTTTTTAGAGTGTGGTTTTAGTGACAATCAGGGAGATATGCTGAAGGTAGCTAGGGAAAGTGACAGAAGGATGTTCATACATTCCTTCGATATAGTCTACCGTCTTTTCTTCTCTTTTTTCTTTTCCTCCCTTGTTCTTCCAATCCTCTCTCCTTCCCTTTCCTTCAGTCACCTCCTCCTTCCCTCTTTCCTCCCTAGCTCTCGTCTTCGTATCTCTCCTTTACCCTCTTTCTGCCACGCTCACCCGTTCACTCTCAGGTCCTTTATCTCTCCACACCCAGCCCCAGCCTCAATACTCTGCTGTGATCTGGTGCTCATCTGTGGCACGTGGCTTCTGAGCAGAGACGTGGATCGTGGCCTGGTTCAACAGGCAGGTGTCTCTGGGTGATGGTGCGGCTGAGCTTCAGCAGACTTATTGCTCATAGAAGTGGCCAGTTTCAGACAGATGGATCCAGAGCCGGCTTTAGACTCGCTGCGGGCCAGGGAAGAACCTAAGGAGTAGGCCCTCACCTCGCCTCCTGCTGCCTGGGGCTGAAGCCAAAGCCCCGGACTGAAGGCCAAGCCTCCTGGCAATGCCACTTGCCCCCCGAATGTTGCTCTGTGCCCCCCTAGGTGGGTGTGCCCCACAGTTTGGAAACTGCTGCTTTAGTGTGATTTATTTTCACTTTTAGAGATTAAATTACTGTACTACTCACATTACATTTACCCACTGGGATTCTGTAGATATGAAGTAATTTAGCTTTGCCAGCTGTCCTGTGGCGTGTCCTGCTTGCTACCCCCTAACGCTGGTCCCGCATGAATCAGATTCGGGGGATGGGGGTTGAGGGAAAACGCTCTCTAGAAAGGAGGGTCTATTGGATAGGACACTGGCCTGGAATTTGGGTGACTTGGGTTGGGTTCAATCAGATTTCCTGTGTGATCTTCTCTCTGACCCTTTATTTCAACAGAGTCAGGTGTCATGTTCTAACATCATTTTACCTTTCGCTAGAGCCACCTGCTACATAACTGCACGCTCTGGGTTCATATGTTCCCAGTATCCTTCACTATTAAATAGGCATGGACTGTACCAACACAGGCCTCTCGACATTTTCAGAAGTGCAAAACCAGCCCCAGATCTGCAGTTCCTACCACAGCTTCTCCAAGGGCTATGCTTCAGTCAAGCACAGGGTCCCCGGGACTCCATCACACGACGGACGTGACACTGTATGGCAGAGATGCAGGCTTCTGAAGGCATGTGCAATCGGTTGATTTAACGGGTCTTCTGGGACTGGCCTGATGTCGTGTTTGGTGCTCTGCAGTCAAATGCGCAATGTCTGCTCTCACTAAGGAGGAGAGGGCCAGGAGATGACAATTCATAAGTAGCTCCTTTGACAACAGTTGGTCTGTTCATATCTATCTAGGTACTTATGGAGCCCTCATCCCCATAGAATCTGAGCAGGGGATTTATCCTGGCAACACCCCTGTGAGGTAGGGATACTCCTCATTAATAGGTGAGGAACTGAACACCAAAAGACTAAGGCCCGGACCCTCAAGGTATTTAGGCACCCAACTCCCATTTATTTTCACCTAAAAACCTTTGATCTGTGCTTAAATGACTTGTCCAAGATCACACATGGAGTCTGTGGAAGAGCCAGGAATCTGATCTCCTGGTTCAGTGCCTTAACCACAAGACTATCCTCCTTCTAAGAGGATGCTTGATCTCCAGATAAGCTGACCTCAGTGGGACCCTTTCCATTGACTTCAATGGGTGTTGGATTGGGCCCTACCTGCTGGCCAACAGCACTTCCTAACTTGTTTCTTCACATTCAAAGACAGCATCGTAAAGCAATGAGAAATTTCAACATGAGTGTCTCCTGAGCCCGAAATGATTTGGAGCACTCTTATATCATGCCATAGAACATCGTCTGTCACATTATGATTGTTGGGACAGAAGAGGAAGGAAAACTGTAAATTAAGACACTCTCCATATAATTGTATATATTTCCCTCCCTTCTGAAGGTTCATGTTCTTGGAATTAGAAGAAGGCCTCATTGGGTGTTCAGCTAATGGAAAGGTTTGTTTCACCGTCCTACACTATAGCATGGGTGGTCTTGGCCCTTTCATTTTATTTATTTTTTGTCCTATAAAGTGAACTCCATTGAAAAAAGACAATTTGTACAGCATCCGTCATGCAAACTGCATCCCAAACTGGAGGAAACTAATAATTAATGACCTGGGAAAGAGAAGTTATGAGATATTGACTATAACAGGATTCAGAAAAGAAGTAGATAAGTTCATGGAGGACAGGTCCATCAATGGCTATTCACCAGGATAGTCAGGGAGGGTGTCTCTAGCCTCTGTTTACCAGAAGCTGGGAATGGGCGACAGGGGATGGATCACCTGTTCTGTTCATTCCCTCTGGGGCACCTGACACTGGCCCCTGTCGGAAGACGGGATACTGGGCTAGATGGACCTTTGGTCTGACCCAGTATGGCCATTCTTATGCTCTTATGGGCAAAGAAGGGAGAAAGGATCCATTTCCAGTTGGCTGAAATACGTATATAAATAAATAAAACACAGAGCTGGGGTGAGGCCGTTCCAGACTGTAGGAAATGCAGAGAAGGAGACGACATCGTCAGAGGTAGGGTTGTTCCTTCACATTGAGATGAGGCTGAGGTTAAGGGGGAGGCAAGGAAGTGAAGCAGCAAAGAAAAAGCCAATTATTTTTATAAGGCAGTTTTGAGCTCGGTCCTTGCTATATAAATGGGAGCTGGTGGCACTGGAGCAGGATGGGAGAGGATGGTGGTTGTGGTTGGCAGCATTTTGCTCACGCTGAAGTCTGGAGACACTTTGGGAAGGCTGAGACAGATATAGCCACTAAACAGAGAAGATGTTTGTGTGGGTGAGGATCTCAGCAGGGTTGCACTTGAGGCAGGAGTGGCATCCATGGGCAATGGAGGTGTACCGTCTCCCACCGATGTGCCTCAAGGCACAGCGAAAGAAAGAAGAACTCGTTCCATTCAAAGGCTAGCTGGCTGCCGCCCACAGCTGCATACAGCACACCTGTGCTGAAAATGAAACTGACCTCTCCAAAGAGAAGCCAAGTAGCATAACTGAAAGAAAGGCTGAGCTTGTGCTTTAAGCAGGGGGCAACGCTTCATGAGATATGGAACCTATGTCTTCCTTTACAATAGGGGTTCAAACCCCTTTTTCCATAACAGGACCACTCCAAGCCCCGACTGACATGACCTACTGACAATTGTTGGAGAATGTTGAGGCTGAGAACTCTGCAAATCACATAAGAACATAAGAACAGCCATACTGGGTCAGTCCAAAGGTCCATCTAGCCCAGTATCCTGTCTTCTGACAGTGGCCAAGGCCAGGTGCTTCAGAGGGAATGAACAGAACAGGTCATCATCAAGTGATACATCTCATGTCCATCACCTTTCTGTGCCTCAGTTTTCCCGTCTGTGGAAAGGGGATTACAATGATATATGTACAAGTAGTTTATGTGGAGAAAGGACTAGAACTGGTGGGTGGATGTTGAAGCCAGACAAATTCAAATTAGAATTAAGGAGCAAATTTGGTAACAGAGAGGGTCATTCATCATTGGAACAAACTACCAAGGGCAGTGGTGGATTTTCCATCTCTTGAGTCTCCAGATCAAGACTGGATGCCTTTCTGGGAGATGTTTATTAGGCTTAATACAGGGTTAGCTGGATGAAACGTAATGGCCTGTGATATGCAGGAGGTCAGACTGGGCCTTAAACTCTGTGTATTGGTGAATCTATGATTGTAACATTTAGAGCTCGTTGAGACACAGAAAAACAATTTCATAAACATTTTTGAAATTCCAAAGTTTTTTCTATTTCCCAGGGTTTGAAACAGGTGAAAATTTCCACAATTTTTTTTTTCCAATTAAAATTTGCACTGCAATCATTTCCAAAAAATTTTGTTGACAGGAATCCTGGCTTTCCAGTAAGAAAACAGGTTTCAGTAAATACCAAAAATCACACTAAACAATTTGGAAAATTCTCCCCTTCCCCCATGGGAAATGTAGATAATGTCAACAATTTGGGGGCAAAAAGTTTTGGTTTTGACAAAAGACCATTTTCTTCTATGTAAAGAATTATCGTGTGAAAAATGTATACCGGCTCTGGAAAGATTTACCTCGCTCACGGGGTGCTGTGATACATGTTTATAAGGGCTCGTCTACACACAAAAGTTGTACCCCGTTAGCTACCCTGCTAGGGTTCATAGATTATAAAGCCAGGAAGAACTGCTGTGATCATCTAGTCTGACCTCCTGCATAACACAGTCCATAGGACTTGGCTGAATTAATTCCTCTTTGAACAAGGGCATATATTTCAGAAAAACTGCCAATCATTGAGTAGTTAAAGCCGTACCATCACATTAGTATAGGTGCAGTTATACGTCACTAGGAAAGTGCTTTATACTGTAGCTTTTCCTGTATGCGAATACGCTATGCTGGTACAAGGTGCTGTAATAGGGTGCTTGGAGGGCTAGGCTGCCTAATGGTTGGAGCGCCTGACTTCCGGCCCCTTGCTTCCCTGAATGAGGTGCCTCAGTCCTTAAGGTGATGTGGTAGAGGGACCCGGGCCCTCCCCCTCCACCAGGGCCCTGTGTGAAGCAACGCTGGCGGGATCTTCCCAGCAGAGTCCGAGTCCACTATCCTGGGCTACTTCCTACCTCTGTCTCTTCGGTTTGGAGCATGGTCCAAACAGCCCATAATGGTGCAACTCAAGTAGCGCCCCCTTGTGGACCTTTTGCAGCCTCCGGTCCCTCTGGGCGGGACAGAGGTAAGATTGGAGATAGAATGTAAGATAGCTTGGAAACACAGGTCACTCATTGCTGGGTGGTCCCCAATTTCCTCAGCAGTCTCCCTTGGTCAGGGACTCAGGGTTGCTTCCCCGGTGGCTATCCCAGCTCTCAAGCTCCTAATGACTCTCCCCACATGTAAGGAGGCAGCTAGCTCCTGCCTCTTCACCAGTCAGCTCTCAACTGAGCCAGGCTCTCTCCTTGTCTTCTCCCTCCAGGCCTGGCCATGGCTGCAGGGCTAGCTGGGCCTGTAGCCTTGTCTTCTCTTTAACTCCTTTTCGTGCTGGCATGAGGTTTCTCAGCTTTAGCAAAGCCACCTTTCTACCAGTGTAACTGTGTCCAGCCTAGGGATTGTATTGCTTGAACTATATTAGTAAAAAAATCATCCCCTTAGACAACGAAGGGCATGTCTACCCTGCAAAAAAATCTCCCAGCAGCAAGTCTCAGAGCCCGGGTCTACAGAAAGAAAAGGAGGACTTGTGGCACCTTAGAGACTAACCAATTTATTTGAGCATTTAAACTTGGACTCTCCTGAGTCAAATTTATTTAAGTCTCTCAAATTTATTTGAGTCTCTAAGGTGCCAAAAGTACTCCTTTTCTTTTTGTGAATACAGACTAACACGGCTGTTCCTCTGAAACAGGTCTACAGACTCATGCTCGCGGGGCTCGTGCTACAGCACTAAAAATACCAGTGTAGACATTCCCACTCGGGCTCCGGAGCCCGGCGAGGGGCGTGGGTCTCAGAGCCTGAGCAGGAATATTTACACTACTGTTTTGAAGAGCCGTAGCCTGAGCCCTGGGAGTCCGTAGTCTGTAGACCTGGGCTCCCAGACTTGCTGCAGCGGGAAGGAGGAGAGGGGTTGCAGTGTAGACCTACCCATAAAGCTATACCAGTACAAAAACTGGGGAGAGCAGGGCTAAGAGGCGTTGAGAGCCTTTGATAGAAGGTGCTATAGAAATGTAAAGTGCTATTTCATTGTCGGTATCACTAAGAAGAGAAGGGGAGCTTAAATACTCAGCTGACAAACAAGTACAGTAAGGAGCAATGCCTTTGTGATGCTTAGGATTTCCTTCCGCTCAGAGGCTCTCTCTAAAGGGAGCCCCCTATGGTAGGGAGTTAAGAAAATGTGAGTTTGTGTTCAAATGTCAATGAAAAAAGTGGTAACATTTGGAAAAATATCTAGGATGCATTTGATCATTTTTTGTAGAGGTCGTGCCGGGCAAGACTTCCAAAAATAAAGGGAGAGAGGAAAGTTGGTGGGTAAATGGCATCAGGAGAGTCCAAGTTTAAAGGTCGGATAAGGAGATGTGTGGAATGGGAGGTGTGTAGTCACATTGCTTAAGGCACTACTAGAAGGCACTATCGGTATGTCTATACTGCACACTAAACCTGGGCTCTGACTCTGGTTTGAGCCCAGCCCTCTTTCCGTCCACACTCAAATCAGTCTGATTCGGGACAGCTAACACTCAGGATCTGAGTCCTAGGATGCTACTAAGGGGGCAAGAGGTCAGAGCCCAAATAATGCTGCAACTCGGGTCAAAGCCCTGTCATTTTGTAGTGTGGACGCAGGTCAAGCCACAGACCCGAGGCACAAGCTCTATGTAGTATAGTGTGGATACATCAGCATGACTGTGAGCCCCGGGTCCAGCAAGTGGAAACCCAGGTCGACAATATAGTGTGGACGCTCAAGCAAGGGCTAGAAGACACCAAGTCCACAAATCGGGGTGTTGCATGCAGTGTAGACATACCCTAGATACTGCAGAGAGGCGCACAGCACAAGAACCTGGCTCTCAAGCATGTTAAGAACATGAGCACTCGCACCAGATGCATTCGGCCCATAAGGCTTTTGCTACATGTTGGAACCCCACGCCGATACAGTATGGAACTCTACGGAACCCCAAGCTGATCACCGCAATGCTGAAGGGAGGCCTAGACCATGCTCAGGGGTGAACTGCGAGAGCCTGGAGAAAAAGGTCAAGGATTCCTCCCCATTCCCCCAGGCTGGGGAATGGAAAGGGAACCACTACACAGCTGTGAGCACATCCTCCGGGCTGTGGTAGCCCCACCCTATACCCCAGGTACGTACATGTAGATGGTTTATGTAGGTTTATGTAGTCGTGGATCCACCGGCCCCATCTCTATCCCTCATTACCTACCCCTATTCTGTCCTATTCAGGTTCTTGCACTGCGCTGCCCATCACTGTAGTATCTGAGCTCCTTCAAGAGTGTAGTAAGCACTAAGGCCCCACTCCTCAAAGGTATTTAGGCACTGAAATCAATGGCATAAAGCCAAGCATGTGCATCAGTCTTTGCAGGATTACACAGCGTAGAACTGCAAGTTTATATCACACATGCCAGTAGCCACATCACAGTGCTGTATAACTCTCAGCTGTCCAAACGCAGCTCACTGTGACTCAGAGCCCGGAGGATTTCCTTCTGTGACACACGTGTGTAATGTTTGTTAAGCGCTGTCATTACATCCATAAAGTCCTTTGAAAGTCAGTCTGGCTATTTGAATCACGCACTCTAGGAATACGAAAGTACCTGAGTCAGCCACAAAGAAAAACAGGGAGAAGAACAACAGCATATTGGCAAAAGTCACTTTTTACCCCCCTTTCCCTTCCCCCCCCCCCCCCCCCCCCCCCATGAGCAAAACTCACGTACTTCATTTTCTTACAGGAACTTTTACAGGGGGAAAAAAGGATAATTCTGGGACACAGCACAAACTTGCATGCACTCCTACATGTAATAATTATTATTGTTTGTAATACAATAGTGCCAAGTAAGATCAAGAATTGTGCTCGGGGCTGTACAAACACTCTGCCTTAAAAGCTTACAATCTAACTAGACAAAGGGTGGAAAATGAAAGCACAGAGAGGTGAAGTATTTATATGTAGCTCCTCTTATATGGCATTTTTTATTGGTAGATCTCAGAAGCCTTGACCAAGGAGGTCAGTATCATAATCCCTGGGTGATGGGATTTCTCCCATCACCTGCTAGACAGATTGCCTTCCGGCCAAAGGGGTCAAGTTAGGTAAGGATCATTAGACACCTGAGCCTTATAAGAAGCCGAGGAGAGGAGAAACTGTAGAGAAGTAATGGTCTCAAGGAGTAATGGTCTCAAGTTGCAGTGGGGGGAGGTTTAGGTTGGATATTAGGAAAAACTTTTTCACCAGGAGGGTGGTGAAGCACTGGAATGGGTTACCTAGGGAGGTGGTGGAATCTCCTTCCTTAGAGGTTTTTAAGGCCCAACTTGACAAAGCCCTGGCTGGGATGATTTGATTGGGGATTGGTCCTGCTTTGAGAAGGGGGTTGGACTAGATGACCTCCTGAGGTCCCTTCCAACCCTGATCTTCTATGATTCTATGAACTAAGAGAAGGCAGGACAGTCCTGCAAGGAAAGTGTCACCATGAGCAAGGTAGGCTCTTGTGAGAAATGTCCTGAGTAGGGTGACCCTATGTCCCGTTTTGGCCAGGACAGTCCCTTTTTTAAACCCTGTCCCGGGCATCCTGACTTTATTTTTGGGCGAAAGCGGGTCTTTGTCCCAACTTGATCAGCAAGAGCAAACAGGACAAATGTCCACTTTTGTAAAAAAAGTGGGGTTTAGGGGAAAATGCGGGGGGGGGGGGGGAGTGGCGATAATACCAGCCCCACGCAGCGGGGAGGCAGGGCTCGGGTGACCCGAAACACCAGCCCCAGTCTAGCACAGGGGGCAGACAGGGCTCAGGCAAGCCGTGACACCAGACCCATGCAGGGATGAGGCCAGGGCTCAGGTGAGTGGCTCAGGCCAGCTCTGCACTGGGGGGTGGGGTGGGGAGGGAAAGGGTTCAGGCTAGCCCCATGTGGTGTCCCTTTTTCCCTTTGGGAAATATCATCACCTTAGTCCTGAGGCAGACCTGAGAGTGGAATTGGCAATTTTGACGTAGTCCTGCAGAGGACCTTCTTGTTGACCATTGATTGGAGCATATTATGTTGGACTGGAGAAACATTTTGGCCCGTGGACTAAGACCCAGAACATGCACACAGGGATAAACCGATGCAATACAGGGGATACAGACAAAAGGGGGGGGCGGGTTGCTAGACAGGCAGATGAGTGTAATGCTGCTTCTAGAAACAAGGAGGCACTAGACTGTGAGGAGAGGTGGTTACACCCCCTTTTACAGATGGGGAAACTGAGGCACAGGTCAGGGAAGTGACTTGCTCAGGGCCACCCAGCAGCATGTCCAATGGACAACCCACTAGACAACACTGATTCTCAAGAATCAAAACTTTCAGGACTGGATCTGAAGATGTAACACTTTGTAAGGCAGACAGGGGAGGAATTGCTTTCTAGTGGTGAGAGTGGGAGTTAGGACTCCTGGGTTCTATTCCTAGCTCTGCCATGGACTTGTCGTTTGACCCTAGGCAAGGGCTCTAACATCTCTGTCTCTGCTTCCCCATCTGTAAAATGGGGATAAAATGCTATTTAACCTTCTTTGCAGAGGGATTAATGCATGTTAATGACGTTCTTTGAGCCACTCAGAAGAGACGCACCATATAGGTATAAATGACCACCAATGGAAGTGCTTTGTGGGTGAGGCTTTTAAGGCAAAAAGTCTCAAAAAGAGAAATGGTTCACTTTTTCTGAGGGGGCGGAGGAGAAAGAAAACACTTTTCCTTGCCTTGATATACTGTTTTCACCCTCCACAAGGCTTTTGTGGGTTTTTTTGGCCAATTCATCTGCGTACCTAAAAAGTTATCTTGAAACTGAAAAGAACAAATATGAGGGTGCACACGATCTGTGATGAGCAAACCAAATCCTAAATGAGTACATAACAGCTTCTTTTGAAAATGCACTCGGCAGCCTGGAAGAGTCCCAGATAAAACACTAACTCAGATTCTAGGAAAACTTGATTTTCCTGTCCCCGTCACAAGCTTCTGGTGTGACTTTAATCATCTCATGTAATTGCTCTGTGCCTCAGTTTCCCTTGTGTAAAATGGGCATAATAGTTGTGATTTCTGTTGCCCTTTGTCTGTTTAGACTGCAAGCATTCCCAATGCAGGGATGGCCTCTGACTATGGTTTTGTACAACATCTGGCAAAATGGAGTCCTGATCTCCGTTGGGCGCGCCGGCCATTGCTATGATCCGATAACCATAACTTGTGAGATTTTTAATGTGCATGAATCATTTCACCCATTACTGAAGTGCATCCACCTCTGGGGTGGAGCACACCAGCTGTTCAGCAGCCCACAGCAACACTAGCCAATAGTACAGGAAGTGAAGAGAGAGAACATCCCCTCTGAATAACCTCAGCTGCAACAATGGGTAATAGAGCAGAGCAGAAGCGGGTGAACAGAATACGTATTTCAGAGTTCCAGAGATTGCTTAGGTGCTCTTATGCCAACAGCCACTGCTGATGCTGCCCCTTGGGTGACCTGCCTGTAGGTCTCCCTCCTCACTCACCAAAGAATGATCATCTCTCACTTCACATGCTCAGTTGCTGCCAAATCTCAACCCAGGTCTTCAAAGGCTTCAGCGAACCAGGTCTAAACTTGGATCTACTGGGTTTGCATTTAAAAAAAAAAAAATCCGTGCTTCTTTCTAGATAGAGGGGGTGATTCTGCTCTCACCCACTCCAGTGTAAATCTGGAGTGGCTCCACTGATCTCAGCAGCATCACATCAGAGCAAGAGTTGAATCAGGCCCACAGAACTCGAGCGAACACCTGGTCCTGTCATCACTGTTCTTAAAGTGATGCTGCCAGAGTAGACATCCTGGAGCTATATTCTGCCATCAGTTAAACCATTGCAAATTTGGAGTGACGCCATTGAATTACTCTGATTTCTGCTGACAGGACTGAGATCACAACCCAGCTCCCTGGGCTTACATTTCCTTACCTGGATCCTAGAAACAGACACCGAACGACCTATTAGCTCATCCGTTCCATTCCCGAGGGGTTGTTGCAGGGTTGTTTCCTACTGCATAGTTTCAAGGGCTTTGTCCAATCTAGTTTTAAATAAATGACTCAATAGATGGGGCTTCGACTACTTTTCTTGATAACTGTTCCACAATCTAACACAGCTCCTGCAAGGGACTCTTTCCTGATATCCAACCTATGTTTTCCCTTTCAGAATCTCTTCCCGTTATCCTTAGTTTTGTACCCCTTTCCTATCACTCTGCACAATTAGGGCTCCCCCCTGCCTTCAACCCTTTGTAGATCCTACTGCCATTTCTCCATTGATCATCCATTTGCCCGCACAGGACGCAGAGTGTTTCATCAGCAGTAGCCGATATGGCAAGAAAGAGTTGAAGGAGAGAGATCTTTCCTGAGCAGCAGAGAGGCCAGTGTTCCCTGCTGAGGTCCTGTCTGGTTGTGGCCGGGGCCCTGCTAGCACTCCTGATGTCACATCAAACATGTCCGTCCTTGGTGCTTTTTCTCCAGTTCCACTTACTGTATTACACGGAGGGGCTCTGAGTAGCAACTTAGGCAGACAAAGAGCCACCACAAATGTGGAGCAGGCAGTCCGCATCCCACACAAATCTCTGCACAGCTTGGCCTTTCCCTCGCTGCCTGTTATGCACTCTCAGTTTATGCACTGGAGCAATTGGGGGCAGAATGGGGATGATGATGGCTTCCTAACACCTGATCCAGGCTCCTCTGAAGCAGGTGCACCAATCCTGCAATGTTCAATGGGACTACACTGGCTCAGGGATCGACTCACACAGAGATCATTGCAGAATGGGGGCCCTAACCAGTTACTCTGGTTGCACTGCAGAAGTAAATACATTATCGTACCCAAGGCTGACAGCAGCAGCAGACAGGCTGTGGAGTGGAGCAACCAGCTGCTCACATGTAGAGATCTCCCTCTGTCATACTTAAATACATAATCATTATGCCTTTGTTTTCTGTGTACTGCACCTTTACCTCACCAGCTACTCTGCTTTCTCCAGAAAAGTGCTCAGTTTATTTAGTGCTCAGTTCAGTGCAGATTGTTGGAGATAAACACTCGGCTATCTCGGTTGGTGGGTGGAGGGGGGACTTTACCTTTGTTCTTTCTTGTTTTATTTTGCTGTCTTAATTTAAAATAAAGACCTTTCCAACTTAAAGTGCCTGTTTGCTCTTGATATTGCACAGCTCTTCCCTTCCCACACCTTCCTTGCTTTAGCTGATGCAGGATTGGCCCTGTATTCTTTTACATATAAAAGTCCACTATATAAGAGCTAAGTATTAACCGGTGTTATTAGTTTTCCTTCTAAATTAATCCCTCCAGCATCTTTAATAATTCCTGATCCCTTTTTCTATATGCAGTCCTAGTAACACTTTAGATCATGGATGGAACTGTAAAAAATCTAATTTACTTTTCATCATGTATGCTGTTTGTTTACTATGTGCAATTCACACATATGGGGCAGTGAATCCAGACTTATCGTGAGTTTTGCTGATGTTTATAGTCACTCACATGGTGTTATTGTGCATGGATCTCACAGCCAGGCAGGGGAATCGCTAAATCTAAACATGCTTTATTCATGAAATGGTCTTCTATTCACATTACATTTTCTCTTCTTGTCTTATATTTAGTTTATAAGCATATTTAGATTATAAGCACCTTGAGACAGAGACCAATTTTTTTGCTTTGTGTTTGTACAGCGCCTAGCACAATGGAGTCCTGATCCATGACTGGGGACCTCCGGCGCTACAGTAATACAAATACATAACATACATAATTATTACTTATAATATTAGTAGAAATACTCACTGCCTCTTCCACCTCCCCACACAGCTCCTTGAAAAAAAGGGCAGGGAACTCCTGTAGCATCCTGGCAAAGTATTTGTTTGATGGCTGGGCCACTAGAGGACAAAAGCCTCCTCCTCCTGCTAGCTAATGGAGTGTCTCTTTTAGCTCAAGTAGTAGAGTTCTGTGCTGTGTTGTGAAACACAAGGGAAAGCTCCCAGAGATCTTAGTGGGAACAGGATCAGGCCCTCAGTAAGGATCAGATCTCAGTTACACCCGTGTAAATCCAGAGTAACATCACCAAAATCAATGTACGCTAGGAAACTGACCTATCTCTAGCAACCGTGGTCAGCATCTAGTCTGCCAGGGCTAAAAACAGTTGAGCTGGTCCTATAGACAGAATGAACTGTATTTACCTGCCTCCATCTCAGGGTCTCAGGACATCACTAATAAAAGACATCTGAGACACCCATTGGTGTAAAGAAAAAGGTCACTTCATTTCTTTCTAGGATGTATTTTAGGAACTTGCCATCACTTTAAAATCCCAACATTAGCCCCAGGGGAAATAGTTGCATCTTATTTAAAAAAAAGAGAAAAAAGAAAAAAGATATTTCAGGATCTAATCTGCCCTCACTGGGAAAATGTTTGGAGGAAAAATGAGAAAGAAACTCACCTTTACCATCATTCTTGGTCAGTTACATGCATTTGTTAGAAATATATTTGGGCTGTTTTTTTTTTTTTCCACCTAACTTCTCTGTGCTTGAGCAGAAGTTACACACACCTCAATTTGCATTAATGTTTCATTTCCATACAGGGCTAAAATACGATGGTGATCCATTTAAGAGAATAGATAGATAGATAGATTATGCTTTCTTGGTGTATTGAAACCACCGCCCCCAACACAGACACAATACACAACACACACACAGAGTATGGGTCCAGCTAGCTTACCCCACAGAGGAGACTAAGCAACCAAAGCTCATAAAGAGAATGTCCTTCCCGAGTCCCTGCCTGCCTTTTCTGGTTGAGAAGTTTGCCTAGAAGCCCAATGCAATGGAAATGTCCTGGAGCTAAATGCATTAGGGCCGTTTACGTGTTAGACAGAGGCCGGCATTATGCCAGTTGTTTGATGGTGGGGACAGAAGGGGAATATGCATGACACATGGCTCATCTCGGCTGCAAGTTTCTAAGTAGCTACAGGCTGCTTTAGGGGGTGATATACAAATGAGGGGGGAGGAACAGAGGCAACGAGCTGTTTGTTTCCTTCTTACTCAGACTAAGCAAGTTTAGACCTCCCAAAATAAGAGTGTTTGGAATTGCCAGATCACAATACGGGTTTGGTTTTTTTGGGTTTTTTTTGGGGGGGGGGGCTTGAATAAACAACGGATTTCGAGTCTCCTTCTGAAGTGCAATCTTCAATCCCACTGCAGATTTGGTGGTTTGTATACGAATCCTTATCAGGAAAACCAAAGAAGGACACACCCACACCCCCCCCCCCCCCCCCACACACCCCCGCACTCCAGACTCCGGGTTTTTTCTCCCCTACCCTCTCTAATGTGACTTGGGCTTGTGCTTTCCCACGGAAAGGACCCGGGGCACCCAATGCCTGCGCCTTCCTCTTCAGCCAAACGAGGGGCGTCTAATCTCGCCTGGGAATAAACCCGGGGAGGATTTAGGCCGCTAAAATCACAACAACAAAAAGACCCCCCCCCCCTCCAATCAACATTTCCTTTGCAATTCCATGCCCCGGGGGTGTCTCGCCCTGTTTGGAAAGGAGATGCCAGCAATGCCGCTTTGCATCAGCTCTCACGCCGTTTCCTGGTGCAAGTTTTAAAACACACCCACCCCCGCCCCCACATCAGGGAACAACACCTGATGCCCTAACAGCCTTGCACGGGTGCTGCTCCGACCCCTTCTGCCCTAACTCCCGGCCGATACAGCAGAGAGAAGAGCCTCCTTCCCCTGTATTTTCGCAAAGGGGGGGGGGGGGGGGGTCCCATCACCTTCTCCTGCGTGTTGCATCGCATGGAAATTAACTCAACAGTGGTCGAGTCACGATTCTCACTCTAACTTTGGCTGCAACTGATTTGATCTTCCCGGACTTTCATGGGGGGAAATGTAGACACCCCCCCCCCATCCCCCACTCCTCCTCTTTTCCCTGGGACAGGTGACAAGGGAATATTTATGTTGGTATCGGTGGAATGCATTTCCTTCTCCAATCAGGAATGTAGCAGAGAGTTTCTAATTATAAGTTCTATGGAGGCTGTGAATAAAAGATCGCTTTTTAATGATTCCAGTCCAGGTGTTCAGTTTGCTTGTCTTATCAGGAACACATTTGCATTTTATTACCCTTCTCCCATTCAAGCGAATTCCCTGCTTCAGACATACCTGAAATAGTTGGGGTTTCTGCCTTCAACACCCCTTCCTCTCCACATATCTACACAGAGCGAGAACAGATCCAGGTATGCTACCAATATCGTTTCCCGCAGTTCCCTGCGCCCTCCTTTCTTCTCCTAAACCTCGATCGCCTATCAAATAAAGACCTCGATTGCAGCATGCAAATTTCACATCAGCATGTTCGAGTGGATGGGCAGAAATACACCCGGGAAGCATATTTTGTTCGGGAATTGATCAGATCAGACGTCATGATAACATGGTTGGGCTAGACTGGAGCATGTTACTGAAAATTCTCTCTGCGCGCGCGCATCCACAGGGTGTGCGATTTTGATCACCCCCCCCCCCCCCCCCCCCCCGTACACTACCTGCCTTCCCTACACACGCAGGCAAACATTGACACAGCCCGGAGATTGCACCACATTCCTGCTGGGGGAACTTCACTGGGGCACTTATGGGTCCAGTGAAATCAGCTGGTATTTGCAGCACCTCACTGGGGTTCCTCAGCATTTCTGCAGACCCGTGCCTTGCTGAAGGCTCGCTTGTATTTGTTTCCTGCGCCTTGCTCAGGAACCGCTTCCAAAGCAGGACCTTTCTCTGCGAGGGTTTCCCTCATTCCAGTTACCTAAACTGAGTAATTACAGTAGATCTGCAGCTTCATGCCTTCCTCAGCACCCCTTACTTTCCTGTGCTTTTGTGGTGGAAGCGCTAAAAGGATC
This sequence comes from Chelonia mydas, assembly GCF_015237465.2. Taxonomy (NCBI): domain Eukaryota; kingdom Metazoa; phylum Chordata; order Testudines; family Cheloniidae; genus Chelonia; species Chelonia mydas. The sequence goes on from NC_057850.1 coordinate 254,829,819, forward strand.
TCTTAAAGGGATAGGGTTGCAACATTCAACCGGCCTCTCAGGACAACACTCTGTGTGTTTCATCAGGTCTCAGTGAATTAATGCCCTGAATCGATCTGAGCCGGGGGGGGGGGGGGGGGGGGGGGGGAGTAAAGAACTGCAACGGTATTTACAAGTTACACAAGGAAAACCCTATCCCAGGCATCTTGCTTTTGGAGGGGAAAAATCTGTCCTTCCTTTCTCACACCTGCTCTCCCCTTGGCCGCGGTGTGTTTTCCTCGCCGCAGCTGGGCTGTGAGAAGCAGTGAAGTTGCGGGGGGGGGGGCATTAATACGGTTAGATGAGACACCACCCCCACCCCCTTGGATTACAAGGCTGGTCACTGGAGACGAATGTATCTTTCGTGCATCTTGTCTGTTTCGCCTCCCTCTCGACAGCAATTGTGAGTTCCAGAGCGACAGAGAGGAAAAAAGCCGAATTTAGGCGAAGATCTGTTCCCAACGACTTTATTAGGAATGCGCCTCTTCGGCTGTGTCCCCCCCCCCCCCCCCATGTTATCAATCATATGTTTTGACGTGAAAAGGGGAGCCGATAGGTATAAACTCGCCCCAGATTCAGAGGGAAACGGAGTGGTTATTTCCACACTGCAGAATGGAAGCCACGGGTACTGGGGGGGTGGGGGGGGGGGGAGCTTTGCTTTTCCCCGAATGGTGTTATTTGGGTTTCAAGGAGCAGAGCACCACAACAAACGTCTGTCTGGGTGTTCTCACCCCCGGTTTACTGTCTGCTCTTGCCAGCGGAGCCAAGGTGGCATCCCCCCGCCTCGCTGCCCTAGAGAGTATATAACCCGTAGGGCCCGATTCTGCTCTGATTTCCTCTGGACCCATTAAGATTTAGCCCTTAAGTTAAGTTCCGAATCTGGCCCATCACTTCCAAGTTTCCAGAAGCTTTAGGAACAACATCTTACCCCTCCACCACCAAATCCCATAATACACAATATAATCTATATAATATAAAAGTCTATATCGAGAAATCTGTCCCAGTCCTTGCTTTAACCGATTCTCTATCTTTTCTTTACATAACTAGTCCAGGTTGTTCAATCCTGTCTCACCTACTTCTTGTTTGTTTGATTTTTTTTTTAATATTCCTTAAAGCAAGGGGGAAATGTTTTCATCCTCCACCCCCCTTTCCTTCCACCTGACTAGCTCAAAATCACCTTGAAATACTCATGTCAACTTGTATCATTATCTCTTTAATTCAGTCAGTGCCTTTTGTTCTTCGCAGGAGAGGATCAAAGCCCTTTTAAAAAAAATAACTTTCGATCTCTCTCCTTCTCCCTCTCTTTTACAGCAGCATGACGCGAGACCAGGTATAACCCAGTCATAATAAACAAAGCGAATGTCTAAATAAACGAGGTGAAATGCGGATTCTAAAAAAAAAACTTTCCGGGGTTGCAACAATTCCACTTCTTTAGCTAAGGGGCAACGAATGGAGAATTTCAAGGCATCATAAAAAGCAGGAGTTACAGAAAAGCGGAGGGGGGGGGGATCCTTTTAAATTAAAAAAGAACAAGAAGAATCAAACTTACCACCAGATTGGGTAACTTGACATAGCTCGACTCAGCCCACAAAGAAACAGGAAATATCCAAAACAGCCCATCGCCAAAAGTTGATGAAAAGTTTGGGGGTATTTTTTTTTTAAAAAATTCAACCAGAGTTGCCAACGCTTGCCTTTCTTCTGCTTTACGATGATTGTTTGAATAAAAAAAAAAAACAAATCAAATCGAATGAACTCAGCCCAACCAGGTAAATAATCCTCTCTCTTCCTTCCCCAACTCCTCTCGAGAAAAAAAAAAAAAATCCCAGAGAGGTAAAAAACTCTTCTCTCAGCCAAGACACTGAAGGCAAATATTAAAAAAAAAAAAAAAAGAAAAAGAAAAAAAAGTTTGAAGTCGCTCTCTGTAGAAGGACCCAATCAGCACTTATTGCCAAAGGGAGAATTCTGGGTGCTTCTGCTTGCTCTGTCAATCAGGAGCGGGAAGGCAGGAATGAGCTAATTGCAAGGAGATAGTGTTTTAATACTCATTAGGGGCATGTTGGCCCACAAGCCAGAGATAAAATGTAGTTTTAAAAAGGGGGAAGGAAGATTTAGGGGGTTTAAATAGATGTGGGGGGGGGGGACCCCTGTGGATTAGGGTAGCTATAACAACCTGCCCGGATTTCACTCCCTGGGTAGAAGCTACTAAAATGCAAAAACACATACATCTGTGAGGTTATTTTTGGGGGCGTGTGTTTATTTGTTTGTTTTTACTTGCTCGGTCTGTCTTTTTTTTTTTTTACCCTCTTATCTTCATCATCAATCTGCTTTTCCTAGCCTGAGACGTTTGAACGAACTTTTGAGAAAGTTTCTTTTTGCATGAAAAGAGAGAGAGAGGATTTCCACACACACACACGCACGCACTCCCCTTTCCCACCACCCCAGAGCGCCAGTGCAGACCTCGGCTCAAACATCAACCCCCTCATGCAACCCTTCAGATGGATCCCCACAATGATTTAAAAGATTCGCAAGTCAATTTCGCCAGCACGTGGCTTCAGACGACTTCATCCATCAGATCGACCCCAAACGAGGATTAATAAACGATCCAGTTTGTTTAATTGTAGCTTGCGACACTTTCCGTCATGGGGGTGGGGGACAGGGTGTATGGAAACGGAATGAAACCAACTCTTTTTGCTGCAGCAGGAATTTAACAAATGAATTCTGGAGCTGCCAGACATGGGGAAAGGTGGCCAGATTTCCTTGCTGTTTTGGAACATATTGTTGAAAAACAACTGTATCTGAGACAACGTGTCAGATATCCGGCTACCCCGGGCTGGTTTGGGATCTTGCAGTGGGGGACGTGGGTGGGACCGGAGTGGAGAAATGCAACCAGATGGGGTTTTTTTTTAAATGCGGAATAATAACGATTACTTTGATATTACATGGGCATTTCCTGTTTGTTAGCAAAGAGAGAGGTAAAGACAACATTGAAAGAGAGGCTTGACTCGCAGAGTTTCTCAGTCGCTGAGGAAAGATACAATCAAGCTCAGATTTTTATTTCACGCTTGTATTGGAGGAGGGCGTGGACCGTGTGTCGGTTTAAACCAAACTTTAATTTTCCTTTTTATCCAGGATTGCAGATACAGTCCCCCCGCTACAGACACCCAGTCTAAGGGGAAAATAGCAATTTAATTTTTTAAAATATATCGAAGAAATCCGGATGAAACTAAACCTGAAACGTACCGCATTCTGGGGTGTCTGTAATGAGCCTGATCCTGGCCCCTGGAAATGGGCAAGGATCTGGTTTTTATTGGGGGGGGGGGAGAGAGAGAAGGATCTTTGTTCCCACCCTGCCAAGAAATGAGAAGAGGTGAGCGGAAATCGAGGCTATATGGCCAATTTTGCAGGAACCCATCACGCTCTTGCAGCCCAACGGGATTCGATGCTGTTTCCTTCCAGAGCAGGAACCGATGCTCGGTCGGCCTGATGCTGCAGTGGTGTTGTGTTGTATTGTGTTGTGTTGTATTAATCCCCCCCAATCTCGCCTCCTCGGAGGGCTCCGGAGCCAAAGAGGCTGCGGGAGAAAAGGAAGAGCATTGCACAAGGTGGGACTAGAAAGAAAGAAGGAGAGAGAGGTGGAGGGGAGGGGGTGAAACCCCCCCCCCCCATTTTAAGGACTTTCCCTGCGTCTTAGGAAAATCCCACCCAATGACAACCTTGCGGGAAAGACCCGAGCGCTGAGGCGTTCAAAGGAGGGGATTTCTCTGGCTTTTCCAGGGGAATTGCTCACCGTGCAGACTCGGAGGGACACACGCCTCCCCCTCGTGCCCCAAACGCCTGGAGATCTCTCCAAGCGACAGCCGCTTTCTGCCTCCCAGCGCTGCAAGGGGATGGCTGGGGGGCGGGGAGGGGGGCTCTTAGCAAATCGCTCCCGAGGCCCATTCGTTTGTTTCTTGGAGGGCTTTAAACGTAGGCCCCACCGCCTTGGAAATATGACCAGGGAAGCACCAGAATCGACCTGAAGATACAAATTCAGCCGCTTTTTAGGGAGGATGGAGACAGCCCAGCCCAGTCCCGGGCCCAATACATACATACAATAGCCAAGAAGTGGATCCTGTTTCTTTACCAGGCAGCTGCGGCTTATTTTACAGCCCTGCTATTCATTCCTACGCCAGGTCTTTTTCATTGCACCCGGGGTGGCGTGGCGCTGTCGTCTCCTTCAAATAATCATACCAGGCCAGGAAGTTTGGGGAGGAATTTGGCCACTCTTAGAGTGTCCTTTGTAAGGGCTTGAGCCAAGGAGCGAAGCTTTCCTGGCCGAGTTACAGACAAACGCTTGGGCAGGTGCTAAGGGCCACACCCCAGCCTGCAGAGGGGCAATGGCTTCGCCCCACCCGGAGTGATTTGCATTCCTGCAGGATGCCTTGTCCCAGGCCCACCAGAACGGGCATTATTTTCCAAGATGCTTTGATGATCATTAGCTATGCATAAACCAGCTAATGGAAAATACTCTCCATACCTACCCTTGGCAATAGTGGTTAGGGTTATTAATAATGCGGCCGGGGATTGGTTATAGCTAATTAACATTAGCCTCGCTGACACAGCAGTCTTTCTAGGACCTGATTCTGTGGCCGATTGCAGAGTTTCCACTGGCTTCGCTGACTTAGGATCGTTTGTATCAAGGTAAATTGCTGCATTTTCTGCCCATCTTTGGTCGTCTCTTAGGGCCCAATCCTGCAAAGAGTCACCTGCTAATCTGTACTCAGGTTGTGTTTAGCCCCACTGATTTCCAGGGAACTACGTCCTGCAATGGGGCTACCACAAGGAGTAAATGTAGGTAGGATCGGGCCCCTAGTTGCTGTAATTTGCAGTGTCGGGGAGAATGTGGGCTGTGGTTAAAATACAGGAGACAGGAACCAGATCCCCAGCTGGTGTAAATCAGGCATTGAAGTCAATGGAGCGACACCGATTTGCACCAGTTGAGGATCTGGCTCGACAGCCTTCCTTTTGTGACCTTGAGGAAGTCATTTATGGGCCGGATCTTGCACCCCTGAAGGCACTGCCAGTTTTGCTACGGACTTCAATGGGAGCAGGAGTAGGCCCTGAACGGCTCACTGCCTCAGTTTCTCCTCTCTGTAAAACGAGAACATAGATATTTACCTGCCTTCCAGGGCATGCTGCAAGAATTAGTTCCTTAGTGTTTGAAATCTTCTGATGAAAGATACAATGGTCACTGGAGCCTTGGTCAGGAGGCAGGAGGAGGTGGTGGTGGAAATGGAGGTCATGAACTAGCCTGGATAGCCAAGGGGTCAGGTAGTCAGTGTAACTACCAGATGTGAGCTCCAAGCCTGTTCATTCAGATATTGAAATCTGTGGGCACCACTCCCATTGGTAAGGGGAGAACAGAACTTAGGAGCTGGACCCCACTTTGAGTGACAGGGAATTTCCACCAGAGCCCAGATGGGCTGTACTGTAGTCGAAAAGGCCTCCACTTTTGCTGCAAGGAACTAAAGAACCGTGGGCGCAGGGGCAAGAGAAGAGCTATGTGGGGCTGCAAGAAGACAGCCTGATAGGAAGGCAGGTAGCCTGACCCACTAACCGGCTGCCACATGGGTGAGAAACATCCTGCTGCATCACTTCTCTTGCCCTCCTTTGCCCCCAAACCCAGCCCCTCCCTGGAGAGCATTTGTTACAACTGTGGCTAGCATGGCAGAAGCAAGAATGTCATTAAGAGCAGAGCCTGCGGCAGAGGAAAGGGGCAGCTCTGTGTGTGTGTGTGTGTGTACACTATACTGAGGGGTCTAAACAGCATCTAAATATGGCTTTTTCCCCAACACATGCTGTCCTTTATGAGAAGGACTCTGAGTAAATCAAGGGTACTTTGCTTTTCAACAGCACCCTGCAGCTAAGAGCTCAGAGCACATTGTGAGCATTAACTTTATCCTCACAACAACAGCAAGGATCCATGCTGGAGCTGGCTCCAGGAGACCTGGGTTCCATTCCTGAGTCAGCCACTGAGCTGCTGTGTGATGCCAGGCAAGTGACTTCACCTCTGTTTGCCCTCCCACATTAGGTCTTGGTTGTTCTTTGGGGCAAGGGCTGACTCTTGTTTTGCATTTGTACAGTGCTTAGATCCCAGTCTTGGCTGGGGCCTAGGTGCTACAGTAACATAATTAACAGGTTAATAAGTAGCATTCTCCCCATTGTACAGATGGGAAAATGAAGGCAGGGAACGGTTAAGTGACCGGACCGCAATGCAAATCGATGGTAGATCTGCAAATCAAAGCCACAACTCTTGCTACCCATCCCAGCGCCTCCTCCACCAGCTTGCTATGATCAGCTGGATTTATGTATAAGCCTGCCCTGTAGTGAGGAAGTGGAGGCTGGGAAAGTTGCCACTGGGGCTGGAAAGGGTTTTTCAACACACACGTAATATAATCAGCCGGGTTCTTAAAGTATGTGCCATCAAATGTAAGATTCTGCTGGTAGGACTTAATAGCCCCAGCACACACTCAGGGCTAGATCCTCAGCAGCATAAGCGTGCATAGCTCTGTTGACTTCAGTCGAGCTGCATGTATTGACACCAGCCAAGCATCTGGCCAGGGAGTTCTTAGGTAAATGGCTTGAATTGTGTAAGATTATTCGATGTCACTGCCAGATGGGATGTTGGAAAATTTCAGTGCTGCTGATCTCCCTCCACCGTATTTACAGAAAGATAACTGAAAGGCAACACCATTGCCTTCTAGGGGCAAGCACTGCTGAGGGGAAATTCAGTATGGTGAACTGCCCAGAGTTCCTGAGATGATGTCCCCTCAAGGCGGAAGAGTTTGGGACCACAGGGGACTGGTACGGGCATGGCCTTTTGATCAGATGGAACTATGGGTCCAGAAAGCCATCATTTTGAGACATGCACTTCCCCCTATGCAAAGTGCCAGACCCTCTGTATTTCCCTGCAGATCATCTCACTCATAAGGCCAAGGGGACAGTTTGCGTGGAGCTCCAGTTCTGCAGTTCTTGCGTGGAAGGGCCACTGTTATCTTGCAGGGGTGGGGGCGTGGAAGAAGAAGGATTATAAACTTCTCTCTCACATCTTCCATGCTCACCAGCCATACTTGCCTGGCACTTGTGTTTGGCATCCCAAGGAGATGCTGTGGCCCAAATCAACAAAGTAAAAAGGCAGTGGAGAAAGGCAGGGTATGCTAGTGACTAGCACCCCAGATTGTGAGTCTGGTGGGTTTTATTCCTGGCTCTGCCACTGACCTGTTGTGTGACCCTGGGCATGTCCCCTCTTTGCCAACTGGAATCAGCAACCCGCTTGCTCGCTGTTGTGTGTAGGAGAGGCAGGACTCTACCTGGTGTAACTTTGGCTCCCCTAGTGGTGCAGCAAGAAAACACAGTGGAAAGGAAACAAACGGTACAGAAAGCGAATGGTCCGTATAGTCCCACGTGGGGTTCCCTGTTTCATGGTCACACACCTGATAAGGACTAAGAAGAATCGGTGGCGCCAGAGATGGCGAGAGCCTTCACATTTGTGGCTGGGTCACAGGGGGTCCCTAGGATGTTTGCTTGCTAAGCGAGTTTACAAAGCTTTGCAGGATTGCACCCCCCAAGTAGTTATTCCCTGATCGAACGAAATACAATTAAAGGGCCTGCCCTGGGGAAGTCACTGGATGGCGATTTTCATTAACAAATGGAATAAAAACCAATCTGGTTTCCCCTAAACCTGTTTTAAAGATGAATGATCCACGTTATTGCCACACAAAAATGCATGGTTCAGTGACACTGGGCCCAATTCTGCTCTCGTTTTCAGTGGTGTAAAGGGGGATATTCAATGATTCCATCAGTGAAAGTGTAGAAATCTGTTTTTTTTCGTACGTGATGGTATCATCAAAAAGGGTTTTGCTCCTTCACAAATGGACTGAATAATTATAGAAAATGAATTTCTCCCAGGCACCGAAGGACCAATCTTGCATTCTTTGCAAATTCAAAATTCTAGATTGCCTGGGGAGTTGAACCTGCAGAAAGGCTGAAGGATCTGACCAATAGGGGCTCAATCCTGAGACTCTGGCTCCAGTCCAGCAAAACTCATACTTAGGAGTCCGACACCTGGGAATGCAAATACCAACATGTTGTGTATTTGAACGGATATAGATTCTTCAGGCCTGACTCAGGCAAATAGACGCCACAGGAAGTTTTGCCCAAGGAAAGAATGCAAGACCAAGCTCAAAGGTCATTGTCGAGGGCCCGATCCTGCTCTTACATACACGAGTAGCTACTCCTGGGTCTAGTCCAGTTGATTTCAATGGGGCCTTTCAGGAGGCTACAATTACTTTATGTGCACGAGTATGCACAGTCTCAATCTCTAAGGATATGACCATACTGAGATATAAAAACCCCAGCACACAGTCTCAAAGTCCAGGCCAGCTGACTGGGGCTTGCAGAGCCCGAGCGTCTACACTGCAATCTTACAGCGTTGCAGCCCAAGCTCTGTGAGTCAGCTGACCCAGGCCAGCGGCGGCCATCTTTTATCAGTGTGGACGTACCCTAAGAGCTGAGCCTGTATGGCATCTCTCTAAGCAGAGCTACAGTCACCTATTCTCTCCAATGCAAACGTTTCTGGGCCAAGGGTTTCCTCTCTTAGGCCCCGATCCTGCAAACTTGTAGTGCTTATTACAGCGAGCATTGCGCAAGAAATCAATAGCACGGATGCCCAGTATATACGTAGTTGCAGGATTGGGGCATCAGGCAAGATTTTGCTGAAGTCAGTGAGTATTCCCCCCTAAATCCAGCCTAAGGACTACAGGCAGGGCTGCCAGCCCTCCAGGATAGTCCTGGAGTGTCCAGGAATTAAAAGGTTAATCTTTAATTAAAGATTATGTCATGTGATGAAACCTCCAGGAATATATCCAACCAAAATTGGCAACCCTAAATACAAGATCTGGCTCTTAATTTTTCCTTTTTTCCTTTGTACTTTTAGTAAGCATAATTTTGGGTGACACTTTGGGAAAAAACAAAGACAAGACCAGGGTGTTTTATATGAAATGGAGACTTCCTTATGAAATCAACAAACCCAAGAAACTCTAGAGGTTCTAAACAATTCCTATTATATGCCACAAACTTTTCAAAAAGAAAAGCTTGCCATATTTGGTCTTAAACTGACAACAATGGATTAAAAAAATAAAAACCCCTTGGGTTCAGAATTTTGTCCTTTTTATGAATTCAACTCAAAATATTATTTCCTTAGAACCAAAGTGACATTTAATCAACAGATTAAAATTTGAGGCCCAATCCTGCCTTTGCAGTATGATATGTTTTTAAAACAGGAATTTTCATGCTGCTAAAAGGCTTTAGATTGAAAGCCGGAGACTGGAGTCTCTTCTATTTATCCATAGAGCATATCCCACTGTGATGAATTAATAAGACCAACCAGGAAAGATGGATAGAATTTGAAGACCGAGGGCCAGATTGCCAGCTAGTGTAACCACATTGGTTAACAGTTATGGAACAGGTGCTGTACAAACTTGGGACAAAAAGTCAGTAAGCAAAGTTATACATGAGTTGAACATCTGGCCCTGGATTTCTTTAAGACAATATATATTTAATATCAGCCTTGCAAAGTTGTCATGAAATTGACTAGCCTAGCTAAAATGATCCCAAGTCTCCACCAACTAGAGAGGAGTGAAGAATCAGGCCCCAGAGCTATTTGCCTGAGCTTTGCCAAGTGGATGATGCTAAAAATAATAATAATAATAATAATAATAATCAAGTGTTATTTAATACACTCATCAAAAATCACTCATCCCTGGCTTATGGTGAATAAAGTCTGAGGATGGAACAGGAGCCTGTCCAAGAGGAAGGGAAATGGAGAAAAAAGCTTCCCATCTGTTTTGTATCTTGAGGAAGAGGGGGAATGCAGATTTGGAAGAGAGTAAAAAGGTGTTAAAAAAAACTTAGAAGCAGGTTGAGTGTTGACAAGGGATCTGAATCAATAAATAAACAGAAAGGACCCAGAGCATGAATGACAAAAAGAGAAAACAGAAGCTGGAGGAATAACCATTGTTTTCCCCCATTTTCATCACAAAAGGGGGGAGAGTTTAACAAGGCAGCAGTCTGACTTTCTCTCTCTCTCTTTTTTTTTTTATAAACGGAGAGGACAAGAGGTCATATCCTCAGGGTTTAAAGAGACAGCTCTCCCTTTTGGGGGGAGGGAGGATGTCCTTTCAGACTGTTTACAAATTAGTCAAAGTTATGATGTCTTAATGTAGTTGTGGGGTGGCCACCTGCCTGGCCTTTTGTTCAGGCAAGCTGACTTGGTGCGAGCCAGCGCCTCCTGCAGATTCTTTGCTGCACTGCACCTTGTGCCCTCAGGTACTCCCGGGCAAAATGAATGTAAAATGCGGCTAGATCCGAACAGTCGTGGTTTTACGACCCCTCGGCACTGGTGAACGTGATGCCACAAGGCGCCAGGCAATGGTGAATCAGACTCATTGTCTACACACACCGGCACATGCAACTCACTGACCACGGCCACCTCTCATTTATTTGCATACTAGTGGTTGGAGGCCTCACCCAAAGGTCAGAACCCCACTGCGTAAGGTGCTGTGCAGACACATCAGGATGGATCTATGGTAAAAGTAAGGATGTGGAGCATAATGATGTCATGGAACAGAAACACCTATGGCTGCATCACTTTGGGTGAGTAATAGCTTAAAATTTACAGGAGAGAAGCAAATCCATTCAGGAGGATCAACCTGTTTGGTGCGCTGGTTTAAAAAGACTGTTTTTTAGAGTCCTGGGAACGTAGAAGCGACAGGAAGATCACTTAAAGCTCTTCTTAAAAAAAAGGATGGAGAAATAGGCAAGTTTCTGCTTTCTATTTCAGCGGCGTAAATCCAAAGCAAAATCCATTGGCTCCAAGTGTGTTAAGCCAGATGCTCTAGGGTGAAGAAAAGCGGAGTTCAGCCATGTATAATTTTTGTGTGGGGGGAGGGGAGAGAAAGTCAGTCAGATAGAAGAACTCTGCCCCATTACAGCTCTGCGTGGATTTACTCGTAGGTTGGAAGCCTTATTGTGCTAGATCCAGTAGTCCCCAGGCAGGCAAAACTCCCACGGACTCTATCATAGAATCATAGAATATCAGGGTTGGAAGGGACCCCAGAAGGTCATCTAGTCCAACCCCCTGCTCGAAGCAGGACCAATTCCCAGTTAAATCATCCCAGCCAGGGCTTTGTCAAGCCTGACCTTAAAAACCTCTAAGGAAGGAGATTCTACCACCTCCCTAGGTAACACATTCCAGTGTTTCACCACCCTCCTAGTGAAAAAGTTTTTCCTAATATCCAGCCTAAACCTCCCCCATTGCAACTTGAGACCATTACTCCTCGTTCTGTCATCTGCTACCATTGAGAACAGTCTAGATCCATCCTCTTTGGAACCCCCTTTCAGGTAGTTGAAAGCAGCTATCAAATCCCCCCTCATTCTTCTCTTCTGCAGACTAAACAATCCCAGCTCCCTCAGCCTCTCCTCATAAGTCATGTGCTCTAGACCCCTAATCATTTTTGTTGCCCTTCGCTGGACTCTCTCCAATTTCTCCACATCCTTCTTGTAGTGTGGGGCCCAAAACTGGACACAGTACTCCAGATGAGGCCTCACCAGTGTCGAATAGAGGGGAACGATCACGTCCCTCGATCTGCTCGCTAGTGGGGGATGTGGGCTGCATAAGGACTGAGTAGGAATGGCAGGGCTGGGTCCCACTGGATTTGTGAGGGTGGGGGGTGCCTGTGAATGGAACGCAAGATTAAACCCAAAGAGGTCGCAACCCTTCCCAGCAGCCACGTAAAATGCAGCAATCGCTGAGCTGTATATTGGAGAGAGATGTGCGTATATGGGGAGGGGGGGAAAGGGGTAGCATCATTCTTATACAGACACAGGGCTCGACTCACTCGCATAGCTGAAGGGTCTGGACATGAGTCCCAGGGAAGGGCAGCCGTGGTAATGGTACTGCCCTCTCCAGGAGTTTTCAATTAGGGGGGGCAGCTTTAATCTTTGGATAGTAGCCCTGGCAGCGAGATTCCTGACAGATGCATCGAGTCGGCTGATCTCCTGGGTACCCAGCCCTGTAGTTGGGGTTGCAGGTCACTGCCTGCCTTCTCTCTGGGCACCACAGAAAGCCCACAAGGAATGAATGGGTCCAACAGCTGGGGAGATTATTTACATCTAATCTTCCCCCACCAAAAGAAGAAAGGAATTCCTAGCCCTGCCACCTCCTTGGCACTGCACTTGACAGGCATTTGGGAAACAGCAGTGGGCTCGGGGACTTGCTGGGATGAACATGGGCCCCCTTGTCATGGTGTGAGGAGCTGAGCATTTAAGTCATTGGTTCAGGGCCCAGATCAGGATTTGGGGGGTATTGAGAACTGGGGTTCCGGTTCAGACCTGGTCACCACAGGCTTTGCTGGGATCAGCTCTTCCAGCAACTTCCTCCCCAAAGCTGGGATCAGGATAAAGACAAGGCCTGGATGAGGTTCTGATTTGAAACCCCAATCTTCCAGAGTGGCAGAGGTCCCAGTTCAGACTCCTCTGTTACCTGCAATAGTGCCTAGTAAAACCTATTGCCTGGATAATTGCTAAAATAATGCCCTGGAGCTCACCTGCTAGGAAAGCTCCATTGATGGTCCAATCCGAGCTGAACTCCCATTCCAAACTCCCCCCGCCTCTTCTGCAATGTACTGTGCCCCTTGGAGGCAGATTATCTCACCTGCAATCCAAAACAGTGCCATTCCAAGTCTGTCTGAGCAGAAGACATTGTGGAAATAAACCCATTTACATTGCTGCCAGTCCCCAGCATTCAGTCTTCATGGGGCTGGTCCCAAAAGTTCCTGAGATTTTAAGAAAACACGTAGATTTGGGTGTGCGGGGAAGTTGTTTGCCTTCAGAGTTTTGAACGCTTCAGATATGCTGGGAACGTTTCCAAGCATTTCTCTGAAACCATAAGGGCTAGAAACGTGCTTTTATAGAAAGCAAAGTCTCCAGAAGCTGGGGCTTTAAGAAAAACACCGAACATCAAGAGGCATGTCAATATGGCCTTCAGAAACACACGGGGATAGTGTACAGGTAGGGAGAAACAGGTGTAGTCGGCAGTGTTAGGCAAACTTGCTCGGAGGAAAAACGAGCATTGGGTGGAGCCTCAACCCAAGGCAGAGAACGTTTTCATTTTAGGTTGGTGTTATATTTGCACGCGTCCCCTTTGTACTAGGGCCAATGCAAGCCATTCCACTATGTTCCTGGCTCCACCACTCGAGAGTCAAGGTGGGACCTGACCATATTTCCCTAAGCTCCTGTACAGAGCCAGCCCCGGAGGGATGGGGGAAGAAGATGGGAGAGATTGTGCCCTAATGAAACATAACTCACTCCTCAGACACACACCAGTTCTGGGTAAGGGGAAAGAAGATGGAGGAACCCGTGCTGCAGTCCTACTCCAGAGCAGTGACAAAAGAAGTCCTAAGTTCCCACCAGATGCAAGATATCACATATCCCTGCCAGCGCAATACGGCTTGTCCCCCTCAGTCTGTGGCATGGGGGCCAACTTTTATAGCAGTATTTCCACCTCTTCTCAGTGGGGTGGCATGTCCAGAAGACAGGGGAACTCCCCAGGGATATGAAGTTTTGGTAGCATCGTCTGGCCTGATTTTGCCCCATGTCACTGGCCCGCTACCATTGTCAAAATGCAGCTCTGGCACTCTCTGCTGAGTCTTCAGACCTTACAAGCTTTGAAGCCTCCTCACATTCAGAGGGGGTTGCATTCTGGGATGTCTGACCCCAGGAAGCCCCAGAGCAAGAGACTTCAACTAAGCAGCTGGAGAGTCCCCCGAAGAGAAGGTACCAGCCCTCACTCCATCCCGCCTCAGAATGTGAAAGGTAGGCAAGGGGCACTGCAGTGTGGAGGGATCTGGGGAGGGCTGAAGCTCTGAGCCTTACTTGTATTCAGATAAAAGAGGGGGGCTCAGGAGGTCTCTTGGAGATGTGTGGGAGTCAGATTGGGAGAGGGAAGGAATTAGAAACTGGCTGGTTTGAGAGGAGAGATGGAAGGAATTGAAAAGCTCCAGGCTGGCTTTGAATTAGCATCCGAACATAACAGACCTTGTCTGAACCAACCCTAATCTGAGCCTTCCAGCAGGGTCCACCAACCGCTACTGCCAAGCAGCATTTCACAGCTATGCTCTCCACTGGGTCTGTGTCAGACACCTAGAGAGCGAAGACAGCTTTATTCAGTTCCAGCGGTTAATCATTTACAGGACAACTGAGCCAAAGTGACACTAGGATCTACTCCCTCTGAGAAGGTCCTTGGAACCCTTCCATTTGTGGATGAAGGAGGCCACATGCCATTTCCCGGAGGGGGCTTTGTCGTCATGCCACTTACCGACCCTGAGGCTGAGGAGGAAGGATGCGTTTTCAAAGCTTGCTGGCAAATTCCTGTAGACGGGTAGGTGAGATCAGAGCTCATCTCTTGCTGTAGCTATAGCAAAGGCACCAGAGTGTATCCAGACTGCTAGGGCCCCAGGGCTGCCGCTCCATGGAGTAAAGAGCACTGGATGGTCTGTTCAGAAGTCAATGGATTCTTTAGAGGCCCCTGAAGGCTGAGGAGGTGCCAGACAGTGCAGAAGCAGAGACTGAAGGGGAAACTGGGCAGAGATGACTGAGATACAACAGCTGCTCATTTTGTAAGAGAGTGAGGAGTAAAACGGAAGGGAATTCTAGTCTCTGCTGAGGGACCTGGCCATTCTGCCATGCGGAGGGAACAGAGAAGAAGTGAGAAGAACATGGAGGTTGGAGAAGGTTCTCCTCTTGGAACTTCTACGTTGGGGGAAAAAAGGGTCAATTTTCATCACAAAAGAGGGTTAAGGAGTGGGGCGCCCCAAGGACAAGTGTTTAATGTTTATTAATAACCTAAAGGAGACGGCAAACAGCGAAGCGGTGAAAGTCAGAGATGACGAAGTTATTCAGGCTAGCCAAGACTTGAGGAGTTTCAGGAGGAGAGAGCTACGCTCGGCAGTTATCCAGTCGACAGGCGGAAGAAATTCAATGCAGGTAAGCACAAGGTGATGCACGTTGGAAGAATCTCAGCAGTTTGTACACATTGATTAACCACTCTATAAAAAAATGTTGGCATCTGTGGACAGCTGAATGTGCAGCAGGGGACCATAAAGCAAACAAGACCATAGAGTATGTTTAGAAAGGAATAAAAAATAACACTGAAAATTATCTCAATATGACCTGATGGCACACCTTAAATACTGTGTTCAGTTGAGGTCACCCCATCTCAAGGAAAGGGGGTGGGGGAAGGAAGAGATTAAAATATTAGGGCTTCATAACTTAGAGGTGACTAAGAGGTATACAACATAATGAATGGATTCAAAATAAGTCAGGAGCTATAATTTGCCCTGCCTTATAGTACTAGGACACGGGGACGCCCAATGAAATTAAAAGGCAACAAGACTAAGACAGATAAAAGGAAATGCTTTTTTATACAATAAATAATTAACCTGTGGAACTCATTGCCACATGAAGTCCAAGAATTAGCAGAGGTCAAATGAAAAACGTTTACATGGACGTTTTATATACAGCACACAAGAAAGAAATGGGTCTTTCTGAATGCTGAGTAAAGTGGTTTAGAATCAGGGCTGGGCGGGATATTTGGAGCAAGACTCCAAGCCATGGACAAACTGATTGCTTTTGGGCTTTGTGGAGAGATGCACTAGAATCTGCGGCTGCCTTATGGTGGTGTGTTGTAACTAGGGATGGACCAGCGAGGTGGTGCTTGATCACGGAGACACTCAATTTAGGTGAGGGTGTGGAGTTCAATTTCTTTTCCCATTCTCAGCAGCTTGGTATCTGGGTGAGAGTTGAAGGCTAGGGTCTGAGCCCAGACAATTATTAATTTGTATTAGAGTAGCAGTTAGAAATCCCAGTCAAAGATCAAGACTCCATTGTGTTAGACACTGTATAAGCACATAGCAAAGACGACTACTCTGACCCAGGGAGATTACAGTCTGTGTGTAATCTAGTCTGTGTGTCAGACTGGATACAAACAGGGGAAGTGGTTAAGGGGCTAGACTAGGACTTAGATTCAGTTCTCAGTTCTGCCACAGACTCATTGTGGGACCTTGGGCAAGTCACTTAATCTCTGCGCTTCAGTTCTCCACCTGTACAGCAAGGAGAATCCTTCCTCTCTCCCATCCTTAGTCTTGTCTGTTTAAGTAGTAAGCTCCATGGCAGGAACTGTATCTTACTGTTTGCATGTAAGGAGCCTAGCACCATGGGGCCCTGATCTTAGCTTGGGCTTCTAGCCACGACCATAATAGAAATGGACAGCTATGGGTGTCGAGGGTATGCTCTTGGCCTACCTCCTCCTCAGTACTGATGCTGCACTCTCCACCATGGTGTCTGAGAACTGATTCAGGGTTAGGATTTTGCCCAGATTCAATGGTGCCAAAGTCTTACCAGACTGTGGCCATGCTCAGCGCTCGTGTTTGGACACCAGTGGATACCTATTCTGTGTAATACGATTCCAGGATTGTCCTGCTGAAGCCTAGAATGTCTGTTGAGTCTGTGATGGGATGGAAACAGCTCAAGCATGGCTGGGGGCTTTTTTTGCTTAGAATATCACCACGTTCAATCATCACCGGGATGCACAGTCTGTTACTGTCTGTTCAATTTTTAAATTCTCAGCCATTTTTGGCTAAAAAACAAACAAACAAAATCCCACATGACTTTACTAAATATATCCATGGGACAGCTACTAGTCTAAATAAGAGCCTCTCTCATGGTTAGAACAAGGGGGAGGATTCATTTCTGTCCATACAGTCGTGGAATCATAGGACTGGAAGGGACCTCAAGAGGTCATCTAGTTCAGTCCCCTGCACTCATGGCAGGACTATGTATTATCTAGACCATCCCTGACAAGTGGACACCCTCCCCGACATGTACAATGGTATGGCTTTGGTTGTGTAGACCACTGGACTTGCTGCCTTCCATGGTGGGACCACAGAATCCCCAGTTGTCCAACAAGACCCAACTCACAGCACCATGGAGCAGCCATTAAAGACCCAACCAAGTGAAGACAGCCTTAGAAGTAGATCCTCTACCACAGAGACACCCACCTGGGAGACTGCCTCATGGCCCTTCCAGGCAATCATTACCACACTTGAGGGCAGGCTGGGGAGGGGGGCGGCAGGTGCAGCCTCCTGACCCCATTGATTGGTGAGGAAAGGGTGTCCTAGCATGGTCCAGGTAAAACCATCTTCATTGAGGGCCTGCTTCTCCATGTGTCTCCACTGGGCCATTCCCCAGCGACCTGCTAGAGGGACTTCAGGCAGAAGTAACTCCTGACTGGATTTCACAGGGAGAGGTTCCCCTTTCTCTGCTGCTCCCCCAACCCCTCCAACAGCACAGAGATCCAGCCAGGTGACTCCACAGGGTCCCAGGAAGGGAGAGGAGGAAACCAGGTACACGTGGGCTCATCCTTCCTCCACACCCCCTCCCCCAAAGAGATCTGCAAGGACTGCACTCCATCCATACTTGCAGCTCAGAGCTTGCACAAATCAGCAGCGTAACCAGCCTGGGGATCATGGCTCAGCTCCAAACCACCCTCCGTCATTAACATTGTGGAGTGACCTGCATGCACTCAGAGTCACAGAGACAATCAGCTTCATTTAGTCCTCTGGCTTCCTTACCAAGCACTCCCCTCCCCGTGTCCAGTCCTGGAATCTTCCACTGGATTCCACTCCTTCATGGTTTCATGAAGACATCCTTTTCCTTTTGCCAGCCTCACTGAGTCCTCCAGAGCAGCTTTGGCTGCAGGTGTGCCCTGAAAGCGTTAGTGCCGGGGAAAACCTAATTGTTGCACAAGATGAGTGTAGTATATGAGAATATATTCGATCCTGCAAGTGCCCTTGGTGAACTAATGGAAGGCTGGTTTCTGGGAAGGGCCATCTTGTGATTAAGAGACCAGGCTGGAAGTCAGGGGATCTGGGTCCAGTTCTTGGATCTGCCATCAGACTGACTAAGTGGTTCTTCCTCAAGGTCACAGTCTCAGTGGCTGCAAAACAGGGATATTGATACTTCCTCTGACTTGTCTATCTAGAAGACTCTCAGTTCTTTGGGGAAAGGGGCTGTCTCTTACTATGTGTCCATACAGTGCCTAGCACAATGGGGCCCTGATTGCAGCTGAGACCTCTAGGCGCTCCCATAACAATGACCTCCCAGTAAGAATGTCCCATCATGCCTTGCAGGAGCCGACCCAAAGAACAGATATTTTCTCTCTTTAGCTAACCCCCCTCTTAACGTCACAAATACTTGGTTGTCACAGCTGAGGCTCCTGGAGGTGATAAATTATAGCAGAGCTCCAGTGAGCTACACCGATGAAAACTCTGGATAAGCAAACGGCCCTAGAACCGGAGCAGGTTCAGATACGTGTGTGTTTACACACACCGCATAATGTAATTGAACAAAAGAGGTGAACAAAACAACAAAGCTTTGACTTCCCAAGTAAACATTGATATCCAAGGGTTTATCTACACTACAGTTTTCAACCATGTATATCACATGTTAAACCTGATTGTCTGCACTACAGTCTGCATAGGAATTGCCATACTGGATTAGATCAGTTCTCCACCAAGGGCAGTAGCTAGTAGCAGCTACTTCAGAGGAAGAAACCCTGCAGGAGGCAGTTATAGGATAACCTGTCCCCAAGGAAAGTTTCTTTCCAGCTCTTTCCCCCAGATGATTAGAAGTTGCCTTAAGGCCGAAAAACAAGAGAGGAATTAGATCCCTGCCTGACTTCTTGGTTATTGTTAATACTGTTCTCTCTCTGGATATTCTTGCAATCCATAGAAAATAATATCTAATATTCTGGGATCACCATGGCTACACCACCCCTCCATTCATAAAAAATGTCTAGTCCCTTTCTCAATCCAACTAAGCTATTGGCCTCAGTGATACGTTGTGGTCATGAGTTCCACAGCCTGTGGATTGCATGCAAGAGTTTGATTTTCCTCCTTTCAGATCTATTGAAGGAGTTAAATTGAGAAGGATCAAAGGTTTTTGGCTTGTCATGCCCAGCCGGAGGGTCTATTATGGGCTAAGTTCAGCCCTGGTGAAAATGGGTACAACTCCATTTTACTTTGGCTCTTGGTGCTGAATTTGCTCCTCTGTCTTTTTAGTGTATTTGCTTCTTTGACACTTTACGTCTCCCCATCCATGCAGAGACATCTTGGTAATCCCAGCGGGGGCAAGGAGGGGTTCGGAGTCTTGCTGATGGCAGGGATGTTTCTCACCTCTAGCTGTTCAGTGTGACTCCCGTTCAGAGGCGATCAGAAGTTATTAACATGTGAGGAGTGCCTAGCAGCCCTTGAAATATGAAGTGGTGACTCAGTCCAATGCCTAGTGGACAGAGGCCCACGCCACAGTTAGCTCTGATTGGAAAGTCAGAATTCCCCAACCTCTAGCCAAGGTGCTCCATGTGCATCGATCTAGGCATTATCCATTGCTGTGGCTAACCAGGAGGTCAGACCTAGTGGTGGAAGCGAGAGTTTGGCCTACCAGTTAGAGCTGGGTCCAGGGCAGGCAGTGTCCAGGAAACAAGAGCAGGGGCAGTACCGGAGGGACGGAGACAAATGCCAGACCTGTGGGGTAAACCTGAATCATGAACCGGAGGAAGAGCCAGGGATCGAAACCAGAAATCTGAAGCTAGAGGGGAGCAGAACTGGAACAAAGCAGGAGCAGGGATTGGAACAGGGGCCAGCGCCGCTGTGGGCTTGGTACCCGCTGAACAGCTGCTGCTCTGCTGTGGGGGCCCAGGTTATAAGCCGGGCTGCTCGACCAGGGCTGTGGCCATTCTGTCTGTTCTCAGGCGGTGAAGCTGGGGTCACTGGCTACCCAGCAGCCCAGTTCGTCAGGGAGCAGGCCTGCAGCCGGTCCTAGCTGGCCTGCCCCCTGACAGCTGCCAAGGTGGGCTGTATTGTTAGTTTCCAGCATCCCATGTAAAGGCCAAAGATGTAAAAAAATGTATCCATCAAGTGGCCACGTGCTAGCTGGCTAGGAGCTCGACCCTAGAGCCAGACACCACCATGGAGGCTGGATTCAGGCTGTATACCTTGGCCTCACTACTGCTGCAGCAAGTACGTTCCTGCCTGGGATGATAGAACCAGGCCATTAAAACCCCAATAAACCCAGCACTGGGTTGGGGCTCAGGAAAACTAAATTCTGTTCCCAGCTCAGCCCTTGCTGAAGCATCAACTCACGTTGCCTCTGCATCCCCTCCCTACCCCACCCCCCGTTGTCTTATCTATTTAGATTGTAGGCTCTTTGGGGTAGAGACTCTTACTAGGGGTATGTTCAGTGCCTAGAATGCTGCTGTCATACAACTAATTACCAACAAAGGGTCTAATTAGTGCTAATTGCAATGTGGGAGACCACCCACCCATTTCAAAGAGGGGTGAGATAGGAATGAACTTTACTAACTCTTGAGCTGGATTTGAACCCTGGGCTAGCAGTTAAACACACTGGAGCCAATGCCCAACTCTCCAAACCAGCCCCTGCTGTGGTGGTTAGTTTGAAGTGGCCTGAAGCCTTGGCTTATTTTGGATCTTGGTTGTATTGTGCTGTGTTTTCTGCTTCCCTTGTTCCACTAATCTCACCCTTGGTTCCAGCTTTGGGGGAGGAGAGGAAGAAGAGGTGGATCAGGGATCACCCTACTTTCTTTGGACCCAGAATTAACCGAGGACTAGAGTCAAGTAGATGATTGATGAGGGAAGTGACTCAGCCTGTGTCCTGTTCTACTTCTGTGATCAAGCAGGGCTGGCACAGAAAAGTTGAGTGAACTCAGAAGTCCTAATTGCAAAGGTATCAACCCATGTTAGATGCAAACCTTCCTGCAGATGTTGCCAAATGTGAACTTGTACTGCCACCTAGTGTTGATGTAGCAGTTAACAGTATCCTCAAAAAAAACCCCAAGGAGTCCTTGTGGCACCTTAGAGACTAACAAATGTATTTGGGCATAAGCTTTCGTGGGCTAGAACCCACTTCATCAGATGTATGAAGTAAAAGATACAGGAGCAGGTATAAATACAGGAAAGGATGTGGGTTGCTTTACCAAGTGTTAGGTCAGTCTAACGAGATAAATCAATTAACAGCAGGATACCAAGGGAGGAGAAATAACTTTTGAAGTGAAGCCTGGTTTCTCCTAACTTGCTTGGTCTTTTCTGAAATTGCTGCAGAGCTAGAATTCTCAGGAGGTAAACCCACCGGAGCACAGAGGACTCATGCAAGGCCTCTCATGTAGCTTGAGCTACATGTTAGCCATCTAGCGAGGGCTCACTCATACCTCAAAAGAGAGATTAAATTGGAGTGCAGCATTGCCCTACGATGTGCTCTGGGTGTCCCTAGCCTCTGACTGCCAGAAGCTGGAAGTAGATGACTGGGGATGGATCTCTTGATGGTTTCCTGTTCTGTTCGTTCCCTCTGAAGCCCCTGGCATTGGCCACTGTCAGAAAACAGGATACTGGGCTAGATGGACCATTGGTCTGACCCAGTCTGGCCATTCTTATGTGCAAATTTATACTGGAGTCACTGCAGCTCAAGTTATCAGCAAGTGACAGTCATTACTATTAGTTGTCCTAACAGGTCTCAGTGTGCTCTTACTTTTCCCATCACATGAGCCACTGGCACTAATTGGCACTGCTGGTGCCAGTCTCAGTAGAAAGGATAAGGAGTGAGTGGGTATGTAGACAGAAGCCAGGTCTACACTAAAAAGTTAGGTCGATCCAGTTTCATTCCTCAGGGGTTTGAGAAATCCACGTTGCTCAGGCGTCTAGTTAAGCTAACCTAACTCCCAGCATGGTCAGCAGTAGGTCGACAGAAGAATTTTTCCGTCGGCCTAGCTGTCACCTCTTATAGAGGTGGATTAACTCCAGCGACTGGAGATCCCCGCCAGTCACTGTAGTGAGTGTCTACACTGAAAGGGCTACAGTGGTACAGATGCAGCACTGTAGCTATGCTGCTGTCATGGTTTAAGTGTAGACAGATCCTCATCTACATTCAGAAGTCCAATAGCAGCCCTTTCAGGTCAGGTTAGATCTTGTCAGCAGGACAGCGTGCGGGACTCTTCTATTGCTATGTACCTACTGCAGATAGCCAGAGATTCACATTCCAGGGCTGCTAACATGGCAACTTTCACTCGCGCTAGATTTGTTTAAAAAAATGATTTCTTTTAAAGCCATCTATAGGGCAAAGGGATTCATAGATTCCAAGGCCAGAAGGGACCATTGTGATCATCTAGTCTGACCTCCTGTACTCACAGGCCAGAGAATTTCCCACAATAATTCCTAGAGCAGCTCTTCGAGAAAAACATCCATCCCGATTGAAAAAGATGGCCAGTGATGGAGAATCCACCATGACCCTTAGTAAGCTGTTCCAATGGTTAATTACCCTCACTGTTAAAAATGTACACCTTATTTCCAGTCTGAATTTGTCTACCTTCAACTTCCAGCCATTGTATCCTGTTAGACCTCCTCTGCTAGACTGAAGAGCCCATTATTAAATAGTTGTTCTTCACATACGTACTTATAGACTGATTAAGTCACCCCTTATCCTGCTCTTTATTAAGCTAAACAGATTGAACTCCTTGAGTCTATCACTGTAAGGCAGGTTTTCTAATCCTTTAATCATTCCCATAGGTCTTCTCTGAACCCTCTCCAATTCATCAGCCTCCTTCTTGAACTTTGGACACCAGAACTGGACACAGCATTCCAGCAGCAGGCACACCAGTGCCAAAGACAGAGGTCAAATAACCTCTCTGCTCCTACTCGAGATTCCCATTTATACATCCAAGGATTGTATTCGCCTTTTTGGCCACAGTGCCACACTGGGAGCTCATGTTCAGCTGGTTCTCCATAACCACCACCAAATCTTTTCCAGAATCACTGCTTCCCAGGATAGAGTCCCCCATCCTGAAAGTATGGCTTGCATTCTTTGTTCCTAGATATATACATTTACACTTAGCAGTATTCAAACACATTGTTTGCTTGTGCCCAGTTTATCAAGCAATCCAGATTGCTCGCAGTCTGTGACCTGCCCTTTTCATCTTTCACCACTCCCTCAATGTTTGGGTTGTGATAAGAAGTGATTTAAACTGGAGACCTTGGCAATACAGCAGCATTTTCATCCTTAGAACGGCGTGATCCTGGAGGTGCTGTGCTGCCTTTGGAAGGGCTGAGCGCCATGCACCCAGCTTTTCTTCAGGCGTAAATCAGAGCACCCTCAGGGCTTCTTTAACTTACACCTCCGCTTTGCATAGGCCCTGGGAAACAGAGAATACTCACAGTGTAATGCCATATGACCACATGCCTGCCCCACCTCTTATGGCAAGGGTTAAAAACAGATGTCACCAAGCCCTTGAACTCAGTCCCCCCCACAGGGCACTGGCATAGAACTGACGTGTCCTCAGTGTAAGGCCACCTTATGCTGCTAGAGAGGCATAAAGTGGCTGTCGTGTAAGAAATCACGGAGAGCCCAGAGCACGTGTAGCCTGCGGTGGGTTATTGCTACATTCTCTCCCCCCAGAATGGACTTCAGAAAACAGAGCTCCAGCCCCCATACCATGCAAGTCAGCAGATTTAGGGGAAATGAATTTCCTGCCACTAGGTGGCATTGACTCTCCACGACAGCCCCATCCAGCAACAGGTGCATTGGCTCAGATCTAGTGGAGTTTCTCAGCAGAGATGGTAGCACGGGCCCCTGAGGCCAGGGAAAACCATTCCTGGAGAACCTCCCAGGGCTTTTCAAGTTGCCGGATTATTCAGGACACACATGTAGCTTTGTGCAGGGCTGGCCTGTGACCAGGGCTTTGGAAGGTCACATCGGATCCTGCAGAAGGAACAAGCCTGCACCTGGATCTCCCCGCTTGCGGACATCACGGTTAAGGCTGACTTGACGAACACTTTACGGGGGGTGAAAGGGGATGGATCAACAGCTCTGCTCTGGAGCCACCAGCTGGAGAGGTGGGAGAAACGGTTCCTTTCCAGTCCAATCCTTAGCCCGTCTGCCAACGCGGAAGCCAGCTGCTGTGGAGGCTTGCCGGAGTCAAGACGTGGAAGGGAGCGGCCATTCGGCACCACCGGTGCTGCCGCTCAGCTCTTGGGCCTCCGGTGACTGCCGCTGATTCCCATGGACTTCAGTGGAGCTGCGGGGACAGAAGCCGTCTCTCAGCTGCTTGGGTTTCCCCAGCGGGTTGCACCAACATCCTTTCAGAGCCAGTGTCCGGGCTGATGGGCAATGGGCTACCCTCAGGTGGGGGCAGTGCCACTAATTTCAGTTGCCCGAGGGATGGATTTGGCCCCAGGCCCTTACAGTCACTCCTCCACAGTCCATGGTGCCTGCAGAACAGTTTTCAGACACAGCCACGGAGTCTCTGAAGCCGCTGATTGCTTTTCCAGCTCTGCTTTCCGGCACTGGCCCCCCCTCCTCCCTTCAGACGGCCCAGCTTTCTTAAAGGGGCAAGAGCGTGAAAACACCATTCATGACGAGCTCGTGTCACTGGGCATGGATAAGACCTGCTGCAGAGGCGGCTCTCTTTGCAGGCTGCTGCTGCACTCACCAGCCTGTGTCTGTATTTGAACAGCCACCAAACGAAGGAGTCAGATATGGACATGCTCGCGCTGGTGGACTTTTCCGAGCATGTCTAGCCATCAAGATAAGGGAGGGGACTGTTTAATAGTCACCTTCTCCTGCTTCAATGGCCTCTAAAGGCAAACACGCTTAGAACAAATATTGAGCGTGCTATACAGCGTATGAGTTATTTGACCAGTAGGTGGAGCCGTTTATTTCTTTCTTAACGCAGCCCCTCTGCTAATGGCAGGGGCCATGGAAATTGGTCCCTTTCGGCTCACGTGCCCGCAGACCCCTGGTGCCTCTCTTCAGCGGGTGGGCGAACCACTCCTAAGTATTCATGGTACACAGTCGGATCAAGGTCAGAGATCTCTCCTCGTGGGACCGACAGAGACACAGGACCAAATCTGAACTTTCCTTCCACCTCCTGCCCTGTCAAAGAGCTCAACCATTTTTTTCATAGGCGTCTGGAAGGCCTTCCCCATGAATCGTTCCAGGAAAGCAGCACTATTCCTTCAGGGGAGGAAGCACGGCTTTCCTTGACTGCAGACAGCCGCTGGGGAGGAGAGCTCTGTCGCGCTGGAGGATGCCAGGGCCGGTTTCCGAGCACCTCCCCATCCAGTAGCACCAAAGCATCCAACCAGCTGCCTTATTTGACTGTCAAACTCATCTTCTGCATCCATGCTTGGGTGGGGGAAGCAGGACCTCCAAGGCCGTGGTGTCAAACAGCTGGCTTGCCGGCCAGATCTCGCTTGCGGCGTGCACTCAGCTTGTGCAGAATGCAAGCTTTGTTTCGTGGGAAGTAGTGAGCATCTAATCCGTATAATCAATGAGACCTTCTGAACGTGAAGTGAGTGCCGACTGAGACAGCCTCATCCTCTGAGTCGGCGAGCAGCCTGGAAGAGCTCTAAGACAGAGTAAACTGCCCCCACTTCCATTCATCTGAATGGCAGTTAACTCCCAAGCGTAATTATGACACTTCTGAGCCAGAAGCTAAGTTTATAAGAGCAAGTAGTGGTTTTGGGGTGCCTCTGTTTTTGGCTGATTAAACACCAAGGCATTGTAAATCAGAGAGCAGGCACCCAACACTGGCTGAAAGCCAAAGAAGTTGCTCTTGGATGGGGCATTCAGGGTCAGCAGTGAATCCAGAGGACACCACTTTGAAATATTGACCTGTATTAGCCAGAGATCAAATGAAGCAGAAGGAAAGGCAAACAACCTACCAATGGTATCACTAACCAGGTGCCACCCTACCCCAGCAGGAGTGGGCGGAGCAGAGCCTCTGATGTTTCAAATGCTACCTTCAGTCACAGCTGTGAGAGAGTCTGGATGGCATCTGAGTTCATGGATAGTTACCCACATCACACAAACCCTTCACAGTCCAGGATGCCCCTCTCCCCTCCACAGAAGGTCAGAACTTGCAGTAAGGGGCTGGCGCAGGGCAGCATCAGGAGATCTTATTCATAGGCACTGTATCAATCAGACAGTCATAGGACTGAGATAGGATGAGATGACACACCAGGCCTCTCTGTTTCCTGGGGATCAACACACCATTGCTCTGATGATGGGGCTTCCCTTGGGAGGCTATGCCACAAGCTAACAGACCTCACTGGCAGAACGTGTGTGTTCCAGTCAATTCAAGTTGTTCCTCTGGAACTTTTGCCATCAATACATGTATGGTGGCACTGCCCAAAGGCTCCAGTTGGGATCAGGCCCTCCACAAACACATACCAAGACTCAGTTCCTGCCCTGAAGGGTCTGAGATGATGACTGACATACAAAAAGGTGGGCAGGGGAAGAGGGAAACAGGAAGATGTGTAAAATTTTTATATTATGAGTGTAATAGTACATCTTATGTCCCGGCATCAGGCAGATTACACAGCCTTGTCTACTCAGCCGCATAGCACACTCAATATTTGTTCTAAGTGTAACCCTTCTGCCCATCAGAGTTGGCAGCAACAAGGGCCGGGTTCAATATCTAGGGGATCCATTCCAATAACAAAATGCAAACCGGCTCGAGCCCCCACCCAGTGACCTGGGACAAATATATACCACCCCCGCTGGGCGCCTCCAAGAGGCAATACTTCCCCTCTCGCAAGCACATAGTCTGAGTGTAGCAAAAAGCCTTTTAATAACAGAGAGAAACAATGTGGCATTATGTTGGGGAAACACCACCAACAGGATTCATAACACAACCCATGAGCAAAAAAAACCACCCCAAGCAAATTGGGGCATGCCCCTTTCCCTCGGGTTCTTGAGTCCCAGCACCCAAACGTCTCTTGAGTCCAGCAATCCACAAATCACCCAAAGTCCAAAAAGTCCAGCCCCAGAGTTCAAAAGTTCATCTGCATAGTGTTACTCCCCAGTCTGGCTAAAATGTGCCTGTGTGTGGGGGAAAGGGGTAAGGGGCACCTTACGTGTCCTGAAGCTGACTGCCCCACAGGGCTCTGCTCTGCTACGCTGTCTCACGAACGGCTCTGCTCCACCACGACCGGCTCTGCTCTGCACAGCTCGCCGTCTCACGAACACACCGCTGTCTCACGGATGGCTCCGCTCCACCACGACCGGCTCCACTCCGCACAGCTCGCCGTCTCACGAACAGCTCTGCTCAGCTCGCCGTCTCACGAACACGCCGCTGTCTCACGAACGGCTCCGCTCCACCACGACCGGCTCTGCTCTGCACAGCTCGCTGTCTCACGAACGGCTCCGCTCTGCACAGCTTGCCGTCTCACGAACAGCTCTGCTCAGCTCGCCATCTCACGAACACACCGCTGTCTCACGGACTGCTCCGCTCCACCACGACCGGCTCTGCTCGGCACAGCTCGCTGTCTCACAAACAGCTCTGCTCAGCTCGCTGTCTCACGAACGGCTCCGCTCTGCACAGCTCGCTGTCTCACGAACAGCACCACTGCACGCTAGATCTTCCGGCTCCCCACTACTTGACACAGTGCTCAGTGATTTCAGCTCTTAGTGATTTCAGCTCTCAGTGATTTCAGCTCATAGTAGTGGGGGCCTTAGTGCTGGTGCACCATAAGGCCAACGTGAATGCAGCCCAGTACCTGTAGCAAGACTCTTAATAGACCCAAAATTAGCTCTGACATTCCACAGTGGAGAGAGACAGAGGTGCAATTGGTGCTTCAGGCCCTCACAAAGGGGCCCACACCACCAGGTACTAATACCTGTCTCAAGTCTCTCTCAATTCACACAGTTTTGGAACCCATGACCCTTGCCTAGCGAGTGCTACTCAGTTGATGGTGAGTCCCTCCATCATAACAAAAGGCCAAGTACAGTTCCAAGCACAGTTCCCATAATCAGGGTAATAACAATTTACTCTTCCCGCCCCAATAACAGACACTGGGGATCCCACAACAGCTGAAGTGACCATTTGGGCAGCTATGGCCTCAGTCTAGGCGGGGTGGGTGTGCCTATGCAAATGAGATCGGCCCCTGAAGTTTTTTTTTTCGACAACTTGCCACACCTCACCACCAGATGTCAGGGTGGAGCTCATCCTGACACTGCTTACATCCTCCCCCCAGCCGAGAATTTGTCGTCCCGACAAATCACACGCCCTTTATACCAACTCATTGGTTTCCTCCAAAGGGCCTCAGGAAGCCCACTTTAGCTTCCACAAGCCTGTGTGCTAAATGTATTGGCTCCTCACTAGTCACCCCAGGTGCATCATAAGTTAACCGTTTCACTGGTCTTATCACCCTGTCTCGTCTATTGAGACTCTCTGTTGCCGAGGTAGGGGGAACATCCTCTTGAGTGACGGATGGAGAGGCTTCCCTGGAGGGTCCCTCGGCTACTGGCGTAGGCCCCTGCACTCCTAGTTCTAACGCTGGAGGGTTCAAGGTGCCCAGGGCATCCTCTACCTGTGTGTCTCCACTGTCCAATAACCTGTGTGTGTCATCACAGGGGGGTCTCATCAGCGGCACCGGGGTGTCAGAAAGGGGCCTAAATAATTCTGCCATGGGGTTTAGGGCGGAAGAGGGAAAACTCTCGTTTGGTTCAGCTGATCGAGACTGAAATCTTGTCTCCATCCCAGGATACACCAGGGTTGTGTCTTCCTCCTCAGACTCACTCTCAGATGTGCAGAATAGGGGTAAGTTAGCTGCAGGGGGCCCGCTGTCTGTTTTGGATGGCGGCTTGGGTCTAGCACCTCTGTTCTGCCCGGCTGCCCTGTCGTGGCCCGTCTCATAAGGGATGCTTACCAGTTCCCCCACAGGGAGCAAAAGGTTTCTATGCACCGTCTTTATTTGCCCTGGGCCGTCTTCAGGTTTGATCTTGTAGACCGGCAGATCTCCCAGCTTTTCCATCACCAGGTAAGGTATTGCCTTCCATCTGTCAGCTATCTTGTGTTTGCCAGCAATACCCAAATTTCGCAGCAGGACTCTGTCCCCCGGCTGGAGCTCCTGCGAACGCACTCTAGCATCATATCGATGTTTGTTGCGGTCTGCGTTCTTCCGAGCCGCAGCGGTAGCTAAGCGATAAGCATCCTGCAGCTTTTCTCTTAGTCGGGATACATATTGCTGGTGAGTTTCATAGCTATCTCCATCCTCTGATACACCAAAGCACAAGTCTATGGGTAATCTTGGTTCTCGCCCAAACATCAAGAGATATGGGGTGACTCCCGTAGCATCGTTCTTTGTGGCATTGTAGGCATGCACCAGAAATGCGACATGCTGGCTCCAGGTTGCCTTCTGCTCTGGTCGCAAAGTTCCCAACATATCTAATAGGGTTCGGTTGAACCTCTCTGGCTGAGGATCACCTTGGGGGTGATAAGGCGTTGTCCTAGACTTTTTAATTCCTGCTATCTTCAGCACCTCCTTCAGAAGGTGACTCTCAAAATCCCGCCCCTGATCAGAGTGTATCCGAGCTGGGAATCCATAGACTGAGAAATATTTGTCCCACAATACTCGAGCGACGGTGGTGGCCCTCTGATCACGTGTGGGATATGCCTGTGCATACCGCGTAAAATGGTCAGTCACTACTAGAATGTTCCCAACATTCCTCTTGTCTACCTCTACAGACAAGAAATCAATGCATACCAATTCCAAAGGTTTGTTGCTGGTGATGTTCTTGAGATATGCAGCCCTCGTGGGCAGAGTTTTCCTTTGAACACATCGAGCGCAAGTCTCACATTTCCTGCGAACATCTTCAGCCATTCGGGGCCAATAGAACCTACTACGAATAAGTTCCAGGGTCCTCTCCATCCCTAAATGCCCAAAGTCATCATGCAGAGCCCTCATGGCCAGGGCTCTGTACTTTTTTGGCAGCACTAGTTGTGCTCGTTGTTTTTGTAAAGGGTCAGTGGTCATTCGGTGTAGCACTCCCTGAATCAGTTTTAGTTTGGTCCATTCTCTCAATAGTAGTTTACCCTCCGGGTTAGGTGGGACAACCGCAGCTGGGCTTCGCCCCTCCCTTTTGGCAAGTAGTGTATCACGAATGTCAATATCTTGCCGCTGGGCTTCTTGCCAGTCCGCCGCATTGAGCATGGGCAAAGGAGATTGGTCCAATGCAATATAGTTCACTGAAGCAGAAGGCATGCATTCAGGGGGCAGGCCCAAAGCTTCTGCAACACATCCCTGAAGGCTCTCACGGGCCTCTGGCTCTCGGCGACTCACACTGCAAATAGCTCTCACTCCATCTGTGGGTATCACCGCAACTTCTGGAGCCTGTGGACGCCTGGACAATGCATCTGCATCTACATTGCTTCTCCCTGATCGGTACTGAATGCTGAACTCATAGCTAGCCAAGGCGGCTACCCATCTCTGCCCTGTAGCATCCAGCTTAGCACTTGTTAACACATAAGTCAGTGGATTGTTGTCTGTCCACACCTGGAACTGAGCACCATACAAGTAGTCTCGAAATTTCTCAGTGATGGCCCATTTCAGGGCCAAAAATTCCAGCTTGTGGGTGGGATAGCGAGTTTCACTATCAGACAATCCTCGGCTGGCAAAGGCTACAGGTTTACGTTTGCCTTCCACTTCCTGGTACAGCACTGCTCCCAGACCCTCCAAACTGGCATCAGTATGCAGGATAAAGGGTTTGCTTGGGTCAGCAAAAACTAGGACTGGAGCATGAGTTAGGCAAGTAATGATTTCTCGAAAAGCCCTTTCACATCTCTCATCCCACCGTGGCCCAAATGGTTCAAATGGGCCATAGTGTCTCTGCACAGGGGGCTTTGGAGACCTCCCCTTATTCTTGGACTTAGATTTGTTCTTGCTGGACTGATGTCCCCTGGTGAGATCGTTCAGAGGCTTTACAATCGTAGCATAGTTTTTCACAAATCTGCGGTAGTAGCCACTAAATCCGAGAAAGGTCTTGAGTTCTCTGTAGTTACTGGGACGTGGCCATGTAGTGAGTGCTTCTATTTTATCAGGATCAGTACTCACACCCTCTTGGGACACGATGTGACCCACATACTTCACTGAGGTTCTGCAGAACTGGCATTTGTCAATTGAAAGCTTCAGACCATAATCCTCCAACCTATCAAGCACTTTAAGAAGTCTTTCTTCATGCTCCTCTAAGGTTCTTCCAAACACAATCAGGTCATCCAAATAAACTAACACTTGCAGTAAATTCATGTCTCCCACAACTTTCTCCATGAGACGTTGAAAGGTGGCAGGTGCTCCAGAAATCCCTTGGGGCATGCGTTCGAACTGATAAAACCCTAATGGGCAGATGAAGGCTGTCTTCTCCTTATCTTCTTCTCCCAGAGGGATCTGGTAGTATCCACTTCGAAGATCCAACACAGAGAACCACTGGCTTCCCAGCAAACAGTCTAAGGCATCTTGCACTCGAGGCATAGTGTACTGGTCGACCACAGTACGGCTGTTTAGGGTGCGGTAGTCAATACACATCCGAATTTTCCCATTCTTTTTACGGACTACCACAATGGGTGAGGCGTATGGGCTGCGGGACTCTGTAATGATGCCATTCGCAGCCAGCTCCTGAAGATGATGTCGCACATCTTCCATCTCAGAGAGAGCAATCTTCCTAGATCTCTCCCTGAAAGGTCGAGAGTCATGGAGTCTGATATTGTGCTCTACTCCTTTTGCACATCCCACATCCCACTCATGCAGTGAGAACACCTTGGATCTTTCACAAAGTTTCTTCCTCAGGCGATCTTTCCAGTCCTCGGACACTGGTGAATCTCCAAAGTCAAACTTTGCTGGGTCTATTGTGGGAACTTGAGTTTCACACTGGGGTTTTACAATCGACTCAGGCTCAAAGAGGTCTGCTATCTTTTGTCCTTGCTTCACAACAACATCACGACTCGTTTCATTAGCAATCAGTATAGTCACCCTTTCCTGGGCTTCAGCAGGTAGGGTTATGACTCCACTGGGGACCAGCACTCCTTCAGGGAGCTCTCCTCCCATCGGCTGCTCTATCATTGCTAACGTCCCTTTACTGCCTTTCAGACAGGTACTCGTGACAAGCACTTCTTGCTCCGTCCCTGCAGGCACTACTAAGGGGGTCGTGCCCGCGTACTTCAGTGCCCCAAGCGGTAGCTCAGATGTCTCCCTTTTAGAGCTCTCAATTTTCCTATAGGCTTCAGCACAAAGCGTATGGATCATCAGGGTATTCAGGTACTGGTCCCCAGCCCGCCTTCTGCAGTAATCCGCGAGTACCTTGAAGAGACTGGAGTTGGTCCCTATCAGCACAGACATATCAGAGGTCCCTTTAGGGTCAGGGCATATTAAGGCAGCTGTGTCTACCTCTTCTCTTACCCCAGCAACCTCCTCTGGGAATTCCAGGTGCACTATGACATACCCTTGGTAGGGGTATTCATCCATGCTGAGGCCACACAGGCCAAGGCCAGTCAGTGGCTGTATAGGCAGGTGCCTAAGCATCTGCTGGTAGAATGACTGAAATATAATAGTCACTTGAGATCCAGTGTCAAGCACTGCTTTACACTCCACCCCTTCAATCCTCACCGTGACCTCTGCTCGAGGCCCTATCAGTCCTGCGGGGATCCCAGCTGGACAGTCTTTTCTGGGGGAATCTTCAAATCCTGCAGACCTGGGGGGTCCCCGTCCCCCGACCCTCTGGCAGCTACCGGATCTCTCCCAACTGATCCTCAGCTTTCCATACACCAAGGAGGGGTTTTCTTCATTACGGCACTTGGCAGCACTGTGTCCATCCTGACCACATCGGTAGCAGAAGAATTGACCTTTCCCCCTTCGCCTGGGTGGGATGGTGGCTCTAAGTGCGGGCTTCTCAATTGCCACCGGTTGAGGCTTCTTATTCCTGGAAGTCTTAACTTGGTCAATGGTACTTTGCAGCTCAGCTATCCGTTCCGTCAGGACCTGCATTTGTTGGGCAAGTTCCTCTCTGGTGCTCACCATCAGTACACTGGCCGCTTGCAGTGGTGTTGTGCTGGCTGGATCCGATGTTTGGGCTTCCCAAAACTCACTGGCAGCCTGCCTTTCTTCCTCCTCTCTGACCTCTTTCATCAGCTGGGAGTAACTTGGGGGATGTTCCCGTCGTTCTCTTAGCTGGAGATGAAGTAGAATCGGGTTCTGATACTGAGTTCCTCTTACAATTTGAGCCAGTCTGGTCTGATCCATCTGCTCAGCAGTCACTGCTCCCCTCATGACAGCTCTCTGAAGCAGTCTCTCCAGTCTCTGTATGTAGGCTGAAGCCTTCTCGCCCTTTTGTTGTCGGGAATTAAGGAACTTACAGTAGCTGTCTTCAGGGTCCTCTACGCTCCCAAAGTTGTGTTCAAGGGCCTCTAGGCAGTCCTTCACACTGACCCCAGGGTCAGTGAGCTTCAGGGTGCGAATCACATCTAATGCTGGGCCGCCAAGGCTCTCTATGAGGCATCTTCGCTTTTCAGCATCTGGTACGGCCCACTCTTGCAGCATTTCAGTGGTATGCTCTAACCAGGGTTCAAACTCCTCCTCCCCAGCAAATAATCTTAACTTACGACAAGAGTTTGACGCAGCATGGGACAGCACAACCTTTTCCAATGTTTGCTCCAGAGCTTTTCTCCAATCATCAGCCGAGGCTGCAGCCTCTGAGCTAGAAGCTGCTGAGCCGGGGCCCAACAAACCTGACAAATTAGCCATTATACAAACAGTAATTTCCTCAAAATATAAGCACAAACAAAAAAATATATAAATTGTTTTCCAATGTAGTGGATCACTCAACAGGTGCTTGCGAGGGGTACTGACCCAGGGATCCCGGACGAGCCCCCAAAAATGTAACCCTTCTGCCCATCAGAGTTGGCAGCAACAAGGGCCGGGTTCAATATCTAGGGGATCCATTCCAATAACAAAATGCAAACCGGCTCGAGCCCCCACCCAGTGACCTGGGACAAATATATACCACCCCCGCTGGGCGCCTCCAAGAGGCAATACTTCCCCTCTCGCAAGCACATAGTCTGAGTGTAGCAAAAAGCCTTTTAATAACAGAGAGAAACAATGTGGCATTATGTTGGGGAAACACCACCAACAGGATTCATAACACAACCCATGAGCAAAAAAAACCACCCCAAGCAAATTGGGGCATGCCCCTTTCCCTCGGGTTCTTGAGTCCCAGCACCCAAACGTCTCTTGAGTCCAGCAATCCACAAATCACCCAAAGTCCAAAAAGTCCAGCCCCAGAGTTCAAAAGTTCATCTGCATAGTGTTACTCCCCAGTCTGGCTAAAATGTGCCTGTGTGTGGGGGAAAGGGGTAAGGGGCACCTTACGTGTCCTGAAGCTGACTGCCCCACAGGGCTCTGCTCTGCTACGCTGTCTCACGAACGGCTCTGCTCCACCACGACCGGCTCTGCTCTGCACAGCTCGCCGTCTCACGAACACACCGCTGTCTCACGGATGGCTCCGCTCCACCACGACCGGCTCCACTCCGCACAGCTCGCCGTCTCACGAACAGCTCTGCTCAGCTCGCCGTCTCACGAACACGCCGCTGTCTCACGAACGGCTCCGCTCCACCACGACCAGCTCTGCTCTGCACAGCTCGCTGTCTCACGAACGGCTCCGCTCTGCACAGCTTGCCGTCTCACGAACAGCTCTGCTCAGCTCGCCATCTCACGAACACACCGCTGTCTCACGGACTGCTCCGCTCCACCACGACCGGCTCTGCTCGGCACAGCTCGCTGTCTCACAAACAGCTCTGCTCAGCTCGCTGTCTCACGAACGGCTCCGCTCTGCACAGCTCGCTGTCTCACGAACAGCACCACTGCACGCTAGATCTTCCGGCTCCCCACTACTTGACACAGTGCTCAGTGATTTCAGCTCTTAGTGATTTCAGCTCTCAGTGATTTCAGCTCATAGTAGTGGGGGCCTTAGTGCTGGTGCACCATAAGGCCAACGTGAATGCAGCCCAGTACCTGTAGCAAGACTCTTAATAGACCCAAAATTAGCTCTGACATTCCACAGTGGAGAGAGACAGAGGTGCAATTGGTGCTTCAGGCCCTCACAAAGGGGCCCACACCACCAGGTACTAATACCTGTCTCAAGTCTCTCTCAATTCACACAGTTTTGGAACCCATGACCCTTGCCTAGCGAGTGCTACTCAGTTGATGGTGAGTCCCTCCATCATAACAAAAGGCCAAGTACAGTTCCAAGCACAGTTCCCATAATCAGGGTAATAACAATTTACTCTTCCCGCCCCAATAACAGACACTGGGGATCCCACAACAGCTGAAGTGACCATTTGGGCAGCTATGGCCTCAGTCTAGGCGGGGTGGGTGTGCCTATGCAAATGAGATCGGCCCCTGAAGTTTTTTTTTTTCGACAACTTGCCACACCTC
Organism: Chelonia mydas; assembly: GCF_015237465.2. NCBI lineage: Eukaryota > Metazoa > Chordata > Testudines > Cheloniidae > Chelonia > Chelonia mydas. Next base: position 254,865,257 of record NC_057850.1, read on the forward strand.
ACCACCAGATGTCAGGGTGGAGCTCATCCTGACACTGCTTACATAAGCATGTTTGCCTTTAGAGCTCACTGAAGCCAGTCTCCCCTCACTCTTTCTGGGTCTCAGGAACTTGGTGACTTGGCCCTCCAACCAACTGAAGAGTCCTTCCCTTCCGGGGAGGAACAAGAACCCAAACCATAAAACGATCCTTCTGCCCTTCCCAGACAAGATCCTCCTTCCTGCTTGGTTGCTGGGGAGGAAGAGTGTCCTTCCTCCCACCCTCTCTGGAAATCCAAGTCCAGGGCCCCTAAACAAGAATGGAGACATGCTCAAGGCAAGTCCCACACTGTTATTTTATCAATCCAGGCCTTTTCTTTCACACCTCCCCAGGGTCATTCTCCATCCTGTCTCCAGGCCTCACAAGCTTCTTCAACCCATCCCCTCCCAGGCTCTGCTCCCATCAGGAAGGTACCTACTAGGTCCTGAACCCTTGGGGGCTTTCAGCATCAAGCCATCACTATAGCTTTTTCACCAAGACTTCCCTACCCCTAACTCCATCCTAACTAAAACTCTATTACACTTTTCATTGCTCTTCTGCTGCTTGCGTTTTATAGCAAAGCAGACCCACTTGCTGAGTCTATGACTGCCAAGCACTGAACACCATATATAATTCAGCAATGAAAGGCTTTCACAGTATTCTTCATGAATTGAAAAATTGCTTTTTTAAAAAAATAGGGCCCCATTTTCCTGATGCTCTTACTAGGCGTTCAAACAAAATTTCTGATAATTTAAGGCCTCAGAGTCTTTCATATAAATACCCCTTTTCAATGGTAAATGCTTTACACTGCCACAGGAGATGATCAGTTGTTTCCTGGACCTTGCAAGTCCCACATAATCCACCTTTATGTTTATTAGAAATATATTACTATTCAATCCACAATGGCCAATTAAAATTCTAAATATAGCCATTTCAATCTTCTCTCAGGGCCTTGGAGTATAACAGCATTTTCAACTCTCGGGCGTATTTAATGGATCCTTTTCCCCTCTGTTTCTTTTGCCCATATTTCCTGCCATTCCTGTCCTGTCCTGAACTCATTTTTCAATTAGATTTTTAAACTCCAGTTTACTGAAAGGGATTTCTAAATCAACTTGCTCATGTTTGTGAGCATATTTTTTGCCACTTCATCTGCCAACTCATTGCTCACTACCCTCCATTGTTCTAAGCCAGAGGCAGCTCTTTTATAGCCTGGCCCCCTTTCCCATCAGGCTTTGCTGTAGTTTACAATCATGGGATTCCTCCAGGGAACCACAAGTCCCAGAATGCCCATCCTTAAAGGGCCAGAATTTAGAGCAGAGGTAGGTTCACCCGAGGGCTAGTCCACCCAGTGACAATGCAAATATACATTTGCAGGTTTTAAAAGCGCATCACACATAGATAAAATAAGAGAAAGCTGTTTTTATCTGCCCCGAGACCAGTGCTGATTGAAATATATTTTCTGTGGAAGGTGGGCTTTTCAACAACATTACATTTTTCATGGAAAGTCTCTTCTTCCCTTGAAAATTTTTGATTTTTTTTGGAAAACTGAAAATTTACAACTGCAAAAAACTGAAAGGGTTGAGTCTGAAAACAAAACAAAAAAAAATCAGTTTTTTAAAATAAACAAAAGTTGATTTTCCATGGCAGATAAAAATTATTCAACCATCTCTGCCCATGGCATGGGGTCTGTTAATTAGCTATGCCAAGGGGAAGATTTGTCCCAATTGATGATGGATGCTTTCCACCCACATAAAGACACAACGTTTGCCCTATTCAGTTGCCCCTTTACTGCAAGTGATACCCCTGCGGATGGTCCTAAATAAGGGTTAGATCCTGTAAACTCTTTCTCATGCGGGTAATTCCACTGAAGTCAACAGGATGCACTAGAATAAAGATTTTTCTCCCTTCTTGCACTGATAAATTTTGCAGACCTCATATTCCACGAAGAATGTGAATTGTTTTCGCTAATGTAGAAGGGTTGTTACCCATCAACTAAAACTATTTCCTGTGTTTTATTAATCCTGGGATAACGGTGGAGCACCATGCCTACAACATACCCTTCCTTCCTTATGCTCTTTAGGCCGGAGTCTCCTTTACAACAAAGAATTGGGAGGATAATCAAGTAACTAAACCATTTAACTGGTGTCAGGAAAACAAACTTTCTGATTGTTCTGAAAAGATACATCTGGAAGCTGCAGGTCCCCACTGTCCCTCCCAAATTGCCAAGGCCTGAATGGGGGTCCAGGGCGTGGCAACCACCCAAAATTGGGGACACACAAAAGTTACTCATGCAGGAAGTTTAAGATGCTGTGTGATTCCTTCCTTTAATGTACATGTCCCTTTCTCTCACGTCAGTTTCCTACCACCCTAGTAGCTCTGCACCTCACAATCTCTAAGGTATTTATCCTCACAACATCCCTATTAAGTAGGAAAATACCCTTCTCTCCATTTTACAGATAGGAAACTGAGGTACACAGATAAATGAGTTGCCTAAGGTTACACACAAAGTCTGTAGTAAAGCAAGACACTGAACCTACCCCCTCCCCCCCCGACCCCACACATAAGACCAAGCAGGACTAGAACGTGGGACCATGAGGGTTCTGGGCTGTTGATGTGGCTGTTTTCTGCATTGCCAGGGGAAGCTTAAGCTAGGTTTCTGCGTGGGGGGACCCTCTGAAGCTAGACACTACAGAACCTACCGCCCAGCAGAGCCTGAGTGGCAGACTTTATTTGGGGGACTCTCAGAATTGTTTGAACAGTTTATGTTATTAAACCAGCCCCTGGGTGAGGGTATGGTTAGCCCCAAGAGAGACTCTGTGGCATGCTTAAGGGGCCTGCAAAAGGCGGCTCACAGGGGCAGGATACCTGAAAAGCACCTCCTGGCCACGAAGGGATGCTCAGTAAGCTGCCATCCTGGTACACCCCCTTTTCCTTACTGCTGCCCAAATTGATAGCACAGAAAGGTTCAAATTTAAAATTAACAAGCCCAGTCCCCAGACACGCTCTGCATCCTATCTTGCTGCATGAGGGTAGTTGTGTGAGGCAAATGTAGGGTGACCGGAGGGCAAGCTTGAAAAATCGGGACGAGGGGTAGGGGGTAATACGTGCCTATATAAGAAAAAGCTCCCCAAATCAGGACTGTCCCTATAAAATCGGGACATCTGGTCATCCTAGGCAAATGTACAGCTGGCAGGAAATGGAATTTCCATTCCACATGAAATTCTGACCCTTGACATTTGTGTTTGTTCCAACCTGGGACCAAAACCACCAAACACAACCCCTAAAAGAACAACTTCTTGTAGACTTGAAATTTAAAAAAAGCAGTCCGTTTCATTTCGAGACGGTAGAGGCATTCTGATAATGAAATATTTATTTTAGTGTAATATTCCACTAGCTAGAAGTCAAGATGAAATGAATCAAAAGGATAAAGTCAAAATAAAACATTTGTGTTGTACTGGTTTGAAATGAAACAGGTTGATGCTCTTGAAACGAGGAGGTCAGAACAATTTGTTTTGAATTGCTCCAAAAGGTCAGACACATTGTCGCGTTTCTGCACCTGGGTTCAGTTTTGATGAAATGACATTTTCGGGCGGCACACGGTTCCGCTGGAAGTTTTTCAACCAGCTCTAGTCAAATGCATTTTGGATCCTACAGCTTCAGAACTAGGTAAGCAGCAGGGATTTCCTTTGGATTGTTCTGCAAAGGCAGCGGAGGGCCCCCAGGGTGTAAATCAGGGCTGTGATGCCACGTTTGAGAGGGGATGCTTCATTAGTTAGTCCCTGAACTATGGCCTAATATGTGTGTGCGTTGACAATGATTTACAGGCTATGGGTGGTTGGCGCGCGCGCGCACACACACACACGCACACGCACACGCACTGACAGACACCTCCCCCAACACACATAATGGGATCCAGCGACAGAGGGAACCCGGGCTCTGGGTCTATGTGGCTTTGCCCCTAGCGCAGTCACTTAGGGATGTGCAACATGGCCAGATCATTTTACACTGACTTGGTGCAAATGACAACACGAGCAGGAGGCCGGTGGAGAATCAGGCCCAGGATGGTTTTGGGGTGAAACTCATCCCAGGGCAGAGGATTTGTGAAAGCCTGAAGCCCCCTTTTTAACCCTGCAATGTGGGGTCTAGGAGGTACAGAACACCCTGAGAAGGGATAAATTCCACCCTTAGTTCAAAAATATTGGCATCGGGCTCAACCTCACACCTGTTTGGCACCCTTTTATTTATTTTGCCATAGTGGTGAGGAGCCCCGGCCATGGACCAGCGCCCCATTGCGCTAGGTGCTGTACAAACACAGAACGGGAAGATGGCCCTTGCTCCGAAGCTAAGTACCTTCAGGGCTGCTCTACTTGGCATCAGGTACCGTTGGCCCTCGGCACTGAAACACAAGGGTGCTCCTTTCCCCGGCTCTGTACTGAATGGGAGGTGATGTGGAACCAGCCATGCCGGCTCTCCCCCAGCTGGGAACTCCAGTGCCAGGGATATCTGGTCATTCTGGCTTCATGGGACCATTCCTTTGGTAGGGACCTGCCCAGTTCCAGGCAGCACCCACGGTTTTCACTGGGGAGCTTCACGCTAGCTGCAGGAAGAAGTTGGCCCATGATCATTGGGAAAGGATTTCAGTTCACCATTGAGAGTGCAGATACGGTAACCCTTTCAATGCTAGTACTTCAGACGAAGAGACAGAGGGCCAAGGCTCTTTCCATTTATACTGCTTCTGATTGGAATAACTCCATGGACTTCCCTGAAGACTGTTGTGAGGAATAGCCCCAGTGAAGTGGTGCCTAATGGCTAGAGCACTGGACTGGGACTTGAGACTCTGGCCCTGGCTCTGCCACTGGCCTGTTGAGTGACCGTGGCCAAATCACTTCCTCTCTGTGCCTCAATTTCCCCATGTGCAAAGTGGGGCTAATAATACTGACCTTTGTAAAGTGCTTTTTGAACTACTGATGAAAAGCATCATATAAGAATTAGGTTTCATTATTAGTGTGACCTGGCAAAGATTTGTGCTTATTTTTTCCCCTCATCTGGGATAATGTCATTTTCCTTTGAGTGGTGGGCAGGAGCGGGGGAAATGAGAGTCCCACAGGGGGAAAAATTGTCCAGTGTGAAAGTCAGAATGCCGGACAAACATTTCCCCCACCGAACCAACAACCCTGTGAGACTATACACACAGCTAGTGTTGTCGTGTGACCCTGTTACCGGGCAACCCCTTGGACTAGGGCACCGTCGCTCATTGTCTGCGGTGTATGCATCAGAAAGTGTTCCTAACTCCATGCCTACAGGCAGCCAGACATTGAACTGAAAAGGCAAATATAGGAAGGACAGAACTGAAAGTCAACTGTGAGCTACATACCAACTCTGCCCTCCCCCTCGGAGAGAAGAAATAGTAAGAGAGTGGGAGTCTGTGTATTGTGGCACAGGCTAAGGGACAAGACAGTTATGAGAGCTGGCTGCGGGGTGGCAATTCTGTCTGGCAGTAACTTGTGAGCGGTCAACATTGGTCTTCATGCCACACTGGAAGACAAACGAAACCTTTCCCTCGCTAATCGAACAGTCAGGGTATGGAGTTTGGGTCAAAATCTGAGCTTTGCAATGCAGGAAGTTTCTTGGGGTCCAGGTCTCTGGCCACTTTTCATATATGTGTGTGTGAGAGAGAAATTCTCACACTGCATAGCAGGGGTGGCCAACCTGAGCCAGAGGAGGAGCCAGAATTTACCAATGTACATCGCCAAAGAGCCACAGTAATACGTCAGCAGCCCCCCATCAGCTCCCAACCCCACTCTCAGTGCCTCCCGCCCACCGGCAGCCCCACCAGGCAATGCCTCCCCCTCCCTCCCTGCACCTGCCAATCAGCTGTTTTGTGTCATGCAGGAGGCTCAGAGGGGTAGGGGGAGGAGTGAGGGTATGGCAGGCTAAGGGGAGGGGGCGGGAAGGGGTGGAGTGCAGGCAGGGTCTGTGGCAGAGCCAGAGGTTAAGCAGTGAGCACCCCCGGCACATTGGAAAGTTGGCACCTGTAGCTCCAGCTTCGGAGGTTAATATGCGGCTCCTTGTCTAGGCACCGACTCCGGGGCTGGAGCTACGGGTGCCAACTTTCCAATGTGCCGGAGCCACAGGTTGGCCACCCCTGCTCTATAGTCTGGTGGTTAAAGCATTGTCTGGGCACACCCAGCTTCAAGTCCCTACTCTACCCCATTCAGAGCAGAGCTCTCTGCCGCCCCTTTGAAACAGGCAAAGCAGGGACTTGAACATAGGTCTCCCACGCCAGTAGCTTCCCTCAGACAGGGCCACAGAGCCCTAGACCCAGGAATCCTTCCAGATGAAAACTTAATCAAAACTGCACCCCAGCGGGGTTCACACAGGCCAGTCAATGTGCAGTAGAATGAAGACACCTGCTGGTGCGAAGGCACCATATAGACTAGGTGACTTGCCCAAGGTCACACAAAGTTTGAGAGAGAGCTTCAACTCCCAACTATGCCCCTTAATCCCAAGACCACTGGCCTCTCTCTAAACACCAGTGGTTTATAATGAGGTTTTGCTTTCTAAAGTGACTATGTAAGAGTGTCATCATCTTAGCCGGCAGATATGAATGGACAGGGGCCAGATTATGGACTAATTTTAGCACTCCATCAATGGTAGAAGTAGCTGGACTTCATTAATTTGTGTGCATCATCAATCACATTGTTTCATGCTAAAGACAAGGTGGTTGCAATAGGGTTTATATGGGAGGGGGGCAGGGGATGACTGGAGACAATGGGGTGTAACAGAGGGCTTATTTTGGTCTGCAGTGTCTTTACTGGTGATGGTGAATGAGAAAGAAAGAACCAGGCTTGACTCAAAACCCAATTGAATTTGCCAAGATCACAGTTTTTTTTCTTAACTAACAAGACATGGTTTTATTTGTAAAAAGAGCTTTTAGGTTGGGGGGGGGGGGAGGGAAAAAATCACTGAAACAGTTACTGTGGAACTCCAAAATGCTACTTTTACAAAGTCACAATTCAGAATAAAACCCACAGTTTAAAGGAACACTGTCAGCTCCAACCTTTGTCTGAAACTTCTACCTACAATTATTTTGAGTAGCACCTACGATCAGTAGAACTAGGCTTGGCAGAATTTGATTTTCTTACAATTTCAGTAGATAACATTGCCCTTTATTTTTTAAATTATTTCAGTTTTCAAGCTGGGCAAAGTTATGGGTTTTAAGCAATTCCCCTCCCCCCCAGTTTTAAATCACTTGAAATTTTCAGTTATGGGGGTGACTGACAATTACTTTTAGTGACCATAGATGCTGGGATTCAAAAAGTTAAAGCTTGCTAATGGTTAAGGCACAAATTGTCATCATATGTCCACATATATCAAGTAAATAACTTTAAAATCACACTAATGAGTTCAAGCATTTTTCTTACTTTGCCTATCTGTAAATTTCTATTGTCACTGGAAATATTTTCTCATAGTCTGTGCGTACAGTGAAATCAATGTTTACTGATAAAAATCTAACCTTTCCAAGCCTAAGTATAATGGAGAGACCATGGTTTACTGGGTGCATTGAACAGCTTGTGTCTTCTCAGTTTCCTGGTTTCCCCTGTCTTTGCAACAGAGAAAATGGGATTGTAAAACAATTTTCTTAATTTTTTTTTAAAGCACAAAAATGTCAGAGGACTCAAAGGCAGGCATAGTACCTAAATCTACATTAACTCATTATTTACAACAGCCTCCACTTCAACTTAGTGTCTCCCTTTTAAGGGTGCATCTTCCTTGGGATGAAGTTAAATTCTTATCTCTATTTACCTAACAGGAGTTAAACATCCTAATAAAGAGAAGGCAGTTTGCAGTTTTCACTTGAATTAAACTCTAAGGGAGTCAAGGGTTTAAACCTTATCTACTATTCATATTCAGACTACAGACTGCCTTATCATCACTGGGATTTTAACTCAAACTAACAGCACACCTCCCCCCACTGCACACCCCGCAGTCGAGACAAGGGCTAAAAAAAGTCTCAAGCTTTGTGGCTTCCATCTCTGATCCTTTGCTCTCATCTCAAGACCATGTTCTTTCCCTGTCCCCTTGCAGAGAGAATACTCACTGCTTGACAACAAAGAAAGCTGGGGAGGCCAAGTTGTTAGCTTCCCTCTCCAACCCTGAAGGAGACGTTCACTTCAAAGTTTGCCACCTGCCCTCTAAAATGCTAGAAGCACTTCCCAGTGACAGAGGATTTGCAGCTCAGGAACAAACACTCCGTCTTTATAGAACGCTCTGGAGTGCCAATGCTAACTTTGTGAGTGCCGACATTCAGCCAGTGGGATCAGTGAACTATTGTGCCGGAGCAGACTTGAAGTGTGACTGTATGGAGACCCAAGTGTTTCGAGATTTCCTCTGAATATTTGTCATCCGGTACTATCTGCCTTTATTGTCTGAGACATGTCTTCACTTTTCACTTGGTGGCAATGTCTGATGCCTCGGTGTTTCATGGGTGTAGTTTGAGAAGATCACCACGGAGCTGACAGGACAGTCATTGAATATACCAAGTGGAGAGAAGTCAGAGAAAAGGGTTGAGTTTAATTTTCATGGCATAAGAGGTTCCCCCAAACCATATATTTATGCGATAATCGTCAGGTAAAAATCTTCAACCACACCTGGTGTGGGTTAAGAGTCCAAGTCCCATTTTCAGAAATGAACTTGGGTGCAGATCTTCAGAAGGTATTTAGGCACCTAACTCCCCCTGAAATCCAATGGGAGTCAGACACCTAAATACCTTTGAGGAACTGAGCCTTGGGCACGTAGAAGCCTGAATGGAATTTAAGTTCCTATACGGCTAAGTCACTTTTAAAAATAGGTCTTTGGAACCTAAGTCACTTAGATAGTACAATTTTAGCCCTGGTCTACACTAGGACTTTAGGTCGAATTTAGCAGCGTTAAATCGATGTAAACCTGCACCCGTCCACACGACGAAGCCCTTTTATTCGACTTAAAGGGCTCTTAAAATCGATTTCCTTACTCCACCCCTGACAAGTGGATTAGCGCTTAAATCGGCCTTGCCGGGTCGAATTTGGGGTTCTGTGGACACAATTCGACGGTATTGGCCTCCGGGAGCTATCCCAGAGTGCTCCATTATGACCGCTCTGGACAGCACTCTCAACTCAGATGCACTGGCCAGGTAGACAGGAAAAGAACCGCGAGCTTTTGAATCTCATTTCCTCAAGAAAAAAGGCACGAAACGATTGTCTGCTGCTGCTTTCACGGAGGGAGGGAGGGAGGGAACAGGGGCCTGACGATATGTACCCAGAACCACCCGAGACAATGTTTTAGCCCCATCAGGCATTGGGATCTCAACCCAGAATTCCAATGGGCAGCGGAGACTGCGGGAACTGTGGGATAGTTACCCACAGTACAACACTCCGGAAGTCCACGCTTGCCTCGGTATTGTGGAAGCACTCCACCGAGTTAATGCACTTAGAGCATTTTCTGTGGGGACACACACACTCGAATATATAAAAACGATTTCTAAAAAAACGACTTCTATAAATTCGACCTAATTTCGTAGTGTAGACATACCCTTAGTTACCTGATATTTCTTAGTTATAGGGCAAAGATAGATCAAAATGAACAGAGACAAGTTTGGCTCACAACCATGGTGTCACCCTGGCTTTACTTCATTAGTGTCACTGGATGTACTGATTGAGAGAACATCTTTTAGAAAGTCATCCAATCTTTATTTAAAGTAATGGAGAATCCTCCACATCCCCGTGTAGCTGTTAAAATGGCTAATTAAGTGACTTACCCAAGGTCATACTAAAAGTCAATGGCATTTAGGATTAGCACTCAAGTCCCCTGACTCCCAGTCCCATATCCCACTGCTGGATCAAACTGCAGGACAGCTACTCAAAAGTTAAGGGACCTGTATTTTGAATCTTGCCCCTTCTGACAACCGTTGAGTCCAGACAGCCACAACAAGAGGTACTGACTGACAGATATGGCAATTTACTGCAGTATCTTTGGGAGATCTTATTCAATAGATTTTATTTTTGGAGTCCATTGTGTTAAATGCAAAGGTTATGTAGTATTGTGGACCTGCATGATCAAAGGCATAGACTGAACATTGTGGTAGATTAGAATGAACTCTTGGGACAACACCTGCAAAGTGAATTTCCTGGGAATTATCTACAGGGAGGTGCATACAAGCACCTCCCCTCCCCCCGCCCACCTCCAGTTATGCAAAAACCCAGCCCTTTGAAGCTACAGTCTGAAAGGAGGATGATTGTCTGTTAATTATCTGTTCTCAGGGTCCCAACACCAAAGATCCAAATGGCATAAAGAAATGACACTCAGATTCATGGGGGTGCTTGTTTTGAACTTAACACGTGTTATGAGCTTTTAACCACAGAAAACCCGCTGTGTGGGGTTTGATGGACGGATCACCTGCTGAAGCCCTGCCTGGAGTTGGAGTGATCTCTGGTAAGATCACTCGCATGCCTGCAGGTTCCGTTATTGTTTAATATATTTTCTCTGTTATGCTTTCACCTTAAAAATAAATGCACTGAGAAAGGGCAGTGTGATTACTTCTAAGCGTGGGCATTTACACTGTTCTTAGCTTGTGAGGAGAAAGCAAAGCAGGCCTGCTTAGGCAGTCTGACTTGCTGGGGAATTCACAGTGTAGTCAGGGAACTGTGCAGCCTGGAGAAACCCCAGTCAGAAGAGAGAGAGATACAGGTTTCTGCTGAGGAGCTGGGAGCCTGAAGAGCCCTCCCTTGCTGGACCACAAAGGGGAAAGACAGGTGTAGTTGCCCTGAACTGTGACACTGACAAAGACCATGAATTCCTGAACTGCTATGAAATCATGACCCTCTCCACAGCTAGTCAGTTACAAGTGGGTGGAATGAAGGTTCCAAGCTAATATGCAGACACACATTTGGGTGGTATTAGATGGGCCAGTGGAGACAGAGCAGTTTGATCTTAGTTTGTATTTAGGAAAATGGTTTGCCATTGTCTGCGTGTAATTATATAAATAAGTTCTCCAGATGTTTCCACCATTAAAAAAAAAAGTCTGATTTTTTATCCTCTTATTCTTACTGTCTCAATCACTTTCTCTGATCCCAGCTGTGAATTCAATCTCACAGGCTTTGCAGGCACAGAACATTATCTGAGTGGGTTTACTTGTTTAACAATGCAGGTAAATGATTAACCATTAAAGCAACACAGTTTGCTGACCCATTAACCAAAGAGGAAGGACTTCTAGTTTGCTAGACAATGGGTTTAATACAAAAAAGGCACCCCAAGTTTTCCATCTGATGTCACTACATGTCCCAACCCATGCAATTGTTACATAATAATCACACTGGTCAACACGACTGTTAGCCAGTCAGATGCTGGTATGCTCGCTTCCACGCATTTTCCTAAATACTCCAGAAGATCAAAATCAGGCTGCGATTTAAAAATTGGTGAAAACATCTGGAACATTTATATATAAATTGACTTTGTCACTGAAGTGGCTCTTGCTGGATTTAGGTCCAATTTCCCTCTAGCTTATTAACAACTGTCATCCAGTTTACACCCCACATTTACAGTCAGTCAATGATGGTGCAGGGTCACTGATACAAGCAAATGTTGTGTCTATTGTTTAGTTATTGAGGTTGTACATGTACCACGACTGAACTGAGCAATCTCAAAAGAGAGTCGACCCCTGCTCTTTTAAAGTCACTGCAAAAACTCCCATTGGGCCTTGTGTGGCCAAGTTAATCACTCCATTCCAAGGTAGGCTAGTATTACTGAGCCAGTTGGAAATGTATCAAAGCAGTTTTAGGTGAAAAATACATTTTTGTAAAAATTGAAGTATGTCAATCTCACTTTGGAAAATGTCCAAAAAAAAAAAAAAAAATTGACCCAAGCATTTTGATGATGTCAAAGTGTCCTGGTTCAACATTTTGATTTTTTGAAGATGGCTTTTCACAGTGAAATTCACGGAGATGTTCATTTTTAAGAAAGCCAGAGTCAAAACTGAAGATTTCAATTTGATTGAAGAGTAGCGTTTCAAGTGACACAACATGAATTTTTGAAATTTTGTTTAGTGAGAATTTTGAAGTGGTTTTCATTCTGCTTCAGGGTCAAATTTTTTTTCAAAGCCACAGCATTTCCCACAAAACAGAATAGCCAATTCCTGCCCAACTCTGGTAACTAGCCATACTCTGCTGATCTAGGACCTCCATGATTTCTTCCTTTGCCTTCTCTGTCAAACTTACTCCCAGTCAATCAACTGGCCTTGTCCCCTTACTCTGTGCATACTCAATTATCTTGTGCTCATTACTATGACCCTGCCATCTACCTCTGAACCTAGCATTGGAAACCACAGGTAACTGGAGTTGTCACCTCTGAAGACAGATTTATGACACCACCACAATGTGTGCGACTCAAGGACCTCCCCTCGGTTCACCAAGTTCTCTAATGAAAGTCTGTGTCACACTGGGTCATCGTAATCCTTGCAAGATGTACGTACAGAAAATACATGAAGAGTTGTGTGTATATCCACACACACACTAAAGATTACATACTCTAGTCCGTGAGTTAAGACAGGTCCCCAAAAGATAATCTGCATACCTCTTGGCAGGCAGAGGGGAAGAGATGCTTATCTCACTCTGGCTGGTCATATGCCAATTGAGCATTGTATGGTTTACAATGGACACTCATTTACTGTCTGAACCAAACACTAATCAATCCATGAAAGGGGCTGGAGAAAAAAAACACACAGCTGGAGTTAATCCTATTTAGTGGTAAGAATGAACTTTTGAACTATACTTTGGGTACAGATCAACCCCTCATTATTCCTTCACTCTGTGATGATAGGTTGCTAGTGGGCTTGATCTTATGAGACGGGGTCTCAACCAAACAAGTTCAAAATGCTGGGGAAAGCTTTCCCACAAGCTAGAACTTGGGGCAGACAGGCGAATGCCGTGTTAGTTAAGTTTAGGCTCTAGAAAGCACATTGTGATTTTGTTTTACATGTCACCCTTTGTTTCCATTGTCCTTACTCACTAACTTGAATCTCTGTTCTTTGCTAAACTTGTATCCATATCCTGGACAGAATAATAAGGACTGGGGGTTAAGCAAAGTGATGCTCCAGAGTTGAATCTTACAAGTTTGGGTGTACTATTCCTTTGGCAGTAATGGATCAAAGAGTTCTGAGAGTGTCCAGTGGAACAGGGGCTGGACCTTGCTGCTGGGGCAGAGGGTCACTCGGAGGTCTCCGGGGTTGGAGTGTGCCTATCGCTAACCTGTACAGAGAGTGCGAGGCCCGCAGAGGCCTGGCAGGCAGTGCTTGTGTTGCCAGAGACCGGTGGCTTCAGGGACCAGATCCACAGCAGGCACAGACAAGACTCCCTAATGCTAAGGGCAGGTGGTAGTGCGGTGCCTCACAACCCTGGGTACCCCTAGGAAGTGTCGCACTAGGTTGTGTCAACATGTCATGACACCATGCAGTGACCAGCCAACATGACAGCAAGGCAACCCAACTGTGTTTCATGGGGCCCCCTGAAATTATGTTAGGGTGTGACTGTCCTGCACATGGGATGTGGGATCTTAAGAACATCCTGGCGGTCCTGATAATATTGGACCAGTGAGTAACCCTAGGTGGAACAATCAGACCCTTCATTACAGTATGTGTTACTCAAAAGGTCTTACAGCCAGAGTTTCAAAAGTATTTAGGCACCTAGAGATGCAGATAAGCACTTCTGAAAAATCTCACTAGGTGCCTAACTCTCATGGACTTAAAAAAGTCCCACCGCCCACTGAAATCAATAGGCATTAGGTGCTTTTGAAAATCTCACTTAAGCACCTAGAGACCTGTGAATACTTGGCCTTTAGAACAAAATGTCTATTTTGGATGGATTACTCAGCGCTGAGCAAGACCAAGCTACAAACTACCACAGCTAGGAGGGCCTAAGCCTAATCTTTGGAATCCATGGGACAGTCCTCTCTACTATGACCTAATTTCTAGAGCTGGGAATTTCAAAGGCTCTGCGTTGGCTTAACCATTCTCCTGTTTTAGTCAATGGTAAGATTCCCTTAGACTTCAATAGAATCAGAGTTGGGCTCAAATCCTTAAGAGGTTTTTAGAGGCCAGACTCCCATTGAGATAGTGGGTCTAACTGAGATCAGCTATACACTAGTGCTTTTCCACTGAGGTTGGTTGAGTTATTCCTACTTACCATATACCAAGTTTTAGCTTAGCCTGGCATTATTATAATTTTGATTTATTACAACAGCACCTAGAGGCCTACACAGAGAATAGGGGCCTATTGGGCCAAGTACTGTACAGACACACAGCAAGAGACCATCCTTCTCCAGAAGGACTTGCAATCTAAATAGGCAAGACAGAATCAACTTCCCATTTTACAGACAGGAAACCAAGGCATAGGTGTGGCCAAGGTTAGAGGAACTTTGTAGTAGAACTGGGAATTGAAGCCACGTCTCCCAAGCTGAAGACTTAACCCACAAGACCATGCCCCCTCCTCCCTCAAACTTGTTTACTAACCCTTGTTCTGGGTTTGTATTTATTAGTATTCCAACCAGACAACCGGTTCCAAACATCTACAAATACATACAAACAGCCTCTGCAGATGGCTTTAGTGTCTTTGCAGTCAATGGGCTATCCTTTCCCTTCCATCAAAGGATGATCTCTCTTTATTTTAGTAAGCCTTTTGACATATTCCCACATGATAGTCTCCTAAGCAAGCTAGGGAAGTGTGGGGTACATGAAGTTAATATAAGGTGGATGCACAACTGATTGAAAGATCATACTCAAGAAGTAGTTATCAATGGTTCACTAACAAAATGGGATGGTGTATCTAGTGAGGTCCCACAGGGGTCAATCCTGGATCCAGTACTAGTCAATGTTTTCATTAACGACTTAGATAATGGAGTGGAGAGTACGCTTATAACATTTAAGGATGCCACCAAGGTGGGATGGGCTGCAATCATTTTGGGGGACAGCAATAGAATTCAAAACAGCCTTGACAAATTGGAAAGTGGGTCTGAAATCAAAAAGATGAAATTCAATAAAGACCAGTGCAAAGTACTTCACTTGAGAAGGGGGGAAAAAAAAATCAACTGCACAACTGCAAAATGGGGACCAACTGTCTAGGTGATAGCACTGCTGAAGAGGATCTGGTGGATCACAAATTGATTATGAGTCAATGTGATGCAGTTGCTGAAGAGGTTAGTATTCCGGGGTGCATTAACAGGACTGTTGAATGCAAGACATAGGAGGTAATCATTGGAAATATTCAGCACAGGTGAAGGCTCAGGTGCAGTACTGTGTCCAATTCTGGGTGTCACACTGCAGGAAAGATGTGGACAAATTGGAGACAGTCCAGAGGAGAGTAACAAAAATTATCAAAGGTTTAGAAACCTGACCTCTGAGGAAAGACTAAAATAATTGGGCATATTTAGTCTTGAGAAAAGAAGATTGAGGGGGGACTTGATAATAGCCTTCAGATATGTAAAGGGCTGTTATAGAGGATGGTGATCCGTTGTTTTCTATGTCCACTGAAGGTAGGACAAGTAATGGGCTTGATCTTCAGCAAGGAAGATTTCAGTTAGATAGCAGGAAAATCTTAACTATAAAGGGTAGTTAAGCACTGGAACAGGTAACAAGAGAGGTTGTGGAATCCCCGTCACTGGAGGTTTTTAAGAACAGGTTGGACAAACACCTGTCAGGGAGGGTCTAGCTTTACTTGGTCCTGCCTCAGGACAGGGGCTGGAGTAGATGACCTCTTGAGGTCCCTTCCAGTCCTCCATTTCTGATTCTAAGCCTGCTGGCCTTTTTTCCTAGGTTCATTTCATTGGCTGTTATTCCTTTGAGTCATCTCATTGCCACTGAACGTTTTCTTAATTTGTTTAATTTCAAAGCTAGAGGAGGGCTGGAGAAAGTCACCAGACTGGAGGCCTTGGAGGGAAGAGAAAAGGTCTCAGTCCCCTGCCTATGGCAGATACAGCACCCACAGTGGCAGTACCAGCTTCCTCCAGACTAGAGTTGGGGCAAAGAGAAAAATAAGGTCATGAAATATCTGGTATTTCATTATCTCCATTCTGCTGGAATCAAAGTGCAGCTCTTCCTCCTGCCCCAGCAATGCATGTTGAATTTTCAGAATTAACTGTTCCCCCTTTTTGCTATTGCATAAAGTGACCACCACCCAGGGTCCTCTCCCCCGCTCCTTCCCATTCTGTAACTTCTCAAAGGTTCTTTAACTTTGTGAATGTGCTGCTTTGTCACTTTTCCAGAGTTAAGGAAGTTTTGAAGAGTTACAGAGTGGAAACAAAGAAAAAAGGGATATAAACAATACTTTTAGGCAGTATCTACTCCACAGCACTCAGCACCAGGAAAGGCAAGGGGGTGGGGGGCGGAGAACAAGTTTCCCAGTTTTCAAAAAACTTAATAGTTTCAATTCAAATCAAAACAAAAGTTCTCATTTTGATTCATTTCAAGATTTCCCTTTAACAGCACCAGCTACCCCATCTGGCTACCGGCTAACCAGGGCCTTATGTTTCTCCTCTGTCAGCCCAGACCCGCTGCTGGCCTTCTATTCTGGTTTGGGTGGAGAAATAACTAGGCCCTCTGGCTAAATCATCAAAAGAAAATCTCAAAATAAACATGGAACACAAAAGTCTTCCACTCCAATCTCAAACTGGTCACAGCCCCCAAGGGTGTGTGTTCTCATGTCAGTCCTGCCTGGGCTTCTTTGAGGTGCTCCTTACATGCTATCAAGCTGTAACTCTCAAGGCTTTCTACCTGGAGTTATTTGTCACCCTCCGAGTTCTCCACAGGCTTCTCCTAGCTACCCTTCAATGGCCTGATTTAACCACATGATCTGCCTGTTGTGTGACATTGCTCATTTTCTCCACCTGGGGAGGTGAGCTAAGTGTGTCACAGGTATGGCTGGACCCAGTTCTCTTTGAAGGGCCAGCCACGCTACCAGCTTTTCATTGAGAATTACAACCCTCTCTCCCCAGTTTTTGGTTGAAAAGTTTCAACCAACTCTACACCCCAGACTGATCCACACATGTGCCTCAAACCTCATCTGAAAAGCCCATCTGTAGGGATGAGAGGTTAACGGGGCTCTGTGCTCACTCATTCTTTGGCCTCTCTGCTTAGACTGCCGATAGTAGAGAGGGTTTGTGGCACGGACACCTGCCCCATGACAACTAGTCGGAGGCCAACTCGTTTAATGTACGACACCAACCCCCCCCCCAAACTGTCAGTCAGTTTTGGTCTCTACCAATTTGAGCCAATCCCTTCATATCCCCTTAACATCGCCAAAGTCTGAGTTGCCTCCCATTTGCTAGCCTGTTTTTTTACACACTTATGGTGGATTTCCAAGATCAGAATCTGGCCCCAAGTCTTCTTCGCTTGTTGCAAGTTTATTCATTGACTTTGATCAATCAAGTTCAGGAATACAGGGTTCTTTTTAAATACATCTTGCTCATCTGGGATGAAGCCTTATCTCACTGAAATCAGCAGAGCCCAACCATGGACTGCAGTGAGACCTTGACTGGGATGTTAGTGCCAAATTCCTGGTATGCCCCTTTGCTACGATTCCTATGCCCATGAGAGATGCCATGTTACTAGCCCTAGAGAATGAAATATTTTTCTTACCTATCAAACAGGAGCAGCCCAAGTTTCCTGCATGCTGGGGCATCTCGCAACCCATTGTTGAGACCCCCGTGCTGGGTGAAAGAATGGATCAGATTTTGTGCAGAGGCCGCTGTCTGCATTTGGGCACTGGGCTGAAACCAACCATTTATTTCACACAGGAGCCAGCGAATGATAGTAACTACCAGTCCCTGCTGACTTGGGCTGGATTTGAACTACTGACCTAGAGTCAAATTGGCTGTGCCAATCCTCTGAGCCACCCACCCTGGGTGTAGTCCAACATGTCCATGTCGGTAGGCTGCCTTTATTTCCCTGCAAGAGGCACTCATCCCTAGCCCATCTGAGCAGTTGTTTGGGGCTCTCTTCCACTCTGATTTACCTTTTGATCTGGCACAGCTGTGCAGAGACACTGAAGTTAGTGAGCCATTGGATTAATTCACCAGGGAATTCCCCAACAAGCGGAGACTCGCAGGTATCCAAGAAGCCCGAGATTCAAGCCAGCTGTAGCAGCAATTCAATTTTGCTCTGTGCCGCATAGCACAAGGCTGCTGCAAGTGCGTGGTCCATACTGGTCAGACATCCGACGGAAGCAATTCATGCCTTGAGAGTGTCATTCAAGGCTTGAGGTCGTACTGCATCAACTTCAGCCCACTCAGCTGCCCACACAACACTCATAGTCTGCCACAGAGTGACTGGCCCCTTGAAGGGGAGAGGGGACCAGCCGCACCTATGCCATGATTAGCTACTTCCCAGCCTGAGGGAGTGAGACTAAGGAGGGTCAGGAGACAGATTAATGGACATCTGGGCCTTATAAAAGGCCTGAGTGTGAGCTCAGTTTGCAGTTGGAAGAATTGGCCGATAAACGAAGCAGTCTGGGGTTCTAGGCTCTATACTGAAGCTGGGATGGACACAAAGCATGGAGGCTAGAAACGGGTAGGGAACAGGGCCCTGAGGGTAGGCTAAGCAGAAGTTCTGAAGGGTAGCAAGACCTCGTTCTTTGGTGGGGACTTTTTAGTTCAGATTTGTGGTACCCTGGAAGGGGTTATGTTTGGTGTGAGTTGGCTGGAGGGCTAGGCCACATCTTCAACACAGACTGGGGGATGGAGAGTTGAGGTGACCCACCTTAGGGAGGGAAACTGAGGCAGGTAGCACTAGCAGCCCTGTGCTTGGCTAACAGGGGGGTGCTATGAAGCACCGATGACATCTACCTAATGAAGTAAGCAGGGAGGTCGTGTAGGCTGTATATTTCTATGAATTCAATTACTTTGCTGTATCCTGTAGTTAGAGCACAACATAGGGAATAAAAAGACATCTCGGTTCTATTCTGGCTCTGCAATATTGGGCAAGTCACTATTCTTAGTGCCTCAGTTTCCCAATCCGTAAAAAGAGATACAGATACGTCTGAGATGTGAGGGTTAAAAAGGGCCAGATGCTGCCCTTTTCTCCCTTGACCTACAGAGCCATGCTCTGTGGTGTATTGAAAAGTTAAAATTACAAGCTCCCTCTTCAGGTGTGTAAGGGGTTTCCTAGTCCTGTTTGAAGGCTAGGAGGCTTTGTAGAGAAATGTGGAATCTGGGGCTCCAGCAGTGTGAGCTGAGTTGGGTCTCTCTGCTTTGGGGACCAGCCTGCTTTGTCCATTTTTGGGTTCTTGATTCTAAAAACCCAAGTGTTATGTTGCAACATTCCAGACAGTTTTTGTGATTTCATCTAACTTCTGTTATGAATATGACATAACTCACTGAGTTCTTTCCTATGGGGGGGTCATTGCACCGAGCACATGATGTGGCTGGAGAAGACCAGGAACGAAGCAAGAGGATCTTTGATTTAATGGATCCTCTGGCCAAGGGGCTATGCATTTTGGCTCACGAAGAGGTTGCTGAATTCCTAAGGCAGCAATAATGGCTATGGAGCAACTCTGCCACCATCCCATAGGGGCAAGGAGGGGAATCCCTTCCCCATAGCCTCTGTGGAGGTACCAAGAGTATGCCCTGAGCCTGTAAGTTACAGGCTGAGGCCAGGGATTTGACCCTAACGATGAGACCCTCGGATGAAGGGTTTCTATATAAAGTAATGTCATTGGCCCATCCCACCATCTAGAAAGCTGGGCAGACATCCCCAGAGACTTGCAATGGGGATTTGTTATGCAAGGAAATGTGCTTACCCATGCAAGGGGAAAACAGTGCCCAGTAATACTCAATGCGTGTGAAAGTCACAGCTTGCATTGTATGCCTCGGTGTATATCACCATTCCCCTTGCAGATGGCTGCTGCCTCCTGACATGACACTGCTGGGTTCTAAAGCAGAAGACAGGGTCCATAGGTAATACAAGGACCCATTAATCTGGATGGAATCGCTAATGACCCAAAGGTAACTCACTGCTCTGTGAGCCACCTGTTATCCTCAGTGGATCAGGCACAAAGTGACCATTACAGCTGCCAGCAAGCAAAGGTAAATCTTTACCTCAAGCTATAGAAGCTTATGCTCTTAGTTCTTGAAGGCCTGAGCTCAGCCCTCACCCCCTAATGGAAAACTCGGTGCAAGACTGCATCCCACTGACAGCTTGAAGTGTTGCTGTTTCAACCTCAAGTCAAGCTTCCTCTGCCCAGTGCGTGTAGGAAACCCTACTGTTATAGAGGTTAAGCGTACCCCTTTGTGCCTCAGCCACAGGCAAGGCAGCTGCTGCATGTGGAAGCTAGAAACTTGGCCCGTTGCTCTACGGGGTAGCAGCTTGTGTTCTCCCTCTGGAGGTGCTGAGCTCAATCCCCAGAGAGGATGGTTGCTGTAGGCATCAGCTTTGAAGCACCTACACTAAGCCCCAAGGTGCTGGATGCCTAATTATTCCTTCAAGTGGCCATTGTGACACCTGCCCTCTTGCCTGATTCACTGGGGACATCCAGACCAAGAAGCATGAGCTGCTTGAGCGTGAGAGCCCTGTCTGGGGATGTAAGAGACTCATCCTCCGTGGATCGGCACAGGAGGAGACGTGTAACCCACAGAAGTGTAGGACAGTGTTAATACCAACATGAATTACTGCCTGTCTAGTTCCTGTTAGAACTCTTTTCACCTTGGTCACCAAACACACAGCTGGAAGCTTCCAGTCACTAGCCACCCTAGGCTGGGATAGAACTGGGGATTTCCCTAAATATCCTCTTCCCTATTTTCCCTTGCTTTGATTGAATTAAAAAGCCCGCCTGGGAAGCAGGGAGTCTAAAAAAGATTTGGGGGCCATGGTGGATAATCAGCTGAACGTGAGTTCCCAGTGTGATGCTGTGTCCAAAAGAGCTAATGGGACTCTTCGAGGCATCACCAGGGGATTCTTGAGAGGTTGTTTTACCTCTGTAATGGGCACTGGTGCGATCACAGCTGGCACACTGTGTCCAGTTCTGGTGCCCACCATTCAAGAAAAATGTTGATACATTGGAGAGGGTTCAGAGAAGAGCCACAAGAATGATTAAAGGATTAGAAAATGCCTTATAGTGACAGACTCCAGGGGCTCAAGCCATTGGATTTAACAAAAGAAAAAGTTATTGGGTGATGTAATTCGTCTGTTAAATATTTGTTCCCTGTGTGGATGCTTATAATGGTGCCTTCAATCTAGAAGCTGAAGCTAGACAAGTTCAGACTGGAAATACTGGATCAAAAATTTATGCCTTAACCATTGGAACAATTTACCAAGGGTCATGGTGGATTCTCCAGGATTCGCAACTTTTCAATCAAGATCCAATAACTTTCTAAGACATATCCTCTAGTTCAAACAATTTAATTCAAGGAAGTCCTGTGGCCTGTGTTATGCAAACTAGATGGTCACAGTGGTCCTTTCGGAATTGATAAGAAATGAATATTCAGATCTGGTGTTCGAGACTTAAATGCTACAGATCAAAAGGCCAGAACACCAAATCTGGCTTTATAATAAATTAATATTCAGAAGCGATCACTGTGACCATCTAGTCTGACCTCTGGCATAACACAGGCCACCAACACCACCGAGCACTGGCATGCTGACCCCCCCAAATCAAAATTAGACCAAACTATTACAGCCCAAAGGGTACTAGACTGTTAGGCACCACAGTCAGAGATCAGGAGGGACCAAGGTGCCAGAATGCCTGAGGCCCCTGCAACGGGAGGAATTGATAAGTGTGATTCTCCTGGTGACAAAGGAACTGGTGGCAGAGATTGGATCCAGAACAGAGCTTCCCCAAAGCTCAGATGGGATAAGGGTTTGCTTTGGGTCCATTTCTCCCTCTGGGCTTAATGGTGGCTGCAGCCAGAGGACAAGTGAAGATAGAGCTGCACGAGGAGCTCAGGGAGCCGTTAGAACCTCTGGAGCACCTTGGCACGCCTTGGGGGCTATGGTATGCGTGGTTGGCTCTCACTTGGGAGCACCTAAGCCCAGGAGAACATTAGCAGGACATCATAGTTGTACCCAAAGAGGAGGGGTGGTGCAGAGGCTGGTTTGTACAAGAATGGGTGGGGACTGGTTCTATCCTTGGACTGGGCAGGCATTATCTGTCCCTCTGATATTAGATTTGGGATTGGCACACAGTCAATGGACTACATTGACTAGGACCCATGCAATTCACACACTCAGCATAGGACTGGTGCATCCCAGACATGTGTATGTTTCACGCCCACTTAAAACAAGCCCACTGAAGAGCAGCTTGTTTATCCCGGAAGGGATGGAGAGAAACAACATGACCGAAATTGCCCTCTCTCTGAGAATGAAGAGTTTTCAGCAGTCCTGGAAAATACTCGACACATATTCGGTGGGTGGGCTTGATAGTGTGACAGCAAAAATATTTTTCCTCAGTTTGTTTCTGGCTCTTTTGCAGCCAATCAGAAGCCAGATCTCTTGGCTGGATCCGGTAGACCTCAGGATGTGTAGGACAGGCCTGCTAGCTAAGCCAGCTGACGTGAACAGAAGCAGTGGATGCGGGAAGTTCTGCTACAAGCATTTCAGCTTAATTCGGTTGCTTTTAAACACAGTTTCAGAGAAGGAGCTGCCCCAGAGCTCCTTGAAAACGTCCCAGGGCTCCTCCTTCTGGGCGCTGAAGTTTGAAGCAGGCTGTTGGGGGGTGCAGGGGGAACTAGGGAGGGGCAGTTTCCCCCTTGTTTAAATAAATGCACCTATTTAACATGCAGAACGTGGAAGGAAGGGGAGATCCCCTAATGAAGTGGTTGCCATCTGAGCCCTGACTCAGAGTGCTTTCTAAGAGTTCTCCAGGCTCCCCTCCCACAAGTCAGTTCAGCTAATCAAAGCTCACCACTCCCGGACCAACACACATTCCAGTCTCCCTCACTCCTCCACATACATATACAAATCACGACTGGTCTGTAGATGGTAAATCAGGTACTGCCACCTGCCCTTTCTCATGGCACTAGTACAAGAGGCCATCCAGTGAAAGTGAGGTAAGAAAATAAGAACTGATTTTAAAAAAGAGTGTGTTTCCTTGTTTTACATGATGCATAATTAACCAGGGGAACTCGCCTCGCCGTGAAATTACTGTGGCAGAGACCTCAGAAGAATTCAATGTTTCTATGTGTTTCTCATCAGTGCGGGGTGCGGGGGGAGGAATAGCTCAGTGGTTTGAGCATTGGCCTGCTAAACCCAGGGTTGTGAGTTCAATCCTTGAGGGGGCCATTTAGGGGGTTCTGGGGCAAAACTGAGGATTGGTCCTGCTTTGAGCAGAGGGGTTGGACTAGATGACCTCCTGAGATCCCTTCCAACCCTGATATTCTATGATTCTATGAATCTATGACAAATGAAAACTTCCACAATTCTACTAGATTGTATCAAAAATGTACATAAACCCACATTACATGGCATAATGCAGCTAACTTACCAGCAATATGAAGGAACTTCTCCTGTGGGTGGAGGGGGCAAAGTTGCTGCCCCCATCTGACTGGCGGTGGAACTTTGCCTCAGTTTCCCCCATCTTCTTTTGACCTACTCCAGCCATAAGAGTGTCCAACCAGACCACGTTAGTGTCCGGCCCCTTCCAGGGTCATAGAGTCCTTTGTGAAAGTCCAGCAAAAACAGACACAAACTAAACCTTCAGCCTGGCTGGGCTCAGGGAAGGTGTGTGTAGATTGCTCCTGCTGCATTTCCTGCCCTGTGGTTTGATCAATCCCAGGAGCTGCACGCTACTCCTCTTACTCAGGCTTTCCAGCTGGCTCTAACTTGTCAGGATCCCCCTCTCAGACAGGCTTCCAGATCACCCCTGGAGGAGCATCTCTGGTCTTTTCCCCCCTTCTCCCTCTTCGTTTCCTTTCAGGTTGCTTTCTAGAGAGAGGGCACTTCCCTCCTTCTCCTTCCCGGGTCCTTTCCTCACTGGGCCTCACCCAGCTGAGCTTTATTTCTAATTAGGGTTGCCAACTTTCTAATCGCACAAAAAACCGAACACCCCTGCTCCGACCCCTGCCCCTGCCCCTCCTCTGAGGCCCCACCCCCTGCTCACTCCATCCCCCCTCCCTCCATTGCTCACTCTCCCCGACTCTCACTCGCTCATTTTCATCGGGCTGGGGCAGGGGGTTAGGGTGCAGGAGGAGGTGAGGGCTTCAGGTGGGGGTGCAGGTTCTGGGGTGGGGCTGGACATGAGGGGTTTGGAGTGGAGAAGTGGGCTCCAGGCTCGGGCCAAGGGGTTCAGAGTGTGGGGGTGTGAGGGCTCTGGCTGAGGGTGCAGGCTCTGGGGTGGGGCTGGGGATGAGGGCTTTGGGGTACAGGAGGGGGCTTCAAGCTGGGACGGGGTTGGGGTGTGGGCTCCGGGTGGTGCTTACCTCAGGTAGCTCCCAGGAAGCAGCTGGCATGTCCTTTTGGCTCTGCATGCTGCCCCTGCCTGCAGGCACCGCCCCACAGCTCCCGTTGGCCATGGATCCCAGCCAATGGGACCTGCAGAGCCAACGCTAGGGCCGGGGACAGTACTTGGGGCCCCTATGGCCACCCCTGTGCCTAGGAGCTGGACATGCCGGACGCTTCTGGGAGCCCCACTGCGCTGCCAACCGGACTTTTCACGGCCTGGTCAGCAGTACTGACCGGAGTCACCAGGGTTCCTTTTCGACCGGGTATTCCAGTCAAAAACCGGACACCTGGCAACCCTATTTCCAGTTAGGCCTGGCCCACCCTCCAGGTGCACCCAGGCTGGTGAATTGGCCTCTCGGGCCCATATTAACCCCATCACTGCAGGTTATTCCATTATGGGGTTTCTTGCTCCTCAGTCTGAAGCGTCTGCTGCTGCCCACCGTCGGAGACGGGATAACGGACAAGCTGGACCATGTATCTCACCCTGTCTGGTAATTTCTTTTCTTTTGGTTGGTTTTTTTAAATTTATTTATTGCTCTCCCTTCTCCACCCTGCCACTCATTTCTCCACTTCTCTTTTCCTTTGTGGGGCCCTGGCATGTCCTTCACTTAGCTTGTTTCATACATTTTCAAGGTCAGTGACCCCTGCCTTGGTCATGCTATCAATAACAGATATACAGGTAAGGTGGTGACCTTAAGATAGAGGTACAGGTTGCCAGGGGCAACTGTCACTCTTGTGGGTGTGTTAAGCAATGGGCATCCTTAGAGACTTTCCTGTAAATATGTGTTTTATTTTTATTGGGCTGGAACAGAAACACATTAAGGCCCCCGTCCAGCAAAATGTTTAGCTACCTGCTTCACCCCATTGAAATCAGTAGCATTTCTTACTTGCTTAACTACTTGGCTGGATTGGAACCTCCAAGGCCCCGGGAGGCTTTCTAGAACAAATAAAACACGATTTCCTCCAATCACCAAATACGACAAAGCGAATCAGGACCCTATCTTGCTATGAGGCTAATCACAGTAGTAAGCATTCTGGGCTAGATTTTCAAAGGTATTAAGGTGCCTAACTCCCATGGGAGTTAACTCCCTATGTCTAATAAGGGCTGTTTGAAGGTTTGAGCCCATCGAAAGTGCTAATTAAGACCCCCCTAGTCCTGCAAAGACTTGTGCACTTATTGAACTTTAAAGACAGGCATAGTCTCGCTGACTTCACTGGGCTTACCCAGGTGCTTGACCATAAGAGCGGCCATACTGGGTCAGACCGAAGGTCCATCTAGCCCAGTATCCCGTCTTCCGACAGTGGCCAGTGCCAGCTGCCCCAGAGAGAATGAACAGAACAGGGAATCATCAAGTGATCCATTCCTCGTCGCCCAGGCATGGGTCACTTGATGTTTGCCTGTTCTATTCATTCCCTCTGGGGCATGAGTTAAGTATGAGCATAAGTCTTCGGAAGATCAGGGCCCAAATCAATAAACGACCTCTCTGAGCTCATCCAAGTGAACAGGGGTCTCTGCAGCGGGCTTTGGATCAGCTCGCTATCGTCCACCACAGTCAAAGGACAGACTCCTGGTGACTTCTGTGGGACATGGATCCAGGCCGAAGGGGCCAGGGTTCGGTAAAGTGTTTAGGCAGCTGCTTAACTCTGAGCATGTGCTGCAGTGCTGTGCGACATGCATCTGGAACAGGATGTTCGGCTGCTTTCGGAGCCTGGGGCCAGCCAGCCCTGTTCAGAGGTAGATAGCCCTGTTAAGAATAGGTTGGGGGCTGCTAGTTTGCAAGGGGTCAAGTGCTGAGCACCTGATTCCTGCAAAGGCTGAAAGCTCAAGTGAGGGGAAGAGCTGTTAAGAACCATGGAGACTCTGGCAAGGAAGCCCTGGGGCAGGAGAATTGTTTAGCTGTTGGATCCATGTTGAACTGTTTTGTTTTGGAGTTTGACTGAAAACTGATGGGGCATTAAAGAAGTGGTCTGGACAGACTGGTTCTTTGCTGGGCTGGGAGGACAGCCCGGCAGCCTGCAGGGACCAAACACAACGGCTTGTGGCAGGTCACAAGGATCAGAAGTGAAACTGGCTAGAGATCATCACAGACTAAACAAGTTCAGGTTTGTAATTCACTTTGATCTAGATAGGTGCAGAGTACTGTTAGGGTTATTACTGCAGATCAACCTGCACTCTGGAATGCCTAGTGTAAACCAGACTAATGGCGAAAAGTCAACTAGAGCTTTAAAATCTGTTCGCTTTTAGTAAACTAAGGTCCATAGTAATACACTGTGATAATAGTTAACAAGACAGTAACTAAAATCAGATTTCTGTGTCAAAATATCTTGCCTTCTGCTGTTACCAGGACTGCAAAAGGCTCTGATCCTGTAGCTGGCTTTGATAGCGTAGACTCCTGTACAAATGTGAAGTTCAATTGACTGAATTGTGGCTGCAGGAGCATAGGGGCCCATGCTAGGGGATCTCATGTAAGATCAGGGCTTATAATAACTGAAAGGTATTAGAGGAAAAAAATCTATCCTCTACTTTTTTTACCTGTTTACTTTGTACATTTGACAGGCCATCAGTGTTTGCCTGGTTCCCTGCCCTTTCAGCAGGTGTTGACCTTGCTGGGAAGCATTAAGTGTATACTGCTGGCTCACAATTGCAGATGGCTCCATTTCCCCACTTGGCTATAAGGGAGATGGGGAATAGCTCTCTAGAAGGAGAGGACCTAGGGTGTGAGCTGAGCAGTCCTTGAGGAGGACCCCTGGAAGCAGCTAAGCCTTGGGATGGATTTTGTGTTCCTTCCTTTGGAGCCTGTGTACACCCAGGGAAAGGTGCAGGATGACCCCGAACTCATTAAAAAAGCCCAAAACCCAACTGATAAATTTTCAAGCTGATGGTCTCATCTTAAGACACATGATGCACACGACTGTCCTTAAGGTGGAGAACTGTCCTTCCCGGGATATAGCTGATATGAAAGGTTAGAAACCAGGATGGAGGAGCTGAGCATTCTCAAAGGTCATACTCCCCTCACCCCAGACTCCATGAATGCAAGGCGTGAGCCATTCCAGAGCTTCTTTGGGGAATCCAGTAACACCTCCCTCTCAGTCCCTCTCTGTGGTACATCTGGAAAACAACATTGTAAACAGCTGTTCACAAACCATGAGTCAGGCCATCACCCCCCACCCCCCAAAATGAGATTGGCTTAAAAATCATGAGCCTAAAAACTTTTGGGTTCTCTCTACTTGCCTCCAGGTTCACATTTTCAAGCCTTTCTCTGCAACCATGAGAATAGGAACTTTCGGACTCTAAAAAGACCCGGAAACCTCACCTCACTCTCTGACTCCAGGAACTGGGGCTTTAAGAAAAACCCTAATGGTCGGGAGACTTGGGATAGAATGGAGAGAGCTTGCAACACTGGGAAGGGATCTGAGATAGTCCATTATGGTGACGAGGAATAGTGATTGCTTGTCAGCAACATTTAATGAGGTTTAACAACTGTGGAACAGACACTCATTTAGGAGTGTCACCCAGTTGTTAAGCCTCTTTGGATGTATCCTAATATTCACCCAGTAACAGCTGCTGTAACACATGTTGATGGTCAAGGAGGTGAGTCAGCCCCCTCTGAGTGTGGCTGGTAAGGAGAGAGAAATTAGGGATGGTCAAACCTCTGGTGCTTTGAGGTTGTGTGAATGAGGCCCTTGCAAAACGACTTAGACTCCATGTAGCTTTGTCCCTGTTATGTACACCTGGTAGGCCTGATCCCACTTACAGGAGACTCACTTACACCTGTGCAGGTGAGATCAGCTCAGGCTCTGTGCCTTGTTACTAGAGGCAGAAGAACAAGCCAAAAAGCTGGGTTGACAGAACTGGAGGATCAGACTGTGCCTTCTGGATTGGCTTTGGCAGGGTTCCCTGGGGTCTCCTCCCCAGGCGAAAAGAGGGTGGGGGATCCTGGAATTTGCACAGAAGGTGACATTCGCTCCTGTGTGGAGGGCTTGCATAAAGCCCAATGCACCACTTAAAGTCCTTAAAAGAGGGGGTTTTAAGTGCTGCACGATGGTGAATTTCAATGGGAGGAGTGAGAGCGGGGAGTGAAGAGGTTGGAGCATCTGGGGAAGGTGATGCGAGGTAGCCATTTACAGCTCCCTGATTCACAGGGCAGATATGCAACATCTTCAGCCTGGGCATAGGCTAGAAAAGCTTGGCTCCTACTCTAATTTACCCCCACCGGCAATGGTCCCTTAGGGACAGTACACCAGATGGGTATAACTGGAGTACAGCACATTCTGACCGGGTCCCTCCTCAGACCCCCCTACCCTTGGCCCTGAGTGCGTATACAGGGAGGTGGAGCCCAGAAGTGTGATATGCTGGCTTTGCGCCAGCTCAGAGCTCCCTGCACTGGGGAAATTCTTAGCTGTGCAGATCTGGCTGATTGCTGCTGGAAAAGAACAGAGAACCTTTCCCCCATCAATACCTGTCTATGAATATTTGAATAGTGGAAACACCCTGGAGGGAGCAATTGTTCAGGGTTATGAGCAGGCGTCACGGGGTGAAAATAAGCAAACAGATATAAGATGAAGATCAGGGAGAAAATTCCTAACTACGAGCTCCATTAGATTGTGGAATAAACACTAATAACTTTAAAATAATTACTCATTTGGCACGTATGGGCTCATTGACACCTCAAACACAGCATGAACGCTCTCTGAGGTAGATAACTGATCTCTATTTTCCAGCTGGGGAAACTGAGGAAGGGAAGTGTGAGTGATTTGTCTCAGAGGGAATCTGTGTCAGGGCAGGAATGATAGCTCAGGGCTTCTTGGGATAACAAGCCCCCTCTCCATCCCCCACTAGACCGCACCGCTAAAGTCATTGCAAACTGGAACCTAATGCTAAATATACTGTAGGAAATCTTACTGGATTGGCAACCGGGCATGAACGACGTGACCTCATAGGTATTTCCCTTTGCTCTGACTTCTATGACTCAACCCCCCCACTCCCCCATTGAGCTGTAGTCATTGAATCAGTGAGGTTTGGTTCACGCTGTCAGAGCTCTGGCTGAGTGGCCACTTGTAAGAGCTGAGTGGTTGGCACTTTGGTTTCTGCCAGGAAATGCCTTCAGAAAGAGAGAATGTTTTGGGGGAGCTCGATGACAAATAAACCAAGGGGAAAGGAACGAAACAGGAAGTGAAAATAAAAGGATGGAAGTTCAAGCTAATGTTTAAAAATGGTAGACCAGTTCAAGTTTCATGCAGTAAAAGAGAGCAAGTCAAGGGTTCATTTAGTAAAAGAGACAAGATGGAAAGAAAAATTGCTTCGATCCTGCGACTGGCTCTGCACTGGCTGAGCCAGGAGCCTGAGAGCTGAGTCACAAGTCACAGAGAGGGAAAACTTGAAGTCACCCTGGTCATTCCCTGTGATC
Organism: Chelonia mydas; assembly: GCF_015237465.2. Lineage (NCBI taxonomy): Eukaryota > Metazoa > Chordata > Testudines > Cheloniidae > Chelonia > Chelonia mydas. Next base: position 254,895,132 of record NC_057850.1, read on the forward strand.
TAATGGGGCTCCTATAGGCACAGGGTATGTGAAGCAGCTGCTCTTGTTGTGTAAGGACATGGTTGCAGAGATCAAAGGTCACCCCCCCATTTTGGAAGGCGAAATCTGACCTGCAAGGGGCAGATGTGACAATGGCTTATCCTCTTCGGGGCAGACCTCTAAACAGCAATCACAAACAATTGAAAAGAGCTGCCATTCCATCCAGTGGAGGGCCATAAGATATGTGCTCTGTGAAGTAGGAAGTGAGACCAAAGGGGTGGGTAGGGGAAGATTCTAGGCAGAAGCTCTAACTACACTGAAGCAGACTAGAAACAGGGTCGCTTCCCAGATAGGACTGTTTTCTTGTTACTAATACAGTTCCTTGTTCAGTGTCAGAAGAAAGTGACTCTGTGAGTCTTCACCATTGTCATATGACAGGCAGAAGCATGTATATACACACACACACACACACTAGCTAGCACATTACAAATAACTGAATTTACCACTGGCGAGTGGACCACGTTCCATGCCTTGGTCCCCAGTCATTCTCCACGGAGCCTTCCAGCTCCAGTCCATTATTCCAATGATAAAGGACTGTCTCTTTATCTTATAATTCCCTAGCAGCACTACTCGCAGGTTTAGCTGTGGTTGTAAGTGTGTGTGGGTTGGTTTTTTTTAAATGCTCTTTCTTGAAATGCGGAGTGGCTGTTTGCTCAGTCTATTCGTTTTGGGCAAGCTATTGCGTGCCCACTGAAATTCTGCAAAACACGATCAATTAAAAGCCTTTTTAAAAATGGCTGTTGGTTGTTTTAATGGCTGGTAACACCTCTATTAATGCTGCGCGGTATGTCTATGCAGCGGTGCCCCCTGCTGGGTGGAATGTCAGACCTGCTCAAATGAGGGTCCCATAGGTGCTGAGCCGGGAACAGGAAGACCTGCATTTAGCTTTGGACTGCAACTTTCTAGGGCAGTGATACTTTGAAAATCCTGGCTAGCCACAGGTCTGTTTCAGAATGGCACCATTCATGCTCTATATGTGTGGTGCATACAATGCACCCTAACTGTATTCGTCCATGGTTAGACTCACCAAATATAATGCTGTAACACTGTTATGTGCTATATTGAAGTCATTATATACTTCCTTTTTTAATAAGGGAAAGGGATCCGATAGATGGCTTAGGTTAGCAAATGATCATGAGAACAATGCACATCCACCACCTAAACATTCAGCAGAGTATTTAGTCAGGAAACACATTAGTTTGGGCAAAGTTGTAGACACCTTGCATGTGCTTTTCATCTGCCTCCCAAAAGAAGAAATTTTCTTGTCAGCCCCTGTTTTGCAACTCCTGAAAATGCCCTGTGTTGTCTCATTCATAAAAGAATCACGTGCAGTCTGGACTTCAAAGTGAATTAGCTTCATTTCCCTACTCAGCTTCAAGAGCGAGGAAACAGTGAGATGTTATGGCCACTCCACCTTTCCAAGCACTCTTGCTATTTGCACTGACTGGCCATGTAGATTATCATTCCTTTCCACTATCAGAATCTCTCTCAAACACACAAGCCTGTTGCCTTATTCTTGCTCCTATTTGGGATAAAGATGGAGGGTGGTTTTTAAAGCATCTTGTCCATCGGTTGAAGGATTTGTGCCAACCCTCCCAAAGAGGCATTTGCAACCCCACTCGTAGTTTTTAAAATGTCATCTATTTTGTGCAGATCTCTCTCATTGAAACGGTGAGAGGTCAGCAGGCTCATGCAGTATTTCCCAACCCCTTATGGGTGCCACCAGCACTGGCTTTCCTTAAGAAACAACTCCCTGCTGGGGCCCAGAATGAAACGGCTGCCTGCTTCTGCATTTGGTTCTGCACGTTGCAATTGGCTGGGGAATCTGGGCTGCCCTGAACTTGTCCAGGTAGAACCGGAGCGGGGTAGAGTTCAGCTGGGTGGCAGCTGTCTTGAGTTTCTTTAGTTAACCGGGGGAGATGGAACCCTGGGCCATGGAAGGTTCCATGACACGTCGGAAATATTTTTTGCTCTCTGTGATGTCTCCAGCTAGGTGAAATGCAGTCTGAACTTGATCTTCTCTGAAAGTCACTGGAAAACTAGCTGAGATCTGCAAAGCTGGGCTGGTGTTAGGAAAAGCTCAAAACCCGGAAGGGGTGTGTGTGTGCGTAGATTCCCAGGTGGAAATGACAAATAGGTATAATCAATAGGAAGGGAGAGTGAGCCTGATTAGCACCTGAATCTGCCAAGGGGACTGGCCTGGGATTAAATTGCCCCTGAAGACTTTCCCCACTTATCTACCTCTGAGTGGATGAGGTTCTGACCTAGCCTGTCTGCTGGGGACAAGCTTCCTTTGTCCAGAGGAGGTATGTAATCTTGGCCAGTATATTACGTGTCCTCATCTGTGTCTGATCCACAGACAATATGGGTTATATGCAGCTGATCTGGCATACTGGTACCTTTTTCATATTGCCTTTTTATTCTCCAGTATTTAATTTCATTGTACTAAAAAGTATCTAGCTGCTGAAAGAGCCTTGAAAACATGAGCTGCGTGGAACTGACACAGCGACGTCTGCCTGAGTTTGAAGAACCTGAAACAGTAGCTGAGAAGCGTGATCGGCACCCTTCATCTCAGTGGGTTCTAACTCAGATATGTGATGCTAACATTGTTGGCCCTTAAGGGATTAACTATTTCATTGCTCATCCAAGCATGTAAAGAAGGAGAATTGGGGATTATAGTTTGAAAATCCATACAAGAGCATGCATAATCATAGCCTGAACACCTGCATCATCTACTGGAGGTGGTATCTGGGGGGTGAATCTTATTTTGTGGGTGGAGCTTGGAAATGTACTCCCCACCCCTTAAACTCAAGCTGTAGAGATTCGCTTTTTCAGCTCTGGAGGTCCCTGGTTCAGTCCTTGGTGTGTTGTACAAAATGGCAGCCATCATGTGAGCCCTACAAAGAGCTATAAATGGAGGCAAGGCTTGGTTGCTGTGGTGAATGCTATGTCGAAGCTGCTTGCTCTTTAAGAACCCTCTTCTTGAGTCCCTGTGGAGGCAGGATTTGGCTGGCCGTTAGTATGTGTGGTTTGCATGGAAATGGTTCCCTCTAGGCTCACACTCTGCCAGCTCCCTCTTCAAAGCACCTGTCTTCATGGCAACACCCCCAAAGGGCACTCCAGAGCAGAACTAAGGTCAAGGGTATACAGTGCAGGCTTCGGGGTCCGGATTTGCCCACGGAGAGTGGCTGAGGCATGAGAGGAGAGGGAAAGGGACAGAGCGGAATCCCCTTGCCAGCAGTTGTGTGGGGAGCCCCTCACTCCCCACCGGAAACATACATGCTCCCACGGCATGGGAGAAGAAGCAAAACTTTTCTCAATGAAGTTCCAATTCAGAAATCTCATGACAGATAAATCTCAGGGTTTGGGAGTTTTGTCTGCCTTCTGTTTTTCAGGTTAACAATACTGCAAACCGCACTCTGGAAGTGAAGGGGCTGGTTAAACTGCTCGACACTACTGGATATGAGGTGGGCATTAGCTGGCCCAGCAAGTATTTAATGTAGAGCTATACAATTTCCTAGAAAGTTTCCCGCTCCTTTACTATATAGCAGTTTGTGCACATATACACATACTTGTGTGCAGGCTGTCTCACATACACTCATAAACATAAATTCATAAGTGGTAAAGTTTTCAGGTGACACAAAAATTGGGGGAGTGGTAAATAATGAAGAGGCTAGGTCCGATCTGTATCACTTGATAAACTGGGAGAAAGCAAACAACATGCGTTCTAAAACAGCTAAATGTAAATGCATACATGTAGGTACAAAGAATGAGGTCCATACTTACAGGGTTGGGGGACTCTATCCTGGGAAGCAGTGGCTCTGAAAAAGATTTGGGGTTTTGGGGCTCATGGTGGATAATCAGTGGAACATGAGTTCCCAGTGTAACTCTGTGGTCAAAGGAGCTAATGTGATCCTGGGATGCACATACAGAAGAATCTTGAGTAGGAGTAGAGAGGTTATTTTACCTCTGTATTTGGCACTGGTGTGACTGCTGCTGGAATATTGTGCCCAGCTCTGGTGCTCACAATTCAAGAAGGAGGTTGATAAATTGGAGAGGGTTCAGAGAAGACCTGCAGAATGAATAAAGGATTAGAAAACATGCTTTATAGTGATAGACTCCAAGAGCTCAATCTAGTTAGCATAACAAAGAGAAGATTAAGAGGTGACTTGATTTTAGTCTATTAGTATCTACAAGGGGAACAAATATTTAATAATGGGCTCTTCAATCTAGCAGAGAAAGATATAACACAATCCAGTAGCCGGAAGTTGAAGATAGACAAATTCAGACTGGAAATAAGGTGTACATTTTTAACAGTGAAAGTAATGAACCACTGGCACAATTGACCTAGGGTTGTGGCAGATTCCCCATCACTGGCCATTTTTAAATCAAGCTTGGATGTTTTTCTAAATGATCTGCTCTAGGAATTGTTTTGGGGAAGTTCTCTGGCCTGTGTTATACAGGAGGTCAGACTAGATGATCACAATGGTCCCTTCTGACTTTGGACTCTATGAATCGATATAGGATCAAGATTTTAGTCTGGTTAAATGGGTCTCGCTGCCCAAAAAAGTTGGGAATGCCAGAAAGATTTTTCTATTTTGGCCTCAAGGAATTTCTTTTTAATTGACATGTTAACAATTTTATGATTATTTTATTTTGATAGTTTTTACAACATATGCACCTGGAGGTTGCACTAGGTGCATTTTACACATGGAAAAATAAATCCATTGAAGTATAACCCCCATGTCCCTGGACTTTATACTTCTTACTACACCAAAACATTCATTCACATACATGTGTTCATTCTTTGGCTCTCATTCACACTCATCCACCACACACTCCTGGTCATTCATGTTTATTCACATATGCACGTTTCCTCTGACTCTCACTTAGTCACACACTTCATACTGAGGTTCATGCACACTGTATACACTCGCATGTCCACAAACTCACATATCCCATTCATTCAGGCACGACAGACACACAGGCACAGTGAAGCTCCTGCACAAGTTCCACATGCTCATGCTCACAATCATGCACGCTCAGTCACGCTTTCACATGTCTCTCTCACTCCTGCAGTCACACTCAAGCATAGATGCACACTCCGCACTCTCATGCGCACAATCATGCTCATGCAGCTGATTCTCACGCTCATGCACACAATTCTCACGCTTATGCGCACGATCGCAGTCATGCTCCTCATTCTCACGCTCATGTGCACAATCACGCTCACACAACTGATTCTCACACTCACGCACAGTCTCTGCCTTACACACACACACACACACTCCGTGCCTCGATCACTCCCCTCCCGCCCAGCCCGCTATATCTGCCGGCCTCTTTCCCTGGGAGCTCCCGCCTGCCCTGTTGCAGCTGCTCCCAGCCCGCCCCTCACACTCCCATGTGCCGGCCTCTGCTGGGGGCGGAGCCTGAGCCCCTAACCCCGCCCCCTCCTCAGTCGTCCCCGCCCCTCCCCGCAGAGCCCGCACGGCGCGTGGGCGTGGCCTGTGGGCGGGGCCGGCCCCCGCGGCCCCGCCCCGCTCCCGGCTGGGCACTCGCTGCCTCCCCGGCTATAAGAAGGCGGCTCGGGCAGCCGGAGCCTCATCGGGCTCTGCGGGGAAACGAGATGATCAGCCCTAGCGCTGCAGCAAAATGCTGGATGGACACCTCCTTCTGGGATGGCTCTCCTCCTGCGCGCTCCTAGTGCTGCTCGGCGGCGCCCCGGGACCCTCCGCCGCCTACTTCGGGTAGGTCCGCCGGGCGCCCCGGCCCCAACGCCGCGCCCCCGCTTCCCCCAGGGCAGCTTCATCCGGCACCCCAGGGCAGCTCCCCCTGCACCCCCGCTTCCCCCAGGACAGCTTCATCCGGCTCCCCCTGCACCCCCGCTTCCCCCAGGACAGCTTCATCCGGCTCCCCCTGCACCCCCGCTTCCCCCAGGACAGCTTCATCCGGCTCCCCCTGCACCCCCGCTTCCCCCAGGACAGCTTCATCCGGCTCCCCCTGCACCCCCGCTTCCCCCAGGACAGCTTCATCCGGCTCCCCCTGCACCCCCGCTTCCCCCCAAGGCAGCTTCATCCGGCACCCCACCTCCGCTCCCCCTGCACCCCGTTTTCCCCAGGACAGCTTCATCCGGCTCCCCCTGCACCCCCGCTTCCCCCCAAGGCAGCTTCATCCGGCACCCCACCTCCGCTCCCCCTGCACCCCGTTTTCCTCAGGACAGCTTCATCCGGCTCCCCCTGCACCCCCGCTCCCCAGGACAGCTCCCCCTGCACCCCCGCTTCCCCCCAAGGCAGCTTCATCCGGCACCCCACCTCCGCTCCCCCTGCACCCCCACTTCCCCAAGGCAGCTCATCCGGCACCCCCATGTAGCTTCCGCCACTTCCGCGCTCCCTGCACCCCCGCTTCCCCCCAGGCAGCTCCAACCTGCACCCCAACCTCAGTGCGCCCTGCACCCCCACTTCCCCCCTAAGGCAGCTCCAACCTGCACCCTCACCTCAGTGAGGCCAGCGCCCCCCCTTCCCCCTAGGCTGCATTCCGCCGCCCCTCCCCTGCACCCTTTCGGTGCCCCTGGCGCTCGCAGCCCTGCACCCACCGTCTCGCAAATAGCCCGTGAGCTCCCCCCGCTGCACCTTGCGCCCCCCCCCCCCAGCTCAGCGGCGCCCCGGGACCCTCCCGTCTCCTCCCCCGGGCCGGTCAGCCGGGGCGCCTCCCTGCATGGTCTAGTCCCCCGCACCCTCTGCAGCTGCCCCCTGGACCAGGCTGGGGGCGCGCCGCCCTGGGCGTGCTGGGGCTGGCTGCAAAGGGCTTGGCTTGTGCCGGTCGTACTCTGGGGGGGGGTTGCCAAGGTGTCTGTCTCTGCCCCTCCAGGGCGGGGATGCTCCTTCTCTTGCCTGGTGCAAGGACTGTGTCAATGCCCCCCCCCCCCCGCCCTACACCCCCTTCCTGGCCCCCTGGGGTGGGTCGAGGCCAGGGATCTAGCCCACATCTGGGCGCCTTCCCCTTGAGGCGAGATGCGAAGGCGTTTGGGAGCCAGTTCCCCTAACCCTGTCCTGTGGCTGACCCACCCTGCGAGCTCTTGTAGCTGGCATCAGCTGGCCGGGGTGGGCCGGGGTGAGCCGGGGGCCAGCCCTGGGAGCCGGCGGAGTGTGTCCGCGTAGGCACAGAACAGCAGGGAGAGCAATCGGGGGTGTGGGGAAGGGACACAAACCGGACCCAGCCTCTCCCCCCACAATTCACCCCGCAATCGGCTGCTTCTGGTGGAGTCACCCGGCTCCGGGAGCCTTGCTCGTTGTCAAGCCTCTGGAAACCGGGCGCAGGACGCTGCTCGTCGTCTTGCATTTCCAGGTTGTCATTAATCCCCGGGAGTCTAGAAGCTGCAGGTTGTTGCTTGGGAGCTGTTTGTTTGTGTTTAAGTGGGATTCTCCCTCCCCCCCCCCCTCCCCATTTCTCATAGTAATTTTACAGCACTGAGTTGTATTCATGGCTCTTGTATTTGGCGTCTGCTTTGAATCTCTCCCTGTAGCCTGGGCAGACTGGCTGAGATCATTTGAACTGGGGTTTATTTAAAAATAAATAAATAAATAGTGCTGATTCTGGAGTCTCATTTTGTCTTTCCTGTAATGTTTAGTGGTGGGTAGCAGTGCAGTCTCCAAGCTGATATTTTGCTTATGTTTGTGGTCCACCCTCCCCCACCCCCTTCCCTCTCTGCATACAGTGCAACTTCAGGGCACGACTTCTACAATGGCAAAAGGCACGTTGGTGGGTCTGTCCTAGGGATCCAGCTGCTCCTGTCTCCAGAGCTCTTCTGTTTAGGGGTCACGTAGCTTTGAAATCAAGTTACTCTTTAGTTTCACAAACAAAACGTGACTTCCAAAAATTGGCAGTAGCCGGGAAAACTCTCTCTCTCTGTGTGTGAGAGGGAGCGATTTGCTTTGGGATCTAGAGGATGGAGAAGGGATTTGCACACTCAGCGAGGTGTGGTTTTGTTTTCAGTTGTCTAAACTTGCAGTACATCATGGGAAGCCCCCTTAAGGGATAAAAGCTCCTCTGTTCTTTTCCCCTCCCCACCAAGTTAATGACCATAAAACACACTGGCAAAATCCAGATGTTTACAAACTGTTTTATAGAAAAATAACTCGCTCTAATTGTTTTTTTTTTTTTTCCTGGCTCGCTGTTCTGGTGAAAGTGTCAGAGATCATTGCTATTATGGACCTCCTGTAACTTGTGCTTTCTGGGGCAGGAAATCAAAGAACAAGTTTTTCTTCCTGTATCTCAAGACTCTCTAGTCTCGAAGTGTTCATGTGGGTTTTTAAATGTAGCTTTTGAATTGGTATTTGTTTCCGGCTGGAACACCCCAGATTGGTCTGGTTCAGCGATTCTGGGTCTAATTTCGCAGCTTTCTCTCTTAAAGGAAGTGGAGTGACAATTGCACTCTGATTGGTGCGTGTATACCAAAGACCAGTAAGCTTGCTAGTGCTAGCAAACCCCTTTCTAGTCTGCAGGTTAAAGAACAGTGAGACGTGAAGTGTGGGGGGTTTGGTTGGAGGTTTGCAGCTTTCACTGGTCTTGCATGCAGCTTAGGTGGCTTAGCGCTTACAAAGCTGAAGACTGGTTCCTGTTCTGCAGATTCCCCTGTAACAACAGCAAGCTCTCCTGGAATACACCTTTTCCTTGGCTACATGGCGCCTCTTGGCCCCCTCTCTTGCAGTGTGGATTTGGTGTGCGGCTAGCATGGGTGGACCCCCCCGACTTCCCTGCTCTTGTCACCTGTCACGCCTTCCCCAAGTTTTGAAGAGGGTGCTTTGCGTGCAGTTTCACGGTTGCACCAGCAGAGGGTTCCGTCAACCCATGAATGGAGCCTGTGGAGTTGGAGGGGCATTGACTGGCGGAGGCTTGCAGGTGTATCCTGTTCTCAAAGAAAATTAAATATTTTCATGGGAAAGCTTGCTTTGGGGGGGGGGTCTTCTCTGGGAGGATCCATTCTCTCAATACTCTGAATTGGGGTCTAAAGCTAATCATATATGTAAGGAGGAAAAAGTACACTTCCCTCCTCCACCCCCCCCATCTGCTTTCTTCTCCTGCTTTACCTCTGCGTCCTCCTGAAGACCTGGCTTTCCCTTTTAGCAATAGATCTCTCTATAATTTTCCCATGTCAGTCACTGGGCTAAAACCTCACAGTGGCAAGATCAACTGGTCTCGGTAGAGAAATTTGAATTCAGACACTGAAGCGGTCGGGGCAGTTTAAGTCTTTTATGCTCTGTTAATCCTGGTGTAGTGCCCCTGCCAGTGGCTGGGGGAAGCATTGTGGGGTTATTTCTTGTCTCTTTTCAAAGAATTTGTTTTGAAATGGGATCCGCTTGCAATGGGTAGAGGGAGCAGGATGGAGTGCAATCAGGAGAGCCAGTCCACTAAACCAACATGGAAATCTAATAGTGAATCTAGCTTCTGTCTCTGGGGTTTGTATACTCCATCACCTTGAGCTACACAGTCCCCAGTGAGTGGTTTCCTAATGGAGCTGAGATGTCTTCTTCCAGTAAGACATGTCTATTGTCTTGCTCTGTGGTCTGGCAGACTTCTCAAAACACTGCTTGCCTGCTCCCTTCCCAAACCCGTGCTGTTTAACTTTTTGCTCCGGGGCTAGCTTCGTGAGGTAGGCCCTCTCCTTTTGTGATGGTTTCGTGGTAAGGGTCCTGCAGTCCCACGAGCACACTGAAGTTTGTGCCTTCTGCAAACTACATCACACAGCATCTAAAATATCAGACAACGCTAAGCATTTGCAGTCTGGCTCTAATCTCTGTGCTGACTGGGGATTGTTCCGAGATCCGTTTAAACCATGCCGTGCTAATGCTGTAGTCGAACAGGTAGTCTATTGCAGCTGTTAGGAGTAGCCTTTCCTAAAGCCTGCCTCCAATGGCCAGTTTAGATTATAGGCACTTCAAAACTAATAGTCTGGGTCAAGAGAAGGGCACAGTGAACATTGCACCTGACTTAATTCCAGATTCCCTTCTTGGTCTCGGGGAATTTCTTGCATTGCTGAGCAGAGGGGCTGTTTGTGTTGCTACTTGAATTCTCCAGACTGGGCTTGATTATTCTTAAGCATCTTGTGGGGTAGGTTGGGGAGGAAATGCCGGCTGTTCCACCTGCTAGGTGAGCATCCCATTTTGCTGTGCAAAATGAAGTTTGCTTATGTTAATTAAGCATCTTTTCTGTTTGGTTAGAGCCCTGCAAATGATTAGCATCTGCTGCTAATACCTTGTTCTTTAAGAGGACTAAAGCAGAGATCATGCTCACTGAGCCTTCTCACACACAGAAGAATATTCAATAACTGGGTTCATGGTCCTTGTTAATCCACAACAATACGTGATTTACAGAGTGTGCATGGAAGGTGTACTTGGGTGTGCTGCACTCTTTAGTATGGGCACCCCTAAAGTTGCAAATGGAAGAGCTTCTGCTTTACAAGCCAGAATCAGGGTGAAAAGACACCCCACAGGGCGCTGGGTGGCTCTGACAAACATGAATGTGATCAATTTGCCCCTGCCAGGTAGCATGGGCTGTGTTTGACTCCCCTTGGCCCGAGTCGGAAAGCTGATCACCTCCCTTGCAAAGGTCTCCTGTGAGATTCTTCGCTTAGGTATGAGACTAAAGTGAAAACTGCACTAAGGACCTAATCTCCAGGGAAATGCTGAGTCAAATTCTGCTCCTAGATCTCTACCGGATTAACCAACATATACCCTCTTTCAGCATACTTGGGATTTACACCAGAGCAGAATCTGCCTCATCTTGTTGTCAGCACCTGCTTTTAAAGCACCAGGATGTCTAGTGTGACTCTAGCTTGGCCTCCAGCACCCACCCCTAAGTGGCAATGCTTCTCTTTTGGCTGTTAAAACTAACTTCACTTCTTTGTGGAGCCTTTCCTAGGAGACATAAACATCTCAGCAGTGATTCTTTAAAGTCTCCATGCAGAGAGGGGTAAACTGCAGGAGGCCGTGTTAAACAGATGTCACCCTGGAGCTCCCAACTTGGCTGCTCCGTTCCGCAGTCCGAAAAGGAATTGAGACAGCTGTGGATGATGCCTTCTCTTCCCTCTTCCTCTCTTCTTCCCCCCCCCTCCCCTGCATTCCACCCAAACGAATCGTTTCAGGGAAAGAATTCGGTGTTTCCAAATGGGTGGCCTACCCAGTAATTAGTGCCACTGGGACAAATTGTGCATGGTTACATGTTAACGAGATTGTGTCAGCGGGCAGTAGCGCTGGTGTCTGCTCGCCTGCAAAGGAGAGACTGCAGAAGTAGCAGGATGGTCTAGCAAGGCTGAAGAGTGTCCTCTAGAATGTAGAATTCAGGTTGATGGTATGAACACAAGGGGGGGGGGGGGGGCTCCTTAATTTTCTTCTCTGGATTCCTGAAGGCCCCTCTCGATCCCAATCCACTGGGAATTGTAGAGTACTTGAAAAGTGGTGAAGGAGGGAGAAAATATAGCCTGTTTTTTCCTGATCTTAGTTCATCAAAGTTCCTTGCTTTGTGTACATTCTGTATTGTAGAAGACTCTCAATTGCTAGAATCACACAAGACCGTGTTTGTAGTCCTCCGGTTATACCATGTTCTGTTCATGAAACTCAAAGAGCTTTACAAAGGCAGGTCAACATTATCCTGTAACAGAAGGAAAAGGCATAAGCTGTTTTGCCTGACGTTGGACTACAGATCTGTAGCAGATTGGAACTTGGATCTCATGACTCCTGTCTGTTTAATCCTAAGTCTCTTCTTCCACTTGGGGGAGGAGAAGCAGGTGTTTTGTCAACGGATGTGCTTAGAGTAATAGATTGGAAGTGACTGGTTACAAATGTTGTTGGTGATGGTGTGGTGCCCCAACAAGTCTGAATTCAGACACTAGAGATGGAAAGAATATATGGTGGTGGCCCAAGGAAGCCTAACAAGCTTATTCCAAGAGTACTAAAGTGTATTTAAATGGAATACTCTAGCTGAGGCCTTATCAGCACAGATTAGAGTATTGTGTCCAGTTTTCGGTGCCACATTTCAGGAAAGATGTGGACAAACTGGAGGAAGTCCAGAGAAGAACAAAAATGATTAAAGGTCTAGAAAACGTGAACCCCCCCCAAGGAAAGATTGGAAAAAATGGGTTTTAGTCCAGAGCAGAGAAGACTGAGGGGGGGGGCATGATAGTGCCTTTTCAAGGACATAAAAGGCTGCTCCAAGGAGATGAGTGAAAAATTGTTCTTCTTAATGTCTGAGGATAGGACAAGAAGCAATGGACTTAAATTGCAGCAAGGGAGGTTTTGGTTGGACTTTAGGAAAAACTTCCCAACTGTCGGGGTGATGAAGCACTGGAACAAATTGCTTAGGGAGGTTGTGGAATCTCACTGGAGGCTCTTAAGAACAGGTTAGACAAACACCTGTCATGGGTGGTCTAGATAATACTTAGTCGTGCCATGAGAGCAGGGGACTGGAGTAGATGACCTCTTGAGGTCCCTTCCAGTCCTATGGTTCTATGAACACTGGGGTAGGGGAGAAAGACCTGTGATGACAGAAGAGGAATCTGCCAAGGGAAGTGTGTGTGTGGGGGGAGAATCTTTCTCCCTTGTGTCTGTATGACTGACCTCATGAAGTCTAGAGCAGTGGTTCTCAACCAGTGGTCAGTGGACTCCTGGGGGGCTGTGAGCAGGTTTCAGAGCGTCTGCCAAGCAGGGCCAGTGTTAGACTTGCTGGGGTCCAGGGCAGAAAGCTGAAGTCCCACCACATGGGTCTGAAGCCGGGGTCCTGAGCCCTTTCCTCTGGGACTGAAGCCAAAGCCTGAGAAACTTAGCTGCCTAGGGGACCCCTGTGGCATGGGGTCCCAGGCAACTGCCCTGCTTGCTACCCCCTAACGCCAGCCCTGGCTTCTATATGCAGAACACCAGTTATCGCGGCACAGGTGGGCCATGGAGTTTTTATGGCATGTTGTGGGGGCCTCAGAAAGGAAAAGGTTGTGAACCCCTGGTCTAGAGAACATGCTGTAGGAAACAATCGTAGACTAGGTGACCTACTAAATCAATCTAGGCTCTTAATTGGCCTCAATCACTGTAGTACTTGAGTCTCCCAAACTGAACTGACAACAGGCTTTCTCCACTAATGTGAGGCAGGCCTTCTTTTCTTAAGAACCTAGATTTTCAGTGATTTGGGACACGCCTTGAGGAAAGGACAACACAACTGCTAGGGTAAAGGGCATCGTAAGGCAGAACACAACTACAAACAGTGCTGCATGCCATATGAAGGCATCTCCTACAGATCGGCTTTTTCTCTTCCGTGAGTAGTTGTTAAAGATGTTTGCTTCCAAAATACTAAAAGCACTTAGACCAGCTGCATAGGATGTGCCAAACTTTTCTCAAAAATATCTTTTGATAATTGAGGGGGGTATCTTGGAGCAGCCCAAAGCTAAAAGAAAAATCCCCAAGAAAGCATTGCACTTCATTTCCTTCTCCATTTTTCTTGTCGCTTAAAAGCTTTGGGTTATTTTGCTCCTCCACTTTTCTTTGTAGGGCAGATGTTAGGATAACATTCAGGGAATCCCTGTGGACTTTGCATTATTGGTCTCTGAAGTAACAGATGATGAGATTAGCAGTGTCCTGCTTGGGTGACCGATCATGAAGGCCAGTCATGTGTGCCACGCTACTACAAGTGAGTAGGAAGCAGAGGTGGCTGTTAGGTCCTGGTGTGTGTTTGGTTCTGAGATCAGCTAGGGTTTTTCTGCCAATAGTCTGTCGTCAGATCTGTCCCACTGCAAACACTTGACAAGGCAAGGTAATAACATTCTATAACAGTTGTGTTAGTGGTGTCCATCTTGACAGACCCCAATGTTCTTCGTAAACCTCACTGACCTGTACTCTACACATGGATTGCTATAGCTACCTCTGGGGTCAGGGCAGGCTGGCTGGGTCACAGGCCAGCGCTACACGCACTTGCTGCTCAGGAATGCCTTCTCTGGCCCCAGATGCAGGTTGACTCTCCTTCCACATCCCAGGGGATGTCCTACACCCACCTTTGGTGCTTCTCCTGCATCTGCAATGTGGAGTGATTTCCCCTGCCCCGGTTCACTCCAATGTTCAGAACTACTTACTGGTCCAAAAGCATTTCTGTCCTGGCAGGCCAAGAAACGCTTGCCCTTTAGTTTGGGTATTGTCTTACCAAGTGGTCCCACAGAAGTCATGAGACTGTCTGGATACCTGCATACTTCTGTCCATTATAGCACCTTGGGTAATAAACAAAACTAAGGATTCTATTTCTTTGTCACCAGTTGCCAAAGTCAATGTACACATACTCTAAATATCCTAATATTACCTTTCCATTTAGGGAATTTCTGTAGCTGACATTGGATGGTGGTGTGATCTAGGGAAAGTGGTGCACAGACTCAAGGTGTTACCTATGCTGCAGGTTCTTGAACTGTGGTATAGACTATGGACTAGTTATAACTCACTCAGGCCTGTACTTTTGACAAGTACCATAGGCTCTTTCATCTTTCTCCAGAGTGAAACACAGCAGCTGTTTAGAAAAATGAGCTATGATGGCAAGTGAGGAATACTGCATCCAGTTGAAACTACAGCTGGAATTTATATAGGCAGAATGTAATTCCCCAAATTGGAATCTGGCCAGGAATGTGGGTCTAACACCCCTCAATGCTGTTTAACGCTCCTATGGCACTCTTTAATGGCCCCAGTGGTCCATACAGAGGTCTCAATCCTCCAGACCCAAATGTGTGGTCTTGGAATCCAAACAAGGACAACACTCAAAAGTAGTACAAGAGGGAACTGGGAAAGGGTGAGAGATTCTCTAGTCCCTTTACTGCATGGGACATCGTTTCAAGACTTTGCCTTTCTTCTCGTACTTCATGGGAGTAAATGTGAGGAAGCATTTGGTATGGTCCTGAGCTGGAATAGTAGTTTCTTCACCCCCTTTAAAATGAGTGAGGTGCATGTGTGGGCTTTTTTTTATGGATATGATCAACAAACCGTGATCTCCAGTTTCCAAATTGTAGGCCTTGACCTGGGTGAATTCAAGAAGCTGCTTTTAACGACCCCCCTCCCCTGCAGAGGGAACCACTTACACAGGAGCAGATGATGAAGATGGAAGCATTTACATTTTAGCCTACCTAACAGGAGTACTGGACTGCATTTGCAAAGTGCCCTGAAGGTGGAGCTGATTGGGGTGAGGGGCTGCTGACCTACTCCTGTGGCTCTTTGGCAGTGTACACTGGTAAATTCTGGCCCCTTCTCACCCCAGGCTTGGAGGGCAGCTCTTGCCCATATACCTGATGCAGTCTGACCTTAATAGACTTGCTGTTGCCACAGCAGAGCGTGAAGGCCAGTGCTTTCAGACCTGGATGCACAAATCCACATGTGGGTGCTTAACTTCCTGGGATCTATCAGCTCCCTCTGCCAGCAGCATGCAAGGAGATCTGGGAAAGGTTGCCCTACAGTCTTGGGAGAGGAAGGATGGCCCTGCACTTCAGGAGGCCTGGATTCAATTCCTGGATCTACCACTTTTTTATTGCCTCAATTTCCCTTCTGTAAATGGGGCTAATGCTTTTTCCTCTTACCCTGAATTTCAGCACTTGAGTAGGTAACCTTGCTTACAGCATCTAGTACAACCAGGCACCAACCTTGGCTGGGGCTTCTAGGTGCAACTGTCCTACACTCCTTATGGAGGAGATCATCAGCTCTGAGGAGTTTAGTGTCTGACTCGGCAGGGTCTTTTCTTTCATGGAACTGGCTATGCAGAACTTGACACTTGATATCTTTAGGACTCTGATCTCCTGTTGGTGGGCCAGGTCAATGATTAACTTGCTTTTTGGAAGCTGCTAATCACAATTAAAGGAAGTCCAGTTTGCAGCCTTACAACCCAATTCAGAAAGCTCATGTGTGTAATTATTAAAGGGCTCATGCTTTATCACCGCATAACCAAGTTGCCTAAATCTTATTCAGTGGCTGGTAATTGAATTCAGTTGCAGGGTGGGTTGGTGGGGCTGTGAACAGAAGGGGCTTAAACTGAACAAAGACAAACCTGATAGTTCCCCAGTCTGAATGTATCGCGCCAGACTCTAGGTCATGTCAACATTTGCTTGTCCCCCTCCCATTCCCATCAGTTCATTGCTAGCTCAAGGAAAACATTTTGTAGCACAGGATGCTCTGCTGGGCTAACCAACATCAGTGAGATCCTTTTAGGGCAGAAGGGAGGAAAATTGGGGATACTTCTAGGATAGATTTCTTTCTCCCGTATTTGAGGAGATGGTGAGACTGGAAAAGCAACTGGGGTAGAAGTGCATTGATCAAACTCCCAGTGCAATGCTTTGGCCAAAAGGGCTGTTACAGTACTTGGCTGTATAACTTGGAGTACTAAGCATGAAGAGGTGAGATTCCCATCATACATGGAATGGAGGATTCCACTACTACAATCTCTGTGCAGTCCTGACATCTACTCTAAATAGGATGTTTAAATAGGGAAAGGGTCAGGGAAGAGTAGCGCACAAGATTCATAGTTGTGTAGGGGGGCATTTTCCAGACTAAGAGCTCAAGCTTCTGCAATCATCAGAGAAGGTTAAAAGGTGAGTCGATCAGTCCAGACAGTATCTATGCAGGGAGAAGACCTCCTCAAACTTGAGGATGCTCTAACCTAGCAGACAAAGACATAAGAGCCGATGGATGGATGGCTTCACCTGCCAGCCAAATTGGAAATACAGTGCAGACTTTTCAGTGTGGGTAATTAACACTGTAGCAGCTTCCCAAAGGATGGGGTGAATTCAGTTACTGAACTTGAGGCAGGAATTGCTGGCTGAAGTTGTGGGCTTGGTCGTGCCACATCATAATGGTCCCTCTTAGCCTTTAAATCTACAGCTCTCAGCATAGGCATCTTTAGCTATTGTCACAGTGCAGTAAGTGAGGCTGTCTCCTCCTGAATGGAGATGACACCAACCAACCTTGGGACTTTTAGGGACTGACCCCAAAGTCACTTGAAAAGCTCCCATTCACTTGAGTGTGCTTTGCATGAGACCCCTAGTGAACATGAGTCTCATGAAAGACTCCATAGATCACCTTATATTCTGCTCCAATTTAGTGTGGTACAAGCCAGCAGAGCTAACTATGGCTCTTAAATGGAGTGACAGAATCTCACCAGTCAGATCCAATGTGGGGAGCAGGCATTCACGTTTGTGCTCCCTCTCCCTCCCCCTCATAGTAATAGTGATGTATAAACACAGGGGGAGGAAACCATTTTTCAACCCTCCCTGCCCATGTTAAGCATCTGATCTTAATTCTCAACTGAGATGGAAAACTTGATCTAAAGGCTTGGAACTGCTTATGAAGAAGCACCCTTCCCCATGTCGCCTGAGGCTTGTTTATTGCTAGTATCATGCTAATGCCACATGCCACTGTCTGAATCTGCAAGCAAAACCGTACAGAAATGCACATCAGTGGGTGGCCCTTAGGTTTTAAGTGGGGCAGCTGGGTCAGACACTGTAGCACAATATAGTATCTAGAAGCTTGTGATCTAAAGCTACATCTTAGACCACATGATGGCAGAGACCCTGTGATGTGCTCTGAAGACTGTACCCCTACCAAATACTGAGCATTAGGTAGCCCTGGTTGTAACCAGCCAATATACATGTGTCCACTTACTCATCCTGATTTGTCAGATCCCACTGCTGGAGAACTAGTCCAAGTCAAATGACAGGTTTCAGAGTAGCAGCCGTGTTAGTCTGTATTCGCAAAAAGAAAAGGAGGACTTGTGCTTTTCTTTTTGCAAATACAGACTTACACGGCTGCTACTCTGAAACCTGTCATTATGCAAGGCACTGAATTTAGCCGTATGGAGTGGAAATCTATCAACTTCATGAAAAAACTCAAGGTGCCACAAGTACTCCTTTTCTTTCTCCAATTCCAATGGAACCCAAGCCAGTGGACTGGGAGATAAAAGCTAAATATCTTAAATGCAACTGTCTTTGTTTAAAACAAACCTTCATTTGGGAGGCTGGGGAGTAGGAGGATAAAACCTTTAAGGCAGAATTTTGATTTTCGTTGGAAGGGGTAAAGTGTTAGCCTACGTATTTCTCTTTTAGACCAGGATTTTCAAAGGAGTCTATGGGAGCTAGACTGGCTTGAAAATCCTGATGACAAAGTCCAAAAAGGTTCCTAGCTCTTTAGAGCCTTACATGTTTTTAATATAGATCATAAGAAAATCATAAAAGCCAAGTGCTAAGGAACCATTCCAGTGTCTAAAATAGATCAAGATAACCTAGTCAGAAATCGTTTAGTTCTGTGTATCTCATCCTTTTTAATGTCAAAGGTGCTGCAAAATGAGCTGTCATGTTTCTACAAAACTTAGTTCTGTCACAGAACTCCCTTTTTACTTCTAAAACTAGATGGCAAAATAAACTATTTGACTTCATATTCACGCAGTCCCCAAGTGCAATCTAGATCCAGAATCTGACCTTTGCTGGATGAAAAGCTGATCTTGGTTAAAATCTCAGACCTTTTTAATCTACCACAGTAAGCTCTACTCCTTATGGTAGCAGCACAGTGCAAAGTAGTAACTAGAACAGGGAGTATTTCATGACTTTACATAGATAAACATACTGGCTAAACTCAAGGGAATTGCTCTGGCATATGGAAAAATCAGAGTAGCTTTTTATATAGTGTTACAAACAACTTCATATTTGAAATGGTCAAAACAACTTTCTGACATGTGTAGTTCTTTGCTTTTGCTTCCAGTATTAAATCATTTTTCCAGAAGAGTCAAGGGTGGGGAGCTATCTTTACAAAAACTTGAGGTGAGGGGAATAATTTAAAAAATATACTTGAGCTTTCCCAAGGGTTGCAAATAGGCAAAGATACATAGTAGATATTCTATGAGCATGTCTAAACTGGAATAGATCTGGTGTTAAAGCTCTTAGTTTGTACGTACTTGGAATGCAAACACTGCATCACCTTTCATGATGAGACAGATCCTTACAGTATTACTACACAGATCCCAAATCAACCCTCTTGTTAAGAGTAACAAGTCTTCATTAGAAGTCTAGATTGCTCATTCACCAGCTCTTACAGGATGAGACTGGAAGAAAAGTCACATTAGTCTGGTTTTTATTGACCTAACCATCCAGCACAGCTACAAGATCATTGATAAGTATCTAGGGAAGACAATGAATAGCTGCTGCAAAAATGCTTCCTTAAACTGGGGGGAGGCAGTAACAGAAGGCTTCAAAAACTGAAGTTATTTAGTTACACTATACCTAGTGGGTGGTTATATAACAACTGTCCCACCACTGTTGTGGAAGGATATGAGAAACTGCATTGACCTTCAAGGATGAAGCATTCAGGAGCTTAGAATGACCACATGGTCTCCTGGGTCCTTCAAAGAACAGTAGAATGTGTACTATAGCCCATCTCCCAAGGGAAGTAGACCTAAGCCGTGGGGTTCTGGCATTCTGGACTAGAAAATATCTGAGAGGGAGCACTTTCATTGGGGGCAGCAGCAGGTGAATTAAGTGGCTTTTCCTTCCTCTACTGTGAATCCACCCACATACTCCTTGGCCCTTCCATGGAGTACCAATGAGTTTACCACTTGGGTACCTTAGTCCACTCGAAGGAATAACATTGTCACTAATTCTGATCTAGTGAAGATCTCACTGCTTGGAGAAGGCTTTGTTAAATTTTTAAGGGGGAAACTTTCTAACGTGCCTCCATGATTTTAGCCACAAGTCCTCTTGTGAATCTGTGGGATTTGTGCTCCTATATCTTAGACATTCCTGAAATATTTCACCCACCCCAGTATCCTCACCTCAATCTGTTGGTCATTCTAACCTGGTGTAAGCAGAGGCTCTCATTGATTTCAGCTGTTTTGTAAACTTGTGCCTGGATAGGTTTGAGATGAGCCAATTCATTCTTAGGAGCCCCTGTTAGGGTAAGCACAAGTCAGACACCTCAAGCTCCATCTTCATGAGGTGCCTTATTTATGGCTGTTTCTGTTGCCAATCAGCTGCATAAAAGATTCCTGAATTTAAAATTCCACAGCTGTGTGAGACCCATATGAGGGGAGATTAAGACTGAGACTTCATCTTGGAAAAGAGACAACTAAGGGGGGATATGATGGTCTATAAAATCATGACCGTTGTGGAGAAAGTAAATGAAGTGTTCTTTACTACTTGCCATAACACAAGAACCAGGGGTCACCCAATGAAATTAATAGGCAGTAGGTTTAAACCAAACAAAAGGAAGTATTTCATCATACAAAGCACAGTAAACCTGTGGAACTCCTTGCTAGAGGATGTTGTGAAGGCCAAGATTATAACTGAGTGCAAAAAGGAACTAGATAAGTTCATGAAGGATAGGTCTATCAATGGCTATTAGCCAGGATGGGCAGGGATGGTGTCCCTAGCCTCTGTTTCCTAGAAGCTGGGAATGGGCGACGGGATGGATCACTTGCTTACCTGTTCTGTTCATTCCCTCTGAAGCCCCTGGTGTTGGCCACTGTCGAAGACTGGATATTGGGCTAGAAGGACCTTTGGTCTGACCCAGTATGGCCATTCTTATGGTGCATTTGTTGAAATGAACAAGTGGTATCTGATGCCCGAGCGGGAAATGGAGTAGGAACATATACAAGACTATTGCCCATAACAGTGCCTAGTCGTCATCGTCTCCTGGACTTGGCACTCACACAGTCCAGGTTGTACCAAGTTTTCAGCATCTTGCAAAAATCCAGCTGTAACTTAAGACTCTGGTCTCCACCGCTTTTACTACATCCTTGAATTGCATGTGCAATTAGACAGATATTGATTCTGCTCTGTGAACCCTTCTAGGTCAGTTTCTGGTTACTCAGCCATGCCTTGAAGGAGTGGGTGCTCCATGCAAACAAGTGTTGCGTTGTGGTGTGTGTGCGTGGTTTCTTTTTTTTTTTTTTTTTTTTAAAAGCTTCCCTTTTAAAAACTCTCTGGTTGTGCCTCTCCTTCAGGCAGATCTATTCCTAATGCTCAAATAAAAGGCCAGGTCTCTAGACCCATCAAACTAACCAGCCTGATTCTAGTCCCACAGCCCTGTGCGCATGCCTTTTTCATAACTGCAGGCAGATCCCAGATAGCCCACAGGCAACATAACCCCTCCCAATACACCACCCTAACTTGGCCCAACAAGATCCCTTCTATAAGACACAGCTGTTGCATTCAGGCTCATAGGTAGCATGGCATCAAGTTGGCATGTTCTTCCCTGGCTTCTCTTGAATAGGCACTACCAGCTTCTGGTCAGTCTTGTATGTTGGCCCTAGGGATCCAAAATCTCATTAGACGGGATCTGTGTGGGCCAGGACAGAGGTGAAAACCCTTCTAGGGAGAGCATAAGATGGACCAAACAAGGATTTGAGTGGGTTGGTCTGTCAGTGTAACTGCATCCTTCTCATTTCTCCCCAGCTAGTCCTCCAGTCCAGTATACTACAAATTGCCCAGGGTGAAGAACCCAATGAGAGAGCATATACCCTTGAGGAAATCTAGTCTCCTGACTGGTTATGTACCATCCCACAGGCTTGGGTGGAGGCAAGGTTCTCAGAGCTAGGGGAGAGGAGCAGGCTGCAACTTGCATTCTTGCACAGACTGGTCTAAAAACTCAGGCACATAGCAAGTGTGTGTCTCTAAAGGAATCTAACACTGATCTTGTAGGCACTTACTCTGCACAGATGCCTACATTAGTGACTGCTTCTTGTTGTGTACACACCAACTCTACTGGTACATGAAACTTTTGGGTCTTGGTATTCTGAGGGGTAAATTCTGCCCTTATCTACCATATGCCCATGCAGCTTCCACTTATGTCAATGGGAGTTGTGGGTGTAGCCAAGGTTAGCACTTTGTCTTTAAATGTGTGTGAGAGCAACTGCAAGATCAGCAATGGTGTCACCAAGTGTATGAAATCAGCCTGTTCTCTGCAATGAGTGCAGAAACGCTCCCATGTGGAGCGTACTGACCAGGAGGAGGAAATGGAGATGGTAGGTGTGGTCTGGAGAGCTGACCACTGTGCTCTTATGCTCAATCACAGAGCACTTGCTCAAGACTGTCTCCAGAAGTTACTACTTGGCTCTCTTCTGGAAGAAGCCCCACCACATGTTAGGCTACTGGACTTGCTGTTCTGGACTTAGATTCATAGATGGTTTGGGGTTGTTTAAGGTTGAAAAGACTAGATCACCACAACGGGTCTGATCTTCTGCATAACACAGGCCCTGGGAGTAAATTCAGGGAAGTCCTACATGAACTAAAGTGATCTCTTTAGAAAAAATCCAATCTTGATTTAAAATTTCCAATGGTGGACTTGATGGCATCTGGACAAGAGGATGCAGCATTAAAATTCTTGATCAGTGTCATGAACTGGTTCCACTTATTCCTGAAGTCACTTGCCTATCCTTATCTTTATTCCGAGCTGCAGATGGGTTCCAGAATGACAACCCACAACACACCTGTCTCTGTGGCTTTTGTTTGCCATTCCTGTTTTGTATTTACAGTAGCACCTGGAGGCTTTGGCTGTGATCAGTCCTGACTGCAAGGCAAAGTAGTCTTCACACCCCAAAGAGTTTGCAATCTAAATAGACAAGCTCGATATAGAGAGGGGACATGGTAGCACTGGAGTTAACTACCTGACATCAAAAATGGGTCCACAGCATTGCTGGGAACAAAACCAGGTCTTCTGATGACCAGTGCCAGAGGGAATGAACAGAACAGGTAATCCTCAAATGATCCATCCCCTGTCACGCATTTCCCAGCTTCTGGCAAACAGAGGCTAGGGACACCATTCCTGCCCATCCTGGCTAATAGCCATTGATGGACCTATCCTTCATGAACTTATCTAGTTCTTTGTTGAACCCTGTTATGGTCTTGGCCTTCCTAGCATCCTCTGGCAAGGAGTTCCACAGGTTGACTGTGCGTTGTGACTATCTACTACCTATGCAGCCCTCTTCTTAGTGCATGGTAATATGGGATTATATTTCATTGCATGAGCCCCTGCTGTGGATTGGGCAGACTGGATCCACAGTCAGCTGCCCTCATTCTGCCACAAGAGGGCACACTCAGGTACATGAAGACCAACTAGACTGGAATCCCCATCTCTGGCATGCTTTTGTTCTCAGGCATGTGGATTGCCAATGTGTAATAAAGCTTGCACTGAAGTCTGAGGAATGGGGCTGAATCAGGAGGAGGTGACATGGAGCTAAATGATGGCTTTGAAGCCTCAAACTCCTGAAGACCTGAAGCCACATGGGCAGGCGGGCTGGCTGGGTAAATCCCCCAGCAATCTTCTACATTCCTGGCCAGGTGCCTCTCTTGTGGCCTGGACCTTCAGTGAAGCACCTCGCAATATTATGTGGCTATAGAATGAGGAGCAGTCAAAAGCAGTCCAGAGGTCTAGGAGGGGAGCCGGGTAGAATTTGCTTTGAAGTGCCCCTCCTCCCCAATCAGTAAAGAATTCCAAGACCAATAACCACAGATCAGGCTTCCAATGGGTCTAAGCGCTGCTTGGCATGGCATGAATGCATTGCAGGCTAGAGCAAAAACAGTCTCCTGCAGCAAGAATAAATCCTGCACTTGTTCTGTAGGACAGCATTGTCTCAGCTTGTTACTGCCTTGCACCAGCTGTCATTTTTGTCCTCCACAAAGGCAGTATTAAGCAATCAGACTGCTTGAGCCCTCCTGCTGTCTGACCAGGTGACACTCTCTAAGACCCCAGAAGATATGTGCGTGCATGCATGCCCTGTTGGTCTTTTTATGGGACTGTTGCTGGTGGGTTGTACTTGGTCAATTGTTGACCGATCTAAACTTGCCTTCCCTGAAACCAAGTGAGATTAGACCTCTGACTGTCCTTCCTCATTTAAGACCCTGCATTGGGACTCAGGAACTAAACCCAGACCTCCAGGCTCTGCCACAGTCTGTGACCTCTGGCAAGTTACTTAAACTCTTGTAAAACAAGAATTCTCTTGTGTACTGAAGACTTTAAGCCCTCTGGATCAGGAACTCCTATTATGCATATCTAATGCTCCTTGCACAGGGCTCTGATCTTCATTGAGACTTCTGAGTGCTACTGGAACATAAATGTCTTGCTGGTCATAGTTCTCCCTCTCCCCCCTGCAAAACAGAAGCCTGCTGCTTGCAGACTGGAGCTGCTGTTCCCATTGCAGCATCTAAAGGAATGCCAAGAAAAACACCGAGAGAATGATCTATTGATCATGTGGCCTAAGCCAACAAAGCTGGAATCTTCCCCCAGCGTTGTCCCAAGGTATTTGGCCTTGCATCAAGTCTGATGCTTAGAGCTTCATCTGCTGGGGTGTAGCAATGTACCTACTGTGACAAAGTTCCTCCTCCTACCTTGGTGGGTCTTGCGCTTATTGGCAGATTTGCTCGCCTTGGAGCTTCACAGCAGCCTGCAGTTTGGCCATTTTCATGAACCCATGGTCCAGGTCAACTCTTCCTGTGCCTGACCAGGAGTTGGGAGGTTTGGGGGGAACCCAGGCCCACCCTCTACTCCGGGTTCCAGCCCAGGGCCCTGTGGAATGCAGCTGTCTAGAGTGCCTCCTGGAACAGCTGTGCAACAGCTACAACTCCCTGGGCTACTTCCCCATGGCCTCCTCCCAACACCTTCTTTATCCTCACCATAGACACCAGGAGGAAGGTCCTGATAATGCTTGTACTCCTCAGTCCTCCAACAGTATGCATTCTCACTCTCTCAGCTCCTAGCATCTCTTGCTCCCAGCTCCTTACATGCATCGCAAACTGAAGTCAGCTCCTTTTTAAACCCAGGTGCCCTGATTAGCCTGCCTTAATTGATTCTAACAGCTTCTTGATTGGCTGCAGGTGTTTGTCTTGTCTCCAGAAGGTTCGTGATTGTTTCAAAAACCTTCCCTGTTACCTTACCCAGGGAAAAGGGACCTACTTAACCTGGGGCTAATATATCTGCCTTCTGTTACTCTCCTGTAGCCATCTGGCTCGACCCTGTCACATTACTTCCAGCACAACATATGGCTGCAATGATGGAGATGAATGTCCAGTGTGCCTGGTGCTAAAACAAGCCTTGGCTTAGGCAAGAGCTACTGTCCACTGCCTGAGCTCCTTTATTTAGATATCTTAAATTTGAAGGATGAAGAATGAAGAAATCTGACCAATGCAATGGAAACCTTCAATTCTCTTCAGTCCCATGAGGAGAATAATAGTTTCAGACTGTAGCTAGGAATGAACTTCAGTTGTACACTGCCTAGCCCAGCCAGGAATTCCAGCCAGGAAAAATATCAACAGTTCCATTAAAAAGTCTGCTGGTTTGCTAAAGTAGTGAAATAAACATACCTGTAGGCACAACGGGCTGAACCACACAGGAAACTTTAACTAGAATGAACACACACAGATGTACTCCTTTCCCTGAATATCTACCAGATAAAAACACTGGGCTTGAGTGGTAATATGTAGATCAAACAGCAGCCATGTGGATTATTAGTAGTGGAAGAACTAGTTCAGATCAAAATGAGAAGGGCTCAAATGCACGCTCTAGAAGCAAAACCAAAACTCAGTCTAGTTTTGTTACCTTCCAGCTTCATGCTACTGTACTTAGCAAATTCCATCTGGAACCAGAAGGGCCATAATGACCAGCAAGAGGCTTTACGTAACTGGTTTTCTGGCACAGAGTTTTACTAACTTGGTGGTGGTCTAAATTGGATTTTGCAGTTTAGGTCCATCTGGGCAGTATTTCCAGCCCAATTCTGTAGAGCTGGGACTTCAAAAGCACTTTCGGTGGCCATAAAGATTCAGTATCTTGTTCTATCTTACCTCTACTGCCAGGCAGTAATGCCCAATGTGTTTCTAGAGAATTCCCTATTTAGTGGGCATGTACAGGGCTGAATTCTTCCAGGTCCATCAGACAGTTTGGGTCAGGTTTTGTCAAAGGCTTGAACCTTGCTTCATTTTAAAGGCTGTAGGTGGAACCTGCAATCCTACAAAAGCAGCAGGCAGTCTGAAATTTGGACCAGTCCTCAGCTTGAGGATTGGTAGACAAGTCAGGCATGAGGGACAAAAGAGATGGGAATTTCTCTGGAAGAAAACCAGCCAGCACAAATCTAGCGTCCAAATGACTGGCCTGTGGGGTAGAGAATAACACGTACTCTGCAAGTGACGAGTAGTTTCGATCTACTGGAGCCTGTAACCCACTAAGATTTTTGTGGGGAGGGAGTTATCATAAACTACTGCTACCCTCATGGAGGGGGATGACCTACCGAAGGCTGCATTGCAAATGTGTCCTGCATGGAGGAGAGGCTAAAGCAGTAGTGGAAACAAGCTCCCATGCAGTTCCCAACCCCCAAGCAGACTTGTGTAAAACATTACAGGCAAAGTGATCTGCCTACTGCAAGTTCAGTAGATTTCCTCCTCTTCAACCCCCCCACACCCCCCTTCATACACCTCTAGATGTGGACAATAGTCATCAGATTCATTCAGCTAGGAAATCTTTCTACAAACATGATGCCTAATGAGTTAAATGTCCCCATGCCAAAGCAGTGCCTAAAAATTAACTGGGGGTGTGGTGTGGGTTTTTGGAGGTGTTCAGTCTCCTCTTGCATTCCCATGTTATTACATTCTTGTCTTTTTCTTCTCTTCTTCCCCCCCCCCCCCCACCCCAACCCTGCATGCATCCTTTTGGCCATGCTACTTGCTTTTTCACTTAAATCCAGGCCAGCAGGACAGTGTCACTTTTCTCTGCTGCTTTAACCCACTGGAGTACAGTGAGCGACTCCAATAACCACACCAGGCCCCTCATGAGCCAGGTATCCCAAATAAACTGCAAGTGGCAGGACCATGAAAAGGAACCCTCCTCACTTGTTAGTGATTAGCTCTTGTGGTTTACTCTGGTTCTTTGCTTCAGACAGCTGAAGTGAGGGAATGAGACTTCATTCCCCAGTCTTTCAGTAAGATTTAAGGGGGGCTGGGAGAGAGAATCCTGTCAGGCATGGGGCAAGTTAATGTCCACTTTTCTGGGGTCTAACTTCAGCTGTCCCAAACCAACCTCCAGTATTAACACCCCCCCCCCCCCCAAAAAAAAAAAATAAGAAGGTAAACCATTCTCATGGAACAGTGCCTATGGAAACCTGAACTCCTCTCAGTCTGGGGGAGGTGTTGGCACATGATGTGGGAGACTTTTCTCTTCCTAATCTTGGCATGGGTTTAAATTCAGAAGCCTCTTCTGAGATGCAGGTCTGAATTCTCACAAGAGACAAACCATGTCCCCTAAGTTGATGGTTGCGATGTGAGGGGCAAGAGTGAAAGACTGAAGTTTTCAGAGCAGCCTTCTTCATAAGGAGGCTTAGTTTCCTGATGTCTGTCGTTGCAAAAGATGGGATCTTACTGAAAAATCCAGCCACCCACTTCCCCTGTGCTCTAGAGACAGCTGCCTGGGTAGAACAGCCTGCCCAGCAGCACAATGGGTAAGTGCTGTGGGCTTCGTCCTGCTAGTAAGCTTTGCCGCCACCAACAGGATCAGAAATGGCATGACCCACAATTTAAGAAGGCCCACTTGAGTACTGCCCTGAAAGCCAACCCCTTTGGAGGAGCTTCCCATGCAAAGGGAATTGTTCTTGGAAAAAGCTGGTGTAGAGACTAAGCAGCCCAATTCAGCTATCAGGAAATGTGTCAGTCCAGCTGATCAAGAACAGCAAGAAACTAGCAGCCTTTGTTCCTAATGACAGTTGCTTGAACCTCATTGAGGAAACTACCGAAGTTCTGGTTGCCGGCTTTGGCCGGAAGGGTCATGCTGTTGGTGACATTCCCGGTGTCTGCTTCAAGGTTGTCCAAAGTAGCCAGTGTTTCTCTTAGCCTTGTACAAAGGCAAGGAAGAGACCATGGTCATGAATTCCTGTCATGCCATCTAGGTTACTAATAAACTTCAGGTTGATGTTAAAAAAAAACGAACAACCAAAAACATTGAAAATTCCTTGCAGGTGGGCTGTTCCCAGAACAGCCCGTGAAGTTATTCATAGCACTCTGCCTTGTTTCGATGTTCAAAGGGTAGGTGGCAGCAAAGCAGTTGAGAAACAAAGTGTTAAAACCTGTGACTGAAATGTCTGCAATCCTCATTGCTACTGTTCCTTCAGCCTGCCAGAACTAGGGTGACCAGATGTCCTGTTTGTTTTTTAAAGGGATGGTCCCATATTTAAGCCCTCCTGCAGGTGTCCTGACTTTTTCTTTAAAAAGGGGAAATTGTCCCATATTTTCTTTCCCCCCCTCTTTTCTCTTCTCCCCCCCCCCCCCATCAGTACTAGCAGGTCCTGCTGCTGGCCAGATCCCTGCTCGCCAGTTGCCCATGCACCAGCACGGGGGGGGTGTGTGTGTGTGTGTGTGTGTAAGGCTGGTGGTGACACAAAGATGCAGGGCCAGCCGCTCCCCATGCTGGTCCATCAGCACAGCCCCTGCTGCATGCTGGCTCTCGGCCAGCAGGGCCCCCATCCTGTTTCCAACCAGCGTGAGCTGCGGTGGCTGGTAAGGGCAGGAGACAGCCAGTTACATGTCACCTCTCCTGCCCCCACACTGGCCCTTTATGTGCTCCCCCTTCTCGCTGTCCTCTCCCTTCTTTGCCCATTCACGCGCCCCACTACTCCTCCATATTTTTCCCCCCCCCCAGTGCATCCTGCTCCCAGCACACTGCAAAGAACCAGCCCAGGGTCGGATCACTCAGCTCACCAACAGCCTGCTCGGCAGGCTCCTTCCTTCCCCCCCCCCCCCACTGCCTCTAGCTGGAGCTACGCTCTGGGGGTGGTGGTAGGGGGAAGCTATTTCCAGTCAGTTTGTGCCCCTCTTCCTCCTCCCCCCTCACCCCCGCTCTGTCCCCTAGGCACCCTCCCCTGCTGAGCCACCTCTCTGGCTGGGTTCACTGAAGCCCCTGAAGTCCAGTTCCTTGGGCCCTGGTGCACAATGCATCTTAGGGCTTCCTGCCCATGCTGTAGCCAGGGCACAAGAGGCAGCTGTTGGGTTACATCTGTGGCCAGCAGCAGCCTGGAGTTGTTAGCTGCCTTTTGACATTGTGCAGGCAGGAAGGGACAAGCTGCTTCCAGCCATAGGGGAGCAGAGTGAGGGGGGGTGACTGGGAGGGGAGAAGAGATGAGCTCTGCAAAGACACTGGCCAGGTCATCTCTCCCCTGCATCTGGAAGCAGGTCCTGGCCCTTCCCTCCCACACAGTGCCAAAAGGCTGCTGCTGGTCACATTCTGGTATGAACCCTGGCAGAAATCTGGGGAGGGGAGGGTATGTGCCCCCTGCCCCGCACTGCACATGTTGCCTTAAAGATGTGGTACCAGGAGAAGCAAGTATGTCCCAGGGGCCTAGCCAGGCATGGAAGGCAGAGAGCACCGGGCAGGGAGGGTCAGGTCAGTCGGTCACCCCTGGTGTGTGTCCTCTCCCTGTGCAAACCCTAAAGCCTTAAAGATAAGAAGGTAAATAAAATGAATCCAACTACGCAGGATTTCTTTTTAACGCTGGCTCAGTCAACTTAATGTTAGTTTGAATGTTTGTACTGCATAGTTCTGATTTCTTTTGCTGTTGAACTCACTTAATGAGTAATTTTACTAGGTGTCCCATATTCAGCATGGGGAAATAAGGTCACCCTAGCCAGAACTGAGGCTTATTTCGCCAGTAGTTCTGTCACCTTCCAATCTCCCATCTCTTCCCTCCTATCTCAATTCCTGTACTTGGTTCAGCACTATTTAAGAAATACATGGACCGTTTGGGTGCTCATAGGAGCAGTTGGCCATTTCACAGGCTCTCTTTCTGGGAACAAACCTACAGTTTGCTTCGCTCAAACTTTTCATCTTTCTAAAGAGCCTGCTGTGGGCATGACATGCCAGAGAGACTGTAACAGACCTTGAACAAGTCAAACGTTCCAGTGTTGCCCTCTCCTGGAGCCTTGAATTGCCTCTACATGGTGGTCTTGCAAAGCAATGACTCTAATCTTTTGAGGAATCTGCTACATGACCACGATTGAGGTGTTGCTTATTCACAGATTGGGGGGGGGGGGGGGCGGAGGGGTGGATGAGTTTACATTATGGGCAGTCTCTTTATTCAGGCTTCAAGAATTGTTCTGATTCTGGCCAATCTCTTGCTATTGAAGTTCTTGTAACTTTTTGTCCACTTTCTTGACCATGTACATAGCGTGACTTAAGAAGCTTTTTGGCTTCAGGGGTTGAAATTCCTTGGTGGGACTCGTCAGTACAGAAATGGGTGGGTAAACATGGTCATGTTCATACATAGCTGCCTGGGTGGGTGACTGTGTTTTTGTTTGTGTTCAAAGCTTCTGAAGCTCTTCCGTTACTGTAAACAATAGTACCACAAATGTTCATTTTGCAGCATTGTTGTAGCTGTGTTGGTCCCAGCATACGAGAGACAAGGTGGGTGAGGTAATCTCTCTTACTGGACCAACTTCTTGGTCAAAGAGACAAGCTTTTGAGCACCACAGCACTCAAGGCTTCTAATCTGTCCCATGTGGTTAGATTTACATGGATCTCCTGCCTACAGGCCACCACAATAGGTGGAAACCCAGGGGCAAAGATTGATGCTCCTTGCCAGCAACAGACTGCTGCTTGGCCTTTCATTCCCAGCTCCCAGGTAGGCACCTCCAGCCTGCTGCTCCTGTGCAGTCAGCCTCCAGTTCCCTCCTGAGCCAAGCCCTCCTTACAATACTCAAGAGCTTATGAAGGGAGAGGCAGCCATTTCAACTGATACTCCTTGCATAGCAGGGAGAGAACTGAACCATTTGTGTCTGGAGATGGCCCTGCCAGAGCTGAAGCAGAGCAGTGGAGCAATATGGGGACACCTTAAGCACCAGTGTCTACTGTGCAAGACAGGCGTGATGGTGTACAGAACCTTTGTGGCTGACTCCTCCTTAATTTATGGCATGGGGTTCACTGCTTAAGCACATGCAAGCTGACATCTGCCTGCTTCCACTAGAGATGGCGAAAGGCTGTCGTCTTGTAAGCGGGGAATAGTCCCGCTATTGTGGGGGAACTTCACTGGTGTAGTGCAGAAGCCAGGAAAGTGGGCTAGCAAAAGGATCTGAGGACTCCCCTTTCACTCTCCTGTCTGGCAGAGTCCTCGTAACCCCAACAAGGCTGGGCCCAGGATTCCTGGGGGGCTCGACCCCCAACCCTGCTGTGGTTACCTAGGACAGGGGCTAGGGTGTCCCCACTCCAGGGTACTCTCTCTGCACTGGGCACTTCTCTGACCCACTGACCATTACATGCAAGTTAAAGCAAATGCAAGTTATTTAATCAACAACTAACTTTAAAAAGAATAAGGAATAATGAGAGAGGTTAAAGGAAACACATCACCCTGCTCTGTGGCAGGGAACATCACAAACAGGGTCTCTGGAAAAATCCAGGCAGTTCAGTCTGTTCCTTGTAAGTCCCAGGCCTCCTTCTCCGGCCCTGGCTGTGCTGCAGGGATGCTGTGGGTTGGCCACATGCTCTCAGGCTCCAAGTGGTAGGACTCTTCTTCCCAGTGTCGCCCCCAGCCCTGATCAGGGTTATGATCCAAGCCTGGCCTGCAGAGCCTCTTAGCTGAGGTGTCTCCCTGTGCTGGGCCTGCTGCCCAGGGTCCTCCTTGCTCTCCCCAGCTGCTCACAATACCCAGCTCAGGACTGCTCCAGTCCCAGCTCCACCACTCTGTCTCTGCACTGCTGCTGCTCTGCCTCCAGCTCCCTGGGCTGCTTCTTTGGCCCCTTTGGCTCTGGTTGCTGCAGCTCTGCTCCCAGGACAGGTCTGCTCTGCAGGCTGCTTCTGTGACTCTGCTCCCAGCACTGACCTGCTTCCTGGGCTGCTTTTCTGGCCCCTCTGGCTCTGGTTGCTGCAGCTGTCCTCCCAGGGCAAGTCTGCTCTCTGGGCTGTGCCTCTGGCTTTGGGGCTGCAGCTCTGCTCCCAGGACAGGGTCTGCTCTCTGGATCTGGCACAGCTCTGCTCCCCAGCTCAGCTTGCACCCCTGCTTTCTCCTTAGCTCAGCCCCACTCTGTCTGACCCAGGCAAATCCAGCTCACACAGAGGACAGGACCTCCCTGGCCTCCTGACTCTGATTAGCCTGCTCGCCCGGTCATTCAGGCTGACCTGGAGCACTGGCCTCTCCCCATTGTTCCTGGGGGCTGTCAGTCTCAGGGTCCTGATTCCCCATCAACCCTTCCCTCTTTTTTAGTACTGGGAGCTAGCAACTAAAACACCCCCACTGAATGTTAGTAAGGGGGGAAACAGTCCCCTTACATTCTGCAGGCTGACACACTCCAGTAGCTGCTAGCTAGCAAGCTGTGGTCTCTGGTTGCATTACCATGCAACAGCGCATGTATTACATGGCGGGAGGTGCATCCCTGTCTGAACACTGTGCTAAAGCCAATGAGGTGGTGAAACTGAAGCTGGCACGAGCACTGGGAGAGAGGAGTTGCTTTCTGGGCTCCAGGCACCTCACATGGATCATGGTTACAAAGGACCAAAACATCTGCTGTTTGGTAGTTCCCGAGCTGTTCTTAGCACCGCAGCCTGGGCTCTAGTCCGAGACTTGGTGCTGTGGGTTTTCTATTGCAATGTAGTGTACCCTCAGTGTCTTGGATCCTTCCTTACAAAAGGGTGGAATTTCTTTAGAGCAGGGACTTTCTTGGTTCTTTACCTAACAGAACGGGCCCGCCAGTCCTGATTGCACTAGAAGTAAAACATTGTAGCTAGGAATTTGTGTGCTCAAACTTCACTCTAAGCTAACACAAATTTTTAAGAACTCTGTTTCCTGTCTTCCTGACACTACTGCTGGAGGCAGTGGCTGACTCCTGCAAGCCCTTGGGATATGCATGCACAGAAATGGTCTGTGATCTTGAGGTTCCCTCCTGAGTGTAGCTGGAATAAGACTCTATCTCTCCCCCCTCCCCTTAACTCCAGAGACAACTAGTGGGTAGCCAAGTGCCAGTCATCACTCTTCCTGACCCCCCCGCCCCCAGTACCTCCTTGCCACCTTTAACACCTGTCACCAACCCAGCTCCATAGGGACTGCTGTGAAATAGCTTGAGGTGGAGGAAACAAAGTGGAATAGAATCTTTGTTGGGTTGGAGTGTTAAGATTACAAGCACTGGACTAATGGAGTGATTCACCTAGCATCTATGTAGATAGCAGTCTGGATTCCTTTTTGTACACTATACTTGCAGTGAGGGTGAAGGGGGAGAGACACACTTGTACTTTGAGATGAAGCTGCAATCTGACTGGGAATAACTAAACTGTGGGTCCTCTTACTTCATAGGGTATGTTCTGTTGTCCCACTACTGACCTCAACTCCAGCTGCAAAATGACCTGCTTTTTGCAAGAAAGGAGCAGGCTGGAATCCATAGAGTTCAGGTGGGGACTCCTTATTGATGTGCAGATGGCTTAGTGAGTGAGAGGAAAGCCTGACCCCATTCAGGTCCTTTCATCCCAGGCTCTTGACCTCTCCCACCTTGGGAGACGTGGTGAGGGGGGACAATCTGTAAATGGTTTGGTTTGCTCTCCAGAGGATGTGACCCTCATCCTTTGTCATGCACTGGAATAAGACAACACTGAAGAATAACAAGGTAGTGAGATCTACCACTACCAAGCCTTCTGAAGACAAGCTTATGGCAGCAACAGCCTTCCTCCAGAAAGCCTTCTGGAGGGGGCCTTTCAGATTCTGCAACTTAAATGGATAATAGCAAGACCACTGAACATGAAACCTTCTGCCTTTTTAGGGCTTGTCTACACTTGAAGTACTGTAGCTGTGCCAATGTAGTACTTCAGTGTGGACCTTCACTATGCCAATGGGAGGGGTTCTTCCACTGCTGTGGAGAATCCACTGTCCCTGAGAGATAGTGGCTAGGTTGACAGAGGGATCCTTCCATCAGCCTAGCTCTGTTTACACCAGGGGTTTGGTTTGCTTAACTACACCTCTCAAGGGTGTAGATATTTCCACACCCCTGAGTGATGCAGATTGGTCAATCTGACTCTTGAGTGAAGACCAGGCCTTAAAGTGTCACCCTACCTTCAGTTTCAATAACACGACTTATTTTCTACTATTTACCTCTTTCTGGAGGCTTACTTAGGCGAAGGTCCTGTAACAGTTCCTTGATGTCCATTCAGGACAGTGGAATTAATTGGCAACCACTGTGTATATCCTACTGGTTTTTTTGGCTTACGAACATGCAGGCTGCAGATTAGTGTATTTCCTGGTTGCACAGGGCCCTTTCATAGCTGTTTTGAATTCTCAGTGGGACATACCAAGCTAGACTGACATCAGGAATTATAAGAATTTGTCCTCAATAGAGTCAACCTTTCTCCCACCCACTAAAAAAGTTGGGACATATAGAATTAAAGAAGAAACATCTGACAGTTTATTTTAAGGCTCCTGACCTCCTGAGGTCCCTTCCAACCCTGATATTCTATGATTCTAACCCCTGAATAGCTTGATAAAGTAGGACCTCCCACCCCTGCCCTCCTAGGAAAACCTTGGAAGTAGGTTAATTAACCTGTGCCACAAACTCTGGCTTTCCCAATTATCATGCAATGAAAACTTTTTTTAAACTCTACTTAGCTTCAGCAGGGACCTTCTAATGATCTGTGTGAATGGCAGAGCTGAACAGAGAAATTTTCAGGTGAGAATTTTTCCCATATTGGGACAAAATTGTGACTCCCTGAGCTTTTTGGAGGAAAAAGGCTGCAGGGCTGGGTCTCCATCTCCCACTGGTCAGTCGCTTGCCCAGGATGTGGGAGACCCAGGTTCGAGTCTCTGGTCTGAATCTGGCAGAGCAGGGACTCAGACCTGGGTGTCTCTCATCCCAAATGAATCCCCTAACTCCTAAAATTTGTTTTATTTCCAAATAGCTGAGTTACTTCTGGTCAGCAGGTATTGACTACACATCTCTGTATTTTCTCCTCTTCACATGTATCCAGTTAAAATGAAAAGAAGTATTTGTGGCATCTTAGAGACTAACAGATTTATTTGAGCATAAGCTTCTGTGAGCTACAGCTCACTTCATTGGATGCATTCCACTGAATGCATCCGATGAAGTGAGCTGTAGCTCACGAAAGCTTATGCTCAAATTTGTTAGTCTGTATTCACAAAAAGAAAAGGAGGACTTGTGGCACCTTACAGACTGACACGGCTGCTACTCTGACACCAATTAAAATGGTTTCTCCCAGGGTGGGAAGGTGCCTCCCCCGTGCATGCACACCTATTTTATTGTACAATTAGATGAAAGTGTTGCTCTTGATGCTTCATATAAAGGCAAAAAGTGCTGGCACCTTCCTCCTGAAGTATCTGGTGCAGGCCAGCATAGAACACCTTTACCCAGTAAGAGTAGCAAACTAGCTTGATGGTCCACAAGGCAGTTTATTTGCAGGCTGCGAGATGACTTCACCATGGTCTTTAGTCCAATGCTTATCTTATGTATAAATGGTCGTGTCCATACCCTATTGCAAGTTTCCTGGTATAGTGTCTCCTTCAACTGGGGTAGTCAATAAGCAGACAGTGAGCCAGATCCCAACTGCCAGATGCTTTTGAACAGACCCCAAAATATTTGTATTGGTTTTTCTCTGGAGTCTGGATCTTCACTATTCCTTGACGAAGAAATTTGGAACTCGAAGGAAAAAATTGACTGCCCCTGCCTTAGCCACTGAGTAGAAGTTTGCTTTGTACATAACCCATCTGCATTAGATATTGTGTTATAGGAAACCCTGAGTGTTTACACACAACTCAGCTGAACCACATGCGAGACTTTTTTTTTTCTTCTGGTTTTGTGGTGTAGCTCTTCTATAATTTGCACATACTTCAGGTTGAGCTTTATTTTTAAGCTGTACCCTCCAGTTTTATCATTTTGAAATACTCTGGAAACGTAGTCACTTTATTTAGTTGAAAGTTTCTTTAAGTTGGAGGGAAATTCCAACTTGGCTAATGTTCTTGCTTAACTCAGAAGCTATAATAGATGGCTCCTTTCACCTCTAGAGTTAGGTGGCCTGATTCTCCTTTATTAAACCCATGTTAGTTCAGTGAAGTTGCTCCCACTTCTCCTCCATGCAAGTGAGAACAGAATTGCTGATTCATTGTTGAAGGTGGCAACACTAAAACTTGGATATCCTTCACCTGAAAAATTGTAGTGGGGAGGGAAATCACAATTCTAAGTGGCTATTTTTTTGTTTTGTGCTTGAATTAACTGATGGTGGGGGAATAGATTTGTATAGACTTGCCATTCATTCAGCAGATGCATGAATGGTAATCCAACAGCAGTAAGCTTCTGCTGTGATGGTCCCTGGAAAACCAACATCACTCTGGCAGATAGCAAATGGGCAAAGTGGTTGGTTGAGGTGCTGCTGTGCTTGATCTGTGATTGCAAGGGTGGGTTACACGTACAGTGCTTTGAGGTGGTAAGACTTGCAGCTTAACTCTCTCTAGCTTGGGGAGCAGGGTAAAGAATGTTGGAGGACTTCTTTAGCCTCTGTGTAAGAGGCACCTGATGAGTTATCTTCCTTGGAAGACCCAAGCAATTCCAAGAACTACTTCAGAAAGGAGAAACAAAGATGGGGCTGATTCACTGAACTCCAGTTGGACTGGAAAGTATAAGACCGAAGGTGACTAGTGATGGATATAGAGTCAGAGGAGAGGCTCTTGGTGCTAAAAGAGCATTGTAATGAAACTTCACTGTGGAGCATCAACTTCTTGAATTAAATAGGTGCACTATTTCCTAGCAGTTTGTCTTAAGACAATGAAGCTTCCACCACTTCCTTGGCCTTTGTATAAACTCTCAGTATCCTCTGCCTGGATTTTGTTTAGCTAAAATTTGTCCAATTTCTAAATTTCTCCCTCCATCTGTATTTACACGCTTGCTCTGCCATTATGCTAGCAACACCCTCCTAACTCATCAGTTAGCCAGCTGTACATAGTTCAGCCTTCCCTGCAGATCTCCAGCCCCTTGACCTCTTTCCTCGGAATACTCTAGCGTGTTTTTTTTTTTTTTCTGGTGATGAACTGAATGTTATGTTCCAGGTCTTGTCATCCTAGTCCATGCAGGAGGATAGATTTGTTTTTAGGAGGGGGATTGTTTCACTGTTTTCAATTTTGTTATGGCTTCTAACTTACTGGCATTACAGCTTTCCAGGTTTTTCCCTCTTTTTTGCATTTATGTCCCTAGATGCAACGTAGAATTTAATCTGAATTCCTGCCACTGTCTCCAGCCTTCCCAGATTCCTTGTCATTTGTCCCTTACTAGTTTAGGGAAGGGGTGGGGGAACTCTACCTTCCACACCTCTGAAAGGAGGGGGAATGTTGGTAGCTGTCCAACAGCACACAGCAGCGACCAGTTCAGAAGACCAGTGAAATGCCATATCCGATTGCAGTAGCTGACTGGACTACTCTAGCTGTACAGAGTGTCTGTCTGTTGTAGAGCTGGGTACTGGAGAAATGGCATCCACTGTAACCCACACAAATCCAGTTTAGTTCCTTGTCTCCCTCTAGCAGTGGAGCCACAAACTTAGGTTTGCTACCATCTCTGGAGCTGGAGAACCATTTGCTGAAGCAGTAGAAGTTCATGCTTTTATATCCACGGTCCCCAGTTAGTCTCTACAAACCTCTTATGGGCAATGATACCCTGGTCAGGCTCAGGAAGGAGGCGAGAGTTCTCATTTTATGCGGAAGATTGGATTAACTAGCTCAGGAGGTCTCCTCTTGGCTTGTTGACAATGGGCCAAATGCTAACCTTTTTGTAAGAGTGTGTACACCTCCAATGACTTCACTGGGAGTTGCACACCTGTACTGAGGTTCAGAATCTGACACCAGGTGTATAAATCCCCCCCCTTCCTTTGACATGGCCACTCCTTGAAATCCTAGTAGCTTTTTGGCCCACCTTCTAAATGGGGGGTGGGTGGGGCAGGGGGAAGTGTTCTAAAGCTGTACTGTTCAAGAATGTTCTAGGTTTGTTACCCCAGGGCTTATAACTAAAAACAGAAGCCCTTCATGGGACTGAGGGCACTTCTCAAGAAAGCTATTGGACTGGACACTATATATATAAATTTTAAAAGGCACTTTCTGAAAAGTCTCTGTAGAAATGGCGTTGTGTGGTTTCATGTTTGCTGGGTCTCCTGGATTTCTAAATCAAAATTCTATATGCAATATGTGCCAAGTGTTTGGTTTTTTTTGATCTTTCAATCATAATAGTGTGACCCGTGGGCCCAAGATGTGTCTGCACAGGTGTCCTGGAAGGCATGACTTTTAAGGCAGTGAGGTAACAAGGATGTAGCCAGAGGCCTAGTTTGGCCTGCTGAGCACCTCTAGATGGAAGTGTGATGGCAGGGACCCAACTTGGTGCATTTATGGGGCTGGCAACTGCAGGGGTGGATTCTTGCAAAGTGACTGAGAGAAACATGGACTCCCACAATCCAAGTTGCTGGCTTTTTTTTTTCTTGGAGGGGGAAGCTGGTTTCTTTAGGGTAGAACTTCTCTGTAAAATAAGTGGCAGAAGAACCATATTGTAAATTGATTCCAGACCACTCTAAGGAACAATCCTGTGTTGGAGTAGACCATGGGTAACATTGTGATAGGGCTTTCTCATCTGCAGTCTCACCCCTTCCAGTTGACACATAGCCCATTCGTTTCATAATCTTGATGTAACAAAACCACCTTGTGGCCTCTGTATTTGGGTTGATCTAATTTGGGATGGCAACCATTCCTGAATCAACAGCTTTGGGCTATTTTAGGTGGTGAAAATCTGCCATTGGCACCACTGAAGGAATTTACCAGTAGCAAGCTAATTGTGTAAATGTCCACTTGTTAAGATCTTCTTAAAGTTTTTCCCTAATCTGATTGGAATTTGCTATGTTTAACACTCGGTTGATTCTGTTTTTGGGGGTGGAGGTTTAACTTAATACATTGGATACATAATCAATACAGGAAGGAAATGCTTCTCTTAATACACCAGTCTGTGTGATTTTGGAGAATAGATCTTTTTTTTTATTTTGGCCACTCTGTGTAAAGTACTGCGCAACTGCGAAGAGTGGAGAGACTCATCAGCATCAATTTGTTCATTCCACTCTCAGGCCCCAGTTGAAACTGGGGCTCTTTGTACAAACATGCCAAGTAAGCCACAGCCCTGCCCCCAAAGAGGTCTCTGAGATCTGAGACAAAAGGTAGGAAAGGGAGTGTTTTCCCTATTTTACAGGTGGTGGTGTCTGGGAATGATGCACAGCAGCTCCCATTGAAGTCCATGACCAGCCCAGCTGCAACCACTCACCTTCTCTTGAAAATCCTACTCTAGGTGACATGCCCAAGGTTGCACAGGAAATATCAACACTTCAACCACATTCATTACTTTCACTGTCCTCCTCAGGTAAGAAGGGCAGGAGTAGTTTCTTGTGGTGACAGCCAGGGGTCAGGAGGACTCCCCTCTTCTCTACCAA
Organism: Chelonia mydas; assembly: GCF_015237465.2. NCBI lineage: Eukaryota > Metazoa > Chordata > Testudines > Cheloniidae > Chelonia > Chelonia mydas. The sequence continues at coordinate 254,934,611 of NC_057850.1, forward strand.
AGCTTACCATGGACTTGGTCAAGGGGCCTCAGCAAATTTTCACCTCTTTGCCTTCTAGGCATGGAACTCGGTCAAGTCAGTGGAGCTACTGGCATGCGTGAAGCTGGGCATGTGCTCAAGCACCTTGGCTGAATCGGGGTCTTGGTGTTGCCTTGCATCCATCTGTTTGGCTGCACAAGGCTCAACAGAAGCTGAGGTCTGGATCCGATTTGGTCTCCCTCTAGTTGCCATGATCCCATGAGTACACACAATCCCATGGCAATCCATGTTTCTCTAGCTCAATCAGTATATCTATATGACCATCACTGCCCTTCTACACAGGTGGTGATCCCTCCTAAAGCTGCACATGTACTTCTTTCTAAGCTGTTCGGTTCCATCACACTCTTGGGGGTGGGGTGGGGAGGCAGGATGTCATTGTCCTACGTTTTGCTGCTATTTAGGATTGGGAGAGGTAGCTAGGATTCCCTCTGAGGAGCTGCTGAACTCCACATCCATCACTTGGAAGGAAGACTGCATGCAACACAAAGCACTTGCTTTCCTCCTTCAACCCACAAGGTATCAACACCAAAAGTTGAACTGCCCTGTGGTGTAACTTTTGGTGTTGATACCTTGTGGGTTGAAGAGCCGCTTACCCATTGCTCTTCTCCCTGGCTCATATTGACTCCCCAGCTACTTCTCCAGAAGGCTGCCAATGGATTTGTATATCTGTTATTACACCACCCTCATGACCAGAGGAGGTGAGCACCTTCCAGTAGCAGATTAAGAACCGTGGTGAATATCTTATCACATTGTTTGCAGTGTGGCCGTAGCTGTGTTGGTCCCGGGATGCTCAATAGACAAGGTGGGTGAGAATTTTTTCTTTATTGGACCAACTTCTGTTGGTGAAAGACGTGCTTTTGATGGAGCCCTTCAGCTCTGTGTAGCTCAGAAGCATGTCTTTCGCCAATAGAAGTTGTCCAATAAAAGATATCACATCACCCACCTTCTCTCTAGTCTATCAGAGTTCATATTTTCTCTCCTTATCTTCCTATGGGGAGGGTTGTGTGTGCACTGAAGTGGTACCTTGATAGGGTTTTCAGTGTAATGCCACACTCTTTGTTAGAGCTTGGAGCCAAAAGTGGGGAGGGCTGCAGTGGTCCTTAGTTCCTGAGTGAGTTCCTTCCACAATCCAGAACTGGCCCCAAGAAGGGTCTGCCTCCTGCACAGATACTTAACCTAACGAGGGAATTTCTTAGAGCAGTGGGCCAGGTCTTCAGTTGGTATAAATCTGTAGCTCCATTGGCTAGCTGGGCTTTGCTTACACAGCGCTTGCCCAGAAACAGTAGGGTGCATATCACTTGTTAATTACAATTGTTAGTAATAACACTTCCACTGATTCGCTTCAAAATCATGTAAATACTCCTTCAAGGGAGACTGGGGTATCTTAATTGCCTCCTCTCCTAACTCACTAAGGACAGAACCAGCCACTACCCTTCTTGGGTTCAGTAAGAAAAGCCTATACCATCCCAGAGGCATAATCCCCATTCATGCATCCTGGTTTCTCCAGTGCCCCATAGGTTTGTTTTTTCACCTGTTCAGTTTTTAAACCTGCCTCCAGGATAATATGACACTAAAGCCAGTGGCTGAGTGAAATAGCTATCACTGCTGTGCGGCAGAGGAATTGCAGAGCTGTAAACTGCTCCCGAAATAGAGCAGATGATGTGTCAAACTGCCCAACCATCCAAACGCTCTACGATCTGATCGCTGTGGACAGTAAAATGGGGATGGGTGAACTGTTTGGAGGAGCTGGGATGGAAACTCATGCATCTTCTGCTCAGCTGTGCACAGCTCTAAGGCTAAAACCTCTTCTGATGGTTCCCAAATGTTTAGGTGAACCCTGCTGAGTCTTATCTCTACCTGTGGCACACAGTGCCGAATACAAGGAGAGGCTGTTCTTGAACTATTTCTGGCCCACCCAAAACCAGGGGTACTATCTTAGAAAGCTCCTATATCTATCTAACTCTGCTTTTGTGGAAGGCTCAAATAAGCATAGAGAGCCAAAGCTTGAGACTTCCATTAAACCCTTATCGTATTTAAACTATTGTGCTCTAAACACTACTTAATATCTCTGGGCAATTAGGGAAACTGTTGCCTTTTGCCACAAGGAGTCTTCCTTCTGTAAATCTTTGTTGGCTGAGCCAGGGCTAGAAAACTCTCTGCGTCTGAACGAAAGTAGGATTTCTAGGACATGCAGGATTGGGGGAGCGTGGAAAGGGAGAGGCCAGTGCTTTGCATGACGTCCATCACGAAGCTGTTTAAATTTGGGAGGCCAGGCTTAACAAAAGGCTGGCTGAGGTGTTAGGGAGACAAATGAGTGATTCATTACAAAGTCAGATGTGTTTTTTGGCACTGGAGCGGACAGACGAGACTGACATTAACACATGGCATGCTGCGAGGATTATTGGAGCTGTGCCACAAATGCCCATGTCCTGAAGAATTGAGGGCTAGCTTGACTCCTAGAAAGAACAGGAGGACTTGTGGCACCTTAGACTGACAAATTTATTTTGAGCAGAAGCTTTCATGGGCTACAGCTCACTTCATTGGATGGAACATATAGTAAGAATAAACTTTTGTAGTGATAATCAAGATGGCCCATTTAGACAGTTGAAAAGAAGGTGTGAGGATACTTAGGGAAATATATTCAATATGTGTAATGACCCAGCCACTCCTAGTCTCTATTCAAACCCAAGTTAATGATATCTAGTTTGCATATTAATTCAAAAGCTCAGCAGTTTCTCTTTGGAGTCTGTTTCTGAAGCTTTTCTGTTGCAAAATTGCCACCCTTAAATCTTTTACTGAGTGGCCAGAGTTTGAAGTGTTCTCCTACCAGTTTTTGAATGTTATGGTTTGTGTCCATTTATTCTTTTGCATAGAGATCTTCTGGAAAGAGCAGAACTGTCACCATTCTAGTACCTAAATCCAGTGGATTGTGTAATCTAAGTAGAAGTGACTCCCCTATAAACTTATGTCTCCGTAGCAGCAGGGTCCTAATAACCAAAAACCCTTTTGGATGTGCTCTAATATTGCTTATTAACAGGAGGGCCACGTGAAAATAACCATAGGCAACACCTAGCACCTTGATAGGTGACTAAAGTGGGGACAACTCATTTATAGATGGGCCAGAGATGCCAAGTGCAGACCTGGATAGGGTGGGGGTTGGATTTTGATGCCTCTAAAGGACCTTATACCCTTGCTCATGTCCTTTGTACCTGCTGTGTCCTTTGTAGCCACTTTGGAGAAGAATTGGAATTTTGAGTGCCTTTTATTTTACACATGAAACTACTAAGCATGGAAAGCTCTTGGGCTAAAATCTCTAGTGGACTATATTGATGTAATTCTGTTTATGTCAATGGAGCAGCACTGGTTTATGCCAACAGATAACATAGGCATTGGCTGTACGCTGTTGCTGTAATGACTGCCCATTCTTGTGCGTAAGATCTCTGGTCACAGCCCTCACATCAGCCTTGCCTTCTCTTGCTGACTCAAAGGTGGGAGGAGGGGATGTCTATTACTTGAACTGTCAAACTTGTAGCTGTCTCTTAGCTGCTGTTTTCAGCAAACCAAGCAGGGGGTGGGAGATGTCCTAGCTTCTGCTGCAGCTAATTCTGGAGCCTCTGTCCCAAACAGTGGGGCACTGAAGGGGTTAAACTCCCCCCTCCTTCAGCCTATTGCTTCTCCTTCCACTACTTTCTTCTTATGCCTCCCTGTACCAACACTCCACAGCTACGCTTTGCCTGCGATCTAGTGGGATCCATGCCAGAAGGAATAACCTTAAGCCAAAAAAAGTATCACTAGAATAATTAACAGTTCTGGGTTGCTAAGAATTCTCCAGGAGGGTGGAGAGGGGGTTATCCATGAAGCTGGCCAACCAATGCGGGTGAGGGAAAAGACTGAGGCGAGAATATAACTCCTGGCACAAACTGCGGAGGGTGAAGCTAATGCTGTCTTAAATTTGTGAGTGAAAGCTCCCTGGCCCACGCATTCCACTGGCACCAGAGTTCACCAGCAGGTTTTAAGTTGAGTAAAAATCCTCCATAAATCTAGCTGATGGTTGTCTCATTCCTGAGAGGATGAAGGGGAGGGGGGCAAAACCCTACTCGCTTACAAACAAAATGGGTTGTTCCAGGGGAATTAGGTCACTGGGAGCGCGGGGTGCCAAGCTACCCAGAAGCTCCCAAACGAGGGAGTGAATGTAATCATCGAAAAACAAAAAACTGAAGAATGCGGCAGTGGTTCCAAAGCTGACATGTGGCAGGGAACTGGTCAACCTTCTGGTATGAGCCATGCTACAAGCAAGAGAATGTTGAAAAGACCAGTTGAGCTGGAGTCTAGATGTGCACATTTCTCACGTTTCCATGCTGGTAAATCTCTGCTCTGCAACCAAAAATCACAGCCTTAGTTAAAATAAAGGCTGGGGGTGGGGGAAGCAGCCTGGAAGCTTCCAGAACAAGCCTTCTTGTGAGGAATAGAAGGCCTGGGGGCCTAGTCTACACTTAGAATTTAGATGAACACGTTGCTGAGGGGTGTGGCTTTTGGGTATCAGTCTACCTAACCCTTGGTGTAGACACAGCTAGGTCAATGGAATAATGCTTCCATCAACCCAAGCAACAGTTGCTAGGGAGGTGGCTTCCCTACAACAATGGGAAAACACTTTTTGTTGTCGTAAGCTGTCTATGCTATGGGCTGTAGCTATGCCACTGTAGCTTCTCTCGAGTGGATGAGCCCATAGCCTTGTGACTAAGGTCAAGTACTGGAACTAGCTGACCTGGGTTTGGTTCCTTGCTCTGCTGTTGAATATCTGCATACATGGGCTTGTATCCTCCCCTTCTGTAAAAGGGTGGTACTGCCCTACTTGAAAGTAGTGCTGTCAGGCTTAATTCATTATTTGTGAAGCTCTTTTCAGGGCTGTGGAAGCTTAAAATGTTTACTTCTGGTTGGCAGGAGGCAAAAATAGCCTTTCTGTATGGTATTTTGGTACTACGGGTCCTATACAGGAATGCACCGTAATGAGAACTCTTCCAACTGTCTTCACCATCTCACTGGAGCCAAGTCGTGAATTCCCAAAGTTCAAGGCAAAAGTTCAGCATTATCAGCTCATGCTGTGAAGCATCTACACTTCAGGGGCAAAATTAACCCACCATCATATGCCAGCCATGAACTTCAGGAGAGGGCAAAGACTGAGGGAATCACATGGAAGTGGACAGGCCAGCAGGGGAAAGGTGAATTTGACAGGCCTCGATGTAAAGATGGCTGAGGGCACACAAAAGGATAACCTGATGGGAAGTAAAGGGAGAAGAGGAGGGCAAGGATGGGGCCCTATGGGCCCCTCATGGAGAATGCAGGAAGGAGGACCCTCTGAACAAAAGAGCACCGAGGAAGATAACTAAGGGAAAATGAAGTTGCAAAAACCAACCCCCAGAGGGGATGATGGTCATCAGTGTCAGAGGGGGGCCACTGACATTGAGGATGGAGTTGGCCCAGAGACTTATCTATCCTGAACTGATTCTGAATTCGGTATCTTACTAGTTAAACATTGTATATTGCTAGCACATGACATGAATGTTCCATGATGTGTATGTAGCTGCCTGTTTGTTAGTTTCCAGATAGAGTAGATTGTGTTAGGTGTTTCAGAGGTCCAAACCAAAGTGGCCTGGGATCTGTCTACCTGCAATGCCCCCTTCTGTGGTGGTGTGACACAGGGAGAAATCAATAGGGGCTTTCCACCTAGCTGTCCCTTAATTTATAACTGAGGGAGCTGCTGACAGGATGTTCTTGAGGGGCAAGGTGCTTGACTTGCACTGAGACACCCAGAAGGCCAACAAATCTGGGCTGAGGTTTGGAGGGGATCTTATTGTGGCATGGGGGTAAGGGGTGGGTGGGTGGGTTTTTTTTGTGGTAGCCAAAGTGTGTGTGTGGGGGGATTTCAGTTTTGTGCTGAAGTTCAGAGAATGGTGGAATTTTGCTACTTTTTTTATGGTGATGGACTTCTTGATGGCTTTTTGGATCAAGTTGGATTGCACATCGAAAGTCTGGTATAAGCATCTCCTGTTCTGTAAGTTGGAATCTATTGAACATACTAGCTGGATGGCTACTTCGGGAAACCTGAAATAACTTAAGGGAGGTTCCCCATGACTTGTATTGGTAAAATGAAAAATCTCTTCAGTTTACCTCTCAGGTCTACAACAGAGCTATATGTTGTATTCCTCTTACAGACAACTAAATAGCCAGTTACAATTCACTGGTGTAGTATTTTCTGTAAGCACTGGACTAGTGAAAACAAGTGTGGTGAATGCTTCATGAATTACTGGCCTTCAAAGACTAGACCAGGCATCAAACAGATGTCCAGATTAATCTCCATTGAAGTCCATGTAATTGTCCCAGAGAGAGATTGGACCCATTAAACTAAAGTAGTGTTTTTCCTTTGTAGAAGAAGGTATGATGTGGGCCCAAGTTAGGAAAGTTATGGGGAGGAGGGGAAAATCCCAATTTGGAATTGCTGGAAGGAAAAGACATCAGATCTGTTCCACATGGTCCAGTCTGAACTAGTGTCTGGCTTCCTTCACTTGAGTCACTGGGCTATGTCGTGTGCTTCTGCAGAGTCATTGGGCTGTGACATACTGGATACAACAGAGTTGCCTCTCAAAGCATTTTTGGGAGAAAGGAGAAGGTCAGAAGGAAAAGAGGGGCTGGCATAGGCAGTAGAACTGCCAGCAAAGTAGTCAAGTAAAAAGGGAAGATATCCACTGGGGGAGGAGCGTGTCGTGCAGATTTACCATGGAGAAATCCTGTGGAAGCGGAGAGTGGACTGCTGGATTTCACCAGGCCTGGCATTCCAGGCAGATGTAGCCGAGCAGTTTTCTTGCAGTGATGTAGCTCTGCTTGGCTCAGGCAACTCCCAATTTATATCAAACTGGGAGTGAACTCACTGGCTTCTGCCTCTCTCTCTCATCCCGCTTGGACTGATCACCAACAAATCATCTTGCTAGGTAGAGAACTAAAGCTTTAGCTTAGAGCCTGTCTAAAACCAGGGCTCATTGGGGAGTAGCATCTATCTAGAAGTTCAGGCAAATCCATATTGCCACAAATACGTAGCTGTCTAGGGACTCTGCTGCTGTCCGTGTGGGGCACGCTATAGTAAGCTGGAAGTTTCAAGATCCAGCCCCGCGCGCGCTCTCTCTCTCTCTCTCTCTCTCTGTGTGAATATTAGAGCATGGATCACTGCAATTTGATATTAGAGGGGAAACCTTTTAGCATTGTAGGGCTGGGCACAACTGAGCATCCAGGGCAGTACCACTTGCCAACAGTTTATTGCAATATTGAAAGCAGGTATAATGCCAGTGTCTCTTTAAAAAGAGACGAGACTAGTTTTAATGATTCCCAACTAAGCACTGCATTTTGCAGTAAGATGCAGACTGAATGGTGAAACATGACTAATATAAATCCACGGTCAGTCTTAGAAATCGTTCCCACCAACAATAACCACCTCCTAGGGGGGGAGCTGGGATTGTTCCGGGAACACCTCTACTGTCAAATGCATCCTAGACTTTTCGCTGAAATTATCTGTAGTGTCCAGAGGCCACATCCAAGATCAGGGCCCCATTGTGCCAGGTGCTGGGGAGAGAGATGCACAGTAAGAGTCTTGTCTAAAAAGACGACAAGACCGGCAAAGGGTGGGATGGGGCACAGTAGGGTGAAGTGTCTTGCTCAGTGTCACAGCAGGCCGTGGGGAATAGAACCCAGGTCTCTGACTTCCGGTCCAGTGCCTGACCCACTAGCCCACTCTCCCTCTTAAGGACCAAAAGTAATTTTTCTTAGAGCCATCTGATTGATAAACAAGCAGTCGGGCTCAGTCCAGGACTTAGTGGATGGGCATTTCCCCTTCAAGTCAAAATAACACCATCACATGTAGCCGCCTAGGTGGCAGTTTCACCAAAGCTGAGGATTTTTTTCACAGGGGGAGCATACATGAACTTCCTTCGCCCCGACAGAGCCCCGGACTCCTGGGCAGGAACAGCTCAGCCTCTGTGCAGAGCCGAGAGGGCATCTGACTTGGACACCATGGCCTCACAAGACCTCACTCAGCCTAGGTTGCATAAAAGGACTTGATGGATTATAAGGGTTCCATGCCGTGGCAGCCCTAAGCCAGCATTTCAGGCACCGGCACTGACACTCCCTGGCGCAGGGGGTGTGTGTGTGTTGGTGGCACTCTTTTGAAAATGCCACCTCAGCCCTTGGAACTGTCACAGTAAAGTCCTGATACTGCTAGGGTGGCACCCCCTGCTGGAATGGGCATAGATTTCATGCCACAGATGCATATTACTCTGCATCATTTGTTCCCCAGGAGTTCTTCGCCTGGAAGAAGGACTCTGTTTAACAGCTAGGAGAGGCGCACACTTCATTTTACTAGTTTTTCTCCCCCCGCTGCCTCATTTCTTGGTTTGGTTTTTCTGAATGGGACGACAGGCCTTTGTTGGCCAAGTAGCAGCAACTGCTACTGACCCTGTAAACTTGCTTTGGTCACGAGACCCCTTTTTATAACTTGTTCTCTTGCTTTGGCCTCAAGCAGACCTCAACAAAAAAGCCATGAAGCTGGGTTGGGTGATAAATGTCCATTATCATGCTCGTTGGATGGGTCTTTTCTCACTGAACTGAGGAAACAGGGGAGTTTTTTTCTGAAGCTTCGGCGTGGTCATCACTTACATTTTAAGTCGGCGTAGCTATGGCACTCAGGAATGTGGAGAAAAATCTATACCCCCAGAACCCTGTGGCTCTGCCCAGCTCACCCCAGGTGTAGACCTAGCTTCCCTTGACCTAGCTACCATTGCTTAAGAAGGTGGAGTTACATGCTTTTTTCCAGAACTGGAGTATGCTGCAGGGTTCTAGCTACAGTGATGCAATAGCCCCTGGAGTGTAGACCAGCTTTTAAGGTCCGAAGTTACTTCTGAAGGATATGGAAGAAGTGATGCCAAACCCTAGGCTGCTGAGCAAAGAAGGGCCAGCAAGCAGGCTGAAATCCAAAGAGTGGACTTGAAACTTTTTTTTTCTTTTTTCTCTACTCACTAGTCAGGACTCTGAGCTAATGAGCTGTTATACTTTCATGGTAGACAAGTTCCATCTTTGGAGATGTCATTCAGGCACCTTTCTGTAAAATTTTATTAAGGGGGTGAGCAGGAACCGGTGGCAAGGGTGGAAACCTACAAACTAGAGTTGTCCTATCACCTTGGCTATCAACCACAAGCCCCCATGGTCAATCCTGGAAGCATCCTGCAAAGACTCTTTGCACAGAGCAGTTAAAACATTCAGGTTACCACCGATCCATTTAATGCTTCGATATTTTACCATTTCTCTGGCTTTCCAGACACTAATCCCAAGCAACTGCTAAAGGCCTGAACTGACTGAGGGTTTTGGAGTGTTGCTATCTCAGTACTGTCTTTAAAGTCTGAGCTTTTTGGTTAGTGACTAATTTCAGGAGCCGTGTGTGTGTGTGTTTTTCCACCCCCCCTTTCAACTAGGCACCTTGAATGGGCCTTATTTTCAGAAGATGCTGAGCACCTGCCCTCTGAAAATCTGTTACCTTTAAGGTGTCCATTTGGGCACTGGAAAACTGAGGCACCAAAAATCACCAGTCACTTTACAAAATCTTAGCCATATATGTCCCCCTCATCTCTGTCGTATCCGACTGCTGCACAATCCTGGTGGTGTACATCTTCTGGAATATTGCACTGAGTGGTTCCAGATCAAGTAGATGAATAACTGGAGGCTGACTTGACTTACAAAATATGCCCTCCCCTCCCCCCCGCATATTTTTCTCTTCTCTTAGATTTGCATGTGCCTCCTAAGTAGTTAGCTGTAGAAATGTCAAGGAACAAACCGTTCAGGCAAGTGTGCTGATGGGTACACGTGGTGAATGGCCCACAGAATTTGCTGCAGCACTTAAATATTGCGTGTTCATGTCGAGTAGCCCTGCCTCAGTGAGGTTGGATGCCCCTTTTCCTTGGTAAGTAAAGAGCCCTGAGCATGTGTTGTATCCACATCCCATTTACAAAGAGGTTTAAAAATTACTTTTTTTGAAAACCGTCTTTGGGGAAAATGGCTAGTTTTTGGAATACTTTCACTCAATTGTTCACTTTTTGATTTTTTTTTTTTTTTTTCACTTATCAGTGCCTCCCCCTTATTTCTTTTTGTCCCCTTTTTCCTTCAGTCATTTTAAAAAAAAAAATCCAAATACTTCAAAAGTGGCCAAGAGGTGGGGGAGAACCATAAACAAAATCAGCAAAACAATTTTGGAGAAACAAAATGGGTCCATATTTTTAATCCCACAGAAGACCATTGACTTCTATGAAGTGGCTTTTAATGTTTCAGTCAACTCAGCTGGGTGTGGGGGCTCAGATCAGGGCTTGGAATACAAATATGTTTGTAAAGAAATATCTTGGCATTCCAGCATTCCAGCTATTGGCTGGGGATTGATTGCCTGCTTGGTAGGGAGAATCCCTATGTTTTTAACATGGAATTCCTCCTAAACATTAAAACAAAAGGATAACTTTTTAAGGTTCTAGAACCTTATTTTTAACTCAAAGTTGTCCATTTTCCTCCCCCTTCTTCCTGCCCTGTCTCTGCTGCCCTCCCCCCATATTGGGCCCTGTTAGGGGTCTGCAAGTTCTGAAACCAACAGAGTATGCTTCAGTGAAGGTGAACGCCCAGCCCTGCACTCGCTCTGTGTGTGTCTGTGCAAGGCTGAAACGTTCCAGTAAGCTTTTTAATTCTGGCTTTAGCAATTCTTCCTTTTTGGCTGGGGGAAATGCATCTTCAGGTCCCTCAAAACCCTGTATAGTGATTCCCATTGACTGACTACACTGGCACCTGGCCGGAAGAGGGCAGAGCCAGGAGAGCTGGCTACTGTTAGAAAAACCAACAAACTGCTCATGCTTCCAACAGATGTTCCTGCAGCTTCTTTACTCCCTGGGGCCGGTGCCAGCCTGGTCAGCGTCCAGCAGCCAGTCACTCGACACCAGGAACAGTATGCTAGCTTCTTTTGTTGCACATTGTACAAGTCAAGGACCTTGTGCTTGAAGGGGATGGGATACCTATTCCCCTCCCCCCGCCAAGCTCCCAAATCACTTAACTTAGAGGAACAAACCTGAAAACTAAAGCCTCTTGGTGGCATAACCTGAACCTAGGCCTGAAGGTGGGTGAGTTATGAGAGCAGGGTGGTTCATTACATAGAACCAATGATTGCAGAGCCATAATGCAGTACATGTGCTGTGTATCTCTCTCCTTTTCACCCCCAACTCCGTGAGGGTGGCACCAACTGGAGATGCTAGAATGTAGTTTGAGCATGGTAGCTGTTTTCTGACTAGTCCATTCTCTTTTTTTCCCTCCCCAACCCTGTGCCCTGGTCTCTTCACAGGCTGACTGGGAATGAACCTCTGACCATCCTCCCTCTGACTTCAGAAATGGAGGAAGCTGCCGTCAAGGCCCATTACAAAGTGTGCGACCGCCTGAAGCTGGAGAAGAAGCAGCGCAGGATGTGCAGGCGGGATCCAGGGGTGGCCGAGACCCTCGTGGAGGCCATCAGCATGAGCGCCCTGGAATGCCAGTACCAGTTCCGCTTCGAACGGTGGAACTGCACCCTTGAGGGGCGCTACAGAGCCAGTCTGCTGAAGAGAGGTAAGTGAGGGGGGGGGACCAGTGGGGGATTTGCTCAGCCTTCTAGAGCAGTAGTTCTCAACCAGGGTACATAAGGTGGATAGAAAGACTGGCTAGATTGTCAGGCTCAACGGGTAGTGATCAATGGCTCCATGTCTAGTTGGCAGCCGGTATCAAGTGGAGTGCCCCAAGGGTCAGTCCTGGGGCCGGTTTTGTTCAATATCTTCATTAATGATCTGGAGGATGGTGTGGATTGCACCTTCAGCAAGTTTGCAGATGACACTAAACTGGGAGGAGAGGTAGATATGCTGGAGGGTAGGAATAGGATACAGAGGGCCCTAGACAAATTAGAGGATTGGCCCAAAAGAAATCTGAGATTCAACAAGGACAAGTGCAGAGTCCTGCACTTAGGACAGAAGAATCCCATGCACCGCTACAGACTAGGGACTGAGTGGCTAGGCAGCAGTTCTGCAGAAAAGGACCTAGGGGTTACAGTGGACGAGAAGCTGGATATGAGTCAACAATGTGCCATTGTTGCCAAGAAGGCCAATAGCATTTTGGGATGTATAAGTAGGGGCATTGCCAGCAGATCGAGGGACGTTATCATTCCCCTCTATTCAACATTGGTGAGGCCTCATCTGGAGTAGTGTGGGGCCCAAAACTGGACACAGTACAAGGATGTGGAAAAATTGGAAGACATCCAGCGGAGGGCAACAAAAATGATTAGGGGACTGGAACACATGACTTATGAGGAGAAGCTGAGGGAACTGGGATTGTTTAGTCCGCAGAAGAGAAGAATGAGGGGGGATTTGATAGCTGCTTTCAACTACCTGAAAGGGGGTTCCAAAGAGGATGGATCTAGACTGTTCTCAGTGGTAGATGACAGAACGAGGAGTAATGGTCTCAAGTTGCAGTGGGGGAGATTTACGCTGGCTATTAGGAAAAGCTACCAATTGACTTCAGTGGAGTTTCACAGATGGACTCAATAGGCTAAATTATCTGCCCTCTGTTCTGTCTCTAAATGCAAGAGTTTTAACAGAGGGTAGAATTTGCCCCAATCCACCCCCCAGACTTTTTTTCTTTTAAGGTAAGAAACGCTCTTAATAAACCATGAAACTTGGAGTGGTGCCTAAAGAGTACACCACTTTCAGACCAAAATGCTTTGAATCTTCTCCTCCTTAAAATGAAGGCATAAAGCAGGATGTGCCCAGCTGCTTTATTTTGTGAAAGGGAAACAAAGCACAAATGAAGGGGCATAGAGGATATGCTGAGTCAGCTTTTGCCAGGTCCTAGTGCAAAGTAAACATTGCAAAAGCTTCATTTCATTCAGCCCTACTTGTCCCGGCCTGGAATGGCTCCAGGTCGAGGACCGTATGGATGGTTAATTTACACTGTCTCTGAGCCGCTCTGGAGAGCAGAAGAGGGGAGTGAATATTGGTGGCGAGTCTTGTAAGTCACCTAACCTTGTGTGAAGGGAGGGAACTAAGTCTCACTGTAATACTGCATACAAGTGAAGCTAGTTGGAAGAGGCAAAAACCCACTTCCTGTTTTCCCTAATGGAAAACAAGATGGTGTTTTGGCAAAGTGCTTAGAGATTCCCTGGGTGAAAGGGCGGGGGCTCTGGAAAGGCAAAAACTAACTTTAGACTCTCTCACCATCCCCTTTGAGATGGCCGAGTAATGCTATACCCCTCTTCCAGATTGAGACATTAAGGGAAAGTCATCCCATCAATGAGAGCTGGGAATGGAACCCAGGTGTCCTGACACAAACACTTGCTCAGTGGCATGCTGTGACATTTTGAGTCAGGCATGCAACCGTACACTTGCTTGCAAAATGGCCTTGCACGTACAGTGCATGTGAAGTCACTCTGTGCAGAGGATGTCATTTTGTTCAGGGAGTAGATGGAATCGTTCTGTGGGTCCGGCTGGTCATGGGGCATACAACATGTGTCATTCGCGTATGCACGGCACAGCACTGCCTCTGCTCTGACCATGAGACACTCCTTCCTCTCTGCACCCATCTTCAGGTAGTACAAAATTTAATCACTTGAAGTGTTGGGTCTAAACTGATGGCCTGTCCTTGACTGTGTGGAACAAGGAAAGTCCTATGAAACCCTAGACTCTGAACCTGAGCTATAAGACGTTTAAAAATATCTCCGCTTGCCAGAACTACCCCTGGTTAATGGAGCTTACAGAGTACAAGCTCTTTCTTATACTGACACCTGGAGGCCACAGTCTGTTCCTTCCAGCTGAGAGCTGGCTTGATGGACAGCCATTACCCCATTAAAGGTGCTTGAATTTTAGCTGCCTAAAAACGTGGCATAACAAATGACAGCCCTGCAGGTTCCAGTAGTCTGCCTGCTGCCTCGTTGTTCCATGTTTTATTTCTTTGGCATTCTCTGCCCTCCAGAGGCTGTAAATCCTGCCGATATTGTGCCTGTAGCATAATATGCTGCCCTTGGAATCTTTCACTTCTCCACAAGGGGAGTTCTTGGTTCCTGTCTCAGCACTGCAAGAGCCATTACCCTGGGGCAAAGGGGAAGGTGTGTTCTCTAGTAATCTGCAGTTACTCAAATGTGCCAGCATGGAGATAGTCGCGCCCCCCCCCCCCCCACCCGCCTCCCAACTTTCTTTGAGCTACTGCACCTTTTGAAGGAGGAGAGAAACTTGCCTGTCTTCTCTGTATCTTGCATTCGGTCACCAAAAGTGCCTGATCACTGGGTTGTAACTTCCAGAGAAGTGCTCCTTTTTAACGATTTAAAAAAAAAAAATCCCTTTAACTGTATGTATTATCCTCTTTGGATGCCCTTTTTGGAGACTTGCAAGTGATCTGGAAATGGCTGAAACTGGATCACCGTAGATGGCAGGCTCTCCAGACACTTGAGGTTAGAATGCCTGCATTGATTTAGAGTCTATTATCTTGTTACAAAATATCTTGGTGCAATCAAATAGTGCACTGCAGAGATGGCTCTAATTCTGGCCAGAGCCAAATGTCACATGAACTTGACTGAACTGGCTGAGCTGCCGGAGAGAGATGATACGCAGGCCGGTGGGCATTGGGAATCTGAGTCTCAAAGGATGGAGGAGGGAGAAGTGGAGAGCAAGCTTTTATACCTTTATGGGCTGGTTGTGAAATCGACCTAAGAGGAGCAAGCTTACATTGAAGTTTTGCCACTAAGCAGTGCCGTGGCAGCATGCCAGCCAAATGATCCCTTCTCCCCAAATTCATTTTCAGGCTGTGTTTTGATACACCCCCTGCAGTGCACAGAGCCTGGGCTATTTTATCTGGGGCCTGTTGCGCTTCCTGTGTATCCAGGGTAGCATTGTATTGACAAGGCCAAGAACCCAGATGCAAAAATGCCTGTTGCCTTTTTCTAGCACATCTGTTGCTGGCTGTTTCACATTGATGGCTGATGGCGTTTCCTTCAGGATCTCTAGCCACATAATGTATTTTTGATCTCCTGTTCCAATATCAGGCTTTATACTGTAAGCAGGATCTGAAGGAATGCGTCCCTGACAGCTAGCTGGGAGGAGAAGAGACTGTGGGTGTGTTCATGTAAATACAATTTGCTCCTGCTCTTTTTCCATATTCATCATTTACAGCTGTGTCAAAGGATCAACTTTGGCTGGTGTTGGGTACAAATGACCTTCATACTGAATGGTAACCATATTTCAGCACCCCAGCAATGTTGTAACTTATTGTAGGAATACAGGAAAGCAGAACTGTGCTTAACCTGTCCCAAATGAAGGGGGGCACCCTCAGTCGTAAAAACCTTGTTAAGCAGGGGCTTGAATGTCAGAGCCCTGTGAAAGTAAAAGGGGTTGGGAACAGGAGTTGTGGTGTCCTGGTCAGGAGGCTGCACTGCTCTGCGCCCCCGCCCCTTCCCAAGGGGTCCTCTCTAGACTGGCTTAGCCTGTTTTTCTCCTAAAAGGAATAGAGCTAAATAAGGTTCATTAGGAATCTCTTTTGAGCAATTAAAACAAATCAGAGCTGAAATCACTTGATGAGGCAATGTTTCTGCCCAGCATGCAAAAGAGCTGAAAATCACTGAGACTGATGTGCAGAGGTCCCCCCCACCCACACACACCCAGGGTGGGAGGTGAACTCTGCAGATGCACCTCTGAACTCTGGGTCTGCACTGACCAAGAGCAGCAACTGTGAGTGAGGTGCAGAAAAGGCTCAAGCATGTAAAAGGGACTTTTGGGTTGCTGGACTTAAGAACCTGAGGGGAAAAGGGCACTGCCCAACCTACTTGGGGATTGGTCTTTTAGTCATGGCTTGTGTTTATGAACCCTGTTTGTGCTGGTTTCCCAAATTAATGCCAAGTTACTTCCCTCCTTTTATTAAGTTTCTTTTCTACACTCACTCTGTGCTTGCAAGAGGAGAAGTATTGCCTCTCAGAGGCGCCCAGGGGTGGTATGTTTCAGAGTAGCAGCCGTGTTAGTCTGTATTCGCAAAAAGAAAAGGAGTACTTGTGGCACCTTAGACTAACCAATTTATTTAAGCATAAGCTTTTGTGAGCTACAGCTCACTTCATTGGATGCATACTGTGGAAAATACAGAAGATGTTCTTGTTCTTATGGTTTGTATGTATAAGAACATCTTCTGTATTTTCCACAGTATGCATCCGATGAAGTGAGCTGTAGCTCACAAAAGCTTATGCTTAAATAAATTGGTTAGTCTCTAAGGTGCCACAAGTACTCCTTTTCTTCAGGGGTGGTATGTAATTTTCCCAGGTTACTGGGTGGCAACTTGAGCCGGTTCTGTGTTGGATCGATGGAAAGGAACCCCTAGATGTTGAACCCATCTCTGGCTGCCACTGGCTCCACCTGGCAGAAGGGTTACAACATGGCTGCAAATTCTCATTTCTGTACTTTATAGTGTAACACTGACAGACCCTGGCCGTCAGCAGGTGGGATCGAATCTGGGACCTCTTAGAGATTGACAGCCTTGGCTAAGTGGTCTCAGTGCCACTAGATGGGACAGAGCACCACACCCAGGAGATGTGTGCATTACAATAGCACTCGCAGCAGCAGAGAGACCAGTGTCCTACTCCAAAAGCACTCGCCTCTATCCCTATCTAAAGATTACCACTTCTAGCTATATAGAGCTTATGACACACACCTGAGCAGTTTAGAATCCCTGCAGTGGAGCACACTGCTTCACCCTACAAATCTAGGCATCTCTCTGCCAAATCCAGTTTCTCCACTGTTCTGTTCGCATCCAAAAGTTAGCAGGAGAAAGTTGCCACAAACCAATATTGGAGTGTTGAATGCTTCCATTGATTTTTACATTTGTCAGTGGCCGCTCTGTAATACACAATCTTTTCTGTGTGACGGGATCACTTACAGCAACTGAGCACCCCTGCCATGATTGGAGCAAGTCTGCAACTCTAATAGAGGTTCGCCTGCTTGAGATGGGCCAAATCATGGGGTTGTGTGATGATTATGTGGCATGGGCAACAGTCACCTTCAGCCACTGCCCTTTGAACGTTGGGTTTTGTAACACCTCTAGAGTCTAGCCTGTCTGGTACCAAGATAAGAAACAGCCAACAAATGCTGCAGTGTGTGGAATTGGGGATTTTCGTAGGGGCCATGCCTCTCCGCATTCGTATTGGATGTGTGTGGGGGGGAATGGCCCTGTGTAGAGATGTTTAGCTCTGTGTGGCCTGCAGTAAATGAGGGGTGATGGGGGTTCACCCACCCTAAGAGCACCTCCTCCTGGCTAGGCATGGCACAGCAGCGTGCTTGCCATATGGTGCCCCCTGCTGATGGCCACTCTACTGTGGTGGTGGTCTCTTTAGAGCTCAGCCCTCTGTTTAGGTCACTCCATGGTCCCCACTTCCAGGATTAGTCTCACACAGGACCAACTGTGTGGAGGGCACCTCCAGCAGTTCTGTGCCACTTCCCAGTGGCTGGTAGGGGAATCCCAGGCCCACCCTCTACACTGGGTTCCAGCCAGGAACCCTATAATCAGCAGCCAGCTCCTACAGTTTCCTTCCTTCCTACTGTTTCCTTGGGCTTCTTCCTACCCTGCCTTCTCAGGCAAGGCATTCTTTCCCCACAGGGGTTGACCCTTCTTCCGGGGCTCATTCTTCCCCCTGAGCTTCCTCCTTCCCATCTCGTCTCTCTGACGCAGACTGGTGTCCCTTCAGCCTTCTCCTGCTACTACAGCTTCTCCCCCAGCTGGGCTTCATCAGCAATTAGTATTTATAAATCCCTGGGCCTCCTGTTAGAGGCTTCTGGGCCACCTTAACCCCTTCAGGGCTGGTGTGGGCTCGACACCCCATCACATTGGGCTATGACAATATAATGCCCAGCTCCTAGACAGAGCCTTCCGTCAGCAGATCTAAGTGTTTCACAGTCTCTTGTGTTTTCCTCCCAACACCCCAGTGATGTAGGGCAGTGCGGTTATCCTCATTGTTCAGATGGGGAACTGAGGCAGAGAGGCCAAGTGGCATGCCCAAGGTCACACAGGAAGTCTGTAGTAAAGCAGGAAATGGAACCTGCATCTCCCAAGTTCAGACTTCCAGTAGGCCCTTGCTGTCGACCTGACTCTTACTTAGTGCTGTGTCCCTAGAAATCCATGGATCTGGGAATGCCCTGGCAATGCTAAAACTGGTGCTGGCCCAGCACCATGTAATCTCACTCCTGAAACTACTGCTTTGCATGGCCACTGCCAGATCCCTTCTAGCAGCGTGAACCTTCATGTCTTTGGGTGACCGACTAGCTGACAGACACCAGCCACTGTCTCACCCTTTGCTTGAGTGATTCACAAGATAGGGATTCTTGAGTCTGATCCAGAACCGAATTCTGGGATCTGATCTCAAACATGCAGTAGCTTTGTCTTGATAGTAGGTGACCTAGGAGCCATTTCTGTCTTCATCAGCTCCTTGCGTAATCTTGATCCAAGTCACTTAATCTGTCTGTGCCTCAGTTTAATTAACTGTAAAATGGATAGTCGCTACATTGTGTGAGGGTGTGTGCATGCACACAAGACACTTTTCAAATGTGACAGTGCCTTTTGGTAATGGGCCAGCTGCTGTGTAGGTTGCTCATCTCCCTGCTCAATTGTCTTGGACATTTATAAGGAATAACAACATACCTAGTTGTTTCCTTGAGCTCATGTGCTTCTGGAGCAGAAAGTCTTGTTCATATTCCCCACTGTAACCATTTAACTGCAAGTGGTTCTGCTGTGCAACAGTCATGATCATGAAGCTCTTGCTGACCTCAAATTTTGTTGTTTGTGGATTACTTAATGAGGATTTTGACTTGTTCCTCTGCTGGTTTTGGAGGCTGGGGATCTTCACAGATGCCCGCCCCCCTCCCAAACCCCCCCCCCAACACTTTCCCTCCTCCTTCCTCTCTGACTCAGGCATGGGCCTGGTCTATACTAACAATTCCTAACCATCATACCTATGCTGGTATGAGTGGTTTTTGTTTGTTTTAACTGGCATAGCTATGCCAGTATAAGCCCTACTGTAGATATAGTTTATAGCAGTATAAGTGTCTTTGCCAGCATAGCTTCTTTCTTAGGGAACTGGAGTGAGCTATGCCAGTAGAAGCCCTTTTTATGCCAGTATAAACTGCGTCTACACTAGAAGGGTTTGCTGGAATAGCTACACCAGCAAGTTTCCTCGTGTAAACAAGGCCTTAGCCACACATAGGATGAGAACTGCTGGTTGAGTGCTGATCTGTCCTTTCTCTCCTCACTTCTCTGCCACAGAGAGATTGTTCTTTTATATTCTCCAATATTTCACTCTGTGTCGTATAACCCTGTGTGGAATAATGCTTTTGGCATGACTTAATCCCTTCAGTCCAGTCCATTGGAGATAATTGTGTCCAGCAAGGCGGTCCTGCCACAAAGTAACACCGTCCTTTCTCTTCCTCTCCTAGGTTTTAAGGAAACAGCCTTCCTTTATGCTATTTCCTCGGCCGGGCTCACCCACGCCATGGCCAAGGCCTGCAGCGCTGGGCGCATGGAGCGCTGCACCTGCGACGAGGCCCCCGATCTGGAAAACCGAGAGGCCTGGCAGTGGGGCGGTTGCGGTGACAACCTCAAGTACAGCAACAAGTTTGTCAAGGAGTTCCTAGGGAAGAAATCCAACAAGGACCTGCGAGCCAGGGTGGACTTTCACAACAACCTTGTGGGCATGAAGGTGAGAGACTGCTCCTTCCAGCCACCCAATCTGGCTCCTGTGGAAATCTGCTCTTGGGGGAGTTAAGGGGTGGTCTGGGTTAATTCACTTTGCCTTTCACCTCCCTAGAGTTGGGTCTGAAGTGGAATCAGAGGAAGTCTCCCCTCCCCATCTTCTGGACTTGATCGCATCTGGCTACCTCTTGATAATACCATGGCCACTGCCAGGGTGCATGAGCGCCTCCCCTCAGGAGGAGCAGAATTGCACGCTGTTGCTGTCAGGACTAAGATGCCCCCTGAAGAGCTTTTGAGAAGCTTCCCACCTTCTGCAGCAAGGGAGACTTAGATTAGATATTCAGATAAACATTCTGTAAACTCTGGAATAGGCTTCCCAGGGAAGGTGTGGCATCCCCGTCAATGGAGGATTTTTAAGAACAGTTTGGACAAACCTGTCAGGGATGGTCTAGGTATACTTGGTCCTGCCTGCATGTAGCTTAACGTAGCCAGGATAGTTTGCCCCACCATCATTCAATGATAACTGTAAAGATGCAGACAAGAGGCTGTTGTGTTTGACCTGGCTTTGTTCACTCTGGCTGGCGAAGCAATGCTACCCCTGGGTTGGCCACAATAAGAGCTAAACTGTACTAAAACCTGGTGGCTAAACCCATTGGTATGGTGTGGCTGTAGCTGTTCTTTTGGGTGGAATAAGGAGCGTTCCTTGTAACCTGTTTTTTCCTTGTGTCCATCTTGTCACTTGTACATGGAGCTGAGCATTAATTCTTAAGGATAACAAGGAGTGCTAGGTCAAGTCAAGGGAAGAGTGGGAACCCTCTGCTTTGGCAGCCTCTCTAGCCTGATACCTTCATGGAGGGGGATGCCAATAAAGGGTTAATTAATCCAGTTCAAGGTCATGTTTCTTGGTAACCTCCTTTTCTTCTCTTCCTAAAGAAACTGGACCTGGCTTTTTGTGCTCCAGCTTCTCCAACCATTGACTAGCACCGAAAGCTAAATTGATAGCTGTGATGGGAGGGCTGCTTGAAAACCAGCTGGTGCCTTGACTTTTTTAAACTAAATGGGGGAATCTACCCTGTGTTTCAAAATAGGCAACTCTTAATCTGAGTTAGCACAAACCAACTTGAGAGACTGCAATAGAGCTCCCTTTTAATATCTAAGGTACCTGTAGGACCCCTGTTACTGTCGTATCTGAGCATCTCCCAGTCTTTAATGTAGTTATCCCCTCACAACACTCATCTGAGGTGTGATCCCCATTTTACAGATTGGAAAGCCAGTGATTTGCCCAGGGTCACGTAGGAAGTCTATGGCTGAGCAGGGAATTCAACTTTAGGGCCCTAGCCTGGGACTTGGAGCCTGAACACTGGGCCACAACTGTCCACACCAGGGGTTGCCCTGGCTTAAAGGCATCCGTTTAACTAAACTAGTGTGGACCAGATGCATCCATGCAGTGCACCATAGAGCCTGCTTTGGGTTGGCTTGGGGGTGGGCAAGAAGACTCCTCCCTCCCACAGCTTGCCTTCAAGAGAGCCCTACCCAGACACTCTCTCTCCACCCCTGCCATGGACCGACACTGGAACAATCTGGTAAAGGTGCAGCCCAATTTTGGGTGGTCTCTCTCCCCGCTTCTCAGCAGCATGGATTGCCCCTCCCGCCCCACACATTACTCCCCAACCCTGGCAGAATGTGTCACGGGTGCCCTGAGATACAGCAGAAAGGAACTGCGCCTAATTCACTGGGCTGGCAACAAACTCTAGTCTCCTTCCAGTCAACAGAGCAACTTCTCCATGGACAAAGGCTATTAAATGTGCCATGTATTTCTAGGTGGTGGTATTATTCTGCCCCTGTCCATTTAAAAAAAACAAAACCCCCAAAACCCTAGTTTTGCCTCTTGGTAGAGGTTCTGACTTCACTTCTTGACACCCTTGATGTGTCAACTGTAACTTCCTGCAAAGACTGAAATCCTCACTGAGCTGGTTATGCCCGTTCGGCCTTGCAAAGTGCTTCCCATATGACCTCAATTGCTAATGAAAGGGCAAGCTTGTCTGGCGTGAGGATGAGGTAATTAGACTTTGGACCTCTCCAGCATCCTCTCTATTGTGAAGCATGAGCTCTGAATAGCCCACTTATTAAAAAAGCAATTTCCCTTCCTCTGCCAAATCTACTTGAGCTCGCTCAGCTATTCTCCCCACCCACCACCCCCTGCTGAAAGAAGTCAACGCCACAAAGCTCCATGGCTGGCAGCAAAGTGGAAGAGGCTCAGTTATATTACAAAGCGAGGCTGGACGCTATTCCACCACCCTCTTCACCCCCTCTTTTGTAACCCATTAATGAAAAGTCAGAATGTTAGCACACTCAATTAGTTCCACCGGGCTTGAGTAAGTGATGTTTTAATTAAATTTCGTCCATGTTTCTCAGCGAAGTATCATTAAACGTGACTTTGCAACTGTCTCTCTGGAGCGTTGCTAAATTCCTGTAATCCCACAAAGGCCTGACCTTTTCCCTGAGGCATGTTTGGTCAAGCATGCCTTACCAGTCTGAGGGGCACTATGAGAGGGGATGCAGCTACCCAGGAAGGACCATTGTTCCCAGCCCTCTCTCCCTTCCTCCCAGTCAGCTGAAGGGGACAGGAACGTGGGTGACTGTCAGCTGCCTCTGCAGGGTGGTGCATTCAAAGGCCTGTTCCACCAGGGAGGATGAGGGTGTAGAGCAAAGGAGGCAGAAAAACTGCAAAGCGGCGAATTCCCACTGCCCAGTCTCTTGAGACCATAAATCCATCAGAAGTTGTTCCTCCTCATGCAGTAATTAAGTTTCCTTGCTTTTATTTTGGAGTAACCTGAAAGGCCAGTTGAGGGGTTTTGGCCTGCTGAGATTATGTACAACTACTAAAGGCCTGTTCCCAAGCCAGCTGCTGAAGGCTATAAAATGGATCCAGCTTATTTCAGGTCTCTGCATCAGTGGGGTGTTTCTTTTTTTCCCAAGCTCATGTTTGTAAGGGCAGGAATGGGAGGGAGAATCCTACTAGAGCACTGGTTCCCAAACTGTGGGGCATGCCCCCTGGGGGGCATGGAGGAACATTTGGGAGTGGGGGGGAGATCAGGGCAGGAGCACCACCCAGCCATGGTTCTTCGCCTGGCCCTAGCCTCGGCCACTGGCCATGGCTCGGTTCTTGGCCCCGTTTCCCATGTCCGTGCCATGCCCCCCCCGTCCCCCGAGGAGCTGTGGCCCTGTTCCTGGGATGGGGGTGCACAATCAGGGTAAGGGCGGGGGCACGACCATGAAAAGTTTGGGGACTGCTATACTAGAAGTGGCTTTAGCAGCAGGTCACTGTTCCCCTCGAGGCCCACAGGGTACGTCGGACCCCAATTGGTAACAACTAGGGATAGCCATGCTTTGGCTTTCAGCACCAAGAGTGTGGTTGGGCCCCATTGTAACTGCCAAAAAAGAGGAATTCGGTTGGTGTCCATAGGGAGCTCTAGGACTGAATGGTCTGGCTGGTCAGCTCTCCTGCCCCTGGAGGTGACCTCTCCATATGAGGCCTGAGGTGGAAGTCTAACCTGTCCCTCTCTGGGGTACTGTCCCTGGCCCCAATCACTGGAGTATCAAACTATCTGACCAGAATGCACTTTGAGGGGGAGAAGTGCTAATATCCCCATCTGTAAGGTAACTGAGGCATAGAGTGACTTATCCAAGGTCACATAGGACCTCTCCTAGAGCAGGGACTTGAACCTAAGACTCCCACAGCCCAGATCACTACACAATCCTTCCTTTTTCTACCTGTCTTTATTCCCTGCAGACAAGGAGATTTCATCTCCAGAGCTGTCAGGCAAGGCTTCTCAGGCTAAGTGCACGCAAGGATGTGTAATGATCACTCCTTTCAACAAGTCAAAGCATGAGACACAAGCATGTTGCATATGCAATTCTTTAGGGGTACATATGGCTGCAAATTGTACCTGCATTTTTCCATCCGCAGCAAATCGCTCCTGCAAAATACTGGCATCTGGAGGGTCAATTACCTGACCTATACCTACAAATCAAACGGCTAGCAAGGCAACTGCAGGTAGAAAGATACAGGCATACGTTTTATTTTTCCAGGTTCAGATTTGCCTTGCAAAAGCCATTCTGAAAAGGAAGGCCTGACCATGAACTTGCCCTTGGAATTCTTTCCAAGTTAACCCATCAGGAAAAGTACTTATCCCTCACAAAGTGCTTACAAACATTAACCGAATCAGGAAGAATCTTGAAGCTAAACTTTCCCTGCAAAACACTGCTTTAAAGCTGGGTTACATTCTTCTAAATATCATTAAATTGAATAATAAAAAAAATTTAAATGTAAAAGCGGATAGGGGAGGAAACAGATGCGGTTATTGTTTCTAGAATGACCATCTAAAGGGAAGTTCTGTTAGCATATACCTCTTGGATTTTTCTTTCCCTGCTCTGAACACGTGTCTGAATCCACACCTGGAAAAGTGTGAGGAGCAGGTTATTGATCTGAGTTAAGGGAGCTGCAGGCTGAGCTCTAAGAATAAAACAGTCTAAGAATTCCCATGACTGTGCCCAGCTCCTGAGTTTAGACAATTCCAGGAACTGGTTTAAAACCATTGAACGGTTGATTGCCTAGTGGGGGGCAAATGGGGATCTGTGCTCAGCGTTTTGGCTAAAACTGCAAGCTTGTTTGTTTGCAGAATGTCCGAAACTCTAATTTTTTTTTAGACTGGACTTTAGCTGGCGACCAAGCGCAGGCTACAGGTGCTGCTGTTGTGGGGAAGGATTATGCCACTGCATTGCAGAGTGGTGCTCTGCTGTGATCCCTCTTCCCCGAGTGTGTGTCGGAAGTGGGGTGCTCCAGTGCAGGCTAATCAGTTTGCTGCTGTGTGAACAGATGAGAGGTAGAGAGTCCTGTGGTACCTTATAGACTAACAGATGTATTGAAAGCTTATGCTCCACGGGTGAATACCCACTTCTTCGGAGGCATGTAGTGGAAATTCCCAGAGGCAGGTATAAATATGCAAGCAAGAATCAGGCTAGGGATAACAAGGTTAGCTCAATGAGGGAGGATGAGGCCCTCTTCTAGCAGTTGAGGTGTGAACAGCAAGGGAGGAGAAACTGCTTTTGTGGTTGGCTAGCCATTCAGTCTTTGTTTAATCCAGAGCAACAGAGATGCTCCAAATTCTTGAAGTGGTGTTGCACCCTAATCCTCTTCCCATGCATCCTTAAAGGGGATTAAGTGAGACGCCCAGATAATCCTGGCAAGTGACCCGCATCCACACGCTGCAGAGGAAGGCAAAAGTCACAGGGCCTCTCCAGTCTGACCTGGGGAGAGAATTCCTTCCTGATCCCACATAGGGTGATGCATCCGATGAAGTGAGCTGTAGCTCACGAAAGCTTATGCTCAAATAAATTGGTTAGTCTCTAAGGTGCCACTAGTACTCCTTTTCCGTTAGACCCTGAGCATGTGAGCAAGGACCAGCCAGCGAAGCACTAGAGAGAGACAATGCTCTGCCACCTCAGAGCCCTGGCCTGCTCAGTGTCCCATCTCCAGCTGTGACCATCCCTGATGATTTAGAGGACAGAGAAAGCTCTATTTAAAAGAAATTCTCTTCCCCCGTAAATCCAGTGGTGTTGAAGGCAGCATGGTCGAGTGCGTCAAGCAAAGGCCTGGGCATAGAGCGACCAGGCTTCTGTTCCTGGTTCTGCCCCAACCTGCTGTGCGAACTTGCATCACCTTAGTATCACAGCTGAAATATTTCTGATGTAAAAGGACCCCAGTGGTAGATGCAAGATCAGAGTAACTCTGAGAGATGGGTGCAAAGCGGGTAACTCTGCTCCCCATGGGCTTCCGCTCAACTAGCTAGTATGTGTTCCAATCGACGCTCCCTTCTCTAAACTAGAAAGTGTGAGGTAACCTGACCTAACACGCTGCAGAAATCCTATTCAAGCCACACGTGCCATCCCCTTCTCTCCCCTCCCACTGTCAAGTTACGGCAACCAGCCTGAATGAGCTGGCACTGCCACCGCTCCTTCTTAGCTACGCTTCTGTCCCAGGGGACTTAGCACCGGAATCCATTCTCCAGCACCGCGCAGACCTGTCCACCAGCAGATGCCCTCTCCTGGCTGCCTCTCTCTTGCGATGTGGTGAGACCCCCTAAGCCATGGCTTTCCATGGAAGACTTCCATGAGCAGCTGAATTGTGACTACTGGCAGTGAGGGAGGGTGGCTGCGAGAGGAAGCTCACTAGGATTTTCACTGTAGCCACCTCATAAGATTCTTGAATCTTCACGAGCCCCAGAAGAAGAGATTTTTATGGGGAGCTCGGTATGTGTCCCTGTTATGCACCAGCACTGTAAATGCACCCTTCTGGAATGGAGGAACTGGTACGCTCATTAAAAATAGGGGAGTAGAAACTTGATGCTCAGTTCCACCCTGTGCCAGGGCTGAGTAGTCCTGGCTGTGGGTAACCGTGGGGCTGGCAGGGAGATTGGGACAATGTTGCCAGGTTTGTCTGGTGGTTTTAATACTTATAGTTCATAAACTGCCGTGTTCCTTCTCCAACAGACCCACCTCCATCAAACACAAAAACCTCAGCCAGACACGATAAATCTCCGCTCACCTTTGGCCCTGCAGTGAAGGCTTGCACCCATAAAGCCTTGCAGCCTGCATTCTTTGCACTTGCCTGTCCTCTAGGGGGTGCCATAGAGTCTTGCGTTTCCTCCAGTGCTGCTGGCATACCTGCAGAGATGGGCCAAGGTGGTCAAATTGTCCATCCCGTCTGATACTGCAAGAGTGTCAAACAAGCATCTTCTAAATGGATCTAAATACAGCTGGCACAATCACATTATACAGGATCCTACTCACCAGCCAAGTCAACAGTGGGGTGCCAGAGGTAGATAATCTCACGCACTGGGTTGCTTGCCGGAGCACAAGGGAGTGGGCTGTAGGAGTGAGGAGGAGAACCAGCAGCCTCAGGAGTTTGCTCCAGGAGCGTGAAGTGACTGCAGTATAGACCTTATGCAAGCCTCTCTCGTCAGCTTTGCCCAGCACACTGGTGGTCTGGGCATGAAGTCAGGTATAAGAACTTGTTTCAGTTTTCACTGGGGGAGTGGGGTGTGGGGGGAGAACCAGTTTGAAGTGACTGCAGGAGAGCAAGCATAGGGGCTCTCTTAGTGTTTTGAAATGTGTTCTGTGTGCTCTTGTCTAACGTTGTGGGATTTCTTGCGGAGTTGGCTAGACAGTTTGGCACATAGCGTGTAACAGCTTCTGACCAAGCTGGCCCAGCTGAGCACTGTAAGCAGTAACACATCGCTCTCTGTAACCCGTCACTTGTTTGAATGCTACTGTGTATTATTGGATTGCATTTGAGAAGGTCTTGGCTGTCACAGGAATGAAGTGTGACCATTGGCTGGGGTTTGCTTAAGGCCATACGATGCGAAGCATCTTTCTAAAAATGACTGCAATATCAGGATTGGGCCGGGCCCCAGCTCCCAAGTCCATGACCTATTGCAGATTTGCATGTGGTGGATTCATGCCGCCAAGTAACTAAGAACCCGTTGGTCGGGGAAATGGATTTAAGCCAGTCATCTGCTGTTGTGGGGCTATAACATAGGCTGACACCGTCATGGGTGGGAGGGGGGGGGCATGAAGGTTGATTTCAAGACACTGAGTAAAGCCAGATGGCCCAAAGGAAGAGTGCTCAGCAGTGGTACCTTTTACGGGAGGGAGCTTATAAAACAGACTGTGTTCTGCTTTGCTGTTTTAAGGGATGGTTATAGCTTGTCCGTTTAAAGTAAAAACAAAGCCTCTCTCGTGGAAAATGTGGAGTTGGGTGTGTTATTGCCCTCTGGGGTAGGGGGGAAGAACCAGAACTATAAAAATATAATTATTCCAATCCATGAAAAGTACAGGCTACCCACGACTGTCCAATTAAGGTGTCCTCTTGGTTTTCCCAGCAGCCACAAAGTAGTTGCAGGGCTCAACCCCCCCTGTGGAGAAGGATGGGTGGAGTAGGTTACCTAGCCCTTTCTAAGGGGGATGGGCTCCAGCAGTAAGAAGTCTCTCTGGGACAGTCTGGTAAACAATGCCTCCAAATTGGACCAGATCCTCCACTCGGCTAAATCAGTCAGTGGAGCGATGGCACTTTGTTCCAGCTGCGAACTTGGCCCGTATTCCCCTCTCCTTGCAGTCACCTAGTGCTGGCCGCCTCCGGCTTCCTCTATTAAACCAGGCCACTTTGTTTAGCAACCTCCTTTCCTGCAGCACTGGGCCTCCCTGCGTCCTGCCATCTTCCCTCCCATACCTCCTATCTCCTGCGAAAACACATTCCTTCCATTGCCCAGCCCCTACTCCTACTGAGCTCCAAATTATTTCGACGTGCAGTAAGTAAGAACAGCCCGTGTACAAATTAAAGCTGTAACGGGAAGAACTCCCTAGGTTGACTGGTGTGTGTACACCTTGGAAATAGATACTGTCGGTCTTTCCATTCCCACCCCAGCCCTTCTCCGAAATGACATCCTGCTTCAGATGTCTCCATCCCCTGACATCAGCCTTTCCGCAGCCACAGAATGCGATAGTGGAAGATTGGGGACGCTCGAGTAAAGAAATAAACACCTCGCCCCCAGGCCAGACGCTACCCTTGCAGCCCCACAGAAATCGATGGGTTTAAACAAGGGCAGAATCTGACACGAGACCCCGTACAAAGGTGTCAGTTTTGGTTTCAATTTGCAGGGCTTCCCAGCATCCTTCTCCTTCCCACCCCCAGCTTTGAGTTTGAAGGACTCAAGTGGAACTGCCCCTCCTTTGTGTGTGCGTGCATGTGTGTGTGGGCTTGAAATCGTTCAACTGTGGCCTCTTTGAAAAGCAGTTGGTTTTCCCACCCCCAGGGTTGTGACCCACTGGGTATAGCAATGGACTTCAACTGAGGAGACCTGGGTTGTTCCTGGCTCTGCCAATGGCCTGCTGGGTGACTTGGATAAGTAATTTCACCTCCCTGCCTCAGTTTCCCCATCTGTACCGTGGGGATAATTATGATGACCCTGACCTTTTTGTCACAAGATTGTGTAGGCTCGCTCTGTAACATACTGTGCTGAAAGAGGGGAGGGATAGCTCAGTGGTTTGAGCATTGACGTGCTAAACCCAGGGTTGTGAGTTCAATCCTTGAGGGGGCCGTTTAGGGATCTGGGGGGGGGGGGGGGATTGGGAATTGGTCCTGCTTTGGGCAGGGGGTTGGACTAGATGACCTCCTGAGGTCCCTTCCAACCCTGAGATTCTCTGATTCCAAGAGGCTCCAAGATTTGCCCAACTAGCATGCCTTGGAGGGAGGCAGGAGATGGGAGAATAAAAATGGCCAAAGAGGCCACATGAGTCACTGGTGTGCTGAAGTCCATAGACTCTTTGCAAACTAGTGGGCTTTGATTCCCGGCCTCACTTGCCGTCGCACTCTGGGTCACATCCTACCCCTGGAAGGGCCAGAAGAGCTTAAACTGTGGCTCTACTGTGGAGTGGAGGCAAAATACCATAAAGGCTGGTGTTTCTTAAATGCAACCACCCGGGGCTTTTCTTGCGGCCACAGCTTCCTGGGCTGTGATGGGGAGGGCAAAGTAGTGCCCCCCTCCCCAGATGCACCACCTTAGTGTTGGTTGCTGGGGCTGCCAGCAGGGGTTGGGGCCCTGTCCCCTTCTGTAGTCACCTGGGGCACAACACTGGAGGAGCAGGCAGCCAGTGAGTTCCCCACCTTCCCGGGGTGGTGGGGCTCAGGCTTTGGGCTTCAGCTCAGGGGTGGCAGGGGGCAGCAGGTTCTGGCTTCTGGATCCAGCCCTGGGCACTGGCTGTGTGGCGGCAGGGTCCAGCCATATGGCTTCTGACTCCATCCACGGGCCCCGGCTGCAGGACTTTGGGTTCTGGCTTCAGGCCTCACTAACTCCCCCACCCATCTCCCCCTGGCCCTCCCCCAGGGTTTAATTTGTCCCCAGACTTGCCTGGGCTGAGTAAGTCTGCTGTGAAAAGTAGCAAACATACAAGTATCAAGCTCACTTTTCACAACAGACTTACTAGCTGTCAATAAATAAATGACAACGATTGCAATGTGCATATTTATTTGATTTTTCCTAAGCTAATTATGTGTTTTAGGAAAAAGGGCAAGAGCGGCCACCAGCCAGAGTTGGTGGCCATATTCTGAGGCCACCAAAAAATTTGTCCTGAGAACCCCTGGTATAGGCCCTGTGTATCCTGCATCCCACTGAGATCTGTAGTGGGCCTCTCTGTGCTATGGGATAGGAATGGAAGTGCTCATCATGATGGGTCTTTCCACATGACTACAATGTGCCTAGAGAACAAGTAGCTGTCTCCATTAATATGCCTCTTATATGAAGCCACAGGCTTCTACCCCCACTCAACTTCCTCATAGTTCCCACTATTTTGGATCACTCAGACTGAGGCCTGGGCCCCTCGGGCCTCTTACATCAACTGGATTTTGAGAACGCCATTGAGGTCTCTGGAGTACCATACACTATATAATTGGGAGGGAATCTGACCCTGCACAGGTAATGACCTATAGCCTAGTGACATATGCAGAATTGCTTCTGAAGGCTCCAGGTTTTTAAAGACTTTGTCCTTGCCTGTAGGATTGAATAGGGGAATTATTAACCCCATGTGGTGTCTAGGGCTGGGCGAAACCTTTTTTCACTGAAAAATGCTGATTTGAGTTGACTGAAACATTTTGCCAATTGGTGTCTATTTTGGAAAACTGCTTCAGGCCAGGGGGCCAGTTCAGAAATCTTGAAATGGTTTAGTCCTTTCCACAACAATGTTGCCCCCCGCCCCCTTTTTGGACTAAATTCATAAGGGGTTGTAGGAGCCATTCACAAAGTGGTGATGGGCCCCCTATCCCGGTGGTTAACAGTTTCCAGTTTTTACTCCAGAGCGGGGATTCAAACTGGGTCTTGCATCCCAGGCAAATACCTTTAACCACTGGGCTCTTGGGTATGGGGGTGGGGGGACATCTCCTTCTCCCTTTTGTTAATGGTGCTTACTTCCCCTGTGAATCTAGCCCTTTGCTTCCTTCCCCAAAAATGTTGGTTTCAGCTTGACCCAAAGCAAACTTTTTTAAAACTGCCAGTGAACCAAAAAATCAGTTATTAGCCCAGCTCTGCGGCTGACACAATGAGATCATTGTGTTCACATACGTGAATGTGTTCCATCCTTTCCCATCTGAACCTCTCCCTTTGGAGAGGAGAGAACAAAGGGGCGTCCTGGGTTTTCATAGCAAATTACAGCATGGTTCATTAAGCCTCTGCTTGGCCAGTGAGCAGTGATACTTTGTGAGAACCTGTGCCCGCTCGCTGTAAGTTCTGGCAGCTCTTTGGATGAGCTGTCGATCTGTAGAATAGGATCATGAACTGGAGGGAACCCTCGATGACCTTGGTTGTATGCAAAGGTGTCTTGTTGACGTACTCAACTGACTGGTGTCTGTATGCTGTTGGCATCTGCTTGCTGGAGTCTGAACTGCTCAACTGTGTTTCCATAGGTGCTGCCCCGCTAATGCGGGTTCTGTGCCCCCATGTGATAGGGACCCTGTGCTTTCTGGAGCAGGAAGGTTGTGGCAGAGGTGGAATTCCAGTCATGAAGTTTTGAGTAGAGCGTAATGACAGCTGTGAGGTTCTACAGGGCTACTGATTTTACAGTAGCTTTCTCCTGCTTCCTCTCTTACCCTGCTTCAAAACACAGTAACTCGTTCTCAGTATGCTCAACCTGAGAATAGGACACTTCACTAGGTCTTAAATCCCTCCAGAACCTCATGCCTACCAGTAGGACAGTGTGTAGTATGGTCTGAAACCTAGTGAGCTGCTTCTCTGGTGTTCCCAGATGCTGCCAATTTGGAATCTAGCATCCTTGTGCACTCGCGCGTGCTCTCTCTTCCCCCCCCTCTGTGGGCATCGTCGCACTAAAATTACTGTAAGTGACGCATCTGAAATTGGCACTATAGGCTCAAACTTTTTCAAAGTGTAGCCCGCAACTCCTGTGGGTGCTCCCCCTCTATTCGTGATTGCTTATCTGCCTGTGATTAGATGGGGGAAGTGTTTAGCTGTCTTTAATTGCAATGTAGTTACTGGAAATGGAGGAAAGCCTGCACAATGTGACCAGCAAGTGTCGTGCAAACCACTGGTGGTCTATGGACCACCACTGTAGAAAGACTGAACTCTAGAACCCAACAGAGGGCTACTAGAGGTATGAATCTAAGACTTGTAACAAAGGATTACATTTAAGCTACCCAAATGAGTCTTAGAAATACTTTTTTTGCTTAACCACTAGTAGCTTTTGGTAACTTACCATGGAAGGGCAAATGGTAAAAATGATAAGCAAGGTGAACGTTATAGTTATTCATGAACACAGGAATGATCCCACTGCAATATACAACTTCTGATTCATCCCAGCTTGAAAAGTCTACCTGTGCAAATAATGGGTAACAAGAAACTCCAGGTTAGTACCACAGGATCTCTAACCACTTCAGATATTAACTAGCCAAGCATTGCAACTCCCCTGGGAGGCCAGGGAAACTGAGATACAGAAGAGTTAAATGACTTGTTTAAAATCAGTGTGACAGAACCAGGGAAAGAACTGTATGCCCCCAGTTTCCTGCTCCAGCCAGGAGATCGCTCTTGAATTGCCATGATTTCATGGTTTCACAGGCTACCCTGTAGACTGTCTGCTCTGTGGTTACATTTCTTGTGCTCCCATAAGTGGCTGACTTTCTCTTTGACTGCATTCTTCTATTTGCAGGTCATCAAAGCTGGCGTGGAGACTACTTGTAAGTGCCATGGTGTGTCCGGATCCTGCACTGTCCGAACTTGTTGGCGGCAGCTCTCTCCGTTCCACGAGATCGGCAAGCAGCTGAAGCAGAAATATGAGACGTCCCTCAAAGTGGGCAGCACCACCAACGAGGCAACGGGGGAAGGGGACATCTCGCCACCCAAGAAATCCACCCCTGGCCACAGCGATCAAATCCCAAGGACTACAGATCTCGTCTACATTGACGATTCCCCCAGTTTCTGTCTGATGAGCAGGTATTCACCTGGGACTTCAGGAAGGAAATGTTACAAGGACAAGAACTGCGAGAGCATTTGCTGTGGCCGAGGTCACAACACACAGAGCAGGGTGGTCACGCGGCCGTGCCAGTGCCAGGTTCGCTGGTGCTGCTACGTTGAGTGCAAGCAGTGTACTCAGAGAGAAGAAGTTTATACCTGCAAAGACTAATGCATGCTCTGCCTAATGGATATCCTCTGTGGTGGGAGATTATGATCTATGAGAACTACACATGGAGACAAACAGGGTTTGACTGACGTTCTAGGATCTGAAAGCTATGTTGAGACATAAGCACTTTGTAGGGTACAGGTGACCCAGCTGTGTTGCTGTTTTTTGTTTTTTGTTTTTTTCTGTAGACTGAATTTTAACCATGAGGTCCAACCGTGTGGAAATAAGTGCCTGTCACATTGGGGTTAGGTACCAGTAGACCCTCACCAAAGCCGTCCATGAACCCATCAGCTTGATAGATCACTCACTTATCTTGAGGTTTTGATTATTTCACCAGTCCTCCACAAAACTCCTGGAAATCTACCTGACTGTCCAGACAGCCAAGCAAATGAACGAGAGAAACTGACTTAGGATCTTTTTGCCTTGAAAAGTTGTGGTCAAGGTAGTAGTGGCTTTCTAAAGATAGGGGGTGGGCTGGATGTGGGTAAAGCATAGACAGTACCAATTGTTCCTCTAGTGGAATTTCTGCAGATCTAGCATACGAAGCTCAGACCCACTTTTGAGGGTAGCTCTTTGTCCATCTTAACTCTGGCTCCATATCAGTGTGTTTTTTTGGATCAGTGAACATAGCTTCAGAAATGTTGAGGTCCCTCCAGCTCGCCATGTTGCAGACAACAAAAAGTTTGGGAAGAGTTCCAAGACACACTCGCCCCCTTCACTCTGATCGGACACTCATCCTCTTCACATGTTCTTCAGATGCAGGTTTTTAGCACTATCACTGTCTTAATTGAAAAAATAAAACCACTAGCAGACCTTTCACTTTTCATTTTGTATAGGGTTAATTTCTCTTTCACTGCTTGTTGATTAGACTCACCCTGTGGCAGCTGCTTCAAAAACCCAAATGAGGACTCTTTAGCCTTTATCTAGGCTGAATTGGAACTTTTTTTGTTTTGATAGTCGGCTTATGACCATATCAATTCCGTTGCATCTCAGAAGGCAAGGCTGACTTGATGCTTGCGTTGTATAGCAGCCATTCTGGACTGGATCGGACCTTTTGGCGAAGATTTTATTTTACTAGTCAGCATTCCATTTATTCTAGAACATGGCACAAGCTATATGTAAGACCCCATGACTTTAAGCTTTTTTTTAACCACTAGATTGAGAACCATATTTTTAAAGGTAACAAACCATGGGATTCCAAATGCCGAGTGAACATATGGTTCTACCCAACGGTGGACAAAGAAACAAAAGCCAAATGCAATGGCCGAGAGCTCCAATGCTGTGAACTAGATGACAACCGTCCCTTTTTTTTTTAAGAGGATATTTACAACCTAGTACTTGATGTGGCAATGTTCTTCGGTCATATAACACTGCTGGGATCAGAAGCGGCTGGTAAATGCCTTAACGAAGCTTTCTAAGGAAACACTGGAGAGTGGAGGGCATTTTTTTTTTTTTTTTTTTTTGGTAGCAGTCTTTGATTGTCTAGTAGTAGTGATTGTCACTAGTTGATAACCCATATCTGGCTTTCAAGGGAGGAAGGCTGACTGGCTAAATTTTTTTTTTCTTGGCTTTCAAGGACAAGTAGATGGTTGTGTAACAAGAGCCATATGACCTTCCAGGAAGGACTATCATTGGAGCGTCTTCTCAAATAGTAGCCACTAATATTTAAGGTGTTCATGTGCATCTACTGGGAGGGGATCTTTTCCTAATCAACAGATAACTACAGTCCAGCCTGGCCTGTTGGCATACTTTTTCTTCTGGGTGGGTGGGGAACAGTGCGGGAGGAAAGATGTTTTTTTCCCTTTTTTTTTTTAAATAGCTTTACGATCCTGCAAAGCAAAACATACTAGCTCTTTCTTTGTACACTTCTGGAGACTGGGTGCACTGGGGAGGGTGGTGGGTAGTTCTGGGGCACCACCTGTCCTTTCTGGTGACCTCTGTATGGCAAATGCACATCGACGCATTGAATGCGAGGTATAAGGAGGATTCCGCGACTTCTGCCAGATGTGCCAGTTCGAAAGTCGCACACAAGCAGTTTACCTGGTGGTTTGTTTTTTTTTAAATAGACTGAACAGAAACCTATTAGTCAGTGTGGATATATATGCATAATTATATATAAATATTGAACGAACATTTATTTATTGTAAAGCCTTTCAGAAGGACCTTGTGGTTTCAATGTGGTATTATGTCCAATCTCTCTCTGACACAAACTCATTGCAGTAATATTTTCATATCACCTTTTTTCCCCAAAAGAGGCTTAAACCCAGATCCAAACATACCCCAAACTTGAGGAATTTTAGATTTCAGTGGCTGGGTCCAGACCCCTCTCTACTCTCAGCAGGACAGATACATGCTGGATTTCATTTAGTTTTTTGTAACTGTGGGGCCTGATTTCCCCTCTTCCCCCCCCCCCCCCATCCTTTTTAACCTGTGTATTCGTATGCATTGACCTGTCTGGGGTAACACCACACTTTTGTCAATGCCAGAGGACAATGAAGCCCTATATATGTATGGAGAGGGTGTGGCACTGACACTGAGTTTGGGGGTTGTGGATGGGACACATCAAATAGGGTAGCTTGCACATGGTGTATATTTCCAAGCAATGTGTTTGACAATGGAGAGAGAGAGGCTGGGGCAATAAGGCAAACTAAACGATCACAGAGAGGTAAAAGGCAAAGAGTGAATGAACTACTGAGTGAAAGAGCTCTTCTGTGTATTATAATTCACGCACTGAAGCCTGGATGCTTTCTGTAAGTATTTAAAAACAAATTGTATTTATGTTAATTTGGATATATTACTTTCCTGTTATATATTGTAAATAGTAAGGTTTATTCTCCTGTGGTTAAGCAAAACTATAAATAACTAAAATAGTAGCGAGGCACATGCATTAAATGTATAGACAGTGTATAAAATATACTAACACCCTGAAATCAGAACTTGCCTTTTTGACCTAAGGAGGTATAACATACACACTTGGTTTTGTTTTTAAATCCCAGGGGTTTCCACTGTTTGCCTTATTTTTGGAAAATAAATGGATTGGGAGGGGGGGGGAATTAGGTCTCTCCCTCATGGGAAGGTCCTATAGAACTTAATTAAGATGGATCCAGTAGTGTCTTTACAGAAATGCTTCTGAACGCTAAAGAGAATTCTAATAGTTCCTAAGTCTTCTCTCTAGGTTTTTTTAAAATGATCTTATGGAATTTACCAGAGAATTTATATCCCTGCTGGTAGCTCAAAAAACCCTGTATAAGACATAAAGATAAGCATCTGGAGGTTGCTCTAAACATCTATTGACTTCATCCATATTAAGTTCTACTTTTCCATAAGGGCTGGTTTTGCTGTCACTTATGCCAGTGTAACTCCATTGCAATTACTCATTATATAAAGCTGGTATGAGAGTGGAATTGGACCCTGTCTCTGTCATGGTGCCATTTTACAAGGAAAGCAAAGCTTAAGCTTTTCTTCTTTCTAAAATGGACTCCTGCAGCAGATATAACTGGAGAGGGATGGCAGGGTGTGTATGGGGAGCTTTCTGCTGTCCCCTCCCCCTCCAGTGTTTACGGGCTGGTTCTCCTTTATCTGATCCAGCAAGACTTGGAAGGTAGTGGGAGGGTGCAACCATTATTTATATAATTTTATTGTAATTTTTTATAATAAAGAAGTTAGCCGATGGAAAAATACTTTTTTGAGCAGTGCGTTTAGTTATGTCAGAAATATAAAAATATTTTTTGTAAACCAGGCAAACTGAAAACGTTTGTTTTATATTAGATTTTTCTATTAAAAATAATAAATCCCACAAGAATAATTGTTGCACCCATCATCTCTTAACAAGCTTCTGAACTCTGCAACTGACTTCCATATATTGGATGTGAAGAAGTGCAAAACCAATCCTAAATGTTACAGTACTGTTCTCTTCCAACTTCAGAGGCCTTACCTTGGCAAACCAAGTAGTATTTACCTTAAGGTGACGACCGTGTTTGTCCATCCATTCCTTCCCTCACACTGAAACGAGAATTTCTGATCAGAGGTGGAGGGAAGCAGAAGTTTACAGTAAAGATGCCCATACCTAAAATTTGTCAACTGAACTTCTAAGATCTGCTCTGTATCGGGTGGAATATAATGAATCCAGGGCCAAAACCACTGTCCCTGAAATGAATGAGGCTTTTGCTAATGATTTTTTCAGTTGGAGCTGCAGAGGTGGCTATTAGGAAAGCAATGGGGGGTGAGAGGGGAGGAATGAACACATGGAAGGGTTTAAACAGGCAGGACCCAATTCTGGCCTCCATCACACACCGCTCTCGCTGACTTCAGTTCAGTAGTTGCATGCGAATGTGAGGCTGGAATTGTCCGTTGCAGCTAAGGATGCTTGGCAGTCCTCCTTGGAGGCAAAGGATAGAGTTGGGGACCTGTTGTCAAAAGCCATGACTTACTGTAGCTGGCTACTTTGGAAAGGAACGTGAAGGGGATGAGGGAGACTTAACACCTGTCATGTCCTCAGCCAGCCATCTACACTCCTTCCTGTAAGGAAATACCAGGAGGGTGGGGGCCTGCAAACTTACTCTTTCATTTGCTCCACTTTTGCCATGGGCATTAGCCATTTCTCCACCTTTTTGCCAAGTATCAAGAGTACAAGCTTGAGGAGGGAAAACCTTTCTAAAGGGTCACTGCTTGGAAGGGAGCGTTTAGAGGAGAACGGTCACTTGCAAACACTACTTTTAATGCTCGTGAAATGTTCCCAGCAGACATCCCAGGAGAGCTGAGGCCTTTCTGTAGCCCACAGAACAGCTGCAGGCCATGCAATGCCATTGCTAGCTTCTTTCCTGTTCATTTCCAGCAGCTACATAGTTAATGCAGAAAATCTCCAGTCTCCCTCACCCGTTCAGTCCTTGGGTTATGCATTGTGGGTGGCTTTGTAAAATGGGCTTCACCTGAGAGGTGCTGTGTGCCTTCCTCTCCTATTGATGTCAGTGTGAGGTGGAGGATGCTCAGTGCCTTGCAGGATTGAGCCTGTAGACATCTCTCCATGAGGACCTGGACTGAGACAGTAATTTACTTCCCTGCAAGTTGCCAGATGATCGCTGAATTGGTGACTGGATTTAGAGTGCAATGTGGGGCTAGAATTGGATCAGCCCCCCTAGAGGGAAAAGGGTCCATAATACAGAACACTTGAATCTCCAGTCACTTCTCAGCCTAATGCTAATGGTTAAAGCAGAGAAAGTATCTCTGATGGGAAGTTCTATAGCTCCAAAGCTTGTAGGAAAGAGTAGAACAGAAATGCAAACAGCACCTTCACTTGGGTGCCATTTTATGCTAGCTCTTACTTTAAAGGGATCATGCTAAGTGGAAAACCGAAGTTAATGAAATACATGGAAATGCAGTTCAATTGGATCCCCCTCCCCCCCATCCTTTGTGTTCAAATGCACACGGCTCAACGTTTTCTGAGAGCCAAGCTTTGAAAAGTCACTTTCTTACCACAACCCGCTCTCCCATTGCGCATGCTGTATTCGTAGGGTTGTGCTGGGCTGGCCTCCATTCAGTAACGAGTGTAGAAGCACTTAGTCTCTAAGGAGTTGGAGAAATGCACTTAAATAACACAATTTGCAAAGAGGTATGAACAGGAAGCTGGGTTGCCTGTTGCATTTATCCCAGCCTTGCCAGCTCTCTTTTTTTTTTTTTTTTTTTAAATGAACCCAACCCAAACTAGCCTTTTCGTACTCTGCACGTGACCCTCCCTTTCCATTTCGCTACAGTTCCCTGTGAGGTCTGAATGTGGAGTCTAGGATTTGTTTTGTGCACTTGAGAATGGCATTTCCTTTTGCAATGGAGATGGGGGACTGAACACTAACATATGAAGGATTAGTATTTTCTTTGGGTTTTTTAATGTCTTATGGGAGCCTAAGTTATTTTTCTCTACCTCATATGTACAGCTTGTAGGTATAAATCTGATTCTGAGTGACTGTTGAGAATGTATTTAAGTTATTTAACATCTTTGTATAACAAAAGCCAGAACAAATGAAACAATAAATGTATTTTAAATTATAATGACGTCTGTTCCCCTTTCTTCGCCTGTGCTGGCTGGTGTCTGATACAAACTCCTCTAGGGCAGTGGTGTCTGATCCTTTCAAAAGAGGTCAAGTGGCCACAACCCATCCTTTGGGGCAGCTTCTGTACTGTTTGCCACTCGTTTCAGGCTGCCCTTGCCATGTAATGGGTGGGCATCAGGGGGAGCTGTGGAAAAGCTGCATCAAGGAAGGGGCAGTAGTTATGTGGTGCTCCCAGCTCATGTGAGAGCTGCTCCTGGGGCTGGAGAGGTGGGATGGAGTTTAGGAGGCCCTACTCCATCTCTGGAATGGTGGGGCTGAGCCAAACATTTCAGTTTAAAAATCTGAGCTTTTTTTTTTAAATACAGTAGCCCTCAAAAGCAACAATTTATAACCTCAAGGACCACAGGCTGGATGCCCCTCCTCTAGCACATCAGAAGACATAAGGGGCTATTAAGGCTTAACCCTGTACTCCCACCCATTTGAGCGAACGTGTGCGAGTTAAGGTTGTGCAGGGTGATATTAGCTTTGGACTTCTGTTTAACTTTTGGTAAGATGCCAATACACAGGAGATAAAGTATAGCAAAGCCTCGTACAGGCAGATACTCCCAACCAAGCTCGCACCTGAGATGGTTCCCTCTTCTGTTTGCCTTTGTCTTGCCCTAAATCCCTCCGAGCCAAGTGACTAATGCACAACAATCCCGCTCATTTTATTTAGAGAGATGGAGGTGCGTACTTGAAACACATGGCATAAGTCAGCAGAAATAAGAGTATATGTGTCTATGGATTCACTGATAACTTGCAGGAAGACCATGAGACTAAGTCTGGAGGGCTGGCCACTACTAAAAGTACAGAAGTTCAAGTAGCTTGGGTCAATAGTACAGGACAAGCTGGGAGCTCAAGCAAAAATTTACAAGCAGAACAGAAAAGTCTTGGATTAAATGGAGAGAAGCAAGTGGAGTGATCTGTGCTAGGAGAATGCCCATCCAACGGAAAAGTAAGATCTACAAGACTATAGCTAGAATCATGCAAGAGTGCAGGCCACTGAGGAAGAGATGAGAGCAGCGCTTGGATAGAGCGGAAATGAAAATGTTTGCAATGAATGAATTGGGAGAAACTTTGAAGGAGGTACCCATTGTAGAACCTGAGGGAACTTGGGTTAGATGGTTTGGGCATGTGAAAAGGAGATCGGAAGAATATATTGGAAACAGGGTGTTATCCTCCCCTTCTAAGTTTAAGAGAAGGGTTGGAAGAGCCAAAACTAGATGGCACACAAAAGGATTTGATTAGCTGCAGAGCTTCTGGGGAACTGCTTCAAGACAGACTGAATGGAGAGGGACTTGAAAAGCTGGTCCCACTAAGGCTAGGAAAAGAACTTGTAACTCATTCTGCTGCTGCTGTGTTTGCAGATTATCTGATGGTTGAGGACCCTTTTTCCATAACACATTTGTCAGTTTGTGGGGTTCCTCAACCAGACTTCTAAAGCTAGCCTTACTAGCCTGGCACTAAATACCAACTTCTGAATGTTCTACCCCAATGGGATTTAGGCCTTCAAGAGGAGGATCTCAACCTTTAATGGCTCTGAGTCTGAGGTGCACAAAGGATGACTGTATTCATGGTATTTCCCAGCACAATACAAACTGGAGGAATGGCACCCTGTGAACTGCTTGCTATGGGGTGTTAAAATGGAGATAAATACTAGTTTTGGTGGTATAGCATCCCTACCTGATGCCCAAAGATTGAGGTCTTGTGATTTGCTAGTTCTGATACCTATCTAAGGTACGTCGTATGTCTCCCATTCCCACAGCATCTGAGCACCTCAACATTTATAGCGTGTATGCTCAGAACACTCCTGTGCAAGAGGGCAGGGCTAGTCTCATCCTACAGATGAGGTGGAGCAGTTAAGTGACTTTCCCAAGCTCACCCAGGAAGACTGTGGCAGAGCAATGGAACTCACGAATCCTAAGCAAGTGACTTAACCACTGGGCCATCTTTCCCTCTACACTAATACTGTACTGTGTGCACTTCAATGCTTACTAACTGTGGGACTATTAAAAGCCCTAGAAGTTTTTCAGGGTTGCCAGTGCAGGGCCTAAACGATAGGGATGTTTCCGCACTGTAGTTAGATACCTGTGGTTGGCCCATGTCAGTTGACTTGGGCTTGCGACACTTGGGCTACAGGAGTGGCACTCGACCTTTCCAGACTACTGTCCCCCTTTTTCAGGAGTCTGATTTGTCTTGCATACCCCCAAGTTTCACCTCACTTAAAACCTACTTGCTTACAAAATCAGACATAAAATACAAAAGTGTCCCAACACACAATTACTGAAAAATTGCTTCCTTTCTCATTTTTTACCATATAGTTTATAAAATAAATCAATTGGAATATTAATATTGTACTTTCAATGGTGAGTTTAAAGAGCAGTATAAACAAGTCATTGTCTGTCTGAAAGTTTAGTTTGTACTCACTTTGCTAGTGCTTTTTGTGTAGCCTGTTGTAAAACTAGGCAAATATCTAGATAAGCTGATGTACCCCCTGGAAGACCTAAGAACCACTGGGCTACAGGACTGTCAGATTGTAGTGTAGACTTTCGGGTTTGGGCTAGAGGCCAGGCTCCTCTCTCATGGGGCCCTAGAGCTTCAGCTCTGCCTTCAGCCTGAACATCTGTGCCCCGATTTTACAGTCTTGTAGCCCACGTCTGCGTCAGCTGACACAGGCTGCCTACAGGTGTCTAACTAGAGTCTTAGGGTATGTCATGTCTACACTGCAAAGAAACTCGGAAGGCATTGACATGACATGACACTAAATTTTTGAGAAGCGCTTTTAAAAAGAATTCAAGTCGTCTCTCCCAGGACTTTTCTCCAAATGCCCTTTCCTTTCAGATCTGTGACATGCAGGGCTTCATTTGTAATGAGAGAGGTGCTGGTGCTTTAAGCCATTCTTTCTTTAAACTTTCATAACTGATGCATAAGGCTACGTCTTAGTCACGGGTATGTTTAGTAAAAGTCATGGACAGGTCACCAGGCAAAACAAAAATTCATGGCCCGGTGACCTGTCCATGACTTGTACTATATACCCCTGACTAAATCTTGGGAATGCTGTGGGTGCTCGTGGGGGGACCACGGGTGCTGAGGGGGTCAGCCTGGGAAGGGAGGGTGCCGTGAGTGCTGGGGTGGTGGTGGTCTGGGGTGCACTGCAGGTGCTTGGAGCCTGGGACCCCTGCAGCTGCTTGGGGTGGGGCGGGGCGGGGAGGAGAGTTGGCAGAGCTGGCAGGTTCCTGACCTGGCTTCTCGGAAGCGGTGACATGTCCCTCCTGAGCTCCTAGCTGTGCCCACTGCCAACTCCGCAGCTCCCATTGACCAGGAGCCGTGGCCAATGGGAGCTGCAGGGGTGGTGCCTGTGGGCGGAGGCAGCGCACGGAGCGAGGCGCTGAGGGAGGTACACATTGCCACTTCTGGGGGGGAGCCCCACCAAAAGGTAAGCGCTGCCCTGAGCCCCCTCTCAAACCTAAACTCCTGCTGCTGTGGTGGGGTTTGAGGGTGGTGGCCCGAGCCTACCCCGGCACCAGCCGCTGCGACTGGCCCAGCAGCTGCCTGAGCTGATCGGGCGGCCCCGGAGCCAGCCACACCAACCTCTGCAGAAGTCACGGAATCCGTGACACTCGCAG
This sequence comes from Chelonia mydas, assembly GCF_015237465.2. NCBI lineage: Eukaryota > Metazoa > Chordata > Testudines > Cheloniidae > Chelonia > Chelonia mydas. The sequence goes on from NC_057850.1 coordinate 254,977,395, forward strand.
CCTTACTGATGCACCAAGCCTAGAGGTGCTGGGGCTATGAACGGCCAAGCCTCGAGTTGCTGGTGCTCAGCCCTGGCACAGATTAAGCGCTGGTGGCATGCAAATACCCAAAACTCTCATAGGTCACCTTTGCAAGAGTGGGGGCCTTTAGCACTCTTGCAGGGGGCACAGTGGGGTGTGTGGCAAAGTCTCCCAAGGGAAATGGTGAAAGCCCAGTGGCTTGAGATGTTAAAAAAACAAACCAAAAAACCAGGACTAGGCAAAGCTTGTACTGCAAGGCATTCTCACAGGCTCCATGCCCTGCTAGAGAGAGAGGTCCCAAGAATTGCTATGCTTCACCGCAGCAATCAACAGCACAACTCCCATCAAAAGATCTGCGGGTGAGCGGGATAGAGGGAGCTTTATGCCAAACACAGGTCTGAACTTAGGGCTGCTCCCATGGTCCAGTTGTTGCAGGGCCATGCTTGGATTTTAATACGGATGCTGTTGTAGGAAGCGCTGTGACAGCCTGTTTCTTCTCCCCTGTGGCTGGGGAAAGGGTTTTTTGGGAGAAGGCAATGTTGTCTGAACGAGCCATACATTTTTCACCTTCCTCTGCGGCATGAGGAACGGATCACTTGCAGGTTCAAACTAGTGCAAATGGTGGATTCTCTGTCACTCAAACTCAGCCAGAGGTTAGGGGTCTATCACAGGAGTGGGTGGGTGAGGTGCTGTAGCCTCTGACATGCAGGAAGTCAGATTAGATCATGATGATGATCCCTTCTGGCCTTAGTCTAGGAGCCTTGCCCATATCATTTTGGTTTCCATTCATGAGTGAGGCCTCTGGGTGTGGAAGATGTTTGCAGTGAAGGGCTAGCCTAGGGCAAACTACAGGCCAGGAGCAAATCCCTCACATTACAAACCACTCCACGGAAACACAATGTCTGTGCACTGACCTACCCCCTGCCCCATAGGTGCAGTGTACCTATGGCTTAACAGGTGAACCTGCTTCTTCCAGCCTGAAAAACCTCACTGTATTCTGCAGAAGTCACCAGACTCTAGGATTTTTTTTTTAGTTAGCAGATACAAAACTGGACAGCACACATCCATAGCCAGTGTGTAGAAAGAGGCAGAATGCCCTGGGGGTGGCTGTCCAGGTTTTTCTGCTTGCCTCTCCGTTGAGTCTTGCACGTTACAGTTGTGGGGACTGTAAGGGCTGCACCAGCAGTGGATTAAACTAAGTGAAGCTGTTCTGTGTATGTCTGGTATTTCTAGGTTACTCGTCACTGTAGTCTCTAAAGGGACGGGGGAGGTTTCTCAGGTGCTCAGTATCCTGCTTTGGGGCTAGATATCTTGTTTTTTTTTCTATATACCTTAAGCGGTGGCTTTCTCCGAGCCTTTTACAGTGAGTAGGAATACCACAGGAGGTTCTGTGATGAAAGATGGTCAACATCCCATCTAGCCTGCAAGCCACATGGAGCCACATTTTCCATTTCTTTCAAACCAGGCTGGCACTGTGATCCATTGGATTATTAGTGAATGCCAGCTGTGCCCAGTAATTGGTCAATAGCAAGTTAGTAATTAATGGGCTGGGGCCCAGCCGTCTTTCCCCGCACCTCCTTCGCGGGCAGAAACAGCAACAGCATTGAGATAAGACCTCCTAACTTCTAAGCTCCGGCTGGTGTTGTGTAAGGAAGTCCTGGACAGTTATCTTCTGTTTCCCTCCGTCACTGTAGGCCCTGTGCACGTGCCAAGCATTTAAAAATAGAAATCATAATTTCCTTCTCGCTTTCTCTCTTCCCTGGCTGCAGGAGAAATAGTTGGATTAGCTTGGATGTTTCCAGTTTGTGTGGGAGAGGGCATGTTTGTGTGTCTGCCTGCGTGCATGAGGACTGTTTATTGAGGGAAAGCCAGGCTGAAATGAGGTTCTTGCCTTTCACTCTGAAGGTGGTTTAGGTCCACAGTCGTTCTTGTTTCACATGCCAGGGAGCCCTGTAGTCTAGATCAGGCTCTGGTGAAAGCTCTGTGTCCTGTAGTCCCTTGCTAATTGACTGTTTTGTGGTTTTGGCGGCATGTAGCTATTGTCTGAGGCCCGGGTTGCGAAGCGAGAGGCTATTACTCAAATGGCTCCAGTCAGTTTCATGGAGGGTTTTGAATATCCAGACTGAGACCTCGAACTGTACTCTAGTTCGAGGAGAGCAGGGCGGAGAGCAGGGCAGAGACCAGAGCCCTGGGTAGATGGGCTCATGGTGACCTTTGTTGCTCAGCAGAAGGACTTGCTGTGTGGGTCCACCAGCTGCATTGTTTTCCAGGGCATGTGGATATAATGAGTTGCAGTAGTGTAGTCTGGAGGTCACGTGAATGGATCATGGTAGCCAGATTGCAGTCCGACAGCTGGAGGGGGTAGCCATCTGGCTAGTCAAAGATGAAAGTGGGTTTGGGGTTTTTTTTGGCCACCATGACTGTGTGGATATCCAGTAGGATTTGGGATTGCAAGGAAGACCCCCCAAGACTGTGGAGTGAGTTAGTAATCTGAGGGCAGATGTCCCCAATGGAGAGATGGCAAATCCTTGGAAACACTTTCTTCTTCCTGCCAGCATCAGTCCTGCCTGGATCCAGCTGCAGCCAGCTGTCTTGCATCCAGATGTTTATCTCAGCTAGGCATTGAGAGAGCTGGGAGATGGCTCTGTTTTATGTCGGATATAGAGTGGGGTGTTGTCTTTGCTGGCTCTTCAACCTGACCAGCTCTCCCAGTGGCTTCATATAGATATGAATACCATGCAAGAGATGAGCTCTGGAGGTGGAAGACAGTTGCATGTAATGACCATTCTGGGTTCAGTCTGAGAGGAAGGACTTGAGCCATTTCAGGGTGTTTCTATTCTGCAGCTTCCTGCATGATGGATAGCATTGCCTGGTGCTCAGGGGTATGGAATGCTGCAGAGAGGTCCAGCAAGGCTTGCACTTGACTCATCAGTGAACAGGAGATCGCCCACCGGGGCAACACGCTTTGCCTCTGTACCATGCTCTGAAGCCTGACAGAGGGATCCAGGACACTGGCAGCTGACAGGTGGCATTGGAGAGGTTGTGCTTTGCTGGCTTAATAAAGGGAGGCCAGACTGCAGGTGGTGGATTCTGGGAGCTCTTGGATTGAGCAATGGTTTCTCTGGTATTGGTGGAGCTGGTGCATGTTTTAGGATGGGTGGTAGATTCCTCTCATCAAAGGAGATGTGGACAGTCCTGGTTAGTGAAGGGCCTCAGATGTTCTTGTCTCCCCTTTACTGTGCAGGAAGGGCTAGGGACTGGGTCACAGGAGATGTCGTGGAGGCCCTGAGAGCAACCAGAGACCACATCACATGCCAGTGGACCATGTACATGGAAGGAGGGTGTTGCATTTCTGCCCCAAGCCCTTCTTCTCCCTTCCCTATCCGCTGCCAGGCTCCATGCAGGGGGCTGAGGCAGGGAAAAGGAAGCTCCCTGCTTACTCCATTGGCTCCAGGTGCTTGGTGGCCCTGCAGAGCAGACATTGATGCCATTACACTGGGGCTTTTCCATTGTCTGCACCAGCCCTGGGTTAGACTTGGCACAGTGAAGGCTGATGCCAAATGCGGGGTGGATTCCATGGGAAGGTCATGAGCTTCACTGCTCATTATGCATGCGTCCTGTTAGACCCTCTTGGGTTCTGGTTTGTTCAGGGGCTAGGCACTGGAGTTAGGGACTGTGGGACATGCCAGGGGGTGTGTGTGGTGGGAGGTTGGCGCTGGAAGGAGGCTGACTGGAAGCAGTGATTGTTGAGGGCAAGGTGGCTAATCTGGGCATGGGTATGGCATGGGAGGGAGCACAGAGACAGAAATGAAGAGAGCATTGTGGCGCAGAGGAGACAGCAGGGGAGGGGAGGTAAAGTGAAGGCACGGGGTGAGCTGTGACAAGGCCCTGAGGAACTGGAGCAGAAGCTATGGCTGGAGGGTGTTTGGCCAGCCTCGAGAAGGGAAGGGTGTAGGCGGTGTGATCCGAGCTGGAGACCCCCATGGGGCTAGCTCCGGGCTGCCTCTCGCCAGACCTGCCACATACCTTTGGTGCTTCCCTTCTGACCTTACGTTACACTTCCTGCCAGTTGGGGAATGAGAAATTGCAGGCTAAAACCTCACAGCCAGTCTCTGCCAGACCCTTAAAGAGCTGCTAATGTGAGTCGTAAAGCCGCAGTAGCCTCGCATCCAGCCACGTTTTGACAGCTGTTCCAGCAGCGGAAGGAGGCGAAGCTCGAACACATATTGTAAAAATTTGGGATTTAAAAAAAAAACAAAACACAGAATGAGAGAGTCTGTCTCTCTCTCTCTCTCTCAAAATAAAATAATTAAAGCCAAGGCTCAGCCCATCTGCCTTAGGCCTCACTGAGCCCTAATGTGTGGGGTGGCAGATCTGCTGAGAACAAGTGGAGCCCAGTATAACTGGGACGTGACACTTAAAATGCAATGACCTGGCATTGGTGCGTCACACGCTCTTACCCATGCAGCCCTCTAGGGTTCTCAAACTGATTTGATCTCTCCCTGCTTCTTTCTGTCTGTAGTAGTTTATGCCCCTCCCCCCACCACACAGGTACATATACCAATTAAAAAAAATCAACATGCAACTCTCACTAAATATTAAAAACAACAAGGCCTTGATTAACAGAACTCCGTCAGAATGCACAGCACCATCGGAGGACCTGATTAGTCTGGTGGAATCAGCGTTGCTAATTATTCATTGCTAGGGCCCTACCAAATTCACACCAATGGAAAGCGCATCATGGACTGTGAAATCTGGTCTTTTGTTTGCTTTTCCCCTATACTATACAGATTTTTACGGAGGGACCAGCGTTTCTGTAATTGGGGGTCCTGACCCAAAAGGAATTTGCACGGTGGTCATGAGGTTATTTTAGGGGGGGTCGTGGTATTGCCACCCTCACTTCTGTGCTGCCTTCAGAGCTGGCCAACCGAAGAGAGGCGGCTGTTGACTGGGCGCCCAGCTCAAAGAGTACAGAATGGGGTGGTGTCGTCTTATCCTGGCTACAGGGTTTCTTTCTCTAGTCTACAGCAACCTTCTCCCCAGCCCACGTACACCAGATCTCAACAGCCACAGGCTTAGGCGGGGTTTGTGGAACCCACACCAGGATCCGATCTGACTTTTGTGGCTGGCAACTTTCACTCTAAGAATCTAAAGCCCAGGGCATGCTCCAACAGCCATTGAAGTCAACAGAAAGACCTCCATGGGCATTGGACGGTGAGTGAGTGCAGTTCCAGGTCCAGATCTCTGAGTTCAGGCAAGTCTCTCAACCTCTATTATTATCATTAATTATTTCTATACAGTAGCACCTAGAGCTCCAAACATGATCAAGACCCCGCGGTGCTGGGAGCTAGGAGCAAAAGTCCCTCTTCTGCCGAGGCTGCAATCTAAATAGAGAAGACAGAGGCACAGACTTGCCCAAGGTCACATAAAAGGGCAGGAGCAGAGACAGAATTAGAGCCTGGATCTGCTGAGGCCTTGTCCACTAGACCATGTTCTTCCAGTCTTTAATCATCTCCCAAACTTCTGTTCCCTTCCTGAGGACTTTTGACAAATCAGGAGAATGATGTTTCTGCTCTGGCAACATTTTAGGTTGTTGTCTTGTCAGCTTGCCTGGTCAGTATTATCTTCTGAGGTGTAAATTACAGGAACATGTGTTGTGAACTGTCCCTCACTGCTCCCGCTACTTAAAAGAGAAGCACACGAGGGCTAGTCTAATTAAAACGGGACCCTTCTCTTCCAAGCCATGTCACTGTCAGCAGAATTGTAGAGCTGTGCTGGGAGTTCTGACAGATGAAGCTCAGAAGGAAAATGGGGGGTGGGGTGGGGAAAGGTCAGCTCTGGAGCCCTCCTGAGTGCCACTGGGGTCTTCAAACTTGATTTGGAAACCTTGCGATTCTTCTCTCCTTTGATTTCAAAGCTTTATTACTATCCTCATTTATCGTCATTGGGGAAGTGGGAGTGGTTTACAGGCTGAGAAGAAAAGTCCTTCCATGCAACCTAAATAGCACTATATTGACAGGAAAGAAATGTCTAAGTTGTTTGACTGGGGTGACATTGCATGGCCTCTTTACAGCACCTGGTTTGGTTTGGAAGATGAGGGTGGATTGATTGATTGGAATTGGGTGGCCCAGGAAGGAGTGCTAATGTGGCCACTGGGCTAAATGGGAATGCTGGATGTAGAGAATATGGGAAAGGAAAGAAAGTGAACAGTTATACTTGATACTGATCTTAGAGAGAGAGAAGGTGGGTGAGGTAATATCTTTTGTTGGACTGACTTCTGTTCGTGAGAGAGACCAGCTTTCGAGCTTACAGAGTTAAACAGAAGTTGGTCCAATAAAAGATATTACCTCCCCCACCTTGTCTCTCTAATATCCCGGAACCGATATGGCTTCAACAACAGTGCTTACATGGAACTGATCTTGTGAGTTCCAAGGGGGCTTTTAGTTAGTGTTGTTGTGGGTTTAAATTGCAATGCCATCTGATAATACCGGGGAAGCACCTAGTGTGGGGGGAGAGCTGAGTTTTTAGTCATGTGAAGGAAGAAACTTTTTAATTCCACTTCCACTTATGGCTTGGGGCTGCAAGAATGGAAACTAAATAACATTTTATTTCTCAAGTTTTGGAATTTCCTCGAGCTTTGTAAAGATTTGGCAGGAGAAAAGGCCTGGGGATTGTAATTGTATCAGAATGGATCTGATGGCCATGGTAACTCCCAGAACTGACTAGAAAATGGGGTTTTTTCCCTATGGATAATTTAGATTTTTTTTAATGAAAAATTTAAAACCAAACTCTTTCCATTTGGATATGAGCTGTGGTACCTCATGGAAATTGTAGTTTGTGTGCCTAATGCTCCTATTCTCCTCTACAGACTGGGCTCCCTGCATCTCCCATGACTACATCTCCCATGATGCACCACACTGTCCATCTTGGTGCACCATGGCAGTCCCTTCATCATGGGATACGAAGTTGGCTGGGGAGCCCAGACCACAGAGGAGAATGGGGACATGAGACACTTGAACTAAAGCTCCCTTGAGGCACCATGGTGACATATCTAAATTAAAATATTTTGGCTTTCAGGTGTTCATAAGTTTTCTGAAAAATCAAAATTTTCTGCAAAAACAGACTCTGTTCTTGAAAAATGCCATTTAGTTGAAAACCAAACTTCCCACTGATGGAAAAAATTTGACTAACTCATGGTGGCTCCATTCTGGTATGTGTGATGTCCTGGAAAGATTCCCTGTGTAATAGCATAGACTCCTGTTTTCAGTGCCTTGCCTCCCACCACCTGAAACTGCCCCCTGCCCTCCAGATCCTGGATGACTACCTGCTTCGGTTTTCCATCTCATCCCCAAAAGATAGCACTATGCTGGGGCACTGGCTCAGAGCAAAGTGTATCTCCTGTTGAATCTCCATCACTTCCTGAAGGGCCGTGTTTTTTATTAGTAGTAGTAGTTTTCTAGTGACACTAAAAGGCCCCAGTGAGAGGTTGAGGCCCCATTGTCCTAGGTGCTGTTCATACCTATAACAAAAACACAGTACCTGTCCCAGAGAGCTTACAATCTAAATATCAGAGGAAAGATAACAGGCTCTTCCTGGCAAGGTTCCCCTCCTAGCAGACATCAAGCCAAATGCTGCTTAGCGTGTAAGAAGTGACAAGACCACAGCTTATGGTGCCTGAGATTCTATTGGTTAGTGCCGGCTCCACATTGCTTCTTTGCAAGCATTTCAGCTGGTTCTGGAGTTGGGGGATGACGACTCCCTTTTGGTTAGAAATGCCCTTTGCATGATTTTTTTCCCCCACAGCAAGAGGGGGCAAATGTTGGGTAAAACGCAGTGTTTGCATTGTCATCTGTGGATTCCCCCAGGGACCAGCCCCAGTGGGTGGAGGACAGTCAGCAGCAAACTGGCACTACTTTACTGGTGGGTGGAGGTTAGATTAGGACAACATCTGCCTTTCTGACCTGTGTTTGCCAACAAATTCCAGGCACGCATGATCTGGCTTTTTTGTTAATATGTGTTTGGGCCGTTTATGGAATTCTGATGGGTTGGAACCTCCTGCATAAGTTGGCAGGGGTGAGGTTTTTTGCAGGTGGTTGGTTTTTTTTTTTTTTTTCTTTCTAGAGCGGCATCAGAATGTTTTGGAACTAGGTCTCAGGCTTGCTGTGCATGGAGCTTCCGCCAAAGATTTCCCTCCTCTGGATTCGAAGCTTCTCCTACAGGTACCCTCTACTCCAGTGTGAATAGGTTTTGAATGCTTGGAATCAGATCTATGCTGGTGTTTGGTGGGTGAGGCAAGAGCCCTTAATAGAGTTGAACATACCCTTATGAGAGTGTTTCCAGCAACCACGAATGTCAGTGCTGGTATTTGTAAGTAGCTTTATGTAAAAATCCATGACATTTGGAGTTTAGGTTTGCGCCCATCTTAATTAGCTAGCTAGATACCAGAGCTGGTCAGATTTTTTGCTCATATTTTTATATCCAGAAAAAAAATTGAGAGAATTTTTCATAACGTTTTCTCCTTGGTTTTTTCAGCAGATGTGGAGCTGGTCCATTTTTTTAAGTTTTAAAATTACAGATCCCTATCTGTATAATGGGATGGTAACACTTCCTTGGTCTGTCTTGTCTGTTTGGACTATGAGGCCTTAGCTGGAGTAGTGTGTCCAGTTCTGGGAACCACAATTTAGGATGGAAGTGGAAAAATTGGAAAAATCCAGAGGAGAGCCAAAAAAAAAAAAGATAAAAGGTTTGGAAAACCTGACCTATGAGACCTGCTACAGACTATGGACCAAATGGCTAGGCAGCAGTTCTGCAGAAAAGGACCTAGGGGTTACAATGGACGAGAGTGGGTGGGTGAGATTCTGTGGCCTGCGTTGTGCTGGAGGTCAGACTAGATGATCATAATGGTCCCTTCTGACCTTAGTATCTATGAATCTATAAGCTGGATATGAGTCAACAGTGTGCCCTTGTTGCCAAGAAGGCTAATGGCATTTTGGGCTGTATAAGTAGGGGCATTGCCAGCAGATTGAGGGACGTGATCATTCCCCTCTATTTGACATTGGCGAGGCCTCATCTGGAGTACTGTGTCTGGTTTTGGGCCCCACACTACAAGAAGGATGTGGAAAAATTGGAAAGAGTCCAGCGGAGGGCAACAAAAATTATTTTGTTTGAGGCTGGAGCAAGAGGAGAGGTTGAGGGAACTGGAATTATTTAGTTTGCAGAAGAGAAGAATGAGGGGGGACTTGATAGCTGCTTTCAACTACCTGAAAGGGGGTTCCGAAGAGGATGGATCTAGACTGTTCTCAGTGGTAGCAGATGACAGAACGAGGAGTAATGGTCTCAAGTTGCAATGGGGGAGGTTTAGGTTGGATGTTAGGAAAAACGTTTTCATTAGGAGAGTGGTGAAGCACTGGAATGGGTTACTGAGGGAGGTGGTGGAATCTCCATCCTTAGAGGTTTTCAAGGCCTGGCTTGACAAAGTCCTGGCTGGGATGATTTTGTTGGGGATTGGTCCTGCTTTGAGCAGGAGGTTGGACTAGATGACCTCCTGGGGTCCCTTCCAACCCTGATATTCTGTGATTCTGTGAAAAGGTTGAAAAAACTGGGCATATTTAGTTTTAAGAAAAGAAGATGGAGGAGCACCCAACAGTCTTCCAAGATTGTAAGGACTGTTATAAAGAGGACTGTGATCAATTGTTTTCTATGTCCACTGAAGGTAGGACAAGAAGTATTAGGCTTAATCTGCTGCAAGGGAGATGTAGGTTAGATAGTAGGAAAAACTTTCTAACTATCAAGGTAGTTAAGCTCTTTGGAATAGGCTTCCATGGGAAGTTATGGAGTCTCCATTATTGGAAGCGTTTAAAACCAAGTTGGACAAACCCCTTTCGGGGAGGGTCTAAGTTTACTTGCTCCTGTCTCAGCACAGGGGGCTGGATTTGATGACTTCTCAAGGTCCCTTCCTGCTCTACGATTCTGCAATTCTGACCCTAGCTCACCCCACTGAGAATAACACAAATTGGACACCAGGGTCTATTTTGTTCCACCAACTTGCAAGAAGTTATAAGATAAACAAATAAGATAAACACTGGGCCGGATCCAATTTCTATAGAAGTCTATAGAAAGACTCCCATTAACTTTGTCATTTATCCGGTTCCTTGGCCATCCAATTATTAGTCTCCTGAATTTCGGGCATGGAACGTGTCATCGGGTCCAACCACTGCCTAAGAAGATTTTCTCAGTGTCTTTGGAGGTCAGGAGGGTCTCAGGCTAGACAGAAGAAGCACACAGAAGGGGCAGCCAGCTCCAGACCCTCCCTGCTGTCTCACAGCACTCTCTGATCCCTCTCCATTACTATTATCATGATAGCTCCTAGAGGCACTAGCTGAGATCAGTGCTAGGTGCAGTACAGAAACCTAGCAAGAGACAGTCTCTGCCCCAGAGAGTTTACAGTCTAAGGAGACAAGACAGAGAAAGGAAGGATTTTTATCCCCATATTACAGATGAGGAACTGAGGCCCAAAGGGGGAGTTGCAGAGCTACAAACTGAACCCCGATATCTCCTGAGACCCAATTCAGTGCCTAAACCCCAAGTGTATCCTTCCTCTCCACCACTAGATGGCGCTACAGGAGAAGGACATGGTTGTCTTTTAAAGGGCCAGTGCGCTACCTCCTCAGATTATTATAAAATCCATGTATCTGACTCTGAGAAGTTAATTATAGGGACTGTCAAACAGCCGCATGGAAGTGACCCTTGCCTGTGGGAAAGCAGCAGAATCATTTTCTTCTTCTTGTTAAGAAAAAATCTTAGAAACAAAAGTCAGGTTTGGTCTTGTTTTTAAACAATTCTGTTCAGCTGAGGTGTAAATCTTTTCTTGGAAACCAGGTAATCCACCTGCACTTCAAAGGCAGACCGTCACGGGGGAGGGAAAGCTAAAGCCACATTATTATTATTCCTGTTTATTTTGTGCATTTGATAGAAGGTTTCATGCCACGTATGGCAGGTAAGGTAAGCTGAGGCTGTGTTAATGAAAAGAAAATAACACCTGAGTTTGGCGTTCAGATAAATTAATAGGGAGAAAAAGGCTTCCTGCAGCTAGGGTATAATTATTCATTGTTCTTTATTTACTTAATTTGTTATTGCAAACAACGCTTTTACGCCCATCACCCTGGTAACTAGGCACATGATACGACTCTTGGAGTATCAATAAGAGAGCTCTCATACCTCCAAGTTTACCAGTAAGTAGAAGAGCAACATTTTGCATCAGTTGGGAAGGCCTGGGCTTGGAGTTGCTTCTGATGGTGGCCAGGGTAGCACTGAATATTATTATGCTTCTTCGTGTTCTCCTCATGGATGGATCATCCCAAGCAGGCAGTGGTCCTCCAAATAATGACACAGGCACAAGCTCAGTAAACAACAGAACAGCATCTGTTTGTTACTGGAAAAGGGTACAGAGGTGCCAGCCCCAAGCACTAAAAGATTGTGAGTCAGATCCCTCCATAGATCATGAGATTGGTTTAACAATCATGAGATTTAAAAATAAAAAAAAAATGGGGCTCTTTTTATTTGATCTCTGACCATCGGGTTGCTCTCGCTTCATGTTTTCAAGCTTTTCTGTGCAACGACAAGGGCTAGACGTTTACTTTATAAAAAAAAAAGGGGTGGGGTGGGGAGATTCTCATACAAAGTCCTGATTTCAACAATTGCCCTTTAAGAAAAATGCTAAATACTGTGAGATTCAGGAGCGTTGGTGACACTGCAGAGGTAGCTCCTCTCCTGCTGGTGGTGTTGATGTAGAAAAGAGTCTGGCTTTCTCCTCCACCGCCCCCCTTCAGGAAGAACAAATGCACCCCCCACCCCAAACTTCCTCAGACAAGGGCCTTTTCCTTCTGGGTGAAGCCCACCTCCTTTTGGGGCCATCTGTCGGTGTGCTTCTTTCACTGCCAGCACAGAAACGCTTGCAACGAATATTTCTGCAGCAAGGGTGTTCCTGAGAGTGCTTCACTCTTGGGACATTCATTTCTAATGGTTGGTTTGGTCTGGTTCCAGCATGGGGACAACGGTTTTCATCGTTACTTATCCAGACTGGTTCTCCCAGCCCAGATTATACTCTGCTGGATGAGCTGTAGGCACAGACTCCATTCTCCTGTAACGAACGCAACTTGATGTGTTGGTATTATTTTAAACTGGACGTCACCCCGTGTGCTCTTGTTTTCACCTCTCATCGAAAGAATCCCCTCCCTGTTTTTCCCCTTGCAGCAAGATTCAGTGGCTTCCCTTTTGTTTTATTTAGTGATATTTAATATTTATATTGGTTCAAAGACTTTTGTTCAACTCTCTTCCAGCTCACAGATGCTCTGGATGAGAAGAGCTACAAAAAAGGCAACTCCGCTGTTTCAAAGCTCTGAAGGGTGGGTTTAGTCTGGAAAGTAACTGTCTGCGTCTCTGTTTGCTTTGTCTCTCAGCGGTTCCAGATCGCATGTGCTCATTGGTGTTTATATTTTGCATTGCAGCTGTGCCTCGGGGTTGAGATCAGGAGCACATGGAGCTAGGCGCTACGCAAACACATCTCAAAAGGACAATGCCTGCCCTGAAGAGCTTAGCTGTGTTCTCTTCACTGCCAACCTTCCAAACACATCTGCTTATCAGGCTGGGTTCTTTCCATCTCATGCCTCGTGGGAATACAGGAAATACCAAAATGGATCAGAGCGGGGATCCAGTTAGTCTAATATCCCATTTCTGTTGGGTTCTTTTTATTTGCCTCATGATTTTTGAGCCTTTAAGTTACACTAAGGAGCATGTTTTCAAGCTTTTCTCTGCAACCATGAGTAAAACTGGGCAGAAAATGATCATCAAAACAGGTTTCCATCAGAAAATGCCAATATTTGAAAAAATTTTATAGATTTCCACAAAACTTCCCACAAAACAGAAATTCCAACCATTTTGAACCACGAGGGCTAGAAACGTATTTAGGAAAAAAAGAAAAACACTGAGATGCTCAGGAAATCACTTGTGTTCAGCAGCTGCAGCTTTCAGAAAAATATCAAATATGAGAGTCTTGGTTGGGGCCTGTAGGTGCTGCTTAGAATAAAACTAATAAATAGCTGGAATTAGACTGTCTCCATCCAGATCCCAGAGTTGCTTTTGTTGTTTTAGTGGTGGGCCTATTTTTGACCAATTTGATCAGAGTGGTGGAGGCCGGGTGTTTAGAGCCTTTTACCCACACGCATGGCACAGGTGGTAATAAGAGAGTGCTGGTATTTCATTTCAGGTATAATATGACACAGAATCCGATTGGGCTGCTCTGCATGTGCATATCCGGTCTTGGTGATTAAAGTTACTTAGATGCTAATGCACGGCTCTCTTCTTTACATCTTCTAACTACAGCTATTTATTATCGGCATCTACAGGCCCCAACCAAGATCCAGGCTCTGTTCTGCTAGGTATCATAGGCACATATAGTGAGAGACAGTCCCTGCCTCTAAGAGCTTACAACTTAACTGGACAATGAAAACAGAGGCATGAATGGTGAGGTGATTTGCCCAAGGTCAACGATGGAGCTGGAAACAGAACCTAGCTCTCCTGATCTCCAGTCCATTTTCCTATCCACTGGACCATTCACAGTGGGCTGGCTGTGAATGTTGGTTGGTCTTGCCTGTGAAGTTCTTCAATGTTGCAGAACAGAATAGGGGGTTCACGCACCAGTCCAACCCATATTCAATAGCGAGGGCTGAAAATGTTCCACCGTGACCATTCTCTTTTGGAAAATGCTGATTAGAAGGAATCAAAGCATTTGGTGGGAACGGACAGATTTCATCGAAATGCTTTGTTTCGACGATACCCTGTCATTCTGACTTCATCGTTTTGATATTTGTTATGTAATAGAACATAAAATTTGAAACATTACGATATAAATGGTTGAAATGATCAGTTCTGATATTTTGACTTTTCATCCAATTTTGGGACAAAACCAAATCTTGAAATCTAGGGATTTCCCCCAGCCCCACCCCCAGTCAGTGCTAGCATTGCTAATGGTTTATTGCCGTCTTCGTTCAAGGCGAGCAGGATTTGTGGGCAAACTCAGTCTTGTGCCGAAGATCTATATTTTGTGAGCTTATGTGGGAAGTAGTGCCTGGACCTTGGGCAGACCACCTGCAGGGGGGATGCATTTCACCCTTGATGAGCAAGGGATGATAAGTCATTGCTGGGTGGGTGGTTTAGCAGTGTCCCTAAAGGGAGAGGAACCTCAGGGCAGGGAAATCCACACCTTCCCCCACTTATCCCACTCCAGTTGAACACAGTATTTCATTAGAAGACAGTGAGAAATTTTTATTGGAATACTTCGTTGAATTCTTTGAAACAGAGTAAAATTAAGGCAACTGGGGACTTACGCACAACCCATCCATCCCTCCCCCTCATCCTACCCTCCATGCTGTGTCCCCACCCCTTCTTGGTGAGGCGGCAGGTTTCAGATTTAAGATATATAGGACAGTTCACACCTCTTGGAGTTATAGGTTCAGGCTCTTTGCAAACTCAGGCAGGCATCAGTTACACTTAGGTCAGTGTTTTCAAATTTTCCTTTGTTTCTATGAGTGTTAGGAACAGAGCGTAAAATTTTCAAAAGCCCAAGTGACTTAGATGCCTAAATGACATTGAAAATCAGACTTTTGAAAATGTAACCTATTTGTTGTCATTTTGTAATTAACACGGTGATTCTGATCTCACTTGACTGCAGGAGCTCAGCCCTAAGCCTCTAGTGTCTATGCCTTATTCCAGCCTTGATTTGAAATCACAGAATCATAGAATATCAGGGTTGGAAGGGACCTCAGGAGGTCGTCTAGTCCAACCCCCTGCTCAAAGCAGGACCAATCCCCAACTAAATCATCCCAGCCAGGGCTTTGTCAAGCTCGGCCTTAAAAACCTCTGAGGAAGGAGATTCGACCACCTCCCTAGGTAACGCATTCCAGTGCTTCACCACCCTCCTAGTGAAATAGTGTTTCCTAATATCCAACCTAGACCTCCCCCACTGCAACTAGAGACCATTACTCCTTGTTCTGTCATCTGGTACCACTGAGAACAGTCTAGATCCATCCTCTTTGGAGCCTCCTTTCAGGTAGTTGAAAGCAGCAATTAAATCCCCCCTCATTCTTCTCTTCTGCAGACTAAATAATTCCAGTTCCCTCAGCCTCTCCTCTTGCTCCAGCCCCCTACTCATTTTTGTTGCCTTCCGCTGGACTCTTTCCAATTTTTCCACATCCTTCTTGTAGTGTGGGGCCCAAAACTGGACACAGTACTCCAGATGAGGCCTCAGCAATGCCGAATAGAGAGGAATAGCTAAAAAGCATTCCCAGAGGTTCCCTCCTTCTGCCATGTTAACGATGGCCCTTTTTTCGCATATAGGTCTTGTATGCAAACAGATGGGCATTCATGGGAGTACCACGCTGTGCCAGCAATCATGCACATCTTAGTAATGAGGAGCAGAGCTTTAGTTGCCCCACCTCAGTCTCAATTATACCCAGTGGGCAAATGACACTGAGTGTAAGGGAAAGAACCATATTTCTTCCCCCCACTGCTCAGTATTTACACACAACCAGGTTGCTTCTGGTGGTTTTTTCCTTTCACCCAGCTGTGCCATCCAGCCTCATACTGCTTTTATTTCTTTTCCATACTGTATGCATTCTTCCCAAGCCCTCTGGAAAAGGCTCTGGGGGCTAACACGGAGGTAGTGTAGGTAATAAAGTAGACGTCATCAAATGCTGTGCAAACAAGTTATGTCACACTGTTTAGTAAATCTGTTTTTTTCTCCCTGACTGTGGAAAGAACCTGCCCTTTCAGAATGCTGGAAAGTCTAACGTCGGCCTTGTTTTCATGTTTGTATTTCATTGAGCTAGCCTCCCCCCCCTCGATTTCTCGATCCTTTGCAAGGAGCCCACCGTATCTATCCTTGGTACGGTCTGTGGTTGGGTAACTGAGGATCGGTATCTCTGTGAACAGAGCACAAATCTCCCGTCCCCGTCCCCCCGCACCGCACCCATCCTTAGCACCAGAAAAAATCTCTGATTGCTAACGTGAGCTCTATTTTCGTTGGCATCTGGCAGACATGGAAATGCCCAGTTTTCCCTTGAAGACCAATTATAAATCAATACTAAACAGCTGACTGTGCAAGCAACCGCTATATGCAGAATACTTATTAATCAGTGCCAGAAAGCTTAGCCTGCAAAGGACGGTGCAGTGGGCCCTTCATGTAAGATGGGAACCAATGAGATTGCCGAGTGAATGCGTTCTCAATGGTAGTATCCGGCACATAGGCAGGGGAGGACGTGGTCTAGAAACAGACATATGCCTGTTTCATTGATAAGACTGTGAATACAGAGTACATGTGTCTCTGTGTTGATATCCACCTACCCGGGGCCTGATCAAAAGCCCATTGAAGTCAGCAGAAAAGATTCCCATTAACCTCAATAGGCTTTGGGTCAGGCTCCAAGTCAAGTGAGGTTTTTCGGCCCTGATTCAGAAACTCAGTTAACCACATACTAGGATGACCAAATGTCCCGATTTTATAGGGACAGTCCCGATTTTGGGGTCTTCTTCTTATATAGGCTCCTATTACCCCCTCCCCCCCACTCCCTGTCCTGATTTTTCACATTTGCTTTCTGGACATCCTACTACGTACTTACTTACTTTAAGGACCTGAGTAACCCAAATTATGTACTGACTACTCACCTGCTTAAAGTTAGCAGACGGCTAAGAGCTTTGTTGAGTGTATAGGGACTGTAGGAAACCTATCAGTGCCCTCAGATAATATATTGATGCAAGTATAAAAGCCTAAAACAGGCAGTATATAAAACCCGAGGAGAAATGGAGGAGTCAGCTATATAAGGAGTACTGAATGCACCCATTAAAATGGACAATACCTTTTTATTAAAAAGGCATCCTTCAATGGCACTACAGGCATTCTCTCCTATGAAACGCATCTCCTAATATATCAGTAGTTGAGTAGCTTAAGTCCCTGGAGCAATGCAAAAACAAAAGGCGAATTCTTAGCTGGATATTACATCGGTTCTTATACATGCCTTTAATTTATGGCCATGCAGTGTAGTTGTAGCAGTGTCAAATGAAAGTCCCAGGATATTAGAGAGTTCGCCAGATAAAAGATATTACCTCACCCACTTTCTCTTTAATTTATGGTGCGTATTTGGTAAGGGCATAAGAAAAAGATTTTGAAATAGACTTTCCAGGAAGGTGGCAGAACTTCCCATTGTTTACCACATTTAAAAGTCGGTTTGACAAAGACCTGGAGAATATACTCCGGAGCACAATCTGACACTGGCAGGCAAATGGACAAGCTGTTGACCTAAGAGGTCTTTGATATGATTCCATGAAAGGAGGACAAAATGCTTATTTTGGTTTCAGGGTTTAATAGACTTGGAGATATTTCAAGCTACTGGAGGCTCCAAAACTGGATTGAGATTGCTTCCCTTTTTCAGAGGCTCTAGACTGGTCTGGAAGGAGGAACAACATCACTGAGTTAAACAAAGCCTTTCCCACGTTACCTTTGGGCCTAGGGTCATGTTTGCAGCTGAAGGCTGCATCCTTTATTTTATTGCTTTTCCTTCTCCCCTGCCCTGCTACTGAAACCTTCCGGTCCACTGAATGCCATTAAGCACCAGGCCAGTGTGACGAAGATAATGTAGAATAAAAGAGAAATTAGGCTCCCAAAATAACATAAATTGTTTTGTTTGTTGCTGTCTTTCACCAGGCTCACGTCTTGTATATATTCAGGTTTTTCCCTTCTCTCCTTTGTTTGCACTGGCTGTTGACACTTTCCCCAGTGCTCTGCAATCAGCTGTATTTTCTTGTAACTCCAAAGACTTCACTTTCTTAGTTTTCCGAGGGCATGTCAGGAAGCCAGAGTTCTTGGAAATGTCGACTCAGAGGGGAAACAGGTGATGTGAACTAGCCATGAGTAAGGCTGGAGCAGTGGCGGGAGAAGTGTTGGATTCCGAGTGTTCTGTGTAAATATAGAGCTCTTGGAGAACAGCTCATCCTCACCTCCTTTCATTGTGTGTGTCCTTTTTATTACCCAGTGGGGCTGTGTGTTTTGGATGGCACTCTCCTGCTACAGGACACAAAGACGCGTCCACCAAAGAGCATTAAGAGAGCAGATAAACCTTGGGAAACCTCTGAATCCAAGCATGAGTCATCACAAGAGTTGATTTGAAAGGGCAGCTGTACTAACATTGACTAAGATGCCTATTAAAAATATTGGCAGCCAAAGAAGGCTCCCTTGCTATTTGATCATTCATTCTGGAAATTAGCAAAACAATCTGTAGAGATTCTGAATAATATTTTCATGTCAAGATAAGGACTTTTCATTTTTCATATTTTATGATTTTGTCTTTATTTTACTCAGGAAACAGTACGCATTTGAAACACTCCTCCTTAGCTCAGACGAACTTTTTATTTTTTTTTAAACAAACAAACAAAAAATCCTACATCCCTACCTATGATACTTCCTCAAAACCTCATTATTTTCCCCTTTCCAGTTGTTCTCTGTGCCCTTGTAGCAGGGGGCCAGTGCACAGGCTGGTTCTAAAGTTGCCGAGTTTTTAATCGCACAAAACCGAACACTCCTGCCCCGCCCCCGCCTCGAGGCCCCGCCTCTTCTCCTTGGCTCCACTCCTGCTGGCTCCATCCCCCTCTCCCTCTGTCGCTTGCTTTCCCACACCCTCACTCACTTTCATCAGACTGGGGCAGGGGGATGGGGAGCGGGCTCTGGCTGGGCTCTGGGTGAGGCTGGGGATGAAGGGTTTGGGGTGTGGGAAAGGGCTCCGGGCTGGGGATGGAGGCTCCAGGTAGGGCCAGAAATGAGAGTTTCAGGGTGTGGAAGAGAGCTCCGGGCTGGGGCAGGAGACTGGGGTGTGAGGGGGTGAGGGCTCTGGGGTGGGGCCGGGAATGAGGAGTTTGGGGTGAAGGAGGGGGCTCAGGGCTGGGGCAGAGGGGTGGGGTTTGAGGGGGTGAGGGCTCCAGCTGCGGGTGCAGGCTCTGGGATGGGGGCTGGGGATGAGGGGCTTGAGGTGCAGAAGGGGGCTCAGAGCTGGGGCAGGGGGTTGGGCTGTGGGAGGGGGTGCAGGGTCCCAGCAGCGCTTACCGTGGCTCTCAGGAAGTGGCCACCAGATCCCTGCGGCCCCTAGGCACATGGGTGGCCAGTGAGGTGCCGCGTGCTGCCCTCGCTTCTGCAGGCGTTGCCCCCACAGCATCCATGGATTGTAGTTCCCAGCCAATGGGAGCTGCGGAGCCGGCACTCGGGGCGCGAGCAGTGTGTAGAGCCTCCCTGGCCACCTAGGGGCCGCAGGGACCCAGCGGCCGCTTCCAGGAGCTGCGTGGAGCTAGGGCAGGCAGGGAGCCTGTCTGAGCCCTGGGTCCCCGCTGCACCGCCGACCGGAGCAGCTGCACCGAAAACCGGACGACTGGCAACCCTACCTGGTGTTGGTAAATGAAGGGCTAACTCCAGCCCTCCTTGGGCCCACCTAATGGCTGTCCCAGGGTCTCTTTGTGCCAGTGATGCAGAGGGGCTACCGGGCAACTGCTAGGGCCTCTGGGGCATAGCCCCAGCAGCAGAATTGCTTTGGTTGGCTGTGCTCCACCTTCACAGGAGTCCCCCGGGTAGGGGCACGCCTGGAAGGACCAGGTGTCTGCCTGCAGCAGCACCAGTCTCTGGGCCACCTCACGAGCGCAGTTGGCCCATGGTAGGCTGCCTGGTTGCCCATAGGGCCCGATTGGCTGACCAGCGCTGTAGCCCAGCTGTAGCAGCAGTTTGGTTGAAGCCTTTGCCCTGGGCTGTGATCAGGGCCGGATTTACACCTTACGTGCCCTTAGGCACAGCATCTTCAGCGCCCCTCCACCCGCAGACTCCCTACTGCCCAGCACCCCCTGCACAGACCCACCACCAGAACTGCCCAGTGCCCCACAAAGACTGCCCAGCGCCCCAACACGCGCAGACCTCCCCCCCTTCCCAGCCCCCCCCACAAGCCCCTTACTTCCCAGCACCCCCACCCCCTGGCTGCCCAGAGGCCCCCCACACCTCCCCCCAGAGACCCACTCTCCCGTGCCCTGCCCCGCTGGGAGGTGCTCATGTACACAGGGCTGAGCTGGCGGCCAGTCGGGGGTCGCTCTGGCCCCTTGGGAGAGGTGTGATCAGCCAGGCTGGAGCAGGAGTGGGGCTTGCCCGGGCCAGGCTCCCTCAGGACCCACTTGCCGGCAGGGCCCCCAGCGTTGGACTTCTTCTGAGCTCTTCCCCTGCCACAGGGAGCTGCTCCGCCTTTCCTGCTGGCAGGAGTGCTCCAGCAGGGCTGTGTGGGGTAGTCCCCCCCTCAGCCAATCCCACCCCTTGCCGGGATCTGGGAGTGGCGAGACTTTGAATTTTTTTTTAGCATGCGGCTGGGCCGCCCACAGCTGTGTGCTTATTGGGCTGCATGCAGCCCGCAGGCTGAGAACCGCTGGCCTGTGTATGAACTTTTTAACTTTTAACCCACTTTTAACTTTTAGGCACCCTTAGAATACTGGCGCCCCATGGCACCTGCCTACGGTGCCTAATTGGAAATCCGGCCCTGGCTGTGATATCTCCTGTTTGTTCCCAGTCCTGCTCCAGCCCTGTTCATGCTTTCCCCCAAGGCCTTTCCTGCCCTGGGCCCAGCCTTGCCTCGGTCAGGTCAGTTTTTCCTCAAACTTTTGTACTGGTGACCCCTTTCACATAGCAAGCCTCTGAGTGTGACCCCCCTAATAAATTAAAAACACTTTTTTATATATTTAACACTATTATAAATGCGGGAGGCAATGGGATGGAGGCTGACAGCTCGTGATCCCCCCCATGTAATAACCTTGTGACCCCTTCAGGGGGTCCCGACCCCCAGTTTAAGAACCCCTGTTCTAGGTAATCCGCCTCTGTCCCTTGGCTCCAATTCCTGACTTCAGCTCTGACCCTTGGCTCTGGCATCTGGCCTCCGGCTCTGGCTATGACCCTGGGATCTGATTAGTGACTACCGACTCCTGCTCTAATCATTAGGCATGGCTGTCCATGGCACTGTGTCCGAAATCATGGGTGTGTTAGGGTGTTAGGGCTGGGCTAGGGGCAGGCAAACAAAGTCAGGGTGGACCCCCCAGATCCTTTCCCCGACTATATTTAGTTCCTGCCACCCCAGTTTTTTTCCAATGGGGAGGAAAATGAGGGCAATTCCCCTCTCTCCCACTCCGACCAAAACAAAATGAAATTTTATGTTGAAAAATGGAAAATTTCACAGCAAATGTCAAACATGAAAAAGCTCATTTATTTTATAACTTTTTGTCCCGCTAAATGTACTAACCTTGCTTTCCTGTCCAGCTGTAGTTGTGATCCTAAAAGCCATCCCAAAAGAACCCAGCTCTCCCATTTAATCATAACCTCAGCAGGATATGGACTAGACTCTGTCCAAGACCCGGTATGGATGGGAGTTGGGGGAATGGTGGGGGGGGGGGTGACTTTAAGCTATCTTTGTGCTACATGGATTCTTCCTGCTTGGTATGGCTCCCAGAGTAAAATAGTAGAGTAGCTCATGAGGCCATAATGGCCAGACTGGGTCAGACCAGTAGTCCATGTAGCCAAGTATCCTGTCTCTGACAGTGGCCTGTGCCAGATGCTTCTGGCATTTGGAGGTTTAGGGACACCCAGAGCATGGGATTGCATCGCTGACCATCCTGGCTAGTAGCCACTGATGGGCCTATTCTCTTTGAACTCATCTAATTTGTTTTTTGAGCCCATTTGTACTTTTGGCCTTCACAACCTCCCCTGACAGCAAGTGCCACCGGCTGACTGTGTATGTTGTGAAGATGTACTGCCTTAAGTTTGTTTTAAACCTGCTGCTTCTTCATTTCATTGGGTGACCCCCCCCGTTCTTGTGTTTTGTGAAGGGGTCAATAACACTTCCTTATCCACTTTCACCACACTATCCATGATTGTATAGACCTGCCCTAATAACTTATGGTAGTCTCTTGACACCTATCAGTGGGCTGTGCAGAGCTCAGGGTTATGACCACTCCATCTCCTGGCCCCAACTCCACCCCAAACATGCTTCCTACCTTGGGGCTGCAGGAAACTATCCACTGACCTTACATAGCTCCTATGCCAGAGGAACTCTCCTTTGGGCTGCCGTGATTTCTCCATGGCCCCTCTGTGCTACCAGAACGATGTAAACTCTGGTTCCGTGTCCTGCTTCTCATGCTACATCTATTCATAGAATCATAGAATATCAGGGTTGGAAGGGACCTCAGGAGGTCATCTAGTCCAACCCCCTGCTCAAAGCAGGACCAATCCCCAATTTTTGACCCTGATCCCTAAATGGCCCCCTCAAGGATTGAAGTCACAACCCTGGGTTTAGCAGGCCAATGCTCAAACCACTGAGCTATCCGTCCCCCCATTATTAGTCTCTTAGTATTTTGACCTTTCCTCGCATCTTCCAGGCCAGGATCTGCTCAGGAACGAATGACCCCTCTGAACCGTCTGGTGATGCTTGTATTATCCTCCCCATTTTATGGATGGGGCAAGCCAAGGCATGGAGAAGCCCAGGGCTTGATCCTGAAAGGTGCTGAGCACCCTCTATTCCAGTTGACTCCAGTGCTATTTGAGGGCACTTATCCACTCTCAAGAGGTGCTTAGTACCTCTTTGGCCAGATTTGCAAAAGCACGCACCACCCGGCAGCTCCAGTGAGCAAAATGGCGAATCTCTCCCCACTTTCCTCCCACTAAAGAACCATGGTAGGCTCTGAGGGAAGTACCTAAGGTAAAACAGGAAAACTCTGACAGATCCAGGGATAGAGAATCCAGATTTCTTTTCTCCTAGGGCTTTTGCTTTAGCCACAAGACCATCCTGTCCCTCTTTAACCAGGAGACGTTTGATCTGACTTACTCTAAGATAATGATATGTTGTTCCATTGTGCTCATGATGACAATCAATTAGTGAAGGTTTTTGGATAACCAGACATAAAGCTAGTGGCACCCTGGTCTTTCCTGAAGGAACCAAATGCAAGAGTATCACCTAGCCAGCCAGAGCCCACCCAGCGAGTTGCGGTCTGGTGCGTTGACAAAATCCAGATTTTGAATCTTGGAGACTGGCCCTTTTAATGGATTAAACATTGTATTTTGTGGTTGCTGCTTAAGAAAGTGGACCATTCAAAGAAGCAAAATTTGCCTGGCTGGTGTCTTCATCCTTCAAATTGGAGTCATTTGTCTTCCTCCTTCCCCCCTTCGAGTATACAAAGAAGTAAATTTTGTCTCCATGATACTTCCTTGGCTGAACATGACTCAATAGTGCTGGCACTACAGTTGAGATAATCATAATAATCGTGTCCTTTTAATCCATTACATCGGTCCCAATGTTGTGTATTACATATATAGTTTAAGGTTTGGCTCATGCATCACTGACATACTTCAGGGCAGTGAAATATCAGGACTAGTGTCAGGAATAAAACAGCATTGTTAGTTGCCTGCTTTCATCCCATGCCAGACACCTGCAGCTCTCCTCAGGCCTCAAAGAAGAACTAGCTCTGTAGAAATGTTCTATCCAACAGGAGTTCTTTCTCGATGCTACATTATTAGAGGAAAGGGATTCATTAGGGAGAATGGTTCATGACTAGGTGTGTGTGGGGGGGAAGCAACTCAAAGAGGATTGGCTGAGGTAAACTGGTGTCGCTCCATTGACATCAACAGAGCTACGCTGACCATTTACTCCACCAGAAGATCTGGAGTAGTGTCAGTGATGTTCTTCATGATGTTCTGAAGCTTACCCCTCTCTGAATTTTGAGTATACTTGAAGTATGGCGTACTCCATACCCTCAGAATAGACCTAATGGTGGTTTTCTGATGGAGGCTGCTGGATATTACAGATGGAAACGTAAAATAGCTGTAAGGGAACAGAATCAAAACCGCAGCAGTTGGCATAGGCTTAGTACAGATTAGTGCTGGAGGCTAAAGCACAGGGCTGGGAGTCAGGGGATCTAGGTTAGATCCCTGATTCTATCACTGACTGGCTGTTTGACCTTAAGCAAATCACATACGGCCAGTTTTTTCAAGAGAGCTCTCAATTTTGTCATGGTCCCATTGTTGGGTGCCCATCTTTAAACCCCTCTGGGCCTGGTTTTCAGAGGAACTGAGCACCCATTGACTTCAATATGGGTTCTGTGGGCAGTTGGCATTTCTGAAAACTGGACTGTAGCTGTCTCAGTTTGGGTACCCAGAAAAAAATGGAGGCACCCAAAATGACAGGCCACTTCGGAAAACCTGTGCCTCCCTTCCCCGCTTCTGTAAAATTGGGCTACTAATGCCCATTGAGGTCAACATGAAAGAATTAACTTTTCCCCAGAGTGGCTGCATGACAATACCTGAGATTGTCATCATTCCCAATTCTAAGAACAGGCTTTGGGAAGCCAGTATAGGCTCTTGGGATGAAACTGACTCAGAATTGTGAGGAAACCTCACTGAGAGGTTATGATGAACAGAAAAAAACACAAAGGCGAAAAGTGGCACCTTCCAACTCACAATTTATTTGCCCAAAGAAATCCCCTATTAATTTTTATGGCACATAAATACCAGAAAACCAGACAGCCCCATGTTAATTAGTGACTGGTTTGGACCTTCACCTTCAATCCAAGCCAAACTAGAATCTTTTAAGAGGTTTGGGGGCGGAATAAAATGTGGATAACCTGGTTTTGTTGCTTCTTATAATTTCCAAGTACCTCTGACTAGACATGATAATTCAGGATCTGATGTGCTGAACTATTCTGAGAAAGGCCAGGGTTCTGGCTACTTTAGAGACCAGGGATCAAGTCCAAACCTGGCTTAAACTGGCTCAATTCCCATTCCAATCGGCGGGCCCTGCTCTTGCTTTTGGGATGGTTGTTTAACTACCCCTCTCCCCCATGTGCCCTCTTGGCAGCTGAGAACAGCTGTAGTGCTCCAGCGAACAGTCTGCAGGTGCAGGTTCTTGGAGGCCAAAGTCTGGGAACTTTTGGTGCAGGATCTTTTAGAGCTTGAGCCGATGTCCGTAGAAGTCAATGGAGATGTCCCCACTGACTTCAGTAAGCAGATCCGGGCGCCACTGTGGAGCTGCCTTACTGGAGACCCGGTCACAAGGCCTACGATTCCTTGTACGGCATTCTTTCGCCCCATCCCAGTCTGCTCTTCCAGGCCAGACAGAAGAGAGGAAGACCCGTAGAAGGTGGGTCCAGAACTGATACACTGCTCTCAGGGTGCTCAAGCAGTTCCCACAGAACTCTGTCAGCACAGCCCCACTTGGTTACCGGGACGTATCATCCCATCAACCACATCCCTGGTGTGCTGGAGTCCCCTGGAGCCTGTCGTTATGGCTTATCCCTTTACAGAAAGTCTTTGGACAGAATTTGGGCAGGGCATGTCTTGAGCCAAACTCAGCCCTGGGGTGTAAGGTAACTCTGCAGGAGTCAGTGGAGCTACCCCGAAAATTAACTTGACTCTTAGCACACAGATGACTGATAGGGGAAGGTGTTTCCAAAGGCCTTTAAATCATGGGGGTTGTCAGTGATTAATCTTGGGATTATCTCTTTGCTATCAGTTGTTGGCAGGTTTTTTTACTCTTGTGTGGGTTGTTGTTTTTTAAGAGGCCTGTGTGAAGGGTGCATGGCTGCAGATAATAAATTAGCTGGCAATCTGATATATGAAATAGTAAGATCTGACAGCAGATGAATCCAATAAATTATTGGCCATTGGAAAGGAAAAAGAGGTATTTCTCTGTGCATTGCACCTGCTAGTAAATCACAATGAGGTCCTGCTCCCAATCTTTTTAGGTGTTAAGAATGTATCTTGGGCATTTTTTTACTTTGCTGCTGGGCTGTTTGTGATGGGTTGGATCACAGAAACCCCCTTGGGGCTGCCAACTGACTTGCCAAGATTACTTCTGCCCCTGCTTCCCCTGCCCTCCCAGCTTGGGACTTCAGTGCCCTGCCTGGCTGGAGCCAGACCCTCTAGCCTGCTGCAAACCCAGACTCAGGTCTGAACCACATCCCGTAACAGCTGTAGGCTTATCTGAAAGCAGAGTAAGAAGTGTTCCTGTCTCCAACACTCAGATGCCCAAGTCCCAATGGGGTCCAAACCCCAAATATATCCATTTAACCCTATATAAAGCTTATGCAGGGTAAACTCATAAATTGTTTGCCTTCTATAACACTGATAGAGAGATATGCACAGCTGTTTGCCTCCTCCCCCCAGCCCCAGGTATTAATACATACTTTGGGTTAATTAATAAGTAAAAAGTGATTTTATTAAATACAGAAAGTAGGATTTAAGTGGTTCCAAGTACAGTACAGACCCGTTTACGTGTGGATGTCGGGAGTCAAGCCATCATGACCAGGTTAAGAGGGCCATGCTGAAAAAAGTGTCTATGATTCACTTAGAAAAAACGCCGTTATTTTCTGCTCTTTCTGGCTTGCATTTTTTTCTTTCTTATGAAGTCTGTCATTTGCCGCAGATGAATGATTTTGATATTTTCTGCATTTTGCTCCTCCATAAATCTTACAACAGTTTCTACAGCAGTAAGGGCTTCTGTGGGCGAAATTTTGACCTTTTGAATGACATCCTCGCCATCACTTTCGCGGTCTGACGTAGCCTCACAGCCCGTTAATATTTCTTCCTCGGACAGAAATTCTGAAGTCAGGCAATCTTCACCCATCTCCAGCCACTCGGTAATTATTTCCGGCGACGTATCCAAACTAAAACCTTTTAGCATTTGAAAGAGAAGTTTACCTTTATCCTCTTTTGTCTGCGTGCGTGTCTGTAGGATGTCTTCTTCTGAAAATCCTTCAAAGCCTTCCTCTGAATCAGGGGCCACTGCTGGAGTTTTCCGAGTCTGAGCTGTCTTTGATAGAACAGGCATCACCGAGAGCCTTCATCCAGCAGTTTTCAATGGACTTTTGTTTTACTCTGTCCCAAGCTTTTTTAACTAAATAAATAATTCTCTTCATGTTAAACTGTTTCAGGAATTCGGAAATGCCTGAAGACGTGCATGACACGATCGCTGAAATCAGCTCCCATTGATAATTGTTTTTAAAATTCTGAATAATGCCCTGGTCTAAAGGTTGAATTTTTGATGTTGTGTTGAATGGTAGGTATAGCACTTGAATTTTTCCATCGCTCGATACCAGTGATTCGGCTGGAGAATGGGCTGGACAATTGTCAAGTAGCAAAAGTGCTTTGGCTTTGAATTTTTTCAACCGCAGATGCTTACGAACAGCTGGAACAAAGCTGTTCTGGAACCAGTCATTGAAAATGCGTCTTGTCATCCAAGCAGTTTTGCTGTTAGCATATATTACTGGCAGTTTGGCTCTACTGAGGTGAATAAAGCAGCGAGGGTTATGAAAGCGGCCAACAAGAAGAGGGGCAAGCTTATGGCTGTCCATCTTATTACTACAAAAAAGAACAGTCACACGATCTTTTATCTTTTTAAATCCATCTGTTATCTGTGTCTCGTAATTAAAGGCTAAAGTCTTATCAGGTAGCAGTTTTGCAAATAAAACTGTTTCATCACCATTATAAAGTTGTTCTTCGTGGTAGTCTTCATTTTGTAAAATAGATTTTAACTCAGCGGGAAACGCGTTCGTGGCTGATTCATCAGCTGATCGGCTTTCTCCAGAAATCGATACCTGCTCTATGCCATGACGCTTTTAAAAACGACTCATAAACCCCTTGCGGGCTTGGAATGATTCATCCCTCATTACATTTCCAAATTTTGTCGCTTGGGCTTGAAACATTGGCCCACTGAGTGGCATTCCTTTCAGCCTTTCCTGAGCAAACCCCGTGCCCATGGCTTTGTCTATTGTGGGTTTTCCTGAATAACGCACACATTTTCTCTTACGCCCCGCAGCAGAATTGATATTTTGTACAAAGCTGTTTAGTTTAGATTCGGTTTTTAGCCATCCTCGGGGAGTAGATTCGGCAACCCCAATATCTTTTGAAACTTTGGCCTGGGTTTCTCCGCTATTTACTCCATCTATTGCAGCTAACTTTTCTTCTACAGTGTAGGAATGCTGACAATTGCCCTCTGCCATTACATTAGGCCTATGGTTAAAATTTTCTCATGTAGTGTATATATATTACGATATAACTACTATATATTATCTCTCTCTCTAGCGTGACAATGACTAAGCGTGCATGATAAGTCTTTACCAATATCGGTAAAGACGTACAACATGTTTCCGCTCTGCACTTCCTGTCGATTTCTATGTCAGTGAGTTAGTGAGCAAATCTGTAGCGCTACATAGCAAGTTCCGGTACCGCGTGTTCATGAGTCTCGCGTGTTAAATAGGTAGCACTGGGAGGCATGGCGCTACTGCGCGTTAAGCGGATTCATGCGTAAATGAGTCTGTACTGTAGTAACAGACAGAACAAAGTGAATTACCAAGAAAAATAAAATAGAACATGCAAGTTTACGTCTAATACAGTAAGAAAACTGAATACAGATAAAACCTCACCCTCAGAGGAGTTCCAGTAAGCTTCCTTTTACAGACTAGTTTCCTTCTAGTCTGGGTCCAGCAATCTCTCACACCCCCTGAAGACAGCACAGTGTCTTGGTGGGCTGACTAGGGAAATGCATTCAGGGTCAAATTCTGGCTGCACTAAAGTCAAATCAAAACTCCCATTAACTTCATTGGAGCCCGGCTTTCCCCCTCCATGTAGTGGGGGCAAAGCACAGGGCAGGAAACCAATGGGCTATGGAGGAAGATCTCATTTTACCCTTTCAATGATCGTGTAGTGCCTTTAATTCCCAGCACAGTCCCACTTGTTTAATTTCTCATCCCTCCCATGTAACAAAAATAAA
The DNA here is from genome assembly GCF_015237465.2 of Chelonia mydas. Taxonomy (NCBI): domain Eukaryota; kingdom Metazoa; phylum Chordata; order Testudines; family Cheloniidae; genus Chelonia; species Chelonia mydas. The sequence continues at coordinate 255,006,287 of NC_057850.1, forward strand.
ACAGTGATGCAATCAATAAATCAACAAATCCAGGCAGGGTTTTCTCTCAGCCATCTTATTTTGGTTCAGTTCCATCGGACCAAGCCAAAGCACAAAGAGTAGAATTCTGGTCCATTCCTGCTCCTAAAATGGTTCATGCTCCACCATGTTGTGAAAAGAAAAGGAGGACTTGTGGCACCTTAGAGACTAACCAATTTATCTGAGCATGAGCTTTCGTGAGCTACAGCTCACTTCATCGGATGCATACTGTGGAAACTGCAGAAGACATTATATACACAGAGACCATGAAACAATGCCTCCTCCCACCCCACTCTCCCCACTTTCCAGCACAAATCCAGGTTTTCTCACCCTCCGCCCCCCCCCCCCCCCCCCCCAAACTCACTCTCCTGCTGGTAATAGCCCATCCAAAGTGACCACTCTCTTTACAATGTGTATGATAATCAAGGTGGGCCATTTCCAGCACAAATCCAGGTTTTCTCACCCCCTCACCCCCCTCCAAAAACCACACACACAAATTCACTCTCCTGCTGGTAATAACTTATCCAAAGTGACCACTCCCCCTACAATGTGCATGATAATCAAGGTGGGCCATTTCCAGCACAAATCCAGGTTTTCTCACCCCCCCCCACCCCCATACACACACAAACTCACTCTCGTGCTGGTAATAGCTCATCCAAAGTGACCACTCTCCCCACAATGTGCATGATAATCAAGGTGGGCCATTTCCAGCACAAATCCAGGTTTTCTCACCCCCCGCCCCACACACAAACTCACTCTCCTGCTGGCCATTTAGCATTTGTGAAAGCCATTTAGCGAGATGGGCTGCCTACTTAGGAAGGAGGGAAAATGTTAGGCCTAGGGTCATATCAATCTCTTTTGAATGGGGAGACTAAGCAAAATACAATATCCAGGTGACTAGACCACAGAGCGGGAACAGTGAGGCAGACTGTAGGTAGCACAGTGGTAAATGATGTGTAAATAAACGCATGTCTTCCAGACTAGAGTGCACCTGTGGATCACAAAGGTAACTGCTGGTGTGGGTTGTGCTATTCTCGGCTGTGCTCATACCTACTAAGGGGTAGAAGACACCCTGACAGTGGTCTCTGCAGATGGTGTGACCTGCATGCCCCGTACAAGTCTATACAACTTTAACATTGCACCTTTCCTGGGGAAGGGGAGTGTGTTTGAAGCAAGAACTCAACCATAGGCCGAGGAATTTACCCAGCAAGGTTGGGAACAGAGCTAGTGGGGAATTTTTCATGAGATTTTTTTTTTTGATCGGAAAATGCCAATTTGTTGAAACCTTTTGCAGAAGAGTCCATTTCAACAAATCTGTTGGGATGGTCCCTCAGGTCCAGGATGAAATTTCTGGCCAGTGAGATCCCAGAATAGCCTTCTCGTTAGGGTGCTCATGTCGGGAGGGGGCTGCAGAAGACCCAGATTCAAATCTTTCCTCTTGCAATAGGGACTTGAACCTGGGTCTCCTACATGCTAGGTGAGTCCCATAGCACCCAGCTATTGGCTAGTCTGGGGTGGGGCTTTCGCACTGTTTGCAAAAAATGTCAAAAGGTCTCAGTTTTGTCTTGATACGAAATGGGAATTTTTTGGAAATCTCAATTTTTTCGTAGGACGGGAAAACCATTTCCCGACCAGCTGTAGCAGGGCATCCCATGTGGGACAGAGAATTTTATGGGCTTGGGACTGCAGCGTATGGGATGGGTCTGGCCTTTATGTATGTAGCATGTTTGATTTTTATATATACACTAGTGGACGAGATTGTGCAGGACAAGGGGGAATTGCAGCGTGGAGATTTAAATGGGCAGCCAAGGTTATGAATGGGAAGTTAGCAAGGGAGACCTGTCGCTGTGTGCATGGGAAGGGAGAATCCTGCTTTGGTTTTACATTTTGTGTGTGTGTGTATATATATCTCTATTGATATTTCTCGCTATCTATATGATGTGTATATAGAGACATACACACCGTCTTGAAAGAGATTGTACGCTGCGGTCCAGAATCTGCTTCAACTTAATCCTACCCATGCAGCGCCATGGCAATCTCTCTCTCTAGGTTTTTACATCTTAGCATCTGAACGCATTTGGTCCCCTGCTTCCAGAGGTGTCTGATCAGCTACACACAGATTGTGGGTTTTTAGCCAAATTCTGTTCATGTTATTGTTACCCCCTCCTCCCCCACGTCTGTCACTCATGTGTTGTGTCCTGTCTGACATGTCGATTGAGAGCTCTCCAGGGCAGTGACTGTCTTTGTTACTTAGCTGTACAGCACCTAGCACGCATGGAGATCCTTGTCTGGGGGTTCCTAGCTGCTGCCAAATACAATCAAATAATCCCTGTGGTGTGGCTGGGCTTGGTGTGTGTTGGGTCTAATTCTGGCTGTTGATGTAGGGGTGGTTGGATGGTGCTGGTGACCTGTGATATAGAGGAGGTCACCCAAGATGATCCTGTGGTCCCTTCTGGCTTTAAACTCTATGACTGTATTGGCCATTTAAAATTACCCAGTCCTACTACACTGGCAAGTCTTCCTAATGAAGAGAGTTTGGGATAAAGCCCACTGAGGCAGTTGCTTTCATTTTGGGCATAAACCTGCAATGTTTTTAAAATCTTCTAAAATGCAGGATATTTGCTCTTGGTATTGCACCATTTTCCAAGGGAGGAATCCCAAACCCACTCCCCACACTTTTCTTTCTAAGTGCACCCCCACCTCTTCACGTGTGGCACCCCTTCCCATTCCCCCACAAACCATTGCGGTTTGACTCCCTCCAGGGCTAGGGTCAGGTTCCATTCAGAAAGCTTGCCCGCAGTGCTTGTTGCAAGCCATTCATTAGCAAAGCAGTGGTCTTCTCCCATGTGGTACCCACTCCTTGCTATTGCGGATATTTTGAAAAGCACTTTAAGGCATCGCTAACACACTTTTCCACGCTGCATATCTACTGCAAGAGGCAGGTGTAGGACCAGATTCCCAGCTGGCATAAATCAAAGTAGCTCCAATGAAGGTAATGGGGCAAGATCCCCAGCCGGTGTAAATCAGCGATTTATACCAGCTGAGGATTTGGTATCTGAGGTGGAACTGAGTTCAGCAAAACTAAAAACTTGTATCTGAACTTTGGTGAATTCAGTGTTTGCTTTGGAACAGAACCCAGCACCTTGACTGGAATGTTTAAGAACCTGGATCTGAATTGCCTTCTGGTTTTGGCTTTGCAAAATCAAAACCCTGGTCAGTGCATTAGGGAGGTAGCTTCGGTTTTGTCCTAGCTAGACCTTGTTCTCTTCTCACTTACACTGGTGTAAATTAGGACTAACTCCAGTTAGGTGTCTGGAGTTACGCTGCTTTAAAACAGGTGTACATAAACAATCAGGTCCCTTTCATTCAAACAACGGGAGGTTGCTGTCCACTGAAAGCAGTTAAGTGAAAGAGACACAGAAATATGAATACAGAGGCATTTTATAGCAACGGGTAAAGCTCACAATATATCTGATTTGAATCAGTGCAGGCAACAGGCACTCAGACGCTACTGGAATGGGGACTGTATATTTATGGTAGGAAAGTGTGTCGATAGACAGGAATCGAGAGCTGCATGGGAACTGGAATTTCCATTTTGTGGGAAATTCTGCAATTTTGAAATTTGCTTCGATCTGAATCCAAATGAAAATAAAGAATTTCAAAATTTCCCGTGAAGTGACATTTCTGGAAAAAATAAATCGACTCAGCTGAACTATTTCATTTGGATAAAAAATCAAAATCAATATTGACATTTTAAAAAAATTTGCAAAGCAATTGCAAAACAGCAAGGGGTTTCATAATGAAAAATCAAAACATTCCAGTTTGGTAATGTCAAAACACAATGTTGTTACTTTTCCTCCCCCCCTCCCTCCCTTTCTTTTCTGAAATGAAATGTCATCAAAATTGGCATGTTTCCACCGGAAGCTTTGATAAAATGGCATTTTCCATCAGAAAAAGGTTCCATCTGAAAATTTCCAATCAGCTATCTAGGAACCTAGATCCTGGACACTCTTTGGGCCTGATTCTCCACTGCCTTGCACTGTACAGGGTTTGAAAGCAACCTTATCTGAACATTGATTCTGGTGCCCTGTGATTTTGCAGAATCAGTGTTCAGATAAGGTTGCTTTCAAACCTGGATTCTTTTTTCTTCTCCTCTTTGTGACAAAAGCTTTATTTACTATGTAGCTTTTCCCTTGCCAAACCCCCCTTCCTTCACAGCTCCCACCCTCCCATTGTGTGCTGGACGCATAGCAATATCTTTAAGTAAGCCTTGTATCATTCTGATGACCTTATTGCTCAGATACGTGTATCGCACTTGCATGAAATCGGAGACTCTGATGTCCTCACCAATACGCAGGGAAAGAAATATTCAAGTGGTGAGATTACAGGGCAGAGCCAATGTGTCCTACAGCTGCAATAGATCCTGATACTGTCTGAGATGGCCCTGGGGGCTCGCCAGCTAGGTAACATGAACAAAGGGATGGTTCTACTTATTGCGATGCATTCTCAGTCCTCTGTGATGCCAACAGGCTACAATGGCTCTGTGCCATAGAACCCTGCTCATGGTGATGGGATTGGTAGCACTGACCCCACACAGGCTGTCTATGCCTGGTGGCAAAGTGGTTTGGGGAGGAAGTAGTTGGGGTGTGTGTGTGTACGGGAGTGATAATTTCAGTACGCCACTCTGGAGCCAACACTCTGCTTTTTAGAAATGTCCCACGCTTAGACGGCCCGACCCAGCTCTGTTTTGTCCTCACCCTCCCACCCTTCAAATGATCTCTGTTTCCTTCGGCGAGTGTAAATTCTGCACAACGGGTGATCTTTGCTCTTCGAGCTAGCCTTTTATGTTTTTAACATGCTGTGGAATGCAGGATTATGCGTTGTAATGCGGCATTAGGATCCTTAAAGGTTAAGATCTTGGTTCCCAAAGTCATTTTTCGGCCCATTGCTTTGCTAATGAAAAAAAGGCAAGACGGATTTAGGAACAGGATCTGAGGGCTCACAAGGGGGGGAAAATGAAAATTAAAAAACATCCCTCCCAAGACATAAGACCCAGGAGCCCTTCAGCATTTGAGAGAGTCAGCAATTTAGTAACTAATCCATTTGGCAAATGCAGGATGGTGCATACGGCCATTCTTCCCAGCCTGGGGTTTTTGTGTGGGGAATGTTTGCTGACTGAATTAAGGGAAGGGATAGGAAAATACCCCACTTGTTTCCATGAAGGCAGCCGAATAGCCTCACTAAGCCCAGAGCTCCCCAGGCTGCAGGCTCCGGAGGCGGACGTTGCTAGGCCTCGTTCCTGAGAGTCTGGGAAGGATAAGAAGAGAAGCTGCTGCCGTCTTGTGAGAATTCCTGTTTGCTTGTCGGCCCCGCCGAGTCAGGGAGAAGTTAATCCTCTGACATTTCACCCATCAAACACAGCGTTGGCTGTGGTTCAAGCCAGGCTTAAGTGGGAGGCAGGGGAGAAAGGGGAATCGGGTCGTAGGGGGGAGGAGGGTGGGAAAGTGCGAGACGCCAAGCTGTTGAAGCCACCTTGGTTGGCAGGGAGGCCCTGCTGGAGGGCTCTGACTCAGCGCGGCTGGTGCTTAGGAGGCGGAAGTGTGTCTAGACTGACAGGGTTCATGTTTCCTTTATCAGCGCGCCATCCTATATGGTAACGAAATGGCTCGGCCTCTTCCCAGTGCACAGGTGGGCATGCATGGGCTGTTGTGTTCTTTAGATCAGTGCGTTTTTCTGAGCTGTGTGTGTGTGGGGGGTGTGGTGGTAGGGCTTTCCCCACCACTTTTGGGGTGGTGTGTAGTCCTGGTCGTGCAGGAAGGAGCAAGCCTCACTCTCCCTCGAGAGCAGGAGCTGCAATTGTACATGGCCCTTTGGAAGAGGCTTTATAGCTGTTCTGTCTGCTGTGTAGCCGTGGAGCAGCAAACGTAAAAGAGAAAGCTTGGCTCGGGAGTTTAAGGGCCTGGACCAGCACTTAGCTGACGTGGGTTCAGTGGCTAGCTCTTCCATGGATTCCCTGAGTGATATTGGACATGTCCCTTACTCTCTCTGTGCCTTAATTCCCCATCTGTAAAATGGGAAGAATAATGTGTCTCTTACGAGTGTAAGCTCCTGGGCACATGGCTGCATCTTTCTAGATGGCCATGTAGTGCTTTCCACAATGGGCCCTGATCTTGGATGGGTCCTCTAGCTGCTAAGGAATATCAATAATATACAGCTGGCTGGGAAATGGAATTTCCACCCTCCACAAAATGAAGAGTTTTAAACGAACAAAATCCCTCATCCGGAATCGTGACAAAACATTAAAAAAAAAAAATCTCAACATTTTTCACGGGACAGAAATTCCAAAATATTTTGTTTGGGAAGCATGGAAGCGGCTTCCTGGCCAGTGTAAAGGCTGGCCAGTCAGCCAGGCAGGGAGCTGGGCAGCTGGAGAGCTTGGTAGCTCACCAGGGGGGCCACAGGGGAGGCTAGCAGCTCGGGAAGCCAGGTGGGCTGGCAGCCAGCCACCCTGCCTGCATGCCTGGTTTCCGTTGATAGTTTCAATTCCATCAAATCAGCGTTTTCTGACCGCAAAGCCTTCCCTCAGAAAATGTCTGACCAGCTGTAATAAATAATAATAATAACAACACACGATCCGGCCTGCGTATTGCATGGTTGGCTGCATTTGGAAGCAGGGTTTTTATGCCTGCACTGAAATATCCAGTTTTATCCCTTAGCAGAGACTGGCCCCTGGACTAAATGGCCCATTGATCAGGTGATTTCAGTTCCTATCACCTTCCAGAAAAGATATACCAGCATGTCTTTAGGAGTTTCTGTAAGAAAGGTGAAGGCTTGGTGAGCCATGCATTGGGGTGTCCTGAGGAAGAGTAAATCTTCCTTTCAGCCTCCATGCCTGATTCCATTCCCATCAACACCAGTTTACACTGGCATAACGCCATTGGCGTCAGTGGAGTTGTCCATGATTTACAGCAGTGTGTAAGTGAGAGCAGAACTTTTGTGCTTTGGAGCGGTGTCCTAGATGTCAACCTTATGTCCCAGGAGCAGTGCACTGAGACTGGAAAGCAACATACCGAGCGCTATATTATCGGGGATCCTAGCAGCGCTGCTGGGGTATATATTCACATTGAACTTCCTAAGTCCCACCCCAGCAAGCACTGGGCTCAGTGTAAAATTTGGCATGAATTATTGAGGGCATCCTTGCCTTTGTTTTTCCCACAGCCCTGGTCAGGAATCTGGAGGTGATGTCCTCAGGGCATTGCAATGAACAGTATCCAGCCTGTGGACTTGAACGAGTTAAATTGAGCTGTTAGGTCATCAGAGTTGGGTCTTCATTGCCTCTTTTGCCCAACAATGGCAAGGACCATTAGAAGGAGGAGGAGCTGGAAATGCATTCCCCCGATTGGTTGTGCTCGTGGGGGCGACGTCCCTGGAATTGCCCCACTCTTCACAGGTCCGGCAAACCCTCAGACTTCTAGCCGACAGCTCACAGGAAGGGCGTCTTTTTTCCACGTCAGTCTCTGGTTCGTCTCCAGCCTGAGCAAAAAGAAGCTCCCGGACTAGGCCACAAAGAAGCAAAATGATCATGCGTTAATCTAAGCCTGAGGCAATGGCACTCCAGGACCTCGAGTGACAGCAACGCTGAGATATTTTCGTGCTTCCCTGTCTGTAACCCCCTATAGTGCCTGCGGGACATTTGGGAGCTTTGTGACCTGTTCTACAATGCTAGGCTGAGGCTTTAAACACTTGGATGTGGCATAAATATCATCAAGGGGAGGGTCCTCTGCAGTGTGCCCTTCTGTGGAGGGACGATCTCTGAGGCTGAGGGAACAGTGTGTTCTGCTGGGTTCCCTCTGCCATGGGTTTGTTTGTCTGGGATCCCAATAAGGGGGGCACTTACAGCCTATTGGTGTCTTTCAGTATGTCTACGCTACATTGTAAACCCAAGTCTGTGGGATCCAGGCTTGTGGACTCGGTGTTTCCAAACCCATGTTAGAGTGTCCACACTGCATTATAAACCTGGCTTTACAATGCCTGGACCCAGCTCTCACAGCCATGCCAACATGCTCATGCTGCACTATGCAGACCTTCTGGCTTGGGTCCGCAGCTAGAACTGCATCCACACTGCAAAATGACAGGGCTTGGATCATACAGAAACAAAGTGCGTGAGACAATATCTTTTACTGGACCCAATTATGTTGGTGAGGATCTGACTCAGGCTCTGACCAACCATCTAGCATGGTCCTCGATCCTGAGTCACACTGATTTGTGTGTGGGCAGAAATGGGGCTTGGACTCAAATCTGAGTCAGACTCCAGGCTTAGTATGTAGTGTAGATATGCCGTGTGATGTGGCTACTTATCCACTGGGACTAGGACACCCTAGCTCATTCTGTGAAGGCCACAAAGGGGCCATCATGCGTTTGAAGATTTTTGACACTGATGGATTTGAGCTGGACTCAAACCACTGATGTAGAGGTGAAAGGCTTTGTAGGCAAGTACCAATTCTTTGAACCATCTATCTCCCAATGGTCTATTGCTGCGAGGGGCAACCTTTCCAACACCTGACACTGCATTTGGCATGGAGAAGAAATGATGCAGACCAAACCAAGAGGGCGAAAGACGGAGGAAATGGAGTAGTTTCTTTTCTTTTCACCAGGTTTCGTGATGACCCGACTGATCTTTTCAAACATTACTCCTATGCATTTTTTCATGAACTCTGTGAATCTGGAATTGATTCCTGAAAAACCTACGAAGCTGGGCCAAAAAGAAACAGGGTGTGCTCTGAATGTCATGAAGTTGTGAGCAGTGGGAGAGTTGAAGCAGGATGGCTTTGTGCAGCAGGTCCGGAAGATGAGGGGTGCCTTTCAAACGGGGCTGCTGGAGAGTGCAATGTCTGTGCGTGCTGAGACAGGGCATGGAGAGCTTTTGATTGGAGAGAGCTGGAAGGAGAAATAGAAGCATTTGAGAGAGCAAATGGGATGGGCTCAGTGCACATCACCTCTGCTATGACGTTCTCAAGCCCAGCTCCAAACCCCACATATCTTTCGTATTACTACAATTCCCAAATGTAGCCCAGCACAGCAGCGTGCAAAGTACAAGCCGAAGAAATGCAAGTCAATAATTTACAGCGTTCTCCTATCACTTTACATGGAACAGACCACGGGCCTAGCAGTGTCATCATATCTAATGGAAAGAGTGATGCAAAATCTCTGCGATCATCCCATTTGGTCCCACGTGCCCTGTAAAAATGGGATTTAAGGACCAGCCCTCAAGAACTGGCTGTGACTAACTCTAATCTGACCCTTATTTCTTATTTGGCCTCCTGCCCTTTCCCTACGCTTCACACAATTTATGCATATATGCCTGTAGCCAGAAAGACATAATCACGTCCCGTTTCTGGAACACAGGTTGATGGGTTGGTTAGAAGTTTTGGATGTATCCAATTTATCAGGGCCTGACCTATGTGATGTGAAATGGTGGTCTCACACCAGTTAGTACTAGACAGGTGGCCATGTCATCAAAATCCACTGGCACTAATTGACCCCCTTTGTCAGAAGAGAGGCCAAGGATAGAATGATCAGTAGAAAATGAACTGCTCTCTCTCTGTAGGAAAATAGTTAATGGTCTCTCCAGGTCAAGATGCAGGCATGCTGGTCAAGAGGAGTGGGAGAAGATTCTGTCACCCCATCAGACTTGTTCTGTGGATAAAGCAAACTCCAGCTCTGTCAACTGAGCAGCTACACAATGCAATGAAATGAAAGGGGAATTAAAAGAGGGCATCCCAGGGCTTGCAGAAATAAATCAAAAATCTCTCAGAAGAGACCAAAGCAATGAAAGGACGTTGGACAGAGTAATCACAACTCCTTCACTGTAGCAAGTGCCCTCCTATGCCAGCAGGAATAGGGACAGTAGATTAAGTTCTGATGAGAATACTGCCCATCCCTGCATGTGTTGTACATATGGGTCGGCCACTAAAGTCCATGCGAGCTCCATGCTCTGATCAGAGACTCATTAAAAATCAATGGACAACCTTGGATCAAGCCCTGTGAAAGCTTGAAGATGAGAGGAGTCTTTGCTGTCACCTATGATCCCCATTAAGAACAATTACTTTGGCATTTGCCTAACAAGGATCCTGCAAGCTATAATATTAAAGGCCATAGGAAGAACGGAGAGTGGGTTTTCTTTTTGTTTTCTCTCACTCTATCTATTTTATACCTACAGCTAGATCATCTGTGCCGACGTATCTTTTTTTCTTCCCTTTGTCTCCCTCTTAATAGAGCCAACCCAGGTATCTGGGGGTTTTGCAACAACTTTGATCATTAACTTGGTTACACCCCGGGTACATCTACTCTATCACTGGGAGGTGTGAATGCAGCACGAGGCGACAGCTAATCCCTGATGCCACCGGGTCTTCACTGCTATTGTTACTCATGGTAGCTTTGGTCCAGCTAGGCTCAGGTGTAGATGGGTCTTTCCAACAGCAGTGTAGACACACCCTCTCAGACAAAAGTCACTCAAAGCCTGAACAAATCACAAGCCAACATCGGTCCTTGGTCATGTGCAGTGACCTGCTCAGGAAGTCCAGGGGCTGAATTTGGACCTTGGGGAAGTGCATCTTTGTGAAAATCAAGCGAGAGCGGCATGTATGAATCTGAAGACAAAATGTGGACCCAGGTGTTCAGGTTTCATGCTCGCCAATTTCTTTTACAATGTGGTATTCAGATGGTGGCCGGTTGATTTTTACTTGGTATTATGCTAGCAATGTGTGAAGTATTAAAACCAGGATTGACAGGAGCCGGGGGGGAGAGGGGGAGAGCGGGAGAACCCCTGGCTGCCATCAGAAAGCAGAGAACCAGAAATCAGACATTAGTGGGGAAGCTGTGTGAGCTACTGGTGTCATGCTGGGACTCAGGAGATCTGGATTCCAGTCCTAGGTCTGCCACTGACCCAGCCATTGGGCTGATCTGTTCTGCTTCACACCCCTTCTCTTGTTCGTTTTTAAGCTCTTTGGGACCGCACCCAATCTGTTGTGGCATCTAGGCCCTACTATACTAAAAACAAACCCTAATTTTCAAACACACACACTGGGCCAATTATTTTCCTGGAAACATAAATTACGTTATTGCAATTTTAGGCAATAATGATGGGAGAAAAGGGTATGTCCTAGGAAATTCATGACCAGCTAGTCAGAGCTGATGGGTCAAGGTGCAATAAGGCACAGTATTGCAAAGTATACATTCAAAATGGAGCAGGGGTGAGGGTGGGAACTGTAGGCCTCTGGGCCAAATTCTGATCTCAGTCTCACCGGGATAATTCTGTTGTTGTCAGCAGAGTCACACAGGATTTACACCCAGCATAGCTGAGATTAGATCTGGGCTCTGGTTCTTTTGGTGGGTGATGCAGGAACAACTGGTATAGCTGTTATGTACAAGGCATTCCTAGGGGATTCATGCCTTCTCTGTTAGACAGCCGCATGGCTTGAATCACCTCTCTGCATGCCATTCATCTTAGAATTTCCCATAAGCCTCAGTCCGAGGCCTTTTGACTGCAGGAGTTGGGAGCATCTTTTCCCCCATTTCAAGTGTCTTCAGATGCTGTTTGGTTGGTGCAATTAAAGGAAGGAAATATTAGTGATATTCCCTCCTGCCCCGGCTCTCTCCCCTCTTATTTATAAAGAAGATTGAAGGATTCTGTGCTTTGGTAGCTAGGACCGTGCATTTGTGGGTTAGAGGATCTAGATTCCAAGTCCAGCACTGCAATGGACACACTGCGTGACCCTGGATAAGTCACCCACATTTCCGTGACTCATTTTCTCTAGCTGGAAAAAATGCCGGTGCTAACATTCAACCCCTTTTTGTAATGAGATCCCTGGACAGAAAGGGTTCCGCATTATTCTTCTTAGCAGCTGGCAGGATGTGACCAACAATGTAGGGCTTCATGCAACCCAGTGACTTTCATGGCGAGAACAGATCTAGCAAGCCAGGCAATGGCACTGAAATGCCATCCGCTGAACTGACTCCTGTCCCAGCATTTCAAGTTTCAGAAATTATTGGTCTGCTCATTAGCAGCTTTATTATAAGCCTGCTGCTTTGCATGCCAAAGGTTGCTAGCCAGTGATTACCACTCAAAGGAAAAGAGACGGCGTGACCGGAAGGTCAGTATCCAAACTGGGACCATGTCCAATGTAGAATCATATCTATTTTGAGGAGTTCGTTGCTAGTTTTAATTAGGGAAATCCTTGGAACTTTGATCAGCCCCGTGGCATAGCTGCAAACACAGGAGGCTCTTGGTTTGGAGGTCACAGACTCAGCCTCCCCCTGGGCATGACAGTGGAATTAGTATTCTTTAAGAGGTGAGCCATCTGTGATCCAGGGGAGTGGGGATATTGTGGATCAGATCTGGCTGCCAAAACTAGGCTGGGAAGAGACGGGTTTCTGCACTGCCATTGGGGCCTTTTGCTACTGTGCTGTGACGTGCATAGAGATGGGACGACTGATATGAGAACAGCATAACTGACAGGTATATGGTGTAAGTGTTATTGGGGAGTGATCCTTTGTGCTGCTAAACACCTGCTGGGCTTCACCCCAGAGTAGGCTGCATTCCAGGGGCAACGGATCCCGATATAGAGTTGGCATTACAGTGTTCATTTGTAAAGTCCTCCCCTTACGGATCCCAGATCATGTACAGCAAGTTGCTGCTGTATTTGGAAATGGTCTTAGTCACGCTTCCCAGCTCCACAGATCCTCGTGGGTGTGTGACTGCCATATGGAAAATGTTTAACTGACAGGTGGATACCAGCCGTGTGTGAACCAAATGGGGAAGTGATGTGAGAGCAACAGCATGTGGCACTAGTGCCCGAGAGCTGTGAAAATGGCACGGCTGTGGTGTAGTCACTGTGCCAACCTTAGCCGTTTTGGAGGCTAAGGGCAGCCAGCTGTTCCTTATGGAATGCTCCCTAATTTCCCACCAGATGCTCCTGATCAATGATGCTGACATATCTGCTCCTTATTCTCAAGATTGATTAATTCCCCTGGATTCCAATACCCTTTCCCAGGGTCCCCCTAATAAAGGTGGCAGTGGGGAAGCAGCCAGATGGGTTTGTATTTTTTTTTTTATAGGGTCAGGGCTCGAATAGCTAGTTTGGGTTTTTCCTCTTCCTGAGAATAACTCCTCAGCTCCGGCAGATTTGGCAGCTTCCATCGCTGGCACCGTACGTCACACCATAAAAATCTCACTCCAGCAGGAAAGGGCTAATACGCAAGAGAGCTTTCAACCAGTCTGATGTAACCCACATGCTTTATTCTGCAGCATGGGAACGGGAAAGAAGCAGTGGGAAGGACGGATGGATTTTAGTTGGGTACTCGGTCTCTGCCCAAGTGCAGAGGGCAGGGCAGGACAATTCAGCTAGAAGGGCCCACAGATCTCTAGAACTAGGGTAGGGCAGTTACTGGACGTGCTCACGAGCTGTTGCCGAAGCTGTCTCGGAAGATTTAAGGAGTCCCGATACTTGTCGCTCCTTGGATACAGCCCCTGAGGATCAGTCAGCTATTAACGCCGGGGCTGGAATGCTGTTAGCTGGGGAGACCCCCGCCCCCCAATGACTGTTTGCTGACAGGGTTTTGGAGGGACACTGAGATGCTGCCGTTTGTCTCAAGGTCAGAGGAGTCCAGGTGACGCACAATCCATGTTATGGCCCCCCTAGTGAACTGAGAAATCATCTCTGATGGTGTAGAGCGGTGTAGCATCAACATCGATGTAGCTAGGTCGATGCAGCGTCAGTGTAGACACGGTGTCACTGATGTTGACTGTTACTGGCTTTCAGGGGCTGTCCCACAATGCCCCACATGGATCGTACAATCGATAAATTGCCCAGGGAGGTTGTGGAATCGCCATCGTTGGAGATTTTTAAGAGCAGGATAGGCAAACACCTGTCAGGGATGGTCTAGATCAGGGGTTCTCAAACTTCATTGCACCATTACCCCCTTCTGACAACAAAAATTACTACACAACGCCAGGAGGGTGGTGGGGGGAAGAAGCTTGATCCCACCCAATCCCTGCCAGCTCAGGTAGGGGGGGGCAAAGCCAAAGGGCTTCAGCCCCAGGCAGGGGGCCTGTAATCTCAGCCCCACTGCCCAAGGCTTAAGCCCTCAGGCTTCGGCCCTAGACAGTGGGGCTTGGGCTTTTGCTTCAGCCCCTGGCCCCAGCAAGTCTAAGCCAGCCCTGTCGAGACCATTAAAACAGGATTGCAACCCATCTTGGGGTTCCAACCCACAGTTTGAGAACCGCCAGTCTAGATAATACTTAGTCATGAGTGCAGGGGACTGGAGTAGACATGAGTGCAGGGGACTGGACTAGATGACCTCTCAAGGTCCCTTCCAGTCCTACGATTCTATAATTCAATGATACAAGTGAGCCTGGTGAGGACACGCCCCACTGACACAAAGAGTAGACATGTGATGTAAGTACTGCGGCCGCTGTATGCTGACGTAAGTTTGGTTGACTTAATTTTGTAGCGTAGACGTGGCCTAAGAAACTGTCTGGTACTCTCTCTTTAGAGCTGATTTGGAATTATTGACCCCTATTTAGCAGGGTTGTACATATAACAGCCCTGAGGTTTAATTCGCTGTAGTGCTTTCTGAAAAGGCCTGAAAAGACAAACCTCAAGCCTGTGCTTTGGCAAAGAATTAAGCAGGGCAGTGCGATAGAGTTGTACATGTTATACGTGTACAGCTCTTAGCAATAACAATATAATAAAGAATTATATTAGTAAACAATGGTGATAAGGTTGGGAAAGGGAGTAGCCAGTTGAAAAATGGGAGGGGGGGTAGTCATCAAAATTTTCCCCAATTTTTATTTTGAATATATACATTTTGAATTTTGAAATGTCTTGGACATTTGAAAAATTCAGATCAGTTCTACTCTGTGCATCTCCCCACCCCACTCCCCTTCTGCGAGTGTATTGTCGATCTGTGGAACTCCCTGCTGCAGGAGGTCATGGAGTCAAATAGTGGAGAGATGGGTTTTTTAAAAGGGCTGGCCAACTTTAGGAGCTGTGTTTAGTGTAAACAGGCATCAGGCTTCAGGGCTTACCTGCAAGCATCAGGAAGGGATAGCTCTCTCTCTCTCTCTCTCACACACACACACACACTTACATACACACACACACACGCACAAGCAATCATGTGGGTGATTACACAGTTGGTTAGCTGCATAATGCTGCCTTTCTGCTTTCCACTGAAGGATCAGGTATTGGCTACTGCCAGAAGCAGGATAGTGGATTAGCATGTCAGTGCACTTTGCTTTCCCCCGTAGAACCTTTGCCAAAGAGCCTGGTCTGAAAATGAACACTACTTTCGGCAAACAGTGCCCTGACTGTCGGGGATGAGGGTGGAACAGGAGCCGATGTTGAATGCATGATGGTGTAAAACTTTCCATTTGCTTAAGTCGTGTAGGGCTAGTATGAGAGCACCATCTTAGTAGAGGGCTCACGGTGCAGTGAAATGGATACCCCCCCAGCCCCCCACACTCACAAACAGATGTCCAGTAAAATAGCAGCAGCCCATCCTAATTTAAACTCATTGGCTGTAAGAGAGCACAGCCGAGAGACAATTGCTCAACCCTATCTGAACACACCAGACTCCTCAACCCCCTGGGTGACCCTCTTGTGAGCCGCGCTACCCCGTGTTGCCGGTCTCAGCAGGCATCACAAACTAAGGCCCCGGTCCAGCAAAGCGTGTGTGGCAGGGGGGTCCCCTGGCTGGTAGTTAGCTTCCCTGGGGGTGGAGAGCCTCGAGGAGGCAGGAATTCACCCACGTATCACTTCAACTGCTTTATCAGCGAATGAGAAGTCCCGGAGCACTACTCCACACCAGCTCCTCGGTCACTGATCAGGGGCCTGGTGCTGGGTCCCTGCCGTGGCATATGTCCTCTCAGGTGGCCTGCACGGTCCTTTCTCTGTCTCCCTCCTCTTTGCCCATTCCCCAGCTGATCAGCGTTCCGGGGGCAAGGGTCAACCCTCCAAGCAGTGCTGCTGGTCTCCGGAGTTCGGGCTCCGCAGGTGTGGAAGTCAATGGGACTGTCCATCTGCTTAAAGTGAAGCATAGAGTCAAGTGCTTTGCTGGATCGGGGCCGAAGTATAGCCAGCCCTGCTCAGTATTTTTCAGGGAGAGACCTTCAGTCCCCGCAGCCCCTGGGATTTCTCTGATGTGGGTGGTTCTGTACGTTATATTCTTTTCTCCAAACCCAGTACGGTGCGAGGAGTGCACGGTGCTGTCTTTCAGATGAGTCCTTGCCTAATTACAGCTCCCCTGGCCTGTTTTGGAGTCCCAGCTTGCAGATTATATCAGCTCTACAGATCATGAGTCCGCTGGCTATGTTAATCAGGCAGGAATTGAAGGTGGGAAAATAGACAGGGAGAAAGCCGGACAGCCATTAAGACAGCTGATTTTATACTCAGCTGTCTTTTTTAGCTCACGAAAGCTTATGCTCAAATAAATTGGTTAGTCTCTAAGGTGCCACAAGTACTCCTTTTCTTTTTGATTTTATACTGTGAGTGTTCCCTAAGGGAACAAAATACATTATGATCTTTACTCACTGATTATTGGTTGAAAATGACTGAAGTCTAGAGAACATGTCCTATGAGGGAAGACTGAAAAAAAAATGGATTTGTTTGATCTGGAAAAGAGAAAACTGAGAGGGGACAGAACAGTTTTCAAGTACATAAAAAGAACAGGAGTACTTGTGGCACCTTAGAGATAACAAATTTATTAGGGCGTAAGCTTTTGTGGGCTACAGCCCACTTCATCGGATGCATAGAATGGAACATATAGTAAGAAGATATATATACACGCATACATACAGAGAACATGAAAAGGTGGAGTAATAAATTAAGATGAGCTATTATCAGCAGGAGAAAAAAACTTTTGTAGTGATAATCAAGATGGCCCAAGGTTGTTACAAGGAGGAGCGAGGTAAATTGTTCTTGTTAACCTCTGAGGATAGGACAAGAACCAATGGGCTTGAATTGCAGCAAGGGTGGTTTAGGTTGGACATGAGGACAAAATTCCTGACTGTCAGGGTGGTTAAGCACTGGATTAAATTGCCTAGGGAGGTTGTGGAATCTCCATCATTGGAGGTTTTTAAGAGCAGGTTGTACAAACACCTGTCGGGGATGGTCCAGATAATACTTAGTCCTGCCTTGAATGCAGGGGACTGGACAAGATGACCTCATGAGGAAACTTTCAGTCCTACAACTCTATGATTCTATTATTATAAATTGACCAAATGCATCCTTGTGACCCAGAGACCTTTTGGTAGCAACGGGCAGAGGGCACATGGAGTGCGTAGGGTTTTACCAGGATCCCCTGGGTCAGATATGAGCATAATAGTTCACCAAAAGGTGGCGTGTGAGATCTCTACCATGAGGCAGTAGCCCACTGGTTGTCGTAATCACCACAAAATGTAAATACAGATAATATTTAAGGAGTTATGTATCTATAGGGACAGTTATGTTCTTAAGGTCTGGAAGTTAAGGCAGGAGACATACCAGGAGGTGACATACTCTGGATATGCTTCCATCAAGTAGGAGGTAGCAGATGCTTATCTCTGTGTCTGGCCACGTGAGTACTGTGCATTGTATGGCTCACAATGAGTTGCACCCTGAGCCAGATACCAGCTGAAAGATTGTAAAATGTATAAGAGAGAAATCTATAGGAAAAACCAATCAGCAGGGAGTGTCCGGTTCATGAATGAAGACCAAGGATGAGACTGGTATATTTAGGGGAGTAAAGAGACACGTGGGCTCCTTCACCCGGGAAAAAAGCTGACAGCATGTTTGTTTCATGAAAAGAGGCTCACAGCCAGTCTGGCTGTAAAGTTTTTGGGTGAAGAATATTCTACAAGCCACGAGAGTATCTCCTTAATTCAGTCCAGGCTCTAGAATGCGTGTTATGATTTTGTTTGATCTGTAACCATTTGTTTCCAGCACTTCTCCCTGCTATCACTTGAATCTCTGTGCTTTGTTAAATAAACGAATACTTGATTTCATTAGACACCAGGGCTGGGTGTTATGCAGAGCGGTGAGCAGAGGTGGAACGGGTAAACTGAGGTATACTGCTTCTTTGGAAGCAGCGAATCTGAACATTCAGTAGACCAGGGGCTGGATGCTCAGGCTTCCTCTCTCTAAAAGCAACTGGTAGTGAGGGGCATCCCAGTCCGGGGTATCCCTGGGGAGTGTCACAGCCCTTATGGGTCAATTTTTCCCGCCTACTGCTGGACAGCATTGGCTTTCATTTCATTGAACCTCTGTTTCCTTTTCCTCTAAAAGTTCTCCTTTAGCTCAAGTGGTAGAAGCTTGTCCTTTTGGTACCAAAGTCCTAAATTCTATCCCCCAACCTGACAAGCAAAGAATCTGTTGGCAGATTGCCATGGCTCATTACAAATTCATTGGACATTTTTTTTTAAAGGAATATAGGAATTGCCATCCTGGAGCAAGACTAGTCCTCTATTCAATCCAATATCTCTGACAGTGGCCAGAACCGGCTGCTTCAGAAGAAGGGTAAGAAACCCTGTAGCTGACAATTATGGAAATTCTTTTCCTAACCCTTGTTAGTTAGAGGACGGCTTATGCCCTGAAGCACGAAGGTTTGTATCCCTTTCAAAACTCTTTTATTAAAATCCTTATTGTGTTTTAAAGGCTGATTACTGGTCAAGGTAAATTTTGGTTCCATAGATAAAGAATACAATAGCAGTTACAGAAATCATCATGGATACACTTTTTTCCCCCTTGAGTTAATGTCAAATCTCCCTCCCTTACAGAATTTGTTAAGCAATCATTTAGATCAGGGGCCGTTCTGGACTTAGTCCTAGAACGCGAGCCAAGTATGATAAATAAAGTAAAACATCTGGAGGTCTAGCCATCAGAATATCATCAGATATGAGCTGATTCTAAGGAGATGTTATGTAGGAAAGGTAATAATCTGAATAATTGGGCCTTTTTTTAAAAGACCCCTTTGAAAGAATGTGGAATGGGATAAAGATAATGCTGATCGGAGTTGATTGTCTCGAAAATTTACTATGGAAAATTGCAGGTCTGTAATGAATAGTTGGAGAGCTTTAATGAGCGTCTGGGCCAATAAACTCCAAACATATATTTAAAAAGTAAAGATAACAGAAGCCAATCTAGCTTAGCAGAGCTGTAAGGAACAATGCGAAGGATAAACAGTTTTTTAGGGGGGGAAAGGGCAAATAAGGATCTAATTAGTGGGAGGGTTGAGTAGATTATACAAAGAAGATAAAAGCAAGGAAACATAATTGGAACCACAGCAATGTCGTATCAAACAATCCGAAGCATTTTATCTAGCACAAATGGTTTTGCAGCTCTTTTCATGGGCAAGTGGTGAATTAAAAGGTTGATGCTCTTGAGGCTGAGCGACAGGAAGCAGACAGAGGGAAAATCATCAGGGCAACATTAATAGTCTTGACTGAGCTGTCCAGTCCCCAGTTGAGTTACTATTACCAGTTGAGTAATAGTGATGTACGGAGCCTTTCACCTTCCTGCAATCCCTTAGCCATGTGCTTAATTCTAACCATGTGAGTAGTGAAGTTAATGGGACTACTTATGTGCATCTTTATTGGATCAGGGATCTCGTTTGGTACTGAAAGAAAGTTGTTCCCGTCTCATGGCTGTTTGACGGTCAGTGTGAAATGGAGTTTGGTGCATTTATTCCTGGGGTGGCTTTCACAAAGGCATTTAGCACCTAACTCCCACTGAATTCAGTAAATGCTTTTTGTGAATCCCACCCCTAGTGGAAGTGTGTCTATATGAAAAAATACACCGCCACGTTTGGCATGATTGCCACCCTTGCTGTCAGTCTCACTGGAAATAGTCAGGATTAAATGGACATGATGATTGAGATGTTAGTTCTGAAATCCCATTTGCTCACCTCTCTTTTCAGGGCTGAGATTAGATCTGGGGACACAACTTGTGGTGAATAGTTTATTTGATGAATTTTGCTGTGTGTTTTCTTCTCAGACTATGATTTTCTTGAGGGAATTCACTGGCGGTGAGTATTCCGTGAATACATTTCTGTAAATGTCTCCACCAGTGGCTTATTTGAGAGCCACTGGTTATGAGTGTTGGACAGTCTAAACTGGAGCTGTTTTGAGTGGCCACATGGTATCATTTCTTTTCCCTGACTTGATATGCACCACTCTTGCAATCAGTGACCAAAGAGTCTATCACTGGAGTACTTTTGCTAAGGTTGAATTATGGATCTGTCATCTGAGTTTGGCTATGTATATTTCCGTATATCCTTCTGTTTATTATTATTATTTTATTTATTACTATTATTTATTATTCATTGTATTACCATAGTGCCAAAGAGCACGGACCATTGTGTTAGGCATGGGCCACTGTGGTAGGTGCTGTACAGACGCAGAACAATAAAGACAATCTCTGCCTCAAAGAGCTTACCATCTAAGTAGCAGACAAGTGATAACATACAGACAAGGAGACAATACTGGTCAATGAACTCAACACACCACACCCCTGTATGGTGGCTCAAATTGAGTTCCTAAAAACAGAAGCAACCCTAATTGAATGCATCCGATGAAGTGAGCTGTAGCTCACGAAAGCTTATGCTCAAATAAATTTAGTCTCTAAGGTGCCACAGGTCCTCCTTTTCTTTTTCTTAATTGCTGGTCACTTTTGAGAACCAAGGCAATGGCAAAGCAATGAAGCTATGCAGTGGCCCACCCTCAGCTTGGTTGGGAGCTGAAAAGGCAGGGAAATGCTTGCAGAGTTCTAGCCGCAAAACCAAATGAGTAAGCCCAGCTCAGGGTTTCAGTTCGTTGCCACCACTCCAGAGCCCAGACACCTTCAGGGCTGTAAAGAAGGGGAGCATACAAAATGCAAATAAAGCCACAGAAAAAGTGAGGGATGCAATAGGGCATTTGTTTGTTCTGTGGACCTGGAATGATGATTAAGCCAGCTTTGCAACAGCTGAAAGGGGGGAAAAAAAGGGAAATCCACTCCTGAAACATAGCTCGACTAGCGTGAGGATGGTAAAGATGGCTGTGGGAAATGAATGCCAACTCTCATTAGCATGTTGAGAACCTGGAGGCTGTCACCACCAGCTGAAGAAGGCAGAGGGGCTGCCATATAGTTGCCTGATAAATCTTCCTCAAGAACTGGAAAGCATTCCGCACTTGAGGTTTATATCTAAGGTACAGAGTGATGGAGTAAGAGAAAAATTTGGCACACCCGCTAAAGGGCACGAATCATGGAACAGACGCAAGTGGAAAGTTTTGGGGCTGGACAAAGGTTATGGCAGTTAGAAAGATGATCAGTTTGTCCCGGCGTCCAGATTGATGTGATATAACCAGAGTGATAACTATTTACAGTTGTTTCTAATCTGAATGGAAATGGCGTTTGTTTTTTCCCCTCCCCGAGAAATTTTCACTAACCAAGCAGAACTGTGCTGGATTGCTAAAGGGACTGATTTTAGTGTATTGGGCTCGCTGCCAAATCATCACATGTGTGAGACAGTTTGTCTCCTATTGCACTAGTGCTGTGTTGCTACCTCCCCCCTCTCATCCCCCCCAAAAAGTTTTGCCATAAACAGTACCAGATAATCTATTGTGTATGAGAGTTTGGGATGTCTCATCTATGGCGAATATCAGAAAAGATCAGAGAACCGTCTTTAATTACTAAGGCGCTCAGGTACTCTGGTGATCAACTTAGACGTGTTGTTTGCAAATGTGGATTTGAAACTAAATGTTTCCTTTTGAGTTAAAATGTCATTTTAAGTTGAAATGTCCATTTGAAATGGAACATTTTGGCTGCAGCTAACTTTTCAAAATGAAACTTTTCAATTGTGAATGGCCGCTTTGATAAACTGAAAAACTTCATCAAAACTGGCATTTGTCTTGCAGAAAATTTTTGATTTTGACAAAAATGACATTCCGTAATGGGGAAAAAAAAAGTTTTGTCTGGAAATTTTTGATTAGTTTGAATTATGGGCTCATCACCAGACACAGTTCAGACTTTGTGGCTATTTACTAGACAAGATGTCTTTTTTGTTTCATATTTGTACAGCACCTAGCACCTTGGTCCATGAGTAGGGCTCTTAGGTGTTATTGTTTATACAAATAATAATAATAATAATTAATAATTAATGACCAGTTGGGCGTGGGCCTTGTCTGACTTAATTGAATTTGAACTCCTGACAATGCCTTGTCAGGTCCATGGGTTTGCCATGACTTTAGAAAGGACTCCCCAGTAAGTTTCCCTTGGGCTAGGCTATGAACTGTTTTTTATCTGCTGTGGCTTTTTCCTGTTTTAGTCAAGAAGACCAAAGAAGAGCCAATCAACAGGCATTCCTGGGATATTAGGGGTGTGGCAATGGAACCATTTTGTTTGTCCATCAACCAATAAAAGTGGCTGTAGGATAGAACCTCCAGCCAATACACTCAAAGAGCCTTAACCCATTTGCCACCATGTCCTGTGAAATGAATTCCATCGAATGACATGGAGCTCCTGTAAAGAAAAAAATCCCCCTGGTCTGCTGCAAACAGATGAAATTTTAAAACTTCAGGACAATGCATGCTATTCTGGCACTATTGAGGCTTTTATCTTTAGCCACCCTTTGCTCCCAGGTTTTTCCTGTCAGAGAACTCTTAACATCCAATGGCTGCCACTGTGTAACGAGCAACCCCAGTTAAATAAAGAGCAGCAAAATTTGTAGCAAAGTAGGGTCAATTCTGGTTCATTCAAAGCCAGGTCCTTAAATACACTTTGCAAGAGAGGGTTAAGTTACAATAATAAACTCAATTGTGCTGGCATTAGGTTGCTAGGAAGGGGAAAGAATCGTGCTCATCCACTTCTATATGACTTGGCAGGAGTTTGGAAAAGCAAAAGAAAAGCAGGGCTGCTAGCAAGTTAGAGTGGCAAAGACTCA
The DNA here is from genome assembly GCF_015237465.2 of Chelonia mydas. Classification (NCBI taxonomy): domain Eukaryota; kingdom Metazoa; phylum Chordata; order Testudines; family Cheloniidae; genus Chelonia; species Chelonia mydas. The sequence continues at coordinate 255,029,261 of NC_057850.1, forward strand.
CTGCCTTTGAATGGTCATCTGGTGCGTTCTGCCTTATTTTGCTGGATTCACACAAAACCACACAGGTCAGGAGGGATTTAGGTCCGTGTTTGCCAGGGTGCATAGGGACAGCATCTGGTCAAAATGGAGAATTTCTGCCAAATTTCACAGTTGTTGTTATTTTTATTTAACATTTCTATGGTGGTAGCTCCTAAAGGCCAGTGGGTCAGGGCCTCATTGTCTGAAGTGTTGTACAAACACAGAGTAAAGGATGTTGCCTGCCCGAAACAGCTTTTCATAGCACTTTCCATTCATAGGGCTAGATCTGCAAAGAAGTCAGAGTTCCCCTTTCATTGCTATGTCCCAGGGTCCAGGCACTGATCACAAATCAGGGTTATGCACTGTAGCTGAGAGACCAATGGATTTTTCATTTCATTGGCAATTTAAAAAAAAAAACAACAAATTGTTTTGGGTCAGACCGAAAATGAAAAGTTTTGAAGAATTTTGTTTTGGGTCAAAGAAAAACATTTTATTTCGACAAAAGCAAAACCTTTCATTCTGATTTGGCCCATTTTAAAATGTTCTTGAATGTTTTACAAATAAAATTCAAAGACATTTTGAAATGAAAAGTCGTCTCAAGCCGAAAGATCAAAACGTCCCCGTCCCCCCCGCAAATGTTGAAATGAAGCATTTTTATTCTTTCAGAACTTTGGGGGTTTTGCATTTGTCTTTGTAAAGAAACAAATAGGTGAAATCCGTACGAATTTGCAAAATGTTTTGGTGTTGCCGAATCTGCATTTTTCACTGGAAGAAACATCCTGGACCAAAATTTTTCTCCCAGCTCTTCTATACGCCCACTTACTGTCAGTGACTGGGATGTGGGCAGTCCTGCCTAGTGGCTAGAGAAGGAGCTAGTAGTCAGGACTTAGAGCCCAGGGTCAGAGCCCAGGCACCACAGCCAGGGATCAGAGCCAAAGTCAGGAATCGGAGCCGAGGGTGTGGGCTGGGATGGGTTACCCACAGTGAGACAAGGCAGGGCAGGGTCAAAGGCAGGAGCAAGGCTGGGAACAAGCGGACACAGAAACTATTGCAGTCGTGGGCAGATGCTCTGAGGAGCTGTTGAAAGCTGCTGCTACTGGGGATAAGAGCTGGTCTGCTGACGCTTCCCATCAGTCAGGCAGCCTACAACAGGCCAGCTGCACTCCTTGGGCTGCCCAGAGTCTGGCTGTGCCGCAGGTCCTGACACTTAGTTCCTATCTGGACCGGATGGGTGGGTAACGGGAAAAGCTTTAGTTCCACCCCTGTACTTGCTGCCAGTGCAACTGAGCCAGTGCAGGAAGTATCATAATGCCGGTACAGGCCAGCCTCACATTACGCCCTTCCAGAGTGAGAAGGAAGTGGGGATGGCGCTGTGTCTCCGAGGGGTGCTTTCTGGGCTGGAGCAGCTTACACACCACTCCTTGCTCAGAGATAGGCTGGAAGGGCCAGTCTGGCCCAATGAGGTCAAAGGTCTTTATTAAGGTAGGGCAGTGTTATCACAAACGGGGATGGTGCAGCTCACCAGCTGATGGAGGCCTCAGATAAATTGGCCACTAACAATTGCTAACTGACGGGGATTAGGGAGAAACTTCTTCGATGGACAGGCTATCCCATAATTTCCCCTTGTGGGCCTGGTATATATATCATAGAGTCATAGGACTGGAAGGGACCTTGAGAGGTCATCTGGTCCAGCCCTCTGCACTCATGGCAGGACTAAGTATTATCTAGACCATCCCTGACAGGTGTTTGTCTAACTTACTCTTAAAAATCTCCAATGATGGAGATTCCACAGTCTCCCTAGGCAATTTATTCCAGTGCTTAACCACCCTGACAGTTAGGATGTTTTTCCTAATGTCCAACCTAAACTTCCCTTGCTGCAATTTAAGCCCATTGCCTCTTGTCCTATCCTCAGAGGTTAAGAAGAACAATTTTTCTTTCTCCTCCTTGTAACAACCTTTTATGGACTTGAAAACTGTTACCATGTCCCCTCTGTCTTCTCTTTTCCAGACTAAACAAACCCAATTTTTTCAATCTTCCCCTCATAGGTCATATTTTCTAGACCTTCAATCATTTTAGTTGCTCTTCTCTGGACTTTCTCCAATTTGTCCACACCTTTCCTAAAATGTGGCACCCAGAACTGGACACAATACTCCAACTGAGACCTAAGTAGCATGGAATAGAGCAGAAAAATTACTTCTCATGTCTTGCTTTCAACACTCCAGCTAATACATCCCAGAAGGATGTTTTGTTTTGTTTTCAATAGTGTTACACTGTTGACTCATATTTAGCTTGTGATCCACTATAACCCCCAGATCCCTTTCTTCAGTACTCCTTCCTAGACAGTCATTTCCCCTTTTGTATGTGTGCAACTGATTGTTCCTTCCTAAGTGGAGTACTTTGCTTTTGTCCTTGTTGAATTTCATCCTATTTACTTCAAACCATTTCTCCAGTTTGTCCAGATCATTTTGAATTTTAATCCTATTCTCCAAAGCACTTGCAACCCCTCCCCACTTGGTATCATCTGAAAACTTTATACATATATGCTCTGTGTTATTATCTAAATCAATATTGAACAGAACTGGACCCTGAACTGATCCCTGGGGAACTCCACTTCATATGCCCGTCCAGCTTGACTGTGAACCACTGATAACCACTCTCTGGGAATGGTTTTCCAACCAGTTATGCACCCAGCTTATAGTGGCTCCATCTAGGTTGTATTTCCTTAGATTGTTTATGAGAAGGTCATGCGAGACAGTATCAAAAGCCTTACTAAAATCAAGATATACCATGTCTACCGCTTCCCCCCATCCACAAGGCTTGTTACCCTGTCAAAGAAAGCTATTAGGTTGGTTTCACACCATTTGTTCTTGAGAAATGATTGCTGAGTGTTACTTATCACCTTATTATCTTCTAGGTGTTCGCAAATTGATTGCTTAATTATTTGCTCCATTATTTTTCCGGGTATTGAAGTTAAGCTGACTGGTCTATAATTCCCTGGGTTGTCCTTATTCCCCTTTTTACAGATTGGCACTATATTTGTCCTTTTCCAGTCCTCTGGAATCTGTCCCGTCTTCCATGACTCTTCAAAGATAATCGCTACTGGCTCAGGTATCTCCGCGGTCAGCTCCTGAAGTATTCCAGGGTGTATTTCATCAGACCCTGGTGACTTGAAGACATCCAGCTTGTCTAAGTAATTTTTAACTTGTTCTTTCCCTATTTTAGCTTTACCCAAAACAGGGTCTGGAAGGTCAAAACCAGGGGGCTGGGCTGTTGGATTTATCACGAGATAGGCATTGGCTATGTTTGAAGCTTGTTCTTACCCCCTAGGGCACCACCTGGTGGTAAGTGGGCTACTGGCCTTATTATTTGTATGGTCATAGTCCTAGAGCAGGGAGCCTGCTGTGCTAGGGGTAATACAAACACAGCTCAAAAAGCTCAAAGAAACTTACAATCGAAGTATAAGATGAGACAACAGCTTGATACAGACAGATTGATGGAGGAGCACAAGAAAACAGAGACAGTCTCGGTCAGCAGGATAAGCAGTGGTAACAGCACGCCAGAAGACTGAGCTTTGCCAAATTCTGATCCAGCATGGCAATTCCTATGCCACTAGAGTGAATGGGGTTTCAATGCCCATCATTGTGCAGTGTGAGCGTCCAGCTAACTTCACCAATACACTCCTCGCTGTGCTATGACCGGGGCTTCCGTGAACCAGACCTGCAGACAATGGCTAAACCCCTCACTGACATACTTTGCCAGAGATGCCTCACCGACACCTGAGAGCTGCGGCTCAGTGCAGGGGTATTTAGTATCCAGGCATCTCAGCTGATGGTGCGTCAGTTACGTTGCACCTGCATTGTGATGTCTTGGCAACTCAACCCTGAACTGGCACCGCTGTTAATATTGTGTCACTGGGAAAAGTAACAAACAGAGTAGCCTTGAAATGGCAACACCCTAAACCTCTGTATCCGAGCCACGCAGCAGCAGGAAGCAGAAGGGTCAAAATACAGCCTTTGATGGCCAGAAAGTACAGCAGCTCTGAGGTTGCTCTAGCTTATGAAAAGGAGAGATGATACAGCCCCAGAGAGTAGGGGAACAGAAAGGATGCACAAAACCACATGGTTAGGGTTGCCAGATATCTGGCTTTCAACCAGAACGCCCAGTCAAAAAGGGCACCTGGTGGCTCCAGTTAGCACCGCTGACCAGGTTGTTAAAAGAAGGCTGGTGGGGCTGGCAGGCTCCCTACCTGGCTCTGCGCAGCTCCCCAGAAACAGCAACATGTCCCTTAGCTCCTAGGCGGAGGCACGGCCGGGGGGCTCCTCACGCTGTCCCCGCCCCGACTGCAGGCTCTGCTGCTCCCATTGGCCAGGAACCGAGGCCAATGGGAGCTGCGGGGGTGGTGCCTGTGGTTGGAGGCAGCGCACAGAGGCACTGGGCCGCACCTCCACCTAGGAGCCAAGGGACATGTTGCAGCTTCCAGGGAGCTCCCCAAGGAGGTAAGTGCCACCAGGATCCTACACCCCTCACCCACCTCTTGCATCCCAACCTCCTGCCCCAGCCCTGAGCCCCCTCCCACATCCCAACTCCCTCCCGGAGCCCGCACCCCAGCTCCCTGTCCCAGCCCTGAGCCACCTCCTGCATCCAAACTCCCTCTCAGAGCCCACACCCCAACCCTCTGCCTCCCACACTGAACCCCTCAGCTCCAACCCCCAGCCTGGAGCCCCCTCCTGCACCCCAAACCTCTCATCCCTGGCCCACCCCAGAGCCCATACCCCAACCACCTGCCCCAGCCTGGAGCCCCCTCCCGCACCCTGAACCCCTCGTTTCTAGCCCCACCCCAGAGCCCTCACCTCTAGCCAAAGCCATCACCCCCTCCCGCACCCCAATCCCCTGCCCCAGCCCGGTGAAAGTGAGCTAGTGAGTGAGGGTGGGGGAGAGTGAGCGAAACAGGGAGGGGGATTGAGTGAGCGGGAGCCTCGGAGAAGGGGCAGGGCAGGGGTAGGGCCTCAGGGAAGGGGCAGGGCAGAGGGCAGGGCAAGGGTGTTTGGTTTTGTGTGATTAGAAAGTTGGCAACCCTACACCTGGTCCCCATCTTGGGTCCTGCCCTGAGCAAAGCATTACTGTACTTTAAGGCCATTGTCCCTGTTCCAAGAAGCTTAAGCCTAGATCTTCAAAGGTGTTTAGGTGCCTAACTGATCTCATGGGAGTTAGACATCTAAATATCTTTGAGGATCTGGGCTTTACAGTCTAAGTAGACAGACAATACGAACCATACTGGGTGATCTAGAGGAAAGCTCTGGATCCAGTCTTTTTAAAAAATTGTAAATGTTTCCATGAATACAAGAGCTGAATTTGATTTGTTGTGATATTTATTATGTGAGGATATTTAGACAACTGCCAGCTATGTGGGAAAATGTTAACGGATTCTCCAAAGTTTCACAAACTTTAGCATTATTCTTTATTATCCTATTTCAAAACAGTTCAGCCAGCCAATCAGGGAAGCAGACAGGGCCGGCCCACAACATTTTGGCACCTGAGGCGGGGAGCTCAAATGACACCCCCATGCCCCTTCGCTTAGGCCAAAACTTTGAAAGGTCTTAATTCTGCCTTCTTCCTGTTCTGCTCCTCTCATGGTACTGCTCTGCTACCTACCCCAATAAAGGAGAACTAACAACTTAAAGTGCCTTCTTCAAAAATTTTAAGTAACACTTAACTTTCAAACGCCTGAACAGCAAAGGTAACTTTTCTTGTCTGCATAGTAAACACTGGCGTTTTTATCTGTTTGAATAATCAAAGTGGTGCTTTCCATGCCTTCTTGGTTGCAAAGATTTGAACTGCTTCCTGCTGAAGGTCCACAGTCTGGGCCAGCTCATGCTCTGTTGAGATGGTTGCAAGGCCAACCAGCCTCTCCTGTGTCATTGTGGAGCATAGATGTGTTTTTATTAACTTCAGCTTGGAGAAGCTGCGTTCTCCACTGGCAACTGTTACAGGAAACGTTAGAAGTATGTGCAGAGCAACAGAAGCATTTGGAAAGAGGGTGGTCATCTTATTTGTGCACATATATTCCAGAACAGCCTTTGGAGTTGATCCTGCTGAAATGTATCTTGAAAGGGCTTTCAGTTCATCACCTAAATCACTCGCATCAATATCGTGCATATCATCATGTGTCAACGCTGTCTCTAGTGCCCTGCATTGCTGGTGTAGATCGTCTTCAGGTATAGTGAGGAGTTTTGGAATATCATACAACATCCCAAATATACCACTGTGTTCCTTGCGCTGCATGAAACGTTCTTCAACTGACTGTATTGCACAATCTAGCACCTGGTTAAAGAATTCAACTTTGCATTGTTGTTTGTGGTCTCTTATGGGATTATCCCTTGCCTCGTTATCAAAATGTCTTCTTCTTTGGTGACTCTTGTCTTCTTGAATGGGTGGGAAAATAGCTTCAGTGTGAAGTTCCTCTGCCAACTTCTGTGCACTTTTAAAACATTTTGAAATCCCTCATCTAACCGGTACGACTGTAGGTATGACTTTGCTTTGTCCACTTGTTCCATTGCTCCAGATATATCAAGGTCAACACCTTGGGGTCTGTTGCTTACATTTATTTCAAACAGTATGTCATGCCAAAACACTAAGCCACACAGAAATTTGAAGTTATATATGTTTCTGGTGATTCCATTTCCCTCTGCCACTGTTCTCCCACAAACAGTTCCTGTCATAGCATTACCTTCCATAATGGCAACTATGGAAACATCTATCTTCCCAATTTGGTGTTTGATAGGATTTATCTCCTCCACTCGACTTTCCCATCATGTGGCACTCAGTGGTTTCAGTGTCAGAGAGGATGTTCCCAGATGTTGCTTCAAAATTTGCCATCAATGAGTTGATGCAGAGAAAAATACATCGATGCTTTGAATTACATTAAAAAATTCAGCAGCCTCACTAGAAGCTGATGCTGCATCACTGACCAAGCTCACCAAGCTCAATGAATGAGAACTCCATGGGACAAAAAAAGCTTGAGGGTTTAACTCTCAGATCTGAGTCTGCACTCCTCTGTTCTTTCCTCTCATGTTGGCACCATTATCGTAGCCCTGACCTCTTATGTCAGCTATCGCAATTCCCGTATCTTCCAGCTTTTTAAAAAGCACATTTGTCATACCATCTGCTGTAGTATCATCAATGTCAATACATTCTAGAAAATGCTCCCTGACAGTCACCATTGCAGGGACATTTTCACTAGGTTCTGTTGTTGTTACAAAACGCACCATTAAAGTCATTTGTTCCATATGGCTGATGTCAGGTGTGCAGTCCAGAATAACAGAGTAATACCTTGCTGACTTCAGATCTGCCACAATCTTCTGTTTGACTTTTGTTGCCAGTAACTGTATGATCTCATTTTGAATTGTTTTTCCAAGGTAGTGGTGTGTGTGCATTTCTTGGGTGGTGACTCTTCTTAGATGCTCCTGGAGCACAGCACCAAACTCCGCCATCAGCTCCACAATTTTAAGGAAGTTTCCATTGTTTGGCACGTACAGCTGATCTGAAGTGCCACACAGGGCTTGGTTTTGGGTAGCAAATATTCTCACCATGGCAATGAGCCTTTTCAGAACATTTGGCCAGTAAAGAGACTCTGATGCAATCTTCTCTTGATGCTGATCATCTATGGCGGCCTTTAACCTTAGTCTCATCTCAAGCTCTTTCCACCTACGGAATGAATGCTCTCTGGTGATTTGCTGCCTTCTCATGGCATGCCAGATTTCTAGCCAGATTTTTCCAGTCCTTTGTTCCTGTAGAACCCAGTGTGGCTGGAACATTAGACTGGAAGAGTTTGCAACAAAAACGGTATGTAGCATTCTGGGTTTTTTAGTACATAAGCCATGGCCTCTTCACTTTGCCACCATTGGGGATTTCATGCCAGTAATGGGTTGGATGTAAACTTCTATTTTCATTGTCTTTGGGGAACATGAAGTTTTTCACTTGTTGTGGCCCATGCAGTACAAGGAAGTCCCTCAGGCTACTGCTCAAGTGGGTCCACAGTCCTGGATCATTTAGACTGAAGGAACTAAACTCAGCAGCGGCTGTTTCTTGCGACTCCACCACACTCTTCTCTGATCTGCACTTTTCTTCAGGAACGTGCATGGTTACATCCATTTGAGATGGAGCTATGGATGCTGCAGTAGCTGCCAGGTCACCTGCACTCTGACTAACTGGAAGATCAGGCAGCTCCTCACCACTCACATCCTCACTGGGGCCAGAACTCTCACCGTGAACATTTGTGTCTATGTATCTCAGGAGAGCTCCTTCCTGCTTAAATAGAAAAGCTTCCTTTGCTTGCTTTCTTTTTCTGAATGCTGCCCCAGAGGGGCGTTTTCTTCTTTCACTCATGATTGCTGTTCTGTGCCAGCTATAGTGGCTCTCAACACTCAATTGAAGGGGACAAATAAGCAGGCTGGTTGCAGGGCCTGAGTGAAGGAAGGTATCAGCGTCTTAAGGGCCTAACTGGTTCCTACTACTTCAGCTGACTGCCTGTTCTCCTCAAGTGGGTTCAGGGAAGCAGCAGGAAACAGGACGCTCCCTGAGAAGCTGGCGTTAATCAGTCCAGGCTCCTGTGGGTGCTAGAGAGGTACGTAAGAGGCTCCTCCTCCTTTCTCTCCCTGCAGCTCCTGCTGCTTTCTGCTATTCCCTCTCACCTTTTCTCCTGCCTGCCTGTTATGTCTCTTGTGCCCTCCTTCCTCCAGCACAGCACTCCCCCATCTCTGTGCCTCTAGAGCAGAGAGAATCCAGATGCACCAGCAGCAGACACAATTTTCTACACTTTGGGTCCTAGTTGCACCGCCCCCCCCAGACACATAGTCTGGCATCTGAGGCGGTTGCCTCAGTTCACCTCATGGTAAGGCCAGCCCTGGAAGCAGAAATAATACTATGTGATATATTTGACCAACCCACATACAGACTAGCCAAAGCAAAAAGTCTGGAAATGTGGTTTGAAAACTATCCATCCAACTCTTGTGATTTCCCCCCCCCAAGCGTTATAATATTTGGTGCTTTTACAAAACCCCAGCTCCCGCAGGCAGGTGACTACATTAGAATCTCAGCTTTCATTTTAAAAAAACATCCTAGCCCTCAAGATTGCAAAGGAAAGCTCAGAAACATGTTCCCTAAAGCTCCCTGCACCGGAAGGCAAATAAGAGCCTAGGATTTATTCTTGTTAACATCTCGTGTATTTTTTTATGACAATTACATAATTTGAGGGCGCTTGGGGGCCTGGTTTATGATTGTTGAATGCTTGGGGCTGGCAGTACTGTATCTGGTGAACACTTATGAGTACTTATGTAGAGGAGACAAATCCCACAGCAGACAGACAGGGATTAAAGAGCAGGCATTTGCTCAGTTAGCCCCAACCTACTATACCTGTGCTGGGTGTTGGATTTAAGAAGAAGAAAGCCCAGCAGTTGAGGCCTGTTGGTAAAGGAGAGTAGATAAATTGCTCCTGTGAGGGGCTCCATCTAGAAGGACTGTGGCCCGCTGGAGAGTAGGCCTCACCTGCGTGATTGATTAGAGGAAAGCCATGGAGCTGGTTGCTAAGGGGGAAGACGGGCTCTTGTAGCTGGGAGCCTGCCTGTGAGGAATGAGGCTCAATGCTGAACGCAGATGGACTGAAGATTCTTTTGTTCAGTACGTCTATTGGATTTGGTCTAAGGGACTCTGTTGCCCCTGCACAGGTTGAAGACTTTAAAGTGGCATGGCTGAAGGGCCGAGTCACCTTGACAGCCAGAGTTGGCTGAAGATTGTTGTGGGGAAACCGAAGCAGAGCTGCCAGGCCCAGCCATGAGGGGCCGAGCTGGGGAAACAACTCTGTGAGAACTTAATAAGTTTGAAGGAAATGAAGATGAGTTCTTGGATGATTTGCTAGCTACAAATGAGGCTAAATCTGTAATGAATGTTTTCAAGTATTGCTGTGTTTTTAACTGCGTCATGAAGAAAGGCTGTTTTGAGTTGCAATGTTGCAGTGTCCAGGGCTGTCTGGATTATAAATCCCAGTAACTGTGGAAAGCAAAAAAGCCACTTGGGGATGTCTACATTTGGTTTCCTGTGCCCCTGTCTGGTCACATCATGCTGTCTGGGATGTCCATGCTCTCCTGGGTGGTTGGTTCCACAGATACCAGTCCTCTGCACCCTGGTGCCCACAATTCAAGAAGGATGTTGATAAACTGGAGAGGGTTCAAAAAAGAGCTACGAGAATGATTAAAGGATTAGAAAACCTGCCTTATAGTGATGGACTCACGGAGCGCAATCTAGTTAGCTCCATAAAGAGAAGGTTAAACGGTGATTGATTACCATCCATTAGAGTCTGTACAGTCTATCTACATGAGGAACAAATATTTAATAATGGGCTATTCAGTCTGGCAGAGAAAGATATAATACAATCCAATGGCTGGAAGTTGAAGCTAGACAAATTCAGACTGGAAATAAGGTATAATTCTTTAACGGTGAGCATAATTAACCATTGGAACAGTTTGCCAAGGGTTGTGGTGCATTCTCCATCACTGACCATTTTTAAATCAAGATTATAAAAAGAAAAGGAGTACTTGTGGCACCTTAGAGATGTTAAGATCCATAGCATGCATCCGATGAAGTGAGCTGTAGCTCACGAAAGCTCATGCTCAAATAAACTGGTTAGTCTCTAAGGTGCCACAAGTACTCCTTTTCTTTTTACGAATACAGACTAACACGGCTGTTACTCTAAATCAAGATTGGCTCTTTTTCTGAAAGATCTCCTGTAGGAATTATTTTTGGGACGTTTGCTGGCCTGCGCAATGCAGGTGGTCAGACTAGATGATCACAGTGGTTCTTTCGAGCCTTGGAATCTATGAATCCTAGTTCAGCATCTTATTAATATTTGTTCAAATTTTCACTCATGGCTGGTGATGCTTGAAAACCTTCATGCTGTGAAAACTCTAGACAGTCGGTCAAATTCTCCAGAAGGGCAACCTTGTAATGGCTACCTCTACAATTCAAGAGCCCCCTCCATCCATTGATATGGTGTTCAGCCACCAGATGTCAAAATATCTCCTTTGCATAAATTCCTCCACTGGCTTGGAACAGGAGTCCTTTTTTCCAGTCTGGCACCTCCAGTAGATTTATGTCTTCTAAGGCTTGCCCCAGATACATATCCAAGGTCACAGAGGAGGTTTGTGGAAGAGTAGGGAATTGACCCCATGTCTCCTGTGTCCTCCAGTAGCACCCTAATCATTGGACCATTCTGCTACCCTTAATTTAGCTGATTATCTCTGTGTTTAAAACATCTTCTTGACAGTAAATTTCTACCATTTCCTCACATCTCATTTGTGGAGCAATAGAAGCTGGAGATGGCAAAGACCTTATTGATCATCCAGTTCTCCCCCTGGGGGACCAATGCAGGACTGTTCCCTGAAGGACATTAGCAAACTTGCAAAGGCAAAGGAACTCTCACCAAACCTAATAGAATCCACCCTCCTCTCACACACACCAGTTTTATACTGGTGCAAGCCCACTGATTATATTGGAGCTACTCCTGATTTACACTGGTGAAAGTGGGAGAAGAATCCGGCTGAAAACCAAACTGATTTCCAGCCTATGGAAGTCAGTGGAAAGAGACTCCAATTGACTCCAATAGGCTTTGGGTCATTCCTAGTGTTGCTATGTCCGTACCTCCATATTACAAAGGTCCAGTACTTAAGTAATTTAAAGCTGGACCAAACAAAGCACCAGATAATGCAGCATAAGGAGGAACCAGGGCCTCAGCAGCAGAAAAGGAGAACTAATAGGCCTTTTCCATCTCTGCTGTGATAATGCCCAGTGCTTCTGCAGTCGTTCTCTGCTGAAAGCGTCCAAACTGCACAGCAGCTTATGTTGCGTCTGCCACCTCTGAGCCCAGAGACTGTGGAATATGAGCTTCAGAGCTGCCACGGACACCTTGCCCAGGACATCATGGTGTCACTTGTTTCTCTCCGTGCTCAACACCGCACAGCCCCCACCTCTACTCCATAAACAGCAACGAGAAAGGACCCAAAGATCTGTCACCTGGAGAGTTCCTACTTCCTGAAATTATAGGCGATAGTTTGAGATGCAGTGGAGGCCTGCTCATTGTTACCTCCCTGTTATTCCTTGTTTGGCCGCGGGCCGCTTTATTAAAACGTGAATGAACTCTGACTAATTCTGCCAATTTCCCCTCCCTCCTGCCCAGCAAGGAAAAGTCCTCCAGGCTGCTGACAAACCTCATTAGCCAAAGCCATGTCCGGAGCACAGCCTAGAAAGAAAGAGAGGAGGTGTGTTGCGTGAAAAGTAACAGCACTTCGGTGTCAAAGCTTTGAGCTGGGTTGTGAAAGGGGGTTGGGGGAGGGGCACTTGGGAGGAATTCCAGCGGGGAATGCCACTGAAGCAGGCCTTGAGTTAATTTAAAACTGAATCCCGTTTTCTCTCCCCCTCCCACTCAACTAGACAGATCTTTTCCTTATAGTGAGCTGAGCATTGTTGGTGAAATGGACCGGATTGAAAGATGGGCCCAATCCTCAGTTAGTGTGATGGCAACAGAACTGTGTGGATTTCCCCCCAGCTGACAATCTGCCTCGAGGTGTTTCTGGGGCTCCTGTCTTGGCAGTATTTAAATGCCTGGTGAATGTTAATGGGTGTATGCTCAGAGCCCTCCTCTGCAGAGCCATAGGACAGGTGCAGCACCAGGGGTAGCAGGTCCTTTGGTCACTCTCCTTAAATGTGTGACTCTGTTCTGGGGGTGCCTTGATACCCTTATATTTAAGGGGGGATGTTGGGGGAAGGGGCTGGTACTTGTGCCAAAGTCCCAAACTAGCTCATCATTTGCAAACCAACCAGCAAAGCCTGGGCTTAATGTAGAGTTCACAACAACCCCCGCTACTAAGGGGCCATTCCGGCCCCCTGCTCCGGAGCTGCAGCTCTGCTGTGCATGGGGTTGGTTCGGCCAGATTGGTGGGGGCTAGGCACATGTAGAACAGCCTGTATTTTAGCCAATACCAGGGATTGAACCAGCACCTCCAAGCATGGGTCTCTATAGCTTGAGTTAAAGAGAGGCCCGGGCAGCTGGGGGCCTGTAGCAGAGCAGTTGGTTCTGTGGACCGGGCGCTCAGGGGGACACACACACACTGAGCAGCAGGTTACACAAGCAGGGGTGTGAACTGTCTGCATAGTGCAAATCCCCAGCTCCAGGGCTGTGGGGCACAGGCATTCAACCCAAATCCTCCTGCATGGGGCGGGGGGCATGTAATGGTTCCTTCCCTCCCACATGCATCTCCCCAGTGCCTGCCTGGCTGGTGCATGGAGCTGGCTTTCTGCATTATCTTTTGCTTTCCCAGGGATGGGAAAGGTGGCCTTTCTGGTATGTCTACACTGCACGCTAAGCCTGGGCTCTGACTCAGGTTTGAGCCCGAGCCCCACTTCCGTCCACACACAGATCAGTCTGACTCAGGTCAGCAAGCACTCGGGTCCTAGAACCCTGCTGGGGGCTGGGTGGGTTAGAGGCCAAGTCCTACTGTGACTTGGATCCGAGCCTTGTCATTTTACAGTGTGGAAACAGGTCACCCCATAGACCTGAGTCAGAAGGTCTGCATAGTGCAGTACGCATGCATTCGCACTCCTGTGAAACCCTGATCCAGCAACTGTAAACCCGTTTGCAATGCAGTGTGGACACTACCAGGTTTGCAAGCCCGGGTCCCAGAGACATGGGTTTAGAGTGCAAGGTAGACATACTCTCAGACCCTGCTGCTGGCTGCAGTAATGCAATGCTGGTGCAAGGGGCCGGTAAGATTACACCCTCACTGTGCACTGCAACCAGGGCAGCCTACTGGTCTCCAACTCAGCTGCTGTTGATGATGGGCCTAGAACAGGGGTGGGCAAACTTTTTGGCCAGAGGGCCACATCCGGGTATGGAAATTGTATGGCGGGCCATGAATGCTCATGAAATTGGGGTATGGGAGGGGGTGAGGGCTCCGACTGGGGGTGCGGGGCCAGAAATGAGGAGTTCAGGATGCAGGAGGGGGCTCCGGGCTGGGGTGGAGGGTTGGGGTGTGGGTGGGGCGGTGAGGGCTCCAGCTGGGGGTGCATGCTCTGGGGTGCAGGAGGGTACGACCGAGGGGTTTGGAGAGCGGGAGGGGGATTGGGGTGGGGCAGGCAGTCGGGGCACTGGAGGGGGTCAGGAGTGCCGGCCAATGGGAGCTGCGGTGGCGGCGCTTGGTGAGAGGGCAGCGTGTGGATCCCCCTGGCTGCCCCTACACATAGGAGCCGGAGGGGGGACATGCTGCTGCTTCCATGAGCCACGTGGAGCCACAGCACATGTGGAGTGGGGCAAGCTCCAGACCCCGCTCCCCAGCAGGAGTTTGAGGGCCAGATTTAAATGTCTAAAGGGCTGGATGCGGCCCCCGGGCTATAGTTTGCCTACCCTGGCATAGAATGTCTCTAATTTAAATGGCAATTCATCTAATGTTGCTTTTGCACTGTAAAGAGGGACAGGAATAGAGGAGACCTTTGAGTGACTTTCGAGAAGGCCAACACAGCTATGCAGTTGTCTGGAAGATTCTCGCTATACTGGGTCCCTTGAACATCACTTGCTTATAGAGCCACTTCAGAATTTTCCAACAAAACCTTTGCCATAGAAAAACGTCAATTTGTCAAAACCAAAATTGTTTCCCTGACAGGGCCTGGTTCGACCCACCTCCTGACTCCAGAAACATTTGGGGAAAAAAAAAAACGTTTGAAATGGTTGAAATGCTGCAGGTCAACATTTTCTAAACAGAAATATTCCAGTTTTCTGGTTGGAAATGACTGTCCATTGAGACAGGTAAGCTAGTTAAACTCAAAGAAAGGTAAGAAAAAAAGGTCAAAATAGAAATGAAACATGGTGAAATTATGGAAAAGAAAATTTGATTGGCCCAAACCACATTTTCCCCCCGGTTCTTTAACGTTTTCAAGATTTTGACATTTCATCTCAAGTCAGGATGGGGAACAATTTTTGAACTCTTGAAAATATCCAGGGGACAGGAAAGCCAATTCCTGCTCAACCCTGCTTGCCTACAGTATTCTCCGGATACAGTAAATTACAGCATAACCTAGTCCAATCACATTCTTAGGGGGAGTGGGTCTTACAGTTTACATCGCCATTTGCTTTCCGAGGGACAGGAAGGTGTGGCCTTTCTGGTATGTCTACACAACACATTGAGCCTTTGGGGTTCAGGTGAGCCTTAGACTTGATAGTGACAAATAGGGGTCCACTCAGCTTTGCAGCCACCTCCAAACTCTCTCTGCCAACTCACAGAACTCCCTGAGTCCTCTCTTCTGGGTGGTGCTATATTGCTCCCTCTAGAGTATGCAATAGGCTGCACTTGGCAGTAATTCCAGCTGGTATATTATTGTCATGTATAAATATGCTCTGCCTTCTATTGTAACTTTGTGAGTACATGTGCGTGTGTCATAAATATAAAGGGAAGGGTAAACCCCTTTAAAATCCCTGCTGGCCAGAGGAAAACTCCTCTCACCTGTAAAGGGTTAAGAAGCTAAAGGTAACCTCGCTGGCACCTGACCAAAATGACCAATGAGGAGACAAGATACTTTCAAAAGCTGGGAGGAGAGAGAGAAACAAAGGGTCTCTGTCTGTCTATATGCTGCTTTTGTCGGGGATAGAACAGGAATGGAGTCTTAGAACTTTTAGTAAGTAATCTAGCTAGGTATGTGTTAGATTATGATTTCTTTAAATGGCTGAGAAAAGAATTGTGCTGAATAGAATAACTATTTCTGTCTGTGTATCCTTTTTGTAACTTAAGGTTTTGCCTAGAGGGATTCTCTATGTTTTGAATCTAATTACCCTGTAAGGTATCTACCATCCTGATTTTACAGAGGGGATTTCTTTACTTCTATTTACTCCTATTTCTATTAAAAGTCTTCTTGTAAGAAAACTGAATGCTTTTTCATTGTTCTCAGATCCAAGGGTTTGGGTCTGTGGTCACCTATGCAAATTGGTGAGGATTTTTACCAAACCTTGTCCAGGAAGTGGGGTGCAAGGTTTTGGGAAGTATTTTGTGGGGGAAGACGTTTCCAGACAGCTCTTCCCCAGTAACCAGTATTTGTTTGGTGGTGGTAGCGGCCAATCCAAGGACAAAGGGTGGAATATTTTGTACCTTGGGGAAGTTTTTGACCTAAACTGGTAAAGATAAGCTTAAGAGGTTTTCATGCAGGTCCCCACATCTGTACCCTAGCGTTCAGAGTGGGGGAGGAACCTTGACAGCGTGTGCATAGACTTACAAGGAGAGGCTGAGGGAACTGGGGTTATTTAGTCTGCAGAAGAGAAGAGTGAGGTGGGGATTTGATGGCAGCCTTCAACTACCTGAAGGGGGGTTCCAAAGAGGATGGAGCTCGGCTGTTCTCAGTGCTGGCAGATGACAGAACAAGGAGCAATTGTCTCAAGTTGCAGTGGGGGAGGTCTAGGTTGGATATTAGGAAACACTATTTCACTAGGAGGGTGGTGAAGCACTGGAATGGGTTACCTAGGGAGGTGGTGGAATCTCCATCCTTAGAGGTTTTTAAGGCCCGGCTTGACAAAGCCCTGGCTGGGATGATTTAGTTGGTATTGGTCCTGCTTTGAGCAGGGGGTTGGACTAGATGAACTCCTGAAGTCTCTTCCAACTCTAATCCTCTATGATTCTAAGAATGTGTTCACTTGAACTGTTGAAGGCAAAGTAGGCTGGGACCAGGAAGGTCTTAGAATAGTACAAGTACAAAACAAAGGTATAAATTTTCCTGGATGACGGAGCCCTCATTTGTAGCTTGTTGAAGTTCATGTCTAGATAGGCAGACTTGGATGTAAGTGCTTGGATTGAAGGTAAGTGGATGTCTTAGGGCGTTGGTGATGGGAGCCGGAGTTTTTGAACTTTTGGGTCTGTTTCATGTGCCATGTGTTGGGGATTAACATGAAAGGGCTCCATTCTTGTAAAACGAAACTGGCTCTTTATTAAGAGAACTATTTAAAGAAAATGCTGCACCTGCAGTGAGCATTCTAGCCCTGTGCCCACAGACTGACTTCCTGGTGCCTCCTTCAAACTCTCCCCTCCTGCAACTTGGGCTCTTCCCTTCTAGTTCTTTGTGGGTTGCTGCAGGATCAGAAGCTTGAACCCACCTCGTTCTGATAGCAACCCAAAATCACCACCAGAAGTCAGCTCTGGTCTGGCCTTTGTGAAATGAGTTTGGGAGCTTTCCACAAGTGGAAAAGGATCTATGTAACCAAAATCACCAGGTTAATTGGCCCTAAATGGCACCTTCACTTCCTATCTGAACAGAGACGCCATGGTGGAGATCTGCTATGGAGACTGAACTCCTCCTCACCTTATCCATATGATTCTCCCTCCAGCTCATGGTTGAGGGGCGTACTGGAAGGCATGGTGGTGTCGGGGATGCCTCATTGTGCCATATTCTGGTGATTGGAGATAGACCGAAAGCTAAACTCTTGGAGGCTGTCAGATTGGCAGTGCAGTCAGAGTGCTTAAGAATAAAATTTGCACAGGCTGTGCCATCCCAGAGGAAGTTCCTTATCTCCCCACGGAAAACTGACTGAGTTAGAAGCTCTCTTGTATCCGAGTTAGAAGATGAGTTAGCTGTCCATTGTGCCATGCTGGAATGTGGGAAACATGCCATTCTCTGGAAAGAAAACGCAACAAAAACCCTGGATATTTTCCCATCTTCTTCCGGCTTGGTGTGTGCCTGTGTGATTTGCACTAATTCAGGTCACTGTGCAGAGCACAGCAGAAAAGAACAGAAAGAAAACCCCAAGGAGCTCAGCATAGTGGAGCGGCCAAGCCGGTAGGAGCTGCAGCAGCAGGAAGGCAGTGCTAAGTGGCTTGGAGGTACTTCGGCTGTCTTGAACATTTGCCAGTGGAAGTTGATGATCAGAGGTCATGGCTGTTTTACGATTGAACCCTCTTTCCAGTTTGGGATATTAGCCATTCATTAGGAACAGGTGTTGGTTGTCTAGACAACCATCTGAGATAGAGGGAAATGGACGTTCAGGTGATTATTGGCAAAGGGCCGGGAATTAACCACTTAATAAACCCCACTATTTTTTTTTCTCCCTGGGATATCACTTTACCCAATAAGCCTACCCAGCTAGGGAGGAATGTACAAGTCACTGCATTCACAGTATGACCCGTTTCATGCCACTAGACGAGGCAGACCAAAAAGTATTTCACACTACTTAAGCTTCTAAGGAGAAACTCTGCGTTTCTGCAGTGATCTCATCTATTCCCGAATGAGCTTCGCTGGGAAGCGAACAGCTGACAATGAGAGGCTTAGGATGAATCAAATGAACCTACTCCTTCTCTCTCTCATCCACCCACGGCACCGTGGATCATACCCAAAAAAGCAGAGTGGGCTCTTCGATAGCCACCAGTCGTCAACAGTACAGCACCACCTAATCCCACGCTGAGGCAGTGCCCCTGTGGGAAGAGTGCTACATCACCATTGTCACTTCCTCTGGGCTATGGCATCTGCATGTTCTTTGGCAGCCTCCCAGCCAAGTGCTATATAAATGGCCGGTGTTGGCCACTGTTAAAGACAAGAAGCTGGACTAGATGGACCACAGGTTTGAGCTCCTGTGTCTGATTTTATGTGATCTAATCTATCTGGCTATATAAAGGCAGAAGCTGCGTCACCCTGAGCTGTGATCCTGTGATCCCTCATAAGGTGAGCAGGGTAGATGGGTAGAAGAGCAGAGGAGACTGCAAAACGACACACAAGTGCTGTTGAGTAACGTGTGGTGATGCAAGTAGGTGTCACTCTCCCCTCTGGTGCAATGCTGAACCAATACCTCAAGGCTGAGCTAAGGGTGGTCTCATAGGCGCTGACTCCGAGGGTGCTCCAGGGCTGGAGCACCCACGTGAGAAAATAGTGGGTTCTCAGCATCCACTAGCCACAGCTGTTGGGCAGTGCCACGGCTCAGCTTTTTGGGGGCTTGGGTAGGGCTCGGGGGAGGCCGGAGAGCAGCGAGCGGCGGGTGGGTGGAGCCTCGGGGAGGGGGCGGAGCATGGGAAGGAAGAGGCAGGGTGACAGTGTGGCCTCATGGGAGAGGGTGGAGTGGGGTTGGGGCCTCGGGGGTGGAGCTGGGGTGGAGCATCCCCAGGGAAAGGTAAAACTCAGCACCCATGGATGGTCTATTGAGCGTGATTTATGCTCATTATAAATTTCATGGCACTCTTCTTTACAGCATTAATTCCATTGTCCTGGACAAACTTCATCTTGAGTTCTGCTTTCTCCATTTCCCCTGTAGTTTTATTTGGCTGTTGTTCTTCACATCCTCCTTCGATGGCTGCATACAGCACTATGGAATCCCTTGGCAGGACAGATGGTATTTACATATAGTGTAAGTAATCTCCAACCTTGGCTCTGGTATTCTGCTATCCTGACTCTTGCAGAGTTCCCATTGACATAATGGAGTGCCTGATATGGCACTTATGTAAAAACAATGAAGTATTAATGCCAATCAACACAGGTTTATGGAAAATAAATCCTGTCAAACTAACTTGATATCTTTTTTGATGAGATTACAAATTTGGTTGATAGTGGTAATAGTGTTGACATAATATACCTAGCCTTCTGGTAAGCATTTGACTTGGTACCACACGATGTTTTGATTAGAAAAACTAGAATGATATAACCGTAACATGGCACACCTTAAATCAGGGATGGGCAAACTACGGCCAGCGGGCCACATCCGGCCCGCCAATTTTATCTGGCCCTTGAGCTCCTGCTGGAAAGCAGGGTCTGGGGCTTGCCAGGTCCGGGGTCAGCGGCCGCTCCGTGTGCACATGTTGCAGCTCTGCGTGGTTGCCGGAAGCAGCGTCATGTCCCCCCTCCGGCTCCTATGTTTAGGGGCGGCCAGGGGGCTCCGCGCCCTGCCCCAAGCACCGCCCCTGCAGCTCCCATTTGCCGGGAACTCAAATCCCTTAACCACAGAACCCACACCCCAGAGCCCACACTTCCAGCCAGAGCCCTCATGCTCCCCCGCACCCCAATTCCCTGCCCCAGCCTACACCCTGAACTCCTCATTTCTGGCCCCACCCCAGAGCCTGCACCCCCAGCCAGAGCCCTCACCCCCTCCTTCACCCCAACCCAAATTTTGTGAGCATTCTTGGCCCACCATACAATTTCCATACCCAGATGTGGCCTTTGGGTCAAAAAGTTTGCCCACCTCTGCCTTAAATGGATAAAATGCTGGCTAACTGATTGGTCTCCAGATGTAACTATAAATGGGGATGCATCACTAAATGGGTGTGTTTCTAGTGGTGTCCTGAAAGGATCGGTTCTCGGACGTACACTATTTATCAATGACCTGGAAGAAAAGATAAAATCATCACTGATACAATTTGCAGATGACACACAAATTGGGGATGTGGTAAATAATGAGGAGGACAGGTCACTTGGACAGAGTGATCTGGATCACTTGGTAAGCTGTGCACAAGGGAACAATATGAATTTTAATATGGCTAAGTGTGAATCTATACATCGAGTAACAAAGAATGCAGGCCATACGTACAGGATGGGGCACTCTATCCTGGAAAGCAGTGACTCTGAAACAGATTTGGGGATGGTGGATAATCAGCTGAACGTGAGCTCCCAGTGTGAAGATCTGCCTAAAAAGGCTAATGCAATCCTAAGATATATAAACAGGGGAATCTCAATGAGGAGCAGAGAGGTTATTCTACCTCTGTATTTGGTACTAGCGTGACCACTGCTGGAATGCTGTGTCCAGTTCTGGTGCCCACAATTCAATAAGGATGTTGGCGTGTAGTGGCCTTGTTATACAGGAGGTCAGACTGGATGATCCCAATAGTCCCTTCTGGCCTTGGAATATATGATACAGTGACATCAGCAAGTCCTCCTGTGCATGTACAGAAAGTGAAATATAGGACTTGAGATCTGCCATGCAGATGCAAGAGGAGAATGTTGCCTTCTATGAAGGCATCTACTCTGGGCATATAGAAACTATACAATGATCAATCAATTTGTCATTCAATGTTGAGTTAATGAGGGGTCATAACCCATCAGACATGGAAACCACAGGTTTACATCATGCTGAGGTATGTAATGAGTGGTAGTCCAAACTTCTGGTCTGAGGGTTGTTTGATGGCCTTATGTGCAATTAGAAGTGGGCCTGAGCTGCCGTGTTGTGATCCAGTTCCAAACTTCTGCAACATTTGGGGGTTTTGGTGAAAGTGTTTTGGTCCATTTTTGTGTGGAAGGATCTGAGGGGCCTCTGTCCCAGGTGCCTGCTCTATGGAAAGTGCCATCCTGGGGGACGTCTTTGCTACAATCTTGCAGGAGAAGTTTGGAAAACGAATGGTTCACATCAACACTCACTTGAAGTGACAATGTCCAAATGGAATGTTGGCACTTGAGTCAGATAACTGGGGGAATGGGACAACCCTGGCATTTTGGAGGCAGACTTTATGGCAGTAAATGTGAACTTGGAAGTCATCTACATGCTCTGTGTCTCAGTTCAAGATCTGTAAGACAGAGATAACAGCTGTTTTGAGATATTGTTAGTGAAAAATAGTTGATTTTATTTTGCCCCTGTGTTTTATGGAGCAAGCAACTGATTATTCAAAGGGGATCTCAGTATAAAAAATAATTATCTTTCTTTCTGATGAAAAACAAAAGTACTCTAAGTGTGAGGTTCGCCCATCCTTACTTAGTTGGGACCAGTTCAGAAAAGCACCTTAAGACCATGCTTGACTTTACACTTTAATGTATCTGACATCGGGGGGATAGGGGGGAGAAATTAAGCATGTACTTAAAGTTAAGTATATTCTTAAGTTCTTTGCTGAATTGGGACTTCAATGTCCAGTCGTCTTTCTGTCCCCTCATCCTTTCTCATTACTACTTCCAAGTCTATAATGAATAAATAAATCATAAACCGAGGTCATTTGTCGGTGGAATGGAACATTGTTTATGTTGAATCAAGTTTTATGTTTTGTTGGCATTGAAAGCAACCTGATTCTTTCAGGTGCAGAAGCCCAGAGATTGGCTGCATGAAAAGAACATGTGGATTGATCAGATCAAATTCTTACATTAATTCACACACTTTTTTTTTTTTTTTTGGTGACCAGAAACATTATCTTGGTCCGTCCAGTATGGCATTTCTTTTGGTTTGACGCAGACTTGCAATAACTTTATTGACAAGACAAGGCATCGTAAACGTTGCCAAAATGGTTACAGGATCAAACAACTGTGTGAGGATAAGTACTAGGCTTATGTGGGTTTGTACCATGGGTCAGATCCTCAGCTGGTGTAAATCTCTGTAGCTGCAGTGAACTAGCTGTATCTAGTTTGTATCATTGACCATTTCTGCAGTGGCAGTTTGCCATGGGTGGTTGTTCAAGTTGTTTTGCTTTGTCCAACTTATACAGAGTGTTTTGCCCTTGCTTTTTCATGGGAAGCCATTTGAAACTGTACTGATGGTTGGAACAGATGTATTCTTGTTGACACATGTATTTGTTTAAGTGGCTGCCTCTGCAGTACTGCAACAGGGATGAAGGGTGGGCTTGCAGTTAAGGTACTGGACTGGTACTCTGCAGATGTGGATTCAGTTTCTGTTTTGGCCATAGACTTCTGTGACTTCAGGCAAATCACTTTGCCTTGTTTCCTTACCTGTGGAATGGAAATACCTTTGTCTCTTAAGCCTGTAAACTCTTCAGGGCAGTGACTCACTCTTACTACACTGCGCTTAGCAATGTGCTGTAATTCACTCCCCTTTAAAGCCCCTTTACTTTGTCAGAGAACTACAATGGAGGATAGCATAAATGAGAACCAAGCCTTTAATCCCTCTGGGCTAGATCCACAAAGATACTTAGGTGCCCAGTTGCCTCTTTAGGCGCCTAAGTCCAGCATTTAGGTGCCACTGATCTTCTCAAAGCCACAGCTCAGCTGCTGCCCAACTAACCCTGCAGAGAGACAATGTGGGTGAGGCAATATTCTTTATCGGACCAGCTGTTGTTGGTGAGAGAGACAAACTCACCCATCTTGTCTCTCTAACATCCTGGGACCGAAATGGCTACAGCTGCTCTGCCTAACCCCTAGGCACCTAAGTTTCTGTCAGTGGGCATGCACAAAGCTGCCTAAATCCTGATGCTGCCCCACAGCTACCAAGCTGCTCAGAGCCTTAGCTCATGCCCTAGCCCCAGCATGATTCTCAAGTGAGGCATGCCCCCCGCCTATCCCCCAAGTGGGGCCTGAGTCAATAGGTATTCTCAGAGCATGCCTATGGGACTGGGCCTCCAAGGTTGGGATTTTTTTAGGCTGCTGTCTGTATGGGAAATATCCAATAGCCCCCTGGTTAGGCACTCAGCTAGGACATGGCAGAAACAGGTTCAAATCCTTACTCTGCCTGCTTCAGAGCAAGGACTTGAACCCAGGTCTCCCACCTCTTCGGGGAGTGCTCCAACCACTAAAGTATTTGGCGGGGGGCGGGGGGTCATCTCTCTCAACGTCTCCTCTTGAAGCTACTCCACCTTATATAAATGACTACCTATTCGTAGGAGCAGGGACCTGAAATCATGTCCCAGGTGAGTGCCCGAACATCACGCAGTAGAGTCAATCTTCCCCTCCGACCCATGACTCTCTCTTCTCACCCCTCCGGCCAGGGAGGCCACTGGCCCAGTATTATACTGGACAGTCCTCTTTTTGAGAGGATTGTCCCCTGTTCGATACTGGGACAAAGCTGGAAATGGTTTGGTCCATATGGAAGACACCATTTTTAAGAACGCATTGCTCCTCCCCCTCCAGTGTGACCTCGGGTGCCCAGTGCGTGTGAGGTCCTGCCAGAAGGGGCGGAGTCATGCTGGCAGGAGCGGGCCCATGCGGTTCCCGGAAGTACTGGAATGTCTAGTACTCCAGGAATATGCAAGTGGCCACTTTACTCCAGGCTCTTTGTCCCGACCTACTCCCCATGCCGGTCTGGGAATCTGCGTGGGAGCAAGGTTCTGAAGGTCTGGATCTCTTTGTAAGGTAGGAGCTTTAGTGCAGTGTCTCTCTACGACAACCATGTCCTCCTTCCATCTACATGGAGTGTTAAAAAATAATGGCTTGATCCAGCAGGGGGGAGCCAGTTTTGTTTTATTTTCAACACTAGGACAGCCCATGATGTCTGGATCTAAACTCTCCCCAAGTTCTGTAAGTCATACTGGTGAGGTGGGGAGGGGTTGGATCTGGGATTTTGATTTTGCTATCAATCGCTGTCTCTGTAGCAGACAAGTGTGGATCTGGATCCAGATCGCTGCTTTCCCAGATCTCAGAGGTCGCGGGGTTTCGGTCCTGGTCCATCTGTATTTCATTTCCTAGAGCAGGCTGCATGTCTCCACAGGCAATTTGCACAGAACCTGGGCTGCTGGAAAAGCCTGTCAAACCGTGAGAGCTGCATCAGTGCACTGGGACGATTGTCTGACACTCGCACATGTGTGAGGCTGAATCAGTAAAGCAGAGCCCGTGTGCTGACAGCTCTGCGAAGCCAACTGGTGGAGCAGCTAAGACCCTACTCCCAGTGCTGATGAATGTTCAGCTACAGCTTTGTCCTGTGAGTTGCTGGGCACACTCAACTTCCATTTAAATCAATGGGAACTGACAATGCTCAGCACCTTGCATGATTGGGGCTCTCGGTGCTAAGGGCTGGTCTCTACACATTTTGTGCCCTACCTCAATTGATTTAAATTGGTGCAACCCCCCTATGTCTAGACATCTTTAAATCAGTTTAAGAGTGTCTACATTAGGGGATTGCAATCAGTTTCCAAGCCAATCAATTTCCAAACCATTTTCCTTGAATGGGTGCACAAATTGTGTATACCAGTCCTGAGGGTCATATAGCTCTTACTCTGTGTCATAAAAAGGTGCAGGAACTGAATTTTTGTTCTGTATCTGCACAGCACCTAACACAGTTGGGTGGGGCTCCTTGAAGCTGCAATACAAATAAAAGTTGGACTAGGTCTAGGATTGTAGTGAAAAGTTTCTCTCTTTTATAAATAAAAGTCACCTCTCTCTCGCCCTCTCTCTCTCCCCATACAATCTATCTATCTATCTATCTATCTATCTATCTATCTATCTATCTATCTAATCTTTTCTTGTTGACATTGAAAATTTTGATAACTTTTTTTCATTTTGTTTGGTGGAAGTTTCAAAATATGAAACTTGAGCAAGAACTTTTGGTAACCAGTCTGGCTAAGAGGTGAAATGATGAGCTCCATACCCTGCAGATACCGTGTTGTATAAGACACAAAGCACCATGAATAGCAGCATGCCTGGCAGGCTGCAGTAGCCTATGGAAATGTACACGTTTTCCAAACCCTTAAGAGACTGAGATGATCCCCAAATTGCCCCTATGTGCTTAGACATGCATAGAAACTAATGGGACCCAGCCAGGAACAAATTTTCCCGGATAGCAGGTTAGTGACCCAGGGAGCAGTGTTGCTTCAGTCCTGGCTTTCTGTACCATAATTACTGCACTTGTCCTGATATTACAGTTCTTTTTGGACTTCTCCCACAGGTCCCCTGCCACTACCTCTTCTCCTGACCTTTGTTGCTTTTTTGGGAAAGGTCCAGTAGGACTTTCTTTGTGCTGAAAGCTGATCTAGCAGCCGAGCAGGAGGTTTCAGCCTGTGTGAAGAATTCAGAGGCAGGTTTCTCAACTTCTCGATGCATAAGCCAGGCGAGCATATGGCCCTAAATCCTATAAGCCTGGGCACTTAGTGGTGATACAATAGCACTCCATGGGCTTCTTTGCATAATGCTGCTGTAATGTAAGGTGTGTGCAGCAGGGAGGGAATGGGCTTTGCTGTCTTATGAACCTGGCAAATGTCCACCGCACACTCAGTGCACTGATGCGCCTGGGTGACTGCGTGTTCTGCCTCTCTGGGGCGAGCCCCACTGAAGGGACGTAAAGCTCCGAGATGCCTGCTCAGAGGGTTGCTGGGAGGGGAATCTGGATTGTGCCAGCCGCAGAGCTGAGAACTCCCCCCACCCCCCACGACTGAACCAGCAAGGTATTGAAAGCATCTGTCTACACTGCAAGTCTCTGCGCCCACATTGTATATTTTTACTCTAAGGCCCTGATCCTCTAGTGGGCGCTGAGCACCTCTGGTGAATGGCCCCCATTAACTCCTACACCTCCAAGTAATAGTCCCTAAGATCCTGTGGGATTTTTTTTGACTGCTTGCTGATCAAGCAGTTTTCTGCAGGGGTTTATAGACTAGCACCGCCCCCTTCTTCCTTGCTCACATGTCCTGGGGCTGGAGGCAGAGGTAGATAATCCTTTACATTTACCAGTCCATTAACTATTGTGCCTGTAAAAACACTGAGTGTGTCACAGTTACTTCTGGCTCTGTTCCCTCCTGCCTATCAACTTGATGGAAGATAATGTGTAACGGGATATCCTGGCAGCAGTGTGCTGTTGACACTGCAGAGAAAGAATCCAGGGCTGAAGTGCCACTCAGGTTACTGATGAGTTGGAAAATCTACCCACTCATGAGGGTGGTGACAGCTTTGTATACAAACCCTTGCTGCCCATGATATTGAGATAGCAGGGGCTGAGGGTCTACAAGTGGTTGATAGGCAGGGGCTTGGGGCTGGATGGGGTGGCTGGAGGTCAGGGGGGTCATGTCTTTTTTAAACACTGATGCCGAGTAGTGTAAATGGAAGAAGTTATCGGCTTAAGATAAATCAAATAAGATATCTATTTACTGCACAACTCATCCTTTGTCAGTCAGCAGAGAGGCATATACAGAAGCAGAGAATACACATCACATGGTGCCTATTAGTTCCTCTAGCATGGTACATCAGAAATTAGACCAATGCACTCCAGCAAGGCAAGTGCCAGGCAGCATGGTCCAATTGCTAGGGCACTGAGATGGGAAACCCGCGTTCTGTTCCTGGATCTGACCTTGAGCTGCTGCGTGACCTTAGATAAATCTCTTCACCTCTCTTTGTCTTGTCTGTTCAGTTTATAAATGCTTCAGGGTAGGGAGAGTCTCTCATTATGTGTTTGTTAGAGCTGGTTGGGAATTTTCTGTCGGAATGATTTGCCAATGGAAAATACAGTCTCCATAACACTGAAATTTCTGGTTTGGCAATTTTGATTTTGCCCCAGAAATTCAATTTTCCACTGGGAAAATTGAAAACTGTTCCACTGGGAAAATTGAAATGACATATTTCATTTCCAGTCAGCTCAACCTAAATTGGAATATTTTGTTTTGTAATGACATGAAACGTTTTGTTTCAAATAAGTTCAACAGAACATTAAACTGCATTTTTCTATCAGCACATTGCCTTATGGGAGTTGAAGTTGTGGGTGCCATTCTCTCCTATAGGACAGGTTCCCAGGAGGACTACATTTCCCATAAGACAATACACTGACTTCCCTCTGATGCATCTGCATGGTGCATCGTAGGATTCTAATTGCTCTGGGTGCATTATGGGAGATGTAGTCCAGCCAAGGAGCCTGACCCATAGGGGAAAATGAAGACATTAGGTTCCCAAACTACAACTCCTATGAGGCAATGTGCCATTATGGAAAAAATAAAGTTTAATATTGAGCTGACTTGAAATGAGCATTTTGGATCAGGTCAACAAACAGAAAAATAACATTTTGATTTTGGGAATGTTGAAATATTTTGTTTCGATTGCAAATTTTGAAACAAAACACTGTGAAATTTCCTAATTGAAATTTTTTTGAATTTCTGTTCCATGGAAAATTTCAACTTTTTCTCCCAATTTGAGATTAAAACAAATGTTGAAATGTCAGAATTTCTCGCAGGATGGAAATTCACCCAAATTTCACCCAACTCTATTGTTTGTACAGAGCACTTGGGACCACCACATGCTACCATAGCAGTAATAGGAACTTACCTCTGAAAGGGTTACAGCTGAGCCCAAACTGCTGGGAAAGGAGTGGCAGTGCCAGGGTTATATGGATCTTGTAGAATGGAAACTGTCTGAGGCAGGATCTGTCTCTCACTTTGGTTCATATGCAGTGCAGAGCACATTACTGATGCGTAATAATAATTGGATTCTTACAAAGCAGGGCTAAAAATTGGTCTTGTCAATGCCAGCATGCTACTTGACCTCAGTTAAGCTATTAAGCCAAGGTCTCTTCTCCCCATCTCTGGTGTCCCTCCAGGAGGAAGTTAAAGATTGCACAGCACATTTCCAAAAGAGCAGATCATCACTCACATGTCCCGGCCAATGTATCCTCACTCAACAAAAGTAGGTTCAAATGTCCAAGGCTGCATCTGAACCAAATTCCTTTCTGCTCCATTCCATGTCTAAACAAGGTGAATGTCCAGCACTCTTGGACTTCAAATGATATGTTTTCTTCACAGCTGTCTCTGTCTGTAGCAGCAGGCATGTTCCAGATGAAAACCCTCAAGTATCTTCTGCAAACAAAGTAACAATAACAACCACCAAAAATCCATAATGACAACAACAACCAACAACCCCATGGAGACAGGCTACCTCGTGGTACATGGTGGTACATGACTAACAATTAAATTCTCTGGCACTTAGCAACCGTAATGTGATGGGACCTGGAGGTGACTAGAAACTGATGCTATGCTCCCACCCTTAAATTTAATATTAGATTTAGGCCTGAGCTACAGAGATGTGGGGTTTGGTTTTGCCCATTCTAGGGGTAAGGGACAGTCTTAAAGTTCAGATCCAGATTTCCACAAAATTCAGAAATGGTTTGCTCCAGGGTCTTAGTTCAGGCCTACGGTGCTGGAGTGCACTTGCCCCGCACTGGTACTGCAAAGGTTAGCCCCACCCTTTGAGCCAAAGAGGCCACTCCCCGCTTGGCCATGCTGGGCACGCTCCGGCTGGAGACCATGTATAAAAGGGAGCAGCTCCGCTCATTCCAGGCTGACTGCCGAGGAGGGAGGATGCACGCTGTGGGTTCCAGCCTGGGAACTGCTGAGACCCCAGATGGTGGAAGCCAGAGATGCCGAGACCCAGGTGAATGCCCAAACTCCTGTGCATGGCCCAAGGAGTGATGAAGCTGCTGAGAGTCACACAGGCGAAGGAGCCCAAAGACTTCAGAGACTCCAGGACCACTATGCCAGGGGCAGGGTAGGACGTAGCTCAGGGGGAATTATTCATCTTGCTGGGTGGTGCCAGCATGTTTGTGACAGATCCCCTGCTGATGACCCAGTGGTGAGTGCAGCTGCCATTAGCAGGGCCCTGAGCTGGGACCCGGTAGAGCAGGAAGGGCCCAGGTCCCCCTACCTGGCCAACGCCCCCCCTGCCAGGTGGTGGCCCACTCCCTTGACCTGCCAGTAGGCCACGCAACCCTGCTGAAGAGGGCAGCCATACTGATTCTGGCCAGTGAGCCATGCAGCC
The DNA here is from genome assembly GCF_015237465.2 of Chelonia mydas. NCBI lineage: Eukaryota > Metazoa > Chordata > Testudines > Cheloniidae > Chelonia > Chelonia mydas. The sequence goes on from NC_057850.1 coordinate 255,058,703, forward strand.
GTGAGAGAGAGAGGGTGGTTATATTGACTCTGGCCGGTGGGCCACACAGCCCCGAGGGAGAGGATGGTTATATTGACTCTGGCCATTAGGCCCCATGGCGCTGAGAGAGAGGAGTCATATTGACTTTCACCCCTGGGCCATGCTATCCAGAGGCAAGGGGTGATCACACAGGATCAGCCGTGGGGAAATAATAACCCTCACCCCACCCCAAAAGGGGACGGGGCGCACTTGCCCCGCAACACCTACTTATAGTAATAGGTTTTTTTAAAAAGCTAACTGCCAACTTAAAAAGGAATTGTAGCAACTCTGAGACCACCTCGAACTTCATGTCTGTCGCTACACTGCGCACCGTGGTTACTCAAAACAGGATGGCAATAGCAGGGACTCAGATCCACTTGAGCTCCAGGAAAATTGTTGTCAGCCACTGAGAGTATAGGTTTTATGATACACAGTCAAGCAGTTTGTGTTTCCTTCCAGTAGAAAATAGCAGCACACATACACACTGGCTAATTAACTGCAACACATAATGAGAAGTTGGACCATATCACTTGGTGAAATGAGAAATCTGTTGAAGTGGCACTCAGCAAGCAGAGCCAAGGGTGGCGTTCTGCGGGAAGAGTTGTCACTCAATGCGCAGCTGTAGTCAAAAAAGCTAACAGACTGCTGGCAACCATTAGGGAAAGATAATAAGACAGAAAATATCATATTGCCGCTATATAAATCCATGGCACGCCCACATCTTGAATAATGCGTGCAGACCTCGTCGCCCCATCTCAAGGAAGATATATTGGAATTGGAAAAGATACAGAAAAGGGCAACAAAAATTATTAGGGGTATGGAACGGCTGCCGTATGAGGAGAGATTAATAAGACTGGGACTTTTCAGCTTGGAAAAGACATGACTAAGGGGGGATATGATAGGGGTCTACAAAATCATGATTGGTATGGAGAAAGTAAATAAGGAATTGTGATTTATCCTGTCTCATAACACAGGAACTAGGGGTCACCAAATGAAATTAATAGGTAGCAGGTTTAAAATAAACAAAAGGAAGTATCTCTTCACAGTCTTCCTGTGGAACTCTTTGCCTGAGGATGTTGTGAAGGCCAAGACTATAACAGGGTTAAAAAAAGACCTAGATTAGGTCCATCAATAGCTATAATCCAGGATGGGCAGGGATGCAAAAGCATGTTCTGAAGTACTCTGAGCCTCTGCTTGCCAGAAGCTGGGAATGGGCGACAGGGGATGGCTCACTTGATGATGACCTGTTCTGTTCATTGCCTCTGGGGCACCTGGCAGTGGCCACTGTTAGAAGACAGGATACTGGACTAGATGGACCCCTGGTCTGACCCAGTCTGCCTGTTCTGATGTTCACTATTTGCAAAGGGTACCTGGGGGGAGGAATAGCTCAGTGGTTTGAGCATTGGCCTGCTAAACCCAGGGTTGTGAGTTCAATCCTTGAGGGGGCCATTTCAGGATCTGGGGCAAAAATTGGGGATTGGTCCTGCTTTGAGCAGGGGGTTGGACTAGATGACCTCCTGAGCTCCCTTATAACCCTGAGATTCTATGAACTGAAAGACAACATTTTTGGGATTGGGGAGAAGAGGAGAGAATTCTAATGGAACAGCTGGATAAAGAGAAGAGGAAAAATCGTGTGTTCACAAAGTCTGTTATGGCCGGACTGTCTCTTCATTGTAACTGAAAGAAAACAGTAGCAACGTTGAATCCCTAACCGTAGCAGGTGGCATTTTCGTAAGCATCTGTCTACATAGCCATGGCACAGACTTAACTGAAATCTATTTTAAAATTATTTAATTAAGTCAGTGCAAACTCCTGCCTGGATGCTGGTTAACACCGGCTGTACTGGTTTTGCATTCATCAGTGAATTTACTGTGAAAGCTACACCAATATGAGCCAGGTTCAGACACACGTGGCACTGGTATAAAATCAGACCTTTAGTTAAACTGGTGCAACTTTGTGTGTGAGTGACAGCCGCTCCCTTGGGTGACATACGGTGGATTGAACGGGGGATGTCCAGAGCGAAAAGCATGAGCAGCTACACCTTGCGCTAATGCTCTGAAGCTGGGGCTGTAATGCTCATATCCTCTGTGGACTGGGCAGAGTGGGGGACCTGTAACACTCCCTCACCAATGGGGTACATATCAACCAGAACTACGTGGGCTAGGGAGATTTTCAAAGGCCCAAATGGCAGTTGTGCTTCAATGCGAGTTAAGGGATAACATTTTCCAAAGCACAATTGTGACGTAGGAGCATCTGAAAATATCACCCTAGGTGCCTAATCGCCATTTGTGTTCTTGAAGCTCTCCTAAATACCATGAGCTTTCAACAGGACTTTTGCTCTTAGATCACGCAAGCACCTTGGAAGATCCCAGCCCACATCAGGGTTTCAAGTAAGATCCCTACGGTCATGGCAGTCATTAAAGATTCCATGATACTTTGCATAAGGGCTGGGGGTATGAACCTCAGTGTCCTGCTCAGACTCTAACTCAGCTAGGTACATACGATATATTAAATTCCACCTCCAGTGTCAATGGGATACTGTAGGCTTCACTTGCTGTGCAAAATGGTAACACCACTGTGTAAGTTCAATAGCCGCTGCCTATGTACCCCAGAGGTGGCTGCATTTCAGTGGTGGGTAACTGATCGCTGAGCAGTATGTGACATTATCTGATTAGAGTATGGCCATGCAAATCATTGTTGCTACCACTGTCATATAATTTCAACGAATCTTCTACAAAGGCCAGAAAGGGTTAAGCAGCTTGTAGGCTAATTGACCCAGATTCAACCTTTAGGGACATATGGGTAGATAATGTTTGTGTTTTTGTGTGTTTACATATCCATTGTTAGAGATTAACAATGTAATGGAACAGTCCCTGTCTATGCTGTATTCTGTTAATTCAGAGATCAAAAGGACATCTTAACATTTAAATGAACTGTAAACACAGTGATATCACTGTATTCATCCCTCTTTGAAATGTATAGCAAATCACCTGTGAATAGTGGGAAAACAGGCAATTGCCTTATGTTAATCTGTGTAGCTAATTACTGGGGATGCTTAGGAAATAGGTCTACTTCAATGTCTCCATGATTGCCTATTGGTCGCCTAAGAACTCCGACCTGTCAAGAGAAGGCCTGGAACTGTATAAAAACTCTTGGGTCCTGATCCTTTTTATCTCAGATCTGCTTGATGCTTCATGCAAGGGAAGTTTAAGTCAAAAGGCTGAGCTCTCCAGTTCCAACTGGATCACCCTGAATATGGACATTGGACTACAACCTATGAACTAATTCTGAAAGAACTCTTTGCAACTACAAAGCTCACCATCTCTACTATGAATCTGATCTCAGAACTGTACTCATGTCTGTATGTATATTGCTCTTTTAACCAATACTCTCTCTCTTTTCTTTTTTAATAATTTTTAGTTTAGTTAATAAGGATTGGCTGTAAGCGTGTATTTTGGTAAGATCTGGAACATTCATGAAACTGGGAGGTAATGTGTCCTATCCTTTGGGATTGGTAGAACTTTTTTATATGATGAATAAGATTTTCAGTAATCCTCGTATTTGACTTGGGTCTCTGGGTGGAGGCCTAAGGCTGGGTTACTTTAAGGGAACTGTGTTCTTGGCTTCTGGATGACCAGTGAGATATTATAGAAGCTGTTTTGTGCTGGTTTGATAAATCTAAGTTTTGGGGGTTGCCTGCCCCATTCTTTGCAGTTCACCCTGATTGAGTGACCTCAGTGAGGCTCCCTGGGGCTCCAGTCACACAGTATAGTGCACATTAGTCCATAAATGTTTGCTGTTATTATTTGCTGTTATTATTTAGGTTATTATCTAATAGTGCGGTACCTAGACACCCCAGTCAGGGATCAGGGCCCCGTTGGGCTAGACACTGTACAGACAAATAGCCAGGAAGACACTGTCTGCCTCAGAGAGCTCAACATTCCCCATGTCACATAGGATACGACAGGTGGATGAAACAGAGCGACGCAGTGAGGGTGAGTTGGGAAGATGAGGTAACAGTAAACCAGAGTTTAGCATAAAAGCAGACATCCCAGCTCTGCCATTCGCCTAAACTTCTTTGTGACTCTTCTTTGTGATTAAAGGGTCTGTAGAAACACAGAGTCTCCTGCTTCTTAGCTGGTTGTATTTTATTTAGTAGTATTGTTATTTATTTATATTACTTTAATAGAAACACCTGGGATGGGCTGCTTGCCTGCTCGCCTGTAGCCTTCACGCTGACTTTGGCTGGCTTACTCTATATTCCACTTACTCAGACTTTCTAATGCAAACTCTGTAGTGAACTATTTAACCTGCTGGACTGGAGTTAGCTAAACTCTGGAGTGGCTTGTTCCTTCACTGGAGTGGATATGCTGTTGCATTATAGCGGTTGGGCAATCCTTGGCTAGTTGCTTGATTCAGTAAACTATTAATTTCATCGTCGGGTTCCAGCCATGTGCTCCTTGCATTCTTTTGGTCATGGGGCATCTTAAATAATCTAACCACTGAACTGATTCAAAGAAATGCCCTGGCAAGGCCAACCGGGACTTTACCATTAAACTTTGAGGCTCATCCCCCCAACCCTCCCTTTCCTGCTTTGAGTCTCCACTTGTAAACCAGGAGTGAATCTGACACAAAGATCATTAGCCTGGCTTGCTTGTGTGTGCATCCTACTGAAACTAGCTCTCACAAACAGCACTTTGCATATGGTTGCCAGCCTGGGCTTGTCCTTCCAAGGGGTGGGATGGGACGGGGGCAGGACCAAAAAAGGACTTGGCCCACCAAGAAAGGGAATTTTGCAGTTTCAGTAACTACTGGCTCCAGAGGAGCAAAGAATGGGATGGGGAAAGGAATTTCCACCACTGGATGGTGTTGGTTTTGAGATTTGATACAATGAACTTTTTTAAAAAAAAAAGAATGGAAGTGATTACCCTACAATGGAGAGAAAGCAACGGTCTGCAGAGCAGGGGGTGGGCAAGGTTTAGGAGAACTGTAGCCAATCCCAGATATGTGGGAGAAAATACAGAGGCTCAGCAATATACTTAGCACTAAGCTGAAGGTAGCAATTGCTGGGTATTGGTCAGAAATGGAACCGATCGGGATCCACAAATACAATAACATTTATTAAACCCACAGAAGCCTAACAGACAAATAGGTGTTTGTCTCTAAAGCCAGAATGAAATAAACTTTGGAAAGCTTTTGTTTCCCCCTCCCAGACTTAACCCACAGCAGCCCCAGTTTCTAGGGTTGTTTGCAGTCATCCATAATATGAACAGAGAGGGAGTCTTGAGCAGTGCTTAATTTGTAATGCAAGAGGTGCTGGGGCGCAAGGAATTTTGTTATTTTCAGAGCTGATGCAGCAAGCCCAGAGATCCGGGGGCTTGCCAGACCTAGAGATGCTGGGTCTCAGGCCCGGCAAGTCCTGGCACAAATTAAGCACTTGTCTTGAGATGTGCAGCTTCATCGAGAAATCAGCTTTCTTCTATCGTATTAGAATGTGTAGGGCTGCTTGAAAAGGGTTCAATGACACGTTTTGCTTTTCGAAAATGCTGTTTAGCTGAAACTGAACCTAGCCACGGGAATGAGTTGATTTAGGCAAAATTTTGGTTTTGAAACTTTTTTTTGAAATGAGTCATTTCAATAGCGTTAAACCTTATCGGGCCAGAATGTTTGGATTTTGTGTTTGTAAGGATTTTTCATTTTGAAACGTATTTTATGTCCTAGGATAAATTATAACCTACTACAAAAAAGGTCAGCATGGGGACAGAATGTTTCAATTGATCAGAAATCAAAAATATTTCAAAAATTTTGTTTTGCTGGACATTTCAAAATGATTGGTTTTTGTTCTGGGACAAGCACACGTTTTGAAATCACAGAATTTCCCTCAAAAGGGACACTTGCATATTCTGAGCAACAATGGGGATCGAACTCACATCCTCCTTGTCCAAAAGCACAGGCACCTGCTACTCGAGCTAAAGAACAATCTCTGGTAGGTGACAGCAGCATGAAACCTATGATGTAATGTTGGGCCATTCTGACTCTCGCCCGCGGAACATATATGCACCAACCAGATCATTCCTCAGATAAAATACACTATTTTGAAATGGAACGACATCAACATGAACAAAGTACCTTTTAGTTCACACCACCAGGGTCTACATGGGTCAGTTAGAGCACGCTACAATTCACACCTCTCTTGTTCACTCTGTCATGCCATGTAGACAAGCCCCAAGAGAGACAAGGGAAAATACAGGATGGGAGAGAGAATACAAGGGGCACCAGTGAAAAGAAAATGTGATCAGGAGTGCTGATTGACAGTTTCCTGGCTCCAGTCACATGCCATGGATTCACATGGCATATCACAGAGCGGGGGTCAGTATCCGGTGACTCCAGTGGTTGCTGTTACAAATAGTCCATAGAAAGGAAGTTATTGGGGAGATGACTGATTTGGAAACAAGACTAGGAAGGTTTCAGAGGGGTAGCCGTGTTAGTGTATCAGCAAAAACAACGAGGAGTCCTTGTGGCACCGTAGAGACTAACAAATTTATTTGGGCATAAGCTTTCATGGGCTAAGACCCACTTCATCAGATGCATGGAGTGGAAATTACAGTAGGAAGATATATATACATAGTACATGAAAAGATGGGAGTTGCCTTACCAATTCTAATGAGACAATTCAATTAAAGTGGGCTATTATCAGCAAGAGGAAAAATCACTTTTGTAGTGGTTATGAGGGTGGCCCATTTCAAACAGTTGACAAGAAGGTGTGAGTAACAGTAGGAGGAAAATTAGCATGAGGAAATTAATTTTTAGTTGGTCACATAAACACCACCCTATACCAGAAACCTACTGACCCCTATACTTACCTACATGCCTCCAGCTTTCATCCAGACCACATCACACGATCCATTGTCTACAGCCAAGCTCTAAGATACAGCCAGATTTGCTCCAATCCCTCAGATAGAGACAAACACCTACAGGATCTCTATCAAGCATTCTTAAAACTACAATATTCACCTGCTGAAGTGAAGAAACAGATTGGCAGAGCCAGAAGGGTACCCAGAAGTCACCTACTACAGGACAGGCTCAACAAAGAAAGTAACAGAACGCCACTAGCCATCACCTTCAGCCCCCAACTAAAACCTCTACAGCGCATCATCAAGGATCTACAACCTATCCTGAAGGACAATCCCTAACTCCCGCAGACCTTGGGAGACAGGCCAGTCCTCGCTTACAGACAGCCCCCTAACCTGAAGCAAATACTCACCAGCAACTACACACCACACAACAAAAACACTAACCCAGGAACCTATCCCTGCAACAAACCCCGTTGCCAGCTCTGTCCACATATCTATTCAAGTGACACCATCATAGGACCTAATCACATCAGCCACACTATCAGAGGCTCATTCACCTGCTCATCTACTAATGTGACATATGCCATCATATGCCATCATGCCCCTCTACCATGTACATTGGCCAAACTGGACAGTCTCTATGTAAAAGAATAAATGGATACAAATCAGACGTCAAGAATTATAACATTCAAATACCAGTAGGAGAACACTTCAACCTCCCTGGACGCTCAATAACAGACTTAAAAGTGGCAATTCTTCAACAAAAAAACTTCAAAAACAGACTCCAATGAGAAACTACAGAACTGGAATTAATTTGCAAACTGGACACCATCCAATTAGGCCTGAATAAAAACTGGGAGTGGATGGGTCACTACAAGAACTACAAACTAATTTCCCCAAGCTAATTTTTCCCCTGCTGTTACTCACACCTCCTTGTCAACTGTTTGAAATGGGCCACCCTCATTACCACTACAAAAGTGATGTTTTCCTCTTGCTGATAATAGCCCACTTTAATTGAATTGTCTCGTTAGAATTGGTAAGGCAACTCCCATCTTTTCATGTACTATGTATATATATCTTCCTACTATATTTTCCACTCCATGCATCTGATGAAGTGGGTCTGAGCTCATGAAAGCTTATGCCCAAATAAATTTGTTAGTCTCTAAGGTGCCACACATACTCCTCATTGTTAAGACTAGGAAGGGTTCATGGAAGTGATGAATTATAAAAAGGGGCGAGAGTGTGTGGTGGACAGGAAGTGGGATTTGTTTCAGGGTAGGGGGAAGGGTGCTGGGAGTTGAAGGGTGCAGTGAAAAGAGGACTGGGAGGAACAGAGGAAGTAGAAGGAAACTGTAGGTGGGGACCAGATTAATTAGGGCCTTGCAGGTGAGCACAAAGAGTAAGGGTCTGTCTACAATGGAGCTGGAAGTGTAATTTCCACCTCAGTTAGATACATACTTAGGGTTACATAAGAACGGCCATACTGGGTCAGACCAAGGGTCAATCTAGCCCAGTATCCTGTCTTCTGACAGTGGCCAATGCCAGATGCTTCAGAGGGAATGAATGGAACAGGTGACCATCAAGTGATCCATCCCCTGTCGCCCGTTCCCAGCTTCTGGCTAACAGAGGCTACAGACACTCAGAGCATGGGGTTGATGGACCTATCCTCCATGAATTTATCTAGTTCTTTTTTGAACACTGTTATAGTTTTGGCCTTCACAACATCCCCTGGCAAGGAGTTCCACAGGTTGGCTGTGTGTTGTGTGAAGAAGTCCTGCCTTCTGTTCATTTCAGATGGGATCGTACTTGAGGCAGCTAGCCCCTCCCGTGCCTCATGCCAGAGTGCCTATACTTCTATTTTTAGCACCCTAGCTCAATGAGAGGTTGTGTGGCTGTGTCTACCCAAGCTGGAAATTCCACCTTCCAGCTGCAGTGTAGATATAACCTAAAAGATAGGAAGCCAAGTAAGAAAGGGGTGACATGGTTAGAGCAGCAGCTGAGGTGAGCAGAAATAGTGGTCACTTTTTGGATATGCTGGGGGGTGAGAGAGGTGAGGAATGGGGAGACCATAGCAAGAAACAGCCAATGTGTGGGATCCAGCAGCAGGGAGCACTGAAAATATACAAAACTCCCTGTGGCAGCCAAGAAAGGTGGCAGAAGGTTATGGGCTCATGTCCCAGGCTGGCGTCTGAGCAGACATCTAATGCCTGTCACTAGGTGAGCACTGCACCAGTAAACCTCACCTTTCCGCTGAGACGCTAAGCCCAGCGCCCTTGAAGTTCCCTAGGTGGAAGTTAAAATGTGGAACTTCTTGAAAGAGTGGAGCATATAACCCCTATACCCTGACTAGGGATATAAAAGGTTAACCGGTTATCCAGTAAGCATTAGGCTTACCGTTAACCGACCTAAACCATTAACCCTGGTGGTCCTGCGCTGGAGAGAGGGACCCCAGCTCTGGCCATGTCGCACCGGCTGGTGGGACCCCAGGCCAGAGTAGCACCGTTCCCGGCCACCCTGTGCTGGCTGGAGCAGCCCCAGCCCTGGCCGCACTGGCTGGTGGGACCCCAGCCTCAGCCACACTGGCAGGACCCCAGCCCTGTCCGCGCCTACTGGAGTGACCCCAGCCTTGGCTGCACAGGTAGGACCCCAACCCTTGCCAGGCCGGGCTGCACCGGCCAGCTGGAGTGACCCCAGCCCCCGCCATGCCAGGTCGGCCAGAGCGACATCGGTTAACGGTTAATCAGTTAAACTATATAATTTTAATACTTTAACCAGTTAACTTTTTAAACCAATATTTACGTCCCTCACCCTGACCATCACTCGCGGTAAAACGGAGCTTAATAATGTCTCTTCTGAAAGCACGAGGGCAGCTCCCTTTGCTTGCACTGTTTCTGCCCAACGACCAAATTCAGACCCGGTGCAAACCAATGAAATGTCATTGATTGTGCAGCGTACCACAGGGCTGAACACATCCAGAGACTCTGAGTAAGAAAGGGTCTGGTATAAACGCCATCCTACTGGTTGATGTAAATCAGAATGGCTCTGTCGAAGTCAATAGGCCAAGGCTGATTTATCCCAGATGAGAATCCGGCCTTCTGTTTTTTGTTTGGATAATTATGCCCACAGTGGCCAAGATTAAGGCCCAGGCTTGTTTGGGAATGTCCCAGGTGAAAAGGGCAACATTTCAACTGGAAATAATGTCTCTGTCACAGGCTGACAGGAGTAACGCATGGGAAGAAGTTGGTATTCCTTTTGCAGGCTCGTGTGATGGGACTGAAATTGTCACATTCCCCTCTGCATGCCTCAAGCGTGGGTGTTAGGTCCTTTTAAGGGAAATAAGAATCTCATGATACTTTGAAAGGGTCTTTCACCTGTCTGCGTCTCTAAGCGATTTAAAACCTATCAAGCCCTGTATATGAAGGTCCTCCCTGGTTTCTCTAGCAGACTATTTAAGAGGCATCTGCTAGGGCCCAGATCCTGAATCACACCCATATTGTCCTGAACACAGGATCGCAACACGGCTACCTTCCTGTGCATTTCAGCATCTGACGTGTGGGACCCCTCACGAGTTGCTGCTTAGGGAACGTTCCCCCGGGCTGCAGATCTGAGCTGACTGAGGCAACTGGGCTTTCACGGACAGCAGGAGACATGGTTCTCTCCGTGTCCCCTTCCCAGTCCCAGACGTTGCAGTGGGATTTGCCTCTTTCTGCTGCCAGTGATGTACAGCCATGCCCGGTCCTTCAGCGAGTTGTCCTGCAAACAGCAGCAAAACGAGCTTAGGACTTTAAGCCTCAAAATGAAATAAGAAGCTAATTTGCCCCACCGCGGTGCTTGCCATCTGTAAGAATTAGTCCCTGGGGGAAATGAATAGAGCCATTATTCCTGCTGTGCTCCTGACTGTGCAATTCCTATGATGGTGAAACAGTAGACAGCAAGAGGAAAAACATAATACTTGTGTGACCGGCCTGCCATTGGCTAACTGGGGTTGTGTGTATCTTATTCATGAAATGAAGAGTTGGACAGACAGCTTAAGGGGTGACAGACTTCAATGTCCAAAATGTTTCTTAGGCACCAAGTAATTAAAGTGCAGTGTGGGATGGATACCAGAGCTAGGAGGCAAGTTAAAGGTTGCTTTATTGATGTCTGAGGCTTGTGAACGACCATGCCACAGTCCATGGAAAATATTGGCCTGTGCCTGCCATGCAATTTATGCCCCCCTCAGAAAATCTCTCACCCCCTTCTGTGTCTCTTGTATTTTTCTTTTGTTGAAAGTAATGTTAAAGGGATGCACGATGGCCAATTAACTCTCCCTTGTCCATATGAGAAGCATCGTTCTTGCCAGGGAGAGGTGGCTGGGTCTAGTTCTTAATCCAGATCCTCACCAGGTAGAAATAATCCTAGCACCCAATTTAGGATCTGGCCCCCAGTTTTTACCAGAGATGGGCCCAAGCTATGAAGTCAGGTCTGTAAAGTAAGAATTTCAGTCTTAAGTAACTTACTTTATAGTAAAAGAATCAACAAGAAAGAACAAAAGCAGAGAGAGAGAGAGAGAGCACAGTGTGTAGGACTCCTTTGTAATGTTTCATAGTTTTGTACAGTTTAAGGCCAGAAGAAACCATTAGATCATCTAGTCTGACATCCTGTATCACACAGGCCATTAACTTTTACCCAGCAACCCCTGTATGGAGCCCAATAACTTGGGTGAGACCATAGCATTTCAGTCCCCAGGAGAGCAAACCATTTGCATGCCACAGGCAGGGAACAGGAGAGGCCTAGGTGCCACCAATGCCTGAGGCCCCTGCAATGGCAGGGAGTTGATTAGGTGAGAGATGCTCAGATGTGCTGCAGTAACTCTGAGAACAAAATGGCTGCCAGCTTGGCACACAGACAGAGTTCTTCGACAGGCAAAGAGGTTGAAAACAGAACACAAAGGGAAAGAAGTTTTGAGCTATGTGTGGCATGGTACTGATGCCCACAGTTGTTACTTATTGTGTTACAACAGTGACTGTGAGGCCCCCACGGAGATCAGAGCCTCTTTGTGCTAGGTGCTGTAGAAACACATAGTAAAAGACAGTCCCTGCCCCACAGCACTTACAATCTACATAGGCAAGTTAGAGAAAGGAAGTATTGTTTTCCAGGGGGAGATATGAGGCAGAGGGTAAATGACTTGCCCAAGGTCACACAGCCCATCTGTGACAGAGCCAATGATTGAACACCAATCTGCTGAATCCTACTCCAGTGCTTTAGCCACAGTCTCCATGGTCCATTTGCGCCTTGGTTTCTCTTTGGGACTACCAATGACGGCAGTAGAAGTAGCTTTATAGTGTAGGCACATAACTGGATTGAGGACTCCACTCTTTTCAAATATGCCCACTAGCCAGCCGTCAGAGGGTAACAACCAAACCCTGGCTGGATTTCAAGTCGTGGTGGTTAATCGCCACCAGCCCCGTGAACCATCTGGTGTCTACCACCAGCAATTCTGCCTTTGAAATTGAGGCTTATTGGGTCCTGGAAAATGTAAAGTGCAGATGAGCATAAAGATATGTAGCATGGGGGTTATACAGTATACTAGCAAACAGCTTAACAGTGGTGGCTTCAAGGGCTCTGGATGAATCAGGGGGTTGTTAATGGGATATAGGCCATTTTCCACCTCCAGGGCAAGGGGTCTAAGTCAAGCATGATCAAAACCTGTTACCATCTGGGCTGTGCAACGATGATCTTTGACGTTCTGTTGGCCCCTTCCCAAAATCACCCACGATGCCCTGGGAGGCCTGGACTGTGAAGCGCAGAAATGAAAGACACCCTCATGGAAACAAGAGAAGGTGCTAGCCAGTTCTCTCCTTCCGGAAGGAGGCCTTTCCCCAGAGAAGAGGTGGATTGTGGCTGTTGCCGTCCATCACAGGTTGAGCTGTCCCATGTCAGGGATCTCATTCTCCTCTTGTGTCACTGCCACATCATCTTTAAAGTGAGCGGCCAGACCTCAGATGGACCCTAGCTGAGTGCAGTGGCTCCGGAGAGCTGTTTGTGTGCATTGCTTCCTTAGGCACTGCACTGGGATACTCCTGGAGGAGCTGTTAGATTTCTGCACCCTGCCCAGCCGTCCGGGCTTACTGAGTTGTGCTTCTCCTCCTGAGCATGGTCAGCTGCTACCTGCCGTGTTAGCAGTGTGCCTCAGCCCTGAAGTTACCAGTACATCTAAAGCTCAGGGATGGTTCGGTCCAGGGTTCCATCAGGGCCCACCCAATGCTTCATCCTCTCTCCCTTGCTGATACCTTTATGCCTTGTCCGCTTCTCGGTAATTTCTGGCATTGACTACTGCAATCTCTGGCCTCCTCACCTCTCCGATCTCCAGTTTGTCCAAAATACCCCTGGTACCTCTACCTTCCTTTCCTGCCATACCTCTCCCTCCTTCAAGACCTCCAACCACTTTCTGCTTTGTCCCACTCTGAATTCCAAATCCTCCTCATCCTTCACCCACAAGTTACTGGGCCCAACAGTGTTTGCTTACATTTCAGGGCACCCTGATCCCGAGTTCTGCAGGAATCGCTGGGTGAGATTTTATGGCTTGCATTATGCTGCAGCTCATGCTAGGTGGTCTCAGAATCTATGGACCATCGGCTGTGAGTCCCCGTACAACTGCATCTCCACCTACAGGGCTATCTTTTTCTACTACTGTCTCTCTTGCTCCCTTTTCTCCTTTTGCCTTGCAGTTCCCTTTAGCTTTGCACCTTATTTCAGGCTACTGTGATGGGGCTTAACACCCATGACCTGCAAGGCTAGCAATTGCATCCAGTTAGTCATGCTTTGCACATGTAGAGGTGAGTAGCTAATTGGCTCCTAGCTGAGGGGGCAGACCTAAGCTATAATAAGTAGACTGAAGGAGCTCAGTGGGGGGAGAGATGGCAGCAGAGATGGGTTTCTCTGGCAGAGAGATCTCTGGGTTATGCTAACAGACAGAGATAACAAGGGCAGTGCAGGGTCCTGCAAGGGAAGCCCTGAGATAGAGTTGGTGCAAGTACAAGGAGAGGACTTCTCTCGCCCAAGGGGGAAGAAGAAGTATCCAGAGTCATCTGGGCTTGTTTGTGAGCCCCCGAAGGGGTTTGAATCTGGTGGCTTGGCCGGAGCGCTGAGCCCTAGAGTTCTGGAGTCAGAGGCAGGCAGCCAGAAGGAGGCACTGAAGACAAAGGTAGTGGCAACATCTTGCACCAACCCAACGGGGTGCTCCAAGGGTGAGTGAGCCCCACCACAGCTACCCTTGGAAATACTTCTGATCTCCCACTTGCCCTTCCTTTCCTCCTTCTAATCATGCTTTAAAGCCTGCTGTTTGTATTAAGCCTTTTAGCACCACACCTCCTTGCCATCCTACACCTGAGTTCTGATCATAGCATGTTCTTTTCTCTGACTTAGACCATACGCTCCTCTGGCTCCTCTGTCTTCTAAGCGATGTGTACGTCTGCAGTGCTCCATAAATACTAACTCACCTTAGTTGCCCTGATGATGCAGCATAGACCTGGTTTACCTTGTGTTTCATTACCAGTGCTGCCTGATCTCTCCTTGGACCCAGCTGGGTCACGTCTGATGCTCTGGGTATAGCCCTTGGACCCGCTTCATCAGTCCTGGAGAAGACCTGTTCTCTCATCTGCTGTTGCATTCTCCTCCTCCCTTTCTGCCAACGTCAGATTGCTCCATGACCCCCATTCCTGAGGGGTTTGATATTCTACTTTTCAATGACCCAATTGATGGGGATGCCAACACTTTTCTTAGGAAACTCCTCCATATTATAATCCACCCCCCTCACTGCTAGGAAATTTTCTGTACTATCCAGGCTAAGCTTTCCTGTATTGAACTGCCTCCCATTGCTTCTAGATCTGTCCTGTTTTATTCTTGTCCCAATGCCATGCTGGCAGAGAATGGACAATCCAGGCCTGTCTTTACCTCTGGTATCCTCCCGCCTTCTGAACAGAAGGATTCTGCAAGGCTCCAAGATTATGAGACACATTTCCACGCATAGGTCTAGTGGTTCTGGTAATTCTCCAAGGGAGGGAAGGGAGAAAATATATGGTGTTAAGCAGACAGGCAGTGCTGTTGTTAGTGAACTGTTTGGGGGGTGATGTAATGTTCTGTGATATAATATTCCCATAAGGAACGTATGACTTTGGGTCACAGGTTTGAGGGAAGCCATGCTGTTACAAAACGTAAGGGCAGTTCTGAGCTGCAATCACGTGGGCCCTATTTTCCAAGCTGGGTGTGTGCGTGCACCCATGTGCTTCCAACTGCAAAGATCTAATCAACATGTCTGGTGTTTCCCATTAAACCGTTGATGCTCTGTCTTGGGCCCTTCCCAGTAAACTATTGGCTCATCATTAGCAGGTCTGGTAAGTTTCTTACATGCAATTAACAGCTGGAGACGTGTGCGGGGCGTGGAGAGGAGGGAGCCCAGTGCTTTTTTGCACTTGCAAATCCCACAGTGAGCTTCTCTCTACTCCCACTCCTGCCCGGAGACCATGGCAACAAGCTCAAACTGTGCAAATTGGCTGCAGTGTGCTTTTCCTCGCTCAATAACGCAATCCCCTCTCCAGCCATCCCACGTACGCTTGCACCCACCCACCCCTGGCTCCCAGTGTGAAGAGGCGCTCGCAGGGCTGGTGCTGCAGTGGTCAGAGGGAGCGGCGTTCGGAGGAGCTGTTTAGCTGCGGTCTCTCCTGCCCATGCCTGGTGGCTGTTTAGGTGACTGGGTTGCAAAGAATAGAGCCTCTTGCTGAAGAAGATTCTAAGATCCCAGGCCTTGGCTGCGCGAGAATTATTGCCCAGCTCACGTCTGTCACGTTCCCTTCCCAGCACACAGCGCCCCTCCTTCCTGGGCCGGAAGCATTTGCTGTGTAACGCGGTTTGGGATATCTCGCGTGTGAAAGACGCCAGGTAGGAAACCACCTTCTATCCCACTGTCCAGCCACCATTCCCAGCACAGAGAAAGCTGCAGAGAAGTTTCCATGGCGACTCAAATCCTCCGGTTAAGCGGGAAGCAGCCAAGATGTGCGCTTCAGCCCAGTCGAAACATCACAGGGCCACTGAGCCTACCGAGGGTGGCCACTGACGCGTGCTCAGAATACAGGACCTGGACCCCCCCCCCCACCATGCGTGACCTCACCCCTGCCAGTGTAACCTCACGCACACAGTGAGTGTGAGGTCACGCCGCAGGAAGGAAGCCATTTCACAGAGCATGCTGCCCCACCCCCACTAGCGTGACCTCACGTGCCCAGTGTGTTGAAGTGTAACGCCGACAGACCCCGGTTGTCAGCGGGCGGGATCGAACCTGGGGCCTCTGGAGCTCAGTGCATGAGCCCCTACTGCATGAGCTAAAAGCCAACTGGCTGTTAGCTAAGGCTGTAGAGCAAAGTGTGTGTGTGTGCGTGTGTGTGTGTGTGCGTGTCAGTCACTAGATGGGACAAAAAGAAAAGGAGTACTTGTGGCACCAAGTAAGCTGTAGCTCACAAAAGCTTATGCTCAAATAAATTGGTTAGTCTCTAAGGTGCCACAAGTACTCCTTTTCTTTTTGCGAATACAGACTAACACGGCTGCTACTCTGAAACCTGTCATTATAGATGGGACAGAACACCACACCCAGAAGGTGTGTGGGTTACACAAGGTCATGCCAATGGGGGTGGAGTGACATGCTCTGCAAAATGGCATCCTCCGGGCATGATATCTGCAGTACTGGACAGGGGACAAGGCAGACAAAAGCAAGCCAGACTGGCTTAAAACCAGACAAACAGCTTGTCTAATCCCACCCGGACCCCCATGCTGCATGTCCAGCATAACCGCTGGGTTCCTCTTCGTCTCTGCAGTCATGACCCAAATGCCCACCTGGGTTTCATAGCCCTCCAGAGCCTTCTGAGCCCCTTGTTCCTGACCTCGTCTGCTTTATCCATCCTTGCTTCCTGACCCCCTTCCTTTGCGGGGCAGATTCGCTCTCTCCCATGAGCTGCCCTACATGTGAGGAGCTCTCACTTCCCATCATTATACATATGGCTGTATCACCCAGAGGTCCAGTGAGGCTCAGCTGTGCGAGACTGAGTACAGACTTACAGTGAAAGACTGCCCCTGCCCTGGCAAGCGTAGAGTCTAAATAAATCAGCTAGGAAGGTAAAATGAGGCAGAAGGCGGTGAAGTGACTTGCCCAAGGCCACCTAGAAAGTCAGTGATAGATCTGGGACTAGAATGCCAGATGCCCAAGTTCCCATCTAGTGCTGCTCCCCCGGGTCACACCACCTCGGAGCCAGCATGTTGTTTCTTCTGTGAGGGTTCTGATTTAGCAAACCACTTTAGCACATGCTTAAATACAGTGGGATCTGAGACGTGCTTACGCACTTTGCGGAATCAGAGCCTCCATCTTCCTTCCAACCACCTTTCCTCTCCGCTGCTCACCGAAGAGTCACATTGTAGCACTGGATTCTCGGGATGCTATATAGAAATCTACAGGCCAGATCCTCAGCTCCATTGATACCAATAGCACCAGGCCCACTTGCACATGCTGAGGATCCGGCTCTCACAAAATCCAGTGGATTCTCCATGTCTGTATCAATAGCAAAAGCTACTCTCCGTCAGGATGTGTTGGGAATGACCTTTCAGCATCATTGCTGTCATGGATCTTTTAGGGAGTGACTGTGGGTTAACATTAACCATGGCTTCCCTGCACTGCCCTGCCTTTCAAGATCATTCCAGGGGGCAAGAGGATATATTTCTCTCCCCTTGCCCCTTTCAACCTGGTCTCCTTTGCTGAGACCACATGAGCACTGATTGCAATAGAGAATGCTTAGCAGCTGGGAACCGCCATGAAGAGGCACTCGTTTTGACCACCGTTAGAAGCAGTGACCTAAAGAATAAAGTTACCATGTCTCCTACCCAATCCTTCCAGCTCCACGAGCCTATTCCAGGCCATTTTAAATAGAGCTGGGTGAAATTTTCTGGGTTGATAGTTTATTTGATGAAAAATGCAGTTTTGGTCCACCTAGGAGCAGCAGGGACATGTTGCTGCTTGCGGGGAATTGCCTGAAGTGAGCATCCCCCAGATCTGGCACCCCGAAACCCCTCCCTCTTAGTTAACTGGAATTTTTCACTTATTGGCAGCCCCTATTCCCTCAACATGCCGGATAAAAAAGCTTTTACCGTGTGTGTGTGTGTGTGTGTGTGTGTGTATAAAATTTATTTTTCAGAACTGCTGCTGAACCAATAAAAGCTATTCAGCCCATTATAATTTTAAGACACCTGTGGGCCCTCCCCATAGCTGCTGTTATGCTCTAGAGATGAAAATTCTTCCTCCATTGAAGGTTTGCGATTCTCAGCCTGCTGACATTTCACTGTCCTCTGGGGACAGAAGCCAGCGGATATGGGGAAGTGCCTGATCCCATCTTCCCATGGAAGTTTCTCCATTCCTGGTGGAACTTCACTGCTGTATATTTTCCATCGGCGGGTCCTGCTGGCACCTACGTGCTATGGCATTATTTCCGTGCCACTGGGATTGCGCTCCTTCCTGCGAGTGAGGACGCCAAAGCTT
This sequence comes from Chelonia mydas, assembly GCF_015237465.2. Classification (NCBI taxonomy): domain Eukaryota; kingdom Metazoa; phylum Chordata; order Testudines; family Cheloniidae; genus Chelonia; species Chelonia mydas. The sequence goes on from NC_057850.1 coordinate 255,077,129, forward strand.
CTCAGACAGAGAAGATAAAAAAAATCAGCCTTTATACGCTTCACATTTATGGCCTCTCTCTCGTTATTTTAATTTTTGTTGAGCAGCTAGACAAGCTGGCAGCCCCGCGCAGTGCTTGGCACTGCACAATGGTTTAATAATCACCTAATAAAATTTTTCATCTGGCTTCCCACCTCTTCCCCCACCCCAGTAACCCCCCCCCCCCCAATCAGGATGTTGGCTGTTGCATAACACATGGCATTGCTGTAGCAACCTTTGTTTAACTGGCTGCTGTTGCAGGAATAAGATGCTGGCATGGAGCATAGTAATTTCCCTGTCTCTGGGCCAAGCTGCAGCTAGATCTGGTGTTTGTAGGGTGTCCTAAAGGTTGTATTTTAATAATGTCATCGTTTCACATTCTGCCCATGTAAACCCTTTGGTGCTAGTGGCCATGCATTGGGGTAACTGGAGGGAGAATTTGGCCCATGATATTTAGCTTACCCTGGCTACCACTGATTCAGAATTGGTGCACGGCCCTTCTGTGAAGCGAGAGCGCACCAGTGTGCCTGGTATTGAAATTGGCACTTTTCAGAGTGACCTCCCAGCTCCCTACTGATGCTCCAGTGTCATTCATAAAAGCCTTCGTACACCTTCGTGCACTTGATGTTTTCCTGGAGTGGTCTGAAAGGAAACATGATGCCCAGTCTCCTAGCATGCAAAGGGAAGCATAATAAAATGCTGACACACAGCATTTAAATCCCAAAGAGCTTTGGGCCTCATCTCTATGGGTGTTCAGCTCCCATTGAAGCCCATAGGTGCTGTGGGTGTTAAGTTGCACTGGCTACGATGCCGACTACAAACTTAAACTAGGCTATAAACTACTGGAGATGCAAGAACCAGTTACTTTACCCACCACTAAAATGCAGTCACCTCTGGGGTGGAAGGTAGCAGCTGTTTAACATGTCCCAAAGTTGTGGTGTTTTTTTTTCTTGACTTGTCAGCTTTTTGGGGCAGGGATCATGTTAACCTCTGTGTTCATACAGCACTAATGGGGTTCTAATCCTAGGTGCTGCTGCAATATAAATATTAAATGCTCATACTAAAAAATCGATCCCAATGTTTGGAGGGGGTGGGGGGTGTTGTCTGAATGTGAGTCTTTAAACATAGCAACATCCCCCTGCAGACTAGGGGCCTGATCCAGAGACTTTCTTTCACTTGTATGGGACCATTCACAAGCTTAAAGTTAAACACATGCTTAAATGTTTTGCTGAGTAAGAGGCTCTGTTGGCATTCCCTCTATTGTTCTGCCTGTTCCTTGAGATGACAGGTGTGTGTAAAATATTGTCCAGATGGAATTTCAAGGGGAGTTTAGGGAGGCGGAATGAAAGTGAGTTTGCCTGGGGCCACTGTGGCTAACATTCCCATGCTTACAAACAAGGCTGTAGCATCTTAAATGACAAGTAGTCAGGAGAATGTTGGTTTGGTCTCTTGGACCTCAGGTGACACCTCCAACACTACCCTGTGCCTATTACTACATTTGGCTGTCGTCTCAGATGGAAGAGTGACACCTGCTGATGCCCCAACATTGTTTCTTGAAGCATCCAGGGGCTTTGCTTAGAGGATTCCCATTCAAGCTCTGTCTTAGCTTGACCCTACTTAGTGAAATCAGATAGGATCCTAGAACGAGGAGGTGCAGTGTGTGTTCAATGGGCTTTGAGGATGCAGCGGGCGGATGACCTGGTTAAGTATCTTCAATGTCTAATGAGGTGGAGTTTTCTGCTGTACTTCTGGAGCTTTCTTTAATCCTATAGGTTTTATTTTAAGGCAATTGTGGTTTGCTTCCCACCTGGTTCTGCAAAGTCAGTGCTTGGCATTTTATACCTTGTACAAAATATTACACCTATGCCACTGGCAGTTTTGGTACATCAGAAAACACAGATTCTTGGCTCCAAGAGGAGGTCAACTCCAGTAGCAACAGGGGCCGATTTAGTCCATGGCACATCTGCAAAGCACGTGAGCTGCTTAGATCCACCAAGAAGTCTGTGCTGCTCTATTTGCAGTGTCTTCGTGGCACTAGGGTATAGGCTGGTGCAATCTGACCTCTATAATGGCGCTCGCTTTATATTTTTAGTAAGAAAATTCCCGCTAAATAAGGCTGCTGGCTGTACGTGGGAGTCGCAAACAAAGGAAGATTGTTCTTTGAAAGAAAGAAATGATGACTGTAAAGAATGAAACCCATAGCATTGGCCCCTAAAGGGAAGAGCCAGAATGGCCAAAATAGTGATTTATCGAATGCAACCCCTTGACACCTAAACAAATTCTGTGCAATGTTTATTTGCATGCATTAATGCACAGACAGGCCTACATGGAGGTGAAGGCCCGGTGGTTACCTGCAGAGCCATAGGGGAAATTGCATTTATCATGCACCTTGGACAGCTTCACTTGCATGGACCCACAAATCTGTCTTCCCCAGAATGGCAGCACCTTTGACATTCCAAGCCTCTGAGGGGTACGTGCACACTGCAGCTGGGAGCGTGTCTTGGGCTAGCCACCCAAGTCCAGGCCCACTTAACCCCTTAGGTCTGAGCTCACAGCTGTCTAGTCCAATCCACCACTCATGTTACAATGTCCACACTGTTATTTTTAGATTGCGAACTCAAGCGGAGCTAATGCTTGTCTGTCTCTCCAGGCTGGAGGCTTGATCTCAGCTGCAGTGTAGACGTATCTTGAGGGGGGGTTTCAACCAGCTAGTGTATTATTTAAATTAACCTCTCTTCCCACCCATCCCCTTCCCAAATTTGGAATTTCCCCCCAGAATTATCCTGGCCTGATGAGCTAGATGGGATGGGATAGCTCAGTGGTTTGAGCATTGGCCTATTAAACCCAGAGTTGTGAGTTCCATCCTTGAGGGGGGCATTTAGGGATCTGGGGCAAAAATTGGGGATTGGTCCTGGTTTGAGCAGGGGGTTGGACTAGATGACCTCCTGAGGTCCCTTCCAACCCTGATATTCTATGTTTCAATTTGGGAGGAGCAGCAAGTTTAAGGACCCATACCCGCTGACTACAGTAGGTGCAATTTTTCAGACAAATAGTTTATTCGGTGAAAAATAGTTTAGGCCATTCACAAAACTTCCAGAGGAGGAGTGCTACTGCCACTCCTCTTCTTAGCCCGGTGGGTTGGGTACTCTGGTAGAATATTAGAAATCCAGGTTCAAATCTTGGCTCCAGACCCACAATGGGCTTCTTTGATGCTCTGACAAATTTCAGATTCAGATCAACCTCAACTGATGTATTTTTTTTTCTTTTTCTGGGGGTTGGAACTGCCACCGAACTGGAAAATCATTGTGTACAGTCCTACTTGTGACCCACCAGGGCTCGAAACAGGAGTCTGGATCCCCAGCCAGTGTAAACTGGCAGAACTCCACTGAAATCAATGTCTCTTTGTTGATTTATGTCAGCTGAGGACCTGGCTCCAGAACCTTTCTATGCTTAGAAAAGGGAGATTCCCAGTGCTTAATTTGCACCAGGGCTGAGCCCCGGCACCTCTAGGCTCGGCAGTTCAGAGCTCCGGCATCTCCGGGCTTGCTGCATCAGTTATGAATGTAAAATAATTGCTTGAGCCCCAGCCCCAAATTATGCACTGGAGAGCCCCCAGTGGGAGACACAGCACTTGCTGCTAGTCCTGAAAAGACACTGGACTTTATAATACTGACGTTTTTCTGCACCAAAGTTATTTTAGTTCATTAAAATTTAGTGGTCGTAATTCCCCCCCTAGCCTGTATTGCTGGACTCATGGTACAAAGGTACTTTGTTTTACAGGTGGAAGGATACAAAAATAGGCCCAGTTAAATTATTTTTAATTGCTCATAAACCTTCCTACAGTCATTTCTTTTTAACTTGCACCGGGTATACAAATTATCCAAGGATGCAGAGTAGTGTAATAATGTCACTGGCATTCCCTGGAAATGCCCTGCCAAAGGATACTGCCACTGACTCACCCGTCTGAAGTTCTGGCTGAGAAAACCTTCATGCCACACCTCCAGGTGTGCCCTCAACGGAAGGGGAGCTGGGTCTCGTGACCCTCCAAAGGGGCAGAGGGTCAACTCAATACATGGCCAATGTCTAAAATTAAACACATGCTGTAGGTCTTTGCCAGAAGCCGGGAATGGGCGACAGAGGATGGGTCACTTGATGACGACCTGTTCTGGTCATTCCCTCTGGGGCACCGGGCATTGGCCACTGTCGCAAGGCAGGATACTGGGCTAGCTGGGCCTTTGGACTGACCCTGTCTGGCCTTTCTTATGTTTGCTGAATCGAGGTATAAGGTACTTCCATTAACTGCAACAGGGCAGTGAGCTTTCCCTAGCCCTTAAACGTGGGAGAATCTGGAACAGACTTACAACAGGAGAAGTAGGGGGAAAACAACCTAACTAGTTTAAGGATGGAACTTGATACGTTTATGAATGGAATTATAGGATGGGATGGTGATCCGTTGTTCTCCATGCCCACCGAGGGTAGGACAAGGAGTAATTGACTTAGTTTGCAGCAAAGGGGATTCAGTTTAGATATTAGGAAGTAATATGTTCCTACCAAAGGGTGGTTAAGCACTGGAATAGGTCACCTGTGGGAGTTTGTGGAATCCCCGTCATTAGAGGTTTTTAAGAACAGGTTGGACAAACACCTGCCAGGGATGGTCTAGACATACTTGGTCCTGCCTCAGCACGGGGCGGATGGACTAGGTGACCTCTCAAGGTCCCTTCCAGCCTGACATTTCTATGATACTATGATACCAGGGGCCTGGACTTGATGACCCAGGAGGTCCCTTCCAGTCGTGTGGTACTTAGGAAAATAAGGGGTCAGTGGCAAAGGCTACATGTGGACAAGCATTTCCCAAGCCTCTCCGTGCAGCTCTGCTAATGCACCTCACTTCTGCCCCGCAGATTCTTCTGCCGTTCCAGTCTTGGTCTGTCCCCATCCAGAGCTCTTCTCAGATGTGATTTGCAATGCCCTACCATATGGGGGGTGCTGTGGGAAAGTTGGGGTAGGTCGGAGCACAGGTGTAACCCCCAAATCCTCAGCTGGTGCATGGTCCTTAGTCTGTGTGAGCAGAAGAAGCTTCACGTCTGCTTTAACTAATGCCAGGGCTGGGGAAAGGATTGGGGCTGGGGCAGATACCACCTGAGCATGGTCAGCAACGGTGCCCCGGCCCTCCGGGACTGAACAAGTCTCGACACAGGATCAAATCTGTGTATTGAGTTTTGGCAAAGCCTTGGTTCACTTCTTAGTTTATCTGGGCTGGATTCGGTGAAATCAATGAGGTTACTCTAGATTTCAGAGGTCAGAATCTGGCCTCCACATCCCTCAGCTGATATCTCTCTGCTGGACAGAAGCAACTCTGCAGAAGAAAGCAGGGCCCCGGTGGCCCAAAGCATGACCCTTGGGAGCATGATGCACACATGTCCTGCATGTTGGCTGCCCTGCGCAGATCTCTCCTTAGCCACGCTGCAGGGACATCTGGATGGTGTATATTACATGTTGTTCTTAAAGGTACGGTAAAACCTTTCTCTGTGGGCTCACATTCACACTTGCAAAACAGGGCACTTACTGCTGGGTGGTCCTGGACCACGAGTGCATTTTTAATTAAATTTAAACACCAAGGACCATGGGAAAAATCTGTAACGGTGAGCAGGAGACTCACTAAGCAGCCCTTTTTATGGCAGGCCGTATAGAATTAAGACAGGTGGGACTTAGGAGCAAGTGGTGTTTGTGGAGGGTGTGGGAATTATTCTGGCACCTGCCTAAAGAATAGATGCGCCTTCAAAATGATTTCCCTACTTGAGTTTTTACTAGTTTTTCCCCTCCTCGCCTTGGCTTTAATTTTCCATTTGAAAGCTAAAAAGATACAGGACAACTGGAGATGGGTCAGCTAAGTTGAGGACTAGCCAGCACCCCTCAGCTCAGACTGATCTGCTGGTTAAAGGTGGTTAACTCTAGAACTGATTGGGAATTTTTTGACAAAAGTTTTTTTATTTTTTTGGTCAAAAAATGCCGATTCCTCAAAATGGAAGCCTTTCATGGGAAAGGGCTGGTTCGGATGAAGTTTTCCCCTTGAAAAACATTTTGAAAAAGCAGTTTCAAAATTGGCAAAAACTTTTCGTTTCTCCATTTTCCAAAGAAAACAAAATACCTTCCCCCTCCCCCTCCCCGCCCCGGTTCGGAATGACTTTTCATTGTAAATTTTAAGCTAATTACAGTAAAAATAAATATATAACTTAATGGCAGAAATAAAACAAAATGTTTCAATTTACCTGCAGGAAATTACCACCCCCCCCCCAAGACTTTTGGTCCATCAAATTTTCTAGATTTTTGACTTTCTGTCCTGATTCAGGATGGGAAATCTTGAAACATTTCATGGGATTGGAAACCATTTTGCATCCAGCTCTTGCTAACTTTGCCCAACCCCTTTGTTCTCCTGCTGACTTGGTGTTTCCTGGGTCTGGAAGCTGCACCGTTGTTCTCCAGGAACTGGGTCATCACTGAATACAAGGGACATTCAACTCCTAGTGGTGGGAGCAGATTTCCTTTCCTACAGGTATAGGTATATTTTTTGAGCCAAGAGACGAGGGTTCGAGCCCCAGATACTCATCATAGGGTGTGATTTCTGTACAATTGTATCTGCTGTCTGCAGTATGTGGACATGTTACAGATTGATAAGGGAAGTGGGAGCAGCGAAATACATTGAGACAGGATGTTCTCAAAGAGTTTCCAGCTACCTGAGGACAGGAAATCTAGCTAGCTAGGCTCTTGATGCCTATCAACCACTCCCTGGATATCTTTCAGAAGAACCTATTCTCATGAGACTTGTCCAGTTGTGCAAAACCAGGAGGTTTGTTTGAGCATCTGAAGTCACGAGTGCTTTACGCATTAACCATACCCTCAGGGTCATTTGTTGCTGTATTCACTGGAGGTGCATTGTTGACTCGCTGGATTTATACTCATTAAAATGTCTCACAACAAGCTCAGGAGATGTTGCTCAAGCGTCGGGTTCCAGCTGCAGTTGATAATGCTTAGGTCCACTCCAAATTTGGAGATACGGGCACAGGAGGTCATGTAACTCTGTGACGTAATTCAGTGTTCATTGTGGTGACATGCAATCCAAGTGATGAAGGACCTATGTGGAGGGCATTGGCTCAGAGTGGGGGATACCCCATCTTCTTTACTACCCATACTGTTGCCTGACAAACTTCGGGGAGTTGAATTTAACACTCCTCGAATTCCTATAATCCAAGGGACATGCTGGCTGCTGTGGCATGGAGGCACTGGGGTTGGATAGCCTGGGCACAGGGAGTCCCTTCTCCTGCCCTAACCCTCCTGTGCAGGAGATAGATAGAAGGTGGCTGCCCATACTCCCTGAGCATGAATGGCTGGAGAGGTCGGGCACTAGCTTTCCAGCCCTGGCAGAGGGGGCATGCCTGGGTGGAGTAGCAGTGGCTATGCCTGTATGATGAGGAGAGCATGCCACACCTTTTAATGTGTGAAGGAGGGGCTGACAGTGAGAATACCCCCTCTCACCCATCCTAGTGAGAGGCATTATGTCTTCTCGGGGCCCCCATAAGCATGACTAATCAGTCTGGCTAGGTCAGGGCAGTACAGAAGGTGCTGGGCAACCCTCACCCACGCAGCCCTGGCACTGCACCTTGATCCTGACCTCCAACAGCATTGTACCCCCAGCTCTCCCTGCCCTGAGATGTGATGCCAGAACCAGTAGTGGTTTCATGAAGGAGGCATAGACATGTTTTAGCTCAACCACAAGTCATCGGGCTCACTAGCGTTCACTCATGTAGGAGGCAGGAAAATAATGCCCTCCATTGCAGGAGTCACTGGGTGAATTTCTCTGGATCTGTGTTATATCGAAGGCCAGACTAGATGATCATAGTGGCCCCTCCTGGCCTTAACCTATGAACTTCCACAAGGATCCAAAACAGCCAACCAAACTGCTTTTGACTTGCAACCTATGTCAGGATTCGAACACAGACCTGTTAAAGGAACTATTCCCCTGTACTCTATTCCGCTTGTATGCCAATTCTACAATATTATCATCCGCATTTTCCCCTCCTTTCGTTCTCTGCTTTCCTTGTCTTTTCTTCTCATCTCCCCCGTCTGTCTGTCTTACCGTTTCATTAAGACAACCAAGCAAACAAATAACAAACCCAGGCCAAAGGAATGCCGTTGAAAAAGCAGAAGACGAAACATTTCTTGTACCTCTCCCTTTATGGAGCCAAGGGCACAGAATTACAGGTTTGAAACTCTGCAGTCACCAGCACCTTCCTCCCTATGCTCAGCCACACAGCAGATGGGCCTGGCTAGTCTAGAAATCCAGAGCTTCAGTCAGAGAGCAGAATCTAAACCATGGAGAAGCTGTGTGCGTGGGGGAAGCAGAAAAGGGACGGGAGGACAGAAGGGGCACTGTTTTCTTCTGTACACCATGAAGCAGCATTCCTTGTCTTAGAAGGAACACCTTAGAAGACCTGTCTGTCTAGGTGTTTATGCCAGGCCCATCACTGTGGTATCTAGGCTCCTGGCACAATTATAGCAATTATGGGCCAGATTCTCTACTGTTTTAAATTGGGGCAGATCCACTGAGTGAAACAGAGTGACACTGCTTTATGCCCACTGAGGAGCTGGCCCACTATAGTCTGTGTTTACTGAAAGAGGACACGATTGTGTAACCTTTGCTCACTTTGACAAGCGCTGACTTGCACAGGGAATCCAGTGGGGCAGCTGATGTGGGTAGGTGTCCCCAGTATGAGCAGTGTTGCACAATGTAGCCTTCTCAAAAGATGGCCAGCTCCTTTAAGGGCCAGGAGACCTGGGACCAGCCAGACCTGTTCAGTTATCAGACCCATCTGGGAAGGGATCAGGAGATCCTTATAAAAGATGGGGAGAGCTCACTTGAAAGCAGCTGTTGGAGGGTATAGGCCCTGAAGCAGGGGGAGTGAAGGAAAAGATGGGTCTCCTTTCAGCACTGAGAGAGACTGGGGGAAAGCTTCTGCGAGCTGTTGCTCAGGGTGGGCAGAGGAACTGCTTTTGCTTTGATGATTTGCCTAAGTTTTATGTTTGAAAAGCAAAACTGTGCCTAGAAGAGACTTGGGCATGGCCATGAGTCCTTCCTAGGATGGTTGGGAGATCCAATGTGAGTGAGGAGAAAGTGAGAAAGCAGCTAGCCTGAACCTAGACCAGGTAAGCTGGTCCTGCCCTAATAAATCAGATACACACTGGGTGACATCCTGAACCCATCAGCGGGAGTTTCCCCATTGATCTCAGTGGGGACAAGATTTCACCCCAGTGCATACTTTGAATCGGTGTAAATTGCTAGCTTACGTTCATGCAGTGAAAACTTTGTTTGCTTCGACTCCAGTGACAGAGCCTTGAGCAGCCTGGTGAAGACTCGAGGAAGAGAAAGAAATCATTCTTTAAAGAAAAAGTGATCCTGCAATGGAACTGTGGTGCAGCTGATAGAGGGGGAGACGGGCCGTAGCCTATCCTGTTCAATCAAACATCAGATTCATTTTGTTTGATATATTCAGCAGGTTAACAACGCACAGCTACTAAGCTGAAGGTTAAGTTTTTCACCTCTTAAACTTTCAACAAAGTTATTACCGTAGCCACTGGAACTATTCCAGTTTGTACCAGCTGAGGATCTGGCCCAATGATATTTAACACTAAGGCTAGTTGAGAATTTTCTGTCAAAAAGTGTTTTTCGACAGCAAATGTGGTTTCCACAAAGATCAAAATTTTCTATGGGAAAATGTCTGTTTCACAGACACTTTTTTGATTTTCTGTTGGGGAAAATCCGAGACACCCAAGGCAGCCCAGGAGAACAATGATCAATGTTGAACTCAGCCAAAACGAAAGGTTTTGGTTCATTGCAACAGAAACGAAACATCTCCATCCAAAACGTTTTGCCTTGATCACAGGCGTTGGAATGAAACATGTCCGCGTTCCCGAACAAAAATCTGATTGCAACTTTCTGTCGCACAAAAAATTGTCGTTATTTGATCTTTTCGTCCTGTTTGAAAACATATTTCTAAATATCAGAATTTCCCCGGAGGTGGAAATTCTAATTTTTGACCAGCTCTATTTAGCACCAAAATAGCTCTTTATGTCTGCAAAGGGCTCCCCAATCACTCAGCAATCCTCATACTATGCCTGAAGGTATCAGCATCCCCATTTTGCAGATGGGAAAACTGAAGCACAGAGCAATGACAGGACTTATCCAAGCCCACACATAGGCAGGGCCGAGCTTGGACAAAAACCCAGGCATTCCTGGCTTCCAAGTATGTGCTCATTTCCCTTCTTTGCTTTTCTCCTTGTTCCATCTACTGTATGTTAATGTAAATATTATTAGTAACTAGGATTTGACATTAGTCTACACAACTTTACTCAGTGGATGAAATTTACCCCTGTGCCAAGGGCCAACTCAGGCCATATGGGGTTTGTCTACCCAGCAACTAGTCACGCTTGGCTGGCCCGTGCTGTTTTGGACTTGCACTATTCAGGCTGCAGGGCTCTTTCATTGCTGTGTAGACTTCTGGGTTTGGGCTGGAGCCTAGCTTCTAGGACCCTGCAGGGTGGGAGGGTCCCAGAGCTCGGGCTCCAGCCAAGCCCAGAAGTCTACATAGCAATGAAACAGCCCTGCAAGTCTAAGTCAGCTGGCCTGAGCCAGCCACGGGTTTTTCTTGCCTGTGTAGATGTACCCAGACTGACTATCTGCACAGAGTAAAACTAAATTCCACCCTGAGGGTTAGATCTTGTGCTCAATTACATAAGTAAAACCAAACTGACTCTGTGCTCTTTACTGGTAGAACTCTACGCATCCAAAGTATGTGTGGACTAGAGAATTACGTTGATAGTACTTTACACGCATTTGTGCACTATGCCATCTGCTTTTGTCGCTTCGTAGATGACAGTATCTTGCAGTTAGGTTTCATTTTCCAGTTTTCAAATTGCTTCATGGTGAACACCGAATAAACTGAGAAAACACGGGCTGTGTATCAGGAAGGACTCTTGGTCTGAGAGCTGATGAGAGAATGTCTGCTTGCTAGGGTAACAGCAGCAGCGAATTATTGATCAGTATCTACATTTTCTGTGGAAAAAAAAACCCTATTTTCCAACTATTTGGTGGCATTTTTGATAAAAAATGTGCTCAAAATGGTCATGGGGATTTTTAGTTTGTTGAAAACTGGGTTACATTTATTCAACTCTTGGCAAACAAAACAATTTTCATTTTGATGACAGAGTTTCACAAAAAATTGAGAGTGAACGGAAAATGGATCCATTCCAAAGCCTGTGAAATAGAAAAAATCTTGAAATTTTAAAGGTTTTCCAAGAAACATTTTTTTCTTATAGTTTTCAAACAGCGCTACAAATCAACCCAACCCAAACCTTTGCTAAAAGTTCAGTGAAATAGACTTTTGGTTCAAGACATCTTTAGACCTTTTGCACTGCCTAATTATGTTTGGGACTGGAAACAGACAATCCTGTGAGAATGGCTATCTTCATGGGTATATGTGGACCAGATCAAATCACAACACAATAGAAATCTTACAAGAACCTGATTCCATGTAGATCTCTGACCTAGATTCCAGACAATCCATGGTCCAGATGCATGTGGATAAGCTTCAGGGTAAGTGGGCCAGATCCCCCACTGGTATAAGTCACCTTAAATAGAGTATCTCTGAATTAAACCAGCTGAGGCCCAAGTATCAAACTTGGGATGTTTGCCTCTCCAGAATATTCACGTATGGGGCAAGTCACTGGCTATTATTCTTTCCCCCGAGTTACCATGTACTTTGAAATCTAAGTGGAAGGCATTTGAGTTCTAAGTTCTGTTCCTTTACATTATCTTAATGTGTTGTCTGAGTGACCCCATTCTCCTAATACTCACTGATACATAGGAGAAATGCCTGATAAATGCTTAAATAGTACATTATTGCAAGACACTCTGACATATTGTATTTCACACTATTGCAAGCGCTAATGCAATCTCCAACTAGGCTCAGTCAATCTGAGTCTCAGCACTTGTGTTCCTTTCTCAAGGCTTCTTGATCAAGTGCCAGCTACTGTAGAGAACTATCACGTTTCTAAAGAAGGAAAAAAATAGTGATGTCTTCGACAGTGTGTATAAATACCTCATGCCTTCAGGAACAAGCACTGACTTGACTCCGTCTCCCGTTGCTAACAAAGAGTTAATGCTCGAGCCATTCCGCCTTGTGAAGGAAAGCAAGAGCAACTTGGATAAGATGCCGAGATTGGGAGTCACAACCAGTTCCAAAAAAACTCTTGGACCAGAGCTCACACCGGGTAGGATTTCAACGTCTTGTCCACAACGATCCACAATTAAAATTTCTTGTGCTAAAGTTTCATGGTGAAACAAAAACCCTGAGATTCCACTGCTTTTCTCCCTGCCCCCACCCATCCCTCCACTCACAATGCAGTGAGATGGAGGGAACAGGAAACCTCCAGCATTTTGGCAACTAGCGCTGCCCTGTTTTACATATTTTAGTTCCATCCTTTGGAAGAACTATAAATCTTCCCCCTATGGTGGTTTTTTTTGTTTTTTTTTTAAACTCTCTTCAGCTCAGCTGGGTATATGGTTACAACCTTCATGTTGCTTCCATGCATGACAGATGTCGCTTGGAAGCAGGGGAATTAGAGGTGCTTCCCCTGGCATTAGTGATATATTGATTTATTTAGTGGCATGATAACATAGCAAGGTTTGTTTTCTTATTTGCTCCCTTTTTTATTGATGGGCTTTTAGCTCCTGCCTTTACCATCAACAGGTTTAAAACCCTTCATTTCAGTTCATACACTTAAATTCTCTAATTCAGCAGTTAGACTACAAGTTAGAACAGAGCTATATATAGGGAGCTGGGAACAGGCCAGTGGTCCTGACTGGTATCTCCTAATGGAGAGATATAGAGGTCCCAATTCAAGAAGACATCCCTATTCAATACGAAATTCAATAAAGACAAATGCAAAGTGCTCCATTTAGGAAGGAACAATCAGTTGCGCACATACAAAATCGGAAATAACTGCCTAGGAAGGAGTACTGCAGAAAGAGATCTGGGGTCATAGTGTATCACAAGTTAAATATGAGTCAACAGTGTAACACTGTTGCAAAAATAGCAAAAATCGTTCTGGGATGTATTAGCAGGAGTGGTGTAAGCAGGACATGAGAAGTAATTCTTCTGTTCTACTCCATGCCGACAACTGGAGTATTGTGTCCAGTTCTGGGCACCACATTTCAGGAAAGATGTGGACAAATTGGAGAAAATCCAGAGAAGAGCAACAAAAATGATTAAAGGTTTAGAAAACATGACCTATGAGGGAAGATTGAAAAAATTGGGTTTGTTTAGTCTGGAGAAGAGAAGACGGAGAGGGGACATGGTAACCGTTTTCAAGTCCATAAAAGGTTGTTACGAGGCGGAGGGAGAAGAACTGTTCTTCTTAACTCTGAGGATAGGACAAGAGGCAATGGGCTTAAATTGCAGAAAGGGAGGTTTAGGTTGGTCATTAGGAAAAACCTCCTAACTGTCAGGGTGGTTAAGCACTGGAATAAATTGGCGAGGGAGGTTGTAGAATCTCCATCATTGGAGATTTTTAAGAGCAGGTTGGACACCAGTCAGGGGTGGTCTAGATAATAGTTAGTCCTGCCATGAGTGCAGGGGACAGGACTAGATGACCTCTCCAGATCCCTTCCAGTCCTATGACTCTATGATTCAGGAAAGGCACTTAGGAATATTTTAAATTGAGGCACGTGCTTAATTCCTTTTCTGAATAGAGAAGGACTTATTCCTTCAATTCCACCCTCTTTGGCAAGACTGACTGAGTATGTTTCTGGCAAGTCCCATTCTGTAGCAGTGTTATCTCCACGGGGGCTGGATTTGCTCTTGGCCTTGTCTTCTCTCTCCAGTATCTTCTCTTCTTCCATTAGCAACTGTGTAGCCAGGGAGCTGAAGAGGGCCTACCGTGGATGTCTGGCATTTTAAAGAAAATTGAAACTGCCACAGCTGGAAACTTTGTCCTGGGTGGAAGGTCATTCTGATCCTAATTCAGCAGAGTGCCACAGATGTACTTAAATTCATCCTTGTTCAGTGAGCCACTTAAGCACATGCCTAAAGTTAACCATGTGCTTAAGTCCCTTGAACAGTCAATGGGTCTTAAGCATGTGCCTAACTTTACGCAAGTGCTTTTCTGAATGAGCAATAAAGTGAACATAATTTAGCAGCAAAGCAGATGTTGCTGCTGATTGGGCTGTGGTACAGCCACCAACCCTGCATGCCAGCTGACAAGTTCCTGCATCTGGGAACAAAAATGGAGCTGGTCAGACCAGAATCTGTTGTGTTGAACCAGAATCTCAACACAAACGGAAACGAGTTTTTGTGTTAACTATTTCCTCTGTTTTTTGTTGAGCTCTAGAAGTGACCCGCTCTTCGGGATCTCCTGTTTCTATTACTTCCTCCAGCAAGGGTCTCAGGACGTCTGGTGGAGCCAAAAGACCATAACTGATGCCACCCGTCTTATTCTTGTAGCTCCTTGTCGGCTTTCCCACTGGTGGGAAGACAGGTGGAGACACCTGCCATTGTAGCAGGGATTTACTGGATCTGTCTTCATTTCACATCAGACAAACTGACACCTCTGGTGTTTACAATGCTGCTCCCCTTCTAGGTGTGGTTTATTATCATAACAGAACACGCAAAGCTCTCCAGCCCTCTTTTCCAGGTTCAATCAGTCCTTTCAGTTTAGGCTGAAGTCTTCCTAGTCCTTTACCAGGGCTTCCCCTTGTTGATATCCTTTCCTCCAGCCTGACAATCCTGTTTATCCCTCCTAACTAAGGACCCTTAACTACATGCTCCCTCTCTCTCTGGGCAGCTCTCCCCAAGGTCTGTGCCTGGGAGTTAGGGAGAATCTCTCTGAATTCCCCAAAATCATTTGGTCTGAATTTATATTCCCCGGAAAGTCTGGTTTTTAGTCACATGCTCCCCTCATGTGACTTCACGATTAATTTCCTTCACCTGGGGAAGTAGTCTGCACATGGCATAGGTGAAGTGATGCCCCATCCTCTTAAAGGGGCAACTCCCTCCAAGACATAAGGGACTTTGTATTGCTCACAGTGAGTTTCCTAACCAGAATGCTGCCAGTCCTGGTATAACGTAAACTATTTGTTGCAAAAGAATTTTCTTTCCTTTTTCTGCTTCCCCTTTGAAGTGGCCACGCATATCCAATGTAGTGTTATTTGGCCCACACAGACTCTTACCAGGTTTGCAGCTTTCCATTCCTGGAACACTTCGTCTTTATTTTTAAGCTGAAGTGATAGCAGCTCTCACGTGTCAGTTTTCATATTCAGGGTTTGTCTTGAGCTCGTTATAAGTTTTCAGATGTCACAGAGGTTTCAGACTTAGGAAGAGTTTTCCATCAGAACATGCAGCTTTTGCCAGAAGTCAAAATGTTCCCTGGGAACATGTCACTGTTTATGAAATTTTCAATGGGACAAAGTCAAAATGAATAATTTAAACTTTCTTATTTCAAAAAGGTAAAACCGTAATTTTGACTTCACGTCCTTTAGACCTCTATTATGTTAAACATTCATTTCAGTATTCTCTAGATTAATATTTTATGTTATAGAGTTTTGACATCATTGAAATGAAACATTTTGGTCTTACCAAAATGAAACCTTTGGACTTCATAGAAAAAAAAATGTTTTGAAAGTTCCAAATCAGAATTTTTGTTTCATGGGAAATTTTCAAAATTTCGGTTTTTCTTTTTGATTTGGAACAAAAGCAAAATTTGAAAGGTCAGAATTTGCCTCAAATTCTGGTTTCCTACCACCTCTACTACTGAGCAACCCGAGATACAGCCCACTCCACATCACTGCCACCACCAACGGGTTAGATGTCTGCTGTTGCTGCATTTCCAGCCAGCAATGACTCCACAGCATGGAATTGCACATTTACAGCTCTGTTCAGGACGCCACTGAGGTCCCTGTCAACCCTGAGATGCTACGATTCTGTGATTGCACCAGCCTGTGCAATGGCATGCTTTACACACTGGAGACTTTTATGCTGCCTTCAGAACATTTTTCTTTCTATGGGTACCTGAGATTTCACGCAGAACTGTTCCACACTCTTTCTAATAATCCCAGTACTAATAACTTAGGTCTATCCTATGCCATTGCAATCAATAGGGAGTTCTCCTTAACAATCACTGTGGCATGATCCAGGTCCTTAAATTGGTCCAGAAGTCAGGAGACCTGGGTTCTCTTCATGACTCTGTTACCACTGACTAGTCTGACATGTGATTCAGAGCAAGTCACAGAGTGTCTGATTTTTCAGGATGGCTCGACAGGCCTCCTGAGCTCAAGTCAACGGCACTCAGTACCACTGGAAAATCAGACCCGTAACTTCTCTGCCTCAGTCTCCCATCAGTAAAATAGGGATAGTAATGATTTATCCACCTTTCTAAAGCACATTGAAATGGAAAGCACTAAGCATTATTATTTTTAATATTGCATGCCCTCAGAAAGGATCAAGTCAAGTTCACACTGGTTTCTAAGCAGAGTTGAATCCTGACTATTGGCAACGGTAAACTATGCTCTATTATCTACACTAATTAGTGGACTAAAGTGACATTTCTACTTTTATAATATTATACATGGGAGCAAGGAATTTGAATCACTTCATAGGTATCTTGACCCTCTTTCCCTGTGGCATTTCTAAAGAACCTATTCTCTAAGAGCCGGATCCACCTAAAAAGTGGGCTGGCTTTCAAAGTGCTGATTGCCCAGCCATTCCCATTAACTTCAGTGGGTGCTTTCCACCTCTACAACTCAGGCCATGTTTACCTGAATGACTACTTATGGATTTAGGTGCCTAACACTCGGCACATCCTTTTGAAAATGTTTCTGTGGAAACAGTATGAAGATGGCAGGAAAGAGTAGAGTCTTGCTTACAGCAAGGCATGGCTTCTGTGGCAAATTCTGTGCCTGAGGAATCCTGGATTAGGAGTAGAGTGAAGGGATTTACCATAATTATTGTGACGGCTCCTATTGCAATGGCTGTGTAATTTGCAGGTCTGTCACTCTGTCTGTAGTGTCAGAAACTGCTCCCTGGGGAGTGCCGTGTAGGGGCGTGCCCAGATTTCCCCCTGCTTCCTCCCATCAGAGAAACTTGGGGAGGAGGGTCACACACAGATACTGCTCCCTCTCCCCCGATGTTCTTCCATGCCTCTTAGTGGGCTGTGAGGGGGTGTAGGGAGGGTTCATGGGGTTAGGGGAGAAGGGGGCATAGTGCAGGGATAACGGGTGCAGGAGAAGGGCAGGAGTTAAGGATGCAGGAGGGAGGTGCAGCGGTTAGGGGCAAAGGGGGCTCAGGAGACGGGCAGGAGTTGCGGGTGCAGGAGTGGAGTGAAGGGGGAGTGTAGGAGTTGGGGCAAAGGGGGAAGTGCAGGGTTTAAGGGCAATGGGGGTGGGGGGAGCTCATAGGGGCAATGGGGGGGGGGTGCCATGCCCACAGGGGCACCAAAATACAAGTTTGCCCAGGGTGCCGTTTTCCCTAAGGCTGGCCCTGAAATCCGGAGTCACTGCTCCACTGTGATTCCAGTGTGAATGTAAAAATCTGTCAATGGAGTTCATTTCAACACATGCCAAAGATATGAAGCGCATAGATAGCAAAGCTCTCCTCTCTCCTCAATTTCTCCACCAGCACAGATATCACTACCAGCTTCCCAACCACTCTGGCTCATAATCGGGGCATCATCTTCTCCCTTTCTCTAGACCCATACCTCCAGGCCCTGTCCAAGTCTTGTCACTTCTACTTACAGGACGTTTGTAAGCTTCAGCTTTTCCTGTCTGTCCAGCTCATGTTCAGACCCTCATCATCTTACACATCAAGGAGTGTAATCAGCTCTTCTCGGCCAGCTACACGGCTCCCTTCCAGACCATTCAAAATGCTGCTCCTTGGCTCGTCGTTCCAACCACAGCATTGCCAACCCTCACAATTGTATTGGGAGTCTCATGCGAGCTGGTGGTTTCCTTAAAGCCCCAGATGCTGGAATCATGAGAATCTCAGCTTTCCGTTAAATAATCAACACGTTTCTTGCTCTCATGGCCATGGAGAAAAATGGAAGATGTGAAGTGGGAGGCCCCTGGGGGCACAGAAAATAGAAGGAAAATAAAAAAAACCTCAATTTTTTAAAAAAAATCTTATGATTTTTGCAGGGCCTGGTTCATGATCTCTGAACAGTTGGGCCTGGCCGTACTGCAACCACATCAGCACACTCTTTACAACCATCCACCAGTTCCCCTTCCTCCATCACGTTAAACACAAGCTCCTTGTCTTTGCCTTTAAGGCCCAGGGCCATTTGATCTTGCCCTATCTGTTGGATACACTAACCTATGGAGCTGTCAGCTCCTGCCGTTGTTTTGCCAATGAATTAGCCTCAATCACCCGCTCACAGGGGATATGAAAGAAGTCTTTACAATCATAAGCGGTGTGGAGAAAGTGAACCTTTTGTTTGTTTGGATTTTTGTTACCCACGAAGGGCTTACATTTTAGTTTGGGACTTGGCCGAAATGCTAAGCCACATCACCAGCTCCTGCCTTTGTGGGGAACACTGAGGGACCCACCTTACAAGAGGAAACTGAGGCACCGAGGAACTGCAGCACCACTCTCAGCCACAGAGGAGGGGCGGCTGGGGGGCGGGGAGGGGCTCTATGGGCAGCCACACCCTGTGATGAGTGCCTGGCTACAGAAGATGACCCGTTAGCTCAAGTTGTAGAGACTCATGTTTTTAGCTTCGGGGCTCCCTGGTTCAATCCCCAGTGGTGGCCAGTGTGGCATCTGTCACAAGTGCACTTCAGAGACTTGCCTGCGTGCATGACAGTCTGACTGAACACGTCAGACCCCCATGGGTCACTGCTGGTGTAGCAGCATCCATCCCTAAAAGCATGTCCGATCCGCTGAGCAGAGTTTCCCTTTCGCGTGAAGAAACCGTACATTTTCTCGCTTCCCTGTCCGAGCAGTGCTGCCACCTCACTTGGGGTTAGACCATGCTAATTGCACACAGCCCCTAGTCAAAGGGGAAGTCACGGTGTAGGGGCGCACTGCCCAATGAGAAGCACTGTGCTGCCCAGAGGCACAAAGACTCCCAGGGCTCCTCTGCTGCTCTGGGATGGGTGGGAGCAATTTGCAACACTCTTTTATCCTTCTCTTCTGCATGGCCAGCCAGCTTCAGTGCCTGGTCTGTAGGGGAGGTGGAGACAAGCATAGCTCCGCCCACTCCTGGCCCCTCCCACCTGCTGCTGGGTGGAGGGAGAGCTACAGATGAGATCTAACACTGTCTGCATAACAGTCGGGGAGGACTTACTCCCTTTGACTCCCCGACGTGGCACGTTATGGCTAGAAACAAGCCAGCTCTTATGGCTTGGAGGCTGCACCAGTAAAGCTAATGGGAGCTTTTCTGTTGACTGGAATGGGAGCGGGATCAAGATCTTCATGGAGATCCTTGCATCACTGCGTGCAATACAACGATCTGCTCGATGGGAGATAAGGGCAAGTGCGAGCAGTAACCCTGCCACTCAATTTATTTAGGGCATAATTGAAATGCTCAAGAGCTGGGATAGATTCCAACTGTTTGAGCTGCTTGGGTTTGCTGGGTTCCCTCCCCCCCCCCCAAAAAAAGTGCATATCAGCTAACTCAACCCCCCCAGTGATTTAAATGCCTGCCATTGCTGCTGGTACCAGCTCTGTAAAAAGAACTGGCCCCCGTTCAAATCCTTCGCCTTACTAAATGTTTAGGGATTTGGAGCCCATACCTGCAATTACTGCATGCTTCTCAGGAAGAGAAAATAGCCAACAGCTGTTCTGGCCCCTGATCAATTACGATAGGAGGAAGAGGAGAGGAGGGGGGCAAATCTGCATACAATTAGGAAACAATTCTAAAAATGGGTGTTTGGAAGGGAAAAATATGTGGCCCTGCAGTGTAGGATTAAAGTCTAGCAGATATGAGGAAATCCCCATCACTGGATTGGAAGGGAGAGAAAGTAGCTGGTGAAGTGAGTGCCACTCTGTGGGCTGGTGGGGGGAAGAGGTACCTTTGCTGAAAGGATCTCAACACGTGAATCCTGATCTGTAAATTGAACTCCAAGGCAGGGACATGCTTTCAGATGTTGACCAGGGTTAAACGATGCTCTTAAGTGTTGTCCATTTACACTGGAGACTTTCTTATTAGTATTTATTAGTTGGTTAGCAGTAATGCCTAGGAGCAGTAGTCGTGGAACAGGACCCCATTGTGCTGGGAGCTGTACGAACACAGAGCAAAAAGACGGTTCCTGTCCCAAAGACCTTATAATCTAAGTATAAAACAAAAGAGAATAGGGGGATATAGACAGATAGGGGTACAAGGAAACAGCAAGACAAAATTGGTCAGCAAAATGGGCAGTGGTCTTGACACACCAATGGCCCAACTGTTGCCAATTTTGTTGTGGGCATCACACCATTCCTACGGATTCGCCCTCCCTGACTCTGGTGCTGCATTGGAACTGGCATAGGCAGTGAAAAACGATGTGCCAGTCGATAGGGCTGGTCAGGGTGTAGTCTCCCAAGTGGAGGTTTTTAAGGCCTGGCTTGACAAAGCCCTGGCTGGGATGATTTAGTTGGGGATTGGTCCTGCTTTGAGCAGGGGGTTGGACTAGATACCTCCTGAGGTCCCTTCCAACCCTGATATTCTATGATTGTATGATTCTATGAATGTGGGCTGTGACTTTCAAATGAGAGAGTTAGGGGTCCCGGATTTCATTGAAATTCAATGGGAATTGGGTACCTAACGCCTTTGGGTTTGTTTGAAAACCCCAGCCTTGGAGTCATCTGAAGAGCTCCGAACCAGCCTTATTCTGTCAGGTGAAAGCATGGTCTTGTGGCGAAGGCACAGCTGCGGGAGTTGTTGTGGGTTTTATTCCAAGCTGTGCTGCAAGTTTTCAGTATGATGCTGAGCAAGTCACTTGATGTCTCTGTGCCTTAGTAAAATGGGGGTAACAATAATTTGCTCTGTGGGGTACTGGGGTGTAAATTAAACTCATGATTTTATAGCTTGTTGAGATCATTGGGTGGAAGGTGCTGTACAATGGCAAAGTATCGTTGTCCAAAGAAGGGAGGTTATTATGACTGTTATATATACACAGAAATAAAGTAGATGAGGTGATATCTTTTATTGGATCAACTTCCATTGGTGGAAGAGACAAGTTTTCAATCTCCACAGGGCTCTTCTTCAGGTCTGGGGAAGGTACTCAGAGTGTTACCTAAATTTAAGGTGGAACAGATTGTTAAGCATCAGGAGTTAACACATGTTGCAAGAAAACCATTCAAAATGAACTGGGCAATTAACACCTCTGCAGTCATAGGAGACAGAATTGGTGGGTTACCGGCTGTTGCAATACTCATGAGACATGAAGCCAGTGTCTTTCTTGAGTCCATGGTGTTTGGTGTCTAACAGAGTTACGAATTCTTCGGGTTTCCTTTGAGGATGAGGACTCAGCGGTCAGATATGGAGTGGTCGTTTTGTGTAAAGCGCGAACACATGCGCGCACAAACACACACAGAGGGAGAGAGTGCATAGAACGATGCAGAAACTGAGTTTCCATGCAGCAAACATTTTAGAAATTTTCAAAATTTGTTTTAATCCCAAATTGGAATGAAAATGGAATTTTTTTTTTAAAAAACCCACCCCATTATTTTGGGGGTAATCAGAATGGTCTGATTTAGACTTTAAAAAAATTCAAAATGAACAGTCATTGTGAAACGAAGAATACAAATATTTCATTCTGATAAGGTTGAAATGGGACATTTTAACCTCAGCAAAACATTTCTTCCACTTTTTTAAACAAAATTCTGTCAGAACGGACACTTTCCTCCAGAAAGTTTTGAGTTCAACAAGTTGGCATTTTCTGATAGCAAAACTTTCTATCGGAAAATTCTTGACCAGCTCTGTGCCAATAATTTAGCAGACACTTTGTAGACAGAGGTAGTTTTGTGTAGGTTGGTATAGCACATCAGAGCATTGGTTCTCAATATTTTCTGTATTGTGACCTCCTTTTCCAAACAGGGACCTACTGGGATCCTCTCCCATGTTATCTGTATATTGGAAGGACAAGATATGACTCCTTGATACCTGCCCAGTTGGAGAACCCATGGATGAGAATGAAGTGAAAGAGTAATTAGCAAGTTGGTGAACACATTGACCCATCGCTTCTGGAGAACTTGGCTCAACTGCAAAGAGGACACACTTGAAATGAATTTGGTGGTTTCCAGAGCCTTTCACCTCTAAGTCACTGATTCCAGTCCAAAGCAGCTTGGTAGACCCTGAAAGCTGTTACCTTCTGAAGCCAGGTCAATGACATATGCTGAACTGAGATTGTGGGTCAGTTCCCTGATCACAGGAGTGAACATTTGAGCAAAACATGGTTTTATTTTTTAAGAGCAAATGTCTTTTTTTGACAAGATGTCCATCTTTTGCCAAAAATTCAGGTTTTCCTAAAAAAACTGAAAACTGATATCAGCATTCAGGGACCAAAACCCAATTGTTTTCAGTTGCTGACTTTAACTCCGAGCAGGCTTTCACTCCTGTTAGCCCTGAAGTGCCAGCAGTGAGTTGAGAGCAGAGTGACCCAGGGTCCAGTCCTTCCTTTGTAGATTGAGAGAATAGTTTAGTAGGCACCAATCAGCCATGTTACGAATTCTTATAATTTTATGATTATTGGAGAATCTCAACTTTCTTTATTTTAAGAAAAACATTTCCCCAGCCCTTGTGGTTGCAGAGAAAAAATTGAAAATGTGACCCAAGTACATCCATCTATGTGGGCACTAATGATACCATGAGGTATGACCTTCAGCAGATCAGAAGTGACTACAGGGCTCTGGGGAGTAAGAGTGAAGGAGCTGGGGGTGTAGTTGGTGCTCTCTTCAATCCTGCCAGTCAAGAGTAGGGCCCAGGCAGAGACAGATGCATCTTAGAGGTGAATACCTGGCTGTGAGGATGGTATCACCAGAAGAGTTTCAGCTTCCTTGGCCATGGGATGCTGTTCTGGGAAGAAGGACTGCTAAGTAGAAACGGGGTCCACCTGTGGAGGAAGGGGAAGAGCATATTGGGATACAGACTGGCTAACCTGGTGAGGAGGGCTTTAAACTAGGTTTGATGGGGGCAAGTGACAAAAGACCACATGTAAGTCAAAAACATGGAGACCTGGGAGAAGGGTCTGAATCTGGGGGGAGCATGGGCTGCTATAGCAGAAATAAGGGAGAGACAAGACAGAACTGGGGGGATGGGGGAAATCAAATCAGTATCTTAGATGTCTATATACTAATGCGAGAATATGGGGAATATGCAGGAAGAACTTGAAATGCTAGTAAATAAACACAACTATGACACAGTTGGCATCACGGAGACTTGGTGGGATAATATTCATGACTGGAATACTGGTATAGAAGGATACAGCTTGCTCAGGAAGGACAGGCAACGAAAAAAGGGAGGAGGAGTTGCCTTATATATTAAAAATGTATACACTTGGACTGAGATTGAGATGGAAATAGGAGGCAGACTTTTTGAAAGTTTTTGGGTGAGATAAAAGGGGTAAAAACAAGGGTGATGTCATGGTCGGGCTCTACTACAGACCAGCAAACCAGGAAGAAGAGGTGGATGAAACTTTCTTTAAACAACTAACTAAATCATCCAAAGCGCAGGACTTGGCGGTGATGGGGGACTTCAACTACCCAGACATCTGTTGGGAAAATAACACAGCAGGGCACAGATTATCCAACAAGTTCTTGGAATGCATTGGAGACAATTTTTTATTTCAGAAGGTGGAGAAAGCTACTAGGGGAGAGGCTGTTCTAGATTTGATTTTGACAAATAGGAAGGAACTGGCTGAGAATTTGAAAGTGGAAGGCAGCTTTGGTGAAAGTGATCATGAAATGGTAGAGTTCACGATTCTAAGACATAGTAGGAGGGAAAATAGCACACTAAAGACAATGGATTTCAAGAAGGCAGGCTTTAGCAAACTCAGGGAGTTGGTAGGTAGGGAAACAAGTCAAAGAGGAAAAACAGTTCAAGACAGTTGGGAATTTTTCAACAAGTCATTGTTAAGGGCACAAGAGGAAACTATCCCACTGTGTAGGAAAGATAGGAACTCTGGCAAGAGACAACACTGGCTTAACCAGGAGATCTTCAATGATCTGAAACTCAAAAAAGAGTCCTACAAAAGTGGAAACTAGGTCAAATTACAAAGGATGAATATAAACAAATAGCACATGTCAGTGGGGACAAAATTAGAAAGGCCAAGTCACAAAACAAAAGTAAACTAGCTGGAGACATAAAGGGTAACAAGAAAACATTCTACAAATGCATTAGAAGCAAGAGGAAGAACAAGAAAAGAATGTTACTCAATGGAGGGGGGGGGAATGATAACAGAAAATGTCGAAATTTCAGAAGTGCTAAATGACTTTTTTGTTTCAGTTTTCACCTGAAAGATTAGTAGTGATTGGATGTCTAACATAGTGAATTCCAGTGAAAATGAGGTAGGATCAGAGGCTAAAATAGGGAAAGAACAACTTAGAAATTACTTAGACAAGTTAGATGTCTTCAAGTCACCAGAGCCTGATGAAATATACCCTAGAATACTCAAGGAGCTGACTGAAGAGATATCTGAGCCATTAGCAATTATCTTCAAAAAGTCATGGAAGATGGGAGAGATTCCGGAGGACTAGAAAAGGGCAAATATCGTGTCAATCTATAAAAAGGGGAATAAGGACAACCCATGGAATTACAGACCAGTCATCTTAACTTCTGTACCCAGAAAGATAATGGAGCAAATAATTAAGCAATCAATTTGCAAACACCTAGAAGATAGTAAGGTGATAAGTAACAGTCAGCATGGATTTGTCAAGAACAAATGGTGTCAAACCAACCTAATAGCTTTCTTTGACAGGGTAACAAGCCTTGTGGATGGGGGGAAGCAGTAGATGTGTTATATCTTGTCTTTAGTAAAGCTTTTGCTACTGTCTCACATGACCTTTGCATAAACCACCTAGGAAAATACAACCTTGATGAAGCTACTATAAGATGGGTGCATAACTGGTTGGAAAACCATTCCTAGAGAGTAGTTATCAGTGGTTCACAGTCAAGCTGGAAGGGCACATTGAGTCGGGTCCCACAGGGATCAGTTCTGGATCCAGTTCTATTCAATATCTTCATTAATGATTTAGATAATGGCATAGAGAGTACACTTATAAACTTTGTGGATGATACCAAGCTGGGAGGGGTTGCAAGTGCTTTGGAGGATAGGATTAAAATTCAAAATCATTTGGACAAACTGGAGAAATGGTTTGAAATAAATAGGATGAAATTCAATAAGGAAATGCAAAGTACTCCACTTAGGAAAGAACAATCAGTTGCACACATTCAAAATGGTAAATGACTGCCTAAGAAGGAGTACTGTGGAAAGAGATCTGGGGGTCATAGTGAATCACAAGCTAAAAATGTGTCAACCGTGTAACACTGTTGCAAAAAAAAGCAAACATAATTCTGGGATGTATTAGCAGGAGTGTTGTAAGCAAGACACGAGAAGTAATTCTTCCATTCTACTCAGCTCTGATTAGGCCTCAGCTGGAGTATTGTGTCCATTTCTGGCTGCCACATTTCAGGAATGTTGTGGACAAATTGGAGAAAGTTAAGAGAAGAGCAACAAAAATGATTAAAGGTCTACTAAAATGACCTATGAGGGCAAATTAAAAAAAATGGGTCTGGAGAAGAGAAGACTGAGAGGGGATATAATAACAGTTTTCAAGTCCATAAAAGGTTGTTACAAGGAGGAGGGTGAAAAATTGTTCTCCTTCACCTCTGAGGATAGGACAATGGGCTTAAATTGCAGCAAGGGTGGTGTAGGTTGAACTTCAGGAAAAACTTCCTAACTGTCAGGGTGATTAAACACTGGAATAATTTGCCTAGGGAGGTTGTGGAATCTCCATCACTGAATATTTTTAAGAGCAGGTTAAACAAACACCTGTCAGGGATGGTCTAGATAATACTTAGTCTTTCCATGAGTGCAGGGGACTGGACTAGATGACCTCTTGAAGGTCCTTCCAGTCCTATGATTCTATTATACTAGAATAGAAAGCAAGAAGGCAAATAAAAATACCCCAATATTTATTATTTTTAAAAATATCTCATAGTTCTTAAACTAATCTCAGGATTTTGGGGGCCCGACTCATGATTTTTGAACATTTAGGGTTTGACAATACTGTAATATTTACACTTGTGCAATCCCACTGAAGGCCAGGAGGGTCACGCAGGTGTCAGGTGAGGCTATAATTGAAAGGTAACAGGGTTGCCTTTGGAGATATCAGTGAGACCATTCTGTGGCTTGTAGAATCTTTATTACTGGTGATGACGCACAAGAAGAAAATAACTCAGCTGCATTCTCAAGTCTTGCTGAGCTTGCTCGGCCAACAGTTAGAAAAAAATCCATTTACATGTAAGCTTGAGTACATTTGCTGGAATCACTGAGAGACAGTATGCTTGGCACCATGCAATGCCATCTACAGAGTCATTTTCCAGTGTAGAGCTGCACTTTAAATGGAACTCCTCTTCACAATACAGATTCAGTGAATTCTGCATTTGGTGAAGCAGACCCAGATGTTACATCCTATAATTAGAACAGTTCCACAGTGAGATACCGATTAAGTCTACTTTATTCCTGACATTTTATAGCAAACAAGGATTGTATTCCAAATACAGTAAAAGCTTTGCTATCTGGCATGTTGGGGAAATGGGGGGTGGCAGTAAGTCAAAAATTCCAGTTAACTAAGAGGGAGTGTTGGGTGTGGCAGGGGGCTCAGGGGTGGGGGCTGGGGCACGGGAGGGGTTTTGGGGTGCCGGATCCGGGTGGCGCTTGCCTTGGGCGGCTTCCTGTAAGTGGTGACTTGTCCCTGCTACTCCTAGGCAGAAGTGCGGCTAGGTGGCTCTGCGGCGCCACCGGTGCAGCTCCCATTGAGCGTGGTTCCCAGCCAATGGGAGCTGCAGAGCCAGCGCTCAGGGTAGGGGGTGGAGCAGGAGCAGCGCACAGAGCCCCCGTGGCCGTTCCTGCACCTAGGAGCGGCAGGGACATGTCGCCGCGTAAGGGGAGCCACTCGGAGCCAGGTAAGGAGCCTGCTGGTCCTGCACCAACCGGACTATAGACTGGACTTTCAATGAAGATCAGAAATGCTGGTTCATAGAGCTTTCCAGTTGGTAAGCTTAACTAACCCTTAGTGCCATCTAAAAACCTCTCACATCACTCACCACTAAGCCCGAGTTTTAGCTCAGCCAGAAGTTACTGGGCTTGAGGCTGGTTCATAATGGTCCCTTCTGGGATTATGAATCTATGACTTATTTTAATACTTTTATTGCCCATATCTTTACATAGATTCATAGAATTTAAGATCAGAAGGGACCATTATGATCATCTAGCCTGGCCTCCTGCATAAGACAGCCCAGAGTATTCCACCCAGTGATTCCCACACCAGGATTGAGGGGTGATTTGATCACAGTCTATAAGTATCTACATGCAGAACAAATATTTAAGAATGGGCTCTTCAGTCTAGCAGCAAAAGGTCTAACACAATACAGTGGCTGGAAGTTGAAGCTAGTCAAATTCAGACTGGAAATAAGACGTACATTTTTAACTGTGGGAACAATTAACCCGTGGAACAATTTACCAGGTTGTGGTGGTGTCTCCATCACTGACAACTTTTAAATCAAGATTGGATGTTTTCCTAAAAGAGCTGCTCTAGGAATTTTTAGGGGAAATTCTCTGGCCTGCGTTATCCAGGAGGTCAGACTAGATGATCACAATGATCCCTTCTGGCCTTGGAATGTATGAATCAAGCTCAGTAACTTCTGGCTGAGATACAGGATTTCTTTGAGAAAGATATCCTTACTTTTCCCCCTGCAAACCTGCTCTTATTCAGAATGCACTTATCTGTTGTTGTTGTTGATTTATATTGTAGTTCCTAGGAGGCCCAGACATGGATCAAGACCCCATTGGGCTCGGTGCTGTGCTAACACAGAACAAAAAGACAGTTTCTGCCCCCAAGAGCTTACAGTCTAAGCATACAACAAGAGAAAACAGATGGATACAGACAGACTGGCAGGGCTGCAAAAGGAAAGAGTGAGATAGTCTGGGTCAGCATGATCAGCAATGGTCTCAGCACACCAGCAGACTAACCCCTGTGGAATTTTTTTATATGGAACATGGCAAAGGAGAGTTTTAAGGAGGGATTTGAAGAAGGACAATAAGTTAGTTTTGTGGATGTTTATGGGGAGCTTCTTCGAAGGGCAGCACGGGATGATAATGATAGCATCTTCAGGGATTCCTCAGTCTACTTCCGCACTATTGTAAGACTTCCTTGCATGGTACCTGACTTACTAGGAGTCCAGTCCTGCTCCTGTTGACACCTATGGGTTGTGTGTCATCGATTTCAATGGGAACGGGAGAGAGACCGTGGGACCTCTTACCGCACGTCTTCCTCAGCTGGTAGTCATAAAACATGGCATTCTTGAAAACTAACACCCTTGTTTCTCTGCACTCCGTGAACACTTGCCTCACGGCTTTGAATTCAAGTAGTTCATGGTTACAGGTAATAAGTTTCTGTTATTTTCATATGCTCGGTTAGGAAATCAATCCAAGAGGGCTTTCCCCCTGACTGGAGGTGTGGTGGGGTGACTCTGTCTTTCTATTCCAGTCGTCTTCTAGGTAAGTTTGGAAACTTCTTGATACACATTTAAGCTTGAGCTACACAATGTGACTCTGAGGCTTTTAGCTGAGGCAGTAGAGGCTTGTGGTTCTGGATCTGGAGGTCTGAGGTTCGTTCACTGATGATGGTTACGTCTGGCTGCCTTTACTATCCAAAAGACGATTGGCTAATTAAAGCCCTCCTGTGGCTTCATTTACCTTGAGAATTAGTCCAAGTATTTTCCATCCTCTCTCTCCTCCTGTCCTTGCAGTCTGTAGCAGATACTTTCACTTGTTTCTTCATTTTTCACTCCTTGTTTCCTTACCCAAAGAATTTCCTCACTGGATCCAAATGAAACTGCAGGAGAAATTTTAGGCAGACAGAATGGAATTACCCAAATAGGCATTTAGGAGGATATGGAGATAATGCCCTTTATTCTGGCACAAAGTGCCCTGGGATAGTTTCACAAGCACAAGTGCCCAGGGCCTCAGCTTCAGATCTCAACTGAAAAACTGCATCTCCAGCACCACAGCTCCATAGCGCCACACTGTGACACGGCTTGACCACTGACGCCTTGGCCTTCCCTCCACCCAGTTTTGTCTTAACACTTCCTGATGGAGCCTATTCAACATTTTTACACACTTTTTTTTTTCTTCGAAAAATGGTGTTTTGTGAAAAATTCTCAACATGATAGAAATGGTCTGGTTGAGGAAAATGTTCCAGGGCATTTTTAATCATTGAAAAATTGACCTAATCAAAGAGAGGTTTCATTTCTCAGAAAGCCTGGCTTTCAGTCAACAAAACTTTTTGAAAACACAATTCAAAATTTGGTTAAAAAATAGTGTGGGGGAGTTGTCAAAAGACAGAAAATGGATCCATTTTGAACCCTACAAAGTGGAAATGATTTCAGTGTTCTTTGCACAATAGTGCTCCCGTCTTTCCACCACCTTTCCCCATTGCATCAGTACCTAGGCTCCTCTATTAGTGAGGACTGTAGTGTGGCTCTTCTCAGTTGTTTCTACCACTGAGGGCTTGCTCTGAGCAGGGTTAGATCCACCTGTATGGCTCTCTGTGTTGCTAAACCGTGGTGCTTGAGGGTGACTGTGTTCAGAGGAAAACGTATAGCTGATTATGACTTGAAAATGTGCTCTGTTTTATTTTTAAGGTGAAGTGTTTGAATCAGGTGCTCCAGGCATGGCCTCCCCAGTTACTTTTCTCTGCCAACCCTGCAGCCTTCAGGGGTGAGGCAGGAGCTCTCTAAACAGCTAATGTCTCTTCCAAAGACCCGGGCAGGGTTGTTGTTGTTGTCCGACCTTCGAGTTCAAAGAGGACCATGACATCACTAGTTGGTTTGTTTTCTGTAAATGCATGAGTGGCTGATCAGGCCAATTTGAGCTTTGAACTGTCTGTGGCACACTGAACAAGAGCTGTTGCTTTAGGTTACTTGATTAACAGCGGACATGCTGCTGTTATTGGATTTACGCTGCTGGCACTTCTGTTCCACCTCAGCAGTTCTTCTCCACTCACAGACTGTAGCTCCAGTACAGACGAGACTTCGCCAGGTAGAACGATCGTGAGCGAGGTCTTCCCAAAACTCTGGGTCAGTGTTGAAACGCCTCAAGGATAACTTGAGGGAGTGTGGCAAATTACCGGCACTACTATGATGGGTCTCGCGATTTCTCTTCTTGGGGGCATGGGGGGGTCAGGGCACCATTCCTTGCCCCTGAACTGGGGTATTAACTGCCCCACTAGTGTCCTAGAGGAGGGGAGTGGAGACGGAGGGACCTGGGCCCGCCCTCTACTCCGGGTCCCAGCCCAGGGGCCCTAGGGATAGCGGTAAACCACTAGAACTAGCAGTTCCTTCCCCTGGGCTACTTCCCTCTCCTGCCCTTCAGCTTGTGGGGCTTCCTGCCCTCCCTCAGCACAAACCAGGTGTCCCTTTACCTAGGGTCTTGGTCTTCTTAGCCCACCGCAGCACTTCTCTAAACTCTCCTCTGCTTCCCTCCAAACTGCTCTCTGCTCCAGCGCCGATCCACTCTGCTTCAACTCCTCCAAACTGCTCTCTGCTCCAACGCCGATCCACTCTGCTTCAACTCCTCCAAACTGCTCTCTGCTCCAACGCCGATCCACTCTGCTTCAACTCCTCCAGACTGCTCTCTGCTCCAACACCAATCCACTCTTCTTCAGCTCCTCTAAACTGCTCTCTGCTCCAACACCAATCCACTCTTCTTCAACTCCTCCAAACTGCTCTCTGCTCCAACGCCAATCCACTCTGCTTCAACTCCTCCAGACTGCTCTCTGCTCCAACTCCAATCCACTCTGCTTCAACTCCTCCAGACTGCTCTCTGCTCCAGCGCCGATCCACTCTGCTTCAACTCCTCCAAACTGCTCTCTGCTCCAGCGCCGATCCACTCTGCTTCAACTCCTCCAAACTGCTCTCTGCTCCAACGCCGATCCACTCTGCTTCAACTCCTCCAGACTGCTCTCTGCTCCAACACCAATCCACTCTGCTTCAACTCCTCCAAACTGCTCTCTGCTCCAACGCCGATCCACTCTGCTTCAACCTCTCCAAACTGCTCTCTGCTCCAACGCCAATCCACTCTGCTTCAACTCCTCCAAACTGCTCTCTGCTCCAACATCAATCCACTCTGCTTCAACTCCTCCAGACTGCTCTCTGCTCCAGCGCCGATCCACTCTGCTTCAACTCCTCCAGACTGCTCTCTGCTCCAGCGCCGATCCACTCTGCTTCAACTCCTCCAGACTGCTCTCTGCTCCAACACCAATCCACTCTGCTTCAACTCCTCCAAACTGCTCTCTGCTCCAACACCAATCCACTCTGCTTCAACTCCTCCAGACTGCTCTCTGCTCCAACACCAATCCACTCTGCTTCAACTCCTCCAAACTGCTCTCTGCTCCAACGCCGATCCACTCTGCTTCAACCTCTCCAAACTGCTCTCTGCTCCAACACCAATCCACTCTGCTTCAACTCCTCCAGACTGCTCTCTGCTCCAGCGCCGATCCACTCTGCTTCAACTCCTCCAGACTGCTCTCTGCTCCAACGCCAATCCACTCTGCTTCAACTCCTCCAGACTGCTCTCTGCTCCAACGCCGATCCACTCTGCTTCAACTCCTCCAGACTGCTCTCTGCTCCAACACCAATCCACTCTGCTTCAACTCCTCCAAACTGCTCTCTGCTCCAACGCCGATCCACTCTGCTTCAACCTCTCCAAACTGCTCTCTGCTCCAACGCCAATCCACTCTGCTTCAACTCCTCCAAACTGCTCTCTGCTCCAACACCAATCCACTCTGCTTCAACTCCTCCAGACTGCTCTCTGCTCCAGCGCCGATCCACTCTGCTTCAACTCCTCCAGACTGCTCTCTGCTCCAGCGCCGATCCACTCTGCTTCAACTCCTCCAGACTGCTCTCTGCTCCAACACCAATCCACTCTGCTTCAACTCCTCCAAACTGCTCTCTGCTCCAACGCCGATCCACTCTGCTTCAACCTCTCCAAACTGCTCTCTGCTCCAACACCAATCCACTCTGCTTCAACTCCTCCAGACTGCTCTCTGCTCCAGCGCCGATCCACTCTGCTTCAACTCCTCCAGACTGCTCTCTGCTCCAACGCCGATCCACTCTGCTTCAACTCCTCCAGACTGCTCTCTGCTCCAGCGCCGATCCACTCTGCTTCAACTCCTCCAAACTGCTCTCTGCTCCAACACCGATCCACTCTGCTTCAACCTCTCCAAACTGCTCTCTGCTCCAACGCCAATCCACTCTGCTTCAACTCCTCCAAACTGCTCTCTGCTCCAACGCCAATCCACTCTGCTTCAACTCCTCCAAACTGCTCTCTGCTCCAACACCAATCCACTCTGCTTCAACTCCTCCAGACTGCTCTCTGCTCCAACGCCGATCCACTCTGCTTCAACCTCTCCAAACTGCTCTCTGCTCCAACGCCAATCCACTCTGCTTCAACTCCTCCAAACTGCTCTCTGCTCCAACACCAATCCACTCTGCTTCAACTCCTCCAGACTGCTCTCTGCTCCAACGCCGATCCACTCTGCTTCAACCTCTCCAAACTGCTCTCTGCTCCAACGCCAATCCACTCTGCTTCAACTCCTCCAAACTGCTCTCTGCTCCAACGCCAATCCACTCTGCTTCAACTCCTCCAAACTGCTCTCTGCTCCAACGCCGATCCACTCTGCTTCAACCTCTCCAAACTGCTCTCTGCTCCAACGCCAATCCACTCTGCTTCAACTCCTCCAGACTGCTCTCTGCTCCAACTCCAATCCACTCTGCTTCAACTCCTCCAAACTGCTCTCTGCTCCAACACCAATCCACTCTGCTTCAACTCCTCCAGACTGCTCTCTGCTCCAACTCCAATCCACTCTGCTTCAACTCCTCCAGACTGCTCTCTGCTCCAACGCCGATCCACTCTGCTTCAACTCCTCCAGACTGCTCTCTGCTCCAACGCCGATCCACTCTGCTTCAACTCCTCCAGACTGCTCTCTGCTCCAACGCCGATCCACTCTGCTTCAACTCCTCCAGACTGCTCTCTGCTCCAACTCCAATCCACTCTGCTTCAACTCCTCCAGACTGCTCTCTGCTCCAACGCCGATCCACTCTGCTTCAACTCCTCCAGACTGCTCTCTGCTCCAACGCCGATCCACTCTGCTTCAACTCCTCCAGACTGCTCTCTGCTCCAACGCCGATCCACTCTGCTTCAACTCCTCCAGACTGCTCTCTGCTCCAACGCCAATCCACTCTGCTTCAACCTCTCCAAACTGCTCTCTGCTCCAACGCCAATCCACTCTGCTTCAACTCCTCCAAACTGCTCTCTGCTCCAACGCCAATCCACTCTGCTTCAACTCCTCCAAACTGCTCTCTGCTCCAACACCAATCCACTCTGCTTCAACTCCTCCAGACTGCTCTCTGCTCCAACGCCGATCCACTCTGCTTCAACCTCTCCAAACTGCTCTCTGCTCCAACGCCAATCCACTCTGCTTCAACTCCTCCAAACTGCTCTCTGCTCCAACACCAATCCACTCTGCTTCAACTCCTCCAGACTGCTCTCTGCTCCAACGCCGATCCACTCTGCTTCAACCTCTCCAAACTGCTCTCTGCTCCAGCGCCAATCCACTCTGCTTCAACTCCTCCAAACTGCTCTCTGCTCCAACGCCAATCCACTCTGCTTCAACTCCTCCAGACTGCTCTCTGCTCCAGCGCCGATCCACTCTGTTTCAACTCCTCCAGACTGCTCTCTGCTCCAACGCCGATCCACTCTGCTTCAACTCCTCCAGACTGCTCTCTGCTCCAACGCCGATCCACTCTGCTTCAACTCCTCCAAACTGCTCTCTGCTCCAACACCGATCCACTCTGCTTCAACTCCTCCAAACTGCTCTCTGCTCCAACACCAATCCACTCTGCTTCAACTCCTCCAGACTGCTCTCTGCTCCAACTCCAATCCACTCTGCTTCAACTCCTCCAAACCGCTCTCTGCTCCAACGCCGATCCACTCTGCTTCAACCTCTCCAAACTGCTCTCTGCTCCAACACCAATCCACTCTGCTTCAACTCCTCCAGACTGCTCTCTGCTCCAGCGCCGATCCACTCTGCTTCAACTCCTCCAAACTGCTCTCTGCTCCAACGCCAATCCACTCTGCTTCAACTCCTCCAAACTGCTCTCTGCTCCAACGCCAATCCACTCTGCTTCAACTCCTCCAAACTGCTCTCTGCTCCAACGCCGATCCACTCTGCTTCAACCTCTCCAAACTGCTCTCTGCTCCAACGCCAATCCACTCTGCTTCAACTCCTCCAGACTGCTCTCTGCTCCAACTCCAATCCACTCTGCTTCAACTCCTCCAAACTGCTCTCTGCTCCAACTCCAATCCACTCTGCTTCAACTCCTCCAAACCGCTCTCTGCTCCAACGCCAATCCACTCTGCTTCAACTCCTCCAAACTGCTCTCTGCTCCAGCGCCGATCCACTCTGCTTCAACTCCTCCAAACTGCTCTCTGCTCCAACGCCAATCCACTCTGCTTCAACTCCTCCAGACTGCTCTCTGCTCCAACTCCAATCCACTCTGCTTCAACTCCTCCAGACTGCTCTCTGCTCCAACGCCGATCCACTCTGCTTCAACTCCTCCAAACTGCTCTCTGCTCCAACGCCGATCCACTCTGCTTCAACCTCTCCAAACTGCTCTCTGCTCCAACGCCAATCCACTCTGCTTCAACTCCTCCAAACTGCTCTCTGCTCCAACACCGATCCACTCTGCTTCAACTCCTCCAGACTGCTCTCTGCTCCAACGCCAATCCACTCTGCTTCAACTCCTCCAGACTGCTCTCTGCTCCAACTCCAATCCACTCTGCTTCAACTCCTCCAGACTGCTCTCTGCTCCAACACCGATCCACTCTGCTTCAACTCCTCCAGACTGCTCTCTGCTCCAACTCCAATCCACTCTGCTTCAACTCCTCCAGACTGCTCTCTGCTCCAACACCGATCCACTCTGCTTCAACTCCTCCAAACTGCTCTCTGCTCCAACACCAATCCACTCTGCTTCAACTCCTCCAGACTGCTCTCTGCTCCAACACCAATCCACTCTGCTTCAACTCCTCCAAACTGCTCTCTGCTCCAACGCCGATCCACTCTGCTTCAACTCCTCCAGACTGCTCTCTGCTCCAACGCCGATCCACTCTGCTTCAACCTCTCCAAACCGCTCTCTGCTCCAGCGCCAATCCACTCTGCTTCAACTCCTCCAAACTGCTCTCTGCTCCAACGCCGATCCACTCTGCTTCAACTCCTCCAAACTGCTCTCTGCTCCAGTGCCAATCCACTCTGCTTCAATTCCTCCAGACTGCTCTCTGCTCCAGCGCCGATCCACTCTGCTTCAACTCCTCCAAACTGCTCTCTGCTCCAGCGCCGATCCACTCTGCTTCAACTCCTCCAAACTGCTCTCTGCTCCAACGCCGATCCACTCTGCTTCAACTCCTCCAGACTGCTCTCTGCTCCAACACCAATCCACTCTGCTTCAACTCCTCCAGACTGCTCTCTGCTCCAACGCCGATCCACTCTGCTTCAACTCCTCCAAACTGCTCTCTGCTCCAACACCAATCCACTCTGCTTCAACTCCTTCCCCTGTCTGATTGAAGCAGGGAGTTTTTATCATGTGACTGGCTTCAGGTGCTTTAATTGGCTTCAGGTTCTTCAATTAATAGCAAACTTTCTTCCCTCTTTCTTCCGTCTTTCTTCCCTTCTAACACTCTCCTGCTGCTGTCTTCTGGCCATGCTGTATCATAGGGAGTCTTTGAAACGTTTCTTCTGGCCTCCCTGAGAGCACTTTAGCTCACCATAGAAGATCTTTGGCAGTCACTCATCTGACATTCTGGTGACATGGCCTGCCTATCTCACTGTGATTTCTCAATGGAGTATGGATGCTTGGAATGCCTGAACGTATGAGAACCTCAGTATCTGGAACCTTGTCTTATCTTATCCTCATCAGTTTCCTCAAGACAGCCTACGGAAAGTGATTCAGCTTCATAACCTGGTGTCTGTACACTGTCCAGGTTGCACATGCATACATCACAGCTGGCAACACAATGGCTTTGCAGACCTGCAATTTTGTTTGTTGACTAATGCCTCTGTGCTCCCACGCGTTTGCACGCAGTTTGCCAAAGGCCGCACTTGCTTTGGCAATTCCGGCGTTGGTTTTATCATTGCTGTGAACTGCACGTGACAGCGTACCGCCGAGGTAGGTGAACTTGTCCACTGCCTGGAGGGTTTGGCCATTCACTGTGTTAGCAGGCTTTATCTAAGGCTTTCCTGGTGCAGGCTGGTACATCACTTCCATCTTCTGTAGCTCCCCTGCTGGCTGCCTGCTGCATCGCAATTAAAGGAGGCGAGTAGCGGCCTGCTTCCCTGCTGCGCCGCGGGAGTTCCAGTGACAGCCAGATGGAAGCTCAACTGATCCTAGAGGAACGGTTAAAGCATTGACTGTGGCCCCTTCGCCTTTTTGGAAATGATCGATTCAGCCAGGAAGGGTTGGCTGCCAGGGCCTCCACGGAGGTAAGGAAGTGTCTGCTCTACGGGAGAACCTCCATCCTTGTTGTGGTAGTGAAACAGCTGGGAACTGTGGGAAAAAGCTCAGTGCAGACACAGCCGTAGGAAAAAGTGACATCTATTGAATGACTACCACCACCTCCTGGAAGATCAGTGGTTGTGCTTCTCAGGGGGAGGGTGTATCTCCCAGCCAAGTGTTGACTCAGCCTGTCCCTGTTTTCGCTGATGAGATCTAACAAGATCAAGGTGCAAAGTAGCATTATTATCATTATTTATATTATGGAAGCACCTAGGGCCCTACTGTGGTGGATGCTGCAGACAGTCACTACTCTGGAGAGCTTAGAAGCTATACAGACCAGACAGGCAAAGGGAAGGAGGGAAAACAGACAGAGAGGTGAAGTGACTTGCCCAAGTTCACACAGCAAGTCAGTGGCAGAGCCAGGAGTAAAAGCCAGGTCATTTGAGTCACTGTGTAGCACCGTCCCACTGGGCCACATTGCCCGCTGGTCGAGAGAACATCAAATTCCTCATGAATACTGAAATTCACCCAAGTTCGCCTGAAATTAATAACAAACGGGGGGGAGGGGCAGGGAGATCCTCTTGTAATTACTGTGTTATATATGCAACATATCCCCCATAAAGCACATTCTCAGAAATAGTCTCAGACGTGCCTATGAGCTACGCTTGATGTATTCATGGGTCTGCAGCTATTTTGGCCTACGTTGAAGCTTGGCAGTTTTACAGCGGGAGCATTAGCAAAGCTGTGTGAAAGCTAAAATTCTTCTCTGGGAGTAACACTGGAATAAGAACAGAGATGCTGCCGAGCCAGGGCTGCATACCCCACATCTTGTTGCTACTGATATTAATCTGCTAAACTTCAGATTCGCACTGAGCTGGGACTCAGAAGTTCGGATGTCAGGTCTACAGACTCCTGTGTCACCTTGGGCAGGTTGCTTTCTCTTGTGCCTCGGTGCCCCATCTGTGAAAGGGGACAAGACAACTTTTTTCCTACCAGCCGTCCTCTGTCTTGTCAGTTTAGACTACACACTTTTGGGGAGTGTCTCTTCAGGTAGATAATGATGCCCTAGTGGCTAGGGCTCTTGCCTAGGCCTGTGGGGAGCTGGGTTCAGTTCTCAGAACTTTTGTGACATTTCTGGGTCACCTCGGGCAAGTCACTTCCCCTCCCTGTGCCTTAGTGTCCGCATCTGTAAAATGGGGATAAGGATACTGACCTCCATTGTAAAGTGCTTTGAGATGTATGCAGGAAAAGTACTGTACAACAGGTAGGGGTTATTACGATGTGTACACTGCCTAATATAATGGACCCCTGAACTTGGTTGGGGCCTCTAAGCGTTAGGATGATGCAAATAATAAAGTGGGGATTTTGTCAGGATATTCCTTCATATAGAATCTTTTTCTGCATGGGGGAATTCCATCTGCATCATGTGTAAAGTTAAAGGAATCCGTGGAAAACTGCCTCCATGAATTTCCGTGCCTTTCTTCTTGTGGTTTGAGATAAACATTAAGTCATAACAGTGTAAAACCGGGGGAAGTTAGCCCATGCAAAGGGAATGGATGGATGGAAATCACATTACTGCTGCCTCTTATACCCACATTCTTGGTAGTCTTTTATGGAAGAGTCCTTAATTCCCAACCTCATGATGCATTCATCCCCTGCTTAACGCTTAAGATGGTTAGACCATTAGGTAAGGATGATGTTGTTATTTAGGTTACATCTTGGAAGCCCCAGCACCTGGAAACTATTCTCCTTTGTGGTTTTCTGACTGACTTCAGAGAGTCAGAATTATGCCTGGGCCATCCGCTCTGTATTTAAAAAAAAAAAATCAGAAAAACCTAAACCTGTCCCCAGCAAACCTTATAGGCTGGAGGATCGTAGTGAAGGTCTAAAAATGTCACCCTCACTTCATCAATATGTGCCATTTCCTGCCAGAAACCAGACTGGTGAGTCATATGTGATATATATTTTGTACTTTCTTCTTCGTATCAGACTGCACCATATGGCACTAAAACCATCATTGAATGTGGAATTATGAAGCTAATGGAATGTGGAGAATGAGGCCTTGCTTTCCCATTGGTCACCATACCAGTCTTTATACGCAAGGGAAAGACCAAGCTTGTAAACAGAGCTCTGTGTCCATAGAAACCTCCAGATTAACTTTTCAATTTAATCGCAGTACAATAATTGGCTTTTTTTCCTATACATTTAAAAAAAAATTTCCACAGTTCATAAGAGTAATGATGAGCTACGGGTCAGGCATTTCTTGCCAGTGAAGAACTAGTTTGGGTTTGGTTTGGTCTCCATCCAGACATTAACTTCCCACTAAAAGCCTAACCTGGGGTGAAATTCTGGCTTCACTGAAGTCATTGGGAGTTTTGTCATTCATGTCAATGGGACCAGGATTTCACTCCTGGAGTCTGTTATTCCTTAGAAGCCTGATCCTCAGAGGCACTGAGCTCCTTTGCCCTCCTACCTGTCTGGCTTTGCTTTCACAATCTATCTGCAGCCCTTTCCCACTCTCAGTTGGGGTGTCTCCAGGCTCTAACCGTTCCTGCTTTATACTCCTTTCCTTGGGTGGATATCATCCAGTCACCCAGCTGCAACATCTCTCAGGTCTACCTTGCCAGTCCCAACCTGGTTCCATACTCTGTCCACTCCCACATCTCAGCCTGACCCTCAGGCATCTCCTCCTGGATGTCTTGCCCCCAGTTTAAACTTAACATGGCCGAAAGCAAACTCTTGATCTTTCCTCCCCACTCCCCCATTCTCTGTCACTGTTGTTGGCAGCACAAAACTCCTCCTCATTCATGCCTTCAAACTGAGTGTCATCTTTGACTCCCCGCAATCCACATGTCCAGGCAATGTCCAAATCCTGTTGCTTCTTACTCCATTACCTTTCTGACCTTTAATTTCTGTCTTTACATACGAATTCTTGTCTAAACCCCTATCATCTCATCTGGTCAGTTCTTGTCCAACATCTCATCTCTCATCCAAGCCTCATCTTCTCATGGCTTGATTACTGCAAGCTCCTGCTCCTTGACTTTTCCAACATCTACAATATCCTATTCCCCTTCCCCTCTTTAGTCCATACACAACATAGCTTCCAAGATCACCTTCCTTACCCATCACTCTGAATATGTCACTACCCATTCTGAGGGCCTGATACAACACCCACTGATGCTAACGGGATTGTTACCATTGACTGTTGTGAGCTTTGTTTCAATCAGGCTCTGAAGGGCTGGCTCCTTATTTTCTACTCCATCAAGTTCAAGTTTCTTATCACAGTCTTTAAGGCTCTTCTCAACTCTCCTTCTTCCTGCATATCTGCTTTGCTCGTCCATTTGTCCCACAAACTCCTTCCACAAAGATCTCCCTGCTTCCTTCCATGCTGGCCATGAGCATGGAACCAAACTAATCTATCAGGCCTCTGTTCTCTTCCACTTCAAGTTATTCCTCAAGACCCACTCCGTCTGTGATGCCTGCAAGAAATGAATGACCTAAGCATCGGCAATGCCATGAGATGGGTGAAGAAATGATTCACTTCATTACTGAGAGGTCAAAAAAATAAATCAAGGCCCAAAGGCCCTGATCCAAAGCCCACTCAAGGCTCCCAGGTTTTCCATTGATTTCAGTGAGTTTTGGATCAGACCCGTAGTTTAGAGCCATCAAGTTATGCATGCAGACAACTTATTAACCAATGTCATTACTTGAACTTATGATCATTACTCTCCTACTCCTTTATTTACCATTATTAATTGTTAGTACTAATCAGGGTCCTGTTGTATGCTAGGTGCTGTAGAAACACATAGTGAGAGACGGTCCTTGCCCCCAAACTAAATAGAGAAGACCCACAAAGACACAGAGATACCCTCCAAAGTAGGATATATGCATTCTTTGGGACAAGGACCATGTCTTCCTTCCTGTGTGTTTGTGCAGTGTCCAGTGTCATGGGGCCTTGATCCTCATTGGCACCTTTGGCTGCTATCACAGTACACATAATTAATAATATGCCCATCTCGAGGCATAACATATGCAGAAAACCAAACTAATGCACGTGACCAGTTACGGGCCTGATCCAAAGTTAATGGAAAGACTTTAATAGAGTTCAGATTAGACTGTAAAGTTTCATGTTGAGGTCACTTGTGGTAACAAGTAAATGCAAAATCACATGGCCGGGGGAAGTGACAGCAATGCTCCAAAACCCTCCGCTGCTCTGAGAGAGAGAGGGCTGTGTTATTCTCAGAATGGTTCCTGCATGGAGATCACATTGCATATGATATGTTGTCACGACTCACGACACAGCAAACAAGAAAGGATTTGAGCAGTTGAATGGCAGTAGGGGGGCATGGTGGGGGGCAGCCAGAAGTTTTAAATATTTTGGAATCTGTAATTATTTTTGCTTGGGCTTCATTTTTAGCTTGGCTTAACTATTCCCTCCACAATGCTTTTTCATAAAGGGATCAAGCCCATTGTTTATAGAGTTTGCTAATAAGAGCCCCTGGTCGTGCTGTCACAGCAGAGTGATTCAATTACAAGGCTGGACAATAAAAGCTCAATAAAGAAACTCAAATCCTTACTAAATTCTTTTTTTAAATTATTATT
Organism: Chelonia mydas; assembly: GCF_015237465.2. Lineage (NCBI taxonomy): Eukaryota > Metazoa > Chordata > Testudines > Cheloniidae > Chelonia > Chelonia mydas. The sequence continues at coordinate 255,118,601 of NC_057850.1, forward strand.
ATTATATAAAAAAAAAGGCTAACGCTGCCAGATTGGGAATTTACGTTGCACAGAAGAATCTGATCTCTCTGAGTAGCACGGTGCAAATTAAAAGAGGTTTAGCGTTAAGTGTTCATGGCACAAAAGCAATTTTAAGGACCTGCAATCAGCTTAGGTTGGCTAAGCCTAAATACGGACAAATCATGTAATGGGCAATATCCCTGGCAGTACCATGCAGAGCCCTGACAGATGTGTTCTCTAAGGTTTACAGCCAGGACACAGAACAACCCAATGTGTTTGGTTGGAGGTGGCGCTTTGTGGGCCACCTAGTGTTCTGGTATCTGCCTCACACGTTCTGTTTTTCATTCAGAGAGTTTTTAAGGCCAGAAGGGACCACTATGATCATCTAGTCTGAACTCTGGTATAACACAGGCCAGAGAATTTCACCAAGAGCTTCCTGGATCAGGCCCATAATGTCTGGTTGAGTTAGAGCAGGGGTGGGCAAACTGCGGCCCGGGGGCCGCATCCGGCCCTCCAGATGTTTTAATCTGGTTCTTGAGCTCCCGCCTGGAAGTGGAGTCCAGGGGGCTTGCCCCGCTCCGGCGCTTCAGCTTGGGAGTGGGGTCAGGGGCTTACCCCGCTCCACATGGCTCCCAGAAGCAGTGTCATGTCCTCCCTCCAGCTCCTATATGTAGGGGCAGCCAAGGGGCTCCTCATGCTGCCCGTGCATCTCCCATTGGCTGGGAACCGTGGCCCATTGGAGCTGCAGGGGCAGCGCCTGCAGACAGGGCAGTGCGTAGAGCCACCTGGCCGCGCTTCTCCATAGAAGCCAGAGGGGGGACATGCCGCTGCTTCTGGAAGCTGCTTGAGGTAAGCGCCACCTGGAGCCTGCACCCCTGACCCCCTCCTGGTCACCCGGAGTGCCACCCGGAGCCTGCACCCCTGCCCCAGCCCTGATCCCCCTCCTTCCCTCTGAACCCCTCGATCCCAGCCCAGAGCACCCTCCTGCACCCCCTACCCCTCATCGCTAGCCCCAGTCAGACCCCTTCCCTCCCCCCGCACCCCAACCCCCAATTTCATGAGCATTCATGGCCGGCCATACAATTTCCATTCCCAGATGTGGCCCTCGGGCCAAAAAGTTTGCCCAACCCTGAGCTAGAGTATCTCTATATGAAAGACAACCAGTCTTAATGTAAAGATTTCAAGTGATGAATCCTCCACATCCCTAGATAAGTTGTCCCAATGGTTAATACCCGTACAATTAAAATGTTGAGGCTTATTTCTAGCCGGAATGCGTCCAGCTTCAGTTTCCAGCCATCGGGGTCTTCCTATGCTTCTGTCTGCTGGATTAAAGAGCATTCGCCTGTCAGAAATCTTCATCCCATGTAGGTGCTTATAGACCATGATCAGATCACCTCTTAACCTTCTCTTTGCTAAGCAAAGTAGACAGAGCTCCTTTAGTCTCTCTCATGCAGATTTATGGACCTCAGATCATTCATGTAGCTCTTTTTCAAACCCTTTCCTGTTTATTATCATCCTGTTCTGTCCCATTCACATGCTTGGGGGTAGTCAATGTCACAGTGGCAAAACACTGATAGGAATCAAATATGGCTGGGAAAAGATCTCCAAAGAGCAATGTGGCGATTGCTTTTATTAATGGATTTAATCATGATGAAGGCCAACTTCCTGTAAGAAATGGGCCAGGCTCCAGAAAGTGGCTTTAGCTGGGGAACAGCAGGGGAACACCCAATGGGGAAGACACGGAGAGGTGGAGCTGTGAAGTTATTGGAGGCTGGTAATCATTCAGAATAGCCATCATCATGGCCCCAGTCAATGTTCCCTCTAATTTTTAACAGGCCATGTGTGCAAAAAATTTCTTCTGTGCAAATTGTGCTTCTGTGCAAATTGTTGTGTGTGTGGTGTTTCGCCATGTGTGTAGGGTTTAGGATCTGTGTGCACACGCACACGTGCACAGCTTAGAGGGAACAGTGGCCCCAGTGCATCAACTATGGCACGTCCAGTTTATGGGAGGGTGAACTAGTTCATGTCAAATAAGATCTATTCTGAACTTGGAAGTCAACCTTAATGGAGCAAGTTTGTTCAGCTTTTTGGTCCCCTTGTTGTTCTCATTCGTGCATCTATACATATTGCAGCACCAGGGCTGGAGACAAAAGGTTGCTCATGTGGATATTTTCAGCCCCCTTCCCCCCCGGAATGAAGACGTTCCTGAGACATCACAGGAAGGCCCAGTTTTCATGAGATGTTTAGCCTCCCTTTGGAAATGTGGATTTTCTAAGTATTGTGACCACCACCATACACTCAACATTTACCACTGCACAGTGAGGTGGTCTCTTCTAATACAGGAAGGCATCACAGTTATGGATAGCATCGGGGGGCAGTGAATGCTGAGTTTTTAATATCATCTACTATATATGAATCCACTTTTTTGGGGTGCTGATCAGAATGGTACCTTGGAACCATTCAACCTTTCACTGAGCATTAATATTATACATACTGTAAGCTCTACGGCAGTGGTTCTCAACAGCTGTGTGCTAAAGGCTGGGACCCCACGTGGGACCCACTAGGGTCTCGGTTACCTTGCCACCCGGCCCGCACAGCAGGGCCCAGGGTCCCGACTGCCCTGCTGCCCAGCCGTGCCTGGCAGAGCCTGGGGTCCCAGCTGCGTTGCCTCACGCCCGTTGTTCTGCTCCTGGCCCTGCTCTGTGGAGTGGTCTCTGGGCTGGGGGCGCTGGGAACAGACATCTCTGGGAGGGTTGGAAAGGCGCTGTGGTTCTCAATCTGCGGCCCAGGTAACACCTGGTGGGCTGCATCCATGATAAATAGGTCGAGAACCACTGCTCTTTGGCCTGAAGGCCTCTGGAGTACGGAGCTCACTACTGACCCCAGTTGGTGAACAGGGAGCCAAGCAGCCCACAGCTGCTTGAGAACCCCAGAGGCTCTGCTGGGGAGGTAACTTGCTGCCAGCCTCTCTTGCATTTCACTTCGGTGACGTTTTGGGACATTTGGTTAAAATACAGGGAAGTTTTGAGTTTGGGAGCCATAAAACGCTGTTATCCTTGCTGGGAAAGGAAGGACCAAGAGAACTCCATCAAACATGCCTGAGGTAAGAGGTCACCTGGACAAGGAGCACAGGCAGGCACAGTTGGATAAGGTAGCCTGAGAGGCTTAATGGAGAGGCAAAGCAGTTTCTATCTTTTGCTAGGAGTACCCTTGTCATAAATATAAAGGGAAGGGTAAACACTTTTAAAATCCCTCCTGCCCAGAGGAAAAACCCTCTCACCTGTAAAGGGTTAAGAAGCTAGGATAACCTCGCTGGCACCTGACCACAATGACCAATGAGGAGAGAAGATACTTTCAAAGCTGGAGGGGGGGGAAAAGAACAACGGGTCTGTCTGTCTGGGTGTTGCTTTTGCCAGGGACAGAACAGGAATGGAGTCTTAAAACTTAGTAAGTAATCTAGCTAGATATGCGTTAGATTATGATTTCTTTAAATGGCTGAGGAAATAAGCTGTGCTGAAAGGAATGGATATTCCTGTCTTTGTGTCTTTTTGTAACTTAAGGTTTTGCCTAGAGGGATTCTCTATGTTTTGAATCTAGTTACCCTGTAAGGTATTTACCATCCTGATTTTACAGAGGTGATTCTTTTTACTTCTATTAAAATTCTTCTTTTCAGAATCTGAATGCTTTTTCATTGTTCTTAAGATCCAAGGGTTTGGGTCTGTGGTCACCTATGCAAATTGGTGAGGATTTTTACCAAACCTTCCCCAGGAAGTGGGGTGCAAGGGTTGGGAGGATTTTGGTGGGGCGAAAGACGTTTCCAAACAACTCTTTCCCAGTAACCGGTTAAATGTTTGGTGGTGGCAGCGAAAGTCCAAGGGCAAAGGGTAAAATAGTTTGTACCTTGGAGAAGTTTTAACCTAAGCTGGTAAAAGTAAGCTTAGGAGGTTTTCATGCAGGTCCCCACATCTGTAACCTAGAGTTCAGAGTGGGGAAGGAACCTTGACAGCCCTGCTCGTGAGAAGGCCTGTGAGGGGCTCCATATGCCACTGATCTTTCTGAACGCTTAGCATGGCCCTAAGCCTTGTCTGAGGTAGCAAGCTGAGTAGAGACAGGTTATGCTGAAGCCCCAGAGAGCAGTAGCTAACTGAAGGACTGTGGTGTGGACCCCTGCACCCCAGGAGCACCCCTTTACATCATGGCTCAATGCTTCAGGTGTCTTTGTCACCAGGGCCTCATGCAGGCCATCTGCCTTGGTGTGTAATTCAGCCCTCTGGCTGAGAAGGATCTATGTCAGAGCCCTTCTGGGGGAACAAAAGCTCAGATTAATGTCCCAAAGCCCCTCAACAATCAGCCCTTCCTCAGGGCTCTGTCTTCAACCTCCTTCCTCAGCTACTCTAGAGTCTTTTTTCCCCCATTAGTCCCTCAGGCTGCCTGCCACATCTGCTCTCCTGTGGACCCTGGGTCAGGCTCCTTCCTAGGAAACCCTCTGGTTCCTCTTTTCAGAATGAACTCTCTCCCCTTTCATGAGGCCCAGGTGTCAGTTAAGTTATCACCTGTAGCCTCCCAGTCCCACCCCTCTGGAAGAGAAACAACGAAGTAGGTAAATAGACTATTAACCCTCACCCCCCCGCCCCCCCACATCTTTTCCAGGCCGTGATGAGGTTTCACCCTATTACAATCCCTCTTCCCAGCAATCAAAGCTGAAATCGATTCTGCTGGCTCAGGTGGTATTGCTCCCTGACTTGCCCAGACAACACACTTCCCTTCGGTGCTGGAGACGGGCCTGCCTGAGTTCTTGGATTCTCTCAATTCTGGACAAGGAAACTGTGAGGGGGAGCAAGGAAGTGGCTAGAATACATCTGACGCTCTCAGTTATGAGAGGAGGAAGACTGAGGTGAAGACTACTGCCAAGACAGCCGGGGGGCTGAGAATCTTACTGAAGACTTTTATTAATTGTTGCTGTTTCCCAGTTTGTGTCACCTTTTCCTCACCTCCAGTAAAATTCTCTTTGTTTTAACCCCCTAGGCTCAGTGCTTGTGAAAATGCTGCTTATTCAGGGGAAGTAATTTAGTTTCCCAGGTTTCTGGGTGGGGGAGCAAGCTGGTAAAGTTTAATTTTTTGAAGGAATCCGTAGAAATTGAACCTAGTTCTTTTTTGTTGTTGTTGCTGACACCAGGCAGAAGGGTTCCATTATTATTTATTATTGTTATTCTAGTCCCTAGAGGCCCAACTGAGATCTGGCTCCATTGTGCTAGGTGCTGTATGCACAATGAGCGACATTCCCTTCCCTGAAAAGCTTCTAGTCTAAACAGACGAGAGACAAAGGATTGCAGAAAAAAAAGTGGTATTATCCCCATTTTACAGGTGAGAAAATGAGGCTTAGGTCTTGTTGACTTGGGAAAGTTGCATCTGTTGAACTTAAGTAGGTTTTTAAATTAATTTGGTTAAACCAGTTTTAACTTGGGTGAGGACACTCTGATGGTGGTTTAAAAGTGGCTTATTTTGGTTGAGTATAAACTTGTTGCTAGTCAACTTGGGCTAAACCAAAAGAAAAGAGCCACTCAAGCAGAAACATTGTTTCCTCCTCTCCTAAGTTGATCCTAAAGTCTGTACAAACACATAATATGGTCCCTGTTGCAAAGAACTGAAATATTGCTACTAATAATTAACAAAGACTGGTCAATGTGGAGTAACCTATTTCACTATAGAGTAGCTGATGGCCTTATCACCTCTTTCCTTGTTGAATATTCTTCTCACATGATATGCTTGTTCCTAAGCACACAACCACGGTGTAGGTGAGGAAGGGTGGTGGAGTGGTTAGGGTGCTCACCTTGGTGATGGAAGACCTGGCTTCACTTCCTAGCGCTACCACAGACTTCTTGTGTGACCCTGGGCAAGTCACGCAGTCTCTTTGTACCTCAGTTCTCCTTGCGTAAAATGGGTCAATAGTACTTTCTCACTTTACAGAGGTGTGAGGGAGATAAATACATTAAAGATTGAAGTTCTCAATATTATATAAGCACCTAGATAGATGTGCCTGGTTGCCCTCTATTGGATGGGATCAATGCTGCTCAATTTTGTAGTCCGATGTCCTACATTGCTGGTGAAGTCTCCTTCAACTTAATTGGTAAAGGCTAGTGCATTTGAAGCCGGAGGTCCTGGGTTCTGTTCCCTCTTCCCCTATGAAGTAAGGAATGGCCCTGGTGCTCAGCACAGTAACGAGGTGGGGAAATGGATTTTATTTTTAACCATACTGATTAAAACTAATTGCAATGAATATAGACTGGTCAAGGCAAAAGCCATCGCAGAAGACAGTGCAACTTCTTCTTTGCTCATAGAAACTCCCTGAGCCATGGATTTCTAGTCATTGTAGAAACATTTCTTTAATTTTTTCTCCTTAGACCAGTCGAGCGCTGAATCTGACCGAGTCACTTTGGAAGTTTCTGGCCCCCTGCTATATTCCATGAACCACATTCCCTGAAATGTGGCATTGCTTTATATTTCACAGCACCCATAATGTGGATTTATCAAAGTTCACCATGGCAACACCCAGGCAGTCTGAGACAAGTATGCATATGAGCCTAGAAACAGGACAAAACAAACTGAAATCGCCCTCTTCCCCTCCTGCCCCCTTCCTTCAACCCCTAACTCTGACAAATTCTGTATTACCTCAGAAGTGATTACAAAGCAGAGGATCGTTCACAAGGCATCTAGCACATACAGTGAGGAAATATATCTGTCGATGTATATACATACTGTATGCTTAGGATCATTAGATCTATGGGTAACCGTGCAGGGTAATTGTATTGGCATGTGTGAATTCTGAGAATCAGAAACTCCTAATATTTGTTTTGGCTGTGTTTCCATGGTAATAAGTGCACTTGCTATTAATTCTCAAGTTTATTACTATGCTTTATTCCTGGTACTGGGAGTATCCAAACATAATTAAGAATCCAGGTTTCACATATGTATATGAAATCTGAAATTATGAATATTTTATATATATATATATATATATATATATATATATATATATATATATATATTTCAGATAATTTCAGATATATATAATTTCCCCCCCAAAAGTGATTACAAACTTTGGATGACTCAATCTTTTTTATTTTATTTTATTTTATTTTTTGGGGGTGGGGGGGGGAGTTTCCAACTTGAAACACATTAAAGGGACCTGAATTTCAGAGATTCAGGTGTCAGAGCTCAGTACTTTTGGAATATAGGGCACTTTTAATGTGTGTCGAGTAGGATCCCCAAAAATGGAGGGTCAAAATCACTGGTCAGTTCTGCAAATCGTGTAGATTTTCCATTTTAATGTACAGATATATGATTATATAGAGTATTATTAAGCTTCAAAGTCAAACATTCAGAAACTAGAAAATGCCAGAGTTAAGGTTGCCTGTGCAACCTTAATTCAGCCCGCTTGTGCAGTTACGTCATGACAGTCTTTAATTACATGACCACATGCTATTTTTTCCCACAAGATCCCTGCCTCTTTCAGTGCACAGGATGAATAGTGCTCACTTAGTGAGCAGCTATTCAATATTTTGTTTTCTCCTTGTTGTTTCAGTGTGTATTGCCAGGCCTTATTTACTGCACACTATTCAAACCCTGCTCTGAAGACAGAATTATTAACTTCCTCATGGGCATTTTCTATGGTTCTTATCTCCATAGGAATTATTTTGGAAAAGTTCTCTGGTCTGTGTTATGCATGAGGTCAGACGAGATGATCACAATGGTCTCGTCTGGCCTTGGAATCTGTGAATAGTCTCTGAGTGCTCCACAAACATTAATGAATTTATCTTTACAACAACACTATGAGATATAGAGGTGGTATTATCCCCATTTTATAGACGGGGAACTGAGTCACAGAGAAATTAAGGTCAAAAGTAGGCACTAATTTTTGGGTGCCCAATTTGAGACCCCTAGGGTCTGATTTTTCAGAGTACATAGCATGATATAGCTAACATATTTATATGTTCCAAGTCCAGCTTTCATTGACTCCATTTTCAGCTGCGAGTGTTCAGCACTTCTGCACCTCAGGCTCCAGGGTCTTGAGCCAGACACCCAAGAAATGAGGAACACACAATTAGTGACCACCTGTGAAAAATTTGGATTAAGCAACTTGCCCGACATCACATAGGAACTCTGTGGCAGAGGCAGGGAGAGAATCCAGTTCTCCAAGCCAGCATTCAACCTCCTTAACAACAAGATCGTCCTTTTTCTTCTTGCAGTCGCGAGCCTCGTTCACTGCACACCTTTCCGCTTCTGCAAGTGAAGCAGGAGTCCTACGGACAACTGACTCCTTCACAACACAACCCCATTCATCCCCAAAGCAGGTCCGTCCTATGCATTGAATGAGGCAGGGTGGCTGTGGGAAATCATAGAATCTCAGGGTTGGAAGGGACCTCAGGAGGTCATCTAGTCCAACCCCCTGCTCAAAGCAGGACCAATCCCGAATTTTTGCCCCAGATCCCAAATGGCCCCCTCAAGGATTGAACTCACAACCCTGGGTTTAGCAGGCCAATGCTCAAACCATTGAGCTATCCCTCCCCCCATGTATGTATATGATCATGGAACTAAAGGCTGCAGCATAATGCATACGCACCAGAGGGCCGAATTAAGATTGCATAGGCCATTTTGGGGATTTGAAACAACTTTTGAATTTGATATTGAAACTAATTGATAATGTGAGCATGTGGGGGGAATTGAAATGTTTCAATGCCCCCCAATTCCAACATTTTTTCAGTGTGCAAACATTTTCAAGAATTTTGCCTTTTTGCCCCATTTCAGGACAGGAAATATTTTGGAAAATCTCATGGGATGGGAAAAATATCTCCTACAGAGCTCGACTCACCAAGGTTGGAACTTTTAGCTCCCACCTGAGCTAAAAGAGTAACTAATAGCAGTAGTAGGTTGCTATCCTCTATGGACCAGCAATATAGGGGCCTGGGACTCTTTCCCAGTGGGTTTCACGGATGTTTGCTGTCTCCAGAGGAAGGATGAGACTCAGAAATCTTGGTTTCCACTTCAGGCTCTCGAGGAGCATGTGCTCTAGAGGCTCAAACTCTTCTGCCTTGACCCCCAAGTTTGATCCCTTCTATCCTGTCCCCTCTAACCTGTCCCTGTCCTGTCTCTTTCCCCATCGCTGCCTGGCTCCTTGTCCCTGTCCCATTCTCCTTCCGACCCCAGTCTCCGCCCCTCAGGCATCTCCTAGTCTCCTTGCCCAGCCAGTCTCCGTTCCCCACTCCCAGCTACTCTTCTGACCTGTTTCTCCTCTATCCCTCCCCCACTGTCTCCCGGTCCTAGTCTCTGTCCTCAGACTCCTCTTCCAATTCCCAGTTTCTCTTCCCTCCCCCACCCCCCCACTATAAATCTCAACTCTCTCTCCTTCTTCCAATCTAAGGCTGTGCCTCACCCCTGGTCTATATTTTGTCCCTATTGCCTTTGAATCAGATGGCTTCCTCCCCCATGTTACCTTGGTGCCAACGTGTGTGTGTGTTGGGGGGGAGTTCACTGAAAGCCCAAGCAAGAGAGGGACTCCCTGATCTCAGTTCCAGTGCCTGGCCCCACCCTGTCCTGGAGCAGCCATTACAGGGAAAATCCAGCTCCACCCTTGTAGCCCTGTGCTGGAGAAAGCTCAGTCACTCGGTGGGTCTGGTCTGCACTAGGAATGGAGAGGGGATGGAGCATGCTCTGTGAGGATAGAATCTTTGGAGATTTTTAGCTGCTAAAATAGACCAAGTCTCTACAGAGCATGTGCAAACTGTGATTTCCTCCCCCACCCCGCCCCCAAGGCTTATAAATTGGCCAAAATTGAGCAGATTCTGACCGAGATGACAAAAGGCACATCCCTGAAACAATAGCCACCTCCCTGCCAAATTTCCAGTCCATGGGGATGAGAGAGCTAGTGAAAGAAAAGGTCTCAAGCATCTGATCACATGAGTAAAACCACATGTTTCCCTAGGCTCATCTGCAAAAATGTCTGAATGGTTTTGGGTGAAATTTTCAGAATAATAATGATAATGATCATCAGGGTGAGGCAGACATCTAGCATGGAAAACTTTGCCCCAAAGGGTTAAAGTCTGGCAAAGTTGTTTAAGAAACCAAAAACAGGGAAGTGTCAGGCAACCTTCATAGTAGGTGGTGCTACCAGTCATGCTTATAATCCTTTTACGATTTACTTCCACGTGCTTCAGAGCATTTGGACATGACTGGAATCATCCCTCCACAGCAGTACTCCCAGAACCCCATCAGACTCCAAGAGATGTTTGACCAGAGTCCTGGGGGTCCACGCTGAGATTGCTCAATTAGGGCAAACTGCAAAGAATGGGGTAGACAATCCCCAAAACAGGTGGTTATTCTAACACTTAGATTCACCACACCAGCAAAAAAACAGCTTCCACAACACCTTACTCGTTACCCAGAAGCCCAAAATACAGTTCCCTTAAAGCAACCCAGCATTGAGTTCCCACCCCCAGACAGCCAAGTCAAATATGAGGATTACTGAAAATCTTGTTCATCATATAAAAAGTTCTACCAGTCCCAAAGGATTGGATAGATTACTCACCAAGTTAATGAATATTTCAGATCTTACCCAAATACACGCTTACAGCCAATTCTTAATAACTAAACTAAAAATTACTAAAAAAGAAAAGAGAATTGGTTAAAAGATTCATTATACATACAGGTAGGAATCAGGTTTCAGAGTAACAGCCGTGTTAGTCTGTATTCGCAAAAAGAAAAGGAGGACTTGTGGCACCTTAGAGACTAACCAATTTATTTGAGCATAAGCTTTCGTGAGTTCTTAGGTCCATTTCATAGAAGAAATGGTGAGCTTCTGAATTAAAGTGTCCTTTCTCAAATGAGTTCATGAGGTTATAGTCTAATGTTCAAATATCCAATATCAGGGTGATCCAGAATGGAACAGGAGACCTCAGTCTTGCAGGTCAAACTTCCCCTGACAAAGCTTAAGCAGATCTGAGGTGAAAGGATCAGGGCCCAAGATTTCTTTATACGGATCACTAGCAGGCTATTATCAACCTCTTGACAGCAAGCATTCCTTGGTGAGGCAGAGTTTTATCAGAAAAATATGAATGGTAATTAGGAATTGTTTAAGAACACAATCTCAAAATTGAGAGAGACGGTCATATTAGTTAAAAAACTGACCTGGTTCAGAGGAGAAGTGAAGGCACCATTTAAAAAAGGAACAACAACAACAAAAAAACACAACCTCAACAACAAATGAAAGAAAGGGGAAGTTGATAATAACAAATAAATCAGAAGCTAGGAATTGTAGAAAACTGATAAGGGAAACAAAGGGACACAAAGAGAAATCTATTGCCAGCAGAATTATGGACAATAAGGAGGCATTTTTTCAGTAGATTAGGAACAAAAACAATGCTAACAATGGTATTGGTCCATTACTAGATGGCAGTGGTAGAACTATCAATAATCATGCAGAAAAGGCAGAAGTGTTCAATAAATATTTCTGTTCTGTGTTGTGGGGGAAACAGTTGATGTAGCTGTAATGCTCTGTACCTTGGGGGAACACCCTGCACTCCCATGTTCATCTTTATAATATGACTGTGTGGTATCCAATGCAAAGTTTGTCATGCCGGGTGTCTTCAGGAGGCTCATGATGCACTGAGCATTGTTGTTACAGTAATGTTATAGGTTGTAATTTCATGTATATAGTTATGAGGCTGAAAATGTGTCCTCGTGGCTTAAAACAAGCCTACGCAAAAACTCTCCAGGAGCAGAGGGTCAGTTCACACCTCATCAGGGCATGTATGAGACAAACCCAGCCCAGCCTCACGGAAACAAGGACACTGGCCTAGACAGCAAAAAAGGATCTGTTGGACTCTCGAGTGAGTCACCCCCCCTTCCCTTGCCAGTTTGGGACTATGATGAGGTAATGCTCACCTGACTCTGAAGGGGGGCAAAGCCAAGAGGGGAGAAAGGACGTGATAAAAGGGAGAGACATTTGCCATGCACTCTCCCTCTCTTCCACCTCTATCTACAGACGCCACCACCAAGCAACTGAAACGCTGATCAAAGGGGAGAGCCTAGCTGAAGGGCAACCAGCCAGCCTCTGGTGGGAAGCATCTAAGTTTGTAAGGGCACTGAAAGTGTTAAGATCATCTTAGGATGCATTTTGCTTTTATTTCATTTGACCAAATCTGACTTGTTGTGCTTTGACTTAAAATCTATCTTTTGTTTGTTCTACCTGAAGCTGTGCATTCAGTTTGAAGAGTGTCAGACACTACCCTTGGGATAATAAGCCTGGTGCATATCAATTTCTTTGTTAAATTGATGAACTCATATCAGCTCGCAGCATCCAGCAGGCATAACTGGGTACTGCAAGACAGATGTTCCTAGGGTTGTGTCTGGGACTGGAGATATTGGCTAGTGTCATTCGGTTGCACAATCCAAACAGTGACTGGACAAAAGTGCTCACTCACGTAGCTGGGAGCAGCTTATATGCTAGAGGCTGTGCGGGAACAACCTGGGAGTGGGGGCTCTCACAGCAGAGCAGGGTAAGGCTGGCTCCCAGAGTCGAGGATTGGAGTGACCTAGCAGATCACCGGTCCAGATAACACCAGGGGAAGGTTACAGTAGTCATATCATATGACAACTCTTCCCATTCTATTAGTATCTCCAGAGGATATTAAACAGCAGCTACTAAAGGTAGACATTTTAAAATGAGCAGGTCCTGATAACTTGCATCCATGAGTTTTAAAAGAGCTGGCTAAGGAGCTTGCATGACCATTAATATTGATTTTTCAATAAGTCTTGGAACACTGCGGAAGTTCCAGAGGACTGGAAGAAAGCTAATGTTCTGCCAATATTTAGAAAGGGTAAATAGAATGACATGTCTAATCACAGGCCTTTTAACATAAAGTGTGATCTTATGTATCACTTTTAACATATTCAAGGGATTTTCCAAAAGATTAGGCACATTGTACATCTTTACAGTTTTTGGTGATAGCAACACATTAGTTACACGAAGTACGATTAGCAATAACAACAAATTCATTGCAAGTGTCCATTCACAATCATTTCTGTCAGGTCACACCTTTGGCTCAATACCATTGAGGTTTGGGCCTTTTAGGGTTAGCCTGTGGCTTCCCTTTGCAAAATTAAGGTCTCTCATTCCTCCTTGTCCTGAAGGATCAAACCCTGATTTCTCTTGCTTAACAGAATTCACTGGCTGATTGGGTGTGCTCTCTCCGCTAAGGGCTATTAGCAAGTCCTCCTCCTCCCTGCCAGCCAAGTAATTCGCATTACCACAGACAGGAGCCAGTTCACCAGTTTTCAGCTCCTTAACTGCTACCAATTCCAAGGCTGGACTCTGTCTTAAAGAGATACCATCCATTTTCACGAACAAGCCAGACTCCAAGTTCTGTTGTCCTTCCCTTACCAACCTCTGCTTCCACATGGAATCAGATGTTACGTTCACTGAGAGAATACAAGTCATATCCCAAGTGTCTAGAGATGAGTTTACCTGCCCTCCCCTGCATTCTCGAGAGAGTAACTACACAGCTGTTCTGCTCTGCAGACTCAGCTACCCAGTCTTCCCTCTGAACCTGAGACACAGACTGTTCACTTACAGAATCAGCGTGGAGACATTCCTCTCTCAACAACCTTGTCTCCCCAACAAGCTGGCCAAACACAGCCACTTGCTTATAGGACTGTTCAACTTTCTTAACAGCTTTCACTCCATCTGAGACCTTCTCAAAGCTATCCACACTGGATCTTTCAAAAGGAAAGTCAGTGGATCCATTCACCACAGAAAATTTCTGGCTGTTAGAAACTGAAACTTTCTTGATTAAATCACTTTCACACCCTTCCATTGCAGTAAACTGCTTGCAAAGACTACCCTGAGGATTCCTTTCCCCAGGAGCTTTTCTAAGCAGCAATTCACCCTTCACAGAAATTCTGCCTTTACCCTCTTCACCTAGGGCTTGCTCTAAAGGAACATTTCCCTGAGCAACAACAGACTCTTTCTGGGTCTCACTTACATCCAGAATCACCTCTGGCCCATCAGGCAGATTCCTACACAATCCCCCTTCAGGCAAACTTCTAGACTTCCTAGATAAAAGGTTCAAAGCATCCTCCTTCCCTTTGCCACACACACGCTCAGGAATCTTTTTCCTTCTTGCTACAAGTTTCCACACCATCAGTAGGTAACACAATCAAATCACCTTTCTGCTCTCCTTGTGCCCTGGCTAGGGTATCACCCTGATCAAACAGAGCTGCCAAACCCTTTCCCAACAACACATTCGCAACAGGCAAAATACAACCACCAGAATTGTCTGGTCCCTGGGACTTTGCTAGGATACTAGCTGGATGCAACCTAGTTACAGCGCCATTCTTCCTAGCAGACACAAACTTAGGACCGTTCCCTTCCTGCGCTTTTTTTGCCAAGGCCCTCATATGCTCTTCGCTCACCCGTTGCAACTGCTTTTTAACCAACCCAACTCTCAATCCCAAAATTCAAATTGGGATAGCGTGGGGTTCTGACCCAAAGTTTAATTGACCTGGGTCTGTGGATCCAAGCATGACTACGCCACTGTAACGATGCTGGTTCTGGTGGGACCCCACTGAGAGTGCCAATTCAGGACAAATTGCTTAAAGCAGGGCAGTTACAGCCCAAGGCTGGGGTTTCTATGCACACCAAGGCAAAACAAACCAGCCAGACAGAGAAGACTTTGGTTTTACCCCACTGGCTAACCACAAGTCACACAAGCAATTCCCTTAGACACTCCAGTTTCCCAATATCACCACCAGTGCCACTCGTTATGGGGACAAATGGTTATGAAAACCAATGCCCCAGTGAAAGAAGAAAAGGTTCTCTCGATCCCAAAGGACCAAGCCCCAGATCCAGGTCAATATACAAATCAGATCTTACCCACAAATCATGCTGTTGCCAATCCTTTAGAATCTAAAATCTAAAGGTTTATTCATAAAAGGAAAAAGACAGAGATGAGAGCTAGAATTGGTTAAATGGAATCCATTACATACAGTAATGGCAAAGTTTTTAGTTCAGGCTTGTAGCAGTGATGGAATAAACTGCAGGTTCAAATCAAGTCTCTGGAGAACATCCACAGCTGGGAGGGGTCTTTCAGTCTTTGGTTCAATGTTTCAGTGTAGCAAAGTCCCTCCAGAGGTAAGAAGCAGGACTGAAGACAAGATAGAGGAGCTGCAGCAGCTTTTTAGACCGCATGGCAAGAGAATATTTCTTTCTTTGTCCCAAAGACCAGCTGTCCATCACATGGCCTGGAAAAACCTCAGAGTTCTGTCCATAGGCAGGTCCCTGCATACCTTGCTGAGTCCCAAGGCATGTCTGTCTTCTCTCAATGGGTCACTTGTATAGCTGATGGTCCTTAATGGGCCATCAAGCAGGCTAGGCAGAGCTGACACCAACTTGTCTGGGGTGTCACCCAGAAGCAGAGCATAAGTTTGGAATACAGACAGTATAGAGCCAATACTTATATCTTTAAATACAAAAATGATACATGCAAACAGATAGCATAATCCTAACCAGCAAACCATAATCTTGTTTTAGACACCTTATTTGACCCCCTTTATACAAGATTTGGTGCCACTACAGGACCTTGGTTGCAACAATGTTCTATACGGTCCCAGTTCAAGTCAATAACGTCACAGGAGGAAAGATGGTATTGTGGTTAAAACACTGGCCTGGGCATAGGAGACCTAGGTTTAATTATCAGCTCTGCTAAAGACTTGTCTGAGAACATATATTAAATAGAATAGACTGTGGTCAAGTAATTTAATGTCTGTTTGCCTTAGCACCCCATCTGTAAAATGGAGATAATGCTTCCTTTCTGTCTTGTCTATTTAGATTAGATTATTAGATTCTGAGGGTATGGACTGTCTCTAATGATGTATATGTACAGCACCTAGCACAACAGGACCCTGATCTTAGTGGCCCTTCCAGACATGACTATAATGAAAATAATGTTAAGTATTCCATGTGCAATTGTGCCATTGCCTGTTGGAACAGGTGAATCTGTCCTGACTCATCTCTTCTTGTGCTTTAAATCCAAAGGTCTGGATGGATCTTCACTTTCTCGTAACACCAGGATATGGAATGTGCTGACTTCTCCATTCCTATATTCTTGTTTGTATTGTTCTGTGCCTTTACATTTCCCGTGCTAGTAGTTGGATGGGACCCACCTAACCATTGCCTGTTACCATACGCTTCTCAATAATTCTGTGCCTTAGCTTCGATTGCTAGTCTCCGCCTAGACAAAAACAATGAGGGGGAGAATTTGGCCCTGGGGACTGGCTATAAAAGTTTTTTTACTGTCTTCTAAACTCAGCGCCCCTTGACATCTGGCAACAAGGAATAAGAACACAATCACTGTTGCTGAAGGGAGTGTCATGTAGGGATTGTGTTTGAACTAATAAAAAAATAACATAACAATTCTCAATTAATAGTCTTAGGAAGACTCTGCTGATCAGGTATTTAAATGACGCTGTGTATTCTGGCACCTGCTGTGTGGCAGTACTAAGCAATCATGAAGTATTGGGAGTGGAGATATGGAGGAAGCTATACCCTGGAGACTGGATCTGGACATGATAACAATAACCCATCTCAGTGACAGGACAAGGAATTCTTAAAAGCATCCCAATTTTTCAATAATAATAATAATAATATAATAATTAATTCAATACAGTGTCAGGTACCCGAATAAGTTCCAGGTTAACATTAATGGCTGGAGACTTCTGCTGAACAGAAAAGGCACAGCACAAGCGAAATCACTGCAAACGTTCCCGACACTTCAACTATGGAGAGGACTGCTTTTCTCTGAGAAGGGATTTCAGCCTCCTCTGTGCTTATCTCTTGTTCTCCATGTTGACAATGAAAGCACAGGCACAATGCATTTCCAGTTGTGAAGGCTGGCTGTGTGATGAACTGTTGACACTTTGAGATAGCAGAGTTCTCCGTCTGTGTACACTGGACCTATACCCATTGCACTGGAAAAGGGGGAGATCAACCCAATGATAGAGTGCACATAAGAACATAAGAACAACCATACTGGGTCAGACCAAAGGTCCATCTCGCCCAGTATCCTGTCTTCCGACAGTGGCCAATGCCAGGTGCCTCAGAGGCAATGAACAGAACAGGTAATTATCAAGTGATCCATCCCTTGTTGCCCATTCCCAGCTTCTGGCAAACAGAGGCTAAGGACACTTCAGAGCATGGCTTTGCATCTCTGTCCATCCTGGTTAATAGCTATTGAAGGACCTATCCTCTTGTTCTTTTTTGAAAACTGTTACAGTCTTGGCCTTCACAACATCCTCTGGCAAAGAGTTCCACGGGTTGACTATGCGTTATGTGAAGAAATACTTCCTTTTGTTTGTGTTAAACCTGCTGCCTATTAATTTCATTTGGTGACCCCTAGTTCCTGTGTAATGAGAAGGAGTGAATAACCCTTCCTTATTTACTTTCTCCACACCAGTCATGATTTTATCAACCTCTATCATATCCCCCCTTAGTCGTCTTTTTTGCAAGCTGAAAAGTCCCAGTCTTATTAATCTCTCCTCATATGGAAGCTGTTCCATACCCCTAATCCTTTTTGTCACTCTTTTCTGTACCTTTTCCAATTCCAATAGATCTTTTTGAGATGGGGCGACGAGATCTGCACACAATATTCAAGCTGTGGGCGTACCATGGATTTATATAGAGGCAATATGACATTTTCTGTCTTATCTATCCCTTTCCTAATGAGTCCCAACAGTCTGTTTGTTTTTTTGCCTGCCGCTACATATTGAACAAATATTTTCAGAGAACTATCCATAGTGACTCCAAGATCTTTGTCATAAGAGATGACAGCTAATTTAGACCCCATCGTTTTATGTGTACATTTGGGATGACGTTTTCCAATGTGCATTACTTTACCTTTATCAACATTAAATTTTACCTGCCATTTTGTTGCCTAGTCAGCCAGTTTTGTGATATCCCTTTGTAACTTTTGCAATCTGCTTTGCATTTAACTATCTTGAATAATTTAATATCATCTGCAAATTTTGTCACCTCACTGTTTACCCCTTTTCCAGATCATTTATGAATATGTTGACCAGTACTGGTCCCAGTATAGACCCCTGGGGGACACCACTATTTACCTCTCTCCATTCTGAAAATTGACCATTTATTTCTACCTTTAGTGTCCTGTCTTTAACAAGTTACTGATCCATGAGAGGACAGGCAGGTAAAATTGAACTAACCTGCTGGTTCCATTTATAGCAGACTATGAGGTCCATTTGCTTGAAAGCTAAATTGGTTAATGTACATTCTGGGCTTCTAGTATAGATTTAGACAACCATTTCCAGGATCTCTTACTCCATCTCTCTCTCTCTCTCTTGGTTGCGCGCATACACAATCAAATTTCTTTTAAAGGGAGTTATTTCCCCTCCTTTTTGAAGGGATGAACCTCAGCAAATCTCCTGTCTATCATTTAAAGGCACAGAGCTACCACTGGCTGTTAATTTTATTTCAGCTGTGCCTAGAGGAGACAACTGGAATTGGAGCCCCATTGTGTTAGTGCTGTACGTGCAGTTAATGAGAGACAGTCCCTGCCTCTGAATTCATTCTGACAATGAAAATTGACATGTGTGCGTGCAGAGAAAATGGCACAGAATTCCCCTTCACACCATGCTGCCGTCTGACCCTAGATACTTTTGTTGTTAGCCTAACTGAGAACGTGTTTGTGGGTTTTGGTCACTTCCTAGTCAATGAACGTGCACATCCCAAGAAAGCCCATTAGAATCATAGAATATCAAGATTGGAAGGGACCTCAGGAGGTCGTCTAGTCCAAGCCCCTGCTCAAAGCAGGACCAACTCCAACTAAATCCCAGCCAGGGCTTTGTCAAACCTGACCTTAAAAAGCTCTAAGGAAGGAGATTCCACCACCTCCCTAGGTAACGCATTCCAGTGCTTCACCACCCTCCTAGTGAAATAGTGTTTCCTAATAACCAACCTAGACCTCCCCGCACTGCAACTTGAGACCATTACTCCTTGTTCTGTCATCAGCCACCACTGAGAACAGTCTAGCTCCATCCTCTTTGGAACCCCCTTTCAGGTAGTTGAAGGCTGCTATCAAATCCCCCCTCATTCTTCTGTTCTGCAGACTAAATAAGCCCAGTTGCCTCAGCCTCTCCTTGTAAGTCATGTGCTCCAGCCCCCTACTCATTTTTGTTGCCCTCTGCTGGACGTTTTCCAATTTTTCCACATCCTTCTTGTAGTGTGGGGCCCAAAACTGGACACAGTATTCCAGACGAGGCCTTACCAATGCCGAATAGAGGGGAATGGTCATGTCCCTCGATCTGCTGGCAATGCTCCTACTTATACAGCCCCAAATGCTGTTAACCTTCTTGGCAACAAGGGCACACTGTTGACTCATATCCATCTTCTCGTCTACTGTAACCCCTAGGTAGGCAGCAGTTCTGCAGAAAAGGACCTAGTCGGTCCCCAGCCTGTAGCAGTGCATGGGATTCTTCCGTCCTAAGAGCAGGACTCTTGGAAATTGACTGACATCTTTGTTACCAGACTCAAGGACTGAGTGGGCCAGGGACAATGAGTTTCCACTTGTGGGATAGGGTTGTTGGGTTTGGGGGTTTTTTTTAGACTCTTACGCTGCTGCTGGCTATGCTAGTACAGTGCAGAGGGCTTCAGTCTTCAGGACTGTGATTACTGCATGGGATAGACCACGGATGCACTAGCATGAAGCTTTTAGGCTGCAGTAGACAAAACAAGCCAAAGAATCTGAAGCCACATACTCTCCTGCTGCCACCCAGAGGGTTATAATTGTGGCCAGCAGGGAGAGGCCGACAGAATGAGAGAGAGAGAGCGAGTGAATGTGATTGCTGCATTGAGAGGTGTGGTCTGAAGAAAACGTTAATTTTACGAGAGCTAGGGCCAGCAAGAAAGGGGTGGGGGCTGGGGGTGAGAGTGCCAGGAGCACGAGATGAAGGAAAAGGTGGGGGATTGTGTACCTAGTTAGAAACTGCCTAATGTCACTTGCCTGGCATTGCCAGGTACTTGATTCAAGACCACCCAGGTGGGGACACTTCTGAACGCCTTAGTGCAGCCCACAGGGCCTGTCAGAGAATTAAACAGGAGCCATGTCTCCCCCCACCCCCCCCGCATTAAAGAAGGAGTCATTTCAAAACACAGTTGGGAAGGGGAAAAAGGAAAAGGAAAAAAAAAAAAAACCCAGCAAGCCACCCAACGTCTCCGAGAAGAACAGACGAGGTCTCACACGCAGGGCCGTGACAGTCAGGAGCGCCTGGCCGTGAGCACCTGGGGCTCCACACTGATGGGGTATTGTCCTTCTCAGGCGTGGTGTGGAATGCCAGCTTGGCAGAATGAATCAGACTCCCTAATTCTTTGGACATAAAACGCTGCCTGAGGTCCAGGGGAGAGCCTCGCCTTTGACAGAGGCCACCTAGAAAAGCCAGGGTTTTTTGTTTTTTTTTTTCAGTGGGGTGAGTTACCTCATCTCAGGCCTATAGGTGGGAAAAATCCGAGCCTTTCACCCTCCGCCAACCCTCTGACTTTCCAGCTAGCTGTTTGCTGCAGCTCCTTTAGAGCTACAGAAAAGCCTTTGGATGCTCTCCAAGCTAGAGAAGCCTCAGGAGGCTTCCTGAAAGTAATAAAACAGCTTGTTGCTGGTCCCTGTTTTTCTTTCCTCTGTCTTTTACTGCAGGTAGAGGTGGACAGCAAGATGCCAAACTCCAGAAGTTCTATGGTTTTGTTCACTCAGTGTTGCAAAGTTTGGACCCAGATCCTGAACTGGCATAAATTATCCTCGGTTTCAACAGAATCATAGAATTATAGGACTGGAAGGGACCTCGAGAGCTCTTCCAGTCCAATAGAAGCTGTGCTGATTTACATCAGCTAAGAATCTTGGTCCACAGAAGATGTTGATTCAAACCTATTTGGTGATGGGACATCTTGAACGATCAAGCTATCCTGTGTGATTTATTCAGTGTTATCTGGTTTCAGACAGGATGGAAATACCATAAGAACTGTCCTAGCATATGGTGTTGCTTCTTCCGGTTGCAGCCAGAAATGGATATGAAATCTCTGTGTTTGTACAAAGAAAAGGAGTACTTGTGGCACCTTAGAGACTAACCAATTTATCTGAGCATAAGCTTTCGTGAGCTACAGCTCACTTCATCCGATGAAGTGAGCTGTAGCTCACGAAAGCTTATGCTCAAATAAATTGGTTAGTCTCTAAGGTGCCACAAGTACTCCTTTTCTTTTTGAGAATACAGACTAACATGGCTGTTACTCTGAAACCTGTGTTTGTACGTGGTTTACGTTTTTCAACTTTCAGACAAACAAACAAAAAAACCCCACAACCACAGATTTGGAGCTTAGTGCGAGATTTGAGCTAGAACTTTTTTATCTGAAAGTGTTTGCCTACTTCTAATTCCCATTATCTCAGCGCCTGAAAGGCACCCCCAGCATTGCAGGAGTTAGCGGCAAATTTAAATTGAAACTTCGTCACGAAAGAACCCACCTGGTGTCAGGTTCCGTTACAAAACCTCAGAACTCAGCATGGAGTTACAAGAGGATTGGGGCCAAATTTCAAGTGAGTTTGGGGCAAATGTTGAGTGGCCTTTAAGTATTATTATTTGTCCCACCTAGGGGCGCCATCTGAGGTCAAGGTTTCATCGGGCGTGTTTACACTGCAACTGGAGGGGTGATCGCGGCATGTGCAGATGTAGCTCAGCTAGCTTTAATCGAGCTACTTGGGTACCAATAGCCGTGAAGCTGCAGCAGTATGGACCTCAACTTGGGCTCGCTCCTTGAATTCATACCCTGGGATCTTGTACAGCCTTGGTTGCTGCTGCAGCTTCACGGCTATTGGTACCTGTGCTAGCTAGATTAAAGCTACCTCACGACTGCAGCTCATGCTGACCCCCCACCCCCCCCGATCACAGTGTAGACCTGCCCATGTGTTAGTGTTGTACGGACACCCAGTAAGGAACGATCCCTGCCTTAAAGAGCTTGCAGTCTCGAATGGCAAGAGGGAATTATTATCCCCATTTTACAGAAGGGGAATTGAGGCACAGAGATGAAGCCGCTCCTGCGGCAGAGCTGACAGAGTCCAATGCTGTAGTTCTGAGGCCAGCCGTCCTGTGAAAGTCCATCGGCTGTTTAAAGCAAAACTCAACTGGTGCAAACGCATAAAGCTTCAGAATCAGAAATGTTTATTTTAAAAAAAAAAAAACACATAACGTTACGCAAATGCCCTGAGAGCTGAGTTTGCCAAGTTTCACACAGACCTAGTTCATCGCTGAGGAAGAAGCAAGTCTTCTGACTCTCCGTCATCTCCTAAAATTCTTCCTCAGGAAGGCTTCACACTGCTGCGGGGCAGCAACACAGGGACGTTTGCTGCTGTGACTCCACTAATCCCTTTCTAATGAGGAAGTGGAGCCACTGAGATGAAAGCTGGAGCCCTCGCTGTGCAAAGGTCTGCATGAGTAAAGCAAAGCTAAACTAACACGGAGAGCTGGATATTCCTGGAGGGGATATGAACCAAAATGCCTCTGGTGTTTTTGATCAAACTTGGTTCCAAAAAAACACTACTAAGGTTCCAGGAAAAGAAAGCCAAAACCCAGTAATACCCCCCACCTGCCTACTCATTCAGAACTGTATTAAAGGTTCAGCAGAAAAGCAAAGCTAAAGGAGTCCCAAATTTCAGTGGCTATCAGAACATTAATTATCAATAAAGTTCATTCATTGTGGATGACCAGTGTTCTTGGACTAAATTATTTGCTCTGCATATAGACCAGGTGTCCCAAATACGAGTATTGAAAACCCCATGGAGGGAGAGGATTTGTTTAGAATGGATCAAGGGATATAAATAATAGGATGAAATTAGGCAAAGGGAAAATCAAGACTGAGATAAACCTTAATAATAGTTTGAGTTATTAGAGTGAGTGTTATGAGAAAGGCAGCATGGCCTAGTGGCGAGCGCTCAGGACTGCAGCTCAGGAAATCTGGATTCTAATCTCAGCTACTGTAGCCTGCAGGGTGACCTTGCAGAAGTCACCTCCCCGCTCTGTGCACCAAATTCCCCCTCTGTAAATAACAGTAATGATACTGACCCCCTTTGTAAAGTGCTTTGAGATCCATATTTGAAAAACACCGTGTACGACCTAGGTATGTATTAACATTATAGTTTGCGAGAAATTGCCCCATTGTCTGGAGAAACTTAAAAATTAGCCCAATACAAAGTACCTGAGAACATGCTATAGGGAAAAATCATTTGTTAGCAGAATGTGACGGACCTAACTTGTGTTTTCCATCTCTATGAAGGATAAGTTCCGTGAGTTAATTATATTACTGTGGGTCCTAGAGGCTCCAGTGTGTTAGGTGCTGTACATGCATGTAGTGAGAGACAAAAACTACCCTGAAGAATTTATATTCTGCAGTCTCGGTTCAGCAATGCATGTAATCATGTGCTTTATTTTAATCTTGTGCCTAAATCCATCCCGGTTTAGCAAAGCATCTAGATGTGCTGATGTTTAAGTGGGTTTGGCACTTAGTCAAGTTCTTTTCTGAATCAGGGGATAAACAGACAAGGGGTGGGAAACCGAGGCACACAAAGATTAAGGCTGTAATTTTTTTCAAAAGATCTGAGGCAGCTCAACTCTCCTGAAATGTCACCTTTGAGATTCTGGGGGGTAAATGGAAACTAGAGAGAGACTGATGCTCAGCTGGCTTAAAAATAAAACATGGGGAGGAACTGTGATTTGGTATCAAGTTGGGAAGCATTCATTGCTGCAAAATTTCATTCTGTGCTGTTTATTATTTATTTATTCTTTGTATTGTAGTCATGGATGAGAACCCCTATATTATTGATTGAGAGGATACACTGAAGATTTCACTACTTAAGGCCCTTATTCTGCAAGGTCCTGATCACCTCTTGGGAGGTTGGTTATTGATTATTATTAACATCTATATTTGTATCACCGTTGCACTTATAGGCACCAAGCAGTTGCGCTGCACACCATCCAGAAAGGCAGGTCAAAGGAAGGCCCTGCCCCAAACAGCTCGCTATCTATCTTCTATGACATGATGCAACAGATGGACAAGACACTATTGCACACGCATGAGGGGTCTCAGCTGACTCGCCTTGTCACCTGGTAGCGGATTGTGGGTGGCTCAGCAAAGATGAGCCTGAAAGAGGATTGTAGGGAGTTTCTCTATCCTCTATTGTAGGGAGTTATTCTATCCTCTCTTGTAGGGAGTTATTCTATCCTCTCTTGTAGAGAAAGGGCTGATGGAAAAAGGGAAAGCGTTCTATCTTCAGAAGGGATCACTCTCACTGGTTTGAATGGCAGTGACTATCATGGGAGGGAGGGCAGAATTAGGCCCATTGGTCCCAATTCTCTGTTATGGCCCAGTGGCTTAAAGGGGCTTCAGAGACACTGGAATGAACATCCAGGAATACAAGCGGATTCCCTGCACAGTGTAGAGCTAGAAAAAGGGTTAAACTTTACTGTTCCCTGGCATAGTGTATGTGTTAGGGGTGCCGTGGGATGATGGGCGTTGCTCGAGTGCCTCTATGCTCTGGCTTATCTTGGCAGCTGGACTGTCCCCTTGTGGGAGCACTGAAGCTGACAGTAGCTTAGAGCAGCCTTGAGGCTGCTATAATTTATACCTGGCGCCTCATAGACACTCTCTCCCCTCACTCCTCCCGCCAATCCTAGACTGCAAGTAAGCCTGAAGGTAATTTAACTGTTGCCTCCCACTTTGATCCCGAGCCAAATGTAGCTCAGCTAGGATGGAGAATTGAGGCCTGTTGAATGTAGAAAGTTCATCACTAAGTTTAATAAAAAAACCCAAAAAAACACAGATATTCTGATAACACAGACCCTAATCCACGTATTACAGGCGCCTTGATAGAGACCTGGGATCTGTTAAAAGCCTGGGAGCTAGGAGATAAGAATAAGAGCTATGTTAACACAAGAACCTTAATCCGTGTGTTGATGAGGGCGGGGATTGTTTTCTGTGCCCCCTGTTCCATTAGATCTGATCACAGAGGTTTTTTTTTTCTTTCGCTGTTTTTTTATTATTATTATTATTATTAGTCAAACTCTCAGCTATTGACTGAGGATTGCAAATCCCAGTGTAGGTTTTTCTTGGTAATCAAGCAAGCATCTAGCAACTCAGATGAGAAGGTGAACACCTGGAAATCTGTCATCAGAGGGCAAACATGTTACAGTGATAACACAGGGAGGAAAAAACAGCCCTTTGTGCTCACTTCCCGCATGGTGAGTCAGCGGCCAGCCACTTGTATTTACTAGCGGGGCTTGTGTCGTTTCACTCAGGAGCATCATAATCAAGGGGGAAAAAAATTCTTCTTTTAAGGGGTCAGTTTCAGGGTGGTTCTGTTCCCTTTGCCTTGTGTCCTGCCGAAGTCAAAACCAGTGTTGATATCCGATAAGACTGCTTCTGGCAGAGAGCTCTCCTAGGAAGCAGAGGAGCATTTGGCTTGAAAGTCGTGTCTGGTGAGAGGCAACATCACAGATCAGAAGCTGTCTCTGGCGGGTGCTCACCCCCAAGCAGCCTGGTTAGAAAGGATGGAAGATCCTTCTGAAGTAAGACTTAGGCGAGCTCCATTCAAGTCCCAGCCATAACGCAGACTTCTTTAGACAGCCACAGTTCCCTTTTTGTAAAACCGGGCCGGTGGCGATGGGGAGAGTCATGCTTCCCTACCTCACGGAGCTGTCGGGAGGGTAAATCCATCCATGCTTCTGGGGTGCACAGATACTGCAGTGTGGGAGGCTGTATAAGTCATCCCAATGGACTCTGGCAATGTTTCGCAACCGGCGGCTTGGGACCCTCAGCGGGATCAAGGAAAGCAGTCCCGGGGGGTGGGGATGGTGATAGGGTGACCAGATGTCCTGATTTTATAGGGACAGTCCTGATATTTGGGGCTTTTTCTTATATAGGCTCCTATCACCCCCCCCCCCCCCCCGTCTTGATTTTTCACACTTGCTGTCTGGTCAGCCTAGACGGTGATGAGCTTGTGCGAATTTCATTACAATCAAAAACAAGAAAAACTACCCCACACCCTTCCCCTTCAAAGTCAAGTATTTTCTGTCAGCCTCTTGAAACACGCACACAAATCAAATATCTAGGCTTGGCATGGTTAGCATTGTTTTTTTCTCTCTTTCTTTTATGGTACATGTAAAGGGGGTGTGAAAACATTTGACTTCAAATAAGTGGCCACCAACCTGAAAAAGTTGAGAAATATTGGGCTATAGCAATATTGGCTTGAAAATCTGCGAGTGGAAGCAAAACATTAGTTATTTCCCCAGATTTTGTTCCTGGCTCTGTGGCTTTTGACAGGCCACTTGACCTTCTTGTTCCTCAGTTTCCCCATCTGTTAAACCAGAACAACAATTTTTACCTCACCAGGGGGTTGCAATGGCTTCATTAACCTTTGTAAAAGTGCTGTGAGATCCTCACATGAAAGGTGCCATTTATAGCTGCGGACTGCAAGGGTACGTCTTCACGGCTGCTGGGAGCAAGTCTCGCAGCCTGGGTAAGAACACAAGAACGGCCACAGTGGGTCAGACAAATGGTCCAACTCGCCCAGTACCCTGTCTTCTGCCAGTAACCCGTGTCAGATGCTTCAGAGGGAATGAACAGAACAGGCTATCCTTGAGCGATCCATCACAGCTTCTGGCAGTGGACAGATTTGAGCTAGTGTGCTAAAAATGACAAAGTAGAAGTTCTGGCTCGGGCTGGAGCTTGGGCTCTGAAGACTATGACGGGGGCGGGCTTCCTAGCCGAAGCACAAATGTCAAAGCAACGTCTAAGCAACTATTTATAGCGGGCCAGCCTGAGTTCCGCTAGCAGAAGTCTGTCCACCCAGGCTGCGAGATTAGCGGCCAGCAGTTGAGACACACTGTATATGTCAGGCTGGGAACTTCTTACAGGCACGAGTGAGCAGTGACTTCCTTGAACTGTCCTGTTGACTTCAGTGGCATTATCTGGATGAGTAATTGCTCATTCATGTGACTAACAGGTTAACGATGTGGCCACAAGGTAGTTCAAGAATATGTGTCATGACTAGAACTGAATGAAATTTTTCACACTGAACACTTTTTTCAGTGAGAAAAGAGGATTCCATGATGCCAAATCATTCTGTGAATTTGTGTTGTTTTTGCCAAATTGTTTTTCGTTTAGGAAAAAAAACTCAGAACATTTCATTTTGATATTTTTTTTTTAAAGGAAACATTTTGCTTTTTCAGTTTGAAATGATTTTTTTTGTTTCAAAATTTCCTTGGATTTTGTTTAAAAAAAAAAAAAGTTTCAAAAACATTTTAAAATGGTCAACATGGAAATGAAATGTTTCAGTTTGGTTGAAACAAAATGTTTCGATTGACCACAATGACGTTTTCTACTTGTCGATTCAACGAAAATTCCAAAAAAATTAATTTTTGGACTGATCCGAAATAGGTTTTTCTCCCGGATTTTTTGAAATTGTCAATGAACTGAAAAAAGAATTTTTTTTTTTGTTCAGATCTAGTTATGGTGATTTAAGAGGGAAACTGGATAACAGTGTAGAGGAGGTGTGTAGCTGTAAAGGAGGTGGGGAATTTGCTAGGGCTGTGAATGAAACTATAACTAATAGTAATGATATGCAATTAGAAAAGGGAAAAATTATCATAGAATCATAGAATCATAGAATATCAGGGTTGGAAGGGACCCCAGAAGGTCATCTAGTCCAACCCCCTGCTCAAAGCAGGACCAAGTCCCAGTTAAATCATCCCAGCCAGGGCTTTGTCAAGCCTGACCTTAAAAACCTGTAAGGAAGGAGATTCTACCACCTCCCTAGGTAACGCATTCCAGTGTTTCACCACCCTCTTAGTGAAAAAGTTTTTCCTAATATCCAATCTAAACCTCCCCCATTGCAACTTGAGACCATTACTCCTCGTTCTGTCATCTGCTACCATTGAGAACAGTCTAGAGCCATCCTCTTTGGAACCCCCTTTCAGGTAGTTGAAAGCAGCTATCAAATCCCCCCTCATTCTTCTCTTCTGCAGACTAAACAATCCCAGCTCCCTCAGCCTCTCCTCATAAGTCATGTGCTCTAGACCCCTAATCATTTTTGTTGCCCTTCGCTGGACTCTTTCCAATTTATCCACATCCTTCTTGTAGTGTGGGGCCCAAAACTGGACACAGTACTCCAGATGAGGCCTCACCAGTGTCGAATAGAGGGGAACGATCACGTCCCTCGATCTGCTCGCTATGCCCCTACTTATACATCCCAAAATGCCATTGGCCTTCTTGGCAACAAGGGCACACTGCTGACTCATATCCAGCTTCTCGTCCACTGTCACCCCTAGGTCCTTTTCCGCAGAACTGCTGCCTAGCCATTCGGTCCCTAGTCTGTAGCGGTGCATTGGGTTCTTCCGTCCTAAGTGCAGGACCCTGCACTTATCCTTATTGAACCTCATCAGATTTCTTTTGGCCCAATCCTCCAATTTGTCTAGGTCCTTCTGTATCCTATCCCTCCCCTCCAGCGTATCTACCACTCCTCCCAGTTTAGTATCATCCGCAAATTTGTTGAGAGTGCAATCCACACCATCCTCCAGATCATTTATGAAGATATTGAACAAAACCGGCCCCAGGACCGACCCCTGGGGCACTCCACTTGACACCGGCTGCCAACTAGACATGGAGCCATTGATCACTACCCGTTGAGCCCGACAATCTAGCCAGCTTTCTACCCACCTTATAGTGCATTCATCCAGCCCATACTTCCTTAACTTGCTGACAAGAATGCTGTGGGAGACCGTGTCAAAAGCTTTGCTAAAGTCAAGAAACAATACATCCACTGCTTTCCCTTCATCCACAGAACCAGTAATCTCATCATAAAAGGCGATTAGATTAGTCAGGCATGACCTTCCCTTGGTGAATCCATGCTGACTGTTCCTGATCACTTTCCTCTCCTCTAAGTGCTTCAGGATTGATTCTTTGAGGACCTGCTCCATGATTTTTCCAGGGACTGAGGTGAGGCTGACTGGCCTGTAGTTCCCAGGATCCTCCTTCTTCCCTTTTTTAAAGATGGGCACTACATTAGCCTTTTTCCAGTCATCCGGGACTTCCCCCGTTCGCCACGAGTTTTCAAAGATAATGGCCAAGGGCTCTGCAATCACAGCCGCCAATTCCTTCAGCACTCTCGGATGCAATTCGTCCGGCCCCATGGACTTGTGCACGTCCAGCTTTTCTAAATAGTCCCTAACCACCTCTATCTCTACAGAGGGCTGGCCATCTCTTCCCCATTTTGTGATGCCCAGCGCAGCAGTCTGGGAGCTGACCTTGTTAGTGAAAACAGAGGCAAAAAAAGCATTGAGTACATTAGCTTTTTCCACATCCTCTGTCACTAGGTTGCCTCCCTCATTCAGTAAGGGGCCCACACTTTCCTTGGCTTTCTTCTTGTTGCCAACATACCTGAAGAAACCCTTCTTGTTACTCTTGACATCTCTTGCTAGCTGCAGCTCCAGGTGCGATTTGGCCCTCCCGATATCTTTCCTACATGCCCGAGCAATATTTTTATACTCTTCCCTGGTCATACATCCAACCTTCCACTTCTTGTAAGCTTCTTTTTTATGTTTAAGATCCGCTAGGATTTCACCATTAAGCCAAGCTGGTCGCCTGCCATATTTACTATTCTTTCGACTCATCGGGATGGTTTGTCCCTGTAACCTCAACAGGGATTCCTTGAAATACAGCCAGCTCTCCTGGACTCCCTTCCCCCTCATGTTAGTCCCCCAGGGGATCCTGGCCATCTGTTCCCTGAGGGAGTCGAAGTCTGCTTTCCTGAAGTCCAGGGTCCGTATCCTGCTACTTACCTTCCTTCCCTGCGTCAGGATCCTGAACTCAACCAACTCATGGTCACTGCCTCCCAGATTCCCATCCACTTTTGCTTCCCCCACTAATTCTACCCGGTTTGTGAGCAGCAGGTCAAGAAAAGCGCCCCCCCTAGTTGGCTCCCCTAGCACTTGCACCAGGAAATTGTCCCCTACGCTTTCCAAAAACTTCCTGGATTGTCTATGCACCGCTGTATTGCTCTCCCAGCAGATATCAGGAAAATTAAAGTCACCCATGAGAAATTAAGCTGAATATCAGTAAAAACTTATGGACGGTGCGACCTGGGCCATTTTTTATATTACAGGTACATTTCTAAAGGATTCATAAATGCATGTTTACAGGCCTAAGCAGTATGTGCTTTAACTATAAACACATGAGCAGAAGGTGATATACAAGGTTTCAAGCAACCTATTTAGCAGTTGGACTCTATAACAATAGACTAAACTCTCTTATTAAATATCTGGTGCTTAACTTGGGTGCAAACTGAGTTCTGGGCAAAAGAACTTATCAGTCAATCAAACCCGTTTGCCCATTCACAGTGTATATCCACACTTGAGTCAAGGTATGCTTAAATTTGTCCATATTCTGCAAAGCACTTAATCCTGTGCTTAAATCCCATTGACCTCATTTAATTTCAATGGGACTTAAACGCATGCTGAAACCTAAGCACATGCTTTGCTGAATCAGGGCCGTATTTAACATGCAGGGTCACAAGAAGAAGAGGGATTAAAAAAATACCACAATACATTTCAAGCAGCATAAGCCTAGGATGTCAAGGGAGGAGCCAATGTGTAGTTTTCTACACTCTGTAGAAAATTTGTAATTGTAATTCACTCCACGATGAATATATATGTCACAGATGATGGTGGCTGACTCCCCATGTATGCCCTGGATGAATTGGTGGGTAGAAATCATGGCTGTTCTGGGGATAAACCAACAGGAGGACTATGAAACTACATTGTGTTACAACACAATTATGAAGGATGTGGTGTGTATATTGTGTTTCTGTTAGAGATGCATTGTATAACCATGTGTTTCCTTGAAATATATTATCCATTCATTAGATGTGTCTCTGTGATGTATAGAGTTGCAGGGTTCCTGGTAGACAGAGGAGACAAAGCTGGAACTCAATCTGTGTGGAAATTTGCTTAGAGAGACAATGCGGGCGAGGTAATATCTTTTTTTACCTCACCCTCTTGCATCCCTAATATCCTGGAATCAGTATGGCTACAACAACAATGGAAATCTGTTCACTTGTCTAGAATTTGTAGCTGTTTTCTTTACTAAATGCCTCCTGTTTTAAGATGAACTGTGACTCCATATATCATGGCACATGGAACTCACTTATGGAGGGGTGGGAAGATTGGTTTGTACCAGTAACAGGTGTTCAGAGGGTTCATTTCACATTCTTCTCTGAACTACACAAAACTCTTGGATCTATAAAGTGGTGCCAGAAATAGCATGGGAATAGGCTCGCTGATGAAATTTCTGGTACTGCCTGCTTCCCGTCGGCCTGGGAATATCTCAAGAAATACCCTTTTCCTGCTGTTTCAGCACTTTTAGCGTCTAATCTTAGAAGGGATCAGGAAGTGAGCAAAAGTTAAGTCATGGGGGTGGGGAGAGGAGAGGGCAGTGACTCAAACTTACCTTTAAAAGGTTTGGGGCCAAGTCAACAGCTAGTGTAAATGGCCGTAGCTCCATTGATGTCCATTAGGTACCAAGGAACGCATGGGAACATAGGCATTGTCCTGCTGGATCAGATCCATAGTCTGGTATCCCATCTCCAAAAGTGGCTGGTGTCAGATGCTCCAGAGGAAGTGGCAACACACCCTCTAGTGGGCAGTTATGGAAGAATTTACCCATCGGGAAATTTCTTCCCAGCCCACACAGTGAAGGTCATCTCATGCCCTGAAGCATGCATGTGCAAGCCCCTGATTCTTACAACAGATTGTTCAATTGTATTTCTGACTTCATGTTGCTTCTCCACCACTCGCGTTGCTTGGCATGTCTGCGATGAGCCCTCAATTTGTTTGCTGTGACGTGTGCGCGCACACACAGGCTGCATCCCAGCTCACCCTGGCAAAAGACTTTTGCAGCGGAGCCCACTTGTGACTCACTCCAGTGCTAACTTTACCTCACGTTTGTTTGTCCTTTCTTGACTGGACTAACATTTGCGTGTTTTGAGGACTACTCGTAGCCTCCCACACTGAGCTCTGCCCGGGCCCGCTTCTGTCTGAGCAGCTCTGATGAGCTTCCTTAGGACATACAGCAAGGAAAGGTCGGGGGCCAGGGATAGGGGACGGGAAAGAGAACCAACTCATTTATGAAAATCCCATTCCCATGACTTTTAAATCTGCGGCGCAGACGGCTCGTTCACTGGCTGCAGGGCACGTCAGGCGAAGGTCAGGCTCAAGAGTGGAAGGAGGGGCGAGAGGGGGAGCCAGCCCTGTGCTTGAATTAGGAGGTAAGAATTGGAGTATTAAACCCTGAAGGATCCCTGCACGTAGTCTGTCTCTCTCTCTCTCTCTCTCTCTCGTCAGAAGGCGGCATTGTAAACACTGACTCTGGGACTGATGGGTGTCAGTTATCGATTTCCCCCCCCCACACACACATCCCCTCTTGCTTGCCCTCTTTTACACAGAGAAATATAGTGTGTGAGAGAAGGGGGGGCAACGGGGGAAGATTTGTGCTGAGAATACAAGAGGGCTTTATGCATTCACCATTGCACGGCTGGAATGTTTCAATGCAGCCACATTTAAAAGCAAAAAAACAGGCAAACCGGAGACTGCAAAAGAGGATCCCAGAGGATGGTCCATGAGGAAGTTAGCTGGCTAGTGAGGGACAGGCCAGTTGTCACTTTGTGACTGCAAATGTATGTCTGCAGTAAAAGAAAGAGAGGCGTCCCTTCAAAACCGTATTCAGTAGCTCTTGGCCATCGAAATTCCTTCACTATCTCCATTTGATGGAGTCTGAGATTAGACACAGGCATCACTCCACAAGTCTAGATCCTCAGATCTTGCCCCCAGCTGGTTGCTCTGAGGCGGACTTGCCAACACGTCTGGTTAATAATCTTAATGCCAACTCAGGTTACATGTACAGATGAAAAAAGAACGATGCATGTTTAGTACTTTCCATTCCTCCCACTTCGCCACTGTCCTCACACCTGCTTTTTACTCCTAAAGCAGACAGCAGGGATAAGGTGCCACAAAACTGAAACTTTTTCTCGGGATTTTGCTAAAATATTTTGATTTTCTCATTGGGAAAACTGAAACGAAATATTCCATGTTGGGGGCAGTTTGACCCAAATCAATATATTTTGGTTTGTTGAACTGACCCAAAATATTTTGTTTCTAGTCAGTTCAGTATTAAGTTGCATTTCCCTGTGATGCCACATTGCCTTATGGGAGTTGTGGTGCAGGGGTTTGATGCCCCCCATTCTCTTCTGTGGGCCAGGTTTCCTGACTGGACTTCATCTCCTATAATGCATCGTGGTTTCCCCTCTGACCAGCCTGTGTGGGGTTTCCTGGTGTGGGCTTAGGCTGGGTGGCGCTTGGCTCAGGCGGCTCCTGGCAGTCCGCGCAGCGGGGCTAATGAAGGCTCCCTGCCTGCCATGGCTCCATGCTGCTCCCATAAGTGGCTGGCATGTCCGGCACCTAGGCGGAGGCATGGCCCACATCTGCAGGCACTGCCCCCGCAGCTCCCATTGGCCGCAGTTCCCGGCCAATAAGAGCTGCAGAGCCGGTGCTGGGGGCGGGGGCAGCACACGGAGCTTCCCTGGTTGTCCCTGTGCCTAGGAGCTGCAAGGACATACCAGCCACTTCTGGGAGCTACGCGGAGCCAACCGGACTTTTAACCCTGGCTTCTCCCCACAGTGGGGCAAGATGGTGCTCGCAGCTCCAGCCCTGTGTGGTGGGAGGGCATCGAGGCTCAGGACTTCCAGCCCACAGTGCAGAGACTTGCTGTGGGCTGGATGAAATTAAGCAGCGGGCCAGATCCAGCCTGCGGGCCGCAGGTTCCCCAACTCTGCTTTAGACTGTCGCCTGAAGTGAAGAGAAACTGTCCGTGTTCTGGCTGCAATCACAATAAGAAACCACCAGAGGCAGGACCAAATGGTGATTGACCTAACAAAGAGGATGAATCTGCTTCAGGTTCCTACCACCCACTCATCTGGGGCAAGGGGGCATCAGTGGCTGAAAACAGCCTTCAGACAGCCTTCTCTGTCTCAGATTTCTGACCTGTGGGCTGATACTCGATGTGTCTCGTCACTGAACTGGCATGATCATCACTGGCCTCTCTCTCTGTGAAGAGGCTCTTTCAGATCCCTCAAAATAATCCAGCCTGAGGTCTTCCAAAGAAAATACCAAAAATAAAGTAGATGTAGAGTTTGAAAACTACTCTCGTATTCTGCAGATGCCAATGTTGATCAGCCGGTATTTATGGCTGGGAACTTGAGTCAATGATCTCTGAACCAAACTGATGGTGGGTAGACCCTGTGCCAGGACTGAAAGGCCCCTGGAATGTCCCAGGGAGATGCTTCATTTTTATGACTTTGGAGGGAGACCTTTTTAAGAATGTTTCCTGCACACCTTCTCCTGCAACTTGTAAATGTTGTGAGCAAAGACAGCGAGGGTGGAGCTGGCTACACATGGCAGCATACAGGAAAGAGACAAAGGCATAAGTGAGATTCAGCACTAATTTCTAGAGTTATTCCTTTTTTTTTTTTTTTAAAGGAAAAGGACTCAGCTAATTACTTGTTTCAGCCACACTTTCTGGGGGGTGACAAGGAGGGGTATTCTGTTAAGGATGGAGGTAACATAGTATCATAGTACCGTAGGGCTGGAAGGGACAGTCATCTTGTCCATTCCCTTGCACTAAAGCAGGGCCAAGTAACTCTAGACCATCCCTGACAATTGCTTCTCTAACCTGTCCTTAAAAACCTCCAGTGATGGGGATTCCATGACTCCCCCTTGGTAACTTATCCCAGTACTTAACTATCCGTACATTCAGAAAGCTTTTGCTAATATCTAACTTAAATCTGACTTGCCGCAGATTAAGCTAATTTCTTTGAATCTTGCATGCATGGGCGTGTGTGTGTGTTTGGGACGGGGGGGGTGGTGGTACCAGGCACTTGTTCTCCCCGCCTTCTGCCCCTGCTGGAAAACCTGCTGCCTTGGTGTACCCTCTTCAAGGAAGCAGCCCTTTAAGAAAAGAGAGGCAGCAAGTTCGGGACCTCACGGGTTGGCTAGAAAGGCCTGTCTAGGTCAGCTGCTGATGGAACCAGCAAGACTCGGTGCTCCAGTGCCTTGAAGGGCTGGGAGCAGGCAGCAGCCAATCAGGGCCCAGCATGCCAAATAAGAGGGGCTGTCTGCTTCTATCAAATGGCAGTTCTAGATTTTCCCGCTACCATACCCCAAGAGGCCAGGTTGGCTTAGGGCCTATTGCTGACCACACTTTCTGTTGGGGTCACTGAGAGGCCTTTTCCATATAGTTTGTGTGAAATGACCAAAACGTTTCAGTGGCAAGTTTTGAAAAGAATGAAAATATTTTTTCTGTCAAAAATTGCCACAGAAAATACATACCTAGTACTGATCAGCTCCAATCCAGACATTAGACTGCTCAAATCTAGGGAGCCAGGACAGCCCAGGAAGACTCCATCTATGTTGTTCAGTGGTCCATTTTGTTAGAAAGAGGTCCTTTCATGAAGCAGTACCTCATTTCACCCTTGATTAGGCTGAGCTCCATGGATATATCATGGCCACTGACTACAGTTTGTGAACCAGGGTGGATGGATTATAGGCTTGGGCAAAAAGGATCCCTGAGTCTTCATGTCTGCTCTGCCACTGATTTATTATGCAG
Source organism: Chelonia mydas (assembly GCF_015237465.2). Classification (NCBI taxonomy): domain Eukaryota; kingdom Metazoa; phylum Chordata; order Testudines; family Cheloniidae; genus Chelonia; species Chelonia mydas. The sequence goes on from NC_057850.1 coordinate 255,154,407, forward strand.
CCTTGGGCAAGTCAATTACCTTCTACATATCTCAGGTTTAACTATTATTATGTCAATCTCAGTGGCCTGGAAATTAGGTTGGAAGTATCACAAGAACAAGTTTCACAGGCCTTCCTGGTGATGGCCTGCCCACACCTCTTGCTTATTTCAGTACTACTGCTTCAGTCCCAGGTGAAACCAAGACATGCAAAGACGCACAAAAATTGAGGAACACACATGGAAATTAATGAGGAAAAAAATAAACCAAACTTTTTCAGATCCCTACAAAGAAGGTTCTGGGTTAAATTTGGATTTCTGGGGGAAGATTTGGGTTGGTTCGTATTTTGGCCAAACCAGTTTGCCCATTGTTGGTTCTTATCTGCCATACATGGGCCTGGGGAAATGAAAATTGCCTCCTTGAAGGTTTCCATTAATGACTTGTGCTAAACCCATTGACGCTGGGGTGGGGTTTTGAAAAGTGCCTAGGGGAGTTAGATGCCCAGTTCCCGCTAAATCTCAATGGGAGATGCTTTTGAAAACGCAACTCCCTCTGCTTATTCAAGTGAGCAAATGGACTCCTTAATGCGGCTGAGTGGCCACGTGAAGAGAAAGTGACGGAGCGCCCAAAAAATGTATCAGACAAAGGCATGCAGGCAAATCCCCTTATCTTTCTACCTTGCAAGCAATATCTGGGTATATATCTTATGGAGAAAAGGATTAAACATCTACAGATCTATCTAATTTCAGATATTTCTAACATGATTATCCTGTGCAGTATCAAACCTGTCTGACAAAAAGCTGGCAAAGGAATCAATGTGCCAACCTTGCCCAGAGATAATTCTTTGCAAGAATCCTATCACCTGTTGTAAACCAGCACACACAAGGCTACATTGAGTTCACAACCGTTGACAGTTGCCCCCTGGCTACCATTCACTTCTCATGCGAAGCAGGTGGGCGGAGTCTGAGGCAGGTCAGCTGTAGAAGGAAACAAGCAAGGAAACACCTTGAAAAAATAACATGACAGCATTCTGCAGGGGGCTGCTCTGAGACAGACCAGGGCTGCGGCTTACGGCCACGTGTTTTCATAATAAAGGAAATGTGTGAAATGCCAAAGGTGGCTGGAGGAAGCATGCTGCTATGTGAGCTTTGGATCACTAGTGATTTATGTTGCAGCTTTCATCCTGAGTGAGCTACCTATCTATGCAGAGAGAGAGAGAGAGAGAGAGGCGGAGGTAGCGGTCTGGGGCTCCCCCATCCCGAGGAATGGTGAGAGGGAGCTCAGGGCTGGGGCAGGGGTGCGGCTTTGGGAGGGAGTTAGGGTGTGGGAGGGGGTGCAGGGCTGGGTCAGGATGTTGGGGGGCAGGAGAAGGCTCAGGGCTGGGGAAGGGGGTTGGGATGGGGATCGGGGCACGGGCTCCAGCCGGGCGGTGCTTACCTCAGGCGACTTTCAGTTGGCGATGCAACAGAGCTAAGGCAGGCTCCCTGTCTGCCCTGGCTCCACGCAGATCCTTTTAACAGCCCGGTCAGCCCTGCTGACCAGAGCTGCCAGGATCCCCTTTCGACCGGGCGTTCTGGTTGAAAACCGCATGCCTGGCAACCCTACCTACATTCCAGGCTAGAGGCCTAACCCCTAGATAATCCTTCCCTCCAAGTTCGGAGTCCCTCCAGTAGTAGGCTGTAGTACAGATTCACACTAAGCATTTTAAGGGTTTAATCCAAAGCCCATCAAAATCAATGGGAGACTTTCTGTGGAATGCAATGTGCTCTGGGTTTGGTCCTAAAACACTCTGGGGAGAGATTCTCAACTACTGTAAATCAACGTAGCTTTGTTGGAGTCAATGCTTTGCCACCGATTTATTCCAGCTAGGAACCTGGCCCAATTATTCTGCCGTTTGTTTTTTGTCTAGTTCTCACCTTACATGTAGCACATGGAACGGTGACTTGTCAATCGATAGGTGAGCCCGATTCGGTAGCTGTCGCAATGTTATCTATAGGTTACCCAGGCGATAAGAACCCTTGGCTTTGGAAATCAGGCCAGGAATTTCACAAAGGATTCCTTCACGCTCAGTAACACCTCTCGACCTGCCAAGCTGGGATCCCAAGGTGTGACAAAGACCCAAAATGAGGGACAACAAAAATTCAGCTTTGCAGCAACCTTAAAATTATTACTATGAACCATAATTATTATGGCAGTGCAACCAAGACCGGGACCCCATTGTGCTAGGTTCTGTACTAACTCAGCATAGCTGACAGTCCCTGTCTGAAAGAGTTCACAATCTAAATAGTCAAGACAGATACAGGGTGGGGGAAGGGAAGAACGCACAAGCGGGGCGAACAATGTGATGGCAGCAAATGTCATCATAGTTCCGTGATTTCTCTTGGTTTTGGAGGGGGGAGTTAGTCAGGAGGGGATCCACAGGACAGGGCTGAGGAGAAGGGAAATAAGAGGGACAGGAGCGAAGCTGAGGTGAAGAGGCTGGGAGGGAGAAGGTTGGAGCAATAAGCCCAGCTGCACAAGGCCAGTGCAGAACTGTGCATGGTGTATAGAAAGCCCAGTCAGAACAGTAGAAAGTTCTCTGAATGTCCAGATATCCCTGCTTTGGCTGCTCTTGCAGGCTGGAGTCTCTGTCTAGTGTTTCCCCAAGGCCACAGGGCTGGAGGATAGGACACCCCAACTGGGTCCCGCTGCCCCGAGGGTGGTTTGGGGCGCCTTCCTTTGGCCTCAGTGAGTGTTTCTATCACCTCTGGCTCATTAGTCCTTATTTCTGATAAGTAACTTTCAACAGTAAACAGGAGGGGAAATGGAGTTATTAATGAATGGTGTCCGGTCGGATGAGGGTTGTTTGAAATGCACATCCATCACTTCTGCTTGGACAGCCCGGGAGGGAAGAGGCATGGAAATTACAGTGATAAGTGTAATATCTTGGGACCAACACAGTGACAACTACACTATATACAAGGATAAGTATCATTGAAATGGCTTGCGTGGTTTCCCTGCGTTAGCTGCCTCTGCATCCCACACCAAACTGGGAATGTTGTAACTTGGATTTTGAAGAGCTTTGCCGAGCTGGCTGGGATTAGTTACATGATGAACGTGAAGCATGTGTCTGCTAAACTGGGGCCTAGGAAAGGCACCCGGCAAGCTACCCCGTTGATCTCAGTGGAACTAGTCAATTAAACAGACCCGCACAATTTTGGTCCAAGCGTTTGGTGTGATTTAGCCCTAAGACTATTCTGCCCTCTAGAGCTTTAAGGACAACTTGGTTATGAAGCCTTCAGGATGTGTTTGTTTTTGAATAACATCTCTGGATGGTTTGTTCTTGAATAACATCTCTATTCCTTCTTACAGGTGAAATTTTCACCTGTGTTTTATTGAGGTTATTGTATTACCTCGGAAGTTTTATTGTCCTGGTTATTATAGGAAGGAGGGTTGAGCAAAGGTGGGTAAGATGTTGAATCAGAATACTCGGGTGTTAACGTAGCCAGATCTCTGAGTTCTTATAACTTTATTAGCTTGATATCTCACCTGCCATTTGCCAGTTATTATCTCACCTGCCGTTCTTATCTCTTTCCTTTAATGACTGACTGTGCATGGTGTAAAGTATCAAAGCTGTGAACGGAGCTGGAAAGGCCCTTGAAATACACCTGGTTTTAGTTGAGACTCTGCTTGAAACGCTGGTCTGTCGTTCATCTCTACTGACCTAGGCCCTGATCCTGCAAGGCCATAGGCCACGACACACTGTTTGTAGTCCCACTGACTTCAGTGACTTGGTGACTTCAGTGGGACTTCTTACAGGGCATTGAGTTAGGAAGCTGGGGTGTAAGCCTTTCCAGTATTGGGGCCTTAATTTGGAGTGACTCTTGGGTTAAAATAGAATATATATATAAAATATATATATATAATTTCCCACCCAGTTTTTAAGGTCTTCTTCCCCGACATTCCTGAGACCCCATCCAAAATTTAAACTGGATTTTTATCTCTAAAGGCAAACTATTAGGGAGAATTAACTTTTTTGGCGTAAATTACTGATTTGGGTTCTGATCCAGGAAAGGACATACTCACGTGCTTAACATTAAGTATGTGCTCAAGTTCTTTGCTGAATGGAGTTTTAATTCACATTCAGATGACTAGGTAGGATAGCATTCAAAGAAATATTAATGGTTATTAATACAAGAGCTCTCCAACAAACTAAAAAGAATCTAAGCCCAGCTGTATGGTAACGTCCTTGTTAGCTGGATCAACCTCTTGTTGGTTATGTGTTTTCAGATTGCTTTTTGGATGCCTCTTGCTTCTAGTATCCTCTATATGTCTTTATTTTCCTTCTGTCTATACTATTGTTGTTGTTGTTGTTGTTGTTATTTATTATTTATTAATAATTATTATTTATTTCTATTACAGTTGCACTTAAGAGCCCATGTCATGTGAAATTGTGACCGGTTGTTATTTTGGGATATGTAGTTACAGGTAGTGATGGCCAAAACATTGTAAAACTTTGGCAAAAATTTGTTGCACAATTAATTTTGTCTGGTTTTGATCAGCTTACAGACTGCTTGAGATTGTTTGAAAATTCAACATTTCAATGAAAAATTTCAAAACTTTTCCATGAAAAGCTGTTGGCCCTTTCCCTCCAGCTCTAGTTACTGATGATTATTTGGGAGGTCTGTCACTATAGAGCAGCACCAGTGAAATTTCCCAGAAGACATTTTGATTTGGGAAGGAACACAGAATAGGAGCTGGGTTAAAAACAAAATATCAAACAAAAAACCCAAAATAACAAAAAACACCACGAGAACTGAGCAGAGGGGCCTAAACATGGCCATCAGCTCATTTCAGTGTGGCCATCCAGCATAAATGAATGCAGAGTCAAGGCTACCATATGGGGGATGCAATTAAGGGAATAAAGCTTTTTCTAATTGTTAACCATGGACTGACTTGTTCTACTACCTTAGTGAAGTGGAAGGACTGTGGTAAATGAGTATTGTGAGGAGTTCACTTGAATAAAAAGATATACTACCTCTGATGAAGCCTGGAAGCACAGAAACAATATTTCTCTGCTGTGGAGATGAGGACTTTGGGGTCACATGGTGAGAGCTGGACATTTGGATTTAGGGCTTCTGTTTTTTATTTCTGGCTCTTCCACTGACTTCCTGCATGGCCTCTATTCTTTCTCCTAACTTCTCTCCATTGAGAGAGTATTACAATTTGTTAAGCACCGACAGTAAGCTCAGCGCTGTACAATACCGAAAATGCAGATGGTCTCTGCCCCGTAGAGCATACTGAGTAGTATAAAGAAGGGACTTACTAGGAATTTGGGTGAGGGGAGCTGGTAGAGCTGTTGACACCTCTTATGGGGATGGTGTACGAAGTGGATCTGAAAGAAGGATTTAAATGGGGAGTGATAGTGTTTGTGCGAACTGGGATTGGGAGAAATTCCCTGTGTAACTCCATGCTGGGGGAGAGTGGGTCTTTGTCGCTCTGCGGAGGTTGGGCCATTTAAGAGGTTTATGAGTCTACTCCTACGTGAAGTGATGGGACTGGGGGTAAAATTTTCAAAAGCACTTAAGTGACTTAGGAGCGTATCTCTGATTTTCAAGGAAGACTTAGGCAATTAGGCCCGGATCCTCAAAGATACTTAGGTGCCTCTCTCAGACCAGTATCAGTTGGAATCAATGAGAGCTAGGTGCCTAAATACCTTTGGGGATCTGAGCCTGAGGAATATAAGTTTCATTAACTGGGGCATCAGCTCTGAAGTGCCTTGGAGTATGTCTACACAGCCCATGTCAGTGAGCCTCCGAGCCTGGGTTGGCAGACCTGGGCTTGTGTTATGGCCCTAAAAATAGCTGCGTAGACAGCCCTCTTAAGTTGTGGCCCACCCCTCTCCCTGAGCTTCAGAGCCCAAGCTGCAATGTCTACGCTGCCATTTTTTGCACCACAGCGTGGGCCCCATGAGTCTGAGTCTGTCGACCCAGGCTCAGAACCTCGCTGCTGTGGGCTGTGGAGATGTAACCTAATCACTTACGGAAACAGGACCCAGCCTCCTAAGTCACTTAAGTACTTATGTCAACATTACCCTTTAATTTTTAGCTCAATTGACAGCAATTCTTGCATTTTAGCAGATTCAAATCCTGTTGTCAGGGGCAGGTTGATTACACATACTTCTGTAAAATATGTCCAATAAACTTCTTTGCATCTTAGGGAGAGCAGGTGAAAAAAAATCCATTTTTATTTCTGTGACAAGATTGAAACAAAATGATTTTGTTTGAAATTTTTTCACAGAAAACGTTGATTTTTTTTTTCACCAGGAAAATCCCAAACAAAACCAATTTTTTGGGTCTCATTTCGAATCAGCATTTTCCTGGTGTTCTGCCTTTTCAAAAACCAAGTGTCCGTTGGAATTAAAATGAAAGGAACATTTTTGTTTTGTTTCATAGTCTTTTTCAGCTGAAAAATCAACCAATGTAGCTGACCACAAACTGCTTTCAAGAAATTTTTTTTTTTCAGGAAACATTTCTTTGATTAAAAGAAAATTTTGGTCAAAAATGATCAACCAGCTCTATGCTCAGGATGGATGGAAAGTTTACTTAGTTAATGGAAAACGTATTGAGATTCTCAGAAGGACTGTGATTTAAAAACCCAACTCATTAATACATCAATGGGGTAGACACCAAAGAGGGAGAAGAGCTATTTAAACTAAAGGTCAATGTTGGCACAAGTGCAAAGGAGGGTAAACTGGCCGTGAATATATTTAGGCGGGAAATTAGAAGAAAGTTTTTAACCATCAGAGGAGTGAGGCTCTTGAATGGCCTCCCAAATAGGAGTAGTGGGGGGAAAAACCTGACTAGGACTAAGATGTCACTTGACAAGTGTATGAATGGAATTATATGGCAGGGTTGCTTGTGATGTCATGGGACTGGACTCAATGACTCGGGTGGTCTCTTCCAGTCCTGCGTCTGCAATTCATGTGTATTTCCAACTCTTTCAAAGGCTACTTGCAAAGACACAAGTCTTTCCATCCAGCCCTGGATGAGGCGAGACTGCAATAGTCATTGCTACCTTCGACAAAAGAAAAAAAATGTTTTTGGACTACACAACATCTGGCCACAATTAATTTGGTATCTCCCATTTTTCGAGCTGACATCAGCAATAATTTCTATTGCCCCCCCCCCCCCCCCTTTTATGTTTTGTAGTACGTGAGACATGCTTCCGTGGGGAGCAAAACCATAATGTAAGATGGTCATTCTTTGTCTGCATCATTTCTTTCCAAAATGGATTGGTCTCAGGACAACCTGATGGCTCACACACTGAAGTCCATTTTTTCCTCCTGTGTCATTTCCAGCATTTGTCATCACCTCATACTTCCAGCTTTAAGTACTGTCTGGGGAGTTGCATAACTTCTGTGCAAAATTCAGATACAAATCAATCCATAATTTAGGCATTAAAAAGAAGCCAGATTGTCCTCTGCTGGAACGCAGTCAGTTAAATCATATTTTTTTTGCTATTTGTGTTGGGTCCGTGAAGACAACACTCATTTTTCATTTTTATGGCCTCTTAACATGAACTCCTTGTAAGCTCGTAACCTGCCACGTGATTAAATACACAGAAAAACAAAACCCAGTACAGGCTTAATTTTAAAACAGACCCGAAGAAGAGCTCTGTGTAAGCATGTCTCTTTCACCAACACAAGTTGGTCCAATAGGAGACATTCCTTCAGTCACCTTTTCTTTTTAAAACAATGTTGAATTTGGGGATTAAACTGAGAGAAGTGAGGCAGGGTGGTTCTCTCAGTAGGATGCTGGCAGTTGAGTAAGGAGACCTGAGTTCTGTTTCTGGAACAACCATTGGCTTCATGTGTAACCCTTGGGCAAGTCACTTTCCTGCTCTGTGCCTAAGTTTACCCATCTGTAAAATGTGGATCATGATGGTGTTAGAGTAGGAGGGTGTCCTAGCTGGTAGGCTACTAGACAGGGACTCAGGAGAACTGCAGCCAATTCCTGGCTGAATCAAAAGATCTTTTGTGTGATCTTGGGCAAGTCACTTAATCCAACCTTGCCCCTCAGTTCCCCATCTTTACAATGGGTATAATGCTTCTTTACCTCACAGGGATGTTACGAAGGCATAATCCATTAGCGATTGTGAGGTGCTGAGCTGTCATAGCGATGAGGGCCATGTACGTAAATAGATGCTTATCCACTTTGGTGAAGTGCTTTGAGACCAACCGATAAAAGGATTAAGTGTTATCTTTTGGGCTGGTTGGAAAAGAGGGGGAGAAATATCTGCTGTGAACATTTTTTTTTCATTTTTTCCTCATTTGTTTTTACATTTGAAATAGGGCTAATAATAATACCTTTCTCCTACCCTTTGTCTTGCTGGTCTACTTAGATTGTAAGATGTCTCTTGCTGCATGAATGTCTATGTTGCAATCGGAGGTGTGTGACGGCAGCACGGGGAGTCATGCCCAAGCTAGCTTTGATCTAACTAGCTTGAATATCAACAGCAGGGAAGGCCCAGCAGCATGTGAGTACATACCCGGGGCCCTGGTGGAGTTAGATGGCCTACAGTGCCACGGCTTCACTGCTGTTCTTATTCAAGCTACGTGACTGCTAGCTTGGGGATGTCTACACACACTGCAGCCTCACCTCTGATTGCAGTTTTCAGAGTAACAGCCGTGTTAGTCTGTATTTGCAAAAAGAAAAGGAGGACTTAAAGACTAACCAATTTATTTAAGCATAAGCTTTCGTGAGCTACAGCTCACTTCATCGGATGCATTCAGTGGAAAATACAGTGAGGAGATTTATATACACACAGAACATGAAAAAATGGGTGTTTATCACTACAAAAGGTTTTCTCTCCCCCCACCCCACTCTCCTGCTGGTAATAGCTTATCTAAAGTGATCACTCTCCTTACAATGTGTATGATAATCAAAGTGGGCCATTTCCAGCACAAATCCAGGTTTTCTCCCCCCCCCCCCCCGCAACACCCTGATTGCAGTGTGGTCATACCTTATGTGTATGGACCGTGTCTAGTAGATTGGGCCTGTACGTGCGACTGTAACATCATAACTAAGAAGAAGAGTGATTTGTCAGATGAAGGGAATGGCCTGTAATAGGAGAAACAGCTTTGTTGAGATTAAGTCACTGAGCCTTTGGGAAAACAGGGATTCTAGTTACTGCTACGTAAATGGAGACCAAGCAGGATCTGAGCATTTAAAACTGTTCCAGCTTCAGAATTAACATGAAACAGGAGGTCCTGAATGGTTACTAAGGAAGGCCAAGTCCAAGCTGGATTCATCCACACCGTGGCTCGCCTGTGGGATAATTTGCCTGCAGAAGTAATAGAGTCCTAATGGAGTTAAAGCTCAACAGATATCAAAGCGAGACTCATTGGCTGAGATTTTCAGAAGTGGCCATGGCATTTGGACGAGGGGCCAGATCCAGTTGGGGTGGAGCCATTGATTTCAGTGGAGCTATGCTGATTTACACTAGTTGGGGACTCTAGCCCAAAGGTTTTTGTAACCGAGATAGCCTTTGAGACATCTACCCACCTATCCCTTACGGGACTCATGACAGCGGTATCTGATCCTTTCTCACAGCATTTTGCACATCTGTCTCTAGTTCAGCATGAAAACTAGGAAGCTTCTAAACTAGGTATTTATGCCATGCCTCTCAGTGTGGGTATCCAAGTGCTCGTCTTGGGCAGGAAAAGGTGGGCATATGTTAATGCAGCTATTGTAAAGCTCAGAACAAGATTCAGGCTTTGAGAAGCTGCGTGCATTACAGGGCCAGCTGATGTGAATTGGCCACACTTTGGGTTTGATGCAGCTGCACTGATTTAAAGAAGGTGAGGATCGGGTCTTATTTCTCATTTTATTCCAGGAGGGCCCAAGATATAGCTTGTGGATTTCTAAAACGTGAACCCAGCCACCTTCTCCCTGTACATGTAGGGTGAGGAGGAAGTAGAGATTACTACTTGTTTTTTAATCTTTGACCCCAAACAATAATCAGTTTTCTTCAATCCAGGAAGAAAATAGAATAAGTAATTAATAGATTCATAGTTTCCAAGGCCAGAAGGGATCAGTGTAAACATCTAGTCAGACCTCCTGCATAGCACACTTTGAACTAGAGCATTTCTCTTTTTAAAAAAATACAGTTTTGACAAATTTCTCAACTCTATAAAATTTTTGAAAAAAAAAGTTTTGAAAGTTTCACAATGTTTCATTTTTGACATTTTCAAAATGAAAAAAACAATCCATTGTTTCTGGTTCAAAATGACTTTGTTTAGAAAGTCAAGCTAATTAGAGTAAACCGTGGAAATCCAAATGAAACATTTAGAAATGATCCATAGGAAATGTTTGGATTGACCTGAACTATAGTTTGTTTCAGATTGTTTCTGTGAAAATGTTAGATTTTGACTTTTCATCCCCATTCAGGACAGGAAAATGTTTTGAAATCTTGAAAATTTTCATGGATAGAAAAACCGTTTCCCACCCAGCTTTACTTCCACCATGTTTCCACCCTAATAGAAGTCACCAATGGGAATTTTTCCTTCTTTCAGCTTCATTATATTCCTCCTACTTCTACTTAGTTTCTCCCTTGTGGAAGAGGAAAGATCCATGTGCAGAAGATCTCTTCCACACGTGGATTTAAGTGAGGTCGTCTAAATCCAGTCAGGTTGGCACTAGGGTGACCAGATGTCTCAATTTTATAGGGACAGTGCTGATATTTGGGGCTTTGTCTTATTAGGCACCTATTACCCCACACCCCGTCCTGATTTTTCACACTTGCTCTCTGGTCACCATAGGTGACTCTGACCCATCCTTTATCCTTATGGCTTCATTTCAGCAAAGTCTTTAAACACATGTATAACTTAAGCCCCCATCAATAACCCCACTGGGGGGGGGGGCGTCTTTAAGGGTATGTTTACTCTGTAGAAAGCCCACCTTCAACCGTGAGTTTCAGAGCCTGAGGCAACAGACTTGGCCTTGCAAGACTTGCGCGACAGCCATAAAAATAGCCATGTCGATGTTCCGGCTCCAGCTGGAGCTTGGGTTCTGACGCCGGGGGAGCAGGTGGGTCTCAAAGCCTGAGCTCAAGCCCTTGCCACAATTCAAAGCAGTGTCTGTGCAGCTAGTTTTGAGCATGGTAGCATGATCCCTGCCAGCCCAAGTCTGTTGAGACGGGCTTTGAGACTCGCAGCTGCGGGGCTTTGTTTTTTGTCTTAAGAGCTTTTCTCCACTAGGATGGGGCTGAATGAAAGCGCCAGCACTTCAGACCGGGCCAAGGGCTCAGCTCCTGCAGGAGTATAATTATATCGGAATCTCAGCTGTAATTTTTTCTTTTAAGTAAGTTTCGAGGCCTTCTGGTTGCAAAGAAAATGTGATCTGAGAGTAACCCCATGCATTGACCTCTGCTAGAGTCTGCAGAGAGCCTGAAATAATTGCTCTGCAAGGGGTTATGCCTACAGGGGGTGTTAAATCCAAGAGCCATCCTCTTAGGGGTTCTCTGCCCCAATTAAGGGTGGGGCCATATGGGTGAAGCAATGGGGATCCCCATATTGTGATGTGCCTCGGGCCCCAGTTGTCTTAATTTGGTCCTGCACTAAGGACACTGGTGAAGTGACATTGATGCAGTTACACTGGGGTAACCCACTAACCTTGCACCAGTACAAAACAGGCCATTGTGCACCAGTGCAACTTACCCATCTTGCATTGGCCCCATGCATTGGGACTGGGGGTTAGCACCAGATAAGCTCGGCAGGCAGGGTCTCAGTCACGGTGCCTCCTGGGGCACTGCCATTTACGGATCACTGTTTGCTCCGTGCTGTGCCTGAAGGCACAATCTAGCCCATCTGATCCACACAGCACCTTCTACAAGCCTCTATGTGCTTCACAATTTGGGGGGTTTCTTTTTGTTTTGTTCACCTTCCTAAATTTCTCCTGGATCAGATGAGAAGGATGTTTCCAGGGTAGAGGGTTTTGCTGTGTATATTTCAGCGAGAGATTACTCCTGCACCCTTCTCCAGCAAAGTGGCACGGGAACGGCATCTCTCCCTGCACCTGTGAGGCAGGGCTGGCAGAATATGCTCGGTGACACGTACGGCGAAGCCCTTAGCAAATGCTGACTGAGTGTGCTGAGAAGTGATGGCTGAAATTCATTTAGAGCGTTAGTATTACACAACCAATTTTTTTATTTTTTTTCCCCCTGCACATAATTGTGGCTGTACTCCAAGGGAGTCTGTTTCCAAGGACAAGTTTCAAAGTTCAGCTGTTTTTGAATTATCTGTCTGGATAAAAATAAAAAAAATATGGCAATCAAATTTTTAATTTATTTTTTTTTTTGCAATGGAAAATGTGTATCCCCACCCCCCCAAGCCCTGCTTAAATCAAAGACCACCCAATGCATTTTTCTCATACTTTTCAGCTGAGCTCAAGCATGAAACATGTCAGCCTCCGACCCAAGGCAGAATGTTTCAGGAAAGGCTACGGGCTGGTAAGAATAAGGGATTACACCTGCAATTGTGTTACAGCCTTAATCACAGAGGGTTCGACAATAACATACTTGTTTCAGTCAAGCTTAGATATTTATATGGCTCCTCTGCTCATAGTTCCTAAGTATCTCACAACTAGAGTCAATTGGGGTCTTTTTGACAAGACGTTTTTCAGACGGAAAATGCTAAACTGTCAAACCCAAAACGTGTTGTGGGAATGGATCAGTTTCTGTGTCACTTCCTCCAAAAGGGGTCCCAGGTCCAGGATGGAATTTCTGGTCGGAGAAGGAGAACAGTAGACCCATGCTAGCATGGCCAGAGGGTAAGAGAGCTTATATGAGAGATCCAGGTCCAACTCTCCCCTCTGTCTGAGTCTAAGTAAGGATTTCAAGTTGGATTTCTCACATCCCTGGTCAGTGTCTAACCTTTGGGCACTGGCTATTCTAGGGTAGGATTTTCTCGTGAAAAAAATTAAAAGGTCTGTCTTGTTCCGACTCAAATTTGAACCCTTCAATTTTTTCGTGAAACAGAATTCTTCTTTCTCAGCCAGCCCTACTCACAACACTGCCGTGAGGTAGGGCAGTGTTACCGTCCCCTTTGTACAGAGGGGGAACTGAGGCACAAAGCAACTAGGTGACTTGGCCAAGGTCCCAAAGGAAGTCTATGGCAGAGCAGTAATTCAAACCCAGGTTTCCAAGTCTTAGGCTAATGCCCTAAGCACTGGATCGTCCTTCCTTAATGAGCCAGTTTTATTGAGATTGGTTGCAGAACATGCCTGTAATACTCTGCCATAAAGACAGTAGCAATTGTTTTGATTTTTGAACTTTTAAACACATTTTGAATCAGTTTTGATGATTTTTGTTTTGTTTTGTGCAACTTTGTTCATATTTCGACCAGCTCTGCTTCCAGCCCATTCTCTTCTAACGCGCCAGAGCAGTCTCATTTTCTCCTTTGTATATGAACTAAAATTACATCTTTGCTCCAGGGAGATTATCTTGGCTGATTATTTTTAATTAATGGTATGAGATATTGAAATGGAATGTGCCCAGTGATCCAGTCCTGGAGGTTTAGAAGGAACAGGAAAAAAATATGGAGAAATCTGCAAGAAGGAACAGGAAGGTGGTATTGCCATTTTTACCTCTTCTCAGTCTATTTCACTTGCCCCTCTTCCTGATCTCTCAGCATGAATGAGAGCCAAAGACTATGAGCTGGTGTAAGTCAGCATAGTTCCACTGAAGTAAATGAAGTTACACCACTTGACATCAGCCGAGGATCTGTCCCTATAGCCCAATGAAAACGTAACCCGTGCCTGCTTGGTGTGAGGCTCTGTCCCCCTCTAGTCACGCCTAGCGCAGCTAGAAATTGATGAGTTTGCTACAGCCGCAGTTAAGAGCTCAGTGGCTTTTAGCTCATGCCGCAGAGGCTCAGACACTAAGCTTCAGAGGTTGCAGGTTCGATCCCACCCATTTGCAAAAATTTAAAGGGAACCATTAAAGCTAAGGAGACCTAAAATAAAAACCAGAACAGGTACTTGGCTATTGCACTGAGGTGAGTGTTAGAAATGCCTATGAGACAGGCATACCAGAACTCAAAATATAACTCAGGCGGATCTATTTTGCACGTTCGATGCATTTTTCATGCCTGTGCATATCTGCACTTTCTGGCGTAAGCCAGAAATCTTGAGAAAGAGCCTGTACTTGTGAGCTTCCCAGCTCATACTTTATAGACTCACGAGGCTCAGGTTTGGTTCTGAGCTACATCAAGGCTATTTTCTTTTTCAAATCAAGCCTCAGATCCTTTTGTGGTGCCCTTGTCACTTGCTCAAATGGGGCCTAGTAGCTATGTTTTGATGCTTGAGCACGTATGCGAAAAGGAAATGATGCAACCCTCTTCCCTGCCTGTCAGTCAGTAGCCTGACACTCTAAGGGCCATAAGCAATTCATGGCGTCCACTACCATGTGGGGATGAGGCTTGCTGCAAATGTGACGGGGAATTAAACCAGGACCCCAGAGGTTCGCTGGCAGCTGCTCTACTAGACTAACTAAAATGAATCCTTCACCTGGAAGAGCCAGAGAGATCGGAACTAAATTTGTCTCAGATGGATGTCACTCTCTGCATATCTTCCGGCCCATGCTTGGGAACAGGCTGGGCATGTAAATGTATAGCAAGGCTGCACAGCAAGACCATAAGCCTGGTCAACTTCAGTAGCGAGCAGAGAGACAATGTGGAGCACCTGCTTTGTTCTTGGGAGATGGAAAACATTTCTCTTTCTTTCTTTCTTTCTTTCTTTCTTTCTTTCTTTCTTTCTTTCTTTCTTTCTTTCTTTTTTCTTCCTTTCTTTCTTTCTTTTCTTCATTCATTCCTCCTCTTTCATCTGATAAACAATGGGTCCCCACCGTCGTCTCACAGGATGAGAAATTAATATGGCTGATTTTTGTTTGCCTTGCTGTTTTATGTCTCTTTGATTCGCCACTGTCCCAGAAGATGTGATGGGGAGCACTGGCATAGAACCAGCAGGGTGCAGCAGTGTGCAAAACATTTGTTCTGCATTACACAAGTATTTTAACTATGGAGCCCGCTCCAGAGGGTGCGATTCTGTTGACATCAGTGAAATTACATAGATTTGAATTTGGTCCATCGTGGGTTATTTTGGTACGTTCAGTGCAACAGATCTGCAGAGTTGACAATGATGATTTTAAGAGAGATTTATCATCCAACAGAAATTCCCTGTAGTATGTTTGTTAGAGATGGAACTCCATTGTGTTGGGTCCTGTACAAAGATGGAGAAAAGAGAACCATTGCCCTGGAGGAGATATAATCTAAAAGATGCTAACCATAAAAAGGGTAAAGGACAAGGGTATCACATAAAAGCAAAGGAATATAGTGAAGAATTGGCACAGCTTTGTTAATGACAAACTTAACACACTGTGAATCATTATGTAGGCAGGACACAAGTC
Organism: Chelonia mydas; assembly: GCF_015237465.2. Lineage (NCBI taxonomy): Eukaryota > Metazoa > Chordata > Testudines > Cheloniidae > Chelonia > Chelonia mydas. Next base: position 255,169,828 of record NC_057850.1, read on the forward strand.
TCTGACATCAGCTCTCATGTTGAACTCGGGGCTGCAACAAACGTTTATCCTGCAGCAAATATTTTTGTTGTGTCTTCACTAGAATTTGCAGTCATGTTAATTAACACCTATTAAAACATGACTAAAACATCAAGCATAGACTGGGCCAGGCAGGACATAGTTTTCCAACCCATTTCAAGAGTTGGACATTTTTGGTTTTGAGGCAGTCAAAATTCCCAGCCAGCTCTAACATAGGCGTAGCCATTCATACCAAGAGACACCCACATCAACCTGCACACACCTCCATCCCGCAGGAGTGCCGTGACATTTTTAGTAAGGCATGCAACAATGTTTTAATGAACACATTTTGCGCTAAACTTCCCATCTTGACCAAGAGTTCACACCGCTAGTTCTGTCCGATCACAGACGTTTCAATCCCACACTTGCATGCCTTTGGTGGTCCAACCTCTTTAGTAATGTCCCACAAAATGGCATTGGCCATGCCATGTGACCTCTCATGTATGGGGCATGCTGTGTGGCGGATGCCATTTTGTTCTACAACATACGTTCAGGGCTGAGACAGAAGCACCTCAGCCCATGGGCCACCCATTGGACCACATTTTTGGTGAATTCTGGGGCAGTCCATGCACGCATAGATGGCACACAACTGATCCCTCTGCATCCACCAAAGCACCCAGTCCTGTATACAGATGCCTCCCTGCACAGCTAGAAAACATCCAGACACTCCCACAGCCATAAGCGCGCACGTGGACAACCCCCCCCCCCCAATACAGCTCTGCTCTCAACAAGATCCTTGTTTCACGGGATCCCCGCACTTCAGTCAATAGCACTGCCGCTCTCAGCTTCTGTGCTTTGAATGGCTGTGGCTGTTCAGCATTGTACTGCTTCAAGGTCACGCCTTACTAGGGTTGCCAGGCACTCTGTTTTTGACTGGAACGCCCAGTTAAAAAGGGACCCTGGTGGGCTGTTAAAAGTCTGGTTGGTGGCACAGGCAGGCTCCCTACCCGGCTCCACACAGCTCCCGAGAAGCAGCCAGCATCTCCCTCTGGCTCCTGGGTGGATGGATGGCAATGGGGGCACTGCCCTGCCCCCAGTGCCAGCTCAGCAGCTCCCATTGGCCGCCAGCAGCTCCCATTGGCCAGGAACTGCGGCCAATGGGAGCTGAGAGGGTGGCACCTGCAGGTGTGGGCAGCGCGCAGAGCCATATGGTAATGCCTCTGTCTAGGAGCCGGAAGGAGATGTTGCTGCTTCCTGGGAGCCGCCTGAGATAAGCACCACCCGGAGCCCACTCCCCGTACCCCCTCCCATGCCCCTGCACCAGCCCGGAGCCCCCTTCTGCACCACAAACACCTCATCTCTGGCCCCACCCCAGAGCCCACACCCCCAGCCGGAGCCCTCACCCTCTCTCGTACCCCAACCCCCTGGCCCAGCCCAGGGAAAGTGAGCGAGTGTGCATGGGTGGGGGACAGCAAGTGACGGATGGAGTGAGCAGAGGCAGGGATCGGAGAAGGGGCAGGGCAAGGATGTTTGGTTTTCTGCAAATAGAAAGTTGGCAACCCTCTCCTTAATGGGCCTAATGGAATGATGCTGTGAAATTCTGGGAACTTTTTGCTTTAGAAAAGTGTCGGCGGGGGATCCTTGAAGAAGGGCGTTTCCAATCAGCAGCACCCCGTCTTTGCTCTGCCTTGTGCTGCCCCTTAGTAAATTGCTCCTTCTCGGCACTTTGCCTCTCTCATCCCACAGCAGACTTCACCAGTCCCCCTGTGTAAAGGAGACAAAACTAAAGGAAGAAAGAAGCAGTGACCTAGGCAATGGTGTTGAATTTTCCAGGCCTATGTTTTAAACGTCGGCAAAAGGTCTAATTAATTTCCTTGTTATATAACCTTGTTGACGGATTCAATTATGGCTGGTTATAATCATAAAAAATTGATGTCTTTTGACATTATCTGCAAGGGTTGCTTTTGATACAGTTGAAGGGGATTTCCCAGGTGTTGTTCTCACCGACTCTTGCACTTCCTCATTGAATTGCATTATCTCTCTCTCTCACACACACACAGGTACGGCCCTGTGCCATAAATGGGAAGACGCCAGGGACAATTAACACAAGGGAAAACTTCTCGTCTTCTCTGCTCGGTGTTACTGTATTTAAAATGGACGAGTGGGTGTTTAAAATCAGAGCCAGTTGAACCATGCTAAAAGTGCCTGGTGAATGTTTCTGTGGATAAAGGCAATGGGACCAGCTAGCTCTTATACGTAGGCTCACATAATATTCATTTGTAGCTGGGTGCCCACCAAGCATTTGTGGAAATGTCAACACAGACTGAAAATTCTCAGCCAGCATAAAGGATTGTTCCTACTGAAAGCCCATTACTTGTTCTTCTCCTGCTTGGTCAGTCCTAGATTCATAGACTTTTAAGGCCAGAATGGATCATTAGAACATCTAGTCTGTCCCTGCGTTACTTAGGGAGGTGGTGGAATCTCCTTCCTTAGAGGTTTTTAAGGTCAGGCTTGACAAAGCCCTGGCTGGGATGATTTAGTTGGTGTTGGTCCTGCTTTGAGCAGGGGGTTGGACTAGATGACCTCCTGAGGTCTCTTCCAACCCTGATATTCTATGATTCTAATATAATACCGGCCAAAAAAAATTCACCTGAAGGACTAGTAACACTTTTTCACACAAAACTCTTTGAATGGAAAAATGGCCTTTGATTTCAAAATCACATGTGAAAAATTGACATGGTGATGACATGGGCCAGTCTTTTGCTGAATTTTCTGCTATTTTTTTTACCAAATTTTGTTGCTGTGTCAACTTTTGGAATTGTTATTGAATTTTTTTGGTTACCAGAAAAACATGTTTTCTTATTGTAAATCAGATTTTTGGGAAATTAATTTTTTAAAACATTAAAAGTCCGTAGAAAATATAGTCAGAAACATCACAGAAAATGAATATTTATAAAAAAAAAAGAGATAAAATATGGTTACAAATATTGTGGAAATTTTAATGGAAAATGGGTCCCACTTTGAACTGTGTGAAACGGAAACAATAACATGTGTTCTTGTGAAATTGCTTTTCCCATTTTTGGTTAGCTCTAGTCACATGGTATTCTCCTGGCTCCCAGCTTCATGAGTGGTACCTGTGCCAATGAGCCATCAGGAATCTGGACAGAGTTGCGTTCAGGGTTCTAACCCTTACTAAAGGGGATAGCCCTCTTATCCTCATATTCCCAAACCAAAAAAATCTTCGTTAACTTATAGTTGTTTTATAGATCCAGTGATCTGTGATCCAGGCTACCCTAGATGTCATTGCATAGTGAAGACTACTAAATCCTAGAGGTGCCCTTAGGGGCTGTCCATAAATTATGTAACACATTTTTTTGGTGATTTTTAAGACCTACCCACCCCTTGTAACACTGTAAACAACATGCAGAATTAAGGACCCACCTACCTATCGTTACATAACTTATGGACAGGCCCTTACACACACCACTACAAATCCAAACTAACTATAGCAATTAAGGTCACATGTGCATTAATTAATCTAATTTATAAACAAGGTAAATGGATTTAAAAACTCCAGGCTAAGCCACTCTCATCTAGCTTGATGAAAGTTTGAAAGCAAAGAAAAACAATGCAACCAATCGCAGCAACGACACCTCTCATTCCGCAGCACCAAAGCACATCATCTGCTAATCGGCAGACACATTATTGTTGTTGTTTGTGTTACTGCAGTGCCTCAATCAGTGCAGATGAAGTCACGCTCCTACTGTGCTAGGTTCTGTACAGAGAAATACACAGTCAGAGGTAGTCCCTGCACCCAAGAGAGCTTACAGACCAAACAGACCAACCAGGCAAAGAGGAAATTAGTGACTTTCCCAAGGTCTTTCAGCAGGATGTTGGCAGAGCCACAAATGACACTCTTGCCCTTGGCCTCCAAATCTGATGTCTTATGCACCGCCCTCTTACCCACCCCCTGGGACATAGAATCATAGAATATCAGGGTTGGAAGGGACCTCAGGAGGTCATCTAGTCCAACCCCCTGCTCAAAGCAGGACCAATCCCCAACTAAATCATCCCAGCCAGGGCTTTGTCAAGCCTGACCTTAAAAACTTCTAAGGAAGGAGATTCTACCACCTCCCTAGGTAACGCATTCCAGTGTTTCACCACCCTCCTAGTGAAAAAGATTTTCCTAATATCCAACCTAAACCTTCCCCACTGCAACTTGAGACCATTACTCCTCGTTCTATCATCTGCTACCACTGAGAACAGTCTAGAGCCATCCTCTTTGGAACCCCCTTTCAGGTAGTTGAAAGCAGCTATCAAATCCCCCCCTCAGTCTTCTCTTTTGCAGACTAAACAATCCCAGTTCCCTCAGCCTCTCCTCATAAGTCATGTGCTCCAGCCCCCTAATCATTTTTGTTGCCCTTCGCTGGACTCTCTCCAATTTATCCACATCCTTCTTGTAGTGTGGGGCCCAAAATTGGACACAGTGCTCCAGATGAGGCCTCACCAATGTCGAATAGAGGGGAAAGATCACGTCCCTCGATCTGCTGGCAATGCCCCTACTTATACATCCCAAAATGCCATTGGCCTTCTTGGCAACAAGGGCCTACTGTTGACTCATATCCAGCTTCTCGTCCACTGTAACCCCTAGGTCCTTTTCTGCAGAACTGCTACCTAGCCAGTCGGTCCCTAGTCTGTAGCGGTGCATGGGATTCTTCTGTCCTCAGTGCAGGACTCTGCACTTGTCCTTGTTGAACCTCATCAGATTTCTTTTGGCCCAATCCTCTAATTTGTCTAGGGCCCTCTGTATCCTATCCCTACCCTCCAGCGTATCTACCTCTCCTCCCAGTTTAGTGTCATCTGCAAACTTGAATTAAAACTCACACCCCACACCATGTTTGTCTCCTGGAGAGAAATCCCACCCCCTTAGCTGCTTCAGCTCTTCTCCAATGCCTGCTCAAACTGATGTCCAGGAGGACAACAGCTTCAGGCTATTTTGGAATGATGGGAGGGAATAGAGGAGAACATTCCCAAGGAAAAGGGCCCTCCTGACGAATGCTCACTTTTATAAAGGGAGGTGTGTGTAGCTTGAGCAGCTGTGTTGATCTCAGCTACGTGCACAAACACACACCCCTACCTTGAGTTTTATAACTCCGTCATATAAAAAAACCAGGGAATTTGGTGCACTGTGTCCATTGTATTTCATCCTATTTCATTCAGGGCCTGATCCTTGCACTTCTTGAAGCCAGTGGGGATTTTTGCTATTGACTTTGATGGAAGTAGGATCCCCAGCCCTGGATCCAGGGAAAAACACAATGAACTAACTCACTCTTGCCCTGTGTGACATAGTGTGTGTGGAGCAAGTGGCCTGGGAGCAGAGCTGACAGAACGTTGAAGGAATTACCCAAGCGAGAACAGAGAAAGACACGGCATGTTTGTTCCCTGGATGCTGACTGTTTTTTCTGGTGCATTAGTCGGTGAGGACATTCCCATGTCCGCCTCGTTATTGTTCTTGGCATGGAGATCAGAATTCCACAAGACACTGGAAATGGCGTGTCAGAGCGAGAGGGAAGGCTGGTGTGTGTGTCTGTTGCGATCATCTTCCTAAAGCACACATTCAACCCAACAGGGAGAGAGAGGCAAAGGAGAAATCAGGGTTAGCTCATGCTGCTGATGAGATTCTTGGGTTGGGTCTGACCCAGGGAGGCAGTGGGAGAGGCTGCTGCAATCTTGTGAGTATCAGAGCAGGGAATGGAGACAGCGATGTCACAGGTTGATCCCTGGTTTCGGGTTCGAGTTGAGCTTGGATCCATTCTTTCTCAAAGTCAGATTTCCCTGTCCTGGGGTCCCTCTCCCCCCGTGGCCCGAGAGTTATTTCTTCCTGCCCATTTTTATTTCTTTTTTAAATGAATTCTGGGCTGGAGTCCTTTCTGTCTATCCACAGAACAGGTAAAGGGGAAGTGCAAGCTGCCCTTCCCCAGCCTTGTGGGAGGAAAGTGACCCATCACTCACAGCGGATGTCAACAGCAGATGTTCTGCTCCCACACCTTGGGGCTCAGCAAACGTAACAAATCTTCACGCCCCAGAGAAGACGCAATTAAAAATCAACCACATCCATGGTATTGGGGGGAACGGCACTGGAATGCCAATGTGCTAGCTCCAGAACCCTAGCGATTTACCTCTTGAGTTAATGCAGGTCTCCCCTTGTTTGTAGGCCAGCCATTGGAGGACAACATTGCAATCCATGATCTCACAAGGACACACATCCTTCCCAAGGATATCACAGAGAGCCCATTGCAGGACCATGGCTCATCTGAGTCCTGCCGTAACACAATAAGTAGATCCTGGTGGAGGACAGTGGAATTACTCCTTATCCTGCCCACTTAAAATGGCTGCCTATACTTCCAAGATCAGAGTGGTGTGATAACACAAAGTACTAATTACACTCCACACTGGGCACTTGGTGGATATACTTCCAGCCCTGTGCTGATGTGTTTTTATTGGAGGATGGAGACGCTGATGGCATTTTGTCCTCATAAAACTTTGTTGAGTTCCATTAATATTTTTCCCTTAGTTTAAACTACTTTTTTAAAGGGGAAAATTAATTAAGAAAACCAGAGAAGCCACATTAGATAGCAGGTTGTACTTTGCTGGCAGTTATGGGCTTTGCCCTCATTCAAGAATGAACTGGCACTAGGATGTTAAAAACTAGAAGACCAGCGCACCAGCAGGCCTGCCCCACATGATTAATCAGTCTAACATCTGTGATTTCGAGTGGGTTTAGCATGTGGGAAAATATAATCTCCCAGTGTAAGCCACTGAGCAGTGTGTGTTATGTGTAGAACTGGGCACTTTTTTTTTTTTTTGGCCAAAGCTTTTCTTCTTTGGAAAATACAGATCTGGGTCAACTGAAACTTTTTGCGAAATCATGATGATTTGGATGGAATGGTTTTGGTCAAAGAATACCTAAAAACAAAAACAAAACAAAAACAAAAAAAAAAAAAGGGAAAAAATCAGAACGTTTTGAGGTCCTTCTGTACGCCCCCCAGTTCATTGGGTTGAAAAGCACATTGCCACTGCCAAGCTTTGAGGCATCTCCTGGGAGCCGGTGGACAGCCTCCACGCCAGTGTCGTGTGTGCAGAGTATCAGAGATATTTATGACGTGAGCCCGGAGGAGCTGAGTTTCTTGGCAGCCGGCAGCAGGCGCACATGTTGAATGAGGAGCAACGTCCATCTGGTCACTACTAGTCTGCGGTTCTGGTGCTCCCGGGTTACAGCTGGTTGGGGCTAATGACTAGGCTGCTGTTACCACAGCTGCTACTGTTGCTGTTGCCATCTCCGCTCCAACCCCAGCCCCAACTTCCGCCTTCATTTATTTTAATGTCTAGTGCATGACACTGCACGATCCCGTCTCCTGCTGCCTAGAAAAATCAAATAGGCAGGGTGTTAAAAAAAAATTTGGTGACATAAGAACGGCCAGACTAGGTCAGACCAAAGGCCCATCTAGTTTAGTATCCTGTCTTCTGACAGTGGCCCATGCCAGTGCCCCAGAGGGAATGAACAGAACAGGGAATCAAGTTATCCAAACCTAAACAGGAAAACTCAGCTAGTTCTGGGTTTAAATAACAGTCCCACAAAAGTCAGGAGATCCCCAAGGGTAAATGGAGCAGCTTCGCAAACAGGGTGGTTTCCATTTTTCTGTATTATTAATTATTATTGGCACCTTGGATGCAAACATCCCTTTGCTTTGGTGGTGGGGTTGAAATCCAAATCCAGATCTGGAAGCCAATTTTGCAAATAGAAAGAGAGAGGTAGGTAGGAAGGAAAGAAGAGTAGATAGATAGAGCAGGACAAGAATCTGTCTAATCTACATGCCATACTCATCACCGTGGTATCTGAATGATTTGGGGCTGAACTCCCTGAATTCAGCATTCAAACCAGATCCGAGTGTGATGGCTTGAGCTCATCTCGACTCATACGAGCGCTTTTAATTTTAAAAGCACTTTATCGAGCTTGACTAATGATGATTGCTGTTACAGTTGGGGGAGCTGAAATAGAGCGGCCATGACTTGCTACAGGCTAGAGGTTATAATGGTGGCAGAACTTGGAGAAGAACTCCGGAGTTCCTGGTGGCCAATCTACTGCACCTTGCCTCTCTCTCAAATGTTTTGTTCTCAAATGAAATCAAGGACACATTTTTGGAAGCAGATGTCTGAGTGATGCCTGTAAAATAGGCTCAAATGGGGCCCAACAGCACAAATGCAGAGTCGTATAATTCTGCGTATGCAGGGTGCACAGACACATATATGCATATTTTACAGGAATATCAAAAGCATCCCTTGTAACTCTGGAAATATGTAGCCTATTCCAGTACCAGGGACCAGCTGGGAGCAAACATTATCTGACTGAATAAAGCCTTGGAAATAATGGGCATGCTGACAGAACCTGAAGAGTGCCTACATGGCTGGGTGGATGGGAGTCTACAAGCTTAGTACGCAGAGTCAACTTCTGTCCTCCCTTATTGTACTCCCTGTGCTAGCCATTAGGCTGCACAAGCATGTCAGCAAAGACAGATATTATCCATGTGCACATAAGCTCCTCCTTCTCTTTTTGCCCTTTGATTTGCAGCCTGAGGGCCTGGCTTTCCGTACTAGAGATTAGTTTGCTGAAGGCAGTGTTGACAATGACACCTAATGTTCACCACATCACAGCGCACTGTTGAAGGCCTGTGTTGCTCCATTCTACACTGTCGATTCTCCTTTTCTCTTTGTGCCAGGAGAAACCAGTTGAGTCCAGCCTGGACAGGGTGTTCAGTAGTGATGTGCCATCTATATATATGCAATGTGTGTATTGCGTGCCCTGGAATTCACAAAATACATGGTCTGATTGGCAGCCTGGGGGCTGGAGCCAGCCCGCGAGACGATTCTGTCCAGCTCTCGAACATGCATTGTAGAACACAATGGTGTCCTCTGCACTGTGTGATCTTGCATGCATGGTATGTGCAAAGTCACACCACATAGATCATGCCCTTTTGTGGAACATCGCTAAAAACGTTAGACCACCTAAAGCATGCAAATGTAGAATGCAATCATCCATGATAGAACCGAGCTAGCTGCTCAAACTCCCCACAGGATGGAAAGTTTAGTGCAAAATTTGTTTACTAAAATATTGGGTTGCATTGCTTTACCAAAAATTTCACAAGAAACCACTGGTCTGCAGGCAGATTGAGTCGGGTTATTCAGCCCCACATAAGAGGAGGATTTGTTTTTCCTTGAAGAACTATAAACATATCAGGCTATGATCACAGAATTGTAGGACTGGAAGGGACCTTGAGAGGTCATCTAGTCCAGTCCCCTGCACTCAGGGCAGGACTAAGTATTATATTGATGTAGCACTGAGAAGAGGTCAGCTAGTTTCCTGCATATTCCCATCTTTCTTTTGTAGAGAAGTTGGAGCTTCATCAAATGGGACACTCTTCAGAGACACAGATCAACAGCCATTGCACCTAGAACCTCAGACCACTCAGCAAGCACCCCCACGAAGAGTTCAAGCATCATTGCAGGTATTTTGAAGATGGGTAAACTAAGGCACAGGCCAGTTGTCCAAGGCAACAAAGACTTGCGCTAGGCAAGTCAGAATCATAGAATCATAGAAGATCAGGGTTGGAAGGGACCTCAGGAGGTCATCTAGTCCAAACCCCTGCTCAAAGCAGGACCAATCCCCAACTGGGAGAGAACCCAGGAGATTTAATCTACCAATTCCCTGAGCCACTAGACCAGTGGGTCTCAACCTTTTTTGACTCAGGATACTTTTGGAAACCTTGGTGGTGTGTCGCAACCCAGAGATCCTCTGAGATGCCCCCAGGCTCAATGTTCCCCTTCGAAGGGGTCCATCGGGGGGAGGAGGCTTGGAGATAAGATTCCTGATGCTCCAGCCAGATGTGAACAGCTGGGGAACACCGCCCCCCACTGGCAACTGGAGGGAGGGCAGGTGAGCCAAGATACCCCCAAAAACACAGAGATCCCCACAGCCCATGGGGAGAGAGGGTAAATATTGTGGGGGATATTTGGGGCCTGGAGGTGAAGTGTGGAGATGTGGGTGTAGTGATGAAGGAGTTGGGAATTTGGGGGGATGGGGAAGAAATTAGGAGGCAGAAGGATGTGGCGGGGTCAGTGATTGTGTGGGGGAAGCAGATGGGGGCCTAAGGGGGAGGTACAGTGGGTTGGTAGTTCCCCACAAAACACACAGCCCCCTTACACAGCCCATGGGGGTACAGCATAAAGCAGTGGGAGGATTTGGGGGTTTGAGGGTAAAGTCGGGGGGCTGGAGAAAGGAGTTATTGGGAAGAAGGGGCTGGGATACAGTGGGAAAGATCTGGGGGGCTGGGGGCCAGGATCAATGGTATGATGGGGGGGGAGTCACACAGGTGGGGGGAGGGATACACTGGGGTCCCGAGCTGCAGGGGCAGGACAGCAGTGTGGAAGACTGGGTTTTGCCTAGTTGCAAGGGCAGGGAGTACTTTGGGGGGCCATTACTTACCAGAGAACGTGATACCAACCTCTCCCCCTGCTCCTGCCCTGGGGGTCTGGCTAGGCTAGGATCCCCATTACAGGCATTGTGAACTCCAGGGTCGCTGTGCTGCTTGGGTGTAGCCCGACCCCTGTCACCGGGGCCAGCCGGGCCAAGTTTGTGTGAGTGGTCCATGGGAGTGGCCATGCCGCTTGCTCAGTTTTGGCCCAGAAGGCCCCCTGCCAAACCTGAGCAGCCCTGTGACCTCAGGCACTAGGTTGCAATGCCTGGAACAGGGGGCTGAGCCCAGCCAGCCCTGTGACCCTTTGATTTGGTGACCCAGTTTTTGGTCGCTATTCCACCCACCTTCCTGTGGACAGATAAAAGGAGAGGTTGACCGCCATCAGAGTTGGGGAGGGGGCCTCTTTTTTCACAGTATCTAATGGCAGGACAGAAGACCTGCTGAACTTTGCTTGCTGCAAAGTGTGATGGGCCTGGAGCCAGCTGTCTGCTCTCCAGCCAGCAGAGCCGCCTCTGTTTCCAAGAGGTGACCTCAGAACGGGTTGTTAATTCGCATGCTGTGTAACTGACTACGCCCAATGCTTTGCTACTGCATGAGTCTGGACTTTAAGACGTTGCAAGCCCTACGAAGGGCCACCTGAAGTCATGGACACGGGAGTAAACGGTGTCCTTCTTGGTGGGCTGTGTTTGCCTGGGCTGAGGAAGATTTATATTTGCCATGAGAGATGTTTCCCCCTCTACCCTCCCTTTCCTTTCTCCTACAGCACCTTTTACTCTTACCTTGAGAGCTACAAGCATCCTGGAACTTTCTTGTTCCTGACAATATCCCAGTGTCCTCTGGATGTATCTTCTAATGCAATAACAATCACTGCATCCCAGCTCGATGTTGATATATCTTTCTGTATAATTCCAACGCCTGTTTCAAAGAAATCTCTCTCTGGAAACAATTAGTCGCCCTTTCCCCTCCCAGAAAAACCCAGGGATACCTTGTACTTTGCCATGAAGCCTAGAGACAGAAGCTATTTCCTGTCATTATTACAGTTGATCACAGTGCTCTGGGCCTCTCAGCAGGGCGAGACCATGACTTTTCTCAATGCTCAAGGCTTCACTGGTCTCCTCCCCTTCCTGAGATCTTAATGGCTAGGTGGAGATACGTGTCCTGTATGAGTGCTTGCCGGGCTCAAGGGAGTAATAAGTCAATTGATCATTCCTATGGAGAGAGGAGTGGGGCAAAGGGGAGACCGGGGAAAAAAAGCTAAATTTCCCTGCAGTTCTAAGGGCAGAGGGATGGTGGATCTATAGCTGTGGCCTGTGCCCAGCACTACCCTGGACCTGACTCTCCCCCAAGGTAAAACGGCGAGGGAAAATATTTAACCAACTTTACAGGAGCATTCAGCGGACAGGAGCTGCCCGGTATAGCGGCTAGAGCACAGGTCTGAGATGTGGGAAACCTGGGTTCTGCTGCAAGCCTACTTGGTGAGCCTGGGCAAGTCACCTGTTGTCCACATAAGTTGTAAATTCTTCTAGTCAGGGACTGTGTCCAGAAGCCATGGGCCCTGCTGCCAGCTGGGACCTCTAAGTACTCCTGAAATCACAGCCAGTGTTTATGAAACATTTTGAGGTGACTGAATGGAAAGAGGGCTGCCAGGGCAATTAGGTAGCCAAACATAATTAACCACAGATGTACAAAAGTATTACTGCACACTCAAAAAGTCTGAGACCTTCATACAACTGACTGTGAAATCCCCTTCAGAGCTTCACCTGGCAGCGCAGTAGAACCTTTGAAAGCTCAAGATCCTAGCACTGAAGTACCCCAGGGCAAGTTACAGAGGAGTGTGAATTAGTGCTGTATCCATGACCCAGTATGGTGGTAGATGGCACGATGTGCCTGGAAGTAATGACCATGGGATCCCAGAACTGTAGGGCTGGCAAGGACCTTGAGCGGTCATCTACTCCATCACCCCATGCTGAGGCAGGACCAAATATATCTAGACCACCCCTGGCAGGTGTTTGCCCAACTTTTTCTTAAAAACCTCAAATGAAGAGGATTGCACAATCTCCCTAGGCAACCATTTCCAGGGCTTAACAATCCTTAAGGTTACCAAGTTTCCCCCTCCTCCCCCAATATTTAACCTAAATCTCCTATGCTGCAAACTAAGCTGATTACGTCTTGTTCTCCCCTCGGTGGGCATGGAGAACAATAGATCCCCATCTTCTTTATCACAACCTTTGACATATTTGAAGACTCTTGTTAAGTCCTCCCTCAGTTTCCACTTCTCTCGGCTAAATACGCCCAGTTCTTTTAACTTTGACAGATTGGGGGTTCATGATGTAGTAGGGCTCACTCACCCTTGGACTGTCCCCTTACGTTGGTGCCGGATGTCACCGCTCTTTTCAGCTTCAGTGCCTCACCTTCGCTGCCTGCCTCTGACTCCGGGTCTTTTCTGGCTCAGCCCTCCAGCCAAGTCACAATGTTCAAATCCCTTGCGGAGGCCAAAAATGAACCTGGATAATTCTTCTGCCCCCTTGGACTACTGAAGTCATCTTTTTGCACTTGCAAAACCCTATCTCGGGGATTCCCTTGCAGGAGCCTGTGCTGCCCCTGTTATCTCTGTTACTTTAACCCTGGGCTTCTCTCAGACAGCGAGCTCTGTCTCTTCTATCATCTCTCTCCCAACTGGCTCCTTCAGTCTACTAATTATGGCTTAGCTCTGCCCACTCTGGCTGGGAGCCACTTAGCTATGCACCTGCCCAGGCACAAAGTCTGGCTAACTGGGAGCATTCACTAGCCTTGCAGGTGATGGGGTTTTAAGTCCCATCACTCGTGGGTATAACTGAGGGTAGAACTCAGCCATTAGGATACATAAAGCACTTTTCATGGTCATAGCTCTGTACCAGGATGGAACACGATGAAGATCTAAAACTGACACCCTATTCACTTGTGGTCATCAGAGATCCTGGGGCACGCTTTGTCAGAGGAAGGGTGTTCACCCTGGAGTGCTGGACAAATTCCAAACAGAATTACGTGTTCCGCAGTTCATGCACCATACAGCAGGGCTGTTATCTGTTAAACAGCTGCTCCATTTCATGCCTCCTTCACCAGAGACTGCCTTTTAGGGGTGGTTGAAATGACCCCTACTCTACATACAAGGCTAGGTTGTGATGTGGACCAAGTAGGGGAGTCAGAGAGTAAAAAATCACCTTCATTTCATGCCCCTGCATGGGCTACTCAGATCTTGAGGCCAGGCTCCGCTCCTGAAGAAGGTGGGTGGGGAGTGGGTGGGGAAATGGGTGAAGTCATGGCTCCACCCCCAATCGAGCAGCTGAGCTGGTGTCTGGGGGATTATTGTAATTGGCTGCTATAGGCCAATAGCAAATTCCTACTCCACAGAGCAAGGAGAGCGCAGGGGAGAGAATTCTGCCCAAGAGGGGGAGTCTGTATCATCTCCTGGCGTTACTCCTGGGGGAATGATCTTACATGCCACCCCTTGCTTGAGGCGCTCCCCAAAAACACAGCCTGGCCCTATCCTTTGAATGGAGAGCCGTTCACTTCTGATGCACTGTAGCTTAGCTGTCTTTCTTGGAGAGAAGCTGTGTCTGTGGATGCAAATCAAAGTGAACCCCGTACAAAATATGCCAATATACACAGCACTTCATTCCCATCACTTTCTCAGATTAAACATGCTGTAGGTTCTGCTGCACGGGGGGGGGGGATAAAAATGCAGCATTCTACATGAGTGAAACATATTTCTCCAGCGAAATGTAAAAATATGCTTCCACCGAGCCATTTGCAGATCTGATCTTAATGATCTAGAAGTCCCTCCTGGGTCCATTTTTCAAAGCTGCATGCAGAGGATTAGAGCTGCTCTATTGTACATCCGGTAAAAAGGCCTGATGACTCCCAAAACACAGTTCCAGTAGCATTATTCTACTCCCGCCAGGCCGTGGGTATGCCAGACTCTCTGAGTTTAGGGAACAATATGGTTTCTGTTTCCTGAGCTATTTCTTGTGACCAGTTTTCTCCGACTGATTTCGGCCCTTGCTGCATATCCAGACCAGGCCTGATTCCAACAAGCGTCTCCCTCCTTTATAAGTATCCACCCAAAGGTTTATTGCTGACACTTTGCAGCCTACAGTTTGATCTCAAAGGGCCCCGCTTCTGCCCCTTGTTGCTCATGTCGTGTGAAGTGTCCCCCAAAGAGCCTACAAACTGTCACCAGGCAAAGGACTGGGTTGTTGCTTTGCCACGTGGTCCGTGCGTAGCTGTGCTGGCCCAGGAGCTGTGCATGGAAGGAAATGTTCCTCTCCCTCCTTGGTCTAGCTCAGCAGCAAATGTTGACACTTCACACATTAGCTTAGCTGTTTTGTTCAGTACAGCGAGGGTGTGAGGTGAATGCTCCTCCTCAGTCCCCACCCGTGAAGCTGCAGGGAGTCTGTCATTCTTACTCCCAGTAAGGTCCTACTCAAGGTGATAAGGGTGGCAGAATCCACCAGCCCACACTGTCCACTGCATAGGCCTGTTGGTGATTCTCGACATGCCACTGGTCACCGAGAGTCACAGGGTGTTGTTTCTGTTACCCCACTGAATGAACTGCGCTTTTGAACCAGGAGAATAATGACTGACAAATAGCCAGTAAGGAATGGCCGATAATGTACTTCCCAGCAGCCAAATGACAAAGCATTATTCATGCTAAACTGTGTCAAACCCTTGGGATACTCAGCTGTCTCCACAGAAGAAGCAGCGGACAGCCAAAGCCTCACAAAGAACAAATACCACCACGCTGCTATACTTGGAAAAGGCACCACTCACTTGCCGAGGTAAAGTCCAGTAACCCTTGTGACAAGGTAGAGGCCAGAAGGTCAAGAATCAGCCTCTCAGACGTCACTCAAGCACATTCCATCTTTTTTTCATACGGAGCAGGGATTTTTTTTCTCCAAGTGAAATAATATTGTCTAATAATAATCCGGAGACCATGAGACAATTTTGCTCAGTGTTTTTCTTAATATAGACTCCATGAGAATCTACTCTGACCTGAGCTGCTATGTGTCTAAAGTCAGAAATGTGACCTCTGTCACCGTCTAATCTGACCTCCTGCAGAGTGAAGGCTGCAACCTGCACCTGGACCTCACTGAGTACTTTCTGCATCAAGCCCATAACTTCCATCTGAGCTGTAGCGTCTCTGTTTTGAAAGACATCCAGTCTTGATTAAAAGACCGCAAGTGATGGAGAATCCACCATGTCCCGGGTTCCAATGGATAACTACTGTCACTGTTCCTGGCATGCTGCTTCACTGGAGACGCTCACATAAGCGAGGGCTGTTTGTGTGAATTAAGTTCTGCAGCATCAGGCCCGAAAATTTGCTGGAGCATAAGCTTTCGTGAGCTACAGCTCACTTCATTGGATGCATGCAGTGGAAAATATAGTGGGGAGATTTTATATACACAGAGAACATGAAACAGTGGGTGTTACCATACAGACTGTAACAAGAGTGATCAGGAAAGGTGAGCTATTACCAGCAGGAGAGCGGGGTGAGAGAGGGGGCAACCTTTTCTAGTGATAATCAAGGTGAGCTATTTCCAGCAGTTGACAAGAACAGTAGGAGGGGAAATAAACAAAGGGGAAATAGTTTTACTTTGTGTAATGACACATCCACTCCCAGTCTTTATTCAAGCCTAAGTTAATTGTATCCAGTTTGCAAATTAATTCCAGTTCAGCAGTCTCTCATTGGAGTCTGTTCTTGAAGTTTTTTTGTTGAAGAATTGCCACTTTTAGGTCTGTAATCGAGTGACCAAAGAGATTGAAGTGTTCTCCGACTGGTTTTTATGTGACCATCGCTTATTAGCACTGTAGTGTCCAGGAAGTGGATCTCTTGTGTGGACTGGTCCAGGCTGAGGTTGATGGTGGGATGGAAATTGTTGAAATCATGGTGGAATTTCTCAAGGGCTTCTTTTCCATGGGTCCAAATGATGAAGACGTCATCAATGTAGCGCAAGTAGAGTTGGGCTGAGGAAGTATAGGGGACGAGAGCTGAGGAAGCGTTGTTCTAAGTCAGCCATAAAAATGTTGGCATACTGTGGGGCCATGCGGGTACCCATAGCAGTGCCGTTGATTTGAAAGTATACATTGTCCCCAAATGTGAAATAGTTATGGGTGAGGACAAAGTCACAAAGTTCAGTCACCAGGTTTGCCGTGACATTATCGGGGATACTGTTCCTGACGGCTTGTAGTCCATCTTTGTGTGGAATGTTGGTGTAGAGGGCTTCTACATCCATAGTGGCTAGGATGGTGTTTTCAGGAAGATCACCGATGGATTGTAGTTTCCTCAGGAAGTCAGTGGTGTCTCGAAGATAGCTGGGAGTGCTTGTAGTGTAGGGCCTGGGGAAGGAGTCTACATAGCCAGACAATCCTGCTGTCAGGGTGCCAATGCCTGAGATGATGGGGCATCCAGTATTTCCAGGTTTATGGATCTTGGGTAGCAGATAGAATACCCTTGGTCGGGGTTCTAGGGTTGTGTCTGTGCGGATTTGTTCATGCTCTTTTTCAGGGGGTTTCTTGAGAAGATGGTGTAATTTCTTTTGGTAACCCTCAGTGGGATCAGAGGGTAATGGCTTGTAGAAAGTGGTGTTGGAGAGCTGCCTAGCAGCCTCTTGTTCATATGCTGACCTATTCATGATGACGACAGCACCTCCTTTGTCAGCCTTTTTGATTATGATGTCGGAGTTGTTTCTGAGGCTGTGGATGGCATTGTGTTCTGCATGGCTGAGGTTATGGGGGCAAGTGATGTTGCTTTTCCACAATTTCAGCCGATGCACATCGGCGGAAGCACTCTATGTAGAAGTCCAGTCTGTTGTTTCGACCTTCAGGAGGAGTCCACCCAGAATCCTTCTTTTTGTAGTGTTGGTAGGAAGGTCTCTGTGGGTTAGTATGTTGTTCAGAGGTGTGTTGGAAATATTCCTTGAGTCAGAGACGTCGAAAATAGGATTCTAGGTCACCACAGAATTGTATCAGGCCCAACAAAGAAAATAACAGAACGCCACTAGCCATCACCTTCAGCCTCCAACTAAAACCTCTCCAAAGCATCATCAAGGATCTACAACCTATCCTGAAGGATGACCCATCACTCTCACAGATCTTGGGAGACAGGCCAGTCCTCACTTACAGAGAGCCCCCCAATCTGAAGCAAATATTCACCAGCAACCACACACTACACAACAAAAACACTAACCCAGGAACCTATCCTTGCAACAAAGCCCGTTGCCAACTGTGTCCACATATCTAATCAGGGGACACCATCATAGGGCTTAATCACATCAGCCACAAAATCAGAGGCTCATTCACCTGCACATCTACCAATGTGATATATGCCATCATGTGCCAGCAATGCCCCTCTGCCATGTACATTGGCCAAACTGGACAGTCTCTACGTAAAAGAATAAATGGACACAAATCAGACGTCAAGAATTATAACATTCAAAAACCAGTCGGAGAACACTTCAATCTCTTTGGTCACTCGATTACAGACCTAAAAGTGGCAATTCTTCAACAAAAAAACTTCAAAAACAGACTCCAATGAGAGACTGCTGAACTGGAATTAATTTGCAAACTGGATACAATTAACTTAGGTTTGAATAAAGACTGGGAGTGGATGTGTCATTACGCAAAGTAAAACTATTTCCCCTTGTTTATTTCCCCTCCTACTGTTCTTGTCAACTGCTGGATCATTGATTATCACTAGAAAAGGTTGCCCCCTCTCTCACCCCGCTCTCCTGCTGGTAATAGCTCACCTTTCCTGATCACTCTTGTTACAGTCTGTATGGTAACACCCATTGTTTCATGTTCTCTGTGTATATAAAATCTCCCCACTATATTTTCCACTGTATGCATCCAATGAAGTGAGCTTCATTCACGAAAGCTTATGCTCTAATAAATTTGTTAGTCTCTAAGGTGCCACAAGTCCTCCTTTTCTTTTTACGGATACAGACTAACACGGCTGCTACTCTGAAACCTATAATTTGCAGGTTCATCTAAGGGTCTCAGTGGACGTAAGCAGAGCTGCTTAAAGTTGAAGAGTTACACGTGATGTAAGCATGGGCGCATCCTTGTAAACTACGCCTGCTTTCAGGTCCCTTTAGCAGAGTAAAGGGGCAAGGAGTCAATTCTTCTCAGCACATGCCTCAGGTGGCACGTGACCACAATTCATCACCGAATTTGGTCGGCTGGCTGGATCATTAGCTTCCTGGCCTGGCCCGGGGACTGACAGGGAGCACCACATGAATGCTGATCCATGCCCCCCTCAAGGAGTCAATGAAAGGGGCTAAGTGTCAATGAGAATCAGGCCCTTGGTACATATTGTTCCATTTCTTTGTTTTTATGCTTTTTCTGACAAAGTGAAAAAACATAAAAACAAACCCGCAAATACCTTTTGAGTTTTCAACAATTATTTAGACTGAGATATTTCAGTTTTTGGTTGATGAACGCCCCAAATCTTCTGTTTTTTTAATTTTTTTCTGTGAAAACTGCAAAAATTCCAAAGAAAATTTTTGATGCAAATGATTTTTCCCCATTTTCATCTAAATTGTTTCAGGGGAAAAAATTATTTCCTGACCAGCTCTAATGAATACTAGACTGGGGGCCCAAAGTTCTGGTAATATTGCCATACTGAGCCATCAGAACATGTTGCCCACAGGGTGCCCCTCACCTTGATGGATGTGGCAGTGGTGAAGCTATCTTTCCTTGTTAAAGTCAGATTAGGTTAAGGCCTCTCTGACGTAACAGACTTGACTGTGACTAAGAAGGCCAGAGGGGGGAGATGATGATGTCTTTGTGGCCAGTCTGGGACAGCAAGACCATCTTCATGTTCTGGTGCATCTCAGGTTGACCTACACTGGGTGGTCATCTCCCTCAAAGACTCTTGTGTCCCTAGAGTATCCCATTGATCTTGCTGTGCTGCAAGACAAAACAACTCCTTCCATCCAGACAAATTGTAATTTCCAAAACATCACTGGCCTCCTCTTTTTTGTTGGCGTTGAGCTCCTATTTCTCATTCAGTTTGGGGAAAAATCAGTGCTATGTGTATGTTTCTCCAAAGGAGACACCAAGAAGGACCATGGGCGGGGACAAGAAAGAGGAACACTTGAGTCCTGGGGCTTTAAAAAAGATAGCAAAATATTTTTCAAGCCAGCAGCCCAACCCACCAGAGAGAGAGGCTGGAAGAATAACAGCTTCAGTCTCAGAGCTTTTGTAAATAAGACACAATAAGAAGTGTGCAGAGATCAGATGCACTTCTGACTGGGAACCTTTCCCTCCTTGCTAAAAGTTGCCCTCATCCCACAGGCTGAGTGAGATGTCTACAATCATCATTTGTTTGAAAGCACGTCCTTTTCACTTGGCGATCATGGAGGGCAGCATCGTGAGCTGTGTGCGTCCGTGCCATGTTTGGGTGTATGTTGGCATCTCCCCATGGCCACAGCTGGCTTAGGTCAGGTCAACACGAGCAGGTGTGTAAGGTAGGGCATGCCATCTTGTAAATTAATTGCTCACTGGTTACTTTGCTGGCAGTCCTGTTGCTATTTCTGAGGTTGATCTCACACGCCCGCAGAAAGATTGGCTCTGGCCATGAGTGCAGAAGGGACATCTCCACCAGAGTGTACAAAGGTCTCTGGGTTTCTGACAACCAGGAGGCATGAGGAAGAAAGATGGTCTCGTGGGTGAGGCACTGGCCTTGGATTCAGCTGAACTTGGGCGAATCGTTCAGTGGGAGATATTTTTAAGGCACAGCTGACTTCCAGTGGGAGTTAGGAATCTTGAGCCTTTGAAAATCTTCCTTTCAATCTATTATCCCACTGAAAATTAGGGATAATAAGCCTTCCTTCATCTGGCTTGTCTATTTTGATTGCATACTCTTGGTGGGAGAGAATGTCTCTTTCTGTGTGTATTTACTCTGCCTAGTGCCACAGGACCCTGATCTCAGTTGGGGATTCTAGGTCCTACTGGTACAATAATAATAGTCTAGTCTTTCTAGCAATTCTACTTTCCATTCCCAAAACCTTTCACAGAACAGAGCACCCCCCTACTGCAGCCACTTCTGGGGTGGAAGAGAGCCATTAGGCCCATCACCCAGGTGAAAAAGGGTGGGGCGAGGGAAAATTTTGGCCCAGGGCACAAATGCCATGGGATCTTTATTCTCCACTAGAGCACGGATAGAATAATATCTGCAGAATGATTGATGAATTCCACAGTCTTGTGCAAATAAAGTGGTTTTAAAAATGATTGACCCGGCGCCAATGGCCACACGGAGAAGACAACATCTTGGTTTTTCAGGTCTAACCCAAGCAAAAGGCAGAGTAGTCTGATCGACAGGGCAGTGGCTTTGGTACTAGGAGCTCTGGGTTCTGCTATTTACCTGCTTTAGCACCTTGTCCAACTCATTTCATTCTTCTGTGCTTCAGTTTCCCCATCTGTGATATAGACAGTGATACTTATCTTCCTCACACCCACTCTGAGATCTACTGGTTATAACAGCTAAGTTTGTATTAAGGGCTCAACACGAGAGCAAGCTGCCTGTCTGTAGTTTACATCAGTGACTACTGGGAATCTATATGCCAAATCTGGTTCGTAGACTGTGAAGCCATCCCCTCCTTAGTGGTGTGTTCTGTCACGTGAATCATACGCAGCACCTGTGTTCTATTTCCCTTAGCTTAAAGATGCTCGGCTCCTCAGCTTGGCTATTGCCTCTTTAAGGTACTTAGCACCATTGGCACAAGGTATTGGACCAAGGATAGGGATAACTGGATGAAATTCTATGGTCTGTTTCGTACAAAAGATCAGACTAGAAGATCTAATGGTTCCTTCCAGCCTTATTAATCCTTTTCTTTTTTTTTCTCCCTGCGGCCTGCAACAGATCATACCCACCCCCGCCCCAGAGCAGAGTTTGCATCTGCTAACAGCCTTTGGATTAGCTCTAGACTTCAGAGGGGGATCTCTGTAGACAGCTGCTATTTCCACACAGAAAGAGCTAGAATGAATGAATGAAACGGATGTTGAAGTTTCAACATTTTTCATTTAAACCAGTTTTCCTTCTCTTGACCCACTCTGGCCCCATTGATTTCGATGTAGTGGGAGGTTCTCTTCATCATCAGTAAAGGTGGCGGAATCTGGTCCTAAATCTGTCAAGTGACAGTGGAAAACACCCTAAAATATGACTTTGATTTGCCATTTATTTTGATCGTGCTGATAAAAAAAACGAACTAACAGAAATTATCTGTGGAAAAAAGAGGAAGGCAACGTTAAGTTCCAGGGGACTGGACATTGCAGGTTTATAAGCCATACTAGAAGGAGACCCATATTTGATACATTATGATCAGGTGTAGGGAAGTGCTATGCAGATTTTCCTTAAGGGTTTCAGATAATACAATCCAGAATGGAATACAGTTTCTGTGCCAAAAAATCTTTGCTCTGCTCTTATTAAAAAAGAAAAAAAGGAAAGACAGAAAAAAACCTCCATTCCCCCCGTCCCCCACCCCAAATACCACAAGGGCAGTGCTTTGTGTAATGTTTTAAAGTCAGAGCCATGAGGTTTTTATTTGGAAATGCCACAAGAAACAATGTTTTTTGCGATACATCCAAATGAATAACACATGGTTGTAGGAAGCGCCCAGATTGGTATTCTCCTTTGTAAACACACGTTAAAACTGGTTAACAGAGTATTTGAGTTGGGGCTGGAGGAAGGATAGGCTGTGGGGTGGAGGAAGCGGGGGCGGAGACAGAAGACAGACAGCTGATATGTCACCTGACCTGCTGGAGGTGGTCAAATGTTGTTAAATGCTTCAAGGGGATTTCGAAATTTGCCAGGGTGTTCATCCTGGCTGTAATATTCGTAGAGGAAAGTGCCATAAATGTAGATCAGAAGAGCAATCAGTAGTCGAGGAGCTGGGTGTGACACTTTAATCGGCATCCTCAAAGCATGGGAGAAATACAGGATAAAGACACATTCTGTTCTCACTGCCGTTCTGTAAGCTTTCCCAGTCCCTGTTGCTATTCATGACATTCCACCTTCTCTGCTCCTCTTAGGAGTTACAACACACATCACACCACTGGTGTGGTTAGCTTGGTAACTGTGTCAGTGGAAGCCCCGTTATGGGGCACATTTCAAACTAGCACTAGAAGACGGACTGTAGGGCGCAATCCTTGGCCTGGCGAAGCGACTATCTGATCGAACTGGGGAGCGCCTGTGATTCCGTGGACCCCTCTCCTCACAGAGAAGTGTGCTGAGGATTTACTCTCACTGCTGTGTGCATGGAGTCTATTGTTTTTATTGTGGTCATGCTTAGAGACCAATACTGCACTCACCGATTGCTCTTAACAATTCTGCTGGTACATTATCTACCCCTGGTGCTTTCCCATGCTTCCTTTACCTAGCAGCATGTACCGTTTCCTCTCAAAGGACTGATGCTTCTGGCTCTGTACTCTGCTTTCTGTCATTCTGTATCGCAAGTGGCCTCTGATGAACCATACAGATTGGAGACATGAATGCGCCATCGGCATTTGCTACCATCACCTTCAGTGATGACTCTACCAACATGATCTTTTGTTATGCTTGATAGTGGGGGAAACATTCTGGTAAGAAGTGTGACCACTGTGAGCATACCTTTTGTGTTATTCTCTTTGTAGTTCTCTTCTCAAGTTCTGTGCATTTTGCCCTTAGGTATTCATTTGTGTTTCGTCTCGTCTGCCTTTGTATCTGTCTGCGCAGTTCCTTGTAATTCCAGCAAAATTGTTAAAAGCAGCTGGTGACCGTGGTATGGATCTCATGTGGAAAAGGTCCAACAATTTATGGATTACTAGAAATTGGCCAGATGACTGGATGAAGGAAATTTTCTGTCCTTACCAAAGAAAGGAGACGTAACAGAATGCAGGAACAATCGTATCACCTCCTTGATATGGCACGTGACACATTCTGCTCTACATAATCCAGAAATGCATGAAGCGAATGAAAGAAGCAGAACTACCACCAGCAGCAGCTGGTTTCATGATCAAAGAGCAAACATCCATCACATTATTGAAAAATGCAGGGAATACAATCACCCATTGACCATGTGTTTCACTGGCTACTCAAAAGCATTCTATACCCTCCAACATGACTAGCTTTGGAGGATCCTGACAGACATGGAGATTCCAAAGAGTCTCACTGAACTCTTCACAAGTTCCTAGCCTCACCAACAGACCATGGTGCAAAGAGCAGTAGATGACTGCAAATGGTTTTCCATTGGGTAGGATATGAGACAAGGGCGTATTTTGTCGCCAAGACTTTTCAGCATGTACACAGAATTTATTATGAGACAAGCCCTGGAAGATTTTGATAAAGTAGAAGAAATTGTGATTTCCATTTGTGGACACTTCTTAAATGTTCTCAGATATGCTGATGACATGCTGCTTTTCGCTATAACTACTGATGCAATGCCACAAATGTTTTGAGTCTGTAAAAAGAGTTAGTGAGAAATATGGACTATCCCTGAATATGAAGTGTAGCTGTATCTGTGTTGGTCTCAGGATATTACACAAGGTAGGCGAGGAAATATCTTTTATGAGACCAACTTCTTGAAAGCTTGTCTCTTTCACCAACAGCAGTTGGTCCAATACAAGATATTACCTCACCTACCTTGTCTCTCTAATATCCCCGAATATGGCAAAAATTAAATGCATACATGAGGCTACTCCAAAGAAATTGGGAGAAGACTAGGGGTGACACACTCAGCCATGGCCTCTCTTACAAAAGTTCGGAAAAAATCATGGCATCTTGAAATGTATGAAGCTTAATTTTTTTCTGTAGCAACTTACGGATGTGAATTGTGAGAAATTAATGATGCTGATAAGAAAATGAAAGCTTCTGAGATGTGGTGCTGGCAACGATTTGTTTGTATCTTATGCTTATGTTAGAAGTATTATTGGAGAGAAGCAGACCCTGCTGTTGGAATTCAGCAAGTGCAAACTTTAACTTGCGGGTGCGGTGCTGCAGATGGGGCAGTGCGTAGAGCCACCTGGCCGCGCCCCCGCTTCGGAGCCAGAGGATGGACATGCCACTGCTTCTGGAAGCTGCTTGAGGTACGCGCCGCCCAGAGTCTGCACCCATGACCTCCTCCCGTGCCCCAACCTCCTGCCCCAGACCTGGTCCTCCTCCTGCCCTCCAAACTCCTTGGTACCAGCCTAGAGCACCCTCCTGCACCCCAAACCCTGCATCACCAGTCCCACCGCAGAGCCTGTACCCCCAGACGGAGCCCGCACCCCAACCCCCAATTTCACCCACCATACAATTTCCATACCCAGATGTTGTCCTCAAGCCAAAAAGTTTGCCCACCCCTGGACTAGGGGCTGGCCAGGGAGGAGATGGATAGAAGATATGAGAGGTCAACTGATGAGTGCTCGAATCTAGCAGTGGATCGAGGAGGCGTCTAAACATTCTGCTATGATGTCACTAGTATTCAGACACAAATAAATGGTCTTTACTTACTCACTTAGTGCATAGAGATTCCAACCAAGACTGGAGGGCCCATCATGCTAGGTGCTGTCTACACACATAGTGAGAGACACCATCTTGACCACATTCACAGAGAAGGCAAGTGACAAAGGCAGGAACTGAACCAATGTATCCTGAATCCCACACCATGGCACTACTCATAAGACCATCCTTCTTCTTGGATTCAGGGTTTGAACACTAAAGGTCCTTAAGGAGATCACGTGCATGGTTACCAAAGAGAGAACCAGACTCCGTCGACCTTGTCTCTCTCAGGAAGGGCTGTGTGTGGCAGTACCATGCTTACTCCCATTGTAACCTGCCTGGCATGGCTGGATCAGGTCAAAGCCTCATGCCGTTGGGAGATGAGTGTACTGTCTCTTCTGTTATTTTCCTCGACTCTGCAGAAACAACTTCCAAATGTCTCCACTCATCTACTGCAGGCTGGTGCTGAGGATTCCATCCCTTAGCCCTAAAAAAACAACGAGGAGTCTGGTGGCACCTTAAACACTAACAGATTTATTTGGGCATAAGCTTTCATGGGTAAAAACCCCACATTTTCAGATGCATGGAGTGAAAATTACAGATACAGGCGTAGATCTACACCTGAAGGAGTTACGTTACAAGTGGAGTACCAATGTTGAAGGCCAATTCAGTCAGGGTGGACGTGGTCCACTCCCAATAATTGATGAGGAGGTGTCAATACCAAGAGAGCCCTTAGCCCTGTGCTTGCTTCCTTCCTGGAGTGAGCAGCCTTGTTGCTTAGTTTGAGAAATTGGCCCTTTGGCAGTGGCTGCCCATGGCTCTTCCGTAGCTGCATGTCAGCAAGGAGTAAAGGCGTGGGGGGTTACACTGGGCTTCAGGAAGGAAGGTGTGTGCTTGTGATGGAGGCATTTGTGTGTTCCGAGGTGCGATTGTGACTGGGTGTGTCCGCCTGATTGTGCTTGTGTGTGCACATTTGTATGCTTGGGGTGTGTTGGGTGGGGGGGGTGCAGTATGTACACTTGATGTGAGTATCTCCTCCTGTTTAGAACTTCAGCCTCTGCCAGATAGTACTCATCACCAGTTCATAAGAACTGCCCTGCCCACTTGTGCTGTGGCTCAAAAGCATGTAGCCTCATTCCTCTTTCTCGGGGGAGTCTGCAGGGAATTCCTTTCATCAGCGTCGCAGAGGAGCAACAGAATATTTATGTCAAGATCACATTGCGAAAGATTCTAGCTGGGTTAAATCATTCTAAATGAGCACGCAGGAGAGTTTCTGGTGTGCAGCAGAGGTAGTAGGATAATCAGAGACATCCCCAGTTTGGGGTATTTGTGTGTA
Source organism: Chelonia mydas (assembly GCF_015237465.2). Lineage (NCBI taxonomy): Eukaryota > Metazoa > Chordata > Testudines > Cheloniidae > Chelonia > Chelonia mydas. The sequence continues at coordinate 255,196,187 of NC_057850.1, forward strand.
AAGGAGACATAAATAGCTTGGGAACGCAGGTCCGTTTTGCCTTTGCACACTGTAAAAATAACAAATTGAAACCGAATACCACAAGCAGTGCAATTTAAACCCCCAGGATAATCCCACATTATTCCAGATGCACTGGGGAACATGAAATTATGAAATGAATAAACCAAACAAACACCAGAAAAGGATTGGAATGCTCTACAAACAAGGGGCTCGATTTTAATTTCTTTTACAGCAGTTTCACGCTGGGTGTATCCGCACTGATAGTAATGTAGTTGGTCGTGATTTTCACCCATATGAAGTGAAAGTAGGATCTGATCCAGTATTGGAAGTGGTTGGACATTTTCTGTCAAAAACAAATTTTCAACAGAATCCCTCCCCTAATTTTTTTAATGGAAATGTTCATGGTAAAAAAAAAAAAAATCATTTCATGTGACATTTTCCAGTTTTTCAACAATAACAAACTGAGGAACAAAACCCACTAGAATTGTTTTGGTTTTCAATTTCTGAAAACTAAAAAGATTGGTGGGTTTCGCTGACAACTGGAAAATGTGCACAAAATATCTGGAATAAAATGAAAACTTTTAGTGTCTTTTGATTTTTCAGTGAAAATACTTACCATTTCCTGAGCAGTGTCTCAGCAATTTATGGTGATCTTTACAGAGAACAAATCTTAATCTCTCTCATTCCAGATAAACAGCCCAAGATAACTAAAGATTAAAAAGTCTAGTAATGGAGACTAAATAAACCTCTGGATTAAAACACTCCAAACATTTAGGGAAGTTCAGATCTTCTGGCATTGCAGGAGAGCTCTTGTATAACGTTCAAAGAAACACAACACAGCTGCACTATTAACCAGGTCTAACCACCGAGCAAAAGCTGGTCAGAAATGATTTCAAAATGAGGATTATTCAATGAGACTCGAGGCCTCTTAGCACTTCACTGTGTCAGACCTGTCCACAATACATTATAAAATTGAAAATTACCAAGAAAGACACTGATCCCATTTGCGCTGAAATCGATGACTAAACTCCCCAGTGCAGTGATGTAGGATTGGGCCCAAAGTGCACTCTGAAAAGAAATATTTGAAAATAATTTCCCAATTTAGCATCCGACCTTGCAAGTCCTAACACAGCCAGGAGATCTTACGGAGGCAAGCCATTCCACTGAACACAGTGAGTCCACATGCATGAATAAGAGCAAGCTAAATCTTGTTGGGACCCTTCTTTACCTGCTGGGACTTGACTATTCACTAGAGTAAGAGCTAGCAGAATCTTGCTTGACATTCAATCTTCTATGCCTCTTCTACAAGAAGTGGTGATATCACTGACCATTGAGTAATAAATAGCAAACAAAACCTATACTTAATGACAGTTGAGATTGCACCAGGGAATACCCCATCCCTTCAACACATGGAAATAAGAACATCAGGGGAAAGACTTCTACATTCATTTCCACCTTCATCCTGCCTACAACTCTATCCAACACCCCATAAAGCCTTCATTTCCATCTGCAACAGACACACAATATCTATTCCAAATAATGTTGGGTGAAATTTCTTCTCCGAAACTTTTTTTTTTTTGGTGGTGAAAGATGCAGATTCAGTAACACCCAAATGTTTCACGAATTTGTGTCACCTTTGTCAAATTGTTCTGGCAGAAAACAAAACAACCTTTTCTTAAACTTGAATTGAAGGAAATTCAAGATCTCTAAAATGGTCAAAACATTTCAAAATTGCCTTCAAGTTTAAAAAAAATAAAAATCAATAAAAACTGCTCAAAATAAAAAAAATAAATCTTGTTTTGGGTCAAACTAAATTCTTTGTCCATCCCAAAATGAGTTTTTCTGATTCGTTCACCAAAATTTTTGAAAATTTCATTTTTAGGGCAACCTGAAATTCTCTTCCCCCCCACCCCAGCCAGAAAACCAGAAAAATCAAATATTCACACAGCTACATCAACTTAATCATACATACACTCAAAATGCAAAACCTTAACCGTGACCCCATATGCTTTTATGTCAGTTATATCAGCAGATCAACATATTGGACAGTACCACATTCCATGTCATTTGTTCTGCCTTAACACTGCTGAGATTTTGCATTTTGGAAGGGTTTTTTTTTTCTTAACACCTCTTAACCATATTTGTTATTCAAAGTGGATCAGGTTCAAAAAATTGTCAGTGGAACAATTTAGCCACTGAAAACTAAAGTTGCATTTTGATTAAAATGTTTTGTGGGAACATGTCAAATTTGACAACATTTTCAATAGGAAAAATCTAAACAAAACATTTTGACTTTCTAATTCATTTCAACTTTTTTGTTTTGATTCATTTTGTTTTGCCCTTATGTTAAAATTAACATTTTAATATCATTATGTATAGTTATATTATATTTGAAATATTATACGAATAATAATTTTAATATAAAAATCTAAACAAAATGAGAAGTCTAACATGAAATATAACTACCTTAGTGAAACACCATATTTTGCAACATCAAAATGCAACCTTTCAGTGTTATTGAAAATAAATGATTTAATAGTGAAATGAAACATTATGGTTCCAATTTGAAATTTTTAGAATTTTTGTTTTGTGTGAAATTTCAAAATTTAATTTTTTGTTCCAATTTAGAAATTTGTTTAAAATGTTGGAATTTCCCACAGAACAGAAATTCTGGTTCTGATCAGCTATAATTCCAAAGCTACACAGAGCTTCTGCTCACAAATTTCCTTAGAAGTTTTAAAAATATATTTATTATTGTTATTATTCTTTGTCTTACAATAGCATATAGAGTCTCCAGCTGAGACCAGAAACCCATGTGGTAGGCACTGTCCAAACACAAGAGTAGCAAGCCCTGTCCCAAAGAGACTACAATTTAAGAGACTGTGTACACGGGAAAGTTTTTCCCCGGTTATACTGGTGTAATTATACTGGTATAGGGCATGGCTACACTCAGAACTTCAGAGCGAGGGGATTAGAGCGCTGGGGTACTGTTTACACTGGCGCTTTACAGTGCTGTAACTTGTTGCACTCAGGGGGGTGTTTTTTCACACCCCGAGCGAGAAAGTTGCAGCGCTCTAAGGTGCCAGTGTAGCCATAGCAAAAATGATATAGTTATACTGGTATATCTCCCAGTGTAGACACTCTTATTCCAGAATAATAGTGGTTTTTTTTCCTCTTCAGTTTAGCTTAATCTCCCTTCTAAAGTGACATCAACTAAAGAAAAACGAGACAAAGTGGGTGTGGTACTATTTTTTATTGAAGCAAGAGACCAGCTTTCGAGCTTACAGAGAGTACTTCTTCCAGACAGCTCTGTGTAAGGTCAAAACTTGTCTCATTCCCAGACAGAGGTTGGTCCAATCAAAGATATTACCTCACCCACCTTGTCTCTCTAACATCCTGGGTCGTTCATACTTCACTAGGAGTGTCCCAACAAGGGGTTATACCAGTATATTGAGTTAACTTCACACTTTAGCTTATGCTGGCATACCTTTGGATCAAAAATGGTAGAACAGAATTAACCCACTCCCATTTTACAGAGGAGAAAAAGAGATATTAAGAACCTGATTCACTTCCCCTTGAATTCTTTCCAGTGATTTCAGCAGGCTTGTGATCAAGTCCTATGTAACTTGCCCAAGGTGACAAAGGAAGTCTGTAGAACCGAAATCCAGATCTGACTCCTGATGCCCTACCTTGACCAAAAGACTGCCCTTCCTCTCCTGTTCTTTTGACAAGGATTTTGAACAACGGTTTGAAGAGGTTTGTCAGCCCATCTGAAGCAATAAACAAGCTTCTTGCGAAACAGGACTCCAAGGCGAACAGAGGGAGATGGCCCGAAAGGCAGGAGTTTCCTACAGGAGACTTGGCAGTGAGCGTGGAATTATATCTCATTCCAGACTGTGAAAATAACCAAAGCCATGAGGTTTTTCACAGAACAAATGGGAACCATGTGACCCGACACAATGGAAAATGCCGAGCTGCTTTCAGCTCCTCAAGGCCTGACACTTCTTTTTGATTTAACCACAATAATCTAACTGGAAAACGAATAAATGTCAAGTCCTTTTCAATAAATCTGTGCACGAGTGAGAATAGGAACCAGAATAAAAGCTTTTCACGGCATAAAGGTCATAAGTTTGGAGCCCTGACAACATTTTCTTTCTATTATTCTTTTTTATTCTTATTATTAGACCTCATTGCACTATTTTATTTAAAAAACAAAATACTGGAGGACAGGGAACCTGCCAACGCTTTGCAAGTCTGGAATGAAACTGGAATGCATGGGGAGATGTCCCAAGGCAAGACACGTCAATTTATTTATTTATTTATTTTTAAATATTTCATAGAAATAAATAGGATATTTGCCTGGCGCCTGCTGGGGCAAAGCAGCCAAATGTTAATAGTGCAGCCTTAATTGTCCTGTTTTCTTCCACTTAGGACAACCCTTGTTTCTTCCACCATCGGAACCCTGCAGCTAGTTTTTGCCCGTGGGAAAAGGCTGACAGGCAACTGGGCAAGCGACTTAAAAATGAAAAAGACGGGGCTGTGAATGCCAGCTGAAAACCAATCAGAAGGAGTGAAATGCTTGTTCTCCTTTGACTGAGATAAGGTTTACTTGATCCTGCCTCGGTGCTTGGAGCTGGACTTGATGACTTCTTGAGGTCCCTCCCTGCCCTGCATTTCTCTGATTCTGCAAGATGCACTGAGGGTGCAAATCTCAGAGAGGAGGGCTAGCACAAGAGCTGGAGGGGCTACGAAGCTAGCTTTCGTACACATAGCAAAGCCTGTCCCTGCCCCAAAGAATTTAGTTTAGACAGACAAGGGACCCAAGTTCTCTCGTGCCTAGTTCAGTGCCCTAAACACTAGACCCACACTGCTCCAGTGATGTCAATGTAAGTACTCTCCTGCTTCAAATTATGCATCTTCTGAAGTTCCTTGCTGGATCAGAGTCTTAAATGGGGATGAAGCAGTGCAGAGGCCTCTTGCTGTTTCAGTGTCTGGGGGAGAAATCTCACCTGCAAGATGTAAGGGGATTCCAGTGACCTGTTATGGGAGTGCCAAGGGAAACATCCTGATCATTGGGGCATATGGAAAAGGTCTCTGTGTGATGAAATGGGAGAGAGACCTTTCATCTGGAGAAGAGCTGCTGCCTTCTGAATAAAGCATATCTGTTCTGGGGAAATCAGTGTCAGGTGATATTCACTTCCTCAGGCAGCTAGGTCAGGAGTCCTGACTTTGCAGGGTGGTGGATCTGGCCTTTAGAGATTTTTATGTGGTTTGGATTTTATCCTAAGGGTATGAACAAAATAACCCCACAGATATACAACCAGCTGGCCAGATCACCATGCCATCCTGCTATAAGAGGTACACATTTTTCATGTGTTAGAGAAGGAACAGGAGAAGTCTAGCCAGTTCCTCCACCCACCCCACACTCCTGCAGCTCTGCTGGGATGAAACCCCACAGTCACCCGGGAGGGGGTTCCAGGGAACAGAGAGAAGTATGCCACAGAGGTGGGACTGTGACCTTCTGGCTCCGATAGCACTCAGAGCTCCTATGGCCAGAATCAGCACTGGACTCAGAGGAGAAAGCTGGGCTTCCTCTTAGAAGGTGCGGCGATTGTGCTTTGCTGGTATCTCCTCCAAGATGAATACTGGGGCTCGGTGTGGTGGCTGATGATGTGGTACGGGTGAAGCTCAGAGGGCTGGGATTTAAGTGATGCGCTGGCCCTCTGCGAATTTCCCCCAAAGTGCAAAGCAATGACAGGATATGTAGAATCCCATGATTTTGCAGACCTCTCTTTCGGTGACTTGACAGCATCATCTGTGCAGATATCGGGACATGCTGCTGGGAAATTTGCACTGATGTTTTGTTGTGTAGTTTTCCTCAATATTTTGACCACTTGGGCCCCGTCTCCTTCTCTCTGTAGAAAGATTTAAGAATGGCCATGCTGGGTCAGACCAAAGGTCCATCTAGCCCAGTATCCTGTCTTCTGACAGGGGTCAATGCCAAGTGCCCCAGAGGGAGTGAACAGAACAGGTAACCATCAAGTGATCCATCCCCTGTCACCCATTCCCAGCTTCTGTGCAAACAGAGGCTAAGGATACTCAGAGCATGGGGTTGCATCCCTGTCCATCCTGGCTAATAGCCACTGATGGACCTATCCAGTTCTTTTTTCAACCCTGCTATGATTTTTGCCTTCACGACATCCCCTGGCAAGGAGTTCCACAGGTTGACTGTGCGTTGTGTGAAGAAATACTTTGTTCTGTTTGTTTTTAATCTGCTGCCTGTTTGTTTCATTGGGTGACTCCTAGCTCTTGTGTTATGAGAAGGCGTAAATAACACTTCCTTCTTCACACCAGTCAAGACTTTATAGATCTGTATCATATCCTCTCTTTTCCAAACTGAAACGTCCCAGTCTTATTAATCTCTCCTCATACGGAAGCTGTTGTAACCCACACACCTCTTGGGTGTGGGGTTCTGTCCCATCTAGTGGCACCGAGACCATGTAGAGAGAGAGATATAAAATGAGTCTGCTCTACAGCCTTAGCTAACAGCCAGTTGGCTTCTAACTCATGCGGCAGAGGCTCATGCACCAAGCTCCAGAGATCCCCTGTTCGATCCTGCCCACCAATGACTGGGGTCTGTCCGCGTTACACTGTTCCATACCCCTAATCGTTTTAGTCGCCCTTCTCTGTACCTTTTCCAATTCGGATATATCTTTTTTAAGAGGGGGTGACCAGAGCTGCACACAGTATTCAATATGTGGGCATACCATGGATTTATATAGAGGAATGATGATATTTTCTGTCTTATCTATCAGTTTCTTAATGGTTCCTAACATTCAGATAGGTGGGGTTTTTTTGGCTGCCGCTGCACATTGAGTGGATGTTTTTAGAGAGCTATCTACAATGACTCCAAGATCTCTTTCTAGAGTGCTAGGAGCTAATTGAGACCGCATCATTTTATATGTAGTTGGGATTTTTTGGAACAACAAAATGGCAGATGAAATTCAATGTTGATAAATGCAAACTAATGCACATTAGAAAAAAATAATCCACTGGGGGACACCACTATTTACCCCTCTCCATTCTGAAAACTGACCATTTATTCCTACCCTCTGTTTCGTATCTTTCAACCAGTTACTAATCCATGAGAGGACCTTCCCTCTTATCCCGTGACAGCTTACTTTGCTTAAGAGCCTTTGTCAAAGGCTTTCTGAAAGTCTAAGTCAGGGGTGGCCAACCTGGGGCTCCGGAGCCACACGCGGCTCTTCAGAAGTTAACGTGCAGCTCCTTGTCTAGGCACCGACTCCGGGGCTGGAGCTACAGGTGCCAACTTTCCAATGTGCCGGGGGTGCTCACTGCTCAACTCCTGGCTCTGTCACAGACCCTGCCCCCACTCCACCCCTTCCCACCCCCCTGCCATGCCCTCGCTCCTCCCCCTGATGCCCAGAGCCCGAAACAGCTGATCAGGAGGTTTGTTGAGGAAGGGGGAGGTGCTGATTGGTGGGGCTGCTGGTGGGTGGGAGGCACTGGGAGAGCTGATGGGGGGCTGCTGACGTATTACTGTGGCTCTTTGGCAATGTACGTTGGTAAATTCTGGCTCCTTCTGAGGCTCAGGTTGGCCACCCCTAGTCTAAGTACACTGTATCCACTGGATCACCTTTGTTGAACCCCTCAAAGAATTCTAATAGATTGGTGAGGCATGATTTCCCTTTACAAAAACAATGTTGACTCTTCCCTCAACAAATCGTGTTCGTCTGTGTGTCTGCTATTTCTGTTCTTCAGTGTAGTTTCAACCAATTTGCCTGGTACGGAAGTTAGGCTTACCGGCCTCTAGTTGCCAGGATCTCCTCTGGTGTCACATTAGCTATCCTCCAGTCATGTGGTACAGAAGCTGATTTAAATGATAGGACCTAATGCATCCTGGGAGCATTATCTGCTTATTAATAGAGAAAGACTTTACTGCAAAGTCTGGTCCAGCATTTTTCAAAGATGCTCTGATGCAAAACAAGCAGGCCGCCCTCCTTCCTGTAATAAAGTTTCACACAGCATTGCATGTGCCTGGAATTAAAAAGGAAACAGCCCTTTACAGTGGAAATTCATTTTTGTGGGAGTAGCAAAGAATCACAGGACCTTGACGGGAGCCTTTGGGACAGCCGAGGGGAGTCATGTGCTGCTCCATGTTACGTAGTTCACCTTGGAGTGGTGTGGCAACTTTGGGCAACCCAAAGGACATCACGCAGCTTCAACTAAGAGAGGCCTGGGCTACACTGGGGGGGTTCGAACTTCGTGTAGCTGAAGTCGAAGTATCTTAGACAGACTTACCTGGCCATCCTCACGGCGGCGAGTCGACCGCGGCAGCTCCCCTGTCGACTCCGCTTACTCCTCCTGCTGAGGTGCAGTACAGGCATCGATTCGGGGATCGATTGATCATGTCTAGACGAGACGATAAATCGATCTCTGATAGATCACTACCTGCCGATCCGGCGGGTAGTGAAGGCGTATCCTCAGCGTTCTCAGGCAGTTGTCATGGAATAAAAGGAGATTTATGGGCTAGTAACAGGGCGGAGGGCTGGCTCACAGAAACACTTTCCTTTTGCCAGGGGGCACATTTAATCCCGCAGATTAGGGAAAAACTGGGAATGGGGAGGATTCGAGGCAACAGAGCGGCATTTAGGCCAAGAGTTTCACACATCACGTGCAGGGCGGTGACACATCTGGAAGGTTTTTTCCAGCCCGTTCCTGTTGAAACAAGGCACAGAAATGAGTTTTAGGAGATGCAGCGACGGCTCTGCAAATCAAGGGAGTGGTGATGAATAGATCAATAACAGTGAGAGAAGTAAAAATGAGCAGCATAACTGGGCTGAAGGTGCCTGGAGATTTTCTGCTCCGAGTTATGCCTGTGTCTTTTATGTTGTAGGTGGTTTAATGCCGAAGTTGCCTCCATCTTCTCAGCTGTGTTCAGGGAATATGTTCATTCCCATATGCTATGGTCGTGCTCCTCTTTTGGTGTCGTTAGTGTTACAGATGCTCGAGGTATGTGACTGATGCTGAGAATTCTACACACAGAGCGGCAGTTGACGGGTCTCAGGTCCCGTTGGCTTCAATGGAGCGACGCTGATTTACCCCGTTGGGGATCTGGACCTGTAGAATTCAGTGGAGTAAAGTTGATTGACACTAGCTGAGAATCTGATCCCACTGGTTTTAATGGAGCTATGCCCACGTACACCAGCTCAGGCTCTAGCTTATAGACTTTGGAGAGGGAAAAGACGTTTTAGGTCATATAGTTAGGGCCCTACCAAATTCACGGCCCGTTTTGGCCAATTTCACAGTCATAGGATTTTAAAAATAGTAAATTTCATGATTTCAGCTATTTAAATCTGAAATTTCACGGTGTTGTAATTGTAGGAGTCCTGACCCAAAAAGGAGTTGGGGGGAGGGCGGGGGGAAGGGGCGAGGATGCAAGGTTATTGTAGGGGGTGTTGTGGTACTGCTACCCTTACTCCTGCACTGCTGGCTTCAGAGCTGGGCCCTCAGTCAGCAGCCGCCACTCTCTGGCTGCCCACCTCTGAAACCAGCAGCACAGAAGTAAGGGTGGCAATACCGCGACCCCCTTAAAATAACCTTGTGACATCCCCCCCCCCCCCCCGCAACTCCCTTTTGGGTCAGGATTCCCATTTTGAGAAACTCTGGTCTCCTCTGTGAAATCGGTATAGTACAGGGTAAAAGCACACAAAAGACCAAATTCCAGATTTCACGGGGGGGAGACCAGATTTCACAGTCTGTGATGCGTTTTTCATGGCCGTGAATTTGGTAGGGCTCTACATATAGTTTATTCCCTCATGCCGGTGCCAGCTGGTCCCCAGAACTTTGTCCACTCCAGGGTGCATTTCACGCATCTGTATTTGAGGTCCACAGACGGATGAAGGACATGGAGGCAGAAGACTCTAGGGAACTGTACATTGGACTCCTCAAGTAGTTTGTCCTCTGTTTCTGGAACTGAGGCTCTGTGGTAGGAGAAAGAGTTTTTCCTAACAGGATCTCAGGACATCACTCAAAACAACAAGAGTTTTCATAAATCCTGACAATTATTAGTAGGATTGAAAGCTCAGCTCTTCAATTATCTGCAGTCCCCATCCCCTTCTGCACTGTTCATATGAGCCATGCTGCTCACACCATGAAACCGCACTTGTGGAAATAATTAGAGTATTTTTCCATGTTCACAGAATTCATTGATCGGAATGTCAGACTTGCCCTTTGTCAGTCTAAACCATCCGATCCAAACTGAGAGAGAGTTCAGGTCCACGTGGCAAATTCATTGCTCACGCCTATCGCTGGAGTAATCTCAGGTTTTGACACCGCGCTGGAACTGTTGGACTAGCCCTGTGCAAGCATATACAGTGCAGACTTACTTGTATCACGGGTGAAACAAGTACGGGAATGGATGGCAAGGAACAGGGAAACCAAGGTATGCTTTGACCCTGAAATGTGGAACCTGACAAATTCTTACTTGATTCATCAGTCCCAGTGCCATCCCAGTAACTTCACTAGAGACACACCAGCAAACCACAGAAGAGGGCAGAATTTGTTCCATTATAATCTCCAGCTCCATCCTAGATCTCGAGTTAAAGTTGATTGCACAGAAAACACTGGGCAGATACAATGGGCCGTGTAACGAGGCCTTCGCTTGCCCTCGCAACAAATCAGGCAGAGACCCCTTCTGAGTGCAATCACCAGTGCTTTTTATTTTCAGTGTCAGCCCCCACCACCTTCTATTTACAGTGTGCTCCAAGCCAGCAACCTGGGGGACAGCTCGCTTCTCCAGCCAGCAGGAAGGCACAGCCTGTGACTCCTCCCTTTTCTGTCTCTTCCCCCTGTACGCGGAGATGTCAGGAAACCAGTAAAGTACCTGAAGCGACTATGGCAACACCCACCCTTATTCCTTCCTGCCAGCCTCATGTAGCCCCCTGGCTAATGGGGCCTGCAGGTGCTTCTCTTCTAGCAATTAGGCGTAGCATACTCAGCCAGCTCCAATTAATGCTTCTTAATTGGAGCTGGGCTAACAGAGGGCTGGCTCAGGACCTTCTGGCCAGCGCCCTGTTACATGCGTCCCCCCTTAAGAATCTCCAGGAAAGTTCCCCATTCTTGGCACAGTGATCCCCAGCATCCTCTCCTGGATTTTCTCCATCCCCGTCCTGCAAAATGTACATTGCTCGGGGAGTGGCTGCCCCCAAAGTTCCACCTCCGCCCGCAGGTCTTCCCACCAGTCGCACCCCCACAGGCCTTCCGTCCCCTGTTCCCCCTTTACTTTCGGTTGGGGGTCAGGATCCATTCTACCTTCCTGGGGGACCCTCTGCACCTCAGTTTCCCCCACCCCACCCAGCGGGTTCTGGGTCCCTTCCCTGGGTAGCGGTGTTGTGGGGTGTTCCAATTGCCCCCTCTCCCCTCCCAAAGGGGTTGGGCTGGCCAGCTTCCCCATACACCCTTCCCGCAGGTCTGCTTGATCTGGGCTCTGTTGTCTAGGGCTCTCTTTGCTATCCTCAGTTTCCCCCCTTGGGTTTCTCGGTCTAGGGATATCTACCCCCTCCTTCAGGGCACCTCTCTGCTTCTTTCTAGGTAGTGGGCCCCAGTGCCTACCTAACACCACCGGGTATGGTAGCCCCTCTAGTACATCAACCCACTTCCATTTGAAGTGGCCCCTCACTTCGAGGGGCACCTGGGCCACCGGGCAGGACCTCCTGTCCCCATGGATATACTCGAGGGCCATCCTTGCCCCCGCCATCAGCCAGTGCGGCTTCACCAGCCCCCTCTATACGAACCAGCGAACAGGCTGATGTGGTATCTATCAGGCCTGTTTGGGGATTCCTCCCAATCCTCACCGGGATGGTGGACAGCTTCTGCCCCCCTTTTCACCCGCCAACCTGAGTCCAGCCACGAAACTCAGCCCACCCACACTCCATATCAGGGCAGTCACCTTTTGTATGTCCAGGTCTCCCACCCTGCCAGCAACTAGAGGGGCTACCTCTTGGATGCTCCTCGGGGCTCCTCATTTCTCTCAAAAAGGTCCTGCCTCTTTCTTCCCCGACTCCTTGTCTTTCCGGGGTCGGTCCTCCCTCCAGGGACCCTCTGCCTCGATATACTCCTCGGTCAGCGTGACAGCTGTCTCGACAGTGACAAACTCCTCTATGGGCTCTGGAAGGAGATGAGTCCAGGAGGAAACAATAAACCATGGTGGGGTTGGCCTGGTGCAATAAAAGATCAAGTTCTTTTTGTTATGCGTTTGTACAGTGCCTAGCACAATGAGGTCCTGTTCCATGGCTGGGGCTCCTAGGCACTATGACAATACAAATAATATTTAGTAATAAAGGAGATAGCGGTGAAAAGGGGGAAGAAACACAAATTCAATGCTAGTGAAAGTGGGTGCAGCATCTTCAATGGTGTGAATTCTGCCCTTACTGTCTAAAGGTTTGATCTTGGTCCCATTGATATCCTCTAGGAATTATTTTGGGGGATTTCTCTGGCCTGTGCTCTACTGGGGGTCTGAATAGATGGTCACAGTGGTTCTTTCTGGCCTTGGAATCTATCAATCAGTGGAAACACTCCCCTCTGACTCACATGGTGCAGGAGCAAGGCTTAAGCCCTCAGTAGCCCTGCACCACATCCTGCGTAGGTTCTAGTTGAGTACAACCCCACTGCAATCAGTGGGGTTTCTCTGGCTACAGGTTTGGAAGAATTTGGCCTGAAGTAGTAGTATTGGGCTAAGTCCTTTAGGCAAAGCTGTCACCATCCTCAAAGGGAATTTTGCCTGAGCGACCCATGAGTCCAGAGCTCTTAATGTGGAGTTAGGTGTGAAGATTCAGGTTGCTCTTTATTGAGCTGACCAGTCTCGTAGGAACTGCCAGACTGGATCAGTCCCATGGTCCATCCAGCCTGGTATTCTATCTCTGACGGTGGCCAGCACCGGATAACCCACTGTGCAAGGTCACACAAGGGTAACCCACTGGTGAGCCTATCAGTCTCCTCTCTGGGCTGGACTTGTGGAGGATATGGGTGTATTACAGTGCCCCCTGGAGCGCTTTGGCTCTTCACCACACGCTCTCCCCAGGTCCCCGGCTCAATCCCAGTTGTGATGGCCACAACTGAGCACATCACAAGAAACCCCAGCAGATGCAAGTGTGGGATAATCTTCTTCTGGTGAAGATTATCCCACACTTGTCCCAATCTCTAACAGAGATTGGGTTAGGTGGCCAATCTTGAATTACTTTGGTGAGGTTGGAATGGAATCTTGCATATGGGAAGAATCTCACACATGGCGACACAACAACAATGTCCATCCATTAATGTGTTTTTCCCCTCTTTGTGGACACATACACTGGAGACAGACAGCTGTGAGCCTCTAAGATAGAGCAGCCAGCGTTTTCTATGGCTGTTAGCATGGGGCAGCCTCGCAGAGAGGTGACAAACTCTGGAAACGGCCTTTATTGAGATGGAATGAAAAATTAATGTTCTTCCCCCCTAGCAACCTTCACATCAAAGTGCCTCGTCTTGAAGACTAACAGACTCCAGGACGGTATATAGACCACTCTGATGTAAAAACATAATTAACACGTTAAACTGTTACACAAACATGTTTGCATGGTTATTTACCGAGCACTGCAAGAATGCTTTGTAACAGTTAATCAATTCAAGGGGGAAAGGGCATTGCATGGAGCAAACGTAATAAAATACAAGGATCCCAGATTGCGCCAGTTGGAACGGAAAAACAACGGTGGTGAAGAAAGTCATAATAAACTTCCATTTCCCTGAGATTTGCTGCCTGACATGGTATTTACATTTTTATTCTTTCATAAGCTGTTGTTTGGTCGTAGAAATGACCAAGCTCAGGTTTCCAGGGCGCAGACATCAGTCTCCTTGGGGCCTGGTTTTGCAGGCAACGTGGGCACCAAAGAGAGGTCTGCAAGGGAAAGTTTCTGTCAGGCCTTTCCACTGCAAGACGGTGGGGAATCTAGAGTGAAGCCAGGCAGGGGAAAGGCAATGGGCTACACCAAACAACGAAAGGACCGCTCTCCTGTCCCCAGTAAAGGAGATGATTCACTGCGGGGGAAAAAAGCACAAACTCTAGTGCTGGTGGAAGAGGCTGATGGAGTTAATCTCACATGGGAAAACAGAAAAGGCCCCAAGAAAAAGCCAACCAAAGCTAGCAGTGGCCATCCGCACAGTTGGAGGGGAGGGACTGAAAAGGAATTGGCTCAAGCAAGGTCAAAGGTACGAAGTCATTCTAAGAGTCAAAGATGTAACAGGAGCAGGCCTCTGAACAGAGAACCCCCGAGTGCGAGACTAGCCTATTTCACGTCCAGCTGTGGGCAGGGTGACTCCCACAGGCATGCCAGGGGCCAGGCTCTCCAAAAAGGGGAGGGCCCAGAAGAAAATGGCCCCCATAGAAGAGGGGGATGCCTGGACAGTGCAAGGCCAGTGGTGACATCAGAGGCTCCCCAGGAGAATGCTAGGTGGGAACACTGAGAAGAGAAGCCTGGAGTGAAAGTCCAGCCTGACTATCCTGGAAACCAAAATCCCACAAAAGGGGGAATGCACGAAGAGAATCTGGCATGTTTCCCCTTCTGCTCTGCCAATACAGCTGACCAGGAAAGGAAGGGGCATTTCAGTCCCAGTTAAGAACATGACAACCATTCAGTTTGCCTCTCTGGGATTCTGCCTCTCACACCATGGGGCCTGCTGACTCTGGAAACCCTCTGCCCCATTTTTGCCTCTAGATACTTCCCCGGGCTTCACCGGTAGCTACCCATGGAGGATCTCAAGAATGGAGATTCTCTAGCTTAGAGGAGAGGCTGTGGACCAGTGAGTGCTCTCTCAATCTGCTTTAACTCTAGGGGCTTTGGGGAGATGACGCTCATCCCCTCCTGCTGCAGAACCTATTCTGCCCGTTGGTGTCATCACACTGGGTTGAGGGAGAAGGGTAGGGGTCCTGGAGGCAAAGGGTGCAATCTGAGGATGGGAGGGGGGCTTCACCTGCAGCTCTCAGTGGGCTAACTGGGGTCCTATCCTGTCTCTGTGACTAATGTTCTGCCTGGCCTTGAGCGAGTCACTGAATACTCCTGTGAGGCAAGTAAATATCACCCCCCCACCTTGCAGAGAAGGGAACCAGGGAGGTTATGGTGTGAAGATGGCTCATGGTGAATCACTGGGATTCCAGAGATTCATGGATGTTAAGGCCAGCAAAGGACCATTCTGATCATCTAGTTGGACCTCCAGCATGACACAAGGCAGAGAAATTAACCCAGAGACTTCTGCATCGGATCTAGGGTCAGTTCCCGCCCCAGCCTTGAGCTAAAGAACCAAGCTCACAAGCTAGGGGCTGTAACAGATTCTCATACTCTGTGGATCAGGCAAAGAGCAGGGATCTGTAACATATACTCACCCGTGGATGACATAAGGCAGTAGTTCTGTAGAACTATTCATGGTTTCCCTCCTCACCCCCATTTTTTTTGGAGACCTGCAGAATGTTTATCAACTCCCTCCAATCCTTAGGCTCCAGCACTTGCTTCTAGGACATTTTAAAGAACCAAATGGTTGTGTTTTTTTTAACTTTCACTTGATGTCAAATGTTGAGAACACAAAAAAAGTGTAGTTGGTAAATTCTTACTCTTACTGGAGCTTCTCCACCCACATATTTTCATGGGGTTTAGGTTCTTCAGCCAACACACTCCTTTCCCATTAATCAGGTGCAGCAAGTAGATACATTTTCAATCATGAAAGAAAACCGAATGCGTGGATTTCCTGTCAACAGTTTCCTTGCCTGTGTGTCAGGGGTGGTTAGGAAGAAAGCCTCACTATTAAAATAGAAAAAATGATTCAAACCGAGCGTCTCAGCTAATGCACAGGAGCTTAAATGTTGCTTTATTATCAGAGTGATTTCCACTGTATCTTAGCCAAAGTGCCAAGCATTCATATGTCACAGGGAGCTAAAAGCACTTGTCTGGTTTGATTGCTCTCCTGCTGATACCACAGAATCTCCAGACCAACCCAGGAAGTCAATGGCGTTACAGCCATTTTTAAAGAGAGCAGAATCCATCCTGAGGAATGACTCACAGAATATCTACCGGAGGGGAGGTACTGAGGCCTAAGTATCAGCTGTCGTTTACAGAGAAGAAACTAGAAAAGTTAATTACTTGAGGTCACCTTAAGGGTGAAAGTGAGGCATGGAACCCAAGAGCCCTGAGTCCCACTCCCCTGCTTTAGCCACTAGACTGCACCCCGCTTAACTCGTGCTCTAAAGCAGGGATTTGTGAATGTATCTGCACACAAATGAACTGTGACCTGCACCTAATAGTCAAACTGCACTTGAACCCTTTGTGCAGAATCTTTCTGGTTTCGCTGTATTATTCACTCATCTCTCTGCATCCGTTCAGGCTAAAATCAAAAGGGGTCATACCTTGATGCCAGGGGCCAGATCCTCAGCTTGTGTAAACCGGCATAACTCAGTTGAAGTATGTGGAGCTACTCCAATTTACATCAGCGGAGAGATTCTCATGGTCCATTGAATGGTCCCAAACCAAGCGATATCTTGTGGGAGCATCTGTTCTCCTCAGATCTTGAAACCAGAGGTGGGACTGAATTTAGTGGTTGCACCTCAGAAGCAGATACCTTGATGCTTGAGGCTGTGTTTACAGGGAGCAAAGATTCAAGCTTGAAAAGTTTCATCAGTAGAGCCATTGCTCATGGTACTGAATACCAATGGCCAATGTTTCCACTGGAGATGGGCTGAGGGGAGGGAGTTTGGATATAGGATTTGGGTCAGAGGCCAAAGTAGAGGTAGGATTAGGGTTCCTATTTGACAGCAATGACTTTTCATGTGCTCTTGTCAGACCCTAAATAGCTGAGACCTTGCGAGATCTGCTAATCCTGATGGAGAGGAGAAAACGGAGGCACATATATCACTCCAGGAGGCACATAGCAAGCTGCATCCAACTCAGCATAAGCATCCTCAAGCCAACTACTTGGAGGCCAGCAGTGAGAATAACTGCGCCTACTGGGAACTGATACAGGGACCTTTTGATAACTCATCATCTTCCTCTATCCAAGGCTCTTATGTCTTCAGTTCAAGACACAGCAGGGAGAGATTTCTCATGGAACTGGAAAGAACTGAAAGTCTGAGATTTGCTTTTCCCATTCCCATTCATTGTGCATCATGGATAGAAAGGAATTTTCTGAGATAGGTGTGGGAACAAAACCAACAACAAACAAACGTCAATCTTCCATGCTCAGACCCACACCCCAAGAAAGTCCTAACCACTGTCTATCTGAAACTTTGGGAAAGGTCTAGAGGACTATAAAACTATAAACATTGTATCCAAGGATCTCAAAAGTCACAGCCGGGTCATGGGCAGCCAGACCTAATAGTCTGAGCCAGAGTCCACAGTCACAAGACAGGAGTCAAGAGTCGGCTTGGCTGGGATACCAGGGGGTCGGAAACAGCAGACAAACTGGAGATCAAAACCACAAGTCAGGAACCTGGGTCAGGAGACAAACTGTAGATCAAAACTATGAGTCAAGAACCAGAGTCAGGACAGGTCAGGACACCAGCGGGTCAGAGGCAGGAGACAAACTGGAAGCTGGGAGCCACGAGTCAGATGCCAGGAGTCAAGCTGGGTTGGAATGCCAGGAAATGAAGCTGGGAAAGCAGGAGCATGAAGCACAAGGCATTCAGTCCCGAGCAGGTTGGAGCCTAGCTGTTCAGACCGCTTCCTATTCCTCCTGCTGCTTTAAGTAGGGCCAGCGGACCAATCAGCCACTCTGGGACTCTGCCAATCGGACCTGAGAGGCGGAGCCTTGTACTGGGCCTGGGCTTCCTCGGTCACAGGCATAGTAGTGCCAGCAGGCTGCCAGGTGGAGGGTTGGAGCATGGCTGCTCCGATGGTCCTTGCAGGCCTGTTTTGAGACCTTTTGGGTTATGACATCAAATAAATTTTACAAGTCTATAGGTCCAGATCCTCAGCTGGTGTACAGTGGCTTATGCTGATTGACACCTGCTGAGAATCGAGCCGTTAGTTTTCATGATGCCTCTACTGTACAGAATTATTTCACAGATAGCTCCATGTAGGCCTGGAGAGGTGTCGACAGTCTCCGAACAAGTTAGGTGTTAGTTGGTAGGGCTGGGCAGGAAATCCAGGAGATCTGTCTCCCATCCCCTCACGCTCACCCTACTCCTTTATCAGAAAGTCTTTTTCGGGCTTCTCCTGTTCTGCCCCAGCCCCCAGCAGCTCAGATAGTTGGTTTGGACAGCGATTTCTCCCCCAGCCCCTGCTTTACTCCCATCACCTGCCTGGGCATTTGGTTTTCTGTAAGCACATCTGATAGTGATCTAAGCATGAACGCTTACCATTAATTCATTACAATAACACAACATCCTCAAAACACACACATGCAGGGCTTTGAAGTCCAAAAAATTTCAACAAACAGTGCAAGGAGGGGTTTTGGTTTTTGTTGTTTCCCTTTTTAAGCATACCTTTTCCAGTGCCGATGCTGTTTGATATGTGGCAGAGATGGAATTCTCCCCCCCACCCGTCCCCGTTGCTGTTTGCCAGACATCTCCCGATGTGGAATTTGCACATGTTCAAAGCTGAAATAAACGATTAACATTTTTTTTTCTTCCCCCTTTTCTTGGACTTGGATGAAGGCAAGGCTGTAACAACATGGCATGCTTTCCTACAGCAATCATGTGAAAGCCATTACCGAGCAGCCCTTAACTTGTACCATATCCTGCAGTCAGCCCGAATAAAAAAGACACAAGAAATATGTCCAGGCCACTAGATTCTTATAGGGAATCGATCCCTCCTTGTTAAAACAATAAAGAAAAGTTGGGGTTGGAGGAATGCATCTTTTGGACGAAGGCCACTGGATGGGCCTTTGACACTAGCTTGGGGAGACGCTCCTCTCCAGGTCTGTGGTTGAAAGCTAGTCTTTTCAAAGGTGGGGCCTCTCTAGTTCTTATTTCTATCATGGTAGCCTGCAGAGGCCCCCCAGCTGAGATCAGGGCCCTACGGTGCAAGGTGCTCTACAAACACACCGTACTATGAGGCAATCCCTGACTTGGTGAGTTTACAATCTAAATAGACAAGACAAAGGAAGAATTATCCTCATTCTTCATAGAGTTTAAGGTCAGAAGGGACCATTGGATCAGCTACTCTGACCTCCTGCCTATTATAGGCTGTTAAATTTCACCCAGCTCCCCCTGTACTCTCCACCTTCTGCCCCGTCAAGTTCACGCTTCTTATCTTCATCTTCAAGGCCCTTCGCAAATGGGATGCTCCTCCTTATCTGCTCATTTCTTGTTTCCTGCCTCCCTTTGTCCACCATTGATACCCTCCTCCAGCACCCAGCTGCTTGCTCTCCCCTGATCCCATTAGGCATGGAATGCCTTCGGAGTTAACCTTCAAGGTCACAGCCCTGTTCTCCTTCAAATTCCCCTGCGAGATCCACTTCTGCTATGACACCACCAAGGAATCCGGCAACCAACGATGGCTAAGCGCTCTGGCTGCTGGGAAGAGCTGATGTCAGTCCATTTATATATTTCAATATGTACGTTTTGGATGAACTGGTACCATCTGCAACCATCACATTGTGCAATTGCTAACCTCTATTGTCATGGATATTATTTCCCACTACCTTAGTCCTCTGTCTCTTTCACTCCTGTTGTTGCCGGTGCCCTCTTTTAAATGAGATTAACTTGGAAGCTCTTTGGGACAGGGGCCATATCCACCTGTATGTTTGCACAGAGCCTAGCGTAATGAGGCCCATAGTCCTAGGCCAGACCCTTAGCCTTTCCTAACTCCTCTCCGAGGGCTCAGCGACATGAACAGTTCGACTTTCGCAAGCCTGAGCGTGAATCCACCCTGGACTAGCCTGCCAGAGTCGGACGGTCCATGCGCCCCCAGCTGATGCACATTAACAATCTGTTAGAGCGCTTTGATCGACTCCTCTTTGAAAGGGGACTGGCTCCAAGAGCATTAATGAATCCTTCACGCACATCAGCAGGTGCAGATGGCCAGTTAGAGGGTGGCAGGCTAGCGCAGGGGAGATTCATACCCCAGTGTGCCATGCTTGAATTGTTCATCTAGACAAGCCTGTAGGCCTGTGGCCCAAAACTAGCAGATGCTGAAGTAGCCAGATGTACACCAGCTGATCCTGCCACCCCAGCGCAGAGGGCAATCGTGGGTGGGTCAAGGGAAGGAAGCGGATGTTTAGGGGAAGAGCCAGAGTACAATGCATTCCATCCATTGTTATGTTATGCAGAGGTTCATGTTAAGCAATGCTGATTAGTAAGAACCTTGAGGCTGAATGAAGCAGACCTCTGTCCCCATTGAGGCCTTTGGATGCTATTCCAATATAAATAAAGCAATATTAACAGAGAATTATATCCCTGATACAGAACCCTGTAGAATTGCTCCAACCCTGCCACCCCCTTCCCTAACAAATAAATAAAACCATGCTGAAGGTATAAATCCCTATTAAATACTGTAAATTTCTGGAGAACACTATTATATGCCTGCAGTGACCTCTTCATTTCATCCCTATTAAATCACATAACACTTTTCCGTAAGGGCCACTGTTAGACCTGTGTGCTACGATGTGTCTGACAATGAAAAGTGATTGAAAAAGAAAGTTAAGGAAACTTCTGTGAACCCCCTCCAAAAGATTTGGAATTGAGTATTAAGGGGAGATTTGGGTTGTTTCATGAGCTGGGCCTAAACACTCTCCACTTGGTCCTATAAGAAATCCTATTGATTTGAATAGGACTAATCATACAGGAAAGGTGAGTAGCAGAGACGACCCATACCTGCAGATAGTGGGCAGGCAGAGAGAAGGCAGCTGGCTTCAGCAGTGTTACTGAGCATGCTCAGTCTGTAATTCAGCTGTCCATCTCTCTCCACAAGGCAAGTGGATGGGCGGCAAATTGGCAGAGAACGTCCGTCACCTGGGGACTCGAATGAATGAAGTCTCCCCCACATGGGGGATGTTTTCTTGAGAATTATGCTCCTGATTTACACCAGTCAGAGGGCCAAAGATTTGATTTTTACCCATGCTAATGCCCTCGACTAATGAAGAACTAAGAAAAGAGAGGTTTCAGAGTAACAGCCGTGTTAGTCTGTATTCACAAAAAGAAAAGGAGTACTTGTGGCACCTTAGAGACTAACCAATTTATTTGATCATAAGCTTTCGTGAGCTACAGCTCACTTCATTGGATGATGAAGTGAGCTGTAGCTCACGAAAGCTTATGATCAAATAAATTGGTTAGTCTCTAAGGTGCCACTAGTACTCCTTTTCTTTTTAAGAAAAGAGAATGACCTGAAATATTGGCTACATGAGAACAGAACTTTTTGTAAACCAGATGCATTTCTCAGCTTCCCCGGGAGGAATCAGTGGCTTTTTTATAAGGTTTGGAATCCTATCTGCATTTGTCATTCCAAACCTAAGGGCACATTTGGTGGGCTTTTTTTGCCCCCCACCCTCTCACAATTTCTTTCCTAGTCACTTCCATCTCGCTTCATTCTCTTCTCATCATGCGAACATCTGGTGGCAATGCTCTGCCTGGAATTTGAGCTTGTAAATGGTACGTTTGCTTCCTTCTTGTTAAAACACTCTTGACTCTCAATAATAAAAACACATTGAAACTCATTCACATTCCCCCAGAGGAAAAACATCTCTTAATCAGTCTGTTAAGCTGCTTTTATGTTTAAAATTAATTGATTCTGGAAAGTTTGCTTTTCTTCTTTTGTCAAATATGTAAATAGTTTCATCAACGGGGGGAAAAAATAAGAGAGAGAAAAAGGACAAGGATGGAAAATCTCTGTGGTGAAGTGAGTAATTGATATCGTGACCCAAACCAGCAAACATCAGGCTGATGAATCAGTTGTGGTAGGAGAGGAGGATGAGACAAAGGCACCGAAGGAAGAGATGGAAGCAAAGCCTAGAGCAGATAACAGCTTCTCCGTTCCAGGACACTAACAATTCTCTCCTGGGGAAAACAAAATATGGGGAAATCTGGAGCCAAATCCTTGGCTGGTGCAAGATGGCAATTGATCCTTCTGTATCCTTGGGCCCTTGAAGTCAATGGAGGCACATCTGTGTAAAACCAATGTGAGATCAGAAACGAATGGACAGGTAGCCACATTGATTAGAGTAGTGCCTAGAGCAGTGGTTCTCAAACGATTGTACCTTTCACATAGAAAGCCTCTGAGTGCGACCCCCCCCCCGCTTATAAATTAAAAACACTTTTTATATATTAAACACCATTATAAATGCTGGAGGCAAAGGGGGGGTTGGGGTGGAGGATGACCGCTTGTGACCCCCCCCCATGTAAGAACCTTGTGACCCACTGAGGGGTCCTGACCCCCACTTTGAGAACCCCTGGCCTAGAGGCTCCAGCCAAGATTTGGGCCCTATTGTGCTAGGTGCTGTACAAATGCATAGTGAGAGACAGCCCCTTCCCTAAAGAGCTCACAGTCCAGGTGGACAAGACAGCTAAAGGGTGGGAGGGGAAACAGGCACAGAGAGGGGAGTTCACACTAAAGACACCCCAGATATTATCACAAATTGACTCTCTGCTTGGCAATTTCTACACAGAGGAGAGGGTGCCCCCAGGTCCAAATGAAGGCAGCCTGGGGGCTGGTTCAGTGCTCACTCAAGGGCTCCCATTGACTTATGTGAACCGGCCCTTGACTGGGCAGAGTTAGGGAAGCTTATACAGATAAAATGAGAGAACCGTGTCTCCCGGCTGGGTTTTGTTTTGCTTTTTGAGCAATTTCTAGTAGCTCCTGGTTCTGGCTGTGCTGTAAATATCATTAAAACAGCTGTTCTTTGTTCCTCTTTGTTCCCTCTTGCTTCTGATCCTGGATCAAACCAGAGACACAAACGGGAGAAAAAAATATAAGCTTCTAATTCAGATATGGGGCAAAGGAATATTCTTACTAGAGTTCTAAGGATCCACTACCAGAGAGTCACACTCCAAATGCCCTCCAGTTGGTCCGGCTCTTTATTTTACAGAGATCCCAAGACCTGAACACACTGTACTAAGTGGATAGAATTTTCCCTTGTTGAAGTGGGCCAGTGCAAGACCCATGCACGACTCAAGACAGTTGGCTTGCAAGGGGTGTACAGGCTTTGGCATGATGCTGTGCATAGCTGGGAATTTCACCATTCATGATTTCACCTTCTAGAAAGGAGCTAACGTTTTCCTGCTCTGGGATGTGATTTCCTATGCAGCCCCGCTTCACAGCTTTTTTTGCTGCCACGTCCTATTGCAAAGACTTTTTTTATCTTTTTCAGGGGTCATTGCACCTCCGCAGGTGTTTGCAGTGACACTGGGCAGCCTTTTCAAAACAGAGCAGGGTTTGTTAGTCACCTGCAAGTCCTTGGGCATCGGAAGTCCTTAGGTTATCAGAGAAGCAAAGGTTGAGACATAGCTCGTACAGGCCAATGCCATGGCTCCCTTAGGTCATTCTGTTGTAGGAACCATGATGGTGTCCTTTTGTCCATCCATGCCAGGTGACAGTCTGTGAGCTCAGCTCTTAATGCAGCCACCTGGCACCTTTCCCATTTGTTCTCCAGCTAGGAGCCTTTGCTCTGCTCCACTGCAGACAGGTGTGGGGGGGAATCTCTTCCTCTTGGCCTGGTTGGTCAGTAGGGGTGAATATCCTGGCCATTCTGGCTTCCATTGTCTTTGCCGGATCCTCCATTCACATTCAGCCCATAAGGACCTGTTCATATCACCCCAGACACAAACATCTCACATCTCCTGCTCTGCCCCCGGAGCAGCATTTTCACCCTTCTGCACCCAGCAGGTAGTAATGTCAAGTTAAGTAAGTCACCACCATGCAGGTCATTAATAAAAATAGTACCGAAAATGCCCACTTTCATCACAGATGTCAACATTTCCATGGAGTTCCGTGGTTCAAAGCCTTAGCGATTTTTTTCCCTCTTGTTTCTCTAGATTCAGCTGCAGGAAAACAAAGGCTGACGGTTCCAGGTGAGTTACTCTTTGACACTCAGGGTTCGACAGAAGCCAAAACTCAAAAAGCCTAACTCACTTGAACATGAAGCAAACAAGGCGCTCATGAAGTCCCCCCCCAAAAAATGACAGGGAGCTAGAACACTGCCAGCCCCAACCGCTCAAAAATCATGAGTCAGGCCCCAAAACATCATTGAGATTTTTAAAAAGTTTGGGGTTCTTTATATTTGCTAATTGGTTCATGAACATTTAGGAGTCACATTTTCCAGCTTTTCCCTTCAACCAGGAAGGCTAGACATTTCTTTTTTTTATTTTTTAAGAAAAGGGAGCTGAGAGTCAGACATAATCCCAGGACTCCAGGACCTGGGGATTTTTTAAAAAAAAACACACACCATTTTTCACACACTGGTGCTATAAATATGCTCATTTGGAGGGATGCTAGGCATCATAGCTCTTGGGGCCAATGGGAATAATGAAGCATGCTAGGAAGAGGGCAGCCTGCATAAAAGCCGATCCTTCCCCTCATGAGGTGGGGAGATGTGGAAGAAACAGGAGCTCTTGGTCTCACTATTGAGACTCTGAATAACTGAAGGAAACGGACTTCAGCATGGGCAGTGGCCTGGTGTGAAGAGCTGCTCCCTGGCTGGAGCTCTGTCTTCCCACGTAGCAGTGAGTGCAGACCCCCCAGTCGAAGCCTGAGATCGAGACAAAGGCCAGGGTGGACTTGGCGTGTGGCATTAGCCAGAGGGCTCTGTTAACACACCAGAGAGAGAAGCCGAGGAGGCAAAGGCCATGTTACCTTTGCAGCGAGGTCCGGCTTTCTTATGTTTCCCCGGTGCCTTTTTTCACTGCCCATGAGGTAAGTCCCTTCCTCCCCCTTGCTGGGTGCTCGAGAGCCTCTGTAGAGAATGTCAGCATGTTAATGGCACAGCACAACCAACCGTGTGCTTGGAGAGTTCAGGCCCCATGGAGCGTTCTTTGCCCGGGTTCTCATTTCAGGCCTCATTTCATAGCTCCTCATTGCATGAACTGCCCACCACAGCACATCACAATGAAACATGAATTCAGGGGAGAAATCTGTGCCCAGGCTTTGATGGAAGTGAGCCTTTTGTGATTCCTTTACTCGCACTCAGTTGTGCCTTTGCTCTTCAAGAAACCCCAATGAATTCAATGGGACAGTTCAGAAACCAAGGCGCTACTCAATGAGAGTAATGATATAAACTGGTCTAGTGGCTGTAACCACCTTTCCGTTAGAAATCATTTGTACTTTTCCCCGTTGCTAAGTGGGACATATGCAAGTGTGATATCTGTCATTACCTGCTAGAGCTTGGCAGGAAATGGTTTTCTCCTGCTATGAAAAATTTTGAGATATTGGAAACAATTCCTGTCCTGCATCAGGAGGAAAAGTCAATCTTGAACATTTACATGAACCAAAAATCTTGGGGGGGGAGGGGAATGTCAATCAATCAAAATGTTTTGATAATTTTGAAATGTCGTCTTCTCCTTTTGACTTTTTTTGGGGATGAAATTTCTAAACAGAAAGTCATTTTGACTTGAAAAACAAGACATTCTGGTTCAAAAATGTCAAACTGGGCTGTTTCAACGAGTTTGAAACTTTTTTCAAAAAAAAAATTGTCGGGAGATTTGTTGAAACTGACCCTGTTTCATGAACAGTTTCGGTTTTGATTGATCAGCTTTTTGGGGCAAAAAATTCCCCACCAGCTCTATTGCCTGCCTCTAGACATACACAGAACCGCTTCTGTTTATGCTACTGTGTATCTGCTGGAGAGATGGCAACGGGAGCTGCATGAGTCAGTTAAGAGCATCCCGCAGTTCTTGCCCTTCCAGTATTGTCTCTGTAGTTTAAGCGGGCCTCCTTTTTTATTTCTGCCTCACACTCCATGCTGTCTCAGAGCTGGGCTCTGAACACCACAACCCTTCTGCACACATGGAGACACAGAAAGCTACCTCATCCCCACTCCTCTAACCACAACATGTACACATTTGCCTAATATTTTCCGGTTTAGCTGTCTTCATGTTGGCTTGCATGGAGAATCAGGCTTGGTTGGTTGGCTTGGTAGGATGATTTAAATGTTGTCAGGTATACTGAGGTAAAAAGAACGGAGTAAACCTGGAAGAGAGAACAAAGGAAAAAGAAAGGAGGAAAACTCTATAGCTTTCCAGTTCTCACAATACAGATTAATACATCGTAAGGCCTAGCCCTTCTTATTATCCATTATTTGTATAGTGTATTATATTGTATATTTGTATAGAGGCTGTGTTAGGCACTGTACATATATACAACAAAAAGATAGTACCTGCCTTGAAGAGCTTACAGTCACATACAACAGACCAGGAGAGCACAAGGGAACAGTGGGACAGTTGCGGTCAGTGGGACAAGCAGCAGTTGCTGCCAGACATTAGGGATGAAATTCTGGCTGCATGCCATCTGTGGCAAAATTCTCATTGACTTCAATGGAGCCAGGATTTCGCCCCTGCAAACTCGCCACTTACACAGAGCTTTCCACCATAGAGCTTCACAAGGGCGGGGAAACCTTAACTATTGTTATGGAAGAATGCATCACCCCCCAGTCAGCTGTCCAGTGTGGTAGGTGCTGACCACGCATATCCCTGCTTGCACTCCAGAGAGCTTACCATCTTAAAATATGATGAGTGTGACTAATTGGGAATGCTCTTAATGTTTTCTTGCCCAAATAAATTTTAGTCTCTAAGGTGCCACGAGGACTCCTCGTTGTTTTTGCTGATACAGATTAACAGGGCTACCACTCTGAAACCTGTCTCTGAATACTGTGTGGGTGCCTCAGTTTCCCCTATGCATTTCTTAAGTATCTAGGTGGTGGGGTAAGGGTGTGTGACTGCTGCAGAGCCCTTGGCAGGTGTGATGCTGTCTGTACAGAGATTTGGCAGACACCTTGTCTCCTGGCAACTGATGGCCTGGGCCCCTCCCTTGCAAGGTGCCAACTGAAGGTGTTGGAGAACAAAGAGATCAGGTGGCCCCCAGCCCTGAGAAAAAGGCCAGAGGAGGGGCTGGAGGGAGTTTCAGTTTGGAGCTGGCTGTGGAAATGGAGGGAGGCCCAGACGGGGGGTCTGGGCTCCCGACCCCACAAGATGGACCTGACTGAGGGGTCCTGTTTCCTGTACCTACAAGCTCTGTTTTAGACTGTGTTCCTGTCGTCTAATAAACCTTCTGTTTTACTGGCTGGCTGAGAGTCACAGTGAATCGCCGGAAGTGGGGGGTGAAGGGCCCTGACTCCCCCACACTCTGTGACAATGAGCAATAAGATGGATATGACAAACACGGGGGGCGTGGGGAAGGACAAGGTAACAGTGAAGTGACCCTGGTATAAAGCAGCAGTCGTAGGAAAGCCACTGCCTAGCCATTATGGACTAAGTCAAGACTTCTTCCAGTGTTTAGAAGAAGTCTTTTAACCATCTACAGAGATAAGGTGGAGAAATAGGGGAATATCTTTCATGGGATCAACTTCGGTTGGATCAGAGACACCAGTTTTCAAGCCACACAGAGCTCTGGGAAAGGTACGTCCAGTGTTACAGCTAAATGCCTAGCATTTGCCAGCCCCGAGGTAGAGCTCTGTGTAAGGTGGAAATTTGTCTCTGTCACCAGCAGAGGTTGGTCAAAGAAAAGATATGACCTCCCCCACCTTGTCTCTCTAATATCCTGGGACCGACACATCTACAACTACACTGCAAACATTTTAACAATTTAGGCATTCCTAAGGTACCTGTCACCATGGTCTCTAGGGGTTAGTAACAACGGTGCAGCTAGTATACGGGATATGTATGCAGTAGGCTTCTGCGGGAAGTTTATTGGCCTGCCTTACTCCCCGCTCAGTAAGTATTGGGAGCTTTGTCATGCTACTGATCCTGGTCGAACTCCATTGCAGTCCTGCTGCATTTGCCTTTCATTACTGGGTGATTTATGTGGCCAAGGAAAGCAGAGTTTTGGGTGAGTCGTGTTAGCTCATCTGGAACTCAACTAAAAAATTATCCAAGGGCTAGCTTTTTGCACTGGGGTCAGACTGGAAAATATGTGATGACCCTCACCAGAAATCCACCCTGTTGAAGCTCTCTCATGCAGCCCATTCGTGCCTTGGGCAGAGCACAGTAGCGTCCTGTGCCTCAGTTTCCCCATCTACAAAATGGAAATCGTTATATCAGTTTTAAAATGCTTTGAGATCCGCCAGTGGAAAAAAGTATGGTATACATACTAAGCGCTAAAACTCCCCTCTGTCAGGATACCTACAAACTACTTGATAATGACTCGGCTCCTGGTGTGCTGTGTCCACTGATTATCACACTAATCAGCATCATCTCACTATCACCTAATGCTTCCCACTGTCTTTCTATTGCATGTAGGGGCTGCTTTAGGACATGCAGTGTGGCCTAGTGGATAGTGCACTGGGCTAGAACTCAGGAGCACTACATTCTAGTCCCGGCTCAGCTGCTGGGTATAAACGTCAGGCCAGTTGCTTCTCCTTTTTGTAACTAAGTTTCCCCATCTGTAAAATAAGGATATTGATACTGACCTCCTTTGTTAAAAAAAAAAGTGAGATCTACTGAAGAAAAGTCAGTATAATTATAAGTTCTTTGGAGAAGGGACTGTCTTTTCATTGGGCCCACTAGGCACTACTGCAATGCAAGTAATATCATAATCATGATAAGCAGCATTATTGTTACATAGCTATTGAACCTCTGCCTATTCATGATGCCAGAACGAGATTCCACCTGCTGTCGACTGTACAGTTCTTCATGATCCCGTTTCCTTCTTGTGTGCTCTGAACAGCCTTGCAATTTTGACATTAACACCATCAGTGGGCTTCAGAGTTAACACCCCAGTAAGATGACTAGGGCATATTGTACCTCTCAGCGTTAGTCTTTCAGTCTGCAGACTCAGGCAGACATTGCTGTGCCTGTTTACAGATAGTTCTCATTGTGAAGTTGCCTTGACAATCGTAAGAGCTAGAGATCTTTATTTTAATGAGAGCTGAGTTTCCTCCAGGAATAAAAAAGGGACAGCCTGATTCAGACCTCTGTCTGGCACCTCTAGTACACAGGAGCAGATCCCATTCTACATCTTAGCCTCACAGAGGCATTCTAGTTGGCCCTTCCGGCAGGCCCCATACCAGCCCACACAGGTATGATACCCTATAGTACTGTCTAAGAGGGAGAGCATAGCTGCTGTATTGTAAGCCCAGGAAATAACCCAGAGTTTGGTTAAACTTAATGGAAATCCAAACATGATAAGGTACTATAGAAGCACATGGTCATCTTCTTAGCATATGTGCAACATGCCTCAGGGGGCACGTGACCAGGATTCAGCACCAAATATGGCCCACTGGTTGGATCGATAGCTTCCACAGCCCTGACCGGGTACTGACAGGGAGTGAGACGTGAACACTGATCCATGCCCCACCGGCACACAGTTAGGACAGCCAAATGACCTTAACTCTGCCCTAAGGTGATACCATGAAAAATAAACATATATGAACACAATGTAATATGTCTTTAAAAAGACTTTTCTGCTAAGCTGGGACCACATGCACCAATATGCATCACTGCTAATTGGGTGATGATTGCATACCATTGCTACAGGGCAGAGTTAAGGTTGTCAGGGTACCCTAACTATGCATTTCCATACATTATTATTATCTATTATTTGTATTTCCAGAGGCGTTGCAGTCAGGGACCCCATTTTTGTACAAGCTGTATAAACACAGAACAAAAAGACAGTCCCTTCGCCAAAGAGCCTACAATGAAAGTATAAGACGAGACACAACAGATGGATACAGACAGGCAGGGAAGCACAATGAGTCAATACTGGTCAGCATGATAGGCTGTGGTCTTAGCACACCAGCGCCTTATTAAATTTAACCTTAGCTCTGAATAGCCTGGGCTAATAATCTTTTTTTTTTTAAAAATCATTGCTCCCTCCCTGTTCTGTTTTTGGCCGTAAATTGCTGCTCTGTCCTCAACCTTAACTCCTCGTTAACATAATTTTTATCCAGGCTTTCTGAAGAAACTAGTTGCGGTTTCTATTTTGCAGGCCAAGGGACATAAAAAAAAATATCTTTTCAAACGTTTGTTGGTTCTTTTTCAAACATTTCTACAATTGTTTTCTTCAGTATACACCGTGGCCCACAAAATCCATGCTAGTGCAGGGTTCTCTTGCCATTCATGAGCAATTCTGCCATCTCAGAGAACACTACAATCTGGGTATCATCTGCATCATCTTACATATATCGGTCCGGAAAATAAGTCACACTTCATGGGAAGCATATGGTGCCTTGCATAGGTATCTTATTGTGCACACCCTCCTAATGATTATTCATAGTACAGCGGGATCCAAATTGTGCTGGGTGCTGTACGGACAAAGGAAGATGGACCCTGCTCCCAAAATTGTTTACAAACTCAGTCCCTGATTCTGCCAGCTGCTCTTCTGCCAGACCCTGATACCTATAAACAGCCCCACGGGGTAGGGCTCTATACAATTGGCAGGATCTGAGCCTAAGTGCCCAAACCTGCAAGGAACCACTCTGAAGGCAGTGGGTGTTCCCCCCAGGCATTTGGGTAAGCCAGCCAAAGGGGGAGGTAAGGAGAAACAGCATCCAATCAAAATGGTCAGAGTAATGACTGACACACGTCGCGTTAATTTTCAAATGCATTTTCTCCGGTGGTGTCTCTACCTCATCATTATTAGCTGTCTGATTTCTTGCAGACAGCCTGGTAAATGAGGAGTTTCGAGATGTGATGTGGATGAAGGGAGAACGGTGGCATAGAACTTATCAATGTTTTGATACCTTTATGGTGCGGGAGCGATTTACATAGCGCAGCAAACACAATCGGGGTTTGCCTGTAATAATAAAAACAACCCATTCATCTCAGTGGGACAGCCAGTTCAGTCAAGTCCCTGCGTCAAGGTTTTGGCTTCCGACAGGTGAAGATATCTTGTGACACTGGGCCTTTGACAGGCTGAGAGGCCTTAGAGAAGCTGGCATGCGGCTCTCAAAAGAGAGACCAGGGAAAAGAACTGGATGTGTTACAGAAGGATCGAGCAGTTCCTCCCCCTGCCTTAACTGTGGAAATGTTTAGTGTTGGTAGCCTCAGACAGTGAATGAGATAATGCACTATCCAGATACACTCCAGACTATCCAGTGTCCCGGGCTGCCATCACTTGGCATGGGAAAATGAGGAAGGGTGTCGGGTGGGGGGAGGGTAGCTGGGTGGGGAATAATGGGAAGGGGAGGGGATATCAGGAAATCACTTTTTTATTGAGAAAAACCTGCTGCCGTCCACTTGCTGCACAAGCCCTTTCATTTTGGTTCAGTGACACGGTCGTCCCACCGACCTGCGCAGCTTCGGATCTGGAGCGCACCTCTGGGGGAGCCGTCACTGAAGACTTGGAAAGGAAAGAGGGCCTGTATATTGTGCCCATTGGGGAATACCGGCCCGGTATGCCCAAAGTCAGATTACGGTTTTGATGAATGAGGTAGCATGGGAGAAATCTGAAAGCTCAGATATGGTCAGAGACCCAGCCCATGACATTGGATTCATTGGTGTGTTTCGTATGTAAGTGTAACCCACACACCTCTTGGGTGTGGTGCTCTGTCCCCCTCTAGTGGCACCGGAACCACATCGGAATGAGTCTGCTACAGCCTTAGCTAAGAGCCATGTGGCTTTTCGCTCATGCAATAGAGGCTCATACACTAAGCTCCATAGGTCCCAGGTTCGATTCTGCCCACTGTCGACCAGGGTCTGTTGGTGTTACGTAACCAAAGCATTAAAAGGTTGGTACAGGGATTACAGCTGGAGAGGTGCAGGTATTTCTCTGCCGGGGAGCTGAAAGAATGGAGTGTATTTTATGCACTGTCTTTATTAGATAGAGAACCATGAGCTTGGCCCAGGTCTGGGACCCAGGATTCCCTCTGCTTTATTCCTGCTTTTAGCACCAATTTCCTCTGTAGCACAGAGTTACTTACCTTGGCTTCCCCCTCTGTACAATGGGGATAATAGGTCTTCGCCCCCTTCCCTCCCAGGGCACGGGGTCGATTTGTTTGTCAATGGACTACTGACTGTGTGGTGTGGAAGGAAGCAAAATGACTGAAGAAAAAGTCCCGTAATATTGAGAGGCTGGCCACACACCCACAGCACTGATCAGTGTCCATTATAGGTCCCTTTCTGCAGCTGAGAGCTTGAATTCAAGCAGTAGCCACCAGTCACACTTTTATCTCTATAGGCCTCCGTTTCCATCCCTAGTTACTCAGCCAAGATGGCAGCGTATTCCCTTCTGCATGGCCAACGGTAACTCCCTCTGTGAGTTCATCCTCCCTCAGAGTGGGGAATGAGGTGCAGGCACCCTGTGGAGACCTAACAGCACGATGACAAAGGGGCAGGGAGCCTTCCAGCCAGGGCAGGAACTGGGAGAGTTAAGGATGAATAGTTCACCCTTAATGCTGCCCTTTGCACATGTGCCTAACGATGCAGTATTTAATTATGTGGTCACGCATGCCCTAAAATAAGGCAACCCAATAGAATTGTTTTCTACAACCTTGGATAGTCATGTGGGCCAGAGATAACCGATGACGATGCAATCGAAGGGTACACTGTATTGCAGGTCCTTTGCAAGGGGGCAGAGTTAAGGTTGTGAGTTCCACCTTAACTTATATATCTCCTGACTTTTAAGGGCTTAATTGCAATGTAGTTGAATTAGCAGAGCTTTTTGCATTTAATTTCCCACGTTTTTTGAATGTGGCAAAGACGCAGAAGGCGAGGAAAGGCCTGAAGGTGTCATAAGGGCTTAAGGCAGCATAAACCCTTAAAGCCATAAGCACTTAAGCTGCTGTAAGTCCTTAAATCTGCATAAAAGCTTAAAGCCACCTTATAGCAGAATGAGCAGTTAGGGTTAAATCACTCTAGGGATGAGGCCACACACAAGATCCTACATATCACTTAACTTCCGTATTAAGGATTAAATGGTGCCTTGTGTAGGCTCTCTAAACTGGGATTAATTTTGCCCTCAAAGCAGTTTAAGTCCTTCAGACAAGATAAGCATTTTTTAGGGCAGCATTCTGCCAAGCGCTGGTGCCCCTCAAGGCATTGGCGTCATGCAGGACTGGATCCTTAACTTGGCAGAAGAACCTACTGTGGGTAACGTGCCACAGGAGTTCTAGAGGCCCTTTTGCAGGGTAAGTTCTTAATAATAATACCTAGCTCTGCTATATCACTTTTCATCAATAAATCTCAAAGCACCATGATCTCCCAAATACATATGGGGAAACTGAGGCACAAGGAGGTGATGTGACTTGCCCAAGCTCACCCAGCGGCAGAGCTGGGAACAGACCGCAGCTCTCCCAGGCACCAGTTCATTCTCAGCCATACTGCCGCCACTGTGACACAACTGTCATGCCACTTCACCCCCATCACCGTAGGCCAAGCACAGTGTCCAACCTACTAGGCCTGCCATCCTAAATGCCTACTGTAAGCTGCCTGAACTCCTTAGCCAGGCGAAGGGCTGTCATGGCCTGGGCAGCCAAATCCTGAAGTCTTTACTCAGGCCTTATCTAATCAGTGCAAGTTTTCCCTGCAAAAAAATTAGCAACATTGGAACCCAAGCCCAGAGCTGCATGTTGATATATGTGGAGACGAGCAAATTTCAGCAGCCATGCCCACGCACACCTAATGCATGCTCTGAGACTCGTCAATAATTCCTACTGTGCTGGTGCAAGCCACACCAGAAGAGTGTGGGTCTTTGGCCCCCTCTAGTGGCTGCTCCCCAGGAGAGATTTGTGAGACTTCTGCTGGGGGCTTGGGGAAGGCTTTGTCCTTAGCTCAAGCATTAGCCTCTCATGGCTTTAACTCTCAAGATCCCAAGTTCGAATCCCATTTTCACACATGCATGGTCCAGCTTTTTCTGATGTTCTTAGCTATGTTAATTTAGAACAGAAGACTGGCCATAGTGGATCAGACCAAACGGTCCACCTAGGTCAATATCCTGTCTTATGTTTCATTGGAAGTGAACACAACAGGGCAATTATCAAGTGCCCCATCCCCTCTCGTCTTGTCCCAGCTGGCGTTTCTCAAATGTATGTGAGCACTTACTCTGCTTTCAGGACTATTTCCATGCCCAGTTGCTCATAGTTATTTCTGAGCGATCTCACTCTTAAAAAAACCAAACAGGTGATCCGAATGTTATTATTTGCAGCCGAGAGTTTTTTTTCCCCTCTTTCTCTTTCCTATAGGTCAAAAGCAGACAGGGGGGATATGACTTAAGCTATCTGGGAAAGACGTACAATGACCAAGCATGGAAAATTTCAGCCTGAAAGGTGAACGTTTGGGATGTGGATCTGAAGTGCCTGAAAGGACAGAGATGCTCAGATATGAGGTTTTGGGTCAGGCTCATCTCTAATAGACCCTGTAGAATTACCCCGCCACACACAAACACAAACACACAGTGGGCCAAACCTCTCAGTTACTGTGGCTTTTCCATGGTGCAGCTGACACAGGGATTCGTATAGAGATGAGACAGAGCAAGGGTGGAAGGTGATTGCTTGGGAGTTGGGAGAGTGTCTACACTAGAGCTGGGAATGTTAGCGGTCATTCACAGCTAGCATGTGTATGTCTCCTCCAGCTGGGATTTACATCTTCCATCCAGTCTAAGCCAACACTGCAAAAAGAGACCCAGGGCAGCAAGTCTCAGAGCCCGGGTCTACAGCCATGGGCTCATGCTATGGGACTAAAAATAGCCGTGTAGATGTTCCCAGTTGGGCTCTGAGGCTGACCCCGTCACTGGATGTCAGAGCCCGAGCTCCAGTCCAAGTGGGAATGTCTACATTGCTACTGTTAGCCCTTTAGTGCGAGTCTGAATCTGTAGACCCGGGCTCTGAGATTCACGACCACGTTTTGGGTTTTTTTTGCAGTGTAGACATACACATTAAGGGGAAGAAAACACAAAGCCAAGGCAGTATTTGAATTCTGGTTTTTGGATGGAAAGGCAGTAATTCCCCCGTAGTCAAAATCAATAGTTGCTACATGAATCAATCCACTTGACTTTCCCAGTCTCTCTTTCTTTTTTGGTTTAGGTGAACTCTGAATAATCAAAACAAAGCAATTTGGTGTAGGGGCAGGGGATAATTCTCTGTTCACGAGTGAGGCCGCATGATCCTGTCTCCTGTCTCAAAGCACTTCTATCAGTAGAGATGGGTGTGAACCAACCCCACAAATCGTAGAGTTCAAGGGGCCACCAGATCCTCTCGTCTGACCTCCTGCACATCACAGGCCACTAAAATCACACAGCCACCCCTGCACCAAACCCAACAGCTAGAATTAGAGTCTTAGAGCCCTCAGGAAACTAAACGATTGTTTGCCACAGGCAGAGAACAGGAGGGACCGATGTGCCACCAATCCTCCCGCCTCTAAACTTTGGGGTAGTTTGGACCCAGATCCCAGCTCTTTGGCCGGCCCCTTGAATGAAACGAACTTGAAAACTCTGCCTCCAATTCCCCCTTGTTCTTAAATACTGGGGAAACAGGACCCAGATCCAAACTGAGGCCAGAGTTTGATCCCAGTTAAAACCAGCATCCAGATTTAAGCTGAAATCAGAATCTGGTCCCTTCGTGATTATGGCCTAACCCTAATTTTTTTATGTCCGAGGAGGAATGAAAATCCAGAGCAGTTTAGATCTGGTCCAACTGACTCCTCTGCCAGTCAGATTTAGGGGAGATCCAGACTTCACATGTCTGAGCCTTGAAATATTCCTTCCCTCCCTCCCCTTACTCCCTGTCTGTGTACGCTTTGCGTGTGCGCATCGCGGAGCTCCTCACATTTGTCTTTATTATTGATAGACACACTGGCATCTGATAGCATTTAGATTTAGTGCTGGGTGAGCTGTGGGCTTTTTCAAGTGCTAATATTTTACCATCTCTCATGCTGAAAGCGTGCCAACTTCCAAGAGGCCCAGTAGCCTTCAGGATAAACCTTTGGCTACTCACCTCCGCGGCCAGAGACTGCAGCTCCACTGAGACTGGCTTTCTTGCCTGGGCTGCCAAGAAACGAAATCTGGGGACTCTCAATCTTCAAACATCAGCAGTCTTCAGAGTGTGCTGGAACGTATGCTGAGCGTGTGTGAGTGTGCATGTGTGTGTGTTTGTGTGTGTGTGTTTTCCCGTGATCTGGCTGTTTATTTTAAATGTACAAGTTCAAAATGGGAATTGCTTCCCCTCCCCCCTCCGCTGCAAGTCACAGCTTGTGGCTTGCTCCCGGCCTCGCTACAAATAAAAATAAAATAAAAACGAAGCATGCAAAACTACAGACCAGATCCTCCGCTGGTGTAAATGAGGGCAGGTCCATTGAAATGTATGCCAGCGAAGGATCTGACCCCATAATCCCAAAGGGGATTTGCAAGAAAATGAAATTTTAGCAGTGCTGAGCTCTCTTAGGTCAACTGTTTCTGAGGTTGCGGACCTAGCTTCACAAGTTCGGGTTATATTTTCTAGCAGGGAAACAAAAGCATCCTCCCACACCGTTGCCTCCCCCCTGCCTTGGAAAGCATTTGTGAGTGAATATATTTGCTTGTGAAAGTAAGGGGCTGATCACACTGGCTTGAGCCAAGCACAGAACTAGGCAGGCTGTATTCACAAACCATCCTTGAGTACAAACCCTCCCATCGAAGCACAACAGACTAGCTGCCAGACCACTCGGGTGGCCAAACCAACCGTTTTATGGGCTCTCTCTTACCTCGTTATAAGCTAGCACGCCCATCTCTGAAACATATAGCAGATGAGTTTCCTACTACTTGCCAAACAAGACGTACACAGAAGAGTCATGTTATGCGCGACATCCCTGGAACGGGCGCCAGAATCCAGTATAAACAGGGGGGTAGTTAATGCTGTTCTTGGATCCAGCTGCTAAAAAGGACGAACCCCCAAACCAGGGCAGCTTAGCCTTAGAGAAAGGTAAGCATTCTGGAGGTTCGATATTGGTTTGGATGAGTTCCAGAAATTCAGATCCTTAGCCAAAGCACCTCTGAATGCAGCCAAACCTCTCTGGTCTGGAACTGGGGCTGGAAATCTCACAAGATCAGGCTTACTTAATTTCTAGAACTTCCTACTCCCGGGCCATAAATGCAATGAGGAGAAGCTCTCCTGGTATTTCTGGCCTTCTGCACAAAGCCAGGCCGGTATTTGAATCACTCTTGAGATGGGGCTGGGTCCTGTTTTCCCCACCAACTGTCCCTGATCTCTGCTGCTAGGACTCCTGGCTGAGGTCTGCAGCAAGTAAAGACTCTGTGGCAGACCAGGGAAACGTTCCTATGCAGGGAGGGGAGGGCTCTTTTCACGGAATGACGTGAACATTGCAACCGATGCTGTAATAGTTAATCAGTTGTTTATAAGCCTTTCCCCCAGCAAGATACAGCACAATTTTCAGAGGTTTCCCCGGCTAGGCTATTTGCCTGGCCCCTCTCACCTTAATATCTGAGCACTTCACCATCTTTAATGCATGTATCCTCACAACACCCCAGTGAGGTTGGACAGTGCTGTTATCCCCATGTTACAAACAGGGAACTAAGTTACAGAGATTAAGTGACTTGCCCAAGGTCACATAGACAGATGGAGCGGCGAACAGAGGACAGGCAAACAGAGGGAGGTCACCAGGGGGAGTTCCTGCAGAGTGGGTTTTTCTTTTACCTTTCAGGTTTCTGTGTGCAGTAAATACAACACCTGAAGAGGCTCTTAGAATGAAACATCATGGACAGTGAGCGATCAGCTGTTTGACATGCACAGGATGTGCCGAGTTTGTCTTTCTCCCAGAGGATAGAAGCGACGTCATCTGTACGAAGTGCAAGCTGGTCTCCATATTGGAAGAGAAGGTTAAAGGACTAGAGACCCAAGTATCAACCCTGCGTTGCATCAGAGAAAATGAAGATTTTCTGGATAGAAGTCAGCGTTTGGTACTGCCGGCACAGCATGCTGAAGAACCAGAGAGGACAGTGCAGAACAGGGAAGAAAATTGGCAGCATGTGACCTCCTGAAGAAGCAAGAGGAACCCAAGGAATGGTAGAAGGGAGAACAGCAAAATAAAAACAATGGATTTCAAGAAGGCAGACTTTAACGAACTCAGGGAGCTGGTAGGAAAGATCCCATGGGAAGCAAGTCTAAGGGGAAAAACAATAGAAGATAGTTGGCAGTTTTTCAAAGAGACATTATTAAGGGCACAAGAAGAAACTATCCCACTGCTTAGGAAAGATAGGAAGGATGACAAGAGACCACCCTGGCTTAACCAGGAGATCTTCAATGATCTAAAAATAAAAAAAGGATGAATATAAACAAATAACACAAGAATGTAGGGACAAAATTAGAAAAGCCAAGGGACAAAATGAGATCAAACTAACTAGGGACATAAAAGGAAACAAGAAAACATTCTACAAATACATTAGAAACAAGAGGAAGACCAAGGACAGGGTAGGCCTGTTACTCAATCAGGGGGGAAAAATAATAACAGAAAATGGGGAAATGGCAGAGGTGCTTAATGACTTCTTTGTTTCAGTTTTCACCAAGAAGGCTGGTGGTGATTGGACGTCTAACATAGTGAATGCCAGTGAAAATGAGACAGGATCAGAAGAGGCTAAAATCAGAAAAGAACAAGTAAAAAATTACTTGGACAAATTAGAAGTCTTCAAGTCACCAGGGCCTAATGAAATGCATCCTAGAATACTCAAGGAGCTGACTGAGGAGATATCTGAGTCATTAGCGATTATCTTTGAAAAGTCATGGAAGATGGGAAAGATTCCAGAAGACTGGAAAAGGGCAAATATAGTGCCCATCTATAAAAAGGGAAATAAGGACAACCCAGGGAATTACAGACCAGTCAGCTTAACTTCTGTACCCGGAAAGATAATGAAGCAAATAATTAAGCAAGCAATTTGCAAACGTCTAGAAGATAATAAGGTGATAAGTAACAGTCAGCATGGATTTGTCAAAAACAAATCATGTCAAACCAACCTGATAGCTTTCTTTGAGAGGGTAAAAAGCCTTGTGGATGGGGGGAAGCAGTAGATGTGGTGTATCTTGATTTTAGTAAAGCTTTTAATACTGTCCCGCATGACCTTCTCATAAATAAACTAGGGAAATGCAACCTAGATGGAGCTACTACAAGGTGGGTGCATAACTGGTTGGAAAACTGTTTCCAGGCAGTAGTTATCAGTGGTTGACAGCCCTGCTGGAAGGGCAAAATGAGTGGGGTCCTGCAGGGATCAGTTCTGGGTCCGGTTCTGTACAATATCTTCATAAATGATTTAGATAATGGCATAGAGAGTACACTTATAAAGTTTGCGGACAATACCAAGCTGGGAGGGGTTGCAAGTGCTTTGGAGGATAGGATGAAAATTCAAAATGATCTGGACAAACGGGAGAAATGGTCTGAAGTAAATAGGATGACATTCAATAAGGAGAAATGCAAAGTACTCCGTTTAGGAAGGAACAATCAGTTGCACACATACAAAATGGGAAATGACTGCCGAGGAAGGAGCACTGTGGAAAGAGATCTGGGGATCATAGTGGACCACAAGCTAAATATGAGTCAACAGTGTAACGCTGTTGCAAAAAAAGAGAACATCATTCTGGGACGTATAAGCAGGAGTGTTGTAAGCAAGACACAAGAAGTAATTCTTCCGCTCTACTCAGCTCTGATTAGGCCTCAGCTAGAGTATTGTGTCCAGTTCTGGGAACTACATTTCAGGTAGGATGTAGACAAATTGGAGAGAGTCCAGAGAAGAGTAACAAAAATGATTAAAGGCCTAGAAAACATGACCTATGAGGGAAGATCTGGTTTCTTTAGTCTGGAAAAGAGAAGATCGAGAGGAGACATGGTAACAGTTTTCAAGTATGTAAAAGGTTGTTACAAGTAGGAGGAAGAAAATTTTTTTTTCTTAACCTCTGAGGAGAGGACAAGAAGCAATGGGCTTAAATTGCAGCAAGGGTGCTTTAGGTTGGACATTAGGAAAAACTTCCTAACTGTCAGGGTGGTTAAGCACTGAAATAAATTGCCTATGGAGGTTGTGCAATCTCCATCATTGGAGATTTTTAAGAGCAGGTTAGACAAACACCTGTCAGGAATGGTCTAGATAATTAGTCCTGCCACGAGTGCAGGGGACTGGATGAGATGACCTCTCGAGGTCCCTTCCAGTTTTTTGATTTTATGATTCTATGTACCCCCAATGCTGATAGAGGTAAGAAACTGTTTTCAGGCTCTCTGCACAGGTACTACGGTGGAGAATGGTTTGGAAAAGTTATCTGAGGGAAAGGATCAGAGGGAGACCCCACTGACCAGAAGACATGGGGGATGGGGGTTCCATGATCACCAGTCCCAACAGGAGGAGATGGGTGGTGATGGTTGGGAACTCGCTCCTAAGAGTGATGGAGTCATCTATCTGCCATCCAGACCAGGAAACTCGAGAAGTGTGCTGCTTGCCTGGCGCTAGAATTCAAGATGTGACGGAGTGTCTGCCAAGACTGATCAAGCCCTTGGATCACTACCCCTTCCTACTTCTCCATGTGGGCACCAATGATACTGCCAAGAATGACCTTGAGCGGGTCACTGCAGACTACTTGGCTCTGGGAAGAAGGATAAAGGAGTTTGAGGTGCAAGTTGTGTTCTTGTCCATCCTCCCTGTTGAAGGAAAAGGCCCAGGTAGGGACCATCGAATTGTGGAGGTAAATGTGTGGTTGTACTGGTGGTGTCTGAGAGAGGGTTTTGGATTCTTTGACCATGGGATGTTGTTCCAGGAAGGATTACTAGGAAGAGATGGGATCCACCTCATGAAGAGAGGGAAGAACATCTTCGCAGGCAGGCTTGCTAACCTAGTGAGGAGGGCTTTAAACTAAGTTCTCCAGTATGGAAACCTAAGCCCTGAGGTAAGTGGGGAAGTGGGATACCAAGAGGGAACACAAGAAGGAGGGTGCAACAGGGGAGGCCTCCTGATTCATACTGAGAAAGTAGGGCAATCAGCTAGTTATCTTAGGTGCCTGTACACGAATGCCGGAAGCCTGGGAAACAAACCGGAAGAATTGGAAGTCCTGGCACAGTCAAGGAACTATGGTGTGATTGGAATAACAGAGACCTGGTGGGGTAACTCACATGACTGGAGCTCTGCTGTGGATGGGTATAAACTGTTCAGGCGGGGGAGAAAAGGTGGAGGAGTTGTACTATATGTAAGGGAGCAGTATGACTGCTCAGCGCTCCGGTATGACACTGGAGAAAAGCCTGTTGAGAGTCTTTGGGTTAAGTTTAGAGGTGAGAGCAACAAGAGCGATGTTGTGGTGGGCGTCTGCTTTTGACCACCAGACCAGGAGGAGGAGGTAGACGAGGCTTTCTCTGGACAACGAACAGAAGTTTCCAGATCACAGGCCCTGGTTCTCATGGGGGACTTCAATCCCCCTGGCATCTGCTGGGAGAGCAATACAGCAGTGCACAGACAATCCAGGAAGTTTTTGGCGAGTCTTGGGGCCAACTTCCTGGTGCAAGTGCTGGAGGAACCAACTAGGGGCCGTGCTCCACCTCCCCGGTCCAAGCTGCCTGGGACTGATGCTGGGGTGGGGCCGGGTGGTCTTGGCCAGTGGGGGTGGGTGGAAGCACAGTGGGCTTGGCTGGAATGGGCCCCTCCAGGGAAGTGGGTCCTGAGGGAGCCCAGCCCCGGCAGGCCCCACTCCTGTTCTGGCTGACTGTGCCACTCCCGAGGGGCCGGAGCTATCCCTGTCCAGCCCCAGCTGTGTGGCCGGCTCAGCCCACCCATAGACATAGTCACTTCCAGTGGGCCGGTGAGTGTGGCTGTGGGGCAGGCAGGGCATGGGGGAGTGGGTCTCTGGGGGATCTATGGGGGGCACTGGGCAATGGGGAGGGGTTCTGTGTAGGGTACTCCTGGGGGAAGGAAAACAGGTCCCCTGCAGAGTTCTTTGCTTCCCTTTAGAAAGTGACAGAGAAGCAAAGAGAAACAGGGGGTGGTGGCTGGGAATATCCATGGGCTTAGTCTGGGGGGCATTGCCCCCAAACAGAGGCGAGGGGTGGGGGGCACACGGGGACTGCCTCCTTTGGGGAGGCAGTGGTTCACCCAGGAATCATGCCAGCGCACTTTGCTAGCAAGGCCGAAAGCCCCCGTCAGTGAACACATTAGTTAATGGGAGTAACAATATCAAGCCGAGCCGCTTAGAAGGTACTCTCGCTCCCTCAGTAACAGTCTCCCCTGCCCCTCAAGGCCCAGTCCCTTAGTCTCAGATTAGGGCCGCTCCTTCCTGTTCGGCAATGGCCAACCCTCATGTGAGGCGCAGGCTTAATGGGACCACCCACTCAGGCTGCTCCCTGAGCCTGTCTCCCACCCCTGAGCTGAGGCTCCTTTTGAGGCGGCTTTGTCTTTGCCGTGCGCGTGGTGCCTCGGGTCTCTGCATTTCTACCCCGCATTGGGAGGAGAGTTTGCAGCAGGAAGTCGGGGGTTGGTAACCTAGCTAACAAGGGCTGTGGGGGCATGGCAAAGGTAGCTCTGCCTATCGCTTAGCCAATCAAAGCCAGTCAGGTCCCCTGTTAGTGGAGTCCGGGATGGAGCGGTGAGGGGGGAGCATGGTAAGAAATAGAGCTTCAAATACAAGTTGGGTTAAAACCCCTCTTTTTCTATTTACTCACAACATCTGCAAACTAGTTGTTCTGAGGTTGGAATTTTCCATGCACAGTCTCAGCCCGGAGGCGATGATTATCATTTGCAAAATTCCAACAACAGGCCCTTCTTCAGCTTTTGTTTCAGACCCTCCCTAGCTCTGCACAGTCCGGGCATCTGGGCACACCAGTTACACACAGCCCTGAGCTTCTGAGGTTCGGAAAAGTCAGGGCCTCGGGGGCGAGTGGGAACTGCGGCCGACGGGTCTCAGCCCAGTCCATAACGGAGCTGGTGTCTGCATCATAAAAGAGCTGGAGTCTGCATCACAGGTAGCATCAGCAGCTTGGACAAGGATTGACTAGGCACTGGGCAGAAATTCTCTTCTCACCCACTAAGGGACAGTCCCTCCATGTTGTACTCTATGGAGGACAATCTAGGTGTTCGTATGAAGGAAGCTTGCTCTGACTCTGTTCATTGTATTGTACTTCCAGGCTCTCAAACCAGCCCACTTTCTGTTTCATCCATCCATCCCAAACTACCTGACACCTGAAGTCTGGGCTCTCTGGACTAGAGACACTTTGCATTGTCTGTCTAGCTATTTGTCTGTCTGGCTAGCTAGGCATTCTGAGATATCTGAGCACTGCACGCTCTTTAATGTATTTATCTTTCACAACACCCCCTGTGAGGGAGGGAAGATCTGTTATCCCCCTTATACAAATGGAGAACTGAGACACAGGGGACATGGTTACACTGCAGAAGTAACAACATACAACAGTGAGTCTCAGCCCCCAGGTCCGCAGACTCAAGCTTCCTGGGTTTGTACTACGGCACTAAAAGTAGCTGTGTAGACATTCTGGCTCAAACCCCTTCCGCCCCGCATTTCAGAGCCCAGTCTCCAGTCCAAGCCAGAATGTCTACACGGCTATTTTCAGTGTGGTAGCGCTAACCCACGTCTGTGGCCCCGGGTTCTGAAACCAACTGCCGTGGTGGGGTTTTGTTTTTTATTTTTGACATATCC
The DNA here is from genome assembly GCF_015237465.2 of Chelonia mydas. Lineage (NCBI taxonomy): Eukaryota > Metazoa > Chordata > Testudines > Cheloniidae > Chelonia > Chelonia mydas. Next base: position 255,239,900 of record NC_057850.1, read on the forward strand.
AGAGAGGCTAAGTTCCAGACCCTCAAACCCAGATTCCTCAGTCCTAGGCTACTGCCCTAACCACTGGCCTATCTTTCCTCTCCACTTGTCTGCACAACGGCCAGTACGACGGGGCCCTGATCATTTGGGATTCCTAGGTGCTCTCTATTAACAGCAAACAGCAGCATGTTCATCCAGACAAACAGGGTCTCCAGGGCGCAGGCACATTTCACCAGCAACGAATTCACGTAACTGAAAACCTGTTAAAAAAATGGCAGTGACGATGCATTAAAGCCTGCAAGTATAAATGAAATTCTTAGGCTCGGAGGAGCTGATAGAAATTCTAAGCACATTAAGATTTTGCTCTGTCAGCTTCTCCGGGCTCAAATTTTGTCATGGGATGACTCCTGTTCTTTTTGCGGATACAGACTAACACGGCTGCTACTCTAAACCTGTATTGCTTTAGGCTCCAAAACAATGCAAACAGTTGTTGGGGAAAGGAAAGCTCGGCTGCCTTTCTGACCTGCGCTGAATTCTATTCAGTTAATGTAGGAGGTGGAGGCGGGGAAGGGCTGCTCTCTGTAAGAAATATTGAGCACCACTAACTTAACCCCTTGTTCTTTATGAGTCTGATCCAAAGCACATTGAAATCGATGGGACTCTTTCCACTGACTTCAGTGGGCTTTGGAACAGATTCTGTGCTTCTCTTATTAAAGGCCATTCAGTTCTCCATGGGCTTAGAGCGGGGGTGGGGGTAAGAACCCTGCAACTCTGTGGCCAAAGAGCTAATGTCATCCTTGGATGCATAAATGGAGCAATCTGGAGTAGGAGTAGAGAAGTTATTTCACCTCTGTATCTGGCACTGGTGCTGCTGGAATTCTGTGTCCAGTTCTGGTGCCCACAATTCAAGGATGTTGATAAATTGGAGAGGGTTCAGAGAAGAACCACGAGAATGATTAAAGGATTAGAAAACCTGCCTTATAGTGGTAGATTTAAGGGGCTCCATCCAGTTAGCTTAACAAAGAGAAGGTTAAGGGGTGAATTGACCATAATCTGTAAGTACCTACATGGGGAACAAATATTTAAGAATGGGCTCTTAAGTCTATCAGGGAAAGGTCTAACATGATCCAATGGCTGGAAGTTGAAACTAGACACATTCAGACTGGAAATAAGGTGTACATTTTTAAAAATGAGGGTAATTAACCACTGGAACAATTTACCAAGGGTTGTGGTGGACTCTCCATCACTGACATGTTTTAAATCAAGAGTGGATGTGTTTTCTAAAGGATCTGTTCTAGGAGTTATTTTTGGGAAGCTCTCTGGCCTGTGTTACACAGGAGGTCAGACTAGATGATCACAATGGTCCCTTCTGGCCTTAGAATTGATGAATCTATGAATCTCCCTGCAGCTAGAAGTAACTGGAGGCTGGGTTTAGAATTGTATCTGCAATTATGCAGATGGCCACATCTCCAGCACAGGTCCCCAGTTTACATCCACTGGCCTGACTGTTCCATAGACTCCACACCGTCATTCCCCTCTACACACACACATATAAAAACTCTCTCTCCTTGATTCATGCCCTTGACTAAGCACTCCAAACAGGAGAGATCAGGGTAGGAATCTCACTTGGATCCAGTTCCGCTCTCCCCATTCACATCACCAGATTTTGAACCAGGACCATGCTCTGTTCACTGAAAGAGCCACATCACTCATTGGCAAGGCTGCTGATTTGAATGCACATAATGCATTTGAAGAATGACACGAGCGTCAAGGTGATTTACAGCAAGTAAAAAAGTAATGTGGAAATTGTAGAGCTGGTTGAAAGACGGAAACGTATTTTGTTCAACTTTTATTGCCTTTTTGTTTTGGTTGCAAATTTGAAATGTTAAGGAAAATTTTGATCTATTTCAGAAATTCAACGAGCTTCTATAGCTAAGTGAAGCACATCTTGATCACTAGTAGAGCTTCTCAACAGTGTGACTGTGCTAACGTCTGTCTCTCCTCTGCTTCCCCTCCATGCGAGTTTTAGCTAGTGATTCCACTCCTCCTTTTACCCACTGTCCGGGGCTGAAACCAATATCTGTGAAAGGATTTCCATTGACTTTCATGGAAGTTGGACTGGGACTCTTGCCTCTACTGTGTCCCTTTAGACTTTTGCGCTTGTTGTGTATGGAAATGTGAATTGGTGGGAAAAGAGCTTGGCCAGGGCTCTACAATCTGGCTGGACATGACACCGGCTAAGCAATACTTGGATGTCACTTCTTGGGAGTGGCGCCAAGTCTGGAACTTTAGTTGAGGTAAGCATCAAAAGTCTGGCTGCTTATTAAAAATAGAAGCCCCAATGCATCTCCAGATCTCATGATTCTGCAAAACTGGGCAGGAGATGTCATGACAACAGGCTCTCTGAGGACATTTCCTGGAGCTCATGCTTCTTCTGGTCAGGGTGGAAATTCCCTTGTCTCATATTATGTTGGCACTTCTCCTTCCGATCCTGGCCAGAAAGAAAAATATCATTTTAGGAGTTCAACAAATGTTTTAGAACCTCAGGCAAGTTTCTCTTTGGGTTTGGGTTGAATTTTTGGTGAAGACTCAGATTGCTTTTTGATTCATCCCAGCTGTAGTTTGCAGCAATGAACGGGTTAGTTGTATGGGTTTCATAAAAGAAGTTTCTACTCAGCCAGTGTCAAGGTAGCAAATATAGAGGAAGCTCCTAAGGTCAGGTTCAGATGTGGGGATTCCAATCTGTCCACCCGCCCCCACCCAGGAATTTGCTGGGGTTTGGACGTGAGGTTTTGATTCATCTCCAGTATTGCCTAGTACAGTTACTTATTCCAAACTGAGGCTCTGTTCCTGAAGTATGCATTTGAAGCCCCAAGATCAGTGGAGGACATCAAGGCAAAGAGCTCTGTGGAAACTTGACTACGTCGTTTCAGTGTCTCGGACAGCACAGGATTGTGACTGGTCACTACTGTGAGATTTGGAGTGTTAAAGGGGTAAAGTGAAGAGCCAAGAGGCTGGTTGTTGCTAACAGTGCATTGTTTAGATATAAGGTAGAATAAGAATCTGGCAAAGGGAAGACTGTCCCATTGTAGGGAGCTACAGGTGAAACACTCACTTTGTTATTGAAGGATTGAGGGACCATGATATATGGGACAAAACAGCAGGACCAGAACTGAGGAGTTCTTAACCCCAGCTCTGCTATCATCTTCCTGTATGATCATAGCCAAGTCATTTATCCTCTGGGCCTAAGAATCCCCACCCTGTGTGACTGGAATAATAGCACTCACCTTGCCTCACTGTACAGTTGTGAGGTGTCATTCACCACCATAATATGGCACCAGGCCCAGATGGTATTCACCCAGAGTTCTGAAGGAACTCAAATATGAAAATGTAGAACTCCTAACTGTGGTATGTTTCAGAGTAGCAGCCGTGTTAGTCTGTATTCGCAGAAAGAACAGGAGTACTTGTGGCACCTTAGAGACTAACCAATTTATTTGAGTATAAGCTTTTGTGAGCTACAGCTCACTTCATTGGATGCATTCAGTGGAAAATAGAGTGGGGAGATTAATATACATAGAGAACATGAAACAATGGGTGTTACCATACACACTGTAACGAGAGTGATCACTTAAGGTGAGCTATTACCAGCAGGAGAGCGGGGGGAGGGGGAACCTTTTGTAGTGATAATCAAGGTGGGCCATTTCCAGCAGTTGACAAGAACGTCTGAGAAACAGTGTGGGGGGGGGAATAAACATGGGAAAATAGTTTTACTTTGTATAATGACCCATCCACTCCCAGTCTTTATTCAAGCCTAAGTTAATTGTATCCAGTTTGCAAATTAATTCCAGTTCAGCAGTTTCTCCTTGGAGTCTGTTTTTGAAGTTTTTTTGTTGAAGAATTGCAACATTTAGGTCTGTAATCGAGTGACCAAAGAGATTGAAGTGTTCTCCAACTGGTTTTTGAATGTTATAATTCTTGATGTCTGATTTGTGTCCATTTATTCTTTTACGTAGAGACTATCCAGTTTGACCAATGTACATGGCAGAGGGGCATTGCTGGCACATGATGGCATATATCACATTGGTAGATGTGCAGGTGAACGAGCCTCTGATAGTGTGGCTGTGATTAGGCCCTATAATGGTGAATAGATATGTGGACACAGTTGGCAACAAGCTTTTTGCAAGGATAGGTTCCTGGGTTAGTGGTTCTGTTGTGTGGTGTGTGATTGCTGGTGAGTATTTGCTTCAGGTTGGGGGGCTGTCTGTAGGCAAGGACTGGCCTGTCTCCCAAGATCTGTGAGAGTGATGGGTCGTCCTTCAGGATAGGTTGTAGATCCCTGACGATGCATTGGAGAGGTTTTAGTTGGGGGCTGAAGGTGACGGCTAGTGGCGTTCTGTTATTTTCTTTGTTGGGCCTGTCCTGTAGTAGGTGACTTCTGGGTACTCTTCTGGCTCTGTCAATCTGTTTCTTCACTTCAGCAGGTGGGTATTGTAGTTGTAAGAATGCTTGATAGAGATCTTGTAGGTGTTTGTCTCTGTCTGAGGGGTTGGAGCAAATGCGGTTGTATCGTAGAGCTTGGCTATAGACAATGGATCGTGTGGTGTGGTCTGGATGAAAGCTGGAGGCATGTAGGTAGGAATAGCGGTCAGTAGGTTTCCGGTATAGGGTGGTGTTTATGTGACCATCGCTTATTAGCACCATAGTGTCCAGGAAGTGGATCTCTTGTGTGGACTGGTCCAGGCTGAGGTTGATGGTGGGATGGAAATTGTTGAAATCATGGTGGAATTCCTCAAGGGCTTCTTTTCCATGGGTCCAGATGATGAAGATGTCATCAATGTAGCGCAAGTAGAGTAGGGGCATTAGGGGACGAAAGCTCAGGAAGCGTTGTTCTAAGTCAGCCATAAAAATGTTGGCATACTGTGGGACCATGCGGGTACCCATAGCAGTGCCGCTATTTCCCCATGTTTATTCCCCCCCACACACTGTTCTTGTCAACTGCTGGAAATGGTCCACCTTGATTATCACTACAAAAGGCTCCCCCCCGCCCTCCTGCTGGTAATAGCTCACCTTACCTGATCACTCTGGTTACAGTGTGTACGGCAACACCCATTGTTTCATGTTCTCTATGTATATAAATCTCCCCACTGTATTTTCCACTGAATGCATCCGATGAAGTGAGCTGTAGCTCACGAAAGCTTATGCTCAAATAAATTTGTTAGTCTCTAAGCTGCCACAAGTCCTCCTCTTCTTCTAACTGTGGTATGTAACCTATCATTTAAATCAGCTTCTGTACAGATGGCTGGAGGATTGCTAATGTGATGCCAATTTTTTAAAAAGGCTCCAGTGGTGATCCTGGCAATTACAGGCCAGTAAGCCTAATTTCAGTACCAAGCAAGTTGGTTGAAACTGTAGTAAAGAACAGAATGATCAGACACATGGATGAACAAAAGTATAACTGGGTTCAAAGAAGAATTAGATAAGTTCATGGAGGATAGGCCCATTAACTTGGCTATTAGTGAAGATGGTCAGGGATGCAACCTCATGCTCTGGGTGTCCCTAAGCCTCAGACTGCAAGATGGCAGGACTGGGATGTCAGGGGAGGGATCACTTGATAGTTGCCCTGTTCTATTCATTCCCTCTGAAGCACCTGGCATTGGCCACTGTTGAAAGATGGACCGTCCATAGGTCTGATCCAGCACGGCCAGTCTCATGTTCTTATGGTCTTAACATGTAAAGGGAGCTGTAGCGAGAAGGTGTGGTGTCCCTCAGAGGGTGACAGGGGGGTGACCACAACATACCCCCTGGTGGGCCAAACCAGGAGAGCCACGTCCACCCTGCCAGAAGCGGAATGCCGGGACAGGAAGGGGAAGTACAAAAGGTGGGCCTTGCAGCTCGGTTGGCCTGGAGCCGTCACAGGATACAGACGAATCCCGCCTGCTGCGGGAGCAAGCAGAGGAGCTGCCGGGGCTGCCTCCTGAGGACTGGCCAGAGCTCCCAGGACCACTGGCCGACCAAGACGCGGAGGAGTTGCTGGGGCTGCAGCCTGAGGACTGGCCGGATCTCCCTGGGTTGCTGGCCGACCAAGATGCCAAGAAGCTGCTGGGGCTGCCACCTGCGGACTGGCCAGACCGACGACCCACATGGTATAGAGGTACCAAATCCCAGGGAGGTAGGAAGTAGCCCAGGGGAACTAGATGACCATCTGGTTGAGAGCTGGCCTGCTACAAGATCAGCGTGTTGTGGGCAGATCCCCGCTGACCCAGTGGCAGACCACTACATCAGTGTTCGGGCCCTGGGCTGGGATGCGGTGGAGTCGGGCGGGCCCGCCTCCCCCTACTCCCTGCCACCCCACCCTTGGGGCAGCACCCCCATCTTAGGCCAGGAGACCTGTGATACCCTATCCCCCAGCCTTGCCTGAGCCCCAGACTGTACTGGTACTCACCCTTACTTGGGGCTCATAGACTGCTTAGCTGCTGTGCCCTGATAACAGGCCAGAGCCTACTCATTGTTTGCTGTCCCACCCTGATGGGGCCTGGGGCTCGTAGACTGCTTAGCCACTCTGCCCTGATTACAAGCCAGAGCCTACTGTTTGCTGCCCCGTCCTGACCGAAGGCCCAGGACTCATAGACTGCCGTACTGTTCCGCCAAGCTGGAACATTAGATGTAGCTAATTCCCTGCTTTGAGCTCACCTTTACAGGTACGTGACAGCGAGGAGGCGTGGCCTCCCTCAGAGAGTAACAGGAAGGGATGGCCACACAACCTACACTATCCACGAATGAAGCACACTAGAGAAGTCAACATATTATCTATGGGCTAGCCCCTCCCATAAGGGTGAAATAGGTTGTCTCAAGAATGGATGGTTTCAAAATTACTTCATTTGACTAGCCTAGCCATAGGCCATCTGACTGCACATTTTGCCACTGCAAATATTTGCTCACCATGTTGCTCAATGAAGAGCCAGAATAACAGGGACATCTCTGAACTTGTAAGAGTCACTTTATTCCCTTACGGAAGAGTTGCCTGTTAGGTTAACATTAGATTTGATATTTTGGGTATTTTTTTAAAAATCAGGTGAACGATCTAGGACCCAATCCTGCAATCGCTTTGCACGTGCTTAATTTTACTACCATAAGTAAGTAAAGTGCCTGATTCTGCGCCCTTTACTCACAATGTGCAGGTAGATAGATCATCTGAGTAAATATTACTCAGTGGGCAAAATTCACTGCTGTGGCCCTATGACCCCCTAAATCTCACTTAAACCCTAAAAAGAGACCCTTACCCCTTGCATAGCCCTGGTGCTGTTCCTCTGCAGAGGTGAATTTGGCTCAGTGTGAGTAACGGTTGAAAAATCAAGCCCATAGTGGTCATGAAATATCTGGCCTGAGAATTAATAGGACAAGAAGGTTGTTTTTTACCCCTAACCTAAATAGCATGATATTATATGTATGGTCCTTTGGAATCTGTTGGTCCTAAGGGACAGGTTTTCTTATTTATTCTGTATACTCTGCATGTTGTTTTTAAATTCTGTCATGTCACTTATTATGGTAAGTTATCTCTTGAGAATCTGTGGTCTGTTTTCTTTTTTTTTTCCTTCGGTTGGTCGTGGTATATATTTATACATTTCCCCTGCAACACTAACACCCTAAGCAAAATAAACTCGAACATGCATAACTCTTAGCTTGCATCTTCCCGGCGTAATTCACATGAGCTTTGACTCTCTCCCTGGTCGGGGTCAAGAAGGGAGACAGCTCTAGGAGGAAGGGCCCTATCTTTTTGGACCTCAGCATAGCCCTGATGAGAGGACAGACCTAGCTTAGCTTGACAAAACCTGTAACACAAGCTCAGTGCCTAAAAGGGTGTGAGGTTCCATCAAAGATGTACCATGAACGCGGCGCTGTAACGGCAGCTGGTCTACATCAGAACCAACAACATGCTCCAAGAAGTGAGGGCTAGAGGGTCCTTTCAGGCAATGCCCTTCACAAGCGGTGGGGGGAAAACGCTGTACCACCCTAGGAGTATCCTTAGGAGGCAGTCTGTCTCAGTCAGACGGTAAAGCTGTCAGCAGCGTTTGAACCCACCAAAGCCCAGACCTGCATTGCTTGAGCTAAAGAAGCCACCCTTTAGTTAGTAACAGTTGTAGGCCATTATCCTCGTGTGGGCCACATTCACTAGTGTGTTACCTGTGCACCAGTGGGCCCTCACTGAGGCCCTGAAAAGGGGCACTCAGCCCTGCTAGAGCAGCCCCCGGGGCAGCCACACCAGCTCCTGCTCGGTGGCCCCAGGCAGCTGGTCCTCAGGACCACCCAAGCAGTGGCCAGAGCGCGGTCCTGGGGGTGGCTGGAGCACCAGCCAGAGCAGCGGCCCTGGGACAGGCGCACCAGTCGCTGCGTGGCAGCCTGGGTAACTGGTCCCGGGGACGACACGGGAAGCAACCGGTGCTGCTGGTCCCGCGGACCGCCCGAGCAGCAGCACCCCGGAGGTCCCCCAGAACAGCAGGGCCCCAGACCAGCTAAGATTTAGTTAGGGGTGTTTATCGTAAAAGTCATGGGCAGATCACGGGCTATGAATTTTTGTTTATTGCCCGTGACCTGTCCATGACTTTTACTAGAAATACCCGTGACTAAATCTTAGCCTTAACAATAATTCCTCCTTTCCTCACAGGGGGGCTGAGCGGAGAAATGCTTTAATAAACATGAGGTGCTCGGGTATTGCCACAATGAGGGTAGTATAGGTAGAGTGAAGCTGTCCATATGCAGCCAACACTTCTGCTCTGTTTCCACTTGCACATCTCTTGAAGGCTTTCAACGCCACCCTGTTTCTGACTGTGCTTCTGGAATCTGATGCTCTGCTGCTCTTCTTGGTTTAGCTTCTCAGTCATGGTTGTGCTCTCAAAACCAGCTGAGTTTTCAAAAGGTCAAACCCACTGCCCGGAGGACAAACTCTTGCCAGAGTAAAAGGTGTAAGGGAAAGAAAACTGCACAACCATGCGACTGTGAAGGGCGCTGTCTATTTGCAAGGCGAATCTAAGCTGTCTCCAGCCTTTGTTATTATTTAACATTTCAATTGCAGAGGCGTCCAGAGGCCTCAGCCAGGCGGGAGGTCCCATTGTGCTTGGTCCTGTAGTGACAAGCCAGTGAGAGTCCCTCTCCCAAATAGCTTACAGGCACAAGGAGAAGAGACAGAGGGGACAAACAAGTGGGTGGAGTGGGGGTGGGCTAACCCCCCTGATTTCAACAGAAGTTAGGCCCTTATATACTTTTGGGGATCTGGGCCTCAGTTCCTCATCTGTAAAATGGGCCAAATCCATCAAATAGGATTAGAAGGATGGGGCCTCTTGTTGCCCTGTGCTTGGACAGTGCTAGCACAACGGGTTGCTGAACGATGACGAGGTGCCTAGGCACTACAGTCATAATACTAAATAATAGTAGCTCACAATATTGGGCGACAGGAGAACTGCTTTCAATTCCTGGCTCAAACCCAGACTTTTTGTGTGGCCTTGGGTCAATCACTTAACTAGCCCTTGCCTCAGTTCCCCCTCTGTAAAATGGGGATAAAGACTATGGCGATGAGGGCTATATAAGACCATAGGTAGATTTTAGCACAGAGCCGCTGGGAGAGCCTTGGGACTCCTGTCGTCCTGCCAACAATTCCTCGCAGCCTCCTGTCAGGATGCTAAGAAAGGAGGCTATGGCAGAGCTCGTGCGGGGCCCCTGCTGCCTGTCATAACGCCTCTCACCCATTCTGGGACTCCGCACTCCAGAAGGCATTGAGTGCTCCAGATCACACATGCAGACGCCCCACTCCGTATGCAATCCCTCACCCCAGCTGCTGGGATGCACACAGGTGTGTTTCCACTTGCCAGCCTGGAGTCCCTGAGTGTTGCTGGAGGCATTTCCACACCTACAGTAACTTGCCTGGGCTGAAGGTGGCCGGGCTGTTCTCTCGGAGCTGCAGAAAGTGCTTGGCTTGCCAGTATCTTGCTCATCCTGTAAGTCAGCCGAGAGTGCCCTGGCAAAAACTAGCACAGTCAGCTGGCTGAAGTCTTTCCTTTGTATCTCATCAGGCTACTGTGCCGGGTTCCCCCTGGTACCTCTCCAGGAAGCCGATCAGCTGAATGAGTTGGCCTGTGACCTCTGAGAGAGTAGACGTATTATTATTATTACGGGAAAAGAAAGCCAGATTCCCGGCTGGCATTAAATTGCCATTGCTCTATTGTCGTCGATGCAGCGACACCGATTTACACCAGCTGAGGATCCGGCCCAGGAACCACGGAACGCCAAATAGCCGCTCAATCAAAAAAAGTTAATGACCAAGTCAAAACTGACGCACACTCAAGCTGTTCTTGGCTGCATCAGCAGCACAGATGCATGCTGAATGGTTCAGTGAGGGCGAAATTCACCTCTGTGGGGAATGCTGCTCTAGCAGTGGCCAGTGCAGACGGCTGCAGGGCCACCGCAGCGGCTGGCCCCGGGCCCAGTTGCTCAGGCAGCCCTGGGGTCAGCAACTCTGGCCGCTGCAGCTGCAGAATTTCACGGAGGTCACGGAATGTCACGGAATCCATGACTTTCACGATCTCCGTGACCGATGTGCAGCCTTAACTATTATCCCCAGGGGGCGATTAAATGAGTTGCCCAAGGTCAAACAGGAAGTCTGTGTCAGAGCTGGGAACGGACACCAGTCCCCTGAGTCTTCATCCAGTGCCCTTAACCGTAAGACCATCTTCATTAGACACTGCTTTTAGCCCCATTATCCACAGTGCTTATGGACAGTCGATGCAGGGAGAGAAAAGGGATTTGGGGGTGGTGAACACACAGGGAAAACACGTGTGTACATGGGGGGGTTGCAGAGCTATAAATACCCAATACAGATCTGTATAGTGCAGAACAATACACGCGATGCTGAATCGTTCAAACAAAACGGAGCCCGATGCTGTAAGGCACTGTGCTCATTTGCAGAGCTGGAGCCAGAATACAATGCTGGCAAAGCATTTGATTGTTTCCTGTACTTGCTGGTAAGCTCTCGTAAACTCGCCCTTTGCGTCAGCCTGGCAGTGCTGTGTTATTCAGGGGAAGGCCAGTGTGTACGAGCGCTGTCAGGTTCCCAGACCGAGCAGGCTTAAGCACAGGAGGCATTCAGCAGCTCTGCCTCTCATGGTCAACCTCCATAGGAGGAGGCTATTTCAGAAGCTGTGAAAGACCCCTCCCTCCCCCAACACTGAACACTGGCTGGTGTTCGGACTCCTCCTGTCTGCCACCCTTCCGTTCTGTCTTCAGAATCAGAGCCCATGGTCCACTGCTAGGTGAGCGTAGGAGATACCATCCCAGCGGGAGGCAGAAATGGTCTGCCTAATATACTATCTCCAGGATGAATGGCTGGATCACAAGGAAACACGCCCTCCTTGTTTTACAGCTATTGTAAGCTCTTTGGGGCAGAATTCATGTCTAGCAATGTGTTTACATGTTGCTTAACCCGGTGGGGCCTTGACCTTGGATTAATCATAAATAATTAACGGGTAAATTTCTTCCTAACCCTAACTTATGCCCAGCGACTGGCAGCCCTTGTAATTCTATCCTAGCTAGTGTATCCACCCCGATTACCCCAGCTACATTACAAAAACGATCAATGACATTCTTTCCAGCACAGCAAATGCTTCCTACTTGAAGCCCAGACATTTTGCTTGGCTCTGATGGCGTTAGAAAATTCTAACGCTGTTTGAACACCGAAAAAAGGCAAGGAATAGACCAATGTTAGTTGCCCATCTCTTGCTAGCTTTGCCCCTGCTCCAGCTTTGCCTTGACAGCGCATCTGTGCAGCTCATTTTGAATTCAGCTGTTTAGTCACTTTCCTGACCCAGGGTGATAGGCAATGGCGATTTCCATTGTGGGAGTGTTAGCCCCTGCTGCCCGGGTCCTAGAGATATCTCCATATCTCCACTCCCCCTCGCTGGTGGGATTTGTGTTGGTTCAGCCCCTGCACTGAAAAATTAGTTATTTGCTTAGCGCTACCCGTATCCCACGCACTCACCAGGGGTGACACGTTCAGATTGCACCTCAGGGAGAAGGTCACAGAAGTGGTGGGAGAGCCGTGAAATCGAACCGCTGGTGCGGCAAGAAGTGAGCTGCCCCTCACCAGTGTGCAGCAGTGCATTAGAGAATTTGGTCCCCAACAGGTCTGTAATCTCTTCCTTAAACTGCAAGAGGATGACAAAGGAAAGTAGCCAGTAAACCTACCTATCTCAGACGCTTACCTGGGCTCCACTTCTGTAGTAGCTGAGCACCTCACAACACCTCTATTTAGCCCATTTTACAGAGGAGGAACCGAGGCCCAGATCCCCAAAGGTGTGTAGGGGCCTAACTTTCATTGAAATCAGGGGGGGTTAGGAGACTAAATAACTTGGGGAATCTGGGCCAGACAGACTAAGCGACTTGCTCAGGGTCATAGAGCAGGTCTTGGGTGAAGCTGGGAACTAACTCCAGGTCTCTAGTTAGCACCCTAATCATCGTACCATCCTAACCCCCACCCCAGAGAATTAACCCATCATAACAGCAGGCCGCTTGCAGATGGGAAGGGAATCTGACTGTTTTTCCTCTCTCTGCTACAGACTTCCTGTTTGGCCTTTGTCAAGTCACAGAACTTCTCTCTGGCTTAGTTCCCTATCTGTAAAAGGGGGATGGCAATGCTTGTCCTTTTACCCACCCTTTGTCTGTCTCGTCCACTTGGATTGTAAAACCTTGGGGTGGGGACTGTCTCTTATTATGTGTATGTAGTTCATCTACAACAATGGGGGTCTCATTTCAGTAGGGCTTTCAGGTGCCACCATAATCCATATAACAATAATAATCATCAACTGAGCCACAAGGCATTGGGGAGTGGGGACGGGGGAAAGGGCATTTAAAAGTGAATTTTTGTTTTACAGCTAATTAAGGTTTCAGTGCTAGTCCTTAAACTTAAAACGAGGCAGTCCCACTAGAACGAAAGGAATTTTTAAGCACCCCAAATACATGGCCATCGAGGGCAAGGCATGTTGCTACTCACCCTCCATAAAGCACCACCAGGCCTCTTCTCCCTAATTAGATATTTCATTTCACCTCCCCATGATTATGTGAGAGAAGAAGTGAAAATCCATGAGGTTTCAATTTAATAAAAAGCCTTTATCCCTTCCAACTGACCTTTTAAAAAGCACGGCATTTCCCAGAGTAAGAGGAAGCAGGAGTTTAGAAGGAGATAATAATAATAAAAAAAGTATAATGCAAAACACAGTCTCTAAGAGGCCCGTCCTTTGTATGAGGATTGGTGTCTATAGCAACCTGGGCCACTCCTAATTAAATTTCTCTCAGGGTGATAATACGATCGAAACAGACATTGCAAAGGGGTTTTCATTATATTTATTAATTATTATTATTATAATTAAAATGGTTGAAAGTAATAGTGTAAAACTGATTACAAAGCAGAGTGTCAAATGATTTGTAATATCACGACCTTTATTTCTTCCAGGCAAGCATTTCAGTGGATTGATTTTAATAGCAGAAAGCTTGGAAAAATGTCTTTAGAGGATTAGGTGGCTAGAGCTGCTTAAACGCTCTGATGTAAGCTGGGAAAACTATTGCTTAAAGAGCCAAATGCAACGCAGTGTCACTCGGGTAAGTCATTTCTATGCAAGACCTGATAACGTGAGCTGGCATTTTTGACTGGTCACCACAGTATATTCCCCCACTGCTTTGTCCGGGATTAAGAGTCAAAGGGAAGAGGTTTCCTTCTTTTCCCTTCGGAGACTCTTCCACAGTCTAGTAGAGGAAATATGATTCCGAGGAATTATGTCCTAATTGCTAGCCTACATTTTCCTTTGCTCGTTTTTTCATCCCAGTACCGCGCTGAACAATGTCCTTCTTTCAATGGTTCTGGTTACATTGCAGCTGGGTGTCAGCCTCCCAGCCTGGGTAGAACGACTCAGGCTAGCTTCACCTGAGTGTGGACGTTGTGGCACGGGTGATGGCATGGGCTAGCTGCCCCAGTCCAACCCCGCCTGGCCTCCGAGGTCCAAGCTCTGGTGGCTAGCCTGTGCCACCATGCATACTGCAATGGCCATGCTGCTACTGTGAGCCTGCCCACCCAGCATGGCATGCACATGTCGACATACTCGATGGGGCTTATGCACCTCAGATACTTGGAGATGCCTAGCTCAAATCCCTTATTTGCAGTTCTTCCAGCTCTTGCAATTTCATCACCATACTCGCTATATTTGGTCTCTGTCTTAAAGCCTCAGCTCCTGGAGTCATGTGATTATATGAGACTCTCAGCTTCCATTTAAAAACTCACAAGCCAACCCTTCTCATCTCCACTGGTTTTGGAAAGTCATAGATCCCACGGCCAGAAGGGACCATCGTGATCACCTAGTCTCATCTCCTGAATAACACAGACCAGAGAACTTCCCTGAAGTAATTCCCTGTTTGAACAAGAACATATCTTTTAGAAAAGAAAACGTCCAATCTTGATATTATAATGTCCAGTGATGGAAAATCCACCACAACCCTTTGTAAGTTGTTCCAGTGGTTAATTATCCTCACTGCTAAAAATGAACACTACATTTCTGGTCTGTATTTGTCCAGCTTCAACTTCCAGCCATTGGATCTTGTTATACCTTGTCTGCCAGATTGCATAGCACTCTATTATCAAATTTCTGTTCCCGGTGTAGGTACTTACAGATGGTGATCGATTCACCCCTTAACCTTCTCTTTGTTAAGCTAAAAAGATTGAGACCCTTGAGTCTACCACTTTAAGGCATGCTTTTCCATGCTTTAATCATTCTCGTGGCTCTTCTCTGAACCTCTCCAATTTATCAACATCCTCTTCAAACTGTGGATACCAAAACTGGACATAGTATTCCAGCAGCGGTTGCACCAGTACCAAAACCAGGTAAAATAGTCTCCCTGATCCTACTCAACATTCCCCTGAGAAAGCCTTGAAAAGATGAGTCCTAAAGTCTGCAAAAACAGAAGACAAATAAAAAGAATCCAAGCTTTGTTATTTTTTTAAAAAAGATTCATGATTTCTAAGCCAATCTCAGGACTAACGGGGGGGTGGGGGGGTGGCCTGACTCATGAGTTTTGACTATTTGTGGATTGGCTATATTGTGTTTGTCACTTAGCCAAACTAGGCATATTTAGGGTCAGCTTCGGACCCCCTTATTCAAAATGGGCATCAGTTGCTCTCATGATGAATCCCATTTAAGTCAATGGGACTATACATATAAATAGCTGTTCCTCAATGTGAGTAAGCAGTTAATGATTTAGCTCTTTACTCCTAAATCAATTTTTCCAGCACCGTAACCATTCCAGATGTTTTAATTCTTCTTTCCCAACCTTATCATTCTATTACTACAATGCCCACAACTGGGCACTGTCTTCTTGTGGCGGTCTGACCATCCCATGCTCTTTACTGCTTAGGACTTCTTTATCCTCTAGATCAGCGTTTCTCAAACTGGGGTCCACAAATCCCTGGGGGTTCCCGAGGGTACTCCAGTGGGTCCATGAGCCCCACTGATCAACTCCTCCCCCTCCAGAGGCGCAGCAGGGCTAAGGCAGACTCCCTGCCTGCCCTGGCTCCGCGCTGCTCCCAGAAGCAGCCGGCACATCCCTGCGGCCCCTGGGTGGGGCCAGGGGGGTTTCTGCATGCTGCTTCTGCCCTGAGCGCCGACTCTGCAGCTCCCATTGGCCGGGAACTGCGGCCAATGGGAGTTGCAGGGGCATTGCCTGTGGGCAGGCGCAATGCGTGGAGAAACCCTGCCCCACTCCCCCCAGGAGCCGCTGCCAGAGAGATGTACTGGTCGCTTTTGGGAGGCACCCGAGGTAAGCGCTGCCTGGCTGGAGCCCGCACCCCTCACCCCCTCCTTCACCTCACCCCCCTGCCCCAGCCCAGAGCTCACTTCCCGCACCCAAACTCCCTCCCAGAGCCGGCACCCCCTCCCACTCCCTAACTCCCTCCCAGAGCCTTCACCCCTCAAACCCTCCATCACCCAAACTCTCTCCCAGAGCCCACACGCCACACCCCCTCCCACACCGCAACCCCCCGCCCCAGCCTGGTAAAAGTGAGTGAGGGTGGGGGAGAATGAGCGATGGAGGAGGTGGGGCTGGGGCCTTGGAGGAAGGGGTGGAGTGGGAGCAGGGCCTGGGGCTAAGCAGGGGGGCTGGGGGTCCCCCAAAATTTTAAATTGAAACGGGGGTCCTCAGATTGCTGCAGTTTGAGAACCGCTGCTCTAGATAACTGCAGATTTGGTGGCCGTTAAGGGACTCCTTCAGCAGCTCCACAGTGGGGCTGGCTCAGCTGTAGGGGAGGATTTGAGGTTGGAGGAGGAGGACAGATGGAGTGGGTGATCCAATACCTGTAATATGACCAGTGTTTTCCATCTCTGATTTCAGTGGGTCAAACCTGGGTGGGTTCTGAGTACCCATAATTCAACGGGACTTAATAGTGCTTGATCCCACTGAGGATTTGGCTCTGGGATGCTGGCAGAGTAGAAGCCTGGGAAGGATATGCCCCAACTCAGGGTGAAAGGTGAATTTTCCCCTGCTGGCTTCTCTCCTTTTGAACATTCTCTCTCATGCGCTTTCCTTGCAGGTCACTCTCAGTAACGTGAGAAATCCGGTTCTCATTTTAAACCCTCGGGTGTCTGTGCTTTCCTCTCCTCTGTGTGTGCAGGAGTACGTGTGGGGCACGGCACTGATGAACAGCTGTGGGTAGCGGTCATGCCAGCTGAATTCTGCTGTGGTAAGTAACCACAGGAGCATCCTGTCCGCTTTAGCCGCACAGTACGCCATGCTCATTCCACCCCACGCCATGCCCTGGTTCCCAGTCGCACATCGGGCTGTCCTCAAACCACTTCCCATCCACATCAGATGGTATCACTCCACACTCCCACTTACTGTACTTCCTATTGTACACATTTCCTGTTCACATCACACCCAGCTATGCAATTCCCTATCACATCATATTACACCCAGTTTCCTGTCACATCCAACCCGCCTATTTTCCCTTATTACACACTTTTTCTCCTGTTATTCTGTAGATCTCTCTAGGTTTAAAGGACATGATGTCATTTGATTTTTTCCCCCCGTTCCCCTTTGATTTAAAACTTGCCACTAAACCTATGCCATGATTTAGGGATGTGAGAAAACGATGGGGATTCAAGAGACGCGGAGGCAACATGGTCTACGGGTTAGAGCATGACACAGGGGGTAAGATCAGCTGGGCTCTAATCCTTGCCAAGGGACAGATTCTTCAGGATGATCTGGATGCTTTGTGCTGCTCTCGCAGCACAGAGAGCTGGAAACTGGCCATAAATTGACAGTGAAGAGTTCTCCTACAAAAGAGAATGCTGCTGCTTTTAAGCTGGCTCCTGTGCCAGCCACCCTAGTGTGGGGATGTGTGCCGGGAGAGGTATGTTGAGAGTGGGCTGTGGATGTGGTGGATTGGAATGCTTCTACTCCACTCCATGCCAGTGGGGCAAGTTACAGCAGCCCCTAGGCTACTCTAACTGATTCGTAGAGTTTAAATCCAGAAGAGACCATTAGAGCATCAAGTCTGACGACCTGTATATCACTGGCCATTAAATTTCACTCTGTTACCCCTGTGTTGAGCCCAATGACTTGCGTTTGGCTAAAGCTGATCTTCCAGAAAGGCATTCAGAAAATGGACAATCCACCACTTCTCTTGGTAGTTTGTTCCACTCGTTAATCACCTGCGCTGTTAAATAACTGTGCCTGGTTTCTCATTTGAGTTTGTCCGGCTTCAGCCATTGATTGTCCACTACATTAAAGAGCCTGTTACTACCTGGTATTTTCTCCTGGGGTGGCCGTTCTATGCCGTAATCAAGTCACCTCTGTCTTCCTTTTTGCAAAGCTAAATATGTTGAGCTCTGTAAGTCACCCTCTGTAAGGCATTGTCTCCAGCCCTCACGTCCTTTTAGTGGCTCTTTCCTGCACTACGCCCAATTTTTCACCCTCCTTTAAAACAGGGACACCAGAATAGTATGCAGGATTCCAGCATCTCTTTCGCCGATGCCGTGTGAAGCGGTAAAACCACCTCCCTCCTCCTCGGCATTACCTGCCCCCACGTTTATACACACAAGGATCCCATCAGTCCTTTTTGTCACCGTATCATATGGGCAGCTCATTCCCCTCTATTCAGCATCGGTGAGGCCTCATATGGAGTACTGTGTCCAGTTTTGGGCCCCCCACTACAAGAAGGATGTGGAAAAATTGGAAAACGTCCAGCGGAGGGCAACGAAAATGATGAGGGGGCTGGAGCACGTGACTTATGAGGAGAGGCTGAGGGAACTGGGATTGTTTAGTCTGCAGAAGAGAAGAAATGAGGGGGGATTTGATAGCAGCCTTCAACTACCTGAAAGGGGGTTCCAAAGAGGATGGCTCTAGACTGTTCTCAGTGGTAGCAGATGACAGAACAAGGAGTAACGGTCTCAAGTTGCAGTGGGGGAGGTTTAGGTTGGATATTAGGAAAACCTTTTTCACTAGGAGGGTGGGGAAGCACTGGAATGTGTTACCTAGGGAGGTGGTGGAATCTCCTTCCTTAGAGGTTTTTAAGGTCAGGCTTGACAAAGCCCTGGCTGGGATGATTTAGTTGGTGTTGGTCCTGCTTTGAGTAGGGGGTTGGACTAGACGACCTCCTGAGGTCTCTTCCAACCCTGATATTCTATGATTCTATGATTCTCCCCTGACGCTCAGATCTGCACAGACAGCAAGGATCATTGTAGAGGGAGCTACTTGCATGGCTCTTGGGGGCAGATGTCATGCTCTTGGGGGCAGCTGTGTGAAATTGCAGCCCATCCTGAAGGGCTGCTTGCTAGAAGCTGTGCATCACATGAGCCACTCTAGATCTCTTGGATACCATAGATATTATTTAAGATGATCTAGGATCTCGTCAGGAGGAGATGAACAATGGCAAATAAACCCCCAAAGGAGGGCCTTTCACCAGTGGAGGCTGGTGTCACCTGGAAGTGGACTGGTAAAGCTGACACATAAGGATATGTTGAGGGCCAGTTCACAGCAGCAAATAGGACTATCTTATAAATAAAAATGGGCCCAGCGGGTGGGAATCAGGATTCAGGTGTGGCATTTGTGAGACAGTTCAGACCTGGGAGCTCGATTCTCCCTGGGGTTCAGCAGACAGTTCACAACAACTAATTTACTTGTGTGCAGTCCTTTTCCAAAAAGTAGCACAAAAATGACCTCATAGGTGTCTATTATTTATTGTCTCCTAATAATTTCCATACTGATATCTGGTAAAGCCAAAACCACGACTGCTTATTTGTAAACTACATGGCAGGCCATCCAATTTATCCCAAGCTGCAATTAAACACCTGCGACTGGTCCGTGTCAGCTGACTTCGCCTTGTCGGCCTCGGACTATGGGGTTGTTTCATTTCAGTGTAGACGTTTGAGCTTGGGCTGGAGCCCAGGCTTTGGGGCCCTCCCTCCTCGCAGCATCCCACACCCCAGGCTCCAGTCTGAGCCTGACCATCCACATGCAGTGAAACAGCCTCATAGCCTGAACCCTGCAAGCCCAAGTCAGCTGACCTGGGCCCGCCGCAGGTGTTTATTTGCAGTGTAGACATAACCTGGGTTCTTTCATTCTTTGGCATCTCATTAATAAAGGTCTGCAGAACACTGGCTTCAGTTACACCTGCGCTACCCTGTTGCCTTGATAGCCATCCAAAAATGACATCTGTGGAGCCCCATTGTCTACAAATCAGTGTCACCTACACAATCCTGTTGTCTTCAGTGGGACTGCAGAGGTGTAGCTCATTGGTACTTAATTGACACTTCTACTGGTGAGGCATGAGGGAGAGAATCCCAGTTCACCATCACTTGGCTGTGTTAGCTCTGCAGTGCTAACAAGAGTAAATTAAAAAATCCCTTCTTTTCCCGCCCAAATGAGCAGGTGATAGGTGGTCAAAGCACAGGAGAACAGTGCTGGAGAAAGGGTGTCAATCCTTTCCCCCCTCTTTTTTTTCAGCTGCAGTTCAAAAGTTGGGAGCAGGGGCAGGTGGAGAAGAACAGTTCAGGACTCCGTATCACCAACCCCAGGGGCTCAACACTCATGAGCTAGGGCCCCCAAAACCACACAGTTGTCTTAAAAAAACATGAAGTTTGTTTATTTATTTGTTTGTTTTCATCTTTGGATGCTTGTAATTTGCCTGCTGGTTTCTGAGCCCTGTGAGTTCACTCAGGTCACATTTTCAGGCTTTTCTCCATAATCAGGAGGGCTAGAAACTTACTTTTTTAAAAGAAATGGATTGTTGCATAATCACATGACTCCAAGAGGTGGGGCTTTCAGATATACCGCAGCTATCGTGAGACGTGCACTTACATCATGAATATTGGCAACACCATGAAACTTTGCGGGCTTATCCAAACCAAATTGCCCAAACTTTCTGAGCCGTGATGGTCCCAGGATATTAGAGAGACAAGGGAGGTAATATCTTTTACTGGACCAACTTCTGCTGGTGAAAGAGACTAGCTTTTGAGCTACACAGAGTTCTTCTTCAGGTCTGAGTAGCTTGAAAGCTTGTCTCTTTCACCAGCAGAAGTTGGTCCAACAAAAGATATTAACTGTAATCATTTTTTTAATGAGCTTAAGCTACCGAAGCAACAAAAGGCGTGAATTCAAACTTAGTTCATGTGTAGACAGGTGATGTTCTGATCTGGACACAAACGCTGTAAGTGGCTGTTATCTCTATAATTAAACTGAACTAATACCCTAGATCCAAACAACTTCAGGGAAGTTTTAATCCAGATCTGACATTTCGGGACAGGTCCTATAACACTTTAACGGCAGGAATTATCTTTAGGTCAGTGTTAGTAATAACATGGCTTCTCGGGCAGACCTGGGATTTTCCGAAGTTCCTGAGTCAGAATCCTTGGCCTGTTTCTCACCACAAAAGCACAATGACTGGTTAAATGCAGTTTCTCTTCTGCAAGAGCCCAATCATAAAAATCCCAATCCACCCGCAATTTCTGGAGTCCCTGAGTCATTTCAGTAGAGGCTCTTTTTTGTGACATCTCTGATAAACTTCCTGCTATAGATGTACAGCTGGTCAAGAATTTGAAATGATTTTTTTTTTCCCCTGTCCAAAACAACCCCTGCAATTTTCATGGCCTTTTTAAAAATTTTCCACTTTCCAGGGGACATTCAGTGACATTTTAATAATTATTAATTGACTTTTGTATCTACTTTTTTCACAATTTTATTATCAAAATTTTCCATTTTTCATGGAAAGTTGGGAAACATTTTAAGCACATTTTTAATTGAAATGGTTATCAACTTTTTTTAAATTTATTTTCCCCAAAACCAGATTTTGAGCAAACTGGAAGTTTTAATAACTGTTTGACTAGCATTTTCAACTAAAACACATTTTATGACAAAATTTAAAACCAAACAACGTGTTTCTCCTCCTTTGAAGCAAAAACAACTGCAACACAGGGGAAGTTTTCACAAATCCAGATTTCCATTTTTAGGCCAGTACTAGAACAGAGGGCGTGTTGATCTCCAGTGATGCTAACTCTTGTGATTTTATTATGAGTCCCACAATACTTGATGTTTTCCTTAAGGTCTCTGCTTCTGGAGGAAAGTGAATAAAGGAAGGTCTGTACTCATTTTTTTTTAAAAGTAAGATTCTAGCCTTCACAGTTGCAGAAAAAAGCTTGAAAATATGACCCCAGTGCACCCAGAAAACTCGAAAACTAGAAGGCAAATAATAAGAATTCAGCTTAAAAAAACTGTCATGATTTT
The DNA here is from genome assembly GCF_015237465.2 of Chelonia mydas. NCBI lineage: Eukaryota > Metazoa > Chordata > Testudines > Cheloniidae > Chelonia > Chelonia mydas. Next base: position 255,261,683 of record NC_057850.1, read on the forward strand.
TAAACCAGTCTCTCAATTTTTGAGGTGTGGGGAGGGTTATATGATTTTTTAATATTTCATAGAATCATAGAATATCAGGGTTGGAAGGGACCTCAGAAGGTCATCTAGTCTAACCCTGTGCTCAAAGCAGGACCAATCCCTGACTTTTGCCCCAGATCCCTAAATGGCCCCCTCAAGGATTGAACTCACAACCCTGTGTTTAGCAGGCCAATGCTCAAACCATTGAGCTATCCCTCCCCCCCAGTATTTGGAACTGGCAATTCTAGATCTTTGCAAGGAGGCAGTATAAGGCAATGGGAAGGAGGGCACTCTAGCTTAGAGGTTAAAGCAAGCGTCAGGCCTAGTAATCAGAGTAGGCATTGGGAACCAAGCATCAAAACCAGGGATCAGGATCAGAGCTGGAGTCGGTAGCTGGAGCCAAAGGTCAAGCTGGCAGACAGGAACGAGTTCCCAGAGCCAAGGGTCAAGCCGGAGTCAGTAGTCAAAGCCCAGGGTCAAACCAGAGGGCAGGAACCGGCTATCAGAACTGAGGGTCAAGCAGGAGGCAGCGGTCAGAAGCCAGAGCCACAGGTCAAGCCAGGGGTCGGGACCTGGAGCAAGGAGGAGTTCAAGACAGGGGCAGGACAGAGGCAAGGCAGGAGCGCAGGTAGCATGGAGCAGTCACTTGGATGGGCATGAGCACCAGCCAGCTGCTGCTGGAATAAGGGCTGGCCTGTTGGCCTCTCCAGCCAGGCAGGTGGGCAATCAGCTAGCCTGAGGCAGGCCAGCTGTATGGATGAGGTTGTCTGGAGATTAGCTCTACCGAAAGGCCTGATTCCTGACAGTCAGGACCTCAGAAGAGCTTCAAGAGAAGACAATTACAGGGGGCCACCCACTGAGCTTCAGAAGGAAGGGGGGAGATGTCATGGAGGCCTACTAAGTAGCTGTATGGTTGTGTGGGGGCGGTCAGATGGGTAATGAAGTGAAAAGTTCCAGCCTCTTTAAATCCTGGGATGGGGGGGCGGCATGGCAGGGTTGGGGTCAAAATACTGGTTTGATTCTCCTCTTTTTTATAGCAGTGTAACTGGCCACAGTTTTGTGCTCACTCATACGGACGTGAATCTGGAGGAACTCCGGTCACTGCCATGAGTTATTCCTTGACCCCGCTGGCTTCAGTGGAATCACTCCTTTTCACAGTTGTCAGAGAAGAACTAGGGCTTGGGTACACTTGGAAATTTATCAAATTTATCAAAATAGAGATTCCAGAAGAATTACTCCGGAATAGTTCGTTCAGTATAAGCCCGCCGTATGGATGCTCTTAGACCAGGTCTATGCTACAGAATGATTTGGGTGTAACCACACTGCTCAGGGGTGTGAAAAATCCACACCCCCGAGTGACGCAGTTCTAGCGACCCCTAAGTGCTGATGTAAGCAGAGCTATGTCAGCAGGAGAGCTTTTCCCTCCGACATAGCTACCACTTCTCTGGGAGGCGGATTAACAACGCCAATGGGAGAGCTCTCTCCCGCTGGCATAAAGCATCTTCACTAAAGCCCCAGTGCAGTGCCGATGCAGTGTTTTTTAGTGTAGGCCTGCTCTTATTCTGAAATAAGAGTGACTTTCTCCTCTTTAGTTTAATCCACTTTGGAAGTGGAATAAGCTAAATTGGGGAGTTATTTTAAAACAGTTCTTCTGTAATAGCTCTTTTGGTAAATTTCCAAGTGGAAGCAAGCCCCTAGGCCCACAATATACATTTCCAAAGGCAGGCGTTGCAGAACCACGTGGCTCTTGGTAACAACGATACATTGCACTTTTAGCTCCTTTCACCTGGGAACTGTAATGCACTTTACAGACATGAATTCATTAAGCCTTAGTACATCCCTGTGCAAAAGATATTAGCCTTTGAGCATTGTACAAATGGTCAGACTGAGATCAGTGATGCCAGTTATGTGGGGTTGGGAGGCATTCAGACCTTCCCACCACCCAAGTGTTTGCACTCGTTCAAAGTTCCATGGGTCACAGAGCTCTGGGTTGGGGGTATAACCCAACCACTTTTAAGCAATGGTCCTGTACTAAATCCAAACAGCTGCTTCTGGAGCGGTCGGGAGTGTCACTCCAGCTGCATGGTCACAATGCCACTGCTATTTGTCCCAGCTGCCCCTCTGAACAGACGGAGGGGCAGCCGGGTCAAATTCAGGGAGTGGTATTGTGACCTGACACATGGGATCACAACACTGCTCAGGTTTCTCCTGACCACCCCTTTGTCCAGACGGAAGGGTGGCTGGGCCAAATGGTGCCATGACTTGGCCCACCGACTGAGACAGATAGAGATTAAATCATAGAAGAAGAGGAAGATTGGGGTTGGAAGAGACTTCAGGAGGTGATCTAGTCCAACCCCCTGCTCAAAGCAGGACCAACATCAACTAAATCATCCCAACCAGGGCTTTGTCAAGCTGAGCCTTAAAAACCTCTAAGGATGGAGATTCCACCACCTCCCTAGGTAACCCATTCCAGTGCTTCACCACCCTCCTAGTGAAATAGTGTTTCCTAATATCCTCCCCCACTGCAACTTGAGACCATTGCTCCTTGTTCTGTCAACTGCCACCACTGAAAACAGCCGAGCTCCATCCTCTTTGGAACCCCCCTTCAGGTAGTTGAAGGCTGCTATGAAATTCCCCCTCAATCTTCTCTTCTGCAGATTAAACAAGCCCAGTTCCCTCAGCCTCTCCTCATAAATCATGTGCCCCAGCCCCCTAATCATTTTCATTGCCCTCCACTGGACTCTCCCCAGTTTGTCCACATCCTTTCTGTAGTGGGGGGCCCCAAACTGTATACAATATTCCAGATGTGGCCTCACCAGTACTGAATAGAGGGGAATAATCATAATCATAGAATCATAGAATATCAGGGTTGGAAGGGACCTCAGAAGGTCATCTAGTCCAACCCCCTGCTCGAAGCAGGACCAAGTCCCAGTTAAATCATCCCAGCCAGGGCTTTGTCAAGCCTGACCTTAAAAACCTCTAAGGAAGGAGATTCTACCACCTCCCTAGGTAACGCATTCCAGTGTTTCACCACCCTCTTAGTGAAAAAGTTTTTCCTAATATCCAATCTAAACCTCCCCCACTGCAACTTGAGACCATTACTCCTCGTTCTGTCATCTGCTACCATTGAGAACAGTCTAGAGCCATCCTCTTTGGAACCCCCTTTCAGGTAGTTGAAAGCAGCTATCAAATCCCCCCTCATTCTTCTCACTTCCCTCCATCTGCTGGCAATCACTTCCATCTGCTGGCAATGGTCCTACTAATGCCGCCCAATGTGCCGTTAGCCTTCTTGGCAACAAGGGCACACTGCTGACTCATATCCAGCTTCTCGTTCACCATAACCCCTAGGTCCTTTTCTGCAGAACTGCTGCCTAGCCACTCGGTCCCTAGTCTGTAGCAGTGCATGGGAGAAGGAGGAAAGGATTTACAGTTACACTTCTAGCTGGCTTTTTACAGCCGACTAATGGCTCATTTATTTTCTCAGCCATCATTAGATTGAAATGTAACAGTCCAAACAAACTTCCCACCTCCTGCTTCACCCCTTTCTTCTAAGGGTATGTCTTCACTACAAAGTTAACCCAGGTCCAGGCACCCTTGGGAGCCAAGCCCAGATCTGAGCATCCACACTCGACTCAGACCACACCCACCTGGTTTAGGCGCTAGGATTTCTGCCGGCCTAACCCATGGTTCTCAGTGCTACACCAAGATGCACTGCTCTGTACATTGTATTTGTGGTGTATCACGGAATTCACTGGCCTCACACCAGCACCTTGGGTCACCACTACTCTTTCCAGGCACTAATAGGTGTGGCAGGGATCTACATAAAGGAAAAGTCCCGTACATGTCTTTTAAGTGATCAGCACTCTACTAGTCCTGAGTCTATATGGTAACGCGACAGGAAGCCACTAGATCATCTTGCCATGATCTCCTGCAAAGAAATGCTCTGTAGACCTCACAGCTCAGAAGTTTACCTTATAATGAACACAGTGTGTATTTTTATTAACCGTAAAATCTGTAGGAAAAGGGCCAGAAGATTCTACTATTGTATTTCGGCTGGGGTCCAGGGCTCCGTTGCCGAGGAGCGGCTACTGCTCATTGGCGGAGAGGTGGGAAGTTGATGTGGGTGTTTTCTGTCAGTTGCTGTGAGGCAGCTAAGGGAATATGTTTTTATAGGGGTTCACAAGGAACTTTATGGAGTGAGCTACTTCTCCCAGAGACATAATGAAAATCTGTGGTAATAAAATCTGGTCTTGGGAGAATCGTTTGAGTTTTATTAAGTTTTTCAGAAAGATTAAAATCTCATCTAGGGAACATCCCATTATTGCTATTTGATGCCCCTTTCCCCCACCACACTGCTGGCTCTCTTGGCGTTTGTCTTTTGTAGCAGTGCGAGGGGTGGCTCGGAGGTACTTGTGTATTTCCATGGGTCACTCTGGTTCATCGTCACCTTGTCCCTCCCAAACAGAGCCCCTCATTCTCCATTACTCTGTCTCTGGTGCTTGGGCAGCCGGGATGGGGTTGGGGGAAGAAGGTGGATATTAGCCACCTTTCTGATCTCCGCATTTTGGAGCTGTTTGGGGGGCCGGGATGGCTTCCAGCATCAGTTAACACTATTTCTGCATTGCTCCAAACTATGCTGTGTTATGCCCCTTTATACCACGGGAAGCAGAGAAGAGCCAGATTACTGTGTACTCCAGCCATGATATCCCTCCCCTCCCCTTTCTTTTCCCCGGCAACCCCCCTATACCAGAGGCTGAGAGAGAGGTCAGCAGCTCTGCATCTATGGGGAAGTCAGTGTGGCATAAATGATAAAAGGTTTAGGAAATATGACCTGTGATGAAAGGTTAAAAGAACTGGGCATGTTTAATCTTGAGAAATGAAGATGGAGGGGGGACTTGATAAGGCTTCAAATATATTAAGGTCCGTTCTAAAGAGGATGGGGATCAGTTGTTCTCCATGTCCACTGAAAGTAGGACAAGAAGTAATGGGCTTAATCTGCAGCAGGAAAGACTGAGATACTATATTAGGAAAAAATTTCTAACTATCTGGGGAGTTAATCCCCATCATTGGAGGTTTTTAGGAGCAGGCTGGACAAACACCTGTCAGATAGTCTAGGTTAATTTGGTCCTGCCTCAGCGCCGGAGGCTGGACTTGATGACCTCACGAGGTCTCTTCCAGCCTTTCATTCCTGTGATGCCAGGAAAGGCACATTAGCAGTGCAGAAAATTGGCCTTTGAAAATTCGAGCATGTGTTCCCCTTAGATGTGCTGCAGACAGCTGTAAAATCAAAGCTTCAAAGGTGGGGAGGTTAAACATCACTTATCCACTTGGCACTACCCAAATGCATCCCCCTACTGGTGGGAGCTGAGTGTTGGCTCCTCAGCTCATATTCCAGACACCCCATGTTACAGAGCAAGGGACCTGGCATTCAGCGCCCATAACATGAGGCTGCATTTGGCTGGTGCCAAGCGGATAAATTGGTGCTTCGTCATAAAGACTTTGAAGCCTGGGATGACACTATGTGTAATTACACTTATTAAAAGACCTGCTTGTTTTGATAGCTACTGGTGTAACAACATAATTTTGTCCTCCCACTCCCATTCACCTGTTAGTCAATCGCTGTAATTTCTCCACATCATAGCAGGGGCTGTCCTTGTGTTATTTGTTTAGACAGTGCCTGGCACAAAAGGGCCCTGATCCCTGCATGGCGTCTGTCAGCACGATTGCAATATCCATATGATCACTTTTACTATGAATGTGTCTAGTTCCTCACTATTGAATTACTTTATAAGCACGGCTTCTCCAGCATGACTTTGCTTTCATTAGCTCTCACCAGCTTAGCAAGGTCACATGAACTTGGTGAATGCTTGGCTGGGAGACCTCCCAGGAGGCTTCTGGGGGCTGACAGAAATGGTATTGGCAGAAAGAAAAGGAGGACTTGTGGCACCTTAGAGACTAACAAATTTATTTGAGCGTAAGCTTTTGTGAGCTACAGCTCACTTCATCGGATGGATTCAGTGAAAAATACAGTGGGGAGATTTATCTACAAAGAGAACATGAAACAAGATGTGTTACCATACACACTGTAAGGAGAGTGATCACTTAAGGTGAGCTATTACCAGCAGGAGAGTGGGGGGGGGGAGAACCTTTTGTAGTGATGTTACCTCCCTCCCCCTGCTCTCCTGCTGGTAATAGTTCACCTTAAGTGATCACTCTCCTTACAGTGTGTATGGTAACACCCATTGTTTCATGTTCTCTGTGTATATAAATCTCCCCACTGTATTTTCCACTGTATGCATCCGATGAAGTGAGCTGTAGCTCACGAAAGCTTACGCTCAAATAAATTTGTTAGTCTCCAAGGTGCCACAAGTCCTCCTTTTCTTTCTGCCAATACAGACTAACACGGCTGCTACTCTGAAACCTGAGAAATGGTATTGATGACTCTACCATTGACAATGTGTTTGCGTTTGAGTCAAGATGAAAGCAATGCACCAGCATGGGATAAGGAGTCACCGCCTTTCCATTGAGACACAAAGCCAAGCCCCTGATTGCTTTGGGAGATTAAAAATCCCTCGCCAGTTTTCTTCCCAATATTTATTTCACCTCATTTTACTGAGCCGGAACTAGGAATACAGTCCCCTCTCTAATGTTTAGGTTCAAATAAGACAGGGGTCCCCCCTTGGTTGCTGGGTCAGCCTTGCAGGGGGGAAAATAGAGAATCCTTAGGTGCTGGGGTACAAAAAAAACCTCAGGTAAAGCTCTCTTTAAATATTCCTGCAATGTGTGACACATGAAGAATGCATGTCGGAGTAAAGGATTTATTGGCAGTCAGCAGAACCATTTGCACTGCTGTATAACCCACTCACGGCATCCCCATTTGTGCCTAGCCCAGTTAGCCCGAATTCATGCTAATGCCTTTACAATGCATCATCATGTAGCCTCTCATTCTCTTATTTTCTGCAACGGTTGTAAAGCGCCCTGAGATTCTTCTGGACAAAGGGGAGCTACAGCCACGTAAGATGCTAGTATTGTCGCCGTAGTGATAAAATCTGACCATTGTTGGGTTACTGTTCCTCACGTTTACTAATGGTCTCGCATTCTCCAACTAACTCCCCATCGTTCCAAAATCCCGGTGACTAGCTGCATGGCAAACAACCATGATTTATTGAGCCTCTGGAGCGGGTTTTTTTTTTTTTTCCTTCAAAAACCATCCTCCAAACTTACGTACAAAAGGGAGATGTTTTCGTCATTAGCCGGTTCTCGGTGATATAATTGGAAACCTCACTTGAGATCATATTATGAAGGAATTTAATATTAATACCAGAATATTCAGGCAGCTCTTCCCACGTCAGACATCTCATTGATACTCACTTCCATGACTGTGCCCGTGGGGTTGTGCCTCTGAAAAACTCCTTCTGTGCCAACCTGCTGCTAGTGCTCACAATTTCAGAGACGCCAACACCAAAGCTATAATTTAAAAGACAAAACTGTGTCTGGGAATGACACCCATACCTAAAGAAATCGAAAGAATTATTCCCCTCACTCCTGAACTATCCTGCGTGTCTTTGCTGATTGATTTATTCCAACAACTCACCATTTGCTCTGTAGCCCGGCCCCATTTCTTATTCTTTTGGAACTGCAAAGCCTGGATTATTTTTCCTTCCCTGATTGCCACTCTCTGCACATTTGTCTGTCTTTGAGTGACAAGTGATGGCATAAAAGTATTGCGGTGAGAGAAGACGTTTCATTTGCAATCTGTCTTCTGAAATCGTAATGTCACCAGTTGGTTCAAGGGCATTTTACTCAGACCTGCCTAGAGGCTGGTGTTAATAGAGTTGAGAGGTCAATTGTCTTCAGTGGGCTCTGGATCAGGCCCTAAGGCAGTTGTATACTGAAATTTTTGTGCAGTATTGCCACCTAACTTTTTATTTAATACACCTTAATAAGCTATAACCTGTTACGTCTTCTGTGCTTCTCTTGTACCCTGTTTCTTCCTTCTGGTGACATTACATTTTTTCTTTCATCATAGCAATCAGGTTGTATCTTTTCTGGTGTTCTTTTCAGTGCTGCCATCTGTTCTTTCCCCTTTTTTCTCTCCCTCCGTTTCTTCTTGCACCTTCTTCTTTCCCCTGTCTCACAGTTTCCTGTTCTCCAGCTCCTCTCTCTCTCTCCTCCCACATCCCTTTCTGTCTCATACACCTTGGGTCTGATTCTCAAACCACTCTGGCAGGGTAAAGGGGCCTAATTACATCTACATCCAGTTTAAGACCCCTTTACATGGTCAGAAGGGAGTCAAGCGGCCTTAAGGTAAATGAGAAGCAGGCCCTTTAAATTTATCCCCAGGGCCAGGGGTACAACCTAAAGCTGCCGTATCACAGCCTTCCAAAAGGCTCCACTGTGGCTTGGTTCTGGAACCGGCAAAGGTTGGCCGAACCACACCCCTCTTTGAAAGCAGTTCACGCATCTCTTGTGTCATTGTGCAAAGCTACAGTCCACGCTTGTGAGACGTTGTGGAGATGAAAGCAAGATACTTTGGACACACAAATGGGACAGATTCTTGATCTGACTGGCTTCCTTCATAGTTGCTCCCTGGTCTCCTTCTCACTCCTTGTTATGCAGGACACCGAATGGCTCGGCAGCAGTTCTGCAGAAAGGGACCAAGGGGTTACAGTGGACGAGAAGCTGGATATGAGTCAACAGTGTGCCCTTGTTGCCAAGAAGGTCAATGGCATTTTGGGGTGTATAAGTAGGGACGTGATCGAGGGATGTGATCATTTCCCTCTATTCGACATTGGTGAGGCCTCATCTGGAGTACTGTGTCCAGTTTTGGGCCCCACACTACAAGAAGGATGTGGAAAAATTGGAAAACGTCCAGCGGATGGCAACGAAAATGATTAGGGGACTGGAACACATGACTTATGAGGAGAGGCTGAGGGAACTGGGATTGTTTAGTCTACGGAAGAGAAGAATGAGGGGGGATTTGATAGCTGCTTTCAACTACCTGAAAGGGGGTTCCAAAGAGGATGGCTCTAGACTGTTCTCAGTGGTAGCAGATGACAGCACGAGGAGCAATGGTCTCAAGTTGCAGTGGGGGAGATTTAGGTTGGATATTAGGAAAAACTTTTTCACTAGGAGGGTGGTGAAACACTGGAATGCGTTACCTAGGGAGGTGGTGGAATCTCCTTCCTTAGAAGTTTTTAAGGCCCGGCTTGACAAAGCCCTGGCTGGGATGATTTAGTTGGGGATGGGTCCTGCTCTGGGCAGGGGGTTGGACTAGATGACCTCCTGAGGTCCCTTCCAACCCTGATATTCTACGATTCTATGACACGAGTTGCAGCCAGCAGCAGGTCAGGTCTTTAAAAAGGCACCATTCCCAGGAATTGCTCCCCAGTGGCTGCCTATCAGAATCATCCGACACAGATGTTATCCTGCTGTAATTACCAGAAGAGTGGGGCCCATGGAATGATTCAGTTTAACATCATTTTCCACAGGCACCAGAGAAGGATCTGATCTTTTCTCACAGGCACTGGAGGGAACTGAAATCACTCGATTGCACTCGAAACCACTCGATTGCAGTGGCTCGAGACCCCAAGGGATATTTTTTTGTGCTGGGTGCTGTACAGACACATGGGGCGAGAGAGAGCCCCTGGCTCACAGAGCCTGCAATCAAAATAAGCCAAGGGTGGGAAAAATGGAGCGCTGTTGAAAGACAGGGAATTGAGTCACAGAGAAATGAAGTCACTCACCTCGGGCCACACAGAAAGTTTGAGCCCAGGCCATGCTCTTAATAACTAGGCCATCTTTGCACCTAAGTGGAATACCTCAGGGTAGCCTTTTCATTTCAGGACTGTCTTGAACTACAACTACTGTGCAAAGCATTCACATATTTGTGGAGCTGCCTCGAGGCACGACTGAGTGGTGGAAGCAGCCACAGAGCATGAGGGCCAGGAGAAACTGAGGGGGAGCACATGTTAGTCACTAACTCCAGGAAGTCTTAGCTGAGCAAGCACCGATTCACACCTGTTGCCTGCAGTCTATCCCCAGTAGCTAATAATAAAACCTCTGTGTTTACACACAGCCATTCATCCCCAGTGATCCCAAAGCACTTGACAAATTACACAGGCAAAGGTCATTTCCCCCACTGCCAAAAGGCAGTCCTCTCTGGCAGCAGGCCCCACGTGGACCACAGCCCGAGGCAGAAAGGAAGCTGTGGCCAAGGATAATGGGGGGGAAACCTCCCCTTCTTATGAAATATTCCTTGGGATCTTTAAATATCAGGCCCTTGGCTTGTAAAGTCTTGTCCCGAACACGCCAGCACGTTAAACCACCTCCTGCTCAGTTTGTTCGCTTGGTGAAAGGCTGAGCTGACACCCCGTAAGATTCCAAGCTGTGGTTCCAGGGAGTCTAAGCATTTTAAACCTGATGCTTAGCCAGCTAAGCCATCCCCTCTCGCATGCCCTTTCGGTGGATTAGAGGTGCTGTTTGTTCATTGTTTCAAGGCACTGAAATGACTCACACTGAATCGGTTCCCAGGAAATCTCGCCAGGTGAGGGAGGGTGACATTTACCAGGGGACCGATTCAGTGGCATCTACTGTGATAACAAAAAAAAGAAAAGAAAAGGAAAATAGAAAACCCAAGCCTCCCTGAGCCTTATCTTTCCATCTCTCAGCAGCGCCGTGGATCAGCGCGCGGCGCACAATGGAAGCGTTCCAGTGTGCCACCTCGAACAATTGTGTTCCGTGATTCCTGAACCTTCAATCCAAACAATAAAAGGCCAACGATTTTGCAACCGGTCCAGTCAGGAATGCCTGGGAAACACGAAGCCACCTCATTCTCCCAGCTCTCAGCTTGTGGGCCATGCGCTGTCCCTAGAGAGGCAGTCACACACCTTTGCTGTGATCTGCAGCTACTGCTAGACTGCAGTCGGAGGCGTGCTTGCAGCATGGGTAGGCGTTCCCATGCTAGCTTTAACATAGCTAAACATAGCCGTGAAGAGGCAGTGGCATGGGCCCTGACACAGGCTGGACAAGCACACCAGGGACCCTGGGTATGTCCTCGCGTTGCTAGCCCACACCCTTGCGTCTTCTCTGCTATTTTCAGCTGTGCTAGCTAGAACCGGGTTAGGCTTACCCATGCCGCTCTTACACCTCCATTTACAGTGCAGACATACTCAGACAGAGTCAGAGAGCCAACCGTTTAGCCAACGTAAATCACTGTAGCTCCGTGGGCCTCAGTCAATGAGCTGATGTTTGGAATTTGCCATTTAAGCAATGGGACTGGTTGCCCAAATCAGTGGAGCGACATCCACTTATGCCAGCTGAAAACACGGCCCGTAATCAGAAACGGTGAACGGCTGTCAGGCTCTCTGCTCCACTCCCTGCCCCAGTCAATGCAGGATCATTCCCCATCACTGGAACTGGTGGGAAAACCTGAGCACTGATGGATTGGAAATGGGGTTGCAGTTCCACCTCCTCCTGCTCTTTTATTTTTAGCTCGGGGGATTTAGCTCTGATTCAGCAACCCCTGTAGCGATATCAGCGTGCAATGACCCTCCCCTCCGAGCGGATACACAAGGACTGAACAGGGGATCTACAGCGCTAACAGCCCAAACGGCTACAGTTTGAGCCGAAGAGCCAGACGTCAGCGGGGCAGACTTATGTCCTCTGCGGCTCAGCCCAGAGAGGGGCCTGTAACACACTCATCGGAAAGCTACAGCTGCATACGTAACGCTGACAGACCCCAGTCAACGGCTGGCGGGATCGAACCGGGGACCTCTGGAGCTTAGTGCATGAGCCTCTATTGCATGAGCTACAAGCTGACTGGCTGTTAGCTAAGGCTGTAGAGCGGACTCATTCATTGCTCTCGAAGTGGTCTCGGTGCCACTAGATGGGACAGAACCCCACACCCAGGAGGTGTATGGGTTACACATATTCCTAACATAGACAAGTAAAGATGCTATTTGTACCATCTGAGCACGGCTAAATTCAACCAGTGCGAATTGGGGCTAAAGCCCAAACACAGAGGCCAAAGCCTTGCTCCTACAAGCTGTCGTGGGAAGTGAATGTTGGGCATGTAGCCAAGGTTCATTTAATCAAGAAACAAAATCGGTTTTGGACAGAAGTCGTTTAGGAGGCGTTTCATAGCTCCAGACATTTTAAGGCCAGAGGGGTCCATGACATCATCCGGTCGGACCTCCTGCATATTACAGGCCAGAGAATGTCACCCAGTTGCTTCGGTATTAAGCCAATAGTTGGAATTTAACTAGCGCATATCTTCAAGAAAGACACCCAGCAGCAGCGTAGCTAGGAGTGGAAATTTGGGTGAGCCCCAACTTTCAGGGTCTGCCTACCACCCAAATTTCCACTCCTAGCTACTCCACTGGCCTGTAGGCAGGGGCTGGGGGAAGGGAAGGGAGCCTGGCACAGGCAAGCACGGCCGCGGGGAGGGCGGTGGGTAGAGTAAGCCGCACATGTGCGTCCAAGGCTTCCCTCTGCCACGTGCCACTGCATGGAAGGGGGCGGGGGCAGATTAACTCACCATCACCCAAAACAAAAATGAGCCACTTTTGATTGATATGTTGCAGACATTGGGCATCTGAAAGGAGAAATCGACATCTCAAATTACATTGCAGCACTGACTGTTTTGCGGGGTGAGAGCAGACAGTACAGGGGTGGCCAACCTGAGCTGGAGAAGGAGCCAGAATTTACCAATGCACATTGCCAAAGAGCCACAGTAATATGTCACCAGCCCCCCATCAGCTCCCCACCCCACTCCCAGCACCTCCCACCCACCGGCAGCCCAAGCGGTCAGCGCCTTCCCCTCCCTCCCTGCACCTCCCGATCAGCTGCTTCATGGCATGCAGGAGGCTCGGCAGGAGGAGGGAGGGCATAGCAGGCTCAGGGGAGGGGGGAATGGGTGGAGTGGGGGCAGAGCCAGGGGTTGAGCAGTGAGCGCCCCCCCGGCACATTGGAAAGTTGGCGTCTGTAGCTCCAGCCCCGGAGTTGGTGCCTGTACAAGGAGCTGCATATTAAGGTCTGAAGAGCCGCGTGTGGCTCTGGAGCCACTGGTTGGCCACCCCTGGGATAGTATCAAACTTTCCCTGCTTGGCGGCTCCCCCCGCAGTGAGGGTGGGGATGGCGGTGACACAATGACTGCAATCCCAGGGAGCGCCGCGGAGCAGCCGGGGTGAGTGGCTGCGTGATCTGGCGAGCAAGAGAGAGAGAGAGACGGAGGGAGGGATGGCTGGGCTTCCTCCAGCCTGGGCGTCCGGCCCCTCCTGCCATGCCGTGCCGTGCCACTGCCTGCCGGGAGGGCTCTGTGCTGCTCCCACCTGACCCGCCTGCAGGTGAATTGAAAGTTGGCGGCGGAGAGGGAAGGATGCAGGCTGCCGGGTGTCCCCAGCTCAAATTTAGGTGGGCCTGGATGCTAAGTGGGTCAGCCAGAGCGATGCCCCCGGTATCCAGTCATGATCTGAAGATATCAACAGACGGAGAATCCACCACTTCCGTTGGTAATTTGTTCCAATGGTTAATTACCCATGCTGGTAAATATCTCTGTCTTATATCTCATTTCTTTCAATCAGGAAGCAGAAAAAATGCCATATGACCCAGGCAGCCAATCACAAAGCTGGAAAAGCAAATTCCAGACATTGACTAATTGCCCTGACTAGTCCAAAGGCTCAAATCTGTTTTCAAAAAACCTATTTGCTGAACTATTCTAAATAAGGCCCCGGTCTGCAACAATCATGATCTGCTTCTGTTAACTCACTTGTTCCCAGTTAGCCTGACCAGTCCTGCATCTTCACCGTCCCTTTGCCCAGTTCCATTTAAAAGTGACATTCAAGCTCGAACAGAGAGGGATGATAACTAGCAAACTTGGTCCACCGGAGAACCCAGTCCCTGCCGAGCACAATATGCTCTCACTGAGTCCACATATTTTGGACGTCAAAGGCACCACCAAAATGCATAATTTGAAGCAAGGAGAATGCACAGCACGACTAAAAAGGGCTGCGGTCGGACATGATTATATTCAGCATGATGCAGGGAGACAGACAAAAATTAAAACAAGGCCCAGTGCAGAAGGCTCAGACCAAAAGCATTTGCTGCACCAAAAAAAAAAAAAAAATTAAAAAAAATTCCTCATCCACCATCCGGTAGCAAATTACAAAGCATACCGATGCACAAAGCCAGCTTCCGTACTTACAGCTCCATCTCCTCTTCGGCTTGGCAGTCCCAAACCACAGCACGGAAAAACAACAACCCTTCTCCCAGAGCTATCTCCCCCATATCTGAGCCAGCCTCTGGGACTCAATCAAATTTTGCACACTCTGTTCCCCCCCAAATGGGAGCAAACCTGGTTCAGGGAAATGAGCGACAGCGAGAGAAACCGTTACAGGCAGAACTGGGCAGAGAGGAACGAGCTTCCAGGAATGAAAACAAGATGCTTCTGTGGTCGGCGAAACCTCTACAGCGTCTAACGTGGCTGCTCTAAATCACACGCGGACCAGCAAGAAAAGAAAAACCAAAGCTCTTTCCATCTTGAGCGTAACGCAAGTTGAGCCAGCCCTAACCATGTGCTGTGCAAAAATAAAACCATAGCCTCTCTTCGCTGCTCCAGAACAAACAGCGGCTAAGGGTTCTGCGAGAGGTGATGGGACAATGGTGTTTATTATTTAAGGCAGCGATTCCCCCAAAGTGTGGGAGGTGCCCCCAGAAGAGTGCAAAGGACTAGCCAAAGGGGTGTGTATAAAAGATGGGTAGGCTCTTAGCAACACATGGCTGGGATGCAGGAGCGGGTGTAATTGGTTTCAATAGTTTGGGCCACTGTCAGAAGACAGGATACTGGGCTAGATGGACCTTTGGTCTGACCCAGTCTGGCCGTTCTTATGTTCTAATCTCCTGAAAGTGGGGACAGCTCTCTTGAAAGTCTGGGAAACCCTGATATAAAGCAGGTTCCTGAATGTTTGTGAAAGGTGCCAATCTGAGACTCCAATTCAGTTAGTGGCTCAAACATGTCCCTTTGGGACAACTCATGTTCTTAAACTTAAGTAGGTGATTAAGGCTCTTACTGAATCAGGGCCTAACTATAGGAATTAGGCACCTACCACGGATAGGCAGTCACCTTTGGGCATATGGCCCATCCATAACTGCTATTACCAAATATTTCCAATGGTCGGTGATGGGACATGAGACGGGGAGGCTCTGAGCTATTACAGAGAATTTTTTCCCAGGTGTCTGGCTGCTGGGGCTCACCCACATGCTCGGGGTCTAACTGATTGCCACATTTGAGGTTGGGAAGTAATCTTCCCCAGGTTAGATTGGCAGAGACCCTAGTAGTTTGGAGCACAGGTCTGCAGCATGGAGCACGGGTCACTTGAAGGTTTGACATCTTTAAATCAAGATTTGGGGACATCAGTAACTCAGCCAGAGGTTATGGGCCACTTACAGCAGTGGGTGGGTGAGCTCCTATGGCCTGAGATGTTCACGAGATCAGACTAGGAGATCCTGATGATCCCTTCTGGGCCTTAATGTCTATGAGTCTCTGAGTCTATTAGAAACCCAGCAGCTGTTTAACAGTGCACAGCAACATTACCCAGCAAATGACCTGCAAAGATTAAAAAAAAGGGCCGGGCCATTTTTTGTTTCTTGGTGCTCTATAAAGAAAGCCAGAAAGGCGTCCCAACTTGTCCTCAAGAGCTAGAGTCCTGCTTGTTTTTTTTATTGTTAGGATTAGAAATATAGTCCAAAAAATTCAAACCTGGGACCGAAATCCATATTGAGGCATCCAAATAAAAGCTTTTATTACATGCTATTGTTATTATTCAGTTACTTGCATTGCAGTAGCACCTAGCAACCCAGCCATGGGTCAGGGTCCCACCATACTGGGCATCGTACAACAAATAACACCAGATGTCTTAGTCCCTAAATCAGCAAAGCACTTAAACACATGCTTAACTATGCCCATCCCTATTCAGCAAAGCACTTATGCATGTGTTTAGGCCCACCTACTTAAGTGCTTTGCTGAATTAGATCCTTAGTTACCGGGAGACCAATTGCCTTGACTGCAGATGTAGTCATAGACCCCTTCAAAACACCTTTTCTAGACCTAAATATGTCACAGCTAATACTGGAGTATTAGGGTGCTCCAGGGATAGAAATTGCTTTACCACAAAATGGAGGCTATATAGAGTTGAGGCCCATTTCAAAAGTAGGCCTATAGTTTAGGGCAGTCTTTCCTCTCTCTACTGAACCATCGGCATCTGTAGGGCAACCCTTGGCAGCTGTCTGACAGCTTGAGGCAACTCTGCTCAACAACTTAGCTCAGGAAACAAGGAAGAATACTGTATCCGGTTAAACTAGCATTGTGCAAGGACACTGGTTTAACAGTCTCAGAGATGACAGTGCCACCTAATGGATCACCAGCGCCACTTCCTTCTGTGGAGCATTCCCACTCATGTCAGGAACAGGCCCAAGATTATGCGATACAGAGCTTAGATAGCTTGAAACGAGATAGAGAGAACAAGCCACCAGGTCACAGGACTTGAGAATTACTGGGGTACGTTGGTGGACTCCCTGTCCACCAACGTACCCCAGTAATTCTCAAGTCCTGTGAAGCCAAAATGAATCATAAATGAGGAAGCGTGAGAAGGAGACACGTTGACAGGATGGATACCGTCATTTCAGCACATTCCTGTTTCATTTTTGCTTAGGGCACATCAAGCACCAGAGATACCGGGCGCAATCCTGCAAGGTGCTGAGCGCCTGCTAGGATATACTGAGCATGCTCAGCTCCCCTTGGCGTCAGTGGGAGTTTGCTTAGTTGAGTTAGGCCCGCATGAGCCAGCACTTGCGAGAATCAAATTTAGCTTGAAAGCTCTTATTATTTTTTTCCAATGAAGATCTGTGTGTTTTCACTTTATGGGGTCTGCCTCGCTCCGTCATACACAGCAAAAATGGCAAAGGGACCTTATTTATTTCTCCCAGCTGCTGTTTTTGTTTTGTGTTTTTGGCATCTTAACTTTGAAAACTTTTTTTCCTCCCTTCTGGCGCTCTTTTATGGAGGACGTTGAAAGGTTTCTGTAGTCAATCTTTCAAAAGGCATCCTGGCTCACACGATGACAGCTGCAATCACTGTGGCTTTCAATCTTTGCTTTGGTAAGGAAACAGATCCATATATCAGCCCAATGACACATGCCGGACTCTGTGCTTTGCAGTAGGAAATGCTAGCAATATGAGTGACCGGTCACCTTTAGTAGCAACAGCTGAAGTCATACAACATCCTCTGGTGGTCTTCCCTTCGGGCCACATTCTGACCTCGGTTACAGTGGTGTAATGCTGGAGTGACTTCACTGAGCCAGATCCTCAGCTTCTGTAAATCAGCATAGCTCCATTTACTTCATTGGAGCTACAACAGGCTGACTGATGTCAGTGAAGTCACTCCAGAATTACTCCCATTTAAATGAGAGAAGAATCTGTCTCTTAACCCCTTTAGGTCCTTCCTTCTTATTACTTGCTTTGGAATCTCCCACCATCTTTATGCAACAAAGAAACAGTCCTTACAAAACTGGATGTCTGCTGTAGTTGCTTCACAAGTTGGTGGTGTGAGTCTGACAGTTTGCTGTGAATTTCTTTCATTAGCCCATGTCAGCATTTGTAAGAACTGGGCATCATGGCTGGTGTGAGATACCTTATATGTGAGGCTCAAGATACCTGTTGCTGGATCTGTGTCAAGGAGAGAAGTTCACCCCAGTTTACATGGATGGCATTGTCAAAAGCGCTTAGCGTTGCCCTCACTTTGTCCCTGTTGAAGTAAATACCCACTGATTTCTGTGGGAGCAAAGTAAGGCCAATGCTCAGTGCTTTTGCAAATCCCACCTCATATGTGATCTTCACTAATCAGTTACTCAAGGTTTATGCCTCACTAATTTTGAACCTAACAGGTTGCACAGGTAGACACATATTCCCAAACAAAGGAAGTGTTTTAAGGCCAAAATATAACCACTGGGCATTATGTTACATGGTTGATTACAGCCAATGGATGTCATGAATGTAACAATACAATATGTGATAGTAATGGTAGACTTCCAGAAAACTTTCATAGATTAGAAAGAACCATTAGATCATCCAGTCTGACCTGCGTAACACAGGCCAGCGAATTTCATCCAGATACTCCTCTATTGACACCAATAACTTGTGTCTGACTAAAGCGTGTCTACAAGAAATGCACCCAATCTTTATTTGAAAACTTCAAGAGACGGCAAATCTACCCCTTCCCTCAGTAGTTTGTTTGAGTGAATATTCACCTTCATTGTGAAAAAGTCTGCCTTGCTTCCAATTTGAATTTTTCTGGCTTTAACTTCCAGCCATTGGTTCTTGTTACACCTTGCTCCACTAGATTAAAGAGTCCATTAGTACGGAATAGTTGCTTCCCATGAAGGTACTGTAATCCCCATGATACACTGTGATCAAGTCGCCTCTTGATGACTTGAAGGATGCCTGCATAATCCTATTGGACTGTAGTTAGTGGAAATAAATGCAATGGCCCAGATTTTCAACAGTATTTAGGCTCCTAACTCCCACTGATTTCAATGGGAATTAGGCACCTAAATATCATTGACGATCTGGGCCAATGTCATTGGTCAATTCTGTTCCTCTAATTGCATGTAAAGCTTTAAAACAAATGTAAATTATGTTTAGAAGTAGGCTATTTCCATTTCATTATAGTATTTGATCAATAGTTCTATCACCATTTTGAAAAATAGAATTACCGAGTATAATATATATGTGGGGACTGAAACCCTCCTACTTCAGGTAGTCCTTAGTGGCAGAATTCACACTCCGAGCCGGTTGTGACCACTGACTGGCTGCACGGGTTGAGTTAAGGCTTGGCAATAACAGTGGCCTGGGTGAAGGGGTGGGGACTTGATTGTGGGCTTGATTTAGGCTGACCAATTCCAGCTGTGACAGGCAGGGGACAACTTGGCTGGAGAACCAGAAATACTGGCTGGTGTTAGGTCAGTCTAATCTGCTGGCCTCCTCTGGGGAGTATCTTGGATCAGGAGCACATGGCGCTAGTTAGCAGAGACCCTGTGCTCTGGCTTATGTTTAATGTGAAGTCATATATGTTGGTTGACTTTTGGTTACTAATGGCATTATGAAAAGGTCGATTGTATATGGTGAATTTTGCATGCAGAGATAAAGATCTAAACTTTCCCTAAAGGGTGGATCTAGGCTGTTGGTTCAGGCTCCCCTCAAATTACTTAACAGGATTTCCAGACGGCGCTAACTTAATGCTATGTTGTTGTTAGCATTATTATGGTACCACATGCAATTCCTAAGTACGGTAAGGACCCCCTTGGGCTAGGCATTCTGCATACTCGCACTTGGAGCCAGTACTAGGGACAGAGATCTAAGCCAGACAAAGGTTTTGCAGGTAAGAAACTGAGGCACAGGGAGAGTAAGGCCCAGATTCTTAAAGCTACGTCAGCGTTTAAATGCTTTTGTGACTCTGGACCAAAGCAACTTGCCAAAGGTCACACTGGAAATCAGTGGCAAAACTGCCACTTAACCCCCGAGTTCTAGCCCAGCGGCCTACTGAGAAGGCCACTGCTGCTTCGCTTTAAGAACCTGTAATATTTGGATTTAGTGCTTAAATTTATACCAGAAATACTCAAACCAATTACTGACACTGTAAAAAATAAATAAATAAACTAAAAAAACAAATGAAGCTGAACCAGCTAGCTGCAGCAACCAGGCTGAGCATGAAGAAAGAACAAAATGGTTTTCAAAGGATCCAGTTCAAGCTGTTAAACGTTGCTGGGGCCAGGGAAGAGTCTATTTTGAATAATGCTGATGCTTGTCTTTGATAGGAGACTGTGGTAAAACAGCAGCTTCGCAGCAGTGCAGCGGGCCAGCATACGCCGCTCCAGCAAGGGCTCCAGTGGACCTGAAACAGTGCACAGTCCCCAAGTTGTTCTCGCCTCACCCTGAGATAATGCTTCGGGGAGGAGTTTGTCTGGAGGCAGAAAACCAGGCCTGTGCACTATCTCAGTCCCACAGAAGCCCTAGCTGGAGGCCCTGGAGGTTTTTCGCCTTCCTCTGTAGCATGGGGCACGGGTCACTTGCCGGAGGGTTCTCTGCTCCTTGAAGTCTTTAAACCATGATTTGAGGACTTCAATAGCTCAGACATAGCTGAGAAGTTTATCGCAGGAGTGGGTGGGTGAGATTCTGTGGCCTGCATTGTGCAGGAGGTCAGACTAGATGATCATAATGTTCCCTTCTGACTTTAATATCTATGAATCTATGAGTGCCCTACACCGGCTGGCTGCACCGCCGTGAATTTCACCATGTGAGACTAGATTACAAGGGGCTGAATCTCCTCTCTGACCACTTTTTCCACCCATTTAACACCACTGACTTCAGCAGAGGTGCTCCTAACGTACACCAGTGTAAAAAAAACCTTCCTTAATGGGTGGACACCCAGGCAGCATCGGAAACCACTTACAAAGTGGAGAAAAGGGGTTTACTGCTGACCTCCTAGGTCCTGTCTCTCCAGCGGATGAAAGGGACCTACTGCTCATTAGATTTTAGGAAAGGGCTGGGGCAAGGAGAAAGGCAAATGAAAAACAGCTACTGTAGTAACCTATTATCTACAGAGCTCATGATTGGGAGACTCTTGATTTACGAAAGCAGGAAGAAATGGTGGGGGTGGGGTCACCAGCTACGCACCAAACCCTTACGTTCGCCTGCTGTGTTTTTCAGAATCGGCCTTGCGATCTCAATGATCATATTGATTGCACGTGTTTCCCTCGGCATTACCTCAGGAGCAAACATTTGAAATCCAAGTATACAGCCAATATTCATAACTTCAAATACAAAAGTGATACATGCGTACAGATAGCATAATCATAACCAACAAATCATAACCTTTTCATAGACCTCACTTGACAACCTTTGTACAAGATTTCTTGCCAATATATAACAGTGGTTGCAACAATGACCTATGTGGTCATATTTTAATCAGATAATGTCACAGGGAAATAATATGTGGACGTTCTCTTTCCTCCCCTCATCTGCTAATATCCTTCTTTGACAGGGTAACAAGCCTTTAAAATGGGGGGAAGCAGTATACGTGGTATATCTCAATTTTAGTAAGCCTTTTGATAATGTCTCACATGACCTTCTCATAATTAAACCAGGGAAATATAGCCTACATGGACTTATTATAAGGTGGGTGCACAACTGGAGAGAAACACGTACTCGGAGAGTAGTTATCAAAGGTTCACAGCAAAGGTGGAAGGGCATATCGAGTGGGGTCCTGCAGGGATCTGTTTTGGGTCTGGTTCTATTCAATATCTTCATCAATGATTTTGATCATGGCATAGAGAGTACACTTGTAAAGTTTGTGGATAGTACCAAGCTGGGAGGGATTGCAAACACTTTGGAGAACAGGATTAGAATTCAAAATGATCTTGAGAAACTGGAGAAGTTGTCATCCTATTTATTTCAGACATTAATAAGGACAAATGCAAAATACTACGCTTAGCGAGGAATAATCCATTGCACAAATACAAAATGGGAAATGATTGCCTAGGAAGGAGTACTACAGAAGAGGATCTGGGGATTATAGTGGATCACAAACTAAATATGAGTCAACAATGTAATACTATAGCAACAAGAACAAAAGTGATTATGCTGGGATGTATCAGCAACCATGTTGTAAGCAGGACCCAAAATGGAACTGTTCCACTCTATTAGGCACTGATGAGGCCTCAACTGGAGTACTACGTCCTGTTCTGGGCACCACACTTTGGGAAAGATATGGACAAATTGGGGAAAGTCCAGGGGAAAGCAACAAAATTGATTAAAGGTTTAGAAAACATGACCTATGAGGAAAGATTGAAAAAAAATGGGTTTGTTTAGTCTGGAGAATAGAAGATGGGGGTGGGGAGTCAGGAGGGAGGACATGATAACAGTCTTCAAGTAGGTAAAAGGTGATGAATAGGAAGGTGATAAATTATTCATCTTATCC
Source organism: Chelonia mydas (assembly GCF_015237465.2). Taxonomy (NCBI): domain Eukaryota; kingdom Metazoa; phylum Chordata; order Testudines; family Cheloniidae; genus Chelonia; species Chelonia mydas. The sequence continues at coordinate 255,283,731 of NC_057850.1, forward strand.
ACTGAGGACTGGCCAAGAAGCAATGGCCTTAAATTGCAGCAAGGGAGATTTAGGTTTGACATTAGGAAAAAATTCCTAACTGTCAGGGTGGCTAAACCCTGGAACAAATTACCTAGGGAGGTTATGGAAACTCCATCACTGGAAGTTTTTAAGAACAGGTTAGACAAACACCTGTCAGGGATGGTCTAAATAATACTTAGTCCTGCCTCAGTGCAGGGGCCTGAACTAAATTATCTATTAAGGTCCCTTCCAGTCCAACATTTCTATGACTCTGGACCAGCCTTTTCCCAGCTCCAAGAGGAGTTTAAAAGAAAGTGACTTCTCAACTGTCCACGGGTAGGTTACATGGACAGGGGAGTTGTCTCCTGGGACTTAAATTTTAAAAGGTTACAGAGCATCTGCCTCATGGACTTTCCAGCCCCTCCCTTGTCCAGGTAAGTTTTGACAAGTGAAAATCCCATTTTAATGGCTACATTTCCAAGGAGGGAGTGACATGTTAAAGGCTCCTTGGGCATCAGCCCTGTAGCATCTGCCATGCCTTAGAGAATGGAAAAGCCATGTCTGCAAGTTGTGGGACATGCTCTATTGACGGGGTCACAGACTTGTTTTCTCTCCCTCCAGTGCCTGACTTATGAGCCACTCCTGGCCCAGACAGGGAAGACTGGGGAGTAGGCCACCCATTCATTGGACAGATTTATTAGATAGAAGAGTTGTGATGGGCTTGCCCTGTGTGCAATGGAGCTAAAGGAAACCAGGATGCACCCATGGCTCTCCCATCATCCTCCTGCTTGAAGGTAGCAAACGCAAAATGCCAACGCAGTTGCTAACCTATATGGCTTTTGTATATGCACGCACGGCGCAGAGGTTTGCAATGAGCACACTTGGCAAGTTAACAAATAACTGGCTACATGCTGCCAATGTAACTACAATGCTGAAAAGCTCCAGAGGGAACAGGAGCGGGGCATGGAGACACACTGCTTCATCCTTTCCATGGGCACGGAGTCCATATTGCTGGTGTCACTGACTGCTTACCTTGGTGTGCTTCACTTGCCCTCATACGCTGTGCACGACTGCTTGCCTCCACCCCCTGTGCACCATTGTAAGCATCGCAGATCCCCTGGACGTTTGGATGCAGGCTGCACATTTCATACTTACTTGCACAGTAGAGAGAAAACAGGCCACGTGAGCCTACGAAGACTTGCTTTGCCCTCAGGGACAGTACTGAGCCGAGCTCACCCATATCATTCCTCCTCTCGCTTCCTCTCCCATCATTGGTCTCACTTAGCCCTTTCATTTCTCTTCCCCATATGTATATGGAGCACAGTGTGTGTGTGTGTAGGGGGTAATACATATCTCCGCGCACACAAACTAAGGGCTTAATACAAAGCCCACTGGAATCAAAGGAAGCCTTTCCATTAACTTCTGTGGGCTTTGAATCAAGCCCTGAAAACCCAACTGATTCCATAGGCTCTTGACCAGATCTTGTGACCGGTGCGTGAGGAATGTGCTCAGCGTAGTAAGCATCAGCTGAAGGAACGATGGTGATCGTTGCCATAGTGCAGGGATACAGGCCTTACAGGTGTTTCCTTTGGGTTGCCAAATGCGTCCCCATGTGAGATTCTGAGTAAAGTATAAAGTGACACGGGAGAAGGAAATTTCCCCAAACCCAGTGCATTTTAATGTAGTGGGCCAGCAGTAATGAATGCACACCCCATCCTTCATGCAGCTGTAACAGGCACCCTTAAAAAACTCCTGCCTAAAAGATAAACAATGTAGCTGAATGAATGAGAGTCCTGACTTAGAATCCAACCCTGAGCACTTGGCTTGTCTGTGTGAGTGGAATCATTGACTTCAACGCAACTACTCCTGGGAGAAAACGCTGCAAGAACAGAACCCAGACTCACATGAGGAAAGGTGCAAATGACTAGACTACAAAACAGCTTAGCCTGACATGCACACAGTCAGTCAAAGGCCCAGTGATGAAGGGTGATGGGCAGCTGCTGTAGCAAGGAACTGGGAGGAAGGAGCACAGATTGCAGGAGGGAAGAGTTTGAAGGAGGCACTAAGAAGTTAGTCTGTGGGCACATGGCTAGAATGCTCACTGCACTTGCAGCACCTCTGTAAACAGTTCTCTTAATAAAGAACCAGTTTAGTTTTACAAGCAGAGAGTCCTTTCATGTTTTTATGCAGCACATGGTTCATGCAACTCCCTCGAACCCCTTTCACATCATGGGGGGCATTAAGGGTGCTCAGCTCCTTTTGGGATTGTTCTCTAGGTTTCTTCCTTATCTCGTGCCCTAAAACAGCTCTGCCTTTAAAAGCAAACTGCTCTGATTATGAAATCTGCAAGGACCGCCTCAAAAGACCACCTCTTTAAAAAGAGCCAAAAGGTTTCCAGCACATTCTATGTCACCTTTATTTACAGACCACTGCTGGTTAGCGCTTGCTGCTTTCTAATGACATGGTCCACTTACACTTTTAGGACCTGAATCAAATCATGGTAATCAATCAAAAACTACCAGGCCTTGAATCCGTCCCTCAAAGTCCAGTTCTGCTTCCATGGAAGTCAGTGGCCTAATTGCGATGGACTTCAATAGGGACATGATGGTTCCTACCTTGCAAAGCACTTAGGTCCAGATTTTTAAAGATATTTAGGTGCTTAACTCCCATTGATTTCAGTGGGACATAGCACCTAAATACCTTTAACAATCTAGGTCTTCTTTAAGCACATGAGTAGTCAAACTGGCTTCAGTGTGCTTGACTGCTTTGCTGGATTAGGGCCATAGGCAGTTAAGTAAAATGTCAGATCAAAATGTGTCACAAAGCAAATTTTTATTTTCACAACTGTGAACTGTTCTGGTGTCTCTTGGTGAGAGCTCCTAGCAGGAAGTGGGCTAGCAACACAGTTAGAGACACAGGAAATGCAGTAATATACAAACCTAGGAGAGACAGGAGATTTTCAAAGCTGATCTTCTATCATTTATGTGCTCTAAGATTAAAGTTACCATAAAATCATCATCTGAAACAAATAACACATTAAAAAAGTTGTGTGTGTAAAGAGATCAAATTCATTCCTGGTGAAAGAAACATCATTGAAGTCTATGGAGAACACCAGGGTAAATCTGCCCTAAGTGTTTGCGATGTCCTCTGTGTTATCGCTAATTGATTGTGCCTCAGTCTCAGTACAGGATGAACCTATTGGATGACACTACCCAGAATCCTTAGCAGGAGGTTAGGTAGAGTTTGTAAGAATATTTCAAAATGTCTACAACATTTTTCATGGAATATTGACAAAGAAAGAGGGTTTGGGGGGCATTCCAGACATTTCCACATAATTTTTCAGTTCACTTAACAATGAGAATAATTATGTAGTGGAACAATTTATCCAGGGTTGTGGTGGATTCTTCCATCACGGGCAATTTTAAAAATCATGATCAGATGGTCTAAAAACTAGTACAAACAGAAATTATTTCGCTGAAGTTCTATGGCGTGTGTTATACAGGAAGTCAGCCTAGATGATCATACTGGTCCCTTCTGGCCTTAGAATCTATGGATACAGTTCAGTGTGTGCATTTAGAAAGTGAAAAATAGAACAAAGTGGATCATTAGTGCAAACTCTGATTGCTTGGAGTAGCTCTTCTTGAATGAGCCACCACTTGTAATGCCGACCCACACAAGGGCACCAGAAGCCAGGATCAAACCTGGGAGCTTAATACATGAGTCTCTATTGCCTGAGCTAAAAATATATATTTCTTTCTTAACCAGGGTGGTAGCAGGAGAATCAATCTCTAGCTGGCCTAGCCCCCACTAGAGGGAGACAGGGAGGAGTTACGGAAGCAACAAAAAGCAAGGTCTTTTTTCCATGCAAAACCCTAAACCTGTACGTCACATCTAATAACAAACCTCTCTAATGAGCACCAGTGACTGGGAGACCTGATGTGAATTAGTGAATTTTGCAAACAAGAGAAAACACATGGTTTAAAACAAAGAAAAAAACAAAAATATATTGCACAATGTACTTTTCCCCCATTTATTTTGTCCATTTTAAGATACTTTGTAGCCTGCCAATGACTGTACTGGAACATATTTTGTAAAAATAATGAAGTCCTACTAATATGAGACCAATATATTCTATTTAATCTTGGCTCAGAAGAAGGGTGACACTGATGGGTTCCGCGTGTGTGTGTGAGAGAGAAAATAATGCAATGAGTCTATTAGCCATGTGTGAGTGAATGAGATTCTGTTTTGCAAATACATAGGCGTATTTATATGCTGAGCTACAGTGTAATCTCCAGATTGTCCAAAGTGACTAATGATTAGGGCTGGCCGTTGATTTTTCATTGAAAAATTGGGTCCATTGAGTTGAAACTGAACGTTTTTAAAGGGAAAGGGTAGCTTTCCATGAACTTTTCAGCTCAAAAAAGTTTTGAAGAAAGATATTTTGAAATTGGTGACACAAATGTTTTGACATTTTTGAAAGAAAGTCTGATTTTCTGGTTCAAAACAAACTTTTTTTAAAAAAGCAAACAAAATTAAGTTAATTATAATTAAAAAAAAGTAAATGGTCAAAACACTGAAACGATCTTAAATGAATTTTTCCATCTAACCATTTTTCCTTTGTGAAAATTTTCAAGATTTCAGCTTTTCTTCCTGTTTCAAGGTGGGAAATATTTCTGAAATCTCGGTTTTCATGAGACAGAAAACCATTTCCTGCCCAGCTCTACTAATGCTGTGGATGAAATTGAAACTGTGCTAAGGGGCGTGATTTTCAGAAAGTGCCGAGCAGCTGCCTTCTGAAAAATTAGGTCATTTTAATGCAGCTCAAGCTAGGCACCTGAAACCAGAAAACACTGGACAATCTTGGCATAAAGGGGCACTCACCTCTTGAACACCTCTGAACAGCTGTGTGTGGTACCACAGTCCTTTTCTCCCTCCTGGTGCCCCCTTGCAGGCCAACCTTGTGGGTCTTCAGTGGTTTGGCTCCTCCGGCCAAGTCACAAAGTCCATATGAACCCCTTCCAGGGTAACACTAAGCAATCTATTGACCCTTGCTAGGGTCCTCAGCCCCAGGTCTGGGCTTTTTACATTCAGCCCTTTGTTTGGGCTCTCAATAAGTCCTGTCCCCTTCTTGGGGTTTATGCCACTTTACCTGTGGCTGGTAGGGGAACTCATGCTCGCCCACGACTCCAGATTCCATCCCAGGGACCCTATAATTAGCAGGCACATACTGCTTGATTGAATTTGTTGCTGCTTCTTCCCTGGGCATGTTTTCACCTGGCCCCTTTAGCTTCACTCTTATCTCAGGGTAAAGTCTCTTAGCGCCTCTCTCTCCCTACAAACCCAGCTTTGCAAAATGCAGCCAGAAAACAAACTCTGGCTGTGCCTCAAGTTCCATTGGCCAGAGAGGAGCACCCTTCCTTGCCCCTCTCATCCCAGCCAGGAACTGAACTTCTGAGGCCAAGCAGCTCCTTTTATCTGGGCCCTGATTGGCTATTGCTAGCCCCTCTAGCTCTTGGAGGACTAGCTCTCTGTGATTTCCAAAATGGCCACTCCAGACAGTCCTCTGTAGGCAAGCTTGGAGGACCCAACTTGACACTTCTTGGAGCGGGGTGTTAGGATCCTGGGGCCGCCTGTGGGTAGCCACAATGACGGAGTACACCCTGTCCCACTTGGTCTATGGCTGTTTGGATAAGGGACTCAGTGAATGAGACCCGCTGAAGCAGGCCGAGATGGAGAGTCTGTGAGGGCTGTTCTAATTACTGAAGAGTAAATCCAGCAGTAGGACTTAAAGGTGTTTGTGCATGCGAAGACCGCCAAACTGCCTTTGTAAACGCTGTTGCTGTGTAAGGACTGGGTAGCATTTGGCTGCAGAGATCAAATGGGTAACCCCCCCATACTGGAAGCAGGGCTGTCGGCTGCAGGGATAGGGATGAGCCGCAGGCTGCAGCTAACGGCAGGCTCTAATTTCCACCGTATTCTGCAGTCTTTAAATAACAGTAATATAGTTGTTACATACAAACTTGGCCAAATGGTGGTGGTGTTCTCAAATCAGAGCCATGGCTTGGTCTACATATGACATGCTGGGCAAGGGAATGGGAAAGCAAAGAGGACACGTACAAGGAAAATATTTCTGTAGTCTTTCTTAGGCTGAGTGGGTTATGCAGCTAGGGACAGTAAAGCTGGAATTTGGCCTGCCTGGCTTGCCTTGATGGAGTGAAAGGAAAAAGCCGGCCTTCCTGAAGGATTTGGTTCTTCTAGAGCATGATTTTAAATACTCTCCAAACAGCCATGAAAGGACGTAACATGTTCTCCCCAGAGCGTGCGGTTTGGGACTCAGACATCTGAGTCTTATCTTGAAATACCGAACGAAAATCAGATATTACCTTGGAGGGACGAAGGAAAGGGTCTGGCCTTCCAAAACATATGACATGTGCAGTGAACCTTAGGAAAGGGTTCATTCATTACAAGGGCTCCAAGCACTCCTACTTCTCTGGCTGGTGTTATGGCCAATAAAAAAGCCATTCTTTCTGCAGTAAATACCACAGCTCTGCTGATTTTAAAGTCCACAAGGGGATTCCGATAGAGCGGTTAGAGCTGAAGGCATTTCGCTGCCCTCATCTTTCCAAAGAAACTGAACATTCAAGGGGACAAGTTCCATTTGGACTGGGTAAACCCCCGAAAGTTACTGGGCTGAATTCATTATGGAACCAATCCCTGGGTCAGTGTGTGTCACCTGTCCTGCTGAGTGCTGATCCACAAAGGATCTGAGTCCATTATGGCTCCCATCTACAGGTGCTGGTCCTTCAATATGAGCTAGCGGGACTTGTGCTTTATTTTTTAGCCGCAGAGGGTCCCTGGTTCAATTCCCAGTCATGCCGAGATCCAGGGAGTTATGGTAGTATCTGCAAATCTCCACTGAAGACAATGGGGTTGTACCAGAGTAATTGAGAGTAAGATTTGGCTCATTGATCTTTTGTAGTGATCGTGCAAAATGCTTCAAGTTTGCCCACCAGCAGTTGTAAAGTTCTTTTACGGATCTTAAAAAAAATCCCTGTCCCTGCTGATTCTGATCTTTCACATCTGGACTGATTTATCTTTTTTCCTGTGTTCCTAATAGGGCAGAACCCCACAGGGGTCCCTTTTGTTTTCTTATTTCTCTGTGCACTCGTGTCATTGGGTAGGATTGTTCCTGTGGGGACAACCGTGAGGAAAGGGAGAGGTGTAAATTGTACCGCCCCAGGAGTTGCCCCAGGAGAGGCTGTGAGGCAGAGACACATCTCTGAGGCACAATTTCCTCCTTGCTGCTTCCTTGCTATGGGGACATGGGGCTAGTTTAGAATTTTGCCGCTGGACTACACTCTTGAGAAAAGAAAACTGCGGGGGACCTATTCATCTTCAAATATGTTAAAAACTGTTATAAAGAGGCCTGTGATCAATTGTTCTCCATGACCACTGAAGGTAAGACAAGAAGCAATGGACTGAATCTGCAGCCAGGGAGATGTAGGTTAGATATCAGGAAAAAGTTCCTAACGATACGGCTAATTAAGGTCTGGAACAGGCTTCCAAGGGAGGTTGTGGAATCCTCGTCAGAGACGGTTTTTAAGCACAGGCTGGACAAACACCTGTCAGGGATGGTCCAGCTGTACTTGGTCCTGCCTCAGTGCTGGAGGCTGGACTTGGTGACTTCTTGAGGTTCCTTCCAGCCTGACCTTTCTCTAATTCTGTGTGTCCGCTCAGCTACGTTTGCTGGGGGATGGGCAGGGCAGGGCTGAGGCTCCGCCCATCCCCTGCCCGCCAACTCTGGCGGGAAATAACAAGCAGGCAGCACCCGTTTACTTTTGTGTGCCACACTCAAGATGTGGGTATCCCATGCAGGGACGAAGTGTGTGTGTGTGTGTGGGGGGCTCCTTAGTCCCCACACAAGCACAAGTTACAATCTAGCCCACTGATTGTACCAGCTGATATGTACATAGTCTCAGGTTATTGAGCTTATCTTTCCATTTTCACTATTGCTAGGGTGACCAGATGTCCCGATTTTATTGGGACAGTCCTAATATTCGGGACTTTCTCTTATATAGGTGCCTATTCCCCCACCACCACCTCCCATCCCAATTTTTCACACTTGTTATCTCGTCACCCAAACTATTGCTCCTATTGTAATCAGTGCCCTGATTCCATGGCCCCAAAGCACTGTGCTCTTTTCTTCTCCCGACAGGGGCAGCAATTTGCACACCTTCATCTGCCTTATCCATACACCTATGACATACATACATTCCCATTAGGGCTGGCAATGAATTGCAGTTAACTCAAGCAATTAACGGGAAACAAATTAACTCAATTTAAAAAAATTAATCGTGATTAATGGCAGTTTTAATCTCACTGTTAAGCAATAATAGAATACCAATTTAAATGTATTATGGATGTTTTTTCTACATTTTCAGATATATTGATTTCAGAACAACACAGAATACAAAGTGTACGATGCTCACTTCATATTATAATTTTTATTACAAATATTTGCACTGTAAAAAAAGATGAACAAAAGAAATTGTATTTTTCAATTCACCTCTTACAAGTACTGTAGTGCAATCTCTATTATGAAAGTATAACTTACAAATGTAGATTTTTTTTACATGACTGCACTCAAAACCAAAACAGTGTAAAACTTTAGCGCTGACAAGTCCACTCAGTCCTACTTCTAGTACAGCCAATCGCTCAGACAAACAAGTTTGTTTACATGTATGGGAGATAATGCTGCCCGCTTCTTATTTACAATATCACCTGAAAGTGAGAACAGGCGTTAACATGTCACTTTGTGTGTGCAAAGCCGGCTTTGCAAGGTATTTACATGCCAGATATGCTAAACATTTGTATGTCCCTTCATGCTTTGTCCGACATCCCAGAGGACATGCTTCCATGCTAATGACCGGTTCTGCTCAACAACGATCCAAAGCAGTGCAGACAGACGCACATTCATTTTCATCGTGAGTCAGACGCCACCAACAGAAGGTTGATTTTCTTTTTTGGCAGTTTGGGTTCTGTAGTTTCTGCATCGGAGTGTTGCTTTTTTAAGGCTTCTGACAGCCTGTTCCACACCTCATTCCTCTCAGATTCTGGAAGGCACTTTGGATTCTTAAACTTGGGTCGAGTGCTGTAGCTATCTTTAGAAATCTCACAGTGGGACCTTCTTTGCATTTTGTCAAATCTGCAATGAAGTGTTCTTAAATTGAACAACATATGCTGGAGCGTCATCTGACGCTGCCATAATATGAAATATCTGGCAGAATGCAGGTAAAATGGAGTAGGAGACATACAATTCTCCCCCAAGGAGTTCAGTCACAAATTTAATTAACACTTTTTTGTAACGAATATCATCAGCATGGAAGCATGTCCTCCGGAATGGTGGCTGAAGCATGAAGCATTTACAGTGATAGTGCTACACTTTTAATACCGTTTTCCGTACACAGATCTGGCCCTGAGTAGCTGGCTGACGGCCTTTAACAATGAAATGCCTATGCATGGGGATGAATCAGAAAATCACACGCAACAAGTGTGCTCGCATTTGGCTTTGTCAGCGGTGTGTGCCATAGCATTTGTAAATTATGAGTCTTTCCCCCACCCCTAATGTGTGCAGAAGAAACTCAGTCCCCTTCACGATGAGATAGTCTGTGCTTGTTGTGTTTTTCCATGTCAAGCCCCCTTCAGCCAAGCAAATGTAACAGCAATGTCATGCATCATGAATTAACACTTCATAGATGATGGGTGAACACCGCATTAGATGTGCCAAAGCTAAGGAAGGTGAGGAGACTATATATAGGTTGCTAGTCAAAAATGCTTTCAAGACACTATCCTTTCTCAGCCCTCGCTGAACTTTTCCATGTTGCTTTAACAGCCTTTGTGTCACTCTCTGGCATGGAAGCGTCTTTAAAAAAAAGAGAGGGCAGAACGTTGTTTGTTTTGCCTATATTGGCCACCCAGTGGAAGCCAAATAAATCAAGTTATTAGGTCGCTCTTGAAATATTTTCCTAAAAATAGTTTTATGTGACTGCATATAAAGCCAGATACCATGTTAAACATGTAGCAGTCCTAATGTTTTCCACTTCTGGAGTGCAAGGATGCCAAAGTTCTTTCCAAGCATTAATTAATTAAGTTCATATTCCTCTCTATGAGAGTAGGTGGTATCCACTCTTTATGGTCAAAGGAGATGGTTAAGGGACTTGCCCAAGGTCATATAGTCAGTCAGTATCAGAGCAGAGAATGCAATCAAAGGAATCCAAGTCCTGGAACCCAGTGGTCCTAGTGTCCTACTTTTAGCTGGCCAAGCTTGCAGCAGCCTCGCACTTGACCCTCTCTCTCTCTCTGTATGTAATGCAATAACTTTTGGATGCCACATCTGGTTATTTCCAAACTTGCAGGGAGTGTTCTAGGCAGCAATGGTCAGACCCCTATTGATTCTGGGGAAAACTGACATGGGGGAGAGCACCTGTAGCCCCTATGAATTCTTCAGCACAGCCCCAGCCTCAAGCATCTCTGCAATTGTCTGTGATCAAACATCGGGTTGATGGCAGCCGTTGATGCCTTCCAGCACAGGAATACATCTCATCCCTGCCCATCCTCCCAATAGAGCTTAACATGTTGGCATCCTGACTAGCATCTCCCAGAGAGAAGAAAGAATGGGATGGGGAAGGGCGAAACTTGCACACAGCTGCTGGCATGGGGGGAGAATGGAATGCCTGGTATGAGAGGATAGGGAAGGGGAACAGCTAGACTCCTTAGCATGGAGGGAGATAGGAATCGGAGGAAGGGGTGATGGACACAGCCACTGGCATGGAGCGAGAATGGAGACTGCAGTGGGTGAAGGGGGAATAGGACACACACTGAGCCCGTGCCATGGTGTGTGGGGGGAGAATAGGGGATCCTGGAATGGGGAAAACGTGACCACACAAAGTCCATGGCATGGGGGAAGGTGGAAATGACCAGGAGGGGAATGGGGGCACACATGGAGCCCCTTGCCATGGAGGGCACGGGGGTAAGTGGGAATGCAACCATACACGATGTGACCCAGGGACCACTTGGTGCCAGTTGGCAGGGGGCAAAGGGGGTGAAGAGAGTTTTACAGGGATCCCTTGGGTCAGTTTTATAAATAATAATTCACTAAAGGGTGACGCATGAGGTCTCAGCTGAGGGCCAGTCACATAAGTGATCACCGAGCCATTGCAAAATGTATGTAAGGACAATCTTTTAAGCGGTTGTGTACCAGTACTGGAACTGATGTTCTTAAGGTCCGTGAGTTCAAGCAGATCAAAAACATGCACTTTTCAGACAGGCAGGAGATGCATATTGATCAGCCTATATGCCATCTGAGTATTGTATGCTTCACAATGGATGCCTATCTGCATACTGAGCCACCAGCTAATCCAGATTGAAAAGAGATTGCAGAGTCTGCAGGAAGGAACACACAGCAGGAGGGTGCAGGGAAAGACCAAAGGACTGTTGTGTTATACCTGGGGTTGCAAAGGGACGCCCTAGTATCTCTACCTGGCGGAGTGCAGTGCTCAGGTAATCGCATGTGCACGGATGTGGTGGGAAGCAGTATGAGGACACAACAAGAAGACACAGGCGGGGAAGCTGACAGTTGGGTTGCTTCAGGAACAGAATATCACAGCCAAGCGCGGCTGTAATGCGCTGGAAGGATTTGGGGGGGGGTGACATTCTGTACCTCGGGGGAACACCCTACACCCCCATGTTCATCCTTATAATATGATTGTGTGGTATCCAATGCAAAGTTTGTCATGCCGGGTGTCTTTGGAAGGCTCATGATGCACTGAGCATTGTTGTTATAGTAATGTTATACAGGTTGTAATTTCATGTATATAGTTTTCAGAGTAGCAGCCGTGTTAGTCTGTATTCACAAAAAGAAAAGGAGTACTTGTGGCACCTTAGAGACTAACAAATTTATTTGAGCATAAGCTTTCGTGAGCTACAGCTCACTTCATCGGATCTGTAGCTGTAGCTAACGAAAGCTTATGCTCAAATAAATTTGTTAGTCTCTAAGGTGCCACAAGTACTCCTTTTCTTTTTATGTATATAGTTATGAGGCTGAAAATATGTCCTCATGACTTAAAACAATCCCAGGCAAAAGTCTCCAAAAGCAGAGGGGCAGTTCACACCTCATCACGGCATGTATGGGACAAACCCAGCCCAGCCTCACAGAAACAAGGACACTGGCCTAGGCAGCAACAAAGGATCTGTTGGACTCTCAAGTTAGTCACCCCCCTTCCCTTGGTCAGTTGGGGACTACGATGAGGTAATGCTCACCTGACTCTGAAGGGGAGAAGGGCAAAGCCAAGAGGGAAGAAAGAACATGATAAAAGGGAGAGATGTTTGCCATGCTCTTACTCTCTCTTCCCCCTACATCTACAGACATCACCGCCAGGCAACTGAAATGCTGATCAAAGGGGAGAGGGCAACCAGCCAGCCTGTGGCGAGAAGCATCTAAGTTTGTAAGGACACTGAAAGTGCTAAGATCAGCTTAGGATGCGTTTTGCTTTTATTTCATTTGACCAAATCTGACTTGTTATGCTTTGACTTATAATCACTTAAAATCTATCTTTGTAGTTAATACATTTGTTTGTTTATTCTACCTGAAGCAGTGCATTTGGTTTGAAGCTTGTCAGAGACTCCCCTTGGGATAACAAGCCTGGTATGTATCAATTTCTTTGTTAAATTGACAAACTCCTATAAGCTTTCAGCGTCTAGTGGGCATAATTGGACCCTGCAAGACGGAGGTTCCTAGGGTTGCGTCTGGGACCGGAGATATTGGCTAGTGTCATTCGGTTGCACAATCCAAGGAGCAGTTTACATGCCAGAGGCTGTGCGTGACCAGCCCAGGAGTGGGGGTTCTCACAGCAGAGCAGGGTAAGGCTGGCTCCCTGAGTCAAGTATTGGAGTGACCTAGCAGATCACTGGTCCGGATATCAGGGTTACGTCACAGTGTGTTTTTGCTCTGATGCTATAATAATGTCCTGTTCGTTAAGTGGAGGCTCTAGAATGTGTGTTGCGATTTTATTGTTGATGTAAGCCTTTGTCTCCCATGTTTCTGCTTGCTAACATTCAAATTGCTGTCCTTTGCTACGTGACGTTACACTTTCTTTCGCTACAGAAAAACTAAAAGTGCTGTATGTTAAGCAGAGCTGTGGTCCAAGGTGTAACTAGTCAGCTGGGGTGCGCTATTGCTTTGAGAACAGCGGGTCTGGTAATTCTGGGATTGCCCAGAGCAGCAGAGACTGGGCATGACAGGGCACTTGGAGGACTCGGGGATTGGAGTGGGCCTATCGGTACCATGCAGACAGATAGTGGAGCCGCATGGGCTGAGAGGGAAGTGCTTGTACAGCTGTGGCTGGTGGAGTCCCGGCAATGCCTCCTCATTCTAAAGGCAGGTGGAAGTGAAGTGGACAAATTGGAGAGAGTCCAGAGGAGAGCAACAAAAAATGATTCAAGGTCTAGAGGACATGAGCTATGAGGGAAGATTGAAAAAACTGGGTTTGTTTAGTCTGGAGAAGAGAAGACTGAGAGGGGACATGATCACAGTTTTCAAGTACATAAAAGGTTGTTACAAGGAAGCGGGTGAAAAAATGTTCTCTTTAACCTCTGAGGAGAGGATGAGAAGCAATGGGCTTAAATTTCAGCAAGGGCGGTTTAGGTTGGACATTAGGAAAAACTTCCTAACTCTCAGAGCGGCTAAGCACTGGAACAAATGGCCTAGGGAGCTTGTGGAATCTCTGTCATTGGCGGGTTTTAAGAACAGGTTGAACAAACACCTGTCAGGGATGGTCTAGCTTTTACATAGTCCTGCAGGAGACTGGACTAGATGACCTACTGAGGTCCCTTCCTGGCCTACACTTCTATGGTTCTATGAACCCTAGGTGCCCCTGGGAAGCATGAGGGGGAGGGAGACATGATGGGCCAAATGCAGCCTTAGTGTAAGCAGGGATAATGCTAGTGGCAGCTTGTGCCAGGGCTGAACGTGTTGCATTAAGAGTGAAATGTGAACCTTATCAAGCTCAGTGGGTTCAAAACCTACCTTTGGAAGAGCTCCATGATGCTTCGCTGACGGAGTGAATTCCTCACAGCAGAAAGTGCAGACCTCAACTTTTCCACTGAACGGGTCCAGCTGGACAGCAGCAGGGCAAGCTGCCCAACACTGACCTCCCATCCTCATGACCCCAATTTGCATCACAGCAGGAAGGCAGATTAGTCAATCTTCACTGGCCATTCAGCCTTTGCCCTCTCCCAACTACAGCCAACTATGGGGCCAATGGGAGCCAACCACGAAGGTGAGTTTTTTGGTTGCCAATAAATTGTTTTGCTTTTGCAAAGCATCCCAAGCCAGGTCAGCTAAGTTACCAGCTGAGTGACCAAGGGGGATGGTGCAGCGATGTCCCTACATGTAGAAGAGAAGATATTCCTCCTGAACGGGTTGACTCTCAAGGGAGACCCATGTGTACAAGTCCAACCATACCTGCTAAAAAAACCACATCCCCATGTCCTGATCCCTAGCTGAGTGCGTTAGTCATCCATCCACCCCTGATCTTCTCATCAGTGTAGTCAGAGAGCTAGTTTATTCTCCCACATGGCCCCACCAACCCCCAAACTCTGCTCACACTACTCAGGGGTAGGGATAGGGATGCTATTTTTTTTCCGCAGCTAGTTCCCCTCGACTTCAGTACATTGGGTCTTGGCTGCTGCATCTCACTCTTCTTTCTCAGAGCAGCTTGTTCACTCTTGAGTTGACTCCTGCCCTGGGGCACAGGGCCAGGTGGCGTCAGGTTTTAGTGGACAACCCCTGTAACACACTGCAAGTGCAGTCTGCTCTTCAGGGAGTCTGCCTAGCCCCCGGTGCCAGCCCCGAGTCCTTGGCACACAGCAATCCCGCTGTGGGGCCAGATGGCAATAGCTGAGCGGTGGAGGAAGAGTTCCGCGAGAACTGCAGTAGGTCCTGGGAAAATCATTAGGAGGATGAAATGGGATGTGTAACAGGAGAGCCCAACAACACCCACGGGTACTACACGTGCAGCCTGCAGGCAAGAAGGGGAGAGCTTGTCTGAATTAATTTCACCCCCCTCCTTCCCGCTGTGGGTTCACAGCCCAGCAATGGGACTGAGCCGTGCGGGTTCTGCTTTGGCAGGAGAACACCCCTCCCGTCTCTGCTATCAACTTATCTGATCCTCAAGCTGAAAGCACTTCCATATGTTTTCTGTTGGCTGCGACCAACACACCCCAAACGGCTACACAAACATCTCATATCCAGGAGCTAAACTCGGAGTTTAAACTGGTCCATTTTCTTTTCCTTTAAAAAAATAATTAAATCATATTAGTTTACCAGTTTTGGGCCTGATCTCTGGATGCATTTGTGCCAGCACGAGAAGGGTCTGACTCTGTTAATTTCAGTGGTGCACTGGCCTAACATTGGAGAATCACAGTGGGGAATCAGGCCTTATATGTTTATTTTTAACCAACCATTTTATCCCTGCTGTACCACCCTGAGACTTGGCTGGCAGCCGGAGCCATTCCCTATTCCAAAGAGGATGGAACTCGGATGTTCTCAGTGGTGGCAGATGACAGAACAAGGAGTAATGGTCTCAAGTTGCAGTGGGGGATGTTTAGGTTGGATATTAGGAAACACTATTTCACTAGGAGGGTGGTGAAGCACTGGAATGGGTTACCTAGGGAGGTGGTGGAATCTCCATCCTTAGAGGTTTTTAAGGTCCGGTTTGACAAAGCCCTGGCTGGGATGATTTAGTTGGGGATTGGTCCTGCTTTGAGCAGGGGGTTGGACTAGATGACCTCCTGAGGTCTCTTCCAACCCTGATATTCTATGATTCTATGATAATCGATTCAGTTCAATTTAATGAGACTATTGGCATGGCAGATGGCACAAGTGTCGACAAAGTGTGATCAGAGAGATCCCTTGGCCATCCACCAGAGGCAGATCAGAGTCACTCAGGATGGGGTTACACTCTGCATTCAGGGTCTGACCCCCCCGGGTTCATTTGTTAGCAGTGTCCGTTGCTGATGTGATGGCAGATCACAAAGTAGCATCATGCCATCCTGGCCATGCCTTGCTTTTCCCCCGGAAGAAGGCACAGCTTTCCCTCATTGCTTTCTGATGACAAGGCTTTTAGGGTTCCTGATATATGCAAGGGAACTGGCAATGTGAGATTGTACTTACAGACGGTCCAATTCTTGCCCTGCCCTGGCTCTTTTCCATCAGTCTACCAGCATAACAGTGCCACAAAGGGGGCACAAAGGGGCCCCAGGAAATACCCACAGTGTAAGGCAGTTCCCTAGGATGCACAGAGCTGCTGCACTGGTCAGCACTGCCCGTTCCTGTGACACCCCAGCACACAGGACATGTAGCTGAAGTGCATTGGGCTCCAGCTATTCACTTCTGTTGAAATGGGCCATAGGGGGCCATTGCAGTTGATCATATATTAGATCAATCCTGAGGCTGCTCTAACTTACACCAGGGGCTGGGCACGCCCCCCCAAATGACCTGGGAAGACAGGAGATGCAGAAGCAACTTAAAGCCATCTTTGCCCCCCTGCCGCTGTTCCTGCACGGGGCGTGATTCAGTGAGAATGGAGAATCGGACCCAAGCACTCCAAAGTTGCCCTTTTTGTCATCTGGCACAGCAGCCCCACTCACCGCAAAGGGTGGGACCTGTGGTGCGCAGGGATGATTATGGACTTCACAACAGAAGTTTTCTTTAGCGGCTGGAAAATATGCACGAGGTGGGCAGCATGAACATTTCAGGGACACCCTTAAAAGCAACTCAAAAGCCACTGCAGCAAATATAAAACATCTGGGAGAGAAAGACTGAAAGTTGTGGTCAAAAGCCAGAGTTAGTTCATGGCAGAGATTTGGGTCCTCACACAGGACCTGATCCAAAGCCCATTAAAAAAATAATGGAAAGATTCTCATTAGCTTCATTGGATTGGTCAGGCCTTTATTGTATCCCCACTGTCAGGGCCCGATCGTTCCCTGCAGTATAATTTCTAGTGCTTGTTCTGGTCCAGTTTTTCAGCAGAGCTGGCCAGAAAACAAGAATTCCATTTTGGGGAAAATGTCAAGGTTTCGGCATTAGGTTTTGTGCCACAGCAGGACCAAATTAAGACCTTTAAAAAAACAAACAAACCCACCCTAGTAATAAGGGCACTGGCCTGGGATGTGGGAAACCCTGATTCAAATCCCTGCTTGGCCTGATTTGAAACAGGGACTTGAACCTGTGTCTTCCACATCCCCTCTGACTGCTCTAACAAGCTGTAGAGTCAGGCTCTCCCATTAGAGAGATGGTGCACTTTGTGTAAGTAATTAAAAGTTCAATTGGGCAAGAAAGCAATACTGATTCTATAGCCCAGTAATCTGGGCATTCACCTGGGAATTGGGAGAGCCACCTTCAAATCTCTCCCCTGAAACAGGCAGGAGGGACTAGCATACCCCAAGTGAATATCCTACCTACTAGGCTATCAGCTATTCCGGTCCTAATCTCTCCACCTGAGAAATCCTCCCGAGTGAGGCACAGGGAACAATTCCACAGAGCAGTGCTTCATGGACCACAAAGGAGGTGGGAATCACCACTGTGGTCTCTCTGGAGTCCATCCCCCATATACAGGGGTTTGGTTGTGCTTCGGGTCTAGCACGGCCACACAAAGAGGGGCAGGTCTCTCCCCTCCTTAGCCACTAAACACATCCATAAAACGACCCGTTGACTCTGGTTTTCTGAGCGCTTGGAGTCAGGCAAAGGACCACCAACAATCTGCAGCAAATAATGTCGAATATATGGTCGAGAAAGGACTGTTTTGTAGCTGTGCGTAAGCTCTTTATGTTCTTGGGAAAAGCCAACATAAAGCATTTTTATTGCAATAATAAAACTTGAAACTCGTATGTGGTCGAAGAAGGAAGCAAGGGGGAGGCTGTGGCAATTGCTCCTACCAAATCACTACATGGGACAACAGAGGAGAGAAGTATCAACGGGATCAGATGGGACACTACGTGGGAATAAGCATCAGAGAATGCTCAGGTGTCCACCCCTATGGGAGGGGTCAGTTATGCGGAGCCTTCTATGCATGGCCACATCACATCAAAGCTAATAGGAGTGGTTGGGTGATCACCAGGTCCTGGGATTTTACAGCTGCTTTATTTTTTCCCTGGTGTCTTTCTTTAAAAAAATAAATAAATAAAAAGAAGAAAATTTGCTACCCCAGAGCATGGATCTGAGAGTCAATTAATGCATTTCTCAGCTGCTTTCAAAATGTACCTGAGGACTTCGTATTTGGAATACAGACCTGTCACTAATCATGTAGTGCATGTCAAAAAACATGTGTGTGAGGGTGAGGGGCAGAGCAGAGATGGGGTGGTGGAGTGATGGGGTGGTGATGGTACATGTGATGAGGTACGTATGTTTGGGATGCTGGGTGTGAGAACATGGTGAAACTTGTTCACAATTTGAAGGTGGAAGGCAGCTTGGGTGAAAGTGATCATGAAATGATAAAGTTCATGATTCTAAGGAATGGTAGGAGGGAAAACAGCAGAATAGAAGTAATGGACTTCAAGAAGGCAAACTTTAGCAAACTCAGAGAACTGATAGGTAAAGATCCCATGGGAAGTAAGTCAAGTGTTCTGGAGAGTTGGCAGTTTTTTTAAAGACATTATTAAGGCTCAAGAACAAACTAACTCAATTCATAGGAATGATAGATAGTATGGTAAGACTGCCCTGGCTTAATCTTCAGTGACCTGAAACTCCAAAAAGAGTCCTACAAAAAGTGGAAACTAGGTCCACAAAGGATGAGTATAAAACGAACACACTAGCATGTAGGGACAAAAGAAGAAAGGCACAAAACAAGATTAAACTAGCTAGGGACATCAAGGGTAACAAGAACACATTTTACAAATACTTTAGAACCAAGAGGGAGACCAAAGACAGGGTGGGCTCATTTCTCAATGAGGAGGGAAACACAACAACAGAAGTGCTGAATGCCTTTTTTGTCATTTCTCACCAAAAAGTTTAGCAGTGATCAGATGACTAACATAGTGAATATCTGTGCAAATGGGATAGGATCTGAGGCTAACGTGGGAAAGAACAAGTTAATAATTACTTAGACAAGTTTGACATCTTCAAGTCAGCAGGGTCTGACCAGATACATCCTGGAATACTTAAGGAACTGGCTGATGAGATCTCTGAGTCATTAGTGACGATCTCTGAGAACTCATAGGAGACAAGAGAGATTCCAGAGGACAGGAAAAGGGAAGATATAGTACCTATTTATAAAAAAAGGAAAAAGGACAAAACAGGGAATTATAGGCCAGTCCATTTAACTTTGGTACCCAGAATGATAAAGGAGCAAAGAATCAAAGAATCAATTTTAAGCACCTAGACGATAAGGTGCTAAGTAACGGTCAACACTGAATTGTCAAGAACAAACCATGTTAACCTAAAATCCTTCTTTGACAGGGTAATAAGCCTTGTGGATGGAGGGAAGCAATAGATGTGATATACCTCAACTTTAGTAAGACTTCTGATATTGTCTCACATCACTGTCTCATGAGCAAACTGGGGAAATATCGCTGGAAGGGCATATCAAGTGGGGTCCTGCAGGGATCTGTCCTGATCTGGTTCCATTCAATATCTTCATAAATGATTTGGATAATGGCATAGAGAGTACACTTATAAGGTTTGTGTCTGATACCAAGCTGGGAGGAGTTCCAAGCACTTTTGGGGACAGGTTTAGAATTCAAAGTGATCTTTGCAATGGTCTGAAATACACAGGATGCCATTCAATAAGAATAAATGAAAAGTACTACACTTAGGAAGGCATAATCAATGACACAAATACAAAATAGGAAATGACTGCCTAGGAAGGAATACTGCAGAAAAGCATCTGGGGGCTATAGTGGCTCACAAACTAAATATGAGTCAGCAATGTAATACTGTTGCAAAAAGAGAGCACGTCATTCTGAGAGGTATTGGCAGGAATGTTGTACGCAAGACATGAGATGACTATAACAGGGTTCAAAAAAGAACTAGATGAGTTCATGGAGGATAGGTCCATCAATGGCTATTAGACAGGATTGGCAGGGATGCAAAACCAGAAGTAATTGTTCCACTCTACTCAGCAATAATAAGGCCTCAACTGGATTACTGTGTCCAGTTCCAGCAGCATGCATCGGGAAAGATTGGAGAAAGTCCAGAGGAGAGCAACAAAACTGATTAAAGGTCTAGAAAACATGACCTATGAGGGAAGATTGGAAAAAATGGGTTTGTTTAGTCTGAAGAATAGAAGACTGAAGGCGGGCATGACAACAGTCTTCAAATATGTAAAAGGTTGTTATAAAAAGGAGGGCGATAAATTGTTCTCTTTATCCACTGAAGAAGTAATGGGTTTAAAATGCAGCAAGGGAGGTTTAGGTTAGACATTACAAAAACTTTGTAACTGGAAGGGTAGTTACAAATTTCCTAGGGAGGCTGTGGAATCTCTGTCACTGAAGGTTTTTAAGAACAGAGTAGACAAACCCCTGTCAGGGATGGTCTAGATAATGCATATTCCTGCCTAAGTGCAGGGGACTTGACTAGATGGCCTACTGAGGTCCCTTCCACTCCAACATTTCTATGATTCTGTGTATGATGGTGTGAGTATGATGCAGTGAGTGTGATGGATCCATGCAGTGAGAGGTGTATGTGTGTGATAGCACATATGTGATGGGGTGTGTGGGTGTGAGAAAGAGAGACAGATCGTACATGTGCGATAGGGTTTGTGTGTGTGAGAATACACGTGATGGGGTTTGTGTGTGAGATAGTACACGCATGATGCTGTGTGTGAGGGGGTGCGTAGGTTTGGGATGCTGTGCATGAAAGGGCCAGACCCAGAAAAATACACACACAACTTTTGTAGCCTCAAAAGGACCCAGGTGCCAACCTCACAGAGGGTCAACAACCTTGGAGATAGATCCAGCCTCACATGGACACTGCCCCCAATTCCCTTCCCTAACCCAGACCCCGCAAACATCCAGCTGCATGCCCATGTGCTTTAGAGCCCGACTGCACAGCAATCAAGTCCCTGAGCTTGTCTGTCCTCACTGGCAGCAGGGGGGTTTACTCCTACCCTGGAGCAACTCTGCTATAGGCTGACAGGCTGCCTGGGTTGCAAGGCTAGTCTCTGGGCTGGATAGTTAATGATTAAATAAAAAAAACTATCCTGTTTGTTGCCTTTCTTTGTGTAAGTGTGGAGCCGAGGCAGGTGGGATTCAGACCTTTCTGCCACTTTGGCTGCTTTGTTACTAATGTAACTCCAGGCCAGAGCCGTGAGCAACAAAAAGACGCAGAATAACTTTGGGCCACTGCCCCTTTAAGAGCCGTCTCCATCTAACTAATAGACACCCGAGCCTGACTCAGCCCCCGGCTGGCCGATAGGCTTTGGAATCAAAGCCATTGGCCAGCCAGGAGGGCAATATTAAAATAACCACACCCAGGCCTATTCCCCTTATTGTACAGGGAGGGAATCTGGAGAAGCAAAGAAGGGGTTTGTGCAGAACCAGGCTATGAGTGAGTGACAGGGCAGGGGCTGGAATCCATGATCTGCCCCAGTCCCTGTAGGCTGCTCTTGGAACATAAAGGGAACAGAACCAGATGCTTGGGAGTATTCTCCCTAGGAGGGGGTTCTTCTGGCAGTGATGAGCTGCTGTAATGGCTCTACGCAGACCCCCCCACTCATTGCAGTCCCTGCCATCCGGGGTATTCAGTGCTGCTGTACTCTGGCTACTCACCCTCGGGGCTGGGGGGGGGGGGGGGGGGGTTGAATACAAACCTACATGGTTTAAAGGAGTCCTGAGGCTGCTCTAAATTCTGCCGGGCTCGCACAGGTTGCCGGCCAGAAACAGGTTACAAGGAAGTGCAAAGGCGGCTTGATGCAGGAACGGAACAAGAGAGAGAATCTGGCTGCAAGCCTCCTTATTCGGAGACCTGTGCTTCTGCTTTGGCACATTGCTCTGAGGAAGGGAGTCCCTTCCGCTCCAAGCGAAGGCAAGGGGAGTGGAGTATACTCAGCTCCTTGCAGGATCAGGCCTCTGCCACATGGGTGCTGTAGGTCAGACAGCCTTGCCTCATTTCATTTGATGGTGCTTGGCAATCCCAGGGGGAAATACGTTCGTCACGCATAAGGATTGCCCGAATCTGTATCAGCTGTTGGGGGGGGGGGGGCAGGCCCACATGCTGTTCCTTCCTTGTGCAGAATGGGGCTGTATTTGCAGGCCCGCTTGTTAAAAATCAGCAGCTTGTCATGTGGCTCTCACACACACTCTCATTCTGCTCTCCCTGGCACTGGTGTAAATCAAGCTCCATAGAAGTCCATGAAATTACTCTGTTGTAACACTGGAGTGAGATCAGAATCACACAACTTTCATAATGCATAACTATGGGCGGCAGTCCACGCTCAGTTACACCTGTGTAAACGTAGAGCATAAAAGGGAGGCAAATTCAGGGTTCCCATGCCACCTTAATTCAGCCCCCTTTTGCATATGCACTATGATAGTTTGTCATCACATGATCACATGCTATTTTTCCCCACGGGAACCCTGCTTTATTGAGTGCACAGGATGGATCCTGCTCTGGGAATGAATCAGGGTTGTGCGGTGAAGGAGGCTGCTGAAGGACTCCTGCAAGGTACGGGGTGAGTGATGCAGAGGATTGCAGGGAAAGAGAGGAGGGTCTCCTGCTTAAGGCAGCTGAATGTTTCCCAGGCACATTGGATTCTATCCCTGCGTCTGCCACAGAATTACAAGTGCAAAGTACTTAATTTAGGAAGGAAAAATCAAAAGCATAGCTACAAAATGGGGAGTAACTGGCTAGTTAGTAGCACTGATGAAAAGGATCTGGGGGTTATAGTAGATCACAAATTGAAAATGAGTCAACAATGTGATACTGCTGTGAAAAAGGCTAGTATCATTCTGGGACGTATTAACAGGAGTGTCAGATATATGACGTGGGAGGTAATTTTACTGCTCTACTCGGCACTGGTGAGGCCTCAGCTGGAGAACTGTGTCCAGTTCTGGGTCTCACACTTTACAAAAGTTGTGGACAAACAGGAGAGCGTCCAGAGGAGAGCAACAAATATGATCAAAGATTTAGAAAACCTGGCCCGTGAGGAAGGGCTAAAAAACCCTGGATATGTTTAGTCTTGAGAAAAGAAGACTGAGGGGGGAACCTGATAACAGGTTTCAAACATGTTAAGGGCTGTTATAAAGAGAGGGATCAATTGTTCTCCACGTCCACTGAAGGTAGGACAAGAAGTGAAGGGCTTGATCTGCAACAAGGGAGATTTGGGTTAGATAGTAGGAAAAAACTTTCTAACTCTCAGGGTAGTTAAGCTTAGGAACAGGCTTCCAAGGCAAGTTGTGGCATTCCCCACTATTGGAGGATTTTCAGAACAGGTTGGACCAACACCTGTCAGGGATGGTCCAGGTTTACTTGGCCCGGCCTCGGTGCAGGGGGCTGGTCTTGATGACCTTTCAAGGTCTCTTCCAGCCCTCAGTGCCTGTGCTTCTTAGGGGACATACACCTACATCATACAAGGTGCCTCCACACTTGAAATGACACCCAGTCTCCTTACAGAGGTTAAAGGCTAAACTGACCATAGAACTGGACTATTCCTCTGTCTGTAGAGCTGGTCCCTGCAGAGCTGGGTTAATGGACATTGTGGGTCTGTGTGGGTAAACTTGCGCTGCCACTGTCTGCACAGCACCTAGAGAAATTCACCAGTTGTAGCCTTGCCATGGTTGGCCTGAGTCCGAGGCTGGGTCTGTGCAACTTCAGGCTAACGATTTCCACCTGTGTGAGAGCAGAATTACTTCCACGCTGTTCTCATTTTGGACAGATGCTGCCGGTATCAGCCAAGACATACAAGTGTTCTTTGATTTCCTCATCTTAAGTGGATTCCAGGTTGTGCAGTTGATCTAATTCAGTGTGACTGGCGTGGACCCAGCTTTCAGGAACCTCATGGCGAGCGAGCCAGTGTTGTACCACCAACAGGTTGACAAAGAATTTCGGAGTGTTGTCCCTGGGAACAGCATGCGGCATGCTGCTAAAGGTCAGACATGCGTGCCTGTTTGTTGGAGAGCAGACATGAAGCAGTGCAATGCCCTTGGGTGACGGCAGCTCTCACAGACCTTGGGAGACAGGCCAGTCCTCGCTTACAGACAGCCCCCAACCTGAAGCAAATACTCACCAGCAACTACACACCACACAACAAAAACTCCAGCCCAGGAACCAAACCCTGCAACAAACCCTGTTGCCAACTCTGTCCACATATCTATTCAAGGGACACCATCATAGGACCTAACCACATCAGCCACAGCATCAGGGGCTTGTTCACCTGTACACTTAGAGGAGAGGAAAGTGATCAGGAACAGTCAGCATGGATTCACCAAGGGAAGGTCATGCCTGACTAATCTAATCGCCTTTTATGATGAGATTACTGGTTCTGTGGATGAAGGGAAAGCAGTGGATGTATTGTTTCTTGACTTTAGCAAAGCTTTTGACACGGTCTCCCACAGCATTCTTGTCAGCAAGTTAAGGAAGTATGGGCTGGATGAATGCACTACAAGGTGGGTAGAAAGCTGGCTAGATTGTCGGGCTCAACGGGTAGTGATCAATGGCTCCATGTCTAGTTGGCAGCCGGTGTCAAGTGGAGTGCCCCAGGGGTCGGTCCTGGGGCCGGTTTTGTTCAATATCTTCATAAATGATCTGGAGGATGGTGTGGATTGCACTCTCAGCAAATTTGCGGATGATACTAAACTGGGAGGAGTGGTAGATACGCTGGAGGGGAGGGATAGGATACAGAAGGACCTAGACAAATTGGAGGATTGGGCCAAAAGAAATCTGATGAGGTTCAATAAGGATAAGTGCAGGGTCCTGCACTTAGGACGGAAGAACCCAATGCACCGCTACAGACTAGGGACCGAATGGCTAGGCAGCAGTTCTGCGGAAAAGGACCTAGGGGTGACAGTGGACGAGAAGCTGGATATGAGTCAGCAGTGTGCCCTTGTTGCCAAGAAGGCCAATGGCATTTTGGGATGTATAAGTAGGGGCATAGCGAGCAGATCGAGGGACGTGATCGTTCCCCTCTATTCGACACTGGTGAGGCCTCATCTGGAGTACTGTGTCCAGTTTTGGGCCCCACACTACAAGAAGGATGTGGATAAATTGGAGAGAGTCCAGCGAAGGGCAACAAAAATGATTAGGGGTCTAGAGCACATGACTTATGAGGAGAGGCTGAGGGAGCTGGGATTGTTTAGTCTGCAGAAGAGAAGAATGAGGGGGGATTTGATAGCTGCTTTCAACTACCTGAAAGGGGGTTCCAAAGAGGATGGCTCTAGACTGTTCTCAATGGTAGCAGATGACAGAACGAGGAGTAATGGTCTCAAGTTGCAATGGGGGAGGTTTAGATTGGATATTAGGAAAAACTTTTTCACTAAGAGGGTGGTGAAACACTGGAATGCATTACCTAGGGAGGTGGTAGAATCTCCTTCCTTACAGGTTTTTAAGGTCAGGCTTGACAAAGCCCTGGCTGGGATGATTTAACTGGGACTTGGTCCTGCTTTGAGCAGGGGGTTGGACTAGATGACCTTCTGGGGTCCCTTCCAACCCTGATATTCTATGATTCTACATCTACCAATGTGATATATGTCGTCATGTGCCAGCAATGCCCCTGTGCCATGTACATTGGCCAAACCAGACAGTCTCTACACAAAAGAATAAATGGACACAAATGTGACATCGGGAATTATAACATTGAAAAACCAGTAGGAGAACACTTCAACCTCCCTGGTCACTCAATAATGGACTTAAAAGTAGCAATTCTTCAACAAAAAAACTTCAAAAACAGACTCCAACATGAAACCGCAGAACTGGAATTAATTTGCAAACCGGACACCATCAAATTAGGCCTGAATAAAGACTGGGAGTGGATGGGTCACTACAAAAGCTAATTTTATCATACTAATTTCCCCCTACTGTTACTCACACCTTCTTGTCAACTGTTTGAAATGGGCCACCCTCATTACCACTACAAAAGTGATTTTTCCTCCCTTGGTATTCTACTGTTAATTGAATTGTCTCATTAGACTGACCTCCCACTTGCTAAGGCAACTCCCATCTTTTCATGTACCATGTATATGTATATCTGCTACTGTATTTTCCACTCCATGCATCTGATGAAGTGGGTTCTAGCCCACAAAAGCTTATGCCTAAATACATTTGTTAGTCTCTAAGGTGCCACAAGGACTCCTCGTTGTTTTTGCTGACACAGACTAACACAGCCACCACTCTGAAATAAATCGGAGATTGAACCTCCAGAGCTAAATGGCTACATCTTGGCTAGAAAGCCAAGGCTCTGCAGCTAGAGACGAGAACAAGCGAGATCCCCTGTGGTGCAGCACAGCAGGGGCTGTAACACCCATGCACCAGCCAGTAACACTTGCAAACAAAGCTATCCAAGGGCCCGGCCAAACTCTTAGGTATGAACAAAATCAGACACTGAATACTGAAGCAGCCTTCACCCTATGGTGGGCTGGTTATATTACAAATGAAATTATCCTCCTTTTCCCTGCCTGCTTATTGACCTCACCAATTACATCTTGTCTATTTAGACCGGAAGCTTTTTGGTGCAGGAGCTGTCATTTACTATTTCTACATGCCTGGCACAATGGGGCCCCAGCATAGATGAGGGCTTTAGATGGGGCAACAATGCAAATAATTAAT
This sequence comes from Chelonia mydas, assembly GCF_015237465.2. Lineage (NCBI taxonomy): Eukaryota > Metazoa > Chordata > Testudines > Cheloniidae > Chelonia > Chelonia mydas. The sequence continues at coordinate 255,310,543 of NC_057850.1, forward strand.
AAAAAATCCTGGCAGATGATGTGATGGGCAAGTCCTGAATCAGCCTTGACTCAGCAGAAGGCTGATTATTGTCACAAATTATTATCACACACATTGCTAATGCAGTGCCAGGAGCAGGACGAACACAGCGTAAGAGACTGTCCCTGCCTCAAAGAGCTTACAGTCTGAACAAGCAAGATGGAGGAAAGGGGAAACTGAGGCACAGAGTATGGAAGTGACTTGTCCAAGGTCACGAAGCAGATTAGTTGCAGAGCTGGAAATAGAAACCAGGCCACTAGTGTTGCAGTCCACTGCTCTACCCACTGTACCACACACAAGAAGGGCTTATATCATGTCTTACCACAGGTTTTTAATTCTTTAATATCTTTTTTTAAAAAAAGAGGATTTTCCTAAATGCCGAGTTTGTAAATGGCAATGCAGATGCAGCAGAGACCCTTCAAACTGCAACACAATTTCTTGGGCTCAGAGGCCAACAGACTCGTTCCCCTTCCTTGATTATGGTCCCAACAAGCATTTATGTGAAATAATTCTGCCTAACAGACAGCAAGATTTTGTGAGGGGCTTGCAGAACTCGAGAGGTTGATTTAGCTTGCTGGTGTGACCAGCCTTTCTGTGACTGAGAGCAGCATTGCATTAGCAGACACCAAGTATCCTGCACTGGGACCACATCCTTGCTTGGCACAAGGCTGGCCAGAGCCGTACTGTTTGCCAGCCATAAGTGGTGTCGGAGACGTACCGGGTGAAACAATCAACTGGTCCCTACTGGTGATGTTTAAGATGAGAAAAACTACCTATCTTGGCCAGCGCCCAATGAAATGCTTCCTCTCACAGCTGAAAGGAGAGGGAAAGTGAGAGGAAGCGTTTCATTGGGCGCTGGCCAAGATAGACAAATTTTAGAGGTAAATGGATTCCCAGTGTCACTTTGAGTCCAGCCTAGGTCAGCAGTGCCAGAAAGCTGATTCCACCCAATCACTGTTTGGTGGCCTCTGTGAAATGAACAAACAGGGCTCATTCCCGTTCCGAGTGGGCTGATATCAACATGGCCAAGCTCATGACTAGAGCGGGGTGGGAACCTGCTTTCCCATCCTGTGAATAACGGTGAGATTTTGAGGGGGGAAAAGATTCCCATCTTGAATCGGGAAGAAAAAAATAATTCTGGTTTGGCTCAACCAAATAGTTTGTCTTGATTGGTTCAAAATGTTTCATTTTGATTGTTGAATGTTTTTCATGTTTTCAGCCGCAATGTGTTGCAATTTCCAAAGGAAAAGTCATTTCAACCGGGAAAACTGGAATTTTTCATTTAAAAACATTGTCAAAATGAGGCGCTTCCACAAATGTGATGAGTTTTTTCCACAAAAGCTTTTTTGATTGAGAAATTTGTCGAAACTGCCCCGTCTTGCAAAAAGTTTTGGGTTTGAAGAATCAACATTTTTCAATGAAAAAAACACTTAGCCAAAAAATTCCCACCCAGTTCTACTCATGACCACACTTTCCCTGGATCGCAGTCCACACCCTATATTCCCTGTACCTCCCCTCCCTTACACACGCTTCTGTCTGGTGTTGCTTTTCTTTCTTTCTGCCGAATATCTCTTCCACACCTGCCCCCCTCTTTTGCTACTGTCTTTCTTAGACCCTAACAGCAAGAAGATGGCCAACACACTATGCATGGTCTAAGACCCAGGTTACGTTTCCCACCTATGTCCCATCCTATGTCATGTTTTTGTGTCCCTGGGATTTATGTCTCTTGATTCCGCTCCCATTACCTGTGTGGTCTCTAAAATCCACAAGTTTGTCAAGCTTTGAGACACAATGACAGACACTCTTGTCTGGTCAAATCTTTTATTGTCCTTTGTACAGCAGGGGCTGGAGGAATTCTATTCTCCAGGGCCAGAATCTGTTCTCACGCTGGTGTAAATCAGGAGTAACTCTATTGAAATTAACAGAGTTACTCAGGTGTAAGAGTGAGCTAAGCGACAGGAGAATCAGGCCAATTTATCTTTGATGCCCTTGTTTTGCACAGGTGTAAGGGCAGAATGCGGTCCAATGTATTTAAGTTGCACACTTTGAAGAATACAGAACAGATGCCTTAACTGTGCTTTATTACATATTACCTAAAGAAAGGATGGTCTTAGGGTGACGGCACTGGACTCAGCTCCTGATTCTGACACAGACACCTTGTGTGACCTTGGGAAACCCAGTCTCTCTCGATGCCTCAATTCCCAATTTGTAAAATGGGGATAATAATAATTCCTTTGTCTGTCTTATCTATTTAGACTATAAACTCTTCAAGGTGGGGACTGTCTCGCATGGTCACCAGCTAGCACAATGGGGCCCATGGTCTCAGTTGGGGAACTTTTGGTGATACAGCAATACAGATTATAATAATGTGTGCACCTAAAATATGTCTGCCCGGGTCAGAGTGTGTGTGTGTGTGTGTGTATACACACATACACACAAAGGGTAGGAATAAATGGTCAGTTTGCAGAATGGAGTGAGGTAAAGAGTGGTGTCTCCCAGGGGTCTTTACTAGGACCAGTGCTGTTCAATATAATAAATGATCTGGAAAAAAGGGTTAAACAGGGAAGTGGCAAAATTTGCAGATGATACAAAACTACTCCAGACAGTTAAGTCCAAAGCAGACTAGGAAGAGTTACAAAGGGACTTCACAAAAGTGGGTGACTGGGCAAGAAAATGGCAGATGAAATTCAATGTTGACAAATGCAAAGTAATGCACATTGGAAAACATAATCCCAACTATACATATAAAATGATGGGGTCTAAATTAGCTGTTACAACTCAAGAAAGAGATCTTGGAGTCAGTGTGGGTAATTCTCTGAAAAGATTCACTCAATGTGCAATGACAGTCAAAAAAGCGAACAGAATGGTAAGAAAGGAATAGATTATAAGACAGAAAATATCATATTGCCTCTATATAAATCCATGGTACACCCACATCTTGAATACTGCGTGCAGATGTGGTCGCCCCATCCCATAAAAGATATATTGGAATTGGAAAAGGTTCAGAAAAGGGCAACAAAAATGATTAGGGGTATGGAACAGTTTCCATATGAGGAGAGATTAATAAGGCTGGGACTTTTCAGCTTGGAAGAGAAACGACTAAGGGGGGATATGACAGAGGTCTATAAAATCATGGCTGGTGTGGAGAAAGTAAATACGGAAGTGTTATTCACTCCTTCTCATAACACAAGAACTAGGGGTCACCAAATGAAATTAATAGGCAGCAGGTTTAAAACACACAATGCATAGGCAGCCTGTGGAACTCCTTGCCAGAGGATGTTGTGAAGGCCAAGATTATAAGAGGGTTCAAAAAAGAACTAGATAAATTAATGGAAAATCAATGGCTATTAGCTGGGATGGGCAGGGATGGTGTCCCTAGCCTCTGTTTGCCAGAAGCTGGGACTGGATGACAGGGGATGGATCACTCAACAATTATCCTGGTCTGTTCATTCCCTCTGAAGCACCTGGCATTGGCCACTGTCGGCAGACAGGACACTGGGCTAGACGGACCTTTGGTCTGACCCAGTATGGCTGTTCTTGTGTTCTTATACTTATATACACACCATAGGTTGTGTATTACACACAGTCTGAGTAAACTAATTGACATTTGTAGCCATAGGAAGTAGACGAATTAATGAGCCATCTTTCCTTATTGCCCTTTGTGAAGTTACTAACCTGGGCTGCATGAAGGAAATTAACCTTTCAGCCACTTTTCTTGATAGCTTAGTTTTCTCATAAATTTCATTGCCTACAGTCCCTATGCTGAAAAGACTCAACCAGCCTTCTTTTAAAACAATTTTCTTCTCCTTTTCTCAGCATAGTTTAGCCTGGCTTGTAATACAGCTGGATATTTTCTAAGTGTTTAATTTGGAATTCGATACCTTTTGTAAAAAAAAAATAAAATAAAAAAAGCTCAGTTGTCGGATCAGAAGAGTTTACACTGGAGCTGCAGCGAGCTACTCACCAGAGAGTTGAACTCCAGTGAACAAGGGCTGGCTTGGAAAAGCAGTTGAATTTGCTCATAGACACGGGTTAAATTGCAAGGTTGAAGGGGGAATCCGTGGAGCGGCTGTTTGCTATAGGACCTTTGGAATGCAAACCACCCCGGTATCTTTACAATAGCCTATCTTTGCCCCAAAGAAGCCACCTGGCGTGGCATGAAGGCTGAGAGACACAAGGGAAATTAGAGGAATGCAAACCTTCAAAGGATGAGGGGGAGCTATTCATTTCAGAGTAAGTGGCCCTTTCCTAATAACCCTCACCCTATGGTTAGACATCGCTGGTGTGGACCTACCATAGATGCGAGGGCCTTGCTCCATGGGAGACAAATAAGCATCTAAGATGGAAATGGAGCCGAGAGTGGAGGATGGCCTAAGGAGATGGCATGGCACCTGACCTGCTTCTCCCCTGCCCTATCCCCCTCACTCCCTTTCCCTTCAATGCACCCACTCCCTTTTCATTGAGATCATCTGCTCCTAACTACCCTCATTTAAAAAAAAAATAATGTGGAACTCACATACGATTTGATACCATCACATTGATCCCTCTGCTGGTGTGTTCCATCCCTTCCCCCCATCCTGTGTATGTCTGGACTATTTAGACTGTAGGCTCTTCAGGGCAGGGACCATCTGCTAAGTCTCTACAGTTCTTAGCACAATGGGGCCCCTTCATGGCTTGTCTTTAGGCACTACCTGAATAAACATGGTTTATAATAACGACGCTCCTAAGTAACACAGCTACACAATTTTACATTCTTCCCAAGAGGCCAACAATTATTTAACCACAAGTATCCGGAGACACGAGCAACCAGTGCACCATCCATTATTTAACTGTAGCACCTGGAGTAGCTGGCTATGAGGACGCCAACAGTTATTTGACCACAGCATCTGGAGAACCTAGCAACGAAGGCACCATCAATTATTTAACTGTAGTATCCAGAGAAGCTAGCAACAAAGACAATGCCAGTTATTTAACTACAGTGTGTAGAGTACTGCAGAGTCACACAGTTCAAGGCAGAAGGGACCACTAGATCATCTAGTCTGACCTCTTGTAGATCACAGGCCACCAACACCCAACACCCAACACCTGAACTCTAAACCCAACAACCGAAACTAGACCAAAGCAATACAGCCCACAGGAGAGTAGACTATTATGGGCCACAGGAAGAGAATAGAACTGAGGTGCACCACTGCTTGAGGCCTCCACAATGTCAGAGAAATGGTTAAGTGAGATATATCCAGATAATCCTGGCAAGCGATCTTCAGCTACACACTGCAGAGGAAGTCGAAAGTTCCCCAAGATCGCTGCCAATCAGACCTGGGGGGGGGGGGGAACTCCTTCCCAACCCTATATATGGCAATCAGTTAGGCCCTGTGAGAAAGAACCAGCCAGCCAAGCATCAGATAGAGAGAGACTGATCAGTGCCACCTGGTCCTCCCCAGCTATGGCTATCCCTGATGCTTCAGAGGAAGAAGGTAGCTAGCAACCAAGACAACTTCAGCAATTTAACCTTGGTGACCAGAGAAGTTAGCCACCTTAGATAGACTGTGAGACCACAGCCACTCAAGAGATGACTTATTCCAACTTGGGTCTACAGTTGGACCAGCAAAACCTTGGGGTCAATGCTATCAAAAGCTGCTAACAGATCTTAAGGGATCCCCATGGAAATCTAACCTTATCTATTACAAGGAGAAGATCATCAGCCAATGAGGTCAATGCTGTCTCCATGCCATGCCCAGGGTTAAATCCAGAGGGAAGGGGTGGAGGAGGAAATCTGCACACTTCAGAGGTCAATAGCCCGGCCCTACACCTCCTTGTTCAGAAGTGCCAGTGGAGTTTTGATTTCATTTCGAAACAATGAAACCTACAAAGTTTAAGCAGAGAAGTTTTCTTCACTCCCCAACTAAAATTCTCATTTAAGAAATAGTGAGGATGTAATTACTGAAGAAAAAAATATGAGCTGAAGCCCACATCTCAGCTAGGTCCAGATATCAGCATAGCGTGAGCTGAAAGTCACTGACATAAAGCTGCCAAGCAAAGGCCATCAGCAGAGGAAGGATGGACCATGTGGCTAGGGAACTGAGTGAGGACTCACTGTATGATCTTAGGCAAGTCTCTTAGGTCTTGTCTACATGGTGGCAGGGGGTGAGGGGGGATATTTTTGATTAACTCCATGCATGAAGAATAAGAGTGCCTCATTTTGAATTAGCTTAATGCAAATTCAGAATGTCTACACGTGGAGTTATTTGCAATGTTGTAGCTGTGTTGGTTCCAGAATATGCGAGAGACAAGGTGGGTGAGGTAATATTATTTACTGGACCAACTTCTGTTGGTGGAAGGCACAAGTTTGTGAGCGCTACAGAGCTCTTCTTCAGGTCTGGGGAAGGAAGCAGAGTGTCAGCTAAAACATGAGCTCACACATGGAGTCAATCAGGAATAGTTAATCTGCTTTAAATTCACACCCTACCTTACTTCACATTAACTTTCACGTGTAGACAAGCCTTTAGTCTCCCTGCCAGAAACAGGATACTTCTTTTCCCTCTTTTCTCCTAGATTGTCAACTCTTTGGAGCACAGATGGTCTCACACTGTGTGTTTCTACACTTCCTGGCACACTGGGGCCATGGTCTCAGACAGGGCCGCTGGGACTGGATTCCACATGCAGGAGGCACAGCCCCATTGCAAGCGCCATGTGCCCAGGCTAATAACATCAAGGACGTTCTAAAGAAATGATGGTCAGGGAAGAGTTATTTTTTGACAGATGAGCAGCCCCGTGACAGGAAGGGAAGCTGCTTCCACTGGGAGATGTAGATTTGCAGCGAGTGAGACGTGGGGGCATTGTCGTTGTTTACCTTCCCTCTGCTCCCACTTTTCCTATATCCCTCTGAATCCCCCCACTGCCTTCACTGTTCCTCTCTCTTCCTACAGTCTAAACCCAAACTCCCATTTGAACTCTCTTGGCCTTTGAGGCTGGCAGGCAGCCACCCAAAACGAAGGAAAATCCTCCTGGGGATTCACCAGATCAGACAGAAGCGGGAGATTGCTTGGTACTCAGAAGCGCTGTCTTCTCCTCCAAGTCCCCTGAAAGAGGGGACCCTTCCCTCACCCCTCCACTAAGGAGTTGGCAATTCCCCAGTGCCGTGATGCCAAACGACTAACTCAAACGGAAAGCAGGGACGGAGTCTCTGCTGTTAGATTTTATCCTGTGTGGCTTCCCCCGCCCCCACACACTTCCCCTAATCAGGTTGCTGTCTACTCTGGCTCGCGGTGCACAAACAAAGTATCATCCAATGATTAGTTCAGCGTTGTTCTTGCTCCTCTGCTTTTGTGTCAGCCACTATTGCTCCCAGATTAAAACAATATATGACCAAATTAGACCCGCTGATTATTGACCTTGGTAATTATATAAGAATTAAATGGCCTGTGTGTTTTGGATGAGCCTCAGAGGCCTAAGGGATTCCCACACATGCACACAGAACTGCGGGGTCCTTTCAGCTCTCAGGCAGATGGCCACTTCCAAGCCTGCCATTTCCTATTAACATGAAACTATTATTACCCACTTACTAAATGCTTCCTGTTGCTCTCCAGCCAGGAAAGAGTTTGTCCAAGATAACAACATCTGAAAACCCAAGAAGGGGTTGGCAGATGGGTCTGTTTCCTAAGAAACTGTTTGCAGTGAGATTAATCTCACTTTCCATTCCTCCTGCCGGTGGGTGTGGTTGGAAGGGTGATGTAATTTCTATCAACCCAGGCTGTTTAGCAAGCATCTGTCATAACAAGTGTGTGAACTTCTTGCACCAACCCAAGGTACAGTACACGCAGTGGGAATAGTTCCTATTAGTTAACAAGCAAGTCTGAACCTTACCACAACCCTGTGACTTCCTCAATTCCCTCCTGGCTTCAGTTTAAGCTAATTGTGATCCCGAATGTGCTTGGAATACTGCACCGGTCTCTGCAAACTAGGGTTGCCCAGATCTCAAAGGTATTTAGGCACCTAACTCCCTGGGAATGAGACACCTAAATATCTTTGAGGACTTGGCCGACTTTGCTAAGAACTGGCCTTCTGGTTACTTTTGAGATGCTAAGCATGTGAGTTATCTAGATACTTATATGGCGCCCATCACCCTCATATCTGAGCATTTCAAAGACATTATAGATTATATCCCGTCTACACCCCATGTGCAGTAGGGAAGTGCTCTCCTCCCATTTTATAGATGGGGAACTAAGGCACAGACGGCCCGATCCATAAAGATATATAGGTCCCTAACCTCCATTGATTTCAACAGAAGTCAGGAGCCTAAACGCCATTGAGGATCTGGGCCAGAGAGAGCATGTGACCAGATTTGCAAAGGAAGTTAGCCATTTGCTGCTCTCATTGTTTCCAGTACGGGGGATTCTCCATTGTTCTCAGTGGGAGCTACTGGGTGCAGAGCACTTCTGAAAATTTGCCCACTTCATTTAGGAGCGCAGATGGAGACCAAGCTCTTTTTGGAAATCGGGCCCCAAATTATTTGCCCATGGTCACCCAGGAAGTCTAGAGCAAAGGTAGGACTTGGATCCAGATGCTCTAACCCTCCATTCTAGTGGCTTTGCCACAAGACCGTCTTTCCTGGCAGCTCTTGTGACATGCCCAGCTGGTCACGAGGAATTACACTTCTGTCAAAGGCTATTGGATTCTGCTAATGATGGGCCCAAGCTGCACAATGTGGATGCAGATCTGAACATTGAGGACAATCAGGTCTGTAGTCTGGGGCCAGGCCCATCATAATGGTTTTGGCAGGCTATGTTCAGTCACTGTACATTTTCATACCAGCAGAGTGACCCATCTGGGTGTTTAGTTGCAACAGAGTATGATCTGCACTACGTGGCCTACGGATACTCTTGTCTGGGACACTCAGCAAGGAAGGCAAATTACAAGAACCTGAATTTAAGCTTAGAGCCCACAAATGTGTCTTTGCCTTCTGGGACTTCTAGCATGTCAGGCTAAAATCCACCCTAGAACAACAGGCTGAAACCATAGGTAAACACTCAGGCTCAGCAGCTGTGGGTCGTTCTGTTATTTTATGCTCACAGTAATACTCTCAGGCTTGTCTTATTTCACATGGATCGCAGGGATTAACCTAGATTTTGTCCATGTGGCTTCAAAGCATCACGTTCACCAAACCTCTCTCAGTTCCCGGTGCTTTTGTGGGATGCATAAAAAGAAAATACAGCATTCCAATTAATAAAACCTCACCATTACTGGATCTGTATAGAGGCTTCAAAGACAGGGCAAGGTGACCTGACTCTTCCTAAAACCAGCCTCAGTGCAGAGACGCTGCATATTCCTGCATGTAACCTCACTATGCATGACATAAGTCTGTGTGCATGCTATTATTATTTACATTACAATAGCACCTAGAGGACACAGCCGGAATTAAGGGCAACGTACAGATACGTAGTAAGGGATAGTTTTCTCTGCCCAAAGAGTTGATGCTCTGAGTAGATGGGAGAGGAGCAGGGATGTGATCTGCCCAAGATCAGTAGCAGAGGTAAGAACAGAACCCAAGACTTGTGGCTAGCCCCACAGCAGCCTATCCACTGGATTATGCTGTCTTTGTGAAAGCTGCTTGCATTAATCAAAAGACTGTCCAGTCCATAGCATTTAAAGGGGCCAAGGCCACCTGTGATGAAACATCTGCCTTTTCCAAGGGAGGGGCAAACTAGAGACAGCCTCCTCTGAGCTGTTACTTTTGATCCACTTTCTAAACAGACCTGAACCACAAACGAATGACCCATTTAACTGTGAAAGTGCCATGAACTGTAGACTTTCTTGCTATCAGTCCTGGATGATTATCACTGACGTGAGTGACATGTGTCTTTGGGAATTCCAACCGGACCAAAGCCAGGCTCTTCTTGGGTGGGCTTGATTCTTAAAGGGATACATTTCCAAAGGGGATTTAGCTACACTGGGGGTTCAGTCCCCCAGACATCACTTTGAAATTGTAGCCAATTGACTAGGCGCCCTTATGTGTGCATTTCCAAACAATTTATTCCTTTGTGTGTAAAACAGACCATCATAAATAACATGGTATTTCCCAGAAAGCAATGCTATTGCTTAAAAATTAAATGTCCTGTGATTGACATTTAATAACAAGAAATCCAGTTTGAAATGAACACAAGAAATCATCATTATTTTAAGTCCACAACCCTGAAGGGAAACATGAGAGAGAAAATAATAAATAATACTCACACTATTCAATTCTATATAGGTTCTTATACAGCATTCATCCCCAGAGTCCAAGCACCCAGTACTACCGATAACAAATAATCCATCCTGTATGCACACAATTCTGCTATGATTGAAGTCGTTAGCAAAACTCCCACTGACTTTAATGAAAGCAGGGGCTAGCATCTATACCTTACTAAGAAGCTCTTATTCCTTTACAGCCATAGAAATCGAAGTATTTTACAAGAAGGCAAATTTCATTACTCCCTTTTACAGCTAAGAAGTAAAACAATTTGTGTGATGATCATCAGCAGAGGCCGGGCTTGAGCCCAGGTCATTTGATTCCCATTCTAGGGCCCAATCCATAAGGCCACAGCCTTCTAGCTAGGATTTATGCAATGCCTTTCATTTGAAATGTGCGTGACATGCTTCACAACAGTGATTCACAAACTTTCACATAGCATGGACCATATTACAATCAAGAGATTGTCTTGTGAGGTCTCTTTTCTCTTTGCAGCCTTGCAAAGTTCCTGTAACAACTACACAGAACAGAGAGCTTAGGAAAGTTTTGATACATTTTCATGGTCTTTAATGCACTAAGTGTTGTGTCATTTTAAATAAAGTGCCTGGAAAAGCAGCTGGGAGCAAGCAGACAGCACTAGGAGGCTGTGACTTCACAGCTCTGCAAACTGCCAGTGGTCAAACCACAATTTGGGAACCATTGCTTTAAAAACTATGGCCCCAATCCTGCAACTGGCTCCATGCAGATGCAGGGTCCATACATGTGGAATCAGATGCAGGATCGTGGCCTGTACACATCCACAAATTGCTTTTCTCAACAATGAAATGCAGCCATCTCTGGTCTGTGACTTGGCAGATGGTTAACACCGCACATTAACACAACACCTTAGGACAGAAAGTGCATACAAATCCTGGATACCCAACTGAAAGCTGTAGGAGGACTTTCAATTCGGCCCAATATAAAAGCCAACAGAGGCATCAGAACAGGACTCTCCTCTTCTCGCAGAATTGCCATGGGATGGGGTTTTTTATGAGCATAGTGGGACAGGACTTCAGTTCTGCATTTCCACGCCACTTCCAGCAGCACAGCACCCCCTAGCTGTACGGTGAACCATTGACTCAATGCTGATTCAGAGGGAAGCCTCACTTTCTGAATCTCCAGCAGCAGTCCAGCATACTTCTCCCATGCAAGCATTGGTGAGGCCTGAACTTGTGCTATCTGGGGAGATAAGAACACAGCTGGATGTGGGGCGGGCGAAACAAATCCGCCTTTTCCCCATCTCTTCTTCTTCTGAATGTCAGCCAAAAGTGAAGGAGAAAGAGGCTTATCCAAAACCCAGTGAAGTCAATGGGAATCTTTTGGATGTCTCTAAACGCTTAAGTACTTTGGATGTTTATACTTGGAGGCAGAAACTCACTCTTTTTATGCAATGATGTCATAGGTTCCATTACCCATTTGACAATAGCTATTAATAATGTAATCTTATATTCTGAACTCCACCTACTACTCCTGCTTTTTCGTATAAAACACCTCCCTCCGGGTCTCCTGGTGCATCTTGTCTTATCTGTACCTGGCTTCTCAACTCTGAGACTTTGACACAGAAGCTGCCTTTTTGCATTGTACATGGACAGATGGTAACAATACTAAGGACAGAAACAATTGTGTACTCATTGCTCCACGAGCAAATGCAAACGCCACTTGCAAACAGAGATGGAACATACAAAATGCCCTACTGGATTCGGCAATTAGCTATTCAGATTTATTACTCATAATCATAGATTCATAGATGCAAAGGCCAGAATGGACCATTGTGATCATCTAGTCTGACCTCCAGCATCACCCAGGCCAGAGAACATCCCCAAAATAATTCACAGAGCCGATCTTTTAGAAAACCATCCAACCTTGGATTTAAAAATGGTCCAGGATAGAGAATCCAATACGACCCTTGGCAAACTGTTCCAGTGGTTAGTAACCCTCACTGTTAAAAAAGTACGCCTTATTTCCGGTCTGAATTTGTCTAGCTTCAACTTCCAGCCATTGGATTGGGTTATTGCCTTTCTATGGTAGACAGAAGAGCTAGATTATTCTTTGTTAAAATCACAAGTAATGAATTCCAAGGCCAGAAGGGGCTATTGTGATCATCTAGTTCCAACAAGGTTGATTGAGCCAACAGTCCTAGGACTCTTGCAATTGTAGCAGTAGTCAGTCCTTAATACTGTACATAGAATCCTTAATACAAAATAGCCCCCGCCACCCGAAAAACTCCCCCAGACACAATAGACTGTGATTTTTAAAGGAGCCTGTGGAAGCTCTGCACTCCGAGAACATTGACTTTCAATGGGATTTGGGCACCTAACTCACTTAGGTTCCTGGATATTGAGGTATGCATAGTTCTTCCTCAGCATGCGGGGCTGGACTAGATGAGCTCTTGAGGTCCATTCCAGCCCCACGGTTCCGTGGAAATCCCAGTTCAGATGCATACAGTTTATTGTGCAATGCTGTGCTCAACCCACGCAGTGATTCGTTAGTGCCCCGAAGCTTGAGGGTTGATTACGCTCAATGCAGCCAGGAGAACACCCAAGGAGAAAGGCTGGATTTGAGAGGCAGGGTGACCTTGTGGTTACAGCATTAGACTGGGAGTCAGCAGGGCTTAATTTGTGCCGGGCCTTCCCAGAGCTGAGTCCTGGCACCTCTAGGCTTGCCCCATCATTTATGAAAGTAAAACAATGTAAAATGTATCTTGCTTGAGCCCCAATACCTAATTGCTTGAGCCCCGGTCTCTCTTTCATTACAATTTAAGCGCTGGGAGTCAGGACACCTGGGTTCAATTTCCAAATGTGCCACAAAACTTCCTGTAGCCTTGAGCAAGCCACTCAATTTCTCTGTGGGGTGGTTCCCCAGCTATAAAATGGGGAGAGAGCGGGAAGAAGAAGAAAAAACCTCTTTATCTCACAGGGTGTTATAAGGAGAAATTCCTTACTGGCTGTGAGTGCTCGGATACTGGAGAGACAGGAGTCATACAATACACAGTTAGACACAGTAAGCATGGTGCTGTGTTCATATCCATTTAATTAACTAACTAAGGTATTCATAGTCCCCCATCGTCACAATATCTTCAGATTGACCTAATTATTACCATTTTATGGGTGGGGATTCAAGGCTCAGAAAGGCTAAGTAACTTGCCCAAGGTCACATAAGAAGCTTGTGGCAGAGCTAAGACTTGAACCCAGGTCTCTTAGATGCCAATTTAGCACCGTAACCACAGGCTCAACCTTCAACTCAACCAACCTTCCTTCCTTTATGCCAATATGAGTACAACTCAGCCATTTAGACTGGGTTATCAAAGGTGCCTAAGGGCTTCAAGAATTCAGCTGCTATTGACTTTCAAGTGGCATTGGGCGGCTAATTCCACTAGGCTGTCTGGAAAATTCGAGTCCCACACACTATTTGCCTGTGTGTTGCTGCCCAAGTGAAGGCTGTGAGACATGCAGTCTCACCGGTGGCCAATAATGCTTGAGCTCTTTCTCAGACCTTGTGCATTAACCTACAAAATATGCAAAAGTAGGAAAACCAACCTCATTCCACAGCCAAATGATGTTAACCAGCTGCTAATACAGGAACAAATGCAGCTGGTAAATGGACAGGACCCTGTTCTGGTTCTGACCCAACGTGCGCAGAGGTGGAATGTCTTTGTGTGTCTTGTGAAGTCTTGCATGTCTGATGCAAAGTTTCAACAGCTGAAGGTCCACTAGTAGAGACGAAAGGATGGTTAGCTCAGTCTCCATGGACCAGTCAATCCTTGGCTTCTCTTTGGAGACTGCTAACAGGGCTACCAGTTGTAGCCAGTATTTATTTGTGTGCTGTAGGCTGTGAGTTGTCCATTAGGACCTGGGCTGAGGCCACCAATCCCATTTCATACAGTCCATTAAAAAGCCCTCAGCCGGTAACTAAACACTTTCAGTCACTGCCCGGGCTGTATGTAAACCAGGAACAGAGAGGTGAGGGGATGCCTTAGCCTTTTGCATCCCTTCGGTCATCCATTCCACCTAAAGCAATATGAGCTAGGGCCTGGAGATTTCGGATGCCCATGGGTTTGAGTACCATGCAAGAGATACCTTGCAGGTTTTAAGAAGGAGATGAACACCCATGTGAAAATCAGATGTCTTTGATTGGCCAATCCGAATCACTACTATGGTCTGAAAATGTAGGACTAAAACCAAAACAAACACATGTCTAACTCAAGCCCTACCCTGGCATCCCTACAAAATCATTAAGACACTTACTGAAAACCATTGTGTGCCTTCTTAGTACAAGATACATAAATCTGACATATATTTTCCCCCCTGCCTGGTTACTGCGAGTTCAAAAATCCGTTGACTAAAGAAATGTTCCAGTGCTTTTGCCATGAGTAATAGGCTTTTATTCAATGTGTGCATCTTCCTAATGATTCACTCGTCTCTTCTGCACATTGTACTCCCTGTCTGCTATTACATTTTACATCATTGCAAGCTCTGCCTTCAATAAACCTGATTCCGCCTGGCGTGCCCTGCCAAACCACAACATGTGAAGTCATGCACCAAACAGAATCGCATGTAAGTACCTCTCAAATAGGAGCTTTGGTGGTAACTGAGGGCCCCTCCTATACCTTTCTGGCTCGTTCTGAAAGCCTTTGAAGATTTCTGGTTTTGTCCAAAATGGCGATCTCTCATATTTGCCTTTTTAAAGTTTAAATTCATGCCTCTGATCTAAAATGCATCTGATTAAGTAAGACTAAATATGAAAACCCACAAACTCCTTTACCGGGACTTGACCCAAGCCTGTTGCAGTCTATTAGAATCTATTAGGAGGCAAAAGCTGGCAAGTGGCTTCAAAATACATTATCAAGTTAATGGTCACTGGAGGCCTCTCTTGCTGCAAGAGGGGGAAAATGTTACGGCCCTGGGCAGGACATAAATAATAATATTACGGCAGAAAATGAACTGCCGTTTGTTGTTGGTTATCGTCTCTCGACTTGAAAGTGACAAAAAACAAACACAAGGAATTTGTTTCTGTGCGGAGACATTGTGGGAGTGAAGGATCGTGCAGTTCTTGAGAACACTCAAGGAAACATCCGCCTGCCAAGGAGCCGTTACTGCTATAAATCTGTGTTTTGCCTGCTGGTTGCTTATTACAGCAGAGATTTTTGTTGACAAGGCTGGGAGAGACAGCGAGAAGAGTGATGGGGGGGGAAAAGCACATTTTCTTCCCACAAAATTAATGATGGGCGAAACCAGCCCCAAACTGTGAGGGCGGGACTCGATAGAAAGCCAGGAGCCTCCCACTGCTGCAGAGAAGGCTCCAGGAAACATATTGTACAACAGCCAAAGCACCTAAATGACTTAGAGACATGTTCTCCTAAATCATAGAGATGCTTTTAAAAATCCCAGCCACTAATACGGGATCACTACTGCTCTACTCAAGGAACAGGGACACAATCTCCACATGGCTATTTGTTTTTCCAGGCTATTTTCAAAAATGGGTCCATATTTAGGCTCCTAAATCAATTGCCTGATCTTCCAGAAGTGCTGAGCTACCCAGTAACAGGTGAAGTCAGTTGACCATGACACTGACGATGGGTCAAGCAAATCCCATTCAGAGTTCCGTTTTTGATCCAGATCAGTATCCCTGCATTCAGATGCTAATTCAAACTGCCAGCATATCATGGGCCTAGGAATATCTCTGAACAGGTTTTCAGTTATTCTTCTTTCCAGTTATGTTTGCATAACACCAAGAAAAAAGCAAGTTCTTTCCTTATTAAAAAAATAATGGCTGTTCTTTCAGATTTGAGATAAGAAAGAACAAAAATAAAGCTTTCCTAAGAGAGCACAGGGTGATGTGCCTCTTTTGTAACAGCAAAATGGCTGCTGGCTGTGCACAGGCAAAGTGTTTAGCCATGTAAAGATGTAGTATCCGGAAAAAACAAGGCACAGCAAGTATGTACAATTACACCTTCACTGCTTCTAGGTCAGCCAGAAATCCCATGGGAATAGATTTTCTTCTGGCATTTCAGCACTTCCACATCCAGACAGAAATGCAGCAAAACATGAAAAAAGGCTGAAAATGTATTAACTTCACATTGTGGAATACTCAGATAGGTTCAGTTTGAATTCAGCCCTAGAAAAGGGGGACAGGACGTCTCTTTCTGTTCTGATCCACTTTGGCCAACCCTAATAATGGCCTAAGTTGCACATAAAGATTTCCAGAGGAAAAGGGAAGATAGCAGGGCTGGAATCAGATCAGATTACATCAAAATATGTAACTCTAACAAAGTTGACCCCTTTCCCACCCAACATCATCCATCTACTCCAGAGCAAAACTGGAATAACTCTGGGCTTGCGCATATTGTGAGTTAGTGAATGGTAAACAGTAGATCAAAGCACACAACCGAATTTTTGGTAAACAGTAGCAGGGTCCATATGGCCACTTTGCATGCAGCAAGCTAATGCACCATAGATTTAGATCCCAGTTTACCATGCAGTAACTCACTGAATAGATTTCAGAGTAACAGCCGTGTTAGTCTGTATTCGTAAAAAGAAAAGGAGTACTTGTGGCACCTTAGAGACTAACCAGTTTATTTGAGCATGAGCTTTCGTGAGCTACAGCTCACTTCATCGGATGCATAGCATATCGTGGATCCGATGAAGTGAGCTGTAGCTCACGAAAGCTCATGCTCAAATAAACTGGTTAGTCTCTAAGGTGCCACAAGTACTCCTTTTCTTTTCACTGAATAGAGAAGCCCAGAGTTATTCCAGAATTGCACCAGACATCAGAATTTGGCCCACTATCCCTCCAGGACCGACTTTAAGAAAGCTTCTTGGAAAACTCAATGCTGAATTAAATTGATTGCAGACCATGCTAGAGGAGGAAACGTGAAGCCCATGACTTGAAAGCAGAGGCATTTGCCAACAGAGCCATGTGGAACTCAACGTTTTTTGCTAGGGAGGCAATGTGGTGCCGGAGATGCCCTCTCCTGGATGAAATGTAAAATTTCGGACATGACTCCTTTGAGTGGAGTGGTAGGAGGAGGAAACTTAAGAAGTTCCCTTTTGGAATGATTGAGGTTGTGATGGTGACAAAACAAGCAAGAGGGGTTGTTATAGAAGCAGCTAAAGATATGAGACTGGATTGAGCTGGGGGCAGATTCTGAGTAGCGAGGAAGATTTAGGAATCACCCACAAAGAGGTAGTAGCTGAAACCTATTGTAGAACGTTGCTTGTTGCTGTTAAACCACTTACATATCCCACCCAAAAGCTGGTTTCACTTTAGCGGTGCGTTAAGCGATTATGGTATGACACATTATGAACCATATTCATCGCTATACTCTGGCTATCTTGTGTCACTCCAGCGATGCAAAGCAGCCATGAACCTGGCTACGGTGGCTGGTTATGGCAGGTTTACAGCTGTTTCGCCTTGCTGGAGTGGTACAAAAGGAAACGTAGCCCACTGGTCGAATACTTTGGAACCCCTCTGGGGGAAAGGACCCAGAGATGTGTCAGTCTTCATCACGAAGCACATCAGCAGAGGTATGAAATCAGGGATTTTCAGGCACGCACTAACAGCTGAAAAGCCCAATGCCTGTAGCTTTTTGGATTCAGAGCCAAAGAATTTGTCCTGCCTTTATATAGAACTAACAGTGACATTAGCCAGCTTTGGCCAATTCACACATCCATTTTTACATGCTTTCCTTGGCCTCGCCATACACAGTATTAGAAGTCAGTTTCCTGTACAGATTCCTCAAGGCAAGTGGCTAAAAGTGATTAGCACTAAATTACTGAACGCAGAGAAAGGTCAACGCATCAGGAACTTTCCTATGCCATCAATCCCCTATCCCCCAAAACAGCCAGGTTCTTTAAAAATAGCCCCGCTGACTTTTTTACACAGAGAGTTTCAAGCCAACGTTCCCAAAGTTCGCTCTGATGGGACACCAAGATCTGGTTTCACCATGCATACGATTCTCATTTAAAAGACACATACTAAGATGAATCCATGTCAAAGGCTGATTTAAACAGACCAATTCTGCAGCAAGCTAATAACACATGCACAACAAGGTATTTTGTTTGCTAGCTCTAAACAAATTATGGATGTTAAATAAATAACTCCCGCCTGCTTAAATCAGTCTAAGCACGAGGAAGCGCCCGGCTGCATTTAATAAAAATGTTGTGTAAAATAAGGCCGATGCAGATGGCAAGGTTTATTTTTTTGTTTTCAAAGGGCTGTTTTAATTTTGATCCAGGCTCGGTAATTTCTCTTCTTGTTTGATTTCCCCCCAAGACTGTATTTCAGCAAACACAGGTTTCCCAGCTTGGATGATTGACCGGTCTGTGCTGAAATTTGCATTTGGGAGAGGTTTTTGTGAGCTTCTTCCTATAGGACCTGATCCAGTGCCGACTGAAGTCACTACAAGTCTCTCCATTGACTTCAGTGAGCTTTGGATCAGCCCAGATGACCTGATCGAACTCCTAATGAAATCAATAGAATGATTCCCGCTGACCTTAATAGGAGTTAAATTGGATTCATGTATTCTTTGGCCCACATATATTCTTCCAAAATGAAAAATGTCTGTTTTGTTTGAAATTTTTTGCTGAGTTTTTAGTGAAGTGAAAAAACAGACTTTTGTGTGTGTGTGTGTGTGTGTGTGTGTGTGTGCAATTTTTAGTTTTTGTTCCTCTCTCTTCCCCCTCCCCCTTCAGCTGGGGAAAAAAGAGGGAGAAAGCTGGGGGGAAAGAGGGACAAAGGAAACCTTCTTAGCTTCTTTTTTTCTTTTTAAAACTGGGAAAATTTTAACTAAAACAAACAAAAACAATCCAATCATTTTTCTATGAAAAATGTTCTTTTGAGAAAACTGTCAGTGAAAATTGTCATTTGTGTCATAACTACATTTTTAATTGAAAAAAAATGTCCCAATTGTTTCTTTCCACTAACCATCTGTCCCTCTGATCCTGCAATGAGCTCTGTGCAGACACAACCCTGAGCCCTTGCAAAGCCACGGAGGCCAATCTGGCTCCATGCAGATGCCAGGACCCAGATGCATAGAACGCAGAGCACCTGTTCCAAAGCTGCCCCTCTAGGGTTTTAGGTTCCGCTTCACTTGTACCTGGTTTAGCAGAGAAGGTGGGATGGAGTTCAGGACTCAGGTGTCCGGCAGGGTTACAATTTATAAGGAGCTTGTGGGCTTAATCAGTTATAGTGAGTTAGCAAAAGGGGAGATGGTGTTTCATAACTTCTAGGCAGAGGGCAAAGAGCTTGCTGGAAAAAAGCTCCATGGGATAACCTACAAGAAACAGGAGTGTCAGCTGCAAGGGCTATTATGGAGAGTCTAAAAGGAGGGCTGTGAAAAGTCCTGCACCAAGATTGAAAGACATACTTGAGCCCAGGAACTGGGCTGAAGAACTATTAGGTGGAACCCTGTAAAGGAGGGCATCAGAGAACCATGCACTCAGGGTGAGGCTAAAGCTGGTTAACAATTCACTGGTGCAGTGTTTTTCTGTCGGGGAGCACTATTTTCATAGAATCATAGAATCATAGGACTGTAAGGGACCTTGAGAGATCATCTAGTCCAGCCGCCTGCACTCAGGGCAGGACTAAGTATTATCTAGACCATCCCTGACAGGTGTTTGTACAACCTGCTCTTAAAAATCTCCAGTGATGGAGATTCCACAACCTCCCTAGGCAATTTATTTCAGTGCTTAACCACCCTGACAGTTAGGAAGCTTTTCCTAATGCCCAACCTAAACTGCCCTTGCTGCAATTTAAGCCCATTGCTTCTTGTCCTATCCTCAGAGGTTAAGAAGAACAATTTTTCTCCCTCCTCTTTGTAACAACCTTTTATGTACATGAAAACGCTTATCATGTCTCCTCTCACTCTTCTCTTTTCCAGACTAAAGAAACCCAATTTTTTCAATCTTCCCTCATAGGTCATATTTTCTAGAACTTTAATCATTTTTGTTGCTCTTCTCTGGACTTTCTCCAATTTGTCCACATCTTTCCTGAATTGTGGCACCCGGAATTGCACACAGTACTCCAGCTGAGGCCTAATTTGCGCGGAATAGAGCGGAAGAATTACTTCTTGTGTCTTGCTTACAACACTCCTGCTAATACATCCCAGAATTATATTAGCTTTTTTTTTGCAACAGTGTTACACTGTTGACTCATATTTAGTTTGTGGTCCACTATAACCCCCAGATCCCTTTCTGCAGTATTCCTTCCTAGGCAATCATTTCCCGTTTTGTATGTGTGCTAATGATTGTTCCTTCCTAAGTAGAGTACTTTGCATTTGTCCTTATTGAATTTCATCCTATTTACTTCAGACCATTTCTCCAGTTTGTCCAGATCATTTTGAATTATAATCCTATCCTCCAAAGCACTTGGAACCCCTCCTAGCTTGATATCATCTATAAAGTTGGTAAGTGTACTCTCTATACCATTATCTAAATCACTGATGAAGATCTTGAACAGAACCTGACCCAGAACTGATCCCTGCAGGACCCCACTCATTATTCCTTTCTAGCATGACTGTGAATCACTAATAACTACTCTCTGTGAACAGTTTTCCAACCAGTTATGCACCCACCTTGTAGTAGCTCCATCTAGGTTGCATTTCCCTAGTTTGTTTATGAGAAGGTCATACGGGGCAGTATCAAAAGCTTTACTAAAGTCAAGATCGACCACATCTACCAATTCCCTCCATCCACAAGGCTTGTTACCCTGTCAAAGAAACCTGTCAGGTTGGTTTGACACAATTTGTTCTTGACAAATCCACGTTGACTGTTACTTATCACCTTATTATCTTCTAGATGTTTGCAAATTGGTTGCTTCATTGTTTGCTCTATTATCTTTCTGGGTACAGGAATTATTATTTCTTATTTTATATCTTTCAGGGCACCAGGCATCTTCATGATGCAGTTAGACAGTTGTGTCAATATACTCACATCTGTTTGCCCCAGGCAGTTCCATACATCTGCTGGTATGCCATCAGGGCTGACAGCTTCAGTCTTTTTCACGTTGCTCAATGCTTCTGCAACGTCTTCTAGGACTGTTGCCATCAGATCCCAGTTTGGTTTCATAATGCAGCCTGGTTCTCTCTGATTCTCTTCATTCATAAGCCTTTCAAAGTAATTTCCACATGATTCCTTAATGTGGCTCTTGATTCATATATTTCCACTTTCATCTTTGATCCCATCAATCCCTTTAGTTCTCTTTTCGCAGGTCTTTGCGGTCTATATATTTCTTTCTCACCATCCTTCATTTCAAGATGAGCATATAAGCCTCCCCTGGCTTTAGCCTGAGCAGCTGCCACTTCCTTCTTTGATAAATGTTTGGCTTTTTTACGCTCCTGATGTTGGAGCATCACTTGCCTAAGTTTAAAACACTTTTTCATTTCCTTCCCGGCCTCTCAAACTTTCTCATTCCACCCCCAGATCCCACTGGGGAAAAAGGCTCATGGTTTTCTTTCACTCAGCAGGCTCTTGGCACATTCTTGAATTTTGCTTGCAATATGATCCACCATTGATTTGTATTTTCTCGTAACCCTTTTACACTCTGTCACAGCCAATCCCAAGCCCCTCTGAAAAAGGAGGAGGATTTGTGTCAGGCGGCATGTAAAACTTTTCCAAAGTTACTTGCACTATAAGATCAGGGTATAAATTTTCCAAAAGATATACTTTATCTCAACCTGAAATTGTGGGGCCAGATGCAGGAATAGATGGATGTAATTCGAGCTGAGTTTTCAGTTGGAATGATTTTCTGATATTAAATACAGTTTCCGCAAAACTGAAATTTTGCACAGGACAATTTGGTTTTGTTGAATTTTTTTGATTTTCTATTGCAAAAATACAAATGAAATATTTCATTTTATGTTTGTCCTTCCTGAATTGGAATATTTTGGGTTTTTGTACTAACCTGAAACATTTTATTTCAAAATCAGTTCAACAAAACATTAAAAAGTGCATTGCTCTATGGGAGTTGTAGTGTGGGTCCCTATTCTTTTGTCTGGGCTGGGCTTCCTAGAGGACTACATCTCCCATAATGCAATTCAGATTGTCCACAGACTGAACTACATGGTGCACCTTGGGAGTCACATGCCTGGGTGCATTATGGGAGGTGTAGTCTGTCCAGGGAGCCTGTCTCCTAGGGGAGAATGGCTCCTGAATGACAAGTGTCATAAGGCAATCCACCACTATGGGAAAATGTTGTTTAATGTTGAACTGGATTGAAACAAAGCATTCTGAGTCACTTCAGTAAATCGATAACAAACTTTTTGATCAAAAACACTGAAACAGATTTTCCAGAATTTTTCAAAATTTCCATTCGGTGAAAAGTTTTGACATTTCAATTTTTTCGTCCTGATGCGGGTTGAAAACAAATGCTGAAATGTCAAATTTCCAAGGGGAAGGAAGTTCCAAATTGAACTCATGTCTAGATAAATTTGTATGGCCTATGCTATATCAGATGTTAGATTAGATGACCATAACGATCCTTTATATGTCCTTAAAATCTGGGAATCTATGACATACACAAAACACTGAAATACATACACAGTTGCTGTCATAAATATAAAGGGAAGGGTAAACCCCTTTAAAATCCCTCCTGGCCAGAAGAAAAATCCTCTCACCTGTAAAGGGTTAAGAAGCTAAAGGTAACCTCGCTGGCACCTGACCAAAATGACCAATGAGGAGACAAGATACTTTCAAAAGCTGGGAGGAGGGAGAGAAACAAAGGGTCTTTGTGTCTGTTGGTACGCTGCTTTGCCGGGGATAGAACAGGAATGGAGTCTTAGAACTTTTAGTAAGTAATCTAGCTAGGTATGCGTTAGATTATGATTTCTTTAAATGGCTGAGAAAAGAATTGTGCTGAATAGAATGACTATTTCTGTCTGTATGTCTTTTTTGTAACGTAAGGTTTTGCCTAGAGGGATTCTCTATGTTTTGAATCTAATTACCCTGTAAGGTACCTACCATCCTGATTTTACAGGGGTGATTCCTTTACTCCTATTTACTTCTATTTCTATTAAAAGTCTTCTTGTAAGAAAACTGAATGCTTTTTCATTGTTCTCAGATCCAAGGGTTTGGGTCTGTGGTCACCTATGCAAATTGGTGAGGATTTTTACCAAACCTTTCCCAGGAAGTGGGGTGCAAGGGTTGGGAGGATTTTGGGGGGAAAGATGTGTCAAAACTATGTTTCGCAGTAAACCCAGTTAGAGTTTGGTGGTGGCAGTGGTTATTCCAAGGACAAAAGATAAAATTAATTTGTACCTTGGGGAAGTTTTAACCTAAGCTAGTAAAAGTAAGCTTAGGAGGTTTTCATGCAGGTCCCCACATCTGTACCCTAGAGTTCAGAGTGGGGGAGGAACCTTGACAGTTGCATACAAAGAACCTTATTACTGTTGGAGAGTTTGGGGAGTAATCATGTAGACTTTGTTTCAAAAATACCTCTTCAAATGACCATTCTCTTCCACAACCGTTTTTAGTTTAATATTTTGAATAATTACTTGTGGAGGGAAAGAAAAGTCCCTTGAATCCTCTTTCTCAGCCTTTGGATCCTTCCCCATCCATGCTACAATTAAGCCCATATTCCCTACTGGGCACCCGTGCAGTTCAGCTCTATCAATCTTGTTCTGTAACCGTTTTAAAGTCACGTCCGTTGACTTGTCATTTCCTGCCACTGCTTGCCCTTGCAAAGCTGCTGCTTTTCTGGCCTTTGAGAGTGATTGCTTGGGATGCACGCTTGGTCTTGGAAGAGGTGTGAAAAGTACTTTGAGTCAAATCTGGGGTGCGGCTAATACACGCCAAACATGTGGTCAGGTGGCTTAAAGCTAACTTTACATCTCCCCTCCATCCTGATGCTGCCTCTATGCGTAGCCAGTCCCCCAACGCCAAGGTAGAATAGCATGAGGTCTGCTCTAACTTACACAAGGGGTAAATGACATTGAGGGCCCCAAATCACAGCCAAGTTTTGGCTTCCTGTCCCTCGGGATTCAGCAGGGCTTTGGGAACAGATCGAGGAAGGAGCAGAGACAGGAGTAGTAGATCTGCAACTATCTACCAGCCGTTGGGATGGGGAAAGGGGCAGACCAGATATGGAGGTACTATACAATTGAGAATGTAGGGGGAAGTAGAGGCGGAGGTTAAAATAAGGAGGAAGTGGGTAGGAGCACTTTCCTCCTATTCTGTAGAAGAAAGAGAGGAGCTGCCACTCCTGTTTCAATCTGCTTTGTTAGTATGTATGATCATGTATTTATTTACATTGCAGTAGCATCTAGGAGCCCCACTCATGCATCAGGACTCCATTGTGCAAGGTGCTGTACGAATGCTGAACAAACAGACAGGCTTTGGTCCAAAGAGCTTACCATCTAAGTATAAAACAAGAGGCAGCAGATGGAGACAGACAAACAGGGGAGTACAAGGAATCAATGAGACAATATCAGTCTGCAAGATAGGCTTTAACTACTGGATAATGCAGCAGCTGGTTTCCTCGCGCTCCACAGCGTTGGCTCCCCTGTTCTGGAATAGCCAAGCACAAAGCCCATTGGCTCAGTCTGTGCAAATGCAATCAGGAATTAACTAGAGCTGGCTGGAAAAAAATAAAATTCATGAAAGATTTTGACATTTCAGTGTTGAAATAACTTTGAAATTTCAAAGTTTTGTGAAAATCAACATTTAAAAAAATCAGTTCCATTATGGCTACATTATTTCTTACTCTTCCCTTCCAAAGCTATGGATAGGTCTAGTGGACGTCTTGCCATTTTTTGTTACTATACAAATTCATTAATTATCTATCATGGGTAATTATCTGGTCCCCTTTGCGATAGCACCTGAGTGTCTCCCAATCTTTCACATATTTATCCTCACGCTCCTGTGAGGTAGAAAAGTGTTATTATCCCCATTGTACAGACAGGAAACTGAGTCACAGAGAGACAACATTACTTTCCCAAGGTCACAGAGGGAATCTGTGATAGAGAACCCAAGTCTCCCAACTTCCAGACTAGGGCGCTAACTATCCTTCCCCTGCAAGATCCATATTGACATCGGTTACCAAAAAAAAAAAAAAGAAGGACGCACAGGATGCTATATCAGAGTTGTATGATTGCAAATATCAGGACGTTGCACTGTTCCTCAAACTCCCTGAAAACCGTGAAAAGAACTTAAACCTTGTAGGGTCTTCCCCACCCTAATATGGGCCAAATATTCTCTTGCGCAGAGAGCCAGAACAAAGTCTAGGCCTGATTTACGTACTATGGAGAGGACATAAGTGGTACATAGCCCTTGTCGTTGCTCTCTACAGAGGGGTGAATGTCACCCAATGGGCTTTGATGGCCAATACCATGCTCTTGTGAGTGCTGTTTTCGGTAGCTAGGCTGGGCCATGTAGGACATTCAGCCAGAACGCCTCACTCTCGCGCTTCTCTGGATTAACCTCCCAGGATTTTTAACTTCTCCTAAAGCTAAACCCTACATGTAAGTTCTCTGTGTGTTACCCTGCATGTAGGGAATAGGCATATGACTTGATCTCAACTTTCTTTTCAATAAAGACGCTTGCCAGCCCACAAGATCTCTGCCAGCCGAGGAAGGAAGGGATGTGAGCAACAGAACAATTTTCAAGCACATAAGCCAAATTATAGTTGAGAGACAGATTTACGGACTAAACACTCACAAATGTGCCCACAAAAGTAGAGGCATCTGTTCTTGGGCACCACGTACTTCAATAGACTGGACGTTTATAAGGCCCAGAGCTGCTGAATGGCTGCTTGGCAGCATTGCTAGTTAAAGTCCTTGTAGAACTGTATGGTGGGTCTGTCCAGAGCTCCAGCCTTGGCACTTTGAGTAAACAAAACATCCAGGAGAGAAATGACTTTTCCAGAGGTATATGCAACCTTCTAGCCTGCAGAAGCAGTATGGTCCAGTGAATAGGTGTCGTGGGGCGACTGCCCCACTCCAGCAGAACAGAGGTTAAAAGCAGCCCTGGCTGGGATAAAAGGAGTGAGAGCAGCTGAGGGAGTAGCTGACCACAGTGTGGCCATCTCAATCAGGACCTGGCTGGCCCTGATAAGAGGGTTGGGGGGAGGGGGGGCAGGAGTCTCTCTCCAGTCTCGGAGGGAGAAGGACCTAGCTGCCTGGGAGAAAAGGGTAACTGAAGCAGACCACGGCTGGGAAAAGGCAAGAGGAGCTGGTAAGCTTCAGCCTGGCAGCTCCCCAGGTTGAGGCCTGGTTACTGGGGCTGGAGAGGGGCAGCCCGGGGATAGGCAAAGGCTGCTGGTCCGACCCCCTTGCCAATGATGAGGGGTCATTATAGGCTGCAGTCTGCCCCAGAGAAAGGGGGCTAGATGATGACTGGAAGTAGCCACTGAGGCAAGGTGGGCTTAGAGGGCGGGGGGATCCCCTGGGAGGGGAGCCCCAGAGCGTGGGGGCTCTGTGGTGGGGCAGTACCCCGAGGTAAAGGGCACCAAGGTCCGGGAGGGTCACGGGGACCCGAGGCAGGTGAGACCTCCCTCGGGGGGAGGGATAGCTCAGTGGTTTGAGCATTGGCCTGCTAAACCCAGAGTTGTGAGTTCAATCCTTGAGGGGGCCATTTAGGGATCTGGGGCAAAAATTGGGGATGGGCTTTGAGCAGGGGGTTGGACCAGATGACCTCCTGAGGTTCCTTCCAACCCTGATATTCTATGATTCTATGAGACACATGCCAGCAGAGGGCGCTCCGAGGCTGCACTCGAGCTAATTCACGGACGACCAGCAGGAGGCGCCGTATCGGTGAGTCTTCGCTCTGCTACACAAGGGCACAAGAACTGAGACTCAGGAGGCTTGCACTGTAGTCCCGATTCTTCCAGTCGACATAATTATTCCATCTCAACGAGAGGCGGAAGCTATGTGAGTCGGAGAGCGTCTTCCACCAACACAGTGCGGTGTAGATGCTGCTTAAATCGATGTAACTTATATCGCTCAGGGGATGTTTTTTTTCAACATAAGTTATGTTGACTTAAGCGGTAGTGCAGACAAGCACCTAAGCGGACAGTTACAGGCCATTTAGGTCCATAGGGATTCTTAAGAGGGGAGATAGGCTAACCCATAATCCCAACATCTACTCAACAACGTTACAGAGGATTGGGGAGCTGCACGTTCCTCATGGCCATCTTGCTATCATAGCAGAGGCAGTTGGGAAAGATGATTTTATTTTCCCGTTAAAAATACTTTTAATTAATTACACAAAAACAACAATCATTTTTGGTAGAAATTTTTCTTCACTTTTTTGTGTTTTGATTGAGGGGAAGAAAAAAACAACAACAACCCACAACCCAAAATTAAAAAAGGTGCCTTTTTGGCAACCTTAAACCACAATATTTTCAGGGTTTTTTTATAACTCCCCCTCCCCCAAATGACCAAAAATAGAAATGTCCATTTTGACTAAAAAGCCATTATCTGTGAGAACCAACCTTTCAATTGAACATTTTCTATCCAGCTGTGGTTTTAGCTCTGTGAAGACATTTCTTGTCTCCCATCCTGCAATCCAAATTTTTTCAAAGGAACCTGATGAGATGGTGCAGAAAACATCTGCAGAGAGGGCAGAACTTAGAGGCTGGGTGACCAACAACTGGAATTGTGGGTGCTCTTCTGAATTCCTCATAAGTGGGATATTCTGACATGCAATAACACTGATCCTCCAATGAAAAGTGTGAGTCTTTTAAATATCTTTCAGAGTAACAGCCATGTATTCGCAAAAAGAAAAGGAGTACTTGTGGCACCTTAGAGACTAACCAATTTATTTGAGCATAAGCTTTCGTGAGCTGCAGCTCACTTCATTGGATGCATACTTTGGATCCTTTTGTTGTTTATTATCAGAAACTTGGGATTGTTTCAGGCAGTGAGATTGGAATTTAAGGTTCCAGAACTGATTTTTTTTCGTGGGTGGGGGTGGGGGGAGAGATAAACCATAAAAGATGAATCACAAGACTCGGTGCGTCTCATTAAATTAGGCACTTTGGGTGGAATTCACCCCTCTGCGGGGGTGGGGCAGCACAATTTCCATGAGCCATTCAAATCCCCCTAGCAGGGCTGCTGTAGGGTCAGCCACCTCCTGAGCGCCCCCTTGTGGCTAGAGGTCCCACTGCAGCCCCCTGCCTTAGTTTCCCCCTCTTCAGGCCCCCCTCACACAGACTTCACACACTTCTTCTGTGGTCAAAATACCCCTTGTTGCGGTCTCTGTTTATTCACAGAAAAAACTCAAAGTCCTAAATTAAGATCCAGCAGACCAAGATTTCTCTCCAACTCCCAGGCCTTTCTGTCTGGAGAGCTCTGCTTGGTTACGGTCTCTTCTACATGCAAGAAACTATACTAAAAAAACAAGTTAATTAAGCAACTACTTAACTAATTACCTGTACCACCTTTCTTTGGGTTATTTTAATTTTGACATCTTAACTAAAGAAAAGGATTCCAGTGTTGAATTTAGTTTTATAGAGTTTTATTACATTTCCTTAACAGCTGCTAATGGTATAGGATACAAGAAGGCAAAAATAGCGGCACAAGTCCTAGGAGAAGTCACAGAGGGGTTGGACGACCCAAAACTAGATAATAGGTGGCATACAAAAGGATTTGATTCATTGTGGAGTTTCCAAGGAACTGCTTTGAGACCGACTGGAATGGAGAAGGAGGATTGAGGAGTCGATCCCATATATATGGGACTAAAGTTAGAGGAAGAATAATTATGATTTGGGCAACATAAAGTAGAAAACCGGTCAATATAACCATTCAGGTTTTCAGAATCAAATCACACAACCACAGTAGAAAATAACACTTATCCTCAGTCACTGCACAACGCAACGTCGCTTCAAGAACTGTTGTTCTCCAGCAGGCTGGAACAGCTGTATAAATCTTCCATGTCGGATGGCCTTGTTTTAACAACAACGGCGGGACCTTGGTATGTATGGCTGAGCTGAGTCTGTGCATTGTTAATCAAACAGTTCCATTTCTGATTATTCCACTCAGTAGTCCAGTGTCTTTATACACACATGCTATTTGGTTTCCGTTTCTTTTAGTTACTGCCTCTCTCAGTATAGGTGTATTTCACTAACTTGACAGCATAAGCATGCTTGATCGCACGTATTAGCTTTACTTCTTCACTTTATTACTTAAACTAAAGGAAATCAGCATGAATGTAGCCCCTTTCTTTCCTAACAGCATTGCCCACGAGGTAAAAAACCCTGTCAAACTTGACAATATTTCGTCCACAGCTGTATTTCTTACAGTCAACTTCCCTTTTACACATAGAACAAACTTCATTTAATCATAATATTAGATTTCACGAGGCTCCCTGTTTGTCCACTGGATCTGTCACATCATATCAGGTCTTAACATTTAATTTAATTTGTAATTCATTTGCTCATTCACAGCCAGGGAAAAAAGGGAAGCCGCGTTAGCTGCACCAGTGGCTAGGCTTTGAGTTTTCATCTCTTGGGCTTCAGTTCTATCTGTTCTAAAACAGCCTGGATGCCCGGGCCATTCTTAACTAGTAATAACCCATAACTCAGGGGTCTTAGTTGCTACCCTCGCCTCCTGCCTGGTAAGCTTTGCAGTCCCTTCCTTTCTTCCTCCTGTTTGCTTAGGGTCTCTCCTGCCTTATCAGGTTACTCCCAACCCGTCCCAGCTGGAGTTTTTGTCCCAAATCCCTATAGTCTCCTTGGTCATTCCACCACCTCACTGCAGCTCCCAGCCGCTCTTTATAGGGGAAGCACCAGACCCCTTTCAGTGGTGCCTCTTAGGAATCAGGGCTCGCTAGCTCCAGGCCCTCTAGCCCTTCCAGGGCAAGCTACCCAGTTCCAAGGGCTGAGTGGGT
This sequence comes from Chelonia mydas, assembly GCF_015237465.2. Lineage (NCBI taxonomy): Eukaryota > Metazoa > Chordata > Testudines > Cheloniidae > Chelonia > Chelonia mydas. The sequence continues at coordinate 255,340,645 of NC_057850.1, forward strand.
GCTTAGCCCTAGTGCTGACCCCCTGCACAGGAATGACTTTTGCCCTCGTCTGTGCATTTGTATACCAGGCATGGCACCCATAACTCCACCACAAGGTTTGTAACCAGTCTTGTGTTGTAATGGTACTGAGCCAGTTCCGGTTGTGTTATTTACTCAGTCCTAGCTCATTCAGGCAAAACTCACCCTCACTTTGGTGGGAGCACTGGTTGAGTTAGGACTCTGGGAGATCAGGCTTCGGCCCATTATTAGGGGATTCTTTAGGGCTAGATCCCTTTGCACACCATGTCTCAAAGTGAGCTCCTCCCTTCTGCCATCGGATGTGGCGGCCAATAAGTGAGCTTGGGGGAGGGGGGCAGGGCGGGGTAGTGAATTAGGGTTGGACACAGGGAACAGTAAGGAAGAGTTCTATGAAATTTCAGAACCCAGCACTCTCCTGGGGCCAGCTCCAGAGCCTACCGACCTCAATCAAAAGACTCCCATTGACTTTGGATCTGACCCATGAAGGGCCAGTGCGTCTCATTGCACTATTTGTCCTCCTCTCTCCTTTGTTTGTTGTTCCTTTTCCCCACCCTAGCAAGGTATTTTCTAGGCACCAGAGCGGGACGTTGCTTCATTCCGAGCCCAAGCCAAGCTTAGATGCTGCTGCCCTGATGAATACCAAGTGGGAGTGGCACCTATAACAATCAGACGGAGTGCTAAGGAAATGCCCTGCCTGCATCTGTGTTTGCTCTACAGTAGAAAGGCAGTTAATAAAAATAATAAATAAGGAGAGAGAATAGAATCCCAGCAAGCAACTGCACTGGGAAGAGAGAGGCTCTGGTTCTCATTTATACCCTTTAGGTTCCCAGAGCAGTGTTAAGGGGCCTTAGTGTAAATGAGATTCAGACACTACTTTCTTTCCGGTGATCCTATGGGATGACTCCCATTTTGTCCCCCATCTAGCTCCCTTTCTCAACCCATTGTCAGAGCTTGGCTTGCAGGGACATCTTTTTCATTTCAGAGGCTCGGGATGGCATTCTCTCCTTGATACCAATAAGCAAGGGGCCAGCATCACGGGACCCTCATCTCCGCTGGGGTCTTTAGCATGACCATAATGCAACCAACATCAACGAAAGGCGCTATATGCGAGAGCAAGTGTAAATTATTATTGTTCATGTGGGTTGATGGTTTGGGAGCTTTTGTCTGAAAAAAAGATTTTTGATGAAAAAGGGTTGTTGTTTTTTTTTTGTTATTGTTTCCTAAAAAGTGGAACATAGCTTTATGGTAAAAAAAAAAAAAAAAATGGATTGAACAAAACAAACAAACAAAATCACCCCCCCCTTTTTCATCATCATTTTTTTCCAACAGAAAATTGTTCCAAGAATTTCAGTTAAATGAACATTTTCCATTTTTTGTCTGTTTTTCCATGGAGCAGAGGGGCAAGGAAGGGCGGGGGGGGAGAATCATTTCCCAACTGCCTTTAATCATTACTACCCACTTGAAACAGAAGAGGACTCTGATATAAAAGAGAATTAAACGTGAGCTTGGTTTTCATTTTAAAGCTCTTAGCAGCCAGCCTCTTCTCCTTTTCCACATCGGTGTTTGCTTTGCTGGCAGGAGTGTGTTTCATTCATTCTTTTTATAGCTGAAAAACTTCTTACTAGTATCTTTGTTAGGCTTGTGGTACAGACTTGAGGTTTTTCTCCTTTTTAGTAAGTTTTATCAGGAGCCTTCAGAGAACGCTGACAGTGCAGCAGGGCCCATTAGAATCATAGAATATCAGGGTTGGAAGGGACCTCAGGAGGTCGTCTAGTCCAACCCCCTGCTCAAAGCAGGACCAATCCCCAATTTTTGCCCCAGATCCCTAAATGGCCCCCTCAAGGATTGAACTCACAACCCTGGGTTTAGCCTGCCAATGCTCAAACCACTGAGCTATCCCTCCCCCCTTCTGCTGCCTCAGTTTACCTTCTTCCCCCAATCAATCAAGCCACCACAACTGGGGCTTTCAGATTAATTTTTCCCTTCCTGGAGCTGGATTATTAACAAAGCAACAATTTTCCAAACAAGTTTCCCTCACCTCCAACTCCTGCTGGGTCACAAATAGAGCAGTGCAAGAACTGGAATCTCACAGGAAATTTCTTGATTTCCAAATGTGTTGAGTTCCAAACTGAAAGAAAAAAAAACAATGAACCGTTTCCCCACAAAAATGAATGACTCAATCAATCAATCAAAATATTTCATTTCCATGTCAACTTTTTATAATACGAAATAAAACGAATTTTACAATAAAACAAAAAATTTTTCACAAAAACTGGTCCATTCCCAGCAGTGTCAAAATGGATCATTTTTGTTCTGATAAGATTAAATTTCATCCATATCAATATGTTGCCGCTGGACATTTCAGATTCAGCAAAATAGTTTGTAAGAGGGAATCATAATATAATCGCTATGGGCTGCAGTGCCAGTGACAACGCTGCTCCTGTCTCCTCCAACTTCGCCTGGATCCAGACAGACAACCTGACCCTGGATGCCGCTAACCAGATCCTGGTGTGGACTTGCAGAGACAGTGGCCTGCATTTCCCACTCTCAGAAAGCCAGGCTGTGGGCACCATCCAGTGTGAGAGGTGCTTGCTGGTGGAATCGCTCAGGAAACAGGTGGGAGAGCAACAGGAGGAGGTGGCTAGGCTGAGGAACATCCATACCCATGAGGAAGTCCTCGAGAGTATTCATATGGAGATATCCAAGGCTGAGGAAGCTATCCAGCTATAGAGGACTGCTGTCACACCACTGGGGGAGGAGGATATGGCTTTGTCACAGGGAGGACACTGGCTGCTGGTTACTTCTGGCAGCAGGCAGTGTTCCACCCCTACTCCCAACCCACCCACCATGGTAATGGAAAACCAGTATGCTGCCCTGGCAACGAGCAATGAGGAATCACCCCCAAAGGTGGAGAGAAGCCATGTACCCCCAAGGCTGGGAAGATAATAGCCACCACTCCCAGGAGGAAATGTAGGGTGGTGGTGGTTGGTGACTCTCGTCTGAGTGGGATGGAGGCACCCATCTGTCGCCCCTGACATGGCATCCCAGGAGGCATGCTGCCTGCCCGAGGCCTGTATCTGGGCCATTATGGAGGGATGGTCGAGGATCATCCGGCCCTCTGACTACTACCCCATGCTGCTCATCCATGTGGGCACTAATGATACTGCGAAGTATGGCCCTCAGCAGATCAGAAGTGACTACAGGGCTCTGGGAATAAGGGTGAAGGAGTTGGGAGTGCAGGTGGCGTTCTCTCTGATCCTTCTGGTCAAGGGTAGGGGCTTCGGCAGAGACAGATGCATCCTGGAGGTGAATGCCTGGCTGCGAAGATGGTGTTACCAGGAGGGCTTCAGCTTCCTTGGCGACAGGATGCTGTTCTGGGAAGAAGGACTGCTAAGCAGATATGGGGTCCACCTATCGAGGAAGGGGATGAGCATATTTGGATACAAACTGGCTAACCTAATGAGGAGGGCTTTAAACTAGGTTCAAAGGGGGCAGGTGACCAAAGCCCACACGTAAGTCAAAAACATGGAGACCTGGGAGAAGGGTCAGAATTTGGGGGGAGCATGGGCTGTTATAGCAGGCATAAAGGAGAGACAAGACAAAATTGCAGGGGAGGGAGGAATCAGATCAGTATCTTAGATGTCAGTGTACTAATACAAGAAGCATGGGGAATAAGCAGGAAGAACTCAAAATGCTAGTAACTAAACACAACTATGACACAGCTGGCATCACGGAGACTTGGTGGGATAATATGCATGACTGGAGTACTGATATAGAAGGGTACAGCTTGCTCAGGAAGGACAGGCAAGGAAAAAAGGGAAGAGGCATTGCCTTATATATTTAAAAATGTATACACTTGGACTGAGGTTAAGATGGAAATAGGAGACAGACTTGTTGAAAGTCTCTGGGTAAGGATAAAAGGGGTAAAAAAACATGGATGATGTCATGGTAGGGGTCTACTACAGACCATCAAACCAGGAAGAAGAGCTGGATGAGGCTTTTTTTAAACAACTAACAAAATCATCCAAAGCACAGGACTTGGCAGTGATGGGGGACTTCAACTACCCAGACATCTGTTGGGAAAATAACACAGCAGGGCACAAATTATCCAGCAAGTTCTTGGAATGCATTGGAGACAATTTTTTATTTCAGAAGGTGGAGAAAACTACTAGGGGAGAGGCTGTTCCAGATTTGATTTTGACAAATAGGGAGGAACTGGTTGAGAATTTGAAAGTGGAAGGCAGCTTGGGTGAAAGTGATCATGAAATGACAGAGTGCATGATTCTAAGGAATGGTAGGAGGGAGAACAGCAAAATAAAGACAATGGATTTCAAGACGGCAGATTTTAACGAACTCAGGGAGCTGGTAGGTAAGATTCCATGGGAAGCAAGTCTAAGGGGAAAAACAATTGAAGGCAGTTGGCAGTTTTTCAAACAGACATTATTAAGGGCACAAGAGCAAACATTCCCACTGCATAGGAAAGATGGGAAGTCTGGCAAGAGACCACCCTGGCTTAACCAGGAGATCGTCAATGATCTAAAACTAAAAAGGACTTTTTTTTTTTTTTTTTTAGTTTTAGACCATTGATGAGAGGGGCGTGGCAGCCACTAACAGAGGTACGGAAGTTCAAGTGTCGAGCTTTGATAGTACAGGAAAATGGTGAATTCAGCAATGAACTTATAAGCAGAAGAGGAAAGACATGTACTAAATGGAGAAAAGTGAGCAGCGTGATCTGAGATAGGAGAATGTCTATCAAACTGAAAAGTAAGAACAAGAGGGTAATTATGTTTGCACTTTGGTACGTCTCTGAATGTTGGGCCCTGAAGAAGAAACAGGAGCAGATCTGGAATAGAGTGGAAATGAAAATTTTGAGATGCATGCTTGGAGTCACAAGGATGGACCATGTTTGGAATGAAGGAAGGAATGAATGAATGAAGGGAAGTGTGAAGGTGATACCAATTATAGACAAGCTGAGGGAACCTAGGCTTAGATAGTTTGGGCATGTGAAAAGGACAGAAGAATATAAAGGCAACAGGACATTCAACTTAGAAGTGGAGCATAAGAGAAGGGTTGGAAGACCCCAAACTAGATGGATGGATGTTATACAAAAAAAAATTGATTAGCTGTGGAGTTTCTGAGGATCTACTTCAAGACACACTGGAATGGAAAAGAAGGACGTGAAGAACCAACCCCATATAGGTGGGACTAAGGCTAGAAGAATAACAATGGAGAGTCCACCACAATCCTTGGTAAGCTCTTCCGATGGCCACCTCCACTCACTATTAAAAGTTTACACTATATTTCCAGTTTGAACTTTTCTAATTTCACTTTTCCAGCCACTGGGGGTCTGATGGGTCTCTCTATACACCTCTCCCGCTCTCTACCACATCCACACACAGTTAGATACTGCTGGCCAAATTCTGTTCTCAGTCACACCGGTGCAACTCCATGATCCCAGTACATGTAATATGTAGTGGGTTTAGAATATAGTGGATAAATCTGTAAGTGCCTGGGGCAAGACTCTCCCTAATTCACAATATTCAGGTGCATTTTATATTTACGGAGTGCCAACTGCAAGCATCAGATGTGCCATGGAATAAAAAAAAAAACAAAATGCTGACTATTAAAAATCCATTTATAAGCAGGTACAACCAGACTAACTACCTAAGACAGTGTGGGTGTCTACACTGCAGTCATGGGGTGTGATTGCAACTCAGGTAGACACAGCCGAACTAGCTTTAATCTAGCTAGCTCAGGTAGCAAAGCAATAAAGCTGTGGCAGCACAGGCTTCAACCGCAGGCTAGCCACAGGAGTAACTACCAGGTGGGCTCATACAGCTGGGGCTGCAAGGGCTTTCCTGCAGTTGAACTTCATGACTGGAGCGTAGACATACCCAGAGTCATATGCCACAGGTTGCATTCATGGGTTCATAGGTTGGGAGAAACTCCTCTTCAGTTAGCTTTTAAATTCCTTTCTACGTTGCTCTGGAACCTTACATTTCAGCCTGTGCTGGGACACGCAAGGATTTTTATTCCAGGATCTCACCATGGAGGACAGGAATTGTCTGTTGGGCAGGTGGAATTCCAAGCTTCCTGGACTGCACACACATATTTCTTCCTTCCTCCTTTGCTATTCCAGCTCATTCTCTTGGCTGCATTGTTTGTTCCTCCCCATAAAATTTTTTCCCTGACTGTAAGCAAGACATCCACTTCTGATATATATTTGCCTCCTTTCCTGCATTGAGTTCTTGCACTAGACTGGACCAGTGCATGGTTCTCAGGAGCAACGGGGCCCAGTGATTTTTACAACTTCCTATCTTCTCATTCAACTCAAGTGGTAGCGACCTGTCCTTTTGGTTCTGAAGTCCCCATGTTTGCTCCCTGTTGACAACTGGCATGTCTCTGTGGGTGCTGCCATGGTCCATTACATTTCTACTTTCCAATTTTATTTGCTAGCCCTACTGTTATGCTTGCCTATCTATCATTATATAATTGTTTATTGACATCACAGTAACATCTAGAATCCCCAGTTAGGTCTATTGCATTAGTCACCATTCAATCCTAGTTAAAGAACTAATGGGGCCTGATCCATTGTTGTCCTGCACCTTGCAGGGTCATTTACTGCTGCAGCACTTCAGTGTAGATGCTACCTAGGCGAATGGAAGGGGTTCTCCAGTTGGTGTATGTAATCCACCTCCCCAAGAGGCAGAATTCTTCTGTCGGCCTAGCGCTGTCTATACTTGGGGTTAGGTCAGACTAACTGTGCCACTCAGGGGTATGGTTTTTTTTCATTAGGTAAACTGACCTAATTTTCTAGTGTAGACCAGGCCTTAGGGCTTGTCTACACTGCAGAGCCTTTGCCAGTGTAGCTATGCTGGCAGAGCCACCCGGTGGAGAGCCGCATAAAATGACAGAAGAGTTCTGTCTACACCATCTCCCCGAAGGACATTAGCCAACCCGACAGAAGCATTGTGTTGGCATCGCAACATCTACACCAGATGTTTTTCTGGAATAGCTATGTTGGCTAGGAAGACAAGTTTCATACTCCGCGATGACATTTCTGTGCCAACACAACTTTACAGTGTAGACTAAGCCTTTAGTGAAACTAATACTGAATTCACACAGAAACTGTAAGTAGTATAAATTGGTGTAAATGGTATTGGAATACTCTAAATAACTTGGAAACTAAAGCTATTATACAGTACTGTAAATCTACTGGTGTTCCTTCCCTGTTGCATCTATTCACATATAAGGTTTCAACATAACACCTAGGCCTCTATGCTTTAGCAGACACATATGAACATGCTCCTCTCTGATCTTCGTTCAAAGATGATTTCTCAGTCTTTATAGTGTGGCCATAATATGTAGTGTGTATCACCTGGACTCTTCAGAACTTGAGAGGAAAGACAGTCTCTCAATTCTTTTCCAAACACTCCAGAATCTGGTAATACAGCAGTCATGGGGGGGAGAGAAGAGGGGGAGAGGGAGAGGTCTCCGCATCTAGCTGCATTTCAGCCCTTGGGTTAACAGCTGACTGGACCTGTTGCTGGTGAAACAGAAATCTGTAGCCTGTATCCAAAGTGGCACAGAAATTGGGATCTACATATAAAATATCCATTCCCTGGATCTCTACAAGGCTGTCACTCTACAGGGCACCGTCCTTTTCCCATAAGCCCAGCTCAGTCAGGCAAGAATATACATGCTTTTACCTCCCTGAACTTGGCCACAATTTCTGAGCCAGAATAAGTTCAAAGCAGTTAGCTGGTAGCTATAGCCTCTGTAGCCTCTAGAGGTAACAATGCTCCCCTCCCAGCTCTTCCACTAGGTCCACATCATGGTGGATCAAACATTATCCCTAACCATTAAACTTCCCTAGTCAGTAAATGTGGAATAACACTCACCTGTTGCGCCAAGTGGTCAATGTGTTGAGACCCAGCCCTTACAGCAGACACGTCGCTTGGTCCTGGTTGATCAGGCACTGAGCCAGCACCAAGTTAACGTCTATATTTATAACCTCCTCCTGCGCTTTGATTGGCTCAGCGCTTGGATGGTGACTGTGCGCCACCTGCCAGGTGGATTGCCCACAATGAAAACTTCCTATACAGCTTCAGATACAGTGACTGAGCGAGCCTCGTAAGTGCCGCACCCTCGTCCTAGGAGTTTATGGGCCCTTGTAGCTGAGTTCCCTGCACCTCTGCACGTGTGCAGAATTAAGTATCCAACTAAGAGCCATGTTCCCTCCCCCTTGCTTCTCTACTGTTCTTTGGGCCAAACAAATGCAAATGCTGTAGTGGTTTACAGGTGTAAAACACTAGCAGATCAGAAGCCCCATGATTTACTCACATGCACTTTGCATACACTCTTGCATGGGACTGGACTATGTTATGCAGGACGTCAGATTGGATGATTAAAATGGTCTCGTCTGGTCTTAAAATCTACTAATATGTGACTGGCAACATGATGTGCAAGGTGATCATGAATTGGGCCCATTCTCCTTCCTAGATTTCCTTTCAGTGCCACTCTCCCCGCTTTTTCTTCCCCTTTTGCATCCTCCCCCATGGCTCTGGAGTTGATCCCAAGGTTGCCCCAGGGATGCTAAGAGAGGTCTAGCCAGAGCATTCCCTCTGGAGAGTTTCTCAAAGTAATTCCATCTAACAGAACAAAAGCTCCAGAAAAGTACTATATTTCTTACAAACCAACAGATGTTTTAATGCCTTGCCAATGCTTCATAGATGGCTGCGTATTCACACTGTCAGGGCTGTAAACTTAATAAATTGCATTTAATACTGAAATAAATACAGAAAGCCACATTGAAAACAGACGAGAAAGTATCCATGGCTTATATAAGAGCAAAGTGACTGGTATGAGCTCTTCCCCGAAGCCCACATGGGTGTATGCATACACAAAGTGAATGTTCCCAATTAGCTGAGGGGTTCTGGGTTACCCAATTTAAGTCAGGCTCACCTGCAAAAAAAAGCACCCGCATAAATAGAGGCACTGTCATGCCGGGAAAATTGGGTAATGCTATGCAAATAGCTATTCCAAGGAGAAGGCTGAGTCTTTAGCCATGCCAAAAAGCATTGACTAATGGTTTCCATCGTGAGGCTGGTCGTTTTTAGCTTCATTGCCATGAATGGCGTTTCTGAAGTATTCTTATGACCAATGTAATTGTAGGCGATTCTGGTGGATGGCACAAAACAGTGACTGTCCGAATATGGCATTGGCTGTCAGAAGGAGTCAGCGCTCTGGCACTGCTGAGACTGACTTACTTATACAAACGGAGCCGTTTATTGTTCCATGGGATAACATTTCAGGGCTGATTTTCCAACACTCTGCCAGCCGAGGCATCTTTTACACCACTGAGCGCCCAATATACCATTACCCTACAACTCACACAGTCTCTTATACCAATTTTTACACCCACCTTGCACTGAAGACCAGACTTGGGGGCAGGAGGTGACACTGCCTGGTCATAGACTGGCAGCAGTCACGTGATTGCCCGTGATTAACTGGGAGTAACCCTGTGCTGTTCTTAGGCACCTGGAGTGCAGTCATGGATATCTGGCGCCACGGACCTCCACTGTCCAGGTGTATTGTTGTTGTTGTTCCTCTGGTGGACTGCACGGGGCACAGGGCAATGGAGGGTCAGGCGCAAGGTGCCAGGCAATGAGGAATCAGACCCTGAGGGTCTGACTGCATTGCAATTAAAAATTTGCAGCTGGCCCATGCCAGCTGACTTGGTCTTGTGGGACTCCAGTAAGGGGCTCTTTGATTGCGGTGTAAATGTTCAGGCTCAGGCTTGCAAGGTGGGAGGATCCCAGCACTTGGGCTGAAGCCCAAGCCCTAATCTCTACACTCAATTAAACAGCCCCTTAGCCTGAGCCCTGCAAGATTGAGTCACCTGGCACAGGCCAGCTATGGATTTTCAATTGCAGTGTAGACAGACCTTCAGACTGGACTAAGTGATTCTCTCCTCTGTAAGTTACAGGTAATTCCTATTGAAATCAATGAAAGATACTCGTGTCCAGTCGTGGGCGGGGGGATAGTGGGTCTTGGCTCTGCTAGTAGGATCAACGTGCTCACGTTGCTTTCCAGCTATTGATTTCGAAGAAGGGTGTGAAATCCATCTGTTCCCCATTTAGCTGCCCCTTTGTTGGGCCTGATCCAAAAGGCTCTGAAGTCAATGGGAGTCTCTCCATTGACCTCAGCAAGCTTTGGAGCAGGCCCTTTAAGGTCAAAGGCCTGCTTTGCCACTGTGTGAAATGGGTGTAAAATGCTGCCACTCAGACCTGCTAGTGTATTATGCCTATGATACGCTGGTCTAAATACCTTTCTCAAGGTGCACGGTGGTAGAGAACGAGGTCCCCATGTCTCTATGCCAAAACCAAAGTGCTGAAAACCAGCATTTACTGTATGGAAAAAAAAATCTTCCCCTTTGTCCTGAAACTTCGTATCTCAGTGCTTTCTTGGTTGACATTCCCCCTCCCTCTGCCTTCGGAATTTGCTCCCCTTGGCTACTGGCCAGACCCTGCGTGTTGTTACCTCCAGGGTGAGATTTAAGGTGTATTTATTTGCTTTGGCTTTTGTCTGGGGTTTGGTTTGGTTTTCCTGGGTTTATGGAATATACGTTCTTTAACATTGGGACCGAATGCCCAGTGGCTGCAGCGACAGATGCTCTGTATGGGGCTTGGTCCTATGAGGTGCCCTCGGCACCTTGCAATATCACACCTATCTCAGTCAAATAAAGGGAATTTAATGGTCCCAACTTTGGACTGATCCACAGCTGGTGTGAAGCTGCGTAGTTTTGGTAGAGTCACGGCAATGTACGCACGCTGAGGAACTAGCCTCTGTGTTCTCTGTCTGCCCTCACTTCTCTCCTGGGACTGGCTCTCCCTAAATTTCAGCCCTTTGCTCTGTGCTCGTCACACACTGGTGAGCATGTGGCATAGGCCCCTCCTCTGTGCCTGAACCTTAGAGAATGCGAGTCGGTAACATCCTGATGTGGCTCCTCCGTAGCTCAAGCCATAGTAACTCAGGTGTTAAGTTCTGGAGGCCCTTAGCTCAAGTTTGAGTATTAGCCAGTATGGTGGCTGTCACACAGATGTAAATTCTTCACAGCCCTGCTGTGACACAGATAAGGTTTAGCAATCCCTTTCTGCACTGCGACACGGGGAGGTTAAACGAAAGGATGGGCTTGTGCGTAAGGCTCTGCCCTGGAAAATTCCAGATCAATTGTTGGCTGTTCCACGGACTGCTTGTGTGGCCTGGGGCAAATCACTTAACCTCCCTGGACCTCAGTTCCTCCTTTATAAAAGAGGGCTATTCATCTCTCTTTCAATCATCTCCTCTACTTAGATTATAAACTCTATGGGTATGTCTTCAGCGCAATTAGACTGCCCTGGCTGGCCCATTCCAGCTGATTTGGGCCTGCGGCCCTTGGGCTGCGGTACCGTTTAGTTGTGGTGTAGATGTTGCGGCTCAGGCTGCAGGCTCTGGGACCCTGCCAGCTCGCAGATATAAACTGGCCATCAACAAGTTTAGGCTTGAAATTAGGCGAAGCTTTTTAGCCATCAGAGGACTAAAGTTCTGGAACAGACTTCCAAGGGGAGCTGTGGGGGCAAACAACCTAACTGGCTTCAAGACTCAGCTTGATAAGTTTATAGAGGGGATGGTATGATGACACGGCCTACAATAGCATGTAGCCGATCTCCGACTGCTAGCAGCAAATATCCCCAACGGCTGGAGATGGGACACCAGATGGGGAGGGCTCAGAGTTACTACAGAGAATTCTTTCCCAGGTGTTTAGCTGGTGGGTCTTGCCCACATGCTCAGGGTCTAACTGAACACCATATTTGGGGCTGGGAAGGAATTTCCCGAGGATTAGATTGGCAGAGACACTGCAGGTTTCGCCTTCCTCTGCAGCATGGGGCACGGGTCACTTGCTGGTTTAAATTAGTGGTAAATGGTGGATTCTTTGTAACGTGAAGTCTTTAAATCATGATTTGAGGACTTCAGTCATGCAGCCAAAGGTTGGGGGTCTATTACAGGAGTGGGTGGGTGCGGTTCTGTGGCCTGCGATGTGCAGGAGGTCAGACTAGATGATCGTGATGGTCCCTACCGGCCGTAAAGTCTATGAGTCCAACTGCAGTGTAAACATACCCGATGGGGCTGGCGCTGTCTTTTGTGGAGTCTAGCACAACAGAGCTCTGATCTCAGTTGCAACCGTTAGGCATTACTGTAATACAAATAATACCTAGCTCTCACATAGGGCTTTTCATCTCAAAGCACCTTACAAGGTTGGTTTCAGAGTAGCAGCCTGCTGAAGTAAAGAAACAGATTGACAGAGCCAGAAGAGTACCCAAAAGTCACCTACTAGAGGACAGGCCCAACAAAGAAAATAACAGAACGCCACTAGCTGTCACCTTCAGCCCCCAACTAAAACCTCTCCAACGCATCATCAAGGATCTACAACCTATCCTGAAGGACGACCCATCACTCTCACAGATCTTGGGAGACAGGCCAGTCCTTGCTTACAGACAGCCCCCACAACCTGAAGCAAACACTCACCAGCAACCACACACCACACAACAGAACCACAAACCCAGGAACCTATCCTTGCAACAAAGCCCGTTGCCAACTGTGTCCACATATCTATTCAGGGGACACCATCATAGGGCCTAATCACATCAGCCACACTATCAGAGGCTCGTTCACCTGCACATCCACCAATGTGATATATGCCATCATGTGCCAGCAATGCCCCTCTGCCATGCACATTGGTCAAACTGGACAGTCTCTACGTAAAAGAATCAATGGACACAAATCAGATGTCAAGAATTATAACATTCATAAAAAGAAAAGGAGTACTTGTGGCACCTTAGAGACTAACCAATTTATTTGAGCATAAGCTTTCGTGAGCTACAGCTCACTTCATCGGATGCATACTGCGGAAAGTATAAAAGATCTTTTTATACACACAAAGCATGAAAAAATGAGTGTTTACCACTACAAAAGGTTTTCTCTCCCCCCACCCCACTCTCCTGCTGGTAATAGCTTATCTAAAGTGATCACTCTCCTTACAGTGTGTATGATAATCAAGGTGGGCCATTTCCAGCACAAATCCAGGGTTTAATCAGAACGTCTGAGCGGGGGCGGGTAGGAAAAAACAAGGGGAAATAGGTTACCTTGCATAATGACTTAGCCACTCCCAGTCTCTATTCAAGCCTAAGTTAATTTCGCCTTGTTTTTTCCTACCCCCCTCCTCCCCCGAGACGTTCTTGTTAAGCCCTGGATTTGTGCTGGAAATGGCCCACCTTGATTATCATACACATTGTAAGGACAGTGATCACTTTAGATAAGCTATCACCAACAGGAGAGTGGGTTTGTGTATGTGGGGGGGGGGGGGGGGGGGGGGGGGAGAAATCCTGGATTTGTGCTGGAAATGGCCCAACTTGATTATCATACACATTGTAAGGACAGTGATCACTTTAGATAAGCTATTACCAGCAGGAGAGTGGGGTGGGGGGAGAGAAAACCTTTTGTCATGGTAAACACCCATTTTTTCATGCTTTCTGTGTATAAAAAGATCTTCTATACTTTCCACAATATGCATCCGATGAAGTGAGCTCTAGCTCACAAAAGCTTATGCTCAAATAAATTGGTTAGTCTCTAAGGTGCCACAAGTACTCCTTTTCTTTTTGCGAATACAGACTAACACGGCTGTTACTCTGAAACATTCATAAACCAGTCGGAGAACACTTCAATCTCTCTGGTCACTCGATTCCTGATCTCAAAGTGACTATCCTTCAACAAAAAAACTTCGAAAACATACTCCAACGAGAGACTGCTGAATTGGAATTAATTTGCAGATTGGATACAATTAACTTAGGCTTGAATAGAGACTGGAGTGGTTGAGTCATTATACTAAGTAAAACTATTTCCCCTTGTTTATTCCCTCCCCCTCCCCGCCCCCCCCCACTGTTCCTCAGACGTTCTTGTTAACTCCTGGAAATGTGCTGGAAATGGCCCACCTTGATTATCACTTCAAAAGGTTTTCTCTCCCCCGACCCCACTCTCCTGCTGGTAATAGCTCATCTTAAGTGATCACTCTCCTTACAATGTGTATTTTTTCATGGTCTGTGTGTATATAAAATCTCCTCACTGTACTTTCCACTTTATGCATCCGATGAAGTGAGCTGTAGCTTACGAAAGCTTATGCTCAAATAAATTGGTTAGTCTCTAAGGTGCCACAAGTCCTCCTTTTCTTCTTACAAGGTTGGTCAGTGTCATTATCCCCATTTAACAGATGGAGACACAGAGGTACAGACTTTCCCAAGGTCACACAGCCGGCTCATGGGACAGCCTAGAACAGAACCATATATCTTGATTGGCAGTCCAGTGCTCTACCCACCAGAGAACATGGTCTCCCTAATGATAAAAGTGACTGGACCAAGGAGATTGCCAGACCCAGAGCTGGTAACAGAAATCAAGAGAGGAAGCCACGTGTCTGTGTGTTATAAGGCAAAGAGGTACACAGATGTAAATTGCATGTTTCCCCTTGTAGAGAACGCTGCTTGCCATCTCCCAACGAAAGAAGTGTAACAACGCACACAGAGTCGGGATTTTTTGTCTAAATGCAGCCGTGTGCAGTTTGCTGTTTTTCCTATTAACCTTCCAGCCAGCAGCCATGTAGCAGGGAGATGAGGAAATGGGCTACATGAAAGAATTCTGTGTTAGATCCCCTATCAGATTTGGCCATTCTCGAGGTATGTTAAAAATGAGGCCTTGGGTGGAAGGGGGCTTTAGGGAGTCCCTTTAAATTCAAAATGCACAGGCCAAAATCCGTCTCTCCAAAGAATATCTGCATAGAGGGGACGCAGTGACCCTGGAAACCACAGCCTTCTCCTGCTTATGGAGGGAAAGGGAAGAAGCTAGAGGAGGGGGTGTGCTTTCAGGGTTTGGATGTGGAAACTTTCAACCTTATGTCGCAACATGTTTGCTAAACAACTCAAGTGATGAAAAATGACATTTTTCCACCCGCCGCCCCTCTATCAGCCTTCACATCTGACAGGGAGACCACAGATTAACGATTAAATGGGAAAAAAGGGTGGCCCACTGACTCCCCCCACACACACACATACGGCACTGAAAGGAACCTGACGAAGCAGCTAAGACTGGGCTCCCTGCTATCGCTTCAGACAATGATCTGTGCACAAAATGATCACATCACAAATGACCAAAACTCTTCCCATCTCACTGTATCCTGGGCCTGATCCTGGTCAAGCTGATGGAAAGATTCCCATTGACTTGGTGGGCTTCAGATCATGCCTGCAGTCTGGCACTGTTGAGAAGGGGACTGGTCACCACTAGAGGAAAGGAAAGGTATTTTCCTCGGGCCAGATCTTGCAGTCCTCACACAGGCAAAAGTCAACTGGCGTGAGATGGGACCCAGAAGCCCTGGTCGTTTTGCAGCTATCCAGGAGTTAACTCATGACTTAGCTCTCATATGGGTGGACAGGGCAGAGTGAATAGGTAGAGCTGGATATTTAAGGCCCAACCCGAGGGAATACAGGACACTTTATAAAGATAGATGCTAGCTAGCCCAAAAGGGGAAGTGTGATAAGTTTATTATTTATAACTTGTGTGACAGTAGCACCGAGAGGCCTGTTGAGATGAGAGCCTCATTATGCTAGGGGCTGTATTCATATATAATAAGATCAAACGTTTCCCCAAACTGTTTATAGTCTCAACGGACGTGAGTAGATTATGGTTCCCATTTTACAGATAAGGAACTGAGACACAGAGTGATTAAGGGTATGTCTACACTGGAACTGGAGATGTAGTTTCCAGCTCAGGTAGATGTACACCTGGCAGCTCTGACTGAGCCAGTGCACTAGAAATAGAAGAGTAGCAGTAGAAGGAGTAAAAGGTGGGATAGGCTAGCCACCACCACCCCAAGAACAATGCTGTCCAAAAATCTAGGTATGTACTTGGGGTAGCTAATCTATCCTGCCACTATAGACATATACTAAGGCCAAGTCTACACTATGGGGACCATACTGGCCTAGCTATAGCACCAAGACTAAGATGGCACATTTTACCATGACGGAAGGTTTTTTTTTTCCCCCCTGTTTTCACATCCCTGACCAACAGTTGCTAGGTCAATAGAAGCATTCTTTTGTTGCGAGAGCTGCATCTACACCAGGGGTTAGGTTGGCATAGCTGTGGTGCTCAGGCATATGGAATTTCCACCCCCCTCAGTGCCATAACTATGCTGACCTCAATTTTAAACATAGCCCAGGCCAAGGTGACCCACCTACTGTGACGCACACAGGGTCTGGGGCCTCGCTTGAAAGTGAATGAAGAGTTCCTCAGTCCTGGGCAAGTGTCTTACTCACAAGACCATCCTTCACCTCTGTAGAAGAGGAGGTTATATTGATAATGATTTGGGAGTTGGTACTTTCTTACAGAGAGCAGATATCTCCTCCCTGATCTCTACTCTTGTTAGCCCAAGACTGCCACTGCATTTATTGAAAATCAAGCTGGATTTTATTCGATTTTACACCTCAACAATGAAGTGGTTGAGTTCCGACTGCACAAGCCCAGCCATTCGGGCCCCCGCAGGTAGAGTTTGCAGTGCCAGCAGTCAGAAAAAGTGAGCAAATGTGATAGGCAGCCATTGAAAGAACAGATATGGGATCCCAATACGGCACTCTGATAGAGGCCTGTCTGACTGCAAAGAAACTAGCAGGCCCTTAGCGCACGATAGAACTATCCAAAGGTAGCTTATAATAAAATCCAGAAAACCAGCTGAGTAGAATTACCTGAGCTGTAAAGTTAAATTGAAAAGACAGGTCCCAAAGTATTTCCCCCAGCTTTTCTGAGAAAGGCTTAATTGTCTAGGTAAGTCACAAAATGTGTTATGTTGGCTAAGAGATTACAAAAAGGGAGGCATAACAAAAGTCTACAAACATTTGCAGGGTATAAAAGAAACAAGGAAGGAGAGGAAGTATTTCCAGTGGTACAGGGAACTATAAGCAATGTGTAGAAATGAGAAGAGAGTAAGTTTAGGTCATATGTAGGAAGAAATGTTTACATAAAGATCCGTTAACTTATGGAATAATCACTCAATGAAAGGGGCATTATCATTTAGGATATGTAAACTAGTAGAGGTGGGCATTTTTTAAAAACGTAACAAAAAAAAATTAAAAATGGAGGTTGATTCCACTTCATAGGCCTCAAAATGGACCTTTTTGTTTTAATGAATTTTTGTACTTAATTTTTTTATCAAAACGTTTATTAAAATCAAGATCAAAATGTTTCATTCACCCAAACCTAGTGCTTCAGTAAATGAAAAAGTTAAATAATCGTTTCAGTAATGGTGTCCATAATGTTTTTGATAAAAGTTTTGATTTAATGTTGCAAGCAAAGAAAAAGTCAAAAGACTTTTACAACATTTTTCATTTTTGAAAACTGCCATAGTTTCACTAAAAAGAATTGATGGAGAATTTTTGTCCCTGTATTTGAAATAGACATGACAAAGCTACAGAAATGTTAGTATAAAGTTCAGTTCTATCCTAGCCTCTCGGCAATGCACTGCATGTGGTCTTTTCCATTTCTTAATTCCATTATTTTACATATCAAGCCTGTTGTCCAGATATTATTCACAGCTTTTTAATGTTTAAAACTAGCTTTATATTTTGAGAAATAAAGAACGAACTAACATTGTTCAATGTATTTGAAAAATATCAATTTTTTTTTTAATTACCAAAAATGTTTTGTTTTTAGTTTGAGACTTTGTTTGGGGCTGTTTTGGGGAGGGAGGGGTTGCCCCCACATTCTCTCTTTTTTCTTTTTTTAAACTTTAATCCACTGGAAGAGGAGATAAAATGGGAAAAATAAAACGTGAGAGAAAGTGAGGCCGGGGGGGGGGGGGGAGGGGAAGAGAGAACCCAGAAGAGGTTTAAACATTTTTCATTGAAAAATAAATCAATGCAAAGTATTAGTAGTAGTATTATCATCATTGTGAAAAAAAAATATTTTGGTCAAAAAAAAAAATCTGTCAAAAAAAAGGTTAATTTTTTTTTGACCAGTTCTAGTGCTTACATGATGGACACTGAGAGGAAATAGGCCTGTTCAGATGTAAACCAACTTTTAAGAACAGAAGGATGGCCACAGTGGGTCAGACCATCCCATGTCCTATCGTCCAACAATGGCTGGTGCCAGATGCTACAGAGGGAATTAATAGAACTGGGCAATTATCGAGGGATCCATCCCCTGTCATCCAGTTTCAGCTTCTGGCCGTCAGAGGTTAGGGACACCCAGAACATGGCGTTACATCCCTGATCATCTTGACTAATAGCTGTTGAAGAACCTATCCTCCAGGAGTGCTCTGTGGTAGGCACATAATGAAGCAATTATCCTAGTTGCAGCTCAGCATGCTATAGTTCCTCAGGTAAGTATGCTGCATGGAAATGTTAAATGCAATCTATTTATCTTGAGGTTTTAAACTTCCTCCTATCACCTCAATATCTGTGTGCGTTCTATAAAAAATCGATAGCAGTTCTTAAATCATGGAGATTTTTGTTGATTCCAGGTATAAAAAGACATTGTAATTTGTTCATAATAAATGTCTTGCTAACCAGTAGAGTTAACTGAAATGTGTTCACATTTTCATGAAATTTTGACATTTGAAAATTTTGCATTGCAATGGGGGGAAAAAAGAGAAAAAATGATAAAAACGTTTGTGATTCCCCTATGTTTTCAAGCATCTGTATTAACCAGCAAATCAAGAAAGAAAGACAGACCGAAAGAAAGTCACTCCCCAACCTGACTATTTAAATCTCACCGACATCTCTAATGAAGAGGATCATTTCCAAATGGTCAAAGTGTACAAATTCACTGAGCTCCTGTATGGGGTGCCCATTCTCACGAACAATCCTGTGTCCAAAAACACAGGGAGCTGACAAGTTTAGGTCTCCATTATTGGCAAGAGGAATGGAATCATTTGATTGCACTACCATTAACCAGTTTAACGGCAATCTAGTCATGCAGCCAACTATGAGGTCATTCTGGATAATCAGATGAACCATGGAATGACCTAAGATCTTCCCAAACTGCTGAGGAAACTTTGGCAAAAGTGGTATGGATGTTCATTAAAATTTTCAGGGTACATGAGGGTTAGAGGTGGAGGAAGACTTCAGTATGTGTTTTGTCTGCTAGTTTCGCTCTTGCAACTTATGCAGATTTGGTGGATAACGTGCCATACAACTGACAATGACTCCCCTATGAGAAGAAATGTGACAAATTTTCTCTGGAAGAGAGGCAGGAAGGAGTGGCTTGGAAAAAAGAGAGCAAAGGGCATAAATTTCATTCCTCTAGCGTCTCAACAGATGTAATGCTTCTTGCCGTCAGTGTGAACTCAGACCTTTGAGTTTAATTTTAGATCTTCATTTGAGTTGGGTCAGTTCATGTATAAATGCAGTGACAGGGCCCTGGCAAATTAACTGATCTACATGTACTGCAGGATTAATTATGGTCTAAGGTTTTTACTGGTAGAAACTCAGTTTGGCCTTAATTTCCTCATTTGCTGGACGTTAGCTTTATTATTTCACTTAAAAGAGCTCCTTAAAAAGAACCCCCTGAATTATTATTTAAAACATGCTAATAGTAGTAAGAAAAGAGGAGGTCCATCTGTGTTGGTTTGCCATGTTTGGGTCTAATGCTGCAGTTTTTTAAGCATACAAAACAGCCATTGAAATCAGCTGGGAGTTTTGCCTGCACAAGGACTGTAGGGGTGGGTCCTTCCTTGAGTGTTCTGCGTGATACCATAGGAGCTTTATATACTCCTCCACTTCAATCTCATGAAAATGAAGTTTCGCCAGTGGAAATCAGGAAAAAAACAAAAACAAAGAAAACCCCTATCTCTCAAGACAGCACGGGCCAGATCCTTATCTGGTGTAAATTAGCATAGCTTCACTGAAGTCAACAGGACTATATGGATCTACATCAGCTGACGACGTGGTCAATATTAACTTGCAGAGCACCTAGTGCAAATAACTTGTAGGCCATTCAACTCTGTAGGTGCTGGTGCTGGCCATCATCACAAAGCCTCAGTGTCACTGTCTTAGGAGGGAATTCACAACTCATGATTTGAACTGAGGCCATTTCTCCTGATTCCAACTTCAGTTTCACAGGCATTGAATAAAAAGCAGGTTTCACTGGTAATTATGGCTGACATTGTCATGGGAGCTGAGCACTTAACTCCCTTCAAAAATTCAGGCTGCATAATAAGAATAGCAGAGAGCACAGCACAGAAGAAGAATTGGTAACAACCGTGAGCCCTGCTAGCAGACCGAGGAAAGGCCTCTCTAGTTAATGTGCCCCAGTGACTGCACAATTACTCTCCATTTCACTTTCCAACTTAACCTGCAGGGTTGTTTACTTATTTGGTTAAGGTGTCAGTTCATGTTAATTGCCAGTGTTGATCCTATGTGGCCATGTCTGCATAAAAGCCTGCTGTGACTGAAATGACCCTTTGGGGTTTCCCAGAACTGATTGCAAAAGGGGAGCTCCCGACCACCCACCAATGCAGTGGTCCCCAAACTTTTAACCTGGAGCAACCCCTTACCCCTGTCTGCGCTCCACTCACCCCCAAGCCACAGTTGGGAACCAGGGTCAGGAGCAGGGCCATGGTCGGGGCCATGGCTGGGATTGGAGCTGCAATCGGGGTGGGGGCTGAGGCTGGGCCGAAAGCCAGGGGCCGAGGTCAGGGCTGCAGCTAGGGTAGGGTTGCCAACTTTCTAATTGCACAAAACCGAATGTAAGGGGACTGTTGCACCCTTACTAACATTCAGTGGGGGGTTTTTAGTTGCTAGCTCCCAGTACTAAAAAGGGGGACGGTTCGATGGGGAAATCAGGACCGTGAGACTGACAGCCCCCAGGAACAATGGGAGAGACCAATGCTCCAGGTCAGCCTGAATGACCGGGCGGGCAGGCTAATCAGGGAGTCAGGAGGCCAGGGAGGTCCTGTTTTCCGGGTGAGCTGGAATTGCCTGGGTCAGACAGAGTGGGGCCGAGCTAACGAGAAAGCAGGGACCCAAGCTAAGCTGTGCCAGATCCAGAGAGAGCAGACCCTGTCCTGGGAGCAGAGCTGCAGCCCCAAAGCCAGAGGCACAGCCCAAAGAGAGCAGACCTGTCCTGGGAGCAGAGCTGCAGCAACCAGAGCCAGAGGGTCCAGAGAAGCCGCCCAGGGAGCTGGAGGCAGAGCAGCAGCAGTGCAGAGACCGAGTGGTGCAGCTGGGGCTGGAGCAGCCCAGAGCCGGGTGTGGTGAGCAGCTGGGGAGAGCGAGGGGGACCCTGGGCAGCAGGCCCAGCACAGGGAGACGCCTCAGCCAAGAGGCTCTGCAGGCCAGGCTTGGATCGTAACCCCGACAGGGCGGGGGTGACACTGGGAAGAAGGGTCCTACCACTTAGAGCCTGAGAGCGTGTGGCCACCACCAGAGCGAGTGTCCAGCCCACAGCATCCCTGCAGCACAGCCAGGGCCGGAGAAGGAGGCCTGGGACTTACAAGGAGCAGACTGTGAACTGCCCTGACGTTCCAGAGACCCTGTTTGTGATGTTCCCTGCCACAGAGCGGGGTGATGTGTTTCCTTTAACCTTTCCCATTATTCCTTATTCTTTTTAAAATTAATTGTTGATTAAATAACTTGCATTTGCTTTAACTTGTATGTAATGGTCAGTGGGTCAGAGAAGTGCCCAGTGCAGAGAGAGTACCGCGGAGTGGGGACACCCTAGCCCCTGTCCTAGGTGATCATAGCAGGGTTGGGGGTCGAGCCCCCCCAGGAATCCTGGGCCCAGCCTTGTTGGGGTTACGAGGACTCTGCCAGACAGGAGAGTGGAAGGGGAGTCCTCAAGGGCGGGGAAGTCACTGGGTAAAGGAAGTGGGAGCGAGGACTCAGATCCTTTCGCTAGCCCACTTCACCGGGGTAGTGCAGAAGCCAGGAAAGTTCCCCACAATAGCGGGACTATTCCCCTGCTTACACAAACACCCTTGCCACATCCCTTTTCTGAGGCCCCACCCCCCGCTTACTCCATCCCTCCCTCCCTCTGTCGCACGCTCTCACCAACTCTCACTCACTCATTTTCACCGGGCTGACTCAGAGGGCGGGGTATGTGTGTGAAGGCTCCAGTGGGGGGTGCGGGCTCTGGGGTGGGGCCAGGAATGAGGGGTTTGGGGTGCAGGAGCAGGCTCTGGGCTGGGGTGGAGCTGAGGGGTTCGATTTATAGGAGGGGGCTCCAGGCTGAGGCAGCAGGTTTGGGTATGGAAGGGGGATGGGGTCTAGGCTGTGGATGTGGGTTCTGGGGTGAGGCCAGAAATGAGGGGCACAGGGTGTGGGAGGGGGATGGGGTCTAGGCTGTGGATGTGGGTTCTGGGGTGAGGCCAGAAATGAGGGGCACAGGGTGTGGGAGGGGGCTCCGGACAGGAGTTTGGGTATAGAAGGGGGTTCCAAGCTGGGGCAGGCGGTAGAGGGGGTGCGGGCTCCAGGAGGGAGTTTGAGTGCAGGAGGGGGCTCAGGGTTGGGGCTGGGGGTGCGGGAGGAGGTGAGGGGTGCAGGCTCCAGCCAGGCTGTGCTTACCTCAGGGGGCTCCTGGAAGTGGCAATATGTCCCTGTGGCTCCTAGGTGGAGGCACGGCCAGGTGGCTCTGTGCACTGCCTCTACCCGCAGGTGCCACCCATGCAGCTCCTATTGGCCTCAGTTCCCGGCCAATGAAAGCAGCGGAGCCAGCGCATGCGTGGGGGCATCATGTGTAGCCCTCCTGGCCATCCCTCCACCTAGGAGCCGAGGGACATGTCGCTGCTTCTGGGAGCTGTGCGGAGCCAGGTAGGGGGCCTGCCTGAGCCCCGCTGGGCCACAAACCAGACTTTTAACGGCCAGGTCAGTGGTGCTGACCAGAGCCACCAGGGTCCCTTTTTGACCAGACGTTCTGGTTGAAAACCAGACGCCTGGCAACCCTAAGCTGGGGGCAGGTCTGTGGCCAGGAGTGGGTCTGGGACTGGGAACAGAGCCACAGCTGAGGGCGGGGACTGGAGGCGGTGCTATGTCCAGGAGTGGAGCTGCAGCTTAGGTTAGGGGCAGGGCCGGAGCTGCAGCCTGGTGCGGAGTCGCAGCCGTACCAGGAGCCAGGGCTGCGGATGATGCTGGGACCAGAGCTGGGGGCAGAGCTGGAGCAGAGCTGGGCTGGGTGGTGCTCCCTTCCTACCCCGCACCATGGGGATTGGCCCTGACCCCACTGCACCCCCCCCAATGTTCCTCCGTGCCCCCTAGGGTGTGTACCCCACAGTTTGGGGACCACTGCTCCAATGGGAACTTTGGCCTAGAGGCCTGAAAAGGAAGCAAATGCCTGATCTGAGCCTAAAACCCTTTGGGCTGCCTTTCCTCACGTCATTTCCTTCATCTCTTTGCACAGGGGCTTTTACACGCTCGTGGCTGGTTTGTGTCTCAGTCCCTAGCTAAAAACTATTTCCTCTACATTCTGAGTTCCTTCATCCCCTTCTTTCTCAGGAGTCACAGGCCTCTGACAAACACCACAGGAATCATCAAATCTTCAAACAAACTTTCTCTCCTGAAGTCCCTTTCTCTCCTGTAAAGTCCCTTTCACTAGAAAGATTGTCAGTAGCTCTGCCCCCTTCCTAAGCACACTCTGCTATGAGGCAAGGGATCCTTTTATATACCAGTCCCCTCTTCCCAGCATGCCTTGCAGTAACTCCCAGGTGTCCCTGTGGACTACAAAGCCCAGTGTGTCTCAGTGCAGGAATACAGTAAAGGCTAAGTACACATTATCACAGTGCCTTTGGACTTAAGGGGCTAATTTTCCAGTCTCTATGGCTTCAGTGGGTTTTCAAAGACCCATGCAGCTGGGGCACAATGCATTATACATCGACACCCCTTCTGTGTCTCCTTGTGCATACCCTGGGATATTTAGACCCAAATAATCTTGGAATCGTCATGGAAAAATACAGCGTAACATTGTATGTTGAGTTTTTTATGTAGAGAAACTCTTGTAACGAGGGGCAGACCTTGCTATCAGTTGGTGGTTTCTAACCAATTTTTTCCTCATCAAAATACCTAGGTATAATAGTCCATATAAAGGTCTAACCCCCTGTGACTATTTCCTTGATTAAATAGACATTTTTTTGCTCAGCACTTGGCAAAAGAAAAATAATCTGAAACTATCGATCACAGAAAGCTTAACACATTAGAAAAATGTTTGGGCAAAGAGTGAAAGTAATAATAATACAATGCATCTGGACTGATAGTCTCATTGCCAGTTTATGCAGCCAGCTGGCATCTGAAATGCCAGAGATATGAAACTCTGTGTAAATAATTGGTTACTAATACTTAGAACAACTGAAGTGCACCAATAGTGGAAACACAATGCTGTGATCAAACTTTTCAGAGACCAGGGCCTTGGCTGTTGTTATTTATTATTTCTATTACCATAGCGCTTAGGAGCCTGAGTCATAGACCACATCCCCATTGTGCTTGGGGCTGTAAAAAACACAAACCAAAAAGACCGTTCCAGTTCCTGCAAAATGCCCACACACAAACCTTTCCATACACAGACCCTGCATCCACATGAACCAATGGACGCTTGTGCTTAAAGGTGTGCATCTGCACGAGCAGCTGCCATTTTGGAAAGATGGAGATTGTGGAAATGAGCGATTTGTGGGTGTAATTTAGACATCGAAAGCCAAACCCTCATCACATTGATGGGAATGGGAGCTTTGCTTTGCTATTGACTTCAATGTGACCTGGATTTGGGCCCCAATTCAGCAAGACAATTAAGCACATGTGTAAAGCATGTTGTAAATTGGTTGGCAGTTTCACTGGCCAGCAAAGGGAAATAAAGCTTCAGACCTCAGCCCTTGTAAGGCTTATTCATTATCCACCAAACAATCACAAAACCCAAAATCAAATCAACTAATAACCCTGGGCGATAACCAGCCATCCAGCAAGTCCAGATCCTTCCCCTTAGGCCTAGCTTCCTCTTCCTTTTAGACACTGCCCTGAGCTGCCATGTGGCAGGCTGGGATTTTAACGCTTTACAGGTTGCTGTACTTTACTTTCTCACACACATGGTGCCAGTTAAGCACATGCGTAACTGAATTGGGGCCTTAACCTTTGGGCTTGGTCCTGAGAGTTGCTAAACACTTGCAACTCCCATTGACCTTGGAGGGAATTCTGGGTGTTCAGTAGAGTCAGATCCTTTTATTCTGAAATTGTGTCCCCAGTTGATTCTAACCCTTAGCGGGAAAGTATAGTCCAGTGGCTAGGGACTTGCCAAGGAGTGAAAAGAACTTGGATCTATTCTCACATCTAATAACCTGAGTCACCTTGAACAAAAACCTCTCTGTTCCTTAGTTTCTCCTTGTGTTAAGCCTTTGAGACACACTGAGATTCATGGATGCATGGGCTCTCTGTTAGAGCTGGTTGAACATTTTTCACACACACACACACACACACACACACACACACGTTTTCCAACTACTTTTACATTTGAATTTTTTTTAATGTGAAAAATTCATAGATTTTTCTACAGACTTATTTGTGGAAATTTTTCATCAATTTGAAGTTTCCATGATTTTTTTAATTAATTTTTTTTTCTAAAAGTAATGAAAATGTTTCATGATTTTTGGGCCAACTCTATGAAGAATTATTATTAACCTATAATGTAGGGTGGGGGGTGTGTATGTGTATATTGGGCTGACAGCATAAGATAACCTCTAGTTAGCTATCTCTTCAATCTAAGTGTTTGATAAGTTTGGTAATTATTATACATGTTCATCTGCTCTTTTCCCCCCAATATAAATATCTTTGCCTCTTGATGTTGAAAGCCACCATCCAGTGTATATTCACAACAATTCATTTTTTGATAGTTAAATATAACTCAGCAAAAATGCATTTTATATGCCTTTTTTTCCTCTAAAATAGCTGTGGTTTTTAAAACCATCTTAGTCACAATACACAGTCATCATTTGTTGCAAACAGAAATTGACATGTGGGATGACAGCTGTCTTGCCACGTTTAAGATCAGGGTAATTTTACTTCATACCACATTTTGTTTCATTTAAAACATGGTGCAGATATACCTTTTACAGCTGTATCAACTCTCCAAAATAAGCTAAGAAGGAAACAGAAAAGCTTTTCAGTCAAGAAATAATTTCAGATTCTGTCTGACTAGATAATTATATCATGGCTGTCATCACCTTGGAACTGAGTGCTATTAATGCAAGCATGGACCGGACTGTGTTTGCAGATAATGTGGACTGTTTCTTTAACAGTGAGTAGGAACTCGGGCGGGAAGGGGAGCATTTTAGGAAGAAGTTCTATGGAAGAGCCAGGTGAAATATTTTTGGCTAATAGTTTATTCACCGAAAAAAGCCATTTGGGCTGACCAAAACCGATTGCAAATTTGGGTCAAATTCAATGAATAGTTTCAACTGAATAAAACGGGAGGGGCGGGTGTGGATTCAGAAAAAGTCAAACATTTTTGTTTTGAAAAATTTGAAAGGAAATATTTAGACTTTTTGTTTTGAAATGACATTTTCTTTTGAAATTTAGCTAGAAGTAACTAAAAAAATTGCGGGTGGGGAAACCCACCTGAAAACAAAACATTTGGGGTTGATCTATAAGTTTTGTTTGGCATGAAATGAAGCTGGTTTTGCTTTTTGTTTCAATAAGAAACATTGAAATTTTGCCATTTTAGGTCAACTGGATAGGATTTTTTGGGGGCGGGGGTTCGGCCACCTAACCAAAAAAATTGGTTATTCACTCACCATTATAGTGAACAGAGGGGAGCAATAGTTTAAGGATAACTTTGTTTTCCTTTCTTTAATTAAGTCCCTTGTTTGGAGTTAGAAGAAAATTATCCTCTCTCTGATTCACCAATTTCACACAACTATGATAATAAATAATCACATGTAGCATCTAGTCATTTAATGTTAGCACAGGAGAATGCGAAAAGCAAACCAAACAGAATGTGACTAGCAATAATTCTAAGGGGACAGGATTGTCTTTCATCCAAAGAACACAAAATACTTTACAAAACTTTGGCAAGATCCTCCGCTAGTGTAAAGCAGTATAGGTCCCACTGAAGTTACTGGAGATACATCAGTTTATACCAGCTGAGAATCTTAGGACCAGATCCTCAAAGGTATTTAGGTGCCTAACTCCCATTGAAGTTAATGGAGGATAGGAGCCTAAATGGTTTGGAGGATCTGGGCCTTATCTGATTGTATCTGATCCAGTGAGATCCTAAGTGACCTTTCAGTTCCAAGGAAAGTTGGTTGGACATTGGTGGGGCTTTTTGTATTGTTTTGGTTGGGGGGGGGGGGGGGGGCAGAATCTTTTTTGGGAGGGGCAAAAAATTTAAAATGTTCAGCTGGAAAATGCAACTATCCATTTGGAAATGTCACTGCATTACCTTCTGGGAATTGTAGTTCAGATGCGGCAAATCCCCGTTCTCCTCTATGTGCTAGGCTCCATAGCAGGGCTATATCTCCCATGATGCACCACTGCTTCCCCCACTCTGGCACACCTGGGAAATCCCTGATCCTGGTGCATCATGGAATAGGTTGTCTGACTAAGGAACCTGACCCAAATCCTATGAGGCATTGCAGTGGCATTGCCACACCACAGTTGGTCAATTTTCAGGTGTTCTATTGGACAAAAACGTCAAAATTTTCCATGGAAAGCAGATTTAAAAAAAATATTGATTGTTTGATTAATGTGGAAAAGAATTGTTCTGTCAAAAGCCCAATTTTGCATAAAAAAACAGTTGGAAAAAACAGTCTTAGTTCCAAGCTTGACAACACCCTCTTGAGGTAGGAACATACAATACAGATGAGAAAACAAAGGGTACAGATACTCTCAGGTGCTTGCTCAAGGTGGAAATAGAACCCGGGAGTCCTGACGTGCAGCCGCCTGCTCTAACCATTGGAAAACACTGCCTCCTGGACATCTGTTAGGGCCTCTTTGGCCTGCTTTCCAAAGACGCCCTTGTGCTAATAGACAAATCCAGTTTGGCATGCGGCAAATCATGTCCATTTTTAATATCTGTACCAACATGCAGTGCACTTGGATGCCAACATGGGAAATCACCATGTTTATTTTCCTTCCCCTTGCCTTGAGGGGAAGGAGACATAAGCTCACACCCCATTTTATTTCCAAAGCAATATCTGGAAGGAAAATTCTCACCCCCAGAGCAGCCTCCTCCAGTTTTAACACTGTGCAAAAGCTTTAGTGTGGGGAATGTTAATGGCTAACAAATGCTGGTGAGAGAAACGCAGTGCTTGCCAGGAAGCTTTTAAGCTGTCTCTTTCCCCCCACCCTAATTAAAGAAAGCACTAATAAGTAGGCTCACCACATTACTGCTCATGCGCAATGGCCATCATGCTATCCACCTCTGCTCCTCCTTGGGGCTCGCAATCCACTCCAGCTGTGAGGCTGATTAAAGGGTTACGGGAGATGCTTGGGCATCGTGCGAGGGACAAGTCCCCCAACTTGGCAAACAAAGACTTTTCTCATTTTATTGAGCAATAAAAAATGAAAACCAGCTGCTTCATAAAAAAAAAGTCTTTTATTTACAAGGTCTGTCAAGGGTTGTTTATTGATCTGAGTTTTTTAAATTTAATTTAATTTAATTTTTTTGTAATTGGGAAGAACAATTTTTACAGTAATTTGCAAAGCTTTTGCTTCTGCCTGTAGTGAGTTCTTGGTTTCCACATAAAACCACAAACAAAGAGCGACACCAAAAACATTCCTTCCCCCACATTTTAAAATACAGTGAAACGACCAAGAAGGGGTTATTGGAAGCACACTTCAAATGCTGTCTTTTAAAAATAGAGATGGTTTGCTAAATTCTGTTCTCACTTACATCAGTGCAGTCCTGATAGACTCCAGGCTATCTGTATCTTACAGTAATACTGAGACGCCTCAACTGAGACCTTGGTCCTATTGTGTTAGGTGCTGTACATACATATAGGAGACAGTCACTGTCCCCAAATGCTTACAATTTAGGCTCTAATCCAAAGCCCATTGAAAACTCATTCAGACTGGAAATAGGAGTACATTTTTAATAGTGAGAGTAAGAAACCATTGGAACAATTTACCAAGTTCGTGATGGATTCGCCCTCACTAGTAATTTTTAAATCAAGATTGGATTTTTTTTTAAAAGATCTGTTCCAGGAATTATTCTGGAGAAGTTCTCTGGCCCGTGTTCCACAGGAGGTTTGATTAGATTGTGTCACAATGATCCCTTCTGGACATGGAATCTATGAAATCAGTTTTCAGAGTAACAGCCGTGTTAGTCTGTATTCGTAAAAAGAAAAGGAGTACTTGTGGCACCTTAGAGACTAACCAGTTTATTTGGTTAGTCTCTAAGGTGCCACAAGTACTCCTTTTCTTTTTATGAAATCAGTGTCTCTCTCTCTCTCCATTAACTTCAATGGATTTTGGTTCAGGCCTTAAATACAGTAGGGACCTTTAAGTGCTACTGTAGTGCTGTAGCAGGGTGGCTACCCTGCTCCTAAAATAGAAGGGGTTAAAAGCAGCCCTGGAGAGGGCTGTGGCTGGGGATGGCTGATTGGGGAAGCAGCCGCAGCTGGGCCATGCCCCAATCAGGCCCCAGCTGGCCTGTACGGAAAGGCTGTGAGCCAGCGGGCCAGGAGTCTCTCGCCAGGCCGGGAGATAGCAGGGCCTGCCCGCCTGCCCGCCAGGGTACTGAGGGTGGTGCCGTGCTGGGGAAGGAGCAGGCTGAGCGGGGGCACTCCAGGCTGGCAACTCCCCAGGCTGTAGGGCCTGGTCCAAGGCCCATGGAGGTCCTGGGAGGCAGAGGAAGGCAGCCGGTCCGAACCCCCTTGCCTAGATGAGTGGCCTTTACACGGCAGTCTGCCCTAGGGCGTGGGGGCTTGGTGATGACTGGCAGTAGCCCAGACTGAGGCAAGGTGAGGATAGTGGGTTGGGGGTTCCCCAGGAAGGGGAGACCCAGAGGCAGAGTGTGGGGGTGCTGCCAGGGAGCAGAACGCAGAGAAAGGGGCACCGGGGTCTGTGAGGGACACGGGGGAGGGAGGGGGTCAGAGCCGTGCGGATCACTGGCCTGCAGAGGGCACTCTGCGCTGGAAAGAGCTAATTCCCCAATGACCAGCAGGAGGCGCTGCAGGGGTGAGTCTGCTCCTTTACAAGTGCAAATAATAAAAGAATACATGTGTGGGTTTGCTCAGCAGCCATGTGCAGTTCTGAGTGGTTCAGATGAATTGTTTTGGTTGTATCATGTGAACAAGAGTTCTAAACTAATTTCTTGGGCAATAATTTCTTTGCAAAAAACCTGAGTTGTGGACAGCCACTTTTGAAATGTCAATCGGAGTGAGTGATACCAAAGTGGAGTTCTACACAGGGTGTGTCCCATGCATTTTGGGGCAAAGCAGGATTTCAGATTAAATTTAATCATATGGAGTAAGTTGTCCCTAATGTATGAATCAAGCTCCCAAGGATCACACAGCCAACACCTGCCATTTTCTCATAAGCAACATCTTCCTGATGTCCAGTATAGTGTGAGTGAAGTTCTGGAACAGCCTTCCAAGGGGAGCAGTGGGGGCAAAAAAAAAAACCCCAGAACCCCCTTAACTGGCTTCAAGACGGAGCTTGAGAAGTTTATGGAGGGGATGGTGTGATGAGACTGCCTACAAGGGCATGTAGCTGTTCTGCAACTGCAGGTAGCAAATATTTCCAATGGCTGGTGATGGGACACTAGATGGGGAGGCCTCTGCGTTACTACAGAGAATTCTTTCCCAGGTATCTGCCTGGTGGGTCTTGCCCAAAAGCTCAGGGTCTAACTGATCACCATATTTGGGGTCAGGAAGGAATTTACCCTCAGGTCAGATTGGCAGAGACCCTGGGGGGGGGGGGGGGAGGGGCTTTGCCATCCTCTGCAGTATGGGGGCAAAGGTCACTTGCGGGTTTAAACTAGTGTAAATGGTGGATTCTCTGTAACTTGAAATCTTTAAATTATGATTCGAGGACTTCAGTAACTCAGCCAGAGGTTAGGGGTCTATTACAGGAGTGGGTGGGTGAGGTTCTGTGGCCTGCAATGCACAGGAGGTCAGATGATCATGATGATCCCTTCTGACCTTAAACTCTATGAGTCTATATAACACACAAGCTTTAATTTTGTTTCCCTGCTAGGTTTATGATTGTATGCAGTGTTGTCATAGCCATTTTGGTCTCAGGATATTAGAGAGACAAGGTGGGTGAGGTAACATCTTTTACTGGATCAACTTCTGGTGGTGAGAGAGACAAGCTTTTGAGATTATTCAGACCTGAAGAAGCACTCTCTGTAAGCTCGAAAATTAGTCTTTCACCAACAGAAGTTGGTCCAATAACAGATATTACCTCACCCACATTCTCTCAGGTCATGGCTGCAATTCAGAACACTTTCCCACTATTGAGAATAAACTCTACTTATATTCTTTTTTCCCCTCAGTTTTTAAATGGCTCTATCTACCTCACAGCTGCTAATTAGAGGAGAAAACTGAAGCAAACATTCCTTTTTTTTTTTTTGAAATTTCAAAAACTCTCAATCAGCTCTATTTTGGTCCAAAAAATGGAGGAGAATTTCATGAAAATATCAAAAAACTTACCAATTTTATTTTTCTTCTGAATTTTCAGAGTTTCAAAATTTGAAATATTTCAACCAAATTTATTAGTAATAGACACTTTGTCCATTTTAATAGGAACTGTTTTTTCTTAATTATGTAATGGGCACCCAAATGGTGACTGGTGCCTTAGAAATGTATGTATATATATATATATTAATACAGGGAGACTGATTGTTAGACAGCTACTCTGCAGTGATCACTGTTGTTACATTAGATATAACTACTATCTCACTATTCCATTATGGTTCCCTAATTTGTTTCTTGAATCCCTTTGTAGTCCTCATACACTTAGATTGCATTCTCCTGTAGGCAGGGGTTATGTCATCATTGGATATCTATACTTCATGGTGTAATCCAATCATTGATCCTGACCTCTACTCACTACCATGATACAAATACATTATAATAATTAATAATGAGCATGTGAACTCCTAAGTACTAGCTGGAGTTGGGACCCTCTTTTTAGGAACGGACCTGGGAAGATCAAGTTGCAGTGGGGGAGATTTAGGTTGGATATTAGGAAAAACTTTTTCACTAGGAGGGTGGTGAAACACAGGAATGCGTTACCTAGGGAGGTGGTGGAATCCCCTTCCTTAGAAGTTTAAGGTCAGGCTTGACAAAGCCCTGGCTGGGATGATTTAGTTGGGGATTGGTCCTGCTCTGGGCAGAGGGTTGGACTAGATGACCTCCAGAGGTCCCTTCCAACTCTGATATTCTATGAAAATGTCACACATTTCCACCTTAAGTTGAAGATGAGACACCAGGTCCTCATCCTAGTTATGGCCCCTTTCCATTATTCTGCCAGCAAAAAGAGACCCCAAACTAGAGGCAGTCAGGAAGTTTTTGCCAAATGGTTTCTTGTTGAAAACTGCAGATTCTTTGAAACAGCTGGTCACAGGCAGGGGCAGGTTTGGTGAATTATCCATTTTGAAAAATTGTCAAGAAAAAATGTCCTTTTAGTTTTGAAATTTAAGCTAATTAAACTGAATTAAAAGGTAAAGAAAAGGCCAAAACTGAAAGGAAACCTTTTGATTGAACAAATTGAAAAAAAAGTCGGTTTACAAATATTTTCAAGATTTCAACTTTTTATCCCGTTTTGAGAGAGGAAGAATCTGAACTCGAAATATTCACAGGGTGGGAAAATTCTTTCCTGTCTTGGGTCTTCTCAAAATTCTCCCTAAAATGCTTTGAGGATACCTGCTCAAATGGCTCAATTCTTAATATCAGACTAACTGGGCCAGATATGAAAAAAAGTGTCCAAATCCCTCTCCTTCATGTAAATGATGATAATGCATGTACTTCAAGGACAGATTTAGAATTCAAAATGACCTTGATAAATAGGAGAATTGGTCTGAAAACAACATTTTTTAAAGACAGGTGCAAAGTATAACACATAGGAAGGGAAAATAAAATGCATAAATACAAAATGGGGAATAACTGGTTAGGAAGTCGTATTGCAGAAAAGGCTTTGAGGTTATAGGGGATCACAAATTACATGTGCACCAACAGTATGATGCAATTACAAAAAAGGCTAACATCAGTCTGAAGTATATTTTAACGTAATTGTATAATTTAACATAAGACACAGGAGGTAATGGATACATTCTATCTGGCACTAGTGAGGCCTCAGTTGGAGTACTGTGTCTAATTCTGGGTGCCACACTTTAAGAAAGTTGTGGACAAATTGGAGAGATTCCAGAGGAGAGCACCAAAAAATAATATAAGGTTTAGAAAACATGATCTATGAGGAAGGGTTAAACCTGCTCACATTTAGTCCTGAGAAAAGAAAACTGAGGTAGGACCAGATAACACTCTTTAAATATGAGAAGGGCCATTATAAAAAGGATGATGATCATTTGTTCTCCATGTCCACTGAAGGTAGGACAAGAAATAATGGGCTTAATGTGCAGCAAGAGAGCTTTAGGAAAGATATTAGGAAAAACTTTCTAAGTATAAGGATAGTTAAGTACTCAAGTAGGTTACGGAATCCCTGTCATGGGAGGATTTTTAAGAACAGGTTGGACAACCACCCATCAGGGAGGGTCTAGCTTTACTTGGTCCTGCCTCAGCATAGGGGGCTGGACTTGATGACATCTTGAGGTCCCTTCCAGACCTATATTTGTGTCACCCTATGATTCCTCTGAGGCTCTAAAGTACTTTAAACGGTACAACTTGAATTCTTAAATTTGGTTAGTTTCTAAAAAAAAAGAAAAATCTGTTTCTAGTATAAATAGTTAACTAAATTGTTTTGAAAAAATGTAAAGAAATGTTAGCCTTTATTTTACTTCTCTCTTTATTATTATTGGTGTATTCAATAGTGGTGAACCTGACTAAATGACTACAAGAGAGGGTGACCACCTTGTGAAACTGACTATAACTGTCACAAAGTGCTGTCATTGCACAACCAAAGCAGAAAGAAAGAAAGTTCAGACACCATGTGGTTTTCAAATTGGCAGTGCCACTTTAATTAAAACTGTGAGGTCATATTATTAAGCCCATATTACTGGTAAAGAAATTGCAGCACATGAGGGTAAAGTCGCACAGTGAGTTGTAACAGAGCTGGCACTTCCTGTGCCCTCCTTTTCCACTTGAATAGCAACCAGAAGTTACTGAGGTACTGAGAACAGAAATTTGTTCCAAAAGAGATTACATGTCATAATTGAAAGACTACTTTAGGTACGGAGTAGTGGTAGGTTGGATTTGATAGGTGCTGCGATACTATGGTGAGAGTATGGTATAAGGACATAAGAATGAAATAGACCTAACCACCCCAAATCCTATGAGTATTACAGGTAGATAGGCACACTGGGGCCACATCCAGCTCTCAGTTGCTTTGTGTAAGTAGTAGCTGGTCAGAAACTGGAATTTTTGTTCTGTGGAAAATTCTAACATTTCGGGATAACATTGTTCTAAATTGGAAAATAAAAATCAACATTTTAAAATATGCAGTAGAACCAAAATTCATTGGGTGGGAACCATGAAAACATTTTGTTTCAAGAATATCAAATGGTTGTTTAGCTAAGGTAAAAACATTTTGCTTTGATAGTATTGATATTGAAATATTGTATAGCATATTCACAGATTACAATGCCAGAGGGACCATTGCAATCTTCTAGTATGATGTCATGCATAGCACAGGCCAGAGAACGGCCACAAAATAATTCCTAGGCCAGATTTTTAGATAAACATCCAAACTCAATTTAAACATTTTCAGTGATGGAGAATCCACCATGATCCTTGGTAAATTGTTTCAATGGTTAATTTCCCTCACTGATAATTTACACCTTATTTCCAGTCTGAATTTTCCTAGCTTTTAACTTCCAGCCATTGGCTCATGTTACACCTTCTCTGCTAGATTGAAGAGCCCATTATTAAATATTTGTTCCCCATGTAGGTACTCAGAAACTGTGATCAAGTCACCCTTTAACCTTCTCTTTGTTAAGCTAAATAGATTGAGCTCCTGGAATCTATCACTAGAGGGCATATTTTGTAATCCTTTAATCATTCTTGTGGCTCTTTTCTGAACCCTCTCCAATTTATCAACCTCCTTCTTGAGCTATGAACATCAGAAATGGACATAGTATTGCAGCAGCGCCAAATTCAGAGGTAAAATAACCTCCCCGCTCCTACTCCAGATTTCCCTGTTTATGCATCCAAGGATCACATCAGCCCTGTTGGCCACAGCATAGCCCTGGGAACTCATGTTCCACTGATTATCCACAATGACCGCCAAATCTTTTTCCGAGTCACTGCTTCCCAGGATAGAGCCCTGTAATCATGGCCTACATTCTTTGTTCCTAGATGTATACATTTACATTTAGCCCTATTAAAACACATTATATATAATGCATAGAGACTATTACATATAGTGTGATATTAAAATTGTAATGTCTAAAAGTCTAAACAAAATGAGTTGAAATGAAGTCGAAACAAAACATTTTGACCTTAGCAAAACATCAAAACCAGCCTCAAAATGATTCATTTCAACTTTTTCCCTTCAGAAATGTTGTTGAAATCAACATAATTCCTGGAAAACATTTTGATTTCAAGGAAACTGTTTTCTGACAGAAAACCATTCCTTTGAAAATATTCCAACCAGCTCTAGCTTAAACCTGGAGCAACTCCATTAATTTAGTGAAATTACTTCAGATATACACATGTATAACTTGAAGCAAGATTTGGCTGTAAGGTTCCTTTTTCTCTGCAATAGGATAGGTAGGAGGCTGTCTCTGAGGGCATGTTTCCATGAGCTCTTGTATAGCAAGCTGGGGTACAAATCTATAGTACTCCAATGTGCCATGCAACAAATGACTGTAAGGACACAGCTTAATGTTCACTAGAAGTTCTTTAGTGTGTGTTCTCTAGTTTGAAACAGCAGTAGGTCAATGAGCCCTAGGGAACTTTGGGTCCATACGGACAGTTAGCGCTCAGCATGCTGGAGCACTGCCACGCAGTAAATGCGAGTGGACATTCCCTGAGTCCTTTTTCTTAAAAGGCTTTGCAATAGCTGCTTTTTACTGCTTTCCTGGGCAGGATCTGGGCATGACTGCACATCCATGCTGCTATGACTTGCTGAAGTTTACATTTTGGAAGCAGTTTGATAGAGGTCTTACAATTTACGTAACCCTGTATGGCCAAATTCTGCTCACCACAACTCCCCTGGGACCTACGGGACTGAATGAAGCAAGCAGGGGCTAGTCCATAGAAAACAGATTCCACAGGCAAAGCAAGCACTTGAAAAACCCCATAGTAAAGCACTGTTCATAAAGGGACCACAGGACCTAACAGGAAAAGATATCTCAGGAAATTAGTGGGGACAGATTCAGGGTCTGACTTCCACAGTGATTTCCAGCTATTATATGTCAAAGAATTAGGGCTTAAATTTAGTGCTCTAGGGGCCAATTTGCCGTTCCAGCCAAGATATACTACGTGCAGGAACTGGAGAGGGAAGGTGTGTTTGTACGGGTGGAAAAGCAGCTTCCCATCACTATTATTCTGCCCTGAATTCAGGGACCAGCTGGTTCCAACTTACATTTGGCTGCAATATTCCCCTTGGGGCCATTTTGGAAGACCAGAATAGACACAGTGCAATGATGCTCCCAGTCATGCTCCCTCCCCTCTTGGCCATGCCCTGACACATCCCATATGTGGCATCTGCAGACGTAATGTTTAGGAGATGGGTAGTATCCCTTTAAATAGTTTAGAAGCCCTCAAATGGGCTCTATTGCAGAACCATGGAACATAAGCAGCAGTGTATATATGCAGCTAGGCCTTGTACGTTTGTAAATAAAGTTATTTGGAACCCAACTCTGTCCGTGAAGTTCCCTCATCCTTGATGTTGAGTAAAGACAAAAGACACGACAGCAAGGGTGTGTGACACAGAGCCACTGTGGCGCCACACAGGTGTCCCCCTCACAGCAACCGACATGGAACCTGGGACTGTGGCCAGGGAAGGTGCCTTTTGCAGGGTCTGGCGTACCCAACATGGTGCGATCAAACAATGAGACACAGCACGCTACAACGGAAGCCAAATGATTCAGCGCCAAAGTGGAATTTTAGCACAAGCCAATTTCTCCTGGGTCCTTGCCAAGCAATGGGAAGACAGACTCAGCAGTAAAGACAGCCAAGAGACTGATGGCAAAGACAAGGAGCGATCTCTACCTGGCAATGTGGGAACATTACGATGCATCTATCATAGGTACAGGAACTAGGGGTACTGCTGCACCCCATGGCTTGAAGTGGTTTCCATTATACACAAGATTTACAGTTTTGGTTCAATGGCTCTCAGCACCCCCCACTATACAAATTGTTCCACTACCCCTGCCCACTGTGACATTTTGAGGCTCACCCAGGCCAGTAAGGGGTTCAGTCAACATCTGCCTTGTAATCTTGTATGTCTTGTGGCTGTGTGACTTTGGTTCAGACCGCTGATCCCAACAGCCTGCAAGACGTCCACAAGACTCATGCTGGCTTTGCCCAACTTGGCTACTCCTTGCAGGCTGACCTTCCTACCCTTCCAGCGCTGAATTTACCCCCAAATCGCCCTACCACAGGGATCAGTCTCTCGCTGGACCTTCACATGAAACATCATTCTGGGATGTAGTAGCAAGAGTGCTGTAAGCAAGACAAGAAGTAATTCTTCCGCTCTACTCAGCACGGAGAAGGCCTCTACTGGAGTATTGTGTCCAGTTCTGGGTACCACATTTTGGGAAAGAGGTGGACAAACTGGAGACAGTCCGGAGGAGAGCAACAAAACTGATTAAACGTCTAGGAAATGACCTATGAGGAAAGATTGGAGGAAAAAAAAAAGACTTTCTTTAGTCTGGAGAAGGGAAGACTGAGGTTATAACAGTTTTCAAGTATGTAAAAGGTTGTTATAAAGAAGAGGGTGATAAATTATTCTCCTTATCCACTGAGGACAGAACAAGTAGTAATGGGTTTATATTGCAGCAAGAGAGATTTAGGTTAAACATTAGGAAAAACTTCATAACTGTCAGGGTAGTTAAGCACTGGAACAAGTTACTGAGGGAGGCTGTGGAATCTCGGTCACTGGAGGTTTTTAAGAGCAGGTTAGACAAACACCTGTCAGGGATGGTCTAGATAATACTTAGTCCTGCCTCGGTGCAGGGGACTGGACTAAATGATCTACTGAGGTTCCTTCCAGTCCTGCATTTCTAGGATTCACAGAAAAAGTATTAGATTTGCTGCCTCTACCTTGACACGATAACTTTTCAACCGATGAGCTTCCTAGAAGCACACACTTTACTGAACTTACTCAGCACTGATGATTTATAATGAAAGCAAAATGAGGTTATGAACAAGGGGGCATGGATTAGTAATAGAAATAAAGGCAGAGATGTTTATAAGAAAATAAAAGTGAAAACATGCGCTTAAAAGTATAAAAGTTAATCTTCAAGTGCAATATAAAGAAATTAATCCATTTTGCTCTGTCCAACCATACAGACGCTTGTTACCCAGCATGTGATACATGAAATACCCCTACGGTGGGGTATTTCACGGTGGCCAGATCTATTACCTTCTACAGCACCATAAAGAGATTGTCAGTCACCAGACAGCCAAGCCCTTGGAGTTCAGAGCCAGTAGTACTGCATGTCCCTCCTAGGCTTGGACTAGCAGAGGCCTTACATATCTTTCAAGATATATGTAGCATTTCCCCCTTGAACTTTTGGTTAAATAAACCTGATAGATTTTAAAATGGCGTGTTTGCCTACTGTGATTTCTCTGACTACAAGGGCATTTTAGAAGGGGTGGTGGAAGGAACAGAGAAAGAAAGAGTAATTTGAGAAGAGGAGCTGCGTGTTTTACTTGTACTGAATTACAGCTCAATTCCTTTGACGTTCTGCTGACTTTGAACGCAAGTGCAATATGAAGAATTAATCCATTTTGCTCTGTCCAGCCATACAGGCGCACTTCCACCTCTCATTTTACTCTCAGATTGGCTGGGTTGATGGTTTACATCACAAAACAACCAACAAACACCATGCTTTGCTTTTGGGGAAACAGACCTTATGAAGGCTGTTCCAGGGAAGATAGTCAGGGGACACTTTGCAATTTAAACTGAAGCTCTGTAGCAAGGATGCTGGATAGAATAAAGTGCCTGGAATTTTATGGACCTTGTGATGGAGCCTTCAGTGGCCAGATCATTGGTCAGAGAGGGTAGGGGGACCTGGCCCTCCTGCTCCACCAGGTCCCAGCCCAGGGCACTGTGTAGTTCAACCCCCAAACAGAGGGGCTGGATCTCCTTCCCAGCAAGGGTCTGGGGGGTTAAGATCAGTTTCCCTGGGCTACTTCTTACTAAAGCCTCTTTAGTTCAGGGCATGGCCCCACTAGTCCAGTTGTCCCCCCAGTTGGGGCTTATCTGCAGACTCCCCTTGGCGGAGGAAGACTTACTTGCCTCAAGTGGCTGCACTGGCTGTCAGGTTGCTAATCCATCCTTTCAGGCACGTAGAGAGCCCCAGTCAGCTCCCAACTGAGCCAGGCTCCCTTCTTTTCTCCCCCCTCCAGGCCTGGCATTGGCTGCAGGTATAGTGGGGCGGGGCTAGCCCACTGGTTTTCTTTAACCCCTGCTATGCCAGGCTGCAGTTTCTCTGCTCATTCACAGACCTTTTGGTTTTTTTTTTTTTTTTAAAAGAATCAGCAACCTTCTACTGCTTATTATTACAGCTCAAGTCAGCTAGTTAGGTGAGATTCCTGACAGCTATGCAAGGTCTTTTGTATAGCTGAGCCCTCTTCTGAGCAAGAGAAAGAGAATGGTGGCTAGTTTCTGCCTTTCCTCCAGGACCGCTTCTGAAAGAAGGTTTTAAAACCACCTCAGTAGAGTCAAAGAGGAACATATTGTAAGGACTGGGTGGACAAGTTTAGAAACAAGCCAGAAACTATCCCTGACAGAGTGTTGAGGTGCTAGCTGGTTACCAGTGAGCAAGGGGTTAACTCCCAGGTTATTTGTAGCACAGGGGAGATGAATGAAATAGAAGGTGCAATAGTGAGGTGCATGTAAGTACCTAGACTGGTATTATGGGAAGCGACGCTGACCTCTGAGGGTCATTGGTTTCCGTTCAGTGCAGATGCTGTAGGCAGGGTCCGGTGGTCATTGCTAGCTCATGTTTGGTGCTGTGTGATAAATGGCAGGTATTTCATGGGAAAGGATCTGGGGGGAATCCCTCTTTTCTAATGGAAAAGCATTGACATCATAGAATCAAGGGACCTCAGGAGATCATCTAAGGACCAATCCCCAGTTTTTGCCCCCAATCCCTAAATGGCCCCCTCAAGGATTGAACTCACTACCCTGGGTTTGAGCACTGGCCTGCTAGACCACGGAGCTATCCCTCCCTCATGCAACACCTTAAGAGATGCTGCAGCTGGCACACTCAGCAAAGAGGCCAAAACCTAAATGGTCCGTGGTGGAGACAGAACTTCTCTCTCAATCCTAAAAGTAGAAGTGCTCTCCAGGTAGAGACATAACGGCAGAGGGATGCGGTGAGGGGGCTTTACTCTACTGCTGATAGGCTAGAAACAGAAGCCTCCTAGCTCCAGCACAGCCTACCTGGGCACTAAGCGCCACTACCAAATTCACTCCGCTCATTTTTTTTAAAGAGAACACCAGCTTGGCAGTAACAGATCCTGCTTCTTGTGGCCTCACTTCTTCAAAGCGGAATCCGGAGATCTCCCTGCACAATACCAGGTTCTCGGGTTACCAGGTTCAAAGAAGGTGTGGAGCATGGATACTGTGATGATAACAACTGAATCCTATTTCTCCCTTCCATGCGCTGAAATGATGATAGATGGATACAGAGGCCAAATTCTCCTGCTGCAAGACAGGAGTAAATCTCATTGAGATCAATGAGATTGTACTTGGGGAGGCAGTGTCGCCTAGTGGATTGAGACTCAGGCAACCTGGGTTCTAGTCCTGGCTCTATTGCTGGATTACTGAGTGACCCTGAGCAAATGACTTTCTCCTCTCTGTGCCTCGGTTTCCCCATTTTACAAGTCGGAATAACAATCATGATTACCTTTTCAAAGTGCTTTGAGATCTACTGATGAAAAGTGCAATGAAAGGGCTAGATATTAGTATTGTAGCCTGCCAGGGAGAATTTGATCCAGAGAAAATGTGTGGGCCTTGAAAAGGCAATTTAAGGAGGGAATCCACAACAAAATCTCCAGTTCTGCAAGTCAAACCCCAATAAGCTTCCTCAGCATTCTTACTGGGCTCTCCAGTTCCGAGTTACACTGTCCAGTATATTTCCACGCCACTTAAAGAGAAGTGATCTTACAGCAATGATACTCCACCTTCCTTTGTGAAGCGCTTTGAGATGTAAGGGGTAGCTGTTAACTGGCTGGTCAAAAAAATGATAAAGCACATCTCATGAAAAATAAAAAAGTTACAAAATAATGGTATTTTTGACATTTTTAATGAAAATATTTGAACTTCCCAATTTTCTGAATTAAAAATTAGAAGCAAAAATTATTCCTCTCTTTAAAACCGAGACCATTTTGGCAGTAGAAATGTTTTCAAATAAAAAATGCTGATCAGCGTTACTGTTATTTATTATTATTAATATCTAATTACCCTGGCTCAGATAATTCTTCAGCTGCCTTTCCTTCCCATCTGTACACACACGCACACACGTGCTCGTGAGCGCTTCTAGTTTTTGTCTTGCGATTTACCCCAGACACAGCCATCAACAGCCAACCACCAACGTAGCTAAACCAGTACAAACACTTGGGGCTAGATTTTTAAAGGCATTTAGGTGCCTATTAGTATTTTCAAAAGAACCTAGACTCCTATTGCCCGTTGCAGTCAATGAGTTTTAAGTGCCTAAGTGCTTATGAAAACACCACTAAATACCTGGCCCCTTGTGCAGAGAGTACCACTGATGCGTACCACTGCAGTTTACCCTAGTTAGGCAAAGCAGGGTTAAGCACCAGTGATAACAGCAGGTTTCCCTGCCTAAATTAAGGGGAGCATCACTGTAGCAGGGGGCTGAGTACCAGTGACTGAAATGTAGACAAATCTCTAGTCTTTAGTTGCTGTTGAAAGAGTCCCAAAGCCCTGTGTTATGCTCTGCTCCTTCCAGGGCCTTTGTAGCACACAATGTTCTTCTTAAAAGGCCAGTAGTCTCTCCCTGGGGGCATTATTACAAGCAGTCTTGCAAAGGAAAAACCCAGTGAATTTAGAGCCGGCAAGAACTGTCAAATCATCGTTAGGGTAGAATTCCAGAGAATCTATCAGGGCTGGAACCAAACTGGGCAATTTCAGAGCTAGAGAAGCATTTGCAATTTAAATGTATACAGATTGCTCATCTAAGCATAAGTGGGGGAATGGTCCTGCTACTGTGGGGAATTTTCCTGGCTCCTCTACTACCCTGGTGGAATCGGACGGTGAATGG
The DNA here is from genome assembly GCF_015237465.2 of Chelonia mydas. NCBI lineage: Eukaryota > Metazoa > Chordata > Testudines > Cheloniidae > Chelonia > Chelonia mydas. The sequence goes on from NC_057850.1 coordinate 255,383,287, forward strand.
GTCCAAGTCCCCACCCCAACTCGCCTTACCCACATGCCTGACCTCAAGGACTTCTCTTTCTCTGTCCTATGCGGCAGAGTCCTGGTAACCCCGATAAGGCTGGGCCAGGATCCCTGTGGGGCTTAAGCCCCAGTCTCATTGTGGATCACCAGGACAGGGGCTAGGGTGTCGCCACTCTGGGGTACTCTCTCCTCTCTGGCCACTTCCCTGACCCAGTGATCGCTACACTGAGTTTAAACCAAATAGAGTTAATTAAACAGCAACTGGAAACAAATAAGGGGAAAAACGAAAAGGTCAAAGGAACAAGGCACCCTGCACTGTGGGCACGGGGACGCTGCAAGCAATGGTCTCTGGAACTCAGGTAAATTCACAGCCTCTTCCTTACACATCCCAGGCCTCCTTCCCAGGACCCGGCTGTGCTGCGCTGATACCATGGATAAGAGGCTGGCTCTGGGGGTGGCTATGCACCCTCAGGCTCTAGATGGCAGGACCTTTCTACCCAGCATCGGCCCTCCTGCTGGGTTCACATCCACCCTTCCGAGTTCGGCTTGCAAGGCTCTCTTGTCCAGCGACGTCTCCCTCCCTGGGGTGATCCCTACCTCGGTCTCCCCCGCTGCTCCAGTTTACTTGTGGCACGGTGGACCTTTCGCTATTCCAGTTCTGGTCCTGCGGCTCGGTTCTGGCTCACCGTCAGCACGGCTGGTCTCTGCTGCTCTGGCTCCCCAGCTCAGCTCTGGGCTGTGCCTTTCTCCCTCTTGTGCTTTACTTTGCCTTGCCCGCCCCAGCTCACACCGAGGACAGGCTGTGGGCTCTTGACTCCCTCGCTGTCCATCCGGCTGACTAGGACTGCTGGCCTCTCCCTGTCACGGACTCCCCTTCCCCTTTCTCCGGGTATTGGGGGAGGGCCAACCAAAAAACCAATAAGGCTCAATAATGGGCCAACAGGCCCCCACACATAGGGCCTGGTCTATACATCACTGAAGTGGGAGTCTGTCCGCTGACTTCCCTGCACTCTGGATCAGGCCTCTGGCTTCTCGGAGCGTATCCATTAGTAAAGAGAAAAGCTCAGATCCCAGGCTGAGACTGGGACCCCTCCACTCCCAGGACTGTCACGTCCCTGGATCAGTCCCTGACATAAAGTTGCTCTAATTTATGCCAGCCGCTAACAGCTCCCACCCCCAGTCACGTCCTCTTTTCTCCAGCCTGTGCCTGGCACCTGGTAGCAGAGATGCCTGTGCCAGTTCAGGGCAACTGCACGTGTATTTCCCCTCAGTGGTCCAGCAAGGGCAACCACTCTCAGGCTTCCGGCTCCCCGGAGGTTGCCTCTCCTGCTTGGAGACACACACCCCTCTCCGTCCTGACCGGGGTACTTCCAGGTTGCCGAGTTCCCTGCCTGCATTGTGTTACCCCCTGCAGAGACAGACCACCCAAGCAGAGCCAGCTTGATTTCTCTTTAGAGATACTTAACAGGTGTCGTTGCTACAGTTATAAGGTGCCACACAGCACTTCGTAGGCAACTTCTGCTTTAGTCTTAAAGTAAAAAGCATACAGAGAAAACATGCTAAAAACAATAAAAGACCGTACATGCATGCGAATAAACTCACCAGCGCTAATCCCTAGCATGGATTCTGGCAAGAGCCGTCCGTCCAACTCCCACCCAAGGGGGATTCCATGTGGTTAAAAGTTCATCACTGCTTCAGCTCAGAACAACCATCCAGTTTTATGAGGACAAGTCCTTCCAACCCTATCCTAAGTATTGGGGCCGTCCTTCAACCAGGGGCCCTGTCTGTTTGCTGGACCAGGAAGAAAGCCCTGAGTAGCCAGTTTAAAACCAGGCTATTGATCCAAAAAACCTAAACTTTGTCTGTTGGTCCCTGGAGAATCCAGTTTGAACCGGTCTGAATAAAGTAAATAAGGAAGTGTTATTTTCTCCTTCTCATAATATAAGAACATGGGGCCACCAAATGAAATTAACAGGTAGCAGGTTTAAAACAAACACAAGAAAGTATTTTTTCATGAAAAGAAAAGGAGTACTTGTGGCATCTTAGAGACTAACCAATTTATTTGAGCATAAGCTTTCGTGAGCTACAGCTCACTTCGCTTATGCTCAAATAAATTGGTTAGTCTCTAAGGTGCCACAAGTCCTCCTTTTCTTTTTGCGAATACAGACTAACACGGCTGCTACTCTGAAACCTATTTTTTCACGCAACGTCGACCTCTGGAATTCCTTGCCAGAGGGAGTTGTGAAAGCCAGTATTATAACGGCATTCAAAAGGGAGCTAGATAGATTTATGGAAGATAGGTCCATCAATGGCTATTAGCCAGGATGGGCAGGAATGGTGTCCCTAGCCTCTGTTTGCCAGAAGCTGGGATTGGGTGACAGGGCATGGATCACTTGATGATAACCTGTCCGTTCATTCCCTTTGGGGCATCTGCCATTGGCCACTGTCAGAGGACAGGATACTGGGCTAGACGGACCTTTGATCTGAACCATTATGGCCGTTGTTATGTTCTTAACCAATATATTCACACTGTTCCAGGGGGGTGGCTTCAACAGATTCATAACAGATCCCCTCCCTACTACATGCAATCCATACTACCTCCAAAGATACAGACAGTGTCTCAATATCTCATACGCAATTATATTTTCAATACAATGGACCCCAAAGGTATTAACCTTAACCCAATAAGGTCTAGCTTAATCCAAGGACGTTTATCTGAATTCCATATGATTTGTTCACGATATTATCAATCTGTCACAGTGCTGTTATGGCAGGCCTTTACCCCTTCTTCCCCCAAGGACACTCCTATGCAGGCAGAATCTTCCACTGGCTATATCTGCAGGGTTCACGGGCGCTTTGCTCCAGCAGAGCAGGAAAACACAGCCCCAGAGCACCAGAGAATTAGGCTCAGACAGGTTAGTGCTCTGATCCATCCAAAACCTAGATAGATCCAAAATCCAGAGAGAAGAAATGTGGAGAAGAAAAAGAAGAATGGTCAAATATTGCTAAATTGTATCTGAAACAAAATTCTTGCCTCTTGCTCATCACTAATGGACAGCCCTGGAAAAGCAGCAGTGATGTACCTTTGCTTCACATTGTCTCTGAACGCCCACCCTAGCCTGTAGGTACCATCCCAAAGGACTATGAGGGTAGTTCAGATTCTGTTCCTCTTCAGCATTCTGTACCTTCTTCAGGGAGAAAGGTTCCAGCTGTGGGGGTAGCCATTGTAATGCCCACTAGTCAAGTGGACTGAGACCACCAGATCATTTCATAGGCCACCACGCATCTTGGATGGTGACGATTTGAGAATGCAATCTGGAGGCGGAAGCATCATAATTTAGCCATCCTCTGAGCCACGTATCAGATAAATGCTCCCTTTTGATTGGGCATCCCATTTCTCCTTGGGGTGGCTGGTGTTTCTATATGCTGGTTACCTGGTGGCTTAGTGAAGGCATAGGACTGGGACTCAGGAAACCTCAGCTCAGTTGTTGGCTCTGCCACAGATTTCCTGTGTGACCTTAGCCGTGTCATGTAGCCTGTCTATGTCTTAGTTCCTCATCTTCTATGTGTGTTGTATCCCTTTCTCCCACTCTTCGTCTGTCTTGTCTATGTGCTTGTCTAGCTCTTATATAGCTCATTTCACCAGTAGGCTTCAAGGCTCTACAAAAGAGACCACTATCATTATCCCCATTTTACAGATGGGGACACTGAGGCACAAGGAGGGGGAAGCAACTTGCCCAAGAACACCCAGCAGTAGAGCCAAGAATAAATCGGATCTCGTGTCCCAGACCAGTGCTCTATCCACGAGGACACACTGCCTCCTCAATTGTGAAATCTTCAAGGTGGGGACTGTCTCACACTACATTACTGCAGAGTGTCTAGCACAACAGACCTCTGATCTTGGTTGGGGCCTGTAGGGACCCTTGCAATAATAACACAAACCCACAGGATCTTACACCCCCTCCCCTCCCAATATTTGGGAGGCTCCACGGCTAGCCAGCTACCTGGGAGCACTTCTCCAGCTCAGAGGTATGTAAGCGGGTCAGGTAGATCCATTCTTGCCCATCTGCCTTTGCTACTGATTGATTCACGTGATGGGAAACTAGTGCTCACCTTCAGCTCGGGGATTGCTTCAGTGTCTCTGAATGTGTTTATGATGGGAGGTTGCATGCTAGAAAGATTTATGAGGCCTGGCAGGGCGCGTGCAAGTTTGTGACATGATTAATACAGTTAACAGTTCTGAATCAACAACAACCTCCAAATATTGTCTCGGAACTTGCCAAGCTAAATGTGCCGCTCCCGCTCATCCAGAGAACAGTAGCCGCTTTTGTACTTCTGTATTTCAGCGTCTAGTGAGGCAGCGCACATCCGCGAGGACAGTGGTGCAAGCTGGGGAGCACACTGAAATAATTGAGGGCTGTCTCGCTGGCCAGTGGAGAACTGGGGTGGGGGTGCCGTTGGGAGATTTCTAGGAAGACCTTTGATTTAAAGCCCAGCTGCTGCATCCCCATAACTTATATTTCTTTGGGGACTGGCCAGACCTTGGGTGATCCTGCTTTCAAGGCTTAAGTCCACAGGGAAGCCAGGGGGCAGGTAGGAGTTTGGGAATAAGCAGAAGAGTGAAGGTGACTGAAAGGGCAGAAGGAAAACGTTTCCCTATAAATCAGAAAGAAAATCTTTATGCGTGGAGCAGATTGGATATGGCCTGACAGTTCATCTTAGAAGAGCACCCATTTGCCAGAAGTGGAACAAAGACCCAGAATGATTAAGTGACTTGCTCAAGGTTAAAGTCTGTGGCAGAGGATGGACTAGGACCCAGATAATCTATGTCCCTAGTCGCTGCCATGACCGCAAGACTGTTCCTCATCTTGTGACAGCCTCCTACTTCACTCGCTACTCACAGCACAACTGTGCAGTTAATTAGGGGCTATGCACATCAGCTTCTTTCATAACACATCATACAACTACTGCAGTAAATAACAATAGAAGCTCAGCATTGCTCAGCCTATTCACTACACACAACCACTGTGTGCGATAAGGCTCCAATTCAGCAGAGCATTTAAGCACATACTTAAGTCCTATTGAGGTCATTCTCCACAGATAATGACCCTTTAGAATGGAAATACTAAAGTAATATCAAAGTTGTCTCTTCTTTCATACCAGTGTTCCATTTCTCAACCAGCGTCACCCATCTGCTGAGCGATAGCAGAAGTCAGGGGCCTTGCAGGTTGGCTTCCCAGTGGAGGATAAATTAATGATGTGGAGTCTGGGTATATTCCTGATTTATTTATTCATGTACCAGTCCTGGAACAGTGGTGGTCCCAAACAGCATGTAGGCAATCCCCTTTTCTGAAAGTCTCATAAGACACACCACTACCCAGTCCCAGGAAGCTACTCTGCTCCAAGAATTTACTGTACTTACAGACATTAAGCCACAGCTTCTCCCAAAGGACCACTGTATAACAAAACTAACAGTAACATAACATTTCTTCCTAGAATAAAAACTTGCTCACACACTAAGAAAAATAACTTGGAAAACTATGTGTAACAGTGCCACTTGTTGACACATAACATTAACTAAAGCTGTCTCTGCATTCACTGTCTGCAATATGGTTGACCAAACTTGTCTGAAGCTTGAAGAATATTTTGCTCAGGGCCATGAGAATGGAAGTCAGTTTTGAGTAAAGGTTTGGGTCCAAGCCAGTTTTGTTATCTCAAGTAAAAGCTTTTCAGGACAATCCTGCAAAGAGCAGCACTTGCTCGGGAGTAGATCTGTGCACCACTCAGTAATGAGTTAGGCACGGGGTTCATTTTTCTTTTTTATTTGCATGACATTCTTTTGCATTGCATTTTTTTTTTGCATAGAACCATGAGGATAGTTAAGCACTGAACATGTTACCAAGGGAGGTTGAGAAATCCCCCTCACTGGAGGCTTTTAAGAACAGGTTAGACAACCATCTCTCAGCGATGGTCTAGGTTTACTTAATCCTGCCTCAGCATAGGGGTGATGGACTAGATAACTTCTTGAGGTCCTTTCCAGCCCTGCATTTCTAAGATTTCTATGCCTCTGTGAATCATCCACTCCAAAGCGATGAATCACACAAGGAACAACTAATTCATATCAGGGCTCGGAGAAGACCTAAGAGATCACCTTGTCCACCTCTCTACTAATGCACATAGTATTTTCTACAGTGCTTTTGTAGAGTCAGAGCTTTCAAGTCCAGAAGGGACCATTGGGACCATCGAGTGTGACCTTCTGCATAATGCAGGCCGTCATATTTCATCCAGTGGTTCCATGCTGAATTTAGTCCAACAACTTGTGGTTAAACTCCAGCATAACATTTAGAAAGACATGCAATCTCAGTTTAAAGTGAAGAAGAACCAATCACATCCCTGGGTGAACTCTTCCAAGAGCTGATTACCCTCCTTGCTTGATTTCCACCTTGAAGTATGCTGACCTCAGCATCCATCTATGGGATCTTGTTATGTCCTTGTTTGATAGATTAAAGAGCCCTCTAGTATCAGCTCTCATCTCCTTGTGAAGGTAAGGAAATCTTGGCCCTCGTTTCCAGGATATCTTAGCTAACATTCAGCTTAGGTTTTCCTTTGCTTAATTTCAGCTAAGGCATCCTCCTCAAATCATGACACCACTGACAATAGCAGCCAAAGTCAGCAGACACTAGAGCTGGGCACATCATTTGGGTCAGAGGGTCTGCGTATTTACAACATCAGTCAATATGAAAACATACAGGCCCTTTAAATGCTTACAGACAGTATTGCTGCCTGTGAAGTTTTATGACCTAATACACCATGTTCCTCATGAAAATTAAAACAACACCCCCTTCCTTCTTCCAACCGGTCTCCACGTGGGGGCGTGGCTCAGGGCAGCATGTTTAGGGAAAGCAGAGTTGCTTGTTTGCAAGGGGCTCCTGAATGCAGCTTGTTCAAAAGCAGCATGTGCCTGGCTCCTTGTCTCATTTCCAGGCTCTGAATCAGGGAGCCAGCCAGCTTCACTAAAAGAAGAACCATTTCCTTTCCCCCTTTCAAAACCGTTTGGTCTAATAATAATAATTGCTAATTCCATTCTATGGAAATGTAATAATTTATGACTTGGCAGAGTGCACAGAGAACATGTCAGCAGATTTCAGCTAAATGGTCCCATATACAGAAATGATGGCTGAAAAGTGTGCTTCCTTTGTAAAGAAGATTTTCTTGGAATATCTTTAATAGGGAGATTGAGCTGGACTGGTTTAGAAAAGCTGGAGCACTTCTGAGTGTGTGCGAACCCTGCCTACTCATAGGGCACTTAAGTGTTTCACTAGCCACACATTGCATTCCCATGTGAGAACTAACTTTTCAAACCATCCTTTAAAGACTAGTACAAAGAGTAGCAAGAGAGAAAAGATGGCTTAGTGGCTAGGGTGTTGCCTATAATTAAGGAGCAGAGCTGGTGAATAACTGATTTTTTGGTTCAGTGGCTGTTCCAGAAAGAGATTCGGCTTGCATTGACCCAAATCTGAGATTCCTCAGAATTTTTCATGCGTCGAAAAAGACCATTTCAAGTCTGTTCTAGAGTGGGGCTTAAACTTTCATATCCCATAGAAAAGGTGATTGCCCTAACCACTGAGCTAAAGGGATAGTACAGAAAAGAAGCCATTCTAGTGTCATTCCCTCCAGCTGTTGTGTGACTGGCTGAAACTTTTCAAGACAAATTTGCAAATAGTTTTGGGTTGACCAAAACTGCTTTTTTCATTCTTTAAACTATTTGAGAAATGTCACCCTGCTCTACTCAGGAGACCAAGGATCAATTCCCTGCTCTGCCACAAACTCTGTGTGTAATCCTAGTCAAGTCACTTACAACACTACATTAATATGCAGTAGGGAACCAGCAAGATCTACCCAGGCCAGTTAGCACACAGCACCGTGGTGTGCTTTAGAAGTCATGCCTCTCCAGCACACACTCCTGCCCCAGGTAGACAAGCCCTTACTCTCTCCCTGTGTTGGTTCCCCCTCTGTAAAATGGGGAAAACAGCACATTCCTACTTCACAAGGGTGTCACGAGGACAAATACACTAAATGATTGTGTGATACTCTGCTAGTAGGAACAGGACCTTAGTAAGAGTTGTGGAGATGATTGCACAGCTGGTGGGCTGAGACTACTGCCTTTCATGCTGACCAGTGTTATCTCATTGTTTCCCTGTGTCCCTCGGTTGTCTTTTGTCCTATATTCAGATTGTCATCTCTTTGGTGCAGGAACTCTCTTTTTTGTTCTGTGTTTGTACAGCCTCTAGCACAATAGAGGACCTGTTCCATGACCCGGGCTCCTAGGTGCCACTACAATATAAATAAATAACAAAATGAAAGTCTTTCAATTTGTCACAAGCCACTTTCTGGACAATACTTGAATCTTGTCTGCAATACGGATATGCTCAATATTATGTCTCCTACTTAATTTAAAAAAAACAAAAACCCTCTCCTCTCATCCAACAACTTTCAAAATGTGCTGAAAAGCAGACGCGAGGTTGAAAATCTCTTGAAGACAAATACCCAAACAATGAGTGGAAGAAAGGGCATTTTTCCTTGTTGGTTCTGGGGGGGAAATGGCCCTATGTCCATGAGACATACTGGGTACTGTTTGCCCACACTTACACACTGAGTCAGCATCAGAGCCAGGAGCAAAACCCTGGAGTCCTGATTCCCCATCCTCCCTGGCTCTACCCACTAGACAAGACTCCCTCCCTCCATTAGTTTGGATCCTCACAAATATTTATCTTTTTAAATCAACATTTTGAAGGGAAAATGAAATCAGAAGTCTATAAAATACATGTTAGTCACATCTGCTAAGCTCATCAGGAAGCAGAGAGATTCATATGTTGCCTGGTTCTCAGTGGCAGACAATCAGCTGATATTGGTTGTTCGGCATGGCTCTAGACCTCAGTACGGTTGATTTCCTCAGAAACCTTCAGCCAGTCATGAGCCAGGACTGTCTTCCCGTGTGCAACGAAATGTGGTGCTGCATGAAAAATGTGTAAAGTGACACTGGGTACTTATTACTCTTGGCTGCCACCTTGCCAGCTGCACTGGGAGCAGAAAAGCCACATGAACTAAACATAAAGTCAAGAAACACTATAGACTTTTGTTTCAATGTGGAAGTTATTTGCGGCTCTATTGGACACAGCATTCCATATCCCAAGCCACGCTAGACAGAAGTGGCCTGTTCTTAACTGGCGAGTGGCCTAAGATACTCAGTTCGAACCATGCTGGGTAGCCAGCAGTCCCTTTCTTAGCTGCGTGGTCCAGGACAAAACTTAGGAAGACCCTGCATGCTAATGGCACAGACTGTGTGGGAGCTAGAAATTCTGAGAGAACCACAAGGTCTGTCAGAGCCAGCAGCCTCACTTGTTATATTCATTACTGCACAGTCCTGTCTTTTCTCTTCTGCAACCATGAGCATGTGTGGTTGGATCTGAGTGTTTGGGTCAGCCCATCATAAAAAGAGGGAACATTTGTGAAGTTTAGATTTGATTTTGGATTTCAAACTTCCCCAAAGCTGGGGGATGTTCCACTCTGTCTACCTACCAACCCCCATACACACATCCATCTTTCTATCCATCCACCCACATACACAAACTCCTCTATCTATCTATCTATCTATCTATCTATCTATCTATCTATCCCCATGCACACTTTTATCATTCATATCAGAGCTCCTCACAAAATTTATGACCAAAACAACAAGAAAAATTTTCTCGCTCTATTTCTTCTCTTCTTGCATGATCAGCTTGAAAGGTAGCATTTTTTAAACCCCAACCCCACGTATGGGTGTTCCATGAGAATAACTAGCATGGGAGAACTACGTCAAAGAACTGAGTTTTATCTTTAGTTCTGAAAGTGGTGAGGTGTTTAGTCACGCTCATCTCTTGTGGCAGTGAATTCCACAGTCTAGCTCCAGCTCCTATGAAAATGCCATCACCCACATTCCCCCTAGTGGTTGACAGTTTCATGGTGCTAGTGGAGTGTAGCTGTGTGACATATGATTAAAATATGGCCATGTAGATCATTGTTGCTACCACTGTTATATAATCGCAACAAATGTTGTACAAAGTGTGTCAAGTAAGGTGTCGATGAAAAAGTTATGGTGTGCTGAATATGATTATCCTATTTGTATGCATGTATCATGTTTGTATCTGGAGTTATAAACATCAACTATGTACTTTTATTTCAAATGCGTTTGCTCCTGTGGTAACACCCACAGGGTAATTTGTATCCAGTCTGGCCAGCACATTGTGAATGGAGCATCCAAGTTGATGGCCCATAAAGAACTCTTAGAATCATAGAAGATTAGGGTTGGAAGACACCTCAGGAGGTCATCTAGTCCCAGCCAGGGCTTTGTGAAGCTGGGCCTTAAAAACCTATAAGGATGGAGATTCCACCATCTCCCTAGGTAACCCATTCTAGTGCTTCACAAAACGCCTAGTGAAATAGTTTTTCCTAATATCCAACAGAGACCTTCCCCACTGCAACTTGAGACCATTGCTCCTTGTTCTGTCATCTGCCACCACGGCAAACAGCTGAGCTCCATCCGTTTTGGAAGCACCCCCCCCCCCTCAGTAATTGAAGGCTGATATCAAATCCCCCCTCACTCTTCTCTTCTGCAGACTAAATGACCCCAGTTAACCTCAACCTCTCCTTGTAATTCATAGAATCATAGAATCATAGAATATCAGGGTTGGAAGGGACCCCAGAAGGTCATCTAGTCCAACCCCCTGCTCAAAGCAGGACCAAGTCCCAGTTAAATCATCCCAGCCAGGGCTTTGTCAAGCCTGACCTTAAAAACCTGTAAGGAAGGAGATTCTACCACCTCCCTAGGTAACGCATTCCAGTGTTTCACCACCCTCTTAGTGAAAAAGTTTTTCCTAATATCCAATCTAAACCTCCCCCATTGCAACTTGAGACCATTACTCCTCGTTCTGTCATCTGCTACCATTGAGAACAGTCTAGAGCCATCCTCTTTGGAACCCCCTTTCAGGTAGTTGAAAGCAGCTATCAAATCCCCCCTCATTCTTCTCTTCTGCAGACTAAACAATCCCAGCTCCCTCAGCCTCTCCTCATAAGTCATGTGCTCTAGACCCCTAATCATTTTTGTTGCCCTTCGCTGGACTCTTTCCAATTTATCCACATCCTTCTTGTAGTGTGGGGCCCAAAACTGGACACAGTACTCCAGATGAGGCCTCACCAGTGTTGAATAGAGGGGAACGATCACGTCCCTCGATCTGCTCGCTATGCCCCTACTTATACATCCCAAAATGCCATTGGCCTTCTTGGCAACAAGGGCACACTGCTGACTCATATCCAGCTTCTCGTCTACTGTCACCCCTAGGTCCTTTTCCGCAGAACTGCTGCCTAGCCATTCGGTCCCTAGTCTGTAGCGGTGCATTGGATTCTTCCATCCTAAGTGCAGGACCCTGCACTTATCCTTATTGAACCTCATCAGATTTCTTTTGGCCCAATCCTCCAATTTGTCTAGGTCCTTCTGTATCCTATCCCTCCCCTCCAGCGTATCTACCACTCCTCCCAGTTTAGTATCATCCGCAAATTTGCTGAGAGTGCAATCCACACCATCCTCCAGATCATTTATGAAGATATTGAACAAAACGGGCCCCAGGACCGACCCCTGGGGCACTCCACTTGACACCGGCTGCCAACTAGACATGGAGCCATTGATCACTACCCGTTGAGCCCGACAATCTAGCCAGCTTTCTACCCACCTTATAGTGCATTCATCCAGCCCATACTTCCTTAACTTGCTGACAAGAATGCTGTGGGAGACCGTGTCAAAAGCTTTGCTAAAGTCAAGAAACAATACATCCACTGCTTTCCCTTCATCCACAGAACCAGTAATCTCATCATAAAAGGCGATTAGATTAGTCAGGCATGACCTTCCCTTGGTGAATCCATGCTGACTGTTCCTGATCACTTTCCTCTCCTCTAAGTGCTTCAGGATTGATTCTTTGAGGACCTGCTCCATGATTTTTCCAGGGACTGAGGTGAGGCTGACTGGCCTGTAGTTCCCAGGATCCTCCTTCTTCCCTTTTTTAAAGATGGGCACTACATTAGCCTTTTTCCAGTCATCCGGGACTTCCCCCGTTCGCCACGAGTTTTCAAAGATAATGGCCAAGGGCTCTGCAATCACAGCCGCCAATTCCTTCAGCACTCTCGGATGCAATTCGTCCGGCCCCATGGACTTGTGCACGTCCAGCTTTTCTAAATAGTCCCTAACCACCTCTATCTCTACAGAGGGCTGGCCATCTCTTCCCCATTTTGTGATGCCCAGCACAGCAGTCTGGGAGCTGACCTTGTTAGTGAAAACAGAGGCAAAAAAAGCATTGAGTACATTAGCTTTTTCCACATCCTCTGTCACTAGGTTGCCTCCCTCATTCAGTAAGGGGCCCACACTTTCCTTGGCTTTCTTCTTGTTGCCAACATACCTGAAGAAACCCTTCTTGTTACTCTTGACATCTCTTGCTAGCTGCAGCTCCAGGTGCGATTTGGCCCTCCTGATATCTTTCCTACATGCCCGAGCAATATTTTTATACTCTTCCCTGGTCATATGTCCAAGCTTCCACTTCTTGTAAGCTTCTTTTTTATGTTTAAGATCCGCTAGGATTTCACCATTAAGCCAAGCTGGTCGCCTGCCATATTTACTATTCTTTCGACTCATCGGGATGGTTTGTCCCTGTAACCTCAACAGGGATTCCTTGAAATACAGCCAGCTCTCCTGGACTCCCTTCCCCTTCATGTTAGTCCCCCAGCCCCCTAATCATTTTCGTTGGCCTCCGCTGGACACTCTCCAATTTGTCCACATCCTTTCCGTAGTGTGGGGCCCAAAACTGGACACAATACTCCAGATGTGACCTCACCAGTGCTTAATAGAGCGGAGTAATCACTTCCCTCGATCTACTGGCAATGCTCCTACTAATGAAGCCCAATATGCCATTAGCCTTCTTGGCAACAAGGGCACACTGCTGACTCATATCATGGCTACTCCATTATCTTGAGTACTTTTGTATCATCTTCAAATTTTGCCACCTCACTGTTTACTCCTTTTTCCAGATTATTTATGAATATGTTAAACAGTTCTCATCCTGTGCATAACTTTTTATGAATCCAGTGCTCCTACTAATGTAGCCCAATATGCCATTAGCTTTCTTGGCAACAAGGACACACTGCTGACTCATATCCAGCTTCTCGGCCACTGTAATCCCCAGGTCCTTTTCTGCATAATTGCTGCCTAGCCAGTTGGTCCCCAGCCAACAGCAGTGTATGGGATTCTTCCATTCTAAGTGCAGGACTCTGCACTTGTCCTTGTTGAACCTCATCAGATTTCTTTTGGCTCAATCCTCCAATTTGTCTAGGTCACTCTGGACTCAATCCCTACCCTCCAGCATATCTACCTCTCCCCCCACATTAGTGTCATCCACGAACTTGCTGAGGGTGCAATCCATCCCATCATCCAGATCATTAATGAAGATATTGAACAAAACCAGCTCCAGGACTGACCCCTGGGGCACTCCAGTTGATACCGGCTGCCAACTAGACATCGAGCCGTTGATCACTACCCATTGAGCCCGACAATCTAGACAGCTTTCTATCCACCTTATAGTCCATTCATCCAGCCCATACTTCTCTAACTTGCTGGCAAGAATACTGTGGGAGACCATATCGAAAGCTTTGCTAAAGTCAAGATATATCACGTCCACCGCTTTCCCCATATCCACAGAGCCAGTTATCTCATCATAGAAGGCAATCACTCAGGCATGACTTGCCCTTGGTGAATCCATGTTGACTGCTTCTGATCACCTTCCTCTCCTCCAAGTGCTTCAAAATGGATTCCTTGAGGACCTGCTCCATGATTTTTCTAAGGACAGAGGTGAGGCTGACCAGTCTGTAGTTCCCCACATTCTCCTTCTTCCCTTTTTAAAAGATGGGCACTATATTAGACTTTTTCCAATCGTTCAGGACCTCCCCCGATCGCCATGAGTTTTCAAAGATAATGGTCAATGGCTCTGCAATCACATTAGCCAACTCCCTCAGCACCCTTGGATGCATTAGATCTGGACCCATGGACTTGTGCATGTCCAGCTTTTCTAACTAGTCCTTAACCTGTTCTTTCATGACTGAGGGCTGCTCACCTCCTCCCCATACTGTGCTGCCTAGTGCAGCAGTCTGGGAGCAGAACTTGTCTGTGAAGCCCGAGGCAAAAAAAGCAGCTTTATCCACATCATCTGTCACAAGGTTTCCTCCCCAATTCAGTAAGGGTCCCACACTTTCCCTGACCACCTTCTTGTTGCTAACATACCTCTAGAAACCCTTCACATCCCTTGCTAGCTGCAACTCCAGTTGTGCTTTGGCCTTCCTGATTACAGCCCTGCATGCTGGAGCAATAATTTTATACTCCTCCCTACGCATCTGTCCAAGTTTCCACTTCTTGTAAGCTTCCTTTTTGTGTTTAAGCTCACCGAAGATTTCTCTGTTAAGCCAAGCTGGTCGCCTGCCATGTTTGCTATTCTTTCTGCACATCTGCACTTAACTCACAATGGACCATAGAAGAGGTTTTTCCCTACCTGATGAACCTTCCTGTGGATGTTCTAGCTAGAAAATGGGTAATGACCTCTGCTATGATTCAGCGAAGCATGCAAGGGCATGTGACTAAATCATGTGACCCTGAACTCCATCTTGTTACCTGTGTTTTTCCACAAACTGGGCCGAGGGCTTTGTTTGGAACCATGGGTTTCCATCCGCATGGCAGAAGCTATAAAAGGCCCTGGAAGCATCTCCATTTTGCCTCTTTCCTGCTCAGATCTCTGGACTATGGCCTTATACTAATGGGAGCATTCTAACCAAGGGACTGAGGATCTTCCAATGATTTGGGAGCAACCAGAGACTTAACAAGCCAGCAGTTTATTTCATGACTGCTTTAAGCCTCATCCACAAGCCTTGCAATTATTGTATGTATTTGGTTGTTTTAACGAGTTTAAACTCTCACCTCTTTCTTTCTTTTTATAAATAAACCTTTAGATATTAGATACTAAAGGATTGGCAACAGCATGATTATTGGGTAAGATCTGAGTAATATTTTGACCTGGGTATGTGGCTTGTTCTTTTGGATCAGAAGAACCATTTGTTTGATGAAATTGGTTTGAAATAACCACCCATCATTGAGTCTACTGTCTGGGTGTTGAATCCAGAACTGGGATACCTAATGAGGCTGCATTTCTGACTTCTTGTTAGCCAGTGTGGTAAGACAGAAGTTTACTTTTGTTGCTGGTTGGGTATGTCTTATGAGAGAATAACCATCAGTCTTGGGATGTGTCTGCCCTATTTCTCAGCAGTTTGTCCTGAATTTGGTATTCTGAGTTGTGAGCCACTGAGGCACAGTGACAAGCTGTCATGGGAGGTCATGGTTGCAAAAGGCAATCAGTTGGGTAGCAGGGTCTCATGAAGGGCATTGCACAGCAAGTCTAAGAGCCTGAGGTGGACTCTGTAATGAGTGGGAAACCTGGGCAGAGAGCAGTGCGCTGGGGTGATGTGTTTGTAGAGTTTTGTACCAGCTAAATCTCTCTCTTTAACGTCTTTCTCACATAAAACGAGCAGTAATCATTGATCATGGTTGGATCAAGATTTGGGTTATTTCTTCCCACCGGCTTCAACATGTAAAGTATAAATAGGTTGGTGGGGTGGCATTGTCAGGAAAACACGCAATACTGTTTTCAGTCTTCTCTGGATGCAGAAAGTACTTCTGATTCCTGTGCAACTAATCACCAGCTCTAGAAATTTTCTCTTCAGAGCCTGCCTTCAAACTCACCTCTGCTGCAATGCCTTCAAAACACTCGACAATGACTAACCAGCCAGTGCGTTGTGACAGTTGCTTAACCCGAGAGGGAAACATTTTCTGTAGTAATGTGTTTTCCAATGAAAAATAGTTTTTTGACTAAACAGACATTTTTGTGAAAAACAATCTTTTTTTCAAGTTTGCTGGGAAATTCCAGAATTTTTTAAATGAAAATAAACAATTTTCACAGAGGAAAAAAGAAAACTCATTTTGTGACCAGCTCTTCTTACTGCGCTGGTCTGAATCATCTAAATCAGTGGTTCTCAAAGCCGGTCTGCCGCTTGTTCAGGGAAAGCCCCTGGCGCACCGGACCAGTTTGTTTAGGTTCGGCCGATTGCAGCTCCCACTGGCTGCAGTTCACTGCTCCAGGCCAATGGGGGCTGTGGGAAGTGGCACGGGCCAAGGGACGTGCTGGCCGCCCTTCCCGCAGCCCCCATTGGCCTGGAGCGGCGAACCGCAGCCAGTGGGAGCCGCGATCGGCCAAATCTGCTGACACGGCAGGTAAACAAACCGGTCCGGCACGCCAGGGGCTTTCTCTGAACAAGCGGCAGACTGGCTTTGAGAACCACTGATCTAAATGATTCCTTGGGCTCCATGTTTGTTGTTTCTCACCTTATACACAGATTTGTGGCACAGACTCTCTTTTTTGTTATATGTTTATACAGCACTGTAGAAGTGTTGACTCACTGTTGGTGCGCCCCCTTGTGGTATTGTGTAACAGCTCTTTCCTCTCTAGTGCCCCTTGCCAACAGTCGCTGTCGTCCTGCAAAGGTCAGCCTCTTCTTATGACTCAGCACCCCTGGCCGGGTCACATTTTAGTCATAAGAACGGCCATCCTGGGTCATTACACATATTGAAACTATTTCCCTATGTTAAGTATCCTCACACCTTCTTGTCAACTGTCTAAATGGGCTATCTTGATTATCACTCCAAAAGTTTTTTTCTCTTGCTGATAATAGTTCATCTTAATTAATTAGCCTCTTACAGTTTGTAGGGCAACTTCCACCTTCTCTGTATGTATATATATATCTTCTTACTATATGCTCCATTCTATGCATCTGATGAAGTGGGCTGTAGCCCACGAAAGCTTATGCTCTAATACATTTGTTAGTCTCTAAGGTGCCACAAGTCCTCCTGTTCTTTTTGCAGGTTTCCCGACCATTGACAAAGAAATGAAACACATTGTTCAGGTGGCCAGGCAAGTGGGTGGTGATGGCTTTGTCGACATCCTTGAGGAAAAAATTGAAGAATTAATTGAGAGCCATAGAGAAAAGTTAGAGGAACTGGTAAAATCATCTACAGAGGACGAAGATGATGACGACAAACAGGAAGAGCCAGCAAGTTGGAATCTTCATAAATTTGCTGAAGTGTTCCAAGCAGCGAAACACTTGAATGATTTAATTTCTGAATACGATCCCTCTATGGAACGAAACCTCAAAATCACACGTAGTACAGTACTTCTATAAGAGTAGTAATAATAATTCATTAAAATATACATAGGGTTCACAAAAAGTTATGCACAGGATGAGAAATGTTTAATATATTCATAAATAATCTGGAAAAAGGGGTAAACAGTGAGGTGTAAAAAAAAAAGGGGTAAAAATTTGAAGATGATACAAAAGTACTCAAGATAGTTGAGTAGTCATGATATAAGTCAGCAGTGTGCCCTTGTTGCCAAGAAGGCTAATGGCATTTTGGGCTTCATTAGTAGGAGCATTGCCAGCAGATTGAGGGAAGTGATTATTCCCCTCTATTTGGCTCTGGTGAGGCCACATCTGGAGTATTGTGTCCAGTTTTGGGCCCTGCACTACGGAAAGGATGTGGACAAATTAGAGAGTCCAGCGGAGAGCAACGAAAATGATTAGGGGGCTGGGACACATGACTTACGAGGAGAGGCTGAGGGAACTGGGCTTTTTTAATCTGCAGAAGAGAGAGGTGAGGGAGGGTTTGATAGCAGCCTTCAACTACCTGATGTTCCAAAGAGGATGGAGCTTGGCTTTTCTCAGTGGTGGCAGATGACGGAACAAGGAGCAATGGTCTCAAGTTGCTGTGGGGGGGGGGTCCTAGGTTGGATATTAGGAAACACTACTTCACTAGGAGAGTGGTAAAGCACTGAAATGGGTTATCTAGGGAGGTGGTGGAATCTCCTTCCTTAGAGGTTTTTAAGGTCCGGTTTGACATAGCCCTGGCTGGGACAATTTAGTTGGGGTTGGTCCTGCTTTGAGCAGGGGACTAAATGACCTCCTGAGGTCTCTTCCAACCCTCATCTTCTATGATTCTATGATTCTAAGTTACTTAAGTTTAAAGTGAACTGTGAAGAGCTACCAAGGAACCTCACAAAACTGGGTGACTGGGCAACAAAATGGCAGATGAAATTCAGTGTTGATAAATGCAAAGTAATGCACATTGGAAAACATAATCGCAACTATGCATATAAAATGGTGGAGTCTAAATTAGCGGTTACCACTCAAGAAAGTGATCTTGGAGTCATTGTGGATAGTTCTCTGGAGACATCCTCTCAATGTGCAGCAGCAGTCAAAAAAGCTAACGGAATGTTAAAAATCATTAGGAAAGGGATTGATAATAAGACAAAAGTATCATATTGCCTCTATATAGATCCATGGTATGCCCACATCTTGAATACTGCGTGTAGATCTGGCCACCCCATCTCAAAATAAGATATATTGGAATTGGAAAAGTTACAGAAAAGAGCAGCTAAATGATAGGGGTATGGAACAGATTCCATATGAGGAGAGATTAATATGACTGGGACTCTTCGTCTTGGAAAAGAGACGACTAAGGGAATATGACAGAGGTCTATAAAATCATGGCTGGTGTGAAGACAGTAAATAAGGAAGCGTTATTTACTCCTTCTCATAACATAAAAACTAGGAGTCACCAAATGAAATTAACAGGGAGCAGATTTAAAACAAAAAACAAAAGGAAGTATTTCTCACATAATGCACAATCAACCTGTGGAGCTCTTTGCAAGAGGATGTTGTGAAGGCCAGGACTATAAAACTGGTGGGCAGGATCCCCTGGGAGAATAACATGAGGGGGAAAGGAGTCCAGGAGAGCTGGCTGTATTTTAAAGAATACTTACTGAGGTTACAGGGACAAACCATCCCGATGTGTACAAAGAATAGTAAATATGGCAGGCGACCAGCTTGGCTTAACAGTGAAATCCTTGCTGATTTTAAACACAAAAAAGAAGCTTACAAGAAGTGGAAGATTGGACAAATGACCAGGGAAGAGTATAAAAATATTGCTCGGGCATGCAGGAGTGAAATCAGAAAGGCCAAATCACACCTGGAGTTGCAGCTAGCAAGAGATGTTAAGAGTAACAAGAAGGGTTTCTTCAAGTATGTTAACAACAAGAAGAAAGTCAAGGAAAGTGTGGGCCCCTCACTGAATGAGGGAGGCAACCTAGTGACGGAGGATGTGGAAAAAGCTAATGTATTCAATGCTTTTTTTGCCTCTGTCTTCACAAACAAGGTCAGCTCCCAGACTACTGCACTGGGCAGCACAGCATGGGGAGGAGGTGACCAGCCCTCTGTGGAGAAAGAAGTGGTTCGGGACTATTTAGAAAAGCTGGACGAGCACAAGTCCATGGGGCCGGATGTGCTGCATCCAAGAGTGCTAAAGGAGTTGGTGGATGTGATTGCAGAGCCATTGGCCATTATCTTTGAAAACTCATGGTGATCAGGGGAAGTCCCGGACGACTGGAAAAAGGCTAATGTAGTGCCCATCTTTAAAAAAAGGGAAGAAGGAGGATCCTGGGAACTACAGGCCAGTCAGCCTCACCTCAGTCCCTGGAAAAATCATGGAGCAGGTCCTCAAGGAATCAATTCTGAAGCACTTAGAGGAGAGGAAAGTGATCAGGAACAGTCAGCATGGATTCACCAAGGGCAAGTCATGCCTGACTAATCTAATTGCCTTCTATGACGAGATAACTGGCTCTGTGGATGAGGGGAAAGCGGTGGACGTGTTGTTCCTTGACTTTCGCAAAGCTTTTGACACGGTCTCCCACAGTATTCTTGCCAGCAAGTTAAAGAAGTCTGGGCTGGATGAATGGACTATAAGGTGGATAGAAAGTTGGCTAGATTGTCGGGCTCAACGGGTAGTGATCAATGGCTCCATGTCTAATTGGCAGCCGGTATCAAGTGGAGTGCCCCAAGGGTCGGTCCTGGGGCCGGTTTTGTTCAATATCTTCATAAATGATCTGGAGGATGGTGTGGATTGCACCCTCAGCAAGTTTGCAGATGACACTAAACTGGGAGGAAAGGTAGATACGCTGGAGGGTAGGGATAAGATACAGAGGGCCCTAGACAAATTAGAGGATTGGGCCAAAAGAAATCTGATGAGGTTCAACAAGGACAAGTGCAGAGTCCTGCAACTAGGACGGAAGAATCCCATGCACCGCTACAGACTAGGGACTGAATGGCTCGGCAGCAGTTCTGCAGAAAAGGACCTAGGGGTTACAGTGGACGAGAAGTTGGATATGAGTCAACAGTGTGCCCTTGTTGACAAGAAGGCCAATGGCATTTTGGGATGTATAAGTAGGGGCATTGCCAGCAGATTGAGGGACGTGATCATTCTCCTCTATTCGACATTGGTGAGGCCTCATCTGGAGTACTGTGTCCAGTTTTGGGCCCCACACTACAAGAAGGATGTGGAAAAATTGGAAAGAGTCCAGCGGAGGGCAACAAAAATGATTATGGGACTGAAACACATGACTTATGAGGAGAGGCTGAGGGAACTGGAATTGTTTAGTCTGCGGAAGAGAAGAATGAGGGGGGATTTGATAGCTGCTTTCAACTACCTGAAAGGGGGTTCCAAAGAGGATGGATCTAGACTGTTCTCAGTGGTAGCTGATGACAGAACAAGGAGTAATGGTCTCAAGTTGCAGTTGGGGAGGTTTAGGTTTGATATTAGGAAAAACTTTTTCACTAGGAGGGTGGTGAAACACTGGAATGTGTTACCTAGGGAGGTGGTGGAATCTTCTTCCTTAGATATTTTTAAGGTCAGGCTTGACAAAGCCCTGGCTACGATGATTTAGTTGGAGATTGGTGCTGCTTTGAGCAGGGGGTTGGACTAGATGACCTCCTGAGGTCCCTTCCAACCCTGATATTCTATGATTCCATGAAAAGTGTTCAAAAAAGAACTAGATAGGTTCATGGATGGAGGCTAGGTCCATCAATGGCTATTAGCCAGGATGGGCAGGGATGCAAAACCATGCTCTGAAGTGTCCTTAGCCTCTGTTTGCCAGAAGCTGGGAATGGGTGACCGGGGATGGATCACTTTGTGAATACCTGTTCTGTTCATTCCCTCTCAAGCACCTGGCATTGGTGTGGGAAAACAGGACACTGGGCTAGATGGACCATTGGTCTGACCCAGTATGGCCATTCTTATGTTCACTTGCACCGGATGTATTATTCACCACTCTGAATTTTACTATGGTCTGACGCAGTTGCACACAGCAAAACTCAGAGATGCCTGCCTGCATAAACAACAACAGATTAACCCTGATATGTTGTCAATAGACGAGCACGACCTCTCCCAGACCAGAGCCTTCATGTGTCCTAAAATAAAGAAAACAAATTGCAGTCAGGTCAGGTTGGCCTGACAGTTCCCATTATGATGGGCTCATAAAAGTGAAAGACGGGTTTCATCTCAGAGAGAGAGGGGGGAAAAAAACATGCAGTTGAAAAGCTTTTTCACCCATTTCCAACATTGCAGGGGGCATGTAAATAGCCGTTGCTTTGATTTTACCGTCATCCTGTTTGTCCTCCTCTGTGTTCTTCCCACTCCTACAGCTCATTGAAGTCTCTGGTGAAACAGCCAAGGCACGTGTTAAAGGCCACATACATTTTTACAGATTTGTTTAAAACCATGTCTCCTATTGGGAAACGTAGGGATGAATTAGGAAAGTGGGATAATTCAGCCTTTCTACTCGCTCAGGTAAAACAACAATACTCCAGATGTTCACCTGATTTGAGAACCCAACTTTGATTTTTAAGGTTCAGGTTTCTTCAAGTAAGGTTCCCCCCAGTGCAGGAGCAGGAGACGCCAAAGCACAAGGGGCGAGATTCTGTGCTGGACATCTAAGGGAACATCTACGCTGCAACCAGGGCCGGTAACTGCAGCATGGGTAGACATACCTGAGCTAACTAGCTGAGGAACTGAAGCAGTAAAATTATGGCAGCAGGGACTGCACTGGACAAGAGAGGGTTAATGCCTCACTATAAGCGGCGGAAGTCCTGCCCCTCAGACCGTGCTGGGCATGCTCCAACAGCTGCCTCAGTATAAAAGGGAGCAGCCCAGCTCATTCTAGGCTGACCACCGGAGGGGAAGGATGTTGGGTGGAGGCTCCAGCTGAAGAGCCATCGCAGCCTTTGCCTGTGGGAACTGGAGACCCTGAGAGCCAGACTGGAGGGCTGCGGCCGATGGAGCCGCAGGGAATCACCCATGCTGAGGAGCCCGGAAAACCTGATGCTCAATGGACTACAGTGTCTGGAAGCGCAGTAGGAGGTGACCCAGGGACGGTGCACGAGTGGTACCTCCCACCTGAAAGAGGTCAGCATATCTCGGTGGGAGTCCCTGCTGATCCGGTGGTGGACCACTCTGCCACTATCAGGGCCCTGGTGGTGCCCCCTTCCTCCTCCCTGGGTACTGGCCACTGGGCCATGCTGCCCTGCGTCTAGGGGCTGCTATATTGACTCTGGCCATTGGGTCGCACTGCCCTGTACCCGAAGGCTGTTATATAGACATTGGCCAATGGGCCTCACTGCCCTGTGCCTAGGGGCCGCAACATTGACTCTGGCCATTAGGCCGTACTACTCCATGCCAGAGGGCTGTTCTATGGACCCTGGCCACTAGGCCATATTGTCCTGCACTTAGGGTGGTTATATTGACTCTGGCCACTGGGTGGGATTTCTTGTGACTCACAGGATTTCTTGTGACTCACAGCAAGCTGAAATCTCCTGATTTTGCTCTAAGCCATGTGGCACACTACACAATGTATCCGTTACTGTGTGGCATGTTTGGTTTTCTTTCCTACTGAAGGTTAATAAACAGTTTCACAAGTACTGTTCTGTACCATGTATCACTGTTCCACATTTGTTTCTCTATGTATCCCCCTGAAAACAGTGCTTCTGCTTGTTGGCAATTTACAGATAATAGTAACTTTTAGCTGGGAACCAAGAGGTTGCTAGTAAGAGGAATCTGCGCTATTCTTATTGGTAGATAACTTGAACACCTGAATGCAAACAGAAAGTACACTGGATTGGCTCCATATGCCTAGTGCTGAGGCATAAATGTAATGGCTTTTGGCTGCAACTTTGTCTCAGTGCAGTCCCCTTAGAGATTGTAGTGTGCGATGAAGTGAGCTGTAGCTCACGAAAGCTCATGCTCAAATAAATTGGTTAGTCTCTAAGGTGCCACAAGTACTCCTTTTTTTTTTTTTTAAAGATGCTGTTGTAATTCTTGTATTGTCCTGCACTGTTGCTAGCTTAGATGGCTAATGGATGAGATGATAGCAGGGTGTTGGAGAGGCAGTCTCACTGCATCCCCTTTGCTAGGGGCCCAGTACCTCTGCATGCCTCCTGCAGGTGTGGGGTTGTGAATTCTGCCACCCGATAAAGGCATCACCTGCATTTATTTGTCAAGACAAGAGATGAGGCCCGCAGGACCCTGCTTTTCTCTGTTGCAGCTGGTGACATTTCTAGCTCCTCAAAGCCATTGGAAATGCTATGCTTTAAATGTGAGTACAGTTATTCACTATTCAGGGGAAACACAGTACCCTGAATTCAGGTTTGGGCTAGTGTCTGGTGAACCTCAAAAAATTTGATTCACGTACACACGTACTGGTCTGGATGCTTATCGCAACTGCCTGGATCCCTTTGGATTGCCAGATTCAGCTGTGTTGGCCTTTCAGATGAGGCCTTAAAAACTGAAGGCCTGTCTGCATGGGAGTCGGTGTCTCTATCTCAGGAGGCTGAATGACTGAGCCTTGGTACACTATTTCAAATGATGTTTAGACTGATAAGGTGCTTTGGATGCTTGAACATGGATATCAATGACTTCAGTCGGAGATGTGCATGCGTGACAGTCACCATCTTGGCCAACACAATAAAGACTGAACATTGAACCTCCAGAGCTAAAAGCTTGAGCTGTTACAGCTAAAAAGCCAAGGTCCTGCAATCAGGGGCTGTAACAACTCATATCCTTTGTGGATCAGAACAGAAGGGGAGCCTATAACACACTCTCCCCAGTGGATTACATACTTCCTCTGCCCAAAGGAAATTCATCCCAAGGGTCTGAGACTCACAGTGGTTCAGATCCATAATGAGCCCCTGCTTATGTGACAGCAGCCTTCTTGGCTGATACACAGGTGATTGAACCAAAGACCTCCAGAGCTAAAAGAATGAACTGCTGCCGGTTGGGTTTGTAACAGACTCACATCCTCTGTGGATTAGCACAGAGGGGGAGCTGCTTTTCTGAGGGGAGAATTAGTTCTTAATTCATTGTTCAGACTCTAAGGGGATGATCTTTAAAGGGGCTGCCTGGGCAGAAATGAAATTACAATGCAAACCCCCTAGACATTTTCTGCTGCTCGGTTTTGGGGGAAAGACAGAAGAACATTAGTTCCCAATCACAGCTGCACTTTGACTTTCCAGTCAACCTTCAACCTTCCAATGGGAGGTTGCACTGGCTCCTTCTGCCAGGATAACGCTGACACTGTGACAATTCCCCATTTCAGCCTATCTCCCGGTACATGGAAACATCTGTTCATTTGTCTTGTTTCTTTGACCACATTATGCTTGTAGCCTATGATGCTTCAGTCCCTTTAACACCATCCCCAGTCTATCTTTATTCTGTACACACTGATTTTGTTTCCAGTATGTAAGTCATAAAGTAGGATGCAGCATCTCAAATGTCATTAAAATAGTAAATAATAATCCAGAAAACATGTTGTTTAAGTCAGAAACATTGGCTTTGGAACAACTTTGGGGAAATGATGCATCACAGTGCAAATCAAACCCAAATGTGTTTTGGACTCCTTACTCACTACAGCACAGGAGCCTGGATTTCCTCTATTATCGATTGGGGGAATGCAACCTTTGAACACTTTCTCCATTCTGCTCAGCCAGGAGATTTTTCAAGGTTGAGCCTACAAGTGTTGAAACTCTTGGGGAGGAAAAAAAAAGCTTACACAATGTCTTCCTTATTTATCATCTCATGTTCCATCTCCATGGTGATATTGTGTCATCATTCCATTTCACACTTGACAGCTGATGTCCATTTAAAACGATCCAACATCATCCAGGCTAAATGAAAGAAGGGAAATGGGGGGGGGTTTGAATGGCTTTTAGGCAGAGCAAAAGTGAATGCTGAAGCCACTTATTTCTTCTTCCTATTTTTAAACACTGAATTTCTCCTTTTAGCTTAGCAGAAGTTCTGGAAATAATTGAGGATTTCCGTAAGAAAATGTTTCTTTGTTTTTAATGAAATCCCTCATTGTGCCATCTACAGGTATTGAACCTGAGGCCTCTGGATCTAAAAATGCAAGCGTCTATCACTTGCACTCAAGGATTAGGGTCAAATCTTTACCACCGTAGCAGATTCAGAAGCATCTATATGTGATCAAGCCACTAGAGGGCGACAACTGCTCCAGTATTTTCCACTGTATGCATCTGGTGAAGTGGGTTCTAGCCCACAAAAGCTTATGCCCAAATAAATTTGTTAGTCTGTTAGTCTGTTAGTTTGTTAAGATGTCACAAGGACTCCTTGTTGTTTTTGCTGATACAGACTAACACACCTACCACTCTGAAACAGAATCGTATGTTAGTGTGGGCTACTTTTTTGTGTTCTTGTTAATAATAAATAATTAATATGGTAGCACCTAGCTGTCCAAGTAGGGAGTCAGAGTCCCATTGTGCTAGACACTGTACACACATAGAATAAAACAGATGCTCCCTCCCCCCAAAGAGCTTATATTTGCTTTAAGGAATGAAAGAAGAGCAATCAAGTAGCATTGGTGGGTTGTACTAGCATCTGGAAAAATTTTCAAGCAGTGACATCTAGTGGACTGTGAAATGGCCTCCCAAAGGAAGCAGCAGATGTCCATTTAGTTGGGTAATTTATGGGCTTGTCTAAACAGTGAGCTGCACTGGTTTATCTTTGATGTTAAACCACTTTAGTGAAAACAGTGAAAAAGGCCATGTGGACACTCTTATTTTTGTGTAAGCCAGACTTATTTCTATTTTGTTGAAATCAATTAGGAACTGGTTTATGCTACAGCCCTCCTTTGCCATGTTGCCTACAAAAACCTTGACAGCAATTAGGCTGCTGATACGCTGACAGCAGTGCCTAGGCATGCTGACCAATGTTGTCTCAATGTTTCCTTGTACTCTCCTGTGTGCCTGTGTCAACCAATTGTCTTGTCTTTTACTTAGATTGGAAAATCCTTGGAACAGGGGCCATCTTTTTGTTCATTGTTTGTAAAGCACCTAATTCAGTGGGGTTTCTGGCCCATTTCTGGGGCTCCTGGGTGCTATGGTAATACAAATAATTAATGATACATTGAAGTATGTCCTTCTTAAACCAAGATATGAGTGTCCACACAGACTTTAGCACCAGTTTAACTAAATCATTTCTGTAAGTCAGTGCAAACAGGTATGTGGATAAGGCTTAAAGGCCTTGAGGAATGTATCCATAGAGGATATGACTTATTACAGCCTCCAAATCTTTATCTGAGGTAAATCAGTGACAGTTAATTTAGCTGAAATTAATGGAGCTACTATAATTTACACTAGAAGATGGTATAACCCCTACTGTAACAAAGCTGTCGCCATGCAGAATTTCCATTTATCAACAGAATAATTCATAGTTAATAACTGATATGAGCATTTTTACCATTTTTTTTCTACTCAACAACTTAGTTTTCTTGATTTCATTTTTCTTTTTCAGTTTGGAATGATTTGTCAAACAGTTTCTGTAAATGGTTCTTGGTCTATTGCCTATTCATAAGCAGTTTTACTGTAAGTACAGCCCATTGGAAAACCGGGGAGAAAACTGTGAAAATTTTCACAAAATGTCTTTCCATCCAAATTTTGTTCTCATGGAAACATTCCAACCAACTCCAGTTGTGAGCATAGAATATCTGGTAGTTGATTAGTTTTAATTAGAATCCTTGGTTGCACGGTTTGTTTCTGCTGCTTGAACCGATGAGCAGCACAGGGAAAGAGGCTGGGTGCTTATGTTATTTTAACAATCAGAGCAAAACAAAGAACTTGCTAAAAGGGTGTGGAGTAAATTCAAATAACGAACACACCTGGAGACGCTGAAATGTCCCTGAGGACTTTCACAAGAAACTGCAAAATCACTCCCTTTGAATTACTCCTCACACAGCCTTTGCCACGATAATATATGAAAACCTTGTGATCTTTAATGTATTCAACTTCACGAAATGTATGCAGGGCAGCAAAATGCATTATACCCATTTTATAGGTGAACTCTATTCCTGAATTGCAGATTGCTAGCCTACCCACTGGACTATCCTTTCTTCTCTTCAGAATGCTTTTTATTTCTTCAGTATGTAAGTAAATACAATGGATATCTTCTTTGTACATCTCAAGCATTTTCTCGAGGTTTTTGAATGAGGGATGGATGAACCAGACTGGAAATATAAGAATGCTTCAAACCATCACTTGCCTCTTGATCCAAATTCAGATTGGATCTTTCTTGAAATGGTCAGACAAGTTCTGATCTCCAGGCAGGGCGAGATCTACCACTGTCAAATTATCAAAAAAAGGACTGTACTTTCAGCCTATCTGGATGTAAACAGAATCAGGCGTGCTGGGAAACATAAGAAAACCTGCTCTTATGAGCGATCCAAGATATTCAGCTAGTTGGGATTAGCTTTGGATGAACATCTGAACTTTTAGGTGTTTATCTAAACTCTGGACCTTTTGAGGTTTAGCCGTAACTTCTTTAAACCCTAGGCGCCTGCCAAGAACTACTTACCACAGTGACCTTTACTAAGACAATTGCATGGGAATTTTCAGTGGGGCTGAATGGGACACACAGTGGGGAACGTAAGCACTCAGGCTTGGAAGCTCTGAAATTTGGGGTAATTTTCAAAATTGGGGATGGCCAGGTACAGGAGTTCTGCAAATTTCAGCCTTGAGTACTTTGCCTCTCTGCGTCCACCTTGGTGTTGCTACTAACTAGCCCCCGTGGTGGCACTTTACCATTAGGAAGTGGATGAGAACAACTCCTTCACAAAGGCTCCTACAAACCTGTTCAATGATGCTGACTCTTAGGATACGTCTGCGCAGCAAAAGCTGTGCATTGGCTCACCTACCTAAACTAACAATGCGTCTACCTAGCGGCGGTGAAAATAGACGTGAAGACAGTATAGTGCGGGGTTCAGCACAGTGAGGAGAGAATGTACACAGGTTTCATGCTGGATTTGTACTACCTGTGCTGGATGTCTTCACTGCTGTTGTTATCCACAGGACCTGGATTCCAGCTAGCTCAGGTAGGCTAGCCCATACACAGTTTGTAGACAAACCATTAGTCGCTACTAACCTTTGCCATATTTAAACCAATGATGACTATGGCTTATCGCAGAAATGTAGGGCTGGAAGAGATCTCAAGAGGCCATCAAGTCTGCACTGAGGCAAGACCGAGTATTTCTCGACCATCCCTGACAAGTGTTTGTCCAACCTGTTCTTAAAAACCTCCAGTGATGGGGATTCTGCCACCTCCCTTGGAAGCCAATTCCAGAGCTTAACTCACCGTATAGTTAACATTTTTTTCCTAATATATAACTGAAATCTCCCTTGCTGCAGATTAAGCTCATTACTTCTTGTCCTACCCTCAACATATTTGAAAACTAAACACACCCAGTTTTTTTAAAACCTTTCCTCAAAGGTCAGGTTTCTCTAAACCTTTTATTATTTTTGTTGTTTTCCTCTGGACTCTTTCCAAAAGTGTGGCACCCAGAACTGGACACAGTACTTCAGCGGAGGTGTCACCAGTGCTGAGTAGCATGGGACAGTTACATCCTGTGTCTTAAGATGTGACGCTCCTGTTAATACTCCCCAGAATGACATTAGCTTTTTTTACAACTGCATCAAATTATTGACTCAATCTCAATTTGTGATCCGCTGTAACCCCCCAGATCCTTTTCAGAAATGCTGCCACCTAGCCAGTTAATTCTCCATTTTGTAGCTGTGCATTTGATTTGTCCTTCCTCAGTGCAGTACTTTGCACTTGTCTTTATTGAATTTCATCTTGTTGATTTCAGACCAATTCTCCAATTTGTCAAGGTTGTTTTGAATTCTAATCCTGTCCTCCAAAGTGCTCGCAACCCCTCCCAGCCTGGTGTCATCTGCAAATTTTATAAGGATACTCTCCACTCCATTATCCAAGTCATTAATGAAAATATGGAATTGTACCAGGCCCAGGACTGATACCTTTGGGACCCCACTAGATATGTCCTTCCACTTTGACAGCAAATCATTGATAACTACTCTCTGAGTACTGCCTTTCAACCAGCTATGCACCCACCTTATAGGAATTTCATCTAGACAACATTTATCTCATTTGCTTATGAGAATGTCGTGTGGGGCCAAGTCAAAAGCCTTATTAAAAGCAAGATATTTATATCTACTGCTTCCCCATCCACTATACCAGTAACCCTGTCAAAGAAGGAAATTAGGTTGGTTTGACATGATTTTGACAAATACATGCTGGCTATTCCTTATAATCCTATTATCCTCTAGGTGCTTACAATTGGAGTGTCTAATAATTTGTTCCACTATCTTTCTAAGTGTCAAAAGCAGACCAGTCTATAATTCCCTGGGTCCTCTTTGTTCCCCTTTTTAAAGATAGGTATTATGTTTGCCTTTCTGCAGTCCTCTGAGGTATCACCTTTCCTCTAGGAGTTCTCAAAGATAGTTGCTAATGATTCCAAGGTTGCTGAAGTACCCTGACATGAATGTCATCAGGCCCTGCTGACGTGAATACATCTAATTTATCTAAATACTCATTACCCTGCTCTTTCCCTATTTTGGCTTGCCTTCCTTCCCCCTTGTTGTAAATATTAATTGTGCTGAGTATCTGGTCACCATTAATCCTTTTAGTGAAGACTGATGCAACACCTTAGCCTTCAACATCTCCACCATGTCAATAGTTATTAGCTCTTCTTCTCGGCTAAGTTCAGAATCTACTCTTTCCTTCGTCTTTCTCTTGCTCCTTATTTACTTAAAAAGCTTCTTATTATTGCCGTTTATGTCCTTTGTTAGATGTAACTCATTTGTTCCTTGGCCTTTCTGATTTTGTCGCTACATGCTTGTGCTATGCTTTTATACTCATCCTTAGCAATTTGTCCATGTTTCTGTTTTTTGTAGGATTCTTTTTTGATTTTCAGGTCATTAAAGACACTCCTTGCCCTGCAGAGTTAACAGTCCAATTGCACAAGAGAGGCAAAGGTCAGGTGGTGAAGTGAATTACTCAAGGTCACACAGCAGGTTAGCATTAGAACTAGGAGTAGAACCCAAGCACCAAGAGCCTTTGTCCTCCCGCTTAGAAATTAAAGACTTCTTTTCCCAGCAATATTCTTCTGAGCCACCCAGTGACCCTCCCCCCATTTCTTTTTCTGTTTTTAACCATTCTGTTTTCCCTCTTCCCAAGCCCCAGAAAAAGCACTTTGAATAATGAATAACTGTGATTTTTGTGGGCTATTCTCACATGCAGTGGGTTTAATTCATGCTCTGGATCGCATCTGAATGCACATTCCATGGTTTAATTACAAATCACCCACTCTGCAGAAACCTCATTTACTCTGAAACGGAGATGTTAAACAAGATGTTTGCCCCACTCCCTTATTTAAGCACCAGAGCATCAGGACACAAGGCTGAAGTTCCAATGGAAATAATGAAGTGAGATGTTCCATAAAGTGATTTCCAACTAATTGGATACACTCGTGCTTGCAGAGCATGGGAGATCCAGACACTTCTCTTTGCAAGAGGAGAAGTTTGAGTGAAGATGTGCAAATGTTAAAATTAATGTGGGGTTGGATTTTTTTGCCTGCTACCAGGATGTCATCTACTGCTAAACACCAGCAGGCGCCAGATGAAGTAATTGTTTGGCTGCTTAGGTTCAGACCACAGGTCAGTTAATACCTACAGGGAGCATGTGTGACATGAGAAACCACGGTGGGCTCCACATATGTGATTTTTTTCACCGTGCACGCTAAAAACAGCAATGCTGGAGGTGTTGCTGTGTGAAATGAACAGATTTGGAGGATTTCAGATTGGACTGGGAAAGGCTTGATGTTTGGCACACAGTAAGGCTGCAGCTCTGATTCAATGCAGTCAGTCATTCCTTCCACTCTCCTTCTTGCACCCCGCTGACAAATTCAGAGGAGTTTGGAGTGGGGATGGGAAAACTATCTCAGAAAAAATAAGACCTCCTCCCTGTCCGCCTTTGAACTAAACCTGAACCCGAACTGAACTGTTACTTCAAGTTGGAGAAAGTTTGGATAATTTTCTAAAATAAGCATGATAACCAAAAGGCCATTTTAAGCACTATTCATATACCAGCAGCTCTGCATTTCTGGGGGCCCAGGTGGGACTAGAAACAGACGAACTTCATTATGCTGGTTTTTATCGCCGCTGTCCCTAGAGATCTCTACTAAACTGAAGGGCTTGCTGTGCAAGGGGCTATACATACCAGCAGTAACACATTCCCTGCCCCAACAATCTGAACAGGTGACAGAAAAGCAGCATTTTCTTTGTAGAGATGGGAAACTGAGGCACCAAGCAGCTAAATAACTGACTCAAGATCCTACAGGCAGTCTATAGGAGGAGGAATTCAACTCCCACATTCTTAGTCAGAAACCAGCAGGTTAGCCACAAGACTTCCTGGGACCAAGAGGCAAGTTTTATGTCGGGGTCAAACAAATGCACAAAAGCACTGGAAAACTTGAGACCTTTCTATCCCAGCTTCGCAGTCCCAAGAAGTCCTTAAAAGACCCCACAGTTTGTGCTACAGCATAAGGGCAGGAGGATTGGACCTGTACAATAGTTTGTATTTTGGGGGCCTACTCAAAGGAAACTTTCTGAAATGCCCTCACAATCATAGAATTATAGAAGATTAGGGTTGGAAGAGACCTCAGGAGGACATCTAGTCCAATCCCGTGCTCAAAGCAGGACCAATCCCCAACTAAATCAGATTGGCTTCAGGCTGATCATGTTCTCACAGCATCCTCTGGATGGCTACCCATTTACTTGGCGATCTTTCTGGCAGGAAGCGTGGCACCTGTGCTCAACAGTCTGCAGCAGGCAGACAGAGCAGGAGGAAAGAGATCTTTATCAACCATGCTGGAGGCCTGTGTTACACAAACTCTAGAGACTCCGCATGTACCAGCAGCCCGTGCCCTAGCTTCCTTGTCTACGCTGTTGGTGCCATATGAAGCTAAGTCCCCCCTGCAACCTGACCCTCTTTCTCTAGTTTCACACTTCATACTACAGCTTGCATTCTCCCCCTGGTGCAAGTCAAAGCACTGGTTTTGCTCCTGAGGACCTTTATGGTTTGGATCCAGGCTAGCTTGGAGGCAGCCTTTCTCTTCGCCATCTATCCCAGATGTTGAGATCAGCCTGAGCTAAAAACCCCGAGGTGAAATCCTGGCCCTTTTGAAGTCAATGCGGGTTTTGCCATTTGAAGGCCAAAGCTATAGCAGGGCTCAAAAAAGAATTAGATACAGTCATGGAGGATAGCTCCATCAATGGCTATTGGCCGAGATGGTTAGGGATGCAACCCCATGCTCCAGGTGTTCCTAGCCTCTGATTGCCGGATGCTGGAAGTGGATGACGGGATGGATCACTCGATGATTGCCTGATCTGTTCATTCCCTCTGAAGCACCTGGCATTGGCCACTGTTGGAAGACAGGATACCGGGCTGGATGGACCATTGGTCTGACCGAGTATGGCTGTTCCTATGGAGCCATGATTTCACCCCTAAATCCCATATAAGCCTCGCCCAAGCAGCATTAACTCTCTGAGATTTCCACTTGAAAACCTGGCAGACGGCAGCCCTAGGGAAAGCACCTGGCCTCCTGCTCCCTTCACAAAGGCTGGCTTTGTGGCACTCTACTGAAGGAGCTTCCCTAGGGTTCCAGGCAGGGGAGGATGAGGCAGTACCGATGGCAGTCTCCCTCTGCCACACCAGGGGAAGACGTCTCTGGAGGGAAGGATCTTTCCACTCTCGCAAGCAGGAGGGGACAATCAGGACGTACGTTAGGATGATACTAGTGGTCGGGGCCAGAAGCCAGCAGCTTTCACTGGCACTGAACCACAAGGGTTTCTACATCTAGGGTGTAGACTTGTGATGAATGATGGCCTGTTTACAATGCACGATGCACGTCCTTCTCCCAGGGATCCTCAGAAGAGGGGTGGGAGAAGGGCCCTGTGAGAAGGCACTATCCAGGGAAATAAATAAGACATGAGAAAGGGGAAGGAGTGATCTGGTGAAATGCATTTCCCCCGGCAAAGCTTGGGAACTTTCACCACCAGCATATTTTGCTTCTGCCCCACCAGCCACTCTTGCTGCTTCTTTTGGACCAAAAAGCCAGACTCTGCTGGCCTCAAGTTGTGATCCTGAGTCCCAACCAAAGCTAAGCACCTGGACAAACCAAAACCAGCCCCTGGGGCTTATGTGACAGCCCTGTGGTTGAAGAACCGTGCATGAGAGAGACTCAGGATGGTTTCCCAGGCTCTTTTTTTCTCCTTTTGACTAGCAAGGACTGGGGAAGCTACATAGGCAGCACAGTCTGCCTGGGAGGGGTGGGAAAACGTGTGTCTGATGTTGCCCGTCAGTGACCCCTTCTGGCTGACTTAGGAGTAACCTTGATCAGCCCCAATGGGAGCAGTCCCAGGAGAAATTCACGATGGTTATGGAACTGAGGCTGGAGATAAAGAAGAGTGAATGCATTCTGTAAAGAATGGAGGCTCGGAGATATTTCTAGTAATTGTGCAGATTAAACCCCTGTGCTTTCCCAGCGTTACACAGACATTTGCCCCCACAGCTCCCACGAAAGCCAATGGAAGTTGGATAGCTGAATCCCATTAAAATCAATGGGAGCTGGGCGGCCCATGCAACTCTTAATATCTAGGGTTGCAGCTTTATTTTGGTGAAGGGGTAGTTTTGTTTTTGGGGAAAGGATGAGGCTACACGAATCTCTCTTGGCTTAAGCTACTCCTCAAGTACAGGGGCGTAACAACGGTTTGATAGTTGGACACATCGGGCCAGATCATCAGCTGGCGTAAGTCATGATAGCTCCACCGAAGTCAACAAAGCCCCACTGATTTACGTCAGCTGAGAATCCGGACCATCACATTTAGCTCTTGCTACATACAATGCAACTGTGTGGGGTGGCTAATTAAGAGGGTGCAACATGGCATCTGGCCAGAGCATACCAACTCTTTAGCTTCCTGAAGAGCTCATCATATTAAAATAAACAGCCGATGCCCAGCTGCATGTATTATACGTATATATGCTCTCCAAATATATACATACATGTCTATATTATTTGTACTGCTCTCTGTCCTGGCTAGGCCTCTGGAAAGGAGACAGAGGCGAAGTTATTAAGACTCTCCACTCACGTTAAAATACCTCTTTAGTACAACAAAACAAGCTATTGTTGAACTGGGAAAAGTTATTCCATAAATCTCCCAGAGTCAAACACCGTGACAGGAATATGGAAAAATAGCTCTATCTATTAGCTGCTCTTTTAACAGCATTATTTGACCCTTAGAAAAAACAAACAGAGGAAAGAAAAATGTTACAACCCCAGAAGAAAAAAAAATCCCTGCCTCTTATCGAAAGCACATTTGAGTAGAGGCCTCTGAGGCATCTATTGTTTAATGGGCTATGCTTGATTTATTGATGATTATGTAGCAAAAAAATTAATGTAATCATTCCAAGACTGTAAGAGGCTCAGGGCTTCAATTTATTAGGCCTTGGTTTCAGGGAGTATCTTTTTTCCTCTCCATTCAAAGAGCCCTGTTTGACCAACAGTGTGAAACCATTTGACAGACAAGTCCCCTGCTGCTGAGCTGTATCTCACTCGTTTTCCATAAGTAACAGGACACACGAGAGCAAGCCTGTAGTTTTAGTTTACACAGCTGTGTGCTGGAGCACAGAGTTCACTTCATTTGTTTAAGGCCTCTTTTAGCAGTGGCAACGAATTCCCCCACCCTGGCTGCTCTTCCACTCCCTTGAAGTACATGGGTGCGCACACACACACACACACACACACGAGCGCACACACACTTCCTCAAGTCATCTCTTCCGAGCCAAGGGAGGGGAAAGAGGATGCGTGTCTATGTCTGGGAAGAGGGTGATTTAAAAAAAAAAAAGGCACAGCGAGTTGTTACAGGCAGATCAGACTCTTACATGTATCGCTAGCTGCCAATCTTCCTGCAAAGCACTGAATCAGTATCCCACTCCCTCCTCCTGCTGGGGCGGGGGAGGTGAGGGGATGGTCTTCCTCTTTTAGCTCATCTCATGTACAAAATGTTCTTCTTCCCATGTGTGTAGAGGCCCAACCGAGAAAAGGGACCCGGCCGTCTAAATATTTCTCCAGAGGCCGCCCCTGTCCCGAAGATCTTAGAGTCTAACTAGACAAGACAGAGAAACGGTGGGGAAGGAAGCAGAGGAGCGGAGGGGAAGTGACTTGCCCCAAAATCACACACATTGCAGGTCAGGGCACCCTTTTATACTTCTCTGGCTGCTTTGAAGGCTATGAACAGTCGCCTGAGAGACTAGCCCCTGTATAACAGGGCATGTCCGACCAATGAAGAACATCACCAGCCCTTTCTTTTCATCCTTTCATCTCTCTATCACATTAACCATAAGTAAGGCTAAGTTTATGTCACAGAGCTCACAGATTCCGTGACTTCCAGAGATCTCTATGATATTTTCCACTTCAGCCCTGGGGCGGTGGGCCCTGGAGCTCTGAGCTACCGCA
Organism: Chelonia mydas; assembly: GCF_015237465.2. Taxonomy (NCBI): domain Eukaryota; kingdom Metazoa; phylum Chordata; order Testudines; family Cheloniidae; genus Chelonia; species Chelonia mydas. Next base: position 255,419,222 of record NC_057850.1, read on the forward strand.
GACGGCTGGGGTCCCCCGCAGCTGTCAGTCGCCATGGGCAGCAAGGGCCTATGCAGCTCCCAGCTGCTGGCCCCAGACCTCCAAGGTGACAGGGGCACCCTGGACCTCCCAGCCACCGCGGGCAATGGGGGCGCTCCGTAATTTGAGCCACCCTGGGTGCCAGGGGGACCCCTGAGCTGTCAGCCACTGTGACACCCTCCCCCCAACAGCAGGGCTCAGGCTCTCATCCCTCATCAGCCCCATTTTGTCTGTTATTTTTAGTAAAAGTCAGGGACAGGTCACAGGCTTCTGTGAATTTTTGTTTATTGCCCGGGAACTGTCCCTGAATTTTACTAAAAATACCCGTGACAAAATCTTAACCTTAACCATAAGCTGCTTGTCTTCCCTTTCCAGGCCCTTCACTGCCTCTCCCCGCCCAATCTCTCATTCAATATCAAGGTGTTGCCTCCCACCTCCAATCCGCCCATGATGCCAGTCTCTGTTGCCCACTTGTTAAGTGTCCTAACAAGCACTGCTTTCTCCCTAGGTGGTCTCTCCCGTTTGGGAGAAGCTTCCCACAAACCTCTGCAAAACTAAACAATTGTCCTCGTTTTCAAAACTCTCCTTTGTTGTGACATCTCCAAAAACACTTGAAACAGTATAGGTTGCTGGGGTGCTGAGACCACTGTCCACCATATTGACCAATCTTATGCTCCCCACACTTTCCAGGATGCTGAGCTGCAGAGGCCTACGATTCCCATCAGCCCCAAGAACTATGATTCCTAGCACCTATCTGGGCTGCAACCATGAGCAGGGCAGTTTCATAGAATCCAAGGTCAGAAGGGACCATTGTGGCCATCTGATCTGACCTCCTGTATAACACAGGCCAGAGAACTCCCCCACAATAATTTCTACAGCAGATCTTTTGGAAAAGCATCCAGTCTTGATTTAAAAATTGCCAGTGATGGAGAATCCCTGATGGCCCCCGGTACATTTTTTCCAATGCTGAATTACTCTCACTGTTTAAAATGTACACTTTATTTTCAATCTCAGTTTGTCTAGCTTCAACTTCCAGCCACTGAATCATATTATACCTTTGTCTGTGCCTTTGAAGAGCCCATTCTCAAATAATTGTACCCCAGGTAGGTCAAGTCACCCCTTAATCACCTCTTTGGTAAGCTAGATAGACTCAAGGAATTCAGTCACTATAAGGCATGTTTTCTAATCCTTTAGTCATTCTTGAAGCTCTTCTCTTCTTGAGTTTTCAGGCCTGAAATCCATCTTGAAAAGCCAGTGTGCCCTGTTATCCCTACAAATACTAATCCACCTCAGTAAAGATGCTGTCACTCACTCATATTACAATGAAAAAAGGAATGAAATATCGATCCCAAAACAGAACTTTCCTCTGTGTCTGCCAGAGTGCCTTATATTTTACAGTCCATTTAGATTATTAGCTCATGAGGACAGGAAATGTTTTCTTTTGTCTTTTTGTATGCTGCTAATGCTTAATATGATATATGTAGATTGAAGCTTAAATACCTTTATATCTGTGTACTGTGTCTTTAAATCCCTAAGAACTTTTGCAGAGACAGCAGCCATTTTGTTCTATGAGTTACTGCAGCCTGTCACAGAGAAGAAACATACACTGTGCTCTCTCCTGGAGACTTGACTTATGTTCTTTTTTGTCCTTGTCTTTCTAAATCTAAAGTGTAAGTTACTTTAGACACAAAGTAAAGTTTTGTTCTCTGTGTGTGGAAAACAATACTTGATGAAATAATAATAAAACATAATGCTCACTTATTCCATGCTTACATTGTTAAATACATTTTCCCATCTTTACATGCCTCTGCACTTCCTGTTTCCATCAGAAAGTGAAAGGGCGAAGATACCTTAAGGGTGACTTTGGGGTTCTTCCGCAGCTTTATTCCTCATTGCCCAGTGCCTTGTGCAGCCAACTGCACATATGCAAAGCAGATGTGATATGCTACCAGATCAGAATAGTAGCACTTTATACTCCCTTTGCACAGGCGTCAATGAGAAACCATGTGGTGGGGCAGTGGGAAATGAGGCTGATGTTATTTCGACCGTACCTAGAATCAGGAAATACTTTTCAGTGAGAATGGTTGGTGTGTCGTTGAGATTTTCAGCATAGAGGTACGCACCTGAGAAGTTGGGTGGGATTGAAGGAAGTTCAGATAGACAGGTCAGTGTATCCCACACTAATGTAGTGTGGCTCTGTGTCCCTCTAGTGGTGAGATCATACACAGAGGCTTTTGAGTACGTAACGCCTTAAAGCTGATGGAGGTGGCCGTTTAGCTGAATACAGTTGTGTTGTTATCTCCAGAAAGGGCAGGGTTCAGGGCCAGTAGGTGATTTAGCTGGGTGGTTATATAAGCATCCATATTTCTCAGTGCTTATAGAAGTTGAAGCTCTGGACCTTTCGTGGGTCTCTTATTTGTGGAGAGGGGCAATGGTCCAGTGAATAGCGCACTAGCATCGAATTTAGAAAACCTAGGTTCAAGGCCTTGCTTAGCCATAGATTTCCTGTGTGACCTTGGATAAGGCACTTAAGCTCTTTGTTCCTCCATTCTCCAGCTGTAAAATGGGGAGAACAGCACTACCATACCTCCCAGAGGTGTTGTGAGGACCTTAACTAACATAGGCCATACATAAGTACCTTAAATAGCTAGTAGAGGGGTAGAAGTTGCATCTCAGAACAGGCCAAGAGGCAATTTCTCCTCCAATGCATGTCCCTCTAATACTCCACCTTTCTATTTCCTCCTTCTCCTTAAAGGAGACAAATCTTTTTCTCTCACATACCCTAGTTTGGTTTGATGGATGTGAAGCCTTCTGTATTCTTGTCAGGCTGGCCTCCACCCCAATCTAGCAGAAGACTCTGGTGATCTGTTAATGACCTGTAGCTAGGAAGCCACTCCAAGGTTCCTTCCAGACCTGCCAGCATCCAGAGCTGTGTTTCAGCCTGGGAATGTCTGCCACAAGTCCAGTGATCTTTCCTGCTAAGGCTTATGATGCCCCTGAACTTTACTAGTCCTCTTGAGTCACCACGATACATAGATGTCTCACTAAAATGTCCACAGCAAAGCAATGTCAGCAGGGGGCCCATGCTTTATTACTATTCCTTTTTGAAATCCAAATATCTTTCTTTCTTTGTTTATTATTTGCATGAGGCGAGAAGAGAAAATTCTTATGAAATGGTGTGACAGTCTGTATCCCTGTGTTCTTTTTTAGAGGATTACAGGGAAACTTGAACAAAGTTTGCCTGGCGAGGTATCATTTGAAAACTTATGATTTGCTGATCATTATTGTCGTGGTAAAATATGTGTGGCAACATAGTATGTAAAGTTATAAGATTCCACTCTGTGATATTACTGAGACATGTTACAACGTATTCTGTAGGGCAGTCACAAACCAGTTCCTCAGAGACAAAAGGCTAGCCAATGCCTCAATCAGGTGTCAACAAGATCAAATGGACCTTCACCTGAGTAAGTGCCCGCTCTACAGCAGGGGGCAAAAATCTGCCTCTTGAACAAAGAAGCAGCTTGAAGTTCCTGTCCACACAGACTTTCTGCCTTCTGAATCTCGGCTGGAGATGATTCTTGTGGAAGAGAAATGGATATAAGAGGAGAGAGTAAATACCCCAGATAATCTCTCCCTTTCTTACTACTAATGGTATCAACAGTACCTGAAGAACAAAGAAGCAGTGTTGCACTGGGGAGAGATCCTGACTGAAAGATCCTGTCAGTAAGACTGTTGGAACTTGTGGTGAAAGAGACCTTTGCTTTGAATTCATGTAGTTTGTTAAATTAAGTATTAGTTGCATTTTACCTTTTATTTCTTTATCACCAGTTCTGACTTTTATGCCTTATTACTTGTAGTCACTTAAAATCTATCCTTCTGTAGTTAGTAAATGTGTTTTATTGTTTTATCTAAACCAACGTGTTTGGATTGACGTGTTTGATGTGTTCATTTGGATGAATAGGATCGGTGCATATCGTTTTCTATTAATGAAATGACGGACTTTATATGAGCTTGTGCATCCAGGAGGGTGCTGGGCAGTACAAGACACACATTTCTGGGCAAAGTTTGGGACTGGAAGTTTGCTGGTGTTGCCCTGTAGTGTAATTCATGAGTGGCTGGCCATAGCACACACACAGTATAACCAGGAATAACTTACACGCTGGAGGTTGTGTGCGAGGAGACCAGGAGTGGTTGCTGTCACAGCGAAGCAGTGTAAAAGGCACCCCAGGTTAGAGAATTGAGGGGACACAGCTGTCCATCCATTGAGATTGTACCCTGGGTAATGTCACAAATGCTATTGGAAATCAACAGTACTCAACAAGTGTACCTTGTTCTATAAATGGCCCAGACCCTGGGTAACTGTATGCAGCAAAGAGATTCAAAAGTCCAGGCAAGGTACTACCATTCGCCAACCTTCAGTAGAGGAGAACTCATTTCCTCATCCTCCCCACCATCCCACTGCTGATGACTGAATGTTTCAACCACTGGAGCTGTGCCCAGCTTTTCCTGACCCACTCTAAACGTTGGCAGGAAAACAGGCCAATACCACTCCACTGGGTTAGCAATACAGCTGTGTTTTGGCCTTGATTCTGTGTGGTAGGGTATGTGCAGCTGTTGTAATGTAGGACTCGTGCAAGTAGAACTGAATAGCTTAGAGCAGTGGTTCTCAATCAGGGGTATGTGTTCCCCTGGGGGTATGCAGAGGTCTTCCAGGGGGAAACATGAACTCATCTAGAGATTTGCCTAGTTTTACAACAGGCTACATAAAAAGCACTAGCGAAGTCAGTACAAACTAACATTTCATACAGACAAAAGGAGAAAGTCAGCAATTTTTCAGTAACTGGGGCTGTGACACTTTTGTATTTTTATGTCTGATTTTGTAAGCAAGTAGTTTTTAAATGAGGTGAAACTTGGGGTACACAAGACAAATCCGACTCCTGAAAGGGGTGCACTAGTCTGGAAAGGTTGAGACCCACTGAGTTAGCGGGACACATGCTCCGATTCTGACCTGGAAAAAGGGAGACTGTCCTTCTGACAAGTTACTCCTTTACAAATGGGAAATGTGGTTACAGCAGTTGAGCATTTGAGGAGCAGCCACACACGACTGAGCAGGGCCAGGTGAACAATTTCGGACAATTTTTTTGACAGAGAAGCATTATAACTGAGCATCAGGCCCTCATTCTCCAGGCTGTCTGGTACCTTTCATCAATGCTAAATTCACATGAAATGTATGTAAGGGAACTAAATTTAAGAAGAGAGCAGGGGGGTGGGGGAGAAACCAAGGGGGAAGAGTTGTTGGCTTTCGTTTAGGTCAATTCCTGTATTATTCCTACCAGTGCCCTCATCCTGACCTGTTACCATGCCACACAATTACACCTGTTCTTATGCAGGAGTAAGAGTAAGGACACTACAATAATTCTTCACCCTAACCATACCTGAGGAGATAACCTATGTAAACCAACACTCTATGAAGTCCCATTAGTGACAGACGTGCATTATGAGCTCATTAAATGCAAACACTTCCAGTATTATTATATGGTATTTGGAATGCTTTCAATGTTAACATATGGGAGCAGATGCTCACTAGAGGAGTGAGGTCTCGTGATCACTGCTTATACAATCTCACTGATGTGGTAAAGAGACAAAGTGCCTGCCCTGAGAACCTTACAATCTATGAGGCAAATGATGCCCCGGCCTGCAGTATGTGCATACACACAGGTGGAAGGAGAGAATAAGCCATCCCATTCCCTCAGCACCCCTATGAAGTTTCCATGGATCTTGGACTGTGTGTGTTTCGCTCCACCCCGAGCAGGCCATGCAGTTGAGACAGCCCCGCGAGAGGAGAGGGGGTAGCAATCTGTGACCGATGAAGGCCGGTAGCAGCACACTACCTCCTGTAGCAACTTGGGTGTAAGGAGGGAATCATACCAAGATTCCTCCCCCTCATTCCCCCATGGGTTGTGCTTCTGTTTGCTGTCTCTTACACAGGCAGGTCACCATCTAGCCAATGTTAGTGTATTCATAGAATCATAGAAGATTAGGATTGGAAGAGACCTCAGGAGGTCATCAAGTATAATTCCCTGCTCAAAGCAGGACCAACCCCAACTAAATCATCCCAGCCAGGGCTTTGTCAAGCCAGGCCTTAAAAACCTCTAAGGATGGAGATTCCACCACCTCCCTAGGTAACCCATTCCAGTGCTTCACCACTCTCCTAGTGAAATAGGGTTTCCTAATATCCAACCTAGACTTCCCCCACTTCAACTTGAGACCATTGCTCCTTGTTCTGTCATCTGCCACCACTGAGAACAGCCGAACTCCATCCTCTTTGGAACCCCCCTTCAGGTAGTTGAAGGCTGCTATCAAATCCCCCCTCACTCTTCTTTTCTGCAGACTAAACAAGCCCCGTTCCCTCAGCCTCTTCTCATAAGTCATGTGCCCCATCCCCCTGATCATTCCCATTGCCCTCCGCTGGACTCTCTCCAATTTGTCCACATCCCTTCTGTAGTGGGGGGCCCAAAACTGAACACAATACTCTGGATGTGGTCTCACCAGTGCCGAATAGAGAGGAATAATCATTTCCCTTGTTCTGCTGGCAATCCTCCTAATAATGCAGCCCAAAAGCCATTTGCCTTCTTGGCAACAAGGGCACACCACTGACTCATATCCAGCTTCTCATCCATTGTAATCCCCACGTCCTTTTCTGCACAACTGCTGTTTAACCAGTCGGTCCCCAGCCTGTAGCAGTACATGGGATTCTTCCATCCTACATGCAGGACTCTGCATTTATCCTTGTTGAACCTCATCATATTTCATTTGGCCCAATCCTCCAATTTGTCTAGGTCACTCTGGACCCTATCGCTACCCTCCAGCATATCTGTCTTCCCCCCAGCTTAGTGTCGTCTGCAAACTTGCTGAGGGTGCAATACTGAGGGTGCAATCCATCCCATCATTCAGATCATTAAAGAAGATGTTGAACAAAACCGGCCCCAGGACCGACCCCTGGGGCACTCTGCTTGATACCTGCTGCCAACTAGACATTGAGCCGTTGATCACTACTCATTGAGCCCGACGATCTAGCCAGCTTTCTATCCACCTTATTGCCACCTTGACATGTTAAATAGCACCTGTCTTTGCAGTCAGACCCATTTAAAATCAATGCCGCTAAACTCAGAGTTAGGTACTGCTGACCGTGAGTTGGGGTGGCAGAACTGGGCCCCAAGTGATGAAAACAAACGAAGGTGAAAGGGAAGGACAGCTGAGGGACTTTCATGAGAACACAGACATGGTGCTGCTATCACGACAAGCTCCAGTTCTCCTTGTGTCTGTAGGAGCTCCTGACCTGTACAGTGTCAAAATGGAGGGAAAACAAAAAAGGAGAGCAACAAGCAATCAGATAAACTGGTTTGACTAAAATCAAAACCAACATGAACCTGACCTGACTGGATTTTGAAGATTGAAATATTGCTTTACTTCTGTGATTTAATTTAAACACACACACACACATGCACACACCCTCTCTGAGCTTCCTGGTTGTAATGTGAAGAGGAAATCCCAGTGTGCAGCAGGATGTGTAAGGGAAAGGGTAATTCCAGGCCAGGCAGAACCCAGGCGATGGAAATCTCAGCAGAAAGACTGATCTTGTGAGAGCTAGTGGTAGAATAAAGATGTTCAGAACTTTGGATAAACAACCATGTTTTGATGATTGTCCTAACCCATGTGAACGCCTCCCACAATGAAGTCAAGCTCTGGTCCGAAGAAATGGCCTTGGTAAAGTTGGCGCCATTAAAAAGAACGGGAGATCCTTTGGTTAATGCATAGGCTTGCAACTTGAGACTTATGTTCAGTTCTGAACTCTACCACAGACTTCTTGTGTGAACTGAGACAAGTAACGTCATCTCTCTCTGCCTCAATTCCCCATCTGTAAAATAGGGTTAATAAGACTTTGTTTCTTTGGTACCTGTATTTGGTGCTGGCTCATACTACTTGTATGTAAACCACTTACCAGTTGGGGCCCTGATCTCGGTTGGGTGCTCTAAGTGCTACTGTTATATAAATGACCATAACGAAGCCTGAAAGTCGACCAACCACAATAGTGATGTTTACTGAAGTATTCAGAGTCTCTAATTCTGCATACAGAGAATAGCATGGTCAATGTCAATACCACTGCATTTTAAAAAGTGACTAATGATTTGGTGTAGCTACATTTTCCTGGTGATCCCTTAAAGGGTCATAATTTTCAGAAAATCCTGAGCAACCCAAACTCTGAGAATCAGGCTCCTTTAAGGTTTCAAGTTGGGCACCCAAAAATTGAAAAAATGGCCCCGGGGATCACTGGTCATTCTTGAAAATGTAGACCCTAGTTTTTACCGGCATCCACTGTAGTTCAGAGAGCTTTTCCCACCCTGTCCTATGCACTGGTTATTAAAATGCTTCATAACTGTATGCCACCTTGAGTCCTTGCACTAGAACCGTGTTCTGCATTAGGAAATATACAGACCGTAGATCAAGGGCAAAATATTAGCACGCACATACAAAGCTTGTCCTTTGTCTCCACAAGTTACAGTAGTTACCTGCTACAACCTGGAAGCAGACTCTTGTTTCCAGTTTTCTTTATGGACGTGTGGTGAAGAATCCAGAAAATGATGCCAAGAAGAATATTAATTCTGCTGCATGGATAATTAGGTCTTGTGTGGTTAAATCCCCTGTCCACCAATCTGACAATATATGTGTATTAGATGTTGCAGACATCCCATTCTCCTGTGCTTCACAGTCACTTGCAGCGAATCAGCGTGCCCTGCACTACATAACACTGTCACACGGTAGTCTGGAAAGTTTCATTTCAACCCCTTTTCCATATAAGCCATGAAGAGCTACATGATTTGTTATACTGGGTTATATTAGTCACACAGTGGTGTGTAAACAGTAATGCAGCCCTGTGATGGCACCTTAGAAAGGACACCTGCAAAAAGACTTGCTTCACACCCACGCCTTGGAGTTGGAGAAAACCTCTTTTAAAGAAGAATGGGTGCATAGGTGAAAGCTCCAGTGGACTTGGGAAATACCAGTGGAGAAATGAACGACAGAGGTGCTGAATGCCCACAACTCCCATTGATGTACCTTGTGTGGGCGGCTGACCAAGGGAAAAGCAGCTGCATTTGTGAACAGGTATGGAAGATGAGAGCTACTTCTAAAGAAGCAGGACTGTCTTGTGGTTAGGACAGAGGACTAGCCCTGAAGAGACGAGAGTATATTTCCTGGCTCTGTCACAGACGTCCTGTATGACTGGGCAGTCTGTCTGTCTGTTCCCCATCTATAAAACTGGGAAGATGATGTCAACAAGACTTTCTTTCCACCGCCTTGTCTATTTAGATTGTAAGCTCCTTTGGGCAAGGACTTTCTAATGCTCTGTTGAGTACATAGTGAAAAGGGGTCCAAGCCTGTAAGTGCTATTGTAATATAAACAACAATCCCCAGGTGTTCAACTAAAACATGAGGTAAAAAACTGAATTTTGTTTGAAGAGTTTGGTTAACGCTTTCTCCTCTATTATTTCTCATTTTCATACGCCTAGTTATTTGGCATGGTTGTAATAAACATGATTAAGGACTAACCAAGAATAGGGCCTCACTGTGGCCTGTGCAACCTTCATTTGGCTCTCTTGTGCATATGTATTATGATATATAGACTTTAATTACATGATCACATAATATTTTTTTCCACAGGACACTAAGACTTATCCCTAGAGAAAAGTGTCCTTACGGTGTTTCCTTTCCCTCAAACCACAAAGCCATGGTGGGGCTGAAAGAGCCCCTCCTCATTCCACAGAGCCACACACAAATATGAATGATGGGACATCAGACCTACTTTCTCTGCTCTCCCAAAGAAAACCAACTGCACACAGACTTTCCCTAGGGAGTATTCGTATGGCTATTAATTTCTTGGCTTCATTTAATGTCCTTCTAGGTCAGGTGGAGCTGGTCAGAAAATGGAAAGTATTTTCTGTGGGGAAAAAAACAATTTAAAAAATTGTGCACAGAAATATATTTTCTTTTAAGAAAACTCCAAAGTGTTCAGGGGTTTGTTTGTTTTTAACTCAGAAAACAATTATTTACTGAAAACTAAACATTTGCTCTTTCTAAAAAGCTAACAATATTCCGTCAGTTTTTCATTGCAAAGACAGAAAATTTCAGATGTAATATTTTTGTTTTGTGGTAAATTTTCCCATTTCCTTCCCCCCACCTCTTTTTTTGGGGGGGGGGGGAAGGGGACATGAAGGGGGAGGAAAGGCTAATTTTTTGTTGGAGAAAAGAAGATTTGACTGGACAACTTTGTCCAGCTGTAGATTTGAGTATGTTCCCCTCACCAATACCAGTCATTAGGCAAAATACCCTTCAACATTTTACACACCTGCATCATGTCCCTGATGAATTCTTCATACACAATGGATGAATATAGACTCATACAAATATTGGTCTGGAAGGGGCCTTGAGATGTTATCAAGTCCAGCCCCCTGTGCTGAGGCAGGACCGAGTAAACCTAGACCCTCCCTGATGGGTGGTTGTCCAACCTGTTCTTAAAAACCTCCAGTTACAGGGATTCCACAATCTCCTTTGGTAACCTATTCCAATACTTAACTATCTTTATAGTTCGAAAGTTTTTTTTCCTAATATCTAAGCTAAATTTCTCTTGCTGCAGATTAAGCCCATTACTTCTTGTCCTACCATCACCGGACATGAAGAACAAATGATCACTGCCCTCTTTATAACAGCTCTTAACCTATTTGAAGACTGTTACTGGGTCCCTCCCATCAGGCTTCTTTTCTCAAGACTACACATGCCCAGTTTAGGGGTTCTATTTTTAAAAACCTTTTCTAAATCTTTTATCATTTTTGTTCTCCTCCTCTGGACTCTCTCCAATTTGTCCACATCTTTCTTAAAGTGCGGCACCCAGAACCAGACACAACATTTCAGCGGAGGCCTCACCAGTACCAAGTGGACTGGGATAATTACCTCCTGCATCTTACATACAGTACTCCTGTTAATATCCTTGTTCTCAGTCTTCTACAATGAGGGCCTAAAGGCTACTCCACTCGTCCATGGTACCTCTTCCCTCCTAGGATACACACAGTCCCGCTAATGACCACCAACAGAGATCCGTCACTGCAGAGACTCCCCCTCTTGCCTTCTTGTACTACCTCTAGTGGCTCCCTATTCCTGCCCATGCTAATCCTACCCTCTGCCACTTGGATGACCTCCTGACATGACCCACTTCACCCATCCTGGTTGCCAGCCTGCGGGACCTGCAGGAATGGGCAAAAGGAGTCAAGGCAGGAAGATAGGTCCACAATAGGGAAGAGATAGGGCCATTTGGGACTAATTTCAGGAAAAAATCCCGACCCAGCCCCACCACCCATAGCTACAAATCCTCCATCTTTCCTGCCATGGAATCACCTAGGGGCTTGTCCAAACCCTTAGAATGGGCTGGTTTCTAAAGAGTCCATAGTCTCATTTCCAGGGTATAATGGCCAGGACATGGGCAGCTTGGCCAGTAGCATCCACTGGGTCAAGGCTGAGGGCAGACATTGGGACGAATGACTTAGACAAGTCAGGAGACATGTACCAAGGCAGGGTTAAGGACAGGAGTCATTACCAAGCTAAGTCAGAAAATGGCTACCAAGGTCAAGGTGCTAGGGTTGCCAACTTTGGTTGGATGAATTCCTGGAGGTTTCATCAAATGCAGAGTTCTGCACTTAGGAAGGAAGAATCCCATGCAATGCTACAGGCTGGGGACTGACTGGCTAAGCAGTTCTGCAGAAAAGGACCTGGGGATTACAGTAGTTGAGAAGCTGGATATGAGTCAGCCGTGTGCCCTTGTTGCCAAGAAGGCCAATGACATATTGAGCTGTATTAGTAGCAGCATTGCCAGCAGATCGAGGGAAGTGATTATTCCTCTCTATTCGGCAGTGGTGAGGCCACACCTGGAGTGTTGTGTCCGTTTTGGTCCCGGCAAGGGATGTGGACAAATTGGAGAGAGTCCAGCGGAGGGCAATGGAAATGATCAGAGGGCTGGGGCTGACTTAAACGAGGAGAGGCTGAGGGAACTGGGCTTGTTTAGTCTGCAGAAAAGAAGAGTGAGGGGGGATTTGATAGCAGCCTTCAACTACCTGAAGGGGGATGTTCCAAAGAGGATGGAGCTTGGTTGTTCTCAGTGGTGGCAGATGACAGAACAAGGAGCAATGGTCTCAAGTTGGAGTGGGGGAGGTTTAGGTTGGATATTTGGAAACACTATTTCATTAGGAGGGTGGTGAAGCACTGGAATGGATTACCTAGGGAGGTGGTGGAATCTCCATCCTTAGAGGTTTTTACGGCCTGGCTTGACAAAGCCCTGGCTGGGATGATTTAGTTGGTGTTGGTCCTGCTTTGAGTAGGGAATTGGACTAGATGACCTCCTGAGGTCTCTTCCAACCCTAATATTCTATGATTCTATGACATGACATTATCTTTAACTAAAGATTAATCTTTAAATTCCTGGAGACTGCAGGACAACCCGAGAGGGCTGGTAACCCTACGAGGTGGACTGGGGTCAAAGACAGGAGTCAGGAACACGACAGGGCAAATAGCAAGGTCTGTAGCAGTAGCAAACCAAAATCTGCCCTGTTGTTCAAACAGCTCCCTGGGGGCCAACTTCCTGGTTTAAATAGTTGGTGTGGACCAATCAGGTGACTTTAGGGTTCTGTGACTCTGCCCACTTCAGGCGGTACTTTCTTCAATGCCTGATCCTTCAGCAATTGTTGGGTAGCCCTTTACCAAGCTCCCCAGTGGCCAAGTAGACATGTCTGTTTCCCAGGACCACCCTCCGTCCCCCAGCCCTGGGTTCTAGAACTATAGATCCTTACAGGGATGTCAGAGCAGTAGTTTTCCTGTCCTTGCCTCATAATTACTTAAATCACCAAAATTCTTTAATGTCCAACCTCCCACCCTCACATGCCCAAGCCACAGTTGCTCTCCCACACTCAGCCATCTGAGCCTTCCTCCTCGCTTGAAACAAAACAGTGCAGAGAAGAGCAATTTTCTGATTGTATTTCCTTTTGAACCACCATCCTATCAGCAGCTCCAGCTTTAAGTTCAGTGGAAATACTGTGGAGAGTGCTGGTATTTCAAGGACAAGGGGGGGAAAAAAAGATGATGAAAGGTCCAGAGCCAAACTCACAATGTGGTTTAGCTTGGGCTTGCTTTAAATCAAGTTTTGAAGTCTGCCAAGACTGAAATTATAGCTTTAAACAGAATGTCATCCGACCCCACCACCTTCCCATTTCAAATAGAGGAGTCAAGCCTGCAGCTCTAATAAATAGCTCCTTCGATAAAGCTTTGGGAAAGTTGTGTAAATGGCTGCCGGAAAGACAAAATGTCCTCCAGATTGAAGAACAATCCTAAAAAACAATTCAAACACGACCAATATACAGATGGTGGCCATCTTTGATTTTTTAATCTCCAGAGGTGATTTAACAAAGGTGGTTTCCTGTGACAATTTTTACCATAGGGCTGGATAACTCTCTCTCTCGCTCTCTCTCACACACACACACACATGCACAGACGCCCTACTTATCTGCAAAAATTGCATGGTTTATTTAGTGTGTCCATTGGGAAACAGTGATAACAAAAATGGGAGTAAGGATTGTCTTATGATAATGATACTGGACTAAATTATTAGACCCACATTCTAGGCTCTCTGCCTTTATTATTTCAATTATGTTGGCATGTTAGAGGTCTCAGCTAAGATCAGGATCCCACTGTGCTAAGCACTGCATACACACAAAGTAGCAGACAGTCCCTGCCCCAGTGAGCTCATGAACTAAATCGATGAGAGGTGGGGAAAATGGAAGTGTTTCTATCCCCATTTTACAGATGAAGAATTTTGCAGAGAGAAATTAAGCGAGTTGCCCAAGGTCACCCAGGAACATTGTGGCAGAGCTAGGAATTAGATTCAAGGTGATTGCTTGGGACTCAGGAAACCTAATTACACCACAGTCCTTTCTCTCCTATTATACTCTGCATGGACTTCTTGTGGTCAAATCACCTAACACTTTTGAGCCTCAGTTTTTCCATCCAGGATATGGGGATAACAGAGGTTTGAGAAAAGTATTTTAGTTCCTATCAAATATTTTAAAAATGATAACTTTTTCCATTCATTGAGGGGTTTTGCAGATTTCTGGGGGAGGGAGCATACAAAAACCTGAAAAGTTGCACATTTTCAATAAAAAACAAACACGTCTTCAAAAATTTTCTCACGAAAAATTCATGAGACATTTTTTATTCTGTCAAAAAGCCATTATTCATTGAAAACAAAGGCTAGAAGAGCAATTGTTGACCAGTTAAATAAATAATAATAATGATAATAATAATAATGCCTTCTTCACGGGATTGTTGTGAAACTTACTCCACTAATGCTTGTAAAGCACACTGTGATCTCAAATGAGATAGATTACAGAAGGGAAACGTACTACATGCGGTTAAATATAAAAGTAAAAATTGTAATAACCAAGTCTTAGCATCTTTAATCAGAGGAGCACATATGTGAACTAGTTAAGCCTCACACCACTGAAAGATAGCTAAGTAACTATTATTCCCATTTTTCAGATGGGGAAACCGAGGCAGAGAACAGTTAATGGATATGTTCACATCAGTGGCAGAGCCAAAATTAGAAATCAGGATCACAAGGCTCCTGTTGCCCTGTTCTCAACCTTAGAGAATGCTGCCTCCCCTTACTTTAAAAATAAGCAGTTTTCTTCCTATAGCAGTTCACATAAGGAGTGGGAAGGAGCGAAAGAACTGAGACAAAACAGCTAGCTGTCATGCTAAGGGACGATTGACTAAGACTTTTTCTTTCCTATTATATGCAGGTCCTTGGTAAGGATTGTAATTATTAATAAATACAATAAATAATAATAGTAATAATAATAATAATAATAATGATATATTTAAAACCTACATTTATAAAACACCTTTTCATGCAAAGCATTCTGCAAATGTATATTGATATACAAACTAGGGATCACTTTTACTCCTCGCTGAAATGCATCCAATTCTGGGGTAAGACTCAGCAGCAGTTTGGCAGTGTACAGCAACACTATCTCAACAGTTTGGAACCGGATGTGATAATATTTTATGCGATGGAAATGACAGGTGGAGTTTAGCTATGCGGAATCACTGTCAAGATTTTGTACCTGATGGGGATTAACCTACAGTATTGCATCCGATGAAGTGAGCTGTAGCTCACGAAAGCTCATGCTCAAATAAATTTGTTAGTCTCTAAGGTGCCACAAGTACTCCTTTTCTAGTATTGCCACTGTAACCGGACAGAGGAAAATAGTTTTCGACTCCTGTCTGGGCTCCATAGTCTACTGGGAGATGCTCTGAATCAATGTCATAATCGCACCCTATCCCTAACTGACTCTGCCTAAAGCCAGCCACACCCCCTGCAGCAGAGCAGGGGTTGTGGATGTCTGGTGATGCTTTCTATCCATTTGGGTGTTGCCAGGAATGTGCTCTAGGTAGCATGTAGGGGGTCTACTGGTTAGTATTTCCCACCCTTCTAGAATACATCTTTATTTCAGGGCAAAATCAAGGACTAGAGTCCTGAGCTGGTATATGTTGGCCTAGCTCTCACTGACTTCAATAAAGCAAAGCGACTTCACACCAGCTGAGGTTCTGCCCTGAAGTCTGGAAACCAGGCCCCAGATATATCGTGCAGTTTTACCACAGTCTGAAAACGCTTCAGACGGGGACGTCAAGAAAAGCTGTCTCCTTTCCCCTGCCTTGGCAGAAACCACAGTGTAAACTCTAACCATACTACGAAATATGGTTCCCATTATCTCAGAACACTGCTTATTATCACACTGATATTTTCCTCCACATTGAATGATTGTACATCAAATGCTTTTCACACCAGGCAGAGCTGACAGATTTTGCCTCAGGAAATCTTCTTTTTCCACATTATGCTGGGTTTTCGTTTTAAATCCACATAACAGTTTTACAAAACAGGCCACTCTTTATTTCAGCTGATATGCCATCCCCTGCGTTTGCAGCATAAAGCAGTTATCTGGAATCACAGATAGAAACCTGCACATACAAACCCGGTAGTACAAACCTGATGGGAGGGACTGGGACACAAAGCAGATCACCCCCTCTCCCCCAAATAAAATCCCTAAAGACAAGGAGCTGATTTGGGGTATCAGATGATCATTTGAAAGGAGTGTCTTACAGAAAAATCTGTTCCTTCATAATGTGAAGGAAACCATTTATTATTATTAATTACAACTGGTCAGGCAGTGAGATTTTCTTCCCCCAGAGAATGTAAACTTTTTGTTAAAAAATGGAAAACTGAAAGTGTTTTGGTTTTCTGACAAAAGAAGGAAACTGGACACTTCCTACAAAACTCTTAACTTAGTCAAAAACCCAATTTTCCATCCACAAATAGTGTTTGATAGAAAATTTTCAACCAGCTTACCATAGGAGGAAACTCACCACCAGAGCGTCCCCTCAAGCCAGGCTGCAGCATTGCATGGGTTCTTCCACTCCAACTGCCATTATAGTTCACTGCTTGCAGCTACTAGCTAGGTTTCATTTCTCTCTAGAGGCCGACTGTCCATGCAGGTTCCCACTGACTGTCCTCCCAGGGGATCCTGGTAGCTTCTTCCAGCATCAGCCCAGCTTCTTGCAGCTCTTATCTCATGGCCTCCCAGAGGAACTTCACCTTCAGCCTATAGATCCGCCCAGGGCTGGAACTCTCTCAGCTCTTCTCATGAAGCTCAGATGTTCATCAGACTAGCCCCTGATCCCGTTAGTCCTGCCCACTCAGGATTATGGCACAGCTGGGGCTGTTCCCATTTTCCCTTAATGGGGACAGTCACCCTCTGGCACAGCCCTATTAGTTACTGGCTTAGCATCATGGACCGTCCACTTGTTACATTTTCAGACAGGCCCCTTTGTGCTTTCTTCCAGGTGGCCACTGTGGGAGCTCCGTGAAAACATCTGCAAAACTAACTCATTATCCTCCTTCAAACCCCGCCGAAAAACTCTTCTTGGCCAGAAAAATGTGACAACATTTAGGCTGCCAGTGTGCTGAGGCCACGGCCTCTCATGCCGCCCCATACTGTCTTGTCGTTTCCTTGTCCTCCCCCATCCGTCTGTCTGTATCTGTCTGTTGTCTCATGCTTAGATTGCATGGACTTTGTGGGAGGGGCTGTCTTTTTGTTCTGTGTTCGTAGAGTGCCTAGCACAACGGGGTCCTGGTCCATGTTTGCGGCTTCTTGCGCACTAAATAGAACAAATAATAATGGCTAGGTACTTGCTGCATCGCAGATGAATGAGAAGCCAACCCCTCTCCTCCCCCCCCAAGCAGCTGACAGTTTAACTAAGACTTTGTGAAGCAGGTGTTTGCCACTGGAGCATCTGATCATGGCTGGTGGAGGTGAAGTGGCTTTCCCCATCTGGTGGACCCTGTCAACAGCCTCTCTGGTCCAACTCTTCCCAACTTGGCCCTCCTACCAGGTCACAATTAAGTCCACCCCTTCCTGGGCAACAGAAAGTCCAGCAGACAACAGGCTAATTCTCTCACAAAAGGGTCTTTGGCCTCACCTCCGAGCCCTGTGGTCCTCAAATCCTCCCCTCAGGGCTTTCCACTAGATCTAGATCCCCTTCTCAGGGGGAGGGATTCCCAGGGCTTTCTCCTGGAAACCCTCCACAAAACTCCTGAACTACAAGAATATAAACGCAGACCAGTTTCTGCCTTCCTCGGGCTTGACCTCTCATGCAACCCTAGTGCTCTGTTCCTCAGCTGAGCGCTTCCCAGGGATTCCCTCCACCACCCCGTGGTCGTCCAAATCCTGCCCTTTTATCAGTGCTCACCATCACAGCCCACTCCACTCCCAGTGGCTGCTTTGTCTCTCTCCTGGACTCTTGCCCGACTTCCCCACTCAGGAGAGCAGCCCAGGGACAGCTCTCTCTCTCTAGGCTTTTGCTGCACAATCTCTCTAGTCCCAGAGGGCTGCAGAGTTTCTCCCTGCGGCCCCCTTCTGCTCTCAACTTTCTCTGTTTACAGTCCTCGCCCAACCCCTCTCCAACTGGGTTTCATCCTCAGTGAAGCCTGGCCCACTCACCAGATGCAGCCTGGGGTGTTAACTGGCCTCTCAGGCTCACGTGAACCCATCCAGAGTCCGTGTAGGGTGTACCTCCCACCATAGACTGATAGATGGAACAGACTAGATTCCCTGCAGGTCTTGTCCCCTGAAATGTGTGAGGTGAGTGTATGCAAATGAAGAGCAGTGTGTCTTCTTTCTTATTATTAATTAAATGACAGTAGCACCTAGGAAACCCAGTCAAAGATCAGAGCCCCCCCCGTGTACAGTCAAGTAACAAACAAGACAGACAGTGTCCTCGAGATCTTACAGTCTCCATGTCAGACAAGAAGACAACACGTCCACAACCCTCCTTCCACTCTTGCCCTCACTGAGAGAGCACCCAGTGGCTTTCTCCTCTTTGACAATCTGCTCTGGATTAAACACAATATGGCCACCATTCCCTGCAGACAGTACAGTCTTTAGAGAGTTAAAGGAGCAAGTATGTATGGACTGTCTTTTGTATTGTGTGTGTACAGTGCCGAGCACAAAGCGGCCCATAAATGCCATTTCAAATGCTTCCCCTTCAGGCCCAAAAGCAAGCAGATTAAATATTTGTGAATGGCGCTATAAATTCAGGGTCACTGTGAGTTTTAGGTGACCATTCAGGTTGTTATTATTATTGTTTATTTATTATTTGTATTATAGCAACACCTAGGAGCCGCAGTCAGGACCTCACTTTTCTCGTTGCTGTACACAGAACAAAAATGCCATATCACACGTTTCCCCTCAATCCTACAGAAACCATAGTAATTATCCTCCTTAACTCCCACTTCTCTAGAATGTGGATAAAACACTGAGATCCCCAAATCAATGGCTTTACAGGAAAGCAAAAAACGCCTATTAATAAACCAGCAATCTGCAGACAGATCTTGACACTGGTGATGTTGGGTTTGGCTTGGAGATAACGATGGCGTACGCTTTGATGGCTCACAGAATGGACTCCCCCAGCAGGCTAAGTAAATGAGTATTAGGGCTAGATCAGCGGTGGGCAACCTGCAGCTCGTGGGCCACACGCGGCCCGTCAAGGTAATTCGCTGGCGGGCCATGAGACAGTTTGTTTAAGTTGACCATCTGCAGGCAAGGCCACACACAGCTCCCAGTGGCTGTGGTTCATCGTTCCCAGGCAATGGGAACTGCGGGAAGTGACGCGGGCCTCAAGGACATGCTGGCCACCACTTCCCGCAGCTCCCATTGGCCGGGAATGGTGAACTGTGGCCACTGGGAGCTGCGGGCGGCCTTGCCTGTGGATGGTCAATGTAAACAGTCTCACGGCCCGCCAGTGGATTACCCTGATGGGCCACATGTGGCTTGCGGGCCTCAGGTTGCCCATCACTGGGCTAGATGGATAGTGTAAACAACTGCTCACAAAGGGTTAAATTCACCCCAGAGCTGAGGCTGGGCAAAAGGCTTGTGCGCCTTGAGGACTTAAGGAGGGGTGAAGTGGGGCATAGGTTTTCTGCTGTCCCGCTGCACAACAGTGAATTTCTTCTTCTGAGTGGAAGAAGAAATAGTTTAGGAAGTCTGGGTTAGCCAATCAGAGAATAGAAACAACACCATGTGACACAGGTGACCCTCACAGCCCTCAGACAATGAATGAAGAATACCTGAAGATTTGCAGGCAATCCACAGGCTTAAATATGTTCCTAAAAGCAAATCATTGAAAACGTTTCTAAAGAATCAACAATGTATAGTAAAAAACGGCCTAAGGTTGCTCATGGGCAATTTGTCAACAGAAAAAAGAAAAGAAAAGATTAAGGAATTGTTCTCAAATTGTGGATTTTAAGTCCAGAAAGAACCACTGTGATCATCTTGTCTGACTTCCTGTGTAACAATGAATAACTTGAAATGCTCCAACAAGTGCCCTAAATCAGAAAAAAAAAATGAATGCTTCAGTGAATGATAAAATACAGACTATGGGCACAGTACGTCCTCCATTCCTTTGCCCTCACTTAGATTAGATTTAGGGTGATTCATTTTATGTCATGACCAGTTTGCAGATTGTATAACTGCACTTTTATCGGGCTCTTCTTTTCGCGTTGTTGAAGGACTGACTATATAGTCATTCTCTTGCTCATGAAAACGGACCACAAAGCCCAGTCTTAGACAGAGCACAGCGTGGCTGTGTTTTGCATTTATATATTGAGAGCTAGTGAGTGAGTATGTGTGAGACAGAAAAACAGAAATGATAACAGTTGAGGGTTTTTTTTCCTTGCCAAATAGACAGACACAATTTCATGAAGCAAATGGATTTTCCCACATCAAATCTCCGGCTATACTCAATGACACTGACTCTGCTATTGATGATAAAATCTCAGCTAATTCCTGTGTCATTCTGTCGTGTTTTCAAAGTCTTTTGTTCTGTGTTTGTGCAGCTCGGAGCATGATGGGGTCCTGGAACCAGGGCTTAATTTGTGCTAGGGCTTGCCAGGGCTGAGCCCCCGCACCTCTTGACTCATTACTTTCGCTTATGAAAGTAAAAAAATTGCTTGAGCCTGGCACCTCCTTCATTACAAATTAAGCACTGCCTGGAACCTAGATACTACAATAATACAAATAATAAAGACTAGTACTAATATTTCAGAGTAATAGATTTCAAGTCCAGGAGGCACCATTACAAACTTTGACTTTGACTTCTTCCATAAAACAGGGCAGAGAATTTCACCTACATCATGCCCATAACTTCCCATTGAGCAAACACAACTCTTTATAAAGCCTCCACTCCTGATTTAAACACTTCAAGTGATGGGGAACCCAATCTACCCAGTTTGGATTAAATTTGACAGACCTTCCCCCCCAACCCTGCAGCAGACATTATTATTTTTCAAGCTGTTTTGAACTCCTGGGGGTGTTATTGAGAAACCAGAGGCGAATAAGAAGAATAGGACTGGCTGCTAGCAATAATTTGCTGCAGGCCCATGCCAGCAGCAGTTGATGACACTGCGCTGATTTAACTGTCCTCACTAGTGCATTAGGAGTGGCAAAGCCAAGGCTTTGTCTATTCTTTGCCCCTCCCCGTTCAATTTCTGCTCACTACTCTCAGGGAGGAAGTAAGCAAACCTATGGCACTCACATATCCCAGCATATTCAGGCCCAAGGTCCAGGGTGCAAAAGGAGGATTTACTCCCCCTTAGTCCTTTAGGTAGGCGTTTAGTCCAAGTCACAATCCAACCCAGCATTACTAGGGGCATCAGACATTTGAAACATGAATAATTTGTGTTCTTCAGAACCTCCTATTTCAATGTGTTTTTTTTAACCCCTGTTAAAAGATGTTTTTCTGTTTGCACACTGAATTCCTAGCACCTCTTGAAAACATCTCACTGGTCGCGCCCCTTTGCTGTCCATCCACATATCCATTGCCACATGGGTATAATTAATCTCAATCTCTTGCCGTATTATGTGTTTCACACACATGGACAGGAAGTTCCCCGAGTGACACAGGTTCCATTACACCGTATCATGTGGCAGACATGCCGACAGCTGAAGCAGGAGCGATGTCCACAGTGGATTGACAGCGGCCGTTCCATGCATGTTGACCCACTGAATCATCGGGACTTGGGCATCCTGGGATAAAATTGCCTCCAGCTGGAGATTCCCTGCAAGCCACTGAGGCAATAAATAACCTGAAATTATTGTGCTGGGAGAAGGCGGGGTGGGGTGGGGGGATGGGAAGCACTTAGCAGATCCTGAATGATTGACCGGTCTTCTCTATAAAGGGGTTTCCATTCAAATGTTCCATATAAGGTCAGACTGATGATGAGGTGGGTATCAGGAAACTTGAGAGCGGCCTCGGGAGTCTCGGATTGTGGCTCGTCGTGCCAATCTGGGCAAGTTGAAGGATGCTGGCTCGCCACAGAGAGTGGTGTTTATTGCCACAGGTGGCTGTGATGCCTATTTTGCCTGCAAGAGGGTGAGAGCCTTGATCAGCGGGAGGAGGGATTCATGCAGGGGGAGAGAAAGCCCTGAACGAGGCTGAGGAACTAGTTATAAGTTGTCTTACAGCAGTAACTAGAGGCCCAACCAAGAGCCAGCTGCTGCACAAACCCAGAACGAGAGACAGTCCCCCAGAGAGACAATGGGCTGGAAGGGAAACAGGGAGAGGGACTGGCCCAGTGTCACTCAGAAGATCCAAGACAGAGCTGAAATCGAACTAGGACTCCTTAGTGCCAATGCAATGTGCTAGCCAATAGAACAGCGTTTCTCAAACTGGGGTCCACAGACCCCTGGCGGTCCGGGAGGTACTGCAGGGGGTCCACCGGCCCCACTGATCAACTCTTCCCCCTCCCTCCCAGCACTTCCTGCATGCCGAGAAACAGAGGTTCAGCAGTGTGCAAGGGGCGCTGGGAGGGCGGGGGAGGAGCAGGGACGGGATGCACTTGGGGGAGGGGGTAGAAAGAGGCGGGGAAGAGGAAGGGCAGGGGTGGAGCGGGGGCAGAAAGAGGTGAAGTGGGGTTAGGACCTTGGGGGAAGGGGTGGAGTGGGGGTGGGGCCTGGGGCTGAGTGGGGAGCTTGGGGGTCCCTGAAAATTTTGAAATGAAAATGAGGGTACTCGGGTTGCTAAAGTTTGAGAACCGCTGCACTGGAATACACAGTTCTTCCCATTGCTGCAAATCAATTAGCATCAGCCTTTGCCTGTTTCCTGACATCCGAATCTTTGAGATTTGGAGTTGCTTGATTAAGGCACCTCTCCTTCCACTATGCCCCAGTGCCCCCACTCCATCGACTGACTGCCCTGTTTCAAGGCCTCCTCATACCCTCACGCCCATCCCAGTTTTCCCCTTACATCTCCATCTCTCCCTGATTTTCAGGGAAGGGTTGTGGGGCCCATCGGAGCATGTGGCAGACTTCTCATTCTTGTATCACTTGGGCCTGCTCTAGGATTTGATGTGGCCCTTGGCTCCACTGGGTGCCAGAGCACACAGAAATTCTGAGTAGAGGGATTCAGAACAGCCAAAGTCCTCTTTAAACAGAGGGGCTGGGGGCACACAGGTCGGGCTGGGAAGAGAGATAGCTTAGAAACAAGGGAGCGAGCCAAAGATCTCTGATTTTCTCCCCAGAACACCTGCAGATGCTATGGATGGAGGGATAGATGCGAGTGTCCAGAGGCTGTCCCTGGAGATTTCTGCTGGTGGTTAGGAAGGTGGGGGAATACCATCTCTGAAAATTCCTGCTGATGAGGGGAGGGATGTCTAGCCACCCCCAGGGGCCATTAAAGTCATAGAGTTTCAGGTCAGAAGGGATCACCAGATCATCTAGTCTGGCCTCACAGGCCACCAGCACCACCCAGCACCCATGCACTAACCCCAGCAACTGGCAAAGTTTTACAGCCAACAGGAGACTAGACTATTATGTGCCACAGAAAATAGGAGGGACCGAGCTCCAACAGTGGCTGAGGCCCCTGCAATGGCAAGGAAATAATTAAATGAGGTACAAACAGATAAACCTGGCAAGTGACCCTCACCCACACGTTGCAGAGGAAGGCAAAAAAACCCAAGGTCACTGCCAATCTGACCAGGGGGGAAATTCCTTCCCAACCCCACATAGGGTGATCAGTTAGACCCAGGGCCTGTGAGCAAGAACCAGCCATCCAAGCACTGGAGTGAGAGAGAGAGAGAGTGGTTGGTGACACCTCAGAGCCCTGGCCCGCCCTGCCCAGTGTCCATCTCCAGCCATGTTTTGGGGTGTCTTCCTAGCTTTGCTGTGGGGATAGAGCAACAACAGAATCATGGATCATAGAATCATAGAAGATTAGGGATAGAAGAGACCTCAGGAGGTCATCTAGTCCAATCCCCTGCTCAAAGCAGGACCAACACCCACTAAATCATCCCAGCCAGGGCTTTGTCAAGCCAGGCCTTAAAAATCTCTAAGGATGGAGATTCCACCACCTCCCTAGGTAACCCATTCCAGTGCTTCACCACCCTCCTAGTGAAATAGAAACCTATAGCCTGGGGTCCGGGGGGTGGAGGGAGAGGAATCTTGAAAGTTTCTGGTCATTCTAACCAAACTGTCCTGCCCTTCAACCGTTTTAGGTTTGTCCCACACAAACTAGGACCCTTCTTCCATATTCAGACAGGTTGCTATCTTGAGTCACCTGCCCACAGAGATAAGCAGCCTTCCATCAAAAACTGAGCCGAAGTGCCTTAGTCTAGAATAACTGACAAACTCGAAGGAATGACTAGCTCCAAGGTTCATCAATGGCTATTAGCCAGGATGGGCAGGGATGGTGTCCCTAGCTCTTGTTTGCCAGAAGCTGGGAAAGGGCGACAGGGGTTGGATCACTTGATGGTTTCCTGTTCTGTTAATTCCCTCTGAAGCAGCTGGCATTGGCTATTGTCTGAAGACAGGATACTGGGCTAGATGGACCTTTGGTCTGACCCAGTATGGCCGTTCTTATGTTCTTATGCCTGGCTGACTGACGCCCTTGTTTGAACCAAGAGCTCTATGACTCTGACACACTGGTGTTCTTCTAATAGCCCGTATGTAAACAGAATTCATTGCGCAAAGCTATATATAATCTTTGACCACCTTTCGGGGGGCGGGGCAGCGGAGAGCAAGCAAGCGAGCCGATCAATCTCTATGGCCCATTTAGTTCTCATTCTCTGTTAAAATTGCCAGCAGGGCTTCCAGTGGTGGTGGTGGGCCTCTGTCTTCTAGGAACGGCTATGAGACCACCAGTTCATGTCATACAGGTCACCAAAGAGCCACTAGATATCAACAACTTTCAATCACTTCCTGATGACCTGCAGTAGCAGTGAACTGTTGGCTTAGAGATAAAAGGCTCCCCCTCCCTTTACCAATCCACTAGGATATATATGACCAGAGCCTGCATTTCAGTAGCCTACAGCTTGCTACTTCAGCTGGCCACATCCAGTATATGTGACTAAGTCCTGTCTACCTTGAGAATAGAAATTGTTTTAGTCAGACACAGCCTCAGTCCAGTTCAATAATTTTCTAGTGGCAGGAGGAGATAGACATGTGTGGCTAAAAGGTAGGGAAGGGAAAGGACCCCCACACCGGCCCGCCAACAGGAATTCCAGGCCCCAGGGCCAGGGCTGTCCCTAGGGGGTGCGGGGCCCAGAGCACAAATGACAAATCCATCCTTTCCAGGACCGACCGCACTGGCCAATCGTGCCTGCCCAGCCCGCGGGGCCCCCCAAAGCATGGGGCCCAGAGCAGTCATGTGCGCCTAGGAGCCCTGCGGCCGGCCCGGGCAATTTAAAAGGGCCTGGGGGGCCCCGGGCCCTTTTAAATCACCCAGGCCCCTGGGCAATTGCCCTTTTTGCCCCCCCACCCCCCATCGGCAGGCCTGCCAGCAAATATCTGTCAGAAGGCAGGTCCATCCTGCTATCTCTTGGCTCCATTTGTCAAGCCTCGTGGGGTGGCAGGTTACTACATGGAGTGGTTCTAACTCTACCTCTCCTCTCCTTTTCTCCCAGGATTATTCACTATTCACCATCTCCACCACCATCATTTTTGGATGAAAAGTCTTTTATCCTTTCGGATGGTTCAGGGAAGAATCTTTCTTCCACTCTCTCATAATTTGCCATAGAAGCATGGGTGAGAAGGGACCGCCACGGTCATCTAGTCTAACCCCCTGCCAAGATACAAGATTTGTTGTGTCTAAACCATCCAAGACAGATGACTATCCAGCCTCCTTTTGAAAACCTCCAGCGAAGGAGCTGCGTGTCTCTGCCTTAGTTCCTCCCCTATCCCATGGGCTGCACAGTTGTTCCTCTCCGGGTTTTGTACCGTGCATTGTGCTTTCCATTCCCACTTCTAGTTCATAGTCGCTGGCTACGTTCACTAAGAGAGAAAAAAGCTGTTTCTAGCACCATTCAAGCTTGATTCCCCTGACTAGTACAGTGGGAGATTTGTTTTCTGAGAACCATGCTAGCCAAACTTTGCAATATGCTGCACCCCCATTGGTGGGTCACACGGATATATAAGACGGTTCTCAGGGATTAAGGAACCTGTCCACTTGAGTCAGGAAAGCGATGCTTGAGACACCAACCTTCTTGCCCTCCTGATTTCAACTGGAGTGAATGAGTGCTTTTCTAATCACAATGTGAGAGGGAAGGCATGGGCAAAAAGAACAGACACAGACAGGGAGAGATTCTGGGTGGACTTAAAGACAAACAGGAGTACAGCTGCCTGCCCGGTAGCAGACTTGAAGAAGGTCTCTGTGTCGCTCGAAAGCTTGTCTCTCTCACCAACAGAAGTTGGTCCAATAAAAGAGATTACCTCACCCACCGTGTTTCTCTAATGCCCAGTAGATTAACAGAATTAATCTTCAGTGCTGTCAGGTTTCACATTTTATGTTATGATTACTATATTCATCATAGACACAAACCTTCATTTCATTACTAGTCAGACAGGGAATGAACAAGTTCACTCAACTTGACCTCAGTCGTAAACCCCCCTACTGAGACAGCTGTAACAGAGCAGAATTCGTTATGAAGCCTTTGCTCTCTCTCACTCACTTGGTTAGTCCCCACCTGTTTAGTCTTCATGGAAATACTGGCTTTTATACTTTCCTGTCTGGCAGAGACACATCCCTTTTCTTTTTCTGGCAGCTGAAAAGTGAACTAACGGTGAAAGTTTAGGGTTCCCAGTAGAGAGAACAGCTCTGCAAGCCAAGTGAACTAGTCTTTCTGTCGAACACTCTGGTTTCAGATGGAAGGGGTCGGTCAAAGTGGTGGAGACAATAGACATCACAGTTGGAATGATAATATTCCTTGAGGATATTCTGGGCCCTTCCCTACAGTTTCAATTCCCCCCACACACACACACACAGAAAACAGGAGAGCAATGTACAAAATCCTCTTTGACTTGTGAAACATGCAGATTTGGATTGGTTTTGGTTTTAAATAGTTCTCTGGACCACCTTGCACAATGGGCACTTACCTCTCTGACTGGCATTCAGCACGGACTTATGGTCCTCCAGAAAACACTGCTTGATTGATTTAACTTGGCAGGCTGGAAATACTTTTTATTTATGCCTTAGCACACATTTGGAAGGTTCTGCTCAGAAAGATCCATGGCTGTCCTAAATACGATGCCGGAACACTCTTGAACTAGAGAGTATCTTGCATAACAGCATCAAGGTCATTGATAGGACAGTAGCTCAGATTGCAAAGGGCTTATATCAAGGCAGGGAACTATGAGCCAAACGGTCTCTATGGGTTGCAGCTAGGTTGCCTGAGGGTGGGATTCCTCTAGTCCCTCCAAGCCAAACATGGTTGGAGCTGGCCAGGACTTGGACAGCAGACCTCCAAGGAGAAGCCTAGATTCTGCAGAACGCATCACTGCAGTTTCAGTGAGAGCCAGTCTCCTCTTTGGGCCAGTGCCCCACCATCATGATAAGAGGGGTTGGAGGGAAACTGTGCTTCTGAAGGTAGCATCTTTCAGATAAGAAATTAAACCAAATTCCTGACCCAGGAGCTTCCCCACAAGAATAGAGGTATTAAATCTGGCGTGTCCTCGCCAGATTCCAATGTAGGTTGTTACAGTACCAAAATATTTTCTTGCAGTTGCAACTGTAAATCCTGCAATCTGTTTGCGGCGAACTCCTCACCATTAACTTCAAGGTAAGTTTTGTCTGCATAAGGACTGCAGGGTCAACTCACCTTCACCGCTTGTCCTGAACTGCTGTGTGCACTGCTGCACACAGGTGGCAAACAGGTGGCTACATTTCAGCGCTGGATAGTCTGTAAAGTGCTCTGGGAGTTTCTGAGACAGAAGGTGGTACATAAAGGCAAGGTATTACTGTTACATGAGTTTTTGCTGGATCAGCTTGACAGAGTAGTCCCCGAAGCTTAAGTAGCAAAACATAGCCTGGGAAAATTGATGGCTTGGGGGTTTAGTCCCTTAACTGGTCTCTGTTGGCTTGTAGGCCAATTTATTGCGGGAGCGATGTGTTCTCCTTCATTTGAGATTGTTTGCGTAGAAACATAACCAAGAAATAGATCGCTGTGCTTTTAAAAACCAGGTGGCTCTTTCCTATTTATCAACACACTGTTTACCCACCTTCCCCAAGGATTTAAGTCGCAGGCAGCTAGAAAAGCAATTTTATCCTGTTATCCCATACCTTATTTTTAGCCACGGTGCTTATTTTCTTTTCTGCAGCATGTAATATAATTAATAAAATCACAGGGAAATAAAGCAAGAAAGCCGTCATATTGATCTGAGTCCAAATCATACTCCATCATGCAATGGCTATGGAAAAATATAGTAACCCGTCAAGCCGTTCCCTGCTACTGTGTTTCAGTCAGTACCAAGCTTCGCTCAGGCTGTCTCTATGTAGATGCTAGTGCTATACTAGAAAAAATGGCCCATAATTTCATAAGCGACTAGTAATGAGTTTTGGTATCTCCTTTTGGGCAGGCCCAACTGAAGAGAAGAAGTGGGTAGAAATGCAAGCTGGGGGTGGAGAGAGATGGAAAACTGTGGAAGTGAGGAAGAGAAGAGGCATCGTTATGTGGCAGAAGACCAGAAGCCAGTGCAGGGATCTGAGAAAGAGAGAAATGGTCAGAATGAAAAGGAAAAGATGATCTTGGCAGTCACATTTTGGGTGGACAGGAAGGGGCATAGATGTGAATGGGGCAGGCAGTGGCAACCATCCCAGTGGGAAGTAATGGGAGCATGGCCTAGGTTCTGGCAACGGGGACAAATAAAAAGGGATTGATTCTATCGCTATTATACAGTCAGTGTAGCAGTCTCCAGAGTAACTGGGCAGCCGTAGATAATTTAGATCAATAGAATACAAACTTTTTCAATGATGATTGATTGATTGCATTGCAGTGGTGCCTATGAGCCCCAGTCACGGAACAGGACTTCATTGTGCTAGGCGCTGTACAAACGCAGAACAAAAACATGATCCCTGCCTCAAGGGGTTTAGTCGCTTTCCCTCCCTAGCTCACCTTCACAAGAGCGAGGTGCAATCCAGATTCTATCCGACCGGGTGCTTAGTAAAGTGGTCACACTTAAAGGGTGAAATCCAGGCTTCACTGAAGGCAATGACAAAACTCACACTGACTCCAGCAGGGCCAGGATTACACTCCAGGTTTCGACTGGTTTGAAAGTATTAAGGAATGATCTTTAAACTAGTACAAAACTGATAGGAGCATTTTAACAGCCATCGTTTTATCATTATTATTACACCCGGTCAAAACACACAGGGTGGGGAAAAAAAGAAAGATGTTAAAAAAAATCAAGATTTTCATTCCGTGTTTTCCATTGAAATTCAAAATTTGAAAACTCCAAATGTCACTGGGATTTTCAACTTTGAAAAAAACCCTCAGCAGCTCCAGTGTTGGTTGAAGAACAAGGGAGTGGGGAGAAATGGCAAATGAATGAAGAATTCCCTCCCCCGCCCCATTTTGGTCAAAATCACGATGCATTTTTTGTCAAAACCTCAAAAAACTCCAGTCAGCTGCTCATGATTACAGCTTAGGTCTCAAGAAAGATAACACCGGTGGTGCCCTCTAGTAAAAGCATTTGCATGACAGAACGGAGGTAGAGAATGCTGGATTGCAAATGGGTGTAAAATGGATAGAATAAGTAAAGGAATGATCAAAAATAGCATTTCTGGCTCATCCAGCACAGGATGAAGACTCGGTAAGAAAAGCAAGCCAGAAATATGAATGACAGCGAGATGTTCCAGGTCTGATTTCTCTTCTCACTTTTACCAGTGTATCTCCATTGTCTTCAGTGGAGTTGCTCCCCATTTTGGCTGGTGTGTAAATGAGTGCAGAATCAAGCTGGTTCTTCCCCCTCCCCCATATCGATCTATGACTTTTATTATTGTTTATTATTCATAATAGAGTGGCACCTAGAGGCCCCCGCTGAGATCAGGGTCGCATGGTGCTTG
The DNA here is from genome assembly GCF_015237465.2 of Chelonia mydas. Taxonomy (NCBI): domain Eukaryota; kingdom Metazoa; phylum Chordata; order Testudines; family Cheloniidae; genus Chelonia; species Chelonia mydas. Next base: position 255,449,282 of record NC_057850.1, read on the forward strand.
GTCCTGTACATACCCATAGTAACATTTCCATACCAGTTTTGCTTAGTGTTGGCCAATGGCCAACACCCTTAACTCGCCTTCAATTACACCTTATTCCACAAGTAGTCCTACTGAAATCTGTGGGACTACGGGAGGGTTAAGGTAGTTCTCAACATGAGTACAACCATCAGAATCTAGTCCAGGGATCTCAAACTCAAATCACCACGAGGGTCACATGAGGACTAGTACATTGACCCGAGGGCCACATCACTGACACCCCCCCCACTGTCCCTGCCCCCACTCCACCCCTTCCATGAGGCCCCGCCCTTGCCCCGCCTCTTCCCACCCCTTCCCCGCCCCCATTCCAAAAGTTTCCCCAAAGTCCTCGCCCATGCCCCGCCTCTTCTCCACCTCCTCCCCTGAGCGTGCAGCTCCCTGCTCCTCCCCCCTCCCTCCTAGAAAGCGCTAACCCTGGCCAAACAGCTGCTTGGTGGCGGGACGCACCTGGAGGTAGGCAATGGAGCGGGGGTGTGGCGAGCTGTGGGGGAGGGAGGGCGGCTGGGGAGGGGATCTTGGCAGCTACAGGAAATAACAGGGGGAACAGGGGGGGCGTGGGGAACTTGGCGGGCCGCAGGAAATAACTCTGAGACCCCTGATCTACTCTAAAGAAGCCAGGCCACCATCGGAACTGGTATCCAGCTACCTCGTAATAGACTCAGAGTCCAAGGCCAGAAGGTACCATTGTTATCATGGAGTTTGACCTCCTGTATAACACAGACCATAAGACTTCTCAGTGTTAATTTGTGATTTGGCTAGAGATAGCTGGATGCTGATTAACAAGGGTAAACATTCTACCATCGTGTTTTATGCAGTTGCCCATTGGGTTCTTCTTCTTAAAGACTGGAGACACTATCTGGCCCACCGACATTAGCAATTGGCTGGCAGTTGTGGAGAGGAGGCAGAATTGAATACAGATTTGCTCCTCCATTGCTACTTATTGGCTCTACAGTGAAAAAGAGTGACAGCTGCTGTCTGCCAATAATCTGTCTGATTCTGATGACGCATGGGGAGCCGTTATTGGCAGTAGTTTCTCTGACAACAACCACACTTCTGCTGCTTAATGAAAGAGGCCTGGATCTTTACTTTAGAATCCTAGAAGACTCCTCCAGGAATGCTGGGCCTCCTTTTGGGGCATCACGATCCTCCTGGGAGGACTGGCAAGAGACCTATGGCTCTGCCATCAAACCTCATGGAGTCTAGATGATCTGAAAGGAATATCTGATTATGGGGGTGGGGGGTGGGGGGGCAGAATCAGTGGTGCCCAGCAGGAGAAACTCAGCACTTCGCAAGATCAGGCCCTTTATTTATACTTACAGCAGCCTCTGCTGGCAGAGATGTTCTTGCATCTGATCAGCCCCTGGAAGATTAAAGGTACAATGGCACTGCCACATCAGGGCAAGAATGGATGGCAGAGGGAGGCAGCGTGGTTGGGGCTAATGAAGAGTGGGGATTAGTAAGGAAAAGGGAAAAAGAAGGCTTGTGTTAGTTGGCAGCGAGAGCCTGTGATGTCAGGGTGATGTCAGTCCAGCAGGTGGTAACTTTTTCCAGCTCAGCTCCAAACCATGCGGGCCTTGTTTTTGTTTACTTTTCCTCTCCGCTCTAAAAAGGCCAGTGAGGGAGCTCTCAGTTTAGTGCCTTGTGAGCGCTGCCTGTGAATCACTCAGCAAAGAACCTCGCTGCCCTCGCACCGGGACGAGGAACGCCTTGCAGAGAGAGGGAGGCTAAATATACACATGCAGGGGCCCTGGTGCTCAGCAGGGTTCACAGGCACAGAGAGAGACGCCCCCGTCTTTTGCTTGGCATCGTTTGTCTCCTGCAGTCCCTCTTCCCCACCAGTCCAGTCCGTGATGATGAAAGCTGCCTTCATCCCCTTCTTTCCTCAATTTGCACCTTCCCTGGGGGTGAAAGTGCACAGCTTCAACTACCAACTTTACACTGGCAATGACCCATCCATTCCTCACTTGGCACCAGCCAGGCAATCCTACATCGGACATCTTCTCCTGCCTCCCTGGCAACATAACCTTAACATGGATTCACTGAACATCCTACCTTCTCTCCAAAATGTGGTCCTCTCCCCATCAGCACCACCTCCGTCCTCCTTGTCCCACAGGCCGGTGACTTAGAGATGCTCTTTGACTCTGTTCTCCCGTGCCCCACACGCCCAAAACCTGCTGCTTCTTTCTCCATAAAGCTTACCAACTCCGGGCTTTTCTTTCTGTTCACATTGCGAAGGCTCTCACCTCTTCCTTTCACGACTAAACCCGTTCCTCACTGGCTTCTCTAATACGTACATTATCCCCCCCAAACGCCATACAAACTGCAGTCCTTAAAATCATCTTCAGCATCCTGCCCCACCCCCCATCCCACTGTTTGAATTCGTCCCCTGACTTCCACTTTCCTACCCCAGCAAGTTCAAACTTCTTAGCCTCACTTTTTTGGGTCCTGGGGGAAAAATATCATCATGTACCGGGGGCAGAAGTAAGGTTGTACAGGGTAACCTTAATTCTGGCATCTTCCTAACTTTGGAACACTTGACTTTTTTCCAGACTAAATAATATTCTTCTGACATAATTTTTGTACGCTATTTCCTTGAGTCTCTTTTGTTAAAGAGAAACCCAAATCCAATTCCATAACTTTATCACTTAAGATAAAGGATTAACTACAATAACTGGTAGCAGGGGTGGATTGTTATCCCGTGTGCACCAGCCGCTAGAGAAGGATGCATAACACCCTGAAATACATGCATGAGAAGCCCAATTTTGCAGAGAGCATAGCCGAGAGATTAGCTTTGGCTGATCCTTTCCAATCAACAGTGTGGTTAAGTAGCTGAGATTTGAGTCTGCCTGTCTAAGGCTGTTTACCTCTTCCATTGCTCCCCAGGTGACAGCAGTTCTGTGGTCCAGTCCTGGGGGATGGCCTGCCAGCAGTACTTCTTAGCAAGTCCATCCTCCATCCAAGGGATATCAAAGAGTCCAAACAAAAAGGAAAATAGTCCCATTGCCCACAAGGGGCTTGGCCCCTCCCTTACACAAAGGAGGGGAAGCAGTTTTTCAAATCCCACAGCAAGTCTCAGCTCCCACCCTTGTGCATGGCTACAGGCCAAGAGCGAGCCCGGAGGTTTTAATCCTAGAAACAAACCAGCCCATCTTCTTTCCTCAGCGGGCTCAGACTGACGGGGACTCTCAAACTGCACAAATGCAGTGAGTTGCTGCGGATTGTGACCACGGGAGTTCTTTAACCCCTTCTCTGCCCCACCACACCACCCTATTAGAAAACTAGGTTCTATTCACAGCTCATGTAAGCTCTCAGTGGGCTATGGGAACTCGCTCAAGGCCACAGAATTATTCACACCAATCAGTAGAAGTTAAACCTGAATTTATGGCCTCCTGGTGCCCAGCCCAGTGCACCTTCCATCTGACGCAAGGGTATTTTCATGGAGCAGGAGGATCAATGTTTGCGTTCCGCTGGATGTCCAGTGTGTCTGACACGCTGAACAAGATGTGAGGGCGGTTCTCAGGGCAGAGGTTTTAGCATCAGCCAGTTGCTGGCTTTACTGAGCAAAACAAAGATGGTGTGTGGTGATTTCTAGCATTTTATAATCTGGCCAAGTCTGAACAGATTTTCATGGGGACAGCAGAAGTCATCTCCCTGCTCCCCCGGACTTTCCTGCTGAATTTCAAGCTCCTGCAGCAAATTATGGAGGTGCCACAGCTATTAAAAAAATGTTTGGGAAAAATATACAATGGAAAGGGTTAGGCAGCTTAAATATGGGGGGTTCCACATTCCCCCTGTACTATATATGTATTGTTCCTCCTGCAACCCATACAGAGGTATATGCCAGACAGGACTTCCTATAACCAGGGAAAGGAGAAGAGGAAAAGGTTCCTGGAAGTTCCTGAGAGATTTTGTCATGCAGATCTCACTTACCTAGGAAGGACTCCGCTACTAAGGGAATAGGTGCTTTAAAAAAGGCTCTGGGTGCTATAGAAATACCTAGATCTCACTCATCTTTCTCTGAACATTCAGTTTCCCCAGCGCTAGCCCTTTTTATGGAGGTTGCGGCGGGACACAACGTGGAAACAATATCTTCGTTCATCCAGGGTATTGGCGTATTCACCTTCCTGTCCTCAGGGAACAGAAGGGGGAAGCTGAGCGAACTAATTACCCTATTAATGAGCCAGTGTGCTTGGCTGTGTTTCAGGCTACAGCTCAAGCCAACAATGCCCATAATGTCCCAAGCAGGCAGATTAGCACAATAAAGATCCCGGTGTCTACAGCTAATTCCTTCGCTCCAGGTTTGCCACTGCACCTGCGGTGCCAGCTCCATCCGTCACCGTTCATCTGGATATCAGTGGAATATGGGACACAGCGGCAGAGTTCGCAGCAGCAAGAAAGTACAATCTCCCGGGGCACTTAGCTGGGGCACTAGGCTGGTTCCCTTTCCTCTGTGGCTGATATAACAGCGCATGCAGCAGAATGGGTCCCAAAGCACCCAGTGCTTCTTGAGATCATTTATAGCACCTTCCGCTTAAAAGCTGGGAGCATTCAGAGAGGCCGTTGGGTCTATAGGGAGAAGTGGTGAAGGTCTAGTGGGCTGCACATGGATCTGAGAGATGGGTTTAATCCTGGGTTTAATGCTGACTGACTCTGTGGTCTTGGTGAGGTCATTTAAATTCTCAGTTTCTCCATCTGTAAAATGGGAATACTGCTCGCCTACCTCCTGAGCTCTGTGAATCACACAGCTGATGAATTTTACTTTCTCCACTTGGGGAACTCAACACAAATGCATTCTGCATAATGGAAGCTGCGCACAGAAGCAATCCAACCTAAAGCACAGTGGTGATGGGGTTTTCACCCCCACTCTAGCCCAGAAAGGGTTAACATGGCTCAGAAGGGGTTAAGCATGCTGATAGGCCACACCTGAGGGAGATTTAAGCTTGATAGGCAAGCGCTGATTGGGGATGGAACCCAGCTGGGCAGGCGGGGCTGGAAAAGGTGAGGCAGTGAGGGAGAAGGATGCTGCAGTGTAGAAGCCTGCCATCCCTCTCTGGCCTTAAAGAGGGAAAGGAGGAGACCCAGGGGGAGAGTTGAAGTCCTGGGATCCTGGCCCTGATAGAAGGGTTTATCCAGAGAGGTGGAGGAACAGAAGCCCTGTTAGAGGGGTAATAGGAAAAAACCCAGGGAAGTGGCAGCAAGGTTTGGGACAGAGCAGACCTTGGTTGCTGACTGTAGGGTCCCTGAGCTGGAACCAAGAGTAGTGGATGGGTCCAGGTTCCCCTGCCAGCCACTAGGGAAGTGACATAGCTTTGAGCTGGAGGACTGTCAGGAACTTGGATACCCCAGAGGTGGAAAACTATAGTGACCTGGCCAAAGGGCCAAGTCATGAAGAGAGAGCACCCTGATACTACTTCCCTACCTCATGGGCCTGTTGCAAAGATAAGTACATGACACGAGTATGTGGCAATCCAGCTAGGATGGCAATAAGGGTGGTTTTTAAGTCAATTAAGGTGAATTTATCCATGATGCTTCAAAGATGCAAAGTACTACCTAGGCTATATCTACACTGCGAAGAAAAACCCATGGCTCTGTGTCCCAGAGCCCAGACCAATTGACTCAGGCTTGCAGGACTTGGGCTGTTGAGCTAAAAATAGCGGTGTAGATGTTCCCAGTTGAGCTGGAGCGTGGGCTCTGAAACCCAGCAAGAGGGGAGGGTCTCCGAGTCCAGGCTACGCTGATATTTTTAGCCCTGCAGCCCAAGCCCCGTGAGCCCAAGTCAATTGACCCGGGCTCTGGGACTTGGTGCCACGAGTTTTTCTTTGTAGCACAGAGCCATATAGGCTTGTGTAAAACAATGGCAAAGTATGTGCTGTGACCTTGACTAGTGGCTAGCTCACCAAAATTCAACAGCTCATTACTGCTACCAGACAATGGAATTACTCCTTCAGCTTTAGCAGGCGAGGACTGGACTGTGATGTTAAAGGTCCCCTGTTCAAATTTTGCCAGGCTGTGGGGATTTAGACTAGCAGTTTAATTCATGTACCTATCTCAACTTCTTTCCCTTAACTGAACCTAATATATGAAGCCATTTAATAGGGTTGGATGCGGTCGCAGATGTCTGTATAAAGAACATTACACAGGCAGTTAATTGCTCAAGGAGTGGCCCTTATTAGAACATTCAACAAACAGGATCTGATGGATTCTATTTTTCTTTAGCAAATGTTATTTAAACGAGACAATGGGGAGACTTCCCCCACACCCCAAAGGATGAGAGACGAAATTCCTTTCTGCCTCTGCTCTCACGTTTGGGTATGACTCAGATGGCGAAGGTATCCCCTCCCTGCTTTCAGCTCCGCAGCCACAAATTGCTAGGAAAGAAAATAAATTGAATTCTGGAGCGGCGGTCCAGGAGGGAAATCATGCACAAGCAGAGGGGGAAGGATCTTAGCCCAGTGGCATGAGCTCTTGTTTCATTTCTTTCTAACATTTATTTGGCTTTTTGTCTTTCTCATTTCATGTGTTTTCTTTCTTCTGGTTTCTCTCTCCTCCAGCTATCTGGTATTAATTTTTTCTTTTACGTCGATGAATTGCTATCCCCTGGATTCTCATCTCAGCAAACTTTTTTTTTTCCATTCTTGCAATTTCTTCACTGCTTCAGAGACCTTTTCCATCTCTGGCTCTGTCCCTCCCTCAACCTATCTCTCTCTGTCTTTTTTTTTTTTTTAAGTGTTTAAGGCATCTTTTCTTCTCCTCCTCTCTCATGTTTGTTTCTCTCCCTTCCTTTCCTTTCTCCTTCCTTCCTTGGCAAGTGTTCAATATGTTTCTGACCCCTTTACAGTTGTTAGGCCTTCTGCCCAATCCAGATATTCTGTCCACTTTACCTTACCTAAGCTAACAAGGCCTGGTCAAATTTTCAGTCAAACCTGGTTTTGACAGAAGATTGGGTTTTTTGAAAAAAAACAGATTTATATTTATATATATATATAAACGTATCTCCATCTTGATTGATGGCCGTTCTGAGATATCACCTCTTCTTTTGAGTTTTCTACCACCTTAGGTTGAAAAGATCTCACAAGATTTTTGAACTAGGAGTCAGACCCCTCCTGGATTGGGATCCAAACCAGCAGAAACAGATTCATGTCCAAGGATATGAATCCAAATGCTCCCTGAAATTTGGCAGCCAATTTCCATACAATGCACCCAGTTACATAGAATCATAGAACCATAGAATATCAGGGTTGGAAGGGACCTCAGGAGGTCATCTAGTCCAACCCCCTGCTCAAAGCAGGACCGATCCCCGACTAAATCATCCCAGCCAAGGCTTTGTCAAGCCTGACCTTAAAAACTTCTAGGGAAGGAGATTCCACCACCTCCCTAGGTAACGCATTCCAGTGTTTCACCACCCTCATAGTGAAAAAGTTTTTTCCCAATATCCAACCTAAATCTCCCCCACTGCAACTTGAGACCATTACTCATTGTTCTGTCATCTGCTACCACTGAGAACAGTCTAGATCCATCCTCTTTAGAACCCCCTTTCAGGTAGTCGAAAGCAGCTATCAAATCCCCCCTCATTCTTCTCTTCTGAAGACTAAACATCCCCAGTTCCCTCAGCCTCTCCTCATAAGTCATGTGTTCCAGTCCCCTAATCATTTTTGTTGCCCTCCGCTGGACTCTTTCCAATTTTTCCACATCCTTCTTGTAGTGTTGGGCCCAAAACTGGACACAGTACTCCAGATGAGGCCTCACCAATGTCGAATAGAGGGGAACGATCACGTCCCTCGATCTGCTGGCAATGCCCCCACTTATACATCCCAAAATGCCATTGGCCTTCTTGGCAACAAGGGCACACTGTTGACTCATATCCAACTTCTCGTCTACTGTAACCCCTAGGTCCTTTTCTGCAGAACTGCTGCCGAGCCATTCAGTCCCTAGTCTGTAGCGGTGCATGGGATTCTTCCATCCTAAGTGCAGGAGTCTGCACTTGTCCTTGTTGAACCTCATCAGATTTCTTTTGGCTCAATCCTCCAATTTGTCTAGGTCACTCTGGACTCAATCCCTACCCTCCAGCGTATCTACCACTCCTCCCAGTTTATTGTCATCTGCAAACTTGCTGAGGGTGCAATCCACACCATCCTCCAGATCATTTATGAAGATATTGAACAAAACCGGCCCCAGGACCGACTCCGGGGGTACTCCACTTGATACCGGCTGCCAACTAGACATGGAGCCATTGATCACTTCCTGTTGAGCCCGACAATCTAGCCAGCTTTCTATCCACCTTATAGTCCATTCATGCAGCCCATACTTCTTTAACTTGCTGGCAAGAATACTGTGGGAGACCGTGTCAAAAGCTTTGCTAAAATCAAGGAACAACACGTCCACTGCTTTCCCTTCATCCACAGATGTAATGTTACCATTACATTCAATCCATAAATAGTTATCTTAGGGTCAGTAATAAACAATACTTTGTGCTCTAGACCCAGGCAGCTGAGGTGTTTCCCATCTTGATGGTATGGAGTCAGCATGGATCTATGCAAGTCCCTTCCAGGTCCCTTGGTGTAGCAGGCAGGCCAAGGATGTGCTGAGAGTTCTCAGTCTCCCGGGCTGTCATTCTCTGGGTGAAATTTTCACCCTGGGTTATGCAGGAGGTCAGGCAAGATGGTCGTGATAGTCTCTTCTTGCCTTTGGATCCATGAATCTATTCTAGCACCTCTCACCTGCTCTGCACTCACTTAAAAATAACCATTCTTCATATTGTTTTTTTCAAAACCATTCACAGCCCCTTATTCTCCTCTCGCCCCGGCGTGAATTGGGAGTAACTGCTGAAATCAACAGAGGGGTACAAAGGGAGGCCAAAAGGAGATGGATCGTCTCCCACATTTCTCTGGGAAAGTCAAACTGTGCAGCTACCAGAGCGGGCTCAGAAGGGAGGTTTTTGCAAATATGCCTGGACAAGCATTTCCTGAAGGCCACTATGCTTAGTGAACCCGTAAAAGGATCTGCTTTATTTTAACCAGAGCACTTGGATCCAGCCAAATAGCCTCCGAAGGATGACGCCATGAAGACTTTCACAGGCTTTTTTTTTTTCATCAGAAGGTAAACTTTCCTTTAACAAACACTCGATCCAGCCAGAGCAACTTGGGAGAACAATGAGTCACAAAAAAGGGCCTGATATTTAAAACAATTGCTGTGTTCACATCCTGAATTGATTTCCTGTCATGATTTCCCTCTGATGGCTTCAGTCAAAAATAATAACAATAATACATAAAATAGCAGCATGTGCCCCTCTCCAGTTCTCCTGATAGGGTCTTGGTGTTCACAGAGCAGATATGCAAACAGAGGAACAAGTGGACTCACATACAGTAAGACTCACAGAACAATTCAGGAGATGACTGTGGGTTATTATGAGAAAGACAAAACAGGTGAGGTAATATCTTTGATTGGATCAGCATCTGCTGGTGGAAGGCACAGAGCTCTTCCGGTGATGGTCTGGAGAAGATAATCAAAGGGTGTAAGCTAATACCAAGATGGGACAGATTGTTAAACATAAGGGGTTAACATGTGCTATAGGAGACCTTCAAATGAAATAGGCTGTTAAGGACTTGCAAGCACTGGGGTGTGTTACAAATTGTTGTAATGAGCCATCAAAGCAGCGTCTCTCTTGGGTCCAAGATTTTTTAGTATCTAACAGAGTTATGAACTGAATTTCCCAGGCTTGCCTTTGGAAGGTGTGGTGCAGGTTTCCATTGAGGACAAGGACTGAGAGCTCCACTATGGAGTTATCGCTTTGTGAGATCGCTTTTTCCTACAGGAGACGTGGTGTTTGTTTTCTATTATTCGAGGGCGTGGTAATTGTCTGGTTTCACCCACTTAGTTGTTGTTGAGGCATCTGGTGCACTTGATGAGATACATCACATGTTGTGACAGGCAGGTGTGTGGATTATTATGACTATATGTATTATTTTAGTACTTCAAGACGCCAACTGAGATCAGGACCTCATTGGACTAAGATGCTAGAGAGACTGTTTCTGGGGCCTTGCCTTCTTCTTTTGCCATTCTCTTATATTCTCAGGACAACTGGGTCCATTGTCCCGCAAACATTTTATAGTATCTATTTATTTGTAATGTGGCTGAAGGGAACTCAGCTTTTCAATCACCTGGCTTTTACATGCTTAATTTTTAACCTTAACTTTCCATTATCTGCTTTTAATATCTATCTATCTATCTATCTATCTATCTATCTATCTATCTATCTATCTATCTATCTATCCCCACACACCCTCTCTATCTATCTATCTATCTATCTATCTATCTATCCCCATACACCCTCTCTATCTATCTATCTATCTATCTATCCCCATACACCCTCTCTATCTATCTATCTATCTATCTATCTATCTATCTATCTATCCCCATACACCCCCTCTATCTATCTATCTGTCTGTCTATCTATCTATCTATCTATCCCCATACACCCCATCTAATCATCTATCTATCTATCTACCTATCTATCCCAGAATCATCATGCCAGTAGGTTTGCTGGAGCACATTATTTTTTTCACATGAATAAAAACTATTCAAAAATCAGCAAGCAACTTCTATCCATGCAAGGAAAAGAAAAGAAGCATGATCTGTTCTGGGGAAAGGCATATACATTTCAATGAAATTGAAAGGCAGCAGTTGTAAAACAGATGAAAGGAAATATTCTTTCACACAAGGCACAATTAGCCTGTGGAACTCATTGCCACAGGATATCTTTGAGACCAAGAGCTTTGCAGGATTCAGATAAGGGTTGGTTTCAGAGTAGCAGCCGTGTTAGTCTGTATCCGCAAAAAGAAAAGGAGGACTTGTCGTTAGTCTCTAAGGCACCACAAGTACTCCTTTTCTTTTTGCAGATTAGGGTTGGACATTTGTAAGGGTAACAGAAGATCCAGAGTTGTTGGTTTAAGCGTTTAAAAATCCAAGAATTTTGGAAGGGACGTAAATCCTCAATCTTCGGGGCATAATCCAATCTTTAACTATTGAGGGTGAAGAAAAAGCTCTCCCTGGGGGCAGATTTAATCTGCTGCCTGCAGGGTCTCTTATACCTTCCTCTGAAGAAGCTGGTACTGGCCTTTGTTGGACACAGGATACTGAAAGAGGGGGACCGTTGGTCTAATCCAATCTGGCAATTCTCAGATCCCTGTGTTTATATACATATTGAGTGCAGGGTTTGGACTCCAAGCACAGTAGCCATAAGTGCTCCTGCCCATTGTCGCCACAAGTTTTCAGTGAGGACGTTGGGATCACAAAATACAAGCACCCCGATCTTTTCCCTTACCATACCCTGAAGGGCAAACCCGCAGTCTTGTGAGGTGTATGAACCCCCTGCTAGTTCATAAAATGCCACCAGCTACAACTACATCAGGACTGCGTTCAATTAGGGAAAGGAAAAGTGATCTCAAGTTCCATCTCCGCACAAGGGGCAATGGCAGCCAAAGCAGGAAGGTGGTAAAGCTCCCGCAAGCCCCCATTCATAAAAGTGCTCTCATAAATCCTTGCAGAGAAAAAATTACATGACCAAAGAATAACCTTGTAAAAGAGTTTAAAGGAGAAATGAAATGCTTGAGATCAGAAGCTTGTTTTTAAATGCATGTACTTAGTACTAACATCAGGAAGTCATATTTTTAAAGAGCGCAGGAACCAATTTGCCAAAGAGATTTTTTTTTTTTTGGTAATAGATGAAAAATGAGACTTATTAGCAATAAGAAACTAACTCTATCAGTGGTCTCTGAGGCACTTTGGACTATTACTTTGGCACTGTAAACTAAAATAATAGATCCTGACACATTTTGCTATCTCACTTCAGGTCATAAAAGCCAAGATGTTTTTGGTTTTTTTTAAAGAGTGTGCCTAATTAACATCATAAAGAGCTACAAAAATGACACAAGGTCTGGAAAACAGAGTGAAAGTCTAAAAAGCTGCAATCTATTTAGTTCAGCGGTCCTCAAAATTTGGGTCAGGACTCCAAAGTGGGTCGCGACCCTGTTTTAATGGGATCACCAGGGCTGGCAATAGATTTGCTGGGGCCTGGGGCCAAAGCTGAAGCCTGAGCCGCACCACCCGGGGCAAAAGCAAAAGCCAAAGCCCAAGCCCGGGGCTGAGGGCTTCCATCCTGGGTGGCAGGGCTCAGGTTACAGGCCCCCTGCCTGGAGCTGAAACCCTGGGGCTTCAGCTTTGGCCTCCCTGCCCAGGATAGCAGGGCTCAGGTGGGCTCAGGCTACTGTGGTCAGGTAGTAATTTTTGTTGACAGAAGGGAGTTGCGGTGCAATGAAGTTTGAGAACCACGGATTCAGTTTCACCAGGAAAAGGTTAAAATGTGACTTGATTACAGTCCACTAGTACCTACATGGGGCAGGGATTTCTGATAGACAGCTCTTTAATTTAGCACCAAATGGCATAATGAGACCCAATGGTTGAAAGTGGAAGCTAAAGACATTCAGATTAGAAATAAACTGTACATATTTTACAATGAGGGTAGTTAACCATTGGAACAGTTGGAGTCTCCATCACTTGAAGTCTTTAAATCAAGACTGGATGTCTTCCTGAAAGAGATGTAGCTCAAACTGAAGTTATAGGTTTGATGCAGAAATTATTAGGAGAGGTTCTCTGGCCTGTGTTATTATGGAGATCAGACTAGACAATCCTAATGGTTCCTTCTGGCCAGAAAAACTCTGATTTTTATGAAATCCTTATTTCGGTGTCTAAATAAATGGCCTGATTTTCCAAAGTGCTGTGCACTAGAACGGAGTGAGTTAGTGATTTTTTCATTTCAGTGGCCGAACCCCCTAAAAAGTCGGTTGGTTTCAACGTATCTTTCCCCCCGCACCCCCCAATTTATTTCAACTAAGCAAAAACTGATTTTTTTTTCAGGTCGAATGAAGCATTTTGAATGTCAATCGAAATGATGTTTTTGTTTTGAAAATGTCATTTGGAAGCGAAGCAGTTTGTTTCAACCCTTTTTTACCAAATGAGATGTTTTCACATTTCGGAATTTTTTTGGTTTTGGGGGTTGTTTTTTGGGGTGTTTTTGTTTTGTGATGAAATTATTCACTGAATTTGTCCTGAATTCACAAATAGTTTCAGTGCTCCCCCAAATCCATTTTTTGGCAAATTTACTATTTGCTGGGGAAAAAATTGCTCAGCTCGGCTGAACACCTAACAGCTGTATGACCGTTCAACATTTAAAAAAAACGAGTCATTTATTAAGGTGCCTAGCTAAGGATGTAGGACCCTATCTTTGACACCTATGTTTGAGAATTTTGACTTTAGTTCATAGTGTGATTTCCCTAGAAGATACAAGTCAAAATGCTGATACTTTTGGACATCATCATGTTGACTTCAATAGGAGCTAAGGGTGCTTAGGTTGACTAAAAATCATGTCACTTTTATATAGGTGCCGAGGCCAAGATTTCCCTAGGTGACCTGTGATTTTTGGGTGTCCCACATGAAATATCTTAAAATGACCTGATCTTCAGAGGACAGATGCTCAGTGTTTTCTGAAATTCAGGGCCCTCTAAGGTGGCTCAAGCTTGATACAGAAACATTGAGCCCCCCCTCTAAATTACTAGTCACCTTGAAAAGTCTTGGACCTAAATATGGGTTTCAACACCTTACAGTGGGCACCCCATGTAAAGGAGTTAGGCGTTCAGCCCAGATTCTCCAAAGGTAGCTAGATGCCTAACTCTCATTGATTTCAACAGAAGATGGGTACCTAAATACCTTGCTCTAGGTCTCAGTTCCCACTGGAAGTTGGTGTGAATTGGGTTCCTAACTGCCTTGGACACTTTTTAAAAATCCCAGCCCCAATGCCCAGAATTGTGGCCTAGTAAAGTAGCAGAGAGTGTGGCTGGACACCATCGAGCCAGCTGTCTTCTTTATGCAGCTGCAATATAGTGCTTGAACAGGCAGACACTTGATCTCCTTCAAATCCTTACTTTAGACCCACAAGGAGGCAGTCAAAGGCATTTATTTATGGCAATATGCGCATGTATTTTGCTTCACCACGCTATGTGCTAGCCTTTGCTGAGTAATCCTTGGAGATCACAGTTGTAACGATATGAACAGGAAGGTCCATAGGCCTCCCTAGTGTAGAATCCTACAGTTCAAGGCCAGGAGGGACCACCAGATCATCTAGTCTGATCTCCTGTATATCACAGGCCACTTAACCCCATCCAGACACCCCCACACTGATCCCAGCATCTGAAATTGTGGATGCTCATTCAGACTGAACTGATCCATTACTATTGAAGTTTGCCTGTTGCTCTTGTTCTGAGATGGGTGATCCCCATTCGTTTCAATAGGAGGCAGGTAGTTATAATAGTCTTTCCAAACTGGAAGATGTTGGTGATGGTTTTAAAAGGACTTTACAGAGACTGACCTTCCTTAGCAGGATCGTGTCCAACCCACTGGCAAGCATTGCAGTGAACCAATTTCCTATGCCGAGTGTTAACCCAACGCAGAGTTGGTTTTACTTTTTCTGCTGATGCATGCAAGGGGGCAGAGTGACAACCCTGGAGGCTGAGTCCTCTAGCTGTGCATAGCGCAGACAGGAGCTTGGCAAACATCCATCCACCCACTGCAGCTGTGTGCCTCAACCTTTTTCTGGAGTAACATAGAAAGACAGGAATCACCATACTGGATCAAGCCCACGGTCCATATTGGTCAGTATCTTAGCTCTGACAGTGGCCAGCACTAGATGATTCAAGGGAAAGTGTAGAAACCCCCATAACTCCATAGTAGGCAGACATGGGATAATCTGTTTTCCACGAGGGTTTCATTCAATAGTTAGAGATCATCTAAACAGCAAGTTCTACAGAACTTCCAATACTGCTTTTCTTAGTATTAGCTACTGTAGCTCTGTCTATTCTTATTATCAATAGTATCCAACCCCTCTTTGAACCTTGCTAAGCTCTTGGCCACACTAAGACACCATATCGACACATGGGAGAGCCATCCAGCATCCAGAGCTAAGCTTGGCAGAATTCAATTTTTTTTTATGATGTTGATGCTTAAAAATAAACATTGATATTTTCCATTTTTCTGTTTTTTTTTTAAATTTTCACAATTCTAGGGGAAAAAATTGGGGGGGGGGGGTCAGACAATAATTATTTCATGACAGTAGATTCAAAATGTTACATTTTTTTTTATAAATCTTAAAACACAAATTGTCAACAACACGTCAAGATCTACAGAGTAAATATCCTTAAATCAAACTAAGTTTGCAGGCATCATTTTTCTTACTTTCCCCATCTGGAAATTTTGATGTTTATTGATAGAAATATTTTTTCATTGCCTTGTGTGTGTGTACAGTCAAATGGACATTGACTAATAAACCAGCTAACCTTTCCAAGCTACCCATAGCTCATTCAGACCTTAGCTTCTCTGGCAACACTTTCAATTTTAATGGAGCTTTTGGTGACCGACCCAAAAGCAGGCTAGGCATCTCACAGTACAAATAGTAAGCCACAGTCCCCACCCTGCAGAGCGGATCGTCTGATTTCAGACATTACACACTGAATAATAATAATTAATAATGCCTATTTATTATATGATGCTTTTCACCAGTAGATCTCAAAGCGCTTCACACTCTTTTTAAACGTATTTAGCCTCACAACACCTTTATGAGGCAGGGAAGCATTATGATCCCCTTTGACAGGTGGGAAACTGAGACAGAGAGATGTGAAGTAACTTGCCCAAGGTCACACAGGACATTTGTGGCAGAGTCGAGAATTGAGCCTGGGTCTCCCACAGCCAAGGCTGGTGCCTTAACCAGTGGGAAATCCTCTAAAAGAGGCATCAACTGTTAATAAAATTATGCCCGGAGACCCCCAACTGACATCACAGCCCCCTGGCACTAGGTGCTATGCAAACACAAGGGAAGAGACAGTCCCCGCCCTGAAGACCTGACAGACTAAACAGAGAAAAAAATCATGATACCCACTTTCCCAAGGGGGAACTGAGCACAGTGAAATCAAACAACTTGCAGAAGACCACAGCAGAAGCAGGACTGTAGTTCCCGATTCTTAAGCCACTGCCTTAATCACAGAGCTCACCTTCCTCTCACTTACTTAATCCAGCTTCTGATCCTGCAGGGGCCTCCGACACTGGGGCACCTCTGTGCCTGTTTTCTGCCTATGGCGTGCAATTGTCATGGTTGTGCCAGGTAGAGTCGGTAGCAACAAGGGCTGGGTTCAATATCCCGGGGTCCCTCTAAACAATGCAATACAGAATTGGCTCGAGTCCCCACCCAGTAATCTGGGAAAAATGAACAGCCCTGGGTGCCTCTCAGAGGCAACACTTCCCCTCTCGCAAGCACTGAGTCTGCTGCTGCTCCGTCGTTGGCCCTGCTGTGGCCACCATTCACTGTCGTTTGCTGTGCCACCATTCACTCCACCGCGCCGTCATCTGCTCCGTCACTTTCTGCTGACACCCGCCTCTGTACTGTGACCTCTACGAGTCGGTCTCTTGAGGTTCCGCCCCGCACCCAGTGATTTCAGCTCTTAGGGGGGAACCTCCCTGCTAGTGCAGGCTGGGCCGTCCCTTCCCCAGAAATGATGTCCTGCAGCAGGTCTAAGCTCCACTTAGACCTCATTATTATTAGTCATCACAAAAGATGCTCAGTGGAGCCTAACTAGCTTTAAACAGTGGAGAGGGGTAGGGTAAATGGTGCTTAGGGCTCTTAGGCAAAGCTCACATCTCCAGGCAGAAACACCTGCCACAACCCCCCTCTCACTCTCCACTGGGCTCTGGCATTCAAACCCCCTGCTTAGTGAGTCCAGTTCGGTTGAGGGTGAGCCCCTCATTCAGGACAGGCTAAGCACAGTTCTGCACTTTTCTCGTTCAATAATGATGACAACATTTCATTGCCCTTGCATTCAATTTGAACATTTTATTTAAGCTAATGTTAAAATTATATAATATACAGGTTAAGGATACAGTGTCCATACATCTGGGTATAGTGCTTAAATTATCCCAAAGTACGAAGTTTGGTTTAAAAGTCATACAATACATATAGTATATAATCAGCAATAACCCACATTTAGATTAATGTATTTAACAATATAGTTAGCATCCACATAATCAGGCACATCATTCAACAAAAGTTATACAGAGAGTTGGTTGTAGAAAGCAAATATAGCAATGAGTGTAGATTGTCCCTCAATAATTGAGCATTTAGGATTGGTTGGCCCACAGTAAATGCAGTCCACCAGAGAAGTATTTCATAGAATCATAGAATATCAGGGTTGGAAGGGACCTCAGGAGGTCATCTAGTCCAACCCCCTGCTCAAAGCAGGACCAATCCCCAACTAAATCATCCTAGCCAGGGCTTTGTCAAGCCTGACCTTAAGAACTTCAAAGGAAGGAGATTCCACCACCTCCCTAGGTAACGCATTCCAGTACTTCCCCACCCGCCTAGTGAAAAAGTTTTTCCTAATATCCAACCTAAACCTCTCCCACTGCAACTTGAGACCATTACTCCTCGTTCTGTCATCTGCTACCACTGAGAACAGTCTAGATCCACCCTCTTTGGAACCCCCTTTCAGGTAGTTGAAAGCAGCTATCAAATCCCCCCTCATTCTTCTCTTCCGCAGACTAAACAATCCTAGTTCCCTCAGCCTCTCCTCATAAGTCATGTGTTCCAGTCCCCTGATCATTTTTGTTGCCCTTCGCTGGAAGCTTTCCAATTTTTTCCACATCCTTCTTGTAATATGGGGCCTAAAACTGGACACAGTACTCCAGATGAGACCTCACCAATGTCGAATAGAGGGGAACGATCACGTCCTTCGATCTGCTGGCGATGCCCCTACTTATTCAGCCCAAAATGCCATTGACCTTCTTGGCAACAAGGGCACACTGTTGACTCATATCCAGCTTCTCGTCCACTGTAACCCCTAGGTCCTTTTCTGCAGAACTGCTGCCTAGCCACTCGGTCCCTAGTCTGTAGCGGTGCATGGGATTCTTCCTTCCTAAGTGTAGGACTCTGCACTTGTCCTTGTTGAACCTCATCAAATTTCTTTTGGCCCAATCCTCCAATTTGTCTAGGTCCCTCTGTAACCTATCCCTACCCTCCAGCGTATCTACCTCTACTCCCAGTTTAGTGTCATCTGCAAACTTGCTGAGGGTGCAATTCACGCCATCCTCCAGATCATTAATGAAGATATTGAACAAAACCGGCCCGAGGACCGACCCTTGGGGCACTCCGCTTGATACTAGCTGCCAACTAGACATGGAGCCATTGATCACTTCCTGTTGAGCCCGACAATCTAGCCAGCTTTCTATCCACCTTATAGTCCATTCATGCAGCCCATACTTCTTTAACTTGCTGGCAAGAATACTGTGGGAGACTGTGTCAAAAGCTTTGCTAAAGTCAAGAAACAACATGTCCACTGCTTTCCCCTCATCCACAGATCCAGTTATCAGTTACTTTCCTGATTTCGCTTCTCAATGGCACTCCAGCTCACCTCTACTGGTATTGCCGATGTCTGATGATTGTGTTCTTGGAAGATATCCCTTGACCACCTGGTGGCAGCTAAATCCATGAGTTGCTGCATCAGCCGAGTATAGCACTGACCGATTCCACATTCCCGCAACACTCACTCGTTACTGGGGTCTCATGCGCCCAGGGCTCCGATGTGCATGCGTTTGAACCTCGTAACCCCTAGCTCTCAAGGCGTCAGCCGGAGGGGTGTATTTCTCCAGCTTTCAAGGTCAGGCATCACAGAAGGCCGGAGTCCTGTTTTCAAAGGGAACTGTGATGTCCACCATGACAATCTTCTTCCAGTCCTCGTTGGTGATGACAATGTCCAGTCGCAGTTGGATGTCTATTCTGGGGATGGTGAAGTTCATGGTCACCTTCCCCACGGGGGTAGGGATGGATCTGACCAGGCAATCTTGGATGGCGTTATGTTGCAGATGCCAGGCTCTGGAATGGGGTTTGCAGCTACACAAGACGTGGGGCAATGTCTCATTGGCATAGCCGCATTTCCTGCATCACTTATCCCGATTCCCGTGGCAGACAGATCCATTCAGTGGGATGCAGTTGAGCCAGGCCCTGTGAATGAACCTCCAGTCAGCAAATCGAGTGAAGCTGCCCCCGGGGAGGAAGTGGTTGCTGGTGTCCCACTTGCATGTCACCTCAAAGGCCTTCCCCGGTCCAGCTTCCGTTTCAGGTTTTCCACATACTGCCAGTGGAGGGCATCCTTCAGGGTCCTCTACAGCATGGTTCTAGATCTCGGAATGATGATAGTGTGCTCCATATTCTTCACCTGTGGCACCAGGACTCCCAGCTCCTGGTGTTCCTCACACCATGTCCAGTGGCAGCTGATGCACTTCTCCAGTCGTCGCACAGCATTACGGGCACAAGTCCAGAGTGAAGCAAAGTCTCCCCTGTCTCTTCCAAATTCGCCTTCCAGGTAGGTGGCAACATCTTGGCTGGAGGCAGTCTTGGTGATTCGCTTTCTGATGACATCCTGCAGATCACTTCCCGTGATGTTCCTCACTGTGGCTTGTGGGCACGTCGGAAGGCATGATTGATTGCCACAACATTGCACAGATCACCCATTTGAGGGACACTGGTGCCGCCCTGCCTGTGTGAGATGTACACCTGTTCATTCCTGGCTCTTTGGGGAAGAAACATCCACTTCTTCACCAGCTGCCTGATGGTGTTGTCTGCCTTGTTCAGAGGTACCTTCATCATAGCAGAGGACAAATGAAATATCGGGGATCAGGAAGATGTTTAAGGTGTTGATCTTCTGCCATGGTGCCAGTAGGAGGAGTCAATCTTGGCCACGTCTCATAGGATCTCCGCAATTGTAGCCTCGGGTGTCTGATGGACGCAGAAACCCATGGGTGTGCTGCTGAAATGTTGGTATGCTTGCCCATCCTCAAGGAAGATCATGGGTTCACCCTGGAACTGAAATACCATCGTTTGGACAGAGTCCCTTCTATTGCCATCGATATGCAGGGATGCACAGTTCCTAGCACTGAAGCAGAGTCCCATCAAGTTGGCAGCCTGGCTCGTGATATCAAGCATTTCTTGGAGACTCTCAGGATTGTCTACGATCAGGACCAGTGATTTGTAACTCATCACCAGCCAAAATGGATCACTTAGGCAACACAGCTCTGTCTGCTGGATTCTTAGGCAGAGTAGGTGTGTTCATGTAAATACAGTCTGATGCTGAAACCTCTCCCCATCCCCACCAGCTCAAAACTAGCTGTCAGGGGAGAGCTGCTTCAGACTGTGCTTACACAATAATTTAATCTCCTGAGGGCTGTAATACCCTGGTGACTGGGGTTGGTGTGGGGAGGGTGTCTGGGTTAAGTGTCCTGTCATATACAGGAGATCAAACTAGATAATCTCGTGGTTCCCTCCTGGCCTGGCACTCTGATTCTCCACTAGGGAAGCCTGTGGACAGGAAGGTCTATATCGTTACAACCATGATCTCCCAGGATTACTCGGCAAAGGCTAGCGCACAGCGTGATGAAGCAAAATACCTGCACATATTGGAATAAATAAATGTCTTTGATTCCCCCCTTGTGAGTCTAAAGGAAGGATCTGAAGGAGATTAAGTGTCTGGCAGTACAAGCTCAGGGAGGATGTTCCACATCCAAGGGGCAGCATGAAGATGGGCAGATACAGTGGAGCATTGCGGCTGGTATCACTGGAGGGCGAGATTTGGGGGCAGGGGGCAGTGATGTGTTAAAAGGTTAGGTCCTGTTCTAAAGTTTTCTAAAGGGGACAAATCAGTGCAACAAAAATTAGTCTACTCACAGGACTGCAGGCTGGGAACTCACTGCTTTATTTAATTGTATCACAGCAGAGTGGGAAGGAAGGAATTCCCATTGACTAAACAAAAAGTAAGGGAACGGTGGAGCATGGCTCCATCCCATAATACTCTGGGTAACCAAGCTAACTCTGTCATGACCACTTCACTGCAGAAAGCCCACTGAAGTCGACGGAAAGATCCTCTCTTTGACTCCACTAGGCTTTGTATCGGGCCTGTGGCCAGATGGGTAGGGCTGCAAAGGGCATTGCAGCCACTTATGCAAAGATGGGACTTGGTCCCTTTAGCTGGGATTTTTCAAATGAGCCTAAGGGAGTTAGGCACCCATGTAATGAAATATGGGTACTGTCAAGGCTGATTCCCCACTCTGGCACTTTGAGTGCAGAAGGTGGGGGCCCGCAAGGATTCTAAAAATTAATACTGGCCACTCCAGGCTTGTATTAAACTCCAAAGGTTACAACTTCTCTCTGACCTTGGATGGTAGATGCTGCCACCACCCAAATGCAAAAAGAACCCCTTTGGACCCAGAAGGTGCACTTGGGAATTCCTCCCTGTGAGGTACCCTCAAGCCCTTTCACACACACCCCTTCTCCAGGGAAGAACTGAGAAAGAAAACAAAGGAAATCAGCTGTTGCCCCCAGCTAATGAAACAACATGGGCACAAACCTCTTAGGACACAAAAAAACCAATCCTGTTCTTGAAAAAGGTAAATTTTTATTAAAAACAAAAAGAAAGAAAATACATCTGGAACTTAGCCTATTGCTAGATTTAAAAAGAGTAATATAATAATTAAGCATCAAGAATGGTTTTCTTGAGGTCCAGCTTAATGGTTGCAAGCATAACAAAAACAGTTGGGGGTTAGCATAGAGGAGTCCACAAGCCAATAAGAAATAAAAGAAATAACCCTAATCGCGTATTCCTAGACATTTCCTGATCTCCTTACATATCTGGGGTTTCAGATAAGTAATTCCTAGGTATAATTTGATGCTTTTTCATACCTGGTTTAGCTTTTTTACACCATTGCTGCTCTGTGTCTCCTCTCTCCGGAGAACAACAACAGACAGACAAAGGGAAAGTTTTTTTCCCAATTTTAAAAAGTTCTAGCCCTCCCATAGGCTCTTCTGGTCAGGTGCCCACTCTCTTCCTTTTACCTATGGGCTTTGTTAACCCTTTACAGGTAAAGCAAGTAGAGAACAGCTACTAACAGGGATTTTACAGTTAACTGGCTACTAACAGGGATTTTATAGCTAACATTATTGTTAGTATCTGAGCAGCTCACCACCTTTACTGTATTTATCCTCACAAAACCCCAGTGAGGCAGCAAAGTGCTATTATACCCCCTTCTTGGATGGGGAATTCAGATGGAGATGGGGTAAGTGACTTGCCCAAGGTTACGCAGGGGGTGCGTGGGACAGCACAGAGAATTGAATGCCGGTCTCCCAAACCCCCAACTAGCAGCTTAACCACTAGACTGTCCTAAGTGGTTTAGGTACCTTTGAAAATGCCACCTTCATGCCCGCAGAGACAAATCAGCCAGTCTGTGAGGGAGTCTGAGTAGAAGAAAAAAACCTGACTGTGCTGTGAAGTTTCAAGTGGATTTCTTTCCGCTGGCTAAGAGATTTTTCAAGGCAGCGAAACGTATGGCTCGTTATCCGGATTAATGTTATTACCCTCATTTTTCAATAAATATACTGTGTCAGAATTTATAGCCTCGCTGTTCTTTTCGTGAAACGCAATAGGGCTCCCTTAGCATGCCAGGGTTACATTAGAGTGACAGGAGCAGCCGGGGGAGGTAAATACGCCGCTCCCTGTTGTTATGTTTCACTCGCGCGCCAGGCCAGATCTGTGACAGCTTTTGGCTAACGCTGCGCAGAGGTGAATAGAAAAGAAATGGCAGGCACGTCATTTTAAGTAAACAACTGAGCCAGATTCATTTGATCTATTTATCTGGGCCTCTGGAGAGTGTTAGTGTTGGTGAAAGGAACATGGAACGACTGAAGTTCTCCTCAGAACAGTTACACGGCACCCTGAATGTGCTCCTCTTGTGGGGTAAAGCTCTGCTCTGCTCCACCTCTACCCCCGACTCATCTCCTGAGGGATCCCTCAACCCCCACCTCTTGAGTCTTGTGGCCCTGATACCCCCCCGCCCCCCCACTGCCTATAACAGTCTTCTCCATAGGGCAAGCACTTTGTCTCCAGCCCTGGGGAATTTTTGACAGGGAAACCTCCCTTGCTGTGTTCTGTTATCTTCTGACAGAAGTAGGGAGTCTCAGGTTTCAGTGAAATGCTTTTATTTCACTGTTACTTCAACAATGTAACAGATGGAAACGGATTCAGTGTCTTATGCAGAGAAGCTGCCAGCTCTGCCTCCACATCTCCCTCGCCTCCTGACTGCGCTGCCTACTGGATTCATGCACTGTCTGCAAGGTGGCCCTGTGTCATGTTGTCCTGACCCTCTGTGGACTCACAAGCCCATCTGATGGTTGGAGGACATTCTCGTGTCTGGGTTTATAAACCTGAATGGGAATGGACCAAGTTGGTCCTCATTTTTGTTCTGTTTAACATGAGCATTTTCCAAAGCTTTCTGCATGGAAGTGGAAGGAGCCAGACCAACAGCCCTAGCGATAGAAATTCTCTGTATATCCATGGCACAGGTACAGCATGGAATGACACGTTCAACTCAGTCCATGCACTAGGAACCTCCGGAGCTCTGAGCTGTTACAGAACAAGCAAAAGAGACAGACTCTGGGTCTGTTATAGACTCACATCCTCGCTGGATCATGCACAGAGGGGAACACATGATACCCACTGATCACTGGGATAAAGTGACTTCCCCCATGTTGCTCGGCCATGAGCTGAAACCAGGTTCTGGAGCTAGGATTGAAAGGGACGTTCAGTCTCCCTTGCCCAGTCAGTCCCGGGCCTCCCTGCTGACACTGATTACAATGGCGTTAGTGATCATGTGGATACCTGTCTACTGGTTCCACAGAACTCCCATCACTTAGGCCACCAAGCAGCCATTAGACAGTAACAGTGTTTACTGATCTGACAATCCTTTCATAACATGGCGATTTTACAGACCTCCCAGGTCCCTTTATCTGGCTATGCTTCTCTCTTACACCTTGCTGGGGATTTTTTTTTTTTAATGGATCGAAGGTAGATTTAAAACAACACAAAAAAACAACAACCTTAGGCCAGATTCTCTCCTGATTTACTCTCAAAGTCTTGCACTGGGTGTAAATCAGGACAGAAATTGGCTTTCCATAGACTCAATCATTTATCTTGCCCCCATTGGCATTTAGTAGGCTGACAATTTAATTGTGTTTATTTTCTTCCTGCTCAGTTTCAAGCGGCTACTCCACCCCCTGCCCCCATTTTCCGTAACACCGGCTCGCAGAATGTATATGGGGGAAAAAAAGACCTTCCTCATAGATTATTTGCAGCTCTGCTGGGAGACCCGAATTGGGCTGCTTTTCTAAATGGGTGTGTGGCAGGGGGGAGATAAATGAGACCCTCTGCCTTTTTTCACTGATACCCTTTGGAGAAACCCTTTTTAATCTTAATGTGCACATAAAGCAGCCGCAGTGGATGGATGGCTGCACACTAAATGTTTTCCTGGGTGTTCCCCTTTTGTACCAGCCAACTCTTCCCCAATAGCAGGAAGGCAGCCAAGATAAGGAAATATTCATCACGGCTGCACTTTATTATTTCAGTGGAAACAAAGGATCATATGAGTTTGCGTGTTGTAGGCTCTATCTTTCTTGACTCAGGCATTTGAGACTGGGATTTTGAAGCCTTCCAGTTTCTAAGTGGCTTGTTTGAGCCTAGCCCACGTAAGTAGTGACAAGATGGTAACTGGGAACCGTTTGGTGGTCTCAGTGAAATTATTCCTAGTACAAATACTTAGCAGGCACCTGTAGCTGCAACAACTGGATATAATGGGCCTGATTCTATACAGCTTTCTTTGGGTCATTTACACCTGAGAAAAGTGACCATATCCAAATGGCACCATTTTGCATGGGCTGTGGTGCAGGATAAGGTGCAGGGCAATGGTGAATCAAGCCCAAGCAGTGTTTCCTTCTGGACATACATCTGCATCACTGTAGAATCTGAGCACCTTCCAGCAGGTCACACACTGAGGCATTAGCAAAGTGAGAAAATTAGAACCCAGGGACTCCTAGCTCCTGACTCCTAGTCCCCTGTTCTATCGACTACATCACCCTGCCTCCTGGAGCCCCCACTCCGGTAGGAATCAAGGCCACCGATACAATGCAGGGGGGATCACAGTCCCATCACATTAGCCCCTCAGCTATCCTCTCAATGTCCATGGGGTGGCACATGTTCAGGGCCTCATCTACAACCCATTGAAGACAATGGGAGACTTTCTGGGAATGAATCCATACTGGCCTCACTTGCAAGAGTCCACACCTCTTGCAGCATGGAGAGCGTAAATGAAACCCAAGTGCAGCAGCCTCCACTGGGTAGCCTATATTGAGCAACGGCGGCCATGTGGTGGCGTCTGAGATGCTACAGTGTGGCCTTGCACTGGAAAATGAAATAGCCACGGTGTTCTCCGGGGGCTGTCTGTAAATGCTGGCTTTTTGTGCCACTCCTAGGAAATTCCCCACAGTCAGATGCTTGAAATCAGTGTCTGATCCCTCACGCGAAAAGGCCTCACTCATGTGACCTCAGTGGGGTTATTTGAGTGAGTCAAAGTTGCAGAATCAAGCTGTTAGCAATGAGACCTAATCAGGAGATAGGACTGTTAGCAGTTAGCAATGCAGTTAGCACAGCACTTAATGGCTGGGCAGGTACCAGATAACAACCTGTGAGATCTCACCAATCAGCAGATTACACAGGCTACTTCCTTTCTTGAACTAGAGTAGCAAGCCCAGGGACACCTATAGTCTCTTGCCTAACACACCAGACCTCCATGCTGCTGAGACAGCAAAGGAAAGAGCAGAGAGGAAAAGAAGAAGCTAGAACCAGAAACGTTCCCATTGAGTGTTAAATTCAAACCCAGATAAAATTCCTCTGACACCAGTGTAATAATAATACTCAGCGCTCCTCACACCTAGCGAATCTTCACCACCTGCCTGTGCGGTACAGGGGACAGAGCCACGAAAGGACACAGGCATTGCAACACTGACTGCTGCAACACCTGACTCATAGACTTGAAGGCCAGAAGGGACCATCATGATCATCTATTCTGCTCTCCTGCATGCTGCAGGACACAGACCCTCACCCACCCGGTCCTGTAATAGACTCCTAACCTCTGGCTGAGTTACTGAAGTCTTCAAATCACGGTTTAAAGACTTCAAGTTACAGAGAATCCACCATTTATACTAGTTTAAACCTTCAAGTGACCCATGACCCACGCTGCGCGGGAAGGCGAGACAGCCTGCCACCAAGTGGAATTCACAACCCTGAGAGGTGCCCAGATTCTCCACGCTTTGTATGGGGAGGGCTAAGTGCCTAAGAAAGGGATTGACAGAAGTCAGCAAGCTAAGCCCGGAGCCACCTAAGCTAGCCTACAGGAAATGCTGAGGAGAGGGATGGGTCCTGTTTTGGGAAGGGAAACAATATGGGCGGTGAACCCTACCCCCTCTACTGATATGATTCAATATATTATTCAGCCACTAGATTTCTCTCTGTGCTGTACAGCAGACTGGGTGTGCTTCCTGGCAGAGAAAGCTGGAACTCAAGCTGCAGGGAAGCCTTGTTTTCTTGTCGGTAGTTGTTCTCTTTAATGAATCCATCCTGTTTAAGAACTACTGTGAATCTATATCTCATGATATCTTCCAGCCCTGTCACCTCCCCACATGCTGAGTTTTGGACCTGGGGACAGCCTGTATATGTATTGGAATTACTGTTGTTATTCACTGCCATATTAATAATGAGCCATTTTCTGAAGTCCTTATTTCATCAGCCTTTAACCAATGACCTGGCTTAGCACATGCAATCATATCTCCCCTTGGTGACTGGCTCCGCAACTATACATCTGCTGATGTAACTAAGGGGTTAGGGTAGCACCAAGGATGACCTGGTTTCTAGACCCAGTTTGGGGAGAGGTCTCTGTTCCCCATGAGCAGACACAAAAAGTCATGAATAGAAGCCAACTAGCCATGCTTCAAGCATAGGCCAGAGCAGATGTCCCTCTTCCTTCATCCATGGGCAAGCACCTACTTCCTCCATCTTCACATCAGCACAGAAAGACAATCACGTTTACCCTCCCACTCAGCCATCCCCAGTTCAGGAAGTCACCCTCTTGAACAGGTGACTTCCTGACTTCTCCTATGTTCTGGTGGGTGTTGAGGTGGTGGTTGTGGCTGCTGAGTACAGGTGTGTACGGGGGGGGGGTGTACATTGGAGCAGGTTAGTGATGGTGCGGGTACATGGACATGGTAGTGCTGGCAGGTTGAGCAGGCAGAAGGTGGCGTTGGGTAGATGTACGTTTGGAGAGAGGTGTTGCCACGTTGGAGCAGCTCTGTGGTGGAGCTGCTAAGGAGGAAGAGGTAGGAGATGCTGTTGGGTTCCTGACTGTCTGTGGGTTGAGTTTTTGGTGGGCGGATACAAGTGGCAGGTGATGGTACCAGTAGGTGCGACAGATGTATGACAGTATTAGAGAGCGTGTATTGGTCTTGGGCGCTGATGGTAGCTGGCAACAGGTGGGAGGTGTTGCTAGTGGGCATGTGATCCTTCTTACTGGGGTTCAGAGACTGAAACTTTCTCATTGTTGAGAAAATGCACTGGCCCCAAAAGCACTTGTGTTGGACCTGCCAAACTGTTCTTCTGCACTGTACAGTCATGAAACATTGGACCTTTCAGCCAGGGGTGTTGCCTAATTTATGAAATTATTCCTCTGTACTCTCATTGTTACTGACCATTAATTGCATGGGGACTAGGGTAGGAGCAATGTGTGCTCCAGAGGCTGCCAAATGAAATGGACGCAGCCAAGTGAAAAGGAGAAGGTCAGGTTCGGAAGTCTAAGAGAGAGAGCTGCAAGGTTTCCCGTTTGATATCTTGGGTTTGACATCTTGAATGGCCTGATGGATGTTTTCATTGTTTGTTCTGTGACCAAGTGAAAAGACTATAGAACATGATCTTTTCACTGCTGGTGGCTCATCTGTAGTTATTTATTTACGTATTTATTATGGCTTTTATTTACGTATTTATTATGACTTATCCTACGTCCAGAGAGGACTCATCCCAACCATGGGACACGCTTGACACCATTTGATAATGTAAAATGAAATGGACGCAGCCACGTGAAAAGGCACCATTTGATAATGTAAAATATACATAATCAGCACAGAGCCTTCCCCAGTTGCTCCTGTAATACAATCCCCCAGCCATAGGAAAAATGTAAGTGACTTTTAATTCTTCGGCCAAAGATCCACCAGGGTCCCACCACCTGCCCTCGTTCTTCACAATCTTAGGGCCACTGGCCTATGAAAAACCCTGTCCCATCTAGCTACAGTGAGTCATCCTGCAGAGTGCGTCGCTGAGAAAGATGGGAGTGGAATCTGGGGGAGTGAGGGAGCAGACCTGACTGTGGTTTTATTTGTTTGGCCAAATGGTTCTACACATGGGACCATTAGCGAAGGCCCGTTGTTCCGGCTGAACAGATTGTCGGCTGGTATAAATCAGTATCGCTCTGCTGACTTCAATGGAGTCATGTTGATTGACACTAGCTGAGGATTTGGCCCTCTGCATGGATCCAGATCATTCTGTGCCCAGTGTCTGGTGGGTCTGAAGTGACAAAGCTTTCTTTGGTCGGTCTAATCTCCAAAGCGTGATGGGTCAGTTTTGCTTCATCCCACTTAGCTTTGTGTAAGGGGACTGTTGGCCCCTTACTGAAACTTAATGGGATTTTTAGGTTGGCCCTCTCCCAGTACCAAAAAAAGGAGGAAGGGATGATGGGACGATGGAAGGGACTGACAGTCCCCAGGGCCAATGGGAGAGGCCAACGTGCCAATTCAGCCTGATTGACAGGGCAGGCAGGCTAATGAGGGAGTCAGGAGCCTGGGGGGGTCCCATCCTCCGTGTGAGCTGGCGCTGGCTGGGCCAGCGTGGGGCCAAGCTAAGGCGAGAGCTGGAGCCCAA
Organism: Chelonia mydas; assembly: GCF_015237465.2. Taxonomy (NCBI): domain Eukaryota; kingdom Metazoa; phylum Chordata; order Testudines; family Cheloniidae; genus Chelonia; species Chelonia mydas. The sequence goes on from NC_057850.1 coordinate 255,478,249, forward strand.
GCTGAGCTGGGAGCAGAATTGCACCAGCCAGAGAGAACCAGAGAAGCAGCCCAGGGAGCTGGGCCATGTTGGGAGCAGCGCAACAGCAGCCCGAGGCAGAGGAGCAGCCAGAGAGCTGAACTGGAGGCAGAGACGCAGCTGGGCTGAGGCAGAGTGGGGATGGAGCTGGAGCTGGAGCAGTCCAGAGCTGGGTGCGGTGAACAGCTGGGGAGAGCAATGGGGACTGTGGGCACAAGGCCCAGCGCAGGGAGACGCCACTAGCCAAGAGGCCTTTCCGGCCAGACTTGGGGGGGATCATAACCCTGATGGGGGAGGGCTGACACTTGGAAGAAAGTTCCTGCCACTTGAGTCTGAAGGCGTGTGGCCACCACCAGAGCAAGGGTCCGACCCGCAGCATCCCTGCAGCACAGCCAGGGCCTGGGCAGAAGGCCTGGGATGTGTGAGGAACAAACTGTGAACTTCTCATACATTCCAGGGACTCAATTTGGGGTTCCCTCGTGCCACAGAGCGGGGTTACATGTTTTCCTTTAACCTTTCCCATTTTTTTCCTTTATTTTTTTTAATTAGTTGCTGTTTAATAAATTGTACTTATTTTGAACTATACACAATGATCAATGGGCCAGGGAAGTGTCCAGTGCAGAGACAACATGCTGAAGTGGGGACACCCTGGACCCTGTCCTAAGTGACCATGACAAGATTAGGGGCTGAGCCCCGAGGAATCCTGAGCCCAGCCTTGTCAGGGTTACAAGGACTCTGCCAGACAGGAGAGTGGAAGGGGAGTCCTCGAGGTCAGGCAGGCCTCTGAGTAAAGGGAGTGGGAGTGAGGACTCAGATCCTTTTGCTATCCGACTCCACCAGGGTAGTGTATAAGCCAGGAAAGTTCCCCACAATAGTGGGACCATTCCCCTATTTACATCTGCATTTTCTTTTTCCAAATAAAGTACATTTTTACTTTGAGCAGAGAAGAGATTTTGGAGGGGAAGGAGAAAGAGAGGGGGGCAAGGTCTACTGTGGGAGTTGTAGGTGCTCAGCACCTTGAAAACAGGATATTTAAGTGCCAAAATATGGATGTAGTTTCCTTACTTTAGATATCCAAGTCTGGGCTACGTTTCTTGCCCTCGGCCATACTGTCAGTGGGATAACAGCTCCTTCTCCCTGGGCAGCTCCCAGCTCCTTCTCCTGGGCAGAAATTAAATGCCTCCTTCTTAGGCAAGCATCCAGATGGAACAGCTGAACATTCAGTGGTTCTGCCATCACCAGTAAGGACACCATGGAGCATCTGATGAAGAAATGCAGGCACAGGATGAACGATCCAAGCCAAACAGAACTGGAAATGGAACAGTCAACCCTGCAGAACATTGTACAATTAAATTATTTAATTGTGTAAAGGAAACCTTCCGCTCTTGCACTGAAAGGCCACATCTGGCAAGCATTGTATAGCGTTAAAAATTAGAAAAATAAAATACAGTTTTCATCGTTTTTTGGTTGACAAAATAAATAAAAGAATTCCACCGAATCTCTTAATAGACTGCTGTGCCACTCTTCAAGATCCAGCAAACTTCCAGTGTGTTCAAATCTCCTTTATTGTAACCAACAAAAAAACCATCTCAGTAAATCTCCATTCTCCCCACTTAGAATGCAAGTAACTCCCATTGATGTCAACAGAAATGACTCTCATCCTGCGATACAGGCATAGGGTCCCAGGAAAAAAATAATTACTTTTTTTACCTCCTTGTGGACATTTGATGACTTAGGAGAAGTAAGAGATGGTCTATTAGGTTATTCTTGTCCATACTCTGTTACCCAGGCAGGCTCGTTCCAGATCATCTGAAGTTTTATTAAATTAAATACGTAACGAAGAATATCTACTGAAGCTTGGCTAAAGGGGTGAGATGACTCCGGCACTTTCTCCCACGCTGTCCCTCACACGAATGGGGCTCCCCATAAACATCCACAAAGCCACCTCATTGTCCTCCTTTAAGCCCCTCCTTACAGCTCTCCTCTGTTGTAATGCCTACAAAAAATCTGAGAAGGTTTAGGCCACTGCTGTGCTGAGACTGCTGCTTATCATGCCCATCAGTGTTGTCTTATTGTTTCCTTGTGTTCCCCTGTCTGTCTCCAACATTGTCTCTTGTCTTATACTTAAGCTCTTTGGGGCAGGGATCACCTTTTTGTTCTGTGTTTATACAGTGCCTGGCACAATGGCATCCCTGGGTCATGAGTGGGACACAGGTACTAGGGTAATACAAAAACTAAAAATATCTGATGTGTGTAAACACCAAGAGAAAGCAATTGCTTAGCTGCTGATCCTGCAACCACTTACGCATATATTTACCTCTACACCATCACCAAGCCCACTGAAGTCAATGGGACTACTCACACTTACAGCTGACTGAATAACAGGTTTTTCAGTTTAGTGGCAATTCTGAAAAAATAAAAATAAAGTAATTTTACGTTGAACCAAAAACAAATTTTGTGGCGAATCAAAAAAAAAAATGTTCTGAATCAAATTAAATGTTTTGTTCAAGCCTGTAGTGAGGTAGAGGGGCCTCCCGCTGAGCCTGAGACGCATGGACCCCTACACTCTCCCTGGTGGGTGGAGCCAAGCCAGTCCCGCCCCCTGCACCAGAACCAGTGAGGCGGGACAGGAAGTATAAAAGGAGGGCACATCAGCTAAATTGGGCCAGAGCCAGTGAAGGAGGCAGATGCCTCTAGCCTGCTGCAGGACTCTGGACCAGACCCCAGGCTGTGCGACACCCTGCCCCCGCCGGAGACCGAGAGTGGAGAGGAGCTGCTGGGACTGCCGTCCACCTCTTAACCTGAGGAGACCAAGGACCTGCAGACTATGGAGCCACTGCAATGGACTGTGGTAGGAAGTAGCCCAGGGGAACCAGACATTAGTCAGGTTGTGCTGTTGCCGTGAGAGTCACTGTGTTTTGGCAGGATCCCCGCTGGCCCAGTGGCAGGGAATTGGCCTGGGACCAGGTGGCATAGGGTGCCCAAGTCCCCCTACCTGCCCTGCCACCAACTTCAACCTTCAGATGGTGGCCTCTTCACCCTAGGACGAAAACCCTGTACCTTGTTTATGGCTTGCCCTGCCAGAAGGCTGCAAGCCCCGATACTGTGTGTGCTGTCTGCCTTAGCCAGGGGGCTAATCTGTGGACTGCCTACTGTTCTGCCCCACCTGGAGGGCCAGAGCCACTGACTGTGCGTAGTCTGCCTTAGCCATGAAGCTAGGCTAAAGACTGCTTGATGCTGGTGCTCTACCCCGCCCAGTGGACCAGGGCCAGACGGTGAGAACCGTTCGCCCCAACCAGGAGGCCTGGGCTAGGGACCGCAAATTAACTGTTGTTTATTGCCTGACACAGCAGGTCAGAGTGGCCTCCCTCTGAGCCTGAGATGGAGGGACTACTACAAACACTAAATGTTTTGAATATTCTTTCCTGTGGGTATTTTGCACTCTTGCTTGTGGAGTTCAGGCCTCCATAAAAACTGAGAGGAAAGGAACGAAAGAACGCTAGCTAGCTCACTCGCTCTTTGGGGCCAGGGAAGGTTGCTGTGCGTTGTGTGAAGAAATATTTCCTTTTGTGTGCGTTAAACCTGCTGCCTATTAATTTCATTGGGTGACCCCCTAGTTCTTGTGTTATGAGAAGGAGTAAATAACACTTCTTTATTTACTTTCTCCACACCAGTCATGATTTTATAGATCTCTCTCATATCCCCCCTTAGTTGTCTCTTTTCCAAGCTGAAAAGTCCCAGTCTTATTAATCTCTCCTCATAAGGAAGCTGTTCCATACCCCTAATCCTTTTTATTGCCCCTTTCTGAACTTTTTCTAATTCCAATATATCTTTTTTGAGATGGGGCGACCACATCTGCACACACTCAGTATTCAAGATGTGGGCGTACCATGGATTTATATAGAGGCAACATAATATTTTCTGTCTTATCTGTCCCTTTACTAGTGATTCCCAACATTCTGTTCGCTTTTTTGATGGCCGCTGCACACTGAGTGGATGTTTTCAGAGAACTATCCACAGTGACGCCAAGAGCTCTTTATTGAGTGGTAACAGCTCATTTTGGATTTTTTTAAAAGTCAAAATGTTTAGTTTTGACCATTTTGAAATGTTTCATTTGGACTTTTCTTTTGAAACGGCATTTCACTTTCAAATCTGGCCTATTTGAAACACACACACCCCTTGAAAAAAATTGTTTTGAGTCAGCTCAAAAGGTTTCAGTCTACTCTAAACGAAGTTCTTTCAAGTTATTTAAGTTGAGGAAAATTCTGAAAAACCGATTTCGGTTTGAATTTATCAGTTCTCTTTTTCAGATTTTCAAACCTGAAACAACCTTCATTGTCTCAGCTCGATTTATAAATTCCAAGGCCAGAACAGACCATTGTGAACACCTAGCCTGAGCTACTGTATAACCCAAGCCAGAGAACTTCCCCAAAATAATTCCTAGAGCAGATCTTTTAGAAAACCATCTGATCTTGATTTAAAAATTGTCAGTGAAGGAGAATCCATCACTACCCTTGGTAAATTGTTCCAATGGTTAATCACCCTCACAATTAAAAATGTACGCCTTATTTCCAGTCTGTATTGGTCTCACTTCAACTTCCAGCCATTGGATCATGTTAGACCTTTCTCTGCTAGACTGAAGAGCCCATTATTAAATATTTATTCCCCCTGTAGACAATTATAGACTAATTAAGTCACCCTTTAACCTCCTCTTTGTTAAGCTAAACAGATTGAGCTTCTGGAGTCTGTCACTAGAAGGCAGGTTTTCTGAATGCTTTTAATCATTCTCACAGCTCTTCTCTGAATCTTCTCCAATTTATCAACATCCTTCTTGAATTGCGGGCTCCAGAATTGGACACAGTATTCCAGCAGCAGTCACACAAGTGCCAAATGCAGACTTAAAATAAACCTCTCTACTCCTACTTGAGATGTCCCTGTTTCATGCATCCCAGGATCACATTAGCTCTTTTGGCCACAGCGTTACATTGGGAGCTCATGTTCAGCTGATTATCCACTATGACCCCCAAATCTTTTTCAGAATCCCTGTTTCCCAGCTTAGAGTCCTGGGCCTGTTAGTATAGCCTAAATTCTTTATTCCTAGATGTATACATTTAAATTTAGCCTATTCAAATACATATCATTTGCTTGCACCCAGTTTACCAAGCAATCTAGATTATTCTGAATCAGTGACCTGTCCCTTTCCTTATTTACCACTCCCCCAATTTATGTGTCATTGGCAAACTTTATCAGTGATGATTTATGTTTTCTTCCAGGTCATTTATGAAAATGTTAAATAGTGTAGGGGCAAGAACCAATTCCTGTGGGGCCAAGGACACACCTGCTAGATGATGATTCTCCATTTACAATTACATTTTGAGACCTATCAGTTAGCCAGTTTTTAAGCCATTTAATGTGTGTCGTGTTCGTTTTATATCATTCTAGTTTTTTAATCAAAATATCATGCATTGCCAAGTAAAATGCCTTACAGAAGTCAAAGTATATTATGTCAACACTATTACCTTTATCAACCAAACTTGTAATCTTGTCCAAAAAAGATATCAAATTTGTTTGACAGGATCTATTTTCCATAAACCCATGTTGATTTGCAATAATTACATTACCCTCCTCTAATTCTTTATTAATTTGAGTCCCATATCAGCTGCTCCCTTATCTTGCATTGAATTGATGTCAGGCTGGCAGACCTATAATTACCTGGGTCATCCCATTTACTGTTTTTAAAAATTGCCACTGCATTGGCTTGCTTCCAGTCTTCTGGATCTTTCTCAGTGCTGCAAGACTTACAGAAAATCAACATTAATGGTCCAGTGAGCTTCTCAGCCAACTATTTTAAAACTCTTGGATGCAAGTAATCTGGACCTACTGATTTAAAAATGTCTAACTTTAGTAGCTTCTCTTTAACATCCTCCAGAGATACTAGTGGAATGGAAAGAGTTTAATCACCATATGATGAGGCTACCTCATCTTTCCCCCCCAAATACAGAACAGAAATATTTATTGAATACTTCTTCCTTTTCTGCATTATTGACAATTCTACCATTTCCATCTAATAATGGAACAACAGCATTATCAGGATTCTTTTTGTTCCTAATATATGTTATAGAGTCCTTCTTATTTTCCTTAACTCTGCTGGCCATAGATTTCTCTTTGTGTCCCCTTGCTTCCCTTATCCATTTTCTACAATTCCTAACTTCTAATTTATATTCATTACTATCAAGTTTCCCTCTCTTCCATTTGTTTATAAAATAGGATGTGAATCCTTTAGACTGAGTCCTTTGTTTAGTCCACCAAGGACATCAGTGATGCAAGCTTCCTAACTTTAACCTCTGCCCAACTTGCCTCAGCCATGACTTGGAAGGATCTCTAGAGATCAAAGGGTAGTTCAGCTGCCACAATCACTCCAGGTTCGGCTTCTCTGCTGAGAATGGGCATTGTGATACCTATCCAATGGGAAATGGAATAAGACCCCCCCCCCCACAGTTCCTTTCTCACAGGTTACAGAACAACCGTGGACTTTTGTTAGTGACTGAACATAACTTTTGATCGGTATCAAATCAGGATGTGTCTGAGCTCATGAAATAGCCCTGAGCCATGTGTTCTCCCTAGCGTTCTCTCTTGTTAACAGCTGGTAATTTTCAAAAGCTTATTTTTGATAATAAATGCTGCATGAGTGGATTCCTTTTTAAGTACCAATAAATGCTAAGGGCACCCAGTGTTTCCTTCCAAAATGATACAATCCTAAACAATCCCTATTAGTTAAAAATGTGTAAATTCTGAACAGCTGTTGCCCCTAATTCATTCACATGCTTTGCAGGGGGGGGGAAAGATCCCCTTGTAATTTCATTAGCCCACCGCCCTCCAAATGCCAGTCCAGGGCATGAGTCACCATCACATTACAAAGCAACCAAACTGCTTGAGTTAGCAACCAGAAAGCACTGGGCATGAGCAACAGAAGGAAGGACATGACTCCAGTGCATGCTGGGTAATTATTTTCTCAGTGCCCCAAAGCTTCTAAGGAAGAGGAGAGAGGAGAGGTTAGCAAGAGGTGAATGGGAATCTTGTGGTAATTCCAACAGGAGGCTAATCATCTTCACATTTATGGTTTGTTTAATGGTCCTTCCAATGCTAACTGCCTCTAGGCTCCCATAAAAATAAACCAGAAATCCTTACCCCACCCTTAACCCACTCCCTAAGCACTCAAGAAAATATCATAATAAAATAATAATAATAAAAAGGACACAAATAAAAGGAAAAGCATACCTTGCAACTGAAAACAGAAACATGCCTTCTCAATGTCCTCCTCTCCTGAGTGCCTCATCATTGGCACCAGCATCATGAAAAGGCGTTAGCCCGATGTAGAATTCAGCAATGCTGCGCACAGCTGGCCTGAACGGGAATCCAAGTTGTTATTCTCTTGCTTTCTAGGGGCTTGCTCCTGCACAGTGCTGAGGCCAAGGTGCTGCAGGTCTGAGCGCAAGGTGGAAAGTGATAGGGGTAGGAGAGGAGGTGTGCACAGCCTCTCTCAGACATTAAGATGGCTGGCAGCAAGACAAGCTAGGCAGACAGGTAGATGAGAGCTAACAGTAGGGGACATTCGCAGCCGAACCCGGCCACCACCTCCGTTAGCACTGGCTGGGTTGCAGCAGCTTTCTTGCACGGACATAGTATTCGGATGGAAGACCAACAAACTGCAAAGTGTGCTGGCCAAGGTACGCACTACGCAGCTGGTGACCACAAGGTCACCACAAGCGTCAGCGGCGCAATAAGACCACCGACACACACTGAATATCCAGCCAGACTGCCTTACGGACCTTGAGGAGATTGATCCGGGTGGCACCAATGGTCCATCTAGCCCAGTATCCTGTTTTCCAACACCAATGCCAGGTGCTTCAGAGGGAATGAACAGAACAGGGAATCGCCAAGTGATCCATTCCCTGTCACCCATTCCCAGCCTATGGCAGTCAGAGTCTTAGGGATACCCAGAGCACTGGTTGCATCCCTTCCCATCCTGGCTAATAGTCATTGATGAGTCTATCTTCCATCAACTTATCTCATTCTTTTTTGAACCCAGTTATATTTGCAGCCTTCACAACATCCCCGGCAATGAGTTCCACAGGCTGACCGCGTTGTGTGAAGAAGTACAGCCTTTTGTTGGTTTTAAACCTGCTGCCAGCTAATTTCATTGGGTGACCCCTGGTTCTTGGGTTACGAGAAGGGGTAAACGGCACTTTTTTCCTCCACACCATTCACGGTTTTATAGACTTCTAACAAATCCCTCCCCCACTTAGTTGTCTGGTTTCTAAAATGAATAGGCCCAGTCTCTTTAATCTCTTCTCACACGGAAGCTGTTCCAGACCCTGAATCATTTTTGTTGCCCTTCTCTGTACTTTTTCCAATTTCGATATCTTTTTGGAGATGAGGCAGCCAGAACTGCACACAGTATTCAATACCATGATTTTATAGAGTGGCATTATGGTATTTTCTATCTTACTATCTATCCCTTTCCTAATGGTTCCTAACATTGTTCGCTTTTTTGATGGCTGCTGCACATTGAGTGGCTGTTTTCAGAGAACTGTCCACAATGATTCCAAGATCTCTTTCTTGAGTGGTAACAGCTCATTTAGACCCCATCACTTTGTATGCGTAGTTGAGATTATATTTTCCAGTGTGCATTACTTTGCATCTATCAATATTGAACATTATCTGCCATTTTGTTGCCCAGTTTTGTGAAACCCCTTTGTAACTCCTCGCAGTCTGCTTGGGACTTAACGGTCTTGAGTATTTTATATAGTTCGCAAATTTTGCCACTTCACTGTTAACCTCTTCTTCCAAATCATTTCTGAAAATGTTGAACAGCACAGGTCCCAGTACAGATCCTTGTGGAACCCGCTATTTACCTTTCTCTATTATGAAAACTGAACATTTATTCCTACCCTTTGTTTCCTATCTTTTAACCAGTTACTGATCCATGGGAAGACCTCCCCTTTTATCCTATGACTGTTTACATTGCTTAAGAGCCTTTGGTGAGGGACCTTGTCAAAGGCTTTCTGAAAGTCCGAGTACTCTATATCCACTGGATCACCCTTCTCCAAATGTTTTGCTAACCATATATATATGGCCACAAATGTGCAGGACACTTAACAGCTGAATAAAATCCACAGTCCCTTCCCTGAAGAATCTGAGCTTAATCCTGCAAACACTTACTACTGAATATAATGCTCCCTGCTGGGAATAACCAAAGTCTGGGGGGCCGATTCTGATCTCAGTTACATTGTTGTAGAACAGGAGTGTGACGGGCATTCCTACGTGCGTCTCACTTTCCCTTTGGGCGTTGCATTGCTAGGCGCAGAGCGTAATGGATTGAAAAGCTGCTGTCGGGGCAGAACAGGAGACGTGGATGTGTGACACTAACTGGGCTGGTATGAAACGGTCGTTAAATGACTGACTGAAACCCAACCCATCGCAGTAGAGGATCCGGAAAGGCAACAGAATCCCCCATGGCCAGGACATTCACACCTACCTACTAACAGGCAAGAGAAAAGAGATTTGCCACTCTGCCCCCACCTCTCTGCAGGAAAGGCCCTGCGCTGGAGAACCAAGGTGCCAGGTGGCTGCATTAAGAGCTGAGCGCACAGAGAGATACTGGACACACAGCTGGGGAAAAAAGACAGAGGGAGAGTCAGGGCCAAAATGGATTCCTTATTAGCTGGGCTGGGGACAGGCCTGATGTCAGCCAGACCGAGCTCTTTCTTAACCTTTGCTTCTCTAAGCTAACCAAAGGACTTTCAAATTCTGTAGTGGGTGGCTAATAGTGTTACCTTGTTTTGAAAAGAAAAGGCTACCTGGTGTGACTGCAAATACCCCCTAAGAGCTGCGGGCCCCAAAGCATTGTGCCTTTATAACAAGGTCCACCCCATGCTATGGAGCCTCCTTGTACATCAGGGGCTTAGCTCCCATCCAGTCTGGCGCCCCTGGGGTTCTGTCGGTCACATGCCCCATGGTTTTGCTCTTGCTCTCTGGACTCAGGCTGTTCCCTCTTTGACTCAGCCCTCTGGGTAGGTCACTGTATAGTCCTTCCTTTCCAGCGTGTCAGAGTCCCACGGGATCAGCTCTCCTTATCGGCTCCTGACAGCCTTCCAGTCCACGGCTAGGTTCTGTGTCACGTTTCCAGCTGCTCATAGGGAAACCCAGGCCCGCCCACTACTCTGCGTTGCAGTCCGGGGGACTTGAGTCTGGCGACTATTGTCTGCTTGCTCCCAGACCCTGTTGCTATTTCCCTGGTGTTTTTCCTGGCTCTCTGTTCTATCTTGGGGCATCCCCCCATCTTGGTTTATCAGCCCAAACTCCCGCCTCCCAGACTGCTTAGCTCTGTAGCCCCAAACATACCTCCCTTCTCTCAGAGAGTGACTGCAGACGGCTTCCCCTGCAGCCCCCTTCTTTTCTGAGCCTGCTGGTGTTATACAAGCCCAGCTGGGCTTCACCATCAATTAGCCCTTCATAGATTAGCCACGTCAAGCCCTGGCACTCCCACAGGTGCAGCCTATCAGGTTGACTCACCTAATGTAACCTGCTTTGCCTTGCCTGTGGTGAACACCCCATCACAGCCCCACACAGGAGTCTAGCTTGAATGGATTAGCTGCAGGGAGCCACAGAGGCGGACAGGAAGGGATGGTGCCCGAAAGCCCGGTTTCGGAGTCATGGACACTGCAGGGCTGCCCCCGTGGAACTGTGTGGGCTCCCGAGGTACATCTACACTGCAGTTAGACACCTGTGCCTGGCCCATGCCAGCTGACTCAGACTAAGGGTTTATTTAATTGCAGTGTAGATATCTGGACTCACAGGATCCTAGAGCCTAGGCTCCAGCCCAAGCTTAAATGTCTACACCACAGTTAAACAGCCCCTTAGCCCAAGCCCCAAAAGCCCAAGTCAGCTGGCCCAGCCCAGCTACGGGTGTCTAACTGCAGTGTAGACGTACCCAACACTCTAGAGGGGTGACTCCAAGAGACTGGTTACAGGCTGCGGCACGGACCAGACCCTGTGACTCCATGAAAAGGAGACATTGCAATGAGATTGAGTTACTCTGGATTGAAACAAGTGTGACGAAGAGCAAAATCGAGCCTGGTGACATTGAACTATAGGGTTTGTGTATGAAAATTCTGTAATACAAAGAAACTGCTGTATTAACCCATAATGAGCTAGATATTGCCACCCTCTTATTCAGTAGTAAATTATTCAGTGAGCAACTCGGTTGACTACTGCAGGACTATTCAGGGAGTGAGGTACTACTCTGTGAAGTCAGGGTGGCAGCTTCTAGCCCATTGTTATCACAGGGGAACTGAGGGTTAGCAGACAAGGGGAGCGAAGGAAAGAACAGAGCTTCATTTGCTGAGAATCTCCTTAAGCAATCACCGTGAGAAAACCAAACCCACCCCACTGGCAGAGTGATTAATAGGCGTTGAGAAACTGTAAGAAAGTGTAAAAAAAACAAAAAACCCACATATATACACACACACAATGGCAAAGGAGGAAACAGGCAACTCCCTAAAACAGACACATCACTTCACTGCCGAGTCAAACCAGGGGAAACACTGATTGACCGAATCCAAGGAAAAATTAGACCAACCAGCGTCAGTGCCAGGTTCCAACCTCAGTTATTCCAGTGTAAATCTAGGGCCATGCCAATGAGGGCACTGGATTTACTCCAGCATGAAACTGGCATCCTGGAGATGACAGGAAGGATGGTCTTGTGGCTCAGGCACAGGATGAGGGTGCAGGAGAGCTCGGTTCATTTTTTTTGCTCTGTCATAGCCTCCCTGTGTGACCTGGGGTGAGTCACTTAATCCCTCTGGGCCTCAGTTTCCCATCTGTAAAATGGGAGTGATAGACCTTCTTTTGACTGTCTTGCATTACTTGCAAGCTCTTTCAGCACAGGCTGCCTCTGATTATCTAGCAAACTTCCAAATCTTTTGAGCTTCACCCATGGCTGCTTCTACCTGTGGAACAGCTAGACTGCTTGTGATCTCATATCAGAAAGGATCCGGAGTGATTCCAGTGAAGCTGACAGAGCTACTCCTGTTTCAGATCAAGGTAACTAAGAGCAGATTCTGGGCCTCCGTTCCTGCCTTGCAGCAGGCAAGATACTGCCTATCTATGAGACTTAGCCCCATAGTAATGGGGCACCTTGCAAACTTTCAGTGCTGTTATCCTCACTTTACCAATGGGAAACTGAGGCACAGAGAGACAAAGTGACTTGCTCAAGGCACCCAAGAAGCTAGTGACAAAGCAGGGAATTGAACCGAGGTGTTCCAAATCCCAGGTGAGCACCCTAACCATTGTACCTTCCTTGCTCTCTGCTGTCTTTCTAAAAGATTTGCTCTAGTTTGGCCACAGGATATTGGGATTGATGTAGGACATACAAGATTCTCCCTCTCATTTCATCTTGTGAATTAGGTAACAATTCAACTGCGTTTTAGTTCTGTGACATCACATGTGGCTGAGCCAATCAACCGCTGGTTCAGCTGGGAAACCTGAAAGCTGCAATCCGATTGATTAAAAATGTTGCCTGAAGCGTTGGCCTCTCACTGTGATAGCTGCGAGAGGCTAAACCCAGCCCAGAGCTGACGGCACAAGCTTGAAGGTAGCAGTAGCTCCACTCCTGACTTTATTTGTCTTCTAAGACCTGGGGCACTGTGCACCACTGATAGCCTGAAGCAGTAAAACCAAACTGTGCAATGGTCCTGAACAACAAACCTGCAATGCAGGAGGATCTGCAGGTTGCATCCATCAAGAGTAAACCCCTCCTAGTTTCACTGATCCCTGCAGAGGAGAAGATGGTGATTGAAAGGAAGGTCTGGGGCACGGTCAAGTGGTTCAACGTCCGAAATGGCTATGGCTTCATCACAAGGAGCGACAATAAGAGGGACGTGTTTGTACATCAGTCGGCCATAAAGAAGAACAATCCCTATAAGTACCATCGCAGCGTGGGCGATGGGGAGAGGGTGGAGTTTGATGTGGTTCTAGGGGATAAAGGCCTGGAGGCTGCCAATGTCACAGGTCCCGGCGGCATTCCCGTGCAAGGCAGCATATACGCTGCAGACCGTTGCAAGTGCTCGTTGGGTCTAAGGAGGAGTCCGCCTCACAAGAGTTACCACTTTTGTGAAAGCATGCCAAAGAACGAGGCAGCAAGGAGTGCACCAGACGATGGGAATCTGCCCTACAGTGGCCAGTCTTATTTGATGCACACATCCTATGGGTATCAGCCCCAGTGTTCCAATTCTGTGAGCGCAGAAGTGGTGCATGCGGAAGGTCAGTGTGTCCATGCAGAGCAAAGCAAACCAGTGAAACAGAGCGTATACCAGGGCTTCAGGCAGCTTCTCAGCTTGGGGCAGCGTTGTCTGAGACAGCCGAGAGAGGAGGGAGGAGAAAAATGTAACAGAAGCCCCCAGGCAAATGAGACCGAAGTCGAAGCAATAAGTCAACGTTGTTACCATCCTAACTTCAGTTACCTACGCAGACGCCCACGGAATGCGAAACCACTAGATGGCAAAGAGACCAAGGAGACCTCTGGACCACCAGCTGGAGACACCCTGGCTCCTGAGACCATCAGCCAACAACCTGGCACTACTCAGCTATCAAACAAGAAGGAATAAGGGAACATGGAAATCCAGGGATAAGAACACAGACCTTCCGCACTTGCTGTTTTCCTTGCTGTTTGGATAACTCACAATTTACCATCATGAGTTTTTCCATATTTCTTACCTAAACTCCATCAGTCTCCTTTCAGGACCAACAAAGCTAAAAGATTTGACAAGTTGTTTTCTGCTTATCCAACCAAGCTCAGGTTTTTAACAACCTTTCTTTTTAATATGAAATGCTATACCTGATTTCTTCCCCCTCACCCCACCCTGCAAACACACACTGGAAAGATAGCAAACTGCAAGCATCTCTTAATAAAAGTCTTAAAGAATTTGTAAAAAGGTCAGAGTTTGTGGGGATGGGCCACAGACTTAAAATATTCCTTTCTACTGGTGTTATAGTCATGGAATATGATTTTTTTTTAATCCCCACTACCTGGCATGGGGATGTGGCTAAATATTAGGCTCCAATTCCTCTCCAAAATACAGGAAAATGCCCTTTCCACTTGCTGAAACAGTTTGTGACCCTCTTTCAACTTGAGATAGTTGATTGCCAGTTGCACCATTTGAACTAAGAGTCTAGATGCTCTACAAATGTTTGTGTCAGGGCACAAATGTATGTGGCTTATTGTACATCTCAGAAACAACTTTAGTTTAGACATACTCCTGGTGAGTAGTGCTTTTCTCTGCACACAGGCTGCCCCACTGTGCTCTAAGGACCATTAATCTTAAAATCATAGAATATCAGGGCTGGAAGGGACCTCAGGAGGTCATCTAGTCCAACCCCCTGCTCAAAGCTTAAGGATTCAGATCTCGTATTTTTTTTTAAATACATACATGTATACAACGTCTATATTTTGCCCTTTTGTTTTATCCCTGTCCCCACCTGTCTTTGCAGGGCCTAACCCAACAATCACATTCATGCAGATGGATCCTGGCACTGATGCACCATCCCACTCAAGTTAATGCAGGTGTCCATCCATGCAGCTCTGATTGCAGGATCAGAGGCTCACGGGATAAGTTCATTGGGGAAGGGACTGTGTCTCCACATGTGTTGGCAGGACTGAGGTCTTAATGTTCTCTTCTAAAATTGCAGTGGGGATTTGAATTTTAAATGTCAGAATTTCCAGGGCTTCGGTGAGCTCTACAAACCTATTTCCCAGCTGCACTGAAGCTGCGTTTGCAGCTCCCTGAGAGCGGTCTGTGGAGCCTTTGGTTTTGAAGGATCGGATCAGGGAGATTTTTTTGTTCTATTTGTTTGTCAAATCTATAGGGACTGGCTGCCTGCAGGCAAACACAGATGGGCAAACCCAAACAGTACAGGAGTCAGCTCGTTTACCACAAACGGTACACAACAACCTAGGACAAGAAGAGACTAATCTCAACTGAATCTCCAGGGGAAGCATAGGTTGCCGGAACACAGTTACCTTGGATATACCTTCACATAGGAGAGATCATGACATTAGATCCACTCTTCTGCATCAGGAGCAAGCAGAGGACACCACTAAAGTCCTTAACGCAGGGTCACATACAGGGAGACGTGCAGACAAGTGAGTTTAGGTCTCGCCCCAGCCATTTTACAGCCAGCCCCGCACTCGAGCATTCCTCGATTACTACTTGAGTGGGAAGCAGCTCGTGTACTTCACTTCTCACAGGAGGGCTACGGACCCTTGCTGTTCCTCTGAAGTCTCCCGACGACACCCGCCTAGCTTACAAAACACAATCAGCGAAAGACACACAAGTGCCAACTAGCATGCCCGGCAATGAGCCACTGAAGCAAACATTTACAGTGAGGTCAGCTGCAAAGCTCTGCCCAGCTACTGTAAATGTTCTTAGCCCACCCTTATTGTCCAGCACCCCCTTTGAAAGCTAATCTAACTGAATATTATTAACCTTTAAAGAGACACTACTGGATAATTTGGGCAGCTCGTTAATTGCTGGATCATTTTGTCAGTAATTATGTAATATGTAGGATTTCTAGGAATCAGGCCTTGTGGATAAAGCCCTGTTTGTTTTGGCTCCGTTTCTATGGGGATAAATAGAAGTAGTGTGATTAATTTCCATTCTGTTGCCATGGATATTAATAATAATGAGGTGATTATTACTGCTCTCTAAACCATAAAGCAATTCCAAAATGAAACAGGGAAGGGATTGGGCCAGAATCTCAGCGGGCATAAATCAGCATTGCCCTATTGACTTCATCCAGAGGCCGTGACTTCAATGGAGCTGTGCGGATTTACGCCAACTGGGAATCTGAGCCAATTGGCTTCAGCAGAGCTGTGCTGATTTACACCATCTGCAGAGCAGACCCCATGACTTCTGTGGAGGTATGATTGATTTGCATAATTAAGGATCTGACCCACTGGCTTTGACGGAGCTATGCTGTGTGACACCAGCTGAGGATCTAGCCCAGAATTGCTCAGGATCTGGCTAAATGATCCAGAGGTGTTTTTTTTCTGTTTGTTTGTTTGTTTTGCCTATGCTAGAAAAAATGCTCTGTGGGGTGTATTGAAGTGGCCGTTCGGAGTCCGAGCCCATCTATCCTGACACTGCACACAGCCTTACTGACTTCCGTGGGTGTACAAACAGGAGTAAACTTGTGCACAGAACAGTTTGTCAGAGCAGCCCCCTTATGCCTTGTTAGTTTCACTGTCATAATAATAATAAAAAGCAACACATTTTCTTCCCAGGTGGATACCAAGCCACACCCACGTTCCCAGTCTCCAAATCACCAGCTCCATCTCGTCGACTAAGCAATTTGTATTTCTTCTAGAGAGGTTGGAACACTAAGTAACACTCTTTTAATAAGGCCCATCCTCATGGGCCAGATGAAACCTTTCAAGGACTCCGCTTTCCTGGCTGCGATATTCTGCAGGCCTCCTTCTGTCGAGTCGTGGTATAGGTACAGAAAGCTCACGAATGCAAATCGCAGCCACGGGGCAGCCTCCTTGTTGTTGTTTTGTGGCTTGTTGGGATTCCCCATCAGCTCATTGCCCTGGAATGACAGAAACAGGATGAGAAAGTGACCGCCGACATTCTTCTCCCAAAGCCACAATCTGTGCTTCGAGGCAGTTTGTTTTCCAGGTTTCCTTCCAAACCAGGGGAAATTATTCTACATCTTGGTTTCTCCCTTCCTCTTGCAGGCAGACGAGACCTCCCCTTACCTCTTCGCTTGCTGAGGATAATGGGGTAGAGTGAAAAACAGACCCATGTAACATCCCACACTGGCCTGCCCGCTGAGCCTCCATTACAGCTCTTAGGACATCGGGTCAGATGCTAACACTGGGTGTCAAATGCTGCTTTGCAACCAAGATGCGAAACATGGTTCTGCAGAGGTTTAAAAGCACAGTGAGCCTGTCAGAGGGTTCCCCCCCAGCCTTGTTTCAGGCAGGCCCAGGCAGGTTCCTATGTCTTTACCTGCAATCATGTGGTGGCCCCGTGCCATGTGGAAATAGCATCACTCCATCCTGAGCACACCCAACACCCTTAGCTAGATAGGGTCACTCAGCCAGAACTTTCCATCTGCAGAGAACTGCACCGAAAGAGAGTTCAACCCATTTAGCCCCAGGCTTGCACCTTTGAAAGGAGCTTGGGGATTTCAAGGAGGAGCTTTGCCGATTTCTAGATTTCTTTCCACTCTTTTACTGAGACGCTGGAACAATCAGCCACTGATTTTCATTGTTGCTCTTGCAGTCACATCTGGGAGCCCCAGCCACAATCGCGCCCCATTGCACAAATAGGGCTTGATTGCAATATCATGTACATGTTCCTTACCCCTCAGATCAAAACCGTCCCTGCCCAGAGAGCTTAGAATTGAACCCGACAAGACAGACAACAGAAGCATTATTATCAGCAGTAGCAGCAGCGGTGAGAATTAGAATATAGATCTCCTGAGTGCTAGGCTGGATCTTTAACTACAAGACCAACCTTCCGCTGTGAGTGCTAAGAAGCACAGCTCTTCACATGGGTGGCAGCAGGGGTGGGGCTCTTTGGTCTCATGGGCACAAGGATGGGATAGGCTAGGGGCAGTGTGGAAAAGGTGTTAATAGCAGCAGATGCAGGCAGTCTCGGGGTGAGCCTGGATCATTTGAACAGGACAGACGTGATGTTAGACTTTGACATTTTCCGTCTCCCGCAGCCACACTGCTTGCAATGTTCGCATCCAGCACAAGGGACTCAGGACCCAGTCCTGCAAGGAGCTGTGATCCTGCTTCCAGGCATCAAATGCCTTCAACTCCCATTAACCTCAGCACTTGGCAGGATCGGGCCCACAGAACAGACGCGGGGCTGGGGGAAGGAAAGATGGAAAGGGAGGGGCATTTGTAACAAAGAAGGACCACCCTGCTGGGAAATCCTCTGGGGTCCAAAGAACTACACACAGGTCTTCAGCGTGTCTGCGTGTTTATTGACCTAACACAGGTTTTATATGGTTGCTCTCTCCATGCACCATGAAAACACACACACACACTCCCCATCTCCCCTATTAATAATCCTTGCCTTGCTATGAGCAAATGGAAATTACCTCTATTAAAGGGAGAAGCTAGTGGCTTGTTTCATCTGGGAAAAAAAAAACCCCAAACAAAACATCTGGACTTTTTATTTCTAAATGATGTAGCGAGCCCTCACTCTCAGACCTGGTTGGGGTGGGGGTAGGACAAGCTTGTGGTTAGAGGGGAGCTCCCACCCATTTCCTTTCCTTGCCCTTCCCAGGCATGTCAGAGCTGAGAGCCAAGACAAATCAAAAGTCTCAGGAGCCCCAGACAGACAGCACCACTTACTGCCTGCAGTAATTACAGTCATTGGAGGAGGGTGAGGGAGAGGCCAGGGAGTGCCGGCGCAATAAGGACCCTGTGCTGCCCTCTGCTGCCAAAGCAAAGTGGTGGGTTTGCAACGTTTCAGAGCAAAAATGCAGAAGAGCCCTTATATCAGGGGCATGGGTTGTTAGGGGGCAGTTATTTCCTTCCCCGACTTTTCAGAGGCCTATATGCTCCACTTGTTGCCCTCCCGCAACTTTGCAGAATATATATGCTGACATGACTCCCCCCTGCAATTTTTCTGAAATAACACCCCGGCCTAGGGTGACCCGATAGCAAGTGTAAAAAATTGGGACGGGGGTGGGAGGTAATAGGTGCCTATATAAGAAAAAGCCCCCCAAAATCTGGACTTTCCCTATAAAATTGGGGGTCACCCTATCCCTGCCTTATGCCCCACCTGATGGCTTGAGATAGCGGCTGGTCAACAGGGGACGGAAATGCACCCCAGCCTCCTTCATCTGAGGTCAGCAGGTTCTTTCACGAGCTATAAAAATGAGCCGGTCGGTTTACCAGGTGGGGGAGGGATGCTCAGTGGTTTGAGCATTGGCCTGCTAAACCCAGGGTTGTGAGTTCAATCCTTGAGGGAGCCATTTAGGGTTCTGGGCCAAAATTGGGGATTGGTCTTGCTTTGAGCAGGGGGTTGGACTAGATGACCTCCTGAGGTCCCTTCCAACCCTGATGTTCTATGAAAACGGAGATAAGGGTGCTTTCCTCCCTCGCACGGGCCTCTGGCTTCGTTAATGGACATGAGCTGAGAGCCTCAGGTGAGGCATGGAAAGTACTATTCTCATTAAGGAGAGCTAAGGGCAGATGAGGAAAACGTCCCTCTTAAGTATGTCTATATGCCCTCAACCCCAATTACTGCATTACCAGAGCACCTCATCACTACCCATGTATTTACCCTCCCAACCCCGTGGTCAGAGCAATGCTGTTATCCTTATTTTGCATATGGGAAACTGAGGCAGAGGGGAGCTACGGATATGTCATTCCCAGGCTCCTCGGTAGGCCTTATCTCAAGCTGCCAGGTCTTCACTGCTATTTCCACCCAAGTTAGCAATGCACTCTTTTTTTCCCCCTTGCGTTATAGATGTACCCTGAGAGTATGGCTACACTGCAATGAAAGACGTGTGGCACGCCCACCATTGGCCCAGGCTCATGGGGGTTACCAACTTGCAGTGCGGAGATTTGGGCCCAGAGCCCCTCCCCCATCACAGTATCTCAGAGCCCAGGCTCCAGCCTGATCCTAAATGTCTACATGGCTCTTGTTAGCCCAGCTGCCCCAGGTTTAGAGGCCAGTTTGTTTGTTTTTAATCACACTGTGGGGCAGACACACCCTAAGTGACTTGCCTAATATCATGTAGCGAGGAAGCGAACCCAGATTTCTTGAGGTGGCAGCTGACTGCCCTAACCACTGGACCATCTCTGTGCACGAGTGGGGCTGAAAAGTGTTGAAAAAAAATCTTATTTCTTCCTCCCGAGAAGTTCCTCAGGAAGCAAATATTCAATGATTTGTGGAGCATGGAGATGAAAATGGCTTCCTGAAATGATTAATTAATTATATTTTACATTTATTTATTTTTACAGTATTAGCTAGAATACTGGATGCATCTGGAGAAGTAGGTTTTTTACCCACAAAAGCTTATGCCCAGATCAATCTGTTAGTCTTTAAGGTGCCACCGGACTCCTCGTTGTTTCTGTGGATACAGACTAACCCGGCTACCCCACTGATACTTGACAGTGTTAGCTAGGAATCCAATCAAGTATCAGGGCCGCACGGTGCTAGGGACTATACAGACAACTAACAAGGGAGTACCAAGGCTTATCTCATTCTGGGATGTATTAAGAGGAATGTCGTACGAAAGACCCTGGAGGTAATTGTCCTGCTCTGCTCCGCACTGTGAGGTCTCAGCTGAAGTACTGTATCCAGTTCTGGGTGCCACATTTTAGGAAAAATGTGGATAAATTAGAGAGAGGTCAGAGGAGAGCAACAAAAATAATAAAAATTACGAGGAGTCCTTGTGGCACCTTAAAGACTAACAAATGTATTTGGGCATAAGCTTTCGTGGGCTAGAACCCACTTCGTCAGATACATGGAGTGAAAATACAGGAGCAGGTATAAATACATGAAAGGATGGGGGTTGCTTTACCAAGTGTGTGGTCAGTCTAACGAGATAAATCAATTAACAGCAGGATACCCAGGGAGGAAAAATAACTTTTGAAGTGGTAAGAGAGTGGCCCATTACAGACAGTTGACAAGAAGATGTGAGTAACAGTAGGGAGAAATTAATATAAAAGGTTAAAAAGCGGGGCACGGTTAGTCTTGAGAACAGAAGACTGAGGGGGGACCTGATAACAGTCTTCAAATATGTTAAGGGCTGTTATTAAGAAGATGGGAATTAATTGTTCTCCATGTCCACTGAAGGTAGGACAAGAAGTAGTGGGCTTGATCTACAGCAAGGGAGATTTAGGTTAATTATTAGGAAAAACTTTCTAACTATAAGGATAGTTAAGCTCTGGAACAGGCTTCCAAGATAAACTATGGAATCCCCGTCACTGGAGGATATTAAGAACAGGCTGGACAAACACCTGTCATGTATGGTTTAGGTTTACTTGGTCCTGCCTCAGCGTAGGGGTTTGGTCTTGATGATCTCTTGAGGTCCCTTCCAGCCCTACCTTTCTATGACAATCCCTGCCCCAAAGAGCTCAGAGTCTAAGGATGTGGCTGTGTTTCAAGCAGAGGTGTGACTGCAGCGTGTGCGGACACACCGGCGTTAGCTCTGATCTCATTAGCTCCCCTAGCACTAGCAGCAAAGCTGTGGCAGCCCACACTAGTCACCCGAGTACACACCCAGGGTCCCAGGTGGACTTGTAAAAAGCCCAGCTACCGACTGTGTTGCTATGGCTTCAGTGTGATTGTTATTTGAGCTAGCTAGAGCAAAGCTTGCGTGGGTGTGTCCGGACTGTGCTGCAGACACGCCTCTGATTGCAGTAGAGACAGGCCCGCCGTGTAAATGCAAAGGGTAGACAAAACATACAAAGGTGGCAGGGTGGTTTGTGCTAAAATGAACAGAGTTCTGCAGAAATTGCATTCGGTTGTCAGAGGCACCCTGTCCTCTTGCTCCATGGCTCTCAGCAACGGCACAGCAACCCCCGGTAGAATGATGGATTCATGCTTGCAGCCAACTCTAATCATGATGGCGCTAGAAGATCAGTTTCAAGAAACTTTCTGGACTTTATGAAAACTTAGTGTAACCCACACACCTCCCGGGTCTGGTGCTCTGTCCCTTCTAGTGACACTGAGACATTAAAGAGTCTGCTACAGCCTTAACTAAGGGCATGCAGTAGCAACTCATGCATTTAACTTCAGAGGTCCCAGGTTCAATCCCACCCATCGACAACCAGGGTCTGTTGGTGTTACATTAGCAGAATCGCTGCTCCTTTCTTTACTGACCCATCCTGCAAATACCTATTCACACGAGGTTACGACATGAACTCTGATATCGGCAAAAGTCCTGTTGACGTCAATGGGGCAAGACCAAGGCAACTGGCAGTCCTGTTGAATTCAAGAAGACTTTCTGTGTAACCGCTACTTGCACAAGTAAAGCCTGAAGGATTTAGTGTTTTTTTCACCTATTCTATACCCACCCATCCCCATTTTGTTTCACTGTCTGCCGTGATCCAAGACCTGAAGAAGAGCGCTGTGTAAGTTCAAAGACTTGACTCTCTCACTAACAGAAGCTGGTCCAATAAAAGATATTCCTTCACCTACCTGGTCTCTCTAATGAGCTAAGGAAACATTTTCAGTCCCTGAATTTTTGCACAAATTGTACAACCCTCAGCACAGTCCCCCCAGTTATGGTGCCAATATAGTAAAGGAGAAATCAAACACAAGCAGTTTAAAAGAAGACCGAGATATTCTCCCTTGCATGCTGCCTGCCAAGCCTGGAAATCTCTCTCTTTAGATGTATCATGTAAGGACTGATGGCATGTCCACCACTGTCTTATCAGAGCACCAGCACAGCTTAATTAAATGCCCTTTTCTCTGCTCTGGACAAAGGCAGTCTTGCCCCGCTCATACCCATTCAGAATGCTGCTGCAAAGATCATTTTCCTAGCCTGTCACTTTGACCATGCCACTCCTGGGTTTGAGTCCTTCCACTGGCTTCTCCTTTCTCCATCACATCAAATATAAACAGATCTGAGTTACTACAGAGAATTCTTTCCTGGGTATCTGGCTGGTGAATCTGGCCCACATGCTCAGGGTTCAGCTGATCGCCATATTTGGGGTCGGGAAGGAATTGCAGAGGCCCTGGGGGGTTTTCGCCTTCCTCTGCAGCATGGGGCACGGGTCACTTACTGGAGGATTCTCTGCTCCTTGAAGTCATTAAACCATGATTTGAGGACTTCAATAGCTCAGACATAGGTGAGAGGTTTATCGCAGGAGTGGGTGGGTGAGATTCTGTGGCCTGCGTTGTGCAGGAGGTCAGACTAGATGATCATAATGGTCCCTTCTGACCTTAATATCTATGAGTCTATGAATCTATTTTCAAGTCCCCTCATGGCCTAGCCACCCCCACCATCTCTCATTCACAGTTGAGATGATGACTCACACCTCCGACCGGTGCGGCACACCGGCCTCCATCACCCACTGGGTACATTTTCAAACAGGCATTTTTCTCCCCATGCTTTCTCCCCATGCTGCCCTTGAGGCGTGGGAGGTGCTCCATGTAAATGTTCCCAAAGTGACCTCCTTCTCCTCCTCCAAATCCCTCCTTAAAACTCTCCTTTGCCAGGACCCCTACATAAAACTTGACAACAGTTAGGCTGCTGGTGTGCATATGTAACGCACACACCTCCTGGGTGTGGTGTTGTGTCCCATCTAGTGGCACCGAGACCATTTAGAGAGAGAAATAAAATGAGTCTGCTCTACAGCCTTAGCTAAGAGCTAGTTGGCTTTTAGCTCATGTGGTAGAGGCTCATTCACAAAGCTCCAGAGATCCCAGGTTCAATCCCGCCCACGGACGACTGGGGTCTGTCGGTGTTACACATAGACTGCTGCTCATCATACTGATCAATACTCTCTCATTGTTCCCTTGTACTCCCACATCTCTCTGTCTGCATCCGTCTGTTCTCTCTTGTCTTGTATTTAGATTGTATGTTCTCCTCCATGCAGTGAAATCTACCAATTCCCCCATCTCTAGTTTCTCCCACCTGTCTTTTTTTTATACAGTGTTTGTACAGTGCCTACCACAATGGGGCTCTGGTCCATGACTGGGATTCCTAGGCAATATGGTACTGCAAATAATCAATCATAATCATAATAAATAAATACATGTTCTCCTCTTCCTATTCCAAATCCTTCCTTACAATATACTTTCCCCAGGACATTTAGCATCTTCAATCCAACAAACTGAGAAATGTCTCTATCCTTTTCTTACAAAATAATTCTAAAACCCTGCATTGTTCTTTGTTAAATCCATGCCAACCTGTGGAACTCCTTGCCAGAGGATTTTGTGAAGGCCAAGACTATCACAGGGTTCAAAAAGAAACTAGATAAATTCATGGAGGATAGGTCCATCAATGGCTATTAGCCAGCATGGGAAAGGATGGTGTCCCTAGCCTCTGTTTGCCAGAAGTTGGGAATGGTCAACAGAGGATGGATCACTTGATGATTATCTGTTCTGCTCATCCCCTCTGTGGTACCTGGCATTGGCCACTGTCAGAAGACAGGATATTGGGCTATATGGCTATTGGGGGGGGAGGGATAGCTCAGTGGTTTGAGCATTGGCCTGCTAAACCCAGGGTTGTGAGTTCAATCCTTGAGGGGGTCATTTAGGGATCTGGGGCAAAATAGGGGTTTGGACTAGATGACCTCCTGAGGTCCCTTCCAACCCTGATATTCTATGGACCTTTGGTCTGACCAAGTATGGATGTTCTTATCTTCCTCTAACAGGTCATATTTCACCAGGCCTGGACACTGCTGTGAGTGATCTGATTAGCTGCCACAGTAATTAACACAGCCTGCCCTCGTCTTCACTAACCCCTAAATCATGTTCTGCCCCATGACAATAACATGAGTCTCAGCAGCCACACACCTGTGGACACTATCGCCAACCACAGAGGCTCAAAAAATCGCTAGTCAGGCACCCAAAATCATGAGAGCGGCTTAATAATCAGAATCTTGTCTAGCTATTGACAGCTATTCTTTGGATTTGCCTCCTAGTTTCTGAGCCTTTAGGATGCGCTGGGGGTCACATTTTCAAGCTTTTCTTTGGGACCCAGAGGGTTAAAGACGCACTTTTCTTTTAAAAGCGAGCTGAGATGTGCACGTGATCCCACAAGCTGTAAGGAAAATCACCAGTTTTCACCAGACTCATAATAAACTCATGGGAGTTGCTAAAGCTGTGGGCTGGACCTCTGGAGAGTGGAGGTAAATGAGCGAAAGCTCAAATATGCACATTTGAGGAATATGCATTGCCTCATTTGCATAACCCCTTGCCAGCAAATCCATCCTTTAATACATGCAGTGAATCCTACCAATTCCCCCCTCTCTAGCTTGTCCCGCTTCCACGGTTTGTCATCCTCCTCTCTCTCTCTCTCTGGCTCCCCCTTTCCCTCACGTTGCCCTGTCTACCCTGGACAGCAGCACCTGCATTTCCCCCCAAGCTCTGGGCGTGGAGGGACAGAGGATCTCCCTTCTCCTCCCTCCGCATGTGCTGGGAATAGGGAGCCAGCTCTGTGCTGCTGTGGGGGGTTGACCACGTCCCTCCTGCTCAGGCTTGCAGTTCCCCCTACTGGCCAGTGCCTGCAGAGAGCCCTATATTCCACTGGCCAGTCACAGTGGGCCTTGGAGGAGTTTCCTGGACTGATGTATTATTATTAATAAAATAATAATATTTGTATTGCAGTAGGGCCTAGAGGCCAGGGCCCCATTGCGCTAGGTGCTGTACAAATGTGTAACAAACAGGCAGCACTCCCCCAACCAAACTTGCAATCCAACTGCAAGATGACAGGCAACGGGGGGAGATGATGGGCAGGTCAGGGGAGCCCAAGGTAATGGTGAGACCGTTGTTAACTGAGTAATAAACAGTGATCACAGCACATAAACTGCCTAATCATTGTCTTGAAGGCATCATGGTGGAGGTTGTGTTTTAAGGAAGCGTTCCAAGGAGGATAATGCAGTGAGCCTTTCAGTGACAACGGGCATGTGCAGGTGTCTCTCAAGGCAGATGCTGAATGCAATGGGTATTGCACAGGTGTCACGGAGGGTCTGATCTGAAGAGAATGGGGCTGCGGGGTGGTACTGAGGGCAGCGTTTGGCCTGAAGAATCGTTATTGATAGTGACAATGCACAAGAAGGGAAGGAAGATCCCAGCTCGATTCTCAGCAGGGCTTGACAGGACCACCATCTGAAGAAATCACTCTTTTCCCAGTCAACCGAGCCCATCTGCTTTGAAGTCAGCGAGAGGGAAGGAACGTGGGATCCCACAGTGCTCAAGGCACTTTGAGGTATTTCTCTTTACAGGCAAGCTAGGTCGTTGCTCACCATGGATCACTGGCAGCCTCTCTGCATGCAGAGGGTGGGTGTGTTCACTGTGTGAATCTCTCCCATCCTATTGTGATGGCTGCCGTCTTGGTCAGCACCCTGGGATCGAACCAGAGCCAAAAAATAGCACAAGTTGCAACAACTTGAGCTCAAGAGCCAGCCTGGTGAATGCCTGTGGTAACGGACTCCTATCCTCTGGGATCTGGCAGTAGTGTGTTATGTTATCACTTGGTCACCTATGCGATCTTCCATGAGAAGGTATCATAAGTGTGCTGGGTGACAGCACTTAGAACAGGCTTGGGGTACTACGCAAATGATGCTCTTAGATACAATAAGTGGCGGCAGCTGGAGGTATTGTTCTCACAGTTGCCTTGAGCACAGTCCATGGCTAGGTGCAGAGAGCAGCACTCCGACGAATGACCTTTAGGTCTGTCAGGGGAAGAGATGGATCTGGCATTTCCTCCCTGCATTATTGACAGCCTAGCTCCATGCCTTCATGCGGAGATGACCCATGGGGGACCCTGAGCAACGTCTCAGTCTCTGCTTCATGCTTAAGGAGCCCATATAGTGCAATAATTCTAGAGGGGCAGCAACCTAAGTTCCCTCTCAGCTGCACAGTCAGGCTATCAAGGGCCGTGCAGGCATGCAGTGAGGAGAGGCGCCTCTCCCCTGGCCCCAGAGATGCCACGGCAAGAGAGGGGTGGGAGGAGTCCTCTCTCCCCACCGCAGCCCTGGGGCAGCCTGCACCTCAAGCCCCTCATCCCTGGCCCCACCCCAGAGCTCGCACCCCAGCCGGAGCCCTCACCTCCTTCACCCAACCCTCTGCCCCAGCCCTGAGCCCTCTCCAACCCCCAAACCCCTCATCCCTGACCCCACCCTGGAGCCCTCAAACCCCCACACCCAATCCTCTGCCCCCAGCCCTGAGCCCCCTCCCACACTCCGAACCCCTCAGCCCCACCCACGCCACACATCACCTTCATATTGGTGAACGTAAGAAAATTCATTCCACACATGGATGTAAAAAACTAGAGGGAACACTGAACTATCAACTCTCTAGGATCTCTCCACCCCACCCTCTCCTTTGCAAACTCACAATGGGGAAGCCATCACTTGATCACCCCATTAACTTTGCAGACACAGAAATGGCTTTCAGGTCCCCAGCAGGAAATGTCAGTACTAGGTGCAATGGATGTGATGTGGGTCTTTGCACAGCTAAAATACTTGCCTGGGTCAAGGGAGGCAGAGGAGAAAGGCTGAATCAATCACTGATCTCCTGTGGTTTCGCTCCTTCAGGAATCCACTCCATTTGGGAACCATGTGTTCAGCCACAACCAGGTTTGTTTATCTCGATCTCTGAAGCGGGCAGCAGCATGGAAGGGGCGGGGGAAGGAAAACTTCAGGGGCTGAGTGAGAGAATAATTATTAACTTTGTAAAATGCAGTTTGGTTATTTAAAGAAATATTGGACCATAATCAACCTTGGGGGTAAATCCATTGATTTCAGCAGAGTAACCACCCCCATAACCTTGGCACACACTGACCACTCCTTCTTTTCATTTTTGTAGGATCCCGTGTGCTGGAGTAAGCTAGTGGAATGGGACTTATAGCAGGGTCTCCCCAAACCAAGTGTCAGACACTGCTTCTGCCTCAGTTTCCCAACTCTCCCATAAGCCAGTAGACCGACTCACTGGCCAGTGGGCCAACCAGCTCCCATCCATCAGTATTTCAGTCCCTTTCCTCTTAGATGGATTTATTGTTCAAACACAGGCTGATGTCAATCAAGACAGGTAAACCAGCTCATGCTACCTGGCCTCTCCTAAGACCTCTACTTCAGACAACTTCTGTTGCTCCCGACAGAGCAGGCTCTCTCAGGCAGGTCTTTTGCTTCACTGGCATGGCAAGATTCTTCCTCCTCTGATCCCGAGTCTTCTGCAGCCAGCCTGCCCAATGCAGCTGCTTGCTGACCCTTTATCTCACCACCTGAGAGGCAGTTGGGGCCACACCCAACTCTCTTAAAGGGGCCACATCCTCCATGTCGAAGGGCTGCTCTCTGTGTCTGAAGCAGTCCACGAATAACCCCACTTAAGTCCATGATGCCAAGGCCCTCGGTAGGATCAGCCACGCCTCAGCAGTAAAATGGTGTATAGCACGTTATCAGCCCAGTGCCTCAGCGTAGTTGTAGACACAATAGTAGCATCTTCTGTAGCCATGAAATCGCAAAGGTTTTATTATTGTATTAAAATTCTTTTAGTTCATATTTAACGTAACCCGGTTTTTAAAATATATATATATATATCCTCTCTTTTAGAGCTGCACAAAGGAGAAGAGTAAACACTGCCTTTTTTGGAAGCCAGGAGCTGACCGTAGAACGGATTGAATGGCTCACAAACCAATGAACATTTGTTGTCTTGATTGGAAAGTCCAGCAAATGGTGCTGGCAAACCTGAGTTTAGGAAAATAACGAGGAAGGGCACAGGATGCTGCATCATGCTACATCCCTCCATAAAACAACCCCAAATCGCTGGAAAGCACGGTCACATCCTGCTGGTTAAAAAGACAATAGCAGCAAGGCTCTGGTGTAGCCCTCTCTGAAAAAACATGGAAACCAGACATAAGAGTGAAAGCTCGGGCAGAGCCGTGTTCTGAGAAGGCCACCAGGAGCTAGCGGTATTTGGCACATGCCACTTCATGTATATATTAGAAGGAGAAACTGGTTTGCTTTTTCCCTTGTTTAAAAAAGAAGCCAAAAAACAATTTGTTACAGCCCCTCCTGTAGCAGAGTCAGGAGGAAACGATGAATGGCTCGGGACGAATTATTTATAATAATAGTGCCACATTCGTTATTATGACTGCCGTAGCACCTAAAAGCACCAGTCATGGACCAGGACCCCACTGTGCTAGGTGCTGTACAAACCCAGAACACAAATACGGTCCCTGTCTCAAGATGCTTCGAGTCTAAGCATAATAATCCCTGGCTCTTGTTCTTTTCAACTCTCAAAGTGCTTTTCAAGGTGATCAGTATCATTATCCCCATTTTACAGAGGGGGAAACTGAGGCACAGGGACGGAAGTGATTTGCCCAAGCAGATTAGGGCAGAGCTTGGAATTGACCCCAGTCTCCTAAATCCCGCTTCAATGCTCCGTGTTCTAGACTATATTGCACAAGGCAAGAGTTGATTGAGGTCTTCAGGTGCTGCGTTATTATTACATAAGAACTTCCAGACTGGGCCAGACCAATGGTCCATCTAGCCCTGCATCCTGTCTCTGACAGCAGCCAGTGTCAGAGCATTGGTGGAGTACACAGTTTGAGTGATCCACCACTGTCTTACACTCCCAGTCAAAGGTTAAGGATCACCCTGAGCATGGGGTTCCATCCCAGAACGTCTTAGGTAATAGACATGGATGGACCTATTCTCCATGAACCTATCTAGCTCTTTTTTGAACCTACCTACGCTTTTGGCCATCACAGCATCCCATGGCAATAAGTTCCACAGGTTAACTGTGCGTTGTGTGAAAAAGTACTTCTGCTTCGTTGTATTAAACCAACTGCCTATTAATTTAATCGGGTGGGGCCTGATTTTTGTATTGTGGGAAAGGGTAAATTACATTCCTCTGGTCCCCTTTTCCACACCATTCATGATTTTAGAGACCTCTATCATAACCCTACTTAGTCGTCTCTGTTCTAAAATAAGCAGCCCTAATCTTTCCTCGTATGAAAGCCGTTCCATACCTTGGATCAACTTGGTTGCCCTTCTCTGAACCTTTTCCGGTTCCACTATATCCTTTTTGAGATGGGGTGACCAGAACTGGACACGTTATTCAAGGTGTGGGAAAACCATGCATTTATATAGTGGCCCTATGAGCTTTTCTGTCTTATTTGCTATCCCTTTCCTAATAGTTCCCAACCTTCTGTAATTATTTGTTTGAGGACTTTATTATTAATTATTGTTATTATTACACCTCCAGGGATCAGGGATCCATTGTACCTGGCCTTGTACAAGCAAAAACCACAGAGCCTGCCTCTGCCCCTAAGAGGTCACGGTGTAGGATTCACACAGTGAACACCAGAGAGGTGAGGGGAGGGAGGAAGGGTCATGGTGGTACCAGAAGCATTTGTCATAGTGGTCTCAGCAGCCACTGAAAGATGCCAACAGCCAACTTTTCAAATGTGTGCCCCCCAGTCATGCCCATTTCAGACACCACTCCAACAAGAAGCGGAGTCCCCTTAACTCTGATGGAAATCAGTGGGAGTTTGAGGCTTTCAGCATGCTCCTGGAGGCTTTCAGGCCCAGATCTGGACCTCAGAATCCTGCAGGATTGGGCCTCAAATGTTCATGCACCTGTCTGTGTTTTAGGTGCTAAAGTGATGCAATGATAATAACAAATAAACGTCAATTATAAGCCCAATTTTGGCCTCTCAGACCTACCTGAAATCCATAAACAATGGAACATCAACATTAAAAGCACTCAGTGGGGTCAGAGTCTGCGTTAGAACTTTTCTACCCTAGTCAAAGTGAACTGGATAAGGAGTCCCTGAATTGAAGCATCATAATCAGAGGATCAGAGGGGTA
Source organism: Chelonia mydas (assembly GCF_015237465.2). Classification (NCBI taxonomy): domain Eukaryota; kingdom Metazoa; phylum Chordata; order Testudines; family Cheloniidae; genus Chelonia; species Chelonia mydas. Next base: position 255,508,847 of record NC_057850.1, read on the forward strand.
GCCGTGGTAGTCTGTATCCACAAAAACAACGAGGAGTTTAGCGGCATCTTAAAGACTAACAGATTTATTTGGGCATATGCTCTCGTGGGTAAAAAACCCACTTCTTCAGATGCATGGAGTGAAAATTACAGATTCAGGCATGACTATTCTGACACACGAAGAGGAGGGAGTTACCTTACAAGTGGAGAACCAGTGCTGACCAGGCCAATTCAGTCAGAGAGAGAGGAGAGACTGTTGCGTTCAAGGATCACTCCACTCTTGAGGTGCTTGCAAAAGCTCTGCTTCATTCTATGTCCTGTTCCCTAGCTGCTCATAACACCATCTTTGCAGCGCCATACTCAGACTCGGTGTCTGGGAAGTTCTGCCCTTAAAGGAACAGCTCCCAGCACCTTAAGGGTCACCAGAGACCAGTGAGTCTGTGCCACTTTGCAGCAAAAACACCAGCAATCCAAAATGACAACACGGAAAGAGGGAGAGAGAGAAAAAAAGATTACTGGAGTGTCCCGCGGCAACTGCCCTTTAAGAAGAGTTAGGTCCAGTCCGCCCAGAACTGCCTTAGGAAGGCCTCACCTCGGGGTAACTGACTGCTCTAGGTAGCTGATTAAGCACCTGGACATAGTAAAGGTTACCCAGGCCCAGTTACAGGGGAACTCAGGGAGTGCCTATAGAGAGGAGCCCCCAGAAGAGGGCTGAAGAGGGGACACTGGAGGGTGAGACCTGAATGGGGAGCCTGTCAGAGGTGATCCAAGAGAGATCATAGATGGAGATAGCAGGTATGCAAGAGGGTCTCAGCTAGGGGTTTCTCCCAGACACTGTCTGGAAACCCAGCCTGGCAAGGATCACCTGCTGTCCCTGGAGAAAGGTCGCAGTGGACAGACCTCTCCAGATCCCAGATTCTAGAGATGGATCTTACTCTGGTAGAGGCAAGAGGGCTAATGCCGGGGCAGAGACCAGAACTGAGAGACGCCCTGGGGAGAGCTTGGATAGAGGTGAGCACTGGTGGGGCGGGGGGGGGGGGCAGATGGACTAAGAATGGCTAATATGTAGGGGGCAGAGTTTTGTTTATGGTTTGTGTTGGCCTTTCCGTTACTAAATGAGGCCGTCTGAAAGGGTGGGACTTTTTGGCATCCGTGCGTCTGTCTGGACCGGTTGAGACTCTGGGTGAGGTGAAAAAAAATCAAGGGTTCAGGGGGCATGCCACGTCAGCCTGGAATGATGATACAGAGTCACCCAGAGCCCGAGCCAGCCTGCCCTTGAGGTCACAGGAAAAACTCTCATTGACTGAATGAGCATTGGGTTTGGTCCTGAGTCAAGATCTAGGGCCCGATCTAAAGCCTGCTGATGTCAAGGAGATTCTTGCCACTAACTTCAGTGGACTTTGGACCAAGCGCTTAGGCCCAGATCCTCCAAGGTGTTTAGGTGCCTCATTCCCACTGGGAGTTTAGGGCTGAAATACCTTTGCAGGTCTGGGCCTTAGCACTTTAAAACTGGTTCATAAGACTCCTCTTCTTTGCTAGGCCCTACCCTCAGCCTACCCTTGCCCACCCATAGCCTCCAGCCAGGCTGCGTTCACCCCTGTGCAGAGGGCCAGCGCAAAGCCTTTTGAGCTACTTAAGCCACCCTAATACCTTAATAAAATGGGTGAATCCCACCTTTCATTTAAAAACAATAGTATGTTTCTAGCCCTTATGGTTGCAGAGAAAAGCTTGGAAAGGTAAAGCCTAAATGCTCCAAAGCTGGAAAGCTGCTGGATCTTGCCCACGTGCTCAGGATCCAACTGATTGCCATATTTGGGGTCGGGAAGGAATTGGCAGAGACCTTGGGGGGTTCTCGCCTTCCTCTGAAACATGGGGCACGGGTCACTTGCAGGTTTAAACGAGGGTAAATGGTGGATTCTCTGTCACTTGTAGTCTTTAAATCATGATTTGAGGACTTCAGTTACTCAGCCAGAGGTTAGGGGTCTATTACAGGAGTGGGTGGGTGAGGTTCTGTGACCTGCAATGTGCAGGAGGTCAGACAAGATGATCTTGATGGTCCCTTCTGGCCTTAAAGTCTATGGGGTAAATAAAAAAGAACACAACATTTGTTGTATTTTTAAATACAACAGTTTCAAGCTAATCTCATTATTCCTAGGGACTCATTTTGTGATTTTGTAAAAAACCTTCCCACAGCCACACAGGAAATGTATAGGTGAACCAGGGATTAAACCCACATCTCCTGAGTCTCATTCCACTGCCCTCTCCCCTAGATCATCCTTCCTCCCTCAGAGGGTTTCACATGGGGCCCTCAGAGGGAAGGTTCGCTCCTAGCCCACTACCGACTTGCCCACCCAATGCATTGCACTGGCTTGAACTTGTGCAGACTCCAAGATCATCTGAAAGCCCAACGTGAGGTGCAAAGCTCAGCTTCTCTGAGCGATTTCTTCCTCTTTGCCCGTGTCAAACTCAGCCTTAAAAAACAAAGGCAGCTCCCTCCAAACCCAGGCGGGTTTTCCCAAATTCACCCGGCAGGGATCCAAAACGATGTGGAAAAAGATCGTTGTCTTAGACTAGAACGGGACATGTGGGCTGACATGTACACTCTGTTTCTTGGCCCTATGTGATTTGAAACCTCTGAGGCAAAGCCTGGGATGAAGGTTTTATAATAAAATGCTAATTACCTGTGAGCATGGTCTGGGAGCGTGAACACAGAATATATTAAATGCTTTGAATGAGGCTGTTGAAATGCAGGTTACAAAAAAAAATCCAAATCCTTCTAAACCAAGGAAATTCAGAGGGAGATCTGCCTACCCCTTATCCCTGCATTGGCACTGCTTATAATATGACCTGACTGATTGGCAAAGTCCCCCGGAGCCAGGCTCCAAAAGGCCACACAAAACACTTTACCACTTGCTAGAGGAGGAATGACCACATTCAGCCCTGGGGCTCTATTTGCCATTTCTGGGAATGAGCAGCTCCTGTTGACAATGGGAATTGTTTGTTCAGTGCAGAGGGAGGACTGGGGTCCTGGGCCAAGATCCACAAGAGATATTTCTAGGTATGTCTACACTGCAATAAAAGACCCGGGCCAGGGCCACAGCTGGCCTGGGTCAGCTGACTTGGAGCCGTGGGGCTCGGGATATGGGGCTAAAAATTGACGCACAGTCTTTCGGGCTTGGGCTGGAGCCCGGGCTCTGAAACCCCACGAGAGCGGAAGGGCTCGGAGCCCAAGCTCCAGTCTGAGCCTGAATGAATATGCTACAATTTTTAGCCCCACAGCTGAAGCCCCATGAGCCCACGTCAAATGACCTAGGCGCTCAGACTTGGTGCCACGGCTTTTTTATTGCCGTGGAGATGCACCCTTGATGTCTTACTCCCAATGAAATCAGTGGCAGGGCCATACAATTCCAATTTCTCCTGCAATAAAGGGTCTCTTGTTTTAACGGACGTAATTCACCTTGCAGGGATCTGGGGGCTCTGCTTTCCTCCACCACTCATGATTCACACTGTGTGCTTATGCACCCCGACTGTCCCCCCAACCTCAGCCTGTCCTCTGAGGCTCCAGACAAACCAGGTAAGTGGCAAGAATCCAGGAGGCAGGGTGAAACACACGAGAACACAGCAGCTAGCGTGAAACAGAGGAAAGATTGCAAGCTCTTTTTGTTCTGTGTTTGTACAGCGCCTAGCACAATGGGGTCCCATCCGTGATGAGGGTTCCGAGGTGCTGCCACAATACAAATAAATAAATTAATAATAATATACTGAGTCAAATCTTGCTTTGCTACACTGCGTAGATCTGAAGTCACTGTATTTATGCTTGTGTAAGTGCATGGTGTTTCCGCTGATTTGAGTGGAATTGCTCCAGATTAACCCCGATATAATTGATGGCAGAATTGGACACAGAGTGACTAAAATGACCAATTATAATTATAATAATAATAAATATCTAGCTCTTATATAGCAATTTTCACCAGCGGATCTCACAGTACTTTACCAAGAAGATCAGGATCATTGTTCCCCACTTTACAGATGGGAAAACTGAGGCACACGGCAGGGAAGTGACTTACCCAAGATCATCCAGGAGGCCAGTGGCAGAACCAGGACTAGAACCCAGATCCCCCATTCCAATGCTGTGGCCACTAAGCAAGACTGCCTCCCATGTCACATCATTAATTTCCATGGCCCTTTACAAACAGGGAATTGATCAAATTCTTTATCTTACAGACCTTTCCAGTCTAAGGTAGATGAGACAGAGAACTGCAGGCCATGGGAAAAAAGTTCTGGTAAGGGAGGGAGTCGTTTGATAAGTGAGCAAGTTAGAAAGGATCCATGAAAATATCTGGGATTAAGCATGAATCTGAAAAAGAGGGAGGGTTTGTGGTGGACAGGAAATGGGAGATTGTTCATCTTTTGGGGTAGTGGAGGGGGAATGAGAAGGAGGTACAAATCTGAGGATGGATGGGTGGTGATGATGGAAAGGGTGATACAGAGAAGAGAATGGAAGCATAAGAAGCAAGAAGAGAAGAGAGCAGGGTAACCAGAAAGTGGGATATAGGAGAGACACAGAGAGAGATCCCACTTTTTTCAGTCTTCTGCTGTGTTTTCACTCTGTTCTTTTAGTCCCAGTCAGTTACACTATGTACTCAGGTAGTGCCCAGATGCCCCAATCATGACCTCGTGCCACACAAACAAGAGAGCTGGGAGAGAGATGCCAATGCACCAGCGTAACGGCTGAGATCAGCTGAGGCCCATTTGAGGCCTCCAGGCAGGATGCAGGATGCGCAGTATTGAGATTCACTAGCGCCAGAACTCAAGTGACCCTCAGGGCCTGGTGGGAGACACACTGCTTTGGTCAAGCATGTGTGTGTCTCTTGACCACCAACGGATTATTTATTAGATGTTTGGGGGTGGGCAGTACAAGGGAGGGGGTATGTGCTGTCTGTCTTGGGCAGCTTCTTTTACTGTGTTGTTACATTATTTATATCACAGTAGCATGGAGAGATCCCAGCTGAGATTGGGGCCTTGCTGTACAAGACACTGTACAAACACAGGATGAAAAGACGATCCCTGCCCCAAAGAGCTTACAGTATAGACAGACAAGACAAACAAAGCACAGGAGAAAGAGAATCATTATTCCCATGTTTGCAGATGCGGAACTGAAGCACATCATTCTAAGACTCATATCCTCAAAGATTTTTAGGCACCCAACTCCCCTGGATTTAAATTGGAGTTAGGCACCTAACTATATTTGAGGATCTGGGGCTAAGTGACTTGCCTAAGGTCAAACAGGGAGTCCATAGCACAGCCAAGAATAAAACCCCAATCTCCTGAAACCAGCACATAATCACCAGCCTTCTTCTTGATTCGTGCTGCATAGTGTTGGTCATGTGACTGAGTACCTAGCCAATGGGATGCTCAATAGAGGAAATCATTAAAGAAACAAAACAGTGTCGAGTGATGCAGTAGCAATGAAGTATAAAGAGAGGCTCTGAATCTGCATTATTTGCAATCAACATGAGTTTAGGATGCACTAAGAACGCCAGAGTGGCGCCACCGGAGAGGCTGACGGTTGATGCTGGAGAGAGGGAGAAAAAATCGGCCATCATGGCTAGCCCTTCCCTTTTTGTGAACTGACAAAGTGCTACTAAGGTAACGGCCATCCTCACAATATTGTTTCCTTGACGAAACAGCTTACACTGAGCTGGGCTGAAATAATATGTTTTTTCACCTGCAGGAGTGAAACATTCAAGACGGCATTCCAAGACGGATCTGGTTAAGGTCATAAAAACTTTGTGGTAGCCTATATGTTATTTTTATGCATATGCTTAACACCATGTATTTTATAAATGTGCTAAAGACTCATAAATCACTTACAGCATAGTGTAACACACTTGGGTCTCTTACCAAGGTATCTGATGCACACACACTCAGACCCACAGAGAGATCTGCCACCATCTGGGTGCAGTTGAGGGATGGGGAGCGCGGTTTACTTGTCTTCTCTGTCAGAGGTTGTGAGAGCGGTCACTGTACCTGTGATTGATTAATAGTCAAAATGAAGACAGCTCGCGCTTGGGAACCACACTACCCTGGTGTTCGTAGGCAGTCTAAAGAGTAGGAGGAAAGAAAGGAGAGTTGCGTGGGAATTATATTGCAGAATGGCGGGAGAGCACCTGTTGTGGAAGTGGCAGAGAGGTAAATTCAGTGAAATGCATGCCTCTGCAAAACTAAAGCAGGACTTAGTAATGGCTCTAAAAATCTCGTGAGAACAGGTTTTCCCACGAGATTTCACAGCCCTCAGTTTACTGGGTTTGATGCAGGAATTCCCAGGTGACATTTTATGGCTTCTATTATCCCTAAGGCCAGACTAGATGGGCCTTTCTGGCCTTAAAATCTGTGACCACATGGAACTTGCCATAGGAGACTGGGTCAATCATGCTTCAGGTCAGACATCCTGACTCCAGCAGTTGCCTACAAATGATACTTGTATGCAAAAGCAGAGGGTCTCTCTATCTGGGGGAAAGATTGTCCAGTGCTGTACTTAGTGAGATGGAGAATTCCTTCCGGTGTCAGCATTGCCTGTCATTCATCTGCTGTAATGAGAGGGCAGAGTTTTGCAACAACTCCACAGCTATCAAAGACTCCAAAGAGATCCCGGGACACACACCATGGCCATTAAGAACATCACAGCAGCAGCAGAGATATCTCCATTGGCTGTTCACAGTATAGACTCTATGACGCCCCGCTGATCAGCTCCGATTCCTTCCAGGAAGCAGGCAGCGATACTCAACCACCCTAGCAAGTTCATTACACAGTATTGGTACTCAAGGCCATGGAGTTACATTGGGAATCAATGCGCTCCACGGAGTTGCAAACTAATGAAGGAATTGGCACCACTTTGAGACTAGAACCTCACAAGGTCATCTGGTTCTTGAGTGTCTGTTTAGCTCAGAGCGCAGAAGCCTTGCGACAAAGACCAGATTTTCTCTACTTGAGCAGTGCTGAACATGCTGACTGGTCAACAAGTTTATTATTACTAGTAAGTGTCTTTCCAGAGGCAGCATGGTCTAGTGGGTAGATCAATAGACTAGGACTCAGGAGACCTCAGTTAAGTCCCTGATACTTGACAAGTCACTTCATCTCTTTGTGCCTTTCCTTTTCCCTTCCACCCTGCATCCATTTAGGTCAGAAGCGGGCAAGAACCGTCTCTCACTATGTGTCTGTACAGCACCAGCCGTAAAGGCGCTCTGCGCAGGGGGCCAGCACTTTGCCTCTGTAGGGTGACCAGATAGCACGGGTGAAAAATCAGAATGGGGGAGGGGTAACAGGGTCCTATAGAAGAGAAAGCCCCTAATATCAGGACAGTCCTGATAAAATTGGGACGTCTAGTCATGGTAATCGCTTGAGTCGCCCTGAGGCCCTTCAGTTGGGCGCCATTGGGACTTAAGAGTGCGAAGTCTTTGTGCTGCACAGAGGGATCCATGATAGAGATAGAGAGAGAGAGAGAGAGAGAGAGAGAGAGAGAGAGAGAGAGAGAGATAGATAGATAGATAGATAGAGGGGGTGTATGGGGAGGGAGGGTGTATGGGGGTAGATAGATAGATAGATAGATGGGGTGGAGATAGATAGATAGATAGGGTGGAGATAGATAGGTAGATAGATAGATAGATAGAGGGGGTGTATGGGGAGGGAGGGTGTATGGGGGTAGATAGATAGATAGATAGATGGGGTGGAGGTAGATAGATAGATAGATAGATAGATAGATAGATAGATAGATGGGGTGGAGGTAGATAGATAGATGGGGTGGAGAGAGATAGGTAGATAGATAGATAGATAGATACATAGATAGATAGATAGATAGATAGATATTCTGCCTCTGCAAAATGCTGGGGTTCTTAACGCAGTTTTTACCGACTCTTTGTCCAAGCAAACTCCCATTGACAGCTATAGGCATTTGCCTGAAAAACAGTCTCCGGATCGGGCCCCCATGTGGCAGTGTCAGCGAGACAGCAGAGAGCGAAGAGGTTAACGGGGTGGTGCAAGGGGATATAACTCGGGGTAAAGGGGTGTGCGATGAAGGGGTGTACGCCTGCAGGGGGTGGGGGGATTGGTGAGAGCGAACACATGAGAGAAATTCTCTACATAAAGAGAATCAAAGGGTAAATCCAGCTCCTCTGCTGTAGCTGAAAGTAGCATATAGTCATGTTCCCCTGGATACTGTGTCCTTGCGTATATTCTCTCATGGACCAATTTAGCAATGGTCTCAAGTTTTCAGTTCCTGCAAAACAAAAATCTCATAGATTCCCAAACCCACAAGGGCCGGCGGTGGGTATGGATTCGGCCAGAATGCGTAATATAAGAGGGTGTTTGTTGGTAGCCTGGGATAAGCCCAGATCTTAGCCCTGCCTGTCAGCTCAGACAGCCGCTTGTTTTAGCACAATAAGAAAGTGTGATTCATGATATATTGATGGTATCGCCAATCCAGTGGGGGACTCCCGGTGCCAACCTGGAATCTCTCGCTCCCGGCCAGCAAAACATTCGTCAGCAGCTTTTCAAAACACAAGAGAACAAGAAGAAATACAGTCCGAAGCACCCGTGCCAGGAGCTGACACTTTGGGCTGTGCTTGGAAGGCTGTGGGTAGGCGTTGTGCGTGCGTGGATAGACCATGACGTAAAGGGGCAGGAGGGTGCGCCTGGAGACGGGACCCATGCCCACCCCCCACCATCAATTTGGTTCCAAATCTTGAACAAACAGCAAGGAAGAGAGCACCACACACATACACACACCCCACACACTCTGGTGGGAAACTGTAGCCGTGAATGGATCGCTAATAGCCCAGGGTGAATTGCCAGTTTCCCCACCACAATGAGGAACTCAGGGCCTTGCTTGGATTAGCCACCCCCTACTGGGAGAGGGAGGCCCAGGATGGTGAGTGTATATTTTCACCATGATTTGTATTAGGGTAGCACTTACAGGCCTCAGCTGCACATCGATCACTTGCTGATTTAAACTTGTGTAAATGGTGGATTCTCTGTCACTTGCAGTCTTTAAATCAAGGTTTGAGGACTTCAGTAACTCAGCCAGAGGTTATGGGTCTATCACAGGAGTGGGTGGGTGAGGTTCCATAGCCTGCAACGTGCAGGAAGTCGGACTAGATGATCATGATGGTTCCCTCTGGCCTTAAAGTCTATGATAGGAGGGCCTGGTTGCGCTAGGTGCTATGCATACCCATGGTAAGAAACTCTCCTAGCCTGGAAGATTTTACAGTCTAAATCCCACCTGGGATTAGGGTTGTTCTACGGTTGGCGTCAGTTTAGTAAAGGCTCAAAGGCCAAGACTATAAAAGGGCTCAAAAAGACCTAGACAAATTCATGGAAGATAGATCCATCAGTGGCCATTAGCCAGGATGAGCAGAGATGGTGTCCTGAGCCTCTATTCGCTAGAAGCAGGGAATGGGCGACAGAGGATGGACACTTGATGATTACCCATTCTGTTCATTCCCTCTGGGCACCTGGCACTGGCCACTGTCAGAAGACAGGATACCTGGCTAGATGGACCTTTGGTCTGATCCAGTATGGCCGTTCTTATGTTCTTACTTTGCTTCCTCTCTTTTTAACTTTCTCTCTCCAATTTTCTCTCTTTTTCTCTCCACCCTGCTATCCATATCTCTGGCTATTTATCTCTGTTAAATCAACCTAAGCTACACAACTCCAGCTACGTGAATAACGAAGCTGGAGTCGACGTTGCTTAGGTTGATTTACCACAGGGTCCACACTGTGCTGAGTCAATGGCAGACACACTCCCGTTGACTTACCTTACTCTTCTCGTTCGGGGTAGAGTACCGGGGTTGACTGGAGAGTGATCTGCGGTCGATTTGGCGGGTGTTCACTAGACCCGCTAAATCGACCCCGGTGCATCGATCCCCAGAGCATCGATCTGGGGGGTAGACATAGCCTCTGTCTCTCCCCATCCCCACTTTCTTGTTCTCTGTCTTTCCCTCACTCCATCTCCCAGAGACCCTATTTAATCACTGCAGGGCATGGACAATTTTGCACTAAAGTGAATGGTTGGTACTTGTATATCACGAGGAGAGAATGGGGCCCCAGAGCTGTCTACTGCTCCATGCTGGGGCGGTAAATATGAAAGAACTCTGCAGTTCTTGCCACCCATGTAGAGGCATCTCATGGTCAGGCCCAGCCAGTCCAGCAGCAGCAGTTTCCTCACATACCTGCTTTCCCAGGACTTAAACGCAGAGGACATGGCTAGTGGCTACTCAAATGGCTTGATCCAAAGCCCCCTGAAGCTGAGTCCCATTGAATTCAGGGGGATTCCGGCCCTTAGTCCTCAGAGTGAAAGGAGAACTGCTGCTGCGTCATGCCCTCTCCTGAGTCCCTCTCTTCTTTGCAAAAGGAAGAAAAAAAGACCATGCCTTTTGAGTCTTTGCTACGCATTGTTTGGGTCTCTGCTGTGCCTTTGGCATTGAGGAGGTGGAGAAGTGTCTCTTCTGCCTTTCCCTCCCCTCTTCCACATCCCCCCTGCCTCTGCATCCCATTGGTGGGGAAGATAGCATGGTATGTTATTGTCCTGGTGCCCCCGGGGCATTCTGCTGGCAGTGGTGGGTGGGACAGCCAGGGACTGTCCTTCCCTGGGTCAGTGAGGATTAGTCAGAGCAAAGCTGACACACTGTCAGTCAGCCTGACGCTTCTGCCCTCTTTGCTCCACCCCAAAACACACAATCCCCCGCCTATTTTGTCTCATCTCAGAGCCTTGTTCCCTACAGCCCATTATGTGAGGAACCTTCTCCTGGCCTGGACCACCATGTCGCACACCTCTGCTCTTCAAAGTCCCTGTGGCAGAGCAGAGGTATAAACCCCTTAGATGCCCTGCTAAAGGGGTGACTCCTCCCCTGCTTCCCAGCAGAGCAGCCAAGTGGAGGGGCACAGACACTCAACAAGGAGCTCAGCTGCAGACCCTAAGGAGGGCAGGAGAATCAGCTGAGCCAAGTGGAGCCAGCTGGGCTGGTCACTGGGAGGAGATATAAACCCAGGGAAAGGCTCAGAGAGGAGGCTAGCCAGGGGAGAAGACAGGGGGACTACAGCTCTGTCTCTACTGACTGCAGGAAGCCTCAGGGGCCAGAAGACCCAGGGAAGGGGTCAGTGTGGGGATCTGTGCTGGGGGAATTGGGGCTGCGCTAAGCACTGTAAATAAAAAGACACTGGTGAAACAACTGAAAGAGGCGTTGGGACCCCTTCCTTGACCAGACTGTGCACAGGGATGCGAGGCAGGGAACTTGTGCACACCCTGTGACAGTCCCTCTTTAAAACACACTTCTTTCCAAGAGACCTGTTTACACACTGAAATTGCCCCTTTTAACTCCAGTTTAAGTAAACTAGTGCAAACCCCTGTCCTTTGATTTCAGAGTGGCTTGCTTCAGTTTTGTTTAATCTATTATTTTTATCATGGATATTATTCTATTATTTTTATCAGATGAAACTAAACCAAAATAATCTACTCTTGCATTGAAATAAGAATGTCTACATGCAAACTTGCACCAGTTTAACTTGTACACACTAGAAAGTTGTACCACTTTAACTATAATAGTTCTGAATTGGAATGAAAGCCAAAATTTTAGAAGTTTTCCACCAGAAGGAACAGGCCTCCATCTCTGGGGCAGTCCACCGTGAAATGTTTTGATTGCAATAAATTGGCGAATTCCAATGAAAAAATGTTCCCTTGGAATTTCTCCAACCAGATCGAGATATCATCATTAATCTCTGGGTGTATACTAGAGCTGGACATCATATAAGAAGCTTGTGCACAGACCACAGCCCATCATGCCGATCAATATTGTCTCATTGTTTCCCTGTATCCCCTCATCTGTCTGTGTCCATTTGTTGTCTCTTGTCCTATACGTAGATTGAAAGCCCCTTTGAGAACCATCTTTTTGTTCTGTGTTTGAGTCGTCTGTCAGTCGACTCGCGGTTGTGGGGCTCGTGCTGTGGGGCTCAAGGCTCCAGTGTAGATTGCCTCAGCTATAGACTCAAGGTGGTGGAGGAAGTATGATCGTTTGGGTTAGGCACTGGGCTGGGACTCAGCAGATCTGAGTTCAATTTCTGTCTCTGGTCCAGACTTCCTATGTGACCTTGGACAAATCATTTAGTCTCCCTACTCCTCAGTTCCCCATCTTGTAAATGGGGATAAAACTTCCCTATCCCACAGAGGGGTTGTGAGGATGTAATTTTAAGATGGGTGGAGAAAAGTGATTCTGTTTCACAGAGGATTTCATTGTTTCCGCTCAGCATGCCTGCATGGATCAAATAAACATTTGGGACTGAATTTTTCAACCTGTTGATGTTCTTCAATCACCGATGAGTCAGGAAAAAGATTCTCCTTGAAATGCAATGACTCCAGATCACCACAGTGACCCGGGCACATCAGGTAACAGATTAAACAGGGTAAGTAAGAAAGGGGTTGCTAATAGCAGTGCTACAGGTCTAGCGTTATCAGCACACCTTGGCAGGTAAGTGGACCTGTTGAATCATTACCTGTTTTCCCTCGCAATAGTCAGTCTCAAGATCTCACTCCAAGTGGAGGCACGTTGGCAAGGTGGTTTGGGGAAGCAGGCTTTGCCACTATCCGTGGTGAACTTGTTAAGTGGATACGCAAGAGGACTTCGGGGCTGTTGATCAGGGACATTTCACCAGCTGTAAATTCACAACAAAAAATATTTCCTTTTAATAGTCAGGCTTGCTTAGGAATTTCTTGATGTTGTTCTTTGGGGACTCCTTGGGACCCTGACTCTATCACTTCTTCACCTAACTCCAGCAGCCACCCAGAACATCAAGGAGGACTCTCAGGGTACATCTACACTGCACTGAGTCTCGGAGCCCTGGTCAATTGACTTGGGTTTGGGCTGTGGAGCCTGCAGTGCAGATGTTCAGGCTCCGGCTGTGAGATCCCTTGTGGGGTCTCATAGCCTGGGCTCCAGCCCAGGCCCGAATGTCTACACTGGAGCCATTAGCCCCACAGCATGAGCCCCACAAGCGCGAGTCGACTGACCTGGGCCAGTTGCAGCCATGCTGCAGGTCCTTTATTGCAATGTAGACCTACCTTCAGTGAACCACAGGCCAGGACCTGGGATTTGCTAAGTAGCTTCTACAGGGTTTTTATTTGGGATACCACATTTTTCTCCTTGAAAAAAACCAGAGGACCAAAACCAGTTCTGGTGGAAATCAGAACCCCTTCTAGTTATTATTAGTATTATTTATTATTCGTATCACCATAGCACCTAAGTACCCTAGTTATGAACCAAGACCCCATTGAGCTAGGCGCTGTACAAACACAGAACAAAAAGATGGTTCCCAAAGGGGCTTACAATCTAAGTGTAGGACAACAGACAGCAAACGGACACAGACAGATGGGGGAATACAGGGAAACAATGAGACAATATTGATCAGCATGATAGGCTATGGCCTGTGTACATGCTTCTTACATGGTAGGGTGAGGTTCTTAAGACAGTCAAGCCAGTTCATTCATCCCTAACCTTGTCTCCTCCTGCTAGCGTGCCTACATTGAGGACATTGTAAGTTTTCCCATCATCAGCCTCTGTCTAACATAATGAAGGGTGAGCCTCAAATAAGGGTAATTTGGGTTCAGATAATAAGAATTTGGGTCCAAGTGCTTGTATACTGCTTGACCAATTCTATTGAAGCCTCAGATAGATTAGTGATGGATATCATAGAAAATCAAACAGAGAAAGGTTGGCTTCTGTAGCACTTGCCCATGCAAGTATTCCCATTGTCATCAATGAGATGCACATGTAATTCATAGATTCCAAGGCCAGAATGGACCATTGGATCATCTCGTCTGACCTCCTGTTTAACACAGGTCAGAGAAATTCACGCATTTTCCCCTACATTGAGCCCATTAACTCATCATCATCATGTCAAATCCCAAAGGGTAGTAATCTCCTTGCAGATTGAGCACCACCCGGGTCAATCTCTAGCGAGGTCCTCAAGGTGATGGGGCTGGATATTCAGTTTATGCCCATCGTCGGCGATCTTACCACAACATCAAAGTGCTGGTGGCCTACATGATGGCTGACTGTGTAGCAGCATTCCTTGGTAAATGCACATCATAATTCATTGGTCTTCCATCCTAACAATATGCCCCTACCAAAAAAAAAAAAAAAAGCCACCAAACCCGAACCGGTGCTGATGGAGGTGGTTGCTGGGTTTGGCTACCAATATTGTCATTGCTGATCTCGTCCTGCCATTTAATATGGAGCTGCTGAGAAATATGAGGAGAATTGAAAATGTCAGTCTGCTGCTTTTCAGACTTTTCCAGAGTCCACGTTTCCCTCCCATACAACAGAGCGATTAAAACCACGGCCCTGTAGATCCGCAGCTTCGTCGCAAGCTTGTTGTTACAATGTCCCAGCACACAGGCTGCTGTGCCTAATAACTGGTGTTTGACTAAAGCATATCTTCCGGAAAGGCATCCACTTTTGCTCTGAAGACATCAAGAGATGGAGGATTCACCACTTCCCTTGATAGTTTGTTCCAGCAGTTAATTACCGTCATGGTCAAAAAATTGTGTCTTGTTCCTAATATGAATTTGCCTGGCTTTAACTTCCAGCCATTAGTGCCTCGTATTTAAAGTGCCACTTAACCTTGGGGTTACAGAATTGGTCTCTAAATAAATGACCCTGTTCATACAGGGTTCCAAACAACCCTGAGAGGATAATAACCTTCCATTACTTCTGTCTATTCTCTTCTGTTAGAGGCAAGCTGGCTAAGGTAAGATCTTTTATTTGACCAACTTCTGCTGGTGAGGAGACAAACTTTGGAGTTATGCAGAGCTCTTCCTCAGGTCTGGACCCAACAGAAGTTGATCCTATAAAACAGTGTTTCCCAAACTTGGGACACCACTTGTTCAGGGAAAGCCCCTGGCGGGCCGGGCCAGTTTGTTTACCTGCCGCGCCCACAGGTTTGGCTGATCGCGGCTCCCACTGGCTGCGGTTCACCGCTCCAGGCCAATGGGGGCTGCGGGAAGCAGCAGCCGGTATGGCCCTTGGCCCGCGCCGCTTCCTGCAGCCCCCATTGGCCTGCAGCGGCCAACCGCAGCCAGTGGGAGCCGCGATCGGCCGAACCTGCGGGCGCGGCAGGTAAACAAACCGGCCCGGCCCGCCCCGCCAGGGGCTTTCCCTGAACAAGCGGTGCCCCCAGTTTGGGAAACACTTCTATAAAAGATATTATCTCACTCACCTCGTCTTTCTAATATCCTGGGACAAACACGGCTACAACACAGCATATATTCTCTTCTGTGTGGGTTCTTACACCACTTCCATCAACATAGTATGTGAGCACCTTTGAGAGTTTAAGAAAACACATACAGTACCTTATGCCAGCTAAGGAAAGGTTTCTCTCCTTTCCACCCCACTGGGGAGAGTAAATTACATGAGATTTCTTTTCCTCCAAGTACTGAAAATAAACCAAAAAGACTTTGACTTTCAGATCTGCATATGCTAAACTGGTGTGAATGAAATCGAGCTATAGGCTGTATCTGTTAGTCACAGCAATCTCTCCTGTCCATATTGGCTATTTTATGCTGACTTCATTTGTAGTGTGAATTTCAACCAAAAATAGAAGGTATTAAAAAAAAATACCAAATCTAATGGTTGGAGCAAAGAATAAGGACTTTGTTAGGTTCTCTTCCATTCTCTGCTGATGACTTGCTCTGTTCAACACAAGCCACTTGGGGTAGATTGTGCCTTCGGGCCTACCACTGAGTTAAGGGTGGTGTGTCAGTTGCACCATTCTAGGAGGTGCTGTGACTCAGAAACACAATTTAGTATTTGCTCAAGGGGAGTGTGTGTAATAATTTACTGTGGACGTATCCCAGTAGTAAATAGCAACACCTCCCTGCCCCACACCAGCTCAGATGGAGCTGGCTAGTGAGTGGGGCATGGAACACCCACACACTTGCTCCAGGGAGGCTGTATGCTGGCACCTGGACCCAAGGACCAGAGAGCCCATGTCAGAGTATAGGGGAGAGGGGTTCTTTCTCTCCCTTTCCTCTTTGCCCAAGCATGCTGTCCTAATCACCGTCCAGCTCTTAATCTACGCGTGCCTCAGTTTCCACACCGACAAAATGATGATAATGACACAATTCCTATTGCCCTTCACAGTGTTGTGTGGGCTGGACCCATTCATGTTCGCAATGCTCTTTGAGATGCCCAACTGAAAGTTGCCTTCTGATTGTACTCCTCGACTGGAGCACACAGATCAAACGGCACTTCCAGAGCTACATGCTAGCCAGCAGCTTGGATCTGAGAGGTTGATGTAGCCACCTCAGTGATGTGTCACATGAATGGAGAAGCAGGGAACAAGGCAGAATCTGTTCTTTATGATTTTTATTGTCATCTGTTTATTCGTTTTCACCAGCGCCCGTGATGTTGTTGGGTCATTTTCCGTTCATGCAAACAGAGATGGTGCTGGTCCCAGGCCATCATGAACTAAGGATAGATAGACAGACAGAGGCCAGGGAAAGATTTTCTGCACCAAACAACTCGATTCGCTTTCGGCAGCCTGGCAGGCTTTTAAGATGGACTTGAAAGTGGAGAGGGAGGGGGCCTTGAGGCTGAGCTCAGGGAGATTGTTCTGTGCCTAGAGACCATGTGGCGTGGAGGGGGCTGTTTCAGAGGCTGTCAAGTGTTCAGACAAGAGGGGGATGCTGGTCGAGGTAGGGGGTGCATGGGTGCCACATGAAGCTTAGCAGGATAGGTTTATCAATGGCTATTAGCCAGGATAGTGAGGGATGCTACCCCAGGCTCTGGGTGTCCCTAGCCTCCGATTGCCAGAAGCTGGGAATGGATGACAGGGGATGGATCACTCGATTGCCCGTTCTGTTCATTCCCGCTGAAGCACCTGGCATTGGCCACTGTCCGAAGGCAGAATACCAGGCTAGATGGCTGTTCTTATGCTCAGTGAGGGAGGATGAGTAGGGAGGGGCAGACACATACTGAGCCAGGTGGCCGGTAGGTTAAATTGGATGCAGTAGCTGATGAAGAGCCAGTGGATGGCTCCAAAGGGCCTGCGTGACCTGATTAAATCAATGAGCGAAGAAGATGCTTTTTGAAGCTGCATTTCTGTGGGTTGGAGAGGGGCAACGTGTGTGTGTGTGTGTGTGTGTGTGTGTGTGTGTGTGTGTGTGTGTGTTTGGGAGGCCGGAGCCAAGGCTATTGCAATAGCTGAGTTTCCAGAAGGGGTAATCTCCCCTGGGTGCAAACGGTGGCCCTCTCTGACACAGCTGCACCCTTTCCTGGCCGCTGTTTGTTGAAATCAGGATGAATTCCCAGACCAGACCAGGCTACAGTGAAACTCCATGTAAAAGTACAATGACATGACTCCCCACTCCACCCCCACAAGCCTGGCTGCAGTAACCTTCAGTGACTCCTCTTTAGAGGGACATGTAGGTTCACCCTTCTTAACAGAGGGCTCCCATTGTGCTGATCCACTTTCACTACCATTAGCACCCATCAGATTAGTGCTAAACCATATGTTCCCAGGGGATTACTGCCTCCCTTCCTCCTCTGCTCTGGGTGGATGGGGTTGCCTCTGCCCCATGGAACAAGGACAAGGAAACTCTCGGTGCTCCATGAGGAGAGTGGAGATACAGCTGTCCAGAGGCTCCCCTCCAGTAGCTTTTATTACCTGCCAGAGCTACAGGTGTCTATCTGTAGTCCATCCACCACTCCTGGGACCATGGAAGGGGGATCATTTGCAAGCCAGGCCTTCTGCTCAGATGAGTGTCCTTTGTGGAAGCAACTAGGACTTCAACAGATGGCCCCAGGGCTGGGATTGTCAAAGCCTCTGAAGGGATTTGGTCCCTAGTTCCTGTTTGTTTTAATGGGAATCAGGTGTCCGCAACCTCATCAGTAGCTCTGAAAAACTCAGCCTTTAAATGTGGCCAGGTTTATGGAACCAGGTTGTGATGTCCTTGTCTAAGCCAGATATAACCCTCAGGGCTGAGTTGTGTGAACACAGCTGCTTTTATCACAGCTTAAATGTGTGCTCATGGTGTTTGTACACCCTCACTTGCCAGGCTGCCTAACCATGGTTGTGGCAGTGCGTTCTGGGAGAATCTGGGCAGCTCTCCCAGAGTGCCTCAGTAGGTTATAGGGTGTGTGGTGGTCAAGTGCACAGAGCAATTGGAGCAATGCATTCTGGGATATGTTACCTCTGAGAGGATGGAGAACCAGCTGGCCTGATTACCCAGGCATGGTTAAGGGTTAGATAATTAGATATGTTCATGGAAGATAGGTCCATCAATGGCCATTAGCCAAGACAGTCAGGGATGCTACCCCATGCTCTGGGTATCCCTAAACTTTTTACTGCAAGAAGCTGGGATTGGACAACAGGGGATGGATAACTCTGTAATTGTCCTGTTCTGTTCATTCCCTCTGGGGCACCTGGCACTGGCCACTGTTGGAAGACAGGATACTGGGCTAGATGGACCCTTGGCCTGACCCAGTCTGGCCCTTCTTATATTCTAATGAGGCATGTTCAGTGGGTTAGAGAAAGGCAGCCACGGTTAGCTGCCATGGTTACCAAGAGAGTATTAACCCAGTCAGGCATGGAGGATACAAGTTCATGTTGCTGATGGGCTAAAAAATCAGTTAAAAGCATTACCCACTAGGGCTGATCCTGCTCTGCCTTGCGCCCTGCACAGACATTTACCCTGTGCAAAATGGGTGTCGAGTACCCCCGGATCAGAATGACACTGTTTTACCCCTGCTTTGCACAAGCACGAGGGACCGCACATGGGACAAGGTAGGTGGAACCATGATTCCCATCGTGCGGAGTGGATCAAAGAGAGAAGCAAGATACTTGGCAGAGAAGCTGGATGGATTAAAGCTCAGGAAGTGCTTTGAGATGCTCCCAGACAAGGTGCAAAGTATCACAGTGCTGTTGATAATTATTTTCTCCAAGGCTCTGGTGCAGCATTTAATGAGCCTTAAAAGAAAAATCAAGTGAAGAAAAATGTCTTGGCATATAAGAACCAGGCTTCCAGGAGCAGAGTCAGTAAAAGCAGCCGCTCAGCAGCGCAGAGATGTCAAGGCATGATGGACAGCCACATCATATCGTTGCATTAACTAAAGTTGGTTAATAAATACGTGCTTGCTTAGGGCCAAAGTCAGACCTGGTGTAAGCCGATGCAACATGATTGAAAGCCAAAGATTGCACTCGCTCAGTGAGAGATAGTGTGATCTAGTGGGACAGGGCACCTGCGTTCTCTTCCCTCCTGTGTGACCAGGGGGGTCCTGGCTAATTAGATTGTTTGCTCTTTGGGGCAGGTGTGTGTTTGTACAGCAACTACCACTCAGGGACCTGATCTTGGTGGGAGCCTCTAGCTATAATTATCATCCTAGGGCTGCCCAAACATAAAGGGGTCCAGATTCTCCTCTGGGTGAAGTCTCTCTTGACTGTCACATGAACAAGGGTCTGATCCTGTGAGTGAAACCTGAATATCAGTGAAGTTGTGCATTTCGGGGCGGGGATTGTCTACTGCATTTCTGCAGCTGTCATTGACTCCAATGGGACTACACAGCGTTTGTCATCTCCTCGGATCGGACTGCAGAACGCAGCTGGGTCACAGAGTAGAGCTTCCCGGAGAGTGATCAGAACTAATGTGCAGCGGTTAAAACCCCTGGCAGGTCTCGTTCAGCAAGAAACAACAACAGGAGACGCGTCCCTCTTGCTGCTCCTACCTGCTATATCCTAAGCATGAGCCAGAGGAATCACTTGTGGGAGCGAGAGCATTGTGGTAGCTTTGTAACGCAAGCTTGCTAGCTCTTCTTTTCCTGCCCATTTGTCCACAACGATTATTTTTTCCCCACTGCACATGCCTGCTGCTGGGATGGTTGCAGCTGCAGCTTCTCCCCAGGCCGGTCCCTTCTTCCCCCTGTCAGTGAGTCAGCTGCGAGCACCTGAATTAAATATTGTGGTTGGTATTGGCTGTGTTCATTTCCTCTGCTAGGATGTGGAGCAATTGATTACCTCATCACTGAGCAGAAACAGCCCCGTTGCCGGATTTACACAAGAAAACCTTTCATAGCGCCTGAAGGGATTAAATGGGAAAGGGCCAAAGCTGACTTTTATTTCCCCTTTTATTTCATGCCCCCTTGGGTGTCCTGATAAGTGATCAGGAGGAGCCTCTGGAAACAATGATGCATCAATCAGCCTTCAAAGCTCCCCACTGGGGAGTCATCTTCCCAGAGTCATCGGTGCGTCGTGGGATGGAACAAACACCAGTTTTATAAGGCGCCACTCTAGATCCAGCCCGATTTGCTTCTCAGGGAAGTGAGCAGAGGTCTCTGGAGAATCTAGAGTGGGCCAAGTCATTAAGTATTGCAGCAATCTATACTAAGCCGTGTCAATCATCACCGCTCCTCAGCTCAACAGCTACAAGCGATTTCCCCCCTTTCTCTTTAATATTTTTGGTGTATAAATTTAGTGGTGAGGGATAGACAGCCCGCTGGACTGGAGTCTTTTATTTAGCCACCAGTAGCAAGAACGCAAGCTTCTTCTCGGTGGATTGATTCTCCACTGCTTTGCTCGTTGCATGAGAATTTGCACCAGGGCAGAGTGGGGGTGTAATGGAACTAAATTAGAATGGGAGTGCTCATACCCACATCACACAGGTGGAAATGACTACCCAAGGGACAATGTCCCTGATTTAGAGCAAGGATTTGACTATGGGTTTCCTACTAGATTGCCCTAACTAGAAAACTACTGGCTATTCTAGACACTCATTTTCTCAGGGCAGAAATTGCATTCTGAACCTGAGAAACTATCCCAATAACATTTTTTGTCAAAACTTATGTATTGTCACAAAACATTTTGGTTTAGACAAAATGGCATTTTCTGATGGGAAGAAAGCTTAATCAAAGGGGATAGCTCAGTGGTTTGAGCACTGGCCTGCTAAACCCAGGGCTGTGAGTTCAATCCTTGAGGGGGGCCATTTAGGGATCTGGGGCAAAAATTGGAGTTTGGTCCTGCTTTGAGCAGAGGGTTGGACTAGATGACCTCCTGAGGTCCCTTCCTACCCTAATATTCTATGAAAACCTTTTTGACTGACTCTAGGTACAATAACTCCACAATGTTCAGGGCAGTGGAGGAGCACAAGTCTTCATGCACGGCATAGCTCTTGAATTAGAGGGTCAACGTGCTGGGTTAAATGAATTTAAAAGATGCAATATCGCAGCTCCCCAAGCGCTTTCTGTGTCAAAAGGCGAGGAACAGGTATCCTCACCCCCCGCAAAAAAAGATGAGTAATTAATTGACTCAAGGTGTCTTATGAAAGCGTTGAAGGTTTAGCTGCTTCCTATTAGTGGGACATATTATGCCTGGGAATTTCTGAAAAACTTGTTAAGAGATGTGAAACAAATTTCTGGAAAGGTTTCAGAGTAGCAGCCGTGTTAGTCTGTATTCGCAAAAAGAAAAGGAGTACTTGTTGCACCGCAGTGACTAACAAATTTATTAAGCATAAGCTTTCGTGAGCTACAGCTTATGCTTAAATAAGTTTGAAATTTCTGGAAAGGTTCCCTACGTTTTCTTAATGAAGGGCAAAGCTCACTGTGTCGGGTGAACCTACGCATCCCAGAACTCCTTTGTTCTAGCAATATGACAGATGAATGGACTCCAAGAAGGTCTATTTGTTTAACCAGTGTCCAAGGTGACTGACGAGCCTGTTTAATACAACTCATTTTTACTTGTACCAGCCTTGTGTTATCTACTCATTTCGCAGCACTCTCTTCGCCCAGGCTAGTATTGCTGTTTCAATGACCCCTTTCGGAGATGTGGGACGTTTTTCCCTTTCTCCCATTGGCTGCCAACGTAATCCAACGGAGCGCATTGGTGGGAAGAGGAAGGGTGCCAAACTGAAATTCTGCCTAAGGTCTTTCATCGTGGAGGTTGTGCACTGGAAGAAGAATGGGTTAAATTGCCAGTTAGGTCATATTTTACAGTATGGATTGTGACCTTAGCCAAAGCCCATTGAAGCCAATGGGAGTCTTTCATTGACTTTCAATGGGCTTTGGAGACGATCCTAGGTGAACTAATATGGCCCTTCTAATATGCACTAGGTCATCTAGTACCTTTTCATTGCATTATAGTGATTCTTAGTATGATCATTTTAAAGGTATGCTTTCTTTATAAAGACCTGCTGTACGTGGTGTGGAGGATGGCAGGAATCTATCACCTCATCATACTAGCAGTTTTTGGACACCTGTAGGACACTTCCGGTAAATTACTGCTAAATTATTGGGGCAGTTTTAGCATGCTACACTGACACAGGGCTCCTGTGAAAAACAAAGTATGTGATCATGTCATTAAAGACTGTATCATGATGCATTCCCATGAAGGGGCTAACTTAAAGTTCCACAGGGCCACTTTAATCCTGGTATTTTCTAACTTCTGAGTGCTTGACTTTGCAACCTGAGTAATGCTCTTTTAGCACATATGTATATATATATATATATATACATATATATATATATATATACATATATACACATACATACACGCATGTCCATATCTATCCCCATACACCCTCTCTCTCTCTCTCTTTCTCACTCCTTTTTAGGAAGATAGATGTGCCCCATCTGTAGGGTTTGTGGCTCGGGTATCTTCCCATTAATTCTAGTCTAAGATCGTATCTTATCTCCATGATGACAAGTCAGTATGCAATCCTGATCCAGCCGACCATAGATTTCCATTCCATGAAGCTGGAAAGACTGAATGCAGCTCCAGCATTAGGAAGAACAATCACGCTTTCCTAATGCATTAGCTCCCTCCTAGAAACCTATCAAACATGCAGCCCTGTCTCCAGGAGAGAGCACCGGCCAGTTTGCTTTCCCTGAGAAATACATGCTGAACGAGGGTTTTTTTCCCCAGTGGTGGTATTATTATCTCCCAGTGTTTGTTGTTCCAGAAAAGGTCTGAGTGGTAGGCATATTGTTGCTGACAGAAGATGGTTGTTCTCTTACTGGAAAATGTTCAAGCCAATGATTATTCTTTTAAAATAGCTTCTAGGAGCTTGACTTCAGTTTGATTACTCAGCATTTTAAACAGAACCATTTGCAAGAAAGAAAACTCCATTGAATAAAAGTTCCATCTCATCCTTTTTAACCCAGTACTAGATAAAATTCTCCTCTCTGATGCACACACCAGCTGTCCAGGAGACAGAATGGTTCAAAGGTTGGAAACTGCTTTGGGAAGCAAGATGTCAGGGGCAGTATTCTCTGATACAAGCTGGTCACTTTGGTCCTCCCAGGTGCTGCAAAAGGGCTAGAATCCAGATGTAAATGGCTAGCAGAGAACTCCCTCTGCAGAGCGGCACTCTGCTGGTGTCAACCTGGCAGAGATGGCTCCTGCACCAGCCACCTCCATCACCCCAGTATGGGCAGCATGTTGGAGAAGAGAGGAGGCATGTCAGGAGCTAGCTGGGGTGTGTGGCAGAATAGACCTCTGCTACTCCATCTTGTGCCAGTGGCAACAGTCAGAGCAGCCCCGAGGCTGTTCTAACTCATGTCACGGCCAGGCTAAGACAGATTGGGGGCACCATAGCTGGATCTCTGATCGCCCCACATCTTCCCAGGTCCAGCTGTTGCTCTGGTGTATGGGAGAATTGAGTTCCTGTTTTTTATTCCAAGGGATGCTATTGATTGGCTTTGTGACCTTGGACAAGTCATCTGTGCCTCAGTTTTTCTGTTTGGGGGGGTGGTCAAAATAATTACTCACCCTGTGTGTTCTGGGGAAGCTTGTTGAATGCTGTCCATACTGGAAACAGGTTCGAATCAAAGCACAATGTTGCAGGGCATGGGATAATCCTGGTTGCCAGGCAGATTCAACATGCCCTTCATAACATTGAAATCTTTAGTTTTAATCTCTCTCTGGACCCGGCCAACCCTATGACATGTTTCCTTTTCCTCAACATACCCAGCATGCACCAAGGGATATCACCCACTGCTGCCATAGTGTTCTGTCTACAGTGTTCTCTATTGTCATTTAAAGGTCTCCTCTGCACCTATCCATGCCACATTGGCAGTCTGTTGCTGAAAACATTTAGGACATGATCCAAAGTCCACTGAAGTTAATGGGTGTCTTTCCATTGGGCTTTGGATCCAGTCCTTAATATTTTCTCTAAGAAATTCCTGGCTCAGTGATGTCCAGAATCCTGGTACTTTAAAATCAAACCCAAGGACACACTTGTTTTCCCATTGCTTTCACCTTAGCTGGGCACTGCAGACTGTGCTAACGTACGTAACTGGCAAAATGTCCTCATGCTCCCGTGTGATATAAGCTGCATTTGGCCATGACATCGTGAGAGTAAACTCTGCAGATGTCATGAGTCAGGCTTGCATCACGAACTCGTGGTTTATTTCAGGTCCTTCCAAGATCCAGGCTAGAGCAGGTCAAAACTTTTCACACGAAAAATTTTCCTATTGGAATAGGTGGTTTTATCCACATTGACATTTTTCATGGGAAAATGTTGATATTGATAAAATTTCTCAATTTTCCAATCAGGAGCATTGAAATGAAAAAAATGGTGTCTTGACACGTCGGATCGTTTCAGTTTGATCAGAAATGTAGAAATTCTCCATTCTGACATTTCCAATTTGAAACTTTTCTTGGACTTTTTGGTTGTTTTGTGAAAATTCTCCATATTTTGACCTTGCTTTCCCATTCAGGAGGGAAAATAATTCTGAAACACTGAAATTTCCTGCAAAAGTGAAACTTCAGTTGTTGAATAGCACTAACCAGATGTGCACAAACTCACAAACACACACACACGCGCGCGCGCACACCATGGCTCTGATTCTCTGATGCCCTGTGTCATCATTTACACTAGTGCAAAGTGTGGTTAACGCACTGCCAATCGGATGTGGTAGCATGTTTCATCCACTTTGCACTCACTTTGCCCAGGTGTTAATGACTACTGAAGATCAAGACCACAGTGAATCAAACTCAAGGTGTTATCCAAAGATGGTGGGTCAGATTCCTGGCTTCCTGTTGGGACACTCAACACTTGCTTCTGGTCTCAGGAAGATGGTGAGATACTGAACTTTACGTTTGTGACTTTATTATGTACAGCTGGATTCATGGTAACTAATGCCAACTGGCTCTGCAGGTGGAAGGATGCCAAAAATAGTGTCAACAGAACATCTGAAGAATTCCCTAGTGCATTGCTGACATGCTCTTTTGTAACATGTGGCAAATATAAAGTTACCTGATGGGTTGGCCATAACGATTGTCTCCAATCACCCACTTGTCCACTTTTCCCACAAACACCTTCTCCGTACCACCACGTTTGCTTGGAACAAACTCCCCATCAAAATCCAGCCAGCCACCCACACTCTTCTACTCTTTTAAAACCTTCCTTAAAATCTACCTTTGCCATGATGTCCACAGATCACATCCATCTGCCATTGCTTAGGCTAGAGAGCACCCGTGACTACAGAAAATACTAATTTATGCTAGTGCACCTGTCATCTTGTCTTACCCCCCTCCCTGTTTATTTGTTTAGTCACTGGTGGCACTTTGTCTAAATCAGTGGCTCTCTACCTGCAGCCCGTGGGCCGCTTGCGGCCCAATCAGCACACAGCTGCAGCCCATGTGACATCCTCAGGGCCATTCAGGTAGTATTGGATGCATCCCACGTAACACATTGTGGGCCACATGTGTGGCCCACAATGGTAAATAGGTTGAGAATCACGGGTCTAAATCCTACATTGGGAGCTCTCTGCGGCAGGGACCATCTTTTTGCTGGTCACCTAGCACAATGGGACCCTGACCGAGCCCTCTAGGTGCTAACCCAATACACACAGTAATAAGCATAAAGGGCTTATAGGAATTCATTGAGGTTGACTCCTGGGAAAGGGGACAGCTTTAAGGCTGGAATTGTCAAGCTTGAAAGAGCTGGACACCCAAATCCCACTGGAATTCAGTGTAGTTGGTTGCCTAAGTCCCTTAGACTCCTTGAAAAACTGTACCCTACGCCATGCCTGGTGGACATTTTTTTCCACTCAATGTGGACTACTCTGACAACTAACATTACTCTCAGGCGTGGGTGTCAGAAGGGTCAAAGGCTTAGCCGATGAACTCTTCAGGCACACTCCTTGTCTTTTTGTATAGCTGTGATCGGTCTAGTGTAACCCACTAGTGAGTGTGTGTTATGGGTCCCCCATCTGGGCCCAATCCACAGAGGCTATGGGGCTAGGGAGCTTTAGCTCACACAGGAACAGCTTGCGCTGTTGCACTTGGGAGGTCCTTGGTGAGCCAGCTAAGATGACTGTTTGCTACATTTGTGCAGGAATTATCAGATAAGAATGAGCTGCCTAATTCACATGCATATGAAATATCCTACTGTAGACAGGGCCTTACGGTGTCCCACCCATGCTGGCAAATTTGTCCTGAGCCTGCTAAACAGCTATGCAAAAATCCAAGTCCTCTTTAAATATCATCTATAATTATTCTGTAAGAGTTCTCCGTTGCCTGTATGTTCCTCTCTCTCATTTCGTTTTTTAACACCTCTTGCCCTTTTTCTGAGATATTGTGTGTGATGGACTCACCAGCCCAGGAAGTGTCTCTTGGGCCTCTCTAGCCACACTCAACGCACCACCCACCGGATCGCAAGCAGTCGGCTCCCCCAGGCGTGCATATTAATGGCGCTACGAAGGGAAAAACTCTATAATCCGCTGACACACAATACAAAAGAGCCTTGGCAGATCGGGGAGTGGAAATGCAGTTTTGGCACCGACGTTGGTAAAAGCAGGTCACGCTGTGCCGGCTACAGCTCAGCCTCAGACCCAGACAGTGCGTGTTTGAAGTCATATCTATATTTGGCTGGAGCCTCAGGCGTGCAGTGTATTGTACAGGGCTGACCATAAAGGGTATGTCCACACTGCACACCAAGCCCTAGGCTCCCACTCAGGTTTGAGCCGAAGCCCCCCTTCTATCCACACACAAATCAGCCAGACTCAGGTGAGCAAGCACTCAGGACCTGGGTCCTGGGACCCTGCTAGGGGACTGGGTCAAAGCTCGTGTCCCACTGGGTGTGTCTATGTTGCAATGTAAGCCCAGGGTTAGTAGAATTTGAGTTAGCAGCCCCTGAGTTTGTTAACCTAGGGCTTGAGCGTCTACACTCATTTGTAACCCCAGGTTAGGAATTGTTGAACCCTGAGTCCCAATCTGGGGCTCCTCCATCTACACTGCATTATGCAGGCCTGAGTCCAACCACCCATATCCCAGACTTCCTGGCGCCCTCCACAATATGGCCGCTCCATCCCTTTGTTCGTGGTTCATGAGAAAATATGACTGTCCATCAAACAAGACTCTCCACAGGACAAAGAAAGCAGGCCTGTGGGATTGTGGGATACTTTTGGCAGACTGACAGAGCACAAGTCCAGTGGGGCTGCATCTACACTGTAAAGCAATAGGGCTTGAACTCTGGTTCCACTCAGGTTTGGATCCTCCACCCCCGGGGGCTCCTGGGATTGAGTCCTCGGTTAGTGCCATTTGTGTGTTGATGGAAGGGGAGTGAGGCTTGAGGCTGAGTTTGACCTCACGGCTTACACTGCAGTGCAGGTAAACCCACTGTGACTCGAGTCTAAGCCCTGTCATTTTGCAGTGTGGAAGCAGCTCAAGCCAGAAACCCGAGTCAGAAGGTCTGTGCAGTTCAATATGGTGACGTTAACAAGACTGTGAGACCCAAGGTCGCAGCTGTGAGCCCAGGCTCACAATACAGTGTGGATGCTTGAATTGCAAGCCTGGGTCCCACAGACCCAGGTTTAAAGTGCAGTATAGACATATCCGATGACAAATACAGAGAGCAGCTGCTTGGGATGGTCTGGGCTTGAATCTACTGTCACATAGACCAGCTGTGCAGCTGTGTCATTCCAGTGACTTCAATGGAGATATCCCAGGGTTACAGCAGCTACTCATAGATTCATACATCCAAGGCCAGCAGGGACCACCGATCATCTAGTCAGACCTCCTGTACCACCCAGGCCATGCAACTTCCCAGGATGATTCCTTCTTCAACGCGAGCATAAGGGTACGGTTGGATCAGGCCCAAATTATTTGGGCCAGATCCACAACAGGTCCCCCTAGCTATTCTAGCTGTGATACTTACATGACCCCCATTACAGCAGTATTTGAGCACTTGGCAGTTTGATATATTTCTCCTCACAACAGCCCTGGGAGGTACAGGCCCCGCTATCCCTGTTTTACAAATGGGACACTGAGGCACATTGAGGCTAAGTGCCTTTTCCAAGACTAAGAGACATAAATATGTTTTTTTCACACTTCCCACCTGCTCTCATTCCCGCCTGCCAGGGGAAAAAGCAACAGCAGACATTTCAGGCCAGACTCTCCACTGGCATACATGGGCACAGATCCACTGAAGTCAAAGGAACCGGGCCTGTTTACACCAGCTGAGAATCTAGCCCTTGAAATCCAGTTTTGATGATAAGGCTGGGACCTGGTAATTTTTACTTGCTTGGAAAGCCCCCTGCACTATATAGTGAAAAGTTCAGTCCTGTTTCACGGGAGTAATCATATAGTCCCACTGAAGTCAATGCAACTATGTTTTTCGTGTACACTGATGGCTTACATGTGTGAGTGTTTTTAAACTCCTCTGGGATCCTTCAGGAGAAGAGGGTCTATCTAAATATAAGTTTTACCGGGCCTCATTCCACCCTCACTCTCACCAATTTGACACCAGTCACACCATTAGGTTCGTTGGCATTATTCCCACTTCACATTTGTCACTTTGAGCAAAATCAAGTCCCTCATTTTGATCAGCCAAACGTATCCAGACTAGGAACGGGCCCAAATCTGAATACCTCTTGCTCTTCAGACAAATTCAGACTGAGATCTCTAATTCAGACCAGTTGAGTGATCTAAAATAGTTTCATGCCATTACAGCCCGAGCACAGAGCTGTCACCCCGGTTAGTTAAGTCTTAGACAAAGAGGAACTTCAGAACTCCCGTTGGGGTTGGCTGCTTCGCTAACCCTCATCGATAGAGTTGGTTGAATGATGCAGATTCAAAAATATCCTCTCATCTAAACCACCATTTTCCTAGGAGAAAATATCAGTTCTGATAAAAAAAAATCCATTTTCTGGTAGGAAAAAGGTCCGATTAACAGCTTTTTTCATTTTGACTTCCAGTGCCACTTTGCTTCCAATTTTGCTGTAAAGAAACCCAAATGAAACAAGATCGTGTGGAGAAATGTGGATTTCTTTGAACGTAAAGTGTTATTTCTTGGGTTTGGAACCAAAGAAACCCAAACCAAAGCAACTGTCTCGGTTGCAACAAAACTGGCCATTTCATTTGAAGGTGTTGCCCCGAAACAAACATTTTCATTTGAAATCAGTTCACTATTTCGGTGGGAAACCTGACATTTTGTACAAAGACTTTTCGTTTGAAATTTCTCATGGATAAAATATTGATTTTTCCACCCAGCTTTCCTCACTGGAAGAGCCACATCCCCTAAATCTCTCAAATTAGGGACCAGACCTGCAGCCCTTCTTCACATTAGCAATCCGATTGGTAGCCTCATGTGATTTAGTGGGGACTGGTCCTGCTTTGAGCCGGGGGTTGGACTAGAACCTCTGGAGGTCCCTTCCAGCCCTGATCTTCTGTGATTCCATGCGAGGAAGGATGGTCTGGCTTTAAAATACTGGACAGAGGCTCAAGAGTCCTAGCTTACATTCAGGGCTCTTTCTGAGCGACCCTGGGCAAGTTATTTAGGGGGCAGCGTGGTCTTGTGGAGAGAGGGACTCAGCTCTGGCCTGCTGGAAGGCCTTGGTCAAGTCACTTTACTTCCCCATGCCTCAGTTTCTCCATCTGTAAAATGGCAACAATGGCAATGGCCTCCTTTGTAAAGTGCTCTGTGATCTGCAGATGAAAAATGCCCTGTAAGCACTAGGTATTATTATAGTTCCCTGTGCCTCAGGTCCCCTTGCGTAAAATGGTGATAACAAAACTCCCTTTCCTTGTAGGTGTGCGGCAAGGCTGAATGTAAGGTGGGGATAAAAATGTAAAGCACATAGGCACCTAAGTCCCATTGACTTTCATTGGGACTTGGGCTCCTAAATCAATTAGGCACTTTTGAAAATGTTACCCAATGGTAGCTGCAACACCAGGGTGTTGTGAGGTGTAATTCATTGACCGATGCTTGCCATCCACAGCTGGAAAGCACTATAGAAATACCAGGGATTATTCCTTTATCTCTTTGACTGGCTCTGCAAAACATGCCACAGAATCCAGTCTGTCCCTCTGTATCTACAATACCTAGACACCTTCCATTACTCCAGACCCACCCGCTCTTATGAACAGCGGAGGAATGAAAACTCTCCATAGGCTCAAAGCCCAGCTTGCCTGGCTGAAGGACATAGACATTGGGAAATTAACAGAATTTATAACTAATAATAAATAAAACCCTGTTCGCTTTGCTAGCTTACATGTGTTTCTCATCGCAAGAGAGTCATCGAATAGCAGTTTTCATGATGTGGTTTTTCAATCCAAGGGAAACCACTTTTAATGTACTGTATTAAAGAAAGTGTTTCTCTGACTCAGATTTCTCTTCCATTTTTGTCCGTGCCAGTTGGCATTAGCTGGGTATTAGAAGTAAAAGATGAGCAAACCTGTTCACACTGAAATAAGAAACGATCCCAACTGTCGTCCATAAATTGATGCAAATCCAAACTGAATGTTGCTTGAGATCCAGAAAAGTTTGGTTAATTTTCTTTAAATTTCCTATTTTTAAAATCATTATTTTTCCTTTTTTTCCCCCCAAATCATTTTCTTGCTGCCTCTGTGCTCTTAGCACTGGAACACAAGTGCTAAAAATACAATGGAGATGGTTGCATTTATTGTATTCCTGACCTGAGTAAAAGCAGCAGGTAAGAACGAAGGTGTGCACCTGTGTTTTTATCTCAGCTGAATGCCCAAATAGAGCTGGTGGGAAGCTAGCTGGAAATATTTACTTAAAATAATCATGAATATTTTTCCTTGGAAATTTTTGCCAACACATTTTGTCTCACGTGAAAAAAAGATTGACCAGCTCTGCTGATAAACCTTTCTGAATTTCACCTCTCTATCTAGATAGAAGTTTGGAGGCACTACAAGATCCCAGGTAGAAGAGTAACTACAGTTGCGATTCACCCCAGCATTACCTCGGCTGCCACCTGGAAAGAGACAAATAGGTAAGAGTTGGCTGGAGAAAGCCAATTCCATTTCTCAGCAACTTTTGAGGTTTTGACATTTGTTTTGGTTCCACAACGGAAGAAAAACAAAGCCTTTAGACCGTTTTCGCAAAACGGAATTGTGTCGAAACATCCATCCATCTTCAGGCCAAAGTTCTCTCTTGGGTCTTTCTCTCATCAGGAGTTACTAGGGAGCTCTGGAC
Source organism: Chelonia mydas (assembly GCF_015237465.2). Lineage (NCBI taxonomy): Eukaryota > Metazoa > Chordata > Testudines > Cheloniidae > Chelonia > Chelonia mydas. Next base: position 255,540,302 of record NC_057850.1, read on the forward strand.
CCTAGAACCTTTCCCCATCAAATCCGTTGCTGACATCAAGGTCTCTGAAACGTTTCTATTTTGACGAAAATGCATTTTGTCAAAAACGGGCCAGCCATCTCCGCAAATGGGCCGTTTCTCCAGTTTGCACACAAGTAGAATGTTTGCTTCACGGCAATGGGCGTGAAAATTGTCACCAATTCGCTCGGCATCCCATCAAATTTCCCTTTGTTCGGAGGGCTGACAAAATAGCTACTTCTGCACTGACAATGAGAAGCTCCGGCAAGTTATGCAGAAGCTCAGAAAAATGGTCTGGTTTGGCTCGAACACTGAATCCAGGTTTTCTTGAGCACTGTCTATAGCGTAGCAACGTTTTCAGCTTTTTCCCCATGAGACCGTAATACGATGGTGTAAAAGACCATGCCGTTACGATGTACGTTGCATTAGCACCTCTATCTGTCTACGCTGGAGCTGGAAGCAAGCTGCCCAGCCCAGGGAGACAGACTCGCAAAGAGCAGTGTGAATGGTGCAGCGCCACAGACTAGCCACATAAACCCACACCCAGGGGGTCAGTTGGGCTTGTATTCAGATGGCTAGCCCATGCCACCGCCCCTGCCAGGATCAGGGCCTCCATAGAAACTCACAGAAAGAGACGGTGTCTGCCACTTACAACATAAATAGCCATGGCAGACAAAGGAAGTACCATTACCTCCGTTTTACCAATCAGGAACCAAGGCACAGAGTAAGTCAGGAATTTGCCCAAAGTCACAGAGAGAGTCGGTGGCAGAACCAGGAAATTCAAGCTAGATCTCCTCTCTCCTAATCGAGTGCCGCAGCCAACCACAGAGCCATGCTTCCTCAACAGCGTGGTTCAGGAATATTGTCATGACTCTCTCACACGGTGCCACTTATTTCTAAGCCTTCCAGCTCATTTCTCCACCTACACACTGCATATCTACAGCCCGTATCATTCTCGGGCTCGTTGCTGGTTGCTTTTTTTCTCTTCCTTGCAGGGTAGCTCTCCTGCACACCCGCAGCAGGAAAAGGTAACGGCAAACAATTCGGGCCAGAGCTCCAGCCGTTTGGCAGCAGGGGCCAACGGCTGGGGTGCTAGATAAGCAGTGTGTCCATATCGCAGTCAGGAGGTGTGATTGCAGCATGCCTGACCTAGCTCAGTGAAAACAGTCCTGAAGCTGTGGCTGCCTAGGTACGTACCCATAGCCTGGGACGGACTTGTACAGGGTGGCTAGCCTAGCCTGCTGAGGCTTTACAGCTGTGTTTAGCAAGTGAGTTAAAGCGTGCTTACATGTGCTGCAGAAACAGCTTCCCGTTGCTGTACCTCAGGAATCAAGAAATCTGGGGTCTAATCCTGGTTCTGCTGGGTGACTTTAGGCGATTTCACCCCTCTTTTCCTTCTCGTCCTTTATCTCTTTACACTGCAAGGTCTTTGGGGCAGGGTCTGCTTCTCGCTATGTGTCTGTACAGCACCTAGCACAATAGAGCCCTGATGCTAGTTGAAGCTCCGAGGTGTTACTGTCATGCAAATGGACCAACTCTGTTGAAGTCAATGGGGCGATGCTGCTTTATGCCAGCTCAGGACCTGGCCCTGCCTCTGAAAGATGGCACAAGCAACAGCGTCCCCCTAAGATCCACACTTGCAGCGTCAATCCTGGGTCAGAGCCCAAGTCCTGACGTAGGATTGTCTGATCCAGACGCAATATTAACACCGTCGCACACGGAAGGAAAGGGTTCAGTCCATAAGCCAGCATAGCCCCACTCTAACAAATCAAATAAGCCTGGCGGTGTTATTGTACGAGCGCTTGGAACCCGTGTGTGGCCATCGCCACCTTGGTAAGACTTTCCACTGAGTCTGATGTTCGGGGTGTGTGTGTGTGTGGTTTGTTTGAATAATGGAGTGTTGGCGGAGTGAGGCAGTGATTAATAAACTGGGGGGTGTGGCTGCTGTTCAGAGGAGAGACAGGCAGGGAGAAGGAAATGGGAATGGGGAGAAGAAGAGCAAAGAGGAAGGAATTAGTGGGTGAAATTCTCTCATCTGTATTATGTAGGAGGTCAGATGAGATGATCAGAATCGTTTCCATCTGGCTTTAAACTCCATGCATCTATGACCAGCAGAAAGGGAGGAGGAAGCTTAAGAGCATTTGGAGACACTTAGCTGATACATTCACACATCATAGTATTTATGATCATCAGCTGTTGGGAATAGGCCGCATCTACCTTGACTGAATTGGCCTCGTTAGCACTGACCCCCCACTTGGTAAGGCAACTCCCATTTCTTCAGATGCTGTGTATTTATACCTCCCTACTGTATTTTTCACTCCATGCATCTGATGAAGTGGGTTTTAGCCCACGAAAGCTTATGCCCAAATAAATGTGTTAGTCTCTAAGGTGCCACAAGGACTTCTCTTTGTTTTTTGCCGATACAGACTAACACGGCTACCACTCTGAACCTGTCAGAATTTAGTCAGTATGTAGCTCTCTCTCTCTCTACTTCCTTAGTAAAACAAAGGGGATGCCTACAAAGCAAGGATATGTGGCCTTGTAGAACATGAGCATAGGAGTGCAGTGCAAAAGACCTAGGTTCAATTCCTGGTTGGCTGATTGGGTGACGTTAGACAAGTCACCTCAACCATTCCATGCCTCAGTTTCCCCAGCTGTAAAACAGGATTAACGATCCTGACCTCCTTTGTAAAGCACTTGGAGATCTATGGGTGGAAAGCGCTCAGTACAGGTTAAACATTATTTTGATCAGAATGGAGGTGGATATTCTCAATGCACTGAGACATTTGATACCCTTCACTGAGAGATAATAGTGGGGTTAGAGCAGAGCAAGGGAGAATTTTTTTTTTTAAATCATGTGGGTTTTTTTTTAATTTCCCATTTTTTTTTAGTTTTTCTGATGAAAAACTGAAACCAAACACAATTGTTTTCAATGTTCAAAAACTGCTTTTGGTTATTTTCTGTTTTCAGTAAAAACGTCGGTCTTCAAAAATATCTACTGAAATATTTTCCATTTTGGGAGGGGTTCACTTTTTTGGTGGGAAATTTTTCACCAAAATGAAAAAAAAAACTTCATTAACATTTCTGGTTGAGCCAAAAACTTGTTTTTCATTTTAAAAAACGCGAGGTTTCAGCAAAAACCATTTCTACAAGCTCTAGTTCAGAATCCTCTCGGGCCATTTGAATGTTTTCACCAATCCATTCAATAAGAGGTGGTCACAGATTTGTTACCCTAGCATCTCGTGACTTTTACTATGCTTCACACCCTGCTCTCTCAAAACATTGCTGCTACAGGAGGGGTCACCAAGCACATGACCCTACCACTTAAGCTAAAGGAGAATCTCCATTATCTGTTGACAGTATAGTGCCTATGACACACAGTAAAAGCATTCTGATTTTGGCCAGTAGAAGGCAGTGGTACACACACAGAGTAGCCAGTTCATTATAACAGTAATAAGAAAGGGGAATCTCTTATGTGCCAGCTGACACACTGCTTAGGACTGTTCAAATGTAGCTTGCCTACCCCTTTGAACCACTGGTTCAAATGTAGCTTGCCTACCCCTATAAGCTAAGCATGTGGAGAAATCCTTACCCCGTACGGCTACATAAAGACAGGGCACCATCCAGCCCATAATGAATAGAGTTGTCTGACCTCACCCGTTTTTGCATTCCCAGCTCAAGTCTGCAGTAACATAACCATCACCTGGATTAAAAAACAAAACCAAACCAGATTGCGCTGGAAGATCAGGTGTGTGTATGCACTTCGCACCAAGACTCAGTGAACTTCTACCAGAAACCCAGTGCTCATGTTGTCCAGACTTCTAACGCTCAGAGCTCTTTCACCACTAAAAGGTAGACTTAGAAATAAACTTGTTGGATTATTACTTTATGAACTCTTTCCCCTCCTCTCCCACTTGACGTTTATGACAGCATTTGCTTGCCTGGCCTTTGTTGTTTTTTTTAAACACATGTATTTTTCTCTCTCCCTGGCCATAACGCATACGGAGCCACTTGATGCTCTTGATGTCACTGCATTGACTAGCGAGGCTTCGACGAGGAGTTTAAAAGGAGTGAATTTGCCATAAAAAGCACCATTTACTCCTCCAAACATAAATACGCCACCCACCTCCTGCCTTGGTACTGCATGCACCAGCCTACAGCTGCAGATGAATGTAGCCTTTCCCATAAGCGAGTGAGTTAAGTAGGAGCATTTCCAGCAGATCGAGGGACGTGATCGTTCCCCTCTATTCAGCATCGGTGAGGCCTCATCTGGAGTACTGTGTCCAGTTTTGGGCCCCACACTACAAGAAGGATGTGGAAAAACTGGAAGGAGTCCAGCGGAGGGCAACAAAAATGATTAGGAGGCTGGAGTACATGACTTATGAGGAGAGGCTGAGGGAACTGGGATTATTTAGTCTGCAGAAGAGAAGAATGAGGGGGGATTTGAGAGCTGCTTTCAACTACCTGAAAGGGGGTTCCAAAGAGGATTGATCTAGACTGTTCTCAGTGGTAGCAGATGACAGGACAAGGAGTAATGGTCTCAAGTTGCAGTGGGGGAGGTTTAAGTTGGATATTAGGAAAAACTTTTTCACTAAGAATGTGGCGAAGCACTGGAACGGGTTACCTAGGGAGGTGGTGGAATCTCCTTTCTTAGAGGTTTTTACGGTCTGGCTTGACAAAGCCCTGGCTGGGATGATTTAGTTGGGGATTGGTCCTGCTTTGAGCAGAGGGTTGGACTAGATGATCTCCTGAGGTCCCTTCCAACCCTGATATTCTATGATTCTATGAGTTCAAAGACAGACTAACTAACTCTTTGGGAAGTATCTTCCATTCCATTGTACACCCCCTATATTCAAGGCTGGGGGAAACTTGTGAGGATGGATTTGCATAGGAGAAGAGAAGTTTTATGGGGTTATTGTGAGAGACAGAGGAACCTTAGGGTAGCTGGTGCCAGGAACCTGTCTTGGGAGTCCTTGTTTGAGCATTCAGCTGAAGCAGGTCTGTCTCTTCAGGTGAGTGAGAAGGTTTCTGTGAGGTGGGGATATGGCAGGTCAGTTGCACAGATTCGAGGCCTTCGACCCCTGACATGGTGTCCAGGAGAAGTCTTAGTATGTTTAGACACATAGGAGGCATAGGGCAGGAGTATGACATTGATAGTCGTTTCCTCTGGTCTCACTGGGATGTCAGTCGTTAGCCACCAGCGATCTTGTTCTTCCATTCACATTGCTGGTTACAAGGTCATTGGCTAAGAGAGTCCCACCATCCTTAACTCCAGAGGAGTTTGCATGCACGACAGATCCCCTGGTTGGATGATACTGTGAGTCTAATATATTAGCCCAACTATGTCTGGCCAGCTATTTGTCTCTGCGTGAACCAAGGGAGGCCTGGGAAGGTGGAATAGTCGTTTTTTACATCTGACCTGCAATCCAGGAGTTCTGCCTCTCTACGCTGGATCTGACCTGAATGCATCTACTGGGCAAGTGAGTCATGGGATGTGGTTCAGAAGGGTTTCGTGCTTGTGAACGGACTGACCTCTTGACTCTGGAACTAACAGAATTCCCCCCATGGCCACACTAAGAGTCACCACAACCACCTCCAGTATGTACAGTATTAGAATAGACACACTGCATCCCTCACCCAACCTTAATTCTGACCTCAGTCTTCTGCATGGGGGAATAACAGATTGAGCTGGACGATCAGGTGTGTGTATGCCATACCAATCACCAGTGCGCATATGCCTGGCAGACATGTCTGCTGTTGAAATGGACAGAGATGAGGTTTTCCATTGTCGGGCAATCAAGAGAAATAGGGTGTGTGCGTGTTGGGTTAATGCACAGGTTGGACGTTTGTGAGTCTTATTTGCAAAGAGGTGGAATCTGTGGTGAACGTGAAGGTATATTAAAGAGGGATCCCTTAACTACGCATTTCCTCGGTTTAAAGTGATTCTGTGGGTGGAGTTTCTTGACGGGGTCTACAACCCTCCCCCCAAAAAAAACACAGGCAGGAAGGGGTTAAGAACCATCTCTGCCTACAGATAGCAAAACCAGCCCTACCCCAATGGTTCAGCTGTGAGGAATTTCAATAATGGATAGGAATGCCCCCAGCTGCTGTAGCTAATGAGGGCAAGCCCCAGGATAAAGAGGAAGGAACAGGCAGAGAAAGGGTAGAAGACCAGTTTGAGGCTTCAGGGAGTCATGAGCTAGTACCAGCCTGCCTCTGAGATACTTATTACCTCCCGGAAGTACAAGGGAGGGAGCTGGAAATGGATGCCCTGAGGGCCAAGGACTTTTGGGTTCATTTATGTTATGTTTAGGCGCTATGCCTTTTTTCTTGTGGATTTGATCTAAGCGACTGTTGCCCGGTTCCCGGACTGACCCTGGCCAGTTGAAATGGGGGTTTGCACAAGATGGTGTCCGCTGACAGGATCCCTCTTAAGAAACGCTAAGTTTTGTTAAGTAAGTCTTTTCTTTGTGAGACACACGCGCACACCCGCAGATGTGTGTATGCACGTGGGGGCAACATTTCCGAAAAGCTCAGGGGTGGCTTTCTCAGTGTTCCTCATGTAAGTGGGGGCTTTGTCCTGCTATTGTGGGGAACTTTCCAGGTTTATACACTCCCCCGGTCCTCGCTCTCCCTCCCTTTACCCAGAGGCCTGCCTGACCTTGGGGGCTCCCCTTCCACTCTCCTGTCTGGCAGAGGCCTCGTAATCCCAACAAGGCTGGGACCAGGATTCCTGGGGGGCTCGACCCCCCAACCCTGCTGTGGTCACCTAGGACAGGGGCTAGGGTGTCCCCACTCCGGGGTGCTCTCTCTGCACTGGATGCTTCCCCGACCCACTGATCATTACACAGTTCAAAGCAATTTATTAAACAGCAACCAATTAAAAAAAATAAGGGAAAAAATGGGAGAGGTTAAAGGAAAACATGTAACCGCCCTCTGTGGCACAGGGACACCACAAACAGCCATCTCTGGAACGTAAGAGCAGTTCAGTCTGTTCCTCACATATTCCAGGCCTCCTTCCCAGGCCCTGGCTGTGCTGCAGGTCAGACACTTGCTCTGGCGGTGGTCAGACACCCTCAGGCTCTGGGTGGCAGGACCCTTCTTCCCTGTGTCGGCACCACCCCACTCCACACCCCCGTCGGGGGTGGCGATCCCCCTCCAAGTCTGGGCTGCAAGGCCTCTTGGCTGGAGCATCTCCCCGCGCTGGACCCTCTGCCCAGGGTCCCCCCCCGCTGGACCCTCTGCCCAGGGTCCCCCCCCAGCGGCTCACTGCGCCCGGCTCCGGATTGCTCTCGCCCCAGCTCCAGCCCTGCTGCTGCTGTGCCTCCAGTGTAGCTCCCTCGCCTGCTCCTCTGGCCTCACTGGCTCCGGTTGCTGCAACTCTCCTCCCAGCACCGACCTGCGCCCTGGGCTGCTGCAGCTTTGCTTCCAGCTGCCAGCCCAGGCTCCTGCTCTCTCCTGAGCTCCCCACCACTCTGTTCCCGGCAGCTCCAGCCCCAGGTGGAGGACGGGACCCCTGGCCTCCTGACTCCCCCATTAGCCTGCCCGCCCTGTCAATGACCCGGAGCGTTGGCCTCTCCCAGTTGCCCCTGGGAACTGTCAGTTTCAGGGTTTTCCATTAACCCTTCCCCTTTCCATCAACCCTCCCCTTCTAGCCCCTGGGAGCTAGAGCAGGGGTACCAGCCCACCAGCCATTTTAATCTGGTCCTCGAGCTCCCGCTGCGGAGTGGGATCTGCGGCTTGCCCCACCCTGGTGCTCCAGCCAGGGAGCAGAGTCCGGGGTCACTCCGCGCAGCTCCTGGAAGCAGCGGTATGCCCCCCATCTGGCTCCTATACATAGGGGCAGCCAGGGGGCTCCACTCTGCACACTGCCCCTGCCCCAAGCCAGGAACCACAGCCAATGGGAGCTGAGGGGTGGCGCCTGCGGACAGGGCAGTGCACAGCAAAGCTGCCTGGCCGCGCCTCCACATAGGAGCCGGAGAAGGGACATGCTGCTGCTTCCGGGAGCCGCTTGAGGTAAGCGCCACCCAGAGCCTACATCCCTGAACCACCCAACCCCTTGCCCCAGCCCTGATCCCCCTCCTGCCCTCTGAACCCCTCGGTCCCAGCCCAGAGCACCCTCCTGCACCCCAAACCCCTCATCCCCACCCCAGAGCCCGCACCCCCAGCCAGAGCCCTCTTTACAAAATTCTGGCCATGATACCTATAATTTAGCACCAAGAGGTTGCTCTGTTTTCCTAATGCTTCTCTCAGTGCTGGTGTAAAATAAGCCTTTACATCTGAGGTCACGGATCAGCATCTTACTGGGATTTCGTTGGAGCTCAGATCAAAGTCTTGGCTAAATTTAATTTGAGGGCTTGCAAAATTATCCAGTGAGGGCTTCAGTAATTGATTCTTCCAGCCAGCTGAGGTGCTGCGTTTACACATTTGTGTTTTCTAAAGAAACCACAGACCTGGTTCTCCCCTGCCCTGCACCTCACGTCCTCACTTACACCATGGAAGCTGGCTGTACATCACTGTAATTTGCATCAGTTTACTTTTTACCCCTTCCAGGCACAGGGGAAAGCCATGAGACAAGGTCTGAGGCAGTGGAAAACCAGGCCCAGTATATTGGCATTTCCCCTTTACATATATTCACATCTAGTTTGGAATACCATTCCCCAATATTGCCCTGTGGGGGACAGCACTCAGCTGACTATCTCTGTACTGTACCCCCCGGCAGTGGTGTGTCGGGTACGTGTTGCTGCATGCCGTAGTGAAAAGCAAGCTGTGTCCGCGCTGCGGTGTGTAGCTACAGGCCTCAGGGAAAGGCTCTGGCAGTGGGGAGGGGCTCTGGCAGATCATCACTGCCTCCCCCTGCCAGAGCCTTTCCCCGCAGCTGGAATCTTTCCCTGGGGCGGTGAAAGGCAGGGAGCAGGGAGGCACTAGGACACTACACTGGTAAAAAATAGCAGGGTAGATGTGGGGGACTCTGCTTGGGGGTGCAGAGAGCCATGTAGGGTACATACTCTAAGGTTCTGGCATGTCTCCACTCACCAAAACAGAGCCTCATTGTCTACATGGCTATTTATATGTGCGCTGAGTGGGGGCGGTGTGACATACAGTAGTATGTACTCTACACACCACCATAAGAAGTGTGCAGTGTAGTCAGACCTTATGTGACATGAGGATGGGCTGTGCTTTGTGATTACTTGTGTAGTTTTATTTATTTATATTTTTTTTTAAAGAAAAAAAATGATGTGGGGCCCTTCCCCTTCTTCTTACCTTCCTGCCGGCTGGGGGGGCTCCCCCCCCGAATCTGAGGGGGCGAGGGACGCGGCTGCAGTGGAGGTCACCCCGGTGCCCGCCGCTGCTGGCGCCCCAGTGGGGGTGGCGGAGGTAGAGGCTTGGGGGGGTGACGGAGGGGCAGGCGGGGGAGGGGCAGCTGGGGCTGCTGGAGGGGCCCCACCCGTCTCATCCCCCGCCATCATGAACAGGGAGGGAAGGGGAGACACCAGAAGGACGAGGGGAAACGGGGAAGCAGGTCGGCCACTCCTCCCCGCTAGGCTGCAGGTAGGGGAGGAGGGCTCCAAAGGGGGTGGGTTGGACTGGGGGGGGCAATCAGGGGTTAGGGGTCAGTTTCTGACACGGGGTGGAATTCCGGCTCCTCTAGCTGCACTGTGGGGGGGGGGGATACAACAACATTGGGGGTGCAGTGAAGAGGGTTTAAACTAAAATGGGGTGTGGCACAAGCGTATGGGAGGGGACATGGGCGCATGGAGCAAGGGGCTAAGCGGGCTGGAGTTAGGGCAGTTTTCATTTATGCAGGGTATGCTAACAGGACTGGTCTGTCAAGGCAATTCCATACTTCTGTCTCTTAGCTCATTCCTCAGAGTATCTGGATCAGGAACTTTTTTCCTTATCATAGAATATCAGGGTTGGAAGGGACCTCAGGAGGTCATCTAGGCCAACCCCCTGCTCAAAACAGGACCAATCCTCAATTTTTGCCCCAGATCCCTAAATGGCCCCCTCAAGAATTGAACTCACAATCCTGGGTTTAGCAGGCCAATGCTCAAACCACTGGGCTATCCTTCCCCCATGTTAGCCATACCTTACCTTGTGTCTAAGGGTGTGCCTACACTGGACTCAGGCGGTGTGATTACAGCGTGTGTAGACATAACTGAGCTAGATTTGATCTAGCTAGCAAGAGCAAGTGAAGCCGGGGCAGGACAGACAGCAGCATAGCTCTGCCCACTCAGGATCTGGGCACATACTGAAGCTGTTAGCCCGAGCCTGAGTCCCTGCCTGTGCTGGGCCAGCCTCACTGCACTTGCGACGGGTGTGTCTACATGAGCCACAGTCACATCTTCTGATTGCAGTGTAGACATACCCTAAGCGTGAAATTCACTAGACTCTCTACTTTCAGTACTTTGCACATATCTGCACAAGCAGAGGTTTGTTAGTATGATTACGGGATGTGCACATTAGAGCTGCCCCTGCGTGGCTGTGCCAGGAGGGGAGAGTGCCTAGGAAACCAGTGGACTCTGCATGCTCCTATTCAGAGGGCAGCTCTAAGAGCTGTGCATACACTTACTTCATGGACCAAGCGCACTCACTGCTCCAGAGGAATTTGTGTCTGGATGGGGGAGCAAGTGCAGTAAGTACTGCCGGGGAGCACTGCTAAGGGTTTCCGATTACAGTCCCGTAGCTTCGGTCGGTTTTTTATCCCTCAATTAGTGTCCTGATCCAAGCTTCAGCTCTGGCAATGCATACGATGTGCATGCCGCTAGTCAGTTTGCCAGACTGTGGGAGGAATCCCGGCTAAGTTGCCCTAGGGTCTGAGACCTCACTGAATTACTGGGGTATAGCACAGAAATGTTACCAAAACCATATACAGGGGCGCCGTCCAATTGTCTCCGGGTGGAGGAGCAGGACTCCTGAGTTCTACCCGCAGGTCTGCACTGCAAGCGGAGGTGTGAATGCAGTTTGGGCAGGCTTTTTACTAGTGCGGCCAAAAATAGCCGTGAAGATGTGGCAGCACAGACAAGGAATGTTAGTGTAACCTACACACCTCCTGGGTGTGGTGTTCTGTCCCCTCTAGTGACACCGAGACCACTTCGAGATTAATGAGTCTCCTCTGCAGCCTTAGCTAAGGGCCATGTGGCTTTCAGTGCACATCCTGGGTTCCAGCCAGGCTTGGACAGTCCATCCTATCTTGTTTCCACTGCTGTTTTGAGCGTTGTTGGCTAGATTAAAGGGAGTGCAGTTTTTCCTACCTGAGCTGCAGTCATACCTTGGACATAGCAAAGATATCTACTCAATCTCTCTGTGTCCTTGGACAAGTCAACCAACTTCTCTGCTTTGCTTCCCCATAAAGTGGGAATGAATAATACTCTGCCTGTCTAGGGTGCTGTGAAAGTCAATCAGTTAACATTTGTAAAGGGCCACAAAGTTGGTCCCACACTGGTTGAGATTGTCAAAGAAGCCTAAAAAAGTTAGACACCCAACTCACTTATGTTCCTGTGAAATTCCCACCCAATGAGCCTTGAGAATTATGGCTGGGATTTCAAATAAGACTGAAATGCCTAAATCCAATTGAAATCCAGGCCTAATTCTTTTTGGAAAATTCCAGCCAATAATCATGGCAAGATGTAGAGTCCAGCGTCAATCAATATCTTACAAAATATTAGCGTGAAAGCAAACCTCAGAGGAGGAATTGTGGTTTCTTTAGCTAAAAAGATCTGTGGCTGTTAGTTCTTGCAGCAACCTGAATTTGACTCCAGACCAGGGAGCACGCTTTTGATGCCCCGGGGGAGAAGGGAAAAAAGAGCACAGGGCAGTAAGTTTGGAGACATTGCCCTCTTGAACAGAGCACCCGTGTCCGCTGAGTCACAGTCACACGCCAGGGGTCTACGCCAATCACATCTCTGTTTTTTAATTGGGTCTCAGCTTGTGACGTCTGATGACACATTTGTAGCCAGGTGTTCTGAGAGTCAACAGTGAAATCTGTCTGGGACTGCCACTATTTACACATCAGCTGTTCCTGCCGGAACCAAGGGAAACCCCCCAGGCCCTATTCACAGTGATGGAGAGGGGAATATTTGAAACAGCTATCTGCTGAGAGAGCAAAGGTGTCCCTCCAGTCTGCTGTCCAGCCTTTCCACGTGTAATTAGATTAAGAACCTCCACTGGAAGCCAAAATTGAAGGCAATACTAATGATGTGTGTTAAGGTTACATAGCCGCTGCATTTGGAGACTGCCAGTATCGCTTTGGCGTGTGCGGAAGACGGCATGTCCATTGTTTAGACTGGAAATGCTGAAAAGACGTTCAACATTTTTCTAGCGTGTACAAAATATAGGGAGGACCGAAGCCCATGCTGAGAAATGAGCACACGAGCCTGGCCGTCCGTTGGGATTTGTTTATTATACACTGTTGGGCTGGGCAGTGGGTCAGCCTTCCCCTAATAAACCCTTCTTACTTCCAGGGGGTTAGAATTCAGCTGGTAAAATGTACGCTATTTGTTTTTAATTATCTGTTCATTTTGTATTAAGAAAAGTGGGAAGGGGGGAAACCTATAAAAGTTCAGGGTTCATGGTCGGTTCAAATGAGCTCATCGTGCGTCTGCTTACCAGGCGTGGAAATCTCACAAAACATGGTTCTTATTATGATGATAGTTCCAGGAGGCTTCAATGTGCAAGGCACTGCATAAACACAGAGTGAGACATAGAGCTGGATGAATAACTGATTTTTCACTTCAGTGGCAGTGCTCCAAAATCGGGGGGAAGGAGGGGGAATAGTTTTGGGTCAAAGGGTTTGGGAATTTTCAGTGAATTGAAGATTCCAGGTCTGTTACAGAGCAAGGATTTGAACCTGCAGCTCATGAATTGAAGATTAGTGTCAGAACTACTAGGCTGAAGGGTAGTGGGTGGGTGGGGGAAAGATGAGACAGCAGCACCACCACCTCCAGCCATTTTGTGATTGGCCACAAATTCTCAAATAGTTTGAGGTTAACCAAAACTGCCTTTTTGTCTACTCCACTATTCATCCTAAAAAATTCAGGCAGCTCTAGAGAGAGTGATGGTTCCTGCCCAGATGAGCTTACAATCAACAAAGGAAAGACAGATGAGCGGTGTGAGAAAGTGAAGTAGAATTATCCCCATTTTACAGATGGGGAACTGAATCAGAGAGACTAAAAGGTAACATTTTGAAAAGTACCTAAGTGATTTAGAAGCATAAGTCCCATCTTCAAAAGTGCCCAAGTCACTTTGTCACTAAAGTCCCACTGAAAGTCAATAGGTTTCTAAGTGATATTGATGCTTCTGAAAATGGGACTTAAACTCCTGAATCATGTCAGAATTTTTAAAATTTGACCTTAAGTGACTTTTCCCAAGGTGACCCTTGAACTTTGTGGCAGAGACAAGACTTGAACCCAGGTCTCCTGAGACCGTCATGCCATTGCTTCAAGTATAAGAGCTCTCGCTCCTGAAAAGTATAGCTCTTTTTGCAGATGGTTGGCCTGGGAAGACCATAGGCATGGCCATGTTTGTGGTATTTTATCTGTAGCAGAGGCCGTCAGGGAGTGCAAAGGTGATTTAGCCGGGCTTGGTGATTTGGGAGATATTGATTCTCAGGAGAGATGAGGACCAAATTTGTATCCTGGACTTGACACAATAGTCTTAAAGAAAGTTTGCTCCTGTTTCCAAACTTCAGGATGACCCAGAGGTCATATCTCCAAGTCTTAGTTCATCAGAATCCATTCAACTAACCCCAAGGATTGGATATTTAGGGTTTCCAGAAACTGAAGGGAGGGGAGATGCCTCAGGATTGGACAGTATCAGGAGTCATTGGGAGATGGAGGTGGGCTACAGAGGGGATTGCAAGGGAGCCAAGACCAATTGATGATCATAAGTAAGGCTAAGATTTTGTCACTTTAGTAAAAGTCATGGACAGGTCTCAGGCAATAAACAAAAATTCACAGGAGCTGGGGGTCAAGGACACACAGCCCCACCTCCAGCCTAGCCGAAGCTGTGGGGGTAGGGGTGCAGAGCCCGAGCTTCTGCTAAAGCCGTGGGTCAGGGACACACAGCCACGGCTCCGCCCCCGCTGTTGACAGCTGAAGCCGAAGTCACAGAGGTTCGGTAAAGTCATGGAATCTGTGACTTCCATGAGCTCTGTGGCTAAATCATATCCTGAATCATAGGAGATAAGGGGAGATTACAGGAGACACAATTGGTGTGTGTGGGTATACTCATATCCATGCATGTGTGAGCAAGCCGTGTGCCCAAGGGAAGGGGGTCATATGTGTCTGGGTGCAGGGATCTCTTTGTATCGGAGTATTCTTGGGTGATAGCAGGAGTGCAGCGGTGGGTCTGCTAGTCCTTGATAGGTTCTCAGGTCAAGAGGAAACTTTCTCCTCTTTGAAAGAGGGTGGTTTGTTTTACAGTCTCTAATTGCACAATCCCAGCTGTGTAAAGTTGCACCTTTCCCAAAGGAGTATCTTTTTCTCAGTTCAGGAACCCACTGTTACTCAATGGACTTCACCCTGCAGGCTAGGTGGAATTTCAAAGCCCCAGGACTGTTTTCTCTTTCATTTGTCCCCGGGACTTATATATAATCCGAGTCCAAATTTCATGGTTCAGGCCCATCTCTAACTCAGACTTTTCCCTTCCCTGCCATGAAAACCCAGCATTCCATCTGTAGATGCAAATCCTGCCTTATATTTTCCTTCAGAGACCTCCAAGTGCTCCTAAACCAGCCAAACTCTCTCCAAAGAAGGCTGTTTACTCTTTGCTCAATGCAGCCACAACCTGATCCGTTGCCTGAGTCCAGCGGGCTGGCAGGTTTTATTAGATTTTATTTTGTGAAAGAAAGAAAGAAAGAAAGAAAGAAAGAAAGAAAGAAAGAAAGAAAGAAAGAAAGAGGCTCTTCACAGGGATGGTGCTGTTAAAATATTCCACGTTACCTTTACTGCGAAGGCTTGCTGCGGCTTTGATATTTTTCCCTCTGTCACTCACCCTCCTAATGGGAGCTCACTTGACCTACTGCAGTTTATGTGTAGTTTTAAGTCACTGCACGGTGCCTGTAGGCATTCATGATTTATGTATTAGCCTCTTGGCTTTTGTCCCGATTCCACCACCCCCCCTTTACCCAGTGGTGGAGAAGAAGTTACATTGCAGCACCTTGGTTGCTGTCTTAGCTCCGCAGGCTGGGACTTTTTCATCTAGAACAAACTTCTTAGCTGGGCTTCTGACTCCACTGTCCAAACCTTGTCTCCCTGGTATCTGCTGTGTAGTAGCAGGGGTCCCACTGCACCATTTCTCGCCCCCCGACACAGAAGAATTCTGCCGAATCAATCTGCTCCGTTATAGCAGGAGATGACCTTGGGAAAAGGTTTAATTGAAGCATGTGGTCATTATGCAAAAACAAAACCCACACGCACTCACCCCAATGGGCTACGTAAGTTAGATTGATCTGAAAATGAGCAAGGACTGACATTTTCAGTTGAGCTGAATTATTCAATCTTTAAAGAAACCACAGCACTGAGAGATGCAAATTCTATTACACAACGTTCTGATTAATGCCCTCCTTGGATTTCTCAAGCTGGAAGCCAGGATTTTCAGATGGGACCAGTGAACTTTGGATGTCCAGCATGAAATCTGGCTATCCCCACTGTGCTTGAGCACCAGCACTTGGAACAAGAATGCTTCCTGCTCTTAAGATTATTGTAGATATATTTGTGATTTATACAGCACCATAGGTGGGCATGGACTTTAAAATGATGCAGTCCCTGACTAGGAGAAAGATCTGTAGGATAGATCCCTGATTCTGGGGCCAATCGGGAGTCAGTTTAGCAGCTGGTACAAGCTAGAGCAGCTGCCATGTCCAGTCACGTCCCCTCCCACCCAAGGCCATGCCCCATGTATGCCCCCTATCTCACAAAGGGATACCCCTACACAAGGGAAATCCCCAACTAAGGCAGCCAGGATGGAAGAGGTAAGATCTGGCCCTTAGAATTTTGCATCCACTTTTAGAATGAGAGCAAAAGAGGAAAGCTACACACAAAGTGTGACCTTGAATGAAGACTGCTTAGGACAACAAAGAGTGATTGCAGAGCATCTTCATCCCTTTGAGGTATTTCCTTGATTCACCCCTGCACTGTGTAATGGCTTGAAGCGAGACCCATCAAACAGCACAAGAGACTTATTTCAGGGAGAAAGCTGGGAAGATGTGAGTCCAGACATTGGTCACTGGAAGCTAAATCTCCATGGCCTGGTTTCAAGACTTGCTTACTGTAGGAGCCCTACAAAAAATCAGCCAGAACCAGGAGTATTTTGCTCACCTACATAGATATTCACAAAGTTACTGGAGGAGGGGTGGCTGCCTTTATAACCCTTAGCCCAGTGGTTAGGGCTCTCTCCTGCAATGTAGGAAATCCCAGTTTCACTCCCTTCTCTATATGAGGCAGAAAGAAAGGGAATTGAACCTGGATCTTCCACGTCCATATGAGGGTCCTAACCACTAGGCTAAAGGTCATCCGAGAAAGTTGCCTTCCACTTTGTGAATCTAGCTTGTCATTTCTTTTGTTTTTATATTAAAAAGAAACTAAACTAAATGGTTCATTTTGTGTCAAATTAAATGTTTTGTCCAACCCAAAATAAAGGCAAGAGGTTGGTGGGGGGGGGTTGTCGACTTCTTTGATTCACCAACATTTTTCGAATTTTTGGTTCAAAATGACTTTTTTTCCTGATATTTCAGACAGGCCAGTGAACCGAAACATCACTTTTCCCAGCTCCAGGACCGAGACTGGAAAGAACTTCCTAATACACAAATGTTGTGCTTTCCAAAAGATGGTTTTGAAGCAGGATCTTGAAAGACTGGACGTGAGAGAGCACTACTGAACTCTGAATTTAAACACGTCCATCCTTGATGCCCAAGGTAGGTTTCCATTGCCCCTTATACGCCTGACAGCATCTCTGACTGCACTGGAAAGACAGGAAAGATAGAGACATGGGCTAAGACTTTCCAAAGTGTCTAGTGCAAGGGTGGCCAACCTGCGGCTCCCGAGCCACACGCGGCTCTTCAGAAGTTAATATGCAGCTCCTTGTACAGGCACCGACTCCGGGGCTGGAGCTACAGGTGCCAACTTTCCAATGTGCCAGGGGGGTGCTCACTGTTCAACCCCCGGCTCTGCCACAGGCCCTGCCCCCACTGCACCCCTTCCCGCCCCCTCCCCCTGAGCCTGCCATGCCCTCACTCCTCCCCCTCATCCCCAGAGCCTCCTTCACGCCACGAAACAGCTGATTGGGAGGCGCTGGGAGTGGGGTGGGGAGCTGATGGGGGGCTGCTGACGTATTACTGTGGCTCTTTGGCGATGGACATTGGTAAATTCTGGCTCCTTCTCAGGCCCAGGTTGGCCACCCCCGGTCTAGTAGCTCCATTATTTGAGATGTCTGACTTCATACTGATGTCAGTCCTTCGAAAGAGTCTGATTTTCACAAAGTGCTGAGCACCCATCCTTTGAAAATCAGGCCTTTTTAAAGGGTCTCCAGTTGGCCTTGTGGAGACCTTGGCCAATGGGTCTTATGTTAAAAAAAAGCAATGCACTGAAGAAAGCAGTCACTGCTGTCCAAGCCCTCTCTTTGTTCAGTATCCATTCCTACTTCTGGATCTCAGCATGGGACTGAGACCACCATCACAGTAGCAGAACATAAAACAGAGCGAAGGGGAGGACCCTCAAACGGAAGAAGTGGAACATATTCCACGGGAGGGGTAAGAGTCCAATGTGGATGTTGTGTCAGGGGCCGCGCTCCGTTTAAAGTTAGCGCTTCCCTAATTGCCTCTTGTTAATTCTTGATTTTTACAAGAATAATTTAAAAAGAAAGAAAGGAAAAGAACTCGTGGTGAAAGGGGGGGGAAATCTGGCGCTAACTTTAAGCAATTTGCACCTTGTGCCCAGACCGTAACTCTCTGCCTGCAGTGATTCCACACCCCGTGATTTACGTTTGACAGGCCCAAAGTGGTTTGGAAATGGCACGGCACCGAGACCTTGTGGTGAGGCTAACTGATGTTAGAGAAAACAAAACTGAGTTAATTTATGGGAGCGCTCCTTTGCACTGGAACTCCGGGCCAACACAGCTGTCTTCTAGTGGAAAAGTTTTGCAAAAATCCCCTATTCTCTCTCTCTCTCTCCATCTCTGTCTCACTTTTTTCTCCATTCTCACTCCTCATTCTTTCTGCCGAACCTTTTCACAGCTGAATGAAGATTAATTTACTACAGTTACATTTTTTACAAGTGTTTTTGTATCTATTATTAGCCTGGCTAAGAACAATAAAATTCTGGCTTTGCTCCGTTTCCTCCGCTTTCCCTCCTCCCAAAGACAGAACATCCTTTCGCCTAGGAAAACACGCCAAGATTTTCAGAAATGACTCGTGATATTGAGCGCCCAACGTGAGATGCCTTTAAAGGGGCCTGATTTTCAGGAAGTGCTAATCCAACCCCCACACCTTGGAAAATCATTCCTCTTATAGCCATCAAATTGGGTACCAGAAAAAAAAAATGGAGGCATACCACGTCACTAGCTACTTTTGAAAATCCTGATGAAGCTGATAAAGGAATTGCCCCGGGTCAGACTGTGGGAATTTAAATCAGGAAATGTGGGGTTGACATTTTAGTGGTAGCTACAGGCCTATTCTGTATATTAGACAAGACAAACCGGCTATGCAGTTGCAATACAAGCAGAAGGCTGTCCGCTGATGCTCACTAATGTAGCTCCTTTGACTTCATTGAAGTTATGCTGATTTTCAGCAGCTGAGGATTTGGTCCTTGGCTGTTTTAGTATCTGTGTCTGCTTTTCAGGTACAACCTTGTCAGGGGGATGGGAGGAAAGAATCAGAAGAAGGACAAGGAAAGACCTGCTCCTGTTACATGATCAGCAACTTGTTGTGAGCTGTGGCGCATCCACCAAGCATTGCAGGGCCTTATGGATGTGGGATATAGCAGGAGGATAATTATAATCCCTAGCTCTCACCTAGCATTTTTCATCAGTAGATCTCAAAGCACTTTACAAAGAAGGAGGTCAGGATCATTATGCCTATTTTACAAATGGGGAAACTGAGGCACAGAAAGGGGGAAGTGGCATGCCCAAAGTCACCCAGCCGCCTAGTGGTAGAGGTGGAAGGAGAACCCAGCTCTCCCGAGTCCCACTCCAAGGCTCTAGCCACCTGTGCACATATATTTGCTAAACCCGCCTTAGGTGATGGCTACTGTTTTGGCCTGCACCAGAGCTTGAGACCTGTGAAGCTGGAATAGGCAGGATTTATACCTACAACTGTCATAGCCTCGTAGCCTCTGTGGATCTGCCAGAGAGGGGGACAATAACTTGTGGGTTACACTTACAGTTTGCATGTATAGGATTTTTTTGACTAATCAGAAGCGATTCTCTATGTACTTGAGTATTTGCACCAGACAAGCATAATGGGATGGGATGTTACTTCACAGTGCAGAGGGGCGGTGCTCCCAAAACCCCTCATAGGAGCTTGGCATGGAGCCAGTTAAATAAGCCACCCAAAGGATCTGACTGACTTAAAGATTCTTTACCTTCTAGATATGAGAAAATAGAGGACAGCTCTCTAAAGATTAGATTATAGCCAATGCTCCTTTTTAACGTTGCTTTCGTTTCTTTCCAATGCTCGGGAAAACCATGGTGCATGTGCACTTATGATGCTGAGTGCAGCCTGCGTCTGTGTTTTAGCGATTGTGCGAGCATAGATGTTTGTAAGCACAAGTGAGGAGGTGTGCATATATAACACAAAGCGACGGGGAAAAACTCCAATTCTAATTCTGGGAGAAAGGAGAGAGAGAAAGAGACGTTAAAGGCTCCGGTGGATCCACGCCAGTTTAAACCAGTTGGAGATCTGACACCAATGGAGCGACACTGAATTGCATCCGTGAGGATCTGGCACTTTATTTTTATCATTCTCAGTCTGCCCTTGGGCCCAGGGAAGAAGCTGTTGGCTGTCGTTGCTGAGGAGTGCGAGGTGTGATAGAGTGGCACCCTTTCCGTGTGAGCCACCTAGCTGATCCTACCTTAAAGCCTCCCTCTCCTCCTGCTCTCGCTGTCTGGTACCGGGCCTTGTTAGGAACCACCCCGTTGTCTCCTATCAAAGAGAGGATGTTAGCTAAGGCCGGAGCTGGGTGTAAAGCCTCAGAGATAGCACCACTATCGCCTCTCACTGTGGGTGCGAAGAGGCAGTATCAGGACTGGGAGAGATAAATAGCTGTCCAGTGAGTGACAGTGCAGAGACAGAGCTTGTCTGCCTTGACATACTGATAACACCCCGCCCTGTCTCTCAGGGAGCACCCTGCTAGGCGGAGGTGAAATACAGAAACCGACAGTCTCCACTGGTAGGACTGCTCCCAGCGACAGTGGTTATTTTTGTGTGCAGCTAAAATAGCTTGAAGTCAACAAGGGTTAATTCACTTGTTTCCACTGGCAGGGCTGAAGACCGAGCACTCGAGCCAGCTGAAAGCAGATGGAGAAAACACGGTAGGAGATAGCACTGTATGCCCCCACGCCCCATCCAGGCCCTGGACTAGAGGAGAAATTGCTGTTGCTCTTTTCCACTTCTCCATGAATTAGCGCTGTGGATCCCTGTTAGCAATAGCTCTCTGTGAGTTCTCTGTGAGTTACAACTGTCCAGCTGACTCTTTAAATCTAGACTGGATGTCTTTGGAGATCCGCTCTAGTTCTCTGTGAGTTAGAACTGTCCAGCTGACTCTTTAAATCTAGACCGGATGTCTTTCTAGATCAGCTCTAGTTCAACCACATGTTAAGGGTCTCCATGCAGGAATCCACTGGGTGAAATGCTATGGCTTGTATAAAGCACTGAACACACACCAGGGCATAGGGCAATGGGGCCCATTTCAAGGTAGCATAGCATCACAGAAGCTAGAGGTGGAAACGTTGGCTTAGCTCGTCCGGTGCAACTTAGTCCCTAAGCGAGGCTGTTCCCAACTGTACATTTCTACAGCCAGAAGAACCACTCAGCCACACTAGTTTTATGCTGTTGATTTCAAGGGAACCCCACAACTATAAATCTAGCAATTATGATATGGTGAATCAGGCTCCTAGTGTTTTTGTCCAGTCTAGTTTTCAAGATCCTAAATGATGTGTCTTCTACTGCTTTCCCTGGGGAAACTCTCCCATAGCCTTCATGTATCCAGCCTAAATTCTTCTGCTGTTCAACCTACATGTTCCATGTCTCATCCCATTACTCCCAGTCATACCCATAAGAATCACACTAAATGATTCCTCAACCTCCTTAGTGTTAACATATTTCACATATTCAGAGACTATCGCCTTTTCTCTTCTTTCTTGTTTCTTCACCAGGCTATGCTGCATCTTTAGCTTTTTAGGTCTTTCCTTAAGAGCTTCCAGATTTCAATCTTCTCTGAGCATCAATATCTTTACATAGTGCTCAGAACTGAACTCAGTATTTCAGGTGCGTATACAAATGTAGGGGTCATGATCCAACTCAACAATTTTTCTATTAGTGGGCCTTTAGAGAAGTACCGATACCTCCACACCTGCATAAAAAGGACATTTAACCCCATGCCTTTGCACATGCGGTCCCAAATATCATGGACCCTTCTACTATTCTAATATCCCGTGACCAATTCATGTCTAACTTCCTGTCTACCATCCCTCCTACATATCTTTCAGTGTAACAGTTTCTCAGATTTTGAGTTACTTCCTCTCTAGAGTCATATATTCCAAGGCCAGAAGGGACCATTTTGGTCACCTAGTCTGACCTCCTCTATAGCACAGGCCAGAGAACTTCCCCAAAATAATTCCTAGAGCAGATCTTTTAGAAAAGCAGCCAGCCTTGATTTAAAACTTGCCAGGGATGGAGAATCCACCAAGACTTTTGGTAAGTTGTTCCAATGGTTAATTACTCAGTTAAAATTTTATTTCTTGTTTCCAGTCTGAATTTTTCTAGCTTCAGCTTCCAGCCATTGCCATCTGTATACCAAGATGTACCAGCTTGCATTCTTCCAGACTGAATTTTATTTTGTTATTTTAGGCCCACATGTCTACTCTCTCTTGGGGTATGCCTACATTGCCACAGCAAGTCTGAGAGCCCAGGTCTATAGACTCAGACACATGCTACAGTGCTAAAAATAGATATATAGACATTCCGGCTGGGGCTGGAGCTCAGGCCGTCAAGCCTAGGGTAGGGGGCTGGCTTCAGGTTTAACATCACAGAGCAAACCTGAGTCTCTAGACCCTGCCTCTAAAACTCACTGCAGCTTTGCAGTGTAGACGTACCCTATGAGTCTGACGGAAGTCAATGGAAGTTTTTCCACTGACTTCCAGGGGTTTTGTATCAGCCCTTTAGTCTCTTTGTATTATTATTATAATTATGGCAGGTGCTTGCAGTTTTCTCTATTCAATGTCACCTCAAAATGTCATTAACGTGTTGTTTACTTCATGTTCATTAATGAAGATATTAAATCTCAATGGAGCTAAGGTTGAGCCATGTATTATCCCAATGGATCCATTGCTATCGGAGTCAGGTAGGAAATGTTTTCCCCATCCTGCAAGAATTTTCAAGATTTTGAAAAAATTTCCCCTCCCAAATCAGGATGAAAAGTCAAGTCTCAAATTTTGCAAATCAAAAATCCCAGCGAAAAGCCCCATCAAACTTCAAGTGTTTCAAATTTGAAATGTTTAATTTTGATCATTTCAACACATTTTGTTCAGATTTTGACTTTTTAAACTTTGTTTTACTATAAATTTTCTTAAATTTCAAAATAAAAAGTCATTTTGAACTGAAAAACAGAACTTTTTTGTTGAACAAATGTCAAAATGGGACAAAATGTTTATTCCCCCCCCCCCCCCATGTGAAATTCATCAAAACGTCCCCTTTCCTGTGAACAGTTTCAGCTTTTCGAAAACAACATTTTCTTACAAAAGAGGTTTTGTTGAAAAATTCTGGACCAGCTCGAATCTCGATGTGTTTAATCTTTTTTTTACGCTCGTTTAGCCGGTCTGCAGTGTGCCTGACCACAGTCCAATCTAATCCCAGATGAATTAAACTTTCAGGCAAGATTTCATGAAACAATAATAAAATCCTTTGTTCAAATCCAAGTTCATTACATTTACTGTATTCCGGTCATCAAGCCATACTGTAATTCTAATAAAACAATTACGTTTCTTTGGAAAGATACAGGACCTGAGCCTCAGCTGGTATAAATCCATTATGTCAATTTACACCGTCTAAGGATCTAGCCCTTTTTTTTTCTCTTAAGGGTCTCCACATTATTTGCTGGAGTAATGGTCCCGCAGACACCAAGTCTCTCCTGTTAGTGTTCTGGTTTGAACCTCTGTGTATGATGAGACCTGATATTATGCAGAAATTCTCGCATAGTTAAATATTTGAAGGCCTTGAGACATATGCCAAAGGCAGTGGTTCACTGAGTTTTCCATTGGGTGAATCCCTTCAGAAGAGAAAGGCCTTCTCTCCAGTGACCACCCCAATCCCCCACTTCTTCAAAACTTTCAACAAATTTTTGTGGACCAACGCAAAGTGTTCTATGAATATGAATCATCTGTGCACCAGAGTGACACCAACTGGAAATAGGACTAGTCCGAATTTTTAACACAGAAAGATATTTTTCATTGAAAACCATCAATATTAGTGACATTTTCTGTTTTGTATGGCATTTCCTGCAACACTGTTATCAATTTTTGTCAACATTTTATTGTTTTTAGAATGATTTTCAAAGTCACTATTAGCCGTTTTTGTTTACCAAAAGCCCAGCTTTCTGTAAGAAAATGTCATTTTCAGTAGCAACCCCTCTCTTCCCCCTGCCCCATCATGATTTCAAGAACAAAATGGCTAAAAATATTATATTACAGTTTTGGTTAAAAAAAAAACCCCACAATGTGAAAATGTCATCACAAATGGGAAAAGAGTCCCATTGGACACTGCAAAGTGAAAACAACTTTGGCCATTTGAAATTATCCATCAGACTGTTTTCCCATTTTTCAGTCATTTGATTGGATCGGACCAAATTCTGTTCTCTCATTGACTCCAGCGGTGATGACTGGTATGAGAAAGGCAAGGCCCTCATGCTGTGACACTTAAGAGATGAAGTGAGCTGTAGCTCACGAAAGCTTATGCTCAAATAAATTGGTTAGTCTCTAAGGTGCCACAAGTCCTCCTTTTCTTTTTGCGAATACAGACTAACACGGCTGCTACTCTGAAACTTAAGAGATAGATTGCATCTGCACATTTGGTCAATGTGTTAAATTTAATTACAGATATAAACACATTGAAATCTATGAAATTAGATGGGGCGGGGGGTGAATTTGCCCTGGTGGATATTCTTCTCCTAGAGAAATGCAGCCTGTATATTTGCAAGTATAAAAATATGTTTTAAAGCTCAATCGCAGTGTAGCATAAAGGTTGGCTTCCTAAGGAATTTTCTGTGTTTTTTGGCAGCCAGCAGCACCAAGGTTAACCTGATCTTTACCACATAATTTCAATCCAGAGAATGTGATTATAAAACTTTCCCAGCCATGCAGCTCTTTAACCCAAACTCACGATACTAAAGGATGGATGGATTCCATTTTCTGTGTGTATGTGTGTGATATATTCGATGGAGGGGAGGCCTTTAGAATCCCCATCATACATCTTTCTTTTCCACAAGTGAATTAGCAGCAGGATAACCAATGGCCAAAATAACTGGATTCATAGGAGCTGCCTTGGATTAATTAGAGCTCAATATGTACCTCATAGACCCACCACAGACTTAAGATTGAAAAAAAAAAAACCCTCAGCGATACCCTCCTCTTTTATGCCATTTTGTGGCGCTCCAAACATATTTACGCGATATCATAATTTTGAAAAATAAAATCAATGTTCGTGGGGAACAAAATATAGCAATGGATTATTTAAATATAGCCACATATTGCTCCCTCTGGTTTTAAGATTCGGAATGGAAGCCACAAAAACAAAGACATTTAGAAAATCATTCCACCCTACCTCACTTGGGACTTGATCCAGTGCCCACCGAAGTCATTGGGAGTATTTCCATTGATTGCAGTGGGCATTGGATCAGGCTTTAGGTCATGCCTAGGTATTTACTTCATACGGTTTGAAAGATTATCCAGGGAGCCGACACTGTATTCCCTAGTGCACAACAGAGGATGAAACGACAGCGTTATCTTTGAATCCCCTTGCTTTTCTGAGGTTAAAACCAAAGCCTAAACACTACTTCCATTGTGTTGGAGCTTAATTTCGAGGGATGGAGAATTCAGTTGAAGTGAGATCAGAAGGACCACCCTGAGCCTTCATTCACAACTGCAGCCAAATTGATTTTGAGGTTCTAAAAAAAACAAGTGTAGCTTACTTTTAACGTCCCATTTTTCCCCTCCTTCTCTACATGAGAGGGATAAAAATAAATAAATAAATAAAAGGATGGGGACTAGATCAGATCTGAACAGCCTAGCTCTCAATCTATTAGTATATAATGTCTTCTGCAGTTTCCACGATATGCTATGCATCCGATGAAGTGAGCTGTAGCTCACGAAAGCTCATGCTCAAATAAACTGGTTAGTCTCTAAGGTGCCACAAGTACTCCTTTTAATTTCCTACCAATATTCTTCTCACTTCACTTCTTTTTACTTCCTTTTCCTCAAATCTGGAGTGAAGGGTGGTGCCCTTAAAAGACTCAACATTTAGGTTGCCACCACATCTGGCTTTTACAACAGTATTTGTGGAATTTCCAAGAATAGCAAATAAGGCAATAAAGGGCAAAGCCATTGTAGGATGAATGCTGGTTCTTACTGCACCGCTGAAGCGAATGGGAATGTTGATATTGACTTCAGTGTCTGGACAATCAAACATTTAGCTGAGGCAGTAGAATTGGCTGAATAGCGTGAGGTGGGGACAATTGCTCAACAATATATGTTGAATGATGGGAAAAAGTCTCAGACAATTATTTGATAAATACGACCCAGTCAGCTAGAGAGTTGGTCAAATAATGCAGTTATTCACAAATAAGCATTATTTCACAAATGAAAAATATACCAATGTTCACAATGACTATTACTGGCAACCAGTGATTCAATCAGCTTTAATATGCAGTCATTTATCACCGCCCAGGTTATTATACTTGAGAAATCACATGTTGATGTCAATACCTTGGAAATTTAAACTTTGGGTTTTAATTGTTTTATCAATAATTTTTATGTTTTTCCCCAAAATAAAAAGCTTCAAAATTGTCAAAATGTTTCATTTTGACATTTTTGAAATGAAAAATGCCAATGTTCCGATTCGGTTTTGAAACTTAAGATAACTATACTTTATTTTAAAAAAATTATTGAAGGAAAATGTTTTGATTGACCCAAACTCACTTTTTCTTTTTTTCTTCTTCCTTTTCTTTTTTTTTTCTTTTCTTTTCTTTCTTTTTTTTTTTTTTTTGTGGGGGAGGATTGTCATTTTGCAACAGGTTTTGAGCTTTTGAATTTTTTTGTCACATTTGGGACATAATTTGTTGGGGAATAGTCATCATGTTTTTTGTAAAGGGAAATTGTATCTCACCTATCTACTAGAATTCTTTGAGGGGTATCAACAAGCATGTGGACAAGGGGGATCCAGTGGATATAGTGTATTTAGATTTTCAGAAAGCTTTTGAAAAGGTACCTCACCTAAGGCTCTTAAGCAAAGTAAGCAGTCATGGGAGAAGAGGGGAAGGTTCTCTCATGGATTGGTAACTGGTTAAAAGATAGGAAACAAAGGGTAGGAATAAATGGTCAGTTTTCAGAAGGGAGAAAGGTAAATAGTGGTGTCCCCCAGGGACCTGTACTGGGACAAGTCCTATTTAACATATTCATAAATGATCTAGAAAAAGCGGTAAACAGTGAGGTGGCAAAATTTGCAGATGATACAAAACTACTCAAGATAGTTAAGTCCCAGGCAGACTGTGAAGAGTTACAAAAGGATCTCTGAAAACTGGGTGACTGGGCAACAAAATGTTGATAAATGCAAAGTAATGCACATTGGAAAACATTATCCCAACTATACGTATACAATGATGGGGTCTAAATTAGCTGTTACCACTCAAGAAAGAGATCTTGGAGTCATTGTGGATAATTCTCTGAAAACATCCACTCAATGTGCAGCGGCAGTCAAAAAAGCGAACAGAATGCTGGGAATCATTAAGAAACGGACAGATAATAAGACAGAAAAGATCATATTGCCTCTCTATAAATCCATGGTACACCCACATCTTGAATACTCCATGCAGATGTGGTCGCCCCACCTCAGAAAAGATATATTGGACTTGGAAAAGGTTCAGAAAAGGGCAACAAAAATGATTAGGGGTATGGAATGGCTGCCGTATGAGGAGAGATTAATAAGACTGGGACTTTTCAGCTTGGAAAAGAGACGACTAAGGGGCGATATGATAGAGGTCTATGAAATCATGACTGGTGTGGAGAAAGTAAATAAGGAAGTGTTATTTACTCCTTCTCATAGCACAAGAACTAGGGGCCACCAAATGAAATTATTAGGCAGCAGGTTTAAAACTGACAAAAGGAAGTATTTTTTCACACAACGCACAGTCAACCTGTGGATCTCCTGGCCAGAGAATGTTGTGAAGGCCAAGACTATAACAGGGGTCAAAAAAGAACTAGATAAATTCAGGGAAGATAGGTCCATCAATGGCTATTAGCCAGGATGGGCAGGGATGGTGTCCCTAGCCTCTGTTTGCCAGAAGCTGGGAATGAGCAACAGGGGATGGATCACTTGATGATTACCTGTCTGTTCATTCCCTCTGGGGCACCCGGCATTGTCCACTGTCGGAAGACAGGATGCTGGGCTAGATGGACCTTTGGACTGACCCTGTAAGGCTGTTCTTATGTTCTTATGACAGGACGAGATTTCAAAATCTCCGAAATTTTCACAGGACAGAAAAAAACAGTTCCCGCTCAGCTTTAACTGTTATTTTGTAAGATAGTGGTAAGATACCTACCAAGAATTTTATAGGAATATAAGGAGTACTTGTGGCACCTTAGAGACTAACAAATTTATTTGAGCATAAGCTTTCATGAGCTAAAGCTCACTTCATTGGATGCATGCAGTGGAAAATACAGTAGGGAGATTTTAAATACACAGAGAACATGAAACAATGGGTGTTACCATACTCACTGTAAGGAGAGTGATCAGGTAAGGTGAGCTATTACCAGCAGAAGAGAATTAAACAAAAACCTTTTGCAGTGATAATCAAGATGGGCCATTTCCAGCAGTTGACAAGAATGTGTGAGGAACAGTGTGTGTGGGGGGGGAATAAACATGGGGAAATAGTTTTACTTTGTGTAATGACACATCCACGCCCAGTCTTTATTCAAGCCTAATTTAACGGTGTCCAGTTTGCAAATTAATTCCAATTCAGCAGTCTCTCGTTGGAGTCTGTTTTTGACGTTTTTTTGTTATAATATTGTGACTTTTAGATCTGTAATCGAGTGACCAGAGAGACTGAAGTGTTCTCCGACTGGTTTTTGAATGTTATAATATAGGAATAGGAATATAAATATATCTAATATACATCTGGCAGTCTCTCTCTCTGTGTATGTATATATATATACATACACATAAACTAATATGAAATGTGTTTATATATTGTATATCCCCCATGTGGTGTGAATCATTGTAACATATTTCCATTTCTTTTCACACTTAAGTTACTGATATGTACTCTCAATCTTAACTCCAGCCCAATGTTGAGGTTGTTATGGGTTTTGTTGTTGCTTTTGTTGTTGTGTGTGTCTGGGAATATAGATATGGAGAAATGTACTGTAAATCAAATACTAGAAAATAAATGTAATATAAAACTCTCCAAGTGTCAAATCTGCAGCTGGGAATGTTTCTTGGCTTGCTAGTCAGATGTCCCCATGTACCCTGATCTGACATTTTGGTTAGCATCCAGAATTTCTTTCCATCTCTCTATTTCAGAGCAGTACAAAACAGGGGGCTCTGGGAAGTCACTTACCCTCTGGATCTGAAAAACTGGGCCCATGGGGCTCCTATCTTAAGGTTTTATACTGCTGTCCCTCGCCACAATATCTGATTACAACTAGGGATCTATGGAACTCTCTTCTCTTAACCCAAAATTCTTTGGGGTATGATGAGCCAGACAGTGGACCTGACATACCTCAGTAGGTGGGAGGTAGCTGGGAAGACTGCTGATAAACTTCATATCTATGCCACACAAGACAGGGGGAAGATGAAACCTTGTACAGTTCCCAAGCTCTGTATTGTCCTAATATTTTTTTAAAAAAGAAAAAGAAATTAACACATAGAAACGCTGATTGTCTTTCTGACACGGTAGAGAGTAAAGATATATGCTCTGAATCCTCCCCATTCACTACAACCTCTTAAATGAGTGTGAACATTTAAAATAACAAGTACCTTTTCAAAAGAACCTTATCTCTACCCCTCCCATTCCAATATTTGGTGCAAGAACTAGCATATATATCCCCATGGGGAAATCTGATGCACCATAAAAAAGTACTCACCCAAAACAACTAAAGCACTGAGTTCTCTGAGCAAAAACATAGCATGTGTGGGGAAGCCCAGCACCGGGCAAATGCAGGCTATTCATCCAAGGAAAGCATGTCTCGGAAATATAAGAACAGGGGACCTTGGGAGCCTGATTTTCAAAGCAGAAGAATGAGGACGACAACCCAAATTTGCCTGTTTCCTGTGATCTGTCTCCAAAGATTGCACCCCACGAACAGGCTTGGATTGCGAATCTCAAACTCTTGTCATATTTAAGCGAGTTTCAGGGAACTGTGGTTCCTTAGGAGGCTTCTAATGAGACGAGCCTCTGACTTGGAAGAAAGAAAGGATGCTCCCGTGGTTAGGGTGTTCACCTGGGCCTTGGAAGATTGATCTTCAATTGTCTGCTTTGCCACAGACTTCCAGTGTGACGCTGGGGGCGTCCCTTAGGAGCCACTGCAATCCACAGAACTCTGACTTGGCTGCTGCCCAGCCCTGCAGGCCCCGAAATTCACTTGACACCTAAGTTTTTGCAGTAAAAGTTCTCTGGGTGCCCAAGTTTCTGCTTGTGGGCGCGTGCACGGCGGCCTCCATCGAGGCCTCTGGAGGTCTGTGTCCAGCCTAAGCCCCAGAGCTTTCCAGGAACTGGGAGAAGGCAGGTCCTCTGCCTAACTCACGCATGGGGCCCAATCAGGGAGGCGAGGGGAGGGAGCAGCAGTAGCAGGAGGAGCTCCTTGTAACCTTCAGCCCCCTGATTACAGTAGTCACCTGGCAGGTGGGAATCCAGCAGTTCAAGTCCCGCCTCTGTCCGGCCAGAAGGGATTTGAATAGGGATCTGCTGCCCTCAGGGGAGTGCTTGAACCAGATTCTCACTCTCTCAGGCTGCATTAATATTTAATTAAAGTGGAACAACTGCAACAGCAGAGATTGAGGGAGACTCACATCAGAATGCCCCATAGGCCAATGGTTAGAGCACTCTACTGAGGTGGTAGATCCCAGTTCATCAAACGGAGGGGATATTGAACACAGCTCGCCCATGATCCGGCTGAGTGCTCTAACCACGAGGCTAACGGTTACCAGGGAGCTCCTTCTCCCCCAGCCACTTGATGTGGAATTAGGTGGCCCCGAAGCATACCTGCCCGATCAGGCCATGCATGAGAGTTAGGCCGAGAAGCACCTATCTCTCCCCAGTTTGTGGATCACAAGCAGAAGTCGGCAACTCCCTGCAGCCTTTCTCTGAGAGAGGGGTAGGGCTTAGGACACAACTGCCCCATCAGCACGGTCGACTGGTTAGCTTAGGCAGCTCCCCGCCAAGTGTACTGGTTTTTGAGGATCACATTCTAAGTCACCTATCTATTTAGCTTAACAAAGAGAAAGAGTGAGGCATCACATGATCCAATGTCTGGAAATTGAAGTTAGATAAATTCAGAGTAATTTTTTATTAATGGTGAAAGTAAGCCTAAGTCCCCTGGTGGATCTGGGCCCTAGTTTCTTTGGGCCTCAGTTCCCTATCTCTAAAATGGGAATAATAGCACTTTCCTACCGTACAGGGACGTTGTGAGGATGAAAAGATTGTGAAGTGCTCTGGTACTATGGAGATGGGCGGCATATGAATACATAAGATTGATATAACCCTAGGCCCAAGTAAAAGCAGCCCAGGCTAGTGTTCAATAGCCAAAGAGGACAGGAGAGTTGCCCTAAGAGGAGGATTTGGCCAGTTAAGTACACCTTTGGTGAAACTACGAATAAGGAGGGTCGTGATCAAGGTCTAAAACTATCTGAAGGATGCAAACGCTAAGGGGGCGAATTGTTTCATGAAGTACGAAGGGGCAAAACTACGACATGGGCTGAATTTAAAGAAGGAAAATTCTGGCTAAATATCAGGAAAAATCTTTCTGACACGGAGATCCATTAGACTGTCAAATCGTCTCCCCGGGGACGTAGCCTAGATTCATTGGGCTAGATGATGAGCTGTGTTATATAACTATCTCTGACCAAAACTGGACAAAGCAATGGGAAATATATTGTAGGGCACAATTCTACATTGGCAGATAGGTGACCAAACAGGGCTTTTCCGTCTCTAACGTTTATGACTCTGTGTTGTTGATGTGCTCACCCTCCACTTGGATTGAAGAACCTTTCATGTGATTATGAAAGAGCCGTCATTAGCACACAGCAGGGCTAAGCGCAATTCACCCAACATAATATTATCCATCAGTAACCCCAACGAAAAAAGTTTCACGGCCAGTACAGACAGCCAATAGTTTATCTGATGAAAGCTGAGCTTATAACGTGCATTAAGGCAGGGGCCTCAAACTCGAATCACCAGGAGGGCCACAGGAGAACTTGTACGTTGGACCGAGGGCCTCTGCCCCCGCTCCCCACTCCACCCCCGCCCCTGCCCGCGGGGTGCAGCAGGGGGCTCTGGGCAGGGGGTTGGGGTGCAGGAGGCAGTGCAGGGTGCGGCAAGGGGTTGGGGTGCGGCAGGGGGCTCAGAGCAGGGAGTTGGGGTGCAGGAGGGGTGCGGGGTGTGGCAGGGGGCTCAGGGCAGGGGGTTGGGGTGCAGGAGGAAGTGTGGATTGTGGCAGGGGGTTGGGGTGCGGCAGGGGGCTCAGAGCAGGGAGTTGGGGTGCAGGAGGGTTGCGGGGTGTGGCAGGGGGCTCAGGGCAGGGGGTTGGGGTGCAGGAGTTAGTGCGGGTTGTGGCAGGGGGTTGGGGTGCAGCAGGGAGCTCAGAGCAGGGAGTTGGGGTGCGGGGTGTAGGAGGGGTTCGGGTTTCGGCCTGGCGCCGCTTACCTTGATCCAGCCCGGGGCTGTAGTTTGCCCACCCCTGGCCTGGAGGTAGGCTGGGGAGGCAGCACGCTGGGGAGGGGACGGGGGGGGGGGGGGGGCTGTGGGGAGCTTGGCGGGCTGCGTGTGTGAGACCCCCGCGTTAAGGTATTTGTGGGAAGTTTGGATCCCGGGATATTTTGATACAGTATATGTGTCCTTCAATTCCTTCATTACTCATTCTCCCTGCAGGTTTATTCATTGCCAGAGGCCATTGTCTTACATCGGTGACATCACAGTCCATTGCCCTAGTAACAGTGATGATGTCACATAGGGAGAATTAGCTCTATTAATCCGAATAAGCACAAGAAGAGATGAATAATGAGAGCAAGGCCTGATTTAGACACTAATTACTAGGACATTTTTTGGACAAGAAGAATACTTGAAAGGTAAATGGAGTTTATATTTAAATATTATGTTTTCATTACACTTGGTTGGCGAAAAGTTCATATTTGAGTAATAAAATTATAAGTGCTGGAGTGAGAACATCTGCAGGCTCATGAAAGCTTTTTTCCATGCAAATGAGCCAAAAATTATGGTTTTATTTTTAATGCTGATGGATAGGAGTGTATGAGCGAGGACACTTTAATACAGTGGGGCCCATTAGTGTCGCAACAACTGAGGTTCAGCGTCAGATACGCTGCTATCCTAAAGGGGTAGCACACTACGTCCTTCAGGGCATTCCGTATTTCACGTTCAGACATCCCTCCACACGCAGAGGGAACGTTGTTATGTTCTGCTTTTTCAGGACTCAGCCCCGCTGAGCTGGATGGGAATAATCCTGCTTACCAATGGGCATTGTTGAAGCCAGTAGAATCATAGACTATCAGGGTTGGAAGGGACCTCAGGAGGTCAATCTAGTCCAACCCCCTGCTCAAAGCAGGACCAATCCCCAATTTTTGCCCTGATCCCTAAATGGCGCCCTCAAGGATTGAACTCACAACCCTGGGTTTAGCAGGCCAATGCTCAAACCACTGAGCTATCCCTCCTCCCTGTAGCAATAACTCACCTTGACTTCAGCCGGCGGAAGACCACCCCTTTTTTCCTCTTTGGCCCATAGTCTGCTCTCAGTTACCCAGCCTAAATCCAGAGGAACCGTTAGCTTCCGTGGGGTTACTTTGGATTTATAGCCACGTATCAGAGAACAAGAATTTAGCCCTTTGCCTCTTTCTTATTCCTATGT
The DNA here is from genome assembly GCF_015237465.2 of Chelonia mydas. NCBI lineage: Eukaryota > Metazoa > Chordata > Testudines > Cheloniidae > Chelonia > Chelonia mydas. The sequence goes on from NC_057850.1 coordinate 255,573,857, forward strand.
GTTTCTGATATGAAGGCCTGAAAGCCTGTGGACCACTCTAATTGAAGCTTATTTCTATAGGGCATATACGCTATTTCACTGGCTATGGTCCCCTGTTTCATTATGGACTGACTTCTCCTGCTGCTGGAAGGAAGTGGTCATTGTCCTTAACAGGCTTCGACAGGAAGGGGGGGAAATCACCTGCCTGTCTGGAGGTTGTGACTCTCCCTTGCTAGTCTAAACACGGCTTTTGTACCGATACAGCTGTGTTGATTAGAGGTATGAATTTTTAAATAGTCATACTGGTTCAACACCAAGTGTGGATGCAGTTATACTGTTGTAAAGATGTCTTTTATATACTGGTGTAGTTTACTCCCTTTCCCATATGGTACACCACTGTATGCATTTTCATACCAGCCTAACGACATCCACTCTAGATGTAGTTAATTTAGGGTTAAAATGACAGCACTTGTTTGCAGACCAATTATAATTGTCAAAACCCCACAAAATCTGAGGCAGAGGATTTTGTTCTAGTCAAAACCCATGCACACAGGTTCTCTTCACTTGTGATCGTTTCCTTTCCCTCCCTTTCTTCTTCTTTGTCCCTCTCCCGTTATTGTGTTTCTCTCTCCAGTTTTATATAGAGCTAGTCAAAGTTTTTTTCAATGCATTTTGCGGGGGGGTCAAAAAATGGAATTTTGTCAAATGAAATTTCCAGGAAAATGTTGTTTTCAATTAAAATATCCGTGTTTTTATGTTTTGGTTTTTTATGAAAACTGGAGAAAAAATCATTTCCCAACCAACTTTAGGCTGCAGCTTTCAAGGCAGCTTATGCTGTTTAGCTACAAGGACTTTTCAGACCAGTTTTGCACAGTACTATAGACAGTACCCAGTCAGCCACCCGCTGTGCTATCAGAAGCTTTAGGGATGCTGCAATGACATTGCCTCATCGTTCTATTTCCCTTCCCACAGAAAGACAACACCTACAACATCTCCGGCATGGCTCAATTTCCAGCTGTCCTGAGAGCTCCTTCTGAGTTCCCTTGCTGGAGGAGTGTCTGCTCTGAAGCAGGAAGGCTTTCCACTCCTATGCTGGGCTGGCAACATGCAGTGTCAAATGTTACATACGGGAAATGGAAACTATGTTTCCAGGATCATGTAAAGGTTACAGGGATGTTCTCAGGCAACCAGACCTTGCACCAGCTCTTCGGATCTTTGGCAGGTGGCAAATGACACATGTTAGCTCCAGTCTTGGAATTCTGACAGTAGGATCTCATGTGAGGGTACAATCCCTCTTCCTCTTCCGGGCCTTGATCTAAAGCCCAGAGGAGGAAATACTAGAGTCTTACTAACTTCAGTGGCCTTTGATCCCTGCAGGAAGCAGCGCTTACCCTGTGAAGTCGGATTTTGTGACCGTCATTCTAAATTCCCACACTTAGGAACTGTTTGTCCATTGAACAGGGTGTCTATGAATCATGGTTCCTGGGTTCTAGTCCCCACTCTGCCACTGTGGGACTTTGAACAGCATTTCTCTGTGCCTCAGTGTCCCCATCTGAAAAATGGCTAAGATGTGAGTACTGACCTCACACGCATATGGGAAGGCTTACTAGACACCATGGAGGCTGGCATGCTAAAAGGAATCAATTAGAAAGCTAGCTAGCTAAATCAAATCATAATTAGCCATAGCACAGGGGCACCCAGAGGCCCCATTCGGCGAGGTGCTGTACATATTAAAGAGACAGTCATTGCCTTGAAGAGCTTACAATCTAAATAGACAAGACAAAAAGGAAGCATGTGGGAAGAACTGAGGCTCAGAGACATTAAGGGCAAGATTTCAAGGTATTTAGGGACCTAAAGATGCAGTTAGGTGCGTAACTTCCATTGATCTAAGCAGGTTAGGCACCTAATTCCCATTGGTTTCAATGGGAGTTAGGGACTTAACTTTTTTAGGTGCTTTTAAAAACCCCACTAGGCACCTGGCTGCATCTTTAAGCAGCTAAATACATTTAAAATTCTGGCCCTACGTGACTTGTCTACTTACATACAGTCACGACCATCCGGCCACTATTCCACACACACACTCATGGGCAAGAAACATAAAAAAACCCAGGAACAACCTAAAGAACTCATGCAATCCCTGCCAGATTCCACTGCAACTTGTGTTTTATGGAGAGTATCCCGCCTCTAATTCTGGGGGTGCAACGGACCTTCCATAGCGGGTGACTCACTACAGGCATGCACCACCATGGTCTCCACCTAACACCTTCTCATTCATCACAGTCCATCCCTCGTTTCTCACTGCCTTTGCATGTGCATCATGTCTGCAGATCAAATTATGAAGCAATGATTGCTGCTTGAAATCCAGGATTGGTGAAGCAGACAAATTCTTGGTTAAAATACTGTGATTCTCATTCTGATCTTGTAATTAACATAGGGCTAGATGGTCATAAAAGTCCCATCAAGCCTTAAAAACCATGAATTTCAGTCCACAGTATGGAAACAATTTATCTTCCTTTTGCTATAAACATAACCCCTCACAGACATGTCTATAAATTTGTAACATCTCCAGTTCATGCAGTCCCTAATATTAAACTACAGTGCAGATAATTATCTCCAGAGTACTTTACAAATATTACCAAACCCTCATAATATCTCATATGCAGTAAGTAAATATTATCCATATATGGGGAAACTGAGGCACGGGGCAGCTATTTGAATCTCCCACTATCAAGTAGGAAATCTGTGTCAGAACCAATATTGAACTGATATAGGCTGACTCCTATTACAAGGTCTTAATCACAAAGCCATCCTTTTTCTCATAAGTCTGGACCTATACCTTCAAGCTTCATCTCTTCTCCATCAATGTTTTCCTTTCCACTTAGGTAAATATTCTCTTCCAGTTAAGTTACCTTTCTTTGGCTGACATTGTTTCTGCCCTTTTATTCTTCCTGGTCTCAGGGGGTATGTCTACACTGCAGTGTAAGTCCAGGGTTCAAACTCAGGCTCAAGGTTAACCCCCCCCCCTTCTGTGTACACATTGCACTAACCCAGGGCTCAGACTCAGGATCCCAGGACCCTATGGCGTGGTGGGTCCAAGTCTGAGTCAAGCTGGGACCCAGGATTCAAGCCCTATTGCTTTGCAGTGTAGATTCAACCTAACTGGACTTGTCCTGTGGGAGTCAGTTAAAAATATCCCATAATCCCATGGGCCAACTTTCTTTGTCTTCTGGGCAGTGTGGTAGACAGTCAAGTTTTCCCACACTGCACCGCAAACAAAGGGCTAGAGCAGCCACATTTTGGGAGGGCACTAGGAAGTCTGGGATGTGGGCAATTGGACTCAGACCCACATAATGCAGTGTGGATGCTGGAGCCACAGGTTGGGACTCAACAATTCCTAACCTGGGGTTACAAACGAGTATAGACACTCAAGTCCTAGGTTAACAAACCCAGGGTCTGCTAACTTGAGTTCTATTAACCCTGGGCTTACATTGCAGTGTAGACAGACCCCGAGTTTGTCAAAAAATAGCCCATTGGAGGGGGAGCTTTTACATGCTAATGAATGAGGGGCATTTTGGGCTCTAGGGGATTGATTTAGCTCCGAATGAAGTCAATGGGATGCACTTTAGCAGAGCTGGATCAGGTGCTAAGCTGGTGGGCACAGTGCTGGAAATAATAGAAACACTTTCTGTGCCTATCTGGCTGGAGCTGGAGTATACATGTGGAAAGTGCATGGCTAAGAGGCATTCGCGTGCCTCGCTTAACATTCCAGTCATTCAGCGTGGATCTGTTAATGACTGTCCTTGTCGAGAAAAGTAGGACAAATTGGCGAGCATGTCTGCCAGCTCAGACTATTAACTTTACAAAGAACAAAGCATGCGCACCTGGAATACAAAGCAGACCCAGGTGAATAAAAGAGAGCAACAAAATGCTCAATTACCAAGAGATGGAAAGCTAAGAAATGAAGTTATCAGATGTTCCCACTCCATGTGTTACAGATACTCGTCCCAAGAGCCCTTGGCTAAGAGTACTGTACCTTTGGCTTTCTCATCAACTCTTCCCAGTTTCCAGGCAGTGGGAAGGTGATTCATAGCAGATGAAACTGGAGAAAAGGTCATACTATTGTTAGGGCAGTCACCACGAGGTGGTGATGTACCACATAGTCTTCTAAGTTCCTTCTCTTAGTGCACAAGCAAATGTTCAGTCTTGGGAGAACATGCTGCTAGTTGTTAGTTTTTGTTATGCAAGATTCTCCCTTGCAGAGAGAAATGTGTGAGCAAGTGGAGTTTGCTCTGTGCCTTGGGTGGAGCTCTTTCTTGAGCAGAGTTGTATCTTGGGAACTAGGTATTGTTGTTGGGCTGAGATTCCAGGAAGAAGAGATTGCCCTGCATGCTGTTGGCAACAACCTCTGTTCTAGGACTGGTGTATATGTAAATAAAACAAGTTACACCTATAATACCCAGGCTGCCCATTACTGATTTCTCCTCCACTCAGAAGCTGACCTGCAAAGCCCTGGAATTCTGTTACTGCTCAATAGAGAGGTTGCACTGGTGATAGAAGAAGGGTCAGCATTACCAAAACTACATATCTAGTCATTTAGGGCCCAATTCAAATCCCACTGAAGTCAATAGGAATGTTTCCATTAACTTCAATGGGCTTTGGATCACAGCCTTTACACTGTACTTGTCAACATGGTATCTGAGCACCTTACGACCTCACCTCGCGCTTGTACAGTTATAGTAAATGCTTAAACATGCTTCACTTTGATATAGTTCTCTTCATTTTCAAAGTAATTGACGAGTAGTAACTAATTTATCTTCACAATGCTGTGTGAAATAGATAGGTAAGCATTACTAACTCCTTTATACCAATGGAGAAACTGAGGCAGAAAAGTTGTGTCTTGTCCAATTTAGCATGTAAATCCCCCCTCAAGACCCACCTCTGCCATCCACCGGGCAGATAATTCTTGCTTAAAATCATTGCATACACATAGATAGACACAGATATACAATTTTTTTCTGCATTTGCTTAATTAATGAATGCCTGCAATTGTTGTAGGCAGTGGTGTTGTAGCCGTGTCGGTCCCAGGATATTAGAGAGACAAGGTGAGTGAGGTCATAGCTCTGATTGGACCAACTTCTGTTGGTGAGCGAGACCAGCTTTTGAGCTTACCCATTGCTCTTCCTCAGGAGCTCGAAAGTTCATCTCTCTCACCAACAGAAATTGGTCCAATCAGAGATATGACCTCAGCCACGTTGTCTCGCTCATGTCTGCAAGGCACTTTGGGCAGGTGAAGAGTGCCATATACATGCCAAGTGTTATTACTGATATTAATAATAACAGTAGAACTCCAACAGCAAAGACATTCACAGGCTGTAGGACACTAGAGACCTTTGCGTCAAGCTTTCTTGACTAGCAGCCCTGAAGTGATGTAGTTACAGGCTCTGAAAAATGTGGGCTCTCCAGTATTTCCCTTCCTCAGCAGGGGAATTCCATTGCAGTTATGTCTTGCTAGGTTGGTGCTAAAACTGAGGTCATCGATGTGATTCAGCGGCTACGAATTTTGAAGCACGAAGCAGGGCTCTCAAAGGTTAAACCTACATCAGGCAGTGGCCTACGGCAGCTCAAAAAAACCACACTCTGCTTAGCCTTGCGTGCCGCCCCAGTGGCCAGCCCTCAGTGTAGTAGAACCAGGGCTGAGCAAAGGAATGCTGCAACGAGCGAGCAGGCAGTCGTAGGTAAGCGCATGTGTTTCAACCAGAGCGTGACGTTTGCCTTTGGGTCAGTGCAGCTCTCAGCTGCTTCTAAGGCCAGATCCGAAACTGACTGACCTCAGCAGAAAGACTCCCATTGACTTCGGTGAGTTTTGGATCAGTCCCCTAATGCTGAAATGGTTGAAATTAATATTTAGAGCTGTGTGAAACTCACGGTTTCAGTTTACAGAGGTTCCCACTCCGTCTGTCTTTGGGTCAGGAATTGTCTCTTACTATTTACCTGTACAGTGCTTAGCAGAATGGGTTCTGAGCTAAGTTGAGGCAAATAACAAATAATAATACCCCATGCAAATATTTTCTTTGGTTTCAGGTTTTGTCTCTTCACCTCCCCGCCCCTGAATTTATTTTCTTTTGAGTTTCAGATTTGAAGGAGCACAACGCTGCAATGTGAAACTCATGAGCAGGGCTGGTAGGGGAATCCCAGCGGTGAAAGCAAGCCGGTACGGTATGGTATGCTGTGCCGGACCGGACCGGCTTCCCCAGGCTGGCAATTTAAAGGGCCCGGGCTCCCCGCAGCGGCCGGAGCCCCAGGCCCTTTAAATCGCCTCCCAAGCCCTGCTGCCAGAGCCCTGGGATAGCGGCAGCAGGGCTCTGGCGGTGATTTAAAGGGCTCCAGCCGCTGCGGGGAGCCCCGGGCCCTTTAAAGCACCGCCCGAGCCCTGTTGCCGGAGCCCCAGGGTAGCGGCGGCAGGGCTCTGTTGGCAATTTAAAGGGCCCAGAGCTCCGCAGCAGTAACGGCAGCTGGAGCCCCGGGCCCTTTAAATCGCCCCTGAGCCCCGGGGCTCCCAGCCGCCTCTGCAGCTGGTAGCTCCAGCAGTGATTTAAAGGCCCTAGGGCTCCCAGACACAGCAGGAGCCCCGGGGCCTTTAAATCTCGATTTACAAGCCCCGCCTCTTCTGGTTGAGGCCACACCCCCGCTCAGGACTCCAGCGTATCGATAAGTCCTTTAAGTTACTTTCACCCCTGGGGAATCCTGACCCTCCCTCTCCATTGGGTGCCAGCCCAGGGACCCTGAGGTAAGCAGGCAAGGACTGTCTATCAGACCCATCCCTTGCTTCTTTCCTGAGGTTCTTCCTGCCTCAGTCTGTCTGCAGGCCTTTCCCACCACCCCTTCCTAGGCCCAATGTGTACCTGATTCTTCACAAGATCCACGGCCTCTCAGTGCTCACTCTTCTTTCAGGGCAGGGCCTTGCAAGGTGCCCTCCTGGATTCCTCTAGCAAAACTCACACAAAGATACAAACTCAAACCACTTGTGCCCAATTTGGGCTTGAACTTTTGTCCCTCTTTTTCACTGAGTCTGAGGAGGTCTTTTCCCACTCAGGCAGGATCAGCTGGGGGATGGTTGCTATGTCCCAGGTGAAACTGAGCCCCATTCCTCTTAAAGGGCCAGACCAACTATGACAAGTTCCCTTCTAAAAAGGACCAACCCAAAATAGCTCCTTTCCAAATAAGTTCAACTTGAAATAGGTCTCTTCAGTATAGCTTTCACCCAAAACTATTTGTGACAGGGGCCGTATAGGGAACTAAGGAGGTAGAGTTCTGAGGCACAAATACATTCCCCCCGCCCACCCCAAACCTGGGCTCAGATTTTGTTCTGAGTTATGCCAGTGCAAATTTGGAGTATTTCTAGTGATAAGTTCCGCCGGGTTACTCCATACCTTTAGGGCATTGTAAGTTGACTACAGAATTTGGTTCTTCTCAGCCACTTGCTTAGGCCATTGTAAATCAGGAGGAACTCACAGACCAAAGAAACTGCCTTGGGGGGTCAGAATTGTGGCCCATCTGGTCCAATCTCTGGAGAGTTATAATGGATTTACACCAGTGAAAGTGGAATCAGCATCCGGCCTCTTCTCTCTGTCAGTTAATGTGTATACCATCGTCAAATCCACACCCATCCAGAGGGCACCAGCTAAACTCTCCGTCAAAAGGTCAAAGTTCCAGGGCTACATTTCTTTTTTAGAAGAGATCAAATCCCTGCCTTAAATTGGATGGAGCCAGTGACAGCCCCACACAACGGTCCATTACTCTACCCACTTTTGAGTCCTGACATCTACCGTGTTACCCGTAGTGTCATGCCTGATATATTCCTGGCCCACGCGCCGGCACACACACATGAGGGCAACGGGCTTCCAAGTGATGAAAACAAAGCACAAGCCTGACTCAGAAGCTTACGCCTGCTGAGTTTCCATGCAGTGTAATGCTAATATTTACAAGACGTATGCATTCCAGAGGCCGGGCTGCCTCGCTCCGTTAGCCCCCCACGCTGACGTACGTTTCACATGGTTGGAGGCGTGACGTTACCAAATGGTTCAACTCCCTGATGGATGGTGTCTGAGAACTTTTCCTTCATGCTGAAATTGAAATCGCTGAGATGTTTGGACATCGAAGGAACACTGGGTTTGCCTTGACCTGGAACATGCTGGCAATCAATCACTTGACATCCTTTCTGGCGTGAGCTGCCCCCCGCCTGCCACCACCTTCTGAGTGTATCCATGTGAATTATGCCAAAGACTGAGTTATTCCAACACTGCAGATGAATTGAGTGCTCCCAAGGGGTGTTGCACTGACAGACGGACAGCTGTCCTGCACAGGTGAAATTCACCCCAATGCCGACAGACTACACAAGGCCTCCTGCACAGCTTATGCTCTGTGTCACGCCGACAGACCCCGGTCGTCAGTGGCTGGGATCAAACCTGGGATCTCTGGAGCTTAATGCAGGAGACTCTACTCTCTCTTAGCCAAGGCTACGGCAGGCTTATCAACCTCTGGCTGATATAGCTACCGCTAGAGGGGGACGGAGTGCCACACCAAGCAGGTCTGGCTTACATCTGCAGTAGAGTTTTAAGGGTTATTAAAATTGTGCATAGAGTCCAGGCCAGAATCACACCCACCCACATATCCTGAAATGCCGCCTTTTCTGGGGTGGAGCACAGTGGCTGATTAACAGCACAAAGCGGTTGTCTCCAATTAGCTTTTTATTTTAGTTCAGTAAGTAAAGAAGAAGAGACTCTTTAGCTCCTCAAAAGGACACACCTGTACTTGATCTCACATTGACACAGAGGGCCCCAACTCTTTCTGTCTTCAAATATTGGGTAGAATTGCTGGAACAGCTTCTCCATTACCTGTATAACACAGGCCAGAGAACGTCCCCCAAAATAATTCCTAGAGCAGATCTTTTAGAAGAAAATATCCACTCATGATTTAAACATGGTCAGTGATGCAGAATCCACCATCAGCCTTGGTAAATTGTTCCAGTGGGTAATTATTTTCACCATTAAAAATTTACACCTTATTTCTAGTCTGAATTTGTTGAAGACACAATAAATCGACTGCCGAGCATTCTCCCGTCGACTCTGGTACTCCACCGAAGCGAGGGGCATAGGCAGAGTCTACGGGGGAGCAACAGCAGTCAACCTACCACAGTGAGGACACCGCGGTGAGTGGATCTAAGTACGTTGACTTCAGCTACGCTATTCACGTAGGTGAAGTTGTGTAACTTAGATCGATCCTCCCCCCAGTGTAGACCAAGCCTTAGATTGTCATCTGGGTCAGTGACCATCTTTTTTGTTCTGGGTGTGTACAGGTCCTACACAAGGGAGTCCTGCTCCAGGACTAAGGCTCCTAGGTGCTTCTTCTTCTTAGCATATGTGCCACGTGCCTCAGGTGGCCAGTGACCAGGATTCATCAACGAATTTAGTCTGCTGATCGGATCATTAGCTTCCCCAGCCCGGGCCGGGTACTGACGAGGAGCGCAACATGAACGCTGATCCATGCCCCCCTCCAAAGTGCTAATGAAATACAAATAATAAAGAATAATACTCACGTTGCAAGGCAGTGGGGAATCAGACCCAGGGTCTGTTTTCAGCCGTTCTAAACAAGCTTGGCCTTCTAAGGTGAGGTTAGATATGAAGTTGCTCTACTGTGTTGTCATACCAAGGAACTTCAGTTCTAGTACATGTATAGGAGGAAACATTTCACCTGTCGTTTTAACCATTTGTGGATGTGCCCTCAACCGAGAGCTGGGCGGAATTTTTCAGGGGAATTGTTTATTTGCAGTTTTTGTCAGCTTGAAGCCAAGTGTGAATTTGACACAAATTTGCTGAATACTTTTCGTCTTTTATTTTTATTTATTTCTTTATTTACTTACTTACTTATTTATTTTTCAGGACTTGGATGGCAGTCACAAACCAGCCACAGGAGGAAGTAGATCCTCCTTATAAATTTTAGCCTAGTGGCTAAAATACGGACTTGAGAAAACTAGGTTCACTTTCCCTCCCTGTCTGATGTGGAGCCTTCTCATTGTCTTTCCCTGGCCCAAGGACTATTCACTGTCATTCGTAGTCGCAAAGTCATAGTCATTCATAAAGCTCAGTGGTTTGAGCATTGGCCTGCTAAACCCAGGGTTGTGAGCTCAATCCTTGAGGGGTCCATTTAGGGATCTGGGGCAAAAGTTGGGGATAGGTCCTGCTTTGAGCAGGGGGTTGGACTAGATGACCTCCTGAGGTCCCTTCCAACCCTGGTATTCTATGATTCTATGATTCTAAGTAGTCATTGGGATGGAAGAAACTGGGGAGAATGTCTCTATACCCGGGTGGTTAGGGTAGTCGCCTAGCATATGGGAAGCCCAAGTTCAAGCCCCTCCTCCAATGACTACGGATAGAAATTCCAAGCTTGAATAATAAGAGTAAAGCAGTAGGAATATATTACTGACCACCTGACCTGCAGTGGGATCGTCTTCGGTCACTCCCTGGGAGATAGGAGGTGTGTTTGGGGGCTAGAGAGGCAAATAGCTCACGGGTGCTCCCTGGGAGGAGGGAGTAGAGAGGCAGCAAACCCCACCGAGGGGAGGGTGTTGGAGTAGGAAGCAGCCTAAGGAGTAAGCAGCAAGGTTGGGGACAGAACAGACCCTGGCTGCTTGTTGTAGCATCTCTTGTCTGAAACCCAGGATAGAAGGTGGGCCCGGGTTCCTCTACCTGCCACTCAGGAAGTGGCACCAGCAGGGCTGTGAACTGGACAACTGTCTGGGTCACTGTGGGAATGACAGAAACTTTGAAAGACTATACCTCGGAAGGGGTGGGGGGGACGCTGAGTGACCTGGCTGGTGGGCTGAATCACAAAGAGGACACTGCAGTTCCTGGAGTGAGAGAGGAGCGACAGACCAGGGAGAGAGACGGAATGACAGTGTGCGACTGCGGGAAAGGGCATTGACCTCGTGAGCTAATCCCCAGAGCGGCCAGGAGGGGGCACCACATGTGGTGAGTAGAGCGCCCCATCACATTGTAGCAGATGACTGGAGGATAGCTAATGTAACACTAATTTTTTTTAAAAGGCTCAAGAGGCAATCCTGACAATTACAGGCCAATAAGCCTCATCTCACTATTGGGCAAACTAGTTGAAACGATAATAAAGAGAATTATCAGACACATAGATTAACATGATGTGTTGGGGAAGAGTCAATAAGGATTTTGTAAAGGGAAATCACGCCTCACCAATCTATTAGAATTCTATGAGGGTGTCAGCAAACATGTGAACAAGGGTGATGCAGTTGATATTGTTTTCTTGGACTTTCAGAAAGCCTTTGACAAGGTCCCTCACCAGAGGCTCTTAAGCAAAGTAAGCAGTCATGGGAGAAGGTCCTCTCATGTTGAGTAACTGGTATAAAGACAGAAAACAAAGGGTAAGAATAAATGGTCAGTTTTCACAGTGGAGAGAGACAAATAGCGATGTCCCCCAAGGATCTGTACTGGGATCAGTGCTGCCCCATCTCAAAAAATGATACATTAGAACTGGAAAAAGCACAGAGAAGGGCAATTAAAATGATTGGGGTATGGAACAACTTCCAAATGTGGAGAGATTAAAAAGACTGAGACTGCTGAATTTAGAAAAGAGATGATGGGATGTGTGGGTGTGTGGGGGGGAATATCACAGAGGTCTATAAAATCATGAATGCTGTCGAGAAAGTGAATACAGTAGTCGCAAAAAGAAAAGGAGTACTTGTGGCACCTTAGAGACTAACCAATTTATTTGAGCATAAGCTTTTATGAGCTACAGCTCACTTCATCGCTGCATCCGATGAAGTGAGCTGTAGCTCACGAAAGCTTATGCTCAAATAAATTGGTTAGTTTCTAAGGTGCCACAAGTACTCCTTTTCTTTTTGCGAATACAGACTAACACGGCTGTTACTCTGAAACCTGAATACAGTAGTGTTATTCACCCCTTCACATAACACAAGAACCAGAGGTCACCCAGTGAAATTAAAACAAAAGGAAGTATTTCTTCACACAACATACAATCAACCTGTGGAACTTGTTGCCAAGGGATGTTGTGATGGCCAAAGGTGTAACTGGGTTCAAAACAGAACTAGATAAGTTCATGGAGGATAGGTCCATCAATGGCTATTAGCCAAGATGGTCAAGAATGCAACCCCATGCTCTGGGTGTCCCTAAGCCTCTGATTACCAGAAGCTGGGACTGGATGACAGAGGATGGATCACTCGATAATTGCCCTGTTCTGTTCATTCCCTCTGATACATCTGGTACTGGCCACTGTCAGAAGACAGGACTCTGGACTAAGTGGTCTGACCCAGTACGACCATTCTTGTATTCTTATGGCTGTTTGCTTGTTTATAAAAAGTGGAACAGCTTCAGCAGGAGAGATTGAAAAAGGCCCACACCAAAATATCCTCCATCCCAGTAGACTCTCCTGAGAGGTAGAAGACCCAGTTTCAAATATCGTCCCCATATGAGGCAAAGGGGAGGAGAAAGCAAGGTCAAATAAATGCACCTTGCCCTTGGAGCAGAGAGTGGTGAGGTTTGTGATGGTCCTTAGCGCTTGGGGGAAAGTTCTGTCTCCAACATAGATGAGCTTTTCTCTTATTGTCGAGAGTTCCATTGAAAGTTGCCAAGGGTCACACAACAGGCGCAGAGTCAGAAACAGAACTAAGGTTCCTGACTCACAGCCCAGCTTCCCCACCCATTGCTGGCCATTTACATAACATACCCCAAAACTACATTAAAAGAACATTAAGGTTGCAATGTTAAGGCCCTCCCACCCTGGGCTGGAACGTGCTCAGTCACTCTGTGGGGATGACACATGCACGGTCTGGTCACATGTAGGAGCTGTGAGGGGATGGAGCATGCTCAGTGTGGACAGACTCTCCTGAGATTTTGGCTCCAAAACTTTAACAAGTCCCCACTGAGCATGTGCAAACTACAGTTTTTCAAAGGCTCAGCACTTGGCCACATTTGGGTGAATTTTCACGAGGACAGCAAAAAGTGAATCCCAGACACAGTCCAGCTCTACACTACCAATTTTTGCCAGCAGAATTATGTTGGTCAGGAGTGTGATGAGGTGGGATCCCAGATGGATGTAGCTGCCCTGGCAAAAGCCCCTCATGTAGATGCAGTTACACCAGCAAAAAAGTGCTTTTACTGGTATAGCTTGTTTCACTCGGAGGGGCTGGAATAAGTTACCCCAGCAAAAGTGTAGTTTTCCTGGAAGAATTTGAGTCCTCACTAGAAGAGCTTTGCCGATATGCCTGTACCGGTGTACTGTGTGGGCAAAGCACTGCAAGGGTAGACCTGCCCACAAAGTCTATCCCTCTGCCAAATTCTAAGTCTCTGCTCCAACACGTGGGGGCACTAGAGCTTCTCAATGAAACTGTTGTCAAAGCATTTTTAACTTGGAAAAATAACTTTTTTACCCCACCCCACAACCTCTTTCTCAGAAGCAGATACATTGTTTTATCTGAAACTTTCCAAAAAGATTCAGACTGAGGCAAGCACCCAACATGGGAAATTACATCCCAAATAATTAAAGTTTGATAAAGTAAAGTTTGATAAAGTTTGATAAAGTTTAAAGTTTGATAAAGTTACAAGCAACTGAAAACAGGGGCTAGGAATGGGAAGTGACCGGCAACCTTAATAATAGGCTGTGCCACCAGCCCCATCTATAATATTCCTCACTCACAGGGGCCTTGTGAGGCAAATCAATCAGGATTTGCAAAGCCTAGTGTGAACCTCTTATGGAGTGTGGGTTTGGGTGCTGTTGCTATTTGTATCTCCGTGGAAAATCCAGCATATATGCCCTAGAGATAGATTACTTGTGGTAACTTCAGGTTAAACAAATATCTGTAAAACATAAACAAGGGTCCCTCCAGTGACGGCATAAAAAGAGAAGTCAGGGGCTTTGGGTTTTTTTTCCTCTGCTCGAAGCTGCAGAAATGGGTGAGATCCTCAGCCAGCGTAAATTGGTGTCCATCCAGTGAAGTCAATGGGCCAGATCCCCAGATGGTGCGAATCAGAATAGTGCTCTTGAAGTCACCTGATGTGAAACAGACTAGTTCCTTCTGACGCGACTAGCACCTTGCCAGTTGATGCCATCTGAGGCTTTGGCCCAGAGAGTTTTTTTTCCAGAGATGCGGCCAGATGTCTGCTGTGTGTTTGGGCTGCATCGCCGGATCCTGTCAGGGGCAGCGTCACAGGTGCAGCTCTGATATTGTACAGGGGCCATTTCTGGCCCCATGAGGATTCCCCCCCCACCCTTCCTTGCATGTTTCTAAAGTAATTAAAAAAACCCTGGGGCCAGATCCTCAGCTGTAAATTGCCATCTCTCTGTCGTCTGCAATAGAGCTCTGCCACTTTACACCAACGGGGGATCTGGCCATGGTCCTCCCTGGGGAATTTGCCAGCAGGAGGCTTAAGAGAAGTCTTGTATCTAATTGTATTTATTCCCAAGCATAAACCAGACATGGCTGCATGCACACTTCAGGTCCTTTTTTTCCAAAGATTAAATATATTGTTTTAATATACATTTTAAACCTGCTGGTAATTAAAAAAAAATTAAATGATGATAAGTGGAAATCCATTTTGCTATGACAAGGTAATACACTGGATATGTATATTTTTACTGTACTGTTGTTCCATGGGGGAAGTAAGTGCCACTAAAAGGGACTATAAAGCAACATGCATTTCCAATTAGGGAACAAAATACGGCTCGATCGGAGCTTGCCAAAGGTCTAGCTGATGCTACATAACTAAGGGCAAGTTCTCGGAACACACATAGGGCAGGTGGGGAAGTAAGAGGCCCTCTTACTACCCTGCACGAGCTCCCTGGGTTGCAGGTCACATAACAGGAGGCAGAGCAAGGGATGGGGCTACTGACCTTCCCATGCAGCTGGGCAGGGAATGGGCAGGGCCTCGGCGCCACTCACACTGCTCACTGTTGAGTGAGTACAGCAGGGTATGTAATCTGTGTAAGGGCTGAACTGGATCACTTCCCCTCTGAAGCTAGTGGGGAGCCCAGGACGGCAGTATGACCATCTGGGGGTTTGTCTACACTGCAGTATAAGCCTAGGATTCAAACTCAGGCTCAAGTCTGAACCCCCTTCCGTCTACATACAAATTTCGCTCACCCAGGGCTCTAATCCAGAGTCACAGGGTGGCGGCAGGAGGATTCAAACCTGATTGCTTTGCAGTGTAGATACGGCCCCACTGGACTCATGCTCTGGGCATTCACCAGAAAGTATCCCATAATCCCATGGACTGACTTTCTTTGTCCTCTTGACAGTCAAGTTTGGTGAACAGTCAAGTTTTTGCATATTGCACCATGAACAAACATCGTGGGAGGGCACTAGGATGTCTGGGTTATAGGTGGTTGGACTCGGGTCCACATAATGCAGTGTAGGTGTTACCCGGGGTTCTTTCAACCCAAAGCTCTTGGTAACTTTTACTCTATGAGAGGTGGTGTCAGGAAATAAATCAGGGGAGACACGGCCGTCCGACCGATCAATGGCTGGCACAAACAGGACAACACAAGGGTGCTTTCACTTAAAGCTAAACTTTACTTAGTCTCAAGCACTTACACACGTCCGCAACAGGTTAGTAAAACACCCCCAACCCTCGATAATTACCAAAGCTGAGTGTGGCACAGCGGCAGCCCATCTGCCTGGGGGGAACACAAGATGCATCCAGAGGGAGAGTCCAGTCCTGAAGAGTCCCCCCCACCGCAAACTTTCCCCCCTTATTTATACATTAGTAATGGAATGAGATGTCCCTTAAAGAAAACTTGTTAAGCAAGCAGTTCCAATGGTCATGCAAGAGGCTCCTTCTGATTATTGATTAACCAGGTGTGGGGTTTTTCCAGAGTTTGCAGCCTTGAGGCCCCAATAGACATTCCTGGGGCACATCCTGCTCTTCTAAAATGCATGTATCAGCAACTTCAACACAATTCTTATCAGGAAGGACACAGGGTCAAGCTGCCCTTTCTGTGGCACCCCAAACCCCCTCCTCTCCTGTCTTGGTCAAGCTGAGTTTGCTACATGGCCACTTTACAGCCTGCTGACTCGGCTGCTTTTAGCAATAAGCCAGTGGTTTCAGGGACTTTACTGGTTTGCTGAGATCTCCCTGTACATAGGAATCCCAGGTTGGGATCCAGGATAGAGCAATTCCTAACCTGGAGTTACCCATGAATATAGATGCTCAAGCCCTAGGTTAACAAACCCAGGGACTGCTACCTCGAGGTCCAATCACCCTGGGCTTACAGGGCTTCAGACAGACCCTGAATCTCAATCCATTCCCTGCTCTGTTTCTGGGTCAGTGCACCTCTTACTCAGGGCAGATTGGAGGTATCCCTAAATAAACCAATACATAGTGTATATGTAGAGAGAGACAGACACAAATATATTTACAGTGCTTTGCGGGAACATCCAGCGTGCAGTCTCTGGCACAAACTCCCTGACACATACACACACTCAACCATCACGCCAGCCTCAGACTTTCTCTTTTCCTGCTCTCTTCCATCTGGGAGTGGCGATCTGTCTTCGGTCGCTATCTGGGACAGGATTTGACAGCTTACATCAGGAATGGGCCTGAAGTTACCCAGATGTGTCTAGTGAAGTAACTATTTTCCTGGCGACGACAGAAGTCTGGCAAGATGCCTGAGGAAAATACTGAGGTGGGTTTTTGGGTTTGTTTCTTTTAAAAGAGGGGGAAACCCACACAGCAGCGGCTCAGACAAGAAATCTCTGGCTTCTTTCTTGATGGAAGGAGCATTGTGGTCTGCAGCAGAGAGGATGAGATGTCTTAATGGAATGACAGCTGTTCTCCTGCAGATGCCATCCATCGGGTGCTGTTTCTTGGGCCCAACCACTTTCTCTCTCTTGAGATACTGTATTACTATACAGGAACCCCCGGCCATGTTTAATGTGTTTGTCTTTTACAATGGCAACGTATAGGTCAGTGCTCAAGTTAGGCTACATAATGAGATCAGTCCCCAGTGACTCTCCGTTTAGCAAAATAATCCCAGTTTAATTGTATTTTTATTCTTCCTCTTTCCCCTGGCTCCATATTTCCTGAGCCGACACATTTTAAGCACTCGTCTGCACAAATCTACTCTTATGAAAAGTAAAGTCCCCTTTTTGAGTGAGGCAAACAGGGCTGAGCGATAGGTAGCTAGTAATTCTTGTCCCTGCTCCAGGGATATTGCATTGTTGCTCTCAGGTCTGTGTGAACCTCGGATGGAATTTTCAAAAGCACCTAGACGATTTGGGTGTCTAAGTGTCATTTTCAAAAGTGACTTCAGTGCTTAGAGCCAGACTTTTAAAGGTGGCTAGTGGCCTAAAGATGCAGCTAGGGGCATAATAAGATTTCCAAAAGCACTTAGGCATCTAACTGCCATTGATTTCAGGGTAACATGGCAAACATTTATTTTGCACTTAGGCTTTTCTTAGCGCAGTATGTAGCCTTTGCAAGAGGAAGGGTGGCCCAGTGGTTAGAGTGCTAGCCTGGACTTTGGGAGACAACCTCTGTGAGCTTGGGCAAATCACTGGTTTCTGTGCCTTAGTTCTCCATCTGTGAAATGGGGGTAATCGCACAGCCCTACCTTTCACCAGTGTCGTGAGGCAAAAGTGCAGTAAAGATTATGAGGTGCTCACATACTAGGTGATGCAGGAAATATAAGTGCTTTCTCAACCACCAGCTGAAATTTCAACTTTCAAAATTTGGTAGTGGGTGGAGGACTGGGGGGCAGGAGATTTTTTTTTACTTTCTGAATAATTACCCCCCACCTTTTTTTTCGCCCAACTCGCTCTAGTTTCTGTTCACATTACGCCCTTGCAGGAGTTACCGTTAGTCCTTTAAACAAGGATGGAGAACAGCGGTAAGAGCAGCCGCAACATTTCCTTTATGCAGACCCAGACCCAGCTTTCAAACTGCCAGCAAAACAGTTGTATGTTTTCACCTCCAGCCATTGGCTTCTCACATACCAAACTGACCCTGACTGCTCTGCAATTCCTCCCAGGGCTCCGCTGTTCATGGAAAGCAAATACGAAGGCTCAGATTCCGCAAGGTACTTAAGCCCATGCCTAATTCAAAGCATGTGAATAGTCCCATTGACGTCATTTATACCCTCTCACCCTAAAACCTGTTGAAGCTGTACACCTGCTTAAAGTTAGGCGCATGCTTAAGTATCTTGTTCAGCTGGGATCACAAACTCGGTCAGATCAATCTGATTATTCATGAATAGCTTATTTTTTTCCACTACTCACCCAATTCTATCCATTCCCTTTCGTTATCCTTAGGTGGAATTATTCATTGGCAGAAGTTCCGATAAAGCAACTGTTCTGGTTAAGAGTTGGATCCTGCACTAATTGAAGGCTAGCTATCGATACGTAGATTATGAAGCCAGAAGGGACCATTATGATCATCTAGTTTGATGGCCTGTCAGAGACAGGCCATAGAATTTCACCTGGCATTAAAGCTCTTATCTTGTGGTTGAGCTGGATCATAGATTTTGGAAAGGCATCCAAAGTCAACAGACGTTTTGCTGTTGACTTCAGCAGGAACAGAATCATGTTTCAGGTACATACCAGGGAACTGGAAGGGTAGGTCAAAGGTAGGTCAGCCTGGCCTAGTTGGTCACATGTGGGACGAGGAGGCAGGCATGCTGGCTTCTACTTACACTTCTAACTTGCTGAATAACCTTGAGCAATGGTTGCCACTCCATGCCTCAGTTTCCCCACCATTAAAATGAGGACAATAATGAGGACCTTCCCTTACAAAGTGATGCCAGAGCAATGTACACGTAATGCTGAGACCAGCGTACTTAACGGCGGTCTTTGAATTGACTTCAGTTGGCTTTTGGTCTGGCCGCATAAGTGCTATTAGCAGATATAATGTACATAACAAAAATAGCTCCATTTGATTAGTGTCATCTTGACTGAAACCCAACTGCGACCCTACGAGAGCTGCTGAGGAGTAAAATCTCATTGGACAGAGTCTGCTTATTTCAGCTCTGAGCCGTAGAACGTTGGATTTAGTCCACCGCTCCCTGCTTCGAAACACGCTGCTTTATCCTAAGACACGGGGAGACATTTGTTGACTAGCTATAAATCGGCTGTTATTGAACACAGAGAGGCCCCTTCAGCAGCCCATTCCTGAAATGCTGTAATTGGACTGGAGAATATGGAGGAAGATTAGGCAGTCTACGAGGGGAACATAAAACAATATGAAACACATAGGAATGGCAATGAAAATGTAAACTAAAAAAACCCCTTCAGACCATGCACTCGATAATTCAAAGCAAATGGGAGGCCATTTCCCCAGGTTAGACAACCGCAGCGGGTCACGCGAGCACTTGTTTCTTAACCTTGCAGCATTAGCCAGCAATCCTGGGCACGACCCATCAAAAACATTCTTGAACGCCGTGTGCGCCAACGGGGTGGGGTTGTTGCTTTTTAAAAAATTATTATAATTTGAAATATGCTTTTGGTGTTTTCCTCATATGGAAAAACAATGCATATATACCCCAGACATTTCTCATAGCATCTGTCGAATGTGTTTGATGGAAGATACAGGTCACAACAACCGACTGGACAGGATGCATCCATGCTTTTAATGACATTAGGGGGCAGATTTGAAATGCAGGAACGTAGGGCTCAGTGGTGGTTTTGCTACAAGCCTTGCATGTGGGGGAGTTCGCAGCTGGGTTGCCATGCGGGGGGCAAGGAATCATGCCTCAGAGAGGTACAATTCCTTCGCCACTCCCTGTTTACTCCAGGAGGGAAGAAGGCAGTGTTGCCTAGTGGATAAAGCACTGGGCTAGCATTTGGGAAGCCTGTTTTTTATTCCCAGCTCTGCCATGGCCTGCTAGGTGACCCTGGGCAAGTCATGTCACCACTTGATGCCTCGGTTTCCCCATCTGTAAAAATAGGGATAAAGATACCAACTTCCTATGTAAAGCTCTTTGAGATCCACTGGTGAAAGGTGCTATATGAACATAAGAACATAAGAATGGCCATGCTGGGTCAGACCAAAGGTCCATCTAGCCCAGTATCCTGTCTTCTGACAGTGGCCAATGCAAGTGCCCCACAGGGAATGAACAGGACAGGTAATCATCAAGTGATCCATCCCCTTTTGCTCATTCCCAGCTTCTGGCAAACAGAGGCTAGGGACACCATTCCTGCCCATCCTGGCTAATAGCCATTGATGGACCTATCCTCCATGAATTTGTCTAGTTCTTTTTTGAACCCTGTTATAGTCTTGGCCTTCACAACATCCTCTGGCAAGGAGTTCCACTGGTTGATAGCTAGGTATTATTATCCATTTGCTTCACCACCAGCCAATTACTAATCACACGTCCACCTTGCCCAACCCTGGCTTTGCTCAGCCTCATTTGCTGGTGTGTTGGGCATTCCCCACTCACACACTCCAGGGATGGGAGAGGAGCAGATTCATTGGGTTTGCTGGGTGAACCAGGATCCATGACCTGAGGTCTCACCAAGCCACAACTTTACCCATAGTAAATTAAGATGAGATGTTTTGGAATGTGTTTAGGTCACATGGAGAAAATCTGCACTGACATTTATAACGACCTCTGAAGACCCCTGCTGACCGAGTCACGGGAACATCACTGGTGGGGTCAGATCCTGGCACTGACTCCTTCTGCAGCCCTGAGTATGTCGTGCAGAGGGGAATTCACCAGGGGACAAGCTGGACGCTCTGTGAGTGGGGAAAGAGCGCTCTCTGTTGACCGTCTCGAATATGATACGGCTTTTCTGAGGACAGCTGGGATGCGGGAAGGGCTTTGTAAATGTACCCGCAGCCATGCCCACTCCTGCAGGTTACTGGATTTTCAGCAACTACAAAACTAGCTGGAAAGTCAAACGACACACAGGGAGGTGAACAAGGGCTGCTACTGGCCAGTGGGCCTGACTCTCAGTTATGTTAAGACCTTGTTACATCACTGTGGCAATGTAAAGAGGCCTTAAGTTGGGGACAAATGCCCCCTGAGGATGTCCCGCATGCAGAGGTTCTCCCCAGATGGGGTAGAGTTGCTGTCATGGATCTACATCCATGATGTAGAGACCATATTGTGGGAGGGATCACAGTGCACTGTGCTTTGGCTATTCTCTGTTTTCCAGGACCCACAGGGAGCCACGGGAAACTGAACATATTTGAGCAGCCCTGATGCTGCTCTAACTTACACCAGTCACCAGGCAGGGCCCCGCACAGCCCCAGAATATAGGAGGTTTACAGCTAATTTAACTCCCCATGCCCCGTTCCTGTCCCATATACAAGAATGGAGTAACTGAGAAAACTGGCCCCAGCATTTAGATTGCCATGTGGCTATATATGATAGATGTGGCTTCGAGGGGAGTGCTGGATGCTAAGGAAGATGCACTTGTGAGCCATGTAAAAGGAACGAGGAGTGTGATGGGCCCTGCCACTGAGCAGTCACTAGCCTGAAGATGCCATTCGCTCTAAATCATGAACAAATTATCAATGGCACAGACTGTGGAAATGCTGCTTTTCTATCACTGATGGGCCAACACGGCTGTACCCTAGTCCGAAAGGAGGAGGAAGTGAGTCCCAGCCTGGTTTCATTCATTTGGGTAAGTCTAGGCTCGGATCCTGGGCATACACAGCATTGCCGGCTCTCACAATATTTGCTGTATTTCTTAAATTCTTAGCTCCTGGAGTCATGTGAATATGTGAGAATCTCAGCTTACGTTAAAAAAAAAAAGAGGACACTTCTAGCCCTCATTGCTTTGGAGAAAATCTTAAAAATGCCACTTAAATGTTGGAAAGCCAAAAGGCAAACATAAAGAATCCATTTTAAAATATTGCGATTTTTAAGTCACCTCTGGTGGTTTCTTTGGGGCCCAGGTCCTGACTGTTGAACACTTGGGGTTTGCAATATGCAACTGACCAGATGAGATACTAGATACCACTAGTCACCTCCATGCTCGAAAGCCATCAGTCCACATAGCCACTGAGCATGGGCCCAAAAATCCAGCAATGCAGATTGTGCTAGGAGCTTCTCCTAAACATGAAGCATGAGCGTGACTTAAATAAGCGGCGGCATGAAGAAAATGCCAGCTGGCTGGTAATCCTGCAGAATTCTCCAAGAAGCAGGGAGTTTTGGATTTCAGCGAAATGCTTTTATTTATCAACTACAGCAAAAGTGTAATGCAGACAAAACAGTCTCTAATTCCGAGAATTCCAATACCCTGGTCTGTGTCCTTGTCCCTTGCTAGCCTACTTCCTGCTAGCTACCTGCGGGGTCCACAAAAAGACACAATAATGACTTATGATTTTCAGGACCATTGTGCTATCAGGGAGGATGTAAATCGGGGCAGGAGTTGCATCCCTGTTTGATTCTACTTGTGGAGGTGACTTTTGACCTGCCGAGTCAGTGAAAGCCCCAAGAGGTCACATCAGGGCTCACTTGTGCTCAAGGCCAACTCGGGATTGGATGGAAGTAAACGTAATTCCCAGGAAATTCTCTTCTGGGGTCTCTCTACCTATTGGCATGAAGTTAGATGGAAACCAAATGAAGTCGGCCCCTGGTTTAAATTGTGCACGTGTAAGTTAGTCACTTACTGGACACGTGGGGGTCACCCATGTTTACCGTGCCAAGTTCAGCCCACATCTAAGCTTATGGTTGTTATTTATTTATTTTGTCTTGCATTTGTTTGCTTTGGGAGGTCTAGGCCAGAAGCTTTAGAATTCATGCAAATACTGGAGTAAAATAGATGTGGGCTCTGGTAATAGGCATAACATAAAGGAGAAAACAGAAGCAGAATGAGAAACAGGACAAACCAAGTGAATCCAAACATAACTTGGTCTTTCTTTTTTCTTTGCATATCTGTGTGTTTCCCTACTGGATATTTCCACTGACTTTCAGCCTAATTTGCAAGTGTTTCTTGGGACCCGCTTCAAAGCGAACAGAGTATTCAAAGGAACAAAAAAATGACATTCAAATACGATGCCTTGAGGCACGGCCCAAGTCAACAGTCTCAGATCAGATGCTGTGCCAGTTCCGAACTCTGTTCCACTGTCCTCCCTTTCCTTTGTTCTGTTTAGATATCACACATGTTCACTCTGGCGCGGGGCTGGATCATATGTGTCTGCACCCCTACCCCACCCTGTCTGGTGCCATCCCATCCCCCTGGATTGCTCCAATCTCTGTTACATTATTGTGAGGAAACCAACGAAAACACTGAGCACTTTGATTCTTGCTCTGCCTTGACTGTGACATTTCCAAAGCAAAAGGAGACAGGAGGGAAAGGGGATGATATGGGAGGAAAGTGGCATTTTGAGTGTTCTTTTCTTGGAAAGGAGAGGAGGTGGGACTGAGCTGGAGACCAATAAAGTTGGTAAAAACATAGTGGCAATAAATGACAAAATATTCACAACAGGTCAATAACAACCAAGGTTTCCTGGCAGATGCATGCACACACGCACGCACACACACACAGACACACACACACACACACTTACTTAAAGGTTGCACTAACAAAACCTAATGGAAATCTTCATTCACAGATTGTATGTCTTCCTAAGGGAGGGGCGTTTACTTTTTTTGCCCCAAGAGTTTGTATCTGTTCCTTTGCTTGCATTTTTACACCTGGCAAAATGCCCCCCGTGTATTTGACCGCCGGGAAGGAGGTAGGAACCCATCAAACAGCATCACTACACTCCCAATTAGAGCAAAAGGAAAGGTTTTCAACCAAACACATGGGACAACCTAAAGAGAGGAGAGATGGGAAATATCAGGGGGGGATAACAAGAGCACGAGAGTCCCCAGATTGAGAACTCTGGGGACTGAACTCCATATTTCCAAGGCAGAGGTCCAGTGTAACCCACTGATGAATGTGTCGTGACCACATATGGATCTGTTATAGCCCCAGCTACAAAGTTCAGCTCTTCAGCTCAAGCTGTAGAGGTGAGGGCTGTGGAGGTCACGGGTTCAATCCTTGGTGTGTTGGATAAGGTGGCGGCCATCACAGAAGCACAGGAAGGGTGGTGCAAGCATTTCCCACTCCACCCATATGTTCCTTCTCACCCTGAACTAGAGGTAACATCCTTGGGCCTGAGACAGTAGATCAGTTTCCTTGCAAATCCAGTCCTTGGCCTCTTCGCTGAGATTACCAACAGCCATTTACTTCAATCAGCCGGACTAGGTTTCCACAGGTGTAAAGGAGATCAGAATCTGGGCCCCATGGGGTTTAATTAGGGATGGTTTTGATGGTAGGTCTTGCAATATGGATACCTGTCTCTGGACATAGACCACCCACTTATTTCATGCGGCCCAGTGAGTAGTAATTAAATAGGAATGGCTTTCAGTCACTACCAGCGTGGATCTGATCCAACCTGCTTTCCTGAGCTACTACTAGAATTTACGGCCTCCATTTGTGTAGACAGTCTCCTTTGGTTGCTGATGAAGGACCAACAGCCTCAGGTACTGGTAGATGAAAAGACCAGTTGCTATGTTCCAAAACTGAGTCACCTGTTGAACACTTTGTTTCCATTAGAGAGCCCTCCCCCTGGATCTAGTCAGAGTGACTTATCAAGGGAGGTTTCACGCACTGGGATGAGCCTTTGCACAGGCTGCTTCTCATTTTTAAAGGGAATTGGTCTCGCCTCAGAAAGGGAAGGACCAGGAGCACACAGAAAGGTAGGAGCAGGAGATGGGAAGGGAAAAGCAGGTGGGTCAGGTCAGTTCCCTACTACCCTTTAGAGTCCTGTGGCTAGCATACTGAGTGGTAATTGATTTAACAACCTCTTAGTGTTGATTCATGATTTGTATTGCAAGTAGCACCTGGAGACCCCAACCAAGATCAAGGCCCCATCATGTTAGCCACTGTATATGCACATAGTAACAGTGAGGCCTTGCCCTAAAGCACTTATGTAACCCACACACCTCCTGGGTGTGGGGTTCTGTCCCATCTAGTGGTACCGAGACCACTTAGAGAGAGAGATAAAATGAGTCTGCTCTACAGCCTGAGCTAACAGCCAGCTGGCTTTTAGCTCATGCAATAGAGGCTCACACACTAAGCTCCAGAGGTCCCAGGTTCAATCCTACCTGCTGACAAGCTGGATCATGGGTGTTACACTTACAATCTAAATAATCAAGACAGCTAGGAAGGGAAACGCACACAGGGAGGTGGAGGTGCTTGCCTGAAGTCCTGGGCATACCCAGGAATAGAATCTAGGTCTCCTAGCACTGAGGCCGGTGGCCAATCCACAAGCTCACTCTGCCTGTTACACTGCAATGCTACAAACGGGCAAATTTCCAAGGGTTTGGAGCTGAGCTAGTTAAAATTTTCTGATTTTTTAATGAAATTTGTCATTTCTGTAATGGGTTGAGCTAAGGTCCAGGCTCAAGTACCCCTAGAGAATCAATGCTTGAAAAAACTATCCATGACATTTAGGGCAGTTTTTTCCCTACTGCTTCCAACCAAGATTACTATAAAACTCGGCAAGAGCCAAAACCCCAGACAGAAAACAAATTACAGTTTATACGTGACTCTTCCTGTTTTCTACTATGGATCTAACCCTCTGCAGATGGGCTGAATAGTTTGGGCCTAATTTTTGATGGTTCCATCTGCAAGGATAGCCCTCTTCTGTCTGCAGGAATTGCAGGCAGTTTCCGCTTGGACTTTCTAGTTGCCCATAGAAAACCAATCTGGTTACTGAAACTCGCCAAGTCAAATGTTTGGAAGGGTTTTCTTTAACCACACTTTTAGGAAAACCTCTTTCTTGGAAAAAGAACAGCACAACTTCCTGGTTGATGGTCGATTCACTGTCTTGGAATGAGCCACTTCACCCACTGCTGGGATAGGGTAGGGGATCACATTAAATGTTTGACATCATCCCAAGGGAAGAGTTGTGCAACATGGTGGTAATTTTAGGTTTGCTCGACATTATGTGCTGTATGTTAGAGCTTCGGCAGTGTTGAAGTGAGCCACGGTTTGTTTTTAGGAATCACTGTGTATTTTTCTCACCTTCACATGCCACTGGTAAGTGGCAGGCTGGAATCTGCCATTTAGACCTTCTCTCCTCAACATAGGCAGCTCCTAACTAGTAGATACATCTCAGAGGTTAGAAACAGAAAGGTGAATATATCCTGTATAGCCCTGCCCAAAACAACACGATTGTGACCATGGAGCCTCGAAGGTTCAGAGATGCGGTCTGGTTTAGCTCAGCAACTGGAAGCCTGGATCCTTAGCTGAACATACATGTATTTCTTTGGGTCTGGAAAATCAAGCTGGGAAATTTCCCAAGACCAGACTCTCATGGCATTTCAAGTACTTTCTGTTTCCAGCCAAGACAGAGACACTGATGGAACAGCTTTCTTTCCACTTCAGCCCTTCTTCTGAACCCAAATTCAGTCCAAACTGGGTTTACATAGGTGTAAAGGAGATCAGAATCTGGGCCCCACGGGGTTTAATTAATGACGGTTTTGATGGTAGGTCTTGCAATATGGATACCTGTCTCTGGAGCTAGTCAGAACATCTCCACAGAAACATTTTGTTCTGCAAGAAATGGTGTTGAGGGGGAGGGGGAGTTGCAAACATTTCCCCAATTTTTTGATCAGCTGGAGTCAAAAGCAAGAAATGAAGAAGGACGTGGCAATGAATTCAAATACTTAATTAATTAGCAGGCCAGATCCTCAGCATAGTTCCACTCAAGTCCTCTCTTCCTTCTAATCCCTCCTTAAAACTTACTTCTGACACGGTTCTGATAAGAAATTAGCCAACTAACAAGCGCCAGGAAGAGGAGCAGCTGAGACTAAATGACAATTAAAGCAGATCAAACTTTTTTGTAATGCAATTTTCCTCATCAGAAAATGTCATTTTGTCAAAATCAATATTTTCCTCGGGAAAAATGTTGATTTCGAGTATCCTTTTCAATTTCCCAACCAGGAGAATTGAAACAAAAGGAAAACGTTGAAGAAGGTCTTTTTGTAACAAAAAATGGCATTTCAACACATTGAATCATTTGTTTCAATTAAAAATGTCTGAAATGTTTGTCTCGGCTTTTCTCATTTGAATCTTTTCAGATTTTTCCAGTTTGCAAAAAATGTTTCAATAGTTGGACTTTTTATTAGGATTCTGACTGGAAAAGTAATTTTGCAATGTTGAAATTTCTCACAAAGGAAAAAAATCCATTTTCTGAACAGCTCTACCAACAATTATAGGCATGTCTGGTAGTGTCTTCTGTTAGTATGGTTGTCTGT
Source organism: Chelonia mydas (assembly GCF_015237465.2). Classification (NCBI taxonomy): domain Eukaryota; kingdom Metazoa; phylum Chordata; order Testudines; family Cheloniidae; genus Chelonia; species Chelonia mydas. The sequence goes on from NC_057850.1 coordinate 255,601,130, forward strand.
CACTTCCCGTTAAGAGACCAGTTAATAGTTGCTTGTAACTTTGCCGATTTTTAACAGTTTTGGGCTGAAATTTTCCATACTGGGTTTTTGCCTCAGTCTAATTTTTTGTTGTTGTTAGTTTTAGGTTAAATTTCAATCAAAACTAATTCAGTTGTTTCCAAGAATAAGGTTAGGGAGAAATATATAGTTTTGCCCCAGTTAAAAATATTTCTTACTATTGTTTCATTGAGCAGCTCCAGCGCCCCCTTGCTTTTGAACAAGGCCTGGAAATTTGTCAAGGGGTAGGCCTTTGTGCAGGGGATGTGCCTTTGACTATCAGGTGAAAATCTGCCCAGATTTGCCCAAGTTAGAAGCCTTTGATAAAATCACAGTTCGCACATGCTCAGTAGAGACTTCTTCCAACTTTAGCAGCTAAAATGTTTGACAATTCCATCCATGCTCCAGCCCCTCACAGCTCCTAGCACTGACCACACGGCACCTGCTCCGTGGCCACAGAGAGACTGGGACTGGAGGGGAGCGGGAAGTGACTGGGACTGACTGGGCAAGGAGACTGGGATGGGGAGATGGGGGCAAAGCAGGGAGGAGCTCCTCTGCTTCAGTGACCCCTGTGGGATTTGCAGCAGGGCAGAATCACTGGGTGCTGGGCCTGCTCTGCCCCAGAACGGTCCTTGTGTAAAGGGGCCAACAATGAATTGAGTCCATAGCTGACGAGCTTGTGCTCTGACCACCAGAAGCAGTGTATCTGATTGGCTGGATGAGACTCTGCCTGGTATCGATTACATTCCAATAAATTCCAACGCTGCATGAGACAAGGGAGAAGACAAAATGGAGGAGAAAAAGAAGAATCAGGGCTTGTGTTGAAGTCCGGTGGTGAATCTGCTGTGGACTATTTCCATGATCTGTAACATGTGGGATATAAATAACATGACCTGGTACCACATTAACAATTGCACTTGAGGGACAGTGGAAAGAATGGATAAAAATCAACTCGGTAACTTGAGATTAGCAGAGCTGTGACGCTTTCCCTTGGCTAACTCCTAGCTCTGCGCTTTTCAGCAGACCTGGTGGGTTTTAAATATATGTTATGGTTCCCACGACCTTCAGATAACCCAGAAGAAGGCGTCAGCACGTCAAGGCAGGGACAGATAGGAAAGCATGTGATTTTACAAGAAAATACACCAGGCCGCTTGAAGAGGCACTCGGTAGTGCCCCTGAGAGCTATCCCGTCATCCTTGTTCCTAAAACTCTCTGGAAAGCAGCGAGGGCATTAACAGCTAGGCAGCACTGACGGGCGTGCTGGGCGGAGAAAGGAAGGCTATAAAAATTGGCTTGAAAATAGTATTTATTGCTCATGAATAGTGTGTGTTCCTACTGATTTACACTGGCGAAACTGAGATCAGAGCCATGCCCCATTTACACACCACTGCTCTAAGGCAGCAAAGCACTTAAGCATCTACTTAAATCCACATCCCTGTTTCACAAAGCACTTAAGTTTGAGCTTAATTTGAAACACATGTTTAAGTACGCTTAAAGTCACTGGGACTTAAGCAGGTGCTGTGGTCAAGTGCTGTATTGAACAGGGCTGGTTGGATGTACTAAAGAAGGGAAGGGGTAGCTGGTGGTTAGGGCAGTCACATGTCACTTAAGAAGCCTGGGTTCAGGTCCTTAGTCTGTCACATACCTTCTCTGGGTGGGGAAAGTCACTTCCTTGGGCAAGTCTTTCTGTTTCAGTTGCCCATTTGTAGGAATAACCTCAATTCCTTGCCTCACTGGGGTGTTGTAAGGATGGCTGTATTAAAGATGAGGTTCTCAGAACCTATACTAATGGGGACTAGATAAGTGCCTAATATGCAGGCTTCAAGATGCAGGTGGTCCTTGACTTTGATCAGACTTTTTCTGCACCTATCAGGGCTGAAAAAATATGTCAAAGGCAATTTTAGTGCATCTCCCAAGCACATTGCTGCATTTGGCTATGTTCAAATCACGTTATTCCTTTGGCATAGGAATCCCCATTCACTTGTGTTTGCTTTAAACATCACTCCTTCCTGTCTTATTATCAACTTCATAAAATTAATAATGATATTAATGTCCTAATTTCATACTGTAGGGTTGGAGATTATTACACTGGCAACCAACCAATTTACTGCTGTACCGTTTAATGCAAAAGTTATGTACACATGTTCTTTTACTACTAGGGTCCTGGGAGAAGGGGAGTTTTCATGGGTCTGAGAGGGAAATAATAATTTGTTCTTTAAAATAAAAGAAGGGAGCTAAAGCGCTACTAAGTAAGGATGAGAAAGCTGGGACGGGGAGGAAATCCCAAAGAGTGGCTCTTCTGGGGAAGCTGTTTTCTTCTGGATAAGAATCAGAAAGTCATAGAATCATAGAACTGGAAGGGATCTTGAGAGGCCCTTGCTACTGGGGCATGTATGCCATGAGGCCAACAGTCGTGGCAGCTCTCATGATATTGTTGCGAGTCTCATAATATTTGATATTTTCTTATAGCTGCAGCTCCTGGAGTCATGTAACTGTGTGAGAATCTCAGCTTTTTGGGGGGGGGGAAAAAGTATATTTCTAGCCCTTGTGGTTGTAGGAAAAGGGTTGAATAGATGATTCCCTAAAGGTTTGAAAACCAAAAGACAAATAAAAGGAACTCAACATTTTTTGATTTTTCAGCCAATCTTGTGTCTTGGTGGGACCCGATTCATGATTTTTGAATTCGTGGGGTTTGCAAATCAGGGTCAATAATACTAGGCACTTACTGTTTTCAAAGCACTGAAAAATCACTAGCTAATTAATCCTCAGGACGCTCTATTCTTATTATCTTGGTTTAACAAAAGGAGAAGTAGAGGCGCAGAGAGATTAAGTGACTTGCCTGTGAGGTCATTCAGGGAGTGAGTCTCAAAGGTAGAATTCAGATTCATTTGTTCCAGGTATCTAGAGCCACTGGACCGATGGTGTCCTGACTTTTCCAGCCTGAGGCCCTAGCCAAAAAAAAAAAAAAAAGTTAAGGGGCCACAATGATTGTTATTTATTATTTGTATTTTGGTAGTGCCAAGGGCCCCCAGTCGTGGATCAAGATGTAATGTGCTAGGGGCTGTACAAACACAAAACAGATGGTCCTTTCCCCAAAGTCCTAAGCATCAGAACTTTTGGACAAATTCCTTGCACCCTTTGCAACACTGCAACACACAGATGAGTCTCATTACCCCCAAATCCCCTGCCTGGGATTCTGCTGATACTGGGCGAGTCTCCGGTGGGCATAGCCGGTTTCTGTGCCTCCACCCCTGCCAGCCCATTGCGCGAATTTCATTGAATTTCCTCCCCGACCCTTGTGTTTGTTTATTTTTTTGTTTGGTGACCACATTTAACATTTTGACTAAAAATGTATTGAAATTTGAAAAAGGGATGAAAGATTCCATTGAAATTGTAGAATGTGCTGTGGGTGGTATGTTCTCAAGGCAGGGAGTGTGGTCTGGTGGTTAGACCAGGCATCTGGGACTCAGGCAAGCAGGCTTTTATTCCTCTCTCTTCGACGGACCTTGTGTCATACATGTTAATTTCTCTGTGCCACTTTCAAATGCATCTCGGATTAAAGACTATGGAGATTGAGTAGGGATTCATTTGGCTCTATTATCCTTACTCTCCTAACGAAGACGTCTGAGTCTGCTTTTATTGATATTTGCAACGAGCTTGGAGACGTTCAGATAAAAGGAGTATAAAGAGCACTCCTCTGGTTTACTGCTTTCATGAGCAACCTGTTTCTAAGATGTTATCGGTGGGGCTGGTAGCACTGCCTATTATGAAGGGTGCTTGACACGTCCCATTATAAGACCCTCTTTTCAGTTGCCTATAACTTTATCAAACTATAACAGTTCCAGTTGAAATGACGTATGCTGCCTGTCTGCCTCAGTCTGAATATTTTTGGAAAACGTCAGCCAAAAGGGTCCAGCTGTTTCCAAGAACAAGGCTAGGGGAATATACATGACGTTGCCCCTCTTAAACGCACCACCCTTTGCCCGAGAGGGATGCTGTGGAGATAAATGAATGTTTGTGAAGCCCTCAGATGCTGCAGTGAGGAGCACCATAGAAAAGTCCAAGAGGAAATGAATCAGTCTGTCGTCAGAGCAGGGTTTGTGTAGTGTGCAGTAAAGAAGGCCTAGGGCCTCCCACTAAACAACGAAGAGAAAACAAAATATTGAATAGCTGTTGTGTCAGTGAGCACTGTCCATCCTGTGAACTCAGTGAGGCAGGGGTCCTATGAGGAAAATATTACAGAATTAAAGATGTATCATGATGCCGATGCACAAGGCGGCAGAATGAAAGGCAGCCTTAATTCTGGCATTTCCTATCTTTTTGCGTGCTTGATAACGATCTTATCATGTAGCTTTGTTGTGTGTGTCATCGAGAACTATAACTGGAGAGGAGCCCAAGGCTTTATCTAGCTAGCTACAGTTCTCTTGTTTTCCTGTCTTTAGACGCTCCAAAAGAGCCAAGTGTTTAGTCCCAAGAAGCTCGCCACGCACAAGCTGTCTCGAGATTGGGCGCAGAATGCCAGAGGACATTGGGAGTGCTCAGTGGGGCTAAGAATGCCAGAATTATTGACCGATGAAGTGTCCTATCAGTGCACAACCCTGCCTCCCAAGCTGGGTACATTCTTGCCCATATATCTGACAAAACAGGAGTGAGTGGGACCCGTTAAACTCATTCATACTAGCTACTGGAAGAGGCCAATGCTTAATGGCCAGTAAGGGCTGCAGCTAAATTCACATATCTGAAAAGTATTCAACACCATGGAGTGCTATTGGACATCAAGAATTAGACCTTTTTAAGAGGCAGTGTGGTCTAGTGGCTAGGGCACTGGATAGCAGTGGTTAATTTGTGCCAGGGCTTGCCAGGGCTGAGCCCTGGCACCTCTAAGCTTGGCCGTTCATAGCCCAAGCACCTCTTGGCTTGCTGCATCAGTTATGAAAGTAAAAAAATTGCTTGAGCCCCGGCACCTCTCTCATTACAAATGAAACACTGCTGGATGGGGATTCAGAAGACCCTGACTCTGCCATCGACCTGCAGTGTGGCAGTGTGGCCTTGCCATCACCACTGCAGTGTGGCCTTGCCATCGACCTTGCAGTGGGCAAGCCATTTTAGCCATTCTGTGCCTCTGTTGCCCCTGCTACCTTTTGTCTGTCTTGTCTTTTAGATTGCAAGGTCTGTAGGGCAGGGTCCGTATCTATTTGTATAACAACTACCAATTTCAATTGGTTCCTATCAGTGTTACTGTAATACACATAATAATAATAGAAATAATTATAATTAATTAATGGAATAAAAGAGCAAGGAGAACACTAAGATTTCATGAGACAGATGCTTTCACCAATATTTTTCAAACAGACTAATTCAAACTTTACAGCTTTCTGGAGTGAGACCTATGTTTATAGTGACACGCCTGTTGCTTCTTATGAATATTCAGACTCTTGGGTTCTGACACTAATCTCCATTTTACAGAGGAGGTAGGAGAAGGGGAAGTGATGACTTCAAGTGACGTTGGAAACCTGGTAGTAGAGCTCGGACTTGAACAGAGGGTCTTGTGAGGTAGAACCCACTGCCCTATTCACTAGGCCACACTGCTTCCACTGCTTAAGGAACAGAGTAAGCAAAAGCATTTCTGAGGCTATTATCTGAAATACAAACTTCATACCAGAAATGCAAGGCGAACTGCAGTTGGAGGACTTTGGATGATCTTTTGGAACAAGTAGCCTTGAGCCATCAGAACTCATGAGGTCTGGTATAACTTAGGTTTGTTTGGGTTGTTGGGGGTTTTTTTTGTATTATTTCTTCAGAAGTTCCTCCTTCATTACAAACCCTTCATTCTCTTGCCCTGCCAAGACCAGTCCGTGGTTTGTCTGCGAATCCAATCTGACCACACGCTGTGATCTCAAGGCCCAATCCTGCAAGCACTTAAGTCCGGCAGTGACGTTACACGTGCGCAGTCCCATTGAACTCCGACGCTTAAGTGCTCCCAGTGTCAGGCCCTACGGCTTTAATCAACTGAGATCAAATCTTTCCAGGAAGAAGAAGGAAAAATATTCCAATAAAAGATCTGCTTTAGTTCCAGGGCAAACAGTTGGGCTGGATTCAGGTATTGTTGGGTTAGGTTCAATGGTCTGTAGTGATCGCATCTGGCCTTCAGATCTGTGACAATAAACAAATAATAATTGAGGAAGTCAGAATAAAAATCAAAGGATTCCCTCTCCCCCCACCAGCCAAAACTGGTAATTAAAGAGCAGCAGCCCAGGGACTCCCACTTTTTCTCATTAGAAACAGAAGTTCAAAGGAGCACTAATCAAATCCTGAAAGGAACTCAACCACTACAGTGAGCATCTTCAGAGGCCACAGTCTGGAAATCAGAAGGGCGGCTCTGTTTTGCATTCATTGAGTTGGGGCTTTAACACTTCGACAGATTGATGCTTCGTATTCTGGCTTTGACAGTGGCTTTGATCTGTCACTCTAGTTTTTCGGAGGGGGGACGCATTCCACTCAGCTATGGAGATTTGCCCTTTAAGGCCCCAATCCTGCTTCCACTGAAATCCATACCCAAATTCCCCAGTTTCATTTCCTATCACATTGAATTTGGAATCATAGGGTTGGTCCTTGCCACTGTGGGCCAAGCAGGCTCTCTGCATTTTACAGATTTAAAACCATCCATTGAACAAGCCCTAATTCCATAGAAGAGTTTGGGCCCTGATCCTGGATCAGTGAAGTGAATGGGGGAGGGGGGAAATAGATTTGTCTAAAAGTGTGTTAGACCAAAAGATAAACAGCAGATTCTGGAGCCACTCCCACAGAGCCTGATCCAAACCTCAATTAAGTCACTCCAAAGACTCGCTTTAACTTCAACGGGCTCTGGATCGTGCCCAGAGTAGGGTCGCTACTCCACTTGAGTAAGGGTGGAGGAGTCCAGCCCTTAATAACTACAGCCTCACCGCAGATGATAAAGTCCTACAGAGCTTAATTGGCTGCGATAATTTTTCTGTAGCTTTTTCAAACCCACTACCATAGAATTTGGTAGGATGGTCCCAAAAATTCAGGGAGGGGATCTCATTCCCTCTTTAATTCAGCAGCTTTTTAGAGCAATTTCTGTTAAACTGCTGTAGGACCCCACTGGCTTCCAGACATTAGGAGCCAGATGATCATGCCTGACAGTTGCATGGGTGCACTGGAAAGCACAAGGAACCTCACACCCCCTGTAACATCCCGCACAAGGGCCGGGTTCTCGAACAGTAACTACTGGACTCAAGTTGATACAGAGCCCTGTCATGTGACGGTTATTTGGTTTCAAAGCTCTGATCCAGGTCACATGTCTGGAGCCAGGTAATAAAGTTCCATTTCTTGCCAGCTCTCCTCTATGCTAGGCCCTTATTTCAGGGACAACTGCTGTCCTCCGGGGAGCTCCTTAAGTGAAAGTGAAAGAGGGTGAGGCACAGCAGAAAGGAAGTAGAGAGATGGCTCTGCCTCCTTTCATACCAACCTGATTGCCCCACCCCCTTTTCACACCAGTCCGCCGAGCAGATTATATATACCTGTGCTTACAAATGTCACTTCCCTAGCTTTTGGGATGACAAAATGGCTATTTTCCCCTCTACTGGATTGTTTAGGGTATATATGGAAAATCAGGATTCCTGGGTTTTGTTCCACATCCTGCCACTGACTCTCTGTGTGACCTTGGGCAAGCTACTATACCACCCCACGTCTCAGTTTACCTGCCTGGAAATGGTAATACCTTCCTCCCATACAAGGGTGTGGGGAGGCTTAATTCTTGTCTGCTTTGAAAATGCAAAGCGGGACGTAAATGTTCAGTCCTGTTAATTCAGCCATCTCTAATAAAGCAGTTTGCTCGTTAGAACTGGGCGTGCTCACTGACGCATTTAAAAGGGCTAAGGTCAGATCCCACGTTGGTCTAAATCATTGTAGCGCCTCTGTCTTCAGGGGAACCATGCTGGGTTACATCAGCTGAGGAGCTGGGTCTATGTATTGGGTATTCCTCAGCAACTTTTCAGGAGCTGCTAAAAGAAAACCACTGAGGAAGGCTATTTGGGGCTATAATGTCTAGTGTAGGGTCAAGCTGCATTTATGATTAACATGTAAGCCTAATGGAAAAGCATAACATAATTTAATAGGGATTAAACCAATAGTTTTATAGACTACGCAAGGCTAATCATCTAATCTAATCTATCTATCTATCTATCTAGCTATCCCCATACACTCCTTCTATCTATCTATCTATCTATGTATCTATCTATCTATCTATCAGTCTATCTATCAATCTATCTATCTATCCCCATACACCCTATCTAGTGTGGATTGGATAGCACACTCAGCTAGGATTATTTCCCAGCTCTGCCATTGGCCTGCTGGGTGACCTAGGACAAGTCACTTTGCCACTCTGTGCCTCAGTTTCCCCATCTGTCAAATGGGGGTAATAATACCGCCCTCCTTTGTGAAGTGCTTTAAGCTTAACTAATTTAAAGTGCTAAATAAGCGCTAGATATTATTATCTCTCCCCAACATATCCACCTATCTAGACGTCATCTGCTTGAATCACACTTGCAGAAAACTCCTTTAAAATAAGGTAAGGAAGTGCATGTCATGAGCTCTTCTATAATAAATAATGTCTGTATTTTTCTGGAGCGCTCTGGGGCTGTTTACATGAAAAAGAGTGCAGCATAAGTAGATGCATCATATTGCACCTGACAATTAGCATGTGTACTATGTAGCCTTCTAAAAAGGTGGTCCTTTTATGGCCAGGTCAGGGGAATTGGGAGCTGTGGGTGCGGGAGTCTTCTTGATATATACGCTAAACGGCAGAGATTTTCTTTGAGTCACCCAGAAAGTCAGGAGGCCAAGGAATAGCACGGGTTTCCTGAGGCACCAGGTTTTCCAGCTGAAAGCTAATCATTCTGAAGAACGGATGCCATGCCCAAGTGCAGGCCTGCCAACACATTCATGGTTAGGCTTTCGGGGGGGGGGGGGGGGGGGGGAGGCAGAGGGGAGAAGGGCCTCTGACATGATTGCCAGAGGCAACAAAGAGGTAAATAAACGCCTGGACATGCGCTACAGGAGGCAACTTCACTGGTCCAGGGAGACAGCGAGACAGCTGTGGGAGATCAACAAGAAGGCAATGGCCCTGAAACCACGACACCAGGGCAGCGTTCGAGCCGGATGAGGAAGCGTTTGTGGTTTGTCACTTTGGACTCGCCTGATACCAGAGTGTAAATAATGACCTGTTTTTTTCTCTGCTAGTAAGACGGCTGCCTGCAGGACTCACCAGTGCAAAGAGCCAGATGCTCAGCTGATGTGATTCAGAGCAGCCCCATTGACTTACACCGGTGGGGGGTCTGGCCCCATTGACTGCCTTTGAGCTAATGCTAATCTACATTAGCTGATGATCTGGCCCCATTGACTCCAATGGAGCTATGCTGACTTACACCACCTGAAGATCTGGCCCCATTGACTCCGATGGAGCTATGCTGACTTACACCAGCTGAAGATCTGGCCCCATTGACTCCGATGGAGCTACGCTGATTTATGCCAGCTGAGGATCTAGCCCATCAGATCCTCCTGTGGTTCATCATGGGCTTCTGCCCTTTGGAGCACGGCACTCCCTGCTAATTCACCTTCCACTGGAGTGAACCAAGGTCCCCCGGGAGCAGCACGTCCATCAGAGCTGGAAGAGGCTGAGGCTGGAAGCAGCTACCACAGATCCTCCCAGGCAGTTGAGGCCCAGCCCAAAGTATGTGGTGCTGGGGGAGAAGGTGGCATCTCTCGGGCATCCAATTGACACAACCCTGAGCGCACCTTTGCTGCAGCCTGCACTGGTTTACCGGGGGAAAGGTCGGCCAAAGGCACTGAACAGTGGCTCCGGCCAGCTGAACTCTGGTCTTGGCTCTGCCACAAACTCCATCTCAGACCTTGGGCAAGTCACTCGGGCCTATATCCCCAAAGGAATTTAGGCTCCTAACGTCCATGGAAAGCTATGGAATTTAGGAGCCTAAATCCCTTTAGGGATCCGGGCCCTAGTGGCTTTGCATCTCTGGGCCCCATCTGTAAAGCAGAGATAACTACTTCCCTACCTCCCCCAAAATTCATTCACATTTGGGGTTGTTTGGATGTTCTGCTAAGGTGGCAAGCATGACAGAAACCCCTGTTAATAAACAAACAGATGCTTTTTGCGAGGGTGAACCCCACAAGTCCCAGTGGCACTTCTTGATCCTGGGGCTGAGTGCCCCACTAACCCAAAGGGTGCCAGTAGCATTTCAGACTGGAAATCCCACTCTGCTTGCAAGACCTGAGCTCACTCTTCGGTGCATTCCCCATGAGGCATCATTGACACTGTGACAAAGTTCCTCCTCTACCTTGGTGGGTCTTGCAGTTAGTGGCGGATTTGCTCGCCGTGGAGCTTCACGGCAGCCCTCAGCTTGGCCGTTTTCATGAACCCACAGTCCAAGTCAACTCCTCCTGTGCCTGACCAGGAGTTGGGAGGTTTGGGGGGAACCCAGGCCCACCCTCTACTCCGGGTTCCAGCCCAGGACCCTGTGGAATGCAGCTGTCTAGAGTGCCTCCTGGAACAGCTGTGCGACAGCTACAACTCCCTGGGCTACTTCCCCAAGGCCTCCTCCCAAGACCTTCTTTATCCTCACCATAGGACCTTCCTCCTGGTGTCTGATAATGCTTGTACACCTCAGTCCTCCAACAGTCCGCGTTCTCAGTCTCAGCTCCTAGTGCCTCTTGCTCCCAGCTCCTCACACACACACCACAAACTGAAGTGAGCTCCTTTTTAAACCCAGGTGCCCTGATTAGCCTGCCTTAATTGATTCTTGATTGGCTGCAGGTGTTCTAATCAGCTTGTCTGTCTTAATTGTCTCCAGAAGGTTCCTGATTGTTCTGGAACCTTCCCTGTTACCTTACCCAGGGAAAAGGTACCTACTTAACCTGGGGCTAATATATCTGCCTTCTATTACTCTCCTGTAGCCATCTGGCCCGACCCTGTCACAACATCTAATGCAGAGCAGGGAGGGGCGCAGCCCAGCAGTAGGTGTTAGTGAGGTCATCAGCTGTTGCAGGGGAAAACGCAAAGCCCTGAAGTCAGGGAAGAAGGTGGGATTCGTTTGGAGCAATTTACTTCCAACCTGTGATCCTTCCTCAGAGCTACATTTTGGGCTGGGCGGGGGCCCATTTGGGAATCACAATCACTTTTGTTCGTTAATTTAATTTTTTTTAAAATCCATTCAGCTTTGGCCAAGCCCTGGATTCTTTTTTTTTTTTTTATGATGATTAATATTTTTATTTGCGCTTGCAAATCTGTCCTGGCTTCTTCGACCACACCTGCAAAACCAAAGCCTCATAAAAAGGGGTGGGTCGGTTTTGTGTGTGTGGGTGGGTTTTTTTTTGAAGCCAAGTCGAAAGCTTTGCTGCCCGGGGTTTTCCCTTACCCCAGCGGGGAGCCTCTGAGAAAAGGCAGGAAGATAGGAGCTCTTGTGAAGGGAAGCAGCCCTGCTGATACACCCAAAACCACAGAGTGCTACAGTGGAAAACATTGCTGTGTGAACTGTCAGCGCCAGATGCTGATAATGAAGATGCAGACGGGAGTTTGGAGGTGGTGGAAGGCGGGGGGAAGCACCATACATGCAGTGGACAGTGCTGCCCTGATATTTAACTCTTACAGAGCTCACTGAGGATAGGCGCCCTCCAGAAGCCAATCTGTGTTATGCACAAGCCTGATTCTCAGCCATGCCATTCTGGCAGCATAACACAGTGGGCAGAGATGGCCCCTGTGACTTTTGCCTGGGGCTCCCCAGCCAGTATAGCACTGTAACCAGCCCATCTCCTAGCCCCCAAGGTAGAGAGCAGATCAGGAGCTTGACTGGAGCACACTCTACTCTGGTTATTCTCTTCTTCCCAAGGGCCCATAGGGAGGATGTGGGAAAGTACAAGGCAAATCAGAGCAGCCCCGAGGCCGCTGTAATTTAGACCAGGAGTTGGGCAGGCCCAGTTTGTCGGCCAAGGTGGTGACCATCGTGATGCCTCAGGGCTCCCTTGCCCCCTCCTGTGGAAGAAGCACATATGTGTGTGTGTGTGGGGGGAATCTTTGCAACCTTCACAGCCTTTTCCCCAGACCATCCCAAGACAGGGAGGAAGGTTTGCCTCCCACTGGCAAATCCCCCCAAGCTCCGGGTGGATTCTGGGGCCTCCTAGACGCCCCTTTAGCCCCTAGATGGAGCATCAGTACCACAGTCAACTGTGTATTTGGGACAGACCTTACAGTGATTTGTGGGGGGACTTAACGCAGAGAAGATGTGCTTGTTTGGCTTTACTGCTGGTGATTGGGGGATGATATTCCTCTCCCTCCCCCATGGTCCCCTCTCCTCGCACCGATACTGGGAGGGTTCTCTCTGGAAAGGGAAGGAGCAGGCAGCCACGGGGAGACAGCCGATAAAGCTATCCACACCTAAAGGGCTGCTTCTGCCCATGGACACTCTCCTCCTGTCGTGGTTCTCAGGGACATTCAGAACTGAGACATTCAGAATTGTCACGGAAACGAGTGGGAGCTTTGTTAGAGGAAAGATCTTGGGTTTCAGCCCAGGGGTCAGCCCAGACTTGCCGGCTTCCCTTCCAGTCCTCTCTGAGAACAGCGTCTCCATAGCATCCCTGTCTCCCCAGAACGGTTTCCAGCTCCAGCAGTGGCAACGCCCTCTCCTCCTCCCATCCTGCTCCCTCCGCCTTCCCGAACAACAAGGGCCTGATCCTCGTCTCACACACCCTGAGTTGACTCTTCTGGCTTCAGCTGAGTAACCCCTGATTTACCCCTCTGTGAGACGGAGGTGAATCAGGCCCCAAAGAGTCACTTCTGTGCGAAGCAGGGGCCTCTCTCCATGTCCCCATAGGCAGGAAGGCAGGTCGTGAGACTGAAACCTGTTCTAATGTGTAGTTAGAACTTTAGCACCTATTTAATCCGTAATTACAGGCCAGAGGAGACGCTGGTGGCATGATGTCGTTTGGCTGGGGGTTCTCCATCCATGAATCAATTTGTGAAGGGTTGATAGAAGGGATGATATCCACCCAAATTAGGATTACTACATTTAATGGGGCTGGGTGTGTGGGGGGGGAGAGAACATGGGATTTATGTCTTGGAATAGCCACAAAAAATACAAAACAACGACTAAAACGAACCTGCCCTGGATTCCCCTTCCACAAGCCTTCACTTGGCAGTACACAAAACAAAACAAAACCAAAAACGTGGCCTAGAAGCAACGACTCTTGGGCAAGGGCCCAGATTCAGAGCTCAGGGACACCCGCTGGGAACTAGAAATAATTCCACCAATGTCAGTGGTGTGACTCTTGAGTGACTCCGGTGTAAGCGAGGTCAGGATCTGGCTCGAAGGCATTTTGCACATCTGCATTTAATATTATTTGATTAAGAAGGCTGCGCCATGGTGTAGTATATAAGGAGTTTATATTTCCTAATAAAGTGACTCGGTAGGAGAGCTGATGGGGCGGTGGAAGGGAAGGAATTGGGCTGATCTGGGATGGTTAGTGGAGCATTCGCTTTTCTTTTTGCTGGTGAGCCTCTCGGATAATTCTGGGTGATATTTTTAGCATAAAATCTCATTTAAACTCACTTCTGCCGTGACACCTACATAAATCTAAATGATAAACAGCTGTTGTTCTGTGATTGGTGCTTGCAAATAACAGACTTGGTGGTTCGCTGAGAGTCCCAAAACACTGGGAAAAAAATAATTTTGTGTCGAGATCAAAACAAGATTTTTCAAAACTTTCAGCAAATCAAAAAGTAAAAGATCATCATACTAGCCATTAGTTCCAGGTCAAACAACCATTTCATCTGACCACAAATGAAATGTTCTGTTGCGACTTTGGGCGGGCGGGGCGGGGGGGAGGGTTTGATGGTTTTCCTTTAAAAAAAAATAAAATGGAGGGAAATTTCAAGACAAAAAAGTGGCTTCCATCTGAAAAATCACAACTTTGGTTTCAGAAATGAAACATTTCAATTTTCTCAGCCTTCCCCCCCACCCCCCCGCCAATGAACAATTCTTTGAAACTGACCTGAATTTATGAAAGGTTTTGGTGTTGCTGAATCTGCATGTTTCGTTGAAAAAGGTTCCAGCCAAGAAATTTCATCCGGCTCCAGCTGCGACCACTCCCTTCCACGCTGCTCAATAGCATCTCATTTTCATCTTGTGCGGCCCCATCTGTCTGTGGCATCCACCTGTTTGTCTTTCATCTTATACTGGTAAGTTCTCTGCAGCAGAGGCTCTTCGTTCTCTGTGCATACAGCACCTAGCGCAATGGGACCCCGTTCCATGGCTCTGGGCCCTAGGTAGAGTGTTTACAGATAATAAAACGCCGTCAGTTTGCTGGGATAGATGGACTGCCTTTGTGCCAGTGTCATAATGACGACAATAATAATACCCAGCTCCTATGCAGCACTCAGATCTCAAAGTGCTTTGCAGTCTTTAATGCATTGATTCTCACAACACCCCTATGAAGGAAAGCAGTGCTCCTGTCCCCCTTTTGCAGATGGGGAACTGTGACAGAGAGACGCTAAGTGACTTGCCAAAGGTCACACAGGAAGTCTGGCAGAGCTTTAAACTAAACCCAGATTTCAACCAGTGGCTTGCCACTCTCTAGCCCTTGAGCTTGCACACACTGAACCATCTGAATATCTTTATGTACAGGTCGTTTCATTGATACCAATAAAGAACAGGAGGACTTGTGGCACCTTAGAGACTAACCAATTGATTTGAGCATAAGCTTTCGTGAGTTACAGCTCACTTCATCGGATTCACTTCACCGGATTCATCGATGAAGTGAGCTCTAGCTCACGAAAGCTTATGCTCAAATAAATTGGTTAGTCTCTAAGTTGCCACAAGTCCTCCTTTTCTTTTTGCGAATACAGACTAACACGGCTGCTACTCTGAAACCTGTCATTGATACCAATGTGACTAGTCCTATGTATAAAATCGCTCACATGCTTAAGTATTTACAGGATCAGGGCCTTATGTTGCTCAAATCTCTCCTTAGGCACAGAGAGAGAAGTCATTTTGTTCTCAGCATTGCTGCAGCATGTTACAGAAGACAGAGAGACACACACTGGTGCTCTCTCCTGGAGGCTCACAGGATTGAAACCTCTAGCCAGCAGCCTGTAACCTGACCGCTTTATTGCAGGGTAGGATTTAAGGAGCTCTCCATTGCACAACGCAATTAATCTGTCTGGGTACAGAGAAGTTTAATGAGCACACAAACGTCCACATGCCTTATTCTCTCTCACACACACACTCTTATCCATGTGCCATTTCTAGAGCCCTACCAAATTCATGGCCATGAAAAACACGTCACGGACTGTGAAATCTGGTCTTCTGTGTGCTTTTACCCTGTACTATACAGATTTCACGGGGGGGAGACCAGCGTTTCTCAAATTTAGCATCCTAACCCAAAAGGAGTTGCAGGGGGACCAGACCAGCCCATCCTTTCTTCTGCGCTGCTGCTGGAGGCGGCGCTGCCTTCAGAGCTGGGCTCCCGGCCAGCAGCCGCCGCTCTCCAGCCACCCAGCTCCGAAGGCAGCGTCGCCGTCAGCAGCAGTGCAGGAGTAAGGGTAGCAGCACTGCAAACCCCCCCCCCCCCAATAACCTTGTGACCCCCACAGCTCCTTTTTCGATCAGGACCCCTACCATTGCAACACCCTGAAATTTCAGATTTAAAGAGCTGAAATCATGAAATTTACGATTTTTAAAATCCTATGACTGTGAAATTGACCAAAATGGACCGTGAATTTGGTGGGGCCCTAGCCATTGCACACACTCTCATCCGTGCTCAGACACATAGTGATATGCCACATCATATAGATCCTATGACTTCCCACCTCCTCCTCTCAACTCATTACTGGCCTTTGATTAAACCCCATTGCCCTCGGTTCATTTTATTTTAAAAGCACCTTGGATAGATTGCAGTTTCTCCCACTGTCACCGTTACAAGAAAAAAAAAAACAGCAAATGAAAGTTGTTAGGCCAGATGAAATGTGGAGCGATTAGTTCTCTGTTCACTTGGGACACTTTGCACTCGCCATTTCTTTCACTTCCTCATGATTGACACATTTGCTGGCAATGAAACCAACCACTTGGCTGCCAACTGGAGCTTGAAAGCAATTGGAAATTACCATGGCTGCTGTGATAAACCTGAGGGCCTGCAGAAGGAAATTCTGTTTTGCTGGCATGGCAACAGTGACCCAACCAATCTGAAAACAAATTAGGGACATCTCCAATAATGTGGAAGGGCTATGCTTTTTCTGAGAAGTGGTGGAGCAGAAAAAGAAAGAGAAGAAGAAGAAAAGCTAGCATGTGCTGGAATGGCCTATGAAAAAAAAAAGAGAGGCACATTACACATCCAAACCGTATAGGTGGTAAGTTGGTAACTGAAATCTATGCCAAGATCAGGGAACCTCTAGCCAGAACAGATGTGGGTTTATAGAGGCGAAGCGAGCTTTTAAAATGGGTTGAGGGAATTTCCAATTCAATAGTATGTTGATATAAATGTGAAGACATGAAAATGGGTATTTAATGGGCTCTGAGCTTTTAAACTGAAAGCTCTGATGAAGTGGCATTTTTACGTGTCCCAGCCTGTTTTTTAAACAAAAATCATGACTCTCTCGAGCGTTAGCCCCGATTTCTTCGCTGTGGGAGCACGGGCAGGTCGCTAGACACAGCCCCAAAGGGAGCAATTCAGAACGATGATCTCATGAACGCCGTTATTGTTCCCTCAAGGTATCAGTTTATATTGTATTTAGACCACCCAGATTGTTTGCACTCATCAAAGCTCCACTCTTACAAAGAAAATGTCTCATTTCACATTGAAGAACTGAGAGTAATAAAGACATTTGGGGCCAGATCCCTGGCTGGTGTGAACTGGCATTGACTTCAATGGAGTTAAACCAATCTAAGACAGCTGGGAATCTGGCCCATAGATGGCAAGCATGCACACACACACACACACGCACACACACACAGAGGTTGGAAAAATTAGGCATCTATCTATCTATCTATCTATCTATCTATCTATCTACAAATACCCTCATTATTTTTTATTATTATTATTATCATCCCTCTTTGTTACATCATGGGGATTTATGTTTTCAACAAGTAGCCTTCACAACACACAAGATCTTGGAGCCTACAAAGGGGAAAGCAAATGCCTAAAGTTTATCCCCAGGAGTCACCAATAAATCCTGACAGTGAAACGCCTCTGTAGGTTTGGGTAGTTGGGAGGTTTGTTAAACCCTCTGCACCATTCCTGCATGTTAGGTGCTCAAATGCACCTGTTCTCCTTTGACTTTTCTTAAAATTCTCACAGTGCCTGAGAGCGCTGTCCCCTGAGGTCACTGTCATGATGTCTTGCACTCCCAGCAGGTTCTTGAGCTGCTCGTTCATACCCTTAGGGGTCGCTCCAAGTGCACCAGTTGTTTGTTTATTTGCATAGGGCAGTGCCTTGGAGGCCCATCATGGGTCAGGATCCCATTGCATTTGGCACGGTACAAGCACGGAAGAAAAAGACAGTTCCTGCCCCAAAGAGCTTACAATCTGCCTATACGGATATGTCTCCTCTGCAAAAAAAAGACATTTTCTTCACCCAGCACCTCTGAAAACCAGGCTGTTGTCTATTTAGGAGCATAAACATGGATTTATTAATATTTGTATGACAGTAGCACATAAAGATCTGGACCCCATTGTGCTAATTACCATGCACGGACATCACCCCTCTCCCAGACAGCTTACAGTCTAAGCAGATAAGACAGACAAAGGATTGATTATTATCCCTGTTTCACAGCTAGGGAACCAAAACGCAGAGATACTAAACATCTTGCCTAGGGTGACACAAGGAGCACAGGGTAGAAACAGGACTTGAACTCAAGCGTGTCTGAAGCCTAGCCCCCTGGCTGACATACAAGAGCATCCTTCTGTGGAGGAGGAAAGTTTAACATTAGGCAACCACGTGTGATAATGTAGGGTACCTCGCTGCAGCTGGTACAACTAACATGACTAAAACATAAATACCGTCTTAAAGGGACTGTGCCCGGCTCCAGAATTTGAGGCACGTGTCCATCTAAGAAAATAAATTGACCCAGAAATGGGGTAAAATCTTAGCCCTATTGAAGTCAACAGCAAAACTCCACAGAGCTCAACTGTGAGTCACTGCAGGCATTTTTCAAAGCTCACTGACATCCAGAAGTCTTTCTATTGACGTCAACAGGCTTTGGATCGGGCCTCATGGGTAACCCACTTAATACATTTTACGTATTATTTTTAAAAGGCTCTTTCCCCTTTATCTCTCCCTCTTCCCTAAAACCTGAAGAGAATTCAATTTAAAAAAAAATCTTAAATCAAATCTTTCTTGGCAGATTATAAATTGTGGACTATTTACCCAGATAACTGGAGTGACTTGTTTGGGGTCAACACCTGCTTCTGCCGATAACACAGATTTAGGACCGACGGTTTACAAATTGGGCATTTTGCAGGTATATTAATAATCTGGTTAAACATGCAGCATGGTTATGCATACTTGGCTAATGGTATTATTTACCCAATGTACCACAGTGGTTCTGTCAGAATCTTTCCATTCCATCAAGTGCTGTGCATACAGGGGTACTGAACCGGGGACCACAAGAGCTAAAAGCAGGAACAGGTACAGCTTTCACGGAAAACCAAAACCTCAACAGAGAGTCGCTGTAACAGCTTATATCTTTTATGGCTCAGCATAGAGTGGGCCCTGTGATTCTCACACACCCACACCCACACCCATACACCAGCACAATTCCATGCTCTCCTGAAGCTCTCAAAATAGGGCTTAAATAAAACATTGGTGTTGAATTGGCCTGTGTTTAAGGCACTGGACTCAGCCTTGGGAGATCAGTTTTCAACTTCTGGTTGTGCCATAGATTGCCTGAGTCACTTGGCTGCTCTACGCCTCACTCCACCATCTGTAAAATGGGGGCTGATGATTCTGTCTTGTCTATGCTGATGCTAAGCTCTTTGGGTTGTTTCTCATTGTGTGTGTGTATGTATATAAAGCCTAGCACAATGGTCCTTGATTCTTGGTAAAAGGCCCAGTCCTGCCATGTTTGAGTCACTGTGAGTTTTGACTTGGACTTCAGTGGGAGAAAAATCAGATCAAAACTTTCAGGTTTGGGTGCCAACGTTTGCTCTTCTCTGAGCCTGTGACCATCCTGGAGCCAGGTCAGCCCACAGGATAACTTAGAGCAGCCTCGGGGCTGTTCTAAATTGTGCCAGCTTATAAGAGCTCCCTCCAAGGATCCATTACACCCTCAGGGGATCAATGGGAGTACAGTAGCACTGTGGCATGGCCTTTCTGCCCACCCTCCAAACTGTCCCTTATATGGTCTCCTGTAGTGGTGCTGAGAAAGATGGGGTGAGACATAGAGCCTGTGTCCCCTGGAAATTCCACTATGCTAAGGGACTCCTCAGCTGCCCAGATAGGGCAGTGTTAGGTCCCTTTTGTACCACTGGAATGAAGCAAAAAGGTCCTACTGGGGGCCAGGATCTGGCCCTACATCTCTACTAATGGAAACAAAGGGCCTGATCAAACCCACTGACACAAATGGGAGTCTTTCCATCAACTCCACTGGGTTTTGGATCAGGCCCAAAGAGAGAAATCCCTCCTCGACTATCACAGCGTGAGCTGCCTTTCTGCAATATCGGCATTTCCCTCCCTGTTCCCCCCTCCCCCTCCCCAGTTATAAATAGCAGTGACGGTAGCTGCCGTGCTCCCTTTTGACTCCCCTTGTGCTTTCCAAAGGCAGCGCAGTGATTATAGGGCCGTCTCTTTGAGTAAACAATGCCTCCTCCTCGTGGTACTGTTTCAGCGGCCTTTGCCCTGTCCCACCATGAACTGCGGCAGGAAATTCTCCTGAGCTATCTGCAGGCTAATTAAAGGAACAGCCTGGAGACCCCATAACCTCCCAGAGGGCCTGCAGCATTGTTCTGGCCTCCGTCAATGCACATGACAAGGTTACGGCTGCAGAAGGTTGAAGTGACTTCTTCAGTCAGCAGAGTTCCAAGAGGAGATACCGTATTTTATAGACACTGACCAAGATTAGCTGCGTATAATAAATGGGCCTTTGTCATGACAAGCTAAAGCCCTCTCGCTTAAGGGCTTGTGGGTTTCCTGGCAGTTCTCTCTTCAGGACTAATGACCATCGTCTGCCATCACGTACGTGCCCCGTTGACAACAGCTCTGGGTTGTGTGCAAATTTAATTAAAGGGCCATGGCCTTATGCATTTTGCTTGCATTAGATACTCCAGAGATCAACCCCTTGTATTGTTCTTCCCATTAACGCCACAAAAGCTTGCTCTGAGCAACTAGACGCTTTTTATTTCAAGACGGCACAAGGGTAACGCAGTGCTGCCAACTCAGAGCCTCCCAAAAGCATGAATGTAGCTCAAAAATCAGAAGATCTTTAAAATAATACCTTGGGGATCCTTTTTATTTGCCTCCTGCATTTGGAGACTTTAGGGCGCACAGGGTCAGCTTTTTAAGGCTTTTCTCTGCCCTCGTGAGGCCTAGAAACTTTTTTTTTTTATCAGAACTGAAGATTTTCCCATTGTGCACATGAATCCAGTAGTTGGAGCTTTCAGAAACAGCGTGAGAATCACAGTCGAATCCCAAGAGTTGGCCCCAGGGGGAACACAGCTGAAGATTGTTTGCTGCAGCCGATTCTGAGCTATCCTTGGCCCTCCAAGATGGACTTTGCCCTTTTGTCTCTGCAGTTACACCCCACATCTTTGCACACCAATGACAGCTACCCCACACCTCCCTCACAGTTCTGCAGCTGCTTCCATGATTTCTGGTGGGGTAGGACCCTGTTTGTTTTTGTAGTATCTACATGGCTGCCCAGCTGTACCAGCTACATATGCAAGGGTCCGCGAGTCTGCTCAGCCTGACTGCCATATAGAGCAATTGAGACCAGGAGAAGCAGATCTTCCCAATGTCCCAGAAAATGGGTGAATTCTTCCTTTCTGTATGGCAGCCAAGGAGAGACTCAGGGGGTTGTGGCCCATGATGGTGTCACTGGCTGATGGATCAGAAATAGAGCTGTTGTAATGAACCTTCAGCAGAGTTTGAAGCCATAACACAGATTGCTGCCAATGAGTTAAATGAGTAACTTTGCTAGCTGGCAGCAATAGCAGGCTTTTATCTACTAGTGGGCGAGCCAACACACACTTTGCCAATGCTAAGGGGAGATATGATAGAGGTCTATAAAATCATGACTGGTGTAAAGAAAGTAGATAAGGAAGTGTTGTTTACTACTTCTCATAACACAAGAACTAGGGGTCACCAAATGAAATTAATAGGCACCAGGTTTAAAACAAACAAAAGGAAGTACTTCTTCACACAACACACAGTCAACCTGTGGAACTCCTTGCCAGAGGATGTTGTGAAGGCCAAGACTATAACGGGTCAAAAAAGAGCTAGATAAGTTTCTGGAGGATAGGTCTGTCAATGGCTATTAGCCAGGATGGGCAGGGATGGTGTCCCTAGCCTCTGTTTGCCAGAAGCTGGGAATGAGCTACACGGGATGGATCACTTGATGATTCCCTGTACTGTTCATTTCCTCTGGGGCACCTGGCATTGGCCACTGTCGGAAGACAGGATACTGGGCTAGATGGACCTTTGGTCTGACCCAGGAGGGCCATTCTTATGTTCTTATGTTACATTTGGAGACCTCGGACAGGATGCAGTGGGATGAAGAAACCCTCATTCCTGATTAGTACGTTGGATGTTTGTCTCCTGCTACCCAAACTCATTGTTTCACCTTTGTTTAGATTTTGTTTGTTTGTTTGGCTCTGGACATGCATTTGCCCAACCACCTAAACAAACCAGATTCCAGTCCCCACATGCCAGATGAGTGCCCTAACCAAGGGGCCTACAGCCTACAATGGGGTGGGTCTCTCTCTCTCCATTTTTTGTGTGTGAAACACATCAAAAGAGCCAAGTTTCATCCCATCCTGATGCAGAACGGGAGGAAAAAATTGAAACCTCAAAAATGTTTATGGGATGGGAAAACCATTGTCTGCCCAGCTCTACTTAGGAGCCTTGGAGTATGTCTCCACTGCGAAGAAAAACCTGCAACCTCAAGTCTCAGAGCCCACGTCAATTGATTCAGGTTCATGGGGCTCAGGCTGCAGAGCTAAAAATAGCCGTACATATGTTCAGACTCGGGCTGGAGCCCAGCCTCTCCAACTCAGCAAGGGGAGAGGGTCTCGGAGCCCAGGCTCCAGCCCGAGGAGGAACACCGGCTCTGCTGTGTTTAGCCCTGCAGCCCAAGACCCATGAACCTGGGTCAATTGAGCCTCTGAGGCTTGGTGCCATGGATTTTTCTTCGCGGTGCCCTAAGTCACCTTGAAAGTCATTCATAGAGTCTAAAGCCAGAAGGGACCACTGTGAGCATCTAGTCTGATCTCCTGCATAACACAGGCCAAAGAACTGCCCGGAATTAATTCCTATTTGAAATAGTGCATATATATTTAGGAAAACATCCCATCATGATTTAAAAATTTCCAATGATGGAGAATCCACCACAACCCTTGGTAAATTGTTCCAATGGTTAATTACTCTCACTGTTAAAAAAGTGTGCCTTATTTCTAGCCTGACTTTGTCTGGCTTCAATTTCCAGCCATTGGAACTTGTTAGACCTTTGTCTGCAATACTGAAGGGCCATCTCTTATCCAATTTCTGCTTCCCATATAAGTCCTGATAGATTGTGAGCAACTCACTCCTTCACTTCTCTTTGTGAAGCTAAATAGATTGGAGTCTTTCACTGTAAGGCATTGACACTGGCTCCCTCCTCTCCTGAAGGGCCTCTCCTACATATCAAATAGGCTAGCGCCTTTCACCACCATTAAAATTCCACATTGTTGCATCCAATGAAGTGAGCTGTAGCTCACGAAAGCTTATGCTCAAATAAATTTGTTAGTCTCTAAGGTGCCACAAGTCCTCCTTTTCTTATTGTTTTCCTTCATATCTTCATCAGCTCCCCTGTCTAGAATATAAAGGTTTCCATATAAGCCAAACTTGGCCTTCTCTGTTGCTAGCCCCTTCTCAGCACTACTCCTACTACACTGGATACAGGACTTCAGCCAGTGCAGGCTAAGAAGGCTGCAGCACCATTAAGCGAGTCCATCTCCCCCAGTTTGACCACCACGCCTGAACCTGCAAGGGGGATGTTTCCTCAGACAGCATCACTCAGCAGCTGTCTCTCCTATTGCTTGCCCCAGCATCTCTGACCGTGAGGCAGTGTTCTGGGCCGGCTCAACTTTGCCCAACGTGCGCTTGAGGTCACTCACTCTAACACGCCAGTCCTCGCGTCTGGAAAATCAGGGAGGAGCCAATTAATATCGAGGAGCCAACCCCAGTAATAAAGAGTGATAAGCACCGTTCTAAGACAGTGAAGGGGGAAACCTGTTTGGAACTGATGAAGGCGGGGGCGGGGGAAGTACAGTAGGGATACGGTCTAAATTCACAAAAAAATAGGATGTAGCCCCAGTAATAAACTGGAGAACGCTGCCTCCTCTGCATCATAAAACCAGGGAGCAACTGCACTCCTGCTGTGCAACAGAGCAAGCCCTTGCCCCTTGCAAAGGCCTTTCCATCTCGTTCAGGCTGAGGGCAAACCCAGATGGGTGCTGTTTTCGTCGCGTCCTCCTCTTGCGAGTGTAATATTTTCCAGAATGCAATTTTTTTTCAGGTTTAAGTAAGCAAGGACAAACACAATTTCCCTTCTATCTAATGAAATCCATCTGCCTGGGCAACGCATTCCTATAAGGAACTCAACGTCGGCTCGCTTCACCATGGCTCTATGTGGAGATGTGGAATTGAGTTGGCCTCCCTGAAGTCGTGCCGGACTCCTTGGCTTTTAGGGTTTCTGGGAGAGCTCTTTTCTTTCAGTTTCAATGAATGTGTTTTTCCCCCTTGATTTTCTTTCACAAGGGAATTGCTATGAAATAATTCGCGGTCTCCCCTAGTGAAACTTGGTCTGAGTCATGATAAGCCATGATGTCTCGTCAGTGCTCTTTTGTGCCTTTAGACCAAACGCCTTCCACCCAAAGCGCACAGAGCATTTTCATAAGCACAACTCCCTGGGGACTGTGGCAAGTGTTACATCTGTTATATACCTCTCCCCAACTCCCATCATGCATCTACCCTGGTCTGTAGTCATTTTTCTTGTGGTTCGAGATTTTGAAGCCTGATTCTGATCCCGCTCATCCTGGTATCAGCATAGCTCCATGGAAGGCAACTCAGTTGCAGCATTATAAAAGTGGCATGAGATCAGGCTTCGAGTCCTTCATTTAGAATTTAAGGGCCAGATCCTCAGCTGGTATAAATCAGCTCTCTTGACGTAGGAGGAGTGGTGCTGATTGAGGCCAGCTGAAGATCTGACCTACATTCTGTGGGGCAGGGAAAATGTGTTTATTTAATGTTTTAATAGGGGCACAATAATGCATAGCTCTCCTGGAGCACTTTTTATCAGCGCACCACAAAGCACTGTACAGGGGAGGTGAGCATCACTGCTCCCATTTTACGGGTGGGGAAACCAAAGCACAGAGTGGTGATGTGACTTGCCCATGATCAACCAGCAGCCAAACCAGGACTAGAACCCAAGTCTTCTGAGACCGAGTCTGGTGCATGAGCCACTACAGAGATATAACCAGACAGTCAGGGAGATAGCTTGGTACCTGTAAAGCACCATGCACGCCTATCATACTATATAAATAGCAATGATAAAATGAGGCATGGGGATTTGAATTGTTTTACTCAGTGTAAATCAATGACCAAGCTAAGACTAGAACCAAAGAATCTGGATTCCCACCTTCCCTACTCTAACCACTAGACCACACTCTTTACCTTACTGCTGCAAGTGATGACTCATGAGTTAAATATTTGTCCAGTGTCACCAAATGCTTAACTAGAAGCCTCTAGCACGTGTAGGCAGGGTAGCAGCTAGCTGTCTGAAAAGCAGGAGCACTAAACCAGCACTAATTCCCAATCTGAGCCCAGAGAGAGTAGCATTTGCAAGTTATCTTGATGGGGGAGCTCACACTTACACGTGTTTTTTTTATTCCTGGCCTTTTGGATAGAGAGTGAAGGCAGAATACTGATGAATGCACCTCAAGAGAGCCAGCAGAACTGGAAAACATTAGACCTGTGTAGAAAACACATATACAGTCATTGTAGCACATAGAAAGGAAAGATATGGATGAGCTGGAGAGATTCCAGAGGAAAGCAACGCAAATGTAAAAGGTTAAGAAAACCCGACTTGTGAAGAAAGGTTAAAAAAAACGGGCATATTTAGTTTTGAGAAAAGAAGACTGAGGTGGGACTTGATAACAATCTTCAAATATGTTCAGGGTTGCTATAGAAAGGATGGGGGTCAATTTCTCTCCATGTCCACTGAGGGTAGGACAAGAAGCAATGGGCTTACTCTGCAGCAAGGGAGATTGCGGTTACATATTAGGAAAAACTTTCTAACTCTAGCATAGTTAAGATCTGGAACAGGTTTCCCAGGGAGGCTGTAGAATCCCCATTGCTGGAGGTTTTTAAGGAGAGTTGGACAATTGCCTGACAGGGATGGTCTAGGTCAGTGGCTTTCAACCTGTGGTCCATAGGCCCCTGGGGATTCGCAGACTATGACTAAGATTTCTAAAGGAGTCCACACCTCCATTTGACATTTTTTAGGGGTCTGCAAATGAAAAAAAGATTGAAAACCACTGGTCTAGGTTTACTCAGTACTGCCTCAGTGCAAGGGACTGGACTTGATGACCTCTCAATGTCCCTTCCAGCCCTAAAATTGTATAAAAAAGATACTCTGTGTTTCCAATTCCCTCACATTTTACATTGAATCAGTCCCTGGTTCAGAGCCAGATCTGCATAGTTTATGATGTCCGAGAATTGATTTGCTTTAAGTTCTGCATTTCCCTCATTAAACATTACTAAAAGGTAAGGCAAAGCCACAAGACCACACACATTGGCATTCGTTGGCACTCAGACTGTCTGTATGCCGTGCAAACCTGGCACGGCAACATAAATTAATGTTTGCTCCCATCTAGTGGGTGGAAGTAGAAATTGCACATAGGCGGAACATTATGCAAATTGACTTTTCAGTGAGTTGTGGGTAATTTTAGTGCAGGGGGGGTTAAGCTGTATGATTTTGTTTCTATTATTGTTTTTTATCTGTAAAGGCATTTAATGGATCATTTTGTTTTCATGTAACTCTTAATCTGCGTATTTATTGCAAGGGAGCTTTCTGATCCACCACAGCTGTAATTCTGGAGAGAAAGCCAGAGATGACAAACAGGAATAGGTAAAAGGGCAACAGCATTAGACAATGCATCATAAAAGGCTACTACCACATTGGAAAGACAGCAAGGTCTGATGACCAGGCCATTAGTCTGGAAGCCTGGAGTCTATTCCCAGTTTTACCACGGACCTGCTGTGTGACCTTGGGCATGTGTCTGTGCTTTTTGTCTATTTAGATTGTAAGCTCTTTAGGGCTTACACAGTCTCTTACTCTAAGTTTGTACAGTGCCTAGCACAATGATCTTGGTCCCAACTTCTAGATGTTGGTGTAATGCAAATGATAATGATTGTGCTGACTTCATATCCTACTGAGGTACAAGTTCTGGTTTAATGGTAGCTGCTAATGATGCAGGTAAGCTTCACAAGGACAATCACTTAATACTATGAAGAAGTGATATAAAGTCTGGTGGGTTTTTTTCCTGTGCTGTTCAGAGAGGAATTTAAAGAAAAATCGTTAGAAGATGTCATTCTACCCATTGTTTATTTTTCCAGAGCATAAAATCCCAAACAGCACATTTTGGACCTATTTGAGACCAAAGTACTCCTCATGATTAAACACGGAATAAAGAAGATGTGATGCAAACAGAGGTGTTTTTTTTAATTCTCCCTGAAACTGAGCAAACAAGATTCTTGCTGACTAAGCAAAAGTCATTCTTAAAAAGAAAAGGCGTACTTGTGGCACCTTAGAGACTAACAAATTTATTAGAGCATAAGCTTTCGTGAGCTACAGCTCACTTCATTGGATGCATCATGAAATGTAGCTCACGAAAGCTTATGCTCTAATAAATTTGTTAGTCTCTAAGGTGCCACAAGTACTCCTTTTCTTTTTACGGATACAGACTAACATGGCTGCTACTCTGAAAGTCATTCTTGTGGGTCTTATTTGCGTTACAAGAATTCCTTATGAAGGAACATTCAAATTTGCTTCAATTAATGGTCCAATTTGCAACCCCACAGGGATAAAGGTGGGATGGCCCAGAGGTTAAACAATTAACTGCAAAACTGCAAGGCTGAGGGAACTGGGATTGTTTAGTCTGCGGAAGAGAAGAATGAGGGGGGATTTGATAGCTGCTTTCAACTACCTGAAAGGGGGTTCCAAAGAGGTTGGATCTAGACTGTTCTCAGTGGTAGCAGATGACAGAATGAGGAGTAATCGTCTCAAGTTACAGTGGGGGAGGTTTAGGTTGGATATTAGGAAAAACTTTTTCACTAGGAGGGTGGTGAAACACTGGAATGCGTTACCTAGGGAGGTGGTGGAATCTCCTTCCTTAGAAGTTTTCAAGGTCAGGCTTGACAAAGCCCTGGCTGGGATGATTTAGTTGGGGTTGGTCCTTCTTTGAGCTGGGGGTTGGACTAGATGACCTCCTGAGGTCCCTTCCAACCCTGATATTCTATGATTCTATGAAAGCTGGGAGGCCATAGATCAGTTCCTTGTTCTGCCACAGACTTCCTGAGTCAATTGGGGCTAGTTTCAGCCTTTCAGTGCCTCATCCCCCTACCTGTAAATTGGGAATAATAAAATCATAGGGGTGGGTTCTGAGGATAAATACATTAAAGAGAGTATGGTGATGGGGGCCATATAATACCTTATATAGGTAAAATAGGCTCCTAAATACTCATCTTGGACATATTCTAAGTGCTTTTTTGGGCACCTAAATCCTTTTATAATAATACATTTTATCATACAGCACTTTTGGTCCACACTGTACACTTCAGATCCCTTTCCAAAGGACGGTCATTATCATTGCTTTCATTTACACAAAGGGAAACTAAGAAAGTAGAACAGCAAATTGATGTGCCCAAGGTCATGCTACAGATCAGAGCCATCCCAGAGCCTCCCAGAGCTCTCAGAGCCCTCCCAGTCCAGAGTTCTAGTCACTGGAATACACTCACATGTGTGTGACATGCTCAATGGCTTCCACGGAGAACAAATTAGCTAGAAAATACTAGAGATGGGCCTCAGATGTCAGACCTGAGTCCAATTCCGACCTCCTGCCCCCAAAGTAAGATCCAGCCTTTTAAAGGCTAGTTGCAATGTCTGGTTCCAGATCCATCCTCCCCTAAGTTGTTGGGATCCAGGGCTTTGTTCAGGCCCATCTCTAGATAGAGTTACCAATTTTCTAGTCGCACAAAACCGAACACCCTTGCACCGCTCCTTCCCCGAGGCTCTGCTCCCGTTCACGCCAGCCCCCCTTCCTCTGTCGCTTGCTCTCCCGCAGCCTCACTCACTTGCTCATTTTAATCGGGCCGGGGCCAGGGGTTGGGGTGCGGGAGGGGGTGAGGGCTCCGGCTGGGGATGCAGGCTCCAGGATGGGGCCAGAAATGAGGGGTTCAGGGTGCAGTAGGGGGCTCCAGGCTGGGGCAGGGGGTTGGGGCATGGGAGGGGATACCAGTTCTGGGCTGGGAGTGCAGGCTGTGGGGTGGGACCAGAAATGAGGTGTTCAGGGTGCACGAGGGGTCTCTGGGTTGGGGCAGAGGGTTGGAGTTCGGGGGGTGGTGTGGGCTTTTTCTGGTGGTGAGGGGTCTGGGGTGGGGCCGGGGATGAGGGATTTGGGGTGCAGGAAGGGGCTACAGGCTGGGGCAGGGGGTTGGGGCACGGGAGGAGGTACAGAGTGCGGGCTCCAGGAGGGGGTTTGGGTGCAGGAGGGACTCAGGGCTGGGGCAGGCTGTTGGGGCACAGAAGGGGTGAGAGGTGTGGCCTCTGGGTGGCGCTTACCTCGGGCAACTCCCCAGAGGTGGTGACATGTCCCTTGGCTCTGAGGTGGAGGCATGGCCAGGCAGCTGTGCATGGTGCACACTACCTCCACCTGCAGGCATCGCCCCCACGGCTCCTATTGGTCAGGGTACACGGCCAATGGGAACTGCAGAGCTGGCACTCAGGGTGGGGCCAGTGCGCAGAGCCCCCCCTGGCCACACCTCCACCTTGGAGCTGAGGGACATGCCTCTGCTTCTGGGGAGCTGCACAGAGCCAGGTAGGGAGTCTGCTCAAGACCCGCTGCACTGCTGACTGGATTTTTAGCGGCCCGGTCAAAAACCGGACACCTGGCAACTCTATCTCTAGAAGATCCAGTATGAAGAACGCTCAGACTTGGGAGGAGAACAGCGGAGATCCTTGTATAATGAGGGAGTGCAGCTATGGACAAATGAGCAGCACGAAGGGGATTGTGAATTGTTTGGTAAAGGATATCCAGAGGCAATAGGTCTAATATCCTGGGGCCAACATGGCTACAATAGCACTGCAAACAAAAGGTATTATGTGGCAGATATTACTGAGTAACGCTGAACATAGATCTAAGAAGCCCCTTGAAGTCTTCCTCACCAGATATCACCCTTTTCTCATTGCATTAAACCAAACCAGTTCTAACAGACGGCTCCATCTGTAGGAAGGGAGGAGGCCAAGAATTCTGGGAGTTACCAGAAACATAGAAGTTTATGGACCACTCCCAAGTTGTCCTCTTGCTGGAAGCACGGGGTCTATGGCCAGAATCATCAGGTACATCAGGGCAGCTCAGTATAACTGAAGTAGGGGAGTAAAAATGACTTAAAACCATCTTTCCAATACCTCACACTCAATCCTGAGGCTGACTGGAAATTAGTTAAGACACTGCTGTTCCAGCCACACCTCCTTTTGCATCTCATTCTCCAGCATGTCCCAGATACCCACCTCTCCTCCTCTGGGACCAGCAGGCAAGGCAATGTAGAGCCCACTAGGCTGGTTTTATGAAATTCAGGGATTCTCCTACACTGAGGCAATCCCACTGGAGTGGCACAAATTATCATATCTGTATTGGAGAAGCGTCTATAGACTCCAAAAACCCAGTCCCAGCCCTGACGAGTTTATAGTCTAAATAGACAAGACAAACAAAGAATCGGAGGAGAAATGCAGGCCCACCAAGGGGAAGCAGCTTGCCCAAGGTCACCAAGTGGGTCAATGGCAAAGCCAGGAACAGAAGCCAGGTTTCCTGACTCTCAAGCCACTCCCCTATCCACTAGATCACTCTGCCTTGAAGGGACTATATCGTAGCTGAGAGTTTGCCCAAATCTCTGACTTCCTCTGTGATCTTAACTTTTCTTCCTCAGCCTTGAAGATGAGAAGATGCCAGAGATTTCGCTGTTTCTTTTTCTCTCATTTTTTCTCATCCTCTGCCTCTTATTCTCCTCTTTCCTCCTATTTTTAGAACTGAGTGAAAATTAGAATTTCCCTCCATGGGAAATTGCATTCCTGCCACAAGTGTTATTGTCCCAACAAAATATATGAAACATCAGAATTTTTTGCAGAATGAAAAGTTCTGAAAAAACTTCAATTCAGAAATATTGAACCACTTCATTTTGAAATTTTTGACTGAAAAGAAACATTTAGACATTTTTGGATTGAAACATTTTGTTTCAGTTCAGCTCAACATTAAATTGCATCTGTCTGAGCTGACACGGTGCTTCAGGGGCGTGGCAGTTCATGTTGCCTCATGACCACACTTTCCCCTAGGGCCTGGGTTCTCTAGATGAGCTACATCTCCCAGGGTGCATTGCAGTCCGGGGACTCCCATAGTGCATTGTGGCAGTTTAGCCATTGGGGAGACTGAAGTGCATCATGGAATATGTAGTTCAGCCAAGGAGTCTGGCCGACTGGGGAGAATGGGAGCATGAGGCACCAAAACTACAACTTCCACAAGACACTGCAGCAGTTCAATGAACTGACCCAAAATAATTTGCTTCGGTTCAACAAATTAACTGTTTAAGTTCAGGATGGCTGGATCTGATAGCAAACCCCAAAATTTTTTGGTAAAATTATTTTTTTCCCATGGAAAATTTCACAGAAAATTTTCACAGAAGCCACATTTTCTACACCTTGACTTTTTGATACTGTCTCGCATCACCTTCTCATAAACAAACTAGGGAAATAAAACCTAGATGGAGCTATTATATGATGGGTGCATAACTGGTTGGAAAACTGTTCCCAGAGTAGTTATCAGTGGTTCACAGTCAAGCTGGAAGGGTATATTGAGTGGGGTCCCACAGGGATCGGTTCTGGGTCTGGTTCTGTTCAATATCTTCATCAATGATTTAGATAATGATACAGAGAGTACACTTATAAAGTTTGTGGATGATATCAAGCTGGGAGGGGTTGCAAGAGCTTTGGAGGATAGGATTGATAACAGTTTTCAAGTAGATAAAAGGTTGTTACAAGGAGGAAGGAGAAAAATTATTCTTCTTAACCTCTGAAGATAGGACAAGAAGCAATGGTCTTAAATTGTAACAAGGGCAGTTTAGGTTGGACATTAGGAAAAACTCCCTGTCAGGGTGGTTAAGCACTGGAATAAATTGCCTAGGGAGGTTGTAGAATCTCCATCATTGGAGATATTTAAGAGCAGGTTAGACAAACACCTGTCAGGAATGGTCTAGATAATAATTAGTCCTACCACTAGTGCAGGGGACTGGACTAGATGACCTCTTGAGGTCCCTTCCAGTCCTATGATTCTATTGTGAAAAAAAACATTTTGACAGTAAAATTCTTCCTCTAATTATTTATTATTTATTTTTTATTATTATTAACTGTTATTATTAATAATTATTATTATTCCAGACACTCTATTTTTTCAGCCCCATGCTGAGGGTGGATAAAAGGACACAGCCTAGCAGCTCCTGTGAACTCAACTTATTACAGGTGCTTAATATAAAGAGCCCTGCAATATACTAACCTGGCTGGTCCCCATTTCTATAAATTTGGGCAACAATAACTCATACATTCTGCAGCAAAACAAAGCCAAAAAGTGGATATGTAAAGGCAGTTTACCCCATGAAAAAAAGGAAATAAATATATAAAATCACTATGTAATTTTTTTTAATGAAAGACCTTTGAACCTTTTTCTCCTTTGATAAAATTTTAAACATCTTGAAAGCATTATTGAGGTTGGTTAGTTGGAAATCCTTTTTTTTCTTGTAAGGAATGCTACTTCAGTACAGAGTCGTTGATTTTTTATGTTGTCTGTTCCTGGGTGGTTCAGGCTTGTGGAGAGGTGCCTAATTAATCTAATGTGATAAAAGGGAAAGGCATGTCTGACTGCAGACCGTGGGGTTAGTTGTCACCATCAGGCCCTGAAGGAATAAGTTGTGTGTAAGTTGTGTGTTCCGCTGTCATTATGCAACTGGATCCCTGTCTGAGTGGCACTGCAAACACATCCGTTAGTTTTGTCATCAGCAGCAAAGAAGCAAGATGCTTAAAAGATGGGAAGGGGAAATAGACAGGCTTAAATTGTATAGCTCATCATTTGGGTTTGTGGGGTTCTTGACTGGCTTTCGACTGGGCATTCAGAGCCAGGAATTCAGGCATTCAGATCTCAGTTGGAGGACTCTGAGAAAAAACGCATGGGCCACACTCATTCTTAGCCGAATTTGGTCCATTGCAGTAATTAGTGCTATGAACAAAATTAATCAACTAAGGGCCAGCTTCTAATACTTGTTATCACACTGAATAATCCTTACTCCAGAAATGATCCCTTCTGATGAAGCCAATGGGGCAGATCCTTGGCTGTTGTAAACTGGTACAGCTCCATTGATTTCATGACATCCCAGGGCTTTGTTTTCTAATAGAGTATTTTCACGTAGGCTTTCACTCTCAAGTAGTTTTCTTGGCCTCTTTCCTACAGTTCTTTACCAAGGAAGTGGCACTCATTTTGCTCAGACCAGCCATCTAGGAGTTCCCATATTTAGAAGCCTTTCTCCCTACAAGTATAAGATACTATACTCAGTAAAAATAGATGTAAGCAGAGTCAGGATGAGCTCTACCCTGACATCTGGTGGCGAGTTGTGGTGGATTGTGGAAAAGAACTTCAGGGGCTGATCTTATTTGCATAGGCACACCCACTGCACCTAGATGGTCACTCTGACTGCTGTAGGAGCCCCAGTTTCTCCGTTATTGGGGCAGGAAGAATAATCTGTTATTATCCTGATTACGTGAATCAAGACAGTGGAACTGTAATGGGCCTTTTGTTATGATGGAGGGACTCGCCATCAACTTAGCAGCACTTGCTAGGCAAGGTCATGGATTCCAAAACCCAGTGAATTGAAAGAGAGGCTGGGGACAGGTATTAATACCTGGGTGGGTATGGGTCTCTGTTGTGGCCTGGCCTTAAATGCCAATTGTACTGCTGCCTCTCTCTACTGTGGAATATCAGAGCTAACTTTGAGTCCAGTAGGAGTCTAGTTACAGGCTACTGAGCTGAATTCACTTTTGGTCAATGGTGCACTAGCACTGAGGCTCCCCTGCTACAAGCTGAAATCACTAAAGAGCTAAAATTACTAAGAGCTGAAATCACTGAGTGCTTGGGGGGGCTGAAGATATGTTGCGGAGCGGCTGGCAGAGCAGTTTGCAGATGGTTGGAGTGGCTCACAGGACCAGAGCAGTTCGTTGGAAGGCTGGAGTGGCTTACGGGATGGCTGGTGGAGTGGAGTGGAGCAGAGCAGTTTGCAGGACGGCTGGAGCGGCTCATGGGATGGCTGGTGGAGCGGAGTAGCTGGCGGAGCGGAGTGGCTTGCGGAGTGGCTGGTGGAGCGGAGCGATTCGTGGGACGGCTGGTGGAGCAGAGTGGAGTGGAGCCCCACGGAGAGGTGGGGCAGTCAGCTTCGGACCACGTAAGGTGCCACGTAACCCCCCCATTTCCACCCAGGCTGGGAGGTAAAGCTCAGAAGATAAACTTTCGAACACTGGGGCTGCACTGACCAGGGACAGACACTTTTGAGTTGTTGGCCTTTTGGGACTTTGGGTGACTTTTGTGTTGCTGGACTCAAGAACCAAAGGAAAGGACACAGCCCAATTTGCTTGGGATGGGTTTTGCTCATGGGTTGTGTTATGAATCCTGTCGGTGGTGTTTCCCCAACATAATGCCACATTGTTTCTCTCTGTTATTAAATGCTTTTTGCTACACTCAGACTCTGCTTGCGAGAGGGGAGGTATTGCCTCTTGGAGGCGCCCAGCGGGGGTGGTATATATTTGTCCCAGGTCACTGGGTGGGGGCTCGAGCCGGTTTTGCATTGTGTTATTGGAATGGATCCCCTAGATACTGAACCCGGCCCTTGTTGCTGCCAGCTCTGATGGGCAGAAGGGTTACACAGAGTATGTGCAGGAACTGATTTTTGTGCCTGCAAAAATGTCAACAAAAATTTAAAAACTAAAATCATTTCTACCAAAATTTTCCTTCAAAACTTTTCAAGTTTTCATCGAAAAGCCAAAAACCTAGTTTTTGGCAACTGAAAGCTGAATAGTGTTTGCCAAAACTCATTCCCCTCCCCCCGCACACACACAGTTTGGCAAATGGTTTCAGTTTTGAGTTACTGAATCATAAAGAGATGCCAAACAGTGGATCCAGTGGTCTCCCACATGAGATACTAGAAGACCCAAAACATAGCAGTATACCAGTGTCTGGCCTGATCTAGGCTTAAAACCAGGACTTCAGGTTAGGAGGGTAAGAACAAAGAAGGGCATGGTTTGTTGTACCTGCACAGTGGTCCCAAAAGGGGTGAGGTGGGTTCACAAACATATGTAGGCACCTAAATCCTGTCTCACCTGTGGTGTCTGGGGTACTGAAGCCACTTTGTGGTACCATAACCCGCCGGCGAGTTCATTTTATAGGTCCCCCTCTGTGCCTGAACCGTGGAGGATATGTGTCTGTTACAACAGCAGCTGGGGATCCCAGTCTCTTTCCCTCCCCAGTTTATACTCTTAGCCCTGGGGTCCCCAGTTCAATCCCCAGTTGCCTCAGCCAAAATGGCAGGGAGCGTAGTAGCACAACACAAGAGCACATAGCTAATGGGGCAGTCCAGACCTGCTGTTACTGACCAGACGGGCCTGAGCTGGTGAGGGAGTGGAGCAAACCTGCTCTGCTAGTGAGCCAAATGCAGTGGTTGGAGCAGCTGATCACGCCGAGACCCAGGCTTTGGGGCCAGGGCAGCCCTTTGACAGAAAAGATTTCCCGACACACACACTGTGGGCGCAAGGCCACATCCTTTTCCCCAGAAGAGAGCAGAGTCCCTGAATCTCCTGCCTCTTACCACCCCGTCCTGGCTGAGCCGTAGAAAAAGGCCCAGCCAGTGGAGGGCTCCAAAGTCCCCAGAGAACAGAAAACAGAAGGAATTTCCTGAGGCGAGAGGGGATCATGCCCGGGAGAGAGTCCGCGGGGGACTGGACACAGGGCAGCTGCCTCGGGGCTGGCTGCGGAGGGAAGGCCAGGTAGCTGGGAGCTGGGGCTGGAAGCTGAGAGTCAGCGAGGGCAGGTCCTGTTGCTGGCAGACGACCATACAGGGCAGCGGTCTGCAACAAGAAGCCTCGGGGGCAACTGCCAGGAGAAAGTGGGGACGGGGGGAACCCCTAAGGCTACAGACGAAAGCACTGAGCTCTGTCTGGTACGGGCTGCGGGCTGGTGCTTCATTGCCCTGCAGGAGAAGCCTGGCCCAGAGGACGTACCCTGGTACTGGGCCTCCAGAGGGGCCTTTATACCTGTAATCTCCTGTCCTGGGATGACCCTAGAGCCGGGGCGGGCAAATTTTTTGGCCTGAGGGCCGCATCGGGTTTCAGAAATTGTACGGAGGGCCGGTCAGGGGAGGGTGTGCCAGGCTGTGCGCCCCCCTCCCCCATGTGCCCCCTCTTGCTTCTCGCCCCCTGACGCCCCCTCCCCCCGCTCCGGGACTCCTGCCCCATCCAACCCGCCCTGTTCCCTGACGGCCCCCCCAAGATCCCTGCCCCATCCACCCCCCGCTCCCTGTCCCCTGACTGCCCCTGGAACCCCTGCCCCTGGCTGCCCCTCACCGCCCTATCCAATCCCCGCCTCCTTCCTGACTGCCCCCCTCCGGGACCCCTGCCACCATTCAACCCCCCACCCTGTTCCCCGCCCTCTGACCGCCCCGACCCCTATCCACACCCCCGCCCCATGACCACCACCCCAACTCCCCTGCCCTCTATCCAGCCCCCCTGCCCCCTTACCACGCTGCCTGGAGCACCGATGGCTGGCAGCGCTACATCCACGCCACCCAGAGCACCGGGGCAGGCCGCGGCTCTGCAACTGCGCTGCCCGGCCCCCCAGAGCCTTGAGCTGGCAGCACGGCCCGCTGAGGCTGCGGGGGCCGGGGGACAGCGGGGGAGGGGCCGGGGGCGAGCCTCCCGGGCCAGGAGCTATGAGGCCGGACAGGAGGGTCCCGCGGGCCGGATGTGGCCCGTGGGCCGTACTTTGCCCATCTCTGCCCTAGAGGCTGGGTGAGGAACTGTTGGGTTGATCTTACTGTAACTGTTGAAAGCAACCGTGGTCAGGACGTTTGCACTTTTTATTTCCGGCAGCCTTCACAAAGCACCTTCTGTTACTCTAAATACATGAGTGTTGATGGGGAACCACCAAGGGCTAGGAGCTGTATCATAGAATCATAGAAGACTAGGGCTGGAAGAGACCTCAGGAAGTCATGTAGTCCAACCCCCTGCTCAAAGCAGGATCGACCCCAGCTGAGCCATAGAGCCCAGTGCATGGCATACCTAGAATGCGTGAGTACACATTAGTGATCCACAGAGCACCTACACCTAGCAGGGACAGGTGTAACACAGCGCTTGCAAAATCATCCTCTAATAGGGTCAGTTGTAATATCATGACTGCTCATCTCTCTGTGTTTCTGTTCTCCCATCTCCTTCTTTCCTCAAAACTCAGCAGTGGTATCTTGGTAGGACCCTCAAGTATGTTGGGCATCAAAGGAAGGCGAACAAAGATACACATGTATATATTCCTGACACAGATAGTAAAAAGAACATTAAAATCTCCAATTTCAAACAAGTCCTTTTGCCCAGCAACCTGCCAGGCCTACAAAAATAATCACTGGTGTTCAAAGAACAGATGGCAGCCATCCTAGATCCAGGGCTCCAGATGCACTGCATGCTACAACATTCTCGTTTCCTTTTACAAGGCAACAAAAACCCTCCATAAAATCAACCTTTGTTTTTCCACGCTGAAGCCATACAGGACATATGGGGGTTGGTGTCTCATGGGACACAGGGAGTGTGGGGTTTCTTTCCCTGTCTAAGACAAAGTTGGCTCATCCCACTATGAACATGTTAACGGGGGCAAGAAGAGAACCCGAGGTAACTACCCGTCCTGACCCCTGGCCAAAACTGACTGGTAGGAGCGTACTCCAATGTGAAGACTGGAAGCTTGGAGAATCATCGGGGCATTGATCTTAATGGAAATTCCAGATGAAATGTGTCCAGTTGGTTCTGATGGGTTCATACTGGCTAACTAGTGGGAAAGAACGACAGTGTCATCTGGGCCTCCTCTAATGACCAGTGGAGATAAGCAGAAACAAGCAGAGACCGGATGAAAGATTCTAGTGAAGCCTTACTGGAATTTCTACCAAGGGAGGCAGTGAGAAGACCAGTGAGCCAAATTCTGCCCTCAGTTACACCCATGCAACACCATGATCATCAATGAGGTTACCTGAGTGTAACCGAGGGCAGGATTTGGTCCACTTACATTAAAGGAGGAAGCTGAGGACTTATTACCGAGGCATTTTTCCAGCCTCATGCCTACAGTAACTGAGCACTTCAGCGACATTAATTAATGAAATCTCACGCACCCTGTTAGGTATTGTTATGGCTACTGAGAACTTAAGTGACATGACCTGGGTCAGACAGGAGGTCTGTGGCAGAGCCAGGCATCTGATTACAGATCGTCTGAATCACAAGTCAGAGCCTTAACTATAGGACCATCGTTCTTCTTAGCTGCTTTGGTCCCTGTTTTTCATGCAACATTTTATTGTAAAAATAATTTAAGATGAGATTTACAGGTCAGAGCTTGACAAGGTTGAATGCATTTTACAAAGGTATTGGACTTTTAAAGCAGTGTTCCACTTTGAATGTATGGTATACTTTAAGGGTCACGGAGAGGGAAATCTGGTCTAATTGTGAAAACTCACTTGCTGGCAGCATTTGGAGGAGAAATCAGAATGGGGGAGTTTTAACTGCACTGCAAAAGCAACAGGGGGAAATCCAGAGAGGAGCAGAGGAATCAGGAAAGGAAGAAATTTAACAGAAAAGTCCATCCACTAAGAGTCAAACTTTGAATTAAAGGGACTATAAATTCACCCTGGAGTACCTGTCACTCATGGCAGCTCCAGGAACCTACAATGGAACCAGAGCCCCGTAATTCAGTTACCTGTCGTTTGTTCTGCATATCGTACCTGTTATTGTTCTACTCAGGGCCACTGGGGAATGGGGAGGGAAGCAAAAGAGGGAGTTTGCTCCAGGCTCCCCATTTGCGAGGGACCCCAAACCCCAGAAATTTGAGTGAATGGAGTTGCCACCTGGGGCATGGGGCTTGCTGTGCTACTCAGGTTTGGCCTGGCCGCACATCTATCATGATGGAGGGACAGTTGGGACAACTTTGAATGAGTGACGACCCTGTGCACCAGGTCACAATGCCATTCCCTCAAATTTGGCCTTGCCGGCACTCCGTCGACAGAAGGGCGGCTGGGCCCAACCTGAGTGGCGTGGCACTGTGACCCTATGTGCCAGGTTGCAACGTCCAGAGCAGGCAGCCGGTCCCAGCCCTGTGGGACAGGAGCTGCTACTGATTGGTGAGTGCGGGGGTGCTCACTCTCCAGCCCCGTGTCCCCTGGGGCTTCTGTTTCAGATTTTGCCCTGGGCCCCCAAAACCTCTGTCCGGCCCTGGATCTACAGCAGCCATATGAATCACAGGCATTTGCAGCCTTGTCCTTTATAGTGTGCTATGACAAAATGCATGCAAGTGCAGTAGCCGATTTTCCGGAACGCATGGCAGGGTTCCATGCACCTGAGAGCCCAGTGGCCCCAAGCATTTAACAAGAGTCTCAGTTACTAGACTGCAGTAAAAAGATCCAGAGATCCCAAGAATTGTTTTATCAGGGAGAAGACACAGGCAAACACAAACAGAGCAGAGGGAGTGCTTGGCTAACAAAATTTATGACTCTTGATTAGGTATTTCGTGCCTAGATATTATAGCAATCGGCACATTAGAAATCCAGTAGCTGGAGAGACAGAGGGAAAAACAATATTTAAATGACCCTCCTCCCCAAAATGCACTAAGAGAGTAAGTGATGTAATTTGATGAACATAGACACTACCACTGAGGATCAGACCTGTGGTCCATCTAGCCCAGTATCCTGTCTCTGACAGTGGTCCATACCAGCTTCTTTAGAGGAAGCTGCAAGAACCCTCTTAGATTAAAAAAACTACGGTGATATAAAATTAACCTGGCATACATTAAATGAATTAAAAATGGGCTGATTGATCTCAGAATCTACATGTAAATGGCGAATTGTCATCAAGTGTGTATGTTTCCAGTGTGGTCCTGCATGGAACGGTTCTTGGCCCTCTGCTATTTAACACTTTTATCAATGATCTGGAAGAAAACATAAAATCATCACTAATAAAATTTGCAAGGGACAAAAAAATTGGGGGAGTGGTAAATAACGAAGAGGACACGTCACTGATTCAGAGCTATCTGGATTACTTGGTAAACTGGGTCCAAGCAAACAATATGTGTTTTAATACAGTTAAATGTAAATGTATACATCTAGGAGCAAAGAATGTAGGCCACACTTACAGGATGAGGGACTCTATCCTGGGAAGCAGTAAATCTGAAAAAGATTTGGGGTCATGTTGGATAATCAGCTGAACATGAGCTCCCAATGTGATGCCATTACCAAAAGAGCTAATGTGATCCTAGAATGCATTAACAGGGAAATCTCAGGTCGGAGTAGGTGGGTTATTTTTTCTCTGTATATGGCACTGGTGTGACTGCTGCTGGAATGCTGTGTCCAGTTCTGGTGCCCACAATCCAAAAAGGAGACTGATAAATTGGAGAGGGTTCAGAGAAGACCCATGAGAATGATTAAAGGCTTTGGAAATGCAATTGTAATGCACATTGGAAAACATAATTCCAACTATACATATACAATGATGGGGTCTAAATTAGCTGTTACCACTCAAGAAAGAGATCTTGGCGTCATTGTGGACAGTTCTCTGAAATCATCCACTCAGTGAGCAGGAGCAGTCAAAAAAGCAAACAGAATGTTCGGAATCATTAAGAAAGGGATAGATAATAAGAAAGAAAATATCATATTTCCTCTGTATAAATCCATGATATGCCCACATCTTGAATATTGCATGCAGATGTGGTTGCCCCATCTCAAAAAAGACATGTTGGAATTGGAAAAGGTTCAGAAAAGGGCAACAAAAATAATTAGGGGTATGGAGCATCTGCCATATGAGGAGAGATTAACAAGACTGGGATTTTTGAGGCTGGAAAAGAGATGACTAAGGGGGGATATAATAGAGGTCTATAAAATCATGACTGCTGTGGAGAAAGTAAATAAGGAAGTGTTATTTACTCCTCATTACACAAGAACTAGGGGTCACCAAATGAAATAAATAGGCAGCAGGTTTAAAACAAACAAAAGGAAGTATTTTTTCACACAACACACAGTAAACTTGTGGAACTCCTCGCTAGAGGATGTTGTGAAGTCCAAGACTATAGCAGGGTTCAAAAAAGAACTAGATAAGTTCACAGATGGAGGATAGGTCCATGAATGGCTATTAGCCAGGATGGGCAGAGATAGTGTCCCTAGCCTCTGTTTGCCAGAAGCTGGGAATGAGCAACAGGGGATGGTTCATTTGATGATTACCTGTTCTGTTCATTCACTCTGGGGCACCTGGCATTGTCCACTGTCAGAAGACAGGATACTGGACTAGATGGACCTTTGGTCTGAACCAGTATGGCCATTCTTAAGGTTAAGGGGTGAATTGATTACAGTCTATTAGCAGCTATGT
This sequence comes from Chelonia mydas, assembly GCF_015237465.2. Classification (NCBI taxonomy): domain Eukaryota; kingdom Metazoa; phylum Chordata; order Testudines; family Cheloniidae; genus Chelonia; species Chelonia mydas. Next base: position 255,642,396 of record NC_057850.1, read on the forward strand.
GAGGAACAAATATTTATTAATGGGCTCTTCAGTTTAGCAGAGAAAGGTATAATATGATCCCAAGGCTGGGAATTAAAGCTGAAAATAAGGATGCAAATTTTTAATGGTGAGAGTAATTCATCATTGGAACAGTCATGGTGGATTCTCTATCACTGACATTTTAAATCAAGATTACATGTTTTCTAAAAGCTCTGCTCTAGGAATTATTCTGGGGCAGTTCTCTGCCTGGTGTTATACAGGACGTCAGACTAGGTGATCATAATGGTCCCTTCTGGTCTCAGAATCTGTGAATCTCAGAGCAATAAATGCCACAGCAATTGTCCATGGTGTGAAAAAGTATTTTCTTTGACCAGTTTTGAAGTTGCCACCACTCAATGGCATTGAATGTCCCCCGGTTCTTATGTCATGGGCAAAGGTGAAGAGAAGTTCTCAATCTGCTTCATTATTTTGTATATTGTTGTTCCTCTCTTCTCTAAGGGTAAACAAATCAAATGTTTCAGTCATATGAGAATTTTTCCATACCCCTAATCAAGAGAAGTGGCTCACTCAAAATCTTTTACTTTAGGGAAACTGAATAGTTCAAGGTATTGGTAGTGAAATGTAGCTCTTTCACCTCCAGATCACCCATTTCAATCCAGCCTAGGTCTGTAGGGAATGAACAGTATTGCCATCTGATGGCTCTGCTGAAATGAGATAGCAATTTCACTCCAGCTCTTTGCTGATTGGTGGCCCATCACCACTAGCACGGTTACAGCAAAGAGGCCAGGGAAACTGACCTGCCTTCTCACTTCGAGAAGCAATCCTTCCAGGTCAGCAATCCATTCTGAAGAATGACTAAGCTGAAGACACTACGTGCACGTGAAAAATATGCAAGTGTTTTCCAAAGTTGCCAAATAGTTTAGGCACATTTTCCTTAGCCCTAAAACTTTATTTTAAAAATAATACAGCCTTATCTATCCCTCATCACCATGGTATCTAGATGCATTATCAACATTGCCGAAAGCCAGCAAATTGTCTAAAGTTATTTTTTTTTTGGTTCTTTGTCCCTTTTCATGAGCACTTAGATTCTTTCTTTCCGCAAAGATTCTTTCTGATCTTGGCTATGTCTACAGAACAGAGTCCATACCGGCATAGCTACATCTTCAGAGCTATGCTGACATAATCCCATAGCATAGGCACAGCCTACACCGATGGAGGGAGTTTTTCCATCCGTGTAGGAACACCATGACCCCGAGCAACAGTAGTTAGAGTGACAGAAGCATTCTTTCATCGACATAGCTCTGTCTACACCGAGGAATAGATTGGCATATCTACAGTCCTCAGTAGGTGGAGTTTTTATACCCCTGACTGATGCAGCTATGTTGACCTAAATTTTAGTTGTAGAAGAGGCCTAAGTTACTCTTTTGGGGAGCTTGTTGTTATTGTGGGAAAGCTAATTGAAGAGTTAAAAGAAACAAAACAAATGAGTGAGACAAGGTGGGTGAGGTAATATTTGTATCCTGGAACAGATACAGCTACACCTACCCTGCACAAAACAAACTAGTCTGTTGTGATTCATCTGGGAGGGAGTGGTTGTTTCAGGGGACACGTGTTGTGAATGGTGAGTCTTTCACTCCTGAGTTAGTGGTTCGATTCTGACCTAAGTCACTAATCCTGAATATGGTTACCCAAATGGTGGTTACTAATGAACGGATGTCTGTATCCCAAACAGACCAGCCGTCAGGGCATTTGTTGAGGTTCACGTGCCACTAGTAAGGTTTCTCTTTGATCCCAGAGAACATAGTGGCTCCTGTGTCATGAGAGAAGAAAGAGGGGGATGGGACAAATAAGAGAAGAGTTGTAAGGATGCATATACCTATAATTGAACTGAGGGGTTCAGTGAACTCCAATGTTCACTTCCTCTTATGGAGTAGAAGGGACTAATGTCAGCTTAATAGGACATTCTCGAGGTGATTTTTCTTGTACACTATTATTTCTAAACATAATGGACCAGATCCTCGGCTGGTAAAAATTAATATAACTACACTTACGTCAGTTGAGGAGCTGGCCCAGTATCCATGACTGTCTTTCTATATTAACATTAAGGCCCAGGCACCGTAGGGTTTTCATGGTTTGTTTTAAAGCTGGGTGTCGCCCACACAAAAGGGAAATGTCTTTCCCATTGGCCACCGGTATGCACCAACAAGAGCAGGGCAATAAAATGTGACAGCAAGGGATGTGATGACAGCTCCCAGTCTATAATGTATACCTCCCAGGCTGCACTTGTGCATCTGTTTTATATTGAGGTTGGTTGTGTGTGTTCTAACTGGACATTTTGGAAATACTGGAGCGTTTTGTCATTTCCCTCCTTGCAGACGGTACCAGGAGAATTACCAAGGAGCTATAAGGTGCTGGCTTAGCTGGATCGCAGAATGTTCTCCCTGTTAAAGGGCCAGGTAAAGGCACTGGAACTATAGACCCTTGCCTATGGCCCCATCTCCCAGAGTCACATAGCAGATAGGAACCTCAGCTTTCATTTAAAAAAATATGTTTCTCACCCTCACCGATGCAAAGAAAAACCTGACATCTGACTGAGTCTGCAGAGAGTCTGAAACAATAGCTCCAAGAAATGTGTATCCCTCCATTCATCTTAATTTTGAAAGCTATTGACACTCCAAGGAAGGGCAGGAGGGTGTAAGGGGCCCTATGTAGAGTGCACTAGGGCCTCGGATTGCCTTAATTTGACCCTGCTTTGGTGTACTGTCCATATGTAACAGCAGGATTTTGATGTAGGACCTTGATTACGATGGTACAGACCCCCAGCACTTGAGCTAAAGGACTAATGTTGTTAGCCAATAGCAGTAGTAGGCTCTTATCGCTAGTGAGCCATTACAGGCAGACGTGACACACCCTTTGCCTGCTGAATCCTTCTCCCCCCCAACTCCACCATCACACAGTCCAGCTCTACATTACAGTACATTACATTACAGTACACCTGCAAGCTGATTTCTGACTTTAAAGGGGCAGTACACAGAAAATAGGGTCAGAGCTAAGGACACCACACTCGCCATAGCTCGAAAGTGGTGACTATTCAAAACAGTAATAAAAACAAGTGAATGGAGACTGTCATCAAAGGTTTACCAGTTGGACCTTCTTCCCTCTGTCCCCCCTCACACTCATTCATTCCAAGCGGAGTGGAGTGTTTTTTAATTATTTGCTATGAAGCAGCTGAATAGTTATGCTCTTTCTCCTACCCTGTCTGTCTATTTGAACTGTAACCACTCTAGAGGAGGCACTGTCTCCAGCCGTGTGTAGACACAGCCGCTAGTATGACTTGGGCTCCGTCTTGGTCAGGGGCCCCTTAACACTACCATAATGCATATAATAACAAGGGCCTATGCAATCAGTTGGTCAGGTGGCTAATAGTTTCATGGGGTGATTTACTGGACTAAGCCACAGGGTTGCACTTCCTAGAACAACATGTTCAAGTCCCTGAAGGATCAGGTTAGCTCTGCATCCTCCCAAACAAAAAAAAAAATTGGCTCCATGCAGCTTACCGCGGGAAAGTTTTCCATATGAGACCTTTCAACCCAAAGTCGTGCCTGCTCTGTGGGGATATGTGAAAGGTCCCAGGGCGTTTGGAAAAGTTCATCCTTTCTCCAGCTGTCGTTCAATGCACTGTGCACCCTCACCACCATTCAGAAGCGGCTGCATTTCAATGGCATGTGAGCATGAAACGCTCAAGCTGCTTTGGGATCCTTTGGGTTGAAAGGCACTCTATCCATATTCCAAATTACAACGATTGCAGCAGTGCCCAAGCAGATCACATACTTTAGTGACAGTTTTTCACTGCCATGAGCAATCCATGGTCTGGGTTGGTTGCAATAAGAAGTCTGTTTCATGTTAACCATTTCCAAATGGATTAAACTAGAAACCTGGAGAAATTTCCACCATTCTGTACAATCTCCCACACAAGGGAAACATGTTTTAAAAGAACACTGTCAGGAATAATAGTCTGTCTGTTATGTTTTCCAGACACATTGACCCAAGATTTGAAATGTTGATAACCTTCAAGCTCTCGAGAGCTGAAATTCCTTCATTAGGGCAAAGAGCCTTTCCTTATCAGACAACAGTGAAGTAGAATAAATTGCTTGCTGACACGTATCAATAGCTTCTGCCAAATTATACATGATTTAAGGCAACTAATGCACTATGTGATGATAGCTGAAAGCAGACATATCCCAAAAGATATATTACTTACCACCTGCTTGGACCAGATGCATAAAAATTATTCAATACAATTCAGGACAGCTTTGCACTTCTAAAATTATGATATGGAATTTCAGTTGAGTTTTTCATGGTAGTTTCCATGACACAATGTTCTCGCTTTATGATACAGGTAACAATAACTACAAGAAATATTACAAGATTCTATAGCGATCATCCAACATGAGAATTGGTTGAGAAATGAAAAACTAGTTCAGTGAAAAACACAGAAGTTTTCATTTTGAAATTTTTTTAGGGGGGGGTGGGCACGCCTTTTGTTTTGGAGACATTTTTGTAAAATGATTGCATCAAACTTTTTTCTGCAAATCATCATGAAAACGATTATTGAAATATTTCATTTACCAACACCTGGCTTTTGGTAAAAGAATATGTTTGATAAACATTCTGATTATATTTTCTATGGTGTTTTCACTAAAATTACAAGTAACGTTTTCATTTAAGAAATGTAGTGAATTTTTTGGCAAAAACAGAAAGTTCGATAACGTTGAATTTTTGTGAAAAGTGTCGAAAAGAGGTAATTTTTAATTTTTTTAAAACCCACTCTTTTGTTTTAAAAATTGCAATCACTTCTATCTCAAATCCTGCAGTATCACTGCAGTAAGGAGTCGTGTTTTGAACTAGTATTATTGTACTGGTGTTATAAGGGTAGCAATGCTAATTCCATTATACCTAGAGGCCTCCGCTGAGACTTTGGTTCTATTCCCAGCTCTTCAACTAGCCTGCTTGGTGACATTAAGCATGTCACAGCCCCTTTCTGTTCCTCAGTTTCCCCATCTGTAAAATTGAGATAATGATACTGACGACCTTTGTAAAATACTTTGAGATCTACTGACAAAAAGTGTTGTATAAGAACTGGGCATTACAACTGTTATGTTCAGTGCTGCACAAGCACATTGGAAGAGGTAGTCCCTGCCCCAAAATGTGTGCAATCTAAGCAGACAAGCTTGGCAATAGGATGAGAGAAAATAATATTCCTATCCATATTTTACAGATGGGAAACTGCTGCACAGATGGATTCAGTGACTTGCTAAAGGTCTCACAGGAAACATGTAGCAAAGCCAAGAAATGAACCTGGCTCTCCCAAGGCCTACTCTACGCCTTAAACATATGATCAGTCTTCCTCTTTGCTGCCACTCATGCTTATACTTAGAATGAAGATACTGCCAATATCTACAATGGACAGATTATAATCACCAGTATTCAGATATGTGGCTATTTTATGCTTTTCCTTTCCTAGACTAGAGGCAGTGATCACAGAGGAGGGAGAGCCAGGATACCTGGGTTTTATTCCTGATTCTGCTTCTGACCTTGAACAAACAACGTATCCTCTTAACCAAGTAACTAGGGGATGAGTCAGATACGTTCCCATTGTGACACCTATTACTCCCCCACTGCAATTAAAGATGGGAGAGACCAAAGCCAAAAACATGCATGTAGACTGCAATAGAAGACATTGACAGATGTCAAGATAAACGTCCATTTTTAGGGCCTCAGCCAAAGATGGCACTTAGAATCACCAGTTCCAACATGTAGGCGATTCTTTGGCCTGAAAGTAGACACCATATGTTTGCAAGAAGACACACAAGGGGACAGAAGCACCAAGCAGCCCTGGTATGCATACTGCTGTGAACATCGAAAGCAGCACGATACTTGAACATGGCAAAAGACAGGTGAAAAATGGTGGTGTGAAACACCGTGCTACAATGGAACTTAGCACCGCTAAAATGGACCAAATTGCAGCTGTAGTTTCTATTTACAAACCACCAGGTGCAACTTCCATCGGGACACCATGTGGGGTTTCCTAGTGTAACCCACAGGCCTCCTTGGTGTGGTACTCTGTCCCCTCTAGCAACACTGAGACCACTTAGAGATTAATGAGTCTCCTACAGCCTTAGCTAAGGGCCCGGTGGCTTTTAGCTCATGCAGTAGAGGCTTATGCACTAAGCTCCAGAGATCCCAGGTTCAATCCTGCCCGCCAACAACTGGGGTCTGTCGGTGTTACAGTAGCAATGACAACAATGGGGGAGAAGTGGAGAAGCAAGCAGCAACAACCAAACTGACCCTGCTGTATGATCCTAAGCACAAATGTAGCTTCTAAAGTGCATGATGGACCAACGGGTGCAATCTCAACTTAGCCTGGGTCAACTCTGAAAATGCAGGCAACTTCAGAAGGGAGGTCACCCCAAGGTTGCAGCATAGACCAGTGCAAGTCATAACAGAGGCTTTAGTGCAATCCAGGAAAACAAAGTACCTGCCAATATTCAATTCCAGGAAGGCTTTATCTCTGAACTGGAGGAATCCACCTGTAATATTACTCCAACACATGAGTACTATGGAGAAATTTGTCTCCCTGGTGTCGAAGACTGTCCAAAGCACATCCCTAGGGGATATTGGACACTATATCTACCTGGACTTTCAAAACAAACAAGCAAATTACATGAAATGTTTAGAACTGTTTGACTTGGATCTCTTCAGTGAAGAAACTCTTGGGCTTGGGGAAATGCTTATGAGAGAGATCAGAAAAGAGCAGCCAGTACCCTGGCTGTTCATTGCCTATACACATGCCCAGCCAGATTTCCCCAACATGTGAAGACTCATTTATACAGACGATCTTTGCATTGCCACTCAGTCAGAAAGATTGAGGACACAGAGCATTCTAACTGGCTCCCTGATCATACTTGGAGAATATTATCGCACATAGTTCCTGAATGCCAACCCTAGGAAGACACAAGCATGTACTTTCCATCAGTCCAAGCAAAAAGTCCAGATATCCTGGGAGGGTACAATCCTTGAGCACTATGAACATCCAGTGTACGCTGAAGTCACATTAGACTGAATGCTGGCATTCAAGGAGCACATCCAGGAGCTGGGAAAAAAAAGTGAACTCCGGGAACTGTGTACTCCAGAAACTGACCAACACAAAACAGGGAGCTGACCACAAAAGACTCTGAGCAACCAGTCTCACCCTGTGTTACTCAGCTGTGGAGTGCTGTGCCCCATTCTGATCACACCTGAGCCATGCACACAGAATTGATACTGAACTCAATCAATTCTGAAGGATCATCCCAGGGATGTTGAAACTGACTCCCAAACGGTCACTATTCTACCTCCCAGGGACTGCATCATCATCAGAGAGGCAGGATGCCTTCACTAAAAAGGAGAGACAAAAACAAGTGCAGGATCCAAGACGTCCAATGCAATGGCTTGCGTTATGCAGGAGGTCACAGTAGATAAATATAATGGTCTCCTTTAGCCTTAAAATCTCTGATTTTCTGAAAGGGAAATCCATTGGGATATACAGCCTTCCACTGGTAAGTCCCTGCGTTAAATCCAGATGGGTAGTGACCAAAGGTCACTACCTGCTGGCTGTGGGGGTGGCTTCAGTCCACAAGAACTCACCAGCACTGACACAGCTTCTGATTGGCATTACAGCAGAGAGGTCAGGGACTGTAACAGTGGGTCCTAGTGGAACGAAACAGGAGGGAAAGCTCTTACTGAACCAGCCAAGGGTCCGCATGAGCTGGGGCAGTCAGTCCTGCTTGTTCACCTGGGGAGAGGAAGGAGAGCTGCCTTCACCTCTGCTTCACCTCACACTAACGTGCCACCTGCAGTCTCACTCGTAGGCTGTCTACACTACCCAAAGGCTTTCTTTAAGCCCTTCCATGCTGGTGGGTGTTTTCTCTGCTTCACCACATACCAATATTAGCTTGATAAGAGCTTGTGTGAGTATGTGGTGAAGCAGAGAAAACACCCACCAGCATGGAAGGGCTTAAAGAAAGCCTTTGGGCCCAGCTAGCCCTGTCCCATCAGACCTGGAGCCAATGCCAGGCCTGGGGAGGAGAGAAAAGGAGGGAACCTAGCTCAGTTTGGGGCTGACTGGAGAAGAGGCAGGAGCTAGCTGCCTCCCTACCTGAGGGAAGGATCACTGGCCTGCTGGCCACCAGGAACCAAGCACCATCTGCCTGGCCAAAGGAGATGGAGAAAGAGGCCGAGGAGCACGCGGCCTGAGAGGAACCCAGGTGACTGAAGCACAGAGACCAAGTCGCCGCCCAGGGTCCACAATGGGGCACTATTAGCAACAAGCCACCATAAGAGTTTGGACTAAAGGGGCCAGGCCCCAAACTGAAGGGGAAACAGTAGGAAGTAGCCCGGAGCAGCGGACATAGACTCCTTGCTGGGAGGTCCCCAACCCAGGGCTTGACTTACACAGGGATCTGGGCTGGGACCTGGTGGAGTGGGAGAGCCCAGGTCCCCCTACCCCACTGCCTCAAAGACTGAGGCGTCCCGACCACAGAAGCAGGGAGCAGGAAGTCAAGCATTCCAACTACTCGGGCCCTCCGAGCCCCCTGTTGCCGAGTATAAATAGCAGTGTAGCTGTGGTGGTCTGGGTAGCAACAGTGAAGGCTTGGCTGAGCCATGCCGAGTACATTCCCACTGGTTTGGGTGGGTTTGTACTCAGCTCAGCCAGGCATCTGCTACCGTGACTGCTCGGCTGTTTATACTCAGACTAGCTCAATGAGGAAAGGTTGAGAACCACTGAGGTATAGAACGCAGGCATCCCGGCTCTCAGTCCTCTAGCCTGGGCTTCTGAGCAGCCCCTCAAGCTCCCTCTTCTTCCTGCTCCTTCCCTGCTCATTGTGCTTCCATCTTCCTCTGCACCTCTTGATGCAGCACACTGGGGAGGACTCTGTGGCCAGCCTGCCCTGAGCAGCACTAGAAGATAGCCATCGTGTGAGGCAGACAGGCTGTTCCAGATATACGCTCCAGGTAAGGGGCAAACTAACACAATAAGTATGTCCCCTTTAACAAAGTCTCAGAGAAAGAGGCATTTATAAGGCCCTGTTAGGATCCCCAGGATCTGTGCTCTGTTCCAGCTTTTAAACAGTTCCTTGGAACTGTTCCACTTCTGTGTGGCAGACCCCGTAGGTGTCCCCCTCTTCCTTCAGGTTTGGTCACACGGCTTCTACGCCTCTGAGACAGCCTCTGGGGTCCAGCACTCCTGTTTCACACTGTGAGCTCTGCCCAGTGCATCCTCCTGGTCAGAGCCTTGCACACTCTTTGGGGACCAGTGCACCTCAAGCAAGTATTTGCACCTCAAGTCTCCTGCTCCGCTCCAAGAACAGCGTTAACCCTTTAGCACCTGCTGAGGAGAGATGCTAAGTATAGCGGGAAACTGAGGCACGCAGCAGCGTCATGAAAATATTGCAGAACATTCCTACTTTGTCACAAGCCGTTACCTCAGGACCCTGGCTCAGAACTCCCAAGCATAAAGTGCACAAATAAAGTCTCTGTGCTCAGCCATGCTAGTGCCTTAGAACAGCCATCACCCATAGCAGCCTATGGGGCTTCTACCATCTGAGTCCCCGCAGACTGTTCTGGTCGTGAGGGCCTGCCTGACCCTTAAAGGGGTCGTATACTCCTGCATCTCCCCCACATTAAAAGACTCTGAGGCATCAGACCATTCACCCCTGTGGCGCCCAGGGAGAAAAGTCCCATGCTGGGTCAGCTGACTAGGGCTTGCTGGGCTCAGGCTGCAGGGCTGTGAAATTGCAGTGTAGACTTTGGGTTTGGGCTAGAGCCTGGCCTCTGAGACTCCGCAAGGGGGAAGGGTGTCAGAGCCTGAGCGGCATCTCCCCTGCAGTTTTCAGCCCCACGAGCCCGAGTCAGCTGACCCGGGCTCTGAGACTCAGTACCGTGCAGTGTGGACGTACCCTCTGAGGTCAGCAGTGCTGCTGCAGGGCAGGAGAATGGTGACCCTGAGCCCTGGGCAAATGCTGGGAAAGGGAGTGGAACCAGGAACCGGATGGAACACCAGTTCTTTTCTTTTAATGGTAGGAGGGTGTAAAGAGCTGACAGCTCTGGACAGGGTCTTGCCTGGATGGCACTTTCAGAGGGGCTTTCCCGCTGGAAGAGCCACGGCCATACCTCTGGCTCCTAAAAACACAGTCCCCACTATATCACAGCTGTGTGATCCCTCTCTGGCCCACTGCAGAACGGCTCCCGCTCTAGAAGTCCAAGTATAGCCCGTAGGTTTGCAACTTGTGACTCCCCCCTTGCCAATCCCCAGTGGTTTAAAAAACGACTAAGCCTCCTGCGGGAACTGGGTCTAGAGTTGACAGGCCCTCAGACTAACAGTCACATGATCCAAACAAAATGATCAATCCTGATCTAGTGGGAGAGGTTAGGATGGTCTTAGGGTTAATGCACTAGCCTGGGACTCAGGAGATCTGAGGTCCAACATCATAGAATCATAGAATCATAGAATATCAGGGTTGGAAGGGATCTCAGGAGGTCATCTAGTCCAACCCTCTGCTCAAAGCAGGACCAATCCCCAATCAAATCATCCCAGCCAGGGCTTTGTCAAGCCTGACCTTAAAAACTTCCAAGGAAGGAGATTCTACCACCTCCCTAGGTAACGCATTCCAGTGTTTCACCACCCTCCTAGTGAAAAAGTTTTTTCTAATATCCAACCTAAACCTCCCCCACTGCAACTTGAGACCATTACTCCTTGTCCTGTCCTCTTCTACCACTGAGAATAGTCTAGAACCATCCTCTCTGGAACCACCTCTCAGGTAGTTGAAAGCAGCTATCAAATCCCCCCTCATTCTTCTCTTCTGCAGACTAAACAATCCCAGTTCGCTCAGCCTCTCCTCATAGGTCATGTGTTCCAGACCCCTAATCATTTTTCTTGCCCTTCGCTGGACTCTCTCCAATTTATCCATGTCCTTCTTGTAGTGTGGGGCCCAAAACTGGACACAGTACTCCAGATGAGGCCTCACCAATGTCGAATAGAGGGGAACGATCACGTCCCTCGATCTGCTCGCTATGCCCCTACTTATACATCCCAAAATGCCATTGGCCTTCTTGGCAACAAGGGCACACTGCTGACTCATATCCAGCTTCTCGTCCACTGTAACCCCTAGGTCCTTTTCTGCAGAACTGCTGCCTAGCCATTCGGTCCCTAGTCTGTAGCTGTGCATTGGGTTCTTCCGTCCTAAGTGCAGGACCCTGCACTTATCCTTATTGAACCTCATCAGGTTTCTTTTGGCCCAATCCTCCAAGTTGTCTAGGTCCCTCTGTATCCTATCCCTGCCCTCCAGCGTATCTACCACTCCTCCCAGTTTAGTATCATCTGCAAATTTGTTGAGAGTGCAATCCACACCTTCCTCCAGATCATTTATGAAGATATTGAACAAAACCGGCCCCAGGACCGACCCCTGGGACACTCCACTTGACACTGGCTGCCAACTAGACATGGAGCCATTGATCACTACCCGTTGAGCCCGACAATCTAGCCAACTTTCTACCCACCTTATAGTGCATTCATCCAGCCCATACTTCTATTAACTTGCTGACAAGAATACTGTGGGAGACCGTGTCAAAAGCTTTGCTAAAGTCAAGAAACAATACATCCACTGCTTTCCCTTCATCCACAGAATCAGTAATCTCATCATAGAAGGCGATTAGATTAGTCAGGCATGACCTACCCTTGGTGAATCCATGCTGACTGTTCCTGATCACTTTCCTCTCGTGTAAGTGCTTCAGGATTGATTCCTTGAGGACCTGCTCCATGATTTTTCCGGGGACTGAGGTGAGGCTGACTGGCCTGTAGTTCCCAGGATCCTCCTTCTTCCCTTTTTTAAAGATTGGCACTACATTAGCCTTTTTCCAGTCATCTGGGATTTCCCCCAGACATCTCTGCTCTGCCACGTATTATCCTGTAAAAAGAAAAGGAGGACTTGTGGCACCTTAGAGACTAACAATTTATTTGAGCATAAGCTTTTGTGAGCTACAGCTCACTTCATCAGATGCATTCAGTGGAAAATACAGTGGGGAAATTGTTGAGATCATGGTGGAATTCCTCAAGGGCTTCTTTTCCATGGGTCCAGATGATGAAGATGTCATCAGTGTAGCTCAAGTAGAGTAGGGGCATTAGGGGACGAAAGCTCAGGAAGCGTTGTTCTAAGTCAGCCATAAAAATGTTGGCATACTGGGTACCCATAGCAGTACCACTGATTTGAAGGTATACATTGTCCCCAAATGTGAAATAGTTATGGGTGAGGACAAAGTCACAAAGTTCAGCCACTAGGTTAGCCGTGACATTATCGGGGATACTATTCCTGACGGCTTGTAGTCCATCTTTGTGTGGAATGTTGGTGTAGAGGGCTTCTACATCCATAGTGGCTAGGATGGTGTTTTCAGGAAGATCACCGATGGATTGTAGTTTCCTCAGGAAGTCAGTGGTGTCTCGAAGGTAGCTGGGAGTGCTGGTAGCGTAGGGCCTGAGGAGGGAGTCTACATAGCCAGACAATCCTGCTGTCAGGGTGCCAATGCCTGAGATGATGGGGTGTCCAGGATTTCCAGATCCATTTCCAGGTTTATGGATCTCGCGTAGCAGATAGAATACCCCTGGTCGGGGTTCTAGGGGTGTGTCTGTGCGGATTTGTTCTTGTGCTTTTTCAGGGAGTTTCTTGAGCAGGTGATATAGTTTATTTTGGTAACTCTCAGTGGGATCAGAGGGTAATGGCTTGTAGAAAGTGGTGTTGGAGAGCTGCCGAGCAGCCTCTTGTTCATATTCCGACCTATTCATGATGACGACAGCACCTCCTTTGTCAGCCTTTTTGATTATGATGTCAGAGTTGTTTCTGAGGCTGTGGATGGCATTGCGTTCTGCACGGCTGAGGTTATGGGGCAAGTGATGCTGCTTTTCCACAATTTCAGCCCGTGCATGTCGGCGGAAGCACTCTATGTAGAAGTCCAGTCTGTTGTTTCGACCTTCAGGAGGAGTCCACCCAGAATCCTTCTTTTTGTAGTGTTGGTAGGAAGGTCTCTGTGGGTTAGTATGCTGTTCAGAGGTGTGTTGGAAATATTACTTGAGTCGGAGACGTCGAAAATAGGATTCTAGGTCACCACAGAACTGTGGAGGGGCAGAAGGAGAGGCCCCGAGGTAGGACAGATTCTTCTGCTGGGCTAAGGGTATAGCTGGATAGATTAACAATATTGCTGGGTGGGTTAAGGGAACCACTGTTGTGGCCCCTTGTGGCATGTAGTAGTTTAGAAAGTTTAGTGTCCTTTTTCTTTTGTAGAGGAGCAAAGTGTGTGTTGTAAATGGCTTGTCTAGTTTTTGCAAAGTCCAGCCATGAGGAAGCTTGTGTGGAAGGTTGGTATTTTATGAGAGTATCCAGTTTTGAGAGCTCATTCTTAATCTTTCCCTGTTTGCTGTACAGGATGTTGATCAGGTGGTTCCGCAGTTTCTTTGAGAGTGTGTGGCACAAGCTGTCAGCATAGTCTGTGTGGTATATAGATTGAAATGGATTTTTTACCTTCAGTCCTTTTGGTACGATGTCCATCTGTTTGCATTTGGAAAGGAAGATGATGTCTGTCTGTATCTGTACGGGTTTTTTCATGAAGTTGATAGATTACCACTCCATATGGCTAAATTCAGTGCCTTGCGTAATGACATGTTTCAGAGTAGCAGCCATGTTAGTCTGTTAGGGTTAGGGTTAGCTTTAGGGTTGCTACTCTGAATACTAACCTGTGTGACCTTGAGCAAGTCAAATCTTCCGTTGCCTCACTTCCCCATCCTGCTTCTCTACTGAGGTGCTGCAAAGAGTGATTTGTTGGTCTCTGGGAGGAGCACATGAACTCTGGTGACAGAAGCTGCATAAGTAGGTAGATATTGCAAATATCAGAGCTCTAATTCAAGCCTCTGTACGTGCATCAGTCTCACCATCTCATTTCAAAACTCAGCAGGGGATCCAGTTTCTCCATCCACTTTTACATTGTATTTAACCTTTGTAGTTACTGACCAAATCACACTCTCTGTAGGCAACAATTCCCCCACACCATCACCAGCATGGTTGGAATCCAGCCCCTTTAATACTGCCACCAAGGCTGCAATCACTTGAACTAAAGGAATTACTCCGTCTGCTAGCAGCAGTAGTAGGCTATCTTTCAGTGGCTCAGCCATTAGCAAAGGGCAGTGACACACTCTGCCAGTGTTTTACTCAAGCAAAACTCCAGCTGAAACCAATGGAAGCTTGGCCTGGGAAAATTTGACTCTCTCTCTTTAATTACACAGTGCTTTCAGATTCACTTTGTATGGAAGACAAAACACCACGGGAGGTTTTTATTGTCCTGTAGCTGAGTCCTCAGGAAAGCCTGGGTTATTCAAATAAGACTTTAAAACTAATAATTAGGAAATCCTTTCAAATGAAAGTCATACGGGAGGCTGAACAAATTCCGCCGGGCCAGCGCCTCAGTGTGGTAAATTGTCATAGCTCCAATGAAGGCCATGCAGCCAAAACCTCAGCTGACATAGGATAACACCGCTCTGCTGAAGTCAGTGGAGTTACACATGTTGACACTAGCTGAAGTCTTGGCCTTTAACTTTTCAGAATAGGGCCCCTGATGTTTGGGACTAGAGGAACAGCAGTGCCATGGTCTACAGGTAGGATCACGGTGAGCCTTCACCATTGTGTTATTCCAATTTGGCACCACTGTAGTGCCATTGAAACCAGGGAAGTTACACCGGTGTCACATTGGAGTGCTGTATTTGTGAATCGGGGCCTTTAAGTATCTCTCAAAGGCTTTCGGGAGGGGATAACCCAGGATCTTATATGACTAAAATGGTGGGTACAACATCTGGAAAGCAGGGACTGATACTTAAATAGCTACCTGTGTGTTGTGTCTGTCTGAATCAGCTGGTACTAAGCAGGGAAAGGCCTGAATCAAAGTCACAGCACCTCCAGACTTTTGATGAATACGGACCCTGATCTGAACTTACAGCTTGGATCCAAATTTGGCGTGAAGCTTTGTGGGTCTGGGACCGGGTGTGTTTGTGTCTCCTCATGATGCTACGCAAATAATAATTGGTTGCAGGTTCCGCAAGCAAAGCTGCCAGTCTGGATGGAAACCACCACGCATCTGACTAAGGGCTCTGGCTTGTTTGATCTAGACAATGTGAACTCATTGTGGCTTCTAACTCCTGATTTGCTGCAAGAGTCAAGCTGGGTAAGATTACACATCAGATACGGCAGCAAACTCAAGCAGACCCCGATGACAGGATCTTATCAAATGATGACTGTAATTCATATACCTGCTGAATGGGGCTGCACTCCCTATGGAATCCAATGAATGCAAATTCCCTTCATTCCCCGTCACCTCCCTGCTGCCTGACATTCAGAGCTATCTACAGGATGCTATGGGCAAAACTGGCCTGAGCTAAGAGCTCTTTGGTCACCAGCAGCAGCTGGAAATATCCTCTGGAAAGGACAGGAGGCAAGGAAGAGTCACAGCAATACTGCTGGGTCAGATCCTCAGCTGATGTAAATTGGCATCGCTTCCTTGACGTCAATGGAGCCGCACTGATTTACGCCTGCTGGGGATCGGGCACATCATTTTATGTCTACACAGTAGCGTTCTTACATACAGCAATCACTTCACCCATCCTGAAATGCAGCCATCTCTGGGGTGGGGTAGGGTGGAGAAGCCAGTGCACTGCAGTGAGGGATGGGGGGGGGGGGCGTATAGCCATCATGGAAAGTGGTCCAAACTCCTACTCTTCTCCTTGCAATGAGCTCAGCAGCCTGCAGTTGAACTGGAGTGTATTTTAGCAAGACATGTGCCCTCGATTGAAAGACTCAGAACCCATCACGCTCCTTGGTCATCTGATCCAACGGCTCCTTGCGAAATGTTTGCGTAAAAGATAGACTCTAGTTCAAACAGGAATTATTCTGAGGACCTCTTATGGCCTGTATTACACAATGGTCCTTTCTGGCCTTAGAATCTAGGAACTTTTTGAAGTACCTTTCCTGTTAAAAATGTAGTGATCCTACAAGCATAAGTGCTGACTCCGTGGGTGCTCTGGGGCTGGAGCACCCATGGAAAAAAAATTGTGGGTGCTCAGAACCCACCAGCCACCCACTGATCAACTGTTCGGTGGGCCCCACCAATCAGCTTCTCCCCCACCCCACCCCCAGCACCTCCCGCCCGCTGCTGATCAGCTGTTCGGCAGCGTGAGGGAGGGTCTGGTGGGGAGGAAAGGAGCAGGAACAGGAAGAGGCAGAGAGAGTGTGGGGCCTTGGGGGAAGGGGTAGAGTGGGGGGCAAGGCCCTGGGGCAGAGCGGAGGTGGGGCACCCCCGGGAAAAGCTGAAAGTCAATGCCTGTGCCTACAAGGGAAAAATGGAGCTGTACAGAATCCTTCTGGAAGGTGTCTTGTTTATACTGCGGGAAGTGGTGATCAATTGACCTGGCCTTTTATCCTGCTCTAGCGAGTTGAGAATCTACATTAACTGTGCTGAAGTCCACCCCTGTCAGAAAGTCAGAGGCTAGGAGCCAGCTCTCCTGGCTGCTGCCAACTAGGAAGCAAAGAGGACTGCGGAAGAGTCGTTTGCTTCAAGTGGTCTGCCAAGGAGAAGGGCGGCAGAGGAGGGGACAAATATTTGGCTTTAATCAGTTAACCTCAAGAACTACCAAGGCGCAATGTGGTCAAGGATAAGCAAAAGGATTATCTTCCACGGATTGTCTCTTGATGACTAGAGAGAAGGGTTTTATGGTTCAGGAAGAACTGGCTTACAGGATTAGTTTCTCTTCTGCTTAATGTTTATAGGTAACGATAGATCTAGACAGTTGCCAAGGGGCAGAAGGTTGCTCTCTTGAAAGCCCATCGTGACTCCGCCCTCTGAAAATCAGTCACCTTTAAGGCCTCTCAGTGCGGGCAGGCAAAAGCTCTGCCACCCAAAATCGCTATTCACTTTTGTACATGTAGGAGTGTCGTGGAAAAATTAACCACGCGTTGTGTTTGGATCAGAAACAAGCCTGAGGCTCCTTTATTGATTACAAGCGTGGGGGGGGGGAGACACCACTGACTTCCTGAGGAAACTACAGTCCATCGGTGATCTTCCTGATAACACCATCCTGGCCACCATGGATGTAGAAGCCCTCTACACCAACATTCCACACAAAGATGGACTACAAGCCATCAAGAACACTATCCCCGATAATGTCACGGCTAACCTGGTGGCTGAACTTTGTGACTTTGTCCTTACCCATAACTGTTTTACATTTGGGGACAATGTATACCTTCAAATCAGCGGCACTGCTATGGGTACCCACATGGCCCCACAGTATGCCAACATTTTTATGGCTGACTTAGAACAACGCTTCCTGAGCTTTCGTCCCTTAATGCCCCTACTCTACTTGTGCTACATTGATGACATCTTCATCATCTGGACCCATGGAAAAGAAGCCCTTGAGGAATTCCACCATGATTTCAACAATTTCCATCCCACCATCAACCTCAGCCTGGTCCAGTCCACACAAGAGATCCACTTCCTGGACACTACAGTGCTAATAAACGATGATCACATAAACACCACCCTATACCAGAAACCTACTGACCGCTATTCCTACCTACATGCCTCCAGCTTTCACCCTGACCACACCACACGATCCATTGTCTACAGCCAAGCTCTGCGATACAACCGCATTTGCTCCAACCCCTCAGATAGAGACAAACACCTACAAGATCTCTATCAAGCATTCTTACAACTACAATACCCACCTGCGGAAGTGAAGAAACAGATTGATAGAGCCAGAAGAGTTCGCAGAAGTCACCTACTACAGGACAGGCCTAACAAAGAAAATAACAGAACGCCACTAGCCGTCACCTTCAGGCCCCAACTAAAACCCCTCCAATGCATTATTAAGGATCTACAACCTATCCTGAAGGATGACCCAACACTCTCACAAATCTTGGGAGACAGGCCAGTTCTTGCCTACAGACAGCCCCCCAACCTGAAGCAAATACTCACCAGCAACCACATACCACACAACAGAACCACTAACCCAGGAACCTATCCTTGCAACAAAGCCCGTTGCCAACTGTGCCCACATATCTATTCAGGGGACTCCATCACAGGGCCTAATAACATCAGCCACACTATCAGAGGCTCATTCACCTGCACATCCACCAATGTGATATATGCCATCATGTGCCAGCAATGTCCCTCTGCCATGTACATTGGTCAAACTGGACAGTCTCTACGTAAAAGAATAAATGGACACAAATCAGATGTCAAGAATTATAACATTCATAAACCAGTCGGAGAACACTTCAATCTCTCTGGTCACACGATTACAGACATGAAAGTTGCGATATTACAACAAAAACACTTCAAATCCAGACTCCAGCGAGAGACTGCTGAATTGGAATTCATTTGCAAATTGGATACAATTAACTTAGGCTTCAATAGAGACTGGGAGTGGCTAAGTCATTATGCAAGGTAACCTATTTCCCTTTGTTTTTTCCTACCCCCCCCCCCCCCCCCAGACGTTCTTGTTAAACCCTGGATTTGTGCTGGAAATGGCCCACCTTGATTATCATACACATTGTAAGGAGAGTGGTCACTTTAGATAAGCCATTACCAACAGGAGAGTGGGTTTGTGGGGGGGGGGACAGAAAAGCTGGATTTGTGCTGGAAATGGCCTAACTTGATTATCATACACATTGTAAGGAGAGTGATCACTTTAGATAAGCTATTACCAGCAGGAGAATGGGGTGGGGGGAGGTATTTTTTCATGCTTTGTGTGTATAAAAAGATCTTCTACACTTTCCACAGTACGCATCCGATGAAGTGAGCTGTAGCTCACGACAGCTTATGCTCAAATAAATTGGTTAGTCTCTAAGGTGCCACAAGTACTCCTTTTCTTTTTGAGAAAAAAAATTGAAATTGCAGAATTTCCTGTGAAATGGAAAATAGGATTCTCACCCTGGCTTGTTGACTCATAAAATAACATGGAGCCATGGGTCCTCTCCAATTCCTATTGAAGCCAGTAGAAATCTCTCCATTTACTTCAGTGGGATTTGAATAAGACCCAAGGTGGATCAGCTGGAGTGTGGTATGGGAAGATGCAATGAAAGACAGTGCTTTGGCGTCTGCCTGGCACACAGTGGATGAAGAGCCAAAAGGGCAATTTATTAATTCCGTCTATGGAACATGCTTGTTTTCCAGCTTTAGGTTCATGGCTGGTGAGGCTTAAAGGTCCCTCGGTAACTTTGAAAGACACAGAAAATATTGTCCAGAAAGGGCTAAAAAAAAACCCCAAGGAGAGTGTGTATGAGGCCTTCCAGAGGGGTTTGTAAACTTGTCCATCTACCTACCCTGCTGGAGCATAAGAATCACAACTCTCTTGGCCAGGGTATTTTCTTTGCTAGGGGGTGAAGTTCATTGAATGGCACTGAGATCCTGTAAATGAAACCCCACTTCCAAAACTCCAGGAATCCATCCATCCATCCATCCATCCATCCAGTGAGTTCTGGATCAGGCCACCACCTGTCTTGTCGTTCCCTTGTACTCCCTGTCACTCTGCCTGTATCCATCTGTTGTCATCAGTCTTATACTTAGGTTGTCAGCTCATTGGGGGAGGGATGGTCCTTTTGTTCTGCATTTGTACAGCACCTAGCACAATGAAGTCCTAGTCCCCGACCGGGGCTGCTAGGAACTATGATAATACAAATACTAATCATACCTCTGTCTATCTAGGTTCCAATACTTGGGACGAAGGTACATTTATTTCACGTACATTTCATGTTTTTCATTTGCCCAAACACAGCTGCAGGTGCCCATTGGCAGAACCTCCCTGACTCCAAGCCTGCTGCTGCAATAACCGTAAGCATTATTATTGTTTATATCTATTGCATTAGCACCTCAGGGCTGTGAATGGGGAATCAAAGCTGGCTTGTGCTAGACGCTGGTCACAAATATATTTATATTTTTAAAAATGACTGTCCCTGCCCCAAAGAGCTGGCATTCTAAACATACGGTGAGAGACAACAGGTGAAGCAAAGCAAATAGGCAGCATAAGTGTAGCTCACCCCCTGCCTAGCTATTGCCCAGCACCCATGCGTCTTGACAGAGACAAGTTTTCATCTTCATTTCCTAGGATCTGGCTTTGCATGCAGTTCCACAGCCCCAAATTGTGTCCGGAACCCCTTTGCCTTTCTCGCACCGAAATTCTTCCCCCGAAGGTGTCCGTGAGCCCTGCTGCAATTGCACGGGGGTCCACATGGCCTGCTCACCAGGCACCATTTGCACTGACAGTGTGAAACAAGACCTTGTAAAGGGCACATCTTTAAGCACTGCCTGCCTGCAACGTGTGCTCATGCCCGTCCTTGATTAATGCGGACGAAAAGAAGTCAGTGGGGCTACTCGCAGGAGTAAAGGAAGTAAGGCTTCAAAAGAAGAGGCTGGAGCAGCCTCCTTAATTTAAACTTGAGTACATTTAAAAATCAAGACACACACTGGGGCCAGATCCTCAGCTGATATAAATCAGTTTAGCCCTGGGATCAATGGAGCTATGCCAGTTTACAACAGCTGAGGATCTGGCCTGTCTAATAAAAGCCAGTGAAATAAACATGGGCCCCTTTTTCACAGTGACTTATCATGAGTTCCTGGTGCTAGAATCTGACCCTATGTAAATACATAACAGCTATGGAGAAGCTGGGGGAAAGAGTCTCCGGAAGATCAAAGGCCTGATTTAACCCAGGGAGTCTCCTGCGAGGGTAGTAGTTGGCTGAACTCGGCTAAGAACTAATCCAGAACTCACCGAAGCCAATGGAAAGACCCCCTTTGCTGTAAATGGATCAGGCACCCAGAGAGCTGCTGTCCCATTCATAAATGTAAGCGTGAATCAACGTCAATCAGTGTCCCTTTAAATGTGTACCTACCCTGTGGCAACTGTTCAGAATACGCTTGTTAAGTTCTGCAATTCCCTTCTCCCTCGCTGCCGAGGATGATGCTTATTAATTATTATTTGTATTGCCGTAGCATCTAGGCACTCCAGTCCCAGGCGAGGACTCCACTGTGCTAGGCATGGTACAAACACAGGACAAAAAAGGCAGTCCCTGTCCCAAAGATCTTAGGCTCTAAACTAATCCCACGGCCGTGGCTGCGAGGAAGTTGGACCTCGCCCTGCTGAAGCAAACAGCTTTGTAAAGAGAGCACATAACAAGCTGGGTCCAGCAGATGGGAGGACTGAACCCTTGTGGATGCGCAGACTTGCCTCCGATGATTTGTCTGCAGGGGGAAAAAGATAACTTTCAGAAGCACCAGAGGGGCAACAAACTTTCTAATCGCAGCAACCGAGAGCGGTATTTCGAGGCACGAGGCAGACAGACCTAATGGGTTCAGGGAGTGCTCGCTGCTCATCCACTGTAATAAACAGAGCTACTCGTTCATCAGAAATGGTGACACAGAAGGTTCCTCTTCGGTGGGTCTGGCAATTTGTCACGTTTTACAATTACATTCCCTATTCAGAAAAAAAAATCCATCTCCTTAATATCTGCAGCCTGCGGGCAGATGCGTTGGACAGGAATCTGAGTTAGAGACAAAGGGGAAATTCATCGCTGCCTCCCTAAATCTGGGCTGCCCTAATCTACAGGCAGTGGCCTGATCCAGAATTCAGACTAACCAGAGCACAGAACACTCTGGCCACACCCTGTCCTGCCCTTAATCTGCCCCTCCCACCATACTACAGCCGGGGTGAAATAGGGCTGCCTCTACCATTCCTGGGCCACCACTGCAAACTCACCAGGAGGACTCACCAGGGGCTGCTTCCTTACCCTTTATCACCCCTTTACTCCATCAGCACAGCATAAAGGGGCCTCACCAGGAGAAAGAATTGGCCCCAGAGTGCCTAGATAGTATTGGGAGGGTAGATAGTCCGGGAGGGGGTGGTGTTAGAAGGGCAGCATATAGATAGATAGATTAGATTAGATAGATAGAGGGGGTGTATTGGGATTAGATAGAGAGATAGATAGATAGATAGATAGATAGATAGATAGATAGATAGATAGATAGATAGATAGATAGATAGATATTATTATGTGCCTAAGACCCCAACGGAAATTGTGCTGGGCACTTCACAGACATATGGTAAAAGGCAGTCCCTGCCCCCCAAAGAACCGGCAAGCTTAGGTTAAGTTGACACATGATAGGAGGCTGAAGCAAACCAGCGGGAGTGGGTGGAAGGATGGGGTAAGAGGCTGCTTTGTCCTAGAAGAGAAAGACAATTCCATTGTTAGGGTGGAATTGGGACACAGGAGATGTGGGTTTGATTTCCCTGCCCTGCTACAGACTTGCTGTGTGACACTGGAAAAATCACTATGCTTCTCTGGGTATGTCTATGCTACACTGTAAACCCAGGTCTGTGGGACCCTGGCTTGTGGTGTCGGTGTTTACAAACCCATGCTTAAGGGCCCACACTGCATTGTAAACCTGGGTTCACAAGTCCTGGACCCGGGTCTCACAGCTGTGCTAATGCAGCCATACTGCACTATACAGACCTTTGTGCCTGGGTCTGTGGCTTGAGCTGCATCCGTGCTACAAAATGACAGGGCTTGGACCCGAGTGACAGTGCGACTTGGGTTCTGACCCACCCCACTAGCAGGGGCCTAAGACCCATGACTGAGTGCTTGCTGACCTGAGTCAGACTGATTTGGGTGTGGACAGAAGTGGGGCTTCGGCTCAAACCTAAGTCAGAGCCTGGTCTTTGTGTTCAGGGCAGACATACTCTCTGTGCCTCAGTTCCTCACCTGTGCAATGGGGATAACAACACTGCCCTATCTCACAGGGGTGTTGGGAGGCTAACTAGTAAAGCCTGTGAGGTGCTCATGTAACCCACACACCTCCTGGATGTGGTGTACTGTCCTGTCTAGTGGCACCAAGACCACTTAGAGAGAGAAAATGAGTCTGCTCTACAGCCTTAGCTAACAGACAAGTGTCTGGACTAAGTGTCTGGACAAGTGTCATGCACTAAGCTCCAGAGGCCCCAGGTTCGATCCCGCCCGTGAACAACTGGGGTCTGTCGGCGTTACACCCAGATACTATAAGAATGGGGCCATATTAACACCTAAGGGAGACATTGGTAGACTCCAGCAGGGGGGTGTCAAGGACTCAACTGGCATCACACCTATGAATTGAAGGAATCGATGGCCTATTTTATAGAAGTATTATTTCCTCCAGAAGTGGCCCCTCCCAAACAATAAATACAAATAACAATAACGAATACCTTTCGCGTTCCCTCCGCAGATCTCAAAGCACTGTGCAAGCCATCACCCCCACAGCACCCCGACCGCCGTGTGAGACAGGATGCCCGTTTGACAGTTGGGGAAACCGAGGCATGGAGCAGTTCAGTGATTTGCCCGAGGTCGTGCAGGGAGGGAGTGATAGAGCTTCCTTGTGCCTCGCAGAGGGAGGAATAGGCGGCCAGGGCTGCTACTTCCTGCCCAAGAACAGCAGCACGTTCTGCGCTCAGGGGGCAGCCACAGTGTAAGGGGGGGCAGGGGCATAGGGGTGTACAAAGAAATTCAGGGATAGAAGGGATGAATGGGAGGGGAAGACTCAGCATTGTCGGAAGAGAGCCGGGGCGGAGGGGAAAAGGCCAGGTGACGGCCATGGAGAGAGACAATGGGAATGGACCAAGAGGTGGAAGCAAGAAAGAAAATGCCCAGAAAGGAAAGAGAAGCAAGACAGGTGGAGGAAAGGAGGCTCTTCTGGCTAGTTGGCAGGCCTGGGAGTCAAGAGAGCTGGGTTCTCTTCCTGGGTCTGCCACTGGCCTGTTTGTGGACCTGGGCAAGCATGTCACCTCAGTTTTCTCATCTGTAAAATGGGGGTAATAGTACAGGCTGGCTTCCCATGTAAATGAAAGATCCTGGCTAGAAATAGCCGCATGAATGTACTATTATTGGATGAGGGAAGGAAGGGGACAGGCTGACTCAGAAAGTGTTGT
Source organism: Chelonia mydas (assembly GCF_015237465.2). Lineage (NCBI taxonomy): Eukaryota > Metazoa > Chordata > Testudines > Cheloniidae > Chelonia > Chelonia mydas. The sequence continues at coordinate 255,666,454 of NC_057850.1, forward strand.
TCATTTCTCGTGCTTTCCGCTGCCTCAAGGGGCTTGGCAGCAACAGTGAAGTGTTTTCCCCTTCATTTCCCATGGAGCTTTATCAGGATCACCAAAGGTTTTTCTGGCTGGGTTGGGGGGTTGTTGGTTTTTTTCACCTGTCTTTTCCAATGGCAAGTAATAAGAGTTTGAGCAGAGCCCACAAAACGCTGCCTTTATGCAAACAAACCCTGACACCCGAAGGGAGAGAAAAAGGAAACCTTGCTTTCTGATGCAAAGGCGGTGACTTGTTCCCAACACATCCTTCTCAATTTCCCTTCCGGTGATAGATGCCGGCAAGCCCTCCCCCCCACCGCCTCCCCACGCAGCCACATCCCCCTATGCTGGGACACGTCCCGATCGGTTTCACCCTAACCTGCACCAATGGGGGGGGTAGAACCATGCTGCGTCCCCATCAAAGTGGCAGCTCCCTCGTGTGCTGAAAATGCAGACCCACCCCTGGTTCTTCCTGCCTCGGTGGTTGTTTTGTTTTTCTGCACAGACAAAGCTTTCAAACAAAGCGAGGGCCTGGAAGGCACCCCAAAGCAGAGGGTTTTACAGCTTAAGCAAAGTCCGACCTTTGACCCGCCCCCCCATAGGGGAGCAATAATTGTTGGCAGGGCTGGAAAAAATGTTCTTGTTGTGAATATAAACAGGCGGGACAGAGCTGCACCCACTGCCAGATGTTACTGGGCAAAATGTTTAGGATCGGAGTCAACATATGAAACTTCCATCCCATTTTTATTAATAAAAAATCATAGGTTCTTTTCCTTTTCGTCGACACCGAACTGGAAAGCAGACGTCAGCAGCGTTCTGCCCCCTTTCACATGAGATTTGGGATTTACAAACAACCCAGGGTTTATCGCCGGAGGACTGGGCTTGACAGGAGCTGTCACGTCCGTTTCCTTATTGTCCCCCACCTTCCCTTCTCCCCCCGGCTTGCGAGCCCCTTACGTACATGCCGAGCCATTACTCGCCCATGCTGGGATTACGCAGGGGGGTAACTGCTCAGCAGGGTAGGGGCTTCCCAGCCGAGCCCTAGCTCCCCAGCGGTTCTGATCAACCGGCCTGATGAGCGTGTATGCAAACTGCAAGCACCCTATTGTTTCCGCCAGTCCGGATTGGATTGTATGATGGCTGTGTACTGATGTTGTTTAACACACTGCTGGAAGGCGCTCAGAGGCCAGGCTAATCAATGTGGTATAAGAACATAGCTAGACTACAGTAGATTCCGATGGTGTGGCTTGCTCAGAATCCATTCTCACTCCATCCCTTGCAATCGCTTTGGGTCGGGCCCTTGATCCTTTCTCCGCGTCCTGGAGTCTCTCAAGCTTTCTAAGACCATCAGGTCTATTTTCAGGGTACACCCAGTGTCCTCACTTTCCTTTGCCCCTTTGCCTCTTTCCATACACAATTGACCCGTCCTGGGGTTTTCAAAGGCTTTAAGGGAGTTGGGCGCCCATCTCCCATTGGGGAGCTTCCCAGCTCCTAGATTTCCATCTTCAGGAACGTCTCTCCTGGACGAGGCATTGAGCTGTCTCCCCCGGGGGAGTGAGGGACAAGCTGGCATGCTGCTGCGCTGACACACTCTCATTTAACCTCACTCAGGGAGAGCTGGGCGCTGTGGCAGGGGTTGTCTCTGCGGTGGCCCACCAGGGCACGACTCATCTAGCCACAGGTCTCTGCTGATGTGTCGCCGTCTCTAGGAGGCAGCAGTGCCTGGAGCCTCCAGCCAAGCCACACTTCAGTCCTACCCTTCCGGGGCCTCAGGGTCCAAAGGAAATCAGGAGCCAAGAAACCACAACTCAAAACAGGGTCGTCCCATGCATCTTCGGTGGGATCCTGCCCTTCTATTCAGGGCTTGTTCATACTTCAACTGACCCTCAGGGCCTGGCCATTCCTTTTAGCAAGAGGCTTGTCCGGCCGGTAAGCCAACTCAGGGCACATTTACACTGAAAATACTGCCTCAGTGCAGCTGCACTTTAATGAAGCCACTCTGAGCCGACGGGAGAGAGCTCTCCTGTCGGCGTAGCTAATCCACCTCCCCGAGGCAGTAGCTAGGTCGACGGGAGAAGTTCTCCCACCGACATAGCGCTGTCTACACAGGGGGCTAGGGCGGTATAATTATGTCACTCAGGACAGTGGATTTTTCACACCCCTGAGCGACGTCGTTATAGCGATATAGGTCCGTAGCGTAGACCGGACCTCAGTCTCTGGGCTGCAACCCCGCGTCTCTCTCATCAAAATAAGCAGACCTCTGCTCTCCTGACTGGGCAGCCCTGAACTGGGCTGTCTCCTCCTTTTAACGCCCTTCTCCATGCCTGACATATACTGCAGGGGTAGCAGGGCCAATTGGGTCCACAGGCTCTCCTGAACTCTCTCATGAGGCCTCTCTGGCCGGTCACAGGAGGCTAATCCCCTTAGGCGTGTGTGAGAATTCCAGGCTGGGTGCATGAGGGTTCTCATGAGTAAGGCTTCGATTATATCATGGAGGTCACGGACATCAAGGAATCCATGATTTCCAGAGACCTCTGTGACATTTTGCACTTCAGTCCTGGGGCAGTGGGAATGGAGCTGTCAGCTGGCGGCCCCCCTGCAGTTCCCCCCTCGCAGCTGCCCAGCCGTGGACCTGGCAGCAGCAGGGACCCAAGAGCCCCAGCAACTGTGGGTGCTGGACCCTCCTCCCTCCCCATTTCGTCAGGGATATTTTTAGTAAAAGTCAGGGACAGGTCACGGGCTTCCGTGGATTTTTGTTTATTGCTTGTGACCTGTTCCTGACTTTTATTAAAAATATCTGGGACAAAATCTTAGCCTTACTTACAAGGACTGGTCAGATACTAGGAGGCTGGATGGGTTTTGCTGCATTACTCCATTAGGCAACATAAATTATTGAGCCCTATGCTTTCAGGGTCTTTGCACGGTCTCCTGAAGCAACTTGAGGGTCTGCTCCCCTTCCCAGCTTCTCAGTTCCCTTCTCCCGCTCCATGCTCCGTTGGCCTGGGCTCTGGTATGTCAGCCTCACTCTGTTCCCATTTTCAGGCACCGCTCTCCAGGACAAGACAGGAGCAGTCTCCCCACAGAGGAAGACAGGCCCAGGGGAGTGGGACAGAAGACTGGCAAGCCAGTGTCCTGTGGCCCAGAGCCTGAAATGGAGGGAAACACGCACCTTCTGTAGAGCTTGCCTGACTCCTTGGTGGCCTCCCAATGCCACCTAGTCCGGCAAGCATGTGTTCGTCTCTTCCTCCCGTGGAGTGTGGCCATTCTCCCTGGGTGGCCGATGACTGTGGGTTGAACCAGTGGGCGTGAGACTCTGTGTTAGCAGGGATGGGGGTCAGAGAGAAGAGTAGGTGGGAAAGCTAGAGGGCATCATGTCCGTTGTGGGGAAGAAGTGCAAATTTGCAGCTGGGAAGTTTGGGAATTGTCCATGGATTATCTCTGTTGACTCCTCCCGGACTTTCTCCTGCCTGACAGATAAGAGCTGCCTGTGTATAAAAGTGGGTGTGTTTCATATTTTACACTGATAGCTTTGCACAGCTCCAGTTTGTGCAGGGCGGAAGCTAGCCAAGGCCGAATATGTGGCTTGGTCACCTATTGGAAGCCAGTTGCTCTGGAGCTGACACAACAGACCAGAACCTCAGCAGGAATAAACTAGAATAGCTCTATACACTTCAACAGAAATACACTGCTTTACCCCAGCTGAGGATCTGGCCTGTGTGTATCTGAAGTCTCCATGTTGTGCTTTCTCCCCAGGAAGAAGAAGGGTGTAGCTTTAGAGGAATGATGGGGCACAAGTTTTTCACCACCTAATGATTCTTTGTGGACCTCACCGGTTCACATCACAAACACACGGGACCAGATCCTCAGCTGAGACAAATCTATTGCAGTCAATTGGGGGGAGATGCTCAGCCGATGTAAATCAGCACAAACCCCTTGGGGAGCAGAATCATGGCACTACTTTGTATTGCTGGTGGAAGTCTCAGCGGAGGAACCAAGGAATGAACTGGCCACGGAGGCTTTGCTTCTAGAGAAGGTCCTTCTAAGTCCATCAACTATGGCGACTGCTCATGTTTGCTGTATCTATGCTGTGGATCAGCACAGAGCTCCATTCTCCAAAGCTGCCAACACAGGACTTTTTACCAGAGCTGGAAACATTTTTTTTTTCAGGGCAGGATACCGGGCAAGTCTCAAAACTTGGCCTGGTTTGAATGAGCACCTAATGGTTTGGATTAGAGCGGGGTTCAAGCCACAACAGCCAGAGACAGGTATCCACCACTCCAAAGTTTGGGGCAGTTTGGATCCAGCATCTCGCTTTTGACCCATCTCTAATTCACTTCCTTCTGCAAAGGATCCAAAACTTCTGGATCTGCAAAACTGGATGCTGATTCATCCAGAATCTGCAAGAATCTTGACTCCCATGAAGGCAGGAGTTCTGAGGGTTTAGCACCTTAGAGGAAGCTCAGACCACCGCCCAAGACTGGAGATGGAAATCTCTTTGTCACAGTATTTGGAGCATCTGTTTCTTGTCTCCATCAGGACACAGCAATGAAAATGGAAAATCATGGGAGGGAAGGAAAGAACGAGCCAGATTCATAGATTCATAGATATTTAGGTCAGAAGGGACCATTATGATCATCTAGTCTGACCTCCTGCACAACGCAGGCCACAGAATTTCACCCACCACTCCTGCGAAAAACCTCTCACCTATGTCTAAGCTATTGAAGTCCTCAAATCGTGTTTTAAAGACTTCAAGGAGCAGAGAATCCTCCGGCAAGTGACACGTGCCCCATGCTACAGAGGAAGGGGAAAAACCTCCAGGGCCTCTTCTATTGACTGTCTGTCATGGAGTACGCTACTCACTGCTGTTTGGCACTCACTTCTGGCGATTAGCTCCACCCGGTTCAGCCCCACTCTCTGGTCTTCCATCACTGCAGATCTCTTTTCGCTCCAGGAGTCACGGTAGGGCTGCTTCACAACTTGGCTCTCCAGCTGGGATTTCCTCTTTTGGGGTTGGGTTGGGGGTGTCCTTCAAAATCTCTCTGCACAAGCAGCTTCAGGCTGTCTTCACGCCCTTTGTAGTGACACGGGCAATCTTCCCATTCACTGCCCCAGTCAGTACTACTCTGCATGGTAGGGGAATCCAAACCCACCCTCTATGCTGGGTTCCAGTCCAGAGCCCTATAGCGAACAGTTAAGTTCTGGATTTTCACCAACTTTACTGCTATCTTCCCTGGATTACCTCCTCCCGTGCTTCTTTAACCTTCTCCTTTACCAGCCTTCCTCCTCAGACCCCGGGCTCTTAGGCCTATAAGGTAAACCCTTCCTCATGGGTTCGTATCCCTTTTCTCAGGGGGTTCCTATCCCCGCTTCCTTCTCCCTTCCCTTCTGCATGAGCCCCAGCCACCTGGGGCTGACAGCCAGAGCTCTTCAAAAAAGAAAAAGGACTCAGCTGACACCTCCCTTGACACGTTCCCGCGCCTTCCTTGGGAGGCCCACCCCGTAGTTTGAGAACCCCGGGCTCAGATGTTACCTATCCCTTTCCCTCCACATTATGTCCTTCTGTCCTGACTTGCAAAGGCCTTGGTACCCCCTCCTCCACAGCTCTGCTAATACACTTCAGTCCTGGCCGGCCACTTCCCGCCAACCCGAGCTCTGCAAACTCAACTCGACCCTGACCTACTGCATGCCCTGTTACGCGAATGCTGGGCCTCTCCCAGCATAGGCTGCCCAGTGTGCCAAACTGCAGATGGTGCAGGATGGGCACGGGGAGGAGAGTCAATCTCAGCTTTACTCCTTACTTAAATCAGCTTCAAGCTCAAGTCTAGATCAAAGGAGAAAGTGACCCCCTGGACCTGCTGTCTCATCTTGCGCTGGGCTCTGTAATAACAACCCCTAGCTCTTACACAGCACTTTTCATCATTAGAAATCAAAGTGCTTTATAAAAGGGGTGGGGGGGAGTATCATTATACCCATTTTACATATGGGAAATCTGAGGCACTGGGTCACACAGCAAACCACTGGGAGAGCCAGGAATAGAATTAAGAGCTTCTGAGTCCCCAGCTAGTGCTCTAAGCACCTGACCACACCGTCTCCGTGAGCAGGCTGCTCTCCAGTTACATTCCCATAGAACTGCATTGCAGCAAAGTCTAGGGTAAGACTGTGGCTTGAGGCTACAACCTGCAGCGGGGGCTTGCATGTACCCAGGAGTATTGTGCCTGCTGTTGGCACAATTCACCCGTGAGCACCGGCCATGGGACCTGAATAGTGCCTGGCCCTAGTTTAACAAGGAAAGGGAGCTCCTTGAGTTCTTTTTCCCTTTTGTTTACAAACACAGGGCACCACGTAGGCCTTAGCCACTAATGGCTTGAAGAAGACATGACTTGCCAGACTGGAGCAGACTCTGCGTCCATCCAGCTTTCTACCCTGCTTCTAACCGAGTTCACTACATGGCTGTGCTGTTCCCCAATGCTCTTTTAATCTAACTGCCTGTCCAATGCTCTACATGGACGGCGTGGAATGGCCTCCTGACCCCTGCGGGAGATCAGCTGGTGCTCAGAAGCATGAAGCTTGATCCCCTTGTCCTACTCTTAGTTTGGACAGCTAAAGCCATTGTTAATGGCCTTTAAGCAACCCAGGGACAAGATGCGTGAGGTAATATCTGCCCAGACCTGAAGAAGAGGGGGGAGGGATAGCTCAGTGGTTTGAGCATTGGCCTGTTAAACCCAGGGTTGTGAGTTCAATCCTTGAGGGGGCCATTTAGGGATCGGGGGCAAAAATTGGGGATTGGCCCTGCTTTGAGGAGGGGGTTGGACTAGATGACCTCCTGAGGTCCCTTCCGCCCCTGAGATTCTATGATTCTAAGACCTCTGGGTAAGCTTAAAAGCTTGTGTCTCTCACTGACAGAAGTTGGCTCAATAAGCGGTATTACCTCACCCACCTTGTCTCGCTAATATCCTAGGGCCAACATGGCTACAATAACACAGCAAACGTGAAACAATCCAGTCCTTTCACAGTGCTAGCCAACAGCATCTCTCTCAATAACCTACAGTGGCAGTGAATACCTTTCCGTGACTACCCAGTGTTGTTGTAGCCATGTTGGTCCCAAGCTATTAGAGAGACAAGGTGGGTGAGGTAGTATCTTTTGTTAGACCAGTATATTACCTCACCATCTTGTCTCCCTAATACCGTGACTATATGATGCATTAAGGGAGCGACAGTCTGCTAAAAAAACAAGTGATTCTAAGTGTCTTTCTGAACAAGATTTGGGGGAACGTCCCTCTTTGGTAAATTTGCTTCCTTAAAAAAAAGGGTGACCAGGCTCACAATCCTGCTTAGTAATAACACTATTGTACGCAGTATTTTGCAGTGTTGTGTGTATGTTTTCCACTGCTCTCTACTGGATGCAAACGGACCGTTCTAATGTGTTTCATAAGCTCTGTACTACCATTAACCAGAGAAGATTCTCCTTTAACTCAAGGAACAGAGGGCTGTGTTTTTGCAGGATTTGGGGTCAATCAGCAGGGAGTTAGAATGGCTGGGTGTGCAGCACCATGACAACCTGGAAGTCTCCAGATGGCCATAGAGTTGTTACTCTTAACACTTTTCATCCCAAAGTGTGATAGAAATGTAGGGCTAAGTTCTTTGCTTGTGTAAACTCTATTGACGTCAATTGAGTAAATGCCAGAAGAGACTCGGGGCCCTTAAATTTATCTACCATTGAAATTAAGCCACCTCTGGGTAACAAGGAGCAGCTAAGGCTTTGGTTCAGGAAAGCCCTAAAGTACATACTTAACTTTAAGCATGGGAGCAGTGCCTGTGAAGTTCAATGGTCCTACTCGTGAACTTCGTTTTAAGCATGTGCTTAGGAGTTTATCTGAACAGAGATGGGATTGTTCCTGTGTTTAACGTTAAACACATGCTTCTTAAGTGCTGTGTGGAACCAAGCTCTAAGAGCAACACCGTTCAGTGTTATACGTGCCTTACCCTACACGGTAGACAGAAGTCAGAACATAGTATTAACACAAGCTGGAATTCGGCTGGGATCCTGGCACTAAGACCTCCTACTCTTGCATAAAGCCCCTTTGGCTCTCGAATGCCAAACGTCCCATTTACCTTCTGATCTCTTCCAGTGTGGGCCCTCCTCCCATTGCACTGAAACAATGCAGCTCTGACTCAGAGGGAAGATTGCCACTTTTTGACTCATCATCTCAGCTTTCCACAGCAGATAGGTGTTCCCAGGAGGACTCACATGCGAGCGTTCACCCAGCCTGACCCTTCTGAGTTCGGGCGAGCCAGAAGGCCCACGGCAAAAAGTTCTGATGCGAGCAAGCAAAGCACTTTGCCGAGAGAGGGAAACAAGAGGGCAGCCCAAAAGCATTAGTTTCTTAATAGCTCCCTAGCCGGCCCTTGTGGCCCTAACCCTAGCCAGAGCGGCTGGCTGCATGGTCAGCTCTACGGCAGCTTCGTATACACCCAGCTGGGTCTAACTGACGTGTGAGTCATTTGTTTTATTGGTTGATTCATTTTTATTTCCCAGTCTTTAGTCGCAGGGCTTCAGAAAAGTCTTTGTCAAATTGCCCCATTTTCACAATTTTGCAGACCCCAAATCAGGCACATTTAGACTAAGCAATCTTTTGCAATTAATATTTTAGTAGGTACATTGTGTTCCTTCAGTTCCAGTCCTAAACTGTTTTGCTAACAGGTGGTATGTTTCACCCCAGAAGTGGCTGCATTTCAGGGGTAGATGAAGTGATCCTGGCCTATATCAGTGTGTTATGCTTCCAGGGCAGCTTGATGACCTATGGGGTGAAAGGCACTTTACACATGTAAATCCACCGAAGTGCAAATCACACAGGACTACTGAAATTTCCGGCAGTCATACCTCATGGCTGCGGTATGTTTTCCTAGGGGGGATTTTAATTGTAACAGTGGTGTAATGCCCAGCGTGGGGAGACGTGCTTTAGCCATGCCATACCTTTCCCTCCTGTTTCAGCATCATAAACCTAGACCTAAGGGAACCTAACCCTTGTAAAGACTGGTTTGTAGCTCAACCCAGCACCAAATCCAAATATTTATTCAAAGGATGTTAGAATAGGCTTGCACGGTGCCCAGATTTCTCTTCATTCACTGCCTTTGTGGGAGGGGTTCAGCTTTACCTTTGGAAAGTTTTAGGGTAAATTCAAGTCCTATCCCCTCCTTGAGACCTCTTTGCTGCGACCAGCAATTACGGACACTTCTGTGACAGCCAGCCAGTAGGAACTGAACTGTGGCCGACCCAGCTCATTGCAATAATGTCACTTATGATCATTAGAACCCTGTCTCTGTAACTGCCAGCTTAGTCCACAGCCAGCTCGTTCACACTGAAAGCATGCACACCTCCAGCCTGAGCAAAAGGATTAAATGCCCTAGCTAGCAGCTGCAGAGGAGTCACACCTCTGTGGATCAGGTGCCGAGGGGGAAACATCAGGCACACTGAACAGTGGGTTATAGATGCCGGTCAGCCTCACCTCAGTCCCCAGAAAAATCATGGAGCATGTCCTCAAGGAATCAATTCTGAAGCACTTAGAGGAGAGGAAAGTGATCAGGAACAGTCAGCATGGATTCACCAAGGGCAAGTCATGCCTGACTAATCTAATTGCCTTCTATGACGAGATAACTGGCTCTGTGGATGAGGGGAAAGCGGTGGACGTGTTATTCCTCGACTTCAGCAAAGCTTTTGACACGGTCTCCCACAGTATTCTTGTCAGCAAGTTAAAGAAGTATGGGCTGGATGGATGCACTACAAGTGGGTAGAAAGTTGGCTAGATTGTTGGGCTCAACGGGTAGTGATCAATGGCTCCATGTCTAGTTGGCAGCCGGTATCAAGTGGAGTGCCCCAAGGGTCGGTCCTGGGGCCGGTTTTGTTCAATATCTTCATTAATGATCTGGAGGATGGTGTGGATTGCACCCTCAGCAAGTTTGCGGATGACACTAAACTGGGAGGAGTGGTAGATACGCTGGAGGGTAGGGATAGGATACAGAGGGACCTAGACAACTTGGAGGATTGGGCCAAAGGAAATCTGATGAGGTTCAACAAGGACAAGTGCAGAGTCTTGCACTTAGGACGGAAGAATCCAATGCACCGCTACAGACTAGGGACCGAATGGCTAGGCAGCAGTTCTGCAGAAAAGGACCTAGGGGTGACAGTGGACGAGAAGCTGGATATGAGTCAACAGTGTGCCCTTGTTGCCAAGAAGGCCAATGGCATTTTGGGGTGTATAAGTAGGGGCATAGTGAGTAGATCGAGGGACGTGATCGTTCCCCTCTATTCGACACTGGTGAGGCCTCATCTGGAGTACTGTGTCCAGTTTTGGGCCCCACACTACAAGAAGGATGTGGATAAATTGGAGAGAGTCCAGCGAAGGGCAACAAAAATGATTAGGGGTCTGGAACACATGACTTATGAGGAGAGGCTGAGCGAACTGGGATTGTTTAGTCTACGGAAGAGAAGAATGAGGGGGGATTTGATATCTGCTTTTAACTACCTGAAAGGTGGATCCAAAGAGGATGGATCTAGACTATTCTCAGTGATAGCAGATGACAGGACAAGGAGTAATGGTCTCAAGTTGCAGTGGGGGAGATTTAGGTTGGATATTAGGAAAAACTTTTTCACTAGGAGGGTGGTGAAACACTGGAATGCGTTACCTAGGGAGGTGGTGGAATCCCCTTCCTTGGAAGTTTTTAAGGTCAGGCTTGACAAAGCCCTGGCTGGGATGATTTAGTTGGGATTGGTCCTGCTCTGGGCAGGGGGTTGGACTAGATGGCCTCCAGATGTCCCTTCCAACTCTGTTATTCTATGATTCTATGATAAAGAGTTGAACTGGTGCATTAGGCTCAGAGTAAGCACGTGTGGCTGAGGGGTTCCACACCCGCCATGCTTGGAACCACGACAGTACTTGCCACAGGCGTTGTTCTAAACCATTTCAGTTGCAATGCCCTCTGGGAGAAACATTATCTATCCCACAGCTCCCAGTCCACCTCTTGGAAGCAGTGGACCCTGGGATGTTTTGAAAGGCTACCGGGGCACTGTAGGACAATAGCAGGAGGACTACCGGAACTGCTCTTATCCCAGCACCCTCTCTCCCCACTGGTACAGACTGAACGGGTGGCCAGCAAGTCTCCTCCCACCTGCACTGGGAGCACTTCCGTGTGTGGATTCCATATGTTTCACAGTCATTCTAGAGCACCACATGGGTCTCGGGATGGGGAGGTTCTCTAGTGCATGTAGCAACCTGCATGGGACTCGAAAGGAGGAGCACATGTTGCTGGAGGGAAGAATTTGGAGGAGGCACCCAGAAGTCAGTCTGTGTGCACATGACTGGCGCTAGCCATAGTTCCAGCATCTCTATAAAGAGACAATTTAGTTTGAGACACATCGAGTCCTTTCATATTATTACTCAGCCCATAGTATAAGAAACAGTGCAGACAAGGCCTAGCTAGTAACAATTTCTTACACTGTAAGCTCCTTTGGACAGGGACTCTTTTTGGTCTGTTTGTATAGCACCTAGCTCAACAGGTTCCTGATCCATGACCAGGGCTTCTGGGGTCTACTGCAATACCAATTTAATAATTTTATTAGATGATGTTGAAGTAAAAGGAAAACGGTACCGAGTTTAAGCATAGAAGTTTCTGGTTATCAGGAAATAAGGTACAGATTATCAAGGGGTGCAAAAGTCGGTTTAGGAATGGGTGGCGTAAGGAATACATAATCTGCAATCTCCCCGATTGGGGGTAAAAGGTTAACGGGTCAAAGTACAGACATTGAGATATGAGGGTATGTTGTTCATATAATGGCTATGTTCAGGTGTGGAGTATAATGAGTGGATACGATGATGAGGATGGATTTACCCTCATTTGGTGGGATTTAATGTTCAGTGAGTTTATGGTTCCAGTTTATATGGTCCAATGGGAAAAGTCTCTCAGTCCCTTTCCCATAGTGGATGCACGATGTCACTCCGGCTCACACCTCCTGGTGCTGTCGGTGGCCGGTGATGTGTTCGATGTAGATGTCCCTGGACCATTGGATGGTGTCCGAGACCATGAGGCGCCGCATGAGCCATGTGTAGCGTCGACCGATCCCACAGGTCCTCAGCACACGCTCGTTGCAGGGGTCCCAAGCACCCAGGGCTCCGATGATCAGGGCATCCATTGGCACCTCGTAGCCCTTCGCTCTCATGGTGTTGGCCGGGGGGGCGTATTTTTCCAGTTTACGAGCTCGGGCTTCGCGGAAGGCCGGGGTCCTGTTCTCAAATACATCATGACGTAAGCAGAGTCAGGATGAGCTCCATCCTGACATCTGGTGGTGAGGTGTGGCATTGTGGAAAAAAACTTCAGGGGATGATCTCATTTGCATAGGCACACCCACCCCTCCTAGCATGAGCCCATAGCTGCCCAAATGGTCACTTTGGCTGCTGTGGGATCTCCAGTTTCTCTGTTATTGGGGCAGGAAGAATAAATTGTTATTATCCTTATTATGTGAATCAAGGACAGTGGAACTGTACTTGGCCTTTTGTTATGATGGAGGGACTTGCCATCAGCTAAGTAGCACTCACTAGGCAAGGGACATGGGTTCCAAAACTCAGTGAATTGAGAGAGGCTGGGGATAGGTATTTAATACTTGGTGATATGGGTCCTGCATGCTAATTGTATGCTCTCTACTGTGGAATATCAGAGCTAATTTTGATTCTATTAGGAGTCTAGTTACAGGCTGCTGAGCTGAATTCACTTTGGGCTAATGTTGCACCAGCACTGAGGCTCCCCTACTACAAGCTGAAAACATGAAATAGCTAAAATTACTGAGAGCTGAAATCACTGAGTGTTGTTTTAAGTAGTGGGGGGGGGTGGGCTGAAGATATATTGCGGAGCAGTTTGTGGGATGGCTGGAGTGGCTCATGGGGGGTGGGGCTGGCAGAGCAGAGTGATTAGTGGGACAGCTGGTAGAGAGGAGTGGAGCCCCACGGAGAGGTGGGGCAATCGGCTTTGGACCATGTAAGGTGGTCCTTAGCCTCCCCCACCCCATATCCACCCAGGTTGGGAGGTAAAACTCTGCAGATAAACTTTCGAACTCTGGGGCTGCACTGACCAGGGACAGAGACTTTTGGGTTGCTGGACTCAAGAACCAAAGGGAAAGGACACAGCCCCAATTTGCTTGGGGTGGGTTTTTGCTCATGGGTTGTGTTATGAATCCTGTTGGTGGTGTTTCCCCAACATAATGCCACATTGTTTCTCTCTATTATTAAAAGGCTTTTTGCTACACTCAGACTCTGTGCTTGCGAGAGGGGAAGTATTGCTTCTTAGAGGCGCCCGGGTGGGGGTGGTATATATTTGTCCCAGGTCACTGGGTGGGGGCTCGAGCCGGTTTTGCATTGTGTTATTGGAATGGAACCCCTAGATACTGAACCCGGCCCTTGTTGCCGCCAGCTCTGACGGCCAGAAGGGTTACAATAATAACAACCAGCGTGGATCAAAAACTGGGGAAATGATTCTGACAAAAAAAATTGAAATGTCAACGTCGGGGTGTTTTTTTTTTGCAGTCTTCAAACCTGAACAAGTTTCCACGTTCCATCAACTTGGCTGCAATATTATTTATGGGTTTTTTTAATCAAAATGACGATCAAAATCATTTTAATTTGTTTTTTCTCATTTATCAGAGGCAGTGAGGAGCCGAAATCCCTTTGGGGAACTGGCCCTTACTCTCTCTGTGCCTCACTTGTAAAGTTGCGAGGATAATACTTCTCTCTCTCCCACCCTTCATCTGGTCTATTTAATTTGTCGGCTCTTTGGGGCAGCAACCATACAGCGCCTAGAGCAATCAGAGCCAGACCTTAATTGGGGCCTCTGGGAACTACTGCAATGCAAATAATAGTAACGCGACCCATGGCTCTGCTCTTCTTCTTTCCCACGGTAACACTGTTTGTTATAGCTGCTGCACTTGGCCCCCTGGCATCTCACAGCCCTGAAAATCCTGATAATTTGGAGGCATCCCTGAGCGTCCCCTCTCCCAAGCCTGAGATATGTAGATGCTGAGAAATTAGTGAGGGAAAAGCTCCCCCAGGCCATCTCTCCGCCATCTCTTTCCCCACAGTCACAGGCTAGCGTTTGAGCCAGTCTTACAAGCTCAGTTCAGGCACGTAACATCTCTCCGATGCTCTGCCACTTTCAGATAACCATGCGCCCTGCCTAGCGGGCAATTTTTGTACACACACACACACACACACACACACACACACACACACACACACACCCCTTTTGACTTTGGCATCCCACATAGATATCAAACCCTTTATCATCTTTGGCAAAAGGAAAAGGGCTCAACTTCATTTTAAGGTGGTTAAGCACTGGAATAAATTGCCTAGGGAATCTCCATCACTGGAGATTTTTGAGAGCAGGTTAGACAAACGCCTGTCAGGGATGGTCTAGAATAGATAATACTTAGTCTGCCTGGACTAGATGACCTCTCAACATCCCTTCCAGTCCTATGATTCTATGGCCCTTTATCTTGTGAGTTTTGGACTCCTTTATTCCTGTGGCTCGCTTGTTATCCTGAGAGAACGGGCTGCAAATCCTGTAGTGGGGGGCTAGAGCTCCTCCTACTGGTGAAATGGCATCACTTTCAGAGCTTAACCTCCAGTATCTAAAAAGTGAAAGACTCAGTATGTCTACACTGCAATTAGACACCTGCGGCTGGCCTGTGCCAGCTGACTAGGGCTCACAGGGCTCGGGCTAAGGGGCTCTTTAACTGCAGTGTAGATATTCGGGCTCAGGTTGCAGCCTGAGCCCTGGGATCCTCCCACCTCGCAGGGTCCTAGAGCCCAGGCTCCGGCCCGACCCCGAATGTTTACACTGAAATTTTACAGCCCCATAGCTGGAGCCCCAGTCAGCTGACACAGGCCAACTGTGAGTGTTTAATTACAGTCCACTTCGGGTGCATTACAATAAACCCCGGCTCTTTTACTGACTGTTATGCCACAGGATTATGGCGATAGTTTTGTGGGGCTGCATTCCAGATTTTAGACCAGTGTTTAGCATAGGGAGAATAAACACTATATTACCAACAAATTAACATCAATATCAGGTGATTACACAGCATCGTTAGTCCACCAGAATGTTTAACAAATTACTAAATGGTTTTCTTCACCCACCACTGAAAGGCAGCCACCTCTGGAATGGAACACAGCAGCTGCTTAGCAGCACTGCATAACAATTTGGGAGAGGAAATGCTATCCCACCATGACCGCAGGATTCCAGCAAGTGGTTCCAGATCGGTAAGGATCCACAGCCAGCTGAGATTAGCTCCTCACAGTTCCAACCTGCTCTCCCAGTTAAGAAGATTCTTTCTTTTTCTCCTGGGAGATCTGTGGGGTGCCCATTTGAGCCTCAAGTCTGAAATAATGGGCAAGCCTCCTGCGCTTGGCCCCCTGGCATCTCACAGCCCTGAAAATCCTGGTAATCTGGAGGCATCCCTGAGCATCCCCTCTCTCAACCCTGAGATATGTAGACGCTGAGAAATTAGTGAGGGAAAAGCTCCCCCAGGCCAGCTCTTTCCCCACAGTCACAGGCTAGCATCTGAGCCAGCCTTACAAGCTCAGTTCAGGCAGGTAACATCTCTCTGATGGGTCAGATCCTCAATGGGTGTAAATTGGAGGAACTCCGCTGACTTTAGTAGAAGTACAGCAATATGCACTGGTTCAGGATCTGCTTTCTGAACTGCATTAGGAATGAGGCCTTTCTAATGGGACTGTCCCCTCATGCTCCCTGCACAGATGTCTCCAGCACTGAAGATCGTGGCTTCTCTTGGCACTGCTGCTTGCAAGCATCCAGCTAATGGCTGTATGTATGAGGCCAGCATAGATCTGTTGCAGCTCTCTGCCTGATTTATGCAGAACAAAAACTTTGCAGCTGCCAAAGCTAATCTTGAAAGTGAATCCAGTGGACAGTTTGATTAAAGGCCGGGGAAGCCTCTGATTTCCAGTCAAGTGCTTGCAACCCAGAGGAACAATCTTTATTTTTTCAAGATACTTCCCTGTTTGCAAGCTGTTCTATTTCATTCCTGCAAGCATCCAAGTACCAACCCAAAGGAGAGAGGGGAATTGTTTAGAGCAGTCCTGGGGGTGGGGGGGGGGGGGGGCGGGCAGAGCTAGTCATTATGGAATGCATATGAGCAAAGGCAAAATGTAGGCAGAGTATTGAGAGCAAATTCCTAACAGTGCGATCTATTATATTGTCAATAATCTCATCAGCAGAGTGGTTTCTATTCCTGGCTTTGCTAGTGACCTGCTGTATTGCAGTAGTGCCTAGAGTTTCCAATCAGGGATGAGAACCCCATTCCTCAACTTTCTGTGCCTCAGTTTCCCCTGTGTGTGAGAGAGGGGACCGATCCTTTCCTTCATAAAATCATAGTATTGTAGGACTGGAAGGGACCTTGAGAGGTCATCTAGTCCAGTCCCCTGCACTCATGGCAGGACTAGGTATTATCTAGACCATCCCTGACAGGTGTTTGTCTAACATTATTCTTAAAAATCTGCAATGCTGGAGATTCCACAATCTCCCTAAGCAATTTATTTCACTGCTTAACCGCCCTGACAGTTAGGAAGTTTTTCCTAAAGTCTAACCAAAACCTCCCTTGCTGCAATTTAAGCCCATTGCTTCTTGTCCTATCCTCAGAGGTTAAGAAGAACAATTTTTCTCCCTCCTCTTTGTAACAACCTTTTATGTACATGAACACTGTTATCATGTCCCCTCTCAGTCTTGTCTTCTCCAGACCAAACAAACCCAATTTTTTCAATCTTCCCTCATAGGTCATGTTTTCTAACCTTTAATCATTTCTGTTGCTCTTCTTTGGACTTTCTCCAATTTGTCCACTCTTTCCTGTAATGTGGTGCCCAGAAGCAGACACAATCTTTGTAAAGCTTGAGATGTATGGATGAAAATTATTAAACTTCACATCATCCATATGTGAAAGCATTCCAGTCCCCTGGATCATCATAGACTCGTAGACTTTAAGGCCAGAAGGAACCGTCATGAGATCCTCCCACTCAGTTATTGATAACTTAATTATTCGATACTCCCTATTACCCGAAATGGGGTTATATTGTCTACAGATGACAACAATAATTCATTCAAACCTAAGTGAGCTGTAGCTCACGAAAGTTTATGCTCAAATAAATTTGTTAGTCTCTAAGGTGTCACAAGTACTCCTTTTCTTTTTGTGAATACAGACTAACACGGCTGCTACTCTGAAACCTGTCAGTTATTCAGTGTCCCCTCAGGACAGTCTCCAGACTGTTCACATCCCAGTCATAACATTGAGATTGTTAATTGATTATTGAAACATGTCCATTTTACAGATGGATAAACCAAGCCACGGGACTCAAGTTCACAGAGTTTAGGAGCCAAGACTGGAACATAGATACCCGAGTTCCCATCTCAAACCATTACACTACCCTTCCTCTTCCCTGTGAGGCTACAGCTGGCCAAACCTTTTCCATTAAATGTCTTTCAGTTAAAGAAAAATGACACTTTTTTTCTAAATAAAAATTTGCATAATACATTTTTGCTTAATTCATTTTTTAATGAGAAAAAATGTTGTTGTTTTTTTAAAAAAAACCTGGAAAATTATACCCAAAATTGTAAAATTGTCATAGAAAAATTTGAAATTAAAAAAACAAATCATGGAAAATGCCAGCTCGACTTGAGACATTTAAAACTCGTGGTTAAAGCCATAGGGAATATGCTATTAAGCACAATCCTGGAATGATAGGGGATAGATGTGATGATCTGATAGGTCTTTTTGGGCTCTAATTTCCATCAGTCCATTTCTGCCCTTAACAACAATAATACTTTGCACACACGCAGGGCTTTTCATTCACAGATCTTGAAGCATCTTGCATTAGTGGGCCAGCATTTTACTATTATACAGATGAAGACATAGTACCACAGAGAAGTTGTAATTTAAATTTTCAAGTGAGCTAATGCTTAGGGGGGCATCCATATTGGGTGCCCTCTGCAAAACACCGACAGGCCCTGATTTTAGAGGTGCTGGGCATCCAAAACTGCAATGAAGTCAAGGCAAGGGGTGCCTCACTTGAGAGACACGAAGGCTGATTTCTAGCGGTGCTGCATACCCACAGGTGAGGCACACAAAGTTAGTGGAGACTGCTGAAGATGTAGGACAGGGATCGGCACCCTTTGGCCCCCGGCTCGCCAGGGCAAGCCCCCTGGCGGGCGGGGCCGGTTTGTTTACTTGCCGCGTCCGCAGGTTCGGCCGATCGCAGCTCCCACTGGCCGCGGTTCGCCGCTCCAGGCCAATGGGGGCTACGGGAAGCGGTGGCCAGCACATCCCTCAGCCCGCGCTGCTTCCCGCAGCCCCCATTGGCCAGGAGCGGCGAACCGCGGCCAGTGGGAGCTGCGATCGGCCGAACCTGCAGACACGGCAAGTAAACAAACCGGCCCGGCCCGCCAGGGGGCTTACCCTGGTGGGCCGTGGGCCAAAGGTTGCCGATCCCTGGTCTAAGTGCTTCAGCTACAGCTGGTCATTTGTTGTTTTTTCCTTTGGTTGAAAAACAGTTTTTAGAAGGAAACAAAAATGTTCAGGGAAAAAATATGTTTCCTTTTAAATGTTCTATTTTTTCAACTAACTGAACATTTTCATTTGACTTCACATTGAAAACAAAGTTTTGTTTTGGTTTTTGAAAGTTGAATTTTTTCCCCTGTCTTTTACAGACTGAGGTAGGGAGAAATTAAGCCACTCACCCTGAGCCACAGCAGAGCTGCGTTTCAAACTAAGTCTTCTACGGGCTAGTCTAGGCCCTTAATCACAAAGCTGTCCTCCTTCCATGCCTCAGAAACCCACGGCTAGACCTTCTGCTACACAGCTCCATAAACCCAACCTGTAAATGGGGGATTAGCAGGCTTTCCTCATGGCAGTGTACTCCGCTGCACAGCTCCAGAGTGGGGCCTGTCTCTCTGTCCCTTAGGGGGAATGAGACCTTAGCAACAGATGGCGTTTTTGCTTTTGTTCCCCTATGACTCCGGCTTACCCGAGCCTACTTTTATGATGTCTCTTTTGGAGGAACATTCTTTGGGTAGGTGTTGATCGTCCTGCAGCGCTCCTCAAGCTCTGAGCACAGTTTGTTTATTTAAACTTCCATTGCATTGGGTGACCTTCCTGTGTATCTTGCAGAGAAGCGGACAATATTATCTCTCGCCTCTGGCCCAGCCCTGCAGCTCCTCTGGAGCGAGATCCTGTCACGCGCTCACAGAATCTGTGTAGCACGACAATTTGTCCTCTTATTGATTAATCACCCTCACCTTTCGACTTCAGTGAAAGCAGATTCTAGGAGTGAAGAGAAGATAAATGTCTTCCCCCTTGGAAGGAACAAACTGTGATCTCCCCCTGTAGGTTACGTCCAGCCACTCATCATCCAATGATCATTTGTCACCTTTGTTTCTGCTTTGCTTGTTAGACCAAGCTAGACTTGAGGATGCCTGGAACTGAGCGCTGGCTTTCCTATTAATCGTGTTTATTATCTGTGGAGGGAGGAGAGCTGCACAACCTCCAAACTTCAGGCCTCATTCTGCAAACATGTGCTACCAATTTATTTATTATTTATATTACAGCAGCACCTAGAAGCCCTGACCAAGATCAGGTCCCCATTGGGCTAGATGCTGTACATACTCATAGTAAGAGACAGTCCCCTTGCCTGGACGATTTTACAATCCAAATACACAGGACAGACAAAGGAAATATTACTATCCCTACTTTATAGATGGGTAGCTGATACGCAGAGAGATCAAGGGTCTGATTCAACAGCTGTTGGAGACTCCAATTGACTTCAATGTATGTTGGATGAGACCTAATGTGACCAAAGTCACAGAGGATGTCAATGGCAAAGCTAGGAATGGTACCAGGCTCTCTTAAGTTCTAGTCTAGTGCAATGGGCCTGATCCACATGCAAAAGTTGAATGGATATCAATATTTGGATTAGTGGGGGGCGGGGTCAATATTTTACTGAAATAGTTACACCAATATAGTTATACCCAGCATGGTTGCAGTTACCCTGGTATAAAGGTGCCTTCTTCTGGTAGAGCTGATTCCCCTTCCCATAGGGGAACAGCTATAACATCATAAGCACTTTTATACATTATATTGCATATATCTCTGTATATATTACGTACATGGCACATATTACAGCTGTGACCATCTTCGAGCAAGTTGTGCTGCTTTAACTACACTAGTCTCGTTAAAACACTACAAAGTGTATGAATAGACAAGACCTTAGCCACAAGGCCATCTTTGCTCCCAGAGTGTTCTCTTATTCATCCCAGTAAGCAGTACTCTTAGCAGGGAATGCTCTCCGGACTGCGTCTATGCCATTGAAAGCCACTCTGTTTAATAACACGAGCTCTCGCTCTGTGTTTGTATGTATCACTGGGGAAGAGGTGAGAGCTTTGCCTTTATTTTCCTGTTTGAGATTTGTTTAGTTTTCCTTCCAAAACTGAAGTGGGCCCTGTGCTTGCTTTTTATTTCCCAGGAATGGCTTTTGATCTCAGCCACGCTTCCTTACCTACTTCCACTTTCCCCTGCTCATGACTGAATTCCAGCCAGTTTCCTTTATCTAGCTTCTTGATCTCTCTGACTCTGGTGTTGGTAGACGTTAGTGATGCCTTGCACACAGGATCCCCAAATCATTTGCAACTACATGTTCTCCGAGCTATACTTCACAACAATTCACCACCTGTAAGGATATGTTTACCTGAGGTATACTATTCAACCACTAGATGTCGCTACATAGCATGCCAGGCAGGATGCAGTTCCTGGTAAATAATGGAGACAAAGTTGGAATCCAAGCTGACTGGAAGCCTGACTGTGATTTACCATGGGATTTCCGATGCCCTTTGTATGTCGGTTTGACTCAACTGCCATAGTAATGGCAATGTCTGCTGATAGTCCTTGGTCATATAGATTTGGTAGTGCAACGAGATCCGATCCCCCAAATTAAATAGGCTATGTTATTATGTCACTCAATTATTATTGATTATTATTTATATTACAGTACCAGACAAGATCAGGGCCCCATTGTGGTAGGTAATATGGGTGTGTGTCTATATATAGAGACAAGACATCAAGAGAGAGTTCCTGCCCTGAAGAGCTTGCAGTCCAAATACCCAAGAAAGACAACGAGTAGAAAAAAGGAAGGTTTGTTAACTTAACATTACAGATGGAGAATTAATAGAGTTTAAGGCTAGAGAGGACCATTAAATCATCTAGTGACCTCCTGTACATCATAAGCCATTAAATTTCACCCAGCAACCCTGCACTGAGTCCACAGAGAGATTAAGGGACTTGCCCGAGGTCACAAAGAGTCAACAGTCAGGGCCCCTGTGCCAGGCACAGCACCGATATATAAAATGACATTCCCTTCTCAGAGAGCTGTTCATTGCCCCCTGCATATATGCCTTGCCACTGCCCCCAGTCAGGGAGTAACTGATCTTTGCACCCAAATTTGGGTCCTCTGCCTGAAATCCCAGTTAGACGGCGGGTCTGCTCTCACATTAGGATTTAGAGAAACAAAGTGGGTGAGGTAAAATCTTTTATTGGACCAACTTCTGTTGGCGAGAGAGAGAGACAAGTTTTCAAGCCACACAGAGCGGGTTTGGGAAAGGACCTCCCAGCCTCACAGCTAAATGCAAGGTGGAACAGATTGTTTAGCATGCATAGCTAGCACGTATTGTAGGGGACCTTTCAAGATGGAGTGGCCCGTTCACACCTCTGCAGTCATAGGATGAAATGAGGGGGTTAATGGGTTACAGATTGTTGTAATAAGCCATAAATCCAGTCTCTCTGTTCAGTTCATGACTTTTGGTGTCTAGCAAGTAATGAATTTAAAGTGCCCAGGCTGGTCATTTGAAAGTGTCGTGTGGGTTTTCTGTGAGGATGAAGACTGTGAGGTCAGATATAGAGCGATTTAATCAGTTCTCCTATTACTATTTCACCTCCACAGCTGGCCGATTCAATGTTCCTATTAAGGCCAGCAAGTGCATCAACAACCTTTAGCACACCTCAGCAAAGCAAACAGCCACTTCCTTTCTACTTCACCGAAACACTGCTGCTCCCTTGGTGTTATCGCCTAAAAGTCAGCACTATCAGGTTAATATGTTACTTGGAGCGTGTACATTGGAGATGTTTGGAAATAGAATGAATGCTCTAATGATAATAATACCTAGCTCTTACGCAGCACTTTTCGTCAGTGAATCTCAAAGCACTTTACAAAAGTCCCCATTTTACAGATGGGCAAACTGAGGCACAGAGAGGCAAAATGACTTGCCCAAGGTCACCCAGCAGGCAGCGCTAAAGCTGGGACTAGAACTCAGATCTCCTAAGCACCATTCCCTTTCCACTAGACCACACTGCCCCCTTCGTAGAGAGTCACTTAGAGCATTAATAATTAGAGAGATGGTGGAATGGCCCATCAAAGGGTCAGGTTTGGGCTATTATTATTATTCATCATAGGTGCACTGCTTCTTTAGGTGGTAGCTTGACAGCACTGAAGACTGAATTCTCTGCTGATCCACAGAGCAGGCAGTGGCTTTGCAAGCTCCTCCATCCTTCACTCATACCTTGGAGGGACCATGTCTAGACATGAGTGGACAGTTTATCCTCTCAATCCCACCTGTGCGATTGGAAACTGCCACCAAAGATGCAATATGCATGGTGACCTGCATGACTTTTGACCTCATTCTCTAATATGGGACAAGGTCCCTGGTTCAACTCGATCTCCCATGATGCAACCACAGTCATTTGATTTTCATGATATACCACATGACTTGGTCAGAGGGAAGGCCACAGTGCATCATGGGAGAGGCAGTCCAATCCAACAGCCTGGCCCATGTGGGCACATGGGAACAAGAGGTACCTGAAATACTACTCCCATGATGCCCCAAACTGATCTTGAAATGAAATGTTTCGCTTAGTTTTTCCTGACACAAAAACAATTTTTAAAAAGTGGCAAAATTGAATTTATTCCACCCAAATTTTTTATTTGGAGGAAGCTGCATTTTCCATCAAAAAATCGTTTGGGCAGAAAATTCCTGGCCAGCTCTAAAGATAGGGAGATAGCAGGGTCTGCTGCCAGCTTCTTTCCCACAGAGACTAGGGAAGGGTAGGTGTGCTGGACTTTCTGAGGAGAAACGGTTTGGGGAAACTTTGGGAGGCATTGGACAAAGGACGCTCTGGGAGCCCAGCATGAATGGGGAGACCCCCTGAAAAGCAGGTCCAGTCAGACCCTGAGGAGGGTGCTGGAGCCCAGGGAGTTGCGTTTCTCTCCCCCGCCCCCTTTGTCTGGAGGACTAAGCCATCCAACCAACTGGGAAGCTGAAACCCTGGCTGAATCCGATATCAAGAAGGTAAGCTTCACACTTGCCTTGCGTTGCTCTGTGCCTGGGGCCCCTGATCATAATGACGTTACATGAATTCACACTTGCACATGAACAATGTGGTGTACGTCCTGCCCCGACGTATTGTCTCCATCCCTACGATATTAATACAAACTGCACTGAGACATACTGCAGATCCTTGTTACAACGCCAACAACAATAAGACATAGACCTCACATGAAGCCTATTGGATCGGCCCCTCTGTCTGCGAATAACGCAGAAGCCCTTGGCGCTGTTCATAGCCACGTCAGGCTCCAAGCACATGGAGTAATAGTTACTGGAAAGAGATTTCAGGGAGGAAGGGTGTCTCCCGAGATTTCAGCTTTAGCAAATAGCAAAATCAGATCCAAAGGAGGCAGAAAACAGTTCAAGCTGCTGAATAATAGAATTAATCTGTTTACCTGGTTGGAGAAGGACTTAGCCTCCCCTGAACCCAGGCCTGCGGGAAAAGCAGAGTCACATGGAGGTGCCTTGCTAGTTCATGACACTTTTTGTTTGTTTCTGATCTGCTTATGAGGACAGCAATTTTCCCACCATTGAGGTGTCCTTAGTGTTTGCTGATGGCATTGCTTTGACAGCCCGGGAGACAGATCCATAGCGCAGGCCGTGATCATTCGAGCTTCCCTCCCGCTGCCCTGCCCGTATACCACAACCTTGTTCTGGAAGGAGAACCCCTCTGGCTGAGGAGTTAGTTATGCCTCAATGTATGGGCAGACATATGCTGGGCCAGATCCTCAGCTGATCTAAATCAGTGTCGCTCTAGAGGTCAGTGGAGCAATAAGAAGTTACACCAGCTGCTTATCTGGCTTAGTGATTAATTCTGGTCACTAATAACCAAGACCCATAAGTGACCCTCTGGCCATGAGACTTCTGACCCCGGGACCAAAACCCCCATAAACCAAGGGCCCAACCCTAGATAAACCAAGTCACCCTTGCCCAAATAGACACTAAGTTCTGGGTGAAGGTCTTATATTCTTTGAGCTTCTTCGTGGCTTGAGTGTTATCCCTAACCTGTAAATGGGGCAAACATGACTTAGTTTATCTAGGGTTGTCTGGATGAGTATAACTGTAAACAGGGTGAAATTATAAACTAAGGAAAACATAAGGACCAGTCAGTCAGTGAGATTCCTTAGATGGTGGGACGATCTCTCAAGGGAACGAGCTGACGTGGTGATCATGTCACTGGAGACACTGAAAACTGGACTAGAGGAGTTAGTGTGGGACATCATCCTGCTGAGATAGCAGTCCTTAGAGGAACAGAGGCCTCATGGTTGAGGCACTGGCCTGGGACTCAGCAGATCTGGCTTCTCCTCCCAGCTTTGTGGCTGGTTCCCTGCATGACTGTGGGCATATGTCATCTCTGTGTGCCTCAGTTTCCCAACCATACAAGGGTGAAACTGCTTCATTTGTGTGCTTTGTCTACTAAGATTGTGAGCTCTTCAGACCAGGGGCTGCCTTTCTCTCACTGTGTGTCTGTACAGTGCCTAGCACAGTGGGGCCCTGATCTTGGTTGGGGCCTGTAGGCGCTATATAAACAATAAATAGCAGTACAGGATTGGACTGGGTGGCCGAAGAGGGATTTTCCCATCTCTGATTTGAAGCAAAGCTGACCAGTCCCCTGAATCTGGGCAGAAGGATGCTATTGTCACAGTTCTGGTCCAGCAGTCCTTCCTGGCCACTCACCAGACTGCTGTGGGGGAATCTCGCCTCTGACTCCCAGGCGCGTTAAGCCTCCAGAGTATGAACAAAGCCCAGGCACTGTTCCCGTCCTCGTGGGGTCCCTAGACGTGGGGGGGTTGTCAACCCTCTGTCCAACATCTCCACCTGAGAGCTGGACCATGCCAGCCAGCCCCTGGACCCGGTACTGACTCCTTAAATTCTCCCCCACACCGGCTTAGACACAGCTGTTCCCAGAATTGCACCAACAGCATGAGCCCGCTGGGTCACAGTTCATCTGTCTCAGGACCAGGTGGTGGACATAGCATGCAGCACACAAACCTCTGTACAGAGTTCCTCTGTGCTGTTGCTCTTTACTTATTCACACAAGCAATACACAGATCCATACAAAAATAATTAATCCTATATGCACTTCCCGTCTCCAGCTCACCCTTCCCTTGGGAATCCTTGGGGGACCTCTGTGTTCAGTTAGGCAGGGTCCTACTCACTCTGCCACAACTTTCCTCTTCTTCAAATAGTGAAAAATGGCCAAAGAAAGAGAACAGGCAAGCAAACTAAGCAGCTTTCGCCCTTTATAACCTTCCAGTCTCCTCCGTCAGGTGACCCCCCTGGTCCGCCTGTAGCTCACGAAAGCTTATGCTCAAATAAATTTGTTAGTCTCTAAGGTGCCACAAGTACTCCTTTTCTTTTTGCGGATACAGACTAACAGGGCTGCTACTCTGAAAGGAGTCCTACCAGGTGATTTCATTGCTAGGCAACCTCTCCCCTAACAGACCTTCCTGTTTGGGAGCCAGTTTTTTGTCTAGAGTGATTATCTTTCAGTGGTGGAGCACTTATGTCAAGGACCCTTTTTTGTGAGCTCCCTGCCACCCACCTTTGGCATGTCAGCCCAAAGATGGAGGCAAAAGTACATGCCTAAGTCACTTCGCCTCCACATTCAGAATGGAGTGTGCCGACTGGGGAAGAGTTCATAATCTCACCCAGAACTCCGTAACTGTCCAGATTTCCCAAACTGGTGTGATAGGAACTGACAAAGAAGGGCCGTAGGCACACAGGACATTGTCCCAGAGAGGAAGGAGAAGAGGTCTAGTCTGATTAAGTGACCCTTTCAAAATATACTCCATGCAGGTGATAAATGCCAGAAAATTAGGCAGCTTCGTGCACTCCCTGGTGCCGTGAGGCACGAAAAGGAAACGGACAAGATAGTAGTGGAGAGATTGATTTTTTTTTTAAAGCTGACCTGAAAGCCATCAAGCCAGGCTGTTTACAAGGCCATTTTCAACAAGGATCGGTCAGCAGACCGCACACACCCTGGCACTTTGCCCTTAATGTGCCACTCCCATGACAAATGCCTACAGCCTTTGGAAGGCTCCCAGAAACAAGCAATCCAGCAGCCGGGGAGGAGGAGAATGTATGATACTAAAAGCAGGGGATTAAACAATTGGAGGAAATGCTTTGGAGATAACTCCTGGGGTGTATGGCTATCTCCTTACCTAATAAAATGAATCTCCCTGGATCACGCATGCAGTAAGGTCCTGCTTCTGCTGGCACTTTTACAGTGCTTGGGAGCCATTTTTAAATGGTGTCAGCTAAACTGATTCTTAATATAGGGCCTTGTCCTGCCTTCTTGCTTACTTGAATATTCTTTACTCGTGTGGATAGTATTATGTTCACAGCATACACACAGAGGAGTTAAAAATGTCAAATAGTTTTATTGAAAGGTTGCAAGGTAACACAACTTTATTTGGTAGACTTCGGAACAATAACACTCAGTAACTGAAAACAGAGAGAGGCAAAGCAGGCTGCTCCCTAATGCCAGGAAACACCACTCACCCTACCTTGCTCCAGGCTGATTCCTTCCAGAACCCTCTGATTGAACACTACACTCCAGAGCCTGCAAGCTGGACCAGGAAACCACCCACCCCTCACGCACACACACACTTTTAAAGTGATAGTTAAAGTTCAACACAGTCCTTAATGTAAGCGGGGGAATAGTCCTGCTATTGTGGGGAACTTTCCTGGCTTCTGCACTACCCCGGTGAAGTGGGCTAGCGAAAGGATCGGAGTCCTCACTCCCACTTCCTTTACCCAGCGGCCTCCCTGCCCTTGAGGATTCCCCTTCCACTCTCCTGTCTGGCAGAGTCCTCGTAACCCCAACAAGGCTGGGCCCAGGATTCCTGGGGGGGCTCGACCCCCAACCCTGCTGTGGTCACCTAGGACAGGGGCTAGGGTGTCCCCACTCCGCGGTACTCTCTCTGCACTGGGCACTTCTCTGACCCACTGACCATTACATATGAGTTAAAGCAAATGTAAGTTATTTAATCAACAATTAATTTTAAAAAGAATAAGGAATAATGGGAAAGGTTAAAGGAAACACCTCACCCCGCTCTGTGGCAGGGAACATCACAAACAGTGTCTCTGGAACGTCAGGGCAGTTCACAGTCTGCTCCTTGTAAGTCCCAGGCCTCCTTCTCCGGCCCTGGCTGTGCTGCAGGGATGCTGTGGGTTGGACACTCGCTCTGGTGGTGGCCACACGCTCTCAGGCTCTAAGTGGTAGGACCCTTCTTCCCAGTGTCGCCCCCGCCCTGTCGGGGTTACGATCCAAGCCTGGCCTGCAGAGCCTCTTGGCTGAGGCGTCTCCCTGTGCTGGGCCTGCTGCCCAGGGTCCCCCTCGCTCTCCCCAGCTGCTCACCACACCCGGCTCCGGGCTGCTCCAGCCCCAGCTGCACCACTCGGTCTCTGCACTGCTGCTGCTCTGCCTCCAGCTCCCTGGGCTGCTTCTCTGGCCCCTCTGGCTCCTCTGGCTCTGGTTGCTGCAGCTCTGCTCCCAGGACTGGTCTGCTCTGCAGGCTGCTTCTGTGACTCTGCTCCCAGCACTGACCTGCTTCCTGGGCTGCTTTTCTGGCCCCTCTGGCTCTGGTTGCTGCAGCTCTGCTCCCAGGACAGGTCTGCTCTGCAGGCTGCTTCTGTGACCCTGCTCCCAGCACTGACCTGCTTCCTGGCCTGCTTTTCTGGCCCCTCTGGCTCTGGTTGCTGCAGCTCTGCTCCCAGGGCAAGTCTGCTCTCTCTGGGCTGTGCCTCTGGCTTTGGCGCTGCAGCTCTGCTCCCAGGACAGGATCTCCTCTCTCTGGGCTGCTTTTCTGGTCCCTCTGGATCTGGCCCAGCTCTGCTCCCCAGCTAAGCTCAGGTCCCTGCTTTCTCCTTAGCTCGGCCCCACTCTGTCCGACCCAGGCAAATCCAGCTCACACAGAGGACGGGACCTCCCTGGCCTCCTGACTCCCTGATTAGCCTGCCCGCCCTGCCATTCAGGCTGACCTGGAGCACTGGCCTCTCCCCATTGTTCCTGGGGGCTATCAGTCTCAGGGTCCTGATTCCCCATCGACCGTTCCCCTTTGAGTACTAGGAGCTAGCTACTAAAACACCCCCACTGAATGTTAGTAAGGGGGCAACAGTCCCCTCACATTAACACAGCACAAGTAGCCCTGCTGAAGCCAGTGGGGATGTCTCTGTGATTTACTCTTGTCACAGGAGTAAGTGCTTTCAGGGTTGGGCCAATGGCTTAACCAGCCAGCATGGAGCGCTTGTCTGTCTGTATCCATCTACTGCCTCTCAGCACTTAGCGCAATGGGGTCCTGGTCCAAATAATGCTACAAATAATAAATAATGATCTGGGATGAACCTGCGTTAGAATCATATTGTAATTAACTCTGGTGGTGTTTATGTGTTGCCTCAATTTCTAGTGGCTGAAATAAGAACAAGTGTGTGTCCTAAGACCTATACTGCAAACAGCTATTGGAGGTCCAACTTGAGCTCAGATGACAAGTGTTTGGGCTTTGGGAGCAAGAGGAACCAGGTTCTTTCCCTACTATCACCATGAAGTTGTGAGCAAGCATAAGGATAACCGTGAAGTTCTTAGGTAGCTATAAATTTGTTACAATAGCTTAAAAAATATGGCCTAAATATAGTTTTGGAAGAGTCTCTCATAATGCAGTCTGAGCATGCCCACTCTAGCTGGCAAAACCACGTTACATATCCATTTAGATTTCACCAGGATCACACTGAATTAAAGCAAAATAAAAAGAAAGAGATGTGGACAGGGCTTAAATCGAAACCAGACCCTCTCTCTGAGGGGAATATGACTCGGTTCTGGCTTAATTTCCCCCTGTGATCTCATGGTTTACCCCAGAGCTTTGCAGTTGTTCTGCATTTTGGAAGTCTGTTCTGCAGCTCTCTGATGTTGTGTAAATTACAGTCACGTGGCAATTGAAATATGCAGTTTAAATTATATCACCGCACCACTTCTGTATGGTCTGATGCCCAAACAGTGAGGTTATGTACGTAAGAGCAAGCAGGGTGATGAAACGCCTTGTCCTTCAGAGTAGCACGAGAGGCAGACTTTCTCGGGTCTTGTCCTTAGCTGGTGTGAGTCAGCGTCACTCCATTGACTTCAGTGGATGTGGGCCAGTTTATAAGCCGCTGGGGATCTAGGCCGGAGAAGCATGACAGTAAAAATGGTGCTGTGAAGTCCTTCTCTATTCTCCCTCCTGGCACTTATCGAGCATGCTCCGTTTAAAAACCCAAAGATTATTCGTCTAACTGCAAGCTGCCCGTGGACTCTACCAATCCCTCCCTGGGAGGGCTGCATGGTGCAAGGCTGAAAATGAACCGAATAATAATTAAAAGAAGATGACATCTGAAGTATCGGAGCTTCAGCTTTTTTACTGCCAAGGATGACAGGAACAAGGACTATCCATCCTTATGCTTCAGGGCCTAACCTGATCACTTCGAGCTGGTCAGACTAGTCATCATTATAATGAAATTAGCCCCATGTTCTGGGTTTCTAAGCTGCCCCTCATTTCTGCAGCTGGATTCACTCAGCACCTGGATACATCGTTTTCAGACTGTAGGATGCTCAGGGAGAGTCCAGTTATTTGTGTTGTGTGGCCACTGCCGGATAAGCAAGCACCACTCTCCGGCTGCTCCACTCTACAAGGTCAAACTCACCCCTCCTGAAGTCACGCTTTGTCGGTAACTTATTTAACAAACCACCAACCTCAGCCTAGCAGCTCTCTTCCCAACGTGTTGTTCCCAGGTGTGATGGGCTGTTCAAGATGGCTAGGTGGGCCAATTAACTGCCTACACTGCATCTGGAGTAGGGGCCAGGGAGCCATGAGGACTAATTAAAGGATGAAGCTCACCTGGACAGGGATAGGTGTGATTTTTATAAAGCCAGGTGTCTGAAGGCAGATGGGGCTGCAGGGAGGAGGCCTGCAGTCCCTCTCTATGAGGCTAGTGAAAGAAGGGAGCTAGGCCTCCAGGGAAGGGCATGCCCAGAAACGGGTGGAGAAGGTGCCTGATAGAGGCAATGTAGGAAGCAGTGCAGGGAAACAACGGCAAGGTGTGGGACAGTGCAGACCTTAGCCGCTGTTTGGAGGGTCATGGGGCTGGAACCTGGAGAAGAAGGAAGGTGGGCCTGGGTTCCCGACCAGCCACTGGCAAAGTAGCACCATTGAGGTGCAGTGAATTGGAAGACTGCCTCGGACACTTGGTACAGAGACACTTTGGCACACACACACCCCGGAAGGGGAAAACTACAGTGACCTGGCTGGCAGGCCAAGCCATGAAAGGCAGCAGTCGAGTCCTGACAGAGTGAGGGTCGAAGTGAGAACCCCCAAGAAGAGGTGTCAGGCTGGCAGAGCTAATTCCCAGCTGCGGCTATAAGGAGGCGCTCCAGTGGTGAGTAGAGAACCCTGTGACCCCAGGGTTGTCCGCAGGTTGTCCCTGGGTCTGTCCCTAGTTCTCCCTGACCAAAGGGACATGTCCACTTCTCTTACGTCTCAGGGGAGTTGATGAGCCTTACCTACCACTGCATGTCAGCAGAATGTACTCAGGTCATGTCCACACTACGGTCACCACAGCAGGATAACTACGGCGCCATACCGCTGAAACCCTATAGTGTAGACGCAGACTACAGTGACAGAAAGGGTTTTCTGTTGCTGTAGGAATTCTACCTCCCCGAGCGATGGCAGCTAGGTTGATTGAGGCATTCTTCCATTTCCCCAGCTGTAACTTCACTGGCGGTGAGGTCAGAATAGGTCTCATGCTCTGGGGAGTGGATTTTTCACAATCCTGAGTGTCTGAACTAGGTCAGCTTAAGTTTTAAGTGTAAACTGGGTCTGGGTAACTTTATGCAGAATTCTAAATTTTACTAACAGGATGAGTCAGCAGATGAGGTCGACAGCCATATGCACGGGCATAGATATCATCACCCTTCTACATCACCCATGTCATGTGGACACACAATCTAAGCTTAAAATACTAAAGAAACTGGTTACAAAGTAGAAAATTCTCACCCAAAATGTTGTTTTAGGCATATTTCAGAGATGCATCTTGCATCTTCACTTGCCTGCAGCTTAAAACTTCAGATATTCCATTCACAGGCTAGACAAACTTTTAGTCTGGATTCAGTCCTTCACCCCACAGTTCAGTCTTTGTTTCTTAGATGTTTACAGCAGTCATCTTGGGCAGGGAGTCCGTGAAGTAGAGAACCCCAGTGATGTCACTCCTCTGCCTTAAATAGTTCTTGCATATGGCAGGAATCCTTTCTCTCCCAGTTTGTTTCCCACACCCCAGCAGTAGAAAAACACTAGTATTATCATGGAGCCCAGTACCAGCTGACTTGGTCATATGTCCCTTGCAGCCATAACTCAGAGGCTCTTTGCAGCATCCCCAGGAAGACTCCCTGGAGGGAGATTAGCATCTTCAAAGACCTGTTGTTTTCCCTAATGGTCCTTCCTCCCTCAGCCATCCAGACGGGTGACATTCTCTCTAGTGGGTGTTCCCCAGGTGTAAACACATGTGTAATAGACGCATAGACAATATTCCTGGCTTCAGCTACAAAAATGATACACGCATACAAATAGGATAATTATACTCAGTCAATCATAACCTTTCCAATGATATGGCACATGACCTATCTTGTATAAAACACATCATAGTTATGCCATAATCATATCATAACAACATCTCTATGAAGAATATGAGGTGTAGTGTCACCTTTAAATCGTCGCCTGAGCCCCGCTGCCAGAGCCCTGGGGTAGTGGCAGCAGGGCTCTGGCGGTGATTTAAAGGGCCCAGGGCTCCGGACACTGCGGGGAGTCCCGGGCCCTTTAAATCGCCGCCAAGCCCCGGGGTAGCGGTGGCAGCCAGGAGCCCCTGGGGCTCCACTGGCGATTTAAAGGGTCTGGAGCGCCACTGTGGTAGCAGCAGCCGGAGCCCTAGGCCCTTTAAATCGCCCCTGAGCCCCGGGGCTCCCAGCCACCTCTTGATTTAAAGGGCCCGGGTATTTAAAGGCCCTGCCTTTTCCGGTTGAGGCCATGTCCCCTGCTCAGGACTCCGGCGTACCAGTAAGTCCTTTAAGTTACTTTCACCCCTAGTGCAAGATCTACCTACATCAAGGCACAACTTCTCTGGCGCAGTTCTGGTGGCTTCTGAAACACAGAAGAGAGAGAAGGCCACTAGGGAGTTCCCAAACTATTCAAAGGGATACGACCCATCTCCAGCCCAGTACAGTATTTTGCTTATCACAAACAGAGCTGTGTGGGGAAAGAAACAGATTTTTTGGTTCACAGGCAATTCCAAAGAAATTGGGTTGAACCGAATCTGCCTTTTTCTCCAAAAAAAAGTTTAGTATGAAAAATTTTAGCAAGCTCTAGTCAAGACCAGTGAGTCTCATCCCATTTCAAAATCTCCTCCATGTGTATCCTTTAAAACAGCAGCGCTGGCTAGTTATAGCTAACCCTGCTCCCTGCATTGAAGAAAAAACAAATTCTTCCCTCATTAACTGAAACAACAAAAATATGTTTAGGCAAGTGGAAGACAGGGCCAGGGAGATAATTTGAAGCACAAACTGTCCATGGATTAGGAATATGAGATGAACACTGGCAAAACCAATGGAACAGCTTTAAATTCACCAGCGGATTGCTGCAGGGTGTGCTCAGCTCTTAATAGGAGGTACCTCGGGATTGCTTATTGGAAGCAATATTGAATGGTTGATGCTGGTTACTCTTGGCGGTCACCATAAGTGTTGCATCCTGGGAGGTTTTTAAGAGCAGTTTATACAAACATCTGTATGGGGTGATCCCTGCTTCACTGCAGAAGAATGAACTAGATGACCTCTTGAGGTCCCTTCCAGCCCTACACGTCTATGATGTACACGGAGTAGCCCCATAAGTCCAATAGGTTGGACATTTAGGGAGCCTTTCTAGGTTTTTGTAGACAGCCGGGATTTCCGTGCTGGCTCATCTCCATCTGCAAGTATATTGTAAACAAAAGCTTCAGATATACCAAAGGATCATTGCTTTTTTGTTCTCCTTTGACTACATCCGCCTCTTCCTTTCTCTTCATGATCAAGGTCTAGGGTGATGCTAACAGCCATATCTCAGGAAACAGTCTCACTTTTCCTCTTCCTTCCCATCTTGTGAGCTTGAAGGCAGGGTGGTTTGAAATGAAAAATAGAAAGATGGAAACACATCGTATCCTCCTCCTTCCACTAAGACCTCGTGGCGTGCTTAAAATACAGGATAGTGCAACTCAACATTGGAGAGTATCTCTCCTGTGAACTGTATTCCAGGACACTCTAAGATATTAAAGTAATACTAATGATGTATGCCAGGCGTTTGCTGCCCCCTGCTGGAGGCCCTACCATCTTGGCACACTCCACCCTAAGACATGTCCTGCTGGAAGGGAAGAGCAGTGAGTTCAGACTTCTAGGGGTTTCCTAGAGAGGCTTCCCATGATCAGTTGCAGGCAGAACCAGCAAGAGTTGATTCTCCAGTGCCTAGAAGGGCCGGATGCAGTAGGAGGCCAATCAGGGTCCATCGGGCCAGATAAAAAGGACTGGCTGCTTCTAATAGGGGCCAGTTCTGGGTGTCTTCCTCCCCTAACCAAGTAACCTGGCCTGGTCAGAAGTCTAACCTAGATAGTATTTGCCTTGGTTCTCTGTGATGGACTGAAGTTTGTATTATGGACTTTAATGCCCGCATGGCTACCTTGCATATAGTATTAATTTTTTTTTCTGTAAAACCAGAGGCAAACCCACTCCATGGGGCATCAGGCTCAGGCAAATACATTTAAATGGTTAAAGAATTAACAGAACATAAGAACGACCATACTGGGTCAGACCAAAGGTCAATCTAGCCCAGTATCCTGTCTTCCGACAGTGGCCAATGCCAGGTGTCCCAGAGGGAATGAACAGCACATTGTAAACATCAAGTGGTCCATTCCCAGCTTCTAGCAAACAGAGGCTAGGAACACCATCCCTGCCCATCCTGGCTAATAGCCATTGATGGAACCTATTCTCCATAAATGTATCTAGTTCT
This sequence comes from Chelonia mydas, assembly GCF_015237465.2. Classification (NCBI taxonomy): domain Eukaryota; kingdom Metazoa; phylum Chordata; order Testudines; family Cheloniidae; genus Chelonia; species Chelonia mydas. The sequence goes on from NC_057850.1 coordinate 255,700,998, forward strand.
TTTTTGAACCCTGTTATAGTCTTGGCCTTCACAACATCATCTGGCAAGGAGTTCTACAGGTTGACTGTGCGTTGTGTGAAGAAATACTTCCTTTTGTTTGTTTTAAACCTGCTGCCTATTAATTTCATTTGGTGACCTCTAGCTCTTATGTTATGAGAAGGAGTAAATAACACTTCCTTATTTACTTTCTCCACACCAGTCATGATTTTATAAGGATAACAAGATTATATCTAGCCACATCTACATCCTCCAACTGAGATCAGGGCCCCACTGTGTCTTAGGTCCTGTACAATCTAAATCAAGAAGGCAGACAAAGGCAATACTGCTAGGCCCATGATATAAATGGGGAACTGAAGCACAGAGAGGCTCAGTGTCTTGCCCAAGGTCACCAGAGAATCTGTGGCAGAGCCAGGAATTGAATACCGCTCTTGAAGCCCGCTCAGGACTTTAACCATAAGATTGTCCTTCCTAACAGCAGAGAGGGAGAGAGACATTAAGAGGCAGTTAGGAGTGGATGGAGTGAGCCTCTCGGTTGCCCCAGTAAATGACAGACAAGGAAGGAAGTGGTGAGAGGACTTGAATTCAAAGCCAGATCTCCAGCATCCTAGAGAAATGCGGGAAGGCCACTAGCCCGTCTTTTCCTGTCACCCTACATCACAAAGTGGGGCCTGCATAGGGGTCCGTTGCTCACACAAAGATGTTACTTGTGATTCAGTAGACAAGGGGTGCACGTGGACCATGGAAGATCTTGGTTTTGGTCCCGGCTCTGCCACTAACTTTGTGTGACCTTGCACGAGCTGCCTGGGCCAGGAGCATGTTGAGTTTCGACTCCACCCCACGTGCACTCATTGGCCTGTGTGCCAAAGCCGAGGTGGAGGCTGGATGCAGTAACCTATTGCGGGCGTAGGCCAGAGCAATTGGCCAGCCGCCCCACAGGCACAGAAAGGGCGGGGCTTGTGTCTGAGTGGCAGTGCAGTGTACACCCCACCACTCCCCTTTGCTCAAGGGAGAGTCCAAAGGCATTGCCTACTATCCCAGCATGACATGCTACCTAAGGACCTGGTCTCAAGTACCCTCCATTTGCACTCAGCTGAGGGATCTCGATGTCTTCCAAGCTCTTTGCAGCACTGGGCCCTATGGAAATGACAGTCCCTTCCCTGGGAAGTTGAAGGAGGAGTCACACCACTTGGGCCCTGTTTTGAGAGTTAAGTGGAGCCTACTCCCTTGTGCTCTTGAAATTCACCTTATAGGCATAAAAATGGTTGGCACGACCCCCCAGGCAGGCTAGAGTCAACAAGGTGTCATAGGCTACCAGCTTTTTCCACCTGTCCCCATCTCTTTCCGACAGGCTGCAGCCATGCTCCCTCAGGGAACAGTGTCCAGATGCCCCCTCCTTGTTCAGGAATAATAAACACCTCGGCGTCTGGCTCCTCTCAAGCTTTGCGAGGGAGCTGATTCCTGTGTATGTGCGTTTGACTCATTTCCTGTTTTCCTGCAAAGGGAAAAGAGACACCTGGTGACTGGTGGATGCCAACGAGTTGCATCTTCTGGGCTAGGAACCCGGAAGGGAGGGGTTTGCTGGATTGCGCGGCTCGGGTTGCCAGTCCAGCTGCCAGAGAAAACAACTGCCTGATCTATCGGCAAACTTGGCAGATACTTAGGAGGTTTGCAACTCATTATAGACGTGTCCCAGGGAGTGAGGAATTTTCTTGCTCTCTCACCACCCCGGTTTGCAGCGACAGGTGCTACAGAGCCATGTTGCTCACTGAGATAATGTGTCATTGTCCCTCGCAAATTCATCAGGTGACATGCGCTGGCTTTCCGAGTAAAACAACGCCATCGCATTGCTTTCCCCTACCCCCGTCCCTCGTAAAAATACCAGTCACGCACTTCTGGAGTCAATTTGAGCGCCCATATGTGGAGCTGGGGGAAAGGAAGCATTAATGGGATGGCTATTATTAAAACCCGCCGTGTGACTGCAAGCAAACATTCTCGAAACGTTCTGAATAACGGGAGGCCGTTAGTGCCCGCTAATTAGCAGAAATCTAATGGCTTGGTTGCCAGGGCACTTGCCTGAAAATACATTAATAAGACAAAAGGAAATTCAAGCTACAGAAGAGAAAAGGTTCTGGGGACGCAGCCCAGGGCAATTCGAGGAACAAGCCTCAGAGGCCTAGCAGTAGTGAGGTGTAGCTAAGGATCCGTGGTTAGCATGCCGCTTGCTGATTTCTTCTGTCTGTTTGACCATCGCCGAGGCAAAAGCAAAGAGAAGTGGCAGCGAAGGAGGAAATCTAGAGAACAGGAGACAAGGAACTCTGAAATGCCTCTGAGAAACTGACCTAAGACCTCTCGGGGAATAACGCAGCACCTGCCTGGAAACTGGCTGAGACGGATGGGGGAAGCAGCGGAGAGAGAAAAATAAGCCACCACGTTGAAGCTCTAAGACTGCTGGGTCGCATCGAGGGGTTAATAGAGGCAACAATGCTCTGGGGCTCAGAAACCTAGAGTCAGTTCTTGGCTCAGTCATCCTTTCCCTGTGTGACTTCAGGCAAGTCACTTCATCTATCTTGTGCCTCAGTGACCGTGTAGGCCAGTGTCCTGTCACTGGAAAGGGTCAGTCCCAGCTGCTTCGGATGAAGGAATAAGAGACACTCTACAGCAGTGTCCCCCCCCCCCCAGGAAAGTTTCTTTTTCACCCCCTTTCGTTCGAGGTTGGCGAAAGCCCTGAAGCAAAAGGATTTCTGCCCCTCCTTTATCTCTAGTTTGATTTTAACCCTTACTGTTATGATTCTGGATCGGCCTGTTATCAGTATAAATGTCTGAACCTTTAAAAAACAAACCATTGTGAATCCTTTTATTGTACCATGAAATCAGCCTGCGGAACTGACTGCCACCAGACATCACTGCAACGAGGCGCTTCGCAGGATTCAAACAGCGAGAAGTCCAGAATTCTCTACTCCCTTTGTACACATGGCCAGATCCTGAAAACTTTACTCATGGCCCCCACCCCCACAATGCCCCTTCCTTGCTCCTGGACTAAACTCTAGAAATGATACTGCAGGGAATAAACCTGTAGCGACAGCAGTGTAGGTGGGCCTAACACCAGTAGGTCTTTTCCCAGGTGCTCTAATTTCAGTGGATTATGTTGCATCAGCAGCAGCAAAAGTGACAGTGAGCCCCAGCTGTAGAACCTTGAGCAGTGGTGACAGTACAGGAGTGGAAAGAACCCAGCTTCACTCTCAGATCCCAGGCTGAGTTCATGGCACTGCCAGCAAAAGAAACCATTTTTTGGCTTGAAAAGGCAAATTTGATCTGAAAGCCACCGAGGAAGAGTAAATATGGAGCCCACGGTGCTTGGAAAGGGAACACTTTGAAAGCAGAGCTAGATTAATGGACAACATGGAACTGCACTGGTCTTTGTTGTTTTATGGTTTATTGAGATCATATGTGGTCCCACCTACCCCTTCTAAGTTTCAAGAAGACGTCTCTACCCCTTGCTCCTAGGAAGAGGGACTCCTTGGGACACCATAGGATGGGTGACAGCAGGAGGCTTGCATTACACTCTATGATGGACTTCACCTTCAGACCGTTCAGAAATTGCACTTCCAGCGTTTGGACACTGGTCTGACTGCCAAGTAATGTCTTGCAGGAAGTACGTTACACCTGCCATGCCACAGTCTGCACAGCCTCGCAGTCAAATTCCCGGGTCAAGTTTATGGGGATGGGTTTTGACCTAGGACACTCTAAATAGTTTAAGTCCCATGATCTCCAGAAGAGGCCAGCCAGCTCCCTCCCCATGTGATACTCCGGCAGCTCAGATCATCCAAGCTACTTCAACTGACAGCCCTCTCTGGTCTATGTGTGACAGTGCGGAGGGTGATGGGAGGGCATTCTCAACGCTAGATTTGTGGACTCTGGAACTGCCTTCCCAAAAGCCCGGATGTGGGCAGCATGGGAAACATGACAAACCATCCCGATGAGTCGAAAGAATAGTAAATATGGCAGGCGACCAGCTTGGCTTAATGGTGAAATCCTAGCGGATCTTAAACATAAAAAAGAAGCTTACAAGAAGTGGAAGGTTGGACATATGACCAGGGAAGAGTATAAAAATATTGCTCGGGCATGTAGGAAAGATATCAGGAGGGCCAAATCGCACCTGGAGCTGCAGCTAGCAAGAGATGTCAAGAGTAACAAGAAGGGTTTCTTCAGGTATGTTGGCAACAAGAAGAAAGCCAAGGAAAGTGTGGGCCCCTTACTGAATGAGGGAGGCAACCTAGTGACAGAGGATGTGGAAAAAGCTAATGTACTCAATGCTTTTTTTGCCTCTGTTTTCACTAACAAGGTCAGCTCCCAGACTGCTGCGCTGGGCATCACAAAATGGGGAAGAGATGGCCAGCCCTCTGTGGAGATAGAGGTGGTTAGGGACTATTTAGAAAAGCTGGACGTGCACAAGTCCATGGGGCCGGACGAATTGCATCCGAGAGTGCTGAAGGAATTGGCGGCTGTGATTGCAGAGCCCTTGGCCATTATCTTTGAAAACTCGTGGCGAACGGGGGAAGTCCCGGATGACTGGAAAAAGGCTAATGTAGTGCCCATCTTTAAAAAAGGGAAGAAGGAGGATCCTGGGAACTACAGGCCAGTCAGCCTCACCTCAGTCCCTGGAAAAATCATGGAGCAGGTCCTCAAAGAATCAATCCTGAAGCACTTAGAGGAGAGGAAAGTGATCAGGAACAGTCAGCATGGATTCACCAAGGGAAGGTCATGCCTGACTAATCTAATCGCCTTTTATGATGAGATTACTGGTTCTGTGGATGAAGGGAAAGCAGTGGATGTATTGTTTCTTGACTTTAGCAAAGCTTTTGACACGGTCTCCCACAGCATTCTTGTCAGCAAGTTAAGGAAGTATGGGCTGGATGAATGCACTATAAGGTGGGTAGAAAGCTGGCTAGATTGTCGGGCTCAACGGGTAGTGATCAATGGCTCCATGTCTAGTTGGCAGCCGGTGTCAAGTGGAGTGCCCCAGGGGTCGGTCCTGGGGCCGGTTTTGTTCAATATCTTCATAAATGATCTGGAGGATGGTGTGGATTGCACTCTCAGCAAATTTGCGGATGATACTAAACTGGGAGGAGTGGTAGATACGCTGGAGGGGAGGGATAGGATACAGAAGGACCTAGACAAATTGGAGGATTGGGCCAAAAGAAATCTGATGAGGTTCAATAAGGATAAGTGCAGGGTCCTGCACTTAGGACGGAAGAACCCAATGCACCGCTACAGACTAGGGACCGAATGGCTAGGCAGCAGTTCTGCGGAAAAGGACCTAGGGGTGACAGTGGACGAGAAGCTGGATATGAGTCAGCAGTGTGCCCTTGTTGCCAAGAAGGCCAATGGCATTTTGGGATGTATAAGTAGGGGCATAGAGAGCAGATCGAGGGACGTGATCGTTCCCCTCTATTCGACACTGGTGAGGCCTCATCTGGAGTACTGTGTCCAGTTTTGGGCCCCACACTACAAGAAGGATGTGGATAAATTGGAAAGAGTCCAGCGAAGGGCAACAAAAATGATTAGGGGTCTAGAGCACATGACTTATGAGGAGAGGCTGAGGGAGCTGGGATTGTTTAGTCTGCAGAAGAGAAGAATGAGGGGGGATTTGATAGCTGCTTTCAACTACCTGAAAGGGGGTTCCAAAGAGGATGGCTCTAGACTGTTCTCAATGGTAGCAGATGACAGAACGAGGAGTAATGGTCTCAAGTTGCAATGGGGGAGGTTTAGATTGGATATTAGGAAAAACTTTTTCACTAAGAGGGTGGTGAAACACTGGAATGCGTTACCTAGGGAGGTGGTAGAATCTCCTTCCTTACAGGTTTTTAAGGTCAGGCTTGACAAAGCCCTGGCTGGGATGATTTAACTGGGACTTGGTCCTGCTTTGAGCAGGGGGTTGGACTAGATGACCTTCTGGGGTCCCTTCCAACCCTGATATTCTATGATTCTATGATTCTATGAGGACAAGTCACCAGATTCCTCTGTTCCACTCGGCTTTTTGAAGGGACCAGTGTGGTGGCTGGGTAGGAGGTTAACACTGGGGCCACAATGGAGATCTCGCTGGTATCAGAGGCATTAGGGGTGGGGTGGGGAACGGGACTGGGTTATTGGATACCTGCTCAGCTCCAGATATTTGTAAGAGTTGTTCATAAGCTAAGACCAAACTTTTCCAACTTGGGAGATCAAAGCTAGGCCCCTCAATCCATATGAGGCAGGAATAGACCTGATTTTCAGAGTTACCAACCACCCAGCAACTCCCATTAACTTCAGACAGGAACTGTAGATTCTCAGCTCCTCTGAAAACTCAGGCTTGCTTTGTTCAGGTGCTTAAATACGGAGTCAGGAATGTAACCGTAAGCATCCAAGTTGGAAAATAAGGGCCTAAAAAAGGCTCCTATAACAATGATGTTTGCTCTATTCTATTCCAGAGGAATTAATTTTCCAGCTATGGATGCAAGAATCTTTAGATCCAGGGCCTAAAAATTGCATACAGCCTCATTGTGCAATTGGGCTCAGGCACTGAATTGATCTGAACCTCAATCTCCCTATCTGTAAACAACATAGGGGTGAAAATAGTATCTACCTACTTACGTAAAGGGCTTAGAAAACTTCAGACTGAAGGAGTTGCCTCCTGGGACATAAGTCCACAGTGACTGTGCCGAGAATAATTCTGGAATGGAAAGATGCAGAATAAAGGTATGTGCCAACATCTACTGAACTCCCTGGAAACCTTTCTTTGGAGTTTTGGATCAGGCCTTCTATTTTCATCCAGATGAAAGTACCTTTGACTTTAATAGCTGAGGCCTCACTTTTCCCACCGCAGCATGTATAATACCAGTGGCCGAGTGGCTCATCACTGGTGGGGACTGAATCTGGGATATCAGGATCTTAATCCATGAGCCGCCATTCCTGCCAAAGCGAGGAGACCCACCTCCCTTAAGGTGTGTCTCCACTGGAAATGCTGCAGAGGCGCGGCTGTAGCCACTTATCATGGTGACGGGAGGGGTCCTTCTGTCACGGTAGTAAATCCACCTTTCCAAGGGGCACTTGCTAGGTCGGCAGAAGAAATCGTCCCTCGACCTAGCGGTATAGCATAGACCAGCCCTTAGCAGGCTCATCAATCTCAAGCTGGTGCTAGCCCCTGCCCGCTATATGCATGGTTTACACTTGACACCCTTCCTGCCCAGCTCTGGAATCAAACCGGTAGCCTCCCCCTCCCATGGATTCTGCAAATCCAGGCTCCTTCCTCCTTGGCTGCAGGACCAAGCGTACTGCTCCCTCCCACCCAGGGAAAGGCTCTGCTTTCTTTTTCCACCTCCGCAAGTCCCGACTGACAAAGGCTCCCCTCAGCAAGCTGCACAGCAGCCCCCAGCCAGGAATGTCATTACGACAGGGCCTTTAAAATAAAGCAGGGCATGCAAAAATGTGATGACTTGTCAAACCTGCGGGCTGCAAGGTGTTTAAGGCATGAATTTCCTCTTAATGAAGCCTCGCTAAGGGAATATTGCATTCGGCCTTGAGTGCTGGCGATGATGTATCCCCAATTTATGGCTGTCCCCTAGCGTTTCCCAGAGTGAAGAAGGGGGTAGGAAAATAGCAGCACAAGGAAGGGCTTGTAAAATTGCTGCCATTCAAGCTGCTGCCTGGCCCCGGGCCATATCTGTCAAGATTTTTCACAGCCTTCGGGTGCAGCCCTGCTGGGCGTGAACGCTGATTAGATGTGGAACTGGTGCCAATTTCCTCTTGGGGCGAATGGTCCATAGCTGTCCTGGGGGGGCGGAGCGTGTGTGCGTGAGGGGGAGGGGAGTTGTTTGGAAAGGTTGCAAAGGAGCAGGTTAATCCACGTTTACTGCCCTCTCCGGAAGTGTCCCCTCCACCCTGTCTGACCCAGCACTTGGAAACAATGGCCTGAGCTTTCCAGCTGAGGATGCTGGAATTGGCATTGTGGGGAAGTGGAGATGCATTTTCGATCTCTGTGCAGAATGGGGAAGTGATGCTGTGCTTGGTCATCAGAAGTGCATAGTCACTGCCTATTGACCTGGGCTGCTGCTAGCAAATGTGGAGGTGTCTGCAAATCCCGTCACCTGGGTGCCCCCAGCTGCAAGGCTCAAGATTCAGGGGTCCAGCTTCCATCCTGCTCCTCCGTGATGGATCTCGGGGTACTCAGGACTGAGTCACCTTGTTCCCCCCTGCCTCCAGCATGAGCAAGTTTGCCCGTAGTGGCTGAGCAGGAGCTCCCTAACATCACCAGCCTTTCAGCCACTCAAGCCTTCACCTCTGGGTTATGCCAGCCCTGTCTTCCCCTTGCAGGTTAACAAGAGGCGCACCCCAGTCCCCGAGTCCCTTTGAATCATTCCTCAGTGATCTCCAGCCCCTGACACTGGCTACTCATAGAGGTCCCAGATCCTCTGTCCCAAAGGTGCAGTGCACCACAGTTCACTAGCGTACCTTAAATCACTGACCCTGTGTGACACACAGCACTCGTGAGCACTTAAAATAAAGCAAAGGGAGTTTCTTTAAGAAACACGAGAGATTCCATGAGAAGCAAGAGGAAGCGACAGAAACAAACAGTTACAATACAAAACAAAACCATCAACGCCAGCTTGGGTCTACAGTTATTCATAGTTACCTTTCTCATCTAGTAAAGTAGGGTTCCCCCCCTCACACGTAGTTCAATCTGTTGCAGAACTGGTTGGCTTCCCGGGAACCAGGATCCAGTTTTGCCTGATGTCTCCCCAAGACGAAGTCTCCCCAGTAAAAGGATTCACAGTGCCCCCCCCCCCCATCGCTGTCTCATACTGAAACAATCTTTGTTTCTAGTCATAGGCAGGGAAAAGCGCTGTCTGGTTATAATGTTCCTTTTTTCCCTTCCAGAAGCTTTGATTGCCTCTGATGGCTTTTCATTGAAATTCTTGGATTAGGCTAAACAGTTGTGCCTTTGCATCGCATCCCCGGCTCAACAGGCCGGGATGACAATTCTCTCCTGTCTATATGAGCCATCACTGAGGCATATTGTCCCCAGATGACTAACTTTTATTCCATAAAGCATGCTTTCAGTATAAATACATTATACCTTAAATAGTACCCGTACATACATCCTGTAATGATTAGGAATTTACGAGCTTTCTGTAGATACCTTACATGTTACTCCTTATGGCTACGTATCCTGTAAGACATGTGTTTGTCAGGTGTGAAATAAGCATTGTTTGCCAGGAACAGGGGACCCTTTGCCAAGAGATGTCTGTGTGACAGCCTCTCAGCAGCCATTCACTAGTTTAAAGCCACTTTTGTGCCTTCCTCATTCTGGGTTGTTCTGGAGGCAGGATTGGCCACTGGAGTAAATTAGAGCAACTCCAGGGCTGCTCTAAGTTATAGCTGCCCTATGGTCATAGACTCCAAAGGAGCTGTGAGAGGGAATACTGTTGTACACTGCTCCTCTGTTAGGGGGAGGAATTCCCCTTATCCACAGGAGTGAGGGTGAAACCTGCCCATCTGTGGGCCTGAACATGGGACTTCCAGTTCTACAACCATGCTTAAGCTAAAGGATCAACTGCAATAAGAGATGCAGAAGTAGATTCAGAAACCTCTGGATATAGTTCAGCCCCTAGAGGAGGACAAAGAGCTACGCAAAGCAAACATGGATCACATGTGCTATTATTCAGCGGTACTCAGCCACACCCATGGCATTTCTCAAGCTCATCCAATGGACAGGGCTGGTTTGATTTTCGGCAATAACAGCCGCTGGTCCCTCCCCTCACACACACACACACGCTAATGAGGGGGCAATAACTGGAGCAGAGTGGCTGCTGATCCTGCTATGCCATGCAATTACACCCTGATTTTCATGAGTCCACCCTGAACCCTAGAAGCTGAAATCCTACCACTTATGTAGGAACCGTAACGCACTGCGGCAGCGGGAGGGTGAGGTGCTGTCATGCTGTGTCAGCGTGCAATGGTGTGATGATAGCACTTGGTCTTCCCTGGAGCAACCGCACGGTCTGACATGAAGATGCTAAGCCCCCAGTTCTCCCGCACTCATGCCACGTAGCTGTGAATTCAACAAGACTGCTCCCTAGCAAGGTGCCACTCATTGAGTGGGAGGGTGGTGCAGAATTAGGCCTGACTTTGCAGAGTGAAGGGGGGTGACTTTGTCCTCCCCCCGCTCCAAAGGACAAAGACCTTCACAGCCAGAGTGAGCACAGAGAAGGGTGAGGGCGAACTTGCCTATAGAATCACTTTGTGGATGCATTTTATAGCTGGATCTTTTTCACCATTTACGTCCCTCTGGGAGCACACTGGACTGAGTTCACTTCCATTTGGCTTCAGCGGAGCTACAAGGACCCGGTTTAGCCCCTAATATTAGAAGCAGCTGTGCAGCTGTTCTTCCACCAGTGAATAATCTTCATGGATAAGTCATCCTGCTCTGAGATGGCAAAGCTCCTCAAGGGAGTGTGGAGTGTACCAATCCAGGAGACCCAGCTCTTTGCAAAGATAGGTGAGTGTTATTATCTCCATTTTGCCAGTGGGGAAACTGAGGCATGGAGCAGTCAAACGACCAGCATCAAGTCACTTAACAGGTCACTGGGATTAGAATCCAGTTCTTTTGGCTCCCAGTCCAGTGCTCTACCTGGATTGTGCTGCATAAGACCTCATTTGGAGCCCTTTATGACTTGAAAGTGGCCCTTAAAGCCAGAATCCCAATGTTATAAAAGCAAAATGATCATTTTTGACTAGGGTCATCTTCCTGACTTTAAAATAATAATGTTAACATGCTAAATTATTGGATGTCACTGAAGAGAGAGAGGAAATATCAGAACTTTTTCAGCAAGAAGTGGGACTTTTCTCTTGCAATTCCCGATCATTTGAGATCTGTCCCAGTAATTTAAAACAGCTGACGTTTTCCCTACATGAAAGAATAAACATTTAATTTGCACTGCCGACTTGGGAGGAAGGATTCTAATCCTATTTGCTCAGCCTGGGCAGAAACAAAGCCTCATGCAAGATCATGTGTAATTACTGCCCATATACTAGTAGTGAGGCGAGTAATTCAGTTACATATCCCATTGGGGTCCTTCTTGCTGGAGAGGATCACCCAAAACAATTCAAGCCCAGCACTTAGCAAATGGGTTGTAAATTCCATCCACCGCTCCGGGTCAGCGGTTCTGACGTGGGCTGGGGTTGGCAGCATCTTGACGATCCATTACCTGCTGGGAGCTGGGTCCAGTGACCTCTGTGAAGGAAGCTAGTGGGCTCTAATGGGCAGGGCTTCCACAATGTACAACCCATCGCTGCTCCCAGGATTAATTGCCCCTTCCTCCCCACCCCGCCCCACCACATGGGCGTTCTCAGCAAAAAGGCGAAGGGTTAAATGCAACATTGAGAAGAGGTAATTTTTCTCACCTAGAGAGAGGCCTACAGGCAAGGACAAGACTGAAACCACAAAACTCCTGCCGAGGGTGGATCTGGGCACTGGTGAGCCTTCACCCAGCCTTGTGGGCCTCGATCCTGTCAGTGCATTTTCCTCACTTTACTTTTTCTTTTGTCTTTTAAACCCTGTTTTCCAAACGATTTTATCCCAAGGTGTTTTGTTTTTAGCATGGTTATAGGCTCGATGCAGAACACACCAAGTGGAATCCTCCGGCCTGTGCGGTGCAGGAGGCCCAAGGAGGAGAACACGATCTGTGACAAATCTAGGACAACCCGGCCTTGTTCAAACACAGCCCAGGCAGTTGTAATGAGAGCGCCATGAATCTCAGCACACCTTGGGTGGGCCCGTCAGAGATTCAGGTTCAAAAATTCAAGCTCAAACCTCCATGGTTTGGTTGGTTTGGGGCTGAAAACACATACGCTGCCCTGTCATGTTTGACTTGACAGCTTCCTGATATCTGTCATGGAAGTACCCACAAGCTCTGAGATCGGCGCCTCATTACACTAGGTGTTGCACATCCCTCTGGGGAGAGACAGTCTGACTAGACAAGACAGACTTGGAGTGGGAAGGGAAATAGAGGCACAGACAGTGATGTGCCTGAGGCCAGGAATAGAAGCAAGGCTCCTGTCACCAAATAGGGTGACCAGATGTCCCGATTTTATAGGGAGAGTCCTGATTTTGGGGTCTTTTTCTTATATAGGCTCCTATTCCCCCCCACCCCCGTCCCGATTTTTCACATTTGCTGTCTGGTCACCCTATCACCAAAGCAGTAGACTCATAGACTTTAAGGCCTGAAGGGACTATCGTGATCATCTAGTCTGACCTCCTGCACATTGCAGGCCACAGAACCTCGCCCACCCGCTCCTGTAACAGACCCCTAACCTCTGGTTGGGTAACTGCAGTCCTCAGATCATGGTTTGAAGATGTCAAGTTACAGAGAATCCACCCTTTACACTAGTTCAAACAAGCAAGTGACCCCATGCTGCACAGAACGGCGACCCCCCCATTTCCACACCCCCCCCCAGTGTCTCTTCCAATCTGATCCCGGGGGAAATTCCTTTCCAACCCCAAATATGGGGTTGATCCTGAACATGTGGGCAAGACCCACCAGTCGGACACCTGGGAAAGAATTCTCTGGAGTAACTCAGAGCCCTCCCCATCTAGTGTCCCATCACCAGCCGTTGGGGATATTTGCTGCTCGCCGTCACAGACCAGCTACATTTCGTTGTAGGCAGTCCCATCACACCCTCCCCTCCAGAAACTTCTCAAGCTCAGTCTCAAAGCCAGTTAGGTGTTTTGCCCTCACTGCTCCTCTTGGAAGGCCATTCCAGAACTTCACTCCTCTGATAGAGAACAAGACTGAAGACCAGAGTGAGGCTCAAAAAAACTACACCCAGGAAACCTCCCCCCATGAAAGAGGCTCTGGGACATCTCCGACCTAGTCCTGCTTTTGGAGGGAGACAAGTAGATCTACAACCCCACCCCCTGCTCTACCTCTGCTGTCTTTGAGAGTGTACCCCTGCCTCTACTTCTTGAGGGAGCAGGCCTGCTGGCTGCCCCCTACCAAGCTTCTGCTTTGGGACATTCTTCCTTCAACCATTGGATATCATCAGAGGAGTCCTCTGCTTATTGCCTTCCTCGTTCAGCAGCAGCTCTCCCCACTGGGCCTTGCTGTTTTGAAAGCTCCTTGCTCATTCTGCTGTGACCTTGGATGCAACATATTGTCAGGTTAAAATCCATTGCTAAACACGGGCATGGGTTGAGAGATGGTTCATGCTTTACAGAGACCAGTTCACTTATCCTTAGTAAGGAGAGCACAGTTAGGTGCAGAGGATCATGGAGAGAACCTTGATCAAAGGTGTTGAGGGAGGGGGACAGGATACAGATTGTGACCCTCAGTGAGAAGCCAAAAGTTGCTGGTCATTGTGAAAGAAACCAGACTCTGCTACTGAGGAGGTAGTGGCTTAGTGAAATGTAACGCTAATGCACTCTGGTGCATGAATTGTCCTATCTCCTGGAAAGTTGAAAAAGTTGTATAAGCTAAAGCAGTGGTTCTCAAACTAGGGCTGGCGTTTGTTCAGGGAAAGCCCCTGGCGGGCTGAGCCAGTTTGTTTACCTGCCACATCCACAGGCTCGGCCAATTGCTGCTCCCACTGGCCGCGGTTCGCCGCTCCAGGCCAATGGGGGCTGCAGGAAGCGGCGCGGGCCGAGAGATGTGCTGGCCGCCCTTCCTGCAGCCCCCATTGGCCTGGAGTGGCGAACCTCGGCCAGTGGGAGCTGCGATCGACCGAATATGCAGACATGGCAGGTAAACAAACCGGCCCAGACCATCAGGGGCTTTCCCTGAACAAGTGGCGGCCCTAGTTTGAGAACCACTGAGCTAAAGGACAATGTTGATACAAGAATATAGGGAGGTAAACTGGCCATGAATAAATTGAGGCTGGAAATTAGAAGAAGGTGTCCCACCATCAGAGGAGTGAGGTTCTGGAAAACAACCTAACTAGTTTGAAGACAGAGCTTAATAAGTTTGTGAAGGGGATTATATGACAGGGCTCTCTGTGATAGCAGTAGACTAGACTCAGTGACACAGGAGGTCCCTTCCAATCCCATTTTCTTAAATCCTAAATGTTCTGATCATTCTGGAATCAGGTGTCTTGGGAGTAGAGCTGATTGAAAAAGGGAAACATTTTTTTTTCATGAAAAAATTCAAAATAGTTCATTTCTCCCGCTTCTGAAAAGGAATAGCTTCAAACTTGACCAATGTGCCTTCTACTCTCTGGGCATTTAGCCAGAGGGTTTGGATTGTCACCTATCTGTGAAGTTAAGAGGCCAGATAAGCAAAGTTCAAGGGCGGTTAGATCTAGGGTTATGGTTCAGGCCTGTCTAAATTTGGATGAGCTAGCTCAGCCTGGCACAGTGTATTATTCTGGCTTCACGTATATAAGCGAGTGATGGCTGACCCAAATCAGCAGGCAAGTGACTTACAGCTAGTGGAGTTCTCCCTTGGCTTGACTATGAGGTCCACTAGCCAAGTTAGTTTCCTAAGGGAAGTGGTGGAAGCTCCATCATTCTCTACATCTAAAGCTAGACCAGGCAAAGTATGCATAAATACCGCATAGGGAACCTAGGTGATGGACTAGATAATCTAATAGATCTTCTAACATCTTCCATTAGGACAATGAGAATTTCTTCTGTGGTGGTTGGCTTTTCTCTCAATGCGTGTGCTAGTCTGTTTCCAGTGGGAGAAGAGTTAAGTTCAGTACATTGGTGTGGGAGGTGGGAGAGTAAAATTAGATTTGTCTGGGGCACATTTGACTGGGAAAATCCCATATTCCTTTTTATTTTACTGTGATCAATGTTCCAAACAAAGCATGTAACTCCAAAATACCATCACTCGTGCGGAATTTAAGTCAACATTGCTTCTGTCAAGCTCCTGTTTTCATTTCTATGGCGGCAGTTTGCAGTGTTTTCCAGCTATGTTTTGAGGGCTTTTATTTGAGACATAGCTGGGAAACATAGCAGGGATTTCTTTGCAGCTTTCGCCATGTAGCCAAGTCAAGTTTCACAAGTCCCAGGTATCTCGAAGTTGTTTGAATACCATTCCTTAGCATACAAAAGTTACCCTCAAAAGCTATGTGGGACTGGAGGACGTGGGAAGATCAATTTGCAAGAAGACATGCCTTTTATGCATGTACTGCGTGCAATACAATTAGCTAAACTGCATGCTGATTTTAGCATACAATGGCCATTATGCACAATGTGGACCAAATCTTTTGCTGGCATAAATTTCCAGAGCTCATTGACTTTCTGTTCCTGGCAGAAACTTCCTGGCCTGGAAAGTGTTGTAGAAATGTGTCATTTTGCCAAAGAATTGCAAACGCTCTTGCATCCCTTCAGTGCCTCACATTCAGAAACAACCTGAATAGCTGTGCAAATTACTTATTAGAGTGTGTCTTTCCTGGGATGTCTCTACACCAATGGAGCAGCCCTAGTGCAAACTCCAAGTGTCAGTGTGTTACACTAGTAGAAAATGGAGCTTCAAACCTGTGATGATTCTGTTCAAGTTCTTATGCAGGCTTCACTGCCATACTGAAGTGTATCTACCTTAGGGGGTTGCACGGATGTAGCTTCTCATGATAGTCAGAGAAACAAGGATGGAACCATATTCTATTGGAACGTGCATTTCCATCAAATCTCAACACTTTGCAAAATCAGGTAGATTTCACCGGGATTTTCTTTTGGAAGAAAACTGGGGGGAAATAATTCAGACAATGACAAAACATCTTGTTTCAACGTCATGGGTGTTGGGGGAGGAAGGTTTCATTTTTTTTCATTTTGAAATGAGTTTCTTTCAATTTTTTTAGAATTTTGTATTATGTCACCTATCTTATAATTGAAACAAAACATTTTAAGCGATCCCCAAATGAATTCTCACCCCCACCCCCAGAATTTCCTCTGCAGAGAATGTTGAAATGTTGTGGGGTTTGTTCCGATTTGGAGCAAAGACAAATTTTGAAATCTCAAAATCTTTCTCTCCTCTGCTCAGCTCTAGTAGTTACCATATGGTCAGAACTGTGACTTCGAAACCATTTTACCACCAACACATTGCAACTGCTGCTAAGGAGGAGCGTGGCAGCTATTTAACAGCCCACAGCAACAACCCTTTAAATAGCTCAAGAGGAAGATAGCCTGTGAGTGAAGTGGGAATTGCCTTTACTTTAAATCTGGCCCCATGTGTTTAGAATCCCACCTCAGCCCCAAACCATGGGTGGCTTATCATCTTTGAATAAAAAACAAGGCATTAGTCAGTAGCTGGTTGGCTATTAAACTGTCTTCTTGAGATACTCCTTTAGTCCTCTTGCTGAGTTTCTGGTGCGTTTCTTCTCTCTCAGAAACCACAGACAATGGAGCATGAAGAGACCTCTCCTAGTCTCCTCTCCTGCATTAGGTTAGTTCCAGTGCAGAATCTACCCCCTTGACCATTTTGCCACAATCCAGCCGCTGCTGCTGTGGGTGTGGCGATGCCCCAAGCAGTAGAAGTGATGCAGAAGGGGAACTGGGTGTCAAAGGCTGTGCGTCCTCCTTGAGGTTCCTCCACCCAGCCGATCACTGGGGGCAGGGCCTGACAGGCCGCAGAGCGTCAATTCTTGGACAGCGACGGTCTCTTTGGTACGTGTGAGTGCAGTGCCTCGCACAGTGGGGTCCTGACCTGAAGCTAGTGACACTAAAGGACAAGGTTAGCACAAAAACAAATAGGGATAAATGGGCCGGGAATAAACGGAGGCTGGAAGTTAGAAGAAAGTTCCTCATCGTCAGAGGAGGGAGGCTCTGGATCAGCCTCCCAACAGGAGCAGTGGGAGGAAAACAACCTCGCTAGCTTTATGATGCAGCTTGATAAATGTACAAAGGGGATTTCATGATGGGGGTGGCTGGACTCAATGACCCAGGGGATCCCTTCCTGATTATGGCCTCTGGGCACTACGGTGATACAAACATTCCCTAGTGCCCAGTCCCCCTGGGGTGCGGGGGGTGGGGAGATTGTATTAGGGACCACAGAGCCTACTCCATGGGGTCGTGCCCAGGGACTAGCTCTGCAGCCAGCCTGTGGGCAAGATGTCTTTTCAACTGGTGCTTAACACAGAGGCCCCTAAATCTCCATTCCTGTTTCCAATTCCCAGAGGCACTCAGCACCTGCAGCTCCCATTGCTGACCGCGGTGCTTTTGCCTGCGGAAGGGTATGTCTAACACTAGTAGAAGTTGTTGGGCCCCACTCCACCCTGCCCTGGGCCTCTTGCTGACATTTGCCCCTCTGCAAAGAAGGTGGCAAATGGTGTAAGAAGCAGGTAGCGAGCTCTGTTTTGGCAGCATATTTACATCCACTTAGCACGGGTGTAAATGACACCACCAAGTGGTGGGAGGGCCAAGGGCTACAGTTTCAGATGTGTCTCTAGACTAGAGGAAGAGGAACGCAGCAGATAGTGCACAGGGCTAGGAAACAGGAGATTTGGTCTCTGTTCCTGGCTCTCCCGTTGATCAACTGCCATTGCCTACATCCCAACCGCCACTGCTGTTAGCAAATATCTCCAGGAGCTGGAGCTAGGACACGAGAGGGGAAGGCTCTGAGTTACGACAGAGAATTCTTTCCCAGGTGTCTGCCTGGTGGGTCTGACGCACATGCCCAGGGTCTAACTGATCCCCATATTTGAAGTCGGGAAGGAATTTTCCCCCTGGTCAGATTGGCAGAGACCCTGGGGGGGTTTCACCTTCCTCTGCAGTATGGGTCACTTGCTGGTTTGAACTAGAGTAAATCATGGATTCTCTGTAACTTGAAGTCTAAATCAAGATTTAAGGACTTCACTAACTCAGCCTGAGGTTACGGGCCTATTACAGGAGTGGGCGGGTGAGGTTCTTTGGCCTGCAATGTGCAGGAGGTCAGATTAGACGACCATGATGGTCCCTTCTGGCTTAAATGTCCATGGGTATGTCTACACTGAAATAGAAGATCCGTGATATGGGTGTCGGACTCTCAACGGGGCAGGGTCTTGGACCCTGGACTCCAGGCTGAGCCTGACATCTACACTGCTATTTTTAGCCTCACAGCCCGAGCCCCATAAGCCCAAGTCAGCTCATCCGGCTACTGAGACTCGATGCTGCTGGTTTTTTGTTGCGGTGTAAATGCACCCTATGAGTGTATGAGCTGTGTGACACTTTGTGTTGTCTGTCTAGCGTGTAAGCTCTCTGGGGAAGGAACTGCCTCTCATTATGTGTATGTACAGCACCTCGCACAATGGGGCCCCAGTTAGATCAGGGCATCTAGGCCAGGTGCTACCATAATAATAGTCTTTGCGTGTATGGACATAGACACCTCCTCTCCCCCCTGGGAATAAAGCAGAGAGCTACAGCCTTTAATGGCAATTCCTATTTTAGGGGGTTAAATGAACCCTTCCAAGAGGTGTTAAACCCGCTTTTTAAATCTAATGTGCCAGAACATCGGTCCATTCACTGACCCAACGCTTCCGAAGCCCCCAGGTTTAGGCTTTCAAACCTTCCCTTGAAATGTATGTCACCAGTTCTTGTCCAGAATGCTTCTTTCTTTGTGAGCTCCCTTCAGTTACGTGGAAAGGCAGGGGTTTTGTGTGCCTGTGTGTGAAATGTTCGAAAGGGCTTAAATCTGAACTCTAAAAGAAATCTGATGCAGCCACTTCACTTCACTGGCATCGCTGACCCTCTGGCTCTGTAGACAGCTCTGGATGCATGGGGTGGAGACGCACACGCTTAGAAACCAAATATAAGGTGTGACAGAAAATAGTGACCTCATCAGAGGCACCTTTTGGCAATGATTCCTGTGTACAACTGTCAGGGTTATTTTTTCCCTAACCCAACCCAACCCAACCCAAAATTCCCTGCTCACTAAAGGTTGCCATTATATGTGATGCATCCCACTGCACTGGCAATCTCAAAAATTCGATTTGCCATCTACTTTGTTATTATTCATGTTGACATAGAACCTCAGGGTAGGAAGGGACCTCCGGAGGTCATCTAGTCCAACCCCCTGCTCAAAGCAGGACCAATCCCCAATTTTTGCCCCAGATCGCTAAATGGCCCCCCTCAAGGACTGAACTCACAACTCTGGGTTTAACAGGCCAATGCTCGAACCACTGAGCTATCCCTCCCCCAGATGCCCTGGGTGTGGATCGGGGCCCAACTGCGTTAGATGCGACAGATTGGCAATCTGTCTCCCAAAGAGCTTAGCATCTCGTATGTGAGGAGCTGTCGACGGTTTCTGATCAGCGAGCTCTTTTTAGACCTCGATACAAAGATCCCTAGGCAGCCTGCAGGTGCTGGCTGTAAGGTTACTTTTTGCTCTTGGGTGCAAAGGGTTTGGTAGGTAGCCGTTGTAAATCGCCACCCAGAAAGGCTTAGTCTTACTGGATATGTCTCTCTTTGAAGGATCATTGATACTGCCATGAGCAGTGTGGCCTAGCAGCATGTCTGCTAGCCTGGGGTGTAGTAGGTTTGGGTTGCAGTCCTACCTCTGGTCGCTGGGGACCTTTGAGCAAGCCTTTCACCTCAGCTGCGGGAAATGAAGTGGAGACAGGCCTGGAATCTGCAGCGAAGACTCATTCTTTACTCTGCTTCCATGATGAAGTCTCCAGAAAGACACTAGGGAAGGGATCTGAGTTTCTCCCAGGAGTGAGCCAGTGGATAACGCTTACTAGGGGACTTTGTCTATTTCTTAGCGCAAGAGCTTGCGTGTCAGAACTCAGATTCAGAACTATGCCAGTGACTCACTATTTGAGCTTGGGCAAGTTCCTTAACCTCCCCATGCCTCATTTTATCAATCCAGCTGGACAATCGGTATGGTTGCACTTCTCAAGCGTGCGGGGAGTTTCGCTTAGTTTTAAATCATAAAGTGCTCTGAGATGCTCAAATGAAAGTCACTGTAGAACTGCCAAGCACTAGCTTCGTGCTGCCACTGCCCTCCAGTGGACTGGTCTCAGTGACTTCCTGTGGCAATGAGTTCCACAGCTCAATTACACATTGTGTGAACATGATCGTGATTTACATAATAAGCAGAGGTCACAGCACACCCAAATCCTAATTCTCAGCTTTCTTAGGTCTGGTCTACACTTGGGTGGGGGATTGATCTAAGTTACGCAACTTCAGCTACGTGAATAAAGTAGCTGAAGTCGACGTACTTAGATCTACTTGCCGTGGTGTCTTCACTGCGGTAAGTCGACGGCTGACGCTCACCCATCAACTCCGCTTCCACTTCTCACTCCGGTGGAGTACTGGAGAGCGCTCAGCAGGAGAGTCTAGACTAGATGTGATAAATTGCCTCCCCCCTGGATCGATCACTGCCTGCTGATCCAGCAGGTAATGTAGACAAGCCCTTAGTTTAAAAGAACTCAACTGTGGCCTTGTCTACAGGGTGCGTTAGTCCACTCCAGAGCTGTGCAAATTTTAGTGTGCACCAGTGTGTCACACACTAACCTGCCTGAAACGGGACTCCGTTAACACGCACTTGGGGACTTTTAGTGCACACCCGCCTGGTCCACGCTGGCCAGTTAGTGTGTGACATGCTAATGCAGTCTGGAATTTACATCCCAGGTGGTGCAGACGAATGCACCTTGTAGACAAGCCCCGCATGTCACACACTCTGTACTGCAAACAGCTAACGAAGGCTCTGCTTTAGGAACAGGAGGGTCTGAATTCAATCCCTGGGGGCCTATGCACTACACGGCATAGTAACAACTGTGGAGTCCCTGGAATTTGTCACGGAGTTAATTTATTTGACAAAAATCATGCTCGTTATTTGGCCACTGCGCCTTTATTTATTTTCCGAACGTCTCATCTTTCCCATCCGCAGTCTCTGCAGACTCCGCCATCCATCAACCAGCTCCTGTCGGAGCAGAAAGGCAGCCAAGCCCCTTGTCTGTCTGGGCAGCGCGCTCCATCCCACCCACCGGGACGCCATTAGGGCTTGGAGGAATTCCATCCTGTCAGTGGCAGGGGCTGCAGCAGCCTTGTGCCTGATTCATGTACAGTCTGAGTGGAGCAGGAGTCCCCACAGGCATTACTATATCCCCTTCCATACACTCAGCAGCCACATGGCCCACCTCCAAGATCTTACAGAGCAAGCTGTTTTGGGAGGACGCGGTGGATCTTTGTTCAACTCAGCCAGGGACCTAACCAGGGAGGGGATAATGAGTGGGTGGAGTTCTCCTGTCCCAGCACATGTCATTATTTGAATTGCAGTGGTACATAGAGGCTGCACTGTGCTAGGGGCTGTCCAAACCTAGAGGAAGAGATTGCCCCTACCCTCAATACAAGGGTGGGAGAAAGGGAGCATTACTATATTATCCCTGTGTTACGGAGGCACAGAGATTAAATGACTTGCCCAAGGGCACCAGTGGCAGAGCCAACAGCTGATCCCACCTCTGCTGAACGCCCGCCCCAGAGACTTAGCTATAAGGCCTCCCTTCCTGCAAAGTGTAACTAAGGAGGTTGTGGAGAGGGAACTGAGCCGGGACCATGAGGGACAGAAGCCGTTCACAAACACAGCCCATCGGCAGGACTATGACATTCGCTGCCCCGCCTCAGCAAGGCTTTTCACAGAATCATAGAATCATAGAAGATCAGGGTTGGAAGGGACCTCAGGAGGTCATCTAGTCCAACCCCCTACGCAAAGCAGGACCAACCCCAACTAAATCATCCCAGCCAGGGCTTTGTCAAGCCGGGCTTTAAAAACCTCTAAGGATGGAGATTCCACCACCTCCCTAGGTAACCCATTCCAGTGCTTCATCACCCTCCTAGTGAAATAGTGTTTCCTAATATCCAATGTAGACCTCCCCCACTCGTCTGCCACCACTGAGAACAGCCGAGCTCCATCCTCTTTGGAACCCCCCTTCAAGTAGTTGAAGGCTGCTATCAGCCTTCAACTTTTCAGCCACTAGAGCCGCGTAAGCCCCCACAAATTGTCCTCAGCGATCCCTTTCCATGCAAAACTATTCAGAACAAGTCACAGCAACCCCCACTGCCACGTGCAAAGCTCACAGAAGAACCCACTGCCTGGGCACTCCCCTCAGACTTCCTGTAGAGCTTCAGTGCTGGGCTGTCCGCTAAAGACAACCCACAGTTACTGCAGAACTCTCTTCCAGGGGACGAGAACCTGTGTTGTTCCCTTTAAAAGCCGTGGGCCGACACCACTTGCGCTACCAGCAACGGGTGCGAGCAGCAGTGTCCTTATTCTCTTTGTGGGTCTAGCCCATCAGCAGTATTGTTTACCCCAAGCACTGATAAATCAAGAAACTGACTTTACAAATCATGTACACATTTCCCGGCTTTTCTCCACAACCATGAGGATTAAAAGCGTTTTTTGTTTGTTTGTTTTTTTTAAGTTGAAGCTCAGATTCTCAGCTCCAGGAGCTGCAGCTTTAAGAAAAACATTAACCATTATGACACTCGTGATAAAATCACAAGGGATGGCACCACACCCTCACACTCCCACACCCTCTGGAGAACTGGGATCAGTTTTACCCTGAGACAGAGGTTAACAAAGGGTCTTTAACCACGGCAACATAGAAGAGACACACGTCCTGCTTTCTTTGTTTCGTTCAAAAAACCATTTAAACATTTGGTTTTGTTTCAGGTGCATAAGGTTTGGGGTTTTTTTTAATACATACATATAGAGATAGATAGATTAGATCTATCTCTCTTTTCTCTCTTGCTCCTCTACGTCAGTGTTCTCTGTTTTCATAGATTCCAAGGCCGGAAGGGACCATTGTGATCATCTAGTCTGACTTCCAGCATCACCCAGGCCAGAGAACGCCCCCACAATAATTCCCAGAGCAGATCTTTTAGAAAAACATCCAACCCTGAGTTTAAAAATTGCCAGTGATGGAGAATCCACAATAAATTGTTCCTGCGGTTAACTATGCTCACTGTTAAAAACGCACGCCTTATTTCCACTCTGAATTTGTCTAGCTTCAACGTCCAGCTATTGGATGGTGTTAGATCTTTCTCTGCTAGATTGCACTATCACATACTTGTTCACCTGTAGGTATTTATAGATATGATCAAGTCACCCCTGAACCTTCTCTTTCTGAAGCTAAATAGATTGAGCCCTTTGAGTCTTATTACTCTAAGGCAGGTTTTCTAATCCTTTAATCATTCTTGCAGCTCTTCTCTGAACCCTCTCCAGTTTATCAACCTCCTTCTTGGATTGTGCACACCAGAACTGGACACAATATTCCAGCAGCGGTCGCACCAGTGCCAAATACAAAGGTCAAATAACCTCCCTGCTCCCACTCAAGAATCCCCCGTTTATGCATCCCAGGATCACATCAGCTTTTTTTGGCCACAGTGTCACACTGGGAGTTTAAAACAGCTTCTTTTGGCTGCTCCGCCAGCTCGCACTTAGACTTGATGAGCAGGAATAGCACCCTTCAAATGATTATTTCCTCTCCCTTTCTTCCTGTTCTATCCCACTCGCATCTAAGCCCCTTGTTTGTGCGTCCCGTGCAGGGCACTTTGAAACAGTTCCACGCACTTCAAAAAGAGACAGGATTTCCTGTTTCTGCAGTCCAGCCAACTCCTTGATCCGTTTATTCAGCCGCTATCGTGCCAAGGTGTCCCTATGTTCTTGTTTGCCCTCTTCTTGAGTCTTTCTTTCACAGATTCGTTCCCTTCCCACCGCCTGCACTATGAAGGCATTTGCTTTATATTATAACATGTGAGATAAAGCTTACAACGGAGGGGGCATTGTCTATTCCTTACAACAAGGGACACTGGAGCCCCAGCTCTGTCCTTTCCTGAGCCAGGCACGTAATCTCTGAGTTTGCCCTGCTGTAAAATGGGGATAACAATACTTCACCTATCTCAGAGACTGGGGGAGGCTGAGTTCACTCATGGTGTCCAAGCTCTCTGAGTTCCTTCCCTGGGAAAACCCTGCAACCATCGCCTCCCATTCTCCAAAGAGACTCGTGATTTCGGGGGCCTGACTTGAGACCCCTGGAAAGCAACCTGATGTTTTTCGAATGTGTTGAGCTTCCACACTTGGAGAATCAGGCCCCGGGATAGCGTCGTAGGTGGAGTGTTTGAAAACTGAGCTGCCCAAAATCATTAGCCACCAGGAGCGGCAGAAAGACCCTAGAAGGGGTTGGTGGGCACTGGCATCTGACCTGTGGACACGCCCTCCCTCACCTCCCCATCCCCTTGAATCCCCATCCTCATGTCACCCCTTCTCCCGAGGCCCTGCCCCCACACCACCTCTTCCCCCCAAGGCTGACGGAAGAATTCTTCCGTTGTCCTAGCTACTGCTTCTCGGGGAGGTGGATCTACCATCGCAATGGGACAGCTGCTCCTGTCACTGTAGTAAGTGTCTACACTGAGGCGCTGCGTTTTAAGTGTAGATGTAGCCTTATTCCTTCTATTATGGTAGCATCTAGAGGCCCTGATCAGGGAGTAAAGGTCCTTTTGTGCTAGGTGCTGTACGCACACATAAAATAAAACAGTCAGTACCCCAAGGAGCTTCCACGTATGAGACCCGGGACATGGATCGGCCAAATAAATAGGAACCTCCCCAACAGAACCTCCTGTTCTTTGTACAATAAAAACGCTTCCCCCCCACAAAAAGCACCTATTAAAATCGAAACAGGAAAGGGCTGAATTCTTTGTCTTCGGCACTTCTCTTAACTGGACTGAAAATGCAACCTAGCCATATAGACTGTTGCATGGCAACCTGGCTACCCCGTGTCATCATTTCCTATCATTCCACGGCTGGTTTGAATTTCAGGCTCTTTTGGATGCTCTACGGATACACGAACTGGGAAAAAAAAAATGTCCATTTATTTCACAACCTGCCCTCCACCCCTCTCGCTGCTGTTAAGTCCTAACAGCAAATTAGCGACCCGCTGCCAAAGGCAAACATACATCACCCTGTGACGGCTCCTTCTGCTTCCACCAGTGACCTTGAGAAAAGAAATAGCCAAGCGCAAACAAGTGGAGATAAGGGCTGGCTCTGGACGTGGCATTTTTATTTGCTCCAGGTGTGATTTACAAAGCTGTCACTTTGCTCCCTCAGCAGCTCCTGGCGGGAAGAGTTGCTTTCTGTTTCCCACTCGCGCAGCCATGGGAAGTGATTTAACTCTTTGGCTGCTCCGAGAGGGACACGCATGGTCAGTAAGTTGTGTCTACCGAGGCAGTGCAAGAAGAGGGCTGGAACCCTGCTGCTGCTAGCTGGCCTGCTTCGGCCAAATCCAGCTGTGGTGTAAGAAGGTGCAACTCAGCTGGAGTCAAGAGACCGGTTGCCTCTATTACACCAGACAGGCATTTGGTCCATGGTGCGTGTGTCTCCTCTGATTTTCCTGAGCCCACGCATCATAATTATTATTTCTCTTGTGATGTCACTGAGATCTGGACCCCATGCCGTAGGGACATACAGCTCCTGCCACAGGAGCTTACATCTGTCTAGGTAAAGGACTTATATGGCCCCTACCACTGTTGTATCTGAGTGCTTGACGATCTTTGATGGACATATCCTCACACCCTACTGTGATATAGGGAAGGACTACAGGGAAAGACAGTGTGACCCGGTGGATAGAGCATTGGACTGGGACTAAGGAGATCTGGCTTCGCCGCTGGCCTGCATGGTGATCGTAGACGAGTCTTTTAATCTTTCTGTGCCTGTTTCCCCATCTGTAAAATGGGGAGAATGACACTGACCTCTGCTGTAAAGGGCTTTGACAGCAACTGATGGAAAGGGCTGTGAGTATCCCCATTTTACAGATGGAGAACTGAGGCATAGAGAGAGTAAGTGACTTGCCCAAGGTCACAAAGTGAGGCTGTGGCAGAACCAGGACCTGATTTTCTGAGTCCCAGGTCAATGCTTTAAGTGCAAGTAACCAGTAACCACCACCTACTGGCTCTACAATCAGAACCAAAAGGGAACTTCCCTCTGGGACGGAGGCGTTGAGGGCCGATATACTAAGGTGGTCTCAGTGTAGCTGCTCTTTGACTACCTTACGGGACTGTTCTGCTCATCCTACACAGGAAGCCACTCACCCATTAGCTGTATCCTGCAGAATGAAGGAGCGGCTCCAAGGCCGGCACAGTCTACCCTGGTCTTAATCCGATACATCAGGATCCTCACCCGCTATTGCAAACGGGCTCTCAAGGTGCAGCGACTTGTGTGTTTCACCTGCAGGGCGGGCTACTCCAGAAGAAAGAACTTCACCTGGGTTTTTGGTTAATCAGCATTCTATGTCCTGCTGTTTGGGATATGCTCCTGATATGGACATGGACACGAAGCCCCCAAAGTGCAAAGGCATGCGAAGCGCTGTAGAAAATCCCCCCCCCCCCTCAGCTACTGAAATCCTGACTCCAAAGAGTCAAAATCCCATCTTTTAAAATTGGAAGATGCCAGACACATAAGCATTTACTAATACTTGACCTTGGAATCCCAATCTTCCACCCCACCTTAGCCTCCCCCTGCTTTAAATCTCCTTTTCATCATGTAGCAGTGTGAAAGAATTGTCTTGTGATGATGGCAACGGTCTGTAATTCAGGAGTTCTGGGTTCAAGTCCCAGCCCTGCTACAGTTTTCCTGTATGGCCTTGGGCAAATTACTTAATCACTCCCTGCCACAGTTCCAAATAGCCACCTTGCATGTTATATCCCTTTCTCCCACCCGTCTATTCAGTCTGTAAACTCCTCTTTTCTCACTATGTGCACGTACCACACCCAGCACAATGGAGTCCCCATCCCAGCAGAGGCCTATTAAAGCTACCATGCTAAACACCTTCATTATCTGGGGCTGGTGAGTATGGAACCCCCGTTCTGAAAAGTGCGGACCTCAGATGTCATTGCGTGCTGATGCAATGTCACGACATAGAATCATATCAGGGGCAAAAATTGGGGATTGGTCCTGCTTTGAGCAGGGGGTTGGATGAGATGATCTCCTGAGGTCCCTTCCAACTCTGAGATTCTATGATTCTAACATCAGGGTTGGAAGGGACCTCAGGAGGTCATCTAGTCCAACCCCCTGCTCAAAGCAGGACCCATCCCCAACTAAATCATCCCAGCCAGAGCTTTGTCAAGCCGGGCCTTAAAATCCTCAAAGTCAGGAGATTCCACCACCTCCCTAGGTAACCCATTCCAGTGCCTCACCACCCTCCCAGTGAAATAGTGTTTCCTAATATCCAACCTAAACCTCCCCCACTGCAACTTGAGACCATGGCTCCTTGTTCTATCACCTGCTACCAGTGAGACATGAGGATACCAACTTTGTGATGGGGCATTACAGCATCCTGACACTCTTCTTTTGTCCCACAGAGCACAGGCAAACAGGCAGAGACCCTCAGGGAAGCAGCGGCTGGGTGGACATCACCATGGGTGGATGTATCTCTGTCAATCGGGCTGTAAAACAAAGTTCCGAGGAACAGATTCTTCTATCTATGCATGTGACTAATGCGGCATGGGCTTGGGGTAAGCCTGCTCTATCTCAGTGCTTGTCTGTACCTTTTCAGTGGGTGCAGCAGTGCTGACGTTCCCTATCCCCTGCACGGGCAGGAGTCCCCAGTAACCGGGTGTATGGCAGTTGGGCTACATGTACAACTTGCTCTCCAGCTAGACTATCCTAGGGTAGGGATGGGGGTCATCAAATAACAAACTACCTGTCTACAACAGTAACGAACCATACGTGAAAAGTAACTTGGGATGTAAGCTGCTGTCCTCACGCCTCATGCTCATTCCTACATCAAGGGTTATCTGCCTCTTCTTCGTATGGGAGGTGATTGTTCCACTCTCCTCAGCACTGGAGTCCTGTCTCCAGTTTGGGGAACCAGACTTGAAGAAAGTTGTAGACATATCAAGGAGTCCAGAGGAGAGCCAGGGGAACTAAGAGGTCCGGGAAACAGGACCTAGAAGGAAAGGTTGAAAGAACTGGGCATATTAAGTCATGCTCGTAGCAGGAGACGAGAAGGTTGAGGAGGAGCACAAAGACAGTTTTCAAATATGTTTTTAGGGCTGTTGGCCGTTGTTCTCCATGTCTACTGAGGGTAGGACATGAAGCAATTGGCTTAGTCTGCAGCAAGATGTAGGTTAGATATTAGGAAAAACTTTCTACCTATAAGGATAGTTAAGCACTGGAACAGGTTTCCAGGGAGTGGAATCCCCATCACTGGAGGTTTTTAAGAACAAGGTAGGCAAACATCTGGCAGGGATGGTCTAGATATATTTAAATCCAGGGCCACAGGTGGATGGACCAGATCACCTCTTGAGGTCTCTTCCATTTCTACGATTCCATGATTATTAGTCATACTGCTGGGCCAGATCCTCGACATAGCATAGCTGCTTTATAGCCGCTGTGATTCTTGCCCACCAAGTTTTCCAGGAAGTGTCAAGCGAGGCCAATTCATTCCAGCAGACAATCTGGCCCCATGTCATTAACCCAAACACTCAGACCCACTTCTACAAAATCCCCCAGCCCCTCCTGTTACTCACTTTAGAGGCGGGGAAAGTGGCCTTTCTGATGTTTTTGCAAACATTATTAGACTGTCAAAGAGAGGTGTCAGGCAAGGCTGCTGAAGAAAGGGATTTGACAAGTGTATTTATTTTAAAAGGCAACACAATTCAGCCCATTTAAAAGCACGGCAGAATTGTAAATGCTTCTGGGAATGAGCCATGAAAATATTGGTATCGGTAGGCTCTCTAAAATATAATTAAGAAAGGAGTTGATTGACTGAAGACAAATAGAACGCTAGCAATGAATGCAATTATAGAAAACATCAGCTCCCTTCCATTTCTGCTCTGGTTTGTGTTCATACTTGTTCTATGCTCGTGCTCTTATTGGTTCATTCACTGTGCAACCAGTAAAGATCCTGAGTGCTAGAACCTAGTCCAGTGAAGCCAATGGCAAAATGCTCCTTGACTCCAACACAGCCAGGAATTGGGCCCCAAATAATAGTCTTTGCAAGTAAAGGAATTGCTGGCATCGCATGTTATTTTGCAGAGGTTTCACTCAGCCAGACTTCCTTCAAGTCATGGGCCAGACCTTAGGTTTGGGCAGATGAGCACACAGCATATCTCAGGACCAGGGGCATAAAACTGAGTCCAAGACACCTTGGTGCTTCCTTGGTCCTGGTGCCCAGTCAGGTCTCCATCATACTTTAGAGTAGCCCTCAGGTGCTGAAGATAACCTTAGGAATGATCTCACTTGGAAGCCTGTGTTCAGATCTGACCACCCCATCTCAACAAACATATAGCCAAAGTAGAAGGGCTTTTCCCATTCCATGTCCACCACGCATGTATAGACCAGACCAAGGCTGCAAACTCTACCAGGCTTGCTTCAAAACTTCCTTGAAAAAAATAAATCCTCAAAATTCAGTTAGAGAAATTTACCCCAAATGCATTTAGCTGCAGTGGCTCTTTGCCCTGCGAAATAGGGTTGGAAGAACAGCTGGTCAGGAATATTTCAGCTGCTCTGGTTTGTTTTGTTTTGTCAAAAAATGCCAGTTGGTTGAAACCAAACCTGTTTGTGAAACCAGGCTAGGTACATCAAATTTCCCAACTAGGAAAAAAAGTCGAGAAAAGACGTTTAGATGTTGTCGAAAAGTTTTGATTTGACGTTTACAAAACGAAAAATTCCATTTCCAAATGACTTCTCATTTTGAAAATGAAGCTAATTAGACTGAAGCAAGTTTAAAACTACAGGATCAAAAAAAAAATGTCAAAATCAAAACAAAACTTTTTAAAATGATCAAAATGAAACATTTCATTTGACCCTTAAAAAGGAAAAGCAAAAAGGGTTTTCAGTTCACGACTATTTTTGAGATTTCAATTGTTCATCCCAATTCAAGACCGGAAGCATTTCAAACTTGAAAATAGTCACAGAATGGGGAACCTGTGTTCCACTCCAGTCTAGTTGAAAAGAACGTCTGGTTTTTGTAATCCTACCAACAATTTAGACATAAAGTAAGAAGTATGGGTGAGCTGCCTCTTGCGTCGATATTTCTATTAAATGGACTGCGTGGACCGTGCTGTTTTCTGTCACGTACTGCAAGTTGAAAGCGTATTGGGGGGAAAAAGATTCATCTGGATAGCTGGAGAAGTTGGAGAATCCTGGCAGTTGCCAATGGCCTAGTAGTAGTAATAAAATGTCATAATAATAAACACCTAGCTCTTGTATAATGCTTTTCATCAGTAGATCTCAAAGCACTTTACAAAAGGGGTCAGTATTATTATCCCCATTTTACAGGTGGGGAAGTTGAGGCATGGAGAGATGACATGATTTGCCCAGTGTCACCCAGAAGGCTAGTGGTGGAGCCAGAAATAGAACCCAGGATGCTTGAACAGTCTCCACGAGGCCACACTGCCTCCCATTATTTGTATAGTTTTACTGAAGTACTGCAACCCTGAGCTTGGAGGAAAATGTCATCATGGGTCCTGTTTCTGAATCATTAGTTCCAGGGGATTTTCCCCCTCCTCCCCTTTCTTCCCAGAATATTACAACAGACTACGGATCCCAGGGAGGAGTGGATCTGCTAGGGAAACCAGACCACCCTTACCAGAGAGGGCCCGTAGGGGTGGCTACTAGCCAACCCTTGGGTCCATTGAAAGAATGAACACGTTGATGTGGAGATGCTGTCAGCAGATCTCAGAAGCAGATACATACACGCTGACTGGAATTTCTGTTTCTTGCTTCAGTTCAGGGATAAAGGAAAAATAACCCCATGTGGCTGTTAAACTAACCCGCTAACAACCTGCTGCCTCTTAGAGTTACCAACACCTTCGGCAAAGCTACTTGCTAGAAGAAGCCCCTGTGGTGGAAAAATAAAGCATTAGGGTCTGACCCTACAAATTGCTGAGGCCCTTTGAGAGGTGCAAAGTGTCCTCAGCTCCCAATTAAGACATATGTTGCTGTTATGAGGTTATTACGGGAGAAATAAGAACACAGGCTAGGCAAATTGCCCAACTGGGAAAAAATACCTTTTATACCTGATGTGACTATAACAGGACATGTTGGCCTTTTAAGATGGGTTCCGGAAATAGCTTGGCTTGGTTCCTGATTGCAGCCCTGAATGCTGGGAGTTGTAGTTCCCAGGGGGACCATGTGACAATAGGCTGCGGCAGGAATGCTGGGTAGGGATATAAATAAAATCCCTTTTCTCAGAACAAAGAGACTTTTGAGCGAGACTTCTGTTAACCTGGAAGGGGTGGGATTTGTTTTTGCTGGAAGACTAAATTAACACACCGAAGAGGCAGCATCTGCATTTCTGTGGTGAACCTGTTAAAACCCGTCTCACAGTGTCTGTTTCTTAGCTACGTACATGACGTCCATCATTATAGCATCTGAGTGCCTGGTGGCTTCCGAGGGAAAGGGGCAAGGTGTGTGGTGAGACCAAGAGTCTTAAGATGACTCAACACTTCTGAACGACTTGAGTGCAGCCACAAAGAGACACTGTCTGCATAAAGATGGCCTCTTTCTGGCAGCAACACTCCTGTTTTCCAAGGGCTAGTGACAAAGTAGTTCTTATGTATCCTGCTGGTAATGGTGTCTAAACCTTCCTCAAGGCAGAGATCAAATACTGGATCCACCCACAGGAGATACATCAGTAACCTGAGAATATTTAGCCCATAGTTCCAAATGAACTCACCAAGAGGCCTTGCATATGCATTGACTAATGTGGGTGATAACATGGCACATGCTGGCTAAGTTCACGGCAGGCAGAACTCTTTCATTGCGTCACTATTAAAGGTGGTTGCAAAATGAACATCAGTTATGGATGCACTTAACCCCTGGGAAAGTTCAGACCTGGAGTCAGGTCTAAATTCTGCCATGGACAATGATATATTTCTGCTGTGGATTTTAGACAATATGCTGCCCCCTGTGGAAGTCAGTACAAAAATGTTTTGGGGCTGGATAGTGTTAACGTGGGCACTAGTGTCCTCTTCTGGAGGAGACCTGAACTGCTCACCTCTGCTTAAGAGACTCTGACGCTGCCAGAGGATGTGGGGTGTCTTCGTCAGCATGGCTGGCTGCTGACTACCGGAAGAAGAGACTGAGTTCTCTGCTGCCACTTGTCCATAACACCCAGCACAGTGATAAGAGTGAAGTCCAAGCTAATCACAGATTGGTTACAATATTCTCCTAGGCTCATTGGTTGTTAGAATCTTCTGGGAAATAATTCATTTGTGATCCAGTTCCTCGTTATTTGCTTGACAGATGTTAACCAAGGGGCTGATTCAAAGCCCACTGAAGTCAGTGGCAAGACCCCATCAGCTCCAATGGACTGTGGATCGAGGCCTAACTGAACAAGCCTTCTTAATGTTCTTACAAAGGAAAATAGCCCACGAGGTCCTCAGTGTGGCCCAATGGCTTGAGGTGCCATTTTGCTTCCCTGGTGCAAAAGGATTCACTTTTGCTTCCCCAGTGCAAATCACGATGACTCCCTAAAGCTTCAAGATCTTCTGCTCCTGACTAACGTGTCCTTTCCATGCAACAAAGTCAATAGAAACTTTGGGGATGGCTGTTGTGTATTTGGGGCGGCACCTCAAAGCTTTACATTCCTCTTGGCTCAACAGGGCCTTGGTCATAATTAGAACTACACACCGCTACCTTGTTGCTTTTTTAGCTGTTTCCATGGCAGCAGGCCCTGCAGTGAGAACCAAGCCTTGGCTGAAGGGAGGTGAGGGGGGGAGATACCGGTTGTGAAGCGGGAGGTCACTGACAGCTGAGGAAGTGCAGGGCCTGAGCTCCCTTCACTTGTCCCCCGGGCGGGTTGAGGCTTTCTAGCTCCCAGCAAGTGTAGGGGAGAGCCAGGCTAGTGTTGCTCGTAATTAGTTGTAAAGATCCCACAGGGATTTTCACTGTGAGTGGAAAAGGTTTATGTTTACAGCGACGGAGCCCTTGGGAGGGGGGGTTGGAAAGCACATGGAAAAGCAAGCACTTTCGACTCTTCCGGCTTTTCCTTTCCGTGACCCTTCCCCTAAGCATGGGGTGCAACCATTGAGCATGTGTATGTGTACAGGGCAGTCGGCGAGCAGAGAGCTCAGAGAAACTCTGTGCGCTTCTGTTTTCAGTATCTTTTACAGGAGCCGTGTCAGTTCTGTGATCAGCATGCTCGTACGACTGCATGTCTGGGCTTCAGCGAATCTCCCGCTCATTCAGAAGCCACAGAGCAGAAAGCGGTAGGGCCATAAACGCAGCCACTGAGCAAGCAGGGGGATGGTTTTCTCGCTCAGGAAGCACATCCCTGTGCACCACCTTGGTGCCTTCTGAATTCCGAGATGATCCAGTGTCTGGGGCTGCTCTAAATTATGGCTCCCAATGGAACTGTTCTGGCTAATCCACCTTCCCACTCTTGAGCCACCCCCTTCTCAGTTTGGCTCCCTGGAAGGACCCTATTCCAGGGGCGCTGTAGGGCTGCCAGTGGCTACGCCACCCTAGCATTATGGGAGTTCCTGTTGGGGAACCAGGGAGAATCTTTAAAGAGAATGTTACAGAGTGACTTGGTCACAGTCAATAAGTACCTACACAGGGAACTTTGATAAAGCAGAGAAAAGTCTGATCCAAGGGCAGGAAGTTGAAGTTAGACAAATTCAGACTGGAAAAAAAGGGAGTAAACTTTTGACACTGCTGGTAACCAAGGGCAGGAAGTTGAAGTTAGACAAATTCAGACTGGAAAAAAAGGGAGTAAACTTTTGACACTGCTGGTAATTAGCCACTGGAACAATTTACCACGGGTCATGATGGATTCTCCATCGCTGGCAATTTTTAACTCAAGAGTGAATGATTTTCTAAAAGATCTGCTCTAGAAATTGTTTTGTGGGGAGTTGGCCTTATACAGGAGATCAGACAAGATGATCACAGTGGTCCCTTCTGGCCTTGGAATCTATTAATCTATGATACCCTTTCGACTGGATTAGAGCCCAGAACTGGGGATCTTTGCATCTGCACTGTAGGCAGAAGAGCAATGTTTTGTGCCTCACAGCCCAGTGTCTCATGAGTTTTTGGAGTATCCTTCATTGACAGCTGTGTGAAATTCCCAGGTTTCTTGGGTCTATTTGTTAACTTTTTAAATCCAATCCAGATTTTCATGGAATTTCACAGGGTGCGAATGAGTAAAGCGAACCCATGTTAATGTTGGGACATGCCATGTCTTTTGCATGACATCCCGCCTGCCGGAGGAGATAGAAAAGGTGGTGGGAGGTGATCAAAAAAGCATGACAGCCTCTAACTCTTTTTGGGTAGGAATTAGATGACCGGTCAATCTCCCAGTGAAATGCAACTTTGCCTATCCCAGCCCCCGCTCCTCAGCCCAGAATCATTCACTAGGCAACTTGGCTAAAAAACATTTAGATTCTTATCAACCTAGAGAATGGGATTAACTCTAGTGAAATAATAGATTCTTGGAGACTAATATTCTAGCAAAGACAAAGAAAAAGAAAAGCAGTGAAAGCACATGAATCCTCTGTCTTAGGGGAAATGGTTTGTCTTGCAGATTTGTATGTCCCTACTGCCACCATAAACAGGATTACAGGGGTTTCTGCAGTGCTTTCGGCTGATTGATCACGTAACTAGTTTATGTAATAAGCTCTGAAAAACGAGCTGTGTACAAAAGCAGAGGTGGAATTCCATGTTGGCCTCTAAGTGGTTTCCAAACTGAATTGCAGCTGTAAACAAAAAATGTTTTCTAAATGCCAGCCCAGCAATCTCACCCAAGTCTTGTAGAGTCAAGATGTCTTCTTTCTGGCTCTGGCATAATCACCATTATTTGTGCTGGAAATGGCTCTACTTGATGATCACTTTAGATAAGCTGTTACCAGCAGGAGAGTGGGGTGGGAGGAAGTTTTGTTTCATGGTCTCTGTGTGTATATAATGTCTTCTGCAGTTTCCACGATATGCTATGCATCCGATGAAGTGAGCTGTAGCTCACGAAAGCTCATGCTCAAATAAACTGGTTAGTCTCTAAGGTGCCACAAGTACTCCTTTTCTTTTTACGGATACAGACTAACACGGCTGTTACTCTGAAACCTGTCATTAGTTATTCTATGGCTGATGTCACCAGGTGGCGCTATTATACATAGTCTTCCAAGTTCTTTTCTTAAGTGTGTGAGCAAGTTTGGACTCTTGGGAAGAAATGTGGTATTGGTGTGTGGGGGGGGGGGTGTTTGGGCTACGCAAGGTTTATTTGTTTAAGAGGCAGCTTGAGAGAGAAGCAGCTGTGCAAGCCTCTGGATAGTGTGTTTTCTGCCCAGGGCTCTGATTAGAGTCAGCTCCTGAGGCACCTTTCCTTCTAGGGAATGAAGCATTTGTGTTGGGTGGAGATCCCTGGAAGGGGGGATTACCCTGCGTGATGTCTGACCCCCCTCGTTTCAGGCTTGGTGTATATATACCATTTCTCTTGAATACCGAGGGCCAGATTCCCAGCTGGCATAAATCTGAGTAGCTCCATTGAAGTCTGTAGAACGACACCGATTTACACCAGCTGAGTATCTGGGCTACTGGATCTGAACAGAACCATTTTGGTCACAGAATTCACCTCAGGCTCACAAGGCTGTGTGTGTGTGTGTATGCAGGGCCATCTACGCAGCACACACACCCCCCACCCCCACCCCCGGAGCTGCGTAGTTTGCATATGGGTAAGGACGACCCTGTGTGTACGAGACACAGTCATGAAGGGTGATGGCTGCCATCTTGTCTGACATCATGCTGGCCTCCAGAGCTAAACTCATGAGTCTCTACAACTTGAGCTAAAAAGCCAGTCTTGTGGTTCTTAAAGAGATAGGAATGTGGGGGAAAGAGCTGATTAGCTAGATGGGCTGTCAATCACGCAAGAGAGGCACGGGAGGGACTTCTTCCTTGCAGAGGGTTCTGGGTAGGGAAGCCCTTTAAAAAAACTCCCTGGCTTCCCACTGGGAGTCAGAGTTGCAGGAGGAAGGGACACTTGGAGGAACCTGGACCTGTTGCAGTTATGTTATAGGACAGATTCTTGGTGGGGGGGGTCTCGTTCTTTTGGGGAGGGGGAGAGAAGAGAGGGGATTTAAAATAAATCTTGGTATTTTTAAACACCTCCAAGTTGGGTCTTGCTGCTCTGTTGGCCAACCTTGCTGCTGCATTTTTCCAAGCGGCCTCTGTAGCTGTGGGAACTGGAACAGGCACGCATCCTCTTTCGCTCGAGCCCAGAGGGGATCCATAACACACACGGACCGGTGGGGTGAAGAAATATGCCTTTGCGATCATCAGAGGATTTCCACCGGCGACCACTCCTCCTCACCAAGAGAAACACGAGCAGGCCAGTTCAGCCCGCCTACATGCAGGTCACATCTTACACTCAGCATGATGGACAGATGGGAACCATCAAAACCTGATGGTTGAGTGACCCCTGCTAGCCATCCTCTTCTGGAGCCCATTACTGTATGTGCCACAGTTTACAAATCCCCACCAACGCAGACCCAAACATTTGTTTTTGAAATCAAGGAGTTTTTTCTTTGAGTAGAGCAAAGCACAATAAGCTAAACAAATTAGGTCATGCTTTGCTTTGCGTGATCTACAGCCCCATGGGGGAACGGAAGCTCACACATCCTTATGTTCACGGTGTGCCTTCGCCCACTCCAGAATTAATAAACTAGCGAAGGTGGAGATGGGGGCTGAGGGGAGGAAGGAGGACAGGGTTGTCGCTTTTGCTTCATGATCTTGGAGAGAGCTACTCTGGAAAATGACTCCTGAATACCTGTAGCTGCATCTAATTAACTTCAGTGAGGTTTTATCGTGGCAGGAGCTGCTGCAGACAGGCACCCACAGTGCCATGGGTCTGGTGTGTTCTCATTGCTGGGGCCAGTGAGATTGTGTTAAGCTGTTCTGCCCTTCAGTAGCAGACACATCTAGGATGTGAAAAATAAGCCCCTTGACTAAGGAGGCAGGTTGGTGTTTGTAGTGCCTACGTCAAAGCTTGCAAAATAAGCTGGCCTCTGCCCCCCTCGAGGACAGCCGTGATCCAAAATGCCCAGGCTTGGTGCCGGGCTATATCCTCAGCTGGTATAAATTGGCATGACTCCGTTAATTTCAATGGAGCTAGCCCCGATTCACCCCAGCTGTGGCTCTGGCCCACTGAATGCTAGTTAAGTGAAACAACACATTTGAAAGCTATAGGAGGATGAAGACAATTTAATGGGAAACCTGGGGTGTGAAAGTAAATGGGCACTAATGGGCCAGATCCTCGTCAGATGTAAATCAGAATTGCTCCCACGAAGCCCATGGAGTTGCACTGATTTCACCAGCTGGTGATCTGGCCCATCTCCTCTAGCTGTGTGGGCCCTTGAGGAAATAGATCAAACAAAGTGACACCTTTGTATTGGACAAACAATGAAGGGACAGCTTGGATCAAGAATGCCGGTGTGAACAGTTACAAAGAATCCCATTATCATCCTTTCCATAATTAAAATCACAGCGAGGGCCAGATGCACAACTGGTGTAAAGCAGGGTAGCTCTGATTTTGATGGCACTATACTGATTAACACCAGCCGAGGATCTGCTCCATAGTAGCTAACTGCAGGGAGGTTGTGTGATCGGTCAGTGGAATAGGGGACTGGGCCTCGAAAGACTCTCCAGTTGTATTCCTGGTTATATCTTGGTTCTGGACTTCCCACCAGTGATCCACTTTGTGCCCGTGGGAGATCACATGACTTCTCTGAACCTCATCAAAACCATCTGTAAAGTAGGTTTGACATTGCTCACCTCACCTTAATTTGTGGTGGGACTTAATTTTTTCACAAGCTCCTTAGATGTTTCTCTTCAGAAGAAAAGGGGACTTTAAACTTGACTGGTGTGTAAGCAGATTTGGGGGAAGAGGGAATATAAGAAATTGTCACTGGTTTTCTTAAAGTACCATAGACAGGATATGCTAGTTAGCCCATAGGAAACACTGAATCCATCGAACATTCCCTCCAAAACACTTTTGTCATGGACTGGGTGCTGAATGCAAATCCCGGAGGCTGGACATTGTTTTGGGTGCGAGTCGGCAAGAAGCGGTGGAACACCCGAGAAGCAGCAGAAAGCCAAGGAGAAATCCAGAGCAAGCCCTAAAAGCATGGCCCTGAAAAGAAGCCTAGCAACAAGGCTTTTGGGACAGAGTACTGTCTGGAACAAGGCTTGAAACTGAGCAAAGAAACTGCCTCTTGCCATTTGATTCCTATGGTGTTTGGACTTTCTTTGTAAATAGGATTGCATCCAAGAAATACCAGGCTCCGTCATCAATATCTCCTGACAGCAACAACCCACAAGACCCCCCAAACTGGCTAGTGGCTTGGGTCGAAAGGGTCAACAACTTGTTTCCATATCTCCCAGGGGAACAAGAAATGCAGCCTCTTTCTTTACAAGTTAAACATACAGTGGTGAATATCTTGCAAAGCCAACATTCATTCAGTATCTACCAACCTTGTTACATTATTCAAAACCTGCCGAAGTCAACAGTAACCCACTCGCCCTCTGCCACACTCACTTGGCACGTGGAAGGGGATCAGCGTGTTGATAGAGTGTCAGAGCCCCTTGGATTCTGAAGTGATCATCTATCATTGTTAAGGAGTGTGTGTGTGGGGGAGGGGGTATTCTCTATTTTTCTTGCACAATTAAGGCTGTGTTTTTGCCCTTTATGAAAGTTGCTCTGAGACAACACATTTGGAAAGCTGCTTCTGACCGAGCCGAAGCATCTTCAGCCCAAATTGTAATCCATGACGCAGAGAGCCTGCTTAATATCAACCAGGATGCCATGATTTGGTGGCTTATTTTCCAAAGGTCAGATTGCAACACCCTTCTTGAAGGATCAATGGGACTCCTCAAACAGTAAGATACTCTGCAGCAGGACTAAGGGTAGCAGACTGTTTGGCCCTAAACATACAGAGTCGGATTCTGCCCTAGGACGTGTGTATCAGTGACTCGCTTTGACATCAGGGGGGGCCGTAACAGGCATTTGAGAGCCAAATTTGGCCCTGAGATGTTAAACTGAACCACAAGCTCCAAACAAAATCGTAGGATTTAAATCGCTGGGAGTTGCTATTTCCAAACGCTTTCCAAGCACCAATATACCTGAGTGGAATTATGAGAATTTGCCCCCTATGGCCTTTCAACAACATTTCAGACTTCAGTGCTTAAAATTAGTCGTCTATATTTCACCACCTACATATAGGTGGCCTGATTTTCAGAGATGCTGGGCATCAGGAGCTCCCAATGAATTTCCAGGGCTGCACTTCAA
The DNA here is from genome assembly GCF_015237465.2 of Chelonia mydas. Taxonomy (NCBI): domain Eukaryota; kingdom Metazoa; phylum Chordata; order Testudines; family Cheloniidae; genus Chelonia; species Chelonia mydas. The sequence goes on from NC_057850.1 coordinate 255,740,217, forward strand.
AGGCACAACCTAGCCCTTAGCTAACAAAATGTGTCTTCAAAATGATCCTCGGTGTGGGGCCTGACACTCAGAGGAGAAAGTGGGAGACTAAACTTTATTTCCTGGCCCTGCCACATGATCAGAGTTAGGGTGATGTAGGTAGCCGTTCTGTCATATGATGGAGGTGAGTATCTACTGTCTTCACTGGCTTTTTGTTATAGTTATCTGCTTCTGCCTCTCTCAAAACTACTGTTCCACGCTCAAAATAAATGTTCTCTTGTGCCCCACAGCTAAAGCTACTCTGGCTGCTTTGGGAGGATCTAACTTCTGTAAGCAAAAAATGGGGCATAACTTGTATAGAAAATTATCACCCCACCTGCCCTCCACTAACAGAAAGACATCAGATCTTCCCTCTTCAAATGGTTGCTCCTGGCATCGCAAACGTATTTAAACCAGCAAACCAGCCATCATCCTTCTCCAGGGGCTGAATTGGTGAAATTTCCTGGCCGTGTCATGCAGCTGGTCACTCAAGGTGATCACAATGGTTCCTTTTGGACTTCAAATCTATTGTTAGCTAGTGTGCATGTCACTAAATCTGTAGCTGACGCGGGGGTTCCACAATGAAAAGGGAGCGAAACATGGTCGCGACCAGTGAAAATGACACAATGGTTGACTCAGTGTATCAGATCAGTAGCTGGGGCTTATTCTGCAAAGTGTCAGGAGGGGGTAGAAGAGTCTGTTTGTTTCTGGGTCACACTTTCTGCCCCGGGGGAAAACACTGACTACAGACATGCATGTGCACTTGTTGTCATGCATGGAAAACCTTTTGTACCTCCCCAGCCAACGCAGCCTAACTCAAGCATATTTCCATCCACCAACCAGGTGAGTTATGCCAGCAAGCCAATCAGGGTAGTTTTGTGGCCACCAGAGACTGCAGTGCAATGAAAGCCCAGTTCCCAGCACAGACTCCCACAGAAAGTTATACAACTGCGCCTTCCTTTCTGTTCCCCTGGTTGGTCGGCTGGAATATCAGACATTCCTAGGTGCCTCCTGTATCCCACGCATATAAACTGACACTTCACTGCCAGAGCCTTTAATTTCTTGTGGTCAACCACTCTCCCCTGCGACTTCTCAGGAGGAAGCATTACATTTCCTCATGCTGGCTTTGAACTTCTGGATTAGCACTTACCCTCTTGAGCTCTTCCTGTACAAAAGGATTTTTGTTCTGCAGCCTTTTGGGGAAACCTTGGGTGGCCGCTTCCAGGTCTGCCAATCCTTCTTCAGTCCCAAGGGATAAAGTCCTGCCTCAGTGTGTGATTCTGAGGCAGAGGGGCTCCTCATGGCTAGCATGATCTACGGCCCTCCCTCCTCAGCAGAGCTCCCACCAATGTCACTTCAAGGCCTGCACAGAGACCAGGGACAGAATATGGCCCTTTTGTGATCACGGAGCTCTTAGTTATTATCATGATCACTTAGTTGCTCGGTGATGTATTGTTGCATCCAACATCACTTGCGGGGAGAACGGGGAGAAATTTTGCCCAAAGATGCAGAGTAGGGGAATAAGACAGATCATTGCACAAGCTGAGTATCATGGAGCTCCTGGGGAATGCTCTCCACTAGGGAACAGTTTGAGTAGGCAGGAGGACATGGCTTCTTAGCCCTACACCCCCCCCCCCGTGCATTGGCAGTTCCAAGCCTGCAAAGGGGACCCTCCTACATGGCAGGCTGGCTTCACACAGAGCTATGCTATCAGTGGGCACCCAGCCGTGGCAGAGCCGTGGTCCTTTCTTGCAGGGAGGGGTCAGTGAGAGCGAGTCAGTGCTGCTCCCAGGAGCACTAATTGCTGATGGTCTTTGTGGCAGCTTCTGAAAGGGAGACACAGTCGGAGCAAGAAGGGAAGTCGCGTAGCTTTGTGAATAGACCGGAGGAAGGAGGGAGAGTGGGAGGCTGCTGTCTTATCCAACAGCCGGTGTAATCAGAGCACACCATCGGAGGGCTCAACTACATTCCAGAGGGTAGCTGCCTTTGTGGGTAGGGCACTGATTGGATTTCCTAGCTCCGTCCCCCAGAATTCCTGCTTGACCTTGGGCAAGCCCCTCCAGCTCTGTGACTCAGTTTACCCATCTGTGAAAGAGGAGTAAGTTTTCCTCTGTCTATTGAGATGGTAAGCTCTCTGGGGCAGGGACTGTCTCTTAGGTGACGAACACCATAAGCACCGGCACCGTGGGTGCTCTGGGGCTGGAGCACCCACAAGGGAAAAATAGTGGGTGCTAAGCACCCATCAGCCACGGCTGTTCGGTGGCTAGGGGAGGCACTTGGGGGAGGGCGGTGAGCAGTGATTGGGTGGGGGACCTCAAGGGAGGGGCAGAGCAGGGGCAGGAAAAGGCAGAGCGGGGGTGGAGCACCCCCAGGGGAAACTAAAAGTCAGCACCTGTGCCACACACACACACACACTAACACAAGGGGACCCCAAACATGACCCGCTTTTGCATGCACAAGGTCTCTGCTGATTTCAATGGGAACAGCACCCACTTGCATTCAGGAGCAGACTAAGCCACTGAAACAGAGGCTGGTTGGAAAATGGCAATTTTCAGATGGTTGGAAATATCTCGTGACATTTTCTCCCACCCCATTGACCAAAAATGTGGAAGGTACAAACATTCTTCATGAACATGTTCGTGCTTTGGTTTGGGCGGGGGAATTGGATGGGAGAAGGGTTGACCCGCTCTAGCCACGTCCCGCTTCCAGTTGCACCGTAGTAAATTCAGAGTGACTCCACTAACCTCAGTGGACTTAGAATCACATCGATATAAGCAAGAGCAGAAGCACTTGATTCACGCCCTCTGCAAGGAGCGCACGCTTTGATACCGCGTCAGATTGAATGCGAACAAGTCAATCTGTTGGGCCAGATCCATGCATAGGTCTATGCGAATAAAAGCAGAACCTCAATGGTGTAAGGTCTGCCAGGAAGGGACATTTTGGCGTTGGTTTTGATGTAACAACTGGTTCCATGTTAGAAAGTACCGACTCCTCTGCAATGGGATCGGAACAAGCTGAGAACGAGATTTTCTTTTCAATCTATAATAAGAGTGAAGCAGGCTGGAGTGGAAGACGATGAGATTTCCCTCTGACGAATGGGTCACTTGAGCATTGCTTAATGACCCTGCAGACTGATTCGCTTGCCATAAAGCTGCAGCCCTGGCTATTATAAATGCTCTCGGAGCAGGCTGGAATTTGTGGACTAGAAGAACCAGTGGAAAGGGGCCTTGTTTGGTCTTCACCTGCTCGTTCTTGGCCAGAGGTCAGATAGGTGGGGGGCCAAGCTTCTGCTGCTTTCATGCCTCTGACACTGATGAAGCACTGGACGTGTTCTGTCTGGTGCACTGCGGCTGGGAGCTGTTTTCCATGCGTGTGGGGTGAGGGTCCTCTGACGATATAGGGACTAGCAGGCAGATCAATCAGAGAACAGATGCTGCTCTCGGTTGCGGCAGTAGGCATGCAGAGGAACGCCACGGACTTCAGCGGCTGGGTTTGCAATGGTGTAGCTGAGCGCAGAGGCCAGCTCGATCAGTAGGAACAGAGGCCTGCTGTTGCCAAATCTATTAAACACCAGGATGCTTTCTGCAGAAAGGTGGCCATCCCCTTTTTCAGAAGCTGGCTTCAGACATGGGCTCGGCAGCTTGTGTGCAATTGTAACCCACACATCTCCTGCGTGTGGTGTTCTGTCCTCTCTAGTGGCACCAAGACCATTTAGAGAGCGAGAGATTAATGAGTCTTCTCTGCAGCCTTACCTAAGAGCCAGTTGGCTTTTAGCTCATGTTGTCGAGGATCATGCACTAAGCTCCAGAGGTCCCCAGTTCGATCCCACCCGCCCACGACCGGGGTCTGTCAGCATTTCACAATAATGAGCAATGAATAGGTAAAGAATGAAAAGATCAGTCTGGTGAGGGAAAGAGTGAGGAGAATTTCTAGGCTACATGGAAAGAAACCGTTCTCGCTTAGCCTGTATAAAATAAAACATAGGAAGCAGAAGTGGGGCCAAGAAGAGATCTGGGGGTCAATGGAGCTGTGCTGATTTGACCCCGTGGAGGACAGAGTGCACGTAATAGTGACTGGGGTGAAAAATTCCAGAGGAAGCACTTTCCTTTTGGATTAAAAAAGGGGGAGATTCTGTTGCAATCAGACCTTTCCATGGGAAGAGAGCTATTTCAGTGGAATTTTCCATCAGGAAAATCAAAGTGAAGCATTTGGGTGCATTTAGGCTGGCCTAAAACAAAACTACAGGTGGAGGGCACGGTGCATTATGGGAGAAGAAGTCTGGCCAGGGTAGGGTGACCATACATCCCGTTGTGGCCGGGAAAGGCCCTTTTTTAAGCCTTGAACCAGACGTCCAGACGTTTTTGGCAAAAGAAATGGGGTGCAACCCCTAGTGGGGCACAGCAGAGCATGCAGGGGGCAGGGGTGAGTAGCGATGTCAGCCCCGTGTGGGAAGGAGGGCTCAGGAAAACGGCTCGGCCCGGGCCAGCCCCAGGTAGGCGGGCGGCTGGGGGGGCTTGGGCCTGGGCCGGCTCTGCACACGGGGTGGGGAGGCCTCAGGCTGGCCCCGCACGCGGCAGAGAGAGGAGGGCCTCGGGCTGGCCCCGTGCGGGCAGATGGCGGGGGGGGGGCTCGAGTAGGCCCCGCACATCGTGGGGGGTGGGGGGTGGAGGGGACCTTGTTCCGGCCCCGCGCAGGCAGGAGGCAGGGAGGGCTCAGGCCGGCCCCATGTGGGAGGGAAGCAGGGAGGGTCCAGTTTTCCCTTTGGGAAAATATGGTCACCCTAGGCCAGGGGAAAATGGAACCTGGAACTCGAACTCCGACGAGGCACTGCAGTGCTCAGGCAGGCATGGAGGTGAAAGTTGACCAGACCCTAAATATTTCCACATTTAATTTTTTTTCCAAACTCTTTGTTCCATGAAAAGGTCTGATATTTTGACTTTGTCCCAATTTAGAATTGCAGAATTTCCTACAGGATCGAACTCCTAATTTTCAATCAGATCTAATATTTATACCGGCTGAGGTTCTGGCCTCTGATCTTTTTTAGTAACGGGACTCATACATCTGACAAAAGCAATATCCCAACTGGGTGTGAATATACACACCCACATTTATCCTTGGCCAAACAAAAAACCCACAGTGGTCAGTTCAGGCAGGCCATATCACACATAGGGCCTTAAAAACATCCACAAGATTTCGCATGAGTCACGTTGGATACAGGCGCATGGCCCAAGCTTAAGATCATTGAAGTTCTAGTGTCTTTTTGTTGCAGAGACGAAACAGTAAACTGTTTGTCTCTTAACTGCGCGTATATAGCTGTAGCCAGACAACCAGCCTCTCCCCCCCCAACCTCAGACCAGCATTGCTGGGAACACACAGGAGCCAAAACAACAGGGCACTTAACATAAATTCCAGCACAGCCTTTAGAAGCACAGGTGTGCTGCTACAATGTGCCTCTGGGAACATATACAACGATTAGGCTCACAGCAGACAGAGAAGCTGTGACAGACATGGCTCTTAGCCCCTACTAAATAGCGTGATGCACACACCCCAACATCCTAGGTGGGAAAATATTTACCCTAATAAAAGGAATGTCCAGTAGTCGAAACTTATTGTTTCTCTCCCTTGCAAGTGTAAACTCCTCTTGCGAGAGCTGGCGTCGCCCAGACAGACCAGCCCCAATTTGGCATAAGAAAGGAGAAAGAGAATAAAGGAGTACAGAGGTATAAGTATGGGACCTACAGCACCATGATTTTGGAGTGCTTTTCACTATCTATCTGCTGGTCAGATAAGTGACAGCCTCCCAAGGCTTCTGCAGCTAAGAGGGTCCCTAAGCCTTGTCCCTTATTCGTCTTTCCGCGGAATTGAGTGACCGATCCTGGCTTGGCACCGCTGGAATCGAGAGATGCAAGGAGGGTAAGAAGCACCCACACCTGATCTCCTATCTTTAGTGTACACATATTTTGAAATAGAGCTCTATACTTTGTTTTCTTTCTTTGGGATTGTGGCTTCAGTTTTTGTAACTTGTTTGTGTGTGTAACATCTCTACATTTAAATAAGTAGGCACTAGCAATTTTGTAACCACATGATTAGAATCTAGTTTAATAAATTTTGGTAACCATTGTGCATAAGCCTGACTTGTTTCTCTGGTTTACTGTAAAGCAGCCAACACAATTAAAGAACCTCAGCCGTTTTGGCTATAAAGCCTGGCCATTAGGTGAGAATACTAAGAGCCTAGCGTTGAGTTGTGCCGCCTCCACGGGGCAAACTCTTGGGGTGCCTGTCAGCCAATCCTGACTGCCCGCTGCGAAGGAGCTCTGAGCTCTAGCAGTTAAAGTCACGGGTGTGGAGAGGCTCTTAGTGCTGCCATTGGGGCACCTGTCAGTCAGTGTTGACTGCCCGCTGCGAAGGAGCTCTGAGCTCTAGCAGTTAAAGTCACGGGTGTTTAGGACCTTGGGGCATCCGTCAGCCTAGCCCGGGCTGCCCGCCGCGAAGGGACAGTGCGTCCTAGCGGTTAAAGTCACGGATGGTATAAAACGGGCATAGCTGGCACCTCACCAAACATCCTTGGCCATCGGCTAACAATAGCACACTAACTAACTGGGCTATATTTCTCTCTCCTGTCTCATCGATACAGAATTTTAGAGTCTACTACTTCCTTACTCACAGGGGTTTTCTGAGGGACAAATACATTAAAGATTGTGAAGCGCCCTGATGAAAACATCTGTGTAAGAGCTAGCGGTGTTATTAATATTCCTGCTATTAGCTAATGAAGATGCTCCTTTAACTCGGGGTAGAGGGCTCTGTTTTGAAGCTGAAGGAGTGTGTTGCCCCTGCTTATAATTCATCATTGGAGAGGGAGTTTGTCTAGTGGTTATGGCAGACATATAGGACTCAGGGCTACTTTAGTAGCGTGGCTACTGACTCAGTGTGAGACCTGTGCCAGTCATCTAGGGCTTGGCTCTATGAACACGTAGTTCAGGGCAAGCTGGGGTGTAAATCGACCCCCCCACGCCCCGGTCGATAGACATTAAGGCTATGTCTATGCTTGGAGCTGCGGGTGTGAGTCCCAGCCCAAGTAGACACGCTAGCGCTCGCTCTTATCAAGCTAGTGCACTAAACGTAACAGTGTAGCTGCGGGAGCAGGGGGAGCAGTGGCAAGAGCTGGCTGCCCCAAGTCCAAACCCACCCGAATCCCATTTGAAATGCACTCGGGGCAGCTAGCCCGAGTTACCACTCGCGGCTGTCGCGATGCTGCTATTTTTAGTGCGCTAGCGTGAGGAAAGCGAGTCCAGGTATTATCCATGCGAGCTGGGAATCACACTCCCAGCGCCGAGTGTCGACTTAGCCTGATTTCAGAGTAATAGCCGTGTTAGTCTGTATTCGCAAAAAGAAAAGGAGTACTTGTGGCACCTCAGAGACTAACAAATTTATTTGAGCATGAGCTTTCGTGAGCTACAGCTCACTTCATCGGATGCATACTGTGGAAACTGCAGAAGACATTATATATACTGAATGTCTATGTGGACCCACGTGCACTTTAATTTACTCCTGTTCCAAAGCGGGATAGATCAAAGTGCACTATGGGACTTGCAGTGCGTGGCAGCAAGTGTGGGATAAATTTATTAAGAGTCCGTACACTGCCTTTACCCTCTCTGGATCTCCGCTTCTCCCAGCTGGAAAAATGGGTACAGCTATATTTATTCCACAGGATTGTTGTAATATTTAATTCAGTGAATTAACCACCTTGCAGGAAAGCTGTTCCATGCAAATTAAATATTTATAAAAATGGTTGCACAACATGAGGAAGGAAAGACTTCTTATAGACAAGATCAAATCCCACCACCTTCTCCATAAAAGAAGGGATTTTCTCCAATGTCCTTGGCTAAAATTTAGCCTCCCCTAACCCTTATGTAGCACACTGATTCCATATCTGCACAAACTTCATGGTTGTCAGCTATTCCACAGCCTCTCCTATGCCTCATGGTCAGCAGCTTGGATAAAATCCAGAATTTCAGCTCCAAAATCATAACCTCATGCCTTTAGAGCTAAAGACAAACCTCTTCCTTTTATACTGGTGTTAGAGTACATATAACACCTAGCTAGCCACAATCTACGGACAAGATAGGCACACACTTGGAGGTCTGATGCTCCATCCAGGAGAGGGCAGTCGTGCACACTTGGAGGTCAGATGCTCCATCCAGGAGAGGGCAGTGGTGCACATCGCAACACTTGCCAAACTGTGTGCTAGCTGGCTGCTGTTATCCCCTCCAGAGGTGGCTGCATTTCAGTGGTGAAGCACTGGATACTTCAGGGAAAGTGATGGCATGCACATGTAAAACATTGTTATTAATTGTTTAGCATTTCTCATTGCAAAACGTTTCCTTTTTCAGGTTGGGCACCAGAATATGAGCTTAGGTTTAACTGAAGGTTGCAGCAAAAAACAATTTTCTCTACAAAACCTCAGGGACTGGAACTCAAGCAGTGATTCCCTAATGTATTTGTTCATGTTACAGTATTTATTTAGCTGATTAAAGTATGCCTGGGATAGGAATTTCTTCTGGCAAGTCCTGGAGATGTGTCAAGCAAACATCTAAATTCTGAACCCTGCCAATGAAAAGTTAAAATATAGCATACTCATTGCATGCCCTGCAGCAAATACCTCCAGCGGAGTGGAATTATTCAGGTAACGTGACTAGTTCTCAGCAGAAACATAACTCAAGCCATATCTAACTAAGGCACTTATATGGCCCTTGTACTGCAGTGCCTCCCAACTCTTTAATGTATTTACCTTCGTGATAGCACTGTGCTATAGGGAAATGTTATCCCCACTTTACAAGAGGGGAAACTGAGGCACAGAGACTACAGCCCAGATCCTGAAAAGTATTTAGGCATCTAACTCCCACTGGTCACACAGGGAGTCTGTGGCAGAGCAGGGAATCGAACTGGGCTCCATCAGAGTGCAGCGGTGTGCTGACCACACCCCATATGCCAGACTCCCTGTGCCATGGGGTGCAAGGGAACAAAGCCAGCCACACCATCTGGTGATTTCCCCTATGCTAAGCGAATGCCCAGCTGACCACTTGCAGCATGTTTTTGGCCCCTTTGTGTCACCAGAGGAGCAAAAAGGGGCTGTATCAGGGCCAGGGTCTATCCCAAAGTCCGTACCAGTGAACAAACAGCACAGAACTGCCTTGGGGCCCCGTCACCCCCTGCAGCAGAAATACCTGGAGTGGGGTTCCTAATTTGGAGGAAAACTCCATATGGGATTGTTCTCTTAGTGTTTATTTCTCCCCACTATGAATGGTCAGTGGTTCTCCTCCCCAGTGCTGTGCATCTGTGTGAATGCCTTGTTTCACTTTAAGCAGGCTTTTGGGCCTCCTTCATCAAGCTCCCAGCTCCCAGGATCAGGGAATCCTGAGTTGGCAGCTGCCCCAGGGACACCCCGCAGGGGATGAACCCAGAACAGCAGGAGGGATCTTGTGCCATTATCTCTATCCTGTGTTCCCTACAGCACTTGGGCAGGGATAGTGCACGAGGTCTTTCCTTGGCCTACCTTCCCTCTAGCTCCAGATTGCTATCGCCAGTGGAGGGATCTGGGCCAAGGAGAGAATTCTCACATCCCCACACAACCACATGGTCTGGGCCAGATCCTCAGCTGGCATGAATTGGTGCTGTTCCCTTGAAGTCAATGGAGAGCTTCATTTGTAGCAGCTGAGTGTCTGACCCACATTCCATGTAGAACATCTAAGTTCGCCATGATGCATACTCCACGAGGAAGCCCTGATTCTCCTCTCCCATCAGTGTGACTCCATCAGCCGAGTCGCTCTTGATATATGAATGAGGACAATCAAACTCCAACAATTCTGGGGGAATTTAGTTAATTCACCTGAGAGATTTATTATCCCCAAATTCAATCTCAGATAGAAATTCTCTGTGTTCACCCTAAGCCCTGTCCTCTGCCTTTCCAAGCCTGGGCCTACCTGCAGGATCAAAGGTAAAGGGTGAACATTAGTGCATGTAGAGTTGACTGCTGCAAAAAGCTCCAATAACAACAGAGAATGACGTATCCAGTCTCTCTGTGGAAATCACACCCTTCAAAATACCTGCAATGAAATCTCCTGCTGTAGAACCACATCATCTCATTTAGGCCGTGTATGTTAGTTTATTTTACCCCTTTCCATTGAGGAATCCCCAAATGCTCTAGCTTGCACCTTTTTAGATAGTAGGCCTTGATAACTTCCACCCAAGAGTCCTTAAAGAGCTGGCTGAGGAGAACCCTGACCCCCGGATGTTCATTTTTAATAAATCTCAGAATACCAGGGAAATTCCAAGAGTCTGGAAGTTTGCTAATGCTGGATGGAACATGGATGATGATAAGATGTGGAGTATTTTTTAAAGAAAAAGGTATGGAGGTTGCTGAAAAATAATTTAGTTTGGCTGAGTTTTCTCGCTAAGAGTGTTTACCAGCTGCTCATCAGTAAAAACAGGATGTGAGTTCTATGTAGTATGTTGATTTACAGTAGCACCTAGAGGCCGAGATTGGGGCCCAACTGTGCCAGGTTCTGTAGAAACACATAACATGCATCCGACGAAGTGGGCATTCACCCACGAAAGCTTATGCTCCAATACATCTGTTAGTCTGTAAGGTGCCACAGGACTCTTTGCCGCTTTTACAGATTCAGACTAACCCGGCTACCCCTCTGATACTTGACATAACAAAAGAAACATCCTGCCGCAGATAGCTTGCAGTCTCAATATTATCCCCATTTTCCAGGTCTGGGGGAGTGTGGAAAGAGAGCCACTGAGATACTGAGTAACTGGCCTGAGGTCACAGAGAGTCTGTGGCAGGGAGTGAGATTTAAACATGTTTCCTTAGTTCCAATCCAGTGTGTTAACACAAGGACCAGACGTCAACGGGAATAACAATGCTGCCTGGTGATGTGTAGTCATGAGTGCTAGCGCAGAGGCATGTTATCCCCCTACATCCATCCATCTGTACCAATTCCAATGCCTTCAATGTGGATAATGAGGGCAACACAGAGAAAAGCCTGAAATTTGAAACCTAAATCCCAGAGTGATGCCATTATGACCCCAGCCCTCCAGCACAGAAACGTCCCTGCCCCATAGAGGCAGAGGTTTAAGTGAAAAGTCGAATGGGCTACAGGCTAGACTCTAGTCTGCCAGGTCGGTGGCAATCAGAAGATTACTGCACTTAGGGCTTGATCCAGAGCCCAGGAAAGTCAGTGGAAAGACTCCAGTACTGAGTTGGGTTTTTTGCTTGTTTATTTCCCCCCAAATCAAGGATAATCATGCCACCCACAAAGAGTTAATGTGCTACCCAGAGTATGCAGGGTTTCCATGATGGGGACAAATTCGGAAAACAGAGGCTTACTTTAGGTCATTCCCCCAAATATTGAAACTTTCTGACAGTCTTGGGCAGGAAAAGCCGCCCCAGGCTCAGGCAGAAAAAGCTTTTTTAAAAGAAAAGGGTTTTTTTGTTTTGTTTTGTTTTGTTTTTGCTTTGTTTTGTTTTGGGTGGGTCTTGAAAGTTCAGGGCCAGCCAAAAATGAGATTGGTAATAATCTTGTGTTTATAGGGCATGTTTCATTCTGAAGGACCCCAAGGCACATGACATGCTTAACAAACTGATGTCCAGTTTCGGGGCAGAGTAATGTTCATTTCCTACACATGGGGTGGGGAGAGAGGACATTTAAGCACTTAGATCAGGGGTGGGCAAACTTTTTGGCCCGAGGGCCACATCAGGGAATACAGATTGTATGGAGGGCCATGAATGCTCACAAAATTGGAGTTGGTGTGTGGGAGGAGGTGTGGGCTCTAGGATGGGGCTGGGGATGAGGCGTATGGGGTGCAGGAGGGTGCTCTGAGCTGGGACCGAGCGGTTCAGATGGCGGGAGGGGGATCAGGGCTGGGAATGGGGTTTGGGGCATGGGAAGAGGCTCAGGGGTGTGGCCCCCAACCCAGCACCCCTGGAGTGTGGCCAAGCTGCGTGATGCAGCCCCCAACCCAGCGCCCCGGCTAGAGCGCTGCAGCAGGGCCAAGCCACGTGGTATGGCTCAGGGACCAGCTTAAAAGTAGTTTGCCCACCCCTGACCTAGATAGTAAGTTTAAACAGGGGCTTGATCCCCACAAATGAATGGGAGCGCTCTGGCAATGCGCGAATAACAGCAAGTGGGCGAACTCTGCAATCTCCTAGAATCAGGTGTAACCCATGCTAAAGAACAGCCCTTTATCATGGCCCTCCCTCCCCGAAAACGAGGCCTTGCAGCAGCATCTCCAGGCCTGTTGGTAAAATCATGCAGGAATAAGCTCCGTCTTGTGATTTCTAGTCGTTTTCGGTGGAGGTTTTGACCAAATGGTTTCTGGGAGCTCCACTTCCTGTCTCAGATCGGAACCAGGAAGTGTAGCGGGGCACAAACTTGATGAAGAAAGGGTAAAAGACACTTTTTTCCCCAAAGTTCAGATAAGATTTGAAGGCGAGACGAAAGCTAGGGTTGCGTCCTCCATTGTTATGGCGGAGTGATAGCATCATCATAGTTATAGGCTATGTCTACACCTACAGGGACATGTAGAGTACATGTCCTGTGGGGCCCCCAGCGTGGTTAGAAACAGCAGTGTAGAAGAAGAGACACTGCTTAGGCGAGTAAAGACATACCAGAACCTTAAGGTAGATATCCTACATGGCTCTCTGCACATGCAAGCAGCCCCACCCACCGTCTACACTGCTCTTTTTAGCCGTGTAGTGTCCAGCTGTGGGGAAAGGCTCTGGCAGGGGGAGGCAGCAGGGAAAGGCTCCAGCGAGGGGAGCTGCTGGCATCTCTCCCCACTGCCTCTCCCTGCTGGAGCCTTTTTCTGACACATGTAGTTAGACCCTGCAATGTGGACTCAGCCCACTTTTCACCACGCCATGTCATGTATAGCTACATGTACCCTACATAGGGCCGCCAGTGTAGACAAGGCCACAGCTGCATTACAGATTTCAGTTTAACTGGATCTTTAAACCTTTATTTCTTTCAAAATCTCATTAAAATGGCAAAACAAAGTATCAGGGGGTAGTCGTATTAGTCTGTATCCACAAAAATAACAAGACTGATGTTCATTTTTAATTTCAGAATACCAGGGAAATTCCAAGAGTCTGGAAGATTGCTAATGCTGGATGGAACATGGTTGATGATAAGATGTGGAGTATTTTTTAAAGCAAAAGGTACGGAGGTTGCTGAAAAATAAAGACTAACAGATTTATTTGGGCATAAGCTTTCGTGGGTAAAAAACCCCATTTCTTCAGATGCATGGAGTGAAAATTACAAAGAAGCAGGCATTATTATACTGACACGTGAAGAGAAGGGAGTTACCTCACAAGTGGAGAACCAGTGTTGACAGGGCCAATTCGATCAGGGTGGATGTGGTCCACTCCCAACAATAGATGAGGAGGTGTCAATTCCAGGAGAGGCCAAGCTGCTTTTGTAGTGAGCCGGCCATTCCCAGTCCCTGTTCAAACCCAAATTTAATGGTGTTAAATTTGCAAATGAATTTTAAAGCTCTGCTGTTTCTCTTTGAAGTCTGTTTCTGAAGTTTTTTTTTTTGCAGGATGGCTACTTTTAAATCTGTTAAAGAATGTCCAGGGAGATTGAAGTGTTCTCCTACTGGCTTTTGTACGTTACCGTTCCTGATGTCCGATTTGTGTCCATTTATTCTTTTACGTAGAGACTGTCCGGTTTGGCCAATGTACATGGCAGAGGGGCATTGCTGGCACATGATGGCGTATATCACATTGGTAGATGTGCAGGTGAATGAGCCCCTGATGGTGTGGCTGATGTGGTTGGGTCCTCTGATGGTGTCGCTAGAGTAGATACAGGCACAGAGTAGGCAACAAGTTTTGTTACAGGGATTGGTTCCTGGGTTAGTGTTTCTGTGGTGTGGTGTATAGTTGCTGGTGAATATTTGTTTCAAACAAAACATGGAATATAAACTTTGAGAATTATCTGAACTTTTGATGAAAAAATGAGTGAATAATTAGTTTTTAAAATCACCTTTTTTTTTCTTTTTTTTTTTCAATTTCTCACTGGCTGGTCTCTCTCTTTCCTTTCCCCACTTTTTTCTACACTCTGTGATGTATCCTCCATCTCCACCGGCGCTGATTCTTATAATACCAGTGATTACATAAGTGGTGTTGGTCTAGAGAGCATTTTAAAACCTTGCAGCCATAATGGGAAATATATGCCCCTTATTTCCCTGCTTCTAAGGCTTTGGCTGGACGGGGTATATTCTGAGGCAACTTTAACTGTCACTAAAAGTCGCTTTTGGTAATTGAATCCAGGTTTGTCTTTCAGCACTAAAAATAGAACTAACGCAACAAATGGCTTGTTTGCCTTGAAATTGCACTGTTACAAAGTGTGATAATTAGTTCAAGAAATGAGGGAGCAATTAGTGATTCTGATCTGGTGCGGGCCCGTGGCTAACGACAATGAAACGGGACAGGGCACTAATACCTAGCTGATTGAGGACTAATGGTCAGCAACGAATAAGACTCTTTTATTTGTGAATTCAGTGATCACAGTTTGGACTAAAGCCCAGATCTTAGGTGCTTAAGTACCTAAAAGCCTCATGACTTTGCCCACTTTACCTAACATCTCCAGGTGTGCTTTATAAGCCTTTTAATACATTTGCAGCCTTCAGTTCAGGAGTCTAACTTTCACATTTGATGCCATCTGCTGTCTGGACAGCCCTGAGGGAATCCTTGTTAAAATAACTCTGAAGTAGTAAAACCATATGTGCAGCTTTACAGCCCATGGAAGGAATTATAATAATTTAAGCAATAAGAAGTCTTGCTCCATGATGGCACAATAAGCTTTTGGTAGCCACTGGGCCCTCATTTCAAAGAAAACTGCTGCCCAGAGAGAGTTGAGCTTTGGCAAACTATGGGCCAGATGCTCCTCTGGTGTAAATCAGTGTAGGGCCCAGTGACAGAGCTGAGACTCGGACTTTTTTTGCCAATTCAGGCTCATGGAGAATCTGGTACATCCCCCTTCCCCAAATGTCCTCCAGCTTTTGAGTATTGTCCATCAACAGGCTAGAAAAATCTCCCAAGAATTGGCACTACCTACAGTCTCGTCATCCTACCGCTGCCCTTGCCAAACATCTCCAAGCACAGAAGCCAAAAGCACCAGCTGGAATTGGTAGGCAGCATTCAGGGACTTTATATGGACCATATCTGTGCCCCAGATCCTTGCATGTGGAACCAGGAATCCTGTGTCCGTGGATCTAGGATGTTGCGCACACTTGCCCGCATCAAGCTCCCCTTCAGAATGTCACCTAGTCATGGGGGTGTGAGAAGCAACACACGTACAGCCACAAAAACGAATGAGATGAGGGGCGAAGAGTGGCTGTGTCAGCACTGGGTTTGACCTCTAAATGGTTAGGTAACGCAAGGCAATGCAGTCTGAGCATGGAGGCAGATGTCAAGAAGATCTGGGCTCTAACCCCAGCCCTGCCACTGGTTTACAATTCACTTAGCTGCTTTGTGCCTGTTTCCTCATCTGTAAGAAGTGATATTAATCGACATCTGCTCATGGATGAAGTTTGGTTAATACTGATACGGTGCCTGGGGTAAGTAGTGTTTACAAGCTATCAGCTGAATGGCCTGTGTGTGTACTAAACAGGTGCATGGATCCTATTCAGAATCCTTACTCACTGTGTGACTTTAGCCACGTCACTGCCTCCCTCTCTGCCTCATCTCGTTTATCTACGCGATCAGGGTGAAAAAACAACCTTGTAAAGCACTTAACAGTCCTTGGATTGGGCTGTTATAGAGGAGCGAAGTAGAAGTAGTTGTCACGGGCTCTTGGTTTGTTTGAAAAACAACTGTCATAGCCCGCACCAGCTGTCTGAGCTTCTTGCTTGATTCTGTAATGATGTCTTCATCCAGTGTTTGAGGCATCCCAGCTGGTGCCATGATGTCATGAGCAATAAACTGTGACATCACCCGAGAGCCAGTCCAGAAAGCCTGTCGTTCTCCCTTGGTTTGCAGTAGCATCTAGGAGCCCAGTCACGGACCCTGACCCCATTGTGCTAGGCACTGGACAAACCCAACAAAAAAGTTGCCCCCCTGCCTCAAAGAGCTTGAACACTGAATATCATTGCTACTCTGCACCTCCCAGGTTTCAATGAACAGGTCGGCCTTCGGTCTCATCGCCTTGTCACTCAGGAAGTGAGTTACTGCCTCACAAAACAGAGGGGCACTGATATTCCCTCACTGTTTGAAGCT
The DNA here is from genome assembly GCF_015237465.2 of Chelonia mydas. Lineage (NCBI taxonomy): Eukaryota > Metazoa > Chordata > Testudines > Cheloniidae > Chelonia > Chelonia mydas. The sequence goes on from NC_057850.1 coordinate 255,756,517, forward strand.
AATAAACTGCAGGGAAGAGGGTTGGGGGCCTTATTTTCCCTTGGATTATTCTGCTGGTGAGCACCTGGCCAAAGTTAATAAGGGCCCTTCCCTAAGGCCGTGTGAAAAGCATAAGGCAGAAAAATAGTGGGGGAGGGGAAAGCAAAAGTGCCTGAACGTCTTAGAACCTCATAAAACGGTTCTGTGGGACTCTTGGTTGAAAATTGCAGTGGGTTCTCATTTTAGCTGAATGCCCCTGGATCAGAGGGCTCTAGGCTTCGTCTGGAAGAAGCAAACTGTACTGCCGTAGCTGGCAGTGCTCAGCCAACTGCCGTCCATTTAAATTCTCCCATCTCACTTCGGTTTAGGCTCTTTAGTGATCGTCCCCAATCCTGCCAGGGGAGACATCTTCTTCCAAATGGAGCTCCATTGACTTGGAGGGGGGGGGGCTGTGCCTAGGAGCCGAGACGAGTCCTTGCAGAGCTCCTTACAGGAGCCATTGTGTGTACCTGCATGACACCCTCCAGCCCAGGAGCTCAATCATGAGTGAGTGTAACTTTGTCAACAGCCTTGTGAGACAGGAAAATGTTCCCAGCCACCTTTCATATCTGGGGAAGCCAGCGCACAGAGATGAAGTGACTTGCCCAAGTCTATAGCAGAGTCGGGAATTAAATGCAGTCCTGTGCTTTCACCACTAAACCGTGCTACCCGTGTGCTTGTCTGCATATTAGCAGGTTGATCCTAAAAGGTGCTGAGCACTAGACTATGATAGGTTATAGGGGCAGATCCTTAACTGGGGTAAATCAGCACAGATCATCGACTTCAGTAGAGCTAAACCCATTAACATCAGCTGAGAGCTGAAGTTTTGGTTCATAATTTACAGCCTGCAAAATGTCTATATTTAGCAATCTCTAATTAGGAGTCACCAAGGCTTAATCGATAAGCTCTATCTGTCTTGCTATCAATAAGCAAATGCTTCCCAGAGCTGGCTGATTCCATATCATAACCAACCAGTATATCAATCCCAGAAATTCAATATTTGTTTAAGATAAAATGGCCTCCCAAGAGACCTGCAGGCTAGAGCCCTGCTCTCCACTGTGAGTGCATAAGAACCAATAGGAAATGCTCCTTTCCATAGCTTTGCTCCAAGGTGGGATGAATGGAGGAAATGACAAACAGATTGAAAACAGGCTGGGGGGCGGGGCCGGGGGGATCCAAATGTTGATGTGGAAAGAAAGTGGTGGGTGCATGGGGGAGGAGAATATATAATGCAGCTAGACAGCCTTTGGCTTAAGCCATTCAAGGATTTTTCAAGCCCTTCTCTGCAGAAAGCACTAAACTGATGTTGCCCATGTGTCCAAGAGTCTTCTTATAAACCCTTCAATGTTCCAGTTGAAATATTTCAGATGCTAGATTTATTACTGGTTATTACAGTAGTGCTTAGAGGCCCAACCCAGAACCAGCTAAGCACTGTACAAATGCAATGGTAGAGACTGCCGAAGGTTGGAAGAGCTTGTAGTCTTAAAAAAGGCAGGCAGAGGAAGTATTACGTCCATTTTATAGATGGGGAGCTGAGGCACAGAGAGGTTAAGTGACTTGCCCAGGGTCCCTCCGAGTGTTTGTGGTAGAGCACAGACTGAATCCAGATGTCTCATAGCCCATGCTAGTGCTCTAACCACTGGCCCATCCTTCATCACATTAAATCTGCGATTGAATGATTTGCCCAAAGTCACACAGGGGGTCTGTGATAAAGCCAAGAAGTTAACCCAGATCCTCCATTTCCCACTCTGTTGCCCCAACCAGATGATCATATTTCCCTTGGCCTCATTATTAGAAAGCTTCTCTTCTCCATATGAGAACAGCTGCAACTTGGTCATTCACACACACAGCTGAAAAGATACAACAATCCTTCCTGCATGGTGTCATCTTGATGCTCCTGGCCGGACACACGCGCAGTTGTTTGAATTTCAAGGTGAGCGCCCCAGCTCGGAGAAAAGTGGAGGATTACGGTTCACGGGAGATTATCTCTCCACAACCACTTCTTTGTCGGCTGTAAGCTATACTCCTCCTCCCACAGGTGTTCCTGGCAGCGCATGTTTATGGACTCTGAGTTGTGGCACACAGCACTGGGCATCTGTGGGGATGTACTTGACAACACTCGCTTGTTAGATTACGAGGAACCCAGGCTGATCCATAAGAACATCCAGCTGCAATGAAATCATCGCTTGAGTCAATACGTTTTTGTGGAGCTAATGAAGGGTGGAGGAGGAAATTGCTCTGGCTGTTTAGACTAGGATAGGATATTTCTTCAAGGGCTGCTGATATTCCCCGGAGCTACAAAGGGCCAAGGCCATGTGAAGAAGCCAATGTAACATCTATACTGTAATAAGTGACCCTGTCCTAAGGATGCCTGGGATTGCTCTGTCTCTCTGCTTTCTTGTTTAATAAGCTGACAGCATGGCCCATGCAGATGAGAGAGGAATAACCACCCCCATGATCTCCAGTGACCCATCTGGAAGCTATATTGTGTGGACCCATCAAACCCACAGTGGCCTGAAAGTTGATGGCTGTTGATGCTAATGGGAGCTCAGGGGCTTCTCCATCTTGCAGGATTAGGTCCCTAAATGTGCACCTGTGTATTAGCATAAGGATCCCAGTGGTCCATCTAGCTAGGTATCCTTCCTCTAACAGAAGCAAGGCCCGATGCTTCAGAGGAAGGTATGAAGCTTCCCTAGTTGTCTGTCATGAAATCAGAAATTTGGATCAGGCCCTACAGATTCTCTGTGGGTTTATCTGAATGGGTTTATCTATTCCTGCTGGAAGCCCATTTTACAGTGTAAATGAGTTACTTGTGTCACATATAAATTTATCTCTTGCCAAAAGACCCCAGAGGTTCCTAGACACCAACAATTTCAGGCTGAGATTCGCAGAGTGGGAGCCGGAGCTCTCTCAGGGGCCGGTGTGAGACTGTGGAATGACCTCCCACAAGAAACTTTCAATCATCACACAAACCTCATCACCTCCAGTCCAAGTGCAAGGTGCACTTCTGAGCTCTGACTTAGAATCATAGGATAGGAAGGGCGCTCGAGAGGTCATCTAGTCCAGTCCCCTGCACTCATGGCAGGACTAGGTATTATCTAGACCACCCCTGACAGGTGTTTGTACAACCTGCTCTTAAAAATCTCCAGTGATGGAGACTCCACAACCTCCTAGGCAATTTATTCCGGTGCTTAACCACCCTGACAGTTAGGATATTTTTCCTAATGTCCAACCTAAACTGCCCTTGCTGCAATTTAAGCCCATTGCTTCTTGTCCTATCCTCAGAGGCTGAGAAGAACAATTTTTTCCAATACAAACACAGAGCAGTGCTCACACACACACCCTACCAGAACAAAACAGAATTCTCCCCCGGGGCAGAGGATGAGAGAGAGCACTAACCACATGTGACAGATGTTAGCCCTTGGCTACACTTGCGAGTTACAGCGCAATAAAGGAGCCCCGGGCGTACTAGCTCACTCCCCGTCCACACTGGCAATGAAAGTAGAGCGCTCTGACTCCACGGCTACAGTGCTGCTGGTCCTCCACCTCAGAGAGTGGAATAATGTTTGCTGGGCCCCCGCTGGAGCACCGCGGCACCAGTGTGGATGCCCTGGTCCTATAGTGCGCTCTGCTCAGCCTCCAGAAGTGTCCCGCAATGCCTGCTCTAGCCACTCTGGTCATCACTTTGAAATCTACTGCCTTGCCCTCAGGTGACCAACCGTCAGACCCACCGTTTAAATTCTCTGGGGATTTTGAAAATCCCCTTCCTGTTTGCGCAGCCAGGCGTGGAGCGCTCTAAGCGAAACTTTCCAGGTGACCATGCCTCCACGCACCAGGTGATCCCCAGTACGGAGCAATGGCGAGGTGCTGGACCGCATCAGTGTTTGGGGGGAGGAAGCTGTCCAGTCCCAGCTGCGCTCCAGCCGTAGGAATTACAATACCTTCGGGCAGATATCAAGGGACATGATGGAAAGGGGCCATGAGCGGGACGCACTGCAGTGCAGGGTTAAAGTGAAGGAGCTGTGGAACGCCTACCACAAAGCCCGCGAGGCAAACTGCCACTCCGGCGCTGCCCCCACGACCTGCCATTTCTACAAAGAGATAGACACGATATTTGGGGGCGACCCCACCTCCACTCCGGGGACCACCATGGACACTTCAGAGCCCACTTCAACAAGGCAGGAGGAGGAGGAGGAGCAAAGCAGGAGTGAGGGTGCTGAGGTGGAGGAAGACGCCCTGGCATCCCTGGATGCATGTAGCCAGGAGCTGCTCTCAAGCCAGGAGGAAGGTAGCCAGTCGCGGCAGCCAGTGCTTGGGGAAGGACAAACACCAGAGGAGGTTCCCGGTAAGCGGATTTTATTTTGGGAAGGAAGTTATTCGGTGTGGGCTCTTGGGGCGAGGAGGGTTAGGGCTGCATGCATGCCTAGATGCGGAATAGGGCGTTGATGTGCTCTCGTGCATCGCGGTAATCGGCCTCAGTGATCTCTTCAAAGATCTCATCCAGAACTTAGGCAATGCACTTGCGCAGGTTTCTCGGGAGAGCCACTGTGGTCCTTGTCCCAGTCAGGCTAACTTGTCCTTGCCATTGTGCCGTGAGGGGCGGGGAGACCATTGCTGCACACAGGCAAGCTGCATATGGGCCAGGGCGGAAGCCATATTGCAGTAGAAGACCCTCCCTTGCTTCCCAGGTCACCCTCAGCAGCGAGATATCTTCCAGGACGAACTCCTGTGGAAAATGTGGGGACAGTGTTCAGTATAGGGGCCCCCTGCCGCTGTTGGCTCTCCCCAAGGCACAGAAACCCAGAGGACAGTACAGCCGTGAAACAATCAGTCACGCTTGACCCTGTGCTTACTCACCATTTTGGGGCTCCCGTGAGTTATGTGCGCTCGCTTTGGGACGGGCAAATTATGCTATTTGTAGACTGTGCTTGCTCTTAAGTATGGGGGAATCGTTGCTCTGTCTGGTGTGAACGATGCTGCCTCTGTTGAGTGTTGCATTTTGCCTTTACAGATGCAACCTTGAGATCTCAGCCGTCCGTGTTATCACCGGCCGAAAGACTCCAAAGAATCAGAAAGAAGCCACATAGAAGCAAGGAAGACACGTTGCATGAAGTTATGCAGCATTCAAGTAATGAAAATCAAAAAGTGCAGGAGTGGCGGGAGAGTGAAAGGAGGATCCACCAGCAGAATGTGGATCGCCGGCACCAAAGCACGGAGCGGCTGCTAAGCATCATGGAGCATCAAGCAGTCTCGATACAGGGCACGTAGCCATGCAGGCGGAGCGCTACTGCGCCTGCCCCTCCCTCCCACCCCCACCCGCAGCCCTTGTCCCAAAACTCTTTCCCTTGTGCCCCCATGTCACCTCCAACCCGCTTTCCCCAACATCCGGGTTCTTACCGCCACCAGCTTCCTCCAACACCTGTAGCTTCACCACCCAGCCCTGAAAACTACGACCCCGACCCACTGCACCCGACCCCCATCACCCTGCAGTGTAGCCATCCTGAAGTGCAGCACTCATTGCACAGCACTCCAGACAGGAAGGCTGAGTATGATAACAGGACATACGCAAACCTGTGATTGTACCTTTCCCCACCCGCTTGCCCTTTCTGTTTCCCAAGCAGTTGTGTTTCTTTTCAATAAATGATTTTTCTTTCCAATAAATGGATTTTTTAGCTTTGAAAACATTCTTTATTATTGCATAAAGTAAAAGATACCTTAGCCCAGATAAGAAACAGGCACTGCAAGTCAATGTAGCAAACACAGATTCCTACGAACACTGGAACCACTGCACTTCACTCCCGTGCAGGGCACCAGACATTACTGGTGGCTTTCAGCCTCGAATTGCTCCCTCAAAGCATCCCTAATCCTTGCAGCCCCGTGCTGGGCCCCTCTAATAGCCCTGCTCTCTCGCTGTTCAGATTCAGCCTCCAGGCGTTGAACTTCCGAGTTCCATGCCTGAGTGAATCTTTCACCCTTCCTTTCACAAATGTTACGGAGGGTACAGCACGCGGATATAACCGCGGGGATGCTGTCATCAGCCAGGTCCAGGTTCCCACACAGAGAGCGCCAGCGGCCCTTTAAACAGCTAAAAGCACACTCCACAGTCATTCTGCACCGGCTCAGGCTGTTGTTGAACCGCTCCTTGCTGCTGTCAAGACTCCCTGTGTAGGGTTTCCTGAGCCACGGCATTAAAGGGTAAGCGGGGTCTCCAAGGATCACAATGGGCATTTCGACTTCCCCTGTGGTGATCTTCTGGTCTGGGAAAAAAGTCCCGGCTTGCAGCTTCCTGAACAGGCCAGCGTTCCGAAAGATGCGTGCGTCATGCACCTTTCCAGGCCAGCCTGCATTCATGTCAATGAAACGCCCACAGTGACCCACAAGCGCCTGGAGAACCAACGAGAAATACCCCTTCCGATTAACGTACTCAGAGGTGAGGTGGGCTGGTGCCAGAATTGGAATGTGTGTGCCATCTGTCGCCCCTCTGCAGTTAGGGAAACCCATTTGTGCAAAGCCATCCACAAAGTCATGCACGTTACTCAGAGTCACGGTTCTTCTGAGCAGGATGCGATTAATAGCCCTGCAAACTTGCATCAACACGATTCCAATGGTCGACTTTCCCAGTTTGGTTGGTGACCGATCGGTAGCTGTCTGGAGTTGCCAACTTCCAGATGGCAATAGCCACCTGCTTCTCCACCGTCAGGGCAGCTCTCAATCTCGTGTCCTTGCACCGCAGGGTGGGGGCGAGCTCCTCACACAGTCCCATGAAAGTGGCTTTTCTCATCCGAAAGTTGTGATCCCACCACTAAATGCTTGTTTCCCGAGCCCGAAAGCAGCGTTCCACTGTGGTGAGCATGTCCGTGAATGCCACACACAGTCTCGTGTCATATGCATTACTCGAGTCGATATCATCGTCGGAGCCCTCGCTGTCACACTGGATCATAAGGAATAACTTGACTGCCAAACGTGACGTACTGGCGAGACTCGTCAGCGTACTCCTCAGCAGTTCGGGCTTTATTCCCGCAGACCGAAAGGGAAGACAGAGCATGCAGTAGAAAAAACGTTGAAAGATGGCGCCAAATGTGGACGGAAGCATAGGGATTGCTGGGATGCGAACCGATGCATCACGGGGTGTTGGGACACGACCCAGAATGCCCTGAATTCCCCGCCCCCCTTCCCACAAGCCACAGCGCCAGAATGGGAAGAGGTGCTCTGTGGGATAGCTGCCCATCATGCACCGCTCCCAATGCCGCTGCGAGTGCCACCAATGTGGCCACGCCAGTGCGCTTGTGGCTGTCAGTGTGGACAGACAGCCGCGCTTTCCCTACGGCGCTCTCCGAAGGCGGGTTTAACTCACAGCGCTCTCCATCTCCAAGTGTAGCCAGGCCCTTAGTCCCATCACTTACGGCTCTACTGGAGGGTGCTCAGATACTACAGCGATGACAGCAAGGTAAGAACCGAGGTCGACTAGCTGATAAGGGAACTGAACACCCATTTTCTATGGGAAACTAATGGGAATTGGCCATCCAAATCCTTTAGGTGGCTTTTAAGGTCTCTGCCTAAAATTCTTATTAGCTCCCCAGTTGTGGATACTTATCCAGATGTCACCAAGCTTTTTCGATCTGCTAATCAGCCTTGGTAATCTCACAGGGGCAATCTTCACTGACATAGTCCTGCGTTTTGGCTACCAGGAATCCTGCAAGAAAAACTTCTATGGTAGAGCAGTAGTCCTCAACCAAGGGTCCGGGGCCCCCGAGGAGGCCTCAAGCAGGTTTCAGCGCAGCCTCCAAGCAGGGCCAGCTGGGGCCAGGGCAGAAAGCCGAAGCCCCACCGCATAGACCTGAAGTCCAGATCCCTGAGCCCCGCCACTCGGGGCTGAAGCTGAAGCCTGAGCAATGTAACTTTGTGGGGGTCCCTGGGGTATGGGGCCCCAAGCAATTGCCCTGCCAGCTACCCCCTAACACTGGCCCTAGCTTTTATATGCATAAAACCAGTTATTGCAGCACGGGTGGGCCGTGGAGTTTTTATAGCATGTTGGGGGTGGTGTAGTGGGGCGAATGCCCCATTCCAGTAAACAGGGGGTTAGCAGCAACCCTGGAGAGGACTGTGGCTGGGAAAAGCTAGGCTGACTGGGGAAGCAGCCACAGCTGTGGCCAGCTCAGTTAGGGCCCAGCTGGCCCTCATAAGAGGGCTGTGGGCTAGAAGCTAGAAGAGTCTCACTCTAGCCCTGGAGTGGGAAGGGCTGGCTGCCTGGGAGCAAGGTACCTGAAGTGGAGCAGTGTTGGGGAAGGGCAAAGGGAGCTGGGGAGCTCCAGCCTGGTAAATCCCCAGGCTGCAGACCTTGCTAAAGGCCAGGAAAGATACTGGGGTCACAGAGGTGTAGCCTGGGAATAGGCAGAGGCAGCAGGTCCTAACCCCTTGCCAATGATGAGTGGCCATTGTAGACTGCAGTCTGCCCCGGTGAGCGGGGCTACATGATGACGGGCAGTAGCCACTGAGGCAAGGTGGGTTTAGAGGGTTGGGGGTTCCCCTAGGAGGAGAGACCCAGACTGTGGGTTACTGCTGGGGGCAGAACCCCAAGGAAAAGAGGCACCAGGGTGCGAGAGGGACAGGGGGCCAACGGCAGGCGAGACACCGGCCTGCAGAGGGTGCTCCGTACGCTGGAAAAGAGCTAATTCCCAGAACACCAGCAGGAGGCGCCACGTCGGTGAGTCTTTGACCTCACTACAGGGGGCCTCAGAAAGAAGAAGATTGAGACCCCCTATGCTAGAGAATCTGCAATTCTGCTTTCAGCCCTGGTCTATCTCCCTATGCCTGAGACAGAAAAAAAAACCAACGAATCAAACTTTCTCTGTACCTCAGTGGAAAATCTCGAGGGTTAATTTCCGTTGTCAGCAAAGGTTCAGTTCCTATTTCATCCGAGTAGGTTCATAGGTCACTAATCCTTAGAGGCTAATAATGCCATTAAAGGAATAACAATGGTAAATTCATTATCCCTTGATGGCCTCACATTGTTCTTGGATGACTCTCCAACGGAGATGCCGCCGTCTAGTTCAAGCACAAGATATTGGCCACCATAGTGTGCACATATGGGGTAGGAAGAGTAATTCCCTCCACTGCAGGAATTACTTGGTGGATTTCTCTGGTCTGTGTTATGCAAGAGGCCAGGTTAGATGATCACAATGGAACGGTCTGGCCTTAGATGCTATGAAACCCATTGTAATAATCTGCATTAATGGCCTGCTCCAAAGAAGTGAATGGGAAGACTCCCACTGACTTAAAAAAGGATTTGGATCAAGCCCTTCCATAACGTCTTTCAGCAGCAGCTCTCAATGTTGTTGTTGTTGTTATTGTAACAGTAACACCTAGGGGCCTCAGCTGATATCTAGGTCCCATTGTGCTAGGCACTGTACATACACACAGTGAGAGATTTCCTGCCACAAAGAGCTTCTGATCTAATCAAACAAGACAGACATCAGGTGGGATGGGAGATGAGACAGACACAAAGTGAAGCATCCTCCTGAAGGTGAGAGGCAGAGACAGCTGCCCCCGTCACCAGGCCAGTGCCCTACCCAAAACACCATGCTGTCTTCTGTCATAAGGTATTTACCAATCTGCTAGTATTGTCCCTAGAATATAATATCCAAGAGCCTCACAAACATAAATAATGTTGTCCAATACCCTGTGAGGTAGAGCACTGCTATTATCCCCATTGCACAGATGGGGAAAACTGAGGCAAAGAGAGACTAAGGCCCAGATCCTCAAAAGTATTTAGGCTTTTGATAAGGGCAATGGAATTTAGGAGCCTAAATACATGTGAGGATCTGAGCCCAAAGTCACACGAGAAGCCTATGGCTGAGCTGGGAATTGAACCTGATGTCGCTGGTCCACATCCAATGACTTAACTTCTAGACCAGTAGTTCTAGTAATTATGGGCATCTCCACTGTACAAATAAGGAAAGTGAGGCATGGGAGAGTTCAGTGATTTTCCTACAGTCACATGAGAAATAGCAGAAGCGGGAAACAAAGCCACCGTCTCCCTATGTCTCCCAGGCCCCTACTGGAGAAAATGGAAAGAACTGTACGTCTAAGACAATGCGGGGAAGTGAACTGATGCTGCAGAGAAAATAAACTGTGAAAGCAGGGGGGAAAGATGAAAATGGGAGAAACATCTGATGTCAGATGAAGGGAAGGAAACCGCAACATGACACCGGGTGGTAGGCAGCTGGCGTGAGGCCAACGTTACAATGAAGGCCAGCGTTACAAGAGCGTCAGTGGGGCCCTTACCTTGCGACTTTTCCGTGGCCGTGAACCTCGGTGTTCCAGTGGCAGCGTGTGAAAATATTTAGTCTGCTGCGAAGGGAATGTTTGGGAAAAGAGATAGGAAGCCCTGCATTCCTCTAACCCTGTAGTCCGATCCTCCCCACATTCCCTGGCCGCTCGCCAGTGCTCACCCCACTTTGGTTTTTCGGTTCTTTTTCTAATTTCTCTGTCTTTCATTTCTCACTGAAGCAGAATGACAGGTAAATGTCATCCTGATCTCAATGAGATGGGTAAAAACAGAAGGCAAAGGAACGGCTGTGTCTGAAACGGAGGCAAAGAGTTCTTGAAAGGGATAGAAATCCTCAGCACCGGATTCTTCACTACCGTGCAGAGTCATTTATGCCTCTCCACCCCCCTTCTCCTTTGTCTGTTTAGATTGTAAGCTCTGGCAGGGCAAAGACTCTCTTACCAGGTGTTTGCACAGAGAATAATTGGCCCCTGATCTTGCTCTCGGCCTTTAAGCACTGCCGTAATACAAAAAATGAATAACTTCTGTGCAAAATAGGACGTCACCATTCTGATCTGATAGCATGTTGCAACGGCTGCACACTTTGCATGGGTAAATGATAGCTCTGAGTTCAGGCATCCATGGGAAAAAAATACAAACGGCTCAGCGCCAACCAGCCACAGCTGTTGGGCAGGGCCCACGGCTGGCCGCCAATCAGGTATTGATCATCTGTTCGGCAGGCCCTGGGCTGGCCACTGATCAGCTGTTCGGCAGCTGGCGGGAAGCACTTGGGGGAGGGTGGAGAGGAGCCAGTGGTGGGTGGGCGGGCAGGGGGGTTTTGGGGAAGGGGCCTGAGAGGAGCGAGCGAAGGGTGGGCAGGGGGGCCTCGGGGCAGGGGGTGGGTTGGGGTGGGGCTTTGGGGGCGGAGCCAGGGTGGAGCAGCCACTGGGAAAAACAAAAGTCAGCGCCTAGGGAGAGAATTGACCTGGTTTAAAAGGGATGATCTGAGTTACCCAGGAAAGAATTTTCTGTAGTATCTGGCTGGTGAATCTTGCCCACATGCTCAGGGTTTAGCTGATCACCATATTTGGGGTCGGGAAGGAATTTTCCTCCAGGGCAGATTGGAAGAGGCCCTGGAGGTTTTTTGCCTTCCTCTGTAGCATGGGGCCCCGGTCACTTACTGGAGGATTCTCTGCTCCTTGAAGTCTTTAAACCACAATTTGAGGACTTCCGTAGCTCAGACATAGGTGAGAGGTTTATCGCAGGAGTGGGTGGGTGAGATTCTGTGGCCTGCGTTGTGCAGGAGGTCGGACTGGATGATCATAACGGTCCCTTCTGACCTTAGTATCTATGAATCTATGAATCCTTCAAAGGCTGCATGTAGGGATATTCCCAGGTCCCCAGAACACTTCCAGGACCCCAATGCATCGTCACGGGTCAGCGGCATGTTGTAATGACATCCTGAAGCACCACTGTGGCATTTGGACATGAAACCCCACGGCGTGCTAAAAATGGTGTTCTGCTGAAATGATGTCACATTGCTTTGACCCAATGTCACAGTCAGAGCTATGGGAAGCTTTTGGGGCAAAACCTTTCTTTGCTGAAAAACGCAGATTCAGCTCAACCAGAATGATTTACAAATTCAGGTCATTTTTGTAAGGTATTTCAGTGGGGGGAGGGAGGGGGGAATCTGAAATGTCAGAATGGTTGGTTTTGGTATTTCCTAAACAAAACCGTTCGATTTTTCATTCCGAAACGAGCTTTTGTTTTGGAATGTCCCTTAATTTTAGTTTTCAGAAACATTTAAACGTATTTTAAAAAACTTCAAAATCCAAACAGAGCCTTCCGCTGTAGGTCGACCGCCATTTTTTCATCGCCCCAAACGAAACGTTTTTTGACGTTCTGATTCACCAAAGCTTTTGAAACATTTTCATTGACTCAAAACAACTTTTTTTTTCTGAATTTTTTCAGACCTGCACCCACACCGATGACTGGTTCGTCTTGCTGGATAGTTACAAACAAAGCAACTATAACGAGAGCAGTGGTGAAAGAAACCTCCCCCAGAACTGGTTGCAATGATTTGCAAGGCCACTGGGTTTGCTCCCGGACGTATCACAGCTTTAAGAAGTGCAAGCGGCTGGGCCATCTCCCAGCAGGAGCTGGAGAGAAAAAAGGAAATGCATTATGGCCTTAGGTATGCTGGGGATTTGCCCCAGTTACAGCCATCTGTGTAACTGCCCCAGTGCAATTTTCGTGGGTGGGCAAGGAATGATGCTACTTGCACTGCTTGTGCTTAATCTTTCAAACAGAGGGACGGCCCAGGGATATCACTTACCCCAATATTTCGCATCTACCTAACCAGCCAGGCCACCAATAGCCATGAGCACGGCAAACCTGCAATTCAGACAAGCCCTAAGAAGCAGGTTACCGTGAAAGGAACCTGAAATAAGAAGGGAAAAAAAGAACTTGTAAGGGAAAGTCTGGGGCCTTTTAAATGTCCATGGACCCCACTACGGATATGAGTGTGAATTTTGAGAGCCAGATCCCGTTAACTCTTCCTTCCTGGCATAGTGCTGGCCATTGTGAGTAGCCCCGGAGCACAGCCCTCCTTGGCAGCTCCGGGGACTTGGCAAACCTCAGTCAAGCCTTGCATCCAGAGTAAGCACCCTTTAGGGACACTAAGGCACAGGGAAGTTAAGGGACTTGCCCAAGGTCACACAAGACAACAGCAGCAGAGTCAGAAATCAATCTTCTAACTCCCCATCCTGTGCCCTAACCACACAGCCGCTGCTGTCCCGTATTTTTGCTGTTACCTGTTAAACACATTGGGGCTGGTGAATTTGGCCCCTCCTGTTTGAATGGATAGCTGTTTTCTTTGTTTCCTGGGATGCAGGCCCCTGCAATAGCCATTGGCTATACATGGTGAATGTAAATTAATGCATTTAACACTCATTTTATCATTGTCCGCTGATAGTTCCTGCTGGTAAGGGCTAGGCAAGTCACACATTGAACTTTCATTAATATAATAGCTGTTTTGCAGACCTTTTAACTTTGCTGCAGAAAGCAAATGGAAATACATCAATTCCTTATTTCCTCTTTCCCGTTAACTGTCATTTTCATCCGGTTTGGCACTTGGATTGAATAATGTATGTTACAGTCACAGTTTAATGCTGCTACTGTTTGTTTTACAGCTGCGGGTGTGTATATACAGTACAGTGTCCTGGACAGTAATTCGATACCGGAAGGACAATACAAATTGGCTCTGGATTCTTGGTGCACCCTGACTTGTACAGTGACTAATATTTCCAGCTAAAACCAACTTCATAAAGCTTGTTCAGCTGAGGATGAATTGTCCCCTGGCTAAGGTGCTCACAAGGGACCGGGGCTCAACTCCTGAGTCTGCCTGAGATTTATTATTTGCATTACTGTAGTGTCTGTTGGCTCCTACTGAAATCAGGGCGCCCTTTTGCTAGGCCCTGTACAAACACCTAAGAGAGAATCCCAAAGAGTCTGCAATCTAAATAGACAGGACAGATAAAGGGTGGGAGAAACGAGATCTTACCCTTGCCATTGCACAGGTGGAGAGCTGAGAGAGAGACAGATGAAATGACTTTCTTTCCAGCCTGCAGTTCTATGAGCTACCAAAGAGATTAAGTGACTTGACTAAGGTCACACAGAAATTCTGTGGCGGAGCCAAAACCAGACATAAGATCTCCTGTGTCCCACTCCGGTGCTGGGACACAAGACCACCCTTCCTCACACTACCATTAGTGACTTCCTGTGTGATCCTGAGCAAGCCATTTGATCTCTCTGAACTTCAGTTCCATATCTGCAGAACGGGGATTACAACACTTCCTTTGTCAGCCTTTGCAACAAACTTGGTTGAGCGTTCTGTGCTACTGGTATATGAATAACATTAATATTTCGGGGTCAGACCGAGCTCTGTCAGCACAATGGTTGAAGGGGCACAATCAGATAGGACAGGCCCATATTGCAAAGTGCTTTGAGATCTACTGATGAAAAGCTCAAGATAAGAACTAGGTATTACTATTATTACAGGTGGAGTTATGTTAGGTAGAGTTTTATAAAACTTACCTTTGAATAGAAATGTTTCTCTGATTTGTGTTGTGACTATTATTTTAAGTAAAACGGGAGTTTTGTCATTGTTGTTACTGACACATTTCCTCTGCAGTATTGTGAACCCAAACACACCAGCATTCCTTGTGAGACCCAGAAACTGAAGCTGAATGTACAGTGAAAGTGACCAGTCTCACTTTACTGTCCAAACCATGGGAAATGCACAAAAAAAGAAAAGACAAATAAGGTGTTATTCTTAGTAACTTGGGCAAAAATGTGATTTTTATCCCCCAAATCTCAGCCAAATCCTTCCGTCCTAAATACTATCCACCAGATCTTCAGCTGGTGTCATTGGCATCATCCCATTGATCCTCAGTTTCACTGATTTACACCAGTGAGGATCTGGCCCCATTCACTTCAGTGGAGCTATGCTAGGGTGACCAGATGTCCCGATTTTATAGGGGCAGTCCCAATATCCGAGGCTTGGTCTTTTATAGGCGCCTATTATGCCTCACCCCTGTCCTGATTTTTCATATTTGTTCTCTGGTCACCCTAAGCTATGTTGATTTACACCAGCTGAGGATCTGGTCCCAAACCCTAAAGTCAGTGGAGATTTTGCCTGAGTAAAGAGTGCAGAATTTAGCTTTATGATTTTTACAGCAGCATCCCTTTAAGGACACAGCTGGCCATTTTGGCACTTCTGGGCTCCTAAAGTCACTGCAAAGGCAGTGATTTCCAAACACTTCAGGGTTGTACCCCCGCCCCTTACCTCTCCCCCTGGAGCTGGGGCTGGGAGTGGGGACATGGTTCCTGGCAGGGGGACGCAGACAGGGGTAAGGGGGCTGAGGGTGGGGCCACAGCTGGGAGCGGGTCTAGGGCCAGGAGTGGGGCCAGGAGCGGGACCACTGGGTGCAGAGCCATGGTCAGGCCATGGTTAGGGGCCGAGGCTGGAAACAGGGCCGCGCTTGGGGCCAGGAACCGGGGCCATGGCTGGGAGTGGGGCCAGAGCAGAACTGGGAGCGGAGGCCCTGCCCCCCACCCCCCACCAACGTTTCTCCGTGCCCTACAGTTTGGGGATCTCTGTGCTAAGTGCTGGAAGAGTGGTTGTGAATGCAATCAGTCCGGTACCCAGTGCAGGCCCCAGATGCCAGCACTTCATTGCATGATACCCAGCCTGATACCCTCTCAGATTGCTGGTTTCTTACCTACTGCAGCTTTGGCTAGGGTAAAAAGAAGGAATCTATGATCTCGGAGTAGCTTGCTCCAAATGTGTGTGCTCTGCCCGTATTCTGTCTTGGAAAGCTTCCTTTTAAGACGTTGTTAGTTTTAATATGGGAGCAAATCTAGAATGATGTGGCCTGCTTATTTTTCTTAGGCAAAGGCTGGTAAAATATACTAGAGTGTTTGTGTTTACACAGCTGGAAGTCATATGTTGCTTCTGCAGCACTTTAATGTGTTTTTAATAGGAGAGTGGATTTGAAACCTTCATTCTTTTTCTTTATCCTTCGAGGGTGGAGGATCCTCTGGCCTGGGAGGAGGAGACATTACTTCCTTTAGCATCAATCAGCTACTGATTATTATCTGTATGTTCCAGTAGCCACAAGAGCCTCCAGCTAAGCTCAGAGCTCCTTTGTTCTAAGCACTTATTTCAGAGGTGGGCAGTCGTTTTTGGACGAGTAGCTTATTCACCAAAAAAATGCAGAACTGGGGGATTTGACATGCATAATTTCAGCCGTTTGCACCCTGGCTAGAGATGTTTCCGCTGTAGCAGTCCCTTGTAACTTTCAGCTCCGTAGTCAGGGCATTCAGACAGGAGAGCCAGGTTCAAATCCCTGCTCCGCAACAGCCCCAAAATGGACTCTCTTGATTCACCGAAAGGCCAGATTTGGTTTGACCCTCAGGCTCCCATTTTTTAAAAGTGTTTTTTGAAACCACCATTGGACCAAACAATTGGTTATTCACCCAGGTCTACTGCCCATAATTGTAGCAAAAACCAGTCCCTCTCTCAAAGGGCATGCACTCGAAAGCAGCGGTTTCAACCTTTTTTTTTCCATTTGTGAACCCCTAACAAGGTGTGGACCCCTTTGGAAATCTTAGACATCGTCTGCCGACCCTGGGGGGTCCACGGACCACAGGTTGAAACCCACTGCTCTAAGGAGACAGAAGGGAAAGAGAAGCACATGGTTTTCCTAAGGTTATTGAGGCAAGCGTGAAGGACGTGAACCAGTTAACCCGGACAAATTCCAACGTGAGCATTTACATTCTTCCTCCATAAATCCTTTCTGCTCTTTCAGTTGGCTAGAGTAGTCTTCACTTCCTTCTCTGATTGACTGCATAGTGCTGCTGTTTGCCTCACTCTCCGTCATACCCCATCACTGTGGTATCTGAAAACGGTGATTCTAGATTGCAGGCTCCTTAAGGCAGGGGACATCCTTTTGTTCTGTGTTTGTACAGCCCCTAACACAATGGAGTCCTGGTGCAGATAATATGTTAAACAGCTACCATGTTTCACTCCAAGGTGGCTGAATTTCAGCAATGGATAAGTGAAACCTGTTTGTAGTTAGTAAAGCAATTTAAGCTTATAAAACATCCCAGGAGCCTTTGGAATAAAAGACTATATAAATAACCAACTTTCTTTTTCTTTATTATTATTTTCACGTGATTCTACTGTTGGAATTTCTTCCAAGGCCTTTTCCACTTGGCTTATCCAGAACACCTTGTCCAGCTCTGGGAAAACACTTTAACCCATTCTCTGAAATCCAAGAAATCAGTTCAAGTCCAGACTCGTCACTGAGGTTTCTTATTGGCATATAATCAAACTATACTTGAGTTGATGAGGCTCAAGCGTAGCGGGTGGTTACAGGGTATACCACACATCCAATGTGCAGAATCGTGCATCATCTTATATATACACTTCCACTTAATACTATTGGTTAATACATCAGATCCTGCACTTTACGACTGGCCTGCTAATTTTTGTAACCAATCCCTCTACACATCATGAACTGTCCACGAGCTGCAACGTATGCTACTAAGAAAAGCTGCAGCTGCAAGCTTATCACACATTATTCTTTTTACTATTTCTTTATCCCCTAACTGCATGATGTTTACGAGACTCCTTGTGAGATTATGCTTTTCCATTGTTAATATCCGTTGCCTTACTTCTCCTCCTTACTTCTTCCTGCATTGTTCATGCAAGGCCTACATCCACGGCACAAGATTTAAACCTCAATATCTCAAGCATTTCTGAGGTTTGTTGCAGCATCCCCCAAGGTTTAATCACAGCCGCGTTTTGCAACTGCTTTGTCCTTGACAATTCATCTGTGGCAATTATGAACACAAACTCGCTATTGATTGAAAAGCCCCTATGATTTCACTTACATGTGGTATGCAAATAATGCTGTTTTATCAGCTTGTTCCCCTTATAGTGTTTCGTTATAACATCGCATAAACTAAATCTACATAAACTCCATGCCATAGAGCATTTTTGGGAGAAAGTGCTAATGCCTCTCTCAGAATCTCCTGCAAATTAGAAATGAGCTAGATTAATTCCATGATGTCCTTCTGCTACTTTAAATTGTTAAATGCAGCGAAAGTGCCAGGTATGCGATCTTTGCAACCTCCTTTAGTCACCAGAGGCCCACTTTGGAAGAGGTTTAGATTGCTTTATGGTTGCAAATTAAATCCATGAAAAAGTCTGGGCGGGGTTGGCTGAGTTTTGCTTTACAATCTGGGGTTCATTGGAACCTGAAACTTTCCTAACAACCTCATGTCTCAGCTAAAATTGATTTTAAGTAACAATCCCGATTACGGGTTATCATTTTGGATTAAACCTGGGATTTTCAGAAGCAAGAATATAAACTTTTACTATGTGATCTAAAGGAGAGATCTACGGGGGATCAGGCTGGCTGCTACATGGGACCACAACATACACAGCCAGCATGTTACATTTATATTAAAATGATCCTACCATAATAAACTGATACTATCTGTCAATAAAACTCCTTTTCCTGCACTCCCAATGTTACGAGCAAAAAGTCAGTGATAAGATTATAATCTCAAAACCAAGGCATAATTTCAACTGCAAATTGACTTTCTCCAGGAACTCTCTCCTGCTCAGACGTACAAGGGGACAGATTATAAACTGGTGTAAATCGTTGATTTTGATGGAGCTCTGCTGAGTTACACCGTCTTAGGATCTGGCCCAAGGTGACCTATAAACCTCCTTGACAGCCCTAATCCTTCTCAGTTTAGCTTTCCCGTACTGGGAATAAAGTGCCTAAGGAATTCAATTGCCCCAGGCACATTCACGCATCTCCAAGTTGACCGTTACCCTGTCATCTGACTTTTCTGCGCTATGATTATGACATCATGCTGTGCCTGTAAAATACCAAAGACGAACGTGGTATCCATGTGGCAAATCAAGTCCTCCGGGATACGTGAGCTGGGGGCTGGCCTGGAGCCATCGGGCTGTCAGCAGAAATAATATTGTTCGAAGGGTGCGATTAAAAATTGTGAGATCGGCTGATGTGCCAGACCCATGAGTTGGCATTTAATGGAGTGCATACTTCTCATTCTCCCAGCATGTCTTACTCTGCATCTGCTCTTCAGATGAGAAACCACATTCCTGCGTGCATACTGATTTATTCTGCTCTGTCACGCTGACATAAATCCAGACGCCTTAAGTTGCTGCTTCGGAATACAGCCTTCAACCTCCCACAGCTAACCTTCTCTGAGGATCATGGAGTGAATACTACGCTCTCTGGCCCATGTAAAGCTGGGAGGATTTTGGGATCTGATTTTAGTGGGGTCTTGCACTTGAACATGGATGTCTTTGAAGTTATGTTTCCCGATGTACGCCCTTCTCCATTGCATCCTCTCTGATCACAGATCACCGCTCCCCAGAGGCTGGCCTGTCCAGTAATGGCTAGGGTCCTATTCTTAACGCCTGTGTGGAAACATAATCTTCACAGCATATGGGATTGCCCTTGTGCAAATGTATCATCGCCGTGTGAGTCCATAGCAGCCCCCACCCATGCCCACCCAGAATTCTGGTGCTTGTTCTTCATAGCAAGTCTTAACTGCAGGGGTAACACAAGTTATTCCTCTCGCTATACCCTAGCCCGAATGAGAGTGGCCACACTGGGAAATAACACTCAAGTTGCTGCATCTACACTGGCACTGTAATAATAGTAGCAAAATAATAATCCAACTATTAAAAAATAATAAAAGGGCTCTTATATAGTATCTTTCATCATTAGATCTGAATGTGTTTTACAAAGGAGAGCAATAGCATTATCCCCGTTTTACAGATGGGGAAACTGAGGCACGGATGGGTGAAGTGACTTGCCCAAGGTCACCTAACTGGTCAGCGGCCAAGTTGGGAAAAGAACTGGGGTCTCCTGAGTACCAGGCCAGGGCACAATCCTTTAGCCTACACCTTTACGACACTGTTGTGTACTGTGTCTGTCAGCCAGACTTCTCTGCGGGGAGGAGCATCCCCTGGTTCTTAAACCCTTCAGAAAATGAGCCGCCCTATGAATTCTTTCTCAGTGAAATGTAGGAAAAGTTGTCTGTCCTTCCTGGGCACTCAGGGGGACTTGTGGAAAGGCGCTCGGGTGATTCTGGCCTGCAGCCATGCTGCAGAGAGGTCATGATAGCAGCTGAGGAGCTGTGCTCACTCCAGCGACGGCCTAGACCCTCTCTCAGGCCAGCTTGAATTAGACACACCATCGCCCTCGAGTCACGGGGTTTGTTGTGTGGATGGGACCCCGAGGAGGGGCAAAAGTCACGTTAACTGTCATGAAGACAAGCCCCAGTCATGGTGACGTTAGACACACCGGAAGGGGCAGGAATGGGTGCACCGGCAGCCCTACCATCTTTTGCACTGGCCGGCAGCTGGGGCTTGGGCTGGTTGGTGAGGGAGCTCACGTAGCAGCCTGTGAAAGAGTGTAGGACTTGCTGCCATGACGTGTATCCTCAAGGGCATCCTGCCTGCCTTTCTCCAGTCTCCACCAGCAGAACGCATCCAGCTGCTGATGCTTGGGCCATGTCCATCCCTGGCCGCTTTATGTCAGTAGCAGGGGGTGGAGGGGAGAGCCACAACCTGGCCCTACACGTTACGTTTAAGGATGGCTATTAACACACTGAGTTCTTATGAAACAGAGGCTCCCTGCCTGGGAGCCAGGTGGAATTTGAAATCTCTCGGTTTGCAGTTCAAAAAGCACCTGAACCAAAGCTGATGATTGTTATTATTTGTATCAAGGTCGCCCCTAGAACCCAGCCGAGACCAGAGAGCCCCACGTGCGAGGTGCTGAACATATATATTAGTACAAAAGAATCAGTCTCTGCCCCAGACAGCTCACAGTTAAATAGACAAGACGAAGGCAGGTTTAGTAACTCCATTTTACAGATGGGCAACTGAGGCGCAGAGAAATTAACGATGGGCTTTCCAGAAGTGCTGACTTGTGGCCTAATTTTGCTCGGTGGTGAAACAGCCCCAGGCCAAAAACAGAAGTTGCTGGCTGAGTCAGGAATTGCACCCAGGTCTACCAAGCCCATCATGTAGTGCCTTAGTTTCCATCCCATTCTTCCTTTCGCCAGCCATATTCAGATCTAGCCATCACTGGTTATGGGCCATTAGCTGGATTGTCATGGCTGAGCGGTTTCTTTTCCCTTGCCTTCAGTGTTTTTTTTATTCTTATTTCTCCTGCATGCCTCAGTTTCCTCTCCTAGGTCATCTCTGGCTTGCTGTCAGTGCATATATTGAACCTGTTCAGTGAGGTTTCCGGTTCCTCCATTTAGGACAGTCCTTGCTGTCTTCTCCTCCGGATTCCAGGGGAGGAAGTAGCTGGGCCAGGTTTTAAGAAAAGGCGGAGCCAGGTGGGGCGATGGGTTATTGGTGGCCCCACCTTCAGTTATACCTATTGATTTGAAAAGGCACCACACATACATCTAAAGGCCGCCGGGGGTGGTCACCCTCCCTTTAGCCCCCCGCCCCCAATGGCTCCACCACTGGGGGGCTCTGTTAAGGAGCACCTGCAAGTTTCTTCTGCTGAGGCGTAAAACATCATGGTCTCAGGTCACTGATTGCACTCGCAGGTTTGGGACTTGGCCGGAAGTGGGCTCTTGAAGTTGCAGGTTGAATGGGTTTAGGATACTGGGCTGTGCTCCAGTCAGGATTTTCAAGCACCAGTGCTTATGGCTAGGTGTAGCCCCATCCAGGACTCCTTCCTGGGAGGGGCCGCTCAGATACCATGGTGATGGGCGGAAATATAGAGCCCTAAGGTAGGCTTTTTTATCTAACTCCTGACAATTCCACGCACCCTGCATAGCTGCATCCTGTCTTTCTTTGTCGACTGTTTCTTTGGTGTCATGTAAATTCAACTCCGTAGAGAGCTTTGAAAGCCTCGATTAATGGATGAGGAAACTGAGGCCCAAAGAGGGGATGTCCCCAGGTGTCACAACAGGTAAGGGTAGAGTGAGGAATGGAACCCTGGACTTGTGACTCTGCTGCTCTAACCATTAGACCGTGCTGCCTCCCAAAATGAGGCTGTGTTTCCAATAATGTCAGTCCAAAAATTCCTTAAGCGCCTTATGACTAAGACAGCCAAAACTGCAACAAGCATAATAGACTCCTTCAGGTTTGACTTTTAGCCAGATATGCTCATGTTGGGAATGTAAGTTGGGAAACTGAATCACAAATTCACCCAATTTAGGCTTAATCGTTTTTCACCTTTATTTATAAATTTGCAGACAAAATTATTGTCATTTATAATGCCTGGCCATATATTTATGCTAGACAATAAACAGGTAAGATGGAACAGGTAGGGGCCCAAGTTACCCAGTTCCAGGGTACCAGGAAGCTCTTCTGTACTTCATGATGGTCAGCTCAGCCTCTGATCCCTGGTTTGGTCCTTCAGTCTTGCTCCCTCCATTTTTAGTCTGGTATTTCTACCACTTGGGCCCCTCCTTCACTTGGATTCTTATACATGTCCACATTACATATTTGTTAGCTTTCCTCCCGTCAGCCTCAAGCATTGTATTTTGCATAACCAGTACAGTATACATGCTCACACTTCAATTCTAGCAAATTTTGCTGTTTATACAATTTTCACATTCTGTTTCATGTCACCCTGCTCCTGGATTTTCCCAGTAAAAAGGATTTCTAGCATTACAGCTGTGTATTTATTATACTAATTAACTTTTCCTTTTAATTAAAATCTTCCAACATGGCACATCACCTTTGTCCTGTCCGCAGTAGCATTACTTAGGCGAGACTATATAAAAGGAAACGGGCAAAAGACCACCTATGCCAGGCAAGGCTAAGGCCTTGGCACAGTAGGATACCTCCTCCAAACTCATTCCATGTCCATAATTAGAGACTATTAAAGTACAACTAACAAAGCTCTTGATTTCACCATATAGCAACTCTTCATCTTTCTGCAGCACCCATATCCACGTGGCTACCTCCTTTAAAGCCAGTCTCCTTAAGGGTTCCGCTGGACAGGCCTGGGTTCATCCGGATACCAGCTCCAGCTCAGTAGAGTATAACTTCTTTATTCTCCTCCCCTGTGGATTGACTTGGTGATGCCGCCATCCCCATCACTTCTCCCTGGCAGGGTCACCAGGGCAGCATGGAATGAAAATTCTAAGCACAGAGTAACCCCCACTTACTTGCCAGAGAGTTGGAGACTCCCAAGGAATAACACGTGCAATATGTTCAACAGAATAATAGTATTAAACAGGAAGTATATCATAGAATTACAGAATCATAGAACTGGAAGGGACCTTGAGAGGTCATCTAGTCCAGTCCTCTGCACTCATGGGAGGATTAAGTATCATTTAGACCATCCTTGACAGGTGTTTGTCTAACCTGCTCTCAAAAATCTCCAAGGATGGAGATTCCACAACCTCCCTAGGCAATTTATTCCAGTGCTTAACCACCCTGGCAGTTAGGAAGCTTTTCCTAATATCCAACCTAAACCTCCCTTGCTGCAATTTAAGCCCATTGCCTCTTGTCCTATTCTCAGAGGTTAAGAAGAACAATTCTTCTCCCTCCTCCTTGTAACAACCTTTTATGGACTTGAAAACTGTTATCATGTCCCCTCTTGGTCTTCTCTTCTCCAGACTAAACAAATCCAATCTTTTCAATCTTCCCTCATAGGTCATGTTTTCTAGACCTTTAATCATTTTGGTTGCTCTTCTCTGGACTTTCTCCAATTTGTCCACATCTTTCTTGAAATGTGGCACCCAGAACTGGACACAATACTCCAGTTGAGGCCTAATCAGCGCAGAGTAGAGCAGAAGAATTACTTCTTGTGTCTTGCTTACAACACTCCTGCTTATACATTCCAGAATGATGTTCTCTTTTTTTGCAACAGTGTTATACTGTTGACTCATATTTAGCTTGAGATCCACTTTGACCCGCAGTTCACTTTCTGCAGTACTCCTTCCTAGGCAGTCATTTCCCGTTTTGTATGTGTGCAGCTGATTGTTCCTTCCTAAATGGAGTACTTTGCATTTGTCCTTATTGCATTTCATCCTATTTACTTCAGACCATTTCTCCAGTTTGTCCAGATCATTTCAAATTTTAATCCTATCCTCCAAAGCACTTGCAACCCCTCCCAGCTTGGTATCATCCACAAACTTTATAAAAGTGTACTCTCTATGCCGTTATCTAAATCACTGAAGAAGATATTGAACAGAATCGGTCCAGAACTGATCCCTGTGGAACCCCACTCATTATGTCCTTCCAGCATGACTGTGAACCACTGATAACTACTCTCTGGGAATGGTTTTCCAACCAGTTTTGCACCCATCTTATAGTAGCTCCATCTAGGTTGTATTTCCTAGTTTGTTTATGAGAAGGTCATGCAAGACAGTATCAAAAGATTTACTAAAGTCAAGATATACCACGTCTACCACTTCCCCCCTATCCACAAGACTTGTTACCTTGTCAAAGAAAGCTATCAGGTTTGTTTGACACAATTTGTTCTTGGCAAATCCATGCTGACTGTTACTTATCACCTTATTATCTTCTAGATGTTTGCAAATTGTTTGCTTAATTATTTGCTCTGTTATCTTTCCGGGTACAGAAGTTAAGCTGACTGGTCTGTAATTTCCTGGTTGTCCTTATTTCCCTGTTTATAGATGGGCACAATATTTGCCCTTTTCCAGTCTTCTGGAATCTCTCCCATCTTCCGTGACTTTTCAAGGTAATCACTGATGGCTCAGATATCTCCTCAATCAGCTCCTTGAGTATTCTAGGAAACATTTCATCAGGCCCTGGTGACCTGAAGACATCTAATTTGTCTAAGTAATTTTTAACTTGTTCTATTCCTATTTTAGCCTCTGATCCTACCTCATTTTCACTGACATTCACTATGTTAGACGTCCAATCACTACCAACCTTCTTGGTGAAAACCGAAACAAAGAAGTCATTAAGCAACTCTGCCATTTCCACATTTTCTGTTATTATTTTCCCCCCTCAATGAGTAATGGGCCTACCCTGTCCTTGGTCTTCCTCTTGCTTCTAATGCATTTGTAGAATGTTTTCTTGTTACCCTTTATGTCTCCAGTTAGTTTGATCTCATTTCATGTCTTGGCCTTTCTAATTTTGTCCTTACATACTTGTGTTATTTCTTTATATTCATCCTTTGTAATTTGACCTTGTTTCCACTTTTTGTGGGACTCTTTTTTGAGTTTTAGATCATTGAAGATTTCCTGGTTAAGCCAGGGTGGTCTATAGCCAGACTTCCGATCTTTCCTATGCAGTGGGATAGTTTGCTCTTGTGCCCTTCATAATGTCTCTTTAAAATACTGCCAACTCGCTTGAACCATTTTTCCCCTTAGACTTGCTTCCCATGGGATCTTACTACCAACTCCCTAAGTTTGCTAAAGTCTGCCTTCTTGAAATCCATTGTCTTTATTGTGCTGTTTTCCCTCCTACCATTCCTTGGAATCATGCACTCTGTCATTTCATGATCACTTTCACCCAAGCTGCCTTCCACTTTCAAATTCTCAACCAGTTCTTCCTTATTTGTCAAAACCAAATCTAGAACAACCTCTGCCCTAGTGGCTTTCTCCACCTTCTGAAATAAAACATAACAGGGTAAGACACTACTCTCAGGGTCACCCGTGTCCTCCTCATGCTGATAATACCCATGAATTTCCCCAGTCACGTCACCCGATAGAACAAGAGTAAACAGTAGATTCCCACTGATATGCACACATTGTAGGGGCCCTTGATGACCTATGACGACGATCTCTTCTGTAGCAGCAATAAGGAACTTAGCCCACTGGATTCAGTGCAGCCCAATAGACTCACATGTGTCTGAAGTGAAGTGCCTTGCTCAGTGTCGCATGGAAGGTCAGCATCAGGAACAGCAGCCTGGTCTCCTGATTCCCAGTCTTGGTCCTTGGGAAATGGTCCCACGGTTGCATCCAGCCTCGATGTTGTGTTGGGTGTCACTGCCGTCTCACTTCGGGGTCTTCCTAGCCCTCGGCTGTTTGAAGGAAAACAACACTGGGGGCAATTCACGCCCGTCACGCGTCAGCCTGCTCTGCACCTTTGGCAGTGATTCATTTGGTCTTAGCTCGTGCAGCCAATGGGCAGTGTGAGGCTTGTGGAAATCGCGATCTGCTATTCAGCAGAGAGCTCAAAATTAGTCCTAAATGAACTGTGCTTCTGTATTTCCAAATGAAAAGTCTCCGGCACTGGAAATTCAGTGTCATGTTTGAGCTCGACGGCTTCTTTCCATTTGTTCATGTGAAGGGGCCATTCCTGTTAGTCCTTCCCACTCTTTTAGAGTCAGCCCCTCCCTAGGCCTTCAAAGAGCTGCTACCTCCTCAGTGGTTATATGTCACTACTGTGTCTGCTAGAGAGCTCGCGTTGGGTGTGGTGCCTACCAAAACCTAGCCCTGTTGACTGGACCAATAGTAGCATCTAATAGGCAAAGAAGAGAAGAGTGAGTGGGGATTTGATAGCAGCCTTCAACTACCTGAAGGGGGGTTCCGAAGAGGGGGTTCCGGCTGTTCTCAGTGGTGGCAGATGACAGAACAAGGAGCCATGGTCTCAAGTTGCAGTGGGGGAGGTCTAGGTTGGATATTAGGAAACACTATTTCACTAGGAGGGTGGGGAAGCACTGGAATGGGTTCCCTAGGGAGGTGGTGGAATCTCCATCCTTAGAGGTTTTTAAGGCCCGGCTTTGACAAAGCCCTGGCTGGGATGATTTAGTTGGGGATTGGTCCTGCTTTGAGCAGGAGGTTGGACTAGATGACCTCCTGAGGTCTCTTCCAACCCTGATCTTCTATGATTCTATGAAAGGGAAAATAGTTCACATCACCTAATATGTAACATGACAGGGCATGTGTCTCTGTTGATATGGCAGCTTAGATAACTATTCAGCTACAGTGCTTCTGATTCTCCACCGTCTTGCACTTTGTTTAGGGCTAGCCTTTAGCCCATTTAGGGCTTGTCTCCACGACGGGGACTACAGCAGAACACCTATGGCGCTGTAGCTATGTTGCTGTCACCCTGTAACATAGACACAGACCACAGCCATGGAAGGGGTTTTTTCCATCACTGGAGTAATTCCACCTCCCCTTGCAACAGTACCTAGGTTGATGGAAACATTCTTCTGTTGGCCTAGCTGCATCTCCACTGCGGGGTTAGGTCTGTGTAGCCACAGAGCTCAGTGGTGGGGTTTTCTGACACCCCTGAGCACCGTCCCTATAAACCTGTTTTAAGTGTAGACCAAGCCTAACTCACATCCATGAGCAATTACTCATGTGGGTGGCCCCATTGACTTCAGCAGGGGAAGGCTAGCCTAGCAGGAAGGCAGTGTGACTGAGTGGATAGAGCACATGACTGCAACCCAGGAGACTTGGGTTCTATTACTAGGTCTGCCTCTGGGTGACCTTCGACAAGCCACTTCCTCTCACTGTGTCTTGGTTTCCCCATCTGTAAAATGGGGATAAAAACCTCCTTTGTAAAGCTCTGCTGATGAAAACACTTTATAAGGGTTATTTCTATTGTTTAAGGCACTGGACTTGGATGCAGGAGATCTGGGTTGCTGATTTAACACAAGCCAGAGATCTGACCCTATGTGCTGCAAAAGGGCTAATTTCCCAGTGCTGAGGAAAATTATTAGCAAATTGATTGGGGGGGGGGGGGAAGAAAAATGTGAATGAAAATTGGGAGTTGTTTAAGAACAGTATATTAGGTGGCTGAAAAGCCACAATTCTATAATCAAGGAAGAGGACAACTTTCAGTAAAAGTCCATCCTGGTTAAGAGGGAAAGTGTAGGCTGCAATTAGAAATAATACACGGAAAAATTGGGAAACAGACAGAAATCAGTATAAATTAGAAGATATGAAGTGTAGAAAATTAATAAGGGAAGCTGAAGACCTCAGGGGGATATCTATATCTGTCAGGGCTAAAGAGAATAAGGAGTATTTTTAAATATATCGGAACAAAATAAATCCCAGCAATGGTATAGGACCGTTACTAGAGGGAGATAGTAAAATTGTTAATAATGATGCAGAAAATGCAGAAGTGTTCAATAAATATTTCTGTTCCTGTATTTGGAAAGAAGGATGATGATGATGATGAAGTACTTCCAGTCCACTGGTAGCTAAGGAGAATGTTAAACAGTGTCCACTAAGGATAAATATTTTTAGATCACCAACCTCATAAAATTTGCACCAATGGGTCCTAAAAGAGCTGGCTGAGGAGATCTCTGGCCCACTGATGCTAATTTTTAATAAAGCACAGAACACTGGGAAAATTCCTGAAGATTGGAAGTACGCTACTGTTGTGTCAATTTTCAAAAAGGGCAAGTGGGGTGATCCATGAAATTATAGACCTGTTCGCCTCACAGCAATCCCAAGCAAAATAATGGAAAAGATGAGATGGAATTCAATCTATAAAGAATTGCAGAATGGGAATATAATTGGTGCCAGTCATCATGGTTTTAGGGAAAATAAGTCTTGTCATACAAAACCGATTTCATTCTTTGATGAAATTACAAGTTTTGTTGACTTGTGTAAAGTGGTTGATTTAGTACCAATAATGTTCTGATTGATAAATTAGCGGTATACAGTATCAATAGAGCACATGTTAAATGTTAAACTTTCTAGCTGACAGACCTCAGAAAGTAATCAATGGGGAATCAGCATGCAATGGGTGTTTCTAGTGGGGTCTCGCAGGGATCAATACTAAGCTATTCAATATTTTTATCAGTGAGCTGGAAGTAAATATAAAATCACTGCAAAGGAAAATTTTCCAGATGACACAAAGATTGGTGGAAGAATAATGATGCTAAATAATGATGAAGACGGGCAGTCATACGGAGCAATCTGGATTGCTTGTTGCTCTGGGCCCAGTCAAACAAAACACATTTTAATGCAGCCAAATGCAAGGTCATACATCTCGGTACAAAGAAAGCAGGCCACCTCTACAGAATGGGGGAGGGTATCCTGGGAAGCAACAATTCTGAAAGGGATTTAGGGGACACGGTGGAACTCAACATGAACTCCCAGTGCAGTGGTGTGGCAAAAAGGACTGGTGTGATCCTTGAATGTATAAACAGGGGCGGAAGGAGGACAGGCAGGGAGATGATTTTACCTCTGTGTAAGGCACTGGTCAGGCTGACACTAGACTGTTGCATCCAGTTCTACTGTCCATGTTTTAGAAAAGATGTTATAAAATTGGAGAGGGTGCAGCAAAAAGCCACACACAAAAATTGAGGGCTGGAGAAAATACCTTACAGTGAGAGACTTAACAAGCTCAGTCAGCTTAGCTTCTCAATAAGAAGACTGAGAGGTGACTTGACTATGGTGTGTAAGTACCTTCACGTGGAGAAAACACTGGGTACCAAAAGGCTTTTCAATTTAGTGGAGAAAGACAATGGCTACAAGTTAAAGCCAGACAAACATAAATTAGAAATAAAGCACACACATTTTTAACAGTGATGGTGTTTAAACACCAGAAGAAACTACCAAGGGGAAATGGTGGATTCGCTATCCCTTGATGGCTTCAGAACAAGATTGGTTGCTTGTCTAGACAATATGGTTCAGTCACACACAAGATATAAAGCTCAGTGCAAGGGCTACTGAGTGAAATTCTCTGGGCTGGGTTATTCTGGAGGTCAGACTAGATGATCTAATGATCCCTTCTGACCCTAAAATCTACTAATCTAGGTTTTAGAATTGAGTGACTGATTATATATAATTCATCTTTAAAATAATTCTGTCATGTCGCTTCTAAGGTGTCTAATTTCAACTTGCATATGGAGTCATGATTGCCATAGAATTATTTTGGTCACATTGCATTCAAACCCTTCTTTTTCTTTTCCCTCTAATTTGTCGCTGACATAAATTTTTAAAACAGTAATTAAAAGCATTCTACTGTGTCTATTTGTGTTTCAAATATTTCTCCCCAGCATGCTGTCAGATGTGTGTATTTATCCTCATCACTTGAAAGGCAGATGGGCCTATGCAAGTCCGTTGGTTTTATTTGATCAATTGTATTCATTAAATGTGAGCAGGAGTCCAATTTTCCTTCAGGCACATGATCGTGGTGTAGAGAAATAAAATGTTTTTATTATTAACTACTGTCAATCTGAAATAAATACAGACCGTCATTAAAAGAAAATTGTAATGATGTGTTACTGTATAGAGAGCATATCAGAATCTCTGCAGTGAACAGAGTGTGATCTAGTGAGCAGAATAAGTGAACAAAATTCAGGATTCCTGGCTACTATCACCAACTTTACTCCTTATTTGCTGTTTGATTACAGAATCTTCAGACACAGATAATATTGCTTTGTTTATTATTATTAGCATTACCATAGCACCTAGGGGCCCCAACCACATATCATGGACTCACTGTCCTAGGTACTGTACAAACACAAAACAAAAAGACAGTCCCTACCTCAGTGAGCATACGGTCTAAACATGAGACAGGTTTCAGAGTAGCAGCCGTGTTAGTCCGTATCCGCAAAAAGAACAGGAGGACTTGTGGCACCTTAGAGACTAACCAATTTATTTGAGCATAAGCTTTCGTGGGCTACAGCCCACTTCATCGGTTGCATAGAATGGAACATATAGTGGGAAAATATATATATATATACACACACATACAGGGAACATGAAAAGGTGGAGTAAGAGGCTAATTAATTAAGATGAGCTATTATCAGCAGGAAGAAAACAAAACTTTTGTAGTGATGATCAAGATGGCCCCTTTCGACAGTTGACAGGAAGGTGTGAGGATACTGAACATGGGGAAATCGATTCAATATGTGTAATGACCCAGCCACTCCCAGTCTCTATTCAAACCCAAGTTAATGGTATCTAGTTTGCATATTAATTCAAGTGCAGCAATTTCTCATTGGAGTCTGTTTTTGAAGCTTTTCTGTTGCAAAATTGCCACCCTTAAATCTGTTACTGAGTGTCCAGAGGGGTTGAAGTGTTCTCCTACCGGTTTTTGAATATTATGGTTCCTGATGTCAGATTTGTGCCCATTTATTCTTTTGCGTAGAGACTGTTTGGTTTGGCCAATGTACATGGCAGAGGGGCATTGCTGGCACATGATGGCATATATCACATTGGTAGATGTGCAGGTGAATGAGCCCCTGATGGCTTGGCTAATGTGATTAGGTCCTATGATGGTGTCACTTGAATAAATATGTGGACAGAGTTGGCATTGGGCTTTGTTACAAGGATAGGTTCCTGGGTTAGTGTTTTTGTTGTGTGGTGTGTGGTTGCTGGAGAGTATTTGCTTCAGGTTGGGGGGCTGTCTACAAAGATCTCTGAGAGTGAGGGATCATTTTTCAGGACAGGTTGTAGATCTTTGATGATGCGTTGGAGAAGTTTTAGTTGGGGGCTGAAGGTGACAGCTAGTGGCATTCTGTTATTTTCTTTGTTGGGCCTGTCCTGTAGTAGGTGACTTTTGTGTACTCTTCTGGCTCCGTCAATCTGTTTTTTCACTTCAGCAGGTGGGTATTGTAGTTGTAAGAATGCTTGATAGAGATCTTGTAGGTGTTTGTCTGAGGGATTGGAGCAAATGCGGTTGTATCTTAGAGCTTGGCTGTAGACAATGGATTGTGTGGTGTGTCCTGAATGGAAGTTGGAGGCATGTAGGTAAGTATAGCGGTCAGTAGGTTTCTGGTATAGGGTGGTGTTTATGTGACCATCGCTTATTAGCACCATAGTGTCCAGGAAATGGACTGCTTGTGTGGATTGGTCTAGGCTGAGGTTGATGGTGGGATGGAAATTGTTGTTGAAATCATGGTGGAATTCCTCAAGGGCTTCTTTTCCATGGGTCCAGATGATGAAGATGTCATCAATGTAGCGCAAGTAGAGTAGGGGCATTAGGGGACGAGAGCTAAGGAAGCGTTGTTCTAAGTCAGCCATAAAAATGCTGGCATGCTGTGGGGCCATGCGGGTACCCATAGCAGTGCCGCTGACTTGAAGGTATATATTGTCCCCAAATGTGAAATAGTTGTGGGTGAGGACAAAGTTATAAAGGTCAGCCACCAGATTTGCCGTGACATTATTGGGGATACTGTTCCTGATGGTCTGTAGTCCATCTTTGTGTGGAATGATGGTATAGAGGGCTTCTACATCCATAGTGGCCAGGATGGTGTTAGACCCTCCACGAAAATTTTTCTGTCCACCTTGGGCTCCACGAGTCAATGTAATCCCACTGACTATCACGTCAGGGTGACCTGCTTTCCCCATTGATAACCTTCATAAATTCATACACTCGTCTACCCTTCCCCATGAAGACAATTACACAACACATTTAAACATAGCTCCAAAGATTAGATAATAAAGACATTCAGAATAAACCAGCTTTATGCTCTTTATGAGACAGCATTGAGCCATATGCAAATTAAACCTGACAGAGATAGGACATGCCCTCATTTTCCATTTCTACCTATTGCAGGAGCCAGAGTGCTTATATGCAAATTACAGCTAGCAGCAGGTAGGATGCACCCTCAGTTTTCCTCTTTTACCTACAGAGGGAACCAAGGAACTTTTGTTCCCAGCAAGCCTCTTCATAGACAGAAGGAAATAACTCTCTGTGTGCCTCTTTGTTCCTAAGCAACAGACACACTGGCAACTTTGAGCAAGTCACCTGTGCCCACAGTTTTAAAATGTCACATGCCAAAACACCCAACAAACACATGCAAGCTGGGGCTGGGAATTTTCATGAAAATCCCAATTTGCCTATGTAATCTGGGTGCACGTGAAAAGGCACACACACTTTTACACATTCAGGGTCAGATCCTCAGCTGGTGGTGTAGCTCCATTTAAGTCAACAGAGGTGTGATGGTTTACCCTAGCTGAGGATCTCTCCCTGACTATTTACAGTATGGGCCTTCATACCTGTGACTCAGTTTACCTGTTTGCAAAATGGTGGAGGTGCATTATAAATGTAGAGCTTGACCTTGCAGTCCCTTTACGCAAGCCACATTTCTTTTGACACCAGGGGGAGCTTTGCCTGGGTGAGGAATACAAGAGAGGCCACAAGTGATTAGTTTTCATTGAGAGGACTTAGAAAATGCACCTGATTATACTAATGTCAAGGCACTTGTGCAAAAACTGAATGGGAAAATGTCAGAGCTGACATCCAGGGTGGTAGCTGGCATATGTCGGTAACAGAAGTTGGGTGGCACAATTTAAATCCGGAGAGGCCAGACGAAGGATGAGGCTGATTCAGGAAAATCAGCTAATAAGATGGTGTAAGATGAAGTACAATGGGCCTCTTCCTCTGCTCCCAATAACAGTGTGAATGAACTCCTGATGGAGTCACGCTCCACAGAGACCCTCTGCGTGAGCGACACAAATCCTGCCCTCCGCAACCCATGCAGTGGAGTTTGGGAATAGCCAGTCCTGCAGGGGTGAAGACACGGAGGGCAGGGGTGTGGGGCAGAGATTTGCCCTGGAGAGCAAAACATTATTGTTTGTTTTCCATCATTGCCTTGCCCTAATGACAGTGGGACAAATTGCTCCCCTGTGCTACTCCAGCATTGCAGGCCAATCCATGAGTCATTTATGGTTCCCTGATTCTCTGAGATGATATGCCCCAATCCTGTCTTTCCTAGGCACTTATATGGCCCTCAATATGAGCACTTTGCAATCTGAAATGGGTTTTTTCCTCACAACACCCCGTGAGGTAGGGCAATGCTGTTATCCCCCCGGTACAGACGGGGAAGACAGGTAAATGGATTGTGAACTCAAACCAATTATCACAACCTCAGTAGCCCATCCATCTTGTTGAAGACATCCATTTGATCGAAGTTTTGGAGAGGGTTGAGGGATGCACTCCTGGAACGAGGAGGTGCTGGAAGAATGCTATTAATGGGGGTGGGTGGTTGGTTGGCCATGTTCCAGTCCGACTGATTGTTTAATGATGCTGGGGTTATGTTGCTAAGTTGAATTACAGCTCTGTGGCAAATTGCCGGCACTACTATGATGAGTCTCGCGATTTCTCTTCTGGGGGGAGGGGGAGTCAGGGCACCGTTCCTTGCTCCTGAACTGGGGTATTAACTGCCCCACTAGTGTCCTAGAGGAGGGGAGTGGAGACGGAGGGACCCGGGCCCGCTCTCTACTCCGGGTTCCAGCCCAGGGGCCCTAGGGATAGCAGTAAAACACTAGAATTAGCGGTTCCTTCCCCCGGGCTACTTCCCTCTCCTCTCCTTCAGCTTGTAGGGCTTCCTGCCCTCCCTCTGCACAAACCAGGTGTCCCTTTACCTAGGGTGTTGGTCTTCTTAGCCCACCGCAGCACTTCTCCAAACTCTCCTCTGCCTCCCTCTAAACTGCTCTCTGCTCCAACACCAAACCACTCTGCTTCAACTCCTCCTCTTGTCTGATTGAAGCAGGGTTTTTTTATCATATGACTGGCTTCAGGTGCTTTAATTAATTTATAGCAAACTTTCCTCCCTCTACAGGGAAGAAGGCTCCCTTCTAACACTCTCCTGCTGCTGCCCTCTGGCCATGCTGTATCACAAGCTCCTAGAGCCTTATATGGGCATTTTATGTTTATTAGGGCTGTCAATTAATCACAGTTAACTCAAGCAATTAACTCACAACAAATTAACTTGATTAAAAAAATTAATGGCATTTAATTGCAGTTTTTATCACACTGTTAAACAGTAATAGAATACCAATTTAGATTAATTATACATATTTTGGACGTTTTTCTACATTTTCAAATATATTGATTTCATTTACAATGCAGAATACAAAGTGTACAGTGGTCACTTCATATTATTATTTTTATTACAAGTATTTGCACTGTAAAAAGATAAACAAAAGAAACAGTATTTTTCAATTCACCTCAGACAAGTACTGTAGTGCAATCTCTTTATTGTGAACACGCAACTTACAAATGTAAAATTATTTTTTTAACCTAATGGCACTCAAAAACAAAACTGTAAAACTTTAGAGCCTACAAGTCCACTCAGTCCTACTTCTGATTCAGCCAATCGCTAAGACAAACAAGTTTGTTTACATTGACGGGAGATAATGCTGCCCGCTTCTTATTTACAATGTCACCTGAAAGTGAGAACAGGTGTCCACACGGCACTGTTGTAGCTGGCATTGCATGACATTTACGTGCCAGATATGCCAAACATTCATACGCTCCTTCATGCTTCTACTTGTAGATTGCACTTTTGTTTATCTTTTACTTCACAGTGCAAATATTTGTAATCAAAAATAATAATATAAAGTGAGCACTCTATACTTTGTATTCTGCGTCGTAACTGAAATCAATATATTTGAAAATGTAGAAAAACATCCACAAATATTTATAATAAATGTAAGCTGGTATTCTATTCTTAACAGTCTGAGTAAAACTGCAATTAACCGCGATTAATTTTTTTAATCGTTTGACAGCCCAAATTTTTATACCATTGACATTTAAATAAATAAATAAATGTTGCCTTTAAAGATCTCATGCTCATTCCACAACAGGAGTGTTAGCCTCTCTACTGTGTCTAGGTCAAATTTCAACCTGGGTTGTTTTCCGTACCTACCGCCAACTGCCCCTATTCATTTTTGACGGAGTAAAGTCGTCTTCCCTTATTAGCCTAACTCGTATGCTGCAGTCTGCCTTTAAACAGCTGCTCTACCTCAGCACAGGAGAGGAAACAGTTCAGTGCTCATTGCTTTGCTTTACCTGGGGAAAACTTTTGTTCCACTTTTCCTCACACCAGCCTCGTTTTTTCCATATCACTATTTCTCTTTTTATTCCACTGGCCACATACCCAGCTGGAAAGCTGACAAATGGTTAACAAGATGTTTTGTTTTCTCAAAACCAGTCTTAACTTTTAAAAGTCCTTAACCATTTTGATCTTTTGATAATGTTTTGGATGAAATTTCCAATTTTTTAACATTAAAAATGCAAGTTATATTAATTTAAAATCCCAATATTCTGCAAACGTCAGAAGCTGATTTACAGCAGCTGAAGCCCTAGCGTTGACTTCAATAGAGCAGCATTGACTTACCCCAACTAGGGCCCGGCCTCATTGACTTCAGTGGAGCTAAACCAGCTTACGCCAGCTGAGGATCGGACCCCATTGACTTCCATAGAGCTGCACTGATTTATACCAACGGGGATGAGGTTTCATGGACTTCAGTGGAGTTATCCCAATTTACACTGGTGAGGAACCTGGCTCACGATTATAAATGCTTCTGAAGCTTACAGAATATTGTTCTCTGGCAGGATGGAGTGTTGGGGGGATCATCAGAGTGGAGAGGGGAGAAAAAAACAGGGGTTCCCAAACTTTTCGCTGGCACGACCCCATTTTATTTAATTATTTCCTGCTGGGACCACAGACCGCATGGAGGATGCCATTTTGCTCTACAAAATGGCGTCCTCCACATAGCACGACCTCATACTTATGGTGCATAGGAGTCACACTGGGCAGAGCATGCCATTCTGTAGCGCGAAGGGCTGTCGTCCAGGCATCATCACCTCACACACCACCGTACAAGTGAGGTCACACTGCGTGGTGGAAAATGGTATCCTCTGCACACTAGGAATCGCCGCGATGGCATGACCCCATTTGGGATCACGTCCCATCATCTGGGAACCACTGAGATAAAGCATACAGTCATCCAATGCCCAGTCATGATCAGCCATTCTTAACTGTCCTCCCATTGGCTTTTTATGCAATGTCCAGACCACACAGGCCAAGGAATATTGCAAGAGAGAAAGCAATATCTCCGTAAAGGAGGCGTGCCAGGAATTCCTTCAGAATTCAGTTGTGAATGCAAACCACTGGCATCAAACTCGTTTCTAGCAATAACAGCTATGTCATGTTTCCTGGAACAGAGGCCGCATGGAGTAGCGTAGGAAAAGGAAAACAAACACCAGCTCGGATTCTGAATCATCTGTCATAAATTTACACACACCAGAAAACCAGCATCGAGGAAGTTTGTATAGTATCCAAGCAGCCTTCATCCCCCTCGAACTGGGTGTCACAGTTTGAGGTCTACGTTTCAGATTGGGGATTTCATTCTTCTTTGGTAAATGAGCAAGACTGACTATCCTGCTGAGAACAGAGCAACAATCAACCTAAAAAACCCCACGTTCTCCTTGAATTTCTGAGACCGGGCCTGTTGAAAGGACAGACGTTTGACTCAGTCTTCTCAGGTTTGAAACCCACGTCCCCTGATTGTAGCAGGCCTTTTATTTGTTAACCTTGGTTGCCCACGTGAAAAGACGGCAGGTGAAATCCTGGCCCCATGCAAATCTTTGGTAAATTTCCCATGGATTACCAGGAGGCCAGGATTTCACCCAGCATCTTTAGCAAAATGCTATGGGCCAGAACTGGAGCTGGTGTAAATCTGCATCGCTTCACTGACTTCAGTGGAGCTATGCTGATCTACACCAGTTGGGTGTCCGGTCCCACGTGAAGGCTAGTACCAGCTCACCAGAAAGAATTCCACCTACTACATGGTTAATACTTTCTGTAACACCATGGGTGTTCTGAAAGGGTCTCCCCTCCAAGAACCAACCAAGTCAGATTCTGCTTAGTTTATAAATTCTACTATGGGCAGAGACTGAGGTCGCATGCATTGATCACACCCCCGATCTCTATCCACACTAGCTTGGTATCGACTGATGTGGTGTTTAGACTTGATGAAAAGCCTAATCCATATGGTGTTTACACACATGTACATCGCGGGGAGCACTGTAGCGTGTGGGTGTGAGGGGTGTTACAGGCGTCCTGGGGGAATCACATGGTGGCTAACCTGGTTAACATTTCTAGTGCAGGCAAGGTCTATGATTCCCATGTATAGAAACTTAGCCAATTTAAAACGAAGGAGCCTGATTTACCACGGTGTTACTCTAATTGTCTGCTGGTGTAACTCCACTGAAGCCAGCGGACTGACGATAGTGTAAACACGGAGGAACACACTGGTGAATTGGACCCGAGGTTCCCCCACTTACAATAACATCTGAGGAAGGCTGTACAGTTATTTGGAAATTCTCAGGTGAACTTCTAATGTGGTTGACGACATGGCTTAAAGGTTGCAAGTTGAACCTTGGAGCCTCTGCCCAACTGTAAAATCACGTCCCAGAAAGCTTCCGCGTGGAAGCAGTAGCCATCTAGACTCCTCTGAACTGATGTAGGGAACCTCCATTGTGCTGTTAACATAGGACATCTTCTGATGACCCGCCAGCTTGCTGAATGAGTCACAGCAGCTGGTTTTATCTCTCTCGTCAGTGAACCCGGTGGGATGGTTCTCCTGAGAGCTGGCAAACGATTGATAGCTATACACTTCACAGGGACAAACTGCTGACTGCTCAGTACAGGCTACAATAGCGCCTTTGAAGATATCATTAATGTACCAAACCTCGGCATTCCTAATGGAGTATTTACCGTCATTATCCCCATTCGTCTCCCTCTTGCCTTTCAGCAGCAAAACGTTATCTCCGCTCACCGAGCCATCAAACCACAGCCACGGAGGGTTGGCCTGTCTTTCACAACTACATAAAAGGAGACGCAGAGAGATCCCCTCACAGGATAAGTTGTATTGTTCGGGGGGGAAGAGGATACAATTTTTGGCTTAGTTGAACAATAGTACTGTGCCTGGCCAGAAGGCAAACACTAGACAACCAGGCTTTTGTGCTCTTCAAGGATGGGTTTCAAAGTACCTCCGATGTGCTTTCTCTTTCTGCCTCTCTCTATTTCTCAGACTCTTTTATTCTTTCATTCTTTTTCCTGCTGTTGTTCATTAGTTGTGTAACAGTAGCACCTAGAGGCGCCAACCCAGAGCACAACCCCATTGTGCTAGGCTCTGTACAAACATGTACTAAGAAATGTGGGTCAAAAAGTTTCCATTAAAACTGTTTGACAAAACATTGGGGTTTGGATCTAATTCTCCCTCCCCCCACCAAAAAAGAGTGTCTGCTTTCTGCAGAAAACTGTGATTTATTTATTTTTTGTCCAAAAGTCAAAAGCCCCAAAACCAAACTATTTTGATTCAGGTATGCGGACACAATGCCCCATACGTCCTGTAGTTTGAATGCCTTCATGTCTCTAGTTTCCCCTGTGGGCCAGGCTCTCCAGCTGGATTATATTTTCCAACTCCCATGATGCATAATGGCAGGGGCAGCAGCACCTCTCATCGAGAAGGGAGACTGTGGTCCACCATGGGAGATGTAGTCCAATCAGGGAGCATGATCTGTAGAGGGGAAAGGGAGAATGAGGCACCCAAACTACATATCCCATGAGGCACTGCTGTGGCATTTCCAAATTGAACTATTTTGATTTTCAGCTGAAATATTTCGGGTTTTGATTTTTTGCCGAAAAGTCAAAACTTTCGATGGGAAAAACAAACAGCTTTTCCAACCTGCTCTGATGGTAAGAGACAATCCATGCCCACAAAGTGCTCTCAATCCAAGTAGACAAAACAGACCAAGGACAAGAGGGGAAACCGGCAAAAGGGAGGTAAAGCGATTATCCCAAGGCACACAGCACATCACCATTAGAATCAGGAACAGATCCCGTGGTTCTTGGGTCCTATCCAGTGCCCCATTCACAAAATCAAGCTGCCTCTTTTTGCAAATGTCAAGGAGCATTTTGAGGGAATTGTTTTGTGTTCTTGTAGTTCTAGAGTGGGATTCTCAAAGCACCTACACGAGTTTGTTGACTAACTGCCATTGAAAGTCAGTGGGAGCCAGGAGCCTAACTACCTTAGATACTTTGGAAAATCCGACCCCTTTTTTTAACTTGGGTTTTTTGGAAGAATTTTCCATTGTTCTGCAGAGGACAGTCCATTGTTCTGAAAGGCTCCACTTACAATGGGTCTCCGGCATGTAGGAACCACAGTGAAATTCATTAGGGAGTTAGGCTAGAGTAGGTCAAACATTGTTTGGTTTAGAGATAGGCCCAAACCAACACCCGGCCTCCGATCACTCTGGGTAAACAACCCAGGAGGCTGTGTCTCATGGGCTGCATGTTTGCTTTACTTGAATTAGAGTTGGTCAAAATGTTGTGGGGTTTTCTTTCCTTCAAATTGTGGAACGAAAAAACAACAACCATTTCTTGTTTTGTTCAAAACTGTTCACTTTCTTGACTGAAAAATTCAAAGCAACATTTTTCAAAAAGCAAAGTTAAAATTTTAATTTCTTTACAAATAATTTAAAGGGTTTTTTTTTAAGCTTGCTGACACAAAAATATGCACAGCTTTCTCATGGTGGGAGAAATAAAGGGGAGGGGAGTAAAAAGGTCAGGAGAAGTGTGTGGGGGGGGTTCCCTTCATTTTCTCTGACTTTTTAACTTTTTTTGCCAGGGTTTAAAAGAAATAGGAAAGTAAAATATAGAGAAAATGGGAGTTTTCCAACTACTTCAAAATGGGAATTTCAAAGAGTGAATTCTGATCCCATTTTCCTGTTTAAATCGTTTCAGGTGGGTTCTTTTTAATGAAAAAATTAATTTTCAAATAAACCTCATTTTTTCTATAAAATACTTCTGGTGAGAACATGTCAACCAGTCCTAATTTAAATGTCTATGCGCCCTGGTACCACGATGATGCGTATGTTAAAGACAGATGGTTGGATGATAGGTGCAGCAGAGAGACAATGGAATCAGAATACAGCTGATAGAACAGGGTCTATTGGACGAGTGAAGGTCAAGGAAGTCAATGGGAGTTTTGCCCTAGGAGATGATTGGAGTATGCTGGAGTAGAGAAGATAGAATAGACTGGAGACGAGAAGGTTCTGCTTGATGCGTGGACATGAAACAATTCCTGCAAAATGTGTCCTTGCCCAGCTGCGGCTGTGCTTGGGTCTCTTGTCCCTTTGAGTAGCAGGAATTCACTTTCTGAGTTTTAAGCCTGGTTCGGGGTAAGATAATGAGCAGGGATAGTGGCTGAGATTGAAGTGAAAGGTTGAGATGAGGGACTGGTAAAGGAAGGAAAACCATGTTTGGAGACAGGAGGCCGCCAGCCTTCTGTGATTGGTAATGACTGATCATCTGATCTTTACTCTTCCCTCCAACTCAGAGGCCCCATTCTCCTTTCTTCCCTTGCCCTGTTCCATTGGTCATCCAAGCAGATCAGCGGAAAGGGCATCCAGAACTGAAGACTGGAAAAACCCAGGAAAGAACAAGAAAGATGGATGATGACACTCAGTAGCCTCCAGCATTTGATTATGTATATCCTGCTACTCCACAGACCACCCCACAAATCCATGCTCATCCCCAGAGGTGACAGTGGGCCGGTACAGGCCAGTACAGCGTACTGGTAAGAAGTGGCTGCTGGTACCGGCCCGTACACAGCGGATGTTAAAGTGCTGCCCCGGCAGAGCTTTAATGTCGCTGCCCCTTTTGCACCCCCCCCCCCGAGCCACTAAGGGGCTGGGGGGGCAAAAGGGGCAGCTTCCCCGGAGCCCAGCGATTTAAAAGGGTGCGGGGCTCCCGGCTGCCACCGCCGCTACCGTGGCAGCGGCCAAAGCCACAGGCCCTTTTAAATTGCCACCGGAGCCCGGGACGGCACGGGCTGGGCAGCGCTGAAGGGCTGGCTAGGGGAGGCTGACACTAGCCCCGCCCCTTCTGCCTGAGGCCCCGCCCCTTCTGGGGGCCTAGAGTCGGCCCCCATACCGGTAAGACTTTTAAGTTACTTTCACGCCTGCTCATCCCTGCCATGTGGAGGGGGCCCACAGTAACAGAGAGCTTCTTCAGCACTCATCAGCACACAGCCCGATTAGCTGGGCTATCTCCTGACACCTGTATTTGGCGCTACACGTCATACCGAGCCAGCCAACTCCTGGGAGCTGCTGGGCGCTCAGCACTTGTGAAAATCAGGCCATTTATTTAGCTGCGTAAGTATGGAGTTAGGAACGTAACTTTAGTCAGTCGCTTTTGAGAATCCGTCCATCATTAGGAATGATTAAGAATTTATCCTCCACATAGCACAGCTCGCTACTGCTTAATTAATTGCTTTCCTTTCATGTTATCATATTTTTCTTTAATGTCTGCCCATCAAGCTGCCACTCACCATGGATTCGAGGTCGCCTGAAATGGCATAAAACACGGCTGATGTAAAGGCAAAGCTGCTTTCTGTATCCAGAAAAGAGCTGTAGGCAAAAGTCAGGCCGTTCATTATTCACTCATTCCAATTTACACTCCTCAATCCCCACTCTCGATTGTTTCAGAACAAGAGTTCCTCTGTTTAGCATCCTCAATAATTCTTCGGTCGCTTGTTAGATACAGTTCAGAAGGTTTGTTCCAGGGGCGGGAAAGGGGAAATTGCTCTGTTTTTCCTGTGCAGAAGTTTTCAATCGGTAATTTACTGCTGTTTAATTAGGCTTCAGATTTGGGCTTTGCTTGGAAATGGTTTAAAAGTTTAAACAAATATCTGTTTGGACTGGTGATGCCCGTCCCCCAGAATCCAAAAACTGAACAGAAA
Source organism: Chelonia mydas (assembly GCF_015237465.2). Classification (NCBI taxonomy): domain Eukaryota; kingdom Metazoa; phylum Chordata; order Testudines; family Cheloniidae; genus Chelonia; species Chelonia mydas. Next base: position 255,798,815 of record NC_057850.1, read on the forward strand.
TGCAGAGTCCATTTCGTAGAGACAAATACGCCAAAATAAGGTTCTGGAGCATCCAGATTGTTGTTGTTATTATCATAGAACCGTAGGGTTAGACGGGACCACACGGGTCATCTAGTCCAGTGGTTTTCAAACCATGGGTCGCGACGCAGAACTGGGTCGCGGAATGTAAGGCACTGGGTTGCGGCAGCTCTGGTCGCACTGCCAACTGGGCCATTAAAAGTCCCGTTGATGGTGCTGCCCGACTAAGGCAGGCTAGTCCCTACCTGTTCTGACAATGCGCTGCGCCCTGGAAGCGGCCAGCAGCAGGTCTAGCTCCTAGGCAGAGGGGCCACGGGGCTCTGCGTGCTGTCCCTGCCCCGAGCACCGGCTCCACACTCCCATTGGCCGGTTCCTGGCCAATGGGAGCTGGGGGAGGAAGGGGGCGGTGCCTGCGCGGAGCCCCCTGCACGCCGCCGCCTAGGAGCTGGACTTGCTGCTGGCTGCTTCCAGGGCTCAGCACAGCCCATGGTGCCAGGACATTCAGAAAACCTGCCTTAGCACCCCGGCTGTGCCACTAACCAGGAGCCATCCGAGGTAAACCCGCGCCCCAATCCCGTGCCCTAGTCTGGGTCAGGCTAGCGAGGCTCAGGCTACTGCACTAAAAACACCTGTGCAGACCTTGCTGCTCGGGCTCTGAAGCCTAGGGAGGGGGCTTCAGAGCCTGAGGTCCAGCCCGAGCCACACAGTCTACACAGCTATTTTTTAGTGCGGTAGCCTGGGCCCCCATCTTCTGAGACTCGCTGCTGCGGACTGTGTAGACATACCCCAAGTGACTTGCCCAAGGTCACACGAGTGGTCTGTGTCACAGCTGTGAATTGAACCCACAGTCTGAGCTCAGGGCCCCATCCCCGCAGCTCTATAGCCACGTCTTTAGAATAAGAAAGGAGCAGAGACACGCCGGGTCTAGTTTGGCACAAACAGATTTGTCCCGAAAGAGAATGTTCTCCCCAGTTTTCCATGAAACGTCGGCAGATGCCACAAGCTGGGCATCTGGGGGAGAAGCAACTGGCTTAAAATTCTATGACAAGGGGAAAGTCATGTAAATCAGAGCCGCCGTTTATTTCCTGACTTGCAAGGTGGCCCATAATTCTCTCATAAAGTATGTTTATCTTGGAAAACATATATGTATGTCTAGAATGCAAATCTATAAGGGGAAGGATTGGAAAGGGAGCCAATCTGCCTTCATTTGAGACCACAGAACCCTACTCAGCCAAGAGAGTATACATACATGCATATGCTGACTTTCAGGTGGGGCCAAATACCAAGGTCAGTGGGAGTTTTGCTTGAGGAAGGATGGCAGGTTTCAGTGGCCAGTAACCTTTCATGGGATTACCCAGACTGCTTGGGTGTGCCAGCAGTTTCTCCTCAACAGAACGAGGAGTAATGGTCTCAAGTTGCAGTGGGGGAGGTTTAGTTGGATATTAGGAAAAACTTTTTCACTAGGAGGGTGGTGAAACACTGGAATGGGTTACCTAGGAGGTGGTGGAAGCTCCTTCCTTAGAGGTTTTTAAGGTCAGGCTTGACAAAGACCTGGCTGGGATGATTTAGTTGGGGATGGGTCCTGCTTTGAGCAGGGGTTGGACTAGATGACCTCCTGAGGTCCCTTCCAACCCTGATCTTCTATGATTCTATGATCAACTTGGAAAACCCGTGCTCTCATTGCTTGACTTCAAGTGCAGTCAACGAACGCCCGCATCAGGTCATGTGCATGAAGGCAGCAGGGTTGAGGAGCTCAGGAAAGCTGGGGGCCTCGGCGCTAACTGAAATCAAGCTTTTGCTACATCCATTGAAATCTGATCAGAGTGAATAGCCACTCTCCAGGTTTACAGGCCCCAAAGCACTGGCTAGGGAGCACTTATGATCCACAGCTGCAGAGATACGGGGCCTGATTCTGCTTTCAGCAGCAGCAGTGTAAATCCTAGCCTGGGGGAAATGAGTGCAGGATCAGCCCATGAACTCCATGTGGCTCAGTGAGGTGCCTCTCCTGGGACTAACAGCACTGAAAAGCGCTATATCTCCTTTAGATGCGAAGACCAGGCACTTATCATTGGTGGGGCCAGCCACTTGAGGGAGACAGCCTCACGCCCTAAACCACTGTATTCGGTAGGTATTGACCGGGACCCTGAAACTAGAGATGTGTTACTGTATATCCTGGCCAGGAATGACTGCATCAATTCACACTCACCTTGCGCATCAAGGTTCCTCCCAGAGCAACAGCCAGCCGTGCCAATGTCCCAAAAGAGGCTATTTCAAAAGCTTTGCAGTCCCAAGGGTGCAGTTAGCTGGACTTCAGGTGCTAAATGGAACAGAACTGGAATGTCTCTGAAGCTCTCCCCTGTGAGAACTGTTAATATTCCCATTTTACAGCTGGAGAACTGAGGCACAGAGATACTACGTGATTTTCCCCAGGTTACAACCAGAAACCTGATCTTCGTCTCCTGATGTCAAGTCCTGTGTTTTAGACCACCAGACCCCAGTTGGTTCCAGGAGGTAATGGCCCAGAGAGACAAAGGCAAGGCTGTCTCTGGGCTTGGTGGGTTATTCCTTCCTTCGCCCTGTTCAGAGGTGCTGTGATCTCCTTCTACGTCACCCACAATATCTCTACTTACTCTTCTCCGCGACTAGCAGGTAGTCGAGTGGTTAGAGCAGGGCTGTAGCTGTCAGGACCACTTGGCTTCTTGTCCCACTGTGTGCTGTTGAACAAATCACTTATGATCTCTCTCTGTGCCTCGGTTTCTCACCTGTAAACTGTGACTAACAATCTGATAACTCAGTGGCTAGTGTGTATACTGAATGTGCCATTGTTCTGGACAGAATCAGAGCTGCTCAACTATGTGTCATAGGCCCTGTACTGCTAACAGAGATCCTCCTTCAGCTAAAGTGAAAGAGGCGTATGCTTTTGGAGCAGGAAGACCCTGCTGTTGTTGCAAAGTTTCAAACTGCAGTGGCGTGTGTCACAGTAACAGCCTCAAGTTCTAAGAAGCCACTGACTTGTTACCATACTTACCTGCCTCTCAGGGGTTAATTCCTTAATGGCTGCAACAGTGTCTTCGCTGGCCAGAAGGGCAAAGCGAGGAGAAGACAGCAGGACGCTGCAGAAGGAAGAGCTCCCAATTTCCGAGGGGGGGTAAGATCTGCCCCCGGGAGTCTGTGGATAGCCTCGTCCCAGGGATCAAAATTGGATGCTGGAGGGAGGGAGTGAACTCACACGCTGTAAAGCAGCAAGTGCTTAAAGTCAGTGCCATAAATCCACCAAATTAGATGCTGGTGACATTATAGACCGGTTTTGTTAGTTTTTCCAGCTGAGCTGCCGACCACAGAAAATGATTTATACTCAGTGGTCCTGGCGGGAGGGGCGTGGGGCCCAAAGGGGAGTGGCCCACCATATTTTAATTTCTGATGAACTCACTTCTTCAGGAGGGAGAAAGAGAGGAGCTTATCCCCGCTGCCAGGGAGACGATCTCATCGGGGCTGGGGAAGAGGGGGCGAGAGGTTTGTAGCCGAGCCAACGTCGGAAAGGCAAAACCAGACAGCGGGAAGGGCGAGCTGGGGCCCGGGAGCGCTGTCAATACAAGTAAGTGCTTCAGCAGACGAGACGCCTCCAGCATTGACATAGAGGGCAGCGCTGCTACTGTGCGTGTGTGACTGGGAGCGGCACGCGGTGGAGCCGGTAGCTGGGGAGGGAAAACAACACGCCGCAGAGGCTGGTCCAAAGCCCCTCCAGAGAGCTCTGCCCCCATTTGGTGATACCTAGGTAGTGCAGCCCATTCCGCCAGCCAGGAGAGCTTGGTCAGAGGGAAAGGAAGCCGGTCGGGCCTTGTTTTCAGCAGAGAATTACGTTACATTTAACATCCATTGGAGCACCCCTGGTGGCTAACCCCAAAAGCTTCTCAGGGTGCAGCCACACTGCAGAAAAAGACCCACGGCAGCAAGTCTCGGAAGCCAGGTCAACTGAAGTCTTTAAACCACGATTTGAGGACTTCAATAGCTCAGACATAAGTTAGGGGTTTGTTACAGGAGTGGGTGGGTGAGATTCTGTGGCCTGCATTGTGCAGGAGGTCGGACTAGATGATCATCATGGTCCCTTCTGACCTTAAAGTCTATGATTCTATGACTTGGGCTTGCAGGGTTTGCCCTACAGGGCTAGAAATTGCAGTATAGACATTTGGTAGGGTTGCCAGTTTTGGTTGGACATATGCTGGAGATTTCATCACGTGACATAATCTTTCATTAAAGATTCATCTTTAATTCCTGGAGACTCCTGGCCTATCCTGGAGGGTTGGCAACCCTAATGTTTGGATTTGAGTTAGAACCCCAACTTGGAGGCCTTCCCCCGCTCCTTGCTGGGCATTAAAGCCTGCATGGGAATGTCTACACTGCTATTTTAACCCTGTAGCATGAGCCCGAGTCAGCTGACCTGAGCTCTGAGACTCACTGCCACGGGTCTTTTATGCAGTATAGACATAACCTCAACCATTGCCTGGGAGCTGTTTGTTGACCTAGACTTCTCATGCCCCCCTCCCCGCTCCCCAGTGAATCAGCTCCATGCGTTTTACCACCCATATGGCCAGAGGCCAGAGTCAGATACAAACAAATGAGACAATTAGTCCTCCAAGAGCTGTCCCACAATGCACCAGCCACTGCAAAAGCAGCCTTTCTGGGGAGGGTGTGTTATACAGTGGTTAGGGCCACTGAACTCTGAGGGTATGTCTACACTGCAGTCACAGGGTATGACTGCAGCTCAGTTAGACACACATCAGCTAGCTTTAATCTAGCTAGCTCAGGTCCTGGAGCAGTAGGGTTGCCAACCCTCCAGGATTGTCCGGGAGTCTCCAGGAATTAAAGATTAATCTTTACTTAAAGAGTATGCCATGTGATGAAACCTCCAGGAATATGTCCAACCAAAATTGGCAACCCTCTGGAGCAAAGAAGCCACAGCAGCTCACACTTCGCCCAGGCTTCCAGGAGAGCTCATCCAGCCCTCGCTGAAGTACATGTCATTGCAGTTTTACTGCACCGCAAAGAGAACTTGCACAGAGTAGCTGTCTCTCTTCACCCCCTGCCCAGCAGCAGGAAGTCACAAGATAGTGGCATCTGGCCTGTCAGCTAGAGCCAGGTGAAACTCCCAGGCCCAGATTCAGATCTCACTTAGAACTGGTATAAGCTGGCATTTAACCCTCAAGCCAGGCTATCTAAGGTCTACAAGCCTTTCAGACAGGTGAAAGGCTTGTAGACCTTAGATAGCCTGGCTACATTTGCGGTGAAAATCTGTTGCCTTCTTTTCAGGGCAGGCCTCGATCCCAGTTCCAAAGGAGGCCCAGTTTCCCAGCAGACTCAAAGCACTAATTTCCAAGTGGCTCTGGAGGCCTGGTTCCAGAACAGATCCAGAGCCCTGATTCCACAGCAAGCTCGGAGCTTCAGTCTCCAAGCGGGCCCAGAGCACCAATTTCCAAGTGGGCGTGGAGACCTGGGTCCAGAGCAGGCCCAGACCTCCAAGTTCCCGGAGGATCCAAGATCCCTGTTTTGGAGCAAGCCCATGTTGGTCAATGGTTCTGATCAGGGGCATGCACAAGGGGGAGCAAGTAGAGGCACGAGCCCCCCAGTATTCATCTGAAAAAATATGTATTCCTACCCCAGCCCTGGACCCTGTCCTGGCCGCTGCTCCAGCCTTGGTGGCTGACCGTAGTTCACTGCCTCAGCTCTGGCCACTGCTCCAGCCCTGGCTACTGACCTAGCCCTGATTGTTGCTCCAGCTCCCGGCCTCTGACCAGGTCCCAGCCACTAACCTAGCCTCCAGCCTCTGCTCTAACATGCCCCTCCAAAAGCAGTCAAGTTTAAATTCCTGTGCACGTCCCTGGTTCTGATCCCACATGCAGTGGTTGAAACTGAGTTTTACTTTGATATTTGGGATCTGTTTGAAAATGGGCAGGAGATGGGTGAACGTGCCTGAGTGAGGCTCACATGGGTTCTGCCGAACTGAACCCATCAGGCTTCACACAACTCTTCTGACACATACTGCACTGCACAGGGGTCAAAGAGACAGGAAACCCTGGAAAGCACTAAGGACGGGAAATCGCACAAGCCCCATGGCCGAGGCAGGGCAGCAGGTGTCAAGATTTTTAATGGCATCCACACTTGAACTCAACCTAACAAGGTTCAGAGAAGCAACCACACTTTGGTACCCACTGGCTTATCCAAACTGAATTTGCAAATTGTTTGAAGTCCATACTTCATTATGTTGTAGATGTCGCCCACTAGATCTCAATACACATAACGCAAACTGCCGCCCACCACCACGCGCCTTCCTGGACACCTGCGGGAAGCGGCGGCCAGCACATCCCTCAGCCCATGCTGCTTCCCGCAGCCCCCATTGGCCTGGAATGGTGAACCGCGGCCAGTGGCAGCTGTGATCGGCCGAACTTGCAGGTAAACAAACCAAGCTGGCCCGCCAGCGGATTTCCCTGTTGGGCCGCTTGCCAAAGGTTGCCGATCCCTGATCTGAAGGATTGGGTGTTGACCCCAGTTAGACTGGGTGGACATCAGTTCTGATCCAGTGATGGCCATCTTAACTGTTTTGAATGCCTTTATCGTGGGATGGCTTGGTCATGGGCTGCCCTTCCAGGAGTCAGTGAGCTGTGCCAAATGAAGAGCCTATCATGGTCAGAAGAGCTGGTGGCACACACGTGATGAGATGAGAAGTTTAGCTTAATTCGATAAGCTAGACTGTGATAAGCCAATTGCCAGCCAATTTGAGATTGGCAGTCAGGCCAAACCCAAATGTTCCAAAATCAGGAGTCAGGCTCCAAAGATCATGAAGTCAGCTAGAAAATTCTGAGGTTTTTTAAAAATAATAAATGGTCTCCTTCTTTGTGTGTCTATGCCTTTAAATTACACTCGGGTTGCACTTTCAAGGTGCAAAGGAAGTCACACTTGGGTGCAAAGGAAGTCATTTCCTGGGTTCAAAGGAAGTCACGCTCCATTTCTCTGCAACCATGAGGGCTAGAAACATACTTGCTTTTAAAATGAAAGCTGAGGTTCCTCAGAATCACATGACTCTGGAAGCTGGAGCTGTTCAATTGAAACACAAACTATCATGAAACACAATTAGCTCATAAAAGTTTGCAACACTGTTGCCAATTAAACTGATTTCAGTTGAACTCCAGCTTGCTTACATACACAACACCATCCTTATCCATAACCCCCTAGCTTCTTTAACAGAATCCTTGTGCTTTGAAATGATGACTTTGGACACAAGACAGCTCCGTGGGAAAGAGAAAGGATTGTTTTCCCTCTCCTTTTGCCGGATCTGTAACACAGGGCTAATCTCTTGACCAGATTTCTGTGCAGGAATGTAACTTCCCCGTTAACTAGCCTTGCTCAGTTTAATTAAAAGCAGTCTCAACCACCTCTTATTTGACTGGGGAATATTCCCTAACGCTATCCTCTGTCCAGTGAAATCCCCTGACATATCAGCATCCCCTTTCTTCAGGAATCCCACTCAACCTCCCAGCTTCAGCTTCACACTCAAACTTCCTTTTTTTTATTTTTTTATTTTTTTTTTGGCTGAAAAAAGCTTTAGAGGAGAGGAGTTTTTCCTAAATCTGTCCCGTCCTCCACTCTGTCCCTGATCAACAAACAAACATTTCATCTTCCACCTGCTTCTACCAAAACTAGCCATCTCCTCCTCGCAATCAAAGATCTACAACATTCCATTGATTATGTGTATTACAGTAGCACCAATTAAGGTCAGGACCCTGTTGTGTTAGGTGCTGTACATACATATAATAAGAAGTACTCCTCACCCCAAAGAGCTAACAGTTAAATAGAGAAGACAAACAAAAGAAGGCATATGACCCCCTTTTTGCAGGTGGGAAACTGAGGCAGAGAAAGAGTGACTTGCCCCAGATCACACCCAAAGTGTGTGGCAGATCCAGGACTTGAACCTAATAAAGGCAGTCACAAAAAATTCACAAATATTTTCATCCCAAATTTATTTTCTGATGAAATTCAAAAATTCAATAATTTTTGGTCAAAATTTTGAATTTCATTAAATTTTAAATCAGCTGGTCAGAAAATAGGATAATTTTTTTAAAAAAAATGTATGGAAAGAATTCATTGTTTTTTGTCAAAATGTGAATTTGGAAAATTTCAGCCACTTCTAGACCCTATGTTTCTTTTGTCTCAGTCCAGTGTCTTAACTACAAAACCATTTGTACTCTCATGCAATGGTTTACACGATAGGGTCTCATTTGAGTCAGCCAGCTGACTCTGTCCAAAGCAAGCCAACCACTAGCCACTGGCTTCATGGTCACGGTCCAAGTTTGATAGATATTTGGGGCCTGATCCACAAATTCTTCCATGCCTGTAATTGTGCATTTAACAACTATATTATATGCAGTATACACAGAGAAATAGTCAATGGGATGCATGATTGGGTAAGAGACATCCATAGCACAGAGACCACATTTGCATGTGCAATTGTAATAACTGTGTGTGCAACTCCGGGAGCCTGCAATTGTCCAAAGAGTTTAAAAAGCAATCTTTTCCCTGCCTGTCTGTGCTTAGAGATGGCCAAAAATCAGGAGAAAACAGCTAACGTAATAAAAAATGTTTCCTTTTTTGTCAGAATGTTGACAATGGAAAACATGGCATTAAAATGGAGCCAAAATATTTTGGTTTGTTTGTTTTTCACCAAAATTCAAAATTTCAGTGTGATTTTCCCTTGAAAAATCAAAATTCAGAAGATTCCAACCAGCTCTTGTTGTAACCTACAAGCTTTGGGCACATGAGTGAGTGAGTCTGATGGTACCCCGTAATGCAAGGGTGTCAAACTCCTTCAAAGGACTGGGCCAGATTCTGTTTCCATGGGCTGGGGTATAAACTGAGAATTGTATACTCCCCCCAGTTCACTCCCGAAGCTTCGCTGACCTCAGGGGCAAATCTGGACAGAGATCAAAAGGCCCATATTAGCCTTTATGTAGTAATTAAGCACACAGTTATTATTTGTTCAGAGCTTTATTGCTGCATTCACCACTCAGTGAGAAAAATCTGTTCCCCTTTAGCACTCCATGGTATCTGCTTTGTTGTTTCTCTTCCTTCCTTGTCCTCTTTTCTCTCCTTCATCCTCATCTTGAAGGAAATGGTATGATGGGATAACATGGTTTTGGTAATTAAATATTCATGGTAAATAGGCCTAATGGCCTGTGATGGGATATTAGATGGGGTGGGATCCGAGTTACCCAGGAAAGAATTTTCTGTAGTATCTGGCTGATGAATCTTGCCCATATGCTCAGGGTTTAACTGATCGCCATATTTGGGGTCGGGAAGGAATTTTCCTCCAGGGCAGATTGGAAGAGGCCCTGGAGGTTTTTCGCCTTCCTCTGCAGCATGGGGCACGGGTCACTTGCTGGAGGATTCTCTGCTCCTTGAAGTCTTTAAACCACGATTTGAGGACTTCAATAGCACAGATATAGGTGTGAGGTTTTTTTGCAGGAGTGGTGGGTGAAATTCTGTGGCCTGCGTTGTGCAGGAGGTCAGACTAGATGATCATAATGGTCCCTTCTGACCTAAATATCTATGAATCTTTTTGTCTCCTCTCTGCCCTTCCCCCTGCATTTTCTTCCCTGTAGCAATTCCCAGTGCCCACCCCATGGGCTTCTCTCCTACCCCTATCCCCATTCCATCCACCAGAATGACCAGTGATTAAATAGTTAATGTTGACACTGAAGTGGCATCACTGGGTTTTCCCGCTGATACACCAATCAGTTGAAGAGTGAACAGGACAGTTCAGGCCTCTGAGTCATAGAATCATAGAAACGCAGGGCTGGAAGGGACCTTGAGAGGTCATCAAATCCAGGCCCCATGTGCTGAGGAAGGACCAAGTAAACCTAGACCATCCCTACCAGGTGTTTCTCCAACCTGTTCTTAAAAACCTCCAATGACGGGGATGCGACAACCTCCCTTGGAAGCCAATTCCAGAGCTTAACTACCTTTGTGTTTGAAAGCTTTTCCTAATATCTAACTAAAATCTCCCTTGCTATGGATTAAGCCATTGGTTCAGGCTGTCTGCAAATTCAGGCAGACACCATTGCGTATTTGGAAGGTTCTCCCTGCAGCCACGAGGGCTAGAAATTTACTTCAAAATAAAATAAAATAAAAAAGGAAGAAAGAAAGCTTAGATTGTAGAGAATCTGAATATATCATATAGACTACATAAATCCTGCAGGCCACACGTTTGACACCCCAATCTAATGGCTGGACCCCCAAAGAAAGCTAAAGGACCCACTAATAGTGCTAGCCAAATGAGTTATCCCTTAGTGCAAATAGAAGAGCCCAAAGACTAGGGTTCTAGACCCAGTTATCCCAGGGTCTGGATGCAATTTATACAGTAATTGTAACTGTTGCCTAGAGAACATGGCTGGGTTAAGATGTGTCTCTGCTCTTACTCTAACACTTCCCCAGATCTGTGCTAGCAAGTCCAGCTCATTAAAGGGCCCATGTGCCCCATAATATGTTCAGTTAATTAACCCCGGTCCTATTTTAACCTGCTGCTTTTCAGTAGAACTGGTTGGAAGATGCCATTCAAACAAAATGTTAATGAAAAATGAGGGGGGGGACATTGTTTCAGATAGTCCTGTCCCCTTCCCCTCCCCCCCCCCCCCCACATGCACTTTCCAATCATGTTCTAGTTCCCAGCTCCCCTCCCAAAAATTGGGTCACTCATTTCTAATGGCAGTCAGGGGAATGGCTGCCTAACAGTGAGTATGTTCACGCCTGCATGCCGTGCACGAATGTAAGCCCCTCTCGTGTTATAAGCACACACGCTGAGCCTGGCTGGCCTTAACGTCTCCCCAGGGAACGCAGGGTAATAACTGTAACAAAGATCCTGCCATTCCCACTCTGCTCTCTCTTGTTACACATAACGTGACACGCTGTCCATTTCCCTACCACGAGCTTGGGAGCCAACAGACCATTAGGAAACAGTGACCTCTGCTGGACACCCTCACTGTTGCAACATCAGCACACAACAAAAAACGTGAAACCAGCCATTGTCGAGTAGAATTTCCCTTCCAGGCCATTGGGAACAGGTTCTTGGTTCGGCTGCCAAGCACTGAAAATAATTTTTTAGGGACACTTTCCCAAAAGTACTAAGGGCTTGGGAGATGCTAGGGCCCAGCCCCCAGCGGGTGAAGTGCATATGCTGGCAAATTTTAGGTCCCTCGACTCAGATCTGTCTTCTGCTCTTTTCTGCGTGCTCTACCTCACCTTTTCTGCTCACCCTCCTCAGGTATCTCTTTCCTGAACCTGCATCTGTCTTTCTTCCACCCATGCACATACTACTCAGGCTTCACCCGCCATCCTAAATTCTACCCACAATCCCAAAAGATCTGATGCATCTGTTGAAGGCCTTGTCTACATAGGGATGTTACATTTGTAAGGGGACTGCTGCCCCCTTACTAACATTCAGTGGGGGTTTTTTGGTTGGCTAGCTCCCAGTACTAAAAGGGGAAGGGTCTATGGGAAACCAGGACCCTGAGACTGATAGTCCCCAGGAACAATGGGGAGAGGTCAATGCTCCAGGTCAGCCTGAATGACCGGTCGGGCAGGCTAATCAGGGAGTCAGGAGGCCAGGGAGGTCCCATCCTCCGTGTGAGCTGGAATAGCCTGGGTCAGACAGAGTTGGGCCGAGCTAAGGAGAAAGCAAGCTAAGCTGGGGAGCAGAGCTGTGCCAGATCCAGAGGGACCAGAAAAGCAGCCCAGAGAGAGCAGACCCTGTCCTGGGAGCAGAGCTGCAGCTCCAAAGCCAGAGGCACAGCCCAGAGAGAGCAGACCTGTCCTGGGAGCAGAGCTGCAGCAACCAGAGCCAGAGGGGCCAGAAAAGCAGCCCGGAGAGAGCAGACCCTGTCGTGGGAGCAGAGCTGTAGCTCCAAAGCCATAGGCACAGCCCAGAGAGAGCAGACCTGTCCTGGGAGCAGAGCTGCAGCAACCAGAGCCAGAGGGGCCAGAGAAGCAGCCCAGGAAGCAGGTCAGTGCTGGGAGCAGAGTCACAGAAGCAGCCTGCAGAGCAGACCTGTCCTGGGAGCAGAGCTGCAGCAACCAGAGCCAGAGGGGCCAAAGAAGCAGCCCAGGGAGCTGGAGGCAGAGCAGCAGCAGTGCAGAGACCGAGTGGTGGAGCTGGGGCTGGAGCAGTCCGGAGCTGGGTGCGGTGAGCAGCTGGGGCGAGCGAGGGGGACCCTGGGCGGCAGGCCCAGCACAGGGAGACGCCTCAGCCCAGAGGCTCTGCAGGCCAGGCTTGGATCGTAACCCCGACAGGGCGGGGGTGACACTGGGAAGAAGGGTCCTACCGCTTAGAGCCTGAGAGCGTGTGGCCACCACCAGAGCGAGTGTCCAACCCACAGCATCCCTGCAGCACAGCCAGGGCCGGAGAAGGAGACCTGAGACTTACAAGGAACAGACTGTGAACTGCCCTGACGTTCCAGAGACACTGTTTGTGATGTTCCCTGCCACAGAGCGGGGTGATGTGTTTCCTTTAACCTTTCCCATTATTCCTTATTCTTTTTAAAATTAGTTGTTGATTAAATAAATTGCATTTGCTTTAACTTGTATGTAATGGTCAGTGGGTCAGAGAAGTGCCCAGTGCAGAGAGAGTACCCTGGAGTGGGGCCACCCTAGCCCCTGTCCTAGGTGACCACAGCAGGGTTGGGGGTCGAGCCCCCCCAGGAATCCTGGGCCCAGCCTTGTTGGGGTTACGAGGACTCTGCCAGACAGGAGAGTGGAAGGGGAGTCCTCAAGGGCAGGGAAGCCACTGGGTAAAGGAAGTGGGAGCGAGGACTCAGATCCTTTCGCTAGCCCACTTCACCGGGGTAGTGCAGAAGCCAGGAAAGTTCCCCACAATAGCGGGACTATTCCCTCGCTTACACATTGGATTTGTGTGTTCGCTCTAAATAGAGCAAATTAATGGTACCGAATCTATCACTTTATTATGCCAACACAGGGTGCTTTCCTCGTTAATCGTGGCATTCACAAGGCTCTGTGCTTGTTTAAATTAACCCCTCAGCATTTGGGGCAGATATCCCATCATGCAATGTTCCACCACTCTGCTCTGTGCTCTGAGATTTTTCTCTAGGGTTACTACCTTTGAAATGCAAAAAACCTGACACCGCACCCCACCCCACCCCACCCCACACATCCCAGGCAAGCCTGCTGCAATCCCAACCACAAGGCAATGCTGCAAGCCCCCGATCTAGAGAGATAACACCTGTAGATGAGATTGGTAAAATCTCACATCTCCTCACTGTCGCGTGACTCAAACCCTCTCTCTTGTGGTGCACTTGTGTGTTGGTGGGCGGACAGCTGCTGTGTTTTCAACAGTTGTGATCAGTGATCACTTAAACTGCAGAAGCGGGAACGCTGCAGCTTCTTTAGTTGGGCACAGAAACTTTTAACATTAGCTCTCCCAGTGTATTGTGATAATAATGTAAATCTTTACACCCACGTTTAAAAAAAAACCCAGGGGATTAAATTATTTTTCTGGCAATGGGCAAATCCATAAAAAAACATCCAGGCCGGTCAAACACCAGCCAGGTGGCAACCCTATTTTTCTCACAGTGCATTGTGGGATGCTGACCAGAACGTATAGGAATTCTGGAGTTGGAGGTCAAACCAGCAACTCCCCTGATTCCTCTCCTGGCATCCATTCACTTTGCCAATGCCATTTCTGAGTGGGTTCCAGGGGGCATGGAGAACCGGTGATCATGGCTGCTGAGCACCGTGGTCATGGCCGTCATTAATACGAACAGGATGATGCTTGTGCACTGGCAGGCAGTCAGGCGGATGGATTTGGCCCTGTAGCGCTCAGGGCTTTGGACATGGTGATATGGCTACGCACAGAAGAGGATCAGGGGGATGAAATGAAGGATTTATTTCTGCAGGGCATTTATCTGGCTGGCTCTGGGCTTGGCCAACTAGCAGTGACTGGTAGGACAGCATAGTGAGGCAGAATTGGGGCGATCAGCAGTGGGGCAAAACTTTAGAGGACAAAGGCCACTTTCTGGGAGACGTGTGCATTGCTCACCCCAGAGCTGCAGTGACAGAACACCAGCATGAGCGTTCCCCTCAACGTGGAGACGTGTGTAGTCATCCCCATCTGGAAGCTCGCCACCCGCCACTGCAACCAGACGGTAACTCACCGGTAGGTAGCTCCGCTCTCAGGGCTGTTGTCATGGAGGTGTGCAAAGTTATTAAGAGGGGGCTGCTGGCCCAGGTCATAAAGCTTGGCAGTGCACCAGGGTTTAATGATGGATTTGCATGGATGGGGTTCCTGAACTGTTCAGGGGCCAGCGATGGGACACAAGTGCCTGTTCTTTGTCACACACACCAGGCCAAAGACTTTACCAACAGGAAAGAATATTTCTCCATGATGCCACAAGGCCTAGCTGGTCACCAACAATATTGAGGGCTGGGAGGGAAAGGTCCATATTGCCCGGATTTTCAGAAGCTCAGTCTTGTTTGCTGGGATGTGTGAGGGAATGTTTGCTCTCCAGACCACACTTGACTTTAATAGAGTTATGATTTCTCCTCTCATGCTGGGAAACCCAGCTTACCCCTCTATTTTCCTGGCTTATGAAGCCTTTCACTGGGCACTTGGACAAGAGGAAGAATCTGCTTAGTGTGGGTGGAGTGTGCATTTGGCAGACAGAAGGGAATGTGGCAGTGCCTCGTGACGACACTGGATGCTTTTCATCCTCATGTGTCTCATGGGGTAAGTACCTGTGAGAGCAAGAGACAGAGCTTGGATGACGGGTGGGAGGTGGAGAGACTTTCTGAACAGTATGGACAGCCAGACAGGGTACCACTGCAAAATGCCCCAAGTGGCCAAGGTGACAGGATAAGGGGTGTATTGTGCTTCTACTTTGAGGCCTGGGGCAGTCATGGATAATGAGCGCGCATCCTGTAATCAAGGAAACGCATTTGTGTATTGATTTGATTAGGCATTGATACTATGGGGGCTTGGGGAAATATTAGGCCATTTGTGGGCTGAGCTGTACCTCAGTGAAATTTTTCAGCCAAAATAAATGTACTAAGTTCACACAGAAAATAGTTGTTTATGGTGAAGTTGTGAATGTGTCAGTCCCAGGATACGAAGGAGACAAGATGGGTGAGATAATCTTTTATGGAACCTTTTCCAGACCTTAAGAAGAGCTCTGTGTAGCTCGAAATCTTGTCTCTTCCACCAACAGAAGTTGATCCAATAAAAGATTTTACCTCACTCACCTTATCTCTTCCATATAACCTACTTAACATCATATTTCTTGAATAAAACAATGAGCCCAGAATGTGGTGGAAACTTACGGCTCATGGAACTGAGGCCTGGCCAGACTAAGGAGTGATCGCAAAGTCCCGTAAGTGATATGCTTGAAAGCATTCTTCCTCTCCATCTCCTGATGAGTTGACTATTGTGCAAAGGGCCTGTAACTGGGTTGATTGAAAGGCTTGTATCAGTATGGTCAGTTCTCTGTGGTTTGCAGGACATGGCAACATAGCATCATTCTTAGGTGCAGTGGTGGCATCACTTGTAAATATGTGCTCCAGCTCCTCAGGGCCTGGGCAAGTAGGGGGAGCATTGCTAAAGATCCTGGTCTGGTCCCTTGTCTTCAGGTACTTCTGGCGCTGCTTTGCTTTGCTTCGGTACCAAGACCAGTTCTGGGAGTTCCCCCTCTTCTTCGTTTGCTCTGACAGTGTCTTGTAGGTGTCTGCACTTCAGTGACTCTTCTCCTGCTGGGACTGGAGCAGTGGAGGGCACCCAGTTAGGCCTGTCCAGGAGGGAAACGATGCAGTGTGGGACAGTAGTGTCAGAAACTGCCAAAAGAGGAGTAGGAATGTGTCTACTCAAACTTTAAAGTGAACAAACTCACTGCAAAATGGAGTTACTCTTGTTCTAAGAAGGATTTATGACTGTGACCTAAGGGTATGTCTACACTGCGAAAACACAACCCGCAGCAGCGACTCTCAGAGCCCAGGTCTACAGACGCAGGCTCCTGAGACTTGCACTATGGTGCTAACATTACCAGTGTAGATGTTCCCCCTTCAGACTGGAGCCCAAGCTCTGAAACCCAACAAGGGGGGGGCGTCAGAGCCCAAGCTCCAGTCCAAGCGGGAACGTCTACACCGCTATTTTTAGCTCTGTAGTATGAGCCCTGCAAGCCCAAGTTAGTTGGCCCTAAGACATCAAATAATTCACTTTACAAAAAGGTT
This sequence comes from Chelonia mydas, assembly GCF_015237465.2. Taxonomy (NCBI): domain Eukaryota; kingdom Metazoa; phylum Chordata; order Testudines; family Cheloniidae; genus Chelonia; species Chelonia mydas. The sequence goes on from NC_057850.1 coordinate 255,815,108, forward strand.
GTGTGTGGACGCAAGGTGCTTTAAGGTGAGCAAACTGGAGTTAGTGCAATTTAACATCCCCATGTAGACAAGAAATGTGCTAAGTTGTATAGTGACACACAGAGCAAGCTCACTTGTTTCTGTTCCACTTGTCACCTCTCTCCTCCCCTTCCCTCCTATTGTTTATCACACTCACTCATTGCACCTCTTCTCCAACCTGAAATCCTCTCAGGGATTTGAGTTCAGTGGGCTCTGGGTCAGTTCCTACTGAGGCAAATGTCTTTTGAAGTGGATGGAATTTCCAGTGATGTCAAGAGAACAAGGGGTCATCCAATGAAGTGAAGATCTCATTGCATCGCAAACACTTTGGTGGAGGTACCGTGTCCCCCTATGTGTCTAGCACAATGAAACCCCGATCTGGATTGCAGCCTCTAGGCACTACGGTTATACAAATAGTCATAAATAATAATGAGTGAATGAAATAGTTTGTGTTGATATTTAAAGAGTTCTAATTAGTCTTCAAAGTCAACAGCCCCATTCACGTTCATGAAGGCCGGTCACAATTCTTTTGCGAATATCTTATTTTTGTACATTGGGATTCAAATAATATTAATAAATAATGATTCTGTATATGGCAGAGTGCTATACAAATCCTCAGCTGTATTAATTGGATGTCTCCAGTTTAGGAGCCAGACCCTGACATCCTTACTCATTTTTACTCTGCCTTTACTTACATAGGACCATAGGGATTTCCAGACTGGATCAGACTTGAGGTGTTCTGTCTGTGTCTAGTGCTCTGTCTCCCAACAGTGGCCGGCACCAGATGAAGGTGTAAGAACTTTGCACTAGCAGATGTGGAATAATCAAGTCTCATCCTGGTCTCTCAGAGTTAGAGCTTGGCCTGAGCCATGAAGCAGGGCATTTAATCACCCCTCCAGAATTCACTGTTAGCATATAGTAGGAAAGCTCTGGATATTCTTGCTATTGGTAACAATGTGCAGTTCCCTTTGCAGCAGACTTCCTCTGTTCTCTGTCTTCAGGACCCCTTTACACACCCACCACAGCCCTTCTGATGCATCCTACTGCCCTTTGCTTGGGGCTGCTTTAAAGACGGCAAACAGTTGTACCAATACAGTCCATCACTGCAATCCAAACGTTCCTACTTACCTCTGACTTTTCTGAAATCCACACAGAGCTTTTCCCCCACAATAGCATTGCTGGCTCTGGCTTCCTTTTCTTGTCAGTGTCTCCCCTGTTTTGAGGGAGAAGGCGCTCTATATACTGCCCTACTCCAGAGAGCTCCTCCTGATTGGCTGGAAGAGAGAGGACCCCTGCCCTGCCCTACACTACAGGGCTCCTGATCCTGGGATTTCCTAGGTCTTTGTTCATTCCAACTCCCTGTAATGGGGTCATCTGGCCTCCTCTAATCTTAAAGGGCCAGTATACCCCATTGCACTATGCATATAAATGTCCAATCCCTATTTGAATGTTGCTAACTTCTTGGCCTCAACAAATTCATGTGGCAATGAACTCCACAGGCTAATTACGCTTTGTGTGAAAAAAGGATTTCCTTTTATTGGTTTTTAATTTTCCACCTTTTAATTTATGTCATGGATCAAGACCCCATTGTGCGAGGGGCTGTACAGTCAAAGAATAAAGGCCCAGGTCGTCAAGTGTATTTAGGTACCATGAGGATCTGGTCCAAAAAGACAATCCTTGCCCCAAAGAGCTTACAAACTTCATTGGATAAACCCTTGTTCTCTTGACCTCAATGGAAATTCCATCAACTTCAATGGACAGTTGCCTCAGTACAGACTGATCCAAAGCCCAGTGAAGTCAGAGCCCAGAGAGAGGATTCCAGAATTTGATCCTGAGCAAAGAGAGAGAGACTGAGCCTGGCCAGCCCAGTGCGCCATTAACCCAGCTCTTCAAAGAGACCAATGGGCAACAGTAGCAGCTGGCGAAGGTAAGACAGGGGGTGTGGGAACAGAGAGACTGTGAGGAGCTGATGTGAAATGGGCATGTAGGTGTCCATCAGGAGAGCACAACCCATGCCCAGCGACTCTATCCAGGCCAGTGTTTTTGATATTAAACCCCTGGGAAACAGAATAGTTATTAGAACCAGATGCCAGAGAAGCATTTTTCCACATACCACGTTACAGGCACACAGAGTGACTCACCAGGAGACAACACTGAGTCGAGGAGACTGGGATCATACCAGGGGTGATGAGATGGGATCATTAGCGGGGTTGGTGGGTGGGAGAGCTGGGAGCCATCAAACAGGAATGAGGCCTGATGAGGTGCATGGCTTCTAACTCCTCTGGTATGTTTTGAGGGCTGTAAATGTGCAGACAGGTGCTGGGCTTTAATCCCTCCATGACATCAAGGGGGGGAATCCTGGTCCCAAAACTGGGCATAGAGGATCTAAAACTGAACTATCTGATTGGTCTCAAATGGAGACAGTGACTGGGGAACATGCCACTATCCAAAAATTGAGTTTGAAAATTGGACATCTGGAATTGGAGCAAGTTGTCTGGGTGTTGAAATGGTGGACGAGCTAGTAATTGGCTTGGATTTCATTATGGCTAATAACTGTGTAATTAATGCGAGAAAGGGTGTCCTACAAATATAATCTGTGTAAATCCCTTCAAAGGTGTGGCCCAGTTGAAGCAAACGGTTTGTAGGCAATTGCTTTGCAGTGAGCATGTCCTACCTGCAGGGGCAGAAATCATATTAGGAGTGACATGCTGTGGCAGCTTTCCAGAAAAGGAAAGATGAGGAGTGGTTGTTTGAAACCTGCTTTGCGACCCACCCAGGGGAATCTCAGCTGTTGAAGGTCTTGCCGCTCTGAAGCAAGAACGGATTCCTGTTTGTTTGCTGAATGTTTCTGACAAATGGCAAATATTAAAAAAAGAAACCCAGCAGCAAAATGTGAACCCGTGTATCTAGGAAATGTTGGTATAGAAGAAAACTATAAGGGAGAAAGGGGTGAAAGTGAGATCCCAAAGTTTCTGATGGACTTGTTGCAGTACAATGCTACACATTTAACAAACAACCCACAGTCAACCCAGCTGGCTCCAGTGCCCTACGGATTGTACACCAGCAGGGGATAAGTAGAAAGCCCTGTGTTCCAGGGGCGGCATGGGGAGCTGGCCATGCCAACTTTCCATACATTGCAGTCCCCAGGCTGGTGGAGTCCCCACCTAGGGAGATACAGAGGGTGGCTTTCCTCTCCCTTTGAGCTGGAGGAGCAGTGCAAGTGGAGCAGAGAAAAACCCAAGAATTGGGCCCATCACATTCGAGAGAGATAGGAATTCTCTCTCTAGGTTATTTTCAAACTACCTATGGAATTCTATTGCAAGGCTATAATTCCCTATTTAATTATATAGGGTGGCTCAAAAAACCAATGAAAAGGGTTATCATTTTCTGTAAAATTCTGTAGGACTTTAACACATGTGCTGCCCTCAGTGTCTGTTCCCAGCTGCTGGCAGATGTGGTGAGAAACCAGGAGAAAATGGTTTCTATTTTTCGACTCGCTCTTAAAGCTCAGCAATGTGAGTAGTAGTAGACTGCAGGGCTCATGGCGTTCTGTATTAAAATGGGTCACTGTTCCTTTAAATGGAGCTTATCGCAGGCAAGGAGGTCACCTCCTAGTTCAGGTATAGCATGAATGAGGTTCAGTCCTGGGCGTTGCTGAGCACCACTCCATCTGCTGCTGAAGCCAGTCAGGATTAGGCCCTAGTTCCAGCCTCTTCCGCACCGGCTAAGTAACAGTTGCAATATTGGAATTTAAAAGGAAAAGGTAGCAGAGGGCAAGTGAGTTTTGAAAGAAGTTAAGGCAAGGGACGAAAGCCCAGCTGAGATCTGGAAACAGTGGGTGAGGCAGAGAGAACCAGGAAGGATTTTGGGGGTGGAAGGAAATACAGAGGAGAAGGCTCTCGCACCATGATGGTGGGATGGGACAGAGCAGAGGCGATAGGAGAAAACTGCAGGAGCAAGGGAAGTTGCTGATGATGGATAAGACTAATGGCTAGAGTACTAGGTTGAGACTCGGGGGAGCTTGGTTCTGTTCCCAGTTCTGCCCTTGACCTGCTGGCTGAGCTTAAGCAAGTCACTTCCCCTCTCTCTGCCTCAGTTTCCCCCTCTGTAAAATGGGGATACTGATGCTGCCCTGCTTTGTAAAGCATTTTGAGATCTACTAATTAGGTATTATTATGGGGGCCTTAGAAATGCCTAGAGAGTAATGGCCAGAGCTACAGCTAAGCTCTGTCAGTTTGGCTGAAGCAAGCTGAAGGCTTGAAGAACCAATAGGGCCATTTCCAACCTGATCCTGAAATGAGGATGAAGCCACTGGAGTTGTCCAGAAGATGAGAGAAAGGGGTTAGATGCCTGGCCCTACGTATTCCACAGTTCACATTTTGCTGCAGAATTTCTGCTTTCCTTTCAAACAAAAGATATTTGTGGTCCTTGTGGTTCTACAGGAAACCTTGAAAACACGAACCGAGGGTAAACCAGTGCAGTGGCATTTGCCTGAGTCTGCAGACAACTTGAAAAAATAGCTCAGAGAGGTGCAAACTACCCCATGCATCTCAGTTAAGGTCTCCATGGACGCTGCGGTTGCCGAATGTGGCCTTTTCCCGAGATGCCACGGAATTCATCATTTTGCTGTTGACGGGCCCCCAGCATTTTGTCTTCTGTCTCCCTGCCCTGCCAGGACCAGCCTGTGGTTGCCTCTTACTTTGCAGCTTTCCCCACAAGGGAAACTGTAACTTCATTACAGTGCATGTTACCTACACTGTTCCAGCAAGCTGGGCATCTGGGTGCTAGGGTACCAGAGCTGGAATCCAGCTTCCAGCCGGGCAGGGAGGAAGCCAGAAGTGGAGGGGTGGTGGGGAGATGAGCCACTGACACCAACTACAAGCTACCGCATTCCCAGGCGTGGCAGGGAAGGAGGTGCTGAGCTGGCTTCTAAGGTCTGTGAAGCTGCGTCGCTCGGAGAACATCAAAACCCCTCATCAAACCCCCCTCATCAGTGAGGGTTTCCAACTGAAGAGCCAAAGCAGTGTGTGTTTGTGCAGGGATGGGGGAAGGGAATGAAGCGTGTTTCACAGTGACCGAAGAAGTGAGCTTTGCTATGGAATTTAGGGAGTTCTAAGGGTGTCTGTAATTTGGGTCCCATTCTGCCTTGGCCCCCCAGTTCTGTGCTACATATGAGATGGGCAGCAGTAGTTTACACAGGCTGGCATATGGAGAGCTGGATGCTGGGGAGAGATCGGATCAGCTCAGAAGAGGGAAGGGGAGATCTTCAGAGAGCACGCGCATTGCACGATGCATCCCTTAAAATTCAATGCCTTCTCCGTCAGGCAACAGGACAGACGCTCTGCCTGGCCTGGCTCACTGGGATCTGTGTGGCAAAACCGCCGACTCAAGGGGCTTTCAGTCTCTGAAAGGCATCAGAAGGGGGAAATTTCTGCAAGACAATCTGCTTTCCTGTTATTTAACATCCTTGGACACGCCCCAGTGGTCGAGAGTCTGTGCCTCTCCATTTCATCCTTGGCCTGCTGACAAGGGTGCTAACAAACGCCAGTTGTTGGTGATGCAGATGCGTTGGCACTGGGGCCTGGGCTCAGCATGCAGCTCGTCTCCCGTAGGCCACTGACTGATTTGGGGATGGCACAAAATGTCCATTCACTGCAAGAGCTGATTCGAAAGCAGGGCACCGGAGCGGAAAACCCCACAGAACTTTGAATGCAGGTCTGAATTTGGGGACTTAGGTATATTTCAGCAATGGGCCAAGGCAGAAGTTTTGATGGGCACAACCATAGTCCAGGGCACTGAACGTGGAGTTAAGGAGACCTGTGTTCTGCTCCTGACGTGCGCTCTCTGGTGAGCTATGCCTTCTGCCTCAGTTTCCCCATCTGTAAAATGGGGCTAACAATACTTCTCTTCCTTCGTAAAGCGCTTTGAGATCTCCTGGATGAACAGATCTGAACTCCATCACTGGGACCCTTTTGTATTCACTGTTGTGCCAACCTGGGTTGTGTTCATTTTGGCAGGGCAGAGGGGAAAGGTTTTCTGCCCCATTACCTCTCCACTGAGCCATCCAGTCACAAAGCCATTTTATTTGGAAATCGTGACGGCTCCTGGCAAACAATATTTACAGTTTATTTATTTATTTATTTTGTTTAGACTCCGGCTCCTGTGAAATTCCCTGACTTTACAATGCAGGTTTAATAAACGGGTTTCTATTCAAAACGTAGGTTTAGCTACTCCCTTTGAGATTTTTTTTGTAGAAAATTTATTATTTCTTAGAGTTTAAATGCCATGGCAAAATATCAGGAGTAATTGGTCAAAATGGGAAGGCTTTTTTTTTGTTGTTCCCTAAACCACAAATGAAACAAAAATGCACTTTATATTTATAGCCATATGTGGGTGTGGGTGTTTATATATTTCTCTTATATTTGCCAGTTCCGTGATTTTTGGTTTCAAGGAACTGTAGGTAATAACAATGTGGATGATAGAACCCTTTTTGTTTACTCTTGTTTTCCTTCCAGTCACGGCTTGAAGGGCTTTATTTTAACTAGGCTTTTATAATCCTTTAATGGGGCTTGTTGAAAATAAGGCCTGATGCTGCCAGGCACCGCTCGGAAAGAAGCTGTTTAGTGCCAGATATGCCTGGCACCGGAGAAGCTGGAAACTGGCTCATTTCTCCTCCTGCTCTTTATTTGAATCCACGCCAGCATGAGCGTGGGTTTCGCAGAGGGTTAGAGCTCAGCTCACGCTTGTGACAACGCAGAACAGGTCAGACGTTAGAAGAAGTCCTCCATCGTCCCCCCGCCATCACAGGGGGACACTGGCCCTGTGAAGATGGAGCAGGGTCAGTCCACATCATCTGACCCAGATTAGTCTTTAAAAGAGGGCACCTGGACCTGGCGAAGAGAGATGGCCGGTGAGTCAGAGCTGGGAAGCTGCAGGAAGCAGGGCTGCTAGAGTCTCTTGGGAGGGGAGCTGGAGAGGTAAAGATGAAAAATCCCCTTGGGTTTGGAGCCCAGGGTGAACTGGGGGGTTTGGTTGGTTGGTTGAAGTTGTGTCAGTAAAATTGCCTCTAAGAGAATGTAGGGCCTTCGTAAGCATTGCCTTGGGACACCACTGTCATAAGGGAGCAGGGGGCTAGGATGCAGATTGGGGGACCATGGGACACCTGAAGTTCCCACATCACCACCAGGAGACCCTGCCAGGCCCCCTCCAAGGAGCACGGTGAAGATCAGGCACCATGGGACATGCCACCCCAAGGGAACAATGCAACAGCACCCTGTGGCCTTCTGATTGGCCCACACTCACTGTTTTACCCAGGATGGCAGACTAGGAACTTGTCTAGGCAATGGTGCAAACTCCTGGCTCGTTGTGACTCCAGCCCTCACCTTGCTTACCCCAACCAGGTAACTCTTTCCGATCTCCAGTCTCTGACCCTGACTCGTGCCTGCTGATCCCAGCTGCACCAATTACTCCGATGGCTGCTCGATGGCTACTGCCCTGTGACTGTCTTTGACTTGTGGACATCAGCCTCGCTGTGACTACTAGGGCAAACTGCCTATGCTCTGGTCCCTTACACCTGTTCTCTCTGGCGTGTGGCTTACCTCACTGGCTGGGCTTGTGGTTGCAGTGTTGGCAACTCATGTGATTTCATGACAAGTCGAGTGTTTTTCTTAAAACCCAGCGTCAGGGGATGATGTGGGGAAAAAGGGCATTTCTAGCTCAGGGCTGTGGAGAAAAATGCCACAGTGTGACCCAGAGTGGCTCAGACACAAGGAGGCAACTCGAAGAACCCCAGACTTGTGGCTTGGCTTAAAAATCATGATTTAAAAAAAAAATCTCATTATTTTGAGGGCATGATTGTTGAACATGTGGAGTTGGTGGTAACTGGTAAAGCATGGCCTAGCACTCAGAAGAGCTGGGGTCAGGTCCTGGCTCTGTTACAGATTCCCTGTGCAAGTGTGGGCAAATCCCGTGATCTTTTTGTGCCTCAGTTCCTCATCTGCCGAATGAAGATCCTAAACTCCTTTTATCTTGTCTGCAGAGGGACAGCCAGGAAAATTAATCTGAATTAACGAAAGGTGTGAATTTGAAGTGGATTCATTAAACTGCATTAAACCCCAGTGTGACTGCTCAGTTGGCTCCTCTAGGGAACATACCGCTCATAAGTGACCACCGTACGTAGGTGGCCGGATGTCAGAGTCCTGAGCTTTATTCGAGTGCTGCTAAATCCGGATGAGAGCTCATCCCGGTGGGTGGAGAGAGGGTCTGGGTATCTGCTCCTGGTGCGTTTCAAGCCTAGCTATTGATAGTGATAATTAGGGGAAGAAATATCTTGGGTGGAGCCTGGAAATAACCCCCAGCCCACCACAGCTCCTCACTGCAACCCCCCTCCTCCCTCACTTCTCCCTCCCCTAGCTGCTAATCATCTACCTTCCTCTGGGTATCACGCCGTCCTTTGCCCAGCACAGCCTCCTTCCCCACCCCCTTTACTGCCTCCTACCAACCCCATCTTTAGCCTCTCTGTAACACGCATCCCCCCGCATTCCTCACTGTTGCCTCTCACCATCCCCCCTGGTTATGGTACTCTCTATTGCTTGCATCATCCACTCACTGGACTTCATCTGCAAGCATCATGTTGCCCCAATCCCTGTCGCTCACCCCACTGCATAACACAATCTCTCCCTCTCTTCTGCCACTCAGCTGTAAAGCGGCCTGCTCGCCGACAGACAAACGATCTTGCAGTATAATACGGCATAAGACACGATAATAATGTAAGGACCATCCCACCACATTTCCATCCCACCATCAACCTCAGCCTGGTCCAGTCCACACAAGAGATCCACTTCCTGGACACTACAGTGCTAATAAACGATGGTCACATCAACACCACCCTATACCGGAAACCTACTGACCGCTATTCCTACCTACATGCCTCCAGCTTTCACCCTGACCACACCACACGATCCATCGTCTACACCAAGCTCTGCGATACAACCGCATTTGCTCCAACCCCTCAGACAGAGACAAACACCTACAAGATCTCTATCAAGCATTCTTACAACTACAATACCCACCTGCGGAAGTGAAGAAACAGATTGATAGAGCCAGAAGAGTTCCCAGAAGTCACCTACTACAGGACAGGCCTAACAAAGAAAATAACAGAACGCCACTAGCCGTCACCTTCAGCCCCCAACTAAAACCCCTCCAACGCATTATTAAGGATCTACAACCTATCCTGAAGGATGACCCAACACTCTCACAAATCTTGGGAGAAAGGCCAGTCCTTGCCTAAAGACAGCCCCCCAACCTGAAGCGAATACTTACCAACAACCACATACCACACAACAGAACCACTAGCCCAGGAACCTATCCTTGCAACAAAGCCCGTTGCCAACTGTGCCCACATATCTATTCAGGGGACACCATCACAGGGCCTAACAACATCAGCCACACTATCAGAGGCTCGTTCACCTGCACATCCACCAATGTGATATATGCCATCATGTGCCAGCAATGCCCCTCTGCCATGTACATTGGTCAAACTGGACAGTCTCTACGTAAAAGAATAAATGGACACAAATCAGATGTCAAGAATTATAACATTCATAAACCAGTCGGAGAACACTTCAATCTCTCTGGCCACGCAATCACAGACATGAGGGTCGCTATCTTAAAGCAAAAAAACTTCAAATCCAGACTCCAGCGAGAAACTGCTGAATTGGAATTCATTTGCAAATTGGATACTATTAATTTGGGCTTGAATAGAGACTGGGAGTGGCTAAGTCATTATGCAAGGTAGCCTGTCTCCCCTTGTTTTTTTCCTGCAAAACCTCCCCAGTGTTCTGGTTAAACTTGGATTATTGCTGTGCACATTGTAAGATGAGCTGTTGCCAGCAGGAGAATGAGTTTGTGTGTGTGGTTTTTGGAAAAAAAAGGGGGGGTGTGGGGGGGGGTGAGAAAACCTGGATTAGTGCTGGAGGTGACCCACCTTGATTATCATGCGCATTATAAAGAGGGGTTTCAAAGGGGGATGGGCTGTTGCCAGCAGGAGAGTGAATTTGTATGTGTGTGTGAAGGGTGAGAAAACCTGGATTTGTGCTGGAAATGGCTCTACTTGAGGATCACTTTAGATAAGCTGTTGCCAGCGGGGGAGTGAGGTGGGAGGAAGTTTTGTTTCATGGTCTCTGTGTGTATATAATGTCTTCTGCAGTTTCCACGATATGCTATGCATCCGATGAAGTGAGCTGTAGCTCACGAAAGCTCATGCTCAAATAAACTGGTTAGTCTCTAAGGTGCCACAAGTACTCCTTTTCTTTTTACGAATACAGACTAACACGGCTGTTACTCTGAAAAATGTAAGGACTGTATTCCAATCTCAGGGGTCAGGAAAGAATTGGGTTCCCTGATGCACAATTGGCCAGATGTATGCGGGGGGGGGGGGGGGGGGAGGGGGGCAGAAAGCATCCAAGTTTGGCCACAGCTGGAAGTAGGACACCCGGGGATGGGATGGACCAGTGCTGTGAGGTGGTTCAGAGAACCCTCTTTCCAAGTGCCTGGCTGGTGTGTCTTGCTCCCATGCTCAGGGTCAAACTGATTGCCAGATTTGGGGTCAGAAAGGAATTTTTCCCCCAGGTCAGTCGAGCTGGGACCTTGGGGTATTTGGCCTTCCTCTACAGCCTGGAATGTAGATCACCTAATCACTTCCCTGCAATTGCAGAGGTCTCGGGCATTGGTGCACCTCAGTCTCTTCTGTCCTTTGCCTGTAGAACAACAGTTTAGTCTCCTGGGGACTCACATACATTATTTTAACTAAAGTATTTGGGCTCAGTATAGGGCTAACTGGACATTACATGGCCTGTGATATACAGACTAGGTGATCTGATGGTCCCAGCTGGTCTTGATCTCTGAAATCAACAAAATGTTCCTTGGCAAGTGTGTGTGTATCAGAATTAACTAGTGAGTCACTAGACGGAGTCCTGGAAGGAGATGGATCCTGTACTGGGAGCAGAAGGGTGGGAGGCAAGGGTCTGATTCTCCTTGTCCTGTCTTGTGCAGCCATTTGCACCAGTGCAGTGAGTGCAAATCCTTACCTTGCTGATCTGGCAGCATATTGTACCCACGCTGCATGTGATGCCACAAGATGAGGAGCAATGGAGAATCTTCCCCTGAGAGTGGTATGGCAGGTTACAGGAGAGAGAACTGTCCTGACAGAGAGCAGAGTGAGGCACAGGGAGGCTAAAGGGAGAGCCTGTGCATCAGCCATGCCCCATAGTCGGCTGCCATAGTTTAGAGCAGCCTTGAGGCTGCTCTGAACTATGCTGGGGACCAGGTTGATGGGAAAATTGATCCTCGGACCAAAATGGCAACAGCTAGCTACTTTGCACTCTCCCCAGCTGCCCCCAGTAGGCTAAGGATCACAGAAATCTGGGCCTGGATCTAGAGCTGTTCTGATTCTTATAGCATACCAGTAATTGAGGCATCTGAGTGGTTGTAGGGGTTTAAGAATTATTACCGGGCTCAATTCTGAAGTTCTGCCTCACTCAGGCAAACTTCCAGTTGGAGTCAACGGGAATTTGCCTCAATCCAGATCTCAGGATTTGCTACATAATTAAAAGCACATAACGATTGAAGATAGATGAGCATGTCCCCCAGATGCTTGATAGAAATTTGCACAAGCAAGTCAGCATTCATTTCCAAGCAAGTCTCTTTCTTAGACGCCACTTCCGCTAGTTCCCCTGAAGAACACCTGATGGAAAGCTCTGTTTACTTAAGCACATGCTGGCTGCAGCGCCATCTGGTCCAGCACCCGGTGCGCATAGGGTTGGCTTTCTGACAGCCAGCGATATGAAGACGGAAGGCTATTTGAGATCAAGGAGGAAGCACTCGCACGTCGAGTGGAAAGGTTAATCCATGAAAGAGAGCAGAACAAATAATTGCAGACCCAGGACTCTGCACTTAACCCCAGCCAGTGTGTGTGAAAGGAAGTTAACGCTGGCACATAGATACTCTTGTTTTTTTCATCATCAGTCACGAAAGCCCCACATGAGATGCAGTCAAGTGGAAGTACCTTTGAATTGTACGGAGGAGAGGTAATCAGAGCGCAGCTCTCGGGAAACAGGATAACTTGTCACCTTATCATATGACCCTTAAAAACCAGATGATCATTCCCTTCTAGTAGTGTTCACTTATTGTATGCACTTCCAATAGCCTGGATTTGTTTTTCTGTACTCTACCCTGACTTGTACTCTCAAAAATGAGGACTGCCATCTGTATGTTGACATATGTATTCCATGTAGGGATGGCAGACCTGATCGCTAGTATTCTTTTTGGCCTCACTGTATAAGATTCAAGCCAAACACAGAACACTTGGCTCATCCAATCTGACCCCCTGCCTTTTGCAGTCTCACCATCTGAAAGTCACTGCAGTCGAGATTCTCAAACCTTATTTCCAGCTATCTGCGAGAGGAAGATGCAAAAAAAGAAAAAGAAAAACATTCTCATGAGCTCCCTATGGCTACTTCAGATGTTCTGTCCTCCTTTGAGTCGCTTGGGTTCAAGGCACATCACCATCTCAGTGGAGGTTTTGTCTACATTAGAAAAGTTGTGCTGATTTAACTCAATCAATTTCAAAACAATCTAGTTACACTGAAGTGAACCTCTAAAGCAAATACATCTTACCTGGTTCAGCCCTTCTTAAATTGGTTTAGCTTACATCTGTAAATAAGCAAAAGTCATTTAATCCAGCGTAAGTGTGTCTACAGCAGGGGTGTACAGGAGGGTTAACTACATTGATTTTTAAATCAGTGCAACTTTTCCAGTGCAGACCTGCCCTTTGAATAACCCTGATCCTGATGCTGTCCCAGCTGCTTCCACCGACCACCCTGACTTGTCACCTCTCCTGCATTTTGGTCTTGAGCAAAATGTTTAAACCCATGCTAGGTTCTGTTTTGTGAGTGCAGTGTTTGATCCTGGGGGTCGGGTCTGAACCTGTCTCCATGGAACTGCATGGGAAATCGCCCACAAGAGCAGGATGGGGGCTCTATCAGGTCACTTGTGTATGATGAGCAGAGCCGAAAAGCATTTGCAAAATCTAGATAAGCTCCCTCCACTGCTTCCTCTTTGCCTCTGAATTCAGCAAAGTGCTTGTACTTTCCATCCACGCCTGTCCAGTCAAGTGGGAACAATGACAAGCCAGGGGCCCTGGGAGCTAGCCAAGCACACCTAGGAAAAACAAATAGGTGCGAGCGATAAAGGAAAGTGTGAGGCCGGAGAGATAAGGAAAGGAGTCAAACACCCACCCCCACATGTTGCAGGGAGCCGCAGAACTCCACAACATGCTACAATGTGAGCTTTGGTTCAAGTGTAAGGTGGTAGCTTATGGTTTCTGGGCGCACCTCTGTTATCCACGCTAACACAAGGTGCCTTTTCACACTCGCTCATGGCTGGAGAGTCCACAGAAGAGGGTAGGAGTTTACAACTCCTTGCTACGCCAGGGTATGTGTACACTGCACAGAAAAACCCACAGCACCGAGTCTCAGAGCTCAGGTAAGCTGACAGGTTCGTGAGGCTCGGGCCGCGGGGCTAAGAATAGCAGTGTAGACATTCTCGCGTTGGCTGGAGCCTGGGCTCTGAGGTCTTCCCCTCTTTGCCGGGTTTCAGAGTCCAGGCTCCAGCCCGAGCCAGGATGTCTACACTGCTATTTTAGCCCCCTTGACCTGGGCTCTGAGTCTCAGCACTGTGGGTCTTTTATGGCAGTGTAGAATTACCCATAGTTTCTATTGTCACGCACGTGGTGGGGGTTTATAGTTCGGGTGCTGGGTTCAAACCCTGCGACTGGCCCATGCTGAGTTGTTCACACCACCCCGATAACTTTCTCTACTCAAAATTTCAACCTACTTCATTGACCCTCCTGAGTACAATAGGGTACAGCAGCACCCCAGAGGTGACAGCATTTCACCGGGGGGGGGGGAGGGAAGGAGGAAGGGATGCCTCTGTGAAGGTTTTAAGAATTCTTAGGGGGGAAAAAAGACACTGGGAGCTGAAGTTCTGAAGTCAGGACCCCAGATAGCCCCATGATGCTAAATGCTGTGCAAGCATGCAGCAAAAGCCAGTGTCAGTGACCCACACCTGCAGCCAGCTCATTGCCCCTCGCTGATTCAGCCAGGGAACCTGGCTTCCCGTGCAGCTGAAGACTCCAGCAGGCACAGTGTTAAACCCGGCAGCAGGCCTGGGTCCTTGGTAGGGTGACCCCCCTTTTCAAAAGGCAAAAGCAGGACACATGCTGGAGCCCCAGCCCCTCTGTGGACCTGCCTCCTGCTCCTCCTCTTCCCACAAGGCTCCACCCCTGTTCCTCCTCTTCCCACTTGGCCAGGTCAGAAGCTGGTGCCAGGCCATGGTAAGAGCTGCCCAGGAAGCCCGGGCTGCTGTGGGGAACCCTGGACCCTCCACCCGCCCTCCTCGGCGGGGGGCCGGGCTGCCCAGGAGCAGCCCATGTCCCCACTCCCCAGGGCACACCGCAGCTGCATTTCTGGTCTCGCTTCGTGTTTTCTGCTTCTGCTCTCAGCTCCCTCCTGCCTCTTGCTCCTTGTTCCTGATTCCCGCTCCTGGTCTCCTACTCCTTGCTCCCAGTACTTGGTCCCTGCTCCTGGCTCCTGCCCCTGCTTTGGCTGATACCCCAGTTCTGATTCCTGGCTCCAGCCTCTCGGCTCCATCTCGCTGCCTGGACTTGGTATTCGGTTTCTGACCCTGAATCTGATCCTAGGCTCCTTCTTCCTGGCTGTTGACCTCAGCTCACTCCCTGGACTTGGTAACTCAGCTCCTGATTCGGGTTCTGGCCACTAGACCTGGTCACTCCAGTTCCAACCACGAGGCCAGCTTCCTGCCCTGACCACTAGGCAAGGCCACCCACAGCCCGGTCTTTAACAACCAGTCCCTGCTCAACGGAAGTCTGGAGGAGTTTCTATGAGTTAGGACTGAGCGAAAACTGAGGGCTACGTTCTACCACCCTTACTCACGCTGAGTAGTACCTTACTCTGTGAGCAGTCCCACTGAAAAGAGGTCAAAAAGTAAGGGAGTAAATGCTACTCAGCATGAGTATGGGGGACAGAATCTGTCCGCAAGTAAGGACTTCAGGTTTGGGTTCATATAAATGTGGGTCCTGATCCTGTGTGCTCCTGCTGTTCCCCCTGAATTCAGTGGAAGCTACTGGTGCTTAGTAGCTTGAAAAGACCCAGGCCGTTGGTAATTATCACTATGCTTTGAAAATATATATACTGGGAGGACTTACATGGCCCACAGCCGCAGCATTGACCCTTCTGCACGGGGGTGACGCCCCTGTTAGTGTAGGCTGGAGTCAGGAGCTCCTAGAGATGAGAACAAATTGGTGGGAAAGTTACCCAGCCACTTTTACACCTCAGGAAACACTCTGTTCGTGCTGGGGCCAAGCTGGACGTGACAGCCTGTGGGTCTCCTCTCTCATCCAGATCAGTGTGTCCCATCCCTATTTGAAAATCAGGAGCTAGAAAACCCAGTGACAGCAAATTTGGCAAGTCCTGCCGTTTAGGAGAGTGAACTCGGCATCCCGCCCCGTCTGGAAATGGAGCTTTTTATATAGAGGGGGAGGGCTGCCATCTATTCTTCCTTAAATTGATCACTCTAATTAATATAGTATGTTGCAGAATAATAAGGCCCCTATTAAGAGAGGCAGAATAAGTAAAGCCATGTTAACTCTTTCATTGCAGGACAAAATATTCATCCCTAGAATGCAGCCTTGAGTCACAGGAATTACTAGAAAGCTTTTTCACTCATATAAATATGTGACGGGCTCAGATTTCTAAATACACAGTCATGCAACTCTGGAGTTAAGCATAGTGTCATAATTAGTTGGACGAGAACATAAGAACAGCCATACTGGGTCAGACCAAAGGTCCATCTAGCCCAGTATCCTGTCTTCCGACAGTGGCCAGTGCCAGGTGCCCCAGAGGGAATGAACAGAACAGGTCATCATCAAGTGATCCATCCCCTGTCGCCCATTCCCAGCTTCTGGCAGATAGAGGCTAGGGATACCGTTCCTGCCCATCCTGGCTAATAGCCATTGATGGACCTATTCTCCATGAACTTATCTAATTCTTTTTTTGA
The DNA here is from genome assembly GCF_015237465.2 of Chelonia mydas. NCBI lineage: Eukaryota > Metazoa > Chordata > Testudines > Cheloniidae > Chelonia > Chelonia mydas. The sequence continues at coordinate 255,831,260 of NC_057850.1, forward strand.
ACCTGTTATAGTCTTGGCCTTCACAACATCCGCTGGAAGAGGACGAATGGTCTTGTGGGTAAGGCGCAAAACTGGGACTTAGGAGAGCTGTGTTCAGCTGCTGGCTTTGCCCCAGCTTTCTTGTGTGATGCTGGGCAAGTAATTTCATTTGTTTGTGTTACCTTAGCGCCGAGGTGCCCTAGCCACGGACCAGGATCCCATTGTGCCAGGCACTGTACAAACGCAGAACAAAAAGAGCTTAGTCTTCGGTTCCCCATCTGTAAAACGGAGTTCATAATTCCGCAGTGTCTGTTTAGATTGTATATTCTTTGGGGCAGGGTTTGTCTGTATGGGCACGTGGCAGTGCCTAGCACAATGAGACAGCATGCCATGCGTTGGTAAGAGTGGCTCCTTCTGGTATCGAAAGAGCTGCTGAGAAAACGTCTTTGTTGGCGAAGAGGTCTGATCACTTGCTCTCTCCTTCTCTCTCGTGGTTTTTTGCAAACACGTCTTTCACTCTGCTTTCCCGCCGCCAAAAGAAAAACAAGCGCCACTTTACTGCGTCCACCGTCAAATATAATCAGAGCAGGGTGTTAATAGCAAACAGGCACCGCGGAATGAATGTTCTGCTTTGCAGATGGATCCCTGTGAAGCTGGCACGGCTGCCACAGGCCAGAAGAAAGCTGACTAGGGAAAAAGCACATTTTCCCCCTGCAAATGGGACCCCAAGCCACAATTGAGCAATGAAGCAATTATGTTCTTTAAGCTGAAATTCTGACTCATGCAGAGGACTCTTAAAACTATGAGGGTTTTTTGTTTTTCCCTGAGCTCTGCCAAAATCCCAGGGTGACCCTCTTTATCCTTTCCTGCTTGCAGTTAAGTGGAATGACAGCTAAGGGTCAAGAAACATAAAATGATTCAAAAAGTGGGGCTACGGGGAATAGAGCAGTGGGCTCCAGTGGAGATCACTAGGACCTGGGGAAAGTCCTTACGTTGTGCACAACCATCTCTACTGTCAGTGGTATGGGGGTGCCGCAAGGAAACGTGTTCACCTTTGCTCTGGTAACAGTAAGAAACATGGACCTGGGTCAGAATCGTTGGCTCCAAGCAGCAGTTTGGTGCACTGGATTTGGATCCAGCTCAGGCTTAAGAACCAAAGTGTAGCTCCAGGGCACAGCGCAAGTAAGACAGGGACATAGGAACAGGCATGCTAGATCAGAACAAAGGTCCATGTGGTCCAGTATTCTGTCTCCTCGAGCTGCCAGTATCAGATTCTTTAGAAAAAAGAGCAAGAAAGTGCCTGGGAGATTAATTATACAGTAAAATGTCCATAGAGAGAGTTTCTTCAAAACCCCAGTCAGTTAGTAGTTGGTTCGCACTCTGAAGCATGACGGTGTCTATCTCTTATACATTTTAGATGCTCCTATCATCCACATTAGTAGTTAATCCTTTAAAAAGTTCAACTACACTCTTAGTCTTGGCAATACCTTGTGGCAGTGAGTTCCACAGGTTAAACACACATTATGTAAACAACAAAACAATTTTGAAAGTAACCAGGCTGTGCACTGAGAATCCCCATGAGAGGTCTGGGGCAGAGCCCTCCCATGCTGCTACAGGGCAGGGGAACTGGTCTGCAGCTGCTGCGGCAGCATCAAGGGTGCAGTAGCACCTGCCGTGGGATTTAATGGCCTTTCTTACCGACAAAGTGACGGTGATCTGAAGGATTTGCTTCACTCTGCCAACAGGATATTAATGCAGGATGGTCCACCTTTGGCCTTGCACAAATTTCAGGGCTTCCCTTACAGCAGCCACTGGATTTAACCTACTCTGAAAGAACTTACAGACCCTGATACTCAGCAGCACCCTGCTCCTCCTTTACTGCAGCTCACGGCAGAACAGCAAGGGAGGCGGAATAGTGTGGTTGTTCGAAAGTGGACTGGATGCATAGCTATAAAGGCAAGGGTGAGTTACTTACAGCGGCATGGTGGGAGATTTTGTAGAAAGACACGGTATACAGAGAGCAACTCCACTGGGGGGGAGGCGGGGGGAATGGTAGCTACTGTAGCCACCTGCATGGAACCTGGAGACAGGAGCACAGGTTGCAGGAGGGAAAAGTTTGGAGGAGACATCGGAAGTCAGGCTGTGGGCACATGAATACTCGAGGTAGTTGCAGCATCTCTGTACAAAATCCTCTTACTAACGAGACATGCTGGAAACATGGAGTTCCCTCATGTTATTACCCAGCATGCTGTACATGGAAACAAGGTAGCAGGGGTCAGCCCGGTGAGTCCCACAGCAAGGAAAAGACTGTGATTAACAGAAAAACAAAGCAGCAGCTAGAAACAGAGCAAACAGGTAGCATGGGGGGGACTCAGGCTCTTGGGAAACCTGGATTTCCGGTTAAAAAAAACCTCGCACAAGTGTGGAAGCAGTGGAAGCAAGAACTGAATCTGTATATAGGGCTGACTGTGGAGATAAAGATGAGAATATGAAGGTAAAGCTTTTCTTTACTGTCTTTATTGAGTAAAGTGGGATTATTTAGTCTGCAGAAGAGAAGAATGAGGGGGGATTTGAGAGCGGCTTTCAACTACCTGAAAGGGGGTTCCAAAGAGGATGGATCTAGACTGTTCTCAGTGGTGGTAGATGACAGAACAAGGAGTAATGGTCTCAAGTTGCAGTGGGGGAAGTTTAGGTTGGATATTAGGAAAAACTTTTTCACCAGGAGGGTGGTGAAGCACTGAAATGGGTTACCTAGGGAGGTGGTGGAAGCTCCTTCCTTAGAGGTTTTTAAGGTCAGGCAAAGCCCTGGCTGGGATGATTTAGTTGGGGATTGGTCCTGCTTTGAGCAGGGGGTTGGACTAGATGACCTCCTGAGGTCTCTTCCAACCCTGATATTCTATGATTCTCATTAGGGTAAGAAGGATGAGCAGTGAGTGAAACACTGTTTCCAGGAATAATGCCCAAAACACTGGAAATGCTGATAAAAGTGTTTGAGTAATCTGACCCCAGACAAAATGAGACTGTAGAGAGAGACTGCTTTTTACCCAAAACTGAAAAACAGCAGAGGAAATGGATATCTGACAGAGCTGAGAACTCTGGCACCCTCATGTAATTTCAGAGAGATCAAAGATTTTCTAATTAAACACAGGATTGTTTGAGGGACACATGATTGCATCTTACAGGAGAGATTCTTGAGAGAAACAGAGCTAGCCCCAGAGAAACGCCTCCAAATAGCAAGGGCAGCTGAACTGCCCAGGGAAAAGATCAAAACAATGGCAATCAGCAGAGCAGAGCAAGTGCACCAGCTCAAGCTAAAGGAACCCAGGAACAAGACAGAAACAGGCCAATTGAGAAGAGAGGCACCATGGCCCAATGTACGTATGATGGGAAAGCAACAGGAAAGCCAGGAAGGAAAATGCTCGGCCTCTGGGCAAGGCAGGAAAACAGAACTGTTTTACGTTCCAATGCTGCAGTTCCCCCGAAGGAGGAAAAAACATCCGGACATGCAGTGGTTGAGGACATAGAGCTTCCAGTGAAGAGGAAAATATCTGGAGTGTGACTTGAGCTGATCGAAAGGCTCTCAATGTCCACTCAGTGCGGAAACTGGTTGCCAGCCATTCAGCTGCCAGATTTGCACCTATGCTATTCTATCAATGATCAATTTGATTCCAGCTGGATTGTGGTGTAAGCTGCAATGCAGCCCCAGCAACACTGAGAAGCAGTAATATTAGGCTGAGTAAATGTGATCAAGAGATGGTGGTATATACTACAACCTTTCTGATGCCAGTGGTCACTTGCAGGCTGTTGATAAAAAACTCATGGAACAAGAGACGTTATGGCCTGGAGTTGACAGGAATTGACACAGAAGTATCGGCCCCTGCTGGACAGCAGGGCTGTGCAAGCCATGGGTCTGATCGCCGTGAAACTCCACAATATTCTCAGCATGAGAGAGGAGGGAGAACAGTCACTGGAACACCTGTCCAGCATTCTAACAGAATATAAGGACCTATTTCAAGGAGATGGACATCTAGAGGGCAAGTTAAAATCAGCCCCCCTACCCACCCACGTGCAGCCCACAAGATACCAAAACACAGAGTTCCATTAGCCCGGGAGTCGTGCCGCTACCAAAGAAGGAACTAACAAGCCTTCAAAGGAGAGACATCATTACACCTGTTGAAACTAGCACAGAGTGCATCAGTAGCCTAGTAGTAGTGAGAAAGGCTTTAGGTGAACTGAAGATCTGCACTGATCCAAAACCACAGACCAGAGCATTGAAAAGAAGCCATTACCCATTACCGAGGACTGAGGATGCGCTACCCGATTTATCTAGGGCAAACGTGTTCACAGTTTGCAATGGGAAGAATTATGGGTTCTGGCATATTGAGCTAGATGAGCCGTCCAGCCAATACCTATGTGCGTTCACCCGGCTCCAGAGGTGTTCCCACGTAAAGCAGGCACTAGATGGACTGCCAGGCATCAAGTCTGTAGCTTATGACATTCTTGTTGGAGGAGAAGGAGATAAGGAAGAGGCAATCCAGGACTATGATACCAAGTTGTGACTACTACCAAACAGGTGCCGGGAGCAGCATATTAAGCTCAGTGCAGACAAGCTGACGTTGAGGAGAATTGAGGTCCCCTACACTCGATATCTGTTGATTTCTGAAGGACTCCAGCCAGATCTGAGAAACTGAGAGCCATTAAGGAAATACCCAAACCACAAGATGTGTAGGGATTCCAGTGGTTTTATAGGATTGCCAAATATCTTCCCAGATTCCAAGTACACCTATCAGAAGCCTGTGACCCCTTGAGAGAGTTAAAACACCATGATGCAGCAGGAGAATGGTCAGAGACCCAAGGACAGGCATTTGAAAGAGGGAAGAAAATGAAGCACCAGTCCTAAAGCACGACAGCCCTGCAGAACACCTAGAGTGAAGATGTGAGGCAGAGGACCAGCTGTGATGCAAAGCCAGTCACTCATAGCGTTGACTGATAGAGCCCTGACGGACACAGAAAAGGGATGTGTTCTTCGGAATGGAACAATTCCATCGTTCTCCTTGGGCATATCATGGCCATGCAGTCTGATCACAAGGCATTAGAAAGCCTCATGAAGCCACTGCTGAATGCACCCAAGTGACTACAATGCATGTTACTGAGATTCCAGTGCTAGCAGATGAGGATGAGGTACTGTCCAGGATAGTCACTACCGGTGGCAGATATACTGAGCAAGTCGCATCTTCTGGAGTACGACACAGCTGGCCCTGTTGGACATGCTACAGTACCTTTGCTTCTGCATCAAACAGGAGAGGGTGCTGTGGGAAATAAAAAGATTCCTACTCCAGGGTTGGCCAAAGTGCAAGAAAATTATGCTGTAGGAGAACCCCCTTACCACCAGGGGAGGATGAGTTGTGTGCACCAGACGGGACTGTGTTTAAAGGAGATGGAACAGTAATCTCAGCAGATTTAAGAGATGACATAATAAGGCGGACACGTGCCTGAAACCTGGGGATAGAGGTAAGGCTGACATGAGCCAGGATGTATATCTACTGGCCAGGAATGAATGTCCAATTGAGAGAATACAGGAAACAGTGCAAGGTGTGCAAAGACCATAGTGATCAGGAGACTCCACAACCTCATGAAATCCCAGCCCTATCCTGGGAAAAGGTCAGAACAGATCTGTTCAGTTCTGATGACAGGAACTACATGGTCACAGTAGATGACTACTCCAATTTCTGGGTGGTGGACTATCAGGAGGACTCAGGCAAGAACTGTGATCAGGGGACGGAAGGCACATTTTCCAAAGTCTGGCATACCTGATGGTCTATGCTCAGACAAGGGACCATAGCACACTGCAGTAGAATTCAAATGATTCAGTACCTAATGGGAATATGAGCACAAGATGTCTTCCTTGACATACTCACAAAGCAATGGGAAGGCAGAATCGGCAGTAAAGACAGTTAAGAGCCTGGTGCCAAAGGCAACACACACAGGAAGGATCCTAACCTGACCACGTAGGGCAGATTAACACTCAAAATTGTCACAGCCCAAAGCACATTTCAGACCCACTATGCTCTTGACCCAAAGCTCAGAGAAGCCAATGGAATTCTTTTCACTGGGTTTTGCATCAGGCCCTCATTCTTCTGGCTGGCTTCTGTCACAATGTGATGTCTATATTTATGGAAACTGTTAGCTAATAGATAAGATGTCAGTAGATACTGCTTAAGAAGATGGGGCAGAGGTGTAGGATCAATAAAACTTATTGTGCACCACAAATAGCTTCCTCTCTGCTGTCATGTGCATGGAACTCTTCACAACTTCTTCATTTATGCTCCACAATCTATTACTTTTCCTGTCACACATTGGAGGTCACAGGAGAAGAAAAACCAAAGAAGAAATATCAATGGAAGAAAAATGAGTAGAAATATTAATAGGTGTTTATAATCAAATGGGCCCTAAAATGGGCCCTCCCAAGTTGTTCCTCCAAATTGTGTTTCATTCTTTATTAGGCCAATATATGGAACATGGAGTTTGAGATTAATGGAGTTATATGCCTGGGATGGTTTTGGTCTAGGGACTTTTCTAAAATGGATCCTGTATGTTGGATTGGCTTTTTTGCTGTCTGGAAACAGACCAGGTGGTGTGCTCAGTGATGTGATGGGGGGTGGGGGGAGGAGGAGGACCCAAATTTTGCTCCCAGTAAACCCAAGAGCAAAAGTCCTATTGACTTCAATGGGAACAAGAATGGACTCCAAATTTGCTCCTATTACCTTTTTAAAGGCAATCTTTTATCAGGCAAAAGAGGGTTAGTCCCAGATACTTAGAAGTATCTAGGCATCTAACTCTCATTTACTTCTTTTTTGACGATCTAGACCAGTGGTTCTCAAACTTTTGTACTGGCGACCCCTTTCACATAGCAAGCCTCTGAGTGAGAACCCCCTTATAAATTAAAAACACTTTTTAAATATATTTAACCCCATTATAAATTCTGAATGCAAAGTGGGGTTTGGGGTTGAGGCTGACAGGTTGTGACCCACTGCGTAATAACCTCATAACCCCCTGAGGGGTCCCGATCCCCAGTTTGAGAACCTCTGATCTAGACCTTAGCACAAAGGATTTAGGTCTTGATCCAAAGTCAACTGAAGTCAATGGGAATCTTTCAATTGACTTCAATGGGCTTTGGAGCAAGTCCGCTTTTTACTCATGTTATTTCAAGGATAGAAGTTCCTTGGGGTTTTGTTTAAACTGGAAGAGAATGGAGTAGCTCTTTCCAAAGGCACACAGATATCGGTGTGGACTGAGAATTCTTGTTGATCAAATATCAGTCAATGTTTGGTTACAAGAGAAGGTATGAATCCTTTTGTATACTGACTACTAGAGCTCTTCAGAAAATGGAATTTCCAACTACCTGGAAATTGCAACATTTTAACATTTGTTTTCATACAGAATCAGAAGAAAAAATTAAAATATTAAAAATATTCACAGAATGAAAAATTCAATTTAGAAATGTCAAAATGAAAAATAGAGAGACAAGGTGTGGGAGGTACTATCTTTTACTGGACTGACCTCTGTTGATGAGAGACACACATGCTTTTGAGCTTACACGGAGTCCTTAAGAAACCTTCTCCGTCTCACACCCAGAAGTGGGCCCAATAAAAGATAGTACCTCACCCAGCTTGTCTCTCTTACATGAAAAGTGTCAACATTTTCAGTCAAGACGAAACCCTTCAACACATCAAAACAAAGTTTGTTGTTTGGAAATGTCAATTCAGAATAAAAATTTCACTTCAAATCAAGATTTAAACTTCAAAGATTACCATGCCACTTTAAGCCAAGACTTTCCTTCATTTTCCCAACAGAAATCAAAACCTCTTGTAAAAACAGACCTTTTCCAAAGGAAATTTTCAATTTTGATGAAACCACATTTTCCAATGGCAAACTTTCTGATCAGATTTCAGAGTAGCAGCCGTGTTAGTCTGTATTCGCAAAAAGAAAAAGAGGACTTGTGGCACCTTAGAGACTAACCAATTTATTTGAGCATAAGCTTTCGTGAGCTACAGCTCACTTCATCGGATGCATACAGTGGAAAATACAGTGGGGAGATTTATATACATAGAGAACATGAAACAATGGGTGTTACCATACACACTGTAATGAGAGTGATCACTTAAGGCGCTTTTTGTAGTGATAATCAAAGTGGGCCATTTCCAGCAGTTGACAAAAAGTCTGAGGAACAGTGGGGGAGGGGGAAATAAACATGGGGAAATTGTTTTACTTTGTGTAATGACCCATCCACTCCCAGTCTCTATTCAAGCCTAAATTAATTGTATCCAGTTTGCAAATTAATTCCAATTCAGCAGTCTCTCGTTGGAGTCTGTTTTTGAAGTTTTTTTGTTGAAGAATTGCAACTTTTAGGTCTGTGATCGAGTGACCAGAGAGATTGAAGTGTTCTCCGACTGGTTTTTGAATGTTATAATTCTTGACGTCTGATTTGTGTCCATGTATTCTTTTACGTAGAGACTGTCCAGTTTGACCAATGTACATGGCAGAGGGGCATTGCTGGCACATGATGGCATATATCACATTGGTAGATGTACAGGTGTCTCTGTCTGAGGGGTTGGAGCAAATGCGGTTGTATTGTAGAGCTTGGCTGTAGACAATGGATCGTGTGGTGTGGTCTGGGTGAAAGCTGGAGGCATGTAGGTAGGAATAGCGGTCAGTAGGTTTCCTGTATAGGGTGGTGTTTATGTGACCATCGCTTATTCGCACCTTAGTGTCCAGGAAGTGGATCTCTTGTGTAGACTGATCCAGGCTGAGGTTGATGGTGGGATGGAAATTGTTGAAATCATGGTGGAATTCCTCAAGGGCTTCTTTTCCATGGGTCCAGATGATGAAGATGTCATCAATGTAGCACAAGTAGAGACAAACACCTACAAGATCTCTATCAAGCATTCTTACAACTACAATACCCATCTGCTGAAGTGAAGAAACAGATTGACAGAGCCAGGAGAGTACCCAGAAGTCACCTACTACAGGACAGGCCCAACAAAGAAAATAACAGAATGCCACTAGCCATCACCTTCAGCCCCCAGCTAAAACCTCTCCAACGCATCATCAAGGATCTACAACCTATCCTGAAGGACGACCCATCACTCTCTCAGATCTTGGGAGACAGGCCAGTCCTTGCTTACAGACAGCCCCCCAACCTGAAGCAAATACTCACCAGCAACCACATACCACACAACAGAACCACAAACCCAGGAACCTATCCTTGCAACAAAGCCCATTGCCAACTGTGTCCACATATCTATTCAGGGGACACCATCATAGGGCCTAATCACATCAGCCACACTATCAGAGGCTTGTTCACCTGCACATCTACCAATGTGATATATGCCATCATGTGCCAGCAATGCCCCTCTGCCATGTACATTGGTCAAACTGGACAGTCTCTACGTAAAAGAATAAATGGACACAAATCAGACGTCAAGAATTATAACATTCAAAAACCAGTCGGAGAACACTTCAATTTCTCTGGTCACTCGATCACAGACCTAAAAGTTGCAATTATTCAACAAAAATTTCAAAAACAGACTCCAACGAGAGACTGCTGAATTGGAATTAATTTGCAAACTGGATACAATTAATTTAGGCTTGAATAGAGACTGGGAGTGGATGGGTCATTACATAAAGTAAAACTATTTCCCCATGTTTATTCCCCCCCACCCCTGCCCCACTGTTCCTCAGACTTTTTGTCAACTGCTGGAAATGGCCCACCTTGATTATCACTACAAAAGGTTCCCCCCCCACCCTTCTGCTGGTAATAGCTCATGTTAAGTGATCACTCTCGTTACAGTGTGTATGGTAACACCCACTGTTTCATGTTCTCTGTGTATATAAATCTCCCCACTGTATTTTCCACTGAATGCATCCGATGAAGTGAGCTGTAGCTCACGAAAGCTTATGCTCAAATAAATTGATTAGTCTCTGAGGTGCCACAAGTCCTCCTTTTTCTTTTTTTCTGATCAGAAATTTTTTTGACCAGCCCTACTCATTCTCTTCAGACAAGAGGCTCATTATAATCACATGCCAGCATGCACTCTTTGGTGACACCTTCCCACCCAATCTGATTGTGGTGTGGACGTTTAATTGTGATGTAGACGTTTGGGCTCAGGCTGCAGCGTGAGCTCTGGGACCCTCCCACCTTGCAGGGTTGTAGAACCCGGGCAGCAGCCCAACCCCAAACGTCTACACTGCAATTAAACAGCCCTGCAGCCCAAGTCAGCTGGCCCAGGCCAGCTACAGGGTTTTAACTGCAGTGTGGACATACTCTTGAGTCCATACCCAGAGTTCTGCGCAGGCCTGTCTTGAGGTTTCACTGCTATTGTTATACGAGCTAGCTGTACCAAAGCCAGCGTGGGTATGTCTACAAATGCTGCAGGGCAGGTCTGCACTTGAAATAAGCCACTGCAGCGCTTAAGTGAAGATGCTCCTACGCCAATGGGAGAGACCTCCCCTGTCGGCTTCGTTAATCCACCTCCCTGAGAGGCGGTAGCTGTGTTCGCAGGAGAAGCTCTCCTATCGATAGCGCTGTCTACACGGGGGAGTTAAGGTCAGTAGAAGTACGTCCCTTAGGAGTGTGGCTTTTTCATACCCCTGAGCGACATCTTTGTACTGGCGCAGGTCTGTAGTGTGGACCTGGCCTGCGTCACACCTTGATTGCAATGCCTGACCTTCCACTATCTGCGCTACCCATTGCTCCTCCATTGACATCAGCCGGATTATTCCCAATATACACCGGCGCAATCGAGACCCGCAGTCCATAAACACTAAACCAAGGTAATCGCCCTCCTCATTTCACACTTTAATGGGGGGCTGCCGGGAAGTCGTTACCCTGAGCGCACACCATGCTGCTCCTGGTCCAACTACACCGCAGAGCGGCTCGCCCGATTATCACATCATAAAAAGAGCACTCGGCCTGATTTTTGGGGGGCTGCCACCTCCTAAATCATGCCTGCCTCTGTGAGTGGATGGCTTGCCAGAGCCCGTGCAGGATTGTAGTTGCTTAAACTAAAGAACCAGCAAGCCAGGCAGTTGCAATGTTCCACAACTAGGGTGTGAAAGAGGCAAGCAGGAGTCTGCTAAGTATTAGCGCCCCTGGCTACTGACAGTGTTCGCCTTGTCAGAGCCCTGACTGTACTGATCTGAATTCTTAGAGCTGCAGTCACCCTTAGAGACAGAGCTAAACCCTAACAGGTGTGGAGTACCTGCAGTTCCCACAGTGAAAGTACTGGCTTAGGCCCAGGGAATCCTGAGCTTCACAGGAGTCACTAAATCACCCATACCCAGCAGTGAAATTCCTGGAGTGAGGACAGCAAGGGACTAAGGGTCCTGGAGCAATTTGTATAGTGGGGAGGCTGAGAGCCATTGAACCAAACTGAAAAGGAGGACTTGTGGCATCTTAGAGACTAACAAATTTATTTGAGCATAAGCTTTCGTGAGCTACAGCTCACTTCATCGGATGCTTACGAAAGCTTATGCTCAAATAAATTTGTTAGTCTCTAAGGTGCCACAAGTACTCCTGTTCTTTTTGCAGATACAGACTAACACGGCTGCTACTCCGAAACCAAACTGTAAACCCTGCGTATGACGGAAACCACTTCAAGCCAGGGGGTGCGGCAGCGCTCCCAGCACCCGTGCGAGGGACCCAAAGGTCGCTGAGCTGCATACTGAGGTAAATTGCACATTGGACTATATTTAGCAGGTGCTAATGCAGAGCCCAGAAAAGACAGCATAGCACAAGTGGACAGCGATGGGTGTGGGAGTGGAGCACTGGCTTACTATTGCATCGGGGTACGCTTTCCCTGAAGAGTCAGCTCAGGCAATTAAACACACGTTAGCCCAGCTGGAGTGGGCGCAGCCACCCTGCATAGCCCGATCCAAGTTCCCGTGTTCTCACTGCTGCTGCGCTCCCCTGTGGGTGTCGCTAGGACCGTTGGGGGCACATCCCATGGTTCTTTGTGTTGCGCTGCTCTGTGAGTCTTTCCCACTGAGCTGCGGGAGAACTCGTCCATCTTTCAGGGCATATCGGTGGGAAGGCTTTGGAAGACTTATCAGCACTTGAATGATTTAGCCTGTGTCCTCACTGCCAAAGTGGGAGTGCTAGCCTGGGCTGTAACCCATGTGCCAGCTAGCCCGGGTTAAAAACACCACCGTATGCAGCTGAGTGGCTTGCGTGTGTGGACAAGAAGCTTACAAGGAGTGGAAGGTTGGACATATGACCAGGGAAGAGTATAAAAATATTGCTCGGGCATGTAGGAAAGATATCAGGAGGGCCAAATCGCACCTGGAGCTGCAGCTAGCAAGAGATGTCAAGAGTAACAAGAAGGGTTTCTTCAGGTATGTTGGCAACAAGAAGAAAGCCAAGGAAAGTGTGGGCCCCTTACTGAATGAGGGAGGCAACCTAGTGACAGAGGATGTGGAAAAAGCTAATGTACTCAATGCTTTTTTTGCCTCTGTTTTCACTAACAAGGTCAGCTCCCAGACTGCTGTGCTGGGCATCACAAAATGGGGAAGAGATGGCCAGCCCTCTGTAGAGATAGAGGTGGTTAGGGACTATTTAGAAAAGCTGGACGTGCACAAGTCCATGGGGCCGGACGAATTGCATCCGAGAGTGCTGAAGGAATTGGCGGCTGTGATTGCAGAGCCCTTGGCCATTATCTTTGAAAACTCGTGGCGAACGGGGGAAGTCCCGGATGACTGGAAAAAGGCTAATGTAGTGCCCATCTTTAAAAAAGGGAAGAAGGAGGATCCTGGGAACTACAGGCCAGTCAGCCTCACCTCAGTCCCTGGAAAAATCATGGAGCAGGTCCTCAAAGAATCAATCCTGAAGCACTTAGAGGAGAGGAAAGTGATCAGGAACAGTCAGCATGGATTCACCAAGGGAAGGTCATGCCTGACTAATCTAATCGCCTTTTATGATGAGATTACTGGTTCTGTGGATGAAGGGAAAGCAGTGGATGTATTGTTTCTTGACTTTAGCAAAGCTTTTGACACGGTCTCCCACAGCATTCTTGTCAGCAAGTTAAGGAAGTATGGGCTGGATGAATGCACTATAAGGTGGGTAGAAAGCTGGCTAGATTGTCGGGCTCAACGGGTAGTGATCAATGGCTCCATGTCTAGTTGGCAGCCGGTGTCAAGTGGAGTGCCCCAGGGGTCGGTCCTGGGGCCCGTTTTGTTCAATATCTTCATAAATGATCTGGAGGATGGTGTGGATTGCACTCTCAGCAAATTTGCGGATGATACTAAACTGGGAGGAGTGGTAGATACGCTGGAGGGGAGGGATAGGATACAGAAGGACCTAGACAAATTGGAGGATTGGGCCAAAAGAAATCTGATGAGGTTCAATAAGGATAAGTGCAGGGTCCTGCACTTAGGATGGAAGAATCCAATGCACCGCTACAGACTAGGGACCGAATGGCTAGGCAGCAGTTCTGCGGAAAAGGACCTAGGGGTGACAGTGGACGAGAAGCTGGATATGAGTCAGCAGTGTGCCCTTGTTGCCAAGAAGGCCAATGGCATTTTGGGATGTATAAGTAGGGGCATAGCGAGCAGATCGAGGGACGTGATCGTTCCCCTCTATTCGACACTGGTGAGGCCTCATCTGGAGTACTGTGTCCAGTTTTGGGCCCCACACTACAAGAAGGACGTGGATAAATTGGAAAGAGTCCAGCGAAGGGCAACAAAAATGATTAGGGGTCTAGAGCACATGACTTATGAGGAGAGGCTGAGGGAGCTGGGATTGTTTAGTCTGCAGAAGAGAAGAATGAGGGGGGATTTGATAGCTGCTTTCAACTACCTGAAAGGGGGTTCCAAAGAGGATGGCTCTAGACTGTTCTCAATGGTAGCAGATGACAGAACGAGGAGTAATGGTCTCAAGTTGCAATGGGGGAGGTTTAGATTGGATATTAGGAAAAACTTTTTCACTAAGAGGGTGGTGAAACACTGGAATGCGTTACCTAGGGAGGTGGTAGAATCTCCTTCCTTAGAGGTTTTTAAGGTCAGGCTTGACAAAGCCCTGGCTGGGATGATTTAACTGGGACTTGGTCCTGCTTTGAGCAGGGGGTTGGACTAGATGACCTTCTGGGGTCCCTTCCAACCCTGATATTCTATGATTCTATGATTCTATGACAGGAGGAGGGTTGGGGTAAAACCCTGGGCTAATGCTGCGGTCAAGACTTACCCACAGGAGACTTCAACTCCTGCGTTTACCACAGGCTTTTCTTGTGTCTCGTTGAACCTCTCCGTGTCTGTTTCCCCTCTGTGCTTCCGCTGCGAGTGCTGATATGCTCTTTGAGGCAGAGACTTTCTCCCTGGGCGCTTGCCTTCCACCTAGTGTTTGTACAGCACCTAGCGCAATGGGGTCCTGGTCTGGGACTAGGGTTCCAAGGTGCTATGGTAAGACAAATAAAGAATAATAATGGGATTCTGATGTCAGTCGGGGCCTCTAAGCACTATTGTAACATATAACAGCAATGATCATTAAAATGGCCACACTGGTTCAGACCAATGGTTGATCTAGCCCATTGTCCGGTCTTCCGACAGGGGTCAATACCCGATGCTTCAGAGGGAATGAACAGAACAGGGTAATTGTTGAGTGATCCATCCCCTGTCATCCAGTCCCAGCTTCTGGCAAATCCATCCCTTTGCTGGGAAATTATTGAATGCTTAGGACCAGGGAGTAGATATTCTAGAGGGAAATAAATAGGCCGATACCTTTATTTTTACCAGCTCCCCTATACCCACCGCTACAAATATGTCACTGCTGCACAGTACCAAGGTGCTCATTAAAGTGTGGCTCAGCTTGGGACACTGAGAGTGAAATCTGGTCCCCACTGGTGTCAACCCTCAATCTGCAGAAATGGCCCCATGATTGCGTCTGATTGGTTTGCATCTGGTATGTGCTCAGGTAGCAAGCAAAAGGAGGTTATTTCCTAACTGCCAGCCTCACAAATCAGCCCCGGGCTCTGACAAGCCAGCTGCTCTCTTTCCATTTGGTACGTCATCACCAGTAGCAGAGATTCTGTATTCTGATATAGCCCCCCAGCTTCCCTATGCAACCTCAAGTGTCTTCCAGTTCCACCTGCGGCTGTCCCGTGTAACCCGCTGAGTCTGAATTGTCTTTGCCCAGGTGTCACTGGGGGCACTGTGTGAGATGGAAAGAAACTAGATGAAGGAAACCAGGTTCAATTTGCATCGACTGATGAGCAGCTGTCAACTGGAATCATTATTTGTATTACAGTAGAGCTTAGTGGCCCAGACTGAAATCAGGGCTCCATTGTGCTCGGCGCTGTACAGACCCGTGGTAACTGGCAGACCACGTTGTGAAGAGTTATAATCTAAATAAACAAGACAGGCAAAGGGAGCATTATCATCATTTTACACATGGGGAACAGAGGCACAGAGCGATGAAGGCCCTGATTCTCAAAGGTATTTAACTGCCGCACTTCCACGCGGGCTGAAGGGACACAGGTCACGCAGCAGCTGAAGCTAGACCTTGTGAGTCTCAGGGTGTAGCTATGTTACAGTGGCACAGCTGTGGGGCTGTAACGCAGACGCTCCCTACGTCGCCGGAAGCGGTTTTCCTGTCAATGTAGGTAATCCGCCTCTCCAAGGGGCCGTAGCTAGGTCAACAAAAGAACCCTTCCGTTGGTCAGTTGTGTCTACAGTGCGGGTTCGGCCGGCCTAACTACAGTGCTCACGGTGCAAAATTTTTCACAGTCCTGAGCGATGTAGCAAGGTTGACATACATTTTAGGTGTAGACCAGCCTCAGTCCAATGTGTTAGCTACAAGACCACCCTCCTGACAGCCATGGTAGAGCAAGCACTACTCAGACCTGATCTACACTTAAAAATTAGCGTGAACTAGCAACGGCACTCAGGGCTGTGAAAAATCTTGTGCCCTGAGAGCCGTATTCAGGTCGACCTCACCCTCGGTGTAGATACAGCCACGTTGATGGAAGAATTCTTCCGTCGACCTAGCTACCACGGCCTCCCAGAGGCGGGAGGGCAAGTGGGGCAATTGGCCCCAGACCTCACAGGGGCCCCCATGAGAGTTTTCAGGGGTCCCCAGGAGAATTTTCGGTGGCACTTCGGAGGCGGGTCCTTCAGTGCCGCCAAACAGACCCGGAGTGAAGGACCCGCCACCGAAGACCCGCCACCACTTCTTCCACTCCGGGTCTTTGGCGGCACTTCGGCGGCGGGTCCTTCAGTGCCGCCAAACACACCCGGAGTGAAGGACCCGCCGCCGAAGACCCGCCACCACTTCTTCCACTCCGGGTCTTTGGCGGCACTTCGGAGGCGGGTCCTTCAGTGCCGCCAAACACACCCAGAGTGAAGGACCCGCCACTGAAGACCCGCCACCACTTCTTCCACTCCGGTCTTCGGTGGCGGAGGTCCTTCCGCTCCATGTCTTCGGCGAAGTGCCCCGAAGACCCGGATCAGAAGGACCCCCGCCGCCGAAGACCCCAGCCCCCCTGAATCCTCTGGGCAGCCCTGCTAGCTATCACCTCTCGGAGAGGTTGATTAACTACATCAATGGAAAATCCCCATCTACACTATGGTGCGACAGCTGCGGCACCATAGCTGTGCCATTGTAATGGCAGTAGTGTAGATGTGCCATAGGGACAACAGAAAGCAAGGTGCGTTGGTCTGTGAACTGCAGCCCATTGAAAACTAAACAGTGAAAATACGATGGCCCCACCCAACTCCAGCCATTATTTCTATGTCCTCAGGCTTGCACTTTTTTCCACATGCTATTCCATTTATTATTTGCCAGTTCCAAGTATAGCGAATTCACAGAGTGAGAAAATCTCATTTTGAGTTGGTTTTGGCTTCCCTCACTGTTGGTCAGGTTTGGAACACGTCCTTTGTGCTTTGTTACAGCAGATGCCCACGGGTTATTATTTTGGAGAGCCATTTGCAAAAGACTCCAGGTATGGGAAGGGGAGGGAAGCACACCCTTCTGAAATGCATCATTTTCACATCGCCATAAAAACAAATGGCGGAGAAACACTTGGCTAATAAACACCGAGCTAGAGAAAGGTGGTGGGTTGTTTTTCTTTTCCTTTGGGTTGTGACTGTTTTCTTTTCAACGTGTGCAAATCCTAGGATGAAAAATATTGCTCTTCACAACTGGTAATGAAATGTGGCGGGCTGACAGTATAAAAAAGCAATAGTGTGAGAGAGGGAAATGTTGTATGTACATATATATATATATATATATATATATAAAAATATAGGCCTACAGGGCCCTAACCAAGATCAGGGCCCCATTGTAGAAGGTGCTGGTGATGTAAATGTACCTGTGCTAACTATACTCTACCTAGCTTGCTAAGAATAGACTTGACGAGGCTGGTGAAGGGTCTGTCTTTACTCATGAAGTAAGTATGGGGCTGCTGCATGGGTTTCACCCAGCTGCACAAGTGAGTACGTCAGAAGGGCTTATCCAGCCAGCACTGAAGCCCGCACCGTGGTGTCCTCACTTCTATTTTTAGTAAGCTAGCTCTAGTACACTTAGTGTAGATAGGCCTACATGAACTGCCCTTCACACCTCCAGCAGCGCTATAGGCATACCCTTAGTGAGAGACAATCCAGGCTAGGAAGAGCTTGCAAGCTAAAAAGACAAGACAAACGAAAAGAATTGATATCCTCATTTTACAGATGGGGAACTGAGAGGGAGAGATCTGCCTAGGTCATAGAGTAAGTCTGGGGCAGAGCCAGGAACTGAATGCATTTTTCCCAAGTCCCAATCCAGTGCGTTGAAATGATGATGACTGATAATTTATTGATATTACCATAGTGTCTTGGAGCCCCATTCATGGGCCAGGAGGCCATTACTCTTCAAGCCAGTGTTTTCATATCCCCTGGATATATTGATTCCTTTTGTTTTGTACGTTAGAAAAAGCTTTCTGGGGAAGTGTGACAGGGTTCACTTGCCCTGCACTGGCACCGCGAGGGTTAACTCTACTCTCTGGGCCGAGGAGGCCACGCCCCCTCAGCCCTGCTGGGCATGCTCAGACTAGAGAGTAGGTATAAAAGGGAGCAGCCTGGCTCATTTAGGGCTGCCTGCTGAAGAGGTGGGATGCTTGCTGTGAGCTCCAGCCCAGGAACTGCGGGCGCCCCGGATGGCGGAAGCCAAAGAGGCTGAGACTCCAGGGGATGCCCAAGGAGTGACGGAGCTGCACAGACTGAGGAGCCCAGAGACGCTGGGACCCGCTGCACCAGGGACAGGGTAGAAGTAGCTCAGGTGAACTAGTTATTGTGCCGAGTGGGGTCAGCGTACTTTGGGCAGGTTCCCTGCTGCCCCAGTGGTGGGCATACTGGCCGCTGACAGGCCCCTGAGCTGGGACCCAGTGGAGCAGGGAGGGTCCAGGTCCCCCTAACCGGCCAGCCTCCACTCTGGGGTGGCCGCCCACTCTCCTGGCAGGCCCCTCAGCCCTGTGGAAGGGGCAGTTACGCTGACTCGGGCCACGAGGGCAGCTCTGCTGACTCTTGCTGCTTGGCCGTACCGCCCCGCTGAGCTGGGCGGCGAGATGTATGGGCCCGTAGTGCCCGGGCTCCAGCAATATTCACGGCCTGGGGGCCCGGCTCTGCCAATGTTTGGGGCCGGGTCTCTCCCCTGGCCCTGCCTGTGGCCCCCCACGCACCTCCCCCAAGTGTCTCCTGGCCCCCACTTGCTGCCTCTGCTCTACCGGCTCCTGGCATCAACTGCTGCCCCAGGGTCTTAGTGCCAGGGCAGGCTGCCCCGACTCTGCCCTTCTGCCTTGGCCCCTTCCCTCTCTGGTGGGACCCTCCACCAGCACAGGGGGGGCCCCCCTGCCTACAGTCACCGCTCCTGCCCCCATGCTGGGCAAGGGGCAGCCCTGCCCCCAGTGAGGCTACAATGAGGGGCAGCAGCAGGGGAGGAGGTGCACATGTGATGGCGGCCCCCTCCCTGGCACCCACCACGGGAGGCGAGGGGGTTTGCTGGACCTGAGAGGGGCCCTAGGAGCAGGTGCAGTGACAGCGGTGCGAGGTGAGTGTGCTGCCAGCGGGGAGAGGGCTGGGGGGAGTCCTTCTCTCTGGCCCCGGTCCCAGGGCAGTCTGCCTGCACCCCAAACTCCTCATCCCCAGCCCTGCCCCACCCCAGAGCTTGCACCCCTGCTCCCCAACCCTCTGCCCTAGCCCTGAGCCCCTTCCCACACCCAAAATCCCTCATCCACAGCCCTCGCACCCCAACCCTCTTCCTGAGCCCCTCCCACACCCTGAACCCCTCATCACCAGCCCCACCCCACAGCCCTCACTCTTTTTTAAATTATTTTAAAAAATATATATATTGGTTTACAAGGCAGGTGTTGGGGAGGGGTGGGACTTGGACCTGTTCTGGGCACCACCAAAAATTATACAGACCTGCCACCCCTGCACGATGACTCAGACCACTAGGCTATACACCCAGCTGAAACAGGTAGCCATACTGACTCAGGTCATAGGCCCAACAGCCCTGTGGGAAGGGGCTGTCACCCTGACTCTGGTCATTGGACCACACAGCCTTGAGAGAGTGGCCATATTGACTTTTACCACTAGGCCACACTCCCCCAAGACAATGGGTGATCGTAAAGATGTGGTTGCGGGGAAGTGATTACCCCCACCCCAACAGGGGATGGGGTGCACTTGCTCCATGACAGCAAGGTAATGGGCTAGCACAGATACTAGAGAGAGAATGTTAAATAAACCCTCCATGTTGAGTAATTGTTCTTAGAGTAGGAGTACTTGTGGCCACAAGTACTCCTTTTCTTTTTGCGAATACAGACTAACACGGCTGTTACTCTGAAACCTGTTCTTAGAGTGTGTGAGATCTCCAGGTCCTTCTCTTTAGTAGAGGAATCATATCGACAATTAATATTGAGCTGTTATATGAAATGACTTAGGCACATTTGAAAATGGGACTTAGGTGATTTTGATCATTTTAACCACTATCTTTTCCAGTGGGAACCATTTACCTGATATTTACTTCATGAGTAAAGATGCTCTTCACCAGTCGGCCATCTTTATCCTACAGCTTTTATCCACCTCAGCACTAGGAGGCAGTAGAGACCTATTTATTTGTCTCTTGCTGTGGTTGGAATGACAAAATACGTGTTTTCTAGTGAAAATATTGTATAAACTCTACATATATGTAAAAAGAAAATAAGCAGTTCATACTCTGGTGCTGCATCAGAGAATACTGGATTATACAAGTCAGCAATTTTGTCAAAGTGCTTCCTTTTCATAGGATGAATAATGCAGAAGAACCTCATGCAGGATGAGAACGAAAGATGTTCATTATTCCGCTGACTCTTTTAATCTGTAAATCAAGTTAACTGGAGGTGATTTAATCAATCATTTTATCTGGGACAAAAGCACAGGAGTATTATGTAAATTATGTAACTTTTTTGGATGAATAGACTTGACTTTTAGAAGGTCAGACTTTCTATTGCAACCTTTTTCTGGATGGAAAACTGCCTTTCCAAGCAAAACAAAGGTTTTTGTGTGAGAAAAATCGTATTTTGGTTGAAGCTTTTTCACTTTTCAAAATGAAGACTTTTTAAAAATCTGGTAGAAAAAAAGTTAATCAGAGAACCACCCCCCCCCCCCCCCCGACACACACTGAACTGATTTCTTGTTTTAATTATTTTGAGATTTTTTTCCATTGAAAAAATGAGGAATAAAATGAAAAACTTTCATTTCTTTCAATGTTTTCATGAAATATACTTTATTTTAAACTTAGAGAAGCCACCAAAATGAAAACACTAGCACAGGCTGTTTCACCCTGTGCTGTCCTGATAGGTTAGACAAACACCTGTCAGGAATGGTCTAGATAATACTTAATGTACCATGAGTGCAGGGGGCTGGATTAGATGACCTCTCGAGGTCCCTTCCAGTCCTGTGAGTCTATGATATATGGAATCAAAGATGTTCTTAAACAGGAGGCACTTATCTCTGACAGAACAAGGAGTAATGGCCTCAAGTTGCAGTGGGGGAGGTTTATGTTGGATATTAGGAAAAACTTTTTCACTGGGAGGGTGGTGAAGCACTGGAATGCGTTACCTAGGGAGGTGGTGGAATCTCCTTCCTTAGAGGTTTTTAAGGTCAGGCTTGACAAAGCCCTGGCTGGGATGATTTAGTTGGGGTTGGTCCTGCTTTGAGCAGGGGGTTGGACTAGATGACCTCCTGAGGTCCCTTCCAACCCTGATATTCTATGATTAAGGAGAACAGCTACAACTATAGACCCAAGCAATCGGGCTTCCACTCCGCTTAGGCTCCAGCTTTGTTTGTGTCTCATTTACCAGGAGTCTCACCCTTTCTGCAACTCTACACACCAGACAGGCTGAATAACGTACCTAGTGGTTGAATAACATACTGCAAATAACCATATATCTAAAATGATAGCATTTTCCAGCATACATCTCAAAGTGACTTCCAGATGTTAATGGGTTGGGTTGCGTTGCAAGAACCCACTGAGGTACGGAAGTAGTATTATCCCCATTTTGAGGATGAGGAAATTGGAGCCCAGGGGATTTTAGAGTCCAGTCCAACTACCAGTGAATTCAAGTGACTAGCCCAGGATTAGCCAAGAAGTCTATGGAAAAGACAAAGTCCAGACCCTCAGTTCCTGTCCTGACATTAAGCACAAAATCAGCCTGCATATGTTAATAAAAAGGCAGCTTCAAATATCCAAGAATCCACACAGGAAAGACTTTTTCTTTCATACTTTTAATTTTCAGTTGAATTCCATGTATTTAATTACTGATAGTTGTCTTTCTCCCCCAGGGAATTGAACGCTGCTGAAAGGTGCTAGGAGTAAGTGAATGAAGTCCTTGAATCAGCCAGAGACCTGTAACAGCAGAGAGTGAATCAATGCGAGTGTGATGACCGCCACCCTGGCTCACACCAGGGACATCCAGAGTGAGAAGGATGAGTCTTTACAGCTTGAAGCTAAGGAGCCCTGCTGTGTGACTATCACAGACTCCTCTGCAAATCCCATGCAGAGAGGGACCCATAACAATCCCTGACCAGTGGATTTCACCAGATTTCCCCATCTCCTCCAAAGCACCACATATGTTCCATGACCTAGAGGGCCTAACTCTAGAAATGAGAGCATAATAGAGTCTCTGTGGCTCAGTCTCTCCTTGGCCTCTCCCATGACTCTAACAGTGGGGAAAGGGTGATCTTATACTTAAGGCATACGACTGGAACTCTGGAGAGTAAATCCAGAGTATGTCCAGATTTACTAGAGAACGTTGGCCAAGTCCTTTTGTGCTTCATCTGTACAATGCTTCCCTGCTCCCAGGAGATCTGTGAGGATAAAGCCATGAATGTAGGAGCAAAATTAGAAGGGTCAAGGCAAAAAACAAGATTAAGCTAGCTAGGAACATAAATGAGACAACATTTTACAAATGCATTAGAAGCAAGAGGAAGACCACTGCTTTCTGAGGAGGGAAAGCCAATAACAGAAAATGCAGCAATGGCTGAAATGTTAAATGCCTTTTTTGTTTGCTTTCATCAAAAAGGTTAGCAGTGATCGGATGACTAACATATGGAACATCAGTTTAAATGGGGTAGAAGCTGAGGCTAAAATGGGTAAATAACAAATTAAGACTTGGACAAGTTAGATGTCTTCAAGTTGACAGGGCTGGTCAAAATACATCCTAGAATATTTAAGGAACTGGCTGAAGAGATCTCTCAGCCATTAGCGATGCTCTTTGAGAACTCGAGGAAGACAGGAGAGATCCCAGAGGACTGGAAAAGGGCAAATATAGTGCCCATCTATACTGATGGGATGCATTAGCAGGAGTGTTGTAAGCAAGACACCAGAAGTAATTCTTCTACTCTACTCACCGCTAATAAGGGCTCGATTGGGTATTGTGTCCAGTTCTGGGGCACCACACTTGGGGGGGAAAAAAGTGGACAAATAGGAGAAAGTCCAGAGAAGAGCAACAAAAATGATTAAAGGTATGAAAAACATGAGCTACGAGGAAATATTGAAAAATTTGTTTTGTTTCTTCTGAAGAGAAGACTGAGGGGGACAGACTGACATAACAGTCTTCAAGTATGTAAGAATTTGTTATAAAGAGGAGGGTGATAAATAGTTCTCCTTACCCACCGAGGATAGGACAGGAAGCAATGGGTTTAAATTGCAGCAAGGGAGCTTTAGGTTAGACATTAGGAACTGGTAGAATGTTCCCCCCCTCCAGCTTCTATGGGAGCCGCAGAGCTGGCGCTTGGGATGGGGGCAGTGTGCAGAGCCCCATGGCTGCCCCTGTGCATAGGAGCTGGAGCGGGGACATGCTGCTGCTTCCAGGAGTAGTGCAGAGCTACGGCATGCGCGGAGCATGGAAAGCCCCGTCCCTTCTCCCCCGCTGGAGCTCGAGGGTCAGATTAAAAGGTCTGATGACCTGGACACGGAGCTGTAGTTTGCCCACCCCTGATCTAGATAATAGTTACTGCCATGAATGCAGGAGACTGGACTAGATGACCTATGGAGGTCCCTTCTAGTCCTACAATACTAACGTTTGTAACAGTGTTGGGGGGGTCACATCAGTAAAATAGATACATTAGTCACAGTGATCGTACCTATGATGTGGATGTGGTGCTGGGGACTTAGGTAAATTCTAGATCTAAGTATGAAAGAAGAGTCTGGCAGGCTTCATGCTGGTAGAAAGTTATTAATATTCTATTAAAATTAATATTACATAAGTAATAAAATTAAAATATGTAGTGTTTGGACTTTCCTAAATGTTGGTAAATGGATTCCTGTAATGCTCATGTGCTGATCTCTGCATTTCTCCTGTTAAAAGTAATATCTCTACATTAGTATTACATAACTCTCACTTGCCTGGCTCCGATCCCATGATAAGACACAAAAGCATGGAGATACTGGGCCAAACCAATGGTCCATCTAGTGCAGTATGCTGTCAGCCGACAGTAGCCAATGCCAGATGCTTCAGAGGGAATGAACAGAATAGGGCAATTATTAAGTGATCCCACTCCCAGCTTCTGGCAGTTAGAGTTTTAGGGACACCCAGAGCACGGGATTGCATCCCTGACCATCTTGGTTAATAGCCACTGATGAACCTATCCACCATGATTGATTAATCATAAAAAGGGCTACACACCACAGCGGAAAGATGGTCAGATAATGCCCATTAAAAAGCACATGTCCAGAGGAAACTTCTCAATACAGCAGGAAAAAAAACAGTTTGTTGGACAATGGAGAAAAGGAAACTCCCACCCAGGGATGGGTCACACATGATGACTTCACTGAAGAATTACCTCATGGATCACGCCCCCTTTTGCATCTGTGAGCCTTGGTGTCAGAACAGTTCCATGGCAGCATTTTCAGGTAAAAGTTGTAGGGTGGAAGGAAACAGGGTTCTTTTTAACAGACTCACACCTGAGGCAAGGATTTTGTCTACCTAGTAAAGGACCCCCTAGCTGCCACAGCTGGGGTAAGCCTCAGAAGCTGAACCTGTAAGACTATGTTGAACAAAAATTGTATAAGATAATAGCCTACAATTATGTCTTTGTCTGTGTCTTTAGTATTTTTAGCATTGTGCAAATATCTCTTGTTTCATTTTCATTTAATTAATAAAGCTTACGTACATTTAATATAGGATCGGACTGAGCATTGCCTTATTGGGTAAAAGAGAGATCTAAGGAGGACCGACTTGTGGTGTGTGCTTGGTCCTTTTGGAACAGAGGAAGTTGGATTTTCTGTGACATTATGGTCTTCTTAGCATATGCACAATGTGCCCCAGGTGGCACATAAGGATTCATCACCAAAACTGGCCCGCTGGTAAAAGGGCCTAACCTCCCAGGGGTCCACTTACATGGTGTCAAGAGGGCCGGGCTTTTTGAAGGGGTCTGTTTAATGTCTACATTGAGGCTGGCTAAAGCTTAGGGAGTTAATAAGCAGAGCAGTTAGCTGGTGTGTCTGAGTTAGATCCACAGCTGGCGCTGGGTTAACTTCACCGTTATTGAACTGTCTGCCCTGAAGTTAAACCCATGGTCTCGAAATACCAAAGGGCATGACACTGGATCAGGAACTGAATTGAATCAAGGCCACCAAAAGAATGGCCTTTTCTATTGGTCGCTGATCAGCTGTTGGATGGGGATGGCTTCTGGCCATCGCTGACCTGTCCAGCTAGCCAACAGGCTTGATGTCAGTTCACTGTTCACTATTTACTCCCCCGTTTCTCACATCGCTCCTTCTTGATTCACTGTTGTGGCAACCTATCCTTCCACCCTTGCTGCATCCTCTTCCCTACACAGCTCTAAGATAGTCATTCTGATGGTATTTCGGGAAGTAAAGCCAGCTACTGTTTAGCCCTAAACATGCATCGGAGCTAGTGTGCAAATCTCCCTGTCACATTGTGCGTTCTGTTGCACTGCAGCAAATCAGTTTAACAGGAGCCGCAAAATCCGGTCTTGCTGAAGCTATGGGGAGCTTCCAAGTGGTCTTTGTGTGTAGGTTTGGCTTATAGAAACTTCCAGCTGAATTCTTTAGGGATATCCCGGAATGGGTTCGACTGTTTAGCATTAGAAGGGTGAGATGGAGAAGAACTATTAGGTTGTTGTTAATTAATATAGAATTGTATGACTGGAAGAGATCTCAAGATGGTATCTAGTCCATCGTCCCCATGCAGAGGTAGGATTAAGACATTGCCACGGTGAGCCCTAACACTAGATAGGTAACCACTTCAGAGCAGGCTGCAAAACCACAGTCATCCTTCCAGCGTTCAGAGCCCCCTGCTTACTAGCAATGGGTCCTACACATTGAATGTGGAGCTGATGTCTCATCATGGTAACACTTGTAGGCCCTGCTCAGGGCTCCGTTACGCTAGGTGCTGTACACACACATAACAAAAAGGCAGTCCCCGCCCCAAGGAGCTTATGATGTACGTATAAGATGAAAGACAACAGAGATACAGGCAGATTAGGGGAGTGCAAGGCAACAGTGAAACTGTTTTAATCGCTGTGACAAGCAGGTCGCATCATCTGCTTAAAAATTGTTAGGTATTTTGTAGGCATCATGGGAGGGGTTAGAGAGATTTGATGGAAGATAACATAGAGACCTTGTGGATTTTTACAGGACACTCCTCCCATGTATAAGGGACCACCTGGGAGAAAACACAAAGTACCAACCCATCAGGGAGAGATCAGAACCCCCTATTGAATCCTCAGCATCACTTCCTGCAGCATGTAGTCCCTGGGAGCCACAACTGCTGTGAGGGGTGAGCTGCAGGGGACTCCTGGGGACATGAGGCATGACGTGTGTGTAACTTTAAAGGGGTTACCTGATTCATTTTACACCTCTGTGATTGTTGCTTTTCTTTGTCCAGCCCCCCTGCCACACCGCTTTATGTGTAAGTCACACTAGTTTTGCATACCCACAAAATGCCAAATCAGAGCGTTACCCACTACTTGGCCACTACTTGGCCACACTTACACCCAAGGTATAATTTACAGCACTGCAGACTTTGGACCAGTGCCATCCAGGAGGCTGGCCTTTGCTTACTCCATGCAGAACTAGTTCCCTGATATTTAAACCTGTTTTTTAAATTCTAAAAATAAATGACATTCTCATCAGGTTAGCGCTAACATTATTATAGGCTTTTCAACGGATTCCACATTGTGCCTTCAGTTGCAACATTAAAACAACCAGTTTGAAACCACAAGGATAATTGCAACTTTCTGGTTCAGCTCTATCTTCCAGCTCATATCAAGCCAAGTTACTCTGAATATATCAAAGTTCACGGGATGCATAATGAATACAGCAAGGTCAAAACTAGAGTCATGGGGATCTATTGCTAACCATAGAATCGTAGGACTGGAAGGGACCATGAGAGGTCACCTAGTCCGGTCCCCGGCACTCATGGCAGGACTAAGTATTATCTAGACCATCCCTGACAGGTGTTCGTCTAACCTGCTCTCCAGTTATGGAAATTCCACAACCTCTCTAGGCGATTTGTTCCAGTGCTTAACCACCCTGACAGTTAGGAAGATTTTCCTAATGTCCAACCTAAACCTCCCTTGCTGCAATTTAAGCCCATTGCTTCTTGTCCTATCCTCAGAGGTTAAGGAGAACAATTTTTCTCCCTCCTCCTTGTAACAACCTTTTATGTCCTTGAAAACTGTTACCATGTCCCCTCTCAGTTTTCTCTTCTCCAGACTAAGCAAACCCATTTTTTTCAATCTTCCCTCATAGGTCATGTTTTCTAACCTTTAATCATTTTTGTTGCTCTTCTCTGGACTCTCTCCAATTTGTCCACATCTTTCTAGAAATATGGCGCCCGGAACTGGACACAATCCTCCAGCTGAGGCCTAATCAGCTCAGAGCAGAGTGGAAGAATTACTTCTCATGTCTTGCTTACAACACTCCTGCTAATACATCCCAGAATGATGTTCTCTTTTTTTTGCCACAGTGTTACACGGTTGACTCACATTTAGCTAATGAGAGGGACTTTCATAGTATGCCACAAGGGGTAGATTGTATTCTCTCCTGCTTTGCACACGTAAAGGAAACCAGGAAGGGAAATCAGCAACCTACCATAGAGCAACAACCGGTCCAGAATTAGTGTAACATACTGACCAAGTGTGTCTGCCTCTGGTGCCTGGAGTATTAATCTGCTACTGCTTGCAAGGTAATGGAGCTGGTTTTAAGAACAGGAAAACACAACATTTGGAAGAGAGGGAGCTGCAACAACAAGAGGCCAGAAAAATGACCATTTGAGAGCTGTAGCTGCTTGATTCTGACAGATTTAAAGGGCATGCTGGGGGGAAAAAAACAGTTCCTGCAAGACGCCACTCCTGCACTGGGACAAGGGGGTCCCAGAAGAGGATGCTCCTGTGGAAAGAGAGGCTTCTGTGTGCTGCACTGTGTTCCTGTATCACAGGCACACATAACACCTACTCTTACCCGGTGCTGACCACTCCTGCTATGCTCACAGCAGCTGGGGAAAGGGCCCTTGCAGGGAAAAAGCCCTTGTTGAGAGTCAGGGGTGCGCTCACGTGCAGTGGGTCATGATATATGGAATCACCGTCCTTTTAAAACAGAAGGCATCTATTACTCGGAACAGCTGTATACTGCACACACAAGTTCACAAACAATGTGGACTTAAGGTTGCATGCAGAAGTGCCTGGGCTCCACCGAACATGAGAGTTTAATGCCTAGCTCGCAACACAGCCGTGCCAACTTAACTCTGCCCCTTTGGATCCCTGACCTAAGGAATCCCTCCTGGAGATCACAGCACCCGAAGCTTCCCTCATCTTCTGCCAATTAACCGTAAGTGATCCTTACTGCATGAGTGCTGCACAGAGTACAGGAATACCATGGGAGCGTATGAGTGGGAGTGCCAATTTGGAGTTGCACTGGGCACAGAGTGAATGGCAGGTGCGGTTAGGGAGAGGGAAGATATTGCTTCATTCCCAGTTCTTATTGCCATCCCACTGGGGGCAGTGTTGAGGTTGTGTGGCTTAAACCCATTGCATCTCACTCCAGTGCATCAGGACATTTTTGATGGAAAATTAGTTTTTCAACTAAACAAACGTTTTAAGTGTCTGCTTTCCACAAACAAAAAATTGAGTTTTCATCAAATAATCAAACGGCCAAAATATTTTGGCCGAAAATGGAAAAATGTTGATTTGGTAATGCTGCTGTGGTGTCTCCTAACCTCATTCTCCTGGGTGGGCTGGGCTCTCTGGCCAGGCTACATCTCCCATGATGCATCATGGTCGTGGACTCCCAGGCTGTCCCACCTCCCATCGCCACCAAGGAAGAGTATGGTGCCTCATGGGAGATGTAGTCTGAACAGAGAGCCCAGCCTGTCCAGGGGAATGGGAACACAAGCTAACTCATCTACAGTTCCCTTCAAGCACTGCAACAGATTTTCTGAATCAACATTTTTTTGGTTTTCAAGTTGAAACATTTCAATTTTAGAATTTTCACAGAAAATTCAAAAAAAATTCCTTTATAAAAAATAAATGAAAATACTTTACAATGTGCAATAAGAAATACATCACACTTTTGATAACATGTATAAATCTATGTGGTGATGTTTTTTTTTCCTGGTTTCCCTGTTTTTTCCCCCGTTTCCTTCCAAAATGAAATGATTTGTCTGTTACTTTGCTGAGATTTGCTCCGTTGTAAGATTTCCTATGATCAGATTGAACTATATGGTCCTTTGTGATCTTGCTAGATTCATCCAAACATCAGCCGTGTTTTAATGGCCAGTGTTAACAACTGTAACAGAACACTTCTAATCATTTGATAAGGTTTTAATATTTCAGGAAACCCATGGTTTTTTTTAATAAGAGGGAGAATTTTAAAAGTGAACATAAATGTATATTGTGCTTGTAATAGACTTTGGAATTAATCAGGGTATATTATGTGAGCCTGAAATATTAATTTTCAAAATTCTTAGCCCCCCACAACACACTTTGGAGTTGATCCTCTGTCGTGCTGAGTGCCTGAGCTTTCATTAGGCCTTACTCATATGAGTGAAGCTTGGAGGACCAGTCATTTTAATGGCAGACCTGAGCACCTTCAGATGCTATTAAAGGACCTGATATGGCAGTCCTTGTACCTGTATGGTCTAGCTCTAGCCCTAGCCCTGTGTTAACAGATGCAGGGTGGTAAGAATCATTCCAATTTTTACAGCACCCAGCGCCAGGGGGACCCACTCCCTCAGGAGGCCTTTCTGTGCTACTGTAATATAAATCCATATTTACTAAGAATAACAATTAGCCTCTCAAGGGATCAGACCCTTAGCATCTGAATTGAAGCTACATCAACCGATGAAGTGAGCTGTAGCTCACGCTCAAATAAATTGGTTAGTCTCTAAGGTGCCACAAGTACTCCTTTTCTTTTTGCGAATACAGACTAACACGGCTGTTACTCTGAAAAAAATACATCAACCATGAATTTCACTTTTTGCTCTCTTTCCTCTCTTGCGCTTTAATGTTCCTTTTTTATCAATTTCCCCCCCCTCCACTGCAGCGTGTGGATATGAAGCGTTGGAACAGAATTAGTACTGAAAGTATTTTCTAGTGTATCTGGATACTAACATCACTTCACCTTAAAAGCTAAAATTAAAATCATATTATCAACTATAATCCTGGGGGAACCACATACCAAACATTAGCAGAAAACACCTTCTTATGCATGCAAGGAAAATCATATGGGAGAAGAGCATCTGTTATTAACATCTGAGTGCAAATTCTTTCCACCTGTCATGGGCAGAGAGTCAAAAACCCTTCATCTTCTGCGTAGCACTCAAGAAGCTGTACATATAGAGGACATTGTAAATAACATTAAGTGTCTTTCCATAGTGCCCTGTATAGATGATATTTCAAAATCTCCCGTACGCCAGTGCTAGAAAGGCAACTGGGGATGATGGCTCAACTGACCAGGTTGCACATTCCAGCAAGCGAGACAGAGCTGTCGAATGGTCTAATTTCCTGAGCAAAAATATGTATTGAAGCAGAGAAGATCACTTATCAGAGCAAATCACAGCAGGTTTATGGAGAGAAAAGCTAGAAGCAAAGGAGCAGAAATAAACCACCTTACCAGCAAAAATGGCCTTTGGTCAGAGACAGAGAACTAGAGGTTTGACAAATGTGTTCATTAACAGGCAGTGTGGTCCAATGGACAGAGCACTGGACTGGGACTCAGGAGCAGCGTTCTGCCACTAACTTGCTGAGTGAGTCTCTGCGCCTGTTTCTCCTCCCACCTTTTGTCTGCCTTGTCTATTTACTTCTCAGTGCAGGGCCTGTCGCTCCCTATGTGTTTGTACAGCGCCTAGCACAATGGGGCCTCGATCTCAGTTGGGGCTTTTAGGTTCTACGGTAATATAAAGAATAGCACTATTCTGTGTTTGCTGGAGGGGGTTCCCAGCAGTGCTTAAGTCCTAGAAAAAGGGCCTGAACGCACTTCTCCTTTGGAGCCCTGCAGAACACCGTGAACCCTCCCTGCTCTAAGACAAGGGGATGAAATAACAAAGCATTGACAGCAGCTCAATAAAACTCTAGGCAAAAAAGCCCTGCAAACTTTAACTCCCCCTGAAATTCATAATCAAAGGGTACAGAAGGCAGTGAATTTCTGTCCCAGGGTCTATAGTCTAGTGTTTGTTTGGTAGTTACAGCATTGCTAATCCCAAGCATTCAAAAAACCATAGTCAGGTCCCCAAAAATTGTGAGGGGATTTAAATGTATCAGGGGATTTTTTAAAAAAATCATTAGTTTGTAGGGTTTTTTTTATTTGCCTTCTAGTCTTCCAACCTCTAGCTTTCAAGCTTTTCTCTGCAATGGAGA
This sequence comes from Chelonia mydas, assembly GCF_015237465.2. Lineage (NCBI taxonomy): Eukaryota > Metazoa > Chordata > Testudines > Cheloniidae > Chelonia > Chelonia mydas. Next base: position 255,862,622 of record NC_057850.1, read on the forward strand.
GGATTAAATATGGACTTAATTGTTTGAAATAGCAGCTGAGATTCTCACACCATCCCATGACTCCAGGAATGGGGACTTTAAGGAAAATTCAATATACGATGAGATCTGTGATGAAATTGCAAGTTGGCAACACAGTAGTTAGTAAAGTCTGTAAATGTGTTTTAATAACTGTCCCTTTCCTGCTTGTAACTATAGAAAAAAACCTATATTTATATCTATATTTGAGATACATTTGTTGTGCTTTTATTCAAGCACAAAAGTGAGTTTTTTAGGGGGTGGGAAAAGAGGATGATGTCTATTTATCTAGCTATCTATAGAGCTGGGCAAAATGTTCTGGACTAATAGTTCATTCAATCTAAAATGCAGCTTTGGTCGAACCGAAACGATTCACAATTTGATGTGAATAGTTTTGGCCATTCACAAAGAGAAGAAGGAAGTGGGGCTGCTGTCCCCTCTCCTAAGCTTTTGTGGTTAGTGCACTCACCCAGGATGTGGGAGACCCAGGTTTGAATCCCCACTCTGGAAAAGGCTTGAAATGGACTTTTTCCAATTCCCCAAAAATTCCCCAAAAATTCTGATTTGGTTTGAACCATTTTTTCCCCCAAGAACTGCCACCAAACTGAAAAATCAATTATTTGACCAGTTCTGGACTATCTAAGGTACTTATCTGACCCCCACTACTGTGGTATCTGAGGGCCTGACAACACCCTTGTAAGGTAGGGCAGTGCTATTACCCCCATTGTACAGATGGGGACTAAGGCATAGAGATACTATAGAGGTCAGATTTGTAAAGGTATTTACATGATTTAAAGATGTACATAGGCACCTCGTGAGGTTTTCAACATTTTCATTAATGACTTGGATAACACAGTAAAAAGTACACTTATAAAATGTACGGATGACTCCATGCTGGGAGGGGTTGCAAGCGCTTTTGATGGCGGGACTAGAATTCAGATCAACCTTGACAAATTGGAAAAATTATCAACAGGATGAACAGCCTACAAGATGAAATTCAATAAAGGCAAGTGCAAAATATTTCACTCAGGAAGGAAAAATCAGAGGCACAAGAACAAAACGGGGAATAACTGGCTACGGGGTAGTATTGCGGATAAGGATCTGGGGGTGATAGTGGATCTCTAATGGAATACGAGTCAACCACGGGATGCAACTGCTGAAAAGGCTAATATTGTGGGGTGTGTTAACAAGACTGTTGAATGTAAGACACGGGAGGTAATTGTCAGTAATACTCAGCACTGGTGAGGCCTCAGCTGGAGTACTATGTCCAGTTTTGGGACGCACACTTGAAGGAAGATGTGGATAAACTGAAGGGAGTCCAGAGGAGAGCAACAAAAATAAACAGATTTAGAAAACCTTACTTTTGAGGAAAGGTTAAAAAAACTTGGCATGTTAAGTTTTGAGAAAAGAAGGCTGAAGGGGGACCTACTAACAGGCTTCATATGTGTCAAAGGCCATATGAAAAAGAAAACTGTGTCAATTGTTCTCCAAGTCCACTGGAGACAGGACAAGAAGTGATGGGCTTAATCTGCAGCAAGGGAGCTTTAGGTTAAATATCAGGAACACTTTTAAACTATAAGGATAGGTAAGATCTGGAACAGGCTTCCAAGGGAGGTTGTGAAATCCCCATAATTGAAGGTTTTAAGAACAAGCTGGACAAACACCTGTCAGGGGTGGTCTAGGTTTCTTTGGTCCTATGTCTGCACGGGGGGCTGGACCAGATGACCGCTTGAGGTCCCTTCCAGCCTGACATTTCTATGAACCTGCAAGATGTGGTGTGTGGCAGGACCTTTACATCTGTGCAAAGCCCCATGGCTTTCAACAGGACTCTAATGATCTGCCTGTGCAAATCTATTTGCAGGATTGAGCCCCAAGTCATTAAAAACTATCAGCTGTTCCCACATCAGAGACCTTCTGGTAAACTGAAATGTATTCAGTGTGCTAGCAATTCTGTCTTTCCAACGAAACAGGCTAGAGCTGGTCAGAACTGTTCAAAACAAAAATGGTGTGCACTGAAATTTGGCCTTTGTCAAATAATGGATTTTTTTTTTGTTTTGTTTTGCAAAACTTTTTTTTTGCTTTTGTTTGTTTTAATTTTTTGTTCTTCAAAAAAAATCCAATGGAAAATTGAGGCTTGAGTCTATCTGTTTTGTGACAGACAAGCAGACTGACAGCACCACACTATTTTTCATATTGCCACTGGGTAACTTTTGATTGCTTATGTGGTGGGTTGTTTTGGGTTTTTTTTTTTCTAACTTGGAACATTATGTTTTCAAATGATTGAGATTGCAAAAGAGAAACGTTCTGTTTCTGTAAAGAAGTTCTGCAGGAAAACAGGTGATAACAAAACACAGCAGGATAGACCATGCTTCTGACTTTGCCAAAACACCCACCGAAATTATTTTCCCCACATTTTCCACAACAAGCTCTTGAAAAACAAAGGGAGGAGGCCTCAGCAGAATCTCTCTCTTCAGCATCAAAACAACTCACATGCTATGGGCAGGTGTTCAAAGGTTCTCAGAACTGGCTTAACTGTTCCCATTTGAAGTCAATAGCTCCCCCGAGCACTTCTGAATACCCTGCCCTACATATCCTCCCCCGTCAAACTTATCCCAGTGCAGCAGAGCCAGATTCTGATTCCCAGGCACACGTGAATAACACCTTGCTACATGAATAGTCTCATTAAAATCAATGAGGTGACTCACAGAGTAAAGGGATCAGAATCTGGCCCTGAGAAAAGAGATGGACCTGATTATCTGGGAATCAGAAACATCTGCTGCTCTGGGGGCCTCAACTGTCCCAGACACATACACTGGCCATTGTACTGTCCCGTGCCTTCGGAAACTAACAGCCAGCAACATGTGGTGGGAAATGATTCCATCCTTGATAGGAAAACCTTTCACAACCATCAGCAAGGTTTTCTATAGAATGTGACCAGCAGAAGAACGGGCCAATTATTTCCCCTCTCTTATTTGTGGTTTTCCACCTGACTTGTGGCTGTGAAGGTCATTCCTGGTTTTTTTGCAAGTATCAATTTGTTTCCCTCCCCCCCGCCTTTCCTTCCTAGGCGGTGGCTCTGGATGATGAACTAGACACTGCGGTCAAAATTGCACATTCAGTCTTGCAAAAACCAGAGGCGAGCAAAACTGGAGATGCACTGGATTGGCTCAGACATGTGCGGACGTAAGAAGGCCTTGGGAAGCCTCCAGTGACCCATGGGGAATTTACCACCTGCCATTATGGAGTTCAAACTCAGTTATCATTATAATGCCCACAAGACATTCACTGGAAAGAACTATGCCATAGACTAGGAAATCTGTGTGTGATCACTGCAGGCTGAAGGGAGGTTCAAATCTGGAAAAGGGCCCCCCATGTTCATTGTCCATCAAAGGTGATTGTGTAGTCAATTGGTCTGGGCCTCGTTCCCTGCAGTTACTGCGTGGTCTCTAGTCCTTGAAGCAAGGGGTGGGTTTGCTGCAAGAGGAAGAATGGTCATATGGTTAGGGTAATAAATTGGGAAGAAGGAGAAATTGGTTCTATTGCTGTTTGTATAGGACACTTCCTACTTTGGGTTTGATTCCCACCTCTGTCACATCTTTCTCATGTGCCCTGGGGCAAGTCACTTTATGTCTCTGTGCCTCCCAGCCCTGTCTGCAAAATGGGGAGAACAGTGGTTCCCACTCCTGCGGGCTGGTCCAATAAGTTATCCCGGTTTGTGAGGTTGTCTAGTGAGGGATGCCATAGAAAAGGCTGCTCAGAAAGGAAACAGTTCCGTATGCAGAAAAGGATGGGGGGAGGGATAGCTCAGTGGTTTGAGCATTGGTCTGCTAAACCAAGCGTTGTGAGTTCAATCCTTGAGGGGGTCATTTAGGGAGCTAGAGCAAACATTGGGGACTGGTCCTGCTTTGAGCAGGGGGTTGGACTAGATGACCTCCTGAGGTCCCTTGCAACTTTGATATTCTAGGATTCTATGATGCATAACTGAACAATGAGGATAGACAAATATCGAACACCTGCCTTATTTTCTAAGCATCATCTGCCCTTTGCACTAAATGAGGCAGGGGTTCTGTGGAATAGGTAACTAGAACCTGTATATAAAGACTATCAAATTATATGCACAAGAGTGACCTTTAATATTTGCCATGTCTTTGCCTTTTGAATGCAATCTTAATGTTTTAAATATCATTTTTTCATATGGAAAATATATTGATTTGTGCACCATGGGCTCAGTCCCACCTCTATTGAATCCAGCTCTATTTCCCAGATTTTAAGTGTCAGTATTGACAGGTATCCAGACTACTCCAGGTATTCGGTGTTCCTTCTTGAGGGGTGGGGAAGGTTTATGAAATTGTTTTGTAACCTGGCAATAATTCACCGAAGCCAAGTTCCAGCTATCATGTTCCTACAGAAGTCTTGAAAGATGCTGTATGAGAAATCAGCTGTACCAGGGGTCACAGTTCAGGGTAACTGCACCTATACTCCCCCTCTGTAGTACAGCAAGGGCACCTACTCTAGGCACCCAGTTTCTCAGCTCTCACCTCTCCAGGGTGGAAACCTGCATCTCTCTCCCTCCAGACCAGATGTGATGTCCCACATCTGGGAGTCCCCAGACAGCAGCTGCATCCTGGCCTCCACCCAAGGTCTTCTGAAAGCTAGTAGGCCAAGGAGCTAGTACAACTATACCTCAGCCAAGGCACCATCCATAGGAGCCCTGATTGGAGCATTGCCCAGCTCCACTGATTGGTCGAACCATGCTATTTAAGCCAGAAGGCGGCACAGGAAAATTTGTCCGAGCAACAAGGTGATTTCTCATTGTGGCTGCATTGGACCCTGCTTGTGCCCTACTCCTGTACCCAACCCTGTTCCTGATTCCTGCTCCGCTCCCGAGTCCTGCCTCACCCCTGCCTTCACTTCTGTATCCATTGTGTTTGATCCTCGCCTCTCTTCCAGTTCCTGCCCTTACACCTCACCTCCAGTCACCAGTCCTGGGCTCCAACCCTGGTCTCCAATTCTGACCTTGACTCTGGCTTTAGGCTTGGCTCTGGCATTTTGAATGTGACCTCAGCTCTGACCTTCAGCTTCGATTCCTGGTTCTGACTCTGGCAATTGGCAGTTGAACTAGTGCCGATTCTTGGCTTTGTTCACCAACCTGGATACCTGCTCTGCCCACTAGACCTGACTCCTGCTCTAGGCCTGACCATCTACGTCCTCATCCATAACAGCAGCGTTTCTCCAGGCTGCACAGTTCCCTGCCTACTCCGTGAATTCAACAGCAAGTCAGACTGCAAAAGCAGGCCTGCTTTGCTTTCTCCTCAGAAGCTACAAACAGGGTAATTGTGCAGAGGTACGTGATACCACACAACTCCTTCTAAGAAAGCACATTGATTCTTAAGGTAAAAGCATTACAGAGAAAACATATTAAAACAATAACAGAACCTACACACATGCTGATAAGCTAATCAGAGATCACTCCAACTCCAGAAAGAGCTCTAGTAGGAGTCCGTGCTTCAAACCTCACACAGGAGTTTTTCTGTAGTTACAAGTTCATAACAGCTTTTGCTCAGAACAAGAACCCCATGAATCTGAGAGTCATTCCTTTATCCACTTTGGGTCTTTGATCCACAAAAGACAATGCCAGACAAGGGTCCTTACCTCAGGGCGAAGCTTCAAAAGGTTGGGTCTTTGCACAGCCAGAGGTGGTCATTTGCATTCCCCTCTCCTCAGGTATTTGCTAGGATCCCCACATAACTTTGGGAGGCTTATTGTTTAAATTAGTCCTTTGATGCTCATAACACTTCCCAAGGCTTACTTTGGTTATGTCTTCCCCCCCGAAAAGTTAAGAACATAGAACGGCCATACTGGGTCAGACCAAAGGTCCATCTAGCCCACTATCCTGTCTTCCAACAGTGGCCAATGCCAGGTGCTTCAGAGGGAATGAACAGAACGGGTAACCATCAAGTGATCCATCCCCTGTTGTCCACTCCCAGCTTCTGGCAAACAGAAGGTAGGGACACCATCCCTGCCCGTCCTGGCTAATAGCTATTGAAAGACTTATCCTCCATGAACTTATCTAGTTCTTTTTTGAACCCTGTTATAGTTTTGACCTCCATATTATCCCCTGGCAAAGAGTTCCACAGGTTGACTGTGTGTTACATGAAGAAATACTTCCTGTTTGTTTTAAACCTGCTACCTATTAATTTCATTGGGTGACCCCTGGTTCGTGTGTTATGTGAAGGAGTAAATAACACTTCCTTATTCGTTTTCTCCACACCAGTCAAGATTTTATAGACCAAGTTCCACACAATCCCACAATAATACATACACTTTTTATTAATACAATGGACACTGAAGATACTTAATTTAATAAAGGCAATAATATTTTTCAAGGACATTGCTGTATTTTTCACACCAGGGTTTAAAGGAAGTGAGGTGGGAAGTGACATGTAGGAATTCCCAGCATTCCATTCTGATGCCAGTGTCATAGAGTGTAAGGTCAGAAGGGACCATTCCATCATCTAGTCTGACCTCCTGTACCTCACAGGCCACAACCACCACCTAGCACCTGCACACTTAACCCAATCGAGCTGAGCGATAGCAGAATGCTGGGGCTTTCCAATTTGGCTTCCCAGTGGAGGAGAAATCAGTGACATAGAGGGTGGGGTATATTCTAAATGTAACTTGCTTTACACACACACACACACACACACACACACACACACACCAGTTCTGAAATAAGACGGTGAAACAGCACACAGGGCAACCCCTTCTAGGAATCTCAGTCCAATATCAATGTCCAGTGAGCAACTCTGCCTCAAGAAATATTCAGATCAGAGCCCAAGGCAGAGAACAAAGTTTCCCACTGCTTATACCGCTCCACCTCTCCCAAAGCTGCCAAGTCTAGGCAAATCTATGTGTAACCGAAAATCCAACACCTCCACCTCATGGCTTCGCAAGAGTCAAAACTCCTTTGCGCACTACGAAAAAGAAACTGGAAGATTGTATAACAGCGCCACCCACTGACGCCTGCCACAACACAAAGAAATTCTATCACTGCTCTCCACCCTTTCAAATTTCTTCCATTTATTTTAATTTTACATGGTAAATAAATCAGGTGAGCCAATGAACAACTCCTGATATTTTTGCGAAGTAACACTGTGTTAATACGGCCGCCTTTCAACACAAACCCTTCTCCTGGGAACTAGTTTCTCATGTCTTTTTTGACTCAATGCAAATCTCGTTAAAATACCAGGAATACAGGAGTCTTTGCAAAGTGACTGGAATGTCTTTCAGGGGCCATATATTTTGATTTCCCCGCCTTACATAGACAGGTGCCAAAAAGTTGCATGAAGTTTGAGGAAAGAAAAAATGAAAAATAAACTCAGAAGAATGGTTATTACATGGAAGGATGACCCTGCGGTTAAGGCATTAACTTGGGAGTCAGGAAATCTGGGTTCAGTTCCTAGCTCTGGCATTAGCTTGTTGAGAGAGTTTGGACAAGTCAATTCAACTTTGTCTCTCAGCTCATCATCTCTAAAATAGAGATTATTATTGTTTATATTGCACTAGCACCTAGAGGCCTCAACTGATATCGAAGCTCCATTATGCTAGGCGCTGTACAAACACATAGTAAGAGAATTTGTCCCATATAGAATCTAAATAGACAAGGGATGTACTATTACCCCCACTTTACTGATGGAGAACTGGGGCACAGAAAGTTCTTGTGGAAGATCACACAAGGCGTTTGTGGCAAAGCTAGGAATTGAAATCAGATCTCTAGAGCCATAGTTACTTTAAGCATAAGCCCATCCTTCTTCTCCCAGAAGCTAATACTTTCCTACCTCATTGGGGTGTTTGTGAAGCTTCGAGTTGATACAGTGAGATCATTGGGTGGGAGGTATTATATAAATGCCAAGGATAGTAAAGTCAGATCCTGAAATTATAAGTAATAAAAAACAGATGACTAAATTGTTTAGGATTTTAAGCTATCTTTCCGTTCATTGTATGAGTTGTAATATCCATACCAAACCGTCAGAGTAGGCAGTACACGCTAGTTAGTCAGTCTTCAACAAAAACTAGCTGGCTAACAACACAAGTTCCAACTTGGGGAAACAGTGTTTGAAGTTTTAAAACAAACAAAAAAAAAACATAAAAAAAAATCCCCCCAAACCTAGTGAATACAGGAATTTAAAATGGCATCAGGTGATGACTTCACATGATCAATCGCTTGTGGCACAAACACCACCAGATTTCAGGTGCTGGTTATTGCTATATATATCTATGCAGGAAAATGGAGAATTGAGTTGATGCCCTGGGTAGCACATGGCTATGGCAGAACTTACCACCAATGAACATCCTCTAACAAGTGGTGAGGATATAGAGCTAGGGGACTCCCAGGCATCCCAATAATTTATTTTCTTTCCTCCTCTCTGTTCTTCTTCCTTTCATTTAGTCTTTGTGTCTGGGGAAGGAGAAACCAGATGAGAAGTGGCATCTAACACATGAGATACCTGATGTGCCAAGGCCATGGGGTTGGACTCCATACTTCCAAGAGGAGCCTATGAAGGCTAAGGGTAAGAGACAGTTCTTAGATCTTCTGTGACTCAGAGAGTTCCTTGTTTCCTGTCACAGAGCCACAATACAGTCTGAGAGGTGTAGTTCTTCATTACAGGACAGGGAGGATGGAATGATGGACAAAAGTACAACACCCAGGGTCTGATTCTCATTCACACTAACGCCATTTGCAATGAACTGTTAATCCCATGTTACACAAACAACTGAACATATTTCAGGGCAGGTCTACCCTAGAAGCACTACACTGGCACAGCTGCAAAGATGCTGCTGTTGCGCATCTGGTGAAGATGCTCTGTGCTGATCAGAGCGCACTCTCCCATCGGCATAATGACTCCACCTCTACAAGAGGCAGAAGTTACGTTGGCGGGAGAGCGTCTCCCACCGACATAGCACGGATGTGGACAGCGCTTAGGTCGCTGTAACTTGCGTCACTTGTGGGTGGCTTTTTCACAGCCCTGAGGGACGCAAGTTACTCTGACTTAAGCGGTAGTGTAGACCTGCCCTAAGTTCACACTAGAGAGCTGGAATTTATTAAATCAGCTCTAAAAACTGGAATCTCCTTCTCAAGTCTAAAATGTGATGGAAAAATATCCTTGCAGCAGTTTCACTGCCAGTGGTCATGCAAGGTGTGCGTGTGTGTGTGTCTCTCCTGGAAGGTGTCAAGTCAGACAACGTGCTGATTACCAAGAAATGAATGAACTAAAACATAGATTCTTAGGGACCACTGGGATCATCTAGTCTGACCTCGGGTATATTACCTTGGGTATAATACAGGCCAGAGGACTTCCCTGAATTAATTCCTGGTTGAGCTGGAGCAGATCTTTTAGGAAAAAACACCCAATCTTGGTTTTAAAATTGCCAGTGATGGAGAATGTGCTGCCGTCCTTGGTAAGTTGTTCCAATGGTTAATTACCCCCCACCTGTTAAAAATTTACACCTTATTTTTAGTCTGAATCTGTCGAACTTCAGCTTTTGAAGTCAGTCAGGAATAACCCAAGAAGAAGATCAAAACTGGCTGGCGCTGAGGTCTGCTGAGTTAGTTGTGGTTCTCCCCAGTCTGGAGACCTAGATTCTAAGCCTGGGGCGGCACAGACACACTTTTGGATGAGGGGCAAATTGCGCAGATCGACATTTTCAAACTTGGGTGTCCAAATTTAGACACCCATCCAAGGGGACTGATTTTCAGAGCTGCAGGTCCTCTGAAAACATTATCTGTTGGAACAGATGGTCAATTCTGTGTCACTTGGAGTCTTTCAGCCGTACTTCTTGATTCTGATTCTAGATGTCTGTCTGAGAGAGAGATTCTAGCTCAACAAAAAGTTATGTGCTACTTCCAGGAATTAGTTGGGAAATTCTGAGTTATACTGGAAGTCAGGCTTGAGGATCACAGTGGTCCCTTCTAACCTTAAAACTGAAAAGTCTGTGACAAACCAGAACATTTATTCAGACACCTGACTATGAATTTAGATCCCTAGCTTTAGGCAACCGCCTGTGAGGATCCACAGGACTTGAACCTGGGCCCGCAGGCCACTGCTGCATCCCCAACACCACCCAATGGCTCTACTAGTGACCAGACAGTTGGGAGCCCGAAGGCCTTACTCTCCCCACCCCCAGGGACCTAACTGGAGGAGTTCCAGGGTCTCTGACTGGGCCGGGTATGTAATTTAAGCCAGAAGGAGACACAGGAAGTTGTCTGTGCAGCAAGGTGGATACTGCCTTACTGCTGCTACAGACCCTGGCATCCGTTATCTGATCCCCAGTCTCATTCCTGGTCATTGACTTCAGCCCTGCCCAGCTCCAGTCCCTCAACCCGGCCACCCTGGTTTCTGACTGCCCCAACCCTAGCCTACAGATCTTTGGCATCCGACTCAGCACTGACCTTCGACTTCAGCTCGTTTCCTGCTGACCGTGGCTCCTGACCTGCCCATTGGCCTCTGGGTCCCGAACACCATGCTGACCACCAGGCCAGACAAAGCACCTCCATCCGGCCTCCCACAGACCCTGACTCCCCTCAATCTCTCTGTGCCTGGGTTACACCATCTGTAGAAAGGAGACCACGCCTTTGAAAAGGGCTTTGAGATGTGCAGCTGAAAGTTGCTATATTAACTATTATTCATATGGCAGTGGCACCTACAAGCCTCAGTCAAGGAGCAGGGCCCCATTGTGCTAAGCACCATACACACACACACACACACACACAAAATACAATGTATATTTGTACATTAAAAAAAATTACAAGTTTGTGGTTTGGTTTGGTTTTTAACTAGACCTTACAGGCAAGGGGATGGTCATTCCTAAAGCAGCCTAATGGATTCATTTCATAAGGAATATTAGGGCCTGAAAGTTATTTTATTTAACACTGTTCCTTTTTCTGCCTCTGGCACATGGGGAGTTGGCAAGGCTGTAAGCGCTGAACGGAGGTGCCGTAATGGAAGGGAGACCTTGGCATCGCTACCTACCCGCAATTACCTTCCCTGTCTCTATCTGTGACTTCATGGCCGTAAACAACGTTCACCACCATATAAAGCATTAAATTAAAAACACATGCAACATGGAACAAATCAGAACATTTCCGAGTAGGCTTCCCCCCCCCACTCCCCTCAAAACCATAAGTCAACAGGACTAAAGAATTAATTCTTCACAGACGCTCACACACGAAGCTGATAGACTCTTCGCTGCTCTAGATCAGTCCCTCTCCAATAAACATTCATTTTCTAACACCCCCCACACCCGGTGCCGCCTTTGGACATACTTAGGAGAGAATGCTCAACTGAGGAACTGAAGGATATTCTCTAACACTTCAGCATTAAAGGTAGAAAAGATGGTCTAGTGGGCAGGGCATTAGAGTAGGCTGCAAAGGACTGCTGTTCAATTCCTCACTGAGCCTGATCTTTGCCAAGTCACTTGAACTATTACTTGCCGCACTTTGACTTTCTGTAAAGTGGGGATACTGGCTCCCTATCTCACACGGAGTGGTCGGTGAGGATTATACCCATTCATGGTTTCAAGGCCCACAGATACAATGCTCATGTAAGTACAAAGAGAGGTCCTGCCTTAATTGTGTTATGGTAGCATTTACTCAAATGAGATTATTAATCTGTATTACCACTGCTCCTAGGAACCCTTGGTCAAAGACCATTGTGCTAGGAGCTGTACACACGCAGAATAAAAAGCCCCAAGGAGCTTACAGACTAAGGATAAGACAAGGGACAACAGATGGATATAGACAGACGGGGAGTATAAGGAAACAATGAGTCAATATTGAACAGCATGATAAGCAGCGTTCTCTGCACACCACCAACCCAACCATTGTCAAGTTTTTTGGAGGCTCCATTGTACTGGGCACTCCACAGTCCTAAAGTAAGAGATCATGAGCTCTTCTGAGCAGAGACTGCCTGAACAGATGAGATACACAAAGAAAGTATTGCTCCATTTTACAGATGGGCAGTTGAGGCACAGAAAGAGAGAGAGAGGGGGGCAGACAGGGCTATTTTCTGCACCGGTGACTGGTCATAAGCAACTCACCCAAGATCACACGTGCAGTCTGTGAAACACTCAGGAATTAAATCCAGATCACCCATGACCCCAGTCCAATACCTTAACCACAAGGTCAAGCTTCCTCACTCCATCCCACTCCTAGCTGCTGACCTTCTCTGAAGCAATCCAAGCCCTTCCCCACTTTCCCATCAGACTCCAGTGCTTCCTCCCCTTCCCTCAATGTCTCAAGACTGCTTTCTGCCTCAACTCCCTCCTTGAGCTCCTGCTTCCCCACTATGGAAAATGCTCCCTCATCGCAGGGGATACGCCTACATCCTTTCCATTCATTAAACCTCCTAGGTAACATCTTGGTGGTTCAATGGCCAGCAGATAAGCGGTTACCTGAAAGATTGCAGGGGGTGGGGGAAGAGACAGTTCCAGCAGCAGAGCTATGTCCTCTTGTAGGCACTCAGATACCACAGCATGGAGCCGTCACCCCATCAGGAGAGGCTACATGTCTAGTATTTAGGTGTCACAGCCATTTGGAAACCAGCCCGCGCAGAGGCTAAGCAGCTGGCTTCAGATTAAGCCACCCAACAGAAACCAGGTTGGACTGTGACACCATTAAGCAAACGCTGCTCCACTTAAAATAGGAGGCAAGTTCGCCTGGGTTCAAACTGCAGCTCTCCTTCCGTCTCCGGCGCCCTAGGCCTCTCACAGTTGCTCTCACACTCCCATTACCTTGACAGGGCAAACTGGGCTCTGAGAAAGCACCTACCAGCCTTGTTCGTGCTGGGCTCGTGAGCAACGTTACTGCGGTCAAGAGAGCAGTCTGATGGATGAAACCCAGCAGATCATCTGTGTGGAATTGACAGCTTCTGTCCACATTGTTAAGGGAACACTGAAACAACCTTGCTAGAGCAGAGAAACCATGCACTAGGTCCAGACCCACTAGTCCGCAGGCCTTGCGAGCTGGGCTAGCCAAGCGCTTTTACTTTACAAACATGAGTGGTTGAACTTCCGATTAGGCCAAATTACAAAATTATTTTTCTCCACCAGGCCGAGGTTTGACATAATCCCCACACAGTGGAAAGCAAGTGATGCTGCTGCCATGTTTTTCTATATTAAAAATGAATCAGGACAGTGATTTCAGCCAGCGTATCTCATAGCCAACGTTACCAGATGCAGCCTTAACAGCTGTGGGCAGACTTACTCCATTTCCTTCTACGGAGAACAACTTGGTGTTCTCAGAGCCTGTAGCCTTGGAGACACAGCGAGCTGTTGTGAAGCTTTAATTAACTCCTTGTGATCCTCAGATTATAAGTGTAAAGTGCTGTGCTTATTACTGTAACATTTCATTGATTCCACAGAAGTAAAATTAGTTTCTACATGAAAGCCACAGGCTGTGGCTATATCCAGAAATCACTCAGTGTGCCCAGGAACTTGAAAGCTGACTATTTATGCACCATGCAAGGGTGCAGTGTTCGATGAGTGGTTTAAAAACCCGGCCGAAATAATAGACTCTTTTTTAGACTAGAACCCTTATTGCTAGATTATTGTTTTCTATTTAGATTAGGGATTTCGGCCCTATCGTGTTTGGCATTGTACACTTAAAAAAAAAAAAAAAGAGTGTCTGGACCAAATAGCTTACAATTTATACATATAAGGCACAACTTTTTAGAAATAATGTTTTAGACTACGTACAAAGGTTATTTCACTGAAGAATAAAAAAAACAATACATTTCTTATATGCACTGGCCACTGTATCTTCTGTGACTTTATTCTTCTCGATTTACACTAATTTTTGAAAAAACAGTATTTATGTCCAACATAAAAGAGCTCTCTCAGTGCTGGCAATGATAGAAGCTCAAGTGGCTTTTTTGTTGTTAGGGTAGCAGAAACTGATCAATTAAAAAAACCCCAAAAACATGTCAAGAAACTGTTCAAATAATTGAAAATTTGAGTACTGAGGCAGTTCTCTAGCCCATCGTCTAAGAATTCAAGAAGGTTCTGAGCATTACATCCTGGCAGAGCCTGATTCTGGTACAGAATATTTGTTAGAATATATAGTGCAGATTTCCCCCCACAAATCCTTTGAATGGTCAGAAAGTGACGACGGCTAAACTCCGTATGGATTGTGGTTCATTCTCAGGTATTTTTGCTGTTCTTTGGGTAGGAAGGAAGAGACCTGCAGTAAAGTAAAATCCTGCGGGCATCTGAACAAGCTTGAGTGTTGCTTTAGGTATTATTAAAAAAAGGTAGGAACTAGAGATTTCCAAACTGTGGTCTAAAGACAGCTGTGATACACAGAGCACTTGCAGGTGGTCAGCAGAGAGAGACAGCACAGATGGAAGGATGGAATTGAAATGCAGAACATGAGAAGAGTGTGATTGACTTTTTTTCCAAATGAGACATGTTTATCGCACTAACGAGACCTAAATATACCTCAGTTACTTTCCCATGTAAGCAATCACTGTAGTTGCCACAGAGATGTTACGGATTACAAACTGGGTGGGCAGGCCTCCTTGAGACACACACTTAATTAGTGGCCTGCACTACCAAAAAGCACTCAAGAAATCCTGGTACCAACAGAAGAAAAAAAAAATCACTATTTCAAGATATTATTTTAATAAAAGTAAAGAACAAGTTACAGAATCAAAGTGAATTCCGGGCAGATGGAATTCAGCTAGACAGAAAATGTACAGATCTCAAACTTTTTACTCTTATAATACCAGGGGTTTTTTTAGGCATTAACATGTTAGACCAAGGTAAACCAACGCATACAAAACAGTAGTGAATTAAATGCCATAGCTAAAGCTAAATCATAGCAATAAATTATGATAAAAAGAATGGTAAACTCAATCCAGTTAAGTGCAAATGTTATTTGTTTTTGGCAATCGTAGTTTGATTAATTAACATTAGGAATCAATTCTAAATCAGGACCAGGTCCCAATTTCATTACGCCAAAATGTGCATTTTGTGCAAAGTGTATTTCTAAACAAGTTTCATAAAATAAATCATCTTGTAAACATGTTTCCTCATCACATTAAGACAACTGTTACTTGGGATATTTAAAACTAAATCGGATATGCTTATTTACAGTGAGGTACATACTTTATGTATATATTTCTTATAGCCTAAACATTACTACATTCAGAAACACTGAACAAGACACCAATGCATGCCAGTAACAACTCAGATAGTGAATAAGGGACTTGCCGTGCAAAAATACAAGTCACTCAAAAATTAACCAGCTATTACATTGGAGAGATGTGCACTATATTGTTTTCAAGACTATTATCTCTAGGTCATTTCCCATATACTCCATCAATTGTAGTCCGTATTACTCTGAAATGGGACAATCCCATGGCAATTATCAGTGGGGTCCCCGGTTCAAAACTTCAGCACTGAAAAAGATTTTATCTGTAAAGTTACATGCTTACAATTCACTATCAGCTTATTATAAAACACTTTGAAATGACAAGGTTACAACAGTTTTCCTTAAAGCAAATTAACTAGAGGGCTGTAGTGGAGAAAATGAAAAGGGTAGTGGTAAGCAGAAATGAATCCCCTTCAAGTTCTCTGCTACTTGTAGGCTACATACAGGCTATTTGAAACCTATTCTAGTCAATGACTTTTATGTAGGAGAGAAAAATATACACTAAATCATGTTTAACTGAGATAAATTACATCTAGATTGTGAACTATGCCTAAAATCAATGATAACAAAACAATAATAATATAGTTTAGATACATTTTTTACAGCCACTCCCTTTTATTTTTGAAAGACAATGAAGTATCCATGTAAGACTGGCTTTGACAAGAAGTCTTGTCTGCACACATCCCAGTTATTTAAAAGAAAAATCATGAAAGGGGGAAGGCTGTCCACCATGTTAGTTTCCATTCATACCAAGAGGCACACACAATATTTATAGCACTGATCAGGAGACATTCAATCCATAGATCTACAGTACAGCTACCAGGTTTTATGTGGTCCCCATGCAGCTCTGATGAAGTCCGTATCCGAGCAGTGCGAAGGGAACACCAATCACAAGTGTATTCCTTGGAAAATGAAGGAATGCTAAGCAATTTATGGACCTGAGCGTCCCAGCATCCAAGAAGGGTTATAGAAATGATATCTGTCATACCATGGAGAATCTGTGCCAAGCCATCATCAGATTTCTGAAGAGCTAAAACCTTATAAGGACTTCAGCCAACCAGAAAGCATCTTATTCCAAAAATGCCTTTATACATAAGCGAGGGTCTTTATGTACACAAGGTACTCCATGTGCTTTCAGAACAGACTGGTGTGCTTCAGGCAATCCTACCAAATCATCTCAATGATAGTATAGTGAACAATCAATCAATCAAGTCTGTACTTTTATTTCTACCACTGGTCATTCCGTATAAAAGACAAAGCAGCTTCAATTGAACATCAAAGGACAAGAATTCCCTTTTGGAAAATGAAAGTCTCCGCTTTGCTTCGACACTTATTTTCAGTAAGCTACTTAAGTAGCAGGAGACATAGCCTGTGGCAACACTCAACTGCACTCCTCACCGAGTGGCAAATCACTAATTCACAGACACGTCCTCTGTCTCCACTTGCTTGCCAAAGATTTCATAACTAAAAGCTGTGGCAAGCTCTTGTATTACTAAGCCTTCATTACATAAAACCTTTACTAGTACACTGTGCTAGGAATCTTAAAACTACATTTGTACAATAAAGTGAACAAAGTTCTTCTATTGTTGACAATTAGGCTTGTTCACTCAATCACTAATTTGTAAAATTCAGCCTGGTGCTTAGTGTGAATTGGTCGACTTCTACTCTATCTCTATTTTTGGAGAGAACTTGCAAGAACTTTGGAGTGTAATTACCGGGTATAAAGACACATAATTCACTGCCCCCTCATCTTCACTTATTACAAAAACGTTACTTTTCAAAAGCAGTAACTTAGCATGTGGCATGGACATCAACTCAGATGAAGTCACAGTACTTTATGTTTAAGGATCTTCTGTAGCAGGGATTTCACAGTCATTGTTTCTGTACAATTAACAGTTTAGGCATTTAAAATGCCTTTAAAAAAAAGTTATCCCAGTCTGAAAATGTTTTCACATTCCTTCCCTCCTACTCCCCGCCAAAGTTCCACAGCGACATTCAAGACAATATTAGAGATGGCTCCTGTACAATCAGAAAGTCTATAAATAGTCTGTTAAAGAAACAATTGCACAATCTCTCTCGTTACCATCCTCGCTGGCTCGTATGGGTGCTACGTTAGCTTCTTCATTCTGCGGTTCTGCTTGTCAATATTCAAAGTCGTCCGGTCTACAGAGGTGGTGATGACGTCAAGAACTTCGTCCTGTCTCTCCAGTTCTGCGTCTGTTTCTAAGGCGAGGCTCTTAAGCTTCTTCAGTATCTGTCAGAAGAAGATATCAAGAACTTTTGGTGAATGACCTGGACAGACTTTTCAGTTATCTTCAGATGTGAAGAGCAATTGTAATATGTAAGTTTTAAATAATCAGGTCCTACCTCCATATGTCCAGCAAAATGACAGGGCTAAGATTTCCATCATTTAATATTACAGTGCCCCAAAGCAGGCTAAGTGACTAATGGGGCAAGCAGAGATAATCGGTCCTGATAATCTAATTTTAGACATGATGCAAGTGTGGCTAGAACAAAAGAAAGGACGGAGTGAGTAAGAGTGAGGGTTAGAGCAATAAGGTTACCCGGTTTCTCAGTTTAGGAATTTGTGCTTCTAGCTGCCTCAGTTATAACTGACTCACTACTTGTGAGCACTACGGAAGTATAGAGTCTGCTGGAACAATTTGAACGAAGATGGGTAGTGGCTTGACAGATCAGCAGTGAGAAGACATTCCACTTGTGCAAAAGGTCCTAAGGCGGCTGCAGGAGAAGCGGACGAAGAGGGCACTGAAATGGGAATAGTCAGAGGAGCGAGAGAGGGGGTCACACAGTGAAAGACTCTATTGAATACTTGGGCAAGAGTAGAGTTGAATAGGTTTTAGAAGGTAAAGGGACCAGTTATTTAAGCATGATGCGGTGAAGAAGGGGGACATGCAGGGATCTGAAGGGGAAGGAGGGTAACATGGTCAGAAGCAGTGGAGCAGGATCATATTAGATAGATGGGAGGGGAAGAATGGGGGTGTCAGGGATGTTAAAGAGACTACTTTGGGGTCATCAAGATGGGAAATAACAGATACACTGACTGCTACACTATTTCAGACTACAAGCAAGAGGTCCACACAAGCGTTATATTACAAATAAACCAGTTAAGTTAACACTAAACTTAGCAAATTACCACTCCCACATGTAACCATAAGCAAACACCCAGAGAGACTGCAAGGTAACTCCCAGTGACCCTGTTCTACGTAGTGTTTGGAAAAGCCACTGAGGTGAGTGTGAAAAAAACAAATCAACACAAAATTTAAGGCCAGGAAGGTCCATTAAGATCATCTACAATGACCTAGTAGGCCTTTACCAGCTCTAATTTCTGTGATCACATATGGCTGAGATCCAAATGGTGAAAGAGAAAACTAAACTTCCTTGCAATCCCTTGGTGTACTATCCTGGATCTTCTGTTGCAGTATGCTCAGATGAGAATTAAATCTGTGCCTCTTGTTCACTCCCCCGGATACTCCCTTTACAAGCCTCCTTCATCAACTCATCAGTATGAACCAAAGCCACCTGTCCAGCCCGGCTGATTTTCTGACAAGACTCAGCTACCTTTCCTGACAGATGTATAAGGGCGGGATTTGGAAAACCTGCCTCATATCACGGGGATGGAGAACTGCGCTTCTCAGTTCCCCTCTACTAGACAGTGGTTCCTTCTGCTGCCATGATGGCCATACACATCCTGATACTGTGTGTAACAACAGAACATCACTACCCTCCTTGGCTATAACAGGTGTTTATTCACTCCATCATAACGGAATCTGTGGAAAGACCATTCTCTTCTATTTAGGTCCTTTTACTCTGCTTATCGCCATGACATGGTGAGCACCTAGACAAGACATTCCTGTTTATGATTCTGCTGTTGATCCTTGTTTGACACAGTGTTAATTACTAAAGGATAAAACATGCCCACGTGGTTTCTGTAGTAACAAGAATAGTGAAGAGGAGGACAGTTCTATTTTCTCTTCTAATACCTTGCATCACTTTTATCTAGGGATCTCATAGCTCTTTACAAATATTAATTCATTTAACCCTCTCAACATCTCCAGGGAGATACTGTAGGTAAAGGACATGGAGGTCACTTCACCCACATCTCGGATCAAATGCAGCAGCTGTCTAGCAGTGTGCAGCTACACTACACATCAGTTTGGAACAGGAAATGAGGATTACCATATCCAGTTGGAACTGGAGAAGAAATTTACAGACATAATTTAACGACTCAAATTGGAGATCAGCTAGGGCCCTGGGGTTTTATAGATCACTCTTTGTAAATCGTAAGTAGGCAGAAACTTAGTTTTATATCTGATTGGAAAGATGGCCTCTCCAGCAGCACAGTGCCTCCCAGCTCCATGCTGGGGCACTGGTTTACTGCAAAATCAGGTGGGGGAATTCCTCTATTGACTCACCACCACTTTCTGCAGCAACCAGGAATTCAAAAGATTCTTATTAATTTGTTACGCATCAGTGAGCTCAAGTATTGGCCTGGCCTGACCCAGTTTAGCTTGTGAAATCCATTGAGATCACAGCACAAGGCAGTAGGGCTGCCGGTATGCCAAGTAGAGGCTCAAACACATTTACAGATTAACAGGAGGTGGCACAAGAGAAGCCAGAAAGGAAAGAGGCACTTTCCACTCCCCAAACAGAGACACCAGTAAAATTTACAAAATAAAATTGTGCAAAAGCAAACAGGTCTATTATAACATCTGACCTATTATTAGTTTTGAACCTGATTAATTTTGATGTGCTCTAGATTAATTCAAATGTGCTTAAAATTTAAAATACCCAAGAAAGAACAATAGTTTCGAACAGAAGGCTTTTAAAATATGAATGCAACTAAAATGGACATTCAGACAGCTACAGTACTCTGTTCATTTTACTTGCCCATTAGGGTCTGATTTGAAGATAAGGTGCTGATGTGGTTCCTGGTACAAACAAACAAACAAAAAACTTGCAAGTGGCTCATTTTCATCCACTAATTTTCTTTGTCGGCGTACTGCGAGTCTGGTAACAATTTGCTTAACCCTTTGCCTGATAGCCGCACTGCAAATTCAAGTTGTGTGTGGGTGTCGTTTTCTTCGAAAGGTGGTCTGACAGTTAAAATGCTGTAGCTAATACTGCCCACATAAAGACGGTTGGAAAGATTACTAGAGTCAGTAGTCTGGCCAAACCTTAAAAATGGTTGCTATTTTTGTAGAGCAAAACAATGACAAGATGTCTAGTCATCAATGCACTAATTCTGCCAACCACGAAAAGATCCGATGCCTTCTGTGCCAAACCCTAATTTGGGCTGTGAATCAAGAGATGAAATCCCTCCTTTCTATTTACAACATGCTACTACACATCAGAGGCAACACTAAGGACTGAAGTTATAAGACGTCTTTCCTGGCCACTCGCATTCAGAACTGATCAATAAGATCCGTGGCCTCACAAGCAGTCTCCTGCCTTTCCAGCTCCAGCAGTAAGAGGAAGCCAATGGCTACAACTCAGAAAAACTGGTTCAACTCCCAACCCAGTTACAGATTTCCTGTTGGGGACTTTGGGAAAGTCACTTAATCTGTCTGCACCTTAGTTCCCCAACTGTAAAGTGAGGATAATAAGGACTTCACTTTCCCCAACTTTTGTTTATTTATACTGTAAAGTTTTCATGACAGAACTGTCCCATTCTGTGGGTCTGTATAGCACCTAGCATAACTATATTATTCATTTGTATTATGGCAGCACATGCAGCCCGAGCCCTATTGTGGCAGGCACTATACAAACATAAAGAGTGTTCCTGTCCCAAATTGCTTACAACAGGACCCTGATCTCGGTTCAGGCCCTGTATTTGTAATTCAAATATCATCACCACAGTTTTGGTAACCTGATGTGAAGAAAGGCATGAAACAAATTTGGTCAAACACTGCATACAGGTATCCACCAGTAAAAATAAGCAAAACGCAGAAAGCGGCAAGTGTGTAAGACAAAAGCTGGCTGCTCTGATTCTGGCTTCCCTGAATTCCTCAAGGAGTCCACTCCACAGGCTCTGTGCCACAGAGGGGTGAGGCCTGACATCAACGGAAGGATCTGTTTGTGTAAATGCATGTGCCCCTGATCCAGCAATGGCCCCTACACTCAGTTCCTGCTCAGATAAATCTGAATCCTGGCATGTCTAAACTACATCCCTGGGAAGAGAAAGGCTATGGTATGTGGCTTGCCATAATACAGAGGTTCATAAGGCTGCTGTTACGGGGATCATGTGCACCCATTTGGGGCAGGAGTGGAACGGGGCCCCTGATATGTGCGTGTAGCTGCACACAGTACGTACATCATCGGGCACACGTCACACGTGCACTCAAGCAGTGTACACATACAGCCAGTGGTTCAGACCTCACAAATCCTCTTCTGCGGCCTCCAGGGTGTCAGTGGGGTGCATCCTATGGCACACAACTTCTGAGCACAGGACAGAAATTAAAAAAATGATTGCTAGAACAGGTACATTCGATAGCACAGCAGGTGCATTCTGTCTGGAACTGTGAAAGCAATCAAGAGATCAGTTTTACAGGATTCGCTGTACTGGTTAATTGTTTCATCAAGCTTTAAGGCATGTATAAGTTACAAATAGAGCTATTCCAGCACTCTGATGCTGTTGATGAACGGTCCCACAACGAAGCACTACTTCTTTGACCTCATAACGGTTAGGTTCTCCCAAGATGAAGTGTGAATGCAAGACAAAGATAAATAAATGCAGAGAAAAGTATCAGAGTGAAATGACTAAACTAAACTAGAACAATCATAGGACCAAAGAGGCGCTGAGAAGCCACTGGAAAAATACACAATGAAATCCATGGATTTTTCACAAATGCTATGGAAATTAATTTCTTTAGATAGTATCATCTGCTATATCGGATATGCAAACTGCAGATGTAGTAAACATAAGGGTAATAGCTCCTTGGCAGGAAAGGTTTAACAGAGCGGAAATTAGAAAGCACTGAATTTATTTTGCCAAACCAAATTTAGTGAACAAAATCCCACTCCCCCTCCTCAACCACAACCCTTAAGTTAATGTTATCATATCCCTTCCCACACCCAATGACATGATGTCAGCCATGGTCAGCCGGTAGACAGCGACTCAGCCACAGACCACAGGAACTCAGTAGACTTCTTTCTGTAAATCTATAGCCCAGCTAATGGAACGCTGCCCACACAACCACAAAATGCTGTGTTTTAAACACAAACACCTCAGTGGTGAAGTCCTGGCAAGTTCTTTCACTCAAGTACCCAATCACAATTCCAGACTATTGAGGGCTTCCGGCTCTAATGAAAGGTACTTAATATTCAGTTTGTTGAGCTGCTGCTACAAATGCGAGTAGCTTTGTGAAAGAACTTCAGCTACGAATGTTTCTCCCCAGGCCTACCCTTTAGCTCAGATATTTCCCTGTCTGTTAATTATCTATTCCCCTCACATCTCTCCGACCCTAAGATGGTCTGTTGGTCTTACCCATTCCACAAAGAGCTCTACAAAGCCCTCCACAGTCCCTACCAGTTCCAGTCCAGAACTAAGGATATTCCAAAAATAATGAGCATAATCAATTTTCAAGAGGGAAACTCTTCAGAAAATACAGTTACTCAGCACACGAGGGTCAGAATACCATAAAGTAATTTTCAAAATGGTGGCCACCACAGTTACAGTACTACCCTGTACACAGTAACGTTTTGCACGTCGTGCTTGTTTCACCCTTAATTCTCGACATGCTTGACAAAGAGGATCAACTGTCATTCTTCTCATTTTACAGAGGGGGAAGCAGAGCCACAGCGAGTGAAGTCACTTGCTCAAAGTCACAGAGTCTGTGGCACAGCCAACAGAACCCAAGTCTCCCGACTCCCAATCCTACATCCTATTGACTAGTCATTGCTGCCTCCCAATAGTAAACTGGAGCATAGGGCAAATCTAATGGAAATATTCAGGGCATTGAGAAGTTTGCCAGATACCTACATGCCAGAAGCAGATATACGATGCTCTGATTGCCTGCTCCATGACTGCAAGGTCCAGGAGCAGCACTCTGAAACACCAACCACTCTCAACAATAGTTGGAAGGGTTTGTACTGGATCTCCATGAAGGTGCTGCTCCTGGACCCTAGTATAAAGTTCACCTCACAAAAACAGATATACCTTGTATACCTGCCTTTAGTAGTAGGCGTCTGCCCCTTCAAGTACTCCAAGGTTCTCTTTTTCCACATCCTCAAGCCTCCTTCCCTTCTAATCTATCCAACCATGTTCCTTCTCAACAGGGAAGAAGGATGAGGTTTGCATAGATTCTCAGTCGAGCTGTCTGACTCTGTTCCAAAGCTCTGGAGTAGACAGCAGATATGGTGCATGGAGAACTTCTGGGAGCAGCAGCACTGAAGGTGAGGTCCTCAATGCAGACAAGACAAATGCATGTGGCTCCTCTTCAGCATGAGCTGCTGGGGGCAGGAGCAGTCAGGATCATGACTTAGTAAGGAGCAGCCTAAACTCACCACTCATAACTGCAGAGTGCCATAATAGTTTCCAGGCACTGAAGTAGGCTGTGTATTTGTCATGAATTGGCCCTGGAATAAGGAATTCCTCAACAGCCCCTTCTAAGAGGTACTGCACAATATGTAGGCATCTTCAACAGCCCTCACAGCTCATGGTCAACAGCCCTTCCTTTAACATTTTGGCTTTTATGCTCTTTCTGTTACAACTGCAAAGTCTAGTTCGGAAGTTGTATCGCTGACAGGTTAAGAGATAAACAAGGAAACCAGCTGAATGCATAAGAGTTGCACAACTGCATGCTAGGCTGAACTGTAGAGAGGCAGCAGCTGCACTTCTAAATTTCAGACTTTGCTTTTCATAAGCCCTTAAAGTCCTCAAAAAAGGTCAACTCCACTTCAGTTACTGCACGTTTCGTCAGAAAGTTAAATGATTTGCATGCTGATTTTGGGGGGTGTCACGGCATCCACTCATTGTGAGCGGTGCCTCTTGCTATCCGTCCTGGGGATTAGCAAGGCCAGCTTGCGCTCTTCCTCCAGTGTTGTCTTCTCCCATCTTGTCTCATTCTACTGCCTCGCTGACTTGGGTCTGCAGCTTCCTTGGTGTGGCTTATCCCTCTGGCCAAGTCACTGAAGTCCTCCCCTTCTGGGGAATTCATAGTTTTTCCAAGACCTGCTGTCTGGCTAGTGCCTCCAACGCCCTGGCCACTCCTCAGGGGCTAGTAGGGGAACCCAGGCCCACCCTGTACACTGGGTTCCAGCCCAGGAACCCTATAACAAGCAGCCACAGTCCCACCTCTTGCTACTGTTTTCCTGGGCTCCTTCCTACATATCTGGCTTTCCTCCTCTCTGGGTTTGCCAGACTCCAACTCCTTCCTTCAAGGAGTGACTGCAGCCTTTCCCAGAAGAACCAGCCCCAGACTGCAGCC
This sequence comes from Chelonia mydas, assembly GCF_015237465.2. Taxonomy (NCBI): domain Eukaryota; kingdom Metazoa; phylum Chordata; order Testudines; family Cheloniidae; genus Chelonia; species Chelonia mydas. The sequence goes on from NC_057850.1 coordinate 255,887,291, forward strand.
AGCTACCTGGCTTTATACAAGGCCTGCCTATTCCAGCACAGGTGAGCCTATTTCTAATTAGCTGCCTCCAGCCTAAAGCTCCCCTGCTTGCAGCCTAATTAGCTGATTGGGCCCACCTGGCCCAATCCAGCTCTTGCTGGGCTAGCATGAGGAGCACACCCTATCCCAGGGGGACAATACTGCATTGTCATAATTTACATTTCCCCATTTTCCCTCACCTTCTCTCAAAAGCAGACCATCCTAGAAACTTCAATTGAGTTTAATGCACAAGGTCGTTGTGAAATCTAGTTTACAAGACCCATTTTTTGTCCAAAGAGGCATATTATGGAATTTATCCTTGGGTGAGGGAAGGAAGTTGGGTGTAATGATTTTTCAAGTGTTATTCTGGGTACCTCAATTATTGGGGGCGCAACCTGAGGCAACTTACAGGGACCAGGTTTTTGGAAAGTAGGTGCTCAGTATTTTCTGAAAAATCAGGCCACTTCCAGGTCTCTCAATTTGGGTACTTGAAAATGAGGTCTCCAAAATCAGACACTTTGGAAAATCTTGGCTGGGTGTATTAGGAATATCAGAATGGCCCCTTGGGGCCAAAGGGGCTCTGGTGAACTTTGAAATGATTAGTGGGACATCCTTAGGTTTTTGTTTTGTTTTTTTTTTTAAAAAAATCTCTAGTCTGTTTCCCTGCAAAGACAACCTTTCAAATGTCTGGGTTTCTGTTAAGTCTAACCTTACTTCTGACATCCGTGGGTTGCTAGTAGTGATTTTTGTTAACTATGTTTTTTTGCAAGGTTTTCATTTTTAACCATCCTTAAAATTACTGCTGTGTACTTGCAAACTCAGGTCCAATTTAATTAAAGAGGGGGTTTGCGTCTGGAATTACGTGAGAGAGGGAGAACAAACAACGACAGGCTGAAGCAGAATAAGTGGCTATTTTACACAATGCGATCAAGAAACCACAAAAGCATCATTCAAGTGAGAGACAGGAAAAGGACAATGCCAGGAACACCCCCAAGATATTCTTTAAGAAATACTTTGAAGGGGCACAATCGGTTTGAAAGTCACACCTGTCTAAAAATGTTGCGTTCATTACAGAAACAAGTAACACTTAAGTTAGTGAAAATATGTTCCTTTGCTTTTCCAGCTTGTTTACTTTGCGTACTTGACAGCACTCTGTGTATGGTCAGTCTCTGCTGCTGAAACGGCTTCAACAATCATGACAGGAGAAAAATGTTTTATGTTTGTTTGTTTTTTAAGGAATTTAAAACAAATTCAGGACCTAATATTTTAAGGAAGCTGTAGATGACCAGAATTTTTTATAAGTTAGCCTTTTTACTGCAACCTTGTCCCTGCCCCCATATTCATCTGTCCAATCCACCTGTTGGATCTTGTATCTAAACTAGACTGCAAGCTCTCGGGGGTTGGGACTCTTTCTACTATATGTCTTTACCACACACAGCACAATGGCTCCCCCAGATGTTACTGCAATACAAATAAATGATCGTTCAAAAAAATTCAAGTTGATGGTGTCTATTTAAAGAGCCCTAAATCAGGGAACGAGAAAGTACAAATGGGCATAATGTGACCTGGAAAATCAGTATTGAAACATTTAATTTTCAGTGTAGAATGGAGGTGGCACGAGTGTGCAACTTTTCAATGTATCAAAATCCCAGAGCTATTTTCACCGTGATGACAAATCCCAGATTTCTCAGCAAAATAAAACAAGGCAAAAAAAACCCCCAAAACCAACAAAAGGTGGGTGGATAAGCACACTGAGGGGTTCTCATTGGTTGGATTATTTTTTATGTCCATCCAGTGTTCCAGAGAAAGGGGAGATAAGACAACCTCGGCTATAGTAAATGAAGAGTTCTGTGTATAAGACCCTGCTCCCCTTCACAGTGTTTATGTTTTGGGGGAGGGCACAACGAAAGGGCTTTGGTATATGCTGCTTTAACCTGGGCTCATCTTGATAGTACCTGTTTAAGTTCTTGAGTTTCTGACTCAGACACGATTTGTTTTTGCTTTTGCAGCTGAGCCTGTCCGCCTCCGCCTCCTCCTGATGAGGATCCAGGTTGCGCCACGCTTACTATGTGTCCGGTGGCTGTAAAGAGAAATTCAGACAGTCATTCAGTGACATCTGCTGGAACAGGTGGGGAATGCAGGAGGTAAGACCAACTTAAGTGCTTTATGCTTTGCACAGTGGAGGCTTCTGTTGGGGTGCAACAGGAACTCAAATGAGAAACATCACATTTAATGATACACTCTTCCTCCGAAATAAAATCCATTATCTACGTAACACATCAGAGATCATGAGTTAGTCGTAACTACACAAACAACTTCTCAGGCTAGTCTGCAGAACGTAGCAATTGGAAGGTCTGCCGTGCCCCAGACAAGCTACTTAGTACCAGGGGGCCAATTGCTAAAAGGTTAATTTTGGACTTCAAGCAGACGTTTGAAGCAGATGACACTTCGGAGGCAGGATGTTTGTTCCCTACAGGAAAAACCTAGGCTCTTTCTGCTTCCCCTTCACACGTTAGTCAATTCAATTTTCAAAACACAGCTTGCCCTGGAGAACACCTGTGAATCATGTCAGCTAGCCCCGGAACAAAAGGGCAATACTGACGAGAACTGCGCACACAGAGCTAATCAGTGCAGCAGCACGGATTTGACTTCTGAAGCAGCGTGCCACCTGTCCTTTATTTAAAGCACCGGCTCCTATTGCAATATCTGATACCTCTTGTCCCAGAGAAGTGCTACGATTAAAGGCCATTATTTGTAATGCAGATTGTCTCGGGTGTTTAGCACCAACCATATTTACGTGTCAAGACACTCCAACCATCCCAGAAGCGGTCCCACTTAAAGGGGCACTGAACGTGGAAGCAAGCTGCCACTGCCTGCTATCGCACAGCCTGACTTAACACGGCACAGCGACAACAGCTGCTGGAGACATCAGGACAGAAAGTAAATAAGTCGGAAGCTGGAGTTCGCTCTGGATCCAAAGAACTGGTGCCAAGCTGGCTGGGCGCCTGACAGCACATACGCTACTACTTTGGATAGCGTTACTTCTTAATGAAAAAGGAGACAAAAGCTAAACTACAAATACAAAAACCTAAATCCCTCACATGTAATTACTGCAAACTCATAATCCCCTGGAATTATTTGGTTATCAGTCTGCCCGTTATTGAACTCAGACAGTCAAGCTTTAAAACAAGCTAGTAATTCACTGTGCTAGTACAACTCTGTCCAACTTCCTCTTGTATCCTCTGAGCCGCTAAGTATCAAACACTGCTTTTTTTAAAAAATACTGTTTGTAGTAAACAACTACTGCACTCTTGTTTAAAGGAACATGGAAAAAACTTCGCCTATGGTTAGACAAGATTCTTTGTCTCTCTTACCAATTGAGTGCCATTTAAAACTAGTTAATTCATTAGAATATTCATATTCAGTCTTCCTTCACTAGTTAATTCACTGGGAAATATACTCTGCCCTGTTTATCTTGATGAAAAGAGAAATAGGAAAGGACATGATAAAAGGTACAGGAAATAATGAATGGCATACAGGAGGAGATTGGGCATATTTTATTTATGTAATAAAAGGGAGATTAAATTAAACTGAAAGGCAGAAACGTTTAAAGGTGATAAATGGAAATATGTTCTCTTCACCCAAACCACAATTGGCCCAGGGAACTCATTGCCACTAGGTATCATTGAGGTCAAGAGCTTAGCAGGCCTCAAAAAAGTGCTGGACGTTTATATGGATAACAAGAAACCCTAGTTATAATAGTAAGGATTAAAAATTCAGGAGTTTTGGAAGGGATGTAAAACTCTCATGCTGCAGGACATAAGCCAACCTCTAACTATTGGGGGTCAGGAGGACACTCCCTGGGGGCAGGCTACCCCATAACTGTGCACAGTTTTTTTGTACATTTCTCTGAAGTAGCTATTACTGGCCAGGTGGTCTACGGCTCTGATCCAGTCTGGCAAAACCTATCCTACACTAAGGCACAAGAACTAGATAATTGTAGGTTGTTGGACACCCTGGATGGGCTTGTCCAGTAGGCTAAAGCTAGTAAGCAAATCCAAGGCAATCAGACAACTGGTTTCAAGCAAACTAGAAGAAACAGAATGCTTCAATAAGGATTTTACTTGAACCCAAGTCAAAACGATGATGAAAATATACATAAATATGTATGAATGAATGTGAAGCATGCATAGTTTATGACTCTTTCATTAGAGAATTATATTCAGGTGATATATTAAAATGGCAGTGTTCTGTCAAAATCATGGGAATGCATTGGGTTAGCATTTGCTGTTACAGAAAGTCAATTGTGAAGACAACTGTACAAAAGATTATCTGTGTCTTTTAGTTCATGAATCAAAATTCAGCATCTGAAAAAAATTATTTTTTTCCTTTAGAAAAATCCCATGTTTCCACCAGAGGTTATGGAAAAAACCCACAGGTTAAAATGCAGTCAGCGACTGCCATCTTGTGGCAACAATATGTCATGGATACTGGATCTACAGATGGAACAAACAAGGGAAAGAAGTTTTGGTGGAGTCACAGACGTCATCATTTCCACAACCTCCAGTTTCTTCTACTGGTGTTTCCAACTTAAACAGTAAAAATGCAGGTGGGGATAGGACAGCAACATCCTCGACTCACTGACTCAGATGCAAACAGAGAAGAGTAGTGAGAAATGAAGCAAAATAAGGCTTTATAACCAATTATTTTATGTAACAAGCATTAAGTCTATCAGGAACTGAACACCAATTTGCCTGGATAACTCAGTGCTTGGAAATCAGCAGGTTGTTTTTCCTCTGTGTCGTTGTGCTTACATTTTAGTGCCAAGTGCCTAAGAGTTATTTCCTTAAAAATTAACAAGCTTTTCCAAGCCCCGGTCCTTGAAGACTGGTCAACAAGAGAACATTTTGTCCCTCCTGAAATCCAATTTTAGTTCAGTGCATAGAAAGTATGTTGGTTTCACCTATTCTTTTGCCATGTCATCTTTCTATTGCTATTCAAATTTTTAAATGCACTGGGAATGTATCTTTTTAACAGGTTTGCTCCTCAGTCAACTGCCCCCCCCAAATCCATCCATATCTCAGTACCAGTGTTGTCCGGCCACCTCTTGCCATGATATCTGAGTGCCTTCAAGGTTAGAATGGAAAAATAGTGAAATCCCTAGGCCTGGTGTACACTGGGTGGGGAGGCGGTGTGAGCTAAGCCGGTCTAAGTTACGGAACTTCAGCTACGAAAATAGCGTAGCTATTGGCCCCCACTGCATTAGGGTTGGCCCCCACTGCATTAGGGGTCACAGAAAATGGTGCTTGCAGAATACTTCTGTTTGGAGGGGGTGAGGGGAGGAGAATAGTGATAGTGAATTTCATTCTGGTTGTGATGGAAAGGTTTTTAATCTTGCAGTTTATCCTTAAAATGGCCATACTATGGATTCATCTACTCTCCTCTAGAACAAGTGGGTTCTTGTGCACAAATAATATGGTTTTAAAAACAAATTACCTGTATGGGAGCTAGGAGTAATAGGTCTCTGCTGCTTTTTGGTCTGCTATAATTTTAATTATTATTCATAGCATGTCTACTGAAATTGGTGTTTAACAGCTTGGTCATTTTAAATCATGCTGGGATGAAAGTTTAGCAGTTTTGAACAGGCTGCGATTAACCCAATGCCAGGTTCAGTGCAGAACTACCTCCAGCTGTCATCAGCCAAAAGGAAAAGAGCTGTGACACAGGACTCAAGCCTGTTGGGGGTGGGGAGAGAAAGGGTGTGGATCTCAAAAGACCACTGTCAAAAGACAAAAAGAAAAGGAGGACTTGTGGCACCTTAGAGACTAACCAATTTATTTGAACATAAGCTTTCGTGAGCTACAGCTCACTTCATAGGGTGCATCCGATGAAGTGAGCTGTAGCTCACGAAAGCTTATGCTCAAATAAATTGGTTAGTCTCTAAGGTGCCACAAGTCCTCCTTTTCTTTTTGCGAATACATACTAACACGGCTGCTACTCTGAAACCTGTCAAAAGGCAGGCACAAAAATCCAACAGGAGGCAAGAGAGCAAAAAGGTACTTAAAATGGAGACAGGAATCCGAAGGAAACTCAAATCTAAACTAATCGTTTTCAAAAGCAATTAGTATGTTTGGGTAACTCAGCTTCTAAGTGCCCAACTTGAAAGAGTGCTCAGCACTATCTGAAAATCAGGCCCCTTTAAGATGTCTCAAGTTGGGCTCTTGCGGGAAGGGGAAGAGGGAGAGAATCAAAGTACCCATAGTTACTGATTGCTCTTGAAAATGTAGGCCTCGTGATGTACAGCCAAACCCTGGCAAAATTATATTCAAGCTGGTAGGTAAATGCTCATCCCATCTCTCCATCCGCACCCCTTGCTCTCATATATAGGTACCTGTCACTAGTGATGATAGCTAATATCATCATAATAAAATAAGCTCTCTTACTGTCAAAGGTTTCCTTTAATCATTTGTGTGGTCTCATCACCATTAGATTATTAAGGCAAGGAAGAGGATTTGCACTGTAAAATCTGCAGTTTTCTTCCAAATTTTGTGAACTGTTGAAGAACAGTTGCTACTAATGAACCAGCTTCGTGACTGATTGCTTCATTTCTGTCATTTACCTGCTTGCCAAATGGAATTGCCCAGATCTGCCTGAGGAGATTTCCTTGCACCGACAAATCCCAATGCATCTTCCAAAAACTGTATTTTCTTGCTAAACTGCATCTCCAAGACTGGGATTACTTCTGGCATCTTTGCTGACAACAGCCGATAAGAGGTGTCTGGCTTCCCAATAAACCTCTGACGGATGCTGATCTCATATGGTGTATGAACTTTGACATCATCTACATCTTTCAATTCAAACCGGTGAATGACCTGAGAATTGGAGTCACTGATTTCCAGGCCAGAAACCAGAATTGTGAATTTTCCTGGCATGACATTAGAATTCGTTCTGTTGGTGATGATAATTGGAATTCTGATTATGACTCCTTCCTGGTTCTTCGACCCTGAAATCGTGGCTTCTTCCTTTGGCTTTGCTTCCAATGGCCCCTTCCAGAGTTTGCCACGGAATGGCCACCAAGAAGGCGATTCAAGTTCTGTCAACAACCTAATGGGGAAGAGAGGATATAAAAAAGAGTGAAATTCAGCAGGAAATCCCCACCATCCTCCTACCTCTGAACAAATTATCTTTCTTGAATAAGAACAAACACTTGAAAATGAACTCTTCATTCCTATAATCATTTTAAAAAAACCCACTTTGCATTTCTAAAGCATATTGCATCCAGAGATCTCAAAGCACTTTAGAAATAGGAGGGAGAAACCACAGCACCCCACTGTTAAAGCAAGGGAAATAAGTGGCTCATTCAAGCAAGTCTAGGTCAGAGCTGGGAACCAAAACTGGGAATCAAGTCCCCTATTTTCACCATGAATATGTGCCAGATGTTCAAGTTTATTATTTGTTACCTAGGCACTGAGGACACACTGTGCTGTGTGCAAAAATCTGGAACTTACTGGTGGGGGGAATATGAGGGCTGATGTCCCTTGGGTGTTTTCTGTCAGTGTTAGAAGCAATGCGACACAGAGGATTTGGGGGGCTAGGAGCAAAATATGAACTGAGGCCCCCCCACATCCTTCCCAAAAAATGACCACTAAGGGGAGGCCCAAAGTGGGTGGGGGAAGGTTGGAGAGCAAGCTGATCCCACATTCACTCCGCTGGGGCTAGCCCAGCTTCCTGCTCTGGGTGTTGCAATCTGGTTCATGGGGTCACAGCATGACTCAGGGTCGCCAGGTCAAACCTGAGTGGTGCTGCGACCCTGTGAACCAGACTGTGATGCCACTTGGTCTGGCGCCCTCTCTAATGGGGGGCCCGGTGCATCCATCTCCCCGCCCCCACCCCCCAGACCAAACTGAAAAGTCTGCAGGTCAACCGAAAGCAGAATCGGCATCTTTACATTAGAACTGTTTTACTTTGGCTGTTACCTAGTAGTAGACGCTTAGTTAGTAATGTGATTTTCACTTTCTAAAGCCATTTCTAACGAAGCTAGAAGATAAAGATAAGACAACTTAAAACAAACAGCCTCACACAACAAATGCCAGGATTTTACTTCTGTAAAAGCTCATTGAGACATCTTGGCACAATAAGGCCCCTAATACGAGATTTGCTGGTTTATTGGCATTTGTTGGAGGTGTGTTTGGCTTAATCATGTTTGTATTTTCCATGTCCTAGAAAGGTACTATCCAATGCAATGATGCTTCATGTTGGCACTATCTTGCAAATAAGTAATTATATGAATATTAAAGCTGTTCTACATGAGATTTTGAGACGTCAAGATCCTGTTTAGTTTGGCTGCAAACACAGAACTTAATCTCAAAAGGAAGCTATAACCAAATACACTTTGTTCACAAGCCATCAAAGTTCTGTACAAGGTTCAAACAGGCCTGCTAAAAGAAATCCATCTGCTTTGAAAAAGAAAATTAAGACAGGCCAAAAAGAAATCAAACTGGGAACAAGCCAGTGCATTTATAATAAAAGAGGAAAGCCGAATAAACTGCTTCAAGAGCCTACTCCCAACTACAATATGAATATAAAATATTTATGTCAACAGCAGGCAAGAGGAGTAATGGCTCTGGAGCAGACTACGGAGATCCTGTACTCCTCCAAAAAGCGAGAGGTTGAGAGTGATGGAGCGGAAACTTTTCAAGCAGAATTCTAAAGTGTCAGACTATTGCTGCTTTAGGGTCCCATTCTGTAGCCATGAAGTTCAATAGCAGTTTCATGCACAGAGAAACTCTGAAAACCACATCATGGAAGCATGCACCATCTTCCCAGGCCAAAGCAGCACTATAGGGCATCGACACCCTGAAGCAGTGGCTCTCAACATGCGGCCCAGTCAGCACAGAGCTGCGGCCCATGTGACATCTTCAGGGCCATAGAGGTTGTATTGTATGCGGTCCACAATAGTAAATAGGTTGAGAACCACTGCCCTGGAGTCAGTTTAAAACAATCTTTTAAAGCATTAAAAGCAGGAGTGGCCAACCTGAGCCTGAGAAGGAGCCAGAATTTACCAACGTACATTGCCAAAGAGCCACAGTAATACGTCAGCAGCCCCCCCATCAGCTCCCCGGCCTCCAGCACCTCCCACTCACCGGATCAGCCCTCCCCCTCCCTCCCCGCACCTCTTGATCAGCTGTTCGCTGGCATGCAGCACGCTCTGGGGGGCGGGGGAGGAGCGAGGGCATGGCAGGCTCAGGGGAGGGGGCGGGAAAGGGTGCAGTGGGGGCAGGGCCTGTGGCAGAGCCATGGGTTGAGCAGTGAGCACTCCCCGGCACACTGACAAGTGGGCACCTGTAGCGCCAGCCCCAGAGTCGGTGCCGCATATTAACTTCTGAAGAGCCCCATGTGGCTCCGCAGCCACAGGGTCCGGTTTCTACACGAAACACAACATGATAGTATTCTCCACTTTGTTTTTATCTGAGGTTTATCCTTCTCTCCACTTCCTTACCCACCATGAGGCAGTGACATTTTGGTTGTGTTATCAGTCTGATTGATGACAAGATTTTGCACTTGCACAGACCCTCTGAACGATCTTGCCAACTGTCCTTGGCTTCCATGGAGCTCACAGGATGTGCATCAAATTGCAGGTTCAGGGTCTTTGGTTGTAAACCCCCAAGGGCAGGGAACTTGTGTCATGTGTATCTAAAGCGTCTTGCACACCAATGACATTATATCAACAGATTTATAAAACTGGATAAGTCTGTTTTTGTCTTTGAAGATTAAGTCAGACCAGACTCAATTTTGCTCATTGACATATCCATGCAATTCCAGTTGAAGGCAACTGGAGATGCGCGTGCACACGAGGGTAGGATTGGGCACACTGTATATTAAAAGGTTTCAGAGTAACAGCTGTGTTAGTCTGTATTCGCAAAAAGAAAAGGAGTACTTGTGGCACCTTAGAGACTAACCAATTTGATAAATTGGTTAGTCTCTAAGGTGCCACAAGTATTCCTTTTCTTTTTGTATATTAAAATACACAGTACATTTAACATACCGTATATACTCGTTCATAAGCCAAATTTTTTTAGTAAAAAAGGGCAGCATCAGAGAAGGGGGTAGGCTTATGAATGGGTATAGAGAGGGGGAGAGGTGAGACACAGCGCCCGCCCCCAACAGTGGGGGCAAGGAGAGTCAGCACAGCCAGCAGAGCCAGAAGGGAAGAGGCGGGGCCAGAGCCTCTCTGCTTCTGGCCATGCTGCTCTCCGCCCAGCCGCTGAAGCAGCCGCAGCTCCGGGGCTGGCATGATAACCAATTGGCACATATTGTGGGCTGCAGCGGGGCTGGCAGGCTGCAGCTGCGCCATGCGGCCCCGCCCCCCAGAGCAGGCTGTGGCCGCGCCGCCCGGCCCGCTGGAACGTGCTGCGGCCGTGCAGCCTGGTGTGGCCCGCCAGAGCAGGCTGCGGCCGCACTGCCCAGCCTGCGGCCGCACTGCCCAGCCTGCCAAAGCAGCTCCAGACAGGCCAGAGACATCCTCCCCTGGCCCTCCCCAGATAAGGTGGGAAGGGATGGGATGGGGAGAGTGTGAGGATCCCGGGCTAGGGGTGGGGTCATGTGGGGGGTAGTCACAGGGGTTACTCTCCTGACCCCCAGCTTCTCCCCCGCAAAAAATGTCCCCACCAGTTGCTGCCCCGGCCCGTCAGGGAAAGCAGCTGGCGCGCCGGGACACTTTGTTTACTTAGGTTTACCTCCATGCCTGCGCACGCTCGAGGTAAACAAACCATCTCGGCCCGCCAGCGGCTTATCCTGATGGCCCGAGAGCCAAAGTTTGCTGATCCCTGAATTACAGGGTCGGCTTATGAATGGGTCATAAAAATTCTCCATTTTTACTTATCCATCTTGGGGGTGGGGGTCAGCTTATAAACGAACCAGCTTATGATTGAGTATATACAGTAATAATCCAAAGCACTCCACAAAATAAGGTTATGCTGAGTTTTGAGCATTTGAAGTTGTTAGTGTAATATAAAGGTTACACTTTCTGTATGTAATATTTACATTTGTTTCTTGAGAAAGGGGAAAATAGATTAACACACTGATCTCTTGACTGATTTCACAGTGTACTTCTACCATCCCTAGCATGTACAAAAGTTTTTTCCGCGAATCAGGTATGTTACACATCTTTAAAGGGTTTGTTATTAGTCTCAACTCCTTTGTCTTGACCCATAGATAAAGTAGCAAGACACAAGATTAACAGCCAATTTATGACGGACAGACTCCGTTCACACAGCTTGGCTTGCCCAGTGTCCACTGTATTTTCCAATCTCTTTGTGTACCATAGTAGGGGCTCAGACACAGATTCTCCTGCCTCTCAGGAGAAGGCTCTCAATTTAGGCATGTGTTTGAGGTTTTGGCAAGGCAAGGATGCAATGTAACCATGCCTGCCCTCGGCCCCTCCCTCTGGGATTTCTTTGTGTTGGGCCCCACCCGCTTGTGAAGCTTCCCAAATGCAAAGTTTTCTTTCTCCTGCCTGGAAGAGAGAGTTTTATCTTTTACAAGCATAGCAGGAACAGCATCTTTCAATGGAGTGCTTTGGATTGGTAAAATCCCCTCAGACAACCCACTTTCTGTTCCCAAAAGATCAGCTGGGAGGACTCTCCCCTCCAGGAGATCTGTCCCCCAGTTTTCCCTTAAAATCTGATCCACAGGTGAGGGGTCTTGCATTTCAGATGCAGATCCTTCACCCTCCTCCGGCGGAAAAGCCTCCCTAAAAGGTTGGGCAAACCCTCCTGTTCCCCCTCACCTTCCGTCTGGCCTTCCTTCTCTGGGCTCCCCTCTGGGGCAGACACTCTCCTGTGTCCCGCAAAAGGAAAGGTGACCCTGATCCAGTTGTGGGCTCACAACTACCAACTATAACAGACCCTTCACTGGCCAGCAAAATCAATTCCCCTCCCTTCACTCAGGTTGGGCTTGTTTCCAGCTACCACCACAGCAGTCGTCAGGACCCCAACTTCCATCTCCGAGATACAGGTCTCCGTGCACCCTAGGGCAGGACCTGTCCCCTGCTGACCTGCAACTTTCTGGCAGTCAGCAGCTGGGAAGGCCTTCCTGTTACAAGGTGGAACATCCCCTTCCCCCAGGTCGATGATCACAGGACAGGAGCTGGCTCTATGCAGCCTTGAGCCCCGGCGCTACAGGAACTGGTTACGACCATCTCTGCAAGTAACTTTAGATCACAAGGTATCACAAGATAGAAAGCTGTAACAGACAAGTATGGTGAAATTGCTGATTGGTATTCTGCTGTTGCCTGTTATTGCTAGCTTTGGATATTTTAGGATGAGAGCGTCAGCAGATGTTCCACTGCAAGAATGGCATGATAACCAACTGGCACATATTGTAATAAGCTTGAGGTAAATGAAATAATAACCTATGGGAAGAAAGCACCCCAACACTATTAGCATGAGGAAGTTAGGTTTTGGACAGAGAAGGCTGGACATCCTTATGAATATTCATGGAGGCCATAAAACCCTATAACAGGGCTAACCACATGGCCTACGCCATCGCAATCTTCTTGGCAAGCCAGATATAGGACCACTCATGGATCACCTGTCTCACCTGTTCTAGGTCTCCATAATGGCGAGAGTATATGGCTACTTAGATACTGGATATCTTGACTGTCCTGTATTACCTCTACCTACTTTGCTAGGTTGGAGAATCTGTGATTTTGCTAATTGTGCTAATAAAAACATTACAAGGTTAAGGGGCCTTTCCTAAGTGTGAGTGTCTCTCCTGTGCACACCGAGGTTCTCATTCTAATTATTCTGGGTCTGATTCGGCAGCAAAACTCTGCCAAACTTCAGAATGTTAATTTGGGAATTCTACCCAGGCTTAGAAGAGAAATTTTGTCTCAGCCTTAACTATAAAACATTTGGTACTGCGAACTAGTGCAGTGAGTAAATGCTGGTATAATACTTTGTGGTCCTCTGGGATATCTAATTGTAAGATCATGACAAAAATATACAAAATAGCATTTGGCAGGTAATTAACAAGGTTCTATAAAGCCATGCTTCCCAAGCTTTTATTGAAAAGAAATCATACTACACAAATATCAACCAGCTAGAAATGTAAAATAACTCTCAAGTATAAAAATATACCCAAGACTGTATTATACTGCTGGAAGCCAAATGCTTCATGCACAGTTAAAAGGAATTATTTTCTATTCAGGGGTAATTTATTCTGTTGCCATTCTATTGATTTCAGGTTTTAATAAGGCATCTTTTATTGTGGTATTTAATGGAGAGTCATTTGCTGTCTTTCTTTCTTTCTTTTTTTTAATGCAATGAAGTCACTAGGATGAAATTCTGCCCTCTGCACAGGAGGCCAGCACAAGATCTAGGTACCACTTAAGTCCCACAAAATTGGGAACGAACTTAAAGGCTCATGTAGGATATTAGTGGTGCAAAGGACTTGTGTGCTGGCCCTCTGCACACAGGTGAATTTCACCCTATGCACATAATAATTTCAGCGCATGAGAAGTTGAGCTATTGGCTGGCTCTTCTTCCCAGAAGGAGACACTGGTGCAGATGGTCAACTCCACCTGTAAGAAACTCAGGTGAGCCACTTGCCATGTTGACCAGTCTCCAAAGTGGTTTGTGTTGGACATTAATTATGGCATTAGACATCGATTACTGCTCTTGCACAAGGGCAGCACCACCACAAAGCTGATGCTGCTCATGCAGCCTATTAATCAAGTTGGCTAAAAAATAATTAAGGGGTTAATGAAAAACACACATTAAGGACTCCTGCACAACACTGAAAAATATCATGGGAAAGAAGATTACAGACATAGATACTTTTTACACACACACACACACTAGAAAGTTGCAAAAGAAGGCACTGGCTGAAGAGTTTAATGTGACTATTTCCCTGATCTATGCTAATTAACGTAGGACTTTGGCACAATAGTTACAATAAAGTAAATTGATTGGTGTTCAAGTGCTATGAATTTGCTTTTTTTCCCCCTGTACAACATATGTGACTTCAGCTTAAGAGGAGAAAGCTGTCACCATCAGCTGTTTGAAAAATAAATTAAAAACTCAAACAAGAAAAGTGCAAAGTCAAAACACCTCAGTAAACTAATGATTTCTAGGTACAGTTGTAGGCTGTTTGCCTGTCAGCTAATCCCTAGATGCAGTAGATAAACAGAAACTCAATTAGCATTTGTTCAATGTCTGCCTTTATTCTACCCATCTGTAAATCAAAGCATCTAACTTTCTTCAGTTTCATGAAGACAAACAATATGTCCCCATGTATCTTAATCTAAAACAAATGTCTCTTCCTAAAAAACAATGAACATTGACTTTCTGAATCATTGTTTATTGACAGAGAACTTTAAAAGCTGCTACTGAAGTTTTCAATTTCCTTGGCTTTTCATTAAAGGATGTAGAAAATATAACCAGAATCATTGTGAAATCAACAAACACTTGCTCACAGATGTTATACCCACTGGAAAATAGAAACTTCTTCCACAAGAAATTAGTCTGAATTTCATTATATCTGTGTCTTTATGCAACTGTCCCAGATTCCAGAAGGAAGCTTTCAGCTGCAGATTTCTAACACATTACAATATACTTAGCTCTACAAGTCTACTTCATGCCACTGCTGGATTCTACTTGCAGCATCCAACCTCTTACAAACAGATTACATTTGCCTTCCATCTCAGTAATTGTTAAAAGCCGTATAAAAGACAAAATGTTCAAATTTAGGTGCTGAGCACCCGCTACTCTCACTGACTTCAATGTGAGATGTGGAAACTCAGTATCTCTGAAAAACAGGCCACTTATTTTAGGGTCCTAAATATGGCTTTAAGTGTGTAACTCATATGAAAGGTTTGTCTTAAATGTTCTAAGAGGAAGCACACGCAGTTTGGGATCTGAAAACAAAAGAAAAAAGAACCAACATAGGTTTTCTGTTCCTTACAAGAAAAGTACTTTCTGCAGATACAATTTAGCTGACATTTTGATCAACATGGCGCAAGACAAAACAGAACCCAGCAGCTCATTCTTCCACAGCTGTATTGATTCTTCTGGCATCTAACAGTAGTGAGCATATGTAGTGAAAAGCAAGTGGTTGCACAATTTGAAAACACATGTAGAACATGGAGGTCCCATTTCTACAGTCATTTTCCCAACTACAGCTGCACTAAGGCCAAAATTGCAGGCTGCATGCTCAATACGTGTGCACGGAGGGGGAAGGACATGCAGAGCTCTCACATGTCCCCTCTGCAGTGAAAAGATCCATCTAGCAATGGATTTTCCAGCTCTGCCCCATATACCAGAGGCGGGCAAACTACGGCCCGCAGGCCACATCCGGCCTGCGGGACCCGTTCTGCCCGGCCCCTGAGCTCCTGGCCAGCGAGGTTAGCTCCCGGCCCCTCCCCTGCTGCTCCCCCTCCCCCACAGCCTCAGCTCGCAGTGCTGCCAGCGCTCTGGCCAGCGTGGTGGTGTGGCTGGCTCCGGCCAGGCGGCGGGGCTGTGAGCTCCTGTTGCTCTGAGCTGCATGGTAAGGGGCAGGAGGTCCCGGGGGGCAGTCAGGGGACGGGGGGGTTGGATGGGGTAGAGGTTCCGGGGAACAGGGATGGTTGGATAGGTGTGGGAGTCCCAGGGGGCCTGTCAGGGCAGGGGTATGGATAGGGGCGGGGCAGTCAGGGAGTCAGGGGACAGGGAGAAGGGGGGGTTGGATAGGGGGTGGTCAGGGGACAAGGAGCCGGGGGGGGGGGGGGGGGAGAGGAGGGTTGGATGGGTCAGGTGTTCTGAGCGGGGGCGGGAAGTGGGAGGGGGCGGATAGGGGGCGGGGACCAGGCTGTTTGGGGAGGCACAGCCTTCCCTACCAGGCCCCCCATACAGTTTCTCAACCCTGATGTGGCCCTCGGGCCAAAAAGTTTGGCCACCCCTGCCATACACACTAAAGCACAGGGAGGAGAGCTGAGTTCAGTGCCGTGGTTACGCAGCGGCTGAAAAGACCCCTCCCTTACAGAGAAAAACCATAGCAGGGGCTCTTCACATGCACAGAGGAGGAGGTAAAATTTACCCCAAGTGAAAATTAGTTTGGTGTGTTCTCATCCTAGCCCTAGGAGAGGATTATCGACATCACAAAATCACCAGGCCATCTGACATACTCAGCACTCCCTAATTAACACAAAACTGGAAGAATAAAGCATTGCAACTTGAAAAAAGGTGCATGGAAGGGAGTCACGTGAGTACTGAATGTGAAAATCTTACAGTAAGGTTTCAGACAAATTCAATATAAACTATCAATTACTGTTCAGCTCCAGTTATGCTACTGTACCTGTCTGCTACATCCATTTCAGAGTCAATCTTGTTCAGTCCTTTCATGATGTTATCAAACTGTTCACCCTGATAGTGGAGCACCTTTGTTGTATCCTCCATACGTTTCTGGGATGCAGACAGTAAACCAGTCAGTTCTTTCCCTTTCGTCATCTGCAGAGAATCTGCCTGAGCTCCAGCCCCTGGACACGACAGCAGCTGCTCCCTCCAGAAGTGCTCCAGGATGTTGAAGACCACATTTCTATTGGGCTGGAGGGAACTGAACCAGTGCTTGGTGTTCTCCTTCTCCAGAATTGTGAGGGAGCTGAATATTAAACTGGAGGACTCCTTCTTGATCTCACTGATGCTGGAAAGATGGAAGCTGACCAGAAGCTCTCTGGTCTTGTCAGCTGTAAATCTGACCACAACAGGAGTCAGTGAGAGTCTGCCAGAGACCCATCGTTTCTCAGTGTCTACATAATAGGAACAGGGCCACGCATGGATACATATGTCCGCATTCATTAGCTCGCTGTTAGGATCCTCTTCTACAGTGACGACAGAGCTGTCACCTTCTAAGTGGAAAGCAGAAAACACGTAAACAAGGCAGAAAAATACATCTGAGGTGATTCTTGTAAGTTAGGGTACACAGATCAAGGATGACCCCATAGGCACCATACTGGTGGGTAACTGACCCCAGGCGCCAGCCATCTTTCAGTGTTGCCACTAGGTCATCTGAGGTATGCAGGTAACCATGGTTTGGCTGCTGTGAGCTTTAGGGGTGGAATTAGCCACCTCTTCTGATCCATCTCCAATTTCACCTTGAAAAGACTCCTCTTTTCAAAAAAAGGTATTTTACTACTGTTTCCTCTGAAAGCAACTCCAGCCTTCCCCAGCCTCTCCTCTCCATTCCCAAATGATCAGGTATCACTGAAATACTTTTATATTGTGTATTTATGATATCTGAATCATTAGTATATGGTTGTATTTTGATAATCTGTAGTGCTGTGGGTGCCATGGCTGGGGTGGTGATTTATAAATAAGATACTTTTATATGCATGCTTTATTTAGCATATTTTTTTAAAAAAATACACCAAAATAAAGTATAGTTAGTGAAAAATTCCATCTTTGTAAAAACGGCCCAGGCTTTCATTTGTATGTCCCTTTCCATACACGTCAATGAATACATTATTGTAAACAACACATAAGGCATTAGCTGCCTATTCACCATGTCTCAAAGTGCTGCCCAGGGGCATTCAAAGGTTAAGAGAAGCAGAAATGATTTCTATTATTCTAAGCACAAAAGACAACTTGTTTGATTTACCAAAAGATACCAATGCATCCCCGTAAGAATTCTTCACTGTTTAGCATGAACACTGTATAGCTCTTAAAAAACTTCTTTGGGCAAACATAAGCAAGTGGCCCTAACAGCCTGCTCCTACCACAATACACATGTGCTCCATAGGATCCAAACTCATGCCAGCCCTGGAGTTTCCTTTATTGTCGACTTAAACATCCCAAGCTCAACTGTTCCTATGGCAACCCCTATGTCCCTAGTTCCCTTAGCCCAGGAGTGGGAAAACTATGGCCAGTGGGTCACATCCGGCCCGCCAGCTCATTTAATCCGGCCTTTGAGCTCCTACTGGGAAGCGGGGTCGGGGGCTGCTCCACGCACACGTGCCACAGCTCCACACAGCTCCCGGAAGCAGCAGCGGCATGACCCCCTTCCCCCCCCGCGCCGGCTCCTACATTTAGGGGCAGCCAGGGAGCTCCGCGCGCTGCCCCCGCAGCTCCCATTGGCTAGGAACCGCTGCTTCTGGGAGCTGCTTGAGGTAAGCGGTGCCCAGAGCCTGCACCCCTGAACCTCTCCAGTGCCCCAACCCCCTGCCCCATCTCTGATTCTCCTACCACCCTCCAAACCCCTGGATCCCAGCCCAGAATACCCTCCTGCACCCCAAACCCCTCATCCCCAGCCCCACCCCAGAGCCTGCACCCTCAGACGGAGCTGTCACCTCCTCCAACACCCCAACCCCCTGCCCCAGCCTGCAGCCCTCTCCCACACCGTGAGCTCATTTCTGGCCCCAACCCCGAGCCCTCACCCACCCACCCTCAACCCCCTGCTCCAGCCCTGATCCCCCTCCCGCCCTCTGAACCCCTCGGTCCTAGCCTGGAGCACCCTCTTACACTCCAAATTCCTTATCCCCATCCCCAACCCAGAGCCTGCACCTCCAGCTGGAGCCCTCACCCCCCCCCCCCCCGCACCTCAACCCCCTCCCACACCCTGAACTCCTCATTACTGGCCCCACTCCAGAGCCCTCACCCCCTCCTGCACTCCAACCCCAATTTCATGAGCATTCATGGCCCGCCATACAATTTCCATACCCAGATATGGCCCTCAGGCCAAAAAGTTTGCCCACCCTGCCTTAGCCTCAGAGGGACATTTAACCTAAACCTTTTATAAAAGGAGTTAGAGTGAACAGGATCCACCTGGTCTGACTGCCGGGATGAGTCATGGAAATAGCTCCACACCTTTGCGCAAGGTTCTAGAACCTGACACCCATTACACAACACACATGCTTGTCACGGGCATAAAAGGAATTACTTGTCTTTGATCACATCTACACCTGTCAGGCCTTTCTCTGAATCTGGTCAGTAAATAACTGGCAGAAAGTGATTTTTTTCAGCGCTTTTATGTTTTCCATGAAACCAGAGATGACCAAGAGACGAATACAGCCATCATTATGATGCCTACAATTTATTCTATGTAATAATACTCATCATCATCATCCTCCACGCTTAAATTTATCCTGCTGGAATGTAACAGCCAAGCACACAACAGAGTTGAAAGGATGCCACTCTGGTCCTCAAAGAACTCAGGACCGATGGGCAAAGCTGTTAAACAAAATGTGACAGAACATAGTTGCTGTAGCAGCTTTGCCTTCTGAACACACATCTGGACTAAAGGCAGCAACGCTAAAGGGCAGAGATGAGGGAAGAGGCTCCAAGGAGAAGACACTGGGAGACCCAACAATGTTCCAATATGCGAGGAGTAGCACAAAATGTTTTAACTGCTGAATTTTGGGCTACGGTAATATCACTTGACCTGTGGGTCCAGTGCCTACCCAAACTTCACTGGCAACTTATGATGTCACGATAGCAAGAATAATCAACAATTTTATGGAACTATCTGTAAGTCCAGCAAGGGACTCTGATTAAATCGTATCCCTGAAGAATGGTTTGTTCATGTCAAAAACTCAAAGATGGATTCATAACTTTAGTGCACATGTCTTTGGTGCAAAAGGAGAGAGGGAGACAAGCACACAGCTTCCAAAAATACATTTGGACCATCTCCTGCTCTGGTAGTCCTCTGCTTCTTTCTTTTGTCCTGTGACCCACCTTGTTCCTCTTTAAATTTCTTTCATTCCCCCAGAATTTTAATACTCAAATTGTAAGAATGTGTACATTCCACAAGTTATATAAACAGCCACATTGTGTTCCTTACTTATATTACGTCTTGTGAGCAGACACTGAATAATAGTGATTTAAATGCTCATGTATTAATTATCTTATTGAAGTCTTTGATGTACTATAACAAAAATTACAGATCCTCAGTGTTGAAACACAGGCATAAGGTACTATGGTACTTTATTTGCTGTAAGCAATTAAAAGTTAGATTATTTACACTGTATAGCCTCCAAAATCAGATTAATCTAGACAGCAATTTATGCTGTGACACTAATGACTAGTTTGATTTCAACTGTGATCTGCTTCCCCTTGTGAGAATTTTCAGGAATTCTAATACAAGACAAAAAGTTAACAATCTTCTTGCTTTGAATGTCACCAGTCTGATTCTCTTATGGCCTGCATGATACAACTAGTCGCCAGATCCTGTATATCTAAGCACATACATTCATACACACCCCCTGGCACGGACATTCCTACCTGTCGATCTAACTTTGGTTACTCACACTATTAACCACATTTATATCAACGGGCCTATTTGCATAAGGACTATTCACGCGGGGCCAGATTCTGACACACTCAAGTTTAGTACCTTACTCCACAGGTAGCCGCACTGAAAACAATGTGAGTAAGGGCACCAGAATCCAGCCCATAGCAGATGTTTGCAAGATGTATGTTTGGAATTGTAACTGGTTGTCCTAGCAGGATTACAATCCGACACACACATCATAGTATCTCCTTTACAACAACTTCAAGTCAGCTACTTTTGGGGCTGAGGACAAAATAAACAAGGCAATCCAGTAAATATAGGCAGTGTTAGCCAACAGACCAATCACAAGGCTGAGAACTAAGAGCAATGAGTTCTATGCCATCGATTTGCTGTGTGACTTGAACAAGTTGCTAAAACATTTAGCCTCCGTTTCTCCACCTATAAATTGGTGATATTTCTCTACTTCACAAGAGTACTGTGAGGCTTAGAAAGAATTATCTCAAGAAATGTTTTACTTACTATTGTTATATCTAATACATTAGATTTATACCTGAAAGGTTTGAAGAGAAAAAAACACCAATATATTTATCTGTTTTTCTAGTTTGTTTACTCTGCGCATGACAACACTTTGTGCTTAGTCAATTTTATTGTTTCCTACATATAGGCAGTCATTTTCTTTTGTTTGTGAGAGTCTTTCACACAGAAAGATGGATGAGAAAAATATTTTTAAAGAACAGTGAAGTGTGACTGTAAAACCACAAAAATTAGCAGGGATACTCCAGAGCAGGTGCAGCTAAGGGTTTTTGCCAGTACAGTTAAACCAGCAAAACCCTCCTAACGTGGAAGCAGTTATACCAGTATAGAAGTATTTATACTGGTATAGATTAAGTTGGTTTGGGGAACAGACATAAGGTATGCTAGTATAAGCGCAGTTATAACATTATAATTATGTCCACACCAGGGCTTATACCAGTATAACCTATATTGGTTCCCTTAAGTTAGTTAAACAAAACAAAAACAATAACCCACCCCTAACTGACTTGTATAACGTTTAAGTGTAAACCAGGCCTAACTTTTTGAAACTGACTAGATTTCAAATTGACTGTATACCCTTAATTACAGTTTGAACAATTTAGAGACCTATAAGTGTTTTCACCCTCTCTGTTACTATTTATTTAAATGACAGACTATTTACCATTCTGGCATTCACCTGTAAGTACTTATTTTAAAAAATTAAAACAAACAAAATAGTTACACAGTACTTAGCTTCTGCCTCAAGAAATATTAACGATCATATCAGAGACACAAGGCAAGTGAAGTAATATCTTCTAGTGGACTAAAGTCTTGAAGATATAACAATATTAAAAAAATATATTACCACCTCAGCCACCTCGTCTACCACAAATATTAATACACTTCTCACAATACCTCCGTTAAGTAAGGGAATATCAGTCCCATTTTACAGATGAGGAAACTGAGGCACAGAGCCATTAAGAGACTTGCCCAAGATCACATAGGAAGTTTGTGGCAGAGCCTGAAAAATAACCAAGGTTTTCCAACTCCCAGCCCTGTGCCCTACCCACTGGAACAAGCTGTTTCTTAGTTGTCGGGCCCGGTTGGTAATAATGCATCCTCCTACTGTTCAGTATGGCCATTCTTCGCATTCTGACTATAGGAACATAAGGACAGTTTTGAATAAAGCAACTGACTCTAAACTTTTGCCAGATCTCAGATTGGATATGAACCACTTGTAGGGGTTGGGAAAAAGTCCATAAGACCATCCTTCCTGTCTCTTTAAAGATCAAATAGCTTCCCATTCAAACAACATTTTCTCCCAGATCCAATACATAATGTAATGTACATAACTAAAATCTCTGATGCAAGCTTAACTATGGTCTTTCAACCGTGCCACCATAATTGGAATAATAAATATTATATATCAAGTTATTTACCTCTGTCTGCAGATTCAGGATTCTCAGGCAGCCTCGGGGTTGCCATCTTTGTAAGTTTGTCCTTTGTATTCAAGACAGTAGGTTAGTTTTTGTTTGTTTGCTCTTTCTATTTCTTAAAGCCCAAACAAAAAACAAATGAACTGTGGAAAGGGCAAAATCCTAGTACACCTGATACCAAAAAGAAAAAAAGTCTAATGATAAATTTTTACTAGTATCTGTATTCTTTAACTCTTGACATAAGGCAGACACCTGACGAAACTCCTCTCTCTCCAGTAGAAGAAAACAATCATCTGCTGGGGATTTACATATGCTATGTACTCTTGGGTCACATGACTTTTGACTCACTGAGGGCTATACATTCTTTATCTTGCTAGTCAGTTTCTCTCTGTGTCTGAGGACAGAATGCACAGGCAAGGATCTATTACTAATTGTGACGTCGGAAACTGTTATTTTCCACAACTATTGCATATGCATTTTCCCCATGATATGCTTAATAATCATCTTAGTTATATGGCAGGCTTTTTTGTCTCAGAGGATCCCAACGTGCTTTAGAAATTTAAATGGTATATAAACTAATCAGTCAGGAATCATTTCATTCAACAATGAAGTCACCAACCACACAGAATGTGGCAACTATTTAATAGCACACAATATTATATAACAGTTGAAGCCAAGACTTCAAGAAGCCTGATTAGCAAAGGGGGACAGACCTGCGTCCCCTCCCAACCCTGCCCCCCATCCCTCCAAAAAAGAGAGCAGGGGATGGAAAGCTGGAGGGGAAGGAATCAAATATATTTAAACATACTGTTCCAGCCATAAACTGTTTACAGTGGCTATGCTAGTGGTGAGCTGCGATTACTTCTCCTGAACAGCTAAGAGCCAGCCAGATACTCCACCTGGTAGGACCAGAAGCACCCAAAACAGAGACTGAGGAAAATGGAGCCCAGCCAGGGCCACCCTTATCCTGGCACTCCCCTATACCCAGAACTGTGCAGCAGAGACAAACCCCTCCCTGCTCCCCCTCAACACACTCTCTCTCTCTCTCTCTCGGGGGGGGGGGGGGGTCCTAAGACCCAAGCAGTGCCTGCCCTCCCCCAACCATGTGAGTTGCAGAGCGGACTCGGGAGCCAGTCGGAGACTCTACATGGTACAAGGAGAAGCAGCCAAAGCAGGGACATTTGGACATGTCAAATGTCAAAACCATTGACTATTCTGACTTACTCTGCCCAGTGCTGAGGGCTGTTTGCGTCACCCTTTTCTTCCCTCACAGGCCTGGTCTGCATTAAAGTTGGGTCAACTTAGCTACATTGCTCAGGGCTGTGAAAAACGTCACATCCTGTGAGAAGTAGTTAAGCCAACCTAAGCCCCTGTGTAGATACTGTTAGGTCAGGGGTGGGTAACCTACGGCCCGCGGGCCGGATCTGCCCGTTGGTTAATTTCATCTGGCCCATGGCACCCCCCGCTGGGCAGGGGCCACGAGCGGTGGTTCGCCCCGCTGCGGGGGAAAGACCCAAGCCTCTGCACTGCCCTGGGCAGATAGGTGGCCTGTGATTGATATTTATTGTGGGTCAATGGCCCGTGACAGAAAAAAGGGTTCCCGCCGCACCCCTGTGTTAGGTCAATCGAAGAATTCTTCTGTTGACCTAACTACCCTCTCCCCGAGAGTTGAATTTACTACAGTCCTTCCATGGCTGTAGTATGTGTTCACATTGCAGCACTGCAGCTGTGGCATTTCTAGTGTAGACAAACCCTGTCTCTTCACTCAGCTTCATTCCATTCCTGCCCTTCCTACCCTCTTCTCCCCTGTTCCCTTTCCTTTTCTTTCCCTATAGCTTATCCCCTCCTAATTAAACCCACTCCACCTCCCAAAAACATGGAACATACATGATGTTTGCTGCCTGTGTGTTAGACTCCCTTTCCTCATCCAGTCTCTGTGGTCTATTTAGACAATATTATCTCATTGTTTCTTTGTACTACTCCATCCATCTATATCAATCTGTTGTCTTATACTTGAATTGTAAGTTCTTTGGGGCAAGGACTGCCTTTTTGCTCTGTGTCTGTACAGCACCCAGCACAGTGGGGTCCTAGTGCACGTACGGGGCTCCTAGGTGCTGTAATACAAATAAATGATAATAAAAATTGTGCACAATTATTTTGTTACCATCTCCCTTACCTCTACCACTGCCCACTTTTGTCTCATTCACCAGTTACGTCTTGTCTTTTAGATTGTAAGCAATCCGAGGCAGGGACTGTCAATTACTATGCATTAGTACATCAGCCGATGCAACAGGGCCCTAGCCTGTTTGGCCTCTAGGCACTAATGCAATTTAAATGCAAACAACAACAACTGGTACAAATTAATTCATCATATAAATCAGAGATGAAAGAGACCTATTATTTCATCCATTCTGTCTTCCAGAGTCCAACTGTGATTGTTTCTCACACTGTATTTGCTAGTGTCTTGTCACTCTAGTTTTAAATATCCCAAGCAATGGTACTTCTGCTTTTACTCAGGGAGAATATTCCACAGCCTGACACATCCCACTGTTAGGAACCTTTGCTTGGATTCAGAATATGTTCCTCTCTTCCCCCCGCCTCTTTTAATTTCATTACCCCTAGTTATATCCCTGTGTATTACGTGAAATTCGACTCTACCCTCATGTTTCAACCCTTTAAATATCTGTACATCATCATGTCTCTCCCCAATCCTTTAATCACCACTTAACCAAGTCACATCTTTCACCTTTTCAATCTTTCCTGACCCCGCAATTAGTTTTGTTGTTCTTCTCTGAACTCCTACCAATGTGTCAATATTGTTCTAGTATTGTAGCACCCAGAACTGAATGTGATATTCCAGATGCAGTTGCACAAGACCTGTGTGATATCCAGGGGGTAGGATACCAGACTGGGAGCCAAGAGACCTGGATTCTCTTTCTGGCTCTGCCCCCAATATTGCTGTGTAGCCTTAGGCAGGTCCCTTAACCACTCTCTGACTCAGTTTCTGTTGAGATGATAAGAATGAGGTGATTCTCCCTCTTTTGTAAAATGCAATGAGATCACCACCTGAAAAGCATTATGTAAGTGACAAGTATTACTAATTTTTTCCAGTCTGTGACATCATGCTTCTACATATGCTGTTACATCACACTGTTAATTCCTGCATAGTTTAGCATCCACTTTCAACGTGCCTTCCCCCACCATCCCCAGCATTAGAGCATCCCACACTGAATGTCTCTCTTAGGAGTCCCCCCCCCCCCCAACAAAGAATTAGCTGCACTTTCCAAGATGACTAATCTGCAGTTGCCGGCTCATATTTCAGACCTCTCTTCGTACCGCTATTGTGCTTCTGACTTCACTGATGTTTGAAGCTTCTGCCCAGGTTAATATTATGGACGGGCTTTTGTGAAACGCTTTACACCGTCACCCCCCACGTGCAGCAGTGCCCCCGCCCCCCACCCCACTGCCCCCATCCGCAGCGACCCCCCACCCTTAGGGGCCCCCCTACTGCCCCCACCCCTAGGGGGCCCGCCACTCTCCACTGCCCCCCCACAGTGACCCCCCCACCCTTAGGGGTCCCCCACTGCCCCCACCCTTAAGGGGCCCCCCACCCCTGGGGGCCCTCCACTCTCCACTGCCCCCCCCGCAGCGACCCCCACCCCTCGGGGGCCCCACACACACCCCGCTGCCCCCCCCTCACGAGGGGCCCCATCACCAGTGGCCCCAGCAGGGATCTGTGCGCTCCCCCCTCCCCCTCTAACGAAGCGGCCGTGGGGAGCCGGGCACACACCGGGCGGGACCAACTCACCGCTCCCCCGGGAGCCACTCAGCCGTTAGCTACCGCCGCTTCTGCCCTCCGCGCCTGCGCCCGCCGCGAACTTCCATTGGCCGAGCCGCCCCCGCCCCGGTCCTCTCCAACTTCTCTCCCCCTGCGAACGTGCGGCCCCGCGCTCCAGGTTCCGGCCTTCCCGAGGCCCGCCCGCCAGGCGCAGGCGCAGCCCGGCCTCCTCGCCCGAGCCTTCGTTCCCCCTCTTCGCCATCAGCGCGCCCGCACCTAGCGAGCCGCGTCACGGGGTGCGTGCGTCGCCATAATGCGTCCGGGTAGCGGTGAGCCAGGGTGCGTGACGGGTCGGTCCCCTTACCCCCCCCCCCCCATCAGGGAACCCGGACCCCTCCCTCCGGGGTCCCTCATACCCCATAGTGGGGAACCCGGACCCCTCCCTCATCCCGGGCCTCTCACCTCCCCCCACATAGCTGGGAACCCGGACCCACCCCCCCCCGAGCTGGGACACCCTCCTCCTGGGGTGCCTCATCCCCCCCATAGCAGGGAACCCAGCCCCCCCCCCCGGACCCCTCATCCCCCATAGTGGGGAACCCGGACCCCTCCCCCATCCCGGGCCTCTCACCTCCCCCCACATATCTGGGAACCCGGACCCCCCCTCTCCCCTGGGGCCCCTCATACCCCATAGTGGGGAACCCGGACCCTCCCCCATCCCAGGCCTCTCACCCCATCACATAGCTGGAAACCCTACCCCCTCTCCCGGGGCCCCTCATCCCCCATAGCGGGGAACCTGGACCCCCCCCCATCCTGGGCCTCTCACCCCCCTACATAGCTGGGAACCCGGACCCCCCCCCAGGGCCCCTCATACCCCATAGTGGGGAACCCCAACCCTCCCCCATCCCAGGCCTCTCACCCGCCCACATAGCTGGGATGCTGCACACCCCCCCCCCCCGGGACCCCTCATACCCCATAGTGGGGAACCCGGAGCCCCTCCAACTCTCCCAAAAGTGCGACCTCTCCTCTCCAGAGGCCCCTCACTCCTTGCCCCTGATAGCAGAGGCCTGGACCCCGATCCTCTCCTGGGGACCCTCACTTCCTGTCTGCTGGGGTCTCTCTCTAGGGGAGAGTTTCAGGCTCTTGGGTTTCCCTTTAGATGCTGGGATTAAGGGGAGTTTAGGGGTATGGGGAGGTCCCTTCTCTGCCCCATCATCTGCCTCATTTCACCCAGGATCGCTGCTATCGCGCCCTGTTACCTCTCAACTCCCTCATTATTTTTTAATGATTGGGAGCTATCTGTGTGTCCGCAGCAGGCAGAACGGTGCAGGGAGTATGGAATAAATGCAGGAGCCCAGCTTGATTCCTGCAGGGTCTATCTAACCTTATAAAACTGCCCTGCGTAGTGTCTTCTTTACAGTCTGATAATCTTAGAATTGGACGCATTTTATTTTTTTGCTTGCACAAGAAGCTTCTCTTTGTATTCACAGATTTGGGGTGAGAACCCCACTGAAATGAACATGTCTGCTGTTTATTTCTAGAAACGGGCAAGTGGCCATTCTCTTCTGCGACCCATTGAGAATGCCAAGCAAAAGCATGGGAATAATTTAATATGAACGTGTAACTAGACTATCTACCATTGACATGAAAGATCTACAGGGAATATAGGCTTTGGTTACTGTGGTTTGTTTGTAATGTAGCCATTCGATCAAGGTGTCCATAAACACTGAAGAGCATTGAAGGATATTTCTAGCCCTGTATGGTGAAACGCAAATGGGAAGAACAAGGCTTTTCCTGCAAGATTTTATCTATATTTTGGAACGGGACATTTTTTTACTTGTGAGTTAATTTTCATAGATTTGAAAGATCCACTCAGATTAATGTACTGTGCAGCTGTTTATTTTAGCCTAACTAAATATTTTCTGATCAGCACCTTCTCAACTAAATATTTTCTGATCAGCACCTTCTCAACTAAGTACCAGGAAAGTTATATAGTCTGAATGGACAGAGCAGCGTTTGCCTGTTCCACTGCATTCTTTCATGATTACAGCAGCGCATCTCATGGTGCAGTTTGCCTGCCCCAGGGACATGTTGACTATATTGAAAAAGTAGAATCGTTCAGTTACTCCGATTTTTTCAGGGACTATCTGATTCCCAACCACCCATGTGTTTTCTCAGCTAAATTCACTGAGAGCTGGGGCAGCAGGAGAAATTGGGTGACCCGGGATGGGAAGCCTAACTTTGATTATCTACTGCAGCATTTTGGTAAGTGATTAAGCTTTTAATATGTAATTTAATATGAATGATAAAAGTCAAAGAGTTTTTAATAACGGCCTCTGGCCAATGACAAATATCCTCTGAGCCTAAAAGGATCAGTCTCTCAGTTGATACATTAATTTATAAGAATATATAAAAATGGTCCATTTAGCCCAGTATCCCATCTTCTGAGAGTGGCCAGTGCCAGATGCTTCAGAGGGAATGAACAGAACAAGACCGTTATCGAGTGGTCCATCCCCTGTCGTCCAGTCCTTGCTTCTGGAAGTCAGAGGTTTAGGGACATCCAGAGTATGGGGCTGCATCACTGACTATCTTGGCTAACGGCCAGTGATGGACCTATACTCCATGAATTTATCTAATTTCTTTTTGAGTCCAGTTATACTGTTGGCTTTCACAGCATCACCTGGGAATGAGTTCCACAGGTTGGCTGTGTTATGTGAAGAAGTACTCCCTTATGTTTGTTTTAAACTTGCTGCCTACTAATTTCATTGGATGACCCCTGGTTCTTGTGTCATGTGAAGGGGTAAATAACACTTCCTTATTCACAATTTTCTACCCTTGTTTGTATTTTTTCCCCTTTACCCTACTCCAAGCTTTAATTTAGTCTAAAAATAAATTTGAACTCATTTAGGGCCTTATCATGCAAATTTACACTCCTTAACTTCATACATATGAATAATCCCAGACGCATGCTCAAGTGTTTGTAGGATTTATATTGGGTGGATGGGGTAGGAACAGGCTTTGGCTATTCTGGAAATCTAAGTCTCTCTTTATGCTGTGAGAGATTCAGAGTTTTGGCTGCAGCCCATATCCCATTCCCAGTGGACTTTGCTGTGATTCAGTTTGTGGTGGTGTCATTGCTGCATGCGTCATTCTGTTAACATTTCCATAAATCATGCTATGAATAATGCTGATCTAAGGTTTAGTGGAGGTATCTGGAAAGTGAGAAGACCATGTCTTCATAAATGTTTGTACAGCACCTAGCACACTGGGGCCCAGATACTAGATGCTAACATAATATAAATATGGAAGGATTACAGTTTTGGCACCAGTTATTCTGCTACCCAACTGGCTCAAAATGTTTATATTTCAGGGAAGGCTGTAGTACCTGTTGCCAACTGTGACGTCAAGGAATACAATTCTAATCCAAAGGAACAGATCCCTCTCACGGAGTACAT
Source organism: Chelonia mydas (assembly GCF_015237465.2). Lineage (NCBI taxonomy): Eukaryota > Metazoa > Chordata > Testudines > Cheloniidae > Chelonia > Chelonia mydas. The sequence goes on from NC_057850.1 coordinate 255,916,747, forward strand.
AAGTTATTGGAAAGAATACATTAAAAAAAACTACCATTCACCCCGGGGGTGCCTCTACCTCAAAGACTGGCACTTGTACAGGTAAGAGAGCACTTTGGAATCCTCAGCATGCCGTGATACAGCGGTGAACTGCTGCTAAACCGTGACACTGATCTTTTGTCAGCTGATGGTTTGACTGAAGGCAGCTATCCACTGAAATACTTTTCTTACGCTGTACTGATCTAAACGTGCCACACACCAAAGAGTTCTTAAACATTTTCATAGTGTTGGCTCTTGCTTTGGCCTTTGACTAGTAAGGTAAAAACCTTACCATTTTTAATTGTGTTTAATACAATAAGCACTCTTTCCTTTTTTAAATCAAAGTAAATCATGAGGACTTTTTGCTCTTCATTTAATCTTCCCCTCCCATCTGCTCTGTTCCTGTCTCCCCATGCACAAGTTTCCCTGTTCCTTCTCTGTCCCTGTGCATGCTGCCTGGATGCATCCTCCCCTTCTTGTCCTGCCTAGCCGTCTAGTACTCCTCTCCCTCTGCTCTTGTGTCCCATCTTCCTTGAATGGCTGCTGCTCGTGGCTAGCAGCTCTGCTGCTGATTTGAGTTTGCTATGAGTGAGTTCTGATTCTCTATCTGTGTGGCTGTGACTTCTCACAGGGGCATCTAGGCAGGGCCCTCTTTGCATATGTCTGTTTATACAGACATCTAGATATTACTTTGCCATGGAGCGCCTAGATGCCTGTAGAAGCAGCTGGAAATGAGGCGGCATCATAACATCGGCCACAAACCACACTGGGAGAACCACTGCCAAACACCATTGAAAGCCTATGATCCAGCTTTGGCTTTTTTGAATCTCTTAACCAAGTGGGACAACTGACTAGTTGTGCAGATGTCTTACTGGAACAGACATGTGTTTCCTAAGAGGAATTTAATTAACTCTCACAACTCTCCTGTGAGGTAGGAAAACACAGTTGCGCCCATTTTCAGCGCCCAGGGCTAGATTCACAAGGGGGACTTAAGCATAACTGCCCATATAGATGCCTATGTCCAAAATGTAGATGCTGTTGGCATTCACAAAATCACTGCTGAGCTGTCACCTAACCCTGTAGTCCATAGGCACCTAGGGTCCCCGCGGTCCCACCCTACTCAGCATTTCCTACTGGCTATGTCATAAATATAAAGGGAAGGGTAACTGCCTTTAAATCCCTCCTGGCCAGAGGAAAAACCCTTTCGCTTGTAAAGGGTTAAGAAGCTAAAGATAACCTCTCTGGCACCTGACCACAATGACCAGTGAGGAGACAAGATACTTTCAAAGCTGGGGGGGCAAAGGGTTCTCTCTGTCCGTGTGTTGCTTTTGCCGGGACCAGAGCAGGAATGCAGGTCAGAACTCCTGTAAAGGGTTAATAAGCAATCTAGTTAGATATGCGTTAGATTCTGTTTTGTTTAAATGGCTGATAAAATAAGCTGTGCTGAATGGAATGTATATTCCTGGTTTTCTGTCTTTTTGTAACTTAAGGTTTTGCCGAGAGGGATTCTCTATGTTTTGAATCTAATTACCCTGTAAGGTATTACCCTGTAAGGTATCCTGATTTTTACAGAGGTGATTCTTTTACTTTTTCTTCTATTAAAATTCTTCTTTTAAGAACCTGATTGCTTTTTCATTGTTCTTAAGATCCAAGGGTTTGGGTCTGTGTTCACCTGTACAAATTGGTGAGGATTTTTATCAAGCCTTCCCCAGGAAAGGGGGTGTAGGGCTTGTGGGGATTTTGGGGGGAAAGACTTTTCCAAGTGGGCTCTCTCCCTGTTATATATTTGTTAGACGCTTGGTGGTGGCAGCAATAAAGTCCGGGGTCAAAAGGAAAAATAGTTTGTACCTTGGGAAAGTTTTAACCTACGCTGGTAAAAATAAGCTTAGGGGGTTTTCATGCAGGTCCCCACATCTGTACCCTAGAGTTCAGAGTGGGGAAGGAACCTTGACAGACTAGCTAATGTGACTCCCTGCTCAGCATGCTGACTTTGAGAATCCCCTTGTTTGGATGCCTGACTCTTCCCAGGCATTGTATAGGGCTCCTGGGAACCTGCTGCAGGGTTGTGAATTCCACCTGGCAGCAGGCTGCCTAGAAGTCAGGTGTGTTGCAAAGCCTTGTGAATCTAGCTCTAGGAGGGTTAAGTCGTTTGTAGCAGATGACATAGCAAGGCAGTAATGGCCTCAATGAGACACTGCTCGTCACCTGACCAGTCTCTGTTTCTGAGCTTTGGGAAACTGAGATGATGAATGAATGTTTCTTTTCCCTGAAACCCTTTTTTGCAATACTTTGTCTTTTTAAGGGCTTTCCCAGAGCAAGATGTTTATACAACCCCCATCTATTTCACTTCTGACTGGCTGAATGAATACTGGGATGCCATAGGCCTGGATGATTATCGATTTGTCTACATGGGACCTAAGGGTTCATGGTAAAGTAACTTTGATTTTTTTTAAATGTCGATGCACCGTTTTAAACAATTATTAGCATTGCAGTAGTATTCCGAGCTGTCAATCAGGACCAGGTCCCTATTGTGCCGGGTGCCACACAAGTATAACATAAGGCAGCTCTTTTCCACCAAGGAACATGCAGTCTAAATAGGGACAACATGTGACCGACAGGTATAGATCACAACAGGGTTTGTGAGAGAGAGAAGGAACGCTAAGGCTGCATGTATTAGCTAAGTGTACAGTAAATGTGGTGAGATAACATTGCTTCATGGCAGTTTTCTGTCCAACATCTCTCGCAATGACCCTAGCCATAAAACCCACGGAGTTTTATGGCTGGGAAAGGGGAGCAGCCTGTCCAATACAGGTCCCCATCCTGCATCCTTAATAGGAAGAATCTGGGGAGATTTGCCTGTGTGTGGGCTGCAGAATCTGACCTAAAGATTGCAACGGAGGTTAGAACTAGTCACTCACATTAGGTTCTCTGGCTCAGTGTATCCAGGGAGATGAAAACAGGAGAGAGAACTTGGGGGTATCACTTAGATTCTAGCTGTTTGTATAGCACCTAGCACAAGGGGGTGCTGTTCCATGACTTGGGGTTCTAGGCACTACAGTAATACAAATAATCATTGAACTCAGTTGTTTAATGACAGCATAGTATATAAGCATCACTGGAGCTCCTTTATTTAGAGCAGTGGTTCTCAAACTTTTGTATTAGTGACCCCTTTCGCATAGCAAGTCTCTGAGTGTGACCCTCCCCTTATAAATTAAAAACACATTTTTTCATATTTAACACTATTATAAATGCTGAAGGAGAAGCGGGGTTTGGGGTGGAGGCTGACAGTTTGAGAACCCCCGATTTGGAGTACGGTACTGAAGGAAAAGGAGTACTTGTGGCACCTTAGAGACTAACCAGTTTATTTGAGCATAAGCTTTCGTGAGCTACAGCTCACTTCATCGGATGCATACTGTGGAAAGTACAGAAGATCTTTTTATACACACAAACCATGAAAAAAATGGGTGTTTACCACTACACAAGGTTTTCTCTCCCCCCACCCCACTCTCCTGCTGGTAATAGCTTATCTAAAGTGATCACTCTCCTTACAGTGTGTATGATGATCAAGTTGGGCCATTTCCAGCACTAATCCAGGGTTTAACAAGAACATCTGAGGGGGGGCGGGGCGGGGTGTAGGAAAAAACAAGGGGAAATAGGTTATCTTGCATAATGACTTAGCCACTCCCAGTCTCTATTTCAAGCCTAAGTTAATAGTATCCAATTTGCAAATGAATTCCAATTCAACAGTTTATCGCTGGAGTCTGCTTTTGAAGTTTTTCTGTTGTAATATCACAACTTTCATGTCTGTAATCGCGTGACCAGAGAGATTGAAGTGTTCTCCGACTGGTTTATGAATGTTGTAATTCTTGACATCTGATTTGTGTCCATTTATTCTTTTACGTAGAGACTGTCCAGTTTGACCAATGTACATGGCAGAGGGGCATTGCTGGCACATGATGGCATATATCACATTGGTGGACGTGCAGGTGAACGAGCCTCTGATAGTGTGGCTGATGTTATTAGGCCCTGTGATGGTGTCCCCTGAATAGATATGTGGGCACAGTTGGCAACGGGCTTTGTTGCAAGGATAGGTTCCTGGGTTAGTGGTTCTGTTGTGTGGTATGTGGTTGCTGGTGAGTATTTGCTTCAGGTTGGGGGGCTGTCTGTAGGCAAGGACTGGCCTGTCTCCCAGGATTTGTGAGAGTGTTGGGTCATCCTTCAGGATAGGTTGTAGATCCTTAATAATGCGTTGGAGGGGTTTTAGTTGGGGGCTGAAGGTGACGGCTAGTGGTGTTCTGTTATTTTCTTTGTTAGGCCTGTCCTGTAGTAGGTGACTCCTGGGAATTCTTCTGGCTCTATCAATCTGTTTCTTCACTTCCGCAGGTGGGTATTGTAGTTGTAAGAATGCTTGATAGAGATCTTGTAGGTGTTTGTCTCTGTCTGAGGGGTTGGAGCAAATGCGGTTGTATCGTAGAGCTTGGCTGTAGACAATGGATCGTGTGGTGTGGTCAGGGTGAAAGCTGGAGGCATGTAGGTAGGAATAGCGGTCAGTAGGTTTCCGGTATAGGGTGGTGTTTATGTGACCATCGTTTATTAGCACTGTAGTGTCCAGGAAGTGGATCTCTTGTGTGGACTGGACCAGGCTAAGGTTGATGGTGGGATGGAAATTGTTGAAATCATGGTGGAATTCCTCAAGGGCTTCTTTTCCATGGGTCCAGATGATGAAGATGTCATCAATATAGCGCAAGTAGAGTAGGGGCGTTAGGGGACGAGAGCTGAGGAAGCGTTGTTCTAAGTCAGCCATAAAAATGTTGGCATACTGTGGGGCCATGCGGGTACCCATAGCAGTGCCGCTGATTTGAAGGTATACATTGTCCCCAAATGTAAAATAGTTATGGGTAAGGACAAAGTCACAAAGTTCAGCCACCAGTTTAGCTGTGACATTATCGGGGATAGTGTTCTTGACGGCTTGTAGTCCATCTTTGTGTGGAATGTTGGTGTAGAGGGCTTCTACATCCATAGTGGCCAGGATGGTGTTATCAGGAAGATCACCGATGGATTGTAGTTTCCTCAGGAAGGCAGTGGTGTCTCGAAGGTAGCTGGGAGTGCTGGTAGCGTAGGGCCTGAGGAGGGAGTCTACATAGCCAGACAATCCTGCTGTCAGGGTGCCAATGCCTGAGATGATGGGGCGCCCAGGATTTCCAGGTTTATGGATCGTGGGTAGTAGATAGAATATCCCAGGTCGAGGTTCCAGGGGTGTGTCTGTGCGGATTTGATCTTGTGCTTTTTCAGGGAGTTTCTTGAGCAAATGCTGTAGTTTCTTTTGGTAACTCTCAGTGGGATCAGAGGGTAATGGCTTGTAGAAAGTGGTGTTGGAGAGCTGCCGAGCAGCCTCTTGTTCATATTCCGACCTATTCATGATGACGACAGCACCTCCTTTGTCAGCCTTTTTGATTATGATGTCAGAGTTGTTTCTGAGGCTGTGGATGGCATTGTGTTCTGCACGGCTGAGGTTGTGGGGCAAGTGATGCTGCTTTTCCACAATTTCAGCCCGTGCACGTCGGCGGAAGCACTCTATGTAGAAGTCCAGTCTGCTGTCTCGACCTTCAGGAGGAGTCCACCTAGAATCCTTCTTTTTGTAGTGTTGGTAGGGAGGTCTCTGTGGATTAGTATGTTGTTCAGAGGTGTGTTGGAAATATTCCTTGAGTCGGAGACGTCGAAAATAAGATTCTAGGTCACCACAGAACTGTATCATGTTCGTGGGGGTGGAGGGGCAGAAGGAGAGGCCCCGAGATAGGACAGCTGCTTCTGCTGGGCTGAGAGTATAGTTGGATAGGTTAACTGAAGGAATTCTTCAAACCTGCAGTGCCAGCTGCAGCCTCACGAGGGTGCTGACTAGTTAAGTGAGCATTTCTCAGCTGGAAAGCACTATGACCCAGAGCCACAAAGTTTTTTTTAGGCTCCTAACTTCCATTGAAATCAGTGGAAGTCTAAATACCTTTGTGGGTCTGGGCTTGAGTCTAAAGTGTTGCCATTCGTTGGCGATAAACCAGCCCTTTCAGTCTTAGCTTCAGCCCAAACTGCAGAATCTGCTGCCTTTGAAGTGTGAGGTTCAAACTGAAACCTAATACTTCAACAGCAAAAAGTGGGGCAAGGGGGTGTTGCTGACCCCCCTGCCCCCAGTTTATTAATAGGGTGCCTTCTTGCTCCTTAACACATGACAATTGAAAATAGTCTGACAGGGCCACACTCTCGCTTCAGCTATGCCTGCACAGCTCAGATTGATTTGTGTGGAAATATCCAAAGCCAGAATATGCCCATAGTCTTAACTTTACTTGATTTGTGCTTGTTTGCATTGTATTTGCCTTTTGCGTCACACGTGCTTAAACCTTTGACTTGGCCCACAGGACTCCTTTTCACGCCGACGTCTTCCGCTCCTACAGCTGGTCTGCCAATATCTGCGGGAAAAAGAAATGGCTGCTCTATCCCCCCAGGCAGGAGGAGTACCTTAGAGATCGCCATGGTAACTTGCCCTTCGATGTCACCGCGCCTGGTCTTCAGGACAGCAGCATTTACCCACGCTATGCCCAAAGCTGCCCCCCTGTTGAAATCATCCAGGAAGCAGGGGAGGTAGTCTTCATCCCTAGTGGCTGGTACCATCAGGTGTACAACCTGGTAAGACAATTGACAACTTAGGTTTATATCCGTTAACTTCCTGAAAACCATCTGAAGAGTTGCCCTAACTAGCCAAAGCCGCCTCTTTGGAAGTGACAATTGCGTTCCATGGGAAATACACGCTCAGAACAGCAGTGTATGACCCCAAGTGTTGCAGGGTTAGCCTTATACCCAAAGCAGCCAGTCTGCGGAAAAGTGACTTGTGTAACACTAACAGCAAGGGATTCTAACTTAAACAGACCAATTTCTAGATGTAGCCACAAGATCATCAATATACTTACACACTAGAAGCCAAGAGGAAGACCAAGGACAGGGTGGGCCCATTACTGAATGAGGAGGGAAAGACTACAAAATGCAGCAATGGCCAAAGTGTTTAAATGCCATTTTTGTTTCAGTTTTCACCAAAAGAATTAGCAGTGGTCAGATGACTAACACATTTCTGTGATTCATTAGCAAATCAAAAGGTTTTGAGTAAGCAGTAAAATTCTTCTGAGTCTTTAGCTAATTCTAAAGCAAGAAAGAAACCAGTTTACGCTTTATCACTGGGTTCCCATACTGTCCTGTCACGGGTTGGATTTCTCAGCCTGGTTGCTGCCGGGAAGAAACTCCGAAGTTGGACTCAGGAGGCCTAGTTTGGCTTTTGCAAAATCTTGGCCTTTGTATTTTGCAAAATCAAGGCATATGGGGTATTTTAGATCCCTCTTCTGTTTAATCCACATCACCAAAACTTCAGCAGTTCTCCTGAAAATGTAATTCTGGTTTTGGCCCATCTTTAGAAATTATAGCTTTTGCTGAGGCAAAACCTGCAAAATATAAGGCGTGATGAGGGAAAGCCAGGCTAAATGTTTGGTGGCAGCAGAGAGAGACAAAGGCCTGGATCCTCACAGGTATTGATTTCAATGGAAGTTAGGAGCTTAAATATCTTTGAGGATCTGGATCAAAGTCCATAAGAACAAGCTTAGATAGGGCTTTAAGAAACCAAGACCCTAATCATTCACTCAGATCTCTTGTGCCCTTGAGGATCCACTTGCAGGAGAGAGGCCCTGGAGGATAGTTTTGAATGGGATCCTGACATAAATTGGGAGGGGTTTGGGTTTTTTTTTTTGATAGTGGGGGAAAGTAACAGTATATCTGTGCGATGTTTGGTTTTAAATGCATTTCGTAGCTGGGGGCTTGGGTGCACATCAAAATCTATAGGCAGATGCCTTTGGGGTTAGAGTTAGTTCAATCATCTCTGTGCTATAGGCACTGTTTGTTTGTTTTATCTTGCTCAGTGCAAACATAAAATGTCCCAAATGATCAGTCTCTGCGGTAACTATATTGAAGTAACAGCAGGGAGTAACCCTGTCCCATTTTTATACATAGCAAAAGATGCTTCTTACCACTTGATCATTTAGAACACTAAGCAAAATAGATAATTCTCGTCTATATCCTGCATTGGCTGGGAAAGGAGTAGATGACATGGGGGATCTCAGACATCCGACTCACACTGTCACATACAGTGTGTCCTTCAATATCAACACTTCAGCTAATTAAAGCCTCTACATTAAAAGTGTGGGTTACGGTACGGCACAGTACTGGTTGTAGATGTGGGCACAATTGCCGAATGGCAGTGAGAAGGACTGAGGATGGGGGAAGCTTAGGAAGCAGGGTTTGATTAGCAAGGGAGTTCAAAAGAGGTAGACATTGAAGATAGTTGAGGCCCAGAGAGGCCTTTCCATTCATTGAGGATGAGAGATTAACTCTTGTTGGCACCAACTTTGTGGAAATCAGTAATGAGGTCAGAGACCTCACCCCACAGGCCCTCACATTAAAAACCAATTAGACTCTGTGGTTTCTTCCAGGAGGATACCATTTCCATCAACCACAACTGGGTGAATGGCTGCAACGTGGCGATCATGTGGAGCTTCCTGCAGGATGAATTAGCAGCCGTCCAACGGGAAATCAGCGAATGGAGAGACACTATGGAGGACTGGCACCTACAATGCCAGGTATGACACCCAGTCAGTTCAGTGATGTGAGCCCTACTTTTCTTAGACTATTGTAGACCCTATACATAGTGCATTTCAATGATACTGGACACCAAACTGATCTGTATTGAGAGGTCATGCTTTGGTCCAAGCTGGGAAACAAACTGTCCAGTTTGTTAGATGATAGATTATCCCTTAAGTCTCTCACTATCTCATTGATGCAACACTCAGTGTATATGCTACTGCTTGTACTTATTTGCTGCTTCAGGCAGGTGTAGAATGTGACTAAAGAAAGTTTGGTTTGTTAATCTGCACTCATTAATTCAATTTCTACACCTTTCAATTACTTCTAGGTTTGCTTTGTTTCATAGGAGATGCTGTGTATAGTATTTCCCTGCATGAGATCTCTCTCTAGCGGAAATAGTAAACTCCTGTCTTATTGAGCTGGGGAAATTCCAGCCAGTAGAACTGGTCAGATAAAAGTTTACTGAAAACTCTGGGGATACTGGGAAGTGTTTTGTTGGGACCAGTGAGATTTCCTGTCAATTAATGTATTTTACTGTAATTAGGCATCAGGAAATCACAAACAGGAGTCACACACTGAAAAGAGTTTTCAGCTACTTAGTGGCTTGATAAGGCAGCTGCCTTTAGCTATCTTACTAGCGCAAAAAGAAAAGGAGTACTTGTGGCACCTTAGAGACTAACCAATTTATTTGAGCATGAGCTTTCGTGAGCTACAGCTCACTTCATCGGATGCATACGATGACATATGCATCCGATGAAGTGAGCTGTAGCTCACGAAAGCTCATGCTCAAATAAATTGGTTAGTCTCTAAGGTGCCACAAGTACTCCTTTTCTTTTTGCGAATACAGACTAACACGGCTGTTACTCTGAAACCTTACTAGTGCAGTTAATATGGAGTCAAAGTTTAATGTGTTTTTTTTCCCCCCTTAGGTAATCATGAAATCTTGCACAGGCATAAACTATAAGGAGTTCTACAACTTCCTTAAGGTAATTGCAGAGAACAGGATTTCTGTCTTAAACCATGTTCTAGATGAAGAAGCTTCAGCAAAGAACACTCACAGAGCTGCCACCTCTGCTCTGGGCATGCTCCATGCGGTGTTTGATTTAAAAAGGACTGTGCAAGTGTTAACATCCTTAAATGCTAATGAGGATTTCAAGAAACTGAACCCTAAATCACTGACCCCACCTCCAGAGGCATTCCTGCACCACTTGAAAGCAGCAATAGACACAGCACTGTTATAGTTCTATATTTATTCAAGTATTTGCACCTCTTGCAACCTAGCTGCATGTAGACAACTCATAAGAAGTCTTCATATTTTTCCCCCGTTAGAGTTTAAGCACAATGAGCCTTAATGTGGATAGGGAGGACACGGATACAGAATCAAGAGAAAAAGCATGTTAGGAAACTGAGTACACGACATTAAATTTCCCATTTATATTGAAACCACCCTAAAAAGGGAAGAAGTCCCCAGCAGAGTCAGAGATTAGATTCATGTCATGTAGTAGAATGCAAGCAGCTAAACTGACCATAGCAGGAAGAAGTTATGGTCCTGAGAATCAGCCACGTAGGAAATTCAGCCATTGGAGTTGTCTAGAACCAAAAGGATGAACTTTTGAGATGTATCCTCTCAATTCTGCACACCAAAGCATCTATATTTCAACAAGTTCACCTCTCTGTACTGAGATCACCTAGAGACTGAACAAAAAGAGTTTTAGAAGGGCAAAAACATGGAAGTCCGTATGTAGCCTTAGACTATGTGTTAATGAAAGGAAGTGTATTAACACTCTAAGGGCAGGTCTTCACTACTCGCCGGATCAGCGGGTAGCGATCGATCTATCGGGGGTCAATTTATCACGTCTCATCTAGACACGATAAATTGATTCCCCGAATGCACTCCCCATCGACTCCGGAACTCCAGCTTGCGAGAGGCGGAAGCAGAGTTGATGGGGGAGCGGCAGCGGTCGACTCGCCGCCATCCTCACGGCCAGGTAAGTCTACCTAAGATACTCCAACTTCAGGTACGCTATTCGCGTAGCTGAAGTTGCGTATCTTAGGTTGAAACCCCCACCCCCCACCCCCCTCACTGTAGACCAGGGCTAAGAGCAGTGCTGTGTGGTTACATAGCACAACCTATGAACTTAAGGGTAATTAATACACATTGAAAATGATTGTAAGGGAAGTGGTCTCACAAGCATTTTTAATTAAACTATAAAAAACACTCCCATTGCTGCTAGGGGGTTGCAGTAAGTCTCATTCTCAACAGGGGTGTGAAAAGTTTAATTCTAGCCAATAGTGCTTCCATTAAGATTCTAGTTGAAGATTTTCAAGCATGGAGCTGGAACTTAATCAGTCGTTGACCTATGAAGTGACCAGTACGGGTGACTACTTAAAGTTGCTGTTTTTAATATTGCACATTAAAATATTTAAAAATGTCAGGGCAGATCTCATTCTTTCAAAGGTTAAACTACTACTCTTCTGAATTAGTATGTTAAACATGTCTTGCCTGTGCTATTTAGTAATAGATGTTCTGGACTGGCACCGGGAAACTATACTATCTTCCATGCAGAGCTCTGAAACCTGGGGAAGGATCTGACTTTTCTTTCTTGGCTATGAACTATGCCTGGAAATTGCACAGGCTCAAGAAGGGGCTCTGGGAGCCTCTCTTTGGACTGGAAAGTTGCCACTTTTGAGCAATTGTGAAACTAGAACCATTCACGGCTGGCACTGAACAAGGTTTCCTTTGTCAGACAGCCAAGGGCAACTGTTTCTGCCTTCCATCCCTCCTTCTGTGGGCTGAGGGTTCAGTGGGCCTGAATGGGATCTCCGTTACAGTGGTGGAATTCCATTGGCTTCAGTGAAGTCATGCCTGATTTACGCTAGCCTGAGAGCCAATTTTGGTCCATTAAGCACCCAATTCTGCAACATACCAATTACTACCATAGCTACCCAGCATTTCCAGCTCCCAGTGAGTGCAGTGGGAGCTGAGCATCCACTACCTCCATGCTCCAAGGCATATAGTTGCCAAGTACCTTGGAAAGTAATGTTTCATCAAGAGTACTGATCCTCGCTGCCACCGTCTTTACCTTTGGCTACGTTGTTCTGTTCTGTAGAAGTTCTTATACCACACTCACAGTAGTATGCAATAAGCAACATGACGAAACCCAGCTAGATTCATTTGCTGTGGCTTAGGTGTGTGTTTACAATGTGGAGTTTCTTTACCATGCTTGTGGGGATTAAGCATTCCAGGGAAGACTGTTCACAATAGGACTTGTCAGCCAAGCACACAGGGTTGTTCTAACCACCAAAACCACAAAATTCACCGAGATTTCTGCTCGCTACTGTGATGCTTTCTCAGCATGGCCAGGCTGGTGAGTCATCTTGTTAGCCTCAAAGGAAACTTTGTTGGTGCTTTATTGGGTGTTAGTGGTGTGACACCACCAGTTTGTGAGGCATGCAAACAATGTCGAGGCCTATGCCAGCCCTCACTTTGCTTTGCAGCTTAATAGGTTCAGCCCAGTCCCACTGAAGCATGCCCTGTCACCAGCTGCTCACAGAAATACCAGATTTGCTGCACCCAAGGAGCCAGCGTGTACACTAACTTGTTTGATTGAACTGAGGATCAGCTGTATAAACACACCAGCACTGAGCTGTTTACAGTGCAAACACATTTATCAAAGGTGCTGAGTTGAGGGTAAGGATAATGGAAACAGAAAGGTTACTAAACTAAATCAACACATGCTTTCTAGAGACTAAACGCACTAACCATCTGCTGAAACGCAGTCACTTCTTGCAATGTCTTTAACCCAGAAATATAATTGCACTTTCTGATGTGCAGGATAAAGAGGTGTTTGTGTCTTTCCCCTTATGTTCCCCAATGTCAGTTTGTTCCCATAGTCAAGATGGCACCCTATGGTTTATTTCCTGATGTGCTGACTTCACAGCTTCCTGTTGACTTTTATATGCAAACAGGGCTTCCATTGTTTGGGCTCACAATGCTTAGTTCACCTGTTTGCCACGGTTCACATGGCAGTATATGTCCTTTGCTGCCAGAAACCTGTCAATCCTGCCTTGATTCAAACTTTTAGGAACATAGTTGCAGTATCTCATGCATGGTATTTGTACATATATTTCACAATTGTATTAATGATAAGTGTGATGCTGGCTTTTATTGGAAACTTCTCATGACATTCTTTATGGCTAACTACCATGAAAGCAGTGTCTAGGTGTGGTGAGTTTGTCAGGCCTGTTAGGGAGTTGCTATTACAGCATAGCCAACCTGGTGGTATTGAGGTGTTCTTAGGATCAGTCTCCCATCCAGCAGAGAGATTCTGCAATTGACAGCATGATGGGTGAAACACAGCTGAAGCAACTCCATGTCTGAAGTCACGGTAGCTTTGCAGGAGTAAGATTTGTTAATCCGGTAGCTACAGGTTGATAACTTTAGCTTGATGGTGTCAGTTACACACCAACCACCAGGTTTTTAAGTTGATGCAAGCTCGAGCACTTAAGATGCAAGCTCATCTTTTGTGAGAATATTCTGTGCGCACAATGGCCAACGTACATATACCTCAAGAAGCTTCCTTAAAGCATGAAGGGCTGATCCTGAAAGGTGCTAAGACTTCATTTCCAGTTGAAGGCACCTTGAATAACTGAACCCAGCTGACTCATGTTTGCAGTGTGTAAGCACGTCGTATGAAGTGCAACCACAGCCAAAGCTTGGTGTTGCCAATACCAAGTATCTAACCAGTCAAAGGGGCACATTTTATCACGCAGTTTGAATGACAACTGACATATAAGAACACAATGTTCACTGCAGTTGGTTTAAGGGCACCCAGTTTATCCCCAGGCAGTCCAGGTGCCATAGACATTGTCAGAGTATTCTAAATTATGAAGTGTTTTGATTATGCAATCAGACACTATGGCAAGTCCGGATGAAAGTGGTTAGGGGTGAGAGAGTGGGACTCAGAGAAGTTGGGATCTGGGGGCTTGTTGGGGTGGTCCAGGTGCATAGGGGGTAGGGCTTTTAAGGGTAAGGGATTCAGGGGGAAGGGCTCAGCAGGAGGCATCGAGTGCAGGGGGGAGTAGCTCCCCATATTGACCCCTCCCCCTGAAGCTGAGGAGCGATGGGGACAGGAAGGGGGGGGGGGGGGTAGAGCTCAGTGAGTGTGATCTAGCCCCAGCTGCTCCATGCAGGGGAAGTGTACTCCTCCCCCACCCCCTAAGAGTCAGCAGCTGAGCCTGGCACAAAGTAGAGCTACTGGCCAGGGCCTGCCCAGCCCCAAGCTGAGTGTGGGGGGGTAAGGCTTACGGGGGGCAAGTCTGGGTATGGGCGGGGAAATGTGGATGCAGATGCATGGGGGTTGAGTGGACAGCAGGTAGATCTGACCTGGCCTGACCATCCCCAGCCTCCCTGTAGTGATTTTACCTCTCTGCCGCCTGATCCAGGCACCTGAAATGACATGCCTGCACTGCTGGGAAGGGGTATGTGACCACTCTTGTGGCTTCCCTGTCAGAAAGGAATTTTTCTGCAGGGAAGCAAAGGAATCTGCAAAGGCTGCATGTGTGCAGAGGTGCAGAATTTGACCCAGAGTAATCTTTCCTCAGGCACTGGAGGTAGATACCTTTAGATCCAAAGGCCCCGAGTTTGATGTCCACTGGTGCTGATTTATGTCATGTTGCACCTGATACTCTTGATGCGGAGTGTAAATACCTCCTCTACAATATTTACAAAGTCAATCTGAAGTGCACTTATGTTATTTATTAGTTAGAGTTATTAAACACTACACTGTTTCCTCCCATGTCGTCAGCGGTACCTCATCTTTAGGGTAGAGATGCACAGCGTTGCTGTTCACACTCCCTGCAAACTTGTGCATTCCTTCTAGCATGTAAAAGGAGAACCCAGTACTTCAAATGGTCAGTTAGAGAGGGGTGAAAATCTCAACTGAACCCTTCATCAGAAAATCCAGTTTCATTCAAATGGCTACTGGAACATGTCACTTTCAACAAAATTTGATGTGAAAGAATCAAAGTGAATCATTTCGGTAAGGTCAGAATGTTTTGACAGCCAATATGTGATATATTTCAGCATTGTCAATGATTTAATGGTCCCCCCATCTAAATATTTCAGCATTTTTCTTCTGCTGGAATCTGACCTTGTTCCAATTCAGAGTGAAGATTTTAAATGTCAGAATTTCCTGCAGGTTGGAAGTTGTGGTTTCCAACCCGCGCTAGTCCTGCTCATAGCAGACTGACATAGCCAGCGGCGCTCAGGGTCTATTATTAGATGACAGGGAAACTCTTTCCCCATTTGTTGTGAATGTGGTGCCCATGCAATATAATGAGTGGGGGGATTTTTCTTACGAATATGCCCCATTTCTCTAGTGTGAGCTAAATGGCGACCACTCGAATTCACCTCTATTTGTATCTTCCTGGAGGGATACAGAGGAAAATGAAGGCAAGGTAGTCTGGTGGTTAGAGCACAGGATCCAGGGGAACTGGTTCCAATTGTCACTGGCTCACTGTGACCGGCCACAACCTCTTTTGTACCCATGTTTCTCCAGCTTTAAACATGTGGCTAATACTTACCATGTTGCATAAAGTATTGACATCTTGGGGGGGGGGGGGTCAAATTAGCCTTTCTACTGCCTTACATTGATTACACTGGTACTGAGTTGGATCAGTTTTCTCCTTATCTATTAATTATGGAGAGGTGGTGATATGGCTGCAAGGAAGACTCTTTTAAAGTTGCCCTCTAGAAACCTTTAATCTGCAAACAGAGTCCCTCCATACTTTTGCTCCAACATGAGAATGAAGGCAGAGGATTGATTGGTTTTCCAAAATAGAAATTGGATTCTGATCAGAAAAAAAAAAACAAAAAACAAAACAAAACAGAAGCAGTATTGAAACAGAACACAGAAGGGCCGAGAAATCCTTTAAATAATTTTGGGAGGCTTTCCTTTCAAAAAGGTAACAGGTTTATTTAAATACAAAGTTACTGTAAAAAACACAGCCCCAAATCAATATATTAACAATTATATCCAGTGTACTCTTTAAAACATACTTGTGATAATTAGGTGCAGTCTATAGTTTTATGTAGTTACAATATCAGACCATCCCACATCTTAAAAAAAAAATCAAGTTAAAACCCACCGTTTAATTATTCTAAAATATATAGCTTTTGTTCTCCTATGCATCTTAAATTCATATTTAGTGTATTTCAATTTGAGTGCAACATTTAGATTCAGTTTGCCTTTTTAATAAAAAAATCACCACTGAAATAATGGGATCAGATTCTGTCCTATTTACACCCCATTGAGTCAGTAGGGTAGCATGTCAGCACCCAAAGACATCATTTTAAGTAGATCACGGCTTTTCTGCAGGACCACGTTTGTTTTTTAAATTGCCTCGCAGCATTTCAGAGGTCTTTCACTGCAGGGCAGTTCTAGTTCCCCTTGTGCCATGTATGCCAGGTGAACTGAGTGGCCCCTATCTGCAACAAGGTATGGAAGCTTACAGAGTAACGTCCCTGAGATTAAAGGATTCAGCAGGGTATAAAAATATTGATAATTTACAGTTGGACTATAAAAATCAAGTTAGACAATAGCAGCTTTAAAATGCGACACAGATGGCGCAGAGGGGATTTGGCTTGTCTAGCAAGGACAATGGGGCAAGATCCTTCGCTCCACTATACAACACATATCTTCACTTCTCTGGGAAGAGGATACTGGGGGCGGGGGAGAAGAGAAAAGGATCGCCTATCTCTGTGCAGCTGATTCTATCAGACAGGACCACGCAGGCAAAGCAGATCAGTTACATTTTGGTTTTAAGGGTTTTTTTTGTTTGTTTTTTTTTATAACCCTGGATATTTTGGCCTGGCAAAACAAATGCAAACCACAAAACAGGAGGAAGTAAAATGAGGTCATGGAGCAGAGGCAGATGTGTAAAATGCAGAAAAACAGGATTAATCTGTAGGGTGAGAAGTTTTTGGCAAAGGCCACAAAATGGTTTCTTCTGAAAAATGGAAGGCCAGGGTTTTGCACAGAACATTATCTGAAACTGAAGATTTAAGGTCAATATCCAACGGTGTGGATTATAGTTGGACTGTAATTTTATGGATGGTATAATAAAAACCAGATTTTGTGTTATTCATGTCAGGCAGAGCAGTTTCATCAAGGGCAAAAGATGTTAGAGGTTGAAGGATCTTGCTCCTTGTAGATTGCAAGCATCACCACAAGTCTAGACACTAGCAGGTTTGTACTTGAAAAGAGCCTGGGTCTAGAACAAACATTCGTCCCATTGGAAAGTGAACTAGAACAGCGGTGACTCAATTCCCTTTTCACCTCCTAACAGTGTGCGGTCATCCGAGTGCATGAACAAGATGTCCTCTGGATTGTGAAGGTCAAGGATCACGAGACACATGCCAGTTCTCCCTTTGATGCAGCCTCATACCCTTTTGAATGTGCTCATAGCACGACTGGAGAAGAAAGAGCAGAATCAGTAAGGGGAAGTGTGTGTGTTCATTTGATAGAGATCTTTTGGACAAAATTATGGTCTCATGAGTGTACGTTGAGGCCAGAACATCTCCGTAAAGCAAACGGACTAGAACTGGAAGCTACAAAGAAGCCCATTAAACATGTTCACTCTGGAGCTGGTCAACAGGGCAAAGAGGGAAAATTGTTTAACTACCAACATCTACGTACCAAATTAACATACAGATCATGGTCCACCAACGCTCCTCCCGCTGCAATAATAGCCAACTACTCCTATGATTTATCCAATGAACCCTGAAGGCTGATCAGTCAATGCTCCAGGAGCAGACCTCCCCCACAGGATTCCTGCCAGTGCATGAGAAAGTTCTTTCAGACCCCAGTTTTGAGGGGGGATGGGATCCAATTAAGCCCCAGGCATGTGGGCAGGAACCACCTTAATCTGATAAGATAGCTGCCAGTCCGCTATCCACACTAAAGCTACTCCCACAACTTTGGTCAACAGGGCCATTACTTTAATAGTTTCTTACTATTTAAGCAAACCTTGCCTGCTGCAATCTAACTTCATTGTTACAAACCTCTTCCTTACCTCCAGTGCTGTTAACAGAAAGTCATACATCCCTCCTTCATTGGTAGGGTCCATCAAATCTCTGATCAGATGTATCTCAGCTCCTAGATGCTGTATTCTAGAGAACAAAAATAGTGGCCATTCTTCAAATGGATCCTCAGACACAAATACCTGGGATTTAGCATGCACCTTCCCTGCAGGGCGGTGATGATCCAATAATCAGGATCTGGTGCGAGAACTGGGATAAGAACCCAGTTCTAATTCACAGAACCAATTTCCTCTGACCTGGAGCTAGTGGAGTCTGATTTTTTGAGGCGCAAAGCACCTGATCTTTTGGATGTTCAGAACCTAGGAAAATTAAAGCCCTTAACTTCTGTGCCTAAGTTTCCCCATCTGCACTTGGGGGACAATGCTCATCGTATCCATTTCAGGTAGGGGCAGCCTTATAAAATGTATGATCCTGTTTTTTCCATCTCTAGGTCTCAGGACCAGAATCTGAGATTCCCAAAGCTTCTTGCTTTTGCTTGTGTGATACACAACAAAATAGGGACCTGGAGTGTAACCAGGAAGCACAGAGGTGTGCAAGGAGTGGAGAGAGAGTTCACTTGCAAACCTCACAGAAAAGTGCAGCTCCATTCTTACTGAATTGGAACTGGTTCATTCAGCGCGAATGAAGACAATGTAGGCAATAAGTGTCTCTTTACAGAAGACTAGTAATTTAAGACCTATTTCTATACCGGTAAAGCTTAATTTCTAGGCATTTCAGTGACACCTACCAGAGACTCAGAATCCCTCACAGCCATGAATTAGACCACAACACCCTAGTAAAGTGGGAAGTAGATCCATTTGACAGATTGGAACAGAGTCCCACAAAGAGTTGGACTGCCCGAAGTCACACAGGAACTCAACTCAGTTCTCATCCCTAGTCTGGTGCCGTAACTACAGCAGTCTTCTTTGGGCTCTTTCGTATCAGTGACTGCGGCTACTGAAGGCATAGGCTGTGAGGGTGAGCAGAGGCCTCTGTTTCCATCTCTGGTGCAGTACAGGTTTTCAGTGGCGTATGTTAGGGGGCTTATTCCTTCACCTGCTTACTTCCCTGGTCCTTCTCGCATGAAGAAAGAGCAACAATACCCGAAGTCCAAAGGTGCAAACAATTCGATGTTTATTGGGGTGAACTTCCAGCAAGCATGATTCCAGTTTCCTTCCTTAATGTGTCCCCCTTCCCAGCTCTGACGCCACAGAGCCTTACCTGTGTCCCTGTTCCCATTCCCCCCCTTAGCAAAACATGATTCCAATTCCCCACCCCCATTCCCTGTTCCCATCCCCCCCCCCCCCCCACTTCCTGATTGACTGCAGACTGTATAGTAAAACTTGAGTTCTGCTTAGCTATACGTTAACCAATCATTTTATCGAAATTTAACCAACCAATCCTAACATATTGTAACATGATTATTTAACCAATTATATCCCATCACCTTAATTAGTTTACACCCAGCAAAATTAATTATACAGCAGACAGAAACAATTCCAGAACCAGACAGAGATTATACAGACAATAGGGAAATGGGGACTACAATGATAGAACAACACAGAAATGAGGATTTCACATCCCAGCTATTGATAAGTGAGTTCTTGCCAGACAGGATGCTATCCAACTAAGTTTCCTTTTACATTTTCTAGGCACTTCCCTTTCTCTGGAGGTGATAGGAATACAATCCTGTCCTGATAATGCCAAACAGCCCAATAGCACCTTCTTTCAATGTGACTAGTTTGGAATGTGAGGAGGTGACCGTTCACTTCCCAGCTTATGGCTGCCTCTGCTGCTTAGCCAAAGGCCTTAGCCTAAGCACAGGGCCTCAGACTGTCACAGTGAGAGAAGGACCTTACACCGGCAGACAGTGATTTTGATTTTCTCTTTTATACCTCTAGAACTAGCTAATTGATAAGAATACACCTAAATTCTTAGAGTATAGGCCTTTACAGACAGGCCTGAATATCTATATCCTAACAGCATACAGAGACACTTCATAATTACAGTTGGTCAAAGTGTTTCATTTGTCAACGTTTTCCACCCACAACTGAATTTTTCTGTTTGGAAATACTGCCAGTGCCTCATGGGAGTTGTAGTTCACATGCTTCATGCTCCCATTCTCCTCTATAGGTCGGGCTCCTTGATCAGACTACATCTGCCATGATGCACCATGGTGTTCCCTCTTGAAGAGGCAGGTTGTCCATCATGCAAAATGCAGTCCAGCCAGGAAGCCCAGCCCATAGAGAATAGGGACATGAGGTAACTGAACTACAACTCCCATGAGGCACTGCATCTCCAAATCTAGGTTTCAAGGTTTTGGCCAAAATACTTCATTTTCCCTGGGAAAATTTTGGGGTTTTTTTCCAGTGTAAAAACAGACTTCACAAAATACTCCATTTAATCAAAACCCCAAATTGCCCATTAAAACAGTTTCAGCCAGCCCTAGTCCTCATGGAGCATATGTCACGCCGACAGACCCTGGTCGTCAGCAGGCGAGATCGAACCGTGACTTCTGTAGCTTAGTGCATGAGCCTCTACGGCCTGAGCTAAAAGCCAACTGGCTGTTAGCTAAGGCTGTAGAGCAGACTCATTTTCTCTCTCTTTAAGTGATCTCGGTGCTGCTACATGGGACAGAACACCACACCCAGAAGGTGTGTGGGTTACACATATGCAAGAGATACGCTGCTTTATATTAGCAGTGATAAACATGAAGCTCTCTCTCTTACCTGGCCCGTGATACAACATACATCAACAGAGGCAAGAGGTCATCCATTGGGAGTTTATAGTCCCTCTCCACTACTCGTGACACAGTGCTCTCTATCTCCTCATAGGTCTTCTGAAGGATCTCCAGCTTTTCCCGGGGGTCCACAGTAGTGCTGCCAATATACAGAGACACTGAGAATAAAGCCCAGTGCTACCCAGCTAAGAGGCGAGAAGTGGCATTATTGAGACACCTCAGAGCAGCATAAGAGCATCTGAGTC
Organism: Chelonia mydas; assembly: GCF_015237465.2. Classification (NCBI taxonomy): domain Eukaryota; kingdom Metazoa; phylum Chordata; order Testudines; family Cheloniidae; genus Chelonia; species Chelonia mydas. The sequence continues at coordinate 255,937,502 of NC_057850.1, forward strand.
TTTTGAATGGATAAGGCCAGTTGCCTTAACTAAGACATGACTTACAAGGGCTGTCAATCCTCAAGCTTCATGATATAAAGGGATCACCAGCATGAAGTCAGGAAGGTATCTCCCCACTGTGGCATTACACGAATAGAGCTTATGTCTTTTGAAGCTCTCAGCATTAGTCACTCGCCCCGAGTCTATGCTAATATTTTTCAGGCAGGCTCTCCCCTAGGGCTAGCGTAGACTGAGAACTCAGGTATCTTAACCACCATGTCAACCCTGCTTAGTCATGAGTAAGAAATCACAGAAGGCCACTTACATCAACTTTTGCAGACATTCCGTAGCAGAAAGGAAGCACTTGTCTTTGACAAGAGAACGTCTCTGAAAGGTAGAGAAGTGTTTGCATTAGTACGCATGTAGTTGTAGCCGTGTCAGTCCCAGGATACTAGCAACACAAGGTGGAGGGAGGTAATATTTTTTGTTGGACCAACGTCTGTTGGTGAGAGAGACAAGCTTTCGAGCCACACAGAGCTGTCTGCGTGTTTTGTCTGTGCTGGTACAGTCATTTGGGAAACTTAGGAGGTCTTTGAAACCCCATGATTCAGTAAAGCACATATTATAGAGTAATTTCTATAGATTGCTGCTGATGCAGTCCTCTGGGAGGAAAGGCAATCTATTCACTAATGAAATGCAGCCACCCATGGAGCAGACATTGCAACATGACCTGAACCTAGCAGGACCCGACCCTGTGTGCGCTGACCAGGGTGCTGCGGGGTGAGAGGCACAGTGACTTGTCAGCACGCGCACAGTACCAGATGGCAACGAATGGCAGGAGTGGGTTAGGGCCACCAGCCTGACCCCACGGGCAGAAGGCAGCAGGAGAATGACTGTGGGAACAGGTAGCCCCCACCAGGCGAAGCCCCAAGGATGAAGCGGTCGCACTAACAGGTTTAGGTCACATTGGTTCTGAAGACAACTCTCAGGTCAGCTGTGCTTGGCTCAGGTTTGGAGCCAGGCTGGATTTTAAAATTTGGACCGAGCAAACCTTTAGAGAGTGGAATGCAGATGTTTAGCATCTTGCAGCAACCCTGTGCAACCATTTAGGACAGGAAGGAAATTAGTACTTAGCACTGGGGTCTCTATGAACTGTCATAATACAGATAAACTCCTGCAAGAGTGGAAGTACCTTCTACTTATAAGATAGACGTTTTATTGATAATACTGGAAGTCTATTGTCCATATCTTTTCTGTATCCTGCATCTATTGTGTCCAATGCTCTGGTGTCCATGATCTGCTACTGATGTGTTATTTGAAGCATATCTAAATACAAAGGCCCAGGTCTTCACCTGGTATAATTCTGCATGGCCCCATTAGTTTAAGCACTTTCACCGTAGTTGCTGGAGCTACCCCAGTTTACTCTGCGGATCTATCCCAGCACTGCTACTTACCTGATTGGTTGTTAGGGTGAGATCTTTGAGGGGCCACAGGTGTCTGAAATGAGATGGGAGACAGAGCAGTTATGACGTGCAGATCTATTCTCTACCCCATCCCCATGTTAGAGTCTAAATTCTCACTCACCCATGCGCCCTGACCAAGAGCAAGGGTTTGTGGAATCACCACCATGGACAGAGACTTATGCGTTCTGATTCTCCACTCTAGCACTGGCCTGGAACCAGTAACGGTTAGATTAACTGAACCGAAAGGAATGACCCCACTTTAAGAACCAGTCGTAACAGAGTGGAGAATCAGGCTTATGCCACAGCATGTTGCTCCTTTCAATTCTGAATCGCCATTCTCCATAATGCTGTGGGACCCTTCTAACTTGAAGTAAACCGTTCACATGGTAAAGCAACTGGAAAGACACTTGCTCAAAAGAGACATCCAGAAAGGAAGGGAACAAGATGAGCATGGGAAATTAAAGCACTGGCCCGTTAAGAGTACTGCTGACCTGTAGGAAAGCACTGTATATTACAGGAACCCCATCAAGGAACTGACATTGCTGCTCAGGAAGAGTTTAAGCACTAGGACTAATAATGGGTCCTGGAACTGTAGGGTCCATTGGCGAGTTCTTGCTTCCCATCCCCATCAGAACTCTTCCCTGCAGAGACTGTTCTCCCAGCTGTTTGGGGGATTCATTCAGTGCGGTGTTACTCACTTCTGTACGTCCAGGAACTCTAGCAGCTTAATGTCAGGAAATAAACTCAGGTCCACAATCCCTTGGCAGTAGAGGTCATCTTCCTTCTCGTGATAGAGCATGTACAGCATGAAGAGCTCCGGATAGAAACAGGGCAGGATCAGAGGCAGAATCACTCTGTATGCATTCAGGTCACTGAGTTAGAGAGGAAACCAAAGATGAGCCCTACTGATTGTTGGTATCAGTCTGTTAAAGGTTGCGTCCACACAAGGCACAAGTTAAGGCTCAATATATAACACCTTAAAGATGTGTCCATCTTTGTCCCCGCTCCCATCTTCCTAGAGTCCAGTGCTGCGACTGGAGAATTTTGTGACCAACATAGGATAGAACATTTGTAGTCGTTAAGATCAGAGTAGTCAGATCTCAGACTGCAGGACACTGTCTACAGAGGTCAGGAAGGAATCATTCATCCCTTTTGCCCCACATAAAGCAATGCTCAACCAGGTGACTCATTTAGGTGAGGTTTTATTTCCTCTGACATTTCAGAGAGGCCTCTCCTTCAGTGGTTTCTGAGCTCACATCCAACGTCAGAACCAACACTGTGTCCAGTCCCTAAGGTGGGAACGAGTGAAAATTTGTTAGAACAGTTTCCCACCGACGTGTGGTTGCCCCAGCTATTTGGAATTATTCCCACCACTAAAGGCTGGGAAATAGGATGGCCTCCGTGCCCGATGTTTCTTTGGACGAGGTAAAACGGACACGGATTTAAAACCAAGTGACCCTTAACCCCAGCCACCTTTTCCCTCTGTCTTCCATCTCTGCGAGCGCTTGGCCTTTCTGCTCCAGTGCCAGATGCAGTAAACCCCTGAAAGGCAAGAAGATGATTTAGCATCTCCGTTTCAAGGGCAACTCAGTCATTTACTAATTAGCGTTAGTCAGATCCTCTCCCCTGCCCCCACAAAGTTGGCAGGTGTAACAGTAACGATACAGGGGAGCCAAACAGCTTAGTTAGTGCATTCAAAAGGAGTGGATACTTTGTTGAAGATGGAATGACTTGTTCTGCAGAATTATTTTAGCTCTCTGGACTGGGGGCAGCCATACTTCCCCTGCTGGGAAGGGGTTTAATATTTGAAGATACTCTGTAGGCTTAAGTGTCAGCTAACAGATGAATGTAATACGTTGCAAGAATGAGTTTCCATATTACCAGCATCCAGAAGGAATCCAGCTGGGAAAGGATTAAATCTCTGGAAGAGACAACATAATGTAAGAACGGCCATACTGGGTCAGACCAAAGGTCCATCTAGCCCAGTATCCTGTCGTCTGACGGTGGCCAGTGCCAGGTGCTTCCGAGGGAACAGACAGAACAGAGCAACCATTGAGTGATCCATCCCCTGTCGTCCACTCCCAGCTTCTGGCAAACAGAAGCTAGGACACTCAGAGCATGGTGTATCCCTGCCCATCTTGACTAATAGCCAGTGATGGACCTATCCTCCCTGAACTTATCTAGTTTTTTGAGCCCACAATACTTTTGGCCTTCACATCGTCTCCTGGCAAAGAGTTGCACAAGTTGACTGTGCCTTGTGTGAAGTAGTGCCTTACGTTTGTTTTCAGCCTGCTGCCTATTAATTTCATTGGGTGACCCCTACCTCTTGTTAGGAGAGGGAGTAAACAACATTTCCCTTATTCACTTTCTCCACACCCATCAAGATTTTATAGACCTCTGTCATAACCCCCTTAGTAGCCCATTTCCGAGCTGAAAAGTCCCAGTCTTATTAATCTCTCCTCGTATGGAAGCTGTTCCATACCCCCTAACCATGTTAGTTGCCCTTCCCCATACCTTTTCCAATTCCACTTTAACGTTTTTCCAAGGCACTTTAATGCTGTCCCTAGACAGCATATGGGCTCAAGGAATAAAATTCCCAAAAGCTTCTTGTTCTGGACAATTCCTCAGTTCACCTGTGAGCCTAATGGGTCAACTGCAAAATGGACAGATTTAAAGTGCAGCTCTACTCTGAAAGGCAACTAAAAATGGCATCATGGGACTCCTGTCTCAATAGTTTCTAAGCCAAATCTGTTCCATTTACAGTTGGAGGGTTTTTGAGTGGCCAGCCCTGGACACAGCCAGCCAAGCTGGGTTCTTCCTCCTCACCTATCACCAGTAAGAAAGGTTCTGAAGATGAAGTTAGGCCATGCAGCCATTTTCTGTTCAGTGGGTCCATACAGCCCTAACAGACTGGATGTTAGTAAGCCCAAGGAGGAACAGAATCCAACCCATTCTGCAAGTTGGGTTGGCTTTGCCAATTGCAGAGGAGTAAAAGACAAAACCGCTTTTCTGGAGGCATTAGGGTGAAAAGATACACCCCTGAATACACAAAACAGATCAGTTGATTAAGACAGAGCTATTTTTTCCCCATAGCCATTTTTCACAATAGTACTTGCTTCAACTATAGTTCATGAGACTTCGTGGGGGCAGATTACCTCACATCTGCCCATTATGGCATTTCTCACCCCTTCCTCCGAAGTATCTGTTGCTGGTCACTGCCAGAGATAAGAAATTATCTAGAAGGACCATGCATCTGATCCAGGCTGGCAAGTCCTATGTTGCTAAGACTCTATATGGAGTAAAAGGGAGTAAGTTTACCTAGGTACTACAGTGATGAGGGTCATATGCATGAACACCTAAAGAGATACACATCTGAAGGAAGTTTTCTGATGGAAAGCAACCGGATTGCACAGAAGTACTAGATGCACTAATCCAGGGCCTAGCCCCCCAAGGAATGAATTAGATTGCCTACCTAACAAGTGTTCCTCACTAGCATACGATTGCATGGAAGCCAATTACACACTGGACTTACCGGTAAAACTCCCATATTTTCTTGGCATAGTACTTGACCTCCTCTTGGGCCATGTTCAGTAGGTGCTTGTTTGCCCCGATCCCAGAGTATGTAGCCTGAAAAGCGAACGTCAGGGCCTTCAGCAGTTTTCCTAGTGGGTGCAGGGAAGACTTAAAAGCCTGCAAGACAGTGGAGGAAAGTTCTGCATTTGTTAAGGGATGGATTGCAAGGGTGAGTCCTCCCTTCAGACTGGCAGGAGAGGGCCATCAAAACCAAGGCGTTGATTAGCCAGTGAGACAGTTCAGTCTAGGGAAGATGAGCTGGTGGCCTTGGTCCATATCCCGGCAAATCCCAAAGGGATGTAACCCCCTTACGGATGGAGAGCCACCCAGCTCGATCTCTAGCTAGGGCCTTAAGGTGGCCTGGCAGCACTGTTCCCTCTAAGCTGTGCGCGTGCACACAGATCCTAAACCTCGCGCACACAGCGAAACACCGCACGCACAAAAATTTGCACAGAAGCACAAAGATTTGCACAGAAGCAATTTTTTGCACACACGGCCTGTCAAAAATTAGAGGGAACATTGCCTGGCAGGATACTGTTTAGGTCCATATCCTATTGGAAAACGCTGCTATTCTCTTGACCCAATCCCGCTCGCACTGAAGGGCAGCAATAGGTGCCTCTAGGCACCATGGCACTACAAATAGCATTTTGCCATTGACCTTCCGTGGGAAGCAAGGTCAGACTCTCTCAGCAGAGGTCAAGGGATGGCGGAGACTGAGCTGCCCATTGGGGCTGGTCCTTCCAACACAACAATAGACTTGTACTGCCAGAACCTGTGCTGAGAGACTAGAAATGAAGCTTTCTTCTCCAAGGCAGTCCAGCTAACCCTTTTCTTCACCAGCACTAAAGCGCGCATAGCGCTCAGAAGAGAAAACTCCGGGTGTTACTGGCTGTGGATTGGTTAGAGTTCCTGGTTCTCCCCAGTCACCGGAGAAAAAGAGTGGTTGTTTCAGGGAGAGCTACATAAGATGGGGACTTCCCGGTCAGGGTGTCTCTAGTTTACTATGTAAGGCATGGCTGTGTTTACGTCCTCACACTCGGCTCTCAGATTGCAGGGACTCGGCAGCCAGCGAGCTGAATTTCACTTGAAGGGGAGGAAAAGCAACCAAGTGACCACAAGCCTCTGGAACGTGTCTGTACCTGACAGAGCAGCCACAGGATGGAATTGTCCCCTCGTCCTTCATGTCCCATCCCCACCCCACTTTTCCTGTTGAGGGCCCTCGCTTATGTTACACTAGCTCAGGCCCAGCTCAGTGTCGATCCAGTGGTGCTCCGCCTGCACGGACAGTTTGCAGGACTGGAGCCCTAATTCAGGTGTTCTACAGGACAGGGACCGTGTTCCTTTTTTGTGGTGGGCTCCTCACATTTCTGGGTGCTCCAGAGCCTCGGCGCACAGTGCATTTTGAGTGGTACCTTTTGTAAATAACACTGGAGCGACTCCAGTTCTTGATGCTGAACTAGGTCTTCAAGGACATCTTCTATCTTCCCAGAGACATCCTCGGGCCCCCTGCGAGGGAGGAAAACAAGTACAACGGTGATGGAGGGGTTGTGGTTCACCCCTTAGGCCTAACTGCTGCCTACCTTGCACTCTGTGTAATCATGTGTTACCCTTCTGAGTCGGTAGCCCTTGGCACAGTATGAACAGATTCGCAAGGCAGAGGAGAGTCAGCTCCCCACCCCTTATGTTCGTGGTCTCTCTCAATGACTCTCTCCCCAGATTACTTCATTTATATGGAGTTATTTTTCCACCTTTCCCACTCCCTCTGAAGCATAGTTTAATGGCTAAGCCATTCTTAGGGGGCTTAAGCCAGCCAATGAGGCACCGGGATCCCTCCCAGTTGCATATCAAGCAGGGTATAAGACAAGCTTGAGCAGCTGAATCTCCCTAATTCTCTCCCCCCAGAAGCACCGTTGTGTTCGGTGAACACCGGCATTGAACAGTATTAGCTGCACAGTAATCACGAGGAAGTGTCTGGTTCTAGCCTCCTGGAACACACCTGCCCCAGCGAGGCCATGCCACCCACGGGTTGTCCAATCACTCCTGCGAGCCTGAGGTCAAGACTTGAACCCCCAAATTGAATGCACTAGCCCAATGCACCGCTACGCCCCTCTGCACAAGCCAGTTGTCACCTTTGGCAGAAGAGGTACTCCTGAGACTTGCGCAGCTCCTTGCTTGTCTGTATATGGAACCCCGTGAAGGACTCCTCCATTTCTTCTTTGCAGCCAGAGTGGAGGAATTTCAGAAACTGGTCGTAGATTCCCTGCCATCTCTTCTCCACCGGGAACTCATCAAGACCCAGCTGACTGCACAACAAAGATGAAGTTACGCCTTGCTTCCATCCCCACTCCTACATTGCCACCGACCACCCCTTCTAATCATCTCATGAACGCATTTTCTCCCCAACCACCAACACAAGCACCACTGGGGCAGAGAGATTTAGGAGCATCCTAGAGGATATAACAAGGAGCAAAGTTCAGCAGAGGTCAGCTTAGATTTATTCTGCTGCCAATGAGATGCATTTGGCCAGGGGGCCCCAAAGCATGGCACATGGACTATTGGTGGCCTAAGGTAGACTAGAGATGTGTTGTGTGCTGCTCTCCCTGCTTACACCTGCTTCTGCAGCTATAGAGGCTCTTCGCTTAAGAGCCTCAGGAAGCAGCTGGTAACAGAGCCAGGCCAGCTACCTCTGCTGGTAGCTGCTGCTACACAAGCAGAGGAAACAGGACTGGCTCTCGCAGAGTGGAGGCACCAGCCACCAGCGGAGAGGAAGCATCCTGGGGAGAAGGAAATGATGTAGCTGGGGTGCATGTCCTGGAATTCATCCCAGGGGAAGGCTGGCAGCATCCCAATTGCTGCCTTAATTCATGGGTTGTATCAAGAGAGGTCAACCTGGGAACCGTGTGGTGGAGACTGATCCAGAACTTCCCTGCTGCAATGTGCATCACCCGGCTCCCTCGGCCACTCCCAGTTGGGTTGCAATGGCTAAATATGGGTCTCCCCAGTGGAGAGGGAGGTTGTGGGCATCTTACACCCCACTCCAGAGGACTCTGCTGCTGGGGGCCTTGCAACAGGTTCTGTGCTGTAGGAATCCGGCCATTGGGGTCAAGTCAGAATTACTGTTGCCTGCTTTCATGTTGTCACCTGTCAGGGCGTGACTGCTGCATAAGAAACTAGAGCTCTGACCACCCAGAAAGATATTTCAACCTACCCACTGTGCTTCCTAATTCGAGCTAGCCATGCTCTGCTAAACAATTCACATGTCCTTGGATCACTGTCACTTCTAACTCCCTACCACATCGCTCAGTACACTGCAGGCATGAGCATCAAGAAGGGGGCAGGGAGTGGATCAAATACTGGACCCCCTCCCCCTTTCTTGTGAATCATAGAAATGTAGGGAGAGGGGGGAAGGGACCCTCAAGACCTCATCTACTCCAAGACCAAGTATACCTAGGCCATCCCTGCCAGGTGTTTAACATGTTCTTAAAAACCTTCAGTGACAGAGATTCCAGTCTCCCTAGGCAACCTGCTCCAGTGCTTAACAACCCTTCTGGGTAGCAAGCTTTTCCGAATGGGATTTCTGGCTAGAAACTGCGCCTCCAAAAAACCCTCAAGACTTTGAGAGAAGGATGCTCTTGTGCTTAAGGCACTGGATTGGACTCAAATCCTGGCTTTTCCTCAGGCTCTGTAGGTGGCTTTGGGAAAGTCAATTCATCTGCGCATCAGAACCTCATCTGTAAAGTGGGGGGAGGGTTCTCTTTCTCCTTTGGCCATCCTTGCTTATTTAGACTCCGCTCTCTAGGGTAGGAGCTGTCTGACTTAGATGTACAGTGCCTTGCACGGTGGTGACTCAGTTGGCGCGAATGGAATATAAATTACGGCCCACGGGAGTTATTTACGGCCACTCACACTTTGGTTATTGAGGCAGCTTGCTGGTCGCTGGAAGTGTTCAGGATTCCTTGCGTCTGAAGCCCTTGGCCTGATTTGTTACTAAAGGTGCCCTCCAGCGTGAAGCTATTGGAAAAGGTCAGCTTTCCCTGAAACAAAAAATAAAGGGGTTATTCTATCGAGCTCTCACTTGGCAGGAGGTTGGATAAGGTTCCAATCCCCCTCTTGTGAAGCCCACAAGCAGGAACGATCCCTAAAAGGAAGTCTAAGAAGGTTATTTCCACTAGAAGGGCTATACATTGAAAGCACTCCCAATGCCAGAGAACGTCACAAAGACAGGAGATCCCAGGAGCCAAGAGACAGAAGTCTATTTGAGTCGAATGAGACTGCTCATACTGATAGGACTCCGGATGTGGAAATCCAGCTAGAAATGCAAAGCAAGGGTCCAATATGGCAAGTAGGACTAGGTGTTAATTATTGCTTCTATGCTCTGAAGTTCCTGGCCTAAATCTAGAGAGATGGATAAATCTCCAAGCTACAGTGAATGTACAATCTGGAAGTCTAATTCTTGTTTAGTTTCTCCCCTGTTCCTTAAGGCACCAGTGGGTTTGGCATCATTGGTGCAGTGAGATGAGCAGAGGGAAATGCATACTACATGTGCACCTGGAAAGCTTGCAAGAATGGATGCCTTTTGAGTGCCTTTTACTACCAAGGCAAGCCCTGTTCTGTGAGACAAGGTCTCTGGATTTTGCAGCACTCTGGGTGGCAGATGGGAAGTTCTGTGGTAGCTTGATTCAGGCTAGGAGGTTTAATGAGCTCAGAAATGAAGTAATTCAGTAGAGCCAGCCCTTCTTAGGATGTGAACCAGGGATCAAGGCTTGATCCCAAGTACAGACTTTTTCAAACCCAACATTGATTTCAGTGGTAGTTGTGCCTAAGTGCTTTAGTTGGACTTAGGAAAACTCACCCCTGGTACCCTAGCTGTAAGATGTGGCAGACCCATCAACCTCTTGTGGACTAGCCACTAGAAGGAGACAAAGATCCATGCTTAGCATGTGTTATTGAGCACCACTGTATGAATTGTAAGTCACTATATTAAAATCATTGTGATACTACCCTCACGTTCCTTGTTTGACCTGGCGTGGACTTTTGTAACAAGCTGGAGGTTTTGCAAGCTGGAGGATTGTAGGAGAAGCGCGTTAGCTGTATATTTGTTCACGATCAACCGTGAAACGCTTTAACGTGTTGATTTAAATTGTCATCTTCACGTTTCAAAGTGAAGCCCCTGGAACAAATGGGGCTGCTCACACCTCTGAGCTATTGTTTCAGGCTAGTGCAGACTCTGGTACCAAAGCATTGTGTTTGCACTGTTCCAGTGTGTGGGGTTCTGTAAGCCGCCATGAGGGCTAGAAACTCAAAAAACAAAGGTTGCATCGGATTCTGCAGCTGTAGAATCACAGAAGACATGGGGCCATGCTAACCCTTTGTTGTAAAATTTCTAGTGTGATAAAAGGAGCTGTAACTAATAGGAAAAAAACGATATGAACGTTGAGGGACAGGATTGCCAGCTTTCTTGAAAGTTAACAGTAACACAGCAGGGTTGAGCACAGGCAAGCAGCTCACCTTTCCATCAAATGTCAGATCTCTTGTGAAGTTGCCTTCATAAACGGAGTCATCTTCTAAGAGGAGAATCCCAGAACCCTAGTGATAAAAGAACAGCCATTGAGTGCAGAGTGGTGAATGAGACACGTTGGCTTCTATTAAGTCATTGCATTTTGTCCAACACATGGGCACACTGACACATGCCATTTATGGGGTGCAGTGTGTATGGCAAGTTATAGTGGGGAGGGAGATAGTGTATTACTCTAAGCTATCAGGTACTAGGTGGGAAAGGAGTTTTCTTGTAGGAAGGGGTGTAATAAGAGTGTTTCATACAGGAATACTGGTTAGAGATGGATTTCCTGTCCCAAGCATCTGACTTAAGTGGCCAGTGGTACAATAAGAACCAAGGAATTACCACACAGATCAAGCCAGTGGTGGGTCCTAGTTCAGTATCCCTTCTCTGACTGTGGCCAGTAAAGTAACAAGTATGACTCCACTACATATCCCAATAACGACTGGTGTCAGCATCTACGAAATCCAAAGGTTACAGTAGTGCATGCTCCAGAGGAAACAACAAGAAACACTGCAGTGGCCAAACATAGAATACTGTGCCCATGGGGAAGTTGCTTCAGGACTTCGGTCACTGTTTGTTTAGGCCCTAAAACCGAAAGGACGGACGGACGTGCACAAAACATGTCATTTTTAGAGCTGGTTGGGAACCTGCCAGGAGAATGATTTTCCCATGGAAAATGCTCCGTTTGCAAAATTAAATATTTCTGAGGGAAAAGTGAGGTGACAGCTCCCTGGCTGCCCACCTAATAGACTCTTGTCAATTTCACTTTCTAGCGTCTTCCAGGTCGGCAGCCAGGAACAGATTCCCTTTCAGTTCTCAGGAAAAAGGGTCGTGTTTTTGACTTTGTCCTGATTCAGGATTAAATTGCTATGTGTTAAGAGATTTCCGTTTTCTGTCCATCTCTAGTCATTTGCTAGTGAAATTGGGTTCTCATTATCCATACAAGTGGATAATCCTTTTATTAATATTACTAAATGCTTGGCCCCCATGGACAAGTTTGTGGCAACAACTTCCACGTGTTAATTGTTACTTTGCCTGCACCGTGAAGAGTTTACAGGTTAGTTGTTACAAGCCTGTACGGCACTTAGAATAACGGGGCCCCTTTCATGGTGGGTCTCCTAGGGACTGCCGTAATACAGATATGTATGTTTCCTTTCAATTTCATGTAGTGTCCTCTTGTTCTAGTATCACCAGCAGGTAGTGACACCCCATATGTACCAGTTCATATGTGGGTGCACCTTAGGGAGGTGGTGAAAAACGCAGAGCCTGGGGCTGCCGGTGGTTATGGGGTAGTCCCATCACATGAAATGTTCTCGGCTTCCCCTCAAGTTAAGGGATGATCTTGTGGTAAGAAACCAGTGCTTAAGTCATACTGCCTCCTACACACCTGAAGGATTCTTACTTTAATAAGGAGAGTGTTCTCATCTTTTTCTCCTCCCTTAGATAAGGGATTCCGTGGTCTATTGACTAAAGTACCCACAGGAAAGTTATTTACTCACCACCATTTTATCCGCATGAAATGTTCTTTGGTAGCACACGCCTGACTGGGTCACCACAATGCCTTGTCCATGCCTGTGGTCATCTTGCCATATCCCAATGTACCTCTCCCCTCTGGAACACAAGATAGGAGGCCTTCATACACCACCGTTGGAGAACTTTGCACAAGACCACTGAGAACTAAGACAATGAGCCAGCTTCACACCAGGTGAAAGAAGATGCTTGCTTACACCTGGTGTGAGTTTGATCCTTATACTGTGGACAGCTTCTGAAAGACGTCAGGGATTGTTTGAACATCCACTTTGGGCAGGTCTTTAAGTATGTGAATTAGAGACAGATTTAGTAAGTTGAGAAAGGCAGGCTGAGTGGTTCTGGTGACCCGCTATCTGGAGTGGTGCCACCAGTCAGGTCTCTGCATCTCATATAGCCATGGATGTCAGACTTTTTTCCCCCCCCTTTTGATGTTAGCCCAGATGTCACCCATCAGTGTAGCTGCATGGATGAAAGCCTCCTCCCTACAGTATATACAATGGAAGCCATTATTTACTCTGCTAGTGCTTTCCCCCGTTTCAAGCCTCTGCTTGACAGCAGAAAAGCAGGGCTAAAATTCTAGCATAGATAAGGCCTGAGCATCCACTAGGATATACATTTCCTGCGATGCAGCCACTGGAGTTGTCTGTCGTCCAGGCTTCTCCCTAGCTGTCACACGGTTCAGTGCAGACTATGGCAAAAGGAAGGGTTATCTATGGATCAAAGGCATTGGTGATTATTTTGAGATCTCCTCCCGGTTAACTGCACCCAGCCCAGAGACAAGGTAGAATCCTCCAGAGAGCTCTGGTACCCAGAGAGGATGATCTGCTCTGAATGAGGCAGCTCTAAGTCTTATGCATTGGGAGGAAGGCAGCAGGGACCAACCTTAACCTGGAGGAAGTGTTGAGTGGACCATGATCGTAGCATAGTCAAACCCCTCTGAACACCTCCCCCAGAGACTAGATCCGAATGTCCCCTTTGCAACTGGAACCAGGGGACACCTGCTTACAAGCCCATGGTTGACTGAGGGACAGGACATAGTCCAGCAAGCTAGAGCTGTCCACACACATCGCAAGTCCTCCCATCTTGGCGACATGCTGAAGATTTCCTACACAAACCCTTGTCAGCAGGTCAGTTGATTGTGCAGGAAGCCTTTGGAAAGCCAGGGAGATCTTTTGTTGATCAAAGTTTGAAATTCAGTCCACGTACTGTTGATTTAACAATGTTGCTTTTCAGTGTTCTTTGACCCTACATCAGTAACGTACTTAACAGCCACCCAGCCACAAACGCAGATATACATTTCCATTTGCTGGAAGAGTGATGCACGCAAGGGGCCCCCGCTCATCCCACTCTTTCTACAGCCATCCTGCACACAACTTGCAGAACATTAGCTGATCCTGAAGTCATTGCAACTCAGACACTGCTGTTGCAATGCAGTGCAACAGAGATTTTGCTGCAAGGGGCACTCATGGTTCTAAACTTGATATTCTGGCATCATTACATTGTTCCAAGGCAATCATATAGGTCAGCATACCCACATCAATATCGGGTCATCTCAGGTGTTCCCGCTAGAGGCTGAACTTTGATGGAACCCTTTATCTGTTGGAAGTGCAGTTCCATCAAAATCTGGTCACCTTGCAAACTTGTTCTCCAAAATGAAAATTGACACAACTAGAAAGAGTTCCAACCATCTCCATATCCTGCTTCAGGATTTTCAAATGAAGGGTTTCAATTTTTTGCTTTAAAAAAAAATTGGTTTGGAAAACTTTAGTTTTCAAAACAGAAATAAGGTTGAAATCAAAATGAAGTGTCTCAATCGATCCAGAATTAGGGTTTTCTAAAATGTTTCTTGCGTGGAGAATTTCAGAGTGTTGGGGGTTTGTTCCCAATTGGAATGAAACCCAATTTTAAAATCCTCTGTGAAACAGAATTTCCAACCCTCAGCACAGCTCAAACTTTTCCCGTCTCAAGTTCAAGTCGAATATGCTTCAGACCAAGGAATGCTGAAAACAGGTGTTGTGAACATTTGTTGAGCTCCCTTCCACAGCATTACCTGTCCTTGTCATCCAAGACTCCATATCCATTCTTCTTGTCATTATCCCACTGCCCTGTGTACTTAAACGGCTGCTCTGCTGAAGGGTTTTCCAGGATGCCAAATCCTTGACGCAGATTATCGTTAAAGTATCCTTTGTACACCATCTCATTTCCATACCTGGAGAGAGATAATGGACAGCATCATCTTTAAGGCCAGCAGACACTACCTATTTCTCTTGCTGTTGCCCTTGCTTAGTGCTAGAGGACTTCAGTTTCCTGGCAGCAGAGTAACCATGGTGCAAGCTTCCCTAACAGCATGTGTCAAGCCTGCCCTACGAGACACCACTTACAGGGACAAGAGTAGGTGGGCCTAGAGAACAGGAACTCCAAATCTAAGCACTGAACTTGGCTGCTCCTCTAAGCACAGGGGTAGTTCAGTCCTTAACCTCTCAATGGAGGCTGCCAACAAAAGTACCAGAGTGTGTACTACCAACACCTGTTCGCTAGGAACTAGGATTGAAACCCACCTTGTTTCACTCAAGCTCTCAGCCAACTAGGCAGATAGTAACTACTGGGTCACTCCTGTCCACAGCTGGATTGGAACTAGTATAGAGCCTCTTAAGTTTTGTTTCTAAACCCACTAGCCACCCAGGCTTCAGGGAGCATAGGCCTGGGAATAAGCCAGCCCCCAGTCCTAATTCTTATACATACCAATGCATCTCCCTCTGCCTCTAGAAAGGAAGCAATGCGGAGAGTTACAGGGCTATTGTGAAGGTTAGATGATGTTATGCTCTGAACATGAGAGACACGACGCAAGTGGTATAGCTGAGTTCCCCTTATATGGCCTATTTGTAATCTAAAACTATTAACCTTTGAACGTAGCTAGAGAACTATTGCTATATGCCTCAGTCCAGTCCATAATGCAGGTATATTCTGCAGAATATTATGAACCTAAACATTACAAGTCAGCATTAAAAGATCCTACCTTAGTATTGGCCACATTCACTCACTCCATCAACTACCCTTTCCCCAGAAGGGGCAAGTACGTGCTGCTTTAGATGCTGGCAAACACAGAATGCATTTGGCCAACTGTGCAGCGTTCCACATGGAGAAGCTCCTTGCTGACTCCTGGAAACATCTTGCATTCTAAAGCAAGATTTGATAGCCCAATTCAGCCTGCGTAACTAGAAGTCATCACAGGAAACACAGCAGAGTCACACGATACACACAGAGTCACACTCCAGAGACCTAAGTTGTATTCTTGACTGCCACCAATTTGAGAGGGTCAGAGCAAGGTTGGCTAGAACTGAGAAGGCAGAGCCATTGGTGGGTATTTATAAAGTTCACTATATCAGGACTGGAATAGGTCCACCAACAGGTCCACAGCAAGGATCAGGGTTCCACTGTGTGAGGTGCTGTACAAACAAGAGAGGATGGCCCCCATCCCCTTCAGTCAACCTGGGCTGGAAGTGAACTGGGTGTGTTTGTACATAACCCTCTGAGAAGGCCTCTGTTTTGGAGTCCTGTGTTTGCTGAACAAGGATGACTGGGCGTTATGATGCAGAATATGGGTGTTTCCCTTACATTGCTCTTTTCGGTCTGGGTTTCACCGAGCTCCCCAATAATTTTGGGACAGCAAACCACGTAGTGGAACAGGAAAAGGGCGGCATGAACCTAATGCCTCTCAGTGGGAAATAGTTATTAGAAACCCAGTCAGAACTTATGTTACCCTCTATTCCAGTGTTTAACTTGACCTGACTCCAGGTCCAGGAGGAGTCCTCCCGGAAACCAGATCCAAGAGCACGCTGCTGTGCCAACCGCCCTGTTTGCTGTCACGGTCTAGGAGAACAATTACAGCCCTGCCCTCCGAAGGTGCAGGTGCACGTTTAGCCCACACAGCACACCAGACAAAAAAGGACAGGAGAAAACTGTGTGCATCATTAAGATCTCAGTGATGCACACAAAGCCTAGGTTAGGCAGCATGGCACAGGCTAAACAGAGGACAAGACACCAAGAAATTGTTCTAGAAAGTATCTGACAGACCCCAAAATGCTAGTCCTACCATGGTGCAAAGAGGCTGCAGTATCCCGTGGCTGCTGCTTCCTATATTAAGTCCCACAGGCTGGGAAACCAGACCAGGGCCCTGCGACACTCTGATTCCCGGGCCTAAAATCTCCTGTGTCTATATCAGCCACTCCACCCTGCCCCTCCAACCCCATGCCGCTGCAAAACAAGGCAGCATGGATCCAGGCTTTGGGGCAGCAGGAACAGTAGATTTCTTCTGTGGCCTGCCCTGCCCTGCGGTTTGCTCTTCTGTGCCCAAGAGGTGAGGAGCCACCCGCCAAGCAGCTAGGAATTTGTGCTCCCCAGAGGCCGTGCTCGGAGCATTACTTACTCACAGATTCCATAGCCTCGCATTTTGCCTTCACACCAGTGACATTTGTAGCAGTTGTACCTGTCTTCGGAGACAAGCGGGATAAGGCAGATTCCAAACCTAGAGTACAGATAGGAGACTTCAGCATAAGGGTAGGGTGAGAGGGGGCAGAGCAGATACAGCAGAAGAGTTTTAAACAGGTGTCACTCCGAAACCATCTACACCAGGGGAGGGCAAAGTACGGCCCGTGGGCTGGATCCACTATCAATGCAGCCCGTGGGACTGCCAGACCTGTGGTGCAGCAGGGTTAAGGCAGGCTCCCTGCCTGCCCTGGCCCTACGCTGCTCCCAGAAGCGGCCGGCACCACATCCCCACGGCCCCTGGGGGAGGGGGAGAGGGGACAGAGGGCTCCATGTTCTGCCCTCACCTGCAGACACTGCCCCCTACAGCTCCCATTGGCCGGGAATGGGGAACCACGGCCAAGAGGAGCTTCGGGGGTGGTACCTGCAGGCGAGGGCAGTGCACAGCGGAGCCACCTGCCCCACCCCACCCCACCCCCAGGAGACACTGCCAGACGTGCTGGCCACTTCTGGGAGTGGCACAGGGCCAGGGCAAGCAGGGAGCGTAAGGTAAGCGGCGCCAGGATGGAGCCCGCACCCTGAACGCCTTCTGCACCCCGCACCCGTCCTGCATGCCACACCCCAACCCCCTGCCCTGAGCCCCCTGCTGCACCCCAACCCCCTGCCCCATCCCTACATTCATGGTCCTGCATGCAATTTCCCCACCCAGATGTGGCCCTTGGGCCAAAAAGTTTGCCCACGGCTGATCCACACACACAGGGTCAAATCCATCTCTCTAGGTTTCAGTGGATTAATACCAGGGATCAACTTGGCCCAGATCATCTCCCCTTACTCCACTTCATAGGTGTGAGAGGAAAGTGATTGACGCTCACCCCCAGCTATAACTATTTAAGCTATAACATGTGTCATCCTGTCTATGAGGCAACACACTCCATGTGGGTGCTCTAACAGCTGGGGATTCAACCCAGGACTGTCTGCGCTAAGCATGAATCACTACTGCTTGAGCTCAAGCACTAGCTCCCATTAGCTGGCAGCTGTAGCAGACTCTTATCCTCTTGCGTACCAGCCACCTGATGCACTCGAGCAGATGAGACAACTCGGCAATATTCAAAAATCCAAAGACTGCTGCTCTGCATTCTGACGGGGCAAGCAGCTCCTCTTGTATCATGCAGTTCAGCCATTACTAGCTACATTACTAGGGAGTAAAACACTTGCACAGAGATTTGGATTCAAGGCATGAAAATTGTCCCACTTTGCCCTGTGGACTGTGGTCCTAACTCCATGTTGCTCTAGAGACTGGGTGAGAAAACTCATGCTTTAAGGGTTCCACTATCCTTTAACAGCCAGCCCCCCTGTACTTGTGTTTATAAGCAAGGGAAGCCAGATTTATAAAGGCTTACCCATGTTCCAGGCCCTCTTTGAAATCCCCAACATGGTTCCGGCCATCAGGCCACTTCAGCGTCCCCCTGCAATTCAAAGCAAGTATCATCATAAGAAGTGGATCAAGAACAGTTGCAGTTTCTTTAAGTATGCTAGAGCATTAAGACCTTTTAATACCCATGCTTCTAGGCAGAGTCCACTCCTCAACTAAGGTCAGGAAGTCCCTCACCCCTGCTCCGTAGTATAATTGCATGGAGGGATTGTCCTAGACCCCAGAGGTGAGTGATTGTGCTCATGAGCATGGATAACAATACCAGGTATGTCTTCAGTGCACACACACAAAAAAGCGTGTTCTTAACTCTGGTTAGCAGTGGAGGTCAACCCTGGCTGCCCTATAGACTAACTTGAGCTGCTAACCCAAGGTAAAAGCAGAGTTGCCGTGTCTTCACTATTTTAACGCAAGTTAAGACCATGCTTTTTTTTGCGCAGTGAATACATACGCCAAGTTTGTGCACTCTGGAGCAGAGTTAGGGAATTAACGAGGGATTTACATGAATTGAGGCATTGGTTCATTCTCCTTTGGCAATTCTTATAGTTCTATTCCAAGCAGAGAGACAGAGATCATGGAGATGGTCAAATAAAATTAAGCAATTGTGTCTTCTGACTGGTGCAAATCTGACCCTCAGAATGAGGCAGTTGTGACAAAGCAAGTATTGTGTTATTTCAACTTTTTGTTCCCAAGGTATAACTAGCACTGGGTAGAAAAGAAAGGTTTTGGCCACGTATTTATAAAGATAGATTTTTTTTTTCAGAAAAACTTTTCCACTCGAATTTGATGAAAAAACCACCCAACATTGCAAAATATTGAAAAAAAAGTTTTTTGCAAAATCTTTTGCATCAAAATTTGGACAAGTAAAAAGTGTTTCAACCAGCTCCAACTACTGGCCATGAAACCAGATTCACTCCATGACTCCCAGGAGGGCACATTCCCCTTACAAGTGGTTCACAAGACTTAGGTGTCTGGCCAGCATACCCAAACCCAACAGACTCACAAAGCATAACCAAAGCCCTTTGAGATTTTTCTTCCCTATAAATTAACTGCCTACAGTAGATTCCCAGTCCTGGGCTCAGTAGTACTCAGGAGAGCTGGGTTCTATTCCTGGCTCTGCTACTGGCCTGTAGATTGACCTTGGGCAAGTCACTTCACTGCCACGTGCCTCAGTTTCCCCATCTGTAAAATGGGGGTAATGGTACCGAACTCCTTTGTAAAGTGCTTTGAGGCTGTACAGCTCTTAGGGTCCCAGTCATGAACCAGGACCCCGGTGCGTCGGGTGCTGTACAAACACAGAACAAAGACAGCCCCGGCCCCAAAAAGCTGGCAATCCAAGTATAAAGACAAGCGAAAACAGATGGAGACAGACAGGGATTCTGGGTTCCAGCCCCTTGCTAGGTGGGAGGGTCCTAGAGCCCGGACTCCATCCCAAGCCCAGATGCCTACACTGCAATTAAATAGCCCCTTTGCCCGAGTCAGCTGGCATGGGCTTTCAAATTGCAATGTAAACACACCCTCAGTGTCCGTGCCAAAGTGACTCCTGCGTAACACCAGGGTAATACTTCCTTCCCCACAGCGCTTTCCGTCTAGCCAGATGAGACACAGGGTGGGAGAAAGGGACCAGCGTTTTACCATGTGTAAGTAGTACACTGGGGTCCGATCTCATTTAGGAGCTGTGGGTGCAACTAACACAAATCTCCCATTTGGTGCAATCCAAGAGAAAACCATTTGCTCTTCCAAAGGTGACTCACGGACCCAGGGATAAGTTCTCCAGCAGGGATGATTCAGTAATATCCAGGTGGCCGTTTTAACAAAGAATCTCCCAGCACCTCACTTAGTCCACCCCATTCTATGATCATTGGCAATACAGTCCCCGTTTTCCAGTGCAAGTTTCACGGCTTGTGTCATCATGCAGTCCCTTCTAGCCTGGGACTCTATGAATTGCTAGAAGGGTCATCCCTTCTCACAGGTGCCAACTTTTGTTGGCGCCGGTGGGTGCTCGCGCCCCCCCGGCCCCAATTCCACCCCTCCCTGCCCCATTGGATCCCTCCCCAAATCCCCGCCCCAGTCCCGCCTCCTCCCCCAAGCTCGCTGCGTTTCCCCTCCTCCCCCTTCCCTCCCAGGCTTGCCGCGCGAAACACCTGTTTCACGCGGCAAGCCTGGGAGGGAGGGGGGGGGAAGAAGCAGGACCCAGCAGCGTGCTCAGGGGAGGAGGCGGAGCAGAGGCAGAGGTGAGCTGGGGCGGGGCTGGGGGGGGGGGGGAAGAAGCTTCACCCACCAATTTTTCCCCATGGGTGCTCCAGCCCCGGAGCACCCACGGAGTCGGCGCCTATGTCCCTCCTATGTGTAGACACAAAACCGTGGCAGTGTTTGGGGCTTGTAACAAAAAAGGGCTTGAAAGTGGAGAGGACATTACTAGCCATGGGCGATTCTACTCACCCACTTGGCCAGGGTGGGCCAGGTCTGGCCAGCATGTAGAATATTTTCTTGTTACCCAGATGACTTGTTTGCTGGTAGAGTTCGGGTCTGGTGAGCTCTCAAGGCTCTGTCAGACATGTGTCTTTAGAACCATGACCATGTTTAAGTGCGACTCCATACGACGCTTTCAACAGCCCTGAGCCACGTCCCTAGCTCAGTACCCGGCAGTTTACAGCACAAGCCAGTACTACTAGTAGTTCCTAGTGAAGAGGCCAAGGAAGGGTAACACGGCAGGACAGACTCTGGCAAAGCCAGATGGAGGGAAGCGGACATATTGCCAGCCTGGTCCCAGCCAGTCTCACTCCATGAGAGCGATAGGTGGCCTCAAAGTTTACATACAGAATTGGAAACACAAGCGGAGGTCCTTACTTGCCATGTGGTTTCCCCCAGGACCATTCACCTTCATACGCGGCGTTCTTGAATCTGCCCTCTGCTCGGAACGCGTACGTGAAGAAGCGATGGACGGGAGGCTCGTTTCCCTCCCCAGCCTCGCCCCACAAGGGGAAATCCCTCTTCCCATTCAGCGCCTGGCGCACGGCTTGATTCAGCTTCCACTGCCAGACTGCCTGGGGGAACAAAGAGACCAGAGGATTCAGGTTGGAGATGGGAACGGGAGAATTAAAGAACAAATGGCTCCTGACAAGCTACATTCCAGGGAACCAGGCACGCGGCCCCCAGCCAGGTCCAATATTACTCATTTATCTACCCACCGCCACGTAATCATGTTGGATCACTGCTCCCACACTAGGAAATTCCTGCCAGTTACTCATCTGGGAGCTCAGTTTTCAAGTTGAAGGCAGAACATCCAATAACCACACTGGAGCATCCCAATCTGGATTTAGGCAGATACGCCGCCACCTTATACTTCTAATCAGGACACGAGTAAGGACTGGACATCCCAAGAATCAGCCTACGAACAAAAGCTAAAAACTGCACTTATTCGTACCCTGTTGCCCCTTCTGTTGGAGACCAGTATGGAGAGTGTGGCAGAGATCAGCAGCAACTCCCTAGAAAGGATCCTGGGCCCTGCGGAGTCTGATGAATTCCTGGCTGATGTCTATGAGAAGTTAATCAAAGGATGTTATAACATACTGGCTAATCACTCCGACCCCAATAGTGGCCTAGATGAGTCTATTTTGGAGGAGTGTTTGCAGGATCTGGAGAAGGAGCTGGAGAGCAGCCAGGCCCAGAAAGCCATGGAGGAATTCTTCTCAGAGAGTGGAGAATTGGTCTCGATCACAATGGCAACAGCCAATGAAAATCTCTCCGCTAAATTCTGTAACAGTGTTCTGAAATTCTTCACCAAACTCTTCCAGTTGACTGAGAAGAGCCCTAACCCCAGTCTGTTGCAACTATGTGATTCCTTGGCCCAGTTGGCCTGTGTTGAGCCTGTACGCCTACAGGCCTGGTTAACCAGGATGACCATGTCACCGCCTAAAGATTCAGATCAACTGGATGCTGTTCAAGAGAACAGGCAGCTGCTGCAACTTCTGACAACATATATTGTTCGGGGAAAACAACCAAGTTGGAGAAGGCGTGTGTACTGTTCTGTTGAGTACCTCCCCCCCACCTCCCCCGCTCTCCTTCTGGTAATAGCTCATCATAAGTGATCACTCTCCTTACAGTGTGTATGGTAACACCCATTGTTTCATGTTCTCTGTGTATATAAATCTCCCCATTGTATTTTCCACTGAATGCATCCGATGAAGTGAGCTGTAGCTCACGAAAGCTTACGCTCAAATAAATTGGTTAGTCTCTAAGGTGCCACAAGTCCTCCTTTTCTTTTTGCGAATACAGACTAACACGGCTGCTACTCTGAAACTTATACCCATGGTTAGCATTTCAAGCTTTGATGTCTTCTCCTTATTCAAACAGCCAGGACGGCCCTGGTATTGCACACAGTGAATCTACAGAACACTTCTGTCCCTTCAACTCACCTTTATCCGTGTCTCTTTGGTAGAGAGGAAGAACACTTCTTCTGGTGTGACAATATGAACCGTATGCCTGCTAAGCAGAAAGGCAATATTAGGGAGGTGGGGAAAGGCAAGAGCTCTCTCTAGAGGCAGTCCACAGCAAGACTTTACTGCCCTTTTCTGACTACTTTGGACTCAACTTCTGGTTTATGTGCCTAAAAACCTCATGCTTCAGGGCATCTGCCAGCCACCTGCAGGGGTCAGGAAGGGATTTCCCTCTCTTCCTCCCCTCGATATATTCAGAGGAAGGAGATAAACCACCCAGAAGGATCAGGGATGGCCACAGCCGGAGATGGGACACTGGGCAGGGTGGGCCAGGGCTCTGGCGTTCTCGGAGCGTTCTTTCTCTGGTGCTTGGTGGTTGGTTCTTGCTCACATCCTCAGGGAGTAACTGAACGCCATACGTGGGGTGGGAATGAATGGTCCCCCAGGTCAGATTGGCAGTGACCTTGGCGGGGGAGGGGGAGCATTGCCTCTCTCTGAGCGTGTGGGTGCAAGTCACTTGCCAGGATTATCTGGGCGTCTCACTCAATTCCCTGCTGTTGCAGGGGGCCTCGGGCACTGGTGCGCCTCAGTCCCTCCTATTCTCTGCTGGTGGCACATGTCCAGTCTCCTGTAGCCTACAATTCTTGGGTTGTTGGGTTTGGTGTGGGGATGCTGGAAGACATTGGTGTGGTGGTCTGTGACAGACAGGAGGTCAGATGATGATCTGATAGGCCCTTCTGGCCTTCAACTCTGTGAACATATTCCAGAGACTGACCCAGCAGCCAAGTAATTGCCACTTGGATTCAAAGATTTTTAAGACCAGAAGGGACCGTTATGACCATCTAGTCTGACCTCCTGAACAACACAGGCCAGAGAACTCCAGCCACTTACCCCTGGATTGAGCCCAATAACTTAGATTTGGCCAGTGATGAGCTGCCAGAAGCTCAAGAACCGGTTCCTTCACTCACTCCGGGTCTTCGGCAGCACTTCGGCGGCACGTCCTTCAGTCCCTCTGAAGGACTCGCCGCTGAAATGCCGCCGAAGACCCGGAGCGAGTGAAGGACCCACTGCCGAAGTGCCACCGAAGGCTCGGAATGCCGCCAGGTCAGTAAAAATTCACATGGGAACCTCCCCAGCCGAGAGCTCAGGCGGGACGGACAGGACGGTCCCGCGGGCCACGTCCTGTCCGTCCCGCCTGAGCTTCCCCACCCCTTTAACAACGGGTTCTAAACCGGCTTCAAAATTTAACAACCGGTTCGTGCGAACTGGCTCCAGCTCACCACTGGATTTGGCTCAAACATCTTTTCCAAAAAAAGCCACCAGTCTTGGTTCAAAGACATCAAGAGATGGAGAATCCATCACTTCCCTGGGTAGCTCGTTTTAGTGGTTAAATTACCCTCACATTAGAAGTCTGTTCCTTGTTTTTAAATGTGAATTTGTCTGGCTTCAGTTTCCATCCATAAGTTCCTACTATACCTCTCTCCATTACACTGCAGCGCCCTTTAATGCCTGGTATTGTCTCCCCAGGATGGTACTTACACCCTATATCTGAGTTTTGTCTTTTGAGAAGCTAACGAGATTGAACTCCTTAAATCTGTCACGAAGACATTTTATTATTGATGATTCTCAAACTATCAGTAAAACCAGCAGTGCACATTTAAACTTCCTGAGAGCGGGTCTAAGATAGGACTATGCGTAGCCCATAGCCAATTCCTGCTCATGCAGCCACCAGCAAGGGGAAGGAGACTGGTCCCAAAGCGAATAGTTTGAAATATGTGGCGTTGAACCGGTTTTCAAAGCAAAAGTATTTCACTTACTTCTCTGAGCCTGGCTTTTCACTGCCGGATCCATCGACCCACACCAGCTTCAGATCAAAACTCTGGCAGTTGTTCCCCTAAAGAAGCAGACAGAAAGATGAGCCATTTGAAAAGAGCGGATACTGCATCCCCAGATATTAGCACTGGTCTGGTGAGCCAGGGGACAGACTTTTGTGTGTAGAGCCGGATGAATATTCTGGCTGAATTTGGGGGTGGGGGTGGGGGGAGAGAGAGAGAAGAGAGAAGAAAGCAAGGCAGATTTGGTAACGCCATAACTTTGAGAACGTGCATCAGTGTCACCAAGTTATTTGTGTCATAACAAAAGATTCAAAAAAGAGGTCTAAAAATGGGGGGTTTTTTTGCACTTTCTAAACCAAGCGTTTTGATTTTCCAGTTTTAAATGGACCATTTTAACGTTTCCTTCCAATTTTAAAAATTCAAAATCCCTTAAATTGCTCAAAAGTCAAACAAAATGTTTCACTCAGCCCAATATTTTCCCCACCCCAGAATTGCCAGCAACTCCAAAAACACAGTTATTCACACAACTCTAGTAGCATCTGTCAGCAGTGCATGCGTCCCGTGCGGCCCATCCCAATACGATTCCAAGCTCCCTGCGCTGATGTGGGGTAGAGGGTAGCAGCAGGGGAAGCAGAGAAAGGAAACGCATTTGAAAGGTGCAGTAATTCTGGCTCAAAAGTTGTTCCATGCTTTATTACTTAAAATTTTCCAAAGACTTTGCTTTTATGTTGAACCCCTTCTTCCCATCCTGAGTCTATTCAGCCCTGCAAGCATGTAACAACGTGCGTAAGTATTGGCAGATTGAGGCTTTATAGACTAATCTCTTCAGTTCAAGTCTTTCTCATGGAAAAAAGAGCCAAGCACACTTCCAACCATGGACATTAAGTAGCATGAGTTTGTTATGATGGCACAAGTGTACTAGGAAAGAAAATTATGCTAGTGTTCTTCTTCTCCCACCCCACCCAGCTTTCTTGATCTCCATTGAGAATGAAAACATACATGGATCTGAGCTGGAGCATTTCAGACTACAGCCAGACTCCGCTATGGTATCTGAACTGAAGTGGTGTCACTTTTAGCAGCATTGAGCCTTTCATGATGACTATGTTAGCTCTTTATCCTTCTCCCAGGGCCGACTCACCTGAATCAGCACTAGGATGTCATCAAAGAGCAGAACCCGGTCGGTTCGGCCCACGCTGGCAAAGACCGGAAGGTTTTTGCTGTCTTCCAGCAGCCTGCGCTCAGGAACACAGAGCAAGTCCTGCCAAGGGAACCAAGGAAGCATGTGACGGAGAAAGAGCTCATGGACTCGCAAAGAGAAGCATCTATAGGATTAGGTACAGGGCATCTCACTCTGATCACCTCAGAGAGACTTGCTGACTGCCAATGTTAGAGAGCTATGGGGGCAGAAGCAGCCAAACAGAAGAGTTTCCTCAAACTAGAGCTTCAACCATGCAAGGTTTCCAGTGATGGAGAACCCTTGGAAACCTCCAAGGGTGCACCCTGGAAGCAGGAGACCTAGAAAAGTCTTCATTGAGTCTACATCAGTCTTTATCCCCAAGAACATTTGGGTTCCATACGCTTGAACGGGGCCTGGTTCAAGTAAGCTTATAGTCATGTCTGAACCAGTCACACAGCCCTAGAGAAGACTAAAACGTGGGAGCAATACTAACTTTGCCTCCCCAGGAAGAGAGGGGTGGAAGGAAGCAGATAACATAGGAAGCCTCCTGAACACTTGCCTAGTTTTGGAACAAAAAACTGAAGACACTGCAGTTGAGGTCTTTGGATAAACGTTCTCTCACTTCTGGTGGGGACAAGCACTTGCTGGAAGTGCCATGGAAGAGGAGTTACAGCCAGAGCCTGCTGCTGCTCCAGGCTAAAGGAACATGAGACAGACCCCTGCAAGTCCCAGAGTAGGGGAGCAGGATGGTTGGTCACCCCCAGGTAGAGGATTAGGGAGGCCATGTATATTTTGTAGGCTTCAAGACACCAGCAGGAGCTTGGCCACTATTACTTGCACCTTTTAACGAGAAAGGATGCTGAAGGAATAGCAGGCAGCAGGGCTCCTGCTCAGAGGTTGGAGTGCCACCCCCAGATAGGCAGAACACAGGCCTCCTAGGACGGAAGGGCGGTGGGGATTTGTACAGACTGAAAAGGGAGCATTTGGGGATCTGATCGGGGCAGTTGTGTGGAGGTCTGAGGCAGGAATGGGGGTTTTGTACCATTTGAGGCGGGTTTGGAGATTTTGCTAGTCAATTAAGCCAAACTGACAGCTGAATATTTTGGGGGTCACCCTTCTTTGGTGAAGGGGATGTTGAACAGCCTCCGTGAATGAACCCATTATGGAACCTAACCTGAGAATACAAGACCTGGGGCCCACCGTATGGCTCTCCAGAACCACGGGGAAGGTATTAGAATGGCCACCCCTTTGGTAAAGCGGGTGCAATAAAGGACTCCCTTCATGAGGGCCTGTCTAGTTCCCAGTTCAATGCATGCTCTGGAATCTCTTGTCCCGAACCATCAGCATGACCATGAAGGACCACAGACTGGAGGGCCACCGAGATGCTGTTTCTGGCTCACCGTGAGTTTGTGCCCCAAGGACTTCCACAGGGCTTTGGTCAGGCAGGCTTCATCCAGGACCTGGCTGATGAAAGACTGCAGCTTGGCATATTGCTTGGCCGCACTGGTGACGAGTTCTCTGTCAGGGCTCTGTCAACAGGAGAATGCGCCGTTAGGAATGTTTCAGCTAGAACTGTACTAGATCTCCATCTCTTACTACATTACCGCTGTAGGACAGCCTTGGCACCTCTGAATTCATTGAGCTGACCCTTATTACTAGCTTGTGAACTGCTGATTATTAAAAGCTCTACTCTGGAAATTATTTTGGGGGAGTTCTCTGGCCTGTGTTATACAGGAGGTCAGACTAGGTGATCACTACCATCCCTTTTGACCTTCGAATCGATCATTCTATTGGCAGGCAGTATTGTCTACTGGTTAAAGCAAATTACAGCATCAAGCCTCTGGGATCTATTCCCAGTTCTGCCACCTCTGCTTACTGGGTGAACTTGGGCCAGTTACTTCTGTATGCCTGGCTGTATTATGAGTGGCCTGCGTTATGTTGCCATTTAAGTTGGGCAAATAGTGGATTTTTATATACATTGGCAATTCCAAACAAAAAACAAAAACAAAAGTTTCACGTCAGGTCAAACGAAAAATCAAATTGAGATTTTTGGTGCATCGGAAAGTCAAAATAACTTCGAGTCAGGTCAAAACAAGTATTTCATTTGGACATTTCCAAAATGTTTTAATTTTTTTGGTTCAGTTTAAACTATTTGGCAAACTCAACACTTTCAGGTAGACCAAAAGCACATTTTTTGCAAACTATTTGTAACTTGAGCTGGGAGAAAGTTTAGGCAATGCCTAATGATTGTACAGTAAAGTGTTTTAGGACCTTAGATGAGGGAATCTTCACCAACACAGCTCCCTACCATCCTGTTAAATACATTTTCCTTACAGCATATGGTGGTTACAGTATCACAATACTCCAGAGCTCTGTGTATGAAATACCGAGATTGGTTGTCGAATACCAGTATGGATAGTCGCTTACCTTGCCAATGGCCTTGCTGAGCCTGGTAAGGATGAGGGCATATTGCTGCACATGATCCCGGAGAGGTTTATGGAGTACTGTATGCAGGGCCACTGGTATGGACGTCTCAGAGGTGAGGTCTGCAAGGAATTGCTTCAGCGCTGTCTTGTGCGTCTTCCAGAATTCACTGCAAAGTTTCCAGTCAACAAGACACCAGTTCATTACCAGGCATGCGTCCCCCACACTTAGTCATGTCTAACCTGCTTCTCTTTCATGAGGCAGCCTTTCACTACCACCCACCTGCTCAGCTAAACAAACATTCAGTCACACCCATGCTACCCAGCAACTCTTCTGACAGGGCACAGGTGACTCCCAAGCAGGGATGTCAGTAACTATGGCCAATGTAGTGCACACAGCAAGCATGCAGAAGTGTAGTCTAGTATGGCAGTCACTGGACTGGGAGACTGTATGCCAGAGCTCTATTCCACACCTGCTGCTGGCCTGCTATGTGACCTTGGGCAAAAATCACTTACTCTTTTTGTAAAGTACATATAAGGAGTATGGAGTTATAGTCATGCTGATGGCGTTACACACTAGGCACAAATACACTAGTGGACTGATTCAGATAAAAGCCCCAAACTACTGAAGTGCAGCTCGCTTGTCTTTTCAATATCCTTTTCCACAGGACTCATTACGGTACGGACCGGCAATAAACATAGTGCAAGAAAAGCTACTGTAATGAAGTTCCTGGCCCAGTTTAACAGACCCAAATTTGAATGAAAACCGCAAAGTTTGAATATTTACCTTAACCATGTAAGGTTCCCCTACCGCTAATGCACACAGCCCTCACCCCCAATATATTTTTGATTAGCACCATCATATGCTGGCTGCCAACCAAAACGGTACAGCGTTGAAATGCAGTCATTTGACTATAGATCTGTTACACGTCGTAACTCACCGAGTGAAACTGATCAGGAATTAAGGGAAGGGGGAAGTTACTTTTGCGGCATCTAGGCCAGTGGTTTTCAACCCTTTTCATTTGAGAACCCCTAAAAATTTTAAATGGAGCTGTGGACCCCTTTGGAAATCTTAGGCAGTCTGCAGACCCCCAGGGGTCCGCAGACCACAGGTGAAAGCCACTGATCTGGAAGGAGCAAGTTGACAGCACAGCCGGCAGCTCTGCTATTGTCCTTGGCAAGTCTACAAAAATCTTTCAAATAGCAGAGAAAACATTGTGTATAGTATGTGCAAATTTCCAGGCCTTCCAGTTCTGACTGGAAGTTGAATACGTCTCTGAACACTTCTAACAGGACAAATCCTCCAGCAGTTCTGATTTTATCTGCTCTCTACCTGAGCGATTTTGCAATTCTGCCGCAGTTACTCGTGCCTAATTATGAGCAGGCTTTTGAATTTTCTATTCAAATGGCAGTTTGCATGGTCGGTGTCCACGACGCACCTGAAAAATTGCACAAGATGTGATTCAGGGGACCCGAAATGGAGCTTCTGCTGGATACCGAGGTCTTTGACCTTTTCATTGCTTGCCTCTCTTTACCTCAGAGACTCTCTCCCCTCATTGTTTCCCAGCAAGATCTGCTGGAAGGAGCTGGGAGAGCAAATCACAGGGGATCCCTCCTCATTTTGAGCTAAGGACCGTCTCAGAATCCATCAAGATAGTGAAAGAGAGGAGCAGCAGCTCTGGCTCTAGGAGACTACCTAGCCTGAAGTCAGTGTGCAATTGCAGCTCAGATAGCTTGGGTACTGGAGCAGTGAAGCTGTGGCAGTATGTGTCAGCACAGCCTAGCCCTGGGGGGCAGTTCCAAGGTCCCAGGAAGACTTGTACAGCCCACACGACAGTGCATGCTACTGCAGCTTCATAGCCATTAGTACTCGAGCTAGGTCAGCTATGTTTACACATGCTGCCATCACACCTCATGACTTCAGGGTGGACATACCTTAAAAAGTAGCTGCCCTCTTCGGTTTACATGCTGTGACACACTAAGCAGCATAGCCTTTTTGCTCTCCTTCCTGCTGAGGATCTAAACACTCCGTTCTGTCGCTAATAGGGCTGAGCAAATCACGGATTTTTCGGTTCGCCAGCAGTTCCATGCAGGGTTTGGGTTCAAATTCAAAAGTTGAGACATTTCAGCAGCAGTTCCACCCAACACACGTGCTTGATTTAAATAAGTGGTTTGACCCAAAGCGTTTGAATCTGGCCCTTTAAAAAGGCCAGGAAACAAATGCTTTGGGTCAAACCACTTTTTAACTTAGTGGTTTGACCCAAAGCATTTGTTTCCTGGCCTTTTTAAAGGGCCAAATTCAAAGTCAGTGGAGGAGGTAGTGTATATAATTTTTAGCCTAGTGGTTAGGGTGCAACCTGGCATTGTGGCCTCCACTGAAGCTGGGAGCAGCCTGCATTGTAGGTGGAGGCCACAGCCATGAAGAAGAGATTACTCAGTGTCATCCCATTAACACACTGGCTGGATTACTAGAGCAATGAGGCACTTTCTGGCCAGTATATCATTGTAGCAGGGCCAGCGCCCATAAGCCAGGGGACTCTAGGACCTGCTTGAAGTCTCACTCCTTTAGCTTTCCCTCATGCAGGCAGGATTATTCCCTCAAGCTGAACAGGAGGCTGGAGGGTCTGAAGCCACTAACCTTTTATTCTTTGCCGCCTGGTCAAAGCCCTGGACTACAACACAGTTTGCAAAGGTGACAAAGTATCTGTAGGGAAAGAGAAAGAGAGGCCGAGTTTGGGTCAAGTAGTAGCTACCAGGTTGAAGAGGCACTGGGAGAATCTTGTGGCTTGTTTGGAAGCCCATCGTGTCTGTTGCCTTTTTGCCCAGGGTGTCAGAGACGGAGACTAAGCCCACAGACTATTCCCTCCATATATGTCCCCTACAGTATGCTCTCCAATGCCCTGTATAAACTTCCCTTGGGGGATTATTAATGGGGAACATTCTCCACTAGGCTGATTACCAGGAAAGTACCTTAAGATCGACTTTACTCCGGCAACAACCGCCCTGGAGAGTTAGTCTGCAGGGACTGAATCCAAGGCCTGTGATCGAAACCTATGGGCTTCTATTGAGGCACAGAACCAGGTCTGCTAGACTAAACCCAGGATACATGGTCTCGCCCCTAGAAGCGGACAGCCACGCTGTCAGCATGTGTTCAGCTCCATTTTGTCTAATTACTTAAAACCACCAGGTGTTCTGCTGCAGGCGGGTTGTTCTAGCAACTGTAAAATCCATCCCCCTGCCTCCCCACCCGCACAGTGCTGCTCCCCAGAAGCATGAGAGGGAGACAGACACGTTCTTACCGAAGCGCTCTCCCACTATTAACGCACCAGCGTTTGCCCGCGGAATCAGATCACCCCGCATGCTAAGCATGGGACATTGCAGGATCGGGACCAGGATGCGTAGGCAATCCAATCTGCTAGCACGGGCCCCCCCCGACACCCACGCGGAGCCCAGCCTATACAGGGAGCATGGCGTGATATCCAGAATCCTGAGTTTGGGATGACTGCGTTTCTAACGAACGGCAGAGCAATGATAATCTGCCGGTCAGCCCAGATTTTAATGGCATTTCTAGCACACCAGAGCCCAATCCTGAAAACACTTATGCATAGGAGCAGTCTCCTCGGCGGTTGGGCTTTAATAGATTCTAATGACTGTGAGATGTTACTTTTTCCACTCCGTGTCCCAGTGAGGTCTGCTTGCAGCCCTGCACCCCACCCCGATCTAGACACAAGTCCTCTCATCCTGATCACAACATGAACTCTGTTTGCATATAACTCAGTCATGGCATATATCCCCACCCTCCACCCCTTTAAAGCTTCTAAATGTCAGTGTGCACCAGAAGGCAAGTGTTCATCTTAAACCTCTTTAGAGGAAAATCACAGCCACAGCTAGAGAAAGGATACCAACTAAATACCAGGGGTTCTCAAACTTCATTGCACCATGACCCCCTTTGACAACACAAATTACTATATGCCCCCAGAAGGGGGGACTGAAGCTTGAGCCCACCCGAGCCCCACTGTCCCAGGTGGAGAGGCCAAAGCCCAAGCCCCAATGCTCCAGGCGAGGGGGGCAAAACTGAAGCCTAAGGGCTTCAGCCCCAGGCAGGGGGCCTGTAACCTGAGCTCCACTATCCAAG
The DNA here is from genome assembly GCF_015237465.2 of Chelonia mydas. Taxonomy (NCBI): domain Eukaryota; kingdom Metazoa; phylum Chordata; order Testudines; family Cheloniidae; genus Chelonia; species Chelonia mydas. The sequence goes on from NC_057850.1 coordinate 255,969,530, forward strand.
GCTGAAGCCCTCGGGCTTTGGCTTCAGCCCCAGGTAGTAGGGCTCAGGCTTCAGCCCCAAGCCCCAGCAAGTCTAAGTCAGCCCTGGCGACCCCATTCAAATGGGCTCATGACCCACTTGGGGGTCCCGACCCACAGCTTGAGAACTGCTGAGAAAGACAAAGATTTGATCCTGATCCTCTAGTCTATAGGTTTGCTTCAGTAATTGACAGTATAGTGTCTTTGTACTTACTGGATGTAGATACTGAGAAACAGGTCTCCCTTCCACAGGATGTAGAGGTCTTGGAGGCAGAGCGACTCGGAGATGCTGAACTTCTGTTTCAGCGTCCGGTGGTTTTCCTCTGTCAGGTCCCAGAGAGCGTGGAAGCGGTCGTTCAAAAGCAGCAATAATTTCAAGTTATCCTTTCCTTTTTGCTCAGAAGGCTCTTTGAAAGAGACCAAGAAGAGAGGATACTACGAAGTCATAGAACGATAGACGCATTGGACTGGAAGGGACCTCAAGAGGTCTTCTAGTCCAGTCCCCTGCACTCAAGGCAGGACTTGGTGATGAGGCCCAAGTCGTCTCCTGGGAGACACACGAACAGGGCAGCTGAGATTCTCCAGAGAGAAGAGCTGATGGCTAGCATGTGTCGGCACCCTCTACCTTAAGAAGTTGTGTGGATCACATCCTCAGCTTGTGTGTATTGGTGTTTGGAGCGACACTAATACACCCCAGCTGAGGATCTGGCTGTACACGTTCTATTTGCGCAGAGCTAGGTGGTCATCCCTATCAAGATGGTAAGGCAGAAGGGGCACAGCGGTTTAGGGGACTAAGCAAGGGAGTGAGAACAGTTAGAACTTCACTCCTCTGTGCTGAAACAAGCTTCAAGCGGATGCAAGATTGGGGGTGTGGTTTTCAACACCAAGGACCTGAATGGAAAGTATCACCAGTTTAGATCTACTATGGGTGTGACTCTATTCTCACACGAGTGGGAATCTGGATTTACTCCAGTAAGAGCAAGGAAACAGCCCTCAATGATCCAAGCCTATGTCTTGGACCAGAGGTCACATGCGACCTTGTGGAGTATGTACTAGGGCAGCACCCTTTGCATGGGTTTAAGTAGCAGTGTAGACCACAAGGCATAGCTTAGGCAAGTAGAGCATAGACACACCTGAACGGTGTGGTTATGCCCCTGAATACAGACCCTACACGGCTCCCTACTCACCCAAGCCTTGCCTTCCCCGTTTACATTGCTATTTTTGCCATGTAGTGTTCTGCCATCTCCCAGCTGCTGGTGCCCTTCCCCCTCTGTGGGGAAAGGTGCCTTTCCCTGCTGCCTCCCTCACCGGAGCTTTTCACTGACACATGTATCTACATATCACAGTGTGGACGCAGCTTGTTTTTCACTGCAGCGCGTGGCTACACATCACTACACACCAATTCTGGTACTGTGTAGTGTAGACGTAGCCTTAGAGCTCTGATTAAGCTGAACTGGGTTTAGATTCCATTTCCCCAGGTTAGAACACCTTCCAATACACCTGCCTCAGTCAGCTCTGTGCCAGAAGACACCGGTTACCACTGAAGCCTAAGGACTGCATCGATCAGATGCCGGGAAGCAGAGCTTCACGAGCAGATGGCTACATTCTCCTCTGTGGGCTTACCTGCCTGGAGCAAGGGCTTGAGAACGATGGTGTTGATACGCGCTAGACACGCAGAGAAGGTTTCTTCTGTTCGTAGAAGTGTCTCCGCCGCTTCAGTGGTGCACATGTTCTAGTTGCAAACAGAGTTAAAGCCCTTCACTATAAAGAACCCTACAACTCATCTCACAGCAGGGCTCCGGGCCCCCAAATTGGGCCCTCCTGGTGCTTGGCACTGCACACACAGCGAGAGACGCTCCCAGCCCAAAAGAGCAATCTAAAGAGAGAAAGTTGGGAGGGCAACTAGAGGCACAGAGAGGTGAAGTGACTTGCCCAAGGTCACACAGCAAGGTCAGTGGCAGAGCTGGGAACAAAGCCCAGTTTCCCTCCCCCAAACACAAATTCTCAGACCACTGCCCTTGTCAATGGGCCAAGCTGCCTCCTTGAAAGGCCTCAACAAGCATCAGAGCTTTCAAAAGAAGGCCTTGAGCTTTTCCACCACAGAATTAATCCCCCAAGAGCTGGACTTGCTCTCCTGAGGGAAGCCCGTTTATGCCCAAAGCACATACGGCAAGGACAGGGTTAGTTCAAACTTCCCCCGTCATTACCTGTGTGCCACCGAGCCTCAACTCACCTCCATTGGCAGCAAAATGTGTTGTATGCTGCCACCAAGCTATCCACCACAACAGCTGCTCTGACCACATCCACCCCAAGGGAGCAGAAAGTCCGATTGCCCTGGCTGTCCAGTTACATCTGTCCTCACTGCTGTATACAACGGAAGTGCTTGAGTAACACTGCTTGTGTTCATGGGCCAACCAACCAATTCCTATTGCTTCCTCTTAGAAAGAGAAAAATACTAACCCAGGTGGTGCTAGCAAACGTCATGGAGAGCCACAATGGAAAGAACCCAAACAGTGAAGAAAATCAAGGGCAGGGTGAATGTGGTTTGGAGATACCGCTAATAGAAAACGTGCCACTGTAACTAAGATTACAAAACACGACCTTTTTTTTTTTTTTTTTTTGAGGCTCTCTGAGATAGCCCTGGGCACTTAACTTCCCTAAATTACAGGGTTATGAAATTCCGTAACGTTGGAACAGTGCGCAGGACTTAAAAAGCTGGTTTTTGCAAGAACACTGGTGGTTCGACTGGGACAGGAAACGCCTGTACATCATAATAAAATCAAGACAAGACAGGCATCTTAACCTCACTCACCTTCCGAGTTCCAGACTGCACGAGTGCAGGGGACTAATGAACCAGAAAGCAGAAGTGAAAAAAAAAAAGAGTCAAAAAGACTGTAGGCATCTAAACAGTTTTGGTTTTAGGTGCATTTTTTCCACTGCCTGTAGACATGAAGATGAAATTTCTCCTCACATAGATCTCTTACGCTCTGACAGGGCCCCTAATACTGGGATATGAACACCTTACAATTTAATGCGAGGATAAATACAACACCTCCATGAACTATGGAAATATCATCCCTATCTTACAGATTGGCAAATGAGGCACAGAGAAACTGAGAGCCATAGATCCAAAGGTATTAGGAACCTAACGATGCTATAGGCACCTAGGGACATTTTCAAAAGCACCTAAATGGGTTCTGTGTTTAATTCCCAGCTAAGTGCAACTGAAAAATCCCACTAGGCATCCACCATTATCTTAAGACTAGATTTTCAAAGGTATTAGGCATCTAAACTGACTTGGCCAAGGTCACAAGAAGTCTTTGGCAGAGCATGGAATTGAACCCAGAGCTCCAAAATCCCAACCGTGCAACCTAATCACTGAATCATTAGCACTTAAGCATGTTCCTAGCTTTAGGAAGAAGTGTTTTGCTTCATCAGGGTTAGTGTGCAAGCTAGCTGGTGCATGATAGCTTATTTTGCCTTGTAATTTGGTATGGCTGAAGCAAGCAGTCAGATCTACTAGATCCACAGAGAACACAAAGTTAGATCAGGCTGAAATCTGACATTCTGAAATTGATAGAAATTTTCATTTTGGGGGTGGAGGGGTGGAGTTTGCTGAAATGTCACGCTTTCAGCCAGCTTTACTACTCTTTGCTCTTCACAGATTCCCACCCCGGGCTCCATCCCACATTCCTAATCACCTACTCACTTCTGATCCATGCAGTTTGCATGAGGAATGCCTTCTTCTGAACCATCAGGAATAGGCCACTAGAGACAGGGTGAAGGACTTCTCTAATCCAGTTCTCTCTCTCAACCCCGACACCGCACACTGCATTGAGAAAGGAGATCCAAAGAAACACTACATTGCTAAAAGCTTTTGCAGTCTGTCTTTGCTTTCACTGGAAGGCTGCCTACTAGCTCTAGTTCTCAAAATTGCAGCCATGGGTTGATGTCACTTATTAAGTAATCACGCACTCACACTTTTAAAATAGCATTTGATACAAAATCCATGACATATGAGCTTGCTATACCACACGCTCTAAGGAGGCATAATGGGGCAAAGGCAGAATTTCCAACTCAATTTTCCCTGCTCTTTGGACTCAAGCCCTTTACCCAGACAGTTATTTGAATAGCGTGTGTATATATACACCCAGAGTCTGTTGGCGCTAAGGAGAGGTAAAATCCATCGCCTATTGAACAAGGTTGATGCTGATTCAGGGCTGCAGACTTTAAATAACCAACAGGCAAGGGCAAGCACAGGTCACTGTGCATGCTCATGTGAGGAACTGAATGAAAACTGCAATACAGCAGTAGTGTGGGTGGACTGAACTTTACCAGCAGTCACATGGCCCCCCGGACAGCCGTTTCACAAGACTTCGTTGTTTTCTCCATGTAAGTTTGTAGGATCCATAAAGACAACACAGGTACGATCTACCCACTCTGGAGAAGTCTGCTCCCACTCTTAATACTGACCCTATGCACACACTGATCTTTGGCACCCCTGGATCAAGACACTTTAAAAATCAGAGCTGCCAAGTTCTGTGGAGATCTGACATTATGTACAAGTTAACTTGTTAATTTGCATGTAACCATCAGCTCTGGCTTTAAAAGCTGTGTGGATTTAGCACCAGGTGCGAGAGGAGTCAAACAGGCTGCCTTGGGGAATGAAGTCCTCTGCTGATCTAGAGGACAGCAATAGGACAAGCTTCCCACATGCTGCCCTTCCAGCATGCTTCACATCCAGTTTCAGAGGTAGTGGAATGTCCTCTTGGGCAGTCCCCGAGATCTCCCTGAGACAGTTCAGGAAAGTGGCAAGCCAGTCCCTGGTATCAAAAAGATTGAGAAACACTGCTTTAGGGTAACGGAGTAATTGTCTCCAGGGCCCCACCAAGATCCGACCCTCCACCAAGCAGCCCAAAGCCTGGTGATAAGTGAGATGTGTAAGCCAGATCCAAGACCTCCTCGCTCCAATCTCATCTCACAAGAACCAAACATCCATTAGATGAGAGCCACCTTTAATCCCAGCTGAGTGGATGGGTTATCTGTGGTAACAAGGCCTATCCAAGGCATAATAGAGCTGCCAAATAAGCACTCCACAAAATGCATGGCCCTAGGCACGTCTTTAAGAAATGAGAAAGCATTATACCCATTGGGTGATAGGAACACACACACACACACACGGGTTAGTTGACCTGTCCAGTGGCAGAGCTGGGAATTCGGCTTGGCAAGCCAGCCAACTGTCTGGTCAAATAAAATTCAATGTGCCCACAATCAAATACGGTCTAATATTTAAGCAAGAATGGTCTGAAATAGGTGGAAGCCTATCTTTCTGATGGCCTCATGGTGCCATTCTTTCATTTTCTAGAAGGTCACTGTTTCATATTTTTCCTCCGTTCACTCAGTTAAGGAACTTGGGGTTTTTATTTTGTAGTTGCACATAAGTATCCAAGGCTAAGCCTTTTGGAGGCCATACAGTCTTATTCATTATTGGTTACTCTTCTTGTAAGTTAGTGCTTTAAAATAATTTGTCCACTTATTTTTGGACTGGTCAAATGTCCAACCCAAGTGGGGGCAGAAGCCAATTTGAACTTGCAGTCCTATGCCTTACACTCACTTTTATTTCATCAGAATGACCATTGATGGAAGAGGCCCTTAGAGGTTAGGCATGACTCACCGCCTCCTACAGAAGAGTGGGTTAGATCATGGACAGTTTTCGAAATCCATTGCAAATGAGAAGGTAATGGAACCTTTAACATGACTATTAATTCCCAGCAGGAGATGCTGGCTTAGAGCCTAGTTTTTTCTTTCACTCAGCTCAGTAACCCACCCACTCTGCAGTGAGGATGCAGGCTAAGTCACTCAAGTGCTGACAGTCCCCCAGTGCCTTCCCACAATTCCCCTGTGGGCCTAGAAGGACCAACAAGTTCTCCCAGAATTCACTGGGAAAGAAAGACTACGAGAGCCATTCAGCTTACTGCCGGACAAAAGAGGTGCCCCCAGAAGTCCTAGCAACACACAAGGGAGCACAGCATCAGTGAGGAAACGATAGTTCAGGGAGGGCTTTCCAGTGGGGCTGCTCAGACCCAGGCTAGTCTAACCCAAGCTAACTTTGCAGTGAAGACACCCCTAATAAGGATATTGGTAAGCACATGCCTAAAATCTCTGAACTTAGGAATGCCTTCCCCCCACGCTGCCTTTGCCTTTTTAGATTCTGCACTTTCCAGGGCAGGAACAGAGCCCTTCTGTGTTTGGGATGTACCTACAGCACCGTCAGGCACTACTGCAACCAAACCAAGAGGTTCTTTTTCTTAGGGGAGCCTCACTCAATGATCAGTTTCCCATTGAGCTAGACACTGTGCAGACACAAAGAAGATGCTCCCTACCCCAAACAGGGTCACAACATACTTGACATGGTTTTGTTCACGCCATAGTTTTTCCCAGTTGCTTTTATTTATTGCAACTGTGTGTCTATATGTAAAGTTGTACAAACAAGTTGCCTCACAGAGCTAAGGGTTGGGCTACAGACCGATTCCTCTTCCAAATACTTCTGGTGCCTTTCATCCCAATGATTTATCAAGGGGCTCCATCATTTCGTCTCTAGCACGCTCCTCTCCAGAGGCGGCTGCAAATATGCCATCAAACGTCAAGGGAGACAGAAGAGTTTTGACAAGAACATTGGGACTGACCTTAATTTTCAGGTCCATGAAGTCTTTAGCATCCAGGCAGGAGAGACAGGAGCTCAGTTTAGTATCACATAGGGTTGCCAACAGTCTCTTATTAACAGTGACATCCCTTTCCCCGGCCCTGCATCTCTGTACAACACAATCGGGAGTTGCTGAGTGCTGCAAAAAGCAGCAAGAAATACCCCTGGTGAAAGAAGGTGAGTCCCGCTTTTTATTACTCATAATACTATTGGGAGAAGGGGAGGTGCAGGGACGCTAAGAAAACAGTCCCTTATTTTTTTAAATATAATGTTGGCAACCCTATAAAACGTTCTCAAACACAGTGGTGCACTTTGGAAAAGCAAGTTGCTTTTGCACTTGTGGTGCTGTGGAATCAAGGCATTTCAAGGGCAATCTTCAGGCTGCTCTGGCTAGTACAGCATTTCTAGCGGAGCTAAATGCCACGATGCAGTATCTTGGGTAACACAGCGATGAGTGGCATAAAAATCTCAAGATCAGCATTTCAGAAAAGTCTGGTTATTAAGGGACTTAAAGCAGCCCTACAAGTACCACTGGTGATTGGATGGATACAAGTTTGAACCACAAGAAGAGCCAGACTGGGTCAGACCAAAGGTCCATCTAGCCCAGTATCCTGTCTTCCAACAGTGGCCAGTGCCAAGTGCCCCAGAGGGAATGAACAGAACAGGTTCTGTGATCAAGTGATCCATCCCCTGTCGCTCATTCCCAGCTTCTAGCAAACAGACTAGGGACACCATCCCTGCCCATCCTGGCTAATAGCCATTGATGGACCTATCCTCCATGAACATATCTAGTTCTTTTTTGAACTCTGTTATAGCCTTGGCCTTCACAACATCCTCTGGCAAAGAGTTCCACAAACTGACTGCTCATTGTGTGAAAAAACACTTCCTTTTTTTGTTTTAAATCTGCTGCCTATTAATTTCATTTGGTGACCCCTAGTTCTTGTGTTATGAGAAGGAGTAAACAACACTTCTTTATTTATTTTCTCCACACCAGCCATCATTTTATCGACCTCTATTATACGCCCCCTTAGTTGTCTCTTTTCCAAGCTGAAAAATCCCCGTCTTATTCATCTCTCCTCATACGGAAGCTGTTTCTTACTCCTAATAATTTTTGTTGCCCTTTTCTGAACCTTTTCTAATACCAATGTATCTTTTTTGAGATGGGGCGACCACATCTGCACCATAATAGAACTTTCCAATAATGAGTTCTGAGATGGTCTCTTCCAGTCACCGCATCTTCTGAGTTCTTCCATAGGTGTATTTAAGACAGGTCCAGAGAGCCAATTCTAGGAGTCTGGGGAAAGGCTCTGATTTGATCTAAACCTGCCTATTGTTCTTTCTTCCTTAAACATTAAGCCAAGTTTCTAGTCCATGCAACTTTGATAAGCCACATTCCACTGCTGTATTATGCTGTGGTTTCTACATTCAGATCAATGTCACAACAGAGATCTTTCATTTCATGAGGAAAAAAATAGGTCCAAGCCATATTTTGGCCAATAGACACTCTGAAGCAAGCTCTTCACACCAGACTTTCACACAGCATAGTGTGTTCGTGTACAACGGATTTAACGCCAGAGAAGCAGATGGGAACGCAGTAAAGGTGAACATTGAAAATAAAGAGAGGAAAGAGAAAATGAAAGAAAACCCAAGCCAATCTTGATCTACAAGAAGGGAACTTGCAAAAGATTTTGCTCTGTCATCTATCTGAATCGGTTTTTACTGAATTATAAAAGGAGACTCCAATAGAAGACTGAAAGCCAGTTGAAGGGTCTGCTCTTGGAGTTTGTTCTAATAGAGGGGGAGGTTGTAGGGAAAGAAAGGCCTACAAAAAACATGACAACAGTTCTGTTGACCCACATTGTCCCACTGTTTCCTTGTGCTCCCCCATTTGTCCGTATCTGTGTGTTGTCTCATTTTAGATTATAAACTCTTTGGGGCAGGGACTGTCTTTTTGATCTGTGTTTTCACAGCGCCTAGCACAGGGGGTCCCGCTCTGTGACTAAGGCTGCTAGGGCTTTAGGTTAATCTAAAAGTGAGAAGATAAAAGTGCTGAAGTAATATGAACTCAGGAGGATCAAGTAAGTACTACTATGGACCTAGCATTAATTAAGGAGAATTAAAGGTCAGGTTGCCAACAGTTTTCATGATCTTGACCTATAGGGTGACCAGATGTCCCAATTTTATAGGGACAGTCCCGATATTCGGGGCTTAGGCACCTATTTAAGACAATTACCCCCCACCCCCGTCCTGATTTTTCACACTTGCCATCTGGTCACCCTATTGACCTATCAAGTTTGGTAAATCTAGGATCTAGAGAGATGCTAGTAAGGTTAGCATTGCCTAGAGCTGGTCCCAAGAGCGGGCAGTATTTTCTGCAGTGTCAAAAGCACTTTCTTTTTAAGTGCGATGCATCAAATCCCGGAGAGATGTTCCGTTTTCAGATTTGTCCTCCCCAACGCCTCCAGAAGTGGGGGAGAAAGAGGGAAGCCACAAAGACCACGTGTTTATTTTGATCTGACCAAAAAAAAAAAAAAAAAGTTTTGAAAAAACCAAATGTTTTCTGCGGGAGCATTTGTACTACTTGAACGGGCTTCCTTCAAAAATAACCTTGGGGGGCAGCATTATGATAACTGAACTACTTCTGTCCCCTTTAATATAGGAATGAAATCCTGGGCCCACTGACAAAACTCCTGTGGTCTTAAAAGGGCAGAATCCTGGGCCCTAGGAGTCTAATGAGGAAGTTATAGATCCTGGGGGCAGGAGGAAGAGGGTCAAGAGCGGTAAGTCAGCAGGACTATATGGTGCTTAGTCAGAGGTTTAAACCCCCAGTGCCCTGCACATGTGTCATTGACACATACAGAGTGCGTGGGGGAAGCACAACCAGTCCGAGCTGGCACCCTCTCTCGCTTTGCACAGAGCTAAGCGACGCAAGGCGACAACGGAAGCCTGAAGTGTCTAATTATGGCGTTATTGGGTGAAATCTTCCCAGGTTGCATTGAACCCCAGTACACAACTTCTACGGGTTCACTGCATGGACCACAAAACTCCGACACTCCCCAGGAACCGGGAAGTTGTGGGCAGGTCAGAGGAGCAGGAGGGGATCATAGCAACTGCCATAATTGCTAATTGACTACAGCTGGGGTTGTCAACATTTTATTTCAAAAATACAGGTCTTTTTTCTTAGCACCCTTATGGGGGAGGAGTACCCTGTACCTACCTAATAGTGCTGGGCTGGGGTGCCCAGTACCACAGGGCGTGGGGCATACTAGCCATTTGGAAATTGAGGAAACCTGCCACTCCCCGCAGCAGTCAGGCAGCCTTGGCTGCCGGGACCCACCTCCCTGCCCATCTGGCTCCCCACCTGTACAGGGGAAGTGAACAGGGCCTGGGGTCGGGAGGGGAGTGGAAAGATGCACCCGTGAGTACTGACCCCCTGCTGGACAGGGCCCCCTCCTGACTATAGCCCTTGAGCATGGCCCGGTCTGCTTTCCCTGCACCAGCTCTGTCTGGAAGGGTCAGTGGATGGGGCTTTGTGCCCTGGAGCTGCGCTGAAGGGCCAAGCTCAGGAAGGGGCTGTCTGGCATGGTGGGGGAAGAGGGCCAATACTCCTGGGGTGTTGCCTTCTGTTCCCCACTGGCAGAGTGCCCACCAACATCCCCAGTAGAAGAGCATAACTGCTGGCTGGTAGCTGCTGTAGCAGTCAGGGAACATGGTGGGCAGGGCAGGGAGCCTGGTTCGGACAGCGGAGACCACCAGCACAGAGCCCTGTCCGTTTCCCCTGCCGGAAAGGGCCCGCTCCTGACTCCAGCCTTTCAGCATGGCCCATCATGCCCCCCGCAATAACCTTACTACACGCCCCCCCCGGGGGGGGTGTGCCCCATAGTTTGGGGGGGGGGGTGTGCCCCATAGTTTGGGAACCTCTGTCCTATAGGTACATTGGTTCATGGGACCGATTCTGCATTACTACACTGTCTAATTGTACAAACTTTATATCCGTGGAAGCTAATGTCATAATAAAACTGACCTTACGTCAGGAGAATAGTTTTAATATGTTGAAATACAGGATAAAAGGCATTTAGTACAGGACAGGCAATTTTCCATTTAAATAAGCAACATCGCTGGTAATACAGGACTGTTGACAACCCTACAGCCTGCAGCCCACCTACCCGGATACCAGGATCCAGACTTTGTGCTGGACAGTGGAAGGAGAGGATTCCAACCCCCCTTGAGCCAGGCCCGCTCCACACCTGCTCCCCACACGAAGTCTGCCTGCGCGGCTCTTGCTGAGAGCGCTAGGATCTCGGCGTAGCCTTTGAAAGCCACATCTGCTCTCAAAGCCTGGAGAGAGGCAGAGCGTCTGGGCCAGAGCCAGAGCCCGCGGAAGTGGGTGAAAGTTTTTCCATAAACAACGTGCTTTGGATCAGGCCCTAAGTGACTTCTCTCCAAAGAATGAAGCCTGTGAATTGCAGATGGGCGAGAACTTCCCCTCAGTGTCAGGGAAAACAATTCAGAGCAGTTAGGCATATTACAACAGGCCACTTCTCTCCTGCTCCTCACGCTGCACCTTGAGTTCCCTCCTGTCCTTAAAAGGAAGGCAGGTAATATGAGCGCCAACCTTAGCAGCAAGTGGCAGTCAGGTGCTAGCAATCTGTGAGGCAGTGGTCTCTGATGCCCATTAAACCCCACCAGCAACCTGCTGGGGGGGCTGCTAATCCACCCTCAAACTCCCCTACCCCAACTGCCTTCTTCCTGCAGCTTAATCTCATCTCTCAGCTGTTAGTGCCACTCGCAGAGCTCCCCCCCCCACCACCACACACACTCCCCCATTCTCTGCCTACCAAAATGTGTGTGTGTGTGGGGGGGGGGGGTAGCTCAGGACCTCTGCCTTGCAGTGGGGTGGTGGGGTAGGGGCTTCTACCTAGTGGGGGGGGGTCCGAAGGCTTCTGCCCAGCAGGGCGCACGTTCCAGGGCTTGGGGCTTCAGCAGGAGTGGGGCTGAAGCCCCAAGCCCCAGCAGGTGCGCCCTGGCTCTCTCGAACTTCTGAAGATTGTCATATGTGTCTCAGTACATTTGGCCATCACTATGCTATACCCCCAGAGCATTGTGGGAGCTGGCAAGAAAGAGTCCATGAAACAGAACTGTGCTACCTAAGATACTTATATGGCACCCATCACCATTGCATCCAGGTCCTTCATAACCGTTCAAGTATTTATCCTCACGACGCCCCTGTAAGACAGGGCGGTGCCCATTTTAGAGACGGGCCCCAAGAATAAGCAGTCTGCCCAAGGTCCTGGAGGAAGCCTGTGGCATGAACCTGAACCCAAGTCCTCGGCTAGTGTCTCAACCACTGGACCATCCACCTTCTACAACGTGTCAGACCTCTAAACTCATCAGCCCAGAAATGGGCCACATAGTGCAGGACTATTAACTCTGGTCCCTTTCTTGTCCAGAGAAGGATTAGACGACCCTGCATTTGGAACGAGAGCTCACCAGGTGTCTGTACAGCTCCTAGAGCAACAGGCCACTTCGGGGTTTTGAGGAGACCTCGGAGCGACTAGACTCCAAATAAAGTCAATGCAACCTGGCAGGACATCCCAGCGTTTACCTGCAATCAGCGTTTGGAGCGGCTTTTAAGATACCAAAGTTCACCCGCATTCCGGAAAAATCACACCAGGCTAGTCTAAAACTTCGCAGTAAACTTGTTGGGAGAATGACAGCAATTGTGCCATTTGCAGAGCACCCGGGCACGCTCTTCCACCGTGACTAATAAGCTTGGTATTTGTTTTTGCTCAGCCAGGGAGGCTCCAATCCTGAGCTGAACACAGGGTTCTGAATCTGGCTTCACCAAGCTACTGATCCCAGGTAAAATTGGTGCTTCCTGCCTCGTCCAGGTCTGTCTCATCCGATACAGGAACAATTTCCCACACAAACAGGCTCCAATCGGTCTGCTTAGGAAAAGTGGCTCCAACTAGATTCTCCCCCCTCCTTTTGCCAGGGTCATCTTGCGTTTCTCATAAGAGATCTCAAGGCTCCTATTTTAACCTGATGACACTGCTAAGGACTCAATTCTCTCCCAGTGCTTCTGTATCTTACATTCACCAGTAACACCAAGATCCACCCCATTCCCCCCCCACACACACACAATTAAGGCACCGTGAACCCTCCCTCCCCTTGGTAAGAAAGCAGAATGCCAACAGACCCTGCCTGTGGCAGACACTCCCAGGGAATGCACTGAATTCTACCACCACTGGCCCAATTAAAGGGCTCTCCATGTTCAAAAAGATTTCAACTGCATTTTACCTTGTCTATTTAATCTGGGGAGAGTAACCTTAAATGCTCCCTCATGCAGTTTGGCCATTTAAGATCAAGCGAAGCCAGCTTTACCGTGCACCCTGGTGGCTAAAATAACTTACTTTACATAAGACGAACAATCATGTTTTCCTTGGGCCGCTGCAGCTTCAGTTCCTCTGGGCTTCTGAGCGCTGAACTACCAGAGTCTCTGATCACCACACCCACAGCTCCCTTCCTCCCTCCCACAGCAAGTTGCCTACTTTGCTGAAACACAGATCCAGGCCTGTGCACTGGGCGAGACACACACACAGGGCCCTGAGATAGAATTACCAAACCCTGGTAAAGGGAAACTAGGCATTGGCTGCTCGTTACCTTTGTTCTCCAGTTGCTTAGAAACAAAAACCCCTGTCGCTTCAATCCGATGTGTCAATTACTGTTATATATATGTTGGAGGCATGTAAAATAGACGTATGATTTAAAGGGAAAGTCATGGAATGAATTCCTCTCCACTAGGTTACATCCCCTGGATCACCACGCCCAATATCTCCCCAGCCCCAGGCAATGTATTGCCCCCTCCTTTTGTGTATTTCGGTGGGTTCCATGAGCCTTCCCCAGCTGGGTTCCTTGCATCATTTACCTTGCTCGGCAATTTTCACCCTTGCCTGGCTTCTGCTGTTAAGAACAGCATGAGAGTCCGATCAAAGCACTGGGAAAAAGGAGAGCCATCGCTATTCAAAGTGCACTGGGCACATAGCAGGTTTAGTGTGCAACAGACTGCATGAGACGTGTGCGCTGTGTATTCCCCACGGCAGCACACAAGCCACTACACCTTCATACTGTCACCAGCAAGGGAAGATCTTTTTTAACCACACCTCCTTACCCCTCCCCACCCACCTCCAGTTGCCCTTCAACCTACCAGAGCCCTCTGCCCAAAAGCCCTTCAGCTTTTCTAATCCATCCATAATTAACAAATCCCTGCAATCCTTCATCAGGCAGCAAGCCTACCGTACGAGAGCCGCTAAACAAAGCCCCGCACTGTCCCAGCCTGCTTCAGGGAACGCTGGAGAGCAGGAACAAAGCCCCATTCTCTGATTCCCCAGACGCTCTGACACTACAATTTACTGGCTTTCCTCCCCAGCTGGATGATTTCAAGGAGCTTTACACGCCGCAGGAACTTACTAACACAGGAGGTCCGGGGCTCATCAGTCCATCACTCAGAGGATGCCCACTGCACAAAGGAGAGTGGAGAGGTGTCCAGGCTGGGCGAGCCTTTGTTGAGAGTGATTGTTTTATCACGTTGACTTCCTCCCTGCTCGCCCGGAACTCCACGGCCCTTTTCAGCATGGGACATGCACCATAATTCACTGTCCACTTCAGCAAGGGTGACTTGCCCAGCTCGGCTGTGCAGCAAGCCAGTCCATATAAGGCATGCAGGTATATACACACAGCAGGGAACAATCCTATACCGCAAGATTGGTCCCTCTTCTTTTCCAGCCTGTTAGGTCCTTAATGTCAGACTCAGATTCGATCCATAAAAAACTTATGGCAAGATGAAGGGGTTTGTGGTTAAATGCAGGGCTCCAAACCAAGAAATCTAGGTCTTATGCTTGGCTCTGCCATATGTTTCCTGTTAAGTGACTTGACCAAGCTTATATCTGTGCCTCAGTTTCCCCCCTCTGTAAAATGGAGAGAATACTCCTAACTAAAAGGTGTGTGAAGAGATTTTGCTCTGCGGTGCAATGAGACGGCAGGGTATCACAAACAGCATGGCTCTTCTTAAAGGAAAACTTGCTTCCTCTTTTTGCCCTCTCAGGAAGTCCAAGGGTGGAGTGTAGGGAGCTATATTTGCCTTGGACCAACTCTTAGGAGCTGCTTTTGAAACATCCAGTTGACATGCTTGGTCCGCGGCTTGAAGAAAAGTCACCTTCCCTGGTGGTACACCTCCAAGCAGAAGTCATCTTTCTGGAGCACAGCGCAAGGGGTTGCTTTATTTACAGGGCTGTTGTGTTCCAGGCTCCATGTATGAACACATTTCTCTCAGGCAGGGCTCGGCAGGGATCTGAACCCAACAGAAACCAATCTGAACTTCTAATAGCAGAGCCAGCTGGTACTTTTAATCAGAGAATCTCAAAGCCCCACCACTAGTGTCTAATGGCACAAACCCCAACACCCTTGCCCTGCCCCCTTCCCCAAGGCCCCGCCCCTTCTGAGCCCCCGCCCCTTCTCACTCCAGACCCCTTCGCTCACTCTCCTCCACCCTCACTCATTTTCACTGGGCTGGGGCAGGGGGTTGAGGGGCGGGAGAGAGTGCAGGCTCTGGGCTGGGGTCAAGGGGTTTGGAGTTTAGGAATCATCCAGTGCACTACGTGCCTCAGTAAACACATGGGTGCAACCAGACAATCACTATGCACTTGTCTTGGAAGTGTGCACCAGACAACCAGTTTCATTTTCAAAGGGAACCTGCACAACACCTTCAAAAGAAGAGCCTGGGAGCTGAAATTCATAACTCTGCTAGACACTAAAAATCATGAACTGAATAGAGAGTTACTGATTTATGGCTTATTACAAACGATCTAAAACCCACTAACAGCCCCTCCCCACCAAGCTGCCTTCCCCCCCACCCTTATCACTGGAAAGGGTATTAAACTGGCCACTTCCCCTTGAAATGTGTTAACTACTTATGCTAAAGAATCTGTTCCACCTTGTATTGAGCTGTGATGCTCTGAGTAGGTCTATACTGCAACTAGGCACCTGCCGCTGGCTGGAGCCAGCTAGGGTGACCAGATGTCCTGGTTTTATAGGGACAGTCCCGATATTCAGGGCTTTTTCTAATATAGGTGCCTATTACTCACCCACCCCCACTCTGTCCCGATTTTTCACACTTGCTATCTGGTCACCCCAGTGCCAGCTGACTCAGGCTAAGGGGCGGTTTAATTGCAGTGTAGACAAAGACATTTGGGCTAGGGTTGCAGCCTGAGCTCTGTGACCCTCTCACCTCGCAGGGTCCTAGAGCCCAGACTCCTGCCCGAGCCTGAACGTCTACACCACAATTAAACAGCCCCCTATCCCAAGCCAGCTGGCACAGGCCACCCATGGGTGACTAGTTGAGGGTATGTCTACTCTGCAGAGTACATTTCTCAGGCCTGAAGAAGACCTCTGTGTAAGCGTCTCTCTCACCAACAGAAGTTGGTCCAATAAAAGATATTCCCTCACCCAGCTGGTCTCTAACATCTGGGACAGTGGTGCCGGAATGGGAGAGTCAGGGAGCCATGGCCCTCCCGCTTTTTGAAAGACCCATCTATTTTTCACCACGGTGGACCCTGCTCCCTTCCCCTCTTCTTCTCCCCACCCACCGAACCCCCACCCCCTCCCCAGCCAGGCCAGCAGCTGGTGGAGCCGGGCCAGGGAGCCCGGGCAGTTATGGGAGCCGTGCGGACCCTCCACCTGCTCATTGTGTCGGGGGCCTGAGAGCAGCTCCTGGCCCGTGTCCCCGCCACCCAGGGCACATGGAGGGTCTGCGTCGTCGCTCTCCATAGCTGCCCGCTTGGCTCTTACCGTGGCCAGGCTACAGCTCTGAGGCCCCACCCTCTGGCCGGAGCTGGGTCGGGGTAAGAACCATGTGGGCAGCTGTGGGGAGCCTGGGTCCCTCCACCTGCCCTGGTCAGTGGGCCTGGGGCGGGGGGGCAGAGACACAGATAGGGGGCTGCTCTTGCATGCACGCACACACACCCCTCCCACCTAGGGCAGGGGATGGGGGCCTCCGAGGGATGAGGAGGGGGCCCTTGTCCTCCCCCCCACTTTTGGAAAGGCTCTGCCACTCTTGATCTGGGACCAGCACGGCTACAACACTGCATCCAAAATGAATGCTTCATTCTGATGCTCCAAATGGAAGACAAACAAAACACATGTTCAGCAACATACAGATGTTCATCATTCCTGACCAGCTCACGCAGGAAGTTGATGGCACAGCCAGAAATAGACCCCAGGCCTTCTGATTTGACCTTGTCCTGTCCTTCAGCCATGAGACCGACCATCCATCTTGTATGACTGGCCGTGGCAGACAGTCACCACCATGACACAACACTAATTCCTAGTACCCTCCCACTAGTTCTCAGTGGTTCCTTTACTCCCACTGTCCACCTCCTTCTTCCTCAGGCCTGGCTTCACTCCTCTACCACTCACTCCCCACCCAACACCATGCCAGGATTACACAGCCATTGCACCCACCCATCCTCCAAGGTCTTCAGCCATTCTTGGATTTAAAGATTCCGGGATGATGGATTTAATTATGTACACACTCCGGGCCTGTACATAAGTGGATAAGGCCCTGGCCTGTGGCCTACCCTCGTTCTGCCACTAGCCTGCTGTGTCACCTTGACAAAGTCCCGTAATCTCTCTGCCTCGGTTTCCCCTCCCATCTTTTCTAGCTAGATTCTCTTCAGTGTCTCCTGCTCTACGTACATTCATTTCCTAGCACAAAGGAGCCCTGCAGTCTCAGGTGGTAATACAAGTAACTACCAACCTCCTTTCCTCGCCCAGCCGGATGGGAGTGCAGGAGAACAGGGAGATCCGACATCCGTATTGAAAAGCTGCCTAGTTCCGAATCCTTTTCTATCAAGCTCTTTGGAGAAGCACATTTGCATGGAGCATCCCCGGTCTATCAAAGGGCATCCTGGGGTACCCAGCCTTTAAGGCACCTGGCTTGCATCTGCCTTTAGCGCGGGGAAGCGTTGCCCGTACCTGCCAGGGCTCAGCTCCCTGGCTCTCTCAGCCTCCTGAGGCACGAGCACCCCCCCCCTCAGCCTAGCAGACTCAGCTGTCCCCCAGGAAGGCCACAGACAGGAGTTGGAGCGTGCCAGCATCCTCCAAGTATCCCCCTGCAGCCCCTTAGCCACTGGGCACAGAATTACCAGGCTTGCGGTTCCTCAAGGAACAGGGCACCACAGCCTACACCAGAGGTGGGCAAACTACGGCCCGCAGGCCACATCCAGCCCACGGGACCCTCCTGCACAGCCCCTGAGCTCCTGGCCCAGGAGGCTCGCCCCCGGCCCCTCCCCTGCTGTTCCCCCTCCCGCGCAGCCTCAGCTCACTGCGCCGCGGGTGCAAGGCTCTGGGCGGCAGGGCGGTGAGGTCTTGCCAGGCAGTGCAGCTGCAGAGTCCGGCCTGACCCGGCGCTCTGTGCTGCACGGTGGCGTGGCTGGCTCCAGCCGGGCAGCGTGGCTGCCTCTGCTGGTGCTCTGGGCAGTGCGGCTGTAGCGTCACCAGCCACCAGTGCTCCAGGCAGCATGCAAGGGGGCAGGGAGCAGGGGGGGTTGGATAGAGGGCAGGGGAACAGGGGGATTGAATGGGGGCAGGGGTCCTGGGGGAGGGCAGTCAGGAAGGAAGGGGGGGGTTGGATGGGGCAGCAGGGGGCAGTGAGGGGTGGGGGTTCCCAGGGCATTCAGGGAGAAGGGGTAGTTGGATGGAGCAGGGGTCCGGGGGGTGGGGGGGGGGGGGGGGCGCCAGTCAGGAATGAGAGGAGGTGTTGGATGGGGCGGCAGGGGTGGGCAGTCAGTGTTGGGGGGGTCCAGGGGCGGTCAGGGGACAGGGAGGGGTAGATGGAGCAGGGGTCTCGGGTCGGTCGTCAGGGGGTGAGAAGCGGGGGGAACGGGGGGTCGGATAGGGGGCAGGGGCCAGGCCATGCCTGGCTGTTTCAGGAGGCGCAGCCTCCCCTAACTGGCCCTTCATGCAATTTTGGAAACCCAATGCAGCCCTCAGGCCAAAAAGTTTGCCCACCCCTGAGCACACAGCTCCGCACATAGCGCTTCGAGCTGTTTATAGAGAAAAATTCCTCTTGCTTATTCAACAAAGAACAGATTCATATGATCGCAAACAAATACTCGGAACAAAGGACGGGTTTGTAAGAACCTAATCACAACACGGGCTAGAGCCCAAACTCAGCTAACAAGACGCACGGCTGTCTAATAAGGCACTGCTTACCCCGAAGTCCTTCTTCACAGCGTCTTTCACCCAGGATGGCTAAGACCCTGCTTTCCTGAGGCCAAGCCCACCGGCAGCTTGCTTCTCCCTGACAGAGGCCCACTGCCCAGGTATCTTTCTGCACCCTCAGAGGTATCAGCAGAGACCTTTGCTCTCCTCCCTTTGGCCCTCCAGCTGTTTACCTTAGTTTTCCTTCTGAAATCTCCACAAGCTGCAAATTAGCATTTGATTTCCTATGCGAAGAGACTTCTATTGTAGGACACACAATACACAACATTCTGCCGGGGAGATGGGGGTCTCCCATCTCCGGTCTGGAGAAGTCGGTCTCAAGTCATGGTATCTTTAACTACAAGGCCTTCAGCATATACATTTCCCACCCACATCTTTGGCATTCTCCACACATACATTTTGCAAAGTTTATGCTGACCGGTGTGCTGAAAACCTACGTGACACTCTTTGGTGAGCTAAAACAACCTCCCGCCCCCTTTGGATCCCTGTAACCCATATGCCCCCCGCCAGCTGGCATCAAGGAGGTCCTTGAGTCACAGGTCTAGAAGCACGGGATGGTCTGTGAGTGCTGACAGCAGGTAATGGAAAAATCTCATCCTACTGCCACACGTTCATGATTTGCATCAGCTCAGGATGTGGCCCTACGTCCCCAAAGAGGGTTTTCGGTAATGACGGAGATTTTCCCCCCTCCACACCCCCAGTTGGGGCTTTAAGGAAGTTGGTTTATAGCTCAAGTTCCTCTGTTCTGTTTGAGTGTAGAAACACATTCTTCCCTGCCCCGGAGGCGGGGGGGAGGGGGGAAAAGAGGTGTCAGGGCGGCTGGTGATGCTGTGCTGAGTAAGCACCGGAGGGAGTGGTTTGCAGACAATCCAGGGACAGTGCCAGCTCAGCTTACAGGAACTATTGGTTATTTAAGTTTTAGTTCGGGGTGATTTATAGGTTTCCAGGAATAACCTTACCTTGAAACAATGAGTCACTGCTTCAGCTGAAGGCACCACTGAAGCCTGGAGCTGGACAGAACCATCCCCAGCAGCTCACACTTGGAATTAATTCAGCGCAGTCACAAAGCCTCAGCCCTGCTCAGGACACAAAATTGAGAAGCCTTGCCTCGTCTCACTATAAGTAGCATTGCATCGTCCACCCTTCCTGCCAGAACGCTTCTGAAGAATGCGGGGGTAGGGGTGGGGAAGAGAAGAGAGATGTCATTCCCATGTCAGATTATGAGCGCTGCACAGTTAGTGTTATAACCCACGCCAAGAGTGTGGGGGGCTCTTTTTGTCCCCTGCAACAGCTAGATCAGAGGCTTATGCAAAGTAATGCACCCTGGAAAAAACAATCCCAACTATACATACAGAATGATGGGGTCTAAATTAGCTGTTACCACTCAAGAAAGATCTTGGAGTCAGTGTGGATAGTTTCTCTGAAAAACTTTAGAATTACCATTAGAATCTCCTTCCTTGGAAGTTTTTTTAAGGTCAGGCTTGACAAAGCCCTGGCTGGGATGATTTGATTGGGGATTGGTCCTGCTTTGAGCAGGGGGTTGGACTAGATGACCTCCTGAGGTCCCTTCCAACCCTGATATTCTATGATTCTATGAAATATCGGCTCAATGTGCAGCAGCAGTTAAAAAAAAAAGCGAACAATGTTAGGAACCATTAGGAAAGGGATAGATAAAAAGACAGTAAATATCATATCGCCACTGTATAGATCCACGGTATGCCCACACTTCGAATACTGCATGCAGTCCCAGTGGTCCCCATCTCATAAAACCATGACTGGTGTGGAAAAAAGTGTTATTTACCCTTCTCATAATACAAGGACCGGGGATCACCCAATTAAATTAATAGGCAGCAGGTTTAAAACAAAACAAAAGGCAGTACTAGTTCACACACTGCACAGTCAACCTGTGCAACTCCTTGCCAGGGGATGTTGTGAAGGCCAAACGTATAGTGGGTTCAAAAAACCTATTTAAGTTCATGAAGGATAGATCCATGAATAGCTATTAGCCGAGATGGTCAGGGATGCAACCCCATACCCTGGGTGTCCCTAAGCCTCTGACTGCCAGATGCTGGGCCTGGATGACAGGGGACAGATCACTCGATAATTGCCCTGTTCTGTTCATTCCCTCTGAAGCACCTGGCACCGGCTACTGTTGAAGACAGGATACTGGGCTAGATGGACCATTGGTCTGATCCAATCTGGTTATTCTTATGCTACTGCTTCCAAGCGAATGGAGCTTGCTTTTAGATCCAGGTGTCCCATGTTCAGTTCCCAGAGAGGACCTGGCAGGTGTATTGTTACATTAGCAAAGCCCTAGTGTACACCACATTTCAAAAATGCTCTACCTAAGACGACAGGGATGATCTCATTCAAGGAAAGCTAACCCACATCTTGGTCCAAATCTTTTTTCCAAATGAGCTACCTCCTAAAATTGCTGAAATGTATCTCAGGAGGTTAGGCTAAGACCCAGTGCTTCCCTTTGGTTTTAATCAGCCAATGCATTCTGGTTCATAGCTCATTCAAAGCAGCCCCAGAATGATGTGGCTTTGAAGACAGCAGTTCTCACGGGACTTGAGATCCCAAGCCAGACCTCCTTCAAAACAGAATGAGATCTCAGAAATATGTGCAAAGGAAAGGGGAATTATCGAAGCCCCAAAGTTGTTTACTTGATTCCTGTTTTATGCAAACCTCTCTGTCCAGCCCTTGACAAAGAAGTAATTCTTCCGCTCTACTCCACGCTGATTAGGCCTCAACAGGCATATTGTGTCCAGTTCTGGGCACCACATTTCAGGAAAGATGTGGACAAATTGGAGAAAGTCCAGAGAAAAGCAACAAAATGATTAAAAGTCTAGAAAACATGACCTATGAGGGAAGATTGAAAAACATTGGTTTTGTTTAGTCTGGAGAAGAGAAGACTGAGGGGGGACATAACAGTTTTCAAGGACATAAAAGGTTGTTACAAGGAGGAGGGAGAAAAATTGCTCTTCTTTATTTCTTGTCCTATCCTCCGAGGTTATGGGCTTAAATTGCAGCAAGGGCGGCTCAGGTTGGACATTAGGAAAAACTTCCTAACTGTCAGAGTGGTTAAGCACTGGAATAAATTGCCTAGGGAGGTTGTAGAATCTCCATCTTTGGGGATTTTTAAGAGCAGGTTGGACAAACACCTGTCAGGGATGGTCTAGATAATACTTCCTTGAGTGCAGGGGACTGGACTAGATAACCTCTCGAGATCCCTTCCAGTTCTATGATTCTATAAAGGGATGTGCTGGGAAACTTCCTAACACAACCTGAAGCCAAGCAAAGCTTAAGTGTGGAACTGGTCATGAGCCAAGAATGCTGAAAAGCTCATCAAAACATCAGTCAACTGGGGGTTGCATTTGCACAAGTCAAGTCACGTTCTAGGATCTTGACAGAATTTGATGAGTTTGATCCTAATGAGGCGGCAAAATTTGGTAGTTTTCATTAGGTTTAGAGGATTATTTTTAATTCATTCAAATGCAGCTTTCATGAGATTTGGGGTGAGAAGGTAGGACGGACTCCAGTGAACTGAAACAGCAGAGTTTTGCAGAGCTGGAATTGCTAGCCTGGTGAAATATAATCCAAAGCATAGGTAAATTAAATCAACAACAGATCTATAGATCCCAAGACCAGAAGGGACCATTGTGATCATCTAGTCTGACCCCCTGTATAATGCTGGACAGAGAACTTCCCCCAAACAGTTCCTAGAGCCCATCATTTAGAAAAACATCCAGTCTTGATTTAAAAATTGTCAGTGATGGGGAATCTACTACCACAACCTTTGGTAAATTGTTCCAATGGTTAATTACCCTCATTGTTAAAAATTACACCTTATATCTAGTCTGAATTTGTCTAGCTTCAATTTCCAGCCACTGGATCACGTTAAACCTTTCTCTGCTAGACTGAAGAGCCCATTATTAAATAGTTGTTCGCCATGTAGATACTTATAGACTAATCAAGTCACCCCTTAACCTCCTCTTTGTTAAACTGAGTAGATTGCCTTCTAGTGATGGACTCAAGGAGCTCAAAAAGAAAAGGAGTACTTGTGGCACCTTAGAGACTAACAAATTTATTTGAGCATAAGCTTAAGCATAAGAAGCATAAGCATAAGTGGGCAGGTTTTCTGATCCTTGAAACCTTGAAAGCAGCTTTCAGAAATCAAATGGGAAACAGAATGAGATTGCGCTCAGGGGGCATGACTTCAACACTCTTCAGCCTGCTGCTGTGGCAGTGTAATTGTATGGGGACTTCAGATGCGATGGTGGAAACCTTACACAGCAGGTAGTTAGGGGACCAGCACCAGTCACTACACAGCTTGAAACGTCACCAGGGCCAACCCTTAAGGGTATTCCACGGATCGAGCCAATCTGCCACCTTATAGGTAGTCAGCATGATGGACACAGCATAGCCAGCAACTCAATTGGTGCTCCAGGGCTTCCTGAGAAGTCTCCTTGGTACAGATCTCAGCTGGTGTGAGCCTCAGCTGCGTTGATCTCAATGGAGCGATGCTTGTTCACACCAGCTGAGGATCTGGCTCTAGTGTGCCACCAAGATGGGGCAGCAGGCTGGACTGTTCTCACCCATTCAGCTGCCCTTAGGGGCCCAAGTCAGAGTTGGGCATGTTTTGCCCATGCACCTGTTGAGTCCAGGAACTCAGTATTTGTGTGAGCAAGTCGGACAGTTGTGCATGGAGACAGGGAGCTAGGTATAATTCTGTTACCCCACTAGCACAGACAAAAACAACGTTTAGGCCTACTTCGCAATCCAGCCCTTCCCAACCCTCTTACAAGTATAATAGAGGCTCTCTCTCTGAAAGATCCAATTGGTGTATGATGCAAGACCGGTCAGAAGAGGGGGTAGGGGAGTACAAGAGAACAATGGGTACAAAGCAGTGATTTTCCTAGCTCTGGGCAGTCACTTGAAGCCCTCTGTAGATCAGCCCCATATGATGATCCCTATAATGCTGTCAAGAAACTTTCCCTAGGGTATCTGGCCAGACTGACTGATAGGGGTAGAGATCCAGGGAGCTCATCCAGAGGTTTGGTTTGGATTTTTTGGACAAGACATTTTCCATGCCAGAGATGCCAATTTGTCAAAGCCAAAACTGTTCGCAGAAAGGGCTGGTTCTGACAAATCGTCAAAACTTCCCATTGACAGTTTCAAAACTAGCAGTTCCATTTTCTGGGTCAAATCAACTTCCACTTGGATATTTAAGGTAGTTTATAGTAACAAAAAAGTTAATGTTAAAATCTCAACAAAAGGTTTCAGTTGTCCTGAGCCAAGTGTTTTTTCAGTTAATGAAAAGTTTGAGATTTTGACTTTCCATCCCAGTTTGGGACAGGGTGGTTCTTTTGCCAGGGGGTGGGGGGAAAGAAGAGAAGAGACCGCAAAAATTCTTAATGGGACAGGGAAACAGTTTCCCAGCCAGCTCCAGAGATCAAGTATGTCAAACTGTCAAGCAACAATGACCTCTTGCATAAATAGTCTACAGCATTCAAAGCCTAGACACTCAGAATCATCATGACCTCTAGGTGCTACTGCACTAGATTATTAGATCTTCCGGCCAGGACGATACTAGTGAAGTTAAAGGAGCAGCTTCTTTAGCCAACGGCAGTAGTAAGTATTTATCCTCTAGTGGACCAGCCACTAAAGGTGTGAGGGATGCACAGCACTTTGCTAGTGTTTGTTGTGGTTGTAATAGATACAGACAGAGCAAGGAATCCAGAAACATCCCGTGTTTTCTCCTGGCAGCTGCAAATTCTGGCTTTTGGATAAAGATTGTTTATCCCCTCGATCTAAGGGAATTATCATAGAATCCTAGAAGTGTCTGGCTGGAAGGGACCTTGAGAAGTCATCAAGTCCACCCCCACCCCACACACCGACACCGAGGCAGGACCAAGTAAACCTAGACCATCCCTGACAGGTGTTTGTACAACCTGTTCTTAGAACCCCCTAATGATGCGGATTCCACAGCCTCCCTTGGAAGCCTGTTCCAGAGCTTACCTGCCCTTATAGATATTAGGAAATATTCTAACTAACATCAATTACTTCTTGTCCTACCCTTCAGTGGACACAGAGAACAATTGATCCCCGTCCTCTTTATACAAGCGCTTAACATATTTGAAAAATGTATCAGGTCACCCCACCGTTTAGTCTTGAAAAAAGAAGACACGCCCAGGTTCCCCCCCCACCCCCCTTTAACCTGACCTATGAGGAAAGAGTTTTCTAAACTGAATTAACATTAATCCTTTGAAAAAAATCAACAAGGTCCTTGGATATACTGCCAGGAGTCTGTTGCTGCCACTAGGGGGTGCTGTGGCAGGGAGGACAGAACCTTCAGGCCACGGAATGCTGTTCATTGTTTTCTGCTTAGTGGCTCCCATGGGAGCCCAGGGCCGCATTGCACACACATGCAGGACCAAGACGGTCTCTGCCCCATAGACATTACAATCTAGATGTCTGAGGCAAATGGGAGAGGTATGAGATCAGTGATACACACGAGCTTTGGACAGTAAGCAGGAATCTCACCTGGGTAGTTAGCCAGGTTTGCAGGCATCTCAGCAGAGGTGAGAGTCTTGGGAGATTAGAGGGGGCCATTTAAGGAGTTCACGTGCACACACATACTGGCAGCATGAGAGAAAGCATGGAATACCAGTTACCTAGTCCCTCGTGGGTCAGGACTCGCAGAAGGCACAAAGCCTGGTCCACATCTCCCCCTGGCACAAGTCAATGTTACATGCATCTCCTTGCTTCTCTCCTACTGCTGGTTCCCATGCCTTTCATCAGGCAGAAATCAATAGGTCACCGACTTGTGCAGAAGGAGAGGATTAGTTACTGGTATTTATTGGGAGGATGGGCTGGATGGACTAGTGGATAAAAGACTAGACTGGGGCTTAGGAGAGGTGTCGTCTGTTCCTGGCTTGGCCACGGTCTTCCTGGGTGAACTGGGTCACTGTGACTCAGTTTCCCCTTCCACACACACCCACCCCATCTGTAAAATGGGCATAGCACTCCCCTATCTCCCAGGGAACTGTGAGGATAGAAGGCATTAGTGACTGGGAGGTGCTGAATTTTTACAAGTACACAGAGAGGCAATGCAAGAGAAAAATTGTGTTATTTGACAAGATTATTATAAATTATTATGTTATTGCCCTCCTAGGATTCTGAAGGCTTTTGGAACATGAGTGGATTTCACCTCCACACCCCCATGAAATTAGCAGGGCACTCATTTTACATTTGGCAAATAAAGGTAGAGAGATGAGAATTTCCTCAAGGCCGCAGCCTGGCAGACAGAGCAGGTTCTATCCCTGACTCCTTGTCTTGTGCCTTATGCAGGATCCCTCCTTCACCTGCCTTGCAAGACAGAGCGCTGAACTTAGAACAACTTTCAGCACCCCTCTCCCACACAGCTGTAAGGAGAGATTTGGCCACAGGAGCGACCCAACCCTTTCGAAAAATGTAGCTCCCTCCTGGGACAATCCACTCAGTTTCCCAAAATATCACTTGACTAGCCGCCTAGCTAGATTTTGTCCTGAATAAGAGTCAGGCTAGCCGAAATGGAGCGAAACGCATTCCTTACCAGGGTGCGCGTTATCAACCTGACCACGCAGCTCCATGGAGCGGAGAGAGAAGCTATTGACAGGAGCGGCCTGCTTTGACTTTTCAGCTACTTGATTTACTAGCTTTTTAAAAAAAAAAAAAAAAAAACCACCACCTAGTAACGGTCTTATCCCAAGGTGCACTGCAAAACATTCTTTGTCAACATGGAAACCGCTGGCAGGCAGCCTGAGCTTGGCAGGACTCCACATTAATGTTTAAACAAGTAATTTGACACTCGAGTTGCTTTTAGGGAATTTAAAAGGAAAGTGTATTTACGGGACACAGAGTATTTGGGATTTCTGTATAAATAGACAGGGAAGTGATTCTGTACTGACACAGATGTTATCATACTTCTGTGGATAGTTAGAGAAGGGAACGGTCGCTGTGATACAGTATATATAGCTTAGCAGGGTCATAATTTGCCTAATGAAGTCTAGCAATACTATGTACAATTGCTATACTGTTCCTCCAGCGGGCACATTTCAAGCTGAATCCATCACTCAGGCCCGTCCTGCCTTCATTTGCCACTACTCTTCCTGATGCATTTTAATTTTGTAATTGCCATTTATTTCTGTCGGTCTAGATAGCATACTTTTCTGCCGCCACCCCAGTCCCTGAGCTCCTCTGCCTTTATTCTCACGGCACCCGTGAGACAAAGCAATGCTATTATCCCCACTGCTCAGATGGGAAACTGAGGCACAAACAGCCTAAGTGACTTGCCCTAGGTCGCCCATTTAGCTAGGCTTGGCAAAACGTGTTTTATTATTTCAATTAAATATCAATGTTTGAACAAAATGCTTAAAATAATCTATCAATTTAAAATTTCACAGTTGCAAGATATGATGAGTAGGGGGGTTACCACATTTGCAGCTGTGAAACACAAGTAATGGACCACGACAGCTGGTCTTTTGTGTACTTTTACCCTATACAATAGGGTAAAAATACACAGCGTTTTTCAAACTGGGAGTCTTGACCCAAAAGGGGGTTGCAAGCCTATTGTGGGGGAGGGGTCGTGGCATTGCCACCCCTTACTTCCGCGCCGCCTTCCGCGCCGGGTTGCAAGAGAGCGGCGGCCGCTGGCCAGGGGCCGAGCTCTGAAGGCAGCGTCGCTGCCAGCAGCAGCGCAGAAGTGAGGGAGGCCTGGAACACACGACCGTACGGACACGGCCGCGAAATCTGCTATCGATGCCCTGACCAACCCGCGAAAAACGTGTGACTTCGCGGAGATTTAAATAGACCCCTAATTACGAGGGGGTCAGACAATAACTCATGACAGTAGATGCTGACATGCAAAGTTAAAGCTTTCTAGCCGTTACAACACAATGTCGTCATCGCATGTCAAAATATACCAAGTAAATATTCTTACATCAAACTAATAAGTCCCCCGCAGCATTTTTCTTACTTTGCTGATCATTACATTTCTATCCTCTTCAGTGGATATGTTTTTTTCAGGTAGAGCTGGTTGAAAGATCGCCAAAGGAACAAACATTTTTCCATCAGAGAATAAAAGTTTCAAAAAACAAAACATCACACACAGTCTGCCAACTCGGCTAGCTCACATGCCCAGCTCCTCAGCAGTCCACTTGGGAGGCTGACAGGACTTCTGGGTTCTCCTCCCAGGCTCCTCCTCTATTCGCCTTGTGCACTGCCAAGCTCTCACCCCCCAGAGCCCCTCCTCGTCCCCATCAGATCAGCAGGCTGGAGCCTGGGTGCTCAGACCCCATGGCAGCCCTGATTCCCAGCGTCCACGGCTCTGTGGCAGCCCACCAGGTGAACTACCCCAGAGCTGAGGCTCCAGTCCCTTTCATGGCAAATTTCAAGATCTGGGTTTTATTCAGAACCACATTCATAGAATTGGAAGGGACCTAGTCCAACCCCCTGCTCAAACCAGGACCAATCCCCAATTTTTGCTCCAGATCCCTAAATGGCTCCCTCAAGGATTGAACTCACAACCCTGGGTTTAGCAGGCCAATGCTCAAATCACTGAGCTATCTCCCCCCCCCGCAACCCAACTTTGGAAATCTCTCTCACGGAAGATTCTGATCATCCCCTTTCTCTGCACAGTGCCCAGGCAATATATTTGTTTGGCAAGATGAAGGACATGTTCTTTATTTTTTCAAGGGGTTCCCAAAGATTCAAGATACAACAGCAAGTGGAGTAGCCCCTGTGGTTTCACAAAAACAACATGCTGCCCATCTTAATGAGGGCTCCCAGAAGAGTTCCCATTGGCCTGTGATAAATCCCAGTCAAAGAGGGCTGAATGAGTGGGAGATCTATACCTTTGTTTGCCTTATTTACATAAAGTCACTTTCTCCAAACTCACACAGGGGTGCTGGAACAATTTGTATAGTGGGGGTGCTGAGAGCCACTTAACGAAACTAAACCCTGTATATAATGGAAACCACTTAAAGCCAGGAGGTGCTGCAGCACCTCCAGCACCCCTAGTTCCAGCACCTATGAACTCACAAGTCCTGCAATATTCCCCAAAGCCTCAGCTCCTGGAGTCAGGGGATGCCATGAGAATCAGCTCTCAGGGAGGCAAGGAGTTTCTAGCCCTCATGGCGGTATAGAAAAGCTTGAGAATCATGAACCCTCTAAAGACTCGGAAGTCAAAAGGCAAATAAAGAGAACTCAAACTTTTTTTTTTTAACTCTCATTTTGGGGGCCCTAGCTTGTTACTTTGGAATACTTGGAAATGGCAATACCTCTTTTCAATAACCACAGCCAAAAGCATCCCTCGGTAAACAAGCGTCCAAGTGCATTTGCTGCAAAGGTCTGTAGTTTGGGCCCTGAAAACTATACCAGTGTACTGATACCCACCACAGCTGTAGTTGTGGTAAGATCTCAACTATGGAGTATGCTCCCCAGGAAATTTGAAGATAGCTGCCATTCATCAAACTTTTCAGGAGTGGGCTGTCTCTTACAAAGTTTGTACAGCACCTAGCACACTTGAAGTTGCTTTTCCAGAAGTATTTTTAGGGGTCCTGAGGATATGTTCTCTGGTGGCAGGGCTAATTTAACAATGCCCAGGGAAGGGATGACTCCCTGAGACCCCAGCAAATCAATCCCACACTCTGTTCACTTTGGAAATTGGGTTTTTTTTGTTTTTTAATTATTTTGTGAGCCCATTGCTGGAAAAAAAATATGAACTGTGCTGAAAATAGCAGTTCTTCATGCCATAAACAAGACACTAGTATGTGTCTATTGCATCTTACCTGGGTGTAGTAGAACATGTTCAGTTTGATGGATGGCTCTAGACTGTTCTCAGTGGTAGCAGATGACAGAACAAGGAGCCATGGTCTCAAGTTGCAGTGGGGGAGGTTTAGGTTGGATATTAGGAAAAACGTTTTCACTAGGAGGGTGGTGAAGCACTGGAATGGGTTACCTAGGGAGGTGGTGGAATCTCCTTCCTTAGAGGTTTTTAAGGTCAGGCTTGACAAAGCCCTGGCTGGGATGATTTAGTTGGGAATGGGTCCTGCTTTGAGCAGGGGGTTGGACTAGATGACCTCCCGAGGTCCCTTCCAACCCTGATATTCTAGGATTCTACGATAAAGATACAATAGGTCCATTTTATTGTTATTCTAGCAGATTAGGAGTCTAGCTGAGAGGAGTCGTTTTTTTAAAGAGACAATTAGGACTAGTTTAGTTCTCCTTCTACCCCAAGGGTTCATAAACACCATTTGGAATCTGGAAAATGGACCAAGCGAAGAGACTGAGCCTTTGGCCACAGCTTCTGTATTATTTCCTGCCTCACCATTGCCACCTTACGTCTTCTCTGGGTAAGGCAGGAAAATGTACCAGCAGAGGATTTCCTACCCCCATTCTTGCATTCGTACACTCCCAGCATTAGGGTGACCAGACAGCAAGTGTGAAAAATCGGGACAGGGCAGGGGTGGGGAGTAATAGGAACCTGTATAAGAAAGAAGCCCAAAAATCAAGACTGTCCCTATAAAATGGGACATCTGATCACCCTACCCAGCATACAGTTCCCTGCGTGGTGCTAGCAAAATTGCTAGCTGTTTAGTTTATCACTGCTTACATCCAGGGCACTGAATTGGCTGGCAGCATGGGAAGGGTCAGCATTTAGGCTTTAATGGGTGGTTTTCTCTAACGTTATACTTACAGATTTCCCTCCTCCACTGCTCCCAGCACCACAGGCTGATCACTAATACAGACACAGTCAGACCAGCTTTGTCTAGATTGTTTTTAACTCACCATATATATGGAAATATTTCCTTTTGTGCTTGATCCATAATCAGGGACCTGTGTAAAGCAACTAAGCCATGATACAAGTGGCTAGAACACCTGGTGAGAACAGCAGATTTGAGAATCTGCCCCTTCCTCCCTGTTCTTTATTGTTGTGGAGGTGATCCCACATCGCTCCAAGAACAAGCATATGCCCTTGCCTGACTCCTGGCCAGACGTGACCGGATCCCCTCAGAGAAAAAGAGCTACAGGAGGGCAGGATGTAGTTACTAGTACAAACATTCAAAAAATGGTGATAGGCCCTATACAATCCTGAGTGACTTAAAAAAAAAACAAACAAGTTTGGGGACTTCATTTACTGTTTTTGAGCAGGGGCTGGGACACAGTTTAAGCTTTTCCTCACAGCTCATGTGTTGGAAGCTTATTTTAAGGTGAAAGCCTAGATTGCCCTACACAACATGCCTCCAGGAGCTGGGGCTTCAAGATGACAAAATATCACAAGACGCATGATAAAAATCACTTGAGTTGGCAACCCTGAATTACCCCTGAGAGAACGTGCCTAGAACATCAGCCTTTTGACTACTGCTGGTTGGAAATTTCTCTTGGACGTGGTTTTTTGTTTGTTTGCTTGTTTTTAAATAAACTGGAAAATGCTGATTTGTTGAAACAAACGTGTTACAGGAACAGATTGGTGTCGATGGAAAACACTTTCACTGGGAAGGTCTCAGGTCCAGGATGGAATTGCTGGTCAAAAATGAGACTGAATGGCCAACAGCCTGGTGGCAAGGGCACTTCTGGAACGCGAGAGCTCCACCCACACCAGTCAGTCCCTGCTCACAGCAGAATTTCTCACCTCCCATCACTCTGAATCAGGAGAAGAAGGGACTTGAACCTGGGGCTCCCGCATCCCAGGGAAAAGCCCTGATCACTGGGCTATTAGCTATTGTAGGGTGCACTCTGCCCCTCCCACTCCCCATTAAAAGTTTTGAAAGGTCTCATTTGTTCTGCATTAGAACGAAGCCAAATTTGTCAAGAAAGGGAATTCTTGTCTTCCCGCCAGCCCTAACTTTAACAACCTTGTTGCTAACACAGCTTGGTGTCGGTTTCATCTGAATGATGGCGCCGGTAACAATCCAGGGCATTGACTCAGTACCAACTCAACAGAGAGTTTCCCCGACTAAATCAGCAACCACACAGCTTCTTGCGGTATCTAGGAGTTCCGGGGAGGTCTTCAGCCCAAGTCATCTCTTTGATCAAACCTACTTAGGGCTCACCTACATCAGGAAGTTTACCAGCAGAATTATACTGCTATAGTTTTACCAATATAACATCCACTGGGGATATTCTTAGACCAGAATAAGTGTCTTTTCCCAGTTTAGTTCAAACCGCTTTCAGAGCGGCATAGACTTGAGATCAGATGAGGCCTGATGGCATATGGCTGCAAAGTCTTTTGGGATGAAAGATGCTAGATAAATGCAGCACATGAAAGACTCCTCTCTGCAGCTATTGACCCTGCCAGTATTAGCTAGCTACAACACGGATTACACATAGCTTGGCTTGCCGCCCTTCTGGTCAGGGAAGAGACATGGCTATCGACCGGCCAGGAGAAAACAAGAGACGAGAGCTGGAACCAGTCATCAGCTGTACGGAAGCAGGGCTGTAATAAGTAAATAGCTTTCCTCTCTGGGGAGTGGGGTCTGATCTCCAGTCACCACCTTGCTGGCAAGATTAGAGCTCAGAGCACTGCCACCCTTCGGCCCACAGCATTTTGTAAGCGACACCAATCTAATTAATTAATGACTCCCCAGGGCTGGCTCTGCGACTGCTGGACTGGAAAGCAAGGCTGCAAGGAGTGGAAAGGACCGTACAGGGTAGCTTCTGGCAGATGCCGAGACTGCTGTTGGAAGCTAGCCGGCTATCAATCACCCTTCCTGCTTGGGCTCCAGTACAGAGAGCGAGACAGAGAGAGAGAGAGAGAGAGAGAGACACAGACAGAGGAAATAAGATGGCGTGGGATCAGCATCCTCTCTGCTGGCAAAGGTGCTCAGCTCTCCTGCTATCTTACTCCAGAGCAGCCATGAGCCAGTTAATAGAGGTAAGGGACTTCCCCCACTTGGACTGGGAAAAGCGGGGTGGGGATACTGGTGGTGCAGACAGCAGGTTGCATGCATCTTATTTTCTTTGCACGTTACCCAGAGATAGGGTGACCAGACAGCAACAGTGAAAAAACGGGACAGGGGGTGGGGTGGGGGTGGGGGGAATACGCGCCTATATAAGAAAAAGTCCCCCAAAACAGGACTGTCCCTTTAAAAACAGGACATCTGGTCACCCTACCCAGGGAGGACCAATGTGGAGAGTGGAGAATTTAAGGTAGCTCTGAGGAGTTAGAGGTTTGCTTAGTTGAAGCTTGTTGCTTCCAGCGGGCCTGTATTCGAGGGATGCACCTGTAAACTACTGCACATTTAAGGTGGTCAGCAGTCAAGTAAAAGCAACCAATTGTTAGGAGCCATTTTGCAGTGGCTAATGGCTACGACAGACTGTCTTGGTTACCTCGGACTTCCCTTATTTCCTCTCATGCATCCAATGTGATGCTGCCAAGAGCATCTGTCCGCACCCCACTTCTCACTCCCTTCACTGGCTTCCTCTCCTTCCGCATCACATGCTAGCTTCTTCTCCTTTCCTTCAGCACCCCGCACAATTTCACCCTGCCTGCATCTCATCCCACTAGTCCCAGCCAAGCCACCCTCTGACCCGTCTCCTTTGTGCCATTCGTTTTCCTCGGAGTCGTCACACCTTCCTCCACGTGGCCTTCTTCTCTGAGCCCTTCGCAATTCACCCGGCCAGGTCATTTGCCTCTCCGCACCCAGGGGGCTAGTCCCCCACCCCAGAACCTTCCAAGCTCTGTCAGCAGCCCTCTGTTGGGCCCTATGGCTCCCGGATAGGCCTCCCCACTGCATTCAGCTCTCAGGCTGTTCACAGCACCTCCTTCTGGCCAGGTATTCATCTGGGCAAACAGTCCCCTGAGCTCCCTGTGGAAAACTCCTTGTCCTCTAGGTCACCGTCAGCCCAGTTGGAGGGGGGAGGAGAACACATTGAAGAAACTTCATGGCTCATTACTACAAACTGGCAGGCAGTGGCTATCAGTTCTCAACTAATAAGTTAGAGTACTGCACTAAAGGACAAGCAAAAAACTACTGTCATAATAACTGTATCTAGCCCAGATGTTCCCAGTCACCTCTGCCCAGACTAAGATCTGGAAGGCATCAGTCTGTGCCTACTGCTTCCCATTCTCAAGGGATGCTGGCATGCAGAGCAAGCCAGTTTCCCCAGTGGGTCAGGGGATATGCTACCACCTCCACAGTGACTAACACACCAGGGACCTCCAAAGCGATAAGGCTTGAGCCACAAGAACCAGGCTCCATGCTAGGGGGGCTGTAACACTAACCTCGGTGGGGCGGTCGCAGAGGGACACATTGACCAGTGGGTTACACATCTCACTGCGGGGAGATTAGCAACACCAGCACAGAAGAGGGAAGAGAAACCAGAGTGCTGTATCGGCATGACATGGGAGCCAGTAATTAGTCTGTGTTTCTATCCTCCACGTCACCTTGGCTGGGAAAGTCACAGCCTGTGGGCTGCAGGTTTTAGTAGTTAGCCACTAGGTGACGGGTGGTTTGAGCTTCAGGTCACAATAGGGACTCCCAGGTAGGGTGACCAGATAGCAAGTGTGAAAAACCGGGACAGGGGGTGGGGGAATAGGTGTCTATATAAGAAAAAGCCCCCAAAAAGCAGGATTGTCCCTATAAAATCGGGACATTTGGTCACCCTATTCTCAGGTGGTGACCTGAGCTTTGCCACTGACTCACTACTTGCCCTTCGTCAAGTCACTTAGATTGGTGTATTCAAATGGGTCCACTAACTTCACATGTCAAGCTGGACATGCCTAGGGCTATTGCACCTGCAGCCTCCATTGAAGCCAATGGGAACAGCCGCCCCATCTGAACATCAGGCCACGAGGGTCCGACTCTCCAGAGTGCTCCGCACTCAAAGTGGAAACGTTTCACAGAGATGCATCCATTTCAAAGGGAAGGTTTTAATGCTTCCAGGTCACTCCCCCATACAGACCCCCCAACTAAAAGCCAGACATCTCTAATCCAAAAGCCAGCCATTTCTGGCCACGCCGATTCCTAAAGGTTTTGTCTTCGTGTCCGTGTAGAGCAAAGACACATTTTGAAACCTTGAAATTTGCCCCAAGACTGAACTGTCAGACTCCAGCCAGCTCGTCTCATGGCAACACGGGTGGCCAGATGTTCAGAGGCCTCAGCAAGCAACAGGCCGAGCCCCCCGGCAAAATCTGGCCGCTGACGGTGCCTCGAGAAGAGCATCTTCTGAAAGCGCGACCTCCTTCGCGGGTGCTGGGTTCTTAAAACCCTGCAAGTCGGGCACCCAGAAGGCAAAGCACCCAAGTGCAGTGAGCACCTTTTAGCTGTTGGCCTTAGCGTGAGCGGCGGGTGAAGCCCCCCCTTTGGGGAGGCTAGCCCCCAGCTCTTTCCCTTCCGCCCACGCCCTCCACACGGCCGGAGCCCCAAGACAGTCCCTCCCTCCCTCCCAAAACAGCCAAACAGGTGCCATGCCTCCCCTCCCCCAGCCCGCCCAGGGGAAAGCGCCTGTTCGCAGACACTTTTGATATGCCCCATGCAGGTTCCGGGGCGGCTGAGGAGGTGGTATGTGCCTCGGCCTCCCTGGAACCTGCATGGGGCACAATAAAGCAAAATCTTTGCCGCCAACCCCGCAACCGGGGGTCCCGCGGCCAAGCCTCCCCGGCCTATTATACCCGCCGCCCACGGGCCTTAGTCTCAGTCTCCATTTGTAAAGGCAGCGTAATTACGGGCTGTTCTAAAACATTTCACCCGCGAAGTGCTGTTACCTCAAATGACTCGCTGGGCCTTAACTGTGCGGTCCAGAAATTAGAGGCCCGGCACCTTTAATTCATGTTAAGCCGAGCTGTGCTAACGAACACTGCAAAGATTAAAAGGATTAAGCAGCGAAACATTGCACTGAGCTCAAGAGAGCCCCTTATGCAGAGGCGGCGAGTTGTATGGGCCCGTGGAACGCCGACAGACCCCGGTCGTCGGCGGGCGGGATCGAACCAGGGACCTCTGGAGCTTAGTGCAGGAGCCTCTACGGCAGAAGTGAAACGCCAGCTGGTTGTTAGCTAAGGCCTGAGTGCTCTCGCGGAGAACACCACACCCAGGAGGTGTGTGGGTTACACGCAGGCTCCAGCAATTGGCTCCGCCAATGTTTGGGGCCAGGTTTCTGCCCCAGCCCCACCGGCTGCCCCCATGCGTCTCCCCCGAGCGGCCCTGGCCTAGGCAGCGGGCGGCTGCCCCCCTGCAGCTCCGCACTGGGTTCCCTCCCTGGCCGCTGCTGCGGCCGGCGGCTACCAGGGCGTGGAGCAGGGGCAGGCGGAGGCAGCTGCTTTGCCTGCCGAGAGAGTAGGTGCATGCCCCCGCCACCCCGCCCCGGCTGGTGACACCGAGTCGTCTCCAGGGGTGGGGTGGCTTATGCTGGCTGGACCTCCTGAGCAGCAGCCGGGGGGGAGGGGGGGGGCAGGAGGGGCTTGGGTGAGTATTGTCTGGGGGGGGGGAGGTGCCCCCCTCCCCCCCAGTTTGCTGCTGCCAGTGGGGAGAGGGCTGGGAGGAGTGCTCCTCTCTGGACCCAAGCCCCGGGGCAGCCTGCCTGCTGCACCCCAAACTCCTCATCCCCGACCTAGCCCCACAGCCCCTCCTGCACCCCAACCCTCTGTCCCAGTCCAGAGCCTGCACCCAACCCCCGCAGACTCCACACCCAGCACCCCAAACCCCTCCTGCATCCCAGCCCCATTCCAGCCCAGAGCCCGCACCCAACACCCAAACTCTCTCCCAGAGCCTGCACCCCTACTGCACCCAAACTCTGAGCCTGCACCCCAAACCCCCTCCTGCATCCCAACCCCCTGCCCCAGCCCAGAGCCTGCACCTAGCACCCAAACTCCGTCCCAAAGCTCACACCCGTCTCACACCCAAACTGCCTCCCAGACCCAAACTCCCTCCCAGAGCCTTAGGCAGGTGTTGGGGAGGCCCACGCGGGACTTGGACCCGTTCTGGGCACCACCAAAAATTATACAAACCTGCCGCCTCTGCCCTTATGGAAAGCAGAAGGATGGTCTAGTGGTTAGTGAGCCTTCCTGGGGCTTTGGAGACCTAGGTTTAAGTCCCTACACTTCTGTTGACTCCCTATATGCCTTAGGCAAGTCACTTAGCCTCTGTACTCCATACATAGGGATAATAGCACTGCCCAGCCTCCCAGGGATGTTGTGAGGATAAATACATTAATGGTTGTGAATCACTCTGATACTATTACAACGGGGGACAGATGGATACCCCAGCTTGATGGAAGGGCCATCTTCCAGAACACAAGACAGGGATCCAGAAAGAAAGTAAGCAGAGATCTAGGCTATGTCTACACTGGCAATGGAGCCACAAAACTTTTATCCCCCGCCAACCCCCGAAAGACAAAAGTTTTGTCACTGCAAGTGTCAGTGTGAACAGCACGTCGTCAGCAGGAGCCCTCTCCTGTCGATAACACGAACGCCGCTCGTTGGGGGTGGAAGTATTTTGTCAGCAAAAGTGCGGACTAACAGCGGCTACACTGCCCGGCTTTTAGCAACACGTCCGTGTCACTAAAAGCCGTGTGGTGTAGACAAAGCCTAAAGGATTGTCGGTATCATACAGATACTTTCCTACAGCCAGGAGACCAGCTAGTATAGCTACAAAAAGAACAAGGAGTACTTGTGGCACCTTGGAGACTACCAAATTTATTATAGCGACAGTGACTCAGCTTCCATTCCATGGCACCCATTTAAAACCGCTTTGTATCAATGGCCCGTTAGTCTGCATCATTTCTCCATCCCCCTCATCTACTGGCATCCTCCCAGTGGCGATCAGCTGTGAACTCCAGCGGTATGCAACTTACAAGGGGCAAGCTGGTAACAGCCTGCGCCATGGTGCTTTGCCTACCAGGCAAGAGAGGCTGAGACCACTGCAGAGACCCCGGCGGCGTGGGGCACGGCAGGGCAGGCATGCCTTACATCACTTCCTAGAACCACCTCAGGGGTCCGAGTCTCCTCTCAGACGTCGGCATTAACATCTAGCCCAGGACGGAGTATCATCATCCCCTTTGTGTTTTAGGACCACCCACAGCTAGACTATGAAAACTTTATAGCGATTAGTAGGACAGGAGAATCATAAAGCTTTGCTTCAAATAAGTATAGAGAAGTCTCTGTCCTTACCTGACCCTCTTGCTGCTACAAACTTAGCCTACTCAAATGCCTAAGGGATCAATCAGTGTGTTTCCCTGATCCCGCCCAGATTATCTTGCTGTTGCATCACTGATTTGCACAGTGACCTTTTTATTCCCCTCCCAGGGCTTTTTCCACCCCCTTATTCTTTTTACCTGGACTTTGTCTTCTGCTAAAACCTTTCTGTCTCGTTCTCTGGGCCTACGTCCTTACACTTTGAAGAGGCAAAGCAGGCAAATGAAAACAGGAACTGGCCTGAGAAACAGACTCCTCAGCTCCCCCCCACCCTTTATTGATGCTCCCCTCACTCCCCATTTTAGGGCGGAGTTTGGAGCCATCAAACCAATGGTTGGCTTGAAGAGTTTGAACAGCAGGTTTAACTCAATCCTAATGAAGAGAAGCATCAAGAAAGACCTCCTTAAAAAGGCCTGGATTGGGTGGAGGTGTTAGAGGGCTAGAAGGTTCACCAGGTGTTTAGCATTCAGTATGTGGTTTAGTCAGTTCAACCTTTCTTTAAGTGTCTATGTTGTGTTGT
The DNA here is from genome assembly GCF_015237465.2 of Chelonia mydas. NCBI lineage: Eukaryota > Metazoa > Chordata > Testudines > Cheloniidae > Chelonia > Chelonia mydas. The sequence goes on from NC_057850.1 coordinate 256,008,223, forward strand.
TTGAGGAGTGTTCTAGCATTCTTGGTGTGAACTCTTGCAAATTCAAAAACACACCCGGAGTTGAATTCTACCCTTTTTACTCTTTATTTATTAGGCTCTTAAAGCCAGATCTACAAAGGGATTTAGGCACCTACACCTCAGTTTTAGGCACCCCTGCAATCCAGAAAACCCATGCTCAGCTGCTGCCTAATCCTCTGGAAGCTTAAACTCACTGGGCAGCTAAATCTTTGCTGTAAAAGGTCCCCCACAGTTTAAGTTTCTGCCCCGGCCCATGCACCCTGCTGCCTGTCTCACCACTAAACACCAGCACAAACCAGGAAAGATGAACATACCTCTGCCTGTCTTCCTCAAAAGGGAAAGAGGAAAGATTTGACCAGGGATCCCCCTACCTCTCAGCACAGTGCTGTAACCACCGATTGCAGAGTGAGTCTCATGCTGTGTCTGGCCCAATTAATATTTAATTATTTAATTGAAGTGGCCTGGCTTCAACAGGAAAAACTGATAAAGCCCCACCTCAGAGTATCCCAAAGTGTTCACCTAAGACATGGGGTTCTGTGTCCAAATTCTGTCTCCTCAGCAGGTAGCGGGGAATTGAACCAGGGTCTTCTACAGACTAACTAGCTCTTCTAACCACAAGGCTAATGGTTAAAAACTAGGGAACAGCTAGTCAATTATTTTTTGTAAAGGGCCACATTTTTTGGTGCAGATCCCAGAGGAAAAAAAGACAACTCCAGTAATGATAATAAGTAAATACAAAGATTTCAGGGTCGACTCAAAAGCATCTGGCGGTTCAGATTTGGCCTACAGTCTGCCTATTGACTACTCCTGAGCTTGGGCCTCTGTTCTTTCTTTGCCCATCCCCTGGCCCCAGCAGGAGCCTAACTCATTCTCGCAAGAAGCAGCTTAGGTGCCCAAGTCACCTGAGTCCAGGGGTTCCCAGCTATAGATTGCAAGAAGAACAAGGCACCTCCCTGCAGCCTGGGTTTTAGCATCAAACCAGGGGTGCTGGAGCCCTCCCAAAAGTGTGTTGGGGGGTGTTTCCATGGATGTCCATTTTATGAAGACCGCAGGAGATCGCTTGATAACTTTCACAAATGAAGCCTCTCTGTGTACTTCAGCAGTATATCATTCTTGGGTCTTCTTATGCTAACCATTGTCTAGACTGGAGGTCTGTCATGTAGCAAGCAGCAGCTTGTTATGAACAAAATAACAGTGAGAGTAAGGATCCCTGCACAACACTTCACTCCATCCGCAAAGACGGCCCTTTCCAGGGGGCAGGGGACTCTGCGTTGCATGATATTGAGATCCATTTAATTTATTATTACAGTCAGTAAACTGAGAGGTCATCTCATTGGCTCGTTAGTCTTGGCTATTTTACAATAGTCAGGAAGGGTCTTTAATGGGTGTGAGGTCCAACGAGCTAAAGTTCCACTTGACACTCGCAGTCTCTGGTCCTGATCCTGTGCGATAGTGAGACCCTTCAGTTCTCAAGAGAGATTCTCCACACCTGGGGCTCTTTTTCAGGTTAACATGGACCTAAGGCTGTATAACCTTACAGGATAAGGCTTAAGGTTGCTAGAGCCAGGTGAGCATCTCTCATTAGAGCTCACCTCCATTAAAGCTTGTAAGCTAGATTCATTGGCAAGCCTGGAGAGTACCAGAGAACAGGGAAAAGGTTATTCCTTAGCCATGTGAGTTTTTCAAGGTAGGGTTTTCCTTTTGATTTTTAAAATTAGAGATGGGGCCAAGGCCTGACAGTCTGGATTTCAGATGATTCAAATTATTTGGCTCTGGATTGGGAAGGAGGAAGACTATGTTCAGTCCTGGCACTGCTAAAAACTTCCTGTGTGATCTTGGACAAGTTACTTGATCTCTCTGGGCCTCAGTTTCCTTATCGACAAACTGGGCATAATACTTCTTTTCTTGCACTTTTTGTCTTCCTTCTCTGTGTAGGTTGTGAGGCCTTTGGGGAAGGGACTGTCTCTTACTTTGTGTATTACAGCACTGGCACAATGGGGTTAGGGTGACCAGACAGCAAGTGTGAAAAACCAGGACAGGGGGTGGGGGGTAATAGAAGCCCATATATAAAAAAAAAAGCCCCAAATATCGGGACTCTCCCTATAAAATTGGGACATCTGGTCACCCTAAATGGGGCCCTGATCTCAGTGGGGGGCTTTTGGCATTAGTGTAAGACTCTCACAGTATATTGGTTGGTTATGATGACAGCAAGGGGGAAGCAGCTACATAGATGCAAGGTAATATTTTTAAATTTTGGCTCCAGAGTGGGGTTTGGATGCCCTCTAGTCTCAGACGGTGCTCCAATTTGGGAGCGTAGTCTGGACTCAACCCTGGTTTTGAAATAAACTTGCACTGAGACATCAATAGATTTCATGATGGAACCACTTTGGAGAAATCACCTCCCCCTGTTCCAAACAGCCAATATGCTCATAGTAAGTTTATGAACAGGATGATAGGACAGGGCTGCCTGGGATGGCAGGGACCAGACTCAGTGACCCAGGAGGTCCCTTTTAACCCATCTTCGAGCCAGTCTAAGCACAATGGCACTACCAGGGCCCTCCAGCACAGAGAGCAGGAGTCTCCACAGTTCATGCTAGAATGCTGGGTCTGTACCAGACTCATGTGCTCTGTGGATCAACGCATAACACACAGTGACTAGTGGGTTACACATGCAGAAGGCGGTGGAGGACAATGTAGGGGCTGTGTGAGAAGAACACTGTTCTCTCCGGTCTTTCGTCTCCTCAGTCATTCTGGGGGGCTACCCATAAAGTCACTGAAACCCACTGAACGCTTTGGACCTCATCCTGCAATCACCCCAGGCTGGTGGATCCCCCGTACCCATACGGAGCCTCATAGGTCTCTGCAGAAGTCCGGTTGCTTGGAGTTTGTTTGGTCTGCCCGTTGCCCTCCTGCTACGTGTGTGTGTGTTTTAAAGCCCAGTCTCCCAGAACAGCCTGTGACCTTTAGATATGCCTAATCCCATGCAATTAGTAACAAAAGTTATTTGCTCTCCAAAACAGGCGAGTTGTAAGCAAAGCATCAGCATCCATCCGGGCTAATTACGTGAGATATTTTAAGAGGATATTGAGGAGTGGTGCCTTTTAAGTTTTCTTTCTGCTCCATTGTATAATGCTGTAAATAAAGCTTCTGTCCCTCCCAGCTATCTCCTTTTCCATTTGGGTGAATATGATCTCTCCACCCTGCCTTTTGTCTGTTTCTGATGAATCAGAAATTAACAAGCGTATTTCTTTTGTTTGTTTTTTACTTAGAAGGAGCAGTGTCAAATAGTTCTGACGTAAAATGTGAACGGCTTGTAAGTGATTTAATGCTCTAGATGCTGGTAAGCACTTTAGAGTCCAGATCATTAGAGGCTAATTGAGGTTCCACTCCAAATCCTGAGGGATAGGTTCTGCCCCTCAACTCCTGCAGCTTATAGGAGCCGTAAAGGCCTCCACAAGGGGCTGGGGGACTGTAAGGTCACTATGTTTCCCCTTCCCTGCCCCTCCAAGACCCTGCATAGAGGGAGGGAAGGGGGTGGATTGGGACAGGCCCATAACCCATGATGCTATGGGGAGTCTAGTTTCTACTTCAGCCCGAGAGAGGCTGCTGTAACTTACACCTGAGGCCGTTCCAGACTTTGCCCTGTCCCCTGTGCACCACCTTCCCTGCTGCGCCCCCTAGAGGTGCAGCATAGAATTGGACCCTCAGGGTACATCGTAACAGCAACAAAACCGAACAAAAAAACCCAACCCTTAAACACCCCGTGATATGGAGTCTGAGAGCCCGGGTCAACTGACTTGGACTCACAGGGCTCACACTCTGGGGCTAAAAATAGCAGTGTAGACGTTTGGGCTCGGGCTGGAGCCTGGACTCTGAAACCCAGCAGGGGAGAAGGTCTCAGAGACAGGTTCCAGGCCGAGCCGGAATGTCTACATTGCTATTTTTAGCCCGGTTACATGAGCCATACAAGCCCAAGTCAGTTGATCTGGGCTCTGACACTTGCTGCTCCAGTTTTTTAATTTTGATTTTGCTGTGTAGACATACCCGAAGTTACTGATAACCTTTTTTCTTAAACACAGAAATGATGCCCACAGCATATGCAGGGGCTGTGATGCTCTGTACACAGTATTGTTTAGTGGTTACAGGAGTGGCCTATGTTACCCGCAAAAAATCTAGGGCACCCTGCCTATACCCTACTGAAGGCTCAAGGCATGGCCTGGTCAATTTAGGTACCTGTCTTTCCATGGGGCTCTGGGCTCTACGAGTCTGCGGAAATTTTTCCCAGTGAAGGAGCCGTACACAGCTGTGCTCTAAACATCTATTTGTTATCAACACACACAGAATATATATACCAAGTAAACCTCTTATGCTCACCACTCCCTATATACAGACAAAATTCACCCGATGGCCACTCAGGATCCTCGCATCTGGAGGTTTCCAGCAATGCCTCTGCACATCAGGATCCTGCGGAGGGGTCCAACTTCCAGCAGCTTGATGTTAAATTCCAGTCCGGAGATGGTTCCCAAAGAGCATTGTTTTTTTGTTACATTATGTAGGTAAAACTAGCTACCTCCTTTAACTTCACTAAACCTATCACGTTATTCAGTCCGCCAGGTAACAAACTTTAACCAATCACGCACTGGCACCTATGTTTTCTCCTCCCTGCTCAACTCTTTTTACATTTTATCTCTCATGCCCAAATTGTCTTTTATTTATGACCTTCTTTGTTTGTGCAGACGGTCAGCGTAAATTCACTGGTCAGAGCTTAGCTTATCTATTTCACCAGTTCTTGGGGGCTTTCTGTTTCCTCCCTAAACTTCCCAGCCCCTGGGTGTCTCTACTTTACAACGCTTGGTGTTATATCTCTTGTTAGGGGCATTCCTGAGGTGGGGGCACCTTAGTAGCATTGGAGCATTTTTTCCTCTTAATTTTAGTGGTGGAAATCCTTAAGTTTCACCCGAGACTGATTTAGTAGGGGGTGAGTTAAATCTCAGGCCTACACCTAGGAGTCAGAGGTCACACAAAGAAATACTATCCACCCCAAATGGAGTCTAATGGAACCCTGCGTGAAAGGAAGCATGCCAGTGTGATGGGAATTGCTCTGAATCGGTCATCTTCATTAGGAATGGACTGAAATATCTGTCGCCCGAAGAGAGGTGTAATTTGAGAGCAGCTCCAAGCTGAGTTCTCCTCTCTGGTGTCTGTTGCAGCTCTGTTAGAACTGCAGTTTCATGCATGGAGAAGGAAGGAGCACGACTGAGCGTCAAACATCGTGCACTTAAGAGTTCCCAAGCCCCTTCGGCTTGTATTTAAAGGACGCTGCCAATTCAAATCTGGCCCTAAACAAAAATGTGTCTTTAACGACCATCCCAAAGTTCCCAGCAAGTTTTGAACCTATGACTTGCTGCATCACAGGGCAGAGTTAATCAACCTGAGGGCCGATCTGCACTGAATACTTATGTCAGTGTAGCTACATCACTCTGGGGTGTGAAAAATCCACACCCCTCAGTGATGTAGTTATACCGACCAACCCCCCCATGTAAACAGCACTATGTTGGCAGGAGAGTTTCTCCCACTGACATAGCTACTACCTCTCTGGGAGGTGGATGAACTGCACCTTTGGCGTAGAACATCTTAATTAAAGTGCTAGACCGACCCAGCTGCACTATTTAAGTGTAGACGTGCACTCAGGGAGGTGGCTTAACTACAGAGACAGGAGACCCTGCCGCTCCCGTCACTGCAGTGAGTGTCTACACTGCAGACACGCTGCAGCTGCAGGGTTTTCAGTGCAGGCATAGACTGAGTAAAAGGATCAACTCTGTTAGCAGTAGTAGAGTGTTATCTCCTACTAAACCAGTTTCCAGTGAGTGCTAGGGCAGCTGCTTTGTTGCTGAGTTACATTCCCAGAATTTATTTTAAATCAGTTTTCAGTGGAGGCGATTGTTTTTAAATGAATATTCCCTTTTGGTGTTTGCAACCCAAACATAGAGACATTGCCCTACTTCAGGAGGATCGAGACTCCGGTATTTATGTAAGGTACGTATACAGCCTCCATTACCATAGTAACCGAGCGCCTCACCGTCTTTGATGTGTGTGGAGCTGGTTGGGAATTTTCCATGAAAGATTTTTTTTTGTCCAAAAATACTGGTTGGGTGAAATGGAAACTTTTCCCTGGAAAAGGTCAGTTTTCAAGCATTTCTCAGCTCAAAAACTTTTGGAAAAAAGTTTCCAAATTGGTGCAATGGAACATTTTTGACATTTTCACAATGACAAAATTCTGATTTTCTGGTACAAAATCACTTTTATGTTTTGAAAGTCGAGCTAATTAGAGTAAAGAAAATGGTCAAAATCAAGCCACGATGCTTGGAAATGATCAAAACAAAACATTCTGACTGACCCAAACCATTTCCCTCCCTGGATTTTTGGTTCGCACAAATTTTCAAGATTTTTTTTACTTTTGGTTCCAATTCAAGATAGGAAAAATTTTCAGAATCCCGAAAATTTTCACAGGACGAGAAAACCATTTCCTAGCCAGGCCTAGCAGTTCCTCCCTCAGCACACCTAAGCAGTAGGGAAGTGTTATTATCTTCATTTCGCAACTGGAGAACTGAGGCACAGAGACACTAGCTGATATTCCCCAAGCTATATAGGGAATCTATGGCAAAGTTGAGCCTTGAACCTACGTCTCCTGAATTCTGGCAGGGGAGTAACTGATAGGGCTCTGTTTTATGCTGAGCGATGATCGCCCTGTGGTTTTTTTGTTGCTACTAACTTCTACTGGCCTTTTTCATAATTTTACGACTCCGAAACCCCTACTGGGTTTGTAAGGGCTTGTCTACACTTCAAACACTGTGCCAGTGCAGCCAGTGAAGACACGGTCTATGCCGATGGGAGGGATTTTCCCATCAGTGTAGGCAATCCGCCTCCCCGAAAGGAGGTAGCTAGGACAATGGAAGAATTCTTCCTTCAGCCTAATGTTGCCTACACTGGGGGTTAGGGGTGTGAATTTTTCATGCCCTTGAGCGACGTAGGGATACCAGCCTAATTCCCTAGTGTAGACCAGCCCTAAGTAAGGCAATGTGGCTGAGGGAATATCTTTTATTGGACCAACTTCTGTTGGTGAGAGAGAAAATGTCTAGTAAAGTTATGAATTTAAGCTCACAGGTGTTGTGCACATTTCCTCTGAGGGTGGGGACTGAGAGCTCAGATATAGAGTGATTGCTTTGTGAAAAGCGTTTGCCCACCGGTGATATGATCTTTTATCATTTTTCTGTGTGAGTTCACTCAAAAGCGCAGGGATTGTCTGTCTATTGTTATTGGGACAGTTAGTGCTTCGGATGTGTACACCACATGCTGTGATAGGTATGTGTCAGACCCCTGGATCTTGAAAGGTGGGTTGTGGGGAGTGTTGATCCTTGTAGCAGTGGAAATATGTCTACAGGTTTTGCATCTGTTGTTCTGGGAGGGTCTGGTGCTACTTTGAGTTGGTGTGTCCTGCTCTGTGGGGATCTTGCTTATGATGATGAGCTTGAGGATGGCGGAGGGTTGTCTGAAAGCCCAAAGAGGGACTCCAGGAAAGATTTCTTTCAGAACATGGTCCCCATCAAGGATGGGTTGTAATTAGCGCTGTCAGTTAATTGCAGTTAAATCACGCGATTAACTCAAAAAAATTAATCGCGATTTAAAAAATTAATTGCGATTAATTGCACTTGTAACAATAGAACACCAATTGAAATATATTAAATATTTTTGGATGTTTTTCTACATTTTCAATATTGATTTCAATTACAACACAAAATACAAAGTGCACAGTGCTCACTGTATTATTTTTTATTACAAATATTTGCACTGTAAAAATGATAAACAAAAAATAATATTTTTCAATTCACCTCACACAAATACTGTAGTGCAATCCTTTTATCTTGAAAGTGTAATTTACAAATGCAGATTTTTTTGGTTAGATAACTGAACTCAAAAACTAAACAGTGTAAAACTTTAGAGCCTACAAGTCCACTCAGTCCTACTTCTTATTCTGCCAATCATTAAGACAAACAAGTTTGTTTACATTGACAAGAGATACTACTGCCTGCTTATTTACAATGTCACCTGAAAGTGAGAACAGGCGTTCACATGGCACTTTTGTAGCTGGCATTGCAAGGTATTTGCATGCCAGATATGCTAAACATTTGTATTCCCCTTCCATGCTTTGGCCACCATTCCAGAGGACACGCTTCCATACTGATGATGCTCGTTAAAAAAATAATGCATCAATTAAATTTGTGACCGTACTCCTTGGGGGGAGAATTGTATGTCTCCTGCTCTGTTTTACCCGCATTCTGCCATATATCTCATGTTATAGCAGTCTCAGATGATGACCCAGCACATGTTGTTTGATTTCCAAACATGTCACTGCAGATTTGACAAAACGTAAAGAAGGTATCGATGTGAGATTTCTAAAAATAGCTACATCACTCGACCCAAGGTTTAAGAATCTGAAGGGCCTTCCAAAAGCTGAGAGGGACGAGGTGTGGAGCATGCTTTTAGAAGTCTTAAAAGAGCAACACCCAAACCACCAAAAAAGAAAATTGACCTTCTGCTGGTGGCATCTTACTCAGATGATGAAAATAAACATGCGTCAGTCGGCACTGCTTTGGATCGTTATCGAGCAGAACCCATCATCACCATGGAAGCATGTCCTCTGGAATGGTGGTTGAAGCATGAAGGGATGTATGAATCTTTAGCACATCTGGGACGTAAATATATTGCCATGCCAGCTACAACAGTGCCATGCGATCGCCTCTTCTCACTTTCAGGTGACATTGTAAACAAAAAGCAGACAGCATTTTCTCCCGCAAATTGTAACTAACCTTGTTTGTCTGAGTGATTGGCTGACCAAGAAGTAGGACTGAGTGGACTTGTAGGCTCTTAAGTTTTACATTGTTTTATTTTTGAATGCAGTTCTTTTTTTGTATATAATTTTACATTTTTAAGTTCAACTTTCATGATAAAAAGATTGCACTACAGTGCTTGTATGAGGTGAATTGAAGAATATTTTTTGTTTTTTTACAGTGCAAATATTTGTAATAAAAAATAAAGTGATCACTGTACACTTTGTGTTCTATGTTGTGACTGAAATTACATATTTGAAAATGCCACACACCCCCAAATGTTCCTCTATGCCCCTTTAGGGGGGCACCCCCCACAGTTTGGGGACTTCGGCTCAAGTCTGACCTCCTAGCTAGAGAGGCCAGAGAATTTCATCTGGTTATGCCTGTTTTAATCCCAATAACTTGTATTTGACTAAAGAATATCTTCCAAGGAAAGGAATCCAGTCTTGATCTGAAGTAATCAAGAGATGGACAATCCTTAAAGCACATTTCTTCCATCAGACTTATCATCAGTGATCCACCAAAGAAATAGACTCAAAACAAAGAGGCAGCAGCTGCTCCATAATTAAGTTTGCAACAAGGGTTTTGTTCACTATACGGCCAGATTTGCTACTTTGCTCTCTCAAGTCTACAAACCAAAGGAAATGGCCTCATAAATGGAATGTTAGATTAATACAATTCATGGGCAGAAGGGACCATTATGGTCATTTCGTCTGACCTGAGATGGGTGGGGGTGGTTAATGAAAAGGAGTGACCCAGGTGAAGCGGGAAACCATAAATTCCGCATTGCTCCATACAGGACCACATGCTACCTGAGGGCCCCACAGTTATTGCTAGGGCTGGGGAGGTCTTATCCACTTGCCTCCTTGTCCGTATCTTAAAATTGTGCAGCAAAATTTGTGAGTAAAAATTGCGTAGTGTAAACCCATAAAATCCGGAATCTCTACTTATTTAGGAGTAAATGAGCCACCTCAGCCAACATTGGACTTGTTACGTGAAGTGCGTAATCTATGCATCATATGAGATGTCCTCTGAAATGCACGTCCCCCAAGCTCCTTATGTCGCAAAGTGGCCCTCCTTCCCCGTCCTTGACAGTTTAAGAAGCCAGTGGGAGGCCGGGCAGTGGAGGGAGTGGCTGATAATCTGATCTGCAGTTGGCGCTGTCCAGGCTCCTCCTCGTCGTGAGAGCGAGTGTGGACACAAACCTGCGGGCGCATGAGCAGGGGAGGGGGTGCTGGCTCCTTCACAGGAACAAGGGTGCCCATTGCCCTGTACTCACGTAAAACCCACGTGAGGGGATGGAGATGCTGAGATTCAGCCCCTCCTCCTCCAAATGTAGCTCTGCAGGGATCTGCCTCAATGCTCGCTATAGGGTCCCGTCTTGCACTTCCCCTGAGGGGTAGGTATCTGTGTGCAGAGGAGCTATAAGGGACTGGTGAAGGGGAGGACGCATCCGTCCCCCCACCCCTCCTTCCCACCCACATCCAGTCCTCACATACGTATGTCTGACCCCATTGGACACGGGGGTGAGAGCTTCACCAGGTCTAGGGGGAGGGGTGGGATGGTTACCTGTTGGAAGCAACGCGGGCCAGTGTCAAAGACACAGGCCTAGGTGTCAGGAGACTTGCCTTCCATTCTTGCCTGTGCTACTTCCCTGCTGGGTGACCTTGGGCAAGTCATGTTCCTCCTCTGTGCCTTAGTTTCCCCGTCTGTAACATGGGGATAATGAACCTGACCCTCCTTTCTACAGGGCTTTTGAGAGCTACAAGAGAAAATTGTCCCTGAGGGTGGCAGAGGTAGTAGTGGGAACAAGGGCCCCATGGGCCAAAGTAGCATAAGTTATGGCAGATGGGGGCCATCAGCTTTTGGTTAGATACAGAGAAAACAAGGACATTTAAGCTACTTACGCCACCATAATCAGCCGGCAGCCCGTGACACAGGGTTTCTGTTCAGTCCCCATCACCAAAAACTCACCCCAATTGGCAGTCGCTGCATGGGCCACGCAGACTGAAACCTTCTCTAGATGTTCTTCCTCCAGACCGGGCCAGTGCATGTGCACCGGGGGAGAGCAGCTTGCACCGCTGCCGTGCAGGCCAGATCTGCGCTGTGGATCAGGGACCTTTCGGTCTCCAGGGCTGGTCACCTGGTGCCTTTCGCCAGCATGGCAACCTCTCGCTCAGCTGTGGTACAATAACGCTGGCTGCCAGCCCACTCCAGGGCACCTCCGCTGTTGTCTGAATTAATTAAGGCGGCTATGATTGCTTGCCACGTAGATTTCTACCCACGGGGGTCGGGGGGGGGCTGCACCAGCTGCTCCCAGTACTTCAAGAGCCGCCAGTGAGGTGTAAGGAAGGCTAGGCAAGGATGCTGGGTGATTTCTTAGGCTGGGAAATGGGAGGCAGATTCGTTTTCTCGCAGCTAAGACCCATATTCCCTTCCACCGCTCTGCCAATGCACTTCAGTCCCAGCGACAGCACCCTCTGCTGTGAGGGTGACTGGCCCCCACCGACAGCTTTAGAACCTGATCTGCAGCACCGGGCGCGTTCAGTCTTGGACCACCTGGGCTCCCATGAGCAGGGGAGGGGTGGTACCAGGGTTTTTTATTGCCTGTGCCACTTCCCAGGCACTGTAAAGCATTTCTATCCCCCGCACCCTGCACACACACACACTGCTGTACAACCTGAGCACCTCACAATCCTTACCATATGTATCCTCCCAACATCCCAGTGAAGTAGGGCAGCACTGGTTCCCCCACTGAACAGAGGGGGAACGGAGGAACAACGACCCTCCAAGGCATTTAGGGTCTCAACTTCCACTGATTTCAATGAAAATTAGGAGCCTACGTACTTTAAGGATCTGGGCCAGAGAGACTAAGCCACTTGCCAATGGTCATAGAGTCTCAGGCAGAGTAGGGAACTGTCAAGGTTCCTTCCCCACTCTGAACTCTAGGGTACAGATATGGGGACCAGCCTGAAAGACCCCCTAAGCTTATTCTTACCAGCTTAGGGTAAAAACTTCTCCAAGGTACAAACTTTGCCTTGTCCTTGAACCCTATGCTGCCACCACCAAGCGTGTTAAACAAAGAACAGGCCCACTTGGAGACGTCTTCCCCCACAATATCCCCCCAAGCCCTACACCCCCTTTCCTGGGGAAGGAAAATCCTCACCAGTTTGTACAGGTGAACACAGACCCAAACCCTTGGATCTTAAGATCAATGAAAAAGCAATCAGGTTCTTAAAAGAAGAATTTTAATTAAAGAAAAGGTAAAAGAATCACCTCTGTAAAATCAGAATGGTAAATACCTTACAGGGTAATCAAATTCAAAACATAGAGAATCCCTCCAGGCAAAACCTTAAGTTACAAAAAGATACAAAAACAGGAATATACATTCCATTCAGCACATCTTATTTTACCAGCCATTAAAGAAAAGGAAATCTAACACATTTCTAGCTAGATTACTTACTAACTTACTTAACAGAGTTTCTGAGACTGCATTCCTGATCTGTTCAACGCAAAAGCATCACACAGACAGACAGACCCTTTGTTCCCCACCCCGCCCCTCCAGCTTTGAAAGTATCTTGTCTCCTCATTGGTCATTTTGGTCAGGTGCCAGCGAGGTTATCTGAGCTTCTTAACCCTTTACAGGTGAAAGGGTTTTGCCTCTGGCCAGGAGGGATTTTATAGCACTGTATACAGAAAGGTGGTTACCCTTCCCTTTATTTTTATGACAACTGAACCCTGGTCTCCCAGGTTGGTGCCCTAACCAGGGGACCATCTTTCCTCTTGATTGCTTCCCCTGATTCCGTCATTGCACCAAACTAGTGTACGACCCCACTAGGCAGCGCCTCAGGGAAACCTCACCAAGAAGAGGGCGGTCCATGCCCACCTGGCAATGACAGAGTGGCACCTGTGGAGGGGAGGACGGTCCCTTTAGAGGAGCAACAGCCAAGGAAGGGGCCGGGTGCATTGTACAGCGCATTCACGTTTTCTTCACAATAGCGAGGGCTAGAAAGTTAATTTATTTAAAAACAAGGGCCAAGAAGCTGATGTCATCGTGTGAGTGCGGGAGACGGAGCCCTAGCGTTCATATTTGTGCCTTCATCCAGCTCCGTACATAGCTCCTACTTTCCCTGTGGGTAGAAATCAGGGATGTTTTGTGGCTCATTCTCACTCTTGGGTAGGGTGACCAGATGTCCCGTTTTTAAAGGGACAGTCCCGTTTTTTGGGACTTTTTCTTATATAGGTGCCTATTACCCCCCACCCCCTGTCCTGTTTTTTCACAGTTGCTGTTGGGTCACCCTACTCCTGGGTGAACATTTTTGACCCAAACCTTTTTCACTGGCAAAAAAATACAGCTTCGGCAACACCAACAATTGTCCCCGCTTCGTGTCGGTTTCACCAGACTGTTTCGGTTGAGGAAAAACGACAAGAATTCTGAAAAATTTGGAACGTTTCCTTTGGACATTTTGGAAATGAAACACTTGAATTTTTCAATTCAACACAAAACTTTTGTTTTCAAGCTGGCCTTTAACTGTATTAAGCAACAAGCAAAAACATTGAAAACCAAGCAAAACTGAAACAAAACGTGACAATGTTGCCAAAAAAAAAATGTTTCATTCGACCTGAAATGGAAATTTGACTTTTCAGTTCAGCAAAAATTTCAATTTTGGTTCAACCAGAAACTCCGTCCCTACCCCCGCCCCCCCCCGCCCCCAGAGTTGACAGCAAACCAAACAATCCATTATTCGTCCAACTCTACTTATGAGGCCTCATTGAGAACTCAGACTGCTTCTCTTAATGCTGGAGATGTGGCACGTTGTAGCAGGCACCCCGGTTTACCTGTGCACTGAGTGGAAGCTGTACAACCTCTGTACTGGGGTGGAGAAGTGGGGGCTACTCTCTAGGGCACTATCCTGGCAACGTACTTGTCTTTCAGACACTTACAAGCAAAACAAATAAATAACTAGCGAGACCAAAACAGAGACAAGGGTTAGCTACAAAGTACGTCTGCTGGAGTGTTACTATCACAAGATGCTGCCCTGTGCATGAAACTCATCCCTCGTACATCAAATATTGATTCCCTGACGGTTACTAGAACAGCGCCAGATCTTTAGCTGGTGTAAATCAGGATAGCACCACGGTAGTCAGCTTACACCAGCTGATGATGTGGCTCACAGCATTTATTCTGTGAACCCAGATATTTTAGCCCACATAATAATGCTTTCCATCCACAGATCTCAAAGCAGCTTACAGGCATAGGAAAGTTTGGTTATCCCTCCTCTTTTACAAGTGGGGGAAACTGAGGCACCGAACATTGCAGTTACTTGTCCAAGATGACACAGACGAAGCTGGATATAGAAACAAGATCTCCTGACTGTAAGTTTCAAGCAGCGCCCATTGGGACACACTGTCTCTCTACTTATCTGCCCCCCCCATCACCATAACATCTGATTAAACATTAATACAAATACCCCGTGAAGTAGTAGTATCCCCACTTTAGAGATGGAGAAATAGAGATTAAGTGACTTTCCCATGGTCACATAGCATCTGTGGCAAAGGCAGGAAGCACAGTCAACGCTCACGAGTCCTGGTTCAGTGCTTTAGCCACAAGACCCTCCTTTAACCTTAAACTCAGATCTCATGCCCTAGTTGTAGGACAGGCTTGTCTCTCCAGCCAGACTTCACACCAAGACCAGCGATTATTAGAAAATTAGTGGCCACACTTGATGCCATTGCTTAAAATTAGTGGCCACACTTGATGCCATTGATTAAAATGTTCTACCTAATTTTTTGGTCTGCCTTGAATCTTATTTGGTGCACACCCATCTAAATCCTATCTGAGTGATCTCGCAGTCCTTGTGCAGAATTTCTATGGGCGTTTGGGCAGGTGAGTGGGATGCCATGTGGCCATCCCCTCTAGATTCCAGACCAACACGATGCAATAACCAACAAAGAGATCCCCCCCCCCCCCCCCCGAGAACTCAGACCTTGTTGGACACGGAGCTCAGTTCCCTCTCCGACAGGACTTTGGGAATTCAGCATGTGCTGAGCCCGTCCTATGCAGACATGCTCAATGGTCTGGATAGGTATGTACCGTACAGTCATACTAGGGGGAGTGCAGAGGAATAAAAATGTGGCTGCTTTTGGAGGAGCACTTTCTGTGCCCACCATGTCTGGAGGAGCTGCCTCTCCCCTCCCTCTTGTGCGCAGAGAAGCTGCCTCTCCCTGCTGTTGCCCCGAGGGGCCGGGGAGCTCACTCCCCACTCCACTGCCCTGGAAGAGTTCTGTGTCTCCACTGATTGGGGGTGCCTGTGCCCCTCTTGCTCTCCCCCCTTGTGCATGCCCTTATCATCGTCATGTATTTTGCCACCAAGCCTCAGTGCTTTGACAGAAGGAGTTCTCATTTTCTTTTTAAAGTAAAGCTGAGATTCTTGCATCATCACATGACTCTGGGAGCTGGGACTTTCAGAAACCTCCCCCCACAAAATATTGCGAGACTTGCTGTAAAGTCGTGAGAGCTGGCAACACTGCCAGCACGCTCAATGAAGCCCCCAGTGCCGTGCCTTGCAAGCTAGCCTCAGTGCGTTGATTGAAGGAGTTCTCAGTCATTGGGCAACGCAACTCCATGGATGAGACCCACTGGTTTCAGTGCTGCGAGTGGGTGATTTGTCTCTCCTCAGTCACTGAAGGGTTTCTGCTGTGTTAGGGTGACATTTTCAATTCATTAACTGCTCTTCTCCCTCTTCCAGGCCACCACTGAACCCCCCAAAAAGAAATCGGACCCCGTCACTTCCGAGACCGTGGTTTTCTGGGGGCTACGCCTCTGGCAGGTGATTGGAATCTTTGCCATCTTTGTCCTGGCAGTCAGTAAGTCACAATTCTCTGCCCCTCACCCCCACTCTTAGGACCCCATCCTGCTCCCATCAGAGCCAAGGGCAACACTGCCGTGGGTGTCAATAGGTATAGGATCGGGCCCTTCTTCCTGGTACTTTGCCGTGTCAGGCTGCAACAGGAGCGTGGGCTGGTTTTTCACAGGCACCCATTTCATAGGGAATTAGGTGCCCCCTGGATGTGCCCGTGTTATGCCAATGGTCAGCCTAGCTGATCATAATTAAGGCTAAGATTTAGTCATGGGTATTTTTAGTAAAAGTCATGGACAGGTCATGGGCAAGAAACAAAAATTTATGGCCCCGTGACCTGTCCATGACTTGTACTATATACCCCTGACTAAATCTTGGATGTTCTGGAGGGCTCTGGGGGAGCTGCTGCTGCTCTGGAGGGGGGGCTCTGGGGCACCTGTTGGTGCTCTCAATTCAAACACACACACACACACTCTCTCTCTCTCTCTCTCTCTCTCATATTCTAACTGTAGCAGACTTTTGTGTCAGTCTAATACAGGACATATATTAACAGGTAAAGGAAGTTATTTAACAGGAATTCACTGGTTTTCAACTAGATAACACCTTGCTCCCATTAGTGGCAAATTGATACGTAATTGGTTTAAGCCAAAGAGGCACAGGTGGGAATCCAGTCTAGGGGTCCACTTCTCTGATTCTGCAGAGAACCATCTCTTTTTGTCTGGGAAAGATTTTTCTTTCAGAAATAAATAGGATGGTTTGAAGGCATTACTGGTTTTCCACTTAACCTAGGTAATTTAATTGATCTTATGACAGTGAGAGACAATACCAGAAAAGCAGCTATTAGGTTAGATATTAGGAAAAAATTTCTATCTAAGGATTGTTAAGCACTGGAATAGGCCTCCAAGAAAGACTGTAGAATCCTGGTCATTGGAGGTTTTTAAGAACAGGTTAGAAACACACCCATCACGGGTGGTCTAGGTATAACCTGGCCCTGCCTCTGGAGGTCCCTTCAGGCCCCACATTTCTGGAATTCTATGATTCTCCTCAACTAGCACAGTTTAAGATCAAAACCAGAGAGATTCCAGAATTTAGTAAAACTAGCTTATGTCTAAATTAGCTACATAAAATTTGTAAATGATTAGCTATGTAATTAGCTCTAAACACTAAAAAAAAAATAGCTTTTTTTTTGCTAATTACAACCTATGTAGAATTAGCAATGTCTAAAATCGTAACCAGAGAGAGACTGTTTAAAACTTTGTAAAATTAGCTTAAATCTGGGATTTTGTCATCAGCCCATGCCAACTTCATGTCTCTTTGTCCAGGGAAGTTTCCCCTCTTCTTTGGGTTCTGGGTTCAGAACAGGCTGATGGTTCGCCAGTTTAGGAGAAGGAGAAGAAGTCACAGCTTTGAGTGGGTCTGTGCAGCTATTTCTTAACTGAGCTCCAAGACCTGCCCTTTGGGTCTTGATTTTGCTCCAGAGCACACTGCTGGCTTGCTGTTTTCAACCAGGAAGACAATTCAAGGGGTGTTTCCGATTCTTTAGCTGGAATTGAGGGTCACAGGCAGCTTGGGGTTTTTGCTTAGCTTTACACTTCTTGGGTCCTCGTCTGTCTCCAGAAGCACCAACTCACTGGCCAGAGGAGGATTGTAGCAAAAGTCTCTAATCTTACTCAGAGGAGGAGCATCTTTCATAGGGTGGGTTTTGTCAGGGTTTTGGAGGGGTGTCTGGCCCAGCTCCTATTGGTTTGACAGTCATACCTGTTTAGCAGGGGATAGCTTTTAGCGTACTGGTTTATGACGTGTGTTCCTCACAGTAACCAGGAGGTGGCAGCCTTGTATTACAAATGCGTTTCAGTTCTTATTTCCGTGGATGACAGCAAGGTGACAGATTCCAGCAATCCAGCCTGGTTAAATTCCAAGGATTAATGAAAAAGAACATTTCACTTCTTTCTCTCTCAGGCAAACCCCATCTATCAATTTATATGGACATCAAGGCTCTCCAGAGCTAGGATCATTCATGATCAAATGTTTTGGAAGGGCTCTTAAACCTCTTGCTTCAGGGTTTCAGCCAAGCTCTAACTAATGGACAGCAGGATGAGAGCTCATGTGAGATGCAGTGTTGGTGTAGCTGTGTTGGTCCCAAGATATTAGAGACACAAGGGGGTGAGGCCATATCTCTTATTGGACCAACTTCTGCTGGGGAGAGAGACCAGCTTTCAAAATAGAGCTCTGTATAAACTCGAAAGCTTGTCTTTCTCATCAACAGATGTTGGTCCAATAAAAGATATTACCTCACCCACCTTGTCTAGCTAATGTGCGAGGCAGATTATCCCATATCTGCCTAGAACAGAAGAACAGCCAGACTGGGTCAGACCAAAGGTCCATCTAGCCCAGTATCCTGTCTGCCAACAGTGGCCAATGCCAGGTTTCCCAGAATGAATGAACAGAACAGGTCATCATCCAGTGATCCATCCCCTGTCACCCATTCCCAGCTTCTGGCAAACAGAGGCTAAGGACACCATCCCTGCCCATCCTGGCTAATAGCCATTGATGGACCGACCCTCCAGGAACTTATCTAGTTCTTTTTTGAACCCTGTTATAGCCACTGTGGGGATCTTACATCTAGTACTGGCCACTGTCAGAGACAAAGTATTGGACTAGATGGATCTCAGCTCTGATCCACTGAGGAAACTCCTGCGTTCCAATTTTCCTTTTTATGCAATTTCATCCCTTTTATTTAATAGTATTCATAATCCTAAGAGATAATCAGTCTTCAGTGAGTGTAACGATCCTTTACAGGAGACCCGTCACAGTTCTGCCTGGTCCTGTAAAGAGCAATACACATTATTCAGCTTTCATTAGCAGAGGCATCACTCGCAATAATGAACAGCCAGCTAATCCTGTGGCAGTATGATTCTTGTTTGTTTCTATAGTAAGCCAATACAAATCAGGAAAAATAAAGGAAGTGGTATGTTTCCACTCACTCAAAAGCATTTGTTCCTGTGTCTTGCAGGACACATTCTTCATTGCTTTAAACTGAGCTATGATCAGCTGTAACTGTGCCTCCGTGGGTCACAACTGAGGATACCAAATTCAGGGCAAACTGCTGAGAAATAGGGCTAACATAACCCCAGACTGGTGGTTATTCTTTCATAAGATATACCCAACCAGCCACAAAAGTGAACTCCTGTTTCACCACACTGGCTAACAAGAAGCCATAAAAGCAGTCTCCTTGGGCATTCTAGGTCTTATATCACCACCAGAAACACTGGATTCACAGATGAGTGGTTCTTTAAAACCAATCTAATCAAATGACAGGTTTCAGAGTAACAGCCGTGTTAGTCTGTATTCGCAAAAAGAAAAGGAGGACTTGTGGCACCTTAGAGACTAACCAATTTATTTGAGCATAAGCTTTCGTGAGCTACAGCTCACTTCATCGGATGCATACTGTGGAAACTGCAGAAGACATTATATACACAGAGACCATGAAACAATACCTCCTCCCACCCCACTCTCCTGCTGGTAATAGCTTATCTAAAGTGATCACTCTCCTTACAATGTGTATGATAATCAAGTTGGGCCATTTCCAGCACAAATCCAGGTTTTCTCACCCTCCGCCCCGCCACACACAAACTCACTCTCCTGCTGGTAATAGCTTATCCAAAGTGACCACTCTCCTTACAATGTGTGTGAAAATCAAGGTGGGCCATTTCCAGCACAAATCCAGGTTTTCTCACCCCACCCCCCAAAACCACACACACACAAACTCACTGTGTGTGTTTTGGGGGGGGGGGGGGTGAGAAAACCTGGATTTGTGCTGGAAATGGCCCACCTTGATTTTCATACACATTGTAAGGAGAGTGGTCACTTTGGATAAGCTGTTACCAGCACGAGAGTGAGTTTGTGTGTGTGGTTTCAGAGTAACAGCCGTGTTAGTCTGTATTCACAAAAAGAAAAGGAGGACTTGTGGCACCTTAGAGACTAACCAATTTATTTGAGCATAAGCTTTCGTGAGCTACAGCTCACTTCATCGGATGCATACTGTGGAAACTGCAGAAGACATTATATACACAGAGACCATGAAAGGAAGATGATGTCTGTCTGTATCTGTACAAGTTTTTTCATGCAGTTGATAGATTTCCACTCCATACGGCTAAATGCAGTGCCTTGCATAATGACAGGTTTCAGAGTAACAGCCGTGTTAGTCTGTATTCGCAAAAAGAAAAGGAGTACTTGTGGCACCTTACCTGTCATTATGCAAGGCACTGCATTTAGCCGTATGGAGTGGAAATCTATCAACTGCATGAAAAAACTTGTGCAGATACAGACAGACATCATCTTCCTTTCATGGTCTCTGTGTATATAATGTCTTCTGCAGTTTCCACAGTATGCATCCGATGAAGTGAGCTGTAGCTCACGAAAGCTTATGCTCAAATAAATTCGTTAATCTAATCAAATGAAAGGTTCTCCTGATCTCAAAGGACCAGCCACACACCCAGATCAATATATAACTTAGATCTTACCCAAAAATCACGCTGATGCCAATCCTTTAGTATTGAAAATCTAAAGGTTTATTCATAAAAAGAAAGAAAGGTGAGAATTACAAATTGGTTAAAGGAATCATATACATACAGTAATGGCAAAGTTCTTGGTTCAGGCTTGTAGCAGGGATGGAATAAACTGCTGGCTTAAGTCAAGTCTCTGGCTTCTTCCAAATCATTGGAAGGTCCTCAATTCCTTGCTTAGAATGCTCCCATTAATATAGTCCATATTCCAGAGGTTTGGGCAGGAAAGAGGTTGGAGCAGGATAGAGGCAAAATTGAGGGGTTTGCAGGGCCTTTTATATCCTTTGCCATGTGGAGGAAGAAGAAAAGGAGTACTTGTGGCACCTTAGAGACTAACCAATTTATTTGAGCATAAGCTTTCGTGAGCTACAGCTCACTTCATCGGATGACCCATTGTTCTTACTGTGGAAAATTACAGCAACAAGATGGAGTTTGGAGTCACATGGGCAAATCACATGTCCATGCATTTTGCCTAGTCATTGCAGGAAGCCATTACCTATACTTCAGACAGCACGTTTACATGACAATCCAGTGTAGATGGGCATCTCCCATGGTTCATTGTGAGTTAAACAGCCTTTTGATGGGCCACTCAATTTGAATAGTCTCTCCAAGATGGGTGCTAGCTAACTACCTTGTTAGTTACCCCAGGAGCAAACATTTGAAATACAGGTGTAGCGCCAATATTCATAATCTCAAATACAAAAATGATACATGCATACAGATAGCATAATCATAACCAGCAAATCATAACCTTTTCAGAGATATCTCACATGCCCCATTTTGTACAAGATTTGTTGCAAATATATAACAGTGGTTGCAACAATGATCTACATGGTGATATTTTAATCAATCAGCTAACATCCAGAGCAAAGCGCTGGAGAAGAGTTGAAAAGAAAGGCTGAACTAAAAGATGTGTAATATATAATATCTGGCTTAATACCTGGGCTTTAATTTACCATTTTAGCATGTGTTAGAGGACACCTTGCCTTGTCTTTTGGCTGGAGTTTTAGAAGGGGTTGGACTGACATGAAACTCATTACAAACCTTTAAATCCTCCTCAACACAAGGCCTCAGAAGCCAACATAAATGCAATCATTTCTTAACATAAGAGACTCCATGCCTGCCACAGCACTCAGCAATGTCAGTAGCAGTGTACGGGCCTGGCTCTTCCCCTCTGAGTGGGAGTGATAAGCTAACCACAGACCACAGGGAGATTGTATATCAGCTAGGAGGCAGGCCCTTATCAAATTGGTCTAGAAGACAAAAGCCAGAGCGTCTCATTTGGACATAAGCCAGGAGCCTGGAAGGCCATTTCTGGCACAGGGGGCTGATTACCCATTTTTCAAGCAGGCCAGAATGCTGTTAATGTTACACACAGGACGTTACTTGGTTCCAAAGCAGACAGTGTATCTCACTTTATAAGGCTGTTTGTGCTGGGCTCCACCTAAACCAAAAGAGAACCAGACTGCTGGCATGTAAAACTGAAAAGGTTGTGGAGGATTTTTTAAAACTAAGGACTGGGAGAAAGCCGAGAGGCATGGAGGAGCTCTTAGCTTGGGGGGAGACAACCCTTAGGAATGAACTGATTACCAGCAGGAGAGTGAGTTTGTGGGGGGGGGGGGGGGGGGGGGCGGAGGGTGAGAAAACCTGGATTTGTGCTGGAAATGGCCCAACTTGATTATCATACACATTGTAAGGAGAGTGATCACTTTAGATAAGCTATTACCAGCAGGAGAGTGGGGTGGGAGGAGGTATTGTTTCATGGTCTCTGTGTATATAATGTCTTCTGCAATTTCCACAGTATGCATCTGATGAAGTGAGCTGTAGCTCACGAAAGCTTATGCTCAAATAAATTGGTTAGTCTCTAAGGTGCCACAAGTCCTCCTTTTCTTTTTGCGAATACAGACTAACACGGCTGTTACTCTGAAACCTGATTAAAGGGGTAACTCTATATCCTAATAAAGAGGATAGGAGGAACTTGGTAAAGTACAGTAGGACCTGGGGAGGAACATTCAAACATAAACGAATCTCATTTAAATAATACATATGACATGACTGAATACTGAGGAACTGTACAAGTTCTTATATACAAATGGTAGAAGTCTAAATACTGAGATGGGCGAACCAGAGTGCCTGGCATTATTGATATTGATGTAACAGTCATCACGGAAACTTGGTGGAATGAGGATAATCAATGGGACACGGTAATACCAGCATACAAAATAGACAGGAATGACATAATAGGTCACAGTGGTGGGAGAGGGGTAATATATGTGAAAGAAAGTATAGTCAAATAAAGTAAGAATTGTAAGTGAATCAAACTGTACCACAGAACCTCTAAGAGTAGAAATTCCGTGCTTGAACAGTAGGAATATAGCCGTAGGAATATACTACCGACCACCTGACCAGGATGGTGATGGTGATCGTGAAATGCGGAGTTAGATTAGAAAGGATACAAAGGTAGAAAAGCAATAGGAATGGGGGATTTCAGCTATCCTCATACTGACTGACCATGTGTCACCTCAGCAAAGGACGCAGACAGAGAAATTCGGACGCCATGACTGCTTGTTGGAGCAGCTAGTCCTGAAGCCCACAAGGGGAGAGGAAGTTTTTGATTTAGTCCTTAATGGAGCACAGGATCTGGTCTAAAAAGTGAATATAGCTTAACAGCTCGGTCATCGCAAGCATGATGCAATTGAATTTAACATCCTTGTAGGTGGGGGAAGTACCAAAGATAAAGAAACCCACCGCAATAGCATTTAACTTCAAAAAGAGGAACTACACAAAAATGACGATCCTAGTTAAATGGAAATTAAAAGGAACAGTCACAAGAGTGAATTGCCTGCAAGCTTCATGGAGACAATTTAAAACACCGTAACAGAAGCTCAGAGTAAATGCGTAGATGAGACAATGGTGTAGGGAGGAGGGGTTTAGATTTATTAGGAACTGGGGGAATTTTTGGGAAATGGGGAGCCTATATAGGAAGGATGGGCTCCACCTAAACAAAATGGAACCAGATTGCTGGCACTTAACATTAAAAAGGTCGTAGAGCAGTTTTTAAACTAAGGGCTGGGGGAAAGCCGAGAGGTGCAGAGGAGCACGTGGTTCGGACAGAGACGGCCCTTAGGGGAAGATGTATTAATGGAGATTCTCTATGTCCTAGTAAGGATGAGAGGATGGAAGATGATAAAATACAGATAGGATCTGATGAGAGTCCCATTCAATTACATCATGTAAAGGCAGACACATAAAAAGTGACGAGCTCTTAAAGTGCTAATATACAAATGCTATAAGTCTAAATAATAAGATGGGTGATCTAGAATGCTACGTATTAAATGAGGATATGGATATAATACGCATCACAGAAACTTGGTGGAATGAGGATAATTAGTGGGACACAGAAACATCAGGGTAGAAAATATATTGGCAGGACAGAACAGGTCGTGCTGGTGGGGGAGTGGCACTATCTGTGAAAGAGAGCATAGAATCAAATCAAGTAAAAATCTTAAATGAACCAAACTGTACCATAGAATCTCTATGGATAGTAATTCCATGCTCTAATAATGAGAATATAGCAGTAGGGATATACTACTGACCACCTGACCAGGATGGTGATAGTGACTGTGAAATGCTCAGGGAGATTAGAGAGGCTATACAAATAAAAAACTCAGTAATAATGGGGAATTTCAACTATCCCCATATAGACTGAGTACATGTCTCCTTAGGACGGGATGCAGAGATAAAGTTTCTTGACACCTTAAATGACAGCTTCTTGGAGCAGCTAGTCCTGAAACCCACAAAGGGAGAGGCAATTCTTGATTTAGTCCTAAGTGGAGCACAGAATCTGGTCCAAGAGGTGAATAAAGCTGGACCACTTGGTAATAGTGGCCATGATATAATTAAATTTAATATCCCTGTGGTGGGGAAAATGCCACAGGAGCCCAGTATGTTAGCATTTTATTTCAGAAAGGGGAACTACACAAAAATGAAGAAGTTAGTTAAACAGAAATTAAAAGGTACAGTGCCAAAAGTGAAATCCCTCCAATCTGCGTGGAAACTTTTAAATGACACCTTGATAGTGACTCAACGTAAATGTATACCCCAAATTAAAAAACATAGTAAGAGAACCAAAAAATGGCCAAAATAGCTAAACAACCAAGTTGAAGAAGCAGTGAGAGGCAAAAAGGCATCCTTTAAAAAGTGAAAGTTAAACCCTTGTGAGGAAAATAGAAAGGAGCATAAACTCTGGCAAGTGAAGTGTAAAAATACAATTAGGAAGGCCAAAAAAGAATTTGAAGAACAGTTAGCTAAAGACTGAAAAAGAATAGCAACATTTTTTTAAGTACATCGCAAGCAAGAAGCCGGCTAAACAACCAGTGGGCCACTGGACAATCAAGATGCTAAAGGAGCACTCAAGGACGATAAGGCCATTGCGGAGAAACTAAATGAATTCCTTGCTTTGGTCTTCATGGCTGAGGATGTGAGGGAGATTCCCAAACCTGAGCCATTCTTTTTAGGTGACAAATCTGAGGAAATGTCCCAGGTTGAGGTGTCATTAGAGGAGATTTTGGAACAAAATTGATAAATTAAACAGCAATAAGTCACCAGGACTAGATGGTATTCATCCAAGAGTTATAAAGGAACTCAAATGTGAAATTGCAGAACTAACTGTGGTTTGTCACCTATAATTTAGATCAGCTTCTGTACCAAATGACTGGAGGATAGCTAATGTGAGGTCAATTTTTAAAAAGGGCTCCAGAGGTGACCACGGCAATTACACGCCAGCAAGTCTGACTTCAGTAACGGGCAAACTGGTTGAAACTCTAGTAAAGAACAGAATTGTCAGATACATAGATGAACACAGTTTGTTGGGGAAGAGTCAACATGGTTTTAGTAAAGGGAAATATTGCCTCACCAATCTACCATAATTCTTTGAGCGGGTCAACAAGCATATGGACTAGGGTGGTCCAATCAAGATAGTGTATTTGGACTTTCAGAAAGCCTTTGACAAAGTACCTCACCAAAGGCTCTTGAGTAAACTAAGTAGTTATGGAATAAGAGGGAAGGTCCTCCCGTGACGCCATAACTGGTTAAAAGATAGGGAACAGTAGGAATAAATCGTCAGTTTTCACAATTGAAAGAGGTAAATAGCAGGTTCCCCCCAAAGATCTGTACTGATCTATGTATGATCTAGAAAAGGGGGTAAACAGCGAGATGGCAAAATTTGCAGATGATACAAAATTGCTGAAGGTCGTTAGGTTCAAAGCTGACTGTGAAGGGTTACAAAGGGGTCTCACAAAATTGAGTGACTGGGCAAAAAAACAAAATGGCTGATAGGGTGACCAGATCGCAAGAGTGAAATATCTGGACACATTGGGTGGGGGAAGAGGGGCAAGAAAGAGAGCCATAGGTGCACAGCCCCGACTGGAGCCATGAGAGGGGGCGCACAGCCCTAGGAAGCTGCAAGAGGGGTGTACGGCCCCTGCTGCAGCCTGCACAACAAGCCGCGGGGCAAGAACTCAAGGACTCATGGCCCCAGCTCCAGCCCCCAGCAGAAGCCACGGGGCCAGGGGCACAGGTTTCTCCTCCCTCCCTCCCTCCCAGTGCCCTCCCCCACAGCCCCACCACCACAACTAAACAATGCCCCACACAAGCCCGCACTGCCCAGTGCCCTGACACACAAAGATCTCCCCCACTGCCCAGCACCCCCCAACAGGCCCCCACTGCCTAGCACCCCAAAACACACAAACCTCCTCCACTGCCCAGCACCCTCCACACCCTCACAGCCCAGCACCCCATACACACCTCCCAGACACTCACTCCATCACACCCTGCCCCCTTTCCTGGCTGCACTCACCAGCCCTGCTGGGAGGTCTCTGGCTCCCAGGTTCAGAGCAGCGAGGGGGGTCTCCAGACTCTCCATGTGCTGCGCCTGCCACAAGCGTGAGCTCTGTGGCCCCCATGGGCTGGGAAAAGCGCCAATGAGAGTTGCTGGAGCCGCAGAGCGGGGCTTGCAGGTGCCAGCAGTGCGCAGAGAGTCCCCTCCCCGCCCCCCGCCCCTAAGAGCCAGAGGGACCTGCCAGCGGGTGAGGTGGGGAGTCCCGGCAGTGCTTACTGGGGGCGGCTCCTAGGAAGCATTTGGCAGGTCCCTCTGGCTCCTAGCGTTGGGTCGGGTCGGGTGAGTGGGGTGGGGGAGGTGGAGGGCTCTCTGCCCACTGCCAGCGCCTGCAAGCCCTGCCCCTGCAGATCTGATTGGGCAGGAGGGAGCTGACGCAGCACACGGAGACCTCCTCCGCCTCTGTACCCAGGGGCCGCCAGACCTGCAGGCTCCTGCCAGCGGGCGGTGCATGTGCGGCTGAGAGCTGCCCCAAGAAGTGCCGCCACGCGAGCCCCGGGACTTTGGCAGTGATGGTGAGCGGTCCGTCCCCGATATCGGGACAAAGGGCGTCCCGACTGGGACAAATGGGTTAAAATCGGGACTGTCCCGATAATATCGGGATGTCTGGTCACCCTAACGGCTGATGAAATCCAATGTTGATAAAAGCAAAGTAATGCACAGTGGAAAAGATATTCCCAACTATATATTCAGAATGATGGGGCCTAAATTAGCTGTTACTACTCAAGAAAGAGCTCTTGCAATCATCGTGGATAGTTCTCTGAAAACATCCACTCAGTGCGCAGGAGCAGTCAAAATGCTGACAGAATGACAGGAACTACAAGCAAAGGAGTAGATAAAACAGAAAATATTATAATGTGTGACAAAGTTCCTCCTCTACCTTGGTGGGTCTTGCGCTTATTGGCAGATTTGCTCGCCTTGGAGCTTCACAGCAGCCCTCAGTTTGGCCGTTTTTATGAACCCACAGTCCAGGTCAACTTCTCCTGTGTCTGACCAGGAGTTGGGAGGTTTGGGGGGAACCCAGGCCCACCCTCTACTCCGGGTTCCAGCCCAGGGCCCTGTGGAATGCAGCTGTCTAGAGTGCCTCCTGGAACAGCTGTGCGACAGCTACAACTCCCTGGGCTACTTCCCCAAGGCCTCCTCCCAAGACCTTCTTTATCCTCACCATAGGACCTTCCTCCTGGTGTCTGATAATGCTTGTACTCCTCAGTCCTCCAACAGTCCGCGTTCTTACTCTCAGCTCCTGGCGCCTCTTGCTCCCAACTCCTTACATGCGCACCACAAACTGAAGTGACTCCTTTTTAAACCCAGGTGCCCTGATTAGCCTGCCTTAATTGATTCTAACAGCTTCTTGATTGGCTGCCGGTGTTCTAATCAGCCTGTCTGTCTTAATTGTCTCCAGAAGGTTCCTGATTGTTCTGGAACCTTCCCAGTTACCTTACCCAGGGAAAAGGGACCTACTTAATCTGGGGCTTCTCTTACTCTCCTGTAGCCATCTGGCCTGACTCTGTCACAAACGCCACTATATAAATCCATGGTATGCCCACACCATGAATTCTGCATGCAGTTCTGGTTGCCCCTTTTTGAAAAAGATATTTTAGAACTGGAAAAGACACAGATGGACAACGAAAATGATTAGGGGTATGGAACAGCTTCCTTATGAGAGGAAATTAAAAAGACTGGAATTGTTCAGATTAGAAGAGACACGACTAAGGGGGGGTTATGATAAAGGTCTATAAAATCATGACTGGTGTGGAGAAAGTGAATAGAGAAGTCTTATTTACCCCCTTCACATAACACAAGAACCAGGGGTCACATAATGAAATTAATAGGCAGCAGGTTTCAAATAACCATAAGGAAGTACTTCTTCACACAACACACAATCAACCTGTGGAGCACATTACCATGGGATGTTGTGAAGGCCAAAAGTATACTGGTTTCATAGAAGAATTAGATAAGTTCATGGAGAATGGTCCATCAATGGCCATTATCCAAGATGCCAATAGCTCCTGGTGTTTCTAAGCCTCTGACTGCCAGATGCTGAAAGTGGATGACAGGGGAGGGATCACTCAATAATTGCCATGTTCTGTTCATTCCCTCTGAAGCATCTGGCACAGGCCATGGTTGGAAGACAAGATACTGGGCTAGGTGGACCGTTAGTCTCATGGAATCATAGAATATCAGGGTTGGAAGGGACCTCAGGAGGTCATCTAGTCCAACCCCCTGCTCAAAGCAGGACCCATCCCCAGCTAAATCAACTAAGTCTGACCCAGTATGGCCATTCTTATGCCTCTGCGTCACTTAGTTCACTCTGGAGTGAGAAGAAGGCATGGTCCCAGGGGCAAGATGGGAGAGCAACATCTGGGGTCGGGCTTGAGATGAGCTGGCATGTGGAGGAGGGCATAAGAAGAAGCCCATGTTGTGAAGAAGCAGCAGTGCCTCCTCATAACCAATCCTGAGCTGTGCTGAGCCACCATCTCAACTCACCGTGTAGAAGAAAGATGGGATTAAGCGAGGTATGCAGCTGGGAGAAGCTCCGCCTCCTAACCAACAGGTTTCGAAAGCTTACCCAGGCAAAGCTGAGTGTCAGGATTTTGGCTGAATGGGGTGGAGTGGGTCAGGCACTGAAGAGGCAACATGTCGCCAAACCCTGCCCTGTCTCCATGGCTATTTATTGTGCTAAGTACTGGGTGGAGCTTTGATTTCTCAGCTATCCGTGTTGGCAAATGCTGAGCGGTTAATGGCAGCCACTGGAACCGGGAGAGCCTAACTCACTATGGAACTAGGCCCGATCCAAACCCTGCTGCTATGGGAACAATGTTAGCACCTGCTCTGCTGAAGGGTGGAGCTCACATGGCTGACTCAAAAGTGGATCGTGGCAGGATATTGGGGCTCAACGGAGAAGCTCATCATAGGCGAATGAGGCCTGATTTTGACCTCCCTTGGCCTGGTCTCACCCACCACTTTAGTGGAGCTATTTCTGATTTACACCAGCCTCAGATGAGAATTGAGCCCAGGCCAAAGAATCTGGCCAATTGGCCTTAGCGTCAAAATGGCCCAGAGTTTCTGTACTACTGAGGCGAAAATGGGCAATGAAACCTTGTGAAAGGGCCGCTCCAGTATGAGAAGCAGAGGGTGAAATTTACCCCTGCTATGGCCCCTCTACACAGGAGTGAATTTCAGCTCCACAGTGCCATACCAGCCACAAAAGCCTTTAGTATCAGGATATCAGCACATTCAACGGTGGTTGGGAACCACAGTAATAAGATACAGGGCTATTTTGATCTGTCTTCTGGCTTGTCTAAATTGGGAGACATTACACTGAAGTTCCTGTGGTTACATTGGTGTAAAAGTAGTGAGAGATCAAAATGGGACTCATGTTTATTATAACTGAACACATATGTTCACAGGGATCAGCTACTATTTAACAGGCATTAACAAAGTTATTACAGTTAAATTGCGCGGACAGTTAATTCAGTTCCAGGATGCTTCATCTGAAGCGTTATGGCTTTAATTTACCACCTCGCTGCTGGCATTGAAGTATAAATGCCAGGCAGGAGATTTACACCATTAAAAAAGCATTACTTTTTGGAAGGCGAAAACGGCTAGGCCAGATGTTTCCGCCAATGTGCAGAATTCCATTGAGCCATGAAGAACAGAGAATGGCTTAAGGATGTTTTCCACGGTGCTTGGTAATGGAGATTTTATATATTCAAATGCTGACGCAGCAGCAGCAGAAAAAGTCTTGCTAAGTTAAAGTACACTGGAACAGTTGAAAGTACTAGAGGACAGAAAGTAGTGACGTCACTGCTCGTGAGTATCTGCAGCTGCGTGCACACTCTTGCCTTCTGCTGGGTGGAATGTACGACATGCTCAAATGGGTGTGTTTGACTATGTGTAGGCTGGCGGCCTGCAACGGGGGTATAAACGCAAATACCAGTGATGCGAAGGGCGGTGCTCAGACAGCTTTGCAGAAGTGCCTAGGAAATGTTACCTTTGTGCTGGCCCTGGTTTGCTTTCATTCTCCGTTTGCTCAAGTCATCGAGGACGGTGGGTTTTTATTTGATTGGAGCCGAGTTCTATTCTGATTGTCCCACGGGTGCAGTTTAGCAGAGGGACACAGCTTATGTATGAATGCTAACCTGTGCACAGCAGCAGAACAAGGTCCATATACCACTTAAGGCCCATTGACATGTGTCAAGGCTGATTCCCCACTCTGGCACTTCGAGTGCAGAAGGTGGGGGCCCGCAAGGATTCTAAAAATTAATACTGGCCACTCCAGGCTGGTATTAAACTCTCAAGGTTACAGCTTCTCTCTGACCTTGGCTTGGTAAATGCTGCCACCATCTAAGTGCAAACCCCACCCTCGTTTTGAGAACCCAGGAAGGAGCACTTGGTAATTCCTTCCTGTGGGGAACCCTCAAGCCCTCCCCTCCCCCGGGAAGAGCTGAGAAAGAAAACAAAGGAAATCAGCTGTTGC
Organism: Chelonia mydas; assembly: GCF_015237465.2. NCBI lineage: Eukaryota > Metazoa > Chordata > Testudines > Cheloniidae > Chelonia > Chelonia mydas. The sequence continues at coordinate 256,038,930 of NC_057850.1, forward strand.
CACCAGCTAATTAAACAACATGGGCACAAACCTCTTAGGACACAAAAAACCCAATCCTGTTCTTAAAAAAGGTCAATTTATATTAAAAACAAAAAGAAAGAAAATACATCTGGAACTTAGGGTATTGCTAGATTTAAAAAGAGCAAATATAATAATTAAACATCAAGAATGGTTTTCTTGAGGTGCAGCTTAAAGGTTACAAGCAAAACAAGAGCACCTGGGGTTAGCACAGAGGAATCCACAAGCCTTACAGAAATAAAAGAAATAACCCTCATCGCGTCTTCCTAGACATTCCCTGATCTCCTTTCATATCTGGGGTTCCAGATAAGTAGTTTCGAGGTATGATTTGATGATTTTTCATACCTGTTTTTAAAAGCTTCTTACAGCATTGCTGCTCTGTGTCTCCTCTCTCCAGAGAGCAACAACAGACAGACAAAGGAAAAGTTTTTTCCCAATTTTAAAAAGTTCTAGCCCTCCCATTGGCTCTTTTGGTCAGGTGCCCACTCCTTCCTTTTACCTATGGGCTTTTTTAACCCTTTAAAGGTAAAGCAAGTAGAGAACAGCTACTAACAGGGGTTTTGTAGCTAACTGGCTGGGTGGGTGTCCATAAAAGTGAGCTACCCTCCCCCACTTCATTTATCACAATGGGTGTAGGCATTGTGTTGGCCTGCCGACAGGGGTGAATTTCACTTTGTGGGCCAGATCCTCAGATGTTGTAAATCAGTTTAGCTAACAGAGCTAATTTACACTAGCTGAGGATCTTGTCCTAGGTAAGTATGGGACCACAATCATTTACCAGAAGTCAGTCTGGTTGGGATAGACGTGGGTGCGACTGGATCTGGGTCTGGTTCCGATCTTCCCCAGGCTGGTGAGCGTTTGGGCCCAGGATTTTTGCACCATCTCAAGTTTATAGTGTTAGTTATTAGCAACTTTTAAAAAATAATTCAAATAAGTCTCAAACATGCTGACGGCTTTGCATGACAAGCGCCTAGTTGCTAGCTCTGTCACCTATGTGCATTTTTCCTGATAGCCAAACGATCCTAGTTAGATCCTGCATCATAATGTTACCGTGTTTGTGCCTCAGCGACGAGCACATCATAATATCCATGCAATGCCATCGAGTAGCAATGCAACATCACAGGACCCATCCTCAGCAGAGGACTCTGATCCTCTTGGGATGCAGGACAAACTGATGAAAATTCAGGAATAGTAGTAAACTCCCTGGCAAAATAATGTATGTGAGTTAGGAGACATAAAACCAAGCGCCTTGCAAATAAAAAGAACAGGAGGACTTGTGGCACCTTAGAGACTAACCAATTTATTTGAGCATAAGCTGCATCCGATGAAGTAGCTCACGGAAGCTTACGCTCAAATAAATTTGTTAGTCTCTAAGGTGCCACAAGTCCCCCTTTTCTTTTTGCGAATACAGACTAACACGGCTGCTACTCTGAAACCTTGCAAATAAAGTAACTGCTTGTTTCCTGTTTGCTTCAGCTACCCAGGGCAGCTAAGTCATCCTCAGCATGAAACAAGGTCTGGTTTTGCAGTGTTTTTTTTTACCTAGATCCATAGATTCCAAGGCCAGAAGGGACCATTGTGATCATATAGTCTGACCTTCTGTATAACACATGACATAGAATTTCCCTAAAATAATTCCTATTGCATATTTAAAGCATATTTAAAGTCTGTCTGCCTACAACTGCTCAGTGAACTGGATTCTAGATCAAACTTTCTTCTTTAATAAGCTGGGATCAGTGTTTTATTTTGCATCTTTGTTGTAGATTTTGAAACTAGAATTTAACATCATGATTGTTCTTTTCCCAGTTAAAAGCATATGATAAATAACACAGCCAATACATTTGAATGCTGTCACTTATTTATTATTATAGTTGCACTTGCAAGTTGTAATAGACAGTTGGCATTTTTCCGGTGGAAAGATTTCCTGATGAAAAAATACAGTTTTGTCCCAATGCTGAAATTTTCCCAGGAAAATGTCCAGTCTGATAAAAACAAATATTTCCCAGTGTGAAACGTGGAAGTGAAAATTCTCATTTCATTTCAATTTAAAGTGATTTTTGTTTCTTCTGTGGTGTGAAAAATACCAAAACGCCATTCTAAATCAAAACTAAATTAATTCACTTTGTTTCCAAAACACTTATTCCAAATGAAAATTATCCTGTCAAATCAGTTTGAAACTTCCCATGGGAAAAACAGCATTTTCCAGCTGAAATATGGAGCAAAGACTTATTACAAATTTCTGGCCAGAAATGTTTTGGTTTTCTGATCTGTTCTGGCCTCAGTTGAGATCAGGGCCCCATCACACTGGATGCTGAACAGACTGTGAGAGGCAGTTTCGCCCGCCTGGAAGAGTTTACAATCTAAACAGATAAGTTGAACAAAGGGCGGAAGAAAGGATGTTTTATTATCTAAACCCAGATACAGAGAGATAGCAGACTGGGATCAAATAAACAAAATCTATCCCAAAACATCGCTCAAACACATGAAACATACCAAAACATTTTTAGGTTCAAAGAGTTTGGGTGACATCTTTTGTTTTCCTTTTGTCACAATATATGGAATCTAGTCTCCATGGAGTTTACTTCCACTTCTCACATGATGATCTACAGAATCACAGGCCTGCTTAACACAGGAGACATTTATTAAAGAAAAAAATAACAAACTATAGATATAAACAGGATTCCACACAGCTTGAGTTCCAGCTTTTGTTTACCAACGTCCACACACCCTGTTGGGAACTCAGTATGCCACAGAGAGACATCTAGGGGGTGAAAGATATATTGCAAATAAGTACAACAGGACAGTTTTGACCAACCCAGAAGCAATGCTGCCACAGTGCCCTGACTGTGCTTTACAAAAGGAGAATCAATTTTGTCTCTACTTTGTACATCAGGCAGTACAGAGTGCAGACATACATTGACCAAGGTCACACAATGAGTTAGTGCCAGCACAGGAAACAGAACAGATCGCCTGACTCCCAGACCATCTGCTTTAACTGTTTGCATTCCCTTCTTGCCTGGAAATTAACATGTGAATTTGAATGCAAGATATTCATTAAACTAATTCTGTATACAACTATCATTTTGGTTACCCCCAAGGACTGAAGCTGAGTACATACCCAGGGTCTTTGGTGGCTAACTGAGCATATAAGCCTCTACCACTTCAGTTAAAAGACTAAACCTGCTAGCTCATTCATATGCTCAGTGGATCAGCATTGGAAGGGGATGCAAAATCTACTGCATCCAGGGGCACAAACAATTCCAAAAGGGGCATGGAGGAGGCGAGCCTGTGACCCCCTCCCCATGCACACACCAGTTCCCAAAGTCGGATAGGTATGGTAACAGGAATGGGCCGTACCACTCCCCGGGTATGTCTACACTGCAATCAAGAGACATGAGTGCAGCAGGTGCGGACACACCTGACTTAGCTTTCAAGCTGGCTCTCTAAAATTAGCAGGGAAGCTGCTGCATCAGAGGCTAGCCACCCAAGACCCTGGGTATGTGCTCAGGCACCCAGGCCATGCTGCTGTGGCTTCACTGACATGATTATTCCAGTGAGCTAGGTCCAAACTAGTTTGTGAATGTACCCTGCACTCTCAGAGGGCTGTCTCTTCTCTGTGCGGGTTTTTGCCTGTCTGGCATAGCCTGGTCTTTAAATGAGACACAGCTACTATCCACGATGAGAAAGGATAGCCCAGCAGCCTGGGTCTTATGCTGGGCTGTAGGAAACCTGTGATCAATTCTCTACTCTGTCATTCTTAGTGTGATTTCTAAGAAGGGCCAGATTCTTAAAGGTGCAGAGAAGAGCCACATGGGATTTTCAGAAGACCCTGTCTGTATCTCAGTTCCCATCTGTAAAATGGGGAAACCACTTCTCTCTCTCATTATCTACTGTGAGGTGCTCCGATGCAAATTTCAAATGTCAAAGTACCTTAAAGTGCCTTAAATAGATGTAATTTACCAGGCTGCCCATGGGTATGTACACATCTTCATGTGAATGTAATGAACGAGGAAGCTGGGTCTTTCAACAAGATCTTTAAATAAGATTGCTGCCCTTAACTTGCTTGAATAAATCTGCATTAATTGCTAGGGTTATTAGCAACAGAATGGCTTCTTAATTGATTCAGGGCAGCACAGTCTACTTTGCTAAACATTAGTTAAATGCTCCATTGATTGTCTACAGCTTGGAGGGGGAAGAAACCCTGAGGTGTATTTCAGTCACTTCATTTAGTTAATTAGTGGAACTGCTTAGTTTTCATTCATATGCTAGTTACTAAATTATAATAAATGCTGTCTAGCAGGGAGTCTTCATTTACACGCTTCCCTACCCCTAATAAATCTGATTTCCTTTTCACTTATTGGTAAATCAGGAGTAACTCCATTGCAATTGAGGGGTTAAACCAGTGTGAGAAGAGAATAGGGCCCAATAAGTTAAGGGGTGACTTGATCACAGTCTGTAAGCACTTATGTGGGAAACAAATGCTTGATAATGGCCACTTCAATCTAGAGGACAAAGATCTAACACAATCCAATGGCTGGAATTTGAATCCAGATGAATTCGGACAGGAAATCAGGTGTACATTTTTAACAATGAGGGTAATTAACCATTGGAGCAATGTACCAAGTGTGGTGGATTCTCCATCAAGGGCAATTTTTAAATCAATTGGATTTTTATAAAAAGATCTGCTCTTATTCAAAAAGGTGAGGGGGAGGGGAACAGTCTATGGCCTGTGTTATACAGGAGTCAATAGCTGATGGGTTTTCTTAAAGTTCCAGCTCCTGGAGTCACGTGAATACATGAGAGTCTCAGGTCTCATTTAAAAAGAATCACAGTGGTCCCTTCTGGACTTGGAATCTACAAAAGTAATTGATGTCATAAATGCACACAAAGATTTCACAGAGGCACTTTTAGCCTCTGCTATTTTAGAACATTAGCTGCTAATCAGCTCAGCTCTCTGAAACGCCTTGTTTCCCTTAGTGTTTGCAGATCCCCAGGAATTGCCTATAACAGAAATTAGGGGTAAGCCAACAGGTTCAAAAACAATTCTACACCCTCTGCCCCAATGCCAGGAGCTCAGATAGTTTGGCGATGACAGTGTTGCTAATCCCCAGTGTTAAAAAGAGAACCATGAGACTGGCCCTCAGAAAATCATGAGATTTAAAATAAGTTAAATGAACGTTGGGTTCTTTTTGTCTGCCTTCTGCTTATTGAGATTTCAGGCAGTCATGTTTTCAAGCTTTTTCTCTGCAGCTATGAGGCCCATACACTTCTTTTTAAATGAGACCTGAGAGTCTCGTGTAATCACGTGACTCCAGGCCCTGGAACTTTAAGGAAAAGCATCAGCTATTGTGAGACTCACAATACAAATGTAGGCCCTGGCAATGCTGGGGGAGGTGAGAACCTGAATAGAACTGAATCTCTAGCTGAATTTGAAGTAGACTTTATGAAAAATATTCTGAAGTGGTAGAACCCTGGGATGTTTCTTGCCCCATCTCTGGTGCGAAAGCCTGGCTCCACAAAAGTCAAGGGGAGTTTTGCCATTGACTTCTTAGGGCCAGGATTTTAACCCCAGCCCCTGGCAACGGAACCCACCAGAGAGGTGGTTCCTGCCATCCTGCACTTCCCATTTTCAGGACGCTTCTGGGATTGGAAGCAGGAATATCCTTGTGAAAGCCTGTACTTCAAAGATTCCTGACCCAGTTCTACAGATAAAAGAGGTTCAGATCATGGGGACAGTATCTGCTGGCTTCTACCCATTGCTGTCTTGTCTGTCTAGACTGTCATCTCTTCAGGATAGGACTGTCTCTTACTGTGGCTTTGCAGCTCCTAGCACAAGACAGCCCTGATCTCACTTATGATGCTACTGCAATATGCATAATAACAAACAACTTAGCTTCAGGGCACCAAAAACCCCCTGAGCCCCAAAATGTTTTGAGGTTCTCCCATGACTCGCAAACGTGCTCTCAAATGTTCATTTCATACGCCTAGCATCTTGTGATCTTTCTTGCTTGGCTAAAACAGCATGAACAGTGGAGAGAACTTAGAATCCCCATCGTTGCATCTGGGCTGTATTGTACGAGGACGGAAGAACTCAGACCAGGATGGAAATGGCGTGGGCCAAATTCATCACTGGTTGTAACTCCTCTGGCTTCGCCAGAGTTGCAAGAGGGGTGAATTCGGTACCATTCCTGGGACAGTGAGTGGTGAGCGTCAAAGAGTTCTCTCTCCAGCAGGGGGAGCTAGAAACCAGTTCTCTACCAGCAGGTCGGACCCGGGTACGAAGTCAGCGGGTTGATGGCGCTTACCTGCGGAGAGCTACAGAACCACGGTGGGGATCCAGGCAGGGCCGGTTTGCTCCTTCCCCCTGCTACTGCCTCCATCCCTCATCCAATGGGAAAGCAGCAACTCGGTCTACCTAGCCCCTGCCTACCCAACAGCACTTTCCAACCCACTGAGCTCCACGCTGTGCAGCCATGGGGCAAAAGAGAAGGCAGGGAGAAACCACACCCAACAGCACCTGGCCCCTCACTTCCCTAGCTCCCCAGTCCACAGCACCACAAGCCAGCACCACTAATCCCTGTACTTCAGCAGCTCTCCACCCCAAGAGCTCTAACCTCCCCTATCCTATAAGTCACCCAGCAGAATCTGCCCCCCCCCCTTTTTTTTTTACCCAAAACAAGGCTGAAAACAAATTATCCCACGATGAACCAAGTCCCATCATCCTTTGTGCTCACAGTGGATTGTGGGATTTGGGTCATGAAATGATGTCATTTCAGCCCCGCGGTAGGTTGCCGACCCCAAGAGACTGAGAAGAGCGGAGCTAAGAAGAGCTTCATGCCCATGGTAAGAAATCACATTGGATTCATGGGGAAGCCGCTGTGGGGCAGAGAGTCCAGCTAGTCAGCCCCCTGGACCTTTTTAACCCTTCCCAGGCAAAGCTCGCTGCTCAGACACATTCTGTCCAGCATCAGCAGTAACTGGAATAAAGATATTCCCCTGTTAAACCTTAAGTGGCCATTATATTATTTCCCATCATTCTGCATTTGTACCATGGGAGGAGCTAGAGGTCCCTCTGCTTGTACGCTGTACACCGTAAATGCCCCAGAAGTGGTTGCAGGCTAAGAGACATGATGTAACAGGTGGATGAGATACACAAAGGGGGGGGGGGGGCGGGGATGTGTGTGCAATTCTTAGTCAATCAGGGGCACCCATCGAATTCTGCATTTGCCTCCCCATGATCAGGTTGAAGTTTGCCAGCTGCATTCCAGAAGAGGGGAGTTTGAGGAGGGACTTGAAGGAGGACAAGGTGGTGGCTTTGGAGATTTTGATAGGGAGTTTTCCCCCCATGCTGGGGCCAGAGGGAGAGTATTTTGGGCCTGAATTTCATAGATTATAAAGGCAGAAGGCATGGGCGGTGGGTGTAATAGGCCTGGGGAGGCTAAGCCTCTCCAAACCCAGGCCGGGGCCCTGCCCTCGCTTCCCCTCTCCCCCAAAACCAGCAGGGGCTCAGCTTGGGGCTTGGCAGGCTGGAGGCCCTGGGCGTCTGGGGCCGGCTTGTGGCCCAGGGCTCAGAGCGGTGGGGTGGGCAGGCCGCTGCTCGGGATGGATGAGGCTGGTGGCCTGGGACTTGAGGAGGCCAGCGTGGCTGGGGTGGGCCAACCAGCAACCTGGGGCTTGGGGTGACTGAGGCGCGTAGGCTGGGGCTCCTCTGGCTGTGGGACGGGGGAGACCTTAGGGCTCTGGAGAGAGAGGGGGGCGGAAGGGGCGGGCTTCAGGCCGAAGAGTCGGGGCTGGGGGGGCAGGCCTCCCCAAAGGGGGGGGGGGTGTTCATGCCCCGCCCTTGGCAGAAGGATCACTGTAATCATCTCATCTGACCTCCTGCGTAACATCCCCTGAATTAATTCCTGTTGGAACTAGAGCATAGCTTTCAGGGGAAAAAAGAGTCCAATCTTAATTTAAAAATTAGTTTCCATGGAACATCCACCATTTCGGCTGATCATTTTTTGTGGAGTCCTAAATCAGGCCCTCCCACGATTTGTCGCACTGCACTATGAGTAATCTTTCCCCTTTGAAGTCTTTGTCTCTTTAGAAATAACGAAACAAGTTAAGATTCAGGAAGGAGCAAATGCGTTCGCGAATCCCATCAATTCCCTTGCCCAAATCTTCTCGGATTTTGATAAGGAAAGCAAAGCGTGTCAGTCATTTTAGCTCCTTTGTTGTAATATATGCTTTTGGGGGACCTGTGTTTAAATCCATATTTAATAAAGGAACACAAAGTAGCTTGTTGTAAAAATTACACTTCCCTTTCCCAGCCTCCCAGCAGTGAAAAGTGATTTAGCTCTTTGATGGTTTGAGAGCTGAACATAGAAAGAAAACATCAAAAGCGGGATCAGAGCTGATTGTTAATTTAAAAGGGAGATGTTTTTTCAGAGGAGGTGGCTGCCTTCAACTGTGTGTGTCCGGGAACTGGAAAAGATGGTTTTCAGAAGCCGAATAGCAAAGAAGCCAGCAGGATGTTAATGCAAAGATAAGGAAGAGATTAAAATTGCGCATGGAGGGGAGAATATTTATTATTTACAGCAGTGGTTCTCAACCAAGGGTCTGGGCCAAAAGCAGGTTTCAGGGAGGGGGGTGCGCCAAGCAGGACCAGCATTAGACTCCCTGGGGGCACAGGGCAGAAAGCCAAAATCCCACCACATGGGGCTGAAGTTCGGGGCTTTGAGCCCTACCATCCGGGGCTGAAGCTGAAGCCTGAGCAATGTAGCTATGTGGGGGCCCCTGTGGCATGGGGCCCCAGGCAATTGCCCGGGTTGCTACCCCCTAACGCTGGCCCTGGCTTTTATATGCAGAAAACAAATTATTGTGGCACAGATGGGCTGTGGCATTTTTATAGCATGTGGGTGGGTTGGGTGCGGGGGCTCAGAAAGTAAAAGGTCTAGAACCCCTGATTTGCAAGGTGTCACCAGTTAGTCGCTGGCAGGCCGGGATCTTCCCATGGCACAGGAGACAGGGAAAAGGAGGATAGACCAGTTCTTAAGACCATGTGGGTATTTATTTCACTAGCACTTGCATTCACTCCCACGGCCCCATAAGTGTTCAGTGTGCTCGAAGTCTGTTCCCTTCAGAGGAGCCCCTTGTCTCTATGTAGGCAAGCCACGGCCTGGGTGGGCCCAAAGTCCAGATCCCGTCCCTTCTTTCCAGGCTCTGCCATGCTTCATGGTGCCGCCACAGTCTGACCTGGTGCTGCCTTGAGCAGCCCCCTCACCAGGGCCATTTCTCTCTCCTCTCCCTCACACTGCTTTCCTGGCACACCTTTCCCCGGTGCCATCTGACCTCCAAGTCAGAGGAGCCTGTATTTTATAGGGCCACAGACTCCTCCCCCTCCCAGCATGCTTTGCTGAAAGCATATTAATAGCCAGGGCTCCCTTCCCCAGCTCTATCAGAGGATGAAACCAGCTGGATTATGCCAGAGCCAGGTAGGCACAAGGCTACTTCCTGCTAAGTCTGGCTTCTCAAAGGCTATTTTTTCCTTCTTCCACTGTGACAGTTACTTTGTCACTCCAGGGCTCTGTGCCGTTCCCTTCCTTTTCCTGATGCTAGAGCAGATCAGTTTCATGAAGCTATAAAGGTCTATATGATGCCCTATTACAGAGTTAAATTTTGGGGTGAGGGAGGTGAGACAGACATGTTATTTCAGCCTCCACCCACTGCATAAGCGCCACCTACTTGAGACAGAGGCCTCTCAGTTGCCTGCAAATGTTAAAACTATGATCACATGAGCTGTGCTGGGCTTCACTTCCCTTTGGTGGAATTTTTCTACATCCATGTTGTTCCCTCCAGATGTGGCTTCTCCTTGGTGGGGTTCAGCTGATCCTCTGGGCTCAACTCCTCTCCCCTCATTGGGGCTTGGATGTTCTGCCAGGCTTTTTGGAATTAGCTTCTTCATGGCTGGTTTAAAAGAAACTAAATGGTAGCTTTCTTCTAAGTAGCCCCTGCTCAGGATATCAAAATGAGCTGTCACTCACATTAATAGGTGCAACTCTCCAGAATCTGAACCTCTCCTTTCTCCCCTGCTTTGATCCCCACGGAAAGAGTGAGCAATGGTAATGTTTAAATTGTCACCATTGAACATCCATGTCCACACATCATGGAGATGAATGGGGGGAGCTGACACGTGTCAGAGCTCTTGTCTCAGGCTCTCTGCAAACTCAGGCAGGCATTATCGCAAGAGTTCATATTTTGAAGGTTTCCTGCCCAATCATAAGGGTCAGAGACTTACTTTAAAAAAAAAAAAGAAAGCTGAAATTCTGAAGAATAAGATGGGAGATTGAAAGAGGTAACGGTACATCCTACTGCTCTGTAAGTCAGTGAGGAATCACCAACCTTGCTTTATTAACCCAAAAGGATCCAACTGAATGCACAGTGACTCAAACTACTCTCAACCACCCAGTCAGAATCTTACTCAGCCATCATCTTCCCCCATAATAAGCTGAAGCTATTAATAATATAGTTCAAAAGGTGGTCACATGACCTCTGGGGAGGAGTTGTAGGTCCTCCCCAAGCAACTACAGAATGCCGACTCTTAAAGGGCCCAAGAGCTATAACAGGTGCACTGAGGTTCATACCTGTGCCCTAAAGCCCTGTTACGTGGCCCAGCACTAGTCCTGCCCAATTGTGGGAACAGAAACAACAAAAGGTTAAAAAGCTGACATAAAGAAAGAATATAAAACCTTGCATTATAAGATACTATCAGGCCTATGGGGAAATGATACAATCTCCTACACAGACAGAGGACTATATACTGCATTAACTAATAGCTTACATTTCCAGGTGATCTTCACAATGAAAAAGGTTGGAAACTTTCCATTCCAAGTGGACATTAACATTGGCATTTAGAGAGTCCCAGAATGCTTTGCATTGATTTCTTGTGTGATGGTGGAACAGCAAGATATGCAGGAAATGCAATTACATCATACTGGTTTGAAGGGAGCAAGCCATAAAATAAATGCTAGTTAGAGCAGAAATTGTCCTGAAATGCACCCAACCCCTTCCTAATAAGCAGCCCAGGCTCTCACTCTTATTAAGATAGAAAACTGATCACACAAAGTCCAAAGTGAAAGGAGGCGGAGTACACCATGTGTAATTACATCCTCTGAGTAATGAAGAAATACAGAAATCATCTCAGCAAGTTCGCAGATGACACTAAACTGGGAGGAGAGGCAGATACGCTGGAGGGTAGGGATAGGATACAGAGAGACCTAGACAAATTAGAGGATTGGGCCAAAAGAAGTCTGATGAGGTTCAACAAGGACAAGTGCAGAGTCCTGCACTTAGGATGGAAGAATCCCATGCACCGCTACAGACTAGGGACCGAATGGCTAGGCAGCAGTTCTGCAGAAAAGGACCTAGGGGTTACAGTGGACGAGAAGCTGGATATGAGTCAACAGTGTGCCCTTGTTGCCAAGAAGGCTAATGGCATTTTGGGCTGCATAAGTAGGAGCATTGCCAGCAGATCGAGGGACATGATCGTTCCCCTCTATTCGACACTGGTGAGACCTCATCTGGAGTAGTGTGTCCAGTTTTGGGCCCCACACTACAAGAAGGATGTGGAAAAATTGGAAAGAGTCCAGCGGAGGGCAACAAAAATGATTAGGGGGCTGGAGCACATGACTTATGAGGAGAGTGGGAACTGGGGATGTTTAGTCTTCAGAAGAGAAGAATGAGCGGGGGATTTGATAGCTGCTTATCAAAGGGGGTTCCAAAGAGGATAGATCTAGACTGTTCTCAGTGGTAGCAGATGACAGAACAAGGAGTAATGGTCTCAAGTTGCAGTGGGGGAAGTCTGAGTCGGATATTAGGAAACACTCTTTCACTAGGAGGGTGGGGAAGCATGGAATGGGTTACCTAGGGAGGTGGTGGAATCTCCTTCCTTAGAGGTTTTTAAGGTCAGGCTTGACAAAGCCCTGGCTGGGATGATTTAGTTGGGGATTGGTCCTGCTTTGAGCAGGGGGTTGGACTAGATGACCTCCTGAGGTCCCTTCCAACCCTGATATTCTATGATTCTATGATTCTTGCTGCAGTGCTCTGATGTACCTGGTCCCAGATTTTATTCACCTGCCTATTCCTCCTTTTACAGCTAATAATAATGGTAATATTTAACATCCACCCCAGCATGTGGCAACATCACGGGACTCAATCCTCAGTTGCGACTGGTGCTCAGCCGAGCTTGGGTTGGGGGACTTTTTGTTACTTTCCCACACACATACCCACCCCTGGGGCTGGGCTGGAGTCAGTTCAGTTCAGCTCTCAGCACAATATACTCATGTCCCACTGCAATGGCTTCCAAGGGGCTATTCCTCCTGCTCTGATTAACAAAATGGGTCCCAAAATGTTTTGCAATGTCCTGTGTGAGCTGGTATGCAGGATTTGAATTGTGATACGGTGGTACAGCATTGTGCATGGAGGGCTGTATGAAGTTTGCACGCACCTTCCTCTTACAGCCATCCGTAGCCAGGCTGCAGTGTGGTCTAGTTGATAGTGAACTGGGGTGGGGTGCAGAAGACCTGGGTTCTATATCTGACTCTGTGACCTTAGGCAAGGCTCTGTGCCTCAGTTTACCCATCTGTAAAATAGGGGTAATGATACGGGCCTTCTTGATAAAGTGCTATGAATGAAAAGGCGAGATAATTACTAGGTATTCTTATAAACCATCACCTGGGATTAAGAGAAAAGAAAAGGAGGACTTGTGGCACCTTAGAGACTAACCAATTTATTTGAGCATAAGCTTTCGTGAGCTACAGATCACTTCATCAGATGCATACTGAATCCTTTATAGCAACAAATCGTGAACTAAAGAACCAGGTCCTCAAGGGTGTTGGTAACTCTCATTGATTTCCCTAGTTCCAGGGTCCTGGGCCAAACACCACTATGTTAATGAGAGGCTTTTCATTGATTACAAAGGGCTTTGGATCGGGCCCTAAGCCCTCTGCCTGGGAGCTGTAGCAGAGCCTGTGGGTAAGGCACCAAGTGAACTGCACATCCTACACGGAACGATGTGTTACAGTCACCCGTGGGCTTTGTAGGTGTGGTCAGCGACCTACCCACCAGTCAGCAACATCATCCTAGCAATAAAGCCACAAGGACACATTCCAGTCTCTCATCTTAAGATGAGCAAAGCTCAGTTACCTGCAGTTTATGCTGGACAGCACAAAAGAGCAAAGGATAAAAGCATCTAGATAACTGCCCCCACTTAGAGCCAGCAAAATGCTTTACAGTCCCTAATGCTTACCTGCAATTAACCTTTGCTTCTGCTTTCTCCTTCCCTTGGGACTTTCCAGGGACCCTTGATGATAGTGAGATTCCATTATGATTTCTCTTCCGGTAATTGTTTAAAGGGATGGATAGTTTCTGCAACACACCCCAGAAGGGGGAGCAGTTGCTCTGGTTTCACTGACAGCCCAACACAGATGGCGATGAAAGCCCTGGAAATGATCACATTCCCCTGCTCTGTTCGGTGAAATAAAGGAGTGTCCCTCTGGAACCCTTTACTTTTTGTCAAAGTGACGCCTCCCTGCTTGGGGGAGGCCAGACTGATGGAGCACAAACTCTTCCCCGGGCGTGAAATTCACCTTTGCAAAAAGCCTGAGAACTACCCAAGTCTGGTTTTGAAGGTTTAAGGGGGACATATGTGATGCCAAGGTACTTTCCTGGCCCTCTGCACAGGGATAAATTTCACCCATAGTGAATGAGAAGCACCAGGCAGCTGATGGAGAGGGGAATGGAGTCTCACTCCTCGCTTTTCCCCCATCTCCCCAGGTTAGCATGAAGGGCCTGATTGTGAACCCCCAGCAGCATAACTCCATTGATCCTGCTCCTCCAGTGCTGAGGAAGGTAGCATAGAATCAGAGAATCTCAGGGTTGGAAGGGACCTCAGGAGGTCATCTAGTCCAACCCTTGCTCAAAGCAGGACCATCCCCCAATTTTTTTTGCCCCAGATCCCTAAATAGCCCCCTCAAGGATTGAACTCACAACTCTGGATTTAGCAGGCCAGTGCTCAAATCACTGAGCTAAAGGTAAATCGGATGCTCCTATTGACTCTCATAATATAAGGGGGCATCCAATTAAAATGAAAGGCAGCAAATTTAAAACGGAGCAAAGGGAATCCTTTTATACGCAGCACATGGAACTCATTGCCGCAAGATGTCATTGAAGCCAAGAGCATAGCAGGAGTCAAAAAAGGACTGGATGTTTGGGCACTGCAAACGGCCACAGTTACATTAGAAAGGGTTCAGGAAAAGAAACTCAGACGTTTCAAAGGGATACAAACCCTCATGCTTCTGGGTATAAACTAATTGGAGGGTAGGAGGGAACTGTCCCTGTGGGCATGGTATTTTATAATTGCCTACTTTGGTGCTTTTTGCACTTTCCTCTGAAGCAGCTGATGCTGGCCACTGTCAGAGACAAAGCACAGGGCTAGATAGACCATGGGTCTGATCAAATATGGAAATTCCCTTATTCTAGGCAATTATACACTAGAGAGAAATTCTGGAGTCCTAGAGACGAGAGAAAAATTCTTATCAGATGTAAAGACCCGGGCCCAAATTGTCAACTGGTGTCAATCAGCATAGCTCAAGGTGTGGTCCTCTTCAGCCACCCGTCAGCTCGCCTGTCTTCTAGATGCCCTTTATGGTCGCTTTTGCCAACACAGGAGAGGACGATGGAATCTGGTTGGCATAATGAGTGGTCAGCGATTACAGTCGTTAGTCACTCTCTCATCACCGACCCAACCATCTGCCCACCAGGTTTTGACCTGCCAAGACACCCGTGGCCATCCCTGAACCAGTTTCGAACAGGACAGAGCAATTGTGCGGCCAATCTCTTCAAAGAAGTTTTCTTTAATGCTCCGCGATGCAGCTGCGGTCAACTTCAGACTATGTCGTGTCTCCTTGATGAGTGCCCACTGATTTAGTTCGACGGTGGGCTATGGGCTCTCCACCTGGCTGGGATCACTGCTCATATGCTGAGAGAGAGTGGTTAGAGCAGTGGGCTGGGTGTCAGGAGATCTGAGTTCACTTCTAGGCTCTGCTACAAACTCCCTGTGTGGTTTTTGGGCAAGTCACGTAGTCTGCCTTGTTCCTTGTGAAATGGGGATGCTACTAACCTAGCTCACGGGGAGCTTGTGAGGGTAAAATCAGTTGAGCGTTGTGATGATCTCAGATTCTGTGGTGATGAAGGGGGGATAAAGAACCTAGACAGACGATTCTAGTGAAGTCAATGGGGCCGGATTCCCAACTGGCATAGCTGCACTAAGATCTGCATTCTCCCACTAATATCTGTTGGCTGTGATCTGGTGAACCCTTTACTTGTGCTAGCAAACTTAACTGAGACCAGCTCTCTCCTCTCTCCCAGTTATAACCCTGTGCTGTATCTTCAAGTGCCGGATTCCACGGACAAAGAAAGAGATTGAGGCCCGGTATGCACAGCGGCAGGCAGCCAAGACCTATGCAGACAAACTGGAGACCGTACCACCGCTCAGCGAGCTGACGGAGATCCCTGGAGGTACACCCACACCCCCGTCTCTTCTCCCAGGTTTCTTTGTGCATGCACAAAGCGCCAGATTGTCCGCGGGCACAAATCTGTGTTGCTCCAGAGAGTTCAATGGCAATTTGCACCCATGGAAAATCTGGCCCCGTAATTTACTGTGCAAAGCTCCTCTGCTTTGCTTGCACTCTTTGTATCGTTTAACTTTCGTGACAGAAAGCACTATCGTTAAGATGAAAAGGCCAGATCCGCAGCTGGTGTCAATCCACAGAGCTCCATTGAAGGCAGTTAGCTCAGATCCTCAGCTGGTGTCAATGAGCACAGCTCTACTGAAATCAACAATTTAAAGTAACTGAGGATCTGGCCCCATTACTTTTCCATTCTAAAGGCCAGATTCTGAGGTGAAGCCCAAGGGGTAGCAAATGAGTTTCACCTTTTTGTTTTGAAATGGCACTTCGTCTAGAAATTTTGCTTTTATTTTTTTTCCCAAAAAGGGGTGGGTAAAATACCAGAGAAAGACTCAAAAGAAAAAGAAAAACTGGGGAAAAAGTTGATTTGGGGTTGAGCAAAGCATTTTGTTTGACCCAAAATGAATTTTTAGGGGGGCGGGGTTCGGCCTCCGAACTGAAAAATCAATTATTCACTCAGCTCTATTAACATTTCCCCTGCCCCTTAAATGGCCTGCCAGTCCAGACTGCCAAGTGCATCTCTGTCACTGTGATCTTGTCATGGTTTCCTCTCCTGTCACTCACTTCTCCTAATTCTATACTCTAGGCTCTACTGAAAGCCTCCCAACTCTCTCTGGTCATGTCCAGTCCAGACCTCTCAACTCTCTGCCTGTGGTGAAGGAAGAAGATGAAATGGCCCTACAAGGAAATTAGGGGGAATGTCTGTCTGTCTGTCTGTCTCTGTGGTGTCTCCTTTCCATGGCTTCGCAGAGGAGATGTGGACTTTGGAACTCACTGTTCTCCTTTCCTTTCCTCTGTTTCACCTTCACTCTATCTTCTTCCTAAGGGTTTTCTTTTTAACATTGCTCTGTAAGCCCAACCAGTAGTCACTAGGCTTTAGAGGAGCTTGGAGGTTCATTGCCCCAAGCCTAGATCTTCAAAGGTATTTAAACTGCCTAACTTCCATTGATTTCAATGGGAGTTAGGTGCCTAAATATGCCTGAGGATCTAGGTCTCATATTATCACAATCCTGGATATGGAGGGGCGTGGAGAGGCAGATAAGGAAACGGAAGGAATTCAGGCCCCGATCCAGCAAAACACTAAGACCATGTCCAACTTTAAGCACAGAAGATCTGACCCAAAGCCCACTGAAGCCAATGGAATGATTGTAGGCTAAAGTCCATGAGTCTCCCCATTTAAATCAATGAGTCAGATCCTCAGCTGGTATAGCCCTATTGCATGCAGTACAGCTATGCCTGTAGACCTGGCTTCATGGGATTGCTCACGTGCTCAAGTGCTGTGCTGTGGCCTTAATGAGTCCGCCCGAATTCAGCAGACACTGGGTCACGACCCATTCCTCGTTACCTTGTGGACGTCAACTTGCTGAATCCAACCTCAAAGTAAAGCCCAGTAAATCAAGGGATGCATTTGGCCCAATGGGGTTGGATGGGTATAAATGACAGCAGAACTGGGCTAGTCATGGAAGTAGGAAATCATATTGAAAGGTGTCTCTGGCTGTGTTACTAACTACACCTGAGATCATTACAATGGGAAGATGGGAAATGTCCAGGGCTCGGTTATCTGGTACTTTGCAGCTGGTATCAGCATTTATAGCTATGCGATGAGAGTGTAAAATCCTACCATGCTGCCTTTGCAGTGTTTTACACCTAATCTGCCCATGTATACATGATTTCTTCATTCGTTCAGTAGAATTTATGATTTGTTTGCATTGCTGTAGCACCCAAACATAGATCAGGACCCCATTGTGCTAGGTGGGCTACAAACATACAATGAAAAGACAAGTCCCTGTCTGGTACAATCGGTGTCACAAGCTGCAGGGCAGGGAGGAATCACGCCCTCCTGTTTGTTTTTCCACTTTTTAGGCTGTGTGTATTCTCTTCTTCTTCTTTGCATTTCACTCAAGTTACCAGAATAACTGGTCCGGTCAGTTGCACTTTCTGAACCCCACATCCTTGGCTGTGTAAACTGATGTAGCGCCATTGACTTCAAGATTGGGGCTTTTATCTACCAAATTGTAAGACGGGCGATTTGCTCCATTCACTGCCATAGAACAATGCTGATTTACACCAGCTGGGGACCTGGCCCTAAATGGGTGAAATTTGCCCTGTGCCGAGGTCCTGAATGAGGTTTATGCACCACTTAAGTTTTATAGAGTTAATCTGGTTTCAAACTGACTTAACAGAGCAAAATTTAGCCCCCAAATACGTAGGAACAAATCCTCAACGGGTATATATTAGCATAGACCCACTGAAGTCAAAAGACCAGTGTCAGATTGCACTAGATGATTTTCTGCCATGTAGTTTGATGGCGCATTTATTCTTGTGAACAAGCAAGAGAGAAAAGTAGTTATTTTAATGAATGAATGGTCATTAAATGCTTTGAAGTTGGAAATCGCTCCTTAAGTACTAAGTGCCAATCTCATTATGATCATTAAATACTATTAACAGTTATTGCTGGTTGTTATTTGAACTTCTCCATCCCACTGTTACTGCTATAATGGAATGTACCAACTGATGGCTGGTTCCCTGAGGACTTCTTGATTGTACAGCAGGGGTGATGTCTCTTCTGGACAAAAACAAGGGAGGACTTCAGATTGTGCATACAAATCTTGCTCGCCTCATTGACATGTGTCATCTTGCTCACGTCATGAGAGCAATACAAGCAGGGTTTGGCCCTTGCTCTGACTGGCGATGGGACTGCATGTTTTAAGGGCCTGATCCAGTTTCCAGTGGCTTGGCTGGGAGCTGGATTGGTTCCTGTAATGGTCATAAACAAGGAGGCGATCCGTCTTTCCCAAACTTTCCTACAAGGTGTCGGCATTTCCCTCCGATTAAAAGAAAGAGGCTGCGTTATTTTCACTTTACTCTGCAGATCCCTTTGAATAATTACCTTGTAGATACATTATAACTGCTGTGTATTGATCACACTCTTCCATGGCCAAAGTATGTTATTTTTCTATAACACATTGTGTGCACTTGTGGTGACTACTTTGGGGTTAAATGAACATAATAAAGACAGGCCAGATACTTAGCTGGCACAAATTGGTGTAGCTCCAAAAGTCAGTGGAGGAGCTATGGACATTTAAACCTGCCGGGGATCTGATTCTACAGATTCATTATCTGTAAGCTGTTGGGCAGGAATGTAGCCTCACAAGAAATGTTCTGGGGACACATGCCTCCATCTAACATTTGGGATCGTCAGATGAGGGGTTGTGATAAAAAGGTCATTTCTGGCAGATCTTTGTCACCATTTTGCACAATTATGTGGTGTGGAAAAGTGTTGATTTCCTGCCTCCCCCCCCGACCCCCCCACCGAAATGTGAAATTTGATCTTTGAATGTTATTTCATCATTTGAAATAGAAATTCAAAATGCCAAACTTTGTACTCAAAAACCCAGGAGAGAAAAACAAACCCATTTTCTTTTAAAGAAAATTGTTCATTATTAAACCCTTCGCCAGAATTAATGACGGGTTGACACAGCTAATGCTTAAGGGCCAAATTGTGACACTCTTACTCCTGTCGAACAGTAGCCTACCTTATTATAGTAACACCCTAGATTCTTCAGCCAAGATCAGGTCCTCATTGTGCAAGGTGCTGTACAAACACATAGTAAGAAACAGTCCCTGCCTCAGAGATCTTACAGTATAAACAGGCCCAGAGAAGTGAAGTGATTTGCCCAAGGTCACATAGTAGGTCGGTAACAGAGTCACAAATATTAGCCAGGTCTCCGAACTCCCAGTTCAGTGCCCTTTCCACACTGTTTGTGGAATGAGGTGCTAATTGAGATGAGTACGGGTCTCAGAGTCTGAGCCTAAATAAATAAGAGACAAGGCGGAGGTTTGCAGTTCCTGCTCTTTCCTTGTACTGTAGTTGGCACTGAGGACTCCAAGCAGAACCGTAAAGTGTTCACCAAAGACCTCCCTGGGTCCCCAGAGACCTTCTGCTTTATCTTACTGTTAAGACACTTAACAAAACAGGGTCAAATCTTCAGCTGGTGTCAATTGCGTTAACCCCAGTGAAGTCAATGGAGCTATGCTGATTTCAACCAGCTGAGGATTTGGCCCAAGGTAACTTTTTATGCAGTGCTTAATTTGTAATGAAAGAGGTGCCGGGACTCAAGCAGGTATTTTTTTACATTCATAACTGAGGCAGCAAGCCCAGAGGTGCTGGGGCTCAGCCCTGGCAAGCCCTGGCACAAATTAAGCACTATGTATGTGTAGCTACAGTTAACTCACCTCACTATCTAGATTCCTAGTTAGAACGACTAAGGAGACAGGGAAATGATCTGAATGTTTCATAGTTACCACTAGTTTAAATGGCAGAAGTTATACAGGGTAGTCAGCAACCAGGGCCAGGTTAAGACTTTTAGAGGCCCTAAGCACTGAAAAGTTTATGGTGCCCCCCCATATGTAATTCAAAATAAAAACAATACTATACCGTAAAATAAAATGTTATTTTTCGAAATGACACAAAACTTACCTGTATGCTGAAATTAAAATAGCTTCTTTCTAGATTTTCTGATTGCAAAATTCTAGATAAGTTCATCGAAGCTGACTCGACGAAGCATGGCCGCTTCCATACACAATAGGGAAAGTGAATCAAGTCTGTCCTGACACGTTGTTCTTTGAGGGTTTTTTATTCTTTTCAGCTGAGAAAAAGAGCGTTCTGCGGAGCAGTTAATAATCATCAATGTTCGAAAAACACGTAGTGCGATCTCTACATTTGGAAATACACATTGTATTCCGTCTTTCAGTATTGTGTCATGAAGATCAATGTGACTGAATTTCATTTTTCCTGTATCATTAAACGTTGCGCGTATATAATAGTGGAACTGCCGCACTTCTCCACAGAGATTCATGTTCAAGCCAACAGGGTACGAGTCAACTAGCTTTTGGGAACCTTGTGAATATTGTTCGTCAGATAGGTCCATATCGTTTAGAAAAGAAAATCTACTTGATACTTCTTTGTACACGTCACCTCTCCTCTTCATATCAGCTTCAAGTGTATCAATTATAGCCTAGTAAGTAGATACGCGAAATTTGTCTGTAGGATTCAATGCTGTTTCTGTTGAACTGCTATCATTTGCTTGTTTTTTCCTGATTCGCTTGCGGGACTGGGCTTCTTTGTAGTTTGTATCAGGCAAGATCTCTTTTGATATGTCTTCCGATCTTTTGAAATCATTCCTCAAAGTGTGTAAGTGGTCTGCTAATGATTGCCAGAGGTCTACACACATTTTCAAATCCAATTCTTTTTCTTGGAGAGCTTGGCTTATGTGGTAAAAGTGTTGTAAAATTTCATTCCACATGGTCAACATGAATACAAACTCTAGTTCTTGCATCTTGTTTGCAATGTTTTCTGCCTCTCCTCTAGTTTCTCCCTTTTGTGATTGGTCTTCAGCAATACTGTCTAATGCATCCACAATCTTTGAGAAGGACTCCAGAATTGCACTTGTTGCCACGGCATGTGCCTCCCAGTATTAGAAAGAGATTTCAACACACGATCATGGCCCAAATATGTTTTAAGAGCTGCCCGTCGGTGTGTTGAGGCAGAAAAAAATGTATAAAGTAACTGGACTGTTGAGAAAAAACTTACTGCCACCGGACAACAATCGACAGCACTGTGGCCAACAAGATGGAGAGAGTGTGCAGCACATGGGATGAATATGGCACATTTGTTCTGTTCTAAAAGCTTCTTCTGCATTCCCCGATAACGCCCTGACATGTTGGCAGTGTCGTCATAAGATTGACCTCTGCACTTTGAGAACTCTATTTTGCAAACTTGGCACAGATAAGGCAGTACTTGATTTGCCATTTCTTCACCAGGGTGGCTTTTCAAATTGAGGAATGTTATAAAGCGTTCAACTGGTTTTCCATCTGTGGGAGACACATATCTTAGTACAATATTCAATTGATCAATATGTGAAAGATCAGGTGTAGAGTCGACAGAAAAACTGAAGTACCCAGCAGGACTTATTTCATCCACAATAGCTGAACGAACTTTGTCACTCTTTAGACCAATGAGTTCATCACATATTGTCTTGGATAAGTATGATGGGTTACCTTTGCCAGCATTCCCATATTTTGAGATATGGCCTGCTAAAAATGGGTCAAACTGAGCCACAAGCTCCAACGATCCCAAGAAATTTCCATTCTGCAATGATCCAAATGTGTCATTTGAGCCCCGGAAAGGCAGACCACGTTCAGCTAATGTTTGAATAACAGCTATAACACGCTGCAAGACATGTTGCCAGTATTCACACTCCCCTTTAATTCGTTCTTCCAATTTTTGTGTCAATCCAAAGCCCTGTCTTCGATTTAAATATGTCAACATTGAATCTCTGTGAGTAGTGCTATTTTCATGTTATTCAATTAAAACAGTATTCTGCCAGTCACTAAATCCATCTGCAGCAAACCGGGATGTTGAAAGCTTATATGCAAAAAGTTTGCAAACAAAACAGTACACAGACCCTTGTGATGGTAAATACAGTAGCCATTCTCGAGTGTATTTCTCACCATTCACTTTCATGCCGAAAAATATTTTTTGTGGACAATATCTTCTTTGTTTGCCATTGGTAAAAGTCCAACGTGATTTCTCAAATGGCCCAGTGTGGTGCTGGGCCACGATCTATCCAGTAAGCTACATCATTGGTACTGAAAACCCACACCCCAGGATCTTTTCTCCTATTATTTACAGCATGAGCAGGTTGAGTCTCTGACACATCCACACCTTCTAGAACAATGTCTGTTTTACCACCAGGAGTAGGATGATCAGTTACAGTCTCTGACACATCCCCATGTTCTGGAATGGTGTTTGTTTCACCAATAGAAGAATTGTCAGTCTCTGAAACACCTACAGGTTGTGGAACGATGTCTGTGCTACTGAGAGAAGATGTTGCTTCTGATGGATTTGCTTTGAAAAATGATGTCAGCTTTGGAAGATTTTTGGAAGATTTCACTAGTTTTTTGTTTCTTTTCTTCCACTAGTTTACATTTCTGTGCTCCACTCAGTTGGTTATGTTTCATCCTGCCCCTTATCTCAGTTATCTGAACTTAAAAAAAAAAAAACAAATTACACAACATACACTATTTTTATGTATATATATAATATAAGAAAGAAAAAAATCAGGGAGCCAAAGGGAAATATGCAGGGTGTTGGATTGTTAGATTAAAGTGAGTTCTGATCTCCCAGATTTGCATGTGGGATGCAGGAATTGTCTCTCTTATGGTGAAAGTTACCCCAAAGTAACTTTGTTTTCTTTCCCCCTTCAATCCCTACAGCTCATGTGGCAGAAGAGAAGAAAGAGGAGGTGCCCACCGTCTCAGGGAAAGTGGACCGGGCCCAAAGCAAAAAAGAGTGTTCCAAGGGATCCAAGAAGAAAGAGGGCAGAAAGGAGCAGAAAGAAGGGTCCAAGAAAGAGGGGAAAGATGAGACCAGAAAGAAGGAAGGAGGAAAGGGTGCAGGTGAAAAGAAGCAAAGAGGTGGAAGGAAAGGTGAGAAGGAGACAGACAGAGCAAAGGCAGGAGGCAGCACCAAGGTTGGCAGCAAAGCTGGGGGGAACGCCAAGTCCTCAGCAAGGAAACCCCAGCAAAAGAAGTGATCAGACCAACTGCGGAACTGCTGATATCCTCTCCCCCAAGCACGCGCAGTGCTGCAGACCTGATGTGGAGAGTGCAGTGCTAATGCCTTGGACCTGGCACGGTGGGAACAGGGAGGAGATAAAAGCCTCAAATTCTGGAGGGACATCTGGAGCTACTTGACTGATTTCTTTAAAAGCAAAATCGCCATTTCTACAGAGGTGATGTTTCGGCCAAAGGAGAACCTGCCTCGTTGGCTAGAAAGTTACCGGTGAACAGAATGGCCCGTACAGTGCTGATTGTGTCCCAGCCTACAGCCTGGAGTGAGAAACGGGAGCACAGAGGGACTCATAGCAGCACAGAGCTGCCAAGAGCTAGAACTTCAGGAGCGAGTCCATCTTGCAGTCAGAGGTGTGACTGCAGCAGGTCTAGACACACCCCAGCTAGCTTCGATTTAGCTGGCTCGAGAATCAATAGCCGTGAAACAGCAGCAGCATGGGGCTGAACAGCCCTGCCTGGGACCCTGGGTATATACCCGAGTGGCAAGCCCATGCTGCTGCCCAAACTGGACAGATCAAAGCGGCCTCGGGCACGGCTCCATGTGCTGCAGTACCCCTCTGACTGCAGCATAGACGGACCCTGGGAGAGTACTTGGCCCATTCCATCTGAGATCAAGATACTCGGCGAGCAGTAGCTAAGCCTCACACCAGCCTCCTGGGATATGTGGCATTCCTTAGAGGGCATGGGTGGCGGGTATCACAGGTCAGGGGAGGTTCAGCCTCCCCGAACAGCCAGGTGTGGCCCCAGCCATGCTCTGCCCTAAGCCCCCTCCTGTTTCCGGCTCTTCCCCCATGGCCCAGGCTGTGCCCAGGACTCAGGGCAGCTGGGGCCAGTGCTCGCGCCACCTGGGGCTGGGGGCCATGCCACCCAGTCCTCCAGGCCTGGGGATGCTTGGGCAGCCCAGGGCTGGAGCGTGGGGCCAGCAGCCTCGGGGGGGGGGGGGGGGAAGCTTTGGGCTCCGGTACAGGAGCGGGGGTGGAAGGGAGAGGCCTCAGACAGAAGGGCCTGGGCTCCGGGCTAGCCTCCCCGAAGGGCGGGTCACACGCTGCCCACGACAGAAGGCTAAACTCAGGCACCAAATAATTGCTGGAAGACACAACCCATAGAAAGAAGCTCTCTAATCCATGGCTATATTAGAGATGTCTTGGGAGAAGGCTCTTCTTCCCTGTGCATCTCTTCTTAACTGTTAGGTGTTTCTCTCTGTCTCAGAGATGCTGACAGAAGCACTTTCCTGGCATGAGCTAAACACGCTTTCCAACAGCCTGCCTTATCCTCTGTTTCTTACCAAAGGTGTCATATAAATGAAGCTGTATGCCAAATATAGAATAAAGAAACAGACATCCTTTGGATGTGGGTGATGCTGTCTTCAGTTCTTCAGGTTGTACTCAGCATGGGTGTGATGCTGGCAGACCAGTCAGCTCATGCCAGAGCCCCAGGCCAATTCACTTGTGTACTAGTATAGATCAAAGTGATTGTTAAATGTATGAGATTGTATTTGGTGTTTAAAACTTCCTGAAAACTAGTGGGAGCTTATTTTCACTTCTCTGTCTCCTGTGATAATGTACTAGCAAACATTCACATTGTGTATACCCCTGTGATTAAATAACCCATCGAACGAGAAAGAAGCCTTGTGGAATGTAAATGAGCGACTGTAACGGAAGCGTGCTCATTTCAAAGCAAGTGGTCATTGTGTGTGATGACTGGAAGTCAAAGACTTCAAATACATTCCCCACTCTCTGTTACGATAGAGACACTGTCAGAAGAAATTATAAATATGGATTCTAGGAAAGATCTTTCATCTCTGGGCTGTTTGGACTCTTACAGGAAAGTGTATCAGATGCAAAGCAGAGATCCCCAGAGACAATCTGCGTACCCTGAAAAGGCTTTTGGGAAACTGGGAGTTTATTACATCACTGCCACTATTTGGAATTAAACTGTGACTCACCTGTGCATATATTTTACCAACCACTCAGTTACGTGTCTAGATTTAAACAAACCCTGCTGCAAAATGCTTCAGAGTTCGAGACACCAGCCGGCTTTCTGCTCCGGGGCTCGGCTTCTCCCAACCCACACAGGGCACGTGGCCTTCTGCAAAGCAGCTGCCCTGACCACTCGCTCTCGTGGAGTCTGACCCCAGCAACAGGGAACCTACTGGAGCAGACCCAAAACTACTACCCCCCGATTCCAGAACCTTCTGGATGTGGAGTGCTAAATCTGCCCAGCAACAATGACCCAGACACAACTCACTCCTTCCTCCCCGCAATGGGTCTCTTAAAGAGATATCTTCCTATTAGGCACATGGGTTACACAAGATCTGTTGTACCACAAGATCTGGGAGTAAGTGACTGGAAGCAACCTAAATGCGATGTGATTTTTGGTATAGGTGGCCTTTTATCCCAAAATGCAGTTTGTCTGGGTGGCAAGACTGGAGAGTCTAAGGGGACTGTCTGTGACTCCGTGGTAAGACAGGTGTGGTGATGCAGGAGTTCACTTTTGCCACAGGCTTGGTGAAATTGAATTATAAAACACACCACCAGTTTGGGCTCTCTGCCTGTACTCTGACAGTCTGCCCTGAGGTCGACACTTAAAGTCATGAGACACTTCAGACAGCCTGGAGGTGACAAGTGCTCCCAACTCCCACTGAAGTCAAAGGTGGTTGGGCACTTTTCTATAGAGGGTCAGCATCTCAGGGCAGCAGGCTACGTGTGGACAAAGTGTACGTTTGCTTGCTCACTCTGCGTCTAGGCTAGTCTTTTTGCTCCAGTTTTAACTTGTTGGTTGATTAACAATTTCTCCACGTTAGCAGACACATTTGTAAACCCCAGTCTAGATGCTCCACAAACATTTGTGTCCTGAAACAAATGTTTGTGGAGCATCTGGACTGGCATTTACAAACACATGAGCTAATCTGAGTCAATTGGCACTTAGTTAACATGAGATAAAAAGGGCCTAAAGCTAATACCCTCTCTAGTACACACAGTGTCACAGTGTCAGAGAGAAATCATGCTGGGAATCCAACCACCTCTTCAAAATACGCAGCCAACATATTTCCCAGTTGTAACTTTTTGACTTACCTCTTATTAAGCTTGTGTAAGGGCTGAAAGTAGCATCTTTAGGGAGATGTCCCGGGAACTCACAAGTAGGTACCATTCCTATTCAGCCTTCTCTCCAATCTGCATCTTGTGGAAGATATTGGTTGGAAAAAAGATTTGGCTTTATCTCTGCAATTCGACCTTCAGCACTGGGCTTCCTGCTGGCTTGCATAAAGCATTCCACGTCTCTTGCTAGCTACCTAGATCCCCCCTCTCCCTCACCACCACAACTGAGCACCTCACAAACATCAGTGTATAAAGTCTCACTACCACCCTGTGTCAGGATCGCAACAAGGGCAGCCAGGGCCAACGGTCAGAGCAGGGGCAAAGCTGACGCTAGGAGTAGCCGAGGAGTTCGTAGTCAGTTCCAGGCCAGGGTCAATACCGAAAGTGAGAGTCCAAGTGAGATTTCAGGATCTTAGTCAGGAGGCAGAGTTCAAAACAAGCCGAGGTCAAGCCAGGAGTTCAAGAGAATAGAACAGGACCAGTCATGACAGCTACAGAAGATCTACACTGTTGCCTAGACACTTCCTGGAAGGCCCGTTGGGTTTATATAGGACAGGGAGCCAATCAGGAGCCACGGGGCTGCTGCCTGTCAAACGCTTGAGGTGGAAATTCCCATGATCTGTGTCCACAGGACCTCATGGGAAATGGAGGGGAGGGTGCCTATAGGTGCTTCCGAGTGGTAGATGGGAGCTGTTAACTACCTCATAGCTTTATAGGCCTGGGTTCTAGACCCACGCGGCCTTACACCTTGTGAGGCCAATAAGTTCCTCATTGTAGCGTAAATCACTGTGAGTCATTTGAACAATGCTGATAGAGACCAATTGTCCGCAGGCAGGATTGAATCTGGGGCCTCTGGAGCTCAATACATGAGCTAAAAGCCACATGGCTCTTAGTCAAGGCTGTAGCAGACTCATCAATCTCTAGATGGTCTAGATACCACTAGAGGGGGACAAAGTACCACACCCAGCAGGCCTGGGTTACACTGACCCACACCAGCTGGGTTTCTGGCCTGTTATCTCTGTTTTACAGCTGGCCAACTGAGGCACAGAGAGATTAAGTGGCTTGTTTACATCACACAGGAAGTCTAAGAGCAGAGCATGGAACTGAATGTAGATCTCTACCTTCTCTACCTTCATATCATCATCCATATGACTATTCATAGAATCATAGAATATCAGGATTGGAAGGGACCTCAGGAGGTCATCTAGTCCAACCCCCTGATCAAAGCAGGACCAATTCCCAACTAAATCATCCCAGCCAGGGCTCTCTCAAGCCTGACCTTAAAAACCTCAAAAGGAAGGAGATTCCACCACCTCCCTAGGTAGCGCATTCCAGTGCTTCACCACCCTACAGTTTTTCCTAATATCCAACCTAAACCTCCCCCACTGCAAGACTATTACTCCTTGTTCTGTCATCTGCTACCACTGAGAACAGTCTAGATCCATCCTCTTTGGGACCCCCTTTCAGGTAGTTGAAAGCAGCTATCAAATCCCCCCTCATTCTTCTCTTCCACAGACTAAACAATCCCAGTTCCCTCAGCCTCTCCTCATAAGTCATGTGTTCCAGCCCCCGAATCATTTTTGTTGACCTCTGCTGGACGCTTTCCAATTTTTCCACATCCTTGTAGTGTGGGCCCCAGAAATGGACACAGTACTCCAGATGAGGCCTCACCAATGTCGAATAGAGGGGAACGATCAAGTCCCTCGATCTGCTGGCAATGCCCCTACTTATACAGCCCAAAATGCCATTGGCCTTCTTGGCAACAAGGGCACACTGTTGACTCATATCCAGCTTCTCGTCCACTGTAACCCCTAGGTCCTTTTCTGCAGAACTGCTGCCGAGCCATTTGGTCCCTAGTCTGTAGCAGTGCATGGGATTCTTCCGTCCTAAGTGCAGGACTCTGCACTTGTCCTTGTTGAACCTTGTCAGATTTCTTTTGTCCCAATCCTCTAATTTGTCTAGGTCCCTCTGTATCCTATCCGTACCCTCCAGCATATCTACCACTCCTCCTAGTGCCCCTGAGAGCAGGATCACACCCAGAAGAAATAACATAAAGCACTCAGTGCTAATCTTATCTTCCATCGGCAGGGACAGCAGCTTGGTTTAGGAAACAATCTATATTTGGAAGGATTGGATTTTTATCAGTAAATTTCGGTAAACATCGATTTCACTGTACACACATGGAAAAAATATTTCCCTTAATAATAAAAGAAATGTACAGACAGGCAAAGTAAGAAACACGCTGCTTGAGAACTTATTGGAGTTCGATTCAAGGATCTTTGCTTTGTATTCTTTGACACGTGATGTTGACAATTTGTGTTTTAATGATAATAAAGCTCTAACTTTTTGAATCTCAACATCTACTGTCGTTAAATAATTATTACTTGACCTCCCCCTTTTCATTTCCCCCAGCTGTGAAAATTCTAATCAATGAAAATAATTTTAAAAACAGCTTAAACCTCTTTCACAGCTTTTGCACTACTGTGAAAAATTAAATAGATACATCCAGAAAAAAAAGGCTTCAAAATAAATATTATTAACCGTCAAAATTATAAAAAAATTCATATTGAATTTCCGCCAAGCTTACCCAAATTCCTAGCTCCTGTAGTCAGAGGTCATTGATTTAACTTCCCAGGGAAGCCCTGATTGTGAATACGAAGCTGCAGTAGCTATAGTCTACCCCGAAGACTTTCATTTAACTGACTTCACTGCCAGTGAGTGGGAAAAATAAAATTAAAAAGGGGAGCAAACGTTTTAGAGCCTGATCCTGCAGGCCTTACTCACATGGAGCCAGGTCCTCAGCTGGTGTGAACAGGCGTAACTCCATTGGCTCTACACCAATTTACACCAATGAGTATCCAGCCCATGGTGCATTTTGAGGGCTTAAGTGATGAGCAGAGGTGTTGTGAATTTCACCCCACAGGCATAAGTGCTGCAGAATGTGACTGTTCATTCTAGTCCTCAACTATGCTCCTAGTTGGCCAAAGATTTAGGGCAACCTGGTGAAAACTGGCAAAACACCACTGAGGAAGCTTTGTTCAATGTACACCTGCTGAAGAGCTGGCCCTGAGCTAATTGTTAAGTATGTCAGGTTTCAGAGTAACAGCCGTGTTAGTCTGTATTCGTAAAAAGAAAAGGAGTACTTGTGGCACCTTAGAGACTAACCAGTTTATTTGAGCATGAGCTTTCGTGAGCTACAGCTCACTTCATCGGATGCATAGCCATGAAGTGAGCTGTAGCTCACGAAAGCTCATGCTCAAATAAACTGGTTAGTCTCTAAGGTGCCACAAGTACTCCTTTTCTTGTTAAGTATGTGTGTCACAAAGCATCCCTCAGAATATATTTTCTTCCCTTCAGAAAAACCAAAACACAACCTGGGACTACTGGGGCTTTTGCATACCCCTGTGATTTTGAGATAAATATTCATTAATTTAGGACAAGCTTAGAAGGAACACACATTCAGAACACAACTTGTTAGGGCATATTAATTTTGTTTCCTATCTGGTGCAACACAAACAAGCTGCGATGTTAATTTCAAAGTGATGTCTCTCCTTTGAGAAGAACCAAACATGGATCACTTGGGGATAAATCCCAGAATGCTTCATTCCATCAATCAGCCTGTCTCTTGTTAGTGGGAGCAAGAGTGTGTGGGCGGATTGATGTGTATGTATCAGCCCAGTTCTCAAATCAGAATGAACATTGCTCTTAATGAAACTTTTCATTAACTTTAAAAACTGTCATCTAAAAAGATTTGAAGGGGTCATGAAATCAACAGCCCGTTACCTACTTAGCCATCTAGCTATGTTTCTGACATCACTGGCATTTATTTATACCATGCTCCCAGTATAGAATTTGAGGGAACAGAATCTCAGCTGGTACAAAATA
Organism: Chelonia mydas; assembly: GCF_015237465.2. Classification (NCBI taxonomy): domain Eukaryota; kingdom Metazoa; phylum Chordata; order Testudines; family Cheloniidae; genus Chelonia; species Chelonia mydas. The sequence goes on from NC_057850.1 coordinate 256,069,294, forward strand.
GCCTTCCTCTATGACACTGCTCATTTACAGTAGCTCAGGATCTGCCCCTGAGCAAATACGTGAGATTGTGTAAAAATACACAAACAAAGCTTTGTAAAATTGATCATTAATTTAAAAAAATGATAGACATGTTTAATTCGATGAAAATTAAAGCATGAATTGTCCCAATCTATTGAGGCCAAGAGTTTAGTAGGATTTAATCCAAAAGGATCAGACACCTATGTGGATAATGGAAACATCTATAGCTACATTAGACAGGGTTGAAAAACAACGACAACCCTGAAAAGAATATAAACTCCAATGCTTCGGTGCACTAGCCTCCCTTAATTGACGGGAATTTGGACGAACCTTCTCCCATCAGCACGTTATTCCATAATTGCCCACTAGAGGGTTTCTTGTTCTTCCTCAGTCCTAGCTGCTCTGAGCAAGGTTTAACCCTGGTTTCTGCTGAACGCAGTTTGCCTTATAGGTGAAGTTAAACAATGCCCAGCAGTGGCTTCGCTGCACCTGTTGTGAAGGCTTAGTTTCAACAAGGCTCTAGAGGCCTAAGACCTGCCTGAGAGACTGTCTCTCTCCCAGTGCAATGCTGCTCGCTGGGATGAATGCAGATTTCACTAGGAGGGCGGGGAAGCACTGGAATGGGTTACCTAGGGAGGTGGTGGAATCTCCATCCTTAGAGGTTTTCAAGGCCCAGCTTGACAAAGCCCTGGCTGGGATGATTTAGCTGGGGTTGGTCCTGCTTTGAGGTCTCTTGAGGTCTCTTCCAACCATGAGCGGGAACCCGGGAGCTGCTGGCAGGACAATTTCCACAAGAGGACTCTTCAGCTTTGGGACTCAAAGGGATGTTAGAGGGACAAACCCAAGGGTCTCATTGACTTTTATGTGTGTTGGATCAGGCTAAAATAGCCCTAGTGTGGTGACCTTTAGGGCAGGTGGACAGATGGTGGGCTGGGGTAGTGCTGGGGCTTGGTTTCCGTTCCCGGTTGGTTATTTTCTGGTTTGGGAAGGAGGTCCCCATATATTGACTCAGAAGCATAGCCAATTGTTTGACTACCCCTGTGGCTCGTGGTTAAGAATGTCCAAGAGACCAGCTAACCACGCTTAGCCAAATTTATGGCCTAAAGACAAAACAGTACATGCGGACTGATTCTTACCCCCTTTAAAACTGACTTACAAACCATTTCACCTGCCTAGCTGGGGTGACTGTAGCTAACCAAACAAGTCCCATTTGTAGCACTAAATGCGCATTGATTGCGAGAGATTTCCCATGACACCAGAATAAATTACTTTACACTTTTAGCAGCTCCATATGGACAGCTTTGATGCTTTTGGTGGTTTGGTGCAATGCATTCTCCTGACTGTGGGGCTGGGGGTTTTTTTTGCACAAAATTGTGATAAATTCAAAGCAGCATCCAGCCCCTCCTTCCAGGAAGCCATTCTGATCTTGCAGCATGTTCACCTTACAAAGAAGGTCTTGCTTCAAAGGTGGACCCTCAAACACGCTTCTTGTTACACTTTGGTTTTTTTACACTCTAAAAGCCTCCTGTTTGTCACTTAAAGTTTAAGTTTAGCCCACCAGTTTGTGCCAGTTTTGTCCTGGGTACCTCCCTGTACCTTCCCATATCTCGTCTGGAATGCTACATTTCTGGAGTTGATGAGCCATGAAAGTACGCCCTAGCTCTACTTGGTGCAAAGCATTCCTGCATCTTCACTCTGACAAGTTTCCCCTTTTCTCATGCCAGAGCTGACTTCAGCTTTGCAAAGGGTCGGGGGTGCCTGACGTGGGTGAACAGGATTGTGGGAAGTGCGTGATACCTTCAGTTAACATAGCTTCCCAACACGTACATACATAGGCAATGTGTACGGAGGGATGTGGGGTCAAGTGCCCCCCCCACCCCAATCTCTGCTTGGCCTGCTGGGTGTGGGGGAAGGAAGGGAGGGAGGCCCAGTCCTTCTTATACTGTACCTGCCGCTGCCCCAGGCAGGGTCTCTCTCAGGCAGCTGCTGTGTTGCACAGAGTCAGTGACCCAGAGGTCCAGCTTCAGCCTCTCCCCGCCCGGGCCTGGCTGCCAGAAAAAGCAGCTAACGGAGTGAGGAGGGGCTGCAGGAGAAGGACAGACACCCCCCCCCCCCCTGCATAGGTAACTTTGGTGGAGAGAGCCCGGCAGCCCTTGGCTGGGCACAAGGCGGGGCAGGGAGATCGCTGGGCAGAGAAGACACATGGTGGGGGGGGTCACATGTTCTCGCCTGTAGATTGTGTGCCCCCAATATCAGGAGGCACAAATCATCTATGCATAATGTCTGTTAATCCCGTGCACATAGTGATAATTAATATGCTGTATATTACCCCGAACACAGTGGTATTGGCTAGCACCATGGACAGGCTGCGGGTTTCCTTTCTTTTCTTGCTATAATGATGCTTTTAATGTACAAAGAAAGCAATGAGGGGCCCAGGGCCAAATTCTGTGCTGAGCTCCCATGGGATACAGTACAGAAGCTTAGCCCGGGGCTGGGAAAATGGCTTTAAACCACCTTTGTGCCTCCCAGGTTGTGGCCAGCTCTGAGAGACGAGGCCCCAGGCATATGTTAGAGCAGCCCCGTGAGCTGCTGCAACTTCCAGTAGCTGCCCCAGAGCTGTCATTGGGCTGCTCTTCAGTGCAGAGCCTTCCTCCCACTCCTGTCCCTCCGCTGGCGAGGGCTGTCTGGGGCAGGAAGGTGTGAGGCTGCGCTGGAGGTCCTCAGTAGCATAAAGGGGCCCTCGCAGAGGGCGGAACCTGCCCCTTGGATTGCTGCTTTGTTGATTGCATTGTATGTGAAAATAAATACCCTGAATGGGGTTGCTTGTGATGGTGGGGGGCAGGGCTCAACAGTCCTGGGGTTCACTTCTGGTTTATGTCTTAGATTCTTAAAAGCTCGTGCTTCAGGATTTCAGCCGGACACCTGCAGGGGTCAGGAAGGAATTTGTATCCCCTTCCCCAGGTGTATTCTAGGAGGTTTCTTTTATACCTCCTTCCTCTGAAGTATCAGGGATGGCCGTGGCTGGAGATGGGACACTGGGTGGGGTGCGCCAGGGCTCTGAGGTGGTCCCGAGCATCCTCTCTCTCAGGTGCTTTGCTGGCTGCTTCTTGTTCACATGCTTGGGGTCTAGCTGATCCCCTTATGCGGGGCTGGCAAGGAATTTCCCTCCAAGTCAGCCCGGCAGTGACCTTGGGGTTTTTTTCACCTTCCTCTGCAGTGTGTGGGTCACGTACCAGGGTTATCTGGGTATATCTCACTTAACCATTCCCCTGTCATGCGGGGGACTCGGGCACTGGTGCACCTCGGTCCCTCCTATTCTCAGCCTGTGGCACACAACAGGCCAGTCTCCTGTGGGCTCTGATACTTTGGTCTCACCCCGGTTGTTGGTTCAGTGTGCGGCTGCTGGGTGGCGTTGGTGGCCTGTGAAAGCCAGGAGGTCAGATCACGTGCCCCACTAGCTACACCGACCCCTCCTATTTCAGACACCATGAGGCAGCGTTCAGTACGGCCACAGGATTCTGTGCTGCTGTAGTCCGTGTTCCCTTCCTGGGCCGCTCTGGCCTTGCTGAGAGATGACATGGCCATCGCCTTGTTGAAACTCCCTCTCTTCTCACTCTAAAGCTGCCTCTCTGAAGTAATTTCATGGTCATACATTTCTACTTGAGGATCAATCTACAGCTGAAATGAATTCTCACTTACAAGCCGTTGGCATGAAGAAAGAGAGAGAGCTCACGATGTTCCCGGGGAACCAACTTTGTTTTGTTTAAAGGGAAGTTGAAAAATCATTTGTGAGAAAAAAAGAGGTGGAAATCACTTGTCACCTGCCGTCTCTTGTGTTTGTAGCACGGCTCTCCGGAGCTTTCGGGACGATGGAAGACAAAAGCTTGACTACTGCTGATTCTTCAAGCGACAGGAATGACCAAGTAGGAGGCTTTTGTCTTTGCTGGGGTCAGCCACCAGTGGGCGACATGATCCCATGCACTAAGCCAATGTGCTGAGATTGCCTCTTCCAGCAATGAGAGCAATCTGAGGCAGACCTTGAGTGGGGACACACGGGGGTGCGGAGGAATTTATATTTGACCCCTTTTGGAGGGGCACATTCTGTGCCTCCCCAAGGAGCTTGCTCTCCCCCCCCCGGCCCCGCAGGCCCAGGAGGAGCTCGCTGCCCCTCACCACCAGACGCTTACTCTTCCCTCTCCCTCTCCCACCCCCACCCAGGCCCTGGAAAGAGCTCGCTCTTTCCTTCCTCTGCAGCCCCGGGGCCGGAGAAGTTCTGTGCCCTCAACAATTACTGGGGGGCATGCCCCTGCTTGCCCGCTCTTGCGCACGCCCCCTGAGGGGGGTTAGCAAAACACAGCCTCGTGTTGCTGAAACTTTGCTCCACTCCTTCAGTTCTGCAAAGGACGTGGGTCGTCAAAGCTGCTGAGTCGGGGGAAAGGTCACAGCTTCCCTCTGGTTTTGGTGGAGATGCTTGCAAGGAAAGGCAGGGCTCCGCATTGCTCTCAGCAGCAACCGTGGCCAGCCGTAGTCCCCCAGCCCCCTCCTGCCACATGCACTGAACGTTCAGCTCCAGGGTTTGGCAACTTTTCAAAGCTGATGCTGGGGACAATGTTTGCCAAGCGTACAGACGCAGGGTCAGTCTGGGCCAGGCCCTCAAGAGGCTGGGGACCTCATCACAGCACACCTGCAGTGACGGGTTAGGGCAGAACAGCGAACGGGCACTGGGTCTTCTGTTCAGCAGAGATTGCATGATTTTGTCCAATAAATCCACCGGCCTCACTCAGACCATAGCAGAGTGTTTGGAGAGGGAGCCCACCAGCCCACCTCGGGCTGTGTCACTGACCCCTGTGTGTGCGAGGCTGCTGGCCATGGACATGCGCCTTAGCTCCTCGCTGGAGGGTGAGGGCTCCAGACACCTCCGGGTGGCGGCTGCGCCCAGGTGGCAGATTCCTAGCCGTTCCTTGGGGAAAAAAATGTTAAAAATAGGTTATGCCAGATCAGAGTGGTGCTGTGAGAAAGGCAGTGCGGCATTCCCTGGCTGACCGCACAGGCGAGGGGGTGCTCCGGACGCCGTCACGGGGACCAGTGCTCAGATGACGGACCGCACGTCTGGCACAGCACATTGGGGGACCACCGCCACGTGCTCGCCCTCAGTCGACAGCTCACCACGCTGGCCACGTGTGGTTTGTAGAAGAGCGCCGTGAGGCCGGCTGACGAGGTGCCCGAGTGAACGCTGACAATCGCCTTGTTGAAACTCCCTCCCTCTGGGCTCAGCCTGGCTGCCTTGTGGGTTAGTATTGTTCAAATCAGTATTAGGATTAGAGGGAAGTGTTTAGACTTCATGGAATGCATGTGAGCTGCTGCTTACATTAATCTCACTTACATCGCCAGGTAATATTTGAGCGTTTCCATTGTAAGCGTCTGTCAATGGTGTAAATCACCAGCCAGGAAAGAGACATTGACTAGTGTGAAACGCTGGCCTCCAGCAGAAGGTGTTACGTCCTGCCCGACAAGGAAGACCCATCGGATGGACTAGAGTGGACCATTCACAAGGAGAAAAGACTTTGGTGTTGCCCTTCCCTCACCCTGAAGATGAGTCTTGTAAGTGAATCCCTCCCATCAGCCGAGTTTGTAGCTTAAAGCAGAAGGGGGGAAGGATATAAAAACCCTTAACAAGGAGGAACTGTATCTTTATGGGTGACAAGGATTACGAGGCATAAGCAAAAGATCCCCAGTGCTTAGCCTGGGTTAGCCCTAAAGCACATAGAGAGCTTGCTTATTATTGACACTTATCTTACTTTTTGAAATATAAGACTGGAACTTATTTATATATGTTTACCTGCTTTAACCTTGTAAATAACTCTCTTGTTTCCTTTTCCTATATAATAAACGTTTAGACAGTTATTATAGGATTAGCTACAAGTGTTGTCTCTGGTGTGGAATCTAGAGTGCAACTGACCTGGGGTAAGTGACTGGTCCTGGGGGACTGGGAGTAACCGGCATGTTGCTGTGATACTTAGTGGAAGGGACCGTCTGTCCCGAAGGGAAGCACACCTGGGTGGCAAGAGAGCTCAGAGTACCCAAGGGGACTGTCTGTGACTCCATATCAAGGCTGTTCCAGTGTCTGAGGCGTTTACACTTGATAATTGGTTGGTGAAATCTAAGTATAGACCATTTGGCAATTTGGTGGGGGTGGGGGGGTGTTTTGGCTCTTAACAGTCTGCCCTGAGGTTGGGACTCATGCTCCTGAGCCCCTGCAGGACAGCTTGACAAGCACCAGTCCGGGAACGTTTTGGCCCCAGCGCGTGCTGCCACGGAGAAGCAGCGAAAGCCGCTCGCTCTCTTTGCTGGCAGCGGACGCTGGATTGAACGCCACAAAGGCAGCGCGCCCTGGTGGCTTCCCGGGTGTCCCTTGCCTTGCTCGCCGCCTCGGCCTGGTTGCGAGGGAATTTCTGGAGGGGGGAGGCTCAGGTGGCAGGCTCCGTTCTCAACCGCCAGGAAGCTCCGTGGCCAGTTCTGCCAGTCCCGTTCAGCGCCCCCCAAGCTCAAGAGCTGCAGGCCGCGTTCCCTCGGCCAGGCCAGCAGAGGTGAGCGGGTGGAGTTCCTCCTTTGACACGTGAGTGCAAGCAGAAAACAGCAGTGCAGACACTCTGCCACCATAGGTCCCCCGAGCACAGACGGACACACCAGCCTCCGCTTGCCCCCCTCCCGCCCGCCGTTCCTGGAGAAGCTAATCAATAACTGACGGCGCTTCGGTGAGGCCACAGAGCTGGCCAGCACAGACAATGCAGCAATCGGCCAAGTAATTCCCTTCTGCACCCGCTGGGGAGACAGCTGATACATGTGCAGACCCTGTGAAGGCCCTGAGGAATCCCTGCTGGGAGTCACGTGTCTGCTCTCCTGGGAAATGTCCGTCTCCCAAGCCATCAGGCAGAACGAGTTGTTGATGGCAACACAGCTACCCCCCCCCCCCATTCAAAAGCACCATGGCTTCCTTCTTTGGAGGTAACAGGGAGGCCGGTGTACTCCCTTTGGAAAACAGCTTGGGCGCCACAGTGCATTGCTGGTGGCCCCCCAAGACATGGGCACAGCATCCCTGCCACCCAGAGGCAGTAGGAGGGAAGTACCACCATGGGTGCCGAGGGAGAGAGCAACAGGTCCTGTTGGGATAGCCTGGAGGTGTCTCTTTAGATGCTATAGCTGCTGACAGGAGCACACATCTCTTGGCAGGGTATGTGGAGAGGCTTTCATGCCCCTGAATGAAGATGCTGGCTTCCCCAGGAGCGCACCCTGACAGAGGACACCACCAGCAACCTGGTGGAAGACCCTGAGGCCAGGGCTGGAGAGGAGGAGAAGGAGACCGTAGAGGGGATTTTCATGCATTAGGTCCTCTTGGGGGCTGGGAGGTGTTGTGTGAGCCAACAAACTCCCCTGCCCTCTGACTTTGGCTTTTTGTTTCTTAAATAATGTGAAACCAGCACTTGGGTGTGTGCCCACAAGCTCAGGTTTCTGTGCTGTTTGGTGTAGGCCTGCCGGAGAAAAAACTCGACTCAGAGATTTTTTTCAGACTCTCTCACATCTGGTCTGGCTCTGGTTTCAGTGTAGAAGCCACAGCAGAGGTGGGTGGAGAGTAGGCATGGATTGGTTAGGTGTGCTGGGATGACTTTGGCTCCTCTGTCGAGTAACGGTAGCCCGCAACTCAACAGCAGAAGGGACGGATAACATTTCCTATTTGTTATTTTAGAAAACAGGTCCCTAAACATGGCACAAAAGCTTATTTGCCATGAGAAATTTGACACAAGAAATGTTTCTTAAAATTGTCTTTAGTGTTTAAGTAATAACAGAGAAACAGAATTAACGTGACTATTAACTATTAACGATCAACACCATTTAACAACTAACTTTTTGTTTTAAATAAGCAAATGTTAAGGAGGGGAACCACCCCCCCGGATCTATTAAACCTCCCCCCTTCCTCCTCCAAAGAAGGGCTAGATCCATCTCCCCCCATATCTGGGGCAGAGGACAGACTGGCTGAGGAGGCTACCTCCTGGCTGAGCAGCTCATCAGTAGGCCTCACCTTAAAAATTCAGGGTAACCTCTTGTTCCTCTGGGTATTTCTCCAGAGTGCGCTTGTGGGTCCCCACCGTCCGCTCCTGTTCTAGCAGCGCTCTGGCCTAAGCCTGCAGCTCCTCCCTCTCCTGCTCCATGGTGAACACCAGCTCTTTACCCTCCTCCCTCGCAGCTTTCAGGAGCAGTTGTGCCTGGCCTCATGCCTGGAGGATGAGACCCAGGTGAGTTCTTAAGGCCTGCACCTGGGGACCTGGGGGGCTGGGGAGCCAACCCGATGTTGCGGTGGGCAGCGGTGGCTGCCGGCTCTGAGGATCGGGTGCCTTGGGCACCCCCCTGCACCTCTGGGTGCCTCTTGTGGAGGATGCTGGTCTCTGACTCTCTCCCTGTGACCACAAGGGAGTGTTTTTCTTGGCAGCAATAGAAGGTTTTTCCCCTTTTCCTGCCTGTCTCAGTCACTGGTGATCATCTCTCTCAAGGCACTTGCTCGGCCCTGTAGGCAGCTGTTCCCGATAGAATACCATGCTCCAAGCGCCACCTGGTTCCTCCCTCCATCAACAGCCATGGAGATGGAGGTGGGTCTGCCAGGAGATGCTTCTGGAGGGCTGCTGTCCCACAAAGTTTGTTTCCTGTGGGCTGAGAAGGCAGGTTCCCCCAGGAGACATTTCCCAGTGGTGACAAGACAAACAGGTTGCAAGGCGTCTGGCTGGCTTTATTCCAACAGGCCTGTTGGAGTCGTAATGGGGCTCAGCGAGCCCTGGCTTTCCTGCAGCCGGCTAAGAGCGAAAACGAAAAGGGCAAAATGTGTGTTCAGCCCATTCATTAATAACCAGAAATCCACAACACAAGCAGCCCTCAGTGCGTCCCCCATGCAGCGTGTCAGCTATCCCCATGGGCACACCCGTTACTGCACATTCCAGCTGGGATGGGGCTTGGGCCCTACACAGAGGATTTGTCCTTTCCCAGCTCTCTGACTCATCAGACAGAAAGCCATAGAAATGAAATGATTCGTCTCTATTTATGTACACATGGGCCATTTATCCCAGGGCCTGTTTTATGGGCTGGGGGATGTGAATGTGTTTCCTATATAAAGTCAAGCACTGTGTGTGAAATTCTAAGCTCCTGTTTCACTCCCCCTATATTAGACTCCCTGGCTTCTTACAGGAAGCTCTAATAAAGTCTCCAGGGATGTTTAAAATGACTTTTTTTTAAAAAAAAATCCCCAAATGGAAACACTAATGTTGCTAAGACACCCCACTGTGCGATAACACCGAGCCAGGGAATATTTGTAGGGCAGTAAAATAAACTCATTAAATCGATATTCTGAATGCACTGTCTATGACACAAGCATGTGGCAAGTATTTGGTATCTCTTGATTGAAGGGAAATGGCTGATTGGGTGAGGAGGCCGTCACTGACAAGGATCAGACCTCGTTAGCCAAACGGGTCGATTAGCTAGAAACAGGCCCTCTCTGCAAAGTGCGTCACTGGTTTTGAACGACGCCGAAGTTCAGGGGCTTGGCTTCGAGACCCCCCCTCTACAAATCACCCGTTGCGATCAAAACCAAGAGAGCTGTTCAGTGCATCAGAGACACGCTTCTCAGGGGCTGGAGGCTTTTAACACGGCTGACACTGGCTATGAGTCTAGAGCGTTCGCAGAACGTGGTAAAGTTACGTGGCAAATCACAAATGTATCAGCCTGATCCTCAACTGATGTAAACTGGAGTAGCTCTATGGATTTCAACTTACATTAGCTGAGGATCTGGCCCCTGGACTGCGACATGTCTCCTGACCCAAGGAGCTTGCAGTGGAAGAAAAGGTTGTGCATTTCAACTGCACAGCTAAGGTTACGTCTTAGGCCCTAGGTAACAGACAGTGGGGCTTGCGGAAAGGTAAATACACCAGCAAAGTGGAAGGTTGCATAGAGCAGGGCTACCAAAGGGGCTGATGGTTCCTTGCTAACCGCTAGGCTAGGGAACGCTCTGGTGTGGGGCTCCCTCAATCGCTCCTATTGGAATTGTTCCACTTTCATTAAATAATTTAAATATTAATTAGGAAAGAGTTAGAAGGACTCTGCAGCCTAGTGGTTAAGGCTTTCGCTGAGCGGTGGCACATTCTTTCTCCTCATCGGGTACATAACAGGACTCAAACTAAGGATCTCGCACATCCTGGCTAGTGCACTAACTGCTAGGCTAAAGGGCATGAAAGGGCTGCCTACCACTGTTCCCGCAAATATTTCCCACCCATATGCGGAATGAATTTTGTTATGTGCACCAATATGGTGCCGATGTGTCATGGGCTGGGCTGGATTGGGGCCGGGGTGCCCGTTCCTTGGCTGCGGCAGATCAGGGCCAGGGCTGGGTTCAGGTCGGGGGACGGGCGCCTGTCCCCCGTCTGCGGCAGGTCCGCTGGGGCTGGGTTCCCTGAGCGCCTGTGCAACACTTAACAGGCTGCTGCATGGTCGTGCAGCTTACAGGGAACTTAGCTCCCTGGCTGTTTTATGTGGAGTTAGTCACCTACAGGAGGGGGCCTTACATGTGATTTAGGCAACTAAAGGCCTATTTTCCCCGATTCCTGAATCACAAGCAGAGACAGCTGCTGAACACCAGGACGGGGCTTAGCACACACCCATCTGGTTAACATCTCCCACTGGCTAGCTTGGGCAGCTTCCCGGCCAGTGTGCTGGCTTTGTGAATCTCATTCAGAGGTGCCCATCTCTCCCTGTTCATTGCACAGCAGCCTAGGCACCTAGCTCAGGCTCTGTGGATCACAAGACTGTTCCTGAGGTTTTTCTAGGTGCCTAAAAGTTAGGTGGTGTGATTCTGGGCAACAGAGACAGAACTCCTTAAGTCTCTTACGTGATGGGTTGGAAGGGTTAAGGAAGAATCAATAACTGAAAACCGTCCTGCGCCTGATCATTGCAGACCAAAGGGAGCAGAGAAGCTCGTAAATGTATGTAATAAATGAAAACCCTTTTTTACGTATAGGACACCCAAAAAACCCAGCCCTAACAGAAACACCATGTCATGTCTGATCCACTAATACATCTTTATTCTTTCAACAATTTCTGCAAATCAGATAGCCCTGCTATCCTCGAAAAGACTGCTATAACTTTTCAGAGAAATCCTTCAAACTGCATCATTTATTCTCTTATGTACTGACCCCCCCGCCTCCGCAAAAAAAAAACCTAGCTACCGTTGTTTTTATTCTGCTAAAAGGGCATACATGCAGTGGCTTGGTCTTTGCGTGCTTTCAGAACAGCATGTTGGAGGCATAGGAAGGACAAACCACAATTAACCTCTCTAAGGGATTAAAGGGGATTTGAAAAAATAAATAAATTCCATTTTATTTGGTCTTTTGGCCTCAGCAGCATTCTAAGTTTCACACTTGCCACTAATTTTCTTTTGGGTTTCAAAGATCATGTGTTAGTTTGACTGAAAAGGAGCCTCTGGAAACTGCTTGCAGCCTGTAGCGCAAATGCAAAGGAGACATGAATGCTGATGAGAAAGGGTTTGATCGATGCCAACGTGCGAGGAAGAAGAGTTCACCTTCAGCATCTGGAAAACCTGGTAAGGCAGATGCTTGATTCAGAGCATATGACCTAGGTGAGCAAACTTCTGTGACGCTTTTGCCAGGTGAAGCCAGCAGCAATGGGGGCTGGGTTCAATATCTAGGGGTTCCTTTTCAACAATACAACACAAAACCAGCTCGAGCCCTCACCCAGTGACCTGGGACAGTTACACACCACCCTCTGGGTGCCTCTAAGAAGCTATACTTCCCCTCTTGCAAGCACAGAGTCTGAGTGTAGTAAAACCTTTTAATAAAAGGAGAGAAGTGACTCAGCATTAATTTGGGAAAACACCACAACTCGGGTTCATAAACATAAACCATGAGTAAAAGACCCACCCCCCAAGTAGGTTGGGCAGTGTCCTTTTCCCCTCAGGGTCTTAAGTCCAGAAACCCAAAAGTCCTTTTCACGTGCCCATCCCTTCTCTGCACCTCACTCACAGTTGCTGTCCTTGGCCAGTGCAGCCCCAGAGTTCAGAGGTTCATCTGCAGAGTTCACCTCCCACCCTGTGTGGAAGGGGGTGGTAAGGAGGCACCTTACTCTCTCTGCTGCTCAGGCACTCACTCTTCTCCCCAGCGGCCAATTGCCACACCTCTCTGCAAGGCTTTGCTCTGATCCTCTCTACCAGGCTAGTCACTCACCAAGATATCTTCAGGGTCCCTCACTTAACACAGCTCTTAATGATTTCAGCTGTTAGCGGAGGAGCCTCACTGTTAGTATGCATGAGGAAGGTCTCTTACAATAAAAACACTGTCTCAAAGTAGGTCTAATACTTAGATCTAGGTATCAGCAATTTCAGCTCTGTAGTATGTAATTGATTTAGCTCCTTTATTACACCACAGGGGAGACAGGATCAAATTTCACCTAAGACCCTTGAACAGAGCACATATAAACATCTCCACTTATTGAGTATTGGAACCCATGTCCCCCGCCTAGCAAGTGCTGTTCAGTTGAGGGTGAGTCCCTCCATCGGGGTGTGCCAGGTACAGTTCTGCTGCCCTTGGTTCACACAACAAGGATAACAACACTTTATTACTCCTGCCCCAATAACAAGGAGACTGGGCATCCAACACCAGCCACCAGTGGTCATTTGGGCAAGCAATCCCATCATGCTGAGCACCTAGACAGGGGGTATGTGTCAATGCAAACAAGATCGGCTCCTGAAGTCTTTTTCCACAGCTCACCACTAGATGTCAGGGGAGAGCTTATCCAGACTCTGCTTACACTTACATGCAGCAGAGGAATGTGTTACCAGACATACATGCACTCTACAGTCCTGGCAATCCCTTGTGTTCAAAAATCATGAGTCAGACTCTCCAAAATTATGTGACTGGTTTAAAAGTCATGAGATTTTTAAAGGCAATAAAGCTGGGGTTCTTTTTATTTGACTTGGAGGTTTCTGAGGCTTCAGAGGGCAGTCACTTTATGTTTGCAGGCGTTTTCCCGCAGCCATGAGGGCTAGAAACTTTGTTTTTTTAAGTGAAAGGTGAGACGGCACCTGTGTTTGCTAGAATATACATAATCTGTGCAGTCACTGCCTTTGTGTGTGCAATGTCACATGCCCAAACTTTCAGTCAGTTCCAATCCCCCCAAATAAACTCTCTCTTATTTCCCAGTGTTCACAGAGCTCAAGGTTATAAACTTGCTCCAGTTGAATTAAACAGGAGCAAAGGGCTGTATGGACAGGAGAGGGATAGCTCAGTGGTTTGAGTATTGCCCTGCTAAACCTAGGGTTGTGAGTTCAATCCTTGAGGGAGCCGTTTAGGGATCTGGGGCAAAAATGGGGGGATTGGCCCCCCTTTGAGCAGGGGGTTGGACTAGATGACCTCCTGAGGTCCCTTCCAACCCTTATATTCTATGGCACTCTTATTTGGGTGTACTTTATGTCAATTAGGACCAGCTTTAAGCTAAACTGAAATGAAAGTCCATACAACTTTTTTGCACCTGTTAAAATCACACCGGAAGTTAAACCAATGCCATTCTGGATCCTGACAAGTTCTAAAACCTTGTTCATGGTGGGAAAGTTTTCTCCAGAAATGCAAAATGTAGTAAGACTATTCTACAAGGATGATGGTCCAGTGGCTAAGGTCTTAGGTTAGGCCTTCAAACATGTGGGTTCAAGTCCCTGCTCTGCTATAGATTTCTTATGTGCCCTTGGGTAAGTCACTTAATCTCTATACCTCAGTTCCCCATCTGTAATACAGGGAAATAGCACTGCCCTGCCACGCAGGCGGGTTGTGAGAATAAAAATACATTAAACCCTGTGCAGCCCTCAAATGCCACAGCAATGGGCCGGACAAAGGGCAAACAAGATGCTGCTGGCAACTGGTTTAGTTGACCCTCATGAAAGGAGATTGAAACAGGTGTTAAGGATGGTTCTGGTGACTGGAGACTTGTCTAGATAGTAACTCTAACCCTGCCTGGAGGGAACCTTTCACACTGTAGAGAAGACCATTTTGAGCCTTCCCCCGCAAGATGCCTACAAATAAATCACCTTCCCCCAAAGTCAGTTTCCCTTTGCAGACACTCATGTCATGGCTGGCTCAACTATTTCCCCCTCGCCCAGTACCTGTCAGTGGCTGGTTCTGGTTCCCAGTACTGCCAATGCTCAGCATTCAAAAATCATGGATCAGCCCCCCACAAACCCATGAGGCGGACCTAACATCCACAAGGTGATTGGGGATTGTGGGAGGGGGAAATAATAGATTATGTATTTTTTGTGTGTGTGTCTCCTGGGTCTTGCACGCTCCCCGCTCATCCCCCAAGGTGTGTGAGACACAAAAATGAAAGCCGCGGTTCCGCAACTCCCTTCCCCCGCATTGCCCCAAAGCCCTGCACACCCAGACCCCTCACCTCCCCATCTGGCCCCTCCCACTTCCTCCAGCAGGTCCCTCCACATTCCTCCAACAGCAGACTTCCTTAGCAGGGTCCCAAAGCTCTCCATTCCCCCCTTGGCAGTAAGTGAGCACCCCCAGATCCTCCAGCAGCCTCCTGCTCCCCCCCCACTCCCACAGTGCTCCCTCGCTGCACCCAGCCACCCGAACACCTGGCTCCTGCAGCCCCTCCCACTTCCTCCCCCCCCCCCCACACCTGGCAACTGCAGCCCCTCTCCCTCGCAATCCCACAGCCTCCAATGGGAGCTGCAGAGCTGGCGTTTGGGGCAGGGGCAGCACGCAGAGCCCCCATGGCTGCCTCTCCGCTTCAGAGCTGGAGGGACATACCAGCTGTTTCCTGGGAGCCTGCCAGCCCTGCCAACCGGACTTTTAATGGCCCAGGACTGGAGCCACCAGAGTCCCTTTTCGACCGAGTGTTCCGGTCAAAAAACGGACACCTGGCAACCCTACCTGCGGCCAGACCTGCAGGGGCTGGGATGGGAGGCACAGGTGCTGGGAGGAAGGGCTGCCGCATCCCCTGGTTTGTCGTTGTTTCCATCATCTACAGGGTTTACATTTTGGTTAAATGGCTCTCAGCACCCGCACTATAAAAATTGTTCCAGCAGATTCCCCCTGCAGGACTGGGTGGGAGCTATCCAGCTGCTCCCTGCTCTGTCTGGGGCAGGGGGAGGCAGCTGGGGGAGCAGAGGTTAGCACCAGCCTGGGCAGGGCAGAGAAATTAGAAATGGTTCTGGCGAGGAGCTGGAGGCATCACAGAGCAGGCTGGAAAGTGGCGCCCAGATTTGCAAACGCTTGTCTAAACGTGGGTCATCTCTCCCCTTGGTCCCTGCAACCCCCATCTCTTTGGGCCCCCCTGGTTCTCACATTGCACCTTTGGAGTTCAGGGCTGGCTCCTGGCCAGGGGCAGACCTCTGCTTCTTTCAGTGTCAAAATTCTAACAGACCCGCATCGTCTGGCAGCCTGAGTCCCTGCATAACACAACAAGTGGTTGCCACGGGCTCTTGCCAGAGCCTCCTGAAGGTACAGTTCCCCACATCTTCCTTCCCCCACCAAACAAAACAATAACAATTAACCATATACACCTATACAAATGCTCAGAACAAAACTACTAACCAAATCTGTTCAGTTAGTCTCCCAGGTGCCCTGCACTGTGGTTCCTGCTTGTCTGAGAACTTCTCGGGCAAGATGACAGAACCCCTTGTCTCCCTCCCTTCTGGGATTTGGAAAAGGGGCCACTTGGTCCTCCATCACACACGTCCGTCTGGAGTGACCAGCCTCTGTCTCCTGACACGTCTGCAAGTCCCCAGGGACTCAGACATCAGTTTCTAACAGGGCAGGCGTCTTGCTATCAGTTTTCTGTTGAACAAAACATCAGAAGGTGAGTTTCTTTGCTGATTTCCACAGTCACAGAGTTTGCTGTTTGCCCTTTCATCCGCGAGTGCATTTGCAGTTCCAGAAACGCTTCACAAGCTTTGGCACGAGAGTTCATCCACCCAGATCTAGACGGCAGAACTCAGATCTCCAAGGGGAAAGAACAACTCTCCCCGGCGTCAGAGCCAATCGCGAAACCTTGAACTTCCCCTTCTCCTGAATAGCTCTTCACCCATAGACACTGACAGCCTCACCCATTTGAACACACTCCAACTGGACGGCCCGTTCCAGTTTCCTCCTACAGGAAGAGGAAAAAATGTAATTTATTTTTGTAATTCTATTTTTGTTTTTTAATTGTTTGGGAGGTGCTCAGATAATATGGTAACGAGAACCATGTGAGCACCCAGAAAGAGTCCGAAACAAAAATTCACACTAGAACATGTGTTTGACATTATTCCCTGTTCATAGACTCATAGATATTAAGGCCAGAGGGGACCATTAGTCCCGTTGGTCTAGCCTCCAGTATAACACAGTCCAGAGAATTTCACCCAGTTATTCCCCAATAAGTTGTATGTGACTAAAGCATTTCTCCCAGAAAGGCATCCAGTCTTGATTTGAAGGCTTTGGATTGGAGAATCCACCACTTCCCTTGGCAGTTTGTTCCCACGCAGAATCACCCTCAATGTTAAAAATGTGTGCCTTCTGTTCACTGTTCTCTATAAGTCATTCAGGGGTTGTTATTTGCCTCTCTAAAAAGCATCAGACAATGAATCAGGGAGCAGAAATAATACCATCTGATGCTGCCAAAGTATGGATCCGGATGCTACATATAGGACCTGATCCAACCATCTTTAGTGTGGGTTGAACCAAAACCAAATTGAAATTTCCAATCTAGATCCAAAGTTTGCAATTTAAGCATAGTTTATTGGTTCCTGCTCTCTCTCTCTCTCTCAATTAGTATTTTATAGAGGGTTTTATTTTGATGGTGTTAGCATACAAGCCTGTTTGTCAGCCTGAGATAGAATTTTTGGTTTGACCTCTTGAACTCTTATATCTTATACTAATATGTGTGACCAAAGAACAAAGACAATGTGTGTGTTGCTTCTCCCTGGTCACATGGGTTTGTTAGTACAATGGGGAGAGATAAGGGATAGAGCAGTTCAAGTGTTACAGGGCATGGTGGGAGTGTAATATATGAGCACACTTGAAGACTGCCTCAACCCCTATCTCAAGGCAAGGTCAAGCAACCAGTTGGAAGGGGCAAGGAGGGGTTGGGGGGAAGGTATAAAACACTAAAAGGCCAAAGAAACGCCTGTCCCTGACTGCAACACACCCTCACTCCTCACCCCTCCCATGGGATACAAAAGAAGTGGGACGAAGATCCTAGACTCACGACCCCCCAGAATGGAACATGACCATAAATTGTAAAGGGTGGGACAGTGGGTGTGCATTGTGGGTATATTTGAGTCTGCTAAGAAGGAGGAGGTGGGAATGGGGACATAGGCAAGGCTCTGCGGCATCCAATCTGGAAAGGGGGACATGGGGTAAATGCTCTGCAGCGTCAGAGCTGGGAAGGGGAATACAGGCAAGGCTCTGCAGCGTCAAAGCTGGGAAGGGGGACGTGGGGTAAAGGCTCTGTGGTGTCAAGAGGTGGAAGTGGAACCCTGGGAAACAGACTCTGCCGGCGTGTAGAGCTATGGATATGCTTGTTTGGAACAAACCCCAATAAACATCACATTGCCTGCTCTTCAGACTTCTGGTCTTCTGCTTTCTGTCTGCGTGACAAGAACCAGGGGAGAGGGTGAAGGGGAAGCTCCTAACAATTGGTATCATGTCTTGTTTCTTTAAACTAATTCAGAGAATTCCTGTGGCCTATGTCAGTGGCTCTCAACCTTTCCATACTACTGTACCCCTTTCAGAAGTCTGATTTATCTTGCATACCTCAAGTTTCTCCTCACTTAAAAACTACTTGCTTACAAAATCAGACATAAAAGTACAAAAGTGTCCCAGCACACTAGTACTGAAACATTGCTGACTTTCTCATTTTTACCATATAATTATAAAATAAGCAATTGGAATGTAAACTCTGTACTTACCTTTCAGTGTATAGTGTACAGAAATCAGCATAAATAAGTCATTGTGTGTATGACTTTTTAGTTTGTATTGACTTCGCTAGTGCTTTTTAGGTAGCCTGTTGTAAAACTAGGCAAACATCTCGATGAATTGATGTTCTCCCTGGAAGACCTCTGCGTACCTGCAAGGGTACACGTACCCCTAGTTGAGAATTACTGGCCTATGTTATACAGGAGGTCAGACTAGATGATCAGAATGGTCCCTATCTGAATTTATAATCTATTAATCTATACCTTTATTACTGATGCTAGATACCATGATGAATGCTTTACAAATGGCATGGACAGACAGATAGATGCCAAATTCACTAGCCTGGAAACAGATATCCTCTCCTTATCCATAGAGCAGATTTCATAAGAAGAATTCTTTCTTACCCTGAAATTTGAGGATGAGTATAGAGTGGCAATGCATCTCCTGAGCCCTTGGGACTTTACAAATCGCACCTGGACCTATCTTGTCTTGGGAGAGGTAGGCAGGTTTTTCAAACATACCCTTCGATTCTGAGATGCAAACAGGAGGAGGGAAGAGGGGAAAAAGGGACAAAGAGGAAAGATAACACAAAGGATCCAATCCTGCTCCTTTTGCAGTCAATGAAACGGGAGCAGGATAAGCTCCAAGATTTTAGAGGGAGTCTGGAGGCCTGACTGAAGCCCATTGAAGTCAGTGGAAAGACTCCTATTGACTTTTAAGGATCAGGCCCATGTTGTAGTGACTAGAGCATAAGGAGATGTGCATACAATTCTGGGCTCTGCCACAGATTTCCTGTGTGTCCTTGGGCATGTCCCATGATCTCTCTGTGCATCACTTTCCCAAGCAGTAAAAATGAGGATAATTCTTGCCCATGTCTGTGAAGTGCTTTGTGTGAGAGTGAAGGAAATGAGATCAAAGCTTAGGCTGGAGTAAAAGCTGTGCAGGGCTTTGAAAACAAGAACAGGGCTTTTAAATGTGAAGTGCTAGGGAAGGGGTGATTCCAAGGGAGGGAAAGGGGGTGGGGCGGTGATACAGACATGCAGGAAAGAATATTGAGCAGCCCCTTTGCGGCTGTACTGAAGAGAGGAGAAGATGGAGGTGTGGAGGAGGGCAGAGAGAAGGAGGTTGAAATAACTGAGATGGGTGCAGTCAGGGGCATGGATGAATGTAAAAGTTGAATAAGAACCTCAGATTTGGGCCCACACTGAATATACCTCGCACACAGTTAGCAGAAGTAATATCTGCTGGCTGATTTAAGTATTAAAGCTCCAAACAGCTGGGTTTGAACTTTATGCCAATTGAAAGTTCATGGGCTAGATCCTAGATGGTTTATCATAGAATATCAGGGCTGGAAGGGACCTCAGGAGGTCATCTAATCTAACCTTCTGCTCAAAGCAGGACCCATCCCCAACTAAATCATCCCAGCCAGGGAGGAAATGACTCACCCCAAGGTCACAGCCAGGAGGAGAACCCAGGTATTCTGAATCCTAGCCCAGAGCCCTAACCACTGGACCAAGGTTTGACTCAGCGTCACTGCATTGAAGTCAATCGGGCCAGAAGCTGGGTTGGTGCAAATCACCATTGTTTTATTGACGTCAACAGAGCTATGCTGATTTACGTGAGCTGAGGATCTGGCCACACATCTGAAAAGACTTTCTATCAGCTGGCGAAGTAGAGGGAATGTACTTCTGCAAAGCCACCTTAAATCGACTTTTGTTTTATGTTTGTGTGGGTGGACAGCCGGTTAACAGGGAACTGTTTTTTTCACTTTTACCAATGGAATGAGGGACCTACATTCTAATGCTATTTTATCAGCTGATTCCTAGGTCTCCCTCTCTGGAGACCTGGTACTTCCTAATTATGATGTTTATCTGTCCAACTTCAGGAAATTCCAGCAAAGTCTCAGACCAATAAAACCTTTATTAGGAAAGCAGCAAATCCGCATGTAATTAAGGCCTCATCCTCCAACCCTCCTGTCCGTGACTGTAACTGGAGTCAATAGAAGTTCTGTGTTTAGAACGGCTGCAGAACGGCTATTTGTTTAAAATTAATCAATCAATCAATCAGAGGAACAGGTGTATGAGTTTAGCGAGAGTACTTGTGGGTAGAGAACTATAATGGTCAAATATTTGCTGAATGGAAATTTGAAATTGTGCCCTTGATTGAAACATTTACAGTCTGGGCTGTTCCAGTTAGTTACATCAGTTGTCCAATCAGAGAGCAGAAACAATACCACATGACTTACGTAACTAGCCAGTATCACCTCGCAGCAAATTGTTTACAAATGATCTGCAGATGAAGGCTTATTCCCTGCAGAAAGTGGCAAACCATTTTCAGTAACAAGTAGTTTGGAGAATTTTGCTCAGTTTTAGCAGCAAATTGGAGAAGAAAACCAAAGACAGATGATTCCTCACGCTGAATGTGATTGCGAGGTGAACTCTAGAGCTACGGGGTCAGGTGGCCCTTTATAGGACCTCACCTCGGTCACAGAATCATAGAACCATGGGGTGAGAAGGGACCACGAGGGTCATCTAGTCTAACCCCTGCCAAGACTCAGGATTGGTTGTGTCTAAACCACCCAAGATAGATGTCTATCCAGACTCCTTTTGAAAACCTCCAGTGAAGAAGCTTCCATGACCTCCTTAGCCGTCTGTTCCATTGTCCTACTGTTCTTACAGTTAGGAAGTTTTTCCCGAGATTTAATCTAAATCTGCTCTGCTGTAGTTTGAACCCATTGCCTCTTGTCCTGTCCGGTGGTTTAACCACCTCCCCAGATGCAGGCAAAGGTCTCATGTGATGGGAGCCCTCTGACTTTTATGCCTTTGCTACAGGGTTAGCCCAGTGATGGGCACCTGGATCTGAGCACCCACCTTAGCCTTGCCCGGTGTGAGAAGCCCTACTGCAAAGCTCTATAGTGTGTCCTCACGAGTGCTGTATTCCAGTTTTCCCTGTGTGTGTCTCTAGGACTTCAGGGATCCTATAGTGTCACAAACATGCCAGGGCGGGTAAATTACATCTGCATCCAACCAGCATCTCAGTATTTCACTGAAGGAGGTTGAACAAAAGCTAACAACCAGCTGGTTGCTTGTATGAAAAACCTTTTTCGACTTACGTTACCAGTAGAATATTGGTTTCCTAAATGGGTGGAGATGCAATTTGTCACTAAGACAGGGTGGGTCTCAGAGCTGATTCTGCAAACATTGAGACCCACTGATATCCATTGATCCAGCCCAGCCCTGTGTTCACAGTCTGGGGAAGATGCAGACTTGAGCTTTGACAAAGACAAGGGTCTGAGAGTGTCTGAGAGAAGGAAAGAGGGCACACAAGTGTAATCCATTACGGAGGCGACATTCTGCCAGAGGGACTGTATCATGCAGAATAGATCCCTGCTTTTTGGACAGTAAGAAATACTATTAAACGGGACTTATGAACAAGTAGAGGCTCAAGATTACTTTTCATGGTTTTCTTTTACCTGTAACCTTCTGTTTCCAAATCCTGTCACTGTCTTTCAGTTAAATCTTTAATTCCAGCTTAGTTAAATAAACTTCAGTTTGGTTTTACTATAGACACGTCAAGTGTCTTTTGCTAAGGAGAGCGTTGAATGGAAGTGAAGCCACAGAGCCAGGGGATCGATGTATGTTGCGGGTGCCCAGAAGATAAGGGATGGGACACTGGAGTGTAACCAAGTGGGGTGTGTAAATTGTTAGCCTGCAGAGAGAAAGACTGGGGCTTATGGAGCCGAGAGCGGAATGCTCGTGCTGCCAGCAGAGTTCGGAGGATTTTCCCCGGTGGGCACGGATGAGGCTCTCTCATGCTCTGAGCAGGGGGTAGTGATTTGCCCCGAACACCGGAAGTGTCACACTCTTACCGTGATATTTTTCATAGTAGTGAGCTGAGCCATTGTATGATTCTCTCCCAGTGAATTGTGGGACAGCTTGTCTGGGAAGGCAATGGAGGACTATCCGCACTCAAAGTCAGTTAGCCCACGTCCACACAGCAAAGTGGGTGTGTTACAGAACCCAGGCTGTAACCCACAACCCTGGTGGCGCCTGCTACCCTGGGTTGAAAGCATCATTGGAACTGAGCGAATAATGGATCTTTTTGGGTTGGGGGCTGAACTGAAAAACCCGGACAAAAAATTGTTTCCGTTCAAACCAAAACAGAGGGGTTTTTACTTGCCAAAAAAAAAAAAAGAAGAAAAAGAAAAACTATTCGTGTGGGTGGAACGAAACAGTCCATTTGACCCGAGCCTAATGGTTTTCATGGGTTTTCATGTCTGTTTGGTTTTTTTTTTAAAGTAACTAAATTTCAAAACGAAACGCTGTTTGGAAACAAAGTTGAAACTTTTTGTGTCAAAACTGTCAAAACCAAACACTTCAACGTTTCCAGGAAAACCAAACAACACCATTTTTTCCCGGCTGGAACTATTTGCCGAATTTGCGAATAGTTTGTCCCCCCCACCACACCTCCCACACACAATGGCATTTTTAAGTACATTTACTATTTGCCAAAAAAAAAAAAAAAAAGCCCAGCTCCAAGCACCGCTAAACCTGGGCAAGAGGCTTTTGTGTGTGGATAGTAGTGCGGTTGGGGGTTAGCCCGGGCTAACTCGACAGTAAAGTCATACCCTAGGAACCAGGCTTGCTAGGAGATGTAAGGGCAGCCCCTGTTAAATAAGGGAAGGCATCAAGGGACAGCAGGCCTGGGAGTGAGCGCTCCATTAAAGAGCTGGGAGAAGAGCCAGGGAAGGACACCGACGAGGCCTGGCTGAGTGCACCGGAAGAGGCCCGGAGAAAGAGAGACAGGGAAGTTTGTGTGACAGGGGTTAGATAGATTGTTTGGCATCCCATGGCTGGGAAACCATAGGAGAGAGTGAAGCTGAGCAGCTGACCAGCACTCCTAGGTAGAAGGCCTGGGAGAGACTAGTGCAGGGAGCAGGAGCCAGCTATGGATGGCTAGACGGAAAGGGGAGCAGAGCCTCAGTAGGGACTGGCTCGGCTCCCTGCATCACGGGTGGTGAGCCAGCTAGGAAGATTGGGTGGAAAATCTCATGGTGTTGTGAGCTTTATTTTAATAAACCGGACTCCCAAATGGGGAGGGTTATTGAAAAAACACCCACTGTGGGAGTTTGGTAAACTGAGCCGGATGGGGAAACCGAGGCAGAGGATGGGCTTGAGGCCAGATTGCTTAAGGCCCAGCTATTAGTAATGAGCAAAGAAATTTGGGGTTTAGGAAGGAACTTTCCCCTAGGGCACTTGGGCAGGAGCATTGGGGGACTAGCCTGCTTCGGAAGCGTTGGATTTAGAGAAGATGGACGTGTTGCACTTAATCTCCTGCTATCGCAAGAGGGTTGTTGGAACAATTTGTACAGTCAGGGTGCTGAGATCCATTGAACCAAACTGTAAACTTTGTATATGATGGAAACCACTACAACCACTGCTGCAGCACCCCCACGACCCCTAGTTCCAGCACCTATGATCACCAGGGTGAGAGACAGGAATCGTTGGACTTCAAAACTTGCTGTCTCCTTCTGTGCTTCAGCTTTGCCATGATGGTGAAAGCAAAACAAAAAGGCCAGATCTTGTAGGCATCTTATCCATTCTAAGAAAAGTGCACAAAGACTCAAGATTGCCAGAGACTTGCTTTAAATTCACACCCTTGAGCACAGAAATAGGGCAGATGCTCTTGCAAAAGTCTCCGAGAGTTGCCCTGTACATAAGTGAAGGGACATGCATTTAAATCCAAGGCCCAAACTTTAGGAGGAGCAGCCTTGCTCCATAAAGACAATGTTCTAGTACAACATTTAGAGAAGGAAAACAAGCCATAAATGTCATTGCTGGTGGAGCACATGCAAATTCCTAGCTTCCAAACCCTTCCTCCCACGGCCAGCAACCATTCACAGACCTGACCAAAAGACCTTTACATTACGGTGTAGACCTTGACATTAAAAAGGTCCACTACCTTGAAACATAGGCATTCACCTGAAAAGTCACTCTGTGTAAATCATGCTGTGGAGTTCTATATTTTTCTCACTGGAGTTTTCAGATCATATCCACTTGGTTTACAAGATGAAAGATGTCCTATTTCCCTAATTTCCAGTGGTTCACACTTAATATGGGATCTAAACCTCATGCTAGACTCTTTTGTGACTCCTCTGTCCAAAAATTCTGCAGTCAGAATTTAGCCAACAATTTTGCTGATGGTGCATGAAGTAGATTAGAAGCCAGCTTGTTTTTCCACTAACTGCTTTGGCTCTGCAGGACTAACAGGAGTCAAATATTGGCTCTGCCTGCTAAGCAAGCAGCTAAGACTCAAAGACATATTGAAACAGATGTTTTGGATATGGAGCTTTCAGTTTTACATAAGAACATAAGAACGGCCATAGAGTCAGACCTAAGGTGCATCTAGCCCAGTATTCTGTCTTCCAACAGTGGTCAATGCCAGGTGCTTCAGAGGGAATGAACAGAACAGGTCATCATCAAGTGCCCCATCCCCTGTCATTTGGTTTCAGCAACTGGCAGTCAGAAGCTTAGCCATCTTAGCTCATAGCCATTGATAGATCTGTCCTCCAGGAACTTATGTCATTCTTTTTTGAACCCAGTTATACTTTTGGCCTTTGCAACATCTCCTGGCAATGAGTTCCACAGGTTAACTGTGTGTTGTGTGAAGAATTACTTTCTTATGATTATTTGAAACCTGATGCCTATTAATTTCATTGGGTGACCCCTGGATCTCATGTTATGAGATGGGGTAAATAACACTTCCTTATGCACTTTCTCCACGACATTCATGATTTTATTGACCTCTGTCATATCCTCCCGTAGTCGTCTCTTTTCCAAGTTGAACAGTTCCAGTCTTTTTAATTTTTTCTCATATGGAAGCTGTTCTGTACCCCTAAGCATTTTTGTTGCCTTTCTCTGTACCTTTTCCATATCTTTTTGAGATGGGGCAACCAGAACTGTACACAGTATTCAAGGTGCGGGTGTATCATGGATTTATATAGCAGCATTATGATATTTACTGGTTTATTACATATCCCTTTCCTAATGATTCCCAGCATTTTGTTAGCTTTTTCGACTGCTGGCCGCTGCATACTGAGTGGGTGTTTTCAGAAAACTATCCATTATGTTCTTATGTTATGTTCTTAAGTATTCTAAGTATTGTAACCCTTCTGCCCATCAGAACTGGCAGCAACAAGGGCCGGGTTCAGTATCTAGGGGTTCCATTCCAATAACACAATGCAAAACTGGCTCGAACCCCCACCCAGTGACCTGGGACAAATATATACCACCCCCGTTGGGCGCCTCTAAGAGGCAATACTTCCCCTCTCTCAAGCACAGAGTCTGAGTGTAGCAAAAACCTTTTAATAACAGAGAGAAACAATGTGGCATTATGTTGGAGAAACACCACCGACAGGATTCATAACAAAACCCATGAGCAAAAAAACCCACCCCTTTGGTGTCCTTTCCCTTTGGTTCTTGAGTCCAGCAACCCAAAGTCACCCAAAGTCCCAAAAGTCCAACAACCCAAAAGTCTCTGTCCCTGATCAGTGCAGCACCAGAGCTCAAAAGTTTATCTGCAGAGTTTTACCTCCCAACCTGGGTGGAGATGGGTGGGGGTTAAGGGGCACCTTACGTGGTCCAAAGCCAATTGCCCCACCTCTCCATGGGGCTCCGCTTCACCAGCCATCCCACAAATTGCTCCTCTCTGCCAGCAGTGCCCCATGAGCTGCTCCAGCCATCCCACAA
This sequence comes from Chelonia mydas, assembly GCF_015237465.2. Taxonomy (NCBI): domain Eukaryota; kingdom Metazoa; phylum Chordata; order Testudines; family Cheloniidae; genus Chelonia; species Chelonia mydas. Next base: position 256,095,062 of record NC_057850.1, read on the forward strand.
ACTGCTCCACTCCACCAGCTGCTCTGCTCTGCCAGCCGTCCCATGAGCCACTTTGCTCTGTCAGCTGTCCGGCAAACTGCTCCACAATATATCTTCAGGCTCCCCCACTACTCACAACACTCAGTGATTTCAGCTCTTAGTAAGTTTAGCTCTTTTGTGATTTCAGCCTGTAGTAGGGGAACCTCAGAGCTGGTGCATCATTGGCCCAAAGTGAATTTAGCTCAGCAGCCTATAACTAGACTCCTGATAGAATCAAAATTAGCTCTGATATGCCATAGTGGAAAGAGGAGAAAGTACAATTAGCATGTAATGCTCTCACCGGGGCCCCATACCACCAGATATTAATACCTATCCCCAGCCTCTCTCTCAATTCACTGAGTTTTGGAACCCATGTCCCTTGCCTAGCGAGTGCTACTTTGTTGATGGTGAGTCCTTCCATCATAACAAAAGGCCAAGTACAGTTCCACTGTCCTCGATTCACATAATCAGGATAATAACAGATTATTCTTCCTGCTCCAATAACAGAGAAACTGGGGATCCCACAGCAGCCAGAGTGACCATTTGGGCAGCTATGGGCTCATGCTAGGCGGGGTGGGTGTGCCTATGCAAATGAGATCAGCCCCTGAAGTTCTTTTCCACAACTCACCACCAGATGTCAGGGTGGAGCTCATCCTGACTCTGCTTACAGTATATTCAAGTCCCTGCTTGAAAACTAAAGTAAAGGGGTAAATATTATGTTACATGATCACTTTTCTACCTATAATCACACTTTAACTCTCAAAGCAATGCACAGAGGTGTGACAAATGCCTTTATAAAGAGTCAGAGGGCTAAAACCTGCTTTGGAAGTCTCTGGGCAAGCAATGGTATATTATCAACAAGATGTGAGGGCTTCGTCTCTTTAAAATGTTGCTCTCAGCTAAAACACAACCTTTTATTTTTAACAACAACTAACAGGACTGAAGATTTAGGTTAAGTTTGGATTTTGATAAGGCTCTGGTCCCATTCAGGGTATGTCTATACTACCCTCCGGATCGGCAGGCAGCAATCCAGCAGGGGTTGATTTATCGCGTCTAGTCTAGACGCGATAAATCGACCCCCGAGCGCTCTCCCGTCGACTCCTGTACTCCGCCGCCGTGAGAGGTGCAGGCAGAGTCGACGGGGGAGCAGCAGCAGTCGACTCACGGCAGTGAGGACACCACGGTGAGTAGGTCGAAGTACAGGAACTCCTCACTTAAAGTCGTCCCGGTTAACGTTATTTTGTTGTTACGTTGCTGATCAATTAGGGAACATGCTTGTTTAAAGTTGCCCAATGCTCCCTTCTAACGTCATTTGGCAGCCGCCTGCTTTGTCCACGGCTTGCAGGAAGAGCAGCCCATTGCAGCGAGCTGGTGGGGGCTTGGAACCTGGGTCAACCAGCAGCCCCCCATCAGCTCCCCTAAGTTCCATGTGCTCAGCAGGCTACCAATTGCTGGCAGTTCAGCTGTCCCTCCCCCCACTGCCATGTGCTGCTCCTGCCCTCTGCCTTGGAGCTGCTCCCCGAGACTCCTGCTTGCTGTGTGGGGGGGAGGGGAAGAAGAGGGGGGCTAATGTCCAGGTGTCCCCCTCCCCCTGCTCCTGCACCCCGCTAACCCCATCTTACATAGAGCAGGGGGGACACATGGAGGGAGCTGCGGTCAGGTCTCAGCTTGCTGATCTAATGAACAAGGCAGTGTACTTCTGACCCCACGCTTCATACTTAAACGGGAAATGCACATCTCTATCTCCCAAACTCACACAGGGTGTGTGTCTCTGTCTCTGTCTGCCCTCCCTCCTTTCCCGCTGCCTTGTAGAGTGTGGGAGTTAATCCTCGAGGCCTCAGCCAATTGCTAGTTCATCATTTAGCGGAAAGGCATTCCCTGGGAAATATCCCACCCTCTGACTCCTCCACCTCAACCAAGCTTCACAATCGCTATCATTGTGTACCAGTATTAAACTGTTTGTTTAAAACTTATACTGTGTGTGTATATATATATTGTGATACAGCATGGCCAGAGGTCAGCAGCAGGAGACTGTTTTTTTTTGAAGCAGAAAAGAATTTTATTTGTGTAACACTTACAAGAATCACCAAAAAGGATAAAGCAAAACTATGCAACAAAACAAAAGCAAACACAAGGTATAACACAGCAGCCTTCAGGAGGGAGAAGTGTTCAGGCTAGCCTGGGCCCAGAGCGGGGGGGCTTCCTCGACACTCGTGGTCTTCCACCCTCCTGAGTTACCTGGTGGCCTAGAGCGGGGGGGCTTCCTCGACACTCATGGTCTCCACCCCCTCAAGTTACCTAGTGCCACGCCCAGTGTCACCGATTATCCCTCTCCTGAGAGTGCCCATCTTGTTGGGCTGCAGGGTGATGGTTTAGGGGTGGGGGGAGACGTACACCCACGTGTGATAGGACCCCTCCTAGGTGACAATGATGATGGTATCCACAGCGGCAAACGGCTGGGGTTGGGGTCTCTCGCTCTTCCCCTCAATCAAAGGGTCAGACGGAGGGAACCGGACAGGGTCACCGAGCAGAGAACCTCGGACAGCTCCCACCGCTCCTCGAAGGCGTCAAGGGAGTCGGTGAACGCCGCCCAGAGGAACTCCGCCTGGATACGTGAATGTACTGAGGATCAGAAAACGGCCCTACAATCGCAGGACACTTCATTAGCCAACCTCCCCTCTCTGGTTTTATAAATGGCTGTTTTAGCTAGGGCTATGAGGAGGTTAACCAGGAGATCTCGCGATTTTGTGGGGCCACGGATGGGGAGTGTGACATAAAAAGGTGAGGGGAAAAGTGTAGCCAAAAGCATAATAAAATATTTGTGAGGAGCCGGAAAAGGGGCTGCAGCCTGGCACACTCTAAATATATGTGCTCCAGGGTTTCCCTCACGTTGCAAAAAGGGCAAGTATCTGGGATGGGGGTGAACTGTGTCAAAAACACGCCCGTGCTCACAGCTCCGTGAAGGAGCCGCCAACTAATGTCCCCAACGGGCCTTGGGACCAAGGTGGAATACAGGCTGGCCCACCAGGGTTGCGCACCCTCTAAAGGTGGCTGGAGGTCCTGCCACTTTGTATCGGGGCGGGACACCAGGGTGTGGGCGTGAAGGGTGTGAAGCGTGAGTGTGTATAGATATTTCCATGGCGCGATTTGGAAGCTGACCGGCTGCAGTTCATGCAGCCGGCTCGCAGTGAAAGGGTGAGGGGTTCGTTGGGATCTACGGGATAGGGGCCCAATTGAAAGATCCAGCAGGCCTGGGGTAGAGGGTGGGCAGGGTGCACCCTCGCGCAGGGCTCTGTTGAGATAAGCCTGAGCAGCGGGCGTCAAGGCGGCCTTCACCTCCTGAAGTACGCGCCGGGGGGTATGAGGTCTGGAGAGCCCCATGGGCCGAGCGAGCGTCAGAGGATCCAGCCAGTCTCCCCGGTCGTAGTCCAGCAGGTCTCCAACTCTCGTGACTTTCGCCAGGACCAAACTCTGGCACACCGAGCGGGACTCCGCCACCTGCACACGGAGCTGGGGGTTGTGTAGCAGGGGCTCCGCGAGGAGATCTGCTCCCACGGCGGCCGCCACGGACCTGGTCGTTGAAAACAGTTTCCAGGTCTGGAGGAGGTCCTGGTAGAAGACCGGCAGCCCGGAGAGGTCTCGTGGAAAACCTCTCGGACAGAGATAAAAGAGCTGCCGGTCGTATCGGAGCCCTTGGAAGCGGCGCAGGAAGGCGTGCGCCAATATGCTCCACGTCGAACTACCTGCACTATAAAGGAGCCTCTGCAGGGCCTGGAGGCGGAAGACATGGACCTGAGTGTGCAGACACTTCAGGCCCTGCCCTCCTTCCTTCAGGGGTAGATGAAGAACCCCAACAGGGGCCCAGTGCATTCCTGACCAAAAGAACACTAGAATCGATGTCCGGAGGTTGGTCAGGAAACCCGGGGCCGGGACCAGGGTGTTGAGCTGGTACCAGAGCGTGGACAGGACTAGTTGGTTAAGCACCAGCACTCTCCCTCGGAGGAGAGACATCGGAGACATCGGAGTAGCCTCGTCCATTTCCGGAGCCACTTCTAAATTTTGCCACTTCTCCGGCGGAGAAGGGTGCGTGGCAGAAAGGTAAACGCCTAGGTAGAGCCGTGGACCCGCGCTCCACCGAATGCTGAAGCTCCACTGAAGCGCAGGTGGGAGGGAGCTCACCCGCCGCCAGTCCCCCACCGCCAAGCCAGAGCTCTTGACCCAGTTGCCTCGGGCAGAGGAGACTGCCAAATAGATGGCTTGGCAAGCCTCCACCCGCGCCAAGTCGCCCGGGTCCTGGACCACGAGGAGCACGTCATCGGCGTACGGCAACAGGACCAGCTGCAGCTCCGGCTCCCATAGCACCAACCCTGTCAACCTCCTTCGGAGGAGACAGAGGAAGGGCTCGATCGCCAGAGCGTACAGCTGGCCCAAGAGGGGGCACCCTTGCCGTACTCCTCGCCCAAAGCTGACCGGTTCGGTCAGAGTCCAGTTGAGCCTAACCAGACACTCCGCAGAAGCGTACAGCACCCGGAGAAAACTCACACACTGAGGTCCGAATCCAAACGCCTGCAGAGTGCCCAGGAGGTACCCATGGTCCACTCTATCAAATGCCTTCTCCTGATCAAGAGACAGGAGGGCAAATGACAGACCATCGCTATGCCCGAGTTCCAAAAGGTCTCGGACTAGAAATAGGTTGTCAAAAATGCTGCGGCCCAGGACAGTATAGGTCTGGTCTGGGTGGATCACGTCCGCCATCACGGACCCTAGCCGCAGCAAGATTGCTTTCGCTACGATTTTGTAGTCCGTGCTAAGGAGCGAGACGGGACGCCAGTTTCATAAATCACGGAGGTCCCCCTTCTTCGGCAACAGGGCGAGCACCGCTCGCCTGCACGAAAGAGGGAGGACCCCGCCCTGCAAAGACTCGGCCCAGACAGTGGCTAGGTCTGGGCCAAGGATGTCCCAGAAAGCACGGTAGAACTCCACGGTCAGCCCATCCATGCCCGGAGATTTATTGGTGGGCATGCGACGGAGGGCTTCCGAGAACGAGGCCAGGGTGAGAGGCAGCTCTAGTCGGTCTCAGTTGCCCACGCTGACAGTGGGGAGTTCCTCCCAGAGCACCCTGCAAGCGCCAGGATCGGTCGGATCTGGGGAGAAAAGGCTTGTGTAGAAGTCACGGGCCCTCCCACACATCTCCACCGGATCCTTGAGGGGGGTGCCGTCTTCTGCTAGAAGGCAGGTGACGTGTTTCTTGGCCCCCTTCGTTTTCTCCAGGACATAGAAGAAACGGGAGCCAAGATCCATCTCCCGAAGGAGGTGGATGTAGGATAGAACAAAGGCACCTCGGGCCCAATGGTCCTCGAGGGCTCGGAGCTCTTCCCGCTTCTCCCGGCACGCTCCGCAGAGGAATGGGTCCTCGGGGTTGGCGGCCAGACGCCTCTCCATCTCTAAGACCTCCCGTTCCAACTGCTCTATCGCTGCATTTCTCCGTCTGCTGGTGCCCCGGGTGTAGTCACGGCAGAAGAGCTTGGCGCGCACCTTCCCTAGATCCCACCATCGTCGCACCGAGGGAAAGGCACACCGCTGCTCTCGCCAGGCCAGCCAAAACTCCTGGAAGGACGTCACGAAGCCCTCATCCTCCAACAGGCTGTTGTTAAAGTGCCAATAGGCTGGCCCCGGCCTCTCTGCACGGAGGGAGGCTGTTATGGTGGCTAAATGATGGTCGGAAAATGGGGCCGGCCGAATGTTGGAGGAGTGGGCCTGTGAAAGATGGAAACGGGATAAATAAATACGGTCCAACCGAGAGTGGCGTGACCGATGGGCCTCCACCCGGACAAAGGTGAACGTGGAAGTGTCATCTGGGTGGTGGTCACGCCAGACGTCTACTAGGGAGTGATGTTCGACTATTTCTCGGAGAATGTTCGCAGCGGCCGGGCTCAGCTCGGCCCCTGAGCGGTCCTGTTCCTCGAGGGTGGTGTTAAAGTCCCCTCCCAGGACTAAGCACTCGTGTGAATCTAGGGTGCTGAGGAAGTCGGACACCCGCTGATAGAATTGCGGCCGCTTTGGGCTCATTGTCGGGGCATAGATGTTAACGAGGTTGACCACGAGCCCCTCCATACGGACTCGGAGATGCAGCAGGTGGCCCGGCATGGCCTCAGTGACCCCTAGCACCTCGGGCCGTAGGTTGGGGGAGAACAGGGTCGCCACTCCAGCTTGTTGGATCGTGAAGTGGATGAAGTAGACCCCGTCCCCGCACTCCAGCCGCCAGCTGTCCTCAGCGGTCGGATCCGTATGGGTCTCCTGCAGGAAAACCACAGAGTATCCCCCTTCCCGAAGGTAAGAGAGCACCTGGGACCTGCGGAGAGCCATCCTACAGCCCCTCGTTTTCAAAGTTGCAATAATGAGAGGCGTCATGTGGAGGGCTGGGGGGGTGGGGGTTCCTTGTTGGCGGGGGTGTTCGCAGCCCCCAGCGGGTCGTGCAACAATCTGTGACCCCTCCCATAAGTGAGTAAATCGTCACGGAAGCGGCGGGCCCGCCCGTAGGCCGCAGCACCGTGCCTTCCTTTCCCTCTACCCTCCTTTATAAGGGCCCTTTTGGCCTGGAGGATTTGATCAAAGTCCTCCCATAGCTGGAGAGCTAGCTGTACCCTGTTGCGGGAGCCACGGATGTCTTCTAAAAACTCTCGCAACGCTTTTCGCAGCTCATGGGGGGGTGGGGTTGCGTTTTCCGGGTTATTCCCTGGTGGGGCTCTTGGTGCAGCCTCGTGGTCCGCTGAGGCGGGCAGGCAGGGTGCAGACCACCGACGGGGCATCTGACAGCCTAAAGTTATTAGGTCCATCTCAAGCCTTGGGGTAGAAGAGGATGGGGGAGGGAAAATTGCAGCTCCTAATGGGTCGCGGCAGGAAAATGCAAAGGCTGCTCCCTGGGGGGGATCCGCAAAAAACGGGAAGGAAATAACCCCAGGGGCAGCAATAGCATTGCAGGAGGAGGTGGATTGGGCAGGGACAGGGATGGGGGCGGGGGTAGGGGTAGAGGCGAGGCTCTGGGCTTCGGGAGGCAAGCAGCTGAGAGGTGGTGCCTCCCGAACAGATTCGAGGGTTAAGGGGGTGGGGAGTGGGCTCCCAGTGACACTAGGCGCAGGCTCTGTGGTGGATTTGGCAGCCATGGCTTCAGGTGGTGGACCACCTTCTGCTGGGTGCTCGCCCGGGAAGGCGGTTAGGGGGAGGGAGCATGGGGAAAGGGGGACTGGGGTAAGGTTGCCCAGATCGAGGCCAGCTGGCAGTAGGTCATTCTCTCCCTGGTGACCGGGGTCAAACCTAGGGCCTCGATCTCCTCATACATGGAGGAGAGGTCGTCTTCTGCCACCCAGGGGGCTCTCCTCTGGCGCCCGCTACGACAGTCGCTTCAGGGTTGGCGGGGGTTCGGGTGATATTCGGGCAGAAGGGGCTTCCTCAGGGGTCTCGGAGGGGAGGGTCTCCCGTGGAGGGGAGATTCTACCTTCCAGTGCTGTTTTGCCTTCCCTTCCTGATACCGGCGGATGGATCTCTCTCATGGGCATAGCGGAAGGCTCAGTGTCAGTGCCTCCCTTCTTGGTCTTCCGGGGGGCCTCCGCATCGGATGGGTGCAGCGGAGCTCGAGCCTTCCGCTTGCCTTGCTTTCCCTGGACTAGGGTCCAGCCCTCCATAGCATCGTCTGGGGGCTGGTTAGCAGGGGTCGTGTCGGAGGGCAGAGGCGGTGGTTCAGAGGCTCGGGGGGGTAACGGTGAGGCAACATGGGGGGGGCGGTTCTCCTTGGGGCGGGCCCTCTCCTATGCCCGGTAATATCTTTGCTGCACCCTCCTCCATAGGCTCTGCTGGATCGTTAACAGCAAGGGCGGGGCTCCCTCGCTCGTCTGGGCGTTGTAGGGGAGGTGTCTCTTGGGCCCTGGCAGGAGCAGCGGTGGATCGAGCAGGAGGAGAGGTGGTTGCAGATCTCGGGCGGCCAGGGGCGTCAGCAACAACGGAGCCGATGTCCTGCCGGGTTTCGGGGGTCTCGGGTGCCCTTCCCCGCCGGTCCAGGGGGCAGTCTCTTTGGACATGCCCCGCTGATCGGCAGAGGTAGCACCGGGCCTCTCCTGTGGAATAGTAGACCCGATAGCGGGCTCCCTGGTAGGGGACTAGGAAGGACCCCTCAAGCGACTCTCCGTCACGCTCCGCCGGCGGTGGTAAAAGCTGCACTTGCCGGCGGAACGAAAGGACGTGATGGAGGGTGGGGTCCTTGCAGCCCAATGGTAGAGGGCTGATGACGGAAACGGGTTTCCCCAGGGTGGAGAGAGCGGGTAACAGGGCAGCATTGGGTAGAAAAGGAGGGACGGAGGTCAGGACTAGGCGGACGCCCAGGTCTTCTAGTGGCTCCAGGGGGACAAATACCCCCCCCGCCCACCGCCAGGCCCTTCTCCACCGCCTCCTGGGCGGCAGCCTCCAATGCTAAGAAAAAGACGACCTTCCCATACATTTTGGAGGCCACCACAATGGCCGTGGGTCCTACCACCCTCGCCAATGCCTGCACGTATGTCTCCACGTGGGGCGAGGCGGCCACCAGGAGGCAACGGACACCATGCTTCCTGGTCATGGTGGGAAAGGGGCCCCGGCCGCTAGTGATGGTAGCAGAGGCGGTGGGTGGGTGAGATGACGAGGCGGCAGGCGGGGGGGGGGGGCTGCCACCGCCCGGGCATACGCCCTGGGGGCCAGGGGAGGGACGCTCGCAGAGCTGGTGGAGAGAACAGCAGGGAGGGACGCCATGGTCGATGATGAGGCCACAACGGTGGGGGCAGCCTCTGCCATGGAGGGCTTGGTGGTTGTGGCTGGGCCCTTCCCCTTCTTCGCACCCTGGCCTTTCCGGCTAACCGGGGGGGCTTTCCTAGAATCTGGGGGGGCGGTGGGTGTAGCAGCGGTAATAGTCGCCCCGGTGCCTCTGGCTGCTGATGCCCCAGCGGGGGCGGTGGCAGGTGTTTTGGCAGCAGTGGTTGGGGGGAGGCTTGGGGGTTGGGCAGGGGGGTAAGTGGGGGAGGGGCAATTGAGGTTGTTAGAGGGGCCTCACCCCTCTCATTCCCCGCCATCATGAGCAGAGAGAGATGGGGAGACACCAGAAGGAGGAGGGGGGAGGGGGAAGCAGATTAACCACTTCTCCCTGTTGGTCTGCAGGCGGGGGGGGGGGCAAATGGGTCAGACTGGACAGGGGAAGGAAACAGGAGTTGGGGTCAGGTAGTAGGGGCAAACTGTGGGGTGGGCAGTCCGGGGGCGGGGTGGGGAACGCGGACCCACGCACGTTTGTCCAAAGAGTCTCGTTTGGTCGGCTGTTGTGTCTGGTCTGGATGATGGAATTCAGAGCAAGCAGTTGAGTCTAGAGGCAGATGGCAGGTTGCCAGCAGGGACGGACGGGGGCAGGGGCAGTGACGGTTGTAGTAGTGTTGCGGGGGGGGGGCACCGATGGATCGGGAGGCAGCTCCGTGCCACACCCCCTGTGCCCCTACAAACGCAGTTAAGACACAGTCAAACTCCCCCCACACGAAAGTACAGTTCAAAAGTTACTCAGTCTTACGGCCCCCTCCACAATGATTTGTAGCTTCCCTGGGTGATGTCTTTATCAGCTGTCTTCTCTCCCGGGCTTTGTGGAGCATTCCAGAAATGCCAAGCAGATAAGAAGACGATTAATTACGGATCCACAAATGAACAGCAAAACGGCTGGGTCTGGGGGCGTCCACTCCCCTCCTCCAGGGAGCGGGTCGGCAGTCCTCCCCCCCTCCTCCGGGGGTTTCAGCTGAAGCAATAGCAGCGTCCGAGGGCAGGCGTGGGGGGCTGGCAGGCAAGCTGGCAGCCGACCAGCACTCGAACGGCAGCAGAAAAACAGCAAAAAAAAAAAAAATCCGAAGAAAAAGCGTCTGGCCCGGTCGGCGGGGGGAGGGGGGGGAACTGAAGCAGGGGCAAAAAGCAAGGAAAGCCCAGGCCAGAGGGCAGCAGGAGAGTGTTAGAAGGGAGCCTTATTCCCTGTAGAGGGAAGAAAGTTTCCTATAAATTAATTAAAGCACCTGAAGCCAATTAAAGCACCTGAAGCCAATTAGAGAACCTGAAGCCAGTCACCTGATAAAACTCCCCTGCTTCAATCAGACAGGGGAAGGAGTTGAAGCAGAGTGGATTGGTGTTGGAGCAGAGAGCAGTCTGGAGGAGTTGAAGCAGAGTGGATCGGTGTTGGAGCAGAGAGCAGTTTGGAGGAGTTGAAGCAGAGTGGATTGGCGTTGGAGCAGAGAGCGGTTTGGAGGAGTTGAAGCAGAGTGGATCGGCGTTGGAGCAGAGAGCAGTCTGGAGGAGTTGAAGCAGAGTGGATCGGCGCTGGAGCAGAGAGCAGTCTGGAGGAGTTGAAGCAGAGTGGATTGGAGTTGGAGCAGAGAGCAGTCTGGAGGAGTTGAAGCAGAGTGGATCGGCGTTGGAGCAGAGAGCAGTCTGGAGGAGTTGAAACAGAGTGGATTGGCGTTGGAGCAGAGAGCGGTTTGGAGGAGTTGAAGCAGAGTGGATTGGTGTTGGAGCAGAGAGCAGTTTGGAGAGGTTGAAGCAGAGTGGATCGGCGTTGGAGCAGAGAGCAGTCTGGAGGAGTTGAAGCAGAGTGGATCGGCGTTGGAGCAGAGAGCAGTCTGGAGGAGTTGAAGCAGAGTGGATTGGCGCTGGAGAAGAGAGCAGTTTGGAGGAGTTGAAGCAGAGTGGGTTGGCGTTGGAGCAGAGAGCAGTTTGGAGGGAAGCAGAGGAGAGTTTGGAGAAGTGCTGCGGTGGGCTAAGAAGACCAAGACCCTAGGTAAAGGGACACCTGGTTTGTGCAGAGGGAGGGCAGGAAGCCGCACAAGCTGAAGGGCTGGAGAGGGAAGTAGCCCAGGGGAAGGAACCACTAGTTCTAGTGGTTTACCGCTCTCCCTAGGGCCGCTGGGCTGGGACCGGGAGTAGACGGCAGGCCCTGGTCCCTCCCTCTTCACTCTCCTCCTCTAGGACACTAGTGGGGCAGTTAATACCCCAGTTCAGGGTTGAGAAACGGTGCCCTGAACCCTCCCCAAGAAGAGAAAGCACGAGACCCATCAAAGTAGTGCCGGCAATTTGCCACAATATATATATATAATATAGTCTTCTGTCCGGTGAAAAAAATTTCCCTGGAATCTAACCCCCTCATTTACATTAAGTCTTATGGGAAAATTGGATTCTCTTAACTTTGTTTCGTTTAAAGTGGCATTTTTCAGGAACATAACTACAACGTTAAGTGAGGAGTTCCTGTACGTCAACTTCAGCTATGTTATTTACGTAGCTGAAGTTGTGTAACTTAGATCAATCTCCCCCTCTAGTGTAGACCAGGCCTCAGTGAGTGCAGGCTTGAAGGCCCAACTCCTTAAAGAACAGGATTGAGAATCTGGGTGTATGTCCTTTGTCTTTACTAGAAAGAACGGTGCTAACTAGCATGTGGTAACTAATGGCATATCTACACTACAAACTTTTGCTGCCACAAGTTACTTTAGCATAAAGCCACCGCAGTTAGTATATCACTTGCGCATGTGCATACTTGGCTCCATGAGTCAGCATTGTGCATACTCACCAGGAGTCTTTGTTTCAATGCACAGTGTGGTGCACCATGCGTAGGTATCCCAGCATCCAATTTGCCTTTTCCACTGCACTGTGTTTTGGGAAGTTTACACAATGTACGGTGAGGCACAAACAAATCACGCTGGGTTGACTGGGACTGCAGGGTCAAGTTTCCATCCCATCATGCAACTTTCTTCACCCCATAATGCCATCTCAATCCCATAATTTTCACTCCTATTTTGAAAATCCCACAAACCCACGCAGGACTTGTTGTGGCCACCATCTCTGACAGAAGCATGGAGCCTGCACACCTCGGCACGATTGTCATGAGCATTGCACACACAGGAGGCATGCTCATCTGGCATTTACAAAGCTGGAAGAAGAGCCAGGGGGGAACAGGACGATTTCCTGGAGAGCAGATTGCTGTGGGACGTAGCGAGAACCAATTCCAGGTTATTGGCGACATTCACAGATCAGGTGCAAATGGTGGAGTGCCACTTCTGGGCACTGACTGGTGGGATCACATCGTAATGCAGGCTTGGGATGACAAGCAGTGGCTGCAGAGCTTTCAGATGCCACATTCCTGGATCTGCGTGCCAAGCTTGCCCCAGCCCTCCAGTGCAGGGAAACCAAAGTGAAAGCTGTACTGACAGTGGAGGAGCGAGTGGCAATTGCACTGTGGAAACTTGCAATGCCAGATTGCTCCTGGTCAATGGGAAATCATTTTGGAGTTGGAAAATTCACAGTGGGGGCCATTGTCATGCAAGTGTTCAGGGCTATTAATTGCCTCCTGCTATGCAAGACTGTGACTCTCAGCAATGTGCAGGACATCACAGATGGATTTCCAGCAATGGGGTTCCCGAACGATAGAATGATAGACAGCAATATATCCCTCTTTGGGCATGAGACCATGTTGCCACAGAATACATCAACAGAAAGGACTATTTTTCTATGGTTATGCAAGCGTTGGTAGATCTCTGGGTGTCCTTCACTGACATCAGTGTTGGCTGGTCAGGGAAGGTGTATGATACTCGCATCTTTAAAACCCAGGAATGTTCAGAAAGCTATAAGCAGGTACTTTCTTTCCCGGCCAGTGGATTACCATTGGCAATGTTGAAATGCCAATTGTGATCCTGGGGGACTTATCCTACATCTTGCTCCCCTGCCTCATGAAGCCATACATCAACCACCTCGACAGCACCAAAAAAAAGAGTCAACTACCAGCTTAGCAGATGCAGAATGACAGCTGAATGTGCCTTTGGTGGACTGAAGGGGCGCTGGTGTTGTTTAGTCACAAGGTTGAATCTCAGTGAGAAAAATATCTCAATGGGTATAGCTGCCTGCTGTATCCTACATAATATCTGTAAAGCAAAGGGGGGAAAGTTGCCATCAGGGTGGACGTGGAGGCTGAGTTTAAACAGCCAGACACAAGGGCAATCAGAAGAGCTCAACACAGAACTATATTGTTCAGGGAGCCATGAAAGAGCCCTTTAACAGGGAGTCACAGTAATGTGTTGTGGTGTACTGTGCTCTACCTGGCCCTGCGGTTTGGGGGCCTGTTAGAAATTGTGTGATGCTTGGTGCATATCTATGAATATAATATGGACAATGCACCTATTAATTTTGTGGTACTTGCTGTACATTTATGATCATTACACTCTGTCACTGATCCTATGAGTTGTATCACAGTGTACAATAACAAGTAAGTGGGTACTTTCACTACCACCAGGCATTCTGCAACATATGTTGGGAACAAATAAAGATGAGTTATTTTCCAAACAATCCAGTTTTATTGAGTAACGAAAACACTTAAAAATTCTGTGCAAGTTAAAAGCAAATACATTAAGACCTTAATAAATTTATGGAACAGAGCTTAAAGAAGAGGAAGGAACGTTCACGTCCATTTTAGCTACACAAACACAAACATCAATGGCCATTAGCTAAGATTGCTAAACCTCTGACTGCCAGGTGCTGGGACTGGATGGCAGGGGATGGATCACTCAATAATTGCCCTGTTCTGTTAATTTCCCCAGAAGCATCTGGCTCTAGCCACCATTCGAAGACAGGATATTGGGCTAGATAGACCAGTGGTCTGACCCAGTATGGCCATTCTTATGTTAACGGTGGCTCTCACAGTCAATGTATGTGAAGCTGTGGTTGCCGTAATGTCTTCCAGGGTGCAGTGGTAGGGGTAGGGATGCAGCCGCTGATGCCATGTGGAATGCTGAGGGGGCTGTAGGGAGGTGCAGTAATGGAGTTCTCCATGGACTTGAAATGGAGGCGAGCCCAGAATTATTTAACCTGTAGGTCCAAAAGAGCCTGCAACATCTGTCTTTGCTGCCAGAGAAGCCCCATTCTGCCCTGGTGTGTCTCCCTCTCCTTTTCGTGCACTTTTCTCCTGTTGCTCTTTCCTTCTCCAACATTCATCCTCCAGGCCCTCTGTTCACAGTCTGATGCAGCACTGGCTTGCAGGATCTCGCTGAACACGTCATCCCGAGTCCTTGTCTCTCTCCTCTTTATGTGGCTCAGGCGTTCCATGCACAGCTACAGATAAAACACACAGAGGTACCATTGTCGGTATGGTCACAATGGAAAGTGAAAGTTAGGATTCAGGACTTCCCTCCCTTGCTTCCCTAAAGCTTTAAATAAGACCTTTAAACAAGATGCTTCTGCTTCACAGTACTTGTGCATGGCGCCACTCACAGCACCAGCGATGGTGAGTATGGCACGCCAAGGGTGAGGAATTGTGGAGGGAATTGCTCAATTGCCTGTAACTATATGGGAGTCTAGTGCAACGGCACTGAATACTGGCACCATTTTTCATAGGCAGAGGTGATTTTAGCTGATATCCCACTCCTGAGGATAACAAAGGCACAGAGAGCACAGCTGCTGCTGGCATCCCAAAACCACCCAGGCCCCTACACTGCTAACCTGTGTACTGCGATGGTGCCTGCTGAAATTATCATTGACTGGGATGGGAAGTTGTCCTACAGCAGAGGAAGAAATAAGGCAGCCCTCCTCAGAAACCTTGGGGAGAGGATTGCTTAGTTTAGTATATCTAGGAGAATTTCATCGAGATCTCTCAGGAGGATCCAAGGGATATCCCCATGTACACAAACATACTGCTCCCCATGGCCCCCCTCCCTTCCTAACTGTATAGGGAAATGAAAAGCCCATAATACTACTCTTGTTGTTGTACCACTAACCCTTCTAGAATGAGTAAATTAGTGAAAAGTTGACAGCTGTTTCCTGTTAATTTGGGGGCGTCATCAGTACATCATTGTAATGGGAAATACATTTACACACTTACCCGAGGTTCCTTCCCCAGCAACAGGCTTGCCTGTTGCCTGCTGGGACTGACTGGACTGCAGTGAAGTCTCAAACACTTCCTGGCTAATGGCACAGATGGATCCCCCAGTTGGATGCCCCTCATCCTCCTTCTCCGCCTCCTCATCCTTGCTGTTCATGCCAGGGGCATGTGACTCAACTCCTCGGGGGTATCCATGGTGGTATTCAGGGTGGGGATGGGATCTCCACCAAGTATGGCATGCACCTTTTTGTAAAAGAGTCAGGTCTGAGGCTCAGCACATGATTGACTGTTGGCCTCCCTGGCCTTCTGATATGCTTGCCGCTGTTTCTTCGCTTTCACTTGGCACTGCTGCCAGTCCCTGTCATACCCCTTCTCCTTCATCTCCCATGTAACCGGTTTGTAGACGTCCATATTTCTATGGCTGGTCTGTAGCTGTGTTTGCATAGCCTCTTCTTCCCATAGGTCCAGGAGATTCAATATCTCCCATCTTCTCCAAGCTGGAGCACGCCTGAAGCATGTAGCCGGCATGGTCAGTTGGGCAAATGCACATAACAATGGAGAGCTGCTAGGTGTGGTCATCAAGATGGACAATCAGGAAAATGCATTTGAAAAGTTCGCAGGGCTTAGAAGAGGTGAGGGGGACTTTCGATTTCCATGATCCCAGGGCAGTGGAGTTCACAACTGTGACCAGAGTGGTCAGTGTCAGGCATTGTGGGATAGCTGCTGGAGAACTGTTAGGGTCAACATATGTAATGCAGTGTCTACATTCACACTGTGTTGACCTGTGCACATCTACCATGGCTCAACACTGTTCGGGGAGGTGGTGTTTCTATGTCAGCGGAGTTCTACTGGAGTTCATACTGCTTCAGGCAGCCTTAGTTCCTATGTTTGTATATCCAGGGGGTCAACAAAAGTTGAAGCTGCAAGTATATTATCCCTTGTTCCACCCATAAATCTATCAACAACCCACTGTTACCTGGGATTTTCAGAACCCCACAACAGTGGTAACTTACCTAGTTCACTCCAAGCTGTGTGGGGGAAGGGATAGCTCAATGGTTTGAGCATTGGCCTGCTAAACCCAGGGTTGTGAGTTCATTCCCTGAGGGGGCCATTTAGGGATCTGGGACAAAAATGGGAGATTGGTCCTGCTTTGAGCAAGGGGTTGGACTAGATGACCTCCTGAGGTCCCTTCCAACCCTGATATTCTATGAACAATCAATAGGAACACAGCAACTCTGTCCGATCAAGGATTAGATGCCAGTCAGTATGCTCTTGTCTAACGCTGCAGTTTATTAGATTTAAACACACACAGACATAAGCAACAGGTTTAGAACATCCCAGATATTTACCTAACATCTGGAATGGAATTGAATAAATAATAGCTAGTTCGAAGAGGTCAGTTGCTCACCCTTCAGGGAGAAAAGATGTCAGAAAAAACATCTCTCAAGCTCCAGAGGAATGCTCCAAAGTACACTCTATTATTTAAACTTTTTATAGCTAACTTCTACAGAACACATAGGTCATAATTGTTGGGATGGTGCCAAATTGGTGTGGCCATGCTGAATGAATAGTGTGAGCATAACTTGATATGACTTAAACCTGGCTGAAGAATTGCAGAGGATCCTGGGAGCAGGGCCCCTTTAAGCAGAAGCAGATTTGATAAAGGACTGGCAAAGCCTGCACGTGAGATTGATATTGAACCTATTGGTCGGCAAATATGGGCCCATGCAACAGTAAATATCACATGCATAAAGTTCCAGCATGGAGCACAGGCTGACCTGGTTATAGTGACCCTACAGCAAGGACACCACGCAGAGAGACAGAGTGAATGATTGATGAGTGAGTAAACGTGGAGTGTTCTTTGCTCGGGACCCCCCCCAGCCCCTTCCAAAATACTAATCAGACAAAATTAATAACTGCATGCCCACTAGGTATGTTTTTGAGACATGTGACTCCTTTGAGGAAAAAGAGTATAAGAATCAAGCAAAGTTAATTAATGTCAGAGAAAGGAGAGAGGGGATTCCTTAATTAACGCTCGAAGAAGCAATGCTGCTAGACAGAGTAGCCAAAACTCTGCTCCATGGGCTTTGGTAGGACTGCGACCAGAGGGGTTTGCAGGCAGCCAAGGCCTTGCCTTGAGGGAATCTGAGACAGACCAGAGAGCTGAGGAGACCAGACCTGGAGAGAAGAAGTCGTTCATAGAATTGGTAACCACCTTCTCTGTTTCCAAGCAGGAACTGTGTGAGGCTAGTGTATGTTTGTGAAAGGGAGGCTCGCTAAGAGGAACGTATAGCTCTTAATGTATAGTTCTTAATGCCTAACACAGGAGTTATGTGCTTAATGTAGCCCTTTACTGCTTGTGTAATTCCTTCGCAAATAAACTGCTGTGTATGCAAGATAATTACTGTGGACCTTTTTCACTGGTATGACAGTAATCTGCTCCACTGGGAGCCATTAAAGCTCCATTCAGGGGTAGTAGCCCCCTGGTGCCAACATTAATAACCCCGACTGGATCATCACTTTTCCTAACTTTCAATAAACTTCTAATATCAGACGAGCCCAGACTCAAGGTCTTCCACTGATTTATCTTCTTTTCAGTCTCAGTTGTTGACTTGTCTTTCCCCTTCTCCCATTCTGATTAGCAGAAACTGCCAGCTAGATTTTGACCTTGCTTCTGAAAGCCTGTTTCCAAATTAACCCTTAACGATGTGGTGTTCTATTTCATTACTTCATGGTGGCTGATTGCACATAATATGGTTGCAATTAGCTTCATCATATTCTGGGGTATACACATCCCTCAAGTCCAGGGCACCACCACCCCCTAGAGATTCAGTGGATGGGCAGGGGGTTGGGGTTGGAAGAGCCATACCTGAATCTCCTTTGCATGTGGTAGCACTGGGGACCATCTAGTCCTACATTTGGAGCCTGAAACAAGTTCACAATGTACCTGGCTGATTTATATTGCAGCTTGAGCTTCACTGCTGCCTCCTGCATGTTACTCCATACGCGACCGCGTTCATTTGAGCTCTGCTGGATGTTTAACTGCCGGCCCCTTGAGAGAGCAGCAGCCCCAGGACATTACCACAAGGGAAGAGCAAAACGGGCATGTGATGGCATCAAACCAGCCCAGTGTTTGCAATGTCCCAAGGGACAAGAATAAATGATTTGTGTTATAATGGCAAAGCTGACCCCGTGAATGACTAAAGCAAAGCCCCTGGCTTTTAATTTTTTAAAAACAGATTGCAGTCTATCTGGTTTTAAATCGATTGAAATGATCCCCACAAAGCGGAGAAAGAGGTTTAAAAAAAATGAATGCAGCAAACACTTTTCTGAATAGCAAGAGCAGAGCTATGGGTAGTAATCCAGAGTTGTACAGCTCTGCAGAGAGTTTAATGGACTCAGAATGTACATGGCTTTTTTGCTGGATGCACCAACACTAGATTTGGCTGGAAGTCATTTCTCAAGCAACATTTCCAAGAATTTCAATTAACAAATAATAATGTATTGCTTATGTTACAGCAGCACATAGCGGCTTTGACTGTCATTAGGCCCCTGTTGTGTTAGGTGCTGTACAAACACATAGAAAGAGACAGTCCTTGCCTTGAAGAGCTCAATCAAAATAGACTGAGGATGATAGAAAGGAAACATTATTATGTTCCTTTTTGAGCAGAGAAACTGAGGCACAGAGAGATCAACAGATTTGCTCAAGGTCAAGCAGGGAGTCTATGGTAGATGCAGAAATTGAACCAACTTCTCATGCAGTGCTTTGATCCCCAGAGCATCCTTCTTGTCTGTTGAGATGTCGCCTTGGCCAAAGGGTATTAGCAAAGTTGCGAGTTGGAAAGTGTGATTATTTGAACTCTTAGCCTCCTGTGATGGGTTGGATCACAGAAACCCCCTTGGGGATGCCAACTGATGTGCCAAGACTACTTCTGCCCCTGCTTTCCCTCTCTGCTTAGGACTCCAGCACCCTATCTTGCTGAGCCAGACATGCCAGTTTGCTCCAACACAGACCCAGGGTCTGAACCACGTGCCCCAAAGATGCAGACTTAGCTGAAAGCAACTTAAGAAATGTTCCTGTCTTTAACACTCAGATGCCCAACTCCCAATGGGATCCAAACCCCAAATAAATCTGTTTTACCCTGTATAAAGCTTATGCAGGGTAAACTCATAACTTGTTCACCCTCTATAACACTGATAGAGAGATATGCACAGCTCTTTGTGCCCCCCCCCCGGGGTATTAATACATACTCTGGGTTAATTAATAAGTAAAAAGTGATTTTATTAAATACAGAAAGTAGGATTTAAGTGGTTCCAAGTAGTAACAGACAGAACAAAGTGAATTACCAAGCAAAATAAAATAGAACATGCAAGTCTATGTCTAATACAGTAAGAATTCTGAATACAGATAAAAACCTCACCCTTAGAGGAATTCCAGTAAGCTTCCTTTTACAGACTAGACTCCTTCTAGTCTGGGTCCAGCAATCACTCACACCCCCTGTAGTTACTGTCTTTTGTTCCAGTTTCTTTCAGGTATCCTTGGGGGTGTAGAGGCTATCTCTTGAGCCAGCTGAAGACAAAATGGAGGGGTCTCCCAGGGGTTTAAATAGACTTTCTCTTGTGGGTGGATACCCCTCCCTCCCCCTGTGTAGAAGTCCAGCTACAAGATGGAGTTTTGGAGTCACATGGGCAAGTCACATGTCCATGCATAACTCAGAACTTACAGGTAGCAGCCATGGGTCACATGCTACCTTGAACGTCCTCAAGTAGACTTCTTATGTGGATTGGAACATTCCAAGATCCATTGTTCCTTAAGTGCTTCTTGATTGGCACATTCTTTTCTCAAGAATCTGACCAAATGCTTTACAAAGGCTACTTAAAAATCAACCCAGTACACAGCCAATATTCATAACTTCGAATACAAAAATGACACATGCATACAAATAGGATTAATAGATTCAGCAGATCATAACCTTTATAGAGATGGAGTACTTGTGGCACCTTAGAGACTAACCAATTTATTTGAGCATAAGCTTTCATGAGCTACAGCTCACTTCATACGAAAGCTTATGCTCAAATAAATTGGTTAGTCTCTAAGGTGCCACAAGTACTCCTTTTCTTTTTGCGAATACAGACTAACACGGCTGTTACTCTGAAACTTTTATAGAGATATGTTACATGGAATATGTAGCATAAAACATATTCCGGTTATTTCATATATACATTCATAAGCACATTTCCATAAAGCCTCATGGGGAGCACCGTCTCACCTCTCTCACCACAAGAGCGGAAACTCCTTTCGCATTAAACTAAGAGAAAAAAATATTTATTGCAGGTAATTGAAAGTCACCTAGAATAAAAAGGCCTGGAAATGCATTTAAATTTCATTCAGTGAACACCCCATTTACTGTCTATTCTCTGTACATTAGCAGGGAGAATTGGCAACACTGTGAAGAAAGGATATCATTATCCAAGCCTCAGACAAGTGGTATATGTTGAAGTGATGCAGGGGAAAGCGTGTTGCAATTACAGCTCATTATGATTCTATCCTGGCTGCGACATACAAAAGGGACAATGTTGAGGTGCATCCAGTGTGACACCACTTGACGGCTTCTTGGAATCGAGTTATTTCCACGCAGAGATCAAAAACAGAGAGATGGCAAAAGAGCCAGGCTTCTTCAAAAAATAAGCTTATGGTCTTCAGTTTGGATTTTGTGCACCAATGCGATAAATCTGTCTCTGTAGGTATTTGTATTGCATTTGTCAACTTGATGTCTGAGACCCCCAACAAACCAGAAGAAGAAAAGGCCAACACAAGACTAGAGGCTGAGTTTTTTTTTTAAAAGTGACCAGTTAAAAAATCCAATTTAATTTCTGCAAAATAAATTTGATTTCAGTCAAAATGTTTTCTGGGCAGTTTTGATTTTTTTGATGACCAAAAAAAAAAAAAATGAAAAGAAAACAAAAATGTTCATTGGTGTTGAATTGAAATTTTTGCTTTGTTTTGGGACTTTCAAAAACGGTAACAGACAGAAAATGTCAATTACAAACTAAGTGAAGGATTTTGTTTCCTTCTGAATTACTTGAATTGGGAAAAAAAAACGTTTCATTTGAGAGGGCTGTGAGGACCTTGAGAGAGATCGAAATGAGCTAGGTGAATGGGCAACACAATGCCAAATGACATCCCAAGCTGACAAATACAGAGTAATGCATATTGGAGGAAAACACTTAAAGTATTCAGATACTTTACAGCAGTGGTTCTCAACCTATTTACCGCTGTGGGCCGCATGTGAGGCCCACACTGTATTATGTAGTCCGCATTCAATACTACCTGAGGGTGTCACATGGGCCGCAGCTCTGTGCTGATTGGGCAGCAAGCGGCCCATGGGCTGCAGGTTGAGAACCACTGCTTTACAGGGAGCTAAATTAACCCTATCAACTCAAGAAAAAGACCTAGGTGTCTTTAAACACAGCTCAATAAAGACCTCGTCACATTTTACATGTCGGGCTTGCTACATCAGTCCTTACATATAGAATCTGTCGAACTCAACTGGAGTCTTTCGTGCACCAGGAGTGGGGCATCGTACCCTGTATGATGCCCCAAAATCTTCAGTGGCAGCAACCTAGATGCAGGTCTTCATTTTGGAGCAGCTGAATTTTAAAGCTGCAGCTGAAAAGCTTTTAAAGATTCTTCCTGTGAACGCAAACTGGGATCTGCCTCCACTGTCAACATTCCTAGTCCTCATTATTCACACTGAGGCTTAATTAGGAAATTACTCTGCTTTTACTGTATGAGTTTTGGTGCCTGTCTATTCTTATTTGCACAACAGCAGTCTCAGAGTCATAAAGGAGGAAGTCAGCTTTAATTATTTTAATGCTCCCTTTATGAATTAGCACAGGTCTTTCTTAAATGTGAACACTTGGCATTTTATTACTCGCGCCAGATTCTGACTTAATTTAGGCTCAGTGCAGGCCAGGTGACTTCACTGAAGTTGGCCTTTCTAGCGCCTTTCATCTGTTTATCTCAAACCACTTTACAGAGGTGGACAAATCTTCTGCTTGGTTTAAAAAGGAAATTGAGGTACAGAGGTTGAGTGATTTGCACAAGGCTACACAGTGAGTCAGTAGTGGAGCTGGGAGTAAAACCTAGTTCCTCTAACTCTCTGTTGTAATCACTAGCTCAGAGCCCTTCTGTTTATAGCAAATAAACCTTAAGTTTCAACATCTGAGATGGAAAAGGAAAAGCACCTACCTGGAACTGGTTGCAGACAGATGGTGGAACTAGTGACTGTTTAACTTCTAGAGGTTTGGCTCTGATAAGTAACAACTGAGTGAAGTGTGCAGGATGAAACCCAAAAGCATGTGCCTGCTCCAAGGTTGCGTAACAACATTATTTTGGGGAAGTTCTCTGTTATACCAGAGGTCAGAGAAGATGGTCACAATGGTCCATCTGGCCTTGGAATCTATGAATCTATGGCAACTGCCCAACCATGCTTATCTGTAGAACCCATTTTGGCAGAAAACTAGGTCAATTTACAGTTTAACACCAAAGCTTAGCTGAGCTTTGTCCAAATCTGTTAGGCCTGCAGAAGTGACCTGGAAAAAAACAGTGACCTACTTTCCCTTAACTGTTGTCCTTCTAGATGGGTTGCACATGTCCAGTCCACTGTAGGTGTGTGTGCACCCCCTGCACAGATGTCAGAGATTTTTCCCCTCAGCAGTATCCATTGGGATCCCTTTGTTGCTGCAGGCCACTGTGTACTGATATAAGAGAGCGGAGTCACCCCAACTCCCCCATCAGTTCTTTCATACTGAACAGACGTTGATAGAGAGGGGAAGGTGGATGGGTTGTAGAATGGTCATGTGCAACATCAGTTATGGAAAGGTAGGGAACCGTTTTTTCTTCTTCCATTGATTGCACATGTCCATTCCACTGTAGGTGACTCACAAGCAAACACCCATGGAGGTGGGTTTGGAGTCTATCTGAACAGTCATCGTAACAAACCGTCCGAAACTGGCATTGAAGAATGAGGGAAGTACTTGAGCAAATCATGTCAAGTCAACCTAATAGCTTTCTTGGAAGGGTAACAAGCCTTATGGATACAGGGAAGCGGTAGCTGTGATATATCTTGACTTTAGTAAGGCTTTTCATACTGTTTTGCATGACCTTCTCATAAACAAACTAGGGAAATACAACCTAGATGGAGCTACTATAAGGTAGGCCCATAACTCATTGGAAAATCATTCCCAGAGAGTAGCACTTATAAAGTCTGCAGATGATACCAAGCTGGGAGGGGCTGTAATTACTTTGGACGTTAGGATTAAAATTCAAAATGATCTGGACAAAACCGGAGAAATGGTCTGAAGTAAATAGGTTGAAATTCAATAAGGACTAATGCAAAGTACTAGGTTTAGGAAGGAACAATCAGTTGCACACATACAAAATGGGAAATGACTGCGAAGGAAGGAGTACTGAGGAAAGGGATCTGGGGTCATAGAATATCACAAGCTAAATATGAGTCAACGTGTAATACTGTTGCAAAAAAAGCAAACATCATTCTGGGATGTATTAGCGGGAGTGTTGTATGCAAGACCTGAGAAGTAATTCTTCTGCTCTACTCCACACTGATTAGGTCTCAAGAGGAGCATTGTGTCCAGTTCTGGGTGCCACATTTCAGGAAAGATGTGGAAAAATTGGAGAAAGTCCAGAAAAGAGCAACAAAAATGATTAAAGATCTGGAAATAATGACCTGGAGAAGAGAAGACTGAGAGGGGACATGACAACAGTTTTTAAGTACATAAAAGGCTGTTATGAGGAGGGGGAAGAAAAATTGTTCTTGTTAAGCTCTGAGGAGAGGACAAGAAGCAATGGGCTTAAATTGCAAGTTGGGCAGTTTAGGTTGGACATAAGGAAAAGCTTCCTAATTGTCAGGGTGGTTATGAACTGGAATAAATTGCCTAGGGAGGTTGTGAAATCTCCATCATTGGAGATTTTTAAGAGCAGGTTAGAGAAAGACCTGTCAGGGATGGTCTAGAAGATAATACTTAATCCTGCCAGGAGTGCAGAAGACCGGACTAGATGACCTCTTGAGGTCCCTTCCAGTCCTACAATTCTATGAATTAATCAAGTCTGGAATCACTCTGACAACCATCACCAATGGTAAGAAGGAACTGAGGGGGGTCTGGAGTTGCTTCGCTCTCTTATACCAGCACACAGATGCAGTGTCAGAGAGCACTGGAGCCACCCCGATGGGTAGCACTGAGGGAAAAAAATCTCTTACTTCTGTGCATGGGGCACACACATGCCTTCAGTGGAATTGACTTGCAACCATTCAAAGAAGAATCTTGCTATCTCAAGATCTACTCTTCCAGATCAAGCTAGCAGTACTATTAGAAGAGACTTCCTCAGTATTTTTGATTTCTTCCATTCATCTTAATGAGAGCTGATTGTCCTCAGGACCTCAGAAAATCAAGACATTTATTTAGGCGCCTAAATATGCCTGTGTAGCCTGATCCACAGCCCAATGGAGTCAAGGGAGTCAATGAAGTCAAATCAGGCCTTTAGGCACCTACGTTTCAAAATGTTGGCTGTAGTCAACTGGTTTAGCTTCTTGTAAGCCTGGTGATAATACTTGCCTTCTCCACTGAAATGCAATGAGCTCTAATTAACAAATGTTTGCAAAGTACTTCAAGATCCTGAGATTAAAAGTGTAGACGTGCAAAGCAACGTTATTAATAAGTCTATTTTATCTCACATCTGATACCGTACTGTAGCTTCCCAGTTCAGTAACAAGGACCGTGGACTTTAATGGGTTTCAAAAAGGCAGAGTGTCTGACAGTAATTTCATTCCTTTGAAGCTAATCAACTTGTTGCATTGCAGCCAATAAAAACCGAGAGGCCGCTCCATCATGAAAGCTGCAGTCCAAGAGGGACTTCTTTCAAATGGTAGGTGTTTTTCAAACCTTCTCATTAAAATCACTGACTTGCTATCTGAAGCCACTGCTTATTTCAGCCCCCCGAAAAATCCTTCACTGAGAAGGATTAGTGCAGTAGCCAGATAAGGATAAAAATGGCCACCCCGGAGGGGAAAGATGGAGGAACAATTCTGCAGGGGCAGGCCAAGCTTGAGCTGGACCAGAACTCCGTTTGGCAGACCAGTGGTGAAGGAGGTGAGAGCTAAAGTGACTCTAGGTTCTAATAATTCAGTTCAAAATAAACCACATCTTCTAGACTCTAAGGTCAGGGGCTTCTTTATATGTGTATAAAGTCTGGCATACTGGAGTGCTATCGGCAACAAATACTAATACGGACACCAGAAAAAAGTTTCTGCAAAATATTCCCTAGCCAAGACGGAGCAAGGCAGATGGTTAATCCTGGTGTCCCATCTCTGTGGCACTGATGTGTGGCCTGCAGAACACCAGAATTGGCATTGCTCACTGGTGGGCTGGAGGTAACAGAGAGTTACTGGTTTAACTGAAGGTGTGTTTTGAAATGGATTTAGTTCAATTGGTGCAAACTCTTGCTTGCACACACTTCAATCATTTTCAACCTGGCCTACTGGCTTTGACTACTATCAAATTAGCTTCTCTTGGACGGAATGCAAGCGCCGGTGCAAGGGGGTTGCCCCAGTCTAACTTAATCCATTTAGAAACCAATGTTTCTAAACCCACCTTGCTAGAGTCTATGCCTTGGAGAGAGGAAAAAAACATGAGAAACTAGGTCCTGATCCTGCAGACGTAACCCACGGGTGAGCGTGTGTCACAGCAACGGCCCTGTGCCTAATTCTCAGAGGATGTGAATCTGGTACAGCACCAACGAGAGGGGTTTAGCTCAAGCTGTAGCAGATTGTGCTTTTTGCTCGGGAGGTCCCTACTTCAATTCTCAGCATGACAGCCGTTACACAAACACTTATGGATGTGCATAAAGTTAAGCACATAAGCAATGTCAATAAAGTCAGGGCTCAACCTTAATTTGCAGGAGGCTGCACAAATTGCTTGCAAATAACTTACAAGAGCAGCCTTCCCAGTGGATTCATGTGGAAGGTTTCAATTAAAGAATGGCACTTTGAATCCATCACATTATCCATCTTAAGCAGCGCCTGGCTGAGGTTCGTTAGCTTTTGGCAATTATGTAAAGTAGTTCCATTAAAAAAAAAAACAGATTATTAAGGCTTGTGAGCTATGAGAGTAATCCATGACAGGTGTGATAAAGGGAAATAATATTTGTATATTTGCATTTTGATTAGCATAATGAGGAAACAACAATTTGGATAAAAAATAAACTAGAAAATCTAATGGGATATATGAATTTAATGGCACGAAAAACTGAATCCTTACCAACGTTGGGGCTCATGAAAGAGTGGGACAAACAGCGCTTGCTAAGTCAAATCAGGCATAGTATAGAAAGTCACTGTGCAAGCTTTTGTATGGTTTTAGAGTTAAGGGCATTGGACAGGGCCTCAGGAGATCTGGGTTCAGTTTTCATCTCTGCCACAGAGTTCCTGTGTGATCTTGGGCAAATCACTTAATTCCTCTGGCCCTCAGTTCCCCATCTCTAGAAGGGAGATAATAATACTGCCTTGGTCATCTTGGCTGTACACTGTAAGCAAGATCAGGACCTCTTATGCTAGCCACTGTACATATCACAAGAAATTGACATATTCCTGAAGCTCTTGCGAGTTAAATCAACAAAGGGATGATTATAATCCCCCATTTTATAGCAGGGGAATTGAGATACAGAGATTAATGGCCAGTTTTTAAAAGGTGTTTAGGTGCCTAAAGATGCAGAGGGGCGCTTCTGAAAATCTGCTTGGTGCTTAATTCCCTTTGGCCAAATCCACAAAGGGGACTGAGGCTCAGTGTTGCAATGCCTAATGTGTAGGTACCCACAGCCCTGAGTTAGGCATCCAGGCTTCCTAAGCAATGCACCTAAGAGTTGGATCCACAAAAGCCAGCAATCTGAGCAGGGAGTTACCTAGGCTAGCCAATAGGGTATGATGAGGAGAGGTGTGGGTCCTAAGCCGCACCCCATAAAGGGACTTACCTGCCTCCCTCCCAGAATAGAGACTAAGGCTGCATCTACACTACGAGCTAGTGGTGTGATTCCTCTGTTTGTGTACACATATGTACCCATGGGGTTCTGGCAAGTTTGTACTCAGCACCGCTAAGCTGTGTGTCTACGGCCGCTATGCATGCTGACGCTGCTTCACTTCTATTACTACTTGTGCTAGCTTGATGACAGCTAGTGCAACTACATAAACACAAGTGGAGGACTGAGACCCCTAGTCTGTAGTGTGCACGCAACCTAAGGCAGTGGTTCTCCACCAGGGGTACGCATACCTTTGGGGGTATGCAGAGGGTCATCCAGGGGTACATCAATGCATCTAGGTACTTGCCTAGTTTCACAACGGGCTATATAAAAAGCACTAATGGAGTCGGTACAAACTAACATTCCATACAGACAATGACTTTACGCTATATCCATGTTTCCCAACCTGGGGGTGGCAACTCCCAGGGGATCACAGGATGGGTTTGGGGTGGGGGTTGCAAAAGCAAGGCTGGCATAAGGGGGTGGCAAACAGGGTCCCCGCAAAGTTAAGATACATGCTGAAGCCAGAGCTCAAGCCCCATTGCCCAGGGCTCAAGCCGAAGCCCGAGCCCCACTGCCCAGATCTGAAATCAGACTCCTGAAAGGGATACAGGAGTCTGGAAAGGTTGAGAACCGCTGCCCTAGGGCAGATCCGAGGGCGGTGTAACCTGATTTCAATGGCTCTATGATAGTTTACACTTTGTTCCACTGAAGTTCATGGATCCGGGATGTTTACGCCAGGTGAGAATTTGCCCCAACACTGAAAAGAAGAACGATGACACTAATGAGAAAGGGTCACCATTCCGCATCAGGTGGAACAGTAAGCAAAAACAAGCAGGATGGTGACAAGCCCAGGAAAGCACGTAAGCACATGCTTAAATTAGACCTCTTGATTAATTGCAGTTAACTCCTGCAATTAACTAAAAAAATTAATCATGATTTAAAAAATTAATCATGATTAATCACAGTTTTATTAACCGCACTGTTAAATAATAGAATACTAATTAAATTTTATTAAATATTTTGGATGTTTTTCTACATTTTCAAATATATTTATTTGAATTACAACACAGAATACAAAGTGTACAGTGCTCAGTTTATATTATTTTGTTACAAATATTTGCACTGTAAAAGTGATAAACAAAAGAAATTCACCTCAGACCAGCACTGTAGTGCAATCTCTTTATTGTGAAAGCACAACTTACAAAGATAGATTTTTTTTGTTACATAACTGCACTAAAAAGCAAAACAATGTAAAACTTTACAGTCTACAAGTCTACTCAGTCCTACTTCTTGTTCAGCCAGTCGCTCAGACAAACAAGTTGGTTTACATTGACAAGAGATACTACTGCCTGCTTATTTACAATGTCACCTGAAAGTGAGAACAGACGTTTGCATGGCACTTTTGTAACTGGCATTGCAAGGTATTTACGTGCCAGATATGCTAAACATTTGTATGCCCCTTCATGCTTTGGCCGCCATTCCAGAGGACATGTTTCCAATGCTGATGATGCTTGCTAAAAAATAATGTGTTAATTAAATTTGTGACTGAACTCCTTGGGGGAGAATTGTATGTCTCCTGCTCCGTGTTTTATCCACAATACTCTGATGTGGAAACTACAGAACCTGAAGCATCAAAAAAAGAAAATCAGCCTTCTGCTGATGGCATTTGGCTCAGATGATGAAAATCAACATGTGTTGGTCCACTCTGCTCTGTTATCGAGCAGAACCCGTTATCAGCATGGACACATGTCCTCTGGAAGAGTGGTTGAAGCATGAAGGGATGTATGAATCTTTAGCGCATCTGGCATGTAAATATCTTGCAACGCCGGCTACAACAGTATCATGTGAATGCCTGTTCTCACTTTCAGGTGACGTAAACCAGAAGCGGGCAGCATTATCTCCTGCAAATGCAAAGAAACTTGTTTGTCTGACAGGTTTCAGAGTAGCAGCTGTGTTAGTCTGTATTCGCAAAAAGAAAAGGAGTACTTGTGGCACCTTAGAGACTAACCAGTTTATTTGAGCATAAGCTTTCATGAGCTACAGCACACTTCATCGGATGCATTCAGTGGAAAATACAGTGAGGAGATTTATATACACACAGAACATGAAGAAATGGGTGTTATCATACACACTGTAAGGAGAGGGATCACTTAAGATGAGCTATTACCAGCAAGAGAGCAGGGGCGGGGGGGACAAAACCTTTTGTAGTGATAATCAAGGTGGACCATTTCCAATAGTTAACAAGAATGTCTGAGGAACAGTGGGGGCTAATAGGGGGGAATAAACATGGGGAAATAGTTTTACTTTGTGTAATGACCCATCTACCCCCAGTCTCTATTCAAGCCTAAGTTAATTGTATCCAGTTTGCAAATTAATTCCAATTCAGCAGTCTCTTGTTGGAGTCCGTTTTTGAAATCTTTTTGTTGTAATATTGCGACTGTTAGGTCTGTAATCAAGTGACCAGAAAGATTGAAGTGTTCTCCAATTGGTTTATGAATGTTATAATTCTTGACATCTGATCTGTGTCCATTTACTCTTTTACGTAGAGACTGTCCAGTTTGACCAATGTACATGGCAGAGGGGCATTGCTGGCACATGATGGCATATATCACACTGGTAGATGTGCAGGTGAACAAGCCTCTGATAGTGTGGCTGATGTGATTAGGCCCTATGATGGTGTCCCCTGAATACATATGTGGACACAGTTGGCAACGGGCTTTGTTGCAAGGACAGGTTAGTGGGTTAGTGGTTCTGTTGTGTGGTGTGTGGTTGCTGGTGAGTATTTGCTTCAGGTTGGGGGGCTGTCTGCAGGCAAGGACTGGCTTGTCTCCCAAGATTTGTGAGAGCGATGGGTCGTCCTTCAGGATAGGTTGTAGATCCTTGATGATGCGTTGGAGAGGTTTTAGTTGGGGCTGAAGGTGATGGCTACTGGCATTCTGTTATTTTCTTTCTTGGGCCTGTCCTGTAGCAGGTGACTTCTGGGTACTCTTCTGGCTCTGTCAATTTGTTTCTTCACTTCAGCAGGTGGGTATTGTAGTTGTAAGAATGCTTGATAGAGATCTTGTAGGTGTTTATCTCTGTCTGAGGGGTTGGAGCAAATGCGGTTGTATCTTAGAGCTTGGCTGTAGACGATGGATCATGTGGTGTGGTCTGGCTGAAAGCTGGAGGCATGTAGGTAGGAATAGCGGTCAGTAGGTTTCCGGTATAGGGTGGTGTTTATGTGACCATCACTTATGAGCACCATAGTGTCCAGGAAGTGGATCTCTTGTGTGGACTGGTCAAGGCTGAGGTTGATGGTGGGATGGAAATTGTTGAAATCATGGTGGAATTCCTCAAGGGCTTCTTTTTCATGGGTCCAGATGATGAAGATGTCATCAATATAGCGCAAATAGAGTAGGGGCATTAGGGGACGAGAGCTGAGGAAGCGTTGTTCTAAGTCAGCCATAAAATGCTTATGCTCAAATAAATTGCTTAGTCTCTAAGGTGCCACAAGTTCTCCTTTTCTTTTTGTTTGTCTGAGTGGTTGGATGAATAAGAAGTAGGACTGAATGGATTGTACTCTCTAAAGTTTTAACATTGTTTCATTTTTAATGCAGTTATTTTTTGGACATAATTCTACATTTGTAAGTTCAACTTTCATGATAAAGAGATTGCACTACAGTACTTGTATTAAGTGAACTGAAAAATACTATTTCTTTTATTTTTACAGTGCAAATATTTATAATAAAAATAAATATAAAGTGAGCGCTGTGCACTTTGCATTCTGTGTTGTAATTGAAATCAATATATTTGAAAATATGCAAAACATCCAAAATATTTATATAAAGTATTCTATTATTGTTTAACAGAATGATTAATCACGATTACTTTTTTTAATCACTTGACAGCCCTAGATTAAATCTGATTGGCTTTAATGGGAGTTAAAATTAAGCACATTTAAGTTGTTTTCCTGTACAGGGATGCTTTCCTGAATGAGGGTCAGGAAATGACTTATCCTTAGAGGTAGGTCAAGGAGGCCATTTTGAGGTTGGATGAGGCTAAGGATCAGGGCTCAGAGTTAGGGCTCAGGTTCAACATTATGAATTGCAGTGGGGAAACTGGCCTTTTTTGGTTTTCCAGAATCAGGGGACTGTATCCAAGTATTCTCTTTAATCTTATCTCTTAGGTATTTATATCACATCCACTACCATGATATATAAACACAGCTAGATCCACCTGAACTTCAAAGAGATTTGGAATTGCCATTCCTGTTTTGACTCACTTCTGCTTCTAAGACAAGCTACATCTAAAGTCACATGAGTATTTAAAATGTCTCTTCTTCCTGGTATTGCATCTACAAGAGACTGAACGTTTCTTACTTGGCTTTATTATACCTACACATGAAATGGGTTTTGATGGGTTGTTCCTTTCTCTCTCTTTGAAGTGGTTAAAAAGCAATCTACAATCACACCGATGAAAGCAATGTTATTAAAAATTTTAAAAACTGAATACACAGAGACATGGGCAATGCGAATGCTATAATCAGGTATCAGAGTTTATTTAGCTCCATAGTTATAATGGAAACACCTGGAGTAGCGAATGAAACATTTAAATGCGCCTCCATCAGACACAAATTGTTAACGAATGTATGATATGAATATTTATACAGGCCTGATCCAAAGCCCATTGAAGTCAATGGAATGGGACTTTAATGGGGTTTGGGTCAGGCCCAGAACCCTTGGTAATTATCTACACTTAAAAAAAAATCAAATAAAGAAAAAGACAGCCCTCTGGGTGTTGCAGACAAATAGGATAATGATCTTGCATTTATATAGTCCCTTTCACCCAAATTGCTCCCAAAGTCTTGGCAAACTTTGCTAACTGATCATACAGACTGTAGATACTGCACTGATGAGTCCCTTTGCCTATAACTGAAAGGCAGCCACCTCTGAGGAGAAAAACAGCAGCTGTTAAACTTACCCTCCTCTGTCCTGTGTCTGCACAGGTGGTAATTGCCCACTTCATTTCAACTGGTCTCCTGCAACCTATGCTTAACGACCTGTTCCATCTTGTGCACCAGAACCCTGTTTATCTGAGCCTCCATTATCCGGCTCCTCCGTATTAACCAAACAACTTGCGCACACACAGGGATATGGGAAATTGACGTCACCTCCATGGCAACTCTGCTGTGGCTGTTGAGTGTTTTCAGCCTCACAACTAAGCGAGAACGTGTAGTGTCTTTGGAGGCTAAAATAGAGATTACTGATAAAATCAAAAAAGGAGAGTCACTGGCAAAGATAGCCCAAGATTATAACATTGGTAAAAGCACAGTGTGACAAACAGTCAGGTTTTTTCCAGTCATTATAAATGTGAGTGCTTCTGTACCTACCACTGTGCTATATACAGTACGGTATTTTAATTTGATACTTGATGCATATTACATATTGTTATTGTTAGTTGTTACCAAATAGTGTCACTATTTTTGCAACGTAAAACGATCGTTCTGCATTTTAAAAAACTGGTGCTCTTTACTAGAAGTAGCAGTTTGCGTGCACTGTAAACAAAGAAGGGGGCTTTTCAGGGAGGGGTCAGCCAGTTTAAAAGCAACTCCACGTCTTCAGATAACGGATAGAAAGCTCTTTGCCCAGTCTGTAAATTATCCCATCTGGCCTCGGTCCTGATAAGATAGGATAAACCGGATTCTGCTGTACTTTGCCGTGACACTGTGAGTACATTCCCCAGACCTGAAGCAGAGCTCTGTGTCGCTTGAAAGCTTGTCTCTTCCACCAGAAAAAGTTGGGCCAACAAAAGATAATACCTCACCTGCCTTGTCTCTCTCGCAATTGTATATATGGCAGGTTAGGACAGGAAGTGAAGATGACCATAGCCAGTTGAAATGACATGGGGGTTTAGTAGCCTGAATCCTGTGCTAAAAGTTGCTTGGCATTATTCACGACAAGCAGACATCTCGTCTGAACGGCCGCCTTTTAGCAGAACACAGTGTACTACTGATTGAATCGCTAACGCTGCTCCTTGCAGTGCCCTGAGTCCCCATCCGAGGCTGCTCCCTGCCCACGTTATAATCCGGACCCACTTAATTCGCAGTGTTTTGGCCGTAGAACTTCCATTGACACATCTTCCCAAGCCTTGAGTTTAGGTTGTTGTCTAGGAGACATCACACCACACTTGGCTGCTCAGGAAGGCTGAGGCCAGGTCTACACTACAGACATACCTGTATCGTGACGTCATTCCGGAGTGTGAAAAAAACACACCCCCAAGCGACGTGGTTATACCGATTTGCCCCTGGAGTGGACAGCGCTGTATTGACGGGAGAGCTACAGAAGCAATGACGGGTACAATCCTACAGTCAGCTGCGGCCATGTGATGTGTGTATGTCGCAGCTGGTGCCCTGTGTAAGTTCTGACGCTGAGATTCCATCCTATCCCTCCTGCAGTACACACCACACCGCTCCCCGCTGTGTCCTTCCCTCCTGCCCCCCAGTGCACAGGTCCTCACCCTCCAGTCTCCTCCCTTCTCTCCTCCATGTGGGGACTTCCTCTTGTCACACCTCTGCTGCTTCCTTCCTACTCCCAGCCTGACCTGGCTCCAGGGATACTGCCCCAGACCTGCTTCCTGCTGCTGCCACCTCCCCAATCTTCCCCTCCCCACTCACCACCTGCTCCTCGCTTCCCCACAGAGATTCCCAGCACAGAATGGGAGCACGGTGGCAGTGTCAGCTCCCCTCCAAAGCCAGCCAGCTCTTCTGGACCGGGGGAGAGAAGATGGGGGTCACAGCCCTGGCTCCTGTGGCATTGGAACAGTTTTTGGACTAGGAGTGCTGAGCTGCACCCCTCTTACCCCATCTGAGCCCCTTACCGCCCCCTAGGGCTGTGGCTCCAGGACAGGGGGATGCAGACAGGGGTAAGGCAGCGGAAGTTGGGACCACAGCTGTGGGACTGGCAGCCAGGACCCCGCATGCAGGGCCGGCGGCCGGGACAGTGGGGCTGGCAGCAGAGCCCCCGGGTGCGGGGCTAGTGGCCGAGCGGGACCCCAGGCGGGCAGCAGAGCCCCCAGGCAGCAGCGGGGCCAACGTCCGGGACTCCGAGTGGCAGGGGCCGGTGGGCCAGGACCCTGGGTGGCAGAGGTGTGGGGATGGCAGCTGGGATGGCAGGCACAAATCCTGGGGGTTCTGCAGCACCCCTACACCCCTACTTCCCATGCCTATGCCTGGCTCCTTTCCCCCTCCTTCCCCACCTCATTTGGGGTGGCACAAAACTGCTATTGACACGGCTCAGTGGGATGCCCTAGGTGAGTTGCTTGCATGGGGCTTGGCCCTTAGAGCGGCAGTAAAGGAAAGTGGCCAGTCCTCATCCCTCATCCCTGTCTGACTGGCCTTACTCAGTCAACACAGCCACTGAAATCCGTGGGCTTTTGACTTGAGGATGGGTGGCAGGCGTTTGCCTATGGAGAATTCTATCAGAAATACACAGCACCACAGCCCCAGTCCAGAGCTCCACGCTAGGGAATGAGTCCTTCAAATGCAGCCTGCCCATTCCAAGCGATACCGCTGGGAATCTGACGTTCGAGTCATAGGCCAGAATAATTCATGTTTTACTTAAACAGCTGAGCCTTTGGGGACTGCATCTGCTCAGCATCCCCATGGATAATGGATGTACATTTATGTAGCCTTCTCCAGCCATACACTTGTCAGGCTGCACGTAAGGGACTCAGTCCCCAGCCATTCGGTACCCAGGAGAGGAACTGAACAATAACTTCTCCGGTTAAAAATGAGGGGAGAGGTGGATAAGAACACAGGGTTAGGCTGAGCCTGCGGGTTCAGCCCTGAAGAAGGCAGCGTTGACCCCTCTCGCAATTTAATCACAAGTCTCACGATACCTGGTGCTTTTGCTAAAGGCCCAGCTTGTGGATTCATGTGATTAAGCAAGCTTTCATTAAAAAAAAGAAGTAAATTTCTAGCATTCGTGGTTGCAGAGAACATAAGAACAACCATGCTGGGTCAGATATAAGGTCCATTTAGCCCAGTATCCTGTCTTCTGACAGTGGCCGGTGCCAGGTGCTTCAGAGGGAATGAATAGAACAGGGCACCTATGGAGAGATCCATCCCCTGTTGTCCAGTCCCAGCTTCTGGCAAAGGTTTAGGGATGCTCAGATCATGGGGTTGCGTCCCTGACCATCTTGGCTAATAGCCAATGATTGACCTATCCTCCATCAACTTACCTAATTCCATTTTTGAACCCAGTTATACTTTTGGCCTTCACAAGATCCTCTGGCAACAAGTTCCACAGGTTGACTGTGTGTTGTCTGACAAAATACTTCCTTTTGTTTGTTTTAAACCTGCTGCTTATTAATTTGATTGGGTGACCCCTGGTTCTTGTGCTATGTGAAGGGTTAAATAACACTTCCCTAGTCACTTTCTCCACATCATTCATGATTTTTACAGACCTCCATCATATCCCCCCTCTAAAATGAACATTTCTAATATCCTTTTTTTGAGACAGAGCAACCAGAACTGCACAAAATATTCAAGGTGTGGGCATTATATAGTGGCATGATATTTTCTGTCTTATTATTTGTCTCCTTCCTAATGGTTTCGAACATTCTGTCAGCTTTTTGACTGCTGCTGCACGCTGAGTGGATGTTTTCAGAGAACTGTCCACATGAGCTCCTTCTTGAGTGGTAACAACTAATTTGGACCCATCATTTTGTATGTATGATTGGGATAATGTTTTCTGGTGTGCATTACTTTTCATTTATCAACATTGAATTTCATCTGCCATTTTGTTGCCCCATCACCAAGATCCCTTTGTAACTCCTTGCAGTCAGCTTTGGATTGAACAATTTTGAGTAATTTTGTATCGTCTGCAAACTTTGCCACCTCACTGTTTACCCCCTTTCCCAGATGATACATTGATCGGTTCAGATTCTTAGGGGACCCCGTTATTTACCTCTCTCCACTGTGAAAACTGACTATTTACCCTTACTCTTTGTTTCCTATCTTTTAACCAGTTACTGATCCATGAGAAGACCTTCCCTCTTATCCCATGACAGCTTACTTTGCTTAAGAGCCTTTGGTGATGGGAATGGGCGACAGGTGATGGATCACTTGATGATTACCTGTTCTGTTCATTCCCTCTGAAGCACCTGGCTTTGGCCACTATCGGTAGACAGGATACTGGGCTAGATGGATCTTTGTTCTGACCCAGTGTGGTCATTCTTACATTTCTTATGAGGGACCTTGTAAATAGCTTTCTGAAAATTCAAGTACACTATCTTCAGTGGATCCCCCTTTTCCACATGCCTGTTGACTCCCTTAAAGAATTCTGACAGGTGAGGCATGATTTCTTTTTATAAAAGCCATGTTGATTCTTCCCCACTGGATTGCGTTCATCTATGTGTCTGATAATTTTGTTCTTTACTATAGTTTCAACCAATTTGCCTGGTACCAAAGTTAGGCTTACCGGCCTGTAATTGCCAGGATCGCCTCTGCAGACTTTTTTAAAAATTGGCATTACATTAGCTTTCCTCCAGTCATCTTGTATAGAGGCTGATTTAAGTGATAGGATACATATCACGTTTAGTTGTTCTGTAATTTGATATTTGAGTTCCTTCAGAACTCTTGGGTGAATAACATCTGATCCTGGTGACTTATTACGGTTTAATTTCTCAATTTGTTCCAAAACCTCCTCCCTTGGCATCTCAATTTGGGACAGTTCCTCAGATCTGTCATCTAAAGAGAATGGCACAGGTGGGGTGTCTCCCTCACATCCTCTGCAGTGAAGACCAATGCAAATAATTCATTTAGCTGCTCCACAATGACTTTGTCTTCCTTGAGTGCTCGTTTAGCATCTTGATTGTCCAATGGCCCCACTGATTGTTTGGCAGGCTTCCTGCTTCTGATGTACTTCAAATTTTTTTTGCTTTTTGTGTGTCTTTTACTTGTTGCTCTTCAGATTGGGGTTTTTTTGGCCTCCTTAACAATATTTTTACACTTGACTTGCCAGAGTTTATGCTCTTTTCTATTTTCATCAGTAGGTTTGACTTCCATTTTTTAAAGGATTTCTTTTTACCTCTAACCAACTCTTTTACTTTGTTGTTTAGTTATGGTTCTATTTTTTTTGTCCTCTTACTGTTTTTTTTTAAATTTGGGTGTATTTTGATGTTTTGAAATCGTTTCCATGCAGCTTGCACGCATTTCATTCTTGTGACTGTTCCTTTTGATTTTCATTTAACTAGGTTCCTCCTTGTTGTGTGGTTCCCATTTTTGAAGTTAAATGCTACAATGGTGGGTTACTTAGGTATTTTGCCCCCTACTAGGATGTTAAATTTAATTACACTATGGTTCTTGTTACTGAGCAGTTTAGCTATTTTCACCCCTTGGACCAGATTGTGTGATCTATTTAGGACTAAATCAAGAAAGGCCTCTCCCCTTGTGGGTTCCAGGACTAGCTGCTCCAAGAAATAGTCATTAATGGGGTCTACAAATTTTATCTCTGCATCATATCCTAAAGTGACATGAAAAGCTTGAAATGGTGATGACAGAATGCCAATAAAAAGAACCCAAATGTGGTTTTGTCTCATTATTTTGAAGGTGCTCTCATGATTTTCAAGGCCCAGTGTATGATGTTCAAACATCTGGGGTTGAAAACATGGGAAAGGTGTGATGTAGGTCCCACCACAAGAGCAGCCCCGGCCTTAGCCGTAAGACCGTCTGCCCCTTCACTTTTTCTGATATAACTCCATGGATATCAGTGATTATTTTTTTCTTTCATGTGCATACCCCACTTAGTACAACAGGGCCCCGCTCCCTGATTAGGGCCTCTTGGCACAATCCAAGTACTGCTACTACTAACAATACAAATCCCTTCACAACACCTGCTTCTTTCAGTAACGATTCCAATCTTGGTTGCAGTGTTGAATTTACTTAAAGGTACCAAGTCCTCTTCAATAGTCTTTCTGCCCCAATTTCCCCTTCTTCTGAAATTTTTGAATCTCATGAGTCCTCCAGGGATATCCCAGGTCTTGAACCCAGGCCTAGGAGTCCCCAGATAGCTGCTTTATCCTGCCCTCTACTTAAGGTCTGCTGAAACCCAGTGGGCCAAGAAACTAGCAGGACTATTGCGTCAACCAAGGTGCCACCCATAGGAGTCCTGAATGGACGATCGCCCAGCTCCACCTATTGGTCCAACCACACTATTTAAGTCAGAAGGAGGCATAGGAAGTTTGTCTGAGCAACAAGGTGTTTCCTGCTGTTGCTAAATTGGATCCTCCTTGTGCCGGCCTCCAACGCTGCTCCTGATTCCTTTTCTGCTCCTCACTCCTGTTCCCACAGTGCTCCTGCTCCACGCTAGATCCGTGCCTCTCCTCTGGTTCCTGCCCTAATGCCTTGCTTCTGACCATGAATTACCAGTCCTGGCTCCAAGCTTGGCCTCTGACTTCTGATCCTGAATCTGTTTGGACCCCTGGCTCTGGTAATTGGCAGTTGACGCTGGTGGTTTGTCCTCCAACTTGGATGCTTGCTTTGCCCACTAGACCAGACACCTGCTCTGACTCCTACGCCGGACTGCCTACATCCTGGTCGGTAACACTACCTGACAAAATGGTTTCTGCCTTTGTCTTTTATGTTTGGTCTATGTTGTTCGAAAGCTTTTGTTCTGGGGTGTTTCAAAGAGATGACTCCCCGGAGAGAACCTCTGTGCTTTTTAAACAACACAGGAACTTGGCGCAACTGTAAATGTGAACAGCACTTTATAAAAGAACAAATAAAATCCCCCCTGGCATCCTAATAACCCAATCAACACTTTTGGATTTGGTTCCTTACTTTGGAAGGAACAATGAGATTTGGCAGTGTGTCTGTAGGATAATACCTGGGGACTTTCTTCCTTTATCATAGGTACCTTTCCCTAGTTGAGCTATTTCTGTCTGGCCCTTAGAATTCAACAGCTCAATTGCTAGAGGATCTCTACAAAGGCAAAAGCTCTGCTCAAGGAAATAAAAACTTTCCGTTTTCTTTCTTGGCTTGCCTTTGTGGCTGAGCTATTTCTAACTATATGGGCCGGATCATTAGCTAGTGTGAATTGGTTCCATTGATGTCACTGAATCTGGTCCTATATCGCTAACATAGGCTGAAGAATCTAAAGCTGATCAGGTACTGTTGTCTAGATGCCATGGTGATGGGTTCATTAGACATGCCACAGATTTGATGGAGTGGGTAGCAAAAGGGAACGCAAAGGATCTGATCATGTGGGAGGTGGATTTCAGGGCCTCAGCATGCCAGTTTTAGCAGCCAGCCAGGAGCTCTCTCTAGCTCCCCTAGTCCCTGCTAGGAGCACTGCTCAGTCCAGGGTGCCAGCACTCCTTTCTTTTGCTAGGAGCCTGATCTTCCCTCCTTGAGCTTCAAGCAGCTACTGACCCTGCTCTGCCCTGCAGCTCTTCTTATATGGGCCTGCCAGGCCCTGATTGTCTGCTCCTCGCAGCCACCCTCGTATTGGCTGCTTTTTGCATAGCCTCTCTAGATTCTATTAAACTCTTGCAGGCCAGTGTGGGGCGTATGCCCCATCACAGGCTGTCAGTCACACTGGTACCCAGGGTTATGTAGAACCCTTTGCTCAGGGGTGGGCCTATAGTGAGACACTGAGTTAGTACTGGAGGCAGTGTAACCTGGAGGACAGAGCTCAGGGGAGCTGGCATATCCCTGGCTCTGCCACTGGCCTGCTGGGTGACCTTGGGCCAGTCACTTCATCATCCCAATGACTCAGTTTCCCCATCTGTAAAATGGGGATAACGACACTGACCTCATTTGTAAAGTGCTTTGAGATCTTTGGATGAAAAATGCTGTATGACTGTTAGATATCACTACTGAACCAATGCTTTTGCAAAGTGTCACGGGGTGCTACGTAAGTGCAAAGGGCTGGTCAAATAATATCAGCGAAGAGCTTATTTACGTAATTTTTTCCTGCCCGCTGATGTGAACTAATCATTCTTTCCAGCTCTCAAAAATTTCAATCCAAATAAATTATTAAGTCCTTTTCTCTCCAGTGGCTGAGTATCCATTTGCAAATATGGCTGGTGATTACTCAAAATGTGCTGATGCTACTGAAGGTGCCCTCTTTAGGATAAGATGTACATCCAAGGCAGAGCTATTAATGTTCTTTATATGGCACCATCAGTGTGCGTGGTACTTCACAAACAGGAACAAAAATATATATGCTTCTGAAAAGTTTAGGCCAAAAATGTACCTGCCTCAATCTATGCTAGGATGACCAGATGTCCCAATTTTATAGGGACAGTCCCGATTTTTGGGTCTTTGTCTTATATAGACTCCTATTACCCCCCACCCCATCCCGATTTTTTCCCATTTGCTGTCTGGTCACCCTAATCTATGCTCATGTAACAATGGCTCTTGTCAGGCAGTCTACAGGGACCAAATCTGGGGCCTCTGGACTGGAAAGCATGATACCCTACCGCTTACATTGTAGGACCTGATCTGTTACTCTGAAGGCAATAGCAGACTCCTAAAGCTTTACATGAGGTCTAGCCACTAGGGGAAGACAAACGGCCACAATGTGGTGCAGGTAAACTTGTCCTGAGCTTCAGAAGTCCACAGCAGTTTGTTTAGGCACTGTTCAAATGATGAAAGGAAACCCAGGGGGGAGATCATTTTGAAAGACCAAGCCCTTTCAAGGGTAACCCTCAGCACCTCTAAAGACAAGACTACTATTTTGGGGTCTAAGCTACACGATTATCCTTTCTTCCTGCTGTTGTTTGCTGATAGACAGCAGGGTTGTTTATTGTCATGAGACACAGCTCAGGTCATCCCAGAATTGATTTCTTGCTTGC
This sequence comes from Chelonia mydas, assembly GCF_015237465.2. Classification (NCBI taxonomy): domain Eukaryota; kingdom Metazoa; phylum Chordata; order Testudines; family Cheloniidae; genus Chelonia; species Chelonia mydas. Next base: position 256,135,909 of record NC_057850.1, read on the forward strand.
TTTTTCCTTTCTCTGTACACAGCATTAGGACTGACCGCAAGGTTTGATCTTTTAGTTCTGACTTAGTGATGATAACTTATCCCTGTGGCAGGGTATCTGAGATATCATAAAAAGAAAAGGAGGACTTGTGGCACCTTAGAGACTAACCAATTTATTTGAGCATAAGCTTTCGTGAGCCACAGCTCACTTAATTGGATGCTCACGAAAGCTTATGCTCAAATAAATTGGTTAGTCTCTAAGGTGCCACAAATCCTCCTTTTCTTTTTGCGAATACAGACTAACATGGCTGCTACTCTGAAACCTGAGATATCATAGTGTAACCCACACACCTCCTGGGTGTGGTATTGTGCCCCATCTAGTGGCACCAAGACCACTTAGCCAGAGATTAATGAGTTTGCTTTATAGCCTTAGCTAACAGAGAGAGTTGGCTTTTAGCTCAGGCAGCAGAGGCTCATGCACTGAGCTCCAGAGGTCTCCAGTTCGATCCTGCCTGCCGCTGACCGGGGCCTGTTGGTGTTACAATAACACAAACCAATAGAAGACAAAACTCCTGGGTAGAGCTGGGCAAAAATTTTTGTGTGAATCTTTTTTTTTTTTTTAAATGAAAAATGCAGATTTGGGTTGACAAACAATTCACAAAGTCAGGTCAATTTTTGGCAAATTGTTTCAGTTGGAGGCGTTAAAAAAAAAGGAAAAAGAAAAAAACGGGAAAGGTTGAAAGGCTTTGTTTTGGCATGGCTACAAAGAAATGATTTGACGTGTTGCTTGAGAAAGACATCTTGTTTGGGAATTTCCCTCAACTTTATTAAACAATAAAAAATGGCTGGAAATAAAATGGGTTTTTATTTACTACTTTTTTGGCTCACTAAAAACAAACAAACAAACAACCCCCCCCAAAAACAAACAAACAAATAAACAACCCCCTCCCCCTATGTTCCCTTGTTTTAGGTCAACTTAAAATGGTTTCCCCCCACCACCCTGATCTTGCGGTTCCAATAAAAGATATTACCTCGCCCACCTTGTCTCTGTTGGCTGAAAAATCATAGAATATCAGGGTTGGAAGGGACCTCAGGAGGTCATCTAGTCCAACCCCCTGCTCAAAGCAGGACCAATCCCCAATTTTTGCCCCAGATCCCTAAATGGCCCCCTCAAGGATTGAACTCACAACCCTGGGTTTAGCAGGCCAATGCTCAAACCACTGAGCTATCACAGCCCCCCCCCCCCTTAGTTACATGTGTTCAAGACCAGTTGTAATTTGTCCCATCATGTTCAGTGGTGTATGTAGGGCAAATCTGTAAAGCCAATGAAAGCCAAATAACCAAAAGCCACAAGATACACACATACACCAAAGTTACTTCCAGTTAGCGCTAACGTGCCTGCAATCAATTGAAGAAACCGGCACTTACAAGGCAGTTTAATCCAGGTCTGGTTTATTGGAGCAATAATTTAAGATCACCTGTTACTTTCAGTGCACGTGCTTTTCGGTTTGTGACGGCACTTCCACCTGAAATGTCCGGTGGGAATTATTCCCACAGCAGAAAATGCTAGAGGTGGGCAAAGTACAGAGACTTTTTATGTCACTGATAAAATTGTTGGTGCTCTGTCCCCAGAGAGCTGCGGTGAGATAGGTGCAATGAATTGGCTACGGGTGCAGTAGCACGTCTCCCTCTAGTGTCTGACATGCATAAAAGATTCTCCAACAAATTATTATTTGTATTGCACTACTGCCTAGATACCCCAACTGAGATTGGGGACCTCATTGTGGTAGACACTATTCAAACTGGCCAGTACCTGGAAGAGTTCAGAATACAGACAGGAAGTATTATTATCCCCTTTGTGGCCATGTGAAATGAGGCCCTACATTCAAATGAGAGGCATTTCTCGGTCTGTCGTGTAGTCTGCCTCTGTGTATTGCGATAACTTTGGCAAACTACATCTGGTCAATTCCAAATGTTCTAGGCCTCAGTGGGCAGAACCCTGTGGATTTTGGTGAAAACTGCAAAAGCAGAACAGCCTGATTGGGGCTGATTTTAGTAGCAGAGTGTCCATTGGGTGCTGCGGGTGGAAGAAGGTGTCTGATGATCTCTGCTGCTTCCTCGACATGGCACATGTAATGCTTTCTCGAGGACTGCTTTGGTGCTTATGTAGGCTGAGCTCTGGACATTGTCTACATGAGCATGTGCAAATGGTTTTTCAAGTGTCCCAAAAGAAGACCTCTGCAGTGGGATTTTATGGATAGACTATAGCCCCAAGCAATTTTAGAGGATACAGCCACTAAACCTAAATCTGAGGGTTAAGTCGTCTAAGCTGCTCTTTTTCTTCTCTCAGTTGTTTTATCTGTTTCATATTTTTTTATATTTTCTGTCCTTTGGTAATTGAAGCCAGGGTCAAACACAATCCTCTCCGATGTCTGGCCCTCTGACAGGGTGGTCTGTCCCCTTTAACATGTGGTGGGGACTGGGCCAGCCAAACCCTGGTCCAGGAGTTTGGAGCAGATGCTGGAAGAGAAGATGTGGTCCCAGGGTAATAGTCAGAGACTGTGGGAAAACCCAGGTTACTGTGTCTTTAAGTGTGCAGGGACTAGGAGTCTTGTGATATAGGGTGGGGCATAGCTCCCCTCTCTCTCAGCCAATCAGGACAAGGTCTTCCCTCATCGTGGTTGGTGAGGTGCATAAAAAGGAGATGTATCTTAAGGGGAAAGCACAGAAGAGTCTGACCTGGGTTGTGAATGAATCCCTTTGAGAATATGTTTGAGAATATTAAGCAGAACATTGACTGTTTCCTTAGATACAAATTGTCTCCTGTTAACCCTAGACAGTGACAAGAGAATGATAAAAGTCTAGGAAAGGGGCTAGTGTTATCCATATGAAAAACTCTGGGTTGGATTCTGTTCTCACTTACACCAATATGAATCTGGAATGACTCCCCAGAGAGCTGTAAAAGGACCAGGGTCATAAGATAATGCCTTATACTCATGAAGGATAGCTCCTTCGACAGCTATTAGCCAAGTTGGTCAGGGACCCACCCTCATGTTCTGGGTGTCCCTAAAGCCCTGATTGCCAGATGTCTGGATTGGACAACAGGGGATGAATCACTCATAAATTGTCCTGCTTTGTTCATTCCCTCTGAAGTACCTGGCACTGGCCCCCGTTGGAAGACAGGATACTGGGCTAGAAGAACAGTTGGTCTGACCCAGTATGGCTGATCTGATGTTCTTATTCTAAGTATAGAAGAAAATAAAATAATTGCAGAAAAATTACATATAATCCATCTCTATAACATATGCTATCCTTAGATGCAGACACAGCTGATGGATTCTTGTCAATGCCATGGTGACAGAGCTTAAAAAACTGAAGCCCACGCAAATCCTGCATTATTCTCCAGGACTCGGATCCAGGGTAAAATTAAAGAAGCATTCACAGTCATGGTTCTCAGGATAAAATAATACATAGTTCTTTCATACCACTTTTATCAACAGATTACAAAGCACTTCACAAAGGAAGGGAAATCTCATTATTAGGGCCCTATCATATTCACGGTCCATCTTGGCCAATTTCACAGTCATATGGTTTTAAAAATCACCAATTTCATGGATTCAGATATTTGCATCTGAAATTTCAGGGTGTTATAACCATGGGGGTCCTGACACAAAGGAGGGTTGTGGGGTGCGGGGGGGTCACAAGGCTATTGTAGGGGGGTTGCAGTGTTGCCACCCTTACTTCTGTGCGGCTGCTGACAGAGGTGCTGTCTTCAGAGCTGGGCAGCCGGAGAGTAGTGGGCAGCACGGATGTGAGAGCAGCATAGGATGGGGTTAGGGCCAGGGCTGGCTTTATGGGTAGGCGACTGCTCCTGCCCGCTCTGGTGCCCCCTCCACAGAGCCATGGCTGATCAGAGGTGCAGCTGTGCCAGTTCAGTATTTTAAGTTTAGACCTGCCCTTAGACTAGCATTGTGCATCACTGTTTTCATCCGTGGGTTTTGTTCACACACTTCTGCCTGAAAGAGAAAGGGAGAGAAAGATCGGCACTGAATCAGTTCCTATCTCCAAAGAAATCTTGGTTCTTTTCCCTTGGGCCTTTTAAACTGCGCTGTATGTAGTTATATAACTGTAAAATGAGATGATTCTGTTTGCTGGGTACTGCCCCTATAAATTAGGGGCAGAATCCACCTCTTTCTTACACCAGTGAAAACCAAGAGTGGTTCCATTGAAGTCTAGGGTCTGATTTAGGGTTGCCCCTTTTCTAATTGCTGGTAACCAGACCCCTGAGGAACGCACCCCTGTCCTACCTCTTCCCCCAAGGCCCCGCCCCTGCTCCACTTCTTCACCCAAGGTCCTGCCCCCGTTGCTCACTCCTCTCCCCCGGCCTCCTGTCGCTTGCTGGCTCGTCTCAAGGAGCCTGACTGCAGGTAGGTCTGGCTGAGCTGGAGCTGGGGCAGAATAATGACCCAACACCTTCCCCTGCCCCACAGTAACTGGACTCTTGCTTTGGGTGCAATTTAGGGTCACCAGGTCCCCTTTTCGACTGGACTTTCCAGTCGAAAACCAGGCACCTTGCAACCCTAAATGGCACCTGGACACAGAAGCCAAAAACCATCCTGTTTGGGTAAAACCCGGAGGGGTGGCAACCATAGCCTGATTCCCATTTGCCTGCCAGCATAAAGGGCCCTTAAAGTGGGCCTAAATTACATTGACACTCACTTTAAGGCCCCTTTGCGCTGCCAGAGGGATTTAGCGCAGCCTTAGTGTAAATGAGAATGAGGCCAGTGGATTCACACTGGTGTAACAGAGCATGATCTGGCACAGAGATCCCAGTTCACCACCACCTCACACGTTATGGAGTCAAGCACAAAATGAGTGCAGAGTGGGTATAAAATAACTACCATTCTGATCTAGTCATATTTCACACCCCTCCTGCACAGTGGAGATGGCAGTGCATGGTGCAGGACAAAGGGAAATCAGACCTATTTGTTCTTTTCTTTGCTTTTTCTCTTGATTCTAAGATAAATCCGCACAGCCCAAAGGATGCCCGTTGGCTCTTTGTGTAGGGAAGGCATAACTTCAATGGATAAATTGGTGTGAAAACATATTTCGAGCCTATGCCATTATCACACGTCTTGCAACAAATCAGTTACACCATATGTGGCTGATTGCTATCTTTGATCCCCTAGGAGTGGTTAAATGTCCAAGTAACAAAGGGTGCCTGTAGCAAGGCGGGGCTCACTGGTGCAGCACCTCCTGCTGGTCAGTCTGGGAATTAGCTTATCCAGTTCAGGAGCGCCCTCCTCTGGCCAGTTTCTTGCCCTCAGTTACCTGATCTGTTGTCTCCACCACTGCTGGGCCCGTGTACCTCCCAGACCCCGGTGCCTCTTAACCTGGGGTGCTGCCCCAGGGCAGTGTCCCCCCACTCTGGGTCTTCCCTCCTGGGGAACCCCAACCCCCTATACCCACCTTGCCTCAGTGACTAGTGCCAGTTGTCATCTAGCCCCTTCTCTCAGGGGCAAACTGCAGTCTGTAATGGCCACTCGTCACTGGCAAGGGAGTTGGACCTGCTGCCTTTTCTTGCCCTGGCTGCCTCCCTGCAGCCCTAGTACCTCCTCAGGCCTTTGCCACAAGGCCTCAGCCTGGGAGGTCGCCAGGCCAGAGCTCCCCAGCTCAGCCTGTCCTGTCCTGTCCTGTCCTGTCCTGTCCTGTCCTGTCCAAGGTACCCCTGTCTCTACCAGGCAGCTAGGTCCTCCTTGCTCCACTGCTGGAGCAAGGCTAACTTCCTTCCCCGCCCCAGAGCCCTTCATATACTGTCCCAGACAGGCCCTGATTGGCTGCCTCAAGCCCACTCGTGATTGGCTCCCTGGGGCAGCCCTTTCCCAGGGCTGTTTTTAACCCCTTCCAAACTGGAGTGGAGTGACCGCCCTGCCACAGTGCCATTCGTGCACAGAAGGTAGGCAGGTGGACAGGCAAATGATCCATCTCAGCCGTCTCCTTAGTTTAACATTCTCAAATGGGCTGCTTTTACTGGTATGAAAGCCCAATTTCCCCTCTATTCCACACTAAGAAAAGAAGCCCCCGACGCCTTGCTTCTCATAAAGCACCATTTTTAGATCACAGGAAATAAGAGGGAAATCAGAAGAGCAAATAACTGCAGAAGCCCAGAAAAATCAGCTCCGTTAATTACATTTGAAGAGAAGAAACAAATATCACACACACTTTTGCATCTTGCCTATTTACCAGCTTAAACGGGAGGGAAATCAATGCTTCAGAAAGGGACCATACCGCATAAGCAACAGGAGCTGGGCCTGGGATTTAAAACGTAGATCTACATCACCCTAACGGGTGGGGGTGGATGAATCTGAGTTTTGGCTGCAGCCTGTTTCCATATGCAATGATTTTTACAGGGGATATAAACACTCGGGGCCTAATTCTCAGTTAAAGGCTCCTTCGTGCCATCCTGAAAACAGAAAAGGGCCTTAAAGGGGAGGGGGGGAACCACCCCCTGGGAATATGCCCTGTAGCGAAGGCATCACTGCAAAAGGGACTTTTGTCAACCCTATTCCCAACCCTCATCAGAGGGTGTATGTTGGGGGCAGACTAGGTGTAGGGAGGGCAAAGAGGAGCACAGGCCAGGAGCAGGGAGGGGGTGTGTCTGGAGAGCATGATGGTTGTTCTCTATGTCCCGTAGTGGGTTATGAGAATTGGGCCCTGCTACATTATTGCATAAACCAACCTTTGGGGTGAGGCAGAAATTTCCTCTAGTAGTTTATTCCATATTGCCCAGGTGGGGGGTTTCTTACTCCTTCCTCCAAAGAATCTGGTGCTGGCTACTGTGAGAGACAGGATGTGAGCCCCTGCAGGGACAGAACCCAGCTCTGTGGGACGGTTGATACCTCCACACTGCTAGCTGATAGCCATGGTAGGGCTTCGTCATTATTGTATAGAGCCTAGGGAGATAAACACCCCAGGAAGTACCACCTCCAAGGCTGGATTGACAACTTCCCTCCTGGTTCCTGGTTGGTGCAGGCATTCTATTTAAGCCCAGGAGGAATTCTAGGAAGACTATGGGCAATGAGGTGGACTCCCCTGCTGGCTACAGAGATGGACCTTGCCCCTTTGCTTGCTGGTTGACTCCGAACCCCAGCTTGGACCCTTGGCTTCCCCCCTTGAACTCCGACCCCAATCCTGACCTGTGGCCTTGGTACCTGGACCCTGATTCTGGCTTTGCTCCTTGGCTTGGGTATTGGGACTCTAGCTTTTGACCCCTGATTTTGGTACTAGGACTCTGACTTCAGCTTGATCCCTTGCTTCCGTGCTTGAACTCTGACTCTGGCTATGGGGCTTGACTTTGCCCCTTGAACTCTGTCACTTTTGTACCTGCTCTTTGGCATCGGTGCTAGGACCCCGATCCCAGTCCCAAACTCAGGCTACCACTCGTAGACTCTGATCCCTGACCTAGGTCGCTGGACTCTTTCACCAGCCCTGACTGCTAAGCCTCACCGCCAAAGCCCTCGCTGTGACCCAGGATGCTGGTTTAGGTGAACTATTGGCCTGATCCTATTCTTCTGTTCCTTGCTGAACCTGCCTTCCGACAAGTGTCCAGGAAGTTATGAAGTTTGTTCTGTGCGTCACTTAACCACAGTTGAAGGCAATGTTTGTTTGTGGAAGTCAGACAGTTTTTTGTTTTGTTTTGTTTTCTTGTTCAGTTCATAGCCTATTATCAAGACCACAATGAAGACCAAAACAAGAATGAGCTCATACAAGCCCTGCAATTGCTCAGAAAGCTCCTTCCAGATGGACGAAGGCATAAGTTGTCTGCTGGGTTGGAGGAGACTGAGATAAGTGATCCCAGCTGATCCCCTCTCTCAATCGACTTCTACACCGGAAGACTAGAAACCAAACCAGAACTGCACACAACTCAGTAGTTGCAAGTTCACAGCAGTCTGTGTCAACCATTGCTTTGGCTGTGATTCATGTAAGTTCAGCCCCCAAGTTTTTCTTGAAACCACCGAGTCTTGTCTGCTTTGGAAAATGGCAAATTTTGTGCGGTGTCAAAACTAAACCACACATTGAGTCAGTGTGGTTCAAAGCACAGCTCGAGTTCATGAACAGGTTCATGAGTTCATGAGTTCTTTAGCAAACTCATCCACATTATAGTAACTACCATGTTTGGGAGGCATGTAGTCTCCCAACACATGGTAGGGTCCCATCTACGCTATGAAATCGGCGTCAGGAAGACATGATAGTAACATGTCCCCCGACACAGAATATGTCCACATTGGAGCTGGAGGTGTAATTTCCAACCCAGGTAGACATCAGCTAGCTCTGATCAAGCTAAAAATAGAATTGTATTCACAGCTGCAAGAGTGACAGGATAGACTAGCCACCCTGAGTACAATCCCATCCCACTAGATATATACTCAGGAAGGCTAACCTGTGTCATGGCCCTTGCAGCTGTGGCTATGTTGATATTTTCAGTGCAGGTGTCTCTAACTGCACTGGAAATTACATCTCCAGTTCCCATGTAGACATACCCACCGTGAAAGCACAGTCTGTTCCTGCAGTGTAGATGGGACCTTGTGTGAAGATATGTCCCTTTAAGGGCTGCACCCAGCTTAGCTGAATACACGCATTCGGGTGAGCTGCAAGTAGTTCTGATACAGCCACCCGAACAGAAATACCCTTCTCAGAATTGCTGAGCTGAATTTATAATACATCACATATTCTGATCTTCCTAAAGTCCTGATTGAGTCTCCTTATGCAGAACCTACAAACACTGTATAGCACCAGGATTGGATGAATACGAATGACTGGAAAAGAGAGTACAGGACAAAAGGGATAAAGAAAATGGATCAGCTGAGAGCTCTAATGGAATTGACATTATCTGGTGTGACAAAGCTCTGTCCTTGTCTCCATGAGTCCCGCGTTTCCTGGCGGATTTCACTAGCCTCAGAGGCTCACTGTGACCCTCCACATAGACCTTCTCTCTCTAGAGGCAAGGGTCACAGCCTACTGAGCCATTTTCATCATAAGCCAGTGAGGGAGGGGAGGAGAAGCAACCTTCCCTCGCACAGTCTCTGTTGTCTCCCAGTCTCAGTGATTAATCAGGGGGGCAAAGGGAGGGAGCCCAGGCCCCACCTCTACTCCAGGCTCCAGGCCAGGGACCCTAATAGTATCAGCTATGGTAGCTGACTTTTTAGAAACAGGACATATACAATTCCCTGGGCTACTTCCCCACAGCAGCCCCCCACTTCCTCAAGCTCCACGTCACCCTTACCTCAGGGCTGGCTTCCGTCCTTGTGTCTGATATGGTGTGTACTGCTCAGCCTCTCCAACAGTGCAACTTCCTCCTACAGCTCCTGACATGCACACCCACTTGACTAACTGGGAGGTTTTTAACTAGTTTCAGCCAGCCCCTGACTGGCTTCAGGTGTCCCAATCAACCTAGCATCCTCCCTGCCTTCTGGAAAGATCTTAATTGGCCCCAGGTGTCTTGATTAACCTGGAGGAACTGCCATTTGGTTACCATGGTAACAAGGATTTGTTTAGCCTGAGGCTAACATACCTGTTTCTCACTACTTTCCTATAGCCATCTGGCCTTGCCCCGCCACACTGGCAATGCAGCAGATAACTGGAAGAGGTTCAAGAGAGATTCAACCTGTACATGCAAGCGAGTGTCTCTGCTGAAAAAGAAAAAAAGCAGCAGGTAGCTATTTGCTTTAAATAGTATGTAGCTGACAGCACTAGTTGTTTATAATAGTATGACCTTAAGGCAAGCAGAACAATCATGCTTTACAACTACTGCACACTCCAAACAAATGCAAATTTTTGAAAAAATATAAATGTCACATGAGAACTCAGAGAGAAGGGGAGTCATTTTGGAATAGCCTTCCAAGGGAAACAGTGGGGGCAAAAGACCTATCTGGCTTTAAGATTAAACTCGATAAGTTTATGGAGAAGATGGTATGATGGGATAACATGATTTTGGTAATTAATTGATCTTTAAATATTCATGGTAAATAGGCCCAATGGCCTGTGATGGGATGTTAGATGGGGTGGGATCTGTGTTACTACAGAAAATTCTTTTCTGGGTATCTGGCTGGTGAATCTTGCCCACATGCTCAGGGTTTAGCTGATCGCCATATTTGGGGTCGGGAAGGAATTTTCCTCCAGGGCAGATTAGAAGAGACCCTGAAGGTTTTTCGCCTTCCTCTGTAGCATGGGGCACGGGTCACTTGCTGGAGGATTCTCTGCTCCTTGAAGTCTTTAAACCATGATTTGAGGACTGCAATAGCTCAGACATAGGTGAGAGGTTTTTCGCAGGAGTGGGTGGGTGAGATTCTGTGGCCTGCGTTGTGCAGGAGGTCAGACTAGATGTTCATAATGGTCCCTTCTGACCTTAATATCTATGAATCTATGAAGAATTTATGCTGGTTATCAAACAGTTGAGCCAAACATGTAATCATGGTCAACTCACAGATACAATAATTAGAGCTCAAATAGCGATGGGATTTCGAGATCCAAAAAGACTGGTGGCAGATCCAGATTTGAACCTGGACAAAGACAGTAAGAATATGCCTGTGACACTGGGCCGGAAAGGGTTAAACAGCGAGCAGGCGAAGTGACCCAAAACCAACCTTTAAAGACATATTAGGGAAGTACTGAAGTGGTAAACAGGGCCATTCCTTGTAGATAGGTCTCAAAGCCATGTTAAATGGATGAGCGGTCTGTATTGTTAGAGAGTTAGAGGTAAGTACTAATTATATTTGTCTGTGTTTATCTATATCTTGTTAGATGTTAACAACATGACCAGATTAGCTTGTGGATGCTAATTCACTTTTATGTCTTAATAGATTATATTATGCATGCAGATGGTTCAGTTAACCTTAAGATCAAAGTTGTAAGATATTGCAGGAAATAATATTATTTACATTGTCTTCAGCTTAAATTGTCTGTGCCCTAATGGAATGCCCTGTTAGTTTGAATGGATAATTGCCTTATGTTATTTAATATTACTAGTTTACCTGAGCATACAGAGGAAATAGGGATTGACTTCAAAGCAACAATGTACATTACCTATTTTTCATTCAAGGAATCCTTGCTGTGACAAGAGGCATCTGAGCCTGCTAGAGAGCTATAAAAGAACTCTAGGGCTGCATCAGCAGGATTTTGGCAAATTCCCTTTTATAAGAGTAACACACATTTATGTACTTTTAATATACTATATGGACGATACTGCTTTTGCGACAGCCATTCTCCCTCTTATCCCATGACAGCTTACTCTGCTTAAGAACCTTTGGTGGGGGACCTTGTCAAAGGCTTTCTGAAAATCTAAGTACACTATATCCACTGGATCCCCTTGGTCCACATGGTTGTTGACCCCCTCAAAGAATTCTAGTAGATTGGCGAGGCATGATTTCCCTTTACAAAAACCATGTTGACTTTTCCCCAACAAATTATGTTCATCTCTGGCATATGCTTTCTGGGCATTCACTAAAACTCAGTGTCAAGACATGCAAATTGAGAAGGAGGCTTTAGCTTTAGTGCATGGTTGCAAGAAATGTCACGTGTTCATCTATAGGTGACCAGTTATTTCTGAAACAGACCATAAGCCTGTTGAATCCATTGCAAAGAAGGGACTGCCTCCCTTCCCAGAATACGGAGACTGTTTTTTCAATTGCAGTTATATGATTTGCAAATAGAATATAAAGCAGGAAGGGATTCAGTGCCAGTAGACACTCTATCCAGAGCTTTTGGCAATACTGTAGTAGGAAATGATTCAGAATCTGATATAGTGCATGTGAACCTTAGAAAGAAAAATGACCCAGGCTCTGACAAAAGGTGGACTACATCCGCAGCTGCCACAACACAACATGAGCTCTTGCAAAGGGTGATCAAAGCTATAACAGTTGGTTGGCCTGGACAGGACAGATCTAGTCCATATTTTCACTTCAAAGAAGAACTTTCAGTGATTGATGGTGTTGTGTTGAGAAGCAATCGATGAATCATTACCAAAGTGTTCCAGTCTGACTTGCTTATTAGAATTTATGAAGGACATTTAGGAATTGAAATTGCAGAAGAAGGGCCAGAGATGTGTTGTTTTGGCCTCACATAAATGAGGATATCGAGAAAACATTTAAGAAATGGGAAACATTAAATATTCCTGCCTTAGCCTTCAAAAGAGCCAATGATGGTACATCAAGAAGCTTTAGAAACTAGCATACAGTTGGTATTGATTTATTCAATTTTGCTGGCAAAGAATATGTTCTGATTTTAAACTATTACACACACTTTCCAGAGATTGATTCAGTGGACAATGGCATGGCAAAGCATGTAGTGACACAAATTAAATCACTATTTGCTAGACATGGTATTCCTGCAGTGGTAATGTCAGACAATGGTCCACAATATGTAGGATATGAATTCAAACTATTTGTGAGAGACTATGGATTCAAGCATATCACAGTGAGTCTTAGATACCACACCCCAGCCAGAGGGTCTACTGGAGAATGGCATAAAAATAATAAAGGGGCTACTAAATAAAAGCAAACAAATCTAATTCAGATCCTTACTTGGCATTGCTTAACTATAGGGCAACACCTGGAGACATTCGTTGTCTCGCACAGAGTTTCTGTTAAACAGAAAAGTAAAAACTAGACCGCCTCATCTTGTAGAAAATGATGCTGAGAATGGACATGATGTAAAAGGGTTGAAGAAAGCAGATAAAGACCAACAAAAATGTAGGATCACAGAAAGTTACAAAAAGTAATAAGTCTCCTCATGACTTATGAGGAGAGGCTGAGGGAACTGGGATTGTTTAGTCTGTGGAAGAGAAGAATGAGGGGGGATTTGATAGTTGCTTTCAACTACCTGAAATGGGGTTCCAAAGAGGATGGATCTAGACTGTTCTCAGTGGTAGCTGATGACAGAACAAGGAGTAATGGTCTCAAGTTGCAGGGGGGGAGGTTTAGGTTGGATATTAAGAAAAACTTTTTCACTAGGAGGGTCGTGAAACACTGGAGTGCGTTACCTAGGGAGGTGGTGGAATCTCCTTCCTTAGATATTTTTAAGGTCAGGCTTGACAAAGCCCTGGCTGGGATTATTTCATTGGGTATTGGTCCTGCTTTGAGCCGGGGGTTGGATTAGATGACCTCCTGAGGTCCCTTCCAAACCTGATATTCTATGATTCTATGAAGTAGCATTCTTACATCCTGCAGAGGCTGGTTGTATAAATGTTAGAAATTGTTGAGAACAAAAGACAATAGTTACTCCTGCTTTGGCTCCTAGGTCACTCCCGAAGGACAGACTTACCACCAGAACAGGAGACATCTACAGTATGGTCCTGAAGAAAGGGAGCATAAGGAGGAAACATCAATGCCTGCAAGAGAAAGGGAAGTGGAGCACGCAACAGACCAACAGATGGCTCAAGCTACTGATGCAGAGACAGTCCTGTTGTCGCGCAGATCAACCAAACCGCATGGACCTCAGAGCCTGAAGGAGAATTGTTAAAATGGTCACAAGCCAAACTTAATTGTAAGATAGGAATTGTGTAGAGTATTGACTATATGGATAGATAGTTTCGATTAATGTCGAATAAGATCTTTAATTGGAAAAGAGGAGCTGTGAGGCTATGTCCCTTGAACGGCTGTACCCCTCTTAGCTGAATAGCTACAGGAGAGGAAGCTGCAAGCAGTTCTGATATAGCCACCGAACCAGCACCGTTACATCATTCTCAGAGGTGCTTAGCTGACCTTCCTAAAGTCCCGCCTGAGTCTCCTACGCAGAACCTACCAAGACTGAACCTTGAATGGTGTTTTAACCACGTTCCCTTATCACATTATAGTCTTGCTAAAGGCCCATTTGCTATCGCAAATCACAATAGCACATTACAAGACAGTTTCGTTACCTCTGCTCTGCAAAACCGAACCAAGTTTTAATCGGCCCCCGGGGACAAAATGCTTGTAACTGGGTCCCCCAGGATGGTAGATTTTAATAACCTTGAATCTAAATGTTGAGGTCCAGATCCCGCAGACACTTCAGCACCGGCATACATTCACTATTAGGAGTGGTCCCACTGAATTAAATGGGTTCCTCAAGTGAGTAGAGCTGGTTGTGTAACCCACACACCTGCTGGGTGCGGGGTTCTGTCCCATCTAGTGGCACCGAGACCACTTAGAGAAAGTTAAATGAGTCTGCTCAGCAGCCTTAGCTAACAGCCATTTGGCTTTTAGCTCATGCAGTAGAAGCTCATGCACTAAGCTTCAGAGGTCGCTGGTTCGATCCCACCCGCTGACGACCGGGGTCTGCGGGCATTACACACGCAGCTAAGTGGTTGCTGGATCCAAACCTGGATTAATAACCAAGCCTGAAATCAGATGAGTTTTGCTTGGTTTCATGGTTATCCTTTCACACTGCTCTCCATGTGTGATCGCCAGACCTAAGAGTTTGCTCATTGCTACCTTGGCAAGATCTAAAAGAAGGTGATGAAACAGGATTAATTGTTATGTTTACATTCTATAGTGCCAGTGATAAAATTTCAATGTCACATAATGCCCATAATCTTAACTTTATCAGCACAGTGCAACTATGTTTACTTAAGCTACCCGCTGCTATCCAGAAGCTGAGGGAGGAAGGGACTGGCCCATTCCGATTACTATAAAGCCTAATTCTGATCTCTCTTATTATTAGAAACCATCTAAGACTGGGGTTTCATTGAGCTAGGTAATGTACATATGCATAATAAGAGATGGTCCCTCCTCCAAAGAGCTCAGAATGAAAAAAAAAAATAGAGAAATTAAGTGACTTACCCAAGGTCATGTAGTACATCAGTGGCAGAGCCAGGAAGTAAAACCAGGTCTTCTGACTCAATAGTCATGGTCCTAGCTACTGGACCACATCATACTTCCTTCTAATCTACCCTGTTAGACCTATTTAGCAAACAGTGAAGAAAAACACAACACTCCCCTGCTAATTTCCTTTCAATGTCTGTCTCTGCCTTATCTTATATTCTTTTATTTCATCTCAGAAATGTCTCCTGTGCATTTCAATTAGTTTTAAATCAAAGGTTGTTTATTAATACCATTAAAGACCTAGTTAAATGTTTTATGCTTAAATTTAAAAGCAACGCATGCTCTATTAGCTGGATGGCTGGTGTCTGGAGATAGATTGAGTGTATGGAATTTTCTACCCCACTTTTCAGATTGTAGCATGTCCCTGCCATGTCCCCAGCCAGCTCTGATGGCTGGAATCAGGGGCAGGGGGAACTGGAGCTAGAGGCCCATCTTCTCCCCACCCTTTGCTCTCAGTGGGGAGTATCAAATACAAGGCCCCTGATTTCCCAACCCTGTGCTTAGCACTATGGTCCAGGGAGGTCTGATGCAGCCAGGCACAGGAGTGTGTGTGTAGCATAACACCCCATCCATGCCTATATTACTTCCAAAATTGGGATCCAGGCAGCAGTGTGGAACCGGTAGGCAGAGGGTATTCATGGGAAGGGCATGTGGCTGATTAAGAAGTGCACATCTAATTGTTGTGACCTCTGTGGACAGAGAGGGATGAGAACAGGTCTCTTGTTCTGCTCAGTTGGTTAGAAATCACAGCTGAAATTACACTGATGCATCTCTCACATTCAGAACCTAGGAATGGCCATACTGGGTCAGACCAAGGGTCCATCTAGCCCAGTATCCTGTCTTCCGACAGTGGCCAGTGCCAGGTGCTCCAGAGGGAATGAACAGAACAGGTCATCATCAAGTGATCTATTCCCTGTCGCCCATAACCGGCTTTTGGCAAACAGAGGCTAGGCAGGGACACTTCAGAGCATGGTTTTGCATCCCTGCCCATCTTGTCTAAAACCCATTGGTGGATCTATCCTCCATTAACTTATCTAGTTCTTTTTTGAACTCTGTTATAGTTTAGGAGATATGTGATAATTCTTCCCCACACTAGGTATCCTCCTAATTCCTTATGGTTAGAGATTATTTTACCATGAAACATAGGGGTAATTGGAGGTAGGCAGTAACCAGATTATCTGTTTAGCAGGAAATTCTGTGATTTTGAAATTTTTTTCGGGTTTGAGATGGAATAAAAACAAAAAAATTGATATTTCTCATTAAATGAAATTAAAAAAAAAACTATTTTGGCTTGACTGAAACATCAATAAATCAAAACATTTCATCAGGATTTTGACCTTTTAAAACTGTTGTAAAAATCTTTTTATCAAAAGACCAAGTTTAATTTAAAAAGGTCATTTCAAAATGGAACATAGAAACGGCCAGTTCTGAAAATGTCAAAAAGGGATTTTTCAGCATTATCAGCATGCTTTGGATGGGTTTTGTTTTGGGAGGTGGAGTTGAAACAACACCTTTCTAAACATTTCAGTTTAAATGAAAATGGCCTTTTTGTCAAAAAAACCTATTGCTGAAACATTTCTGACCAGCCCTAGGGATAATATTCCTTCCCAAATTTATGTTACCATTAACAATTCTAACGCTGCATAGGCTTGTTACCTGTACGCGGAATCTCAGAAATAGGGCTACAAGGGACCCGAGAGCTCCAACCCCATTCTGAATCTTGCTAAGATTTTGGCCTCAACAGGAGCCCTAAATCCCAATTTCTTCCTGGGCTAAGGCACCTACATGCTATTTGCTGTAAAGTGCTGAAGCTCATGGCCCAATCTCACCTTCCATGTGGGGGTAATGGCTGTGTACTGTAAGGGCCCCAGAATCATAGAATATCAGGGTTGGAAGGGACCTCAGGAGGTCATCTAGTCCAACCCCCTGCTTAAAGCAGGACCAATCCCCAATTTTTGCCCCAGATCCCTAAATGGCCCCCTCAAGGATTGAACTCACAACCCTGGGTTTAGCAGGCCAATGCTCAACCACCTGGTTGGAGGCCAAGTCACCAGAAAAGGCGGGTCACTGGAGAGGCGGAGATACCCAGCAGGGAAAGAGATGCTACGCCATACCCGGCCACGAGGAAGCGCCAGCGTGAGTCAACCCCTTCCCAGCCGCCTCCAGAATAGGAGCTGCTATCAGGTTTTCAACCTAAATGAGGGGCAGCCTCTTTATCTTCTACACCCTGGAAGGCTCCTGCCTCCATTCTCTGCACCCCTGACACCGGACAAAATATCACAAAGGCAATTAAATGATAGTTTCAGTGGCCTTTCACAGAGTCCGTTCTAGTTCAGTTTAATTTAATTAGCAACTTTGGCTTCTCAAGTTTATTCCACCTGCCTAGCCATAAAAAGTTCCAGTCCCGCAGGTAATTTTTTTCTCATTTGCCAGGTAATTATCTGGCATAGGTTTGCTGTACAACATGCCACCCACCTCCCTGAGCACCCCGGATTGATCAACCCCTTCAGTGCCTCTCTTCGGAGAAGGCTGGGTTTAAGGGCACACGTGTTCGTTCCAGCCATGATTTCCACCAGCTGAGGAGCCATCCGAAACTCTCCCTTCCGGTCACTGTTTTCGAATGTGCTGCGGGCTTTAGCGTCTTAGTGTGTGAGCATCTAGTGGAGACTGTCGGGGATTTCACCTGCCTCTGGTCTGCGGTGGATAATGTGGGCCGTATTGAGAAAGAACGTGAAGCCAGCCCTGCCAAAGCATTGTCAGTAACGGGGCGCCTTACCATGAACGTCTTCTGCAAAGCGAACACCTTGGTCAGTAGAGAGACGAATTTCAGTTCTGCTTCAAAAAAATCTTGCAGCCCCAGTCCTGTGAAGCTGGAAGATGCAAGAGATGGCATTGGGTCTTTGAAGCCTTCGTGCCATGGGGCTTTCGCGGCTTTCATCTATTAATGAAAAACAGCTCAAAGCAAATTAGCACTGGTTAGAATATAGGCTGATTTAGAAAAAACAACCCACAACATTTTCCATGCAAGTTAATTACTGCTGACGATTAACAGCTCCCCAGACGGAGAGGGAGAATTATCTGATGTCTGCCTGAACTGTCAAAAGTAATTGTGAAGCCCATTCAGTATGGTCCATTCGACAGGACACAGTAGTGGGAGTCAAGAAATCTGCGTTCTGTTACCAGCCCTCCCAGTGACTAGCTGTGGGATCTAAGGCAGTTTATTCAATGCCTGATCCAAAGCCTATTGAAGTTCATAGGATTTTTTCCATTGATTCCAATGGGTTTGCAATCAGGGCCTTAGTTCCTAGGACATCTCTCTCTCTGTAATCTCGGGGATTTATATGGCCCCCATGACCATAATACCTTTAATGTATTTATCCTCACAACACCCTTGTGAATTAAGAAAGCGCTAATGTGTTTGCAAAAAACAACCCCTTGCAAAAACAAGTTTGAATGAACAAATCTCTAAACATTGCAATCTGTTCGCAGATGGTTTGCAAACAGAAAAATGGGCTTAATTCATCAATTCATAAAGGGTGGAGAGATGCACAGCCGACTTACTAATTATTCATTATTATTAATAATAATATTATTGTATTATAACTGCTCTCAGAAGCCCCAACTGCAATCAGAGCCCCATTGCACTGGGTCCTGTACAAATACGTAGCAGTCCCTGGGCCAAAGAGCTTACGGTATAAATAGAGAAGGCAGCCTGCTCCATTCCTTCCCCCCCGGCCTGCTTCTGCCTGCACCCTGCCTGCTCCACCCCTGCCTCCCAGCCTGCCCTGACCCTTCACCCCAATCCTGCCTGGCCCTTTCTCACCTCTGAGCCTCACCCCTCTGACTTCTAGTCAGGCTGCTCCCAGACCCTGCCCCAGAGACAGCCTCCCTAATTGGTGCTGCAGCGGCAGCTGGGAGGAGTTGCAGGGAAAATCCCGCTCAGCCCCTACAGCCCTGCTGGATACATAGGATCCCAGCCAGCATGCATGAAGCTAGGCGCTGCAAATGCTTGAGTCTCAATGCAGCTGAAGGCATGTTCTGTGGGGATGGAGCATGCTCAGTGCAGTTGGTACATAGGTTCTTTGTGGGGATGGAGCATGCTCAGTGCAGTTGGTACATAGGTTCTTTGTGGGGATGGAGCATGCTCACTGGAGAAGGAATAGTCACAAGTTTTAGCTGCCAACCTCTGTATCACGCTCTACTGAGTATGTGCAAATGGTGATTTTCAGAGGCTTTTCATTTGGCCAAATTTGGGTTGATTTTCATGGGAATGGCAATCGTCACCTCCCTCACTCCCACCCACCCCACTTCCAAATTCAAGTCCCTGCTTTAGCTTCTCATTGAAATAATCAACCGTTTTTTAACAAAACCAAGTATTTCCCCCAAATCTTGTTCTTGGAAATGGCTGAACCATTTTTGCTTAAACGTCTCAGAAAAGAAAAGAAAAGAAAAGAAAAGAAAAGAAAAGAAAAGAAAAGAGGGAGAGCCCCAGCATGGAAAATTTCAGTCCCAAATGGTTAAAGTTTGGCAAAGTTACAAGCAACTGACAACAGGGACTTATAATGGAAATTGTTATGCAACCTTAATTACAGGCAGCACCACTTCTACAAATGTTAATATTTGTCAAACTGGAGGACTGGTCCCCATAGTAACTGTACATCTACACCCCTAGCAATGTCTTGGTAACTCACCATTCCCACTGATGGCAGGTCTTTGTTTTCTTTCATTCAGCCAAGCAACAGCTTTCCTCCCTTTCCATGACTCAAACATTCCCAGTCCCAGCCTGTCACCTAGCAGCAGCCAAGGAAAAGAGAGGCCTCTGCTAACACACCCCATCAGAGACAATAATTTAGAGTGAACAAAATGCCTGCATTCTGTTATCAGGACTTGCCATCCCTAGAATGTCCCCCTTCCTCTGGGATTTCTTTGGTACTCTGCAATGATCTCTGCGTGACAACCCATGCCATGGCTCTTGTCTTTGTGAGCAGAAGGATGAGCAAGCAAACTCTGGTATTTGTTCAGCCCTGTCTGCTTACAAGGTATACGTTGCACCAGTGCAAGCCCAGCTTAATATAGGAGTAGGACTTCCACGTTAGAAGTTTGCACTGGAGCAGCATCGGTGTAGCTGTGTAATCCGCTGGTCAGTGTGTGTTATGCTTGCCTCTCTTTAACAATGTTATTATCATTATTTATTACTTGTATTACCATAGCGCCTAGAACTTGCAGTCATGGACCAGGGCCCCATTGTGCTAGATGCAGAAGAAAAACATGGCCCCTGCAGGCCCCTGGGGCAGGGACCATCTTTTTGTTCTGACCACAGTTTGCCATCCAAAGTGGACTTTTCAGTAAACCTAACTAGAGTTTTTGATCATAGTTTGACCAATCTATCTAATCTATCTATCGATCTCAAAGGTTTATACGTTCATCTATCACTATGGTATCTGAGCATCTTCCATAACAAGTAAACACAAAACATTCCTTTTGTCTTCCAGCCCTGCCAACAGGAATAAGCTTAAAATGAGTATATGGGTTTGAATCACATGTTCAACAGGTTTGCAAACTCACTGTAGGTTTGCACTACTCCATGCTCCAGAAAACGGGGAGTTTGTGGGATTCTGGAAAGGCCAGTTTGAAGATAGTGAATTTTATCTGGGAGGTGGGAGAGAGGTTTGGGTCAGCTTTGTTGTCTACATATGCAAATTTGTAAATAGCTGATAGATTAGGTAGATGGAGCTCAAAAATGTGTATCCAAAAATCCTGGATTTTGCAGGACCGATAAAACTCGTTGCATATTGCAAATGGCATCCCTATGCAGCTCTTTACATTGGCTCTTAGCAAGCTTCTTTGATCTTATCCTATACGAGGCTAAAACATGTCTATCTGATATGCCCAGAATTAGGGGCAAAACATGGTTGTGCTCCCCCTGGAACAGCCTGGGTGGGAGACGGTTATTCAATCATCTGCGGATTGCTGGAGTATAAAAGATGCACTGGGCATGCGCCCCAGCTACCAGGGATGCCCCTCAGGCCAGAAGTGGATGTGGTGTAGGAGTTGCTACACCAACACTATGCGACTGCTCAAGGGAGAATTCTCAGCCGTGTACCCCAGCAGAATGTGCAAAGGAGTGGTAGGAGGACTGAGAATCCAGTCTGAAGGAGGCCAAGGGAGACTGAAAAAATGAGACAGTCGGACGATTGTACCTCAGGCAAATCCAATTTTAGTGTGCCCAGAGTAGACACCCCAATTTACAAATTAATGTCCTGCAAGAGGTCCTATATTCCCTATTTAGTTACAATATAAATGGGACTCTCGGGATCAGGTGGGAGTGTATTAACAGCAATAACCCATATACGCCCCTTCTACATTCACATTTTGGGTTGAACTCCTCTGGTTTTGGTTTGCAAAATCCCTTTGCATTTCCAAAAAAAGAGGCTCCCACACTGTCTGAAACACTTTTCTATTACTGGAAGGAACATTGCTTTGTGGACGAAAGTGTTTGGGTGGTCAAATATAGATTATTCACCTTTGAGGGAACCAGGGTTGTTATTTTTTGTCTGTTTCATAACAGATTAAATCTTCGAAGTTCTCTCCCACTGCTGTGAGCATGAATTCATGGGCTGTCTGGAATTTAATTGTGGGGTAAAATAAAACATTCTTCCTGGAAAAAGGGATGATGAGGTGAAGGAGTGGAGCCGGTTGACCAGAAAGGCAAACAAAATCAGCCACGGACATTTATTAACATTTAAAATAGTGTCTTGCAGAGTAATGGGTGTACGTGCGTGTTTGCGGGAGAGAGGGGTTTACATAATTGACTGTTTGGGGGAGGGAATAGCACCCGGTCAGGTTCGACAAACAAGGCCAAGAGGTAGCCTGTAATTTTCATAATGAGAGAATTTGGAAAAGGAGACTTGGGATGGGAGGTAAACTAAAAAACGTGACTGCCTGCCAAGGAAACTGAAGAGATACATTTGGGGTACAATTCAGCTGACTGAGTCAATCCTTCTTCACCGAACAGAAAAGAGTTTTGATGAGGGCCAGTCAAAAAAGTGGGCAGTGAGGGGGGGTATCTATGGAAAATTTTGACAAAAATGAAAACAATCCTGATTTTCCATGTGGACTTGTTTCGATCAAATTGGAATGCCATGAATTTTCACCCCAAAGGTCAACTCAAATTTAACCTTTTATGAAGTTGAAAAAAGTTACTTTGACTTCTCTCTGCGTTGTTTTCTGCACTTCTGGCTGGCACTAGAAGCAGAAGATACAGCGGAAAAGGGCGTGACCGGGGCTATTATTGTTATGCTGGAAAGTGTTAATGGCTGCCAACAGGTGGGTCTTTGATCAACAGATAACCAACCTTACTTATATCACTGTAACACCTAGAGACCTAAACCAAGATCATGGCCTCATTGGGCTAGTTATTGTACATACACATTGTAAGAGACAATCCCTACCCTGAACAGTTAAAGGCTAGATTTTTGCCTCTTAAAAGCTTGAATGCTTTGGGGACAGGCAGCTTCCCCCTAAAGCTTCACAAACCAGAAGGCAAAAAACCCCTATACCCCCGCCACCCCAAAAGCATTTATTTTAGTAAATCTCGTGATTCTTAAGCAACCCTCACGATTTCTGTGCGGGGAGGTGGGTCTGACTCATGATTTGTGAACATGTGAGGTTGGCAACACCCTGCACTCATGACTTGGTGTGTCTCAAGTTTGGGGTGCCCACCCTGAGACCCCTTAAAAGGCATCTGATTTTCAGAGGGCCCAGTGCCAAGCACAGTATGAAAAGCAGGCCCCTTTAAGATATTTACATTTGGGCCCTGAAAACTGATGCTCCTGGCACTCCTCCCCCTACTACAGAAAAAAAATCACTCATCAATTTGGAAAATCTTGGCCATAAATGTGCTGGTTTTATTTTGGTTGGTTGGGTTTGGTTGGTTTTTTTTTTTTTTGGCAATTGTGAAATGCATATTACTAACTCAAAGGCCAGGCCTGACTCTGACCTCAGTTACACTGGTGTAAATCAGAACTGACCCCACTGAACCCCAATTTACACTGGCAAAGTGCAATCCAGTTACTCTAGTGTGAAAGCAGCGTGAGCATGAAGAACACAAGCTTATATTTTCTGGCTTTTATTCTTAATGTGCTTCTCTGCTCGTTTGTTTTCTCGGACCTGAAGAACTGAAGTGTGAAGAATGTGTCCTGCAAACTGTGCCATACCCATGGGAAAATAGATCTTTTTTTTCCCCCTTTTCCAGAGTTACCGTGTTACATGCCAGTGTTAACAGTTATCTGGTGAGGCTGGCATTTCATTGTACTTGCCTACACTTCTCAGCGAGAGAGTCATATTCAAAAGTGAGTCTAAGAAGATGCTGATGGAATAACCCTTTGCTTCCTCTGCTCTCCCACTCTGTCTGATTTGCCTTATTTTCCTCCTCAATCTTTCTGCTTGTTTCCTTCCAATCTCTTGTCTTTCTTTCTTCTCCAGCCCATCCCCAGCCACCTCAATCTGTCCTTTTCTCTATCTATCTATCTATCGTTTATACTGCTGTCCATCACTGCAGTATCTGAACGCCTTCCACATGGACTTCTAGCTCTCCTTCGCTGTCTTTGGATTAAAAAATTGACTTCTCCTCTGTTACTCTTTCCACTCCTTTAAAGGTACGAGTTGCTCTTTTTACACTCCTTCTGTTCTGCCAACAGCTTTCCGGGACCCCCCCAAAATGCAGCATTCCAGGCACGGTCTCCCAGAGGGATCTACGAAACCCCCACATCTGCACCCATGGGGGAGCATTCTCTAGCAGAAGAGGAGAGTTCTACCTTTGCCGTAAGCTAACCTTTCCTCTTCCCCAGCCCTGAGGAAGCCTCTCCGTGAGGCCGCTGTAGGCAAGCCAGATGGGCTTCTTCAGACTCTCCTCACCTGCCCATGCCCTGAGGCGTGAAACTTGTGCTGGTTTCCCACATGTGTTGTGCAATCTCCCGCTACACCCCTCTAGGGGTGTTTGGGGCAGGGAAGCCCTGGAAAGCCCAGCTCCAGCTGACCAAGGACTGAACAGCAGAGCAGATGCAATGAACACCTGTGCCCCCATCTTCTTTGGATCCCTCAGTATCTGTGCAAATCCTAGGGATTTCCTCCATCTTCTTCCATTTACCCACATGCTGGGGAAAATGAGTTCCACAGAGATGCTGTCGCTCCTCTATTTAGCAAGGCCTCTGCATATGCAACTCACCACTTCACTGACCTTTTCTGTGCTATTTCACATTACAAAGTGTCATTTAATTTGCTCTCCCTTGAGGCTCTTTGGACATTGGTAATTCCCAGGGCACGCCCTCCCACTGACTATTGATTTGGATTGTCATTTGCTGCCCTTCTCGCTCATCATTGAACTCGGTCTCTGCCCTCACTGAGGTTTGCAGCACTTCCCAGTTTGGTACAATCTGTGAATGTTTATTCCTGTGATTTTCATTCGCTTTTGCGGCCCATTAATGACGATGCTAAATAAGGCTGAACTCCACACTAATCCCTGAGTTATTCCACGAGCTACCTTTCCACAGCTTTGTAACACTGATCATGATTCATCCCCCTCTACTGTTTGCTAGCAGCACTGCAGTTAGTGCTCAGTCTACCTGGCTGTCCATAGCCAGGCTGGTTTTAATGTTGCAAGAAAGATTTCATGAGACATTTTCTGACATGCTTTATTGGCATCCAGATATTTTAGGTCCACTGCATTCACTTTCATTTTATCATTCTATTAAAAAGACCTCAAGGGCCTGATTCTCTGTTGCCCTAGGCCTCCCCTAGCCACTTACTCTGGTGCAGCGTGAGTACAAAACACCACCAATTCAGAATGGGAGCATTTCTCACCCATTTTTGCATTAGTGTAATTGCAGGACAATGAAGAATCAGTCCTATGTTTGTCTGTTCTTTATAAATTCATGGTCCTTAGAGCTTTTAGTTTCCAAGCCCTAGTCCACATTAATTATGATGGTCCATGTACATCCCTGGTGTAAGTGGATGTAATTCCATTTCCATGGGTAGAGATGCACCTTTTTATAATTGGATTGAATTTGACCTAAAGTTTCTAACAACAACAACAACAAAAAGATGTGGAAGTTTGTTTGGTTGGTTTTTTAAAAAAACTATTAGTGTGTGTGGAAGAGTGGAGACAAAAGAGAAGCAAATCCGATTCTAGCGCATAGGACATCTTTGTGTGCATATGTGTGTGAAAGAAAGAGAGAGACATAGCTGTGAGGGCTTGGAGCCACCAGATTTGTTTGAGTTTGTGAAAAAAAAAATTCTTTCTTTCTTTCTTTCTTTCTTTCTTTCTTTCTTTCTTCCTTTCTTTCTCTGCTGTCCATCACCATAGTATCCCAGTGCCTTCTACATTAGGCTGGCAATAATGAGATCCCTAGCAAATGTCACATAGTATCTCATTCTTCTCCATTTCTGAGTTATGGAAACTCTGCTTATTTATGTACTGAATCATGGCCTGAATTCTCACCTCATTTATTCCATGCAACCACAATGAAGGCTGTAGGGTTTCCCAGTTATAACTGAGAGCAGCATTTGACCCTTAAAGTGCTGTTCCAGTTAGAAAACTGTGTACAAATGTAAAGGAGGACTTGTGGCACCTTAGAGACTTAACAAATTTACTTGAGCATAAGCTTTCATGAGCTACAGCTCACTTCATCGGATGACTATAAAAATGGCACCTTCTTACTCAATCCGCTTTGAGCACCTTCAAGGGACATCTGCTTTATGCCATTGCTGTTTTCCCTGCTGAACTTAAGGACATAGACTATTACCTTAAACAAATCCACCACCACTTACTCCTCCAGCATCACCCTGCAAGCTGACTGGATGTGCCAGGCTTTCCAAGACCTTTTCCATTCAAGGTGTCATTGCTCTCGGAAAACACCCCCCTTCTCTTTAGAAGGCAAAATCAATGTGCTGGTAATAACAGCAGTGGCGCTGATCAGGAAATAGTTGGTTTTTTCCCCATGAAACTTTTCAGGTTTTCATTGAAAGCCCTCAAACAGAAAAAGCAAACATTTATGACATGTGAAAATTGAAAGTTTTAGGTTCAAAAGGTTTTGGGAACCGAAAACTAAACCATTTTTGGTTTTGGATGAAATCCTGAATATTTTTGTCGAAAACATTTTTTCAATGAAAAATATTGCTTAAAATCTTTTTTTGTGGCAGAAGCTTCAACATCTCAATGCGGATGCCTACTCATTTCCACACTGTCACTTTTATACAGTCATCAGCCCAAATCCTATCCCAGTTCAACTCCCTGATTCTCACAGTGGACATACATCTCTAATCTTCTATGATTCTATGATAAAAATGATAATGTGGAAATGAATATGCATCCGCAAAAATCTTTAATTCCAGTTATCTTCACAATGCTGCAGCCCCATTTCCCCCTTGCCCCCTGAGATACCTGCTCCCATCAGGGATGCTGTTGTCACTGAGGCACGTGATGAAACTTTTGGGAGATGAAGCATTCCTGGCAGAAGAGATTAGAATGACTGCAAGATTCATTGCATTCAGAGCACAATGCTAAACCCACTTTTTTTGCTGAAGTTGAAGAACGAATTATACAGAGACCCAAATCCTCAGCTGGTGCAATGTAGCATGAATCCACCTAAGACATGATACCTAAGGATCTGGCCCTCCATGTAGAACCAGCTGAACTCAGGCATAGCAGAGAGCAGGGTCCTTTCCTGACAAAACTTTACGTGAGTCTAATGCTGTATAAGGCATGTAGATGCTATGGTAATGAGCACATTATAAATACTCAAGATACCCAGTTATCTGGCATTGTTGTCTTACATTCAGCATAAACAACCTGACAAGGTACAAAATGATGGATTGTACTTGAAGGGTGCCAGATGCCACCTTGTGTCTTTCTGTGGCTGGATTCTTGACTTCTGCTGGCATTTTCATGTGTCTCCAGTCAAACGCCAGCTCCGCCAGCTCCTGAGAGCTGGCAGGCTGGGCTCTGAATAATGAACCCTTTCCAGCAGTAAAAGAAGCAGTAAAAAAGGTTGAAAGAAAACTTTAGAGAAATGCTCCTCCCTGATGACAGAGGAGGAAGCTTTGCTTTAAACAGCAAGGCTCCAGTCCAACGCAACACTTAAAGACAAGTATCAGAGGGGTAGCCGTGTTAGTCTGGATCTGTAAAAGCAGCAAAGAGTCCTGTCGCACCGTATAGACTAACAGACGTATCGGAGCATAAGCTTTCGTGGGTGAATACCCACTTCGTCGGATGCACGTAGTGGAAATTTCCAGAGGCAGGTATAAATATGCAAGCAAGAATCAGTCTGGGGATAACGAGGTTAGTTCAATCAGGGAGGATGAGGCCCTCTTCTAGCAGTTGAGGTGTGAACACCAAGGGAGGGGAAACTGCTTTTGTCGTTGGCGAGCCAGTCACAGTCTGTGTTTAATCCCGAGCTGATGGTGTCAAATTAGTAAATGAACTGAAGCTCAGCAGTTTCTCATTGAAGTCTGGTCCTGATGTTTGTTTGCCTTGAAATCTGCTCTTGTGCGTCCAGGGAGGTTGAAGTGTTCTCCTACAGGTTTTTATATATTGCCATTCCTAATATCTGATTTGTGTCCATTTATCCTTTTACGTAGGGACTGTCCAGTTTGACCAATGTACATGGCAGAGGAACACTGCTGGCACATGATGGCATATATTACATTGGTGGACGTGCAGGTGAATGAACTGGTGATGGTGTGGCTGATCTGGTTAGGTCCTGAGATGGTGTCGCTGGTGTAGATATGTGGGCAGAGTCGCCATTGAGGTTTGTTGCATGGATTGGTTCCTGAATTTGAGTCACTATGGTGCGGTGTGTAGTTGCTGGTGAGAATATGTTTCAGGTTGGCGGGTTGTCTGTGGGTGAGGACTGGTCTGCCTCCCAAGGCTTGTGAAAGTGAGGGATCGTTGTCCAGGATGGGTTGTAGATCACTGATGATCACTTAAAGACAAGCTTCACGTTGGGCATATGAGTAATCCATTGACTTTAAATGCTGTTACCTAAGGCTGTAAAGCAGAATCATTAATCTCTCTCTCTTTAAGTGGTCTCGGTGCCACTAGAAAGGGACAAAGCACCACACCCAGGAGGTATGTGCGTTACACTTATACTGATGTCCCTGTCATTCCATAGCTGGTGTGATAGAAGTCTAAAGGCAGAGCTGGCTTTACCGGCCTAATGTAATACCCTGAAGCCACTGTAATACCCTGAAGCCAGTGCAAAGATTTCCATTGACTTGAGCGAGCATTGGATCAGGCCCTTAAACACTGAACAGAAATGCAGTGATTGTCCCTCAGGTTTGTGCCTTTTTAGTAAATCACAAAACCACAGACATTAGGGACGGAGAAGAGCTATCAGAGACTGGAGATGCGGTTAGGATGTTTTAGGACCACCAACCAAGCTCCCCTGGTTACCTTATGAACCTAGCAAAACAGACAATTATGGCTTGCTGTAGCAGACAAAATCACGGCTAACTCTGAGTTCAGATCCAAGAAACAGGTTTATTTCAGCGTAAATACAGAATGCCACACCCTAGTGATCAATTGAGGGTGACCAGCCAATGGGCTGGTGGCATGTACAGACACGAAAGGCTGTACACAAATAAAGGCAAAGTCTTATTTCTTAGTACATTTCTTTATACCCAAGATGATGCCCTACTTTTATCAACACCCCCTCCTCTAATGCCTTTCTAATAATAACTAATAATGTTTGTGACCAAATATAAAATTCTTCATTACCCACTAGATGATACATGCTCATTTACTCATTAGCAATAAAAATACTATTAATCTTATCTAAGATCTGGACTTTCCTTGTTTCCCCTGATTGTGGTTTCATTGTCCTGTATCCAAGTCAGGGACATTCCAAAAACTGAATAATAGGATCGCTCATTAGCCAAGAAGGCTTTGTTTGCACTCCTTCCCAAAAAGTTTATTTAAAGGCCTTATTAGCCAAACTAAAAACTAGGCTGAGACCATATTGCTTGTACATTTGCTCATGTATTAATAGCCAGTATATAACCCATTACATACACGTAGGCCCCTACCATCTGATATGAGGTAAGTTCAGCTTCACCTGTTTACAGGCTTTAGCACATGCATTCGACCCCCTTGCTGTCAGTTCAGGATTGTTCCTCACCACGTCATTTCCAAGTGCTTCGCTAAACTGAATGACCCCATCAACAGGGCTCTTCTCTTGGAAGATTATTCTACAGCCTAATCAATCTCACCATTAGGAAGGTTGTCCTGAAATGCTTCTGTATTTTGTCTTGTCCTAATTTCACCACTTGGCTCACTGATATCCCCTTTGTTCTCTTATGTGCGTGTTGCCGGTTACCGGACTCTCCCTCACCCCCTGAGTTGTGGCTTGGCTGTTGTAGTTGTTGCCTAGCCGTGTGTTCAAGTCTTTGGGGCTGAGATTTTCAAATGAGACTAAGGGATTTAGGCACCCACTGTCCATTGATTTTCAGTGGGACCTGGACACTCATCTCCCTTAATCCCTTTGGAAAGGCCAACCTTAACCTGTCCCTCCATCTTCTGAATCAGTTTCCTGGCTCTTCTGTGAATAATCCTGTCTGGTTTGCTGACAAGCAACATTTTGCTGTCCCATTATTGCAATTCACTTGGTGGCTGCCAAAACACGGGCCACGCTTAGAAATAAAACCTGGTCCTTTCTCTCCTACCTAGCGGGGAGCCCTATAAAGAATCCCTCATTACTAAGGCTACAGATGGCAGCGATTGTCTTTAATAACTCCCTTTTCCTGAGATGCATTATGGCTGGCGAGCAAGCCCTGTTCAAGGTTTGAAATTCCCCCCTTAATAACACACACCAGAGAAACATCTTTTATTTATGCAACTGTTACTCATCTGTAAGGGGACCGCAGGAGCGTCAATGCAATCCCTCTAATCACGGAGTCCTGGGGTGTAATTGCCTAGAAATGTAGATGTAAACAGCCTAAAACGATGAGCACGTCCATTGCCCGCCAAGCCCCACTACTGTTTGTACTTCCTTTATAACAAAGGAGGACATGTCTGCCTGGATCACTTTACTCTGCAAGAGTTTCTCGTAAAGGATAACCATCAGAATTAAATATCCTCACGAACTGTGGAACAATAGCAGTCATACGTGGCATAATGGGGCGGGGGAAGATTTTTGGAATGCAGCCGCCAGTCCAAGTTGTAAAAAGCTGGCTGAGAAGCACCGAGGACAATAATTGGCCATGGAGATAAATTCTCTGCTGGCCCAAGTCCATGGACATCCATGAACTTACACCAGCAAAGAACTTGTCCTTTGGAGTCTCCCGCAAAGATACTTTATGGCTGGGGACCAACTGGCTAAGCAGCAGTCCTGCAGAAAAGGACCGAGAAGCTGGATATGAGTCAGCCGTGTGCCCTTGTTGCCAAGAAGGCCAACGGCATATTGGGCTGTATTAGTAGGAGCATTGCCAGCAGATCAAGGGAAGTGATTATTCCCCTCTTTTCGGCACTGGTGAGGCCACACCTGGAGTATTGTGTCCAGTTTTGGTCCCCCCACTGCAGAAGGGATGTGGAGAAATTGGAGAGAGTCCAGCGGAGGGCAATGGAAATGATCAGGGCGAAGGAGCACATGACTTACGAGGAGAGGCTGAGGGAACTGGGGTTATTTATTCTGCAGAAGAGAAGAGTGAGGGGGGATTTGATAGCAGCCTTCAACTACCTGAAGGGGGGTTCCAAAGAGGATGAAGCTCGGCTGTTCTCAGTGGAGGCAGATGACGGAACAAGGAGCAATGGTCTCAAGTTGCAGTGCTGGAGGTCTAGGTTGGATATTGGGAAACACTATTTCACTAGGAGAGTGGTGAAGCACTGGAATGGGTTACCTAGGGAGGTGGTGGAATCTCCATCCTTAGAGGTTTTTAAGGCCCGGCTTGACAAAGCCCTGTCTGGGATGATGTAGTTGGGGTTGGTCCTGTTTTGAGCAGGAGGTTGGACTAGATGACCTCCTGAGGTCTCTTCCAACCCTAATCTTCTATGATTCTATGTGAATTGCTTTTGGGGCTGGTCAAAGGTGCCAGTGTATTTAATCTTAGAGGAAGGGAACAGACCAACTCTCGCTTATCCCTCCAGAAAAAAGGCCTCACCTCACGAGAAGCAAAAAGATCATCTCCTCAGAAAACAGACCAGGGCCAACTAAAATCAAAAGCAGCAACCAAAGTTGCATTAGGAAAGGCCACTGCGGGTACACTGAGCAAAGAACCCCAGGCTGGCCAAAGGTGCTGGCCTGTTTACGCCTCGTGTGTGGGAGGTTTCTGCCAAAAAAAGGTGGCCCCTTCAACAAAAGGTAGAGGCCACAAAAATACAGATCAACTAAATTGTGGGAGACAAAGAATAAAAAATGAGGTACAGAAGTGGGATGATGGGAACGAAGGCTGCTCCAGTGGTTAGGGTGCTAGCCTGGGACACAGCTTCACTTCCCTGACTTCCTTCGAGACCTTGGGCAAGTCGTCGAATTTCTCTGTGCCTCGGTTCCCCATCAGTACAGTGGAGATAATACCACTGTATGACCTTGGAGGGATGTCGTGAGGATAAACGTGTTACAGATTGTGAGGGTCTATGAAGGGGTGTATTCCCCGTACTGGCCCTGAAAGGGTTGAATTGGGTCCATTCAACCAGTTAATCAGCAAGCTGGGGAGGATTTAGGCTGTGAGGAGGCCACTAATAGGAAGCAGGCTTGGCTGGACAGGAACAAGTGGGACTTCCATAAATCCAGGGAGCAGATAGCAGAAGGTGGCTGCAGAAGGGGCCTGCAGTCACTCGCTGGGTGAAGGGAGGTGAGTTGGGACAACAGAGTCAAGTCCACAGTTACTCTCTGAGAGGAGGGAGTTGGGAGGCTGGCAGACCCAAAGACGGGAAGCCAGGAAGGTAGGAGAAGGCTCAGGGGAATAGCAGCAAGGAATAGGAGTGCAGATCTTGGCTGCTGATGGGAGGGTCCCTCAGCTGGAACTCGGAGTATAGGATGGGCCCCGGTTCCCCTACCAGTCACTGGGGACATACCACAGACCAGGCAAAGGATAGTGGACTCCCTGGGACAATTTGTTCTGGAAAGACTTTGTTGCCCTCCCCCCGCCACCAAAGCGGGGACCAAGTAGTGATCTGGCCGGGGGGCCGAGTCACGAAAGGGAGGCTGCGGTTCCTGTAGCAAGAGGGGTACGTAGGTTGTGAGGACGACAGGAGAGATACCACCAGGGGAGGGAGCAAAGCCTGGCAGAGCTAATCCCCAGGACGGCCAGGAGGCAGTGCCACTATCGGTGAGTGCCCCCCGTCACAGGGGCTCAGGTCCGATGGGAATGGGGGACAGATAAGTGCAAAAAAAGAAGGGTTGTAAAATAAGGGATCCATAGAGGGGACACTGAGAGGAAAACCCCGACAGATCAAAACTGCTGGCCTATTCAATGACTGGGATTGGTGGGCAGAAGGGAGGGGCCCCAGGATCCAGCAATCAACCTGGGAGGAGAAAGAATGAAAAAAACAGCTCAAGTGGGTAGCAGAAATGGGAGTGGCGGCACCATGAAGATAACCCTGGCCAGGCCAGAGGTGCTAGATTAAGAGCCGGGGAGCACAAAGTCCTTGTTTCTGTACACAACAGGCCCAGCACTGGCAGGAGCAGGGTGCAAGAAGTGGCCAGAAGAACAGCCGTTATGGATCCTACGAAGCTGAGGAACTACGCCACATATTCTGAAGATCTTCCCATTGCTGAGTGCCGTCCTTACGACGCGAGACTTAAGGAGCACGATCTATTCAGCTAATCGAAAAGAAGGCGGAGAGGTGATGTGATCTAGGTACTTACACATGGAAAACACATCTGATAGCAAGGGTTGTTTTTTTTTCAACACTGCTCAAAAGGCATAGCAGGATCCAATGGCTGGAAGCTGAAATTAGACAAATGCAACTTGGAAATAAAAGGCAATTTCCGAGAAGTGAGGGGAATCGAACATTGGAACAGCTTGCCAGTGTTGGTGGTGATGGACTCCCCATCACTTGGAATCTTCAAGATGACATTAGATCTCTTTCTCAAGCACATGCTTTAATGCAGCCTGTGTTATATGATCATAGTGGTCCCTTCTGGCCTTTGAGTCTATGAAATCTACTGGTACTTTACCTGTTATCTAACAATTTACATCTATAAAACTGTAGAGCATTCCTGTAACACAGGGAAAGCTTCCCTGGCACAGAGAGGGAAACCACTTCACACCCAGCTCTCCTTATAAATCTTGACCAGGCTGCTCTTGCTTAGCAAAGGAGATCTGACACATCCACAACGTTAGGTGATAGGGCTGCCCATGGTTTTAATACCATATGAGAATCTTAACCTGCAGGGTAGGGGAGTTGGGTAGAATCTCTTTAAAACAGTTTGCGAGCCCTCTAGTGACACCCTCTGTGTTTTATTTGTAAATTTTTATGTGTATATGTAGTTAGGCCAGAGCATATGTCACATGTTGCATATATGTTTATTTGGGCCCCATTATGCCCATAGGGTTCCTTCATTTTATGTTTGATGCATAAAGAGCAAAAAACAAACCCTCTCCCAACACATTTGTACATGTTTTCCTGGTGCTATTTAGGTGCCCATCTTTTGAAACGCTTGGCTGATATAGCCAAAGATTGTTCGAGCCAGATCCCAATCTCACTGATGCGGCTTTAAAACCAGAATGTCTCCGGTGAACAGGATTGTCGATCACAGCGACCTTAGAAGAAACAGTTTGCTTCCTTTTTAAAGGCAGTGTTGTGCAGTGGGTAGGAAAGTCAGGTGGACCTTGGGGCTATTCCAGACTCTGCTACTGACTTGTTGTGTGGTCCTGGCCCAGTCACTGTGCTTCTATTTCCCTTCCCACCCTTTCTGTGTCTTTGTCTACTTAGATCGTAAACTCTTTGTGTCGGGGGCCATCTCTCACTGGGTGCGGCAGTGGGGCCCAGAGCTCAGCTGGGCCTCTGAGTGCTACCATAACGATAATAAAATAAGCAGTGCCTATTTTAGCGGCATCTTTTAGGAAGTGTGTGTGGGGCAGGAGCGGGCAGGGTGGGGGGGCTATTCAGTGAGCTGGAGTTGATGTCACTCCAGGGATTCCTGAAGAAGTCAGTCAGAATGCAGGCTCTGGAGATTAGATTCATTCTCATATGTTCAAGAAGGCCACCCTAATATGACAAAAAGAAAAGGCGTACTTGTGGCACCTTAGAGACTAACCAATTTATTTGAGCATAAGCTTTCGTGAGCTACAGCTCACTTCATCGGATGCATACTGTGGAAAGTGTAAAAGATCTTTTTATACACACAAAGCATGAAAAAATACCTCCCCCCACCCCTCTCTCCTGCTGGTAATAGCTTATCTAAAGTGATCACTCTCCTTACAATGTGTATGATAATCAAGGTGGGCCATTTCCAGCACAAATCCAGGTTTTCTCCCCCCCGCCCCACTCCCCCCACAAACCCACTCTCCTGCTGGTAATAGCTTATCTAAAGTGACCACTCTTCTTACAATGTGTATGACTAACTAATGAGACTAACATGGCTGTTACTCTGATACACATTGTAAGGAGAGTGGTCACTTTAGATAAGCTATTACCAGCAGGAGAGTGGGTTTGTGTGGGGCGGGGGGGGAGAAAACCTGGATTTGTGCTGGAAATGGCCCACCTTGATTATCATACACATTGTAAGGAGAGTGATCACTTTAGATAAGCTATTACCAGCAGGAGAGTGGGGTGGGGGGAGGTATTTTTTCATGCTTTGTGTGTATAAAAAGATCTTCTACACTTTCCACAGTATGCATC
Organism: Chelonia mydas; assembly: GCF_015237465.2. Classification (NCBI taxonomy): domain Eukaryota; kingdom Metazoa; phylum Chordata; order Testudines; family Cheloniidae; genus Chelonia; species Chelonia mydas. Next base: position 256,170,579 of record NC_057850.1, read on the forward strand.
CGATGAAGTGAGCTGTAGCTCACGAAAGCTTATGCTCAAATAAATTGGTTAGTCTCTAAGGTGCCACAAGTACTCCTTTTCTTTTTGCGAATACAGACTAACACGGCTGTTACTCTGAAACCTAATATGACACTGATGTCAGGCTGGATTTAAGATTATTGACATAAAGGGTGCAGGCCCAGATCACTTTGATTTCACTAGGCACTTAATTCTCACTGAACCTAACTCTTTGCACCTCATCTAGGGGAAAAAATGCTCATTGAAAATCACGTTCTGAAGTGCCTACAGATTGGTTCTAGTGCTGAAGATGTGATCTCACCTTGACACATTCTTTGAACAACTCAACTTTTTATTGCACAGCTGATTTCCAAACAGCTGTAACACCCACTGCATTGTGCCTCTCACCTCGGTGCGCTCCTTTTCCCCAGCCCCAAACCTCATTACATTGTGACTTCTTCAAGCGATCGCAGGAGATGAAATCACTCCAGTCGGTAACAGACTACGAGGTGGCCCTTTATCATCGCCTGCCCCTTTTTAGGAGTCAGCTTCAGTGTTGGAGGCTCCGGAGTTTCCACTTTAGGTTTCAGGGAATGTTTGTTCAGGACAGTGCAAGAGCAATCCCCTAAGAAGGAATGATCGTTCGCATGTCTGTGTTACAGTCATATCCCTGTGAAAGGAACAAGCCCTCGTTTGCAGCTTGAAGCATCATCCTTGCTAAAATATCCACCATGAAGCAAACATCCTGCTCAAACAAATCATGCATTTAGCTCACTGCTAAATAAACATGGCGAAAATCATTGCATCAACTGGCCTGCTCTGCTAGGATGACATTGGACCCACACCAGCTCCACCTTGCTCTACAGGAATTGCAATAGACGTCACGGCACACATGGGCCAGGTGCTTAGCTGCCATAATCAGCACCGTTCCACTGAAGTCAATGGAGGCAGACGTTCAGTGTACATCGGAAGAGCTCCAGTGGCACCAATGGGAGCAGATCTTTAGCTGGTGTAACCTTGTGTGGCTCCAAGTCGATGCCCCAGTTTTCCCCACTCGCTTCCTCCAAGAGACTCCGGAAGGCCCATTGGTGCTGTGAAGCGTTCAGCACCATGCCCCACTCTGGGATCAGTCTGTGCTCGATAGCTCTGCGTTCCACCAAGTCCTGCCTGCAGGTGGACATTCACCCCTGTGCAGAATTGCCCGCCCAAGGTCTTCAGGCTTCAAAATAGGGCTCTGGCCTCTACCCCTCCTCAACCTTTTAATTAATTATTATTAGTTGATTGTCAGGCCTAGGAGTTCCAGTTATGCACCAGGCCCCCATTATACAGCTAGGCACAGTACAAACAGATCAAAAAGACAGTCCCTACTTTTCACACAGCGCACAGTGGATCTCTTTGCCAGAGGCTGTTGTGAAGGCCAAGACTATAACAGGATTCAAAAAAGAACTAGATAAGCTCATGGAGGCTAGGTCCATCAGTGGCTATTAGCCAGGATGGGCAGGGATGGTGTCCCTAGCCTCTGTTTGCCAGAAGCTGGGAATGGGCGACAGGGGATAGATCCCTTGATGATGACCTGCCTTGTTCATTCCCTCTGGGGCACCTGGCATTGGTCGCTGTTGGAAGACAGGACACTGGGCTAGATGGACCTTTGGTCTAACCCGGTATGGCCGTTCTTATGTTCTAATGGGGTTGACAGCCTAAGTGCTGACCACTGCCTGGTGGCCCACCAAGAGAGCAGACCCGCTGCTTCCTGATGGCAGTTGTGACAGCTCTTTGGGTGGACTGCGCAAACGGGCAGAGACGACTTGTGCACACGTTTTCCCACGCCGGTCGCAATATGTCCCTGAACAACCACGATCATGACTGCTTCTGGTGGGCGGCCCAAGGGGAGGCTAAATCCCAGATCCATAAAGGTACACAGGTGCCTAACTCTGTGGAAGTCAGTGGGCGCTGGGCACGTAAATAACTTTGAGAATCTGGGCATAAGTTCCTCCTCCTCCTCCCACAGCTGAAGTGGCAGGCGCTTCTACTTTTGGATTCTCCTGGAGTTTCTGTCCCTGCTGATGGCCTGCGATGGGGGTTGTTACCAGCACGTCGAACGTTTCTATGGATGAACGTTACGCGGTTGAGAGAGAAGGCCTGGTTGCATGATGCAAATGTTCAGGCAAAGCTTTAGCAGAACTAGGTCCTTTTGCGAGGGGCGGAGGGGCCTCAAAATAGTTCAGATAATGTCTCCCCTCGCCCCCTCCCTGCCCCAAAATCATTCGCCATTTTTGGTGGTCTCTGCAATTCCTGGTTCAGGACAAAATGCAGGAATACCAGGGTAAAGGCTGTTCCGTGTTATTTCCGTCCCCGCCAGAAACAGGCAATATCAGAACCCTGGCGAGAGAAAACCCCTTGGTCGTGAGAGAGTTCGAGCTTGGTCTTGTAGGCCCTTGTCCCCTGTAACAGCTCTGGTCACATTGGTATAACTCAAAAGTAACTTAACTGAAACTAAGGGAATAAAGCCGCGGTGAAACTGGACTCAGGAGAGTCAGACTGAACCGATCCGAACCTCCAACGCTTGTGATCTTCCCCCCCTCACCAACTAAGAAGAGAGGAGACCCTGAAGCAACAGCTCCTCAAGTTGATCTTGATCTGACATCCCCTGAAGTTGATGGAAAGACTCTTCATTTGGCGTCGGGTCAGGGCCACGGCACATTCCACTGAGCTAGCAGGTGAGGAGCAGCCCAAGTGGTGTGGCCTTGGTGAAAAACATAATTATGCCACTAGCATCTGGCCCTGGCTTCCCTTTTTATTTTTGGCTGCTTTTAATTCCATGCTCAGATCCTTCCGGCGGCGTTGGACCTTCTCTGCTATTTCCACATTAAAAGAATGCTTCCTCTGTATTGAATTCATTAAACGCAGGAATACAAACTCTTTTTTTTTTAAGCCCAGACATTCCTCATTTTATTATACTCCCACATTTCTGAACTACTGCTTACAGGGCCCCATCTGCCGTCGCGGTCGGCAATGTGGGCCACACGGCTTGGCTAGGAGCTCGGCTTGTAAAAATGTCCCTGGCCTCTTAGAGCAGCACAGTTCTTTCCCCTCCCGCCCGCCCCCCACTTCCCCTGGTGCAAGGGACGCTTTGCAAAGAGATCTGGGGCGATGTCCTTAGCTGGCGTGAAGCAGCGTGGCTCCTTTGAAGTCAGAGGAGCTCCTCTGAGTTATGCCAGCTGAGGATCTGTCCTTCCGTCATTAGGGGAAATCTACGGAGTGCATTTTCTTGGCTTATGAGGGGTTTTTTTGTGTTAATTTAGTTTTGATGCATCATATCCCCAGGCCCTTCCAAGGCGTGCCCAGCCCAGGTCAGGCTAGAGGGGGCCAAGGTGCCCTTTTACACCTGTCCTGTCTGGTACAAAGCCAGTACCCTCAAGCTTGCTCTCATGTATTCTGGCTAGCAACAGCCCCCATTTAGGACCATTATGCAGTATAGTATACTAAGGTGCAAGGAGCACCCCATAGTTATGGTGTCTTTTCTGTGCACCACTCCCCCCCATGCCAGTGGCTGGAAGCAGGTGTGTCAAAGGTGCTGTTATGGCAGCTATGGACGGGGCTCTGTTGCCTTCAGATCAGGCCCCTAGGGAGAGGGAATCCTCCAGTGGCCTGCTCTGTGCTAAGAGGGCAGGCAACATAGCTACAGTGCAGGGAACAATCCAGGCTGCTGGGGGCTTTGTGTGGGATTGAGAGGGGTCTTCGCTGTACATGCACAGAGAGTTGAGGCTCCATTTATACATGGTGCCCCTATGATGGGAGCACCTCACCAGTGCATGTCTTCTCACAGCCATCTCAGGAGGCCAGGCAGTGCTATTACCCCATTTTTACAGATGGGAAACTGAGGCACAGAGCGACAAACTGGCTTGCCAAGGTCATGAAGGGATTCGAACCCAGGATGCGCCAGGATAGTGCCCTAACCACAGGACCGTGGTTCCTTTTTTACGATGCCAGCAGCCAGCACTTAATGTGCGCATCACAAATTCTCAGAAAGCTGCCTAGGGCAGGACTCAGATTCACAGTGCGCAGCTGGTGATGCAGTTCCGTGGTCAGAGCAGGTCCCGTGGAGCCCCGCAATCACGCTGGGGGTACGTCTACACTTCTCAGCTCCTGGAGCCATAGCTAGTGCTGAGTGAACCAGCACACTAAACTAGAGCATTGCTGCTGTATCACGAGCGGCTAGCTGCCTGAGGGCAGGCCTAGCATGGCGGATGGGCGCATACGCGGTAGGCGACCGCCTCGTGCCACCACGGCTATACTCTACGTGGAGCACGTAAGCTCTGAGCAAACTAGTGTGGGAATGTGTCCTCGGGCTGGGAGTGACATCCCCAGCTCGACGGGTAGACAGACCCACAGGGAGACTGTCAGCAAGGGGGCCAGATGGAGTGGTAACTTTTGTGATGCGTTCACTTGAGAACTAGGAACTAGACTGAGACCACTAACTCATTCCATGTGGGACACTGAATAGCTGTGATCTGGCAGTAATTATTGGCCACCACTGGCTGGGGATGGATTTGGATTGGTGACCTAAAGTTTTAAGAGATCCCAATCCTGCTTTCCACCTCCTGGGCCACCCACGCCAGGTCTACACTAAAAAGTTAGGTTGACCCAGCTACGTTGCTCAGGGGGCATGAAAATCTCACCCCCCTGAGTGATGGAGTTAAGCCGACCTCACCCCCAGTGTAGACTGCACAAGGTTAAAGGAAGAATTTTGTCAACCTAGCTACCGCCTCTCGGGGGGCGTGGATTAACCACAGCGACAGGAGAACCCCTCCTGTCGCTGTAGTGAGTGTCTGCTCTGCAGCATTTCTAGGGCAGCCAGGATCTTGAGAAATAAACATCTTCTTTTAATGCAAAAGTGGCCCCAGCAACAAACAAGGGAAGGAAACAACAACTGCAGGATTTCCAAGCAGATTTTATTCAAAAATTCTCAGGAGGTGTCAGCTCCTCCTTAATTACTTGGCAGCAGGCACAGTAAGACAGGCCATAATTTTCGTTGCTCATACAATTATGCAAAGGCATAGTTCTGAAAAATGTAACTCTTTGTGTTCTTCTGTCCTTTATAGAGATTTTCGCCTACAAGAAATTAACAATGAACCTTCCCCCTTCCCCCTCCCCCCCACACTTCTTTTCATTTGATAATAAGATCTATTCTGTGGAAAAGAGATGCTGAAAGTAGTGGAAGAATTAGGCGGCTGGAGATACAGTCATCTGATTGCTCTGAGTTGCCCATTTTCTCATCAGCTGAATTTGCTGGGGCATCAGACCTGCAGTTTCATTACGTTTATCTACAGTGTCACCTTCTATTCTGATGGACAAAGGACAAGTTTGTGGTTAATGCACTGGGTCGACATCTAGGTTCATTTCCTATCCCACTCATGTGTGCAAGAGAGGTGATCTTGTGATTACAGCCCTGGCCTGGGCCTACAGAGCTCTAGGTTCAATTCCCAGTTTGAGTGCAGGCTTCCTGTGTGACCGTGGACAAGCCATTTAATGCCTGTGCCTCAGTTTCCCCATCTCTAAAATAGGGGTTATGATATTTCCTTCACTCATTAGGATGTCAAATAGCATGCTGATGGGGGCTATCTGACTGCCTAAATAAAGAGGATTCCCTCAAAATTAGGGCTGTCAAGCAATTTAAAAAATTAATCGCAATTAATCATGTGATTAAAAATATTAATCATGATTAATCTCACTGTTAATAATAGAATACCATTTATTTAAATATTTTGGGATATTTTCTACATTTTCAAATATATTGATTTAAATTACAACACAGAATACAAAGTGTACAATGCTCACTTTATATTTATTTTTGATTACAAGTATTTGCACTGTAAATAAACAAAAGAAATAGTATTTTTCAATTCACCTAACACAAGCACTGTAGTGCAATCTCTTTATCATGAAAGTTGAACTTACAAAAGTAGAATTATGTACCAAAAAAAACTTCATTCAAAAATAAACCAATGTAAAATTTTAGAGCCGGCAAGTCCACTCAATCCTATTTCTTGTTCAGCCAATCGCTCAGACAAACAAGTTTGTTTACATTTGCAGGACATAATGCTGCCCGCTTCTTGTTCACAATGTCACCTGAAAGTGAGAACCGGCATTCTCATGGCACCGTTGTAGCCAGCGTCACAAGATATTTACGTGCCAGATGTGCTAAAGATTCATATGTCCCTTCATGCTTCAACCTCCAGTCCAGGGGACATGCTGATGACGAGTTCTGCTCAATAACAATCCAAAGCAGTGTGGCCCGGCACATATTCATTTTCATTATCTGAGTCAGACGCCACCAGCAGAAGGTTGATTTTCTTTTTTGGTGGTTCGGGTTCTGTAGTTTCCGCATCGGAATGTTGCTCTTTTAAGACTTCTGAAAGCATGCTCCACACCTCATCCCTCTTCAGATTTTGGGAGGCACTTTGGATTCTTAAACCTTGGGTCGAGTGCTGTAGCTATCTTTGGAAATCTCACATTGGTACCTTCCTCGTGTTTTGTGAAATCTACATTGAAAGTGTTCTTAAAATGAACAACGTGTCCTGGGTCATCATCCGAGACGGCCATAACATGAAATATATGGCAGAATGTGGGTAAAACAGAGCAGAGGACATACAATTCTCAATCAACTCTCAAGGAGTTCAGTCACAAATTTAATTAACGCATTATTCTTTTAACAAGCGTCATCAGCATGGAAGCATGTCCTCTGGAATGGTGGCCGAAGCATGAAGGGGCATATGAATGTTTAGCATATCTGGCATATAAATACCTTGCAACGCCAGCAACGAAAGTGCCATATGAATGCCTGTTCGCACTTTCTGGTGACATTTTGTAAATAAGAAGAGGGCAGCATTATCTCCTGTAAATGTAAACACACTTGTTTGTCTTAGCGATTGGCTGAACAAGTAGGACTGAGTGGACTTGTAGGCTGAAGTTTTAAATTGTTTTTGTTACATAACTGCACTCAGAAAACAATCTACGTTTGTAAGTTGCACTTTCACGACAAAGAGATTGCATTACGGTACTTGTATGAGATGAACTGAAAAATACGATTTCTTTTGTTTATCATTTCTACAGTGCAAATATTTGTAATAAAAAATAATATACACTTTAATTTCAATTACAACACAGAATACAATATATATGAAAATGTAGAAAAACATCCAAAATATTTAATATATTTCCATTGGTAATCTGTTGTTCAACAGTGCAGTTAAAACCGCGATTAATCGTGATTAATTTCTTTGAGTTAATCGCATGAGTTAGCTACGATTAATCGACAGCCCTACTCAAAATGCATCGTAGAGAGGGATCATTTCATCCACTGTTGAAGTCCTGGAACAAGATAGCAACATTGCACTGGCAAAAGAGAAGAATTCCATCGCCAGCTTCAGGGAAGGCTTTGATAGCATGTAGGGAAACATTTATATTGGAATTGGGCCAATATTACCTCTGCCCTTGCGTAAAGCGACATAATGGCCTTGATTCTCTGCTGCAGTATATGAGTGCTTTGCACTCGAGAAGATTCATCCGCTGGAGGATTGCTTCAGTGTATGGGGATCCCCAGCTGGCACTGAGTCACCATAGAAAGCCGTACAGCCCCTTCCCCTCTAGCTTTCTGCTGCTGGGGGCATGACCAGTGAAAGGGGTCTCCGGCAAGAGCATTCAGCTGCTAGAATGGACTTTATAGGCATTTGGATATTAGTGCAGCCTTTATGGGCTTTATGCCAAGGGGCCAGCCCGGCTTAAAATCATCTTTCACGCCCCCACTTCCGATTTACACCAAGCGTGCCTTTCCCCATTCTGGCCCAGTATCTTCAAAGATCCATAATTACTACACCCCATTGACAAGAAGCCCGATGGGCCGGATCCGATGTCTCTTGAAGACTACAGAAAGACTTCCTTTGACTTTTATGGGCATTGAGTCAAGGCTTGTAGCTATACCATACCAAGACATGGATAGAGGGAGGAGTCATACCCCTACAAACGCCATCCCCTCCTCCTACCCCCAAGGCATTCCTTGCAGGTTCCCCATCATCGCACAACAAACCCGACATCCCTCAGCCTTGTGAGCTCATATTACCAAGTGGTAGAACGGCAGTATTACAAACATTTCTGTCGTCTGAAACATTGGCTAAGGAGTTAAGATTTAATTGGACATTTTTCTTTCGTCTGGTTTCACTTGCATTTTATTTCCAGCGTGCTCCGCAACATGCTTATTTGAAAGCGATTACTTTCAACGGCTGCTTAATCGATGACATCCTCATTTTCATCCACGCATCACAACAATCCAACACAATAAATTGCTGGCAATTTTTCACTCGAGCGAGGATGAAAAGGAAAATTACGCTCCCATTACAATACCACAGAACTGGCTCTGGGTTTGTATCAATCAAATGTTTAATGTTAAGCAACCAATTAAGAGCGAGGTGGCAAACATGGAGTCATATTGTTTAAAAAACAGTCCTCAGTCTGGTTCTTTGATTTACTTACTGCGGCTTCAGGCTCAGAGTGAATCATTCCCCCTTCTGCTCCCCCAGGAGAGGTATTCCAAATTTCTGTGTTATTTTCAGAGTTTAATTACCTCTCTGACAAGTTTTAAAAAAATCAAACCGAAAAAAGAAATGATAGTCACAACATGGGGCACGGCATGAATGAGAAAGAATAAAGACTGAAGACTCAGATTTAGTGCTGTGAAAATAAGAGACGGAAGAAGACACCATGTCCCATGATTTGATTTGATTTGCGTTCCTCCAGTTTACCCCAATTAATTATAATTATTTTTATTACAGTGGTGCCCATGGTACTAGGGGCTACACAAACGTAGAGAAAGAGACAGTCCCTGCCCCAAAGAGGCATGCATCCGATGACGTGGGTTTTAGCCCACGAAAGCTTATGCCCAAATAAATTTGTTAGTCTCTAAGGTGCCACAAGGACTCCTCTTTTTTCTTTCTTTTTTTTTCTTTTTGCTGATACAGACTAACACGGCTGCCACTCTGAAACTTGCTGAAGGTCGTTCAATGAGTCAGTGAGAAGCGTTCCTTGGCACCTAGTCTAATAGCCTAATCCCTGGACCACAGTGCTTTCTGCTTTTCGGTGTCTTCTCAGCCAAATTCGCCACCCACAGCCAAACTCTGTTTGGACTTCCGTCGGCCTTCTCGTCACCTTTACCTCTCTCTGATATAAACCACTGTATAAACCTTGCAGCTTCTTGAGTCAAAAGTAGTTAGCTCGGAAGTAATTACAGAAGAGCCAACTGCCATGAAACTAGAACAAAAGCAAAACTCTGGCCAAAACGTCAAGCAGCTACCACTCCCTACTGCTAATGGGAGAGAATGATAGATTCCACATAGAAAATAGCCCTTCTATCTGGGCAAAAGGCAGAAACAATAACAGGCCTTAGTTGTGATTACATGGTGGTCAAGGAGCCTGAAAAATATCTACAAAACAACCGCCACCATTGGAGTGGCATCAGTGGTGAATTATGGCTATGAAGCTTGCTGGAATAGAGGGAATAAATAGGTCCAGAGGTTCTGGTTAATTTGGGGTAAGTATGCAAAAGTTTTGATGCTTAATCTATCTAGCTGTTATCTATCTATAATGTTGATCTATTTATCAATAGCATCAAACTATCTGTCTATGCTACCCATTTAATCTAATCTAAACTAATCTAATCTAATCTAGCTATCTCCACCCCCTCTATCTATCTATCTATCTATCTATCTATCTATCTATCTATCTATCTATCTATCTATCTATCTATCTATCTATCCCCATACACCCTCCCTCTCCATACACCCCCTCTATCTATCTATCTATCTATCTATCTATCTAACTTCAAGGCTGCCTATCACCATAATATCTGAACATTAGATTAATTATATCACAACTACTTCATTATTTGATTCTTTGGCCTTGAAATGAGCTGAGATCTGGGTCCCTGTGAGTTTTCCCATGCTTCCTGTTTTCTGAAACACAGTACCACCACAACAGCTCCTATCATGGTATTGGGGACTTTCTGCTTCCCACGTTGGTTAAACCTAATGATCTAATTGGTTTTAAAATGGAGCTAGATAAGTTTAGGAATTGAATTATATGACGGGTTTCCCTAAGATAGTAGCTCATTAGAACTGAAGACTCTGGAGGTCCCATCCAGTCCTGTGTCCTATATTCCTAATCAGAAGAAGCAGAGGTGTAGGAAAAAGAAATTCAGGAATAAATGAAGCAAACTGAAATTTAAAGTGACACAAGCTAAGCGCTGATGGGACGAAATGCTTGTTTGTGCAATGCACAGTTGGCCTATGGAACTTATTGCCACAATGTACCATTGAGGGCAAGAACACAGCAAGATTCAGAACAGGCCTGGACCTCAGGTCTGATCCATAATGGCAGTTCCTATAGTCCTAAGTTAACCAACCTGGAGACTTGTATGATGATCTTTAATAAATAATGATCTTTAATATGATCATCTTTAATAAACTTTCCTTGTGGTTTATGCCCTACACAGATGCCAAGGCTTAAGTCAAGCAGCCCATATCATTTGTTTTCTTGGGTGAAGCACATTGTACCCCTAGAACTCGACCCTCACTGGTCTACATTTTGTGTTTAACAAACAGAGCCAACGGGCAGCTATTTCATGAGTAGTTGTTTTTCTAACAAATGAGGACCTGAAATGTATAATTATCCACTGACTTCCCTCAGCCTTAAAACAAGCTGGGGAAGCTTTCCCTAATGATGGCCCCAAACGAGAGGTTGCGGAGAAGGGTGTAGTTATGATCCCACCACTGGAAGAAATGAGGAACAGATGGAGATGGGGGTGTGAGTGCTTGTGTGATTTGTCGGTGCAGCTCCAGGTTCAGCTTTCAGCGACATCAGGAGTTATTCTGTGGAATCACACTGAAGGTTTGACTTCAGGGGAGTTAGTGCTGGTTGACACCAATGTAAACGTGAGAGCATAGTCAATTCATCTGTGTATGTTCCCATAGAGCTGCCGGGAGGAGCAGGCTGTACCTGCCATACAGTGCGGAGCTGTGCGGGGTGTTGTACCTCCTGATGTCCAGTCCTTCGGGTACATCTACACTGCAAAGAAAAACCTGTGGCATTGAAACTCAGAGCCCAGGTCAATTGACTTGGGCTGGTGGGCTAAAAATAACAGCGTAGACATTCCCTCTCAGGCTGGAGCCCAGCGTCCGAGACCCTCCCCCCTTGCTGGGTTTCAGAGCCCTGGCTGAGCGGGAACATCTATAAGGCTCTTTTAGCCCCACAGTCCAAGCCCCATAAGCCCGAGTCAATTGATCCACACTGTGAGACCCAGTGCCAATGGTTTTTCTTTGCAGTGTAGCCATATCCTTAGATCAACTTACGTTTTGTGTAACCCTGGGCTTGTCTATGCTTGAAATGCTATGGCACAGCTTCCCTGCTCTAGTGCTTCAGAGTAGACCCTACCTACGCTAACAGGAGGGATTCTCCCATCGAAGTAGGCAATCCACGCCCCCCCCACCCCCCCAGAAGCAGCAGCTAGGTTGATGGATGAATTCTTCCATTGACTTAACTGTCTCTATGCTGGAGGTTAGGTTGACTTAACTATGTTGCTCAGTGGGGTAGATTTTTCACACCCCTGAGCGACGTAGTTAAGCTGACTTAATTTTCTAATGTAGTCTAGGCCGTTGAATGCTCCTAGGGGCAGAGACTGTGTCTCCATTTCCCGTTTGTACAATGCCTGGCACAATGAGGCTCTGATTGGAGATTCTAGGTGCCACCTCAATACTACTGCCACTAAGAAGAAGAAAAACAGACGCATCTTTTATTCTTAGGGATCCCAAAGCATTTTTATAAACTACACATAGAAATAGTTTTGCCCACTGCCGCAATGCAACGAGCCGCGGGTTGGGGCATAGAATCTGTATTATAGTGTTCAACAAGACAACACAACAGTCTGGGAAGCGAAGAAGGCTCCCACAGAGTGCTCTCTCAGATAGCAGAAGACGTTACTGAAACTGGAATTTGTTGGGGAGGGATAGCTCAGTGGTTTGAGCATTGGCCTGCTAAATCCAGGGTTGTGAGTTTAATCCTTGAGGGGGCCATTTAGGGATCTGGGGCAAAAATTGGGGATTGGTCCTGCTTCAAGCAGGGGGTTAGACTAGATGACCTCCTAAGGTCCCTTCCAACCCTAACCTTTTTTCACTAAGAGGGTTGTGAAACACTGGAATGCGTTACCTAGGGAGGTGGTAGAATCTCCTTCCTTGGAAGTTTTTAAGGTCAGGCTTGACAAAGCCTTGGCTGGGATGATTTGATTGGGGATTGGTCCTGCTTTGAGCAGGGGGTTGGACTAGATGACCTCCTGAGGTCCCTTCCAACCCTGATATTCTATGGTTCTATGATTCTATGATTTAACACCCATACCTGTGCTGAAAATGCTGTGGGATTTCAATGACCATGAGTGGTCAGGGCCTCAGTTTGACATCTCATCCAGAAGGCAGCATCTCAGTAGTCACGGCTTCTGTTACCCTAGCATCTGAGCGCCTCACACTCTTTAATGTATTTATTCTCACAACCCCCCTGTGACGGCTGGGAAGCATGAACCCAGTTGTACAGTTGCAAATTGACACACACACAGACCAAGGGGTTTGCCTGAGGTCAGAGAGAACGTTTGCGGTAAAGGAAGAAACTGAGCCCAGCTCTTCAAAGTCCTATGCGAGTACCCTAACCACAGCACCATGGTCCACCTCAGTGTGATGCTGTGGTACTGACTGGCTGAGTGTATTTCTGCACTTTGAACTGGCAATGCAATTCCCAGCCCGGGGAGACATACGGGCACTAGCTTGGACAGAGCTAGTGCTCTAAACGTAGCAGTGAAGCCGTGGCAGCGTGAGAGGAGGCTGGCCGCCCGCGTAAGTACCTCGGGTCCTGCGTCGGCTTGTGCTCAGGTAGCTAGCCCATCCCACCCCGGCTGCTACACTTCTATTGTTAGAGTGCTAGCTCGATCAAAGCTAGGAGGCATACCTCCATCCAAGCTGGAAACGCCTCCAGCTCAACATCTAGACATGTCCTCAAAGCGAAGAGAGACACTGACTCCATCACCGACACTTCCCTGTAGCCCGCTGGGTTTTCCTTGGAGACCTCTCATTCAAGCACAGGTTAAGGTTCCCATACCTTAACTTAGGAGACAGGAGGAGAGCCCAGTACAGGTGAGGTAGCTGTGCAGCAGCCCACGACAGGCAATTTTTCAGCGTAACAGTGTGACACAGGCTCCAGAATGTTCCACCAGCATTGCTGCATGGTTAACTTTCTCTCGCTCGGTTTATAACATGCAAAGACGAGCAAGGAAATTCAAATATTTTTCAGGGAACTGTGACTCTTGTTTGGGCACAGATGTGTCTCTCTTTCTGTGCCTTTTCTCTAACAAGACGGAGAGCACGAGGTGCCCCGGTAATTCAAGTCCTGGAGATTATCGTGTGCTAGCCAGAGGCAGGATAAAGCACAGCCAGCAAGGACAACCTGAATGAGTGGACATTTCTCATAGACTTCATTCCATTAGGTTTGTGCCAGGCTACTAATTAAGGGTGATAACCAAGGGCCTGATCCAAAGCCTTTTGGAGCCAATGAGCAACTTTCTGTTGACTTCAACGGGTTTTAGATTGGGTTGTAAGTGCAGTAAATTGTGGTTGACTCAGGTCAAAGGAAAGGCGAGAAAGTGAAGCCAGTAGAATTGTTTATACTGTCTCATATAGGGTGAGATGATTACCATTGGCACTAACCACATCAGAAGAAACTTGGGGACCTCTAAACAGGTAGGACCCAGGTAGGGAGCATGGCAGGTATGTTGTTACCAACACTAAGTTCTGGCATGTGGCTGTTCTCATCTCCCTGTTCTGGTGTGATTTCCTGAAGCTTTCCCAGTCGTGCCATTTCATGGCCTTACAGCTCAGAGGGACTGCAGGCAGGGATTGAAGGGTCGCCTTGCAAAATTCTACCTACCTGGGTAGTTTATTTTTCAGTGGGTGAGAAAAATATCAATGGGGCCAGATTCCCAGCTTGTTTAAATCAGTGCAGCTCTGTTGAAGTCAAAGGGGCCAGATCCTAAGCTGGTGTAAATCAGTGGGGTTCCATTGAAGTCCTGTCAAGCTGTCAGGAGTAGCTTAGGAGAGAGTGCCAACCTCAGGGCAGACTATCAAGAAGCAGGGCATAAACTCCAAATTGGTTGTGAGTTCTATACTTAGATTTCACCAACCAAGTAAAAAGTGTGAACTCCTCAGGCACTATATCAGCCTAAACATGGCGTCACAGACAGTCCCCTTGGGCACTCCAGTCTATCTTGTCCCCCAAGGCAAGATAGATGGTCCCTTACACCAAAAATCACAACAATATTCAACACTAACCCAGGAACCAATCCCTATAACAAACCCTGTTGTTTACTCTGTCCCCATATCTACTCTAGCGACACCATCATAGGACCCAATCACATCAGCCACACAAGCAGGGGCTCGTTCACCTGCACATCTAATATAATGTGATATATGCCATCATGTGCCAGCAATTCCCCTCTGCCATGTACATTGGCCAAGCCGGACAGTCTCAACGTAAAAGAATAAATGGATACAAATCAGACATCAGGAATGGTAACATACAAAAGCCAGTAGGAGAACACGTCAATCTCCCTGGACATTCTATAACAGATTTAAAAGTAGCCATCCTGCAACAAAAAAACTTCAGAAACAGACTTCAAAGAAAAACTGCAGAGCTACAATTCATTTGCAAACTTAACATAATTAATTTGGGCTTGAACAGGGACTGGGACTGGCTGACTCACTACAAAAGCAATTTTACCTCTCTTGGCATTGACACCTCCTCATCAGTTATTGGGAGTGGACCACATCCACCCTGACTGAACTGGCCCTGTCAACACTGGTTCTCTACTTGTACGGTAACTCCCTTCTCTTCTTGTGCCAGTATATATATTTATGCCTGTATCTGTAATTTTCACTCCATGAATCTGAAGAAGTGGGGTTTTTACCCACGAAAGCTTAGGTCCAAATAAATCTGTTAGTCTTTAAGGTGCCACCAGACACCTCATTGTTTTTGTGGATACAGACTCACATGGCTACCCCTCTGATACTTAACAATATTCCGGTTACTCCCAGTCCCAAAGGACAAGTCACTTACCTCAGGTCAAGTGCATCTTAGATCGCACATAAAGACAATGCTTGTAGCCGATCCTATAATAAACTGACTAGAGATTTAATAACTAAGAACAAGAAAATAGAGAGTTATTTACAAGCTTAAAGCAGGCAAACATACACACACAAATGAGTTAAAGTCTTAGGTTCCAAAAGGTAACAGAAGCTGTTGCAATATGCAAGCTTTCAATGCCCTCTAGAACTAACCAAAGCCAAGCAGCTTGGAGATCCCTTGCTTATGGTTAGAAATATTGCCTCTCCAAATTCCCAGCAGCACAGAGATACAGTTCCTTGTGAACAGGGACGTTTGTTCCCTTTCTCCAGAGTTCAAGCTGATGGGACAAATGTTTGCTCCTGTCTCCTCTTCATGGTCTTGGGAGGGAGGGCAATCAACAAAGTCTTTGTCCTTTGATGTTTCACAATGGCTCATTTGGTTTCAGTGGGTCATCTTGTGTATTGGCCCAGCACTTTACATTAATTACTGCTTCTTTCCTACACATTATAGAGGTTTACAATGTAAACTTTCAATATAACTTTATGCCATGGGATACAGCTGTTATAAGTGAGATCAATGCATGCAGCATCCTACCGGCATTTCACCAAGTCTAAACACTAAACACATTCTTATCAACTTAACATCTATTTTAACAACGCTAACACACAGGCGAGCCACCCTGGTTTCCAGCTATGCATCGTTCAGTGAGGCGCAGTGGCCTTGGCATGAGCTGGCACCTGATTTGCCAGCGTCACAGGTATGTCTACACAGCATTCTGGAGCAAGCAGGACCGGACTTCCCAGCCTGGGCTGACAGACTTGGGCTTGCAGGGCTTTCACTAGCACTCTAAAAACAACTCAGCCCCTGGACTCTACTCCCAGCAGCAACTTCAAAGCGCTGTCTATACACCTATTCTCAGAGCATGAGCACGAGCCCCACTAGCCTACATCCCTTTACCCAGGCTGGGAGGCTCGCTCCTGCTTGCTCCAAAATGCTGTGAAGACATCAGTGTTCCCTCTAATTTTTTCCACCCATGTGCGGAATGAATTTTGTTATGTGCACTCATGTGGAGGTGATGTGTGACACACCTCCATACTGGTGCACGTAACAAAATCCATGTGGCAGGGGTGGGGTCGAGGGGTTCGGAGTGTGGGAGGGGGCTCAGGGCTGGGGCAGAGGGTTAGGGTGGGGGCGGGAAGGTGAGGTCTCTGGCTGGTGGGGTGGGCTCTGGGGTGGGGCCGGGGATGAGGAGTTTGGGGTGCAGGATGCCGCTGGGCTACGGCGGGCAGAGAGGACTCCCCCCAGCTCTCTGTTCCTATAGCAGCACCTGGGCTGGGGCGGGGAGAGGCACCTCTCCCTGCCGCGGCAGCTCCGGGGCTGGGGCCATGGGAGAGGGCCGCGGCAGGACCCTGCCGGGTAGCGGGGGTGGGTTGGGGCCGGGGGAGAGGCACATCTCCCACGGCTGCAGCAGGTCCGTAACAGGGCTGGGTTGGGGCTGGGGGAGGGGCGTGTCTCTCCCGGCCACAGAAGGTCCCTGGCTGGGCTGGGTTGGGTCCAGGGCTGAGGGAGAGGAATCTCTCCCTGCCTCAGCCCTGAGCACCTGCGTGGTGCTTAATAGGCTATTGCTCGGCAGTGTGGCCGCGCAGCTTAGAGGGACCTTAGGTAGACATACCCAGTGGGGCCAGATCCTCAGCGGGTTTAAATCAGTGTGGTTCCACTGAAGTCACAGAAGCCAGTTTAGACCAGCTGAGGTCTTGGTCCAAATGATATTGACATGTTTTTGCATTATGATCATCATCAACTTGTTAAAACAGCAGGTGAGCCAGGGCTGTTTTCATGCCTACTTAATAAGACCCAAGTGTTCATTTCAGATCAGTGCCTGGATTACACTGAAAGCCACATCCTCAGCCTGATGTAAATCACGAGCTCTCTATTGACTTCATTGGAGGTGCTCTGTTTACAGCCTCTGAGGATCTGGCCTGAGATTTGTAAGTGCAATATGTTATTAAGCCAAGACAGGACAGGACTAGTACTTGGGAATCTTGGTGTCATAGTCTTGGGTTTATTCCTCTGGGCCACGCTGCAATTTCATATATCTGAAAACAGACGCATTCCATTTGCAGGCTGGGGAGGGGGAGATGTATCAAGGAGATGTACCAAGGAGTATTCACCCAGCTGTAATTATGGTGGTCCATGGTGATTGCTCGGCGCTTTAGGTGCTTGCAAGAGCTCTGCTTTAATCTGTGTCTGGCTCCAACTGGATGAGCATAGTAACACGAGCGTCACAGCACCCCGCCCAGTCTCAGGGTGAGAAGCTCAGCCCCCAGGACCAGAGCTTCCCTTCCAGGCCAAAACTTAAGAACACTGAAAACAACCTGGTTAACAGACTGCACCATGACAACTCCTTGTGAACCAGCCTCATCACGAAACTTGCTAACGGTCTTTGGTTAGTCTCTGAGGTGCCGTGCACTGTCGCGTGGCGCCCCAGAACATCAGCAGCGCCATGGTCAGCAGGCGGCAAGTCCGCTGGTTCTGGCTGTGTCGCGTCCCGGGACTCCGTTCTCTCAACCTGAAGCGGTCATTGCCTGTGTGAGACCCTCTCAGGGAAAATGGCAGACTCAGGGCCCCTTGTCTCCCTCTCTTCTGGGATTCGAAGTCGGTGTCGCCTCTTTCTGCATAGTATGTGTCCATCTGGGGCTACCTCTTATGACATCCCAGCTGTACGCGACCGTCTTCTCTCATTGCAGAGGCGCACCGCGTCGTTTTCTGAAGGGATGGATGCTCCAAGGTCTCCAAATCTTATTGATTTTTGCTTTGTTTTGTCGGCTCTGTCTCTTTATACGCCTGCAAGTCCCCAGTGACTCTGACATCCGTTTCTAACAGTGCAGGCCTCCTTGTCTCCTGTTGAGCGGAATGCGTCAGCAGGGGTCTTGCAGGTGCCCTTAGAAAAACAGAGCTTATCACCTTCATTTTACTGATGGGTCAACTGAAGCAGAGGCTGGTTCGGAAACACCCACGGCCCGGCATGGAGTAGAGGACTCTGGAAGAGAACACATAAAATACTAGATCATAGAATCATAGAAGATCAGGGTTGGAAGGGACCTCAGGAGGTCATCTAGTCCAACCCCCTGCTCAAAGCAGGACCGATCCCCAATTAAATCATCCCATTTGTCAAGCCTGACCCTAAAAACTTCTAAGGAAGGAGATTCCACCACCTCCCTAGGTAATGCATTCCAGTGCTTCACTACCCTCCTAGTGAAAAAGTTTTTCCTAATATCCAACCTAAATCTCCCCCACTGCAACTTGAGACCATTACTCCTTGTCCTGTCACCCGCTACCACTGAGAATAGTCTAGATCCATCCTCTTTGGAACCCCCTTTCAGGTAGTTGAAAGCAGCTATCAAATCCCCCCTCATTCTTCTCTTCTGTAGACTAAACAATCCCAGTTCCCTCAGCCTCTCCTCGTAGATGATGCTCCCATTGTAGAGTTAATCTCCATTCCAATTACCCTGGACCTCTTTCAGCACCAAGCAGATGCTGACATCCCGAGCCGTCTTGCTGCACTCCTCACAGCACCCCCTGGTCAGATTAGCTCTCCGGCAGACCATTAAATGGTGTATTGTCCAAAGAGAGGCTTTTATTTACTTAGCAGCTGAAGGCTGAAGAGCTTAAGGCACAATATGAGTGCTGGTGGGAGTTGTCCAGCCGTACCCTTCCCACGGCTCTATTAAGCAGAGTGTTTACCCTGTTGGCTCTTGGTGAGTAAATGGATCTAGGTGCTCAATCCAGTACGCCCTGCAATTTATATAAATGAGAGTTTGAAAGCAGAAACAGAGAATAAAAGCCTGTTGTGTCCTTTGCTACATATGGGCCCGAATCCGTACTCCTTACTCACGCAAAACTACCTGTTGGTTGCAGGATGAGTGTCTTAGCTTGTCTATCAATCTATCCTCATTGCTGTAGCATCTGAGCTCCCTGCTGTCATGAATACATCTCTCCTGACAAGACCCCTGCGAGGTATTAGTTCCATGTTACAGATGGGGGACTGAGGCACAGAGAGATTAAATGACTTGCTCAAGGTCCCATGGCACATCTGTGGCAGAGCTGGGAACTGAATTCCTGTCTCCTTAGTCCCAGTCCAGACGCCAAAATGCCCTCCCCCCCCCAAGGTTACATGTTTCACGTGACTTGTAAGGAATGCAGTATCTTGCCTTGGCTGCCTGCTGGCGGAGGGATCATGGCCTATTTTGCGTGGCTTGTTTCTCAGTAGTGGTCTTGAAGATACTGCCACAAGCAAAATCTTGAGGGCCAGATTGTCCCTGGCACTTACATGGAAGAGAGGAGGCACAAGAAGCCTTCCGCGCCTATGTCTGATCCTCAGAGGAGCATGCCTCTTGTGTCCTGGGGTGAAATCCATGCTGAGGGAGTTGGGGAAAGACAGGAAGGGGGATGGGCCAATGGCCCACCCATCCCTGTGCACCCAAGCATCTCTTGATGTCCCCCAAACCTTACACATAGAACTTACACCTGAAGCTCAGGGTGAGTTTCCCTGGCCAGGGGACGTGCATCAGCCACACATACGCAGAGTGGTGCTCCGTCCCTCCTAGTGCCTGGGCCACTGACTGACATCGATGAATTCACTGCACCTTGGCTTGCCGAGCTGGACCTTTTAGCTCAGGCAACCGAGGTTCATGCTTTAGGACTCAGAGATTCCCAGGTTTGATCCCCACTGCCAACAACCCAACGGCATGGCTTCACATAGGCATGTTGCTAAATCCCACTGTGTGCCACCCCCCCAGGAATTAAGTCAACCATAATGCCTGTGGCATCGGCATCCAGCCGACTCTGATTTTGTTTTCTCGGCACTGCACCTTTACGGGTGTGTCTGGAGAAGTGGCTGCCATTTTGTGCGGCAGAGGTGATGCAGCATACTCGGGCAGCATGTTTCAGAGAAGAAACACAGGGTGCTCCCTCCTGAGGATTTTACTTTGGGTCTTTAACTGGTTTGTTATTTTCTCTTCCCCTAAAATAAAAATTGTTCAGGCCGGAAACGCGTAGCTGCTCTTAGTGAATAGACGAGCCACCCATCTCATGGCAACAGTTACGAAACTTTAGGGATGGTTGAAATGACATTGAAATTTAGAAAGCCATGTACGCTATTATGGTGGGAGTCCACCTGGATCGATGGTGATTTACCCCAGCTGAGGACCCAGTCA
Source organism: Chelonia mydas (assembly GCF_015237465.2). Lineage (NCBI taxonomy): Eukaryota > Metazoa > Chordata > Testudines > Cheloniidae > Chelonia > Chelonia mydas. Next base: position 256,190,999 of record NC_057850.1, read on the forward strand.
TGATGTTTATCTGAAACTCATCCTAACCACTTGGGTTGGCTTGAAATATTGGACTGGATACATTTTTTTGCATGATCTCCAATACTTTTTGCTTCTGATTAGGCCAGAATTTCAGCGGTAGCTATGGTGAAAACAAAGAGGATAAATAGTTCAAATTTGGAGTAAAGATTTGATGGTGGGTCTTATTTTATCCAAAGCAGTCTGCCCATACATAGATAATTTCCAGGCTAACTTTTGGTGAGACTCAGTCAAGAGACCACTGAAGCATTCATAACATTGCTGATTTCAGGAAAGATGGACAGAGACATTTAAAACTAGTCCTGACAAAGCAATGGAAAATATACCACAGGACAAAACCCTGCTTTAGCTGTGGGCAATGGATTATGTGCCATTGCAGCAGGAGGTCTGTTCTATCATTAATGTCTATGACTCAGTGCTATTCTTGGCTGCCCTCCTGTAGGCTGCTAAAGACTGGCGGAAGTCTTTGTTTACCAAAAATGCAATTGCTTCTCATTTCACAGAGCCTGTTGTCGCGGAGTCCGATGGAATGGGATAAATCTATTGGCGTTCACACTCCGATTCCTCAGATCGGATTCTCAAACACAAACCAAAAGCTGGATTTCCTCATTTCCCTCCAGAGAATCCGTTCTTCAGCTGACTGAATCCATCATAAAATTGGAACACAGTCATTGGAATCCGCAATCAGAATGTGGGCTTGTTTAATATTGTGTAACATCTTTGCCATTAATGACCTAACACCTCTAAAATTTTTCAGATTCCTGTGTTATTTTTCTTGTTCGATTATAAATGTGGCTCATATTTTCCTCGTTCTTAGAGATGACTGTATATTTAATGCCCAGATCTCTGAAAGCTAATGGTTGAGGGGTAGAGGCTCATAGTCAACAAATCAGCTAGGCCAGAGCCTCTCCTCCAGGAGACTATAAATCTGTTATGAGCTGGCCTTCTACTTCCTGTGTTCACATCCTACTGCTGGTTGGTTCACCTGCTAGAGGAAAATTGCAAGCCATGGACTTTCACTTGATGAGCCTGTTGCCCACCGCCTGGTCTGCCAGCTCTTAACTCTCTTGCCAAGATTCAGCGAGGACAAGTACTCACGGCAACATTGCAGCTGAAAAAAAAGATGCATTTGGAATTATAAATCTGATATGACAATGCATTTGATAATGCATTTGGAATTATAAATCTGATATGAGCTGGCCTTCTACTTCCTGTGTTTAAATCCTACTGCTGGTTGCTTCACCTGCTAGAGGAAAATTGCAAGCCATGGACTTTCACTTATATTATCGTCCCCTTTATAAAGGAAGGGGGAAGGAGAAGCTAATTTTTAGACAGGCACATTGTTATTAGTCACAGAATAACCTCAAAAGGTCCCACTGGAAGGTCAGTTTGGCTTATATAAAACAACCAATAACCCAGATATATATACAAAAGTCCTTGATGGAAAGATCAAGATAGCAGGCTCTACCATGAGATTTCTGGGCTTTCTTTCTTTTTTCAAGAGTAGCCAATCTTGGGGTGTTTCTGCTTCTGAGCAATACTGTAAAACAAAGAATTTAATTAATCATCTGCAATGTTTGAAACCTTACCAGAGGCTGTGTTCATGGTCTCGATGCGCATGGGATTGGTTCTCATTTTCTGGTTGACTCTTCCCTCATTGTTAAAATATTAATTCACAATGATCTACCCAACCTAGTGAAATGAACCACTCCAACAAACGTTGACAGCTCCAGAATCTTTCTGCTTCTGAAAAAAGACAGCTTTAAATCAATAAATAATGAGACTGATGAGTACTTATGGGGCTCGATAGATAGATATGGAGATAGACAGACAGACAGTATCCAGCCTTGCCTCTGAATGCCTTAAAGCACAGCAAAAATGCTAACTACATAAAGGCAAAGAGATCTCTTTCATTCCCCACCATAAAAATTCAACTTCCTCTGGGATGGATTATTGGCAACCATTATACATGGCACCAGCAGTTATTGTTAAATCAGATATTAGGTCAGTAAAGATGAATTTCTCATCCAATAAGGGAATCTGAATAGGTTAAATATATATACATGTATGGGAATTTGGTCAGGATAACGGATAAGATGCTGGTACCTTTGCAAAACATGCCCTCAGATCTTTACTGACCCTGGATAGGGACCTCAGTGTGGTGTCTCATCTCAAACACAGCACCTCCTGCCTCCGAGCGCCATCTAGTACCAGGCCGTGGGGTATTAGTTCTGCACTGGCTCAAAAGAAAAGTGTGCCACTTCTTCCAATCACCATCATCATTTCTAGCAGCACTCTGGGTTGTCCTTGGAGGTCTCCCATCCAAGTTCTGGCCAAGCCCAAAGCTGCTTGGCTTGTGAAATAAAACAAGAGCTGAAAAACCACTTCAAGAGTCCTATTTCATTACATAGCTGGCCTCCCATGTTGATACATTGCTATGCAGGGTATTACCAATTTAAGCGACTAATTATTAAAACATAATAAAACCTAACCTCACTTGTAAATATTACCGGCCACAAAAGACCCACAAAGGAGTGTCTGTAATCCCAGCAGGCTCATATGATTTTGTTATGATTCTGTTCCATCATATGGTTCATAAACCACAGGGCTACAAGAGATCATCAAGTCTGATATCATGCCTAGCATAGGCTAGAGAACCTCAAGTTATTGATTCCCGCATTGAGTCCAATGACTTTTTCAAAAGAGAGGAAAGTCCTTTTTTTTGTGACATCCTGGCCCCATTGTTACATGGCCAGTTTGTGGGTTAGTCCCCTGATTCCAAACCCATCTGTGGGGATCAAAGTGTATTACTGTGTGATGGGCTGGCTTTGACTGAATGCAGCGCTATGGCTCGTGGGGAAAGAATTGTCATATTTGTGTACACTGCTACCCATCTTCCATGCCATGGGTCATGTTCTGCCCTCAGATAAACATACATACAACTCTCATGAAGTCACCGTGTAACTGAAGGCAGAATATGGCCCAGAGTGGGTGCTTTGGTACAGCTACAGTCCCAAATGGGGCCTCAGTCCCAAATGGGAAGTGGCTGTTGGAGAAGTTGTTGTCCGCCATGAAGAACCTGCATAGGGTCTGGAGCCAAAATAAGGCGAAATTATATACAAAAGTACGGATGCATCAGACCTATTACTTCAGATCCGCTTATGTGGCTCTTAAGTTGCAGTGGGGGAGGTCTAGGTTGGATATTAGGAAACACTATTTCATTAGGAGAGTGGTGAAGCACTGGACTGTGTTACCTAGGGAGGTGGTGGAATCTCCTTCCTTAGAGGTTTTTAAGGCTCAGCTTGACAAAGCCCTGGCTGGGATGGTTTAGTTGGGGATTGGTCCTGCTTTGAGCAGGGGCTTGGACTAGATGACCTCCTGAGGTCTCTTCCAACCCTAATCTTCTATGATTCTATGTGGATCTGAAACATGGACCTTGCTTAAACAAGACATCAGGGGGCTGGCAGCATTTCATATGTGTTGCCTGCGGTGACTATTGGGCATAAGATGTTTTGATTTGATCAGTAATAGGGATGTATTATTGAGAACTGGCCTCGAAAGGACTGAAGTCATCATTGGTCACTGCCAGCTGGCACTTTTTGGTCATATAGCCCAACTGGGAGATAAAGTCTCCATGCATCAAGCCCTGAAGGTCAGACTTGAGGTCAGGAGGGGACACTGCCTGGCCATGTACTGCTGATGGCCACACGGTCGTCCATGGATGCACCAGGTCAGTAATAACCCAGTGGAGCTTTCAGAGGCCTGTAATGAGACCGTGCTATGTGGCCATGGACCATGGACCATGTGGCCATTGCTATGGATCCTGGCTGTCTAATCACATTATTGTTGATGTAGTTGAGGAAGAAGCAGTGGTGTCAGGAGGAGCCTTTCCTAGAGGCAAGGAGAAGACTCTGGGTTGTCTCAAAGCGGAAGGCTCAGGCTGCTGGTAGGATATGGCTAGGGCCCGACCAAATTTACAGTGCATTTTGGTCAATTTCACAGTCATGGGATTTTAAAAATCGTAAATTTAATGATTTCAGCTATTTAAATCTGAAATTGCAGGGTGTTGTAACTGGAGGGGTCCTGACCCAAAAGAGGGTTGGGGGGGGGTCACAAGGTTATTGTAGGAAGGTCTCGGTATTGCCACCCTGACTTCTGCGCTGCTGCTGACGACGGCGCTGCCTTCAGAGCTGGGCACCCGGCCAACAGTTGCTGCTCTCCAGCCACCCAGCTCTGAAGTCAGTGTAGAAGTAAGGGTGGCAATACCATGACCCCCTCTAAAATAACCTTGCGACCCCCCCACACACACCCCTTTGGGGTCAGGACCTGCAATTTGAGAAACGCTGGTTTCCCCCTGTGAAATGTGATCTTTTTTGTACTTTTACCCTATGCTGTCCAGATTTCATGGGGGGAGACCAGATTTCATGGTCTGTGACACATTTTTCACAGCCGTGAATTTGGTAGGGACCTAGATATGGGTCATATTCAAGGCAAAGGCTCTGAATATCATGTAAATCGGAGGATGCATGAATCTGGAGACCAGCCTCTTCTGCCATCATATTTTATCCTTCTGCTCGTGATTGCAAGTGATATTTAAAAAGTTTTTATAAATGCCTGTCTCCCCTTCCCCTTTGGGCCTGATTCTGATGCACTTTCTCAGGCTGAGTAGGACCCCCTGCTAAGACCAGGACCTACTTGTGCCAGATTCTTTACATACACTGCAGTAAAGACACTCCCTGCCAGGAAGCACTCACAGCTGAAATAGACAAGGCATCCAAAGTAAGAGGGGAAACAGAGGTACGTCTACACAGGAAAAATCCTCCCCGTGGCAGCGAGTGTCTGAGCCTGGGATTCGGGATCACAGGGCTCGTGCTATGGGGCTAAAAAGTAGCAGTGTAGATGTCTGGACTCGGACTGGAGCCCAGGCTCTGAGACCTAGAGCAAGGAAATCTGCCCTGCTATTTTTAGACCCATAAGCCCAAGCTGGTTGACTTGGGCTCTGTGACTCGCTGCTGCGTGGTTTCTTTGCAGTGTAGACGTACCCGAAAGTAGAGAGTGACCTGCTGAATGTCATTGAGCTGAGCTAGAATCCTATGGCTTAGCTACTGGACCCCCTGCCTCTGTGAAACCCAAGAGACTGCTTGAGTAAGGTGCTACTCAACATAATGCTGGCAGAATCTGGCCTTTTCAGAACCACAGGTTGTTTCATGCGTTTTATGAATTGCCATGAAATCACGCCCACATGTGACGTAAATAAGTCAGCCACCGGCTTTCCTTGAGAACTTTTTGCTTTCTTTTCCTTTTAGAAAAATAAGTAAAATCCCTTCCACTCTTTAGCCTTTCAGATCTTCTTCGCATCTGCGCAACATGCTTCGGGTGGCACATGACCAGGATTCATCACCGACGTGGTCCATTGGTTGGATCATTAGCTTCCCCGGCCCGGGCTGGGTACTGAGGGGGAGTGCGACGTGAACGCTGATCCATGGCCCCTGCCTTTCAGATCTAAAAGCTTCGAAGGTGGAGATAAGCAGTAAAAAGTCTGCTCTCTCTTTCTCTCTCTCTAAATAACCCCACACAACTAACTAACTAAAATCAACCAAAAATCCACCATGGTCCACTAGGCGGGAGCTAAGAAAACTTCAGTGATTTGATTTATTTGGCACCAGCAGCAAAGATAAACACAGTTAGGTTTATGTTTGTTTTCTTGGATCTGTTTCTATGGTATTAAGTCAAATTGCCATTCGCTACCAGTTGGCTGCTTCACTTATTTCCAGTCGCTGGAGCTTATTAGTGGCCCTGCTGTAACATTAAAGCAAAAGAAGTCTATTCCAAGCCCTCCTTTGGAGGAAGAAAGAGGAATGATGTTTAATTAGCTGCACTTAGACAGTCTTTAAGAGGATACTCTGCATGAGGAGGTGATGGGTTGTGCTGTGAGTTAGACTAGCAAGTGGGTTCATGACATCCAGGATGGGGTTCACACTACGGTCCTGTTATGTTCTGAAAGCACAGTCCTAAAATACTGCAGGAGGGATACTCGGAGCATGGGATCTGTCTGTCGGTAGAGGAAGCGAGAGGAAACGGCTGCTTAGACTCTGAAGGTCCGATTCGCTACTCACACACACACACTGGCATAAATCAAGAGCAGCTCTGCTGAAGTTACACCAGTCTGAACGAAGTCTGAGTGATTGGAGAATTGAACACCAAGACTGGGACTTCCTAAGGTTCTCAACATTGGTTTAAATCTGTCCCCACTGAGGTCAATGGGGGCTTTCACTACTGATTTCAGTGAGAGAAGTGGTAGGCGAGCCCTGAGTACCTTTGAAAATCCTATCTTGAACCTTTAGTAACCCAGGTGCTAGCATAAGGCTATATTGCTTAGAATTCAGAGCAGAAAGGGGCCATCAGTTCTATTCCTGTTTCCGATGCTGATTCAGAGGGGGTGAATTTCATGCCAGTGTACAAGGAGAGGCAGGGGTGAGATTCATGCAGCCGGCTGAGGATGCATCCAGGCTGTCTGCAATATGGCTTAGTGGCTAGGGCATTGGAACTGGGCTTCAGGAGACTTGCATTCTAGTGCTGGCTCTGCTACTAGCCTACTGGTGACCTTGGACAAACTGTGTCACCTCTCTGTGCCTTGGTTTCCCCATCTGTAAAATGGGGATAATAATACTGACCTCCATGGTAAAGTGCTTTGAGATCTACCGATGAAAAGGACTATATAAAAGCTAGATGTTATTATTACAGAAAGTCAGCACAAGGACCATGCACCACTTAAGACCCTAAAACAGGACTTCATTGATGAAGAGGTTTGTGTTGGAGTTTTGCAGATGGGTGAATGTATATACCATGTGAACTTGATCAAGCTATATAGGTGGAAAATTCAAACCTGGATGCCCAAGGTTTATTAGTGCAGGTGAAGCAGGTAAGGCCACCTCTAGTTAATGTCGCCCAACTCTTTTTGTTATAAGACTCTGTTTGCAGTTGCTTATAACTTGCCACACTTTAACCATTCAGCCTGAAATTTCCCATACTGGGTATCTGCCTCAGGCTGAATAGATCCATGTTAAAAAAAAATCCTCACAGTAGTTTTGCTGAGAAATGCTATCTCCTCCATGCTGTGGAGCAGGGACTCGAAAGTGGGCTAGTGGATGGCCTGTGTGTCATGGATGTGCTGTCTACTGTTCTTGCAAAACAACAACAACAACAACAAAACCAACAATCCCGTCATCCCTCCTCAAAAAAACCACCCACATTTGGCCAAGTTATAAACCTTTGAAAAAAATCCCACTTTGCACATTCTCAGTAGAGACTTGTTAGAGTTTGGCAGCTAAATTCTCTGAACATTCCGTCTGCACTGAGCATGCTCCAGACCTGCACAGCTCCTGTGTGCCATTCCCACACAGCAACTTGGTGTGCTCCAGTCCAGGGCTTCCAGGGTTGTGCAGGACTTTTCCTGCAATTTCTGCTTATGGCATCCAGGGGCCGCTGCAGTTCTAGACACCAGAACTAAGAAGGGGGTGGCTCTTTCTCCTGTGATCTCAGGGCAAGAAGCCTGTAGAAACTGGGTCTGGGAACTGGGTTAGGGGAGACTGGGACTAGCTGACCAAGGAGACAAACTGGGAGCCACTGGGCTGGGGGGATAAACAGGGTGGTGGTGACTGGAAGCCAGTGGGGCTGGGGGGGGAGTAGACTGAGAGTTCATGATGGAGCCATGGAGGGACTGACACTCGTTGTGCAATGAGACTGGGGAATAGAGCTGAGGAAACTGGGACTGTCTTGGGCACCGCTGTGTGTCACAGGAGATGTAGCCCAGCCCCTAGAGGAGAATGGTGGCATGAGACACCCAAACTACAAGTCCCATGTGACATCACAGTAGCACAAGAGGACACAGATTAATACTGGCCCAACATGAAAAATGTAATTTAGATTCTCCCCTTCCCCCCGCCAAAAATTGAGTTTCCCAAGGAAAATTTTTCTTGGAAAAAAAACAATCCAAAACATGTCCATAGGAAATTCCTGAGCAGCCCTACTAAGTATAGGATGAGAGACAACAAATAGGTAGAGTTTGGCACCCCTATTCTATCCAGTGGGATGGGCTGGAATAAGCTAACAAATAGTTTTAGTAGTAATTTGACTGATGGATGCATACCTAGCTGCACTGGATGATGATACCTACTGACTTCTCAGGGATGCCTTGTATCTTACTTATCTAATGTCTGTCGTTTGCTTTGAAGATGCAAAGTATTGTATACATTCTCCTGCCTTCAGAATGTATTAATTATTATTATTATTATTATTGTGATAGCACCGAGCAGCCCCAGTCAAGGAGCAGGACCCCATTGTGCTAGGCACTGCGCAAAGGCAGAACAAAAAGATGGTCCCTGCCCAAAGAGCTTAAACTAGGCCCCTGTGTTGTTTGGCATGATTAAAGCAGTATTGAATACTGCATATGGTTATGGCACTATATATTGGAAACAATAAACAACCATCTATATGATGATTCAGTATGGCAGGGATTTTCAACGCCTTTTGGGAGCTTACATGGGTATATGGGAGCTGTCAGGCATGCACATTAAAATCCCATGCTCCGGGAACGGTCAAAGCGGGAGAAGCTTACACACACGTGTGTTGGCTGTGCATACTTGAGGCCTTTGGGCAGAGACCCAACCGAAAGGAGATGCTCCAACCTCATTTGAGTCCTAGGTTTGAGCTCAAGTGGTGTCTAGGCCTTTCGTGTGGCTCTCTGCACAAGGGTGAATTTCACCTGTAAGGTCTGAGGTCTTTTTCTGCAGTTAACAGCAGCCAGACTGAGGGCTTGTCTGCACTACCGCGTGGGGTCGATCTAAGATACCCAACTCCAGCGACGTAAATAGCGTAGCTGAAGTCGACGTACTTAGATCGACTTACCACGGTGTCTTCATGGCGGTAAGTCGACAGTTGACACTCTCCCGTCGACTCTGCTTGTGCTTCTCATTCTGGTGGAGTACCGGAGTCGACAGGAGAGCGCTCAGCGGTCGATTTATTGTGTCTAGACTAAATATAGCCCAGCCCCTAGAGGAAAATGGTGGCATGAGACACCGAAACTACAAGTCCCAATGTGACATCTAGACATGATGAATGGACCCCCGCTGGATCGATCGCTGCCCGCTGATCCGGCAGGTAGTGTAGACAAGCCCTGAGAGACAGCAGTCATGAGCTAAGTTGCAGAGAGTCACATCCTCACATTCCATCTAAATTGCATTGAAACAATGTAATATCGAGCTGTGAAGAAGGAGATCCTGTCCTCATAGAACCCACCATCACCAGAGAAAGAAGCAGATCTTAAGATATTTTAAAAAAAACCCGCTGTTTGACAGCATTCCGTCTGGCAAGGAACCACTTAACAGTTGCGATTATGAAATCTATATTTCTTTATTGTTTTGCCTTTGTGGTCCGCACTTCTCTATTGTTTATTTGTCTGGTTTCTGTTTGGTTCTTTGATTGTTTCTGTCTTGTGGCATAACTAACTTTGCAAGATTTAAATCGACTAAGGTGGGTGGGGTCTGATTGATTAAAGAATTGTTTCATAATGGGCTGTGATTGGTGAAAAACACTGTTTGGTAGGACTTTCATTTAAAATGATTGGTGAAGGTAGAGCTAATCAGGACTCAAGTTTCACTATATGAACTGGGGTCCAGAAGGAAGTTCTTTGAACCTAACTCCAGGGCACAGCCCAAGATCAGAGCTGCCAGACCTCAACACCCTGCCAACCATATTGTGCAAAAGCTAGAGCCCTGGATGACCTGATCCTGACTGGCCACCAGGAAAAGTTTGTCTGCTTTATTGGGAGTCATGAGCATTGCATACTTAGCATGTGTATTCTGTTTTGGTAACTGTTAATAAATACAGGTTAAGAATATTAATGTGTAAGGCTCTTTCACTGGTAAAAGGCGCCACAGACCAACAGAAGATTATACCATGACCCCTAGGAGCTGGGTAAGGGTGGGTACTTAAATGAACTAGGAACTGGGTAAGGGTAGGTGCTTTTCACCTCAAGCCCTAGGAATTGGGCAATAGTGGGGGTGCCTAAATTAACCGGGTTATGCCATAAGTTCATGGAAGGGTAAAGGTGAGGTGCCCTAGAGTGTTCAGGTAACACACCCTCTGTTCCTCGAACCTTCTATGATGTATGCATTGTGGGTGTGGTTAAAGGGTTGGGTTATCCAATTCCACACCACGTGTGTCCATGTGTGGGGAATTGGTGAAGCGTGATTTATGCACTGACGTTTGGACGAAACTGGGAACATCTCAGGAATTTGGTGCAGGATCGTTTTTTTCCTTGGTGTTCTGGCAGTGCTGCAGAGGCTGTCCATGCAGAATTTCCAAAGAGGCCTGTTGATGGAGGAGAAGGGGCTGCTGCAGGGAAACACAGACAAAGAGCAATGCTGCAGCAGTTGTGATATCAGAAGTGGTAGAGAGTTAGGCTGAGATCCTCAGAGGTATTTGCGTGCCTAACTGTCACTGAAATCAATTGGGGTTAGACCCCTAAAGCCTTTTGAAGATCTGGGTCTCAAAATCTCATCAAGAAACATTACCATAGCGCTCTGTGATCTGCCTATCCCCCATCCCTGTCTACTACATGCCGAGATGTATACAAACACCTCCTGGAGATTGGGTGGGACAGCTGCCTCTGCGAATGGTGGCAAGGGGGGCATCTTATGATAGTGGCATTGAAGAGGGAGGTTGTAAATCACCATGGAGTTGGGTTGTAGTGCCAGCACCAGAACAAAGGGCAGACTCACCAGCCTCCACACAAGCAGGAGGCAATAGTGATACCAGCAGAAGATCTGGCCTAACTCCATTTGTGCAGCACACTCCATCTTCGGTTGAGCCTAAAACCTTGAGCCCCGAATCACAGATCTCTGCCGCTTGTGCTAAAGGAATAACTCCATTGCCTGGCAGCAGTAGCTGGCTGTTATCCTCTAAGAATGTGACCCACATTTTAAAAGCATGTTCCATTTGCACATGCAGTGATGGAGGCTGTTGCTGGATTGAGCCGATAGCTCTACTTAAATAACGTGAAAAGTATCCTCAATTCAATATGGCAATCATATGCAAAACAATTTCAAATGCTTCTAAAGATGTTTTTTTCAGAGTCAATATAAAGTGGAAAAGACACACTATGGGTTTGGACCAAATTCATCACTCAGCAGAGGAAAAACAAAATGAAGTCCAAACCTCTTAAGTCCTTTCACACATGGAACAGCATCTGAGCCAAGATTTCCCTTCATCGTTTCCACATTCGGTTTTCCACACACCGACTGCTGCAGAATGACACTTTCTGCATAACAATTGCACCTTCCAAAAAAATTTCACACTTTCGCTTGCTCTTTTCAAGGGTTGGTGTTTATTTATTTTTCGGATCATTCAGGGAATTTCCAAGCATTGGAGGAGAGGTTTATGATTTCAGTGGAAAATATACTGCCTTACAGCTAAAAGGACTTGGTGCTACACTAATTGAAAGCTCCTATTAAGATCAGGACTCTGCCCTTAGTTTGAAATAGAGTAATTCAGATCATCCAAGAATTTCCAAAACAACTACGGATAGTGGGTTCCTCCCTTTGTCTGGGCCTTGCTTGTGACTCCTTATGAGGCACCTGATCAACAGAGAGTGCCGGGCGTCCACTTTCTGAAAATCAAGACACTGGAAGACGCCTCAAGCTGGGCAGACAAGAAGACGGGGGCATTTGAAATTGCTAGTTGCTTCTGAAAATTTAGGTCAGGATTCACCGCTGGTTTTGAATGGGGGTCACTTATACAATCTGGATCTCAAAGTGCCTTGCAGAGCTAACACATTGTTATTAATAGTCATGTTTATTACAGTGGTGCCTACGGACCAGCCAAGAATGGGAGGGCCAATTCAATTAAGCTGGAGGTGGCCTATTCTCAACAGTTGACAAGAAGGGGTAAATACCAAGGGAATTGGCTTGTTAGCACTGACCCCCCACTTGTTAAGGCAACTCCCATCTTTTCATGTGTTATAATATATATTCTGCTTACTGTACTTTTAACTCCATGCATCTCTCCACTGTGTAATAGCAGAGCTAATTTTGATTCCACTAGGAGTTTGGTTACAGATTGCAGAGCTGAATTCACTTCGAGCCAATGGTGCACCAGCACTGGGGCTCCCCTACTATAAGCTGAAATCACTGAGTACTGCGTTAAGGAGTAGGGGGCCTGAAGATATATTGGTGAGCAGCTTGCAGGGCGGCTACTGGAGAGGAGCACCTGGCGGTGAAGGCTGCAGCAGAAACCCATGGAGAGACGGGGCAGTCGGCCGTCAGAGCACGTAAGGTGCCCCTTTACTCCCCCCACCCATTTCCACACAGGCTGGGGGGGTTAAAACTCTGCAGATGAGCTTTGGAACTCTGGACTCACCAAGGACAGAGACAGAGACTTTTGGGTTGCTGGACTTTGGGGTTGTTGGACTTTTGGGACTTTGGGTGACTTTTGGGTTGCTGGACTCAAGAACCAAAGGGAAAGGACACAGCCCAATTTGCTTGGGATAGGTTTTGCTCATGGGTTGTGTTATGAATCCTGTTGGTGGTGTGTCCCCAACATAATGCCACATTGTTCCTCTCTGTTATTAAAAGGCTTTTGCTACACTCCGACTCTGTGCTTGCGAGAGGGTAAGTATTGCCTCTTGGAGGCGCCTGGGGGGGTGGTATATATTTGTCCGAGGTCACTGGGTGGGGGCTCGAGCCGGTTTTGCATTGTGTTATTGGAATGGAACCCCTAGATACCGAACCCGGCCCTTGTTGCTGCCAACTCTGATGGGCAGAAGGGTTACATATGTATAAGATAAGAGACAGCTGGTGTATACAAACAACAGACCAGGGGAGCACAAGGAACAATGGGATTTCAGAGCTATTACTCCAACCGCTGGCATCAGCCCTAACATTCTCTTCTTTGGTTGTTTCCACATCCTTGGCTATTTCTTTCCCATGGGTGAAGTGAAGCGTTGCTGGTTGTCAGCCTCTCTCAGCTGCGAGCTTGATTTCCAAGAAGAAGCAGGATTCGGATGCCAGGTAACAACGAAGAAAATACATCGGGGAAAAGGATCTTTTGGGATTATTGCCACGCAGGATGGTAAACGGTGACCGTTGCATCTGCACCATTCTAGGTTTCCAGCTCTCATTTGTTCTCCTGGGTTTGATCATCTGGATCATTTATGGGGGTGTGTGAGCCCAGATGTTAAGTCATGCAGAATCAGCTGACACTGCAGATCAGTTTTGGTGGGGCATTGCTCCTACCAAGGGAAACCTGAGTGTCGGCTGAACGGTTCCCACCTCTTGACATATTGTGAGTGCTCGTCAGCAAAACCACCTCATTGAATTGCACCTCCCAAGGGAAGCACAGGCCTGGACCTGAAAGACACTGCAACTACAAAGCATTGCAGGTTGGCTTTCTTTCACCTTGGTAACATTTTCTGTAACCCTGGTTCCCTGCTTCGGCCTTTCTGATGCATACGATGCACAAGACTCCAAAGAGTGTTGATCCGGGGTGCGGGCGTGTGTGTGGGAAGGAGGTGAATTTGCCTCTGGGCAATGCTAAAGTTTGCTTGTTATCATTCTGCAAACTTGTGATTGACAGCTGCTGACAAGGCAAGAGACTTTAATTTAAATCATGTCTGTCGTGCCCTTGGGAAATGAACGATTTTGCAGCTGGAGATCACATCTTGCCTTCCACGGGGTGAGAAGAGAGGAGACAAAGAGACATCATTCTTGCTAAGGTAGGGGGGCGGGTGCTGTTTATAGCTCCTGGATCTGTCTAATTTTCTCCATCTATCTATAGAGACTCTCAAGAGTCCTGCTACCATTGTTCTCAAGCTAAACAGGCCAAAGAGAATAGCTCTCAAAGAGAGCTGCTGGATGCTGAGTACTTTAGAAAAGCTGGCCCTTAGGTTCTTATGCTGGGCACATCTCTGTGTTTTCCAATGCTGTCCAGAAAATCTTGGCCTGTAACTCAAAAGTGCCGAGCACCCCCAGCCTCAGGGAAGGCTGATAAAACTCAGCCCTTTGGAAAATCAAGCCAGCCTCTGCTTAAAGGCCCAGTGTCAGGCTGAGTTAAACCCAAAGGATGGTCTTGTGGATGATGCACGATGCTGGACTCAGGAGAGCTGAGTCCCATCGTTCTAGGACTGCTGTGGACTTTCCTGAGTGCTGACGAGGAAATCACTGAATGTTTCTGTGCCTCAGTTTCCCATCGGTCTCCCGCCCTTTGTCTGCTTAGCACCAGCACCCTGGATTCTGGAATTTCCTAAATTCTGAGTGCTCGACTTTGTCGCCTTCGCAATGCATTTTTAAATGTCGTTCTTGTGTGTACTTTTATACACAGTATTTGCCTGTTTATCCAAGACCCTACCATCCGAACCTCCGCAGGATCCAGATCCCTTCCTTGTCCCCCAGGGATCTCATGCTGGGGGATGAGAAAGGGATTTGGCTAACACAGGGGTTAAGATTATAGATCAGAGACCGCCAGCCTGGACTGTAAGGAAGAGGATGAGCACCAGGCCATGGGGGAGACCACCCTGCTGCTGAATGGTTCCTGGCCTCTCAATTATCCAAATAAAATCCCTCTCCTCTCTACTATTCAGATAATGGGGAGTGTCCTGTATGTACAAGTCTCAGCACATTATTTCTTTATTTGGTGCCTGTACTTTTAAGCAGCCACATCAGACATGTTTGGCCTCAGGGTCTCTTTAGCAACAAAGGGATTGTAAAGGTTTATCTCCAAAGTCCTGTTTTGTGCTGAGCACCTCGGGAGTGGAAAGCAGGCTGTGTTTCTTAGCACATCTCAGCAATGTATAACGGTTTAGGAGAGGAGTCAAGGAAGAGTATTGTATCCAGTTGCAGTGATAGGGGAGTTGGAACTTGACCAGGAAATTGGGGCTATCACTCGTCTGATGAAAAATACCAGGAGATCTTTCAAAGTCACCAGCGGGGGGGCCACAATTTTGCCTCTCGCTCAAAAGCCAGCAGGAGCAGGACCCTGGAGCGGCTTCATACGTGTGTTTGCGTCTCCAGCGTGACTCATTCATTAGCTGGGTGCTTTGATCGGGAGGTTTCCTCTTCCGCGTGGGCTGTGCCCAATGCCTAGGCTAAGGCAGGATGTGTGCTGGGGCTGGCAGAGCATGAGAACCGAGGGGTGAGCGAAGGTGTATGGAATGTCAGCACCACCTGTTGGATGGACCTGGGAGCAGAGATGCCAGAGCCTTACTAGAAGGGTGAGTAATTGGTGCTGGAAACACCAGATAAGTTTCCAGGCTGTGCTGTTTTGTACAGTGGCAGGACGACAGCTCCTGCAAGGAGGGCAGTAAAGCTCCGGCTCTGAGGCTGGACTCTGCGCATGTTATTGCTGGTCAGAGATGAAGCTGGAATCAAAGGAACCAGCACTCCTCCTAGTGCTACGTGGCATGGGCCAATCGGGGGATCGTTGTGACGAGACAATACTTCCAAAACACTACACCCACTTTAAGCCCCATTTCCATACAGGGGCCTGAAGAACAGGGTGCCCAGGGATCAGAAGACAGAAAACTAGAGTTGGCCCTGATTGCTCTCCCTCGCTCCAGGTTATGCAGATCTATCACAGTCACCGCTAGAAGGCAGGGCCGCACTTTAAAGCACACACCAGCTGGTCTTGCTGGCTGGGGTGCGTGTGTGTGTCACTCCCAGAGGTAACAATGGGAATGCAACACCCACAGCTGCTCCTGTCCATGAGCTTTGCAACTGATTTGCTGCAGCCTGAGCTGTCCATATGGCTGGCTGGCTCGTACGAACAATGGGAACTGGACATCTTGATCCCCTAGGGCCTTTGACTGACCTTAGTCTGTCTCTTCCCCCAGTTTGTCCATCTGTAAAATGGGAACAATAATGGTGTAGTGAATCTGCAGCCGAGCAGGGCTCCAGGAGTGTCACAGCACACAGAGCGGGCAGAGCCCAGACCCTCCTGCACAGGCTCTGTTGATGCCCGGATGGTGCTTTGGGTGTGTGTAGGCAGCATTTGGACCCTCGCCTGTGACTGTCGGGATGGGTGTCAGATTGTGCCTGTTTCATGGTGGGTTTTTGGGATGCAACCAGCTATCCACCAGGACCTCAGCCAGTGGGGCCACCAGAAGTTTGCTAAGGAGGGGGCCAGGGTTATCTGCAAGGTCACCCCATATTTAAGCGAATGGCATTGCAACCTGGCTCATGGGCTCGCAATGCCACTCCAATTTGGCCCAGCTGCCCCACCGTCATGCCACCATTATTCCGCCCTGCTCTAGTCAAGGGGCGGGGACTGGGCCCCTGTCTCTCTCCACCCCTGCTTGCGCCCCTGACTGCAGCCACCATCTTTTTTCAGATATGCCCCCAGACAGCCAGTGGTCACCTGGGGAAGCTGCATGCTCCAATGGCTGTGGCATGGGAAAGGGATTCAGGAGCCCGAGATCCAACTCCTGGCTCTGCTGCTGCCCTGTTGTGTGACCTCAGGCAAGTCACTTTCCTTCAGTGTCTCAGTTTTTCTATCTGCAAAATGGGGCCAATGAGCCCAACCTTCTTTGGAGATCTATGAAGGAAAAGCTCGGTCTAAGAGCTAAGTGTTATTACTGTCAGGCCCTCCCAAGCTGAGCTGTATTTCAACCAGTGACCTACAGGTGAAAGATTCTGGGCCAGATCACGAGATGCAGGTTTGTGAGGTGGCTAGGGTGTTGCTGTGGGGCTCGGGAGAGCTTGGGCCATTTCTCTCCTCTGCCACAGACTTCCTAGGGGACCTTGGCAATGTGCCTCGCTCCCCGTGCCTCAGTCCCCCAGTCAATAGCACTTCCCTACCTACAGTGAGGACAAATACACTGTGGACTGGGAGGTGTTCAAATACTAGGATGATGCAAGCTGCTAAGTGTCAGACGCCAAGCCATTTGCAGGGTATAATGCTAACAACTACAGTGTAAACTGACACAGCTCCAATGATGACAGCAAAGGTCTTTCCTCCATTTTACAGCAGCTGAGGGTCTGCCCTCCCCATACCCAGTCATTTAAGCAATATGATATTCACCAGATACTCTAGTAAATGGTGGCACTGTTGCCTATTGGAGAGGCGTGTGCTTCTATTTCGGATGTTTCTTGCCGTGTTCTGCATAGCAACCTCCCTGCCAGAGAGCCACTCGCTGTAACACGGTGGGTGGATTTCTCCAAATTGCAGACCGTCTGTAACAGGGGGAAAAGGCAAATGAACAGAGACAATCAGCATAAATTCTTCCAGAGGAAACATACCTCATATTTCTTTCTTTCTTTCGTAGAGTCACATTCCTGCTATAATCCATTTTAATTCAGATTTGAATTAGCTGGCTAGGACGAAGACTGACTTGAAATTCTATCCAGCCTTGCAGATTCCAGGAAACTGGTTCTTTGGTGATTCTTTTTTTCTTTTTTAAACATAGCAACCACTTGGCTCTAAGTTTGAGATGCAATATGGCAGCAAAAAAAAAGCCCATGTGATTTGAGACTGCAGAAGCAGCATCGTGTGGACCTGGGAGTTAAGCTTCTCTGTCACTGGCAATCTTTAAATCAAGACTGGATCTTTTCCTAAAAGATACACTCTAGTTCAAATCAGCAATTAATTCTGGGAAGTTTTAAGGCCTGTGTTAGGCAGAAGGTTAGACGAGACAATCACAAGGGTCCCTTCTGGCCTTGGAAACGATGAATCTGCGACTGGAGGAAGCACTGCAGTCTGGCGAATAGGAACTGGTTTAAAAGACAGGGGAAGTGGGTTCTTTTCTTGGTGGTCATGTCTGCATGTTCTGCAGCTTTGAACAAATCTGTTAATGCTTCTTCGCTGTATCGCATCCATCCGTAGAACAGGGATCAGGAGACTTGTCCTTTGGAAAGCACTTTGATATCTATGGCTGAAATAAGCTAAGTAGTGTGTTATTATGTCAGTGAGACTGCACGTACAATGCTCAGTTCTTTATCCGAGCAAACAAACACATCACTAGATCCAGTTGCTGGAAGTCAAAATCAGCAGAGTTCGGACTATGTCTAAGAGGCATGTTTAGAACAGTGACGGTAACTGACCACTGGAAGAGCTCACCAAGGGATGTGGTGGATTGTCCATCACGTAGAGGCTTTAAATCCAGACTGGATGACTTGTTAGGAGATATTCTGTACCTCCACAATGAGTTGTTGTGCCAGATGCAAGGATCGCTGCATGGAATTTTCTGGCTGGTGTTTTACAGGTCAGACTAGATGATCTAATGGTCCCTTCTGACATTAAAATCTATGACATTTCGCAGCATTTAATAGCAGAAAAATGTGTGGGGGGGGGGGGAATCAGTGAGAAGCAACTAAAATGTCGAAAAGGCGAGAAGGGCTGGTTTGTGATGAAAAGAGGTAACTATACCCAACTTTGCAAAGCGATGAGTCAGTGGGTCGGATCAGGTGGGTGCTTATTGCATCCAGCTTGGTTTCTTTGTCTTTAGTGAAGCTAGGGCTAAATATTTTAACATAGGTACTGGAAAAGTTAAATAGCTCCATACAATCACTAGGGCTAAAAAGAAGAGAATGGATCCTGAAATCTTTACTCAGCTGCCCCAGCTTCGTTCTTACAGGCAGAGCTATGCTCTTGAGGCCAGCCTGCAGAGATGTAATTCTATTCCTGCCCCAAGGCTTTGTGGGGTAATGATCCATTCTTCCCTCAACTCTGACCTGGACTGCCCATGCCCTATCTTCTCCCCTCATGTAGCTCCTTGGACCACCAGGGGCAGGATCAGGCGCTCTTGTCAAGTGAAAAGAAAAGGAGGACTTGTGGCACCTTAGAGACTAACCAATTTATTTGAGCATAAGCTTTCGTGAGCTACAGCTCACTTCATCGGATGCACTGGACTAGAAGACCCGGGTTCTGATTTCGGCGGGGGGACTTTGAGCAAGTCTGTGTAACTCTGTCTCCCTTCCCACCCTTTGTCCGTTGTGATTGCAAGCTCTTCAGAGCAAGGGCTGGGTCTTGCTGTGTGTTTGGATGGTGCCCAGGACATTGGGGCCTCCAGGCTGTGCAGCAGGACACATAGATAATACCGCACTTGTTTCCATTTCCCATTGAACTCACTGGAATCACTCCGGATTTGCAGGGGTGCAAGTGAAAGGAGAATCAGGCCCTCTGTCTCTCCACAGAATCCCTGTCTGATCCCTCCAGGCTCCTTTTCCTATCTCAGTTCTTGCACTGGTAACCTTCGGTGCTCCATAACCTCAGCCATGTTTCCAACACTTCCCCAGCACTGCCCAGTCCTGCGGCAGGTAGTTTTCCGGCATGAGAATTCTATTGGTTTGCAGCACTGATGCAGCTGGCATCTCACCTTGGGAATACAGCTGCCCCCCAGCACCCCTCCAAATGCTGAGGATGCCCTGTCGACCAGTGAACATGACACATACATAGTAACAGATTATGGTTCCATCAGAAGTAAACTCTGAACAGGCTGAGCGGATACAGAGTCGATGCCAAAGTGTTCTCCGGTTTCTATTTATAAGCCGGGCAGTTTTGTTGAAAAAGAAGGCAAAAAAATACTTTATTGGTGTAGATTTGCTGTTCTGGAACATTTGGGTGTAGTTTGTGATTCGCTTGCAACCAGCCGCTTGTGCCTCATTGTGGCTTCAACATAAAGGAGGGGGAAGTTATATTAAAAGCCGAGTCATGACAAATTTTCTGTTGCCGTTGGCTAGGAGCCTCGGACCTAGGAGCCAGTTGCCAGGAGGAAATCTTACACAGATGACAGTCTGACTCCCAGTACCTAGAAATAAACCAAGGCAAACTTGTGTGTGTGTGTGTGTGTGTGTGTGTGTGTCTTCTCTTTACGGACTTCTGCAAGCTTCAGGAGTGAAACTTGAGCCATAAGTATGTGCTCTGCTCTGTATGAACAAAATAGGACACTGGCACAGATTCCTGGCAGGATTTAAGAGGAAACAATTCAGTTACTCTAGTGTGTTTTTTTTCTTCCCCCACCTGGAGTGACCTGAGAAGAACCCTAGCTGTGATGCTATTTTTCTCTCCCTGCTCATGGCAGATTTACGGAGTGGCGTTAGTTAGAATGGGAGATACTACCTGGCCAGTGTTCCCAGCTGTTCTCCTTTCTTGGACTGCCAGAGGTTGGTGGGAATACCAACGCATCACATCTACTTTCATCCATTCAATGGCAGCCTCTTTTAAATCTACATCAGGCCTTTAATTCAAGGGATAACGTCCCAAAATGTAGACACAGATTCTGATCTCCTCTGTGTACACATACGGAGAGTAAGGTGGAATTCACAGGGAATAAAGGTGAAAGAATATAGCCCTTAAGAGTCTGACTTGAATTTTCATACTATTATTTTATCGGGGTGTCTAGAGTTCCCGTTCTCAATTGACACTCTGTTGGGCTATGTGCTGTACAAACACATAGGAAGACACACTTCTTGCCTTGAAAACCTTGAACTCTAAAGCCTAAATCCTGGAAAGATACATGGAAGTACAGCCAGTTGAGAATTTTCTGTCAGAAAATGCAGTTTCCTTAGAATTGAAATTTACTGATGCAAAAATCTCAATTTTGCTGCAAATTTTTTCAGGAAAATCGAAATGAAATATTTTCTTTGGGATGAGTTTGACCTAAATCAGAATATTTCATTTTGTTGAACTGACCAGAAAATGTTTTGTTTCAAATCAGTTCAATAAAACATTAAACTGCATTTCCGTATCGGCACATGGCCTTATGGGAGTTGTAGTTCACGCCCTCATGTGCGCCTCAGGCCTAGAGTTCCGGGAGGGCATCTTCCATAATACAAGATGGATTTCTCACTGTGTGGGATTCACATGCATCATGGGAGCCTGACCCGTAGAAGCGAGTAGGTGGCACAGACTTATAGACTTTAAGGTCAGAAGGGACCATCACGATCATCTAGTCTGACCTGCTGCCCATCACAGGCGTATGCTGAAATGAGTGGAAACGAAGCATGTCAGGCTGTTTTTACACATAAAAATGAAACATTCAATCTGACGAATTTCACCATGTTTTATTTTGACAGAAAATACTGGAACGCGACAGTCTGACATTTCTGCAGCAACAGTTTTCAGCATTTCTGTTCCGTGAAAATTTTTCAAAACTTCTACTATTTGTCCCTGTTAGAAGGCGGCTTGTGCTGTGGGTGGGAGAGCCTGGGGATACGCCAGCTTGGATTATGGGCTGAACCCCCACCCGATGAGAATCGGGCCCCTTCCCCACAAAGAGCAGAAGGTGGCTGCCAAGAGCCAGGTGATAAAGCCCAGATGGGGGAAGGGCTGGAGAGAGCCAGGCAGAAAGCTCAGGGAGTAAGGAAAGCAGCAAGGTCTGGGAGAGACCCAGAAGAAAACAGGGAAGAGATAAAGACCCAGAGGAGAATTTCAGAGGCAGGGTAGGAAGGGGCTCAGGGAAAACTGCCGCACAAGCAAAGGAGCCGGCCTAGCTGTTCAGTCCAGAGCCTTGGGTGGGAGCCCAGAGTAAAGGGTAGGGTGGGGTTCCCCTACCAACCCCAAGAAAGGGAGCACACAAGGGGTCAGGAGCCCAGCAAGGGGGCTACAAGCTAAGCCCAAGCCATGCTGAGGAAGAGGCCCAGAGAGGGGGAAGGATTGTTGTTTGTGTTAAAGACGTTTTGGGGACTTTCAGTTTGGACAGTTATGACCCCGGAAGGGATGGAATTAAGATGATGACCTGGCCGGAGGGCCGAACCACTGGAAAAGGAATCACCAGAGCACCAGAGCGACTATCGGCAGGAGGAGCTAGACCAGCAAGAGAGTGGCTATGCCAGGCCTGGCCATGAGGGGGTGCCTAGGAGTGAGTGAATTCTTTTACAGTCCCCATTTGAGACAAAAGCAGAGGTTGAAATGTCATGATTTCTGACCAGATTTTGTTCACCTCTATATGTGAGTAACTTCACATGTTGAAAATTTTCCTGGGTTTGAAATGATTCACATGCATGAGTGTTTGCTGGATGAGGGGGGCCTATCACCCTGTAACACTAGCAGACCAGGTACCAGGGATAGCTCAGTGGTTTGAGCATTGGCCTGCTAAACCCAGAGCTGTGAGTTCAATCCTTAAGGGGGCCATTTAGGGATCTGGGGCAAAAATTGGGGATTGGTCCTGCTTTGAGCAGGGGGTTGGACTAGATGACCTCCTGAGGTCCCTTCCAACCCTGATATTCTGTATTACTTCTCCCTGGAGCAAGGTGTGGGAAATCAGGGCCTCGATTGTGACTCTACAGGCTGCCAGACCACAAAATGACAAGGAAGCCCCCTTCTTGTGAATGTCCTGCCTAATTTTTACGAAATGAAGATGTTCTGATTGTTCTTGTTCTTCCAATAATGTGAAGACGTCCTGGTCTGGGTCATCGGAGGGGCTTGAACCAAGGATCTTCAGCACTAAAAGCTAAAAACTCTGCCACATGAGCAAAAGAAGCAGCTCCCATAGATGCTGGCAGTAGATGGCTCTCCTCCTTTTGTGTGGACCAGCCTCCAGAGGTGAACATCAGAACACAGGAAGTGCCAGACTGGAGCAGATCCAAGATCCATCTAATCTAGTATCCTGTCTCTGACATTAGTTAGTGCCAGCTACTTCAGAAGAAGGTGTAAGAAATCCTGCAGGAGGCAGTTCAAGTAATAACATGCTCCCAGGGACAATTAAATCTTGAGTATAAAGTGGTTTGATTTTGTGGGAACTGTCACAATCTCGCAAAGATCTGGCCTTGCTTCAGTCACTCATCATATCCAAAAGTGGCATTGCATGCTTTTGTGCCGTATCACCGGGATGCACAACTCCCCCTCCCCCCAACCCACCAGCACACTGCAGTCCCAAACTCTCCATGGACACACAACGGGGGTGGCCCTACCTGGTGCTGCCCATGGACTTCCCCAGGGATTCATGGATTCACAGGATTGAGTCAAACCTGGGAACTTTACTACATGATGCCTGGTGTGACACCATCAAATGTGGTCACTCTGGCTAGGCCAACAGTCCTTAGTAGATATGTGTGTTTGATGGTGATATGGGACAATTTCCTCTTAACCCTCAATAGTTAGATATTGGCTCTAGTCCTGTGCTAATGTCGGTTACTGCAACAGTCACCCCAACTTCTGGATGTTCACGCCAAATCTTGTAAGGGCCGACCCCTCACTGAGCATTTCTACCCCAGCAGTGTTTCTTTTCTGCTGGGGTTTAACCCTGATTTGCAAAGAAAGGGTTTTCATTCCCAAGCACATTGCATACAGAGCTTCACACACCTGGGCAAATGTCACATCCAACAATACCTCCTTCGGGGCTGATCTGAAACGGTGGGAGTCCTGCACCATCCAATGATCATGCATTGTAGGAATAACTGTAGGAATGCATTGTAGGAATAATTACTACTGGTGCCCTAAGAGGGTGCAGTGATCATGCATGTAGGTTTATTTCAAGTCAAAGGAGCTGTATAACTCTGCCCATTCTGAAGGCATTGATGAGAGAAGCGTGGGAGGAGCCAGACACAGCATTCCCAGCCTCACAGTCATGGGTTTGTTCACTCTGAACAGCAGTCAATGAGGAAAGCAAGACCAGCCTGTTTCTCCTAGTGTGGTCATTAGAACTGGCACAGCACATTGCTCCTAGCTCCTGGATTGAGCCACACAGAGCATCAGGTGCTGGGATTATCACCGTAAAGGACTGTGCATCTGTTCTCCAGCAGAGTGAACAACACTTCTTAGCACAGAGTTTATCAAGCAGCACATTTCAAACAGACCTGAGCCAAGCTTAAGTCTCGTTTATGGCACAGGGTTTTTGAAAATCACGACATTCGACCAGACACCAAGCTTCTTGTTTATCAAGCCGTTATTCTCCCAACACTGTTGTATGGGTCCGAAACTTGGACAACCTTTAGACACCACTTGAAAGTCCTTGAGAGGCAACATCAATGCTGCCTTCGTAAGATTCTGAAGATCAAATGGGAAGACAGACACACCAGTATTAGTGTTCTGGAAGAAGCAAAGACCACCAGTATCGAGGCAACAATCATCCATCAGCAATTCCGCTGCACTGGTCAGATTGTGCGGATGCCAGACCATCGCCTCCCAAAACAGGTCTTGTTCTCTCAGCTGAAAGAAGGGTACGGTAATGTGAGTGGACAACGGAAGCATTATAAGGACTTGCTGAAGGACAACCGAAAAAAATGTAATATTGACATTGACACTTGGGAGACACTTGCCCAGGATCGCTTAAAATGGAGTGAAGTCCTATGTGAGGGTCCCCTGCATTTTGAACTTGCTCGCCGACAAGCCGAAGAGGACAAGAGGTGCAGGAGGAAGGAGAGATTGGTCTCCAGTCATGGTCAACAGCCTCCTGCTGAGCCTGAAAACATCTGCCCTCATTGTAATAGAACTTGTGGTTCAAGGATTGGCCTTGTTAGCACTTGAGGACCCATAACTCCCATGGAAGATGATCATACTTGGTAACAAGTGATTGCCCATCACATCACATCATCATCACATGCTAAAGTGTGTATTAATGTTTCAATTTCAATTCAAATGTCTAGCCAATGACTAAATTGGCAACACTGCTAACTAGTTGACAACTGGGGGGGTGTTGGGGAAATTCAGGGAGGGGGTGTACACCTCTCTCCCCGTGGGCTACGGGGATTTCAGTGTGGGGGGAGAGGCCATGTGTTGCAGTGCAGAGAAAGGAGCTATGTATTGCAATGTGGGGGGGAGGGGCCGTGTATTGCAATGTTGGGGGAGGGGCCGAGAACTACAATGTGGGGGGAGGGGCTGTTTATTGCAACCTGGGAAGAGAGGCCGTGTATTGCAATGTGGGGGGAGGGGCCGTGAACTGCAATGTGTGGGGAGGGGCCGTGTATTGCAGTGGTGGGGGTGAGAAGGTTTGAGTATTGGTTGGGGCAGAGAAGTTGGATGCTGACCCATCAGGGTGGAGTGACCTAGGGAAGAGTAAGACAGAAGGATGGCAGGAGGCCGAGCTGGTGTGCGTGGTCACGCGAGACACAAGGAGATCAGACCATGGTAACGCTCATCTCCCTGGGTGGCTTCGTTCCCCACTGCTTGGGGTGCTGCCTTTTACGTTCTCTTCTCAGGCCAAGGGCCAGCCTTATGCCTACTACCACTTCAGATGCCACATTGTGCCTTGGAGCAAAGCTCCCCACAAGCGAACAACAGGGACTAAGAACCCCTGCAGTGCAGGCTCCCTGGACCTTGTGTGTGTGTGGGGGGAGTCAGTGGGGGGGGGGGGGGGGCTATGTGCCTGCTTACTTGCACCCCAGAGCAGGGAAGTGGGCAAAGGATGGAGCCATGGCTCCACCCTCAACTCACTATCCAATGCAGCTAAATCTGTGTCATTTTAGATTCATAGATATTAAGGTCAGAAGGGACCGTTATGATCATCTAGTCCGACCTCCTGCACAGCGCAGGCCACAGAATCTCACCCTCTCACTCCTGCGAAAAACCTTTCACCCATGTCTGAACTATTGAAGTCCTCAAATCGTGGTTTAAAGACTTCAAGGAGCAGAGAATCCTTCAGCAAGTGACCCGTGCCCCATGCTGGTATATGCGACAAACGACTTGTCTCAGAGAGACAGCTCTGAGAAACAGCACCTCCTGGTGCTACTCCTGGGGCAGTGCAGCTTAAGCACCCCCACTCTGCCCCCCACACTCAGGCCCTTGCTTCGTGATTGCCACCGGCCCTCATTACAGACCTGTGGCTGCCTGGTGACAACGAACCATGGACTCATGCCGCATGAATCAGGGATGGGATGGTCCTGTGAGATCATCCAGCCCATTCCTCGGCCAGTACAGCGGTGCCTTTGTCCCACTTCCTATGTTCTGTTCCTAAATGACTCAAGCCATCAGGCTTCCACCACTTCCCATGGGAGACCCCCCAGCCAGATGCTAATAGATCGCACCATGCCAGACACGCAGCATTTCTGAATTTAAACCCATTGCTCTTAGTTGGCACCACTCCCAAATCATTCCCCTCCAGCCTCGGTGTTGATGCCCTGGGACATTTCTCATGGTGGTGTAAATTGGCATGGCCCCATTGACTTCAACACAGCTGGGCTGGTCTACACCAGTGGAGAATCTGGCCCCCTTAAGCTCAAACATCAGGCCAGAAAACCCTCCATTGCCACATCTAAGCCAAGAGAGGCATACTTAGCTCGTTCTTCAAAATTCAGACGCTTCTTAATCCTTTTGCTGCCGTTCTCTGAATTCCCTCCAACTTGGCAACACAGATGATGCAGGTGTGTTTCAGCAAATGTCATCCACAGAGGGACAGTGATCTTCCCACACTGTAACGTTTCTGTGGACAGGAGCTGACTCTGAGCATGACGTGGGGGTGGGATGGGCTCTGGCTCGCTCAGCCGCTGCCCTGGAAGCCAAGCCCGGGCGGGAGGCAGCCCGCTGCTGCCACAGCCAGGCACTCTCCCAGGCAGCTGCTGCATCGGGCAACATCTGGGAGTGGCTCCGGGGCCTGGCTGCCAGGAAGAGCAGCCGAAGATGCCAGGGGGAGCCAGCGCAGTGGGAGGACAGAGCTCCCCCGCCCAGGTAACGAGGGATGGGGAGAGTGTGGGGACCCCAGGTGGGGGCGGGGCTGGGAGGAGTCTCATGGGGAGGTCACATTCCCCCCCCCCCTTGTGTTCCTCCCACAAATCGCCTCGCCCACGCCATCCCGGAATTGCCTTCATAAATTTGGCAGTTGGACTTACCCAACAGAAGAGCTAATGTAGGCCACATGGGCTCTAGCAGGGAGAAGCGCTGGACAAAGGAGAACAACGCTGGCTGGCACCAAATGGGGCGTGTAACAGTAATTTGAGACAGATGTTCTGATTTTTGCCCTTGGGGAAGGGTATTCTGGGACAGAGCGGGAAAGCAGAACCAATTCCTGGAAGTGCCATTGCTAATGAGCTCCAAATTTGGGTCATTAGAGGGTTTTAATGAGCTGCAGGGCATAAAAAAAACAGCCTTGGAAAGAAAAAGACAGATGTTGAGATTAACAACGGTTGCCAGCATGGTGATGCTCCCTCTGAAAGGGAAGCTGTCTGGGGCCTTTTCCATTGTGCATTGATGCTGTGGGTTAGGAGTTGGCAAACAGGAGGAAATGGGTTCTGTTTAAAAGGGAAATGAGGGACTGAGTCTTATTTACACTCACGTTCCTTTACATTGTGGAAGGGAGCAAAATTCCATATCCCCTCACTTTAAGGGTGTCTGAGTTTGTAAAGGGGACTTAGTAATAACAATACTTACCTCTTACATGGCACTTTTCATCCCTAGCTTTCAAAGCACTATACAAAAGAGGGAAGCACCACAAGCTCCATTTTACAGATGGGGAAACTGAGGCACGGGGCGGCAATGTGACTTGACCAAGGTCACCCAGCAAACCACTGGCAGAGCTGGGAATAGAAGCCAAGTCTCCTGAGTCCTAGTCCAGTGCTCTATCCCCTATTCATTGATGTATCTGAAATCCAGGCTCTAGGGCATGGACCCTCACTGGAATTTAGGTGCTTACCTCCCAGGATCTGGGCTTGGTGTCTCTGGGAATATACCTGGGGAGAGGCTTTATCATTTGTACATACCAAGCCTAGAACTGAGACACAGTAGAGGTGGTATGCTCCTTAGCTCCACTCACAAATAAAGCACCGCCCACATGAGATATCAAAATGAAACACCACTCAGATTGTGTAAATGTGCAAAATATGATCACATGTGCCTTGCTGGGCTCGGCTTCACCTCAGCAGCATTTGTACATACCCGGGGCAGGGCCAGCTTAAGGCATAGGCACCCAGGGACCAATTCCCTGGACAGCCTACCTTGTTATTTTGTTACAGTTCCATCGAAAATGTTCCAAAATTAGGAAACATTTTTTGTGGAGGGGGAAGGGTGATCTGGGGAGCAAAATGTTCAGGTGAAAAGTTGATTTTCCCTGAAGCACAATTCCCTTCAGGATTTTCCTGGGCACCTGGTGCCAGGCTGCCAGATACAGGGTGCAGGAGGAGGCCAGGGCTAGAGGGGACATGGTCCAAGTTTAGCCAAGAGGATCAGGCGAGGAGGAGCAGTCTATGTTAGTGTCACCTCGTAGGATCAGATCAGAGTCAAGTTTGATGAGCCACACCAGCCTGGAGCCATCTGAGCTGGCTGAAGTAAGCGTTGTGGAACAGAAGCAGGGCGAGGTGCCAGCAGTGGAGCAGGGGATGAGAAACCGAGGCAGGGTGAGGTGTCTGGAGCGGAGCAGGGAAGCAGTTACCAGGAGCAAAGGTAGGTATCAGGAGCAGGGCTGGGGTGAGGAACCAGGCAAGGTATCAGGCTTGCACAGCAGGGTCTGTTTGCAGCAGCAAGCCAGGTTTCCATGTAGGTCCACTGACAACATCCAGGTATTTCCCTCTAGGCCTTAAATAGTGAGTCTTGGCCAACCAGGGAATGTGGTTGGCTCCACCAGTATGGAGTGGGTGCTTGAACCCAGAGGCTGCTGTTTGTGGAGGTTCAGACCTGATTTTTTGAGGTGCAATCCTCCCCCGCCAGCATTACCCCCCTCATATGGTGCGTGCGAGGCCACGTTGTGTGGAGGAAGCCATTTTGTTTCCATATACGTGCCAGACCTGTGTTCCTGCATGTTCCAGCCCCACTGGGCTGTCCCAAGCTTTGCCAAAGCTGTGGGGTGGTCACGTGGCTCTGGCAGTCACCCAGGAACCAGCAGCCCTCAGTTCCAGGCCCATGAACCCTCACACCTGGCCGTGAGCCAGGGCAGTATGAAAGCAGCAGGAGCCAGCTGTGAAATGTCGCTCTTACTCTCCACAGAAGTGGTTTTCAAAGGCACAGATGGAAATCAGGTGCCCAGCTCTCACTGACTTTTACTGGCCGTTGGAGGCCTAATTGTCCTTTGTCCCTCCTCCTGCATCTTGCACTTGTATAGAAATTGGCCTATTATTATTCCCTGACCTCTGCCCCAGGTTTGTCCTTAGCGTGTGACCTCCTGCGAGCTGGGACCGCCCTTCACGTTAAGAAACCAGCTAGCAGCCACTACTGCAAATGATTAATGGATAATAATTGTCAGCGTCCTCTTGTTACGGGGTGGGTGAACTGCTAGTTGTCCTGAGAACTGCAGCTTGCTTGTCTTTCCTGAATTTGGTGTGTTTGCTTGCAAATGTGGCTTGGCATGAATGTATGTTCTTGGATTCACTGGGCCCTATGCCCCATGTCTTGCATGCCATGGAGTGTAAGGCTGCATCCTGTATCAGACACTTTAAAATATAAAAATATATTTCCCAGGTGTGGAAAATCTCAGGCTCTCCCCCCCAAGGAATGGTGGAAGGAAGAGACTAAAGCTTGCCTACCCTTGCCTACGGGGGGGGAGGGGGGGGGTCAATCCTGGGGCCAGTTTTGTTCAACATCTTCATTAATGATATGGATGATGGGATGGATTGCACCCTCAGCAAGTTCGCAGATGACACTAAGCTGGGGGGGAAGAGGTAGATACGCTGGAGGGTGGCGATAGGGTCTAGAGTGACCTAGACAAATTGGAGGATTGGGCCAAAAGAAATCTGATGAGGTTCAACAAGGACAAGTGCAGAGTCCCGCACTTAGGACGGAAGAATCCCATGCACCACTACAGACTAGGGACCGACTGGCTCAGCAGCAGTTCTGCAGAAAAGGACCTAGGGGGTTACAGTGGACGAGAAGCTGGATATGAGTCAGCCGTGTGCCCTTGTTGCCAAGAAGGCTAACGGCATATTGGGCTGCATTAGTAGAAGCATTGCCAGCAGATCAAGGGAAGTGATTATTCCCCTCTATTCGGCACAGGTGAGGCCACATCTGGAGTACTGCATCCAGTTTTGGGCCCCCCACTACGGAAAGGATGTGGACAAATTGGAGACAGTCCAGTGGAGGGCAACGAAAATGATCAAGGGGCTGGGGCACATGACTTACGAGGAGAGGCTGAGGGAACTGGGCTTGTTTAGTCTGCAGAAGAGAAGAGTGAGGGGGGATTTGATAACAGCCTTCAACTACCTGAAGGGGGGTTCCAAAGAGGATGAAGCTCGGCTGTTCTCAGTGGAGGCAGATGACAGAACAAGGAGCAATGGTCTCAAGTTGCAGTGTGGGAGGTCTAGATTGGATATTAGGAAACACTATTTCACTAGGAGGGTGGTGAAGCACTGGAATGGGTTACCTAGGGAGGTGGTGGAATCTCCATCCTTAGAGGTTTTTAAGGCCTGGCCTGGCCTGGCTTGGGGATGGGGGAGGGGGAGGAAGAGGCCAAGTGATGACATCACTGTCTTTCTTTTATACTTTCTTCCAGCTGCTAGAAAGATCTTTGCTGTGACATGGGGGTCAGGCAGTCCGCATTGGTCAAGCGGTCTCCATTTTGTACGTGCCTTCTCCAAGAAGCCTCTGGAATAGTGGATTGTGTGTTGAGCCACTAACGACGGTTGTGCTATTGATGGCTACTACTTTGTTGTAACTGAAAGGCTGGTTGTGGGTGTTCCCAACCTCGCCACATATTTCACTAACACTTATAGTAATGCTTCATAACTTTACATAAAATGATAGTACATACAATCCAACACATTATTATTGTTCAACGGATCAAGGCTTAAAAAATGATACCTCACAAGGGGTATTTTGTTCAAAACGTATCATAATCATATCACAGGGGTGAATACGGGGGTTCCAGGGTGCCACTTTGAGGTATAGAGGGTCACACAAGCCTATTGGGGGTCGCGGCATAGCCACCCTTACTTCTGTGCTGCTGCTGGTGGCAGCGCTGCTGTCAAGGTTCCTTCCCCACTCTGAACTCTAGGGTACAGATGTGGGGACCTGCATGAAAACCCCTAAGCTTATTTTTACCAGCTTAGGTTAAAACTTCCCCAAGGTACAAGCTCTTTTACCTTTTGCCCTTGTACTTTATCGCTGCCACCACCAAATGTCTAACATATATAACCGGGAAAGAGCCCGCTTGGAAACGTCTTTCCCCCCCCAAATCCTCCCAAACCCTACACCCCCTTTCCTGGGAAAGGTTTGATAAAAATCCTCACCAATTTGCATAGGTGAACACAGACCCAAACCCTTGGATCTTAAGAACAATGAAAAAGCAATCAGGTTCTTAAAAGAAGAATTTTAATAGAAGAAAAAGTAAAAGAATCACCTCTGTAAAATCAGGATGGTAAATACCTTACAGGGTAATTAGACTCAAAACATAGAGAATCCCTCTAGGCAAAATCTTAAGTTACAAAAAGACACAAAAACAGGAATCTACATTCCATTCAGCACAGCTTATTTTCTCAGCCATTTAAAGGAATCAGAATCTAACGCATATCTTGCTAGATTACTTACTAGGTTCTAAGACTCCATTCCTGTTCTGTCCCTGGCAAAAGCATCACACAGACAAAGAGAGCCTTTGTTTCTCCCCCCCTCCAGCTTTGAAAGTATCTTGTCTCCTCACTGGTCATTTTGGTCAGGTGCCAGTGAGGTTATCCTAGCTTCTTAACCCTTTACAGGTGAAAGGGTTTTGCCTCTGGCCAGGAGGGATTTTAAAGGTGTTTACCCTTCCCTTTATATTTATGACAGCTGCCTTCAAAGCTGGGCATCTGGACAACAGGCATGACTCTTTGCTCTGCTTTCAGAGCTGGGTGGCCAGAGACCAGATTTCATGGTCCATGACATGATTTTCACAGCCGCAGATTAGGTAGACCCCAATAATAATAATTTTGTTTATTCAGGGGAAGGTTAAGAGATAACGCAACCATGGTCTACAAGACTTGCCTGGGGAAGAGATTTCTGATAGACAGATCTTTCATCTAGCAGGAAAAGGCATGATAAGATCCAATGCCTGGAAGCTGAAGCTAGACAAATTCACGTTAGATATAAAGTGCAAATGAGGGCAATTAACCATTGGAACAATTTACCTGGGGATGTTGTGAATTCTTCATGTGATGTCTTTAAATCAAGATTGGCTGTCTGTTTTAAAAGATCTGCTCTAGATCAAACAGAAGGGATGGGCTCAATGCAGGAATCACTGGGTGAGGTTCTCCGCAGGAGATCAGCCTAGCTGATCAGCATGGCCCTTTCTGGCTTTAAAATCTATGAGTACACATAAACATCTTATTGACAGCAGCAGGTCATGCAGGGTGGCACATAGTCCTAGATTTAAATCTTGGCCTAGGAATCATAATCCAGTATGGAATCTGGCCATCTTTGCAGAATGAGTTTGATACCCCTTTTCTAGCCCCTCCCCTGCTCCCTTAAGGAATTGGTCTGTCATTAGAGCAATTGCAATTATAATTTATATGAGAGCAACACTTGAGTCCCCGCTTGGATCAGGGCCCCACTGTGCAAGAACATAATGAGAGACAGCCCCTGTGCCAAAAAGCATGCCAGCTAAATGGGGGGGGGGAAAGGGTGTCCAAGGGCATACCTGGTCCCGTATCACCTCATTCTGGCCAAGTGTGGCACTTCTGAGGCCTGCCTCAGTTTCCCTGTGACTCAAGTTCCCTTAAAAAGTCCACACAGTCCAAATATTCAAGACATTTCCCCTTCTGGGGGAATCTAACTTATTACTCCTGCTCAAAGTCCTTCAGAACAGGACTCAGACTTATGAAATCTTCACCCCAGCTTCAGGTGGGTCCAGCCCCTCCTTCCTGAGGATTTCTGCTCCCTTCAAAGTTCATTTCTGTCACCCCGGTCCCAAGCTGAGCACTGCCCCTCCTCTCTAAGGGCCTGTCTTCCCTTCCGAGTTCAAACATCTTTCTGCTGCCGTTCCAACTCCAAACTTGGCACAGCCCTTCCTCCCTGAGGGTTCTGGCTTCCTGCAGTTTGGCCATGTCCACAGACCTTCCCCGGTGGCTTCTTCTCCCCACTAATTCAGGAGCCTTCTTACTTCCTGCAGGCACTTGTCAACACCCACCTCCAGCCATCTCTCCATTTATGAGGCCTAGGTGCCTCCCCTTAAGCCTTGCTGGGAGCAGGTGATCAGTCCAGTTGTGCTGGACCCTGCTGTCTCTTAAAGGGGCTAGTCACCCTGCTGTGGGGTGGTTACACCCCGTCACCCTTTGGGACTGGGGGAAGGGGTGTTTTAGCCCTGTGGCTCCAGTCAAATAACTGCCCTTAGCCTCAGAGCAGTATGGCCTAATGGCCAGAGTCAATAGAGCAGCCCCCACCCATGGGGTGTGTGGCCTACTGGCCAGATGGGGCAGTAGGCCACCACCCAGGGGTGGGTGGTGGCCAGGGTAGGGAGATCTGGGCCCTCTCTGCTACACACCCAGGCCCTGATATTGGCGAATAGGTTCACCTCTAGGTCAGTGGGCATCCAGCCGAAACAGGCTCCCTTTGTCCCAGTTCCACAACCGGATCCATGTCTAATCCCCCAGGGTTACTTCCTACCCTGTTCTCCCATGTCACTGTCCATAGCTCTCCTGGGCCTCAGGGGTCGTTGGCTTGTGAAGCTCCTGGCGACTCCGTTCCCTCTTGGGCTTCCACAGGCAACTGGGTGTCCTTCTGGGTTTCGGTGCACTTCGCCTCCGTGATCTGGAGTTCCAGCAGCTCCTGGGCGGGAGCCTGCCAAGGGCGTCCCCTCTCCTGGGCAGTGGCCCCGACTGTATTGGGCTGCTCCCTTTGATTCTGAGGCTCCAGTTGGAGTGTGCCCAGCAGGGCCGGATAGGGCTATGGCTTCTTCTGCCCAGAGTATGGGTTTAACCCCTGCTGATCCAATGTGGGGCTGGGACACTCTGTCACAGGGGTACAGTGATTTGGCCAAGGTCACTGGTACAACTAGGTATAGAGGCTAGTTCTTCTGAGTCCCAGCCCAGTGCCCTATCCTCCGGACCACGCTGCCTCTCAGCTGAGACTGTCTCTTGTCTACTGCAAATCAGAGTACAAGCTCTGGGCCCAGGTGGCTGAGTGACAGATAACAATGAACCAAGGTCTCAGTGGTGTTCCGTGCAAACTTGATCATGGCCGTGCCTTCGCCTCACTGCTGCTGTGGTTCATTGCACTCTGCGTCTGTGTGAACACGCACGCTGAGTCCCAAAGCAGGAGCAGGGGTGATCCCTAGACAGCAGCTTTATTCGGTTATCCTTCCCCCCGGCCTCTTGCCCAGCTGGAACTGGCTCATTGCAGAGCTTGCTCCATCCAGCAGGGCGCTCAAGGAGCACCGAGCACTTTCCACCCCAGTGTACCCCGCCGCCGAATCAGCAGTGTCTTGCGACAGCTTCAGCATCCACGGCACTGAGGCAGATTTGTGGGTGAGATCGTGTTTGCATAAAAGAGTCGGCTTCTCTGTCTCCATACAGCGGTCTCCAGAGCATGGACTCTGAGACAGGGTAAGCATGAGACCGCAGAGGGCGTCAGGTGGGACTGAAGAGTTGCAGAGCCCTGGTTGGTTCTCTGCAAAGGGGCAAGTGTCAGTCATTCAGGGCACGTCCAGTAGCCAAAGCAGTCAATGCTTCTGGCTGATCCGGGGTCTGGCTGTCATTTGGCACATACACGCATGCCAGATACCGGCTCGTCACTTTGTTTCTGGCTGCCTTGCCATTTGGAGTTGTGTGCCTTGCTCACAAGGCCGCAGACTCTGCCAGTCTAGCCACCAGCTTCAGGAACGGCAGTTGCACGTTTTACCGTATTGTACACCCTGGACCTGTTCCAAAGCTTGCTGAGGTCAACGGAAGTCGTGACTTCAACGGGCTTTCGGATCAGATCCTAAATGCAGAGGAGCATTGCTCATCTAAATCCTTGTTACTGGAAATTCTCAGTAAAAGGCTGGATATGTCCCTCATGGTAAGACTTATTATTTCTATTTCTGTCATAGAATTATAGAGTTCGAGGCCAGAAGGAAGCATCAGATCATCTAATCTAACTTCTGTCTATCACAGGCTACCAGCGCCTCACAGGACCCCCACACTAAACCCAACGACCGAAAAGAGACCAAAGTATTACAGCCTAAGGGTGCAATCACGGGTGATATGCACACTTATGACCAAAGGTGCCCAATGAAAGTCAATGAGACTTTATTTACTATTTGTACTGTAGTCGCTCCTCATCATGGACCAGGGCTCCACTGTGCCGAGGCACTGGGCAAACACAACGAAAAGACGGCTTCTGCCCCAAAGAGTCCCGATCAAAGTATAAGACAAGAGGTGGCTCCAGACAAGACTGACAGGGGAGCCCAAGGAAGCCACAAGACAACACAGGTCAGTCTGGTAGTCCGTGGTCTCTGCACACCAGGGGCCTGACCATTGTGAAGTTTCTTGCAGGTGCTGGGCTAGAGGAGAGCTCTCAGGAGGAGAATGAGGTGGCTTTGCAGATGTCCCAGAGAAGCTCCTCCCAAATATGAGGGCCAGCAAGGGACAAAAGAACCAAGGGGTTTGTTTGAAGTTTGAGTGAGCAATGGAGGCTCAAGCCCCTGGCAGAGCAGAGGGGGAGGTACAATGCTTTTGAAAGAGCCACCCTGCCTATTTAACATACATACATGGCCCCCCTCACTGTTGTATCTGAGTGACTCACAATCCTCAATGCATTTATCCTTAGGGCACTCCTGCAAGGTAGGGCAATGCTACTATCCCCCTTGTCCAGATGGGAAACTGAGGCACAGAGAGACCGTTTGAAATTACTGGAAATTAGGCACTTAAATACCTTTGAGAATCTGGGCCCAAGTGACTTGCCCAAGCTCATCCAGGAAATCTGTTGGGGATCCATGAATTGGATCCAGACATCCTAAGTCCTAGGCTTGTGCGCTAACCATTGGACCATGCGGTTAGTCTGCAAGGTAGTGACTGGTTGAAATCTCTCCCTGGCCCCATGATGAACTCTAAGATGCTTGGCTGATTCAGTAACTCTTTTTGCTCAGGATCTGATGAAAACATAAGTCTGAGCTGAATTTACAATGCTTGCTGCATGCTACAAACTCAGCAGGTAATGAAGTGCCAATTAGTCCCTCTAAAGGGATGTGTACAAGGAGATGAAAGATGCCTTTCCCTCAATCTAAGATGCTAGTCTGAAGAGTTTATTTCATTGCATCCCAGGGAGATGACTCAGGAATTTGAGGAAATGGATCGGAAATTAAATTAATCAAAGTGATGCGCCTTTGATTGTGTTTACAGGTGGAAGCAGATTGTTTTTTCTTCATACCTGAAATATCAGTGCAGAGCTTTAATGAATCATCCCGAATGTATACATGCCTTAGAGATGGCAGCAAACTGCAGAGCCCTCCCAGACCGCAGAGCAGATACATAATGAGCAATGGCATAAGTGAAGCGGAGCAGATGGGAACAGAGTAAAACGTGCCTCCTGATGATCAAGGTGTTAAAAATGAGGCTTGCAGAATGAGCAGGGTCACATCAGGGCTGGGTTAGGGTGGGTGCATATGTTGGGGTGGGGCAGTCCTAGAGAGCTCTCCTGCACCTTGTTCACCTACTCAAGAGTAAGCCTCGTTAGGAGAGTCTAGGTTGCCCTCTAGAGGCAAATCCACATAAGAGGTTTGAGGCTAGGCTGGCTTCTAGCTAGCTTAGCTCATGATTCATTATGAAGGTCTTAGGGTCTAGTCCAGGGGCTAACCCAAGCAGTAGGCACAGTGCTGGCCCTTGTGCATGTAAAGGTGGCTAGTTCTAACAGCAGCACCGGCCTTCTGACAGGGGACCTCATGCTAAACTCTATAGCAGCTGCCATTTTGGGGTGTGCACCCACATGCCACAATGCAGAAGGAGCCGATGGCCTCAGGAAATCCGTCTGACCATTCTACCCATTGCTGTGCGTGTGGCATTAGAAAGCCGCTGGCATGCCGTTTAGTCACTCCGCTCTGATAATGAGCATCAGTCAAATACGGCCCGAGCAGAGTCAATTAGCACCAGCTGACGAGACGCTTGGGACTGAAACCCTGTGTAGCTCCATCAGCAATGACCAGGGATGCGGCTGCATTGAGCAATCGGGTTAACAGACACTCAGACTGGTGACATGCTGCATTCAGCTGACACGCGGCTCCGCTCGCCAGCCAGAGCCTGACCCCGTGACGGACTGAGCGTCCGGTGGGACCACAGCAGGAGGAGTCCTTAGGCTGCAGGCTCCTCTTAGAAAGGGAACTGAGTCAACAAGTTGGGCTCTTCCATAACCCATCCTGCACAACAGATTCGGATAGACTCTTCCCTTAAGCACGGCCCTCAAGGGAAGAGTCTATCCGAATCTGTTGTGCAGGATGGATTATGGAAGAGCCCAACTTGTTTGTAGCTGCAACTAAGTAGCAAAGGAGGATGGTCCGGTGGTCTGGGCACCCGGCTGTAACTCAGAAAACCCTGGTACTGGTCCCTGCTCTACCAACAGGCTCGCCGTGTGAACGTGGGCGAGTCACTGATGTAGGTGGTTTACACCTCTGAAATCAAATCCATTCATTTCAATGGGAGCGAGGCACTTAAACAGCTTTGAGAATAGGGTCTTAAAATTTCTCTGTGCCCCGGATGGGAACAGTAGCAATTGCTTATCACATGGCATGGTCAGGATCAATAGGTCAATGACTGTGAGGTGCTCAGATGCTAGAGGAAAGGGCACCAGATACAGAAGGGGGAATAGCCCTGGGAGACATTGGCACCCAATGACTCCTCTGTGGGGCACAATTCCTGTGTTCCAGCGGGAGATGATCTGCCGCTGCCCAATAGCTATGGGTTTCAGTGGAACTCAAGTGCTACGTAGGCATGACTTTCACCTGGCCTGCATGCGAAAGAATGAGAAACAATCAAAGCAAGGAAGCAAATGCAACGTAAAGACTGCACCAGTTTGCCTGATGGACCTAGAGCTCCAGAGAACAATTCCACTGGCGAGGGGGTGGATGGCTGATGGTTAACAAACAGCAACTGCTTACCGAGACAATACTGAGTGTGGTGCAGAACTCAGGAAAACAGCCTGATCAAGTTTCTTCTCCAGTGTTTCCGGGCCAGCTGCTGCCAAAGGAGAGGGGGAAACGTAGGAGCTATAAAATTATTACACATTGGAGAAAACAACACTGTCAAACATGAACAAAGGGCTCAGAGCCCATACACAATAAGCCTGATCCACATTCTGTTGAAGTTAATGGAGAGACTTCCATTGACTTCCATGGGCTTGGATCAGGTCCAAAGTGATGGATACACTTGGCCTGCCTATTAGAACGCCCGTAGGCTTGGCTGGGTCAATCAAAACATTATCCTCTCAAAAGCCTTTTGTTTTTGTGAGGTTAGGCTTGGCTTGGCTTTTGGAAACGACCCTCATCACAGCAGGACTGATGTCCTCATGGCCACATGCTCCTGGCCATGTGAGTGACCCCAGGAGGGAATTCCAGACTGCAGGACACATGCTCCAGCTTGTAGTGAAAAGGGGTAGGAAACCTGCCAAAATATGATTGTAGAAGTGAGCTTCGTAAACAATTATGTCTCGTGTCACGTGGCCAGGAGAACAAAACATGGACCTGGTTAGAGTCTAAATGTATACCCACTCCGCAAAAAGAAACCCAGCAAGAAGACCAAAAAATGCCACCGTGTCTAAACAACACAGTAAAAGAGGCAGTTAGAGAGAACAAGACATCCTTTAAAAATTGGAAGTCAAATCCTAATGAGGAAAATGAAAGGAGCATAAACTCTGGCAAGTCAAATATAAAAGGATAATTAAGCAGGCCAAGAAAGAGTCTGAAGAGCTACTAGCAAAAGACATAAAAACAAACAGCAATTTTTAAAGTACATCACAAGCGGGAAACAATCAGTGGGGCCATTGGATGATCGAGGTGCTAAAGGAGCATTCAAGGAAGACAAGGCTGTTGCAAAGAAGCTAAATGAATTCTTTGCATCGGCCCTCTTTGCAGATGATGTGAGGGAGATTCCCACACTTGAGCCATTCTTTTTAGGTGACAAATCTGAGGCCCTGTCCCAGATTGAGGTGTCAATAAATTTTGGAACAAATTGATAAATTAAGCAGTGATCAGGACCTCTGGTCACCAGGACCAGATGGGATTCACCCAAGAGTTCTGAAGCAACTCAAATATGAAATTGTAGAACTAATAACTGTGGTACGTAACCTATTGCTGAAGTCAGGGCAGGTCTACACTACTGCTTAAGTCAATCTCAGAGATGTGAAAAAAAACACACCCTCAAGCAACGCAAGTTACAGTGACCTAAGTGCTGTCCACACCAGCGCTATGTCAGCGGGAGATGGACTCCTACCAACATAGCTTCCACCTCTCTCGGAGATGGAGTAATTATGCCAACAGGAGAGTGCTCTCCAATCTGCATACAGCATCTTCACCAGATGTGCATCCGTGTAGCTGCGCTGATGTAACGCTTCTAGTGTAGACCCGTCTTCAGCCGCTGTACCAAATGACTGGAGGGTAGCTAATGGAATGCTGATTTTTAAAAAAGGCTCCAGGGGCTATCCTGGACATTACAAACTGGTGAGCCTAACTTCAGTCCCAGACAAATCGATTGAAACGATAACAAAGAACAGAATTATCAGACACATCGATTAATACAATATGTTGGGGAAGATTCAACATGGCTTTTGCAAAGGGAAATCTTGCCTCACCAATCTATTACAATTCTTTGAAGGTGTCAATAAACATGTGGACAAAGGTGGTCCAGGCTCCAGAATGAGGAGAGATTCAAAAGACTGGGACTGTTGAGTTTAGAAAAGAGACAGCTAAGAGGGGATCTGATAAAAGTCTTTAAAACCATGAATGTTGAGGAGAGAGTGAATAGAGAAATGTTATTTACACCATCTCATAACACAAGAACCAGAGGTCACCCAATGAAATGAATAGGCAGCAGGTTTAAAACAAACAGAAGGAAGTATTTCTTCACACAAGGCACAGTCAACCTGTGGAACGCTTTGCCAGGGGATGTTGTGAAGGCCAAAATTATAACTGGGTTCAAAAAAGAATGAGATAAGTTCCTGGAGGATAGGTCCATCAATGGCTATTAGCCAAGATGGTCAGGGATGCAACCCCATCCTTAAACCTCTGATTTCCAGATGCTGGGACTGGACGACAGAGGATGGATCACTCGATAACGGCCCTGTTCTGTTCATTCTCCCTGAAGCACCTGGCATTGGCCACTGTCAGAAGACAGAAGAGGATACTGGGCTAGATGGACCGTTGGTCTGACCCAGTATGGCTGTTCTAATGTTCTCATGTATAGACACCCATTGAAAAGATTCCAAGCCAGATTCTCTCCTGCGATCCTGCCCCTCCCTGCCACTCTGGCAGTAAAAAGGGTCTGGAAAGCTACCAGATAGCCCCAACTGGGGTTTCCCCACCATGTTGGACTCCCCAGCTGTAGCAGAGTCTGCATGGTCAGTTTCTAAGCCACCCACCCTTCAGCTCCTGGTGTAGTTGCAGCAGAGGTCCTGGCTTGGCTGGCATACTGGCCCCATAGGTCCACCGCTAGCCAGTATACTTTACAATAGCCCTCAGTCTAAAGTGTGGTGTATTGAAAACTGTATTGAAGCAATCCCCTTATATCCTAAGGGGTTTTTTGGTCTTGCTTGCAGGGAAGCGTGCGATCTGTGTCCATAGCAGTCAGTCTGCAAAGAGCCAGCCTACAACCAATTGGGATGAGTTGTGCCCATCCGCCTTAGGGAGCAGCCTGCTTTGTCTCTCTCTGTTTTGGGTTCTTGTATGTTATCGTTCTGGATTCTACAAAATAAAGTTGTGTTATGGTGAAACTTTCCAGCACAAGTATTTTATGTTTTTCTCTAACTCCTAGGTCTGTATGCTGTGAACATAACGTGAAGTATACCAGGGCCGGTGCAAAACCTGCCTCAGAATCATGGAGTCCAATTCCTCTCCAGGCCACCTCCACCAGCTGTGACTGGCTGACAGTGGGCACAGCCACAACTCTAACTCTCTGTATCAGAGATATGAGACGGGAGAACTTCCGGATGAGCAGGAACAGAAACAGACAAGAATGCAAAATGGAGCCAACTCTGAGCAAAACAGTGGCACAGGACGAAACTTCCCCAGAGTTCACACACTTCTCTTTCTCTGTTCGATACAATGGTAACTGCCCAGAAGTGCTCCACCCCACCCACAGCCTGCTGCTTGCACTACTCTTTACATAGCTTGTACCTGGAATCAGGAAGTCTCAGCAGCCAGGAAATGTGATTCTCAAGGACAGCAATTTTTTTCAGACCTCAAAAACGGGTTGAGTTCTGGGTGGAAGGTTTAGTCTCCTTTTAGCCCACTAGAGGGCTTCTTGCATCTTCTTCTGAATCAGCTGCGACTGGCCATTGTCAGAGACTGGCTAGATCATAGAATATCAGGGTTGGAGGGGACCTCAGGAGGTCGTCTAGTCCAACCCCCTGCTCAAAGCAGGACCAATCCCCAATTAAATCATCCCAGCCAGGGCTTTGTCAAGCCTGACCTTAAAAACTTCTAAGGAAGGAGATTCTACCATCTCCCTAGGTAACGCATTCCAGTGTTTCACCACCCTCCTAGTGAAAAAGTTTTTCCTAATATCCAACCTAAACCTTCCCCACTGCAACTTGAGACCATTACTCCTTGTCCTGTCCTCTTCTACCACTGAGAATAGTCTAGAACCATCCTCTCTGGAACCACCTCTCAGGTAGTTGAAAGCAGCTATCAAATCCCCCCTCATTCTTCTCTTCCGCAGACTAAACAATCCCAGTTCCCTCAGCCTCTCCTCATAAGTCATGTGTTCCAGACCCCTAGTCATTTTTGTTGCCTTTCTCTGGACTCTCTCCAATTTTTCCACATCCTTCTTGTAGTGTGGAGCCCAAAACTGGACTCAGTACTCCAGATGAGGCCTCACCAATGTCGAATAGAGGGGAACGATCACGTCCCTCTATCTGCTGGCTATGCCCCTACTTATACATCCCAAAATGCCATTGGCCTTCTTGGCAACAAGGGCACACGGTTGACTCATATCCAGCTTCTCGTCCACTGTCACCCCTAGGTCCTTTTCTGCAGAACTGCTGCCTAGCCATTCAGTCCCTAGTCTGTAGCGGTGCATTGGGTTCTTCCATCCTAAGTGCAGGACCCTGCACTTATCCTTATTGAACCTCATCAGATTTCTTTTGGCCCAATCCTCCAATTTGTCTAGGTCCCTCTGTATCCTATCCCTACCTGCCACCATATCTACCACTCCTCCTAGTTTAGTATCATCCGCAAATTTGCTGAGAGTGCAATCCACACCATCCTCCAGATCATTTATGAAGCTATTGAACAAAACCGGCCCCAGGACCGACCCTTGGGGCACTCCACTTGATTCCGCCTGTCATCTAGACATGGAGCCATTGATCACTACCCGTTGAGCCCGACAATCTAGCCAACTTTCTACCCACCTTATAGTGCATCCATCCAGCCCATACTTCTTTAACTTGCTGACAAGAATACTGTGGGAGACCATGTCAAAAGCTTTGCTAAAGTCAAGAAACAATACATCCACTGCTTTCCCTTCATCCACAGAACCAGTAATCTCATCATAGAAGGTGATTAGATTAGTTCGGCATGACCTTCCCTTGGTGAATCCATGCTGACTGTTCCTGATCACTTTCCTCTCGTGTAAGTGCTTCAGGATTGATTCCTTGAGGACCTGCTCCATGATTTTTCTGGGGACTGAGGTGAGGCTGACTGGCCTGTAGTTCCCAGGATCCTCCTTCTTCCCTTTTTTAAAGATGGGCACTACATTAGCCTTTTTCCAGATGGACCACTGGTTCTGATCTAAGATTGCAACTTCTATGTTCCTACGAATCAGTGTTCACCCATCCCTTGACAGAACCTCATTGGTTTAGAGGATGGTTTTCTCTACCCCTCCTCCGCTAAGGAAAACTCTGAGCCATATAACAAATCTTACATCAAGTAAATTCCAAATCAGTGAAACTCTCAGCCCCACAAGACTGATGACATGGGGCTAGATTCTCAGCTGGTGTAAATCAGCAGCACTTAATGAAGTCAGTGGGGCTAAATCCTGATCTCAGCTGGTGAAAATCGCCATCACTCCAAGGAAGTCAAAGGGGCCAGATCCTCAGCTGCAGTAAATCAACATAGCTGTAATATTGTGGCTGGAGCTACGCTGATGCACATGAGGATTTGGCCCAAAGAGATTTTAAGCTCTTGGGGCCTGACCCAAAGCCCATTGAACTCAATAGAAAGGTTCCCGTTGACTTCAGGTCTTTATTAGGGTCTGAAAACGTACTCAGTTTTTCTTCTGTTCATTTGCCAGAACGACGGAGGATGTGTTTGAAGGAGCTGTGCGCTAGGACAGGTCTCCTGCCTGGAGAGCCAACCGTGATAAATACCACCGTCAGAGATTTCAGACAGACTGAAAGGTCAATAGAGAAGGAAATCCGCCCAGAGCTCCCAAACTTTACCAGGAAAACTGTAGCTGATGCTAGATCACCTGAGGAAAGAAGAAAATTCCGAGCCTATTGAGCTATCCCTGCCTCCACCCTGCTTAGGGGCCCATCGAAGGGTCTGCATGAGTGTTTGGGGGACGGCCTCTTTTTATTGCGAGAGGCAAGCGGGTGATCGCTTGTTGGTAGCTGTGTTCAGCTGGGGAAGAAAAGGTCTGAAGTGCAGCTGTCCTGGAAAAGCAACTCTTAAAACAGCTTTTGGGGGTTCCCTGTTTATTGTCTAGGACTTCCATAGTCGCCATCAGTCGTAGGAGTTCATGAAGGTCCTTCCTGGGGTGCAAGGTGGCTCCCCACAGTCATCAGGGGCAGTTCCAATGTCCTCCTCTCTCCCTAACTGACCCTGCAGGCTTCTGGCTGTTTCAATGACCCTGCGTGTATTTTGGCAGATT
Organism: Chelonia mydas; assembly: GCF_015237465.2. Lineage (NCBI taxonomy): Eukaryota > Metazoa > Chordata > Testudines > Cheloniidae > Chelonia > Chelonia mydas. The sequence continues at coordinate 256,234,816 of NC_057850.1, forward strand.
CCCTTGGGTCTGTGCTGTACTTTGGCTGTGAAACGGGCGGAATTTCATTTTAAGGAATTAGTCTGCCTACATGAAATCCCTTTTATGTGTTTCGCTTGGCTATGGCATTCTCCTCTCCCTGCCCTGGTTATGTAGCGTTTCTGTGTATTGTTAAACAGCCACTCCACTCCACCCAAGCAGTAGCTGAAAAGTAGATGACTGAAACGGCCGTGCTGGGTGAAGTTAGATGAAAGACAGAAAGGACTTTGGGACTGGGCCTGGTGGGTAAACTTTTTCATTGCGATGAGTGAATTGAATATATTTAAAAATAGAAAACATGCTTCATCAGTCAGCTCTGTTGATTTTATTCACGAGAAGAAGGTGGGTCTTGTTGAATGGTGCTCAGGAAACCTGGGTTCAATTCCCAGCTCTGACACAAACATCCCAGATGACCTTGGGCAAGTCACTTACACTCTCTGTGCTACAGGCGTTGTTCAAGACAGTTTCTCTCACCAGTCATTCCTCTTCCCAGTCATGGCTGACTTGGGCCTTCCACCAAGTACAAGGTGTTGGCTTCCCTTGCCTCCTTAGGTGAAAGTTCTTTGCCAAAGCAGGTTTCTCACCTATATTCAGCTCCCAGAAACTTCAACTCCCCTCCCCCTTGGTTGTAGGACCCATCTTTCTCAGCTTGCAAGAGCTCTGGCCCCTGGTGTCTGTCTAGTGATGGATGACAAAGATGGCTTCCGTCCTTGCTTATATCTTCCAAAGTTCAATGACCTTGATTCAAGAGGCAGGATAACCTCATGCTGTTCTTTCCCTTCCTGGGGGCGTTCCATCTCCCTGTGTGTAAATGGGGCTTCAGTTGTTTGGATTGCTGTATAGGAGACAGGTAAATAGCTGCCATGTTCCCTTTCATCTGGGAGACACAGGTTTCTTCCTCTGTTTGGACACAGACTGTGAAACCTAATATCAGTGAGTACCCATAGTTCCTTACACAGTGTTATTACATACATTTTATAGTGATGTTAATCATCGGTGTGTCATAGGCTTTCATAACTCTTCACTTGATAGACTTTTATAATATAGTAATATTGTATAACATAAGTATGGCCTTACTGGGTCAGACCAATGGTCCATCTAGCCCAGTATCCTGTCTTCCAATAGTGGCCAGTACTAGGTGCTTCAAAGGGAATGAAGAGAGCAGGGCAATCATCAAGTGAACACTTTGCATTTAGCTGTGATGCTCGGCATACCTTTCCCAGACCTGAAGAAGAGCTCTGTGTGGCTCAAAAGCTTGTCTCTCTCATCAACAAAAGTTGGTCCCATAAAATGTATTATCTCACCCACCTTATCTCTCTAGTAAGGGTAGCAGGATTCGTCCCTTTAATATCATCAGTGGCAGGCACTGTGGGCCTGATTCTGATCTCATTTACTCTGGTGTAAATCAGGAATAACTCCACTGAATCAATGGGACAGATTCCAGTCTCACCCTGGTGTAAATCAGGAGTGACTCCACTGAGTCAATGGCACTCATTCTGATCTCACTTGCAATGATTTCACCTAGGTGTAACTCTACCAGCTTCTCTTCATTCTAGTGTAGTCTCGATCAAAAACTGGCTCAATGGAGTAAGACTAGTTCACTTAAAATTAAGACAGTTGATTTAAATTTAAAATAAAGCATTCTTTTCTGTAATACCCTAGTGTATTTCAATATTGGGTAGAAATATATTTTTCCCACTTGATTATATTGACTGTCCAGAACTGCAGACATGAAACTGTCCATTTTTATAGGGGTTCCAAATGGCTCTTGCTGCTTGCATTTAATTTCAGTTGCCTATTTTATTCCTTTCCAGTTGGTTTTATTTAAAACGTATGAAGGCCCAGAGATTTTGGGGGCCAGATCCTCAGCTGGTTTAAATCGACCTAGCTACACTGATGTCAATGGAGGAAGGTTGAGTTACACCAGCTGAAGATTCTGCCTCTTGGTCTCACTTCAGCCCAACTTGCAAAATGCAACGTGTGCTTTGAGCTGCACTTGGGCAAGGAAGTTTTCACAGTAACTTCAGAGACGCATGAGTAATGCTTCAATATATCATCTTCTTTCTTCCAGGAGAAATGTCTCCAGCCATAAACGCGTGGCACTTTTCAGCATTAGCCCTTAGGAAACAGATCCTGATACCCTCACTCATGCTAGTGTCTCCCCTGACTGAGGAGCGACGAAAGCTCCCTAAAAGTGTGGGGGACACTGGTGCTTGAACCGTGGCCCTGTCCCCCAGTCCCCTTTTCCCTGAGCCCCCACCCTCACGCTGCCCATTCCCCTGAGGCCCCGCCCCTGCTCCGCCTCTTTCCCCAAGACCCCGCCCCCTGCTCGCTCCTTTCCACCCCCTCGCCCCCTTCGCTCACCCTTACAGCCAGTAAAAAGTGAGGGGACCATGACCTCCTGGCCCCTGCACTGACTTCACAGGTGAGCAAATGGGAGTAAGGGGATTGGAATTAGGTCCTAAATGTAAAGGTATGTTCAGCAAAGGATCACCGAGGGCCACATCCTACAGGGAGCAGAGCACTCTAGATTCCTAGCGCCTTCAATGGGAGCCCACAGATCACCCTTAGGCACTGATCTATCGCCCGCTGAGGTCAATGGGAATATTCCCATTCACTGCAATGAGAACAGGCCCAGGCCCTTAGGCAGCTGCTGTTTCCCTTGCAGGAAAGTTTGGAAAACATCAGCCCTGATTCTGACGCCACTTACTCTCCCTGTTGATGATTTGCATTAATGTAGCCACGGCCAAAGTCAACACCCCATTGTGCTAGACGCTGTATAGCCACCGAGTGGGAGACAGTCCCTGCCGCAGGGAACTGACCATCTGAATGCACACAAAAGGCAGTGGAAGGGAGGGGAAACAGAGGCCAAGCAACCTGTCCACAGCCACACAACAGGTCGGCGGGTGTGCCACCCATGCCTGCTGAGTCCCAGCTCAGTGTCCTCTCTGCAGGACCCACGGTCTCTTGGGTAGTTAGTGGGGTAACTCCCCTGACTTCAGTGGGGTTACTGCTGGTGTACGTGAGAGGAGAATAGGGGCTCCTTGTGCTCCCCCATTGTTCTCTCTGTATCCATCTGTTGTCTCTTGTCTTTTACTGAAAGCATGTCTTCACTGCCCTGCAGTTCGGGCTACCGGCCTCCTAAAAGGTTCCTAGTTTGGGTTAAGAGAGTCCTCTTCAAACAGGGTTATATTAACACAAAGGAGGAATTTTCTCATTCACGCCTGCGGTGTCTACACGGGGCAGGTACAGCGCAGCACTTTGACGCACACTGCTATTCACCCTCCTGCAAGGCCATGTAGACACACCCTGACAGTATAAATTCTGGAGCAGTGACCATTTTTTGTTCTGTGTTTGTACAGCACCTAGCACAATAGGGTGCCGGTCCAGGACTGGGGCTCCTTGGTGCTCCGATACTACAAATAATAATTGTAACAATTAATAAAGCATTGAGGCCCATCAGGGGAATGTGCAGTTCCTCCAGAAATATCTCACTATCTCCTGCAAAATCTTTACTGGAAAATGACACATAAAGCACTGTTAATTCTCTGTCCCGCAGTGAGCAAGTGCCATGCTCAGCTGGATTAATCTGACTCAATCTGCACAGCGGCAGTTAAAATTCTGCTTTCGCTGGCCCTGTCTCAGCTCTAATCACCTCAATAAGTGGTGTTGTCAATGGTAGAATCATTTCCCAGCTCATCCTCGGAAGAACCAATTAAACTGAAAAGCAAATCTTTCTTCCCCAACACCCACTTCCCTTCCCCTTCTAACTGTAATTATGTATTTGCTCCATAGCCAAAGATATAGTAGGCATCTTACAGATCACAAAGAGATCCCTGCCCCAGACTGCTTACGGTCGGGGCTGGAGAGGACATGCAGCTGAGGGTAAATACAAATGCAAGGAGGAGATGGGGCGGGGTTCTCTTAAGATTATGAGCTGTCTTAATTAGTCAACTATGTTTTTATTGCACCCATCCCTGAGGTATCTGTAGTGCAGGTAACTATGCCGCTGTTATGATTTGCGGGGTGGGGAAGGCACCTGCCATTCTGTGTCCAGTTAAGATGTAGCCTGTTACAGAGAGAGCCGCATACACTGTGCTCTCTCTCTCCTTGAGCCAATTGTTCTTTCTTCCCCTTTTTCTTTCCCTTGATCTAAAATAAAAGTCATTTGGACTGAAGGTCTACCGTCCCTTTTTGTGAATGAACAACATAATGTAATCTCTATGGAGCCAAATCTTCAGCTGTTGTAAACGGGAATAGCTCCAGTAGATCTGCACCCATTTACATCAAGGGAAGTGATCTGCTCCATTATTATTTGGATTAATTATTTGTATTGCAGTAGTACCTAGAGGTTCCAGCTGAGATTCATAGATTCCAAGGTCAGAGGGGACCATTGGGATTATCGAGCCTGACATAGTACAGGCCAAGATTACACTAGATCAGGGTCCCATTGTATTAGGTGCTATACATAGTCATAGTGTAATGCTGACAGACCCCAGTCGTCGGCGGGCAGGATTGAACCGGGGACCTCTAGGAGTTTAGTGCATGAGCCTCTACCGCATGAGCTGAAAGCCAACTGCCTGTTAGCTCAGGCTGGAGAGCAACTCATTAATCTCTCTCTCTAAGTGGTCTCGGTGCCACTAGATCGGACAGAACCCCACACCCTGGAGGAGTGTGGTTTACAGTAGCAAGAGATAGTCCCAAGCCTGAAGAATTTCTAACAGACAAGACAGACAAAGGAAGTGTTACTGTCCCCAGTTTCCATAACAGGAACTGAGGTGGAGAGAGAGATTAAAGCACAGATCCTGAAGATAATGAAGCCCCTAATTCTCATTGAAACCAATAGGAGTAAGAACCTGCATACCATTGAGGTCAGGTCTTAAGTGACTTGCCCATGGTCACACAGGGAATTTGTGTTGGCCCTCTCTGTACAGGGTGAATTTAACCCACTGCGGGGTGGGGTGGCGTGGGGGACCAGAATCAGGCCTTTAATAGCTTCCTGATCCCATGAGAGGGAATGAGATGAGCGGTACCATCACGGTTCCCTGAAAAGAAATCATTCATGGGAAAAGCTCATTGTTACCTTGCATTTCCTTGTAAGGCATCCTTCTGGAAAGACTGAGCCGGGGCAAGTGCAGCTGGACCTGCAGAGCATAAAAACACCTGCCATTGCAGGGACGCTGAAACAATTTGTATCGGGGGTGGGGGTGCTGAGATTCAATGAACCAAACTGTAAACCCTGTATATGATGGAAACCACTTCAAACCAAGGGATGGAGCAGTACCCCCAGTTCCAGCACCTATATACCGTTGTATTTAAATTGTAATGCAAGAAAGCAGCTCTCTTGGCCATATTTATGCATTTATTCAACAGCCCCTCAAGCCCCTTCAAAGAGCTATTTTCCGTTCTCCACCAGAGAACCCAGAGCTGGCTGAACACACTGGCGGAGAGAGTGCTTCTCCCTAAAGATCATTACTCTCACAGGCACTCAGGCCTCATGGGGAACAGGAGCTGGAAAATGCTTTTACAGCTAATGGTGAATTTGTCTTTACATGATAACATTTATTTTTAGAATCTCAACTACCTACGCCGTGATACAAGGGATCAGCAAAGGGGAAAAACAGCACTCCCCCCCCCCCCATTAGCTTTCATAGCTCCAACTTTTCAAGTTAGTCAGCGATGATCTGAGGTGGTCTGTATCCCTCTCCATGCTGTGATGTGCTCAGGACCTTTGAAATGCTAACAAGTTACCTGAGCTACTTTCTGCTTCCTTTTTTTAGAGAGCATGAGGTGGAGGGAGAAGCTAAATGAAGATGGATGGGTGCTCGCTCTTGAAATTGCAGAATGGCATGACTGCAGTGTAATTACAAGGGACCAGGTCCTCAGCCAGTGTATATCAGTGCCACTCCTCTGATGTCAATGCAGTAATGCTGATTTACACCAGCTGAGCCTCTGTACCTGCAAAAGAACAGTTCTCCGGCACTTTCCTTCTGCAGAACACTTTGTGACAAAGAGGAACCCTCCCTCCAGTAACCCTGGCTTCTCCCAACATCACTGTTTCCAAAGGAATGACTCGCACATGCTGCATCCTACATGCCACCAGGAATGGCTCACTGGTGATCTGAGTCGGAGATCCACTATCCCAGAAGGCATGGTCAAATCCCTCCTCACACAACCCTGCTCTACTGTGATGCCTACAGGAAATCCAACAGCTAAAGATGACTGGGTTGACCTCAAGCAGGGGTAAATTATATTGCTTATTTTTAAAAAATAAAATCATTTAACTGAGCACGATTTGATCCTACAGAACCAAGCACTGTTGTTATTTATTTATGGAATAGGCAACAGGTTGAAAATAAACTTACAACAGTACTTCTTCATACAACGCACAGTCAACCTGTGGAACTCATTGCCAGGGGATGTTGTGAAGGCCAAAATTATAATTAGATAAGGTCACGGAGGACAGGTCCATCAATGGCTATAGCCGAGATGGTCAGGGACACAACCCAGTGCTCCAGGTGTTCCTAAACATCTCACTGCCAGAAGCTGGGACTGGACAACATGGGATAGTTCACTCAAAATTGTCCTGTTCTGTTCATTGCCTCTGAAGCATCTGATATTGGCCACTGTCAGAAGACAGGACACTGGGCTAGATGGACCTTTGGTCAGACCCAGTAGGGCCATTCTTATGTTCTTATAGTAGAGTAGTTCTTAGATGCCCCAACTAAGATCATGGCCCCATTGTGCTCAGTTCAGGCACATAGTAAGAGGCAGCCTGAAGACCTAAAGAGATTACAGTCAAACTATAATCCACAGAGGGGTGAAGCGACTTGCCCTAGGTCACAATGGCAATTGAGAAGATGGATGGTCCAGTGGTTTGGGCACTAGCCTGGGAATTGGGAGACCTGCATTTGACTTCCTGTTCTACCAGAGACTCGACTCCCCATGTGATGTTGGTCAAGTCACTTAAAGGCTGTCTACCCAGCAGGAAAGATGACGTGTTGCTAACTTGGGGTTAAAATAGAAATGAAGAGTGGGCAGCTTGAATTCAACCCTAGGGACTGAAAAGCAGAGGTGCTGTGTTGTGACTACTATGTTAACCTGAGTTAAGATATGATATGATTGCTCTCTATAAATATATCAGAGGGATAAATACCGGAGAGGGAGAGGAATTATTTAAGCTCAGTGCCAACGTGGACACAAGAACAAATGGATATAAACTGGCCATCGGGAAGTTTAGACTTGAAATTAGATGAAGGTTTCTAACCATCAGAGGAGTGAAGTTCTGGAATAGCCTTCCAAGCGAAGCAGTGGGGGCAAAAGACCTATCTGGCTTCAAGATTAAACTCGATAAGTTTATGGAGGAGATGGTATGATGGGATAACATGATTTTGGCAATTAATTGATCTTTAACTATTCATGGTAAATAGGCCCAATGGCCTGTGATGGGATGTTTGATGGGGTGGGATCTGAGTTACTACAGAGAATTCTTTCCTGGGTATCTGACTGGTGAATCTTGCTCACATGCTCAGCGTTCAGCTGATCGCCATATTTGGGGTCGGGAAGGAATTTTCCTCCAGGGCAGATTGGAAGAGGCACTGGGAGTTTTTCGCCTTCCTCTGTAGCAAGGGGCATGGGTCACTTGCTGGAGGATTCTCTGCACCTGGAAGTCTTTAAACCATGATTTGAGGACTTCAATAGCTCAGACATAGCTGAGAGGTTTATCGCAGGAGTGGATGGGTGATATTCTGTGGCCTGCGTTGTGCAGGAGGTAGGACTAGATGATCATAATGGTCCCTTCTGACCTTAATATCTATGAGTCTATGAGTCTAAGAACACACTTTTTTTTTTTTTTTTGCAATGAAGACATTCGCCTTAATCTATCTGGGCCTTTGCTCCTCATCCGTTATATGGGGACGACAGCACTTCCCTATGCCACAACGGGGTTGTTAACCTATGTTCAGGGTTGCAAGCTGCTCAGATAACAGGGGCATATAAGTACCTTAGATAGAAAGAACCCAGCTCTCTTTATTCCTTATATTTCTTTAGCCTCTAAGCCACCCTATCTACTCTCACCACACCACATTCTTATTCATGCTTCCCTCACCATTGTTTGCTCCACCCAATGTGGCATATGGTTTTAAATTAGACTGTAAGCACTTTGGGGCAAGTGCCATGTCTTGCTAGGTGTTTGCAGAGCACGAAGCACAAGGGGGGCCCAATCCTGATCAAGGCTTCTTGTGCACCACCATCAGATGTGCAAGGCCCAGGATTGTGCCTGTCATAGGCCCCGAGCAAGCAAACAAAGGCTCTTTGCCCACCAGCCTGTGTGCACTCCTATGGGCAAGGTATAGTCTCACCCCAAATCCTGTTTTCTAAGTGAGATGTATGATAGAAGCCATTAAAGTGTCAACTACCACCACTGCCCACTTACCACCAAGATCTTGGTCATGTGCAGGGAAAACCTGTGATAATCTCAGCCTGACAACGTTTGCACACCCCATTAGCAGGTGCTGGTTTTACTGAGAAAGGATCAAATGAATTCTGCAGGTTCAGCAGGGCAGGTCACTGGTTAGTCCACCTGGAGGGCTAGAAAGAGGATCCAGTGTATGGGTTGAGGAATCCTGAAGGAGGAACTCTAGGAGCTGCCAAGCCTGGGAAAAAGGTGTGAGCTGATTTTTAAGTTGGAAGTGGAAGCTAGACAAATTCACAATTGAAATAAGGCAAAAGGTTTTAAAAGTGAGGGTATTCAACCATTGGAACGACTTACCTTGGGGTATGGTAGATTGTTCATCACATGAAGTCTTTACATGAAGATTGGATATCTCTCTAAAAGAGATGCTATAGCTCAACCAGAAGTTATAAGCTTGATGCAGAAATTATTGGGTAAGGTTCTCTGGCTTGTCTGATACAGGAGGTCAGACTAGATGATCAAAATGGTTCCTTCCAGCCTTAAAATTTATGAATCTATGTATGTTACCTCATGGCTGTTTTGCTTGTCAATAAAGGCACCACCTGGGAAGGGATGAGTTTGGACTTATTATGCAGACTGTGGAACAAGTGGGGATAGGTGCCTTCAATAACCAGATAACACCATGTGGTTGGAAATTGCTGAATCGTTCATGGTGACTGTGCAAGCCATTAGCCATTGACGCCCAGATCCTCAAAGCTATTTAAGCACCTAACTCCCATTGAAATTAATATAAATTAATTAGATGTGTAAATACCGCTGAAGATCTGGGCCTTATTAATTGGACCTTCTCGCTTCATTAAATCCTTTGCTCATAGCACCTGATTGCTCTGAAATGCCAGTGTATGCTCTATTTTGGGTTCTGAAAAGTGACAAACAAGCCAATAATGCCAAGCCATTCCCACAGTATTTCCAAGAGAAGATTTCTTTGCATTCTCTCTGATTCCCTGGTTCAAAAACAATTTGCCACTCCAGCCTCCTGCCAGGACAGATGGTGCAGGAGAGCCCAGGAACGGCAGATTGCAAACTGAGCTGAGCACTGCGTGAAGTGGAAACAGCTCAGTCAGTTGATGAATACGGTGTATTAAAAGTCTGGGTGGTTTAACCATGAAGTGCTTTCGGATTTTCCCAGATGGCGAGAGGAAGGCAAGGGGCTAAGTTGGCGGGAACATGTGATACCAGCAATAAACGAAATCATGCACTAGTGCAACTGATTTGTCTGCACCTGGTGACTGCTGTAAGAAATAGCAGCCAGCTGGGGTATAAACCTGGTTGTAAAGGGATTTGCGTTTCAGTACATTATATGCTTCCAGTGTCTGTGGCTCCAGGGCAGTCCTGCCATGCCAGGGCTTCTGTGTTCCTTTCAGTGGAGCTGGAAGCCTGGAAACTCTGGGAGCCCTGGTTTTAGCTGGGGCTCATCTCCCACCTCTACAGCTACCATGGAGCCATGAGTTTGGAGGTCTGGGATGGGCTTCTAAGGTCTACAACTCCAGGGAAGCCCTATCCAGTTCCAGGGACAGCAAAACTTCCAGTCTCCCAGGCCAGCTGGCTAGCGAAGCCAGCTAGCTTGCAAGTTCAGAAGCCCTGGTGTCCCTGGCCCTGAGGCAATCCACATGGTGGGGCTGCCCCACCACAGGTGACTCTAGGAGCCCTGGCTACTGCTAAGTGAAACTGACATGATACTTGTCAGTTTCACACTGCTTGCCCCACTCCTAATGAGATCAATAATTGAACAAGCTGAAAAATTCAGGGGGAAGGGGGAATTGCAAACATAAATAAATAAATAAATAAAATTGCAGTCATTTTCATTCTGCAGCCTTTGGAAGGGATCTCCTTTTAGCTTATTCAAAAGTTGTGACAACCGTTTTTATTGAACAATATGTCTCAAATATTTTGGGTTTTAATTTTTGGGGTGTTTTGTTTCATCATTTTTTCCACTCGTTTCCCTGCTTCCCTCCCTCCCCTTTATTCTATTGTTTTTCATTTTGCTCCTGGAAAAAGCAGGGGGTTGTGGAGGAAAGAAAGAAGGAAATGGGAGAGAGGAAAAAGAGAAAAATGGGAAAAAAAGGAGAGAAAAGGCTAAATTTTTTGTGCTTTCCAATTTTGAAAAAATAGAACATTTTAAAAAATCATAACAATTTCTGATTTCAAAAAGAGGCTATTTCTGCTTTAATGAGGATTTCATATAAAAATTTCCACCAGCTTTAATGAACAGTAATCGAGCCCAAAATGAATGTCTAAATATTCCACTTACGCTGAGGAGATCCTAAACCCATAGTCTCCCAGTCATGCCAGAACAACCGCTTTAAGATTCCCGAGACTATTGCGTGTTCTTTCTGACCTGCCTCCAAGGCACATTCTGTGCTTTGATGGTTTATTTCGGTCACTGACAGGCTGCGTACACATGGTCCGTTTGTCCTTGAAATTCTTCTTCCAGCACCTGTTCAGCATTAAAACACAAGACCCTGCAAACAAGCATTTCCCAACCAGACGTGAGGAACGTGGGAAACTCTGAACTCAGATTAACTCTCTTCTCCATTAACTTTTATAGTGGACGGTGTCCTTTGTTTTTGAAAGTCGATTGAACGGCCTTGGTTAAAAAAGAAACAACCTTGAGACTGGTTGCGCTGCAAGCAGCTCCTTTTGAAAACAAGAGCTTGGGCCACCTTGCCTCTTTTAGCTTGCTGCAAAATTGTGGCCAGTATATATACCCATTGGAAAACAGTCGCTCTTTGGAATTGATGTTGCTTGCCTCGAAGGTGCCATGGGGAAGGTATTTTCCTCTTGGAAACGGAGGCAAGAAACATGGAAAAAATAAGAAAAGAGAAAATAAAACTAATTAAACCCGAAATTAGGGCTTTAGTCTCTCCCCATATGGAAGCTGTTCCATATCCTTGCCCTTCATTGACTCTTTTCCAGTTCCACTCTACCCTATTTGATATGGGGCAACCAGAACTGGACACAGTATCCAAGATGTGGGTGTACAATGTGTTTATACAGTGGCATTATGCTATTGGCTGACTTTTCTATCCCTTTTCTAATCGTTCCAAACATTCTATTCGGCTTTTTGGCTGCTGTTGCACATTGAGCTGAAGTTTTCAGAGAGCTATCCACGATGAGGCCAAGATTCTCTTTCTTGAGTGGTAACAGCTAATTTATCATCATATATGAGTCGCTGGGATTATTTTCGCCAGTGTGCATTACTTTGCACTGATCAGTGTTGACTGTCATGTGCCATTTTGTCTCCCAGTCTCCCACTTTTGTGAGATTCCCCTGTAACAATTTGCAGTGAGCTTTGGACTTAACTATTATGAAAAATGGAGTATCATCTGCAGACTTTGAAACTTCATTGTTCACTCCTTTTTCGAGATCATTAACGTATATGTTGAACAGCACAGTTCCCAGTACGGATCCTTGGGGGACCCTGCTGTTTACCCCTCTCCATTCTGAAAAGTGACCATTTATTCCTACCCTTTGTTTCCTATCTTTTAACCAGTTACCAGTTCATGAGAGGACCTTCCTCCTGAGCCCATGGCTACTTGATTTCCTTCAGAGCCTTTGGTGAGGGACCTTGCCCAAGATTTTTTGAAAATCCAAGTTCACCATACCAATTGGATCACCTTTATCCACATGCTTCTTGATACCCTCAAAAAATTCTAATAGATAGGGGAGGCATGGTTGCTCTTTACAAAAGCCGTGTTGACTCTTCCCCAACAAATTGTATTTATCTATGTGTCTGGTAATTCTGTTCTTTAATGTAGTTTCTGCCAATTTGCCTGATACTGAAGTTAGGCTCAGTAATTGCCAGGATTGCCTCTGGAGCTCTTTTTAAAAATCTGAGTTACATTAGCTAACTTCCATTCATCTCGGGCGGAGGCTTGTTTACATGCTACAAATACGTACCACCGGTGACAGTTCTTCAATTGCAAACCTGAGTTCCTTCAGAACTCTTGGGCGAATATCATCTGGTCCCGGGGACTTATTCCTGTTTAATTTATCAACTTGGTCCAAACCCTCATCTATTCCTTCATCAATATGGGAAAATACTACAGATTTGTTACCCAGAAAAACAAGCTCTGATGTAGGTATCTCTCCCGCATCCTCTGCAGTGAAGGCCAGTGCAAGGAATTTATTTAGCTTCTCTGCAACGGCCTTGTCTTCCTTCAGTGCTACTTTAACACCTTGTCATCTAGTGGCACCACGGCTGTTTGGCAGGCTTCCTGCTTCTGAGGTACTTAAAAAAATTCTTACTGGAAGCTTTTGTGTCTTTAGCAAGTTGCTTGTCAAATTCTTCCTTAGCCTGGGTTATTATACTTTTATACTTAACCTGTCTTCCTGTGATCATCACTAGGGTTTGATTGCCAAACATCAAAGATGCCTCTTTGCCTCTAACAGCCTCCATTACTCTGCTGTTTAGCCATGGGGGCATTCTTTTGGTCCTCTGATTGTCTTTTCTGATTTGGGGTACACATTTACTCTGATCATCTCTTACGGTGGTTTTTTTTAAATAGCTCCCAAGCTGCTTACAGGCATTTCACCCTTGTGACAGCTCCTTTTAATTTGCATCCTCATTTTTGACTAGTTCCCCATTTTAAAGTTAAATGCTACTGGGGTGGTGTTTTGGGGTATTATCCCCCCCTACACGGCTGTTAAATTTAATTGCATTATGGTCACTATTACTGAGCAATACAGCTATGTTCATCTCTTGGACCAGATCCTGTGCTCCACTTAGGACTAAACCAAGAATTGCCTCTCCCCTTGTTGGTTCCAAGACTAACCGCTCCAAGAACCAATTATTTATGGTGTCTAGAAATTCTGTGTCTGCATCATGCACGGAGGTGATAAATACCCGGTCTATATGGGGATAGTTGAAATCATCCACTATTATTGCACTTTCTGCTTATGTAGTCTGTCTACTTTCCTTAGCATTTCACAATCACCGTTACCTTCCTGGTCAGGTGTTGGCAGTATATTCCTACTGCTGCACTCCTATTGTTCAAACATGGCATTTCTATCCATAGAGAGTCTATGGTACAGTTTGTTTCATTTAAGATTTTTACCTTATTTGACCCTATGCTGTCGAATTTACTTATAGTGCCACTCCCCCAATGGCGTGACCTACTCTGTCATTCCTATGTATTTTATACCCTAGTATTACCATGTGCCATTGATTGTCATCATTCCACCAAGTTTCCATGATGCCTAATATAACAATATCTTCATTTAATGCTGGGCACTCTAGTTCACGCATGTTAGTATTTAGACTTCTAGCCTTTGTATATAAGCACCAGTGTATTTTGTCAATATTTAGTTGCTTAGATGGGAGAGGGAAGAAAACTGTTGACTAAATGAAGCTACAGGGGTAAGCAGAATGTACTAATTACTCATCTGGAATATAGCCAGACCACTGAGGTTAACACCTTTATGCCTGTGAAAATTGGCAGGGGGTCCTTAATGGCCAGAAGTGGTGAGGACTTTGACATTACATTTCATTTGAAAAATACCACCTGCTCCAGCAACATGGCATCCTCTAACACTGTACAGGGCCAGATCCTCAGCTGGTGTAAATCTGCATAGCTCCATGACCCAGAAGCAGTTCACAGGGAAGATCTTCTGCTATTGAATCACCAGCCCTTTCTGCAGAACTTGAGTTTTCCATACAGATCTCCCAGCCGAGTTCTGCAAAAGACTTTCTGCCCTTTAGGAGACCGTGGCCCTGGCTTGCTTAACAAGGGATGGGTTTGAATCTCAGTTTAAAACCACAGAAGCCTGATGTTCAAACAGAGCATAGGGACTAAACACTTAGCTTTAATCCCACAATGCTTGGGGTCAGCCCTTGGGAGAAGAGGGAAAGTCACGTAGCCAGAGTCTCTAGTCAGCAAAATACACATGGGAGCTGATCTTGCAACAAAGGGGAGTGATTTGAAAATTACTGGGGCATTTGAGCAGTAAGCAACGCTGCTCCTCCAGATGGTGGGAGATGTGTTCCCTTATCATGATTATTTGTATTAACGTAATGCCTAGGGGCCTCAACTGAGATCAGGACCCCATTGTACTTGGTGAGGCTCACATGCCTACGTAATGAGAGATGCCAAATTGCATACTAGTTACATAGACAAAGGAAATACGGTCAGCTCTGATTTACAGATGAGGAACACGGGCACAGAGAGCTGAAGTGACCCACCCAAGATCAAAAAGGAGGCTTGCAACAAAAGCCTGCAAATGAACCCAGAATTCCTGAGTCTGATGGCAGTGCCTTAGACATAAGCTTTCCTCTGTAGCCCTAAAGAGCTCTGGCTCTTGTTTTGAAGGTGAACCCCGAAGTAGGGGCAGCCAGGGCCTATCCTGCCCTAGAGAAAAGAACTCCTGGCTTTCTTCGATCATAAATGCTTCTTGTCTCCATCTTGGACTAATTTATATAGTTCCTTTAAAAGCTTTACAGCTTTGGATTTGCAAGTCAATAACATTTCCTGCGCTATTTCCTGTAATAGTATAAAATATATACTTAGTATAGGAAATATCTAGGGAGAATCGTGGTAAAGTTAATTGCCAAGGCATCCGTAAAGGGTTTAATGGTGACCATTGTATAATGGTGTCACTGTTGCTGACTTTGTTCCACATTTTCCCCAGCCGTTCTATAAAGAAATCCATCCCAAATATTTTATTTGCTGCTTTGCCTCCAGCCCATGTCCTCTTTTTATTCAAATCTGCTGTAGAGAGTGAAGACCATAAGAAGTTGACTTACTCTGCCTAAATCTGCTAAGGTTCAGGCTTTGCACAAAGGTTTTTTCCCCTAGCAAATAAAGGTTTAATATTTGTGTTGATTGCACGTGGGTTAGTTAGAACTCTAACTGATCAGCCAAGTATTGTGTGGGAGCAGACAAAGGGTGATGCACTATTGCAACTAGTGTTCTAGCCAACACCTGTTTTATGAATAAATCTGGACACCAGTCAGCTTATACTGCTTCAGCAAAAAACATGAGAAATTATGCATAAAATTAATACCTGCACATTTCATACCGATTTTAAAGTCTCAAACTGAGCACCCCACTGCACGGGTTCCCCAAATTCAGCCACTACCTGCACATACATACATCAATCCATCCTGCTCCCCCATCACTCTTATGTCTCCCCACAGGCCATGGCCCTGGCCTTTAAGCTCAGGGTACACAGAGCACCCTACCAGACAGCTAGAAGGGACCACAGCCTGTGGCGAGGTCAGTTACAGTGCAATCAACATCTGTTTAACCCTTGGCTTGCCTTCTGCAACTGACAACAAAGGTGCCAGTTACTGCACTGAGATCCCCTCCTCCTTCTTTCAAATCGGTCACTGATTAGCCATCAGGGGCTAACAACTTTTGGTGACTGTTCTCCTTGACTAGCTTCAAACCAGTGACCACATTGTCACCTCTGTCTCTTGGTGCCATGCCCCTGAGACCTGCAGCAGCTGCCTTCCCTTGAGCTTCTGCCATCAATAAGAGCTTATCCTGATCTCATTGGCTAGTGCTGGCCTTTGTGCAGCTCTTGAAGTGTAGGCCTCCTCTCCTTCCCCATGGATCTGCAGGCACGGGGGTTGATGGGACAGTTTTGGTCTCTAAGTAGGTAAGGTGCTTCGGGGGCCCCCATTACTGTAGTAATGTTTAATGTTTAACCCTGACAGCCCCATTGTGAGGTAGGGCAGTGACATTGTCCCCATATCACAGATGAGGAACTGAGGCCTAGATCCTCAAAGGTGTTTAGAATCATAGCAGCATAAAAATGTCAGGCTGGAAGGGACCTTAAGAGGTCAGCTAGTCCAGCCTCCTGTACTGAGGCAGGACCAAGTAAACCTCGACCATCCCTGACAGGTGTTTGTCCAGCCTGTTCTTAAAAACCTCCAGTGACAGGGATTCCACAACCTCCCTCGGAAGCCTGTTCCAGAGCTTAACTACCCTTAGGGTTAGAAAGTTTTTCCCTAATATCTAACTGAAATCTCCCTTGCTGCAGATTAAGCCCACTGCTTCTTGTCCTACCATCAGTGGACAGGTAGAGCAGTTGATCAATTCACCATCCTCTTTTTAACAACCCTGCAGATATTTAGGAACCTGGTTCCCACCAAAATCAATTAAGGCGATGTCCATAGAAGTTAGGCGTTTAGTTACCTTTAAGGCACTGACCCTAAAGAACTGGTCCAAGGATCACAGGAAGTCTTAGGGTAGAGCAGGCAGTTGACCTGGGTCTCCCAAGCCAGCACACTAACCAGTGCACCATCCTTCCTCCGCTTCCTCCTTAGCAATTACAGTCATCTGTAGTTCTAAATTCACCTGCTGGTGGCCAACCACATGGACTCCCTTCCCCACCCCCGCATTGTTGGGGACAGCTGCCTGCAGTGTAGATGAAAACCCTCAACCACTCAGGTGCTCGAATGAGTTCATACAATGTACAGTCAACCTGTGGAACTCATTGCCGGGGGACATTGTGAAGGCCAAAACTATAACAGGGTTCAAAAAAGAACTAGGTAAGTTCATGGAGGCTAGGTTCATCAATGGCTATTAGCCAGGATCGGTAGGGATACAGCCCCGTGATCTGAGTAGCCCTAAATCTCTGTTCACCAGAAGCTAGGAGTGGATGATGGGGGATGGATCACTCAATGACTGCCTGGCCTGTTTGTTCCCTCTGAAGCACCTGGCACTGGCCACTGTCGGAAGACAGAATACTGGGCTGGATGGACCATTGGTCTGACCCAGTATGGCCCTTCTTATGTTAATGGGTTCTGCATTTATCCAGCGCACCTTTTGGCTGCAACCACGGCTCTCTATTGAAATAAAGATGCCAAGAAAAGGCTCTACCAAAGAGTTTCCCTCTTGCCAATGGAAGAGTTTTTGTTGTTGTTTTTATGCCCAACGCCTGCAAAAAGAGGCCATGACATGAACGGCATGTTCAGTAACAGCCCTCTTTGCTGTGAGCGTCTGAGCCAAAGCTCATCAAAGTCAGTGGAAAGCCTCCCATTCAGGGGCTGCGAAGCACCATTTAAAGTGGGAGGCTATGGGGGAAATGTCAGATCCTGCCCCAAGGTGGGGGGGCCCTGGTGGGGGTTGGACAGTGAGCCTGCCCCACACTCACCACACAGCAGCTCCTGTCCTCTGGAGCTGGCCCAGCTCCCCGCTCTGGACTGTTGGGTTTAGTTACAGTGTAAAGGCAGGGCCCTCCCCCACCCCACCCCCTTCCCAGTACCGGGTTGGACTGTGTCAGACCATGACTCCATATACTTCCATTGATTTGGATTGGCTCTAGCCACGCTAATCGAAGAGACAAGGAGAAGATGAAAAGCTGGGCCAGACAGCCAAAGGCTGGGCTCTGAGGCATTATAAATATAACCCCGTTGCGATGGACCACATTCAGGATTAAAATTGCTAAGGGACTGTCCACAGGGAACCTCAAAGCTGTAACACATGCTCCCACGTTACAGCAGTGAAACCAAGGAATAACCTTCATCAATAGCTTTCCTGTGTGCACCGAAACGACCGAATAGATTTCCACTGCTTGGATTTAGTGGTTTGAGGGTAAATATCTAACTGCTGGTTACTTTTTTCTCATCTATATAACCATGATGTCAAAAGAGGGGAAAATATGTTGTAAAAGGCAAAATTAAAAAACCACGAGAATTTCACATCCCCTGCCCCAATCCCAAACTCTTGCAGATGTGAAATCCAAAGCTCACCTCTTTCCATAAATACTCCCATCTCCAGACCTCAGGACTGTGAGCCGTAAGCCAGGGGTGCATTGCTGAGGCGGGGAGGGTTGCAAATGACAAATTTCAAATGGGCCTATAGTGGGTGGACGTGGCATTCTCGCTTCCTTCTGAATTTGACTGACCAGTGCCAAAAGGTGCAGTTATTCCATGTCCATCACTGTCTCCTAACCTATTACAGGTCACTTTCAATCTGCTACCCATCACCCGACTTGGGAAGTCTGGTCCACATTTCACAATCCCCCTTGAAAGGAACTCATCCCATATGGCCTGTTTCCTATATAATGTCTTGATTTAAAATTATACTGTGGCGGGTGGATCATGAGAAAGACAAGTCTAATTAAATGGGTTAGCTATCTTTGTTAGATATGGCCCCAGGCACCATGGTATCTGAACCCCTCACAATCTTTAACATAGTTAGCCTGCCAACACCCTTGTGAGGTAGGACAGTGCTAATGTCTTGGGTCACAAAAGGGAAATCAAGGCACAGAAAAGATGGAGATTGTTCAGAAACTCCGTAATAGAACACAGAATTGAACCTGGCTCTTCTAAATCCCAAACTAATCCCTTAACCACGGAACTATCCATCCTACCTCCTGCTGATAGGTAAGCGTTTAAGACAATAGTTTATTCCATCCAATAAAAAAACCACAATTTGAGCCCAGAGAACCTGCTTTAGCTTGAAAACCCAGTGTTCCAGTCAGCTGTAAACACCTAGGAACACACAAAAGATGAGACATTGTTGCAACTAATATTCTAGCCTGCAGCTATGTTTTATGAATAAGCTTCCCTGCACTGGTGCAGCAAAAAAGCCTGGGATATTATGCATAAAATTCACATATGCATATGGAATATCAGTTTCAAAGTGAGCAGCCTACTGGACAGAGGCACCAAATTCCTGTTTATCTCATGCCCAACAAACTCCCTTTAACCCAGCTTATCACTTAACACCCCTCCCATCCCCTTCTCCAGCTCAATCGATTGGAGGAAACAGGCTCAGTCAGGAAAGGTCATGGCTCATTTGAATCCCACTCTATAAATTGGCAGGATATTTATTTTATAGTTAAATATTAAATCCCAAATCTCTCACACCTCTGGCTGGGTTCTTGCTATTGGCGAAAGCTGCCTTTTAATAGATCGCTGGGGGGCGGGAGAATTCTGTGCACATGAGCTACGTTTAGGCCCCGGTAACTGTTTAAAAAACACAGGAAAGTTATTTCTGGAGAGGAGCTGAACAGGTCTGGAAAAACACTGGCACCTTTAGAAGCAGGGGTCTCTTAGAGGCCAGCAAACAAGGGGGTGAGCGGGGAAGGGCAGGAGATGGGAATCCCTTGGCAGTTGGCAGCAATTCAGGGCAGCGGATTAGTGACCTGGGAGTCATTTCGCCGCTACCACCATGAGGGTAGTGTGACGTTCATTGTAACCAAAAAATCTTTGCATCTTATTTCCCTCTGCTGAGTCAATCGCAAAGCGAGTGTCTTTTCAACAGTCCGATGGGACGTCCCTTTCACCAGGTTTTATTGGTCATTCTCACCTCAGCAGCACAGAAACGCTTGTTTTGGCTCCAAGGGCAATTAACCTGAGTATAAACACCCTCATGACATGAATGTGCCAATGCTAGTGGGCACAATGGTTCAATGGGTGGGCCTCAAAAGGAGGTTCAGGTCCACGGTCCCCAAAATGAGGCCTGGCCCTTAAATGTGTGGGGAACGGGGTTCAATGGGGAGCTGCAGATAGAGCTGGTTGGAAAATGGGGGGGATTTTTCCACAGAAACCATCAACTTTTTTGTTGAAAATCCAAAAAGTAAAAACATTTTTGCCAAAAACTGTTTGTTTGGGTTGTTTTTTTTGAAAGTTTGTTTGTTTTTTTTGTTTTCTCGTGGAAAATCGAAAATGTGCAAGGGAAACAAACACTTTCAGTGAAAATGTTCTTTCCACTGAAAATTCACTTTTCCATGAGCCACAATTTCCTGTCAATCCTAGCTACAGACGTTGAGCTTCTCTCATGATCAGTCCTGACTGCTTAACATCCTCTTGTTGTTGTTCTCAGTCAAAACAGACGAGCCAGACATGGTTCTCTGAGGGAGCTTCTGGGTGAAGCGGGGTGGAGCTTGGATTTTGCACTTCCTGTGGAATTCCAAAGAGTTGAAATCTTTTTCTGTTCAGAAATGGAAAGAAAATCAAAACATTACCAAAAATTTCCCAAGGCTCAAAATGCCTCAAAAATGTCATTTTGCCTCAGTTGAAACATTTCATTTTAATCAAACCAAACCATTTTGCTCTGATTTCAACCTTTTAAAAACGCTTGTAAATATTTTTGTAGCAAAACAAAGGGATTTCGTTTAGAAAAGCCATTTCCAAATGAAAACGTGAACCTTTTCGTTCTGCAAACGTTGAAATGGGACACTGGCATTGTTGAAACGCTTTATTTCAGCGGGGGGGCAGCGAACAAAATGTCATTGAAATCAGCACTTTTTAAAAACCTTTTGATTTCAATTATGACTTTTTTGGTCGAAAAATGATTTTGACCAAAAAATAAATAAAATAAAATAAAATTCTGGCCCAATCTAGTGCTGAGTACTTTGGAAAACTGGATGCCGTATTTGGTAAAGCACATTGGAATAGTTAAAAATATCAACTTTTGGACAACATTTTAAAATTAAAACAATAAAATGGAACATTTGGGGATGATCTGGGGAGGGGGCAAGGTACATTCCTCCATTTTTTTTGCCAGCTGTAGAACTGGTTGAATTTGTACAACATTTCAAATTTTGAAAAAAAAAAAAAAGAGAAAAATATTGAAAACGTTGCTATCTTTTGAGTATATTTTTATTAATAATATTTATTTAATTATTATTTGTATTCCCATAGCGCCTAGGAACCCTAGTCATGGACCAGGACCCCTGTTAGGTGCACCTCAGTGATCTAGAGGCCTAGATGCATAGGCATGGGAACTAGGGGGGCAGGGGGTGCTGCAGCACCCCCAGGTTTTACATGGGTCTCCTCTCCCAGCCCTGCACCTGGGGCTCCGCTCCTGGCCCAGCTGCTTGCCCCATGCCCAGGGTCCTGGCTGCCTGCCCCCGCCTGGGTCTCTGCTCCTGGCCCCGAGCCCACCCCCCGCTCTGGCCCCAGCCTCAGCCCCCTTACCCCTGTCCAGGTCCCCCCCTCCTAGAGACACAGCTCTCCTCCCGGCCCCAGCTCTGGAGGGGGTGGTGGAAAGGGGTGAGGGGGCTGGCTTTCAGCACCCCCTCTATTAAAAGTGTTCCAGCGCGCCTGCCTAGACGGGGACTGTAGGTTGCTGAGTTCCTTAGAAAATCTGGACCTGGATGTTTATCCTACATTTGAGAAAGACAAGGTGGGTGAGATAATCACTTGTATTGGACCAACTTCTGTTGGTGAGAGAGACCCGCTGGCAGCTTTCAAGCTCCAAAGAGCAGAAGAAGAGCTCCGTAGAACTCCAATGCTTGCCTCTCTCACCAACAGAGGTCAGTCCAATAAAAATATTACCTCCCAGACCTTGTCTCTCACATATCCTGGGGCCAGCATGGTTACAACAACACCATAGCCTACATCTAAGCCCAAGAGGATTTGAAGAACAAAATCCCCAACAGCTGAACTTTAAAGATGTTCCCAACTTTGTGTGCAGGAGATGAGAAAGAGAATGAAGTTAATTCCCATGAGTCTTGGCTGCAAGGTAGTACTATACCTAGTTGAGCTTTGAGTTCACCTCATTTTGGGACCTCTATCTGCAAGGTGCTAAGCACATTCAACTCTCATAGTCCAAATCCAATATTATTAAAGGATAAAACATTATTTAAAAAAGAATACCACGTCCAGCTGAAACTACAGTGGGATTACAAAATGCTCAGGGCTGAACGTGGCCAGGATAAATGAGAATTACAGACCAACTCATGCAAAAAAGTGCCATAGGGCCATGGTTTCCCAGTGTATTTCAAATATTCATCTTGATCTCTATTGATCTATACTCCTTAGATCATGTCACTAGAAATCAATAGACTAAACAGCGCCTGCTTATACTTGCAATTGGTCCAATATGGAACAGCTTCCATACAAGGAGAGATTAAAAAGACAGGGAGTGTTCAGTTTAGAAAAGAGACGACTAAGGGGGGATATGACAGAGTTCTATAAATTCATGACTGGTGTGGAGAAAGTAAATAAGGAAGTGTTCTTTACTCCTTCTCATAACACAAGAACTAGGGGTCACCCAATGAAATTAATAGGCAGCAGGTTTAAAACAAAGATAAGGAAATACTTCTTCACACAACACACAGTCAACCTGTGGAACTCATTGCCAGGGGATGTCAGGGGATGCCAGGGGATGTTGTGAAGGCCAGGAAAGATGTGGACAAATTGGAGAAAGTCCAGAGAAGAACAACAAAAATGATTAAAGGTCTAGAAAACATGACCTATGAGGGAAGATTGAAAAAATTGAGTTTGTTTAGTCTGGAGAAGAGAAGACTGGGAGGGGACATGATAACAGTGTTCAAGTACATAAAAGGTTGTTACAAGGAGGAGGGAGAAAAAATGTTCTCGTTAACCTCTGAGGATAGGACAAGAAGCAATGGGCTTAACTTGCAGCAAAGGCGGTTTTGGTTGGACATTAGGAAAAACTTCCTGTCAGGGTGGTTAAGCACTGGAATAAATTGTCCAAGGAGGCTGTGGAATCTCCATCACTGGAGATTTTTAAGAGCCAGTTAGACAAACACCTGTCAGGGATGGTCTAGATAATACTTAGTCCTGCCATGAGTGCAGGGGACTGGACTAGATGACCTCTCGGGGTCCCTTTCAGTCCTACGATTCTATATATTGGAAACTGAGGCACAGGGAGATCAAGGCCACACAGAAAGTTTATGCCAGGGCTAATAATTGAACCCAAATCTCCTGAGTCCCAGTTCAGTGCCCTAGCTTAAAAACAATCCTCCCTTTCCTGGATGCTAGTAATGAAAATGAAGAAACTGATTGAGTGAGGCCGTCACTAGGGGCCCACTCCTGCTACATGCCGAGTGGCTCTGTAGAGCTAGTTGAGCATCTTGAATGACCCGAGGACACTTGGCACTGCTCAGGCGGGTCTCTATGCTTTGCAGACCCCCCCAGTGTATTATTTCTGCAGAGTGACATTCACCCCCGTGCAGACACCCATCACAAGGTTCATACATCACTTAAGCCCTACGTAAGGCCCACATGGTCCTTGTGTTGGGCCTCTGCTTAATTGCACCCTAAGCAGTGCAGAGTCTGCTCATTTGAGAAGCTGCTGAGTTATCACCGGAAACACAACCCCCAAACGAGTTGTGTTTTCTCGCCCTTTTTTTAATTTCCCTGGTTTCCTAGGGCTCATGTGGGTGAAGGATATTTGCTGAGTGAGCTGAAGACCAGGCCTGCGGATTGTGCAAAGACCCTCTGAGAAAACATTTGTCCACCCTTAGGAAAATATTTAGCTTGTCTGTCCTTTTCCATCCCCACATCCCTTCATCTCACTGCATTTTAAGTCATGATAAAACGCACAGGCTATGACTGCTCCAGGAATCCAGGACTGGGTGAGGAAACTGGCCCCCTGGGAAGCAAATTCACCCAGAATAGGCAAACTGATCCATGTTTAGCACCGGTGTGGGGGCTTGGGTGTAGCCCAGAGCTGTTTTCTTTGGCAGAGTCACTCTGTCACCAGATGCTTTCAGTCTCTCTGAGGTTTCCTTCTTCCATACGGTAGCTGGCTCTTCCTTGATATTCTAGCTCCTTTCCCATGTGGGAAAACAATTCTTTGTGTATCCAGCGACAGAGGGAGAAAGAGAGAAAAATAGGACCTTTCCATAAAAAATAACCCCTCTCTCCACTAAATCTCCGGAGAACTCTTCCAAGGACAGTGCCCTGAGATAGACTGGGTTTTATGAATAGCCAGTGACTTTAAAAAAAAAAAGGCTTCCAAAGCAAAACTAGTGATCCCAATCCTCCCCCCTTACATTACACACATCCTTCATTGAAGAAGAGAGAGACTGCTGGCTTCTACCTGACACTGGAGATGGTATTTCCTTTTCATCTTTAAGTTATACAAGGCAGATCACCCTGCGTCCCAGCCAGCATGCAACTCGGGACCTACCCCATATTGTTGCTTTGCTAAAACACTGTGGCTCAGCTGGGTTCCTGCCTCAGCCTGCTTTGCTCTGGAGTGTTCCAGATGCCACGTCTTCCACTGGCATTGTCGCTTCCTTCACACGCACCCTGCTTACAGGGTGACACACATGCACAAAAGTACATGGGCATATCTGCCCCAGCCGGCATGCGTGTGGCATAAACCAAAACTTGCTCCTTTAAATTCACCCACGAGCATGTATTCAGACCCACCTGGAGACAGAGACCCATGTGCACACCTGGACTCAGACACACACACACACACACAATCATGCAGATTGCCCACAGACACCAAAATACACCTGTACGTATAAGTGCACATATGCAGAGAGATACATGCACTGCTAGACACAGCTGCATGTAAAAACATGTGTAATTATACATATACTCACTCAGGTAAACACAGTACCCACACACATGGAAAAACCTGCACACACCTACTTCAAACACACATATGTGTGCGTGTGTGGGGGGAGTGGCTTTGGTCATTAATAGGTGAGGTTCTCTAAATTATAGTATCATAGATTCTGACAAGAAAGAGGATTCCCTAGAAGGGAGGAGGGAGATGTCCCCCAAGAAGCTGGGAGTTCATCTGACTCCAATCTTCCAGTTCACCTTGATTCTAACCTCCCCAAGCTGAACTGAAAAGAGCTCCAGAGCTGAGCAAAATTTTTCAGCTGAAACTTTTTTGGGGGGGGGGGAAGGGGTGCTAAAAATTTAGATTCAGTGACACCCAAACGTTGGGCAAATTCATGTCAGTTTCTCTGAGTTGTTTGTGTCAAAAAAAACCCAACACAAACTTTGGAAAAAGTCAAACTGTTTCATTTGGACATTTTTGAAAGGAAACGGGTTTTGTTTCAAAATTTCCTTCAATTTTATTTTTAAAAATTCAACAACGTTAACCAGCGTTCAAACAAAAACAAAATGTATGCTTTCGGGTCCAAGAAATGTCTCATTTCACCTTTAGAGATTTTTTTTTTACTTTTTGATTCACCGAAAATTTTGAAAATTTTTATTTTTCACCCAGAATGATTTTCTTTCCCAATTTTTCAGAATTGCCAGCAAACTGATAAATCTAGTATTTGCACAGCTTTAATCATGAATTTTGCAGCCTGGTCAGTTTCAGGATAGCAGCCTACTATTGCAGGAAGCAGGTGGAGTCACTCTTTTAGCTCACTGTGACATACCAGGGTACGATCCAGACCAGCGAAGGGTTGTATCACCCATGTCCTGTAAACTGGGGTGCCTTGCAATGCATTGCTGTTGTAGCATCCAACCTGGACTTTTCAACATCAGCCACCAGTATGCAGGTCACTCTCAGATGTGTTTGTGTAACTGCAGCCTGCCAATCACACCTTGGCTTTCACCAGCCTTTGTTATACTGTAGGGTGACCCCAACTTACTCCTAGTCCCAGACTTTCCCACAGAAATTTGTGTCCTATACTGCCCAGCCCTCTCCTGGACAGTCCAAATATATTAAGTCTTTTATTCCTTTAAGGGAATAATATACAGCATATTCCCTTATACAGAGCTACCTGGAAACTTCAATTTACACACACTGGATTAGATAAAACAATAAAACAGATTTGTTAACAACAAAGAGAGAGATTTTAAGTGAGTACAAGTAATGAGGCATAAAAGTCAGAAATGGTTACAAGAAAAATAAACTGAAAAGGCTTTCTATTGCCTAACTTAACAAACTATGTTAGATTCAAGCAAAGTTTCTCACTACATGCTTCCAGCAAGATTACTGATCAAACTCCCCCAGAGTCCAAAGGCTGTGTCCTTTGTCTTCTCAGTTGCAGAGAATGCCATGGGCAGGAAGAGAGAGAGGTGTCCCTTGGGTATTTGCCCCTCCTTTTTATAGTTTCATTTCCAATCTTGAAAAAACATTTCCAGCTGAGAACCAAGAGACAGACAGTCTATGTGGAAGGATGCTCCCTGCTGTTTTTTTCCACCTGTTTGAGCTTTCTTTGTTTTCCCTTCTTGCTTGATGACTCTGTTTACTGCTTATATGCAAATTAAGCAGTGCACAAATTCCTTTGTTGAGGACAGACCTCTTTGCCAACTTCTGCCTGAGCAGGGCTGTGGGGTTTGGAACATGTGTTAATAGCATCATACCGGGAGATCTTATAAGTTCATGTACAATGTTGCCATACATATTTTATCAGGACAATACTGACCAGCAAATTATGAGTTTCCAGATGTTACCTTCCAAGGCCTACCTTGTACAATGATTGTTACAATAGTGTGTAGGGTGTATTACATCACACTCACATGTAAGAGGTCTGTGCTGCACTGCTAGAGTGTGAACCCTGCTGATGAGCTCGCTGAGGGGCGATGGGGTTGTTACACCAAAATCTCACCGCTCCTTCTCCGACAGCAAAGCAGCCCTTGAATCTTTATCCACTGCTCCATCCATTGCCTTTTCTCTCCACTTCCTTTGGTTACTGAGTTCTCAATGGCTCTTTGAAGTGATCCTGGGCACAGAGCTGTATGTGGCTGCTTCATATAAAACAGTGTGTCTTAAATTAGCTTCAGTGAGTTTCCACAGCGAGCTGCTCCGTTTTCTCGTTGAAAGAACTTCTATTAAGTTTTCGGTTGGTGGCTGTATTTAATCCCAGCCCGGGAGCAGCATGGAGTTGTCAACACACCTAAGACACACCCGAAGCCACCCACAATTACATATATTTGATACTCAATATAACCCTCATTGAGAGAGAGTATTTGTGAATTATTCTACAAATATGTGTGACCCTAAGAGCCCCTGAATGGCAACTGGCAAAGGGTTCGTTGTTCTATAACAGCAACTCCTATCAGGCCAGACAAACTCACTACACTTAACACTGATTTCATAGTATTTATCCAACAGGGGTTGTGTGAGGCATCTAATAAAAGGTTATGTCACACTGAGCTTCATGACTGCAGTGAGATGTATGTACAAGTGATATGTAAGGATTAGCAAAATATAGTTTGCAGTCTGCGTCCAAGGCAGGGTTGGCAAGCAGGTTTTGCCAGACAAAGTCATGAATCTACATCCACCTGCCTGCCTAAGTTCATATGTCAATTAAGCATTGTAAGCCAATACCAGGGGAACCCGTTTTACACAGGGAGTCAACACGAGGGTGTGAAGACCAGGAAAGGATCCAAGTGGGTTAGCCTATCTCTGGGACAAAAGAATGAGTTTGGGGGAAAATAAACAGAAGCAAAAGGGCATGTTGTTATCCCCCACTGAGGTAGCCAAAAGGACAGCACTTTTTGTATTTGTGAAAGATGGATCCCATCCAGGTTCAGTGGTGATGCTGAGGGATTGCTGCAGGGGAGAAATGACTTTAGACAGGGATTTTAGCCTGTTGAAGTTAAGGTTAGACTCTCAGAAGTGTGTTATCCTTTTTGTTTTATATGTGTGAGCAGGGTCTGAATGAGCTCTCCCCTGACATCTAGTGACGAGCTGTGAAAAAGGACTTCAGGAGCTGATCTCGTTTGCATGGGCACACCCACCCTGCCCAGGTGCTCAGCATGATGGGATTCCTTGCCCAAATGATCACTTTTGGCTGGTGTTGGATCCCCAGACTCTTTGTTATTGGGACAGGCATAATAAAGGGTTGTTATCCTTGTTGTGTGAATCAAGGGCAGCAGAACTGTGCTTGGCATACCCTGATTGAGGGGCTCACCCTCACCTTACTGGCACTCCCTAGGCAGGGGACATGGGTGCCAAAGCCCAGTGAGTGGAGAGAAGGTGGGTTTTGTGTAAGGGATTATGTTGCAATCATGTAATAAAAAAACAAAATTAAAAAAAACAAAAGAGGCTGGTTGAGAGTCTTGTTGCATTCACCAGAGCTGAAATCACTGATATCTATGTCTAAGCATTAGACCTGCTTTGGGACAGTGTCTCTGATGCAAAAGGTTGCTTAGTGTTCACCAGCAGTGAGGCTTCCCCATTAACAGCTGAAATCACTGAGAGCTGTGTTAAGTGGTGGGAGTTGAAGACATCCTAGTGAGAGGGTGCCCTGTGGAGAGGAATGGCAAGTGAGTCCCTGGACAGAAAAGTGAGCAAGGTGTCTTCTTACCCCCCCATCCACCCATGGTGGGAGGTGAACTTGGCAGATGCACCTCTGGGCCTGCACTGACCAAGGACAACAATTGTGAGTGGGGTGTGGAGAAGAGACAGGCACATTGAAGGGACTTTTGGTTGATGGACTTAAGAACCTGAGGGAAAAGGACACTGTCCAACTTACTTGGGGGTGGGTCTTTTGCTCATGGTTTATGTTATGAACCCTGGTTTGACAAAGATGGTTTGACAAAACAATGAATAGGGATGTTTTGCCCAAGACATCAGGAACAAGGGAAGGTAACAAACAAATGTCATGATATACGTAAGGTGGGGTGTAAATTGTGTATGTTAGTTTGGTTTAGCCTATAAATGTAGGGGTTCTTCGCCTTCACTCTTTCTTTGGCCGAGGGGGCAGCGGAAGCACCCGCCTCCAGCTGAGCCATTCCTTGCCACAGGCACCCATGTGTGAGCGTATCTGTAACCATGGAGCCAGGGCGCCAGGACTGTGTCGTGATGCCAATTAACCTGGCCAAATGCCTTTGTCACGGAACAGTGCCTGTGGTCTTTCTTTATAAGTAACATCAAGGTCTGGGTGAAAGAACGTGCTGCACTATCTACTAATAACGTTGAAGCTTCAAGGACAGAAGGCCGGAGCAGCCTAACCAGTGTTATCGCGGTAATGACATTCCAGCCTTCAGTACTTAACAACAACGAGTAGTATTATCGGGACCTGCTAACCCAGCTAGCTGCATAGGGCTGGACAGCCACTGAAGGAACACACAAGCATGTAAGCCCACTGACAACAGCCATCACACAAACAAGCTGGAAAGATGTCAAAGGGTACGTCTACACTGCATTGTAAACCATAGGCGCCGAGTTTCTAATCTGCCAGGGGGTGCTCCCCCCAGCTCCACCCAGACCCCTTCCCCCAGGACCCCACCGCCACCCTGCTTCTTCCTGTCCCCACCCCGTCCCTTCCCTGCCCATTTCCGCCCCTTCCCTCGAGCAGGCTGCGCCCTTGCTCCTCCCCCATCCCCCACAGCGCCTCCTGATACCGTGAAATAGCTGATCTGCAGCAAGCATGAAGCTCTGGGGGGAGGGGGAGAAGCTGATAGGGGGGCTGCCGGTGGGTCAGAACCCACCGTTGTTTTCCCATGGGTGCTTCAGCCCAGGGGCACTGACGGAGTTGGCACCTATGTTGTAAACTCAGCGCTTCCAAGCCTGTGACTGAGCATCCTCACTGTATTGTAAACCTGGGTTTACAATTGCTCGACCCAGGTCCCACAGCTGTGCTAACATGTCCATACCGCACTGCACAGATCTTCCGGCTCGGGTCTGTGGCTCGAGCTGAAGATATGCTGCAAAATGACAGAGCTTGGACCCAAGTCACAGGGGGACTCGGGCTCTGACCTTCCCCCACTCCAACAGGGTCCTAGGACCTGGATCATGAGTGCTTGCTGTCCCTAGTCACCCTAATGTGTGTATGGACATAAGTGAGGCTTGGGCTCAAACCTGAGTCAGAGCCTGGGCTTAGTGTATAGTGTAGACATACCTTAGAAGGCCAGCTGTGCATCCCCCTATGCCAGGACACCTGCTCCATAAGGCAAGTCCAAGCCACTTTAATCACCTGTGGGACTCACCATCAGTTTTGCACTTCTCATGGTTTATACAGGCCTGGGCAGCCCAGAGAGCACCGTGTACCCGCCATGGGAAGCATCACTTGGCAGCATCGTTGTGACATTCCCTCAGAAGCTTGCAGGGGATTGGTGTGAAGAGCAATAGCACAGACAAAACAAAGAGTGTGGCTGAGCAAATAGGGACTGGGCCTCAGGAGACCCTGGTTCAAATTCTGGCTCTGCTGCTGAGTGACCTTGGGCACTTCTCTCCCCGTGCCTCAGTTTCCCCAGCTGTAGTAAAGCACTTTGAGATCTATTGATGAAAAGCACTACATAAGAGCAATTATAGGTGATTATTATATCTCCAACAACATGATCTGGCAAGATATCCCTGTTATTAACCCAGGAGGTCATGTATTAGACAGTAGAGGTGTATGGTGGAAATCCAGTTAGACTTTCCCCTATTGGCCACTGTTTTGAAAGCAGTCGATTGGCCTGATCTTGTCAGGTGAAATGTTCAGGGAAGGGTGTGAATGGCAGGAGATAGGAGGCAGGGGGTTGGGTGGACCTACTCTCAGCTTGGTATTTTCTTTCATCCTCTCTCTTATTCCACCAACAACCTCTTCATTTCATTGGGCCAAACAAAATGCCAATCCACTCTTCAGAATCCCATCTTCACACCCAGGTCTTTTGAAATCCTGGCAAGGCCAGTTGTGTTGGAATGTCTGTCATGCTTGACTTATGAGCTGTAACATGCGCTGGACTTGTCTATAGAAGACAGTTACAGCAGTTAAAGTTAAGGTGTGATTGTAAACTGATTTAGTTATATCAGTGCAAATAGCTGTGTGAACGCTCATATTTTGGTTTAAACCAGAATTATTTCTATTTAGCTTAAATCCATCAGCAACAGATTTAACCTAAACCCAAATAAGCCACTCTTCAACCAAAATCAGAGCACCCGCACTAGTTTAATGAAATCTGTTTTAATCCAGTTTTACTTCTCTGTGTAGACAAGGCCTATAAATAATTACATAGGGAAAAAAGTAGGTGAAAATAATATTATTTAGTATGAACATAAGAATGGCAGTACTGGGGCAGACCAAAGGTGCATCTAGCCCTGTATCCTGGCTTCTGCAAAGTCAAGGTCTCACAATTTAGGAAATGCTCAAATTAAGGTTGCCTGGGTAACCTTAACTCTACCCCCTTGTGG
The DNA here is from genome assembly GCF_015237465.2 of Chelonia mydas. Lineage (NCBI taxonomy): Eukaryota > Metazoa > Chordata > Testudines > Cheloniidae > Chelonia > Chelonia mydas. Next base: position 256,266,058 of record NC_057850.1, read on the forward strand.
ATCCACTTTATGATACAGTCTTAGACATGATGACATTCTATTTGCTTCATGATGGTTGGCAGGGGTTAGCCCTGAGAGCAGAAAGTTGCCTTTTGCTGTCCCTACTCTGATTTAGCTGAATTCAAAGTTGTCTTCAAACCGCTCCAGGAGACTGGCGGAAGGGTATTCCTAAACGATGACGGTAAAATTTCCAAAGCTACCATTCAAGTCAATGAGTATTGTCAATGACCTCAGCAGGAGCAAGACTGGGTCCTTCGTGGCAATAAATAATCAGAGCTGTGCTAACCACCAGCAGATGGTGAAATGAGCTGCTATGAGAAAGAGCCTGGTCTGTGTCAGAAGCCAATATAACTATATTTAACTCTTGATAACAACTGCACATTGAGACCTGGGCCAAAGCACGAGACCCCTCAGAAGAATACTTGGGGGGAATGGAAGATCTTGGGTGGTAAATTTATTGCTGTGGATAGTTGAGGCAGCAGCCAAATGCCCGTATTTCAGTCATTTTCAGCTCTACCCACCTGTGTCAGACAGCCGGGTGGATTAAGCTCTAGGTTTTGTTCTTGCTGGCAGGTTTTGTAGTAGGTTTTTTTTTTTTTTTTGCTGGGTGGGCAGATGTTCGTGTTGTAAAACACATGACGATTGGCAGGAGGAAGTCAGGACAAAGTGTCACATGCTTGAGCCGTGAACAACATACTCCGAAAAGCTAAAATTATCAGTGGGAGCAAGGGATGACGCCGACCCCGCCGCCGCGCAGAGAGATAGACAGCAAGGCTGTGATGGAGGGGCAGGGAAGCTGGGCTCCGCATACATTCATGGCTTCTAAGGTAGCTAAACAGGAATGAGTCCGGCTTTATAGATTTGGGGGAGGGGGGCACAGAGCCAGTCCCCATTTAGTCAACAGCCGTAAGAGCTGAAGAGGCTGGTGGAAAGCCAGCCAAGATGAAAGCTGGGAAGAGGGGATTATTAGCTTGTGAGGAGGAGGAGGAGGGGAGCCAGCGTCCATACTTCAAACTCCCTAATTGTCCTTCAACAAGAAATGTCTAAAATCCCCAGTGGAATCATCTAGGGCAGCAGTTCTCAACCAGGGGTCCGGGGTGGAGAGGCCGCAAGCAAGTTTCATGGGGGTCCATCAAGCAGGGCCGGCTTTAGACTCACTGGGGCCCAGGGCAGAAAGCCAGAGCCCCACCGCCTGGGGCTGAGTCCTGCCACCCGGGGCTGAAGCCAAAGCCTGAGTAACGTAGCTTCGTGGAGCTGCCTGTGGCTTGGGGCCCCGGGAAATTGCCTTGCTTGCTACCCCCTAACGCCGGCCCTTTTCTATGCAGAAAAATTGTTGTGGCACAGGTAGACCACGGAGATTTTATAGCATGGAGAAGTGGGGGCCTCAGAAAGAAAACAGTTGAGAACCCCTGGTCTAGGCCTTGTGATAAGCAAAAGCAAACAGTTTGCGTCTTTTGGCTATAAACAGGGTGGGTTCTGTTTTGCATTGGATGTTGACTTCTTGGCATGGACCAGTAGCTAGTGCACTGCCAAAGGAGCCCGGAGACCTGGCTCTATTCCTTGGTCTGCCAGTGACCTGCGGCAAAGCCTTGAGCAAGTCCCTCGAGCATGCCCATCCCGGCCTTTGTCTAGTTGAAGGGGAAGTTCTTTGGGGCTGGGACTCTCTCTCTCTGGCTGGGGATATGTCTCCGCTTCCAGCTGGGGGGCGTGATTTCCCAGCCCGAGGAGATGTACCTGAGCTCGCTCTGATGCAGCGAGCACACTAAGAAGAGGGTGCAGCTCAGATGGTAGGAGAGACGGTTAGCAGCTTGCACCATGGCTACGCTCGATGTTTAGTGTGCTAGCTCAATCCATGAGATCACTGGTATTTCTCCTAAAGCTGGGAATCACAGCTCCGGGTGCGGATGTACCCTGGGAATGTGTACAGGGCCTGGCACAAGGGGCCATGTAACAGGGTCCACGACCCGCCCCTCTTCCTGGGACCCGCTTGCTGCCCCCAATAAGGCTCAGAGAGGCTTCAGGGTTGTGCAACATCCGTGTCTTTATTTACCTACAGTTATCCCACCACCAGTGTCTATCTATTTACAAGCTTTACAGGATTATTCAACCTTGTTTACAGGCAGTCAGCCTTCAGCTAGGAGGCCTCGAGTTCCCTCCTTGGCTGCCCCCTGGCTTCTGGCTCCCTCCCAGCCTTTATAGCCCTTGGCTTGTCAGGCCAGCAGATGTTGCCAATCCTCAGGCCAGCATCAGGCCCTTCCGTCAGCCCCAATCTGTTTCCCCTGATTGGAGCTGACTGGGCAGGGGCTAATTAGGTGCTTTTGCACCAGCACCCTGCTGCAGGCCCCGAATCTTGGGGAAGGCATCTAGGAACGGTTGCCGTAATACTGCTGTACCTTTATGACTGTCAGACAAACCCATGGCCACCGAAGCTGTGGCAGTTGTTGGTATGTGACAGGCTGCGGCCTCTCAGAACTTTGGGGAAGCCGGGCGAGAACACAGGGCTTTCAGCTTCTCCGTGACAGGCCCCCGTCACCTGCACAAAAGGAGACTGCTAGCTGCTGCCGGTACAGAGCTCCACTGGAAGCTTACAGATTTTGTCCACTACGGGTAGGGCCCTATCAAATTCACGGCCGTGAAAAACACGTCACGAACCGTGAAATCTGGTCTTTTATCCTATACGATACAGATTTCACAGGGAGACCAGCGCTTCTCAAATTGGGGGTCCTGACCCAAAAGGGGGGTCACAAGGTTAGTTTAGGGGGGTGGCAGTATTGCCACCCTTACTTCTGCGCTGCTGCTGGTGGCCAATCTGCCTTCAGAGCTGGGCAGCCGAAGAAGGGTGGCTGTCAGCCGGGTGCCCAGCTCTGAAGGTAGTGCCCCGCCAGCAGCAGTAAGGGTGGCAATACCAGACCAGGCCACTCTTTACCTCTGCGCTGCTGCCTTCAGAGCTGGGCGGCCGGAGAGTGGCGTTTGCTGACTGAGGGCCCAGCTATGCAAGCAGCAATGCAGAAGTAAGGGTGGCAATACCATACCAGGCCATCCTTTCTTATGGCTGCTGCTGGAGGCGGCTCTGCCTTCAGAGCTGGGCTCCCGCCCAGCAGCCGCCGCTCTCCAGATGCCCAGCTCTGAAGGCAGCGTCGCCGTCAGCAGCAGCGCAGAAGTAAGGGTAGCAATACCGCAACCCCCCCTACATAACCTTGAGAATCCCGCCCCCAACTCCATTCTGGGTCAGGACCCCGACAATTATAACCCAGTGAAATTTCAGATTTAAATAGCTGAAATCGTGAAATTTATGATTTTTAAAATCCTCTGATATTGACTAAAATGGACCATGAATTTGGTAAGGCCCAAACTATGGGTGTGTATATACACTCCAGACCAGATCCTCATGTGGTGTAAAATATTGTAATTTACACCTGCTGAGACTATGGCCTTATACGTAACTGTATATTTTGAGCTTGGCAAAAAAGACAACACAGTACAACCTTGGTTATTTGAACCTTGAATCCCTCACATGTCCTGTTATCCACCATAGGGTCATGTCTTCACACAGTTGCTATTAATACAGAAATTTCCCTGGATAACCTGAAGCTTCCACTCTCCAGGCACAGCCAGTGCCCTCAGTGCTAGCTGGACAAGCAAGATGCTGCAGTGCATTGAAAGTGCCACTGAAAAAACTGGAATGAATGCTTTCAGTTACAAAACCAAAAGGATTTGTGCTTCTGAACTAGATGTTCCCTGGGTTCTCTCTTCACCACAGTAAAAACTACCCCTAGAGAGTTGTGACTTATTTAACACATAACAGACAGGAGAAGTAAAGACAAAGATCGCATATTTGTGCAACTGATGCGGAACTAGGCTGAAGTAACTGGGATCCAGTCAGGAGAGCATTTAGTTTGAAACTGAACTTTCTTTTCTCCTCACCAGGAGGCATAAGTACACACGGGGACACATACAAAGGAGCTGTTTGAAAAACAGGAAAGCTATTTTGTGAAAAACTTCAGAATTTCGCAGTTGTTTCCATTTGCAGAGTTCAATATAGACCCATTTCCATTTTATTCTTGCATTTTGTAGATATCTTTATATATGTTGTAACTGAATTTTGATAATAATAACACCCTAGCTCTTATCTAGCAGTAGATCTGAAAGCAATTTACAAAGGAGGTCAGTATCATTAGCTCCATTTTACAACTGGGGAAACTGAGGCACAGAGGGGGTGAAGTGACTTGCCCAAGGTCACATGGCAGTCCAGTGGGAGAGCTGGGAACAGAATCCAGGTCGCCTGAGTTCCAATCCCACTGCTCTATCCACTAGGCCATGCTCCAAATCATTACCACAAGTTTTTGTATGCTGTGACTACTATTATTACACAATACAATTTTGCCACTGTTGCCTTGTCCTTCCCATTGTATCCCCCATTTGTTTATTGTGTCCACCTGCTGTCTCTCATCATATGCTTAGATTGTAAGCTTTTGGGGGTGGGAACTGTCTTTTTTATTAGGTGTCTGTACAGCACCTAGCACAATGCAGCCCTGATCCCTGATTGGGGCCTCTCATTACTACTACTAGGCAAATAAATAAATAATAATGTGTGTTGTGTCTTTTGCTCTTTACCCAACACACTTAATATAAAGGAGCCCATCAGGGTTCCCTCCCCACTCTGAGCTCTAGGGTACAGACGTGGGGACCCGCATGAAAGACCCCCTAAGCTTATTTCTACCAGCTTAGGCTAAAAACTCCCCAGGCACAAATTCTCCCTTGTACCTTGGGTTTAAGTAACGCTGCCACCACCAAGTGATTTAACAAAGAACCAGGGAAAAGGACCACTTGGAATTCCTCTTCCCCCAGCAATCCCCCCAAGCCCTTACATTCTCTTTCCTGGGGAGGCTTGAGAATAATATCCTAACCCATTGGTTATAAAATGATCAAAGACCCAAACCCCTGGGACTTGGAACAGTGGAAAAATCAGTCAGGTTCTTAGAAGAAGGATTTTATTTAAAGAAAAGGTAAAAGAATCCCCTCTGTAAAATCAGGATGGTAAATACTTTACAGGGTAATCAGATTCAAAACACAGAGGATTCCCCTCTAAGCAAAACTTTAAAGTTACAAAAAAAACCGGGATAAACCTCCCTCTAGCAAAGGGAAAATTCACAAGTTGAAAACAAAAGGCAACCTAACGCGCCTTGCCTTATTTACTTACTCTTTTTGTAATATCAGAGGCTTGTGCAGGATGGTTTATAGGAGACGGAGTTTTTTTGACCTGATGCTTCTCTGCTTTCCCCAGAGAACACACCAACAAAGCCTTTTTCCGCCCCCTCCCCCCAAGATTTGAAAGTATCTTCTTTCCCCATTGGTCCCTTTGGTCAGGTGCCAACCAGGTTATTTGATCTTCTTAACCCCTCACAGGTAAGGAGGAATTCTAGGCTACCCTTAGCTGTATGGTTATGACAGAGCCACACTAGACACAGTGGGATACAGATAACTATGGACAACATGCCAGGCCTAGCTCCATATTTACACTGCTGCTCTGGCGACTTTCTAAACATAGAACACAGACAGCGCCACTCAAGAGCCCACAAACTATTTAAAGGGATACTACCCTGTGGCTATACACTACACGGGTCGTGTTTCATGAGCAGTGATTGACACAGCAGGTGCAGGAAAGAGATCTTTATCAAGCATGGAGAGAGGCCAATGTTACGCACAGAGGCTCTAGAGTTTGGGGGTTAGCAGCCAGGCTTCTGCTTGCGTTCTTGAGCCCAGAGAGTCTGTCTACACTGCAATGTAAGCCCAGGGTTAGTAGAAATTGTGTTAGCAGACCCCGGGTTTGTTAGCCTAGGGCTTGAGCGTCTACATTCATTTGTAACCCCACATTAGGAATTGTTGAACCCCCACTGTGTACACTGCATTATGCCTGTCTGAGTCAAACCCCCGTATCCCAGACTTCCTAGCACCCTCCCAAAATGTGGTCACCAGCCCTTTGTTCATGATGCAGTATAGGAAAACTTGACTGTCCATCAAACTTGACTGTGCAGAGCACAAGAAAGTCAGCCCATAGGATTGTGGGATAGTTTTGGCGGATGCCCCGAGCATGAATCCAGTGGGGCTGTGTCTACACTGCAAAGCAATAGGGCTTGAACTCTGGGTCCTGCTTTGACTCAGGCTTGGACCCTCCACCCTTGTAGGGCCCTGGGTTGAAGCCCTGGGTTAGTATGATTTGTGTGTAGATGGAAGAGAGGGTTAGGCTTAGTCTTGAGCCTGAGTTCGAAACCAGGGATTACATTGCAGTGTAGACATACAGTGTAGACATACACTTAATGTCACACCAAACTAGGTCCCTCCTGAAACCTGACCCTCTTTCTCCAATTCCACTCATCATAATACAGTACTAGATAAATGTAAGTTATAATGATTCTTTATTAAAGCACTATTGAAGTTACATCCCAGAAGCCTGCCCTTCCCGCGTGGTTCTTATTAGTCCTGTTATGGCAATCGGGGCTCCATTGTGCGAAGTGCTGTAGAAATACTGAGCAAAAAGTCAGTTCCACCTGCAGAGAATTTAGGAACAGATCCTCACAGGTATTTTGGTGCCTAACTCCCTTTTATTTCAGTGGGAGTTAGGCACCTAGGTACCTTTGAGGATCTGGCCTTATCAGCTCAGCATAAGATGAGAGACAAGAAGTGGATGCACCAAACTGATGAGGACGCACAAGGGAAACAGTTACGAATGAAGCCCTGAGAAAATCATGGATATATGTATATTTTTTTCAAATGCACAGCAGTGTCCTGATTAACAGTTTGAATTCCATGGGCTAGGCACGGGCGTCGAGTCCTCCCCATTCCCTGAACTACTGTGATTTTTTTTGCAACAGCAGGGAGGTGGACACAGGCATCCCAGCTTCTGCTTGAGGCTGCAGCTGCTCCTGGAGGGTTAGTGGGCCCATCCAAAAGCGGCAAGGGAATGTGGAGTGCTGGTCCTATCTTGGGGAGCAGAGGGCCGGTCTCACCAATGGCCAGGGTGATGAACATCACCTGGATGAGCAGCAAGAACCAGCTTAGTGTGTAGATGAGTCACATGGTACCAACCACTCCAGCCCAGCCCAGGTAGGGGATCTAGGCCACTCCACACACCGTTCCTGGATCCCCACACCCAGGCTGCCTCTGCTGCTTCCTGTCCGGCCAGCAGGGGGTGGTGCTGACAATGCGGTGACCGGGTGGCCCGGCCCAGCTCCGGGGAGACACCGCAGTGCTGGCTGGTGAGGAGCTGAGACGGGGAATCCATCCGGCTCCCCCAATCCGGATGGGGGGAGGGATAGCTCAGTGGTTTGAGCATTGGCCTGCTAAACCCAGGGTTGCGAGTTCAATCCTTGAGGGGGGCATTTAGGGATCTGGGGCAAAAATTGAGGATCGGTCCTGCTTTGAGCAGGGGGTTGGACTAGATGACCTCCTGAGGTCCCTTCCAACCCTGATATTCTATGGTTCTATGAATCCCCGTGCTGGGGCAGGGCCCCCTGGCGCAGCTGCTTGTGTTCCAGAGCTGGGTGCTGGAGCTGGCTGCAGACGTGGGATGGATCCTGCTTTCTTCGCTTCTTGCCAGCTGGTTTGTGGTATTAGCACCCCCCCCCCCCCCCCGGCCGCCTTTCCCCTGCCAGCCAGCCACGAAACAGCGCTGAGCAGGGAGCCAGCTGGGCCCCGATCCCTGCCCCGGGCCGGAATGCCGGCGCGGCTGGTGCCACGTGGCTCATGGCGGCAGTGAGCTGGCTTTCGCCGCATATGCAGGGGGCGTTTGTCACCCGAGCTATCAGCGAGACCCCCCCCAGGATAAGACAAGGAGAGGTGGGAGAGCACCCGCCTCCCCTCCCCCCCGGGAAGGAATCACCCCCCCACGAGCGGCCGCAGCGTCGGCATCACAGCATCGGGCAATCGTGTTTCCTCAGGGCCACAGTCACCAGCCCGGGACGCCGAACGAGCCCTGAAGCCCAGCCGCCCACAAGGCGGGGTGCCGGGGGCGGCGCACACAGCCCGGCCCAGCGGGGCGGCTACACCCCGGAGCAGCCTCGGGCCGCCCCACGGGACGCCGGCCGCTGCCCCGGGCCGCTGGGCCGCAGCAGAGGAGAAGCCGCCGACGCCGCTCCCAAGTCTCGCCCTGAGCCAGATGCTCCGGCTATAAAAAGATCTGCGAGAAACTTGGCAAGTCTCCTGGCCCCATTTTAGGAAAAAAAAAAAAAAACAACCCAGCAACGTTCTCCAGAGAGGATGTTGTTTTCTTAAGGGGGGGTGTGTATGTGGGGGGGGGGGTATTATTTGTTTATTCTTGTTAGCTTGTGAGTGACTCTTGTGCTCACGAAAGCCAGGGGCTGTAACGGCACGTCCCGGGACAAGCCGAGCACGGACTGAGCGCTCGGCGACCGCCCAGCCCGCGCCCGCGCCCGGCTCGGCCAAGTCGCCTCAGCGCCGCCCCGCCCGCTACGCCGGCCCCGCGCCCACACGGCGCTCCGCGGAGGCACCTCCCCCGGCGCAGCGCGGTTCGGCCTCGCCCCCTCACCCTGTTCGGCCGCTTCACCTCCTTCCGCCCCTCCCTCCGTCCCGCCCAAGGGCGCGGTGACCGCCCCCCTCCCGAGCGCCCTGCGGCGGCCTGGCTCCCGTCGCCGTGCCCTGGGCGGGACTTTTCGGCCCTGGGCCGCCTCCCCCGCTCCTCGCCTTCGCTGTGTAAAGGGGGTGAAGCGGCCACGCGTTGCCCTACATTTGCAACACGCCCCTGCGGCGCCTCCTGCTGGTCGTTGGGGAATTAGCTCTTTCCAGCACAGAGCGCCCTCTGCAGGCTGGTGATCCGCACGGCTCTGGCCCCCCGTGTCCCTCACAGACCCTGGTGCCCCTTTCTCTGGGTTCTGCCCCCTGGCAGCACCCCCACACTCTGCCTCTGGGTCTCCCCTTCCTGGGGAACCCCCAACCCACTATCCTCACCTTGCCTCAGTCTGGGCTACTGCCAGTCATCACCAAGCCCCCACGCCCTAGGGCAGACTGCCGTGTAAAGGCCACTCATCTAGGCAAGGGGGTTCGGACTGGCTGCCTTCCTCTGCCTCCCAGGACCTCCATGGGCCTTGGATCAGGCCCTACAGCCTGGGGAGTTGCCAGCCTGGAGCGCCCCCCGCTCAGCCTGCTCCTTCCCCAGCACGGCACCACCCTCAGTACCCGGACGGGCGGGCGGGCAGGCCCTGCTCTCTCCCGGCCTGGCGAGAGACTCCTGGCCCGCTGGCTCACAGCCTTTCCGTACAGGCCAGCTGGGGCCTGATTGGGGCATGGCCCAGCTGCGGCTGCTTCCCCAATCAGCCAGCCACAGCCACAGCCCTCTCCAGGGCTGCTTTTAACCCCTTCTATTTTAGGAGCAGGGTAACCACCCCGCTACAGGCAGCTAGAAAATTACAGGGACGCGAGGTGGGGAGGTGCCCAAGCTAGTCAATGGGAAAAGCCCACCAGAGGGGGGCGCCACCCCGCTCTCGGAGTTCGGCACCTAAGTCCGGCCCGCTGGGAGGTGCCGAGGTCTGCTTACGATCCACAAACCAGCGGGAAGGTGGGCGTTCGGGGGTGATCCAGTCAGCGTGCCTGGAGGGCGCTCACCCTGCCGGTCCTTCAGGAGAGTTCACACAAAGCAGCAGGGGGTTGGAGGACCACTTCCCTTATAACCTGTAGCCCAATGGTCAGAGTACTTGGGTAGGGCGTTTGCCACGTCCCCCAGCTGAAGTCCCGCCGGGATTTGAACAGGGCCGTGCTACTTCTCGCGTGAGTTCCTAACCACCAGGCTCCAGAGTCATTCTGACTCCTTCTCTGGCCCAATTAATATTTAATTATTCAGTTACTTAATTAAAATGGACCAGCTGCAGTAGGAGAGACTGGAGCAGACTCCATGGGAGACTATCCCAGGGTTTAGAGCACTTACTTCTGAGGTGGTAGATCCCAGTTCAATCCTCCCCTGAGGTGAAGAGGGGACTTGAATGGGAGAGGGTCTCCCACCCCCAGGTGAGGGTCTCACACCCCAGATGAGTACCAACCAGTGGGCTAAAGGTTACAAGGGAGCTCTTCCCCTTCCCCCTGCCCAGCTGTTTTGCTTTGAACCCGCCTGAGGGGCCTGATCCAGTGGGTCGGGCGCCGCATGCAGCGTAGATGGCCAAGCGCTCATCTTTCCGGGGTTGTGAATCGCCCTGGGGCCCAGCTGGGAGAGGGGCGCCTTGAGAGAGGCAGCAGAGCACAAGCCCAGAGGCAGACACATCGGTGCCTTGGGAAATTTCGCTGCACACACTTAGGCGCCAAGTGAGGTTAGGTGCCTACAGCATTCGGCAGGAGTTTTGTGCCGCCTAAAACTGGTCCTCGGGCACCTAAACCTGTGATTTAGGCACCTCAGTCTAGGGTGTATTAGCCTACGGACCTTTGTGGGTCCCACCCTAAGTGCCCAATACCAACAACCCATCTTGGGGTCTGGTTAGAATTCAAAATAGATACAGAAGACCGTCTTCTGAGCAGCCGCTCCCAGGCCTGTCGCCCCAGAGTCTGCCCCTGCACTTTATTGCTGCAGGATTCCCAGACTTTTCCACCTGGAGTCTGCCACAGGCTCACAGCAACCAAGTGACCCTCCCAAGCTCTTCCACCAGCCCAGGGTCTCCTGCAGGGGCCTCCGGAGCAGAGTAGCTGTGGCCACAGCTTCTCTCTCTCCGTTTCCTGGCCCTTTCTGGCTCTGTAGAGATGCCAGCTGTTCCCTAGCACAGTGGTTTTCAAACTTTTTTCCTCGTGACCCAGTTGAAGGAAATTGTTGATGCCCGTGACCCAACATAATTATATCTTTTGACCAGAGTTTTCATAAAATCATAATATTGCAATACATTCCAGCTTAACCCACTTACATAACTAACAGTAGACACTAGCCTTAGTAAGCCAATGGTAAGGAGTGTGGTAGGTGGCCCAGGGTAGGGCAGAGGGTGCTGAGGGCTCTGTCTGGGGCAGAGGGCTCTAGGGTGGAGCTGGGGATGAGGGGTGCAGGAGGTGGCTCAGGGCTGACGCAGAGGGTTGGGATGCAGGGAGTGAGGGCTCTGGCTGGGGGGGGGGGGGGGGGGGTATGTGGTGGGGCCAGGGATGAGGAGTTTGGGGTGCAGGCAGGCTGCCCTAGGGCTGGGGCCAGAGGACTCCCCCAAGCCCTCTCCCTGCTGGCAGCAGCTAGTCCTGGGGAAGGGCCTCTCTCTCCCTATGCACGGAGCTCTAGGGGAAGGGTCCCTCTCTCCCCGCTGGCAGCAACATGCTCCGGGGCCAGGGGAGAGGCCCACAGCAGCCCTGCAAGCCCCAACTTGTTCCCCTCCCCAGTTCCCACCCACCCCCTACCAATCTCCTCTCCAGGTCCCTGCTGCGCGGCAACGATCGTTATGATTTGAATCAGCAAGACGACCCAGTGTCTGACATTCCAAGACCCAGTACTGGCTCGTGACCCGTACTTTGAAAAACACTCCCCTAGCAGGCCCCTTAAAAGTCTATTCATGAGCCACAGTGGGCTGGACCCAATCCCTCTTCAAGGGCCCAGCTCTGCTGGTGCTCATGACTCCTAACGAGCGATGCTCCTTGGTCGTCTAGTCCTGGGCTCTCACCCAGTTCTGCCAATGACCTCGGTCCTTTCTTGCAGTGTTACCCACCCTCATGGTTTTATTGTGAGACTCCTGATGTTTGGGGTTTTCTTAAAGTCCCAACTCCCGGAGTCAGTTGAGTGTGTCTTCACACTGGGGTAGGAGATCAAAGTTTGGATTTCAGTATAGTTTTGTAATCTGCACCTTGAGCTCAGCGCCCTTTGGTGAGGGGAAGTCCTGGGGCCAGAAGCCGCCTGATTCCTGCATGAAAAGGACGCCTGCCAGCAGCAGTCAGCAGCCCCTCTGCAGTGACTGAAGAGTCCAGAGTCCTCTCTGAACCTGAGGCTCATTCACATAATTATGAGTCACTATCTTTTAGTTAGCTAGTCAGGGAAATTGTTTGGGGGACCCTCTACTCCCTGAACGGTGTCCTCAAGCCAAGGGGTCAGGGTTTGGGGATTTTGTTATCTGCTGCCCATTAAACCTGCAGAGGGACTTACCCCTTATCCCACTTGTGAGTCTTTTGGGCTGTACCGAGTCCAGTCAGCCACATTGCAAACTGCTGCACAGAAGATATCATGGTCACAAGTCATTGAGGGCCCCTACAAAGTTTGTGTACCAATGGGATACTCATTTTCATTGATTATATCAGGTCACATGACTGGGAAACATCACAGGTAGTATGAGCGTGGGCACCGGTGACCCTGAGAATAATGTTCTACCCTGTTAGGTTATATTTCTCTCCTGTTTAATATAATGACTGTGTTCAATATATTGTAGGTGCCAGGAAGGAGCAAGGAGGGGAGGGAGGCACTGCCAAATAACTTCCTATGGAAAGAGAATAAAGAAGTTACATATTGATGAGTGGGTGGCAGGATCCAGAAGAACCCAGGCCTGTCCATCACAACCTGTAAGCAGATTGGCATTTAAGAAGGTAACTGGGTAGATAGGGGTTGCTATGTATGCAGCTTCAAGTCAGTGCCGCCAAGGTTCTATCAGTTGCATGGTAGCAAGTGTTTGCAAAATGTTTTATATATAACAGTGCGTAGCAAATTTCATTGTGACCTAAATCATTTTGGGGACTTGTCTAGAAGGCATCTAAGTGACGTTTTGTCTCCCCTTGGAGAAAATGGCTGAGTTTTATCTATTCAGTTGGACCTACCCAGAATCTCAGCTCTAGATTCAGATCCAAGTTTGCATCTTGAAACTGTACAATCCGGCTCAATAGAGCCATAGGTTTTAAGGCCAGAAGAAACCACCGTGATCATGGACTCTGCATTCCTGCATAACACAGGCCATAGAAATTCACCCAGGGATTCCTGCAGTAGAGGGAATTAAGCTCTAAAATGTACGAACACAGAATCGAAATGCCCTGCCATCAGATTTGGAATGCATCTCAAACCACCACATTACAGAAGGGTTGGAACCATGATTTTGTTATGCCCATCACAGAAATGAGAAATTGAGACCCCCACCTGCAGTTCAGACTTGTGGCTTTAGCTATGGCCCCTTTCTAATACACACACACACACGCATAAAATGCAGCGAACAAGGAACAAAGACCCACCCCCAAATGAGAAAAGAATGCTTTAATGAGAAAAGCTACAGTAACAATAGACATGTATATTAGAACATTCTCCAATCTGAACCGGGACAGACATTTCACTTACTCCATCATTCAGGCTGTTGACCTGGAAGAGACCTTTATGGACAAGGTGGACTTTTTTTGTGACACCTTTTAACTGACACAAAAACAAGTTAAAATGCCCACACTTCATGCCAGAAAAGGGGTTTTCTTCAGGTTGAAACTAAACTTGCACCTTCTATATCCCAGAAGCTGGTGCATTAGGTTGCATTTGTTGGCGCATTGGTGGGTATTACGCATCTCCCTCCCCCACGTTCCCTCAAGGTCCAGTACACCCCCAGACAATATTTCCTGCCCACCAGAGAGATCTTTGCACTAATCAGTGTTAATTCCACCTATTCCAGCTTACTTCTGAGCTAACTTTGAAGCCTCAAATTCCTCCGGACGCAACAAATGCAAAGAGATGGATCCAGTTGTGTTAGGGGGAAAAAAATCTCTGCTACATTTCAGATCTTCCAGTTCTTTTTTGGTATGAAATAAGTGAAATATCCTTCCCCCCAGCCTATATGATTCAAGTCGCTGTTTTATCTCAGGTATCAGAGAGCAATGAGAGTGCCCAGGTACTCAAAATTCAGACCCCAGTTCCTTCTGATTGCCACATCTCTGTAAAGGCCACCCATCCTCCCATGAAAAAAAAAAATTATCCAAATAACCTCAGGGCTGGGACATTTTGTAGCTTTGTAACAGGAATCTGGGCTGGAAAATGAAGAGACATTCCGTTACGTCAAAATCCAAGGCCAGCATCGGGGGTTCGTCGGAATCTGTCTTGTCCTAAAAACAAAGTTATTTTTAAGCACGAGGGGGGAAAAAGAACAGCAAAAAGCAAAGCCCCAAGCAGCTTCAGTTTCTCTTGGATCTGCACTCAGATTATCAATAATGAAACATCAAACTGATTCTCACTCCAGTGTTATTATTTATATTGCAGTAATTGCCAGAGATTGGGGTCCCACTGTGCTAGGCACTGTACAAAGTGAAAGACAGTCCCTGCCCTGATGAGCTAAGGGTCTTAATTAAAAACACAGAAAAGGGAATAGAAGAACAAAGAGGCAAAGTGACTTTCCCAAGGACATATGGCAACCCAGTGGCAAAGCCAGGAACAGTGAGTTATAGCCCAGTGTCCTATCCTCTAGACCATACTATCTCCCTATCTTGTTTCTTATATTGCACTCATTACTCTTATCTGACCACAGTTTCCATCCCACAGAGAGGCAACAGCATCGCCCGTGCCTTGTACCTTTTCTGAGTTATTAGCGTAAGAAGTGAAAAGAGCAGCAAATCTGGGAATGCTTCCCTACGGCCAGGCTGAATGTGAAGCAAGAAGAGCTGGCTGAGATCCAGAAAAGCACTTGGCCCAGAGATCTAACAAAATAAACTGAGGATTCACTAGCAGAGGATGTAACAAATTATACTGTATTATCAAGAGTTTGCAGCAGCCGGTTGGAGAGTAAGTGGAGGGACCAGTCTGTGGTTGAGAATAAAGATGCAAACAGGCAAACTAGTGGTGATAACCCATGATCATAAACAAGAAGAACACAGATGAGCTTAAGCTGCTACATATGGCTCCAGATCCATGCTTCCCTCAGTGCTTGGGATGTTCAGGCCTGATGCTTTGGTTTGACCTATTAAACAGAGCCATGCTCCCAACTGAGATTCAGATCCAAACCTCCACAAAACTCAAATGGATTCATGTCCAGGGTTTGGAGTTGGCTTGTTATACCATTAGGGGTTTGTTATACATTTGGGCTCCAGATCTGAATTTTCCCAAAGCTGCGGTGGGATGACGTGCATTCGATTTGGGACTATCTCTAAATAATAATCATGATGCATTATGTTAGCTGTGGGCACAGTCCATTCTGGATGTGGGCCAGCAGGATTTTAAATGTGCCAGGCATTTGCTAAAACAGTGTGTACGTAGGGATGAGAGAGAAAGGCCCAAAAGAAAGAGAACTGGACAGTGACAAGAAAACAGCAGCTGTTTAAAGCCAACTCACATTTTAGTGGCAAATTATATTTTGGAACAAAAGTATTGGAGACCTGGACTTAACTCCTACTGAAATGAACTCAATCTCTAGGGCCTCAGCGAGCACAAAACCAAAAAGCCACTATTCTGCTGTCCTGTCCGTGGGTTGTGACAGTGCCAGATCTCACAAGCTAAGCAAAGTTGGGCCAAGTCAGTGCACGGGTAGAAAAATAAACCAAAGCTGAAGAGAAAGGAACTGGTCCAAATGAAGCCAATCTCTTTCCCGGCCTATCAGATCCTTTGTGAAATAAGTGGGGTGGTTGGTTCCTAGGTCAGACTTTTCCCATGGGCTGTAAAGATATCAATACTGGGATAAGACACTCAGAAATGTTTTCCAGGAAGGGATAAAAAAACGATGGGCAGTAAATACTGGAAATGAAGTTCAGCCAGTTTGGCATGGCGAGACTTGGGTTTGGGGTACTTAAGCTCTATTGTGGTTTGGAGAACACATTACTGAATGGGAGGCCAAAGGTACTGCCTGGAACAACTGAGGTCTTCATCTGGAAAACTGGGATAGCTGCCCATAAAGGTGGAGAATCTGTGTTGTGAATGGCCAGTAATTCTCCTGAGGATCTGGGTTTAGAGCCATAAGATTGAGTTGCTTCTTTCTATTTAGACATCATTTTTCGTTTACCCGTGACTTCCTCCCTAATCGGTTTCTTCTCGACTTCCCTACAGGGAAAGACTATGACAGCAAAGCCTTTAAATTACACAACTATATTTTCAAAAGTGATGAGTGATTTTAGGGTCCTCAGTTTTCAGGTGTTCAACTTGGGACACCTCTAAGGGGCCTGATTTTCAGAAAGTGCTGAGAGCCCATCTTCTGAAAGTGAGGCCCTTTTAGGGTGCCTTACATTGGAGTATCTAAAATGTAAGCACCCTAAATCACTAGATAGTTTTGAGACGGTAGGTCACAGGGTCTTTGTACTTTAGTTCCAGTGCAGTGTGGAAAATTATGTGTAACTCCCTTGAATGGAAGTTCTCGGCTGAGTTCCTCCTACAGTCCACTGAAAATTTTCATCCCCTGTAACTGATCATTTGCATTTCACGCCATGATGGGTTTTCCAAGCCGAACTCAGAGACATAGATAGATTCCATGCTCCCCCCAGCCACCCTTCACCCTCTTCTCAAAGGCCTGTATTATGGCATCTAGCAAGAGATAAGCCAAAACTAAGGGTGAGTTTCATTTTACATCCCCCAAAATTGGTGGGGTGGGTGATCAGACAGATAGTTATGAATTGGGCCTCTCATTATCAGTGTAATGGGGATAAATTATTTCCAGCCTCTTGTGCAATAAACTCTTGATTTAAGAGCTGAAAATGTAGCCCTGAAAGATTTCATCTCTGAAATGCCCTCACACCCAAAAGTGCTGTTTTCCAGAACAGAGATGGAAGAGCAAATTGGAAATATAACTCTGGACAAAACTGAAAAGAAAACATAGCTTCAGATTTCATAATGCTCATTCACAATAGTATTTGTCTTGTGGTCTCCTGAAAATGATCTGAAGGGGATAAATATCCCTATTATACAAACTGAACAACAGATACCACCTCACAGTGGGGGGGTAGCTGGCCAGACGATTCTCCTCAGTGTCCAGGGCATCTTTGACAGTGGCTTTGGAGAAAACGGCTGAGTTCCAGCTACATGGGACCCCACCCTATACCCCCAAGATGAGGCGGAGGCTGCAAAGCCAACAGGGGAAACTGAAATAATGGTGGGATTGGGGGATGAAGAAGGAAGAGGCTCACCTAGTGTTCAGTTGGACATGATGTGCTTCACAAAAGCTGGAATGAATAGAAAGAGATAATTTAGCATCTATTTCCTTCACTTCAGGAGCATTCTGCATCTGTTCAGCACTGTTGTTATTTAATTCCATTCCCCACTCATCGTTTTGCATAATTAATGCAATTTAGCTTTGTAAATAAGCCCCCAGGTGCCATGGTGGCAAGTGCTCTACAGATCTTTAAGATAATATCTACAGTATGTTCTAATGGTCTCTCTAGCCCACATCTGAGTGGCCAGCCTCAGCTGCTTCTGTGGAAGGTGCAAGGAATCTCATTGAGGACAATGGACTTGAACTGGATCATGGCACCCAAACTTTGGGGAAGGTCAGATTCAAATCTTAGCTATGTGGTTGAGGCCCATCATTGCGCCAAACTTTCACAGGCTTAATGACACCAAGCCTTGTGAGATTAATCCAACCCTAACCACCTCGTACCTTCATAGTTGATACAACCATTGGCATCTTCCTGGCCAGCCATTAGCTTATCAACCTCCTCTTCACTCAACCTCTCACCTGGATAGAAAAAAACAAATTCCTGCTCAGTGATTTGGAGTGTCCGAACCATCACTTGGGTTGGATAGTGGTCACCGTCCAAAAACTACCTACACGATAACAGCACCTTCTTACTCATCTTAGCTGCTATCTGTCTGTTTGTCTGCCTTCAAGTCATAGCTGCTGACTTGGTGTAGAGAAATCAAACTTTGCAATTCTCATACAGGTTTGGGAGAGACACAGATTCTATGCTACCTCGCATACCTGCTTCATTTCACACTGAAGATCTAAGTAGCAAAAAGAACCTGGATGAAATAAGGTATTGGTAATGTGTGTTTTTAATACTCAGTAAGTGCTCAGGTGCTATGATGATGGATGCCACATAAGAAAAGAGAGAGAGAGAGAGAGATCCCAAGGTGAATTTGCAATACTGAGTGTTAAAAATCCACTTTAGGGCTTGCAAACAGAGGAAATTTGATCTAAAAGCCAGTGACTCTGAACAAATATGGAAATCCCCACCATATCTTTTTCACATTATCACTTTTCTAAGTATAACCATACTTTAGGGGCAAAATCTTAAAGCCCTGAGGTCCAGATTTTTAAATATGTTTAGGCACCTCACTTCCATTGAAATTAATGACATCAATTAAAATCAATGGGACTTTGGCATCGATGGGACCTTTTTCCCCTCAGTTTTCACTCAAGAAAAACTCATAGTAAAGTCACTTCAGTTTAGCTTTGAGTTTTAGATCCAGGAGGGATCCAAGATGTAACACAGGACCCCTGCTCTTTCAGGGTCTGCTCCCGCTCCTACTGAAATCAGTGACACAACAACTATTGATTGAAATGGTGCTCTTGGGAGCGAAGCATGGAGCCATCTGGAGAGTTAACAGAGACTAATTTATAGAAGGAATTTATTTTAGATAGTATTAACTATGATTATGATTTACAACGTTGCCAACTCTGGCAATTTAATTGTGAGTATAGTTTTCTTAAAGCCCCAACTCCGGGAGTCCTGTGATTAAGTGAGAATCTTAGCTCTCGTTTTTTCTAAAAAAGTGAGTTTCTAGTTGTAGGGAAAACCCTGAGAACATGACCCAGGTTAACCTAATTGCTCTGAGATCAGAAGACAAATAAAAAGAACTGAGTTTATTTTTAAAAAGTATCATGTATTTAAACTGATGGCATGATTTTTGAGTACTTCAGGTTAACAACACTGTGATTAATATATTTATGGTAGTGCCTAGGGACTGCCTAAGGATGCGGCCGCATTGTGCTAGGTGCTGTAGAAAGAGTAAGAGACAGTCCTGGCCCCAAGCATCTTACAGTCTATATAGGCAAGACAGATTCGGGGTAGGGGACAAGGAGTATAACACACAATTTGTGATGGTTGGCAACTGTCATGTTAGTGTCAAAATTTTTCTTTTGAATTCTGCTCTATTAGGAGGGGATCAGAGAATGGAAAGGCAAGGGGAGGGAGAGAACTTAAAGAAGGAGGGCAGGGCAGGGCAGAAGAGAGAGGAAAGAGAGGAGGGGAGAACAGAGGGCATTTGGAGTGAGGCTGAAGTGAAGATATTGTGGGTTGGGGACAACAGTCAGTCAGCACAGGGCAGAGGCTGTCCAGAGTCCAACCTGTAGGAAGCATCCAGATGACATCATCAGTGCCTGGCCAGTCCCTGCTACAGTTTCTGCACGGGCGGCTACTCTGCATGCCCCTGTCCACACAGCAGGAGGCTGGAGCGTGGGTCCTATTGCCTGCATCAGGTGGATGGGAGTTCTCCCCTGCACTGTACTTGTTCTGTGGGTGGTCCCGGCTGGGACCCATCTCCCGTCACCTTCCCCCAATGTTGCAGAGTCTGCACAATCTCTCCTGCCCCTTGGTTAGGATCGAACTTTCCTGCCCAAGTGACCACAACTTGAGCTGAGTATTTAGCACATTCCCTAACTCCCGGTCGCACCTCTCTGCCCCCAGCCTGCCATGGTGTCTGCCCCGAGCCCATTCCTGGCTCATCCACTTGTCTCCCCCTCTGCTTCCTGGCACCTTAGCACGTCCCATTTGAAACTGAAGACTGGCGCGGTGTCTGCTTTAAAATCTGAATTCTTCGTGACGGCCCCATCACAACTGCACTGGACCAATTTGGATTTCAACACTGGTGTAAATGAGAGCAGAGTCAGGCTCATGGACTAATCACATGGGGAAGGGAGCTTCTTCCTCTCTCTGGGCCCATTTCTTCTCCCAGCCTGTGTCTGTCTAGTCTCTTTAGAGTGTAAGCTCTTTGGGGCAGGGACTGTCTCTTTTTATGTGAATGGGGCCTTGGTCTTTTCTGGGACCTTTAAAGCAACACCATAGTAGCAGTATGTAATAATCACCCGGAGCAGGCCCACAATGAGCTGTCTAGCAATTTTACCTTGCTTCACATACCTTTTGCAATGAAACTTCAAAGTTGGACGCTGACAGAGCGGCTACATGCCTGCCCATTGGTGTGTAGAACGGCCCAAATCTTCAGCTGGGATAAACTGCTGGAGCTCCATCGAAGCCAAGGAAGCTGCACCAGTTTTCACTGGGTGAAGATTTGGCCCTGCTCAAAAGTCCTTTGAAGTCAATGCAAATGTTTCCAGTGACTTTCATGGAGTTTGCTTAAGGGTCTTATTCAGCACCGTATGTGACTGCCAGGAAAGTATGCTGCAATTAAAGGGTCCGCGGATGTGAAGTCACACTCAACAGGTTTTCTATTAACTGCTTAATGGCGAATTGAAAACCTTTCCCCCCCTGAAACATAGAGCCAAATACATGTAAAAAGCCACTTCAGATCGGCTAATCAGTAACAAGATATGTGTGTGACGATTTTAAAAAGTTGGGGTCAATCAATGTTTCAGCTGGAAAGTGAAATTGTCAGGTAGCTTTAGCCAAATATATAGATGGCATTTAAAATATAATTATACTGGTCAGGGTTCACCTCTGTGTTAATCCAATTTTACATCATTGATTTTGGGCACATTGGGCCAGCTGGTGGAAATCTATGTCATTCCACTGAACCCAGATTTACACCAGTTGGGGCTCTAGGCCATTAATTCGAAATCTTAATCTGAATAAAAATGCACTGAATTTTTTGCTAACTCAATGATTTTCCTTTGGACTGAAATATTCCCCACCAGGGCTTGAAAGCCAGACATTACAGTGTTGTGCTGGGTCAGGAGAACCAGAAAGGGGAAATGTCAAGCTAAAGAAGTGAAATTGACCAAACTGAGCAAACTAGTTTCTTTGTCCAAGATGCTTTGAATGGACGCAGCTCCCCTGACCTCACTGACATGGGCCCACGTGCCTCGGCACTGAATTTGGTCTAGGGTGACCAGATATCACGTGTGAAAAATCAGAATGGTGTGTGTGGTGGTGGTGGGGGGGGGCGGTAATAGGTGCCTATATTAGACAAAGCCCTGAATACTGGGACTGTCCCTATTAAAATCAGGACTCTGGTCACCTAATTTGGACCCCAAAGTAAACAAACACCATACATGGTAAAACGGGAATTTGACATTTAAAATTCTATTTTAATCTTCTCAAGTGTCAGTAGCAGAGATGGGCCTAAAATGGAATGCCTTCATCATAAGTCTATGCAACTAAAGAAAAACAACAAAGACACAGATGAATTTTTCACAGTTTACAAAGAAAGTGTCTTCCAGAGCTGGACAATTGACCATATAAATTAACAGTTGTCAGGGAGAATAGAATGATAGAACTAGAAAGAGAGAACTCAGAACTCAGAAAGAGAGAAAATCTGTGAACATTTGAGCTGAAAGATAATGACCCTGAGCTGGAATCATTTTAGGAGTTCTTCGGATCCCTGCCGCTAGAGGGTGACATAATCATCCCAGATGCTTAAGTGCACCTGTCTTTCTGTCCAGCAGAGAGCAGTGGTGCACATTCACACCAGTCAGTACGTTACCAGCTGTTCTGAAAAGACCTCAGAGTTGAAATGATATAAAGAAAGCTTCGCCTTACCCAGAGTTGCCAAAACATGGCGGAGTTCAGCACCCATGACCGTTCCATTCCCCTCCTTGTCAAACACTCGCAGGCCTTCCACAAAGTCCTCATAGGTGCCCGTGTCTTTGGTCTGGGAGATGTGCTGGAGCATGGGCAGGAAGGTCTCGAAGTCAATCATTTTGCTGTTCATTTCTGTAAGATCACAGGTTCAACAGAAAGATGCAAGGGATTCTGTGGAGACAGTGGGGCTCAGGGCCATTCAGAAGGTGAACAGCACCTTGCAGGATGTGTGCGAGGGAGCTTGGCAAACTGTCAGCTAAACAGAAGGGCAGGAATATGGGACCATGATAAGAACAGAGGGGAGGGAGAGAGAGAGAGAGAGAGAGAGGTGTATGGAGAATGCTAGATAGATGGATATTTGCAGTTGTAGCCGTGTTGGTCCCAGGATATTAGAGAGATAAGGTGGGTGAGTTAATGTCTTTTTACCTCAACATAAGTTGGTCCAATAAAAGATATTACCTCACCCAGCTTGTCTCTCAGATAGATAGGTAGATAGATAGATAGATAGATTAGATATGTGTGAGGGTGGATGGATGGATGGATGGATGGATGGGTGGAAGGGTATGAATTAGGCTAGATAGATAGATGGGTATGAATGGGGATGGGTGGATAGATGGATATGAATGGGGATGCATGGGGAGATGGATGGGGATGATTGGATGGATACATGGGAGGGATGGCTAGATAGATGGAGAAGAATCGGGGTGGATGGATGGATAGATAGATAGATGGGATGGATGGGTGCATAGATGAATATGTATGGGTATGGATGGATACATTATCATGGTTGGGAATGGATACATGGGTATGTATGGGATGGACAGACAGCATCTGCAAGTATTTGAAATATGTAAATGCCATGGAGGGGAAACAATTGTTTAGGGTTAATCAATGCTTATTAATTAAGACTAAGTACATGAAACTGAGCAAATGAAAATTAATATCTGGAAAACAGTCCTGGCAGTGGAATCAGTTTTACTTTGCTGTAGTCTCCCCAGGGCATCAGGGCAGTGGTGGCAGCCCTGTAGCATAGGCATGTTTAAAACTGGGGAGCAGGCAGAAAAGGGGCTGGTTATCAGATGGGCCTTTTCCATCTCTAATTTCTATGATCCTGTGCCTCCCATACTGAGCTAAGGAATGAGGTCCTCGTAAGGTACAGTTCTTTCTTGGATAGCCCCGAAGTCCACCCTTGTGTCATCAGCCAAACTTGCTGTATCTTGATTGATCACAATTATTCAATAAGAGCCTGATCCTCCAAGGTGCTGAGCGGCCTCCATTCCAATTAGCTTAAATGGAGATGGCAGACAGTGTGGGCAGGTCTGCAGGGCTAGATTGTAGGTGTGGGTCAGGGAGACTCAGCCCTGCATTCCTATGAGCAGATATATTGAGTGTGGGGAGCTTTCAGAGGAGACCTGAAAACCCAACATTAAAGATCACGTGACACTTTTTTTTAAAGAGCAGAGAACACCCTACAATCCAGTCTACCTATCTGCTCATTTCACCCTCCGAATATCTGAGCACCTGCTCAACAGAAATGAATTTTATCCTCAAGGCAATCCTGTGAGGCAGGGAAGTATCATTATCCCCATTACAGAGACGGGGAATCGAGGCAGAGAGAGATTAAGTGTTGAGGGCTGAATGCACAAAAGGAGATAGGTGCCCAAGTCCCTGTTTTAGGTACCTCAGTCTCCGTTTTGGGACCACTGCAATGCTGAACCCTGAAGGCACCTAAACACGCTTGGCACCTATGTCTCTGCAGTATGAGTTCCCTCGTCACCTATGTTTCTACCTTTGGATGTGCACACGGCTGCCTCCTTGTGGGTGCCTAGGGGCATGAGCCCCAAAGCCATCCACAAACCAAGGGAAGATGGCTATGTGGACGCCTCCCTCACCGGAGGGGCCCGATCCAGAAGGTGTGCCCAGAGGCTGCCTGCGAGCCCCCATAGGGGAGCTTACCTAAAACAGCTGGGGGTGGGAAAGAGGAGAAGATGTGGAATAGGCCTTCCCTCACAACTTACAGCCCAATGGTTAGGATACGCACCTGAGAGAAGGGATCTGAACAGGGATCTGCTACCTCTCAGTTGAGTGCTCTAACCTTTGGGCAATGGGCTTTTCTCATGTGGGGCTCCCTCAGTCTCTCCTGTTGCAGACTCTCCCTCCCTCCCTCAGTCTCTCCTGTTTCAGAGAAGGGAGAGCATACCCACATGAGCATGACTCCATAGCCTGCTGGTTAGAGCACACCCAGGATGGGGGGGGACCCAGGATCCAGTTCTCCTGTTCCAATGGGTCCTTAATTATATATCTGCAGTGCAATAGCTTCTCCACTTCAGGCAGAAGGAGAGGTGAACCAGGGGTCTCCCACATCCCAGGTGAACACCCTCACCACCGGGCGAAAAGGTCTCTTCTCCCCCTGGCTTCTTGCTAAAATGGCATGAGGCACCTAACTCCAAGGAGGGTTCCCGGCTTCAGAATCACAAGCAGAACTAGGTGCCTCCCTGCAGCTGGAACTCAAGTGCCTATCTCTGTGAGAGAGGACACACCCCTCTGGCCAGCATCTCCCAATGGCTAGCTTAGGCGGCTGCCTGCCTTGTGTGGTGGCTTTGGTGAATCACAATGTAAGGTTAATTAATTAGCCTCTTAGAGTTGATATGGCAACTTCCACCTTTTCATGTTCTCTGTATGTATGTATATATATATATATATATATATATATCTTCTTACTATATGTTCCATTCTATGCATCTGATGAAGTGGGCTGTAGCCCACGAAAGCTTATGCTCAAATAAATTTTTTAGTCTCTAAGGTGCCACAAATACTCCTGTTCTTTTTGCGGATACAGACTAACATGGCTGCTACTCTGAAAAATGTAAGATACCTATATCTCCCCATTCATGTGTAAGAGCTTAGGTGCCTAACTCAGGCTTTGAGAATCACTGTGATTTTTCCAGGCACCTAGAAGTTAGTTGTTGTGACACTCATCATCATAACGCCGAATTCCTTTTGAGCATTCAGCCCTAAGTGTCTTGCCCAGGGAATGCATAGTAGAGCTAGGAATTGAGATCAGAGACCCCAGATTCCACTCAAGTGCCTTGACCACAATGACCATCTCTTCTCATTGCCCCTGATTGACTTGGAACCCCAGAGGAGGCTGCTCCAAGTTGTTATGTTAACCTCAATCAATCTTTCCACCAATCGAGGGAGACACGATCCGACTGGCCTGACAATTTACTCCTGGAGATCTCTCACTGAAAACAAACAGAAAGAGGGTCACTGACCTTCTGGTTTGGGTCTGCCAAGGACTTTGTGGACCTCCACTTGGGTTGGATTCTGCCCCAAAGCCCTCAGAACATCTCCACACTGCGCATATGTGATCTTCATCTCAGAGCTAGGAGTTCTGTCGAAGAGCGAGAAGGCTTCCTTAAATTCTGGGAGACACAAAGAGAAAAACACAGAGAGAGAGATAAAGTAATAGCCTGTCTGAACCTTCCCCCCAAACTCTCACTCAACCTGACCTTGAACTTTTTGGTTTGCAATTTGGAAGAGTTCATTAACATTGTTGTTCTCTGATATGTTTGCATTCCTCCTCCACCACACTTCCTGCTTCCAGCTGGGAATGGAATTAAACAGGTCAAACGGTTCTTCTTGTGGTATTTCCGACTCAGGGGAAATACAGGAAAGCTCATGGGAAAGCCAGACCTTGAGAGCTATGCACACCAGTGAGAGTGCGCTCCATGGCCCAGAACTCTCATTGGCTTCAATAGCAGCTCTACATGTTAATTGCTTGCGTAACAATCCCCTGCATGAGTCATCCGTAGGGTTTTACAATACAGGAGCTTCCTATTCCATTTGAGTTAAAGGGGCATCTCTACTGGCTGGTAGCATTTGCAGGCTGTTCTCTTGTAGTGGATGCTCACTTGACACACACTGCCAGTGTGGGGATCAACCCCCAAGACGTTGGGGTGCTTATCCAGGGTGAACCCTACCTCTGACACTTGAGGTGACTAATTATAATACAGCCCCTTCACCCCTTCAAGAGGTATTGTCAGTAAAGACAGGCTAATGTAATGGCCTAACTGTACAGTCTTTGCTCAGATAAAAGCCCATTGAACATAATGACTGAACGACGATTGAACGAATTCAACCTAAGGGAACTATATAGTGAGAATAATTGACTGCTAAAGACGAACAATGTAATAGTGGTTAGCAACCGACTAGGAAGCTTCCCTCTTGGCAATCTGTTGAAGCAACGGCAGAACAGGGAGGATTGGTGTTGCTATTTGAAAGCCCTGGGAATCAGAAAGTCTTGTAGGCCTTAAAAGTTAAGGGCTAGATTCTGAGCGGCACAAAGGAGTAGCTGAGTAGCACAATGGAGCCAGAATTTGGCTGTAGTGTAAAGATGGTAGGAGCTGGTTCCTGTACCAACAGGTCACCTATGCTGTGTGTCAGGGACAGGCAGAGGCAGGCAGTGGGCATGCAGGGAGTAGCAGAACAGAGCTCCACTCTCCGCTACTTCAATGCACAGTTGGCATATGGTCTCTTAGGGGTTGTAAGCAGTTGTCATAATCAAAAGCAGCCCCTAGGCTACTCTAGCTGCTGTTGGGACAGCTTGAAAATCAGCCAATAACTTATACCACGAAACGTTTTCAAGAATGATAGACATTATTGGCGGGTGGATTTGAAATGTTCTGCTCTGTGATGAGGAAGTGACTTTGCAACACTAGAACTGTCAAACTTCCTGTTTCACTGTTCCTGCGTGACCCTTGCTTCGCTGTAAATGTGAAGACCTTGAAGTGCAGCAATAAATACATAACCTCACACCCCGCGGTCAGTGCCAGGTTACCATCCAAATCTGTTATTTCAAATTGGAAAGAAAGGCCCAGGCAGTCAATGATGCGTAATACGCCCATTATCCCATGTTCTCCTGGTTGGGCTGGGAATGGATTGAACTGGCATTGGCAATGGGTATGTATTGGACGGTGTATTTCTGGTCTCTTTGGGACCAGATTCCTTAATGGCTGGACGGGGGAGAAGAACACAAGCTATTCAAGCTGAGAATGTAGGAAGCAATTAGTCATAATAATATATGCACTGAGCCTGCAAGTGGTTTAATGGCTAACTTAAGTATAGAGGAGGGACGAGCATCCCCGGTTTCACTGCTCTGAGTGCAACTGTGCGAGCCATTGAGCTCAGAAAGAGGGATGCTTTTGTATACGGCCACAAGCGATCCCCCAAAGCCATAGGCCTTGTGCTCTTGTGAGAGCGCACTTTCATTACGATAAAGAACCACCCGAGCTGCAGGTGACTATGGCGCAGCATGTCCTATTACAAGATGCTGCAAGAGGCCCAGTTTCAAATCAAGTTCAGGCCTGCCCTTAAGCTTTCTCGGGGCTTCCACGGCACGGTGAGAGGTTAAGCATCTAAGATAGATAGGTGGATTTCCCTGCTGCCCCGAATCCCAACAGAACCGCTGGAAATGGAGCAAATTGGAATACCACGCACTATGGCGTTCTCTGTCCAGCCATCAGCAAGGGTACCATGAGATGAGCCCCATGCTGTAGCAAATAATTCCCAGGGGATCTGGTGTCTGCCCTGTCTATGGGGACAACGCCCAGGAGAGGGAAAGAGAGAGAGAGAGCAAGAAGAAAAACAGAGAGACAGGGAGAGACAGAGAGACTGTGCATATCTAGGAAGGGAGAGAGGGGATGCAGAAAGAAGCAGTGGAAGAAAAGAGCAGGGGGGTAGAAACAAGCAAAGTGCTGCAGGAGGAAAAAGGAGAGTGGAGAAGGAAGGGACTAACAGGGAAAGAAAGAGAAAGCTGCCAGGAGATGCCAGTGGAAAGAATGAAAAAATGGAAATAAAGGAGAGAGATGATAAAAAATGAGAGGAGAAGTGAGCAAAATTCTGAGTGCAAACTAATGAATAAGTGAATGAAACAGGATCCAGGGAGGGCTAAGGAAATCTAGTCTCACCAGACTCCCATGACATGCAGACTGGGGAGAGAAAGGCAGACAGGAGAGGAATAACTGCAATATTAAGGGCCAGATTCAGTAATGTGTAGCTGTTAAAGCTAGAGTGACAATTGTGATAATCCAGCCTAGGGTCCTGCATCACACAGGCCAGAGAACCTCATTCCTGCATTGAGCCCCACCACTGGTGGTGGGACTGGAGCCTAGAGGTTGGTGAGCATGGACTCCAGTGAGACTGCCCATGTGAACAACTGCTCACCAGCGTCAGGGGCTCATCCTCTGACCCATAGTCCACAGAGCGCTAGGAGGTGAAGGAGAGATGGAATTAGGACAAGTCTGTGATGGGAAGTACCTGCTTGGTGATGCACCCAAGCACAAGGTTTGCGAGGTGGGTATAAAACCAATTCTTTGGCAACATTTACTTCTCCTGACATGAGACACATTTCTGGTGACTGTATTTGTTGGCGTACAAAGGTGGAAAGTCTCCACAAGCGATCAGAGCTGGAACCTGGATCTGGGGCATGGATTGAAGGGTTAGAGGATCTTTCTCATAGACTTTAAGGTCAGAAGGGACCATCATGATTATCTAGTCTGACCTCTTGCACGTTGCAAGCCACAGAACCTCACCCACCCAGTCCTGTAATTGACCCCTAACCTCTGGCTGAGTTACTGCAGTCCTCAAAGTGTGGTTTAAAGACCTCAGTTACAGAGAATTCACCATTTACCCTAGTTTAAACCTGCAAGTGACTCATGCCCCATGTTCAGATGAAGACGAACCCCCCCGCCCACCCTAGTCTTAGCCAGTTTGACATGGGGGGAAATTCCTTCCTGACCCCAAATATGGGGATCAGTTAGACCCTGAGCATATGGGCAAGACCCACCAGCCAGACACCTGGGAAAGAATTCTCTGAAGTTACTCAGAGCCTTTCCCGCTAGTGTCCCGTCTCCAGCAGCTGGGGATTTTCTAGATTTGTCTGTCCTCATTATTAACTGACTGCTAGCTTGTTGGGCCTGATTCACCCAAAGGCCCCTTTACATGCTTTGCCAGTGTAAAGGGACCTTGATGTGGATGTAAATGAACCTTTCCACCGGAGCCTTAGTGTAAATGAGAATCTGGCCCAATAACTTAATACTAAATCAGTTTCCCAAGAAGCAGCCCACTTCACCAGAGAACCGTCCTTTCTTGGACTCGCCTCTCTTTTACCACCCCAACCCACGTGTGCGTGGCTTTCAAAACCATTTATTTTGTGACCCTCCCGTGGCTCATCTGTAACAAACCAGGGTGACATACATACAGGCTCAATAAGCTGTCAATGCGGATTGAACCCAGCTCTTTCTGCACCCATCTCCCAGGCGAACGGCAAACTCTCTTAGGTGTAAGTAGCAGGTTGTTCTACTTATGGAGGCCACATACTAGATGGCGATATGATCCTGGGATATGCTTGTAAAGTGTGGGTTCTGTCCCCCTCCAGTGGCTGCACCATGCTGAGGATAACAGCCTGCTACTGCTGCCAGCTAAAAGAGTTACTCCTTCAGTTCCAGCGGTGGAGGTCCATGCTAAAGGTACTAGATTCAAAGCCTGCTGACTGCTGGAGGCTACAATCACATCTCTTCACCCGCAGTGACACACCCAGACCACAGTCTGAGAATCATAGAACTAGATCAGGGACCACTCAGGGCGCTGAAGTCTGGTTGTCTAAGAACAAGAACCATAGACTGGGCTTGGCTAAGCTCCTTCACTTTGATGGTTTGCCAGGGACAGAAAGAGGCTCCTTCTGTGCTCTGACCACTTAGACATCCCGGCCTCTGAAAAATTCATGGCCTTTGAGATAGAAAACAAAATGCCCTTTTATCGTACTGCCTGGAGTGAAACAAATTGATGCCTCTGGAAAGCAGACGTGGAAAGAGACAAACTTGGGGATAGAAGCCTGGCCAGATTCAACACCAGACACGGTGCAATCGGTCTGTTTCCTCCACCCTTTGCTGCCAAGAATGAGGTTCTCCCCAGCCTGGCTGGTTATCACCACGCCATTTGCTGCGAACCTGTCCGAAGATCATGGCCCTTCCATCACCGTGGGCAGAAGGTGAAAGTGGCGGCTCTGGCCTGCCATTGTGGTGGCTCTTGCCTGACTACAGCTGAAAAACACACCGGGTTTTACTCGCAGTGTTTCTCTCTCATTTGCTTTGGCCTGTCCTTAACGATTTGAAAGTCCTTGCCAGCAGGAGCTCCGATCTCCGTCTGGCTCATTCAGTGGCGCTCGCAGAGCTGTGTCTTTGAGTTCCAGCGCAGACCTTGGCCTGATGCTGCCGTGCATTGCTTGGGGGCAGGCAGGAGGGAAAGGGCTGTTGCACTGTGGGAAAGCAGGTCTGTTCTGATTCCATTAGCCCCCTCGGCAATGCTGCGATTTGGGAACTTCCACCGAAACACCCTCTCGAAGACATTGCTGAAGTTCCCAAAATCTACCCATCATCTTAAACTGTCCAGACCAAACAGCAATGGGACAGGCCTCTCTCTGTTTCCTCGTCTCTGTATTTCTCCTCCTTCCTGGGCACTCTTCATTTTGGGGCTCTTCCCCACCCCATCTCTCTGGTCTCTCCTCTCCCTGTAGTAGCAGGATGAGCGGCAGTTCCACTCCACGTTCCACTCCACGGGGGGGAAACTCACTCGAACGCCTCCACTCTATCTCCCTCTGCCTATTGCAGAATCAAACAGACCAGATTGCTCTTGTCACTTTCTTGCTGCAGCTGACTCCTTACCCAAAGGGAAAAGGGGCCAGGCATCTCCTTTGATGAAACTCCTAGGTTGAGCCCAGAAGGCAGCAGGGAAAGATCAGGGCTTGATCTACAGCTCATTGAAATCAATGGAAAGACACCCACTGCCAATAACTTCAAGGCTCCAGTCCACAATGAGGGTCAGGAAGGAATTGCACCAAGGGCCGGACGGGCGGGCAGTATTTTTAGCTCATTCAGTTCGTGATGCCTTTACTGACCGGTGCTTCTGCCGGCAGTACCCTCACAGCATCCACACCACGGTATGTGGAAGCGTCAATAGAGCAGAGTGGAGTTGGTATGGGCTGGGATTTGGTGTCCTGTAGTGTTCTTCCTCCCCTCAGTAACTCCCACTGTTGCTGATGCAGTGCGGGAGGGGTGTGTTGCGCTTCATGGACGCAAAGGCTGACGTGGTCCCTGCCTGCGGGTCCCACTTTGAGACTGTCACTAGATAATATGGCAAACCTGGATTCTCAGCTCTGTCTGGTAGCCTGTGGGTGAAGGAGATGGGCATGGCTCCCTGATTCGAGGGATGGTCTATACCAGCCCTGGACCTGCTGCACTTTAGAGCAGCCTTAGGGCTGCTCCAAAATACACCATATATCTGTGGTCTCCAGAGGTTCTCTCCTGGCTGAAAGTCAGCAGAGTACAGCAGTGCTCCAGCCATGCCCTCTCCTCTACCCTCCCCTACATATCTCCTATACCAAGGACCATTGGGGCAGTGGGAGGGGACAGAGCATAGGAGCCAGAAAGGGACTCTCCAGCCTTAGGAGAATCACCTTTTAGGGGCAATCCAGCTGTTTTCCAACCCCTTTGTGCCATTGAAATGGTGCAGGGGGGCTGGCTTGCAGCTCAGAATGTGGCCCTGTGAGCTCAGCATTTGCTCACACACAACCTTGGATGCCAGTAGCTGTGTTCAGTGAGATGGAAACTGTTGTCCAAGACATGGGGCGTTTCTCTTACCCTTTGTGGAAAGCTCTCTGGGATGTGCTTCAGCGCAGCATCTCATTGGGAGCAAAGTGGCTCTGTGTCAAGCCACACAGTCTGGGCCCCAGAAATGGACACACACGGAATCTCTAGTCATTTTTTTAAATGATCTATTATTGTCAGAAGGGAAACTGAGGCACAGGGTGGTGAAATTACTTTCCCAAGTCTTGCAGTACATCAGTGGCAGAACCTATGGCTCAAGACAAAAGGCATGAATCCAATACGTCCTGGATCAGAAAAACCCTGAAAGTAAGAAACCCATCCTCCTTCCCTTCAATCAGCCTGTGGCACCATACCCATAGGGGAGTTTTCCCCTGTGCTGATAACCAGCTTGTCAGCTCTACCTTTCAAACATTTGAGAACCTGTTAAAAACCCCATCAGACGTTCAACCACAAAGCATGAATTATGTCTAAACAAATCCCACATTGGGTGCCAAGCTACAGCCAGCTACAGCATGTGGTATTTGCAGCACTGTATGAGATCGGCTTCCGTGTCAGTTCCTGGGACCGGGGT
This sequence comes from Chelonia mydas, assembly GCF_015237465.2. Taxonomy (NCBI): domain Eukaryota; kingdom Metazoa; phylum Chordata; order Testudines; family Cheloniidae; genus Chelonia; species Chelonia mydas. The sequence continues at coordinate 256,297,879 of NC_057850.1, forward strand.
GGCCGGCTAGGAAATTGAACTTGATGTTTTTCCTTCAAATGAAATAAAATAAAATAAATGCTCTGAGTTCCATTATGTAGCTGCAACAGATTAAATTCCAATTTAACTCAGGGAAAAGTTTTCAAAGGCAAAGAAGGGCTGTTTTTTTTTTTTTTTTTAAAGAAAGGACATATGGTTACATTGAGTGATTTTATTCTTTCTCATTGGGGCGTTTGTGTTGTCCTTTATGTAATAAATCTGCTTTGCATGTCTGTAATCTGAACGATGTGTGATTTTCAACCCTCTGCCGAGCACCGCAGAGCCATTTGGGAATGTGTCTTAATTTCATCAAGGAGTAAATTAAAGTGCCCTTCCCCTCAGTGTATTGTGCAGCATGTCTCCATGGCAGGCATGGTAAGAACAGGGCAGACACGGCTCAGGGATCAAGTGCGGTGAGATCGAGGAGGAGATGTGTGTAGCTTATAAGAAAGAAAGCGTTGGTCATTGTGAGATAAACAAGCCGTGCTCACCAGGTGGGTAAGGGTCAGGAGATAACACCTCATCCAAAGGGACAAACAATGGAACTAAAAAAACCCACTTACTGTTCTGAAGGAACATTTGTGTGGAAAGTCTCTGTTCCCCTCTGCAGCATCTCGGTGTGACCAAGCGTCATCAGGCCAACCATATGACCAAGTACCATCAATGATCACTTCTCCAGACTCCGTCAGAGGGCCCACCTCACCCCTGCTTTACATGCTAGATGGTGACTTGCCCAAAGAAGTCAGTCTCTCTTGCACCCCTGCAGGGTCTGCCTAGATCTTGGGTCCAGCAGCACAGGGGCCAGGAGGTGCTATGCACCAGCTTACTCCATGCCCAGAACCGGGAGCAGGGGGCACTGGTGGAGCCTTGGCTCTGCCTTTTCTCCTTGCAGAGAGATGTTGTAAATTGCTTCTGACATAGACCACTACTCTCCCCACCACGTAGCAAGAGACCAATGTGCTAGACACCGTGCATACACACAGCCAGGGAACTGCTGTGGAAGGATCTGGACCCAAACAAAATTAGCTATCAAAGTAAGAAAGAGAAAAAGAAGAGAGGGACATTTCAACAATTGTTTGGTACATAGGCCTCGTCTACACTACAAAATTATGATAGCACAGCTATGTCAACAAGGAGTGTGAAAAAAACCACACACAGCCCAGCCGACACAGCTATGCTGGCAAAACCCCTCGTGTAGACGCAACTAGGCCATACCTACAAGATGTAGGGGCTCTGTCCTGGGAAGCAGTGACTCTGACAAAGTTTTGGAGGACATGGTGGATAATCAGCTGAACATGAGCGTCAAGTGTGACTGAGGGTGTGTCTACGCTGCTATTAGACACCCGCCGCTGGCCTGTGCCAGCTGATTCGGTATAAGGGGCTTGGCTAATGGGGCTGTTTAACTGCAGTGTAGATGTGTAGCTTGGACTGCAGCCTGAACTTTGGGACCCTCCCATCTTGCAGGGTCCTAGAGCCAGGGCTCCAGCCTGAGTTGAACATCTACACCGCAATTAAACAGCTCCCTAGTATCAATCCTGCAAGCCTGAGTCAGCTGGGTATGGTCCAGCCATGGGTTTTTAATTGCAGCATAGGCATACCCACTCTGGCCAAAACAGCTAATTTAATTCTTGGATGCATAAGCCGGGGAATCTCAAGTAGGAGAGAAGAGGTTATTTTACCTCTGTATTTGGCCCTGGTGCAACCAGTGCTGGAATCCTGTGTCCAGTTCTGGTGCCCATAATTCAAGAAGGAGATTGATTAATTGGAGGGAGTTCAGAGAAGAGCCACGAGAATGATTAAAGGATGAAACATATGCCTTATAGTGATATATTCAAGAAGCTCAATTTACCTTAACAAACGGAAGGATAAAGGGTGACTTGATTACAGTCTATAAATGCCTAGATGGGGAACAACTATTCAGTCTAGCAGAGAAAGGTCTAACACAATCCCATGGCTGGAAGTTGAAGCTAGACAGATTCAAACGGGAAGTAAGGCATACATTTTTATCAGTCGGAGTAATTAACCATTGGAGCAATTTACCAAGAGTCAAGGGTCCTGACATGAGTGCCGGGGACTTGACTAGATGACCTCTCAAGATTCTTTCCAGTCCTATGATTCTATTCTATGATCCTATGGTGGATTCTCCATCATTGACTATTTTAAAATCAAGTTTGGATGTTTTCCTAAAGGATTTACTCTAAGAATTATTTTTGGGAAATTCTACGGCCTGTGTTGTACAGGTGACCAGACTAAGATGATCACAGTGCTCTCCTCTGGCCTTGGAATCTATGAATCTATGGCGGCAAAGTGCTAAAGTTGTATGGGGAGGTGGTGTAGCCATGCCAGTACGTCTGTTGGTTTACACTGCATCTCCACTAGGGGGCTCAGCAGACATAGCTATACCGGCAAAGGCTCTGTAGTGTAGACAAGCCCAAAGAAACATGACCTCTGAAACCAGCTGAGGATCTGGCTCCAGACATGAAATTAGGGACAACCCTATTTTGCTTAAGCCCAGAGAAAAACCACAGTTGTGATGTGCCTTTTACTCACATTGGAGTACGCTCTCACTGTTAGGTTTTGTGCCCCTGCCTTTAGAGAGAACTTGCCCTGACCAGAGCGTTTATCTGTTGCCATGGAATTACCCCAGTGGACTGCTGGCATTATGGGGTAGAAAGCTGGGGTGATATGACAGTTTGTTCAGTGACTAAGGCACTGGCTGGGAACTGGAGATACGGGGGTTCTAGTCCCCACTCTGTCCTGCTGAGTGACCTTGGGCAAGTCATTAGCTCATCTGTTCCTTCCCCCAACCCCCATTGTCTGTCTTGTCTATTTATCCCATAAGGGACAAGGATTGTCTTTTTCTATGCGTTTGTACAGGACCTAGCGCAGTAGGGCCCCAATTTCAGTTGAGGCCACCAGGTGCGACCATACCACAAATAGCAAAGCTGTTAATTAAGTATCTTCTTTGTCAAGTTAATTATAAGCTCCAGAGGCTGTGTTCATTCCGCCCACCGCCACCACCTGGAAAGAGAAGCAAATACTCCTCACCTTCAATCTGATCGGGCGTGAATTCAAGCTGAAAGAGAGCAAGAAAAAAAAGTCACAGTTTAGTCCCTCTGCTGATGTACCTCAAGGACTGCGATCTCTGACGTATGGTGCTGGCCACTGCTGGAGAAAGGCTACTTGGCTAGGTTGACCCCTGGTGTGATCCAGTCTGGCACTTCCAATGGGCCTGTGGAAACCCTCTGTGTAGAGAGGGTCAATGTGAAATAGGGTGAGGAAAATAGGGCCCTGCCACTGTCAACCCAGCACCTTTCTCTGCTCTGTTTCTGATCAAGGATTGTTTTATTAAAAAATTGAAAATATGTCCCATTTTCACTCGGATGGATGGAAATCAAAATGTGAAAATATGGCCACTTATTTAGATTACTCAATCAGCACTGAAAATCTGGCCCATAATGCCCAAAGCTAGGCGCTGACTAAATGATTTCACTATTCACTACTCTTTGCCTCAGTTTCCCCATCTGTAAAATGGGGATAATGACCCTGACCTCTTTTGTAAAGCACTCTGAGATCTACAGATGAAAAGCACTAGAAAGATCTAGGGATTATTCTCAAGGTAACTTTTCTTTCCCAAGGACAATATTTTACACCCACTATTACTTGCGAGTGAACCACGGTGTTTGTTTTAGCATGACACTGTTATTTGGAACGAGTCCAGCTTTCACTAGTGTTTTCTCTGCCAGCCATTGTGTTTCTGAGCCCTTTGGGGCAAGGACAGTTACTGATTATATGTTTGTACAGCACCTAGCACAATTAACCTCATGTGGTTGTGGCCTTTGTGTGTGTGTGCAGGGAGTTTGCACCGACATTGTTTCTTGCATTCTTTTAAACAACGCAAGCAAGGAGTCCCCAAAATGGAACCAATGTGTTTCTCTTCTACGGCAGGCTAAGGAATTCTAATGTTAATAACGAGGTTCTTAACTAACCAGGGCAGGGCTGGGTTAGGGATTAGAAATGCTGAGGATGGGAAGAGGCCCAGAAATCCATCAAGGTCTGTATCGTGGTGATGAGGTGGCATTTGTGCCCTGCAAGATTTTTTTCCACTCAGTCCTTTTTAAAGCTATTAACACACATTGTGCTGGACAGCAAAACCCACAAACCCATCGGTTTGTGCACAGAGCTATTCCGTTGCATGCAAAAGCCTGCAGTGCCCAGACCCATGTGTTTATTAGTGTCAGGTCATGCTCCCTGGTTCAGTAGTCCATGAGCTTTGGTACCATCTGCTTCTTGAAATTCTTTCTGATCTGTGAATACCTGAGGTTCTCCACTGCATAATCCACAGAAGACAGGATGGAGAGAGAGAAATGTGTGTAGGCAGGGGAGGGGGTAGATAGATAGATAGATAGATAGATAGATAGATAGATAGATAGATAGATAAAGTGTGTATATGGGGTAGATATAGAGGTGTGTATGGGGATGGATGGATGGCTAGATAAATTAGATAGATACTAAGTCTGCTCTTAATACTAAGGATGAGTATTATTGTCTGTTCAGTGACCTCTTTAACCTTCCTACAACCCACACCTGCCTCAATGCTCCTTTCCACCTGCTGAACCTACTCCAAACCCTTTCACAAGCATTCTGCTCTGAATTCCCCCCTTGCTGGTCAACCCACCCACTAACCCTTCCTCCCACAAGTCCTCACGCCCTCCTCCCTCTTTCCCAGCCATTGAATCCTCCCGCTCCCCTTTTCCCCTGGAAGGCAAACGGGGACCCCTGTCTGGGTCACAGGAGTTCCTGGGCTTGCTAAAAGAATAGGACGTGGCTGGAGCAAGATATCATGGGAGTTGTTTGCCTGGGGTGGCCCAGGGGCTGGCCTGTTGTTTGGATTAAGTGCCCTTCCCGATGATCGCTAGTCACACCTTCTGCAGTCATTGTGGAGCGTAAACTCCACAGGGATCCCCAGCCAGCTTCGGTGACTCACAGCAGCCCATGCTGAGTGACTTGCCCCAGGCCCTGACAGAGCTAGGAACAAAACCCTGGTCTCCTAGCCCTGCACTGTAATCTGAGCCTATTCTTCCTCTCCCCGGGCGTAAGCGGGTCATCTGAGGTCTGTCCCCATTAACTGGGTTTCCTGATTCTCTCTGTCTACATTACATGGTAGGTGATGTATCACCGTTGTCTGTCTTGTTATTCCAGCACTTATACTCATGGTCTGGGTACAGACTAAAGCCCAGATCCTCAAAAGCCTTTGGCAGTTAGGAGCCTAAATACCTTTGAGGATCTGGGCCAAATTTCCTGTGTTTGGGGCAACCACTCAGGGGTGCTGTGCAGGGAAGAAGGGAGGTAGGGCCAGGTCAGGGCTTTAGCCTGCACAGATCTGCCATGCCAGGTACCTCTCCCTTCCAAGCTGTACTCTCTGACCCTTCTCCTCCCTCAGCCTGTGGAGAAGCTAAATGGGGGAGTCTGGCTGCATGGGGAGCAGTGGCTCGCCGAAGCTCTGGCAGGGGTCTTATTGTTGCTCTATGCAGTGACCAGTGCTCTCAGGCGAGGAGTAAGCATGAGGCTCTACCTCCTGTGTGAGAAGATGTGGGAGGTTGTGGCGAAGGTTAGGGAGAGGGAGGAGAGCAGTGCTGCTTCCGGGGCTAGGGTCTGGCTGGTTGACTGGCCTTGCTTAGAGAAGGGCCCAAGCTACGACACGTAGCTTCAGGTCTGCTCAGGGGCAGGGTTTCATTGCGGGCCCATTTCTTGCAGGGGAAACAAGAATTCTGTCTTCTGAAAAATGTCAACATGGCCACGTTTGGTTTTGTTTCCACATCAGAACGAGTCTAGCCCTGATGAAAATGTTCATGAAACCACAATGAAAGCCCCGCCCTGTGAGAGGCACTAGCCCAGCAGTGAGCACGCCCTCCCTGATTCAGAGCAAGGTCTTGAACCTGGGTTAGATTCGGAACTTCAGCTGAGTCATGGGAACCCAGGTTCTGGGCTATTGGCTATAACGGGGCAGACCAGAGATTCTACCCTGGACCTGAGGATCCTTCCTGACATTTCTGTTGACACTGATACATTTTTGCAAAAAGTTGCAGTTTTGACAAATTTGACACTCTCCGATGGAGTAATCTTTTCTGTAAAAAATTCCCAACCCGCTCTAATCTCTAGCCTGCAGCCACTAGAAGAGAAACCCACAAACCCTCAGGGTGTTGAGGGCTAAACCTAGCAGCCCATGGGAAACATGAGTCTCCAGTGCTCAATCTCCACTTCTCCAGGGTCACCAACCAAAGAGGAACAGGGACCACGTGCTCACACTTTAGTCTCTCCTATACTATTGGTGCTTTGGTCCCGGCCTGCGGCCAAACCACCCTGAGGTCTTTGGGTGGCTGACGAGCAGCAACCCGCCTTGACAGGGGACGGCCATCTCCAGCCTCCTCCTTGCAAGCATACTTTTTCAGAAGAGATTTTTTGAGGGCCTGGGGTCGCTCTTTGTTCTTTTAAATGCTAAGCCAAGTTGGCAGGGAGGCTTCAGTCTGTAAAGTGATAGCCTCTTTCTTTGATTGAGAACATGCTCCTCTTTCTTTTTCATAGCATGGGGAATTCTGAGGCATCAGCAGGAGACGTAGGGCCGCTTTGCAGAAACTGAGAGAGTTTCTGGCAACATTCGGCCCCAGAAATGTAAAACATTTTAACCTCACTCTTCCCCTTCAGCAACATGAGCTTGGATTCTCTGACCACTTATTGAAGGCTGGCTCACCTCCTTCTCTCCCCCCCCCCGCTCCCCCCAACACACACACACACACACACCACACCACAAGCCTTGCAGCAGATGTTTGTTCAGATGTTCTTAACCAGCAAAGTAATATGAAAAATTAAAAACACCCTTGGATAAATGGCAGGGGAAGCCAAATATTGTGTGTGCTGGCTGCTTAAAGGAGAAGACCATAAAGGGCTGGGCTGGGTAGATGGTGCGTTGCAGGAATTACCCTGTAGCTGGGCCTCCAAGGGTATGTCTACACAGCAACCAGACACCAGTGGCTGGCCTGTGCCAGCCGAATCAGGCTTGCAGAGCTGTTTCATTGTTGTGTAGACGTGTGGGCTCAGGGCTGGAGCCCCCACTCTAGGACTCTACGAGGTGGGTGGGTCCCAGAGCCCGGAAGTCTACACAGCAATGAAACAGCCCAAGCCAGAGTCCACTGGTGCAGGCCAGCCAGAGTTTTTTCTTTGCTGTGTAGACATACCCCAGAGTGAATTCTGGCTGACTCAGAATTTCCCGAGAGTCACATAGCAGAGGTCCAGGACTGACTAGGCTATCGAGTCCAAAATATCTTCTCACCCCTAAAGACAGTCCTCTCAGACACAGCCATGTTGCTTTTCCACGGCTCCACAAAGGACTGTGGGAGTGGGTGGGTTGCATCAAGGTTGCATCCCAGGTGGCCTTTGAGTCCCACGTGGATAAAATTGAGAACCTCTGCTCTGTAGCCCAGCATTTCTGTCATGGGATGTCACAGTTACAACACTATGAACCTGCAGTAGTAACCCCACCACCCACAACAAAGCAACACAAACAGCATTGTCACAGTTTCAGGGTAACTGCACCCTTGTTCCCTCTCCATGGTCCACTCCAACAGTCTCAAGTCTGGCGTCAGGCCCCCAGATATGGTGTCTTTGGGCAGGGACAGAGTGGCTCCTTTCTAACCATGCATTTTAAGTCTTCACAGCTCCTGCCATGTACTGTGATACCCCCAGTGAGCCAGTCTACCCTATAAGCCAGCACCTGTGCGTTGCTTTCTCTCTGAGACCAACAGTGACCACACAGCTCTTCCAAAGCAAAGTACATTTATTCTTAGGGCAAAAGCATCACAGAGAAAACATATAAAACAATAAAAGGGTTTAAATGCGCACTAAATGTACCAGGAATTGCTCATCTTTTGCAGTAGGCCAATGTCCCTTCCACCTCTTCAACAAGGGTTGGGGCCTCCCCGTGGACAGAAGGGCCTGGCCCTTCACTGAATCAAAATGAAGCTCCTGGGTCTGTTTAAACTCAACCTTTTGTACCAAAAGCCCTCTCTTTGTCTCTTGGTCTCTCGAAAAGAGATGAAAACAGTCCCTTGCCCTGATCTGACAGTCAAGCTTTATAGACAGGCTTAGGTTTTTCATTAATCGCCCCATAGTGATTCCGGGAACCCCCAGATACACCTCACCTGTATTGATACCAAAGTCTATGAGTATTATACAACTCATGTTGCCTGGTCCATCTCAATATAATGGCTTTTTGAGATTTTCATGCTTTCAATGTCAAATACAACAAGGTTCCCAAAGATACTGACTGTGCTTGCAATATCTGTCACAATCATAGAATCAAAGGACTGGAAGGAATCTTGAGAAGTCATCTAGTCCAGTCCCCTGCACTCAGGGCAGGACTAAGTATTATCTAGACATACCCTTACAGGTATTTGTCTAACCTACTCGTGACCCTGTGACACTGTGGTGAAAATCACACAGCGCCATCATTATGGTTATAACCGGCATGCTGTGGCATGCCATAACGGTTTTAGTTAGGCATGCAACAACTCATTTGCATGTCATAGGCGGTCCAAAATGGAGTCCTCCATATGGCGTGGACAGAGACCACTCGTCAGGTGATAAACTAGACACACCTATTGGGGTGTTTTGTCCCCCGTCGGGTATTGAGACAAAACAGGAGGTGGTTTTGTCCGGTATGGGACAGGGGACACCATAATGGAGAGCACGCCACTCTGCCCCTGCTGGCGTGACCTCACACACACCGTACATGCGAGGTCATGCTGGTGGAGGCGGCGCAGTGAGCGCTTCAAAATGGCATCCCCAAGGAGGCATGACCTCACATGCACCATGTGTATGAGGTCACGCGGGGGGGGCGGGGTCACACTAGCGGGGGCAGGTTCATATCATTCCTGAAAGTGCCAGTATGTCCGGTATTCCGGGAATGTGTGAGTGGCCACCCAAGCGGCCTGACCATGCGCCTCTGGTGTGTGAGGTCATGCTGTGCCGAGGTTGGTTCTACCAAATGGCGCCCTCCATGGGGGCCAAATGGAATTGTGCCGTGGGCCAGATCTGGCCAACAGGCCACCAGTTGGACAGCAGCCAGCCAGTCGGGCATGGTTTCCTGGCATACACTAATGCCTCGCCACCGCCATCCTGGCCCCACCAGTCTGACTTCCTGATGCTGCAATGAAGGCCTCTTGATATCGTGACACAAATGTCGCAACAGTGCAACCTACACTGGAATGGTGCAACGTGCCCCTGAGGATCCAGGCTCCTTGTAGGTTGAATCAGTGCCTTTGCACTCGACAGTATTAAAATTCCAGCAAGGTAAATCATAGCTAGCCAGCTAGAAATGTCACACTGCCTGGTGTCCTGTGTAACCGCGTCCCTGAATAACTAGGGTCACGCCGGCTCTTCCAAAGCTGCGATAAAGAATTGGCACGAGAGAGAGAGCTCTGGTTTTGTTTCAGAGTTGGCAGTCAACCGGCGTGCCTCTCCCAAAATAATCATCCTGGAATTCAGCCATGGTCTTTAATGGGCCAAACTGATCCCCTGAGCAAATCATCACATCAATGGTTCTGCCCCTGGGGCACAATTGGACCCATTACTGTAATTTATTATTGTCCTACAGAGGACACTCTTCATTGCAAACTGACAAATATTGTGTTCTGAGTTTTCTTTGTAATCCCAACTGTTCTAGACACTTAGTCTGGATCGAGGAGTTTACTAAAAAAATGGGAAGCTCAGACGAAGTTTGCTGGTCGGTATTGTTGGAAATGTCAAAATTGTGATGCCCTTTTCCAGCAACATTTCAAATTATAAAAAGGGAGGAGGATCAAAAATTCTGCTGAACTAGACGTGGGTCACAGCTGCAGAGCTGAACCCAGATCCAAACCTTTCCACAGCTCAGGGGTGCTTGGATCCAGGTATTTGGTTCAGCGCATTAGAGCATCCAGGTTTGAAGGTTGGAGCCAGATGAGTGTGTTCAAATTTTGGCAGTGTTAATGAGGTGTGAACCATGACTGCGTGGTCCAAGCTGGGAATTAGGGGACTGTTTAGTTAATCTGGGAGTTAGAAGCCAGAGAGAACTACACAGTTTGTCTAGGTCCAACAGCCTCATAAAGAATGCCCATTGCATTCGTACAGCTGAGTCTGTCCTTTTCTACCTCAAAGGACGCAAATCATTCAGATGAATGGACTGTGGTTCAAAATCTTGGGAAATCCACTCTCTGGCCAAGTTTGGACCCTAAACCAAGTGAATATTCTGCAATTTTTGCCTGTATTTTTCTTTCAGTTTGGGCTCAAACCTGTGATTCAAAATGAAACTCAGGGGGAGGAAGTGTCCAAATCCAGACCGATCCAAACCCCAAAATTCCTGCTGATGGGAAACCTGAGACTTTCACCACCCCTAGCCGTAAACCCTGAGGGGGTTTGCAACTCAAGTCTGTTTCCTTACCAATGTTTTTTCCCCACATCCATCGTACACGTGCAAGTTTACTATTGTAAGGTCACTTCTAAGCACAGTTGTGTCTTTATAGGTTTCTCTCTGTAGGGCATGGATCAGCATTCACTTTGCACTCCCCATCAGTCCCCGGCCAGGGGAAGCTAATGATCCAACCAGTGGACCAAATTCGGTGATGAATCCTGGTCACCTGCCACCTGAGGCACGTTGCGCAGACGCTAAGAAGGAGGGTTCTCTCTAGACATTGTTTTGTTATGGTAGGGTTGCACACAGGCACTGTTTTGTTCCCAAAGGGTCAGTAATAAGCACTGCTTTGGTGTCCTAGGGCCAGTCGTAGGCACGGCTCTGTTATGATAGCGTTGTCTGTGAGCGTCTGATGGATGGTGGCGTTAATATGTGACTATCCGGACATGCTCATGCACGTCCGTGCTTGCAGGCTCAGCTTGCCGTCTCCGGGGAGAGGTCAAGAACTGAACGCCATCGTCACGTCCGGGCGCCATCCCTCCCTGCACATCAGTGGGGTGATGTGTGGGAGAGCTCGCCCATGCTGCACCTGCTTTAGGGCTGGAGAGAGGCCTTCACTCTCCAAGGAGGTCATGCCGCCACCTCCCTCCAGCTCTGTATTTATGTGCCATTAGCACCCCGCTCAAAGAGCAGCCAGCACCAAGGGATGGGAGACATAAAGGGCCATATCCTCGGCGGGCGTAAACCAGCACATCTCCATTGAAATCAATGGACCATATCCACAGTTGGTGTAAATCAGCACATCTCCTTTGACATCAATGGGCCATATCCTCAGCTGGTGTAAATCAGCACAGCTCCATTTACATCAGTGGGCCATATCCTCAGTTGGTGCAAATCAGTACAGCACCATTGAAATCAATGGGCCATATCATCAGCTGGTGTAAATCAGCACATCTCCTTTGACATCAATGAGCCATATCCTCAGCTGGTGCAAATCAGTACAGCACCATTGAAATCAATGGGCCATATCATCAGCTGGTGTAAATCAGCACAGCTCCATTGAAATCAATGAGCCATCTCCTCAGCTGGTGTAATTAGCACATCTCTATTGAAATCAGAGGGTCATATCATCAGCTGGTGTAAATCAGTACAGCACCATTGAAATCAATGGGCCAGAGCCTCAGCTGGTGTAAATCAGCACATCTGCATTGAGCTCAATGGACCGTATGATCTGCTGGTGTAAATCAGTGTAGCTTCATTAGACTCAATAGGCTGGCTTCTCAGCTGGTGTAAATCAGCCTGGCTCCACTAAAGCTAATGGGCCAAATCTGCAGATGGTGAAAATGGGTGTAGTTCCCTTGAAGTCAGTAGCTCCTGGACATGGACAGATTGTGTGAATTCAAGAGCTCTATGCTGCTTTTCACCAGCCGAGGCTCTGGTCCTGAGTGTAGCGAGATGCCACAAGTAAATGCATCTGAATCTTCCTCGGGCACTATTATTAGCAGTGATAACACCCGGCTCCCTGTACGTGACCATTCGGTACATGATTCTAGGAAGCAGCCATCTCATCTAGGAGAACTTGGCTCCTGGATGACCACATACCCTTGACATAACTTAATGCTTTCAGTTTAAATTTAGTTCCTCTGATGCCCCCCTCCTCCCTTACCACTCCTTGTGATTTGGAGTACAGGCCAGACAGAGAGATCAGGGAACAATGCCTTATAAGATGTCTGCCTGCAGTGGGAGATGAAATTACACTCGGGAAGGGATTTTGCTCAGGAACAATTCTAGCATGGGCTTGTGGTTGCATTGTCCCTCTGGCCATATCACTTCCCTTTCCTTTCCCAGGTTTCTTTCCAAGCCTTGAAACCTGCCAGTGTTAAAAAAAAAGGATAGGATTGCTGAGTGTGCTGCCTGGCTCTAGCCCAGACTTGTAGCATGACCTTGGGCATGTTTCTTGACTTCTCTTGGCCTCCAGTCCCGGCCTGTCGGATAGGAGTAATACCTCTCTAGCTCTCCTTCGAGTGTTCATTCCCCTGCCATTGCAGGGTCCTCATGCATGGGTGCAGCTTGGCCCCTCCTGTTTTCCGCCTGTGGCACATAATAATCTAGTCTCCTGTGGGTCTCATTTCCATTGCTGGGTTTCGTGTGCAGGGGCCAGGTGATGTTGGTGGCCCATGACATATAGGGCATCTGACTGGATGGTCTGGTGGGCCCTTCTGGACTTAAACTTGATGGCTATGACATAGTGCTAACCATAGGAGGAGGCAATGGGCCCAGTGACTAGACCACTGACCTGGGATAGCAGAGATCTGGGTTCTGCTGCTGGGTGACCTTAGGCAAGTCCCGTCTCCTGATGAAAAGCCGGCATTGGTACTATCCCCATTTTACACATGGGGAACTGAAGCAGAGAGAGGCTAAGTGACTTGTCCAAGGTCATACAGAAAGTCTGTGGCAGAGTCAGGACTTGCACTCACATCTCGGCCTACTGTCCCAACTGACAGCCATTCTTTCTCCATATACTAATACCTCCATTGTCTGGCTGGTCTACTTAGATTGTAAACTCTTGGGGTCAGGAGCTGTCTGTTACTGAGGGCTCAGTTGTGAACCCAACTAAACACCTGCACCGGGAAATCAAAGGGCATAAGAAAGGAGCCCTTTTAAGCCCATGTATATCGACCTGCATTGCCACAGCTTGGAAGGAGATAGCAGCCAATGGTAGGCAGGGAGTGGGTGGACCCTAGGCTCTGACCCCCTAATGCAGGGTCAGTAAGCTGTGCCAAGAAAGGAACTGGTATATGGTACTCTCCGAGTCACATTTCAGTCCCTTTAGGTTTTACTAGTTTATGGGTGAAATAAATACTCCATGCCTACTTGCATAATGACAGGTCTCAGAGTAGCAGCCGTGTTAGTCTGTATTTGCAAAAAGAAAAGGAGGACTTGTGGCACCTTAGAGGCTAACAAATTTATTTGAGCTCGAATAAATTTGTTAGTCTCTAAGGTGCCACAAGTACTCCTTTTCTCCATGCCTACAGTTTGGCTTTTGAGTCACTTGGGAAAAGTTTAGCACTTTGGCTCCAGCATCCTGCATGTATTTAGTTGTGCATTTAACTTAAATTTAATAGAACAGTTATTGCACATTAAACAAATAGTGATTAAAACCACATTTATTGAGGTTTAGCAGCTATGTGAGAAATGCAGATCTTATTACAGAGTTGCTTGGTCTCCAGAGTGTGCTTTTAATAACTCCCTGCTCATCAAGACACATTGTGGCTGGCTTTTAAAAGAATCGATCAAGATCTGGGAGGGCTAGTGGATAGGGCACTGGACTGGGAATCAGGAGACCTTGGTAAAATTCACAGGTCAGGTAAAAATTGCCCGTGTGACCTGAGGTAAGATGCTTAAGCTCCTCTGTTCCTCCATTCCTTATCTGTGAAATGGGGGTAAAACTTCCCTACACTTGTAATGATTGTGAAGTGCTCAGATACTACAGTGATGAGGTGAGATAAACATGCAACTAGAGAGCAAATAAGATACTTTGTAGGTGTAAATCAGGGAAGCTTCACTACCAAGGTATACTAGCTGAAGCACAGCGCTCGTCCCCAATCTTCTGACTGGTACCAATAACATTTGTAACTATGCAGACTATGGTAACAAAGATAATACCAAACAACCCTCATGCTTCAAAGCACCATCGACTTGCCTGTGAGGGTCAGGAAGGCATTCTACTCTATTCCCCAAGCCCCAAGCACATTGATGACTAGAGCCAACAGGCTGTATTCTCAGCTAGTGTAAAGCAGGGTAGCTCCATTGAAATTAATGGCCATATCCTCAGCTGGTGTAAACCAATGTAGCGCCATTGAAATCGGTAGGCTGGATTTTCAGATAGTATCGCTTCTCTGAAGATAATCAGCCTCCAATTGACTTCAATAAGAGCTGGATTGAGCCATGGATTCACACCAGGTCCTTTGCAGGAGCAGATTCTGAGCATTATTAGACACGGGTTGTCATTAGATTAATTGCACCAGTGTCTTGGTCTGGACACAGCTCTATCCCTGCGTTCCTGCTTTACTGAACATTCCTGTTATGACTAGACCCTTAAAAGCCACAGACCTCACCTGGCTGGCACCACCTTGGCAATGCAGGGGTAGCAATCTCAGCACATCCTGATTGAGCTCAGACAACGACTTTAAAGCAAAACCCCCCAAAAAGATTTACAAACATCTATAATGCTGATACTTAGAGCTGTGCTAAACTATTGTACCAAACTGAGATGCCAGGTGAGACTCTAAATTCAAGCCAGAAACTATGATGATGAGAATCATATAAGTATGAGAGAGAGAGAGAGAGAGAGAGAGAGATGGGTACCTATGGAGATGATAGATAATTAGGTGGATAGATGGACATGTATGCATGGGGATAGATGGATGGACAGGTATGTTTAGGGATAGAGAGAGAGAGAAAGAGAGAGAGAGATGGTTTTGGCTGGTTTTATGGTAGTTTGTGCCAGGAGTTGCACAATGCCAAGTTCAGTTTTAAGCAACCCAGGGTCTACTTTCGAAGAGCCCCCAGCTTGAGTTTTGAATGTGCTCTGAGTTTCCTGTGGTTCCATAACCTGGACTGAATTAGTGTAAATGGTGAAAAACATGTGACACTTGAAGGGGTCCCACAGTGGCTCTAATCTCCTGAGTCCAATACAGTTCCTTAACCACAAACCCTTTCTTCCTCTTGACTTTCTGATCCCTCGATCTGCCCTTGTGTATCTAACCTGGCAGCTCTGTCCCTATCTCCCCATCACTATCTTTCAAAACCAGTCCCTTCCGGGAATACCCCTCAACATTGGGCCTGTTTGTGCTCCAAGAGCTGGAGCAAGTTATGGTGACTCCAGCCCCATTTCTACTTACAAGGAAAGGGCTCGATCCTGCACCCTTTCCTTACATGAATAACCCCCAAGGAACTGTCAGGTCTAGCCAGTGCTACTGCATACATTTGTTTCCTAGAGTCCAAATACCACCCGCCACATCAGATAGCGACCAACTCCTGCAGAGTTAGTTGCCAGATTCAAGTCAACCCAAGCCAGCTGCTCAGAAGGGAGAGAGGGGGAAAAACGTGCTTTCTCCGATGATTAAAAGCCTGCCCCGCAGTGCCCAGCCTGACGGAGGACGGTCTGTACCTCTGGCTTTACAGGCGCTGTGATAAATAAAGAGCAAAGCTGCCTTTAGAACTGTCCTCTGACTTTCTGGTGTTTCAATTATCTTTGCTGCTGGGATCCATCCACAAGCGCCAGAGTAAATTACTAATAGGGTATTCTGAGCATGGCATGGGCTGTATTGCCTACATAAAACAGACCCAGTCTTGGCTGCAGGCTCCTGAATGCTGAGGGAAAACTGGCTGGAGGTAATTGAAGACAACAACCCTTTGCAGCAGAGGAGGCTTGTGAGAGGAAACAGAGATTGTGTTGACAGGCCAGATCTGGATTCCTCTTGCTGAGATGCCCCCTCCCTGGGTGTACGCGCTGTGTGTAACATCACACTTTCCTGCCTCCTGTTACAGAAAGGGGACGCAACTGGGGGCGGGGGGGGGGGGGGGGGGGGGGGGGGGGGGGGGGAGGGGGAAGAAAGACCCTTCCATTTATAGAAGACAAGAGCAGAGGGGAGGCAGACCTCAGCTGTGGTGTATGCCGAGGGTGGCTGCTGGACCTTGATAGAACACTGCTCGAGCCAAAGCCCATTGAAATCAGAGGGAAAACTTCAGTGAACTTTGGATCAGGTGCTTTGCCCAGGCCAAAACGTCAGTAAAGACTGCTACTCAAAGACTGCTACTCACAGATTGCAACTCAAATTTCTTTTTGCTCAAACTCCTCAGGGAAAAAAAATCACTTACAGGCAGAGGAAATAAAATTTCAGCCTAACAGGTGATCACTGAATCTTACAAGTGTGTGAGCAGAGGGGGCCGTAAGGGAAATTGTTCTGCAAGTATAAATCCACTGGGCAGCACTGGGCACAGTAATAATAATGGGGGTGATGATTAAAAATATATTTCCTAAGAAAGAAAGAAAGAAAGAAAGAAAGAAAGGCCAGACTGTAGCTAACCTCTGGAGACTATAAGAAGTTTCCACCTCCTTCTTGGGCCAGAGCAAGCCAGAACCCCAATGAGATTCATGTCTTCTGGCATCCTGAAAGATGCCATGTGCCCCAAGGTGGGTGAGGCTATGGCTCTACCTTTGGCCTAGCCAGAAGCATAATTTCTACCTCTTCAAGGATGACCGAGCCAGTGCCCATGGCATATCCAAGGCAAATCCCTTCTGAGTCAGGATTTTGGTTGCTACACCCCTCCTGACATTACACAGAGCACCATATAGCCCGTGCAATGGGACTGGGGGAGCAGAGAGTTCATGCACTGTTATAACATCATGGAAAAAGTGACACAAATTTGACCAATTTTCCAGCTTTTCCCAGTGAGGAAATACACAGAGATTGGGTCACTTCCTTTTTTTCTTTCCCTCCTGGCCCACAAACTCTTTAAAGAGACGTGCAGGACTCTTCCAGGAGGGAGGAACATGGTTTATGTTCGAGGCCCTGGCTCAGCAAAGTATTGAAGCGCGTGCCCAACTCCAAGCACGTGAGTTGTCCCATTGAGCAAGATTGCTCAAGTGATTCTGGGTGCCCATCTTGCGATGCCAGAAAGGGCCCTGATTCTCAGAACATGCCGAGCAATCACCCTCTGAACCTCACCCTCTGCTGAGGTTCTGGCCCACCATTTGGTAATGATTTAAAGTTATCAGTTGATGGCTGTTGAGTGACTGATATGAGCAGAGCTGGTGGGTCTCAAGCCATCTCTTGTGGGTTCATGTCCCATAAGCAACCTTCTCACCTGGCGCTAACTGGTCTCGTCTAAGGAGGGTTCAGCACAGATGCCAAAGAATGACAGTGGATGGAGAATGTATGCAGTGTAGCTGTAGCCATGTTGGTCCTATAAATGAATAAAATTCAGTTCTCCTCTCACTCTAGGGAGGACCACGTGGATCAGGGTTAAGGCATGGTAATGGACAGGGTGGAAGAAGCCAGCACTTTTGCTGCCCATGCTGCTCCGTGGAGACAGGGCTCCAGATCCCAGGGCCGCCAATCTGCCAGCTTTCGCCAGCCTACTGAGACTTCAGGAATCCGTCTGTGCCAGGACATCCCAATCTTACTTCCAACAGGTGGATTTTTTCCTGGCAACAGAAGCCCCTTTTGCATTTTCTTATGTAGTCAGTCCATTCCCCTTTTCAAACGAGCCCCATTCCTCAGCCCCATACACCTGTCACTGGCCATTTAGGATTCTAACTGTGGCAGACTTTCATGTGCCAACATACAAAACACAGACCTACCCTCACAGGTTGAAATCCTCTCACGTCCCCTACGCACGCACGACCCCCATGCCCTTCCCGCTTCTTGTCCATCTGAGTCTGCCTCTCCTCTACTACCCTGCCAGGGCACAGCACGGGGTCTCTGAATGCTCTCCGTGCCTGTGAACTGAACCCATGCCTCTGAGAATGGGTGAGGGAACTCATCTTCCCTGTCGCCCACTGCAGAACCAGCTTCACTCCCTCATGGCTGCAGCAGTCCCGGAGCCTTAAAATCCTTCCTTTCCTGCCAAAAGAGGAAGGGAGCTTTGTAACCAGAAACTCAGGGTTATACCAAGGTGTGCAATCTGCAGGGCAAGAAAGCCCTGCAGGAGAGGTGGGCTTTCAAGGTTCTAGGACAGTAGGCGCCCAACGAAAATAAACCATGCCCATCCCGTCTCCAAGACACGTACATTCGTGAATATTGTTACGATGGGCAGGTGGAATGGAGACATCTGCCCAAGCTTCTGGAATGGTGACCATTAGCCCAGCCCGTCTAGCTCCCTGCATAGACCTAGTTGGTTTTGGTCCTGCTTTGAGCAGGGGGTTGGACTAGATCCTGAGGTCTCTTCCAACCCTAATCTTCTATGATTCTCTGACCTACTCCTCTTGGTCTTTGGACTCCGAACCCCCTGGACTCTCCACAGGCACCACTCTGGGGCCAAATCCTGCCTCAATTTAAGCCCTGTGCAATCCATGGGAGCAGAATGCAGGACAAAATTTGGCACCCTGCAACATTATAAGCACGCTACAGGGAGTGAAGGCAGTTTGCACTGTGTGTATAAAGAACCCAATGTTCTTGCTCCAGAACATCTGAAGGACAATTCATCCCTCAGGGGAGGAAGGCTCGGGTGCAGATTTATCAGTGCCAAAAGTCTGTGCAGAAAGTTCACGATATTGGTCACAATGAGACAAAATCCAGGGAAGGGCTTATGTTTTTCATGGGCCCAGTCCACTGCCCACCGAAGTAAACAGAAACCTTTCCACTGACTTCAATGTGCTTTGGATCCCATCCAATGTCCTTTACAGTACCAAAGTGTCAGACCCAATCCTGTGCTCCCATCCATCACTGCAGCTCCTGAATCACTCCACTGACTTAAATGGAGTTACTCCAGATTTACACTAATGGAACAGAGACAAGAATATAGGGCCTGATCCTGAACCCATTAAAGTCAATGGCTTTAAAGTCCCATTCATTTCCGGAGCGCAAGATCAGGCTTTTAATCCATTATTTATTAAGATAGAAGCTAGAGGTAGAAAAGACCATTTATCTCCGGCCCCAAGAAGCAGAGTAACTACACTCCCTGTGTGCATTTACTAACGTTTAGCCAGGCTTGTTTTAAATGTGTCAAGTAATGGCTTTCAGTCAGTTCCCACGGAGACCATCCCACAGACTGATAGATCTCATCCCTGGGAAGTTTTTACACTTCCCCACCAAAAAAATGGCCCTTTTTCCTTTTATGAAAAATGTTGTATTTGAAAATTCTGGTCTAGGGGGATGGAAAATCATTCCGCTGGCGGAAAGGTGCAGCGTATTTATTTTAAAATGAAAAATCTGCCCACTTAGAAAACTAGTGGCGTGAAACTGTGTTCAGACGTTTTGAAAAGCTGGTGAATTTAAAAGATATAGATATATTTTGACCCGCTCTAGAATGGACTGATGCCCATCTCTCTAGCCTACTAATATGGCTCTCATTACTACAGAATGTGAGCGCCTTGCAGCCGTTAATGTATTGATGCTCAGAACGCACCATGAGGTAGGGTGGTGCTGTTATCCCCATTGTACAGATGGAGAACTGAGGCACAAAGAGGCTAAGTGACTTGTTCAAGGTCCCACAGGAAATCTGTGGCAGAGCATGGACTGGAACCTACCCCTCCCAAGTCCTAGGCTAGACCCATAACCACCATCATTAGAGTCCTTTTATGCCTGTTTGTCCTCTCTCTTACTAGGATGCTACAGTTCTCCTCTTGCTGGTCCGCCGTTTGCAGACCGTTACGTCTGGGGCCCTTGCTATGTGAAAGAAACCAGAGGAGGTCCCAGCCCAGCTCTTCCTTTCTCAGAAACCCTCAGCTGGAATATGGGGTCACAATCTCTTCAGGGGAGCAAAGCATCCGCCATGTTCTGCTACTCTGCCTGTGGGCCAAGTTGCTCTGAGCTGAACGAGCACCCCACGTCGGCAGCAGCATGACACATTCACGTCCTCTGGCGTTCCCCGGCTCCTTTATTTGCCTTGACTTTTTAACTAGCAGGAAAGGCTGCTGGAGGTGTTGCTCCCCTCCCCGCCCCTCCACATCTGATAGTTAATCAGTGTCTCTTCAGAGAAGCCGGGCCAGATCATCAGGTGGTGTAAATCAGCATGGCTCCATTGACCAGTCAAACTATGCCAACGTGCAACAGCTGAGAGTCTGGCCCCATGGGCTTTGTACACCAGCTGTGGATCTGACTCCATTCATTCAAGGGAGTGACACCAATTTGCACCAGCTGAGAGGCTGTTCCACAGCAGGTTTTTTGGCCCCTGCTCCCTGGAATTACCCATTTTCTCCCTGATGCCTTAAAATCTTCTGCTCGACCTAAATGCAAACAGTCCTCGGGACACTTCCCAAGCAACAAGTTGGGCCAGATCCTCAGCTGTTGCACCTTGGCATCGTTTTAAACCAGTCAGTGGAAATATTCTGATTTACACCACCTGCGGATCTGGCTCAGGTCCCCACAAGAGTTCGCTGCATGAATTGCCACGGTGGGTCCTTCATTTCCTAGCTCAAAAGCAAACCCTTTGCAAAAGGCAGACAGACCTGCTACTGCCTGATGGCCTCCATCTGTTGCGTAGCCTTTAACGCGCCAACGGTGTGAGAAAGTGCTTCCTAAAGACATCAATGGGGCTTCTGGATTTCAATCCAGTCCAGAAAGAGCGAAGGGTAAATGTAGCTGTCCTGCCTTCAAATCTTTATTTCTTTAGTTAATTTTGTATGAACCAACGGGGCAAACCCTCCAGTAATTCATCTCTGACACTGACATTTGGATGCATTCTTGCTCTCTTTCTCAGTCTGGGCCAGATCCTCAGCTGATGTACACAGCTGAAGTCAATGCAGTGACACCGATTTACATCAGCTGAACATCTGGCCCTCTCTGTGCTATATAGGAAAGGAAATACACACAAACACAGGCATATGAACACGACTTAACCAAATACTCAAGGGATCAACAGGATCAGCTGTGTAACAGAGCGGATCTAAGAAAGGTAGAATGGAATGAGGCTCATTGCACTTGGTTATCCTTTGGGGCAGTCCCTTAAGGCAGCAGGATGCTCAGTATGCATGGACTTTTGCCCTGCTTTCTCTCTGCATACCTAGCATACGTGCACACTGAGGCTTCATATGCCACAGTGTTTTGCTGCTCTTAGAAACTGTGGGATGGATTTGCTCACTTGCTTTAAGGCAAACAAGTATTTCTTATTGGCATGGAAAACCTTGCAGCATTAGATTTCCCATCCCCGTGTGGAAAGGCGGAAGGGGAGGGATTTGCCTCTAACCGGGGGCAAGAGGATCAAACGTATCCCTTGTCAAATGGAATTCAGCCCTCAGCTTTTCTCTTGGGAAAAGAGAAGCCCCTGGGAGTTCGATTATATTGCTCAACTGCAGTTTTGACTCCAAGAGCTGGCCCGAGGGCACAGTCCCTCTGCTGCCCACCTCCCGCAGCAGGACCTGGCCAAGTGACAAAGGGTAGCTCCAGATGGGCTCGGCCCTAACCTCATAATGCACAGAAGGCAACAGCCCTGCTCCAAACAGCCCTGGCCATGCCTCCTGCAGTAGGTTGAAAAGATACCTACTTTGATGTTAGCTGGGTCAAACAGGACTTCCTTGGGGGTCTCCGGCTCTGGTGGTGGTGCTGGCTTAGGTGCTGCCTTCGGTTCCTCTTTCTTTGGTTCGGGCTTCTTTGGGTCAGGCTTCTTGGGGGGCATGCTGCTTTTTCGACTGTTTTACAAAGAGGGAAAAAAAGAGAGACAGAGACGGAGAGAGTAGGGGTGGCTGCTCAAGGATAAAGCAGAGCACAAGTCACTCCTCCAGCGGAGGTCTTTATCCCTGCCGGTCCCTTAATGTCACACATTGTGTCATTCACCCAGCCCATCACATGCCAGGGCCCACAATAGGGGCACTGCTATAAAAGGACAAGACATTTACCCTGCTATTTTAGAGCAGTCCGTTATGGCATTGTTATGAATTAGCACTGAAATGGAAAGAGAGTTTGGGGATTTTAGGCATGAGGTTGGAGCCTGATCAAATTTTTCTGGGGTGTGTGTGTAGTGGAGCGGGGAGTGGATTACACTGCAGGTTCCCATCTCTTTGTTCTGTGTCCAGTGGACTCTGCCAGGTACCTTTAAAGCTCACCTGTTTCTGAGTGACCAGCTCTGCTAGAAGTGATGGAGCTCTGTGCCTTTGCTGTACAGTATTTAGTTGATTGTCAGTAAAAGCCCTGGTCTACACTGGGGGGAGGATCAATCTAAGTTACGCAACTTCAGCTACGTGAATAACGTAGCTGAAGTCGACGTACTTAGATCGACTTACCGGGGTGTCTTCTCCGCAGTGAGTCGACTGCTGTCGCTCCCCCGTCGACTCCGCCTCCACCTCTCACGGCGGTGGAGTACAGGCGTCGACGGGAGAGCGCTCAGGGGCTGATAGACGCAATAAATCGACCCCCGCTGGATCAATCGCTGCCCACCGATCCGGCGGGTAGTGTCGACATACCCTTAGTTCCCATCTGAGACAAGAATGGTCTCAATTTTAGATGTCAGCTCTCTGATTCCTAAGAGAGGATAAGGCACAACGGGTCTGTCCACACGGCAGTTAGGCACCCGTGGGCCAGCTGACTTGGGCTTGGGCTGCTTAATTGCGATGCAGACATTGGGCTTGGGCTGCAGCCTGAATTCTGGGACCCTCCCACCCTGCTGGGACCTAGAGGCAGGACTCCAGCCCAACCCTGAACGCCTACACTGCAGTTAAACAGCCCCTTAGCCTGAGCCCGAGTCGGCTGGCACGGGCCAGCAGCCGGTTTTTAATTGCCATGTAGACAGACCCTAAGAACCCTGGCACCGTACATACAGTCCTCTCCCAAGGGAAATTAAAGGAGCCAAGGTGGCCGGATACGTAGCCGGCATGGTTTATCCAGCGGAACGCAGCGATGCGCACACACACAAGCATTCACACTCTAGTGCGATACTAAAAGTCTATCGAAAGACGGGTTTCACCATCGTGGGTGAGATTTCCAAAACTGACTTAGGGACTCAACTGATGAATTAAAAACAACAGGAACTGTGTCGCCCAGTGTCCCAGGGAAGCTTGGATAATGTCAGCTTTTGTTCTGATTAAAAAAAAAACTCACCACCATCAACGTAGGGACTAGGGCAGCCTGACCATTTTTCAAGCATCCCTAGAAATGATGCAACTTCCCCAGTTCAAGATCGACAATGCACTGGGGGTGTCCCCAGTATTTCAGATGAACAACAGTTCCAGCAATATTCTCTTGCCCTCTGTCATTCTTTCTGGGTTAATGCAACATTCGGGGTTCCATCAGGCAAGCCTCTATGGGACCTGCGTTGATTTATGTTTGACGTCCTTGGTAGCTTACGGTCCCCATCCGTCTGTCTGTCTCCACCTGTTGTCTCGCTTCTACCTAGATTTTAAACTCTTTGGGCCAGAGACCGTTTTTCTGTCCTGTGTTTGCACAGCGCCTAGCACAATGGGGACCCGGTCCATGACTGGGGCTTGTAGGTGCCCTGGTAGTACAAATGATAAATAATCAAACTGTATTTATTCATGTGTCTTGAAAAATCATGATTGTCCATTATGTGTTGTCCAGCCAGAATTTCCCTCCTGTAAACCAAGTTGGGTGTGAAAATAATCCAGACACTTGATCGGCTTTTCTAGCCTGATGCTCAGCTTCATTCCTTGTTCCACTGGCTAGTCACTGATTTCCAGAGATCTCTAGTGAGCTGTGGATTATTAGACAAGAGGATCATTTTTTTGAAATGTAGCTTCACGTTATCGAACTGGTTCCTACTCCTGACACCTCCTCACCCTCCACTGCTTGTAAGGAAGGTAGAAAGGAAGCAAGTTTCTATTTGGCATTTCTGAGGAGGCCAATCCATAGGCCTCAGAATCTACAGGCGGGTTAGCACACTGAAATGATACGTACCAACAGCCCCTGCCAAACGGAAGGTCACCTGTTCTTCAGCTATCTTAGGCTGAATGCCAACAAGAGCCGCATGCCTGGCTGGCATCTCACATTTCTTTCTGCTGTATTTGGTCCTGCCAGGGCTCCTGTCTGCAGTTGTCTCTGCTCAGGCCCGGCCCAGGTGAAATGTGACTTGCGAGAAGCGGTGGGGTCCCGCTGAAATGACACATTCAAGAGCCTCCAGGCGACGGGACAAGCGGCTACCCCGCTGGGGCAAAAGTCGGACAAGCCTCCCATCATCTAAAAGGAAAATGTCGGCTCAAAGCTTCCCAGCCTTCTTTGCTTCTCCAGTTACCAGGGCAGATGCAAAGCCACCTCGCCTGGAGTGAGAGAGATAAGAGCAATCAGCAAGGGCAGCCCTTTGTCTGCTCACACCACAAGGACATTGCATTGCTGGCTTGACAGATCCTAGAGCCTGACACCTTCTATCCACAGAAAAGGACTAGGGGCTGCCAACTTTCTAGCTGCTGAAAACCGGATACGCTGCCCCTTCCCTTCCTCCCCAACCCCCACCGAGGCCCCAGTCCCAGCCCTGCCTCTTCCTCCAGGCCCTGCCCTCTGCTCACTCCTCTCCCCCCTCCCTGCATTGTCACTTGCCCCCCCCCCCCCCCCCACTCACCTGCTGCCTGCAGAGCTGGGCTGGGAGGAGCTGACGTGGAGCTTGCCTGCCTGCCCAATCAGGACATGGCAGGGCAGAGGGAGGAGGGTCAGGGCCTGAAGCGAGGGGATGGGGAGCAATCGAGGGACAGCGGGGCAGACAGGGGACAGACAGGATCTCCCCCCACAGCCGTACCTACTTCTCTGCCGGAGAGGCTGGAGCCACTCAGCAGCCAGCCGGCCACTTCTGTCCATGAGTAGCTGAGCAGAGAGCAGCTCCTCCAGGCTCCAGCCGCAGCTACTGCTCTTCCTGCCCCGTGCAGGCAGAGATCGGTTACTGCAGGTAACCGGTCGTTTAGTGTCCGGTCAGCAATGCGGACCGGACACTGCCAGGTTCCCTTTTCAACTGGACTCACCGGTCAAAAACCGTTCACCTGATAACCCTAGGCAGGACAAACTCCCATGTCAATGTGCCTTAGCGCTGCCCTGCAGGGGAGCTCTACTCACTGGTCTGTCCTACAGAACTGACACCCAAGGGGTTCATTAGTGCCAGCGGTAACAGAGATGCCAGCCCCCCAGGAGCAGCACTCAGATCCAGCCACTCATTTCACTTAGGCCAGATTCCAGTGCTGTCAATCCGCACAGGCCTGTGGGGGGCATACCGATGGGGGTATCCAGTGCCCTTAGTGTTCAGTTTTTGCATCATCATAACTGAAAGCAGAACTTTCCCCTCCCGCCGCAGGAAACTGGCTCTGCTGCAGTAGGAAGGGCAGGGAATGGAGATTAGGCGCTAGAGTGACAATACAAGTGCAGAGATGGACAGAAAGTGTGGCAATCACAAGAGCACCCCACTTGGTCAGAGTGGGAAGAGATAGATGTTCATGACCTTGCTGAAAGCAGAGGGAGGGAAGGTGATGGCCAAGCCTTCCTCTACGTACTGCAAGGCAAGCATTGACAGAACTAGGGTGCATCAAGTGCAACCACATTTTGCATGCACGTGACCACCCATGTGCCACTTAGCAGGTTATCCCCATAAAGGGTGGTAGCTGAAATCCTGCCGTCCTTTATGCCTTCTAAATGGTTTTGTTGCCTTTATGGTAAGTGTCCATTTACTTTAATACTGTCTTGAGGGAAATTCACTGCTGGAGAAAAGTGCCAAATGGAAAACAGAAGTTCTCCATGAATAAAGAACATGGATCCGGCAAAGGCAGAGCCAACACAAGCTTCCACCACATTCCCTCTCTAATGTGCCTCAGCCTAGAGGGACCAGGTCTGAGAGTGGGAAGGAGAGTTCAGACTTCCATTTACTCCTTGATCTCATGGCTGAATCAGCCAACCGAGGGTGCTAATGAGTGCTCAGTGTGGGGGCGGTTTGGGGGCATGGAATCAAGCCCCCTCCCCGATTCATTTCACGCAGACCACTGAACATCCAGCAGATCTTATTTCTGAATTGGCCATGGCCATGAAGAGAGGGGAATATCAGGCATGCCAGAGACAGCTTAGCAGCAGCTCAGCATCTCGTCAGCTCGGAGGTTACAAGGTAATAATAACAACAAGGCGTTTTCTCCATCCAGAAGTTCACAGATCACAGTTAATTTCTCAGCCATATTCATAAAAAGACAGTGGAGGACTGATAGTGCAGGTGGAAGATCTTGTCGGGTCAACCTGTATAGACTGGAAAGCCCACCACAGTCTGATTGTACGCCCAGGTTCTGACAAGGGGACAGACAGAATGGAACGAGTCACGGCATCGCTTTGACAGCGATATCACGGCATGTGGGCACTGATAGCTTCTGGGGGGAGGGATAGCTCAGTGGTTTGAGCATTGGCCTGCTAAACCCAGGATTGTGAGTTCAATCCTTGAGGGGGCCATTTAGGGATGGGGGCAAAAATTGGGGATTGGTCCTGCTTTGAGCAGGGGGTTGGACTAGATGACCTCCTGAGGTCCCTTCCAACCCTGATATTCTATGATTCTAACCTGGAGCAAAGAGCCCAAGAAATGCTGAATTCTCACTGTGCTCTTAGGGGCTGATCCAAAGGACACTAAAGTCAATGGGAGTCTTTCCATTCATTTCAATGGGCTTTGCCTCAGGCCCTTGCTGCAGAGATGCTTTTTGCCCTGGGCCACCAAAGACACAAGTTTCAGCGGGGTTGCCGTGTTAGTCTGTATCCACAAAAACAACGAGGAGTGGCACCTTAAAGACGAACAGATTTATTTGAGCATAAGCTTTTGTGGGTAAAAAACTCACTTCTTCAGATGCATGGAGTGAAAATTACAGATACAGGCATAAATATACTGGCACATGAAGAGAAGGGAGTTACCTTACGAGTGGAGAATCAGTGGTAACAAGGCCAATTCGATCAGGGTGGATGTGGTCCACTCCCAATAACTGAAGAGGCGGTGTCATTACTAAGAGAGGGAAAATTGCTTTCCTGATGTCTGATTTGTGTCCATTTATTCTTTTACGTAGAGGCTGTCCGGTTTGGCCGATGTCCATGGCAGAGGGGCATTGCTGGCACACGATGGCAGATATCACATTGGTAGATGTGCAGGTGAACGACCCCCTGATGGTGTGGCTGATCAGCAGCGTATTAACAGCTAGGCCGACAAGGCCTAGGCCTAGGGCGGCAAATTTGCAGGGGCGGCAAATTTATAACAGCAGCCAGAGGCTGCTTCCCCCGGCGCCGGTTTGCGCCCTCCGCCCCCAGCCCTGCCCCAACTCCACCCCTTCCCCGCCCCCATTCTCGGCCCCCTCCCTGCCCCTATTGGTCCCCTTCCCCAAATCCCCACTCCGGCCCAGCCTCCTCTCCTGAGCGCGCTACGTTCCCCCCTCTTCCGCCCTCCTTCGCGAAGCTATTTCGCTCACAAGCACTGGCAGGGAGCGGGGAGAAGCAGGACCCGATGGCGCACTCAGGGGAGGAGGCGGAGCGGAGGTGAGCTGCGGTGGGGGGGCCGGGAGCTGTGGGGGGCGGGGCGGGGGCAGCAATTATTTCATATTTAACTTGCTTGAGATCAATTATAGAGCTGGATGCAGAAATCAGGAGTTCTGATTTCCTAATTCAGTGCTCTAATCCAGTGGTTTGCAACCTTTTTTCATTTGAGGACACCTACAATTTTTAAACGGAGGTGCAGACCCCTTTGGAATTCTTAGCCATAATCTTTGGAACCCCCGGGGTCTGTGAACCACAGGTTGAAAACCCCAGTTCTATGTTAATGACACCCATTCGCGGACCTCTTACATACGGTCTGCGGCGCCTCAGGGGCCCACGGATCACAAGTTGAGAACCACTGCTCTAATCCCTAGCTGCCATGCCATTGCTATTCTGATGGCATCCCGGGAGCAGCAACAGATGCAGGAGGCATTAGCAAGAATTTTGCTTCCTATTAATTGACTTTCAGGTGCAGAAAAACATGTTTTTCTGTTTTCAGTCATGCTCACGCAACAGATGTTAGTGGCAGCCTTCTGTGCCAGAAAGCTGTTCCAGAATCACCTGCGCATTTTATACAATATAAGAATGTAAGAACGGCCATACTTGGTCACACCAGCTAGCCCAGGATCCTGTCTGCCAACAGTGGCCAATGCCAGGTGCCCCAGAGGGAATGAACAGAGCAGGGAATCATCAAGAGACCCATCCCCAGTCGCCCATTCCCAACTTCTGGCATAGGCTTGTTGTGGATCTCCTGAAATACTCTTGTTTATTACGTTTTGAGAAGTTCCACCTGAGAGCTGGGTTGGGGTAATCACCAAAGACAGTGGAGCTCATCGGAAAACGGGCGTTTCCCAGAGATAATTTCACCTTTTTTAGACAAAAAATAAATAAATCAAAAGCCAAAATATTTCAGGACCAAACCAGAATATTTCCGTTCAGAAATGCTGCCGTGGTGCCCCATGGGAGTTGTAGTTCCGGTATCTCACGCGCCCATTCTCCTCCATCAGTCCAGCTCCCTGCTCAGACTACAGCCCCTGCGCGCCTCACAGAGAAGTGAGGAGAGTGCATCATGGGAATTCCTGGGAGCGGTGAAAACGGGAGATGGAGACCAGCCTATACGAAAAATGAGGGCACGAGGAAACTGACCTACAACGCCTGTGAAGCACCACAGCGGGACCTTTGACTTAAGTATTTTGATTTTCAGCCTCAATTTTTCAGTTTTCAGATGCTTTTTTTTTAAACCCCTCCACCCCCCCCAAAAAATGAAATTTTCCATGGAAAGCAGGCACGTGTTATGAAAATTTAATGTAGACAAAATCTCAATTTTCCATCTAAAACTAGGTTTGATGGAAACATGTTTACGAGACCTAAAAGAGATCCCGGGAGGCTGTTGTGTGGCGTTCCCCAGACAGGAATGTCCTCTTTTGGCATTAAGACAGCGTTCACTTTCAGCATCTTTCCTGGAGAAGGATAGCAGAAAGGCTTTTGCTGACTTGCCTGCAGAAGCTGGTGCGTGTTCATGTTCCTTCAATTCTCACCCCACCACATACCATGTCAGTCACTGAATGGAGAGGGAAAGCACTAAACCAGAGGTGGGCAAACTACGGCCCACGGGACCCTCCTGTCCAGCCCCATAGCTCCTGGCCCGGGAGGCTCGCCCCCGGCCCCTCCCCTGCTGTCCCCCCTCCCCTGCAGCCTCAGCTCGCCACGCTGCCGGCACAAGGCTCTGGGCGGCCAGGCAGCGCAGTTGCAGAGCCATGGCCTGACCCAGTGCTCTGGGCTGTGTAGCTGTAACACCGCCAGCCACCGGTGCTCCAGGCAGCGCAGTAATGGGGCAGGGGGGCTGGATAGAGGGCAAGGGGAGTTTGGGGGGTGGTCAGGGGCCAGGGGTGTGGATAGGGGTCGGGGCAGTCAGAGCGCGGGGAACGGGGGGGTTGTATGGGGCAGGGATCACGGGGGGCAAGTCAGGAATGAGAGGGGTGGTTGGATGGGGCGGCAGGGGGCAATCAGGGGTGGAGGGTCCGGGGTAGTCAGGGGACAGGGAGCAGGGGGTGATAGGAGTTCCGGGGGGACGTCAGGGGACAGGGGGGGTTGGATGGGGCAGGAGTCCTGGGGGAGCTGTCAGAGGGCTAGAAGTGGGGGGGACAGATAGGAGGCTGCGGCCAGGCCATGCCTGGCTGTTTGAGGAGACAGAGCCTCCCCTAACCGGCCCTCCATACAATTTTGGAAACCTGATGTGGCCCTCAGGCCAAAAAGTTTGCCCGCCCCTGCACTAAACCACATCTGCTCAGATGGCAAGTTGAGATCTACACACTGAACTGGCCAAATATTTCAAATTTTCAATCACATTTCAAATGTTGACAATTAAAACAAAACACTGGAAACATCTCTATTAAATTGTCGCCATTTCCCCCCCCCCCTATTTTTGAACAATTGTACAGCTATTGAAATTCTTTTCATCGTCAGAAATTTTGAAGTTCACAAATTGAAATTTTTCAGCTTTCAAAATGTCAAATTTTGGAAAATATGGGGGGAAACTGAATAGCATCGTCCTTACCCCTTTTCCCCTCCAGCTCTCTTCAGTTAGTTCTGTTGAAAAATCTGCTTTAATGGCTGTGCAATTAATATAGATACATAATGTTTTCAATTTGTAGTCACTTTATGTTAATCTTAGAAGTGGAGGGTAAGAGAACGGCTGGAAGACCCAAAACTAGATGGATGGATATCATACGAAAGGAACTGATTAGCTGAAGAGTTTCCCAGGAACTGCTTCAAGATAGAGTCCTTCTTCTCCATTCCAGTCTAAGAACTGACCCATATAGATGGGACTAAGGCTAGTAGAACAAGGAGATTTTTAGTCACTTTATGACTTATAGCACGATGGAGCAGCACAACCATTCTGTTATCGACCTCTGGGCAACTGTCAGCTGACCCAAACTGGCGTGTCGTGAATGACTATACCAGAACATACATGTTAGTTTCTGCATGTCTGTATCCACATGAAACATTCTACAATGCTGCTGTAGGAAGAGGTTATTAATAGAGTTGGGCAACAGTTTTCCAGTTTTCAAAAGGCTGTTGAAATTTTTCCTCAAAATGTTGAACTTTGATGACCAATTTAGCTTCACCCAATGGACTACAGTGGAGCGGGGCCGACTTTCTGACTCTTTCCCAGTCTTCCCCTCCCCTTGTCTCTTCTCTCCCGCTCTCTCCCCCTTTGGTGACAAGCTAGATCCTCGGTTCATATGACACTGTAACTATTTTTTACAGCCTTCGCCTGTTCCCACATGTACCGCAATGCGGCTGCCGTAAATTAAAAAAGCTGAGCATTGCGGAGACAGCTGCCATGCCGGGGGAAGGTGGATTTCTTTTCTTCTCTCCAGCTCTGTTGTTTCCAGCCGGGTCGACTGGAAATGAATCCTGGGGCTATACAGTAACAGCTGCTTGCTTCTGGCAACCTGTAACGCATGTAGGAGTCGACATAGGCCCAGGCTAGGAATATGACCTCCTGCATGTCCACAATGGAACCAGCACTGCATGTGGTTTGACTGAAAGGTTGGACCAAGAAAATCCATGTTCAACCCTTATCAGGGTTTTCTGATGCAGAGCTCAGTCGGCAATTAAATCATGCTCCTCCCTGTAGAGATCAGAAGGAGAATTTTAACCTGGCACGTTAAGCACAGGCCTCCACCACTTCAACTAACTGCTTTAGCTGGTAGTACTCGGCGATCTTGCAGTGTATCGGCCATGAACGGGGAATGCAGCACATCCTCTGCCAGAACATCACGCTGTACCCCTTATCACAGAATCATAGAAGACTAGGGTTGGAAGGGACCTCAGGAGGTCATCGAGTCCAACCCCCTGCTCAAAGCAGGACCAATCCCCAACTAAATCATCCCAGCCAGGGCTTTGTCAAGCCGGGCCTTAAAAACCTCTAAGGATGGAGATTCCACCACCTCCCTAGGTAACCCATTCCAGTGATCAGCAATGGCTATTTTTCCTACTAGTGTAGACAACCTGAGAAGGAAAATAAGCTGCCCTTGTGTGACCCGCACTGTTCAGAGTGTGCTCCAGGTCTCCCTTCAATGGCTCAGGTCTATGACTTGGCTGCTGCTTCTACTTGTCGGGCTTATTTCTTTAGCTCAAGCGGTAGCGATTCCCGTTTTCAGCATTAAAGGAGCTGGCCACAGGTCCTGCTGTTCATCTCCCCTGCTCCAAGAGAAGCGTGAAAAGCCAGCAGGTGAACATGAAAACTGAGCTTGGATCCAAACTAAAAGTGCAGCCCTCCCCCCATGTCCTTTCTTAAAAATAATTCACATGCAGAAAGCTCACAGGTAAGAGTAAAGACCCAGATCCATTCACTTACAGCGGTTCTCTCTGCCCACGCCACGGACGTGTCTGGCAGGGGGGCTGGAGCAATTTGTATAGTGGGGGTGCTGAGAGCCATTTAGCCAAACTGTAGACCCTGTATATGATGGAAACCACTTCAAGCCAGGGGGTGTGGCAGCCCCCCGTACTCCTGGGTTCTAGATTGTGCTCTAAGAACCAGTGTTTATGGCTGCAGAATTGTAATTACATCACAGTGTGGCTGTGGGTTTAACATCCTGTTAAACTGAGTTCTGACAAGCATCTCATAAGGGTAAAACTGTAGGTATAACATAACCCACTGGTGTGTCTTATGGGATTGCTGATGGAACTGATCCTCAGAGCATAGGAGTGTGTTACAGCCCCAGGGGGGAAGCTCAGTCTCTTTATCTCGTGCTGTAACAGCTTGGGCTTTTAGCTCTGAAGGTCCCCGATATGCCAGCCAACCCAGCAGTTATCCCAGCAGAACAAAAATGGCATTGGGGGAAGGTGTTTCACTGTAGCTCCTTGACTGATGGGGTGGCAGCAATAGGATGATAGGAAAAGAAGAGAGAAATGGTTCCCAGGGATGCTTGGGAGAAGCTGATGAGATGGGGACAGACCCAGCAGCTGTGGGACACGGCCCAGACCATGAGGCCCCTCGGTGTGGCTGGGAATCAACTACAGATGATTACTGACTGTCGACTTGTGCGGTCATGTCTGACGTTGGGTTGAGTGAGATTACTTATCCCAGCAATACTGAAGAGCCCAGCACAGGAATTGAAGAAGAATGGGTGGGTGATCCTGATGCTGCCAGGGAATGCTGGAATGGGTTACCCAGGGAAGTGGTGGAATCTCCATCCTTAGAGGTTTTAAGGCCTGGCTTGACAAAGCCTTGGCTGGGATGATTTAGTTGGGGTTGGTCCTGCTTTGAGCAGGGGGTTGGATTAGATGACCTCCTGAGGTCTCTTCCAACCCTAATCTTCTATGATTCTATGAATAGCCAGGGCCTTGAGGCAACTGGGAAGTAGCTGAGGTGCAGGACCACCCTGGCCTGCCCACGAATTGGGCCCAGTGAAGTAGGTATCACAGGACCTGGGCGTGATGACTGAGAGGGTTCTGAGCACTTGCAGCTCCTGTTGAAGTCAATGGGAGCTGAGGGTATCTAACATCTCTTGGGATCAGGGGATCACAATCCAGAGATGGAAAAGAGTCCTGTCCCAACATGTACCAGGTTGAGCATAAAACCAGGGATGAGCTCTCTTCTTTGGTTGTTCCCAAGTCCTGGTCAGGAATCAGGAGAGGACATTCCCAGGGCATTGCAAACCTTTCCCATAAGCACACACAGCAGCGCTAAGAGTGCGTTGGAGACGCTCCTGAGCTAGTGGTGACTCGAGTACATAAGACACTAATCCCCCTTAGATGTGAGTCGAGATGGTGGGAAACCCCAGCTCACAAGAAAGAGCCAGAGCCATGTTAGGACTCAGGACGCTGGTGGTGCTTTCTGACCGGATGTCAGCAATTGAACGGCTGTTCACCTCGGGCGTGATCCTGACAGGAGCTGAGCGCTAGCAACTCCCATTAGCATTATATGGGCCAAATGCCTTTAGGTCTTATCTCTAATTTCCATGTCACCAGAGCCCTGCTACACCCCAGCCCTGGTGCGGAAAGGGGACAGTGTCACCAGCAGCCCTGGTTAAAGCCACTCGAGCCCTATGATAATTTGTAACACAGTAGCACTTTGAGGCCCTGTTGTACCTTAACTATCACCTGCCTCTATTTCCCCTTCCCCAGCGCCCCTTTAAGAACCCACTGTTTCCCGTTTCCTTCTCAGCCCAGAATCCTTTAAGGCACCCTTCACCAACAGTGCTTATCAAAAATAGAACTCAAAAATCCCACCGAGAGCACAAAATTCTCCCCTGCTTTCATCAGTTCCAGCTCCACACAGTCTCCTGGGGTTCCCCAGCTCCCTGCCAGGCCTCCTGGCTTGGACAGTCCCAGTAACTCCTCCCAGCCACCCTCTTCCCTGCCGCATCCTGCTGCCTTTTATATTTGGAGTCCCTGGCTCCTCTCAGGTGAGTCTCATCTTGTAATCAGGGCTGGTTTAGCCCCAGGCTCTCCAGACCCAGGACAGCCACCCTGTTCCAGGCCCCAACAGAGACTGGAGCCCCATTGTATTAGGTGCCGTACAGACCTGTAGATACAGATAGTTCCGGCCCTGAAGAATTTACAATCTAGAGAGACACGGCAGCCAGAGGGAGTATTTTCATCTCCATTTCACAGACCTGAGGCACAGGGAGATTAAGTGATTTGCCTGTGGTCACAGAGGAGCTCTGTGGCGCAGCTAGGAATTAAACCCAACTCTCTAAAGTCACAGTCTAGTGCCTTAACCCCCAGCCAGACCATCCCTTCCACATGTTATTATACTACCCAGTGGCTGGCTACAATCCCTCTATAGGGCACCTGGCAGGAGCGATTATTAATTCCCATGATAGTGATTCTCTCTTACAGTGATAATATTGACGGTGAACAATTTCTTTGGTGTGTACTTGGACGTTTGTAACAGGATTTCCACAGGGGGGCTTGGCACGCAGCCGTGGGATCCTTTTGCATGATGTCACACGTGTACAGTAACACTGCCTCCCAAAATACACACCTTCCTTTCTCATTCAGTGGAATTTCTGGCCCCAGAGTGAAATCCAATTCCACTTGTGAGAGCTGTAACACAATCTACAGCAGCCGCTCAGGAACAATGCTTGCCCGGGCTGACTTCAGAAGCACCTAAAGCCTGGCCTGGTGGTGGGGATTTCTGGGCTGCCTGTCTCCTCTCTGTGCTCCCGAAAATGTGGGACACTGTCCGACAGGTCACTTGGGTTGAGAAGAGGAGCCAAGCATATTGGAGAGGGCTGGTGGCATAGAAAAGATATGGGCCCATGCACCCAAATTAGGATCCAGATCCAAACTTCTCCAAAGCCTGTGGGTGCTCAGATCTGGCTTTGGTACTGATTCTTTATAGAGATACAGTCCAGTGTGACAAAATTCCTCCTCTGCCTTGGTGGGTCCTGTGCTTTTTGGAGGATTTGCTCGCCTCAGAGGTTCACGGCAGTCCTCAGTTTGGCCACTTTTGCTAAAGGCTCAAACCTGCCATTCACTCAGCTAACCTCATCACTGGCCAGCAAGGGGGAAAGGGAGGAGAACAATCTCCGAAGTCGCTGTTGTCCCACCTAGTGGGTTGGGGACAGGCCAGATCCCTTTCCAAATTAGACCTTCCCCTCTGGCGTGTCTCACAGACCAGGTCAACTCCTCCTGTGTCCGATCAGGAGTTGCGGGGGGATGGGGGGAACCCAGGCACACCCTCTACACTGGGTTTCAGCCCAGGGCCCTGTGGATAGCAGCTGTCTACAACGCCTCCTGTATCAGCTGCGTGACAGCTACAACTCCCTGGGCTACTTCCCCATGGCCTTCCCCCAGCACCTTCTTTAACCTCACTGCAGGATCTTCCTCCTGAAGCCTGATCACGCTTGTACTCCTCGGTCCTCCAGCAGCACACCTTCTCACTCCTTGCACGCCCCCCTCCCCCCCACTAACTGATGGGAGGCCCTTTTTAAACCAGGTGTCCTGATTAGCCTGCCTGCCTTAATTGATTCTATAAGTTCTTGATTGAATCCAGGTGTCTTAATTAGCTTGCCTGTCTTAACTGGTTCTAGCAGGTTCCTGATTGCTCTAGGGCAGCCCCTGCTTTGGTCACTCAGGAAACAGAAAACTGCTTATCCAGTGGCCAGTATATTTGCTTCTACCAGACTCCTGTACCCCACTAGTCTGGAGGGAGGAGGGAGACTGCTGCTCCTGCTGGCCTTGGGCCCTTGCTACTGCTGCCACTACTGCCCCTGCCCCTGCTCCTGCTCCAGCTCCAGCTGCTCCCCTGGCTGGGCCGGACACCATCTCCCCTACCTGGCTGCTGGATCCCCCCACCCTTGGGTGCTGCTGCTGCTTCTGTTCCAACTACAGCCCCTTGGGGGGGGGGGCTGCTGGCCCGCTCCCCGGGGGGGGGAGTGAGGGACCCCTGCCCCAGCCGTTGCTGCTACCGCTGCTGTGAAGACCACCACCACCATCAACACCACCTGTGAGGGGTCCTCTCTGCCTGCCTGGCCACCGGTCTGCTGCCTGAGGCTGCTGCTGCTGCTGCCTGAGAGCTGCCGGACCCCGAAGGAGGAGGGGACTAGGCCATCTGCTGCTGGGGGAGCGCACACGGACTCTGGAGACCACTGTGGAGGGGGCCAGAAAAGCTGAGTGACTTTTGGATGGTGCTCTTGTGGTGGGGGTGCTGACTGTGTTTGCGGGGACACAGGGGGTGTGGCGTGGAGCCTGCCCCCTAGTCCATCAGTGTGTCCCCGTCCCCCCCCAACCACCACCACCACCACCACCGTCGGCGCTGCCCCCTCCACCACCCCCAGCAGACACTCACCATCTGCCTCAAGCTCCTGCTTCTGGGACTCTGCTGCTTACTGGGCCTGCTGCCCCCTTTCACCACCTTTGGGGCCTGCAGCAGCAGCCAGCCCGCATTGACTTTTTTTTCTTTTTTTTGCAAGCGCCCATGGGCGCACGTGCCCCCCGCCCCATCCTGGACTGACGCCCTTCCACAGCCCCCAGCCTTGTCCCTGGCTCCCTGCCCCCTTTTTCCCCTAGCAGCCTTTCTGCCCTCCCCTTTACCCCAGCACCTAGCTGACTTCAGTTTGTTTGCCTGCCCCGCCCTTTCCCTCTGCAGCCCTTGCTTGTTTGCCCCGCCCTTGCCTCTGAAGTCAGCCCCTAGGTTCCGTGTCCTGCGTCCAGCCTGGCTCCCCCCCCCCCATGTGATAGCCCTACCCCGATTGGCCCCTTATTCAGTGCGCCCATGTGCCCTCCCATGCGCTTGTGCCCTTCCCCCGTTTGAGTTTGCCCCGACCTCACTACACTCCCCAAATGTTGTTATGACCCCTCTCCCCTAGTGCAGCTAGAGGAGCCGGTTTTCTACCCCGAGTCGGTGACTGTCCCCCACAAGCCCTTGGAAACCCCCCTGTCCAGCCCATCCCCTTTGGTGCCCTCCTCCCCTGCCTGCAGCCTAGCGGGGAGGAGTGGTTCACCTGCCTCCCCTTTCCCCTTCTCTTCCCGGTGTCCTTCCCTCCCTCCCTGATCATTATGGCGGGGGATACGATGGGTGGGGCCCCTCCAGCAGCCCCTGATACCCCTCCCCCACCTGCCCCTCCGTCACCCCCCCGAGCCTCTACCTCAGCCGCCGCTGCCAAACCATCTGGCACCGCCCCCGCCGGGGCGCTGGCAGCGGCGGGCACCGGGGTGACCTCCGTCGCTGCCACGTCCCTCCCCCCCTTAGATTCTGGGGGAGCCCCCCCAGCCGGCGGGAAGGGCCGGGGTAGGAAGAAGGGGAAGGGCCCTGCCAAAAAGTCCAGGCCCTCCATGGCAGGGGCTGCCCCCACTGCCGCGGCCCCGCCACCGGCCGCAGCCTCCCACCCCGCTGCTCCTTCCACCAGCTCTGCGGGTGTCCCTCCCCCGGCCCCCAGGGCGTACGCCCAGGTGGCGGCAGCCCCCGCGCCCACCGTTACATCATCTCTCCCCCCCCGCCGCCTCCGCTACCATCTATAGCGGCCAGGGCCCCTTTCCCACCATGACCAGGAAGCACGGCGTCCGTTGCCTCCTGGTGCCCGCCTCGCCCCACGTGGAGACGTACGTGCGGGCGTTGGCGAGGGTGGTGGGGCCCACGGCCATTGTGGCGGCCTCCAAAATGTACGGGAAGGTGGTCTTCTTCCTGGCATCGGAGGCCGCCGCCCAGGAGGCGGTGGAGAAGGGCCTGGCGGTGGGAGGCGTGTTCGTCCCCCTCGAGCCGCTGGACGACCTGGGCGTCCGCCTGGTCCTGACTTCCGTCCCTCCCTTCCTTCCTAATGCCGCCCTGTTACCTGCCCTCTCTACCCTGGGGAAGCCCATCTCGGTTTTAAGCCCTCTCCCCTTGGGCTGCAAGGACCCCGCCCTCCGTCACGTCCTCTCGTTCCGCCGGCAAGTGCAGCTGCAACTGCCGCCGGCGGCGCGTGACGGAGAGGTGCTTGAGGGGTCCTTTTTGATCCCCTACCAGGGGGCCCAATACCGGGTGCATTATTCCACAGGGGAGGCCCGGTGCTACCTCTGCCGGGCGACGGGGCACGTCCGGAGGGACTGCCCTTTGGCCCGGCAAGGAGAGGCATCCGGGACCCCCGAGCCCCGGCAGGGCGCTGGCCCCGTCATCGCCAGCGCCCCTGGCTGCCCGGCGCCCGAAGCCGCCCCTCCTCCCATCCAGTCCATCACTGCTCCCGCTCGGGCCCAAGGGGCACTGCCCCCAGCACGCCCAGACGAGCGGGAGAGCCCCGCCTCTGCTGCCTGCAACTCGGCGGGGCCCCTAGAGGAGGGTGCGGCAGGGATGCCGCCTAGCGTGGGAGAGGGCCCGCCCCAGGGGAACTCTTCCCTCCCTTTTTCCGCCCCACCGCTGCCTCCCACGGTCCCTGAGCCATCATCCTTGCCCCCTGACCCGACCCCTGCTAGCCAGCCCCCCCGATGATGCCATGGAGGGCTGGGCCCTAGTCCAGGGGAAGCGGGGCAAGCGGAAGGCTCGAGCTCAGCTCCTTTCCACCGATGCGGAAGCCCCCCGGAAGACCAGAAGGGGGGGCGCCAATGCCGAGCCTTCTGCCTTGCCCGCGGGCATATACCATCCCCTGGCGCTGGCTGGGGAAGACGTGGCAGCACGGGAGGGCAGTACCGTCCCTCCCTTAGAGTCCCTTCCCCCCAAGGACCCCGATGTAGCCCCACCTGCCCCATTACCATCCACAAGCCCCGTGAGCCTCGGGGCGAGTGTCGCCTCGGGCACTAGCCGGGAGACCTCCGGGGTGGCGGAAGGAGAGCTCCCCTCCATTTATGAGGAGATCGAGGCCCTGGGTCTGACCCCAGTCACCCAGGGGGAGGACGACCCTCTGCTAGCGGGCCTCGATCTGAGCGACCTCACCCCGGCCCCGCCTTCCCCATGTCCCCTTCCCCTAACCGCTACCTTTGCTCCCGCCTCCGAGGGTTCCCAGGGCTCCTCCATCTGCCCGGCCGTGGGTGGCACCATGCTGTTAGCCGCCGAGTCCATCGAGGCGACCGCTGGTGCACTGCGGCTGGGACCCGAGCCCTATGAGTTGCCCCTCGAGGGCGTGGGGCGACCGATCTCTTCCCTGGGCGGGGACCCTGCTGACGGTGCTGGGACTATTATGCCAGCCGTGGTGCCAGAGCCCAGCATCATAGAGGGTCCCCTGCCCCACCCCCACCCCCCAGAGCCTGATTGAGAGGGGCCTTTTTCCAAGGGCTTGGCTCCTGGGGCCCTGGATCCCACCTTTGCCCCTCTCCCTGGCTCTGCATCCGACCCTTGCCTTGCCCTCACTCCGGATCCCTGCCCTGCCCCTGATGTCAACCCCGCCCCTGTTCCCCCCACTTCCCATGCTATCATTGCCGCCCCTGGGGCCGTCATCGCGTCGCTCCTAGAGGATAGCCCCCAGGGAGCGGCTTCTGTATTCCCCAGTCCCGACTCACTAGGGGCTGCCACCTCCCCTCCGCCGCCGCCACTCGAGCCAGGGTTTGAGGGGGGCTGCGTGGTGCCAGCCCATCAGGCGCCACGTCGGGGGTCTGCCCCTTGTCTACCCGTTTCGGTGGGCCACGGGGCTGTGTCGGTAATCCCTCCGGAGGACAGCCGGGGGCTAGTGGCCCCGGCCCCCAATACGCTGCGGGAGGAGATGCGGGAGTTCCTCGAGGACGTCCGGGGCTCCCGTAATAAGGTGCAGCTCGCCCTGCAGCGATGGGGGGATTTCCATCTCATCCTCTGGGCCGCGAGGGCCCTCATGGGGGAGGGTAAAAGGACCGGGAAGCAGGCTGCCACAACTTACCAGCGGGTCCGCCTCTTCCGTGACTCCCTAATTACCTACGGGGTAGGTCACGGATTGTTGTGCGGCCCGTTGGGAACCGCGAGAGTCCCTGCCGGTGAGGATCCCCCCCAGCCCTCCTCATGGAACCCCTTACCATCGTCACGTTAAACACCCGGGGCTGTAGGATGGGTCTCCGCAGGTGCCAGGTGCTCTCCTTCCTTCGGGAGGGGGGGTACTCTGTGATTTTCCTGCAGGAGACCCATACGGATCCGGCCGCCGAAGCTAGCTGGCGGCTGGAATGGGGGGACAGGGTCTACTTTAGCCATCTCACAGTTCGTACGGCTGGAGTGGCGACCCTGTTCTCCCCCGACCTACGGCCCGAGGTGCTGGGGGTCGCCGAGGCTGTGCCGGGCCGCCTGCTGCACCTCCGGGTCCGTTTGGAGAGGCTCGTGGTCAATCTTGTCAACATCTATGCCCCGACATCGGGCCCGGAGCGGCTACGTTTCTTTCAGCAGGCGTCCGCCTTCCTCGGCACTTTGGATCCTCACGAGTGTCTGGTCCTGGGCGGGGACTTCAATACAACCCTCGAGGAGCGGGACCGCTCGGGGACCGAGCAGTGCCCAGCCGCCGCGGACGTCCTCCGGGAGATAGTGGACCATCACTCCCTGGTGGACGTCTGGTGCGACCACCACCCGGACGACGCCTCGACGTTCACCTTTGTCCGGGTGGAGGCCTGTCAGTCGCGCTACTCCCGGTTGGACCGCATCTATTTATCACGTTTCCATCTCTCACAGGCCCACTCCTCCAGCATCCGGCCGGCCCCATTCTCCGATCATCACCTGGCTACCGTGACGGTCTCTCTCTGTGCAGAGAGGCCGGGGCCGGCCTATTGGCATTTTAATAACAGCTTGTTGGAGGATGTGGGCTTCGTGGTGTCCTTCCGGGAGTTCTGGTTGGCCTGGCGAGGGCAGCGGCGTGCCTTTCCCTCGGCGCGGTGGTGGTGGGACCTAGGGAAGGTGCGCGCCCGGCTCTTCTGCCGTGACTACACCCGGGGCGCCAGCCGACGGAGAGATGCGGCGATAGGGCAGTTGGAGCGGCAGAAGTCACCAAAGTCGGAGACCTCCTGGACTACGACCGGGGAGACTGGCTGGATCCCCTGACGCTCGCTCAGCGCATGGGGCTCTCCAGACCTCGTACTGCCCTGCGCGTACTTCAGGAGGTGAGGGCTGCTTTGCCGCCCGCTGCTCGGGTTTACCTCGACCGGGTCCTGCAAGAGGCCGCCCCGCCCACCCTCCACCCCAGGCCCTCCGGACCTTTTCATCGGGCCCCTGCCCCGTGGACCCGACCGACCCCCCCCGCCCCTTCACCGTGAGCCGGCTGCACGAGCTGCAGCCGGTCCGGTTCCAGACCGCGCCAAAACAACATCTCTACACGCTCGTGCTCCACACCCTTCATGTCCTCACCCTCGCGTCCCGCCCTGACACAAAGTGGCGGGACCTCCTGCCACCTCTAGAGGG
This sequence comes from Chelonia mydas, assembly GCF_015237465.2. NCBI lineage: Eukaryota > Metazoa > Chordata > Testudines > Cheloniidae > Chelonia > Chelonia mydas. The sequence goes on from NC_057850.1 coordinate 256,339,259, forward strand.
TGAGGAGCCCCGGTGGGCCAGCCTCTATTCCACCTTAGTCCCGCGGCCCGCCGGGGATATCAGTTGGCGGCTCCTCCACGGGGCCGTGAGCACGGGTGTGTACTTGGCGCGGTTTACCCCAATCCCGGACACCTGCCCCTTTTGCGGCGTGAGGGAAACCCTGGCGCACGTCTATCTGGAGTGCGCCAGGTTGCAGCCCCTATTCCGGCTCCTCACCAATATTTTGTTAAGGTTTTGGTTGCACTTGTCCCCTCACCTTCTTATCTACGCACTCCCTGTCCGTGGCCCCACTAAGTCGCGGGACCTCCTGGTCAACCTCCTCCTGGCCCTGGCTAAAGTGGCCATCTATAAAACCAGGGTGAGGAGGTTGGCCGATGGAGTCTCCTGCGACTGCGGGGCCTATTTCCGATCCTCCGTCCGTTCACGCCTCCAGGCAGAGTTCCTCTAGGCGGCGTCCACCGACTCCCTTGAGGCCTTTGAGGAGCGGTGGGCGCTGTCTGGGGTTCTCTGCTCGGTGTCCCCGTCCGGTTCCCTTCTTTTGACCCTTTGACCGCCCTCCCGTCCCTGTTTTTCATTAGTTGTCCCCCATAATTTTTTGGCCTCCAGGTCCTGTGGATCTCCCCCTTAGGCTGGGGGGGGATCCTTTAGCGGTGGGCGAGCTTTGCCCGCCCACTTCCTGGATCCCAATAGGACCAGACTCCTGCCCCAATCCCGGACACCTGCCCCTTTTGCGGCGTGAGGGAAACCCTGGCGCACGTCTATCTGGAGTGCGCCAGGTTGCAGCCCCTATTCCGGCTCCTCACCAATATTTTGTTAAGGTTTTGGTTGCACTTGTCCCCTCACCTTCTTATCTACGCACTCCCTGTCCGTGGCCCCACTATGTCGCGGGACCTCCTGGTCAACCTCCTCCTGGCCCTGGCTATTGTGGCCATCTATAAAACCAGGGTGAGGAGGTTGGCCGATGGAGTCTCCTGCGACTGCGGGGCCTATTTCCGATCCTCCGTCCGTTCACGCCTTTGGGCAGAGTTCCTCTGGGCGGCATCCACAGACTCCCTTGACGCCTTCGAGGAGCGGTGGGCGCTGTCCGGGGTTCTCTGCTCCGTGTTCCCATCCGGTTCCCTTCGTTTGACCCTTTGACCGCACTCCTGTCCTTGTTGTTCATTAGTTGTCCCGTAATTATTTGGTTTTCCAGGTCCTGTGGACCCCCCCCCCCTTAGGCTGCGGGGGGGATCCTTTAGCAGTGGGCGGGCTTTGCCTGCCCAATTCCTGGATCCCAATACGACCAGACTCCTGCACCTAACTGGTCTGGGTCTGTCACACCAGCCATGGAGTGGGAATAGCGATCCACAGTTCATGGGTGTTCATCCAGGTCTTGGCTTTGGACCCATTTCTATTTAGAAGCCACGCTGTATCTTTGCTCTAGTACGTTCCTCTCATTCTTTATTGACAGGACCGTTTACCAGGAATGGAGAAGCCAATTCCCATATAGAAAGCACCAAGAAGAGCCCACTCCCCAAACTCTAACTGAATCTTCCTTGAGCTGTGAAAACTTTGGCTAGCTTTTCTCTCCTTTGTTTTGGGTTCCACCTGCGCTTTTGGGCTCCAGCTGTGATGTATCAAGAGAGATTTCCAGCCTCATTTTGCAGATTCCAGAGGGTTGGGCAAGATTCGGATACACAGCTGAAATTTTAGGTGTGAATGGAACCTCCCAACTGTTGTCTGTTGCTAATATTTGAAAGGACCTTTATAATCATCTCATCTGACCTCCTGCATAACACAGGCCAGAGACTTTCACCCCAGCACAGGCCAGAGAACTTCATTTCCTCCCACTGAGTAAGGGCAAGTCTACACTACAAAATTAAGTCAACCTAAGTTACGTCAATGTACAGCCACCGCAGTCGTTAAATTGCTTTTGCATGTCCACACTACGTTCCTTGCGTCAGCGGTGCGTGTCCTCATCAGGAGTGCTTACACCAATTTAACTATCAGTGTGGATGGCTTCTGAAAAAGCCCAGGTTCAAAAAATAACTAGATAAATTCAATTGCTATTAGCCAAGATGGGCAGGGATGGTGACCCTAGCCTCTGTTTGCCAGAGGCTGGGAGTGGTCGGCAGGGGATCGATCACTTGGTGATTGCCCGTTCTGTTTATTTCCAATGGGGCACCTGGCTTCGGCTGCTGTTGGAAGACAGGATACTGGCCTAGATGGACCTTTGGTCTGACCCAGTATAGCCGTTCTTATGTTCTTAAAGGCAGCAACAGATGATGTAAACAAAGTGGTGTCTGCACTGACACTACGTCAACCTAACTGCATCGACCTAGATAACTCCACCTCTCCCCACTGCAACTTGAGACCATTACTCCTCATTCTGTCATCTACTACCACTGAAAACAGTCTAGATCCATCCTCTTTGGAACCCCCTTTCAGGTAGTTGAAAGCAGCTATCAAATCCCCCCTCATTCTTCTCTTCCGCAGACTAAACAATCCCAGTTCCCTCAGCCTCTCCTCATAAGTCATGTGTTCCAGTCCCCTAATCATTTTTGTTGCCCTCCGCTGGACGTTTTCCAGTTTTTCCACATCCTTCTTGTAGTGTGGGACCCCACCCAAAACTGGACACAGTACTGCAGATGAGGCCTCACCAATGGCGAATAGAGGGAAACAATCACGTCCCTCGATCTGCTGGCAATGCCCCTACTTATACATCGCAAAATGCCATTGGCCTTCTTGGCAATAAGGGCACACTGTTGACTCATATCCAGCTTCTCGTCTGCTGTAGCCCCTAGGTCCTTTTCTGCAGAACAGCTGCCGAGCCATTCGGTCCCTACTCTGTAGCGGTGCATTGGATTCTTCCGTCCTAAGTGCAGGACTCTGCACTTGCCCTTGTTGAACCTCATCAGATTTCTTTTGGCCCAGTCCTCTAATTTGTCTAGGGCCCTCTGTATCCTATCCCTACCCTCCAGTGTATCTACCTCTCCTCCCAGGTTAGTGTCATCTGCAAACTTGCTGAGGGTGCAACCCACACCATCCTCCAGATCATTAATGAAGATATTGAACAAAAGCAGCCTGAGGACCGACCCTTGGGGCACTCCACTTGATACCGACTGCCAACTAGACGTGGAGCCATTGATCACTACCCCTTGACCCCGACAATCTAGCCAGTCTTTCTATCCACCTTATAGTCCATTCATCCAGCCCATACTTCTTTAACTTGCTGGCAAGAATACTGTGGGAGACCGTGTCAAAAGCTTTGCTAAAGTCCAGGAACAACATGTTCCTTCCTATATGCTCTATTGATTCATTTGTGGGAAGAATAACTGTATTTTTTTCTTGTGTTCTTTCTTAGTACATTTGAAGAAATCAATTGCCCAATTTTTTTTAACATGATGGTCGTACAAGGTCGCAAAGGCTCAGGAAGGGTAAGATGAATGCTAGGATGATAAAAGAGACAAGTCCTTATTCATGAAAGGAATGAGGGGATAGGACTGTCAAGCGATTAAAAAAGATAATCCCAGAGAATCGCAAAATTTAAAAAAATTAGTCGCGATTAATCACAGTTTTAATCACACTGTTAAACAATACGAGAATACCACTTTAAATTTATTATACATATTTTGGGTGTTTTTCTACATTTTCAAATATAGTGATTTTAATTACAACACAGAATACAAAGTGGACAGTGCTCACTTTGTATTATTGTTATTATTACAAATATTTGCACTGTAAAAAAGAGAAACAAAAGAAATCATAGTTTTCAGTTCACCTCAGACAAGTACTGTAGTGCAATCTCTTTATCGTGAAAGTGCAACTTACAAATGTAGAATTATTATTAATTATTATTATTATTGTTATATAACCACAGTCAAAAACAAAACAATGTAAAACTTTACAGCCCCCAAGTCAAAGCATGAAGGGGCATACAAATGTTTAGCATATCTGGCCTGTAAATACCTTGCAACTCCAGCTACAACAGTGCCATGCAAACACCTGTTCTCACTTTCAGGTGACATTGTAAATAAGAAGTGGGCAGCATTATCTCCCGTAAATGTAAACACAGTTGGTTGTCTTAGAGATTGGCTGAACAAGAAGTAGGACTCAGTGGACTTGTAGGCTCTAAAGCTTTACATTGCTTTGTTTAACAGTGTGATTAACACTGCAATTAATTGCGATATTTTTAATCTAGTTAATTTGTTTTGTCTTAATCACATGCATTAACTGTGATTAACTGACAGCCCTTGGGAGTACCTTTACACTTAGCAGACTGGCCAGATTTCAGTTTGTTATTTATTTACCTCCAGCCTGCAGCGTGATCATCCCAATACCTTTCACCAGCACAGAGTCTGGGTCAGTGTTTGTTTCATTGCAACTGCTGGCCAGGAAGTCTAGCAAACTCAAACACAGGCCCTTTCAGCCTGCATTCTAGTGACAGCTCCTGGGAAACAGGGCTCCCATGCTGGCTGCATGGTAACCACTAAACCTCTCATCCACCAGTGAATCATCAGCAGGGTGTGAACCCTTGCACTAAAAGCATGAAGTACTTCTTGGGATAAAGGACGAAGGTCCACATTCTTATGGGTATTTAGACACCTAATTGATTGACTTTGATGGGAGGAAGGTGCCTAAAGACTTTTGAGGAGCTATGCCAAAATCCTGTTGTTGGAAGCAATCACAGACTCCTAAATCTATTATGTGGAACATTCACTAGAGGGCGACAAAGACCCACATTCTGGCAGTTCCCCCAAAGATGACTTTTGTATCGCCATGTCCTCATGCAATCATGATGCGGCCAAGCCTCCCTGCAGGAACAAAATGGAGTGGATCAATAGATGGGAAAGCACCTGCCTCTGCCAGGTGGGGCTTGAATTTCCACCCAAACCTTCTGCCTAAATTTATCCCTGCAGAATGGGGGTGGGGGCAATGAAATCAAGTCTTCCCTGTCTGATGTGAAATCCTGCTGCTTGCAGTGAATGGCAGAGGATGCCAAGCAGTGAATCTTCAGCGGGCATGTCTATTTGTCATGAACTGATCTAATTTTCCACTCTCAATCAAGCAGCGGCCTTCCAAACTTTGCAGGCATTAAGGCATATCCCTTACATGACATTCACACCCAGGATCAAATCCAATTTCTCAGTGGGCGGCCATAGTCTAAGTGTTTGGGCCACTGACATAAGAGGATGAGTTTTTTGCAATGGCACGGTCATCATCAGCTTGCTATTTGCATTTGGGTGCTTGCAGTCCATCCATTCCAGCTCTCCTTCCCCGCTCCCACAGCCTGCAGGGAGATTTATGACAGCAGCATGCTTTCACTTTGCTTTTTCATCACATCATCCCAGACCTTCAACAACCTTGGGTCCTAAGAGTCAAGTGCAGTTGGTGGAAGGCCATGTTCATGGTGGTGAATCCTTGCCAAAGACTTGGCAGTGCATGGGCCTGTGATATAATTCCAGTAGAGATGCAGTACTCTGTAACTGGAACCATGCCAAAGGGAACAGTTGTCTCAAACAATGGGCCAACTCCCATCGCAGAGACAATGAATGCTAGATAGGAAGCAATTGCTGGTCAGGAAGTAATTTTCTTTCTAATGTGCAAAATTTGGAGGTTTTCATCAAAAAACCCCCAAATTCCTCAAAACATTTTAGCTTTTCACCCCAAACTCAAGCATGTTTGGGGGTTTTTTTGGCAATCAAAAACTGAGCAGTTTTGTTTTTTGAGGAAAACCTGAACATTTTAAATGGAAGTGGATTTTTTTTTTCTTTCACAAAAAATGTCTGGTCAGTTTGAAAAGAAGTTTGGACCAAAAGTTTACAGTCCGTTGTGCATTTTCTTCTTACATTGCTTAGTTAGGCATCCACAAGGTACTTACCTGGCCCTCATCATTAGGGCCCTACCAAATTCATGGTCCATTTTGGTCAATTTCATGGCCATAGGACTTTAAAAATTGAAAATATCATGATTTCAGCTATTTAAATCTGAAATGTCACCGTGCTGTAATTGTAGGGGTCCTGTCCCCAAAAGGAGTTGTGTGTGGGGGGGGGGGCGTCACAAGTTTATTGCAGGGCTGGTGGGATTGCGGTACTGCTACCCTTACTTCTGTGCTTCTGCTGGAAGTGGTGCTGGGCAGCTGGCCAACAGCCGCCACTCTCCGGTTGCCCAGCTCTGAAGGCCGCACAGAAATAAGGGTGTCAATACTGCAACCCCCTTAAAATAACCTGGTGACCCCCCCTGCAACTTCCTTTTGGGTCAGGACCCCTGATTTGAGAAGCGCTGGTCTCCCCTGTGAAATCTGTATAGTATAGGGTAAAAGCGCACCAAAGACCAGATTTCATGGGGGGGAGACCAGATTTCATGGTCATGACGGGCTTTTCACAGCCATGAATTTGGTAGGGCCCTCCTCATCACCATAGTGTTTATTTGCCTCACAATCGTTCACCTCATTACACCCCAGTGTGGGAAGCGCTGTTATTACAGAGGTGAGTCAAGTCTCCACTGTCATAAAAAAAACCCAGCACCGAGTCTCAAAGACCGGGTCACCCGACTCAAGCTTGCAGCGCACAAAATAGCAGAGTAGATGTAGCCCACGCTCTGAAACCCTCCCAGCTTGGGTGGTCTCAGAGCTCAGGGTCCAGTGCAAGCCCCAACATCTACACTGGTATTTTTTAGCCTTGCAGAGTGAGCCCTAGTCAGCGGAGGGTCTTTTATTGCAGCGTAGATGTTCCCTAATCAGCTTTCTCACAGTTACACAGAAAGCCTATGATAGGGCAGGGGACTGAACATGGGCCTTCCAAGTCCCACGTTAACATACTGGCCGCTGAACCAGCCTGCCTCTCTGCTACTCCAGATTCGCTCTACTCTTTCCATGATTTTTGGAGAGTGGATGATGTGTTCAGAACCAGGACTCCTGCAGCCTGGTTTTGCTCAGTCATGCCGCATGGGGAGAAGCAGCAGGCCCAACAGGTCGGCGGAAGGAAGTTGTGTGGGACCTATTGAGGGAAAATCAAATTGGTCAGTACAGTGCTCCCCATAAGCTCTGGAGAACTTGGAAGCTTAGCAGAACCAAAGCCCCACTTCAGCTCTTTGGAGGTTCACCCCTCAATATTGAACTGAATTGAACTCAAAGTGGAAGCTGGACATTGACAGTAGCACAGCGTGTGTCACATCACCTTCTAGTGGACGGTCTGCATAAAAAGAAAACAGCCTACTATTGCGAGCAACTACAGCAGTCAATCCTATAATTCCCATAATAGAGGTCTGCACTTAAACTTTCCTCCAGACATACCAACTTCGAAAACTTTTTCTTTTTCTTTTTTTTTTTAAGGAAGAAAGAAAGACAGAAAAAGTCCAAGTGTGTGAGAGAAGGCGTGCCAGGTGGGTTTTCTGAGCTGTTAAGAATTCATAATTTGCCCTGGCTGTGCTGATTTGAATGACATCTGTAATGAGAACAGCCACATGTAGCCTAGAAATTACACATCTTGGAACAAAGCAGCTTGTCACTGTCGCTCCCAGCTGGGTTGTCAAGAAGGAAAGACTTAAGTGTGAACTGATGGCAATGCTGTTCTCATTGTCTCATAAAAAGCTGAGCCTGCCTCAATTTGTCATGTGCACTGTTAGCTGTGAAATTCATGATTTCCCCAAACATCAGATAACTTCGCAGCTTTCAAGGTGTTCATAATATGTTCAGAACTGTCAAGGTGTTGTGCGAAGTGACAAATGAAGCTCATATTGTATGGTGAGAACGACTAGAGAGAGGCAGAAAGAGAAGTGGTCAAAAACTTTGGCATGCCGTGAACTTTTTTTCGAAAATGGAAAATGTTCAGGAAAAACCATCCGTCTTCTAGAAACTTTCCACTTTTCACAACAGTTTCAATCCAAATGTCCGGCACAATTAGTCCCCCCCGCCTTTTTTTTTCCATTTACAAAAAGGGGGAAATTATGAAGATGATTCGGTAAACATTTGAGAAAACGATGATTCAAAAAATCACCCAAAGAAATGTCAAAACAGAAAAAGGCCGGTCCATGACAAACCTCGTGAAATGCAAACAACTCTGAAATGGTTTGCAAAATTGTTTCCCCGTTTTTCAACCAGTTTCGACAGATTACTAGCCAGCCAACAAACACTTGTTCACTAAGAATGGACTCGAACTGTATTTGTTTTCACAGAGAGCAGATTCTAAAAAGGTAATCATTTTTAGGTTATAAATCTAAACTACAACCTACATTAGAGGTAAAATGCTCCATTTCCCATTGCTAGTCCCCTGGCACCTCCTTCCTCTCATTAAGTGCAATTTAATTGTGCTTTGCCATTGCATTTCATCCAGAACACTCTCTCATTAGAAGATAGCAATCAGCAGTTGCCTGTTATTGCTTTTTTGAAATTCTTTTCAGTCGCATTGATTAAAAAAACAACCACCAAAAACAAATAGCACTAAATATAGCTGACACCAGCTGGGTTTAATTAAAATAGTATAAACTCATGTCTGCCAAAAGCAATCTACGCACAGTCCCGTTTGCATTATATGTTGATCATGCTACAGCTTTGGATTTTTGTTGGGTTTTTTTTCCCATTCCCTTCAGTGAAACATGCCCCGGTGTAACAGGATCTCAATGCATTCCAGGCATATCTTTTTGCTGACAGTCACTGTTTTGGATGCAGTGGAGTGATTGGTGCCATACGATATCCAGGCTGTGGTTCGAAATGAGAACGTCATGTCGGACTCGGCCATGGGATCTAGTTACCAAGGTGATCTCGTGGACAGGATCCTCGGTAGAGATAAAAACAGGTGTTAGCTGGTCAGAGAAGTTTCAATGAAAAAAATTCCACAAATTTCCCTTCCATTTTCTGACCAACTCTATGTCATCGCATTGAACAATGAGCTGAGTTTTTGTTGGATTATGCCTGGGTCTCGGATCAGGTATGGGGTGCTAGACCAGGGATGGGGAAAGCCTCCTGAGACAGGGTCAGAACTTCATGTCTCAATGGATTGTTAACCAGCCCAACTTCCTGCTACTGGAGACTCTTCCTGATCTGTAGAACATGTGCTCTTTGTTGACAGACTTCCCAAGAGCAGGTTCCGGACCCAGCCATTGATGTCAAGATACTACTTTGGGGAGTGATTCTGGGTGAGACGGCATGTGTAGTAAAGAAGTGTGGTAGAGATGAGGTTCTTCTAGGGGGCTGCAGGACAATAAAACTGCTGGAAACAAAATCTGAAATATCCTCTAGGCAGTTAAGGCATAGAGTGGTCCAGTAACTAGGGAGTCCAGACGGACAATGAGGAGAGCTGGGTTCTTCTACGCTTTGAATTGCAGCTGAGCAGCTGGGTGACATTGGGCCGGTTACTTCCTCTTGCTGTGCCTCAGTTTTGCCATCTGTAAAATGGAGATAATGACACTTACTCACCTTTGTAAAGCACTTTGAGATCTGTAAATACTGCCAGTATGTGAGTGTGATTGTAACGCGCAGTATTTGTAAGGCTCCATCTCTTTGTGGAAGGGCTCCTGTGATCCGCATAAGCTGCAAACCAAATACCAAGGCGCGCAGCAGGCAGCCAAAGGGGAGAGGAATATTAAGGGCAGGAGTATGTGTAGTGATGGCTGGGGACTGTGCATCTGGGAACATATTCCTGTTTGCCCACTGCTGGCTCTGGATGGTGCGTGATAATTGGCCTTTTGGCTTCAGCTAATAATAACATTCATTGGAAATGGGGTGTGAACCCCACACAGATGATGATGGGTTAACTGGAGCTGGAGAGGTCAATTAAGGCACCTGGGGCAGGGGGTGGGTGAGCCAGGCCCAATTAAAGGTGGAGCCCAGCTGGGGGAGTAGCTGGATAGTGAGCATAAAGCGAGGAACTCTGGAGCAGAAGGGGGTCTCAGGGGTAGGGCAGGCTGGGGAACTGAGTTTGAGGAGGGGGCGTGGCTGGGCGGGGGCCGGCTGAAGCTATGGCAGAGTGAAATGGAAGAGAGAACACATGAAACTGAAACCAAGCTAGAGCATGAGGACAGGGAAAGCATTGAGGGAGACGGGATGCAAATAAGGAAAAAGAAAAGGGTAGATTCTCTGGAACCAGAAGGAGGAGCAGCAAATAGGGGTGCAGGAAAGAGAAATGGGGGGGGGGAATGACATAAAATTGCGAGGTAAGGACATAAAGATAGGGTATCCCAACCCCCCTGAGGATTTCAGCGGGGATCAAAAAGCGGGCTGGAGATATGGTAAGAGCGAAGAAACTACCTGGTGGGTACTTGCTAGTGGAATGTAAAACAAAGAAGAAGTAGGGAAGCTACTAAAGATGGCAGGGAGAATAAAAATAAGCTGTCAGTGGCCCAAATCCCTCCCCGAACAAGCGGGGTAGTATATGCTGTGCCAAAGGAAATATCAGAAGAGGAAATAAAGCAAGGAGTAGGTGAAGATAAGGTGACACCTGCTAAGAGGCTAATTAGCAGGAGGCTAGCAAGCTCTCAACAGCTGTGCTGGCCACATTTAAGAGAAGGGTGCTACCAGACAGAGTAACTTCAGGGTGTCAGATGATCTGGACTAAGCCAAATATTCCTCTGCCTCTAAGACGCTTCAGATGCTAAAGATTTGATCATGTAGCAAATAATTGCAAAGGGAAAGCACAGTGCAGGAAGCATGGAGGTGACCATTCATATGATAACTGGGAGGAATGGACAGAAACTGTCAGAGGCCCAAATTCCTCCCCAAACAAGCGGGGTAGTGTATGATGTGCCAAATGAAATAGGTGAAGATAAGGTGACACCTGCTAACAGGCTAATTAGCAGAATGCTAGCAAACTCTCAACAGCTGTGCTGGCTATATTTAAGAGAAGGATGCTACCAGATAGAGTAACTTCAGGGTGGATGCAAATGCTGCAAATGGGGAGGAAAACGCAGCTCAGCATATGAAGGATGTACTGAGGCAAAGCAAGTTACAGAAATGCAAAACACCAGAATGACTAACAACATCTCCTAGGCAGAAGCTGTCGGGAGATATCTAAAGACAACCTGATATGGGGAAAGGTATAACCAGCAACAAATAAATGGGAAGGAAGTAACAAGTGACAACAGGTTGAATGGAGATGACATCCAAGTTATAGAAACAAAGTGATTAATTGTGTTTATGATTGAAGCAATAAATTGTATGTCTCAAACTGGAAAGAAAACAGAGAAAATGAGAATTATAATGAAAGCTGCTGAAAATTATCTACCAGGTAGCAACTTATCAGTGGAATGATTTCATATGTTCCTAAGTGAAGGAAATGAAGTTTAAAAGAATGGTGGTGATTGTTTTCAGCGGGAATGCCCAAAGCCTAATAGCGCATGGGGTGGGAATTAAAGAAAAATATTATTGACCTGAAAAAGCCTGACCTAGTGTGCAAAGAAGAGCCCTGGCTAATAGGAAAACTAGACTCTAAAATCCCAGGATATGGCATATACAGACGTGATAAAGAAATAGGTGAAAGGTGGATCTATCCGCACCTTCCTTAAGGAGAACTCCTTGAAATAGAGGTTAAAAAGCTAACTATTGAGTATAATGCCCTTGAGATACCTATACAAAACAATTCTGTGTCTGTAAGACTTTATAATGTCTATAACCCATAAAGACCTGAAAGAACTGATTGCAAATGTCACAAGCCCATTCATTATTTGTCACAACAGATTGTGGGGAAGTGAGAAAAATGGAAAATGTTCAGAGCAAGTCTTTATGGAGAATAATTTAGTAATATTAAATGATGGAGCACTGTGGATTAAATAGTAATTTATTTGCAATTAAAATGAACAAAGATGGATTATTTGTAAGGTCCAGGAAACAATAGATCATATCCTTTAGGAATGTAAAGACTGCGTCAGTGAAAAGAGTTAATCTAGAAAATTCAGACGCCTTGAAGGAACAACATTTCCCTTGCAACATCTATCTAGAATACAAGACAAATGGGGCCCAATAAAAAAAGTTATTCTGCAATTCTTTATGAATACCAGGAGAGGCGTAAGGCTGTGAGTCATGCAAAAGATCCAGAGTACAGGGCACGGAGTCAAAGACTCAGGAAGCGAGTTGGCTACGCCACACAACTGACGAAGAAGGGGGTTGTAGGGAGAGAGGAAAAGGAATTCTGCAGTCCCTCTCTGGATGTAGAGAGGTTGTGGCAGAACTGGGGTACCATACCAGTGGAAGGATGGGCGGGAAAAGGGGCCCAGAGGGAAAGAGGGAAGAACTGGCTCAACCAGGCAGAGGCTGAACCCAAGAGCAGGAGGTGATCCTAGAAGAGTATGGTAGGGGTAGGACATGCAGGCAGAGGGGCCCAGGGAGCCCACTTGCAGGAGCCCAGACATGAGAATTGAGGTGGATGAGGAACACAGACAAGGGCAGAGTCTGGACTTCCAGGGAGAGAGCGCTGAGAGGCAATTAGCTGAGAAAGGGAAACTTAACCTGGATGAAAGGTCAAGCCCAAAGGATGCAGAAGTTGTACTTGTAGTTGGGGGTATTGTTGGAGGATTCCAGGGGAGAGCTCTGCGACTCTCAGCCCTGAAGGAAGGGTAATCATAGAGAGGCTGGGGAGAGGTCTGTTGACAGACTTCGTGGGAAGAAGTCCAGGGAGACAGCAGCAAGGAGTCTGACGGAGCAGACCTTGGCGGCTGGTTTTAGGCTCCCTGGAGCGGAACCTAGCATGGTGGGAGGACCTGGGTTCCCCCATCAGCCACGCAAAAGGTGGTGGAAAACCTCCTGAGAAGGGGATAAGGACAGCTGAAAGCCCTGAGAGAAGGGTGTCAGAACCACGGGGGCCAGAGTTGAGGTCCAAAGACCCAATGTAGGGATTGGGACTATTATTCTGGACTTTTTGTTCTACTGGAAGGGGTGGGACAAAATCATGATCTGGCCTGAGGGCTGAGCTGCAAGACCCATGTGGGACCGGAGCAATCGTCGGCAGTGGGTGCCGGGGAGGAAAGATCAGCTACGCTGCACCCAGTCACTACGGGGAGCTTCTTCATCATTGAACAGCACCTTTCCACCTGAAATCTCAAAGTGCTTTACTCACACTAAGCTGCTTCCTACTGGGGATCAGAAATGTCACAACTGAGAGTTACAGACACATCATCTGCCACCTCTATATCGGTAGCCATACTTTATACGTAGTGGGAACTTTGGAAAAACTCTTGTGGTTACTGAAGGTACCTAGGGCAATTATTGTGGGCCATGCACTGTGAGGTGAATCCAGCGCTCATTGCAATCAGTGGAGTGGGCCGTGGAGGACGACTGTGCTTATGTAACACAAATTACATTCATGTTACATTTAGGTCTCACACAGAGGTAGTGTTTCATCTTCCTGAAGCGAATTTGCCACGTTTTCCGTTATCAAAGGGCCGTGATCTCCTAGCAAATTGATTATGGATCATAGGCGCCGACTTTCCAATGTGCCTGGGAGGTGTTCGACTCCTGGCTCCGCCCCAGGCCCCGCCCCCACTGCACCCCTTCCCCAAGGCCCTACCCCTGATCCGCCTCTTCCTGCTCCCACCCCACCCCGTCTCCCAAGCCCCAGCCCCCACCTCACCCCACCTCTTTCCGTCCCCGTTCTAGCCCAGCCCCACCTCTTTCCGCCCCGTTCTGCCCCCTCCCCCAAGTGTGCGGTGCTCTCGCTCTTCCCCCCAGAACCTCCTGTATGCTGCGAAAGAGCTGATCACGGCAGGCGGGAGGCACAGAGAGAGAGAGGGAAGCACTGATCGGTGCGACCTGCCGGTGGGACTGGGGGGAAGAGGGGAGCTGATGGGGAGTTGCAGTTTTTCTGCCCCCAGTCTTTTCCTTTTGCCCTCTTTATATAAGGGGCAGCTAATTAAGTTCCTCCTCTTTCTCAGGTGAAGCAAGCAGGGCTAATCTGACAGCCAGGCCAGCTCCAGGCCTCTGCCCCCGAAGGAATGGTATCTCTTGTTCCTTCACAAGCCGGAATCTGATCTTACTTATGCCAGTTTGACACTGGCATAAATCCCTTTAGCTAAGCTCCACCCACTCTACCCCCAAGAGAAAAATTGTGGAACAAACATGACATTTGCTGCCATTGCATTGTGCACTTTGCTTGTGCGTTATATCCCGTTTGTCTAATCTGAGTCTATCTTGTCTATTTGGATTGTTAGCTCTTTGGGACAGGGACTGTCTACTCTTGTGTTTGTACAATACTTAACACGATAGGGCCTGGCTCTCAGCTGGCTCTTAGGTACTACGACAATAATAATCAAGTTGTAACTCTCCAGATGTTAGAGGCATTATTCCCAATTTCCTCCAAAGTAAATGAGAACAGAATTGGACTGATTATCTCCACAGCAAATGGATGGACTTCAAAAGGGAGTGGGGGAGGAAAGGCAGAATAAAAGGATGCAATTTTAGCACCAAAATGTTCCTGTGCATTCCACCTCTCTTTGGTGCAGTGCAGAAGTCCATGGCATTTTGAATATTCATTCCTTGCTTGCCAGGATAATTAATTAATATGGCAGTTCTGCACCCAGAACAAATGCACACAATAAGCAATGGGAAGCCAGCAGTGCAATTGGAAAGGGGAATTTTGCCCACTGATTGGAGCATATGTGAGTGTGGGGGTTCGATAAAGTTTATATCACCACTTATTCGGGGAGCTCGCTCTTGACTAGCGTCTCTCCGGCTCTACTGCTGCATGAATTCATGTGGTTTCTCCCAAATTTGTGGCAATAAACCCTTTACAGGACTGTCACATTTGTATACTATAGGAAATACAATTAGGAGACAGGTTTCCGAGTGGTAGCCGTGTTAGTCTGTATCAGCAAAAACAACGAGGAGTCCTTGTGGCTCCAATGTGTTCGTCTCTAAGGTGCCGCAAGGACTCCTCGTTGTTTTCACAATTAGGAGAGTGAGAGAAAAATTGGCTGTAGTTACATGAGAAGGAAGCTGAACAACCCGAAGCAAATACTCACCAGCAACCACACACCACACAACAGAACCACTAACCCAGGAACCTATCCTTGCAACAAAGCCCGTTGCCAACTGTGTCCACATATCTATTCAGGGGACACCATCATAGGGCCTAATCACATCAGCCACACTATCAGAGGCTCGTTCACCTGCACATCTACCAATGTGATATATGCCACCATGTGCCAGCAATGCCCCTCTGCCATGTACATTGGCCAAACTGGACAGTCTCTATGTAAAAGAATAAATGGACACAAATCAGACGTCAAGAATTATAACATTCAAAAACCAGTCGGAGAACACTTCAATCTCTCTGGTCACGCGATTACAGACCTAAAAGTGGCAATTCTTCAACCAAAGAAACTTCAAAAACAGACTCCAAGGAGAGACTGCTGAATTGGAATTAATTTGCAAACTGGATACAATTAACTTAGGCTTGAATAAAGACTGGGAGTGGGTGGGTCATTACACAAAGTAAAAGTATTTCCCCATGTTTATTCCCCCCCTTACCCCCCGTGCTGATCCTCAGACGTTCTTGTCAACTACTGGAAATGGCCCACCTTGATTATCATGACAAAAGTCCGCCCCCCCCCAAGCTCTCCTGCTGGTAATAGCTCACCTTACCTGATCACTCTCCTTACAGTGTGTATGGTAACACCCTTGTTTCATGTTCTCTGTGTATATAAATCTCCACACTGTATTTTCCACTGAATGCATCTGATGAAGTGAGCTGTAGCTCACGAAAGCTTATGCTCAAATAAATTGATTAGCCTCTAAGGTGCCACAAGTCCTCCTTTTCTTTTTGCGAATACAGACTAACACGGCTGCTATTCTGAAACCAAGGATTGTTGTGTTACAGTGTGACCAATAAATATCAGAAAGAGACAGAGGCTAATAGATTGACCACACTGAACGAGATAACTGGCTCTGTGGATGAGGGGAAAGCAGTGGACGTGTCGTTCCTTGACTTTAGCAAGCTTTTGAAACGGTCTCCACAGTATTCTTGCCAGCAAGTTAAAGAAGTATGGGCTGGATGAATGGACTATAAGGTGGATAGAAAGGTTGGCTAGATTGTCGGGGTCAATGGGTAGTGATCAATGACTCCATGTCTAGTTGGCAGCCGGTATCAAGTGGAGTGTCCCAAGAGTCGGTCCTAGGGCTGGTTTTGTTCAATATCTTCATTAATGATCTGGTGGATTGCACCCTCAGCAAGTTTTCAGATGATGCTAAACTGGGAGGAGAGGTAGATATGCTGGAGGGTAGGGATAGGATACAGAGGGACCGAGACAAATTAGAGGATTGGGCCAAAAGAAATCTGATGATGTTCAACAAGGACAAGCGCAGGACGGAAGAACCCCATGCACTGCTACAGACTAGGGACTGAATGGCTAGGCAGCAGTTCTGCAGAAAAGGACCTAGGGGTTACAGTGGATGAGAAGCTGGATATGAGTCAACAGTGTGCCCTTGTTGCCAAGAAGGCCAATGGCATTTTGCGATGTATAGGTAGGGGCATTGCTAGCAGATCGAGGGATGTGATCATTCCCCTCTATTCGACATTGGTGAGGCCTCATCTGGAGTACTGTGTCCAGTTTTGGGTGGGGTCTCACACTACAAGAAGGATGTGGAAAAATTGGAAAGCGTCCAGCAGAGGGCAACAAAAATGATTAGGGGACAGGAGCACATGACTTATGAGGAGAGGCTGAGGGAACTGGGATTGTTTAGTCTGCGGAAGAGAAGAATGAGGGGGGATTTGATAGCTGCTTTCAACTACCTGAAAGGGGATTCCAAAGAGGATGGATCTAGACTGTTCTCAGTGGTAGCAAATGACAGAACAAGGAGTAATGGCCTTAAGTTGCAGTGAGGTAGATTTAGGTTGGATATTAGGAAAAACTTTTTCACTAGGAGGGTGGTGAAGCACTGGAATGGGTTACCTAGGGAGGGGGTGGAATCTCCTTCCTTAGAAGTTTTTAAGGTCAGGCTTGAGAAAGCCCTGGCTGGGATGATTTAGTTGGGGATTGGTCCTGCTTTGAGCAAGGGGTTGGACTAGATGACCTCCTGAGGTCCCTTCCATCCCTGATATTCTATGATTCTATGATTCTATGAAATCACATTGGGCGTTTCTTCATTGTGGGTGGGAGGAATGTCTCAGACTGCTCCTTTCCGTGTTCAATCCCAGGCAGAAAATGGCCTGTTAGATGGGATGTGCAAATCAGTAAAATCCCCTTTGATTCAGGGATTGACAATAAAAAGATATCAAGACATTTGGTGTATTCTGGCATTCCTACATTGCTCATAGGTTTTCAAGCCAGAAGGGATCATAGAATCATAGGGTTAGAAGGGACCACAAAGGTCATCTTGTTTAACCCCTTGCCAAGATGCAGGATTTTTTGTGTCTAAACCATCTAAGACACATGGCTATCCAGCCCCTTTTTGCCCATTGATCCATACTTTGGATCCCCAGGTTCTCAACCTGGGGGCTGTGATCCAGAGGGTAGTCACAAACAGGTTTTGCTGGGTTGAAACCACCCTCCCTTTCCTTATGGCTGGACAGGCGAGAGATCCCCAAACTTTGTTCTGTAGTAACATGAGGTCACGGTATGGAAAGTGTTGAACATCACTGCTCTAATCTGATCTCCTGCATGGCACATAACATAGAGTCTCACCCACTGATTCCTGCATGGAGGATAACAACCTGTGGTTGCACTAGAGCAGGTCTTCTTCACATACATCCGATCTCATTCTAAAGACTCTAAGAAAAGGCGGCTCCACCACAGCCTTTGATTACCTCTTCCAGTGGATAATTCGGTGCTATGGAATAGACTCTGTGTCCACATGGTGAAGCTGTTACCATCTGCTGGCTGTGTGGTGAGCAGCCTGAAGTCAGTGTGGGGTTCTGGTCCTGCTCAGTCACAAAAGCTCCTGAAACAAGTACCTTCCAGCAGTCTCAGCAAAGAGGTCAAGGAATTGGTATTCCATGGACCATGGAAAGTGAACTGTCTGCTCAGTTCTGGAGATGATCCATCCAAGTCTGGATTGATCAGTCGCCCTGTTGCTACTCGTGTGACACCAGTCCTGTGGGAAAACAGTGGACTTAGTTCTCCAGGGCAGTTAATTTTGTCTCCTTCCCTGAGCACTAAATTACCTTGTGGGGCAGGAGGGGAGATCTCTGCCAGTACAGCAGTGCTGTGCAGTTGGCCGCACACATGTATCCCTTCCCGGACTAGCTTCCAGGAGCTCCCAGAAGCACTGGTACTTTGAACAACCGAACAGGCAGTTAAGGTGGAGGGTGTAAATCTAAGTAGCTCAACAGAAGGATCTGGCATGAAATATCTGAATAAAAAAGACAGAAGCAAAGAGATCCAAAGTCATCAACGGAGTCAGCAACTGGTGGGGTGAGGCAGCCCTTTGAGAAGAGCATTATATGAAAATAACTTCGGGCCAATTACAACCCAGTTGTAACCCCACTGGGACTGCTGAGCTTGTCCCTTAAAGTCATCCATGCGGTGCCTGGGCTGCCTTTTTTAAGTGCTATTGCCCCAGGGAATATCTCTCCCATTCAGCTCTTGCAGCCAGTCTGGAAGATATTGGTCCTGATACACATGCCCCACTCTAACCCCTAAATCGTCCGGGTGTTTCCAGCTGAAAGCAGATCAAACCAAGGTAACTGTTACCTATAGAACCACCTTTAACTATTACCCAGAAAGCTTTTGTCCTTTAGTAATAATAATCATACATGTGTATAATGCTTGTCATCTCAGAGTCCCAAAGCACTTTGCAAACATATGTGGTACATATATGTACATATGTTTATATATGATAGATATAACATGCACGCACATGTTCACACATGTGTGCATGCACACACAAATCCTGTTGTGAAGCAGTTAAGGCTGCTACACCCATTTCTGCCCCTCTCAGGTTCCATTGTAGATCCCTGGATTGCTCTACCTCAGCGTTTCACCTGTAGGGGCCTAACCTGCTCTTATGGAGTTTGTCCTCTGTTTCCTGTTTGGTCAAACATCCCAGGACTTCTCTCTACCAGCGAGACCTGTCCCCCCTGCAGTCACCCCACAACTGAGCTCCCTGTGTCTACTTATAAGGCCTAGGTCTGCCTCCTCCATAGAATCATAGAATATCAGGGTTGGAAGGGACCTCAGGAGGTCATCTAGGCCAACCCCCTGCTCAAAGCAGGACCCCAACTAAACCAGTCCGGAGGCAATTTGTTAATCACCCCCAGGTGTGGAGTATGACTATCTGGGGTTCTTTCCCTTGCTTTGTAGGTGGTGGGGGTAAGTCCCAGCACATGGTGCTTCCTTCACGTGAGAGTTTGTTCCACAGTCTTGGATCAGCCCCTGAAAGAGAGATTAAGCAGATGTAAATCAGCCTAACTTGACCGAAATGACAAGAGTTTATAATATCTAAAGATCTGGCCTCACACATTTTAAGGGCTCTTAAGTTAAACACCTGACTCCCGACTAAGTTACCTCATACTGCAGCCTGATTTGCAGAAGTGCGGAGTGTCTGGCAGACCCCTTTGCCTCCAGTCAGAGCAATGTGAGCTTTTACATGTGTGCTTAGCTAATGTCTGTAAACCACATGTGAATGCTAACTTTGGGCCAACCAATCCAAATCCAAAATGTGGTGATACATCGTGTACTCATGTTTGCTAAAAAATAACAAGATTTTGAGATTCACGGATTACAAGGCCAGAAGGGACTATTGTGATCATCTAGTCTGAGGTAAGATACAAATCATTATAGGTTTCTGGCTGGGGAGAAAAAAACAGTTTGGGAGTCACGAGTGGAAAAAAGTGGACATTTTTGGTTCAGGGCTTTAGCCTATGACCTGTTGTAAGTAGCCCCATTAGGTCAATAGCAAGGTTTGAACTTAATACCAAAAGACCCACATTCTTCTAGTGTCACACCCCTCCCCCTTGCCTGGAGAAGTTTGTCCTTAGAATCTGAGGTCTAAATGGCAGCTGTAAAGAGGTAAATACAGCAGGGGACTTACATACAGTCCATGAATGGAGCACTTTCTAGAGGTGAACAAGCTTCTCTTTCAATGCATTTTGATTTTAGTGAGAGCATGGCCTGATTGTACACACCGCTTCGGTATTTCTATCCCAGAGGATCACTGCTTTTTTATTTGATCCATCAACACATTATTGATGGGTTGCTAATGGAAATCTAACACACTTAACTGCCTGGTGAAATGTCAGACTCTACAAATCTATTTAGCCTGTCTCATGTATTACATCGTACTTGCCGTTCGTTGTCTTATTGAACAAAACATTTTGGTTCAGCTCACTGAAGACATTGTAATACTTGGCATTATCATCGATCAAGTCATGTGATCCTCCAAAGCAGAAGAGAATGTTCCTCTCCTGTGACAACCTTTGAACTCTCCGATCACCTAAAGATTCCAAGTTGTTGCTTCAAATCTAAAGAGGGCTTTTGTTGCTCATTAAGTAATAAAGAACAGACAGCAACTAATGTACTAGAGGAGGTGGCGTATTAATGAATCTGTAGTTGAAGGCAGCTGCAAAATTCAGCAAACCATCCACTAATTTGTACAGTTTATGAACGGAGATAAGTATTCATGGCATCAAAATAACAGACCCATTGAAAGTCATCATGTACTAGACATGCTAGTGGGAAAAGAACCTCTTCTGAGGAAGAAGAAGACACCTTCCCCTGAGTAACCCTTGAGTCAACTTGAAAACATGCCTTCTTTCAGAGATAACCAGGTAATGTGACAGGCTTTTGTCTGGATCAAACGATGCCTCAGTTGGTCACCATTATTGTTGGATGTACATCTCAGATCTTTTTGCTTAGTCAGCCATCACCTTCTATGGAAAGGCCATCAAAGATTTCTGGTCACAATACCAGGGTTTACATGTGATAAAGCTCAGATGCAGTAAGATGTATGCTCACCTACCTCCTGCTCTGCTGTAAGAGAAACATTTTACAACTAGAGGTATCTTGACATTTTTAAAAATTTGATTAAAAAATTCATCAGAAAGGAGGAACATTGTACATTTTCATTCCCTTCCCCTCCCCCGAATTTCTCAATCATCTATAGAGCAGAGGGAAAGGGGCACCCAGATATCTGGTAATGAACTGCAGCTTGCTCAACCAGTTCGAATATACCCCCAATTCTTTAATGTCATGAAATGTACCTGATAAGTGTCATGCAAGGTGTCATGTCAATGAAAAGCTCATGACTCACTGGTTAATATCATCACAGAATGCAGGTACAAGCAACTGATGCAAAGTTATGGACATAAACTGAAATTAACATTCTTAAAATGCATTTGCCAGCCAACCTGGCATCACCCCACCCGAGACAAAGGAACATAGTTTCCCCACCTGGTAGTTACTTCCAAAGTACTTTGAAAGACAAAGAGAATGTATTTATATATCGCATAAACAGACTTATCGAGCTAACAAGGGGTGGAGGCAAACCTCAGGTTATTACGACAGGGGAGGAGATTAACAAGCATATGTATAATGTTCATTCAATTGCACCGGAGGGATCAGGAACGAAATAATTTGCATTTTTGTAGACAACCCCAGGGGGGGAAGAAGCAGCAGGACACTTCCTTCAAGACAGACTCCATGTTGCCTACCTCATATCTGGAAATAGACTTTTATAGGGAGAGATCCTTCAGAAGAATCCATTTCAAAGATTCAATGGAATATAAAAGGGAGGAGTACAGAATCGAAGTTATCTATCTTTCTCCTAAGAAGACAAAGGTACCAGGCCTTTTATGCTGGGGATCAATCCCAGGAGTTCAATCATCCATCTTGATGGAAACATGGCTTACCTTGAAACAAGTCTAGCTTGTTAAGTGTTAGTTAACAGGAAGCATTTTATCTTTACTTCTATTGTAACTATTTCTGACATTAATCCTTATGCTTTCATTCACTTAAAATCTAGCTCTTTGGAATTAAATTAACTTGTTTTATTTTTAATCCAAACCTCTGTGTTTGAACTGAACTATTTGGTAACTCCAGTTACAGTAACAAAGGGTTGGACATTGGCTCTTTAAAGGAGCAATGAACCTGAATATTTCTCTGATTGTCCCAGGATGGGGCTGAACATTTCAGAACACATGTTTCGGGGAAAATTTGGGGCTGGGGAGAGCATGGTATTACCTTGTCAACTGTTAACCAAGGCTGGTGGAGACCAGTGGCAGTCTGTGGCATTGCAGGCAGGCTCCTGGCTCCAAAGCATTGGACCAGGGCTGACCAATACATAGACATAAAGAGCACGCTTGTTGCTGACTGCGGGCATCACAGGCCAAGAGCTACAATAGCAAAGCTTTAAGGCCCTTAAGGTTATAGGGTAAGAGTGAAGAAATCCCTTCACTGGTCTGGATTACAACCCAGAACATAACAAAATGTCAACTACATTTTGAAATCCAATGAGGGGGGAAAAAACCCACGGGGAAGAGTGAGGGATGTGATTTCACCACTACCATCTCTTTTCTTCAACCAGCTCTGTTTCTAACATGTAGTGTTGTGCGACATCCTGAGAGGTGCTAAGCACCTGCTCAGCGGTTGTTGAGGTTGAACAACTGCCAAGGAAACCTCATGATTTGGCCTGTAATTAATATACGAAGTTAGAAACTTGATCTGAAGGGGAGCTGTCTAATGGTTAGGGCAGGGTACCAAAGGCAAGGATGCTCCGATCTTGTTGAATTGAGCTATGGCTGTTTACACTAGAACCCCAGTGTAGCAAGGTAGTTACACATGGGCCTAACTTTAAGCATATGAATATTCCCACTGAGTTCAGTGTAACTGCATGGTGCTTCAGTTAAAGGCATGCTTAAACACCCTTACTGAATTGGAGCCATAAAAGGGTATAACCCCCAATCCAATACTGGACCCTTTCACCTCCTCAGTTTCCCCTTCTTGTGTTCCCCAATAACCACACATAGGATCTCGTGTAAGAGGAACTGCACACATTCTTGGGGGCTGCTTTATTAAAACAACGCAGTTCAAATGTCAGCATAAATAAACACAAGTCTCTCCCTCCACTCCACAGTCTCCTCACCTGCTGGGGGAGCTCAATGGTTTTTGTCCCTAAAACCTAGGCCTTGCTGTGCGGAGTTTCTTCAGGATCCTGTACCAACCAAGCCTTCTGACCCAGCTGATATGGAAATATTCTTCCCCAGTCCTCTCTGACCTAGCATCTCCTGCAGGAAGCTTCCTATTAGCTTCTCAATAATAGAGCACGTTCCCTCTTACAGGAAGCCTTGACCTGGGCTACTATCAGGTGACATCTGTCACTTGATCTAACCACTGGCTGGAGACCAAACCCATCACCTGGAGAAAGATAGGCTTAGCCCCACCTGTGCCTACGTATCTCCCTAAAGGAACCAGCTCATGTTGCTACAAGAACCTAAAGGAGGATCTGGGCCAATGACTTGAATTACTGAACACCTGATCTAAGAGTTGAACTGGGCCCTAGAGTTCTTTATTCCAATGACAATTTCCATGCAAATACTTATATTTACATGAGAATTTGCATGTTTGCTCTGTGAGAAAGATTGACCTTTTCTGCTGGTGGATGCAGTATTTTCTCGTGAAATTCTCCTTCCCAGAGCCAAAATTGCGACTAGAGCTGGTGAAAGTATTTTCATCAAAAATATTAGGGGAAAAAATTGTTTTTCATTTCAATGAAACAAAATATTTTTTTCATTTAATTTAGTTTCAAAACCAAAACATGTGTGTGGTTTTTTTCCCTCCCTTGGAGATCTGGAGGGAGGGAGAGAACAACACCGCCCCCCCCCAAATTACCAGTTTTCAAGTACATTTTTTTTCCCCACTGAATTTGCTTGAAACATTTCAAATTCGGTAGGGAAAAAGAATGTTTGGGGGGAAATTTTCCATAGACAATACCTGCCTGATTATTATCTTTCTGTAAATTTCTGACCAGTGACATACTCATCATTTTCACAGAGAAATGCCCCCCATTTTGCAGTAGTCACTACCCAACTTGGACAAGTACCTTTCATTTTCGTTTGTGGGCACACACACAGTTTTAGCTGGACTATGAAATGGAGCCTCAGATCAAAATTTTCAAACCTGGTTGTCTAAAGATAGCCTCCTAAATCTGTATTTAGCTACCTGTAAGAGGGTGGCTTGTCCTTTAAGGTCTGGAGGCCTGGGACCAGCCAACCCTGATTACTGAAGGAACTGATCCAGCTACGGTTGCCAGGTTTGGTTGGACCTATTCCTGGAGGTTTCATCACCTGGCAGTTAAGAACTCAGAGCCAGGAGACTGAACTCCTGTCAGGTAAAGCTTGGGAATAAGTGTGAATTGGGACCTACCTCTGGGATGAAAGGACAGGGACTCCCTACGTAAGGGGAGAGAGATACTGAACTAGGGTTGGGGCCTGGAGGGCAAGTGCATACCTACAGGACTAAATTGGACCCCCAGAAGGAGAGTGATTTAATTACCTCTGAACTGATTGAGTTATTAAGGGGCACTGAAGAGGGAGAAACAGAGGCCAGGTGCCACAGAGTGACCTCCGGCCATCAGGGGGTGCTCAGACAGTGGCTGATCCTGCTACAGTACCCATTTAAAACTGTCCTGATTATCAGAACTGTGGAGCACCCACAGATCCCACTGAAGTCAATGAGAGCTAAGATGCTCGAGACCTTTGAATATCAGTCCACTTTTATCTGGGCGCCCAAACAGGGCATTAAGGTCAGATTTTGAAAAGGGTGTTAGTCACCCAGGGATTTTGAAAATCCCACTAGGCCCATATCTGCCTCTTTAAGCACCTAAATACCTTTAAAATACCAACCCTTAGGGTCTTGAATCTACACTCATTGAAGTCAGTGGCAATGCTCCCACTGACTTTAGTAGATAAGGCCAAAAGGGACCACTGTGATCATCTAATCCCCTCTTCTGTATAGCACTGGCCAGAGAACGTCCCTGAATTGATTCCTAGTTGAACTAGCGCAGATCTTTTAGGACAACGTCCAATCTTGATTTTGCCATTGCTGGAGAATCCATGGAGACTAACTGTGTGGAATCAGGGCCCATGAATCCACCTTTAGGCACTCGGGATTGAACATTTTGGCCCAGATCTCTTTCCAGAGTGGCTTCCTCCTACTCTTATTTGCCATCCAATAAAAAGAAGCCTAAGTAGCAAGGATAACACTACACACTGAAAATCCCAGCTCCAAGCCTTTAAATCCATGTCACGCTTCCCTACGGAGTGATAATCCATTGCTCTCTGTTCGCAAAGAGCAGCCAGCAGCTGCCACATGATTTCACCCACATGGCCTTAAACGAGTTCATTATTCAATTAGACAAAGTCAAACAACTCTACTGAGCCTGGTATAATTAGACACACTGGGTATAAAACTAACTCCAGTTTTCCACCTGTGTAACTGTTGCCTTAGTGGAGTTACTCTGGATTTACGCTGGGGTATGTGAGTAAAGGATCAGATCCATTGGACTCAGATATTATCGTGCCAAAGGTGTGTTTAGTGCATTACAAAGGCGTCCTGGTCCATGTCCCATTACAATCTAGTTCAGATACGGGCTGAATAGATGAGACAAATGTATATACCAAACTTTAGACCTGGTTTTCGTGTTGCAAACTCTCAGGAATTCATTGCAATATTTAGTGGGGGGGGAGGGTTCTATATCTCTATAGCTCCTAGATTTATGTGACTATTGGAGAATCTCAGCTTGCTTGCTTGCTTTTTTAAAGAAAGCTTCTAGCCCTCATGGTTGTGGAGAAAAACCTGAAAACGTGTCCCCGGTTTAACCTAGAGGCTTCACCACCAGCAGGCAAAGAAAAATAACCCCAAATTTATTATACATAAAACCTCTGGATTTTTAGGGACCTGAGTGATGACTTCTGAATGCTTGAAGCTGCTGAGACTGCAAATCTGAAATACTTTTATGAATAGGTTGAGAGAGCCACAAAATCTGAGACTCTGTAGGCCAGATCCTGGGATAAGATGCCCTCTGTTTAAGCCCATTATTAATTATTATTATTATTATTTATTTGTATTCTCATAGTGTCTAGGAGCCATGAATCAGAACCCTCTTGTGCTAGGCACTGTACAAAAACAGAACAAAAAGGGAGATAGGAATGTCCACTGGAGACAGTTTCCTTGGGTATTTCCCTATCCTTCACTTCATTTCTCATGGGTGGGACATTACTACAGATGGAGTCCAACAGCAGAATGCAGTCCAGAGTTCAGCACCCAAAGGTCAAGGTTTTCTGGAATCCCAGTTTTGGTTTGGTGACATCTCTAAATGCATCGGGCCTGATTCTCCTCTTGCTTAACTTGGTTTTGCTCCAGAGTGATTCCATTGGTGTCAGTGATGTTGCACTTGATTTACACTATGAATGAAAAAATAACTTGCAATATAGAGGCCAGATTCTCCGCTGGAATGTGGTCCCAAGAGTGTCTGGAAGCGGCAAGATTTCTACAGCTGGCTTCTATGCCACCCCATCTATCCCTTGAGGTAGGGGGTATATCGGAGGCTGCAGAGGGTAGGGCTGGAGTGCTAATGACACTTAGTGCTTCCTGAGAGGGGATGGATCATAGCCAGACAGCACAGAACTGGATTCAGAACCAGGAAGTCACTATAAGCATCTGCAGGACTAGAACCTTGGCTCTAGGTCACTGACCCTTCTGCAGCACTGCCAGGAGTACAGGGTGGGATTCTACTGGGGGACCCGGTGAAGCTTGATACTGCAGGAAGTACCACCCAGCAGGGCCTGAGTGGTGGCCCAATGATTGGCCATGCTGGTTATATAAACCAGGAAGCCAGCATGGGGAGCTGTCTGAGCAATGATGCAGATGCTGCTTGCTGGCTTCCGCCCCTGGCCTTGCCTTGCTGTGAACTTTAGACACTGGCTCCTGACCCCAGTATGTCTCCAACTCCACTACCTGCAGCTTGTCTGTAACCCGGTGCCTGACCTGGCTTGACCCTAACTCTGTGTGTCTCTTGACCACAACTCAGTAACTGACCAGTGCACACCAGCTGCCTGTGGCGCACCATGGATGGTCGCAGTCAGCTCCTTTCTGGCCCCTAGCTGTGCTGAGAACATTCTTTGCACAGCTGAGATTCTGGCCAATAACCTTTACTGGGTAGATAAGTGCGGTATTACTCAGGTCCAGATCCCCAAAGCTATTTAGCTGATTTCAGTGGGGTTAAGTGCCTAAATAGTGTTGAGGATTTCGGCCTCAGTGTCTTATCTCACTGCTATGTGCTCTCCTCTCAGTGCATTCAGTGCTGCGTGGGGACTGCAGTTCCAGCTCTAGCGGGGGTGAGGTCTGGAGACAGGTTTCCCACAGTGCTCCAAGGAGTTTGATATATGTTGGAAGGACCAATGCCCGGATGGTTGCAGGGTAGAAATAAAGTGAAGGTCAAAAGTGTGATAAAACCCCAGTGCTTCTGCAAAGACTCAAACTCCCACATGGCTTTTCCCAAGGGTCGACCTGCTCTGCTTGGCTGGCCTCTTCCCTTCCGCCCCCACAGCTTTGGCTCACATCCTGACCTGTCATGGCACCTCTAACAAGAACCAGATATAAAAGCATTGGGTTGGCTCCAGTTCTCCTAGGAGCCAGTTAAATGTTAGAGCAAATGATACGGAGATTTTCTGAATGAATAATAGTAGATGGGGCGTTGGTACTTTCAGAATTTGGAAATGCTGATTCGTCCCTTGAAAAGATCTGAACGGCTCTGCTTCCGACTCAGAAATTTCCAGTGACCCAATAGGGCTCGTGCCCACCCCTCCAGTGTAGCACCTAATGCACAGAGGAAGTTTAAATGATCACTGTACATTCAGAGCCTGATCCATAGCCCCCTGAGGTCATCTCTAATGACAGTTCTCTCTTCTGTCTCCAATAGGTTTTTGATCAGGCCGTAAAACAAGAAAAAAGTAGTGACTATTAATGGAAGTTGTTACAGATTTATATACGGTCTAGAACAGTAAGGACCAGATTCTGTTCTTGGTTACCCAGTTGTAAATCCAGAGTCACTCTGCTGAAGTCCTTGGAGTTATCCAGATGCAAATGAGATCAAAATGTGGTACCTAGACATTAGGATGAGGATAGCCTACTGGAGCATCCAGGATCACAACCAGTCCAGAGAAGAGAATGTGGTCTAATGGCCAGGTTACTGGAGTCTGGCGATATGGCTTCTCTTCCCAGCTGTGCGACCATGAGCAAATCATTTCATCTGTATCTTGTCTATTTACACTGTAAGCTCTTCAGGGCAGGGACCAGCTCTTCCTATGTGTTTCTACATCACCTGGCACAATGAAGCCCTGCTGTCATACAGGTAATGTTCGAAATTGAGAGAATCTTGTTAGAAGAAGCTGCCAATGCAGGATTATTCCTTAGGGTACATTTCATGCCCTAATGTAGTTAAAACAGCCTAAGCCCCCGTGCAGATACCACTAGGTCTACTGAAGAATTCTTCCATTGACCTGGCTACCTACCGCCTCTCGGAGACGTAGATTTACTGTAGCAACAGAAGAACCCTTGTGCTGCTGTAGTGTTTTTAGAGTAGACATACCCCTACTTCTATAAATCTGTTTTATAATCTGATGTCATGAGCATGCAGAGTTTTTAAAATAAATGACTTTTTGCTTGGTTAATACTAGTATAAATCAAAATAAATTAATAACAATCAACACAGTTTGAATGTTTAATAGCATGCCATAGATCAACTGCAGTTCACAAGAAAAAATACAGGATATCATAAAGTAAATTCAGCTAATGAATGCATCTGAGAAAAATGCAATCTGCTTATGGAAATGCTATGGTGACAGGAGTCTAAGAATCGCCGTATAGGGCCAGAGCAGCATTCTGTCTAATCCAGAATCCTGTCTCCAACAGTGGCGTGTACCAGCTGTTAAAAAGGAAAGTGCCAGAAACCTTGCACCAGGCAGTTATGATATTACCTGCCCCTAGGGAAAATTACCTCCTGACCCCACCAGTTAGAGTCTGGCTTAGGCCCTGAAGCTTACTGATTTTAACCCTTCCAAAACTGTTATTATTTTAATTTTTACTATAATAATTCTGGCTTATCTTGTAAAAATGCCTGATCCTTTTGGATACATTTTTTATTATGAATGATTGGGTCAGTCGTGGTGCCATTTCAGTAATATACATATATAGAAGTTTTATGTAAGTAAGGTATTATTATCGAAAGATAGAGCCCGTTATTTAGTGAATGTCTTATCCAAAAAATGTAGAAACAGATTAATGTATGGGACAAAAGTGTCTGGGAGGAATGTGTTCAGATACGACAGCAATGGGTGGATGGATAGATAGATAATTATACTTCCCATCCAGTTCATTCCATGGTGGTAAGGAATACAGCAGTAATAGGTTCCTGATCACATGGGAGTTCCCTCTTTAGAAATCATGTCCAGTTGCATCATTAAATATGGATTAAAGAACATAAAATAGGGGAAAATACCATTAACTTTACCTACTTCACTGGAGTGCAGGGTTATTGGTTCATGGCCAGATCCTCAGCTGATGTAAATAGGGGTAGCCACACTGATTTCAGCAGAGCTATGCTGATCTACCCCCAGCAGGTAGACCACATTTCTTAATGGATGCTTGAAAGCAAAAATGTAGTAGCCCAGGAAATACATTGCCAAGGCCACCCATGTATTTAGAAAAAACCCTCTTCTCTCTCCACGCCCCCTCACCCACCGCACCCCCCCAAAAGCCTAACACAATTAGAAAAAAATGGCAGACAGCTCCACTATAGGACATGATTCTTGTCAGCCAGTTAAAGAAGTATGGATTGGATGAATGGACTTTCAGGTGGATAGAAAGCCGGCTAGATTGTCAGGCTCAACAGGTAGTGATCAACGGCTCCATGTCTAGTTGGCAGCCGGTATCAAGCGGAGTGCCCCGGGGTCAGCCCTGGGGCCGGTTTTGTTCAACATCTTTATTAATGATCTGGATGATGAGAGGGATTGCGCCTTCAGCAACTCTGCAGATGATACTAAGCTGGGGGGAGAGGTAGATATGCTGGAGGGTAGGGATAGGGTCCAGAGTGACCTAGACAAATTGGAGGATTGGGCTAAAAGAAATCTGATGAGGTTCAACAAGGACAAGTGCAGAGACCTGCACTTAGGACGGAAGAATCCCATGCACCGCTACAGGCTGGGGACCAACTGGCTAAGCAGCAGTTCTGCAGAAGAGGACCTAGGGGCTACAGTGGACGAGAAGCTGGATATGAGTCAGCAGTGTGCCCTTGTTCCCAAGAAGGCTAACAGCATATTGGGCGGCATTAGTAGGAGCATTGCCAGCAGATCGTGGGAAGTGATTATTCCCCTCTATTTGGCACTGGTGAGGCCACATCTGTATCCAGTTTTGTGTCCCCCACTACAGAAAGGATGTGGACAAATTGGAGAGAGTTCAGCAGAGGGCAACAGAAATGATTAGGGGGCTGAGGCACATGACTTACGAGGAGAGGCTGAGGGAACTGGGCTTGTTTAGTCTGCAGAAGAGAAGAGTGAGGGGGGATTTGATAACAGCCTTCAACTACCTGAAGGGGGGTTCCAAAGAGGATAGAGCTCGGCTGTTCTCAGTGGTGGCAGATGACAGAACAAGAAGCAATGGTCTCAAGCTGCAGTGGGGGAGGTCTAGGTTGGATATTAGGAAACACTAGTTCACCAGGAGGGCGGGGAAGCATTGGAATGGGTTACCTAGGGAGGTGGTGGAATCTCCTTCCTTAGAGCTTTTTAAGGCCCAGCTTGACAAAGCCCTGCCTGGGATGATTTAGTTTCAACACCCTCTTGAAAAGGGACCCTGGCGGCTCCGGTCAGCACCGCCGATCGGGACATTAAAAGTCCAGTCGGCGATGCTGCAGGGCTAAGGCAGGCTAGTCCCTACCTGTCCTGGCACCGCGCTGCACCCTGGAAGCGGCTAGCAGGTCCGGCTCCTCGGCGGGGAGGGGGCCATGGGCCTCTGTGGCCTGCCCCCGCCCCGAGCGCCAGCTCCGCACTCCCATTGTCCAGGAATCGCAGCCAGTGGGAGCTGGGGGGGCATTGCCTGTAGGCGAGAGCAGCACGTGGAGCCTCCTGGCCCCACCCCGCCTCGGAACTGGAGCTGCTGGCCGCTTCCAGGGTGTAGCATGGTGCTAGGACAGGCAGGGAGCCTGCCTTAGCCACACTGCACCGCTGACCGGGCGTCACCCGAGGTAGGCCCGTGCCCCAACCCCGCGCCCCAACCTGCTGCCCCAGCCGTGAGCCCCCGCAAACTCAGAGCCCCCTCCTGAACCCCAAACCCCTCATCCCTGGCCTCAGCCCAGAGCCCGTACCCCTCCTGAATCTCAACCCGCAGCCCCCTCCTGCACTCCGAATCCCCCAGCCCCACCCCCCAGCCTGCACCCCCAGGCCAGAGCCCTCTCCCCATCCTGCATCCCAACCCCCACCCCAGCCCAGTGAAAGTGAGTGAGGGTGGGAGAGGGCAAGCCACCAAGCGAGGGGGAATGTAGTAAGCGGGAGGCAGGGCCTCAGGGAAGGGGCCGGGCTAGGGTGTTCAGTTTTGTGCTATTAGAAAGTTGGCACCCTACCCAAAGAACAAGGGGAGTCCTCATGACACTACCCAGTGTGGACATAGTATGGCTTGAGTATTGCTTGGCAGTGTGACTGCTCAGACCTGGGCTAGGCTAACCCAGGTGCCCATCAGCCGGGCTAACTGAAATGAACGTTCCCTTGCTCTGTAAATATGGTAGAGTTGGCACCATTAATGCCACACCCATCGGGGGTGGGCAAGGGGAATTCAAATATCAAAAGATAAAATATGGTTTTTTTTTAAAATAAGTATCTCATTTATGGGCCAATCTCATGGATCGGAGGTGGGGGGCCTGACTCATGAGTTTTGAACATTTGAGGCTCACACTACTGATTTGTAGGGCGCTTAGCAATGTTAGGCCTTGATCTTGGTCGGGGCTTCTCTGAGTTACCACAATAACTAATAATAACCAAAGCTGGCAGATGTGAAAAGCCCTCACTGCTCTGTCAGCAGATCTGCAGCTCCAGCGCCTCTGCCCAGCCCAGCTGTGTTGGCAGCGGGCAGCCAGTTGATAAAATTACCATGGTAC
The DNA here is from genome assembly GCF_015237465.2 of Chelonia mydas. Taxonomy (NCBI): domain Eukaryota; kingdom Metazoa; phylum Chordata; order Testudines; family Cheloniidae; genus Chelonia; species Chelonia mydas. Next base: position 256,371,300 of record NC_057850.1, read on the forward strand.
AATCAAAACGTGGCCCGGGGGCTGTACAGTATGTCACTCCTCAGGCAAATGAATAACTAGGTAAAAGAAGAAAAGAGAATCTCAGAGGGGACTCTGAGCTGATGTGGGGGGTTTGTTGTTGTTCGTTTCTTCTGCATGCACTTGGCTTTCATTAGCAAACTCTGCTTTAGGGAAAGATCGGTGCTGAAAAAGCAGGTTGAGATTTTGAGGGGAAGTGCCTGCTTGATCATACAAAACCAGCGTCGGGAATCAGGCCGTCAGCTTCAGTAGCACCAAATTCAGCCAGGAATGGAGAGAGAGGAAATATTTACTTTCTAACGCTTGCCAAGAAATTGACTAAGCTCCATCCCCTAATGGAGAAATCTGGTCTGATCCTTTGGACCATTCAGCTCCTGATGTGCTGGAGTTAGGCAAAGCGTGTTCATAAAACAGTATTTTGGCTGCAAATTTTATTTTCAAGCCACACTGGAGCCAATTTTTGCTCTTTTTTTGAAAAAATAAAACAACAAACCATATAATAATAATGAAAAGATTTATCCTAAGTTAAACGACTGGCTTTGGGGATTGGATTACTGGAGCAAACTTCATAACTGTGAGGGATTTACAGTCTCTTTTGTGGTGATAAAGGCAAAATTGTTCACAGTCCTTCCCTTAATGTAAAAAGCCTGCATTTTGCAACTGGGCCAAGTCTCTTGCCACCAAGCGACTGTGCTTTCCTTGGAAGGGGGCTGAGCACAAAAGACGGCAGAAATCCAAAAGGAACAGATTTCAAAGACTTCTGTGGCAGGGCGGGGGGGAAAGGCCCTCTTCCATTCGTAAAACATTCTCCATTACTTTGGTTCCGTGGCTCTCATTTCTTTCCCCTCCCCGTGGAAAACAGAAGCTGGATGTGCTGCTAATCTTTAGCAAATGTGCTCTTGGCAGTTTCCCAACGACAAGACGTGATGGCTGGGTGCGAGCGCCTAAAAATAACTGGCTCATTAGCATGCATCAATTAGCTTTGTGCATCTGTGCAAAGGGGCATTAGCACTGCTTCTGAGAACACTTTCAGTAAGGGTCCATCCCCTTCAGATTCCTGACCTTCCAAAAGGATCTGCGTCCACAGACCTTTAGGCCATTAGCATGACTCCATGCAGCCACGCTGGACTCTGCGAACGCATCCCTTAGCAGGAAATGAGTGGATCTAGCTGAAACTTTTTGGTCAAACAGTTTAGTCACTGCAACGTGCAGTTTGGGGGCAATACAAACGCTTTGTGATTTCAGGTCAGAAATGCAACAAAATGAAAAATTTCACTTTTGGTTTGACCTGAGACACATTTTCCCCCCCTCTCCCCCCCCCAGATTTTTTGGGTTTGGCCACTGACCCCCCCAAAATCGATTATTCAGATGTAGTGAGAATGTGGTGGTGTAGGCTTCAGTGGAGATTAGCCATCTCCGTGCACGCCTGCCAGGGACCCTGGGTATGTGCTTGGGTTGCTGGCATGCACCAGGATCTGTGACACCGTGTCGTCACTCTTATTACCCGCGTTAGCTAGATTAAAGCTTGCACAGCTGTGCCCACCGGCTCTGCAATCACAACGACATCTGCAGTGCGGATGCACCGCCAGTGTGGCTCTTTGTCTCCCTCTGGTGGTTGGAAGTGGAGAAGAGGTTTGAGTCTGGTATTGACCAGGCAATACTGGGGCTGGTGTTTTAGTTCAAGGGTAGAGACCCCTGATATTTCTATTCTGGGTTCGCGCCCTGTGTCTGATCCCGCTAGGGATGTCATTGCCCCTGCACTCTCTGGACTTTAATCAAAGGTAAGGGTGCTGCCTACTTTCACAGAGGAGCATGTTAGCTGTTACTAACAGCCGCATTTCTAGGTTACTGGTTCAAAGCCAGGCCAGGTCAGTAGGAACCAAAGGTTGCTGCTGTTCAGTGACTTGAGTTGGGTGGATCTCCATCCAATTCTGAGTGGACAAGGGTCCCCATCAACTACGCATGATTCTAGCTGGCATTCCCCAGCTTCCCTATGGTCAGCTTTGCAGGGAAGCCACGCGCTGAATGGGCCATGGAGTCAGAATGATCAGCTCAGCTCCAAGTCAGGGCTGTAGGTAGCAGAGTTTGTGTTTTGCCAAGGGACGTGGAGCAGGAGAGGGAGATTGGTGGATGCCTGAACAGATAGGGGACTAGTCCAAATTTAAATTTCTAAGGGGGGATCGGTATTGAACCGGTGAATCCGAGCACAATGTCTTGCAATAAGGTCCCATTCAGCAATGCTCTTAAGCATGTGCTTAACTTTCACATACCTTGGCAGTAACTGCAATTACCATCTTAAAGAAGGTTTGGTCACTGAAAATCTACAACTTAAAGACCAGACTATGAGCCTTCAACTCAAATCATAGAAACATTGAATCATGGAATATCAGGGTTGGAAGGGACCTCAGGAGGTCATCTAGTCCAACCCACTGCTCAAAGCAGGCAAATCCCCAACTAAATCATCCCAGCCAGGGCTTTGTCAAGCCTGACCTTAAAAATATCTAAGGAAGGAGATTCCAACACCTCCCTAGGTAACACGTTCCAGTGTTTCACCACCCTCCTAGTGAAAAAGCTTTTTCCTAATATCCAACCTAAACCTCCCCCACTGCAACTTGAGACCATTACTCCTTATTCTGTCATCAGCTACCACTGAGACCAGTCTAGATCCATCCTCTTTGAAACCCCTTTTCAGGTAGTTGAAAGCAGCTATCAAATCCCCCCTCATTCTTCTCTTCCGCAGACTAAACAATCCCAATTCCCTCAGCCTCTCCTCATAGGTCATGTGTTCCAGTCCCCTAATCATTTTTGTTGCCCTCCGCTGGACTCTTTCCAATTTTTCCACATCCTTCTTGTAGTGTGGGGCCCAAAACTGGACACAGTACTCCAGATGAGGCCTCACCAGTGTCGGATAGAGGGGAACGATCACGTCCCTCGATCTGCTGGCAATGCCCCTACCTATACATCCCAAAATGCCATTGGCCTTCTTGGCAACAAGGGCACACTGTTGACTCATATCCAGCTTCTCGTCCACTGTAACCCCTAGGTCCTTTTCTGCAGAACTGCTGCCGAGCCATTCAGGCCCTAGTCTGTAGCGGTGCATGGGATTCTTCCGTCCTAAGTGCAGGAGTCTGCACTTGTCCTTGTTTCAGAGTAACAGCCGTGTTAGTCTGTATTCGCAAAAAGAAAAGGAGTACTTGTGGCACCTTAGAGACTAAATAAATTGGTTAGTCTCTAAGGTGCCACAAGTACTCCTTTCCACTTGTCCTTGTTGAACCTCATCAGATTTCTTTTGGCCCAATCCTCTAATTTGTTTAGGGCCCTCTGTATCCTATCCCTACCCTCCAGCATATCTACCTCTCCTCCCAGTTTAGTGTCATCTGCAAACTTGCTGAGGGTGCAATCCACACTATCCTCCAGATCATTTATGAAGATATTGAACAAAACGGGCCCTAGGACCGACTCTTGGGGCACTCCACTTGATACCAGCTGCCAACTAGACATGGAGCCATTGATCACTACCCGTTGAGCCCGACAATCTAGCCAACTTTCTATCCACCTTATAGTCCATTCATCCAGCCCATACTTCCTTAACTTGCTGGCAAGAATACTGTGGGAGACCGTGTCAAAAGCTTTGCTAAAGTCAAGGAACAACACGTCCACTGCTTTCCCCTCATCCACAGAGCCAGTTATCTCGTCATAGAAGGCAATTAGATTAGTCAGGCATAACTTGCCCTTGGTGAATCCATGCTGACTGTTCCCGATCACTTTCCTCTCCTCTAAGTGCTTCAGAATTGATTCCTTGAGGACATGCTCCATGATTTTTCCAGGGACTGAGGTGAGGCTGACTGGCCTGTAGTTCCCAGGATCCTCCTTCTTCCCTTTTTAAAAGATGGGCACTACATTAGCCTTTTTCCAGTCGTCCGGGACTTCCCCGGATCGCCATGAGTTTTCAAAGATAATGGCCAATGGCTCTGCAATCACATCCACCAACTCCTTTAGCACTCTCGGATGCAACGCATCTGGCCCCATGGACTTGTGCTCGTCCAGCTTTTCTAAATAGTCCCGAACCACTTCTTTCTCCACAAAGGGCTGGTCACCTCCTCCCCATGCTGTGCTGCCCAGTGCAGTAGTCTGGGAGCTGACCTTGTTCGTGAAGACAGAGGCAAAAAAAGCATTGAGTACATTAGCTTTTTCCACATCCTCTGTCACTAGGTTGCCTCCCTCATTCAGTAAGTGGCCCACACTTTCCTTGACTTTCTTCTTGTTGCTAACATACCTGAAGAAACCCTTCTTGTTACTCTTAACATCTCTTGCTAGCTGCAACTCCAGCCTAGACCCAATGTTAGACCCATCTTAACCAGGCTTGTAGGCAGTGTTGTTGTAGACATGTTGATCCCAGGACATTAGAGAGACAAGGTGGGGAGGTGATACCATTTATTGGACCAGCTTCTGTTGGTGAGAGAGACCAGCTGTCATGCTTACACAGAGCTGAGGAAAACCTGTGTCAGTTTGAAAGCTCATCTCACTCTCATCAACAGAGGTTGGTCCAATAAAAGATATTAACTCGCTCACCTCGTCTCTCTTAACTAGACTTAGCAGAATTTGATTTTTATTTTTTATCATTTTGACGGATAGCAACAATATTTATTTTCAAGCATTTTTTTCAATTTATATCAATTTAAATTATGGGGGGATCAGACAATTGGGATGTAGAAATGATGATTTGATGGTAGTAGACGCTAAGAGTCAGAAAGTTAGTTTTATAACCATTAAAACACAAATTGTCAACAGTACGTCAAAATATACAAAGTAAATCTCCTCAGATCAAACGTTACATTCTCCAGCAGCATTTTTCTGACTTTGGCTGTAAATTTTGATGAGTATCGGTGAAATACCCTTTTTCGTCAGTTTTGCCTGTGTATGGTGAAATCGACATTTACCAATAAAAATCGAATCTTCCCAAGCCAGATCTTTACATGTGGGGTGTGAAAAGTACAGAAAGACGTCTAAATGCTTTTGTACTCACTAAGGAACGTGTTACAGGTCCCTCTCTTTGGTGATACCTAGAGGAGATGAGCTGTTACAGTCAATATCCATCGTCAATTGCTCTTTAGCCCAAGCTATATTAATCTACGCTTTTTAGCTCTGGAGATCTCTGGTCCAATCCCTGAGCTGTCAACAAAGAGGGTGCAAATATCTTAGAAAAGTGCTTGGTATTAAATGGAGTTAATTTATACCAACTGTCAGGATTCATCCGAGAGCTCGACAACCCCTTATTTCTAAAGTTATCCAGAAAAGAAGATGGGAGTATTTAGGATTTGTGTTAGGAATGAACCAGGCGCCTGCCATGTCAGGCGTGCCATTAGGCAGCCGGAGTAACACTCAAAAAGGGCCGACTGCAAGAATTTCTCTGTTGAACAGTGCTCAGAGAGGGAAAACTTATGGGGCTTAACACTGGGGACGTGCAAAGAGCAGCCCAGGATGGCAGCCCCTTATTCACGCCCAAAGGAACATCTGATGGCATGCGGAGGATTGAGATAATGTTAAGCCTGTGAGCTGCTCCATTAAAGTCAATGCGACTACTAGTATGCCTAAATATTTTGATAAATCGATGCCTAAAAGGCATAATTCTTAATTATCTACTACAAGTAAGAGTATTATCTATTGCCTCTGGGCATATACGCTGCCAGCCTGTTACAGGACACTATCTCCCTGGTTAGAAAATGATCTCTCGTCTAATAGTCTCTTTTAACATTGTCACCTCTGGGCTTTCCATAGAACGATTAGTATTCAACAGATAATAATCTGACTTGCTGGCTAAGTGTATAATGATTCCAGCTAATGGCTGGAGCAAATATAGGATAAAAGCTTACTACTGGTGCTAGTCAATGCAGTTGCTCCTTTAGCCCAAATGAGCTGAGAGCCTGGGTTTTAGCTGAAGGTCCTAGGTTCAATACCTGCTAATAACCCATCATGAGGGTAATGTTAATCACAGCAACCTCAGTAATCTTGCCTTTGATCTAGACCCTTTAATACTAACAACCACAAGCTACAATCAGCTGTTTGTTCTATGGCTGTTTAACACAGGATAGGTTTCAGAGTAACAGCCGTGTTAGTCTGTATTCGCAAAAAGAAAAGGAGGACTTGTGGCACCGTAGAGACTAACCAATTTATTTGAGCATGAGCTTTCGTGAGCTACAGCTCACTTCATCGGATGCATACTGTGAAAACTGCAGAAGAGCATCCGATGAAGTGAGCTGTAGCTCACGAAAGCTCACGCTCAAATAAATTGGTTAGTCTCTAAGGTGCCACAAGTACTCCTTTTCTCTTAACACAGGATAGTGGGCACAGTGCATTACTCAAGCGTTGATCAGCATGAAGAACCGTATACCCCGCACCAGAGCAAGAATAGCAAACACCACAGTAGCACACAATGGGTTTTGGCAATCATATTTATAGAGAAAATCAGGAGACTGGTAACCAAGAGGCAGTGTGGTCCAGTGGTTAGGACAGTAGCCTTCAATTTAAGTGATTTGGGAACTACTCCTGGCTCTTTCATTGATGGGCTCTGTGACCTTGGGCAAGTCACTTCCAAATCCTTTGTGTCTGTTTCCCTTCCAAGCTTGCCTATTTAGTGGGGCAGAGCTGGCTGCAGCTGTAGGCCTGGCAGCCTTGTCTGATCCGGCTGTGTCACTGCACCTCCCTGACCGCATATTCAAGGCCATCTCTTGAGTTTCACTGGATAACTTAATGCCCAAGGGGGAAAGCGTCCTCGGGGTTGTCTGAGTAAAGGGAGATCCTGGCCGAGTCTTGTGGTTCCTGTTCGATTGTCTCCATGGGGACGATGCAACCCGGCAAAATTCTTTTCGACTTAAAATCACCAGTAAAAAAAAAGTGTGGAAGTGAAAGGGGGGCGGGGGGGGGGCGGAGGAAGGAATATATTTACCGAAATTCCCCACACATGGGTCAACTTTTCTCCTTCCACAGCCTCTTCTCACACAAGGTGGGAGCCACTGCAGAACAGTGACAACTTGTATCCAGCGCCAGGGAGCCAAAACCAGAACCAGCTCCAATATTTATTATCCTCAAGAATTTGGGGGCACTAAGCAACCATTGCAGTCTTGCTATAAAAAACATCCTGGCATCTATTTTGACCTGGATGCACAGAGGGACAATTTCCCTTTTAGTATCGAGATACCTTCCATCTACCCGAGAAAAATCACCGAGACAGAGTGCAGCTCTGTGTTTGAAGCTGATTCGATCTAACCACAGGAGGTTCCAAAACAAACCAACGCCTCGAAGGTTTATGAACTGCACCCCCTTCACAAGGAAACCTTTTTTTTTTTTCTTTTTTCTTGTGTATATCAGCAGGGCTCGGAGCCTGATGTGCACTGCAGAGAATAACCCCCCTTGACCCTTTCATAACTGCCCAGTGGCTTTTTGGAGATCTGTTTACAGAAAAGAAAAGAAAAACCCACCCCTTTCTACAGACAGCCGTACTGACTGTGCAGTCTGTAGGTACGTGTGCTTGTGTCCAGAAACAGCGGGGCACTAGACGGGTCAGAAGAAGCATATAATAATGTGGTTAGCTACATTAAAGAGATGCCCTGTGTCATGCAGTCTTGGAAGACAGGTTTCTGAGTTTTTATTGCATGTTGAGGGAGGGTTGAGGGGGGCTCCGAGAAATACTCGAGAATTTAAGCCCGGGGATATACCCTCTGTAAGGGCATGCCAAAATTTGGGGAAAGGTGCAAAGAGATCGCCAAGCAATGGGAAGAGGATAGAGGGTCTTGTGGCTAAAGCACTAGTGTGGTATTCTAGAGATCGGAGTCACAGACGTCCTCCGTGATCTTGAGCAAATCATTTGATTGTTATGTGCCTCGATTCCCCATCTGTACAATAGGGATAGTAATGTTCCCTGTTGTCTATTCGGACGGCAAGTTACTCAGGGTAGGGACTGTCTATTCTTGTTTGACCGGCACCTAGCACAATGGGGCCCTGATCTCAGTTGGGCACCAGGTGCTACTCAAATATAACTAATAATAACCTCCTTGAGTTCAATTAGAGAAGTTACTTGTTTCTCTGGTTGGAGAATAGGGCCAGTTAGCAGGAACACAAAGGTCTCTCCAGCCAGTCCCAATGTGTGAGTGGGGTGTTTTCCCACTGAGTCCAGAATTCGGACAGAGGAAGGAGAGAGAAACCCAGAGCTAAACAGACTGGAAACCCGAACTCTTTTCAGGGGACAAACATCACCTTTTTTCACGTAAGCTGTGAACTGCGTCTTTTTAATTTCCTGTAATTTAATTAAGAGAGGAAATTGCGTTCGTTAAAACTTTATCTTCTCTGTAGCCCTTTATGTGACCTAGTCAAAGGGAGTGAATGAAGGCTCTGTAGTACTCCGTCGCTTTCCAAAATAACCTTTATTTCAGCAGCATTGCCACATGGTTCGAAACAAACAGCTGAAGCTGCATCTTTCATTTTCAGTCTGGGGCGCCGTCCAAGCTGCAATGGATCCTTGAATTCCTCTCCTGCTTATGAACAGGAGCTAATCTATATAGCACAGGCTAATTAGTCCCTGGTGCCACGTTCAGCATGTGCCATTTCACAGATAACTCCTGATTATTCGGGCCCTACCAAATTCAGGGTCTATTCTGGTCAATTTCACGGTCATAGGATTTTGAAAATTGTAAATGTCACGATTTCCGCTATTTAAATCTGAAATTTCACAGTGCAGGGGTCCTGACCCAAAAAGGAGTTGTGGGGCGGTCACAAAGTTATTGTGGGGATGTCGGGGGGCAGGGGGTGTTGCAGCACTGTGTTAGAATATAGATATTTAGGTCTGTTTGCAAAGGCCTGTACTTTAAGAATTTAGGTGTATTCTTACCACTTAGCTAGTTATAGAGGTATAAAAGAAAGAATCAAAATCACTGTCTGCCTCTTTATAGGGCCTTCTCTTACTGTGACAGTCTGAGGCCCTGTACTTGGGCTAAGGCCTCTGGCTAAGCAGCAGAGGCAGCCCTAAGCTGGGAAGCGACCGGTCACCTCCTCACATCCCAAACTAGGCACATTGAAATAAGGTGTTATTGGGCTGTTAGGAATACAGTCCTGTCCTGATAGTGCCCATCAGGGAAGGGAAGAGCCTAGAAGATGTAAAAAAACCCTCATCTTGATAGCATCCTGTCTGGAAAGAACTTACTTAAACAAGAGCTGGAATGTAAAATTCTTATTTGTTTGTTGTTCTATTACGGTAGTTTTCATTTTTCTATTGTTTGTATAATCTCTGTCTGGTTCTGGGATTGTTTCTGTCTGCTGTATAATTAATTTTGCTGGGTGTAAACTAATTAAGGTGGTGGGATATAATTGGTTAAATAATTATGTTACAATATGTTAGAATTGGTTAGTTACATTTCAGTAAAATGATTGGTTAAGGTATAGCTAAGCAGAACTCAAGTTTTACTATACAGTCTTCAGTAAATCAGAAAGTAAGGGGGGGAATGGGAACAGGGAATGGGGGTGGGGAAATTGAAATTATGTTTCGCTAAGGAGGGAATGGGAACATGGAATGGGAACAGGGACACAGGTGTAAGGCTCTATGGTCTCAGAGCTGGGAAGGGGACACTAAGGAAGGAAATTGGAGTAATTGCTTGCTAAAAGTTCACCCCAATAAACATCGAATTGTTTGCACCTTCGAACTTTGGGTATTGTTGCTCTCTGTTCATGCGAGAAGGACCAGGGAAGTAAGTGGGTGAAGGAATAAGCCCCCTAACATCTTGGTGCCGGTGACTTGGATGCATTGCATCAGATAGGTGAGTGGCAGCCTTTAAGTCCCCCTCCCCAACAGTCCGCGCGGCTGCTTGGAGGGGGTATAGCAAATTCTCGTGACGGTAGTTGCGGGTTCTGGCAAGCCAGGGTAAAGGATTTTTTGGATAAATGGATAAGGAAGAACCAGGGCCCATACCAGGTGCAGGGGTCAACCTGGGATGAGATTAAACAGGATATGGAGGAAGCGTTAGGGGACCCAGAGGGATGGGGTTTCGCTGAGGAGCCCACCCTCCTTGGTAAATGGGTAGCGGAAGAAGGTCCCTGCCCATGGGGACTAGATGCCATCCAGGGAAAGGAGGCCCTTCAGTCCACTTGTGAGAGGTTTGAAGTTAGGGCAGCATTATGGGAAGCTGCCAGGAATCTATCAAGTTTGGTGCTTCAGCAAGGGCTGCTGAAGGGTTGTAAATTAGTTAGGGGTGGTTAAAGATGATTTGGCACAACAGGGGTTAGAGTCAAAAGCAGAGTTAACAGACGACCTTTAGAGACAGGAGCTGGGACTTGGTCTTGGGGGAGTGGAGAAAAAAAAAGTTTCAAAGTGCAAAATGGCAGGGGGTTTGCAGGAGCAGGTAACAACTCCCACTCTTCTCCCAGAGCCAGAATGAGAACCTGGGGATAAGGGGTCCCAACTGTTTCAACCAGGGAGCCTACTCTTGGTTCAGAGCTAGCTATGTCCTTTTCTTCTTTTCCTTAGTAGTACGGCTACGCTTACTTCTGCGCTGCTGCTGACAGGGCGCTGCCTTCAGAGCTCGGTGCCTGGCCAACAGCCGCTGCTCCCTGGCCACCCAGCTCTGAAGGCAGCGCAGAAGTCAGGGTGGCAGTACTGTGACACCCCTAAAATAACCTTGTGACCCCCCTGCAACTCCCTTTTGGGTCAGGACCCCCAATTTGAGAAACGCTGGTCTCCCCCCGTGAAATCTGTAGAGGACAGGGTAAAAGCACACAAAAGACCAGATTTCACGGGGGGAGACCAGATTTCATGGTCCGTGACGCGTTTTTCATAGCCGGGAATTTGGTAGGGCCCTACTGATTATTCATTGATTAAATAAAACCAAAACAGGGGCAAACAGGAACATCAAATATCTCTGTTTATGATCAACACTTGATAGGAATTAAGCTAAGAGTTCTCATTACTATTTAGTTCATGGTAGTGACTGATACATTGGTATTGTCTCAAAAGTGCACGCTGCGAAGAAAGGTGATCCAATGATCAGTGTGCTATTTTGGGCAACCTGATTCAATTCCTGTTTTTGTCACAGATGTGTTCTTGAGGAAGTCATTTATTCTCTTTGTGCCTCAGTTCCGCAGTTATAAAATGGGGTTAATAGCACTGCCCCACTTCACGGGGGCGTAGTGAAGACGGTAAAGATTGTGAGGTGCTCCCATACTAGACTAATGTTGCCAGATAAGTGCCTAAGATAGATCACATATAGGTTGCTATCTGCTCTAGATCTTTGCTTTCAGCATATCTCACCTGGCACTGCAGTATCATTCTAGCTCACAAACAACACGGGGTTAATCAATATTTAGATGAGAGACCGCCAAGAAAAGGCCAAAGCAGTGATGGTGGTTTAGATTCTCTTAACAATATGGTGGGAGCTAGTTTATTCAGCCTGCTCTCTGAGTCAGTGCTAAGCCATGTCTCCAGCTCTATGCTGCCGGAAGTGCTGACTTTCAGAAGAAATGTGAAACCAAGGTCCACAGCACCCATGCTCATGGTAGAGCTCATGGCATTCTCTTGCCAGCGGAAGGGTATATACTCCAAAGCCTTGGGCAAATTTCAGTTTGGGGGATTATATCCAGGTTCCGCTGGTTCCCCCATCACTTTTTCTAGATATAGAATCTTTCTTTATAAGCGAGCGCCCTTCTTCACTTCAAAACCTACGTGATTGTGCAATGTGTCAAATAACGGAGGCACTCCTCCCCAGATATAGGTGCAGTTTAGCTGTTGTTAAAAATGTTCCTATATAATATACCATGTTCATAGAAAATTTGGGGATGAAAGTGTTATCTACAAATACTCTATTTTCATGTTATGGAAGTATAATAAATAATAATAACTGGTTCTGAAGTCTTTTCTCAGATTTTATTCCTCTTTATTAAGGCAAAACTTCCATTGAAATTAATGGAAGTTTTGCCTTAGTAAAGATTACAAACCAATGGGCCAAAAGTATGTTTCGAGGCCTTGATCCTTCAGTCATATGGGCACAGGAGGACTGAGACCTGACCTACAACTGTGCAGCCTTACGGGTTTGGATAAGCACCCAAAACTTCAGATGCTTATTTGAATTATCTGCAAAAAAAGGAGCTGGACTTCTCACGAGGACCAGCTCTCCCTGATTGTTCAAATACTTCCTGCTTCCTGTTGGGTCAGATCAGCCAGTTATTATTATGTATTATTTGTATTGCAGTTACTCCTAGGTGCACCAGTCAGACACTGTAACAAAGTTTTGCTCAGCTTGTGCAAACACAGAACAAAAAGGCACTCCCTGCCCCCCAAGCAGCTAAGCTAAGCAAATGCAGTACCATGAAAAAAAGGTAAAGATCAATCCCAGAACTGGTTGAAATTTTTCAACATTTATTTTCTCAAAGTAATTTCTCATCAGAATTTTGATGGTGAAAGATGTTTTCTTCTTTGTTCTTCAACAATGACATTTTTCATCAAAATATCAAAACCAGTTAAAAATATGGGAAAAGTGTTTGCAATTTGTTTGTTTCCCATTTTTACAACCGGGTTCAAGAAGGCTCCATGGCATCTCCGCCCTGCTAGTCCTGAACGAAACCAGGACGGGCAGACTTTAAACAATTGTTATTATTAACAATAATTGTGATGGGGTACACAAACCCCACACTGGGCCCAAAGGGGTTAAAAGGCAATAGTGGGCCCATGTAGCAGGGTCCCTCTCGGGCTGCCGAGCGTGCTCTGACGGGAGGAGCGGGTTACAAGGAGCTCAGAAGCCCAGGCAAATGGTGGTAGACGGGCTGCAGGAGAGAGGAATCCCCTTCTCCAGGGAGCCAGATAGAAGGTTAAACCTGAGAGGGGACCACATAGTGGGTAAGGCCCACAGGCAGGGCCTTCTCCAACCACCGCCCACTTCAAGAACCAGCACGTCCTGCAGGGCTCCGCTCCTTTGGGCTCTTTGTTAAGAGACTGACTGTTTGCACAATAGGGGCCATGCCCCAGACTGCAGCCTACACCTCTCTTCAGCCTCCAAACCCTCCTCTCTCTTTCCAGGGAGTGACTGCCCTTTTCCAGCAGCAGCCCCTGTCTCTTGCCAGCTTCCCGGCTTTATAGGCCCCACCTATTCCTCCACAGTTGTATCTGCTTGCAATTACTTCCCTGCTCCCTACCTTTCCCCCCAGGTGCAGCCTGTGAACTTAATAGGCCTAGCTGGCCTCCTTAACCCTTTCCAGTCCTGTCTGGGGTGGACACCCATCACATGGGGTGACTGCCCGAGACCGTGATCCCTGGGTGGGGTGAGACCACCTGAGACCACGACCGCAGACCTGTTCACACCAACAGAAGTTGGTCCAATAAAAGATATTACCTCACCCACCTTGTCTCTCTTTTGCAGCCATCAGTGAGGGGTATTAGTCTGTGGAACAGACTCCCAAGTAAAGTCCCATCCCTTGGAACATTTGACTAGAGCAGATTATGAAACGCTCGAAAATGGGGAACATTCCTGCATGGGCGCCTGGGACTGGACGAGATGTGACCTAACCGTGGTAGGATCGATGGCTGTTGCTACACGGTGAGCGATGGGTGTGATTCCCAGCTCACACGGAAATACTCGGGCTGTCTCTGATCTGAGCGAGCATGTTAAACATAGTCATGGAGCCGCAGTTAATCGGGCAGCAGCACGGGGCTAACCACCCCGGATACAAACCTGCCGGGACCCTGGGTACGTTCTTGGGGGCGGGGGGGGCTAGTGCATGCCAGCGCTGCCACGGCTACGCTACTCTTTTTAGCATGACGAGCTACCGGCAACATGCCTGGTAGAGCAGAGACGCTGGCAGGGTAGGCGGAGCGTAGGACTCTTTGAGCATGGACTAGTAAGAAGATGGGATGGGACAGCGAAATGCTGCCACGATGGCTGCCAGAGCAGGACTGAACTGGTGATCTCCAGTGCCGAAAGCATGAGCTGGTATGGTTCACTTTGAACTAAAAAGCCCCCTCTTTCTTGCTGGCCCATATACTCTGTCTAGCAGGCACAGCTGGGGTCATAATGAGACTTGGCAGAATTCAGTTTATTTATTTTTTTATCGTTCCAGTGGGTAATAGTGATGTTGAGTTTTAAGCATTTTTTTTTCCAATTTTTATCCATTTACATTTTCACAGTTGTGGGAACTTTGGGGAGGATCAGACATCGGTGCGGTCAGGCAATGATTAATGACCATAGACACTGAGGTTCAAAAAGGTAATGCTTTATAACTGTCTAAATGCAAATTATCAACATCACAGGTCAAAATACCCCCCCACCCCCCCCCCGAATCATCCCGTCGGTCCCAAGCTGCATTTTTCGTACTTTGCCTAGCAGTAAACGTTGATATCAGAGAAGGAAATATGTTTTCATCAGTTTGCGTGTGTACGGTGACATGGACATTTATCGACATTTATCACTACAAATGGAATTGTTCTAAGCTTACTTACAACGCACGCTGACCTGGGGGTCCCACTAGGGCTAGCTGTTTAGTGACACGATGCTAATAACCGGGTAGATGTCTCTGAAACAGCTGTTGATATTATATATTTCATTAGAGTTGCAGATGACTCTTCCCTGGGAAGATAGAAAGACAGATAGCTGTAGCATCTCTATGCAACGAGAAGGCACCATGACTTGCCTGTTAGTCCTACCCACAACTCAGCCCTAGTTACACATGTCCATGCAAGGTGTGAGCTTGGGAAGCCAGGCAGCTCTGAACGTAGCAAGCACCCCCACTATGCTGGGTAAATATATCAGGTTGGCGGAACGGTGGTGGCAAGTTTAGTGGTTTGAGCCAGGCACAGAGGCCTAAGAATCTGAAGTTCTAATCTTGGTCTTTCCACTGACTTTGTGCTAAACAAAATATTTTCCAAAGTGGCCACTGATTTAGGTGTTTGGTGCCTCGCTTGAGAGACTCGGGGCTTGAGAAAAGCTGATCTGCTCCCTCCGACTGCAGCTAAGCTGAGCGCTCAGCCCCGCTGCAAATCAGATACGGGGACATCCCAAAACCATCTTGGAAAAGAATAAATGGACACAAATCAGACATCAGGAACGATAACACACAACAGCCAGTGGGAGAACACGTCCATCTCCCTGGACATTCAATGACAGATTTGAAAGTAGCCATCCTGCAACCAAAGAACTTCAGAAACAGACTTCAAAGAGAAACAGCAGAACTAAAATTCATTTGCAAATTTAACACCATTAATTTGGGTTTGAACAGGGACTGGGAGTGGCCGGCTCACTACAGAAGCAGCTTGGCCTCTCCTGGAATTGACACCTCCTCATCTATTGTTGGGAGTGGACCACATCCACCCTGATCGAATTGGCCCTGTCAACACTGGTTCTCCACTTGTGAGATAACTCCCTTCTCTTCATGTGTCAGTGTAATAATGCCTGCATCTGTAATTTTCACTCCATGCATCTAAAGAAGTGGGGTTTTTACCCACGAAAGCTTATGCTCAAATAAATCTGTTAGTCTTTAAGGTGCCACCGGACTCCTTGTTGTTTTTTTGGAAAATATTGTCCTTCACCTCCGTGACTCAGGAACTCCCTCTGTGAAATGGGGACAACAACAGTGCCCCCTGCCTTTGCAGAATGCACACAGCTCCTCGGCCGGGAGATACGCTTCAGGGCATTAGCACAATCTGACCTTTCGCCTGGCTGACCTCTCACCGCAGAGCAATTCACACACACTTGTCTGTCTTTGGCTGCCCTGTGGATCTTTCCTCTGTGTTTAATTTTCAGGGACTCAAAAGGGCTGTGTGTGCTCACGGGCACAGCATGGGCTGCCTGCCTCCTCCAGCCTCCCCCCAAACCATGTGCCTGCCCAAGCAGCATCAGGTGAATTGAACCCTGCGCTCTATTTTAACCCAACCCTGGGTGCTTTCGAGACATTCCAGAAATACTTCATGGAAGGGAACAGTACCTGCTGTCTACAACAAGCGCGGGGCCGGCCTGCCCGTTCAGTCTGGGAAAACTGTCTCCTTATGCTGTGGTTACAGTCAGGAGAGCGACTCTCTTAAAACAGTGTCACATAAAGTTGACTTAAGCAGCTTTTTACCTGTCCAGGGCTGAGTTCCAAATAAAGTTGTCTCCAGCCGGACAGGGTGGTTTGGTTTACAGTGCCGGGGGGGGTGGGGGGAGGAGGGGGGTATGAAGCTTTATTGCATTTTGTGTCATACGGGTATGTGGTCTCGAGAGTGTATGCACACGTACACACACACACACACGCTCTATAGCAGTGGTCCCAAATGTTTTATGTCCTGCCCCTCCTTACCCCGTCCGCCCGCACCCACCCTGGGAGCCGGGCCATGGTGGGGGATGGGGCCATGGCTGTGGGCCTCCGGAATTGTGGTTGGGGCCAGGGGCCGAGCCTGGGGCTGGGGCTGACTTTGGGTCTAGAGCCGGGGCAAAGGCCAGGGACACAGCTGGGGGTGGGTCTGGGGCCAGAAGCGGAGCCGTGACCAGGACCCGAGACCGGGGCCGCAGCTGGGGGCAGGGCCAGAGCAGAGCTGGGGGCAGAGAGGGGCCGAGCGGCGCTCTGTCCCCACGCCTCTGGGGGCTGGCCCCGGGCCCTGCCATACTCCCCCAAACGTTCTTCCATGCCCCACAGTTTGGGGACCACTGTGCATTGGTGTATCTATAAACAATCAACGATCCTGTAACAACCCTAATGATCGCGGCTGCTGCGGTGGGACTAAAATGGCTCTTGGCCTGTTCTCAGTTCTGGCAGTCTCCTCCTCAGTGATGCTTCTGGTGCAAACCCGGATGGTCATTGCAGTATGTGCTATGGCTCCATGCCTTCCTTCCCCAGGTTCACCCCGGCATGCCCCCTATACCTGGGGGGGATATAGGGCAAAGTGAGGGACAGAACCCTTCCCTAAGGTACAAAGTTCCTGTACCTTCCTCCGATCAGAGACAGGACACTGGATTCATTGGATCTTGAGTTTGATCCATGACGGCAATTTCCTATGTTCCACTGTGATCGGAACCAGATATTGACAAGCCAAAGTTGAAACTCAGTCTCGTTTGCCTCATTGATCTCAGTAGAATTATGCATATTACAGTAGCATCGAACGCCCCCAGTCAAGAACAGGACCCCTTTGCATTCGACGTGGTGCAGCCAGTTCAGGTACATCGCCACTGCGATCGGGAGGACTGACTGCAGCCTGGGCAGAGGTACCTGAGCTAGGTCTGATCTAGCGAGATTAAAGCTAGCTCAAGTAGCAACTGCACTGAAGCCGGGCAGTGGCCGCTCAGATATATACCTAGCATCCTGGGCAGGCGAGGCTGGCTCGTGCGGTGACCATTTCACCGTGATTATTCGCTAGTTTAAAGCCAGCTGAGGTATGTTTATGTGCTGCAGTCACACCTCCCCATGGCAGTGTAGTCATACCCTTTGTGAGATCCTCTGCCCTCAAGAGCTTAAAATCTAAATAGGCAAGAGGGAAAACTGAGGCACAGAGCGGTTAGACGTCCCCCGTCCACTTCACCCCACTCCCAACTCTATGGATAGGAGAGGGGGTCACTGTTGCATCTCTCATTTAGCCACCTCATTTCTGCAAAGCCCCAGGAGTCCACCTGTGCAAATAATAACCAAGAACCGCAGACCTACGAAGACCAGTTAAAAATGCAGTGAGCAGTTTTCCATCTCCACATGTGTATGCCAGGTGGAAATTAAACCCGCTGTGGTGACTTTCCAAAATAACCCTGGCTTGACTAAATAAACCAATCAGCTACTGATGGCTGTTTCTTTTAGTTTGTGCAACCCTAAAACCCAATAAACACCTCAGACATGAAAAGAAACCATGGGGAACAAGCAGTGCCGAAAAACCAGCTCCCATTGATTGGAATTTTAAATAGATCTGCATGGAACCGAGCAGCTACCCGACTTTCCGAGCGTGTTCCAGCTTTAGCAATGAATGTCACTGTGCATCCACCCGCTTTCGGAGCCAGTAATGCCTGTGGTCTGCATGGGAGCTGACAGTACCCACAGGAGAATGTCACATTTGCATTTCTCAAACAAAATAAAAAGGAACTGGTTTTTGGCCCGGAACTGAAGCCTGCCCACCGCCTTCATTCTGCTGTTGTAGCAGTTGTTGGGAGAGAGATATTTCCTAATGAAATGTGATCTACTGGGGACACTGGGAAATCTGGCCCCAATTGTGGGTTCCGAGAACTGGGAAATCTAGCCCTGGAGCAATCCCAGTCCCACGTGGCCAAGCACTGAGGGAACTGCTTTGGCTATGTGACATGTGTCTATGCCAGGGCTGCTGAGTTGCAGCCACAGGACTGAAGAGAGAACTGGGATTTGGGCTTTTTTTTTTGCTTCTCCTCCTTCCAGTCCAGCCAACCCATCCCCATGGATCCTGGCAGCCAGATGGGGGAGCTGCTTAACCCGGGCACAGTCTCCTCTCTCGCTGCCTGTCTCCATGGCAAATGATCAGCACTGGCAGTTCCAGGGCAAAAGTGAGCCGAGGAGCAGCTGTCAGAGCTCAGCAGAGATTGGTGAACACCC
Source organism: Chelonia mydas (assembly GCF_015237465.2). Classification (NCBI taxonomy): domain Eukaryota; kingdom Metazoa; phylum Chordata; order Testudines; family Cheloniidae; genus Chelonia; species Chelonia mydas. The sequence continues at coordinate 256,389,861 of NC_057850.1, forward strand.
GTGATAGGACTGACTGAAGCAGAGGAATGACTAGCTGGGTGCAGAAGTCCCACTCCACTTGCTAGATCAGGGCAGATGATGGGCAACTGCCTCCTTTCTCTGTTGCTTCTTGTCTGCTTCTTGCTCCTCTGTTGCCCATTCCCTCCCCCCCATTGCCTCTTTTCCCCCCCTCCCCAGCTCTGTTGGCTCTTTTCTTTACTGTGCACATCTCACAGTCTCTTCACTGCCCTTCTGCCACCCTCCTATCGCTTTCCCGCTCTGCTGCTCCTCAGTCTTTTTCACTGAAACTCACACAGTGTTAGTAGTCCTGGTCCTTGCGAGGCCCAGCTCAGCAGAGAGGATCAGAGCCCGTCTAGCCCCCCTTTACTGGGGGTCCTAAGAAAAAGGGAGAATATATTAACACCAAAAAGTCCCGCTGTTCTGTGTCATTTTCTTAGATCCGCGTGGAAGCAGCAGGAATAGCTGCTGGAGGAAGGGAAAATAGAGAGATACCAGGTCAATGTCACGTTAAAAGAATTGCTGCTTCATTTCTTCTACCCAACTGCTTATCTGGCCCCTCTCACCATAGCATCTCAGCGCCTCACAATCTTTAATGTATTTATCCTCACCATACCCCTGTGAGGTAGGTAGTGCTACTATCTCCATTGTACAGATGGGAAACTGAGACTCAGGGAAATGAAGTGACCCAGTCAACATCGCACACAAAGTTTTGTGGCAGAGCTGGGAAATCAAACCCTGGTATCTTGAGTCCCAGTCTTGGGCCGTTAAAGCAAACTCAGCCTTCCAGAAGAGGCAAGGTAGGTTTTTCTTGCCACTATCATGTGTCATTAATGATTCTGCTGCCCAGAATAGATATCTTTTGCAAAATTTGTTTCTGACTGTCTCTACTTTGATGTTTATATTTTCACAGGAACATTTTGGGCACCAAAATCATTAATGACCCATGAGATTGATGAGAGAAACCTACACTGCATTTTCTGGAAGGCTGAGTGTGTATATATGGCGGGGGGGAGAGAGAGAGAGAGAAAATATATAATTACTTCAGCTTGACCTCATCTTAGAATCCTAGAATATCAGGGTTGGAAGGGACCTCAGGAGGTCATCTAGTCCAACCCCCTGCTCAAAGCAGGACCAATCCTCAACTAAATCATCCCAGCCAGGGCTTTGTCAAGCCTGACCTTAAAAACTTCTAAGGAAGAAGATTCCATCACCACTTCTATGACAAATGTGGAGACATTCCAATATAGGCAACATATTTTAATTTCCCTCCAAAGCAAAGTTTTGCAAATCATATCAACAGCAAAAAAACAGGAGACAGGTCATCCTGAAGTAGTGTGGTCCTGTGGCTAGGACAGTGGTTTAGGTTCATATGGTTACTTGAGGTTCCTGCTAGCACTCTTCTTCTGTGACTCAAGTGATATGGGTTCTAGTCCTCACTATGGATGAGTCCCTTCACTAGTCTGTGTGCCTCTTTCCATTTCAATCTTGTCTATTTCGGGGGAAGCTCTTTGGGACAGGGACAGTCCATCACTGTGTGTTTGTACAGCATCGAGTAGAAAGGGGGGTTGAGCTTGGTTGGGGCCACTAACCACTACTGTAATACAAATAGCAAAACCATTTGTGTAGTGACTTTAATTCAGAAGGTTGCCAGAGCACATTACAGTATCTTAGGATCACTTGTTTACCCCTGGAATGCAGCCAGTTCTGGGGTGGAATGTGGCAGCCGTTGAAGCAATAGTCATGCAGTAGTTTAGGACAAGAAGTGGAAAAATACTATGTTCAGCTGATACTGCAGGAGGAACTTAGGTCGGCAGAATGCAATTACCAGAGTGGGAATTTGTCTTGGAGAAGAGACTTACCCCCTGTTTTTGAGACAGCTGCCAGAGGAAATGCAAGGACCAGAAGTTGTCAGCATCTCTGGTTTTCTTCAGAGCTGGCACAATAACCTCCAGCGGCACAATGCCCCCAGCTGCATTCTGGGGCATGAATTCTGTGCAAAAGCCATTCAATTGCCTTAGCCACTGGAGCAAGTCACCAAGGTTTGTGGTGGAGTCTCCATCGCCAGCAGTTTTTTAATCGAGATTGGATTTTCCCCCCTAAGAGATCCGCACTAGTTCAAACCGGAATTATTCTGGGGACGTTCTACGGCAGGGATGGCCAGACTGCAGCTCTTTTACAGTTAAAGTATGGCTCTCGGCCCCCATTCTCCACCTACTATACTGTTCGGGGGAGCTTGGGGCTTCTGACCTGTGGCGAGGTGGTGGGGCTAGGGGCTTCTGCCCGGCAGGGAGGGGGCTCTTGGGGCATCAGCCCTGTGGGAGGTGCCTGACGGGGCTCAATAAAGCCATAACTGACAGGCGCACCCTGCGGGGCTGAAGCCCCTAGACCCCCCAAACCCACAGGGCAGAAGCCCTTAGCCCCACCACCCCACCACAGGTCTGAAGCCCTAAGCCCCAGCAGGGGCGTCCTGGCTCTCAATCTTTTGAAGATTGTCGTATTCGGCTCAGAGGGTTAGTAAGTTTGGACATCCTTGTTCTATGGCCTGTTTTAGGCTGGAGGTCAGACTAGATGATCACAATGTTCCCTTCTGGCCTTAGACTATTAAATGTGCGGCAAAATCATGATTTTTAAGCTGGTTTTGCTTAGGAGATTGGGGGACTTAGATTCTTCACAGGTGTGTGTGTGTGTGTGTGTGTGTGTGTGTGTGTGTGTGTGTGTGTGCGTGTGTGTGTGTGTCCCTAACTGACACAGCGGTTAACAAATCATTCACCCAGAAGTGCATCACTTTTACCTACGGCCATATGCATGCAATACAAGGAGACTTATTAACTAGCTTTGCATAACTGAGTGACTGTGTATTTTGTCCCTTTGCTGTGTTTCCGTTTGCACTAACTGTTCTGTTAATAAAGTTAATGAGGGTTTGTTTCCCTTTTCCCCTTTCATCACAAGGACATAACAAATGAGATCCAAAAGGATAATCGTTCTTATATATTAAACTAACGGCTTCCACAAATCACTTTGGGGAAGATGACCTGAAATCACCATCTCTCCTAGAGATGATTTCCAGATTTGCAAGGTAAACTCCATTGAATTGCATCAAATGCTGGGAAAATACACTCCTTCCCTACAGAGCAGGTGAGATTTTACAACTCAACAGCTGGAGCTCAAAGAGCCAGAGGGCATGAAACACTGAACCGTGCATAGTTGGCCTGGATTTCAAAGCCGTGTTTGCCACAGTTCTCCGCATATGAGACAGGTGGTTGTGAGCACAAAGGTACCTCTCCCTGACTTTTCTGGGAACCTGATGTACATTGCATGGGTCACTGAGGCCCCAATTCAGCAGCGCACCGAAGCACATGTTCAACTATATGTGAATAATCCCAGCCCTGTTCCACAAAGCACTTAGGCAATCCCTTCCCCTCTCTGCACCTTCATTTCTCCTCCCACTCTTTGAGTACATCTGCACTGGAGCTGGAGGTGCAATTTCCAGCGTGGGCAGACATACCAGCACTAGCTTTGATCGAGCTAGGAAACGAAAAATAGAAGCAGTGCCACCGTCACCCTAAGCATGAGCCCATCTGAAACCCTGGCTACGTACTCCAGCGGCTCTCACCGCTCCGGCTGCCATGGCTACACTTCTACTTTTAGCATGCTAGCTCCACCCGAGCTAGTGCAGGTGTGTCTGCCTGAGCTGGAAATTACACCTCCAGCCCCAGTGTGGACATACTCTTTGTCTTGTTTATTTAGACTGTTAAGCTAGTGAGACAGTGGGACCTTGATCTCAGCTGAAGCTACCAGAATCCAAATAATAAATGACAGCGTCAAGGCTTCTTCAGTACTGGAGGCTAAGCAAGGACACCTGACACAGAAGCCAACGTTCTATCCACGAGACCATGTTATCTTCCTGGCCAGTGAGGTGTGCTGGAAGCCCTGAAGGCTGAAGATGGCCAGTCAATTAAATACATTAGCAATCAAAGAGAAATAGTTATTCCGGGGTATTCCTTGCAAAACTCCTTTCCATCTCTGAAAGATCAGGCCAGAGATTCAACACATTTGTCTGACAATGGCTTTCAGCACAACTGGATGTTGCTAGAGCACACTGCCCGGAAGTGAGTTTCGCCACAGCCAGTAAAACAGGACTGTAAAAATTTGTCCGAGGATTCAGGCACGCAATTTTTACCAGCCACAAAGAAAGTCAGCATCTGGAAAAACTCTACGGCTGAGCAGGTGTATGTGCTGCTGGGTTGTCTGTCAAATGCAAATGTGGTTTTCTCGAGCAGGGCTCTCCCAGAGATGGCCTCCAGACACCGTTTCAGAACAGAACAAACAGAAGCAGCTCTTCTTTCCATTAGAAGTCAGGCCCAGACGTTACGCAAGCTGAAGCGGAAGCTCATCGGTCATTGGCCAGCCTAGTGGGAAAAGATTAGAACATGACCTCTTGACAATCCAGGATTGATAGCCATTGGACTGGCCTTGGGATAGTGGCTGCAGCTGGTTTCTGCACTGGAAATTATTCTACTTGGAAGCTCTGATGTCCAAATATTTTGCTACCAAAACATGACAACTAGATACTTCATTGCCAGAAACATACACGGTCGTGTGAAATGTCGATGAGTAACCAAAGCAGGGGAGGAATGTTCTCGTGGTTAAGAACCTGGCCTGGGACTCAGGGAAGCTGGGTTCAATTCATGGTTGTCGCAGCCTCCCTGTGAGGCCTTAAGCAATTCCTTCCCCCTTTCTGTGCCTCAGTTCCCCATCTGCAGGATGGGAGGAGGAATAATCCTTTCTTTGTTTGTCTTGTGTATTTAGATTGTGAACTCTGCAGGGCAGGGGCGATATCTTTGTGTGTGTGTGTGTGTGTGTGTGTACAGCATCTAGCACAGAAGGCTGTTAATGACTATTATTTACTTACAGGAGCACTCTACCGGACAGTCACTGATTTGGTGAGTTCATAATCTAGCCTGATCTCAGGTGGGTCCTATGGGCACTTCTATAATAATGACAATTAACAATAAAAAATGTGGCTAGAAAATGGGATTGGAGCCAGCAGAGGGGAATGACCACCTTAATTAGAGAGAGCTGAAAGAAAAAATATGGTCAGAAATTTAACAGCTTGCATTATTTATGTTGTTTGGTTCCCATTTCTCCCTGCCTGGATGATGAAAAGAGACTGGTCAGTTTCGCTCTGGTTTCTAGTCAGTTTCCAGTTATTTTCACTTCTAGGTTCTCCTGTTCAACCCCAATACTGCAATGGTTGGGTTGTGAACATTAAAGCGTGGGGGTGTTTACATTGTTTTAACTTTTCTTTCACCAGATTATTTTTTAATTTTATGGCCTTAAAAGATCACTTTTTACTAAATCTAAATTTGGAGCCAAAATGGATCCAGTGGTGTGTTTACAACAGCATTGGAGATGGACGGAAGTCAGGGCTGTTGAGTGGAAGATGGAGGTGATACTTTGTGGATCAAATGGCAAGACGGATGGACACACCGGGAAGCTCACATCTTTTTGGGGAGGATTTGGTCTCATTTGCCATCCAAATGAAAGTGGCAAATAGACACCGAAAGCGGTGACAGCATGAAAATCTGGGACCCATTACTGAACTGTCCCAGAAGTCAATGGAAGTTGAGCACCCTTGCAAGACTGTACAGTACATAAAGCACTTTTGTCTCTGATCAGCCTCTCTTTGTATGTTGCATCCCTGCATCTGCTTTGGCTATTTGGATAGTGAGCTCTTCTGGAAAGGGGCCGTCTTTTATTTATTAGGTATTTGCACAGCATCAAACACAATAGGATCCCTGACTGACCCCTCTTGCCATTTCACAATACAAATAATTATCAATAATAACTGTAACGAATTGGGGGTTCTGACTCTGCCACTTCTGAACTGATTAGATATGTGGGCACAGTTGGCAACGGGCTTTGTTGCAAGGATAGGTTCCTGGGTTAGTGGTTCTGTTGTGTGGTGTGTGGTTGCTGGTGAGTGTTTGCTTCAGGTTGGGGGGCTGTCTGTAGGCAAGGACTGGCCTGTCTCCCAAGATCTGTGAGAGTGATGGGTCGTCCTTCAGGGTAGGTTGTAGATCCTTAATAATGTGTTGGAGAGGTTTTAGTTGGGGGCTGAAGGTGACGGCTAGTGGCGTTCTGTTATTTTCTTTGTTAGGCCTGTCCTGTAGTAGGAGACTTCTGGGAACTCTTCTGGCTCAATCTGTTTCTTCACTTCCGCAGGTGGGTATTGTAGTTGTAAGAATGCTTGATAGAGATCTTGTAGGTGTTTGTCTCTGTCTGAGGGGTTGGAGCAAATGCGGTTGTATCGTAGAGCTTGGCTGTAGACGATGGGTCGTGTGGTACAACCACAGTTGCCAACTGTGTCCACATATCTATTCAGAGGACATCATCACAGGGCCTAATCACATCAGCCACACTGTCAGAGGCTCGTTCACCTGCACATCTACCAATGTGATATATGCCACCATGTGCCAGCAATGCCCCTCTGCCATATACATTGGTCAAACTGGACAGTCTCTACGTAAAAGAATAAATGGACACAAATCAGATGTCAAGAATTATAACATTCATAAACCAGTCGGAGAACACTTCAATCTCTCTGGTCACACGATTACAGACATGAAAGTTGCGATATTACAACAAAAAAACTTCAAATCCAGACTCCAGCGAGAGACTGCTGAATTGGAATTAATTTGCAAATTGGATACAATTAACTTAGGCTTGAATAGAGACTGGGAGTGGCTAAGTCATTATGCAAGGTAACCTATTTCCCCTTGTTTTTTCCTACCCGCTGCCCCCACCCCCCTCAGACGTTCTTGTTAAACCCTGGATTTGTGCTGGAAATGGCCCACCTTTATTATCATACACATTGTAAGGAGAGTGATCACTTTAGATAAGCTATTACCAACAGCAGAGTGGGTTTGTGGGGGGGGGGTGTGGGGAGAAAACCTGGATTGGTGCTGGAAATGGCCCAACTTGATTATCATACACATTGTAAGGAGAGTGATCACTTTAGATAAGCTATTACCAGCAGGAGAGTGGGGTGGGAGGAGGTATTTTTTCATGCTTTGTGTGTATAAAAAGATCTTCTACACTTTCCACAGTATGCATCCGATGAAGTGAGCTGTAGCTCACGAAAGCTTATGCTCACATAAATTGGTTAGTCTCTAAGGTGCCACAAGTACTCTTTTTCTTTTTGCAAATACAGACTAACACGGCTGTTACTCTGAAACCTATTCAAAGTAAGACACCTTGGGACAATAGGTTTGCTCTACCTGGGAGAAGACACTTCCTCCTCTTGTCTGAAGTGGGGTGGAGTGGGGGGTGATGGAAAGTTACCAAGATGCAGAACAGGAAAATAGCAAAGGTGGTCTATAAAGCAGTAAAGGGATTCAGAGGGGGGAACTGGGGGCAGGAGCCATTTTTCCCCATAGGATCATAGAATCATAGAATATCAGAGTTGGAAGGGACCTCAGGAGGTCATCTAGTCCAACCCCCTGCTCAAAGCAGGACCAATCCCCAATTAAATCATCCCAGCCAGGGCTTTGTCAAGCCTGACCTTAAAAACTTCTAAGGAAGGAGATTCTACCACCTCCCTAGGTAACGCATTCCAGTGTTTCACCACCCTCCTAGTGAAAAAGTTTTTCCTAATATCCAACCTAAACCTCCCCCACTGCAACTTGAGACCCATTACTCCTTGTCCTGTCCAGCTTAAGACCATAGAAGATTAGGGTTGTAAGAGACCTCAGGAGGTCATCTAGTCCAACCCCCTGCTCAAAGCAGGACCAACACCCACTAAATCATCCCAGCCAGGGCTTTGTCAAGCCAGGCCTTAAAAACCTCTAAGGATGGAGATTCCACCACCATGATGAGGGAAGCTGCTGCAGGGCAGGGTAGGTAAGAATGGGAAGGCCACTGCCTATGTGTGATGGAACAGAGGTGATTCCCCCAGGACTCCCAAGGGAAGGGTGAGGTAATGAGGGACATTGCGTTTAGGATGTTTTATTGTTTTGTGTGATCTGTGCTTTCCCGTGTTTTCTATTAACTATAAAGAGCATGAAGTTGATAGACTGAACAAAAAGCGTGTGTGTGTGTTGACGGTGGCACAGCCCCTGATAGAATCAGAAGCTTCACACCTTTAGGGTGGCGTTCCAGGAGAGGGGTGTGCTTGCATACTGGGGAGTCTGCAGTGTCAGTGCTGCACCAGAAGGGATAGGCTGCTAGACGTTGCAGCCTAGGAGATGGTTCCAAGGAGATAGCGGGTTCCAAGACTCGGGGAGCGGGGGGTGCCAGATAGAAGGTCTGCGCCCTGGGAGTGTGTCTAGGGACCCTGAGATTGAAACAGTGGCTGGACTCAGTTCAGGGTCCAGGAGCTTGAATCCAGATCACAGAGGTTTGGATTCCCCTCACAGCAGTCCTAGTGAGCGGCCAGGCAGGGCTGCTGCGAGGATCTGGGACAATAATGTTTGCTGCTTCCAGGACTCAAAGCATCCATTGCATCTTCATGAAGCTTCTTTCTGTCCAAGCTGAAGTGGGCCAGCTGCTTCAAAAGACATTCTCTCTTCCAGCATTTGCACTTGGCTCCCAAAAAATGCACTTGTTTCTATTTGTTATCAGATGAGAAGGTGTGGGTAACCCACTGAAGCCAAGCGAGCTCCTGCGGCTTGTATATTGCACTCTCATTGGCGAATTGTCTGAATTCATTGGAATGCCGCTTGCTTTCTTTTCACCAGCTCTCTCTTTCAATAGGCTCCGCGTTTGCTGTGCTTTGAGCTTTCCGAGCCTGGACTCCTCGGTGGCTGAGGCCCAAAAGCCCATTTTCTGCTGCCTTCTCATAAAAAGAAAAATGGCTCCAAACCAAATAACGACGTGGAATCAAAGAGCCTCGTACAAATCATGTTAATCACCCGCGAATACTCAGAGCAAAAGTTGTTTTGTCTTTTTTTCCCGTTTTTCTTTTTGGCAGTAAAACTGGGAACGAGCGACTGGAAGTTAGAAATTGTTAGCTTACATTTTACAAAGCTTGGAATGAGCCTTTTAATCTCCTGAGAGTGTTAGAGGTTGCACAATCTCAAAATCTTAATGCTTTTATCCAATCCATCCAGCTATCTAGCTAATCTCTCTACCTTTGAACAAATCACGAACTTTTCCTAACACTAGAGCAACAGGAATTTGAGGGGGAAGATCCCTGAAATAACTCTGAGATCTGTTTTCTATCAGACGAGAGGCTCTCAGCCTGGGAAAATCTCAGGAGATATCAAAATGATTCCCTATACCACGGCTTCCCCTCCAAAATTTTGGCTGTGAATTTTGAGCATTTCTTGTTTTTCAAGAATCATGGGTGATCATATCTAAGCATAAGTTTCCTCTGGTCTTCCTCCAGGGAGGGGAATTTGTGCTGCTCATTACCAGAGTTGGCCAAAACTCACAATTTTTGGTTCATAACATTTTGCATTTTTGGTTGATTTCACATTGGAGCCAAGCCTCAGCTAGAGATGAGGCTCCAACCAGGAGCGTGGACATCTTGGCATAGTCTGTCCTGGAGCTCTGGGTAGAACTGAGACTCACAGGGCTTCTACTTCTCCTGCTTCATAGCAGGAAACGGGGTAGCCCCTGGGTCCCCAGCCCTGGGACAGTTCTCATGGCAGCAGAGCAGTAACTAAGCATTTTAGCACCCAGGGCGAGCAATCATATTTGCACCCCCTAGAGGTGACATATGGGGGGTATGCAGGGCCACATGGCCCCCCCAGATTTCTGCCTTGCTAGGGGGATGCACCCCACAGTTTAAAAACCATCACCTCCTGCCAGGAGTCGGTAGCTTTGAAGCTGGTGGGAGCTGCCTGTCCCGTTCAGTCCCCTGGGTCTACATACTGAGGGATCCAGGGCACTCGTTGGCTGCCCAGCAATCCAACCTGCCCTGCTCCATGAGCCGACTCCCTCTGCATGGCCAGGTGCTCCCCAGGAAGGGCGGGTGGCACAGCTTGGAGCTGTCCCCTGACACACTCTTGCCTCTGCCCTGAAGAAGCCCGGTGCTGGCCGGCGACACCCCCAGGAGCCGGCCCCGCACAGGGAGCCCAGCTGCCATGAGATGCTCCCGACAGTACTCACCCCCTGGGGGCACCTGCCTCTCGCAGCCCAGTCACAGCCCGCTCGCTGCCCGGGGACCTGCCACTGCAGCCCGGTCATTCTCCCCACACTCCCTCTTGCCTTGCCCTAGTTACGGCCCTGCATGGCAGGGCTCCTCCGGGAGCTGTGGACCCTGGCATCCAGACTCCCAGCATCTCACTAGGCAATCAGGAAGTTGCCAGATGGAAACTTGCCTGTGTTTTGATGGAACCTGCGACAGGTCTGACAAAATGTTTTGCCCCCTCAAACTGGCATTTTCTGATGAAACTACGTGTAGTTGGAAAATTCCTGACCAGTTCTACTAACAAACCTCCTCCATCCCACAACTCTGCTGTTACCCTTACCTGGATAACCCTTATCTTCTGTACTAGTCACCCTCTCTCTTTTAATACTTACAAGAGCAATGGGACCTGCAGGTTGCTGAACACTCTATGGCCTTTTCATTTAGGTGCCTCCATTTTGAAAGAGATTTAGGCACCAAAAGCTGCTGATAGGCACCTACTGGGATTGTCAAAAGCACCTACGTGCCTAACTCCCATTGAATTATCTGTATCTTTTGGTGGCGAATTACCTTAAAAAAGCTGTCTAAAGTTAGTCACCTAAATCCAAACTTAGTCCCCTAAATGAAATTGTCCTGACTTCCAAAGGTGCTGCTCATACACAGAGCCTGTCAAAGTCACGGGGAGGAGTGGATGCTCCGCACTTCTGAAAATCAGGCTACTCTTATGTAGGTGCCTAAATATAACATTTGTCAACAAAGTTTGAAAATACGGGCCTGCAAGTTAACCACCAAAGGGGAAACGGTCCAGTCCTGTCACCTTTCCAGACCAGGATCTGTCACTGCAATCAGTGGGAATTCTGCACACACGCTGCTTCTGAGATCAACTCTTCAAGGAGGTAACTTAACATATGTCTGTGAGTCAGAAGAAGGCAGGTCATCATCTCAAAGCAAGACAAGAACAAAAGGTATTCCAGAACTGAGAAGAACAAAAGAGCAAAAACCCAGCACCTCTTTTCTAAAGCAATTCCAGCCTCACCCATGATCAGTTGGAAGGAACCTCAAGAAAAACGATGATCAAAACATTCTGGGTTACAGGGTCAAATCCAGTACAGGTCATCAGTGACTGTATGTTGTTACCCTCTGATGGCTGTTTGGTATAACAAATGAGTTGGTGGCTATCAATGGTTAAGTGCCCACATCTCAAATAATAACACCACTAATTGAGTTCCTTTTTGATGGTCTTGGCATGGAGGCCATGGAATGAATGGGCCATGGAGACTCAACGACCCTCTTTTGTCATTTGATATGGTCCCCTCCAGCTTAGGGAGAGGGCATATCAAGAGGCAACGCAAGGTGAAGCTAACCCAGACTATACTTGACTTGTGGGAAAATAGAGGAGTCTAGGCTCTTGGGCTATTCATCTGGCACCTTTAATTGGTCTACAAGGTCTAAATACATGAAAAATAAATGGTAATAAACTGAACAGCACATCCAGTTCTGGTCCAGTGTGGCCAAAAAGGCTAATGTGATCCTTGGATGTACAAACAGGAGTGGGAGTAGAGGGGTTGTATTACCTCTGTGTTTGGCATTGATGCAACAGCTGTTGGAACACAGAGTCCAGTTCTGTCGTCCACAATTCAAGATGGATGTTGGAAAGTTGGAGAGGGTTCAGAGAAGAGCCTCAAGACTGATTAAAGGATTGTAAAACCTGCCATACAGTGATAGACTCAAGGAGCTGAATCTATTTACCTTAACAAAGAGAAGGTTAAGGGGTGACTTGATTACAGTCTAGAAGTACCTACAAAAGGAAGAGAAATTTGATAACAGCAGGCTGATTAACATAGCAGACAAAAGTCTAACAAGAGCCAGCGGCAGGAAATTGAAGCTGGACAAATACAGACCAGAAATAAGGTGCAAGGTCATTAACCACAGAAACAATTTACCAAGGGTCCCTTACCAAAGGATTCTTCATCAATGAAAATTTGAAAATCAAGATTGGATGTTTTTTCTAAAAGCTGCGCTTTAGTTCAAACAGGAATGAATCCAGAAAAGTGCAATGATCTGTGTCATACCAGAGCTCAGACTAGATGGTCATAATTGGCCTGATGAATAAAAGAGCAAGAAACTCTCCCAGATAAGTCCCACAGGCCAAATTCTCTGCTGGCGCAAGTCGGCAAAGCTGCAGTGAAATCAGTGGAGTTGCACCAGCAGAGTTTGTGCCTGTGTTTTTTTTCCTCTCATTGTGACTGTACACACCTGGATATTTTTAGCTCTCAGCTGATGAAACCCCTGCTGACAATCTGCACTGCCACCTTGTGTGAATCGAGCTTTGTCTGTGCTTTCTCCAAACCCTTCTGCCTCTTTGACACCAAACATTTCTTCCCATGTTTCCATCTCTGTGCACAGACCCCCCATGATTGACAGATTCTTATTATTACTGGCAAGCAGTTAGCATTAGCACCCTTCTGATATTTGCCAGTGGCCTGTATGTCCCCATGCTGTGCAAACTGAGGGTCTGTTCTTGCAAGCTGTTGCACTGCGCCCCACTGAAATCTTGCAAGGAGTGAGTCTCCATTCTTACACCTTTCATAGAATCATAGAATATCAGGGTTAGAAGGGACCTCAGGAGGTCATCTAGTCCAACCCCCTGCTCAAGGCATGACCAATCCCCAATTTTTGTCACGATCCCTAAATGGCCCCCTCAAGGATTGAACTCACAACCCTCGGTTTAGCAGGCCAATACTCAAACCACTGAGCTATCCCTCCCCGTTTCCTCCTAGGGCAGCCTCTACACCTAGAAGTGTTTCTGCGATTGGGCCTTTAGGCTGTTAGATCTTCATGGTGGAGACTCTTCAGCTGGCGTCAATCAGTATAGCTCCACTGCTGATCTACACTAGCTGAGGATTTGGCTGTAAGGTATTCATAGTTACTTAGCATTTAAGGCCAGAAAGAACCATTAGATCGTCTAGTCTAACCACCTGCGTATCACACATCATCACATTTCATCCAGTTACCCCTGTATTGAGTCCAGTAACGTGGGTTAGAATAAAGCATTTCAGTACTCAGGAGAGGGAAGGAGTTGATTAGGTGAGATAAGCTCTGATGAGCCCCGCAGCCGATCCACACTCCATGTTACAGAGGAAAGCAGAAAACAAAGTTCCTGCCTATATATATATATGTATATATATACAGAGAGAGAGAGAGAGAGACAGATACATACACACATGTTGAATTGCATAGTCCAAGTCTGTGTAAAATATGCCTGTCTTGTGCTCTGCTTTTCCCCTCAGGAAATTGAAAACTGGACTGGATAAAGTATAAAATAGCAAACAATTCTGCATTGGCAGACGAAGAATCTCAGCTGGACCTAATAGCCCTTTCCCTTCCCTGGCATGTAAGTTTCTATCATCCGGTGTCAGTGGGCAATTTTTTTTTTTTAATTACAGAGACTTTTCAGGTTGTCAGTTTCATCCCGTTTTCGGCTCACCTCCCTCTCTTTGTCTCTTCACTGTTATTCTCTCTCTGCAAAAAACAAAACAAAACACCCGACCCAGATATTTCTCTCTTTGCTCTTTTCCTGTCACTGACATGAAAATCACACCCTGGGTGGCTTTTCAGGGGAGCTGGCAAAACCAGAAGAATTGCTAGGGTGAAACACCAGGCAATTACATTTGGATGTCATTATGAAATCCTGTCCTCACCGTGAGAAACATAAAGCTTTCCTTGCTTCTCTGGCTTTCTCATAGTTCTGGCTTCATTTGTTAACAGAGTGCCTGGGTTGTTCAGCTCAGGCCTTGTCCATATTCGGCGTTGCACCTGTTTAACTAAAGGTGTCATTTCTATTTTATGCAGGTCTTTATACCACGCATCACCACAGTATCTGATTAAGCAATGTGACTAACATCTGTCATGTGTGATTCATTCTCCCGTTAATCTCATTCATTTTGTGTGCATGGAGCGTTTTATTTTGGTAGGCTTTTGTTTTTATTTTAAATATGCATATGATGGGGTGCCCACACCTAACGCTGAACAAGAAGGGGTTAATGAGAGCCTTTGGGCCCAATCAGTCCCACCCTATTATACTTGTGCAAGATCAAGCCAGGGGGGAGGTGCAGAGATAAAAAGGGAAAAGACCCGCTCGTTGGCGGCCGACTGGGAAAGGAAATGCGCCTCTTGAGCGAGCCAGTGAAGGAAGACCTGGCTGCGGCTAGAACCGTAACTAGAGGCTGCCTTGAAGCTGCCTGGAAGGAAGGATCAGCTGGGGTGAGAGCCAGACTAAAGACCCTTAAGTGTCAGAGCTGACTGGAGGCAGATAGGCCCAGTGCAGGACCTTTCTGTTTATCAACTAATTTCGATGCCCTTTGTTCTGAGACCTGCAGAAAAGTCAGCTGGAGAAGAGACGGCGAGAAAGGCCTAGCTGCAGGCCAGGGACACAGCAGGGGTTCTGAACAAGCACACCTCATCTGCTTCATGCAGGTTCCCTGGGCTGGGCTCCCGTACTGGCCCACCCAAGGCAGGAACAGGAAGACCCCAGAGCCAAGAGCTGGGAGGCCCCAAAAGCCTGGAGTTGGACCTAAACTCTGGCGTGTCACCGCCAAGACCAGTGGTGTGTTGGACCCTGCTTTCCCTGGACGGAGAAGCACTAAAAGTGACCGGGGGGCGGGGAGGGCAGCTCATAGGAAGAGGTAGCCCACGAGGGCTGGGTGGCTGTCAGCAGGGGACATCAAAGGAGGAGAAAAGCCACTAGGCCACACACAGCCACAAGGGTGCAGGCCTGCGGTGATTAGACATTTCCCCCGTACACGTTGCTCTGTGTTTCTCAGAGAAGGCAGGTCAAAGACCTGCCCCCTTGCACTTGGAGCAGAAGACAGGGACGTTTGGGATGATTCTAGTTCCTGGGGGAGTTTGTTTTCTCGGACTGGCCCCAAGAAAGCTCTGTCTGCTGCACAGATTAATTTTACCCGTTTTGGTAGAATGTTTCATTGTGCCAGAGCGGTGCAGTTCTCAATCACGGTCTTCATCCCAGAGCACCAGGGTCTTTAAGATACTCTGGGCCCAGCCGCTGGAGCGCGCTGAAGCTAAGGACTGAGACTTTTTTTATTCTAAACCAGTAAAATTAAACTGGTGCAAAACACAGTGTAGATGCTCTTAAACCCGTTGGAACCTGGCACACATTAATTTAGCTTAATCCAGTAAGGAATCAATTTAAGGGATATAAACCTGGTTTGAATCTAGTTATGATGATCCACACTTTGTTTTCAAATCTAAGAGTATTTCCACTGTGTATTGAACCGGTTAAACTACGTTTGTTTTCTGAACCAATTTAAAATTCAACTGGTGCAATTTGGAATATTGACCAGGGTCAACAGATGGCGGATTAGGCAGGTGAGAAATCTGGATTCCCATCTGGCCCCTAACCAGGAATTCCATGTAGCTTGTTTTGCTGCAGTTGTCTCTGTGGTTCACCTGGTTGGGCATTTTGTACACGATGCTGCCATTGAGGACAAAATAAGATGCCCAGGACAAAGCTGCATCTGGGAAGTGGCTTGTGCTTAGAGCTGTGGGAACCCTTAAATTGCCTGGCCTCACCTGCTTCCAGGTTGCATTGCAAATGCAGAAAGTCAGCCCAGGATCATCCACAGAAGCACCAGCCTCTGAATCTATGCCCTGTTTCAAGCATTGGCGGATAGAAAACTTCACACTGAAACCATCAGTAACTTGGCAGCTCCATTTACGTTTGCCTGTGAGTTTCTCAAACTGGAAATTCTAAGGGAAATTCATGGCTAGAGCTGAGTGGAAAAGGGTTTTCCCATCCCATGTTCTTGTTGAGATTTTGAAAACTTTCCCTTTCCACATCCTGATGATACTGAGATCTTTTGAGGTTTTTCTAAAAAAAAGTCAGAGAGAATAGCTTGGTGATTAGGGATCTCAGCAGAGTCAGACCAGAGACTTGATCATGGGTTTCCCCATGTCCCAGACAAGCCACCTAACCACTGGGATATTTCGGAGAGTGGTGCTTTCTCTCCTTTTGCACATATATTTCATCCTGGAACTGAGATACTTTTTTGGGAGGGTCAAATCTGGTATGTTCCCATGACCTTTCAGTTTAAAAGAATCAGCATTTTCCAGCAACATTTAGTCAAATTCCTGACCAGCTCTATTCATGGCACAAGGGCATATGTGGATTGTGACCCAAGGAAATGTGTGCACTAAATGTAATGGAGGTACCCCAGCCTTAGAAGTGGGGTGTAGGTAGAGCTTTGAATTCCCATAAATTAAGGCTTGTTTGAATGTCTGTAGGGTAAAATACAAACAAACGGTACAGTTACAGTGTTTCTCAGAACACACATTTAATGCATCAAGACAGAATCACAACTAAACAATCAAGGTGAAATGCTCACCTTTACTCCAACACATTAAAAAATCCATGGCTTCATGGTTGCCGCTATGATGGATGCTTGGGGCCTGATCCAGAACTCATTGAAGTCAAGAGGAGTCTTTCCACTAACTTCCGCGGACTTCAGACTATACTTGTAGAGGTTCCTGGTAAGGACAGAGCTCAATTTCTACTGCAAAAGCCATTTGAACTAAACTAATCTCCATTGGCTCTTAGTAATACAAGGTCCATGAAACACACATGAGCAGTTCTGATCCTATCCAGCAGAGGGCAGCAGAATGCATGCCCACATTAGCTGTCAGGGGGTAGCCGTGTTAGTCTGTATCCACAAAAACAACGAGGAGTCCGTTGGCACCTTAAAGACTAACAGATTTATTTGAGCATAAGCTTTCGTGGGTAAAAACCCCACTTCTTCAGATGCATGGAGTGAAAATTACAGAAGCAGGCATTATTATACTGACACAAGAAGAGAAGGGAGTTACCTCACAAGTGGAGAACCAGTGTTGACAGGGCCAATTCGATCAGGGTGGATGTAGTCCACTCCCAATAAATCATAGAATCATAGAATCATAGAATATCAGGGTTGGAAGGGACCCCAGAAGGTCATCTAGTCCAACCCCCTGCTCAAAGCAGGACCAAGTCCCAGTTAAATCATCCCAGCCAGGGCTTTGTCAAGCCTGACCTTAAAAACCTGTAAGGAAGGAGATTCTACCACCTCCCTAGGTAACGCATTCCAGTGTTTCACCACCCTCTTAGTGAAAAAGTTTTTCCTAATATGATTCTATGATTCTATGATAGGCAAAATGATGAGGAGGTGTCAATTCCAGGAGACGCAAAGCTGCTTTTGTAATGAGCCGGCCACTCCCAGTCCCTGTTCAAGCCCAAATTAATGGTGTTACATTTGCAAATAAATTTTAGTTCTGCTGTTTCTCTTGGAAGTCTGTTTCTGAAGTTTTTTTGTTCAAGTATAGCTACTTTTAAATCTGTTATAGAATGTCCAAGGAGACTGAAGTGTTTTCATACTGGCTTTTGTATGTTACCATTCCTGATGTCCAATTTGTGTCCATTTATTCTTTCACGTAGGGACTGTCCGTTTGGCCAATGTACATGGCTGAGGGGCATTGCTGGCAGGGCCTGTGCAAGGATATTTCGCGCCCCAGGCAAAACTTCCACCTTGCGCCCCCCCCTTTGCCTCCCCACCCCTCCCCCCAGAGCATCGCTTATTATAAACTTTCAAAAATGAATACTGCATAATGATTAAAATGCAAGTTCAACAATGTTTCTCTTTTCTTTATTCAATCGTTTTCCAGCAATAGTGTAAAACACAATTTTGGGGCACCGCTTTTTGGCGCCCCCAAATCTTGGTGCCTTAGGCAGCTGCTTAGTTTGCCTAGTGGTTACACCGGCCTTGATTGCTGGCACATGATGGCATATACAACATTAGTAGACGTGCAGGTGAATGAGCCTCTGATGGTGTGGCTTATGTGGTTGGGTCCTCTGATGGTGTCGCTAGAGTAGATATGGGGACAGAGTAGGCAACGAGGTTTGCTACAGGGATTGATTCCTGGGTTAGTGTTTCTGTGGTGTGGTGTGTTGTTGCTGATGAATATTTGCTTCAGGTTGGGGGGCTGTCTGTAAGCGAGGACTGACCTGCCTCCCAAGGTCTGGGAGAGTGAGGGATCATTTTCCAGAATAGGTTGTAGATCGTTGATAATGTGCTGGAGAGGTTTTAGCTGCGGGCTGTACGTGATGGCCAGTGGTGTTCTGTTATTTTCCTTGTTGGGCCTGTCCTGTAGTAGGTGATTTCTGGGTACCCGTCTCGCTCTGTCAATCTGTTTCCTCACTTCCCCAGGTGGGTATTATAGTTTTAAGAATGCTTGATAAAGATCTTATAGGTGTTTGTCTCTGTCTGAGGGATTGGAGAAAATCCGGTTGTATCTTAGGGCTTGGCTGTAGACAATGGATTGTGTGATGTGTCCTGGATGGAAGCTGGAGGCATGTAGGTAAGTATAGCAGTCAGTAGGTTTCCGGTATAGGGTGATGTTTATGTGACCATCACTTATTAGCACTGTAGTGTCCAGGAAGTGGATCTCTTGTGTGGACTGGTCCAGGCTGAGGTTGATAGTGGGGTGGAAATTGTTGAAATCCAGGTGGAATTCTTCAAAGGCCTCCTTTCCATGGGTCCATATGATGAAGATGTCATCAGTGTAGCACAAGTAGAGGAGGGGCGCTAGGGGACGAGAGCTGAGGAAGCGTTGTTCTAAGTCAGCCATAAAAATGTTGGCATACTGTGGGGCCATGCGGGTACCCACAGCAGTGCCGCTGACTTGAAGGTATACATTGTCCTCAAATGTGAAATAGTTGTGGGTGGGGACATAGTCACAAAGCTCAGCCACCAGGTGTGCCGTGGCCTCATCAGGGATACTGTTCTTGACAGCTTGCAGTCCATCCTCATGTGGAATATTGGTATAAAGAGCTTCTACATCCATAATGGCCAGGATGGTGTTTTCAGGAAGATCACCGATGGATTGTAGTTTCCTCAGAAAGTCGGTGGTGTCCCCAAGATAGCTAGGAGTGCTGGTAGCGTAGGGTCTGAGGAGAGAGTCCAAATAGCCAGATAATCCTGCTGTAAGAGTGCCGATGCTTGAGATGATGGGGCGTCCAGGATTTCCAGGTTTATGGATCTTGGGTAGCAGATAGAATACCCCTGGTCAGGGTTCTAGGGGTGTGTCTGTGTAGATTTGTTCCTGTGCTGTAGCAGGGAGTTTCTTGAGCAGATGGTGTAGTTTCTTTTGGTCCTCCTCAGTGGGATCAGAGGATAGTGGCCTGTAGAATGTGGTGTTGGAGAGTTGCCTGGCCATAATCCGACCCGTTCATGAGGACGACAGCACCTCCTTTGTCAGCCCCTTTGATTATAATGTCAGAGTTGTTTCTGAGGCTGTGGATGGCGTTGCGTTCTGTATGGCTGAGGTTATGGGACAAGTGATTCTGTTTGTTCACAATTAGCTGGATTTCCTTACAGTATGTGCTATACAGGTGAAATGTTTTATCAGACAATCCAAAGCAACCGTGCTCAGACCCACTGATGATATTAAGGACACTTCTTAAATCTGTCCAGTAAAGTCAATCACCTCCCCAGGCGCACACAAAATGAATAAACATTATTCATAGAATCATAGAATATCAGGGTTGGAAGGGACCTCAGGAGGTCATCTAGTTCAACCCCTGCTCAAAGCAGGACCAATCCCCAACTAAATCATCCCAGCCAGGGCTTTGTCAAGCCTGACCTTAAAAATCTCTAAGGAAGGAGATTCCACCACCTCCCTAGGTAACCCATTCCAGTGCTTCACCACCCTCCTAGTGAAAAAGTTTTTCCTAATATCCAAACTAAACCTCCCCCACTGGAACTTGAGACCATTACTCCTCGTTCTGTCATCTGCTACCACTGAGAACAGTCTAGATCCATCCTCTTTGGAACTCCTTTTCAGGTAGTTGAAAGCAGCTATCAAATCCCCCCTCATTCTTCTCTTCCGCAGACTAAACAATCCCAGTTCCCTCAGCCTCTCCTCATAAGTCATGTGTTCCAGCCCCCTAATCATTTTTGTTGCCCTCTGCTGGATTCTTTCCAATTTTTCCACACCCTTCTTGTAGTGTGGGGCCCAAAACTGGACACAGTACTCCAGATGAGGCCTCGCCAATGCCGAATAGAGGGGAAAGATCACGTCCCTCGATCTGCTGGCAATACTCCTACTTATAGAGCCCAAAATGCCATTGGCCTTCTTGGCAACAAGGGCACACCATTGACTCATATCCAGCTTCTCATCCACTGTAACCCCTAGGTCCTTTTCTGCCGAACTGCTGCCGAGCCACTCGGTCCCCAGCCTGTAGCAGTGCCTGGGATTCTTCCGTCCTAGGTGCAGGACTCTGCACTAGTCCTTGTTGAACCTCATCAGATTTCTTTTGGACCAATGCTCTAATATGTCTAGGTCCCTCTGTATCCTATCCCTACCCTCAAGCGTATCTACCACTCCTCCCAGTTTAGTGTCATCTGAAAACTTGCTGAGGGTGCAGTCCACGCCATCCTAAAGATCATTAATCATTATTGATATGTATTGCTGTTGCACACAGGAGCCACACTCATGGAGCAGGATCCCATTGTGCTAGGTGCTGTCCAAACACAGAACAAAAGGCCCTGCCCCAAAGCCCTTGCAGTGTAAGTAAATATAGAGGGAAAACCTTATAGTGTGGTTCTATTCTGACAAGCAAATCCACTGAGGGGCTCTATATTTATTGACTCTCAGTCAATCCAGATGAAAACAAGGGAGAGAAGGATGGAGTTTAAGAAGGGAGGATAAATACGAAGGGAGAGCTAGCACTGGGAAAGATACTGGCATTCCCACAGGCACAGAGTATGTAAAAAGGTAGGAATTAAATGATCTGACTGGCTGAAAACAATCCTAAACCCTGGCTATACTGAAGCATCAGTCACAGCCACATAATTTTTGCAGATTTTAAAAACTCTTAAATTTAGAAACCCACTAGGTATATGTATATGCAGCCAGCTGTTGATAACATACCATGGGCCAGATCCTTTGCTGGTGCAAATCAGCATAGCTCCATTTAAATTAATGGGGCCTCTGGTCGGTTGCACTCACTACTTTGAGCATCCCCAGCGTCCGCTGTGCCTAGCGCAAGCTATAAGTCGGCCTCTGAGGGTCTTCTGTGGCTCAGCCCTCCAGCTGGGTCTCATGGTCCAAACTCTTGCCAGGGAACAACAAACTCAAACAGAAGGAGATCCTTGCCCTTTGGGATCAGTTATAACTAAAACAGTTTGTTACCCATCAGGGCTTAATTCCCTTTCCAAAATTAACTCAGCATGGTGCCTTCTGCCACGGCCTGGGTCCACTGGCAATGTCCTAGGGAGCATTCCTCCTCAATCCACTGGCTCCCGCCAGGAACTGTCTTGCTAGCAGCGGGCAGCTTCTTTTATTTCAGCCTGCTGAGCCCTGATTGGTTGGTGCTGGTCCCCAGACCGTCTAGCTGCTGGAGGACCAGATTTCGATGGTTTCCAAAATGGCTGCTCCTGGGATGTCTCTCTAGGCAAGCCTAGAGGTGTAATACTCGCTGCTCTTTTCCTCTCAGAGAACCATTTCTTGGGCCAGGGTACAGCCTGTCACAGGGCCAGATCCTCCGCTGGTGACTACATCAGCTAAGTGCACAGCCCAACATGAGTCCGATTCTCCACTGCCTCACACCTTGTGACGTCATTTACATTTGTGCAAAGCGCGTGTCAAATTCTGTCAAATCAGAGCTCAATCCACACTGACTTATACCTGTGTAAATCTGGACAGAGGGGAGGTGTATACTGTAAATGTACATCAATATAACTATGTCGCTCGGGGGTGTGAAAAATCCACACCCTGGAGCGATGCAGTTATACTTACCTCACCCGCGGTGTAGACAGTGCTGTGTCGACTGGAGGGCTTCTCCCGTTGACATAGCTATCACCTCCCTTGGAGGTGGATTATCACCTCCCTTGGAGGTGGCTTGACTACAGGTGGGAGAAACATCGGTGAGGCCTCATATGGAGTACTGTGTCCAGTTTTGGGCCCCACACTACAAGAAGGATGTGGATAAATTGGAGAGAGTCCAGCGAAGGGCAACAAAAATGATTAGGGGTCTGGAACACATGACTTATGAGGAGAGGCTGAGGGAACTGGGATTGTTTAGTCTGCAGAAGAGAAGAATGAGGGGGGATTTGATAGCTGCTTTCAACTACCTGAGAGGTGGTTCCAGAGAGGATGGTTCTAGACTATTCTCAGTGGTAGAAGAGGGCAGGACAAGGAGTAATGGTCTCAAGTTGCAGTGGGGGAGGTTTAGTTTGGATATTAGGAAAAACTTTTTCACTAGGCGGGTGGTGAAACACTGGAATGCGTTACCTAGGGAGGTGGTAGAATCTCCTTCCTTGGAAGTTTTTAAGGTCAGGCTTGACAAAGCCTTGGCTGGGATGATTTGATTGGGGATTGGTCCTGCTTTGAGCAGGGGGTTGGACTAGATGACCTCCTGAGGTCCCTTCCAACCCTGATATTCTATGATTCTATGATTCTATGAAACTCACACATCGGGATAGTAGCGTCTTCACTGAAGGGCTACAGCAGCACAGCGGCAACAGGTTAAGTGTAGACCTGCCCTAACTCCATTGACCTCCCTGGTGTACCTGAAATGCAAATAGGCCATTTCTCTCCCAGGCCACATCCTCAGCAGATGTCAATCATCCTAAACTGCCTTGGCGTCATGCTACTGTCAACGAGAGTGACTGAGAAATGAAGCGGAACCAGGATGTGTGGTACAGTGTTATTAGTGGTAACGCAAATAAATAATAATGCTTGAGGACGTCCAACAGTAAAGATCTTTGAGAGAAAGGCATTGAATGAAGCAAATAACAATATGCTGGACTGCAGCCTAATGCACTGGATTTATGCCCTTAATTTACCTGATTTTGCTAGAACAACAGCAGTTGTCAAAAGAAAACATCTCCTAGATTAGCAGCAAAAATACATCCTGCTGTGACATTTGAAGGTTAGTGACGTGAATCGGCCCAGGTTCCCCTTAATATAAATCACTTCTTTGGAAAAGAAAAAAAAAAAAAATTGCAAAACAGGAAAGAATCTGGATCATGTCTGGGGGTGGTACCTTTCATGTGCTAATAATCAAAAGGAATAAATACACTTTTCTTTCCCACTCCCCAAACCCTCTTCACCTACTTGCAACTGAATATATAATCCATTTGCATTCAGGATGCCTCATAACCACCTTGCACTCCCGATTGCAGCCCACAGACAGACCTGGAAGGTCAAGGCAATTACACACACGCAGTTCTGAGGCTTTTAACATTTCTCTTGCCCTGGAGTGAGAATTCTATTGAATCACAATCCGCTCCTGTGAAACAAAGCAAAGGGTACAGGAGCATCTTTTGTATTATATACATGGACAGACAGACAGTGAGAGCATGGCGGGGAGAGGAAATTGTCTTGATTTTCTTCTTTTTTTTGTCAAAATTTGAAAACTTCTGTCAACCCCACCACCTCAAATCATCCAGTCCCTGTAAATATGATATGTTAATGCAATGTTGAGGTTGACAGCTGATGCATACAAAAGTCAGGGCATTAAAAAGTTAAAAGCACCTGGTCTTCATCAACACAAGTCCCTCTTTATACCACCCTGGTAGGTAAAGGGACCTTAAAATATGTTTACAGTGTATTTATATCTACTCTATGGCCCTTTGGGGCATCAGTGTACATAAGAAAGCCCTGGCTGGGATGGTTTAGTTGGGGTTGGTCTTGCTTTGAACAGGGGGTTAGACTAGATGACCTCCTGAGGTCTCTTCCAACCCTAATCTTCTATGATTCTAAGAATCAGATCCAAAGTTCCCACAGGCAATGTACTAGGTCACATCCATCACATATAAATGCACTGGAAAGAGGACCACATTCTCCTGAGGATATAAGTTAATGGGAAAAGAGGAGGAAATGCCCCCAGAAATGGCCCCTCTGGCCTTCTTAATAACCACACAGAGGTTATAATGGTGTAGCCGGTTCAGTGCAAAGTCATGCAGTGGTGGCAGCCTGACAAATATGCCTGTGTATAGAGAAGGTAGAGTATTAAACAACTTGATTTGTACATTTTCTCATGGACCCTGTCTCCCATGGGATGTGATTTATTCATAGAAAACTGTTTGCATCTCCCAGCATTCTCACAAGTTTCAGTGTGACATACACCACCCTGGCTGATATACCGGGGACTGGATCAGGACCCGCCAGAGCTAAACACATCAGCTCTGTAGCTAGAGCTAAAGCATCATTTTTTTGTAGATGAGAGCTGTAACAACTCCTATCCTCTGTAGACCAGCACAGCAGCACGCACATGCACAGCCACGCATCATTGCTTTTTCTCTGAAGATTCATGCTGGAATGTGCATTAGTTGACCTCCATTATTTTTATTTTGAGAAAAGTTTCAATTTTCCAGTCAGAGGCCAGAAACAAAACCACTTTCCTTAGGTGACCAGTCAAACACCAAACCAACAGTCCTTGAACAACCTATCAGCTGAAAAAATATCCATCCGGGAAAGACTGAGGTGGGACATGATTGGGTTCTTTTCTTTGTATGACTGTAGCACCTAGAGGCCCCAACTGCTGTTTGGGCCCTAGAAAATGTGCACACACAACAAGGGATACCTTCTGCCCCCAAAGAGCGTGTGTATATATAGACACTCACTAGCCAGACAAAGGATGGAAGGGGTCAGTGCCAAGTGGTCAGTGACATAGAATCATAGAATATTAGGGTTGGAAGAGACCTCAGGAGGTCATCTAGTCCAACCCCCTGCTCAAAGCAGGACCAACCCCCACCCAGCTTCAGATCCCATGGCTCCTCACGCCTTCACCAGTGCCCTATCCACTAGATCACACTGCCTCACTAAATGATATCCTGGCTTTGTACTCCAATGATTAAACAGGCCCAGGTATTTCAGTAGGCTGTAGATCACAACTATAGGACGTAAGTGGTGCATAGACATTGTGCTGACTCTCTGAATTATGGGTGCATTTCACCCGTAAGTTCCAAGCCATGAATTGTGTTCTGTAACAATCAAGACTCATTATTGGCAAGTTACATCCTTTAATTAGTAACATAAATATTTGCTGGGGCTTTTTTTTTTTTTTTAGCCCTTTTGCCTTATGATCACATTAAGGTAGCACAGTATGACAATTATATGGCATTAATTCCTGCTGAGCTGCTAGGATGTCATTCAAGTCTAAGGCTGCCAGCCTCACACATTAATCCAGCACTGGTTACGCTCTGTTACATATTACTGCTTAAATGAGAACAACTACAGACGGAGGGTTTGTTTTGTTTCCTATCAAGGGTAAGATATTTTGTTTCTAGGAAATGAATAGAGAGAAGCCCTAGAATTTATATATGGTCATTTGTGGCTCTTGGTCATTATGGAAAAGTCTACAAGGCAAATCCTCTCTTGGTGTGAAGACATCAGTGGAGCTAGCCCATTGGGGATCTGCCCCTATAGGTCTGGATGACTGAGACGACACTTGGTTTTGGGTGGAGGGCTCCTGCGATTGGCAATAATGAAACATGGGGCCAGATCCTTAGCTGGTGTAAATTGCCATAGCTCCATTGAAGTCAATGGAGGATCTGGCCCATGAAATCTTTTGTGTCAAGGTCAGGCGTTCCAGCCCTGGCCGGGGGGTAGGGGATGATGGTCAGCACATGGGCCTGATCCTGCACACCATTACCTGCCAGGGAAGGTTTGCAGGATTGGGCCCCATTGCTGCGCTCCAGTGATGGCTTGCTGGCATGTGCGAAATGAGTTGGTGGCTTCAGTCCAGGTGTTCGTAGACAGGTGTCCACGCCCCACAATCCATCGTGGGCAGCAGTGGGGTTAAGGACTGAACAGGCCCGGGGGCTTCTCTGCTACCCACGTCCTGTCCTGCTCACTGCATTCTGCCCAAGCTTCTCTCCTTGCTGCTCCATCAGATCATACTCAGCAGCAGCAGGTGCCACTCTAAGTCAAGCCAGGACATCTGCAGGGCATGCCAGACCTAGCCTCAGTCTTAATTCAGCCTCTTGTCCTCATCCACGCAGGGCTCCGTGCCTTGTTTGAGACATTGTGCTCATCAGCAGTCACAAAGCACCATCACTCTCCTCATTCAGATTGCCCCAAGAACCCAAGCCGTTCGGGTCGGCATTAGGTTTAGGCTAAGGTTTGGCACTGAGGTGGAACCAGGCCTGGAGTTTAAATTCAGCAGCCCCCAAGAGATTTTATGGCCAACCAAGGCCTGGGGCCACCACTGAAAAGCATGTCAAGTGGAGGAAATCAGGGGAGATCACCTTTCGCAGCTAAACTTCAGCCCTTGTCTCCATTGGGCCTGTAGACTAGGCCCCTTCTGCTTGTGGATCCAATCCAACTCCTCATGGGCAGGTTTAGATTCAGGGATCCAGGTCGAACCTCTTCATTCCTGCCTCCTGGACATTCACAAGGGTTCGGATTCAAAAGTGCTGGCTTTCCTTTGGCCCCTCCTTCCCACGAGTCCTTTGGGTGCTACCAACTTCGTGTTTGCTACTTGTCTTGACCATCTTGGCTCCTGGATTCTGACTTTAGCTCAGCAGGGGTTCCACGGGACCTTGTCTTGCTGTATATTTATTTCACAGGCCAGCTGGGCCATTTAAGGGTAGATGGGCCGCAATTCACCAGGGCTAAACTTAAATAGTCTCCACAGGTGCAGAGAATGTAATAATAAGTGATGTCATGTGACAGATGGGTCGTGTGTCTAACTCACATGTCTGGCTGTAGATAAGAGAGACCTGGGGAAGCACAGGCTGGGGGAGGAGGGTAGCCAGCAAAGAGTTGCGGGATGTAGGAAAAAGGGTTTTGTCCTGAGAAACTATAGGACAACTCCTGGTAAGGTGTCCTGGGAGTTGCTGCTTGATAGGGAGCAGAAGGGGTTATGAGCCAGCTAGGAAGGCTGAGAGGAAAATGTTCTCTTTACTGAAATGTTCATCTTTATAAACCCAACCCCCCTAAGAGAGGTTTTTACTGGACATAAGCCTTTGTGAGTCACTGACCGAGGAGGCCTGAGGAGAAGGGGACACTGAGGCAGGGCTGCTGCGGAACTGCTCCAGACTATGAGGGGGTGTGCTGCAGGTGGCAACCCGGGTACGGTATATCTGACAGGACTGTGGTACCACAGAAATGAGGGTGATGATGACTCTTGGACTCATGGTGCTTGTTTCTCGCCCTTGGAAGGGTTTTAAATAGTTTATTTTAATTGTCTGTGTTACTGTAGCATGTAGAAGTCCTAGTTGTGGATGTGGGCAGACAGAGTGTGAGGAAACAATGAGATAGGAAGGGTCAGCATGCTAGGCCATCGTCCCAGCTCACCAGCAGCTTAACCTCTGTCACATCCTTCCTTCCATGTTCCGCTCTGCAAATATTGGACTGTGGACAGGAAGCAGTGTGCAGAGGGATTCTCGGAATCATTAAGGGGGCAGTCAAGGATTCGGCCTGTTCTGTTCTGAGCTGGCCACATTGTTCTCTACCCATTAGGGTTATCATTAACCACAGATCATCTGGTCTGATTAAAGCGAACTCAGAAGCCCCAGGGAGGCCTCAGATAAAGATGAAAGGGGTGATTTGCTGTTACAAAGGAAGGAGACTCAGGGGGAAGCCATCATTTTCAACCTCTCTCAGAAGGTGTCAAAGGTTTGATGCCATCCCATGGACATGGTCCTGGCAGAGGATGATATCCCATGCACCTATGAGGAGGACACCTGCTGCTTTCATGGCAAGGGAGGGCAAATGTACCACACTGCTCTGATATGCCACCTCAACAAACCTTTCCAAAGCAATGAACACACACACATACTCACACTCATGGCCCTCCAAATAGCCAGGCTTTACCAAGGGTGAAGGAGCCCAGCATGCAACCAGTAGAAAATAAATCAGATCCCAAGAGCTTCTAGGAAATGCTGATGTAATTCTCTAGCATAGGGCCCTATCCATTGTCCAGGGAAGTCAATGGAAAGTTTCCCATTGATTTCAATGAGCACTGGATCAGGGTCTTAGCTATCGTGTCCCCTTCTACTTACCGGCGGTGGTGACCACAACAGGCTACTTCTGGTCACCACCGCAGTTCTAAGCCTTCCCTTTTAGCTCCAGTACCAGAGGATAGTTTTGTAATGAAAGACCTGTTCCAAAGTTCATTCAAGGCAGAATGTTTCTGTTGACTTCAGTGGGACTTGGATTGGGAACCTAGAGAAGTACAATCATGTAATCGCATTTTATTGACGCCAATGTTCTCAAATATTGCATGCGTGGGTATTTATGGGAACCAAGATTTAAAGTCACACACCTATGTGTTCACGCCGGAAGAATCTGCATGCTCCTCCAATGAGGAGAAAAGAAACAAGAGTGCGTGATTTCTTTACCCAATCAAAGTTTAGCGGCGTGACTGAAATTTCAAGTATTTGCAATCAATTTACAGAGTAAACTTTGAATAACAAATAGACTTAAAGGAACTGCAATCTGCTTATGGCCATTTCCTAAGCAGAAAAGACGGCTGTAGACTCAGTTTTTGTGTACCAAACTTGAGATGCTTGGAGGTTTGATTTTCAGTGAATGGGCGTTCAGAACCTTAAAGGGGTCTAAGACTGGGCTCCCCAAAATTGAGACACCTGGAATCACTAGTCACTTTGGAAAAATCTGGCCTGCAGTGAATAATACACTGCATTACTTGGGCCACATCCTCAGCTCATGTAAAACAGTATAGCTCCACTATAATTAATGGAACAACACCAATTTGCACCGTTGTGGATCTAGGGTGGCCAGGTGTCTGATTTTCGATCAGAAAGTCCAGTCGAAAAGGGGACCTGATGGTGTGCGGTCAGATCTGTTGACCGGACACCCAAAGTCCAGTTATTGCGGGCGGGGGAGGCACTGAGTCATCATCCACGCCAGCCCCTACTCAGCCAGGGCCACCTCCTACCTGCAATCAGGTGGTTGCAGCTCCCTGTCCGAGCTCTGCAAGCTAGTCCCTCCCAACCCATGTGAGGGGGGAAAGAGGGGAAAAGCAGTGAGCGACAGAGGGAGGGGGAAAGAGGAGCAAACGGGGGACGGGGCCTCAGGGGGAAGGGGCAAGGCAGGAGCGGGGCCTTGGGGGAAGAGGTGGGGCAGGGGTGAGGCCTGGGGTGAAGGGGAAGAGCAGGGACAGGTCCTCGAGGGGGGAGAGGTGGGGTAGGGGAGGTTCCGGCACTCCTGCTGGAGTGTCCAGTTTTTAAATATTACAAACTTGGCAACCCTATGTGGATCGCAGAGTATATTATTCATTGTGAATTATTTGCTCAGCTCTAATGAACATTGTTATTTACACTTACCCTGTATATTGAACCAGATTTTCTCCTTATCTATGTCAACACGGTCCTAGCTGGCCATGTCTGACCTTTCCAATCACATTGTTCTTTAGCTATAGCCCAAGCGATTTAGACAGGCCGTTCATGTTGTTACTTATTCCCCGCTGAAAGCAAGGCACCGGGGAAGTCTCTAAGCAGTTCCCACAGCCTCCCTGCAGAAATATTTCTACACTGTCAGCAGCGCTGGGCCTGGGATGCTGATGCAGGAGATAAGCACACAGCTGTGCCAACTCCGCAGAGCCGAAGCAGCTGGCTGTGTGTGTGTGTGTGTGTGTGCCGGAGAAGGAGATAATGGGATATGGGAGAGAGGTGGCTTTTGTGACCAGCTAGTGCAAGGTCCAGCTCTCAGCTGTTCTCACTGGCTTTCAACATGGATCTTGTCATTCCAAGATCAGTTAAAAAGTTCAATGGCATCCTTCCTCTTAAAGGGATAGGATGGGACTCAAAGATCCTTGGCGAGATATTCTTCTTTGTCAACCCAGCATGACCCAGTGGATTTTAAAGTGACTGCATTGCTTAACGGACAGGGAAATTTGGCCCTATGTCTTAAACTGTTATAATTAATGGTGAATCATTTTGGAAGGGCTATGAAACCTCAGGCTTAGGGTCTTAAGCCAATCTCTAATTCTTGGAGACTGAATGCTGGGGGTAGATTACCCCACATCTGCTCAGAGACAGGATACAGAAATAGATGGACCTCAGCTCTGTTCCAATCTGGCAAGGGGGGAGGGATAGCTCAGTGGTTTGAGCATTGGCCTGCTAAACCCAGGGTTGTGAGTTCAATCCTTCAGGGGGCCATTTAGGGATCTGGGGCACAAATGGGGGATTGGTCCTGCTTTGAGCAGGGGGTTGGACTTGATGACCTCCTGAGGTCCCTTCCAGCCCTGATATTCTATGATTCTAAGTTTGTGTGTATATATAAACCTGCGTACAAGGTGAGATCATAGAATCTACAGATTGGGAGAAAGAGGGTTTGAAACAGCAGGTGGCATTTATAAATTATGCTCATTCCTCTCCACTTGCTGCCTCCCAAGGTTTTAAAATTAGCTAACCAACAGAGCATGATGGTTTGCAATGTGACCCGAATTAGATTCAAAGGAAGTGTCTTCTTCCTCCCCTCCCCCCCCACCCCCCGGAGTCAGACTTCTTCCTTTTGTTTGAAGATCACTCCCTCAAGCCTGGTCTATTGCTGGGGATTTCCAAAAAGTCATTCCCACCAGTTCAGCAGAAGAAGTGGTGGCCTTCAAGGGGACCGCTGTGCAGACAGTGCTCCTGTGGCCACACTCATTTTCTCTGGGATATAGGGCGGATTAAAAAATTTCCATTGAAACTGTTTTTCAATAGAAAATTGTTTCGACTAAACAATTTTTTTCTCTTTTTTTTGCAGAAAGCGTCTACACTTGGGGTCCTGCTAGTGCTGCCAGCAGTTTCAGTGGAAAAATCCATAGCACATATGCTGCTTTAAGAGCACAAGCCCTGAAATGATTAATCACCTTCCCCTCCTTGCCACTTGAATTCAAGTGCCTGTCATGCAACATGCCAAGCCATTTTCGCTGGGTCAGCAAAAACTGAAACCTCTCCTCCTAGTGGCACATGGACTTTCCAGCCCTATGAAGAATAATGAAGCAGGGCGACAAAATTAGAAATTACAGAAGAAAAAAATCGCCGAGGAAAAGCCCACCCCAAAGCAGGCTGGGCTGGGAGAATAGCTCCCCCAGAGCCTCTGCAGTCTGTTTATCCAGGAAAAGAACACAAGAATCTGAGGAAACCGGAGGACAGTTTTAAAAATACCAAACCTCCAGCATTTTCACTTAATTACAGAGTAGGAGCTGAGGGAATGGAGGGAAGAGAACAGAGCATGGCCTATTCTTTGTGTGCTGCTGGCTGCATGTTTGTTGTTGCTTTTCATTTTAATTTTTCTGGGTCACATTCTATTTTGGAAACTTCGCCTTCCCCACCCCCATTCCCAGCCAGCAACCAGATCCTTCTTGTTTGGGGCTGTTTGTGGACAGACTTCATTGTCTGAGCACAGCACAGTGGCGGAGACCACAGCAGATGCAGCTGGCAAGCTTGGGGGGTGGGGTGTGTTGAGGGAGGAGCTTAACCATCTAATAGTGGGGTCCATGTGAAACAGCTGGAGCAGAGAGTTTTCCAGCCACTGGGGAGGAGCTGTCAGTCTCTCTCCCCTCATTTCTCCTCCTCTGTGTGTGTCTCTCCCCAGCTAGGTCTTTTTTAACCACAGTCTTCTTGGGGAAAGTTCACCCCTGCTCAGGGGCCTCCAGGAGCCAGCTATGCCAGTGAAAAATGGCCACCTCGGGCATTAACGCTACTCTTCCCAGCTAGTTTACCCTGTGCAGCGAGGGCAGACCCAGATCCACCTCTGCACTTCCCTGCCCCAGGAACCCCCAGTGCACGGAGCATTGTGGGGCTTGATCTAATTTTGCATGGGGAACATAGAAACCCTGCAGCAGCCGGGAGAAAATTCCACTGGGGCTGGCAGTAAGGGCCCTCCTCACAAGCTGCGGTGCAGAGGATATGCTCGGAGCAGGAAGGGGGATGTCTGGGGAACTTCTATAGTCAGTGCTGGGGCGTGGGGTCAACTGAGATTCCATTTTCTGTCTCAGTCTCTATCATTTTTTCTCTCTCTTTCTTGCTCTGTCTCTTTTCCTCTGTCTTTCCTTCTCTGCCCAACTCCAAACCAGCTAATGATGACAACACAGAGATCTATTCTTGTAAAGCATCCATCAGGAGATGGCGGGGGGAAATAACATCCCACCCCAGGTCCTTTCCTCTTGTTCTGCCAATGTACATTTCACCCGCTCTCATCAACCTAGTTGAATCCTGACAGGACAATCCCTGTAATGCAATATCCAAAATATTTTCTTTTGTAAAAATAAAAATACAAGGGCTGCTTCCACTCTCCCTTGGCAGAGAATCTCACCTTCGAGGCATTGCTGTCGCAAGGGGGTGGGGAAAAGGGGTGACACTTTTATTTGCATTTGTTTTTGATATATATAAAAGGAGAGAGAAATACTACTTCTATACCCATCGGATGTTTTCATTAAACATGGGGGCATTTTACACGTCTTAATGCCACGTCTGTGCTTTGAATTCCTGGGAGCTGAAGGAAACTACCTAGCTAAGTGGAAATGTAAATAAAGGTCATTTACAGCTAACGAAATGGATAATGGCATTTTGTATTAACAGGCAATCCCTGATAGCTAGGCCTGGCTGTGACCACCTTTTTGGATTGCCTCAGCCAGGCCACAGAGCTCGCAGCGAGCCAAGAGCCGTCCCCGCTTCTACAGTTACAATAAACGCCTGACGATGATGATAGCTGACAGTTTATTTCACACAGCAGCTCAGCACTCGAGTGCCAGAGCATGGCAGAGCGAGCCCGGTTGCATTATGAGATGACTGCATGTGGTGGTTACAGGAACGGCCT
The DNA here is from genome assembly GCF_015237465.2 of Chelonia mydas. Taxonomy (NCBI): domain Eukaryota; kingdom Metazoa; phylum Chordata; order Testudines; family Cheloniidae; genus Chelonia; species Chelonia mydas. The sequence continues at coordinate 256,422,814 of NC_057850.1, forward strand.
GTTTCCAGTTACGCCCCCTTGCAATTCCCACCACTCCAACCGCTCCCTCTCCATAAGCAAGCTCTCGGTTTTCCTTGTCCAGTGACGGGGGGGTTGCGGGGGGCGGGAGGGAGCAGACCCAAAGCATTAAAAAGAAAAGGAGTACTTGTGGCACCTTAGAGACTAACCAATTTATTTGAGCATAAGCTTTCGTGAGCTACAGCTCACTTCATCGGATGCAAGTGAGCTGTAGCTCACGAAAGCTTATGCTCAAATAAATTGGTTAGTCTCTAAGGTGCCACAAGTCCTCCTTTTCTTTTTGCGAATACAGACTAACACGGCTGTTACTCTGAAACCAAAGCATTAAGTTTTCTTTCTGCAAAGCTCGTTGCTTTCATCAAGCCACCAAACAGCCTGCTCCTGCTTTTCTTGTGCCTCGGTCCATTCTCACAGACCTCTCCAGACGTTCGGGAGCGGAATAAGCACAAAACAAGCCTGCGCCAGGCAGCGCTGCTGGAAGTGACCCTCAGTCTGTGATTATTAATAATATTACACGTGGGCCAGAGGCTCCGTTGTGCTCAGCAATGCACAGGCACTGAGAGAAAACACTCGCCCAGGACAGCTTGCAATCTCAGTGCACAAAGGGAGTGAGGGGAAAGAGACGAAGCTGCTCCTCCACAATCGCAGAAGCTGAGTAGCTGAGTAGCAGGAATAAAACCCAGGTCTCCCAATTCCTAGTGTGGTGCCCAATCCAGACCACCACCCTGCCCAGTTTTACAGGGTACTACCTCTCCTCCTTACCTTTCTGTAGCATTACATGGGACACCCCCCACCCCAGGAGGACTTGATTTTAGATCACAAATACCTACACTGGCGTTACATCATGGTAATGACTTTGAGAGGAGAAAGGGGATATATATTTTACCCTCTCACCCCATGCACTCCCATTGACTTCAGTGGGGTTGTCCGGGATGTAAGAGAGGGCAGGATCTGACCCATAAGTTAGTACAATGGGAGATGGATAAATGATATTTCCCCCGTGCATTGGGCATTCTTAAATCTCAACCCATGATGTTGGCTGTACACTGTTATCTTCCCCGTCTAAATCCAGGGAGGTGTAGCGGTTACCGCAGCTACCCAGGGCAGTGAAAGATGAATTTGAATGGTCGCCCTGTACATGTGTGCATAAATCACTCCTCCGGGTCTGTTAAATTGTGTGTTTTACAGCAGCGAGGCTCACTCTGGGAAGCTAGAGTTGCAGCTAGATTTTCAAGGTCCCATGTGCATCTCCGTCAGCTTGATTGGCTTCGTCGCCACAGCCTGGATCTCAGGAAGAGCAAGCACGGTGATGACTGCACACTCAAGCCGCCCAGGGAGCACTGAGAAAACAGACCAGTGGTGGGATGGCAGCCATCTGTAAGGGAAACAGAAGGAAAGGGATTTCTGGGGATTTCCACCAGGTAGAGTAGGAATGAAGCTCCTCACCTAGCCAGCAGTGGGGGAGGGAAAGCTGGAAGAGGACTTCTCCAGAAGCCAGGAAGGAGGAGAAAGGGACTCAGACAGAGCTAGGGGTGTCAGGAGAAATGACGCTGCTCTGTTGTCCATGGCATCATTTTGTAGCTCGTGAGCCATGATGGCACAACGTCATCACCACCCATTGAAATCAACGGGAGTCTGGTTGAGTTCAGTGGGCTTTGGATCAGGCCCCAAATGACACAACGTTCTGGCACAATCCTTTCAGTGCAGTGGTGAGATGCATTCATTCTGTGGTTCTCCGCAGCTCTCCAATGGCTGTCCAGAAAGTAGAGATGGAGCACCACTGATTAACTGTGGGGCACACGTGCATTGGATTCAAGCAACATAGCAGAACAGTAGAGGAAACAAAAAATGAGTTGGAAGCACAACCGCCATGTGCAGTTCTTGCCTTCCAGAGTCCGGTTTTGACTACCCTAGAGACAGGGATTTCCCTACAACCCCCCTAGGGTGTACACCTCCCCTAAATTTCCCCATCATCTCCCCCGCCCAGTGGTCAACTAGTTACATGCAGTGTTGCCAATTCAGTCGTTGGCTGGAAATCTGAATTGAAATTGAAACATTAATACATGCTTTAGCATATACAGTGTATGATAAAAGACTTATACCCGACAAAGTATAATAGGTTTGAAAAGTGTGATCCAAGACTAGCTTCCTCACGTAGCTGTTGTTTTTTTATGAACATGTCGGTGCATTCATTTCGGCGATGTTGGCCAACCTGATCATTTCACATTATGATTTCTAAGCAAGGTCTGAATGAGCTCTCCCCTGACAGCTAGTGATGAACTGGGTGGCAGATGGTGGACAGGCTGTATTTACATGAACACGCCTACTTTGCCTCGGTATCCAGCAGACAGAGCTGTGTTGCCCAAGTGGCCAATTTTGGCCGCTGTTGGGTTACAGAACTCGTTAGCACTGAAAGCAGTGGGGTAATAACAGGTTGTTATCCTTATTGTATGAGTAAAAAGCAGAAGGACTGTACTTAGCCTGTCCTGATTGAGGGGGTCACCCACTCTCAGTTGAACGGCACGAGCTAAGTAAGGGTTTTGTATGGCAGATCCCAGGGAAGAGAGAGAGAGGGTGGGGGACAGCGGTGCTGCTTGGTGGTGTGGGCTCTGCGTAAGAGTCACGGGCATGATTTGACCTGCCCCTCTCCCCGTTTAAAGATAGAGCTGATTGGGCTCCATAGAGAATCTTTCGTTTTGCTAAGTGACCCCTAGATCTGAAATCACTGCTAATCAGGTCTAAGTTCTCAGACCTGCTGTGGGACAGCTCTTCTGTGGAAGAGACGGCCCAGCCTGCACTAGCAGCGAGGTTCCTACACTGAGAGCTGAAATCACTGGGAGCCTGGTGGAACCTCAAGAGATTGACTCGCAAAGGTCACAGTGGCAGGTGGGGCAGGGCCATTGGCGATGGAGCAGTGGAGTAAGTGAAGAGCATGAAGAGCAACAGTGGCCAGAGCGAGCGGCTGGAGCAAATGGCGAGCAGCTAGTGGAATAAGCAAGGTAGCTTCTTCCCCCTCGGGTGGGAGGTGAACTCACATGAAAGCACCTCTGAACTCTGGGTCTCCACTGACCAGGACAACAACTATGAATGGGGATGCAGTGGAGGGAAACGAGGGAGTGGCACCTTAAAGGAACATTTGTTTGTTGGACTATGTTTTAGTGACTTTGCTCCAGAATGCTAGATTTATGATTGGGAAATGTATATAAATATACATTTCCTAGTAGGCCAAGATTTTTAAAATGCATTATTTGCCAAGGTCGTTATCTCACATCATCGCTTTCTCGAGAAGTCGTTATCTTGGGCAGTTTCTGTACTAAACATTTTTATTGTTATATTATAATTAATTTTTACAGAAGAACAGTTGCACTGGGTCAGACCATTGGTCCATCTAGCCCAGTATCCTGTCTTCTGACAGTGGCCAGTGCCAGGTGCTTCAAAGGGAATGAACACAACAGGCAATCACTGAGTGATCCATCCCCTGTCATCCACTTCTGGCTTCTGGCGAACAGAGGGTAGGGACACTCAGAGCATGGTGTTGCATCCCTGCCCATCCTGGCTAATAGTCATTGATGGACCTATCCTCCATGAACCTATCTAGTTCTTTATTGAACCCTGTTATAGTGTTGGCCTTCACAACATCCCCAGGCAAGGAGTTCCACAGGTTGACTGTGCATTGTGTGAAGAAAAAATTCCTTTTGTTTGTTTTAAACCTGCTGCGTATTAATTTCATTGGGTGATCCTTAGCTCTTGTGTTATGTGTTATGTGAAGGAATAAATAACACTTCCTTATTCACTTTCTCCACACCAGTCAAGATTTTATAGACCTCTATCATATCCCCCCTTAATCTCTTTTTCAAGCTGAAAAGTCCTGTCTTTATAATCTCTTCTCATATGGAATGTGTCCCATACCCCTAATAATTTTAGTTGCCCTTCTCTGTACCTTTTCCAATTCCAATATATCTTTTTTGAGATGGGGTGACCGGACCCGAACACGGTATTCAAGATGTGGGTGTACCATGGCTTTATATAATAACAATTGAGGAGCTTGGTTTGCCAGACCAATCAGCAAAGCCAGTGCTGACAAACTACATGAAAAGGCTGCAAAACACCAAGCCTCTGGACTGCATCAACATGCAGAAAGCCTTATAAGCCAGTCACTGTCTAAGCCAGCTTTAGAGGTACTTAATGAGGCTGTTAAGATTGCTTCAGACACAGCTAAATACTAGGCTGTATTTATGCGAACAAACATAGCTAGGCATACAGTTTATGTGAACAAACATAGCTGTTGCATCCTACTTTCTATTTTAGCAAGAAATACCACACACTACAAACTGTAGGCCAATGTTAAGTGCATTGTTAATCCTGAAGTTGCACACTGGTTCCGAACAAGACCAGCAAATGTTCGCTGTCTTTCTGCAAGAAACTCAGCTGACTGGTTAGAAGCATGCATTGCAACAGTGAAAGACTCAGCAGCTGAAAAAGTGAAGAACTCTCTCACCACATTCAAAACATGTGCATACAAATGGGCATCAAATATTAAGTCATTGTGTACATTATCTTGATGTCAGTGGTAGGTCAATAGATGCATTTCTAGCTGTTCAGGTTATGGAAGACACATCCACTGCATCTGTGACAACCCACATCTTAGAAGAGTTAAATGCTTGTCAATTGAACCCCAAACAGCTGGCTGCTTGTGCCTTTCATGGAGCTGCAAACTTCTCTGGAAGACATATTGGATGGAGTACAAGCTTTGTTCAGAGAAAAGTGTAACCCTAATCTCTCTTATACACACTGCAGAGGCCATCTATTCCAACTACAATAGTATGAGCTGCAGAATCTTCAAAAGACATTTAAAAAGCCATAAATTTAATGTCTTTTTAGACTCTTTTTTTAAGCCAAAATGAGTCCAAAATGATTGAACGTCTTGGAAAAAATAGACTGGGATTTAGTCCAATCTGGGAAAAGCTGTTGGCTTTCTCATGAGCAATCCTTGGATGTTGCCTTAAAATTACTGCAACCATTATCACTGGCTTTGGAAAGTATCTGCCAAGATGGGATGGATCTAAATAGTGAGGCTGGTGGACTGCTTTTGCGAGTGAGTTCAGAGAAGACAATTGCCATTCTCTCTCTTGTAAGTCTACTGTTGAAACCGCTTGGGTAACTAAACAATGCCATCCAGGCATCTACTATAACAGTTGTAGATCTTTGTCCAGCAGTAGAAGCTACACTTGGATCAATCAGAGCGTTAACCACTGAAAACATACTGGAAGAAGCAAAGACTTCAGTATAGAAGTTGACTAAGGAAGGCACTTATATTGACTCCTTAAGTGAAGAGGACAAGAAGTGTTTGTTAAGCCAGCTGAAAAAGTACACAGGCTTGATTCTCACAAATCTTCAACAACGACTTCTGGATTCTACTCAACCTCTACGTAGCTTTTACAGATGCCTGTCTTATAAAACATCGACAGTTAAGTGGAGTGAGCCACTACCTGCAATGGGTCGGCTATGTGATCAGGACAGAATAGAGAATTTTGAACACAGGGTGGAATATCATATAACGAACAAATGAAGATTTGACTTCAACTTCTTCTTTATCATCACTAGTGACTCGACCCGATCTTTGTGCTCTGTTTCCTGGGATGAAAGAAGTAGGAATTCATCTCTTGCTACTCCCAGTCACAACAGCTACAGTTGAGCGTTCTTTTTCCTCATTGAATAGAATTTTGTGTTCTGAAAGAAGTCACCTTCTGCCTGATCATGAACATATCATGAAGGACTGGATTACTGGACTCATGAAAAGCCAGCAAAGATGAACGCATTGCATTCGAGAAGTTCATTAACAGAGTTGTGCAAAATTACAACAAGAAACCAAGAAGGATGTAGATATAGTGCTTCACAATAGGCTTGAGTAGCCAAATTTAACTTGTGATGGTTTTAAAACATGAGTTAAATCTAATAAAATGGTTGTGAGACATTTTTCAGTTTTTACTATGGTGCCATACAGCCCACCTTCGTCCTTATGGTTTCACCCCTCTTCGGCTTTTACACCCCTCTAAATTCGAACACATCCCCAATTTCAATTCATGGGGAAAACACTGCCTAACGTTTAGCTACAGAACACAAGATAAAAGACTCGCATTAGCAATTGCAAGCACAAAACCACACTTGTAATTGTGGGTGTAATGTGCATATGTAATTACTGCAAATTGCAAGTGCAAACCAGGGATTTAAAAGTATAAGTGGCCATTTAGCTGCATAACACACCAGCTGCATGCTAAAATTCAATGCACAGATGGGCAGGCATTTCTGTGCTTGAATTTTTGAAAATCAAATCAAAAGAGGGCACCTAATACAACGCTCTTAAATCCTGTATCTGGCTGCTCAAAGTGACACGCTAATTGTTCATTATTAGTGTAGAGCTCAGAAGCCCCATCAGGATCCAGGCCTGCTGATTCTGTGCAAACTTGACCAGCTTTTGATGCCTTTACATTGATGACCAATTGATTCCACTAGTAGCCCCACTGAAATGAAGGGACCCATTTGAGGAGAAAGGTACCATGTCATGTGAGCAGAGGTGGCAGAATCTAGCCCTAAGAAGGCACCTAAAACTGGAATCTGGCCCACATGTGCCCATTTAGACTCCCACGTTTGAAAATTTGGCTCATCATAGTTGGTGATCAATTAGGCGTTTCATTCTGTTTTGAAATTCACAACCTGTAACTAACACCTGGTAACAGGATGACAAACGCCGTAGCTCACCCTCACGCTCTGTAAAAAGGGACACCACATATTGCTCTCCTTCACAACAGCATCCCTACGCTGCGCAGCCTGCACTGAGGTGTCCCGTTCAATTCAGCTTGTTGATATGTGCCCCGTCATTCCAATGGATAATATTTCCATTTGCCTCGCAGCAGCCTGTGGTAGGATGAGACTTCACTTTCTGTGCTGTCTGTATTTTGAGTCACCGCGGGGTGACTGGCCCCACTGTTAACACCTTCCTGTCTGGCAGATGGCTGCTCCGAGTCATTTCTGTTTGTATGAATTCCAACTTCTATAACAGAACTACAGTATCATGAATCATTCACCTTCAGTACCAGGTTTAAACAAGAGATGGGCTAGGACTGGGGCAAGAAAAGCAGAAACTGGCTTCTTAGGGGAGAGACCCTACCACCAGTCTGGCTGGGCTAGACTATGCCTTTAGGCCCAGCCCTGAGCAAGGAACGATGAGTCAGCTGCATCTCCCCATGAAGCACTGTGACTCAGAGACACCCTCTGAAACACCGTAACGCCTTGCTCCATGCTGGTAGTAATTTAGGGCCAGATGGTGAACCACTTACCCCTACTGCTGAGTGCTTATTCTCCGTTGGCTTGAGTGGGACTGCTCATGTGAGTAGGTGCTCACCAGATGTAAGAGGTTCACACAGTAAGTTATTACTCCAATACTCATGTGTTGGCTTAGCTCCTCTGGCCAGCAAGTAGCAGAGGAGAGCACAAGGTCCACCCATCCCTGCCCACTCCTCAGCCATCATATTTAGAGAGTGAGTGAGTGATCAGACCTGTTTAATCCTACGCACCTGGACCCAAGGCCTGGGTAGACCACACAGGGCTGTAAGCAGGGTCTTGCGCCACTGTGCAGGCTTGTAGGCCAAATTGCAATCTAATCCACTATTTGTAATTAAAGGGATCTAAAAAAAGTCCCTCTGGAACATTCATCTCACCACCTTATCCAGTGTAGGGTTACCACTTTGAAATGCAAAAAACCCGGCACCCTCCCCACCAGGCAAGACTGCCTCAAACACAACCCCCAACCACAAGGCAACTCTGTACCCCCACCCCTTCAACAGCCACTTATAGTATCTAGAGACAGAACACAAATAGATGAGATTGATAACAGTGCAGGTCTCCTCACTCTAGTGTGACTCAAACCCGTAAAAAAAACCCTGCAGATTAAATTATTTTTCTGGCAACTGGAAAATCCATAAAAAAAACCCAGCCAGGCTGGTCAAATACCATCCAGGTGGTAACCCTAATCCAGTGTGAGGAGAGGTATGGTCTAATCATCTAAACACAGACCTCCTGAGTTCTCAGCCTGCTTCTGGCCTTGGTTCCGTCTACTGCTTGGGCTAATTTCCTGTCTGCAAAGTAGGGATAATATTTGGAGATGGGTCTGAACCACTAAACTGAGTGTGAGGTCATCTGTTCCCTTCACGCTGGGGCCCATCAGGTTCAGGGCATCTAGGACTGCAGTGGTGGCTTTGTGGCACAGAGCAAGAGGTAGTCTATGTTTTAGCTTGGACTAACCCACTGAAATCTATAGCGATGATCTGCAAAGGAGATGAAAATGGGTCAATGCTGTGACAGTGCACCCCATAAGGCTTTATGGAAATATGCTTATGAATGTATATATGACATAACTGGAATATGTTTTATGCTACATATGCCATGTAATATATCTCTGTAAAGGTTATGATCTACTGAATTTATTCATCCTATTTGTATGCATGTGTCATTATTGTATTCAAAGCTATGAATATTGGCTGTATACTTGTTTGATTTTAAATAGCCTTAGTAAGGCATTTGGTCAGCTTCTTTAGAAAGGAATTTGCAAGTTAAATGCCCAATCAAGAAGCACGGAAAATGGATCTTGAAAGCCTCCAATCCACATAAGAAGTCTTCATGAGGACGTTCAAGGTAGCATGTGAAGAATGACTGCTGCCTGTAAAAACTGAGTCATGCATGGACATGTGACTTGCCCAGGTGACTCCAAAACTCCATCTTGGAGCTGGACTTTGCATAGGAGAGAGGAGGGGGTCTCCACTCACAAGAGAAAGTCTATTTAAGCCCGTGGGAGACCCCTCCATTTTGTCTTCAGCTGGCTCAAGAGATAGCCTCTCCACCCCCAAGGAAACCTGAAAGAAACTGGAACAAAGGACAGTAACCGCAGGGGTGTGAGTGATTGCTGGACCCAGACTAGAAGGAGACTAGTCTGTAAAAGGAAGCTTACTGGAATTCCTCTAAGGGTGAGGTTTTATCTGTATTCAGTTTTTTTACTGTATTAGACATAGACTTGCGTGTTTTGTTTTATTTTGCTTGGTAATTCACTTGGTTCTGTCTGTTACAACTTGGAACCACTTAAATCTTACTTTCACTTTTTACTTATTAATTAACCCAGAGTATGTATTAATACTTGGGGGGGCAAACACCTGTGCATATCTCTCTATCAGTGTTATAGAGGGCGAACAATTTATGAGTTGACCCTGTATACATAAGCTTTGTACAGGGTAAAATGGATTTATTTGAGGTTTGGACCCCACGGAGAGTTGAGCATCTGAGTGTTAAAGACAGGAACACTTTTTAAGCTGCTTTCAGTTTAAGCCTACAGCTGTTAGGGGATGTGCTTCAGACCTGGGTCTGGGTTTGCAGCAGGCTAGCGGGTCTGTCTCAAACCAGGCAGGGCACTGAAGTCCCAAGCTGGGAGGGCAGGGAAAGCAGACGTAGAAGTAGTCTTGGCACATCAGGTGGCACCCCCAAAGGGGTTTCTGTGATCCAACCCATCACAAATGCCTTTTATGTTTTGTTTCTGTATGACGTAAACAATAGGCCTGAAAAGCATAGGAGGAGGAAGTGGGATTGGTAGTTGAAGATTTTTTTTTCCTCCTTGATTTTCACAATGGAAATTCACTTCTTGTCTTCCCTGCTTGGAAGACCCTATGGTCAGCGGGATAATGACATCACAAATACCAAGAAAGTGAGACTTGATTCATTGAAAAGGAGCTGATTTTTATTCAGATTGGTGAAAATTGAATTTTGAGCCTTTAAGGTGCCCTGGCATCACATTTTCAGGCTCTTCTCTGCAACCACAAGGGCTAGAAACTCTCTTTTAAAAAAACAGAGAAAGCTGCTGAGATTATGTGATAACTTCACTCCAGGAGCTGGTGGTTTAAGAAAACAACCAAATAGTGACTGACTTGGCCATTTTGTACCCCACAACACTGACAAAGGGTGAAATTCACCCCTGCGCAGAGAGTCAGCACAAGGCCTATGTGCCAGTTACATCTTTCCTAATGACTCAAAACAGGGTTTAAGTTGGAATTAAATGGTGCATGGGCCTGCTGTTAGATCTCCATACTGGGGACAATTTTACCCAAAAGCTCTGAACATCAGATGGTGAAAAATTCCATTAACCACTGGCATGAAAATATTTCCAATGGCTTTAGCCAAGCTGAGAAATCTAGCACTCCACCGCCTACCCTTTTGGAGTGCCAATTATCGTATTCCCAGCAAAGATCACATGTTCCCAGCAATGGCAACAATTTCCTACCTCATGGGATAACCTGCCCCCCAGTGTTGGAATTAGAGCACTTAGGCTGTTATCACAATGTGATGGGAAATAATAGAACTATCATTTGTCATTAAAAGGAAAGAAAATCTCTGCTGGCTCTTTTACAGCCCTGGCTGACAATTCTGAGCTGCAGTTCTCACTGTCAGATAAAGGCCGGATTGTGAGTCACATCAACATCAAAGCACAAGCCATCACATCTATTTGTTCCTCGATTTGGAGTCCGTGTGTAATTTATTGCTGCCTCATTGTTGTGGTCAGATTGGAATATCATTTGGAGGCAGATTACAAATCTCTGTGATGTTACAAGAAAGGAAACATTTATATTGGCCCAACGTTTGGAATAATAAATCAAAAACTCAGCAATCCATTAAAACAATGTAGATAGGATCCTGAAGGCAGATTTCTGGACACACTGCAGAGCCCTGCTTTTATTTATATCATAAGGAAATTAACCAGCAGAAGGACAGCGAGTTTGACAGTCTAATGGTATTATGTAAAAGCCCTTCTTGGACAGAAGATAAAGGGCTAGATTCACTGGTTTGGTGCAGCTGCTTTGATATGCTGCGTAGCTGGTGGAATCCAGCTGGAAAGCCAGGAGGGATCACCCCATTGAAACAGCAGAGTTTCGCAAAAAGAAAAGGAGTACTTGTGGCACCTTAGAGACCAACAAATTTATTTGAGCATAAGCTTTCGATGAAGTGAGCTGTAGCGTCTTTTCTTTTTGCGAATACAGACTAACACGGCTGCTACTCTGACACCGAGCAGAGTTTCTGACACTCCTTCTCTTCCCTGCTCCTTTACCCCTGCCTAGAAGTTTGTGGCCAGGACACCATCCTGCTTCTTTGGCCACCCGGGGCTGTCTTCAGACAATCCACTTTAATTTAGTACAGGAGGCTCCACCTGTAGCAGGATTAAAAGCCATCTTTCTACCATCACATCTTCCCCCCTTTCACGCCTCAGCCCTAGCCAAGTGATCTGGCCGCACGCATTCAGTCGTATGGTTTCCATGGTGGAAATGGAAGCACGGTGCTGACCGTGCCAAAATACGCAACAGGGGCTGTGCCATTCAGAAGGGAAAGGCTTCAGTGTGCGAGACGCCAAAAGGCAGGAGAACAGCCAGGAAGGGAGGCAGTCCCTGGCCATGGTAAAATGGGGAGTTTGGGCCAAGTTGCTGAGTTTTGACGCAGCCTACGCTGCTACTTAATCAAAACCAGCTCTGGGAGGGGAGACCAGTGGGAAGGAAAGAGACTGCTTGCACTTGGAACATCAGTCATTTGTTATAAGCCTCCACCAGTTTTATGCTCTGCAAGCCAAATCTCTGAGGCCTTAGAAACCGACTCCGGTGGAAATTGTGAGTGCAGTTCTGTGGGACTACCAGGGGCCCCTGTGGTAAAAGGGTGTGTATCTGTGCGTGTGTGTGAGGGCGGAATTTCTCCTTGGACATGCAAAGTGTCATGGGGAATAAAAGATAATGCATTCAACGCAATAGAAGCTACACCTCTACCCCGATATAACGCGACCCGATATAACACGAATTCGGATATAACGCGGCAAAGCAGGGCTCTGGGGGGCGGGGCTGCGCGCTCCGGCGGGGCAGTGTGTCTGACTCCGACACGCTGCTCTGAATGGCGTGTTAAGGGTGCCGGGCCGGGGCTGAGGGGTTGGATAAGGGGCAGAGGGTCTCGGGGGGCGGTCAGGGGACAGGGAGCAGGGGGGTTGGGTAGGGGGTGGGGTGCTGGGGGTGATTAGGGACAGGTGGGTCTCTGGAGGAGGAGGTCAGGGGACAAGGAGCAGGGGGGCTTAGATGGGGGTGGGGTCTTGGGACGGGTGGTTAGGGGCGGGGGGGTCTCTGGATGGGGTAGTCAGGGGACAAGGAGCGGGACAAGGAGGGGACAAGGAGGGGGACAAGGAGCGGGGGGGCGGTACTGCATACACCGTGTTCGTTCTAACAAAAATGATTTGCTGACTATTAATAACGGAAATGCTGGAGGCCAAAGCAAGTTCGATATAACGCGGTTTTACCGATAACGCGGTAAGATTTTTTGGCTCCCGAGGACCGTGTTATATCGGGGTAGAGGTGAAGCACAACTCTCGTCAGCTCTTGAAGGGCCATGTATCATATCCACCTTGACGCAGGAGTTTAGCACAGTGGAAGTGGATGCCAGAGCGAAAAAAGCTAAGTGGTTTTAGTCCCAGTTTTGGAAAGACTGATTTCCTGGGCCAACAGGTTCCTAATCTTTGCATCAAGACGATGGCTGGCTCAGCGCTAACTTCCTCCTTGCCCAGGGGGGTGCTCAACCCCTGCTCCACCCCAGGCCCCACCCCCCACTCCACTCCTTACCCCAAGTCCCCACCCAGCCCTTCCTCTTCCCGCCCCCACTCTGCCCCAGGCCCTGCCCCCACTCCACCCCTTCCCACAAGCCCCCACCCCGGCCCCACCTCTCCCTGCCCCTGCTCTGCCTCAGGCCCCGCCCCCACTCCAGCCCTTCCTACAAGCCCCACCCCCATCCCGTCTCTTCCCACCCAGTTTCATCCCCTCCCCTGAGTGCACCCCGTCCCCGCTCCTCCCCTTCCCCCCAGCACCTTCTGCATGCCGCAGAACAGGTGATCGCACCCGGTGGGAGGCACTGGGGGGAGGAGCTGGCTGCCGGTGGGTCTAACACTCATTAGACCTCGTTTCAGCTCCCAGCTCCACCACAGCCTTTCTGTGTGAACTTGGGCTAGTCACTTAGGCCCAGATCCTCAAAGCTACTTAGGTGACTATCTCCCATTGATTGGAAAGGGAAGCAGGTGCCTAAATACCTTTGAGGATCCCTCTTGCTTCAGTTCCCCCATCTGTCCGGAAAAAAACAGGGAGGATTGTGCTTCCCTAACTCAGGAGGGATGTTGTGAGGCTAAATACCTAAAGATTGTGAGGAGCTCAGGCACCATGGTAACGGAGGCAAGATAAGACAAAGCATTGACTTCCAGTCACTATGAGAACAATGCTTGGATATAAGGAGGAATTAGTTCCTCAGCCCTTTATCATTCTGGAGTAAGAACATAAGAATGGCCCTGCTGGGTCAGACCAAAAGTCCATCTAGCCCAGTGTCCTGTCTTCCAACAGTGGCCAGTGCCCAGTGCCCCAGAGGGAATGAACAGAACAGGTCATCATCAAGTGAGTAGATTAATTGAAACCCACGCAGCCAACAGTGGGGGCGTCTTTCAGATTAAAACTTGGAAACTGCTCTGTCTGCTTCATGTGGCTGTCACAGCGGTTTTCAAACTTTTTGAGCTGAGTCTCCCCCCACCCCCTTTGAGTTACAATTTTTGGTTGAGTCCCCCCAGACAAAGAGAGGTGAGTTGGGGGTGGAGGTGGTGTTCCCTCCTGAAACCCAGGTATGCCAGCCTGAAGTCCAAACCTCCTGCGGTCGCCACTCACCCCCGAATGTTCCTCCATGCTCTCCTAGCGGGGCACACCCCACAGTTTGAAAACCTCTGGGCTATGAGGTTCAGAATATTCTCAGATTATGGTTAGCATTTGTGTACGTGTATCACTATGCATGCAAATAGCTGCACACGCTTTCTTGAGCACTACCACTTACATGTGTAAGTGACAGGAGTGTTATATGCAAAACCCCCATATCAGGCATTTAACCTACCCCACTGCCTATTATTGTTATTATTTATTTGTATTATTGTAATGCTTAGGGACCCCAGTCGTGGAGCAGGACCCCATTGTGCTAGGCGCTGGACAAACAAAAAGATGGTTCCTGGCGTGAAGAGCTGACAATCGAAGTATAAGCCAAGAGATAACAACTGCATACAGTCAAATGGGGAAGTACAAGAAAATAATGAGGCAATATGGGTCAGAATGATAGGCAGCGATCTCAGTACCGGAAGTCTAGCTATTGTCAAGTTTTTTGTAGGCTTCATGGCAAAGGAGCGTTTGAAAGAAGACAATGAAGTAGATTTGTAGATGTCTATGGGGAGCTCCTCCCAAGCATGAGGGAGTAATAATTGGTGCTTGTTTGAAAAATGTAACAAGTAGGAGATGGAGGCTGGGACCATGGGCCAATTAGAAGTGAGCGTCGACATCTCGATAGCGAATGAGAGCTTATAGCAAGGGTCGGGATAGGTGAAGAAGGGCCTTGAAAATAAAGAATGTAGCAACCTTCATGGAACTTGGAGGGAGGAGGACAGGTTGCAGGTGGGAAGAGCTGGAGGAGGCACCAGGAAGCCAGCCTGTGTATGCACGTGGCTGGATTGCTGGCTGCAGGTGCACTACCTTTGTAAAGAGTTTCTTAATAAGGAGCCAGTTTAGTTTTAGAAATATGACATCCTCTCCCATTATTATCCAGCACACAGTACACGAAACAAAGACAAGCATCTTCTGGTGGATGCGATCGAGAAGGGGGAGCCAGTGGAAGGATGCAAAGAGAGGGCTGAAATGGTGAAAGCAACAGGCTCGGTGAACGCTGCTCCATTGTCCTCCCTCAAAGACTGTGTTTGTCCCAAAATATGGATTTAGAAGCCTATGTTGTTGGCAGGGCCAGATTCACTCTCCTGTGGGCCCGGGGCTATTAGATTTTGTGGGGCCCCTGTATACAAGTCTTGTTCCTAATTTAAAACAAAACGATCACAATTATGGCATCGAGGCTATTAACACTATACTTAACTTGCCTTTTAATTAACATAAAGCCGTTCTGTGGTTACATTTCAGTCTTAAAACAAGTAGAATATAATTAACTTAATTCAAAATAGCCTACTTCTTACCTCAGAACAGCTGTTATATTAGTTTCTTTCTGGGAGGGAGTTTGGGTGCAGGAACGGGCTTCAGGCTGGGGCAGAGTGTTGAGGTGCAGGAGAGGGTGCGAGGTGCAGGCTCCGGCCCGGAGGCATTTACCACAGGCAGCTCCCAGCTGGCGCGCAGCAGGGCTCAGGCAGGCTGCCTGCATGCCGTGGCCTGACGCTGCTCCCGGAAGCAGCTGGCTGCTGGCATGTCTCTGTGCACCCCTGCAGGAAGGGGGACAGTGTGTCTCCATGCGCTGCCTGCATCCACAAACGCCACCGTCACAGCTCCCATTGGCTGGTTCCTGGCCAATTGGAGCTGTAGGGATGGAGCTGTGGGTGGGGGCAGCGCATGGAGCCGCCTCCCCTACCCCACCCCACCAGGGGCTGCAGAGACGCGCCAGCAGCCGGCCGCTTCTGGGAGCAGTGTGGGGCCACGGCATGCAGGCAGCCTGCCCGAGCCCTGCTGCGCCGCTGGACTCTTAGCATCCTGGAGATCACGATCGACTGGCAGAGGCTCCAGGATTGACCAGTCAATCACAATCGATGGGTTGGTGACCACTGAATTGTGTATAATTATCCATTTATTTTTGCGGGGGCCCCCTTAGCCCTGCGCTGCAGCCCCTAAAGCCCCTGCGTTAATCCAGCCCTGGTTGTTGTTATCTATTTTTGATAATCGTGGCACAAAATCCAGGGTGCCAGATCCTCAGCTGATGCCAACTGTGTCCACATATCTATTCAGGGGACACCATCATAGGGCCTAATCACATCAGCCACACTATCAGAGGCTTGTTCACCTGCACATCCACCAATGTGATATATGCCATCTTGTGCCAGCAATGCCCCTCTGCCATATACATTGGTCAAACTGGACAGTGTCTACGTAAAAGAATAAATGGACACAAATCAGACATCAAGAATTATAACATTCAAAAACCAGTCGGAGAACACTTCAATCTCTCTGGTCACTCAATCAGAGACCTAAAAGTGACAATTCTTCAACAAAAAAACTTCAAAAACAGACTCCAATGAGAGACTGCTGAATTGGAATTAATTTGCAAACTGGATACAATTAACTTAGGCTTGAATAGAGACTGGGAGTGGATGGGTCATTACACAAAGTAAAACTATTTCCCCATGTTTATTTCCCCCCCCCCCCGCACCCCCCACTGTTCCTCAGACATTCTTGTCAACTGCTGGAAATGGCCCACCTTGATTATCACTACAAAAGGTTTTCTCCCCCACCCCCCGCCCCGCTCTCCTGCTGGTATTAGCTCATCTTAAGTGATCACTCTCCTTACAGTGTGTATGGTAACACTCATTGTTTCATGTTCTCTGTGTATATAAATCTCCTCACTGTATTTTCCACTGAATGCATCCGATGAAGTGAGCTGTAGCTCACGAAAGCTCATGCTCAAATAAATTTGTTAGTCTCTAAGGTGCCACAAGTACTCCTTTTCTTTTTGTAATTCCATTGTACTCATCCACTGATAGGAGCTGGCCTTAAGGGTTTAGGTATGACTTAAGAGTGCATTGGGTCATGCAAGTGTAACGCTGACAGACCTGGTCATCGTCGGCATCAAACCTGGGACCTCGAGAGCTTAATTCATGAGCTTCTACTCCAGGAGCTTCAAGACACCTCTCCCTTAGCCAAGCCTGTAGCAGGCTCATCGATCTCTAGCTGCCACTAGAGGGGGACAGAGTGCCACAAGCCTTCTGCATAAGGGCAGGTTATACCCTTTGTGACTTACATCCAGCTCTACTTTCAAACTCAGCAAATGATTCCAGGTCATGAATAAATCTGAGAAGACAATGAGCTGTCACGCGTACAGTCTGTGAGAGAAAAAATTAATTAGGCTCCAGCTCTTCAATGTGCTTCACACGGACAGACCCCTTCAGTGCACATAGAACTCATTGCGGGGCCAGGGCCTTAGCTGCTAGGAATTATTTATCCAAAAGCAAGGTACTTACGGTATGGCTAAATCCCATGAACCAGCTTCTGTGTCCGCCAGAAACCTGGGATTGATTTAATTTCTTTAACCATTCCCTAATACACTTCACATATTCCTTCTCTACCTCATAAAAAGGAGTGTGAGACCAGATCCTTTTTCCACAATGTCCGCCAGTAACATGAGCCACTCTTTCTGCATGGGAATTGACCTTGTTAACACTAGGACTAAAAATCTCATATCCCTTTCCTTTAATTTCTCCTCAGCTCTTAGATTTGCCCAGCCCTGTCATCCTAACTCCAGGTTTAAGGAGCTTCTGTTTCCAATCATTTACAAACAGCGTTATAGGGCAGATCCTCAGCTGGTGTAAACCATCATAGCTCCGTTGACTTCGAAGGAGCTGTGCCTGTTTACACCATCTGAGGATCTGGGTCAGTGTCTGAACCCTCTGGCTTACTTTGCCATAGTGTAGACATCCACGTTCTCTGGCTTCTGCTGCGGTTCTTTGCAAACCTGACCAATGTTACTGGAGTCAGATAAAAGCAGGGTATAATCTTAAAAAGAATTAGTTTTAGCTTAACCAGTTTTGGGGGCTTTTCTCCATATATGAGTCCAATCCTGCGACTCAAAATTGCTTTCCAGGTCTCGTTCCCAGAGAGTCTCTGATTTCTGCAGTTAATGACTTCCGTTTCTTAGAAAACTCTTGTATATACAAGGAGCCAATTGCCCCTCCCCTTTCTACAGTACCTCTCTTCATTTGGGCCCTGATCCAAAGTCCACTGAAGTTAATAGGAGTCTTTCCACTGACATCAAAGGGTTTTGCCATAGGCCCTTGAAGTATTGCCTTTTCTCAGTCATCCCACTTTGAACTACATATGTTCTCGCGATGACTCATGTAATAAACCCATGTTGACCTATACGTTTTCCTGACACTGGGTCTTATTTGGAGGTGGTGGAAAGAAAGAAAGAAAAAAGTCTGTGTAGGCAGCCTAGACTCACACTTCCTTTTACTTTGATTGCTGCTATATTTGCATTGCAAGCCCCTATTGAAATCTCTTTTTGGCCCAGGTCATTTTCAGTATAACTCTCTTCCACGTACATCCTCCACATTGAGCATATTTCAGATTGTTTTCCCCTCATATGCATTCATGTTGTGTTTCTCTGAAATTGTATCTCATTTTGCGATTGTCCCACTCATATCGCCGTTCTCCTTCCTCCCTTTGGATAATTTCTCTTGATCTCTCTGATTTCACAGCACCTCCCAATTTGATACAGTCGTAAATTTCGTTAGATCACTAAACAGGACACTGATTGCTGTGGTCAGATTGTCAGTCCAGCTAGCCCAGCAGCCTGCTTCTGGCACCATCCCACTAACGGAAGCCTCATAGGAAGGTGAAAATCTCCACAGGCCTCAGATGAAGTCACTATATTTGCAGAACCAATGCGGGCAAATTCCCAGTTTAGTTCTGCAGTTGTCTCCAAGGTTCTCTGGTTCACAGAGGATGACAACTCTCCCTTCTTTGCATTTTAATTGACCTACTAGCAGAATCAGGGCAATGCTCAGAAAATGAATTCATGCTGCCCTTTTCGCCTAGGCCCTAAAATCTCCAGTTCCCAGCGCGATAGATGGATTGCTGTAAAAAGCCTCTCTTTATAGTTGACCTGACATTTGCTTATGTGGGTAGAGACAGGGTTTAAAAGAACGGAGGAATATGAAGGAACTCAGAGAAGCAGGATGGCCTTGTAGTTAAGTACTAGATTAGCACTCATGAGATGTGGGTTTAATTACAGCTTCGTTGTGTGACCCTGGGCCGTCACTATCAGGACAGTCTCAAGAAGTAACTTGAGTTGGAGGTAACTGAGGGTAACTGATAGGTTTCAGAGTAGCAGCCGTATTAGTCTGTATTCGCAAAAAGAAAAGGAGTACTCGTTAGAGACTAACAAATTTATAACTGTGCCTGCCCCCAGTACACAGGGCACAAGCAGCAATGGGAGGCTCCCTCCAACAACTTAGCCCTAAATGTGTCATTGGGGACCTAGAAAGGTGACACATCGTCTGGTAAGACCCATCAGCATAGTGTCCGAGCCCCTACTGTTGATTGCACTGAGCAAAGATTGTTTTCTGCAGCCAGCTAAGAGGAATGACTCCTCAGGTCCTTCTTTAAACCAGGAACCCTATGAGGCCTCCCTGTCTCCTGCTCACGCAGCAGCCTGGCTCCCGTCACACAGAGTGAAACAACATAACCCCTCTCCCAGCTCTGTCCCTTTGCTCTTCCTTTGGCCTGTTGCTCAACTCCGGCGGATGCCAAGTAACAGATAATATGTGGCAACATACCAAGCTGGGGAGGGGGAGGACATGGGAGGGCGCTGCAGGGATTGGTGCTAGATAAGAGGGAGTAAACAGCAAGTTAATGAAATTCCCAAACAAAGCTTAATGAATGGAGCGAGAGGGTAGACTTGGGAGAGCTGGGTTCAGTTCCCCGCCCTTCACAGGCTTCCAAGTCACTAAAGGCCAGATCCTCAAAGGCATTTAGGCTCCTAACATCCAGGATCTGGGCCTTCGCCTCCCTGTGCCTCAGTTCCCCATCTGTAAAATGGGGATAATGAGATGACCTCCTTTGCAAAGTGCTTTGAGATCTAAAGATGAGAAGCCCTATACAAGAGCTAGGTATAATTAATCCCTGTCTCCAAGGGGCGTTCCGAGGATAAATACAATCACAATAGTGCAGTGCTCATTTACTGTTGTGATGGGCGCCACAGAATTGGCACGTATGGTGTGGTTGTGGTGCTCTCTGTGCTGTGAGCCTTGGCCACACGGAACTGCCTTGCGGCAGCCAGTACAGAGCCCCGTTCTTGCTGTCCCCAAAGCACAGACCCCAGCCACTGGAACAAAAGGAGAATCTCCATTAGGGGATAAATGCACAAGCCTCAAATTGTGCAGAAGTCAGTCGTCCATAGGCATGCTAGCCTAGCCCGGTTTTTACAATGCAAAGGACAGGGGCAGGAAAGAGCCAAGTGGGATTCAGCTAGGAAAAATGTGAATTCCATATGTGAAGGGAAATACGTCAGAACACATACACTCAGCAGTGGGGCTGAGCTCGGGAAGCAATGATGCTGGAAGACTTGGGGTCAGAGGGGATAGCCCATCAGATGGGAGTTAGCAATGGGACGTAGTGGCAAAGTAGCGCAATGAAACATGTAGCTGTATAGATGCTAGTCCCTCTCTAGGATGATATTCACTATTTCACTAGGAGGGTGGTGAAGCACTGGAATGGGCTACCAAGGGAGGTGGTGGAATCTCCATCCTTAGAGGTTTTTAAGGCCCGGCTTGACAAAGCCCCGGCTGGGATGATTTAGTTGGGGATTGGTCCTGCTTTGAGCAGGGGGTTGGACTAGATGACCTCCTGAGGTCTCTTCCAACCCTAATCTTCTATGATTCTGTGATTCTATATTGAGAGAAGAGGTGATGGGGAATACATTTGTTGAACACATGGACAATTTTAAAGACGCTCCAAGCCTGGAAGAAAGGGACAGACCTATTACAGAGCAGAATGATACAGTGGTAGGCTGTATAGCCTGGTTTGTAGGGCACTAGGCTCAATTCCTAGCCTGTGCCAGTGCTAGGTGTTTCAGAGGGAATGAACAGAACAGGGCAGTCGTCGAATGGTCCAGCCCCTGTCATTCAGTTTCAGCTTCTAGCCGTCAGCAGTTTAGGGACACCTAAAGCATGGGTTGCATCCCTGACCATGTTGGCTAACAGCCATTGATGGACCTATGCTCCATGAATTTATCTAAATCTTTTTAGAACCCAGTTATACTTTTGGGCTTCACAACATCCCCTGGCAATGAGTTCCACAGGTTGACTGCATTGTGTAAAGAAGCACTGCCTTTTGTTGGTTTTAAACCTGTGGCCAATTAATTTCATTGAATGGCCCCTAGTTCTGGTGTGGTGTGAAGGGGTAAATAACACTTCCTTATTCACTTTCTCCACTTCTTTCAATATTTTATAGACCTCTGTCGTATCCTTAGTCATCCCCTTAGTCATCTCTTTTCTAAGCTGAACAGTCCCAGTCTTATTAATCTCTCCTTGTCTGGCAGCTGATACCTCGAATCGATTTTGTTGCCCTTCTCTGTACCTTTTCCAATTCTAATATATCTCTTTTGAGATGGGGTGACTGTATATCCACTGCTCTGTCAAAAAGTCAAGATTTCCATAACGGCAGTGAAGGGAATGTGTCCGATGTTACTGGGAAGCGTGCCCTGAGCATGCTGTACTCGACCACACGCAGACACTGGTCCTTAGTGACTCCATTAACTCGAATAGTTAATTGTAGCCATTAGGGGAACTGCCGCACTTGATCAGACCTGAGGTCCGTTTAGTTCCGTCTCCTCTCTCTGACAGCGGACAGAGGATGTGATTCCACACAGGAAGCTGACAGGAAGAGAGGAGCACTTTGAAGAAATCACTTCTTCTGTCACATCTCCTGTGAGGCAGTGTAAGCGGGTGGGACTCACCCCTGCGGCGCCTCCTGCTGGTGTCCTGGGAATTAGCTCTACTTCCAGCCTTGGAGTGCCCTCTGCAGGCCGGTGTCCCGCTTACGCCGGGCCACCGTGTCCCTCCCAGACGTGGTGTCCCTTGTATGCCGGGGTGCTGCCCCCTGGCAGTAACCCCTCACTTGCAGGGTCTCCCCTCCCCGGGGTAGCCCCACCCCCTATCCCTACCTCGCCTCAGTCATAGGCTCCTGCCAGTCACCAGCTAGCCCCCCTGCCCTGGGGCAGACTGCAGTGTGAACCGCTCATCCCGGGCAAGGTTGGGTTTGGACTTGCTGCCTCTGTCTGACCGTGGGCTGTCCCCTGCCACCCCGGTACCTGTTGGGCCTAATGCTAGGCCGCAGCCTGGGGCTTTCCTGGCTGGAGCTCCTCAGGCCCTTCCCCAGCCCTGCTCCAATCTAGGTGCTCTGCTTAGGTCCCTGCAGCCAGGTCCCTCCCTCTCAGAAGCTAGAGAGAGTCTCTTGAGCTTCAGCCCAGCAGCCCCTTTATAGGGTCAGCTGAGTCTGTTTGGGGCATGGCCACAGCTGAGGCTGCCTCCCGATCAGCCCACCCTAAGGCTCCCAGCCCCGTCCCCCTCCAAGGGCTGGCTTTTAACCCTTCCAGGCAGGAGCAGGTGACCACCCTGCTACAGGCGGGCATCTGCCTTTGGATTTTTAAGAAAGTCTTCATCCTCAGGATCCCTTTGGACTCCTCACAGCTATGGGATGCCCAAGAAGATATGTCTGAGAAAACGTCCACTTCCATCTCTGCTGGGCCAGAAAACAGCACCCCAGCCCATCGGATATATACCTGGCCACGGGGACGCACGTGCTGAGGGCCCAAACCCTGAAATTTGAACTCACTTTGTCTAGCAATGCAGCCACATGGCTCTGAGAAAGCTCCAAATGGTCCAAGACACAGCAGCCCACTTGCTCAGCCACACACGTCGCCACGAGTACATTTTGCTGGTGCACCACTCTGTGAATTGACTCCCTACAACAGAGTCCAGTTCTTTGTCCTTCTTTGGGAAGGGATCTAGCTACCTGTGACCAGTACCTCTGTATTCCACTGGAAGAATAACCCTCAGCCAATAAGCAAGACTTATGAGCAGAGAAGATAGAACTTTCCCAGGCGCTGCTCCTAGACTATGGAACTCATTGCCACAAGAGGTGAGTATAACCATGGCATTCACAGCATTCACAACTAAATGCCTATCTAATCTCTTGATTTAGGTTTCCCTCCATAAGTCCTTCAGGCACAAGCATGCAAAACAACAAACAAATCGAGCAACAGGCGGGGGAGGAAGGGAGCGGCTTTTATTTCTAATGTGAACACTTGGCAGGTGCTCACGATGGGGACCATATGAAACCATAAAGGGTTAGTTTGCTAACTCAGTAAAATCTGTGATGGCTGTCACAAGGCAAGCTGGCCTTTTAGGTGATTGGGGCTCAGCTGCACCTGTGCCAAGCTTAGCCCCTCTCCCCAGGCAAAGGGAATGAGTGTGGGTCCCAGGACAAAGGGACCATAGCTCTAGGATCCAGGCTTGCTGGGACATATAAAGGCAGTCTGTGCTCAGTGTGGAGTGGGGCTAGAATGTAGGAGGAGGACCTGGGAAGGAGAAACAGGGTAGCTCACGTTGATAGCCAAGTTGTTTAGGGTTCTTCGCAGAGTGAGAATATCAGTTTGGGTTCCCTCTATACTGCTGCCCTGTCAGGAGATGTGCCTGGCATGAGCTTAGGGTGGAAGATCTGGGGTTTGTGTTTCTGTCTGGACTTTTGATCAGACTCTGGACTTCCATGACTTATCCAGAGGGCTAAATCACATCAGCACCTTTCAAAGTGCTGGAAGCCAGTGGTTGACCACTGGAGAGAGAGAGAAACTGAGGCAGCAGACAGGTCAGAAGCCAGACCAGGTAGCTCCCTGCTGCACGAAAGAACTGTGCATTTTCAGAGAAAGTGGAACTGTTTAGGATGTTCCAAAGTTTGTAGCTGTAGTAACGGGGATGAAATTGATCAAAGGGCATGTGGCCAGGTTCCCCCCAGAACTGGAACTGGGCCACTTGGAACTGGGTACCACTGAGCTTGCCTGAGCCACCAGCCTAGGCTCCCTTTCACACTGTGGTGCTGTGATAAGTTGCCAAGCTCTCCAAGCTTTCTCTTTCACCAGCATATACGCAGATAGGGACATATGCAGCTGCAGTTTCACACACAGATGCTGAGATCAGTTCTGCATGGGAAGGCTCAGCTAAGGCACCTCCCAGTTGCTAAGGCATGCACCGCCCTCTGGATTGTAAACCCAAAATGACACCCTTTTGTGTTGCACAGGGAACTGTACAGTGTAAGCTCATAAAATTTGCCTCCTCCCTCAATGTAGAGAGAGATATGCAACAGCTTTCTGCCTCAAGTTATAATTCCCACACACTGGTTTTAGACCAAACAAAAACAAGTTTATTAAGTACAAAAGATAGATTTTAAGTGACCATAAGTGATAGCAAACAGATCAAAGAAGATTACTTTAGTAAATAAACAAAACCAAAAACTGAGTTTAACATACTAGATAGGTAGGATGTAAATTAGTAAATTCTCACCCTGAGTGATAACAGGCTGGCAGATTCTTAAGGCACAAGTTGCCTTGGCTTTCCCAGGTTTTCAAACACGGGCTAAAAATCCCTCCAGCCTGGGACCATCACTTCCCACAGTTCAGTCCTTGCCCCTCATGTGTTTCCAGGTGTGGTGTTGTAGGGAGAATAAGGTCCCCCCATGCTGTCATTGTCCCCCTTTTATATCTTCTTCCCACTTGCTGGAAAGCTCTTTTGCTGTGACCTGGGTCAAACAGTTCCCATTGCGTTGTGCTATCTCTGAGAGGTTTCTATTGTACACAGTTCCTGCGGTAATCCTTGTGCTTGTGTGCATTTCCTCAATAAGCCATGAACATTGTTTGGCCTTTTCACCGTTGTACTTGAAAGGCTGCTTGTGGGTGTTTTCAACCTCACAATGTGTTTCAGTAACACATTCATAGCCAAACTTCATAACTTTACATACGATGATAGCACAGACAATCCAACGAGATATTACTGTCTAGCAGATCAAGACTTTTAGAATGATACTTCACAAGGCATACTTTGTGCAAAACATATCCTATTTCCATAACAGTGGTGAATATTGGGGTGCCAGGGTGTCACAGGAAAATTTAGGCTGATTAACAGGAAAACGTTTTATTCGTTCCATCTACTAGAACAGTCTCTTAGAAAAATGATCAAACCCTTTTCCTTATGACATGTATATAGCTGAAGAAGACAGAACACTGGAAAGGTTACTGCAGGGAACAATCCCGCTCTGGGAGTAGGGATGAATTAATAAACACTTTCCCGTGTGGATTTTTAGGCTGATGGTACTGCATTAAATCCAAATGCTGCTAAAAAACATAATGATTGCTAGTTCAATCACACACTATGGAAAGTTGGGACCAGAAACTTGATCTTTGCACTTCAAAAATATTTGACTCAGCCACTTCAACGAAAGGTAATCTCTCTTAGCTAGAAGTAGTAGTAAATTTCCAATCTTCTCTGTGGGTTGGCCGTTAGAAGGCAATGCATGCATGCCACTATAGTACTACCTGTGTCTAACTTCAGCCCAAGAAACTTCTTTCCTAGGCCCGGTTGCAGAGATGTGCTAAGGTATCTGCTAGCTGATTAGAATCAATAGGAGCAGAAAGCAGGAAAAGTACGCAAAAATGGTTCTGTCTCAAACACTGGGCCTGTTCAGTGGTCATGCCGTGCTAAATTTGCTGGCGTTTTTCCTGCTGTCACATGCCCGATGAAAAGATTAGGTGCTGAAGAGTGAGCAAATATACAAAAGTGACACCTACCTGCCACATATGTGGGCACAGCTGTGCGTGTGTGCAGGTGTGTGTGCACACTGCTGCTGACCTTCATGACGTTCCCTTTGGCTAGGGTGTGCTGAGAAAGGAAATCAATAAAGAAGCCAGATCTGGAAATGTTTCACTTGCTGGGTCACCCATGGCCAGTAAACTCTCTCTTGGACCTGCAGAGCCAGGAGCTTCATAGAGTTAATGGAGCTATGTGAATTTACACCAACTGAGGAGTCTCAGAGCTTCAGGACAGAAGGGAGCATTAGATCATCTAGTCCCCTGTATATCACAGGCCATTAAATTTCACCCAGGATCTGGCCTGTAATGCTGACAGAGGGTGAAATTCATCCTTGGTGCAAACTTGGTGCATTGGCTACCATGGAGGGACAGCAAGGGTGGCTCTGGCCCAAGGATATTGGTATGATACCTCAAATGATTTGGGCATGACCATAACAGCCCCCATTTGCAGTTCCCATTTGGAAAGCTAGCCCCAAGAGAAATGGATCTGGATTGATTTTGATAAAGGACATAATTATTATTGGTTATGCTGTTAGCCTGTGGATATCACAAGATATCATTGAGACCAAGAGTTTAATGGGATTGGCAGTTATAGGAATAATAATAACCATCCACAGTTAGATTAGACATAAATCCCTCATGCTTCAAGGCATAAACCAACACCCATCTTAGAGTTTCTTATATCTTACCTTATCTTACATCTGCTGGTACTGGTCACTATTGGAGTCAGTATCCCAGACTAAATGAACCAATGGGCTGATCCCATATTATAATTCCTAGATTCCTATGCAGAAATTCTTTGCAAACCTTGCACTACTAGGGGGGAGAGGGATGGGGAGGGGGGAGATTGGAAACACTGAGTTTAGAGAACCTGGAGACAGCAAAGAGGTTTATTCCAATTCCACAATCAAGAAAGAGTACAGCTTCGGCTAAAAGCTCATCTTGGTTCAGTGGCAAAGTGAAGGCAGCAGTTAGAAATAAAAAAGCAATATATAACAAATGGAAAGAACAATAGCAATCAATGTTAATTAGCAGTTTTGAAGAGCAGAAAATTGATAAGGAAAGCTAAGGCCATCAGAGAAAAATCCATGGCTGGCAGGGCTAAAGACAAAAAAACAAACAAACAATAGCCCATCTCCTTATTAAGTACATTAGGAACAAAAGAAATCCTGGCAAAAGAGGCCCATTACTAGCTGGAGATGGTGAAACTGTCAATAAGGGTGCAGAAAAGGCAAAAGTGCTCAATGAATATTTCTGTTCTGTATTTGGAAAGTTGCAGGATGATATTTTCATATCACATGAGAACAATGAAGTACTTTCCAGTCCATTAGCAACTGAGAAGGATGTTAGCTAACATCTACCAGGGATAAACATTTTAAAATCAGCAGACCCAAATAATGTGCACCCACAAATCCTAAACGTGATGTCTAAGTAGATCCCTGACTAGTCGATGTTCTGCTTTAATAAACCTTGGACTACAGAGAAATTCCAGAAGACTGGAAGACCACTAATGTTGTGCCAATAGTCAAAAAGGGCAAGCGTGACGAACCGGGTAACTATAGGCCGGTTTGCCTGACATCAGTACCAGGCACAGTAGTAAAACATCTGATGTGGGATTCAGCTGATAAAGAGTTAAAGACTAGGAATATAATTAATGCCAGTCAGCGTGGTTTTATGGAAAATAGGTCTTGTCAAACCTGATTTCATCCTTTGAGGAGATTACAAGTTTGATGGATAAAAGTAACCACATAGATGTCACATACTTAGAATTTTGTAAAGCCTCATGCCGTAATGATTAAAAAATAGCACAACACCGCATTGATAGAGAACACATTAAATGGATTAAGAATTGGCTAACTGACAGATATCAAAACGTAGTTGTCAGTTGGGAATCCACATTGAATGGGAGTGTTTCAGTGGGGTTCCACAAAGGTCTGATGCAGTTCAACGTATCTTTTTGATCAGTGATCTGGAAGTAAATATAAAATAACTGCTGATAAAAACTGTGAATGACAAAGATTGGGAGAGTGGTAAACAATGCTGAGGACAGGGTAATCATACAGAATGATCTGGATCACTTGGTAAGCTGAGCCTATTCAAACTAAATGCATTTTAACACATCCACCTGCAAAGTTAAACATCTAGAAGCGAGGAACACAGGCTGTCCCTACAGAATGGGGGACTGTATCCTGGACAGCAGTGACTCTGAAAAGTCTGTACGGATCATAGTGGACAAGCAACTTAACATGACCTCCCATTGTGGTGCTGTGGCAAAAAAGTGCTAATGGATCCTTGGTTGTATAAACAGGGGAGTAGAGAGTAGAAGCAGGGAGGTGATTTTACCTCTGTATGTAGCAGGAGGACCTGGGGATTACAGCGGATGAGAAGCTGGATATAAGTCAGCAGTGTGACCTCGTTGCCAAGAAGGCCAACGGCATATTGGGCTGTATTAGTAGGAGCATTGCCAGCAGATCGAGGGAAGTGATCATTCCCCTCTATTCGGCACTGGTGAGGCCACACCTGGAGTACTGCATCCAGTTTTGGTCCCCCCACTACAGAAGGGATGTGGACAAATTGGAGAGAGTCCAGCGAAGGGTAACGAAAATGATTAAGGGGCTGGGGCACAAGACTTACAAGAAGAGGCTGAGGGAACTGGGGTTATTTAGTCTGCAGAAGAGAAGAGTGAGGGGGGATTTGATAGCAGCCTTCAACTACCTGAAGGGGGGTTCCAAAGAGGATGGAGCTCAGCTGTTCTCAGTGGTGACAGATGACAGAACAAGAATAAATGGTTTCAAGTTGCAGTGGGGGAGGTCTACGTTGGATATTAGGAAACACTATTTCACTAGGAGGGTGGTGAAGCACTGGAATGCGTTACCTAGGGAGGTGGTGGAATCTCCATCCTTAGAGGTTTTTAAGGCCTGGCTTGATAAAGCCTTGGCTGGGATGATTTAGTTGGTGTTGGTCCTGCTTTGAACAGGGGATTGGACTACATGACCTCCTGAGGTCTCTTCCAACGCTAATATTCTATGATTCTATGAGTGAGACTAATACTGGAATATGGCGTCCAGTTCTGGTGCCCTTGTTTTTAAAAGTATCTTGAATAATCAGAGAGGGTGCAAAGAAGAGCCACCAAAATGATTCAGGGCTGGAGAAAATGCCTTACAGCGAGATACATAAAAGAGCTCGATTTGTTGAGCTTATCAACAAGACTGAGAGGTGTAACTTCACTAGTGTATAAATACCTTCATGGGGAGAAAATACCAGGTACTAAAGGCTATTTAATCTCATGAAGAAAACCAAAACAAGTGCCAATAGCTGGAAGCTAAAGTCAGACAAATTCAAACTGGAAATAAGACACAACTTTAATAGAGAGGGTGATTAACCACTGGGACAAACTACCCAGGCAAGTGGTGGATTCTCCATAACTTGGTGTCTTCAAGTCCAGACTAGATACCTTTCTGGAAGATATATTTGAGCCAAACACCAATTTTTTGGCTCAATACCTAGGTACCTGGCTGAAAAGTCACGGCCTGTGATATACAGGAAATCAGACTCAATCATCTTGTTGTTCCATTTAGCCTTAAACTCCATGAAGAACTTACCAGCTACAGAGACAAGACAAACAAGATTTGACAAATAAAGCACAGAGGCCAAGGGAGAGCTAGTGACCAAAGCTGCACAGGAAGTCAGTAGTAAATCTAGGATTTGAACCCAGGTCTTCTGAGGCTAAGCCCTAGGCCCATGCCTTAATTCCAAGACCATCCTTCCTCTTTGCCTAGGCCTGCTGCTTACAATTTTCCACAGGCAAGGACTTGGGTTTTATTTCCAACATTTCTTTTTCTTCCTGCGCAGTGTTACGGGGACGGAGAAGAATCACATTTTGGTAATGCACATGGGCTCTCTGAAAAATCAACGCCATGGCAAAAGCTCCGTACATTCCTAGGAGCTGTGTGTGTGTGTGTTAGGTAGGGGAAGAAATGGAGGCCAATTAGAAATAAATGCACCAAGGCCCCATAGAGGTCCCTTAGCATTACTGGCGTACTACAAAGTGACCTTTAAAGGCACAGCTGTGGTTTCCCTGGTGGAGGGAATCCTGGGCTGATGTAAAGCCAGCGTAGCTGTTTCTAAGTAGCTCCTTGTAATGATTCCAGTGCTGGGAGTAGGGAGGGGCAAAAAAAAAAACAAGGCTGCGATAGATGGAACGGTCCCGAGGAGGCCACTCTCACAGGCAGATGTTACTAACTAGTCTTGGTTGCTGGTCCAATCTTAGAATCATGGAATCATAGAAGATCAGAGTTGGAAGGGACCTCAGGAGGTCGTCTAGTCCAACCCCCTGCTCAAAGCAGGAGCAGTCCCCAACTAAATCATCTGAGCCAGGGCTTTGTCAAGCCTGACCTTAAAAACTTCTAAGGAAGAAGATTCCACCACCTCCCTAGGTAATGCATTCCAGTGCTTCACCACCCTCCTAGTGAAAAAGTTTTTCCTAATATCCAACCTAAACCTCCCCCACTGCAACTTGAGACCATTACTCCTTGTTCTGTCATCTGCTACCACTGAGAACAGTCTAGAGCCATCCTCTTTGGAACCCCCTTTCAGGTAGATGAAAGCAGCTATCAAATCCCCCCTCATTCTTCTCTTCCGCAGACTAAACAATCCCAGTTCCCTCAGCCTCTCCTCCTAAGTCATGAGTTCCAGTCCCCTAATCATTTTTGTTGCCCTCCGCTGGACACTTTCCAATTTTTTCACATCCTTCTTGTAGTGTGGGGCCCAAAACTGGACACAGTACTGCAGATGAGGCCTCACCAATGTCGAATAGAGGGGAACGATCACATCCCTCGATCTGCTGGCAATGCCCCTAATTATACAGCCCAAAATGCCATTGGCCTTCTTGGCAACAACAGCACACTGTTGACTCATATCCAGCTTCTCGTCCACTGTAACCCCTAGGTCCTTTTCTGCAGAACAGATGCCTAACCATTTGGTCCCTAGTCTGTAGTGGTGCATGGGATTCTTCCGTCCTAAGTGTAGGACTCTGCACTTGTCCTTGTTGAACCTCATCAGATTTCTTTTGGCTGAATTCTCTAATTTGTCTGAGTCCCTCTGTATCCTATCCCTACCCTCCAGCGTATTTACCTCTCCTCCCAGTTTAGCGTCATCTGCAAACTTGCTGAGGGTGCAATCCACACCATCTTCCAGATCATTAATGAAGATATTGAACAAAACCGGCCCAAGGACTTACCCTTGGGGCACTCTGCTTGATAGCAGCTACCAACTAGATTTAGAGCCATTGATCACTAACCGTTGAGCCCGGATATCTAGCCAGCTTTCTGTCCACCTTATAGTCCATTCATCCAGCCCATACTTCTTTAACTTGTTGGCAAGAATACTGTGGGAGACCGTGTCAAAAGCTTTGCTAAAGTCAAGGAATAGCACGTCCACTGCTTTCCCCTCATCCACAGAGCCAGTTATCTCATCATAGAAGGCAATTAGATTAGTCAGGCATGACTTACCCTTGGTGAATCCATGCTGACTGTTCCTGATCACTTTCCTCTCCTCTAAGTGCTTCAGAATTGATTCCTTGAAGACCTGCTCCATGATTTTTCCAGGGACTGAGGTGAGGCTGACTGGCCTGTATTTCCCCGGATCCTCCTTCTTCCCTTTTTTAAAGATGGGCACTACATTAGCCTTTTTCCAGTTGTCCGGGACCTCCCCCGATTGCCATGAGTTTTCAAAGATAATGGCCAATGGCTCTGCAATCACATCCACCAACTCCTTTAGCACTCTCGGATGCAGCGCATCCGGCCCCATGGACTTGTGCTCGTCCAGCTTTTCTAAATAGTCCCGAACCACTTCTTCGTTCACAGAGGGCTGGTCACCTCCTCCCCATGCTGTGCTGCCTGTTAGGATATAGATATTCAGGCCTGTCTATAAAGGCCTATACTTTAAGAATTTAGGTGTTTTCTTATCACTTAGCTAGTTATAGAGGTATAAAAGAAAGAATCAAAATCACTGTCTGCCGGTGTAAGGGCCTTCTCTCACTGTGACAGTCTGAGGCCCTGTGCTTAGGCTAAGATCTTTGGCTAAGCAGCAGAGGCAGCCATAAGCTGGGAAGCGAATGGTCAGATCCTCACATTCCAACCTAGTCACATTGAAATAAGGTGCTATTGGGCTGTTAGGAATACAATCCTGTCCTGATAATGCCTGTCACCTCCAGAGAAAGGGAAGTGCCTAGAAGATGTAAAAGCAAACGTAGTTTGATAGCATCCTGTCTGGCAAGAACTCGCTTATCAATAGCTGGGATGTGAAATCC
The DNA here is from genome assembly GCF_015237465.2 of Chelonia mydas. Taxonomy (NCBI): domain Eukaryota; kingdom Metazoa; phylum Chordata; order Testudines; family Cheloniidae; genus Chelonia; species Chelonia mydas. The sequence continues at coordinate 256,454,621 of NC_057850.1, forward strand.
CCATTTCTGTGTTGTTCTATCATTGTAGTCCCCATTTCCCTATTGTTTGTCTGTATAATCTCTGTCTGGTTCTGGGATTGTTTCTGTCTGCTGTATAATTAATTTTTGCTGGGTGTAAACTAATTAAGGTGGTGGGATATAATTGGTTAAATAATCATGTTACAATATATTAGGATTGGTTAATTACATTTTGGTAAAATGATTGGTTATAGCTAAGCAGAACTCAAGTTTTACTATATAGTCTGCAGTCAATCAGGAAGTGGGGGCGGGATGGGAACAGGGAATGGGAGTGGGGAAATTGGAATCATGTTTAGCTAAGGGCAGGAATGGGAACAGGGACATAGGTGTAAGGCTCTGTGGTGTCAGAGCTGGGAAGGGGGACACTAAGGAAGGTAAATAGAATCATGCTTGCTGGAAGTTCAGCCCAATAAACATTGAATTGTTTGCACCTTTGGACTTCAGGTATTGTTGCTCTCTGTTCATGTGAGAAGGACCAGGGAAGTAAGTGGGTGAAGGAATAAGCCCCCTAACACTGCCCAGTGCAGTAGTCTGGGAGCTGACCTTGTTCGTGAAGACAGAGGCAAAAAAAGCATTAAGTACATTAGCTTTTTCCGCATCCTCTGTCACTAGGTTGCTTCCCTCATTCAGTAAGGGGCCCACACTTTCCTTGACTTTCCTCTTGTTGCTAATATACCTGAAGAAACCCTTCTTGTTACTCTTAACATCTCTTGCTAGCTGCAACTCCAAGTGTGATTTGGCCTTCCTGATTTCACTCCTGCATGCCCAAGCAATACTCCTCCCTGGTCATTTGTCCAATCTTCCACTGCTTGTAAGCTTCTTTTGTGTGTTTAAGATCAGCAAGGATTTCACTGTTAAGCCAAGCTGGTCGCCTGCCATATTTACTATTCTTTCGACACATCGAGATGGTTTGTCCCTATAACCTCAACAAGGATGCTTTAAAATACAGCCAGCTCTCCTGGACTCCTTTCCCCCTCATGTTATTCTGCAGGTGCAGGGGACGTGGTGAGAGGTGCATTTGCCTCCTCTGCTGAGACTGAGCTGCGCTGCCAGACCAAGCATGGCACACTGCGCGCAGTAAGAGGTGAGACAACAAAGAGCTGGGTTTCTTTTGCAGCCTAAAGACTATCCAAAGTACGGGAACCGTTAAGGCAAATATTTTCAAGAGCAGCTGCTTCATCTGAGTGCCTTGATTTTTGGATGCCCAATTCGAGACACTTACTTCTTTGAAGTTGGACACTTAGGGTATGTCTGCCCTGCAATAAGACAGCCACAGCTGGCCCATGCCATAGAGTATGTCTACACAGCAATAAAATACCCACGGCTGGTCCGTATCAGCTGACTCAGGCTCATGGGGCTTGGGCTGCGGAGATATGGAACTGCACTGATGGGGTCCCAGAGCCCAGGCTCCCGCGCAAACCTGAACATCTACAGTGCTGTTTTATAACTTCCCAACCCAAGCCCCATAAGCCCAAGTCAGCTGACACGGAGCAGCCGTGGGTATTTTATTGCAGTGTAGACATGCTCTACGGCACAGATCCACAATGGTATTTTGGCTCCTAATTTCCATAAATTTCAGTGTGGAGCTGGGCCTCAAATCCTCTGGCACTCAGATTTAGTGGTCACTTTTGACAATAAGGAGTACTTGTGGCACCTTAGAGACTAACCAGTTTATTTGAGCATGAGCTTTCGTGAGCTACAGCTCACTTCATCGGATGCATAGCATATAGTGTTTCCACGATATGCTATGCATCCGATGAAGTGAGCTGTAGCTCACGAAAGCTCATGCTCAAATAAACTGGTTAGTCTCTAAGGTGCCACAAGTACTCCTTTTCTTTTTACGAATACAGACTAACACGGCTGTTACTCTGAAACTTTTGACAATGTGGCTTTCCCAGTGACACTCCTTAATGGAGTGAAACATTTGTAATGGATGAAAAACAGCTCTCAGACACGGCTGTGAGAGCATGAAAAAGGACAGTTTGTTGCACATCAAATTGAAATCACATGGCTCATCCCAGGCAGCAAGGAGACTGGAGTTAGGAAAACACAACTTTATTTGTCCTACCAGTGGGAGAGAACGTGGTGTAGGTAGTAACCGCATTCTAGTAGGCTCGCAGAGCGGGGAAAGGAGTGTTTTCTTTCCCCATCACTAAGGGACAGTTCTTTAGAGGCTTTGATATAGTTTTATGAAATGACTGGGATGGAGCAAGCAATCTGGGCAATAGGATTTCTGAGCTGCATGTGTACATTTATACCACACTCTGACCTCAGCAAACTTTTGCCTTTTCTCAGAGGCTATGAAACATGTACCTAGTGAACTGGGGCCACGTACACATAACTAGTCACTAGCTGAGATCGCATCTAGGGGCTTTGGTACTGAAAGCAGAAGCCCCTACTGCTTGAGCTAAAGTATCTCTGAGTCAGCAAACATTTAAATACATGCTTAAATTGAAGTCAGTGGGGTTTAAACACAGGCTTAAAATTAAGTGTGTACTTAAGTGCTTGGCTGAAATGGGGCTTAAACGGTGTTTTTCTTCTGATCAGAGCTTAGCATATAGGTCTTTAAGGAGTCTTACAAGGCAAGGGATAGAGCTAAGTCTGGGAGGTGGTATTAAAATGTACAATCAACTCAAAAGCAAAAGGCTGATGGGGGGGCAGTGGAATGCCACTTACTACCAGGCCTACTGACAATGAGATTATCCTCTGAATCGGTCCATAAAGCCATATAACTATGCACCCATGACCCCCAAAGAACAAACAAGAACTAACAAACGTTGACGTTCTAAATTGCTTGCTTCTTTCTCATAAACTCTGCCCCAGTGCACCACAGGAAGCATGAACAGAACTGCACAGTGTCTCTAAGTGTCTCTTGGTTTACGCCAGACATGTTTACAATTCCAACTCCAACAAGATACAGCTTGACCTCAGGTTGACTTGCAACAGAATCTCCCACCATAATAGGATCTTTTGAAGTGGCAGAAATGAAGAGAACCAAATGATCTTATTATATTCTGCCTTTCCCCTATGCTCCTTCATGCAAAGAGAAAGTACTGCAAAGAATATTAGAAGATACCATGCGGGGAGCTTGATCACACTGAATGCTGCAGGGAAGGGCCACTACTATAAAACTAAGGTTGCATAATATTAGTGTCTCAGATATTGCTTAGCCAGCGATTTTGATGAGACTGGTGATGACCCAGGGAGCTTTGGGCTGAAAGAAAGACATTCTGTCTACCTGCAGGTAGCCTAGGTACTGGACTACCAATTGCACTGATCGTCTCTCCAGGTGAAATAGACGTTGTCCCTCCCGCCTGGGGAAAATAATGAAATTCCTTTTCGGAGCGGGAATAAACAGTTTGTCACTCACTCTCTGGAAAGAAGATGAAGTTTGAGGGAGCGAGAAAGTGAAAGCGGACAATGTCTTCACACAGCCACCAAAAATTTAGAGACATCTGATTATCACACACAAGCAACAACCTGCATTTCCATGGGCAAACTAGGTAACCACAAATGCTGAACTGCTTGCACCCCTCAGAATCAGCATGCCCAGTCACCCACGTTTGTGTTGCTACCGGATGCCTCATTTATAACATTGTGAACTAAACCAGGCTACCGCTTGTCAAAGTGTCTCATCCTGGGGCAAAAAAATGTGGCCAAGGCCAGTGTGATGATCCCCTGCTTCTTGAGAAAGTACTCTCAGATCTCTGATGTCTGTATAGAGCAGATAGGACCTCACTGTTTAAGGCCTCATTGGAAATATTCCTATATAGGAAAACTTTCATGGACTTTGCCTTCTGCAACGCAGAAGGATGGAAGGCCGAGTCAACCTGGCTGCTGTTTGACCCCTGGGTTCCATGGAGCATAGCTTTGTTAAACAATATGGATAGAGAAGAAAGCCACTCCTCCTTCACGTGTTTCTGTAGACCACTTGAAGAACCAACACAGTCTGTAGCAAATCTATATGTTACAGGTAACTACTTTAATCAAACACATACTGAGAGAGCCAGAAATAGAACCCAGATCCTCTGACACCAGGCCTCTACCACTTGAGCAAGAAGATGGCTTCCTAGCCTACTCCTAGTGAGTCCATCATCCTCTCAGAATGGTCACCTGCACACTAATTGCGTAGTTAAACAAATCCATTGAATTAAAGGGGAGGATTTCAAAGGCACAAAGGGCAACTACCATGAACTTTCAGTGGACATTGGGCCCCTCGCCTCCCTTTTGTGCCTTTGAAAATCTTCCCCTACATGTGTACCTTGGAGTCTGAGTTCTCCTTTCAACTAGGCACATAATCAACCCACTGTGCATACGTATCTGTCAACTAAGCATTTCTTTATAACCCTTACAGCTGCAAGGACTGGCTTTTCAGAGTTATTTATTGCTGCATTAGCATTTTACACAGTTTTTCCTTGAGCTAAGTACAGTCGGTGCTTGTTTTCGGCACCAGCGATCCGAGAGGTAGAATCAGTGTTCTGAAGGGGCTTGGCCTTGTATTCTTTTGCCGTGTGCCTTTTCCTCACATTCAGAAGGTCTCAAGTTTGAATGCAATGTTCTCTTTTCCATTGCACTGGCTTCAGGTGTGTAGTGCAGAGATCCCCATGATCAAATATACACACAAACACAGCATATCAACGTTTCCACATAAGCAGCTCTGGATGTAGGACAGTACAGAAAAAGATCAAGGCCCAGATTCTCATAGGTAGTTAGGGGCCTAATTCCCATTGATTTCAGTGGGAGTTTGGCTCCTAAATATCTTTGGGAATCTGAGCCCTAATGACTAGAGCTGGTCAGAAATTTTCCCATGAAAGATTTTCTCATTGGAAAATGCTAAGTCATCAAAACTGAAACTGTCCGCGGGAAAGAGTTGGTTTATATGAAATTCCCATTTTAAATAATTTTTGAAAAAAAGTTTCCAAGTTGCCAAAACATCCCAGATTGACAAATTTTCAATGAAAAAGTTCCATTTTTTCCAGTCAAAGTGCTTTTTAGTTTAGAAATTTAAGTTAATTTATAGTAAAAAAAAATGTATTTTTAAGTGCAAATCAAAAGTAAAAGCATTGAAATGAAATGTTTCTAATGACCTAACCTGAAAACATTTTGGTTCATGAAACTTTTTGAGATTTTTGACATTTTTCTCCTGATTCAAGAGGGGAAACATTTTCAAAATCTTGAAAATTCTCATGGGATGGGAAAAGCATTTCCCACCCAGCCCTACCAATGACACATTTATCTGATTCTTTCCTTTTCCTCCCTCAGATATGTGATCTCTAATGAATACCAGCTTCTGGTAACTACTGTGGACTGTCTTTTCTAAATGCCTTACCTTATGTAGTACAGTTGTTACTGAAGGGAATTTGGCACTGGATGTTGGCACTGGAAACTTCAGCTCTCTGTTTTTCCCCTGAACACAATACTGAAAATCACCCTCACTTCCTTGCCCGTGTGCCTGATCTCAACTTGAAGAGACCATCTTGACACTTCAATAGCCATGTCCAGTCAGTCTTTGAGACCACCACTGAAAGTGACCAGTGAGGTGATGGACATATCTCTCCACAGAGTCCTGGACTGAAACGACCAGCTGCACTTCACACAGGCAAAACTGCCTTTAAAAGCCCTGTTTCCCTTTATTGTCTGTAACCTTCGTTGTCCTCATCAGTCCAAAGTACTTTGCAGCCAAATTCTGCCCTGCTTTGAGTTTGCCATGCCTCCAAATTTGGGTGATGGTCACAGATTTGAAATGACACCAAAGATGACACAGAAAGACCACGAAGCAGCCTGCAGAAAGGTGTTTGGACTGGAGCGTTTACTTGGTCAAAGAGACTGGGGAAACCCTGAAAGAGTCCTGAAGTGGCCATGACTAGCGGGAGACTAGTCACTGCCTGGAGACTAACAGGGTATGTCTACACTGCACCTGGGAACGAGCATCCTAGTCCAGATAAACAGACTCGTGCTAGCTCCCCTGATCCTCTAGGCTTGAGAGCCCAAGCTCCAGCCTGAGTCACACAAGCCACACGGCTATTTTTAGCATGCTAGCACATGTGTGTCTGCCTGGGCTGGGAGGCGTGTAGACATTCCCACAGAGGCAGAAAACCTTGTGGCAGAAGTAGCTACTCGCTGAGGTTGCAGTCCTTGGTCGACTGACAACGCTTAGTGGATCATAGTTGGAGAACCACTTGTGTGATGTCATCTGGCCACAGCAGCAATTCGAGACCCTCACTAGGCTTCTAAGTCTGGTTCACGGAACCATCCACAGGTAGGATAGGTTATTTAGTTGGGATGATTTAGTTGGGGATTGGTCCTGCTTTGAGCAGGGGGTTGGACTAGATGACCTCCTGAGGTCCCTTCCAACCCTGATACTCTATGAGTCTATGATTAAGTCTGTCTATACAGCTGGTCCTAGGAATGGATCGCTTGATGATTACCTGTTCTATTCATTCCCTCTGAAGCACTTGGCATTGGCCACTGTCAGAAGACAGGATAGTGGGCTAGATGGACCTTTGGTCTGACCCAGTGTAGCCCATAGGATTATTTTGCTAGCTATTATATCCTACTGATCCAGCCAGTAGTATCAAATAATGTTTCTTTTTCTGAAATTAATCTATTTCATTCTTATATTTTATCAGTATTAATTCCTTGGAAATTAGGATGCGTTGAGCCAGGTGTTTCCTAATAATAAATTTTGCTGAAATGCTGAAATGCAAGAAGACTACCAGTCTGTAAGATCTGCTAAGATCTGCTATATAGCAAAATATGTAATCAGTTAAGAATATGTCAGCATAAAAGCTGGCAACCTTTGGCACAGATAAGAATGGTCCCTGAACTTTGGGGAACCAAACGGAGGAACTATCCACCTCATTCAACAGGTTTATCTGACATCTACAACTGGTTGGTAACCACAGGGTACACCACAACTTGGAGGTCACCAAGAGAGCCTAGGTTGGCACTTTTGGAGTGAGATAATCCTTATTAATATATTTAGAAAGTAAGTGTCATAATGCACTAACCTATAGGAGAAGGGTACCCATAAATTTCTTAGGGTATGGAAATAAGAAAGTAAGTGTCATAATGCACTAACCTATAGGAGAAGGGTACCCATAAATTTCTTAGGGTATGGAAATAAGATTTGAGTATAGTAGTTTGGGACTGAATTACATACTCTCAGAATCTTATAAAATGCCTTGTAAGGAAGAGACAGGAGGCTCTTCTAGCTCCTGAAGCTTTGGTTTCTTGGAGTGCTTTTTCCAGTTTTTCTATATTCTATCTATCTATCTATCTATCTATCTATCTATCTATCTATCTATCACTATCAGCTCATCTTGTGCAGTATAGTATAACTACACAACATTCCTAACTACTGGGGAAGCCAGCACCATTGTGTTTTCGGGCATGCCAGGAGTGAGGCTGGTCCTTCACCTCCTATTACCGGGTCTTCAAGGAAGGGTGTGAGTATGTTAGGTTAAGGTACTTATAATAGGAATGTTACCACCAGGAGTTTTGGAGTTATAAGTTTCATAGCATTTATTATTCTTATGTTAATTTCAATAAAGTTTTTATTAACTTGGTATTGTCCTCAGTGTACGTGTTCTTGCCAAGCACCCCGAGAATCCTCTCCCGATATAGAACTCTCTGAGTTCTTGAACTCTGTAGTCTGACTTGGATAAGAACCTATAAATCTTCTGGTCAGATGTGATCAGTGGCGAGCCATAACAACTAACCCATCAAATTCAGGTCAACACCAGTATGGCCGTTCTTATGGGACTAGGAGCACAGAAAGGGCACAAGAGATTTTCTGTCTTAAATGAGGTTCTACTCTGGAAAAAATAAACAAGGACAACATTTGTAACTTTGCCCAACAGTTTCCATTGGCTCCCCACCACCACCACCATCACCACCCCGGTGACATTTTGAAATTTGAAGAATTTTTACCAGTTGCACAGCTGGTTTGGGGGATGAGGCGAATATGACGGGGGAGATTTATGAAAAGTCTCAACACTACTTAGTCTGAACTTCAATTTTTTACTCAAAATCGAGCAGTTTCAAAAACTTGTCAACCAGCTGTAATCACAAGGTCCCACATTCTATTGTCTCTCGGTACCTTGCCCACCAAGTAGAGACTTAACTTGATGCACAGCGAGTCCCATTGAAACCAATGATTATTCGTGAGCGGAAGTCTCTGCTAGGTTGGGGCCCAAACTTGGCCAGTTTACAAATAAAATGCTGATTTTCCTACTGGCGAGTGCTGCAAGCTCAGTCTGGAACGACTCTCTGGGCCAGTCCCCGCTGGAAGAAAAGGTTGCTTGATCACTTGTTGTCATTTTAAAGTGCTAACTACAACATTTACAACGCTAGTGTAGACAGAGCAAGATGTGTTTGAACACAATCAGCTAGTCAAGGTGAACCCTAGTGGAGCGCCTATGTTACAACAGGACTAGTTAACAACTTGCCCTGTCCATACTATGTTTTAAAAACGTTTTAGCCAACGTTTATTGTAACAATGTGCTTTTTTATCTAGCGTGGACAAGCTTTTTTCAGACTTGCGCCTGAGCAATAGAACAACGGAAACCCTACAATCCTTGGAAACCATTTCTGTTCCTGATTCAACAGCCAGACTGGATCATGATTCAGTCACCCTTATCTGCATCTGTGTTGTGCCAATAGGAACAAAGAGTAGCAAAAATTTATTTACTTGCTTTAGCAACAAATCCAGCTCTCCCTTAGAGAAGAAGGCCGGTGCGGTGGTTCAGATGCTAGCTTGGGACTTGGGAGACTTGGTGCAATCCCTTCCTCTGCCACAGAATTCCCGGGTGATCTTGGGCAAGTCATTTAGTCTCTCTGTGTCTCAGTTCCCCATTTGTAAAATAGGGGTAATAGCACTGCCCTTCCTCCCAGGGTTGTTGGGAAGAGCTCACCTACTATGGTAATGAGGACAATAGGAATACCTGAGGTGACACTGAGCAAATGTAACGCCAACAGACCCTGGTCAGTGGCTGGGATCCAACCTGGGCCCTCTGGAGCTTAATACGGAGCCTCAACTGCATGAGCTAAAACATACAGCTCTCTTAGCCAAGGCTGTAGCAGACTTATCGATCTCTAGCTGATCTAGATGTCGCTAGAGGGGGACAGAGTGCTGTACCAGCAGGCCTGGGCTTCACAAACTCAAGGGGCAGATGAATTAACTAGGAATGTTTCACTTATAAGCACTTTTCTGATGTCCACACTCAACACTGGGCACTACTTAGAAATTGGCTAAGACCATCGGTAGCTTTATGCATTATGAAACCTCAGTCCAGAGGAAATTTGGGTTATTCATGCCCATTCTAAGGACAGACTATTTTGCAGTTCTGAGGCTGTTTCTCAGAGTGGTAGGGTAATAACATCAGCCTGAATTGGTTCCTGCTAGACTAGCATTGCTAGTTCAATTAAGAAAAGTAAATACAGCGATTCACTTTAAACCACGCTTTCTTTTTCTTGAGCAAGGTGTGCAACGAGCTCCTTTGCTGCAAAGATAATTAAACTTTAGCTGGAAAACAGCTGAGCTATAGTTCACATGGGGAGAGCAAAAACTATAATAAAATACTGTTGTAATGAATGTTAGATTCTTTATTGAGGGTGCTGGAGCCAGTAACTGCCAGCTCCCAGACTAAGTAAAGTCTGTGCTGACACCCAGGGCCTACATAAGAGCTGGCTGAGTCTAAATAGCCATGAGAAGGCGCATCTGAGTACCCCGCAGAATGTTGGAGTGGTCCTGAGTACCTAGATCATTAAGCTTTAACGGTCACGCTTCATATTTCGGTTCTGCTTATGACTAGCTTATAAAGAACTAATGGATGTTTGATTATATATAGGGTGGGCAGAATTCAGTTTTTATATATTTTTTATACTTTTGATGGGTAATATTGATTGTTTTTATGCCATTTTTAATTGTTATTGATTTTTAAATGTCCACAGTTGTGGGAAATAACGGGAGGGGGGGTCTAAAAATAATTATTTAATGATTGTAGACATTGAGCTTCAAGGTTAAAGATTTATAACCGTTAAAACACAAACTATCAACATCATATGTCAAAATATAGATTCCAAGGCCAGAAGGGACCATTGGGATCATCTAGTATAACACAGGCCAGAGAACTGTCCCAAAATAATCCTTAGGGCAGAGCTTACAGAAAAACATCCAGTCTTGATTTAAAAATTGTCAGTGATGAAGAATCCACCAATATCCTTGGTACACTCTTCCAATGGTTAATTATTCTCACCTTTTAAAATATATCCCTTACAGACAAAGTAAACAGTAGTAAATCAAACTCTTAAATTTTCAAGCTGCATTTTTCTTACTTGGCCTGTGTGTACCTTTTGATTATTACCAGTGGAAATATTTCACCAGGGCGCAGTACCCAGCCTGTCTGACTCACGAAAGACCTCCCCACACCACAGCCTCTGTTTGAACCAACGCCGATCAGAAGAAAGACTTACAAAAGCATTGAAAAGGTGGTGGGAGACACACCTAAACCCCTCTGGACAAGGGTGACAGGATGGGACAGGGAGGCATCTTCATTAGCATACAGAATGGAGAACAGAGATTCCAAGGCAAGAACCTCACTGAACTCTGGGACCAGAAAAGCAGGAAAGCCCTGCACACACCCAGCTCAGTAGTTATCAGACCAATTCTAGTAATAAATCCTTTACTGGTATCCAAAATACTGAAGCTGCCTATTTGCATTGTGAGCTCCCTCGAAGGAACACCGCCCATAGCCAGGAATAATCATTCCTATTGTCTAGCCTGAACAAAACAACATTGGTATACTCCCTTGAGCCAACAGTTTACTCATAAACAAATCTAGTGTTCTCCCTTGAACCATTGTTCTTTCCTTAGAAAAACCCCTACCCATGCACAAGTAAGTGCTCTGATACCTGGATCCAAAATCCGTATCAGTTCCATTGGGACTTCATCTTCTCCTGACTGATCATGCTGCCTGTCTCCAGCACTCTGGACCCTCAACCACCACCACCACCTGGGACCCCTGATCAATTCAAGCTTCATGGAGTGGTGAGAACCCATCTCTCCCTCTCTTTCTCTCTCTCTCTCTACGTGTAGCCTTCTGACCCTGACTTGTGTGATCAGTTATAGTTTTCTAAACTTGACTTTTATAATCAAATTTAAATTAGATTTAATATTATAACTGTTTTGTTTGTTTGGCTCCCTTATGGTTATTACCTGGCAATAAATAACTTTCGTGGTTAAGCTGGTTGCTTCTCTCTCTCTCTCTCCCCCTTGTGGGTGTTTTTTGGCTTCCCCATTTGCTCTGCAGCAACGCTCCTCATACCTGAGCTAAAGATCCCTGCAGCGCCCAAAAATCCTGTGGGGTTTGCTCATCAAGTGGGTTACGACCAGAACAATTGTAACATGAAAGTGGGGATAGGGACGTGCTGAACCTGCGGCATATGAGGGTGGCAGATTGAAAGGGCTGCTTGGCCCAGCCTGTTCAAGCATACTCTGTTCCGGTGCGGTGCCCACGGCATATGAGGGTGACAGCCTGGAGGTGCTGTTCAACCCAGCCTGATGAGTCCAGGGACATATAAGGCGTCAGCTTGGGTGTGCCAATTAACCCAGTCCTCTCAGACGTGCTCTGTTAATGTGGGTGGGTGTGGGTGTGTTCGTCTGATTCTGGGGCTGGAAGAACCCAGCCCTGGGGAACCTAGGTCCTGCAGGATAGCTCCATTGGGAGGGGACTTGCAGCAGGGAGAAGTAGGGCTCCATATGAGAACACCACTGACACACGCAGTACATGACAGAATTACAGAACCCTCCCCCAGGAGAGTAACCCTAATAAATGAGTGTACCCCAAAGCAATGGGCAAATCTGGTAACACTAGTGACTGATGGAATTTGCTGTCTCTCTGTTCTGATTGTACGGGAAGGCGTTTGTCTTGCTGCCTTGCCTTACCTAGCCCTTACCTTGCTGTTTCAGGGGCTCCTTCCTTAAACATTTACTCAGCTACGATTGCTTGCCCTTTTGCTGAGGCTTCCCTTGATCTCGGAGCTGCCGTCAGTTGCTAGTGGGCTGCTTGCCTCTTATCTCTCGCCTCCACTCTTCATCTGCTGAGCCCCAGCCATTGCTAACCCGCTGATAAACAAGAAGCTATTTTTACGCCGCTGAAATTAATCTCTCACTTCTTGTGAGGGAGCTGAAAGCAGAGGCTGATTGCATCCTGATTAGAGCTCTGCCCATCAGATATGGCTCCTGCTGCCACTCTGCAGTGAATTGGCAATGTGGGCTGCTCTTTCTTCTATACAGTCCAGTCCTATGGGCAAATGTTCTCTCTCCTTTCTGCCAGCCTGTGAATAGCAACGCCACATTCTTGCACGCTGACTCCCGTTCCTACCCCTTTCAGGGTGCAATGCTGCATTTGGCCTACCTATGCATATGTCTGTGTAACAACCACTCACCTTAGTGATCTTCCAGGTTTGAAGCTGGGGCCTTCTTCACCACAGACATCTGCCACTTGAATCGAAGGAGTAACTCCATTAACTGGCATCAGTAGTAGGCTGTTATCGTCTGGTGGACCGGCTGCTAGATGGGAAGGTGGAACCCACTGCACAGAATAATATGTGAGCTATGCAAGGTCATAGCCTCATTTGATTTGACTCTCTCACCAGCTGAGAATCTGACCCACAAAACAAATTCCAATGGGAATGAACTCATCCCAACTCCTCCTGCCTAAAACAGAGCGACTCCCTTCAGATCACCTACTACAGATGCTCTCTGTGGTTCTCATGGATCCCGGCTCAAGCCAAAGGGCAGGACAAACACAATCAGTCTAGTCACAAGACACAGGGCTGCACATATCGATCCTAGTGTCAGGCAGTGAACTTACACCCATAGAGATGGGTGGCAGGACTGGGACTTACTCTGGCATGTGCCCCCTGCAAGGGGGAGGTGAATGCAGGATATTCACAAAGGGCCTGATCCAGCAAGGTGCTAGGTACCAGCAGCTCCCTCTGAAGACAATGGGAGAGTTGATGGGGTCTAGTCCAGAGCCAAGCTCAGCCTAGGGAAGGCTCCCCTGGTACTGCTGCTCCCTCCAGCTCCTGACTGCAGCCTTCGTTAGGTTGTTATGCAAGGTACACGCACAAAGAGCTGCATTCAGATCTCCCTTACACTAGTGATTCCCAGGGAGTTACTCTGACTTTGCCTTGGTGTATGGGAGAGCAGAATTGGGTCAGTCTGCCATACGATCTGTTGCAGTAAGTGTTGAAACCAGCCCTAGCGCGAGCCAGATGCTCAGAAGACGTAAACAAGCGCAGCTCCATGGAAGTCAATGGAACCATGCCTACTTCTGCCAGCTGAGCTGCTGGCCTTGCTGCCCGTATCCAGCCAGTGCCGATTCCCTCTTAAAGAAGTTAACTTTCCTGAAGGGAAAATGACCATATTATTAAAAGGGTCAGGAACCCAAGCCTGCATTACTCTGAGATTATGCCGTCATCTCCCATGCTGCATGTCTCAACTGCAACACCTAAATTACGTGGTCAGCTTCTCCCTCAGTTTCTGCACAGCATCACACACAGTGTAGGCACTCAAATGTATTTCCAACCCAATACAACGAGCAGTCACTTAACGCCAACAGGCCCTGGACGTCGGCGGGATCGAACCTGGGACCTCTGAGTCTTTGTGAATGAGCCTCAACTGCATGAGCTAAAAGCTGCCTGGCTCTTAGCCACGGCTGCAGCAGACTCGTCAATCGCTAATGGTGTAGGTGCCACTAGAGGAGGACAGAGCGCTACACCAAGCAGGCCTGGGTTACAGTCAGTCATTAAAATGTTCTTACAAGGCACATGCTTGTGGTTCAGAATATTTACTTGGCTCATTTGGCCCTAGTGAAGTTAACCAAAACTGGAACTTGCTTTACTATGACTCTGTGATCCTAATTCAGAGGGGAAAGACAAGGTGGGGGCAGCTGGACTCCATGGCACTAACCTAGATTGCCTTCGACGTACTGACACCTGCTTACTGATGTGTGCTGGGGTCTTGGGGAGGACAGCTTACAAACCCAGGAGCTGCCAAAGTAGAAATAGGCAGGGTAGTACTTCAACCTACACCTTCTTGCATCCCCCCGTTGGCTGCTTTCCTCACTACGCTCCTCTTCTGGTGCCGTGGGAGGTAGGTGACACCATCCTCTGCTCCCTTCTGGTCACCTGGTCTTCCTTAGCCTGTTGCCGCCAATGGGCCCAGTTTGGAGGCGAGTTGAGAGAGGGAATGAGGCTTGTCAGCTTCATGCCGGCAAGTGGGTAGGAGTCTTATGTTCGTGTCAGGCATTGTAGCACCGGGGGTATCTGAACGAGTTGAAACCACATTAAGAGACCAATAATCTTTTTTGCAGACAGAGAGCCCTCTTCACCCTGCACTGCCTGCCTCCCCTAGAGCTGGCAACAGGTGGCGCCACTCACCAAACAAACGCTGCTTCACTTCCTATTCCCACAGCCTCTCTTTCAAACCACCCGTACCTGAAACCTGGCTAGTGTGGGAGGCCCATTGCAACATGTGCCAGGGAGAGGACACCGGCCTAGGCTAGCCACTGAATACAGCCCTGGCAATGTCCTTCCTTCCCCACGCATCCAAAATGCTAAGATGTTGTTTGTTAAGATATACCACTTACCAGCCATCCCCATGAATTTGTCAGATGCATTTTACATTAGATTTCCAATGACAAACTGACATTAAGGCAATTCAGCAGCATCCATCTTTTCTTTTTAAAAAATCTGATTAACGGGGTAACAAAATTGTGTATCTTGTTGCCGGCAGTGCCATGGGATATTAATAACAAGTGGTCGGGATGCATTATTTAAGTGCCAGTAATATGCTAGGCTCTGTGCAAAACACAAGATATAGACAGTCCCTACTTTGAAGAGCTTATGTACTAAATTGGTAGAGTATGTGTTGCATCTCTATCAAGTGGTTAGTCTGCATAAAGCATTCGTAGATAACAAAGCCAAAAGGGACTATTGTGATCATCTATGACACAGGCCATAGAATCATAGAATTTTAGTGTTGGAAGAGACCTCAGGAGGTCATCTAGTCCAATCTCATGTTCAAAGCAGGACCAACCCCACCTAAATCATCCCAGCCAGGGCTTTGTCAAGCCGGGCCTTAAAAACCTCTAAGGATGGAGATTCCACCACCTCCCTAGGTGTTGAGAATAGGCCACTTCCACCTTAATTGAATTGGTCTCATTAGCACTGGCCCCCCCACACACACACTTGGTAAGGCAACTCCCATCTTTTCATGTGCTGTATATTTATACTGCTTACTGTATTTTTCACTCCGTGCATCTGATGAAGTGGGTTTTAGCCCATGAAAGCTTATGCCTAAATAAATTTGTTAGTCTCTAAGCTGCCACAAGGACTCCTCATGGTTTTTGCTGATACAGACTAAAACGGCTACCACTCTGAACCTGTCACCTCCCTAGGTAACCCATTCCAGTGCTTCACCACCCTCCTAGTGAAATAGTGTTTCCTAATATCCAACCTAGACCTCCATCACTGCAACTTGAGACCATTACTCCTTGTTCTGAAATCTGCCACCACTGAGAACAGCCGAGCTCCACCCTGTTTGGAACCCCCTTTCAGGTAGTTGAAGGCTGCTATCAAATCTCCCCTCACTCTTCTCTTCTGCAACCTAAACAAGCCCAGTTCCCTCAGCATGTCCCGCAAATAATTCCTGTTTGAACTAGAGCATATCTTTTAGAAAAGCATCCAGCCTTGATTTAGTAGGGTAACAGCCTGCTAGTGCGGCCAGGTTACAGAATTGCTCCTTTAGCTCAAGAGGCAGAGCTTGGACTTTCATGCTAACGGGGATGGGTTCAAGCATTGCTGATCTAGGGGAGGGTTATTACAGTCTAAAAGACAGAGCAGGAGGATAATCTGAGGCCCAAATCTTCAGACGTGATCTATGATTTTTGGGGGGGGTAGGGTGAGGGGCGGCGCAATTCAAAACACATAAAAGGATTTTCAGAAGGCGCTGAGCGCCCTCCCTCTGACCATCAGTCCCCGGAATCACTTTGGAAAGCTTAAGCAGCCTGGAAGTGGTACAACTAGGAGGAAGTTGTGTAGTCACAGCCTGTCCTGCAGCTCTCCTGTCACTCACTACAGTCAACACAGCATTTCGAAGGAGCTTGCATTCGCGGAGGCAGAGGTCACTTCTGTTTCAGCCAGCAAGAACGGCCCAATTTTTAAGCCCTTTTGAAAGAGGGATTTCCGAACAGCCCATTCAAATATGAAGCATGGTCCTGTGGTCCCACAGCCACAAAACAACTTTTTTTCCTTCTTTTTCCTCCTGCCTGCGGTTGGGGTGAGAGCAAGGGGAAAAGTGTTTCAGTTTGACACGATTAATTATTGTTTAAAATAGAAAAAATATCCCTGGGGCATTAGTCATTACCATAGCTGATTACTGGCTCTGCTGAACATTAACTACTTGTTGGCTTTGGGACAGTTAACTAATAACAGACCATTCATTCATTTCTGATAAGGCAGGGTTTTTTCCCCCCCACTGATTAGCAGAGAAGTGGGCACCAGCAACCCATAAAACTCATAGCAGTTAACAGGCCTCCTGGGAGTTGGGGTGGGGTGAGTGACTGGCTTTCATAATGTGGGAAGAGCTCTGTGGCGCTAGGAATTATTTTGGGGGCACTTCTCTGGCCTGTGTAGTGCAGGAGGTCAGACTAGATGATTGCAGTGGTCCCTGCTAGCCTTGAACCTGTGAACGTAGGGCTTTCCAGATGAGCCTAGTCGGAACACTCCCAGCCGTAGGGAGGATAGAGTGCAGATCCTGTGTATTCCTAACACCCAAGCCCCCTACCTCCCCTGTGCTGGGAGTTCCCTGGGTGCTGGGACTTTGACAAGAATAAGAGGCTGGAATTGAGGTGTGTCATTGGTGCGCCATGGTTTAGTTATAACCCCAGGGGGCACGTGCTTTGCGGTTTCTCTGGGTAGATCTTGTTGCAAAGGGCAGGGGCGCCCTGCTTTCCTCCATGCCTCCCACAAGCTCTCTGTGTGCCATCCTCTCACCCCCTCTATTTCCCTGCAAACCTCCCCCACCATGCCAGGGGCTCGGTGTGACCCCAATCCTCCTCTTCCTCCCACACCCAGTCCCCATTCCCTCCTCCTTGCCAGCAGCTCAGTTTGAGCCCTCAGTCCCACTCCCCTCTCCATGTCTCCCATTCCCCTTCTCCCCAATGGCAGGAGCTCTGTCTGCCTCCCCATTCCCACCTTCCCCTCCATGCCAAGGGCTCTGTTACCCCCCACCCCCCAATCAGTGAGTGGGACATTGCGTGAGGCCAGGAGTTTAACCTCAATCTTAAAGTCCTGCTGTATGGCCAGTCTTTGTAGCAGCTTTGTACCAACTGTTGTTTAGAGAGGGATTTACCGTTACACTGGTACAACTCCCCCTTCCTAGCGGGGATGCAGTTATACCAGTGTCAAGGTGCTTTAAGCTGCATAGCGTATTCCTTGTCTGATGTGGGAATAAGCTATCCATGTATAAGCATATTTATGCTGCAGCCACACCTCGGGGGGAGGTATTGAAGAGGTACAACTTGTGTGTGGACAAGACCTTCTTCCCGATGAGTCCAAACAAAAGAACTTGAGAAAGAGAGCAGATCAACATCAGCGCGATTGGTAAAGGGAATGATGCCCACCCTCAAGTTGGGGTATATACCCTAATACCATGGCAGGCGTGGGAATAGTTTGGGGTGTGTGGTGTAGAAAAATCTTATCCGAATAAAGAGCAAGAGATAAACTTAAGGAATTACTGCCTGTTATTATTGCTGTGTATAAAGTGCCCCCCAAAGTTTGTCAGGCATGAATACAAAGACCTGCCCCAAGAGTTTATAATCTGAACTTCTACATAGGAATTGCTGGACTGGCTCAGACCCTGTACTCTAACCAGTATTCTGTCTCTGGCAGTGGTCAGCACCAATTGCTTCAGAGGGAGGTGCAATAAACACCCTACAGATTTCTTCTGAGATAACCTGCAGTTTCTTCCTGATCCCCAATGGCGAGAGGTTATCTTAAGCCCTGAAGCATGAGGCTTTATATCCCTTCCAAAACCTGCCATGGTTTTTATCCTAACTACTATAGCTCTGAATATTGTCATTAGACTTCTAAAGGGCCATTCCTTTTTTGAATCCTGCCAAGCTATTGGCCTCAATGGCAATGAGTTCCACTGGCCAAATACATGTTGTGTGGACAATAATTCCTTTTATTGGCTGTCAATGGCTGGCCTTGATCGCGTTGTTGTAACCCTTGTCCTATGCCCCTTTAGGCACTGATTGAGCATCACAAGCAATAGAGGAATAGGGTGTGGAGGGACCAGGGTTCGAGTAATAAAATCACTTGGTTGATCAGTAATTGCACACCCCCCTCTTAATAACTCTGAAGGTTTTTTTTCAAATGCTAAATTTAACTCACTTCAAAGGTAACCGTCCCGTCGTCTGTTCTGAAATTGGGTCTGAGCCTTGTCCGTTGGTATGATTACGATACATTTTGAATCTGATTTTCAGGGCGATGGCTGTGCACTTTGAAACTTTGCACCTGCAGGAGTTTATTAATAGTACAAAGGCTTGTCCGCTCGTGGCTTCCTTCCAGAATAGCTATTCTGCTTTAAACTCACTCCTTCCCTTATTCCTGAGCAACGCTCATGCTGTAGACTAGCCCGTACGGCCATGCGGAGAGACCCCAACAGAGATACTTGTTCTGTCCGTACAGCATCTAGCACATAGTAAGAGAGAGAATCCCTGCCCCTTATTAATTATTATTGCTACTATTCAAGTGCTAATAGTCTAAATAGACGGGGTAGAAGGAGAAACAAAGGTGAAGCGATTTACCCAAGGCAGGGCAGCAGGCCAGTGGCAGACACAAGAATAGAACCCCGGTCTCTGAGTGCAGTGCTTTACCCATTGGACCATCCTGCCCCAAATTTATTTCCATGAGAGTCTGCCTTTAAATGGAACTGTACTGCGCAGGTGTGAAGCGAGAATTGTGGCACCCGAACCCCAACTGGTGCTAGAGCTGTTGGGTCGACAGCTCAGGGTACGTCCAAGCTGCAAAAATAGACCCGCAGCGGCGAGTCCTCGTGCTCACATCAGCTGACTCAGGCTCCTGCTATGGGGCTAATAAAAACAGTGTAGACATCCGAGCCTGCGCTCTGAGACCCAGCCCCTCTTGCTGGGTTTCAAAGCCCGAGCCCAACCATCTGCACTGCCATTTTTAGGCCCGTTGCACAACCCCCGAGTCAGCTGACCCAGACGATGAGACTCACTGCTGCTGTTCCCCCCTGCAGTGTAGACGTACCCTCAGACGCTGGGATAAGAGACTAGTTCCAATTACACGAGCCTAAGATTAAGAGGGGCAACATGGTGCAGTGGCTTGCGTCTGCATTGGGTGTAGAAAATTGGCTCTGAGTTCCAGTGCTGACTCTCCTTTTGACATGCCGGATGGTTCGGGGCAAATCATTTAGACGCTTTGTCTGCTTCTAAGCCAGAACTGAGCTGGCTCCAATCACACACCTTTACAATGCTTTTCTACCTGGCCTTTTCTGTCTGCTCCCCCTTAGGCTAGGCGCCTCTTTCTGCTACCTGTCCCACAACACTTATCCAATCCTCAAATCGCCAAAACTCCCTCTTAGCTCGGCATGCATTTTAGATCATTTCTCTCCTTCTCATCCAAATCTCCACTGATCTGAATATTTGACATCCAGGTACCCAGTTGGGAAAAAGAGAGATGTAGCCTTTTATTTTATTTAAAGTGAATTTTGTAATGCGGTATTACACCACTGTGGGTTCAGCTCTGGCCACTACAGTTTCAAGCTTAACAGAGTGAAAGTCACCTCTGCTATTTGCTTCAGATTTAGAGTCCCAAGAAACACATGAAGACCACATAGCCATTCTCAAGTTCCAGTCTGTTTTACAAGTTTTATTAAAGTTACAATTAAAGTTATGATTATCCAAGCATAGAGAAATTCTATACAGACCTAGGCATAAGTTACAAATATAGTTATACTCACATCCTTAACAACAGTATTAGGGTCTGATGGGTCTCTCATGGATTGATCATCAGTAGAGGGATGGTTTCTGCTGGAGTCTCCCAGAGGGAGCTCAATTTTTCTAATCTAGGCACCCCCTTTTATAATGTGATTCTGACTATACATCATTGGCATTTCTGCACATAGTGAGCTCTGCGGTTAGGGCATGTGTCAGAAAAATATGATTAACGGGTATCTTGTAAGCAAAAAAATTACTTAGACTGTTAATTTTTCACAATATCACCCACTGGCACATCTTTTCCCGTAATCTTAGGGCATCGGGTTATTCTTTGGTCACTCACTTATATCAGGTTTCAGAGCGGTAGCCGTGTTCGTCTGTATCAGCAAAAAGAACGAGGAGTCCTTGTTAGTCTCTAAGGTGCCACAAGTACTCCTCATTTCTTTTCACTTATATCAGCAGTTCTTACCTCTGTGGCCTAGTATGGCTAAGCTAAAATCTTGCAGGCCTTAGCCGGTAGGCCTTGCATTTCAACCCTACTTACTTAGATACCATGATTATTCCCTCTACATAGGGTGACCGGATAGCAACTATGGGAAAAAAGGGACAGGGGTGGAGGGTAATAGGCGTCTATATAAGAAAAAGTTCCAAAAAGCGGGACTGTCCCTTTAAAAATGGGACATATGGTCACCCTGCCTCTACATACTGATCAATCTTAGACTTCTATAACCCTACAGTTTAACTCTATTTAGCATACAATGATTATATTTGACATAACATGTTAGTTAATCATAACTTCATACAATACACGAACAATACACTAAAATCATTGGTTACAGAGGACAGCAGGTGTCACCCAGAAAAGCTCATGTTCTTTCAACTACTCCAATGTGACTAAGACTAGAATTGTGCAGAGGACAGTGGTTCCATTGCGTGGAGGATATTGGAATTTCGAAATATGGCTTTATTCCGATTTGGAACAAACACCTACCGTTTAGACATATTCTGCCAAACAGAATCAAAAAATGTATTTAGAACAGGTTTCAGAGTAACAGCCGTGTTAGTCTGTATTCGCAAAAAGAAAAGGAGGACTTGTGGCACCTTAGAGACTAACCAATTTAGTCTCTAAGGTGCCACAAGTCCTCCTTTTCTTTTTGTATTTAGAACAAATATGAACATCTCGTTTGGCATTTCACTTTGAAATTGTTTACCAGGTGGGCTGGCAGGAAAACAGGCAGGTTTTTACTGGATCCCTGCCTGACTTCCATTACATCTTCATTAAAATCAAACCACTGCCAAAAAACACTCCGGTCTTCGAGGGAAAACCATTCCACTGGAGAATTTCTGACTAGCTCTAATTTAGACCTTTGTCTAGCATGAGTCAACATACAGTATCCTTTCAGTCCATTTGTTTGTTGTGTATTGTCAGTTGTTCCTATCCTTTCATTTCAAATTTAATAAGAGTTTTAAAAGAGCAAATTCTCATGTTGCCTTTATAACTTTACCATTTGCGCTTGTTCCCAGCAATAGGCTGCTCTGTGGAGTTCTAATTTCAAGGCCTGTATAACAATGCCGGAAGATGAAGCAGGATGTAAGGGGAACATTGATATTTGCTTAACGAATGGAAAGTAGGGAAGGAAATTGCAATAGTATTTAGAGAATGAATAGGCTTTTTCAGTGTTGTTTGTGTTTCACTTAGTTTCGAGTAGAAACCTGAAGTTTTCCTCCATTGCTTTGCTTTACCTGAATGAGGAGATTGAGGCAGGACAATTTTTCTTCTCTCTTTTGTTGCACTCAAATTTAAGAGCCAAATTTTACTCTCCTTTTCACCATTGTGATCCCACTGACTTCAGCTGGGAGTTGCTACAATTTCCTGGGGGCGGAATCTGGCCTAAAGACAAGCGTGTAGATTTCTATTGCAGTCACAGCAAGAGGGCATCACTGAGATCAGGGCCCCATTGGGCTAGGTGCTGTCCACCCAAATAGCAAGTGGCAGTTCCTCACCCAAACAGCTCTCAACCCCAATGGGCCTGGCGATGAATCATTATGCCCTTCTTACAAGTGAGGGATTAAGGCACAAAGATTGTGACCTACCCAGGGTCACACAGAGAGACCGTGGCAGACCTGTGAATTGAAGTCAGCTCCAGGCCCATGCCTTAACCACAGGATCCTGCTTCTTCTCTTAGCAGCAGCCAGTTGTAGATACTAGGGGCCCAATTCTGCCTCACTTGCAGGGGTGTAACTGAATGGGAGTTATACCCACATGAGTAAGGGCAGAGCTGGGCACGAGATCTTCACCCCCCAAAAAGTCTAGATGAATGAATGAGTGGCTTGAGCCAGTCCTGGGCTGGTCAAGCTCCCCATATGGCTATGCCTGTGCACCTTAATCCTGATCTATGACACCACCTCCCTCTGTTCTTAACTCCTTCTGCTCTGCCAACATGCCTCGTTCCACTCTACTCTGTGCTGATAAGGTCTCAGCTGGAGTATGGGTCCAGTTCCGGGTGCCACATTTCAGGAACAATGTGGACAAATTGGAGAAAGTCCAGAGAAGAACAACAAAAATGATGAAAGGTCTAGAAGATGATGACCTATGATGGAAGATTGAAAAAAATGGGTTTGTTTAGTCTGGAGAAGAGAAGACTGAGAGGGGACATGATAGCACTCTTCAAGAACATAAAAGGTTGTTACGAGGAGGAAGGAAAAAATTGTTCTTGTTAAGCTCTGAGGATAGGACAAGAAGCAATGGGCTTAAATTGCAGCAAGGGAGGTTTAGGTTGGACATTAGAAAAAACTTCCTAACTGTCAGGGTGGTTAAGCACTGGAATAAATTGCCTAGGGAGGTTGTGGAGTCTCCATCACTGGAGGTTTTTAAGAACAGGTTGGACAAACATCTGTCAGGAATGGTCTAGCTATTATGCAGTCCTGCCTTGAGTGCAGGGGACTGGCCTAGATGACCTCTTGAGGTCCCTTCCAGTCCTATGATTCTATATTTCTATGATTATTCCAGTCCTGCTCCCTCCCAACTCCACCAATGCATCTCAATCCCTGCATCAAACCCTATTATTCCAGTCCTTGGCCTATGCAAGTATTGCCAGTTACACCACATTGTATAGTGGTTGTGTGCTAAATGTGGCAGGTGGCATATGACAAGTTGCCAAGCGGATAATGCCTGGCCATAATACTTCTTGAATCTGAACTCCAGACATAATAAATGCATGCAGTAAAGGTCCATATCTGGAAGGAGCTGAGTATTCTCAACTAGTATGGACTTCACCGGCAGTTGAGGGTACTCAAGACCTCACTAAATTTGGTCCCCAAGACACTCTATCTCTAAAATAATGGATCTTACAACCAGTTTGGCGGAGGGTGGGGATAGAGGAAATTATGGCACTCTTCCTAGCTCCACCCACAAAATAAACTCCACCCACACAAGACACTAATCACAACTAAAGTGAAAAAAATATGATCATGCATGTTCTTTGGGCTCCAAATCCATCCATCAGCTCATGTTTGGCTTCCCCACTGGACGTGTTGAGCTTTGCTTCCCTTTGGGGGCCTGAGATACCCTACTGGGCTCCTCTAGGCCCTTTAGGTTTGGGTCCATGATTGTGGGGTGGGCAAAAGTTGCCTTACTGTCCCAAGCCCACTCACTAGTGGTGCCAAAATCAGCTGTCATTCATAGTAAATTGTTCAGATCATTCTAATATAATTCTTTCTCATGCTTTGAGCAACGAGATAGTTAATACTTTTGTCAGCTTTGGCTGTGTAAGTTAGTACTCACTGAGATGGACGGAGCAGAATACATACCTCTCAGAGTTACCAATTCAGATTTTGGAAAAGCAGGCCGATGTCCCTGCAATCATTAACTTCAAAACCATTGAACCAAGTGTAACAATGAGAAACTGACTTCTTGTTTGTCTTTAGAACAAATGAAAGTTTAGATTCCGGAAAAGAAAAAAGCAATATGGTACATCAGATTGGCTGAACTGGAGACCTGCCTACAGATCTGCAACGAGTTTGCCAATCTAAGTCCCTGGGAATAGACAGACTGTGCCACAATAACAAGTCTGTCAGCAAATACATACGTCACCAAAGCTATCAACCTCTGTAGTACCCAGGACCACCAGCACAGAAGCCAGTGACTCTCCCATTTCACTTAATGAAGTAACTTCGTAGTTGTGAGGACAGCTGGTAGAAATTGTCCGTACAAAATGTTTGTTCCAGCAAAAATGTCCTTTTAGAAAAAGGACATTTTCATGAAAAGATATTGACATCTTTGAAACCTTGCCGTTTTTGCAGAGACTGCCACAACATCATGAATATTTTTGAAATCAAAATAGTGTTCAAAATAGCTATTGACATTTTTGTTTACTGAAAACATCTTTGATCAAGTTTCTGAGTAGCAGCCGTGTTAGTCTGTATCTGCAAAAAGAAAAGGTGGACTTGTGGCACCTTAGAGACTAACAAATTTATTTGAGCATAAGCTTTCATGGGCTACAGCTCACTTCATCGGATGCATGCAGTGGAAAATACAGTAGGACGATTTTATATACACACAGAACATGAAACAACGGGTGTTATCATACATACTATAACGAGAGTGATCTGTTAAGGTGAGCTATTACCAGTAGGAGAGAAAAAAAAACCTTTTGTAGTGATAATCAAGACGGGCCACTTCCAGCAGTTGACAAGAACGTGTGAGGAAGAGTGGGGGGGGGGGAAACATGGGGAAATAGTTTTACTTTGTGTAATGACGCATCCACTCCCAGTCTTTATTCAAGCCTAATGTAATGGTGTCCAGTTTGCAAATTAATTCCAATTCAGCAGTTTCTTGTTGGAGTCTCTTTTTGAAGTTTTTTTGTTGTAATATTGCGACTTTTAGGTCTGTAATCGAGTGACCAGTGAGATTGAAGTGTTCTCCGACTGGTTTTTGAATGTTATAATTCTTGACGTCTGATTTGTGTCCATTTATTCTTTTATGTAGAGACTGTCCGGTGTGGCCAATGTACATGGCAGAGGGGCATTGCTGGCACATGGTGGCATATATCACATTGGTAGATGTGCAGGTGAACAAGCCTCTGATAGTGTGGCTGATGTGATTAGGCCCTATGATGGTGTCCCCTGAATAGATATGTGGACACAGTTGGCAATGGGCTTTGTTGCAAGGATAGGTTCCTGGGTTAGTGGTTCTCTTGTGTGGTGTGTGGTTGCAGGTGAGTGTTTGCTTCAGGTTGGGGGGCTGTCTGTAAGCAAGGACTGGCCTGTCTCCCAAGATCTGTGAGAGTGATGGGTCATCCTTCAGGGTAGGTTGTAGATCCTTGATGATGCGTTGGAGAGGTTTTAGTTGGGGGCTGAAGGTGAGGGCTAGTGGTGTTCTGTTACTTTCTTCGTTGGGCCTGTCCTGTAGTAAGTGACTTCTGGGTACTCTTCTGGCTCTGTCCATCTGTTTCTTCACTTCAGCAGGTAGGTATTGTAGTTGTAAGAACACTTGACAGAGATCTTGTAGGTGTTTGTCTCTGTCTGAGGGGTTGGAGCAAATGCGGTTGTATCGTAGAGCTTGGCTGTAGACAGTGGATCGTGATTTTAAAAAAAGATAAAAATGCCATGAAAACTGGTGTGTTGAAAACTGTGTTAAAATTGTAAGCTCTCATTTTAAATTGTTAGGGGCTTTTTCTGGTCCTGTTGGCAGGGGAGGGGGCTCTGTGGGGAAGCATGTGATCTGGGACTTTGCTCCAGCAGTCAGTCTGCAAGGAGACAGCCTACAGCAAGGGAGTGAGTTATGCCTCTCTACCTTATGGAGCAGCCTGCTTTGTCTCTCTGGTTTGGGCTCTTATGTGTTAGAGTTCTGGATTTTAAGTAATAAAGTCGCACTATGTTGCAACCTACCAGACATCTAAAAACAAATCCTCTGATATTTCTATTTGTGTGCCATGAACATAACCAACTTCCACGAGAAATGGAAAATAGGTCCGTTTTGAACCCTGTGAAATGGAAACAAGTTTGAAATCTTCCTCAGAGCATTTCCTGTTTTTCTGCCAGCTCTAGTTGTGAGTAAGCCACATGTTCTTATCCTTGCTTACCTTGGCCACTAGTGGGAGGCAGAACATTTCCTGTTCTGCTGCCAGGCATTGTGTCCACAAAGGCAGTGAACTGCACCCCACAACGGCATATTGCACCCCGTAAAGGCTGTTTGTAGAATGAGGAGAGAGCGGAAGTTGGCTTCAGGACATTTCAACAATGTTACTTAGCCAAGCATAAGAATAAAGGAGCAGAACAGGAGGGAAACTGTCTTTAGAACACTTTTTTTTTTTTTTTTTTTTTTTGGGCCACAATTTTAGTTATTTCCAGTTTAAGAATATTTTCCAGCTCCTTATATTTGACTCGCTCTGGGCTATAAATAGAGCCAGTTAAGCAGCACTGCATGGCTAATGAAATTTCCCTTTGATAATACAAGTTTCCAAATCACACTTCTGGTCTTTCCTCTGCTTTGAAGTCATGTGCTGTGAGGTCCTGTGTGGCAAGGAGGTGAGCGCCCTCGATTCCCACAGCGTGGTCTGGGAGGATCAGCCCAGCTGTCTTCTCTCATTATACTGGAATTGTGAAAGGAATTGTGAGTCAGATGTTGCAGTGGGAGGATCAGATCCTGAATGTTATTGGTCAGGCATAAGAGATGGTCTTTCTGTTTTCTCCAACGTGCTCCGTGCAATCAAGGAGAGGGGTCAGATCTGAACTGGTGTAAAGCAATTCTCCTCTGACTTCGATGGAGCAATGCTGATTTACCCCAGCAAAGGATCTGGCCTGAGGCCTAGAGGTCAAGTAGCTTATTCATTGGCTTCTTTGGCTGTTGGCTGCAGGGGCAGCCAATGTACTTTCGTTTGGGAGAGTCCCCTTCATCTGCAGGTCGAAGAGCATAATTTCCATAACGATCTCATCCATTCTTTTTAGCTCTTGCAGATTTAAATGAGGAAATTAGAAATTCATCTACGGCCTGTGTTATGCAGGAGGTCAGACTAGATGATTGCAATGGTCCCTTCTGGCCTTGGAATCTATGAATGTAGGAATCTCCTCTCAGGCCACTAATGAAGCCAGGTGCCAGTTTTCCAGTTAAGCAATGCAGTTCTTGAGTGTAACTTTTTTAAAGGGTTTAATCCTCTCGAGAGCTTCCAGGGCTGGCCCGTGAGGACACTCTGGCAACAATATCAAACAAACCCCCATGACGCCTTGTGCAAGAACCGGAATGTCAGAATTTATTTAGGGCTTTGCGTCCAACTTGGTAAAGTGGATGCTGCCTGCAGTTAAGTTGTGACACTGGGGCTGGACTCTGCGGTCCTGATCCAGGTCCACTGAAGTCACTGTCAAAGCTTTCGGTGGTGTAGGTTTAAGCAGACAGTAATTGTCATAGGCTAAGCAGTGTCAAGGCTGGTTCAGGACTTGGATGGGAGACTTAGCTTAGGTGCCGCAGGAAGTGGGAGTCAGTGATCCAGTTGATGGTGCTCTTCCATCAGTCAGAGTCCACGTTCGATGTCCAAACCCAGGCCGTGACCATGGATGGTCATTAAGAAGTTGAACATCACTTCTTGCAAGAGTAGTGAGGCAGAGAAGGGAGCAAGCCAGTGTCCAAGTTTAATCCTGATGCTTTCTGTCTTCTTGCAATTGAATTCCCTGCACTTTTGGTTAAATCAGGTATGGGTCACTTCCTGTGCTAAATAGCCATACTGATTCTCCTCCCAGTCACGCCAGTATTGCACTGGTGGTATTTCAACAGCTCCCATCACCGTAATTCTGGGGTACCTCACAATCTATAATGGAGTCATCCTCACAACCCCAATGGGGAAGTGAGGCAGGGAGATTAAGTGACTTGCCCAAAGTCTCACAGGAAGTCTGTGGAGGAGTGGGCAATTGACCCTTGTCTTTCATGCTCCAGGCTAGTGCCCTAAGCCCTAAACTATCCTTCCTTTCAAAGGAAGGTAACATTATGGCCCTTTTCCAGATGGGAAAATGGAGGCACAGAAAGGTGACATGACTTGCCCCAGGTCATTCAGAAAGTCAGGGTCAAAGCCAGGACAAAACCTAGGTCTCTTTTGTCTCAGTCCACTACCTGATCCATTGGATTGACTGTTTTCTTCCAAGCCTTCAGCTTGGCAACTCCGTTTCCTGTGCTCTGCCACTCAAGCGAGACCTTGTGCTTCCTTTCCCAGTCGCACTCCTGAGCATGGACTCTACCCTCTGTATGGCAATGAAGCACATGCCTCCGGCAGCCGAGCCAACGCACGGGTCAGCAGCTCAGCAATTCCCCTACTGATTTACCCCAATGGAAATGGATTCGTTCCACTTGCTTGGATATCTGCAGGCCAAGCTCAGTTAAGGAACTGCTGATACCTCATGGAACACTCTGGACAAGCTTTCTGATTCAAAAACAGTCTGTCTAGGTAATACACTACGTTTCCTTATCACTGCCATCACCAGGGCATTTGCAGGGAGCCAGGAGCTGGCTGCTTCTCCCCATCTGAAGTCAGAATCCTCCCTTTGGCACTTCAGTAAGTGTTCCTGGGGAGTTAAGAGCATACAGTGTCTTCAGGTCTGGATCAAGCAGAAGAAGTAGATGAATTCCACAACAGCAAGTGTCCTGCTATTTTTTTTAACGACTATTGAAGGACTTCTAAATGAAGAGATGTAATGGAAAATGTCTCTGAACATAAGAACATAAGAACGGCTATACTGGGTCAGACCAAAGGTCCATCTAGCCCAGTATCCTGTCTGCCGACAGTGGCCAAGGCCAGGTGCTCCAGCAGGAATGAACAGAACAGGTCATCATCAAGGGATCCATCCCCTGTTGCCCATTCCCAGCTTCTGGCAAACAGAGGCTAGGGACACCATCCCTGCCCATCCTGGCTAATAGCCATTGATGGACCTGTCCTCCATGAATGTATCTAGTTCTTTTGTGAACCCTGTTATAGTCTTGGCCTTCACAACATCCTCTGGCAAAGAATTCCACAGGTTGACTGTGTGTTGTGTGAAGAAGAACTTCCTTTCATTTGTTTTGAACCTGCTGCCTATTAATTTCATTTGTGTTAGGAGAAGGAGTAAATAACAGTTCCTTATTTACTTTCTCCACACCAGTCATGATTTTATAGACCTCTATCATATCCCCCCCTTGTCATCTCTTTTCCAAGCTAAAAAGTCCCAGTCTTATTAATCTCGCCTCATATGGAAGCTGCTTCATGCCCCTAATCATTTTTGTTGCTCTTTTCTGAACCTTTTCAATTCCAATGTATCTTTATTGAGATGAGGCAACCACATCTGCAAACAGTAGTCAAGATGTGGGCGTACCATGGATTTATATAGAGGCAAGATGATATTTTCTGTCTTATTATCAATCCCTTTCCTAATGATTCCCACCACGCTGTTCGCTTTTTTGACTGCTGCTGCACATTGAGTGGATGTTTTCATAGAGCTATCCACAATGACTCCAAGATCTCTTTCTCTGTATTCATAATACTTTGCACTTCTATAATGCTCATCCGAAGCAGATCCCTAAGGAGCACATAATTGACCACTCAGATCTACTGATGACAAGTGTTATGTATAAGCTTAGTATTATTACTCACAGAGTAGCCAGCACCTGGAGGTTTCCATTTTGGATACTCAAGTAAAGGGCCTCTCTGGGAACTGAATGAAGACAGCCTGTTACTACATTTATGGGCCACGGCTCAGCTGGTGTAAGTAAGCATAGCTCTGCTGAAATAAGTGGAGACGCACTGACTTACACCCTTTGAGGATCGGAACTTATATTTTAGCAGAGGAGCTTTCAGCGTGGTGCTGGCGAGGTAACAGAGCATCTCTGCATTGCAAAATAAGCTTTACTAGATCCTACTGCTGGAACAAAAACAGCATTCCAGAAGATGGAACGCAAGACGGGCTGGGTCCTGGTCCCATTGAGGGCAATGACAGAGGCCCTAATGACTTCAGCTGACCAGGATATGTGGCCCATTGTCTCGAAGCGATAGAATGGCTCTGGGACTTGGTATCTGAAGTGGAAGCTTTTGGTCTTCTGGTGATGATGGCAACTCATTGCCATCTGAAAATGGTCCAAAGGCTTCTCTGAAAGGAGCTGGGACTTGGACACATCCTATCAAGTAGGTCTGGACCATCTCATAAAACCCACCGTCACTTAGCAGTCTTATTGGCATCCTCACCAGAACATCCGTTTTCACATGTGCATGGGATCATGTCTCCCACTAGTGGTGGACCCCAGCCTGGAAAAGAGTCGCCTGTCTACTGGCAGCTCATGAAATCATTCCTTTAACTCAAACCAGTGCTTTGGCTTTTGGTGCTAGGGGCCCAAGGTTCAGTCCCTGCAGATGAACGTGGTGTTTGAATGTTGCTCTGTGTCTCCTCTCAAATCCCAGAGTTCACTGCAAGTTTAGGGCTGAAATAGACTGGCAAGATTCTGCAGGAGGACAACTGCATGGCAGAACCTGTTCTTTGGATAAGCAAAAGATATCTGCCTCTCGCGCTCTTCACTGGCACTGAATGCACTTTAATAAATGCTACAGTGTTATCCCTAATTCCCTGAGTTTGAGGTCAGTGCTTTAACCACAAAGTCATCTCTCCGGGGAAAACTGAGTTCAGTTCCAGGCTTGCCACCAACAACTTGGCCAAGTCACTTAGCTTCTGTCGCAGTTCCCCATCTACAAAATGGGTACAATATATCACTACCTCATAGAAATGTAATCTACAAGTACTTGAAAGATGCTCCGAATTCTAAAGTAGTAACGGTGGGGGGGCATCATA
Organism: Chelonia mydas; assembly: GCF_015237465.2. Lineage (NCBI taxonomy): Eukaryota > Metazoa > Chordata > Testudines > Cheloniidae > Chelonia > Chelonia mydas. The sequence continues at coordinate 256,485,472 of NC_057850.1, forward strand.
TAGACACCTAGAAAAGAGAGTCAAATGCAGACAGTGAAATATATACATCGTGTTCTGTCATTTATTTCCCCCTATAAATGGATCTGGTGCGGTGCAACTGCCTTGCTGAATTGCATTCGTCAGTTTCATTCCAGCTCTCATTTACCCTTGCTCTTTTTGCAACAGATCTCTTTTTTTAAAAACATCTGTCCAAAAGTTCAAGTAAAACTGGTTTATTTTGAAAGCAGAGGAAGCTGTAGTCAGCTACTGCAGCACGGCTCACTGAGAATGTGTGTGGACAAACCCTAGTTTAGCACTATGTGATAAAAAGAAAACTAGAGATGAGCTAATCAACAAGGATAAAATAACTAGGGTGACCAGACAGCAAGTGTGAAAAATCGGGACAGAGGGTAGGGGGTAATAGGAGCTATATAAGAAAAAGCCCCAAATATCGGGACTGACCCTATAAAATCGGGACATCTGGTCACCCTAAAAATAACCCACCTGAAACTTCCAGTCTCTCTCCACCCTATAGTTCACTTTTAATGACCTGCCTCTACAATGTGATTTCAGCCAAGACCCAAAGTACCAAGAAATTGTCATGAGTACTTCTGGCCAAGTATTAGAAATCTCTTGGGAAAAATTGAATGGCACAAGATTCCCAGACCAATGTTTCAAATAAGCTGCAGGGAAGGGAGTCCCTATTCACGCTAACTTCCTGTTGTTTCTCAGAATCCGCTGAGGTACTTTTTACACTACAGTAAATGATAACTGGACTGGAGTTTGGAAGTAGGGAAAGAAAGTTCATGATGTGGCGGAGTTTGCTGAGGACTCACAATTATTTGTTCATTGAATCTAGAGAGAATGGTGAGGAACTTCAGAAAGATCAAACAAAGCTGGAAAAAACACTGGGAGACATGTTATCGCAGCACACAGAGGCCTTAACCAAGCTCAGGGTTCCATTCTGTGTGTATATAGGAAGAGTTTCTCTACTCTGAAGGGCTTCCTTTTGTCTGTCTCGTTTATTGCGATTGTAGCATTATCCCTGTTTCACAGAGGGGACGTGAGGCACAGAGATCAAGTGAGTTGCGAATGTCCAGAGGAAGTCTGTGGTGGAGCTGGGAATTGATGACAAATCTCCTGGGTCCAGCACCTTTAAAAGACCATCCTTCCTCAAACCAATTAGATGGTACAATCTGAACTACTCACCCCCGGGCTGCTGGGCTCTAGCTGTTCTGCAGCCAGTCCAAACAGAGACCTGTTCGCAGCTCTTGACACCTCAATGCAAACATCCGCTCGGTGTGTTGCAGAGGTCAACACCATGTAAATAAGACAGTGGGTTATACTGAAGAATAGTTCTACCCGGAAAGTGACTGCAAAGCTGGCACCTTCCTCAACAGACCCACTTCTGGTGTGTGTTCAGACCCATCACTGAGGGTGTTAGCTGCAAAAGAAGTAAGACATTTTTGCTCCTGTTGGCCCAGTTAGGCCAATGCAGCGAGGAGGGAATGAGCTAGATCCACCCCCTGATATACAATCAGAATTGTCTACTAAATCCTAATCAAATACACACCCATGCAAATCATTTGACGGTTGTATGGTGTCACGAGGGCATAAACTGAAGACAGTTGAGTTGTACAGGGGAGAGAATCATAGAATCATAGAATATCAGGGTTGGAAGGGACCTCAGAAGGTCATCTAGTCCAACCCCCAAAGAGAACCCCCCAGAGAGAAGATGATCTTGTGGTTTCAACAATGACCTGGGTCTCAGGCCAGCTGGGTTCAGTTTCTAGCTTTTCTATGGAAGCCTGAGGCAAATCACTCCGTTTTCTGTGCCTTGGCGGTTAAAAACGTCCCTCAGCTCTGGCAGCACCATGAGAGGCAAAAGGAAAACAAACGTGGTGCCCTTTTACAAGCCAGCTTTATCTAATCTGGAACGACAGGCACTAAAATGCCTTGATGATAAACCTAGAATTATTGCCTGGATTGCTACTGAGCGGAGCCAAGCCGGTTCGGGTGCCACCCCTGCATGCTGCCATACTCGAATGTGTTTGTTTCGATTTCAGATTGAAGCCTCAAAATCTCTAAATTTCTCATTCCTATGAGATAATTACATCACATGCGATGGTGTAAATATTATTGGCTCCTAAATGCCTGGTATGTGCTCAGTGTTATTGTAGCTTTTGTTCTGGGGGGGCGGGGGGGGGGGATTGATTCCCAGCTGGAGTTCCCTGAGCTATTGCCTGTGGTTTTTTTAACTATCAACCCTGCGATGGGGAGTACTCCCCACACTAGCCCTGCAAGAGCTGCATTGGGCCAAATGGGCCCAATCAGCCAATTAGGCTGCAATCTGGGAGAACGAGGCCTGGAAGGAGGGAGTTGAGAGGCTGGCAAACCCAGAGGAGTGAGGAGGGCCAGGAGGAAAGGAAGAAGCTTGGGGGAAGGCGGTGAGATGCAGGAGGGAACCACACCTTGGCTCCTGTTTGGAAAGTCCCTGAGCCAGAACCCGGAGAAGAGAGCGGGCGCAGGTTCCCCAACCAGCCACTGAGGGAGCAGCCCCTGAGGCAGTGAATGGGAGGACTGCCTGAGGCGGCTGGTGAGCAGGGACTTTGATACGCATCCCCGGAAGGGGAAACCACACAGTGGCCTGGCTGGACGGCTGAGGTACGAAGCAGAGGCTGCAATTCCCGCAGGGAGAACGAGACAGAGTGCAACCGCAGGAAGGGGTGTCGGCCACACAGAGCTAATCCCCAGAACGGCCAGGAGGGAGCACCACCTGCGTTGAGTAGAGCCCCCTGTCACAAACCCGATCACCATGGGGGATGGGGAGGAGACTAGTAAGGGACGCCTCATGCAGGGAGATTCAGACAACCTGGCATGCGAGGCAGCATCTCAGAGGCAACTAATAGCGATGAGGGACACACCTCTCTTGAAGTCACATTAAGGCGGCAGGAAAACCTGGTTTTTGGCATAGGTTTCTATAAGGGGAATAATTAAAGTATCTGGGGTGGGTCCCCGCCTGGGTCCCCGCCCCCTTTGGAAATAATAGGGCTGGACACCACTGGATTCCACTGGGATAGGCTGGATCACACCGCCCAGGCACCGTGTGTGTGTGTGTGTGTGTGTGTGTATGTGTGTGTTGGGCTGATGGTGTCCACGCTACCAATGTCCGTGCTGTCCCTGTTCAGTCCATAGACCCGGATCTCATCCAAAGTGCTCTCTTCTGATTGCGCCTCTTTTGTTCCCCTAATGGGGCATCTGAGCCAGAGACTTTCTCATCATGACTTTCATCACAGGGAGCCGATGTCAATCAGAGACTGAGTGCTGGAAGTATCCCCTCTATCTGTCTTGGGTACTTAGATGCCCCCCATTACTCTAGTACCTAAGCACCAGGCAGTCTTCCACATAATCATCCTCACAATGCCAGTGGGAGGTACGGAAGGTTTCTTATCCCTATTCTACACACGGAGAACAGAGGCACCGAAGTTAAATGACTTGCCCGAGGTCACACTGAAAGCCTCAGGCAGAAAAGAGACTTGAACCCAGCAGCCTAAAATCCCAAGTTAGCACCTTAACCGTCCTTGCTGCTGAAAGAGAGGGGAGGGATAGCTCAGTGGTTTGAGGATTGGCCTGCTAAACCCAGGGTTGTGAGTTCAATCCTTGAGGGGGCCATTTAGAGATCTGGGGAAAACTTGGGGATTGGTCCTGCTTTGAGCAGGGGGTTGGACTAGATGACCTCCTGAGGTCCCTTCCAACCCTGATATTCTATGGAAGAGATCAGGGTGCACCCAGAGCTAAAACAGAGTGAGTGCTGGTCTCTTTAGCATGCTTGAAAATAGGGTTTCCTTAGAAACAGCCTCTCTGGCGGGCAGAGACATCCTGATGGCCTGTTGAGTGGAGTGGTAGAACTGCAGGGGAAGCTGTGTCATTCCTGCAAAGCCATTGTAAGAGGAACATAAATCTGAACTCCACTGAGAAAGTGTATCTTAGAGATGCAAAATGGGAGGAGTACCTGGAATGCTGCTTGGAAGAATTGTGGAGTGGCTTCTTTGGAAACAGCTAACAAATCCTGGAGTAAAATTAGTTCTGTTCTGAGACATTACTGGGGCCAATGGCTAAGAAGTCCAAAAGCAACTTCAGCCAGTGATTCTGAGCGCCTCAAGTTGGGCATCTAACAACCGAGGAAGCCAAAAATCACTAGTCACTTTTCAAACTCCTGGTATATGGTTTCCGTTCCCAGGAGTGTTCTCAGCCTTTGATCTGCAGGAGTTTAACCAGCCTGCCTTTTGAATTCAACATTCTGAGTTTCACCACCAAAGCCAGTAAATCAGACCAGGGATTGCTTCGAAATGTGAGCCAGGTTACTTAGCCCTTAACAAGAGGCTGCCCATCCAATGAAACTGAATGACAACCTACTTAAAACTTGGGGGAGAGAAACCCAGAATTTTCCATGGCTAACCTGAGGAACTCACCATCACAACATAGAAAGATTAGTCTCCTGGATGAGCACATCCACAGTCCCACTAAAGCATGTAATAAACACTGGTTATGCCTGGTTTCGCTGCAGACATTCTGCTCAGCTTTCATTCCTACTCCACAACATAATAGCAAAGGAAGGATGGTACAGTGGTTTGGGCAGTTGCTTTTCACCGCCCTAGGAGGCCTGGGTGTAAATCCTTGCTTTGCCACAGACTTCTTGGAGAAGTCACATCAAATTTCCGTGTCTCAGCTACCCATGTGTAAAATGAGGATAGGGCTTCCCTACTTCACAGGGGTGTTTTGTGGATTAAAGGGTGTGAGGTGTTTGGCTACAAAGTACTCCTAACATAAATGTTATTGGCTGCATGAGTGATCACAAGCGGTCGGTGCATTACAGCAGGAGACCCTACACCTTTCTCCAAAACTCATATTTTTCTAAACCCTCATGAGAGGGAATTATGAGCTTTGTCTCTTTGCAGGCAGAAAACAAAGTTGAATTCCAATTGACACCTCCAGCTAGGACAATTAACATGCAAAGGAATGGCTGGTAGACTAGAACGAAGAGAAGACAGTTTGGGGTCAGAGATGCTTATCGGAAGGATAAAACCGGGAACCAGAACTGTTTGTCCAAAGCAGCAAGTATAATCTTGACTGGCTGCAATGGAAAGAGAGAGGATGGACCTGGGGTGAAGGCATGGGCGTGAGGCTCAGGAAATTCGGGTTCCATCCCTTTCTTTCCCACTTGATCTTTGTCCCCATCTGTTTCGGGGAGGGGGAAGTGGGTACAATGGTTTCCTTCTCCTACCCTTCGTCTGTCATGTCTCTTTTCAGGGCGGGGACTCTTTCACTACATGTTTGTACAGCCCCTACCACAATGGGGCTCTGATCTTAGTGGGGACTTCTGGGGTAATACAGCACCCACAGCTGGCCCGTGTCAGCTGGCTCAGGTTGCAGAGCTATAAAATTGCAGTGTAGATGTTCAGGTTTGGGCCAGAGCCTGGGCTCTGGGACCTCCCCCATTGTGGGGTCCCAGAGCCCAGGTTCCAGCTGAACCCGAGTGTCTACACTACAATTGTATAGTCTCCCAGACTGAGCCCAAGTCAGTGGATACAGCCCAGCCCTGGGTGTGGTATTGCAGTGTAGACATAACCCTAGGTGACACTGGGATACAAATAATTCCAGAGGAGGCTGTTATATCATTTGGGGGTGACATTGGTGGAACTCGGTCCCTCTGTGACCCTTTGTGGATCAGAGGCAAAATCTGATCTCCAGCAGAAAGATGCTCACTGACTCCAGTGGTCATTTGATCATGACCGGAACCCTGAAGGATAGAGCCTGCTAGACAAGCATGATAACATGGCAGTTCCTGGCTAGGGGCAGATAAAAAGTAAGAAGGGAACTGGCACAAATTGGGTTCCAGAGGTGGGGATTAAAGTGTCTCATCCCCCAAAGGACAGGCAGATGGCTTTTAACCTGGGGAATAATCCACTTCCCAAGCCGTACCCTCCTACCAATAACCAGGGGAGAAGTTGTTTGTGTTATCAGTGCCAAAAACAGGATATCTAGGTTCCAAAGGAATTGCCACATCAGTTAAGACCCAAGGTCCATCCAGTCCACTATCCCATCTCTGAAAGTGGCTACAACAAGGTGCTTCAGAGAAAGGTACAAGAACCCCCATAGTGAACAATCACATATAACCTGAATATGGGCAAGTTTCTGCTCCCTGTCATTTATTGCTTGGCTTATGCCCTGAAGCATGAGAGTGTATATCATGTATCCCATCTAACAGGACTGTGGATCCATGAGAATGTTTAATCTTGGTCTGATTTCTTTATGGTATCTTGTGCCAAAGGGTAATCCTGGAAGGTTTTATATCTTATACCAGTCTTTAATTTGTTGCCATTCAATTTCATTGGCTGTCTCCTGTTAGAGGCTATGTAGAAGAGCACAATTTACCTCCTGGGAAACAATTAATCAGTGTAGATTCAAAGGTCAGAAGGGGTCACTGATCAGATCTGATCTCATCTGATCTCCTGTATAACACAGGCCAGAGAACTTCCCCAAAGTAATTCTTAGAGCAGATCTCTTAGAAAAACCTCCAATCTTGATTGAAAAGTTGCCAGAGATGGAGAATCCATCACAAACTTTGGTAAATTGTCCCAATCGGTTAATTACCCTCACCATTAACAAATTTACGCTTTATTTCTAGTGTGAATTTGTCTAGCTACAACTTCTAGCCATTGGATCGTGTTAGGCCTTTGTCTGCTAGACTGAAGATCCATTATCAAATATTTGTTCCCCCATAAACTGTGATCAAGTCACCCCTTAACCTTCTCTTTTTTTAAGCTAAATACATTGAGCTCCTTGTGCTTATCACTATAAAACTTGTTTTCTAATCCTTTGAACCATTCTTGTGGCTCTTCTCTGAACTATCTCCTGTTTGTCAACATCCTCCTGAACAGTGGACACCAGAACCGGACACAGTATTCCAGCTGCGGCTGCAATCATTGCAAATACAGGGGTAAAATAACCTCTCCACTCCTCCTTGAGATTCCCTCTATCATGTCCTCTCTTCATCAACCCCTCCTTAAGAGAAACAGTCCCAATCTTTTCAGTTTCTCCTCAGCTGCCCAAAGCTGATGGATAAGCCCCTCCCTAAGCGAATGCTATTCAAGGTCAACCTTGTCAGAACAGAATGTAAGCCAGACTTCTCAGAATGTTCTTTCCCCAGCCCAGAGGAAAGCCAGTGGACATGGATGGGAGGTTTTCGAGAGTCTATGTGTATGGTTCCCCAATCTCCCCAACTGCCAATCCAATACTCAATTCATGGAGGCTTTTGTTTGTAGGAAAGTCTTGTGACATAGTTTCTACATGTGGTAGAACAGAGTGGGTCTTGTGAGTAGGTTGTCGCCGGGTATTTATATTTTAAAGGCCTGATTCCTCTGCGGCTGCATATTGGTGGAGATCCATTGAAAGCAATGAATCTCCACCCCCCTTCCCCCCGATTTATCCTAGCAGAGGGAGTGGTTGGCTTATTTTATTTGGTTTGATCCGATCTGACAGTTCAGAGGACGTTGGTGGCAGAAGTAACATTACAACTGGAGACTGCCTGAACCAAACCATAAAGACCAGATCTTCAGCAGGTGTCCATCAGTGCAGCTCAGCCAAAGTCAATGGAGTGACACCAGTTTACACCCGCCAAGGATCAGCCTTGTCGCGTCTGAACATTCTTGAACTTTGATCACTTGGATCGAGAACAGCTCCAGATTTCACAGCTGGACTGGAGAGCTGTGCTAGTCTTCAAGATCAGAAGAGCTCCTGAACTTTCGGGAACATATTCTGCAATTTTCTTTCTCTCTGACCAAATACTGCTGCTTTCTTTTTTTTTCACCCCAATATGACTGAAAGACTCTCATTCAATATACTATGGAAGTAGTGATTGCACGAGGAAATACTTCAGCTTCTGGATCTGGTTTTCCCCACAGATGACTGAGCAAGGTGCAATCTTGCGGTAGGATGGCAGGCCACTGCCTTTAGGTTCCAAATGCTCAGCCAGAATGAGACACCAATTCTTCCTGAGTACCCATGGGGGGAACAGAATTATTGGAAAGGAGCAGGGGTGCAGGTGTGGGACCTTTGGGATGTCATGCAAAGGCCTGATCTCTTTCAGAATGTTGGGTGGAATGTCAATATCCCCCAATGGTTTATAGTCATGAAGTCACACACACACAAGCCCAGGTGACCAGGGCTGAGCTACAATCATTATGGTCCCCTTCTTTTCCAGCCAGGGAAATACATATACCTGTGCACTTCTTTTGGGCAACAGTGGCATCTGGTGGCTAGCTAAGTTTTGCTTTTAAAATCGATATTCAGCCCCACCACCTCTCAAGATGGACTAATGGTCAGAGCAGGGGAGAGACCTGGGAGTTGGGAGTCCTGGGTTCCACATTGGGATACGCTGGGTTAATTCATCTCGCTGTGCCTCGGTTTCTCTTTCTGTAATGTGGGAATAATGATAGATGAGTTGTGAGGTTCAACTCATCAAAGTCTGTGAATTGCTTTGAGGTGGCGAGGCAGAAGGCGTTGCAGAAGTGCTAAGTATTATTAGGGGAGTGATGGCTGGCTACCCATTGCAGTGCCTGAGAACAGTGGACTTGGACCTGCTGTTTGCCCTGGAATGGAGTTTTTGGATAGGCAGAAGGTGGAGAACTGTCACAAGGAACAGAACCTTTGGGAAGTTTCTTCTGCTTGATCTCTGTCCTAGCGCATTTCAGTCTTCCTTCAGGACTTCCCTGGCACCACCTACATGTACTAACTGTCGTGGTGTTTTGTTCTTCTCATGAGGAAAACCCTCTATTAGGAGCTGCACAAAGTTGAATACTTGCTATAAAGCAAACATGTGTTGACCATACAGCTGCAAAAACAAGACCAAAGTAAGTCAAAGAGAGGCTGCTTATGACCTAAATGAAATAATGTGTCGTGTACTTCTTGTACATGGTAGATTCTAGCAGGTCAGGGTCCTGTATCAAATATAGACTGGCTACAGAACTTACTTCTGAACAAGATACACACCAGATGTGTTCCTCATAGCATCCTGCCAGGTATGGCTAAGGTTGTTCTAAATAAAGTATTTCTCACACAGTACCACCTAGTGGCTGAACGGCATAATAGAGTTTAATATTCCATTACATCCTCCCTTTTAAGTTTATTCATAGAATATCAGGGTTGGAAGGGACCTCAGGAGGTCATCTAGTCCAACCTCCTGCTCAAAGCAGGACCAATCCCCAGTTTTTGCCCCCGATCCCTAAATGGCCTCCTCAAGGATTGAACTCACAACCCTGGGTTTAAGCAGGCCAATGCTCAAACCACTTAGCTATCCCTCCCCCAAGTTCTACATTCCTACCATTTCATTTACAAATATACACTATCACGCGATCTTTGAAGTTCAGTACATATCAGTCTAAGTGTCTCTGAATCATACTGCTTTTCTAATTACACCACCTGAACGCACAACGACATGGTCAGCTGGCTGTCCATAAGTTGCAATGACCGGCTATGGTTGGTTTGGAATCTCTGAGTCACCGCCACCTTGTTCTGCAGCCACCACTGGTAGAATTTGCTCTGTTAGTTCTTTCTGAGGAACAAATTTCAGATGTTGATGGCTTCTGTTGAACCCTCCACTGTCACTCTAGATCTTTGAATTCTGTTTCTGGAGAAAGAGCTGGAGTTGTCCACCCTTTTTCTTCATCCAATTTGATATAAACACAGTCACCAGGTTCTAGATCCGGCAGTTCTCTAAGTGACGTCTATTGTCAAAGTGTCTGTAGGCTCTTTTTTGCTTTTTTATGCGATTTGTTGACTGTGTTTCTGCCCTGCCTGCTAAGAGCTCAAATCACTGAGAGATGGATGTGCAGAGGTCCTGGCAGATGGTGACTGACAGTCAGCTGGCAAATGAGTGGCCAGAAGGGCAGCACAGAGAGGTGTGATAAGCAGCCAGCTGGGTGGCTGGTGGAGGGGCACGGTGGGAGTAGTGAGCAGGTGGCCTGTAAGTGGCCAGCGGAGCAAGTAAGGTGCCTCTGTAACCCCTCCCCCCCCAGGGTGGGAGGTGAACTCTGCAGATCACCTCTAGACTCTGGGCCTGCACTGACCAAGGGCAGCAACTGTGAGTGGGGTGCAGACAAGAGTCGGGCATGTGAAAGGGACTTTTGGGTTGCTGGACTTAAGAACCGAAAGGGAAAAGGGTGCCGCCCAACCTACTTGGGGGTGGGTCTTTTGCTCATGGTTTGTGTTTATGAACCCTGTTTGTGGTGTTTTCCCAAATTAACACCGAGTTACTTACCTCCTTTTATTAAAAGTTTCTTTTCTACACTCAGACTCTGTGCTTGCGAGTGGGGCAGTATTGCCTCTCGGAGGCGCCCAGGGGTGGTGTGTAAATTTTCCCAGGTCACTGGGTGGGGGCTTGAGCCAGTGCTGTGTTGTGTCAATGGGAAGGAACCCCTAGATATTGAACCTGGCCCTGGTTGCTGCTGGCTCCACCTGGCAGAGGGGTTACATGTCTATCTGTAGTGCTGTAGCAGAAGCCTGGCAAGCCTGAGTCCATAGACCCAGGCTCTGAGACTCACTGCTGTGGGGTGTATCTTTTTTTTTTTGCAGCACAGACATACCCTTTATTGTGTTGAACACTATGGCCTAAGGCTAAGGTCCAGGTCCAGAGAGATCTAGGTGCCTAACTCCCACTGAAATCAGGCAGCTAAACACCCGGGAGGCCCATAGCCTAAGCCACTATATTAATACACTTGAAATATATGTACTAGGCACTGGATTGAGACGAGACAGACACTGAACAGCCAATGGGTTCTTATTGATACTAGAGTAGCACCAATTGTTGAGTAGCACCTAGACGCCCTAAGCAAGATTGCAGGCCTGTTTGGTTCCTCGCTGTTCAGATACATAGTCCCTGTCGAAAGAGATTACAATTTAAACAAAGTATTGTGCCTGTGTTTACATCCCAGTGAGGATCTGGGCCTAAATGACTTGCCCAAGGTCAGACAGGAAGTCTGTGGCAGAGCCAGGGCTTGAACCCACATCTCTCGAGTCTCACTGCCTTAAAAACTAGGCCATGCTCTCTCTCAGGAAACCCACCCTTTCACCTGCTACTCCCCCCCAAGCTGAATGGAAGCTAGCACCCTCCCTGTGCCAGGTGTCATGTCCGTCTCCAGAGTGGGGTGATAGTTTTTCACTCAAACTGGAGGGGGAAATGGCATCCTTTCTAAACCAGCAACTTAAATGGGGGAGGCAGCTTTTGGTTTCATTGTCAAAACCAATAATTTTCAGTGTTGAGCTTTGGAATGTTGGGGTGTTGGGTTTTCTTACCCCTTTCTTCCTTTCTCCTACTCCCAGCCCCATTTCTCCAGCGGCTGCAATGCCATGAATAATGGCAAAGGAGTCGGAAGTCTTTCACGGTCTCCTTTTTCCACTTCTGCTTTTCGAAACCTCCTCAACTGTGGCAAGGTTCCTCAGTGTCTGAAAGGAAAAAAATTTAAAAACATGCACACACCTACACACACATGGACATCATTTTATTGCTTGTTAGTGGCAGGAAGGGTTTGCGGGGGCACGGGGAAGCAGGGTTTCAAAGAAATACTGGGGAACGGGGGTTGTTCGGTTTTGAGCCCTGCACAAGGGAAACAACTTCAAAAGTTTTAGCAAAGTTTTTTTTTCTTTTCTTTTTTTTTATCAGTTCTAAACTTGAACCATCCAGCAGCTCCCTAAAACCAGCCTTCTCTGATTTCTGTTTGCTGGCTGGTAAAATAAAAACATGGGAATCTTACACAGAAAAGCCACTCAAAATTATAACGTCCCATCACAAGTTCTATAGGAACACAAGACTGGAAAGAACTTCCAGGCTCATCAAGTCTCTTTCCCCTGCTATTCCAGTCAACACTCCCTCCCTGTCATAAATCGAGCCCCATCTCCTACCATTGAATGGAGCTGAATGACACAGTGAAATGCAAACGCTGGCCTTAAATGCATAGATATAAACCTATCCCAGTTGATTTAGTGCTCCACATGCACCAACTCCTAGCAACAGAGGCAGCCGCTCAACGGAAATAAGACAGTGGTTTTTAAGGCATTGCTTCCAGGGCTGCTCCAGGCTCTGACTTGTGAATAAACTGGATTTCAAAATGGAAAACAATTGTGGGTTAATAAGTGTGAGTAGGAGCAGAGGAGGAGGACAATCTACTGCAGACTGGGGAGGAGGTGGGAATGGACTTTTCCAGGCCAGTCGCATGCTGCGTCTGATATGAAGATTTCAGAACTGCCCCCCACCCCGCCTCCCAAGCCCAGCAAATACTAAAGGGTTATCCTGGGATGAGATCCCAGGGAAGATAAAGACTGTCTGATAAGAAAGCCACTGAAGCCTGAAGGCACCCAAGATAACAAAGTAACTGAGCCAATGTTGACCGGCAGCAACGTGGTCCTGTGGCAACAGTGCCAATGGGGATTTCTTGTTTTAGGTGGATTTAAGGCTGGGGAAAGGGCCTGGAATAACAACACGTGAGAACAAACTCTTCTCTTTGCTGCTGGTTTGTGGCTAACACCAGGGCGGTGCTGCTTCAGCAGCGCACGACCACCCCAATACTGTCCCATCTTTGTTAACGGCGCAACAACAGGGCTGCTGGTTTTCCTTGTGAGGCAGTCAGCTGCTCCGAGAGACCCGGCTCAAATCCACCTGCTTATTTCACAGAGGCTGGCAGACAGGCACTACGAGCCGAGGCCAGCTTTGAACCAACTACGTGGGACGCTAAGCCCACCACCATTCTCCAGAGCCAGCCAGTGGCCCGCGAGCCAGGATCATTCACGCTGGAAACTGATCTTTCGCTTGTTATGTTTCATCCCATCATTTTCTCCCAAAGATTCCCACCCTGCCCACTTTTAAAACTGACCCTCAGCAGGTGTCTTTATGGGTGATCTCTCCAGAGCCCCTCAACAGCCAGAAAAGGGGGAGGAGGGCTGCCAAACAGTCCACCTTCCGCTTCCCCAGCTTAGGGTGGTAATCAGGGCTAAGAGCTGAAGCTGGGTCTTTGAGGGCACGAGCCGCCAGGCCTGGGGTGTCTTTTAAACAGGCTCGTGGAGTTATTTTCAATAAGGTAGTTTGGCCCAATTGCTTCTTGCACTGTGTGAATCCATGAAACTGTATAAAACTTTTCTGGGCACTGGGGGCAGGGCTGCAGATTGGTTTTACTCTGGCCTCAGCAGCATTTACAGCAGCACCCCCCAGTTGCTAATGGCTCCCCAAGGAGCTGTCTGCCAGCTGCGGATAGCCAGAGCACAGGGAGCTCTGCCGTTTCTCCCCCGCCCCCCAGTTCTGGGGCTGGCAAGGAGCCCTCATAACCAGCCCCTCCTCTAACGGGGGAGATGAGACCATATATTTCACACCCTCTGTTGCAGCAAAATGGAGCAAGCACCAGGATGTGGTTGCACCAAGCTTCTGATGCAAACTGGGTTTCAAAATTTAGCTCCCATAGCTGGCTGCATTTCCTTCCATAATATACGTGACTCCTAACATGTGCGGCAAGATCATGACTATACTTCAATCTCATGCTTCAGGGCTTCACCTGTAGGGGTCAGGAAGGGATCCCTCCCCCCATACACCAGTGGCTAGCTGTGTTCAGGAGGGGCGGGGGGGGGGGGGTTGCTTTCCTTGGAAGAAGAGATTGGCTATAGCTGGAGGTGGGACACCGGACGGTATATCAGTGCTCTGAGGTGATGCAGAGAACCTTCTGTCTAGGTGCCTGCCTGGTGTGTCTTGCTCCCATGTTCAGGGTCAAAGTGATAGGGGTCAGGTTGGAATTTTGCCCCAGGGCAGGTTGGCAGGGACGCTGGAGGTTTTTTGCCTTCCCCTGCAGCATGGGGCGGAGCTCACCTGGGTAGATTTCACCTCATCTGTTCCCTGTCATTGCAGGGGCCTCAGGCACCAGGACACTCACCATAGGTGGCAGGTAGCTAGGGCTATACAGGGGTTCATCCCCCCCCCCCACAACCACCACCCATGCACCTTTGGCAGCAACCAAAGGAGGATGAGCAGAGAGAGTCACTGGAGCAAGGCAGCAAGGTGAGGCTTGGGGGCTCAAGTATGGTGCTGTAGGCAAAGTCCATCCTGAGTGTGACCAGCACCCAGCCAGCCCTGTCACGGTCCCATGGGCAGCGGTGGCCAGTCCCTCACTCCCCAATGCAAGCAGAGCTGGGGCGGGGGCCGGCATGGGAGAGAGTGAGACAGCTCCCCTCTCAAAACCTCCCCAGCCCCAAACTATGTTCTCCCCACCACCCTCTGCCCCCTGCCACTCCACCACCCCTTACCGCCCCCCGGGCCCTTCTGCTGCCCCCAACAGCCACATCCATCTACCCTACAGATCAGCCCAAACACCCCCAACTCCTGGCTGCACCAATCCCCGTGTCCCTTCCATTACTCCAGTCCCCTATGACTCGCCCACTGGGCCCCTCACCCCGTTAGGTCACCAGTCCCACATAACACTCCAAAGTGAAGATGGGATGCTGATGACAGGGCTTTCTCCCCACCTCTCCATGACTTCTTGGGGGGTGGGGCGGGGGGAAGGGTCAGATGGGTAGGGCCCCCCCTTCAGAGGAGCCCACCAAACCTGTATGTGGCAACACAATGGGCCAGAGTGGGGACCTGGGCCCAGCCCCATGGTGGGATGAGAGTGGGGCAGGCTTGCTCTCACCCCCACAGGGAGTCTCCCCTCCACACCAGGCCAAGAGAGAGACGGCGATTCCCCTGCCCCCCCCTCCCCCCCGCCCTGCCTACACATGCCAGGGAGAGGTTGGGGGCTGACCGTTTCACTCAGCCTCCACAAGAATATTTTCACAAGCCACCTATGCACCTCGGTGTCTCCCTCTGACACACCTTTTGCTCTCCTGAGGACTGAAATGGTTTAGTCTAAAAATCTCTGGGCTTAATATAGAATCATAGACATGCAGGGCTGGAAGGGACCTTGAGAGGTCACCTCGTTCATCCCGCTGTGCTGAGGCAGGGCCAAGTACACCTAAATGTGACAGGTGTTTGTCCAACCTGTTCTGATGGGGATTTCAGAACCTCCCTTGATAACTTGTTCCAGTGCTTAATTATCCCTATAGTTAGAAAGATTTTCCTAATATCTAATCTAAATTTCCCTTGCTGCTGATTAAGCCAAATACTACTTGTTCTACCTTCAGTGGCCATGAAGAACTATTCATCACAGATCTCTTTATAATGGCCCTTAACATATTTGAAGACTGTTATCAGGTTCCCCCCTCAGTCTTCATTTCTCAAGACCAAACATACCCTGGTTTTTAACCTTTCCTCATAGGTCGGGTGTTCAAAATCTTGTAGTGTTTCTGTTGCTCTCCTCTGGTCTCTCCAATTTGTCCACATCTGAAAGTGCGGCACCCAAAACTGGACACTGGTGAGGTCTCACTAGTGCTGAGTAGAGCAGGACAGTTACCGCCTGCGTCTTACATACATCACTTCTGTTAATACACCCCGGAGTAAGCCCCTTTCACAGCTGCATCATGTTGTTGGCTCATATTCAATTAAGGATCCACTGCAACCCAGAGATCCTTTTCAGCAGTGCTACCCCCAACCAATTACTCCCCGTTTTGTACTTTTGCGTTTGATTTTTCCTTCCTACACGGAACACTTTGCACTTGTCTTTATTGAATTTCATCTTGTTGCCTTCAGACCACTTCTCCCATTTAGCAAGATTATTTTGAATTCTGATCATAAGAACATAAGAACGGCCATACGGGGTTAGACCAAAGATCCATCTAGCCCAGTATCCTGTCTTCCGACCGTGGCCAATGCCAAAGGCCCCCGAGGGAATGAACAGAACAGGTCATCATCAAGTGATCCATCCCCTATCACCCATTCCCAGCTTCTGGCTAACAGAGGCTAGGGACACCATCCCTGGACCATCCTGGCTAATATCCATTGATGGACCTCTCTTCCATGAATTTATCTAGTTCTTTTTTGAACCCTGTTATACTCCTGCAAAGTGCTTGCAGCCCATCCCAGCTTAGTGTCATCGGTAAATTTTGAAAGCATACTCTCCACTGCATTATCCAAGTCATTAATGCTGAATGCTACCAGACCCAGGACTGACCCCAGTGGGACTCCATTAGATGGATCCTCCCAGTTCGACAGTGAACCGCTGATAACCACTCTTGGAGTACAGTTGTGCACCTACTTTAGAATAATTAGACCACATTCCCCTAGTTTTCTTATGAGAACATCATGTGGGACTCTATCAAAAGCTTTTCTGAAATCAAAGGTATGTTATGGCATCCGGATAAAATGTAACGGCCTGTGAGATACAGGACATCAGACCAGATGATCTAATGATTCTTCCTGCCCTTAAACTCTATGAAACTTAATGAATTAAATTTAAAGGAAATACTTGGATAAGACTGATAGATCAGAAGGAAGGAAGGAGTTTACCCCTGATACTGTTGAATCAGCTGGGATTTGAGAGTCTCTGTTCTAGTCTCTGAATGCACGTGCTTTTATTTCTTTATGCCAGTCTGCTACAGAATCCTTTATCTCCATGGTGTATGTAGGAGGACAATGAGAAAATGGCCCGTAATCACACGTTACCTGAAATAATCAAATAGTCCACAGAATTTGTCGATGACTGACAACAAAAAGATTTTGGCACCATGGATTCTAGTCACACCAAGGAAAGGGTGACTTTAAAAAGCCATCAGTTTGTGAGGATATTTGGCAAATGTAAAGGGTATTGAGCTTAGAGTACTCATTATAAAAACTGACTTTTTATATACACAGGCCAGCAGTCAGGTCTCAAATCTTTACCCCTTCCTCACTCTCTCTGTGATGCCAAACCAAAGCTGGATTCAATGCAGTAGCCTAGAGATTGCAGATGGGCCTGATTTGCAAGGGCTTGAGACCGCTGAAGTTCATGGTCAAATTCCCAGAGGGCGGAGATGAGCTCCCATTGTAGCCAAAGGTTCAGAGTTTTCCTAGAGTTCAGGGGTGCTTGAAAAGAGGGCTTTGCTTGGGCCTATAGAGTGAGGGGCCAGGTCCGAATCCAGAATCTGCCAATGTTTAGAGCTGGGTTCAGGCTAGATGCTCAAAGCATGAAAATATTAAAAGAGATAAACTAGGAGTTCATAGGTCAAGGCCAAATTGAGCCCTGCTTTCCACCCCCTGCCATCCCACTGAATTCGCCATTTACCAGCAAATAGCCCACTACATGCGGGAAAATGTACAGCCAAACTACTTCTGCTGCTTTCAATGTAAAGGCCAATGCCCCTGTATATCAGTGGGATTGTGTGAGATACTCCACCCTGGGAGGGGCTGCTTTTGCATTATTTCCAGCCCAGGTAGATTGCTGGAACAATCTCACGCAATCTATGCCTTTTAAGATTGCCGGGGATATTCTGCAGATTCAAACTGTCACCTTTGAGCACTGATCGGAACTGAACTGTAAACTGCCTAGGAGCCTCGCCCAGGGCCAGATGATACCGTTCCGAGACTGCATGGCAGACTCATGTACTCCCCTCTCCATGCACCTGATATAACAAGTTCATTGGAGACAGATAGTGCTTTGCAAGGACAGACACTATATGACTGTTTATGATAGCAGGGACTGAGTTACATGCTCAGCAGTTGTAAAAATAGCCCTCATTGCTCCCCGAATGACTCAGCAAGGGTTCTTCCTGGAGGCAGCGATAAGATCATCTATTTCCCTTTGCCACCTACCCATCCTTCTTGCCTGGATTAAAATTAAAAAGACAGGCGACTGCACACGGTTGGATCAACTCTGAGAACATGAGTTGTGGAGTTTGCGAGTTCTGAGTCCTGTCACACAAGAACGCATTTGTGATTAAGAACTGCTGCAATGTACGAAGCCGGTCTTGTACAGTGGGAAAGTTGCAACAGCTGAGTTGTTTATTGTGATGTCGTTTGCAGTTGGGATGGGGTCAGAGAAGCATCTAAGTGCCGCAATGCTCAGGCAAAGTTAGCCAGGGCCCTCTGGTTGGGAAGCTCTCGATTCACCCGGGGGTGAGGGGCACAGGTGCCGACTTTCTGATTTCCCCGGGGGTGCTCAACTCCCTGCTCCACCCCAGGCCCGGACCCACTCCAAGCCTTTCCCCAAAGCCCCACCCTGCCCCGCCTCTTTCTGCCCCCCCCCCCACTCTGCCTCTTCCCACCCCTTCCCCAAGCGTGCCCCGTCCTCACTCCACCTCTTCCTGCTCCCACTTTTGTGATGTACCTCTGTCTGCATCTCTTTGCCTCTTAGAGGGCCCCTGTGAGGGCTCCCTGGCTATTTGGTAATGCACTGTAGGCACGTGAATCATTAAACACAACTCACCTATGATTAACAGCGGGGGGGGGGTGGGGGTGGGGGGAAGGAGGGGGAGGGGGAGGGGAGGAGGGAAACGTTTCTTTACTTGGAATCTAGCTTTAAAGACTGGAGTTCATAAATCAAGAATGACCCTCGGAGGTGGGAGGAAATGTGAACAAGCTAAACTCAAAGTACCCTTCGGCCCTGCCTCTGTGTGACTAGAAAACAATTGTGGGACAGATCCCGGGCCATTCTAGAGGGCTCCCTGGCATGGGAAAACCCTCAGGTCGTGGCATAGATATAGCTTTGCCCGCCCTCTGATGCCCCTTTTTGGTCTCCCCTGCCCAGGAGGTGTGGCCTGAGCATGCCACCTTCTGGTGACCTCTGGCCAGCGTCAGGGCCCTTAGACTATCATCGCATGCCTGTGTAACTTAGAGCAACCTTCAGTCTGCTCTGTTACCTGAGGGGCCAAACTGGCTCCCCTGGGGACCAGGGGAATGGTGAGATGACTTAAAGCTCCTGAGGATTTTAATGGTTTGTGCGTCCTGCCATCTCGTATCAGGGAGAGGGGAACCTGTGGTTTCCTTTGGACAGGAGGGCTGATTAGTCTGGTGATTGACAGATCATACTCTGGGGCTGGATTCTGATCTCAGTTACATGGCTGTAAATCCAGAGTGACTCCAATGGCTCAGCAGAGTCACTCTGGATTATCACCAGCATAGCTGAACTCAGGGTTCAGACCCGGGTGTTTAGAAAAGCGTATCTGCTGAGGCATTGTGCTGAGATGTTGTTTAGTCAAACGCTGGCATTTTCCAGGTTGTCAATGAAATGAAGGATTGGGAAACACCTACATCGATGCCCCTGGACTCTAAAGGTTATGAAAATACAACCGGATGGAGACAAAGTCCATCAGTTCAGGAGAGTGGAACAGTGACCCTTGGCCACATCCACTGCCAGTGCTAATGAAGGTAAAGGACAAGCTAAATATGGTTCATAAAGAAAAATAGCAACATGAGGATTTTGTTCACCTGTAGGCAATGCCCCAGTGCCCTCCACTCCCCTTGGATGGGAAGCTGCTGGCTGCAGCTGCTGCCTTGGTCACCAGGGCTGTCTGTTGCTAGCACTCGAGCTGCAGGTTTGCGGCTGATGGGATGGCTAGCCTGACTGTTGTTTGCCAACAGCTGTTTAAGCGGGGTGTGGATTTCACCCAGGGATTTTGCTTCCGTGTCTTTCAGGGTGCTTCGTTCTAGAGGAGCCGCTCTCTGATGAGGATCTCGGTTTGCATGGAACATTCCTGGAGTCCGGAAGGCCACCATAGCTTCTCCCAGGTCCCGCTTTGCCTGTTGATCTCCTGGCACCGATTCTATAGAAGGTACAAAACGAAGGGGGAGATCAAGATAAGGGCACCGTGTGTTTAGTCCCTCGCTTTGTGGGAGCAAACAACGGGATCCACACAAGAGGCACCTCTGCTTTTTCTCTCCCCAGCTGTCAATTTAGGGCTGGATGAAGGTTTGAGGTGGCCAGAGCGGAAGTCTCAGCAGGACGGTCTGGCACAGGGCTTCCGCAGCTTCTGTTGAAAGAGGAGGAACAAAGGTGCTTTCCAGCTAGTGGCACCTGGCCTCCTCTGCAGCAATAGGTCACCTCTGCCATTGAGTACATACCAGGGCTTTCTGCAAAGGGAGAAATGGCCCACCTAGGTTCAGATCCTCAGCTGGTGTAAACTGGCCTTACTCCATTGACTTCTGCAGAGCAACACCAATTTACACCAGCGGAGGATCTGGCCCCTAGCTGCTGAATTATCCTGCAGGAGCCTTACAATTCCCCCTCTCCTGCAGGGAGCGGGTATCTCGCCACAGGGGCTCAGTGTTGTCCAGTGGAATGCATTCTCCACAGCAGGGCAGGTGGAACTGTAGGGCCCCAGGCCAGTAGTTAACTAGGTGTTAACCCACAGTACTCACAGGTGTTTGCTTCCCTCCATTCCTGGCCCTGCAGCTTTTTGTCCTGCTTTATGCTCAGAGGTGGCTACTGAATGAGTCAAGCTCCCCTTTAAGGGTGTTTGTGATCCGGTGAGCACAGCCCTACCCCAGGTCAGGGGCACCTGGCTGGAGATGAAGCAATCACGGCAGAGAACAGCTGGTTGATCCTCTTTTCTTTTTTTTTTTTTGGCAAAACATATTTCCAATGAAAAATGACGAAAAATGTTCATGATGCTTGAAATTTCCTGTTGTTTTGAAGAATCAGAAACCACCACAAAAATCAGCATTTTGAAAACTGGAACGTTTTTTCAGGAAATGCTTTTGGGAAATGACTCCTTCCCGCCCCCCCCCCCCCAATTTCTCAGGAAAAAATCATTTGTGTTTTTCAACCAGCAGATCCAGTTGTATCCCCCTTCTTCCCATCACTCACAACCACAGAAAGACCGACACTGGAGCATTAAATCCGGTTCCGGTGCTCAGAATTTTAAAAGGATATTGAAAAATTGGAGACGGCACAGAGAAAAGCCACAAAACTAATTTGAGTGCTGCGGAAAATAAATACTTTTACAGTGAGAGATTTGAAAAGTTCAGCCTGTCTTGCCCGTCAGAGAGATGGCTGAGAGATGATTTGATTATAGTGTCTAACAACCTTCCCAGGGAGAAAATACCAGATACTAAATGGTACCTAATCTAGCAGAGAAAGGTCTAACAAGACCCAGTGGCTGGAAATTAAAGCCAAACAAACTCAAATTAGAAATAAGACACAATTTTTTAACAGTGCGGGTGATCAACCATTGAAATCTGACTATCAGAAGCTGGGACTGGACAACAGAGGATGGATCACTTGATACATTGTCCTGTTTTGTTCATTCCCTCTGAAGCATCTGGCACTTTCAGAAGACAGGATACTGGGGTAGATGGACAATTTGGTCTGACCCCGCAGGGCCATTCTTATGGAACAAACACCCCCGGGAACTGATGGATTCTCTGTCTCTTGATGTTTCCAAATCACACTGGGTGCTTTTCTAGAACTTGAGCTTTAGCCAAACACAAGTTACTAGGCTCAATGCAGCACTGACTAGCTGAAATTCGGTGTCCTCTATTACAGTACAATAGTAGGTCAGACTGGATGATCTAATGATCCCTTCAGGTCTTGATAGGAATATCGAAGAGATCCAGATGGATTTTTTTCTTCCGGGGGATCACTGAAAAAACTCACCTCTCAGGTCCTCCCGCTGAATGTTTCTGGCTGGCGTTCACGAGAGAGGCAGACGAAAGCACAGCAATTAGGAAAATACCCTTTTTAGATTTGCGAATGGCGTCAATTTGATCTGGAAGCTGCTGAGAGGGAATAAAATATGCCACCCCTCTTTGTCAGTGCCCTTTGGCTGAGAAAAGCCGCGCTTGAACACAATTTCATCGGTGTTTCAAAGCTTTATGGCTTTTTATTGGTGGCTATTTTTCAAGCAGCCTGGGCCATAAAAGTGAGCAGCTCCCAGCACGATGTGCTCGGCTAGGCCTCTGATATTCCAGCTGACCACTTCAGTGCTCTCTTTCCCTTCCCACCAGCGTGGGCCTCAGTTAAGAAGATTCATCTGCACAAGAAGACGGTGTGTGGCTGGGTCTCTCCCAGACCATCTAGATCAGCTCCTCTGCTGTTATTAGTCACAGCCTTCACCGGATCTGGAGGTTATATATCTAAGACGCTACAGAGAAGAGTACTTATTCTCTGCTCCATCACACCGGTGTAACTCCACTGATCATAGAATCATAGAATATCAGGGCTGGAAGAGACCTCAGGAGGTCATCTAGTCCAACCCCCTGCTCAAAGCAGGACCAACACCAACTAAATCATCCCAGCCAGGGCTTTGTCAAGCCAGGCCTTAAAAACCTCTAAGGATGGAGATTCCACCACTTCCCTAGGTAACCCATTCCAGTGCTTCCCCACCCTCCTAGTGAAATAGTGATTCCGAATATCCAACCTAGACCTCCCCCACTGCAACTTGAGACCCTTGCTCCTTGTTCTGTCTTCTGATGTTGAAGACCCAGAGCTCCATGTGGTCTAAACCAGCCTCACTCTATTGGCTTTAATGACATTACACCGGTGTAGCAGAGTAGAGAGAGGTGAAGGCTGGTTAGGGTGCTAGCTTGGGAACCCAGGTTCAATCACTGATCCTGCCACAGGCTTCCTGTACGCCCTAGGCAAGCCACTTAAGTTCTGATGCTCCCACTGGTTTCAGATACCTTGAGGATCTGAGCCTTAGTCTGTCTATGCTTCTGTTTTCCCATCTGTACAATGTGGATCGTTGCACTTCCCAGGGGTGTTACAAAACGAACACACTGAAAAGCGTGAGATGCTCCGTGTCGTGTCGGGATGGGGGCCATATAAATATCTCAGGCCCTCAGAGTCAAATTCTCCCTTTAGTTACACCAGTGTAAATCTGGAGTAACAGTCATGAAATCAGTGGAGTCCCTTCAGATTTACACCAGCTGTTTCATTCTCCCCCCCCCCCCCTTTTTTTTTTTCACCTTCCATTGTCATTCACACCTGGGAAATGTTTCTACTGACTCTGGGCATGTGCAAATTTTACTTACTGGGCATGGGCAAATTTCCCTCTGTTGTAGGTTTTATGTGCAACATGCGGTAACGAAACAGGTCTACACAATATCCTCAACCGGGGCTCGGTCCAGCGGCCATTGAAGTCAACGGGACATTTGTGAACAAGATCGGGCCCTAAATACAAGGGTTCTTCCCCGCTCTCTCCCATTATGAACACTCTCATTTTCTATACGAAAACACCAACTCCTCAGGACTCCCTGAATTTATATGCAAGACTTAAGAATACAGTTACAAGGCTCAGCTACTTTCCTGTTTGTTCGTGGTGGCAAATTTTGGCAAAGCCAAGGCCCACCCTGTGTATTCTGGCCCTGGCTTTGCACATAAGCCACAACTACCAATAGCCAAGTGAAAACAAAGCAAAATAGTCCAACTCTCCCACTTAGCTCATTGAGGTTTTGTTATTTGACTCCGTTTCTGGGAACAAGTCTTGCAACACTTCTGGTTTACAATGCAATTGACAAGCTTGTTTATGTCAGGCCAGTGGCTACTAGTGATTTCCCCCACAGATCAATAAAGCCTGGGGCTGCATTAAGCAGTATGCAGGGGAGATGTGGGTACAATCCACACGCCATCACAGTGACATCGGCAGAGGAGCAGCAGAAAATACTTTTTCTAAGATGGAACCTTCGTTTCTGTGAAAAAAGAAACCACCATCCAAGGGCAAGGAAGAAACTGGAGGACGAGCGATTGTTTTATTTTCCAAAGCTTGTGTGAATGTCGGCCCAAGAATAGGAAAGCAGGTCAGGAGGCCTATTGATGTGAGACATATTTGGGCCAGATCCTTAGTAATTTACACCAGCTGAGGATCTTCCCCTTTATTCCTGTTGTTTGGTTGGGAGGGTTTTTATGCTTAAATGCCAAAGAAATTCTGCACTTAGTACAAATCCCAGAGGTCTGTTCAGAACAATAAAATGGAAAGAATTGCTTTTCGTCTTGCAGCACCTTCCTTGGTGGTGCGCATACATGTACAAACACACTCAGAGCCTCATTGTTTCCTCATTTACACCAGAGGGGTAAATCCCCTCAGTGGAACGAATCAGAACCGCACACGCTGACAGACACAGTCACCCCAGCATAGACTGTCAAGTTGGACCCAGACCACAAATGCACAG
The DNA here is from genome assembly GCF_015237465.2 of Chelonia mydas. Taxonomy (NCBI): domain Eukaryota; kingdom Metazoa; phylum Chordata; order Testudines; family Cheloniidae; genus Chelonia; species Chelonia mydas. Next base: position 256,509,500 of record NC_057850.1, read on the forward strand.
GACAGGAAGGTTAGTCCTGGTGTTAGCTGGAGACTACAGAGAGCCAGGTTCAACTTTCTGCTCTGCCTGAAGCTTCCTGTGTAACCTGGGGGAAGTCACTTAAGCCCAGATTTTCAAAGGTACTTGGGCTCCCATGGATTTCAAAGGGATTTAGGAGCCTAAATACTTTTGTGGAACTGTTCCTCATCTGTGATGTGGGGCTAATAGGCTTGCATTACCTCCCAGCGGCATGGTGATGACCCAGCAAAGACAGTGGGTGTTGGCCCTGCTTCGAGGGAGAGGGATAGCTCAGTGGTTTGAGCATTGGCCTGCTAAACCCAGGGTTGTGAGTTCAATCCTTGAGGGGGCCATTTAGGGATCTGGGGCAAAATTTGGGGATCGGTCCTGCTTTGAGCAGGGGCTTGGACTAGATGACCTCCTGAGGTCCCTCCCAGCCCTGATCTTCTGTGATGCTGCCATCCACACCCAGAGCCCGGCTGTAAGCAGCAGCAAAGCAGACCCTGAGTATGCAATGCTGGGCAGGGAGGGGGAAATGATCCGGCGGCAGTAGCGGGACTTGTGCAAATGTGCAGAGCCTGGAGAAAAGTGTAAGTCACCCACTCGCCTGGATCGGCCCTGCGCAGCTCCCTCCCTTCACAGCCCTGAAGCGCTTCCTAGCGGGCCCGAGGAGCAATGTAGCCTGCGGGCCACTGCACAGTTTAAATCCCCCTCCCCGGGGAACCGCGGCCTGCTGCCCGGGGTTTGTCGGTTCCCTGCGCAGCCTGAGCGAGCGAAGGCGCAGCGAGCGGAGGGACCCAGGCGGGGAGCTGCCGGACAGCTCGGGGCAAAGAGCTCCCGCTCTCCCCCTTCCAGAGGGGACAGAAAGCGGGCTGGCCCGGTGGGCTTTTTACAGTCAAAGCGCAGCTTGCCAGCCACCCGGGCTCGGATCCCGCTCTTTCTCAGCCCCCCTTTAAACAGCCCCCCGCTTCCCCGGGCCGATCCTCGGCCCCGTCAATAGCCCCCTTCCCGCCCCAGGCGCAAACTTCAGAACTGGGGGGGAGGGGATAATAATAATAATAATTGATAATAATAAAACCCCAACCCACTCAAAAATATCCTGCTCCCCCTTTCCAAGGAGCCGGCTTTCAAAGGCAGCCACCCCCTCCTCCGAGCCCACCCCTTTGCTCGCCTCCAAATTTTGCAAAATCTCCCTGATCTCCCAGGGGCGGGGGGGGGATATTACCCTAGAAGATCTGTTTCTGTTTCCAGCCATGCCAAGCCCCCGGCCCGCATTGCATTTTGTACGCGGGGGCCATGTGGTTCCCGTGCAGCCCCTCTGAAAGAAACCCCCCTATCAGGCATGAGCTGAGACTAGCGGGGAGGACTGGCTGCTGGGGGGGTGGGGGTGGGGTGGGGGGGAGGTGTGGACAGCTAGCCCTGTGGTTCACGGTCTGAGGGTCACATGGTGGCTGCCACTAGCCAATGGGATCCTGCCCATGCTGGTTCTTATACCTGCCTCTTTGCTCCAAAACCACACACATTCCCTGAGATCTACTCAGGCGGGCACAGAGGGGGAGCAGAGAGAGGAAGAGTTTGCATCAAGAGCAGGATTATGTCTCTCTCTCTCACATACACAGGAAGCCCTGCTCTACCTTTGCAGGGAAAGAGACCCTTTTCATAAACGAGCTGAAGGCACCCATTCACAGCCACGGGGAGCTATATATACCTAGACGGGCAGAGCAACCCTAGAGATTTTTCCCTCTCCAAAAAATAAAAGAGAAACGCACACAGCTCCACTCTGCGAAAATCTGAGGCTTTCCCCTCCTGCTCTCCAAAGATCTAGACCGCTATTTTCTTGCAACTATCACCCCTTTCAAAAAAAAAAAACCAAAAACAAAAATCACCACCCCTGGCAGAAGCCTGCTGCTTCTGCAAAAATAAAATAAAACCCATCAAATGATTTGATTCTCCAAGTTAAAAATATATCTATCTCCAGCAACAAAATTAAATCGGGGGGCATTATTTCGTTATTATTTAACTCACCCCCCCTCCTCAAAAAAAACCCACCCCCAGTATAAAAGAAGAGCTGCTCCGCTCTCTGTCCTAGACTCCTAACCAAACCTCGAGCCTTTGCTCAGGGGAAGACGGTGCCTTTTCTTGCAGCTTTATGAATGAAACTGACAGACAGCTCGGAGTCACGTTCCTGCAGTGAAACTAACAAGCTGGTAAATTTCATCGGTGCGGGTTGGTTGGGGGGAGGATTTTAGTACAGTGCGGGGGGGGGGGGGTGGAAAAAAAGAAAGTTCTGATCTCCCGATTGTCTTGTCTTGTGTGTGAGTGTGTGTTGGTTGAAGCGGCAGGGTCGGTGTGTTTTGAAGGCAACAGTACAAACGTAGTCTACCCTGGGAAGCTGGTCGATTCTCCCCGGTGAAAAGTGTACGGCCCTTCTCCTTTTCCTTTTTTTAAATCCCCTCTTGTCTGGGTGGAAGTAAACAGACCGTCCGCATGTTCATTTCCTAAGTGAGCCTAAAGCAACAGCAGCGGCAGCAAGCGGGAGAGAGAAAAGCAGCAACTTTGACTTTACTGGGCTGGGGTGATTTGATTCTTGGTTGAGGACAGGGCAAGAAGCGTGTGCGTGTGTGTGTGCAAATGGAAAAGCGCAGATTTTGGAAAATGTCATGGAGTAAGTGAAAAGAGTTTTTACTGCAACATTCTAAAATAAACTATTTAAGAGGGGGGGAAAAGAGCAGCTCTTCAGCCCATACCCAATTGGCTTTTTGAAACTGCAGATCCTTTGAGACAGACAGTGAGAGAGAGAGAGGCAAAAAAAAACCCCGTATTTGTAACGAAAACACATTGCATCCAGGGAAGGTTGACAGAATAAACCTCTTGTGGAGCTGAGCTGCCCTGAAATATACAAGCAAAAATACCCAGCAGCACTCCTGTTTGCCTAAACGTAATTGCTAAGTGAAAATATTTCCAACTTTAAAAAAAAAAAATTGTGACTTTCTGATTTGTTTGCTTGCTTAAAAAAAGCTTTTTTTTTCAAACCCCCCCCCCCACCTAAAAGATAAAATTACTAGATCTAAAAATAAAGCAGTGGTTAAAAGCTCCCCCCACCCCTTCCCACTTCTCTCTCTCTCTTGCTGTGTGTTTGCCTTTGACAAAGAAATTATTTGAACTTCCCTCTGCCTCATAAAAAGGAAGCAGAATAGCAGTTTTGACATATGGATGTGATTTTTCTGCTCTGAGACAGATGCACACACAAAACAAACAGCACCAGGAACTGCTGCTCTGACTGAACTGGGTGTTGGTGCTCCCTTCACATGGACTTTTTCCCTACATTTCTGAAACTGCAGAGATTTCCAGCCATGAGAAAGCGAAGCAAAGGACTGGGGTTTCTTGTCATGTGCCTCTCTGGCTAAAACTGTGGAAACAAACAAGCAAATAAAAAAAAAACCTGGGAAGTCAAGAAAAAGAAAAGAAAAAAAATCATCTACGACTGGATCACTGGAAGATCCTTCGTCCTTCTTACTTCCCTTAGAGATCGTGGATGCTGCAATAAGTCTCTTGGATATGGGATCATATTTGGTTTATCACAGCCTGGGTTTGATCCTCTGCTGCTCGGTGTTGAGTTCTGTCTATGCTCTGGTAAGTTGTTAAATCTTTCTCCGGCACATTCTCGAGCAATTGTTTCCTTTAGCTGAGGCTGTTTCCTTGATGAGTAATTTACTGTATCAGGATTTAGAAACAGCAAAGCGCTGGCTTTTTAGACGAATGGTTGATTTTGCTGGCAGATCTTTTGCACTGAGTCCTTGCTGCTGTTAGTCCGAAAGCGGCTACGCCAGATGAAATTAAAATGACTGTACTTTCGGAAGAATTTTCATTACCCATTTCCAAATTACTTTGACACTGATTTGAGCCAGCTACTGGAAATAATTCTAGGATCAGCCCCACTCCACCCACTACCGAAAAGCATCCTATTAATGGGGACAAAATGTTTGTCCACTGTTCCGGATGACAATGTTAGTCTTAATTTAATCATGTTCAAGCTTAATTTCAGCAAACAGTTGCTTTCTACTCTGGGAGTGACTGTACAGTAGAATACTGGATCTGCTTTGCAGTCCAGAACGTCAGCGCATGGATGGCACATGGTTTATACTCAGGGGAATGAAAGTAGTATTAACCCTATATCATCTAAGAGTGTGTTCTGTCTGTGAGTGTGTACACATATAATATAGAGCGATTTTACATGGTGAGACGGCTCTTACATGAGGAGCTAATCTCTATAAAGACAACTATCTTCCTGAGTGGAACAAAAAAGAGGTTTATGTCTCAGGGTGATACAGCCAAAGGCGACTTGCTCTGCTCATCCTGATGGACGAAGCTAAATGTCACAAGGCATCAGGTTTTGTACATCAAAAACCACACTGTGTGCTCCGTCAGCCACTAGGTACAAGGCTATTACATGCGTCTTCCTCGCCCTGGCGTTGTTATTGCTGATCATGTTTGATGCTGGGCAAATGGGTAAGGAGGTCTGGGGTGACTGCCTACGGCCATGTCCGCTTTAGATGCAGACAATGAACATTGCTTAGAATGGGATTTAGTCCCCTGGCCCTCACTCAAAAAAAAATGCCTGTTGAAATTCACTGGGGAGTTTTGCCTGTGTTAAGGACTTGGACCCATTGCTCGGGGGTGCGGCAGAAGGTTCTGCATAACGTAGCTTTATATTTTGCTGGTGTGTTGTGTTGTTGGTGTGTTGCCCATGCAATGGCTGTGAGTGAAACAAGAAAAACCAACCATCACCACAGACATTCAGACTATCCCTAGACTCGCCCATCTCTGCCTCTTGAGGGGTAGGAACTTAGCCGTATTTGAAAGAAAATCAGTGCACCATTGCAGAGATGTGCCAGTCGTGGGCCAGTGGCTGTAGAATGCGTGGGATTGAAACAGCTGATGTCTGATCATGTTTCTTCTCCCCGGGTCCATAGATGATGGAACTAGGGGTGCACTGCACCCCCTGACTTGAAGTGGTTTCCATCGTATACAGGGTTTACAGTGGCACCCCCACTATAAAAATTGTTCCAGCACCCCTGCCTGGGTCTGATGTTGAACAGACCAAAAGCCAGCATTGTCTGTGACTTCCAGCCCGCTTGGGGTTATATGACTATAGTTAAATACGTGCCACCTGCTAACATCACATTTCTCAGACCTGCTCCAATTGAAGTCAACAGCAAAACTCCCATTGACTTCAACAGGGAACCCCGGCGGGTGTTGATGGAGTATGGTGACTTGAATCTGCTACATCTGTGTTGCCACAAATGCTGGGAGCGAGCATGGGCAGGAGGATATGCTGTGCTGGCCATGTCAAGCCTCCCCTGCTCCCCACCACGCTGACACACACTGATTCTGCTACCCATGCGCTGCAAAAGCCTTGTTATCACAGGGTTAACGAGCAAACAGGCTGTCTGAGTTCTTGTGGCTTTTTAATGGCTATTTTACCAGTGAATTATTCATTGACAGAGACCGGAGCTAGAGAGAAACCCCAGCAAACAGACAACTTCACTTCATATGCTCTGGGATTAACTCTGCAGCATTGCCCAGAGACGGAGATTCTGGCATGGGACTGTTGTTGATTGTGCTGGTACTCACAGTTTGATTCTGCTCACGTGCTGGTGTATATCAAGAATAAGTCCACTGAAGTGAACGGAGACACTTGCGTAAGTGCAAGAGACATCAGATCCGCTGATCTGCACTCTGGCTGGCTCTTAGCATTGTCATCGTTCACTCTAGTTGCATGCAGAGGGCCAGATTCACTGCTGTGTTACTCCAGTGTCACTCTGGTGTAATTCCATTCATTTCAATCAGGCGCATGCGGAGCTGCAGGTTCAAAACACCTCAGCTGCTCTTAAAACACTTCAGCAAAGACAGCTAAGAAAGTTGCCTGAGGGACTTCAAAACTGCCCTTATAATCCATTGACTGGGAAGAAATTCTTTATTCCTCTCACCTCCTACTTAGGAGGAACACAGGGGTTACGATCCTGAGTGTTAAAAGCATGCCGTGTTGCTCAACTGCAACCTGCAACACAGAGCCGAACTTTATCTCTGTCGGGGGCCCGATTTTTAACCTACTCTGAAAACGAACATGGACAGTGCTGTGTGGTATTAGCAGCTTGCATTGACAGAGTGTCTTTCACTGCTCCAACACGGCAGTGATAGGGGCCATATATGTAGCTAGATAGAAGCTAAAGGATTCCAGTATGTTTAATAGACTATTCTCAGGCAGGAATCACTGAAACGCAGCCACCTCTGGGGTGTCTGGCGGTGATCACACGGCATAACAGCAACGGATTCGGGGCAAGAGATATTTTGGCCACAGACTCTGGGACAGATCTTTGCTAAAAGTGGCATGTGACCTTTAATGTCCATGCCCAGCAGATGGGACCTTGGTTAACAGACTCCCAGCCAGCGAACTCGGTTTATCAGTTTCCGAAGGACAAGGGGCTACATTGAACGCCGAGGATTTGAAACCGTGGCTCTGGAGAATCCAGGGACTAGGTTCTGATCACTTTGACTTCACTGGGATTTATCCCATGGAAGCGGAGATCAGTGCATGGCCCCAGGTATTTTAAACCCGATGCTTAGATCGCTAACCCATCCCCTGAAACTTTGAGTTAGACCAGTCGTTCTCAAACGGTGGGTCAGGACCCCAAAGTGGATTGCGACCCCATTTTAATGGGGTCGTCAGGGCTGGTGTTAGACTTGCCGGGACCTAGGACGGAAGCCGAAGCTGGAGCCCCACTGAAGCCCTTGGGCTTTGGCTTTGGCGTGTCCCCTGCCTGGGGCAGCTTGGGTGGGATCAGGCTTCAGTCCCCTCCTCCTGGGGTCGTGTCGTAATTTTTGTTCTCAGAAAGGGGTCCCAGTGCAATGAAGTTTGAGAGCCCCTGAGTTAGACCATGAAAGAGTGAATGCAGGGGAGATCGAAATTAGGGCTGTAAAGGGCTATACAGTACGTTCTTCAGCACCTACATGGGACGGGCAACGTCTTGTCTGCCTGAACTGCTTTTCAATTAGCTTTAACGTTGCATATGGATAGGATCTTTCAGCCTCAATTGCAAGGCAATGGCATGAAATCTAGCGGGCGGTGTAAGGTAAGAGACAGGGCTCTCAGGGTTAAATACCCCTCTCTCATTATCCTGCTGCAACTCCACTGCGCCTGATTCTCCACTTATTGACATGGGTGTCTATCAGGAGTGACCCTGCAATGGAGTTTCAGCCGTGTAAAACGGATGCAGGTGACATCAGAATCAGGCCTGGTGACTTTAATGAGGTGGCGGGACCATCAGAGGTCTGGATTCTAATCTTTTACTGTCTGTGCAAAATAAGGCTTTTCGGGTGGAATTCTGCTCTCGGTCCCACTGGCATAAATCCAGAGAAACTGCACTGTTGTCAGTGGAGTTATTCCTGTTTTACGCCAGTGTAAATAAGACCAGGAGTTGGCCCTTGTGCTGGGTTCATACAGGCTGGTGCGTTTGTGCCTGCGTGGTGGAGATAAAGTTTTTGAACTTTGCGGGACAATCATACGTCTCCATATGGAGGGAGACGGTTTGGTCTGAGCTGCAAAGTCCTGAAAATAAGGTGTTTGTAATAGAAACGTTGCATGCACCAGAACCGCTGTGTGAGGGATGTCACTGACTAGAGCACAGGACAGGTGGAGACCTCAAACACTACATTTTAATCCTAAAGGGGAGTTTTAAACAACCCGGGAGAAGACTTCCCCAAAAACCACCACAATAAAAAAAGCCCAGGGATTTTTTCCAACTGTTTCCCCTTCTCTCTCTTTTAACCTGAGTGCTTTACGTGCATTTATCATCAGAAGAGATGCTCTGTCAAAAGCCACTGTTGCTGCGTTCCACATTTATAATCTCTCGCCTGGCTGCATGGCAGAGCAGCTCAATCGTTTTTGTAACTGTCAGCACCAGGGTCCCTGAGATTGGAAAATCTCGTCATGCTCTTTGGGCCGCTCGTGTTGTCAGCATCGCTAAAAAATCAGAAGTAAAAGTTGCCAATTTAGCTGAGGTGCCAGGCAGGACAGACTCTTGCCCTGCCATAGCTTTTTATTTTAGGGTGCTTCGTGATTTGCAGGAGTTTCTGGACCAGGTTCCCAGACGATAGACACCAGCGGGGAATCTGTCCGTTTGTGCACAAATCAGCTAGGACTCAGTGTATCTAGGGCAGACTGATTTAAGGAGGTGTTGTTTTACCTCTTTGCTTTTCTGATTTGAGCCATGTCTTTGTGGAATTTGGCAACGGGAAAGGCTAAATTACTTAAATTACAAGATCTCTGGGCAAGGACTCTCTTTTTGTTCTGGGTTTGTACAGGGCCTAGCGTAATGGATTCCTGGTCTAAGACTGTGGAACCTAGGCATTATGGTAATGCCAATAGTAATCATAGAGTTGACTGATTGCCTTCTTCCTTAAATAATTTACAGCTAGAAGGAACGGATCATCATATTCCATCCCCATACACTGTCCAAAAAATCACATCTAGAGAAGCTGTAATGCTCAGCTGTCCAACTTCATTAAAAAGGCAGCCCTGAAGTGCGTAAAACAATGTCTGAAATGTTCTCTTTTTTTTCACACTTGGGAGACCGCTGGTCCAACCATAGTATATTTATGAAAGATAAAAATTTTGTTATTGTACTTTGGGATTAACAGATATCCCTGAACTATAAATACTGAACCACAAAATACAAAGCAAACAAGCCTCAGCGCTAGACTATTGTGCAGGGTGTGACTTACAAGCCAAGACGTTCCGAGTTCCCATGGCAAATCCGACCTGAACAAGCTACATTTGGCCTATGTGTTGCTGCCCTTAAAGTGAGAAGAGTGCAAGGGACAAACGACTGTGTGACGAGGATGTCGAGCTGCGAACGAGTGCTGGGCGTGAGCTGTTACACAGAGATCTGCACATTTCACATCCACCCTTCCCCAACCGACAGATCAGGGCTTTGTTGTTGGTTTTTGACTCGCTACAGCAATAACATCCGGTGGCAATGTGCTCTGAGAGATCAACATTGTTGTTTATGCTGTGGTGGTTTCAAGAAGCCCTGGTCAAAGCTTAGGACCCCCAGTGTGCTAAGAGCTGCACACATGACCAAAACAAAGCCAGCCACTGCCCAGAGATGCCAATTCTCCAAACTTTGTCGCAAGCCTTGTGATATTTGATGTTTTTCTTAAATGTCTGGCTCCTGGAGTCCTGACTCTCCGCTTTCATTTAAAAAAAAAGTTTCTGACCCTGGTGGTTGAGGAGAAAAGCTGGAATTAGCAACCCCCAACGGCACATAAAAGAACCCCAGATGTCTTATTCTTCAAAAATCTCGTGATTTTTAAGCTGATCTCCCATGGTGGGGGACCTGACTTGTGATTTTTGGACCCTCCATGTTGGCAACGCTGATTAAAAGTACTACACTATTGCACGCCACTGTGGCCTGGGTTATGCAAAGGTCAGAAGATGATCCTAATGGTACCGTCTGGCTTCCATATCTTATCACAAAATCCTAGTCCCATTGAGGTCAGTGGCAAAGCAACTTCTGACTTCAGTGGAATCAGGATTTGACCCTATGAATTAACACAGGAGCTTGGGAGTATTATTAATGAATTGTACAGTCTGGTTTTAGAGAATACTTAGTCCTGCCTTGGGTGCAGGGGACTGGACTAGATGACTTCTCGAGGTCCCTTCCAGTCCTATGATTCTCCGATTTTATGTCTCCAACAGAGGCAAATTTAAAGCTGCCCCTTGTGAGCATGTGTCCTTATTAAGAGGCCACGTCTACACTACAGAGACGGTACCAGCAAAGCTACAGCCGCATGGCACCCTAGTGTAGACACACTCAGCGTAGTTACGTCCACACTGCGGGGTTTACTGGCATAGCTCTGTCACTAACGGGTGGGATTTTTTTCACAATCCTGACCGATTTAGCTATGTCGGTATAAAATTTAAGTGTAGATCAGGCCTGACTCTCCTCTCACATACGGCTGGTCTACATTAGAGAATTAGATTGACCCATCTACATCGCTCGGAGGGGTGTGTGTGAAAAATCCACACCCCCTGAGCTATGTAGTTAAGCCAACCTAAATCCCTGTGTAGACAGTGGTAGGTGGAGGGAAGAATTCTTTTGTCAGTTTAGCTACCACCTCTCAGGGAGGTGGATTAACTACAGTGATGGGCGAACCCCTCCCGCAGAGTATTTATCTACTCCGTCGACTATGTAGTTTCCTCATCCCCACTAGTACTGGGAAGCCTTTTGAACACTGATCCCTCTGCCCTGCACTTACGCTCTGAAACGGACACGACCAAAAAGAGAAAAACCCAGAGATCTCCATTTTGGGTAGGCTGCTTCTCTGCATAGGCAGAAAGGTTTCTGTATCCACTCAAATCGTGACAGGGGCAAAACTGGGTCCCTTTGTGCGACTGCAATGCAAATAATAAATAGGAGGAATAATAATCACAAAACCTAGATAGGTTCATTAGGGCAAGTGAAGTATTAAGGAAACAATTCACCAGGATCAATCAAAACCCTATTTAAAAATGTTCAGAGCAGGGAAGAAGGAATTCCCTCCTGAAACACTTAATATCGTCTTGTTTACTGGAACACAACTCATACTCAGCAATTTGGATGCTTCAGGCTGGAATATTCAAGACCATGAGCCGGCTCTTGAGAGCTATTATAATAAAGACTTACTTTTATGTTGCAACTTCCATCAAAGACACCAAGCAGCAAATGAATGAATCCTCGGCTGATGTGCAGCCACCTCTGGGGCGGAACGTGGCAGTTCTTGAGCAATGCACAGTAACACCTACTAAAAGGCAGCAAGCGAAGATGAATCTTTTATCCAGTTGAGCCTGCAGGCAGGGTTTAGCTAGCACAATGGAATTCACGGAATACAGTTTGGTCAGAATACTATATGGGGCCGGCGACGGATGACAGCAATGCCCCACATTCTGCTCTCAGACCCACTTGGTCGTCACCACTGCTATCCTTGAGGACACGCAGGTGTAACTAAAGGCAGAATTTAACTCAGCCTCTCAATTGCTCTGCTAGGGAATAGGAATTCGTATTTATCCTGCATACACGTAATCCGAGCCCTTTCTTTTCAAGTCATTGCAAAGACTCCACTTAACTTCAACGGACTTTGCATCAGGCCTTATATATACTAAGGGGGTAGGCCTTAGCATATTTTGGTTTGGGGGTGCTTTAATTTCCGGGTACCCACTCGAGGCCTCTTAAAGGGCCTGATTTCCAGGAGGTGAGTTTTCTGAAGGTCAGGATCCTCTCAAAGTTTCTCCGACCGGGCACCCAAAATCACTAGCCCCTTTTGAAAATTCAGGCCTTAAACATTGCTAAAGAACTTCAGAATCAGTGGGCTGTTGGTAAGAGAATAAATTAAGCTAAACCCGTCAGGGCAGAGGCTGTCTTTGTTCTGTATTTACACAGCACCCAGCACAATGGGACCCTGGTATGTGCGACCACAATACGAATAATAAATACTAACTACATCTAGCTTAAGGCTGAAGCATGTTATTTTACAGCTAACTTATACATTCTAAGCAGCGTCCTTCTACGCTCCTGGGACAGCCAGGTGGTAGGTCAGAGATTCAACCCTATGTTTCTTGCGCAGCAGGGATACTGCATGCTAGTCATGGTCCTGGAGCCAGCCCACCTTTATTCCTCTATCAGAAAATATAAGGAGAAAGCCCTTGTGAGATTTCACTGCTGGAAACTGACGAAAGTTCATTCCTTTTTAGATTTCCTGACAGCAGCATCAGGGAATTTATTTCTCCACAGATTTCTTTGTATTGATGCCCCCCATAATGCATCTGGGTTGCTCCTCCTTCAAACACTTTGCTTCCCTCTCGTACGCACCCGCTGGGTGAGATCCTCAGCACATGTAAATCAGCAAAGCTCTGTTGGAGTTTGATGGCAGTGTGCTGATTTACACCAGCTGAGGATCTGGCCCGACATACACACACACTCACTCACTCATTGGCCTTCACACTTCTACCCTCTCACACAGATACGGACATTCTCACCTGCACACAAACGTCACCGACTTATGCTAACTAGACATAAACGGGGTCTAAAGAGATTTGAGGGTGTCCATGTAGGGATTTGCACTAGTTTAACTACATTGATTTAAAAATCAATTTGATTTTAAACTGGTGCTAGCTTCACGTGTAACTGAGGGCTCGCTTTTTCACGCTCACATACATTCAGGTGCCAGTTTTCAAAGCCAGTTCCCAGGGGCACGCTTTATATTTCACACGCACGCACACACACACTGTCACGCTCACACACGTTTTCACATCCAAACCTAACACAGACGCTGCCCACCGTGTGCTCAGGAACAATACCGAGACACTTGCACATGTCACCGCCAACATGGGACAGGGAATCTAGCGTAGACTGTGGAAAGGATTAGAGGAAGGCTATTCACCAGCATCTCTTTAACTTCCCATGTCTCTTAACAGCCCTTCTTGTGGATAACTAGCCTCTGAAGTCCAAGTTAGGTGTCCCGGGATGTCTTGATCACGATGGGGAAGGGGAATAACTATGGTGAACACAAATGCACAGATACGGACACAGAAAGGCTAGGTCACACGTGGGTGTAAATAACACGGTGATGGGCACGGATAGAGATGAGAAGGGGCTTTCTGCACCAGGGTCAGAGTGAGGCTCGGGAACCAGAGGTCCGTGCCTAGAGTGTGTAGGGAAAGGACAGAACTGAGAGGAAAGGCATTCCACGTTGAAGCGTAGGCACTATGGGGTGGGTGCATAAGCTCCTGGCTTCTGGAGTCCCGTGACGAGGTCAGAATCTCAGCGTTCGTACCTTTCTAGCCCTCGCGGTCCCACCGCAAACTTGAAAACGTGACCTGAGCGCAACGGACCCGGTGACGTCTGCCGGAGGGTGTGCCTGGGCCACAGTCAGCGGTGAGGCTGCCGCACGTCTGGGCGTACCTCAGCTGGCTTTGATCTAGCTTGCTCTGATAACCAGAGCAGTGAAGCCGCAGCAGCAACGGGGCACGGCACGGGCTGTACCAATCCGCCCCGGACTCGGTGCCTGCTCGAGCAGCTAGAGCAGGCTGCTGCAGCTACACCGCGACGGCTAGGGGAGCTCGCTGGAGCAAAGCTAGCTTGGGGGGTGCCGACCCATGCTGCAGCCACACCTCTGCCTGCCGCGTAGACGCAACCTGAGTCTGCAGAGAGCCTGAAACAACAGCTCTGAGAGGGGAAATTGCCCAGTTTCTCATAGTGGGATGTCTTCATCTTCTTGAGGACCCTGACCTCTTCCAGACCTCAACCCACTGTGTGTGTGTGGGGGGGGTCTCTCTGCTGCTCCCTCATGGCTCTGCTGGGGTGAGGCTGGAAAAGGCTCCTTCCACATGCACAGGCGAGTGTCTGGGCTGAATCTACCCTCTTTTTCCTAGGTGTTTTCCGGAGCCAGAACACTCCAGCCGCACTCTTACTGCAGCTTTAAATGTGGCACAACACACAGTGCTAAAAACGGGCGCAGGAGCCTGGTGTCTTTTGTTCAGCCTCAGAGCTCACCTCCTCCCCCGCCGCACTCACCACCTCCCTCATTCCCATGCAGGGGGCCAGCAGAGAACAATGGGCAGCTTGCCTCGGGAGATCTCAAAGCACTTATCAGCCAAAGCAGTGTGGCCGTGGCAGTGCAAATGGCAGCTCGGGCTAGCCGGCTGAGTACAATCCCACCAATCCCTTGGCTTAGACTGAGCCACTGTGACGATGCTATTTTTAGGTTTCAGAGTAGCAGCCCTGTTAGCCTGTATCCACAAAAAGAACAGGAGGTCTTGTGGCACCTTAGAGACTAACCAATTTATTTGAGCATAAGCTTTCATGAGCTACAGCGGATGCATCCGATGAAGTGAGCTGTAGCTCACGAAAGCTTATGCTCAAATAAATTGGTTAGTCTCTAAGGTGCCACAAGTACTCCTTTTCTTTTTGATGCTATTTTTAGGTGCTAGCTTGAGCAGAGCTAGCGCATGTATGTCTGCCCGAGTTGGGAAATACACCCCTGGCTACTGTTGGGATGTACCCAGACTCACAGGGTGGCGAAGTGACTTGCTGAAGATCACAGCTGGGAACAGTTCTTTTTCAAGGCTCCCGGTCCAGTACCTGATCCACTGGCTTCTGGTCCTGAAAATCCCCACTGACTGTGGGGCCTGTGCAGTGTGTTTGTTCCATGTCTGGGCACACACACACACACACGCACACACGCACACACACACACACACACACACACACACACACACACACACACGAGCAAAGGAGAAATTGACCATAAACTGACCTCTCTAGTTTCACCTTCTAAGCTGATTGAAATGCAGAACCAAACAGCAGATAATGCCCAAGCTGCATTTGATTGTTTAAATTCTTTCCATTGTAATGATCTCTGGTGTCAGTAGCATACCAGGTAAGGCCAGCTTTTTAATACCCGATTTGTATCTGAAAATTACCCATAGATGAGTCAGTGTTTGTGAAACAGGTTAAAGATGTGAATTGCTAAGTCAGCGCTAAGCAGTATCTTTAACTTGCCAGAAGGCTTTTCCCATGGATGTCCTGGTATTGTAGCTTATCCGGGTTCCTTGATGTTATCTTAACCCCTTTTCACACACACCCTATTAATCATGTATTTAAATTCTCTCTCTCCATACACTCTATCTATCTATGTTTTTAACTGTAGGTTTGAGGAATGAAAACAAGCTAAACATCATCCGTTTAAGGGCCTGTTCCAAAGTTCATTGGAGTCCACAGAAAAGCTTCTGTCGCCTTCACTGGCCTCTGGATCAGAGCCTAAATATCTGTATGTCAGCATAGATTGGTTAGGTGCACACACAATCCAGCCCAGGCAAGGGGGGTATTTGTAAGGACCGGCCCCAGGCAGTAGGTGTGAGAACTCAGTATCTTGGGAGAACAGTGAGGCACAAATGGACGATAGTTCAGTTTAGCTAGCCAAGGCTGATGGGTGAGAGCGGGGAACTGGGAAGCAGGGAATCTATTTCCAACTCTGCCACTGACTTGCTTTGTGACCTCAGGCGAGTCACTTAACCTCTATCTCTCTGCCTCAACATCTCCATCTGTGAAATGGGCATGACAATCTTGTTCTGACAGCTCCTCACACTGAGGCTTAATTAATAAACTTTCCAAAAGGGCCATGGGATCCTCCAATGAATGGCACCCTGAATGTGCAAAGCATGACGATTCCAAAGCATCAGTTACGGGGGTTAGAAGGAAGAGAATGGAAAACGCCTTGAGTTACAGCAATCAGGATGCTCTGGCACATGAATTCCCACCTCTGCGCATTAAGTCATGGAGCTATGACAGTGATGCTTATGGTTTAAATGCTTAGATAGACAGCTCGATTGGAGATAGGCCTAACCCAAACCCCAGCATTCCCCGTGGCAAGTTTTGGGGTTCGGAAACTGAACCCAGATTCCAGCTTGGCCCATCTCTCCTAAGGAAACCCAGGACTGCTGGTTTCAAAGTACTTTGCAAAACCATCGGCCACACCAGCCTTCTGAGCCAACGCAAAGCTTTTTGGGATCTCCTGGCGCAGGCATATCCACTCCGCATATCACAGTGCTGTCCCTCATGTAATTACCTGCCTTCGCCATTCGTGAGCACACCACAGGGCTGATTCCTACCCCAAAGCCATCGGAATCCATCAGTGACTTCCTACCCTGCCTCACCCTCTGGGCCAGACATTAACGACCCTCCCGATAGTGAAAGGAGGAAAAAAAACCCAAAAGATCCACAATGGGCCAGATCCAAAGCCCAGGGAAGTCAATGGAACAACTTCAGTGGGCTTCCGATTCGTTCCCAATATCCTGCCTCCTCTTGCCCACAATCCCCTGCTTCCTCCATCGATACCCAGCTCCTTCCTTTGATATGAGGGACAAAATCCCCTTTGTTTTGTAGGAAGGTGATTGCTAGACTCAAAGTGGCTTTGGATCCTGGCTCTGGATAGCCAGCCCCATAGGTGCTGACTCTGTGGATGCTCCTGGGCTGGAGCACCCACGGGGAAAAAGTGAGTGCTCAGCAGCCCCACAGCTCAGCTCCTTCCCTGCCCCCCAAGTGCCTCCCGCCTGCCGCAGATCAGCTGTTCAGTATCGTGCAGGAGGCGCTGGGGAGGAGAGGGCGCACTGGGGGAGGGGGCGGGAAGAGGTGGGGCATTAGGGTTGCCAGTTTTGGTTGGACTCATTCCTGGAGGTTTCATCATATGACATAAGCTTTAATTAAAGATTGATCTTTAATTCTGGAGACTCCAGGACAGTCCTGGATGGTTGGCAACCCTACGGGGCAGGGGTGGGATGAGGGTGGGGCCTTGGGGGAAGGGGTGGTGTGGGGGCAGGGCCTGGGGCGGAGCAGGGGTCGAGCATCCCTGGGAAAATGAGGATGCTGGTGCCTATAGCCAGACCCCTCGCACCTCTACAATGAAAATGAATGTCTTGTTTGTCCTAGCAGGGCTCTAAGAGCGGGATCAATAAAACCACATTGCCCAGCAGATCTATGCCATGGTTAGCAATCGGAGAGGCCGCTCAGCGCAGTAACAAGACAGCACAGAAGAGGGGGATGATAAAAGCTGGGCGTTCTAAGAGACGCTCAGAGGACACAATCAGGGCAATCGATGTTGCCTGCTTATCAAGAGCTCTCAGATTACCAAGACTGTTCGCCTCTGGAGAACTGATTTCTCCCAGGCTTCCTTCGAGCTGCACATTCTGCCGTCGTTCCCCGGGTTGTGCGCGTTTGGCTCGCCGGTTCTAAAATGGCTGCTCTGCGGCAGGATGGTTAGGTCCGAAGGCTGCTTTCCTGGGGCGGGCTGGGGGGTGTCTTTGGACAAGTCACTTAAACCTCTCTGAGTGTAAAGTGGGTGCAAGGATGCCTGCGGATGGATCATTTGTGGGGAATGAAGCCAGGGCCTCTGGGTCCAGGGACAGAGCCTCTGCTTTGGCTTGCGGTAAATCACCGAGTCCTGACTCATAAATCGGTATCTGTGATCTAACCCCCAGAGGGAAACAAAGCACCTCACTGTATTTGCATATGTTGCACGGGCTTATTAATAGATAGGGGGCTACCAAATTCGTGGTCCATTTTGGTCAATAAAATTTTTAAAATCGTAAATTTCATGATTTCAGACATTTCAATCTGAAATTTCATGGTGTCGTAACAGTAGCAGCCCTGACCCAAAAGGGCGTCGGGAGGTTTGTGGTACTGCCACCCTTCCTTCTGCGCTGCTGCTGGGGGCGGCGCTGCCTTCAGAGCTGAGCGGCCGGAGAGCAGCGGCTGCTGGCCGGGAGCCCAGCTCTGAAGGCAGAGCGGCTGCAGCGCGGAAGGAAGGGTGGCCTGGGATGGGATTGCAACCGTACGTCTGTGCTGATGCCTTCAGAGCTGGGCCCTCGGCCAGCAGCCGCCGCTCTCACCTCACTTAAAAAGTGCTTGCTAACACAATCAGACATGAAAACAGTAAAGTGTCACAGCATGCTGTTACTGAAAAATTGCTGATTTTCTCACTCTTAACATAGAATTATAAAATAAATCAATTGGCATATAAATATTGCCCTTACGTTTCAGTGTATAGAGCGGTATAAACAAGTCACTGTCTGCATGAAATTTTAGTGGAGATGAGTTAATGTGCCCCCTGGAAGACCTCCGCGTACCCCTGGTTGAGAACCACTGGTATAGGGTAAAACTGCACAAAAGACCAGATTTCTCGGGGGACACCAGATTTCGTGGTCTGTGACATGTTTTTCATGGCCACGAATTTGGTAGGGCCCTATTAATAGCTAGCACACGGGGTGTGTGAGGCTTAAGTCAATTAATGTTCACAAAGTGCTTGGAGATCCTCAACTGAAAAGAGCTTCAAAAGGGCAGAGTTATTATTATACTCCCTGGGGCGCTCTGGGAACCTTTGCAGGTTATCTTGGCCCGCCTCAAGAATGCCTCTGCTTGCTTTCCCATGGCAGGTGTTGAGTCGTCTGATCTTGGGACAATCCAATCTCTTGTCCTAGGACTTGTCGACGTGGAGTGTTACTGCACTTTGGGGCTTTAAGCAGTGTCCTTATGGTGAGTTAGGGGATGTCTACACGACAGCCCTAAGTCGATCAGTGTTCGGTCAATTTACAGCCACTGCAGTAATTACTGATGTCCACCCTACCCGCTTTCTGTCGGTGGTGCGCGTCCTCACTGAAGAGAGGCAGTGTGGGGGGCTGAAAGCCAGGGCTCTCAGCTCAGCTTGGCTTCTCTCTCCCAGCTGCGAATGGGGGGGACAGCTGCCTGGACTTCTCACCTCCCTGAGTGGGGAACCTCTGGGCAGTCCCCCGGCTGGGAGCAGGGAGCTGGGGGCAGCCAGGCTCTAGCGGTCCAGATTTTTTGTCAGTTTCACAGCTCCAGCAGGGCTCCTGTGAAGACGGAGTTATTTTGTCGGTGTCGGAGGGTGCTTACCGTGGCAGGACAAGGCCGCACTGTGTACACTGACATAATTGGGTCGACCTAAATTGCCTTATGTCAACCTGACTGTGTAGTGCGGTGATCAGTCCTTGGCGTGCGGCAAACTGGTGCGCTGTTGATTCACGCTCCGGCTTACTGGGCAGTAGCTCTCCATGTAGACAAGCCCACAGTGTTTCAAAGCATCTAAATACATCAGCTCTTGTAATCAAGAGGATGGGAGAAGAGGTATTGAAGCTAAAGGCCAGTGTTGGGGCAAGAACAAATGGGGATAACCAGGCCAAGAATAAATTGAGACTGGAAATGAGCACAAGGTTTCTCCTGGTCAGAGGTGGGAGGTTTCGGGAATAGCCTCCCCCTGGGAATAGTGGGGGGCAAAACAACCTAAATAGCTGGAAGATGGAGCTTGATGTATTTACGAAGGAGATTATAGGACGGGGGTGCCTGTGACAGCAGGGGATGGACTCGAAGACCCAGGAGAGTTTTCCAGTCCTTTGTTCAAAGCAGGAGCAATGAAGCTCCCTAAAAGTGTGGGGGGGGGGGGCACCGGTACCTAAACTGTGGCCTAGCTCCCTGCATCACCCCTTCCTCTGAGGCCCCGCCCTCAGGGTGCTCCTTCCCCCAAGGCTCCGCCCCCACACCACCTCTTCTCGCAAGACCCCGCCCTCCACTTGCTCCTCTCTGCCTCCTCCCCCTGTCGCTTTCCCTTATGGCTGGTAAAAAGTGATGGGGCCATGGCCCCCTGGTCTCCATGTTCTGGTATCCCTGGTTCAAAGCAAAGTGTCCCTGCCTCATGGGCTGCTTTGGAGAAGAGAAGGGCCAGATTCTCCCACCAGTGTTGTCATAAAAATAAAAGGAAGGGTAACCACCTGTCTGTATACAGTGCTATAAAATCCCTCCTGGCCAGAGGCAGAATCCTTTCACCTGTAAAGGGTTAAGAAGCTAAGATAACCTTGCTGGCCAAAATGACCAAATGACCAATGAGGAGACAAGATACTTTCAAATCTGGAGGGCAGGGGGAACAAAGGGTCTGTCTGTCTGTGTGATGCTTTTGCCGGGAACAGATCAGGAATGCAGCCTTACAACTCCTGTTAAGTTAGTAAGTAATCTAGCTAGAAATGCGTTCGATTTCCTTTTGTTTAATGGCTGGTAAAATAAGCTGTGCTGGAGGGAATGTATATTCCTGTTTTTGTGTCTTTTTGTAATTTAAGGGAGGGAGGAAGGGATTCTGGAGGGATTCTCTATGTTTTGAATCTGATTACCCTGTAAGGTATTTACCATTCTGATTTTACAGAGGTGATTCTTTTACCTTTTCTTTAATTAAAATTCTTCTTTTGAGAACCTGATTGCTTTTTCATTGTTCTTAAGATCCAAGGGTTTGGGTCTGTATTCACCTGTGCAAATTGGTGAGGATTCTTACCAAGCCTTCCCCAGGAAAGGGGGTGTAGGGCTTGGAGGGATATTTTGGGGGAAGACGTCTCCAAGTGGGCTCTTTCCCTGTTCTTTGTTTAACACATTTGGTGCTGGCAGCATACTGTTCAAGGACAAGGCAAAGTCTGTACCTTGGGGAAGTTTTTACCCTAAGCTGGTAAGAATAAGCTTAGGGGGTCTGACAAGGCAAAGTCTGTACCTTGGGGAAGTTTTTACCCTAAGCTGGTAAGAATAAGCTTAGGGGGTCTTTCATGCAGGTCCCCACATCTGTACCCTAGAGTTCAGAGTGGGGAAGGAACCTTGACAGGTGTGGATTGGGAGTAATGCAGATGGCGTTACGTTAGCATATGACCCAGAGAGGCACATCCAGCGCTGAACTCATCAGGGCAGCCATGTCAGCATTACATCCCTTTCCCATGTGCCCAAGCTATTCCAGCCACCATCCCTCTCATCAGATTTGGGTCCGAATCAAGGTCCAGTCAGGGATTTGCCACATCCCAACTGTACCAGGTGGGGCTTGCGGTCTTTCCTCATTTTTACTCAGCTGGATAAAGATTTCAGGATTAGACCCAGCACGACTTCTGTATTCCTACTACCCTGAGTCACGCTTTAGCATTGCTCAACTAAGCTAGAAGCATCTCATTGTACGGTTCCATGGGAGGGCATCCGCTTCATTGTCGCTTCATTTCCAGTCATGACTGTTTCTCCATCTGCCTTTTGCCACACACCATAATTGTGTGGGTTTTTTTTTTTCATTCCCGAGATCATATTCTCTCTCCATGACTTGCCGTAACCTCATGATAGAAACCACAAAGGTCCCGGGGCCAGATCCTCAGCTGTCAGTGAGGCCAGATCCCCAGCGAGAGTAAATCAGCATCACTCCATTTTGCAGATTTGTTCCTGAGCTCCTGGGTCTGCCTTGCACCGAGGGATGATGACTGTGGGAAGGGTTGAAGTTCCAGGTCAGATAAGCGTCTCAATGTTTAGGATGTTTATCTGAACTTCACTCTGCTGTGCTTGGGTTAGCTTTCTTGTGGTTGGCTGGCTGGCTTTTCTTTGGGTTGCCCTACTTATGAAAGTCACGCTACTTCCTGCATGCACTCAGGTGAGAGCTGCCTTCTTTGTGGCATTTTGGCTACGCCTCCATCCGATCTAGATGGAGACCGGATGTTGAGAACGGGGCCAGCAGACATAAAGAAGGTTTCAGACTTCAGAAATGGTGGGGGCTCAGTTGCAGATTCAAGTCAGCTCTTAATTACGCTCGTCTCCAAGCCCTGCTTAGAAGTCAGGCCCCCCTTTACGGACGGCAACTTATCCTAAGAGATGCTGAGAGCAGTGAAGCTCTTGCTGGCGTTATGCACGGCCAGCTGGAACCGGACACAGGGTAAACCAGACCTCTTGCCGCACCTTAAGCGCTGGGTGATCACTGAACGCGGCACCAGGGTCTGAAATGTACGGCCTGACTCTCAGCTTGCCTACACCGATTTTCCCCTGGCGATTTTACGCTCTGATTCTCCACAGGGCCTTGCATCTTGTGTCCCCTCTGCAGAGCGTGTGTGAAATGCTGCCATTCTCAACGGATAGCATTTCACACCCATTTTGCACAAGCATCTGTGAAAAACATAAACAATCGGGTCCATGGACTTCGCAGGGGTTGCTCCTGGTTTACCCCACGGTTGGCATGAATCAGGCTTTTGGGCCCAGCTCCTCAGCTGGTGTAAATGAAGCTGATGGAGCCCCGTCAGTTTACAGCAGCTGAGGATCTAGCCCCCCGATCAGCCTGTTTATTAACAGGTCTGCGTGCACAGCAGGGTTCCACATAGGGGTCAATGCGGGCAAGTTCTCTGGCTTGGCTGGTGGAACTGAGTCAGCATGTCTCCGGGGTAAGGAAGATAAGGGTCCTAAGAACAGTTGAATAAGCAAATCTCTGGCCAAACGAAGGAACAAACAAATATTTGGCTTCCAGCTAGCCATGTGACATAACCAGACTTGTGTCAGGACAGCCTAACCATGTCAGCTCGTCTGGGTGTGGCTGGCTCTCCTTGCTACGGTGCTACCTAGCCTACTTGTGGCTTTGTTGTGCTGGCCTCTTCCCTCACAACCCCCATCCTTCTCATTCCTAGCCCCACATGTTCTAGGGCCCTGTTCTCCCCGTGCAACACTGGCCCTGGGGTTAGAGAACGTGACTCAGGAGATTTGCACATACATCGTGCACAGTAGTGGGTAACTGGACTGCACGAGTTCTTTAGGCCCAGCGTCCCCAGTAGATCTGCCCTTCCTCCTGTTGTTCTTCTGAACTGCTGTAGCTCCGGGGGGCACTGCAGGGTGGGTGCATGCAGAATGAGAATGCACCACAACAGGGGTGCTACCGCCTATTCTGTGTCGGACAGGACCTGCAAGCAAGGGCCCCGCAGGATGTCGAAACACTTCCGCTTCTTCTCTGGGGCCAGGGCAGCACTACCGTGGTCATGTTGCAACTGGATTGCATAGGACAGAGCAGGAGGAGACCCGTCAAATCCTCCAGTCCATCTGCTGGCCGACACATCTCACTCCCCTGCCACACGCTCCCAAGCGGCCTGGCCAACCGAGGACTAATAGTCACAAGGGACAGGCCA
This sequence comes from Chelonia mydas, assembly GCF_015237465.2. Lineage (NCBI taxonomy): Eukaryota > Metazoa > Chordata > Testudines > Cheloniidae > Chelonia > Chelonia mydas. The sequence goes on from NC_057850.1 coordinate 256,532,052, forward strand.
GCGTTTCCTTGGGAGATCGCTTCACAGCCTACTGGATCTTCTCTGTGTCAGGGCGTTTAAGGACAGAAGGCCAGATTGTGATCCCCTCATGCTCCGTGGTGCCTTTCTGCACGAATAGGCCCACCAAGTCCAATAGGACTTTGCATGCCTTATACTTAGATTGCCAACTCTTTGGGGCGGGGTCTGCCTTTTTGGTCTGTGTTTATACAGCGCCTAGCACAGTGGGGTCCTGCTCCATGGCCTGTGCATGAACACACGCCCCTCCTTCTTACTCACTCCATTCGTCGCACGAATAGTTACCTAACCCATGGCTGAGTGAAGACGGGCCAAACCACAAGCAGCCAGCCCGTGCATGGGTTTGTGGCAAGAAGTGAAGCTGTCTGTACAGACATCGGGGTCAGACTTTTCCCTCGCTATGCCTGGTGCAGGGCCCACATGTAGACGCGCTCACTCCTCCTTCAAACAAATGGATCGATCCTGTCACAGGGCGGATTTGATGGCAAGCTCCAGCGATGCAACCCTGAACACACTACCACCGAAACTGGGCTCCTGGCTGCTTTGAGTTGCAGCTGTGAGGCAAAGCAGCCAGAGGGTCCCGGGGAGCCTGGCACATGGTGCTTCGAGCCCTGACACTGGGTGAGATATTGGATAATCCTTCTGATTAAGGATTTTGTTTCACATACACACACACACACACGTGTGCCAGCACACGTCACTTCCTGCACGGCATTGGGAGGCGGTATCTGACCAGCCACCTGCATTAGAGTATCCACCTGCCGCAGCGGTGACAAACTCATTCTGTGCACAGGGACAAACTCCAGTTTAAATCCCCACCCCTGGGCAGCAACATACATTTAGGATTCAGTACTCCCCTTCAATCCACCGACGTTGCGGGGAGGTTTGCAAAGGGTGGGCGATGGCCTTTATATTGAACCTTTAGGGTGGGTGTCATGTGGCGCGACTCACCACGGCAGCACCTCCTGCTGGCTGTCCAGAGAATTAGCACTGTGCCCTCTGCTGGTGGTGTCTCGCCCGCTCCCGGGACTGCGGCATCCTCTTCATGACACTGCCCTCCAGTTGTGCCACACTCTGTTCTCCGCCCTTCCGGGGGAATCTGCAGTCTTCTGTCCAGTCACCCCCTTCAGTGGCAGACTGCAGTCCACGGTCGAACCACTTCCCACGTGGCTCCAGCACCCTCCTTGCCCTTACGTCAGGGCCTCAGTCTGCAACCCCCAACAGCCAGCCAGGAGCAGTCTCTTGCTCCCTTGGCCCCTGTTGGCAGCGCTGCTCTGTCCACGGTGCTGGCAGTTCTCTCAGCCCTTCAGGGATCCAGTCCTTCCTTCCTGGGCTCCCAACAGAGAACTGCCCTCCTCTGCCCTGCAGCTCCCTTTTTATGTGGGCCTGCTTTGCCCTGATTGGTTGCTCCCCTCAGCCCTTCGCTGACTGGCTGCCTCCTGTGCAGCCTCCCTAGGGCTGCTTTTAACCCCTTTTCTGCCAGTGTGGGGCAGAAGCCACATCACAGTGGGATTGTCCAAAGGGTCTAACAGAGTTAAGTGACCATCTCCCATGGCATCATGGCACCTAACACCGTTAGGAGCCTTTGAACTTCCCAGACTTCATTATTTAGTGTTTGTTCAGTGCCATTCAGCATCCTGCACTAAGGAAATCCACTCCCTTGTAGGATCACTGCTGTTTGCCCCCTTTGCTTCTCTTCCTTCTTCCTCTATTTCCCAGTCTTTGTAGGCCTCCTCTGTTCATTCCTCTGCAGCAGCTCCCAATTCAAGCTCCCTTTGGGCTTCCCTTCCACCACCTCCCCATTCTATCCATAATGAACTAGGAGTCAGCACAGACACTTCAGTGACATTCTTAGAGTTAACACAACTTTGAGATGAATGAGTGGCAGAGTGAAGGAGTTCACACCTCTCCGAGCTATTATCTCAGGCTGCCTGAAGATTCAGGCACAATGTGCTGCATCAGTCTGCACTCTGGTTCTCATTTTGCAAGGTTTCCTTCATAGCCGTATGTATGGTATGAATGAGCCCCAGTAATCCAGGACCAGGGAAAAGATAAATTGTCAATGTAACTTTTTGGTAGTGGACCCAGTAGCCAAAGAGAGAAGTGGTGTAAAACCAGGTGCAAGAAATAATATTGGCAGCAGCAGTGGCTAAGAATGTGTGGAAGGAAGATAAGCAGACAGGGAGGAAACTAACAAAATACAGGGAGAAAATTAACATACTCAAATATTAACAAACGAAATTAACAAAATTGAAATATGCTGTGTATGTGTGGCACGGGAACAAAGCATGATAGGTACAGGGATTGGTCCTGAAAATAAGCTGGCCAATCAGAAAGTGCATGATGTAACACGGACTGGAAGACACATGCGTCCGTGCAGGGGTAAACTAGTATCTAAAGGACTTCATATTGGATTTGTGATACGCCCTGGACTCACCCCCGGATGTGAGTCTGATCATCTGTGTGTAGTCTTTGTGCATGCCGGTAAAGAAACTTGAGTGACGAATCCAGAGTTGGGCTGAGTTCTTGGGAGCTGGGAGGTTACGGTCTTGAGAGAAATCCCAACACCGCGTGAGCGAGAATCATACTGTGTCTTCTGAACGGAAGTGAGATGCTGCACAATCTGTGCATGTCGCGTGGGGCACGTCAGACGGGACAGATCTAGCCCATGGATGGGGACTAGTTCGACACCTCTGAGCGACTGTATCGGTTTCCAGTGGTTCTCAGCCACTATAGTCGTGTCTGCCTTTAAAGGAGAGAGGCAAAGCAAAGCAAGGTAGCAATTGGCATGGTGTGACTTTAAGGTCCCATCCTTTGCCTAAATTACCAGGACTAAAAAACAAATGCAGAAACCACAGGAAAGGTGACTTCCTTGACTTTCCAGGGTGTAAGGAGCGTGCTAGCAAAGACACTCCATAAGATACCAGGTTTTTGATCTCTCACTGCCATCGGCTACTAGGGCTACTGGTGCAGGACCTCGGGCCAGTGTCGTTTTCATTCCCAGTGTGTGCTCAGTACTCGATTCTGAAACGGGTCTGCACTGGGAGAGGAGACAGCTTTGGGACAGGGAATGGTGTTATTCCCAATAGACTGAAAGAGGAGGGGGGGAATTATTGACTCAGCTGAGGAGGGGGAGTTGTGGGGCAGCATTGCTCACCCAGGAGGGGGAGCTGCTCAGTCACACCGGGGAGATGAGAAGGAGCTGCTGCCTTTAATAGAAAGGGGAAGTTGTCCCCCCCCGCATACTCCATCTTTATTTCAACTTCCCACCCCCACCCCCCACATTTTACAGACAGAGGTGCAGGGACTTGCACATGGTCCAGCCGCAAATCTGTGGCAAATCAGACCAAAACTGACGACTCCTGGCTCCTCGGCCGCTAGCCCACACTCCAAGCCCTGTCTGATGCACAGGACGGGTGTGCTGCGTCCTTTCCCCGGGCCTGGCCCGGTTCAATCCTTCTCCGATATACCTTCCCCTGCCCATCTGGCTCTGAGCTCTGCCGGCCCTTAACCCATCCGTCTGTCCGGCATCTCCCAGCCTCGGGTTTACCCTGCGTCCCCTCACTGGAGCAGCGCGGATGACGGGGCTGCCTGGCCGCGCTGGGAAGACGTCATCTCCCGGCTGTCCGCAGCACACGGAAGGTTTAATGTGCCATCCGCACAGTGGTGGCCTTGTTGCAGCTGCAGCTCGGCAAGCAGAGCCCGGCGCTCTCCTCCCCATGCTGGGCTCAGCCCAGATTTTTTGGAACAGATCCTCTTAAAGAGGAGAAGGGGGGAGGGGAGGAAGGGAGAGCCGGGTGGGGGGCGGCGTTGGCCACATCTGAGGCTGTGGCCCAAATTCTGCTGGCCCGATCCGCCATGTTTACAGAACGCGGCCTGTGAATCAGGACATCAATCAACGTTCCGGGGCTCGGGACAGGGTCAGATACCTGTGGTTTGTTGCACGCCGGCAGAGTTAAATACCTCCAGAGTCACAGTACCGCATACTGCTCATTAAAGCTCCCATCTGCCTCTTTGCAGGGGGGCCAGGGGTGAGAGGGGGAGGGACAGGTAAAGGGGTTAGATGCCGGCTCTAGCAGCAGTAAAAAAAAAATCTCAAGATATTTCCCAGCTGCCTGTCTGGGATGCGAGCGGGGAGCCTAACCCCACTTTGCTGCTTTTCCACTCTCCTTTCTCGCGCCTCAGCTGTAGGGAGCTGCCCAGGACTGCTCGCTGCCCAAAATAGCTGGCAAAGGAGCACTGGATGTGAAGTGAATGATATTAAAGGGGGAGGAGAGGTTGGGGCGGGAAAGGCACGGGGCTGGGGAGGAGAAACACTTGAAATCCTATCGCACTGGGAAAGAGAATGAGGCAGGCCCTTCCGTCTTGTTCTGCATCCCAGTGATTCGTGAGGCTCCATCTACTGTGTTTCTGGAGATCCCTGCAAACATCTGCCTCTGTTTTTCAAAGACACCCACGGGAGTGAGGTACCCAAATCCCATTGGCTTTTAGTAGGTGTTGGGCACCTAATTTCCTCTTTAACGCCCCGGCCCTTTTCATTTTTTCTTTTGGCTCTTGGGGCAGATTCGGGCTTGTCTGTGCGAGACATCGCCCGTGATGTATTCGTCTGTGCAGCTGTTAGGCCTTTTGGAGGGTCCCCCCCCCACCGCCCCCATGCACTGCCCCATAAGGACTCTGCTGTCTGCCGAGAGAGAGAGGCAGTGGTTTCTGCAGGGAGTCCAGGGCAGGCCAGCTCAGGAGAGATGCACCCCCTGCACTCTCTCCCAGAGCATTTGCTTTCATCCCTTCTTACCTGTTCGTTGGGTTGGCCTGATCTAAAGGGAAAGTGACTCAGGCTGTAATGATCAAGATGCTCTTGGGGGATGGAAAAAGGTTACAGGATGGAGCCAAGGGGGTAGAGATATGTGGGATGGAAGGGAAATGGCAAAAGAAAAATTGGGCTGATCTGACCTGTTACACTGGGAAGAGATGTCCCAGGGGAATGGCTGGAACACTGGGCAAAATGCCATAGGCAGCAGTATAGTCCACGGCGAGAGGCCTGGACTCGATGGGTGGGCTTTTAATTCCTGAGAAGTCACACAAATTGTGGACACCGCAGTGTTACGTGTATTTCCCACCCTGACCCTTTCGTCTCCTGCCAGCCGTGTAGCAAAGACCTGCGTCGAAGGAGATTGGGATCATTATCCACATTTTACAGGTGGGGAAACTGAGGCACAAGGTCAGCCAGTGACTTGCCTGGGGTCACCCAGCAAACCAGACTGAGTCAGTCTCGCCAGCTACATGCATTGGTAAATCATGAGTCAAAAATCCCAAGCTGGGCTTCAAACTCATGAGGTTTTAAAAAGGAATGAATGGAAGGTTCTTTTTTTTTTTTTTTTTTTTTGCCTGCTGGTTGCTGAGGCTGTCGGGGTCCCAGTTTCAAGCTTTTCTCCACAGCCATGGGGGCTAGACATTGCCTGTTTTATTTTAATGGAAGCTGAGATTCTCACAGCTAATCACAGGAGCTGGGGCTTTAAGGAGAACTGGCAGTGCTGTTGAGTGGCTGGCTACCCTCGCCCTTAAAAGGAGGTAAATCCAGACCAGAAAGTGCTTCTGCTGGGTGACTGCAGGCAAGTCACTGGTTGGCCCCGTGCCTCAGTTTCCCCAGCATGGGCAAGGGGTTCATGGTCCAGTCTGCCTGTACTGGAAAATGTGCTAAAATTGTGAGCTATCACTTTAAATGTTCAGGGGCTGTCCTGGTTCAGCGAGGGGGAAGCACCTTACCACAAGATCACTCAGCAGGTCAGTGACCAAGCTGGGACATGCACCCACCTCTCCTGGCTCCCAGCCCAGTGCCCTGTCCACACGTTCAGAGATGGCGTTCCGTTCTCACACTGCTTATTTTGATTGGGCAGCTCAGCCTGTCCCCGGCATCGCCATTGCTACTGTTTCCCTAGCTAGCTAGGTCAAAGCTAACATGGGCAGCCTTCCCCATGTTACGATCACGCTTTCATACGCTGTGTGGAGGTACCCTCAGGCAGGAAGATCTTGAGGCAGGGTCCGTGTCTCCCCATGTGTTTGTACAGTGCCTAGCACGGTAGCATCCAGATTGCCTCTCAGTGTAATACAAATAATCGATTACGTTGAAGGCCCTGATCCTGCAATAGGATCTGTGTGGAGCTCCATTGACTTCAGTGGGATCCACAGTGTGTGAAAGGATCCTGGTGCCAGATCGGGACCCAGATTAGAACCCCCACCTTTCCCAAAACCTAGATGTGAACACGTTTCTGCTGGAGACATTTCACGGGAGGTGCTTCATTTCTATTTATGAAGGAAACAAGATGGGTGGTAAATATCCAGTAAATACAAATGCGCCTGATTCTCATTGACAGGCTACATTTACAGACCCTTTAAGGCTCCTTTACACTGACAGAGCAGGGTAAAAGTGCCTTTGTGTAAATGAGAATCTAGCCCAGTGATCTGATATCCACTCACCTCCATGGGGAATGGACCCCAGGAGAAACTTTCCCATCCGCTCTCCCTGTGCTGCAAATCAGGTGTGAACAGAATGGTTCTTGTTGGACTGGGAGATCCCTAGACAGGGAGCACTGCAAACTGGAGATGTGGTTTGGTGGTTGAAGCGTCGGGTATGAAACACCGAGATCTTGAGTCCTGTTAGCATTGACTCAGGTCCCAGCTTTTCCAGGGAGCTCTGTGGAGTTCATGCAATGTTACTGTGTTGGTCCTTTCCTGCCTGCTCTGAGTTTCTGTTAAAAAGTTCATGAAACTTTCACATCAGTAAGTATTTTCTAGGTTATTCTTTGTCCAAAATATCTCCTCCATGTGCTGTTTGGCGGTGAACGTGACTGCTGCACCACACGCAAGAGGTGGGTGCATTTCAGTGAAGTGACTCCATGCACCACATGCTTAGCCTGTGGAATTCATTGCCACAAGGTTTCATTGACACCAAGAGCTTACAATTCAGAAACGATTTGGATGCTGATATAGATAATGAGATTATCCAGCTTTATAATAGTAATGATTTTTTAAAAATAGTTTTGAAAGGGAAAAATACCTTCATGCTTCAGGGCCTAAACCAACCTCTGATTAATAGGGGTCAGGAAGAAATTTTCCTTCATGGAAGAGTATTCCATAACTGCATATTGCAGGGTTTCTTGCACATTCCTCTGAAGCAGAGGCTATTGGCCCCTGTCAGAGCAGAATATTGGACCAGCTGGCCTAGTGGTCTGATCCAGTCTGGCAATTCTTACATTCCTGTATAATGTGGGAATCCCTTTACGACAGAAAGAGTTGTATAAACAGACAGTAAGTTGTTGTTATTTACCCAGTTGACTCTCCTGTCTCCTGAGTGCTTCTCTCTAAAAGAAGACATCTGAGCTGTCAAGGAACCTTCCTTTCTCAAGCAGAACAAAAGTAATTAGCCTCCAGCAAGATCGCTTTCCATTTGTTATGAAACTGTCAGTGGCCTCCGCGTTTAACTGTGTAATTACATTCTCCGCAGCTGGCCTCAGTTCCGTGCATTTTTTATTCACAGCTTGTAGCCGCCATGCTGTTGTATAGCGTGTCTATATCTTGGAGACGTTCCTCCAGTGTCCTGGGTGCAATCTGTGGGGCCGATCCCCCCCAGTATGCTCCGGCTGGTTTGCGCCAGTTGGATGATGCAAGACAGTTGTTAAACGGATTAAATCAAATTGACAGCTGCTTTGCATCACTGGAGCAGGGCAAAGCAACTAGAACTCACCAGTGAATCTGTCCCTATGATCTTCGTTGGGTTTGCTTGCATTTGTACCGTTTCACAGTGTGCTTTAGATCTATACCGGGTATTCTACTTTTCAGAGCTGCATTTAAAATTTTTTTAGAGACCTGGCCCAGGGAAATTGGGCTAGCTCAGGCAGTTGAACCATACTGGCTGAAATCTTTTAAAGTGACTAATGATTTGGGGGTCAGCTCGAGGCATGTAAAGGACCCCGATTTTCTAAAGTGCCGAGCACACACGCTTTGAGAATCAGGCCCTTTCAAGGTGATTTTGGTTTAGCCCCCAAGTCATTAGTCATTTTTGAAAAATGAGGCTATTATGGTTTTGACTGTCTGTCTGTCTGTCTGTCTGTCTGTCTATCTGGAACCAAAATGTTACAGATAGGCTGTGCATGCATTTTTATACTGCTGCTAACGCCCCCCCCCCCCCCCCAATCGAACACTTCCATTCTAAAACCTCATTTTAAAGGTGTAGTATTACTTGTTTGTTACTCCTGTTATTATCCACTAACAAAACGTGGCTGCTTTACATTGGGATCATTTTGCCCAGCTTAGGAGGACGTGTTCCCAAGTGGCAGGACGGATCAAACCCTTCCTTCTTTTTATATTTAATTGTATAGTTTAAACCTCCTGAAAGAAACAAAGTATTTGAATAGGACAGACTAGCGATGCTGATGGCATCCTTAACAGCTGATGGAATAAATACACATGACCCTGATGCCTTATAATTCCACCGGGCTTGCAGGAAGGAAGTGCGTGGTTTTGTTACAGTGTTGCTCAATGGAAATCACCCTGCAGGAGACGTGCAACTTCTAGGTCTCAGCACTGTTTGAAACATCCCAGGGACAAGGGCTTTCCATAATCCGGGTCCTTGTAAAATTCAGACTGTCGACAGCTTTGCAACAACCGGCCTTCCCATTGACTGCCCGGAGAAAAAAAAACAGTCCAAAGCTGGGAATTCTCCATCCGATGAGAAGTGACCTTATTCAAGCGGAATTTGTTACAAGCCATGTGAAGTGTTTAGTTTGCTATTCACTAGGTACAGGTTGTGCTAGACAAATTCAGACTGAAAATAAGGCATCCATTTTTAACGGTGAGCGTAATTATCCATTGGCACAATTTGCCAAGAGTCAGGGTGGATTCTCCATCAGTGGCAATTTTTCAATCAAGAGTGGAGGTTTTTTCTAAAATATCTGCCCTAGGAATTATTTTGGGGCAGTTCTCCAGCTGGCATTATCCAGGAGGTCAAACCAGATGATCGCAATGGTCCCTTCTGGGCTGGGAATCTGAAAATCACTCCTGAGTGGAGGAACAGCAAAAGGACAGCTGGGTGGGGAATGGTTTTCTTCCTGTTCTGCATCAGGATGACACTGGGACGTTTCGAAGTTTTTTATGGGGTGGCGGGAGGAAGAAAGAGAGAAGAGAGAGACATGGCCCTCCCCCACTCCAGACGAGCCAATAACGTCACTCACATGGGACGTGGGAGATCCAGGTTCCAGTTCCTTCTCTACCAGGCTCCCCAGTGAATCCCTCTCTAGTGGGACCTTACATATTGGTTACTTGAGGGAACTATTGGCTATTCAGAGATGGGGGGCTCTCTCTCCCCGGTTTTGACCTGAAATTCCAACCTGGACCAGAGAAACCTTTCCCGAAAAACATTTAATTGAAACCGGTATGTACCTGTGAAAAGTTTTGGTGTCAACCAAACACCGTTCTGTCGGAAAATTCCCAGTCAGCGGTGTGTCAGGGTCTGTGACAAGGGGCACATGCAGTTAATAGATAAAGTCCCAGTAGAGCGGGCTCAAGAATACAGAGCAGAATTCTTGGCTTTGGGAGGTCCAATAAAACTTCCTGTAATTGTGCATCGCAAACACTTTCTGCTTGTGCAACTCTTTCCGTCAACTGCTGATTGGGTCTCTCAAAATCTCCCGCCACTTAAATGCCAGGCTTAAGCAGGGCTGAAACAATGCATGGGCCTCTGCGCAAGGGTGACTCTCAGCTTTAGATCCCAAGGTGATGGGTTCTATGGGACACGCTTGGTGGAGGGAGGGATTGCGCCCTGAATAACGGCAGCAGGCTGGTTTTCTCAGCCCGTCACAATGGAAGAAGCTGGTGAGGGTAACAGATAGGACCTGATCCAAAACGTCACTCGATTCAGTGGAAATTATGGCCTAGATGCAGGGATTGCTGGGTGAGGTTCCCTGGCTTGTATTCCGCGGGAAGTCAGACTAGCTCACAACAGCTCCTTCCGGCCTTAAAGTCTGGGAGTTGGATCCGGTCCCTAGTGAGCCATTGTCCCTCTGCAGGCCTGCAGAGCCACTCCAGCTTCCTCCTCTCCATGGCTCCATACAATAAATAGACATCCAGTCCCCTGCTGCTTTCCCAGCGTCTCGAGGGCTTTGTCTGGGCATCTCTGACGGCAGGGCCTTGTTATCCGGCGACAGGAGTCTGATCCATTCACAAGAGTCTCTTTGGGGACTCGGGAAAGCATTCATGATGCCGGATTGATCTGGTCTCTCAGAGCCTCGGAGGCCCGTAATGGAAAGGCAGCATTAGGGGAGAGGAGGTTTTAAAAGGGAGCTCGTTGATTGGAGGGCCCATTATGATTTCTGAACTGAACACAACTTCGGTATCCCCAGGACAATGCTTTCTTGCAGACAGGAAAGTCAGCACCCGTGGGTTGCTGGCCCTGAGCAGACCTAGCAGTTCAAGCAGAAGCTCCCAGTCCAGAGGCTGGATTCGCTATGGACCCAGCATGTCATGAAATAAGCATGCATTTCAGAACTGTCCACTGTTGGGGTGCAGCCCGGCAGAGCCTTCAGAGATGCTCCAGGCTTGTCTCTGCTCTTTGTCTCTCTGACAATGTGAAATAACGCGGGCATTTTTGCCTCCTTCGTGTCTGAGGCTCAGGAGATTGGAATTCAAGTCCCTGCTCTGCCTACAACTTCAGGCAAGTCACCTGATCACCCCGTGCCTCAGTTTCCCTCCTGTAAAATGGGGATGTTAATACTCCCTTTGTCTGCTGAGGTCCCGATTCTGGAAAACACTTAGACATGTGCCTAGGTCCATCCCTGCACTTACGCACAGACCTGCCTTTGAATATGTGCCCAGCTGCTGTCCCGAACAGGGGTTCTTTCCCCAGTGGGGGGTTGTAAATCTTTTGGGGGCAGGGGCGGTCTCTCGCTGTGGGTCTGTGCAGCGCCCAGCACAACAGGGCCCTGCTCCTGCTAGAGCTCGTTAGGCGCTGCTGCGATAGAAACATAAATGCTAATATTAAACAGATGGTATCTGCTGGTTTGAATTATATGAGTAAAGAATGAAGTCGAGGGAGAAATCTTGGAGCGGCTTGGTGGAGGCGGGATTGTTAAAGCCAAATCCTGCACCCTGGAAAGCAGGGAGTTTTGTCCTGATTACAGCTTGTTTTGCACCATGTGTCCATACAACGCCTGGTGCGGCGGGGCCTCCATCTCGCACGGGGCCTCTAGGCACTACCGTGATTAATAACAACGTGCTGGATCCCATTTGCTCTGCGTTGCAGGTGCAAGCGATAAGAATCCCTAGCTCTCATCTGGCACGTTTCATCCACAGATCTCAAAGGGCTTGATCCTCTTCCTCATTTTACAGATGGGAAACAGCGCACCGGGCATCAGTAAACGCAGCCACCGGCCATTCGGCATCCTGGCGGTTTGTTATTCCTTGTGGCAGGCAGAAATCAGCCTATCTCCTAGGTCCAGGAGACCTTGCTGTGAGTAAAGCCCTCAGGGCCTGGCCCAGTGGTTCGGTGCTGTGACCATCACTGGTGTGACAATGGGAGCATTGTTACAGACAGCCGCGTAATGGGATCTCGCAGCGTCGTAAATCACTTTTATGGCCACTGCGCTTTCCCTCCTGCGATGGCGTCTTAGGTTTCCCCTCTCCCTCGCTCAGGAATGATGGCAATCTTTGGAGAGGGGCGGGGGCGGGCTCTGGAAACATTCAGTGGGGGCATCCCCAGTCGCATACCTCTGAAATCTGACCCCGAAAGGAAAGTTTATGTGGTTCAACTGACTTAAAAACTTCAAGACCTGGCTGCAACGGTGCCAGAACAAACAGCTGCATTGAGAATTCCTGGGCCATTTGTGGTGGCCGTCTACACTGGAAAAGCTTTCTATTGACTGTGGAGGGGAGAGGCGGGGGGAGAAAGAGAGAGAGAGAGAAAAGCACACACGCTCGCTCACCCGTCGCACGCTTACAGGCCAAATGGCAGGAGAACACTGGGACAGGCGTCGGGGGGCACGCGCCTGCACAGACAGGCGTGCACGTTAACATATGCTCCCACAGACAGGCGTGTGCACTCACCCGCACTTGCAAAGACATGTTTGCACAGACAGGTGTGTGCACTCGCACGTGTTTGCACAGGCAAGCTTGCACAGACAGGGGTGTGCACTCACATGACTTGCACAGATGTTTGCACAGACGGGTGTGCACTCAGACATACATTCACCGGCATGTTTGCACAGACAGGTGTGTGCACTCGCACATACTTGCACAGACATGCTCACACAGACAGGGGCGTGCCCTCAGACATACATTCACAGGCATGCTTGCACAGACAGAGGTGTGCACTCACACGACTTGCACAGATGTTTGCACAGACAGGGGTGTGCACTCGCACATGTTTGCACAGACATGCTCACACAGACGGGGCGTGCACTCTTACATACATTCACAGGCGTGTTTGCACAGACAGGGGTGTGCGCTCCCGGACACGAAAGGACGCACCCAGGTGGGCATGCACTCACACAGTTGTGCCCACCCTCACGTGGAGAGGCGCACACGCAGATGGGTACCTGCGCTGGCACAGAAACAGGAACACATATTCCACAGGGAGGTGGACGCTCTCAGTAGCATGCCCGCACTCCTACATGCATAGACGTGGACACGGCACGTGCATTTCTGGGCGCGTGCGACGTGCCCTCCACCAGGGACACAGAGATGATCTGAGCCTGAGTGTAAACGAGAATCCAGCCGCAGGGAGTTTTATGGGTTGCACACAACTCCTCTGAAAGACAGCACCTCTGAAAGCACAGGACCCCTCGCAGGAAGCTCAGCATGGCGTCATAGAGAAGAGCGCCCCCTGCTGACTCACCAACTCCACTTCCAGATAGGTGCTTATGAACGCAGTGGCACGGCTTCTGTCGCCCTATCCCAGGTCCTTATATGGGCCCTGTCACCTTAGTCTCTGACCGCCTGGCAATTCTCACGACAGGCAGGGCAGTGCTATTATCCCCAATGTGCAGATGGGAAACTGAGGCACAGAGAAACTAAGGCCCAGATGGGAGTTAGGCACCTAAATACCTTTAAAAGTCTGGCCCTAAGTGACTTGCCCAAGGTTCCACGGGAAGTCTGTGTCAGAGCAGGGAACTGCACTCAAGCCTCCTCCTTGCACCCTATCCACTGGGCCACCCTTCCTCTCGGAGCGTCCAGCCTGAGCCTCTCCCTGTGTGACCGACGTGTCTCTGAGTCATCACACCTAGTAAAAAAGGGTCCATCCGCCAGGTGCGCTGCCTCTTGCTCCATTCACTACATATGCCATGTGCCAGACCACGGTGCACCATGCACCATTGCAATTATCCCAGGGCACAGACCCACTGGTTTTTCTTCTACCTCAGGCCGGTTATTAATACCCGGCTCGATCACTCCACCTCGTTGCCCCTACTGTGCTCGTGAGCATATGATGTTCAGTGGCACCTCTGGTGGGGGGGTGATAATAGGGGTGGGGCAGGCAGAGGTGTGGGGCAGGCAAATCAATCGGTGTGTTTCCCATTTCATATCTCTAGTCCCTGCCAGTGCTGCAGCCTGTGATGTAACTAATGCTTAATAAGGCCAAGTCCCTCACCTTCGTTTAAGGGACACGGTGAAAATATTTATTTTACATTCATTGTGCAACAGCACCTGGGAAGCCCTGAATCTTTTTGCTTAAGTAGCATTCTCTTTCCCTTCCCCATCCCCAGGGAAAAACAATCACACACTGCTTTGTTATTGTAGGGCTGCTTGGGAATGCTGAGCCGTCCATGCTGCTTTATTATTGTAGGGTTGCTGGTAAGCACTGGGCTGTCTACGCTGCTTTGTTATTGTAGGGTTGCTGGTAAGCACTGGGCTGTCTACGCTGCTTTGTTATTGTAGGGTTGCTGGTAAGCACTGGGCTGTCTACGCTGCTTTGTTATTGTAGGGTTGCTGGTAAGCACTGGGCTGTCTACACTGCTTTGTTATTGTAGGGTTGCTGGTAAGCACTGGGCTGTCTACGCTGCTTTGTTATTGTAGGGCTGCTGGTAAGCACTGGGCTGTCTACGCTGCTTTGTTATTGTAGGGTTGCTGGTAAGCACTGGGCTGTCTACGCTGCTTTGTTATTGTAGGGTTGCTGGTAAGCACTGGGCTGTCTACGCTGCTTTGTTATTGTAGAGTTGCTGGTAAGCACTGGGCTGTCCATGCTTCTGTGTGAGGAACTACCCACATTGTTAGCTTTGGGGACTGTTTTGAAAAACCTTTGCAAAATCCACCATGATAGACAGTGGCCTGGACTTTGCCAAAGATGGGGAGAGCCCTAGGACTTACCCCAGCAGATGGGGTGTATCTGCTTGGGTGGGTGAGTAGCTGGGCTTCTCCCATTTCCCCCTAATCCTTCGACATGGACAGAGCCCTCTGTTGGGGTGGGGTTAGCAGGGTCCCCCAGAGCAGCAGATCTTGGAGTTAACACCCCACTGAGATGATTCGGCTGAATCGCCACTCATTCCTATCGTTTCAGGCTCTCTGCAGACTCAGGCAGATGTCACTTTACATTATTTTTCCACTTGGGTCATGCTTTACCTCCTAACCACCGGAGCTAGAAATGTGAATTTGTTTGAAAATGAAAGCGGAGAGGCTGACGTGGCCCCAGGAGGCAAGGGAGCCCTGCGCACAGGCTTATGTATTAATCCAGACCCGGTCGCAGCTACACTGATGGCAGGAATTGGGGCTGCATCTCCAGCACAGTTAAGACCTCAGAGGCAGCATGTACAGGAAAGGTGGGGACTGCAAGGCACAGATGCCTGAACAGCAAGGAGAGGGGCTCCTAAATGACCTAGGATGGATTTCCAAGCTCCAGGCTGATCTTGGCCAACTGTGGCCTGTTGGCATCTCCGGACGAGATGCAAGCAGCCCTCGCCACATCGGAGGGTGACGGCGGTTTGTTTATAGCTTCGGATCACGGGTGAGCGCAAAAAGTTTATCTGGGAGTTGCAGCAAGCTGTATCTATAAACAGCCCTGGAAGCACAAAAGCATTCCTGCTGCGTTAGGCCATTTTATTGGCTTCATGTGATGGCTGGGTTGAGGCGGGGAGGGAGAGCGCTCAGCCATGCACCGGAGGAAAGCTGGCTCAGCCAAATGGTTCACCCCTGCGTCTGAGTGCCGTACCGTTGTGCTTGCACAGTGGGGGAAGGTAGGGGGAGATTCGGGAAGGGGTTCCAACGTGGAATTGAAATTTTAAAGGGAAAAGGCCGTCAAATGGTTTTAATCCTTTAAAAATAGTAATCCCTGCATGAACTCATTAAAGGCTCCTACATTTAACTCTTTGCTTGCCTTTTCTCTCTAGCTGGCTTTAGTTCCTTCCACGTGTTGTTGTTATTACTTATTATTTGTATGATCGTAGCACCCCTCCCCCCCATTGTGCTAAGCGCTGCACAAACAGACAGCCGTAGGTGCTGTACAACCAGGCAGCCCCAGAGCTGGAGAGAAAGATTAAAGACAGGCTTGACCCCAAAGAGCTGATCCAGCAATAGGATCCTGGCCCCGGTGCTGAGATAGGCCAGTGGCAGAATGGTGGGGCACGTTAGATGTGGCCTGCAAGAAGATACGATGTCAGAGGAAGAGGCCAGAGAGCAAAGGGGCACCAGGGCTACACGACATAAGGTTACGCAACCTTGTTTTCTCACAGCACGTGACCTGTTTGTTGTATTTTTGATATTGCAAAATTCTGCTTTCAGGCAAATATACCGTGCCCATATGCCCACGCTAAACGCACACATTCAGTGCCCACGCTTCGCTCTCTACACACTACACACGCACAGACACTAACCACACATGGTACATGCCTGCACAAACCGCACATGCTATAAAATGCACACACACAATCCACACCCATTGCAAAATACGCCCACCACAAACTCATGCATGTGCTCCATGCTATGCCTACACACGCATGTACACATCGCATGTGTGGATACAATACACAGCCACACTGCATGCACACACACCGGACGCCCTGCCCCCTTTGCTGTTAAGGGAAATGTTTTCAGCACAGCCTTTTCATTTCATTAATTATTTGTGTGACGGAGCAGGACCCCATCGTGCTAGGCGCTGTACAAACACAGACCTTAAGTTACTTTCCTATTTATCAGCCCAGCAGCAGGATTGGTACTAATAGTGACGTCTGCTCCCTTCAGGGGTATAGGCTTTATCGGTAATCTTGTGCTTAGCTACAGCCTGTATGTCTGGGCAGCAGCAGAGCAAATACAAGGCACGTGCTCTTCTCTCGCAAGCTTGTTGTGTGATGTTTTAATTAATTACGTAGCCAATAAACCTCTTTCATTTCCTCAGATAAAAAGTGCCACGGAAATGTAAAGCAACGCTCACAGTTCTTCTCCCTATATGAGCACTTCCCTTATTCTTCAGTCAGATTCAGGCCCCAGTTTAGGGGCAGGCGATCACCTGGGGGTTGGGTTGGGGGGCGCCAGGCTTGGGGTGCTGTTTTTATTGTTCGCAACAAAAGGGAAAATCGAATGTTTGAAGTAACAGTTTTCAGGTATTCCGTATGTGGATTCATTTTTCACTGATCTCCTAAAATGAAAAACCCTTAAAATTAAAAAGTTTCTATAAGCTTAGAGGAAACGATTTATTAAAATTTGCTTATAGATAGCATGAATAAATACAGATCCTAGTGTGCAAATGTATCATCTTATAAGACAGGAATAAATCATGCATGCAAATCTTGTATCAAAGTCGTGAAATGGGCTACAAATGCAATAAAAAATAAGGTATTCAAAAATGTAACAAATGGAGGGAGGGGTGCCAAAGACGCTCCTTGTCTGGGGTGCCATTTGGTCTAGGGCCAGCCCTGATCATATTGTTTACTGCGGGAAGGCTACCCAAATCTGCATCGATCTGGTCGGGGGAGTGACTTCCCAGTTCATTTGCTCTTTGAAATTCCTGCCCTGAGGCCATAGCTGGAAAGTTGGACTAGTCGGAGCCGTGACGCTGCTGTAACAGGGCAGTCAAGGATTCCCAAGGTGTAGGAGATTCTCCCTCTATACCACCCTCTCTCCCAGTGTAGGGAATGTGAAGGGGGCATGGTCAAATCACTGTTGCTTTCCAGTGGCCCCTTGCTTATGTAATGGCCTCTTCTGCATCAGTACCAGGCTGATACTAACTTACAGCAGGGGCTGAACAGGCCCCCAGGAGCCTTGTGGGTTGGGACATACAGTCACTTGCCTCCCTGCCCAGCGTCTTGCACTGTCTGCAGCTCAAAATAAACATTTAGGGCTTGATTGTGATTGACACTCAAGCCCCATTACACCATGCTGACAGGGCAAAGGGACTTTGACGTGGGTGTGTGCCCATGCCCCCTTGCCAGGCCCCTGTCTTTTATGCTGCCAGAATGAAGTGGAGAGACTTTAGTCCTTTCTCAGTTTTGTATTAAACAGGAAGGATTTCTTTTTTCCAATTTACCATCTGTGTCGCTTAAAGATCACACACTGTTGCAGTTCTTCTTCACCTACAGGAAATAGCCATGTGGTTTCAGGTCACCAGGTCTGACATGACATTTGTGGTTACAGCTGGTTTTTCAAAGGTTTGTTCTGAGGCAGAATATTGAAATATCGAAACCTTGAGATTTGCCACAAAATGGCATTTTTATTTTCTGGTCGGCCCTAGGCGTGATGCTTTCTGCTCTTTCATATGGCATGGTCTATGCTGGGTGACGTATACTACAGAGTGTCTCTACCCTTTCCAAAGTGGGTTGACGGGAGGGGATGCACAAGCAACGTGATTCTCCAGTACCTTGTCCTTACAGGGGAGGCTATTTTCAGCATATTTATCCACGTCTTTCATATTCTAGTTATTGAACATGTCTCTATCATGGGTATCTTAGTGAGCGGGGGGAGGGAGCGGAGAGCAGCAAGCAGAGGGTGGGGTGTCTGGGGGGAGGAGGGGAGAGCAGCAAACAGAGGGCGGGGGGCCTTGGGGAAGGGGGTGGAGAGGAGTGGGCGGGGAGGGTGCCTCGTGGGAAGAGGCAGAAGGAGGGCGGGAAGAGGGGGAGCGGGAGTGGGGCCTCAGCGCGGAGTGGGGTTGGCACATGGGCAGGGCCTTGGGCGGAGGAGGCCGAGTGGCGGGCGGGGCTGCGGGGCAGCGCAGGGGACGGCACCACGGTCCGGGCACCGGTTGGCCCCCCTCCCCCCATCCCGACACACACAAACTTTAGGAAGCTTCCAGAACACCCATGGAGTCAGCGCCTTTGCTTGTACTTAATGTGATCACTTACAGATGACGGGTGGGCCAGTGGTGTGGTTTCCTGCCTGACCATGGACAAGTCACATGGGGTATGTCCACAGGTTCAAAAAAGATCCGTTCTTCACTTGGGTCAGCTAACTCAGGCTCAAACAGCAGCAAAGACAAGCCAGCCTGAGCGAAAGCCTCTCATGGATCCAGGATTGAACGTGAGCGGCTAACCCACGGCGCTGTGCCTTCCCCGCGATTTGCACCTGAGTTAGCTAAGGTGGGTTGGCTACCCGGAGTTCAGACACAGCCTTCTTTTGCAGTATAGACAGATTCTCTCAGCAGAGACCTGCCCATAGAGATCAGCGGCCACTTCATACCCCTGCAAGTCTCCCTGTGCTGCAAAGAGACCCTTTCCCCTTAGTCCCCTGATGCGGATTAGGCACATTGAGGCTCCCAGGCCAGCCTTTCAGCAATGAACTCTCCAGATGCTCCCTAGCTTGACCACCTCCCTTCTGTACATCGCTTCCCCTCCCCGTGCCTCAGTTTCTCATTCTGCAAAATGGGTATTGTGAGACTGAGCCTCCTTTGTAAAGCGCTTTGAGATCCTGCGATGAAAGGCGGCTGGATAGAAGCGCCTTCTTGTTGCCGGGGGGAAACTCAACACAGTGCTCACAAAAAGGTCGATGCAAAGCAGCAGTTTGTTCCAAACTCCCAGGCCCTCGTTGGCTCTGAACAGCGAGCGAGCAAGAGAGAGAGAGAGAGAGAGAGAGCAAAACGGCTGGGAGAGATTTTGTCTGAAGGGCTCTTCTATTGAGAGGGGTGTTTCTCTTGCGTATCCACAGCCAGCCTGTCACCGCGCATTACTCCTGCTTTTAGCATTTGGGAGCGATTAACGGTGCCCCCCTCCCGCAGAGCTAGCCGGATTGCAGAATCTCCGTCCCTCTGAAACAAGCCCCTGAGCAAAGCTGCATGTGTTTAACTCCATCCAGCAGCCGAGCCATGGAGGCAGAACCGGCTTCCTCCTTTGGCTGGTTTATGGAGAAGGTCCTTTGGGCTCCATTCAGATTCGGCTCCCCTGGGACTGATTCTCCCTTCGCCGGCCTCCCTCTGCACTCACACAGAGGCGAATGAGATCCGAATCAGGCCCTGTCCCGTGCTTCTAGCTGCTCCCTGAATTATGACGTCTTGGCCATAGGTGGCAGCAAACAGCTAGAGCTGCCACGCTGCGGGCCTGCCAGACACAGGAGTGGTGGTGTGAACAGAGGTGCGGAAGGGGGAACTCCTCTTTGATCCGATTGCTGGGCAGAGGCGCTTTGCTGTGCTCTGGAGTAGCCTCCCAGTAGGAGCAGAGGGGGGCGAACAAACTAACGAGGCTGAATATGGAGCTTGGTAAAGTGATGAATGGGATTATATGCCCGAGACAGCAGGGGACTGGACTAGATGACCCAAGAGATCCCTTCGTAGAGTCATAAATTCCCAAGGCCAGAAGGGACCATGGTGATCCTCTAGTTTGACCTCCTGTATAACACAGGCCAGGGAACTGCCCCAGAATAATCCCTACAGCAGATCTTTTAGAGAAACATCCAATCTTGATTGAAAAATTGTCAGTGATGGAGAATCCACCCGGACCCTTGGGAAATTGCTCCAATGGTTAATTACCCTCACTGTTAAAAATTTACACCTCATTTCTAGACGGATTGTGTCTAGCTTCAATATCCAGTCATTAAATCATGTGAAACCTTTCTCTGCTAGACTGAAGAGCCCATTATTAAATATTTGTTCCCCGTGTACATACTTTTAGACACTAATCAAGTCACCCTTTAACCTTCTCCTTCTTAAGCTAAATAGATAGAGCTGCTTGAGTGTATCACTATAAGGCAGGTTTTATAACCCTTTAATCATTCTCTTGGTTCATCTCTGAACTCTGGCCAATTTATCAACCTCCTTCTTGGATTGTGCACACCAGAATGGAACACAGGATTCCAGCAGCGGTCGCACCAGTGCCAAACAAGGAGGTAAATAACCTCTCTGCTCCTACTTGAGAGTCCCCAGTTTAGGCATCCCTGGATCTCGTTAGCTCTTCTGACCACAGTGTCACACTGGGAGCTCATGTTCAGCGGGTAATCCACCCCTGACCCCCAAATTGTTTTTAGAGTCCCTGCTTCCCAGGATAGAGTCCCCTGTCCCATAAAGATGGCCTGCATTCTTTGTTCCCAGATGTGACATTTACATTTAGCCATATTAAAATTCATATTGTTTGCTTGCACCCGGTTTACCAGGTGATCTAGATCATGTGGCGTCAGTGACCTGTCCTCTTCGTTATTTACCATGCCCCCAATTTGTGTGTCATCAGCAAACTTGATTGGTAGGGTATTTGTCTTCTCAGGTCAGTGATAAAAATGTTAAATAGCCTAACATAAGAACAGCCATACTGAGTGAGACCAAAGGTCCATCTAGCCCAGGATCCTGTCTTCCAACAGTGGCCAATGCCAGGTGCCCCAGAGGGAATGAACAGAACAGGTAATCATCAAGTGATCCATGCCCTGTCACCCATTCCCAGCTTCTGGCAAACAGAGGCTTGGCCTAGGGCCAAGGATGGATCCCCACAAGACCCCACTGGAAACACACCTGCTTGATGACGATTCCCTGTTTACAATTAAAGTCATAGAATCATAGAATATCAGGGTTGGAAGGGTCCTTAGGAGGTCATCTAGTCCAACCTCCTGCTCAAAGCAGGACCAATCCCCAATTTTTGTCCCAGATCCCTAAATGGCCCCCTCAAGGATTGAACTCACAACTCTGGGTTTAGCAGGCCAATGCTCAAACCACCAAGCTATCCCTCTCCCCAAGTCCTACATCCTATGTTCCTATCGGTGATACAGTGGTGCTGCTCGTGGCCCAGATTCCTCTGTTGTGAACCGAGCAGCAGGGCATGTTGGGAGCTGTGGTCTCCTTGAGTCCTGTACTTTTGGTACTACCACAGGAAACAGAGTTGGACTCAATCTGTCAGGTCCAAGGAAGAGTTATTCTTCAGGGGTTTTAGAGAGGGCAGCCCTCTGTTAAACACAGATATGGTGAACTGTAGCTCCTGGCAGGCAGCCCTTGCTTGGGCAAAGTTTAGATGGCCCTGTTGAGTCCTCATATAGGGTAGAGGAGGATAAACCCTAGCACTTTCCATCCTAAATGGCATTCTGGGCTGGGTTTGGTGTTAGTATCCCACTGTGATAGCTGCAGGTCCTAGATTATTATTATTTATTGTTTGTGGTATCGTAGCACCTACAAGCCCAAGTCATGGACCCAGACCCTGTGACTCCATATGCTTTATGGAAATATGCTTATGAATATGACATAACTGGAATATGCTTTACACTAAATACCCCTTGTAAGGTATAATTAGAAAGCTTGTAATCTACTGCATGTGTTCATCCTATTGGTTTGCATGTATTATTTCTAGGTCTGGAATTAGAAAAATAAGACATAAACTTATGTTACTGATGTAACCATATTAAGTGGAAGCCATTATGGGTGCTTCAGAATCAATGGCCCATGAATGAGTTTGTTTACCTGCAAGCCTGCCTGTGTATGTGTGGGCCAGCCCCGGGTAATGAAGAATGAGGTCTCACAGGGACATGTGACCATGTCACCTGACACTGGAATCCATCTCAAATCTGGTACTTTTCCATTTAGAAGGAGGGGTGGGCACTCAGAGAGACAAAGGATTCCTGCCTTGTGCCAAAGCTATAAAAGGGGGTGGAGCAGGACAAAGTGGTCCCAGACATGAGAAAGCCCCTGCTTGCCACCTAAGATGTCTGCTGGAACTAACAAGGACTGTACCAGGGGAAAGAATTGGGCCCAGACTAGGAAGGCATCTAGTCTGTGAAAGAAGCTTATTGGAACATCTCTGAGGGTGAGATATTACCTGTAATCAGTTTCTTAATGTATTAGGCTTAGACTTGCATGTTTTGTTTTATTTTGCTTGGTGACTTACTTTGTTCTGTCTATTATTACTTGAAACCACTTAAATCCTACTTTTTATACTTAATAAAATCATTTTTGTCTATTAATAAACCTGGGGGAGCAAACAGCTGTGCAGATCTCTCTATCAGTGTTACAGAGGGCAGACAATTCATGAATTTACCCTGTATAAGATTTATACAGAGTAAAATGGATTTATTTGGGGTTTGGATCTCATTGGGAATTGGGTGTCTGGGTGCTGGAGATAGGTAACCTGCTGAGCAGTTTTCACTTAAAGCCTGCAGCTTTGGAGGTATGGCCCAGACCCTGAGTCTGTGTTGCAGCAGGCTAGTGTGTCTGGCTCAACAAGGCAGGGTTCTGAAGTCCCAAGCTGGCAGGTAAAACAGGCTCAGAGGTCAGCGCATCAGGTGACAGTCCCAAGGGGGTCTCTGTGACCGAACCTGTCAAAACACCATTGTGCTAGGTACAAACGCAAAGAGCTTCCAATCTGAGTATAGGACAAGAGACAACAGCTGGATACAGACAGATGGGGGAGCACAGTGTTCTCGGCACACCAGCAGCCTGGCTGGTGTCAAGTGTTTTGCAGGGGTCACGCCAATGGAGAATGATGGGGAGGGATTGGAAAGAGGACAATGAGTTAGTGGCAAGGTTCCTTCCCCACTCTGAACTCTAGGGTACAGATGTGGGGACCTGCATGAAAAAAACCCCTAAGCTTATTTTTACCAGCTTAGGTTAAAACTTCCCCAAGGTACAAACTATTTTACCTTTTGCCTTTGGACTTTATTGCTGCCACCACCAAGCGTCTAACAAATATATAACTGGGAAAGAGCCCGCTTGGAAACGTCTTTCCCCCCAAAATCCTCCCAAACCCTACACCCCCTTTCCTGGGGAAGGCTTGATAAAAATCCTCACCAATTTGCATCGGTGAACACAGACCCAAACCCTTGGATCTTAAAAACAATGAAAAAGCAATCAGGTTCTTAAAAGAAGAATTTTAATTGAAGAAAAATTAAAAGAATCACCTCTGTAAAATCAGGATGGTAAATACCTTACAAGGTAATTAGATTCAAAACATAGAGAATCCCTCTAGGCAAAACCTTAAGTTACAAAAAGACACAAAAACAGGAATATACATTCCATTCAGCATAGCTTATTTTATCAGCCATTTAAACAAAATAGAATCTAACGCATATCTAGCTAAATTACTTACTAAGTTCTCCTTTTCTGTTCCCGGCAAAAGCATCACACAGTCAGAGACAACCTTTGTTTCTCCCCCCTCCAACTTTTGAAAGTATCTTGTCTCCTCATTGGTCATTTTGGTCAGGTGCAAGCAAGCTTATCCTAGCTTCTTAACCCTTTACAGGTGAAAGGGGTTTTCCTCTGGCCAGGAGAGATTTTAAAGGTGTTCACCTTTCCCTTTATATTTATGACAGTTAGTTTTTCAGATGTTCCCGTGGAGCACCTTCCGGCATTTGGGGCAGCATGGGGAGGAAGCCCAAAGGGGCTTCTTTGAAAATGCAACAAGCAGGTGATGGAGGCTGACATCACGGGCTTTGCTTCAACCCAGCTGCGGAAGTGTCATCACTTCAATTTGACTCCCGTCGCGTATGTGTCTCTCTCCACCTCCCCAAGCGGCATTGAGTCACCGTCGATATAGTTAGGTCAACACGGGTATCAGTGTAGACACCACATTGCTTACGTCAACTGTTACTGGCTTTCATAAGCTTTCCCAAAATGTCCCACATTGACAGTACAATCATAGAGTCATAGAATCATACACTCATAGAACTGGAAAGGACCTTGAGAGGTCATCTAGTCCAGTCCCCTGCACTCATGGCAGGACTATGTATTATCTAGACCATTCCTGACAGGTGTTTGTCTAACCTGCTCTTAAAAATCTCCAGTGATGTGGAGATTCCACAACCCCCCTAGACAATTTATTCCATTTTTTCTAATGTCCAACCTAAACTGCCCTTGCTGCAGTTTAAGCCCATTGCTTCTTGTCCTATCCTCAGAGGTTAACGAGAACATTTCCCCCCTCCTCCTTGTAACAACCTTTTATGTATTTGAAAACTGTTACCATGTCCCCCCTCAGTCTTCTCTTCTCCAGACCAAACAAACCCAATTTTTTAAATCTTCCCTCATAGACCTTTAATCATTTTTGTTGCTCTTCTGTGGACTTTCTCCAATTTGTCCACATCTTTCCTGAAACGTGGCGCCCAGAACTGGACTCAGTCCTCCAGCTGCAGCCTAACCAGTGTGACCTAGAATGGAAGAATTACTTCTCATGTCGACACAAGTGCTCCTAGTGAGGATGCACACCAGCGACACCAGGTTTTGACGGGTTCAGTCAAGTGATTTAGTAACTGCGGGTGACGCTGTGGTCAACATTATTTTGTAGTGGAAACATGGCTTAGGAGGTGGAGTGACTTGCCCAGGGTCATGCAGTAGGTCAGGGCAGAGCCAGGAATGGTCCAGTGTGCTGGATTGCAGCATTGCAATGGTGTCATTCCTTTGCCAATTGTTTTCATTAGCCGTGAGCTACATGAGAGAGGTCAACAGGCAGATTCCTTCATGATAACTTCCCTGCCAAGGAGTGGGAGGCTCAAAAACCTGTCACTTTGCAGCCCTGCCCTCCGCCCTCACCTCACTCCGAATTCGCTGGCTTATTTTTGTCTCCCTCTCGACTCAAGCCTGGCTTTGGTGTTGTACTTTTCCAGCCACGCTACAGACCCAGATCCGCTCCAGAGGCTGGAACGCGGCCTCCTTGCCAGCTCCCGTTCCTTTGCAAGCCTCTAATTATCATTTCGGGAGGATAATGTCTCAGAGAGAGAGCGTGTCCCTATACGTTTCCCTTGAAACACGGCAAAGGAATGCTGTGGTCCGTCTTTATGTTAGCTCCTGCAATTAGTGTTGCCTGTGTAATTAGCCCAAGATAGATGGTGTTGGTGAGCAAGCGCATCCCTGGTCTAATTTCAAACTGCCATAAAACCAGTGAATGGAAAGCGGAGAGCTTCCATTTGCTTTCAATTGAGAAAAATAGAGGATTAAGGATGATCGGCAGCCCCACCCCTCCTTACACACACACACACACACACACACACTCGAACATTTCATGGCTAAATGAAACCAGAAAGGGCAGAGCTGTGACAAATCCAGGCTCCCTCTTCAGTTTCGAAGGACGCGGGAGCACTCCACTCTCCGGGCATGTTGGCAAAAATACTTTCTCTGCCCGTATCCCCGCTTGAGAGATGGGGTGGGGGTGGTAATACCTGTTATTGGACTGACTGCTGTCGGTGAGAGACCTGACCAGCTCTGCGTAAGCCCGAAAGCTGGTCTCTCTCACCAACAGATGCCGGTCCACTAAAAGCTGTTACCTCACCCACCTTGTCTCTCTAACATCCTGGGGTCGACACAGCTCCAGGAACACTGTGTACAACCATCCCCTCTTGTCTCTTTCCTCCCTGCTTCATCCACTCCCTCTCCTCCTCTTCATCTTATTATTATTACAGAGCAGGCTTCCATTGCTCCGGGTGCTGTCCGGCCCGTCTCTGCTCCGGAGCGCTTACAATCGAAGTACCCTGGAGCTGGAGATGCTATTCCCACCTCCGGCGGCCGTACCCACACGAGCTCCGATTGAGCTGCTGTTCTGAAGTAGAAGCGAGGCCCTGGTGGCCGCTCGGGCTAGCTGCCCTGGGGACGTACATAGGGGTTGCACTCGGGGCAGCTAGCCTGAGCCGCTGTGGCCACATGGCTATTTTTAGCGTGCCAGCTCGGTCAGGTCTCCCTCCAGAAATCACGCCTCCAGCTCCAGTGTAGACGTACATGAAAAGGCAAGGCAGACAAAGGGTGGGGAAACAGGCCTGGAGAGGGGGAAGGGACTTGCTTAATGGTCATTAAAACCCTGAGTTCTAATCCTAGTGCTTTATCCACTAGACCACACTGCCCCCTCCCCTTACTTTCTCCTCATTTCTCCCATCTCTTTTCTGTCCCCATCCCCAGACCCTCTTCTCTTTTCTCCTCCTCCTCTTTCCCCTGTTGCCCTGCCCCGCCCCTCCACTTTTTATTTTTGGACACTTCCGTGGGTTATTCTTGGCCTGGTTAGGACTCAGACAGTTGGAAATGCTGTCTCCCCTTCCCAAAATAGACTCCACCCCCTCACTGTCTCAGCCAGAAGCCACGGCTGCATGGTCTTATAGAATCATAGAAATGTAGGGTGGAAGGGACCTCAAGAGGTCACCTCGACCAACCCACACCCTGAGAAAGGACCAAGTAAACCTAGACTAGCCCTGACAGGTGTTTGTCTAACCTGTTCTTAAAATTTCCAGTGAAAGAGATCCCACAGTCTCCCTTGATAACCTGTCTCAGTGCTTAACTATTGCCGTTAGAAAATTTTTCCTAATGTCTAACCTAAATCTCCCTTGCTGCAGATTAAGCCGATTGTTTCTTGTCCTACCTTCAGGGGACATGGGTAACAATTGATCCCCATCCTCTTTATAACAGCCCTTAACATATTTGAAGACTATCAGGTCCCCCCAGCTCAGTCTTCCGTTCTCCAGACTAAACGCCCAGATTTTTGAACCTTTCCTCAGAGGTCAGGTTTTCTAAACCTTTGATCATTTTTGTAGCTCTCCTCTGGACTCTCACCAATTTATCCACATCTTTCTTAAAGTGCGGCACCCAGAACTGGACACAGTTCTCCAGCTGAGGCTTCACCAGTGCTGAGTAGAGCAGGACAATGACCTCCTGTGTCTTACATACGACCCTCCTGTTAATACACCCCAGAATGATATTCGCCTTTTTCACAGCTGCATCACATTGTTGAGCCTCATTCAATCTGTGATCCACTCTGACCCCCAGGTTCTCTTCAGCAATGCCAGCACTTTACTGATTATTCCCCATTATGTGGCTGTGCATTTGATTTTTCCTTCCTCATCATAATACTTTGCACTTATCTGTATTGAATTTCATTCTGTTGATTTCAGACCAGTTCTTCAATTTGTCACGGTCATTTTGAATTTTAATCCTGTCCTCCAAAGTGCTCGGAACCCCTCCCAGCTTGGTGTCAGCTGCAAATTTTATAAGCATCCTCTCCACTCGATTCTCCAAGTCATTAATGAAAGTGTTGAAATGTACAGACTGACCCCTGTGGAGCCCTACTAGATACAACCTCCCAGTTTGACAGCAAACATTAATTACTACTCTTTGAGTACAGTCTTTCAACCACTTTTGCCCCCACCTTATAGAAATGTGGACCACATTTCCCTCGTTTGATTATGAGAGTGTCATGTGAGACTGTGTGAAAAGCCTTAGCAAAATCAGTCCCCATCTTGTTTTGATTAAGGGGGCCACTCTTGTAACCTGGTTTCACTTGATGTATACAGGAGCTGTCGGCATGTGCTCAGAGCAGAGTTTGACCCTAAGACATTTTTAAAACACGGTAATTAGCAACTTCATTGAAATGCAGAAGGTACAGCAGTACAGCAGAAGGTCTTCCAGTCACTTGGGTAAATTCCCTTTAGCCGTGTTTACCCTTGTCTTCACTACTGGCTAACATGGTACATACCAACTGGATGTACCAGGGACATCAGCTGGAACAATCTGCTGAGAACACAGTCTGATTAACATAACCTTCCCTTCAGTCTTTGAGAGAAGCCCAAATTTACCAATGTGGATCAAATCACCAGAGCATTTTGTCTTGGAAAGCTAAGTGCCTTTGGACATCTGCTTGGGCTGAACGAAGCAAGGTGGGTTGGTGATCAGTTTCCACTCTCCCTTCCCACTGGGAAGGACAAGCTGTTCTCTAACTACATGGGCAAAACAGAAAGCATGGCAGTATCTCCATTCAGGTATTAAACACAACTTGCCAGACCCTGGGTAAACGTTAGGCAAACCGCGTTTGCCTCATATAAAACCTAGTGAAATGTCATTGTTAAGGAAACCTGGAAGCCGTTCAGCGTTTTTATTCCCCTTGCCTCCTCCATGTGCCTGTCCTTCTAGGGTTGACCTTGCTTATTTGCTAAAGACATTTGGTTTCTGTCTTAAGATGCCGGCCTTGTCCTGTTATGTGGCCTCTTTAGAGACAGTGACTGTCTTTACAGACGGCATCTTCTATGCAGAGAGGCTGCATGTCTGGACTGTCCTTCCAGTGGCCATTCCCCCTCTTGTTACTGGGTAATTAGGCATTGGTATCCATTGAGGACTTGACTGCGAGTCATGAGACCATGATAACAGCACTGGATGCCTCATTGCAGGACTCGTAAGAGGACATGTCTCACGTGATACAATTATAGAGTAAGAACATAGGTGGCAACTGTGGTGTATCTGGTCTCGCATCCTGTCTCCAATAATGGCTAACGCCAGCTGCTTCGGAGGAAGGTTCAAGAAACCTCACCATAGGTAGGTGTGGGTTAATCCTTCCCCCTTCCTTCCCATGAAGGTCTCATTCTAATCCCTAATAATTAGAGGTTGGTTTAAACCCTTTCGCACGAGGTTTTATATCCCTTCCAAATGATCTTTTTGGTTAGCATTAACTATTCATAGATAGGCAGAAAGGACCCTCGTGATAATCTGGGCTGACCCGCATCACACCAGCCAGGGAATTGCACCCAGTCATTTCTGCAAGAAGCCCACATTTTAGGGTTGAGCCATCCGGTCTTGATTTAAAGACTTCCGCTGACAGAGAATCCACCACATCAGCTGCAGGAACACACAACCAGCCATGATCAGATCTGTCCACCAACAAGCCCTTGATGCTGGGTCTTCTTGTCATCCGTATGAATGTCCAATCCCTCTCTGAATCGTAGTAAATGGATGCAGTAGCACCTTGTAATTATGCCAGCACGGGTATATCGAATGAATCACGCAGTGGCAGATCCTCAGCTGGTGCACACCCATGTAACTCCACTGACTTCAACGGGGCTAAGTGGATTTACACCAGCTGAGGATCTGCTCCTGTATCCTCATGACGCCTCTCGGCCTGTCAACAGAGACTGACAACAGCGGGCCAAGTTGTGCCATTGTGCCGGGGGTGTTGCAGTAGACTGCAAAGGATGCCTGGGGTATTTACGCTGCTGACTCTCCCCGCGTAAGCACTGTCCTGGTGAAGGAGAAGAGGTTTATGCAAAAACTGAGGCGTGGGCCAAGACATGCCAATGTTCGGTTAGCTCAGCAATGGGGTCTGGAAGTGTAACACACTAGCCCACGTTGCGCTTTTCCCCCTGTCGAGGCTGGGCCAGCTGGCGGCTAAGAGCCTAATAGAGCTGCAGGCTAGGACAGCTACTTCTTTAGCTCAACTGGCAGAAGTCTGTACTGAAGGCCTCAGGTTCAAGCCCTGGTGATGCCCCATGGAGAAGCTGTTACACTGAGGTGGTGATGTAGCTTTTTTCTAACTGGGGCTTCATGAGAGCTGTTTGTAGAACAGAGGCTGGTGCTTCAGCAGAGATCTTGTACGCTGGGCCTGGCCAGTGCCAAGATGGGTGAACTAAAGCCTCCGTGCGCAAGAGGACTTCAGCTGAGAGGTAAAACCTTGGGCTGCAGTTCTTGTGGGTTCCCCATTCCACTCCACCAGAGCCCTAATGCAGCCCGTAAAGAATTCCCACAATGGCGCTTGAGTCCCCGGGTGGTGTAGGGTAAACAGAGCTGGCTCTATGCCATCGCCCACCCAGGGCAGGGGTGTATCTAGGCTGTTCCTATGCAGCCAGCTGTAGCCAGCTGCCTTCAGCAAACTCCTGAGCCAGCCAGGGCTTCATCTGCTAGTCCTTTTAAGATTGTGTGCAACTTCTGTTGAGGTTTTGCTGACGGACAGCTGCAGCTTAGGGGAGACCTGCCTCTCTGAATTGAACTTCCAGAGCTTCTCAAATTCACCCAGCACAGATTTTTAACTTGTATCCGGGGTGCCGAGAAAATTGAGAGCTGAGACCAGGGCACTAACGTACGCAGCTTGCATCCTGATTAAGGACACCCCATTGTTATAGAGTCTGGCTCAAGACCCCAAATCCCTCTGTACATCCAGTTGTCGTGTGGTGGGAGCTCTTGGGGGGTAGCAGAGGCCTTCGGATGTATCTCCTTATCAGGCACAGTTGTTCCAAGGAATGCGTCTGACATACAATGTAATACTATGTTATCCCGAACACAAAATGCGTGGGAAATGGACTGCCCAATGCTCCCCAGACTAAGAACAGTTTCAAGCAGTTGAATGCAGGTATTTATTTATCGTGGCAAGGGCAGGGGGGAAAAAAGCCATTAGGGATGGTGGTGACAAGTTACATTTATTACATTTCCATTAAGAAAAGCAATGTCCTCCCTTGATTAATAATGAATCCAAGGGCTCCTGACAGAGGTTAAAAAAAAAACATTAATAATGTTCTAGACAGAAGAGATGGGATTTTTTACAAAGCCACCGAGACCTAAAAGTTTTTAATGGCCAATTTTCCCTTTTCTCTTGTCTTCAGAATACCTGTAACACCATCATAAACCCAGGTCATAAGCAGTTGTCTAGAAAGATCCCACTGCATTTTTGTGCCAAGGTTTTCACCCTAGAATCAACTGGCTTGTTGCATTCCATCTCCTGTCCACGTCCCCTGTGATTTCAGTGAGATCGCTCCCTGTCTTATCATTTGATATTGCTAGAGGCCCTGGCAAAGATCACGGCCCTACGCTGCTAGACGCTGCAAAAAAATGCATTATTAAAGACAATCCCCAGAAGTACTTACAGTTTAACCAGAGTAGATTCATGGATTCCAAGGCCAAAAGGGTCCATTGTGATCGTCTAGTCTGACCTCCTGTACAATGCAGGCCAGAGAAGTGTCCCAAAATAATTGTTAGGGCAGAGCTTTTAGGAAAACATTCACTCTTGATTTAATAATGGCCGGTGCTGGGGAATCTACCCTGACCCTCGGTCAGTTCTCCCTGTCACACAGAGGGCGACTGATTAATGGAAGCCAAAGGAAACTCTGGTGCGGTCCATAGTGGTCCTGACGTGCAAATCAGTCATCTGACCTGGGGATCGGGTCGAAGAACTAATCACTAGCTTGAGTAATGCCGTAGTGCGGCTGGGGAAGTGTACATTTCTGCACGGGCTGTCCAAGCCCCTCCAGAACCCTGGGTAAATACGTGTGTGGTTTGACTGCTTCAGTACCGAGATCAAAGCTAGCTTCCACGTGGCTGCACAAGCTGCAGTCACGCCCTGTGATCGCAGAATAGACGTACCTAGAAAGCATTATTATCTCTTTTGCAGGTGAGGAACTAATACACAGAGACGTGAAGTGATTTGCTATCGGTCACATAGGGAATCTGTAGCCATGCCCCAGATCTCCATGATCCCAGTCCAGTACTCTTACCACAGGACCATCGTCCTTCCCCCAGGCCCACCCTAGTCTTTGATCACCTCCCAGGTATCTATGGCTGTACCATCACAGCACCTCTGTGAGGTGGAGAAGCATCATTATCCCCAGGTAGATGGGGAACTGAGGCACAGAGATGAAGTGACTTGCCCAAGGTCTGGTTCCACCATGGAATCCATGAAAACTCACCTTCGCCCCATTCATTTTAATGAGCACTTCTTTCCAGCAGCAACCCCCGTTTTCCCTGTGTGGCTGGCCTATGCTGACAGCCCTGAAATGACTTTGGCTCCGCTGCAAAGAGACCAGCAGGTGGAGAGGGTGCCCAGGCACTGGGTCTGATTCTCCTCCACCTTGCACCTTGCGTCATCCTTTAAGTCCTGATCCAATAGGGCCTGAGTGCCTTGGAAGCCAGTCGGAGACATTTGGCTGACTTCAGTGGGCATTGGATTAGTTCCTCACACCTGGGCAAAGTGGAGGCAAGATGCTGCTATGTAAATGTCTACACACAGTGCAAGGGGGTAGAGAGAGGGGCCCATTGCATTCCCCTCTCCCAAGACTACTACCTAGCTCTTATACAGCACTTTTCATCAGTAGATCTCAAGGTACTTGACAAAGGAAGCCACTGTCCTTAGCCCCCTTTTACATCAGTGAAACGGAGACACAGAATGGCAAAGTGACTTGCCCAAGGCCAGCCAGCAGGCCAGTAGCAGAGTCAGGAATAAAACCCATGTCTCCCAAGTCCTACTCCAGTGCTCTACCCTGGAATGAGAGGTGTAGGGGTTGATGAACCCCTAGGCCAGATCCTCAGCTTGTTTAAATCAGCATAGCTCCACCGAAGTCAAAGGAGTGTTGCTAATTTACACCTGGAAAGAAGGTGTAAATCGTAATTGTGAGGGTAGTTAACCATTGGAACAATTTACTAAGGGTCGTGGTGGATTCTCCATCACTGAGCATTTTTCAATTAGATGGGATGTTTTTCTAAAAGCTCTGCTCTAAGAATTTATTTTGGGGCAGTTCTCTGGCCTGTGTTATGCAGGGGGTCAGACTAGAGGATCACAATGGTCCCTGCTGGCTTTAGAATCTGTTCATTTACACCAGCTGAGGATGTGGCCTGTTTTTTCCCTGGTGTTACTGTTCTGAGCCTGGCCCATGTGTTCCCACATACCTGCCGTTTGGTGGGTGAATTTCAGTGAGTCCATGATCTCGATCCGCTTCCCAGCGGAGAAGCCCCGAGGAATAAAATCCCTCCTCCGAACAGGAAACCATTAGCAGCGGCAGCAGGGAAGCCAAGGATCAAATGAGCATAAAAACGGAGCTACCCTTGCAGTGTCAAGGGAGTTACCCCTGCGATGAATGTGGCCCCTCGTCTGATATGACAGGCCAGAGGCTGCATTTCTAGGGTCAATTACTGTAGTGCAAACCTTGGTTCAGCTCACCTGGGAGAAAATATTAATCCGTCTCTGGTGAAAGTCTCGAACAGGACAGATTCTAGAACCAACTGCGGGCCATATACCAAAAAGCTACTTAGCTCTTGTGGGGGGAGGGATAGCTCAGTGGTTTGAGCATTAGCTTGCTAACCCCAGGCTTGTGAGTTCAATCCTTGAGGGGGCCATTTAGGGATCTGGGGAAAAAATTGGGGATGGGGTCCTGCTTTGAGCAGCAGGTTGGACTAGATGACCTCACGAGGTCCCTTCCAACCCTGAGATTCTATGATTCTTGCCACTTGGCTTATTCTGCCGGGTGCCTCCTTCAAGGCCAAGCAAATGCTGATACTTGTTCCTTTCTCTTGCCATTCTGCGACTGTATAAAGCAGCTGCTTTGTGGATAGCATGATTTTTTCCCCCGGGTGATTCACATACACTTGGGTGGTTGCTCTGCGCCCACGCGGCAGTGGAGTTTGGATCTAGGACTCCAGAGAGGAAAACCAGAGGTAAATCATCACTAAAAAAGCAAAATGGCAAATCAGTTAGGAGACAAGAGCGTTCGTGTAGGTAAAAGGCGAATGGCCCGGAGCTGTAGGGAAATGGGAAACAGTCTGATTCAATTAGGGCAATTCTATTTCAGCCCTTGCATGGTCTATATGAATGCTGGCAAAGCCCGAGTGACTTTCTTCTTCCGAGAGCTGGACATCCCCCCAGACGAGAGCTTAGAAACCTCCTGATGTCTCAGCGACATGTACGCTGTGCTAGGGGAAGCAGCTCCAGCTTCTCTCCGAGTGCCTCTGAGATCCTTGGTTGTCTGACCTCAGTGCTGGGCTGGCCGCCTCGGAACCACAATAACGGGTGTTGTCAGAGCAGCTGGCTTGGTGAGGAAAGAGGGCAAGGAGTGTATGGGCTAAGTGCCACTCAGTGGTGACTGTGGGCCCTATTGATTAGAGGGTTCAGTTGGATGGAAAGGGTGGGGGAAAGTTCCTTCCGTGCTACAGACTCATTCCCACGCTGCTTTGGGATGAGCCTGGGCATGTGCGTTAATCTAGTTTAAAGCACAATAATTTAGGGCCTGATCTTGACTCCGATGGAAGTTAAGTGCACCTATCACCTTGCAAGGTTGGGCCCTTAACCAGCCACGATGCAAAAATACACTTCTTTATGTGACTGTGTTTCTTTAAGGCCACAAAGGATTCTGGGAATTATTTGCAGTATTTGTGCAGATGTTTGTTAAAAGAATGGAAGTGCTTCCCCGAATCCCCTGTGCCGCCCCTGCCTTCTGATATGACATTTCTTTGCCCCATCCCTAATCATTTCTGATGTTCTCGTGTACAGCATTTGTACATGAAGAACGATCTGCTAATTATCCAGTTGATCCCAACTTCGCACATGGAGCTAGTTTTCCTAATGCATTGGAACTATGACCCAAAAAACCCCTCTTCAGTCAGGGATTAGCTGGTTTGCTGATCTCGGGAGACTGAGCGGTGGGACGCCAAGGTGGCAGAAGGAAAACTAGGATCTAAGAGGCAGCTGGGTGTGAGAAATAATCATCAGCATTTTTCATCTGTGACTCTCATTATACCTTGCTGTACAAACCCATTTTTAATCTTTGCAGCACCCTTCGGCGGGAGGGCGCTACACTGTCAGATCTGGTCAGAAAATCTCTGGGTAACTTTTTATTTGCCAATAGGCGGTGGCTTTTTGATGCAACAGAAATGTGCATGACAAAAAAAGTTTGTTCTTTTAGAAAGTTGGAGGTGGGGGGGGGAGGGGGTTGCAGTGAAAACCCAGAAAATATCGGGGTGGCGGCGGAGGGATTCAGACTAGATCGCAGGGGTGCTTCTGGCTTTAAAATCTGTGAACCTAAGGTCTCGCAGAAAGACAGTGTCAGCACTGGGTGGAGAGCCCAGGCGGGCTGGCTCCTAGCCCTGTGTGTTTAGCCCTAGACCTCACTGCCTCCGGCTTTTCGCT
This sequence comes from Chelonia mydas, assembly GCF_015237465.2. Classification (NCBI taxonomy): domain Eukaryota; kingdom Metazoa; phylum Chordata; order Testudines; family Cheloniidae; genus Chelonia; species Chelonia mydas. The sequence goes on from NC_057850.1 coordinate 256,567,049, forward strand.
TTAGGAATGAGGTCACCGCGAGTGAATGGCTTGCTCCAGATGCCTGTTTCTGCCACGGAGCAGGTACAGCAGCGCCCTCCGCTCTGGACTGGGCTTTCGATCCTGGTGGGGATCGATTTCTAAAGTGGCTGCCTCCGGCCATTCAGATCTAGGGGCCATTAGCAAGACCCTCCCCCCCCCCCCCCCCGATATCAACTCGTTGTCTCCATTTCTGGATATAATCAAATCTGAGGCTAGAAAAGGGTGCTCAGAGTCGCGCAGCATGAGTCTGCGCTGTAAAGATCGCCTCGGGGATTGGCAACCAGCTCTGAGCCCCTTGGTTAGCCCAGCCCAGACTCTAACTTACATCCCCAGCGAGGCCAACTAGCCTGGGCGTAAAGTCCCTCCAAAGCTGCGTTCGAGATTTTTTTGTGTGTGGAGGGGAGGGGAGTTGAGCTAACACCGGGGTCAGAGCCCAGGTTAATTGTCCCTCACCTGTCAGGGGTGGTCTAGGTATTCGTAATCCTGCCTCAGCCTGTGGGCCAGGAGCTAGATGACCCAGAGGTTCCTTCCAGCCCTACGTCTCTCTAAGCTCTGCAGTGAGGACATACCCGCAGTGTCTGAGGCGGGCCTAGCACCCAGCTATTCTGACTCCACGCCCATGCCCAGTCCATGAGATCGTACTGCCCCCTCCCGCCCAACTCGGCTACAAGATCTGAATAATCCAATTTCCAATCCAGACTGGAAAGGGAGTTAAGCAGCTTTTCACTCAATTCTTGTGAAGGAGCCACCCACCCCCAGGCCTGTCACCCTTAGCGGATGGTTCTGTTCTTTGCTCTGGTAAGACTGAGAAGGAAGAGCGGAGAGCCGCAGTGCCATTCGGGGGCTCATTGTGAAGGCGAAAGCAACAGCCCAAGACCAAGGTGATGTCTCCGGAGATCTGGCCATGGCCACGTTTAACCCGTGACGTCCCTCTGGCTTCTGCAGTGGAGAGAGAACCTGGTTTGGCTGTTACTGGCTGCAGTTCAATGACACCACTGGGATAACAAATTATGCCAAAGGGAAGACAAAGTCAGGCCCCTCGGGTATCAGGAGAAGATATGACCCCTCCCGCCCCAAGTGGGGTCATGCACTGTGTTGGGGGTTTGATCCCCCATGTCCATCCGTTATTACTGCACATCTGTGAATTGTGGATCACGGTTTACACGACTGTGACATGCCTGTGCTAGGAGTTTGCATTGTTTGAAGGTACATCAGCGTAGCTACATTTGTGCAAGATACTGGAGACAAGGGGTAACATTTTGAAACACGCCCGTGTGTCTTAGAAACCCAATTTAATCCAGTCCTCTAAGGTAGACTCCTAACTCACTTAGGCACTTTTGAAAATGTTACCCAAAGCCTTACACTTATTTTGCACACCAGCTGAACACCAAATGGGAGCAAATTGCATTACTCAGCCTCTTCCACCTGTTTTCTGACCATCTTATGCCTACTGTGTAACTTACACCACTGTTTACATCACCCGTGAATTTGGATCGGAGAGAGCCAGTGACCATTGTCCCATTCTCTTTGGGGAAACGGGTTCTGTGTGCCTTCTCTCTAACAATCCATCCTACCCCATTCTTTGTGTCTTTCAAGGCCACCTTCTTGGGCCTGGTTTTCTTCCCACTTGTACAAAGGTTTAAATCGGGAATAACTCCACTGAAGCTGACGGGCCCGTTTAAACTGGCGTTGCCTTATGGCTAGGGCCCTACCAAATTCACAGTCCATTTTGGTCAATTTCACAGTCATAGGATTTTAAAAATCATAAATGTCATGATTTGAGCTATTTTAATCTGGAATTTCACAGTGTTGTAATTGTCGGGGTCCTGACCCAGAATGGAGTTGGGGGAGGGGCACACAGTTATTGGGGGGGGGTTGCGATGCTGCTACCCTGACTCCTGCACTGCTGCTGACGGCGACGCTGCCTTCGGAGCGGGGTGGCTGGAGAGCGGCGGCTGCTGGCCGGGAGCCCAGCTCTGAAGGCAGAGCCGCCTCCAGCAGCAGCGCAGGAGTAAGGATGGGCTGGTCTGGTATTGCCCCCCTTACCTCTGCGCTGCTGCCTGCAGAGCTGGGCCCTCGGTCAGCAGCCGCCGCTCTCCGGCCACCCGGCTCTGAAGGCAGCAGCGCAGAGGTAAAGAGTGGCCTGGTCTGGTATTGCCACCCTCACTGCTGCTGGCGGGGCACCACCTTCAGAGCTGGGTACCCGGCCGACAGCTGCTGCCCTCTGGCTGCCCAGCTTTGAAGGCAGCGCAGAAGTCAGGGTGGCAGTACCCTGACCCCCCTGAAATAACCTTGTGACCCCCATGCAACTCCCTTTTGGTCAGGACCCCCAATTTGAGAAACGCTGGTCTCCCCCGTGAAATCTGCATAGTACAGGGTAAAAGCACACAAAAGACCAGATTTCACGGGGGAGACCGGATGGCCGTGAATTTGGTAGGGCCCTGCTTATGGATTAGTTGGGGATCGGTCCTGCTTTGAGCAGGGGGTTGGACTAGATGACCTCCTGAGGTCCCTTCCAACCCTGAGATTCTATGATTCTGTGATTCAGTGCCAAATGCTCGACCAACGTGCCTCAACCCTGATCTAAGGGGGCTCCTCTAGGAGTCAGACAGTCATTCCATGGTCCATTCTACCCTCTCTCATAACGCTGTGATCAAGGGTGCCAACCATAGCTGATAATTGGGGTGAATTTTTAGAGATACCTTTAGCCAGTGGAGGCCTGATTCAAAGTGATGTCAATGGGAGCCAGTCAGTGGACTTTAATGAACTTTGGATCAGGCCCTAGGAAATGCTCAGAGACCCGTAAGCATATTTGTTCTTGAGTGGTGGTATTGGATCATCTAGAGAAGGTCAGTCAGGAACGTCCATTCTCCCCGCTTCAGAACGCAAGAACAAGGGGACACTCCATGAAACTGAAAGGAGGCAAATTCCAAAGGGATAAAAGAAAATACTTTTTCTACCCTGTGTGTAATTCGACTGTTGAACTCACTGCCACAGGAGGTTGTTAAAGCCAAGAATGTAGCAAGATTCAGAGAGGGACTGGACATTTATACAACAGGAATATCCAGAGTTAGAAATGAATACTAAAAGAAAAATGGAGTTTTTTGAGGGGATATAAACCACCATGCTTCAGTGCTTAAACCAACCTCTAATTATTAAAGATTAGCAGACCTGTCCTGGAAACAGATTATCCCACTACAGGGTTTCTTTCACCTTCCTCTGGAGCAGCCAGTACTGGCTACTGCTGGAGATGGGTGGATCTCAGCTCTGATCCATTCCAGCAATGCCTACGTTCCTCTATTTCTGATGGGGCAGCGAACAGCCATGAGGCGGTAATGGCTCTTAGTAACTGCAGCAGAGTATGGCACAATGGCCTGGACAGGGGTGGCTCCATCTCACCTAACCCAGTCCCCTGTGCCACCCGATCTTGGAAGACATCTTTCATTCATCTGACAAGTTGCCAAAATGATTTTCGGCCCCATAACAGTGAGAGGAGAGGCTCTCTTCCCTCAGGGCAGCGAGCCAGCCAGCTGCCTGACAGTCACAAATTATGGCCACCAAATAAACAGCGCCATGTTCCAGCCCAATAAAGACAGTTACAGAGCCCACAGCGTTGCTTAGGCCCCGATTTAGGACTCTGTTCAATAAAAATAGGCTGGACGGCTGTGGGCCTACAGCAGCTTGGCACCGACGCTCCCCCCACCTCCTCCCCATCACAGCTGCACGGCTTCCACCTGATTCACAAGCCGGAAAGCCCAGGCTGTTGGCAGTCAGGTGAGAGGGTGTTAAGACCTTCAGGAATGTCTCAGAGAGGCATTTCTAGGGAACCTTTTAACCCCAAGGCTCCCGTAACCTGATGTCAAACTGCAGGAGCCTGTGTGGAGGTGAAGAGCTGTTCCCCTGACTCACCCTCCTAACCAGACCATGTGTGTCCCATCAGCGCTACTCAGGAATGTAAAATGCTGACAATCCTCCTAAGGCAAGAGAAAGCTAGCAGGAAGGGCAGGAGATCCCATGGGAAGGGATCCTAACCAGGAGGAAGGAACTTGGATGTTGAGGTTTATGTTTGCAAGTGCAGGCTAGAGAAAAGGCAAGTAGAGAGGGTGTGTTTGAACAATATCCTTTGTGTGTGTGCTGAGAAAGGAGCAGGGTGTAGATTTCACCTTCCTACAGCTCCCAAAGCATCTGACACACTAATTTATAAACAGCATATACATGGAGTCATGCCTTCCACTAGTAAAATGCGGCCCCCTCTGGGGTTTAATGTGACATCAGTGCCAGCCCAGCTTATAGGTTTCAGAGTAACAGCCGTGTTAGTCTGTATTCGCAAAAAGAAAAGGAGGACTTGTGGCACCTTAGAGACTAACCAATTTATTTTAGCATAAGCTTTCGTGAGCTACAGCTCACTTCATCGGAAGAGCAAAAGAATACTATACCGCAGTTGAATCTCAGCTAGGGATACATGTACCCCTGGGTATACACAGAGGTCTTCCAGGGGGTATATCAACTGTTCTAGATATTTGCCTATTTTTACTACTGGCTACATAAAAAGCAGTAGCAAAGTCTGTACAAACTAAAATTTCATACAGACAATGACTTTTTATACTGCTCTATATACTATACACTGAAATGTAAGTACAATAGTGATATTCCAATTGATTTATTTGATAATTATGTGGTAAAAATGAGTAAGTCAGCTATTTTTCAGTAACAGTGTGCTGGGACACTTTTGTGTTTTTATGTCTGATTGTGTTAGCAAGTAGTTTTTAAGTGAGGTGAAACTTGGGGGTATGCAAGACAAATCGGACTCCTGAAAGGGGTACAGAAGTCTGAAAAGGTTGAAAGCCACTGCTATACCCAATGGTAACTACAGAAAGTGTAGGCAGGCTGACTGTGTTCATCTGAGCTGGAATCTAGCCACGGATGACCTGTGGGAGGGGTTATGAACCCAAGTGTTCATACCTTGAGCTGGGCAAGCAACACAAAAAGAGATGTGTAATTCGTCATCATTCCCTTGCTTAAAATGTTTCCGTTGTCCAATCATGGGACAGCATCCAGCCATGTGACTTAAGTGACCGGACACACACCCCACTAGCAAATACTCAAAGGAAAACCAGAAGTGAAGAGCGTTTAAAGACCCCGCTGTCTGAAATGTGTTTGCCACCTCATTGGCCTCCTGCAGATCCCTCCTTAAAACTCTCTTGTGCTGTGATACCTACAAACTGCTTGGTAATGGTTAAGCTGGTGGGGTGCAGAAGCCACTGCCTGTCATTCTGACCAATACTGTCTCCTTGTACTCCCCCATCTGTAAGTATCCACCTTTTGTCTCTTGTCTAATACTTACAATGTAAAGTGATCGGGGGCAAAGACTGTCTTACTGTTCTGGGTTTGTACAGCGCCTAGCGCCAGGGGTCTGGTCCATGACTGGTGCTCCAAAGTGCGACCACAATACAAATCAGTAAATAAATCATCATCATCATTTTCTAAAACTTCAGAACTCATGCAGTGCTTGAGCCTTATCATTATCAGACCCTCTTGGCCCTTAAGAGCAGGGGAGGGAAACATCCAGGTGAGTGTAAAAACCTGGGTTCACGAGAGATCGCATGAAACAGCTGATTTCTGATTTCTCTTATGGGATGAGTCTTTAGTTACGACAGGATTCATTGATTTCTGCAGTGTAGCACATGGGATGAGCGTCAGCATGTGGCTCGGCTGTGTTCCTAGCCGATGGATGTGTCTGGCGGCACACAAAGGACGTGCTTTTGCATCTGAGTTTGGATCTGTAGGCTGAGTGCAACTCCTGTGCTGTGAGCAGCTCCTGGAGCTTGTTTAGACGACTCTTTTCCCATTGTCTTCTCCGGGTGGTGCTATCTGTGTGTGATACGCTTGAGGTCAAGACACTTTGGATGCTGGAGGGGGTAGAATCCAGCACCTTCCATATCCAAAAACAAGCTCCAACCACCAGAACTCAAAGAATAACTTCATTAGCTGTTGAGAAGCAGGTTTTGACGGTCACTGGTAGTAGACACGTGATCATCTACATTTGGTGGTGCCACCATGCTTCTAATTTATGGGGAGAATTCTTTGCTGTTCCTGCTACTACAGAACTGACTGGAGAGGCAGATCCCACCAATGTGATCTATTAGTGAGTCTTTGCCCATCAAAGGTCTACAGAGTTGGGGGGAGAAAAGGAGAAATTGCTCCATCTCCATTGGGTTGGGGTGAAGACTGTTTATGCCAGGCGCAGTGCTGGGCTACGTCGAGGACTGCTTCGTCTCCCAGAGCCCTGGCAATATTCCCTACCTAAACAAAAGCATTTGGGCTGTTCAGAGTCTGGAAGGAACTGGGTTAATGCACTCGAGAGCTGCCTGGCTTTCATGGACAGCTGTCGTATTACTGAGCGCTGTGCACTGCTTTCCAGGAATAGCAGCTAGCAGGTGTCGTTTCTCATCTCACCCAAAAGGAAGAGATTGTGTTGTGCAGATGTATCCCAGTGTCTCCCTTGTGCCGACTCAAGCATGGTGAAGAGAGACGTATCCAGCTTGCTGTCGATATGGTCAGTAAATCAGTGGCTTCCACGATAGATGCTCCTTTATATACCTGAAATTCTTAAGGGGTTCCTACTTGTTTCCTATTTACAGGACATAGGATTGGAAGGGACTTCCTGTGTCATTGAGTCCTATTCCTGGCTCCCTATTCAGACCTTATCGTTTGGAATTGTGTAGCCCCTTAGAAGTCCTGAAGGCCAAACCCTGACTCCCAGGGCTTTGGATCAGGCCCTGAATCTCTACTCCCAGATCAGCGAAGCCACGTTTTACCTCCCCCCTCTCCCGCTCCTTGCACGAGTTTATTTATTCAAAAGCTAATGGAAGCAGTGGCCTCACGCTAGCTTCAGAGGCCCTGGGCTAACCAGCCCACACCCGCCCAGAATGCCAGCCTAGCTGTTGGGGATGGAAAGGCCCCCAATAGCCTCTTTCAAAAACACCCGCAAAGTGGCATCAGTGGGTCGTTACCGCGAGGCCTGAGCTAACCAGTCTGGCTAACAGAAAACGACTTCTTCCCCAGTTCCTCCCCACCCCCGCTCCCCCGAACCTGAACCAACCCTTTCTCGCCTGCTGCCCAAGTGGAAGTAATTTTTCTAACACGGGCACTCAGGTCAGAGGGCTGGTGTTTTCCTCACGATAGCACCCAAGGGCCTCAGTCAGGTCAGGGCCCCGTTGGGCCAGGTGCAGCACCAACACCACACAGGCTGTCTGTGGCAGGGCCAGGCATTAAACCCAGGTCTCCAAAGTCCCATTCAGGGCTTTACCCATCCTTCTGCGCCAGGGTTTGCCCTTCTCTAGCACCTTCCATCTATGGATCCCAGTCACCTTCACAATATCCCCCTCCTTACACCCCTGCGAGGTGTGGTTATTCCCTCAGACAGGGAAACTGAGGCAGAGAGCAGTTTAAGGGTCTTGCCCAAGGCCACCCAAGAAGTCCTTGGCAGAGCTGAGAATGGACAGAATTTGTGACACTGGCCATATTCCTATGGATCCAGGTGAGCAAAGAACTGTGGGGCCTGGATGTTTTCCCCCCTGCTCTTAGGGGCCAAGAGGGTCTGGTAATGATAAGACTCAAGCACTGCATGAGTTCTGAAGTTTTAGAAAATGATGATGATGATGATTTATTTACTGATTTGTATTGTGGTCGCACTTTGGAGCACCAGTCATGGACAAGACCCCATGGCACTAGGCGCTGTACAAACCCAGAACAGAAAGACGATCTTTGCCCCCAAACACTTTACATTGTAATATTAGACAAGAGACAAAAGGTGGATACAAACAGACGGGGGAGTACAAGGAGACAGTATTGGTCAGAATGACAAGCAGTGGCCTCTGCATCCCACCAGCTTGACCAAATAAACAGGAGAGGCATTTTAGCTCAGAGGCTGCCATGGAGGAAGCCGCTGGTCCGGTCGTATCTGCGACGAGCATGAAGGCAATCTAGGGTTCCTGAATTTCAGCAGAGCCACATAACTAGACTTCCTTTGCATCCTAGATAAAGGATCTGTCCCTTTCCTCTTTTGCTGGTGTCAATTGTGTAACGGGCATGCGGAGGTGACGCTGAAGACTGTTGTCGGCAGCTAACGCTTTCTCTTTTGCTGTTCCGACACCCTTCAGTCCCCTGTCTTGTGTCCTTGCCCCAGGGGGCGCTGTGGGGAGCTAAGGTCTTAAGCAGCGCTCCCTTGACTTGAACCTAACTTATGTTACCTTAAGCACTGAGTGGCCTGTGTAAAACCTTCACTAATACTTAACTTTTATCTAGCAGATCTCAAAGGTGGGGGAACATTTTATATGGGGGAAGCAGAGATGAGAAGGGATTTGCCCCAGTTCACACAGCAGAGCCAGGAACCAAACCAAAATCTCTTGAAGCCCCATCCAGTCCCCCATCCACTAGGCCATGCTGCCTCCCTATGCAAAGAAGTCACCTCCCGATCCCTCCAGCCTATGACTGGCCAAATGCTCCCCCAGCAGCCGCTGAAAAGGAAAGACCTGGTTTTTGCATGAGGACGCTGCTGGGGTAGAAGCCCGTGGCTGGTGGCCGATCACCCACCGAGTATATTGTATCGCTCTTGGCCCCGATTCTTGCACAGTCAGAAAGCCCTCGCTTGGACAACGAGGACGATGATGTTATTGCTCCAGTGCGTTGTCAGAGCGAGCTGGAAAGTGCATTTAATGTAATGACAGGAGAAGAGCCAACTCGCTGTGTACTCAGGGCTGCTTTCCTGGCACCGGCTAGGGACGCTGGCAGCGAGTCAGCTCCCCTTTTGCTATTAATGATGCTGTGCACTCCAGAATTGCAGAGAATACATTCACTGTGCTGCCCAGCTCCCGCTTTGAGGCCACTGCTCACAATCTACCTGGAGCTCCCATCAGACCCCAAATCTCCAGCCTGCCCCAGATCGGGATGAAGGAGCTAGCCCTGATTTCTAGCCTGGGGTTTGGAAGAGATCACTGCAGGTTGAAAGGGTCTGGGTGGAATTAAGGCACCTTCCCCACACCTGAAGACTGGCTTGTGTTTTCTTATACTGAGCAGAGCCGTGGGGCCCTGTGATGGGGTGTACCAAGCGTTTGCTGACCACTGGCGGAGGCCCTGCCACCTTGGCACACCCAGTCCTAAGAAGTGTCCTGCTGGAAGGGAAGAGCAGTGAGTTCAGACCTCCAGAGGTTGCCTACAGAGGCCTCCCATGATCAGCTGCAGACAGAACCAGCGAGAGTTGGTCCTCCGGCACCTAGAAGGGCTGGGAGCAGGCAGAGGCCAATCAGGGCCCATCAGGCCAGATAAAAAGGCTGACCACTTCTACTAGGGGCCAGTTCTGGGTGAAGCTATGACAGACAAGGCTTGCTGTCCCTATCCTAACCCAAGAAACCTGGCCTAGTCAGCATCCTAACCTAGACAGTATTTGCCTTGGTCCACATGAAGGACTAGTGTTTTTGTTATGGACTGTAAAGCCCATATGGCTATTTTCAGTTCAGCATTAACTAGTTTTCTGTAAAACCTGAAGTGAACTTGCTCTGAGAGGTGCTGGACTTAAGTGAGCCCTTGACAGGCCTCACCCCACTAGAGTTCAAAGCAACTGGATTTCATGCAGCCTGGTGTGCTGGTTTTTCTGGCATGCACAACATAGGTTATAGAATTTAACCCAGTGATTCCTGTGCGAAGCCCGTATCTTATGGTTGAGCTAGAGCATATCTTTTAGAAAGGCATCCAAATCTTGATTTAAAGGCTCCATGTGATGGAGAAGGCACCATCTGCAAAGGGTGACTTCCAAAGGGGGAAAGACCAGCTCAGCTGTCAGTGGGGAGGTGCCCTACCTGTGTGAACCACACAGACCCCAGTGCTAATCTCAGCCCTGGAAATGTAATTGGCCCCGAAGCAAAGGTCGTCAGCTGGGACTGAACCTGAGACCATATCTGTGCCAAAGGGCAGGCCTCTACTGCTCGGGCTAAAGGAATAGCTTCTTTAGTGAGCAGCAGTAGTAGGCTATTCTCCTGTGGGAACATGAAACTAACCACCTCCTTACCCTAATCTCCCCTGACACATCCCTTCTCCATCACACCACATAGCTCTGTGCGAAGGAGTGAGCGTGAGAATCACAGCTGCTTGGTGCAGAGGGTGAGGCATAGTGCTTACCTTTACCGGCACCTAGATGTAACCCGACTTGCTCTGGAACAAGGCCTGGCTAGGGTGGATTTGGTGTTAGGGTTCTACACTGGCCCTGTTCCCATCTCCGGTGCAGGGAGCAGACCGAGGGCATGTTGGGGGCATGGCTAGAATGCACTCCTGGGCTCTGCTTCGTAGGGAGCCATGAGAGCAGAGCATGAGTTGGAGCAGCCTGGAGGTGCCTCTAAATTACACCAAGCCTCCGATACGCCCCTGTACGGACCCAGAATAAAGGGAGCATGAAGATGGTTGAAATCTACCTTAAACACATGCCCCCTTCATCTCTGCCCCTAGTGCAAGAACAGAGTTACTGAGATGGGGAACTCTAACCTGGGAAGCAGTGCCTCTAATCATGATTTGGGGCTGTGGTGGATAATGAACATGGGCTCCCAGTGAAACACTGGCCAAAAAGGGCTAATCCGATACTTGGAAGCATAAACAGGGGAAGCTCAAGTAGAAGTAGAGAGGTGATTTTACTTCTGTCTTTGGCACTGCTGTGACAGTTTTCAAATCAAGATTGAGTGTTTTCCCTAAAAGCTCTGCTCTAGGAAATATTTTGGGGCAGTTCTCTGACCTGTGTTATACAGGAGGTCAGACAAGAGGATCACAATGGTTCCTTCTGGCCTTGGAATCTCTGACTCAGGTCCAGTGAATCCAGCCGCTGGTCTCTGCTAACTGGTTACATCCATTTCAGTGCATGGCTGGCTGCTGGCTGATGCTACATGCCCAGTTTCAAATGTGGATACGTCAGGAAGACTGGCAGTAGAGAGCAGAAGTATGCAAGCTTCTGGGCAGAAGCAGGTTAACATGATCGGATGGTTTACGGTGCTGGCTAGCAGATTGTGGGCAAGGATCACTAGCCAAAATGTTGTTTCCCTTGCAAAGTCAGGTAGCTGCCTGGGGCTCTCTGGGCAATCCAGTACTCACTCAGTGACAGTGTTCAACAGCTTGTTGCAATGGTAAAGGAGTATGTCTTGGAAAGGCAAAAAAAAAAAAAAAAATACAATGGTCATAGTGTAGCCTGGAGCAGCTGTGCTGGAAAAACCGTCAGTCCTTCAAGCGAAAGGCTGAACTTCTGCCAATCTGAAAGCCGCAGCCCTCACCCACAGGAGCTGTTTGATCACTCGCTCCTTTCGCAGGCAAACCTCCCATTGAAATCAACGAGAAGCTAACCGGAGCACATCCCCGGCTCATTTGTTATTTGTTATTGAGGCCCCAGCCAAGATCCGGGCCCCATTGTGCTCAGCGCTGTACGCACATACGCAAAGTCAGAGGCAATCCCTGCAATCTAAATAGACAAGGCAGAGACGAAAGAGAAGAGCGGAAGTCGCATTACGCCCAATATCTGACCATTTTGGACCATAGCTACAAATCTTCTTAAAATCTGAAACCAGTTTGGGGAGAAAGAGAGCCCATGGCTTTGGGGTGCTGCCTGAGATAACGTTGCTGGTTTCATTAGCTAGACCTTCCCTCGCTGTCCGCTCGCCCTGGGATACACCTCTTGTCTTACCCGATCCAGCTGCCCCTCCCTCATTGTCACTTCTCTGTGCCCTCTCCCCTTCCCTCATGCTTGGCTTTGCGCTCCTCTTCACACACCCCCTTCGTGCTTGGAACAGTCTCTCTCTGCCATCCCCTTTCTGTCTCCCCAATTCCTTTGGCGCACCCCTCCCCCCGGTCCTGCTTGTGGACAAGGTGCCTGGTTCAGATTTTGCTTGCGCTGATGGCAGTCAGGAGTACGGCCTGGAGCTGGATCAAGGCAATCCAGGGCCATGCACACACCCAGCATCTCTGCCTCCAGTCCGTGGCCACACCCTTTCACCATGGCCTGGCTTCTCCTGCGCCTTGGGTCCTACATTTTCTTGGGGGGGGACAGTGGCACGGGCCACCTGCACAAGAACTCTTTGCTGAGGGGCCCTCTACCAGACCCAGCCTCCTCCGTGAGCCCTTTCTTGGCTTCCAGGAGTCTGTTCCAAAGGAGGAAGGATTCAGCCCTCACTTATCCATTTGTGAGTCGGGACCCCACAGCCCCCAGCCACACCCCAGCAGAGCTATATGGGCTTCCCACACGTACAGGCATCCCCTCTGGGGAAGGTGTCCTGGGGGATCCCCAGAGCTGTAGACTTCAGAGTTAACAACCCAGTAACAATGAATGGGACATTTCACTTCTCTCTCATAGTTACTGTTTCAGGCTCTCTGCAGACTCAGGCACATGCTGCCAAATTGGCTGCACTCGGGGTGTGTTTTCAAGCATTTTCTTTGCAACTGTGAGAGCTGGAAACATTGTTCTGTTTTTAAGCGAAGGCAGATTTTCTGATGCTGTCATGTGGCTCCAAGAACTGGGATCCCAAGACCTGTGGAATAATCCAGCCCTGGTTGAGGTCAGAATCAAATCACATGAGTCAAATTCAGCTCTAAGTCACCTCAATGTAAATCAATTGAGTTTAGTTAGTTAGTCCAGAATTACAGCAGTCCTGAGAAGGACAGGCCGAGAGCTGGTGCCTTCAGCTGGTGTGTCAGAGAGAAGCCGATGAGGCTACAGTTCAGGATTATTGTATTCTGTGTCTGGGGGATAATAAAAGATTGAGACAGTCTGATACTCCGGTGCTTGTCTGACATCCACCTGCAGGCTGTGCTGGGAGGTACAGCAGCAGCTGTGCCTCCCGTGTCCAGCCTTGAGAGTTTTGTTTGATTCATGAATTCAGAAAGGTCTTTGCATTGTCAGCAATCTCTTTCCACTAAATCTGAGCTCACTGCCAGAATAGCTAGAGGATTAGTATCAGACATGCCAAAGAGGAAACAGACAATTTAGCCTGCCCTGGGGGCACTCATCTGTTGTTAAGAGGATACTGGTGGGTGAGGGTTGGTCTAGGCAGCTGGTAATGGACTGTCGGTATCTTTCAACCAGTTCAGTTCTAGATCAAGACAGTAATGAAGGAAATGTGTTACTCTTCTGTAGGAGCTGTTAGTCATTTAGACCTTGTCTACACATGAAAATTAATCCAGACTAAAGTAGGGTGTGAATATAAAGCAGATTAACTTTCCCCGATTAACTCCATATGTAGGTGTTCTTATTCTGGAATAAGAATGCTTTATTCTGAATTAGCCGTGTGGATTCAGATAACTTGGAATAAGGCACTCTTATTCCTGAACCGGAGTGTCCACACATGAAGTTAATCAGGAATAGCTACTCCGGAATAATTCCTCATGTAGATAAGCCCTTAGAACCCCCATTAAACACAGTCAAAAAGTTTTATCAGAAAACTGACTTTTCGTTTAACAAAAGCCCAAATTAATTAGCATTTACGGTAGCCAAAGGCAGAAAGCTACATTCTACTTTTATCTTTCCCCCATATTTTTTTGCGGGACACACAAAAGCTCATACATTTTTTTTTATTAAAATCGATTCATACTAAACCCAGGGTTGGATGATCTTCAGCGGACACCGCTGATATTGCACTCTAGGGCGGGTTGAAAGTTTTCCATCGAAACTGGTGGAAAAATGGGGATTTTGGCTAACCTAAAGTTTTCACAGAAAGGGTGTGGTTTCCATGGGAAATTTTGGCTTTTCCTTGAAAAAGCTTTAGAAAATACTTCGTTTTTTCTTGAGGAAAATTTTGACTTTGTGTAAAAACAAAACAAAACAAAGCAAAATTAAATGTTGATGTTTTGTCGAAAACCTAATACCCAGACATTTGTATGATGATGTTTCATTGGAAAACTGAAAATTTTCGGTTTGGGGGTTTCCAGTTTTTTGACCAAAAGTCTGCCTTCTCTGCATAAAAAAATCCCCACTTGCCGACAGGCTCCGCTTAACGCTCGTTACCACTTTTCACAGTATTAAACAGGTGTCCCTACAAATTTCCTCTCTTTTGAGAGGCAATCACAGCCACCAAACCATTTGTCACTCTCAGCTCTCCCTGAGGTCTGGCAATTGTTTCCCATAACTCTTTTTAGGACCGATTAAAATGTGCGACAATCCTGTGTTAGCTTTCAGGTCAGTGAGCAGCTATTCAGCTGCCATGGTTTGAGGTCTTGGAACTACATCTCCCTCCAGGACAGTCTGATGAAGGATGTCCCAAAATTCCCTGCATTCCATACAAAGGCAGCATCCCTTTGATTTTAAGGTTGAAAATGATTTACGTCGAAAATAGCTGAATGGCATTTAAGGCCAGAAGAGATCATCTTCGTCTGACCTGTTGTACAACACAGGCCATTCAATTTCTCACAGTTATCCCTAGGTTAAGTCCAAAGATTGTAGTTAGACCAAAGCACTATGGCCCTCAGGAGACTCAACTGTTGTGTGCCACCGGCAGAGAGCTGGAGAGACCGAGGTGTCACCAATACGTGATACTCCTGCCATGACAGGGAATTGAACCGGCAGCTAGAATCCTGGCGCTGAGGTGACAGAGTCCCGTGCATCAAAGGAACGAAGCCCACGGGTTCCAGTACAAATAATTTTTGTGCCCCTCTCATTGTGGGTCTTTGGCACACACAACCAGACTGAGAGGGAGGAGGGGCCAGTGGTTAGAGCACTGGACTGTGGGGAAACCCAAGGTCAGTTCTTGCTCCACCACAGACAATCCCGTGTAAAGTGGGACAAGTCCCCCCCTCCGGCTGTGCTCCCCCACCTGTACAATGGGGATAGTAGCACTCCCCTCCTTTACAGGGAGGTGGGGAGGAGATATTCATTGAAGCCGTGAGGTGCTCAGACACTACAGTGATGGGGGTTAGATAAGTACCATCAATAGAAAGGTGTGTTGTTGCGAACACTGGTTATATTGCAGCAGCCCCTAAATGGCCTCCACTGTGCTAGGTGCTGTACCAACACAACATAAATGACTGTCCCTGCCCCGAAAAGCTGATAGTCAATCGCAAGGGGTTGCTCTAGCTATAGGCAAACTAGGCAGCTAGGGTGGCAGATCTGGCCCAACTGTCCCTCTGTCATGCTGGGGTGGTGGCCAGGCCAAATTTGAGTGGCGTTGCAACCCCATGCACCAGGTCGCAATGCCGCTCACTCAGATTGGGCCCAGCTGCCCTTCCGTTGGGACAGAGGGGAGTCCGGGCCAAATTTGAGTGGTTGGGGAGCAGACGGGGGGAGTAGAGCAGCACACTGAAGTTTTGCCTAAGGCAGCAGAAGGCCTTCAGAGTCTTCTGTTTAATCTGATATGCTTCCTCATGCTGATCAGTGCCTTTACTCCATGAGTCACCCCACTGAAATCAACGGAACAGTTCTTGGAGTAAGACACTACTCAGTGTGAGGAAGGGGATCAGAATCTGGACCTTTGCGCTCACCACTGAATGAACAATGAACCCTGTTTTAGGGTTAGAATCATAGAACCATAGAATATCAGGGTTGGAAGGGACCTCAGGAGGTATCTAGTCCAACCCCCTGCTCAAAGCAGGACCAATCCCCAACTAAATCATCCCAGCCAGGGCTTTGTCAAGCCTGATCTTAAAAACCTATAAGGAAGGAGATTCCACCACCTCCCTAGGTAACGCATTCCAGTGCTTCACCACCCTCCTAGTGAAAAAGTTTTTCCTAATATCCAACCTAAACCTCCCCCACTGCAACTTGAGACCATTACTCCTTGTTCTGTCATCTGCTACCACTGAGAACAGTCTAGAACCATCCTCTTTGGAACTATCAGCTATCAAATCCCCCCTCATTCTTCTCTTCCGCAGACTAAACATCTCCAGTTCCCTCAGCCTCTCCTCATAAGTCATGTGCTCCAGTCCCCTAATCATTTTCGTTGCCCTCCGCTGGACTCTTTCCAATTTTTCCACAACTTTCTTGTAGAGTGGGGCCCAAAACTGGTCACAGTACTCCAGATGAGGCCTCACCAATGCCGAATAGAGGGGAACGATCACGTCCCTCGATCTGCTGGCAATGCCCCTACTTATACATCCCAAAATGCCATTGGCCTTCTTGGCAATAAGGGCACACTGTTGACTCATATCCAACTTCTCCAGGAACCCCTAGGTCCTTTTCTGCAGAACTGCTGCTGAGCCATTCAGTCCCTAGTCTGTAGCGGTGCATGGGATTCTTCAGTCCTAAGTGCAGAACTCTGCGTTTGTCCTTGTTGAACCTCATCAGATTTCTTTTGGACCAATCCTCTAATTTGTCTAGGTCCCTCTATCCTATCCCTATCCTCCAGCATATGTTATGTTCTGCCACTTGTCCTCACGTACTTGAGTACAGCCTTACTCCACAAAGAGTATTGATTTCAACGGGCTACTCACAGTGAATTAGAAAAGGATGGTAACAAGTACAGGAGTGCCGCAGCATTCTTGCCTTGCCTGTCTGCTGTAGGTAAATACAGGGCTGGGCACCAGGCTGTTTCCCCATCCTGCAAGAATCTTCTAGATTTCAAAAAAAAAATTAAAAAAATCCCAAAACGAAACAAAGCGTCAAAATCTCAGAAATGGTCGTGAACCAAGACACCTAAAAACCTTCAGTCGATTGAGTAACATGTTTCATTTTGCTCATTTTGAAACGCTTCGTTCCCACTGCGATCTTTTTTCTTTCGTAAAACTTTTGTTTTCAGTATAAACAGAGTTAAATTTCTAAACAAAAAGTCATTTTGACAAAAAACACCCTCTAAACTTTTCATTTAGAAAATGTCCAAATGGGCCGATTCAGCAATTTTGAGCATTCTTTTTATTTTTCCCCTTCAAAAATGTTCCAGGTGGGAGATTCTATGAAACCGGAGCTTGTTTCATGAATGGTTGCGACGAATCGGAATTTTTTTGACAAAAACAACTTTCATCCCGAACTTTCCAATCAGCTCTAAACAGACATTTACACAGACAGGGATTATTTCATCTGCAGTGGGAACTAAATCAAATTGTTCCTCCTTATGAATGCGTACCCGTAGGCTGACATGTAACGTAGGAACAAAGGGACACTCGATGAAGCCAAAGAGATGGCAACTTTCTGCAAGACCCTTCACCCAACAATCACACCAATTATTAACATTGGCAGAGGGTAGTGTGGTAAAGGCAGTTGTGTGCAAAAGGGCCAGTCTTGGTTGTTCAGGGCTGGTAGTTTGGAAAAGCTGGCATCCCTGGGGGCAGAGTTAAGGTTGTGGAGCGTGATCTGTGGTGTACGGTAGCTGGGGTGAATGGCGAGGTCGGTGTGCGCTTTGGGGCAAAAGAGTAGAAGGCATATGCCATTTACTGGCATGAGTTCTCAGTTCCTTGCTTTTTATGGTTTTGTGTCAGGCCTGTTATGTATGTAGCAACCTTATCTAGGAACGTTTTATTGTCTTTTGTTGGTAGTAGTTATTCAGGGAGGACGCACTTGTAATTACACTTTGTGGTGTAGTTGGCCTTAAACAAAAGCAACATGCTGGTATTAAAGTAGTTAATCTATAGACTTGCATTTCACACTATGCTGACAGGCTGGTGTGTGTCTGTGTAGGACTGCCTTCTACTGGAGGGAACTGGAACTGCTCAACTGTGTGTCATACACCCTATACTGCTAGGAGGGATTCTTCTGTCGTTTGGGTGGTAGGGTTCTGTGTCTTTGGAGCCTAAGATCAGAGTTCTAGCTCCACGGCTAGAATCGATTTCCAACAGGGTGTATGCAGCAAGATCAAAACTATGAAGTCTTAGTTCGTACAGTAAATTGTCTGTGACATTTAGCCCAGCCAATTTGATACATATTGAGCTAAATTTATTCCTGGTGTAACTCCATTGGCTTCAGTAGAGTTACACCAGGGATGAATCTGGCCTATCACATCTATTTTATACGTCATATATGGGGCATTTATTTGAGCCAGAGGTGAGAAACGTTTGTTTTGCCCGCATGGGTGAAGACAGCTGCCTGAGTGAGCAAACAGTGTTCTGCCTATGGGAGAGGTATAGCCCGACAGGCAGCAGGCACCTGGCAAACTGGTTAATTTCAGCCCCGTGTACAGAGATAATAAGGGGCCATGTCTTCAGCTTCACGGCCTGCATTGGTGTTAATGGTCTGTGTGAAAATCTGCCCCCTGGCGGTTGCAACCAATAGCTGCAATGCACGTTGCTGGTATCGGAGCAGGGGGGAAATCAAGAAAATAACAAGGGAGGGTGTCACCCGCGTGATGCAAAAAGCAGAGGAGAGAGGGGCAGTCACCGCTGAAAAGGGCAGAAGTCCTTTCTAGCCACCATTTTCCCCCAGGACTCCTCTATGAACGTACGTAGCACCACGCACAGGCCCCGCTCCACATACATATGGCTTGCTGCTGGACTTCACACGACCCTGAAATGCAGTCATCTCTGGGGTGACAGCCGCTGTTGTAACGGCACGGTCCACCCCCTGCCCCAGTTTGCGACAGGAAATATAGAACAAGGCCGGTTCCATTTGAAGCCACAGGGAAATTTCAGGAAGCAGCGTGTAATTCCCTACCCCAGAGTGCGAGCGCTTGCATTTCACCCCTCTGTAATCATTACGAACTTGGACCAGCTCTACGGTGGGTGTAAACCAGCCTAGCCCTATTGAGGTCAATGGAGCGACACCTGCTAAGTGTCTGGCCCCAACCCTGCTCATCAAAGGAGTGGTGACAAGCTCCCAGCCAGAGTTGATGCAGCCGCTGATGTCTGAGTGGTCTGAGCGCAGCTAAGTCTCTGAGTGTTTTTTGTTGGCGATGCTGGCACAAATTCCCATCCAGATAAGGTGTGTGCCGTCTAGCGGCGCTGGGGCTGTGCGTCCAGCTCCTGCCCGGAGTTTGTGCACATCCCTCCCCAAGCCCCCTCTGGACCAGCCACTTGGCTGGATAGAGCCTTGCATTCTTCTCAGAGGGGCCGTGGCAGCACCTGAGAGCTTTGCACGTTTGCCGGCGTCGAGTGTTTCAGAACACGGGGTGTTGCTGAAATTCAATCCGCTTGGCCGCCTGCCTCCAAGGGAAACAAATTAAAAAAGAAAAAAAAAAGAAAAGCCCACTTCTTGTGGTGAGTCACTGCACGACGGGAAGCATGTCAGCACTTTGCTACCCCAATGTCTCAGTGGGGAAATAAGGAAGGGGAGCGAGAGGCCTTCCATCTCAAACAAGGGGGGCAAGCAGGGGCACAGCTCCCCCAATAATCAGTGAGGGCACAGAATTCCTCCAGCCCCCGGGGCCGTGGTGGGAGCTGACAGTTGCTCTGGCCCTGGGGCCACGGCGTGGGGGAGGGGAGCAAGCTCCTCCTGCCCCAGGGCCGAGGCGGGGGCACAGAATGTGCCAGACACGTTTTTATTCCTGCGCACAGCCCTGATCTCAAGCCCATTGCCGTCTTGTGCAGATAACTGAAATGTGAAATAAGCGGGGGGAGGCACAAAGTGAAAACTTCATGGGGGACAGAAATTTGATATTGGGATCTTCAGTCGAACAGACAAAGATCTAACGAGGTCCAGTGGCCGGAAGCTGAGGCTAGACAAATTCAGACGGGAAATAAGGCATACATTTTTAACAGTGAGGTTATGTGACCATTAGACCAATATACCAAGGGACGTGGTGGATTGTCCATCAGTGGCCATTTTAAAATCAAGATTGGTGTTTCCCCCACAAAGACATGCTCTAGTTCCCACGGGAATTCCTTGGGGAAGTTCTCTGGCTTGCATTACTCAGGAGCTCAGAGTAAATGGTCACCGTGGGCCCTAACGACCTTGGGATCTCTGAAAATGTCTCTGTGCTCCGGCAGGTTTCGTGTACCAATGCGTGCGCCGTTGTTTTGCTTTGTTTCTTTTTAAAGTCAGCCAATTGCAAGTGACAGGCTGGGGGGCAGAGGTGCACCTGTTACCCTGAGAACATATGCCGCATTGCTGTGAGCTATGCCCACGATGCTCTATTAATAATAGTAATACCTAAAAACAACGAGGAGTCTGGTTTTATTGGGACATAAGCTTTCGTGGGTAAATGGGACTGGGAGTGGCCGGCTCACTACAAAAGCAATTTTCCCTCTCTTGGTATTGACACCTCCGCATCAATTATTGGGAGTGGCCCACGTCCACCCTGACTGAACTGACCTTGTCAACAATGGTTCTCTACTTGTACGGTAACTCCCTTCTCTTCATGTGCCAATATAGATCTATGCCTGTATCTGTAATTTTCACTCCATGCATCTGAAGAAGTGGGTTTTTTACCCACAAAAGCTTATGCCCAAATAAATCTGTTAGTCTTTAAGGTGCCCCGGACTCCTCGTTGTTTTTGTGGATACAGACTAACCCAGCTACCCCGCTGATACTTAGTAATGTCTAGCACGTCTCATCTTTCTACCGCAAAGCACTTTACAAACAAGGTCAGTACCATTCTCTGGGCATTATAGATGGAAGTGGATTGCCCAGGCTCATCCAGCAGCCAAGATCAGACTTGAACACAAGTCTCCTGAGTAGATAGCCAAGGCTATAGCCACAAGGCTAGACTACCTGCTACCTGCTAGAGCACGATCCTGACCTGAGGTGCACCCCTAAGGATGAGATAGGAATTCGGCCCCCATGACCTATTCAGTCTTTGGCTTCTCTGCTGGTGCTGCAGACAAAGGGGTCTGTTATTTTTATGATAGCACCTAAAGATCTGAGTCAGAGATCAAGCCCCTCCCCTCCATTGTACTAGAGATTGTGCAACGCATTACCCTGCCCCCGTGAGACCACTGTAATGGAGGGCCTGGGGTCTGCCAATAAGGGATATTTCATGGCAAGGGAAAATGGATAAATCCACGCTACCTCTGTGATCAGCTGAGATAGAGCCCCCCCAGCCAGAGGATAAAATCTCACTCCTATAGCCCAGAACAATAGATACATCAATCAAAAGTCAATCCCCTGGCCAGGTGAGGAGATGCCTAAGGAAAATGGTGAGCAAAGTGGCCGGTGAAATGCCAGATTTGGGGACAGGACCGTGGGAGAGGTAATGAGGGGACGATAATCTTTATATAGGGGGTATGACAAGACTTTTGCATTGGCTCTGCGTGCTGCTTCTGAGCAAGGACTCCTAGTAACCTTGCCTCAAGCAGAGAATGAACTCCAACACTGGATCAAAGACTTGATAAGCAGGCCAGGTGAACCTTGAGAAGGAGGCACCGGGAAAGAGGGGTGCCTGCAGGGAAGAGAGGCAGGATGGTCAAGTGGTTAGGACGCAAGTCTGTGCTCTTAGAGGTTGGGTTCAACACCATCCTGTGCCACAGACTTTCTGCAGGACTGTGGGTGAGTCACTGAGATTCTCTGTGCCTCGGTTCTCGATCTGTAAAATGGGGATAGTAACACACTATGGCGTTTGGGTCACCTTAGCGAGATTAAAGTGATCAGAATCTGGCCTCCTGTTATTACTCCTCAGAAATCATGACTTTAATAAGAAGCATTTCTTATGCCTGCTTTCTTTAATGGCTTTCATTTAGACACCCTGTCCCGAATCTTTAATTTGAAATTGACATGGTTTCAAGCCCTGGGGAGTGGTGAGCTGTGAAACAGACGCGTTTGCCTCCTGGCCAGTCCCAGTAGCCAGCTAAAGGCTGTTCAACTTGTCATTCCAACAGGACGCCCACAGGGCATATTGCGCTTTAAATCCACCCCCCTACTCAGCCCCTTAACTACAGACATGGGGAAATGTTGCTTCTCTTTCCAAGGATCTAGTCCACTGATTTAACTTAGCACTGCTTTCTCTTGCTCCTCCCGTGGCAGGAGGACACCTGGGGCTCATGCAAATGCGGGCTATGTTTGTTTAGATGGCTCCGTTTACAAAGCAGAATACACTCAGCTATCCTACATGACAGCAGCTCCTGGTGTTTAGAGATAAAGACTGAACTACAACTGAAAGGGTTGCCTGGCGCTGAGAGGGGGATCGAGGCAAGCGGGGTAGTGAGCCAGGGCCTAAAGCATTGCAGCACTGGGGAAGAGACATCAGAGGAAGGCTCATTTTCAGAGCGAGGGTGATTGAGTCATTAAAAGCCATTGGGAACCTTGTGCTTGTATCCTCCTCTTTGATGACATCGCCCCTAAGCGTACGTGGAATCAGACATTTCTTCAAAGATTGCAAACCTATTGGGAGTGACAAGTCAAAATGAGGCCTGAAAAGTCCAAGTTTGCGTACTGGAGTTTCAAAGTGTTCACATCATCTTCCCGGTGTTTGGAAGGGGAGGGAGCTGCATGTTCCCTCTTGTGACTGCTCTCTGGAGCCCAGTAAGCTCCACCTCCCATTTGGTTCCCGCAAAAGAGCAATAAAAAGTCAAAATAAAATAAATAGAATCCATTCCCTCGTAACCCTGATAGCTGCAAAACGGTCTCCGGAGGCAGGAGTTTATGAGGCCAATAAAGCTGAGGAACATCTGCTTTAAAAGAAAAAGAATATTGTAACTAAGCATGGAGCGTGTGTTCTAGGAAATGGGGCCCAACACAGAGCCTTTCGGGGTACTCACTCGTATCATCTTTCAAAGATAAGAGAGAAATAGCTGCATCAGCCAAGACAAATACAAATCTGCAGTGTCAGACCAACCTTCACCTCCTTTTATGGTGCTCCTGATGGACCAGCCAGTGAAAAACAGTCAGACTTCAGAAACCAACAAAGGGAATCTCAGCAACTAAAGGTCATGCAGCGGTCTCGGTCATGTTTCCTACTCTTGTCAATGTCAGGAGTCAAGTGCTTGTGGAAACATCCTGGCTGTTCAAACAGATGTTACTAACTGCATCGTGATCTAGACCGGAATTACTTTAACCTGAGGAGTTCACTCTCCAGGCTTGGACCTTTCAGACACACGGTGCAGACTTACAGTGCTTGAGCTAAAGAAATTTCTCCCTCCACATGTGGCAGTAGTAGGCTGTTATCCTCTAGCCAGTCCACCACAATGGGAAGATGCGTCATGCCCTTGCCAGTGGGTTATACATGAGTCCTGAATGTTACTAAAGCTGATGCATGACTGCATGGTCTCTATACAACAAATCCATCGTGTAAACGCAGAGAAAACCTGTCTGCTTTGGCAGGGCCGGTGAGAAGCTGTGTTGAGTTTTTGTCAGCTGCAAGCTGCTCATTGCATAGCTTAGCACCTCCTTGGATGTAATCAGAAACGCAGGCAATTTCTCTGTGAGTGCATCACTCCTAGGCGGGTCGAGCAGATGTTCCGATGCAACTTGTCCTGAGTCCGTGGCCAAGCAATGCGCGATGAAGGCTGTAAAACATTTATGCACTTTGATAAACACTGTTTGCCAGTCACAAAGCTCAGCGTCACCAAGATTTGAAGGCACTAGCGTGGCAAGAAGACCAATCAACTGGGTTGCATCCGTGCGGATCGTATCCAGGTGCCTGAGAGCGAGGAGCTTACCAAGTGTCTTCCTGCGTGCACGCCACTGCTCTCTTTTTACTGCCTCAGCTCTCCAAGGAGACCAGGCCTGAGCTGATGTCAACAGGCCTCTCGATGGAGCTGCATTGATACCAGCTGTCAATCTGGCCTGTTAGGGGTGCACAATTTGTGGGGAGGAGCTGGAGAGTACGAGGAGCCTTGCTCATGCTCCCCACCCCAACCCCTGCACCTCATCCCTGGTACCCTGCTGAGGGGCCAGTTGCATTCCATGTGCTTTCCTTAGCACAGTGATTGCTCCTGGCTGATGCCCCGGTGGATTAGTTGCCCCAAAGGCAGAGCTGCAGCTAGTAAGTTACCCCTTTCTTGGGCCTTGGGCTATGAGTGTAATCAGCCACTGGTGTGGCCCGATGGGATCAAACTGTATATCCCCATGCAGTGGGTAGTTAATTAGTTAGCACCAACAACAGGGTGGGTGAGTCCCCTTGGTCATTCAACAGGTGAGTTTCCCAGCTAAGGGGCGGGGCGAGGAATTGCAGGGCACTCGTCCAGCCACTCGCTTTTGCTGCTGTCCTTCATTCATAAGCCTTAGGCTGTGTGTCTGTCACTCTCGCTTGTTTGCCAGCCATTCGTGCAGCCTGAAACACGGCCACCCGCTGTATTGCAGATCGCGGGACGCAAATGCCATTTTGCCCTGTTGGCTGCATAGGCTGGAAGAATGTGCATGCGTAACGCTGACAGACTCCGATTGGCGGCGGCCAGGATCAAAGCTGGGACCTCAGTGCGTGAGCCTCTAGTGTGTGAGACAGGTGTCTTTTAGCGAAGGCTGTAGCCGGCTCATCAATCTCTAGCTGGCCTACCTGCCACTAGAGTGGCACACAGCACCACACCAAGCTGGCATGGATTACACATGCCTCATCAAACTGCAGATTGATCAGGCCCTCGGAGAGAATCATAGAAACGTAGGGCTGGAAGGGGCCTCCAGAGGTCATGTAGTCCAGCCCTCTATGCTGAGGCAGGACCAAGTAAACCTAGACCATCCCTGACAGGTTTGTCCAACCTGTTCTTAAAAACCTCCAGGGACGGGGATCCCACAACCTCCCGTAGTAACATGTGCCAGTGCTTAACTCCCCTTATACTTAGAAAGATTTTCATAATGTCTAACCTAAATCTCCCTTGCTGAAGATTAAGCCTGTTACATCTTGTCCTACCCTTGGTGGACATGGAGGACAATTGATCACTGCCGTCTTTATAACAGCCTTTTACGTCATTGAAGATTGTTGCCTGTCCTCCCTCAGTTGTCTCTTCTCTAGACTAAAGATGCCCAGTTCTTTCACCATTTCCTCCGAGGTCACGTTTTTTCCAAACCTTTGATCATTTTTGTTGTTCTCCTCTGGACTCTCTCCAGTTGGTCCACGTCTTTCCTAACATGTGGTGCTCAGAATTGGACTCAGTTCTCCAGCTGAGGCTGCACCAGTCCTGAGCAGAGCTGGACAATCACCTCCCATGTCTTAGACAGGACACTCCTGTTACTACACCCCAGAATGATATTAGCCTTTTTCGTAACTGCATCATATTGTTAACTAATATTCAATTTAGGACCAACTATAACCCCTGGAGTCTTTTCAGCAGTGCTGCCACTTAACCAGTTATTCCGCATTTTGTAGCTGTGCATTTGATTTTTCCTTCCTCCGGATAGTACTTTGTACTTGTCTTTATTGAATTTCATTTTCTTGATTTCAGACCAGTTCTCCAATTTGTCAAGGTCCTTTTGAATTCTAATCCTGCCCTCCAAAGTGCTTGGAACCCCTCTCAGCCAGGTGTCATCTGCAAATTTTATCAGCATACTCTCCACTCCAGTATCAAAGTCACTAATGGAAACATTGAATAGCGCCGGATCCAGGATGGACCCCTGCAGGACTTTACTAGATACATCCTCCCAAATGGACAGAGAACCATTGATAACTACTCTTTCCGTACGGTCTTTCAACCAGTTTTGCACCTACCTCATAGTAATTTCATTCTAGACCACATTTCCCTGGCTTGCTTATGCGAATGTCATGTGGGACTATGTCAAAAGCCTGACTGAAATGAGTATATATCACATGTACAGCTTTCCCCTCCCACCCAGTTCGCTAGGCCAGTAATGATCAGGGTACAATAAGCACAAGATGAAAACTTGGATGGATATTAAATCCACATATTAGCAGCATGGTCAAGGCAGGGCTTGTGTGCCCATGTTTCACCACCACTTCCTTTGCATCTTCTTCTGTATGTATTATTCAGATTAAAGTAGCACCGAGATACCCAAATTGAGATTTGTAATACCATTGTGCTAGATTTGTAATACCACTGTACGTATAGTAAGAGACAGCCCCAAAGAGCTTGCAGTCCTTATAGACAAGGGCAGTGTTTGTATCCTCCTTGTACAGGTGGGAAATTGAGGCACGGACAGATTAAATGACTTGCCCAAGAGTCTGTGACACAGCCAGGAGCAGCATCCAAATCTCCTGAGCTGTAGCCCAATGCCTTTATCACAAGACCATCTGTTATCACTAGGGTCACCCCCCCGCATACACACATCCTTCCCCATAGCTCCCTCTGCTTCTAACTGCCCAGGCTGACTCCAGTTTCCAGAACTGTAAATCCCACACTTTTCACCAGTGCGATACTTACTTGGGGAAAAACAGTGCCAGCTCCCCTCTGTCCCTGTGGTAGATGGCTCAGAAGAGATGGCATCAGATTAGAATCCCGGATGAGGGTGATCTCAGCACATCAGCTGTTTGGAATGCCTTGGACAGTTGTGTGGGAGGTGGAGCAGAATCTGGCAGATAAAACCCAGCAGATCCTTTTTACAACACAACAAAACCCCAGGCAGAGCAGAGATTCATATTTTCCAAGGCCAGAATGGACCATTGTGATCATCTCGTCTGACCTCCCGTACAACACAGGCCAGAGAACTGCCCCAAAATAATTCCCAGAACAGATTTGTTAGAAAAACATCCAGTCTCAACTTCAAAATTGTCAGTGACCCTTGGTAAATTGTACCAGCGGCTAATTACCGTCACTGTGAAACATTTAAGCCTTATTTCCAGTCTGAATTTGTCTAGCTTCAACTTCAAGAAACTGGATTGCGGTATATCTTTCTCTGCGAGACTGATGACTCCATTGTTAAATATTTGTTCCCCATGCAGATACTTCCAGGCCGCAATCGTGACATCCCTTAGCTTTCTTTCTCTTAAGCTAAATAGATGGAGCTATTTGAGTCTGTCACTGTAAGGCGGGTTTTCTAAGCCTTTATCATTCTTGTGGCTCTTCTCTGAACCGTCTGCCATTTATCAACATCCTTCTTGAATTGCGGGCATCAGAACTGGACCCAGGATTCCAGCAGCGGTTACACCAGTGCCAAATACAGAGATAAAATATTCTCTCTACTCACACTCAAGATTCCCCTGATTATGCTCTTTGGTCACAGAGTCACACTGGGAGCTCATGTTCAGTTGATTATCCCCCATGACCCCCACATCATTTTTAGAGACACTGCTTCCCAGGGTAGAGTCCCCCATCTTGTAAAGATGGCCTGCATTCTTAGTTCCCAGATATATACATTTGCATTGAGCCGTATTAACACGCTTCTTGTTTGCTTGTGCCAAGTTTACCAAGCGATCCTGATGTCTCAGGCCCAATAACCTGCGCTCTTCATTATTTAGCACTCCCCCAATGTTTGTGCTACCTGCAAGCTTTGTCAGTGATGATTTTATGTTTTCATCCAGAACAGTGATTAAAAATATTAAATGGCCTAGGGCCAAGAACGGATCCCTGTGGGACCCCACTGGAAACACACCTGCTCCATGATGTTTCCCCATTTTGAGACCTATCAGTTAGCCAGTTTTTAATCCATTTATCATGTGCCATGTTTCTATCATTCTAGTTTTTTTAATCAAAATGTGGTGCGGTACCAAGTCAGGGCAGGATTTGCTGCCTCGGCTGTGATGTCTCCATGGAGCAACATTGTACGTTCTGCCTCCTGCAGCCCCTGTACCGGAGTGCAGCCCCTGAGTCCTCTTGCTGGAGCAGAGGCAGCCATCTGTGCAGGATCAGGTGAGGGATTGAGGATGTGGTCTGGAGAGTGGGATGAAACCACCAAATTCCCATGTGCTTTTCAGCTGGGGGGCCGGGTGTGCCGGGCTGGGAGGTGAGTGCATTGTCACCACACACCTCCCACCATTCCCCTCTTCCTTTCCACCAACTGCCTCCACCCTTCCTTTCCTTTCCAATTCTTTCCCCTCCTCCTTCGCCCCCCGTTTCTTCTTCTCCCTGTCCTATCCCATCCTTTACATCCCTAGCCTTTAAGTGACATTCTCCCCCTTCCTCTTGTAATGACTCCCCTCCCAGCCCCTCCACCAGTGGCATAGAGGGGAGAAAAATAAGCACGTGCAAGGACAGAGAGTCATAGGTCATATGTCCTGCCCTAGCCCCCCTTCCGCCCCCCACGCAGTGCTGGAAGGGGCAGAGCAGCCTCTCGGCCATGGCGAGATCACTCCTGTTATTGATTTGTATTGCCGCACCTTGGAGCCCCGATCCCAGTGCAGGACCCCAGTGGGCACAAACCCAGATCAGAAAGAGCACCCATGGCCCCAAAAGCATGCCACGGAAGCAGCCGTACTCTTGCTAAGGCAGGGAATAACTGTCAGGAATCATTTCCATGCTGATGCGCTCAGTGCCGACAATCCAGCTTTGCCTCAGGGGCCCTCTCCGGCCCCTTGACCTCTCCCGTGGGCAAGGACAGAGTCTGGGGCCAGGATTTTTTCCCCGTTGCTCTCTCGCCTTTGTCCCCCACTCCTCCCTGCGTGGGCCACCGCTCAGCTCCCAGACCCCCTTGCCCTTCACTCCTGGCAGCGTGGTGGCTACTTAGCTACTGCAGCTCCAGCCGGGCCAACTGGCACGCCGGCTTTATTTATTTTAAACTCTTTCCAGCATGAACCTGACAGGAAACAGATCTCAAACCATGTTCTTTATGATGGAACTACTGCCCGTGCACTGAAAACACAATCACGCGAGGTGGACTAGCTGATCCCACCTCACCCCCCGCCGATCGGTTTGTGTTCACAACAAATGCTACCAGGTTTATTATTTTGCTTGGCTTTCCTTGCTAAGACTTGGGTGAAGAAAGAAAGAAAGAAAGAAAGAAAGAGTGGTGGGGGTGGACCCCACGCAGCAGCTAAAATTTTCCACCCAGTATTGACAGCTCCTGTGATTTTACCGCACATCTTGGGATATATTTTTTGTGAAGCCCCAGCTTCTGGAGTCAGGTGATTAAGCGAGATTTTCAGCTTGTATTTAAAACCAAAAGTAACTTTCTAGCCCCATCTGTGCAGAAGAAAAAGTGGCAAAAACTCTAAAGGTTCAAAAGCCACAAGGCAAATAAAAAGGACCCCAGATTTATTATTATTTGCATCTCATGAAGCATCAGGTACTGGTCATTCTCCAAAACAGGATGAGCCACTGGTCTGATCCAGTCTGGCAATTTGCACTCTGATATGTAACTCCTATCAAGGATTGTATTGTAGAGGATTCTCCATCGCTGGACATTGTTAAGTCACGATGGAGTGTTTTCCTAGCAGATCTGCTCGAGTCAAGCAGAACACTTGCACTTGAAGCAGGAATTAACACAGGGCGGTCCTATGGCCTGTGTGACGGAGCTCAGACTGTATTACCACAGTGGTCCCTTCTGAGCTCTGAGTCTGAATCTATGAATGGCACCATGTTTATATCTTTCTACATGCCCAGTGAGTTCAGTTTACAAGCAAAAAGAGGGCTATGTTTTAAGAACCTCCTACCCTGCAGCTTCAACTTGGGAGCTGAGAGTCAAGCTGGGTCATCTCCTTCAGGTGCAGGGTCCCTAGTAATAAAGGTTGCCAAGAGTAAATTTGTCCTGGGTGCTCCCCCATTGTTCCCAAACATCAATGGGCTTGCTTTGGAGCTTAGTGGACTGGCAGCAAGAAAAGGGGCCTGCTCCAGTGACTAGAGCACTGGGCTACGAGTCAGGAGATGTGGGCTCTAGTTCTGACTCTACTGCTGATCTGCTGGGGGACCTCGGACAAGACATTTCACCACCGCTCTCTTTTCTATGCAGGGAATCAGGGCTTGTCTACACCTACAGCACTGCAGCAGTGCCCCCGCAATGTGTCTGGTGAAGACGCTCTATGCCGAGGGGAGAGGTCTCTCCTGTCATCATAATAAAACCACCTCCGCGCACGGCGGTAACTGTGTCAGCAGGAGACGTTCTCTTCTCTTCTCTTCTCTTCTCTTCTCTTCTCTTCTCTTCTCTTCTCCGACAGAGCACTGTCCACACTGGTGCTTATGTCGGTGTGACTCAGGTTGCATAGGCGAGTGGTTTATTCACACCCCTATGATTTATTCACACCCCTGAGCAGCACAAGTGATGCCGACATAAGCTGTGGTGCAGACATAGCCTCTGTCTCCCACTATGAGTGTGGATCGTGTCTATGCCAATGGGCCCCCGATCTTGGCTGGGATTCTAGGTGCTACTCAGCGGGTTCCCTCTCCCTTAGCTCCGCAGGGCTCACACAAGTTACTAACCCCTCTTCGTGACTCATGTCAGCAGTTGTGATTGAGTACCCACCAGAAGCAGACCTGCTAGTTAGAGGTGGTCAAAAAATGTCCATCTCAATTTTTGAGGTGGGGGGGTGGACCAAATGGCTTTTCCATCAAACTGGAAACTTCTGCAGGAAATGTCCATTTTTGATAAATGTTTTGTTGGAAAACAGAAAAACATTTTCCCCTGAAGCCAAAATTCTTCATCCACCCCCCCACTGCCCCTGACATTTTTCATGGGTGGGGGGGAATTCCTGGCTAGTTCTGCTGCTGAGTGACTACAAGTTCATTTCTACAATCATTTCTTAAGAGTAGAACACGTGGAGTCACTATATGTCTTTACTGATTGGATGGGCTGGGGCTGGGGGAGGGTACCTCTCACCTGCAGCCAATGATGGAACTGGTTGATGCAGTTGGCCCAGCCAATCAGCTGCACGGTGTCTGTGGCAGAGCTAGGGTTTGAATCAGTCCCCAAGATGTCATCCGCTGCCTTTAACACAAAGCCACCCTCCTTCAGTCCCCGCCGTGGTACATAAGCTGCCGTGCTCTGTATCACTGGAGAATACGGCCGTGTTTAATCTTGAGGGATGCAGAGAATAGGTTGCACGGGACAGACACGTGCCTGCAAAAGTGGACAGGGCGTGAGACAGCGAACGACAAGTCCAGTGCACCTGGGCGCCAGGAGAGCGCTTCCATCGGCTTCAGTGGGAGACGCAGGCGTGCAGGGACGGTATAATCAGCCCTGGTCCACATGCCGCGGGCTTCACCCAGTTCCCTCTTTACCAAGCAGGGCCTAGATCCTCAGCTGGTGTCAATCCGCCCTAGTCAATTAGCACCACGGAAGTTATGTTGGTTTCCACCAGCTGCTGCTGCTGGCCCCAGATCTAAACGCAAACACAAAGCAGCTTGGGAACGGTGAACCCCTCCAGCGCCGCTGACCGTAGCCCTTGGGGATGTAGGAGCTCCTGATACACTGCCGGTGATCTCTGCTGTTGCAGTGCTCTGGGAGGCGTCTGCTCCAGCAAGAGACACCAGCCCTGAGCTGATGTTCCAATTCTTCTTCTCCATTGTGTCCTCCACCCAGCTGCTCCAACACAGAGCAGCAAAGGACCTCACCGGGCTTGGTTTGCTGATGAGCTCTCCCGCCATGCCCTGCCATCCGAGCGGCAGACCTTATCAGGCTCCTCCACACCGGATAGCTCACGACCTCTGGCTTCGTTGGAGCCAGCCAGGTCTCCGGGACCGCAGAAACTGGCCCGGATTTGCATTCAACACACAGGAAGGCGGCATTTCGACCCGGCGTGGGGATAGCACCTGATCTGAAGTCACTGGAAAAGCTGCCGTTGGCCTCAGTGAGCTTTTGATAAGGCACTTAGAACCTGACCCGTGGTGACATTTCTGCACCCACGATGTACCCCTGGGCTCCGCCGCATTGGCTAGCCTGCCACATTCTCACTCCTATCGGATCCACTTCTGGGGTGGTTTTTTTGGTAACTATCAGCACAAATTGTTTAATTTCCCCCTCTGCCCCAGGAAAACAATTAGTCATGGTCCAGACAGCACGTCCCCCACAGCCCCTTGCATCGGTAAAGTAAGCCGTCGCAACGTTTTAAACCTTAACCAGGAATCTACTTGCTCTTGGCTCTTTTTTTGACCCACTGCCAGGGCAGCTTCACAAAAAGGATAGTGTTATTTCTGAAAATGAGTCCCATAAACAAGGATGAATATGACCTCTCCGCTGAGACTTTGGGTTTACTTTAGTGGCTGGGAGATCGGCCAATGAAATGGAAATACCAGAAAACATTATCATAATTACCCTGTGGCCTCCTCTGGGGGCAAGGAAAACCTTTTTATTTTCCAGGCTCTGGATAGAATCACTACCGAGCCCTCCTCCGCCGAGCCCTCTGCCCGCTGTGCCATTCTGCATTTTGCTAACCCCAAAACGGTTCCTCGAGCCTTCCCTGCAAGCAACGTTTTTTTGGCAAAAGGAGGTGACGTGAAGCCAAGAGGTAAAAACCATTGACGGGGGAAAAAAATTACCAGCAGATGTCATCTTGATTGCAAGCTGTTCGGAGCCATGCGAGCTGCCCAGTCCCATCCCCTCCCGCACTACCGCGAGTCATCCTTGGCTTTGCTCTCATCCTGAGTGCAGGAGGGTCTGCGCTTGGGCGGGGGGCGAAGGATGTTTTTGCGGGGGGAGTGAAGTGCAAACATTAGTCCCTAAACTCACCTGGTGAACTGGAGGCCCATATTGTCCCCTGAGGTTGCCTTAACTGCAGCCAAGCTCCTGAGGTCCACAGGGCTAGAGCTGGACTCCTGCAAAGCTCTCAGCACCACTCAAGCTCCCGGTTCTGCAAACCTCCACTTGCATCCAGGCCACGTGCAGTTGCACTGGATGCACATCCCTTGTGTAGGTGGGTGGTGCTGCTATTTGCAGCCACGCGACTTACACCTGTCAGGAGCCGAATCCCTAAAGGCCTAGCGCCCTTGCAGATCACCCGCCGCCCGGCTGGATCTCTGGATGGCTTCTTAAGGATAGTCAGCGTGTGTCCACCACCGGTGATCGGAAGCTTTGGGCTGACGAGAACTGGGTTAAGATATGTTGGTGCAAATCATGGCTTAGCCCATCGCTCCTCCGGGGTTGCACTGGGGCAGCTGTGCCAGCAGATAGTGGTCACCAAGTGGCTGTGGTTGGTGCAGTTCTGTGGTTTAGACAAGGCGAGGGGGTTGGGGTCTTTCCTTTCTTCTTCTTAGCGTATGCGCAACGTGCCTCAGGTGGCAGGTGACCAGGATTCATCCCCAAATTTGGTTCACTGGTTGGATCATTAGCTTCCCCGGACTCAGGAAACTTGGGTTCTATGCCTAGCTCTGACCTGTTGGGTAACCTTGGACCTGCTCTGTGCCTCAGTTTCCCTGTTGTAAAAAGAAGATCGTGATACTGACCTTGGTTGTAAAAGCATGTTGAAATCTGCTGATGAAAAGAGCTGGGTACTACTGTGTGTATATGGCTGTCCCAGTGTACCTGACGGCTTTGTGTGTTTGGCCTCCCCATCTGTGCCCGCTCCACAGAGGATGAGAGTTTGTCACAAACTGAGCTCAACCTGGAAGGCTTTTTGCTTTTAGCCCTGGAGGTGCCCAGTTCGGTCCTGGCATGGGCCAATATGGAGCTGTGATAGCAGCAGCATGCTCGTGATCGAATGTGACTCTGCGTTTGGCTCAGTGCTACCCACAGGAAATGCCCTGTGTGTGACTGGCTGTTAGTCGTCAGTTAAACTCAACGCCCATGTACCTCGGCCAAGAGATGGGGAGAAGGCCATGCACCTCCAGTGACTGCACGGGCTTATGGCTGGTCGAGCTGGTTGCATTTTGGTAACCATTGCTTCTCTCTCTAGTGGTAGGTCTTTGCTGGGGCGAAAGAACCATCCCAGAATCCCCCCACCCTGTCCCCTGTTTTACAGATGGGGAACTGAGGCACAGCGCATGCCAGCAGGGTGGGAGGGGGGGGCACCCAAAGTGGCCCAAAGCCCAACAGGTTTGGGTGCCCAGAGTGACACTCCTTAGGCCGGTTGCTTGGAGGGGCCCGGGCTGATCCCCTGCAGCTCCCATCGACCTCAGGTGTGGCCGGGATTGCTCAGCCCCTCTGAAAATCAGGCCTCAGGGGTCTCAAATTGGGCAGCCAGAACGGAGGCCGCTCCAGACCAGTGGCCCCTTTGCAGACTTTAGTAAGAATCCTTATGGCCCAAACTGCAGCACTTCTGAAAATGAAGCCGCTTGTCTATAACCGTGAAGGTCATTAACCACTGGGACACTTGACCCAGGGCCGTGGGGATTCTCCACCACTGCCAATTTTAAAATCAAGATTGGATCGAAAAGATCTGCTCCCGTTCAAACAGGAATTAATTTGGGGAAGTCTTATGGCCTGTGCTATACAGGAAGTCCGACTGGGTGATCACTATGGTTCCCTCTGGCTTTATAGTCAATGAACCTAAATAGTCTATTAATTTTATGTAGGTGTCTAACTTTAGGGGCACTCCGATTTGAAAATTTTGGCCTACTGGCTACTAATCTCTTTAGCAGGGCCATTCTCAAATATTTTTGGACCAGAATTTAGGAAGGCTCATCATAAAGGAAGTCTCACTAAACCCACGGTGACTACATACATATGTTGCCATAGATTTGATCGGATTGCAATGAAAACAGGTCTGGTTCTTTATTTCGATCTTCTGCTGCCATGCTGAAAGCATGTTGTCCAAGTACAAGAGAACCAGGAAGTGAAAGTGACAACCAAATAGCAGGAGAAAGTCAGCAATTTAGTTTCACGATCCAAATGGAAGGCATGGATGGTTTTGTGGTGAGGCACTGGACCGCAGCGTGGTCAACGCTTGTATTTTTACTAGGTGTTTCACAATAGTTGGTGTTTGCCTTAAAGCCCCAGCTTCTGGAGTCATGTGATTCCCTGAGAATCTCAGCTATCATTCTGGGGAAAAAAGTATGTTTCTAGCTTTTGTGGTAGTGGAGAAAAGCTGAAAAATGTGACCTTGGTACACCCTATGGGATCAACCCCCAAAGGCATATCAAATAAATGCCCAATGTCTTTTTTTTTAATCTCAATTTTTGAAGCAATCTCATGATTTTGGGGGGCCTGATGCATGATTTTTGAAAGCTTGGGGTTGGCAAGACTGGGGCTGGGATGTAGAAAATCTGCATTCAGTTCCCAGCTCTGCTGCAGGCTTCCTGTGTGACTGTGGGTGAGTCACTTAACTGTGCCTTAGTTCCCCTTCTGCGAAAGGGGGATAATAGAGTTTCATGTTTATGTCTTGTCTATTTAGACTGTAAGTTCTTCTGGGCAGGGACTGTGTCTTGCTATGATACATGCAGTGCCCAGCACAGCGGGACGCTGATCTCGAATGGGGCCTCTAAGACACTAAATACAACAAATAATACTAATCAGAGAGAAGACAATAAATAAATAAGCAACCCTCTTAAGCAGCGAGAAGCAAATTAGATTTGTGTGTCTCCCACCCCATTTAAATCATCAACTAAAGGGACACTAGGAACAGGTACAGAGAATTTCAAACATACAGGGCCAGATTCTGGTGTAACACCACCAGTTTCGCGGGAGTCACTTTGGGCTTACCCAGGTGTAACTGAGAGCAGTACCCGACCCAGGGTGATTATGTTTCCCAGGTAACGACGCTTTACATGCAGATTAGCCAACCGCCTGGAAAGAGATGCCTTTACTTTGCATTCACGTTAAGGCTGTTTTGATAGCCTCTGCCACTTTTGAGGAAGGATTTTATTGTGGATGTTATCCTCTCTAATCTGGTCTCTCTTGCCTTGTCTGTCCCATCACTGTAGAATTAAAGAACTACACGGGGTACATTTGATCTACATGTTGAGGCCCCTGGCAGTTCATGGACCTTTCTGCTTTTCTCCCGTCCTTGCATATGGGATAAACATCTATTTATGTATTTATGTTTATTCTCCCCTACCATCCTCCATCATCCTGAATCTGATGGAAATGCTCTATTGAAAGGGAAGATTCTGTGTCATACATTATGTATGGCCAGACTGTGGCTCACGCTCAGCTTCCAAACCGATGTGTCTAAAAGCCTGTGCGTGCTTTACTATTTAGATTGCAGTAGCGCCTGATACCGCAACTGAGATCCGGGCCCCACGGTGCTCGGTGCTGTACAAACACGTAACAAGAGGCACTTCCCGCTTGTCTGAATAGACAACGAGGTAGAGCTGGGCGGGAAATGGTTTCCCCATCCTGGGAAAATATTGGAGATTTTGAAGGATTTTCCCATCCCTAATCAGGACAAAAATGTCAAAATCTCAAAACTGGTCAGGAGCCAACAAACGGAATTTTTTTTTTTTCGGTTCGGAGCAGGCGAAACGTTTCATTCGGTCATTTTGAAACAATTCATTTCTATTTCAACCATTTTTAAAATTTTTTTTTAAAGATTTGTTTCTATCATTAGCTCAGACTTCTGAACGAAAAGTCATTTCAGACGGGGAAACGGGGACTTTTCATTTAGAAGACGTCAAAATGAGGTGTTTTGACAATGGCAGAACTCCCCCCCCCCCCTTCCTCCCTCACGTTTTCAGGTTGGGAAATTCCTCAAAACCGACCCTTTCCCATGCACGGTTTTGGTTTTGATGAATCCATGGCAAAACAGTTTGCTGAAAAATTCCCAGCCAGGGAAAGGGACTCACCCAAGGCCAAACGTATGCAGGCAGCTAGCCCAAGCGGCTCCCCCCGACCCTGCACTTTTTAGGTGCCAGCTCTGCTTGAGCTAGTGCTTGTACGTCTGTCCGGACCAGGAATCACCCTTCCCAGCTGCTGTGCAGACGTAGCCTTAGACTGGAAGCTTTTGGGGCACGGGCTGTGGCTTGCTTTGCATTTACACAGCCCCCCTGAAAGATGCCATGACACATCCCCATCCTGATCTCCTGCTTGCTTGTGCCTCTCCAGGTCCCGCACCTCTCCTGCCCCCTGCAGTTCTAATGGTGCTTGTTCACCCCCCCATCCCAAGTGGGAAGGCTTCCACGCTGTCTCCAGCAGGGGGCAGCCCTTCTGGGGGATGCACATGCGGGCAGAGGATACAGGAGCCTGGCTGAATGGCAGGAAGACAATCTCTGGTTTTGCTTACATGAAAATGAGCGTTGGGGTGGAAAGCCGGGTGCAGACTGCTCCCCGGATTCGAATCACAGCTCTGCTCTGCTCCAAGGGGACTCTGGCAACAGGGCCCAAAGGGAAGGGGCTACTCCGGGTAGCCAGGATGCTGCAGGCTGGGCTGGGTCAGGCTTTGCAGCTGGCACACGTAGGAGGAACCCAGCCTCCCGTGTGCAAAGTTTACAAGCTCGGTTTCCTGAGCCCTCCGGACTTCGGGGGCAGGAGCTGGCAGCCCGGCAGCCGGCTGTCAATGTTTGTTCTTGGATTTTGGATGGGATGTTGATTGAGGCAGGTGCCATGTGGCCCAGGGCCTGCCTGAGGAAGCTGGAATAGCACAGCATGAATGGCGGCAGGTTGTGGGATTTAAAGGGGCAGGAGCCCTCTATATTTTTAACTCCATTGGTATTTTGAAGCATGG
Organism: Chelonia mydas; assembly: GCF_015237465.2. Classification (NCBI taxonomy): domain Eukaryota; kingdom Metazoa; phylum Chordata; order Testudines; family Cheloniidae; genus Chelonia; species Chelonia mydas. The sequence goes on from NC_057850.1 coordinate 256,604,233, forward strand.
GGGAGTGGGAGGGGTTGGAAGGCTGGAATCCCAGCTCAGCTGTTCCTTGGTGTTATATTTATCTGTGTTCCTGTATTTAAGTATTACTCAATGGGATTTTTTTTAATAGCTTCCTCTAGCTTCCTCCCTCCGTGCTACAGACTTTGGTGTCCTGCCCTAGAAATCCCTCCCTTTCTGTGTGTGTGTAGCTCTCCGTGGTCTCTCCGCAAGATCTCGAGACAGTTGCACATGGCGTCTCAGAATGGATCAATGTGGACTCTAATTATGATGTAAGAATAACTATATCTAGGGACCGGTGAGGAAGCAGGATGTCGTAGGTGGCTGGGATAGGAGTCTAATAGACTGTAGAGCAGACATGGTGGACGGGCTGGTGTTCCTCTGCTGGATGGGATCAGAACTGCTCAACTGTGTGTCCTCTGCCCCGTGCTGTTTAAGATGGGATTTTCAAAGCAGCCTAGTCTATCCAAGGCACTTACACAGGCCCTGTTACTGCAGGATCTCAACATCTCACAAGCTTTAATGTACTTACACTCACAGCTCCATTGTGAGGCAGGGCTGTGTTATTATCCCCATTGTACAGATAGGAAATTGAGGCACAGAGAGGCTAAGGGACTTGCCCAAGGTCTCGCAGGTAGTCTGTGGCAGGGGAGGGACTTGAACCCAGACCTCCCAAGTCCTAAGCCAATGACCAGCCTCTTAAACGCACAGATGCCCCTTCAGCTCCTTTGAAAATCCCCCCTTAGCTGACTTGTCTCTAATTCACTGATCCTCCCACTACCCCCTCCCCATCCTTGGATAGGATGTATGTGGTGGAACGGCAGCTCCCCGCTTTGCACGCTGTGCTACGTGCGGGTGAATGCAGATCCTCGGGCCGTAGAATCCTCGCCCGCTTCGCCAGCTGAGACCTTCCGTAAGCTCACTTGCGTTACTTCCACCTCCTCTTCCTTTCCGCTGCTGGGGAAATCTCAAGCTCTGAACACTGCACGGCTGCTGCAGGTCAGGATCCTCAGGGAAAAGGAATGGACTGGCAACAGGGGCGTCAGAACAGGGGGGCCAAGGCCCTCTCATTTTTTGCCATGGGCCCGGCCCCCTGCCCCTCCTCTTCCCCCCAAGGCCCTGCCCCCAGAAGCTGAAGCCCGGCCCGGGTATGAGTGGCCCAGGGAGCCCAGACAGCTGTGGGGAGCTGCGGACCCTCCACCTGCTGAGGGGGCTGGGGGCAAAAGCAGTCCCCAGCCCGTGTCCCTAACCCCCAGGCCACCCACCCCGGGCAGGTGGGGGGTCCGCGGCTCCCCACAGCTGCCCAGTTGCGGTTCTTATCACGGCCCAGCTGTGTCTCTTCGGCCCAGCCCCCAGGCCAGGCTGGAAGCTGGAGCTGGGTCGGGGTAAGGGTCATGCGGGCAGATGTGGGGAGCCGCAGACCCTTCACCTGCCCTGGGGAGGAGGCCCAGGGGGGCGGGGATATGGGCTGGGGACTGCTCTCGCCCTCCCTCCCCCCCAGGCAGGTGGCGGGGCCCGAGCTCCCCTGCCTGGCTTCAGCTTCTGGCTTGGCGGTGGCTCTGGAGGAAGAGAAGGGGCAGGGCCACAGAGGGGGCAGGGCCTTTTGTCCCCCCGCCCCTGTATTAGGAAGACTCCATTGCCCCTGGCTGGCAAGCATTTAAGCTCAATTAGGCAAATTCACCTTGATGTCCTATGAAAAAGAAATCTAGCCCGGGACGTGTAATACTCCCATGGGCTGGGAGGGAGAAGTGTTTGTCAAGCTGATCCTATCGACATTGGTTGAGATGAAATGAGGTGGACGGAACCTCATGGTTAACATGGTTAACCTTAACCTCTGGGGACGGTCCGGCGGGCACAAAGCTGCAGGGTTTGGCACATGTGCTAGATTGCTGGTGGAAGGAGAGGCCCACTGCGGAAGCTAAGATGCTTGGTGCTGGAATGGGTCACCTAAGAGGTTGTGGAATCCCTGTCACCGGACGTTTGTAAGAACAGGTTGGACACCGGATGGCTCAGGGATGGTCTAGGTTTACTTCGTCCTGCCTCAGTGCAGGGAGATAGAGTAGAAGCCCTCTCCAGGTCCCTTCCAGCTTTACGTTTCTGTGATCCCATGTCTTTCATCTATGCAGATCCGTGGTGGACTCCGTAAGTGAAGCTAAAGAGGGGTTCTTTGCTCTTTACCTCTCAGCTCCTCGCACAGATATTGACCCGCACAGCACAATATTAGTTAACGGCGTTGGCCATCTCTGCTCACTACTAGAATTTCCACTAGGGCAGGGCCAGGGCACCACTGCGATTGTTACCAGAGCAAGCTAGATCAAAGCTACCTCGGGTCTGTCTACACGGACAAAAACACCCTAACTGTCCAAGCTGCCCTGACTAAAGACGGATGCCTAGCGGAGCAGAGCAGGGATTGCAGCTTGGCTCCTCCCCAGCTCACCTCTCGGGGGGTGGGGTGGTGGGAAGTGATGGATTGGCCATGGCTTGCAGACGGGCCTGGCTGACTCTCTAAATGAGACGCTGTCGCTCACACCACAGTTAGGGGTGAAATGCCGTGGACTGCGTTATTGCAGGAGGCCAGGCCACATCATCCTGATGGTCCCTTCTGGCCTTGCAGTCTTGCTCTGGGGAGGAAGTACATTACGCTCCCTCTGCATGCCCAGCCAGCTGGAGAAGATGGGGGCAAGGACGCAGGACTCTGAGCACTTGCTCCCAGCAGGGAAAAGCCTCTTCCCTCTCCACAGCGGCCTGACTCACAATCAGAGCAGTGAGGGGAGTGTAACAGGGCCTCTGAGAGCAGATCCCTTTGGGAGGCTCTGGTGAGGGGCACCAGGGATGCGCAGAGCGACAGCCCCCGGGGCAACCTATTCTAGCTCGCTGCTCCGTCTCTGGCCGCTGACGGACCGTGTGCCTCTGTCTCCCTGCAGGTGGATGCTGACGATGTCATCACCAAAGAGGAGCAGATCTTCCTGCTGGTAAAAGCCAAGTCCAAGTGCGAGCGCCACCTGAAAGTCAAGGTGCACGGTGAGTGTCCGCAGCGGCGGCTGGGCGTGGGAGCTGAGCGCAGGCAAGTCGCACGTGTGCTGTCCCCGGCGAAGGGGCCTGGCTTGGATCAGCGTCTCTTTTCCACTCGCTTTCTATTTCAGGCAGCTAACTGCTGCCAGATGGCAGGAGGGGGCGGGGAGAAAACCCTCTCATGTGAGTGACTACATCTATGGCCGGCCTGGAGTTCACAGCTGTGAATTATTGGAGCGGTGGCTGTGTGCTAAGGCAGCGTCCCACCCAGCTAGCGCTGCACAAGCTGCCTGGCCCCCCCATCGCGCTCCAACCACACATGGGGTTCGGAGGATCTAGCCCTCCCGTATCACACAAACAGACACGCCCCTCCCTCCCCACACACACCTTGCCGTGCTGCAGACCTACCGCCCCGAGATCACTTGCTGGCAAAAGCCTTCAGCCCCTGAGAGCAAGGAGTGGTTCAGGACCAGATGCATGCGGACATCTTGCCTTCTGGGCGTCCCCCTGTGGCACGGAGACATAAAAATCCAGCTCGCTCTTTATTTCAGGCCTCCACCTTTCCATCAGCAAAATCCCCAACCCCCATTCTCTGTATCTCCTCGGTTCTGTGTCCCCTCCCCCCCGCGCTGCCCAATTAACACCTCGTTAAACAGCACACCTGCCTTACCCAAGTGCTCAGGAGACCATTGCATTTGGTGGAATCTTAATGCATTGAATTGCTATTTTAAGATTATTGCAGCAGACTTTTATCCTCCTATCATGAGACCACTGCCCTGTGCATGGACCTCTCATTGCCCAACACTCGCTGTCTAACCCCCACCAGACTGCTGGTGTGCGGAGCCCACGGCCTACCGGGCTGACCCGTCCTGTCTCACTGTTCCCTTGTCGTCTCCCACCTGTCTGCAGCGACCTGTTGCCTCTTGTCTTAGATTGTCAGCTCTCCGGGGCAGGGACTGTCTTTGTTGTGTTTGTACAGTGCCTAGCTCATGACTAGGGCTCCTTAGTGCGCTGGTAATATGAGTAATAGTCATAACAATTAAGAGGGACTAAACAAGACAGCCTCTCCCTTGCAAAGTCTAGAAAAAGAGTTTACAATGGACAGGCTTTACAGTGTACAGAAAGCTTTCCTGGGAAACATCTGCCAGTCTAGAAAAGCGCTCCAGTCATCTAGAACAGATGTGACAATCGAGAGCTCCCTTTGCAAGCTCGAGGAGGGTCTGATCAGATGGATGGGTTGAGGCACTTTCTATCAGGAACTGTGGAATGAAAGGCCGGAGCCTCCGGTCTGTTCACCCGAGGGAAAGGAACTGCTTGCGGAAGCAGCCGCCTTTGCATTCAGCAGGTTTGTCGGCTCCTTCTCTTCTTTATCGTAAGGGACTCCCGTTGTCTGTGTTCAGTTTGCAGCAACGCTGCCCAGGGTGCACATCCTGCAGCGAGGGCGCTTGTCAGCCAGATGGAGGTGCTCAGTCTGTGACCTGCTACCTCACCAGAGGCTCAAAGCACGAGCGGTGCGCAGTTCTCTTTGTCAGAGCGATGCACTGGAATCTGATTAGTCAAAGGCCTCCTGAAACTTGCAGCCAAGCAGAGGGGTTGGTTAACTGGGGGTGGGGGCCCGACCTGCAGCCTTATTTGTGCTTAGCACTGTTGTCTTTTCAATCAACGGCCCTTACGAACATAAGAACGGCCCTACTGGGTCAGATCAAAGGTCCATCTAGCCCGGGATCCTGTCTTCTGACAGTGGCCAGTGCCAGGTGCCCCAGAGGGAATGAACAGAACAGGTCATCATCAGGAAAAACTATTTCAGGGTGGGGAAGCACTGGAACGCGTTACCTAGGGAGGTGGTGGAATCTCCTTCCTTAGATATTTTTAAGGTCAGGCTTGACAAAGCCCTGGCTGGGATGATTTAGTTGGGGATTGGTCCTGCTTTGAGCAGGGGGTTGGACTAGATGACCTCCTGAGGTCCCTTCCAACCCTGATATTCTGTGATTCTATGATTGTATGATAAGTGATCCATCCCCTGTCACCCATTCCCAGCTTCTGGCAAACACTTGTATGCAAGGCAACAACCCCGGTCAATCCGGAAAGGACATAATCCAGTCTTTGGATAGTCAAAAGGTTCCCATAAGTTTGAAAGGCAGCATGATCCAGTGGAGAGAGCACTGAACTGGGAGACAGGAGACATGGGCTTTGCTGCTGGCCTGATGGCGCAGGGGTTGGTGGGGCAGGGTGTGCGCACTGGGGTCGTGCTGAGACAGAGATGCTGGACATGGGGCACTGCCATTTGTTCTCTACGAATCCCTTTGTGCCAGGCCTCCCCGATCTTGTGATTAACCATCCCCTTATCAGCTAGTTTGTCCCCCCTTTGCCGCCCTCGGAATGACTGTGATGTCGGAGGGTGGCATGTGGGCAGCAGCCTCTGGGATAGGTGACCCAGCAGGGCTGCAAACAAGGATGCTATTGAGTCTTGCTTGCAAGAAATAGCTTTGGGAGGACAATGCTCCTTTGCAGAGGCTGATATATAGTCCCCCTTTAAGAGGCAACGAGAAACTGAGTCATTCCCCTCTCTGGTCTGGCTGCAGGAGAAGAGCTCCCCCCCAACAGCCTAGCCTGACAGCTGACTCCAATGTCTCCTCGAATGGACTCACTTCGCTTGCCTTTAGCAGGTGGTAAAGTTCGTTTTGCCGCTTTTACTGTGGCTTGTGCTCAGCTAAAGAGCATCCGTGCACCGTCAGTGCGAAAGCACTTTCATGAGGGGCTGCCGGATCCGGGCCCCAAGCAGAGGGAGAGAAAGGAATCGCTGGGGTGGGTTTCCACCTGGGGACGGTGGGACGTTTGCTCAAAAGCACCTAAATGGCTAATGAGCCTAGGGGCTTGTCTACATGTGAAACAGTACAGCATCACAGCTGCAGTGCAGCCGCTGCGCCTCTGGAGTGCTTCAGGGTAGATGTTACCTGCGCCTTTCGCTGTAGTTAATCCACCTCTCCAAGAGGCAGTACCCAGATCAGCGGAAGAATTCCTCCATCGCCCTAGCGCTCTCTACACTGGGGGTTAGATAGGCTTAACTATGTTGCAATGGGGGGTGGACTTTTCACACCCCGGTGTGACATAGCTGGGTCAACATAGCCTTTTAGTGTAGACCTGGCCTAAGTCCCATTCTATCATCTATCTATCTATCTATCTCCACACACCCCCTTTATCTAATCTAATCTATCTCCATACACACCCATCTATCTATCTATCTATCTATCTATCTATCTATCTATCTATCTATCTATCTATCTATCTATCTCCACACACACCCTCTATCTATCTATCTATGTATCTGGCTCTGCCTAGATTTTCCTGTAGAGTTTGTTACCATCGTACCTAAGGGGCTGATAACTAAACTCTCCTCTCGAGCTGGTCAAATGTTTGCAGGTTTTGAACCATCGACAGAATTTTTCACTGAAACTTTGAATTTTGATGACAATAAGAAGGGAGGCTGTTTTGTGAAAATGTTATCCCATTTTTTGAGCAGCTCTTCTTTCCTCCTCTTGCTTTCTTTTCGCCTCCCTCTGTCCTCTCCTTGCTCTGTCTGTCATCAAGGGAGGCCCATGACAGCACCAGGAGGAAGTGATTGTCCACAGTGATTTTCAGTGTTAAATCGCTCAGAATGGGATGGAGTTAAGGGTTGGGAGTATCAAACACAATCTGGCCTAGGCACCTTCATTCTGCCTTTGGCCATATGTAGCTGCCTGTTTGTTTCCTCTGGGTTCTGAGTTTATACCACCCCACGTAGTTAGTGGCCTAATTTTTTGGAAGTCCCTAATGATTTCGGGTTTTGTGATGTTGGGATGAAAACATCGAATATCACGAGTCTGGGCACCAGTGCTCTCCCCCTTTACCAGAAGGGGACCTGAGGCACAGCGTGATTCAGTGCCCCACCCCAGGACACACAGAAGAGTCGGTAGCAGAGCCGAGAACTGAATTCTCATCACCTGAGTCTCATTCCAGTGCCTTAACCACAAAACCATGCTTCCTGTTCTCCTAGAATTCAAGGTAAACCTCCAGGGATGCAAGCCCAGGTGGAGGAAAAGGTTTGTACGCGTCCTTGTGAACTGAAACCTCAGGCTGTCGGTATCATGAGATTCAGGAAACCAGTCTGATTCTGAAGCTGGGCAAACAGATCTGAGACCCCTGCATTATAACGTCCTGCAAATGTCTAAAATTCCTCCTGTCCCCTATTAGTCAAGCCTACTTTATGGGCCAGATCTCCACTGGTGTAAATCAGCATAGTTCTATTGCCCCAGCGGAAACACGTCGACGGACACCACCACGCTCTTGCTCTATAATTCACTGCCCCGCCCCTTCCTTGGCTCACTTAGGCAAATGTGGCTATTGCTGAGAGATGGACCTGAGCTACGCAGTTCCTCTGGAAGCTACGAACCCCTGGGAAGTCTGAAGGTGTTGAGATAATGGGGTTTGGTCTGGCCATTGCCGAAGCAGAGACAAGCGTCACAGTCCTGATCTGCAGCCCAAGTTCCCTGTAGTTTGGTCCTGGTGGGGTGTGGTTTGGCCCTCAGATTTTGACTGGGTCTCATCCCTGAGATCTGCCCCATTATCTTCCAGACACTTGGGCTCGGTCTATGCTTAATACCTAAACCAGTATAGCTATGTCAGTCGGGGGTGTGAAAAAACCACACACCCCCACCAATATAGCTATGGCAGCAAATCCCCCAGTGTAGACGCAGCTATGCTAACAGAAGAGTGTAGATGTTGTTTGGAGAGGTGGCGTTCCTATGCGGGCAGGAAAACTGTCAATGTATGCTGTGTCTACACTAGGGGGCTATGCCGGCATAGGCTCTGTAGTGTAGACGTAGCCTAGTGTTAATGCTTTTTCCCCTTTGTCACTAACTTGAAATCATCAAGGGGGAAAAAGAAGCTGGAGGGAGCTGTGAATTCTGCACAGCTGCTTAGAAATTGCCCTGAAAGAAATGACTGAGAGCAAGGTTTGAAGTGGAGGACTTCTGCAAACACTGTGCACGGGTTTTTTCTTAGCTTGCACAGCTCAGTCCCAGAGACGTCATGGAGATACACAGAAGAGAACTGGCTCTCTGATTGGAAAGTGTGACCCCGTCTACGCATGGATTTCATTAGCCCTTCCCCGGGAGAGATAAGTATCTTGAATTGAGACCTAGGCTTCGCAAGCACGACCCTCTAAAAGCTGGAACCGCTCATTCTTTGGTCTGTTCCATTTGGCATTTTCTCCTTCCCTTTTCTGGTTTTATTGACTTGTCTCCATTAAATCCACATCAGCGTCTCCTCTCCAGCCTGCGTAACTAGGCACATATGTAAGTGTGCTTTGCAACACAGGACGAAGCCAAAGAGCAACAGGTTCCAGGGCAGCTCCTCTTGAAGAACTTGCTTTGTGTTTCTCATCCCTTCTCTGTGGTGGGCGAAGGCAGGTGGGCAGCATGTGTGTATGTTAGCGGCAGCAAAAGGACATAGGGTATGTGGCTACATATCTCTCTCTCAACCCCTTCCATGCTTTACCACGTCTGGCTTCCTTTCCGTGCCAGGGAGGACCTTTGTGTGGCCTTAGCCCCGAACGGTGGCCCCGGAAAATTGATGAGTGCCCCTGAAACTAGGATTCAGTGTTCTAGGGAAAGGCACACATCACCATCGCCTTAAATCAGGTTCAGGGAAGAACATCGACTCATAGACATCCAGGCCAGCAGGTTCCCAGCCTGATTAGAAGGGGAAAGCTCAAGAGAGGTTCAAAGGCGATGCTGGTGAATGCCATTGAAAAAGCAGCGCAGAGGGCAGAAAGGTGCGAGTCCACTTCTGACCCACTGCCAGCTGGATCTCGGCATCCCTGCTATGAAGAGCCAGTCAGGCCCTTTCCGTTTGCTTTGGTGCATTAGACACATTCCGTGATGTTTGCTTTGTTACCGGAGGGCCTTGTGTCCTCCATGAGCCATGACTGCAATCGGAGGGTGGGTACAAAAGGACAGCCTGCCGCTGAAGGCATTCTGTCTCTGAGGCACAGTGCCTCGGAGGGACCTGGAGGGAGCGTGCAGGACAGCTGCGCTTACACTCCTCGTGTGGGGTGGCGCTACCTTGTCTACCCAAAAACTTACACTGGTTTAAATCGATTTAGTTGAGCCCTTGTGGACAGATGTAAGTCAGTTTAAACCTTAAACCTGAAGCCCAGCTGACAGGTAAACCAGGTATAAACAAGTATCAGGGTATGTCTGCACTACAGAGACTATACCAGCACAGCATAGCCCCCTAGTGTAGACACAGCCTGCGTCAACTGAAGGGTGGTCTCGCTCCGTGTCGGAACACCACCTCCCCGCACGAACCTAGTGAGAGTCAATGAAAGCGTTATTCCGTCAACATCGCTGCATCCACACTGGGGGTTAGGTTGGCGTAACTGTGTATCACAGGGTCCACTAACGGCTAGGGGCGCCCCTCCAGGCTGCTCTGGGGATTAGCTCCTTCCAGGTCAGGGGGCCGCCTTCTGCTCCTTCTTCAGGACTTGGCCCTCCAGCCAGGTCACTTTGTGTGTTTCTCCTTTCCGGGGTATCAAAGTCTCTTCTAACGAACGGGCTCAGGCAGTCTTCCCATTCCCTGCCCAGCCTGTGCCACCTCCCCAGTGGCTGGCAGGGGAACCCGGGTCCATCCCCTACTCCGGGTTCCAGCTCGGGGACTCTCTAGTCAGCAGCCAAAGTCTGCACCCTCCTGAGCCTGGCTGCCTTTTCCCAGAGCCTTTCCTTACCTTCTGACTCTCCCCGCATCTCTGGGTTTGTCAGCCTCACAACTCCCTCCTCCCAGGGAATAACTGCAGCCTACTGCCCTGCCGCCCTCTCTGCTTCAGCTTCCTGTCTTTATAAACCCAATTCCTCCTCAGCGGGGCTCCCTCATTCAGTCAGGAGATTACCTAGCCACTTTGTTACCTCAGATGGGGCCTGTCTGGTTAATTGGCCCCCTACTTAGCCTATATTAACCCCTTCAGGGCAAGTGTGGGGTGAACACCCCATCTCACTGTGTCAGGGGTGTGGTTTTTTCCCACCATAGCTATGCTGATGTAACTTTTCAGTGTAGACCAGGCCTAAGAGTGTCTACATACAAAGGTCTGGTCTACACTAAAACATTAGGTCGACCCAGCGATGTCACTCAGGGGTGTGAAAAATCCACACCCCTGAGCAATGTAGTTAAACTGACTTAATTCCCCATCGACCTAGCTACCGCCTCACGGAGAGCTGGATTACTGATGCCAGTAGGGGAACCCCTCCCCCATAGCTGTATGTAGTATCTATACTGGAGCATTTCAAGTGTAGACAAGCCTAAGGTGGCATTGGCTTAGCTAAACTGGTTTAACATCACATCTTTAGGCCTTGTCTACACCGAAAAGTTGCACCCGTTTAACTGAAGGTGGATTTTTAAACCGATGTAGTGAAACCTGTGCCAGCCACAGTGGAGATGCTTTAAAGTGGCTTACTTCAGGTTCGCATATGTCAGCTGGAAACAGGTTTAAGGTCAATCAGTCTTGAACTGGTATAGAAGCATCTGCACAGCCTTTTGGGCGAGCTTAATTCAGTTCAAAATCTATTTAATTCAGTTTAATTTAAAGTGATGCAACTTTCCTATGTAGACAAGGCCTCAATTAAACTAGTGCACCATTCTGTGAAGATCAGGGGAAACATTTTCAGACACCTCCATGACTTGGGAGCCTAAGTCCCATTGGCTTTCAATGAGACTGTGGCCGTGTCTACACTCTAGTGGCTACATCCGCACAGTGCTGGTGTAACGACCTAGTGTAGACGCGGCCTACATCGACAGAAACGGTTTTTCCATTCATGTAGTTAATTCATCTCCCCGAGAGGCAGTAGCTAGGGGCTTGTCTACATGCACAGCGCTGCAGTGGCTCATTAGTGAAGATGTTACTATGCCGACGGTAGTTAATCCATCTCCAAGAGAGGCAGTAGCTATGTCGACAGGAGAAGCTCTTAGAATCAAGGAATCGTAGAAGATTAGGGTTGGAAGAAACCTCAGGAGGTATCTAGTCCAACCCCCCGCTCAAAGCAGGACCAATCGCCAACTAAATCATCCCACCCAGGGCTTTGTCAAGCCGGGCCTTAAAAACCTCTTCTGTCACCATAGCGCTGTCTACATCAGGGGCTAGGTCAGTATAACTGCAGCGCTCAGGGGGGTCCACTTTTCACGCCCTTGAGCAATGTAAGTATTACAATGTAAGTTCCTAGTGTAGATCTGGCCCCACTCTTCCATCGACCCAGCCATGTCTACACTGGAGGTTAGGTTGACCTATATATGTCACAGCGGGCAAAATTTTTCACAGCCCTGAGTGACATCGCTAGGTCAATCTCATTTTCAAGGGTAAACCAGGCCTTACTCACATAAGTGCCTAAGAGCTGGTGCACACTGGGAATTTACATTGGCATAGCGACGTCTCTCAGCGGTAATCCACACCCCTGAAAGACAGAGCTATGCCGACTTAACCCCTAGTGTTAATCCCTAGACAGCAGGAGGTTGATGGAAGAATTCTGCTGCTGACCTAGCTATCCCCTCTCGAGAAGGTGGAGTACCTACGCTGACAGGAGAACCTCTCCATCCACCTAGCAGTGTCTAAACCAGGGCTTAGGTCTACTTTACTATGTCTCTTGGGGGTGTAAATTTTTCACACCCCAAGCAATGTAAGTAGGTTGATCGAAGTTTTAGGTGTAGACCGGGCCTAAATGACTTTTGAGACATAGGGTAGGTTTACCCTGCAGTTGGAGATGTGATTGCAGCTTACGTACGGACTAGCTTTAATTTAGCTAATATAACAGTGAAGATGCTGCAGCGCAGGGAGATATGCAAGCCTATGCCGCAATCACACATGCCATCACAGCATACACATACTCTTAGGCTCCTAAATTGCTACGTCCTTGTCTTTGCTAGGAAAAAAAAGTGTAGTCTCAACTCGAGTTAGTTAACACCTGGTGACTGACGCAAAGCAGAATTCTAGTGAAGACAAGCCGGTTTGTCGTTTTCACACAAGTCAGCAGATCAAGGTAATCCCTGGCCTCCCGCTTCGACTTGACCTGCTCACTCGTGTGAAACCTACAGACTGCCTTGCCTCCGCTAGGATTTTACCTCGTGTTCATTATCACATGTCAGCTAGCTTGAGTTAAGAACAAACCTTTTCTCGAGTGGAGACGCAACCTTTTGAAAATTCTATCCAAGTCTAAGAAAGTGACATAAACTAAACTGATATAAACCAGGTTTAAATCAAAGTCAGAGTGTCCCCACTGGGGGTAGGGGTTGCATCCAGGGGCAGTGGGTATCATAGGCCAGGGAAGGCTAAGACTTCCCTCGCCCAAGCTGTGGCCACATCCACACTCTGCCCCGCAACCCTGAAGCCGGCGGGGTCTCAGTTCCAGCCGCAGCCTGGAGCTCAGGGCTCGGCCAGTGGCCAGGGGCTGAGGTAGCCAGGGGTGGCTCGGGCCAGCCAGCGGGGATTGGGCCAGCTGGGGTGGCTCAAGTTGGCCCAGGAATCCAGCCCGCCACGACAGCACGGGTCAGCCAGCAGGGGTCGGGCCTGCCGGGGTGGCTCAGGCTAGCACAGCTGTGACGGCTCCAGCCGCGGCTGGGAGGAGGGCTGCAGTGGGCAGGGCCTCAGGCAGAAGAGGTGAGGCCAGCAGGCTAGCCTCCCTGAAGTGGGGTTCACCTGCCGCTCATGGGTGCATCGGTTTATAAACCAGTTTCACGTTGAATTGGGATGACGCTGAATACGGACAGGGTCTAAGCAGAGGTGTGGGATTATTCCCACTGTGTTTTCATGCGGCTCTTCTCTGCGTGTAGGTTTCTTATGTGCAGTTCTTGGCTTGGGCATCAAGGGAGGAAGACCCAACAAACAAACAGAAAGAAAATAAAACCCGTACAACCATACCCACAAGTATGCAGCTTGCTTTCTTTTTCAGTTTCAATTTATTTATTTATTTATTTTAATTTAGCATCCAGATGAAAGCCATTCAGTCGGAACAGGAAACCCTTAAAATTTCTTTTATATGTACATAAATATTATATTTCTGCAACGGTGGCTAAGCCGATGCCACCCCAAAGGCAAACCTGGAAGAGGATGAAGCGAAATCCCCAGCTACGAGTCATCAAACATTTTTCCCCCCCATGAATTAAAAGCCTGTCTTGCCCTGCGTTGGAAAACCAGAAGGGACATTTTGCAGAGGGAGAGAGATTTTTACACAAGCCTGTAATTAGTCGAGGCCACTGGTGATCCCGGAGTGCTAGGTGTTGCAGTTTGCCTTGCAATGGCTTGTTTTTTTAATAAATAAGCCTCTTATTTGCTAGGGAGATGAGGTTATTTTTAGTCAAGAAACCATGACTGTTTATCCAAGGTATGTGTGTTGGCTGCCTGAATTACGGCTCCATTGTCCCTAGGGGCCCCCTCCCCATGCCCACGCTTTCTTAGCAATGAAACAACGCGGAGCTGTGGCTTTCCTATCAAGCATGCTCCATCCTGCCGGGTGCAGGGCACCTCCTAGGAGATGCTGAGAGCCCTCAACTCCCCTTGAAGTCAATGGGAGATGTAGGCTCCCAGCACTGCTCACTATCAGGCCTCAGAATCACAGATTTAAAAGTCCTGCCAGCTTTTATTTATTCCTCCTCTCTGTTGTGTTTATCCCAGCCAGCCTTTGCATCCTCCATGATCTTAGCATGGGAGGGCCTTGATCCAAAGACCTCTAGAAGTCAATGCAAAGACCCTCCTTTGTATCAAGACATCCATAAGTAATAAGGGAAGCGTCACAACAGAACCCCCACAGCAGAACACCAAAGGCACATTGACATACCCAGGTTATTCTAGGTAGGGCAGCTTAGTTAAGGATCTGTTTGTTGCATTCACCCGGTGTTGCATTCACGCGGATCACAAACTCTTTGGGGCAGGGGCCATCTCTTTGTTCTGTGTTTGTACAGTGTGTAGCAGCAGGGGGTCCTGATCCAGGACTCGCCCTATATGCTACTGTAGTAATAATAAAGAAATTAAACTCAGGTGAAAATAAGCCATAAGAAAAAGGAATGGCCAGTAGCAGAAAACACCAGAGGTCCGTAGATAGGAGTTAAGAGCAGCTGGAAGGATAGCCTGGTGGTAAGGTTTTTAACCTGAGATTTATACGCGGTGAAGTCAGTTACCTACCCAGACTCCCTTGCTTGCTCTGTGCCTCAGTTTCCCTCTTCTAAAATGGGGATCATAGCAGAGCCCTGCCTCACAGGGATGTTGTGAGAATGAATGCACTAAAGGGTGTGAGGTGCTGGGGCCAGATGAATGAGCAGTGATGTTCACCAATACATTACACTATTATTTATTTACGGCACAGTGGCATCCGTGTGCATGGCGGCATAATGGTGACCGCAAGGTCCCCTCTCAAAAGCATTTACCACCTGAGGCCCCGATGATGCAGGCTGTAATGGGCGGGGCCGGGGTCTGCCCACCCACCGCAAGCTGCAGGATCAGGGCTTAGAAGCCCAATTCTGCAAATCCTTAGCCGCCAGAATAGCCCTAAATGGGCACCAGATAGACGAGAGGTGGGGCGCAGTGAAAGCTCGTGGGTGAGCCCTGATGTTTAACCATAGGCCGTGCTGTGATTATTAACAACAATCGTTTTGCTGATCGGCTAGCAGCTCTCCAAGGTTTACGCCTCCTGGGTGAACTTTGTTTTAAAGAGACACTGGAAGGAGGAGAGGCTAGAGCCATGGGAGAGCATGAACAGGATTCCAGGTGTAGAGGACTGGGGCGGCATGAACTGGGGCATTAAGGGTGTGTCTGCATTCCAAAAAATAATAATAACCCACAGCAGCAAGTATCAGACCCTGGGTCTGCAGGCTTGGGCTCGCGTGGCTTGCGCTTCAGGGCTAAAATAGCAAGCATGGATGCTCCTGCTCACGGGCTCTGAGACTCACCCCATTCGCCAGGTCTCAGAGCCCATAATCCTACTTTTAGTCCCATAATCCACTGACCCTCCTGTTCTCTCTCAAACTGATTTGCACCATGTGGTCACCTGCTCTCTTCACGGCCTTCTGTGTTAGGCTGTGCTCACTTTCGCCTGCGACCTGCAGGTCCTTTTGGGCAGAGACACGTGGCCCGTTGAGCACAATTCACCCACTGCCTGGCACTTTGTACTCCAGCCATGGAGGCAACCAGCCAGGACATGTGCATGCAAAGGCCGACATGCTCGTGCCAGGCTGACGGAGAGCCCCAGATGGCAACGCACACACTGTTACGCCCCAGGAGACGCGGGCACAGGCCCACGCTGGCACCCCGGCACACATACAGCTGTGCTCACAGATACACCCGCTGACACAGACGTGTATTCCCGCACACCGGCATGGACCGAGAGACACAAACACCATTACAGCTCGATGGAGGGATGCGCTGTGAAGAGTTGGGGGTTCTATCTGATCCACTTCCGAACTGGGGATGATTTTATGAAATGGTTTCATGAAATCATTGTATCATGGGAAGCCGACATGTATGTGGCTCCACCCTGAGGGATGTGTCGGGTGTCTGCCAGCCCAGTGGCAATGGTGGGTGATCAGCATTCAGCGATCGCCTATTCAATGTAAGACACCTTGGGACAATGGATTTGCCCTAGTTGAAAGAAGACACTTCCTCCTTTTGTCCGAAGGGAGCAGGGCTTGGAAGTAATGGAAGGTTACCAGGCGGAGAACAAAGGAAACAGATGACCCCAGCAGGAGTCTATGAAAGGATTCCCATGGGGAACTGGGAAAAGTGACAGGTTTCAGAGTAACAGCAGTGTTAGTCTGTATTCGCAAAAAGAAAAGGAGTACTTGTGGCACCTTAGAGACTAACCAATTTATTTGAGCATGAGCTTTCGAAGTGAGCTGTAGTTCACGAAAGCTCATGCTCAAATAAATTGGTTAGTCTCTAAGGTGCCACAAGTACTCCTTTTCTTTTTGGGAAAAGTGAGCCATCTTGCACCAGATTAAGATGAGGGACGCTGCTGCAGGGGCAGGTAGGCAATGGGGGGAGGACCCAGCCTGCCTGCCTGAGCACGGATGAGCTCCCAAGAGAAGGGTGAGCGGGGAAGGGACATCGTGGTTAGGAGGTTTTATGTGATCTGCGCTCCCCTGTGATGTACGTGATTCACTAGAAAGCATAAAGTTGCCAGACTGAACAACACGGGTGAGGCTTTTTTCCCAGCTTGCTAGGCTCTGCAGCGCGCAGAAAGACGCCGATACAGGCAAAGACTGGCACATGTCCAGAGACACAGGTGTGAGCGCGCTCACACGTACGCTCGCCCGGATGTACCATCACACACACTCACCAAAGCAGACCGCCCTCTCCCTTAGCACTCAGTGCAAACACACAGCCAGCCCAGACATGTGCCCAAGTACACTCATCCGCACAGTTCCCCCCCTTCAAACAGACACCTATTCCCAGACACACACAGCTGGCAATGCAGCTGCAGGCCCAGACAAACACCCCCGTACAGACGCACAGCCCACCCGGACCCCCTCCCTAAGGCCTGGGTCATTTTTTTGGGTTGCTCCTCCCTGCCTGTTTCCAATCCGCTGAATGTCCTTCCCGTAATAGAGTGACCACAATTGGACACCGTATTCCAGATGCGGTCTCCCTGGTGCCTAGCACGGTGCCAGAATAACTCGGGCTGATTTATATTCCATACCCCAGATAAACACCTCGAGCCCTTGTTTGCATATTTCCCACTGCCAAGCGGCCGCGCAGATGGTTTTAATGTGTTCTCCACATGTATGCAATGCTTGCACAAAGAACGGAGGGGGGTGGGGTAGGAAATCTAGAAGGCAAGTGAGCACATTCCTCGGTGGATGCCCCCTTATGATACGGGATGAGCAGCGGAAACGTGAAGGCTTCAGTGTGCAATTGTCTCTCTGCGGTCAGCTTCCTGAGGGCTTCTCCACAAAGACCCCCTTCCTCCCTGGCTGTTCTGGGTTCAGCGGTGCCTCCCTGTCCCACAGTGCACCACCTTCTGTTGGTGAGAGAGACAAGCTTCCAAGCTACACAGAGCTCTTCTTCTGGGCTGGGAGAGGTACTCCGGGAATCACAGCAAAATGCAAAAGCCAGGTCACCGCAGGACAGAGAGAGGCACCAGGTCATCAACCCTTGCCAGCCCCTGCTCTGCCGGAGCTGCCTCCTACCTGCTGGCCAGCTCCTTGTCAGGCAGCAGCAGGTCCCGTCCCAGCCCTGGCACAGAGGGAGCCCAGCTGGGGGTGGGGAGGGAGATGGAGAAGATCCAGTGACCAACAGGGGGTAGAGAAGAGGAGAGGAGAGAGAGATGGGGCGGGGCCTTGAGGGAAGAGATGGAGCAGGGGCAGGGCCTTGGGGGAAGAGGCAGAGGAGGGGGCGGAGCCTGGGGGGAAAAGAAGAGAAGGGGTGGGGCCTCAAGGGAAGAGGCGAAACGGGGCGGGACCTTGGGGGGAAGAAGTGGAGCATGGGCGGGGTCTCGGGGTGGGGAGGGGAGGCGGGTCTGGATACCAGCATTTAGAAAGTTGACAACCCTATTGTTGAAAATAAGTAGTTAGTCCATTTTTTAAGGGACCATTCAAGGTAGAATGGCCTATTAACACCTCTGCAATCATAGTGCAAAAAGAGGAGTCAGTGGTTACAGATTGTTGTAATAAATCACAATTCCAGTGTCATCCTTAGAGGCCCGATTGTGCTAGGTGCTGTACATACAAATAGTAAGAGACAGGCCCTGCCCCAAAGAGCCAACAGTCTAAGTAGCCAAAACGGACAAAGGGTGAGTAGGGTGAAGTGACTTGACCAAGGTCACATAGCAGAGGCTGGAATAGAACCTGGGGGTCCTGACTTCTGCTTTGTTACCACCCCCACTGCCTGGCAACTGAACATGCAGCATGATTTAGTCAGGGCCTGCTAACCTCTCGCAGTTAGGTTGTGAATTTACAAATCCCCGAGCGCCTTCTCTTTTCAAAACTGTGCGTGTGTGTATTTAGTATTGGCTGTGCTCTCTGGTGAGAGTGTGGTGTGGTCTAAGGGCGCTGGCCTAGGACAGCTGAACCTCTTGTGTGTCACTGCACCCCATCTACCGAGACTCTGAGCTAGAGGGCCAGATGAAAGGGGAATTCAAAAATCTTCAGACATACGTGCCTGGAAGGGGACCTCAATAACTGACCTTGTTTTCGGAAGTGGTGAGCACCTAGAATTCCTATTGACCTTAGCTGAGGGATGCTCAGATCCAGGTCAGCAAATCACACCACTTCTTGGGTGCCTGACTCTCAGCATCCAAATTATAATTCCTGGCCTCTGCCTTTCTGTCCTTAGGCTCTCTGCCTTTCTCTCCTGAGGTTTGTGGCAAGTTCAATATGCTATATGCTGGTCTCTCAGAGCTACCAAATTCATTGCACATAGGCCACCATACAGGCAGATGGTAACCAATATGGGCAACAACTGACTTGGGCAGGATGGGAACCAGCCAAAAATTGGTAAAAGGCTCTGTAGCCCCTGCCCGATTCCCAGAACCACGCAGTCTCCCACCAGCTAGTTCCTGTCTGACACAAATAAAATCTCAGGGTCACGTGATGCCAATCAAGCATAACGAGTGCGCTAGACTCCGAGGAGGCCCCTTTTGCGTCTTCGTAGCACCACATCCACACTTCAGGGCATGATGACGTCGCGTCGTCACGATGTCACTTCCTCCCGCCCAGGACAGAGCAATGCGATGTTACGAGGCAGACGTGACAAGCGTGGGACTCGAGGGGCAGGGCAGGCAGCAGTCCTCTGCTCAGCTGAATGCTGTGAGTTTGGCCAGGCCGGGGCCTTCGTCCGGTAAAGGAGTGGCAAGTTTTTTCCCAGCCTTTGGCTGCCAGGTGGAATCAAGCACCCTTTAATGGCCGCAGACTCAGAGACAGTATCGAAGGAAAGCGCTGTGGCTAATTCAGAGGCAAAAGAGCACTGCTAATGGACAGCGGACTCTGTGGGAACGCATTGTTTATTGAGACTGATAGAGCCAGGCAGAGGGCAGGCGAGTGCTGTGCCGGCCTTCCTCATACCCAGTGGTCAGGCTTGATTTGGAGGGATTGGGATTAGAGCAGTATGTGGCTCGCCTGGACGGAGGTGCCTTGCTACCGGTGGAGGAGAAGGCGAGTGGCAGGGCAGCGCTGACGTCCATCGGCAGAGCCCGGGACGGGAAGGAGAGATGAATTGTGCATTGGCCACAGGGTGAGCTGGCCCTTTCAGAGGCAGTTCAAGTCCTAGCTGCATTCCCTTTTTCCCGATCAAGGGAATTCTGGGACTTGTAGTGTTGTAGGCCAGAGAGCAAGGCCTGCTGGGAGAGGGAGGGGTATAAAAGGAAGCTGCTTTTCTCACTGCAGAGGCAGGTTTGGGGAGAGTAGGTGCTGGGAATAGAGGGGCTCTTGGGAGGAGGGGATCTGGATAGCACCTGATGGGAAGGGGGCTTCCAGGGACAAAGAACCAGGAAGGGCTGGGGAAGGAGGGCTGAAAGGCAGGGCAGCCATGGAAGGAAGCAGCCCAAGGAGAGCAGGAAATATCAAGTGGAATACGTGAGGCTGGAGGAGGTGGCTACTTCACTGTTTAGGGGTTCAGGACTAGAGCTTGTGGTAGAGAGAGGGCCTGAGCTTCTTGGTGCCTCTGCTGAGCTACCTTGAGGCGTTGAGCTGATGTCCCTGGGGTGAAGGAACTGTTGTGAATTCATGTGACCAAGGGGTGAAGGTTGCCTGGGCCTAGAGAAGGATCTGTGGCTTGGGAAGGGCAAGGACTGTATATGGATCTCTGCACCCAAGAAGTGAAGGGCTAGTTTGGGTCTGGTTGGTTTCTGCTTACTTCTTAGCCAGAGGGTCAGACTATCTTAGCCAGAGGGAGACTGCTGAGAAGCAGCAGGGAAACTGAGGCAGACCAGTGGGAGGGGAGCGGCTTTGCTGAAGGGTTCAGGGAAGACTGTTTGTGGGTGCACTGGCCAAGGCATGCAAAGGCAGGTAGAGCAGAGAGCATTTCAGGTTAGGACTGAGGGGCGCTGAGCAAGGCTCAAGGATGGCTGCGTGTCGGGGTTGAGGTGCCCTGGCACAGCAAGGTGAGGTCTGGAACTGGGCTCGAGCAGAGTTGGTCAGGCAAGAATTAAGCGCACGGGGGCAAACAGGGAGGTATAAAAATTCATGCAAGGCCTGTCCCCAGCCTCTTCTTAGGGCTTCCCATTAATAAGCTCTAAGGTGACTCTGAGGGAAATGTTCCGGGCTGACTCACCTCCAAAACGCACCCAAACGCAGATCAGGCAGACGAAAAGCAGAGTCTCTGGAGCCTCACATCTACCTCTCCCTGCTGGGTGTCTCTTTATTGAGTGCCTGCTTTGACTTGTTATTGCGGCAGGGGCAATGGACAAGGAGCTGCTGTGGGCTGGGGGAGTGATTTGGGAAGCCAGGAGAGCTGGAGGAGGGCAGCGTTGACCCTGGCAGTGCTGGGATGAGCCTTCCGGAGCGGAGAGAGGACTGAAAACAACGTAACGCTCGGCTCATAGGATGGGAGGGAAATGGGGGAGACACGGAAACCTTTCTGTAGGCAAAAGGCAGCATCTTGGAAGCTGCATGACTCTCTTGGGGAAAACAGTCTGAGTTGTCAGAGGCCATTGCTGCCTTGTCCCCTTCTGTCAGGTCACTGTGTGTTGGCGGGCAGCTCGTGAGCCTGTCCAATGGGCTGTTGTTTCCCTGGCACGGCTGGAAGGAGGCCTGCGCATTGACAAAGCCTCATTCTAGGAGTAGTGGCGAGGGCTTTGGTTAAGGAACTGGACGGGATCAATTCTTGTCTCCCTAAGTGACCTTCCGCCACTCTCTGGCTGTTAGAAACAAGGATGAGACCTGCCGTGGGGGCAGATTGTCCCACACCTGCTCACGGTTGGGTTCTTTTGCACCTTCTTTGAAGCCTCGGTCCTGGCCACTTACGGACCACTGGCCTGATTCTATGTATTTGGTATCCTCCTTTGGAGGGAAGACACACTGGGAGTTCTGGCTGGATCAGCTACACACCTGGATCGGCCACAGAGGTTACTGATGAGCTCCCAAGAGCTGAGACAGGATAGAGCCTGGGATTTCTTACTCCTGAACCTCGGGTCCCTGTCCTTCGAGCTAATTAGCTGGAGCAGCCCTTAGTGCTAACGTGTTTGCCATGTGATCCAGTAGAGATCGCTGATCCACATATACCCTAGATAAGGTAAGTAGATAAGGCTGCTAGCCCTTGCTCAGCTGAGGCAGGGAAAGAGCCAGACACCAGGGTCAGGTATGAGAAGCAGCCAGCGTCCCCAAAGATAGCACAGCATCCTCACGCATCCGCATCTTCCCACCCCCGGTCTAGCGCCCAGAATGGGAAGCGTCGGCAAAGCTGTCAGAACCCCTCCGCCCACACACACCCTGTGGAAAAGCAGGTGTCGGGGCTCAGTGTTTACTCAGGCTGTTTGTTTATCGTTTTTACAGGGTGTGTAAAGCTCCAACCCAGCAGTTCCTGCACGTCCCCTGGAGTTGTCTTCCTGCCTGACTTGCAGGTGGCTGGGGGAAAGGTGGTTTTTTTTTTTTTTTTCAGCAGAGAAATGTTCTGTGACACCATGTTACCACATGAATCTTTAACCAAATTCCCTGCCTCCCTCAAACAATCCGCAGCGGGTGCAAATTGGCATAGATCTGTTGGAGTTAATGGAGCTGCACTGATTTTTCACTAGCTGACATGGCCCACAATTCAGTGTATGTATATATGTGCGCATATATACATATGTGTCTGGGTCTAGGTACCTGCCCATATATATATGTATACGTAACATCAACAGACTCCGGTTGTGGGCAGGCAGGATCGAACCGGGGACTTCTGAAGCTCAGTGCATGAGTCTCTACTACATGAGCTAAAAACCGTCTGCCTCTTAGCCGTGGCTGTAGCAGACTCATTAATCTCTAAGTGGTCTCGGTGCCACTAGATGGGACAGAGCACCACACCCAGGAGGCGTGTGGTTTATATGTCTAACATATATACCCCGTATAGTTATTCCTGTCATCTCTGGAGGTTAGACAGTTTGTTGTGAGTTACATTTTAATTGTGTCCTACTGTTTATTCCGGGAAAAGCTCCTTTTAGGCCCTCTGACACTAACATAACATGCATGCAGGTGTAGGTACTCAGATGTATTCTTACTCCCTCTCTACACTGCCACTCCGAGCGATGCAAGCAGCTTGTTGCAGTCCTAAACCTACATTCTCTTTGTTGAAAAGAAAAATCCTCATAAGCTTTTATCTGGTCAGTTACAATAAAGCTGATCCCCTCCAGTTATCTGTATTCAGTATTATACAGTGGCTCAGGAAAATGAGATGTCTTAGGAGAAACGAGCATGTATTTTTTGCAATGCCCGAAAGCAGCCGGTTGAAACTTTCTAATGAAAAATTCTCCGGCTGAGAAATGGTCTCTCTTAAAAAAACAACAACAACAACAAAAAACCTGTCATGAAAAATTGTCGGCTTACGATTTTTTAATGTTTTTCAATGTCTGTGGTTTATCATTTTTCCGTTTATTCCCTCTTTTCCATCTTTTTTAAAAATCATTTTTAAATGACGGGTGAAGGCGGAGGGAAAACAAAAAAATTATTATAATGATAAAACAAACGCGGGGGGGGAGGGTGTAAAGTGGTAAAAAAAAACAAAAACAGACCCAAAAATGGTCCCTTTTGAACCCTGGAAAATGAAAACAACTTTTGAAACATTTTGTGAATTTTTTTCATCCATTTTTTTTAACCAGCTCTTGTGTTAATTGCTTTACAAAACAACAATAATAATTAATAATACCTAGCTCTTATATAGCACGTTTCATCTGCACAACAAAGCCACAATAAAGCAAAAGTTTCCCTAGCCTCTGTTTGCCAGAAGCTGGGAATGAGCGACAGGAGATGGATTACTTGATGATGACCTGTTCTGTTCATTTCTTCTGGGGCACCTGGCAGTGGCTGCTGTTGGAAGACAGGTTTCAAAGTAACAGCCGTGTTAGTCTGTATTCGCAAAAAGAAAAGGAGTACTTGTGGCACCTTAGAGACTAACCAATTTATTTGAGCATGAGCTTTCGTGAGCTACAGCTGTAGCTCACGAAAGCTCATGCTCAAATAAATTGGTTAGTCTCTAAGGTGCCACAAGTACTCCTTTTCTTGTTGGAAGACAGGATCCTGGGCTAGATGGAGCTTTGGTCTGACCCAGTAGGGCCATTCTTATGTTCTTTAGTGAGGGTCAGAAACTGCTCTTAAATGTCCCCTGAGACAGACTCAGGTATTCAACGAACAAAAGTCTAATGGGGACAGGTAAGGCAAAGGTTCCAATAATAACATCATCCAGTTACTCAGGTCAGGCATGTTTGATGTTTCTGTTTTAAAAATATTTCCTGAGTGTATTCATGTACTTCCTGTTGTCGATAAGTGTAGAGTTGAGTCAATAAGTTGAATTCAACTTTCCATTAATTTTGACAGATGATTCTAAAGATGATGAAAATTCTTTGCACTATTTAGTACTGTTCGTTCAAAAGTCTCAAATCCCTTCATAAACACAGCTTCCTAAACGCTAAACCTCAGTGCGGGACCAAAGTATTATTGTATCCATGTCACAGATGGACAAACGGAGGCATAGAGATAGTTAAGGTGTGATCCAGCTTCCATGAAAGTCAGCAGGAATCTTTCCACTGATTTCAACGGCAGCTGGTTTGGGCCCAGATCTACACAGGTATTTAGATCCCTAATGTCCACTGAAACCAATGGGCCTTAGGAGCCTAAATACCTTTTGTTGCATCTGGGCCTTGGTGTCTCAGTTACTTGATTCAAAATTGCAGCAAGTCAGAGGCTACGGAACCCAGGAGTCCTGACTCCCAGTTCAGTAATCTGATTACTGTGCATTAGCCTCATCAGTCTCCAGCATTTCTGTTGAACACGCTCGCTGGTAAATAATTGCCCACTTTGCTAGTTCAGAAGCACCAGTTTCCTTTCCATGCACAAAGTGAGGGGCTACCGCTGAAGACAAATGTTAGAAGACAAAGTGCAGCACAACCAGGCTTGGCAGAATTTGATTTTTAATTTTTTATCATTTCAGTGAATAATTTCTGTGTTTATTGTAAAGCATTTTCAAACTTTTTTTAATTTCAGTTTTCACAGTTGGGGTGTTCAGCTGTTTTTTCCTCTTGCCATCAATTTCAGTTTTCACAGTTCCGGGACATTAAAGGGGGCAGACACAATCATTATTTAATGGCAGCAGACACTGAGATCCAAAACCGTGAAAGCTTTATAACCGGTACAGCCCAAATTGTAAATACCACATGTCACAATACGCAAAGTAAATATGCTTCAACCAAACGTCAATGAGCAGCGTTTTTCTGTAAATTCTGCCTATCTGTACATTTAGATTATTGGAGATGGAAACATTTTTTTAATTGGTTTTTGTGTGTATGGCGAAATCAACATTTACTGATGGGGGGGAGGGATAGCTCAGTGGTTTGAGCATTGGCCTGCTAAACCCAGGGTTGTGAGTTCAAACCTTGAGGGGGCCATTTAGGGACCTGGGGCAAAATTTGGGGATTGGTCCTGCTTTGAGCAGGGGGTTGGACTAGATGACCTCCTGAGGTCCCTTCCAAGCCTGATATTCTACGAAAAAGCTAATTCTGCCAAGCCTAGGTACAGCTCATGGAAATTGGGTATATATACCCATTCTGTCTTTAACTTGGCCCAATGGGATGTAGATCTCTGCTTTCTGCATGTCATGCCAGTGCTGGAGACACCGGCTCACTCTATGCTGCGACTTCAGTTTCCTATTGCTGCCAATCTGCCATCTTTCATCAGCACTAAATTAAATATAAGAAATCAATAGTTAAATTGTATGTCATTGTATGCCCTAAATTACCGGCATATTGAATCAGGCTCTGTCATCCCTAAACCCAAAGGGGAGAAAATTATTGAAGCTATTTTTTTAAAGGAATCCTGAGTTCTTCTTTAATCATATGAAAGCGTATGCATTCCAAAGAATAAATTGCTTGAATGATTGAAAGACGGTTGATGGCCTAGCTTTGATGTTAATGGAAGAACGTCATCTCTGTGATCTTGGAACATTTGTTGTGTCTTTCATAATGGAATGCTATCACAGATGAGGAGAAGGTGCTTTATTTCATTCTGTTTTCATTCCTGTAGAGTGCCTTTAGACCAGACACTGTATGTAGCGCTGAGAATCTAGCTCTGCTGGGAGTATCAGTCTTCAGTGCGGTAATTGCTAAAGAGGGGAAAGCTGCCTGCTGCAACTCTGAAATTAAAACAGAGTGGGGCCCGTCTGTGTGTCTGTCTGCATTTGTTTTCCTTTCAAATGGGTTCTTGGGGCATGATCCTGAAAGGTTCTGAGCGGTCTGGCCCAGCTGGTCCTTTCCAGCAAAGTATTTAAGCAAGTGCTTAATTATAAGCATGAACATAATCCCACGGAAGTTAATGGGACTACTCAAGTACTTAAAATTAAGCATGTGTTTAAGCACTTTGTTGGATTGGCGCAGAGAGCTCAGCACTTTGCAGGCTTGAGTCCTTACATACCATATATTGCTGCAAGCCAGTTTTGGATAGACTAGGCGAGTCTGAAGGGGTTTCTTCCCTACTTTCAAGGGAATGCTGAAAACTAGAGCCATGTATATACTCCATCTTAAGGCAGCACAAGTTATGTCCCTTAGGGGTGAGAATAAGTCAGCCCCCTGAGTGACGTAAATTACACCGACCTAAGCGCTGGTGTGGACAGTGCAAGGTCAGCGGGAGAGCTTCTCCCGCCGACATAGTTACCGCCACTCACGGGGGCTGGAATAATTAAGCCGACGAGCTCGCTCTCTCCCATCCGCTTAGGGCATCTGTAGCAGCTGCACGAGAGCAGCGCAGATGCATCGGTGCAGGTACTGTGGTATAGCGATAGCCCAGGTCAGTTACCACGGCAGTCAGGCTCATCAGAGGAGAGGCTCAGCAGTTCTGAGCATGGACAGCACTTGGCTTCATCAGGTGTTGTTTGTACCAACAGGTGATTAGAAATAAAAGAACCTAGAAAGTGCTACACCAGAGCAGACCAGTTGTCCTCCTAGTCATGTGTCCTGTCTCTGGCAGTGGTCAGTTCCAGCTGCTTCGGAGGAAGGTGTAAGAACCCAGCCGTAAGCAGTTCTGGGATCACCTACCTCCAAGCAAAGTTTTTTCCCAGCCCCCATTAGCCTATAGCTTGGCTTCTGGCCTGAAGCATGAGGATTTGTGGTCCAGATCCTCAAAGGTATTGAGGCACTGAAATATCTTTGAAGGTCTGGGCCCAGAGTCCTTCCAGAACTGTGGAGGGAGTTGTGTTGTTTTGTTCTTTTCCAACCCTTGCTACTGTAGCTCTGGATAGTCTCACCATTAGAGCTGGTCAGATTGTTTCAAGGTTTGAGAAATTTCAAAACAAAAAAAAACAGGATGAACATTGAGATGAAGGGTCAGAATTGAGTTTTCAAAATAAATTCCAAAAAAAGGGGGGGGGGGGGGGGGGAATGTCTTGATGTGCCCCCCCTCCCTTTTTTTTAACTACCCCTCCTCCATCCATATAGATGTCCTCTGAATCCTTTACGATGGCCGCAGGATGATAGACTTTAACTGTAGATTATGGAGTGTGAGGTGTATAAAATTTAGTTTTTTCCAAAAACTGGACCCAATCTTTCCTCATTGGAAGCGATGACCAAACTCCCGCTGACTTAACTGGGAATGGGGCTGGCCTAAAGGAACCCTAATATCCAGCCACCTGTTTCTAGAAAGCCTGGGTAAACTGATACCAGCAGACAGATGTGAGGAACTCCCCAAAGCATTTTTAGTATAAATACTATTTCTCTGCTAGAACAAGGCACCTGTCTGTATGCTCTAGTTGCCCTCAATCTTACAACCAAATTAATGCTCAAACGTATCTGCGGGGCAGCTCTATAACTCGGTGTAACTTACCACCAGCGGCTGGTGTAACTGAGCTATTTGGAGTTGCTGTGTCTAAACGGAGCAGCTGAGCAGTTCAGGTCCCCCTTTCTGACGGCTAAATTCCTCACCCTTTCTAATCTCTCTCCCCTGCCCCGTTTTCAAATGCCTGGGTGACGAGGCAAGCTGTCCCCCCGGGCCTTAAAGGACTATTTCAGACCAACATGGGAAGTGGCTTCCAAAGTCATGGGAATCCCCACAGGGAACACCTGGACAGCAGCCCCCTTTATCTGGACCGTGTCCCTCTGAAAAGAACCAAAGCCGGGCTGGGTTGTATCTACGCCACCGCCGCTGGCAGGTGTCAGGAGCTGCACACTAGAAGCCGATTGCTGAGCATAACAACAGCAGCTTTATTGAGCCTACTAACTTCTTGTCCAGTGGTTCTCAACCTGTTTATCATTGTGGGCCGCAGGTTGAGAACCACAGCACACCCCCCCCCCCAAAGCTCCCCACAGTCCCCTATGCCCAGCGCCCCTGCCCAGAGCAGGGCCAGGAGCAGAGCCCTGGACACTGGGCCTGGCAGCTGGGACCCGGACCCACCGTGTGGGACTGGGCAGCTGGACCCCGGAACCTGCAGCGGGGCCGGGCAGCGGGACTCCTCCCCCGCCCCCCATGGGGCCAGGCAGCCAGCAGCTGAACCCGACCCCAGGAGCGGAGCCCTACCTAAAACCTGGGGGTGCTGCAGCACCCCGGCAAAACTCCAGTTCCCAGCGCCTCCCACTCCCTCACTGCCCAGAGCCCCCCCTCAACCTACCCACAGACCCACTCTCCCACCCCCTGCCCCCCGCATCACTCACCAGCCCCCTGCTGGCAGGAGCCGCTCATGCAGGCTGCAAGATGCTGTCTCCCCCTCAGCCAACCCTGTCCCCCGCCAGACCAGAGCGGCAAATTTTGAATTTATTTAGCACACAGCTGGGCCGCGGGTTGAGAACGGCTGTTCTTGACCAGGCCGCTTATTCTTATCTGCCAGTAGAGGGCGCACTTTCTATTAACTACCCTGCATACAGCAGGTTTCCCGAATGGCTGGTTGGGCCAAAAGCATTGATTAGTGCCCTGAACTTAATTCTAGCTGGGAGAAGGCCCTCTCCATGCCGTGTACATCCGGGAGGCAGCTGGCACACTACAGTTCTGAGGGTGCCAGGGGACTATGTCGGTGCAGGCTCAGTGACTTCTCGTGTTTTCGCTTTTCTCCCGCAGATGGTTTCTGTCTGCCCGAGTGGGACGGCATTGTCTGCTGGCCCGAAGGCATGCCGGGCAAAGTGGTGGCCATGCCGTGTCCTGAGTACATCTATGACTTCAATCACAAAGGTAATAAAGCTCCTTCCCAAATGCCACGGGAACCTTCCAGCCTGCAGCGGGGAGGGATGCAGCTGAGGACTAGACAGGCGGTCGTTGGCCTAGGGAGACTTTCCCTTCTTGACCGGTGTCCCAGGTTTATACCCCGGCCCTTAAATAGTATCCCGGGAGTCACCCATCAGTGCCTCAGGTAGTCCCATGTTGCCATAAGGGTGAATCATAGAATATCAGGGTTGGAAGGGACCTCAGGAGGTCATCTAGTCCAACCCCCTGCTCAAAGCAGGACCAATCCCCAATTTTTTTTGCCCCAGATCCCTAAATCGCCCCCTCAAGGATTGAGCTCACAACCCTGGGTTTAGCAGGTCAATGCTCAAACCACTGAGCTGTCCCTCCCCCTGATGGTCTCAACACCTCCTAGACTGGGTCTTTGGGGTCTAGCAATCCTGGTGTCAGCATCAGGGCAGACTCCCGGTCAGGGACTTTCTTCCCCTTTCAGGGATCAATGCACGTCAGTATTTGCAGATTTTCACAGCCCACTGGACTACAGCATCTGGAAGCACTTAGGTTCGCATTGAGAAGCAGAGGTGAAGGTGGAGTTCAGATTGGCTAAAGCCAGAGCTCCACCAAGCCAGCCTGCTGCAGAATCCATCTCGGCTCTGCGTCCCTTTGTATCTGACTCAGAGCCCCTGTGTTGAGAGAACCTGTTCTCATTACAGGCACCTGACACCTTCAAACCCTGGTTCTCCAGCTCGGGGCTTTTTATTCTGCTTCCGTGCAGGGAAGTGGAGAAAAGCAACTGGCTCTCGGAGTTCATCTTCAGTCACTGAGGTTCCCATTGACATGGTAGGGCCTGCCACTCAAATGTGTTGATTCCAGCCCAGTCAGCCTTAGTGGCTCAAACTCTT
This sequence comes from Chelonia mydas, assembly GCF_015237465.2. Lineage (NCBI taxonomy): Eukaryota > Metazoa > Chordata > Testudines > Cheloniidae > Chelonia > Chelonia mydas. The sequence continues at coordinate 256,633,473 of NC_057850.1, forward strand.
TGCCCTGATCGTCGATGGTGCAAGGACAATTAATTCTCACCCCACCCCAAAGGTAGTGATGCAAAGCGGATGGGTGTGGGATCCTATAGACAGAGCGTGAAAGTATTACAGAAAATTCCCACTGTCGTCACCGATGGCGGCTCCACTCCGACTCCTGAGGGCAATGACCCTGTGACATTGGTCTGGCTGCTCCGCTCTCATTCCGCATTACAAAGCCACCGCACTGGTGGAGCCGAGACCACAATGTGGCTATACTGTGTCTAATTTTTTTAATAAACAAAAAATCCTTGTGCCTGTTTCTCAGTTGCTCTGTACCTGAGCTGCGCGCAGGACCGGAGTTGGTGGGTAAAACCATTTTTATGCTCCCCCCATTCTGGGCTATGCAGGAGTCTGCTTGGACCCTGGTGCAAATAAGAGCAGCCTCAAGGCTGCTCTAACTTATGCATGCTTCCCAGAGCTCCCAGGAAGCAGAGACTAGCCATCGTGTAGTAGACTACATCCACAACCCTCCCACAGGCCCACTGTGGCCGAGACTGGGAGCTGGACCAGTGTAGAAACCTTATGCCAGAACTGCAGCTGCCAGGGAGGATTTTCTGCAGAACCACTTAAAGGCCCCTTTATGATACACAGAAGGGAAAGAACGATGGTCTAAGTGGATGGAGCACTGGAGTGGGGCACAGGAGCACTGGGTTTTATTCCTGGATTTGCCACAGGCACTCTGGCTGACCTTGGGTAAATCGCTTATTCTGAGCTGTATCTGAGTTCCCTCTTGGTAACAGGGGTGTGACAAAGGGAAAAAAAATCTGTTTCTGATTGGAAGGTGCTAAGATCATACATAAGAAGTGATAAGGGCTAGAGACGTAGAAAGATCCACTTGAACAAGCCCATTGCTTTTCAATGACTTTTTTTTAACAACCATGCACATGTTTCCATGCTATTGGATTTTGAAAACCATTTTTCTGTCTTTCTTTTTTTACACCCCGTGTTTTGACCTACACTGTTTGATGGGTGCCCCTTTAAATCTGAGCATTTCTGTGTAGAACAAATGGCTGGGTTTCAAAGGTCAGCTGCGGTGGGAGATCCTCTGGGCTAAGCTGATCTGAAACAACCCCCTGTCCCCCGCGGCTCCATGACAAGCCGCAGAGAGAGCAGATAAGGGCAGGCTGATTATGGGTAGCTGAGTTATAAGGACAGGTGGGTAAATTCTGTGGTTGAAGCATTGGGAAAGATACTTCTTCTGTTCTGCAGGACTGCAATCCGCTAAGCGTCATGTTGTCTGTTTTCTCGTTCCTTTTGTTAGGCCACGCCTATCGGCGGTGTGACGTGAATGGGAGCTGGGAGCTGGTGCCAGGCAACAACCGCACCTGGGCGAATTACAGTGAATGCGCCAAGTTCCTCACCAATGAAACCAGGGAGACGGTATGCCATGCTTGTCTGGAAACTGGGAACAGGGCGGGATCTGATCAGAACTAGCCAACAGAGCCTTCTGTTCTTAAACAGGCAGTATCCTGATGCTGGAAAGATTCCCAATGTTTGTAGGTCCCAATTAAACCTTTCCCATTTGTTTCAGTGGGAAATTGCTTCACATCAAGGGGGCGGGGGTGGGCTGTTCTTCAAGACGGTCAGATGTTTGTCATGCGCCCCTCAAAGTGGCCTGATCCATTTTCACAGGGGTCTGCGGGGGTCGGGGGGAAGCTGGAGGGCACTATGTGAAATTTCTTTGGAAGCTAAGAGCCGATAACCACACCTGATCACATCAGCCACGCTATCAGAGGCTCATTCACCTGCATATCCACCAATGTGATATATGCCATCATGTGCCAGCAATGCCCCTCTGCCATGTACATTGGTCAAACTGGACAGTCTCTACGTAAAAGAATAAATGGACACAAATCAGATGTCAAGAATTATAACATTCAAAAACCAGTCGGAGAACACTTCAGTCTCTCTGGTCACTCGATTACAGACCTAAAAGTTGCAATTCTTCAACAAAAAAACTTCAAAAACAGACTCCAATGAGAGACTGCTGATTTGGAATTAATTTGCAAACTGGATACCATTAACTTAGGCTTGAATAGAGACTGGGAGTGGATGGGTCATTAAACAAAGTAAAACTATTTCCCCATATTTCTTCCCCCCCCCGCTCTCCTGCTGGTAATATCTCACCTTAAGAGATCACTCTCCTTACAGTGTGTATGGTAACACCCATTGTTTCATGTTCTCTGTGTATATAAATCTCCCCACTGTATTTTCCACTGAATGCATCCAATGAAGTGAGCTGTAGCTCACGAAAGCTTATGCTCAAATAAATTTGTTAGTCTCTAAGGTGCCACAAGTACTCCTTTTCTTTTTGCGAATACAGACTAACACAGCTGATACTCTGAAACACTTCTGGGGGGGCTCGTTCCATTCTAGTGGAGATCATCACCACCTATGGGCAGGGATCCGTCCCCCCAGGGGTCAGTCCTGGATACTATTCAATGTTTTCATTAATGACTTGGATAATGGAGTGGAGAGTACACTTATAAAATTTGCAGGTGACACTAGGCTGGGACACGTTGCAGGCACTTGGGAGGACATTAGAAGTCAAAATGACCTGGACAAATTGGCGAATTGCGCTGAAATCAACAAGATGAAATTCAATAAAGACAAGTGCAAAGTACCACCCTTAGGAAGGAAAAGTCAAATGGACCACACAAAGTGGGGAGTAACTGGGTAGACGGAGGTACAGCTGGAAAGAATCTGGGGTTTATAGTGGATCATAAACGGAATATGAGCCAACAATGTGATGCAGTTGTGAAAAAGGCTGATATCATTCTGGGCTGTATTAACAGGAGTGTCGTATGTAAAACACGGGAGGTGATTGTCCCGCTCTGCTCAGGCCTGGTGCAGCCTCAGCTGCAGAACTGTGTCCAATTCCAGGCGCCACACTTTAGGAAAGATGTGAACAAATAGGAGAAAGTCCAGAGGAGAGCAACAAAAATGATCAACGGTTTAGAAAACCTGACCTCTGAGGAAAGGTTAAAAAAGCATGGCATGTTTAGTGAGAAAAGAAGACTGAAACAGGGTCTGATAACAGATTTAAATTATATTAAGGGCTGTTATAAAGAGGCCGGTGATCAGTTATTTTTCATATTCACTGAAGGTAGGACAAGAAGTGATGGCTTAATCTGCAGGAAGGGAGACTTAAGTTTGATATTAGGAAAAACTTTCTAACTCTAACGGTGGTTAAACTCTGGAACAGGCTTCCAAGGGAGGTTGTGGAATCCCCATCACTGGAGGTTTTTAAAAACAGGTTGGACAAACCTGTCAGGGATGGTCTAGGTTTACGTGGTCCTGCTTCAGCGCGGGGGGCTGGACATGATGACCTCTCGAGGTCCCTTCCTGCTCTACATTTCTGTGATTCTATGCTTCCATGTTATACATCTCCTTGTGAGTTAGGGACTGAATTCTAGGTCTGTGCGGGAGGAGGGTTACCAGCTTTCCCCAGAAACTAAAATCAGTGCGGGGTAATTACTGCAGGTCCCGGGACAGGTAAAGAACTCCAGAGAAGTACTCCACCCTGGGGGGAATTGCATAGCTTGGTTCAGACTGGATTCAAGAGGCCTGAAGAGAGGCAGTTGATTGATCGAGAAGGGGAAGGCAGGGGAGGGATGCAGAGAGAGGGCTGACATGGTCAAAGAGACGAGCTAAGAGAATGATCTTTGTAGCAGCATTCGGACTGGATCTGAGCAGGGTGTTTGTCATGACCAAGGAGAAGGATGTTGCAAGGAGAAGGATGTCAGCTTCTGAGCTTTTGAGCCACAGCGCTCTGCAGGTCTGGGAAAGGAGCTCCCAGAGTCACAGCAAAATGGAAGGTGGCATTAGTAGTTATCATGTGTTGTAAGGGACCATTTGAGGTAGAGTGGCCCATTTACACCTCTATCATAGGACAAAAAGCGGTGGGTAGTGGATTACAGATCCTTGTCATAAGCCATAAATCCAGTGTCTCTGTTCAGTTCAGGATTTTTAGTGTCTAGCAAAGTAATGAATTTAAGCTCCCAAGCTGGTCTTTGGAAAGTGTTGTGCAGGTTTCCTTTGAGGATGGGGACTGACAGGTCAGATATGGAGTGATGGCTTTGTGCAAGCGAAATGTTAGAGATGTTATGCAGAAGAAATCTGCAAGATGTAGGTAGCCTCCTCCCTTTTCTCTCCCAGGTGCTTGCTATCACCGGTATTAGGAGTGGCTTCTCCCCTCGCCTGTGCATTCAAAACTAGGCAGGAGGATGTACTATATTTTAGGGAACAATCCTGCGCTGGCAGGGAAATAGACTGCATGACCTCACCAGAATAAAGAGAGAACTGGAGAATCTAATTAAGGCATGTATTGTGGGCCCACCCGCAGTTACCATAGTATTTGAACACCTCACAATCTTTAATGCTACTCCTATGAGGTAGGCAGGTGCTGTCCTCCCTGTTTTAGAGAGGGGAAACTGAGGCACAAAGAAGTCAGTCCAAAATCACACAGCGAGACAGTAGCAGGGCAGGGAATTGAACCTGCATCTGTGAACGCCTCGGTGACTGTGCTAACCACTCGGCCAGCCTTCCCCCCGTCCCCCATTAACATTCTCTTGGGAAGAGGCCCAGGGTGTAGATGCTATGCCCTCATTCCTCGCAATAGTACAGCCACTTCCCTTTCCTCCCCACAGAGTCAGAGCTTTGAGTACACAGCTGAGAACTGCCACACTGAGAGCGGATATGGGGAAGTGGGTTATCACACCGTTTACCATCTATATGCGTGAAATTGCTACAGCTTCCAGGCAGCGGCCTCTGCCATGTGGCAATTCCCTGGGGTGAAGCGCAGCTGTGTATTTTGTAAATTGTCTGTTATTGCACTGGCAGTGTTTAATTCCAAAGTATCAGCGAACCGTGGGAAAGGCCTCAGGCAAACTTTAGCACCCAAATGGCCCAGTCTATGCATACAACCCATATTTTTTTTTTCCTATTGATTTCACACCCTGGGCCTATGGAGGTGGAACTGACCAGGGTGGAGTGTGGCTCTGCCTAATGAGGAGTAAAACAGGTCACTCTGCACGGATCAGAAGAAAGGGACCGGTCAGGATTGCTTGGCTAGCTGGGTCTATTAGTTCAAAGTCTGCCTCTTGCAGAGAAACAAGGTGGGTGAGGTAATAACTTTTATTGGCCCAGCTTCTGTTGGTGGAAAGAGACCAGCTTGTGAGCTACACAGAGCTCATCTTCAGGGCTGGGAAAGGTGTGCAGGTATGTTCCACACAAGGTGGAACAGATTGTTTAGCATAAGTAGGTAACATGCTCAGACCCCTCTGCAGTCAGAGGACCAAAAAAAGGAGGGCTAGTAGGTTACAGGCTGTTCTAATAAGCCATAAATCCTGTGTCTTTTTCAAGACCATGATTTTTTGCGTCTAGCAAAGGCATGAATTGATGCTCCCAGGCTTATCTTCCGAAGGTGCCGTGAGGGTTTCCTTTGAGGACGAGGACTGAGAGTGTTTAGATGGGGAGGGCTTGTTTTGTGAAAAGTGTTTGCCCACGGGTGAGGCGGAGTTTTTGTCTTGGAGCGTTTTCCCTGTGTGAGTTCCTTCGAGAGCGTAATGCTGGTCTGGTTTCACCCACACAGTTGTTATTGGGGCATTCAGCCCACTGGCTGAGGTACAGCACATGTTGTGATAGGTATGTGTAGCACCCAGGGATCCTGAAAGGTCTGTTTAGGGGATATTGATCATGGTAGTAATGGAAGTATGGCTGCAGATTTTGCGTCCGTTGTTCTGGCAGGATCTGGCGCTGCTTTGAGTTGGTGGGTTCTGGTCTGTGGGGAGCTCGCTTCTGATGATGAGGTTTGGGAGTCTGTTTGAAGGCCAGAAGAGGGGGATTGGGAAAGATTTCTTTCAGGATGTGGTCCCCGTTGAGTGTGGGTTGTAACCGTTTAATGATACCCTGTATGGGTTCCAGTGTGGGGTGGTAAAGACGGTCTCTCAAGCTTACACAGAGCTCTTCTTCAGATCATTTCTCTGGGTAAGCTTGAAAGCTTGTCTCTTTCACTGATAGAAGTTGGTCCAATAGAAGCTATTACCTCACCCACATGGTCTTTCTCGTATCCTGGGACCAGCATGCCTACAATAACACTGCAAACAAAATTTATTATTATTATTCTTTTTCTCTGCTGGCGGAGAGTGGGGATTATAAGACTGCTGTGACAGGATCCCCGGGGTGCAGCCTGGGACTGTGGGACCCCTGTGCCCCCTGAACTCTCTTTAGCCTGTCTCTCACAATGCCTTGATAGTGACTGAGCAGCAAACCCCTCCAGGTGCTATTATCACTCAGCACAACCGCATGTGAAGCCCCACGCCCAGCTAGGCTGCATAAATGCTCCCAGAGCCACTCATGAATTGCACAAGGAAAGGCACCAGCCAAATCCCCCCATCTCCCAGCACTGTGCCTCAGGAATATACAGTCTTGAACTGTTCAAGATGGGCAATGCAAATGTATTAATTGGTTCACCACTTCATCAATGGAAAGTGGATATACACCGGCCTTTGCAGACCTGAGCAGATTACCAAACACTTCAGGCAAACTCACTGGTAAACAGTTAAATGTATTGACTACAAAAGATAGATTTTAAGTAATTATAAGTGATAGGCAAAAAGTCAGAGTTAGCTACCAAAAGAAAAGAGAAAAGGAGGACTTGTGGCACCTTAGAGACTAACCAATTTATTTGAGCATAAGCTTTCGTGAGCTACAGCTCACTTCAAGCTTATGCTCAGATAAATTGGTTAGTCTCTAAGGTGCCATAAGTACTCCTTTTCTTTTTGCGAATACAGACTAACACGGCTGCTACTCTGAAACCTGTCAAAAGAAAAGAAAATATAAGCATGCAATCTAAACTCTCAACCCAATTAGACTGGGCAACTACTAGACTAAGCAGTTTTACTCACCCCACTGGATATTGCAGTTCATAGTACACAGATGTCACCCTTGAAATCTGGGCCAGTCTCCTCTGCTTAAGTCTTCTCAGTGTCCTTGTTGCTTGCAGCATGGTTGGGGGCAGGTGAAGGGCCAAGCATGGGGACCTGTGTTCTGTTTTATACCCTGTCCCATGTGCTTGGGGAATACACATCCAGGCATGTCTGGGGGGCATTGCTGAGTCTCCAGGCAAGGTTGAGCAATTCCTCTGGTGTGGCCTCATGCAGGTGAGTCATTGAATTGTAGCTCCCTTGCTGGACAATAGCTATGGATGCATTGTCTGACACCTCACCCGGGCGTTGGTTACTTTCCTTGCTGTTGCCTCTGGGGAGCTAATATCTGGCTGATTCCCCAATTTACAGCATGTTTTAGTGACAACCATACAACACGATTCTCATAACTTCATGTGCATTAATGATATGCATATATGGGTCGAAAAATGACTTTCAGCAGATCATAACCTTCCCCCTGATACCTCACACAGCCTCCTTTATATGCAAGATCACAATTGTATATAAATGAGGAACATGGGGGTTACAGGGTGCTCCCCCAAGGTACAGAATGTCACAATGGCAATATAGCCCTCCCGTCTTTCACGCCCTCCATTGAGTCTGCAGAACTGGTAACAGTAAAGCCTGCTTCGACTGGTTCTCTAAGTATAGAGGTCAGGCAGATGGATTCTGCCAAGACAGATTCGTCCCCTCTACAAAGAGAGTCGTGTTTTCTATTATTATTTTTTTTCCCACTGGGAGAACAGCATTTTTGTGTCGTCGGTAACAGCTGCACTTAACCAGCAATCGTCCGCTGAGGTTGTTGGGAGAGTTAGAGAGAGACAGATGGACAAACATAGCCAATGGGAACCAAACACTAGAAAGTGTTGGAAAAACCTCCCTGTCTCTCTCTCTATAGATAGGTATTTGTTTAGGTTCTCTGTGTTCTCATTTTAGCTACCGCAGGGTAATGATATGGCTGGCCAAAGCAGCATACAGAGGGGGGTGGAGAAGGTTTGTGTCTCTTTCCCTTGCCCGGGATGATACAAATAGGATTATCTCACTTAGAGCTGTGAAGGATCTGATTTTTTTTTTTTTAATTAGCAAAGCGTGCTAAAGCAATCAATGCCGGGAGGATTAACAGCTCCTAACTACCCAGTGAAGCAATTGCTTCAGCACTGTTTCCAAGGGGAATCGGAGTGCTGGTGCTGGTGAAAGGTGCTGGATTGACAGCCCCGAGACTGATGTCCTCTGTTTAGCTGCAGATCAGGGAGTGGGCTGCCACCGGCTGCAGATAAAGTTTCCCCGCATGCCTCACTAATGTGCCGGGAACGGCCAACTCGGGATGAGGACAGATCTCCTGGGAGAGGGGAGCATGTAGACTCCACGCTGCTGAGGAAGGGGCCAGAGAGGCCCCATGTGCTGGGCTTGCCCCACCTCTCCGGCCCTGTCAATCCTGTACGGTAGGGAGGAGGCATTTAAAAAGGAGGAAACTGCAGTGAGCTGTGGGGAGAGCGATCACCCCGAGCAGGAAATGGCTGGAATGACTCCTGCAGCCACTGGTCTCCATCCAGGAGATCTCCAACCCTACGGGAAGTGCAGCCAACTTCCACGGTGAGCCCAAGTCAGCTACCCTGCTGGAAGGACGCCTAGAAAACGGCAGACCGCCCCAAAGTAAGAAGGTATTGCTGACTTTCCTCCTTTGAGTTGGCTCCGCAAACACATTGTTTTCGGATGCATTGGAACATTTATTTTCCTTTCGATCCCCCATCAGAAGAGATGTAAGAGGGCCTGCAAAGGGCGGGGTCCCATTCGCAAGGAGTTAGAAATTAACTATAAACCACCCCATGTAGATAACTGGGCATGGCCAGGGACTCCCGCCATCTGGTAGAAAAACCTACAGGAACTCTTCGACAGGCCCATAGGAAGAAGGGGTCCCGGGAGTTTGGCAAGTGAGAGGAGGGAGCTTCTTAAAGAGGTGTCCTAGCGGCATGATCATGGAGGTCCAAAGGGGTTTCAGGGTGCCCTCCGTGGCTGTGCTGAAAGCTTCCCCGGCTCAGTGAGCTCGTGTCTCTTTATGCTAATGCTCTGTCTTTAAGAGCTGAGATAACTCTGCCCTTCGTCCAGCTGGTGGCCATAAAGGAGCCGCAGAGGAGCTGAACCAGGATGTGTGTGTCTCTCGTCACAGGCAGCCTGCTCAGAAAGACAGCCAGCCTCCAGCCCAACAGTCTGAGAGATCTCTGGCTTCCAGCCCAAGCACCCTGGCCGTCCGGCTCCATTTTGTTTACTTTCCCTCTGGCGTTTCAGGAACTTGGGGAGTCAGGGTCATAGCTCAGCTGGCATTAGTCCCTCGAGGCATCCAGTGTGGTCAGAGAACCTGGGCTCGCTCTGGTGCAATCTGTTTGTTTCTTTGTTAACGGCAAGACAGACCCATCTCTGAGGTCCCGCGGCCTCATGTCAGGCTGTGCATGGCTAGCACGTCAGATGCTTTCTCCTGGCCCCGGGTGCTGGTCTTACCTGGGGCACTCTCACTTTCACGCTGGTGCCCATCCGTAGCGCCCTGGATATGGGCACTTTCCCTTTCACGCCAGCGTGCATTGGTAGCAACTCCAGCACGGGCGCGTTCGCCCTGGGGCACGTCAGTATCGCCTTGGAGACAGGAACGTTCGCTGTCGCTCAGGGGGGTGGCAGCAGTAGGTAGCACATGATCACTTTCAGTTTCGCCTGGGTGGAGAGCAATGGCACCTGGCACATGGTCACTTTCACATGGGGGCCCGTTGACAGCAATGCAGGGATCTTCCACCCAGTAACCAAAAGCAAACGGGCCTTGTGTCCTGCCAGATTCCCTTCTCCGCTAATGCTGTTAATCCTAGGCATGGCTTGTTTAGGAAGGACAAACCCTCCCGTTTTCAGGGATGAGACTGGGGAGAAGTGTGACTTAGACCCACTGAAAGGGAAACAGTGCGGGCTGGGAACATGGGTTCAGTTCTGCCTGGAAACACCATCCCAGCCACGTGGCCCATCAGAGGGCATAACCATAACCCGGCCAATCTTGTCTTCATCCACTGCCGCTTGTTTATAACGAGGTGGCTTCTCTGCTCCCAAGGAAATCGGAGTCCCATGCCAGGCCCGATGGGAAAAGCAGAGAGCATACAAGGGTTGCTTTATCTAAACCTCATTGTTTAAAGCAAAGTTGTTTTCCAGCCCAGCGCTTTGCAGCTCCTTGGTATCTTCTCAACAATGGCGTGATTTGTATGGCCTATGAAGTGGCTGAAGTAAAGGTACTAATACATAGGTGTTACAGATTTAACGGCCACACTTTATATTCCAGTGCTGGTTGTACACGGTTAATACCTGATGAATAGATGTTTTAATAAATGGTTAATCAATTCAGTCCAACAGCTCTATACATGACATTTGGCCACTATAACACCTTCTACTGATGTGCTGATGGTCTATAACACAAGCTGCTGGTGTCTGGAACATCTGTTGATCATGGGAGAGGCAGTGTGGCCCAGTGGATAGAGAGTGGGACTCAGGAGACCTGGGTTCTACTCCCAGTTCTGTCACTGGCCTGCTGGGTGACCCTGAGCAAGTCACTTCCCTGCTCCAGGCCTCAGTTTGCTCATCTGTAAAATGGGGATAATGATACTGACCAGGTTTGCAAAGTGCTTTGAGATTTATGGAGGGAAAGTGCTTTGTAAGAGCTGTGTGCGGAACTCATTGCCAGGGGATGTTGTGAAGGCCAGAAGTATAACTGAGTTCAAAAAAGAATTAGATAAGTTCATGGAGGATAGGTCCATCTATGGCTATTATCCAAGATGGTCAGGGACACAGCCCCATGCTTTGGGTGTCCCTAAATCTCTGACTGCCAGATGCTGGGACTGGACCACAGGGGATCACTTGATAAATTGCCTCTGAAGCATCTGACACTGGCCACCTTCGGAAGACAGGATACTGGGCTAGGTGGACCGTTGGTCTAACCCAGTATGGCTGATCTTATGTACTGTTATTATTTATTAAGCATGTATAAATGGAACCTCAATAGCCCATGTGAACAATTGAATCACTGTTATTTGTATACTAAAGTTTCTTCTGAGCATCTCAAAGTACTTAACGAGTGCTAGCAAATTAAGCCTTACCCCTGTGAAGAGGGACTGTCTCCCCATTTGACAGATCAGGGGACTGACACGTAAGGGGCCAAAATGTTCAAACTTGGGCCCCTAAAACAGACACTTTGGGGGCCAGATCCCCAGCTAATGTCAGTCACTGTAGCTTCATGGAAAGCAGTGGATTTATGCTAGTTTATACCAAACTGACGGACTGGTTCCTAAATCCCTATGTAGCAGATGGTCTGATTTGGGAGGTGCCAAGTATGCACAACTCCTATCCAAATCCATGGAGCCTGAGGGGTCTCAAGACTGGGGGGCGAGAGGCAGTTCCCGACTCCCATGGACTGTCTGTGGGAGTTGGGCAATTAGCTGCTCTTTGAAAATGTCCGCAAGGGCCAATTAAGTGTCTTTTTTTTTTAATATTAAAACAAAGGCTAGGAATGGTGACAGCATTTCTCTGGCATGGGTTGGCATTTGTGGCAGTCAAATGCAGTCCTCACTAGTTTTAAGCATGTAATTAACAACGTCTGAATCAACAGCTTTAACTGAGTCTGCAGATATATGGGCCAGTAAACCCTTTTTGAGCTCGCCCCTTATAATAACCATCCCATCTTACACAACTCGTTAAAGATGCTTGGAGCCATTTCCTCTTCTTGACCGATCCCTTGGAGAGCTGTCTAAGGGCGTGGCCAGGTGGAATCGTTCCTCAGTCTCAGCCTGTAGCTGAATATCTCACATGCGGATATAGGATGATCCTGGCCTAAATTCACACCAGTGACTTGTCATTGTAGGGCCCTGGACTGAGGCGCCTCGAAGGGGCCTCCTTCAGAAAGCACTGAGCACCTGCCCTTTGAGCATCAGGCCTCTTCACAGTAACTGCCGTTGGGCATCCGAAAAATAAGGCCTCCTGGATCACTAGTCCGGTCTGCAAATGTCCTCCCCTGTCTGTCCCGCACCAGATGCTCCAGATGCCTGCTCCTGGTGTTCCATTGGAAGACAGAGCACAGTGGGTGGTGATGTTTAGTGGCTTGGTGTCTCTTCGTTGTGCCCAGCGTTATGCACGGTCCAGGAGCATAAAGCAATGTGAGACATCCTCAGACTCCCACGTGGCGGGTTGCGGGGCGGTGGGGAAAGCAGCCTCGGCAAAGCAGTTACTCCGAGTGGGCAGAGCCTTGATCCCACCTCTCCCCATGCACTGCCCAGGAGTCGAGCTTGTGCAGGTTACCTCCCGCAAGAGAAGAGACATGATTGTGGCTTTGGCATGGGCCGCACCAGCATGGCTTGGCACTGGGTGGTAGGAGACTGCTGCGGAAGGAATAGCTCCCAGGCCAGGCAGGAGAGGCAGGGCCCAGACTGGAAGCACTTTGCATGGCTCGACTGCAAGCAGTTCAGCTGGCTCAAGGAGGAGCAGTGTCAGAAGGCACCAGGGAAACAGCCCTGACTTTCTCCTGGGGGGATGGCCCCAAGGTACAGCCATGCCTGGCACAGCTCAGTGGAGGGAAGATCTCATGGGTAGAGCCATGCTCATCCTCTCTTGCCAGAGGACAGAGCCCAGGTACAGGGCTACTTTAGGGCTCGTTTGCTGGAAAGAAGATCAGGCATTGGCAGGAGCCGGTGGAGGCAGTGGCAGGGGGGCAGGTAGAGATGGGGCCACGGCGTGCCGCAATTCCACATCTCCCCCTCCCGGGATAACACACAGCAGGATGCATTGCTGCTGGGGGAAGTGGACAGGAGCCCATCAAACCCAGCAGCCTGGGATCCGTCCGCCCCGTTTGAATACACACCCAATGCCCTCCTGCCTTTGCTATGCCACCTTGGAAGACAGTTGTCTGGGTGATGACAAGGTACCCAACCCTTTCTCCATGTGGGCACTGGCCGAGGCAGGCTTGCTTTGGCAGTGCCCACAGCAGCATGCTAATTAGGCATGGCCAAGGCAGAGTTTAATTTGAAACAATCGCACCAGTGTGGCCCGGGGGGACACGATGGTTCCCTCACCCACCCGATCTCCATCCCCCCATCACCACCTAGCTCTTAGGCGAGGGAGGAGAGTAACATCTGTTTTGTGGCCTAAGCGAAGACAAACATGGCATGGCCCGGGTGCAGGAACATAACCATGGATGTGAAACCACTTTCGTGGCCAATAAATGCCAGAACAAATGCCACAATGCAAGCCACTGCTTGAGCTGTGGGCTGTGATCTACCGTCCTCGAGAGCTGGCCTTTCCCAGACCATTGCAGTTTGATCACAATATCTGGGGCTTTTCTGAAAGCTCCAGCTCCTGGAGTCAGGTGATTAGGTGAGAATCTTGGCTTTTATTTTGGAAAAAGGCTAAGTTTGTAGCCGTGATGGTTGTGGAGAAGAGCTTGAAAACACGAAGGCTCAAACCAGGAGGCAACTAAACAGAACCTCACGTTTATTATTTTTAAAACCCTTGTGATTTTTTTTAAACCAGTCTCGTGATTTGGGGGGACATGACTCGTGAGTGTCAGGCGGCTGGGGTTAGCAACGCTGAGCTGATCTATTAACAGTGTGTTCAGAGTTGGACAGAGTGAGCACCAGGGAAAGAGCCTGGTGTATTGTACAGAGGGGAAGGATGGCCTAGTGGGTAGCAAACTGAAGTGGGATTTGGGCTACGCTGTGAATGGGGGGGGCCTCAAAATCTCTCCCCATCACCTTTTTTCCACACAGGAATGCCAATCCTTGCACTCCCCGACAAGGACTGCTGCAAGCCAGTGATGGGATGGGGAGGAGCAAAGGATGGGGACACACCATCCTCTCCCCCAGCCGGGAGAGCTGGAGGGGAACAGTGCACTGCACTCTTTCATAGGCCACGCCGAGCAGCATCCTGGGAGCGTCTGTCTTAAATCAGTGAGAGTGCTTCTGGGAGCTGCCTCTGGGGCAGTGTATCCCCGCCCCTCACCAACACACAAATCCCTCCCCACCCACACGGTTCAGCGCTCGGTCAGGGGACTGTGTTTTGCCCAGCAAGGGAATGGCTCCCGTGATCCAACAGGTCTCTTCCTACATGTCTGTGAGCCTAGCAGTCTGTTTTCCCATGATGCCGCTGTGTTACCTGAACTTCATTTTGTTTCCTAGGCTTGCAAGTGTGTGTACATGTTTCTGTGTGTGTGCAAGCATGCGTGTGTGTGTGTGTGTGTGCAAGCATGCGTGTGTGTGTGTGTGTGTGTGTGTGTGTGCACGCATGCGTGTGTGTGTGTGTGTTTGGCTCCTCTGGGTCACCATCATTTCAAAGGAGGCCCCCATGTTGTTAAAGAGAAAAATTAACCATGCGCTTTAAAACATCTACTGGCCAATCAGAAGGTCCCTTTCGGTAGCACAATCAGAGCTGCTACAATGTAGCCATTGTTTGATAGGGATGTGGGTGTTTCTGGTTAAAATTCTGAATGGGGAAGGAGAAAGGATTTTGGTCCGCTTGCTTGGCGTAGTAATTCTTCGCCACCACGATCCCGTCTTGGAGCACAAGCCATTGCGGTGGATGCAAGCACATGTTTCAGCACAGCTAGGATACCCAGCTTCACTGGGGAGAAGCAAGTTAGGGCCCATACGGAGGCTGCTCTTTCGAATTGTGCAGTCTGCTTGTACGGCTTGCCTGCTGCAACCGCTGCTTGAAAAACAAAAAAAGAACATTGGCAAGCCCAGCACTCCACCAGAGGAAACCACAAGGAAATGTTCCCAGAGCTGGGTATTCTGATGTAATAGGGCTTGAGGTTAGCATTCTAGTGTGGCATTTCTAGCCCCAGATCAAAATCAGAACTGTCATTCTGAGCCCAGCGTTACTAATGTTACTGAAACTCCGGGGTGGGAAGGGAGGAGGAAGAAAGATGCTGAATTGGTTGATTTCTTCCTGAGTTTATTTCTCCCTTCAGAAGATGAAATGATGATCTGCCATGTTGGTAGATGTTTTAACCCTGCTAAAGCTGATATTCAAACCTGCAACAGATTTGTTCCTTCCTTGGGAGAATGGAGATAAGCCCCCAGCTTTTAAGGGAAGACTCCCTGCAATAGAAGGTTCCTTGAAGCTGTGACTTAGAAATTGGAGGTGAAAAAGACCTCTTACGTGTCTAGTCTGTACCCTTAATGCAAGATTGATCTCTAGAGATCCATGCAGTCTAAAGTGAGGAGGCCTTTCTGAGGAGACTTTTCAAAACAAAGTCTTGCATGAACAATAAAGATCCTTAGGCACTTCTGGAAGAACAGGTGCTTTCTCTTTGCATCCCTGGGCCAAATTTCTCCTCCTCGCATCTATGTGTTATGGGCTGATGCCCTCCACCCCAGAGCTGGTTGTGTAACCCACACACCTTCTGGGTGTGGTGGTGTGTCCCATCTAGTGGTACTGAGACCTCTTAGAGAGATAAAAGGAGTGTCCTCTACAGCCTTAGCTAACAGCCAGCTTTTAGCTCATGCTGTAGAGGCTCATGCACTAAGCTCCCGATATCCCCAGTTCAATCCTGCCTGCCGATGACCAGGGTCTGTCGGCGTTATAAGTAGGGGCTTGTCCGCAATTTCAGCTGAGAAGACTCTGAAGCTCGGGATGCGCTCTCTCAGCTGGGGGAAGTATGTAACCCACACACCTCCTGGGTGTTGTGTCCCATCTAGTGGCACCAAGACCACTTAGAGAGAGAGATAAAATGAGTCTGCTCTACAGCCTGAGCTAGCAGCCAGTTGGCTTTTAGCTCATGCAGTAGGGACTCACGCACCAAGCTCCAGAGGTCTCCGGTTCAATCCCGCCCACCGATGACCAGGTCTGTAGGTGTTACAGTTGCACATCAGTGGTGCTGCATATCCTGTGGGCTAAATCCTACGCATCCTTAGTCAGGCAAATATCATAATGAAATCAACGGGAGTTTTGCCTGAGCAAGAGCCAACAAAGGACGTCAGGATTTGGCCAACAGTTTGCAACGCGCTTTGGGATCTTTGGGGATGAAAGATGCTGCATAAGTTCAATTTGACACACCCACATAAATCATGACTCTCCTGCAAAATTCACGGTAACCTTCGTTCACTAGGAAATAGGTGTAGCACTTCGCATGCTGTCCATGTACTCAGAAGACCACATGATATCCCGTTCCCATAAGCAGCCACTGCTTCTTTGCCCTTTGGGTTTCTGTTCTCGGCAGATAAAAGAGCCTGACGCTTTATGCTGCTAGCATTGTTGGGTTACAATAAAGCAGAATTCATTCTAATTTGGCACTGTTTCCCCTCCCCCCCCCCCCCATTATTTGTGCTGCAGGAGGTCTTTTATCGCCTCTATTTGATTTATACTGTTGGATACTCCATCTCTCTGGGATCCCTGACAGTTGCTGTCCTTATCCTGGGATACTTCAGGTAGGCGGCTCTGTTTTTCCTTTTGTGGGGGTATCAGTTTAATCACACAGGTCACCTGGAGGAGACTGGAGGAGACTTAGGTTTTTGTCAATAACAAAGCTCCTCCTTTTTTGTGTGTGTTTCATCTATCAGACACAGGGGTTGTTCTACGATTTGCTGGTTGGGTTGTGTGTGGTGCCATGCAAACACACCTCTTGGGGTTAGGTAGAACCCCTCCAGATGCTGACGTAATCCAGCAGGCAGACAGAGCTCAGAATCTAATGCCTCTGTTTGGAGAAAGGGTTACAAGCTGAACGGAGCACATGGAAGCAATGGCGCTGATTCTCTGGTCCCCTTGTGGTGCACAGGAAGCAGAAATAGACTATAAGCACCGAGGTAGGAATTCTCCCAGCGTGGGGGGCATAGAGCCAACAGAGCTGGATCCTACACCTTGTCCCTGCCAGGAGAGGCCTGAGCCGTTTTGCTGGCCAGGATGAAGAATGTTTTTGGTACTCCCGCGCTCATGGGGCGGAGCGAAACAAAGTGGCTGGCTAATTATTGGAGCAAAACTGGCCAATCACAGCAGAGCAAAAACAAATAATGAAATCAAGCTGAGTGGCACAGCAGTCTGGCGCTCCTTAGAAGTGGCCGCTACCTTTACCTGCCCCTGAAATTGGTCCATCTTCCTGCAACCTCATCTGGGTGAGGAACCTGTACATCCTTTGAGGACCACAGCCAGCGGGTGTAATTTAGAGCAGCCAACAGACTGCTGTAACCTGCACCCAGAGCTGGCTCTGGGCAGGGAACCCAGAAATCCCGAGTTCTGATTCTGGGCCACCCCTTGGGTTGTCACTGACGACTTAGTGGGCCGTGATCTTGACAGGCAGTGTCAGCCAGCAGCGGTGGGAATAACCTCTCCACACCGCTAACAGCAATCGTACGGCTGCAGACAGTCTCCCAGACAGCACAGAACTAGCCTGGGCTAAACCATGGATGTGCAATACTGGGAATTGCACATGGGACCTTTGACTCTAAAAACACACAGGCCGCTCTCTGGGAAACGAAACGCTTTACGAATTTGCGTGTCATCCTTGCTCAGGGGCCATGCAATCTTCTCTGTATCGTTCCAATTTTAGTATATGTGCTGAAGGAAGGCAGTTTTATTAGCCTAGACAACAAAGGGAGCCCCATACGCATAGATCAGACACTCACACAGGCCAGTGCAACACGACAAGCTCAGACTGCTTTGAGACTGTGATGACATTTACATGAGCTATTCTGAGACCCATAGTGCAGCCCCTACATGGCCATGAATCTCCCATTCCTTTGGGTCTTTTCCAGGATAGATGCTTTGTTTCTTTTCGGAGACCTGGATAGCTTGTTAAAACATTTAATGCTGTACCTCTGGCCCATTGAATGGAAATTCTGATTAAGCTCAGGTCTTGCGCTGTCTCATGCTTCCTTCTGTTGACCACTGATAGAGAGCGGCTGTGCTCAGAGAAGTGACTGTAAAAACAGCTTCCTCTTGCTTAGGAGAAATGTTCTCTCTAGTCACCCAGAGATAGATTGACTTGCTATAGGGAGCAAAAATACACTTTATTTATTAGAGCTGGTCAAAATGTTTTGGCTGAAACAAGGTTTCTGCTGGAAAATGCTGTTTTGATGAAGCCAAATTTTCTCGCAAAATTGTATCTACTTCGACATTTCATTTTGGGAAAAAAGATTGTGGGGGGGGGAACCATTTGAAAACATCAGACCTCCCCCTTCAACATGTTCAGAACAAAGAGTTGAAAAAAGCACCACTTGGGGGTTTGAAATTTACTCCGTTTGGTATTAAACTTGGTATTCTTCAACCATTTCAAAAGGATGAACATAAAATTGTTGATTTGCCCCAGAACAATTTTTTTTTATAGTGTGATTTAGCAATTTTAGTTGTTGAAATTTTGGCATTTTGTCAGAATGGGGGATGATTTGGGATGATCTTTTTGTTTTCAAAATCTCGATTTTTTTCACAGGACGGCAAATCCATTTCCCAGCCAGCTCTCTTTGCCCTGGAGAGCCAACACAACTACACAGGAGTGAGCTGGATTCTATTCTGGCTCACATGTCAGCAAGAGACTCATTAATTAAATTTCAGTTACAGGAACAAATCCTGCTCTTACTCAGACCTGTACAAATCCATTGAGCACTCTTTCTATCATAGGGGGGCCTAAAGGCTTTAAATAGAGGAAAATACCAAGGAACTGTAATTGAGATTGTCTTAAGACACCCTTGCCCCCATTAAAATCCATAATCTTAACAACAGACCTAGATTCTTTGTCTTCTTCATATCATTAGAGCTGGAGATTTCAAAGGATGCAAACTCAGAGGCTCTCTGAGTGCTAGCTAAACAAACAATATCACATCTTACACTGCTACAGTGTAATGGATCTCAAAGTTCTTTACAATCTGTATTCACGTATCACTTCACCTGTCACTGCAATGCCGCCACCTCTGGTGTGGAGCTCAGCAGCTGTTTAACAGTGCCCAGAAACACTACACAACAGGAAGTGAAGTAGAATATTATATCTAATTGAAGCTGAAGAGGGAATCTAGCCAGATAGGATATAATTATTAACACAGGGACTAACAACCCCGTGCCACAAATGACCACAAGATCTTGGGCCTTAATTTTACATCTTCCTTGCAGGGTGTATAATTGAGTGTGACATCTCAGGGACCTTCAAACCCATCCCCCATATTTTATTCTTGCTGGGGCACCCGACTGCTAGGTCAGCTGCCTCTGTGGCTTTTGTTCAACCTCCAGCCAATCCCCTGGGTTACGCCAGGGGTGAATTTGCACTGGAGTGGGGCTGTGGCTGTAGCCTTGGGTCACTGCAGGGGCACAGCATTCCTGAGAGGAGGTGTGCTGGGGCATCAGCACTGTGCCGAATCGTTCGACCCCACTGTGCCATTAGGAAGCACAGCTGAGCTTGACTAGGCCCAGTTGGACATCTAAACCGTTCCAATCCTGTATCTCCCCCTTTCCCCTTCCAGGCGTTTACACTGCACAAGGAACTACATCCACATGCACCTGTTTGTCTCCTTCATGCTGAGAGCAGTCAGCATCTTTGTGAAGGACGCAGTCCTGTACTCCGGGTCAGCTCTGGAGGAGGTGGAGCATCTGTCTGAAGAAGATCTCATGTCCATCACCGAGGCCCCCCCGGCGGATAAGTCGCAGTTTGTGAGTACTGCTGTATGGCCGGTTACGTCTTACCTCTCCCTCTTGTGTGGCTCACCCTGGGAACGCTGGTGATCTGGGGCCTTATCCACTTCCTGCCTCTTCCCCAATGGGAGACTGAGACATCTGACCCCTCTTCCCCACCTAGTAAACCACAACGTCTTCCGCATCCCCTCTTCCCTAGTACCTGGCTTGAATCCAGCCCACGGTCTATAAGCAATGACCCAAGAGAACCTTCTGGTCTGCCCGACCAATGCAAGTTCTTCACCCGCAGTCGTCCCAGGTAACGTCAGAGCTAGGGTTTAGGGCCATTCCCAGCACCGTTATGTGGAAAGATGGGCACCTCCCCTTTAAAGAACAACGTCAGGACCCTGTTGTATAAAGGGAACATTTGCACAGCCCACGGAAGCGAGCCTGCGAGTCCACGTTGACAGACTTGGGCTTGTGGGGCTCATCCTACTGAGCCCCAGAGATGCGGCAGCTCTGGCTGGTGCTCGGGGTTTCAGAGGCTGAGCTCCAGTCCGAGCTGCAACTTCCAAGTGCTGTCTACGTAGCTCTTTTAGCCCCGAACCACGTGCCCAGGTCTGTCAACCTGGGCTTAGAGGCTTGCTGCCGTGGGCTGCCACTGGGTGTGTAAATATACCCCGAGTGGCTGTGGAGAGACTCCCTTTTTGAACAATTTCCGTGCCTCTCTTCCACCAGCTATGTCAGTACATCAGTTTCCCAACATGAACAACTCCCCCCAGAGTACATCATTCAATGATTTCCCGCTCGGCAGCTCTTCTCGGGACAAACCATGCAGACATCACTCAGCGGCCGTTTCTAGGCCCTCTGACACTCCTGTGGCAGAGACTTGGAGATGGATTCCATTGTCACCTCTGCAGGCTGACGTTCACCGTAATTGGCTGTTCCCATTGTAGTTTATTCCTATTATTGATTGATACGTTTCTGGTAGAAACCACAATGTGCTAAGGGATAGTCCCGGGCCTGAAGGTTTTGTACTCTATGAGCTAGATCCTCGCCCAGTGGAAGTTGGTGGAGTTGTGCCAATTTATATGTAGGAACTGGCCCTGAAATGGCAAACTGGGTTATTCCTGTGGCCACATATCTGCCAGTTTGAAGAGCCCTTCCCCTGCTCCCCAGTTGTGTTGAAACGGCCGAGGGCTATTTCAGAACCAGTAACGCCACTTCACACGTTAGCATAGCCTGGTGAACACCATGTGAGGAGCTGGGCCAAAAATTTTTTTGATTTTCTTTTGCACCAAAAAAATGCTTTTTTTTCGGGCCCGCAAGCTATTTGCTAAAATCTGGTTGAATCTGACAAATGATTTTGGTTGGAGAAATTTTTTTAGAAGATTCCAAACATTTCAGCTTGACTTTTTGATTCCAAACCGCATTTCAATTTCAAATTTGGCCAGTTAAAACACACGCACCTAATGGCTGAATCAAAAAAAAAAACCTTTTCCCCCCAAAAAATTGCTTTGAATCATCTGAAACATTCAATGCTTTCACCAAAAAAAAAAAAAGGTTTTGGTTTAAATCAAACTGGATTTTTTTCCAGATTTTTCGGTTCAGCCCCTGAACTGACAAATCCATTATTTTCATAGCTTTTGTTACGTGTCCCCCATTTGCAGAGGATGTGGGTCTATTACAGACCATGCCTCTTTACCTCAAGCTTTAGTGATACAATTTGATTCCTTCTATTAGTCAAGATGCCGGCTGGTGCATTAGCTCTGCACTAGCCTACATCAACTAAAAGGAAAACACTCAGAGTTTGCAAAGAATACATGTACTTTGCTGCATTCATCAAGAAATTTTATGTCATAGATAACCAGAAAGAGATGTTTTCTATTTAGTGAACTGCAAAAGCAAACAAGTACCTAAAGGGTTTAGCAATGATTAATATATTACTTTTTTTCCAAACAAAGTGGGAGCTCCATAATTATTGCCTGGGGCTGTTAAAGTGTGGGTAGCTGATAATTTTCGAAGAATATAGAAAGTATCATTTGAATGGGATTTTTTTTTAATTTATCTTCTTTATATATTTTTTCACTTGCTGTCTTTACCAGAAAATTATTTTTCTGGCTGGTGAAATTTGCCAGATTGACAGCTCTGCACACTGAAAATTCCTCTTTTTAGCCACAGAAGAGGGCATGAGCTACGCAATCTGTGCCAGCCATGCTGGGGCTACATTGTTCACTTTATAATATTCTCTGAGCAAGAGGCAGTGTCTATATCCACTGCCCCAGGAGGACAGGATATAAGTAGAGCAGGTCAGAAAATGGATTGTCCATCCTGCAAAAAATTTCGAGATTTTGGGGAAGCTTCCCAAATTGGGACAAAAAGCCAAAATTTGGACATTTTCACAAAACAGAAGTCCCCAGAAAGATTCATTGTAGGTCAGTCAAAATGTTTTGTTTCAATTTCCAACATTTTTAATTTTAAAAACCATAAAATAGAGTAAATTTTGAACTAAAAGTCACTTTGAAAAGAGAAATGGAAACTTTCTGGGCTGAAAATGTCTAAACGAGGTGTTCTGTCATTTTCACGACGATTTTTTTCCAAACTTTTTCAATGTGAAATTTGATTGTAATGGATTCAAGTTTGCATTAAAAAAAAATCAGTGTAACCGAAATAGCATTTTTCGATAGAAAAATGTTTTGACGGTAAGTTTTTGACCAGCCCTAGTCACAAGGTCAGTTGCAGGAGTCATTTAAAAAGGGACTGCACGAAGCCCTAGAAAATCCACTGTCAGGAACAATCCTGCATCAGCGGGGAGAGGATGACAGGGCAATGGACGGGGTCAGCATTGCACGCACCAATTACTGCAATGTGGTATCTATATTCCTGTTAAGATTGCCAACTTTCTAACTGCTGAAAACTAGACACCCTGCCCCTTCCCCGAGACTCTGCCCCCAGTCCTGCCTCTTTCCCAGGCTCCACCCCTCTGCTCGCTCCCCCCCAGGACTCATCTGCCGCCGGCGGAGCTGGGCTGGGAGGAGTTGACGCAGCGCCTGCCCAATCGGTGCGTGGAGGGGTGGGGAGGGGTCCCTGGAGCAGAGGGCCAGGGTGGGGAAATTGGGGGCACAGAAGGGAAGGTGGGGGCCGACAGGATTCACCCCCCCCACACACACACACACACCCCAAGTTATTTGCCAGAAAGACTGGAGCCAGCCAAGAGCCAGCCAGCCAGCCACAGCTAAGCAGAAAGCAGCTCCTCCAGGCTCCAGCTGCTGCGCTTCCTGCCCTGCGGTGGCGGAGGCCGGTTACTGCGGGTAACCGGACGTTTAGTGTCCAGTCAGCAATGCTGACCGGACAGTGCCAGGTTCCCTTTTCGACCGAACTTTCCGGTCGAAAACTGGACACCTGGCAACCCTAATTGCTGTGGTCGTCCCCCTGTGCTTGGGATGAGGAATCACCACTCCATAGCGACGACGCTATGGATACCACTGTGCAGTAAGGCTGGGACAGCACTGATTCTTGTTAACATTATATATTTAATTATAGCAATCCCAGGGTTAAATCTGACTCAGCTGACTTGCCTGTTTAGGGCTAGGTTTTCCCAGGCGTGGATGCAGCAGTCCGTACTGATTCAGCAAAGCACTCAAGTTCCGGGTGGAATTCTCCCTGTGTTATTCAGGAGGTCAGATTTGAGCATCCCAATAGCCCCTTCTGGCCTGAAAGTCTGAGAGTACAGCCTAAGTCCCACTGTCTTCATGGCCTTCAGCGTTTTGCAGAACAGTGATGGAATAAGCACTGAATTGAGGGGTCTCAGACTTTCCAAAGTTCCCAGCTTCCACAACCGGGGCTGGGTTTTCGAACGCGCTCTGCTCCCCTTGTTCTGAGGAGAGTGGCTGAGCGCTTTGGAAAACCGGAGTTCTTTTGAGAATCTGGCCCTGCACCGGGGGGGCCGAGCCCTTCTGCGTCTATCTGTGTAATCTGTGGCTGTGCACCGGCTGGTTCTGGAGGTGTGATCTCTGGCTGTCCGTTGCCGCTCACCCTGTGCTAAATGCAACCTTGATGGACGTGGGCGCAGCTCCCTTTGACTTCAGTGGAGCTGCGTCTGCTCGCACCAGGACTGAGCCCGGCTCCCGCTGGCTCCTGCAAACGTGCAGTCTCCCGCCGTGCGTCTGCTCCCTCTGTGGGCAAGGAGCTGATGCTCACCGTGTGTGCAGTGAACGAATGTGCCACCTGCTGCCCATGCAGTCTGTGCCGACAGCAGTGCACGTACCGACTGCTCTCTGCTGCACACCTGCTGCTTCTCTGCACCATCTAGAGCAGCTGCAGACCTGCAGTCACTTGCCGGATGTGCTGGTGCCCACCGGCTGCTTGTTTAACATCTGTCCAATGCTCCCCGCCCCGCGCACCCTGTGTGTGCAAGGTGCCCCTCTCAAAGGAATATATCAATGGGTTCCTGAGTCGCTGGCTGAATCAATGATCTCCCAGAATGCTGACACCCAGAACCAGCACGTGCAAACAGCAGCAGATGCTGGGGTCTAGAATCCCATTTTGATGGCACGGAGGAAAGAATTGTCCGTAATAGCAATGAGCTGGCACTCGAAAATAATGAGCAGCCCTAACCCAGGGCTTTGAGTGCTCTTGGTGAGGCGCAAAGGCGAATGGTAAATTCCATGGAGCAGATCTCAGGACCTCTCTCCTCTAGCAAGTGTATTGCCCCCCAAAGTGGGGGCACATGTTTCTCTTCTTGCCCACATTCTCCTGAAGAGTCAGGAGCTAAACACTAGGTCATATCTGCCCTTACACTGGGATAAATCCATAGGAGCTCCAATGACACCAGATCCAACCCCCTAGCTCAAAATGAGACCCTGCTCAGGACAACCCAATGGGACTAACTACCCAACCATGTCAAATACCCCTTGGCTCTTCCATAGAGAGTTCATCTTATACCAGATTTCATGAACTGACTTCCTTCCTACAGTAAACCTTATGGGCCGGATCCTCAGCTGGTGTAAATCAGCATAGCTCCCCTCGGGTTAATGCCGTTACACCATCTGAGGATCAAGCCCTATATGATGTTCCTCCTTATCATTATTTTTATTAGAATAGTGCCTAGAGGTCTCAACTGCAGTCACTTGAGTTAGGTGCTGTGCAAGCATGTCGCAATGGTGTCTGCCCTGAAGAGCTTACAGTCTAAAAGTGAGGCAAAATGAGAGGTAGAGGTGGGACTAGAACCCTCAGTCCCAGGCCAGGGCCTTAGCCACAGAAGGAAGCTGCCGCCCGTAAAACGCCCCCTGGAGAGCCCTCTCCAATTTGCACGGTAGCCTTTTTCTTCTCCAGCTTGTTTTCAAGCTCTCGCTAGCTCATAACTACCACTGCTTCAGGTTCACACCGCGTTTTTAACCTCCCTTTCTCCCTCTGCCCTCACTCCAGATGGGCTGTAAGGTAGTCGTCACCTTCTTCCTCTACTTCCTGGCGACCAATTACTACTGGATCCTGGTGGAAGGGCTCTATCTCCACAGCCTCATCTTCATGGCCTTTTTCTCTGAGAAGAAGTATCTTTGGGGCTTCACGCTGTTTGGCTGGGGTGAGTTGCCGCAGCTCTCGGGGCTTTCTAAGCTGACTCTGTGTGTGTGTGTGTGTGTGTGTGTCTGTCTGTCTGTCTGTGCAGGTCAAAGAGCAGATGGAGACAGAGTTACAGGGCTGGGAGGTGTTGCTTGAAACATCACCCTTGAAGGCCTTATTATCTGCCCTTGTCCACAAACTGTCTCCCCAGCATGCACAGGAGTCCTCATCAGGACATGAAGCTGCAGTGGAGATGCTCCGTGGACAGTCCTCCAGGGCCTCTGGATCCATATAGTAGCTGATCCACCAATCCCTCCTCTGACTCACCCCATCCCCTCAATCCCCGCCATGTAGCAATGCACAGGGAACCACCCTAAAGTGCAATCTGCAGCATACAAAGGTTCCACTCCTCCTACTTGGGCTCCCCAGATCCTGTCCCAGGCAGTGCCTTCTTCCCCTGTGGCAGGATCGAGTCCCTGAAAATAATATTTAGATTGATCCCGTGCAGAGCAGTCCAGGGGTGTTCCTGGAATGGAGCGCTGCAGCTGATTTCACTCTTTTAAATAATTCTCTGCCCTTAGAGATACGGGGCCAGATCCTCAGCCAGTGTAAGTCGGCATGAGTGTGACACCGGCTGGGCCAGGTTCCCTTGAGACTGTCAGCATCTGGAGAAATGGTTGTATAAACGAGACGTGCAGCCAGGGCTCAGGGTGTTGGTTCATGGGGGAGTCCTACACTCTGATTTCCTTCCTCTGGCCTCAGACTCTCCTGCCACCGGATTTCTCGAGTGTCTGAGCGCACAAATGGAAACCTGCAATTTGCGGGGAAGCGATTTTTTTTTTATGCCTGGATCTTTTCTTGGAGCAGGGAGGGAGGGAAGAGGTGGGGGCAAGCCATTAGTGGAAGGCTGTTTACACACAAGTGTTTAAGAAGAGAATGTGCTTTTGTTCCCCTCTGGCACTGCCACTGTCTCGGTGAGACAAGGCAGGGATTAATGAGGTGCAGATCGTTTGAGGGCAGCATGAGAACTGCCTGCAAGCCTCTGATCGGTGGAAACACCGAGGGAGAAGAGGGGATGTTTAAGACGGTGCTCACAGGTATAATGAGACCTAATGGGGTGCGGTATATGAGCAAAGAAACATACAGCAGGGAAAGCTTCCCGAAGGTGGTATCTATTCGAGTTTCTCAAGCGAAACAGCCGAGACCTTGTTTTAAAAAAATGTACTGGACAAAGCCCTGGAGAATATACTGCAGGCCTCAATCTTGCCTTGGCACTGTATGTAATTGGTCATTTCCACCTACGGTTTCTATACTAGTGGATCTCCCAACTAGCTAGCTAGTCAACATTTAAGGTGTAACCGGTATGTCACAGCCACGCGGTGTGGCACTCTGTCCCGCACTAGTGGTGGCTAAGCCACATAGCAGTTGTTGAGCCCGCTACAGCTTTGCTACTGAGCTTTGACCTTTGAGCTCGGGTGGTAGGGGTTTGTGTCTTAAGATCCAGGGGTCCCAGAGGGGTCAGCGTTGCAGAGGCTGTGAAAGCCTGGCTTTCCTTAGTGAAAGCTGAAGAAATGATGCATTGACTAGTGGGATTTCCAAACATCCGCTATAGGACAATTCCTCTTCCAACTGCAGTTAGACTCAGAATTTTTTGGACTCACATATTTAAAAACTCTTCAGAGTACTGGAGTAACAGAGGGACCTTACTAATTTAGTCTTGTGTCTGTTTTACTTCGGCGAGAATTGCATCGAATGTGCGCTGCCGCTTAGAATTAAAATGAAATGCTTGGTACAGAACAGGCCTGAGAAATGATTTCCTAGTGCAAATCCTAGAAATAGGGGCAATACAGCAGAAATAATGCCACACGTTTAGCACAAAGCAACATTGCTAATAATGCCCAAGTAGCCCAAAAATCCCCAGTCAAACAGGCATCGGATCCTTTTATTAACGCTTCCGATCACTGCCAAAGTATAATCATCTTATTGAGCAGTTCACAATGCTAAAGGCACACCTGTCACAACACCAATTATCCATTTGACTCCAAACATTTGTGGCTGTTTAATTAAATTCCTCTGAAATGAGAACGGATGATTTCCTCCAGTTGCATTTGGTTTTGCTTTATTTGGATTAGCATGATAAAAATATATATATATATATATATATTTATATATATATATACACATGGCTTTGATAACTTTTGGGCATTCAGAAGGCGGCCCTAGTCCAGTGCCCTCTGAAGTCAATGGATAGACTCCAAGTCAATACAGCGGGCATTGGATCATGCCCATACCACAGTGAAGACCAACGTAGAACCAGTGATAAATAACTACCATGTTCCCATAGGTACAGAAGGGAGAAGTTTGCCCCAAGAGCTGAGATCCTTTGCTTATATAACAACAAACATCTAAGGATTTGTAATGCCCTGGAGATTTCTAGGAAAACCCAAACCTTTCACCATAAATCAATTTATGCTGAAGGAACCAAAACACCAATTTGCTCTCTGATGTTAGATCCAAGGATTTATCTGGAGGAGACTTTACAGTCCAGAGCCTCAGCTGGCGTAAGTTGTTGTCAACAGTGGACCTGGAATAGTTGGTTTTTCAGTTCACTAGCAGTTCCAAAAACTAGAGTAAAAAAAATTGTTTGGGGTTGACCTGAAAATGAGATTTTTTTGGAAAATTTTCAGCAAATCAAAAAGATGAAAAAAAAATTCATTTTGGGTCGCACAGAATGTTTCATTCAGCCTGAAACCAAATGTTTTCTTTTGGTTTTAAGCTTCCTTTTTAAAATTTATTTTGTACTGTTTTAAAATTAAACTGAAGGAAATTTCAAAACGGAAAGTCGTGTCAAGTTAAAAAAATATTACAATGGATAGATTTGTGGAGGAATTTGTCGGGGGTTTTTTCATCTGAAACAATTTGGTGAATTCAGCATGAATTTGCAAAAAGTTTTATTAACCCAAATCCCCATTTTTCACTGCAAAAAAGTTTCTGCTGAAAAATTTCACTCACCTCTGTTCAGTAAATGGATCTGGCCCTTCTTGTATTGAAGAAGATACAAAGGTGAGAGAAGGAACTTGTTTCTTGCAGACATCTAGGGCGGGAAAAGATTTTACTAGTGTCAATAAATTCACCAACAAGCTTCAGGTTCTCTGCAGCTGCTGTATGAAGGAAGTCTGAGGAGTATGACCAATAACTGTAGAAAATCAGACTATCTCAATTGTATTTTATTCACATTTTAATTGTCCCTGGTAGCTGGACCTCATGGCAATTAGACACTATGGGGGTGAGGGTGACAGGGAAACCTAAAATAGACAGAGAGTTATTGCTGTTAGAGGAGTACAGAGAGGCACCAACTGGCATCAGAATCCCATTGTGCTAGGTGCTGTACATACACCTAGTGAGAGACTATCCCTGCTCCCAAAGTGATTGCAAGCTAAATGCAGAAAGGTCTGGCACAACTTAGAGCAGCCTTGAGCATCTCTTCTGTGCAAGTGATGTTACTCAACTGCTTGTAGGCAGGGAAATGAAGAATAACTACTCCAGCCACTGGAGCAGAGGACAGGGAAGAGGGGCTCTTTTCCGCAGGTTGAATGCAATTATTGTATTATAGCCCCGAACACTACGGTTAACACTCCAACTAGTAGAGACACAAGATCTTTAGGGCAACCCTTACTCACACTGAGTAGCACTTCCTCCTAATGGGCTCCTTGCATGAGCAAGTGTAACCCACACACTTCCCGGGTGTGGTGTTCTGGCCCATGTAGTGGCAACGAGATCACTTAGAGAGCGAAACTGAGTTTGCTCTACAGCCTTAGCTAAAAGGCAGATGGCTTTTAGCTCATGCAGTAGCGGCCCATGCATTTAGCTCCAGAGGTCCCAGGTTTGATCCTGCCTGCCAACAGCTGGGGTCTGTTGGCATTACACAAGCCAGACTTCAGTGAGGGGCGCATAATCTGCCCTTTGCTGACCACGCATGGTTTGGTGTTACAGATCACTCAGAAGACAGCACAATAGCATGGAATAGAGATGCCCCTGTAGGCCTATGAACAGATACAGTTCATCCCGGCACTCCAATGAAGTCTCCCTTTCTGAACTGCAGGTGGAGTCAGGATTCTTAGCTCTTCATCATGCAGGACTCAGGGGCATTAGGAGACGTGTGTGTGTGTGTGTGTGTGTGTTGGAATAGGGCTGAGGAGAAGGATTTTTGCCTAGCCTGAGATGTTTGCACTTTTTCCAGCTCAAGGGGAGAGACCTGACTTTATAGAACCTGCATTGTACACACTGTGTGTATTGATTGGACATGCACAGCGCATACAATGTGGATACTGTAGAAGTCAATTACAGCATCGCCACCCTGGGGGACTCTACCTGTGGCTTCACATGCAGGGCTGGGGTGTGGGTGGACAGGTGCACGAGTGGATGAGGGAGACCAAATTGCTTTTGTGAGGCTTGCCTTTTCTTGGCTGCTTTGCCAAATGCAAGAACAGTTCATCCGTTGTGACTTTCACTGCCAGCGCCACCTGCAGGCTGACACATATGGCCAAGTTTTTGAGAGTGTCTTCTAATTCTGGGTCCTGACATTGTGCCTGGTTTTTAGAGTAGGCTGAGCACCCACCGCTCCCATTGATGGGAGCTGTGGGAGCTTGGCTCCATTTAAAATCAGTCCCAAGGGATCTCAAATTGGGCATCCACATGATGACCATAATAACTACTGGTGGGAGAGGCCAGTAGAGATCCAGAGGAAAGTGGAGTTAAAGAGATACTGTAGGGAACCCAAGGGTCGAGGTTCTTATAGATTCATAGATTCATAGATATTTAGGTCAGAAGGGACCATTATGATCATCTCGTCTGACCTCCTGCACTATGCAGGCCACAGAATTTCACCCACCACTCCTGCAAAAAACCTCTCACCTATGTCTGTGCTATTGAAGTCCTCAAATCGTGGTTTAAAGACTTCAAGAAGCAGAGAATCCTCCAGCAAGTTCTTTATAGCATAGATTTCTTTTTTTCTTTTAAATAATTTGTACAAATAGCTGTGGCCTTTGGAAAGAACCTGCAAGGCCAAATTCTGTTCCCGTTACACCAATGTAAAATAGAGATGCTCAAAAAAAAAGGGGGGGGAGATTATACAAAATTTTGTCAAAGTAATTTTCATTTTACACATTTGAAAAGGAAACTAATTTCAAAATGTGTCCGATTTTGAATCAACATTCTTCTGTTTTGAACATGTTTGTTTTCAAACTTATTTGCTTTTTAAATTTTTCACTTTCTCTTCCCCCCAATCCCACAATTTTCTCTTTTTTCCCCCCTTTTCCTCTCCCTCCCCTTTTTCTTTTTCCATTTTGCCATTCAGAAAGAATGGGGAAGAAGGGGAGAAAATGAAAAGTAATTAAAAACCCTAGTTTTTTTTGTTTTCCAGGGTTTTTTTCTGAAAAATTGAAAATTTAAAGATAGATAGATAGATAGACAGATAGATAGATAGAGGGGGTGTATGGAGATAGATAGATAGATAGGTAGATTAGATTGTATGGGGTAGAGAGAGAGAGAGAGAGGGAGTGTATGGGGGTAGGTAGATAGATAGATAGAGGGGGTGTATGGGGATAGATAGGTAGATAGATAGATAGATAGATAGATAGATAGATAGATAGATAGATAGAGGGGATGTATGGGGATAGATAGATAGAGTGTATGGGGGTAGATAGAGAGAGAGAGGGAGTGTATGGGGGTAGGTAGATAGATAGATAGAGGGGGTGTATGGGGATAGATATGTAGATATAGATTGTATGGGGGAGAGAGAGAGGGCGTGTATGGGGGTAGGTAGATAGATAGAGGGGGTGTATGGGGGTAGATAGATAGATAGATTGTATGGGGTAAAGAGAGAGAGAGAGAGGGCGTGTATGGGGGTAGGTAGATAGATAGATAGAGGCGGTGTATGGGAGTAGGTAGATAGATAGACTGTATGGGGTAGAGAGAGAGAGAGAGAGAGAGAGGGAGTGTATGGAGGTAGGTAGATAGGTAGATAAAGGGGGTGTATGGGGGTAGGTAGATAGATAGAGGGGGTGTATGGGGGTAGATAGATAGATAGATAGATTGTATGGGGTAAAGAGAGAGAGAGAGAGGGCGTGTATGCGGGTAGGTAGATAGATAGATAGAGGGGGTGTATGGGGGTAGGTAGATAGATAGAGGGGGTGTATGGGGGTAGATAGATAGATAGATAGATTGTATGGGGTAGAGAGAGAGAGAGAGGGAGTGTATGGAGGTAGGTAGATAGGTAGATAAAGGGGGTGTATGGGGGTAGGTAGATAGATAGAGGGGGTGTATGGGGGTAGATAGATAGATAGAGGGGGTGTATGGGGGTAGATAGATAGATTAGATAGATGAAAATTGCTGATATTGAGAAAAGATCATCTTTTTTGTTTAAAAATATTGTGTTTGAAAAATGTCAGCCAGCTCTCTGCACACCCAAACGCTGCCTCCGCTGTCTGCATTGCTAGGACTAGCCGTGTAGTGTCCTGCTGCCTCCCCACTGCCGGAGCCTTTCCCCGCCGCCTCCCCATTTCCCGAGCCTTTCCCCACTGCCTGTAGCGACCCGCCCCAGTGCGTGTGGACACAGCCTGCCTTTCCCTGGGGCGTGTAGCTACATGGACCCTGCATGCTGCCGCAAGCGCAGGCAAATGTAGACAAGGTCGTAGGCCGATCAGAGCACGCTAACAGACCAGGGCGTCCACACTGGCGCCGCAGCGCTCCAGCGGGGGCGCACAAAACGTTATTCCACTCGCCGAGGTGGAGTACCAGGAGCGGGCCAGCCGCGGAGTCAGAGCGCTCTGCGTGCCTCGCCAGTGTGGACGGGGAGTGAGCTAGTGCGCCCGGGGCTCCTTTAATGCGCTGTAACTCGCAAGTGTAGCCAAGCCCTTGGTCTCTGCCCCACACCCCATTCAGGAAAGTCCTTAGCACCTAGCACTTAGCACCAGATTAAGCACATGTTTAACGTCCCATGGACTTCAACGGAGCTGCAATGGGCTTACAGTTAAAGACAGACAGAAGGACTTTCCTGAATTGGGCCCCACAGAGCATAGAATCTACACAGAGTTTATATTATTAATAACCATCCTCTTTGTTTTCTGAAAGGGGCTATTTTACTACCATTTGTGGAAGCTCTTGTAGGCCCAATCCTGCATTTTCAGGGAAGTCCATGGGGGATTTGGGTACATAAAGAAATTAGAATTGGACTCAAAAAAAGAATATATTCTATTTAATATTGTCTTAGCTCCTACAGGGTGTAATGCCAGGTGTAAACCCACCGAAATAAGCGTGGTTACACCAGAGATGAATGTGGCCGTTACGCTTTAAACATATTTTCCCAGGGTTGTCTTAGCTTTCGTTAATTCATGAGGCAGATGGAAGAAGCTTCTTCTCCATCCAGTTGAGAAAAAGCTCTTTCTTTGATCAAACCGGTGATCAAATCGCGATGGGTAAAATGTCAAGATACATCAAATTAGAGGAAGGAACGCTGGTGATCTGAACGACTTGCCCAGCAAAATCTCCCAGCCCCCTAATTTCCATAGTTAATACTTATCTCCAGAACTGGTCAAAGTTGGGAATTTATGTCCCATAGGAAATGCTGAGATTTTTGTCCTGAATCGGGACAAAAAGTCAAAACCTCAGCACTTTTGCAAAATTATATATTCCAAAAATATTTTGTTTTGACTTTATCATTTTGATTATGTATTATATGAACATAAAAGTCAAAACTCTAATGCGGAAAGAAGTTCTGATCACTTCAATATGTTCCTGCAATGCGTTTCATTTTTTATCGAATCAGCATGTTCCAACTTGAAACGGTTCTACTGGAAAGTTTTCAGCTAGCTCTATTTATCTCCTGGGTTTGGAGATCAGCCTGGAACTATCACAAAGATGCTCTCTCCCATAGGATTTCTGCTGAATCCAGTTTCAACTGGAAGCAGTGAGAGGGCTATGTGAACTATATAGCCACACAGAGCCTAGTGCCTCCAGATGACCTGTAACCCAAAATGGCGGCACAAATACTCTCCCCAACTCCAGGCTGCAATCCTATCTGACTCTGGGTGCCACAGGGCTATAAACAAAAATGAATATCCAAACTGATCTGCCCTACTTCCCAAACTTTTGAGAAGGTCTCGAGAGCCTCAGAAGCAGCGGAAGGTAGAGAGGTTGTCACTGTCTGAGAGAATTGCCAGCAGCCATCTTGGGTAGGTGTGCGATGGATATGTAAAGGTTAGGATGCTTTCTATCCCGAGAGGTAGTGTGGTACAGTGGGTTGAAAATCAGGAGTTCTGGTCCCATCACTGTCCTGCTGCGTGACCCTTGGCAAGTCACTCGTCTCCTGCCATTTTTCCTTCTTGCCAAGTTAGACTGTGAGTTCTCTGGGGCAGGGGCTGTCTCTTCTTATAGGTATGTACTGCGCCCAACACAATGGAATCACAATCTCAGTTAAGGCCTCTAGTAAGATCATTGCTACTGTAATATAAATAATAATCGTCCTGAGTCATTTGTGTCTCTGGATCCAAACTTCCCCAGAACTCCGAGGTATTTGTATTTGGTGTTCTGGATAGGACCAAGACTTGGAATATGGGTCTATGTCTGTTTCCAGATCTGTGGTTCCCTGAGGTTGGAGGTGAAACCAGGATTGAGCCCTTGGGCTCCAAACTATACCTGAACCATGGGGGAGTCCTCTAAATAAAGTCCCTCACGCCAGCTCTAGCTGTCTGCAGTTGGCTTACAATAGACTGAGTTTGCTATACATTGTATGTACTGATGAGTACTTTCTTGTTTTCAGGACTCCCTGCTGTAATTGTCACAGTGTGGGCCAGTGTGAGGGCCAATCTAGCGGACACAGAGTAAGTCTTGGTTGGATTCTGTGTTGTTTTTCTCCTGTTCTTGTGTTACGTCTTTGCCGCATTTTTGGAACCGAGAGGTTTGTGGATGAATTACTGACCCCGGGGGAGGGTAGGGGACTAGATAAGGCTGCAGATCTGAAGCAATCTTAAAATGAAGGCAGGAAATGCACCAAGCAGGGGATGAAATTCTGTAGTTCTGTTGTAACTCTCCTGGCTTGTCTTTAGTTTTAAATAATTTGACCAATTTGTGGTCACCTACAACTTCACAGCTGGCACATTGGGACCGCTTGGAAGTCTGCATCAAGCTTAGGGATAGAACTGTGATTCTTGTGTAACCCACACACCTCCTGGATGTGGTGATCTGTCCCTTCTAGTGGCACAAAGACCACTTAGAAATTAATATGTTTGCTACAACCTTAGCTAATTGCCGTGTGGCTTGAGGCTCATGCATTTAGCTCCAGAGGTCCCAGGTTCGATCCCCCAATGACGACCGGGGTCTGTCGGTATTGCACTCCACAAGCATAGACCTCTAACACTTGAGCTAAAAGAGAATCATCCATTTGCTTGTACATTACACGGCTTATGACACACATCTGAGTAGTTCCAATCCCATCCAGCAGAGGCCAGTACTGCACTTCACTCACTTCTCAACTCCTTTTCCCATTTACATGGGGTCGGAGGCAACCATGGTTCTTCACCACTCATTCCGGTCCATGGTGTGGGTTCGTAGGTCTTGGAGTTACAATCTTTTCATCTTCAAACTTCTCTTGACAGTCTTTCCATCGTATCCTTGATCTTCCATGTCCTTTCTGACTGTCTCATTCCTCCCAGGCTTTCTGTGCTAGTTGTTTGCCTCCCTTTCTTATCAGTTGTCCAACCCTCATCAAATGTGTGCTCTCCAGCCTATCACTGAGAGTCCCAAGTACTTTCTCCCTAATTTCTTCCATGAGTACTCGCTACCCTCCGCTTGCTTGCTGTTCTCTTCAGCATATTACTTTCTACTACCTGTATCATCCTTTCTTCCAGCTTCATAAGACCCACAGTTTCCAAACCATAGAGCAGGCAGGGACAAACATAGGCAGCACCCGCTTCTCCTTTCAGTTTGTTACTTAATTGCCGGTCCCACAATACTCCTGCCGTCTTTTTCAGTGCCGCCCATGCACACTGAGTTCTTCTGTTCAGTTCCCCAGCAGCAGTATGTGTATTTCCCAAGCACACAGCTTCTTTCTTCTGATTCAGCTTCTCTCCAGAAACTTTAATCGACAGCTCTACTCCCATTTTCCCTACTTGCATAACTTCTGTTCTCTATGTGTTTACCTTCAAACCATGGTCTTCAACCACAGATTTGGGTGAGTGGGGCTTCAACTCACTCTGATACCGTATTTACCACTTCCTCTTTGCTGTCAGCCAAAAGGGCGAGGTCATCAGCACACATTAGTTTTCTCTGTGTCTCCACAGGCTTCATTCTCTGACTAATTAACTCCATAATTAGGATGAAGAGAAGCGGATTCCGCACACTACCTTGTCTCAATCCCCCTGTCACCTCAAAAATCTCTGAAATTCCATGTTTGTTACCCCCTTAGCTCTTGACCCTCAGTACAGTTCCTCTACCATCTCCACTTCTCAAAGTTCCCCTCCCACCCATCTCAATACTCCGAACACCAACCCCTGAAGAATCGAGTCATAAGAGCTGCCATATCGGGTCACACCATGGTCCACCTTGCCCAATATCCTGTCTCCAACAGTGGCCCATATCAGAGCTTCAGGGGGAGTGTACAGAACAGAGCAATTATAGAGTGATCCACCCTATCTTCACCTCCAAGCTTCTGGTAATCAGAGGTTTAGGATCACTCCAAGCATGGGGTTGTTTCCCTGACCATCTTGATTAATAGCCATTGATGGACCTATCCTCCATGAACTTATCCAGTTCTTTTTTGAACCCAGTTATATACTTTTGGCCCTCGCAACATCCCATGGCAATGAGTTCCACAGATTAGTTGTGCAGCGTGTGAAAAAGTACTTCCTCTTATTTGCTGGATGCTTTCTCAAGCTCAATAAATTCTATATAGCAGTTATGCCCTCCATTTACCATGCTGTCAAACTTACGTCTCAATGCAAATACTATGTCTATAGTACTCTTTCCCTTCCCAAAGCCATGTTGCGCCTCTCCTATGTTTTCCTCAACCTTGCACCTCCACCTGGCCTCCCAAAACTCTCTCAAGGACTTTAAGAGGCTGTCTTAACAGGGTGATGCCCCTGATAGGTGTTTGGATCATTTTTATCACCCTTACCCCTCCAAAGAGGCACAGTCAATCTTGTTCTCCACTCATCAGATATCCTAGGTTGATCTCAGCAAACACGTAGTAACCTGTGAAGCCACTTGATTCTGGTATCTCCAGCTGCATTGAACATATCAGCACTTATTTCGTCTTCACCAGTTGCTTTACCATTCTTCATCGTATTTAGTACTTTTTCTCCTTCCTCCACAGCAGTGGTGGGCAACCTGTAGACTGCAGCTCCCATTGGCCGGAACGGTGAACCGCAGCCACTGGGAGCTGCGGGCGGCCGTGCAAATGTAAACCTGATTACCCTGACGGGCCGCGTGCGGGCCACAGGTTGCCCACCACTGCTCTACAGACATTGAAACCTTTTGAGATCAGTACTACACACAGAGTAATAGAAATGCAGGGCTGAAAACGACCTTGAGAGGTCATTTTACCCATCCCCCCATGCTGAGGATTAGGCATACCTAGATTATCCCGGACAGGTGTTGGTCTAACACACTAGCCAGTTGAACCAGCACAAGGCAGCTACTCTACACTCAGCCCCCTCACCCCCAAACCCACTGCCGATTTCAGCACAAGCTGAACATACTTAGCGCTGACTTCTGAAATTTGCCACCTTTTCAGTCAGAGGCTCTCCGGGCACCGGGTGGGGGATGGCTGTAGCCCCAGATACAGTAGCTGTGCAGCATAGTTTACATGCACGATATACATCCATATCTGAAACCCTGCTACCAGTACGTTCCTATCCGACAAGCACAGCGTAACCTAACCGCACTCCCTAGTGCCTGTGACTTAGATCACCACTCAGCTCATTAGAGGACAACATATCCCTCGTCACCTTGACGCGGGGCATTTGCGAACACACGCCGTGTAAAAACCTTCCGTTCTTGTCGGGGCTTTCGCCACCCCTTTTATTTGCTCTCCTCAAACATCCGCACGGAGCAGACGCTGGCCCCGGACGTGAAAACCACTGCTGTGGTGTGGTGCCAACAGAGGGCTACAGACCCTTTCATTTCTTGATTGTTGGAGCACATCCAGTCCACAGCAGCGTGTGAAGCCATGATTACCATCGGACGGTCTCACTCAGTGGCCTATATCAAATATCTTTGGAGGCCTCCGTCCAGTTCCCAGCAGAGGGGAGGTGACCACATCAGAAAACCCACCACCTCAATCAGTGCTCCCTCCCGCTATTGGCAGCCGAAGCAGAGAGGCCAAGGATTGGCTAGGCAAGGAGAATGAACCTCCTGCAGGGTAGGGTTGAGGCTCATTGGCAGAGCAGAAGGAGGGGATACATGCAGCTGTCTCAACAGAGGGCTTCATCCTGCAGGGCAGCGAGGGCAGAAACTTCTACCACCGCAGCATCTACATGGGCCTCGTCTACACACAAAGCATTAACTGTAGGTCTGATTTTTAAAGCCAATTGAGTTAAAGCCCTCTGTGGACACTCTTAACTTTAATTTAGACCTGTGTAATTAACAACTAGTGTGGGTAAATTTGCAAGCACAAGATGGAACCAGTTTTAAACCAGTTTAAGTCTGTCCACACAGGGCTTTGTACTGGTTTAAAATCCCACCTTTAGTTAGATATGTGCAGCTTCTGTGT
Organism: Chelonia mydas; assembly: GCF_015237465.2. Lineage (NCBI taxonomy): Eukaryota > Metazoa > Chordata > Testudines > Cheloniidae > Chelonia > Chelonia mydas. The sequence continues at coordinate 256,671,384 of NC_057850.1, forward strand.
GTAGGCCCAGGCCTAAGGAAATGAATCCCAATGTGGCTTACTGAACCCTGGCTATTACAGACCGGGGTGGAGAATTCCAGTTCAAAGAGGATTGGACACCAGCCTTGATGATGCAAAAAGAACAAGTCCCTGAAATCTTCCGAGAGTAATGTCCAACTGCCACAGATCTCAGTGCATCTTAAGCATTAAATACCTTTGAGGATCAGGGCCTAAGATTTTAAATACATTTAAAATTGGCTTTTAAAAGCAAATGGTAGGGATAAAAGGAGGCTGGTTTTGATGCCAATCATTGCTGATGGGAGGGAGAAGGGATGGCTTGGGTTGGGCTTGGGTTGGTTCCACACACACATAGGGCATTGCAGGGTTCCTGTTTTCAGCACTGAGTTCCAAACAGGAAAATGAGGCTATTTGCCTGGGCAGATGAGGATTTACTGATGTGGTGCCAATCTCTTCCTAGGTGTTGGGACTTGAGTGCCAGCAATTTACAATGGATTTTTCAGGTGCCCCTCCTGGTAGCTATTGTGGTGAGTACTGGATTTTGATTTGGGGTGGCAAGGGGGACGGGAGCCCAAACTAAGCAGCTGGAAGAAAGAAACTCAGCCTGTGATCCCAAACTTTTTAATAAAATAAACACATAGGTCAGGATTTGCAAAAGTGACTAGTGATTTTGGGGTAGGGGCTCAACTCTGTGGGGGTTGACTTGACAAGTCATAAAGGGGCCTGATTTTCAGACAGTGCTGAGCTCCTGTCCTCTAAGAATCAAGGTGTTTCCAGCCCACATGGTACCGGAAAGCCCAGGAGAGGAAGAGGATGATCTTGCCAAGCATCTGCACCAAAGAAGATCCAATTAAACCTTCCAATGTAGGGTCCTCATGCAAACTGAACCTTTGCATTTTGACTGCCATTAGTGCTTATGCTGGATTTACTCCCTGACCCAGCTTGTTAAAGGAGGGGAATAGCAAGTCTCAGAACAATCACTGCTGATCGGTTCCAAGTGTCATTAACCAAGCATCAGTAGGAGAGCAGCTCAGCCTCCCACACAGAGGGCAGCAGACGGAGTTATAGAATGGAAAACATCAAGGTCTAGGAATGACCCAGACCTCTTATGAGGCAGGTATGGTCAGCATTATACAGATGGGATTACTCACCTGAAGGAAGTAATGTTGGTTCTTTCGTGTTTGCAAGATTAGGGTCTTAGTTATCCTGGGAAATCTGTCTCAATTTGTATTGTATAAATGATCTCCTCTTTCTTTCCCCAACTTTTCCCCTCCACCCTGTCTTCTGACAGATAGATGATAAAGAGAGAGATTTTCTCTACCCACACATTTTAGTTCTCCTCTGTGCATGCATACAATTCTCTGTGCATATTGCATTAAAGAGTCTTTCCACTGACTTCAGAGAGCTTTGAATCAGTCCGAATGGCCTTGATTCTTCTGAATTACAGATCACGTGACAGAGCAGTGTGGGTGAGAGGAGACTCAGGCCTTCTGCATATGGAACCTTCTGAAGTAAATGTAATTAGCAGAGCTGATCGAGGAAATTATTTTTTATTTTCTTCCCTTGTTAAAATTTTGTATCGACGGAAATTCTCCAACTGGCTCTGGTGGTTCCTTCTGTGCATTGGAAGGAGCAAAGTGCCAAGACCACACAATGATCATTTGAAATAAAACTGTAGGATGGAAGACACACTTCAGATCATTCAAATGGTTGATTGCCAGCAACCCCATTGCATTTAATTTAAAGCCCAGTTAGTAGACGACAAAGGGCTGAATAGATGTTTCTCCTTGTAAAGAGAATGCTTCTTCATGAGGTTCTACAGGGCTATTTACAAATGCAACTATTTATCGTGCAAACATATTCTGTGGGTTGTTTCCATTTAGTCTGTGTGAGTTCCTATTGCACGCTTGTCTGCCTTTTCAGCCTCCACACTGGCTTGTCATCTGTTTCTGGACAAAGTTTTGCATTTTCTGGATGAGCTCTCAGACAGTTCTGGTTCTAAGGGGCTCCACTGCACTGGTAACTTAGAAGTCATTCAGTTGTTTGCATTTCCTTCAAAGCTTTGCTGGTGTTTTAGGAAAAACAAGAGGAATGACCTTGCTTGTTTCCTTCATATTGGGATCACAGGTTCTATGGCAATACAGTAGCCATCAGGAAATACAAGGTTTGGTGAAGGACTGCAAAGAAACAAACACAAGTCATAGACGGTCTAATGGTTTGGCCATTGTTAGCTGGAGAGAAAGGATGGCCTTGTGGCATAGCCGCTGAGTTAGGAGTCAAGATTTCTGAGTGAAGTTCCTGCCTCTGCCCAGACTTTCTGTGTGACCTTGGGTCCGTCACTTAAGAGTGAAATCCTGGCTCCGTTGAAGTCAATGGCAAAACTCTCATTGATTTCTATGGGGCCAAGATTTGCCAGTTACCGCTCTGTGCCTTGTGTATCCATCTGTAAAATGGCAGTAATAAGACTCCCGTTCCTCCCTCTGTAGTCTGTCCTATCTATTTAGATTGCACATTCTTCAGGGCAGAGACTGCCTCTTATTCTGTGCCTTTGCACAGCCCCTAGCACAAGGGGGCCCTGATCTCTGCTGGGGCCCCTATGCCCAAGTAATAAACTCTGCAGAAAAATGTAGACCAGTTTCACACAGAGCCCTAGCCCATGGAGATACTTTATCCCTTTCCCTATTGCTTTTCCTTCGCACCACATTTCTCGTGATCTATCTTTGAACTTGCTTTAAAGGCTGTTGAAAGATGCTGGCTTGACAGCCACAGAGACTAAAACCCCTATGCACAGAGTAGGTCCAGCAAGGGCAGAGGCTGTGCAAGCTGCTTCCATTCCACCGTGTCCTGCCAGCAGGCCTCAGTCCTGATATAGAGGCACCTGACTGGTGTGTGGGGAGGGAAAGAGTCATTCAGACTTCAGGATGAATTTCAGTCACCTGTTTGGAAGGCTCTGTTCTCTCAGCCATTTTGAGGCACTCACATGCTCAGTGATGGGCAGGGCCCTACAAAATTCCCAGTCCTGAAAAACACGTCATGGACCGTGAAATCTGGTCTCTCACCGTGAAATCTGGTCTTTTGTGAGTTTTTACCCTGTACTATACAGATTTCACGGGGGAGACCAGCATTTCTCAAATTGGGGGTCCTGACCCAAAAGGGAGTTGCAGGGGGGTCACAAGGTTATTTTAGGGTGGTCACAGTATTGCCACTCTTAGTTCTGGGCTGCCTTCAGAGCTGGGTGGCTGGAGAGCGGCAGACGTTGGCTGGGCACCCAGCTCTGAAGGCAGCACCCTGCCAGCCGCAGCGCAGAAGTAAGGGTGGCAATACCAGACCAGGCCATCCTTACTTCTGCGCTGCGGCTGGCAGTGGCTCTGTCTTCAGAGCTGGGCTCCCGGCCAGCAGCTGCCGCTCTCCAGCTGCCCAGCTCTGAAGGCAGCACCGCCCCCAGCAGCAGCGCAGAAGGAAGGGTGGCAGTACCACAACGCCCCCCCCCCCACACACACACACACTCACACACAACTCCTTTTTGGGTCAGGACCCCTACAATTACAACACCCTGAAATTTTAGATTTAAATAGCTGAAATCATGAAATTTATGATTTTTAAAATTCCATGACCGTGAAATTGACCAAAAAGGACTGTGAATTTGGTAGGGCCCTAGTGATGAGCATGGTGGAAAGACAAAATTCACCCCAGTGCCCCATCAAATCTCACTGAAGTAGGGCTGGCCGGAAAACAAAAATTCCACTTTGTGAACAATTCCCAGGTTTTGAAATCTGTTGTTGTTTCGCATTGGGGTGAAGAAGAGAACTTCCTAAATGTGGGTCTTCCATACCCAAGGCAAATGCCCTACCCCGCTGGGCTCTGGTGTCAGGCTTTCTTTCGATCTCTCCTATTGGAGCTGTTCTATTGTATGTAAATAACTACATGTTCATTGGGACAAAAAAAGTAATCGACTCTATAGCCTCATGGTTAGGACATTGGAGTGGGATGGGGAAGACCAGGTTTTGCCTCCATGCTCGTCCCAATGTGGAGTAGGAGCTTGAACCTGGGTCTTCCATCTCCCAGGTGAGGGGCTAGCTATTGGCTATTCTGGGGTATGGTTTTGGTTCTGTCCCTAGTTTTGATCAAAAGTTCCATCCTGCAGCTGGGAAAGCTTCATTGAAACCAATACATTTCCAGGAAAAGTTTTGGTTTGGACAAATCAGCATTTTCATTGAAAAATTCCCTGTAGTCACATAGTTTTTAAATAGAGCCATGGCCGTTGCGTGGGCTCCTTGCTCAGGAGTGAATTTCACCTTAACTGCCTAGATATCGTCACACGTGCCTGTTACCACCATGAGACAATAACAAGGCTGGACGTGATGAGGTCTGCTAGGGACCAGAAAAAAGGGGTGACCCTTCCTTATCTCCATGGCACAAGATCAAGCAGAGAGCACTCTTCTCAGACACAGTTGGCCTGAGCTTGCTAAATTGCTGAGCTGCTCGCGAAGGAGCTGTGTACCTTCACCTCCTCCCGTCGGAGCTGAGGATGCTCTCTGGAAACATCTGGGAGGACAGGGCCCTGGGGAAAGGCGCCATCTCGAACCAGTAGCGCCGCAGGTTTTGGTTTTATGATTAAAAAAAAATCTTTCTCTTTTCCAGGTAAATTTTATTCTTTTTATCAATATTATCCGAGTCCTAGCAACCAAGCTACGGGAGACAAACGCAGGGAGGTGTGATACGAGACAACAGTACAGGTGAGTCTCCTTTCCCTTCCGGCATGAGACAGCGAGAAGCACGGGATGGGCTTGATAGCCTGGGAGATCAAAGTCTCATAATCACCTACAGAGCAGGGACAGCGCACATGCAGCCTCAGTCACTGCCCTTCTCCTTCTGCTTTCCACCGAGCCAGCTAGAGTTCCAATGGAGCAGCAGTGCGTGGCGTACCAGGGGCATTGCAAGCCTCCTCTCAGTGGTCCCTTAAAGAGGGTAGATCCTAGCCTGGAGGGACCAGCTGATAGGCTGAGGGGAGTTCAGCCTCCAAGGTCAGTTTGGCTCATGGCCTCTCTGCTGGCATGGCCATCAAGGGCTAACGATGACAGTGGTATTTGTGATATGGACACCTGCACCATCTATTGAGGAGACCACCAACAGCTGTTGGGTAGGAAGAGTGACTGGCCCAGTGGCTAAGGCTCTGGGCTACTACTCAGGAAACCTCAGTTCTAGTCCTGGCTCTCCTGTGTGATGCTGGGGAAGTTCCGTTCTTTGTCTGCCTTGTCTATTTAGAGTTCAGGGACTGTCTCTTATGTTATGTTTGCACAGAGCCAAGCACAATAGGGTCCCGATCTCACCACCATAGTGCCTCTGTCCTTTACCGTGACCCAAATAATTAATAATAATGATTTTCAATCACTACCGCCCTGGGTTGACTTTGAACCAATGGCATAAAGCAAAAGGCTGTACCATAAAATCCCATCCTTCCTTTTTATACTTTTTCCCTCCCTTGTTTTCGAAACCTTGACTGGCGATTGCTCAAGTGAAGAAAGATTCCCAACTATTCACAGGAAGTTTGGAGTTTCGTCTTGGGTTTTCTTGTTTGTTTGGGATTGGGTTTTTTTCTGTTCCTTTCCCCTTGACAATGAAGCATATTTGCAATGTAGTCAAAGTTTGACTGTGAAAGGAAATAGCTGAGAGACCTCCACAGCTAGAGAACTCCCAGGGCGTTTGTAGGCTCAAGTTCAAATGATTCAGCACACAACATCCAGAGGAGAGAGAGCAAAATAATTCAGGGCGATATCACTGAAAAGCAGGGTTCCAAGGTCGCCCCTACCGGCTTGCTCCCAGAAGAGCATCCAAAAGTGAGATAATACTTAGTCCTAACGTGAGTGCAGGGGACTGGACTTGATGAGCTCTCGAGGTCCCTCCAGTCCTATGATTCTGTTTCATTGGAAAGTGGGCCTGGAATTTGGCATCAAAATGCAAAGGTTTGTTCTGCTGCCATGTCACAGCCAAGACTTATCTGTTTGTTTATTTCTCACTTGGAGAGGCTCGCTATTAATTATGGCTTGGACAGGCTCAGCTCTTTTGATTTTTTAATCCTCACAGAAATTGTCAGTCATTGGACAGCGAAAGCACCAGGCCTCCTGGCAACGCTGCCCCCTCGCTAATTGCCTCCATTTGGCAATTGCCGTAACCATTGGCAGTTGTTTCAATCCCTGGATTGGCATAATTTCCAGCCAGTGGGATTCAAGGGATGAACCCAGCCAAATGTTAGGGTCTGGGTTGTAACTAAGGTGCACAGGCTCCTGCTGAGGTGGAGTTGCACCTCCATCTAGGCTAGGGGACCTCCAGCGCACATTCCGCCCCAGGGAAACACAAGGTGATAGCAGACAAGCTGCCCCATTCCATAGGATGGCGTAGCATTCTCTCTCCTGTACCCCTACCAGGGAGGTCAGCATCCATCCAGCTCTGCTGATCTCCTCCATTCCATCTCCCACCAAGGATGCTAGTGCCCCAGGGGATGCAAGCATGGCACAGTCTTGGAAGTCTCCCTTCTTGTCCCATCTGAGCATAGGCAGTCTGGCCCTAGATATGGAGCAGCACCATCCTTCCTTTCCAGGGATTTTTACTGCTGGTGGAAGGTACCAGCTTGACAGGCCTGGAGACTGGATATCCACAATCAGGCACATCATGGGCAGCAGCCGTGCAAGCTTCCCCCTCCCCCCAGCACCATTTCACCACTTCACCTCAATCCAGACCCTAAGGAGGCCCAGAGGATAATTCAGACTCTTGACTTTCTCCATGTGTTTCTCTCCTTCTCCTGTTCCTACAGGAAGCTGCTGAAATCTACCCTTGTCCTTATGCCTCTGTTTGGAGTTCACTATATAGTTTTCATGGCTTTGCCATATACAGAGGTGTCAGGGATTCTTTGGCAAGTTCAAATGCACTATGAAATGCTGTTCAACTCTTTCCAGGTAATGTACCCTGTTAAACTTTCTGGGCATTTTAAGAGCAAAGTAGTAGGTGTTCGGTGGTACGGAAGATGGACATCAAATGTGTTCTGTTTTGGGAGAAAGGATTTTTAGTAGGTGCCAAGTTACACTCCCAAGACTTAATGGCTCTACTTTGGTGCTGGGTGAAGTATGTATTTGCAAACCGTGTTAGGGTACTTTGGGACAACGTGTCAGGCAAATAATTTTATCGTTTTATGGTCATTTGTCGACCAAAAGCCCTTGAGATCCAGGTTGGATCCTCAGCTGGGATAGGTCAAGAGAGCTGCATGGATTTAAACCAGTTGGCCTCAAAGTAGCTTATCCTAGTCCTACAAACAGATCCGCTACCATGAACCGCAGCAGCCCACTGAAGTCGAGGATAAGCAGGGGCATAATGCAGATCTGAGTGCAGGATTGGGATCTTTTAGCCAAAATGAGTGCAGCCATATGATGAAAATTGTGTTGCATGCCCACTGCACAGCCCTTCCTTAAGGACAACCTACTGACCCATGGTTTAAAATCTTAAGTGACTGACTAGCATGGCTGACATGAAGCTGGGAAGGTAGAACTGGGCTCAGACAAACTCTGGATCCAAAGGGCAGGGAAATGCAGATTCAGACGGGACCTGAAATGGGAGGACCTGGCCTTTCGTTCTTTGCACACCCAGAACTCCCATTTGGGTGCAAAGGGAATGCATGACTGGGTCCCAAAACTGGGTTCTCATCTCATCTGATCCTGGATTTCCCACATCCCAACTGACTGTCCGAACACTGGGCTATGCAGTCAGTCTCTCCCCACCTCCCCCCAAATATTTATTTATACAAAGTGGAACAGCTCCAACAAGCAAGTGTGAGAAAGCTCCACCCCAGAGTAGTCCATAGACGCAGCGATTAGGCCACTCGCCTGGGACCTAGCAGACTGAGGTGCAAGTCCCTGCTCTGCCTGGTTCAGAGTAAGGATTTGAACATGGGACTTCTGCCTCCTCGCAAAGGGCCCTAATCACTTGAGCTAGGGGATCTTCTTAGAGCTCTAGGTTTTCTGCAAAAAATTTCTAAAGGTTTTGGGTTCATCCTGATGCGAAACAGGAACATTTCTGAAAGCTTGAAAAATTTTCCCAGGGCAGGAAAATGACCTGGGACAGTGGTGAGCAGCTGCTCTTCCAAAGCCTTTACAGGACATCTGCAACAGGAAACAAATGTTTATTTTCTGCCACAGCCCAGAACAGATGCGCCAGCCAGCCAGTGCACATAGGATGCGTTAAATGCGGGTTAGCTGGTAGCCTGGAGGACAGTCATTAATGGTCACCTGTTTCTTGTAGGCTGCTAGACAATAGGAGTTTTCCTGGTTTGCACTGGTTTTTAGCTGGGGTAAGCTGGTGTTGCTCCATGGCCATCAGTGAAACTATGTGGATCTGGGCCACGGTGTCAGTGAATAGACATTGAGATGCAGCAGGATAAATGTTAAAGTGTTGTTTCATCTTCTTTCCAGGGATTCTTGGTTGCCATCATATACTGTTTTTGCAATGGAGAGGTGAGTGTCTTTGGTTCTTAATGATCCTCTTTCATTAGAAATAGAGTCCAAATATCTACAGTCAGCTAGTCCTCCTGGGGTTAACTCTACTGAGGTCCATGGAGTTAGGCAAGCAGAGACTTAGACCCTTGGTATAGAAATGTCTCCACTGCTTTGCGCCTTTCATAGTCATTTCCCCCTGGGCAAAGTGGATCTAAAATGCTGCCAAATGAGAATTCATTCAAACTGGGTGTAAATCATGACTGTTCTGATCCGGTAACGTTTTGCACCCCCTCTGCACCAGGGTAAATGAGAGCACCAGGGACAAGATGGTGGAGAATCAGGCCTATACCATCTGAGCCATTTAGGGGAAGATTATTGACAGCCCAGATGGAAGAGCCTCCCACAGCAGCAATCCCTGTGCTTTGGGGAACTCCAGATCCGTTCGCTTCCTCCCCGCTTGCAGATTCTTGGAGGCAGGGAGGCCAGGGCCCCACTCTTTCAGCACGGGGGGGGCGGTACATTAGGGTGAGCTGTCGGGTCCATCCGAATGACTGGAGCAAAGTAGGCACTCTAAGGCCTGGTCTACACTAGTGGAGGGGATCGACTTAAGATACGCAACTTCAGCTATGAGAATAGCGTAGCTGAAATGGACGTATCTTAGGTTGACTTACCTCGCGTCCTCACGGCGCAGGGTCGACTGCCGCCGCTCCCCCGTTGACTCCACTTCCACCTTTCGCCGTGGTGGAGTACAGGAGTCGATGGCAGAGCGATCGGGGATCGATCACTAGGTAGTGTAGACGTACCCTCAGAATCATAGAAGTGTAGGACTGAAAGGGACCTTGTGAGAGGTCTTCTAGTCCAGTTTACTGCATTCAAGGCAGGGCTACATAATAACTAGACCATCCCTGACAGGTGTTTTTCTAACCAGCTCTTAAAAACCCTGCAGTGACGAACATCCCACAACCTCCCTAGGCAATTTGTTCTAGTGCTTAACCACCCTGACAGTCAGGTAGTTTTTCCTAACGTCCAACCGAAACCGCCCTTGCTGCAGTTTAAGCCCACTGCTTCTTGTCCTTCATGGACCAGGTGAGATTGTGTCTGCCTGGGCCCAGTCTTCCCACGGCTTCTGGGAGAAGCTGTTCTGCCCTCTACGCAGGCCTATATAAGTGCCACTATGACCTTGCCCTTGAAATGTAGCCCACTACTTGTTAATGTTGAGTTACTTCACCAGCCTCTAATCCTTCTGGTCACTCACGCTCTTGTCCTGCATCGTCAGCAATGCCCACTCTGGGGGATGGTTGTTTGTAGTTCTTCTTGGAGCAGCAGGGAGCGCTCAGGTGGAGTTGAATCACCAGGCTGCCATTTTACCCTCTGGTAAAATGCATAGGGATTCAGGCCAGAATGGACCACTGTCATCATCTGCAGCATAACACAGGCCAGTGAACCTTACCCGGTGATTCTTACATCAAGCCCAGTAGCTTGTGTTGGAAATAGAGCGTAATCATTTAGAAAGACATCCAGTTTCAATGGAAAAACTCCAAATGACAAGAATCCACTCCATCCCTCGGTGAGCTACTCCAACAGTTAATTACTGTCTGTGTCAAAAATGGCCATATTGTTTCCAGTTGGAACGTTGCTGACTTCACCTTCCAGGCATTAGATCTTGTTTTGCTAGATTAAAGAGCCTTCTGCTACCCAATACCTTCTCCCTGTGTCAGAATTTAACAGACCATGATCAGCTTGCTTCTTCACATTCTCTTTGATAAACTACCTATAGACTGAGCTCCCGCAATCTCTCATGATAAGGCATATTTTGCAGATCGCTCGTTCTTCTTGTAGATCATCTCTCCAGTTTTGCTGTTGATATTGCCACTCTTTGGAGAGGGTACAAAACCCAGGCCTTGCCAACTTGTAGCCATTCAAAATCCAAGGACGTTTGTTTCTGGAGAGTAGAGGTGTTAACGCAGGCGTCCTGGCCATGTTTCAATCTGGATAATGACTTTCTGCCATCCTAAATCTCCATATTAGTCCAGACCAAGTGCTTGATTTAAATACTAATGCTGCAATGGGACCCGAGGCAAAGAACAAAACTAGTGGCCTAGCTAAGAAAGCCTAATGGAGAAACATTCATCATGGCCTGATAGCAACTGCCATGTGGCATGGTAAAAACATTCACTCAAGATTAAGAGATTCCAAGGTCAGATGGGACCACTGATTACTGCACTGTGTGTTACCGATGCTGGCTCTAAATGAAGGGCTGGGTGTTGTTGGCTGGTTGGTTGATTGGCCAGGTGTTTTTTTTTTGGGGGGGGGGGGGCGGGGGGGGGGAGGGAGGGGTAGGCTTGGATATGGAGAACAAACGATTTGAATGATCCTAATATATCAGAAGTTTACTATACTATTTGAAAAGAGTTTGCAGTAAGGTAAGGTAGCTTCTTTTGGGACTGAGCCTTTCGGCATTTTAGCTAGCAGGCAGTGGTTTGGTTGCTTACGGCTCAGAGAGGACTCCAGATAGACAGCTGGGAAGGGAAATCTGGAGGGGAAGGTCACGCGTCTTCCACAGCAGTAAGAGATAAAGTGAAGGAGAGAGAGCACCAATCAGTTAGGGACACATAATGGGGCCAGATCCTTAGGTGGTGTAAATAAGTGTATGTCCACCAAAGTCAATCCAAAGTCCACTGAAGTCAGGGGAGCTGTGCCACCTAAGAGATGGGAAAGACCTAACAGGCCTTCCAGTCCATCCCAGGCTGCCACTTGGCCCAGTCGAGTGATAAATGGTGCAACCAGCGGGACTTCCACCATTTCCCTCAGCAGACCATTCCACAGTCTCATTTATCCTGCCACTAAGGGGTGGTTCATGATATCCAGCATAACTATCCCTTTGTCCCCATTTGCATCCCATTACTACTAGTAATCCCCCAGCCATCATCTCTATCTACACTACCTCCTTCTGCAGCCCAGTCACCAGCGTCATCCCTTTATTCCTCACTCACGATTTTCCCTCTCTTTTCTCTCCACCTCTTCAGGTTCAAGCCGAAATAAAGAAGTCATGGAGCAGGTGGACTTTAGCCCTTGACTTTAAAAGGAAAGCACGAAGTGGGAGCACGACATATAGTTATGGACCCATGGTCTCCCATACCAGCATAACTAATGTAACCACCAGAGGGGCACTTGCCCTACATCTCAATACGAGACTTGTTCCTGGTGCCCTCAACGGACACCGAAATTTGCCAGGCTATGTCAAAAATGGCTCAATTTCCGAAAACTCCATGCCTTCTTCTGGGCCAGAGCAGTACAACAAAGAAGAGGAGTACCTGAATGGCTCTGGACTTTATGATGGAGACAGACCCACGGTACTTGTTGAAGAAGAAAGAGAGACAGTGATGTAAAGGAAGAAGAAGAAGAAGAAGAAGAAGACGACATCTCCCAGAGAGCATTTAGAGGGCAAAAGAATGCCAGGCCACAAATCAGATGCCAAGGGTTTTCATACAGTTTCTCTGTTCTGTGGAACAAGAGGTCAAGTTATATGGGAAAAGTGGACCACAGATGTGGCCAGCTGTTGATCACACACATTTACGTAGTGGTCTAGTCTCCAAGGTGTGAATGAAGGCACTCTTCTCCAGACCCGCGGTCCTTGTGACCTGTTGAACAACGGGGATATTCAGAGTTTACAAGGGGATGTACAAATGGTACTCTGTAGTTTCGCCTCTCGGAGAGTGTCCACAGCACAAAGATCCAGGGAATTCAACCAAGTGAAATGAGACGGTCTGGTGAGGAATGTGACATGCCATTTTCTTTCAGTGGTTCAAGCTGCCCCGGGGTGTTGCCATCACTGCTTGGTTGGGTTTGGTTTTCTCATTCATTTTGAAGAAATCTAGCCACCCTCCAATCACCCACACCAGACTGGCCGTGTCCCACTGGCCATGTCTGACAGTTCAAGAACACAGCATGGACAGCTCTGTTGTTTGATGGTTTTGCCCCTTCGTTATAAAACCCAACCCCCCTGGGGTTATTGTGTGCAAGTTCCCTCCCGGAGCGGTCTTATTTCTGATTCCTTGATGATGCAGCATGCTTTTGTGGTAAATGACTCACAGCTACTGGATGCGAGTGCATAACGGGCTTCCCGTGCTCCTACCCAGAGCCCAAGTAACAAGAGAGAAGCCAGTACAATCCTAGGATTAAAATGCAAGTATCAGAATGTAATGTATTAGCTTGTCCAATCTTAGAAAAAAGCCCATTCTGTCGGCTTCTAAGTGGGTAGAGATGGAAAGAAAAGTTTGTGGCTGCCTTGGTGTGTGTGCGTGCATGCGTAAAGCCAACTCAAACCTTTTCTTTCTTTCTTTTCTTTTTGGAATTTCAGGAAAATTGACTTTTTTAAAAAAATCTTTAAATTATTTTTTGTTCTCACCTCTGCATTTCCTACTTCCTGTTGGGTCTGGACAGGCCAACCTATCCTGAGAGGGACTGTTGTAGCAGTATTCCCATCTCAGCCAGGAGCAGGAAGGAGCTGGAGTTGGACAAGACCGCCTGTTCTCATGAGATGCGCAGGCCAGTTTTGCAGAGCTAAGGCATTTGGATACTTTGGAATTCCAGACTTCTGGATGCATTGCCGAACTTGCCAGAGTTTTTGTGGTTTGACCATCTAGAACACACACACATACGGTGGGCCAGATCCTCAGCTGGTGGAAATGGTTGTACGGTTGTAGCTCCTCTGAGGTCGTTGAAACTACCTATTGAGACCGAGGGTCCGGACATCACAGTGATTGGCCAAAAAGGGAAAACTGTAAAATAGAGTCTGCATGAATGGCAGAAAGAGGGATCAGGGAAATATTTTCACAATCTACCGTTTCCCTTGCTGGTGGATTCTGTTGATGTCCTGCTGTCACCATGGAAGTAGGTGGTGGTCATGTTCCACCACACGTGGTACTTTTATCTGACTTACCTGCCAAGCAGAAGTCAAGTGGTAAAATCCAGGGGCTAGACCTTTGGCTGCTGAAAATTGGCATAGCTTCCTTCAAGCCATTTCACACCAGCTGAGCTTATTGCCTTGTGTCTCTGTAGATGCCATGATTTAGAGCCATGAGGTGATAATGACAGCTGCCATTCCAGTGTGTGCATCCTCAGAGTCTCTCAGGGGGAAATATGGCTGAGGCAGGCTAAATTCCTTCTTGGGCTCCCAGTGCCCCCAGGTGAGCTGTGGTTTCTCAAGCCTTGATCCAGCCCATAATAGTACATTTTGGAAGTGCTTCCAGTACGTGAATCCTGTTGGCCCCATATAGGAATCATCTGGCTGCAGTCAAAACATAGTCAGAAAGAGGTGTCATGGCTGGGTGCAATGATCCTATGGGGACCCAAGGGTGCACCTATCGGATAATCAACTCTCTGTCCCGCTCTTTCAGAGCTGAGCTGGTGAAGCCCGCTGACTGGTGGCTCAGAGACGTATCCATGCCATCAGAGATGGACTAATGAATCCGCTGCTCCTCTCAGGGCTTAAGACCTTCATTCCCAAAGCTCCTGTCTTGATGGAGTCTGTTGGGGGCCCTGAGAAGAGCAGCTGGTACCTTGACTCGACCTCAAGTGTCCTGCACCTGCCTTTGTACCACCTCTCAGGTTAAGACATGATCCAAAGCCCAACCAAGCCCATGGAAAGACTCCCATTGCCTTTGCTGGGCTTCAGATCGGAACCTGGGATGTGGACTGTGGTGACCAAGAGGGCGCCCCCCGTAGGGCTCTGAAGGAACTGTACTCCCCATTTCAGGTATAAATGTTGGAAGGTGACAATATTTATTTTTGATGTTTGTTTTTGTTTTGTGTGGTTAGAATAAGTCCAAATATTCTTAGCAATTTACCACCAAATGGCAGCTATTGAAATGTCAGGTCTCCAAAGGGTGAATCGGTTTGGTTGTGGGGTTTGTTTTTTTTTATAATACTATGCAGAAATTAAGTAATCTTGCGAGGAAAAACGGATGGACTGAGTGAAAGTCTGGCATTGAGAGCAAGCCAGCATTGCATAAATCTGGGTCAGTCTGAAGCGCTCACTGCTTGCATCTTAGCCATATATGCTGGCATATCCTCTGGAGGAAGCGGAAGTTATTGCCAGTCAGCTGTCAGCATGTGTACACTTGAGTTATTTAGCATCCCATTGAGTCGAGCTGCCAACGTGTAATCCCAATTCAAGAGAGAGATGCATTAAGTATGCTGGCTCTGGCTTGCCAACCCTTGCATGGACCCTTTCAATCTGCCCCCCTCCAATCCCCAATGGACATGTGTTGTGCTTAAAACCTACCAAGTGGACGCTTGACCCTTGTGACTGTATCACTCAAAGAAAGAAATTACTTAGCAACGTTTCCTTACTGGTGATTCATGATTTACTCGTGTTTGCTGAAGACAGCTCGAGATTAATAACGTGTTTGGAAATCATTTCGCAAAGTTCAAGTAATTAACGAAAGCTATGAAATTAATTTATTTGTAAAGACAACGTGTATAATAAATAAACGTAAAATTGTCACTGGATTTAATGACCAGAACCTGCTGTCAGTTGCTAAACATGACCAAAAATTACATGGAGATGGGGAGGGAAATCTATTCTTAATCATTTCCAACACAAATTGTATGTAATGATAGGTAATTTTTTTCCTTTGAGTGTTCATATGCATGAACAGAATTGCATGTAAGAATTAAGAACATAAAAAATGGAATTTCTCTGGTTTTAAAGCAAATCATACTGTATTGTTGTTGAATCCTATTCAAATCCTACCTGTGCTGAAAGCAAGAGTTGCAGAGAACTGAGGGTGGAGTCTTTAGGGCCTGATACAATGATGAATGAAGTCAGTGGGAGGTGTGCTTTGGATGGAGCCTATAGTATCTTGCAAAGGGGAAGAGGGGAAGGAGCCTCCAAAATTAAGCATTGTGATTCACTTTGGAGATATCATGGTTGGATTATTGGCCAAATTAATCTGCAGTGAGGGTCTGAATTTGAGTCCATACAAACTGGGTTGATAATCGGGTGAAAAGGCTTGTTCTTCTCTGGCGTTTCTGGTGACCACCACTAGCACTGCAACAATATTCTTCCTTGTGCCATCACCATCTCTAGTTCGGGTCAAATAGTGGATGCAAGGGGGGAAATACTTAAGGGCTTCAGAACCACGAAAAGAAAAATAAGCTTTTTCTAGAGTTCAATTCTAGGACGGTTCCAAGGGGGGGACAGTTGTCCTCCTTTTTATCTGAGCCAGCTTGCACTCGTCCCTGATGTCTGTTCTGTGATGTCTTATTTGTCGGCTTAACCGTGTTGAAAAATGATCTGCAGCATTGAGCCCCTTCAGGGTTCTCTTCAATCTCATGTCCAAAAGCTTTGCTCTTGTTTCCACTTGGCTCCCTACTCCCTTCCCTCCCATCAACAGCCATGCAATCTGAGCTCTTCACGGTTTAATCTACCTCCTCTCTGAAATACACAGAGATGTTGCTCTTCCCCTTCCTCGTGATTCTTGAAAGGCAGAAGGTGTGTTCTATGTGGGTAATCTCCTATCGTCTCTGCTCTGCGTGCGTGTGTTTGTAGACCCCCTATAAACTTGTTTCATCTTTGTTCCTGAGAGATGGTGTCTTTTTTCCCTATTCCTCCACTTTGTCTCATCTCGTCTTCCTGGAGTTCTTACTTTTTTAGAGCCAGATCTTGTAGTCCTTACACAGTCCATTCTTAGGGCAGTTTTTGATAGCGTTGATGGAAATCAGAATTTCAAAATCAGAATTTCAAAAATTCCATTCTTGGGGCAGTTTTTGATAGCGTTGATGGAAATCAGAATTTCAAAATCAGAATTTCAAAAATTCCATTCTTGGGGCAGTTTTTGATAGCGTTGATGGAAATCAGAATTTCAAAACAGTTTTCAATTTAAAAAAGTATCGGGGGAAAAAATGTGATGAAATGTTTGTAAAAATGCATTCTCTTGTTTTTTGCCGAGAGATGACTGAAATCATTTAAAATTTGGAAATTTCAAAAATTAAGGGGAAAAAATGTCTTTGTGGGTTCTTTTAACCAGCTGTAACTTCTGATACCTTTACTCAGTGACACCAAGAATGAGTCCGTGGCTTCAACCAATACTACTCAACGAGAGTAAATGGGTCGTTCTGGCCCTTCCTCAGCCAAAACTCCTGTTCCGAACAATGGAAGTTTCTCCTGAGAAAGCCATGTGTGAAAAAAGAACAAGCACTGTATGAGTCAGCCCGTAGAGCGTATGTTGGAGTAATACGTGAAGCTGCCCTGTGCCCAGCTCTGCCCCCTACTGGCTGGAGTGTTCATGAGTTTCACATCTGGTTGTGCCTGTAGCTCGTTGAGCAGAAGCCCGTGCTTTGGAACGAAAGCGTGTGAGCTGAATGCCCGGTGCTACAGTTTAGCTCATGACCTCGGTGTTTCATGTGTGTTGCAGTCATGGAGTCTGGAGGTTCTTGCACAGTTCAGTGCACTTAACTCTGGGCTGCCTCTTTTTGTCCATCTGGATAAATCAAGGTTTTTCCCTCCATCAAGTTGCTGTCTCTAGTGCATTATGTGAAGACCATGTTTCCATTCACCTGGCATCTCTTTCAGGGTGGGCTGATGATGCCCGATGAACTGAAAGTAGATGCCAGGAAGCATTAGGAAGGAGAGTATATAAATTATTTGGAGCCTGATTCTCCATTGTCCTGTACTTTGTGTCGTCTTTGATGCCAGTGCTCAGTTAGGGTAAATGAGAATAAGGCGTCAGAAGTACATAACTCTGACAACTGAGGGGGATGTCCTCCTCAGGCAAGGGAATAAAGCCAAAAGGGGTTAAGCAAAATTAAAATGATTAATTATAATCTTCACTGAACTGCCGATTCTCTAAGCAAACACAGAGCCAAATCCATCTCTTCCCCATCTCCTCTTCTGAGTCTTGGCCTGTCTGAGCTCTGATGGAAGCAAATGACAATCGGAGCAGTCTCTTCCAATTTAAACCACTCTGCGGGGAGCCAGAAGGCTTCAGTGTCTATCTCTTGGATATCTAATCCTCTGTAAGTGGGGGTAACATGCTGCCATCTGCAACTTGTAATTGCCTGGCAGGTGGGTAAAACATTTTGTAGGATGTTGGCTTAGGTCTTCACCATGCCAGCTCTATCTAACTACACCCTCTGGGTGAGAGATTGTATTGCGCCCAGTGGTGTGTCTTGGAGACTAGACATTCCTAGATGAGACCTGTGCTGGAACCGTATTGCCATTTGACTTTTTAATTTTGCTGTTATTTCTGAGGGGTTGCCATGTTGTAGCGAGTGAGTGAAGGACCCACACAAAATCCGCATCAAGCTACTGAGCTTGTAAAGCTTTTACTACATCTCTCCACACCGAGTGGGGTTTGTAGCCTATTCTTCTAGGGTGTCTTGAAATGAGAAATGTAGTAAATTGCCAAGGAGCTGAGTCTGCAAAAGACCCTCTAAATAATGTCCTGTAGGAATGGCCATGGCCTTTTGGTTTGCCTGGAAAACATGATGGTTCATAAACTGCATGAATAAAAGGAAAGAACACGTCTATCCCTATTCAGTGATCTGGACTGTGTGGCAGCTTTTATATTGTTGTGAAATTAAAAGGTTGGCCCTATTGGACAGCAAATATGGTTGGCCTGAAAGAACATCCTGTTTCCAAAACAGCAAATTCTGCCATCTTTATAAAAGTTCACTGGCCTATCACCATGCCATGAAACCCATCTTCTGACCTCCCTCAACATCAAAACTAGAGCTTTGGCTAGTGGGCGGAGCTGTTAGTTGAGGCTGCAGCAGAAAAGGAAATCATGGCTGAGTTGCTATAAACCCATGTGACAGAACAAGAGAGACTAAAACGTAGCTCATCTGCACCAATTCATAAAATCCTGGTGAAAGACACACAAGCCTGGCTTTGACGTGGGCTTCATTGACAAGAGAGAAGTAGCTTAGGGTTGCCTTCTTATCTTTTCCCTTAATGGACGTTTGTCTAAAACGTCTGAGAGGCAAGTCTGGTCTTTATGGCCCATTTGATCCTTGGTGTCTCCATTGGAAATGCCAAAAAGGCCAGTTTGGATGGAGACACTTGTCCATTAAAATTTGACTAGGACCCACCCAACTCCATTTCACAGGAACAACTTGTGGGCTCAAAGCAGCTCATAAGAATTTCTGTCTCAATTTGATTAGAAACAACAACCTCAAGACAAAAGTCTGAGTCACAGACATTGGTAATGGGTTGCAATTGACCCCTCACCCCCAAATGAATTAACTTTACAACTATCTATTAAAAGCCAATGATATCAAAGGGGTCTCCCGATCAGGTGGCCTTGTTTAGAAAATACTGCTAAATACCTTCACTAACTAACTAAATCCCTTCTCTGGATGGATGGATGGATGGATGGATGGAGGTTCATCTGGCTGAGAATTTTAGAGGTTAGTTTTTCATGCAATAATATTTTTTATCTGGACTCAGATTCATGCTTTGGCTAGAAGCCCATTCTACAGCTTTAATACAAAGCCAATTCAGAGTATCTGAAAGGAGCCATAATGGGCTTAATTCAGCATGGCAGTATTCCAGTTTCCCAATGATTTCTGTGGCATTACATCAGTGAAAAACTGAAGTACCGCAGTGCCAAATTGGTCTCTTGCTTTTGGAAGGGTGGATTTATTAGGCAAATACTGTTCTCAGGAACAGATAGTAATTAAACATTTATTTTCACTGAGCCAGGCTGATAAGTAATTATGTATTTATTTCACCGGGTTACTTTCAGTGTCATTATTATTCTAATTTCTGCATGATGCCTGGCTGTCCGATCTTTCTTGAGCAGAAGGGAGTTCTCGACAGTAGATGGAATAGAAGTAATACATTGAGACAACTGGCCATTCATAATTGGTCGCCAGGGCCAGTTAGAAAAAGGGCCTGTCTCTGATTTTTCAGCCACTGCTGTACGCCAGGAGTAACTCCACTGAAGTCATTGAATTATACCATGTAAAAGAGATCAGAGTCAAGCCTTCTGTTGGAGGCTCATAGAGAATTCTGTTTCATGCTGCTAATCCAATGCCTTTATTCCTACCTATGAACATTCTCTGCAAATAATTAGGGATTGGCCTAGCCACTTTAAGATTTCTACTTACTACAGCTATAGGTGGGACCCCTTGCTCTGTGATAACTGGATCAGCTGATGTTTGGGGTGGGTTGTTTTTTTTTAAGAAGAAGAAACAGTGCTAGCCTCTGGAGGTTAAGCTCTTGCATTTGTATTGGAGCCAAAGCCAGTGCTTCTAAGAACATAGTGGAACAAATTTAGCCCCAATTAACCGTGCAATCCCGTTTAATGCGGTCGCATGAGGTTAGACATCAGCTTCGAATCTGGCTCTAGCTTGAGGAAACATGAGCAAGTGAAAATGCTGCAGTGAATAAAGTTTAAACAAGAGTCCACTTCAATGAATAGCATCAGGGACCAGAGAGGAATATAATTCTGGCACCAGTTCTGGAGAACATACCAACACGACACTTCTGCAAGGGCCTAACTCTACGCACATGTTTAAATGCTGTTCTGAATAGAGATGGACGTGAGCACATGAGTGACTTCTGTTCTGAACAGAGGCCTCACTCCAAGATCAAATGGCTTCTTTGGCAATATCTGTTCTTCTTTCTCTCTCCCTTCCCCCGCAAACGCAGAGATCACTTTTTTCAACCTTCCTTTCTGTCCTCCAGCACAGATAAGAAAGATGTCCTCTGCAGCGGTCTGAGCACAAAGAGAGAAATCCAGGAATTAGGGGTTCTTGTTCTCCTATTTAACCCCCCTCTGAGCTCTGGTGACTGCTTACCCCTCCACCTCTCTGGGACTGCGTGACGGTCAATAATTTAAGGCCAGATTCTCAACTGGTAGCTCTCAGCATAGTTCCATTGAAGTCAATTTCAAATGAACTCCTGGCCCCACTGAATTCAATGGCGAGGCTCCCATTGACTTCAGTGAGGCGGGATGTCACGCTTTTGTTTTTGAAGAGGTAAAAGGCTCAGTATCATTATTCCAATGAACAATCTCCCCTAACCTCCCCTGCTTTGGAAAAATAATTAACACAAGCTTTGAAGTAGCCCAGAAAGCAGAGCGGGAGGGCAAGTGTTGACTATAGTACAGCCTCGTTTGTCTGAAATGGGGTTTCAGAGACAGAACTTCGGAGAGGTCAGATCTCTAGTTGCGGCAATCAGGGGCAATTAGTAGACAGGTGATTCTGGATAAGGGGGGCCATCCGGATGGGAGAGTGTTTGGGAAGAAAGTGGGTTGAATACATGGTTTTGTTCCTGTCCATTGGTTTCCTGTAGAAGTGGGCCCACCTCCTCTGAAACGAAGACAGTGACCATCCGTACCAAACGAGCAATGTTTCAGGTCACGGGGTGTGTGGAATGGGGAGCTAGGGGGGTGTGGTAAGATACATGTCATTCGGTGGCTTAGTTCCCCCAGTGAGGGTCCTAATAAAGGGAAAGAATAGCACCATAGGCCAAATCTGCAACTGGTATAAATCAGCCTGGCCCCACTGACTTGGGGCTTGCCAGTTTATGCCAGTTGAGGATTTGGGTCCATATACATGTGCACACACAAGAAGCTACAGCAGGAATGCAGATGCCATGGCAGATTGCCCTAGCCCCAGTCTACAGAAGCACCAGGCCACTTGCTTGTCTTTCTGGTGAGCTAAGCGAAACGGACGGGAGGTTATTTACCTGCTGCTAAAACCCATTGGTACTTCTCAGCAACTCCATGCTAAGCCAACAGTGGAGGGTGGCCATCGGCGACCTGATATGGGCACTAGAGAGGATCCTGACTCCCATAAGCCTGCAATGTCCTCCTCTCCAAATGCTGGCTCCTTTTTCTGATTGGAGCAGGAGGGAAAGGGGCGGACATTGACCAAGGAGCTCTTGCATTGTGTGTTGTTTTTTAGATCACATTTCACATAAAAGGGGCAGGGGAAATATAAAGGACAAAACTGTGATTTATTTCTATGTACTATTGAGACACTGCATTGTGATGTCTTCAATAATGCATATGGTTTACATTCCTCCACCTTTACTTTTCTGTATGGACCAAAATAATGACAGGAAAATGAAAAAAACCACAGGTGTATGTAAAAAAAAAAGGGAATTAAAATAAAAAGAAATCTTTATTGATTTTGTGAAC
This sequence comes from Chelonia mydas, assembly GCF_015237465.2. Classification (NCBI taxonomy): domain Eukaryota; kingdom Metazoa; phylum Chordata; order Testudines; family Cheloniidae; genus Chelonia; species Chelonia mydas. Next base: position 256,693,018 of record NC_057850.1, read on the forward strand.
ATTTAAGGATCTTTGTTTGTGTGCCTCTCTCTCCCTCAACCCTGAAGACACTTGTGTATTCGAGCCTGCCAGTCCATACGAACATAAGAGCGACCATACTGGGTCAGAGCAAAGGTCCACCTAGCCCAGTATCCTGTCTTCCGACAGTGGCCAAGGCCAGGTGCCCCAGAGGGAATGAACAGAACGGGTCATCATCAAGTGATCCATCCCCTGTCACCCATTCCCAGCTTCTGGAAAACAGAAACTAGGGACATCCTCCCTGCCCACCCTGGCTAATAGCCATTGATGGCCCTATCCTCCATGAACTTATCTAGTTCTTTTTTGAACCCTGTTGGGTGGACCAGTGCTACATATTCCATCTGCCTAAATGTGCATGCAAAACAAGAAACTACAGTCCAGATTCTCCTGCTGGTGCAAATCAGTGTAGCTCTATTGACTTCAACACGGCAATGCCGTTTATACCAGCTAAGAATCTGCCCCTGCATGTGCCAGGACATTCCGTATGATGCACCATTGAGTTTTGTGTAGGAACAAGTGTTGGGCAAAGCTGTTCCCTTCCGCCACTGTTTAACAGTGTGCTGTGTGCGCTGGTTGGCTGTGACACTCCACCCCAGAAGTGGCTGCATTTCAGTGATGCTTTCAGGATGACAGTTGGTATGCTAATGTATCGAGAAAACTCCAGAAGTCTTTAGTAAGGCTAAATTGCTGTTGGCTTCAGTGGGAGCTCTGGGCCCTTGGCTTTTCTGAAAACCAGGCAACTTATATAGGTGGATATACATGGAGTCGTTTGCTTGATTTTCAAAATTGCTGAGTTCCTGCAGCTCCTAACGGTGACAAATGGGGACAGTTTTGACCAAGGACACTTGGACAAATCCTTGCTTCTGTGCAAAGCTCCCCAGACTTTTCGGTGTCCACACCAAGCAGAGACAGAACCCCACATAATTGGTTAGGTGCATGAGGGATTAATTTTCTGACGTGCTGGGTTCTGGTCCTTGCCAAAAGGAGGCTGGATACTAAATAGACCGTCGTCTGATTCAATATGGCAACTTCAATATAAGAATGAGATAACATACTACAGAGGTCCACAGAGGAGAGCTGCCTTTGGACAGTAGGCTTCCATGCTTGCAAGGACCTTTGGAGTCCCACTGGAAGACCTAGCTTGTCTGTATTTCCACCAGAAAACCGCCCTGACAGTGCTCAATGGAAGAATCCACAACACTGCCCAACTCAGCATGTTGAGCAGAAGAACAATCCATGACACACCCTCGCAACCTGCTCCATGCTTACCCTTAGAGCAGCAGGGTCCAGAATGGAAGTTAGGAGCCTAAGTGCCTTTGGGGATTTGCACCCAAGCAATTTCTGTTAACTTAATTGGAGCTGGGGGATGCCCAGCATCTCTCAGGATCCAGGCCCTGAATTCCCCCGGCGAAGGCAACGGTTGGTGGAAATGGACAAAACCATGGTGAAGAAGTGCAGTTGCAGTAATAGGCTGAAACGAGGAGATCCCGCCTTGTCTTCCCTTCCCACGGTGAGCCCTTCTATGTAGCAGTGCCTCTTGCTTCTATTATTCTCCTCATGTGGCTGCAGTGGCTATTTTGAAAGATGCACTCATACCAGCTGATATTCTTATGTTCTCAATATCCTGTAGGCATCTCTTTCCATTCAGAATTATGCCATGCCTTCAGTAAGCCGGGAGCGAACAATGCAGAGTGGCGTCTCTGGAACGCTTCAAACGCTTAGTGTAAAAGACCTAACTCGAGGTGAGCGAATGCTAGTCTACGTGAGTAACACACGCAAACACTGTAGCATCCAATTGATGGGGGGGGGGGTGCCCTGCTTCGCAGGCCTTTGTCCCAATTCGCTGGAATTCCTGATCGACAAGAGGCATCCGTTAGGGACTCAAAATGTTGCGCCTTCCTTCCTGCCCATCTAGAGTTCACTGTTATGCAAGTCTGGCCTCAAATGGTTATATTTATATTATGGACCTTCCCAGAGACCCCAACTGTAATCAGGGCCCCGTTGTGCAAGGTGCTGTACAAACCCAGTAAAAGTCTCTCTACCCCAGAGACCTGACAATCTAAACAAAGAGGCTTTCCACCACCCTCACCCCCGAACTGCGTTGAGATGACATCGCCCCAGAGGAATCCAGTGGCAATGGCATTCTGCGCCGGCTTGTGCTCCTGCAGCATCAGCCCGTGGAGGCACGCCTCCAAACGGCACAGGGTGGCCAGGTGCCTGGTTTTTGACTGGAAAGTCCGGTCGAAAAGGGGATCTGACAGTGTCCGATCGTATCTACTGACCGGACACCTGAAGTCCGGTTACTGCAGGCAGGGGAAGCGGAGAGGCGCCAAGTCATCAACCGCGCCAGCCCCTACTTAGCCGGGGCCACCTCCTACCTGCGTCGGGTGGCTGCAGCTCCCTGCCCCGGCTCAGCAGGCGAATCCCTCCCCGACCTGGGCAGAGGTCGGGGAGAGAGGGCAAGAGCAGCGACCGATGGGGGCAGGGGGAAAGAGGAGCGAATGGGGGGAGGGCCTCGGGGGAGGGGCAGGGCAGGAGTAGGGCCTTGAGGGAAGAGGAGGGGCAGGGGTGAGGCCTGCCGGGAAGGGGCAGGGCCAGGGTAGGGTCTCGGGGGAAGAGGTGGGGCAAGGACAGGGTCTCGGGGGGGGGACAGAGGCGGGGCACAGGTGAGGCCTGCAGGGAAGGGGCGGGGCAAGGGCGGGGTCTCAGAGGAAGGGGCGGGGAAGGGATGGTTCCCGCACACCTGCTGGAGTGTCCGGTTTTTAAATACTACAAAGGTGACAGCCCTAGATTCCAAAGGGGTCTGAAAGGGTTGCTAACGCAAATTTGTTATGCTGAGCCGGTATGGGGCACAGGGAGATGAACCAAGATCTGCCTCTAAGGCTCACCCTGGGTACCATTCTTTGAGTGCCGTGTCAATCACACGCAGGTGTCCTAATGAAGCAGACGGATTGTGCCCGTTCCGCACAGGGCTTGCTAACCTGCAGCTGGTTCCATGGGAACTGACTTCATTCCGCTCAGGGCCTGCGGTGGGATTGCGCCGGGGACAGAGGCAAGGGAGAAGCTCGCGCCACCTTGTGCACCCCCCAAGCTGAGCCCAGCCACAAACACAGCCCTTGTATAGCTGGGCCCTAAGCATATTCCCTGACACTCACTCACCCAGCACAGCGAGACACGTAGGCCCTGAGCCCCAAAGGGATGTCAGTGTCTTCTTACTCCCATTGGTGTCCAGGAGAGTTCGGTGAGGCTCTGGTGCTCTAGTGATTGTGCACAAGCATAGGGCAGACCTTCCAGATCCTTCCACATCTGTGAGTGGGAAGCGCACCGGGGAACAGCGAGGCAACAGCAAATCGCACAGGTGGAGCGTTTTCCCTCTTGTCTTTTTCACCTCCATTCCTGACCCTGCACCACAATCATAGAATCATAGACTATCAGGCTTGGAAGGGACCTCAGGAGGTCATCTAGGCCAACCCCCCTGCTCAAAGCAGCCTGATGCATTGCTCTGGCCACTTAACTCAGCTGCTTTGCTGTGGCCTATTGGCTAGGAGGCCGGAGAGGCAGCTGTGTTGAGGGCCACAGGTCGTTGATGCTGACACAAAAACACAACAGCCAAAATGCCACGCTGAGCAGGCTTTAAACAGTCAGGACACTATGAGGTGCCAGCCCAGACGGGAGCTACTGAAACCCACTGTCCAGTGTGTATTACAGGGACTCTGTGTGTCTGCTCCACAGAGGCTGAGCGTCTGTTACGATACTGTACGCCCCCAGTGCATTAGCACAAACTGTAGTGGGGCATGCATTCGCCTCAAGGGGTTCCCCGTTCAATCCCTGCCATTCCCGTCATGTTGACAGAACAAGGAACCATGGTCTCAAGTTGCAGTGGGGGGGAGGTCTAGGTTGGATATTAGGAAACAGTATTTCACTAGGAGGGTGATGAAGCACTGGAATGGGTTACCTAGGGAGGTGGTGGAATCTCCAGCCCTAGGGGTTTTTAAGGTCAGGCTTGACAAAGCCCTGGCTGGGATGATTTAGTTGGGGTTGGTCCTGCTTTGAGCAGGGGGTTGGACTAGATGACCTCCTGAGCTCTCTTCCAACCCTAATCTTCTATGATTCTATGATTCTATACCCACAGGAGAACCCTCTAATCCCTCAACATGGAGTGCAGGAAGGGGAGATGCTCAATCCATGCCCAGCATAGAGGAGAAATTCAGCCTCCACGACCACACCAGGGCTGGCAAAGGAGGGTGGCCTGCTAGTCAGCCCACAGATATGTGTTTTTTTTAATCTGTAGGCTACTAGCCAATTCTAAATTGTTGAACTTGTTAACATCTGGCTACAGTTGCCAGCTGGCCAGTTTTTCTACTGGCTTGTCAGTTGCTGGTTGCCATGTGCCCAGTTGGGGTTTTTTTCCCCACTTGTAACTTACAAGCAATTTGCAAGCGGCATGCAAGTCACATGGCTGCTGGAAGCATCATAGAATCATAGAAGATTAGAGTTGGAAGAGACTCAGGAGGTGGTCAAGTCCAACCCACTGCTCAAAGCAGGACCAACCCCAACTAAATCATCCCAGTCAGGGCTTTGTCAAGCCGGGCCTTAAAAACCTCTAAGGGTGGAGATTCCACCACCTCCCTAGGGAACCCATTCCAGTGCTTCACCATCCTCCTAGTGAAATAGTGTTTCCTAATATCCAACCTAGACCCCCCCGACTGCAACTTGAGACCATAACTCCTTGTTCTGTCATCTGCCACCACTGAGAACAGCCGAGCTCTATCCTCTTTGGAACCCCCCTTCAAGTAGTTGAAGGCTGCTATCACATCCCCCCTCATTCTTCTTTTCTGCAGACTAAACAAGCTCAGTGCCCTCAGCCTCTCCTCGTAAGTCATCCCGCGCCACGTGCCAGGCCCTCAACTGTGGCAGAGGTTCCTACTCCTCTCAGCACCTAGGTCGGGGAAGCAGGACAGACAGACTGAGGCTCTCCAACAGGGACATGTAGGGAGCAGAGACGGGGAGTGGGTGAGGCAGGGACAGTAGGGGCTCTCTCCAGGGCTGAAGCTCCTGGGAGGGAATGGGTGTAGGGGCTTATGGGTCGGGGTGGGGGTCAGGCTGGTGAGGGGATGCTTGAAAGTAAGGCTGGGGGTGGGCAGTGGCAGGTTTTTCCTTGAGTTCGGGCAGTGGCAACCCTGGAGCTGGCCATTCCCTATACCTCAAGCTGGGAACAGGCGATGGACACTGGGAAGGGCACAGAGCCTATAGGACCTGAGTGAGGAGCCCTGGGCAGCAGGCGTGAAGAGGGTGTATTAGCCCTCTGCTGGTGTGTGGGTGGGGGTGTTACAAAATGAGCTGGGCCTTTGAGAGCAGCATGGGCCAAGGCGTCCCCTGTGCCCAGGTTTCATGCTGGAAGCAGCCTGGGAAGGGTCACAGGACTGAGGAGGAGGTGACCGAACATAGATGGCTGGGAGACCCTTTTAGTTAGACTCTGCCTTTCGCCAGTGGGCCAAAGCTCCTGACCTGGCTTCACAGGCTGAAGAAACCCCAGCCCACTCAGAGGGAAACTGAGGCACGACAGCATCAAGGAAGGCAACCCGCACCCTCCCTGAGGCTGGGGAGCTGGTGTGCTTTGGAGCTGGCAGGGAGGACTCTGGGACAGGGGTGGGAAGTGGTGCTACCCCCTGAGCAAATGAGGGATGGAGACTGAGCCTACCTGAACCTGGCTCTCTGCTTAGTCAGAGAGGATGAGTGCAAGGGGTTTAAACAGGCACCCAGGTGCCACTCCATGCCCAGTCAAAGGCTACCGCAGATAATGTCTCTTTTAGAAACAAGAGGTGGCTTAATGAAAATGGGCTGGTTCGATCAGGCTGCCTAGCTCGCCGCCGTGTCACCTCATTTAGTATTGCCAGCCCCACTTGCTCAAACACCAGGAGGCAGGCCCTCAGCCATCACCAGATTTTAAAAATAAGAAACGGTGGGTGCTTTTCGGCATCTGGGTTTTGAGCCTATAGGGGTCACATTTTCGAGCTTTTCTGAGAGACGCCTACATTTAAGGGCAGAAGGGGGTCCTCATGATCTTATGTCCACAGGACCTCACCCACCCTGTAGTAGGCCCATAATCTCTGGCTGAGTCACTCTTTAAAGTCTTCAAGTTACAGAGACTCCACCGTTTCCTCTAGTTCAAACCAGCAAGTGCCCCTGTGCCCCATACTGCAGAGGAAGGAGAAAGCTGCCCCCTCCCCCAAGATCTCTGCCAATCTGATGTGGGGGACAATTCCTTCCTGACCCCAAATATGGTGATCAATTAGACCCTGACCTTGTGGGTGAAACCCATCAGCCAGACACTTGGGAAAGAATTCTCTGAAGTTACTCAGAGCCCTCCCCCTCTAGCGCCCCGTCTTAGGCTGTTGGAGAGAGTGGCTAATATTTGCAGGGCATTGTAGGGTGTCTCTTCATAAACGTATCAAGCTCAGTCTTAAAATAGGTTAGGTTTCCCCCCCCCCTGAACTTCTCTCCTTGGAGGGCTGTATCTGTGCAACTGTGACAGCTTACCATTGTTTTAAATGAGAACTCGTACTTCCGTAACAGCATGACTCCAGGAGCTGGGACTTTAAGAAAAACACCAAATAGCACCAGACTTGCAACCCATTCTGTCATGTCCAGGGTCAGCTCCAGCAAGCCTGTGGCCTCCTCTGTCTTCACTGCAGCCACTTGGACCTTCACGATGACCACAGTAGGTCTCAAAGTGGTTTGAAAAAAGCAGGGGGGTGGGGGGAAGGGTAGCAGCTTTGATAACATGGAGCTGGAACAGTTCAAGGGCTGGAAGTTTAAACTACATACCTTCAGACTGGAAATAATGCACACATTTTTAACAGTGAGAGCAATTAACTATTGGAACAAGTTACTGAGGGTGGCGGTGGATTCTCCATCACCGACCATTTTTAAACCATGCTTGGATGTTTTTTCTGAAAGCTCTGCCCTAGGAATTATTGTGGGGCAGGTCTCTGGCCTGTGTTGTACAGAAGGTCAGACTAGATGCTCACAATGGTCCCATCTGGCCTTGGAATCTAGAAATCTATTTGCTTAAAGTGTGCCCCTCCGCAACCTGGTTCTATGCTAATTTTATTCCTTTTACTGGGTCTGCAGCCACCCCCTCCCCCTTAAACACGGGCAGTGCTAGAACCCAGGGTCTCCTGCACCTAATGCACCGGCCTCGCAGAAGAGCTGGACTCAGCAAGCCGCTTGCTGTGTATCACAATAACTCTACTGAGCCTGCTCACTTGTGAACAATGCTACGTAATCATGTGACAATAGGTGGCATGCATCATATTAACCATGTGTGTGTGTGTGTGTACATACTATATACACATCACTTTTGTATAGCACTCCCCTACTTCTTGGGTTCAAGGGGACTCTTCTTTAGCCATTCACAGTATAGGACCTATGACCCACAATTGAACAGTTCTGATTCTATCCAATAGAGGGCAGTGCACATGTAAACACTTGCCAGTTCCTTACACTCCTTTGAAGTGATGACTCCCATTTCATCCTGCTGATGACTTCTTTTTTTCTGGATAGTGTATAGTGGCCCAAATCCAGTGTTGGGCCCCATTGTGCTAGATGCTATACAGAACAGTGATTAACAAGACACTCCTGGTCCATAGAGCTCACAATCTTGGGTTGTGTCAAACCACAATAGGTGTACAAAATGGACATACAAGAAAGTTATTGGGGAGCAGTAAAAACAGGCCTTTCTTTTTTGCACAATAAACGGTAATCTCAGCTCACCACCTGCCTCGCGACTGAAGGTTCCAAAACATTTGTGTTTTCACTCTCCGTAGAAATGCTCTGTGGCGAGTTTTTCCATTTCTGTGCGCTCCATTTGCCTGGACACCAAAGAGATTAACACGGAATATTAGCTCCCAAAGCACCGTCATCTGTCGTGGAAAATTGAGCTCTGCTGTAGCCAGCCAACCTTTGTGAAATACAAAAAAATAAACCCCAAACTATGTCTGTTTGGAAATGCTATCCCTTGGAAAAGTAGATGGGTTTATGCTTGCCAAGTGCAAACAGCTGTCTTTTATATCTACTACCATATAAATTCTTTGTAGGAGAAGCCCTGGATGGAGCCATGATGGGTTATTTATCTGAAGCAGCAGGTGTATCCCAAATTATTTTACGAATGGCATGTAATGGATCACTCATCAGCTTCTAAAATGCAGCTACCTATGGAGTGGAACATTACAGTAATTCTCCACCAATAACGCTATTCAACACATCTATTTTAGGCATTTATATGTCCCCATCACCATTGTGTCTGAGCATCTTACACTCATGAATGTATTTATGAGGTAGGGAAGCGCTATCATTCCCCAGTTTATATATGGGGAACGGAGGCACAGAGAAACTGAGGCATAGATCCCCAAAGATATTTAGGTGCCTAACTCCCATAGGACTATACCTTTGAGGATCTGGACCTCAGTGGGTATATAAAAGACCCACAGCATGGCCATGGCTGGCCTGGGTCAGCTGACTCAGGCAGCAGGACGAAAACTTAAAGTGTAGATGTTTATAATTGGCCTCTAAAACCTCGCGGTTGTGGCGGGGGGGGGGGGAGAGGGGGTGGGGAGTCCTCAGAGCCCAGGCTCCTGCCCCAGCACAAATGTCTGCACTGCAATTTTTAGCCCCACAGCCCAAGCCCCAGTCAACTGAGCTGGGCTCTGAGACTCGGCATCATCGGGGCTTTCTTTAATTGAAGTGTAGACATACCTTAAGTGACTTGCCCTGGGTCACACAAGAAGCCTGTAGCAGAGCAGAGTCAACCCCAGTTCTCACAAGTTCTATGCTAGTGCCCCAACCACTGAACCATCCTTCCTTTTAAGGGATCATTTTAGAAAGCATGAAGAATGACTTCCCCACTGCAGCTGCAACCAACTTCTTCAACTAAACTGGCGTACGTAGCCGTAGGCAGAAAGCAAGGAAAGGATTGGTTCACAAACCCTTTGCTACATGCCAAAAATGAATACATATTGGCTTGCGAGGCAGAGTATGGCCGGCTAGTTTAATGACGGCCAGGATTTCACAGCTTGTCTGGAGAGAGCTGTCCAGAGCCACTGGGAAAGAACCAGTCATTACTCCAGGATAACCACATCAATGAAATGCAACCCAACGGCAGAAAGAAAGCATTTATTATAGATGGGAGAAGAGTGGATCCCAGGGTAGGGTGCCAGCTCGGACATGCGTCAATTTCCTGTTTGGACGCAGACGGCCTGCATGGCCGAGGTCTGCACTATAAAGCTACATCAGTCTGGGGTTTGATTAAGGCAAAAGGTCCTGGTGTAGGCACGGTTATACCACTAGTGCCCGTTTCACTCCGGGGTGCTAAACTAAAGCTTTACTGACACAGCCCAGCGAGTGCTTTGCCAGAATAGTAAACCAGCAAAGTGTTCCTCGTGTAGACCTGGCTTGGCCTCTGTGTGCTTCTGCAGAATGGGTCTAATAGTACTTTCCTATCTCACAGAGGGATTATGCGGCTAAACACAGTAAATCTTCTGAGGTGTTCAGGTAATATGGGCATGGGAGCCATATAAGTACCTGCAATATCTAGATACATACATAGAATCAGTGACCTCTTTACATAGGAGGCAACTGCAGCCACAAACAGGTTTCCACGCAGCTTGTGTGCCAACCACATCTGTCTTGTTTACCATGGACCATGCCCTGCCCAGAACTCCATACACTACACAGAGACACCTAGTGGCTTAATAATGTACTGCAAGTAAACATATAATTACAAAAAAGTTACGCAAACACTTATTTTCTTGGTACAGTGAATGTCAGGCTGAGAAGTCATCCTGCACTGAGGCAGGACCAATTAAACCTAGACCATCCCTGACAGGTGTTTGTCCAACCTGTCTCTTTCATGCAAATCACAGAACAAAAAGCTCTGAAGAGTTTAGAAACAAACTCACAAAAGTAAACAGCAGAAGGACAGTTACACTCGGCGAGCGAGAGAGGCTTCTTTGAGCTATGGAAAGAGGCAGCAAGCCAGCAGGATACTGGAAGGCTAGTTTTCAGCTAGACAGAGCTGCAGAAGACAAAGCTTTTGACTTACTAGTGGTGAGACTGTCACTTCCCCGCACCGTGCCTCAGTTTCCCCATCTAGAAAATGGACATAACTTTACTCACTGCCTGGCTAGGCGTTGTGAGGATAAGGTTATGAGCTGCTCTGCTGGAAAGATGGCCTTCTAAGTAGACCGCTGGCTTTACCTAAGGTAAGGAAAAGACGGAAACTAGTCGTGCAAGAGGGTCTATTAAACATGTTGACTGAGGGCTACACTGTGTCGTTGGACACGGCCCTGAGCAAGCATTGGCGTGGTAGCTGCCATGAGACTCATTCACCCCACTGACACACAATTCTCCTCCGGCTTCCTCCTGGCTCCCACAGGGTGGGGGGGCATTTCCCAATAGCCGATATCAGCAACAAATGACACAACCCCACTGGACAGGCTCAGACACTTTGTCCAATGAGCGGAGGTGAAACCAAGGTCCTGCCCATGCCCTGCCCACCCGTACTGGGAGGACACGGTTGAGTCACTTCACTTACTCCTGTGCACCCGGACCCCAACACCCTAACCCCACCCCTCGCCCTCTCTATTTAGCTGGCCCCTCCTCTCTCCTGAGGGAGTGACCAATCATGGATCAATGGGCAGGCTCCTTCATAGGCCCTCCCTCCGCGTTGGAGGTCAAATAGTCCCACCACAAGGTAGGCTTAGCCAGTTTCGAAGTGTATGGGGAGGCTCGTATGGGCATATGGTCCAACCCGCCGCCCAGCCCTTCCTGACATTTTGGCAGCCACCTGGCAATAAACACAGCAAGAGCTCAGGGAATAATGGTCAGTGGGAAGCGCCGCTGGGGACGGGGATAAGGCAGAGCAGGCGTTACGTCGCACGGGACATCTCCTGGAGGCCTGGAAATGTTTCCACAATGGAGCTGAGATCAGAGAAGGAAGAGAACACCCCGGCGGGGCACAAGGTGGAATAAATTAGCCTACGAAATGTGTCATCGGGAGCACGAGACAGGAGGGCCCCTCTGAAATGCCAAGCGTCATCTGTTAACATAAGGCTCAACCAGCCAACCAATGGTTTAAATCAAACGCCAGTGGGCCAGAGCCTCAGCAGCGTAAATCAGCCTCGCGCCAGTGCAATCGATGCAGCTGATTTATACCAGCTGGGGCGCTGGGTCCAAAGAGCAAAGTGTATCAAGCCTGGGGACACGGTTGATTTATTAAGGAGCAAGGACACATCTTTGGCTGGCATAAAAGGGATGCTGCTCCACTGATTCAATGGAATTGCTCCCATTCACACTACCTGAGGATCTGGTTCATACGGGTGTGCCATAGATATTAGCAATCATGGGGGAAGGGAGAAGGCAGAGAAAGAACATCGTAGCTGTCCATGACAGCGTTTAAAGCTTTGCTGGCATCTGGCAATAGCCCTTACTGTTATAAAATGAAAGAGCAGGGAAGATCCTGTTCACTGCCCACCCATCTCCTGGCTTGCAGCCGAGAGGAAGGATGGTCCAGGGGTTAGAACGCTAGCCTGCGCTATGGGAGACCCAGCTTCCATTCCTGCTCTGCCACCAACATCCTGTGTAACCCTGGGCCACTCCCTTAGCCTCTCGATGTCTCAGATCCCCACCTGCACCATGGGGACAATAGCACTGCCCAGCCTCGGTGAGGATACGGATGGGAGGTGTTCAGACACCGGGATGACAGGGGCCAGATCAGCTAACTTTGTATCCATCTACGCTGATAGCTTAGTGGCCCCCTCAGTCTGGCATCTTCCTCCTGTTCTGCTGTAGTGGGCAGCATCCTCACGGGAAAGCCCCTGTGCTTCCCAAGGAGCAAGACTATGATGTCCTGGAAACTCCCCTCCAGATTCCTGCCTGAGGGCCTGCTCCTCCACAGCCTTGTGCCCTGTGTTGTCACTACATTCCTGCGGAGTAGTTGGTGCCATTCTGAGCTGGTCGCCCTTTACACCCACTTGCACAGGGGTACATGACAGTGCAATGTGCAAGTGTAACACGCCACCCCAGCTTGTGTGTCTGGCACCAGGGGGATAACAACCTACTACTGCTGTGGGGTAGTGGAGTTATTCTTTTAGCGTACTTTCTTTGCGCGGCACTGTTGAAGGTCCCAGGTTCAAACCCTGCCGATGACCCATGTGGGGGAGTGAATCGTGACTCGAGCTACGGAGAATCAGGCTCCAGGACTTCAGAATGATGGAAGAATCCAAACACTGGTTTTACACTGAGCCCAGTGCATCCTGGGACAGGACCCTGAGAGTCAGTGCTACCCAGGCAGGGCTATTTGACACTAATCCAGAGAATGTAAAATCAAGCATGACGGGATATCACTGACGATAGGTGGGAGGATTCCAGAGGAACAAAACCTCAGTGCTCCATTGCTCAATTGTCAGTCTTGCTCACTAGCAACGTGTGAGCAAACTTGGGCCCAGCTTGAAGGGATCCCGGCATGATTCATGGCTGTCCAGGTGAAATTTGGTGGCTTCTGCTACCCGTGGAGGTTCATGTGAACCCAAAATCTCAGCGTGAGACTCAGGAGGAGAGGAAAGGAGCATGCAGGTGCATCTGAACCAAATCCAAAGGAAGGTGAAACCTCCAACCATTGTTCCAGGGGAGCGGGGGACCCGGGGAAGGCTTTGTGTTCATAAACCCGTTTGAAACATTCCAGATGTTTAGAGGAGTTTTTGCAGAAACCTGAGCCCTCTTTTCCGAAGATCCTGGACTCTTTTGTCAAGGGAAAAGACTTAGAATGCAATGAAACCATGTTTTCCCAACTATGCAGATTAGGGTTGCCTGGCTTCCTGCCACGAGATAGAAGTTTACCAAAAAAAATAAAATAAATAAAAAGTAACTAAATTGACATTAGATTCGCTGCATCTCTCAGGACTAGTTCTGGGGTGATGTTCTTGGGCTTCAGATCTCTCTCACGGGAGGGCGCTCCCTGGAGTATCTCTTTGCTGTCCTTAAACACGCAGGGTTCCCACCTCTCACACATTTAGTGCAAGCCTCATGATATTCGGTGTTTTTCCCCAAGGCCTCAATTCCTGCAATGTTTTGATCGTGAGCAAATCCCAGCCGTCGCTGAAAATCAATAGTATATTTCTAACCCTCATGGCTGCAGAGAAAAGCTGGAAAAAGTGACCTACATCATCATCATCGGCGAGCCCTCGATTCGAGGATGATCTCTCCCACAGATTTACATATGGGTCCGGAGATGTCTCAGAAGTCCGATCCGGGAACCACAGATCCGCCCGCTGTAGGTACAGACATTTCCTGATGGGTTAGCTGCCTGCTGGGAGAAAGTTCTTTCTTTTCCCTTCCTTCTCTTTCTCTTTTCACTTTGAGGGCAAGGCGCTTCTCCTCAAAGTGGGCCAGTGCCTGATGGAGGATGTGGCGTCATTGGGGTCAGTTGGTGGCTCGCTCCTCCCAGCATGTGGTGTCCACATCAAAACTGATGGGAAACATAAAGATCCCCAAATGTATGTACGTATTTATTTATTATTAATTATTATTATTATTTGAATCTCATGGTTTTAGGAGGTGGGGGCTGACTTGTGATTTTTGAACACTTGGGGCTGTCAACACCAAACGAGCTCTCTTGTCTCTTCGGGCTTCCAAGGTTTCATCAACCTGTGCTTCCAGGGTACTACCTGTGTATGTCTCCAGGGCCCCACATCATCCTCTATTTAGGTAGCTGGGGCTCTGGACTGCAGAGGCAGATCAGGGACATGCAGACTGCAGCAGGCGCCGGACACTGGGTCATGTGATATTTGAGCAAAGAGAGATTCATAGAATCATAGAATCATAGAATATCAGGGTTGGAAGGGACCTCAGGAGGTCATCTAGTCCAACCCCCTGCTCAAAGCAGGACCAAGTCCCAGTTAAATCATCCCAGCCAGGGCTTTGTCAAGCTGGGCCTTAAAAACTTCTAAGGAAGGAGATTCTACCACCTCCCTAGGTAACGCATTCCAGTGTTTCACCACCCTCCTAGTGAAAATTTTTTTCCTAATATCCAACCTAAACCTCCCTCACTGCAACTTGAGACCATTACTCCTTGTCCTGTCCTCTTCTACCACTGAGAATAGTCTAGAACCATCCTCTCTGGAACCACCTCTCAGGTAGTTGAAAGCAGCTATCAAATCCCCCCTCATTCTTCTCTTCTGCAGACTAAACAATCCCAGCTCCCTCAGCCTCTCCTCATAAGTCATGTGTTCCAGACCCCTAATCATTTCTGTTGCCCTTCGCTGGACTCTTTCCAATTTATTTAATTGTCAAATAATTTTATTTAATTGTCAAAGACAAGTTCTGGTTATCCTTTGCATGAAAGCAACATGCTGTCTATCTCTCTGTACAGCTGACGGCCTCTGGACTCTAGAGGGCATCTCTCTAGCTACCTTGGTGGTGCTATTTGAAAGCAGTCCAGGAGTGGGGAGAGGGAATTAGTGGTATGGGGGGGAATTGTTGATTTGAGCAGGGGAAGGAAACCAAGTGGAGCATGTGACAGCGTTAGGGGCAAGGGCCCTGGGTCATCGGAGCAGGGTGGTGTATGAGAGGATTGCATATCAGCTGTGTCTCTTGCCACCATCACATGGCTTTGTTACACCATTACAGATCAGGGCTCTACCATGCTTCAGTGGGGCTGAAAATAATTTTGTGGTATCCATGCTCGCAGCTACACCCTTTCCAACACCCGCCAAGGGTGAGCAAAGGAGACCACAATGTCTGTCAGCAAGGGGTCCCTTTCCTAGAGTAGATGGATACAAAGTTTCCTGAGCACCTAATTCCTTGTTGCTTGGCTGGCCATCTTTGGACTTCCCCACTTGATCACTTAGTACTCTTAGATGCATTTGAAGAAGTGGGGTTTTTACCTACAAAAGCTTATGCACAAATAAATCTGTTAGTCTTTAAGGTGCCACTGGACTCCTCGTTGTTTTACTCTGTAAGCCAGTAATATTCACCTTCGTTCCTAATCAAGATAAAATGAGGGTGATGCAACCTCACACTTTCAGTGTTACCCACTTGTCAGAGTTTGTTATGCATCCCTCTGTGTGCCTGATCTGTTACAGCGCCCAGCTGTAGGGCCTAGCTGTAAAGACTCACGTTCTTCACTCTGGAGGTCCTTAGTGCATAGATTTTAAGGCTGGAAGGGACCCTTATGACCATCCTCTCCAGCCTCTTACATCACACAGGCCATAGAACCTCACCCAGTAATTCTTGCATCAAGCCCATAACTTTTGTCTGAGCTAGTGGAGTGGTTCTCAGCCAGGGGTACACGTACCCCTGGGGGTACGCAGAGGTCTTCCAGGGGGTACATCAACTCATCTAGATAGTTGCCGAGTTTACAACAGGCTACATAAAAAGCACTAGTGAAGTCAATACAAACTAAAATTTCATACAGACAACGACTTGTTTATACTGCTCTATATACTCTACACGGAAATGTAAATCAAGGGTTAGCCGATATCACTGAACTGTAAATACAATGTTTATATTCCAACTATATTTTATAGTTATATAGTAAAAATAAGTCAGCAATTTTTCAATAATCGTGTGCTGTGGCAGTTGTATTTTTGTGTCTGATTTTGTAAGCAAGTCGTTTTTAAGTGAGATGAATCTTAGGGGTTCGCAAGACAAATCAGACTCCTGAAAGGGGGACAGTCGTCTGGAAAGGTTGAGAGCTGCTGAGCTAGAGCATATCTGTCCGAACGAGACCCTGTCTTGCTTTAAAATCTGCAAGCAATGGACACTCCACTGCATTCCTCGTACTGTATGGTTTCCCCCATGGTTAGTTACTTTACCTGTTAAAAATCTGCACATTAGTTCCGTAGGAATGTGTCTAGCTTCAGCTTCCAATCTTTGGATCTCGGCATGCTTTTCCCTGCTAGACTATAGGGCCACCGGCTCTCAGAAATCTCTTCCCCGTGTCGGTCCTTGCTAGGGTGACCAGACAGCAAGTGTGAAAAATCGGGACGGGTGTGGGGGGTAACAGGCGCCTATATAAGACAAAACCCCAAATATCGGGACTGTCCCTATAAAATCGGGACATCTGTTCACTCTAGTCCTTACTGAGTGTGATCAAATCACCTCTTAATCATTGTCGAGGCCCGTTTATGAAAGATTGCGATTTGGAGACACTCCCTCCTCAGGGACTGTGTGGTGAGCTTGGGAATTTGGAGATGTGGCCTGGCGGCGGGGGTTGGGCACGCCGCATGGCTGCATGACAGCAGGTCACCAGAGATGCTCTCCAGTTTGTTTTAGTAAAGCTTTGCTCTTTTCTCACTCCCTGGTTTGTTCTTTAATGAGCCCCAAGATCGTTACAATCAGACCTTGGGCAAAGGAAATAGACGGAGCTCAGTCTCTGGTGCTGGCCAAGACGGTGGCCCGTCACGTTAGCTTGACGGCCTTGAGGGTTAGAAGGAACCCGCCCGCGTCCCGTAGAGAATTGCCACGTGCATGCTGGAGAGGGCTCTGGCACTATTGCTGGAAGCATGGTGCCAGATTCAACGGACTGATCCAAACAGGATAAATTTTACGTCCCCTCCAAGCAGTGCTCCTAACCCTGCTAGGTCCTGCCCACGCTTCCCCTTCCTGCCCCTTCTCTCTCAATGGTACCACCCAGCATCTGGACATGAAGATGGGGCAAGCAAACCTGCCTCCGCTTTAACTCCTCCCACTCCACAACGAGCCTTAAAGGGTCAGTGCTGTCAAATACAATAAGACCCAGCCAGCATCTTATTGCCAGTCGTGACAATTGAAACAAAGCCAGCCCACCGAGGTTCACAGTTTGCATCCCCATCTTCCCTGAGCCCAGCAGCCCCTTTCTCCCTCCTCCTCCCAAATTGCTGGGGATAAGGGGCCAGTGCTGGGGGTTTTCTGCAGCTCTCACACGTTATCTTAGATATCGGGGTGGGGGGTGTCTATGCAGCAGCAGGCGATAGTGCCATTGAGAGCCAGTGATGTGTTTGCAGCTCAGCCAAACAAACCCAAATTGATCTCATATGCCACTTGCAGGTCTCCGTTCTCAATAGTTCCTTTCTCTCCCAGGCCTTCGGCTGGTTAGGGTTGAAGCTGAGGATAGGCTTGAGGCTTTGGGAAGAGCAGATGAATTCAAATTATGTGTTGTAAACAGGCAGCGGAGGCTGGAGAACCCACCTCCCTGCAGGAACCCAAGGAAATAAAATAACCCAGAGGACAAGCTCTGCTCGCCCTGGTCCCCCAACTTGGTTTCTCGGTTGACTCTGGCCGTGTTGTAAAATGCAGACGTTTATTTTACAAGCTGTGGTTTCCCGGACTGAATCCTCCCCGGTGGCTCAGGGACGTCCCAGCCGAGCCGAAGAGATGCTGGGCTCGGTCAGTACAGCTACGTGCAGGTACTCAGGCACTCCGTGCCGCTCGCACGCCCTGCTAGCATCCCCCGATCCCAGGCACATGCCGACCTGTGCACGCAGCGTGAAACACGGGGCCACACGGCTGCACAAGTGCAGGCCTCGATACGCCTTCACCGACGCCTCCGCTGTGCTGTGCACGGATCCCCACATGCAGGGCTGGACCCACAGGCACCCACGCGTGCCACTCAGTCAGACACAGCGGTGTACACACGCAGGGACTGATTCTTCCTCGTGCCGCACCTTGCGTCGTGGATTTTCCCCAGCCCAAAGCGGGTGCAAAAAACAGTACCACGTGATGGGGAAGCCTTTTAAACCCCCTGTGTGCTCACCGAATGGGGGGAAAAGGCGGCACTAGAGGGAGATGGCCGGTCAGGAGCTCTGTGGCCGAAGGTGTCTCGGGTCAGGCACGCCAAATCGGGAGCCGCTTTTGGAAACGTTGGGGCTGGGAGCCTCGGTTGCGCCGCTGGCCATCGATGTCAAGGGAGTTCGGCCAGCAAAGCCCATGAACAAAGCAGGCCTGATTCCCCCACCCCTAACCCCTTTCCCCCCCCGCAGCTACCTGGCACCTTGTGCTGTCATTCACACCACTGCAAAATGAGCGCAAAATGCTACCAGATCAGAGCGGTCCGGTCGCACTGAGGGGAGTGTTTTACAGCCACTTGGCACTCGCCTTGCCCAGGCAGTGCTTGCCTTACGAGTGGGCGACTGCCCGGGACACCGTGGTCAACTCCCCCCCACCCCCACACACACACAGCCAGCCCAAGGCCCCTTTAACTCCTGAGCGCTGAGCCTGGGGGATTCTAGCCAGGCTCCATCTGCTAGTCCCAGCCGGGCTGGGGAGGGATGGGGCTTCCTCTTCCCCTACAGGGGCCGCTCCGGGGGCCCGGTGAGACCTCCTCTGGGAACCTCCCCCGGCTGCAGGAAACTCCACCCCCCCCATGTCCTGCCCACATCGCTCCCAGGCCGCGGGGAAGGGGGCTCTGTACAGGGAGCTCCCCCCATTCACCCAGGCTGCCATTTTCCCTAAGGCCGGCCCTGTGCCCAGGTGTAAGCAATGAGCAAGGTGCAGCTCAGTGGCACATCCAGGCCCCTGATCACGGCTGTGTACAAGGAAGGCAGGAGCAGAGAATGAAGTCACACACACACACACACACACACACACACACACACACACTGCTGCTGCTGCTGCTGAAAGAAGGATGGGGGCATGGCAGACTGTTCCATCCCTGAGATCCCACATATGAGGATCAGGAGGGGGCACCAGGGCTATAGGGCAGCTCCCCCAAAAGGGGTCGATGGTGGTGTAAAGGGGTCACTCCCTTGGGTCAATAAATGCCAGATGAATATAAAGGTGGAGTCGGAGGAGCCTATCTAGCCAGCGAGCTTGATATTGAGAGGGTTCCCCATCACCATGGTATCTGAGCAGAAGACTAATTAGTTGCCCCGTTGTGGTTACTGGCCACTGCAGGAAGCACTGGACAAAAGTGGGGAGAGTATAAGAAGCATGAACTTCCCGCCAGAAAACTAAATCCAGCCACAGGGGCCAAACAATCCAAGCCCAGTGAGTAATTTATTAGTAGGGTTGGCGGGATTAGCTTTTTGTCGGTAAATGTCAGAGAACGTCAATTTCACCATTTGCACACAGACTGCCAAAAAGCATTTCTCTCAATGATAACTGAAATTTGCAGATAGGCAAAGAAAAGAAAATGCGGCTGAAGAATTGATTAGCGTTGGACTGAAGGAGGTTTACTTTGTCTGGTTTGACAAGCGAGGCTGCCCATGTGTGTTTAACGGTGAGAAAGCTTTCGCTTTTTGAAATCAACATTTACTTATCCGAAATCATTATTGTCTGACCCACCCCCATTGTCTGATGACCCCCCCTCATAATTTTCCAAAACTGTGAACGTTTCAATAGAAAAATATGCTTAACGATAAACATCGATATTATACGTCAAAATCATAACAAAATGATCATCCAGTTCTCCCAAGCTGCTGGATTAGCAGCGGCGCAAGGCCCCAGCCTGGTCATGGGCAGCATGTTGCAATCATGTTACCGCTCGGCTTATTTTTAGCCCTTGTTCTTTACTTTGGGAATCCCTTGCCTGAGAGCTGAACGTGCCTCTGTAACTCTAGGCCTGACTGTTACGGGAGGCACAAATGCCAAGCAGGCTGCCCTTTGCGCTTGGGCACTCTAGATGAAGCCAATGCAGCTAGAAACGTGATTTACACGCTGGTGATAAGATTAGAGGGACTCCACCAGTGGGATAATAAACCGGTAACTTTATAGGGATGTCAGGCAGCAGCCACATGGTTTGGGGTTTTTACTCCCGGCTATCCACTTTCGTAGCCCCTTCTTTCTCGGCAGCAGGATCCAGTGCAGGCATGGCCAAACTGCGGTTCACAAGCTGCATATGGCTCTTTTACGGTTAAAGTGAAGCTCAGGGAACCCCCTGAACTCTACCCCCATTCTCCATCTACCAGACTGGGTGAGGGAGCTCGGGGCTTCTGCCCTCCAACAGGGTGGTGAAGCTAGGGGCTTCTGCCCTTCAGGAAGGGGCTCTTGGGGCTTTAGCCCCACAGAGGGCAGGGAGGTGCCAGGGCTCGGGGCTTCAGCCAGGTGCACCCCTCCGGAAGGCTTCCCGCAAGCCCTGGCATGCGCCGCCCCACAGGGATGAAGCCCCAAGCCCTGACAGGCACAACCCCACAGGGCAGGTTGTGAGTGTTTTGCAGCTCTAGAATTTCTGAAGATGATCATATGTGGTTCTGAGGGTCAGTAAGTTTGGCCACCCCGATCTAGTGGATAAGGTACTGAACTGGGACTCAAGACAGCTAGGTTCTATTCCTATAACCAACTGTACAATCTTAGATAAGTCATCAGAACATTAGTCACATCCTTTCTGTGTACCTCAGTTTCCCCTCCTATACTTTGTTTGTCCTGACTGTTTAGATTGCAAGTTCTTTGGGTTAGAAACAGTCTGTTGTTGTGTGTATGTATAGCATCTTGCACAGTGAGGCCTAAATCCATTTAGGCACTAAGGTAAGACAAATAATGAACCCATAGAATCATAGAAGATTAGGGTTGGAAGAGACCTCAGGAGGTCATCTAGTCCAACCCCCTGTTCAAAGCAGGACCAACACCAACTAAACCATCGCAGCCAGGGCTTTCTCAAGTTGGGCCTTAAAAACCTTTAAGGATGGAGATTCCACCACCTCCCTAGGTAACCCATTCCAGTGTTTCACCACCCTCCTAGTGAAATAGTGTTTCCTAATATCCAACCTAGACCTTCCACACTGCAACTTGAGACCATGGCTCCTTGTTCTGTCATCTGCCACCCTTGAGAACAGCCGAGCTCCATCCTCTTTGGAACCCCCTTTCAGGTAGATGAAAGCAGCTACCAAATCCCCCCTCATTCTTCTCTTCTGCAGACTAAATAAGCCCAGTTCCCTCAGCCTCTCCTCATAAGTCATGTGCCCCAGCCCCCAATCATGTTTGTTACCCTCCGCTGAACTCTCTCCAATTTGTCCACATCCTTTGTGTAGTGGGAGTCCCAAAACTGGATGCTATACTCCAGGTGTGGCCTCACCAGTGTCAAATAGAGGGGAATAATCACGTCCCTCCATCTGCTGGCCATGCTCCTACTAATGCAGCCCAATATGCCGTTGCCGTGCTTGGCAACAAGGGCACACTGTTGACTCATATCCAGCTTCTCGTCCACTGTAACCCCTAGGTCCTTTTCTGCAGAACTGCTGCTGAGCCATTCGGTCCCCAGCCTGTAGCGGTGCATGGGATTCTTCTATCCTAAGTGCAGGACTCTGCACTTGTCCTTGTTGGACTCTTCAGATTTCTTTTGGCCCAATCCTCCAATTTGTCTAGGTCACTCTGGACCCTATCCCTACCCTCCAGCGTATCTACCTCTCGCCCCAGCTTAGTGTCATCTGCAAACCCAGGCTGCTCCCCCCAGCACCTGTGAGGCCCCCCAGACTGCCCCCCCTAGCACCCGCAGCATCCCTGGGCTGCCCTCCCATGAGCACTCGCGGCACCCCCCAGCTGCCCCTGCCTCCCCCAAGATTTAGTCAGGGCTATATAGTACAAGTCATGGACAGGTCATGGGCCATGAATTTTTGTTTACTGCCTGTGACCTGTCCAGGTCTTTTACTAAAAATACCTGTGATTAAAGGTAGCCTTACCAATCACCAGTTACCAGTCCCGGCTCCCACTCCAGCCTCCGACTTCTGACCCTGACTCCGACATTTGGGATATGACCTCGGCTCTGACCCTCAGCTTCGATTCCTCGCTCTGACTCTGGCTCACCCCCTGGTTCTGGTAATTAATTGGCAGTTGACTCTGGCGCTGACCCTGGACTTCATTCCCCAACCTGAATGCCTGCTCCACCTACTAGCCCTGACTCCTGCTCTGCTCACTAGGCCAGGCCACCGACATCTTGGTCTATAGCATTTAGCTCAGGCATAAGAGATAGTCATGCCTTTAGAGCCAGAGATCCCAGCTTTGGTTCCCTCTGCCGACAACGCAACCAGGGACATCATGTTACACTTGCAAACTTTCGTTCCCCTGCCAGCCCCTGCAAAGAGCTCTTTTCAACTCAATAGAGCTGGGAGTGTTTCCTGGGCATGTGCCATGGGGATATGTCTAATGTCTGAGGGCCTGGAGTGCTTCCTTTCAACCTCATGGTACAATTAGCAAGCTCCCAGGTATTTAACAGAGTCTCCTGCTGTTCACCGGGCTCCCGGAAAAAAATGGCCTGGGCCAGCTTACAGCATGGCTAGTTTGAAAAGCAGGTGTGGTCCTTCTGGGTGGAAGGCATGGCACGGGCCCAGTCCTCAGTTGGTGCCATTTGGCATAGCTTCATTGACTGCCATGGAGCTATGTGGCTTTATGCAAGCTGGAGTCTTCCCCTATAAATGTAGCCATGAATCTGTGCCCTCTGAGAGTTTGCCAGGATGCCCAGAATGATGGCTAGTTACTGATCAAACAAGATACTCCAGTGAAATCCTATGTTCATTTCCCACCTGCCACAGCACAGGTAAGGCCATTGGCTCAGAAAGCAAGATGCATCAGATAAAGGGAGCTATGGGATGGGGAAGGACCGGAGTCAGAAGGTTTGCAGTCTCGGCACTAGGTGGACCAAAGCCTGCTCTCTGGAAACTGGCAGGTGGAGGGCCAGACTGAGAACCCCAGAGGCATCATCGCTGCAAACGGGCCCATCTCCTTCCGTGGGACTAGCCACCGAGCCAAATTCTAGAGCCCATACTGAAATGTCCCTCAATGTACATTCAGATGCCTGCCCCACCTCTGCTCACCCTATGTAGGGCTGGAAGGGACCTCAAGTAGTTCATCCCGCTGTGCTTAGGCACAGCTAAATAAACTAGACCATCCCTGCCAGGCATTTTCCTGTTCTGGAAAACATCTGATGACGGGGATTCCCATAAAGAAGCAAGTCACTGATTATTGTTATTTTAAATCTATATTGCAGGGGCACCTAGCGGTCAATTAAATCATGCTAAGCACTGTACAGACACACAGACAATAGCAGCTCCTGCATTACTGCATGCCATCGAAGTCTTAGTTGGGCTTAATTAGCCAGTGATTTGAGCTCTTCAGATGGAAGGCACATAGCAGTATTATTGTAGGGTTACAAAATATGAAAACAAACCAAATCGGCCCTGGCCCATGGTGCTTTCCACCCCTTTGTGTCACGTGGCCCACATTCAGCTCCCTAGCAGACAGCTGCAGGTCCACCAAAGTCATTCCATCTTGCGTGTGAGCCATAAAACCATCCTTTCACCTCCCCTAGAGCAAACATTGCAGATAGCCAGGCCCTGAGCCCCTGCATTTAGGAGTTAAGGCCCAGGTCCACCAAAGGTATTTAGGATGCTTAGGAATTAGGTGTTTAAATACCTTTGAGGATCTGGTGCCCAACTCCCATTGGCACCTAACTGGCATTTATGCCTTTGAAAATCCCCACTCAGTGAGGTGGCCCTGATCTTACCCCTCTTGTAACAATGAGGAGTTTGCCCATTGCCCGGGATTTGGGACCTTTCATTAGCTTATATCTGTATGACAAGCGCAATCATTCCACAATGAGCAAAGCGCCCTTGTAAATCCTGTCATGGACTCACAGGGTCCAGTCTAGGCCCCAGCCTGTCACCAGTCCCTGGACCCCTTTAGTGGGCCAGGCCCCAAGGACCCACACAGTTCCACAGGGGCAGGCCCGTGGCCTCCACGACTCAACTCCTAGACTGGGCCGCCCGCACCAGCTATCCCTGTCTCTCTCCAGGGCTCCCTGCCATGAATCCAGCCCAGCCAGAGTCCTGCAGGGGGCTTGTACTGTCCACCTTCAGGGCTCGGCGCTCTCGGGAAGTATTTATAG
The DNA here is from genome assembly GCF_015237465.2 of Chelonia mydas. Classification (NCBI taxonomy): domain Eukaryota; kingdom Metazoa; phylum Chordata; order Testudines; family Cheloniidae; genus Chelonia; species Chelonia mydas. The sequence continues at coordinate 256,716,887 of NC_057850.1, forward strand.
CAACGCCAGGCAGCCTCTCCAAACAAAGTAACTACCTATTAATCAGCGGGCTACGCAATCTAGAAGTCCTTAGGTTAGCACAGTGAGGCAGCAGCCATAGTCCATCTTGGTCAAACTAGTGCCATGATGACCAACCAACCTGTGAGTGATTCCATCTCCAGCTCCCTCTCTTGTTTCCCTCGGTTGTGGCTCCTGAGTTCCTCCAAAAACACCCCCTTTCTCCAGTCACCCAACACCTTGTTCTCCAGCTCCATTCCCAGTTCCACCCGCCAGGGTTTCCTGCTGTTCGGTGTTCATTGCTCAGTCTTCGGAGCATCTCTTTGTCCTGCTGGACGCTCTGTTGATTTAGGTTAGTTTGAGCTCTTTAATGACTGCGTTCATTCCCCCCAGACAGCAAGGTGACACACACATATGCCTCCTGTACTCTTCCAGGGGCCATGTTAGCCCTTTTGCACCCACTGGATAGCAGTGCAATGTACAAAGGGAAACTGAGGCAAGCCTAGGCATAGAGAAATATTACTGAAAATTCCCACATTGTCACACTTCCAAAAGGCAGCGGGATGATTCCCACCTTCTAGCACCTCCCATTGCCAGCTCCCACCTCCGGTAATGATAGCAAGCGTGAAAAAATTGCCATCCCAGAGGGCAGAGAGGTTATAGTGAGCTACAGGTCGCAGGCAGTTCTCTGCACCCAATGGGCGTGTAGAGCGTGAAGGGGTCCCATTCTGCTCGCACTTACACCAGTCGAACACTGGCTTCAGGGGAGTTAGTCCCAGAATCAGGCCCCTCGTCTGATAGGCACAACTCTGAGTAGTGAGCAGGAATTGGGGTAGTTTCCCTTTAAATATTTTGTGAGCCTTCTCTAGTGTTAGGGCCTGACTGGCAGGGTCATGAGGCTCAGAGATTGTCAAAGCCAGTTATTCTGTTATTACACCTCTGCCGATCTGGAATTCCCCCCACACCTCTCTGCTAGCCCCCTGGGCTGACAGACTAACCCCAAGGAAAGTGTCTGTCCCAGCACGTCCTGCATAAAGCATCTCTGGCCCTTGAAATCTGATAGACTAGCTGCCCCCAAACTGTTCAGGAAGCAGCCCCCAGCACTGTAGCTCAGCTCACACTGCAGTTAATTAACCGCTGCTCTGTCCCCTCCCAGAATCCTCCTAGCCCAGGAGGAGCCGGAATGTCCCAGAAATCCACCTGCGCTTGTTCCGAAAGGCTGCAGCTCTGGCAACGCTCCATACCTCAGCTGTTAGCTGAACAGCTCAAAGGTACTCGGGTTCTGGTCCCTGCTCTGACCCCCACTCGCCGCGTGACTCGAGGTAAGTTACAGCAGTGCTCTGTGCCTCAGTTTCCCCATCTGACAACACCTACTGCACACAGGAGTTCATCCATTCCAAGGCCAGAAGGGACCATTGTGATCATTGAGTCCGGTCTCCTGCATAACGCAGGCCAGAGAACTGCCCCAAAATAATTCCTAGAGCAGAGCTTTTAGGAAAAAACATCCAATCTTGAGTTAAAAATTGTCATTCATGCAGAATCCCCACAACCATTGGTAAATTATTCCAATGGTTAATTACTTTCACCATTAAAAATTTACACCTTATTTCCAGTCTGAATTTCTCTATCTTCAACTTCCAACCAATGGATGGTGTTAGACCTTTCTCCGCTAGACTGAAGAGCCCATTAGTAGGTATTTGTTCCCCATGTGGAGACAATAGATTGTGATCGTCACCCCTTAACCTCCTCTTTGTTAAACTTAATAAGTTGAGCTCTCTGAATCTATCATTATAAGGCAGGCTTTCTACTCCTTTAATCATTCCCATGGCTGTGCTCTGCACCCTCTCCAGTTTATCAACATCCTTTTTGAGAAGCAGATTTAAAAATCCTCCAGAGAAACCACTAATCCCACTGTCCTGAAACTTCTGCTTGTGAGTGAATTCCTTCAAGTTTCTTCAATAAAGACTCACATGCCTCCCCCTTCCTGAAAATGACCGTTCAAGGCTCTGAGACTGCAAGCATCAGCTCCGGAGTAGAGCAGTGTCTCCACCCCAGTACATCCAGGGAGAGGCCCCCAGCACCCAATGTTACATTTAAATGAATAACAGACAGCATAGTGGTGTTTATGTATCTCACTGGTCAGTATGCATTACAGGTCCCTGATCCACAGCAGATCTGAATGTGTCATAGTCTCAGCTGAGGTGAGTTAGCTCAAACTGCAGCAGCTCATGCTTTGAGCACAGAAGATCCTGGTTCAATCCCAGGTAAGAAGGCACATTTTTGGAATGGTACCTGGCCCCCTTCTAAGTAAGTTAAGTTATGGTGACCCTTCCATTAGGATAACTCGACTCAACTCATTCAGCCAGCAAACTGGACTGAAAATCCACTGCAATAAGACAGAGATCATGACTTTTAATATTGCCTCACCATCACCAGTACAGATAGAGGAATATGTTCTCACCAGTGTAGAAACATTCACATACTTGGGCAGAACCATCAACTAGGATGGTGGAACAAGCCAGGACATCCGGAACAAAATCAATAAAGCCAGGAACACCTTCAGGAGCTTAAATACAGTCTGGAAATCATCAAAACACAACACCAAAACCAAACTCAAGATTTATCAGAGCTGTGTACTTTCAACACTACTTTGTAGTGCAGAATGCTGGCGAATGAGACAGTCTGACATGTCCAAACTGCCTTCATTCCATACAACCCGCCTCAGAACATGATCATGATGATGATGATCATGAAGATGAAGTACAGTTCTGATGGCCTTTAGTCACACAATAAAGATAACAACATCTTGTTACCCCTGAATCCTAGACCTAGGTGAATTTTAACCCCAAATGGCCAAAATTCACTACTTGGCAAAGTAGGGGTGTCTATGCAAATAAGGTCTGCTCATGAGTTCTTTTTCTCCAGTTCATCACTAGATGGCAGGAGAGAGCTCATTACAGTGGCAATAGTGGAATAATTGGGCGCAACTGTCAAACTATACATGCAGGCATGGCGGAGAGGAGACACCCAAGCCCCTGAAAATTTGCTTGTGTTAAAGAAAACACAGGATGTCTTTGTGTTGTAGGGTGAACCAGACGTACTCCAACTTCTTAGAGTATTAACAGTCTTTTTATGCAGGCAACACGCATATGACTTGTCATAGTGCCACAGACCCACACCTTCCACAGTTGCCAACAACGCACAACGGCCACACTTTTCCTTATTTAACTACCCTCCTACTCCCCCTAGTGGCTGGTTTATTATACACATTATAATGGTTCCCACTTTTTAAGGATTTACTACACAACCTACAAACCAAACAATAATGATTAGTAATGCATTTCAAATTGCACATAAAAATAGTGAATAAATAGGCATTCAGTCCCTGTTACACACTGTATAAGCTTTTAAATATGTAGATGGACATTTCTGCCGTATAGAAAGCCTCAATTCAACTGCTGCAGAAGGTAATTCCGACCATTGGTTCAAACCTGTCATTCTACCATGTGGTAATTTGAACAGTCTGTCTGTGAGGTCCATTGGTAACAGTTAATGTTGTGTCCAGCGGCTGCCCCTCCAGACTTCCAGAAACTGGTGTGCTGACCCTAATTGGCATTCTCAGGTGATAATTCCACCATTGCTGTACTAACATCTCCAGAGTTAACACCAATCGTTTTTCTCTGCTGATCCACATGTTGGTGCACTACCCTGTCATCTCCCAGAATTTCCACATAGGAGACTGTTCCTGTAATATCTTGAAAGGTAGCTGGCATCCAATTTGGACCAAAAAGGGTTTCGTATAAACAGCTTCTCCAAAAGTAAAACTATGTTCCTTTGCGTATTGGTCATGTTCCTGCTATTGCTTCTGCTGGTTTTGCTGCATTTCTCCCATTCAGTATGGATGCTTAAGGTCTAACCTTGTACTTAGTTTCCTTCCTATTAATGAAGGGGACAAGCCTGTGGCAGACAGTGGTGTTATCCAACAATTAAGCAGGTAACAAGGTATGAAAGTATCTATGGTACCTCCAGACATTCTTTAGTACCCTCTTTAAATGACTGAATTGCCCATTCAGCTCACCCATTTGATGATTGATGGTAAGGTGTGGATGTAACGTGTTGCTGTTTTGCTTCATAAATCTTTGGAATTCCACACTAGTAGAAGAACTTCCACTATCTGACACAAGCATTTTAGGTAAGCCATGGCTACTAAAATTGGTCCTTAATTTTTTTATGGTGGCTTCACTAGTGGACTTATTCCTGAGGTCGACTTCTACCCATTTGGAATGTGCGTCCATTAGCACTAAAAGCAGTTTTTCAGGAATGGTCCAGCATAATCAGTACCTGCTCTCCTCCAGAGCTTCTCCGGCCACTCCCAAGTATGAAGTGGAGCCATTGTAGAAGATTTGTGACTCTCTTGGCAGATAGGACAGGATTGTACCTTACTTTCAATATCAGTATCCATCTTTGGCCAGCACATGTAACTCCAGGTGGTCATCCATTATTACTTCCTGTCCTTGCTTTGGAAAGATGAGCCCTACTCCCCATAATACACACCCATCTTGCACACTAAGTTCACGGTGTTGCATATAATAAGGTGCGAGCTCCTGATCAACATCCCCTTAGCACAAAGTCTCTAACTTTTGCAAGTTACCCGTTTGTGATTTTACCTGTAAGGCTGTCACTGGAGGTTTATCAAGATAGTCCATTAGTAATAAGGTCTCTTCACTTTTGTCTCTTTCGTATGTCTCCAGTAAAGACAAATGACTTAAAGCATCTAGCATCTGCATATCCCAAATTCTTACCCGCTTTGTGAACAATGGTATAGTCATAGGGTCTTAATGTCACTGCCCATCAGACTGGGATACAAATCCAGTTGTTTTCTCTGACCCATCCTCCATCCGGTGAGTTAAAACAGCTCCAGGTCTATAAGGCAATGAATGCATCACAAGTCAAGGTCAGTTCTTTGTCAGCTTGATAGTGGACGAGGACTTCTGCGGACTGCAGCAATAGTTTAGACTCCTGAAATGCTTGTTCCTGAGCTGATCTCCAATACCATTTAATCCCCTTGTTAAGTAACATACCCAGAGGCAGTAGAAGTGTGGATAAATTTGGTACAAACATACGGTAGGATTCAGCAAGCCAAAGTAAGTCCTCAGCTCTGAAACGTTCCTAGGTGCCGGGGCATCCTGAATGACTTTCACTTCATCTCTCATTGATTGTCATCCCTGGAAATCCGCTTATATCCCACGTACATCACTTTATGAGCCGGGAAGGAACACTTATCCCATTTTAGGCCCAGACCTGCTTCCTTTGCCCTGCTTCACACTTCTGCTAAACGTTGTAGATGTTCTCTATCTGTGGTACCTGTGATTACTACAGCATCCAGATATACTCCCACACGAAGAATTCACGGACTCAATCGCCCTCCATGGTTCTTTGGAAACCAGCAGGTGCTGAGGACACACCATAAGGCAACCGATTATATTTTAACAGTCCTTTGTTTATGGTGACATACTGCATGGAATTTTCTTCCTGGATGGTCTGTTGGGTGGCAGAGCTCGTGTCTAACTTTGTGAACAATTGGCCCCCTGCTAAAACTGCAGACAGATCCTCAGGTTTTTGGAACTGGGCACTGTTCTAATTGTGAAACCCTATTTACAGTCCATTTATAGTCCCCATGTATGTGCACGGAGCGATCCGACTGCAACACTGGTGCAGCCCGTTCAGAAAACTTCACAGGTGCAATAATTCCAGTTGTCTGTAGTTTTTTTTAACTCAATTCCCTCTATTTGTTTCGTGGCCCAGCATACAGATCTGGGTCTGAAATAACAAGGTGTGACATTTGGGTTTGCATAAATTTTAGTAGTAGCAGCTTTTAAAGGGCCCAGATCATCTTCTGTGTACTTAAAAGAGTTTCCAGAACTAGATCATCTTCTGATTTCAGGTGACCTTTCCAATCCAGGGAAAGCCAACCACCCTCTCCCAAGCAGTTTAGGGCCAGTGCCTGCAGCTTGGCTTCAGTGGCAAACCTTCATATCGGTGGCTTTCAGTATCTTTACTACTTCTCCAGTGCATAGTTTTAATTTTATCCTACGTTTCTGCAATGGAGGTGGTTCACTACCATTCCACATGGTGTCGTACACTTCTTGGCTCATAACACTCACGCTACATCCTGTGTCGAGCTCAAATCGTACATTTTTTCCATGTACAGTCAGCCCAATATGAATGGGACCTACTTGAGGAATATTTGTTTCTGTTATGCTATAAGCTACTTCCCCCTCCTCTTTTTCACTACTTTCCTCCTCGAGTACATGAAAGGTAGCACGGCTATGAGGCTGTTTTTAATGATGGGGGGGGGTCCGCTTTCCTGGTTCTGGTTCGACACACTCTTTGAATGTGCCCAGTCAATCTGCAAATGTGACATTTTTCATTCTAAAATCTGCCGACCATGTGTTCGACAACATTCTCTGCGAGCTAATGTTTCCCAGGCTGCCTCCACAGTACCTTGTGTCTCCTGCGTGTTACTTCCATCTCGTACATCCAGGCTCCTGTTGGTTGTGTTTATAACTCCTGTACATTTCTATTTGCAGATTCCCCAGCCTGGGCCAATTTCAGAGCTGTTGCAAATGTTAATTGTGGTTCAGACAGCAATCGCCTTCGCATTTTGTCATCATTAATGCCACAAACTAATCTGTCTCTAAGCATTTGTGTCAGAGTCCCACGGTAATTACAATCTCGAGAGAGCTGAGTCAATTATGCCCAAATTCCCCTATAGTCTTCCTGGATTTCCTTGACCTAGAGTTAAACTTAAATCATTCTGCTGTTTCACTGGGTGGTGGGTTGAAATGGGTTTTTAAAAGATTGACTGGCTTATCAAAAGTTTAATCTCCAGGCTTTTCAGGGGTTACCAGGCTTCTCAGTAAAGTGTAAATCTTGCCCGCCACACTGCTGAGCATGAGAGCTTTCTGCTGACCGGCATCTGCAATACCATTAGCAGTGAGAAAATAAGATAATATTTCGCGGCATTCTTCCCAAATTTGGTGTTACACCGTAAATGGTGAAATAGTCCCAAGTGCTGCAGCCATTCCCCCCTGTATTTCTATGGGTTTGTAGGCCTTACGCACCGATGATTTCCCAGCCTTCCTTCTTTCTTTTCTCTTTCCCGTTCTGGCGAGTTCTGCGGTAGCGTAAACCGGACGTACTCCAGAGTCTTAGAGCAGTAACAGTCTTCCTGTTCCGGCGACAAGCATCCGACTTGGCAATAGCTCCGCAGACCCACAGCTGCCAACGACGCACAATGGAATCCTGCAACCGCCACCCGTTTCCTTGTTGAACGATCTGCCTACTCCCCCCGCCCAGAGGCTGGTTTATTATGCACCTTATACGAGTTTGTAGTGGCTGTGGAGGAGATTCTTTATTGACCGGTAGGGCTCTAGGATCTCCAGTGATCTCCCTGTGCGCATCCTCCCGGGGCTGCAGAGGGCCGTTTGAGTGAGCCCAAGCCATGAGAGATGTTCTAATTTCTTAATGACCCCCAAAGGAGCTTGGGGGTGGCAGGATTGCAGTAGTGGTCATGTTCCTCCCACATACACCCTAATCCAGAGGTGGGCAAACTACGGCCCGCGGGCCACATCCGGCCTGCGGGACCCGTCCTGCCCAGCCCCTGAGCTCCCGGCCGAGGAGGCTCACCCCTGGCCCCTCCCCCGCTGCCCCCCCCGGCCCCCCCCACAGCCTCAGCTCACCATGCCACCAGTGCTCTGGGCAGCGGGGCTGTAAGCTCCTGCCGGGCAGTGCAGTGGTGTGGCTGGCTCCGGCCGGGTGGCGCAGCTGCCAGTCCTGCTTCTCTGAGCGGCATGGTAAGGGGGTGGGGAGCAGGGGGGGTTGGATAAGGGGCAGGGAGTCCCAGGGGGGCAGTCAGGGGACAGGGAGCAGGGGGCAGTTGGATGGTGTGGAGGTTCGGGGGGGGGGGCGTCAGGGGACAGGAAACAGGGGGGGTTGAATAGGGCATGGGAGTCCCAGGAGGCCTTTAAGGGGGTGGGGGTGTGGATAGGGGTCGGGGCAGTCAGGGGACAGGGAGCAGAAGGCGGTTGGATGGCACGGAGGTTCTGGGTGGGGGGGCAGTCAGGAGACAGGGAGCAGGGGGTGTTGGATGGGGGTGTTGGATAGGGGGGGCAGTCAGGGGACAAGGAGCAGGGTCGAAGGTTCTGAGGGGGGCAGTCAGGGGGCGGGAAGTGGGAGGGGGAAGATAGGGGGCAGGGGCCAGGCTGTTTGGGGAGACACAGCCTTAGCTACCGGGCCCTCCATACAGTTTCGGAACCCTGATGTGGCCCTCGGGCCAAAAAGTTTGCCCACCCCTGCCCTAATCGCTCCTGACATGCTCCTTATGTGGCAACACCCAGAGATTCCCCCAAGCCAGGAGAATCTTTAGCTGCCTGCTGAGAGGAGCTTTATGGTTCCTGTGCACACATGCCCCCAGAAGCACTAAGGGGCATTGCTGGGGGCAGGATGTAACCAGATCTCTGCTTCGTAATATGGTCTCTCACCCCTGCCAGCTTTACGCCGGGGTAATTCCTCAGACCGCAGGGGAGCTACTCCTGATTCACACCGGTGTGACGTGAGAGGAGAACCAGGCCCAGGGTCTGCCTAAGACTTAGGCCCAGGTCCTCAGCTGTTATAAGTCAATCTTTCTACAGTACAGCCCGTGGAGCTACACCTCTCCACAGGATCTGGCCCCTAGCCTGGTCTAAGCTGGCAGTCAAGGAATGAAGCATAATCGTCCCCTCACCACGGCTTTTTACTCCTGACAATTTCCTTTTCAGGCTGGCTACAGGGTTCACACGCTGCATCTTGGGTTCAAACTTCCCCAGGTGGGGTTCATCCTATGTAGAGGGCGAGGACAAGAATAATGCATGATTAAAGACCCACTTAGCTGGACTGATGGGCAGCTCAGGCCTGATGACTGCAAAAGGGAGACATTCACCCGGGCTCAGACGGCACTGCGTGATGTCCAAACAAACAGGAGGTGTATCCAGTTCTCTCCTTAAAACAAGATATGGTCATGGTACGCCAGCAACGTCTCATTTGGGGTTTGATCCTCAGCTGGTGCAGGACGGAGCAGCTGCACTGTCCCCAGTTTACACCAGCTGAGCCTCTGGCGCATCAGCTCCTAGTTGTAGAGTAACTGCCATGCAAAAGGGCTTGTTGATCAGCCAGCAACTCATCAACTGGCCTTCCTCCTCCTCACAGAGCTGAAACTTATCAGCACTTAGCCACATTGCATTTCCCACAGGCAGGAAAGCCAGAAGGAAAACCTGTTTGTTTCAAATAATTTAATTGATAGTTGAACTCTTGCACCGCTGGAAACTGTGGTTTTAACTTTAGGAATTGGGGACTAGAGCCCCAGCTGGCATGAACTGATTTATTTCCATCTAAGTCAGTGGAGCTGCACTGATCTGAACCAGGTGAGGATCTGGCAGCGGGAATTCTTGCAATCATAAAGAAGCTGTTTAGGGCAGGGTGTGATGAACAGAATAAAGCTGGTTGGGAAATACTGAAGGAAGAGAAAAATTTGACTCACGCACTCACTCTCACATATACACTCACTCACACACACACATTCACTCTCACACACACACTCATACATGCTCTCTTTCACACACATACATTCACACTTACACACTCTCATACATTCACACTTACACACACATTCACACACACACTCATTATCACACACGCACATTCACTCACTCACACACACGCATACACTCACATGCACGCTCCCTCTCTCACATGCACACTCACTCGCACATTCATGCACTCACATACTCTCACTCACACAGACACACACTCAAACACACACGTTTGCAAACATTTTTGCAGATTACAAAATAAAATTAATTCACGGCTTGAATCCAAGTCTTTCAGCAATGCAGCGCAGATCCCTATCACCAGAGCTAACAGGGTAAATCCATTAGCAGGCAGCGTTATTAGGCAGTTATCTTCTAGAGAAGTGGGTGTTAGAAGGTGACAAGATACACGAGTGCGGGTTTGCGGACTATAAGTGCAATATGGACCTGCATTAATGACAGAGCAACAGAGCAGCCACAAAGTTATTTGGCCCACACCCTCAAAGATATTTAGGTGCCTATCACCCATTGATTTCAGTAGGAGCAAGGCCCCTCCATAACTCTGAGGATCTGGCCTACTGGACAGATAAGGCCGGAGTGCATGCCTAAAAGGACCTCAGGAACATGCTACTCAAGAACATGTCTGCTCAGACATGCCCATTCCCCACCACAGCCCTACTCTTTTGTGACCCTGTATTGTTGCAAGCCAGGTGGGATGGGTCATGCAGATATGGCTTCTGCTGCTTACAGAGCACTACGCTTCGCGTTTGGTCTTAGTGGTACCTGCCTCTCCGCTCCAGCCTGCAGGGGGACAACAGAAATAAAAGCAAGCCAGAGAAAAGCCCCGACTGTAAATGTAATGCAGCGGGAGGACCAGATAATGGGAGGGCTGCCAGGCAGCAATTCTCAGGATCAGGCACACAAGAAAAATTAAACTTCGCAGCAACAGAAAAATAGGGTTGGCCACGGATCCTGAGCTGGTTTGAATCAGTACTGCCAGGCTGATTTCAACTGAGCTATGTCAATTTACACCAGCTGAGGATCTGGCCAAAAGAATGTAGACTACAGACATAGAAAATACATTGATTTTCCTCTATGTATGTGAGGTACTTTTATATGGCTGCCATCACATCGGAGCACCTCACAAGCTTGACTGTGTTTATCCTCACCATACCCATTATACAGACGGAACTGAGGCACAAAGAGGTAAGGGTATGTCTACACTGCAGCTGGGAGAGTGGTGGTTACGGCTTGAGCTCTCAAGCCTGTGGGGTTGAGTGAGCTTGAGATCTGCAGTGTAGACATATCCTTGAACATGCCCAGATCAGACATGAAGTCTGTGGAGGAGCAGAGATTGAACCTGGTTATCCTAATTCCTAGGCTACCGCCTTTAACCACGAGACCATCCTTCCTCTTCAGGGTCAACTGGCCAGTGACAAGTAAAATCCCATTTTATCGGGCATCTCAACTTCTGGCTGAGGCTGCCTGGTTTGCTTAAACATTAGGAGACCTTATGGGCATCTGTCATGCACTTCCAACCTCTGGAAAGGTTTTCAGTCAGCTAGGATAAGTAACTACATCAACTGAGTCAGATCGTAACGCTGGAGGGTGTTTATTCGGTATTGTTATTGCGGCTGTTGTTTTGTGGCCTTTATAAAAAACAGTGAGCTTCGGAACAGGAAAAGCCGCTTTATTGCATTTCAGGGCGCAACTGAGATTTGGGATGTATGGCATGTTGAGGGTGAGTCAGTCAAGCCCCGGGGATATGGGATTTTGCAGAATACGGTCACCAGTAGGGTAGTTTCATCGAGAGAAGTGCTGCTGGGGTAAACTCAGCTGGATAACTTTAAAGTGCTCCACAAACTGAATTCACCCCCAACACTGAAACGCAGCCCCCTCTGTGGTAGACTGTGTCAGCGGATGCATCATACACGGTGCAAGGCTGGGAGATGATCTTGAGATTAAGATGATGGGCTGATCTTCGACGATCTGGATTCACTTCTTGGTTCTGCCACAGATTTCCTGTGTAACTTTGAGCAGGTCACTTAATTTCTCTGTGCCTCAGTTCTCCGGTTGTACAAAGAGCATAAATGATACAATCTACGTGACTGAGACAGATGAGGAAAGTCAACACTTTGGTACAGCACCTACCACAATGGGGCCTTGGTCCTGGCTGAGACCTCGAGTGCAGCTGTAATAAGAGAAAAATCTTTTTTACCCAAAGGTACGTCGGCAAGCCCCATGGCTTATAGACAGTGACACGTGGCCCGTACAGAGCACAGCAGACCTCCATTGTTAACGTCCCATCCAAAAGATCTCCATACAGAAAAAACAACTTTCCTTGAAGGACGAGCTGGTCCTGGTGGAATTCAGACCGACAGCCACAGGAGGGTCAGCTAAGGCAACTGCACGTGTTGGTCATTAGGAAGGTGTATCCGTAGCCTGTCGATGAATGAGTTAAGGATGTGGAGGTCACTCAGATGTGTGGAGCTGCAGCCCAAGAGTGCATTTTATTATACCACTAGGGTGACCAGATGTCCCGATTTTATAGGGACAGTCCCGATATTTGGGGTTTTTTCTTGTATAGGCTCCTGTTATTCCCCACCCCCTGTCCCGATTTTTCACACTTGCTGTCTGGTCACCCTATATACCACTGACCCACTGAAGATGCCATTGGTTGCCGTGTGTCCAGGTTGCTGAGAGCTTTCAATGAGAACTAACAGCTTTATTGACTTTATCCAGTTGTGCCTGAGGGCGAGAGTCAACCGAAACTCCAGCCCTCCCGTTGTACCATTAAATATGTCTCATGTAAACTCTGAAGTCTTGGCTGTTCCAAAAACCTGGTCAGTTCCATGGAGGAGTTCTTGCAAGAAAGAAAAATGTGCAAGCAATTGCACGCTTACATTTCTGTGCAAAAAGGACTTCATTGTGTCTGAAATGCGATCTCTTTTTTCCCATCATCCCCGCTGAGTGATATGCAAGCAGTACCAGTGGTGAAAAGAAAATTTGATTTTTTTAACACTGGTTCAGATGTCATGATCTCATGTCATATTCTAAATAACAGAAGCAAGGATTTATTTTAAGGTATTGGGCCAAAACCTTAGCAGGTGTAAATTAGTGCAGCTCTGGATTTGAGCTGTGGATCTGATACATGGATTTTATCTTGTTCGTTTAACAAGACCAACTTCACCTCAGGCATTGTAATTCACATGCCCATGTGCTCCGTAAGGGCCCGATCTTGCCAGCCAAGGCCACTCACCACCTCAAAGCAGGTGCTCAACACTAAACTTGGGGGAAATTTTCTGGCTGAAACTCTTTTGGGGCGAAAACTGCAGATGCCGTGACACCAAAGCATTTCACAAACGTGTGCCGTTTCGCTGAATTGTTTCAGCCAAAAAATTTTAAAAAAAAGAAAATCTGAAAAAATCAAAATGTTTCCTTTTGACATTTTCAAAACCAAAACTTTTTGGTTTCTTGCCTGGCAAGGATTTTTTTTTTTTTTTTTAGAACTTTCCTTCTTTTTTTATGAATAAACAATTAGAAAACAAAAAAAAAATGCTTGAAACGAAAACTAAACATTTTGTTTCAGGTCAAGGGACCGTTTCCTTTGACCCAGTTCAAATTGAGGGTTTTTTTTTTACTTTCAATTCACCGAAAAGTTTCATTTTTGGTTCCAGCCAAAATATTTTCTCACCCCTGATTTTTCTGAATTGCCAGCAAACTAAAACAAAATCTGATTTTCACACAGTTGTACTCAGCACTTCTCAGGATTGGGCTGTTCAGCGAGCTACTGCAGCCCTGATAGTGGTGGAGTGTTCTGCCACTGGGTCAGCGGGGATCCGGCCGAAACACGCTGACCTGGATTCAGGCAACGACACAGCCAGACTATCGTCTAGTGTCCCTGGGCTACTTCCTACTACCCCTTCATTCGGTATCTCGGCTCTGTGGGTGTCCTCTGTTCCCGCCGGGGGATACAGCCAGTGGCAGTCCCAGCAGCTCCTCCATGGACTCGGGCGCTGCCAGGTTCGGCAGCAAAGTCAGAGGCCTGCAGTGAGCAAGATACGTCTGTCTCCTTCCCCAGCTTGGCTCCAACTGAGCTGGAGACTCTGCCTTTTGTACTTCCTGCCCCGCACCTCAACTTCTGGTGGGAGGGGCTAGCCCAGCCTGGCTCCACCCACCAAGGCGCTGAACGTGGTTCCTCCCGCTCTGGCTTAGAGGGAGGCCACACCACCTCACGACAAGCTGCGACTAGAACACGGAGCTGGGATACCAGTATGAGGGCCGAATTCTGGTTTTATTTCCTGTGGGCTCCGGGTACAGAACGGCACTTTCCTTCAGAAAAGGATCACATGGATGGCAAAGGAATGAAAGAAGCAATGCACAGGTTTTGTAGGGGATTGTTGCAAAAGTGATTTTACGACTCCAAATGCCAAGAACATTTCTCCTACTCTGAAAGAAGATGATAAAGCTCAAATTGTAGCACAAAAAAACCCCACAACCACCAACAACCAGGGAAATTACCCCTTGCTCCTCAAGGTGATGAAAATTCCATGCTGTGCATGCTTGGATCTTCCCTTGACATGACCTTGGGAGCAGGGCTCAAGGGCAGAGCTCAGCCGTGACTAGATAGGGGAGTGGCCTTTGGGAAAAGGGAGTGACATAATTGGATACATCCAGAGTCAAAGAGGACACCAGTGTGATTTGTGAAAGACCGAGCTTTCCCAAAGCGACCAATGATTTTGGGTGCCTCGATTCTGGCTGCTTAGACTGAGATACCTCAGCGGGGTCTGATTCTCAAAGGGCAGGTGGGTGCTCAGCACTTCCTGAAAAACAGGCCCCTTTAAGGTGTCTGGAGCTGGGCAACCAAACTCAGTCGTCACTTTGGAAAACCTTGGCTTTTATTTCCTGAGCTTGAAGTCAGTTGAAATCCTTCTCTGCCACATACTAATAAATCTGGGTGGTTTAAATAGCGCAAGGTAGCTGGATCAAATGCTTAAGGAGCTACGCCTACAGTATGAAGTCTCTTGTTCTCATGCTAATTGCTAACCAAAATAAACAACTTCTAGTCCATTGGCCCTGCACCGGGAAGCGCACCAACTTGTTAAGATGACTCATTCCCTCCTTATGCAAACTTTATCAGAAGGATGCTGACCTGTTTTCGGGAAGAGCGAACACGGGGTGCAATTTTGCTTTTGCTCTTTCAAATTGAGCTCTAATTAAACTTTGCAAAATGACCCTGTATGTCCCTGGAATATTGTCTGGGTTGATGTTTCTCTGATAAACAGAAGGGCTGACATTGCTTTCTATGAAGAGGACCATTTCACCCATGTGAAGCCTCAGCTTGTTGAAGACAGACAGACAGACAGACAGAGAGGTGTCCTGTTTTCTGAGCAATAATTTGGTCCTCTGGTTGTGACATTTCTTGGGGTACTCGGGATTGCGAGTCCCCTGCCTCCAGCAAAAGGAGAGATGCTTGTGCTTAACTATATGTCTGCTCCCTGATGCCTTCAGCCTGTGAGCACGCCTCTGGGCAATGCCAGCCCTGTCTTTGCCTTGCAGGTTAACAACAGGTGCATCCCAGTCCGTTCCCCTGTAGTGTCCAGCCCCTTATCCACTGAGATCCTGTTGTCATTAACATAAACACGCTGTCCATTTACTTCCTAGGTGCAGGATAAAAGGGTATTTTCCTTGCCTTCTCCTTATACCCCTAAAATTCATTGTTTGTCCCTAGAGCCAAGAGGATCACTGTAGCTTATTCTCCAGTATGTGCCTACCTGCTGACTCCCAACCGTCCCCCCACCCCGCTCCTCCTGTTGACTTCATATGTAAATATGGCTTCCATTATGTTGGCTTCCAATGCTTCATTTGCACCTGGGCTGAGAAAGATGGATGGGTAAACCTCTTTTATCAAAACAGGAAACCTGTTTGTCAACTCTGCCTTGATACAGACTTTAGGAACCTTTTTTTCAGTATACACATATAACTCCATACATCCAATCTGTACGTACATTTCCCAACAATACTAATGATCAGCCTGACTCTGGCTTTCATTCACGACCCAGTAAGGTATTCTCTGGTGAACCAGAATGTTCATACCAGGATCTGAACATGCCTGTAACCCCCCTTGCCAGTTGGCATTGAGGGGTTCTTAGGGTCACACTGGTTTCACTGTTAATCTATTTAAGAACAAGTTTACGCTTCATAAAATGGGGAATCAGTGCTATTGTCCTATAAACAGCCTCCAGCAGCAAGAATTTATATTCCTGTCACTTCTAATGGCAGCTTGTACCCACTTGGGACATCTGACCCCTCATTTGTGCCCATGATGGGATCTTAGAATTGTTGGTGCACCATTCCAGCAGGAGACCTGGCCTGCTCTGGGCTGCTGACTCAACAATCAGTCACCTTAATGGTCAGACCCATACCCTGTGAAAGCACTGACAGGTAGTAGCCTCCACAACACCAATAACTCGATCAGTTTCAAACAAAGGGGGGCATTCTCTGGCAAATCACAGGCGAGAGAGAACAGAGAATCTCCATCTGGCAAGGGCATGGCAACAGGCAGCCTCAAAGAAGGACTGTAAACCTAAAGGAAGATGATGATCAGCAAACCCCATTCTGATCTGCCGCCCATTTAAGGCCGGTGCTTTTCCCATAGTCTTCAGTAGGGTTACCCCTCATTGACACCAGTGTGACTCAGATCAGAATCAGGCCTGGTCTCTTTAGACTAGCTCTAAATTCTAGCCTTCTTGAGAAGTGAAAGATTAACTTGTCTTAAACAAATCCGGTCTCATCCCATCAGGAGACACGCTCCCAGGGAAAGGTGCCTTGTTTGATAGAAAAGTCGCCATTTCGTGTGAAAGGCTTTTTTGACCCCTGTTCAGGTAACCAGTTTACAGCAGGTGACAAACTACCAGTCCACATTAGCATTTGATTGCATTACCCTTTGAATCAAACACAATTAAATGGACATCTTCCTTTTACAAACATACCTGATTAAGTTATATTCTCGGGAATTATTCATTTCCTCCTTCCTGGTAAACAGTATACACTAATGTATGCATGTTACAACCCCCGCAATCCCTCATCTCCCTTATTAGCTTGGCTGAGAGCAAAGGGACTGTCATTTATCCATCTGTTTAACTAGATCCCAAGAGATTGGTCCCCTTGGAGCAAAGTGCAGCAGCATCAGAATAATTCTTAGGATTTATCTAACACCTTACATGGCCAAAGAGATTTATAAACAGCACCCTTTGCAGAAATGTATATATATTTCCTCACCCTATTTTGCAAATACTTTCACTTAATGCCTCTTTTCTTTCAGTTTTCCTGCCATGCACAAATAAATCCCATTCAAAGGTACAAAGGGCAGTTAGGGAATCTAATTCCCACAAAGAGTGACTTTGGAGTTGGGCACCTGACTCCCCTTTGTGCCTTTGGAGTTTCTGCACTGCAGGCTGAGTGAAGACAGGCTTGTAAGAGAAACAGGGCAGTCAAGGGAGCCTGCAAAGGGCAAATAATTGGCTTGGCTTGCTTCCTTATGATACTGGCACACGTACGTAGCCCCTCGCCATTCCAGGCCTGACTGTGGATGGGACACTGGGAACTTCACCCCCACACACATACGCTCCCAGGCGGATGGGGAAGTGGCGTGTGCATGGACAGTATCTGTACACACACACACACACCTGAGGACGAGAGACAGGAGGGAAGGATGGGGCACCATGGGAGAATTGTCACCTCCTCCATTCAGCCTGGAGACGGGTGGATTCTTGTGATCCTCACCTACTCTGAGCCCTGAAGAGGCACCAGGGAAAGATTTTTTTTATCCCCATCCCCCCACTTTTCCGTTTAGGCCTGGTGGAAGATGGGATGCTGGGATTGTTCAGGACAGGGACGGTCTCCCACCGTGCACTTGTACAACCCCTGGTGCCATGGGGCCCTAATCTAGGTTGGGCACTCTCAGTGCACTGTGAGAGCCCTGATGGCCCGAAAGGATACAAATATTATTCATCTCCAGGAGGCTGGCTTGAATTTGGCCATGATCGGCAAAGCCCCAGTGTACACGTCATTTGGTGGGTCATGTACAGTAAGACCGCTGCTGAGCGGGCAGGCATCCATTTCACACACTGGCACCAGCGTTGGCAGCTCTCCTGGCAGAGAGCTCGTGGGCTCCCTCTGGATTCAAGCTGATGAACGTTGGCAGAGCAGGGTAGGGGTGTGGATAAAGGGCCTGATCCACAGCCCACTGATGTCAGTGTGTCATCCCCACACCTTCTGGGTGTGGGGTTCTGTCCCATCTAGTGGCACCGAGACCACTTAGAGAGAGAGATAAAATGAGTCTGCTCTACAGCCTGAGCTAACAGCCAGTTGGTTTTTAGCTCATGCGGCAGAGGCTCATGCACCAAGCTCCAGAGGTCCCAAGTTCAATCCTGCCCACCGACAACCATGGTCTGTCAGTGGTATAAAGTGGAAAGTCTCCTGTTGATTGCAACAGGCTTGGGATCAGGCCTGGATAGAGGACGATAGGTGCCAGAGCTGTCACAGCTCCAGATTCATTCAACAGTTTTTTTAATGCACTGGATGTAGCAACTTCAGCTTGGAAAGTAACGAATTCTGCGGACCTCACCTCTCGCAGAAGCCAGCGGAATCTGCTGACTCAGCAGAGCAGTCCCATTCCACAAGGACCGATGGTAACTTTACGTTTTGGGTGCCCCCGAGTTCCCGTTTAGCCCACAATTTAAGATGACTCAGCATACGCAGATGGCCGAGGCAGGATATTTACCCTGCAGCCTTGACTGTAAAATAAAACGGAAGCTCTTTATCTCCAGGGGCAATTGCAAGTAAGGGAATATTTTCTGCACTGAGGATTTAGGTGATTCTACAGACCCCTGTTGGGAACTGATCCAAAGCCCAGTAAAATTAGTGGATGCCAGACCCAGGAGCCTTGATGTGCAGCGTTCTCTCTGAAATAAACCTTTATTCCCACCCAGTGTTCTCCCCCACTCCCAAGATAAGCTCCTATCCCCATATTATGTTCTGGAGAACTGCAACCAGGAGCACCCCAGCTAGCTTTGACCTAGCTAGCTCCAAACAGCAGGGAAGCTGTGGCAGCGAGGACTAGCCACACAAGTATGTACTGAGGGTCTTGGGTGGGCTTGCAGCCCCTGGCCACTACAGCTTCATTGCTATTTTTAGCCAGCTAGCTCAGGGCTACCACCGGACACTGCATTCACACCTCCCGACTGCAGTGTAGATGAACCCTAAAGACTTGCCCAAGTTAGCTGGGCATGGAATGGACCACAGGAAGTCCCCAGCTTGTGCACTAACCACTGGGACATCCTTCCTCAAAGCCCTGCGCCATGGGCGCCGACTTCCCCGCTTTCCCCTGGGTGCTCAACCCCCCCTCTGCCCCCGGCCCCGCCCCCACCCCACCCCATCCATGCAGCCCCACCCCTGCCCCGCCTCTTCCCGTCCCTGCCCCGCCCCTATTCCAACCTCTTCCCCAAATCCCCACCCTGGCTCCGACTCTTCCCCGCTGGGCCTCGTCTGTCAGATAGCGCTGGCCATAGGCGCCGACTCCGTGGGTGCTCCGGGGCTGGAGCACCCATGGGGAAAAATTAGTGGGTGCTCTGCACCCACTGGCAGCCAAGCTCCCCTCACTCCCTGCCCCTTCTTCTCCTCGCCTCCCCCCCCCCCGAGCGCACCACGTTCCCGGTCCTTCCCCTCCCTCCCAGCATGCCGCCAAACAGCTCTTTTGCGGCGGCCGGGGGGAAGCGCTGGGAGGTAGGCGGAGGAGCAGGGATGCAGCCTACGTTTTCTCAGTAAAAGTTCCCCAGGCCCCCCACCCTGAGCAGCCGCAGGGTGTGTGTCCGGCCGCCTGTCTCCCGCCCGAGCCGCAGAGCGAATCACAAACCGGGGGAGGATGGGTGTTTGGCCACCTCTGGATCCGGTAGGTGTGCTCAGAGACCGCCCATGGAATTGGGCCCCTCCTGCAAGATCTCACAAGAAGGGGGAGGGTAGATCTCACCCATAACTTTTAGCCCTGTGGTTAGGGTGCTCACCGGGGATGTTGGAGACCCTTGGTTCAAGTCCCTGCCTCCACCTGCGGGCAAGAAGGGATTTGAACTGGGATGTGCCACCTCTCAGCTGAGAGCTCGCACCTTTGGGCTAGGGAATACTTTGATGCGGGGAATCCCTCAGTCTCCCCCATGGAAGCGGGTACGCTGTGGCTCGATAACTAAAGAGTCCCTGGAGCCGGGGGAGTGGATCCTGGGTGAGTGCTCTAGCACCCAACTACAGAGTCTCTCGCCTGCTCGCTACAGCGCCACTGGGCACCTCATTCCAGAGAAGGCTCCTGGCTGTGATTCCCAAGCAGATACAGGCATCTAGCAGCCTGAGAGGGGCGGCGCTTAGCGCATCCCCCTCTGGTGAGCACCTCCCCTTGGCTGGCGCGTGCGGCTCTCTCCTAGCACGCTGGCTTTTGTGGCCTGCAGCCTAAGGCCCTGCTCTCTCTCTCCCCATGCGGCGGAGAGGAGCCTAGACACGTGCCTCAGGCTTCGTGCATCACAGGGATGCTCCCAGATGCCTGAAAGCATCACAACACCCACCTCCTTTTGGGCATTCAGGCCCAAGCAACATGCCCGAAGGGGCAGAGGGCGTAGCCGAGAATTGAGCTCAGCCCTCCCAAGTCCCAGCCAAACGCCCGAACCACAGCCCGCGTCCCCTCCCCCGCACCTCTTCAGACCCTTGTGCTGAGCCCTTTGCAAAGGGGCTGAATTGCACCTTGTTTTACTGCTATAAAACACAACGGGCCCAATCCACATAGGTACCTCCCGATTTACATCAGCGTAAGCGCGGAGAGACTCCGGGTATGTCTATATAGCCGAAGCTGCGCACAGGTTAGCGTGAATCCAGCGAGCGCGGGTAACAATAGTAGTTAAACCAACACCGCGCGGGCTGACAAGTGGAGTGGGTGCCCAGGGCCCAGGCCAGACTTACACTGTTCCTCGGGCTAGGTGGGGTCAAGCTAGCCCAAGCAGCTAGCCAAGCACAGATTCTTCTGTGTGGATATATCCTCAGGCCTTACTTACCCAGTGAGTTCAGTGGAGCTTCCTTGACTGACACCAGGTGAGGAGCTGACCTACAATCACAGAATCACAGATGTGTAGGACTGGAAGGTCATCGAGTCCAGTCCCCTGCACTCAAGGCAGGACTAAGTAATAACTGGACCACTGTCTAACCTGTTCTTAAAAACCTCCAATGATAGAGATCCCACAACCCCCCTTAGCAATTTGTTCCAGTGCTTAACCACCCTGACAGTTAGGAAGTTTTTCCTAATGTCCAACCGAAACCACCCTTGTTGCAATTTAAGCCCATTGCTTCTCGTCCTCTCCTCAGAGGTTAAGGAGAACAATTTTTCACTCTCCTCCTTGTAACAACCTTTTATGTACTTGAAGAGTGCTATCATGTCCCCCCTCGGTCCTCTCTTCTCCAGACTAAACAAACCCAATTTTTTCAATCTTCCCTCATAGGTCATGTTTTCTAGACCTTTCATCATTTTTGTTGCTCTCCTCTGGACTTTCTCCAATTTGTCCACATCTTTCCTGAAATGTGGCGCTCAGAACTGGACACAATCCTCCAGTTGAGGTCTTATCGGCTCAGAGCAGAGTGGAAGAATTACTTCTCGTGTCTTGCTTACAGCACTCCTGCTAATACAGCCCAGAAGGATGTTCGCTTCTTTTGCAACAGTGTTACACTGTTGACTCATATTTAGCTTGTGATCCACTATGACCCCCCAGATCCCTTTCGGCAGTTCTCCTTCCTAGGCAGTCATTTCCCAATTTGTATGTGTGCAACTGGTTGTTCCTTCCGAAGTGGAGTACTTTGCATTTGTCCTTATTGAATTTCATCCTATTTCCTCCAATTTGTCCAGACCATTTTGAAATTTAACCCTAACCTCTAAAGCATTTGCAACTCCTCTCAGCTTGGTATCATCCTCAAATGTTATAAGTATATTCTCTGTGCCATTATCTAAATCATTGATGAAGGTATTGAAGAGAACCGGATGCAGGATGATCCTTGTGGGACCTCACTTAATATGCCCTTCCAGAGCCAGCCTTAGCGAAAAGGGTGCCCTGGGAGAACTGGTATTTTGGCTCCCCTGACCCCTGCTGCCTTCCCACCCATCACTCCTGATCCTCACTGCCTCCCAGGGCTCCCCACCCACTCCTCCCAGTCCCTGCTGCCTCCTGACCCATCTCCCCTAGTCCCCGCTACCTCCCCCTGCCATTGCCCTGAGCTCCCTTCTGCAGCTTTGCACTCCAGGCCTGCCCCCACTCCTCGCCTCTTGACCACGGTGCCCCAGTACTTAATTTGTGAAGCCCCAGCACCTCTGGGCTCCTGGCCAGCAGCCGCCGCTCTCCAGCCACCCAGTGCCACCAGCAGCAGCGCAGAAGGAAGGGGATAGTACCACACCATTCATTCCATGCTTCCTTCTGCACTGCACTTCCTTCCTTTAGAGCTGGGCACCCAGCCAGCAGCCGCCGGTCTCCGGCCGCCCTGCCACTGCATAATTCCACCGCTTTCACTACAAATTAAACCCTGTGGCACCCCCCTGTCCACAGCGCCCTGGACAATCACCCCTGTCGCCCTCCCCTAAGCCCTGGCCCTTCTAGCTTGACTGTGAACCACTGATAACTACTACCACTGCTATTACTCATGACAATACACTTGGTAAGGTGGGTTCTCCACTGGTTTACACTCATGTAGATCTGGAGTAACTCCTTTGAAAATCCCTGGAATCATGCATATCATGCATATATATATGCATATCCCTGGAATCATGCATATGTTATCATTAGTTGGGGATTGGTCCTGCTTTGAGCAGGGGGTTGGACTAGATGACCTCCTGAGGTCCCTTCCAACCCTGATATTCTATGATTCTATGATTCTATATGTAAAACCGGTATCAGTGAAAGGAGAATCAATCCCACTGTTCTTTATAATACATGTGTCACCCACTGGGGAGTGGGTGTTAGAAGTCCCCCTTGTATAGTGCCTTTTAGCTTAAGCCTTTTAGCGCTGGAGGTCCCTGGTTCAATGGCCCGGTGCGTTGGCCAAGATCACCGCCCTTTCTAAACCTCATACCATGAGCCAGATAATGTAATGGCCATTGAAGTCAACTGAGCAACAACCGTTTACACAAGCTGAGTTGCTGCCCCATGGCACCACCCCGTGCGCTTGTACCATGTTGAGTACACATTGGACACCTCCATCATATGAATAAATAAATCCTATGAAGCATGGACAATTTACCGAGCCAGATGTTAAAAAATAAATAAATAAATCTCTTACCATGGTAACAACTACAGTGGGAAAAAAGTAACGATATCTCACTCAGCCATCCAAAAATGAGTTACTTGCTTCGAGTGAGCGGGTGAATGGGATTTTGCAGAATTAATACAAACAAGTGAAGCTGTACCTGGCTGAGGAATAATGGATCAATTAAATGCCTACATTACTGTGACCTCGAAGTCACCTGTCAAATACAAGACCTTTATTACAAATGTGGAGGAAATTACCATCCCAGTGGTTAACTGCACAACCAGCCACTTCGAATGGTCAGTGCGATCTAGTGGATAAAGCAATGCATGGCCTTGGGAGACTTGGTTTTATTCCCAGCTCTGCCACTGGCCTGCTGGGTGACCTTGGACAAGTCACTTCCCCTCTCTGTGCCTCAGTTTCCCCATCTGTAAAATACACTTTCTAAAGCACTTTGAGATCTGCTGACGAGAAGAACATCAGAAGAGCTAGGTGTTAGTATTAATAACTCATAAGGGGAGATCAGTTTCATTTGTAATCACCAAACAGGGGGTGGGATATGATTTTTCCAAGGGGGTCATTTTTTATTCTATTTAATTATAAAATGTGCCTTTGCCAAAAAAAAACCAAGAATCAAATTACAGAATTCCACACCACCGTTTGAGGTGCTCAGATAAATGACGGTGGGAAGACTTCATTTAAAGAATCTGATGAATCATTAATTCCCCCGTGTCATACAGTAAGCACCTGAGGGATGTTATTACAAGAAATGGCTGTGCCTACTTTTCATTCCTGCAACAAAATTAACTCTCCCTTCATCTCACCTTCATGCATTTTGCATTATTCATCGGGGGGGTTATGAAAAGCTGGTGTCCATGCCTTCACCTTGACTGGCCAATGTCTTCTAGCTGGCGGAGGACTGCGTGAGAGGCTTTGGGATGTGGAATCCTGCCAGTCTCCCATTCAGTTTCTCGGCTTCTTTCTTGGGTGGAATCCACACCTTATGCCCTCAAAGCAGTGGGACTTAGGTAGTGCCTGGACCTTGGGCTGGCCCCTCTGCCCCGGGGCAGATTCCACACTTCAGGCCGCATCTGCACTGGCAACTAGGTACAGGACCAAGTGCATGGTTGTGCCAGAACTCCCCTACCGTCCACATCTAAACCCCAGGAACGTGGGTTTCAAGGTCTGTATGGGACGAGAATGCTAGCATGCCTGAAGGGTGTGGGTACGAACTTGCCTTGGGCTGGCACGATCCCCATGTGAGGACACGGTTAAGACACGTGTACCATGCCCCCAGTTCAATAGCCCTCCAGCCCCATTCCACAATGCTCCAAACCCTTTCCTGCCTGACCCTTATCCAAATCTTTAAAGGTCCCTGTCCGCCCGTTTTCATTCACAGGAGTGAGTGGCGCTCACCACTTCACCACAGTTTGCCGCTGCACCCTTCTCACCAGCAGACGTGAACATGGAACATGCTCTGAGAGCAGCCACCCGGTCAGCCGAGCCCACCCCAGTCCTGACAAAAGTGTGGTCGGAGTTCACCGTCCTCCACGACTTCTCCTGCAGCACCAGGAACTTACCTCTGGACCGGGAAGTTTTGGAGAGGCTGGCGCAGGCAGGCATTCACCGCTCTCTGGCCCAGGGCTGGGAATGGACAAGGCACCTGAGGCTCTGGTAACAAAGGACAAAAGACTGCAGCAGTCACTCCAGGATGGTCCTCCAACATGCCCGTTCTTCAAGCAGCTGCACCAGATGCTCTCCACTGGTGCCAGAACAGAGCCTGAGGTGATGCATCCCCACCAGCCTCATCCCCACCTGCCTTATCCTCCGGCGGGAGGCCGTTAAAGGCCAGGGCATGGAGGCACCGGGGACCACTGAAGAGGAGGCTATGGCAGATCCAGAGGAGAAGGCCCTGCTGGAAAAGCACATTATCCTGCACCTCTGCCCAGAGCAGCTAGGGCAGTGGTTCTCAAACTGTGGGTCGGGATCCCAAAGTGGGTTGGGACCCCATTTTAATGGGGTCACCAGGGCTGGCTTAGAATTGCTGGGGCTCGGGGCCAAAGTCAAAGCCTGAGCCCCACCAGCCGGGGCCAAACCTAGAGACAGAGGGCTCAGGTTACAGCCCCCCACCGCCCGCCTGGGCTGTAGCCCTTGGGCTTTGGCTTTGGCCCCCCACCTCGGGCAGCGGGGCTCAGGCTTTGGCCCCCACAACCAGGGCAGTGGGGCTCAGGCAGGCTCAGGCTTTGGGCCCCCCTCCTGGGGTCATGTAGTAATTTTTGTTATCAGAAGGGGGTTGCAGTGCAATGAAGTTTAAGAATCCCTGAGCTAGCGTGACCAGATAGCAAGTGTGAAAAACCGGGAGCTTGCCCAAAGGGACCCTGTTGCAGTCCCGGATACGAGTGGTGGAATGGATTCGGGTCCAGCCTGCTGCAGTAGCCATTGCCAGTATCACCTCCTCCTCCGGCTCCTCCTCTTTCTGGATCTGCAGCTCACCACGATGCTGAGGTGGAGAACCCAGCCCTGGCCCCCCCTGGTAGGGGTAGGCTGCAGGATTTGGGCCACTGCACCCTGCACTGGCACCTGAAACCCCCTCCCAGGGGGAGCCCTGTGACTGTGCAGGAGGGGAATGAGCCTGAGATTGTGCCTGCAGGCCAGCATGTGCATGGACCCCAAGCCTCATGCAGGAGAAGCCCCTGTTTGTCCCCCGGAATGTTTTCCGCAGCTGTTCCCCCTTGCGCAGGGGAAGGGGAAATCAAGGCGAAAAAGACAGGGTCCTGGACAGTGAAGTTTTAACTGTCTCTGGGGTGTCTGATCAGCTCTGTTTTCACTCACAGTTCCTTTTTTAACAATGGTCCGCATTACACTATGTGTCCTAGGTTCAGTAAATGCAGTACCCCCGAGACACAGCAAGACGGATCCTAGACTGTCTCCTGTCACACACAGAACTCCGGGATACTGCCCCTGAAACGCTAGTGCTAACCTCACATACCAAAAAAAGAAAAAGGCAGCGTGGACATGGGTATACCCGGTGACAGTGCGTTTACCCACTTCCAGCACAACATATGTGGGCGTGCAGTGCGGGTATGGGGCATATGCACGGCTCTGTACCTGGGTCCAGTTGCCAGTGTAGACGTTGCCCTATAGATTAGGGCTCCCATTCTCTGCTCTGTTACACGTCTTTGCCAGTGTAACTCCACTGATTTTAGTGGTGTAAAACTGGTATAAAGGGATGGTGAATCTAGCACAAGAGGTGGAAAACACTGGCGAGGTCCCATCTTTTCCATCCACCTGCTAGTAAAGGATAGTTCCCTACAGTACATTCTCCAGGGCTCCGTCCTGTTTAAAGGGACAGGGCTTACACTTGCTTCCTTGGATGTCTATCTCACAGCCTAACAGAGGAAGAGGTGGCCTTGTGAGTAAGGCTTTACTTCATCTGTGACACAGATGACAATACACCCTTGTTCTGTCTCATCTCTATACACTGGAAGCTCTCCAGGGCAAGGGCTGACTCCCACAACTCGTATTATTTGTCTTGTGGTGTCTGAGCCTCAGTCCTGCTTTGGGACTCCATTGTGCTAAGCGCTGTACAAATACTGTACCCAAAACACTGTCTCTGTCCCAGAAAGCTTGGCATCTACAGTTCACAGCCTAAGCACCTCGCACAATTATTGTACATAATATTACTGTTACAACAGCAGTGGGTCAGATTTTTCTCCCCTCTTTGTCTATCCTTAAGATCCCTGGTCAGGAGTGGCAGAAGCACCCTAAAAGTGGGGGGTCCACAGGTGCCTTAACTGTGGCCCCGCCCCCCCACCATGCCACTCCCCCAAGGCCCCACCCCCATGTCACCCCTGCCCCCTGATCCCATGCCCTTCTGCCCCCATTCCCCTGTGGCCCCACCCTCACACTGCCCATTCCCTCTGAGGCCCCGCCCTCACACTGCCCCTTCCCCTAAGACCCCACCTCCACCCCACCTCTTCCCCCGAGGACCCAGTCCTACACCACCCCTTCTCCCCAAAACCCCACCCTTGCACTGCCCTTTCCTTCCGAGGCTCCCTGGCCCACCCTGTTCGGGCACCCCTGTCCCTGGTTCTTTGAAAATCCCAGATTTCCTCTCCTAACGCAATTGTTCCCCACCAGGCTCCTCCTTCAGCAACAAACCACACACGGGCCAGAGGCCCATTCCCTCAATTAATCACAACGTCAGCTATAATCAGACTCTCTGCTCAAGCTGATGTGTAATGCACTAAGGCAGTGGATGATTTTCTGCTTTGACAGCCAGTTCTTGCTACCTGACATATTGTCGGCATCTGTTGAAGCAGTAGTGCCATTTGCAACATGTCTTCCAGAAAAGATTTGCAGGAATAGACTCAGAGTGACATGATCTGCAGGTTGTTAAATGCAAAACCAGGAGTCAAAAGGTTAATTGCTCTTTCGTGCTCAAGGAAGCATTCAAAAATGAAGACAAAAAGGCAGTGCCTCATGCATGCTGCTGAGTAATTATTATGACAAGGACATACACCAGCCTGCCAGCTTTCCTGCAGAGAACAAGATTAGCACTGAACATACAGCCAAATATACTCCTTTTCTACTTGAAACCATCAGTTCTTCTGTATCCATTCTATACACTTGTAACATGCCTTGCGTCCTGTACGCCAGCATAAATCTCTGGCAGGCAAAAGGTTTTCATTACTCAAGAGGTCTTACAGTCTGCTCAGTTCCCTAAAAGATTAGCTGCTTGGGGGGAGGAATAGCTCAGTGGTTTGAGCATTGGCCTGCTAAACCCAAGGTTATGAGTTCAATCCTTGAGGGGGCCATTTAGGAATCTGGGGCAAAAATTGGGGATGGGTCCTGCTTTGAGCAGGGGGTTGCTCTAGATGACCTCCTGAGGACCCTTCCAACCCTGATATTCTATGCCAGCTTGTGCCATGATCCAGCTCTTACAAACTAAGCCAAGTGGCCCTTCATCTGCAGTTTGATGGAGCCCCCGCTTTAGGTGGTGCAAGATGATGATGCTGGTAAGTCAGTAGGTGATACTTCCCTCTTCTGGGTTACCCCTGATGGTCACTGAGTCAGGAGAATATGCCACAGGATGGATCTTCCTTTGGGCTGAGATGCAAAACAAAGGTCCTGACCACTTATGTCTATTAAAGTTCTCCTGGCACTATTGCAAGAGTGCTCACCCTGCCTAAATTCCAATGTGGGTAATTATGGCTGGCCTGCTTAAAATATTCCCCTCATTTCAATTGGCTGCTTGATGCATCTTCAGTTCCTTTCCTCCATTGTCGTGTATTGTTGCTGCACACTGAAGAATGCCACAGTTCACCCCGGGAGTGGTTGCAGCATGCCCCACTTTGCAAAGTGCTTTTAGGACCTTTCAGAAGGAAATGGTGTGTAAATGATCATGCTCTTATTATTTCTAAGCTTTCTACTGGCATCAACCATCCAGCTAGTGAAGGAACATTGCCTGTGGTGGGAGCCTAGTGTCAAAAGAACGGCTATGAGAAACGTCAGTCTTTCTCTAATATTGGCTTAACATTTGAAGAAAATGTCCCCAGCCACACTGAAATGAATGTCTGACCAGGAATTACATGGTCTGGAACACTGTAACTATGACTAAGCTTTTGGATTAATTTAAAGAGGGCCTCTTGACTGTGAAGAACTTGGGTAAAAACAAACACATGATTAAAAGTCATCTTGAAATATGGACCTTTCAGAACAGGATGTGCTACATGATAGATAGCTGGAAAGCTGTGATATGAAGCACCAGTGCTGAATTCTGTGTTGAGCTCTGGTGTGTAGCTGCTACTTCTCAGTCAGCTGGGAACACTCTTAGGGTGAGAGGGAAAAGCAGTGAAAGTCTTTTCATTGACTTCAGTGGACTTTGGATCATGCCCTTCTCCCCCACAATGGAGCAGGGCTTGCTCTAAAGCCTAGAATTTCATTATCAGGTGTACCCCACATTTTCAAGTGCCCCAGGCTGACCGAGTGGATGGCAGAACCTTGCAACGCTCCCAATTCTTTGCTTTTCATTAATTAGGATAACACATGATGCAAGGGGAGGTGGGTAATAAGGGCAGGGGAAAGAGAAGGAGGCTTCCACAAAACTTCTCAGATGGCTTATCCACATGACGTTTGCAGCATGCTAGTCCCGGTTTCTTTTCTAGTGTAAATGAGGATGAATGGAATACGGCTGGTGCGTGATGGTGTGGATCATTTGTGGAGAAAATATGAGAGCAAAGTGGGTTTTGAGGAGGGATCTGGAGGAGGAGAAATAGCTTGCATAGCACATGGAGTCAGGGAGACCTTCCAAACAGAGGGAGCATGAAAGGAAGTGGAGCAAACCACAAGGCCCAAGTAGTGGAGCACCAAAGCCTACATCTATTACATGCTCCTACTCTGCAGGGCCTGTTTGCACTACTAACCCTGCCGCCCAGCTGGTAAGGCAGCACCGAATCCTAGGGCATGCGCGACAGAGATTTGGAGCAACCGCTGCAGGTTGGAACAGGAGAAATTGAATGGGGAGGGGTAAGCACCAGCCCCGAGGGTGAACCTATGTTCATCATATGCGCCTGATCCAACAGGCCTCCGCTGGGAGCCTTTTTGTGTCTTCAGTGAGAACTGGATCAGACCCCGATCAAAGAAGGCCAAGGAGTTCAGTGGGCTCCCAGGGACGGCAGTTTAGCATTCCCTCAGAGCAGCAAAGAGCTAAGGCCCAGGCAGCGTGCATACAATTAATGGCCTCATGGGGATAAATAATGAATGAACCATCCCCACTCAGTCTCCCCAGGCATTCTAATTGTAAACCAGGCCGCTCACTCGGGATATCATTTCAGATCTTTTATAATACCCGAGTATTGAAATCACTGCCTTTGGTTTTCCAGAGACAGCAACAAGCCACGGACGCCCCAGCGGCTTTCAGAGCGCGCGGAGAGGCCTGGCTGACAGACAGGCCGGACCAGTACAGCCTGAGGACTGATTTGCAGGCTCAGATAACCCAGAATACAGATATTCGCTATGATCTTCCAGTGCTGAAAAGCTGCAAGGAAGGCCAATGGGGAAAATCCATATTCGGATAGGAGGATAATACTATTTAAAAGCGTAACCTCATCCAGTCTCTTCATCCTTTCTCCCCTTGGGAAGTTTGTGACGGGGGAGCTGCGGAATTCCGACGTAGCTAGAAGCCGGAGTAAGCTGCACCCGTTTCTGGGGATGTGTACACTGCCATGCGAGGGGCGATTGCATACCTCCGCTCGCTTTAATCTAGCTAACCCTGCTACATATAGCAATGCAGACGTGGCCACACGGGCTAGCAACATACCCACGGCTCTGGATGGGCTTGCACAGCCCAGGCTGCAGTCCGCGCAGACACATCTTCCCTGCTATTTTAGCGAGTTAGCTAGATCAAAGCTAGTGCGGGGGTGCCTACCTGGGCTGCAATCACACCTTGGACTGCAGTGTAGACACACCCCTAGGTCACTTTTTACATCAGTACAGGGCGTCTACACTAGGGCTTTCTACTGGTGCAGCTACATCAGTGCAGCTGCAGTAGTGCGATACACTCAGTGTAGACGTAAGCAGAGTCTGAAAGAGCTCCTCCCTGACAACTAGCTAGGGATGGGGAGAGAGTTCAGGAACAAATTGTATTTACATGAACACAGCTACTCTACCTAGGTATCCAGCAGACAGAAGCTGTGTTGCTCGCAGTGATCAAATTTGGCGGGTACAAATCACTTTCGTACTGAGTGCAGGGGTCGTGATGTGTTGTTATCAATGTTGTTATCTTTATTGTATGAGTAAAGGGGAGCAGAATTGTGCTTAACCTGTCCCAGCTGAGGACACTCTCAGGGGGGTCACTCTCAGCTGATGGGTACTCGCTAAGCCAGGTACTCAAATGCCAGACCCCTGTGAAAGGAAGAGGGGTGGGGAAAGGTGTCCCTGCCAGGAAGTGTGGACTCCCCCTAAGGGTCCCTGGTCTGGTTTAACCTGTTCCTCCCCACTGTTCAAAGATACAGCTAAGTAGCCTCCATTAGGAGTCTCTTGTTCTGTTAAGTGCTCACTCAAGAGACTGTCCTGCAGAGGTCACAGCAGAGAGGTAGGTAGCAGCAGAAGGTGACTGACGAACGTCTGGCAAGGGCCGCCAGTGGACCAGTAAGCAGGTGGCTAGCGAGGCAGTGAGTGGAACGGTGGCTGGTGAGGTGGCCAATGGAGAGGAACAGCGGCGGGCAGGGCAGCCAGTGGAGAGAAACATTAGCTGGCGAGGCGGCCAGGCAGCGAGGAACAGCAGCTCGCAGGATGGCCAACCAGCGCAAGTGCTCAGATGGTGGAGCACGCGAGATGCCTTCTTCTGCCAGTGGGAGGTGAACTCACTCAAATGTGCCTCAGAACCCTGGGTCCTCTCTGACCAAGGACAACAGCCGGGAATGGGGTATGGTGAGGGAGCAGAGAGGGGCACAGAAAAGGAACTGTTGGCTGTAAAACTCAAGAACATGAGGCAGAAGGCTCTGCCCCACGCACTCTGGGGTGGGTGTCCTGCTCACAGTTTTAGGTTTATGAATGAAATGCTTGTGGCATTTTCCCTAATTAATGTCGGGTGACTTCCCTCCTTTCATTAGAAGTTTCTTTTCTACACTCAGACTCTGCGCTTGCGAGTGGGGCAGTATTGCGTCTCCAAGGCACTGAAGGGTGGTGTATAATTTTCCCAGGTTACTCAAACCAGCTCTGTGTTGTATTATTGAAAAGGAACCCCTAGATATTGAACCCGGCTCCACCTGGTAGAAGGGTTACACAGACAAGCCCTTCCTCTATATTTTGCCTGGTTTTGGCTATACCTTCCATGTAAAACCATGCCTTTTAAAACTGACATAGCTCTCGTGGTGTAGAAACATAGAGGAGACAAGACTGACTCTTTGCCTCCAGGGACCAGGGGGGCGAGGGTGTGGGGGGATAAAGAATGAGCTTGACTAGCTATATGGAGGTGAAAAAGACCTGTGCCTTCTCTCTGCCAGAATTTTACACCAAGAAAGCCAGCTTTTGAGAAAAATAATCACAGCTCTGCTTTTGTTTGCAGCACCGCCCTGACTCAAGATGCTTGTTGTTCTTAGTTCATCACAGGGACCTTATTCCAGAGCCCAGCCCCTTCCTAGCTATTAAGCAAACAGCTCTGCAAAAATACTGATGACTCCAATCCTGTTTGATTGGAAGCCCTTTTAAAAGGCAGGACATTTGCAGCTAACCTCTTTAGCCATGAGACTTCTGTACAAATTACCTGCAATTACATGCAATTACTTGATTAGATCCAAGGCATCCCATGCCTTTTACTGGAGTCAAAGCCTTAGTGATTCGTTCCATTAAAATCTGCACAGACAATTAAACATGCATTAACAGTTTAGGGACAGATCTTCAGCTGGTGCAAAGTGGCCTCTCTCCATTGTCTGCACTGGTTTCCAAATAACTGAGACGCTGACTCCACAAGGCTCATATGCAGTGATGAGCTGCCAGAAGCTCAAGAACCGGTTCCTTCACTCGCTGCAGGTCTTCGGCAGCACTTCGGTGGCCCGTCCTTCAGCCCCTCCGGGTCTTTGGCGGCACTAAAGGACCCGCCGCTGAAATGCCGCCGAAGGCTCGGAGTGCCGCCGGGTCAGTAAAAATTCACACGGGAGCCTCCCCAGCCGAGAGCTCAGGCGGGACGGACAGGACGGTCCCGCGGGCCACGTCCTGTCCGTCCCGCCTGAGCTTCCCCACCCCTTTAACAACCGGTTCTAAACCGGCTTCCAAATTTAACAACCGGTTCGCGCGAACCGGTGCGAACCAGCTCCAGCTCACCACTGCTTATATGATAAAGAAGGTTTGATGTACAACAAGTGAACACCATTCCCGCTGCAGCTGCTGCATTTGATTTTGTTCCCCCTGGTGTTTGCATCGCTGTTTATCATTGTTATGATGTAATAATGTACACTGGTATTGCATTACCAGCAGACGGTCGCTCATGCGACGGGCTGCAATCAATAAACCATGGGCCTGTTTGTGCTTAATGGGCATTCTGAGTCATATATCTCCATTTCGGCGTGAAGGCCGTTACAGAGAGATCATGAGTTCTCCTCGTACCTTTCCACCTCCTCCGCACTGGTTAAAGCATTGTTCTCTGCTCACAGTAACAGCAAGAAAAGCAGATCCCATCTATTGCTGCTAAGAGAAGTGAATGCGAAGACCATATAAACAGAGCACTCCACTTGTTATGCATCGCTTGCGCTCCGTCTAGGACTTGGTCTATAAAACCAGTGGTGACGGGGTGTACCTGGACCTTCATGGACCCCGTTGAGGCCCTACTACGCCCCGCCCCAGGAAGGAGCAGTGGAGGTGGGTTGTCCAGGCCTGTCTAGACAGCCCTTGTGGAAGTAGCCAATCTGAGCCCAGCAGGCTCAGCTAAATGAAGGCCCAGCAGCTCAGCTGGTCAGTTCCTGGCTGGGGTCAGAGGGGCAAGGAAGGATGCTCTGCTCTAGTCAAAGGAGCTCAGCTGGCTGCATTTGCCAAAGTGAGAGTGAGAGGCCCTGAGAGCTCTAGCCCTAAGTTGGATGGAGGTACAGGGTGTGTCTACACTGCAGTGTAAACCTGTGCTTGAACCTGGGCTCAAGGCTAACCCCCCTTGCATCTACACTACAATTGCGCCAACCCAGGGCTCAGACCTAGGGTCCCAGGAATCTGCAGGGCTGGAGGGTCTGAGCTTGAGTCAAGATGAGACCCAGCATCTGAACCCTATTGCTTTGCAGTGTAACCGCAGCCCTGCTTGACCCAGGTGCTGGGAGTAATCCAGAAGGATCCCACAATTCCATGGGCCGGCCTGCCGACAGCCAGTCCAGGCCCCAGGGCCAGGGCCATCCCTAGGAGGGTGCAGGTGTCGGGGCAAAAGTGACCAATATGTCACTTCCAAGACCGACCACGCTGGGCCACTTATGCCGGCCCGTGGGGGCCCCCAAAGCGTGGGGCCCAGAGCGGTCTAGGAGCCCTGCGGCCTGCCCGATGATTTCAAAGGGCCCAGGGCTCTTTTAAATCGCCCAGGCCCCTGGGCAATTGCCCCTTTGCTCCCTCCCCGCCCCTACCCCCCATCGGCAGGCCTGTCCATGCGACAACTTCCTTGGCCCTCTCTATCCCAACAATCTGCAATCCATTCTAGTGACAATGGAAGCCTGCCCCGCCCCCCACCCCTGGCAAATGGCAGCAGGTCAGGATTAACCCACTGTGTTCTGATCACCAATCTGCATGCACACCGTCAGAGTGATAGGGGAGATTCTGACAACAGCACGATGCCGAATGTTTTTAGACCACCGCCAGTAACTGCAATATCAATTATTTTGCTTCTGGCCAAAAGCAGCCAAGCTAGTAGGCCTTTGTAGCAGCCGTAGCATAACTAGACAGGCCAGAAGGGGGTTACCATGATAATTGAGCATGACCCTGCACCGTCTGCTGGGCTTTCCTTTAAGCTGCAGAAGCATGTGGTTTTGAAATACAGGAAGTCTATCTATAGTTGATTTCTGATGAGTATTTGTCAGGGACCAGGAGACTGCAGACTCTGCAAAAACACATCTGTTTAACTACCAGCTTGAAACGTCATGCTTAACAAACTGCTTGCTCAACGGTTATTGGTGATTGACAAGCTATGTGGCACTTAAATAGGGGAAAAGCTCTGGGTTAGTTGGACACTTCGTGGACACATCTTAGGGTCCCCAACGGCAGATGGAAGACTGGCCACCAGAAAGCTGTTGTTGTATCACTCTGTAGTAGGTTAGCGATCGACCCATCCCCTCTGGCTCAGTGAGAGGACCCTCCACTTCACTACGTCATTGGGGCACCGCCCAGTATCGGGGAATTAGCAAATCAAGTGCCAGAGCCCAAGGCCCCTTTTGCAGGTAGGGCAGCACAGCAAAGCATTCTAGGCAGCTGTGACCCCTGGGCAGGGCAGACCAACAAAGTAGTCTAGGTAGCTCTGATGCTTAGGCAGGACAGAGCAGTAAAGCAGTCTAGGGACCTCTGGCCCTCAGGCAGGGAAGAGCAGCAAACAGTCTAAAGAGATCAGGCACTCAGGCAGGGCAGAGCCATAGGCAGTCTTTCATCTGACCTCCTGGCTCAGGCAGATGGCAGATGAATGCAGGCCTCTGGGACTCAGGGGGATAGGCAGCCACCCCAGGGGTGGGGCAGCCGCAGTGGGTAGCGGGACCTGAGCCCACTCTACTCCACCAGATCCCAGCCCAGGGCCCTGACAGTGGTAGAGGGCTCGGCCACTGCGTCAGCGGGGATCCCACTGAAACACGCTGACTCAGGCTCTGCGGCAAAACCAGACCAAAGTCTGGTTTCCCTGGGCTACTTCCTATCACACTCTGAGCAAGGGGCTCCACAGTCCACGGGTCCTCTGTCTCGTTGGGGTATTCAGCCACCAGCAATCCTGGTTGCTCCTCTCTGCTCTTGGCTTCCTCTGGGATCAGGGTGTTCCTCAGCTCAGTAACAGAGCCTGGGCCCTGCAGCAGGCTTGGGACGTCTCTCTCCTTCCCTGGCTCAAGCTCAATCGGGGTAGGGGCTCTGCCTCTTATACGTCCTGTCCCATCCCTTAGCTTCCAGCATGAGGGGCGGGCCCAGACTGGCTCCACCCACTAGGGACCAGAGAGGGGCCCCTCCCCCTCTAGCTCAGTGGGTGGCCACTACGCCTCACTACGCACTCAAAGACCACTCCAGACTTCGGTAATTATTGATTTTGGGGATGTGCTACTAACCTGCTGGGGACGTAAGTGCTTGAAACTAAATAAAGTAAAAGCTTTAAGTAAAAACACTCTTGTGGAGGTGCTAGAAATGAATAAAGTAAAGGCTTTCAGTGAACGCACTCTTGTCTGTGTTGTTTATGCCAACCACGTATCAGACAGATGTGCTGTGCCCCCATTGATGTATTTCCTGACACCGCCTCTCAAAGAGTAAAGTTACCAAGAGCTCTGGGTTCAGAAAACCCCAGATAACAAGACAGCCTCCTGGGTTTGCTGTGGACAGTGAACTGATCAAGCCTTTTGCAAACCGAGCTGCTTCCTGATAACATGCAGGGCAACCAGGAAAGTTTTCCCACAGTGCACCACGTTCCTAGGGCTAGAGCAACCTGATTTGGGGGGGGGGCCACTAGGGAGGCTGGGATATGGTTACCTTGACTAGGGTCTCCACACTGCAGTGTGGATGCTGGAGCCTTAGATTCGAGCACAGGTCAGAACATTTAACCTAGGGTTAAAACAAAATGTAAACACTCAAGCCCAGGGTTCCCTAACACGGGTCAGCTGACTTGAGTCCCTCTGCCTCTGGGCTGACATTGCAGTGTAGACATACCCAAAAAAAAACAAGTGGGAAGAAGTCCAGGGAATGTAGCAACCACTAGTTAAAAGAAGCAGTACTCCACTACTGTTTATAGGGTCCCGGGGCTGGGTCCTGGAGTAGTGCATGGGCTCAGGTTCCCTCTCCAGCCACTGGCAAAGTGGGCTGAGCTCCAAGAAGGGGACAAGAAGCCTAAATAAAGGGCGGGATTTAAAAGGGCCAGAGACCCTGCTGAGGGCTGACAGTTTGTTGAACTCTTTGTAATCCCAGAAGGGGTTTATTCATTTTGACTGTGTGACTTGGCCGGAGTGTTGAGCCACTGAAGACCCACTTAGCAAGGTCAGCAACCTGTAGGGGACGCTAGGAGCAGAGAAAAGGATTGCGGTACCACACCCAGCCACTAGAAGGCACTCAAGAGGTGAGCGCCCCGTGACATCAGTATTGAGATGCATGGAGCAAGGTAGGCAAACTGCCGCCCACGTAAGAAATCGGACTAACTGCTGCTCCTCAGCTGACCAGTTTGAAATACCCCTTTTGACATCTACCCTTCGGGAGCTTCCAACTGGGGAGTGGAGCATTTCAATCCGTTCAGGAGGCTAAACGGACAGGAACAAAAAGTGCAAATTCTGTCCTCAGAGGCACACGTGGTTCGCTGGGAAATCAGCCCAGGGCAGAAGCAGTTCCTGAAAATCAAGGGGAAGCTGTCGATTGTGAATCACTTAATTATCTCACTGCTAATTAAAAGTGACGTATTTCTTTTGATGAATTGGCGAGGGACAGGGCTCAGTGGACTGGAGACATTAGCCCTGGGGAGAAGTCAGCCCTGGGGAGTGACATCTCTGTTCATGCCCAGCAAAGTACTGGCACACGCAGGAACAGTGAGCAAGCTTTTCCCAGCTGTCCTGCCGTTTCAGGCTCTAGGCTTCCATGCAGCTCAGCACGGGCTGTAGTCAACAGGGACTTAAGTGTGTGATGGGACGAGTCATATGCTGAGTCTTAAAGTACCTGTTTCAGCGCTTTGGGACCATAGTGACTAGGACTCTCTGCGGCCTCGCTGATGCCTGGCCCAAGCAGGCTGCTGCTGCTCACCTCCCGTTCAATGACATGCGTTCTAGTCCACACAGAACTTGGGGTGCTCCCCATTGCGGGACCAGAGTTTGGAGCAGCCCAAGTTCCATTGTGGGTAGAGAACTCACCGAGGAATGTCAGTCGTATTTTGTCATGGAGTTCAAGACCAGAAGGGACCACCAGCCCATCTAGTCTGACCTCCTCACAGGCCCCCAGCACCTCCACACCCAGCCCAACCACCAGAATCATACCAAAGCATTACAGCCCTCAGGAGATCAACTCCACCCCCAGAGAACAGGACGGACCGAGGTGCACCAATGCCCGAGGCCCCTGCAATGGCCGGGGGCTGATTAAGTGAGATACACCCAGATGATCCCAGCAGCAGATCCACAGCCCCATGCTGCAGAAGAAGGCAAAAACTTCCCAAGATCCCTGCCAATATGACGTAAGGGAAAATTCCTTCCCAAGCCTCCATACGGCAATCAGTTAGCTCCTGAGCAAGACCCACCGGCTATGCACCCGAGGAGGAGATTTCTCAGTACCAGACCACCAGCTCACCCCATCCAGGGTCTCTAGCCCTGGCCATCTCTGATGCTTCAGCTTATATTTATTTATAGGCTTTTTCTATGCTCATCACTGCAGTATCTGGGCATCTCGAACACCCCTCCAAGGCATGGAATTACCACCCTCATTTTACAGATGGGGAGGCCAGGACCCAGAGGGTGGAATTTGCAAAAGTGTTTAGACATTTAACTCCCATTGATTTCTATTCTAACTCCCGTTGAAACCAATAACCTAAATATCCCTTAAGCTCTATTTTAGATATCTTATATCTTAGAGCTTAAGAGACTCACCCAAGGTCACATATGAAGTCTATGGTGCAGCTGGGCAACAGAACCCAGATCTCCTAGCCTTGTCTTAATAGCAAGCAGAAGAATGGTCTTGCAGTTAACACAGAGGAAAGCCAGAGAGAACCAAGAGAAAAAAATCATTATGTATAATGTAGAGTTCTCTGTGCAAGGGCATTTAAGTACTTGTGACACTGTACACGTAAAATCTATAGAGAATCCACCATTGAAAATCACCTGGACTTCAAGGCCAGAAGGGACCATCCTGATCACCTAGTCTGACCTCCAGCACATGTGCCTGTTACCTTCATTGCATGAATTATTTCACTAAGAATTTCATTTCAAACCTGATATGACTGGCATTTATTGACCAGCTCTGGAATATCCCAGAGATCCTTTCCAGCGTATTCTTCAAGCTACTCCAGGCAGCTGTTAAACGTAATTTTTTTTGGCTGAACGTAGGTTCCTGGAACTGATGCAAAAACTAGAACTAGTTGGGGGCCGGGGGAGGAAGGGGCAAAGGGCTTTTTTCAATATTTTTAGTGGAAAAATATGTGTCCCTTTTTCATTCAAAAATTTCAAAGTTTTTGGACCAGCTCTAGTAAAAACATGAGGCTAGATCTTCAGCCCTACCCTGGCCCTTTGCACCGTTTTGATGGTGCAGAGAGGCCAGAAAGCCTGTGTAACCGGTCAGCTGGGAGCTGCAGCTGACCTGGGGCAATTCTTGAGTGCTACAGAGCCTGCTCCACACCATCCCCTCCTCGGGGTGCGCTGAAGGCTTGACTGAGCATTAGGGGTGCGGCCTGGAGGGAGTGGGCATAGCTGGAGAACTGAGGCTGCTCTAAACCTCACCAGGGGTGGCAATGGTGTAGAACCAGCCTCACATGGCTCTTTGCAGCTCTCCTCCCAATGCTGCCGACCACTTCGTGGGCAGAGCATTCCATACTCTCTCTCTCAGTATGGAATGCTTTCGCTTTACTGACTAACACGGCTGCTACTCTGAAACCTTTCGCTTTACTGTTCTCCTTCCATCCTTCCCTGCCAACACAGGTAAGATACATACGCCAGAGGTAATCTGGATACCCCTGGCCTAACCCTCTCCAGCAACATAACAGAGCAAAGACATCCGAGGAAGATGCTGTCCCAGGATACATTGTATATACTGGTGAAGCAAAGGAAGACTGGCAGAATCAATTCTTACAATGGTGTGGGGTAAATTATAAGGCAGATGCAGCTTTTCAGATACCATTTTCTGGACCGACTCAGATATCAAGCCACAAATGTGTTTTCCACCGAGTGACTCCTTTAGAAACACTCCACAAACATATGGCCCAAATCCCAACTCCATTGGCTTCAGTGGGAGCTGGATCGGGTTCACAGTTGATTTGAAGACACTGCAGAGGTGAATTTCATTTTCTTTCTGCTTCTGGCGGTCAAATCAGAAGCGATTTGCAGTAATCAGTGATTTGGGATTCTCAGTGCCTGAGTGAGGTCAGCATGTGTTTTCTCTTCTGGGCGCTGTATGGTCTTTAACAGCCCACAACGCTGGCCTCCTGTTTTCCGAGAGTGCTTGTTTTTCCTTACAATCTTTTCTGTTTTCCCTCTCTAAGCCCGGGTCATTGTGCTGCTGATCTTCCATCGGCAGCAAACTCTTCCCTCAGAACCCCCCCAACATTTGTGGCATCAGCCAAGGTTCTTTGCTAGAAGCACCAGGTGCTCTAAGGTCACAGCACGCATCCCATAGACGTATGTGTTGTTAAGAAAAACACTCCATGGGACTGAGGTTGAACCCTCCACAAATCAAGACCTGGGACCTGAGTCTTGTCTCTATAAGGCAATTCAGTTCAATTAATGCAGTGGAGCATTGCCAATTTACAATTGCACGTGCTCCCTGGGGACTTTCTCATTAGAGCTGGTTGGGAATTTTTCTATGAAACATTTTTTCTTCACTGAAAAATGCAGATTCTCCTAAGCTGAACTTGTTAGTGAAACAAGACTGGTTTGGGCAAATTTCCCAACTTGAAAAAAATTTTGAGAACCAAGTTTTGAAATTGTCTGCAAGTCCCGTTCTGACATTTTCAAAACAAACAAGTTTCAGGTTTTTTGTTTCAGAATGACTTTTTGTTTAGACATTTAGCTTAATTTACCCTTTAAAAGCTTTACAATGGTCATGACCATAATGAAATGTTTAGAAATGATCAAAACGAAACGTTTCAATTGTCCCTGAAATATTTTTTTATTATTATTATTATTTTTGATTAGTGAAAAATTGACATTTTGCCATCTCAACCCAAAGTAGAATGAGACAATTTTTCAAAATGTCAAAATTTCTCAGCCCTATTCTTCCGAATAAGAACATAAGAACGGCCATACTGGGTCAGATCAATGGTCCATCTAGCGCAGCATCCTGTCTTCCAACAGTGGCCAATGCCAGGTGCTTCAGAGGGAATGAACGGAACAAACAATCATCAAGTGATCCATCCCCTGTCATCCATGCCCAGCTTCTGGCAGTCAGAAGCTAGGGACACTCAGAGCAGGGGGTTGCATCCCTGCCCATCCTGGCTAATAGCCATTGATGGATTTACCCTTCATCCTCCTTATCTAATTATTTTTTGAACCCTGTTATAGTTTTGGCCTTCACAACATCCTCTGGCAAAGAGTTCCACAGGTTGACTGTGTGTTGTGTGAAGAAATACTTCCTTTTTTGTTCTAAACCTGCTTCATTGGGAGATATCTGATTATTGGCTTATGCAAAGGAGGAAATAATATTTCCTTATTCACTTTCTCCACACCAGGCACAATTTTTATAGACCTTCATCATATTGTCACCAATACTCAAGAGTTCAAATTTGCCCACCCTCAGGCAGGACCAGGGGTATTACCCAGTATTTTAACAGCATGGAACGTCCATCTTTGAAGGCCCAATGTCCTTTCCGCTATGTGATTTCTCCCTCATGCTCTTTACAAACATTTCACCCAATTTTTTTAGTGATTCATTTTTAGTGATTCTTTCCTACTTCTGGCTCCTTTTCCTTGATGATTTACTCTGCAGGAACTATTGAGAGCTAAATGGAATAGACGAAGGCCAGAAATACCATTAGTTTGTCTAGTCTAACAACTGGCATAACACAGGCCATAGAAATGCAGTCCTGCTGCCTCTGTATCGACCCCAGTATCTTGTCTGACTAAAGCATCTCTTGCAGAAGAGCATCTAGTATCCTTTGCTGATGCAGGGTGTTTGGCGTGGTGATCCAAGAAGGGTTCCAAGAAACTCAGTGCACAAGCCAGGCTCAGAAGTATAAACCTGGTCATCTTTGGTAGCGCTCAGTTGGTAGCGCTGGGGTAGAAGTCTCAAGTGGACCAGTGCTGCTGCTACAAGGCAGTGCTAGGGGAAAGGATGCTCCCTTCTTGGAAATGTCAATGTGGCAAGGTAAAGGCGCTGCTTGGGGCAGAGTATAAAGGAAAAGGGAAGCTGGGTCAATGGGGAAGGATGTGTCTTCTCTTCTCCTGGTTGCCTGAAGCCTCTGGAGATTCTTGCCCAGGGTTTCTCAGTTGATTTGTTTTTGTGACCATCTTGTGGACATAGGCGCCAACTCCGGGGGTGCTCTGGCACTGGAGCACCCACGGGAAAAAATTGGTGGGTGCTCTGCAACCACCGGCAGCCAAGCCCTCTTCCCCACCCCACCTCACCTCTGCCTCCTCCCGAGTGCACCGTGTCCCCACTTCTCCTCCCAGCGTTTTCTGCCGCAA
This sequence comes from Chelonia mydas, assembly GCF_015237465.2. Taxonomy (NCBI): domain Eukaryota; kingdom Metazoa; phylum Chordata; order Testudines; family Cheloniidae; genus Chelonia; species Chelonia mydas. The sequence continues at coordinate 256,758,840 of NC_057850.1, forward strand.
AACAGCTGTTTCGCGGCATAACAAGCTTCGGAAGGGAGGGGGGCGGAGGAGGAACACGGCGCGCTCAGGGGAGGAGGCGGGGAAGAGGCGAGGCCGGGGCAGGGATTTGGGGAAGGGGTTGGAATAGGGGCAGGGAGGGGGCGGAGTTGGGGCGGGGACTTTGGAGAAGGGGTTAGAATGGGGGCGGGGCAGGGGTAGAGTTGGGGCAGGGCCGGGGGCACAGTGGGGTCGAGCACCCACCGGCGCCAGCAGAAGTCAACGCCTATGCTTGTGGATAATAAAACAAGCCCTGAGGAAAGGGCCTTGACTAAAGACCTAATGCATAGAACTTAATTTCCCTTGCCTGGCTGATGAGACCACCCACTACCCTACAGTCACCCTGTGGGTGAAAGGCACAAACTTTACACCATGTCTACGTTATCGGGGCTATGGCATAGACCCAGCCACATCTACGCTGCGGGGTGAGGTCACCACCGCTACGGTGCTCAGGGGGGTAAATTGTGCGCACCGAAGCTATGCCGACCTCACTTTCATGTGTAGACGAGGCCGGAGTCTCTCGCCCTTTCAGAGGCGTGTGTGCCAAGCTACACTCCAAAGCCACTGACGCTGAAGTAGAGGTCCCACCTATAAGATAGTGCTGTAGACAGAGGCGCTGACTCCGAGGGTGCTCTGGGGCTGGAGCAACCGCGGGAAGAAAACAGGGGGTGCTCCGCACCCACCGGCAGCCCCGCCGATCAGCTCCTCCCCCTCCCTCCCAGCGCCTCCCGCCCGCTGCGGTCAGCTGCTCAGCGGCATGCAGGAGGCGTTGGCGGGGGGAGGGGGAGGAGCGGGGATAGGAAGAGGCAGGGTGGGGGCTTCGGAGAAGGGCTGGAATGGGGGCGGGGCCTGGGGCAGAGCAGGGGTCGAGCCCACCCCCCCCCCCGCCGGGAACTCGGCGCCTCTGGCTGTAGATGTGCAAGCCACTCAAGCCACTGACTGAGGGTATGTCTACCTTACCGCCGCCCAGGGGGAATGCAGCATATGCCAACGGAAGGAGCTTTTCTGACAGTGTAGAAACACCACCTCCCCAAACAACATGAGTTATGCCCGGTTCTGTCAGCGGAGCTGCATCTACACTGGGGGCTCTCTCAGCCTAGCCACACTGGTCAGGGATGTGGGTTTTTTCAGACCCCTGACTGACATAACTAGGCCAGTTTTAAGTTTTAAGGGTAGACCAGGCCTCAGAAGAGCAAAGCTTTATAGCCCGTCGCTGATCCCCTCTCCCCCAGCCACTAGCCATCACCGATATTCATTTGTGCAGCTCAGTTCTGTAATTCGCAGTGTGCCCACACGGGCAGCTCATCACGAGTAGCACGAAGACAAGGAAACCCAGTAGGCCCTGGCAATAAGTGACCTCCTTCTACTGTATGGAGAGCAGCGTGGTCCAAGCTTTCAGCCAAATGTCACTGGCAGGCATGGAGTGACTCCGAGATCAATTTTGCTTGCATGAACTTAATGTGAGCTGTCGCAATCCTGCTTGATTCCCAGTAACAGATACTTATTCCTTCCTACCATGCTCATTGTAAGAATATGAATCATCCCCACCTCTTCTGGGACTCAGTGGGATATAATATGCAAGGCTACAGGAATTCCATTACCATGTAGCGGGAGTCAGTATCCTCTGATTGCACTAGATGAGTCCAAAAATATTTTGTGTGCCCATAATGGCAGTGGGAGACCTCAGAAATCAAAATGATCAGGGAGGTCAGCTGGATCAGGGCCACAGGCTTTGGCATCATTCATTACTAGGTCGCCATTTGTAAACCTATACTGAGAGTGATCGGCGGCCTATGTAAAATAAGTTGATGGCTTTAGTCCAGTTCTCTGACTGGCGTCCACATTCCCCATAACTATCCCAACTGTAAAAGACGAAGCATGAGCTTGTGCTTAAGGTGCTGGATGAAGGCTTAGGAGATCTGGGTTTGATTCTTTACACTGCCACACATTTGCCCTGTTTAACTCTGGGCAAATCACTCTGTGCCTCAGTTTCCCCCACCTGTAAAGTAAGGATGAGACCACTTCCTTTGCCTTATTCCCTCCACTGCTACTGGTCACAGATGTCACTCCAATTTCTGCTTTCTCTCTTGCTGGGGATGCATGAGTCACAGGTGTTAACAGAATAATTAATTAATACTGATTCAGCTTTTCTCAGGTGCAGCATGCTTGATAAACACCAGCTCTCACCAAACACTTTGTGAGGGCGATAACTTGAATTCTCTGCATTTTGCAGATGGAGAAACCAAGACACAATGGGCCAAGCCCATCCCTGGGGTCACACCAGGGAATTACACCAGCATGAATACGACCCAAAGATCCGGAAGGACTTGCCCCAGGAAGATGGGAGGGGAGAGTGGGTCATTCACTGCCAATGTTTTAATTAGAATTCACAGTCCCTAGTCCTGCGCTGATGACATCAAGCCAGATCTCTCAACCAGGTCATTTAAGAGGACACTTTACTTTCAAGGGGCTGGAAGCTTGCCCTGGGCAAAAGGAAGCACATAGGAGGAACAAACTGTGACTGAGAGTTACAATGCACTCCTGCTTCCCAGCTTGTCCCGGTCTTGGGATGTCATCTGCTACTGATCTATAGCCCCCCTTTCCATGCAACAACTGAGCTCTCCTGGCCGGTGCATGGGATACCAGTGGTCTTAAGGCTCCATTCATTCTCACCCATCTGCACAAGGGGAAGGACCAGTGCCGTGATTCACAGGTGATCCAGCGGGGGAGTACATAAAGATGGTCATACTAGGTCAGACCGATGGTCCATCTAGCCCTTTATCCTGTCTTTTAGAACAGGGCAATTTATTGACTGATCCATCCCACATCATCCAGTCCCAGCTTCTGGCAATCAGAGGTTTACGGACACCCAGAACACGGGTTGCATCCTTGACCCACTTGGCTAATAGCCATGGATGGACCTATCCTCCAAGAACTTATCTAGTTCTTTTCTGAGCCCAGTTATACTTTTGGCCTTCACAACATCCCCTGGCAACGAGTTTGACAGGTTGACTGTGAGTTGTGTGACAAAGTACTGTCTTTTGTTTGGTTTAGCCCTGCTGCCTATTAACTTCATCGGGTGACCTCTGGTTCTTGTGTTATACAAAGGGGTAAATAACAGTGCCCTAGTCACTTTCTCTGCACCCTTCATGATTTTATAGACCTCAGTCATATCCCCCCTTAGTCATCTCCTTTCTAAGCTGAACAGGAGGAAGGGAGTATCTTTCCTTTCTCTGTGGCCATTTTAGGCCAGTAAGTTTGCACAAGCTTTGCTGGCATAAGATGACTCCTTTAACTGTTAAAGGTGGGGTTTTCAAAAGCACATCAGTAACTGAGAAGCGTAAATCCCATTAGGTGCTTTTGAATCTCCCCCATAAATACACACGGGCCCCAATAAACAGACACATAGATGTTCCCTCCCATATCCCCTCCACCCTCAAGTTCCCGTCCCTGATAAGGCTCCTCAAAATGCTTCCATGCTGATTTCAAAGCATGAACCATGCCCACTCCCAAACAACCCTACCATACCAAACTGATGTGCGGAGGGAGAGATTTGGAAAGGCATTGCATTCCACTTGCAATCTGTTTACCAAAAAAAAAAAAAAATCTTTAAAATGACTTTTTAAAAACGACCTCGACAGTGTCCCCTTTAGAAACAGCTTCTTCCAAAAAAATAAACAAACAGGCCTGTTTTTCTGGTGTGTGAAAAAAAATATATATCTTGTGGGATCCATGAAATTCCTAAAACACAACACAAGAACCAGCTTGAGCAGGGCTGCGCGCAGGTCTCAGGGGTTTTTCCTCTCGTGGTTACCGTGATGTCATCAGCAGGCTTGGATGCGTGTGTGTGAAGAATAAATGTTTGTGTGTGTAAGGGAGAGAGGGGGGGAAAAAACCCAACACAGATTAATTTGTGAAACAAGCCAAGCACAATAATGGGCTGGAGGCAAAAATTCAGAAAAATCTTCCTGCAATGCTAGCTTATGTTCCATCTGCTTTAAAGCATAGGGCCTGATCCAGAGCAAGTCAATTCAGAGGTCTCCTGACTTAAATGGGCTTTAGATCAGGCCCTGAGTGCACAGGCTGGTATTCTCCATCACACCCCAGAGCTCAGACAACTCTGCTGATGGGAAATAGAATTTGTTGGGCAATAATATAAAACCTAAGAACTCAATAATGCTACTTGGGCTGTGGGACCAGTATCATCAAGTCTCTTTATTATCTGCAAAACCCTCCAGCTCTTTATTAGCAGTTTTTCCAGCCCAGAAAATGATGCAGTTTGATTTTTGTACAGTGCCTCGCAGAGCAGGGTAAAGAACGGATTTGCTGGTTCGGTGGGAGTTCCAAAAAAGGGAAATAAAAAAATCAATTCCGATCCAAACAAATCTGAAATTTTCCAGAAGTTTTGGGGACTCTCAAGAGTCCGATTCTGGTCTGTTCCCGATTCAAACCTGGATCTCCTACATCCCGACTGCTTAGCCTTGGGTGAAAGGTTGTGCGATAATATTAAAAAATTGTATAGGGCATAGGTTAAGAAAAGAGTGTCTGTACATCTGGGTATTGTGCTTAGATTATCCACAAATACAAAGTTTGTTTTTAAGGTCATAAGATACATATAGTGCTTAATCAGCAATAACCCACATTTAGGTGAATAAATTTAAGAATACAGTTTAGATAGTAGCATCCAAGTATTCGGGGACATCACTGATGAAAAGTTATACAGAGAGTTGGTTGTGGAAAGCAAATATAACAATGAGTGAAGATTCCCCCTCAGTAATTGAGACTTTAGGGTAGGTTGTCCATTTGGAAAATACAATCCATGAGGAAAGTATTTCAGTTAATTTCCCAGTTGCGCTTCTCATCGGCACTCCAGCTCATCCCTCCAGATATTGCCGATGTCCAGTGATGCGTTCTATATAGATGTCCCTCGACCACCTGATGGCATCTTAAACCATGAGTTGCCGCATCAGCCGAGCGTAGCCCTGACTGATTCTGCATTCTCTCAACACTCTCTCATTACTGAGGTCTCATGCGCCCAAGGCTCTGACAATCAGCACGTGTCTGGACCTGGTAACCCCAGGCTCTCAAGGTGTTGGCCAGAGGGGCGTATTTCTCCCCCTTTCGAGCTTGGGCATCGCGGAAGGCCGGGGTCCGGTTCTCGAAGGGCACTGTGACATCCACCATCATGATCTTCTTCTGGTCCTCACTGGTGATGACGATGTCCAGTCACAGTTGGCTGTCAGTTCCGGGGATGGCAGAGTTCACAGCCACTTTCCCTATGGGTGGCAGGATGGCTCTGGCCAGGCAATCTTGGATGGCATTATGTTTCAGCTGCCAGGCTCTGGAATGGAGCTTGCAGCTACACAGGACATGGGGTAGTGTCTTGTTGGCATAGCCGCTCTTCCTGCATCGCTTGTCCCGATTCCTGTGGCAGACGGCTCCGTTCAACAGAACATAATTGAGCCGGGCCCTGTGGATGAACCTCCGGTCGGCAAATCAGGTGAAGCTGCCCCTGGGGAGGAAGTGGTTGCTGACATCCCACTCGCACGTCACCTGGAACCTGTAGCCCCTTCTCCTCCAGCCACCTGGTAAATGGCCCAAACTATCTGGGTCAAATTCATCAATAGCTTGGGATTGACTGAAACTGCATTTTTGTTGAACAAACTATTTGTCCAAAAAGTTTCGCCCAGTTCTAGTGCCTAGTGCAACGGGGTCCTGATCCGGGAGTAGGGCTGTGAGATGCTACCACAATACAAATAAAAAATAAATCTTGTAATCTAAGTTTGGTCAGTACTTAGATGGGAGATCATCAAGGAAATCCCCGGGGACTGCACAGCACAGGTTGCTGGTAACCCTGGGCAGTGTATTTCCCCTTGTTTCAGAACTGACTCAGTGCCCCAGCATGGTTCAAGAGGACATTGTACACCTGGAGGTGTCATCCTTCATGCAAGTGTAACCCACACACCTCCTGGGTGTGGGGTTCTGTCCAATCTAGGGGCACCGAGGCCACTTAAAGAGAGATTAATGAGTCTGCTCTACAGCCTTAGCTAACAGCCAGTTGGCTTTTAGCTCATGCAGTAGAGGCTCATGCACTAAGCTTCAGAGGTCCCAGGTTTGACCCCAGCCGCCGCCGACCGGGGTCTGTCGGCGTGACCTAGGGCTGAGGGCTTGACTTGTCATTAAAAACCCCATGGGATTTTGCAAGTCTATGGCCCCAACCCTGAAACGATCAGCTGTGCAGAGCCACATTAATTTCACTGCCCCCTCTCCTTGCTGACGTACAGAGCTGTCTGCGTAGAACTGATGGTAGGAGCAGGAGCTAGGGATCTCTGCTCCCCTTGCTACTTGGTTAATTCAATCCTGCCTGCCTAAGTTCTCCCAGGAATTTCAATTGGCTAAAAAGATTTTGGGATTGTGGTGGATAATCAGCTGAACAGGAGCTTCCAGCGCAAGGCTGTGGCCAACAGGGGTAATGCAATTGTGAAAGGGTTGACTCACCACTGGTGCCTCCTTGTGGCCAGGAATGGCATAGCAAGTCTCTTCCCACTGGGTTTCTCCTGCCAATGGCCAGGTCCCTTTAAAGTGTCTCCCCTTCCGGTTTAGTCCAAGAACAAAAAGCAAGGGAATTAACACAAATAAACTGAGTTTATGTGAGTGAGAGAGAGAGAGAGAGAGAGAGAGAGAGAGAGGAATGACTCCCTCTCAGGGTGCCTCAGAATCTGGCCCTCCCTTCCCTTAGGGAGGGGCTACAGTCAGCCCTTTCCGCAGGAGCTGAAGGTCTGTCCTTTTCCCTGACCGGCCGACAGGTGAGCCGTTCTGCTCCCCTTTTAAGCTCCTCCTTCAGCCCGTGCCTGCCATGCAGGTGTGGTGGGGCTGAGCTAGCCGAGCCCAGAGCAGCTCCTTAACCCCTGTGCAACGTGGGATTCGTATACCCCATCAGAGATACATAAACAAGGGAATCTCGAGCTGGCACAGAGAGGTGATTTTACCTCTGGATTTGGCACTATTACGACCACGGCTGGAATGGTTTGTCCAGTTCTGGTGCCCACAGTTCAAGAAGGATGTTGATAAATTGAAGGGGTTCAGAGAAGAGCCACAAGAACGATTAAAAGATTAGAAAACCCGCCTGATAGTGAGAAACTCAAGGATCTCAATCTATTTAACAAAGAGGAGGTTAAGTGGTGATTTGATCACACTCTGTAAGTACCTAGGTGGGGAGCAAATATTTGATAATAGGATCTGCAATCTAGCAGAGAAAGGTCTAACACAATCCAAGGGTTGGAAGTTGAAGCTAGACAAATTCAGACTGGAAATAAAGTGTAAATTATTAACAGTGAGAGTAATTAACCCTTGGAACAATTTGCCATGGGTTGGGGTAGATTCTCCATCACTGACAATTTTTACATCAAGATTGGATGTTTTTCTATCAGATCTGCTCTAGGAATTATTGTGGGGAAGTTCTCTGGCCTGTGTTCTACAGGGGCACAATGGTCCCTTCTGGCCTTGGAATCTATGAATAAACATGGTTTCTCTTAATTTCCTGTCCTGGTATAGTACTGCCACTTTTATACCAGTAAATATGTTCTCCTTCCAGTCAAGGATAAGCGTGGTGGGATTTTCCCTTTTCTTTTGTTCGTGAGATCCCAGCTCTGTACTGCTAGGCGTTAGTGCACTTGTGAGATAACCAAAAAGGCTCACTCAGCGAACCAGAACTTGGGATGGGGGGCGAGGCTGGACAATCTGTGTCCAGAGATCTACTAGAATTTATATCCATTTAGAATAATTGCTGTGTTACAGGTGAGAGGGCACTGGATTCAGGCTCTTGAGGGTCTAATCTCAGCTCTGCTCCAGACTCCCTGTGTAATCTTGGACCAGTCTCTGTGCTAGTTTCCCACTCTGTTACAGGCTGATCTAGATAATGGGTGGTCTAGATAATACTTAGTCCTGCCATGAGTGCAGGGGACTCTACTAGATGACCTCTCGATGTCCCTTCCAGTCCTAGGATTCTATGCTGCTGCTAATGTTTGCCCACTTTTGTCAAGGGTTTTAAGATCTTTGAAAGTGTTATTGGTGTAGCGGATTGGGGGAAGCAGTAAGATGCAATATATCTTGATTTCAGTAAGACTTTTGTTATATCCCACATGACAGTCTCCTGAGCAAACTAGGGAAATGTGGTCTAGATGAAATTGCTATAACATGGGAGCACAACTGGTTGAAAGATTGTTCTCAGAGTAGTTAGCAATGGCTTGCTGTCAAACTGGGAGGGTGGATGGAACGGAGTCCCGCAGGGATCAGTCCTGGGTCTGACACTACTCAATCGTTTCGTTAATGACATGGGTAATGGAGTAGAGACTATGACTATAAAGTCTGCTGATGACACCAAGCTGGGAAGGGTTCCGAGCACTCTGGAGGACAGGATTAGAATTCAAAATCATAGAATCATAGAATATCAGGGTTGGAAGGGACCTCAGGAGGTCAAATGACCTTGATGAAATTGGAGAACTGGCCTGAAATCAACCAGATGAAATTCAATAAAGACAAGTGCAAAGTACTTCACTTAGGCAGGAAAAATCAAATGCACAACCACATAATGGGGGGTAACTGGCTCGGTGGTAGCACTGCTGAAAAGTATCTGGGGAGTTACAGCGGAACACAAATGGAATATGTTGCAACAGCGTGATGCAGTTGCACAAAAGGCTAATACCCTTCTGGGGTGTATTACCAGGAATGTCGTACGTAAGACATGGGAGGTCATTGTCCCACTCTACTCCGCAGTGGTGAGGCCTCAGCTGGAGAACTGTGCCCTGTTTTGGGAGCCAAACTTTAGGAAAGATGTGGACAAATTGGTGAGAGTCCAGAGGGGAGCAACCAAAATGATCAAAGGCTGAGAAAACCTGACCTCTGAGGAAAGGTTCAAAAACACTGGGCATGTTTAGTCTTGAGGAAAGAAGATGGAGGGGGGACCTGAATACGGTCTTCAGATATGTTCAGGGATGTTGTAAAGAGGACTGTGTCAAGTGTTCTCCATGTCCACCAAAGGCAGGACAAGAAGTCATGGGGTTCATCTGCTGGAAGGGAGATGTAGGCTAGGTATTAGGAAAACCTTTCCAACTCTAAGGATAGTGAAGCTCTGGAATAGGCTGCCAGGGGAGGTTGTGGAATCCCCACCGTTGGAGGTTTCTAAGAACAGGTTGGACAAACATCTGTCAGGGATGATCGAGGTTTACTTGGTCCTGCCTCAGCTCAGGGCGCTGGACTAGGTGACCTCTCAAGGTGCCTTCCAGCCCGACATTTCTATGATCGGCAGGTAAAAATCATGACACAAATGCTAAGAATTATTCATTATAAGTAACACTTAAGTTTTCACTGAACCAAAACAGTTCTGAAGCACCATCCATTGACCCTGAGTGGTGCTCACTAGTGCCAAGAGAACTCCCACGACAATTCTCTGGCAAGACGTACAACTTACGACTGAGCAGCTCTGTCCTAGACAAACACTACTACAGTTCAACAGCTAATTATGTCAGAGCGCTGGATGCAGGCGTCCTGAAAATCCCAAGTCAGCTGCTGGATGTGCGCAGCCGAAAGCCATGGCTTCGGGTGCTGAACAGTAGCCATCTGCTTTGGGCCTTTTTCAGAACATGAAGCCTGGGGTTCGTTGGAGGAGCCTGTTTTGTCTTTGTTGCTTTCATTTCCCAGTTCAGGTGCTCCGCTTTTCTGGTACCAGCCAGATCCATGGGCAAACTGAGGCATTAGTCAAATGAGCAAGCGTGTCACACAGGGCTGTGCACCAGCTAGGGAGATGCTGAGCTCGTTTAAATAATAATAATAATTATTATTATTGTTATTATCATACCTGGTGCTTATCTAGTGCTTTTCATCAGTAGATCGCTAAGCACTTTACAAAAGGGGGTAGTATCATTATCCCCATTTTATAGATGGGGAAACTGAGGCACTGAGAGGGGAAGTGACTTGCCTAAGGTCACCCAGGAGGCCGGTGTCAGAGCCAGGAAAGTAACCCAGCTCCCCTGAGTCCCAGTCCAGTGCTCCATCCCCTAGGCCACACTGCCTCCCTCGACTGTCTCCTTGGTCATCGTCCAGGATTGAATCCAGCACTTCCCAGATTAAAGTAGGGTTGTCTGAGTCCCCTGGATGGACAGACTTCTGTTCTCTGTGGATCAGGTACAGCGAGACGCATGTAACACAGTGAACAGTAGATTCTCCCTGCAAAAGGTTCTCCCGTCAGCAGAGAATGGGTATTTTGGATTCAAACACCATGCACAATGGCCTCTAAAGGCAGCGTGTGACTCTTAGCCCCTCTCATCACCTGCCAGCCAGGAGCATTTGAAAGGCTCGTAGCAGGAGGGGCTGTTAGCACAAATAGGCTGAGACAGAGGGCCCCTGGTACCAGGCTTCCCAATGGGCAGAGGCAGAGATACCCAGCCACCTCTGGCTGCCCCTCTCCAACTCTCTCATCCCTTGTGTCACAGGAAGGCTTTTCATAACTGTGATCCCTAGGCTATGTCTACACTCTCCGCAGCGTACACTTCAGTGCAAGGCAGGCTGGGTCCACGCTTGTAACTGCGGGGTGTAGCGACGTGATGTTGTGGAATCTCCGGCCGCACGGCAACGACCGGACCCTACACTGCTAAAAACAGCAGTGGAGATGTGGGAGGTGCGGCTTGGGTGTCTAGCGTCTGTCTGCACTGCGATTAGAAACCCGCCGCTGGCCAGGGCCAGCTGACTCCTGCTGGCGGCGCTCGCACTGAGGGGCTGTTTCATTGTTTGTAGACGGGCGGGTTCAGGCTGGCGCCCGGGCTCTAGGACCCTGCAAGGTGGGAGGGTCCCTGAACTCAGGCTGCAGCCCAAGCCGGACGCCACAATTAAACAACCCCTTCGCCCGAGCCTGAGTCAGCTGGCACCAGCCAGCCAAGGGTGTCTAATTGCAGTGGTGACATAGCCACGGAGAGCCACGTAGCGGGGTTCAGGCATGTAAGGCTCTCTATGCCTATGCCACGCCTCGCCATCTACACTCCTGTTGTTACCTGTGCTAGCTGGGCGTGCAGTGTCTGTGGTCTACCCGACACCGTCAGTGTAGTCGGACCTTTGGAAAACCCAGTCCCCAAAGCAGCCAGTGCCAGGCGCAGCCCAATCTCTAGATTATGTCATTAATTATAGGGACTACCTAAGAATTCCCAGTTCTCATGCTGTGGCTTGACAGGTTCTTGGCCCAAAATCAGGCCCAGAATTATTAAAATTACTAGATAGTTGGGAACCCTAATGTGCACAATTGCAACATTCACACTATAGGTTTCAGAGTAGCAGCCGTGTTAGTCTGTATTTGCAAAAAGAAAAGGAGTACTTGTGGCACCTTAGAGACTAACCAATTTATTTGAGCATGAGCTTTCGTGAGCTACACGAAAGCTCATGCTGAAATAAATTGGTTAGTCTCTAAGGTGCCACAAGTACTCCTTTTCTTTTTACGCACACTATAGGAACTCTCCTGGAATAAATTGCCTAGCTAGGTTGTGGAATGTCCATCACTGGAGATTTTTAAGAGCAGGTTGGACAAGCACCTGTCAGGGATGATCTAGATAATACTTAGTCCTGCCTTGAGGGCAGGGGCCTAGACTAGATGACCTCTCAAGGTCCCTTCCAGTCCTCTGATTCTATGATTCTATATTTCCAAATAGTTTATGAATACATTTAGCAAAGTCACAAACACGCTAGCTCAGTAAGGTAGACAGAGAGACTGCAGAATGTACATCTGCACATCCGTACACTCAGACCATCCCTTGCAGAACAACCTGAAATGTTAGCCATCATCTTCCTCATCGCTATTGCCTTCCTCCTTATCACCAGTGGCCATCATCCTGGCCCCTTCCAAGGGCTACATCTGTCCCTCCTCTACTGCCCACGGGCTGGGATGCAACTTTTATAACATGTTATGCTACACCACTATATCTAATGCATATTCAGTAGGGGGTGTCCCTATAGCTCTGACTGCCAGAAGCTGGGAGTGGACAACAGGGGATGGATCTCTTGAAAATTGCCCTGTTCTGTTTATTCCCTCTGAAGCATCTGGCACCAGCCACCATCAGAAGACAGGATTCTGGGTTAGATGGACCACTGGTCTGACCCAGTATGGCCGTTCTTATGTAATACATTGATACACATTTAACCCTTATTATTGGTATTACACTCGCCTCTAAAGGCCTCACCCAAGATCTGAACCACAACATAGCCTCTGTCCCAAAAAGCTTGGGCAACACTAAACCTTTGAGAAAGGCAGTAACATTGTCACCACCATTTCACAGATGGGGAACTGAGCAATTAAGTGACTTGTCTGTGGTCCTACAGCAGGAGATTGGCACAGCTAGGAACTGAATGCAGGTCATCTGCGTCCTAGGGCCAGTGCCTTAGCCACAAGACCAGCTTCTCTCTCTCTACCTTTTATGCTGATGGCAGTCAGCTGTTCACGCCTTCCTTGACAACCTTCTGCCCCTTTGGGCCAATCCCATCTGTGTCTTCTACTCAACTTATATCAGGTGAATGCCTCTAAGATGGAAATGTTTCCCTTGGGCATTTGGACCCACCTCAAGCTCTTCTGTCTCCCTATGCAGACATCTTCAACCATGCCTTTATCTCCTCTCACTTTACCCGGTGCAACTCCCTTCCCTGTGCTTTCCTCCAGCAGGCATATGATACACCCCAGCCTCGTACCAAGGGGATTAATAGACACCAAGGATTGTTGTGGTCATTTCCGGCATGACATAGGCCATCCCTGAATTAATTTCTGATTGAGCTAAGCACAGTTTTTTTACAACAACAGCCAAATCTCAGCTGATTATCATGACATGTCTACAGACCTTCTCCAGGTTTCAGCCCTAGGTTGGCTTTGAACTGACTCTAGCGATAAGCCAGATTCAAGGGTGTCTACACAGTCCCTTGAGCCGCCCAGCTTGCGCTGGTTTGCTCTTTCTTGCACTCGTGCTCCCTCTCTCTGGTGCGTGTGTGCGTACTCTCTGTCACACTCACACATGCACCCCACGCGGGTGGGCTTGTATTATAAGCAGTGGGCTGGGAATCAGGAGCTCTGGGTTGAATACTCAGCTCTTGCACTGACATTCTGTGTGACACAATCTCTGTACGTGACATCCTGGCCACATTGACGTCAAAGGCAAAACTCCCACTGACTTTAACAGGGCCAGGATGTCACCTGTGTCTCACAGCCCCATGTATAAAAGGGGGATAATATTCCTTCCTGTCTCTCACCTTTTTTGTTCTTACCTCGTTTCTTTGGACTGTGAGCTTTTTGAGGTGGACTGTCTCTCGTTATGTGTTTGTGCAGTGCCTAGCACAATGGGGCCCTGATCCTGCGACTGTGATACACATAGTAACATTCATGCTTCTCATATGTTCAAGCATACGGTTCAAAATGATCATCACTCACTATCTGCTAAATAACACCCATGTACTTGGCATTGGACAAGACCCGGACGATGACACTGTCCAACCTAAGGAGCTCCCTGTCAGTCAGATCTGACCCTTCTAGTGTCTAAAACTTCCCATCCTTACTCAAAGACCTCATCCTCTCTCCCTCACCTTCCTTGCCAGGAAGCTCTCTCCCCTTTGCCCCTCCATGGTGGGACGGTGCCGAATTATTGTGAATCACTGCGGCTGATACGACGAAGTGTGCTAAGCATGACTTTGGTACGGCTTGCGACATCTGAACTTGCTGGAGGATTCTGAGAGCAGGATTCTCTTGGCAGTAGATAGATGGTGTGAAAATTTACTGGAAGTGCTGAAACTGTACTTGAACGGTTAATAAAGGCTCTATCTGTGTGTATATTTCAATATCAAACTTTGGAATATATGAACTGGGGGACCACCTCGGGGGACCAGCTTTATCAAAGTAAAGAAGACATAAAAACATGCAGTCAGTGGGCTTGGTACAGGCTGACCGGGTCAAAATAACCCCTCTGGTGGCATCCTGCTAGGAGCTTAAGTGAATGATTGATGAGAGGAAAATGTTGATTGAGCTTTGGTCTGTGCCCGTTTTGCAGCCCCCTTCTAAAATATTAATTAAAGAAAACCAGTAATGAAATGCCCACAGGGCATATTTCTGAGACATTCGACTCCTTTGAGAACAAAAGGTAGAAATACTAAGCAAAGTAATTAGTTAGTTAGTTCCCCAATTAACATCTGAAGAGGCCCTAAAGACAGAAGGCCTTGGTTACCTAAGACCCTGCTGCGAGGGACTTTTGTGGGACTTTTGAACCAGAGGACCTCGGGGTAACCAAGACCCTGCTTCGGGGGACATTTGACAGACCAAGTACCTGAGTGGGAGAAAGAAGAGAAGAAAAGAAGTCTCCATCGAGGACTGGTAGCTATACTTGCTTTGTTTGCCAATCAGGATACGGTGTAAGGCGAACATAGTTACTGAGGCTTTGTGCTTGGGGAATTGAGGCTTATTAGGGATGTGCTCCCGCTTGTGTGATTCTGTCTCAAATAAATGACTGCATTAAGCATACTGTTTTCCAAATTTTCCCTGGTACTGGTAACAATCCTCCCAGCTGCGGGCCATTAAAGATCTGTTTCAATGCTCCACACCACCTCAGCAGTGCTGGCGAGAGAGCCTTCCCCCCTACAGCACTTGCCACAGAGCTATGAAATTTGCAAATCACATAGTGACTATGAAATTGGCAAGAAATTTTATGAATCCCCCCTCCCCCAATTTTTCTACCAGTTCTAATTATTATTCGTATTACGGTGGCACCTACACGCCCCAATTTGGGATCAGGGCCGCGTTGTGTCAGGTGCTGCACACAGAACAAAAAGACAATCTCTGTCCCAAAGAGCCCACGCTCCAAGTAGAAGACAAGAGGTAGATATGAGCGACCAGCCAGAGCAGCACCAGTTAGCTGTGAGACCAGCGTGGCCCTGTTGGTATGTCTCAGCTACTGAAACTCATTTAAATTTGTGAAGTATTCAGGGTACAGCCTTTATGAAAGGGACTGCACAAAACAGAGTTGTGTTGTATATGACAATTGTGACCCTTTTCAGCCATTGGGCATATTGCATACAGCATTGCCAGCTCTTGTGATTTAAAAGTTTCACTATATTGTCGTCCTTAAAGCACCAGTTCCTGGAGACACATCATTGAGAGGCAGCGTGGCCTACTGGATAGAGCAGTGGGGTGGGACTCGGGCAACCTGAGCTCTATTTCTGGTTGTGCCACTGGCCTGCTGGGTGATCTTGGGCAAGTCACTGCCCCTTTCTGTGCCTCGGTTTCCCCATCTGTGAGCGGAGGAAAATGATACTGACCTCCTTTGTAAAGCACTGTGAAATCTACTGATGTAAAATTGTTATTATGTGAGAATCTCGGCTTTCATTTTTAAAAAGTTTCTAGGCCTCCCGGCTGCAGAAAAAAGCTGGAAAATGGGAAAGCTATGGCCTCAGACGCCAGAAGATAAAATCAATAAATAAGTAAAAGGAACCCACCATCATTTTATTTTTTAAAAAAATCATGGTTTTTAAGCCAATCTTGTGAATATTGTTTTTGGAGGGCGAGGGGCTGGCTCAGGAGTTTTGAACACTTAGGGTTGGCCAGACTACACGTGCAATTGCCTTAAAAAAAATTCAGACCCAGTCAATGGTTAAGGAGAAGGCCCCTCTCCTGGGCCCCCTGAGGGGGCAGAAGGGGATGTTTACCCCAAACCAAGTGGCCCCCTGTACAAGGTCGCAACGCCCGGAGAGAGAAGCCTGGCCCAGCCCCGGGGGACAGGAACTGCCACTGTGAGGTGAGTGCAGGGTAGACTGGATCTCCAGGCCACCCCGCAGTGGTGATTTTTTTGGAAGGGTTTCAGATTTTGCCCCAGGCCCCCCAAAACGGCCGTGCAGCCCTGCCATGCTCCCTATCTCGCTTTTAGTGTCCCTTTCCAACAGCTCCTGATTTGATTTCTCTCCCCCACCCCGCTCCCCTCCAAAAAATACATTTCCAGCTTCAAGCTAGGAAAAGAGATCAGTTCAATTCACCTGCTTTCACTCACACCACCACCTCTGCCTCCCCATGGCTGCTTTTACCACGCTTGGCTTCCAGTACAGCACGGGCTATTCCCCGTCCTGCTCCATCTGAGAGGGACCATTGTGCCCTCGTTAATTGCCCTGTCTTGAAAGGCTCTGGCTGATGGGGAAAGCTGGCCGTGCCGTGAATGGAGCTCACAAGGTGACGTGTGTCGGGGGACGCGAGCCTGACCTAGACAGACGGCAGTTCAGCCAGGTTCATTTCTCCATAAACACTTCTGTTTATGCAGCAGTTTTGTCCCGTCCCCCCCAAAAGGCCTGGTTTTATTTTTATGTTTGTTGATTCGTAACGATACATTTTTTAAAAAGGAGCATAATAAACACAGTGTTTCTCTCCTCAAAATAAAAATAAATAAGTACATGCTGCCCAGGCTCCAAGTCGAATTATCTCCTTTCGTCCCCAACTCCAGCCTGGAGCAGATTAACACAACCCGGGGGCCTGGGCACACCTTGGCATGGGGACACCTGTGACCCCATTCCCTCCTTAGCGAGGTTGCTGGGCTGGCGCTCTTCTCTGGCCACCTTGGACCTCCTCCCACTGGGGATCACCGCCGGGGATCTCCTCGAGGAAGGAGGACCCAGACCCCACCCATCCAAGCACGGGATGCTTTATGTAGGGGCCCATGGTCAGCTGGCAGGGTATCCCTACACATAGAGCCCTGCAGAGCAACTGGTTTCCATTAAGATGAATGCATCTGCTCACCCCATTCTGAGCCATTGTTTCAGGCTCTCTGCAGACTCAGGTACACGCCACAGCATCAGTTACAGTTAGACCACTTTAGAGCCATTAGGGTTAGAAACTTTTTGTTTACTGAAATCTGAGCTGGTGGGCTGCGAATGGACTTATAATGCTTATGCCGTAATCCAGGCCTGACCCAAGTGCCTTTTGTTCTGCAGCATTTCACTACCTTCATTAAGCTGATCTACCCTTTCGCAGGCTGTGATTTGTAGCAATTCTAGGAAGTCGGGGGCACCGTAATGCAGCCACAACTAAAATGCAAGACAATTTACAAAGTGAGGCCCTGGAAACCACACACGGGCAGCAGGACAAATTGGTCTGGTGGTTTATTACAACAGTGCTTAGCAAGCTGCAATGCTAAAGGATTACAAGCAAGGCAGCCAGCAGAGGGGGGAGCAGGAAGGCTAAAGAAGGTGGCTGTCTTAGTCCGAGTGTGGTAACAGAGTGGTAATCTTTTATCTTTTTATGCCAGTTGTGACAAAGTTCCTCCTCTACCTTGGTGGGTCTTGCGCTTATTGGCGGATTTAGTGGCCTCGGAGATTCACGGCAGCCCTCAGTTTGATCATTTTCGTGAACCCACAGTCCAGGTCGACTCCTCCTGTGTCTGACCAGGAGTTGGGAGGTTTGGGGGGAACCCGGGCCCGCCCTCTACTCCGGATTCCAGCCCAGGGCCATGTGGAATGCAGCTGTCTAGAGTGCCTCCTGAAACAGCTGTGCGACAGCTGCAAGTCCCTGGGCTACTTCCCCATGGCCTCCTCCCAACACCTTCTTTATCCTCACCATAGGACCTCCCTCCTGGTGTCTGATAATGCTTGAACTCCTCAGTCCTCCAACAGTCCACGTTCTCACTCTCAGCTCCTAGTGCCTCTTGCTCCCAGCTCCTCACACGCACACCACAAACTGAAGTGAGCTCCTTTTTAAAACCCAGATGCCCTGATTAGCCTGCCTTAAATGATTCTAGCAGCTTCTTGATTGGCTGCAGGTGTTCTAATCAGCCTGTCTGTCTTAACTGTTTCCAGAAGTTTCCTGATTGTTCTGGAACCTTCCCTGTTACCTTACCCAAGGAAAAGGGACCTACTTAACCTGGGGCTAATATATCTGCCTTCTATCACTCTCCTGTAGTCATCTGGCCCGACCCTGTCACACAATGCAAAAGAGTCACATTGCTGGCTGGAGGTGAAATTTCTGGGTGGCCACTATGATGACTTCTGTAATAAAAACTAGAGCTGGGTGGGAAATGAACATGTCTGCGATGTCATACATTTTTCGTGTTCTGCACTGGGACCTTTTGAATTTTTTCACAAAGAACTAAACGGACACCCCAAGCAGACCATACTCAGTGATGCGGCTACCATTTAGGATGTGAGAAACCCCAATTCAAGTCCTGAACCAGACCCACTGGAAGGGGTCTCTCTTCCCCCCATCCCCTCCCTAAAATTCCATCCTGGAACCTAGCAAAAGTTCTGTCAGAACTGGCCCCTCCCGCTCCCTTTCTTTAAAGGAAAG
Organism: Chelonia mydas; assembly: GCF_015237465.2. Taxonomy (NCBI): domain Eukaryota; kingdom Metazoa; phylum Chordata; order Testudines; family Cheloniidae; genus Chelonia; species Chelonia mydas. The sequence continues at coordinate 256,777,207 of NC_057850.1, forward strand.
TTTTGATTTCAATGAATCAGCATTTTCCAGTGAAAAACCACGTGATCAAAAAAAATAATCCCTGACCAGCTCCAATCTAAACAGCAGAAGTGGGGTGAAACACGGAGCACATTCGTCTTGTAATTGGTTAGGATCTGGTTTTCATAAGACACATATCAGAAAAGTGACCTTTTCCATGCTCCAAAACCCATTGAGATTGGCCATTTAAATTATATAATCTCTGTGTTGCAAGTGAGGCAACTTAATACAAGCAGGAAATCATGCGCTTTTTGTGCACCATCAGGTACGTACATGCATAGGTGGCAACTTCTACTGCTGCTGATGGGTGCTCGACCCCCCTCCCCCGCCCCTGCACCCAACCCGACTCCACTCCTGCCCCACCCCCATTCCAACCCCTTCCCCAAAGTCCCAGCCCCAACTCCGCCCCCTCCCTGCCCCTATTCCAACCCCTTCCCCAAATCCCCGGCCCAGCCCCGCCTCTTCCCCACCTCCTCCCCTGAGCATGCCACGTTCCCGCTCCTCCCGGAGCTTGCTACAGCTGTTTGGCGGTGGCAAGCGCTGGGAGGTAGGCAGAGGAGCGGGGACGCGGCATGCTCAGGGGAGAGGGAGGAGGTGGAGGTGAGGTGGGGCCAGGGAGGGGAGCTTGGCTGCCAGCGGGTGCAGAGCACCCACTAATTTTTCCCTGTGGGTGCTCCAGCCCCGGAGCATAGATTCATAGATATTAAGGTCCGAAGGGACCATTATGATCATCTAGTCTGACCTCCTGCACAATGCAGGCCACAGAATCTCCCCACAGAGTCGGCGCCTATGTGTACATGTGAAAGGTCGTGCACATTTACAAGTGGAGGCTGGTTTGAAACCTCCTTTGAAACCCAGGCTCTTCAAGTTTATTTGCAATTCTCTGGGGCATTTTAGGACATGATGGTCTTGAAAGTTATCTTCTCACTGCTTCCATACTGCAATGGGTGTTGCCTAGCGACTAGCACATGGACAAGGACTCTGGAGACCTGGCTTCTAGTCCTGGCCCTGCCATTGGCCTCCTCAGTGATCTGCAGCAAGTGACTTCCTCAGTCTCCCCATCTAAATGGATGTAATGATACTGACCTAATTTGCAAAGCACTTTGAGATCTGCTCAGGAAGAGGTTCAATATACACACAGACAGGGTGTACATTATTATTTCTATAGATCAAAATGGTTGACCATCCTGAAGACAAATTCTTTCCCCCTAGATTTAGTAAATTCTGGCTCACATTAACCCGATCCAGCTCCTTGTCCGTACCTGAGGGCATTCCAAGATAGCCCCTAGGCCACATTTGCTATACAGGGCAAAAGTCCTCCCTGAGCATTGCCACCTCTAATGGAATGTAGGCTACACAGCCTCACAGGCAGGGGGATGTCCGTGGACTATCTGGAACAGCTAAAGCTGTTGACGTTAGGAGCTGTGAACTGGAACAATTTCCTTCTGCGCTCTTGCCATGAAGGTCCCGGTCCCTGGTGACCCAATGGCCAAACCACCACAACATGCTGGCTTGTGTTGTATGTGTGTCCCCCTGCCACCAACAGACCACAGTCAGTTCTGCTTAAAGCTTGGCCACTGTCTAGCCCTTTGGGGCAGGAGGCACATAAAGATACAAGCCCCACGCAAAGTAGGTTTCAGCTGGACCTCAAGGCATTCAATCCAGCCCAGGTTGACAGAGACCAAAACTTTTTGCCATGGGCCAACTGCTTTGCAAAGCAAACAGGTGGGTCTCAGCCATTTCCTAGTGGAAGACTTTGCTATTTGGATGAGTCCCACAGGATTGGGGCTGGGTTTGGCCCATCTACCCCTCAGGAGACTCAGATTGGCCCTGGGTAATGCAAGCCATCTTTGTCTTCACTGTGCTCCTCTTCAGGAGCTGAGATGTCTGTTCTCCAGTCCTGCCATGCCTCACAGGTGCAGCGGGAAGAGCCTGCTTGAACCCATAGTTCCTCTTTAATCCCTTCCTGCCCATTGAGGGGTTTTGTGTACCCCATCATAATAGCATAAAAGCCACCGGCACAAGAGACACCCTCATCAGGAGTCCCAGAGACATCCATAATGAAATAAGCTTGGAAACATGATGCCTTTGCCCATCTACGGTTATCCCTGGAGGAAAGACCCATTAGCTGATCAGTGACATCTGGTTAGTAGTGATAGAGGATTAATTTTACTTGTGACAGAGAGACTTTTTTTAAAAAAAGCTCAAATACCTCTTAACTGGAACTGGGCAAAGTTTTTCAGTCAAAACTTCTTTTTTTTTTTTGAGAACACCAAAACATTTCACAAATTCCCATTGGTTTTGCTCAATTATTGGTTTCAGGGGAAACCAATCAAAACATTTCATTTTGACATTTTCAAACCATTTCTATCTTTCTATTTCAAATAACTTTCCAGTTCAACATTTCCTTTCATTTTATTTTTTAAGTGTAAAAATGGTTGAAATGAAACTTTTTGATTTTGTTGAAACAAAACATTTTGTTCGACCTCAAACGTTTTTTCCTTAAATTTTTCAAAATTCTCAATGAACCAAAAACTCCATTATTCCCCCAGTTGAAGCAGTGATGTTTGGTTAGTAACGAGGGAGGTTTATCTAACTGGTGCCCTAAAAGTAAAAAGCTCATACACATCTTTCAAGTTCCCTGAACCCTCCAGCTCCCTATAAGTCTCTATTTTAAACCTAGAGCCTACAGTCGTTAAAGTTTTGTGTGTCTGTGTTTGAAAGATGGGGAGAAGGGGGGAGAAAGAAAGTGCTAAGGTGAAAAGAAGTCTTGGCCAAGGTCTTGTGAAAGTCAGTTTTGTTTTTTTCTCCCTCTCTACTTCCCGGCTTTCTATATTTGGTGTGAAGTGAAATATGATAGTTTGGTTCAGCTGTAGTTCTGTCCAATTTTTCCCCAATATGAAACCTGAAGTATAATTATAACCTTTCCCTTCCGTACAGAATAAATCACAGTGCTAGGCTTTTACAAGAACGTGAAACCGCAGCTCTGCTCCCCTAAACCGAAAACAACAAAAAATACAACATTGAAAAACGGATGCACCAGTCCAGTCGGGTAGAGAAGCAATGTTGATGAAGTTAACACAAATGGTACTAATTACCACCTCCAGTGCCTGCGAGCCACTAAATACCTGGAGAAACCAAATTTCACACCTCATCTGGCTGCTGGGGATATAATTGCAACTCCAGAGAGCCTTGGTGACTCCCCTCCCTTTCTTTCCACCTATTTCAATTGGTCTGTGTTTCCTTGCTGGGATGCAACACTAGACTTTCCCTTTCCAATAAAACTCCATAAAAGGGTTGACCTTTTCACAGCCGTATTAGTGTTTAGCCCAGATCCTGCAAACGTTTAATGTATGCACTGATCAAACTTTGCACGTGTTCATAGTTCCACAGGAGTGAAAGGGCTTATAACAGAAGAAATCAAGTGCCCATCACAATAAAAGGAGCAAAACCAGCTTCATTAAAGACTGAAATCTATGAACGTCGAAGACCATGGTGCTTCTCTGGGACAATTATTTAGGATTTGTATTATTGTAGCACTGAGGAGCCCGGTCAAAGACTAGGTCCCCATTGTTGGGCACTGTACAAACACAGAACAAAAAGACCATCCCTGATCCAAGGAGCTGACAATCTAAGTACAACACAAGAGACAACAGATGGAGACAGACAGATGGGGAAGTGCAAGGAAACAATAAAACAATAGTGGTCAGCATGATAAGCAGTCATGTTTTTTGTAGGCATCCCAGCAAAAGGAGAGTTTTATAGGAGGGATTTGAAGCAGGATGCAAATTATAATCCCCGGGACCCAGTGTGCGAGTGCGGGGTTCAAAGCCTTCTCGGCCAAGGTGCTCTGGCTGAGGAAGAAACTTCCAGAGGAAGGCCTCTTCTGAGACTATCCGTCTTTATGGAAACACAGCAGAACCTTCCTCTTAGACAAAGCCTTTCCACCGCCACAAGAATGACACTTGCAACATAGACACTCCCATCTACCTAAGCAACCCTCCCTCCCACGCATGCACTGACACAAACACATCAACCAGCCAGCCAACACAATCACACCAACACCCAAGCAGGGCTTTCCCCTCAAAAGAAGTGCAAGATACTCTGTGAAGGCCTCTAGGGACTTCAGGATTGCTATTGATTTCACATGGAAGGTGCTCAGATACTAAGGGGATGGGTGCCAGTATTAAACTGATGGATGGGTAGATAGATAGAAAGAATGAATGTGGTATGAAGGAAAAGCTGTATCTGAATGCTGACCATTTGACTAGCTGTGCGCATTCCATGTGAAATCTGAAAACAATTTCTCTCTTGCACATCTATAAGAGAATGGGGCTTTTCTCCTCACAGCTTTCAGGCTAGATGTAAAATTGAGGGCCTGACCGCTTGTGATCCTTTGAAATGTCTGGCACTTTTTGTAAGAGATGAGGTGTTAATCCCATGGTCCTGGCCAAATTCCAGGATGAGTAAAAACATTCTTCCTGCTTGAATTCTCCCTGCAGGTGTCCTTCACTTGGCGATTGACAGACTAGAGTATGCATCTCCTTCACTTCCTGCCCCCAAACTGTTGTGCCCTGTTGCTCTGTGCTGCTACATAGTGGCCACCTTCTAAAACAGAAGTGGCTGCATTTCAATGGTAGGTGAAGTGATCTCTCTATCTACATTAGTTACTTCACAGTGAAGTCAAGAAGCATAACTAACTTAGCCCTGGTCTACACTAGGATTTTAGGTCGAATTTAGCAGCGTTAAATCGATGTAAACCTGCACCTGTCCACACGATGAAGCCCTTTATTTCGACTTAAAGGGCTCTTAAAATCGATTTCCTTACTCCACCCCTGACAAGTGGATTAGCACTTAAATCGGCCTTGCCGGGTCGAATTTGGGGTACTGTGGACACAATTTGACGGTATTGGCCTCCGGGAGCTATCCCAGAGTGCTCCATTGTGACTGCTCTGGACAGCACTCTCAACTCAGATGCACGATTGTCTGCCGTTGCTCTGATGCAGGGAGGGGCGACTGATGACACGGCTTACAGGGTTGGCTTACAGGGAGCTAAAATCAACAAAGGGGGTGGCTTTACATCAAGGAGTGTTTCAGGCAGGACTTCACGGAGCGTTCCAATAAGAAATGGTGCACCTAAGTTATTGTTCTTATTGGAACAAGGAGGTTAGTCTGGCCTCTGATTGATACATGGCTAGATTTACCTCGCTGCACCTTCTCTGTGAGTGACTGCAGTGTGACCTAGAGGAATGAGTCCCCTAGACGGGGGGCGGTTGCAAATGAGTAATGAGTAAAACAAATCTGGTCTATTTCTTGTTTTGATCCACTCCATCTATCTTTTACATCTTTGGCTGGCAGCAGACGGTGCAGAAGGACTGCATGCCATCCACATCTCATGGCTGCTCAGCAGAAGATGGTACAATAGGACAGCTAGCAATCCGTATCGCCTGCCTGCTCACCATAAGATGGTTCAATAGGACTGACTGCAGGACTAAAGAGAATGACCTGATCAAGTCACTCCAAATTTAGTCCCTGCGCCCATGTCTGCCCAGGCGCTCCTGATCGACCTCACAGAGGCGACCAGGAGCACCTCGGACATGACGATGACGGCTACCAGTCCTATTGCACTGTCTGCTGCCATAAGGCAATGGGCTGCTGCTGCTGTGTAGCAATGCAGTACCACGTCTGCCAGCACCCAGGAGACATACGGAGACAGTGAACTGAGCGGGCTCCATGCTTGCCGTGGTATGGCATCTGCACAGGTAACTCAGGAAAAAAGGGGCGAAACGATTGTCTGCCCTTGCTTTCACGGAGGGAGGGAGGGAACGGGGGCCTGACGATATGTACCCAGAACCACCTGCGACAATGTTTTAGCCCCATCAGGCATTGGGATCTCAACCCAGAATTCCAATGGGCAGCGGAGACTGCGGGAACTGTGGGATAGCTACCCACAGTGCAACGCTCCGGAAGTCAACTCTAGCCTCGGTACTGTGGAAGCACTCCGCCGAGTTAATGCACTTAACGCACTTAGAGCATTTTCTGTGGGGACACACACACTCGAATATATAAAACCGATTTCTAAAAAACTGACTTCTATAAATTCGACCTAATTTCGTAGTGTAGACATACCCTTAGTGATATCACAGCAACACCTAGAGGACCCAAACAAGATTTGGGCCTCACTGTGCTAGGTGCTATATGTACATTACAAATTGTCTTTGCCCAGCTTATCTTGTAATGGAGTGATACTCAATGAGCTATACCCATGGGCCGATTTGAGAATTTTATGACAAGAGGCGGGCCATTTGCGCAGAAGGCTGACCAAAAATATTTTTTAAAAGGCTGCCAATAAATAAAGACCTTGATTGCAATACAAGTATTAGTGTTTCTATCTTTTAACAAAGCTTATAAATCAACATTACCTGTGTTTGTGGTGATCTCTAATGGGAAAGGTGACATCAACGATCCCCGGCAAGCGTTTTGTGAAGAGTGGTTTGTGGGAGGTCAGGGGAAGGCGCATGCACTGGGGAAGGAGTTCATCTGTCAGGTGATTGAGGTGTTGGTTTTTTATCATGTTCATGACAGAAAACCCAGATTCACAGAGATACATTGATCCAAACATCGTTAAAATACAGATGGCTAGATACTTGCTATTCTGAAACTGGTCAGCACATTGAGTCCAGAAATCGCAAAGTTCTACTTCTCTGAATTTTGCCTTCAAGACATCTGAGCTTTGGAGCCTTACAATTTCTAATTGAAAGACACCTTCATCGACTGACTCAAGAATATGCTTTGCATCAGAAGGGCAAGGTCCACCAGCAGAGACAACAAACAGAGCACGAACAATTAAAGCAAATCCGTCGGAATTTTAAAATTCTCAAATCACATTTTAAAATTTTCAATCAGCTTGTTTAGGAATTCTTGCATTGTTTTCATCGAAGTTGCATCGGTAGCAACAATGCGCAATGTCAGAAAGTACATCTTTCCTGTTAAGTCTGTCTGGAAGATTTCAAGATTCCTTTGAAAGGCTCACCCTTTTTCAAACAGATCCCTGACACTGCTTGCACAGCCTCGGAGCTGCAGGTTGAGAGAATTCAAGTGATCAGGAATATCGCACAGAAAAGCAACCTATGACATAGAGGGGGCATCATTCGTAAATCCAGGCACTCACAAGCCTTGTTGGTTTTGTGGTTTGAAAGAAATTATATTATTTCTTTTTGAAGGCACAAAACTTCTCTAACACGCACCCCCTACTTAACTAACAAACACTGTTATGCTGCAACTGATCACTGTATTCAAAAACAATGCAAACTAGAAGTTGCGTGTATGTAGTTCACTAATCTCATCACAATGCTCATTGTTTTTTTCAAGTCCCCAGACAATTTACTGCACCAGACAGGCTGGTGAATGCTGCAGTGAAATGTATTTAATGAAGGGTGTATCACTGCCAGATGTGAAGCAAAGCTCTTCTCTTTCCCTCTCCTGGAGGGAGCTTCGTCTGTAACAAGCAAGTTTACTTTCTGAAGATCTAAATCATTTTTTTCAAAAAAGCCTTTTACCTTTTCAAAAATTTTCTCTCCTACGGTGTAGGTTTCTAATGGTATTAAGCACAAAAATTCTTCCTTGAAAATTTCACAATCATAAAATCTGACAAATAGCGATAGCTGGGCAGTGTCACTTGAATCACTTGATTTTTCCACTGCAAGAGACATGAATTTGTCATTATTTAAATTGGAAAGCCGCGATGACAAACAATCCTCGTAAATTACCTCCATAACAAAAAGAAAATCCGCTGTCCAATTTGGGTTAAAAGCTCGGTTTTCGCTGTCGACTTTACGACATTTACTCCCTTTTGTATTCATTTTTGGCTCCATTTCAGTCACTAACGAACAATGGGCAGCACCCTTGCACCATCATAGTCGATGCTGTCGTGAGAACTCAAGAGCCAGTAAGCGGTGCTTAATTTGTGCTGGGGATGAGCCCCAGCACCTCCAGGCTTGGCAGTTCATAGCCCCGGCACCTCTGGGCTCCCAGACAGCAGCTCCTGCTCTCCAGCCACCCAAAGGCAGCACCCCGCCAGCAGCAGGACAGAAGTAGGGGTGGCAATACTGCGTTCAGAGCTGGGCACCCAGCCAGTAGCCGCTGCTCTCTGGCCACCCAGCCAGCGCTTAATTCAGGGGCGGGCAAACTTTTTGGCCTGAAGGCCACATCGGGTTTCTGAAATTGTAGGGAAGGCCGGGTAGGGGAGGCTGTGCCTCCCCAAACAGCCAGGCATGGCCAAGTCCCCGCCCCCATCTGACCCCCCTGCTTCTCGCCTCCTGATGGCCCCCCCCAGGACTCCTGCCCCATCCAACTCCCCCTTTTCCCTGTCCCCTGACAGTCCCCCCCCCCAGGAGCCCTGCCCCATCCACCCCTTCCTGTCCCCTGACTGCCCATGGAACCCACCCCCGCCCCTGACTGCCCCATGCCACCCCATCCAACCCCCCCTCTCCTTCCTGACTGCCCCCCATTACCCCTTCCCCCATTCAACCCCTGTTCCGCACCCTCTGTCCGCCCCGACCCTATCCACACCCCCGCCCCCTGACCACCGCCCTGAACTCCCCAGCCCTCTATCCAACCCCCCCTCCACTTCCTGACCCCTTACCGCGCTGTCTGGAGCACCAGTGGCTGGCGGCGCTACGGCCGCGCCACCCAGAGCACCAGGACAGGCAGCCGTGCCGCCCGGCTGGAGCCAGCCACGCTGCCCGGAGCATTGTGCCGGCAGGACAGTGAACTGAGGCTGCAGGGGAGGGGGAACAGCAGGGGAGGGGCCGGGGGCTAGCCTCCTGGGCCAGGAGCTCAGGGGCCGGGCAGGAGGGTCCCGCGGGCCAGATGTGGCCCGCGGGCCGTACTTTGCCTACCTCTGGCTTAATTTGTTCTGTGGCTTGCAGGCACCTCTTTCATTACAAATTAAGCACGACCAGTAAGTTACTCACTAAGGTAGTCACAGACAAATGATAGTGTTCTTGAATTTAATTATAAATATTTTTAAGGTAAGCGGGGGCCACACAGGAAGCCTTGGCATTTCACATTTGGCATGCAGGCCACCTATTAAGTATCACTGATGTAATGTGACGGGTTTCAGATTGTTAGCCGTGTTAGTCTGTATCAGCAAAAACAACGAGGAGTCCTTGTGGCACCTTAGAGACTAACAAATTTATTTGGTCATAAACTTTCATGGGCTAAAATCCACTTCATCAGATGCTTGGAGTGGAACATACAGTAGGGAGGTATAAATACACAGCACATGAAAAGATGGGAGTTGCCTTACCGAGTGGGGGGTCAGTGCTAATGATCCAATTCAATTAAGGTGGAAGTGGGCTATTCTCAACAGTTGATAAGAAGGGGTGGAAATCACTTTTGTAGTGCTAATGAGGCCAGTGTAAACAAGAGGGCCCATTTCAAACAGCTGACAAGAAGGTGTGAGTATCAGCAGGGGGAAATTAGTTTTTGTAGTGACCCATCCACTCTCAGTCTTTATTCAGGCCTAATTTGATGGTGTCCAATTTGCAGATTAATTCCAATTCAGCAGTCTCTCATTGGAGTCTGTTTCTGAAGTTCTTATGTTGAAGAATTGCCACCTTTAGGTCTGTAATCGAGTGACCAAAGAGATTGAAGTGTTCTCCGACTGGTTTTTGAATGTTATAATTCCTGATGTCAGATTTGTGTCCATTTACTCTTTTAAGTAGAGACTGTCCAGTTTGACCAATGTACATGGCAGAGGGGCATTGCTGGCACATGATGGCATATATCACATTGGTATACATTGTGCAAACAATGCCCCTCTGCCATGTGCGTTGGCCAAGCCGGACAGTCTCTACGCATATGCCCAAATAAATTTCTTAGTCTCTAAGGTGACACAAGGACTCCTCGATGTTTTTACTGTAGTAATGTATTATCATCCCCGACTATATAATTAATAGCCCCACACTGGGTACACTGCCCTACAAAGCAATTTGGGTCTCATTGCCACAGAGGATATTATGGGGCAAGAAAATGCCCAACACTCCTCCTTTGCATGCAATTGAGAGACATCAAAATTCAGGTGGACCACACTGGCCTCTTGAGTGAGGAAAGGATGCAAATAGCTCAGAAGACAGCAGTGCTCTGCCAAGACAATTCAGGACAGCAGGACTGACGGTGACTGGCAGCTAGTCAAACAGAGCAGCCTCCATCCTCCGCTCGACTGCTCCTGTGCCAAAGGCCCCTCTTTTATGAATCTATTCAGACTGTGTAGGCAGGAGAGACGGTGCTTGATTCTTTCATAAAAGGAACCTGGGGAATTTAAAGAGCTTTACCTAGCTTTACAGCCTGGATCGCGCATTCAGTTTCTCGTGTCTTGAACATGTGAATCTTGCCTTCAGACAAGAAGAAGAAAAAAATCCTTAGACTTCAGTTTCTCTCGGAGGCAAATATCATCCACAACTTAATGCTTTGATTCAAGGAACTGCCAGCACATTTAAACAGCAATTACGTCACTCTTGTGACTCTGAGCTAGTTTCTATTGAAGGCTGCCATGGGTAGTAATTAGAAGAGGGGCTAATATTAAAAGTGGGCAGGAAGGGGACAGGACACAGACCAGGGAGAGAAGCTGAGAAAGGAACAGAGGCAAGGGGACTTTACAATCCTGGGTGAGAGAGTTTGAACGCGAGGGACATGCAGACACAGAGACGGGCAGAGAGAGGGAATGAAGGGGTGTCGCACTGCATGGGTCAGCTCTCGGTGTTCTAGCAAGAGACACAGCTGCCAGAGACATTTCTCTTTGTGATTCCTCTGGCTACAGAGCCCAGGCTCTGAGAACAGCTAGAACTGCCCTGCGACCGGAGCAGGAAAGCTGGGTTTGGAGCACAAAATGGCAGCCAATTGAAACAAAACCAGCAGCACAATCCACAAGTGGATTTCTGTGGCAGGGAGGAGGACTTCTGCAGCGGCCGGTCCAAGGAGGGTAATTCAGAGGCTGCAGCCAGGGAATTTACAGGGCCCTAGTTTCAGGCCAGGATTTCTCAATCACAGCATACGTGGAAGAGATCTGGGCCTCCGCCTGTGGAAATCAGGAGGGAACTAACCAGTTCGGCAAACTGGTAGGCATGGCAAATAGTTTCACTGCTGGGTTACTAGTTCATATCCACACCGGGTCTTTACTTCCCAGAAGTCTTTGATGGATGTCCAGTGGTCCCTGTTTGACCCGATGAGGGCCTGATCCAAAGCCCGCTGAAATAAGTAGCAGTCTTCCCATCATTTTCCATAAGCCTTGAGTTAGGCCTAAAGTTAACAGTAGTCTCCATCTAGTTCCTGGTGGACAACCGTACACCTCACGATAAATACCATCACAACTGGCCTTCGCCAGCTTGTGAAAGGTCTCCATGGAGACCAAGGCCCTACTGGCCATGGAGAGCGATCTCCTCACTACAGGCAGTTTCTCCTGGTCCAGATGGAGACACATGACCATGGGAAGCAGGGGTGAAGCACGTGGTGTTGTTGACTGCTGTACCCGGTCTGTGAGCCAGATGTACAAACTGGGTCTGATTGGCAGGACAAGCAGCTTGCGGGGAGGAATGCAGCACACAGTAACTTGTTTCTAACTTGTCAAACAGCCAGATAAATTATTCTCCAATTTTTTGTTATGTTCATTACAGTGTATCTTTGTCTACTGCCAGGGATAACTTGATTTATACGGGGGTTTGTAACAAAAAAAATTGAATCAATAGCACTAGTCAATAGAAGTTTAGACAGAGGGCCCCATTTGTCTGCATTGCACACAGTTTGTTGGATAGAAGCACTGAAAGTTATGGGTGTTCACTCAACATTCATCAGCTCTAGCTATGGGTTACATAGCTAGCCTTGTGGATACACTTTTTCTGGCTAGATTTCCCCAGTGGTGGAGAAGAATAGAGCCAAGAGATAAGTCTTTAAGGGTCCTGCTTTCCCATTACCATGGGGGAAGAAAAGAATATTTGGTCTTTAAATGCAGAACCCATCTTAACAGAAGATCCCAGATATGTAGTAGTGTCTGGTTTTGCACTGTCTAGTCTTGCAGCTTTGATGAGTTGTAAAATTGCATCATTTTATTGAAGAACCAATGAAGCGTTCAGTGTTCAGGAACATAGACAAGCTGTAAGTCATTTCCTTTTTTGTGTTTTTCACTGTGTCTTCATGGGGAAAAAAAAACAATAAAAAAACATAATCACACAAAAATTGCAGTGTAGGGAGGCAGAATGTCGTTTCCCAAGTTGGAATCTAGCTAGGACATGGGGGAATAACACCCTGCTCTGGCTAAAAGTGCACCGGGATCTTTAATTACCATGAGTGGTCAGAAGCTCTGTTTTCTTGTCCAAATAGAAATATGAATGAGAGAACAAACTTCATTGTAAGGGTTGTTTCAGGTCCACAACCAAATGATTTGTCACAGCTGTTTTCTGAATCAGTTACTAACGCAGGTTTTAGAGGAGGAGGTCTGGGATAGATGCATAAATAAAAAGGGTACAGACAGCATCAGCCAGGACGTATCTATTGCTGTTAGCCCATTGATATCAAATTGGATAATACAGCCTCAAGAGAACAGCTTAGATCAAACTGATGGTGGGGGCCAGCAAGTGTCACGTCTCAGCAGCTAGTTATACATGTAGGGGTGGGGAAGAATTCTCCCATTCTATATTGAGTAGAGCTAGGAAGGAATCGACTGCCCCATAATAAGATATTTTATAGTTGTCTAAGTGCACAATTAGGGGGAAAGGGGAGTTTTCCTTCCCCTTAAAACGTTAAGAAAGGGACGACTGTTAGAGGAAGGGCGGCAGATTAGATGGATCGTTGTTTTACTCCCATGGAGAAACAAATCTTAACTTGCCGCGTTGGGTTTGTTTGTTGTTGTTCTTTAAATAATTTGCATATTAGAGCTCTTCTCGTTGTGGGGAGTATAGTGCCATCTTGTGGATTGGGTGGGAATTAGCAGGAAGTAGACTAGAGTGAGACATGGGGACACATGCTCAACATACAGCGGCCGTCCAAAAAGCTAACAGAATGTTAGGAACCATTAGGAAAGGGATAGATCAGAAGACAGAAAATATCATAACACCACTATATAAATCCATGGTAAGTCCACACCTTGAATGGTGCATGTAGTTCTGGTCACCTTATCTCAAAGAAGATATATTAGAATTCAAAAAGGTGCAGAGAAGGGCAATGGAAATGACTAGGGGTATGGAACAGCTTCCGTACGAGGATAGTTTTAAAAGACTGGGGCTGTACAGCTTCAAAAAGAGGCAACTAAGGAGAGGGGGGAAATGATAGAGGTCTCTAAAATTATGAACGGTGTGGAGAGGGTGACTAGGAAAATGTTATTTACCCTTTCACATAACACAAGGACTAGGCATCACCCGATGAAATTAATAGGCTGCGGGTTTAAAACAAACAAAAGGCAGTACTACTTCACACAAGGCACAGCCAACCTCTGGAACTCATTGCCGTGGTATGTTGTGAAAGCCAAAATTATAACTGGGTTAAAAAAAGAATTAGATCAGTTCATGGAGGATAGGTCCATCAATGGCTATTAGCCAAGATGGTCAGGGATGCAACCCCATGCTCTGGGTGTCCCTAAGCCTCCAACTGCCAGAAGCTGGGCCTGGACAACAGGGGATGAATCACTCGAAATTGCCCTGTTCTGTTTATTCCTCTGAAGCACATGGCATTGGCCACTGTCAGAGACAGGATGACATGGCTGGATGGACCATTGGTCCGACCCAGTGTGGCCGTTCTTATGTTCCTATGACAGACAGGGAATATGGGGTGGGGTGTTCTGAGTCACACATTGATCTGGGTTCATCCATTAGCGTTGCTGATATAATTGCTCAATGAAGAGCATTTCATTAAAACCTGAAACTTACTGTTCCCTCAAGAATACTACCATTAGGCAACAAGAAATGAGACAAACATTCTTAACAGTGAGGGCATTTAACCAGAAGGACAACCTACCTAGCCACATGCTGGATTCTCCATCACTTGCAGTCTTTACAGCAAGACTGGCTGTCTTTTTAAAAGGTAAGCTCTAGCTCGAACAGAAGTTATGGGTTCGATGCAGCAATCACTGGGTGCGGCCCTCTGGCCCATGTTCTGCAGGAGGTTAGACCAGATGATCGTAACGGTCCCTTCTGGCCTTACAGTCTCTGAAGCTATACAAGGTGATCACAAAGCATTTTGCAGATGTTAGACACAAATAAACCCTGCTTTCAGAGGTGCCACGCTCTCCAGACATGCCCTGATCTCAGCTCAGGTTATGTGTACTCAGCCCTTTTGAAAAACCGGAGCCTTGTAAGTGACGTGCACAAGGTCACATACTGAGTCAATGGCAGAGCTGAGAAAGGATCCAGAGTCCCAACTATGACTTTCCTGATATGACACCTACACAACACTGCCTCTCAGTCTCAGTGTGCCTACACAGGGCCACGTGAGAACAGCCTCAGGGTCCATCCAGGCCCCTTCTTGAAAGTGGAAACAGAACCACATTTCAGTTTATATAGCCTGGAATAGCTGTCCTAGGGACAGAACAAAGTGCTTCTTCCAATATAAATAGTTCATATTTATCTTTCTCTCTCTCTCTCTCTCATCAGTGTTCGGGTGTGTTTGTGGGTGTGTGTGTGTTAAATTTCACTTCAAGGGAAGGATGGCTGCAAACGCTCTGGCCCTTTAAATTTGTAGGCAGAAGTCTTGCCTGGGATCTTTTACCGATGGTCACGTGAAAATTAAAATCAGTTCCAAGGGACAAGGGTTTTTCACAGCGTAACGAACCCTCCTTCCCAACGTCAAATCCATGTTGAGGTGGAAGGAGGGGAGCCAGGAGGGGGCCCCTGGGGACCTTTTAATTAGAAAGAAGGTCTCATTAAAACCTTTCCAAATACCTGCATTGATGCCCTGCTGGCCTGGTCCCACCATGCTGACAGTCAATACTCTGTCTTGTGGCCTCCCCCCTCGTTCCCCCCCTCTCAGGAGAGTCAGGAGAACCCTGGCACTCTCTGCGAGGTGTTGCGAGCGGTCAGACGGAGAGAGGGAAGGCCATTTGCCCGGCAGCTGGGGAATGTCCCATTAGATAAGCTCCCCTACGTATGCCCCCATACAGAGTGGCCCAGAGCGGCTTGGGAAAATACAGGACAGGGGGACCAGACACAGGTAAAAGCTCAGAGAAAGGCAGCTGGGCAGAGGGTAGAGGAGAAAATTCTGCAAGAGTATCTTGTCTCCCAGCGGGTACCTGGGGGCATCCGAACACGCCCACGTCCTGTGTCATTACGTGTGCTCAGCAGCACGGACACCTCAGCCAAGATCCATGCCCTACTGTGCTAGGCTCTGCACATGTGTTGTGATAAATGAAGGGGGGGGGAGAGTAGCTCCCTTTTATGGACACCCCGCCAGCCAGTTTGCTATGAAATCCCTCTTACTTGGGCCAAGTTTGAACAAATCATCAGTATCATACCTAGAAACTACTCATTTAAAACCCCAGACACGTAAGTAGATCAGGAAATGGCTAGGAAGATGGTGATTAGGTCTATTGCTTTTATTTCTTTATGGCTTGTGGATTCCTCTGTGCTAACCCCAGGTGCTTTTGTTTTGCTTGTAACCTTTAAGCTGGACCTCAAGAAAGCTATTCTTGGTGCTTAATCCTTGTAGGGTTTTTTTTTTTAAATCTATCAAAAGCCTAAGTTCCCAGATGTATTTTCTTCTTTTTTTATTAATAAAATTCACCTTTTTTAAGAAGAGAATTGGATTTTTGTGTCTTAAGAGGTTTGTGCATATGTTGTTTAATTAGATGGTGGGAACAGCTGATTTCTTTTCTTTTCCCCTTTCTCCGCTCTCTCCCAGAGAGGGGGTGAAAGGGCTTGAGGGTACCCCACAGGAGAGAATTCCCAAGTGCACCTTCCTGGGGTCTCAAAGGGGCTCTGCACTTGGGTGGTGGCAGCATCTACCCATCCAAGGTCAGAGAGAAGCTGTGACCGTGGGAGTTTAATGCAAGCCTGGAGTGGCCAGGATTAATTTTTAGAGTCCTTGCAGACCCCCCACCTTCTGCATTTGAAGTGCCAGAGTGGGGAATCAGCCGTGACACGTGTGTAGTAAGCCAGCTGCAACACTGAATAGCTGAAAGTGCTAAACAGACAAGGGGTGGGAGATAGGAAGGATCAGTCACCCCCATTTTATAGATGGGCAACGGAGGGACAGAGAACGAGCAACGCTTTCTCCTTTTCTTTGCCAGAGGATGTTGTGAAGGCCAAGACTATAACAGGGTTCAAAAAAGAACTAGATAAATTCATGGAGGACAGGTCCATCAATGGCTATTAGGCAGGATGGGCAGGGATGGTGTCCTTAGCCTCTGTTTTCCAGAAGCTGGGAATGGGTGACAGGGGATGGATCACTTGGTGATGACCTGTTCTGTTCATTCCTTCTGGGGCACCTTACACTGGCCACTGTCAGAAGACAGGACCCTGGGCTGGATGGACCTTTGGTCTGACCCCTTATGGCCGTTCTTATGTTCTTATGTTAAAAGCCCCTCAGGACCCTGAGTCTCACTCCCTTTCAATGGGACTTAGGCGCCTCTGAAAATGTTACCAAATGTGACTTGCCTAAGGACACCCGGGGAGTCTGCAGCAGAGCTGGGAACTGACTTCAGGTCCCCTCAGCCCCAGTCCAGCACTTTAACTGCAAGATCATCTGTGGTCATCATTCTGTCCACAGCAACCAAGTGGTGTCAGGCCCTGCGGTGTGAATGCCAGGAAACCGGCCTGTAGAACCAATGCTTAGATGAGGGGGTTGAGGATACTCCAACAGCATGGAAGGGCAAGAATCGGGGTGTCTTTCTAAAGGGTCTGCTCTAGTCCGACCCCAAAGTTATTGGGCTCAGTGGGGTTCACTTAACTAGAAGGGCAGAGTCATGCCCTCAGGAGAGGCATAACGGTGAGCCTAGATGATCTTACACATTCTTACAGTGTTGGTCCCAAGATGTGAGAGGGACAAGGTGGGTGAGGGAAAAGCTTTTATTGGACCAACTTCTGTTGGTGAAGACCAGCTTTCGAGCCAGCTCTGTGGAACTCAAAAGTTGGTCTCTTTCACCAACAGAAGTTGGTCCAATAAATGATATTCGCTCACCCACCTGGTCTCTTTCATTTACTCTGGATGACAGCTGTCAGGGTTAAACGTCTGTCTAATCTACCCTGAGTTTTTCTAAGGCCTTTCTCACCATAGGGTTCTGCCATTAGCTATGAGAGGGTGAGCCCTGTTGACTTCAGAAGGAGCTGCACCCATGGGAGTGAGGGCAGGAGTTCTTCTCTCCAGGTAATGACCTGAAGAGTGATGGGAGGAAGGAGCTGTAGGCTGACTTATGGAGTGCCGTGTTAGCGTAGGTTGGGAGTGCATCAGAGCTCATGGGCTATTGCAAAAGCAAATCCTCAACACATAAACGTCAGTCTTCCTGGCAGAAGCCAGATTCCAAGCATTACACTCATCCAATCATGCCATCTGACCTGTGTGTCCAATCACAATGCTCAAGCAGAGCTGGGCAAAGAAGAACAATTCTGTTTCATGAAGGATTTGAGTATTTCATAATTTGGCTTCTTTCCAGTTAGGGACAGAAACCTAAAAGTTCAAAGTTGTCCACAAAAGGGAATGGGACCCCAGCCCCGGGGCAGTCTTCCTGGTGGGCTGCTGCCCTTGAGCCAGGAAGTCTGGACTCCTGAGGAGCCATATGGGAGGGCTGGCTGGAGTCTAGGCAAGATTTCAAACTGACCTGGCAGGCAGGGGGTCTGTTGGAACCCTACTTGGATTCCCAGGTAACTTTTCGTCAAATTTGAGACATTTTGATTTCAACAAAAAAAAAACTGGCAAATTCTCATGAAAGAAGGTAAGATTCCAACAAACCTACCAGCTCTACTTGATAATTCAATGCTCAAGGGGTATCGCTGGAAAAGAATCTATACACTAAGGACTATCCAGCAAGTCATTTCACGTGCCAAGGAAATTCGAGAAAATTGGTCACTGGAAAAGCAGCAAAACATGCCCCAAATTTATTCACCAGCCCTGATTAGCCTCCTCTTAACTTTGCTGCTGCTTCTCTGTTAATTGAGTAGCCCAACACCACAAAAACAGGAAATATTATGGCTCCTAGTCCCATACTCACATCACTAGTCCAGCCTTTTAACTTTGCTCGTCTAGGGGTTAACCAATAAACCTAATCAACGCAGCACAATGTCACACATTCATTGTTAAGGCCTATAGTATAGTCATCGGTATAGATCAGTCAGCTCTGCAAAGAAATCTACTATCAATCAAGTAGGCTCAAATGATTTATACAATTCCCTTACACTGGATAAACAGATACAGCTTAAGTGAAAACACTACATATGACATTCCACTTGAATCTCTGGCCAACCTATTATTCATAAACTGTAATAAACTAATTCATTGTATTATCCAAGATTGGTATCTCAGCCAAGATATCGCATCTGTGTTGTTCCTCCTCCACATATCGATTTTCCATTTCTAAGTGTTATTCTCTCTCTTAATACCCTTTGGAAACAAGACAAAAATTTGTGTGGCTTTGTTTTTGAGGGAACTGCTGACCAGACAGGTTAGCTCATGAATGTAACAGATTTGGGATGACCCCAAAGGAAAATAATAGGAACCAGATCCCCTCCATTGAACATAGGGGTCCAGAACTTCATAGCTGGCCTCTCTATTTAACAATTGGCAGTGTATACAACGGGCAGAGCAGGAGCCCGAGAGTAAGATTTCTGGGGTTCTAAGCACAGTATTGGAGAGAGCCCAGAAAACAGCAACAAAAACTATAAGAGATTTGGAAAAGCATAACCTGTTGGCGGGGAAAGGATGAAAGAACTGGGCATGTTTAATTTAGAGAAGAGAAGAGTGAGGGGGAACATGGTAACAATCTTTAAAGATGTAAATGGTTGTTATAAAGAGGACAGTGATCAATTGTCCTGCATGCCCACCAAGAGTAGGACAAGATGTAGCGAACTTAATTTGCGGCAAGGGAGATTTAGACTAGACATCAGGGGAAACTTTCTAACCATAAGGACAGTTAAGCTCTGGAGTGCGTTACCAAGGGAGGTTGTGGAAACTCCATCACTGGAGGTTTTCCAGAACAGGTTAGACAAACACCTGTCAGGGATGGTCTAGGTACCCTGGGTCCTGCCTTCAAGGGCGGAATGGATTAGATGATCTTGAGCTACTTTCTGGCCCTACATATGTATGATTTCAGGGGTGTCAAACCTCATTTTTAATTACGGTCACCAGGCCAGGGCATGCATGTAGGATGCCATACTGCCCGTACTGCCTAAACACGCAGGAGACCTCCCAGTGATGTCAACAGGAAATTAGCTCAGAGATCAAGATATGGCCCTCTGTGTAATAACTAAGCTGTTAATCATTTATAGAGCGGATTGGAAAATAGGCTCCTCCCTACCCCCATACAACATTTCCGCTTTTTGGCAAAAAAAAAAAAACCCACAAAACAAGTATTTGGCTTTTAGGGGGGAATTTTTCCATGGAAAGCATACTTACTGCTCCAGTTTTCATTTCATCACAAATCCTGTTTTGCATTAGAAAGAGTTTTGATAGAAAATGTTCAGCCTACTTCTTTGTCTATTATCATTGGTCTCAAGTTGCAGTGGGGGAGCTCTAGGTTGGATATTAAGAAAAACTTTTTCACTAGGAGGGTGGTGAAGCACTGGAATGGGTTACCTAGGAAGGTGGTGGAATCTCCATCCTTAGAGGTTTTTAAGGCCTGGCCTGACAAAGCCCTGGCTGGGATGATTTAGTGGGTGCTGGTCCTGCTTGAGCAGGGGATTGAGCAAGATGACCTCCTGAGGTCTCTTCCAACCCTAATCTTCTATGATTTTGTCATATTCAGCATCTCCCAGTGAGAAAATATATACTCCCCTTTAGAACCATTGCTATTTCTGCCTTTTATCCTCTTCCTTTACCATACTCCTTTCTGTTTCTCATCCTCTCCCCCATCTTTATGCATCTCTTCTCTCCCTCCCTCTACAGCAGCTCCCAATTATTTAGGTTAACAAAGAGAAGGTTGAGTGGTGACTTGATCACAGTCTATAAGTACCTACACAGAGAACAAAAATTTAATAACGGGCCCTTCAATCTAGCAGAGAGAGATGTAACATGATCCAATGTCTGGAAGTTGAAGCTGGACAAATTCAGACTGGAAATAAGGTGTAAATTTTTAACAGAGAGAGTAATTCACCATTGGAACAATTTACAAAGCGTCGTGGTGGATTCTCCATCACTGACCATTTTTAAATCAAGGTTGGATGTTTTTCTAAAAGCTGTGCTCTACAAATTATTTTGGGGGTGTTCTCAGGCCTGTGCTATACCGGAAGTCAGACTAGATGATCACAATGGTTCCTTCTGCCCTTAGAATCTATGAATTCCCACCTGCCCATCAGCTTCTCTCTCCTTTCCTTCTGAAAAAGTGACCCAACTAAAATGATCATTGTTGGGCTTAGAGTTGACACTCCAAATAGAGCGGGTGAGTTCACGGCCATGTCAGGCTCCCAGCAGACTCAGATAGACATCAGTGTATCGTTCACATTATGGTCTCATTTTGGAAGGTTACCTTGACAATCATGAAAGCTAGAAACTTTGTTTGTGTTTTAAATGAAAGCTGGGATTCTTGGCAGTTAGAACAAGTCCGCATAAATACAACCGCCCTAAATCCAGGCACTACAAACTAGTATGAAGATGCAGAGTAATTCCTGCTGGCTCAGAATGGAAGGTGGCTCATGTTAGCAGCATTCCTACTACAAAAGGGAATGGAGAGGCAAAGGAAATTAGCAACGGGGACATTGAAAGAGTTGGTTCTGCACAGGGCTCTCCAGAAAGCAACAGTTCTATTTTGGGGAAAGTTTGGAAGTTTCAACAATTTTGTGTGAAGCAATACCAAGACCTTTGGAAATTTTTCATGAAGAAGGGGGAGAGATATACGGGGATATCTCCACCCCAAAATAGCCAATAGCCTGGTGGCTAGGGCATTCACGAAGCACGTGGGACAGCTGAATTCAAAGGTCTAGGAGCAGGGACTTGAATCTGGTTCTACCACAGTGCCCTGACCACTGGGTTATTCTATTGCATAATTTGAACAAAAATTCCATTCCAGTTCCGAGAACCATTCCTAACCAAAGTTTCAATGAAACTGGTGTTTCTGTGGAAACGTTCAGTTTTGACAAATCAACATCTCCCTACAAAATATACACATTGTGCCACAAAGCTCCCAACTAGCCCTAGCACTTCAGGGAGACCCTGGGCACACCCAGGTTTGGGGAGAATCCTTAGGCTGAGAGTTAGGTTTGGTTTTTGTTTGTGTTACGAATAAAGCCGGGGAGGAGGAGGCTGCAGACTGTACAAAGTGTCTGCACATTCCTCTGGGAGCATGGCAGGAACTCCACTTTAAGCAGGAGATGCAAACAGTAACCTGCAACGCACACTCCCCAACTCACTAGCCTTTGGAATTATCATTCATGGGCTGGTTGGATGCCAACCAGCCCTCAATTCTTCAATACGATACAGACTGCATACATAAAACTGCATTCCGAACATACCGCAGAGGTACCTAATAGCAGAGAGTGAGAAATTAAGAGCTATTGGAAAGGCGGAGGGGAGGGGAAATGTAGAGGTTTTCAAATGGGACTTGAAAAGAGAAGTTTTAGAGATCCTGGAAGGATGTCCCTGATGGATGGCAGCTGCAGATGAGAAAACTCTGGCTCCAGCAGTAGCAAGACCAAAGGAGGAGACAGCAACAAGAATAACCCTTTCCTTTTCATTGAAGTCAAGATCTTCTGCTTCAGGGCGAAAGCTAATCACATCACCCATCGGGGGAGCGTGGAATTGGAATTCAGAGATTACAAGGCCAGGAAGGACAATGTGGTTAGCTAGTCCGACCTCCTGCATAACACAGACCATAGGACCTGACTCCATAATTCATGCATCAAGCTCAATAACTTGTCATTGAAACGGGCAGCAATCACAAATCTTTGAGACAGGGCACAATTTTAGGGGACTTCTGTTTCTTCAATTTAAAAAGGTTGCTGGCTCTTTTTTCCCCTAGCGGAAATATAATAGCCAGGAGCATAATGACTAACACAGAGAAGGAGATTTGGGATACATTGTCCTTGCGGTATGGCAACGTCCCTTGAATGTAAGATTTTTGTCAGCTTATGGACAGACCTCCTGAGCAAACGATCCCACTGTGCTGTCTCCTCTGGTTCTGCAATATTTAGCTCTTGCTCCTCTCTCTCTCTCTCTGGGTACAGCCGTGTCATGATATACCACTTAGACTGTCAGCTCTTTGAGGGCAGGGACTGTCTTTTTGTGCTGTGTTTGTACAGCACCTAACACAATGGGGTCATGGTCTGACTGGGCACTACTGCAATACAAACAATAAATAAATGTGTATGAATTGATCCTCACACTCTACCCCTGTGATGCAGGGGAGTACTCTTCTTACCCCATTATGCAGATGGGAAAAGACACAGCGAGGGGGGGCCTATTTCCAGAGGTGCTGTGTCTACAAGTCCATTTCGAGTCTACCGGAGCTGCAGGTGTTCCGCACCACTGGGAAAAAAATCAAATCTTGAGTGATTTGCCTATGATCACCTGCATAGGGTGCAGCAGAGTCAGGAATTGAACATAAGTCGGACTCCTAAGTCAGTGCCCTAAGCACAAGACCATACTTCCTTCGCTACAAAGAGATATTGGGTATAGTGTTGCATTTACACACATACACACTTTATACAGCTCTACGAACAGCACTGCAACATTTAACATCAAACAGCCAGCAGAAAGCACTGGGTCGTTTCAAACAATCTTCCACGTCTCAAGTGTCTGACGCGGGGGTTAATTAAAGGAATGCCTCTCTTCCTCTCGTTTACCTAACAACAGTGGTTTTAGTGTTGCCATCAGTTATTTGGATGTGGCCAACTGGTCCGATGTCACCAAAGCGTCTAGGTTTTACAGCTCACAGCTGAGGCTTAAGCGTTTTCATAGCGTGTCCAGTTAAAGTAGAATCAACCACTCTAGGTTCCGCTGGGGAAGGCGGGCCTCCAGCAGCAAAATATTAATTTTGATCATGCCCCAAAATCTGGAGTAGGAATTCAGCGCCTTATAAAGAGTTTCAAACAACCCCTATGTGTAGAGGCTTCCATCGTGCCTTGGTGCGTGGATCAGCTGCAGATGAATTGCTCCAGGTTAGATCCATCAGAACGAGTAAGTACCTAGGGTTTTAGATGGGATTGTATTCAGGGCAGCTAGCCCATCTCACTGCCCTTACAACTGTGGCCACCTGGCTATTTTTAGCACCCCAACTTAGAGCTAGCGTGGGTATGGAAATTACACCTCCAGCTCCAATACACACATGCTCTTCGTTACCGGCTGCGTTGACCACCATTACAGTGAGCGTCACGCTGAAAGCCCTGTTTCTAAGAACTAGCTTTCATAGCTATGTTATTAACACCACTTCAAATGACTTCAATGGCAAGATCTTTTCAAATCAAATTACCCTGTCCCCATATCTGCTGTTTGTCTGCATTTTCCCTCGGGTTGGGCAATGCTTTTACACAGACACAGGCCCATTGCACTTCTGTTCACACTTTCGGGCCCTCATGAGCCAGTCCAGTGCTGTGGTGATTGCATTATTTTTGCACGCTGAGAAGGAACGCTCCAGTTCAACCCTCAAAGCCCTCCTTTAATGGGTGACTTGATTTCAGTCTATAAGTATTTACGTGGGGCAGAAATATTTAATAATGGGGGCTTCGGTGTAGCAGAGAAAGGTCTAACGTGATCCAATGACTGCAAGTTGAAGCTGGACAAATTCAGACTGGAAATAAGGCATAAATTCTTAACAGTGAGAGTAATTAACCATTGGACCAACTTGCCAAGGTATATTCTCCATCGCTGACAATTTTTAAATCAAGATTGGATTTTTTTTTCTAAAACATCTGCCCTAGGAATTATTCTGGGGATGTTCTATTGCCTCTTTTATACACAAGGTCAGATTGGATGATGAAAATGGTCCCTTCTGGCCGTTGGAATCTATTAATCTATTCCCTGCTGTTTGACATGTGTATCTATCCTAGACACATTCCTGGGGAGCTTACGTTCTACAGAACATCTTTTACAGAACTTACTGTAAATTTCAGGCCTAAACGGACCTCTACATTTACAACTCCCACAGTATTCTTGCCAGCAAGTTAAAGAAATACGGATTGGATGAATGGACTATAAGGTGGATAGAAAGTTGGCTAGATTGTCGGGCTCAATGGGTAGTGATCAACGGCTCCATGTCTAGTTGGCAGCCAGTATCAAGCAGAGTGCCCCAGGGGTCGGTCCTGGGGCCGGTTTTGTTCAATATCTTCATTAATGATCTGGATGATGGGATGAATTGCACTCTCAGCAAGTTCGCAGATGATACTAAGCTGGGGGGAGAGGTAGATATGCTGGAGGGTAGGGATAGGGTTCAGAGTGACCCAGACAAATTGGCAGATTGGGCCAAAAGAAATCTGATGAGATTCAACAAGGACAAGTGCAGAGTCCTGCACTTAGGATGGAGGAATCCCATGCGCCGCTACAGGCTGGGGACCGACTAGCTAAGCAGCAGTTCTGCAGAAAACGACCTGGGGATTATAGTGGACAAGAAGCTGTGTATGAGTCAACGGTGTGCCCTTGCTGCCAAGAAAGCTAACGGCATATTGGGCTGTACTAGTACGGGCATTGCCAGCAGATCGAGGGACGTGATTATTCCCCTCTATTCGGCACTGGTGAGGCCACACCTAGAGTACTGTGTCCAGTTTTGAGCCACCCACTATAGAAAGGATGTGGACAAATTGGAGAGAGTCCAGCAGAGGGCAACAAAAATTATTAGGGGGCTGAGGCACATGAGTTATGAGGAGATGCTGAGGGAACTGGGCCTATTTAGTCTGCAGAAGAGAAGAGTGAGGGGGGATTTGATAGCAGCCTTCAATTACCTGAAGTGGGGTTCCAAAGAGGATGGAGCTCGGCTGTTCTCAGTGGTGGCAGGTGACAGAACAAGAAGCAATGGTCTAAAGTTGCAGTGGGGGAGGTCTAGGTTGGATATTAGGAAACACTATTTCACTAGGAGAGTGGTGAAGCACTGGAATGGGTTACCTAGGGAGGTGGTGGAATCTCCATCCCTAGAGGTTTTTAAGGCCTGGATCGACAAAGCCCTGGCTGGGATGATTTAGTTGATGTTGGTCCTGCTTTGAGCAGGGGGTTGGACTAGATGACCCTCCTGGTCTCTTCCAACCCTAATATTCTATGATTCTAACTGCTGGGATAGAACATGGAAGAGTGATATTAGGAAAGTATGAATCTTTAGCTGTCTTTGAAGGCAGCTTAGCCGATCAAAGCAAAGCAAGGAAGAGGAGCCTATAGTGAGACTATAGTGCTCCATGGGCCATCAGCAAGTGCCCAAGAACCTCTGAGTGAGAGTATCTCGGTCAAATTCAATTTTCTCTTAAACCAGAGTAGCTAAGCTGACCTCAGTGGCTTTTTAACATGCTAATCCCCTACACTGGAGTTTCTCCAGATTTACACCATCAGGATAGAGTGCAGAATTTGGCCCTTTATTTTAACACATCGTTATACAATATCTTCCCACTCCCCTGATTAAACTAGTGACCAAGAGCTTCAAAAGAGGATCAGGGAAGGAATTATCACATGTAGGCCACTTATTGCTGGGGAAAACAATTTCATGCAGATCCAATTAAGCTTTCATAGACTTGGAAATAATTACAAATCCTGCATCAGAAATCATCTTAAAATAATCATGGTTACCAACAGAGTTCACTGGGATTTTTCCCCCTTGTGTTTCTTCTTTGAAGCCCATATGAGGCAGCAGTTTGAAAGTTCAGTGACGGCCTATCTCAGTGTTGCAGATGGGTAAATAGAAAGCCCACCAGTGCAGTGCTGGGTGAGCATTTAGGACACCCAGACTCAGGATTGCTCTTTGATGATCTCACATTTTATTGGTGACTCTTTATTCTCTCATGATTATTTACTCCCATGACTGAAGCTGGCTGTTTTTCCAAACTCTGCTCAAGATCCTTTAGCTATTCCCAACTGCAATCCCCTTCCGCTAAACTTCTTGAACAGGATAATGAAAGAAAAGACGTATTTATAATGGACTGGCCCAGATCCCGAGCAGCTGTAAACCAGCCTCAATTAGCTGAAGGCTCCAGGGCTGGAGCACCCACAGAAAAGAAATAGTGGGTGCTCACCACCCACCGGCAGCCCCCCAGATCGGCTCCTCCCTCTTCCCCCCCAGCGCCTCCCGCCCGCTGCAGATCAGCTATTCAGTGGCATGCAGGAGGCTCTGCGGGGGAGGTGGAGGATCGGGGGCAGGAAGAGGCAGGGTGGAGATGGAGACTTAGGGAAAGGAGTGGAGTGGGGTCAGGGCCTGGGATGGAGTGGGGGTCCAGCACCTCCAGGGAAATCACAAAGTCGGCGCCTCTGATTGGAGTCCGTTGAAGTCCAAGGAGCGAGGCCAATTTATATCACCACAAGATCTGGCCCGAAATTTGGCATCATGGCTATTTCTCTCCAGGCTTGGTTAAACTGTTAAGGCTCAGATTCTGCCCCCTTACTCACCCTGAGAAGTACCTGACTCTGCTAGGATTTCCGCTGAGAAACCACAAGCCAGCCCCGAATGCGTGCAGTGGAAACCATGTGAGGCATGAGACAGACTCTTATCCCATGAGAGCGAGGCTGGCCATGCCACCATTGTTTCTAGTCAGCAGTGGCCTCGGCACTGCCTCTGAGCTTGCCAAGCTCCTTGAACTCACACCCCAGCCTTTTCAGACACCCACGCGGCCCCCGTGGCCCCCTACACCCACACAACTGGCCCACTGGCTCCAATTGTGCCAGGAGCTCCTAGCTCTCCATCCGTTGCTTAGATAACCGGGTAACCCCACTTTGCTTCTCGTTGCCTTATGCAGGTGTAACACGCTTATACAGTCAGTGGGGCATTCCCCTCGCGTGGTTGGTACACATACAGGATAACAGCCAATTACTGCTGCAGCCTAATGGAGTCACTCCTTTAGCTCACATAGTAGGGGTGTGTATTTGGGGGCTGAAGGACCTAGGGTTCAAAGGCTGTTGAGGAGCTGTGGTAGGCATATTTACACACAGTGCCCTCCGTATTCCAGTCTGCCAATCCCCTGCCCTGTTCTTCATTCAGGCCAGCCCTTAAGCATATCCACAACTTTCATTGGAGTTAAAGGGACTTAAGCATATGCTTAACTTTAAGCAGGTGCTAAGGTGATGTCCTGAACAGGGACGTTTTCCTAAAGTCTCATTTCTTCTGCAACACTAGAAAAGAGCCAACAAATAGTATTCATGGAGCCATTGCCCAGTAATTTGGGTCAGATCTGCAGCTGGGGCAGGTATCACGGTTAAGAACCATCTTATACTCAGCTCCGATTCCTTCTCTCACTGGCCTCCTTGCTTTGCGGTAGCTGGTGCCTCTGCCTACAGAGTACCTGCTTTCTCCAGCTCTGACTTGTGCAAATGGAACAACAGAACCGGAGCACGTTGGTTGTCCGAAATACCAGAGAGAAAGAAAAAGTGCCAAGCGTGGAGGGTCACAGACCCTGTGGGAAGCTGGGGAAGTCTGGGGTGAATCCAGATGCAGGCTGAATTTATGTCCTGTATATATGGGATTCATTACGGCAATGGTACTAATTATCTTCAGACAATGCGCTCATGCAATGTGTTCTTCTTTAATTGGAGGCTGTTGGATTAAACCACCACAGCTTGATGGCTAGAATCTAAAGGATTTATCGGGTCCCCACATCACTGCAGTATCGGAGCATACCACAGTCCCAACACCCCTGTGAGGCAAGGAAGTGCTAATGTCTCCATATTGCAGCGGGGAAACTGAGGAAGACAAAGGCAAAGTGACATGCCCAAAGTCACACAGAAAGCCAGCAACGGAGCAGGGAATTGAACCATGGCTCCAAAGGGCCAGGCTAGCATGCCCCCAAAGCATTGTGACACAAGTAGGACAAGCTACTACCTAAAATGCTAGGCTGAGCAGCTCAGACCTGAGTTTGATTCCCAGCTAAGCCATAGATTGTTCGTATTACCTCTGGCAAGTCATTTAATCCATTTTGTGCCGCAATTCCTATCCCTAATAAAATGCAGCTCAGAGCTTTGTGGATCTTGGAGGGCTAGATTTGGCTTCCTTTGTCTGGGAGAGCGGGAGATCATGCCACTCAGATCTGAGCAGGGGGGAAATCTCCCCTCTCCTGCACAGAGTGGGTGGGGTCAGCCCACCCCAATGGCTCCCTCCCCTCCCCCAGGCTGCATTCCCCATTCAACAGAGCCTCCTCCACCATGCGGAAATGCCTTTGAGGAGAAGTGCTGGGGTTAGTCACAGCCAGGGGCAGCCAGATGCATGAGAGCCGCCTTGCCAGTGAGCAGGGAGAGGACAGAGCTGGCCGGAGGCCCAGGTTCTCTGCCCAGATGGTCCTGGGAGCCATGCAGGGTGTGTGAGTGGGCCCCATGGCTCATTCCACAGGCAGGGCAAGCCCCACCCATCCCACCATCAGGGAGGCACCTCTGCAGAGACTTCCTCCCCATCGGCCTCGCCCCATGGGGGTGGGCGGGAGGGAAGTTAGTACAGATCGCCTGTCAGCAGTCGAGATAGTGTTGTCTGAAATTGGTACACATTGCTCTGAGCTAGGGCAGAACGATGTTACCCCTTGGCCTTTCCAAGGGCTTTGCAGAGACGGTGGATGAGCCGTGAAGGGTTCAGTGCAGAGTGCGGAACAAGACGCACACCACGTGCTCTCCCAGGGAGAAGTGACTCCCTGGTTTGTTGCTCTCCATCTACAATACCTGTAAGCGGGGTCTGAGCGAGCTCTCCCCTGACATCTCGTGACGAGCTGGGGGGAAAGACTCCAGGAGCAGGCCAGGATTGCCCAGACACGCTTGCTCTGCCTAGGTGTTCAGCACATGTAGCTGCTTTGGGCTGGTTTGGGGTTGCAAATCACTCGGGGATTTGAATGCAGGGGTAATGAAGGGTTATTATCCGTATTGTACAAGCAACGGGCTCCAGAACTCCGCTTATCATGCCCTGATTGGGGGGGGGGGGTCACACTAAACTGAACCTCACTCGCTAAGCACTGGGTAGGGATGCCAAAGCCCAGTGCAGATGAGAGCAGGTGGGAACAGGTGTTTCTACCCTTTGCCTAAAGAGTCCCACACTCCATTTGAGTGGCTCCTCTCTGGTATTTGAGGACAGAGCTGATTAGACTCCATTAAGAGTCCTTGTTTCTGGTTGGGGCTTCCTAAAGCTGATCTCACTGCTGAGCAGATTGAGGGGCTAAGGCTGAGACTGTGTGTGAGGACAGTGAGAGACAACACAGGGACTGCAACGAGCAGCGTGGTAAGAGGCAACCGTCAGGGGTGCTCGAGAGACAGCAGTAACAGAGAGCGGTGGTAGAGAGACAGCGGCAGCTGTGAGCCAGTTGCAAAGGCCGGTGAATGGACCTCAACTCTGGGTCTGCGCTAACCAAGACCCGCCAACTGCGAGCGGGGTGCAGCGGAGGGAGAGGGGAGTGGTGTGTAAAGGGACATGCGTTTGTCAGACTTCCACACCGCCAGATGAGAAACTGAGACAAAGGATGCTGCCCAGTGCACTGCAGGGTGGGGGTTTGCCTGTGGTCACATGCTTCTGAATTGCAGTTCTGGTGTTTTCCCAGATTAATGCTGGGGGCCCTTTTCCCTTTTAATAAAAGTGGTATTTTGTTGCACGCACACTCAGCGCTTGCGAGTGAGAGGCATGCAGGGGTGGTGGTAAATTTTCCCAGATTGCTGGATGAGGGCTCGAGCCGGTTCTATTGTGTGTTGATAAGAGAAACCCCTAGACACTGGACCCGGCCCTTTTGCCGACTCCACCTGGCAGACAGGTTACATAATGGCCGTTCAGCCTGACATATAGGACGTGCTTGATTTTCGGAGCTGCTGAGGATTTAAAACGGCCATCGAATTCCATTGGAGTGAATAGAAAAAAGAATAAATCAGGCCCTGTTATGGCTGGCAGAGCTGGAAACATACATCAGATCTCCTTGATCTCAGCCTAGCTGTCACATTTCCATGGTGCTTATCACTACTACACATAGACTCTCCACCTACCCAGCACTATCCCACTCCCCTCTACCCCATGCCACACCCTGCCTTCTACTTTCCATTTCCATACTCCTGTCTAGATTACAGGCAGCCACCCCTCTGTAAGTGCATCTGAGACACCGCAGGACCCCGGCTTTGCCTTCTAAGATCCAACAACCTTCCTCCACGTTTTTTTAAGCATCCAGCTCATTTCAAACAACAATGTATCGCTGTTCACCTGAGGGGGAAATCTAGTCAATAACCGTCTTTTTTGTTTGTTTGTTTAGAAAAAACAGCTGCAACTGGAAAGCCACCCACATGGATTTTATGGCCTTGCTAATTTCCCAACAGCCCTGCGAGCTATCAATTGCCTATGCCCATATAAATATTGTTCTGTCTCAGAGGGGAAAATTAGTGTTTTTAAAAAAGGGAGAGGGGAGGAGGCATTGCTACAGATCTCTGAGGACTTCACTGGAATACAGAAATTTCCCCTCTATGCCTTAGCGTGGAACCCAGCCAGGACAGAAGTGACTGAAATATTTTACCATCCCACAGCTGATTAGTGACCACACGTGGCACCTACAGTGGGTACCAAGCCTCTTGACATTTCACTGCAGCTAGCAAGAGGATGCATTACACTCAAAGGATCTGACCCCCAGCAGGTGGTCTGCTGGCCGGGGGACAGCTTCTCCGTGATGCTGAGAAGAAGGGAAAGGGGCCTGGGGTGCAAGCCAAAGAAGACCAAAGAAGTGTAAGGTCCTATATGGCGTGCTGAGGGGGCCATTTCCAATACATGTTCGTAGCTTCTAAGGCCAGAAGGAACCACTGTGACCATCTGGTCTGACCTCCTGCCTCACACAAGTCATGCCACAGACTACACACCTCATTACATAGTCTATTTTAGGTTATTTGCATATGCTAATTATTGTGTCATGCCCCAGAAAGGCACAGCGCAAAATATGCCATGCAAGAGGACTGGGGAACAGCTGCCTGCTGCATCCAATGTTGCTCCAAGGGACTTGGCTTCTGTAGCTTCTTTCTTCAGACACAGTGATGGCACCTGTGCATCAGCCCGTTCCCAGGCAAACCCTGCCTGTCTCTTTCTCCCCCAGCCACCTGCACTTTGCCTGCTGGTTCTTCAGAGGGTGGCCCAGCCGGTGATGGTAAGTTCCTACACCACGTCCCCTCTAACAGCTGCTGGTACCCATCTATGCCCAAGGTCACATCTGGAACCCACCCACTGACAAGTACCCCAAGCTGCACTATGCTTAGTGCGGGTGGCTCGTTCCTCTGGACAAGAACACAAACATTCCCCTTTGCCTGGGAAGAACCAGGTGTACGTAACCCATGATTCCACAGCGTAGTTCTCTGTCTCCCTGCAGAGACTAGTCCATGTCTTGCGATATGAGTCTGTCACGGCTGTGGAGCTCTGAAACCTGGTTACTCTCGTTCAGGCTTTCAGATGCAAGGTTCTCAGGTTCAGGCCCTGTTGACAATCCCATAGCGCGTCATGTTACACTTATACGTATTGTTTATACAGCGCCCTACGTAAGGGGTGTTGAATAAAGAGCTGTTCAATAAGGGAAACATTCCAAGCCACCTGGGACTCTTGGGTCCATTTGTGTTTTATCCTGAAGCTGACGGATGGCGAATTTAGTGCTAGCACAAAAGAGACCCATGCCATGAATATGTATGACCTAAGCAATCAAAATCCCCAATAACCTCTCAAATGTCAACTGCACGGGAGAGATTTCTGGGCCACAATAAAACAAACAGGTCTACTCTGGAGTTGGAAAACAATAAAACCGGAAAAAACCTGTTTGCTCTTCCCCCGCCAGAGAAAAATAATCTTCCCCTACAACCAATTTATTCGGGCAAAATTATTGTCCTGAAAATTCAACATAAAACCTCGCACAGAAAAAAGAATCGAAGGTCTCCGAAGGAATCATTTCCAGTGATGTAGCGCTTGTACAGCCAAGTCATTTTCAATAATGAATGTCATGAACAAGGGCAAGAAAACCAGACAGAGAAACTGCATTAGTCCAAACAAACCAAAAAAAAAAAAGAAGAAAGCCTAATCATATAATTCAAGCACTGGGGACTTGAGAAACAAGATATGGATCCGGAAATGAATGGATCAAAATTGATGTGATGAATATCAATGGTGGACAAAAGAATGAGGAAAGGAACAACTCTGCCCACTTTTGGTGGGTTTTAAAACAAACAAACCAAAACCAAACAAAAAATCTCACCCGAATTTATCCCACCAGCTCTCGTCTCATCTCAGCTCCCAGCTCACCTTGGCTAATTTCATTTCCTCTTCCCCAACCCCAAATCAGAGGGAATAGACCAGTCCAAAGGATTTCCCCCCCCCCCCCTCACACACACACACAAGAGGAAGGCCAGCAGCCTTGATATTGGTTAAAGAATTTTGATTTTAGCTGTGAGTCCTGAAAGTCGTCATATGATAATATCATGACATCTAGTCCTCACCCCATTAGTTGGGAGGCTTAATTACCAGCACCTCCATGGCACATGAGGTCCTGTTCTGTATCCCTCCCCTCTGTGTTAGCTTCCCTTGTCTTTCACTCTCTCGGCTTCTCATTCAATCCTGAAATCAATGGCACTGCATCAGCACAGCAAAAATCAAATGGCCCCAACTCTGCTCTGTCTAAGGAAAAAGAACCCAATCAAATGACATCCCTGACCAAAATATAAACCAAGATGCAAGCGACAAGTGTCAGAGTCAACCTGCCAGCCAAAGCATCCATTTGTAACAGTCCAGCCATCCAGTCTTCCAAAAATATCAACAAGAGCCATATTTCTTCTGTCCTGTCCAGCCTTGTGTCTGTCTGTTCAAAGCAGAATAAGTGAGTACCCTTCACACATCAAAACTAAAAGTAAAATTAACTCTCTTTTTCATCGAAGAAAGGTTGTTAATGAAAATAAGAAACTCTAATATTTTGCCTCCAAAAGACAGAGACTATAATAGGTTTTAATTAAGTCTGTTTTGCGTAACCCTCAATTTCAGTTTCATTACAAATGCTTGTTTTCATTTCTTTAGGTTTTTGTGTGCAAGCAGTAAACTTGGAGGAGTTTACTGGCTTGCACACAAATTCAATGGCTATTCGCCAGGCTGGGCAGGGATGGTGTCACTAGCCTCTGTTTGCCAGAAGCTGGGAATGGCGACAGGGGATGGATCCCTTGATGATCACCTGTTCTGTTCATTCCCTCTGGGGCATCTGGAACTGGCCACTGTCGGCAGACAGGATACTGGGCTAGATGGACCTTTGGTCTGACCCAGGATGGCCGTTCTTATGTAACTTTAAAATGAATGCTTTTGAGTGTCTGCCAAAATAATAAGCAAACCAGGGCCTCTATTAGAAAAAATACTCAACCTTGTGTATCACTTTTTAAATGTCAGACAGGACATGGGATGAGGAGAAGCGGGCTAGTCAGAGTTCAGTGAAATTATTGACAAGAAACATGTCCGGCTCTCCTCTGCTTTGCCCCTTGTGCACTTGTGAGAAATGGATTTAAAATGCAGCCATGCTGATGTACCCCAGGCCTGCTGGGTGTGGTGCTCTGTCCCCCTCTAGTGGCACCGAGATCACTTAGAGAGAGAGTAATGAGTCTGCTACAGCTTTAACTAAGGGCCATGTGGCTTTTAGCTCATGCGGTAGAGGCTCATGCATTTAGCTTTGGAGGTCTCAGGTTCGATCCCGCCCACCGGCACCAGGGGTCTGTCAGTGTTACACTGATGCTACACACTTTGGTGTAAATGTTGACATAACATATAAGGCAGAGAAAAATCAGGTCCCAAAGAGGACCAGATCCTCAACTGGTGTAAATCAACATAATTCCATTAAAGTCCAAAGAGCTACCCCGATGTACCTGGCTCCGCATTATTTATATCCAGGCTTCAACCAGGATCAGGGCTGCAACGCACTAGGCGCTGTAAAAACACAGAACACAACAGACAGTCCCTGCCCCAAGGAGTTGGTCATCTAAGTATAAGAGAAGATGAAACAATTGAGTGTGACAAACCATAGGGCAGCTGGGGTAATTCAGCATAACCTCACTGATTTCGCTGGAGCTATGATGCGTTACACCAGGTTTCTAGTCCTGCTGACAGGTTTAGCGTGGCCAGTACGGAATAGACTGGTTACCCACCTCCCTCTAATTCCTCTCATCATGTGAGCCAGGACGACTGTTACATACACAGGAAACTGTCCATTGGATTCCCAGAGAAGGAGCTGGCGAGAGATCCTGATACACACAAGACAGCTCACTACTCTCGTCTGATCATATGCAACAACACCTGTCCAATCAAATGTGCTAACGAGGCAGTTAGATGAGCGCCATGCTGAGTAGAGCACCTGGCTAGAAAAATTACGGCGTCTAGTGATTTCTGATTATTCATTATCTCACCATCTAATGGCTCCTTCATAATGAATATGCTTTCAACAGCCATCATTAGATGTTAAGCAAAGAGTATTTTTCATCCTCCTTGCTCCCTTCCTGAGAGAGCCTCGGCACTAATCATTTATTTTATTTCACCATTCTTTACGCTGAAAGCTTTTTGATGCATTTAATTTTTCAGCTTGTAAATGAGGTGCTTGGCAGTGAGAAGTGATTTCTAATGGCCCATTTACAAATTATCAAAGCAATTCACCACCAAGACAGCTTACATTAGAGTGTTACAATATTAGCCCAGCTTTGCCACTTCCTAATGATGCAGCTCATAAACCTGGGAAAGCCACTTAGCGTTGCAGCATGGGAGTTAAGACTGCGGCAGCATTTCCACTGGAGATGAGTAAGTGGAGGGAGGGTTGGAAGTTCTGCTCCAGGAAGCACCTCAAGGTTCAGGCATATGCCTGATCTCCGCTCCGACTGAGGGTCGGATCCAGCACTCACCAATGCCAATGGGCGTCTTTATATTGGCTTGAGTGATGGCTGGATCAGGCCTTCTCTCAGTTTCTTTGGGGTGTAGAATTGCACTGGAGTTCTTGCCAGAAGAGGCTTATGTGTGAGATTAATGGCACTTACTCCCAGCTGGGCAGTCAACCTGTGGAACTCATTGCCTGAGGATGTTGTGAAGGCCAAGACTATAACAAGGCCCAAAAAAGAACTAGATACATTCATGGAGGATAGGTCTATCAATGGCTATTAGCCAGGATGGGCATGGATGGTGTCCTTAGCCTCTGTTTGCCAGAAGCTGGGAATGGGTGACAGGGGATGGATCACTTGATGATGACCTGTTCTGTTCATTCCCTCTGGGGCACCTGGCACTGGCCACTATCAGAAGACAGGACACTGGGCTAGATGGACCTTTGGTCTGACCCAGTATGGCTGTTCTTATGTTCTAAATGCCAAAAGAAGAGACTCTTTTGTGAGGCAGACCAGCCCTTCCGATTCAGTTTCTGACTAGGCCCATGGGGCCAATTCCTGCTGTTGGCATCACTGGTGTAAACATGGCATGATTCAGCCAAGTCAGCGGTGTCACTTTTGATTGACACCGGCAGAAGCGAGAGTAGAATTTGGCCTAGGATGCACTGGGGGATTTTACAAACCATGGGGGGTAAGGGGCGAGAGCACCAAACTTTCCAGCCTTTAAAGCAAGGTTTCAGAGTGAGTTTGGAGCCAAAGGAAAGTTTGAAGTGGGTGTGGCTGGGGGTTCTTGCTTTTCCTGAATCATTTACCCCAGCTCTATTTCAAAGCATGCTTTCAGAGGGCCCTGTACCCCCTTTGACACTCTATACCTAGCAAAATACCTGGCTCCAGGCTGGCCTCTGACATACCAGTGGGCCTGATCCACAACGAGCCATACCCACAGCCTTCTGTCTGGTGGCTTAATTCAGCTGGGGTAGCACAAAGCCCACAAAAAGCTAAAGATTCCCCCAAATGCAGGGAATCCTTAGGTGGCTCAAACCTGGCATGCTGGTAGCGCTTGTCCATGTGGAGGGTGCATTGTCCATGCGGAGGGTGAGTGAAGCCTCCAACACTTTGCCTGATCTTTGACCCGGAGGCTGCCCCAACTCAGATCAGTGGCATGTTGTCCGAGGGCAGCCCGGGATGCGGGGGGGGGCAGAAAGACAGCTCGGGTAGACAGCA
Source organism: Chelonia mydas (assembly GCF_015237465.2). Classification (NCBI taxonomy): domain Eukaryota; kingdom Metazoa; phylum Chordata; order Testudines; family Cheloniidae; genus Chelonia; species Chelonia mydas. The sequence goes on from NC_057850.1 coordinate 256,813,564, forward strand.
ATGCCAAGCGTAAGCTCGGCTCAACTGAGAATGAGCGCTGCCCGCCCAGCCAGGGGTTATTTCTCATTGTGACTAAAAACAGACTAAAACAGGGGTGGCCAACGTGAGCCTGAGAAGGAGCCAGAATTTACCAATCTACATTGCCAAAGAGCCACAGTAATACGTCAGCAGCCCCGCATCAGCTCCCGCCCACCCCCTGTCCCCCCCCGGCTCCCAGCGCCTCCCACCCACCGGCAGCCCCACGGATCTGCGCCTCCCTCTCCCTCCCCACACCTCCTGATCAGCTGTTTCATGGGGTGCAGGAGGCTGGGGGAGGGAGAAGCGAGGGCACGGCAGGCTCAGGGGAGGGGGCGGGAAGGGGTGGAGCAGGGGCAGGGCCTGTGGAAGAGCCGGGGGTTGAGCAGTGAGCGCCCCCCGGCACACTGGAAAGTTGGCGCCTGAAGCTCCAGCCCCGGAGTCGGTGCCCAGACAAGGAGCCACCTATTAACATCTGAAGAGCCGCGTGTGGCTCCCGGAGCCCCCGGTTGGCCACCCCTGGACTAAAATGACCTTAACTGAGCTATGAACTCAGCTGACCTAAGAGAGGGCGGTGAAGGGGAGGAAAGGGAGTCTTTGGTATTAATCCAAAATTGCAGCTGGATTTGTGAGGTGAGGACACAAGACTGAAGAAGCTCTCAGACTGAAATGCCTCCATTTCGCAGCCTCTTTGAAAACGACTTTCCACAGGCAACTGGACCAGTTAATTAGGGAGGCCAGGGAGACACCATGCACCATGATCCATGCAGAAATGGAGTTCAGTTCTCAGCAGAACCATGCCTCCCATTTCCATATATTCTTCTGCAGGAGACCCTGGGCTATATGCCTGATTATCCGAAGGGGTTATTCACTAGGTGCCACTCTGTCCCCCTGAGCAGCTCCTTCTCGCCTTTGAGATGGAAAGCCAAGACTCCAATCGCCCCTCCTCATGAGAAGTTTCATGGCACCATATACAAGAATTTCTTTGATGCCCAGGGCCAAATTCTAATTGGGATAATTACACCGGGCCCCCTGAAATCCCCCCACAGTTTAAAGTGGAGGCAGCACTAGGTCAGATCCTCAGCTGGTGTATATCGGGGTGGCTCCTCCCAAGTCACAGGAGCTATGCCAGTTCATGCCCGCTAAAGATCGGGCCCAGCAGACATCACTTTCTGGTCCTAGATTGTTGTGTTGCTAAAAAGCCGCCACCCTTGAACTGAGAAGTACCAACACGGCGGCGGTAGATAAAGCAATTCCCATCGCTACACTTTATAAAGCACATAAAGGCGCCATTATAAACGTAACGTATAATCAAAAGCATTTGCACAGGGCTTGGTCCCTGCATGTGGTCCAGATTCGCGATCACAGAAAGCAAAACGGTTTCAGGTTGCGCTTAACCGACACCCGTGTGAATTCCGAACCTTTATTTCCCAGGCTCATCTTGAGCTCAAAGAAGAGAAACCCCTTTGTCCAGAGCTATCCTCAACCCAAAAGTAGTAAAATAAGTGACTGTCCAGGCCTAAAAAAAAAAATCCTAAGGAAGAAAGATCTCCCCCACCAGCAGAGAACGGAATTGGGTGTAGGTGCTGAGTAGCAGCGCTGGCAAACTTCCAGGGCTTGTTATACACAGGGCATAGTGCCTGCTGATAAAAAGCACCCCCAGCTGATACGGCCGGTCCCCAGGACCATCTTCCTCTCTCACAACGACAGCGTCCTTTGCTTCCCTGGACATATGGAAGCCAGGTTACGAGCTACTCTGGCCTTAAAGGGCCAATACCTCATTGCAAGGCCCACCTTTAAAGTGGTGGAACCCTGGCTCCAAGCCTTGCAGCGGAGCGACAGAGATCACTTACACAAGGAAAAGGGCCTGAGCAGGCAGAAGCTGGGCAAAAGCAACAGCTGTATTACTTTGCAAGCAATGGCTATCCACCTCCTTTCCCTTTATGAGGCGTGGCTGGGATCCCAAACCTCTCCAGCTCTTTGAAAGCTAATTCTAGCAAGTAACAAGCTACATGATGGCCTGCTTGTGAGCAGAGGAGGAAGGAACAGTCAGACGGAGCTTATGCACGTTGTCCATCTCGGAGACTATAGACTATGGGTACATCTACATCGCAGTCGGCAGGTGTGATTGCCGTGCGTGCAGACGGACCCGAGCTAGATTTGATCAAGTGACGATAGCAGACGGACAGCAGGGGCTCGATTCTGTACCTGAGGCCCCAAGCGGGCAAAGCTCGCCTGAGCCTCTGTGACTTCACCACTATGGTTACTCGAGATGGCTTTGAGCAAGCCAGCTCAAAGCTAACTCGGGTAGGTCAACTGCAATCACACCTCCCAGCTGCAATGCTGGAGCCAGCTCCTCAGCTGGAGGAAACGGATATACCCCACTGAAGTCATTACACAGCACAGGATCTAGCTCTCAAAGGGAACTTTCCAGTTGGGAGCAAGCTACAGTCCTTCAGGTTATGAATGTGTTCACTCTCCTTAGGTTTGCTGGTCATTCGGCCAACAGAACGTTTTCAGGAGGCCCCCGATATGGCCAGACTGAGAACACAGGTCGCACTGTAATGCTGGCAAGAAAGCAAAGGGCAAAGGATGGAGAAAAGTTGAAGAGATGCTTGCACTGTGGCTTCTTTGATGCAAAAGAAACATGACAGCTGCACCATAGAGGCTGGGGAGTTGAATAGCATCTGAGTAGCTTATCAGAATGGATCTGTTAATGCTCAGGGCTATTCCATCCCTGGGGGACACACGAACGACTTCAATTCCCCCAAGTGTGGAGGAAACTCACCAGCTGGCGAGATGCCTGGGTTTCTTCCCAAGGAAGCGATGCTAGCCATTTTTTTTCCATATTCTGCCCCAGTCCGCACTACGACTACTTAGCATTTATATAGCGCTTTTCATCTTCAAAGCATGACACAGCCATTAACTAATCACCTGACTGAGCAGACACCAACTCAAATTAGGCCCAACGGGTTGCGTTCGCTTGGGCAAGTGTCCTTAATAGCTTGTCAGGTGAAGGGGGAAAATGTTGTTTTGGTGTTTTTGAAGTCTCGTCATTTCTGAATGAAAGGCACTGCGTAATGCACCTCGGCCCTCTTCTGGAGGGAATCAAAGCTGCTCAATAGTGTGTCATAGACCCTAGACCTGTAAAGGCGATTCTCCTTCATGTCAAGTAGCAGCAAGCTGCGCTTTTTTTCCTGAATAGCAGGACCAGAGTTCTATTCCCCATTGCTGCAGTTCTAAGTGATCATGGCATGCAGTGCAGTATTTGTGAAGTCCAAGGTGGCCACAGATTTATTACAATAGTCACTCGGTTTAATCACATTCCTAGGAGCTTTTAATCACTCGGACTGCAGCTCTTATCAGCTCCCACACACTTTACAGAACTCTAATGATCAGGCAAGTACTAGACTCTACCTATATACCTAAGCCCAGCTAGGCCAGGTCTATGACAAATAACAGCCCTTGCACAGAAATCTTCATCTGGCAAAAAGTGACACGACTATGCAAAGGCAGACAAATCATTTTGTCAGTGAATTTCCCCTCTCCTTCCTTTGCCAAACGGTCCGCCAACACATCAGCATTTCCCCTCAGTCATTCATTCTTCACACAACAGTTTATGACAGTGCCACACACCTGCTGATTTCTTCACTACCAGTTCATTCAGAATATCCAATATTTGACCTGTTGTGATTGGATTCATAAGTCACCTGGTGTCAGTTCTGCTCCCTGAGTGTTAACCTTAAGAGTCTGATAAGGGGCTTCATATTGTATAAGACTGTCTGCAGCCAACCAAGACTTTGTGTTGCACCTGCTCTGAGGATGCCAGGTGCAAAAACATCAGCCTTGCCCAGAAAGCACAGCAATGAATATTGAGGAATGTCCCGCTACCACTCCAAAACCTTCAGCCATTTTCATTGCAACTATGAAAGACAGGATCCGATCCCAACACCTTTACTCACACCGAATAGTACTTCAAGCTACAAGGAGGCCCTCTCACGTCAGTGTGGCTACTTCCGAGAGTAAAGGTATCAGAACATGGTCTGGCACATTTACAAATACCTTGCCCTTTATACTGGACACCTTCAGCCTTGGTAGAAGTGAATGGAGTTACACCAGGGACGACTTTGGCCCATTAGGTACCATAGAACCCACCGAACCGAGTTGTAGGCTAGATTATTTGGCAGTGCTGCATTCCTTTAGACAGAAGCCAACAGTCATTCAAAGTCTGGCTCAGATGCCTCGGAGCACAATTGCAAACAGACCCTTTCACTGTTCAGGTCTGCCCTGGGGTATGTTTCCCTGCAACGGGCAACTCTTTCTATTCTAAGCACTTGCTCTGTTCTCCAGAAGCAGCCTCGCGTCAATTAAAAAAAAAAAAAAACAGGCAAAATAAAAAAGTTCCCAGCCGCTCTGCTCAGGGCGAACAGGCTCTGCTAAGAACAGATGCAAAAATAAACACTCCAGTCCCCTCTCTCTGCGGGCTTGACCCAACTCCCATTAAAGTCAATTGGAGCTTGTCCAAAGGGGATTGCATGGAGCACGTGTTCGCCAAACCTTGCCAGAGAAAACCTGAGTTTAAAAACACCCAGATGGAGCAAACCATTGCGGGGGAGGGAGTGTACTGCTACCAAATAAAATCTGGAGCAAACCATTAACCAGTGTGTGTGTGTGTGTGTGTGTGTGTGTGTGTGTGTGTATTACTACCAAATAAAGCCTCAGGGCAAAAAGCTTTCACACAATTTTCAAAACTCGCACATTTTCCTCATCGGACATTTTGCGTTCTTCAGATTCCCTTTCCCTGCTGCAGAAAGCCGGCTCTGCAGAGGATGGGCCCGATTCTCTGCAGCCCTGCATGCTGTACTGTTATTTATACTTTGTGCAAAGTGTGTAACACACTACCCAGTCATGTTTCACAGTCATTCAGCTTTGCGTATGTATAAAGGGCTACACTAGGTGCCAGGCCGAAGAGAATTGGGTCCACTTGCAGCTACAGCGGTGATTAAATCCAGAGGCACTCCACTGAAGTCAGTGTAATTACTCTGGACTGACAGAGTGGAACCAGGGTGACCAGATGTCCCGATTTTGTAGGGATAGTCCCGATTTTGGGGTCTTTTTCTTATATAGGCTGCTATTACTCCCCACCCCCGTCCTGATTTTTCACACTTGCTGTCTGGTCACCCTAAGTGGAACAGAGCACAGTCAGGTCTTACACTCAAGAACACACCTACCAGGGATGGACACACAGGAATGGGCAGAAATAGGAACTGACCCAAGCTTTCCCCCAGCACCGAGACCACACCTTGAATCAGAGCCTTCAGCCAAATCTGGGCTGAGCTGGAATCTGGATCTAGCGAAGGGCATACTCTCAACACCAGCAGTGAACCCAAGCCCAGAACTGCAGGCCAAACCTGACCCCAGCATTAACGCAGCACTGGAACAGAACCCTGAACCAAACCGGGACTCCCAACTGAAACCACACCTATTCTAGCTCGTTAAGACCGGGCCAGGTGATTCCAACCAACTTTTTTCTGGCTATGGTTTTCCATCTTCCTGCTAGTGTTTCCTTCATTTTCTCAGACATCTGTGCTGCCCTGTTTTATTATTAATTATTGTTATTGCGGTACACCTAGGATCCTCAGTCATGGACCAGGACCCCACTGTTCTGCATACTGTACAAATGCAGAACAAAAAGATGGTCCCTGCCCCCAAAGAGTTTCCAATCACAGAGCATTGAAATAGCCGGAGAAGGGCTGCTCCTCTGGCATTTCCATGCCACTTGTGACCAGGGATCGCCCAAAATCTCAGGAGAAAAAACAAATTCTTGCAAGATTTCCATCCAGCCCAATATCCTGTCTTCCGACAGTGGCCAATGCCAGGTGCCCCAGAGGGAATGAACAGGATAGGCAATCACCAAGTGATCCATTCCCAGCTTCTGGCAAACAGAGGCTAGGGACACCATCCCTGCCCATCCTGACTAATAGCCTTTGATGGACCTATCCTCCATGAACTTATCTAGTTCTTTTTTGAACCCTGTTACAGTCTTGGCCTTCACAACATCCTCTGGCAAGGAGTTCCTCCATTTCTTGTGTGAAGAAATACTTCCTTTTGATTGCTTTTAACCTGCTGCCTATTAATTTCATTTGGTGACCCCTAGTTCTTGGGTTATGAGAAGGAGTAAATAACACTTCCTTATTTACTTTCTCCACACCAGTCATGATTTTATAGACCTCTATCATATCCCCCCTTAGTTGTTTCTTTTCAAAGCTGAAAAGTCCCAATCTTATTAATCTCTTCTCATATGGAAGCTGTTCCATACCCCTAATCATTTTTGTTGTCCTTTTCTGTACCTTCTCCAATTCCAATGTATCTTTTGTGAGATGGGGCGACCACATCTGCACTCAGTATTCAAGATGTGGGCGTACCATGGATTTACACAGCGGTAATTCTGTCTGATTATCTGTCCCTTTCCTAGTGATTCCCAACATTCTGTTGGGTTTTTTGACTGCCGCTGCTCAATTTAGGCCTTGTCTGTACTAGAAAACTGACCCGCTAGTGAAAACATTCCTCAGCAAATAACCCATTTGCACGGGTCCAGGGCTTAACTGCTGGAGTAAACTAAACTATGTCCATCATCTTTATCTAAGCATTTTAAGGCTCATCGCGGGGCCAAGACTTGGGAAGTCTCAACGGCAGTCTCCGAACGATGCTAAAAGTAGCTGTATTCTGTCTCCCCTACTTTCAGCAACATAAGAATAGCTGTACTGGGTCAGACCAATGGTCCAACTAGCCCAGGTGCAGGGGAACCTCTTCATAACCACCATTTTCAGCCAATGGGTCAATGGCCTATGGCAAACTAGGCTATAGCAATAAGACTATAGTGGTAGGTTTCTAAAGTGTGAACAGTCCAGATGGGAGGGGAACAAACAGGCAATGACCTATCTGGATAGCAGAAGGAGAGAAGGGTTAATGTATTGTCAGTGTTCCATGAAATCCAGAGTAGCCAGCAATATTAACACAATATATCAAGACAGCCACCTAGCTTCCCCCTGCAGCCACAGAGATGTCCCATAGCAATAGTGGTCCCCATGAAATTTTCAATGCATACCTGGCACTTTCCATACAATGAGCATTAGTTTACATTTCTGCACCAGTGTGGCACAGCTGTTGTTGTGCAAGGGTGCGCGGGGTAGCTGCACAGGACAAGAAGGTCACACCGGAGAAGAAGGTGGAGCTCAGGGCAAAGCCGGCAGCCCCAGCTAACAGCAGGAGCTGCTGTCTACGATGTTAGAACTATATAATGGAGTAAAGAGAATACTTATCCTTAAGAACGAGAGACTGCATGTGTACAGTATTTTTATAGCACAGCTAGAGCTTCTCCTCCTATCGTCCTCTCTTTCTGCACTCTCCCCAGTTGAAAATATACATAGCTGTGTGGAGAATTATTCGATTCCTCTGCAGAGGAGTGCTCAGATGCTTCTCAGAGAGGGACACTGTTCAGATGCTCTTGGGTGGTAATGATCCCCACCAGTATTTGCCTGTTCTGGGCCCTTTAAAAGTGAGCAGTGGGCATCTGGAATCTGTAACACCTCTCCTGCATTGGCAGAAAAGCTCTGGAGAGAGCAGCGGATAGACGGCAACCAGAGAGAAGGAACCTGAGCCAAATTTTTAAAGGTATTTAGGCACCTAACTTCCATGGATTTCAATGAGAGTTAGGCAACTAAAATACCTTCAAAAATCTGGTCCCTGGGGACACATGCCCTGGAAGCAGAAGTGAAGAGAAAAGCAACTGTTCCGAAGGGAGCTCTAGGCTTCAGAATGGCTTTCAACCACTGTTTTAGAAGATTTTTCCCCAGGCGGGCATCTCCTGATGAGACAGTTACTATATCGAGCCCCTGCCCTGATCATCAGCAGGGTTTGAGCCTGGGCCCTTAAATGCTATAAGCATAAGCCTATAATCTTTGAGATACAAGGATAACTCTGCTGACTGATAGCAGTAGCAGATTCTTTACTTTCTCACTAGAAGGGAGAAGAGTCGCACACTGTATTAGAACACGTCAGGAGATTTTGGGGAGTGCGTTTGGTGCTTCAGGCTGTAGAATGGTCTCCCACAGACAGAGCAGAATGAACTTTCATTCACTGAGATCTTTAAAGCCAGACTGGACACAGCACTAGGAAACCTCCAAGAGGCAATAATTCTGTACTGGCAAGGGGGAGCAGGGGGGAGCAGATGACCTACAGAGTCACCTGTCTCCAGTTTCCATTATTGGGAATGACCCTGAAGTTCCTTGTTGTAAGAGTCTGTTTAGACTCAGAGATCCCAGTGGAGAGGCAGTTTATGTGGTTTTATGATTCCCATAGCCATCCTGGTGACCTTTGCATCATTGCATCGTCAAGCACTTTGTGAAAATATTTACTGACTCGCCATGCATGGTTTGGCGTCATTTGAATTTAAATGCGAATCGGAGGTAAGTAATCAGTTCGTTTGTGGAAATGGCAGCCGCCCAGGTTCTAATTGACCAAGACAGATGATGCAAATTTACAGTTGGCTTTTATTGCCTCCTGTCTAACAGTAGTTATTAATACGTTTCCCCATAGGATTTCTATTTAGATTCCCCCCCCAATTAGCCTATGGGATCCTGAATTTATGTACTGCAGCTTAATCATTGTCTAGAGATGAAACAAAGTGGGTTTAAAAGTCAACCAGGCATACAGTGATGTGGTAAAGAGTTTTTTTAACCCTCTGGCACAAGGATTTCCCCCGCAAAAAAACAGTCAAACGTTTGCTGCTTCCCAGCGGACTTTTTTTTCTTTCCAATCACCAATTTATTTAAGCCACTTTTGCAGGCAAGAGACTAGAGCTCCTGGTGCTCAGCTCTTCCTTAGCTCTGAAGGCGCTTAGCTGTGGTCACTTGCCTTTCTTGTCTCTGTTTTACAGAGGGGGGAAACTGAGGCCCAGAGCAGCAAAGTGATTCACTTATCACACAACAAGGTAGGATTAAAACAAGGTAGGACGGAACCAGGGTCCGAAGCCGAGATCCTTCCAAGGCTAACTAACCCCACTGATTTCAGTGCGAGTTAGACACCTAACTACCTTTGAGGATCTGGGCCTTCGTCACTAAGCCGTGCCGCCCTGAATTACAGCACTCTCTCCTGGAGCAGCAGATGTTCTTGCCCACCCCTGAAGCACCCCAGGGGTCTACATTCCTTCTGCTACGTACAGGTCCAGCCTTAGGATGGTGGGGAGGGCCAGCAGCATGGCTTTGGATCCCTCTCTCAAATGAAGGCCCCACTTTTCCATGAAGGGTGAGGAACTCCCAAGTGCGTCTCTTTGCTGGGGGGCAGGGTGGGGGAGCTCAGTAACTAATTCATTAAGGGGTTCCCAATTATCAGGATGACAGAAACCTCCAGGCCTCTCCTTCAGGGTAGCAGGCCATGGGTCGCTGCACAGCTGCCACTTGCAGATGCTTGTGGACAGCCTCCTGAATTGTAAAGTTATTTCCTTCTTCTCTAGCTAACGAAGTAGCTATGGCATCCGGAGCAACCAGTGGTATTAACACAGTACATCAAGACAGCCACCTCACCATAGCCCCGGAAGGCACAGACACGTCTCTTATGGATTGGTCAGGCAGGGTAATGCAATAAAATAGATGCAAATAACTAAATTAAATAAAAACTTCACTACTCTAGAAATTGTTCTCTGGCTTTTTTCCTCCGTCTATTTCTTTATCCCCTTCCCTTTTCCTGTCCTTACATGTCTGGTTTGTTCTGTTACCTAGGGAGGTAACCTAGGGAGGTGGTGGAATCTCCATCCTTAGAGGTTTTTAAGGTCAGGCTTGACAAAGCCCTGGCTGGGATGATTTAGTTGGGGATTGGTCCTGCTTTGAGCAGGGGGTTGGACTAGATGACCTCCTGAGGTCCCTTCCAACCCTGAGGTTCTATGATTCTATGGTTCTATGATTCTATGTCCATTCCCACATGGATTTCTTCCTTTTCCTTCATTCTGTCCTCTCTCTCTCTCCTATAACTCTTCTTGAGTCCTGTTTCTACGAGAAGCAGCATCTCTTTTCCTCTCTCCTCCTTGGATCCTTCCCGCTTGCACAACCACAGTTGCCTCTAGTTCCCTTTGTTGCATTCTCTCCGGCCCTTTTGCTTCCTCCTCACAACTACTAGGCTCCTCCCACCCCCCCACCCCACTTTCCTCCTCATCTCTATCTTTCTTCTCCAGAGTCCACGCTCGCGGCACCATCTTTCGCTATCCTGCCTCCCCGACCTGAGATCTATGCCTCTCCCTCCTCAGGTCTCCTCTCATGGTGCATTTTCTCCCCCTCTCCCTGGTTCACATTCCCTCTAATTCCACCCCTCACAAGAGAGGCTGAAGGTGGTGACTGATTGCACTGGTCCCTTTTCCCCCCCAAGGGAAGATGCTGCTGTGATGGCGGAAGTCTAGATTTCTTCTTACTTGTCCTCCCAATATAGTGGCTGGGGGAAGCATTAGCAGCGTGTGATTGTGACTGTCTTTTCTTGGTTGGCCTTGTGGCTGAAGACCAGGACTAGAGGTCAGGAGAGCCTGGGTTCTAAACATGCTTCCTTTGCATCCTTGGGCAAAAGAGAGCTTACCCCACACTCAAAGGTTTGGCAACCATGGACTAGGGTGTGTTTACACAGCTAGGGAACCCCATGCTAGCAACTCTCACAACAGTACTATGAACGTCAGGCTGTTGGGTGGTTTCCTAAAAGCCCCAGCTACTGGAGTCATGATATTACATCAGACGATCATCTCTTTTAAAAACCAACTGTTTCTAGCCCTTATGGTTGTTGAAAAAGGCTTGAAAACATGAACCCTTAAGGAACAACACCCAGAAGACAAATCGAGAGAACCCCAAGATTTATTGAAATCATGTTTTCGGGTGTGCACTGACTCATCAGTGTTTAAAAACATTCAGGGTTAGCAAAATCCAGACTACAGAGTAAATCACACCAATTTTTGTATTCCTATAAGCAGGAAGGTGGGAGAGGAGGGTCATGAACTGTGATTTCCTAGGAGGGGAGGATACTTCAGAAAACCCACTACACACTGGATACTGAAAAGCAAAGTGGGGAAAAGAGCAAGCAAGCCAGAAGGGAGGGGTGCATGAGGGTGAAATGTGGATTTCCCCAAAGAGACTTAAAAACTCTTCCTTGGGAGCAGAAGTCAGATTTTGAGGTGGATTTTTGGCTTGTGCGGCTTGGCTTTCCATCAGCTCCTTCTTGCTCAGATTTATTGTCGTTGGGGAACTGATTAGTGCAGATGGGAATCCAGCTCGGGAACAACTCATGTCTTGAGAAGGGTTATAGGAAACATCAATAAATACTTAGCTCTGCATTCCTCTGGGACTCTTCTCAACAGCAATTGCAGGTGCTTTAGCACAGGGACTGGGCATGGGCATCAATGGCTTGGACACAGAGCTCAGGAGAGGGAAGTGTAGTCCAGTGGTTAGCGCATCGGACTGGGACCCCAGAAACCTGCCATTGACCTGCTGGGTGATCTTGGAACAAGTCACTTCCTCTGCTTCCCCTCACACCGATATTCTCTTATCTACGGCGACGGGAAGCTCTTTGGGCCAGGGACCGCAGTGTTGCCAACTCTTGTTATTTTTATTGCAAGACTACTTGGTGTTTCTCTTAATCCCCCAGGCCCTGGAGATGGGAATGTGAGAAAATCCCAGCTTTCATTTAAAAACAAAATATTTAAAACTGCATGTTTTTAGACCTTGTGGCTATACAGAAAAGTTCAAAAACGGTACCCTTAAAATGGCAAGGAAGGACCCCAAAGTGTATTTTTCTTTGTTGCAAGTTTCGTGACTGGTTGGGGCTTGACTCATAATTTTTGAGCACTTGAAGTTGCCTGTCTCATCGGTGTCTGTACAGCGCCTTGCACAATGGGGCCCTAATTTCTGCCAGGTCCTCTAGGCACTGCTGTAATACATCTGATCATAAGCATCCTTGTGACCCTGACACTGGATTGGGCCATTCAGAAAACCTCTCAATCTAACATTGATAGATTCCTATTGACATAAAGGAGGCCATTCATTTCACGGGGTCTGAGACCGAAAGGAGCCGTATGGTGCTCCTGGAATTGAATACACTGAAATTGCCAGGGCTGATCTGCCTTCACAGATGCCGTCTCTACTGCAGATTGAACAGATCTCGAGGAGCAATAGTAGGATGTGATGCTAGAGCATGAGTTCTCAACCTGGCGATTATGAGCCCACAGTGTGGGGGGCTGGAGGGTCATAAGCAGGTGTCATGAGGTGGCAGCTACCCTACCCTTCCCTTACTGCTAGAAGTAGCAGTAGGGAAGAGGCTGAGAACCATGGTACTAGAGGGACCGAGACAGAGAACAAGAGGGATGAGAAGAACCACCGGAAGATTGTCCCGAAGAAAGCCCAGCCCATCAGCAGCACCAGTGCCCATCCTGGAGTCCTTTCAGGCCATGGCCCAGTGGACTGGGTGCTGGAGAGCACTGGATCTATGATCTGCTATAGCAGTGGACTACACTAACGCATTGAGATAACTAGCACATTAGACACTCTCCCCCCAAGGTCAAAATCTCCCCTTCCCTAGAACCATATCTGAGTTCCACACATGGATTTCAGTGGAAAGGGTTTCTTTCTTCATGGCTTTGTCAGTGAACATACTCTGTACTTGCCTTTTGCGGTGGCTGCTCCTCCATACAGGGCTTTGCAACTATCATCAGGACTCTAGTGTGGAGGCAGCATTGTAGATGCTTGATCAGCCTGCCAGGGAACAGACGGAGAGTCATTCCCGCAGCTGGTGGCTGGAATGATTATGTTCGTAGTAACGTACATTACAGGCTGGGAGACAATCTCTGGGAGACGCGGCTATGCTGGTACACAGGATTTTGCTTTGACCATCCAATGCTCGCTAACTCAGAGTCCAAAAAAAAGACAAACAAAGTTTGCCAGTAACTATAAATCAGCTCCGTTTCACTTGTCACTTGGCCTGGGTGCAGCTAGGCTTGCTCAGTATTCAGCTTGGGGCTCCCTTCCAACTCAGCCCAGGTTTGTCTAAAGCTCAATCCAGTTTCACCCAGAACCTTAAAAGTCATACCAGGTTTGCTCGAGCTTTGGCCTCTCTTCACTTGAAATTCAGTACACTCTCCAAGGAAGGTAGACGGATCATACTTGCAGCTCAGAATTGAGTCTCCAAGGTCACCTGCTGCTAGCCAAGATAATGCAACATGTTGGGTCGTATTCTCATCTCAGTCGAGGGGGAGAGTTCTTTGCAGAAGGTAAAGGGAGGGAAGTTGGCTTAAACTCGTCCACGGGAAAATTATGATTGCCTCCTTTGCAAGGCACTTATTATTTTCACAAAACATTCGATTCTTTACCGTGCCATTGGCCTTTATTAAAGCTGTGCTGTGGGACAGGTGTTTTTAGTTCTAGCTCCTTGCCAACTTCTTGCAACGGGGTTAGACAGTCCGCTGGGTTCCATAACCACTCTCACAGGCCCACAAATCTGTCACTGGGATGCAACAGGAATTTTTTTATTTATTTGTGACACAAATTGTAGAATAGGCACAGCGTTTTGGAAGCCTTCCTGATTTTGCTTTTGCTGCGTAACAGAGCTGGGGACTGTCACGCAGCAGGGCTGCTGGGACAAATAACACTGCGATGGAAACCCACAAGCCACTATTATACTTTATACTTCTCAGGTGTCTTTTATGCAACGAGCATAAGAATCGGAAGTTAAAAGCGAGACACACTCAAATTAGGAAAAAAAGTGCTTTCTCCAGAAGTTACCAAGAACAGTGGAGGATTCTCCATCTCTTGAAGGGTTCAGCTCAAGACTGGATGTTTTCCTGGAAGAGCTGCTTTAGTCATGATGAAATTCTGTGACCTATGGTGTCAGCCTAAATACTACGATGATCCCTTTTGGCCTTAAAGAGCTGTTCATCTCAAATTGCGACATTCATGTTAGTGACTGTGGCATCAGAACCTCTTTATGATGCGCATTATGGCAGTGCTGGTGTGGATCGGTGCCTCATTGTACGCAGTGCTGTGCGTGGACACATAGCCAGAGACCGTCCTTTAAAGCTTACAATTCCACATGGAGAAGATGCAGGAGAATTGGAAGTATCCTCCCTATTGTACAGATGGGGGATTGAGGGACAGGCCGATCTCATGACATGCCCAGGGACTTTTTGTTGCTGTTCTGTGGTTGTACGGCACCTAGAACAGTGGAGCTTTGGCCCATGACTGGTGCTCTCAGACATAGGCCCCAACTCCATGGGTGCTCCGGGGCTGGAGCACTCATGGACAAAAAATAGAGGTTGCTTAGCACCCACCAGCCACAGCTGTTCGCTGCCCCCGCTCCTCAGCTGATGGAGGGCACCGCCGCTGGCGCCCAACAGCTGATAGAGGGGTGCAGCCGCCAAACCGCTGATAGGGGGCAGCGCCACTGCCAAATGGCTTGGAGAGGGGCCTCGGGGCAGAGCAGGGGTGGAGCTCCCCAGGCGAAGGGAAGGGTTGGTCCCTGTGCTCTCAGATGTTACAGGAGGACAAATAATAAACAGGAAGGTCACCAAGTATGTCTGGCAGAGCCAGGAACTGAAGGAAGGGTAGTCCCAGTGCAGTACCTTAAATACAAGATCATCTCTCTCTACCAGGCAGGAGATCCGAGGCTGGGTCAAAGGGGAATTGCTTACCTTCTATGACACATACTCTAAAGAGGGACTGTCCTCACGCTACCATTTCTTTCACTGCCATTGTACTGGGCAGACCTCATGTAGTGCCATTTGACGCCAATGGCTGGCCCCATAGAGTTCAGGTAGCCAGTTTCCTGAATTGACAAACCAAGGGATTCATAGCGATTTAGCAACCCGGCTCTTTCTTTACATTGGAAGAAGCCATGCACCTACAATGTAGGTGTCTCTTCTTTCAACTGCGATCTGCTTAGACAAGAACGGAGCTGGTGGGTCCCTGATCGAGGTCTTGGAAAGGTGCATCAGGAGGCTGAATGCATGTGCTGAATAAGAATTGGTGGATTTTCCATCCAGTTGCTGATTGCGTGGGCAGTAATTACTTCTGCAGCTACAGTGCTGCTAACCGCTCCAACCCGAAGAGATCATACGATTTCCCAAATCCCAAACTATGAGCGAGTAGTCGTTGTCTTCAGAGACCAAGAGGTCAAGGGAGGCAGGGCCGCAGTTGCAAAACCAGAGCCTTTAGCATTGATAAAACAGATTACAGCCTTAGGCCTCTCTGCACCCCTGAAGGGGAATGTCTTTTAAACAAGATAGCCGGTTTACGAGCACATGGAAATAATTGCTAGAAATGTGGGAATTCATCTATTTCAATTCAAAGGGAGGGGGGTTGGGAAACAAGTTTTGTTTGTTTGTTTGTTTGTTTGTTCCAGTCCTTTTGTGCAGTTCGGTTGCTTGAGTTTTTTTGGTTCAAGCAGCAGAAAGAAGAAAAAAAAAGTAAAAAATCAGCTGATCAGCTGAAAGATTCTGCCTGAAGCTATCAACCAGCCCCTCGTCCATTGGAAACTCTGCCCTCTTCTCCACATCCCTCCAGCCTCAGGGCTGGAACTCCGGACCCCCCACCTGCCTCCAAAAGAGGTTCCAAATGTCAGTGAGCCTGAACTGAGTTGTGGCAATTCCAACAAAATCTAAAACCAGGCAAAGCTCGGAACCCCACCGCGGGCTCCTCGGTTGTCAGGAACACGTTTCCACCCGCTCTGTTTATAACGTTGCCTGGCGATGGTGCGAGACATCTGGAGCAAGAGACACCTCGTAACTCAAAGGCTGAGGACCGCGCGAGGGTCTCTGTGTGCTATTAAACTTGAACTTTGTGTTTTACGAGGATGGGTGGGGATAGGAACATCGCATTTATCAGCGTGTGTCTGACAGCTGATCCCTTTAGTCTGGTATTCTGCCTTTCAAAGTAGCCAACACTTCAGTCTTCAACAGAAGGCAAAAACCCTCTATCATGAACCTGATTCATTGTACAGTCCTGTTAGTGGGGAAGAGGCTTGCTAGCTCCCAAGGCGACCAGCTTATGCCTTAAAGCATAGAAAGCAATTCCCTCATGGCTTATCTGGTACCACGTCAGAAATGTCTCCATTTAGAATCATAGAATCATAGAATATTAGAGTTGGAAGAGACCTCAGGAGGTCATCTAGTCCAACCCCCTGCTCAGAGCAGGACCAGCACCAACTCACGCACAAGGTAGTCTGCTTTTCTATCTGCACAACGTCCCTTTCACCTGTGGATAGCCTAGCCCGCCAGCTAGCCCTACCCCTCTGCAGGAAACGAAGAGTCCAGGAGAAACAATGCAAATACCGTTGCCCCTTCCCAAACCACAGCCCTCTTCCCAGGATCTGCACCATCACCCCACACCCAATACTGAGAAGTGAAAGGTCCCTATCACCTGTGGGAGTCCTCGCCTAGGGCCCCTAGACATGCAGGTTCCCACCCAGGCCTCACACTCACATAGTTTCTTTTGCCTCAGGCAATTGACTTCACCCCTCTCCCGAGTCCATCCCCCACACTGGGGCATCCTACCTTCGTCTTGGACCTTCAGCTTCTCCTCATGCTGCCTCCAAGGTCCTTCTACCACTGCTGCTCTGTTCGCTCGAAGCGTCTTCCCCAGAGAGACCCTGCACAGATGAGTGTGTGCTGCCATGCTGAGCAAAGGCTGCCTCTGATCGCCAGCTTCCTTCCCCAGCGTGCACTGCTGCTCAGCCTATAAATCCTTCTGGGAGGGACACCTCCCAGCCTCCTCGTGTACTGGGGCTGTCACTGGGAACAGGCTGGTCTGGGCCGGTAGCCTCCTTTACAGGGCCCGCGTTCTCTGTGACGCCAGGGTTGGGAAACTAAGAGCACAAAACTCAAACCAGCTCTGCGGTTCTTAGCCTTGTTTGATTTTCATCTGCTCATTCTTCCTAGGACGTCCCAGTTTCCCTCAAGGCACCGAGAAGCCGCTCTGAGGTTTTCAGCCTCATTTCTCAGGCAGAGGTTTAGCTTAATCTGGACTTGTATGCCTATCAGACCCTCCAAACAAGCTGAGGTTGGCTGCTCGCTGATTGCTGTTGCGAGATGTTATGATTATGTCTGGGAACTTGGAGAATTATACTCTGAGGAAGCGCTTGATGAGAGAGAACAGTGAAAATGGAGGACAGAAAAGCCCTCGGCATGGCTCTGCCTCAGCGCTTTCTCCTCACGCTCCCTCACCCAGGGAGCAGTTGTTTTCGTTCTGGGAAAAGTGTTGTCTAGCAGTTAAAGCAAGGGGTTGGGGGCCAGGGTTTATGTCCCGACTTGACTTTGCCACTGACTCTTTGTAGGACCTTGGCCAAGTCACCTAGGGTATATCTACACAGCTTGGGGAGGAAGGGGAAGAATTACCACATTGGTGAGTGTCAGATCCTGGGTGAACTGACTCGGGCTCGTGGTACAGGGCTAAAAATAGCAGGTGAGAGGTTCCCATTTGGGCTGCCACCTGGGTTCTGAGATCCAGCCTCCTCTCCAGGTCTCAAGCTGGGCTCCAGCCAGAGCAGGGAACATCTACACTGCTATTTTTAGCCCCGTAGCATGAACCCTGCAAGCCCAAGTCAGTTGACCCAGGCTCTGAGTCTGACTTGCTGTCACAGGGGTTCTCTTGCTGCTTAGCCGTAGCCTTAGGCTCTCATTTCCAGAAGTTCCTGGGCACCCATTGCTCAGCAGCAATGAAAATCAAGCCTTCAATTGCTCTGTGCTTGAGCGCCCCCTCCTGAACGATGCGGGTAACACTCGCTAGCCTCCTCCCAAGGGTTTTGTGAGGCTTAATCAAGTCACGTTGAAGAAGAACTTTGAGACCTGGTGAGTACCTGAGAATGCTGAGTACTGGTGTTTTAAAGCAGCGTGATACTTCTTTAGAACGTGCTTCAATGTTTCAGGGCATAAATCATCCAAACTATTTAGCATTAGGAAAACACTTTCCTTGGGGACAGGTTATCTTCAAACCGCCTCCTGCAGGGACCTTGCACCTTCGACGGAAGCAGCTGGTGCTGGCCACCTTTGGAGACAGGATTGTAATGGGGTTCACTTACTGCAAGAGCGCCTCCTCCTGGCCAGGCATGATGTATCAGCTTTCTTCCCACATGGCACTCCCTGCCCAAGGTCACTCCATCGCTGCGGTAGTCTGTCTGCCTGTAATTCACAGAGCATCCTCTTCACGACTCAGCCCTTGGGCTAGGTCAGTCTATGGTCCTCGCTTCCAGGGTATCAAAGTCTCACCAGACCAGTTGTCTTCATTGCACCTCCAACCGTCCTGCACCACTTTCCAGGGGCTGGGAGGGAGACCCAGGCCCATCCTCTACACTGAGTTCCAGCCCAGGGACCCTATAACTAGCAGCCAGACTCTACACAATACCCTTCCTTACTGCTGTTTTATAGAATCACAGAAACGTAGGGCTGGAAGGGACCTCTAGAAGTCATCTAGTCCAGCACTCTGCGATAAGGCAGGCCCAAGTAAACCTAGAGCATCCCTGACAGGTGTTTATCCAACTTGTTTTTACCACAACCTCTCCTGGAAACCTATTCCAGAGCTTAACTACCCTTACAGCTAGAAAGTTTTTCCTAATGTCTAACCTAACTCTCCCTTGCTCCAGATTAAGCCCATTACTTCTTGTCCCACCTTCTTCCTACTCTGCCTTCTCAGGCTTTCTTTCCCTACAACTCCTCTGGGACTGACCCTTCTTCCAGGGCTAGGATCCCAGGGCTTGTTATCCCCCCTGGGTTTCCTGCTCAGTTCCCAGAGAGCAACTACAAACTCTCCCACTGCAGTCCCCTACTACCACCAACTTCCTCTCTTTATCTTCCTCCATCAGCGATTAGTATGTATAAATGCCCGGGCTTCCTCTCAGGTGCAAGCACCTCTTCTGGGCCAGATTAACCCGTGTAGAGTGAACACCCCATCACAAAGATACAGAACTAAGAAACACTGTGTTAGAGGGCTTTCCTTTCACCCTCTCCCCTGGTTCTTGTCACGCAGACAGAAAACAGAAGACCAGAAGTCTGAAGCACAGACAATGCGATGTTAGTTCCAAGCAAGGGTCTCCAGAGCTCTACACACCGGCAGAGTCTGTTTCCCAGCCTTCCGCTTCCAGCTCTGACACCACAGAGCATTTACCCCGTGTCCCCCTTCCCAGCTCTGACGCCGCAGAGCCTTGCCTGTGTCCCCGTTCTCCATTCCCCATTCCCTACTCCCACCTCCTCCTTCTTAGCAGGCCCAAATACGCCTGCCGTACATGTCCCTAGTCATACCCCTTACAACTTATGGTCATGTTCCGTTTTGGGGGGGTCGTGAGTCTAGGATCTTCGTCCCACTTCTTTTGTATCCCATGGGAGGGATGAGGAGTGAGGGTGTGCTGCAGTCAGGGACAGGCATTTCTTTGGCCTTTTAGTGTTTTATAACTTCCCCCCAACCCCTCCTTGCCCCTCCCGACTGGTTGCTTGACCTTGCCTTGAGATAGGGGTTGAGGCAGTCTTCAAGTGTGCTCATATATTACACTCCCACCATGCCCTGTAACACTTGAACTGCTCTATCCCTTATCTCTCCCCATTGTACTAACAAAGCCATCTGGCCAGGGAAAACACCACACACAGTGTCTTTGTTCCTTGGTCACACATATTAGTATAAGATATAAGAGTATCAAAAGGTCAAACCCAAAAGTCTATTTCAGACTGACAAACAGGCTTATAGGCTAACACACTGGTCACATCCATTATGGCAATGCATAGGTGTACCATAGGCTGTAAGGCTAACAATATAATACTTTGCAATTATGCACAATTTTCCAGCCAAGTGTGTCAATGCACATTCATGAATTCATACAGCAAAGCAGCCCCGTGGGACAGGTAAATAACTGGATCCCAGCCAGAGAAATTGAGACACAGTGGTGAAGTGACAGGCCTAGAACTTGGATTGTCTGACTCTTAGGCCTGGACTGTAGCCCCCTGGCCCAGCTCCTCAAAGGTATTTAGGTGTCTTGGAAATCAATGGGTGTTAGGCACCCAAATACCTTTAAGACTCTGGGCCATTCCCCCTATTTCTGTGGGTCCCTCTGGTCTAAAGATTTTTTTCTTCCACTCTCCTATCCTTTTAGACTGGAATTTTTGATGTGGCCTAAAGGGGAGGTAGATGCTTCAACTGCACCAGACTTTCATGGGAGCTGGATGCCAAACTCCCTTCAGCTCATTTGAAAATCTCGGCCTGAGTTGTTTTGTTTTATAGGCACACTAGGAAATATCGGGACACTCTAATTGGGAAGCAAAACAACCTAGAGAGCCAATAAAACAAGAGAGAGAAATATATGATTGGAAATGACAAGCTGTCAAAGCCCTTTTCCCTGAGGGGAGTGGATTTATTACATCACCCCTTATGAATTCCTCTCTCCCTCCTATTTCTTTGTAAGCACATTCCATGGCCAAGCTCAAGCTGGGCGACAAATGGAAGCACCACGCCGACACCACATGTCTCAGAAATACGTGGGTAAAAATACCGATGCATTCAAAACAATCAGATTTATTTTGAGCCATCATGGAAAAATAGCACAAAATATTTCACAGCGGAGACAAGCAGTGCAGTCATTTGTTCAAAATAGTAACACTGTGCTCTTATGAAGCTCTATTCAATCCGTAGACCGCTACAAAGGAAGGCAAATAGCTTCATCCCCATTTTATAGGTGGGGAAACTGAGGCACAGAGCAGGGAAGTGATTTGCCCAAAATCATACAGCATGGGAATAACCCCTTCTCTGCTCCCAGCAAAGCCAATGGTTGGCTTCAGCTGGATCAGAATTAGGCCAATGCCACATCTTTTGAAAAATCTCACCCTTAATAAGGATTCGTTTAAAAATTTCTGTTGAAACTCATTTACCCCAGTGTTACAACACAGCTAAAAGATATCCTGGAAAGTGTGTGTTTTGTGGAGGTGGGGGGGGCACTTCCATCACATATTTTTGGTTTCTCATAAAAAAAACCTTTAAATCAAAAACTTTTCCGCAGCTTAGCCAAAAAGAAACAAAACATTTTCAGCTGAAAAATGGGGGAGGGGGGGACGGATTTTGATAATTTGGGTTTCTTGACAAAAAGTCAAAATTTTCCACCGAAAATTTTGCCAAAAAATTCATTTCTTTTTCACTGTCTACATTTTGGGAGGGGGGGAGGAAATCCCATTTTCTTACCAGCTCGATCCTTAATTCATATTGTTTGTGTTGTGTGTCCAAACAACCAGTCGCCATGCCAGTGCACTTCCTGATCCTACAACATGTGCACCCAATGGGCCTAATTCCCTTTCCCGGTGTCCCATGTGTGTAACTCCACTCAGGACATGAAAGGGGTGTAGCAGAAGGCTCAGATGTAATAAATAAATCTTTGCATTGGTAACACACTTTCCGGTTTCAGCTCACTGGGTGGACGGCTGCTCAGATGGTTGCACTAAGTGTTTCTGTGACGTAGCTAAACACCAGAAGAAAAGAGAGAAATGCTCAGGCACTCACGAGCTGAGCACCGTAGAAGAAACTGGATAGCTATGAAGTGAGGAAGGCTCACTGGGAAGTTCTGTCACTGTGGAAGTAGGTCTGGTGTATAGGGCACTGCCAATGGGAGATCTGAGTCACATGCCTGGATCTACCCGACTTTATGATCCAAGGTAGGTCACTTCACCTCCACGTGCCTCTATTTCCCTCCCACTCTTTGTCTATTGAGGCTGTAAACTTGCCAGGGCAGGGAGTGTCTCTTACTATGTGTTTGTCCAGCAGCTTGCACCAAGGAGCCCCGATCTCAGCAAAGCCCTCTAAGCACTAGGGTAAAAAACAGTAACTCTCCACTGCCATGTAAAGTCGCATGCATCTGTGCAAAGTGAGGGCAAAACACTGGCTGCCATAACCAAATGGGGGGTTTTTACACCCACTTTGCACAGGTGCAGATGCCTACACAAGGGGGAAAGTATGTGGCGGATCAAGGCCTAACTTCACTCCAGAAACCTGCTCAGCAGACGCTGTAAAAGAGCCACTCAGGGGTGGAGGGAGATGCAGAAATACTCCATAACGTTAGAGAAAGGCAGCTCCCCGTCTTCCGTGCTTCTGGTGTCCAGTGCTTCCACCGATACGATCCCTGCGGGGAAGTTGATCCGATTGCTAAGGGCCAGAGGAAGACATGGAGGAAGAAGAGGAGTTAGGCTCCTAAATACGTCTGAGGATCTGGACCTTAGCCATAATTATTTGTATTGCACTTGGAAGTCCCAGCCAAGATCAAGCCCCCCGCTGTGCTAAGTGCTGTATTCTACTTAGGAAGGAACAATCAGTTGCACACATACAAAATGGGGAATGGCTGCCTAGGAAGGAGAACTGCGGGAAGCGATCTGGGGGTCATAGTGGACCATAAGCTAAATATGAGTCAACAGTGTAACGTTGTTGCAAAAAAAGCAAACATCATTCTGGGACGTATAAGCAGGAGTGTTGTAACAAGAGACGAGAAGTAATTCTTCCACTCTACTCCACACTGGTTAGGCCTCAGCTTGAGTATTGTGTCCAGTTCTGGGCGCCACATTCCAGGAAAAATGTGAACAAATTGGAGAAAGTCCAGAGAAGAGCAACAAAAATGACTAAAAGTCTATAAAACATGACCTATGAGGGAAGATTGAAAAAATTGTGTTTGTTTAGTCTGGAGAAGAGAAGACTGAGGGGGGACATGATAACAGTTTTCAAATTCATAAAAGGTTGTTACAAGGAGGAGGGAGAAAATTTGTTCTTCTTAACCTCTGAGGATAGGACAAGAAGCAATGGGCTTAAATTGCAACAAGGGCAGTTTAGGTTGGACATTAGGAAAAACTTCCTAACTGTCAGGGTGGTTAAACACTGGCATAAATTGCCTTGGGAGGTTGTGGAATGTCCATCATTGGGGATTTTTAAGAGCAGGTTGGACAAACACCTGTCAGGGATGGTCTAGATAATACTTAGTCTTGCCTTGAGTGCAGGGGCCTGGACTAGATGACATCTCAAGGTCCCTTCCAGTCCTCTGATTCTACGATATATAGAGGAGAGACAGTTCCTTACATGAAATGCTTACAATCCAAATGGATGAGACATCCCAGGGCGGGAGGGACACAGGCACACAGAGGGATGAAGTGACTTGCCCGAGGTCTGGCGGGAAGTCAGTACCAATCCAATACACATACTTTGTTCCCAGCATGATACAGTCAGTGGCAACCTGTCAGTCAGTCCCATCTTAGGGTACATAGTAGTGCAATATTTATTTCAGGCCTTGCTTTGTCAACTGAATTGACTCCACAGGCAGAAGCAGCAATTAGCTTCCAGTTTTGCCCCGCAAACAAGCTGCTTCATCGTGCTGAATGAGCCAGCCTAATGACTTGATCATCCGCATGGTCTAAATAGATCTCAGCTGGTGAAAACCAGCCTCATTCCACTGAGCTCAATTGAGCAACACCAATTTGCACCAGCCAAGGATCTGGCCCAATGGTTTTAGACCTAAACGTCTCTGTATGGTGCAATTTAGATGTATTGATTTACTGTTTGTTGTGATCTTTCAGCTCCCCGACCAGCCTGTGACTTGGGGGACACCAAGACTGGAGGAGAAGTGGGGCAGGATTGAGGTGCACTTGCAGAGCAGGTGGGGTGAGGGGTATCCCAGGTCTGGAATAGCCAGGGTTGATGCAAGTCAGGAATGAGACTCACTTGTCCCCCTAGGTGAGGGGTATGACTGCAATAGCAAAGTGTGCTGTGGGTCAGCCATAAGTCATATTGCCAGAGAATATGGCAATATGTGGGAAGATTGTTGCGGACTCTCAGACATTCCTGCCCATTGCTCATGGAGGGCAAGTGTTGAAAGCAAAATCTCCCCAAGTCCCATGAGACATGGAGCTTCTCCAGATGTGACTGACCCAGCTGGGAACAGAAAGTCCTGGGGATCTTGAGACACTGGCTTTTCTGATGGGACTTTACCAACCCGAGGAGGTTCAGAGGAACACTTCTCCTGCTGTGTCCCACCTCACTACAGGTCCTGAGTTAAGAAACAAATGGCAAACCCTGCCATTAGCGCTCCCCGTGGGACTTTACAGGGGCCTAAGGCTCAGTCTGAAAGCAGGACTCGTTGTACCTGTTTTCCAGGCTGCTGGTCTGCAGGGTCGGGGGGCAGGGCTTTCTGGTGAAATCACAGGACTTGGAGTCAGAAAGTCCATTCCTGCCGCTGGCTTGCTGTGTGACCTCTGGGAAACGGAGCCCTTGTATGGGCCCTGGGGGAATCAGTTACACCAGCGCAGAGCTCCAGGGAAGGGCCAAGCAGAGTATTAGAGCCATCTCTGTTGTAACTCCACTGAGGCAAGGCGGTTACCTTATGGATGAGTTTGACCCTCAGAGCATTTATCAAACACTCCTTATGGGTATGCAGAACAGGGATACCAGGAACCTGAGCCTCAGCTACATTAAGGCCCCTGTAGGCCACCCCCTAAGGTTGGCAGAAACTGCTCCTGAGGTTACCCCCAAAGCAGAGGGCTCTACTCTGGCCTGGTTCCCAGGACACGACTCTGGCTGCACTCTGCTATAGGTATTTTCTGTTTCCCAGGGCCCAAAGGAGGCCATGGGAAGCAGAGTGTAAGTTTAGAGCAGCCCAGAGGGCTGCTGTAACTTATCCCAGTGGCTGGTCAGGCCCTGTACAGCTTCAGAATTCAAGACGTGCAAAGACCACTTTATCTCACTCCTTTTTTCCCTGGCCCAAAGACGGGAATGGAGTAAATGAGGGTCAGTCCAAGTCTTGTGCAAGACCACTCTGGGAGCTCCAACTACTCTGGAACCACAACTGCTTGGAAAATGGCATTTTCTGCAACAATGGTATTTTCTGTCAACAGTTTTTACTGGCATGGGGTTTTCTTGGGGTGGGGGGGAGTTTCATTGAAGAAAAGCATTCCATCTTTTGTTTGTCCTCAGTTTTCCAAAACTGGGAAACAAGATAGATAGATAGATAGATCAAAAACCCAGAAAATATCAAAAGAAAAAAAAAATTCATTTTGAGAAAAGATTTTTCCACTGACTAAATTTTTCAAAACAAAGAATTTCTTCAGAGCCTCAATTTTTGGATGCTTCTCCAAACTGGTGGAGTCTCCACCGTTAGATCCAAGAGAACCTTCTTCCCAGGAGGCTGGAAGCGGGCCCCGCCAATCAGTGCCTGCCCCTCCCACGCAGTGCCTCCGACCAATCAGCTGTTTCATCTGGAGGTGCTGGGGAGGGAGGGGGAGGCGCGAGGGAGCAGCGCTCTCAGGGGACGGGCTGGAACTGGGTGGGGAAGAGGCAGAGTGGGACCTTGGGGGAAGGGGTGGAGGTGGGGCCCAGGGGGAGCCCCCCCGGCTCCGGCAGATAGAAACTCAGTCCCAGCGACCCCCCTTGAACACACAGCACTTGTAATAAAACAAGAGAAGGTTTAATTTAAGAAAGAACAGAGATTCAGCTAAAAACAAGAGGGTGTAGCGGAAACAAATGGTTACACTATAAAATAAAATCATAAAACACAAGCTATTAACAATAATAAACACACTTATTAACAGTTACCTTTCCTATCTAGTAGTGGTTACCTTTCCTATCTAGGTTATCCCGCCAAATTTCAGTCCCTTGCAGAGCTGGCTGGCATCACAGGAAGCAGGATCCAAACTTTCATGAAAACACTCCCCCTTTCCAGAAGATGTTTCCTCGGTGAATGGATACAGAGGACTTCTCCATACTCTGTGTCATACTGAAACAATCTATTGTCTCTACTCATAGGCAGGCGGATTTCCAGTCTGTTGTAATGTTCCTTTTTTACCTCCAAGTGGTTTAGATTGTCTGCAGTTGTCTCTGATGTTTTTCCATTGATAGTCTTGGGATGGAGCAAGGCTAGACAATTGAGCCTTGCACTGCATCACCAGCTAACCAAGAAGGGGTGACAACTGTCTCCTACTTGAACAGGCCATCACAAAGATATATCCCAAGACTTTTACTCCAAACCCATAAAGCATACTTTCAACATAGTTACATTATTCCTTAAATATTACTCATACATATATCTCGTAATGATTATGAGTCTTGATACGTTACGAGTTTTCTTTAGATACCTTACATGTTACTCTTTATGGATAAATACTCTGCAAGACATGTGTTTGGTGTGGTGAGTTTGTCAGGTCTGAGATGAGAGCTGTTTGAAAAGAACAGGGGACTGTTTGCCAAGGGAGTCTCTATGTCACACCCACCTTAGTCCCTAGCACTGGGAAAGGGGATGTCACTGGAGTCCCTGTGTGCTTTGACTTCCCGAACTGGAGAACCAGCCGGCTTAGAAATGTAGACCAGCCGGCTTAGAAAAAACTATTTAGAAATTCTGGAGTCTTTGAATTCCATCTGCCTTAAATGCAGGACGAGGCAGGGGGTCCACTGAACAACCCTGAGATCCTGTATAGACAATGTACTTATTCTGCAAGACGGGTGGTATTTCACCTTACAAGACTGTCAATTGCAGAATCACACACACAGATCACGTCTCATCTTCGTCGCACAAACTGGGAGAATGCACCTCGCTTCAAAATAAAAGAGGGCTCCAAATCCATTGCAGAGGTCTTTTCGAGCAGACAGTCACTAAAATATGCTGCTTGGTAGGGATATTGCGCATCTTGTGATCTATGTTTATGCCAGATTCAGTGTCCCTTCTCTGGCAGTTGGAGATCTAAAGTTCTGCCTGGCAAATAACTCTAGGAGGCAGTTGGCACGGTCAGGACCACAGATGGTGTAGTCATTGCCCAGCTCAAAATATTATGCCTGCAATGATGGGACAGGATTGAGTTAGTACAAATGGGATTCTCTCTCCGGGAAGCAGAGTTACAGACTCTCCACTTATGTTACATATCATCTCACACCCGTTTACCTGCAGGCGTCCAAATGCATCTTTGCTCGGACTCCAAGAACAGATTAAAAGTGAAATTAACACTGCTGGCAAACAACCAAATCATCAGCAATGTTGTTAAATTCAGTGCAAGCACAGAGCTGGATAGTGCAATCCTTATTGACATCAGTGAGCTCCAGTGGACTACGTGTGTAAGTGGTCACCACTATGTGAAAGAGTTGCCACTATCTAACCCATGGTATCGGTTCTTTCATCTAAGCTCTTACATGGCCTCATTGTTATTGATGGTTCTGTACGTAGTGTACTAGCCTGAGACAGGTGCCTTTTCATCCTCTGCCACAGACTTCCTGTTTGACCTTGGGCAACTCACTTAGGGTCAGATTTACAAAGGTCTTTAAGAACCTAAACATGCAGATAGATGTCTAGGGAAATCCCACTATACACCTCTCTGCATCTGTAAGGGCCTAAATACCTTTAAAAATCTGACCCTTAGTTGCGCTCTGCCTCAGTTTCCCATCTGTACAAGAGGGATAATGGTACTTCCCTATCTCATAGGGGTGTTGTGAGGATAAATACATTAGAGACTGTGAGGTGCTCAGATACTATGGTAATGAGGGCCACAAATTCATTAGTGATTGTGAGACACACAGCTCAGATACTGGTGACAGCCAGCAAACTAGCTACCCTGAAGCCATGGGGGTTGTAGCTCCTCAGGTTTTATTTGCCTTTATCCCTTCGGAGAGGGGGATATTTTTGCCTGAAATATCAAAATAAAAATCTCCACAATCTCTTTATTTTCATAGACTAATTTGTGAGAGGGAGATTTAGGTCGGAGTGCAGTCAAAATGGGCAAGTTACCGGTGGAAAGAAAATAAGATTCATTTTGGAAACAGCAGTAGCCACCCACACATCATCTTAACTCATTTTATCACCGGGCATGCAGAAGCATTTACATTGACAAAGTTTTGCAGCAACTGACTTTTAACTGCACTGAAGCAGACATTTCTCTCGTTCTAGTAATTCTACAAGGACTAACACAGCAAGGGAAATTTCCCAGTGACTGATTGATCTGTGGCACATAAGACCTCAATTCGCTCGTCCTAAGAGCATCACGCTGATATTAGCTTTGCAGCCTCCTAATTCAACTACAGCAAATACAAAAAAAAAAAAAAAAAAGAAAGAAAAAAAAACCCTGGAGGCAAATCTGAGTTTACATCCGGCTAAGAAACAAAAAAAGCCCTTTCAGATTTTGCCAGAGTATAAAACTCTTTCTCTCTAATTATAACAACAACCCAGTGTCGAACCCGGGTTCCCACTGGGGGTTGTTCAGCCTGCAGTAAGAGCACCGCTCTGCTCAAAGAGGCTGCTGGCCAATGAAAGGGTCCATTAGCCAGAAAACAGCCCTTATATAGTCCTGCGGTCACATGATCCCTCTCAGTCACATGATCAGGGAGGAACGCCAGGCATAAGTGGGAGATGCTCTTAAAGGCCCAGTTCGCTTTTGGGAACAGCCACGAGCTCAGTCACGAGCCAATGCCCCTGCGTGCTGCTTGGGGGCGCTGTGCTTTTGGAGAGGCCATCCCAACCCCACTGCGAGTCAGAAGAGCCCAGCAGGGGAGCTACAGCAGCTTCCCACCAACTGACAAGCCGGCTGGCGCTTGCAGCACTGGGATGTTGCCTCCTGGCGGCCAGTGCTACTAACTTCACCCACCCCAAAAATGTGCCTTATCTTCCTTTCCCTCTTTTCTTTTCCCACTGCTTGTCCTCCCAGCTGAAATGCTAAGGAGGTTAAAGCAAATCTTGGCCGAAGAGATACCGTGCCCAGGGAGAAACTGCTTCCCATGCAGTCCGCAAGCGTCACCTCCCAGCACAGCTGCTGAAAATACAGAAATTCACATCAGACAACGGTCACTCACGTGATCCTGGAAGGCCTGGCAGGAAACCACCCTCATTGTCACTCACTCACCCAGCTGGTCCTGGAAGCTGGATCCTCCTAGCCCCGATTGCTAAGTTAATTGCTTTTTTGAAAAGTGAAGGTTAGTGGCAGTGCCAGGCTGACAGCCCCAGTGAGTGACACCTTTTATTTACCAGGAGAACAAAGAGAAGGTTAAGGGGTGACTTGATCACAGTCTACAAGTAGCTACATGGGGAACATATATTCAATAATGGGCTCTTCAGTCTAGCAAAGATAGGTCTGACACGAGCCAATGGCTGGAAGTTGAGGCTAGACAAATTCAGACTGGCAATAAGGAGTAAGTGAGAGTAACCATTGGGACAATTGACCAAGGGCCATGGTGGATTCTGCGCCACTGACCATTTTAAAATCAAGATGTGATGTTTCTCTACAAGATCTGCCCTAGGAATTTTTGTTGGGCAATTCTCTGGCCTGTGCTTGTGCAGGAGCTCAGACCAGATGATCACAGCAGTCCCATCTGGCCTCGGAAACTATGAGCAGTTACGACGGCATCTTGAACTGTTCTGCCAATTGAATGGTGAGTCTGAGCAAACACCAAAGGGAGGTGGAGAAGTGACAGTTAGGACAGAGGTTACGAGGCAGAGTGATCTAGTGGGTCTGGCCCAGATCCTCAGGGGTGCTTAGGTTCCTAACCTCCATTGACAGGAATGGACATTAGGACCTGACATAGCTTTGAGGATCTGGGGCTAAGAGATTAGACTGGATTCTATTTGCAGCTTTGCTCTGCCACTGATTTGCTGTGCGACCTTGGGTGAGTCACTTGCCCTTGCTGTGTCTATTTGCCCCTCCTACACACTATCTTGTCTATTGAGATCCTACGGTCTTCAGGGCAGGGACTGTCTCCCACTGTGGGCATGCCTTTCCTGCAACTGGAGTTATGACTGCAGCACACGTAGACACCCCTGAGCTAGCTTTGATCTCGCTCCCACAAGTAGCAATAGTGGTGAATCTGCAGCAGCACGGACTAGCCACCCCAGGCAGCACCCAGGGTCCTGGGGCAGGTTTGTACAGCTCATGGTGAAGTCTCCGCTACCGCGGCTGCACTCTATTGGTACTGGAGCTAGCTGTTCACTGCTGCAAGTGCTTGGTGTATGTGCTGCAAACACACCTCCAATTAGAGGGCAGACAGACCGGACGCGTCTGTCTGGTGCCTAAGGAGGTGGACCTGAGCCAGGACTCACGAGCGTGGTGAGGTCACGCAGAGGGCTATAGCATTCAGGACGGTACGTTGTTTTCCTAAAGGGAGGGAGGTGCTGGGGCACTGGTTCCAGCTCTAGGTGGCCAGCCTGTGCAATCCCCCTACCTAAAAAGGGTGTCAGACAGGGGGTCTGCACCTGGGGAGTGCACCTGAGAGACCCAGAGGTGGGAACAGAGACCAGTCTCTACCCAGACGGCCCAGAACCGGGAGGCAGAGGGATGTTCAGCAGCTGGATCCACTCACAGCAGACGGGTGTCCATGCAGAGCGTAGGACGGGACCAGGTTGTG
Organism: Chelonia mydas; assembly: GCF_015237465.2. Lineage (NCBI taxonomy): Eukaryota > Metazoa > Chordata > Testudines > Cheloniidae > Chelonia > Chelonia mydas. The sequence continues at coordinate 256,843,965 of NC_057850.1, forward strand.
GCAATTGCCATTTTACCGAAGAAGAAATTAATGCGGTTGTGAAGTTATGAGCTGGCATAATTATACTGACTTTAATAAAGCTATGAACTTTTACAGCCCCAGAGGGTCCTGGCCTAAGTGTTTTGTCTCAGGTCACACAGGCAGTGAGGAAAAGAACAGACTCCCAGCCCTTACCAGCCCCAGCTGTGACAAGAAGACCGTGCTGCCTCTCTAAAATCACATCTAATATCCAGAATTGTTTTCATTTGCCCTCTGAATGAGTCTGTTTCTCATTAGAGCAAGGGGGGACCTGAACTGTGGCAACGTGGAGCTCTTCTACCAAGAGAACCCGGCAGGAGTGGATGTGAAAGATTTCACCAACGGGAGCTGAGCTAATGACACAAAGCTATTGATTGAAAGTACTTCCTGTGTCTTTTCTATTCAATAGAATTTGAGATCATAAGAAAGTCGGATCTTATTCAGATAAAAGGTAATTTTAAAAAGATAACATTGGGAAATGATATGATTAACACGAGCAAAGCCTGAAAGGCCAAGACCGACTTTAAGAATCTGAAATATAAAGTGCAATCTTTCCCATCTCAATCTACTGTGACAGTTTACTTAAATGCTGAGAATTACAGGTTCCTGCCCATCTTAAATTATAATGCAAAACGTATTTCTTTTGCATAGTTCTTGAATGCAAAGCGGGTCCCAAACTGCTTCACGGAGATCTAAAAGGCAATTAGGGATTTATTTATATATTTTTTTAACTTTCAAAAGATAAGGCTTGTAAAAGATGAAAATATGTAAAACAAAGAAGTTAAGAACAAAACTCGTGATTCTCGGTTCGGGAGAAATTTCGTTTTTTCAGAATTTGGGTTCGTTCCGCATTTGGCACACAATTAAATTTGCCTAAATGTCTTGGTAAATTTTTTGTATGCAGAGTAGTTGTAGCCGTGTTGGTCCCAGGATATTGGAGAGACCAGGTGGGTGAGGTAATCTCTTTCACTGCGTGTTTCTGAAAGGAAATTCGAAACTGATGTGATTGCCATGGGACCAGGAGCCTAGCCAGCCCTGGGAGCCCACACGGCCATTGTTCAGTGAATAGCAGTGGTTCCGTCTGAGCCACTGCTGGGGCTCCCAGGGTCTGTGCTGCCAATGCAGCCCTGCCATGTGGGCTATCCCAGACAGCAACTCCTAAGCAGGCATGAACTTCATTGGAAAATGTCCAACCAGCTGTAGTTAAGAGCCATGCAAGGATATGAAATCAGGTCATATCGTTTTTAATCTGATTCTAACTCTCATACCAGTGTAAACCAGGAGTAAATCCTTTTACTTCAGTGGGGTTACACAGATGTAGAACTGGTGTTTGTGAGAGATGTAACGCCAGTATAGTCTGGAGGGCAAACCACACATTATACACCATCAATTTTATGAGGCAGGGGGCCACCCTTTTATTGTGTGCTTGAGCAGCACCTAGGACAATGTATCCCTGATGTGCGGCCCCTAAACGCTCTGGCAATGCAAACAAATAAATAGTAATCATGGGAACAACTGGGCTTGAAAATATTGTTAAAACCCCTGATACAAGCGGAGACCCCAGGCGTCCTCCATAAGGATTAGTGCAGGAAACGAAGGAAAAGACCAAAAGAAAGAATCGATATGCAGTGCGTGATGGGTCCCGGGGCAGATTGTGCTCCCTGACGGGATCACCGAGAGGCTCAAACAGCAAAACAGTGCAAAGCCAATAAGTTGCTGAGACACTGCAGTGATGAGCACTACGTAAGCAGAGACAGACAGACAGACAGACAGGTAGCGCTCCCAGTACTAATGTGTTAATATTTCAGGATCAGTGAACATTTTCCCAAATACAGACACCTGCTTTGCTTTGCTAACCACCAACAAAATCACTACCACCCCCAGGGGCTGACTTTTATTTTTCCCGGTGGGTGCTCCACCCCCGCTACACCCCAAGGCCCTGCTCTCGCTCAGCCTCTTCCCCCGAGGCCCTGCCCCTGGTCCGCACCCTCCCCCGATGCTCCCTTCTCTCCACCCCCTCCCTCAAGTGCCTCCCACCAGCTGCTGATCGGCAGCCAGCCGCGGGACCTGCCGAACAGCTGATTGGTGGCCAGCTCTGGGGCTAGAACCGCTGTGGCTGTTAAATGCTGAGCACCCCCATTTTTTTCTGTGGGTGCTTGATCCCCGGAGCACCCACAGAGTCAGTGCCTATGCTTCCACAAACCACACAGAACTGAATTTGCATCATTTATTTGGAGCCTATTTGTGACTCTCCTTTTTCACTATGGGTTGGCATCAAGTTGCCATCCAAGTATCAGAGCAACCCGTGAATCACCAGTTCCCTTAAACAATAAAATTCAGGATGAAAGCGCGGTGACGGAGCTTGTTTTTCACATTTAGAATGTCGGTCAAAGATCTGCCCCGAGTGATATCGGTTTTCTATATAGTGTGTTTCAGCCACCTGTTTCTCGGCCAAGAGGGAGGGATTTCAGATTGGTTCTTGCTCCCTTCCCATCCCAGAAGAAGCCAACCAACGGCACACTGATTTATTTAAAAAAGCCCTTCCTGACAGCCAAAATGACAGTTGGCACAAGAGACAGCTTAAAAGTGCCATTCTGCTGTGAAAAGCATCCTTGTAAAAAGAGAATCCTGAAGCCACATCATCCACTGGTGCAAATTGGTATGGCTCCATTCACTTCAAAGGAGCAACTTTAATTTATACTAGGTGAGCGTCTGGCCCATGGTGTTTCATTGTTTTTATTGTGTCCATTGGTTAGGGTGCTGTCTTTGGACTTGGGAGACCTGGCAACTCACAATCTTGCCTCAGTTCCCCATCTGTGCAACAGGGATTATAGCCAGAGTGGACTAGTGAGTCTGGCTCAACTCCCAGCCCTGCACTCTGGAAGTCGAACTGGCTTTCTAGCTGAGGCATCACCATTAATAAAGGCTCTCTAATAAGAATTCTCTTAGCAAGCCTGTCCTTATGCATGATGCAGAATGAATCTAGCTCCTTCTCCCAGAGATGCGTAGGCCCTGCAGGCTAAGAAGGAATAAAATGGAGCAGAAACTTATTCCATTCTTCTTCTTAGCATCTGTGCAACATGCCTCAGGTGGCCAGGATTTATCACTGAATTTGGTTCAGTGGTTGGGTCATTAGCTTCCCCGGTCTGGGCCAGGGGCTGATGGGGAGTGCGACATGAATGCTGATTTCATTCAATAAGGCTGCAGATAAGAGTCAGAATCTAAGCAAGCAGACAAACCCTAGCCCGTTGAAGTCAACATCAAAATGCTCATTGACTTCAACAGGACCCAGCTTTGGCTCAAGGCAAAGGTCAAATGCTAAGAAGGTGCCATCATACATATGCAATTTCATGAGCACAGCTGCTGTTTCATAGTTTCTCCTCTCTCCCAGACAGCCAGGTGGAGCACTGTCCACTAGTGAATTTTCATTGTTAACCCAGCCATATCTGAAGGGAACGTGACCAGATCTCCCACACATTTTGGCATGACGATTCTCCAGGGTTGCCAGGCCATCCTTCGGTTCCGAACCTCAAAAATGTGTATAACTGGATGGCAATCAAGTGAGAGATAGAGGGAGCACGTCAGCTCTTTGGGGCACTGTGACAGCGCGTTGCCCTGCTCCTGTCTCTCTTCTAGACACAAACGGCTTGGAAACCTTCGGGTCGAACACCTTGTGCAATTGATTTACAGTCTTCTCCCCACTACCCTTACAGACTTGTACAACTTTATATTTACAAGCATACAGTCCTTAGCTCACTCAGTCAAGGAGGGGGGAGACAGAGGGTATCTTCCCCTTGAGAGATCTCTCCTGCCTCTGCCAGCCTCTCTCTTCCCCCTGAGCCCTGCCTTCCTGCCTTTTCTACTTGCTGGGCTACTGGGCTCCCCTCGGCCCATCCCAATCTATCCCTTAGCTTTGACGCTCAGTTTTACTCCAGGGTGATGTAATTGGTGATCCAGTGATCGGCGTGCTGGTACAGCTGCCGTTACCCAGCACTCTGTCACAGGCAGAGACTGTCTTTTTGTTCTGGGTTTGTACAGCGCCTAGCACAACCTGGTCCAGGGCTGGGGCTCCTGGGTGTGGCTGTAATAGAAAGAACTAGACTAGATGACCTCCTGAGGTCCCTTCCCACCCTGGTATTCTATGATTCTATGAAAGAAATAATAATAATAACAAAGTGTCTCCAATATTGACTAGCTCACTGAGTGACCTGACATCTCACTGAACTTCTCTATCACACTCATCAAGAATGGGATCGCAGTGACAGAGTTAAAGATTTAATAGTAGGGGAGGGAGATTGAAATTCAGAAGTATAGCAAGGGAGAAGGGCCTTGAAATGGGATGCATAGTGGATGGGGTAGACAGGCAGAGACAACACTACTGTCGTTAGTAGATGTTGCAAAGGAGAATGCTCTCTCACCTGCTCTGGAGGTTTGTACACAACTACAGAGGAGGTCTCTGTGATGCAAAAGTGGGAAGTAGAGGGCTATACACAATTTATATCTGTTCTAAATGTGTCACCAGCCCACATTAAAATCTTCTAAGAGCAGAATGCATTCTTCTTTTTGCCCATTAACTTTATGCAGAGAGTTATAGTGAAACAAATGGATCCAGAGTGCCAGATCCATAGCTAGTGTAAATTGGCACAGCTGTACCAAGTCACTGGAGTGACTCCAATTGACACCATCTCCCCCAAGATTTTGTGTACATGCAACTGGATTTAGCGGGTCACATTACAGCATTCTCTCTGTGTGACTGAGTCTTGTTTTTGTACCTTAGTTTTATTAGCAAATCTCACTGAAATGAATGAATAATATTTATTTACACTGCAAAAGAGTTATCGCCACCCTATTAATCCTTCCTTACTGTCCAACCAAATCCTGTTCCTCAACATTAACTTTATACAGCCATTGAAATTAATGGGCTGCTTATCTATTGATTATAATAACAATTTGTGTGGTGGAAACAACTGAAAAGCCCTTATGATCTCATGGACACTTTGAAGATCCTCATTTTTAGCAACCATTTGACATATATGTCCTTGCGAGTTTTTTATTCTGGCCTGGTTTATATTATTATGTAGGGATATTTGCCTAAATCAGCATCTTAGTTCTTTTCGTGTGCTATAGGGGCAGATCCACAGCAGGAGTTGTTAGGGGGCTTATTCCTTCACCCACTCACTTCCCTGGTCCTTCTCGCATGAACAGAGAGCAACAATACCCGAAGTCCAAAGGTGCAAACAATTCGATGTTTATTGGGGTGAACTTCCAGCAAGCATGATTCCAGTTTCCTTCCTTAGTATCCTCCTTCCCAGCTCTGACACCACAGAGCCTTACACCTTTGTCCCTGTTCCCATTCCTGCCCTTAGCAAAACAGGATTCCAGTTTCCCCACTCCCATTCCCTGTTCCCATCTCCCCCTTTAGCAAAACATGATTCCAATTTCCTTACCCCCATTCCCTGTTGCCATCTCCCCCACACACACTCACCCCTCTCACCCACGCCCACTCACTTCCTCATTGACTACAGATTATATAGTAAAACTTGAGTTCTGCTTAGCTATACCTTAACCAATCATTTTCCTGAAATTTAACTAACCAATCCTAAAATATTGTAACATGATTATGTAACCAATTATATCCCACCACCTTAATTAGTTTACACCCAGCAAAATTAATTATACAGCAGACAGGAACAATCACAGAACCAGACAGAGATTATACAGACAAACAATAGCAAAGTGGGAACTATAATGACAAAACAATACAGAAGTGAGGATTTCACATCCCAGTATTGATAAGTGAGTTCTTGCCAGACAGGATGCTGTTTCCTTTTACATTTTCTAGGCACTTCCCTTTCTCTGGAGGTGATAGGCATTATCAGGACAGGATTGTATTCAGGACAGGATTGTATTCCTAACAGCCCAATAGCACCTTCTTTCAATGTGGCTAGTTTGGAATGTGAGGATGTGACCGGTCGCTTCCTAGCTTATGGCTGCCTCTGCGGCTTAGCCAAAGGCCTTAGCCTAAGCACAGGGCCTCAAACTGTCACAGTGAGAGAAGGCCCTTACACCGGCAGACAGTGATTTTGATTCTTTCTTTTATACCTCTAGAACTAGCCAAGTGATAAGAATACACCTAAATTCTTAAAGTACAGGCCTTTGCAGACAGGCCTGAATATCTATATCCTAACACTCCACCCCTTTTTTTCTTTTTCTTTTGGGATCCTCCTGCCCAGGTATCCCTGGAAAAGCATAGGACATATGGTGACACATTTCCTGATAGGGCCAGTCATCAAGGTGGAAGGTGTCGCTATTCCATTTGTCCCACTGCCCCTTGTGTAGGATAGTGCCCTGCACCTTCTCTCATGTGCGGGCATACCACACCTATTCCAATTAGTGTTCCAGACTTCCCATTATAGTGGGCCCGAGAAGGTTGGGTCCGGGTTGTCTAGTACACTGTAGGGTTTGGAGGGCTTATTACATTCCTTATAGGTTATCTCCCTATGCAACGTAACACAAGTACAGTTAACAATACAAAATCCACAGCAACACTGAGTCCTGACCACTGCAGTATGGTCCAACATTCGAGACACCCCCAAAACACTGCCTCTCCTCCTTCGACAGGGTCACAATCTGATGTGTCCAGTTGCTGGCAGTTGCAACAAGCTGCCCCTGGAGGTCTTGCTTGCTTTTGTCCATATCATAAGTCCATTGAATGTTCACAGAGAAATGGGATATTGTCCAAACCAGTTTGACCACTTGGTATGGAATCAGGCAGTATGCCCTGGCTTATTCACAGCAATAAGATTCACAGATCCATTTGTGCACCGAAGTCCAGATAGCAGCGTATAGATGGGTGTAGTTTGGTTATGGGCTGGTGTAATTGTGCCCCCAGTAATATGTACATTCCCAGCAAAACACCTTATACACAGTACACCCAATTGTCCACCCCTTGCATAGGCCATTGATCCTGCTCCTCTATAGTCATAGGAGAGGGGCACATCCAAACATCTTCTGTTGATTTACACTATTTTACACACCCCTCCATTGATTCCTAGTGAGCTCCTCCCCTTCTCATTAGTTCCATAGGGCCTGTGGGGGCCACCTTAGTTGCCATTCCATTTCCAGGTACCATGGTAGCTATTACACAGATGCTGGCTTCCTAGCTGAGCATTTTGCATTCCCATACACATCTTCCCCCCCAGGGTCAGCCTTTTGAAGCCATCCCCCACCCATGTCACGAGATTTTCTGTTTATTAAAACACAGCAATGCTAGCAACAAGACAAACACCACAGACAAACACAAAACACAGATCCATGGTATTCCGAGTTATTTTTCCCGCTGGCGCCAGCTTGCTTGTAGAGTGTCTGAAAAACAAAAGAAACAATTTCCACTCCCCTGGTGGGGACAGATTATTGCTTAATAATAATACCACTTTCTTTTACAAATTTCCTTGCTAATTGCAGGAAAAACAGAAGAATTACCTCCAGGCTGTCCTTATTTTGTTCTATAGTCAGGCTAGTGAATTACCTCACTCACTGGTCATTTATGAAATTCATGAGATGGTGTACCTCAGTTTCCCCTCTTGTACAACAGACCAAGTTTGCAATAGTTTCTCTGCTGTACCAAGCTTTAAGTTTATTCTCAGGTAATAGCTGAGACACAGCTTCAGATTTTAGCACTGTACACACACACACACACACACACACACACACACACACACACACACACACACACACACACACACACACACACACACACACCCCTCTTAAGGTTAACCTGTCCCCCTATTTTCAGGCTTGACTTGTTTTTTCAGCTCCCTTTCCTGGAGGGCCATAATCTGAGTCTTCTAGTAGCTTGTTTGCTGACCGGATGTATTCATTATTTGCAGCTCCTTTGTGCCCATCAGCTAGGTAATTTGCATTTACACAGAGGCTTAGTAGCTTGCTTCTGGAGCCAAAGCTGTTAGCAGCTCAGACACTGTCTTAAAAGGGAAGCATTTTACTTCCACCAGAGTTCTGATTACTTTCCACTTTTATCTCCTGCTCCAAAACACATAGATCTGAAAAAGAAAGCACAACCTATTGTGGCTCCTTTTGGAGCCCTAATAGGATTTTAATTAAGTACCATGTTTTATTTGCATTTCTTTTACCCCTTCTCCAATATACACTGCACACGTCCTGGGAATATGGACATTCCTTCCATATAGTTTAACCTCCATAACATCATATTAGCCAAATTAATTTTACACAAGGTGTAACTGCCTCCCCCATGCCCACAGAGTTTTCATGCACACCCACCAAAGCAACAATCTGATCCCCCAGAGCCACCCCAAGGCTCAGTGTTCCCATCATTCCTCCCCTTTTCCTTTTCTTTTACCACACAAAATTCTAATTTGCCTAACATCCCTTGCACTGTGATTACTCTTTTACACAACTGTACCCCGATTACCCTTCCATCTTGTACAACTAGACACAACCAGGGGCAGCCAAGTTAAGTTCCAATAGAAACCCCTTCCATCCTTTAGTGATTTTGATTACATTACCCCAAAGTCAAATAATTTTGATCAGATTCTCTCTCCGCCTGCTGCCTGCAGCAGTCCCTTATAGACCATTTCTGTGGGAAAAGGGCCCATTTTCCCTCAGAATAGCTGTAAACGCTTCTGGGGACAGAAGCATAGTGGTGGTAGTAGCCACTCGACCTGACCCCCTTGGATAATTTGATTACCAAGCTTCCATCCAATGTGACTGCACAGAGTTGCACATACAGTTACATTTATATAACTGGGTTTTATCATTAAACAAAAACTTCCTTCTTGACATCTCGCATAAGTATCCAAAGCACCCTCCATTAAAACTTCAGAAAAACAAAAGAGTGTGGAAAGGCAGGTTGCACTTTGAAACTTTTTTTTTTTCCACTCCCCCAGGACCAAGTCCCGGATCCAGTCTCTAAAGGTGGTCTGTTAACTCTGCTTTTGACTATAAACCCTTTTGTGCCAAATCATCTTTCACTACCCCTAACTAATTTACAACCCTCCAGCAGCCCTGCTGAAGCAGCACCAAACTTGAAAGATTCCTGGCAGCTTCCCATAATGCTGCCCTAACTTCAAACCTCTCACAAACAGACTGAAGTGCCTCCTTTCCCTGGAAGGCATTCAGTCCCCATGGGCAGGGACCTTCTTCCACTACCCATATACCAAGGAGGGTGGGCTCCTCAGCCACCCCCCATACCTCTGGGTCCCCTAACACTTCCTCCATTTCCTTTTTAATCTCATCCCAGGTTGACCCCTGCACCTGGTATGGGTCCTGGTTCTTCCTTATCCATTTATCCAAAAAATCCTTTACCCTGGCTTGCCAGAACCCGCAACTACCATCACGAGAGTTCGCGATACCCCCTCCAAGCAGCTGCGCGGACTGTTGGGGAGGGGGACTTACAGGCTGCCACTCACCTATCCAATGCGATGCATCCGAGTCACGGCACCAAGATGTTAGGGGGCTTATTCCTTCACCCACTCACTTCCCTGGTCCTTCTCGCATGAACAGAGAGCAACAATACCCGAAGTCCAAAGGTGCAAACAATTCGATGTTTATTGGGGTGAACTTCCAGCAAGCATGATTCCAGTTTCCTTCCTTAGTATCCTCCTTCCCAGCTCTGACACCACAGAGCCTTACACCTTTGTCCCTGTTCCCATTCCTGCCCTTAGCAAAACAGGATTCCAGTTTCCCCACTCCCATTCCCTGTTCCCATCTCCCCCTTTAGCAAAACATGATTCCAATTTCCTTACCCCCATTCCCTATTGCCATCTCCCCCACACACACACACCCCTCTCACCCACGCCCACTCACTTCCTCATTGACTACAGATTATATAGTAAAACTTGAGTTCTGCTTAGCTATACCTTAACCAATCATTTTCCTGAAATTTAACTAATCAATCCTAACATATTGTAACATGATTATGTAACCAATTATATCCCACCACCTTAATTAGTTTACACCCAGCAAAATTAATTATACAGCAGACAGGAACAATCACAGAACCAGACAGAGATTATACAGACAAACAATAGCAAAGTGGGAACTATAATGACAAAACAATACAGAAGTGAGGATTTCACATCCCAGTATTGATAAGTGAGTTCTTGCCAGACAGGATGCTGTTTCCTTTTACATTTTCTAGGCACTTCCCTTTCTCTGGAGGTGATAGGCATTATCAGGACAGGATTGTATTCAGGACAGGATTGTATTCCTAACAGCCCAATAGCACCTTCTTTCAATGTGACTAGTTTGGAATGTGAGGATGTGACCGGTCGCTTCCTAGCTTATGGCTGCCTCTGCGGCTTAGCCAAAGGCCTTAGCCTAAGCACAGGGCCTCAGACTGTCACAGTAAGAGAAGGCCCTTACACCAGCAGACAGTGATTTTGATTCTCTCTTTTATACCTCTAGAACTAGCCAAGTGATAAGAATACACCTAAATTCTTAAAGTACAGGCCTTTGCAGACAGGCCTGAATATCTATATCCTAACAGGAGTGAATTGCTGAATCTCTTTTAAATAATCTGGCCCACAGTCCCCTGCTGATGGCATCATGATCGGTCAGAGCTCAAAGAATTATGATTATAGCTGGTTCAAATGTGTTTACATTTTCCAGATTTTAAAATCCATCTAAGGTACTTATCTGGCACCTGTCACGAGAGGATCTGAGAGCATCCCATAGTCTTTAGTAGGCTTATTCTCACCACACCTCTGGGTGCTAGATAGTGCTGTTATCTCCCCTGGGAAACTCTGGTACAGAGACGCACAGAAAGACTAAGTGGCTTGCCCCAGGTGATGCAGGAAATCTGTGGCAGAGCAAGAATCCCAAATCCCCTGAAATCCCAGGGAAGCACTGTAATCACTGACAAAAGTTTTTGATTGAAATTTTACACTTTGATATGACAGAAAAAGAAGCTGACATTGCTGAGAAATACCTTTCCTAGGGTTGGTTGGTTTGTTCGTTCATTTGACTTTTGATGACAGAGCTTTGTTCAAATGTCTCCTATTTCAGAATTTTGACCACGGAAATAAATGTAAGGAAAAGAATTCTGTGACATTTTCACAGCGGGGCAAGTACGGTGGTACGGTCCGGTACACCGTACCAGTAAGATATTAATAGCCGGTATGGGGTACCAGAAAGACACAGGAGAAGCCAGCCCCACCCCCAGCCATGCAGCTACGTCTCCTGAGTCCTCCTGCCTGGGGTCTATGCAGCAGAAGTCTCCAGGGCAACGGGAGGAGGACAGAGCCCCCTCTAGGTAATGTGGGATGGATGTGGATCATGGGGAAGGGACGGGGAGAGCGTGGGGGCCCCAGGCTGGGGGCAGGGTCGGGAGGAGTCACATGGGGGGGTCACATGGGGAGGTCACGTGCCCCGTCTCTGTGTCCCTCCCATGAGTGCAGCGTACTGGCAAGAAATGATTTCTACTTGCACCACTGCATTTTCATGAATATTCCCTCCCACTTTTTGACATACTCTAATTCTGACGTTAGCAAAGATTTAGAGGTTCATATAGCCTAAGGTCAGACGGGACCACTGCGATCCCCAAGTCTGACCTCCTGTCTACCACAGGCCAGATAACTGCCCCAAAACAATTCCTTAGGGCAGATCATTTAGAAAAACCTCCAAGCTTGATTTTAAAACGGTCAGTCCTGGAGAATCCACCACGGCCCTTGGTCCAATGGTTGCTTACTCCCACTGTTAAAAACTCATGTCTTAATTCCAGTCAGAATAGTCAGGGCTTCCAGTGAAGAACAAGGAGCAAATGAAGCACCTGAAATGGGAAGCAAGTGAGAGAGTGAAGATGCTAGAGCACAGGACAGGGAGCTCGGCAATCTGACTCAGGCAAGGTTTACTCTCCAAAGTAGGGGTGTGATTCATGTACAGGCACGCTAGCTCTCATCGAGCTAGGGTGAATGTAGATAGCAGCATCTCCATGGTAGCACTGGTAGTAGCCGTACAAAGCCACTGGTTTCAGGTGGGTATCTACTCGGCATGGCTCAGCTGGGCCTCTACTGTTGCTACTGGCCTATAAAATGTTGCCTCTCTGCCCATAAAGGCAGGGCAGGGTGAGGAAGGGGGTAGAACGACTCTATGCCTACTAAGCACGGTGGACCTGTGGCATCCACCACCACAGCCTCTGCGCTCTCTCTTCTGTCCTTGCACCGGACCCTCTGGAGTGAGCTGAGTTCTCTTCTGGCTCAGGCATCATCCACGAGATGGTCGGTCATGCAGTGTGTGCCCGTGGAGCGCCTTGACGACCGTTGCTGAGCTGAGGCTCCGAAAGGGGGTCCCTGGTGCCCAGCCCCCAGCCCCGGCCCAGTGGGGAGACAGAAACAATCCTGTGACTTGTCAAACGAAATCTGATAGGGAACCACTGAAAGAAAATAAACAGGGGGTTCGCAATGTCATTTTGACAGACCTTTTTCTGGCTACCCCTCCAGTTTAAGACCATTCCTTGGTAGCCATAGCCTCACTGAGGCAGCTATGCTCATTGATTCTTATCTGTCCCATACAGCAGCCTTACCTAGGTCTAAACTTCCAGCCAGGCATCAATGAGCTGTGAATACTATTTGCTTTTGGAGCAGATTGAGTGTGAAGGACACCTGTTGGTAGAGATAGGTAAAGTAACTGTGGAAAGTTTTCAGAGTAGCAGCCGTATAAGTCTGTATCCGTAAAAAGAAAAGGAGGACCTGTGGCACCTTAGAGACTAACAAATTTATTAGAGCATAAGCTTTCGTGAGCTACAGCTCACTTCATCGGATGCATTCAGTAGAAAATACAGTGGGGAGATTTATATACACAGAGAATATGAAACAATGGGTGTTACCATACACACTGTAACGAGAGTGATCAGGAAAGGTGAGCTATTACCAGCAGGAGAGCGGGCGGGTGGGGGGGGGGACCTTTTGAAGTGATAATCAAGGTGGGCCATTACTGTTTACAAGAACAGTGGGAGGGGAAATAAACAAGGAGAAATAGTTTTACTTTGTCTAATGACACATTCACTCCCAGTCTTTACTCAAGCCTCAGTTAATTGTATCCAGAGTGCTTCCACCGATGTGCACGGACTGAAATTGTGGGAAAGCAACATCACTTGCCCCATAACCTCAGCCATCCAGAACACAATGCCATCCACAGCCTCAGAAACAACTCTGACATCATAATGAAAATGCTGACAAAGGAGGTGCTGTCATCATCATGAATAGGTCGGAATATGAACAAGAGGCTGCTACGCAGCTCTCCAACACCACTTTCTACAAGCCATTACCCTCTGATCCCACTGAGGGTTACCAAAAGAAATTACACCATCTGCTCAAGAAACTCCCTGAAAAAGCACATGAACAAATCCGCACAGACACACCCCTGGAACCCCGACCAGGGGTATTCTATCTGCTACCCAAGATCCATAAACCTGGAAATCCTGGACGCCCCATCATCTCAGGCATTGGCACCCTGACAGCAGGATTGTCTGGCTATGTAGACTCCCTCCTCAGGCCCTACGAGCACTCCCAGCTATCTTCGAGACACCACTGCCTTCCTGAGGAAACTACAATCCATCGGTGATCTTCCTGAAAACACCATCCTGACCACTATGGATGTAGAAGCCCTCTACACCAACATTCCACACAAAGATGGACTACAAGACATCAGCAACAGTATCCCCAATAATGTCACGGCAAACCTGGTGGCTGAACTTTGTGACTTTGTCCTCACCCATAACTATTTCACATTTGGGGACAACGTATACCTTCAAATCAGCGGCACTGCTATGGGTACCCGCATGGCCCCACAGTATGAAAACATTTTTATGGCTGATTTAGAACAACGCTTCCTCAGCTCTCGTCCCCTAATGCCCCTACTCTACTTGCGCTACATTGATGACATCTTCATCATCTGGACCCATGGAAAAGAAGCCCTTGAGGAATTCCACCATGATTTCAACAATTTCCATCCCACCATCAACCTCAGCCTTGACCAGTCCACACAAGAGATCCACTTCCTGGACACTACGGTGCTAATAAGCGATGGTCACATAAACACCACCCTATACTGGAAACCTACTGACCGCTATACTTACCTACATGCCTCCATCTTTCATCCAGACCACACCACATGATCCATTGTCTACAGCCAAGCTCTACGATACAACCGCATTTGCTTCAACCCCTCAGACAGAGACAAACACCTACAAGATCTCTATCAAGCGTTCTTACAACTACAATACCCACCTGCGGAAGTGAAGAAACAGATTGACAGAGCCAGAAAAGTACCCAGAAGTCACCTACTACAGGACAGGCCCAACAAAGAAAATAACAGAACGCCACTAGCCATCACCTTCAGCCCCCAACTAAAACCTCTCCAACGCATCATCAAGGATCTACAATGTATCCTGAAGGATGACCCATCACTCTCACAGATCTTGGGAGACAGGCCAGTCCTTGCTTACAGACAGCCCCTCAACCTGAAGCAAATACTCACCAGCAACCACACACCACACAACAGAACCACTAACCCAGGAACCTATCTTTGCAACAAAGCCCGTTGCTAACTATGTCCACATATCTATTCAGGGGACACCATCATAGGGCCTAATCACATCAGCCACACTATCAGAGGCTCGTTCACCTGCGCATCTACCAATGTGATATATGCCATCATGTGCCAGCAATGCCCCTCTGCTATGTACATTGGTCAAACTGGACAGTCTCTATGTAAAAGAATAAATGGACACAAATCAGACGTCAAGAATTATAACATTCAAAAACCAGTCGGAGAACACTTCAATCTCTTTGGTCACTCGATTACAGACCTAAAAGTGGCAATTCTTCAACAAAAAAACTTCAAAAACAGACTCCAATGAGAGTCTGCTGAATTGGAATTAATTTGCAAACTGGATACAATTAACTTAGGCTTGCTCTCCTCGTGGTAATAGCTCACCTTTCCTGATCACTCTTGTTACAGTCTGTATGGTAACACCCATTGTTTCATGTTCTCTGTGTATATAAAATCTCCCCACTATATTTTCCACTGTATGCATCCGATGAAGTGAGCTGTAGCTCACGAAAGCTTATGCTCAAATACATTTGTTAGTCTCTAAGGTGCCACAAGTCCTCCTTTTCTTTTTAACTGCGGAAAGTATTTCAGAGTTTAGTGCTGCTGCTCTGGATGAGTGTGAATTACGCTGCTGCACCCAGTTAGTCACCTAAGTAATCTGAATTGAATTTCAAAGCCCACCTCCTGGCATCATGCTGTATTCTAGTCCTTGCAGGGCAAGCCAAAGCGGTATTTCCCTCTTTTGTTCTCCCTCTCTGTTCCCTTCCCCTCTTGATGATGAGCTCCAGCCTACGGGGTGCTGCTGAACAGAGCTGGCTGGGACATGCCTTTTCTTTTTCCCCTAGGAAAAATGTCGATTAAAATGAAAATGAAATGTCTCCATGCATCTGAAGAAGTGGGTTTTTTACCCATGAACGCTTATGCCCAGATACATCTGTTAGTCTTTAAGGTGCCACCAGACTCCTCATTGTTTTTGTGGATACAGACTAACCTGGCTACCCCCTGCTGATACTTGAGGAAAATGAAAACGTTCAGGTTCACCGCAAAGAGAAAGAAAGAAAGAAAGAAAGAAAGAAAACAAAATTAAATATTTGGGGTTTATAAAGGAAGATTTCTGCTTCTGGGAAAAAAAAGTTTCAGTAAAACAGGATTTTTTACACACACACACAAAAAATTCCCTTTGGTTGAAAAAATCATTTTTTCCATGAAAAAAACTGTTGATGAAAATTTTTCCAAGCAGCTGTCATGCTAAGAACCCTAGTCTCTGATGATCAAAGGCACCCATGTCACTTTCAGCACAGGTGCCCTGTGGTTTGACATGTTTTTTGCTGGATCAGAGCCGGCAGGGCGGGGCGGGGGGGCACGCTCAGGACTTTGTAGGAGCCAGCCCCACAGCAGGTCTAATGTTAGGCCCCCTCTCCTGCAACGATGTGCTGAACTTTAAGCATGAGCAGTCCCATTGGATTCGCTGCGGCTATTCACAGGGACTGATCCAAAGCTCATTGAAGTGAATGAAGCCTTTCAATAAGAGCAGTGGGTACAAGTGACCTAAGACGCATCTCAATAAATGTAAGAACAGGGTTATATGATGAGGTTGCCTGCGATAGCAAGTGACTGGACTCATTGACCCAGGAGACCCTTCCAGTCCTATGTTCTTAAATCATTGGAAAGACTTAAAGTTAAGCTTGTGCTCAAGTCTGACTTAGATTGTAAGCTCTTTGGGGCAGGGACTGTCTTTTTGTTCTGTGTTCACACAGCCGCCTAGCACAATGGGGTCCTGGTCCATGAGTGTGGCTCCGTGGGGGTGCTACTGTAACCCCCACGCCCGTCTCCCAGTAGGGAGATATCTCTTTAAGAGCTCCAGAGAGGAGAGGGGAGGAATGATTGTGTCGGGGTCACTGTTCCTAGGCATTTGCACTCTTAGCACGCCTCACCCAGAAGTTTCCGGAACTGGGTGTGGTAGTTCTGGGCATGCTCAATAGGCTTTTTGTAGCTGGATTCATAAACCCCATTGAGGGCAAATAGCTAGGGCAGCTGCTTTACAACAGGCCATGTGACCTGCATGCATGGGGTTGGGAGAAGCTCAGACACAGGAGCAGAAAGCAGGCTGGTTTCCCCTAACTCTGAAGCATTTTGCAGCAGGGTTTTTCATGTATATGCTTAATACCGAGCGGTTGGTTAATTAATCACTTGACTAGCTGATTGAGTGACTCCACAGTCCAGCAGAGGAGGAGAAAGAGTCTGCATGGATTCCACTTGGAGAGTTTTGCAAGCAAGAGCAGGGACGATATTATTAAGAAGATAAGAACGGTCATACTGGGTCAGACCAATGGTCCATCTAGCACAGGGGTTCTCAAACTGGGGGTCGTGACCCCTCAGGGGGTCGCAAGGTTATTACTTTGTGGGTCGCGAGCTGGCAGCCTCCATCCTAAATCCCACTTCGCCTCCAGCATTTATAAGAGTATTAAAAAAAATGCAGTTTTCCTTTATAAGGGGGCGTCACGCTCATAGGCTTGCCGTGTGAAAGGGGTCACCAGTACAGAAGTTTGAGATTCTAGCCCAATATCCTGTCTTCTGACAGTGGCCAGTGCCAGGTGCCCCAGAGGGAATGAACAGAACAGCGCAATTATTGAGTGATCCATCCCCTGTTGCCCACTTCCAGCAGTTGATGAACAAAGACTCTGAAACTCAGGTGAACTCAGATTCTGCTTTTGGAACTCTGCATTACTTCTGTGTTTCTATGGGGACTGACCTGTTGAGATTTAATTTGTTTCTCTTCTTTATATTTACGTCTGACTGCGAAAATAATGTATGTGGATTACAAAGTAGCCTTGTTGTGTAGTCAAAATTAAGCTACTATTGTTATATTTCTTTATCATTCTACAATTTTATAAAGTTGGTACTGAAGAATTACATTTATTCCTCTTGTTCTTTTTGGACTTGATTGTGGGGAAGTGGACCCTGTGCAGTCTCTGCTGAAAATCCTCAGTGACTGAATTCTGTGTTACATATGCTTTCCTATAGGAATTCTGTTACAGCTCAGAGAGGCAGTAAACTCTACCCCACCCAAAACTTACACTAGGGTAACTCTTTACATGACTGGAGACATCATTTGTACACTTTTAGGGACAGGAACTTTCTTAGTTTGGGAAATAATATTAGACCGAGTCAAAATGTTGACATTTTGGAGGGACAAAAATTTCAAATTTTGCCCCAAAGGGGGACAAATCTCGCCCCATTTTTAGGTCAGCTCTAATAAGAATAATAATTAATAGTTGTATCCACACATTGCAGACAAATATGCACGGAGTCTTAGCCAGCATTCATGCTCCGGCCATTGGAGACCCATTGCCAGTTCTGGTCTCTTCTGTCCCTGAATCTACCGGGTATCCATTAAAGTCATGGCACACATTCGCTCACATGGAGGATCTGAATGGCAAAGGTTGTGACAAGGATGCTCCAGTTATCTCGAGTATGGTGGTGGTGGGACGGGAGGGACACACTGGAATTTTGGCCCAATCCATCTAAAAACTGAGCCTAACGTTCGCCATTGCTCCATTTTGCTGAATGCACAGACACTGAGGACAACAGCCTGAGGGTGCGTGACTGGATGAACTCTAATGCCTAATAGCTCTTAGAGCGTCTATACGTCCCCCGCATAAGGCCCCTAGTGGCCTGTTTAAACAGTAACTCTGGGCAGCCACCGCTAACACTGCCCTCTCTGATCAATTTCACAGCACTGTGGACCTGATCCAAAGCCCACTGCAGTCAGTGAAAAAGATTCCCTTTGCATTCCGTGGGCTTTGGATCAGGCCTGCTGTGGGCCAGCAGGAACCTGTGGAAAAAATTCTGAAAGACAGAGAGAGGGGAGAGGAGAGAAAGTGTGGTCCTGTGTGCGACTCCGAGCAAGTATATGCTGTTCTTGGCTGTCCCTGTTCTGGGGCAGCAGGCATCCTGACAAGGAGTCTCTGTAATCTTTGTGACGGGGTGTCCCCATGGAGTATGTTTATGGTACTTGGGTTATACGTACACCTGGTACTTCTTGCATTAAGGAGCCTTTATTTTAGTCAGGTCTGAACTAGGCGAGAGGTATAGCATGTACTGAAGTAACGAGCCCCGTCTGAAGCAATGTCCGTCTCATCTTACCCCAGGATTACTGACAATTACGGGCTCTTTGCAGATCATTTCTGAAGATTTTCATCCTTGGCAGCGACGGCCTGAATATGTTGGCACAGGGACCACATTCTGTTCCCCTATCTTCAGAGACTAACGTTTACAAGGTAAAGTCAAATCCAGCAGGAAGTTTGACTTCTCAAGCCAAAGAATGTGCCAGTCAGTTTAGGGCAGACAAAGTCCTTCTATAGAAAAAGCCTTCGTTTCTGGCAAGAATTCCAAAACCACTTTACAATCTCTCGGCCTTGGAAAGGCAGTAAACAGTACCGTGCAATTAGCAGAGGGCCGGGGGGGGGAGTGGACAGGGGAGCCTGCCAAGTGAGATTCTCCCAGGAATATATGATGGTCTGGAGTTCTGGGAAGAACAGCTTTCACAGTTTTGACAAGCTTTATCGGATTTAGGGACGGTTGATCTGGTTTGTAGAACAGCAGGCCCTGGGCCAAGATTGGGGCCTGTAGTATTAATTTCAATGAAATGGGCCCAAAGAGCCAAAGGTGCTAACATAACCCAGTCAGCATCCAAAATTAAACAGTGTCCAACAAGGTCCAGGGTTTGCCGTACAGAGACCTCCGCCTGCTGAGTACCATGGCAAATACGTTCAAAATCTTTTTAACCTTTTATTAAATATACAGGAAAGAAGGAACACCAGTTAAAGCATTTGAAGTGCAAAGGATTAAATAAGGCTTTCATTTTAACAACATCCCTTGTTCCTTTTCCCGTTAGCTGGAGAGAATCTTTGGAAGGAAGACACCCCTTGTGTGACAGCCTCTTAGATGGTGTCAAAACCCTTTTTGAGGATAAGAGAAGAAGTAGCTGAGAAGGGCTGCAGCTGCTATTATTGCTATTAAGCTCCGATCCCCTTTCCCAAGAAGACAAAACAAGACAAACGGGTCCAAAAGGGCAGAGAAAAGAACAGCAAAGAGAAAAATGCAGCTTCTCTTTCCGGTCTTGATTAGCTTTTGCAACCTCACTCCTAGAAAGACCCAGACCCAGGACACTGTCTGATCAGCTGCCTCTTTCTGATCACAGGCTTACAACAATGTTGCAAATTAGACAGCCTTGGCTGGCTAAGCCAGACAGAAGGCAAAAGGAGAGGGGTAGAAAAGAGAAGAAATAAGGAGGCGCCGATCTGTGGGGCCATAGGTGGGCGGGAGGTGCTGGGAGGAGGGAGAGGCATTGAGAGGGAGAGGGTCTGTGCGAGTGGGTGTAGGAGGGAGGAGAGTTTAGAGGATGAGGGGAACAAAAATAAGACCAAGAGTTAACCTAGGCTAGCTATGGACCTGATCAAGATCTCACTGTGGTCAATGGAGTCTCACCATTGACTTCTAGGGGGGTAAGGTTGGTCACTATCAGCACAGCTATATGGGTTCCAGCTGAGTTCACCATTATTGCTGGTCTATACCCGTGTAAGTGAGAGGGGAATCAGGCCCTAAGTTATCACAGAGTCAGGTACTTGGTTATTATGCTGGTCTCATTTCCAATTATTGGGCCTGGTTTTCCCCCTCTCATGGGTGTAAATCAGGAGTCACCCCAGTGGAGTTACATGTGTGTAAAGATGGGTGTAAATCGGATTAGACTCAGAGCCACTGTGTTCAGCATCCTTTCATTCCCTCCACTCTGGGACTTTTCTATTTCTGCCAAGCCCTTTAAGAGTTAACTGAATGCAATATTCAAGGTAAGGGAATACTATACAATTTATGGTTATGATGTCTTGGCCTACACCCAAACTAGCGTAAATGCACCTGATCTCAGAATAATACTCTTCATATCTTATTTTATTTTTACAGTGACGATGAATAATAATACCAATGTGCTTTTACATAGCACTTTTCATCAGTCGCTCTCAAACCACGTTACAGAGGTGGTCGGTTTCATTGTCCCCATTTTAAAGATCAGCAGTTGAGGTAAAGCAACATGCCCCTGGTAGCGCTGGGAAGAGAACTGAGGTTTTCTGAAACCCCAGCCAGTGCACACCCCACTAGGCCATGCTGCCTTGGAAGTCTTTGGGTTATAGAAGTATAATAGAGTATTCAAATTAATATATTAATAGAAAAGTTGAAACAAAATGAATCAATGATGCCTGGATAGAGGCTCCAAGTAGAACTGAGCGCATTGATTTTTTTCAGCTCATTAGTGAAATGAAATAATCCATGGGGAAAAAACTGTTTTGAACTGAAACTGGGGCTTTGTGTTTGTTTGTTTGTTTTTCTCACCAAAATGAAACCCTGGACAAAATGTATTAAGGTTAACAAAATGTGCTGAATCAGAATGACATTTCGGTTCAGAAATGTTGAAAAGAACCATTGGGACATTTCTGAAAATCTGTTTTTCAAGTTTTGGGGTTTTTTTCTGGCCGAATCTTTTCTCCAAATGCAATCCAGATTTGCATATAGTTTCGGTGTCCCAAAAAATGCATTTGGGGGCAAACTTATTGTGCGCCAAAAAACTTTCTCCCAGCTCTAGTTACCACTAACTGAGCAAAACCTTCTTTCAGGGAACAAGCAAATCAGTCACGCTTGTAATGGCTGAAGTAAAGCCAACAGATGTTGTAAAACCCTACGGAGAATCACACCCTGTACATATGCTAGACTAAAAAGCTCAGAAACCTTCTCCCCATGTAGGTAAAAGTGATTAAGAGGCAACTTGATCACAGTCTATGTATGTGTATCTACAATAGGAGATGATTGTTGACTGGAGAGGGCTTTTCAGTCTAACAAACAAAGGCTTACCTAGTGCCATGGCTGGAAGATGAAGCTAGTCAAACTCATATTGGAAATAAAATGCACATTTTTATCAATGAAAGTAAGGAGCCTTTGGAAGAGCTCTGCAAGGGAGGTGATGGATTCTCCATGAGTTGTGGGGCTCGATTCTCATTCACTAAAGCCCCTTTTTACTGCCAGAGCAGTGTTGGGCCTTAGCTTAGCTGAGAAATAGGCCCTTTAAATCAAGATGGGACGTCTTTCCAAAAGACATGCTCTAGCTCAGTCACAGGCTGTTGGGTGCGATGCAGGAACCACTGCGGGGGGGATGCTCAGGCCTGTCGGATGCAGATCAGACTAGATCTCCACCACAGTCTCTTCTGGCCTTAAAATCTAAAGCTCCACCGCCTTGTGCAGTCATTTACATCAGTGTAAAGAGCCTGCCAAATGCTACTATTCTAATCTGGTGCATTTTTCACACACATCAGGCCCAAATGCTCACACAAGGAGCCAAGCAGCGACAAATCAGGCTCTGAGAAGCCAGGTTGGGGAATCAGATAACTCTGAAAATAACCACCCAGCAGAGAGAGGTGAGGTGAGAGAGAGAAGTGGGGAAGAGACAGAGAATATAAGAACATAAGAACGGCCATGCTGGATCAGATCAATGGTCCATCTAGCCCAGGATCCTGTCTGCCAACAGTGGCCAGTGCCAGATGCCCCAGAGGGAATGAACAGAACAGGTCATCACCAAGTGATCCATCTCCTGTCGTTTGTTCCCAACTTCTGGCAAAAGAGTCTAGAGACACTTCGGAGCATAGTTTTGCATCCCTGACCATCCTGACCAATAGCCATTGGTGGACCTATCCTCCATTAATGTATCTAGTTCTTTTTGAACGCTGTCATAGTCTGAATATAAATATAGAATAAGGAGACAGACTTTCTGTACAGATTCAGGAGCTGGTCCTCCTGTCACTTTGTCTGCCGTACATCTGCAGTGACTCCACTGTAATCGGCAGCGGAAGTACATGGCCGCACACGCGCCCCCAGCTATGACCCCAGCCTCGGTCCCCTTACCATTTACTGAATACATTACCGGTTAGACTGATGCTTATCAGTTAACCAGTTAACATTTTACACCCCCAAGACATAACCATGCTAGCTTTGATCTAGCTAGACCAAAGCTAGCTCAAGGTATAAAAGCAGAATGACCTAGTCTCTCCTGAGCACAGCGCCTCCCAGGATACATACTGGAGCGGTTAGCTGTTCTGCCATGGCTATGCTACCGACTGTTACTCAAGCTAGCTTTGATGCAGCTAATTCAAAGCTAGCTTGGGTAGGTCTGCAACAGCTGCAGTCACACCTTGCCACTGCAGTGTAGACACACCCGGGCAGGGATCCAACTGATGCAGCACCAGGAGAAAAAGCAGCACGTGGAGCTCACCTCTTCATTAGCCACCGGAGGAGTCACACGGAAAAGAGACCGAGTCAGCGTCCCAGGTGTGACACAAGCTGTGGTCAGAGCCAAGGGACCTTGCACCACAACACAGGTGACATTCGCCTTAGTCCACCAAATGTGGGAACTGCTTCAGTCGTAAATACAGGTTTGTGGCAGAGCAGCAAAGCCACTGGGTGGGACCACGGCACCACCGAAATAGCAGGAAGCCTGGGACACAAACACCACTGCGTACCAAGCAAAGAGGGTTGCAAGGCATCTGTTTTTTCAACCAGAACGCCCGGTCGAAAAGGGACCCCAGCGGTTCCGGTCAGCACCGCTGACTGGGCTGTTAAAAGTACGGCCAGCGGCACAGTGGGGACCAGAGCTAAGGCAGGCTCCCTACCTGCCCTGGTTCCACACGGCTCCCAGAAGCAGCTGCCAGGTCCCTGCACCCCTAGACACATGGGTGGCCAGGGAGGCGCTGCACGCTGACCCCGCCCCAAGGGCCAGCTCCACAGCTCCCATTGGCCAGGAACCGCAACCAATGGGAGCTGCGGGGGCAGCGCCTGCAGGCACGAGAGCAGCACGCACGGCCTCCCTGGCTGCCCGTGCGACAATGACTTGTTTATATTGCTCTATATATTATACACTGAAATGTAAGTACAATGTTTATATTCCAGTCGATATATTTTATCATTATATGGTAAAAATGAGAAAGTAAACAACTTTTCAGTAACAGCGTGCTGGGACACCTTTGTGTGTCTAAGTTTGTAAGCAAGTCGTTTTTCAGTGAGGTGCAACTTGGGGGTCCGCAAGACAAATCAGACTCCTGAAAGGGGGACAGTCGACTGGAAAGGTTGAGAGCCGCTGCTCTAGGCTACACTGTCTCCCTGTTCAGGAAAGGCATTCTAAGCCTTTTTGACTTTGAGTGGGACTCAAGCAAAATCTTAAGGGTTCTCCCCAGCTCGGGAGAGCAACTACTAGTTAACTGCTTAAACACTGGCCCTCTTTTCTTTTCCCTTCTTTCCCCCACAAAGCTGGAATTCTACCTAAGGACATTGCTTTGCTGGTGGCATGAACAGCATGTGGTGCCGATTAAAGCAGAGGCAAAGAAATGAGACTATGTTACTCGGTGGCGGGTTTTATTTTTTCCGGTAACTGTTCTCTGCTGAACTTGTGGACAATGGCAGCGCACATGGAATGCACTGGCAGCCTTAGCACACGCCGCTTCGACACAGATTGTTTCACGCTGAGCCCTCAGCTAACTTTGCTCCCTTCGCTTTAAAGGCGACTTTCCTTGGTTTTTATTTCTTATCGCAACTGAGGGCTTTATGGGGTGAGGAAATGGCAAAACAAGGACATCTTTATTACATCCCGCTTTTTGTTTTCCTTTATTTCTCCTTTTGTTTTACTTGTCTCCAGACACTGAGCAAGTTTAATAGCTGATGTAACTGGGAAAAACTAATAAACAGAATCATTTGATTAACAAAATAGCAAAGGCCAACCTAGCTTGGCCGAACTCTCTAAAAACCTCCATTCAAAGGATCTGAGGGAGGTTATGGAAAGAATTTCCAGTCGTATAATAGAAAATTTGGATCGGCGTTATCGGGGATAGCAGAAGAATATCAGCAATGGAAAGGGACTGATCAGACTCCCATTAATTATCTTCGTAATATCATCGGATCTATGAGCCTAGTCATGGAGCAGGGCCCTATTGTGCTAGGCACAGTACAAAAACCATTCCATTAAAGTCAATGGAAAGATTTCAGTGGAATGGGAGTAGTATCAGACCTTTATAGATTCATAGATACTAAGGTCAGAAGGGACCATTATGATCATCTAGTCTGACCTCCTGCACAACGCAGGCCACAGAATTTCACCCACCCACTCCAGAGGAAAAGCAGAGGAAGCCGAGGAAAGGGAGCCAGGTCTTCTGGATTCTATTCCTGGCATTGCTGATGCAGACCGTGGGCAAATCGCCTAACATACCATGCATCAGTTTATGTGTCTGTGAAATGGGATTCTTAATACTGGCCTACCAGCACTGGGGCATCAGAAGACTTTGTTAAAATCTCCATCTTACACTGCCGACCATGGCTTTGGGAGACAGCACAATAGATCTCTGTGTTGGCAATTTACAAACGTAGGTACCCGATGTTAGGCTTCTAAAGTCATACTTAGGTATTTAAATAAATGGCCTGATTTGAAGAGGTGTTCAGCAGCTGCAACTCGGATTGGGATCTGGGGCTGCAGAGCACTTCTGAAAATAGGCTGCTTATTTTGGGGCCAAAAAATGGATGAAGGTGCCTGCCTTCGGGTATTCAAACTGGTAAATTCTGGCCTGTATTTATCTCCTGTTTTGAAGGGAACTAGTGACATAAGAATTGCTAGATTGGGTCAGACCAGGGGTTCTTCTAGGCCAGTATCCTATCTTTGACAGAGCCCAGTACCAACTGCTTCAGAGGATGGTACTAGAAATGTTAGAGTAGGCAGTAGTGGGATAACCTGACCCCACAAGATGTGTCTTCCTGACCCCCACTAGTTAGAAGTCAGCTGAAGCCCTGAAGCATGAGGGTTTCATGCTGAGGTCATTCTGATCTCTTCCAGAAGTGAGTTTCACGGTCCCAGGCCAGTATACAAGAAAGCTCCACCTCCTGCACGCACAATTCTGATTCTGGAGGCTGGCCATTCTATCAGTCCAGTGGAACATAGCTGTCATGAAAGGCAATGATCATGCAGGGTGACGTGGTCCCTCTGGGAACTTAGGCGGATCCTCTGGAAAGCTTTGAAGATGAGGCCCAAAATCTTGACTCTTTAAGCCATGTAAAGTGCTTTGAGATCCTCAGGCGGAAGGTTCATGGTAGGTGTAAATTATTACGATGATTTAATTAATATGCAAATATTTTCATCTTAAAATGATCCTTCCTTCAAGACTTATTAGAAAGAAAGAAAGAAAGAAAGATCTCATAGGGAGCAAAATAAAAAACAGTGAAATTCAATTACTTCTTCTAATATGACTGCATGAGGCACTGCATTACATGCTTTACTAAGATCCTGATACATCACAGCCACTGAGTTTCCTTATATCAACAGAAAACTTCCACAAACAGAGGGAAACAGCTTATTATGGAGACAGCATCTCCAGCTACAAGCAAAACCAAATAAGAATCTTTATCAAAGGTCCAGGAGAACAATTCTAATAGAGGTCAATGAGAGGACGGTGGAAGTGGGGGGCAGGGGGTGGATAGCTGCTTATCAAAGCTTGGAAACACTGTAAGGAGGAGGAACCTGGCTAGGAAATCGTTCCTGCTTTGGCAGCAGGCAGTTCTTCTCCTGTCCTCCTAGCAATGGGCATGAAAATACATCAAAGGCATTATTCAAAAAGGGGGGGGGGGTCATCTTTTCCTTCCATTACAATTTAACAGGAGTGTTCCCAATTATTCTTTATTCTAAATCCAGGATTTGCCTGTGGTATAAGACCTCAGATGTCATGGTGTGCCAACTGTTGATAATTGATTAGCAGCCACCATACATAGCTGATCTCTCTATAATATAAAGATTCTATTTGTTAAGAAAACCCCTGCGGTAGAAGCCAGTTTGCTTGGCTAAGCACTTGAAAGTCAGGAAGTACCTGGTTAAGGTCTTGATTATGAGAGATGAGCAAAAATGTTCATCCAAGCCTGTTTTCAGTGGCAAATGCAGATTCAGTGACATCAAAACAGTCAGTTAGTTCATGTCAATTTTGCCAAATTGTTTGTTTAGAGGGAAAAAATCCTGAAAACCAAAAACTGTTTTAAATGTTTCAATTGTTCAGTTTGAAACAACTTTGTGTTTAAAAATGTCCCTGTCCTTGAAAAGTAACCCACATTGAAAAATGGTAAAAAAAAATTGAAAGGAGACATTTTGAAAAGATTAAAATAAAAGAGTTCCTTTGAGCCAAAACTAATTATTTTTCAACTTTTTGATTTGTCGCTAATTTTAAAAAAATTCGTTCTCGGGCTGACCCGAAATATCCCCCCCCCCAATTTTTCAAAATTGCCAATGAAATGAAAAATCCATGATTGGCCCAACTCTAGTTATTATTGTTGTTGTTGTTTCTATTGTCATAGGGCCTATAGATCTCAGTCATGGCTCCATTGTGCCAGGTACTGGACACGCCCGCTACCCCAAAGAATCTCAATAGAGTATTTAGACCATACACAACCAGAGACCAGCCATGAGCTGGCTTACATAGCCGCACAAGTGAGTAACGGGGTGTACGGTGTTACTTTCCTTGCATGGGCTGCCCGGGTGACAAGTCACAGTGCCGCTGTTCCCCCTCCCACACAGGGGGGCTGGGAGTGAGTGGAACTTTGACGGTGCCACTCCCCTACAAAGGGCCAGCTGGCTCCTTCGAGCTGGCATGGCGTGGAAAACCAGCTGCGCCAGGAAAAGCACAATACGGCCCCATCTCTGTTCCTGGGTCAGCCTAGTTAAGTGCCCATCCGCCTTACTCAGGGAAGAGAGCCGGGTGCCAACCTAGCCCCAGATGGGGAGGAAGGGTGAAGACAAGACAACAGGTGAGAATGCACATGTTAAGTCACCGTGATCTCGGTTGCTGGCTACCTCACTTCACACCCGCTGACAGCTCCCCTGCTCAGAAGGAACAGCTGCTTATGGTTGGATTCTGCCACTTTTTGCCTGGAGCAGAAGGAGAGATTCAGGGCCTTTATTCTTCAGCCTTAATGTTGCAAGTGTTAATTTGAAATATGTGATGATCTATGCCCAGAGTTGTCTCCTCTCAGGCCAGCACCTCCCAGGGACTGTGGCGCTCCAGTGCAATTTCCTTCTTGACCTCTTAAACCCTGTACATTACATTAAATCAACACCCTGGCTCTACCAGCCTGGCAGTGGATCAGCAGGGGGTTTACGCCAAGAGCCTCCGTTAAACTGTCATTCTTGTTTTAGTGGGGCGGGGGTGGGGGGGGGATGGAAATCAGGAAGAAAAATAGAAAGCTGGCTTCACAGGCTGAAGTTCAGCTTGGAAATCAAAGCTGACTTCAGGACATTAAAACAGCACCGGTAACGCCCTTACATTTCATTGCATCTCTGTGGGTTCAGCTAATGGAAACTGCGGCAGCAATCCGCGCTGAGCTTGTTCATTGTGTTAGTGGGGGAATGGTTTTTTCGTAAAAAAAACCCCAATCATCATAAAGAAAAGGAAGAACAATGCACAGGGCTCCTCATCCCAACCTATCCCTGAGTGCTCTGCGGAGGGCCTGTAAAGGGATCGCTGTGGTTTAAATGCAGCCGTTCTGCAATGGAAGGCGATAGCCCTTCGGTGCCAGCGGTACTGAGCACTAATGCTGTAGGAAAGGAAGTGAGGAATAGAGCTGAGTGAAGCATCTGCAGTGAAGATTATATTCAGTAAATTCAGGATGCAATACTGCAAAGGCTTCAAAACATGCATAACGACAGACCCACAAGTAATCCCACTGTCTTGCTGGAAGGCAGTGTGGCCTAGTGGCTAGGACACAGGACTGGAAGGCACAG
Organism: Chelonia mydas; assembly: GCF_015237465.2. Lineage (NCBI taxonomy): Eukaryota > Metazoa > Chordata > Testudines > Cheloniidae > Chelonia > Chelonia mydas. The sequence goes on from NC_057850.1 coordinate 256,872,412, forward strand.
ATTCTATTCCTGGCTCCGCTTGTGACCACTTGGCTGCTCTTCGCCCATCTTGTCTATGTGCAGTGTAAGCTCGCTGTAAGTACTATGTATACGTACAGCACCTAGCGCAATGGGGCCTGTGTCTGGTCTGGGGCCTCGTGGTGCTCTGCTGTGACACAAATAATAATGAACTCACTCCTCTGGAACATAAAGCTGGTTTGGCTGGCAAGTGGAAGGATTCCCCGGTGTAGGGGGTGTGTTTGGGGGACAAGGCTAAGGTGTGCATAGGCCCCCAGAGATCCCTAACTACCTACATAGCCCCTGTTTAGAGCAGCCCAGGGGTTGCCCTGCTGTATGCTGGAGACTAGGACAGGGCGCAAATGGGGCATGAAGTTGGCTGAAGCTAGTTCGTTTTTTGCATTTCAGCCCATCTCCAGTGATGAACAGCACTTTGGACATGGCGTATAGTAAAATGGTCATCAAGTCATTAACAGGGGGACTCAGAGTATTATGGGTTGGCGCCATGCAGCACCCCCTCCCTTACTGCCTCTTTAGTTAGCGTGCATTTTCCCTCCACTCTGTGGGTGTGTAGTTGCATAAAGCAGCACGTTCCCAGCCTGCAGCCCTGCAGATCCAGGGCATCTCTTGTGCACCTAGCACCACCTTTACAAAGTTGGTGTGGAGGAAAAACACAAGAATGGCTACTTATGGGGAATTAGAGGCTTTCAAGGCAGCAAACGAGGATTGGCAGCGAGATATCGAAAGCCGGCACCACAGAGAGCAATTTTTCTTCATGTCTCTGGCAGCAAATACCTTCTCCCTCTTATGGAGTGTCTCACAACCTCAGGAGCCAGGAGACAGACGTTGAGAAGACCTGCAAAAGATCTTAACAGAGCAAAGCCAAACATTATGGTAGCATCATGTTTCAAGTTTCATAGCAGACTAAGGAGGCAAGGTGAAAGTGCAGCTGTAAATGATGGAGTCTCTGTAACGAAGTCTTTAAACCGTGATTTGAGGACTTCAGTAACTCAGCCAGAGGTTAGGGGTCTGTTACAGGAGTGGGTGGGTGAGGTTCTGCGGCCTGCGATGTGCAGGAGGTCAGGCTAGATGATCATGATGGTCCCTTCTGGCCTCAAAAGCTATGAGTCTTTGAGCTGGGCATGTGCCAGAGCTAAAAAGAAATGTCATTTGACCAGCATCTGGAGCCAAGGCCCCTCTCACCATGAAATCCTTATGGCTTTTGATCTGAAGGCTCATTCACACCCTAGCACACTGGGTTTCAACCTTTTTTCATTTGCGCACCTGCCAAAAATTTTGAATGGAGATGCGGACCCCTTTGGAAATCTTAGATGTCGTCGCCGGACGCCCAGGGTCTGCGGACCACAGTTTGAAAATCACTGCCCTCGCATCACAAAGGGGCACTGATTCAGTGGGAAGGAAGAGCACCACTTGCTGAGCTGTGCTCAAATTTGTTCCCTTTGCGCTGCTGTTGAGTGGAACAACATCTTCCAATTCAAACTAAGAGGGACAACCGGCAGGGATTCTCTCTAAAGCAAGGTGCCAGCATGCAAGATGAGCCGTCTTGCATAAAATCCTTGGAAAATAAACCAGAAGAGTTGAACGGGAACCAGAGAACGAGTGTGAATCAGTATTTTCCCTTGAACCGGAACCATAATTTTGTCCTACTTATTGAACCTGAACTGGAGCTGGTAACCGGTTAAAATAAATCTTTCAAGCTCAATATTTTAAAAAACAACCGTGATCTTATTTTCATTATAAAACAAGACGTCCAAACAGGCCTGTGCCGGCTCCCAGAAAGGCCTTGCCCCCGTATACGGAGATGAGAATGAGACGAGAAGGGGGCAAGCCCACAAGAGTAGAGCAGGAGAGGGGAATCTTGGGGAGATGCCTGCACTCAGCATGAGGGAACCAGGGCCCCCAGAGATAAATGAACCATCTCGGAGACTCCCCCACCCCCAGGGGAGAGAAGAGGTGAGATGCTCCCTGGTCCCAAAAGTTAAAATCATAGAATCATAGAATATCAGGATTGGAAGGGACCTCAGGAGGTCACCTACTCCAACCCCCTGCTCAAAGCAGGACCAACCTCAACTAAATCAAAATAACTCCTCAAGCCCAAGGAAAAAGTAAATAGATCCCCAACCCTCCTGCCCTTTAGACAGGCCTCCTCCCACCAGCCCCTGGGGAAGGTCCTCCTCCAGTTACCCCACTTGAGGCAGGGCCCCCCAGACTCCAAACTCAAATTTATCCTCCCGTCGCAGAGGTCCAATATGACGGAGCGACTATGAGAAGATGTTATTTTAGTTCATGCAAACAAATCGTTCATAAAAAAAAGTCATTGGGTTTATTTAACAAACACAAAAACGCAAAGAAAAGCTCATGTAAAGTTAAAAAAATAAACAGTCAAAAATCCAAATAGTTTCAACTCTCTTTTCTTGAATTTACTTCCACTAAGATTGACATTTGATCTGAACCGCTTCGAAGTGGGTTGTGTTTTCTGGGGGGTGGGGGAGCAGGGCTTGAACTGGAATGGACCCCAAACGCACTGAATGCAAATGAACCTGAACCGAAACAAAATAAACACCTTGTTCGACTCCCTGAAACAAACCCAGCTATAGGAAAGACTGCTGAGTAAAGGTGACCTAACGTAGAGTTAAATTCTCAGCTGATGCAGCTTCAGTGACTTCAAAGGAGCTGTGCCAGTCAACCCGTGAACCATTGTAGTCAGGTGTCTTTGAAGCAGTTCTATTCAGCTTCTTACACTGAGCCCATCACCACTGCATCTGAGCACCTTCCACTAACACATTAGACAACGTGTCATGGTTCGTTCCTTCCCGCTCCTACCCTCTTCCCAGAGGGCATTTAAAAGAGTTTCGCCTGTCTAAAAGGATTGCCACTAGGAAACACATGATAAATGTACATGGCGCGACAACCCATGATTTAAACACAACTATGGAAACAAGCCCATAAAGGCAACAGACGCATAAGCCCTGACGTTTGCAAATGATTAAGGCGCAAGCGTGATCTCATACCTGGGAGATATGGTTCCGTTGTACTTGTCAGATTTCAAATGGTATATATTGGAAGCCAAGCAGCCAGCCTTCAAATAAACCCAAACATCTAGGAGACGGGGGAAAGAGAGAGCTGGAAATTTCCATCTTGGTTTTTTAAAGTGAAAATTAATGTCACTCAATGGGAGAAAGCAGCAATAAACACCATATCCGCCTGCTATTTACAAGGGGTGTTCTCCCAGTGGTGTTATTCAGTGGGAGACCTGTCAGAATAAAACCTGAGCTTAGTGCAGATCTCAGCGCTCCTGGTGACATCCTCTGACAGTATTTACCTAAAGCACAGAGTGATTTACGGGCTTCAGAAGTGCACTGGGCAACAAGGAGAAAGGAGAGTTTGTTTGACAAAGCGACTGTGAGACAGCTTGCTCCTTTTGTTATCAGCATAGGTGGCAGGTAGCAGGATATCTCAGCCGGGGGCCAGCAAAACGGCCTGCAATGCATATTTGTTTCTAGCTAATATTATGCGTTGATTTACACAGCCCCACAGACGTGCAGGCAGTAAAACTGACAGGTTACCAGCAGGAGAGTGGGGTGGGAGGAAGTTTTGTTTCATGGTCTCTGTGTGTATATAATGTCTTCTGCAGTTTCCACGATATGCTATGCATCCGATGAAGTGAGCTGTAGCTCACGAAAGCTCATGCTCAAATAAACTGGTTAGTCTCTAAGGTGCCACAAGTACTCCTTTTCTTATTCCAAGGGTTGACACTGTCATAGCCAAAGCCAGATCACTTTAGTGGTATCAGTAGACCCCTTGCAGGCCATGGGAGCACTGGTTTATCCACGAGGGCCCGATTCAGAGCCCATTGGGGTGGTTGGAGGCCTTCCATTGACCCCAATGGGTCGGTTCAGGCCACACGGCCTGATTCTGCAAACGCCCATTTAAGTGATCCTGACATTTTAAACTGGTTTTAACCACGTAATGTTCTTCTGAGCTGTTGGCTCCCAGCCTTGGTAGACCAAGGCTTGTAACACTGCTGTAGCCTGGAAGCAACGTGGGCCCAGCTAACAGCTAAGAATAAATGGACACAAATCAGACATCAAGAATTGTAACATTCAAAAACCAGTAGGAGAGCACTTCAATCTCCCTGGACACTTGATAACAGACTTAAAAGTGGCCATTCTTCAACAAAAAAAACCTTCAAAAACAGACTCCAACGAGAAACTGCAGAACTGGAATGAATTTGCAAACTGGGCACCATCAAATTAGACCTGAATAAAGACTGGGAGTAGCTGGGTCACTACAAAAAGTAATTTTCCCTCTGTTGATACTCACACCTTCTTGTCAACTGTTGAGAATAGGCCACTTCCACCTCGACTGAATTGGCCTCATTAGCACTGACCCCCCCCACACTTGGTAAGGCAACTCCCATTTTTTCATGTGCTGTAATATATATACTGCCTACTGTATTTTTCACTATATGCATCTGATGAAGTGGGTTATAGCCCCCGAAAGCTTATGCCCAAATAAATGTGTTAGTCTACACTACGAAATTAGGTCGATATTATAGAAGTCGATTTTTAGAAATCGATTTTATACAGTTGATTGCGTATGTCCACACTAAGTACATTAAGTTGGCGGAGTGCATCCTCACTACCGTGGCTAGCATCGACTTACGGAGCGGTGCACTGTGGGTAGCTATCCCACAGTTCCCGCAGTCTCCACCACTCATTGGAATTCTGCCTTAAGTGCCCAATGCCTGATGGGGCAAAAACATTGCCGCGGGTGGTTTTGGGTACATGTTGTCAGTTGCCCCTCTCTCCGTGAAAGCAACGGCAGACAATCGTTTTGTGCTTTTTTTCCGCGCAGACACCATACCATGGCAAGCGTGCAGCCCGCTCAGCTCACCAACACCGCCGCTGTTGTGTCCTGGGTAGCTACTGGTGCAGTAGGACTGCTAATGTCGTCATCCACCGCAACTCTGCTCTGCTGCTATTGTCTCAATAGCGAATTTCTCCATGTTGTCTGTCATGGGCTCCCGGGTACATTTGTTCTTCCTCAGGAAATGTGCATGGTGCTAACCGTCACCCTCCACCGCTTCCGCTGCAACTCTGCTCTCCTGCAGACGCCATACCACGGCAAGCATGGAGCCCACCCAGATCACCGCAGCAGTTGTGAGCACTGTAAACACCTCACGCATTATCCTGCAGTATGTGCAGAACCAGAACCTGCAAAAGCAGGAGAGGAGGTGACGGCAGCGTGGTGACGAGAGTGATGAGGACATGGACACAGACTTCTCTCAAAGCATGGCCCCGGCAATTTGGACATCCTGGTGGCAATGGGGCAGGCTCATACCGTGGGACACCGATTCTGAGCCTGGGAAACAAGCACAGACTGGTGGGACCGCATAGTGTTGCAGGTCTGGGACGATTCCCAGTGGCTGCGAAACTTTCGCCTGCGTAAGGGCACTTTCATGGAACTTTGTGACTTGCTTTCCCCTGCCCTGAAGTGCAAGAATACCAAGATGAGAGCAGCCCTCACAGTTCACAAGCAAGTGGCGAAAGCCCTCTGGAAGCTTGCAATGCCAGCCAGCTACCGATCAGTCGGGAATCAATTTGGAGTGGGCAAATCTACTGTGGGGGCTGCTGTGATCCAAGTAGCCAACGCAATCACTGAGCTGATGCTATCAAGGGTAGTGACTCTGGGAAATGTGCAGGTCATAGCGGATGGCTTTGCTGCAATGGGATTCCCTAACTGTGGTGGGGCCATAGACGGAACGCATATCCCTGTCTTGGGACCGGAGCACCTTGGCAGCCAGTACATAAACCGCAAGGGGTTTTCAATGGTGCTGCAAGCACTGGTGGTTCACAAGAGTCATTTCACCGACATCAACGTGGGATGGCCGGGAACGGTACATGATGCTCACATCTTCATGAACTCTGGTCTGTTCGAACAGCTGCAGGAAGGGACTTACTTCCCGAGACCAGAAAATAACTGTTGGGGATGTTGAAATGCCTATAGTTATCCTTGGGGACACAGCCTCCCCCTTAATGCCATGGCTCATGAAGCCATACGCAGGCAGCCTGGACAGTAGTCAGGAGCTGTTCAACTACAGGCTGGTAGACTGTGCATTTGGACGTTTAAAAGCGCGCTGGAGCAGTTTACTGACTCATTTAGACCTCAGCTAAACCAATATTTCCATTGTTATTGCTGCTTGCTGTGCGCTCCACAATACCTGTGAGAGTAAGGGGGAGACGTTTATGGCAGGGTAGGAGGCTGAGGCAAATCGCCTGGCCACTGATTACGCGCAGCCAGACACCAGGGCGATTAGAAGAGCACAGCAGGGCACGCTGCTCATCAGAGAAGCTTTGAAAACCAGTTTCATGGCTGACCAGGCTATGGTGTGACAGTTCTGTTTGTTTCTCCTTGATGAAAACCCGCCCCCTTCATTCTACTTCCCTGTAAGCCAACCACCCTCCCTGCTTCAATCACCGCTTGCAGAGGCAGTAAAGTCGTTGTTGTTTCAAAATCATGCATTCTTTATTAATTCATCACACAAATAGGGGGATAACTGCCAAGGTAGCCTGGGAGGGGTTGGGGAGGAGGGAAGTACAAGGCCACACTGCACTTCAAAACTTATTGAATGCCAGCCTTCTGCTGCTTGGGCAGTCCTCTGGGGTGGAGTGGTTGGGTGCCCGGAGGGCCCCCCCCCCGCATTCTAGAGCGTCTGGGTGAGGAGGTTATGGAACCTGGGGAGGAGGGCAGGCGGTTACACAGGGGCTGCAGCAGCAGTCTGTGCTCCTGCTGCCTTTCCTGCAGCTCCACCAGACGCCGGAGCATATCAGTTTGATCCCCCAGTAGCCTCAGCATTGCATCCTGCCTCCTCTCATCATGCTGCCGCCACCTCTCCTCTTGCTCCCGCAACCTCTCATCTTGCTCGTCCCTCCTGTCCTTGTGTTCATTTTCTGCTTTCCTGGACTCTGCCATTGTTTGCCTCCACGCATTCTGCTGAGCTCTTTCAGTGCGGGAGGATTGCATGAGCTCAGAGAACATTTCATCCTGAGTGCGTTTTTTTCACCTTCTTATCTGTGCTAGCCTCTGGAACGGAGATGATAGTGGCAGCATTGAAACATTTGAAGCTGCGGGAGGAAAAAAAGGGAGAGTAGTATTTAAAGAGACACATTTTAGAGAACAATGGGTAGACTCTTTCATGATGAACCAAGCTGTTAATATTACATAGCACATGTGCTTTTGGTACAAGGTCGCATTTTGCCTCTTATATTGGAGGGCCTGCCAGTTTGGCGTGAGAGATCACACACGCAGGGCCGGGCAACAGAATTCGGATTGCAGGCAGCCATGGTAAGCCACAGTCTTTCGGCTTCTTCGACCTTCATAACATGTGGGAATGGTTTCAAACAGCAGCACCCTCCTTTCCCATACCAAGCACCTGTTGGGTTGGCCATTTAAAAGGAGGGGCTGCGGTTTTCGGGTTAACGTGCAGCACAAACCCAACTAACCTCCCCACACACACACAACTCTCTGGGATGATCACCGTCCTGAGGATAACACAGAGAGATAAAGAACGGATGTTGCTTGAATGCCAGCAAACACCGGAACCATACGCTGCCAGGCTTTGTTATGCAATGATTCCAGACTACGTGCTACTGGCCTGGAGTGGTAAAGTGTCGTACCATGGAGGACGGAATAAGGCTGCCCGCCCCAGAAACCTTTTGCAAAGGCTTTGGGAGTACCTCCTGGAGAGCTTCATGGAGATGTCCGTGGAGGATTTCCGCTCCATCCCCAGACATGTTAACAGACTTTTCCAGTACCTGTACTGGCCGCAAATGCATCCCAAGTCTTCAGGGCAAATTAATTATTAAACACGCTTGCTTTTAAACCATGTATTATATTTACAAAGATACACTCACCAGAGGTGCCTTCTCCGGCTTCATGGTCCGGGAGCCCGCCTTGGGAGGGTTGGGAGGGTATTGGCTCCAGCGTGCTAAACAGTTCCTGGCTGCTGGGGAGAATGGTTTCTCCGCTTGCCTGATGTGCGCTATCCTCCTCCTCCTCCTCATCTTCCTCATCCACAAAATCCTCATCGCTGTTGCATGAGACTCCCCCCTTGCAGGTGTCCAGGGACAGGGGTGGGGTAGTGGTAGGGGCCCCCCCTAGAATTGCATGCAGCTCATCATAGAAGCAGCATGTCTGGGGCTCTGATCCGGAGCAGCCGTTTGCCTCTTTGGTTTTTCGGTAGGCTTGCCTGAGCTCCTTAATTTTCACGTGGCACTGCTGCGGGTCCCTGTTATAGCTTCTGTCCATCATGCCCTTGGAGATTTTTGCAAATATTTTGGCATTTCGTCTTTTGGAACGGAGTTCTGATAGCACGAATTCATCTCCCCATACAGCGATCCAATCCAGTACCTCCCGTTCAGTCCATGCTGGAGCTCTTTTGCGATTCTGGGACTGCATGGTCACCTGTGCTGATGAGCTCGCCACGCTGGCCAAACAGGAAATGAAATTCAAAAGTTCCCGGGGCTTTTCCTGTGTACCTGGCTGGTGCATCTGAGCTGAAAGTGTTGTCCAGAGCGGTAATAATGGAGCACTCTGGGATAGCTCCCGGAGGCCAATACCGTCAAATTGCATCCACACTACCCCAAATTCGACCTGGCGATGTCGATTTCAGCACTAATCCCCTCGTCAGGGAGGAGTACAGAAATCGATTTTGAGAGCCCTTTAAGTCGACAAAAATGGCTTCGTCGTGTGGATGGGTGCAGGGTTACATTGATCTAACGCTGCTAAATTCGACCTAAACACGTAGTGTAGACCAGGGCTAAGGTGCCACAAGGACTCCTCGTTGTTTTAACTCAGGCACTGTCTCTTCTTAATCCTCACTGTGTTCTCCAGAGTTTGCTTATCTGGACCCATTGTCTTGCCTTCCTGTTAGTTTCCTAACAGCCCTGCTGCTAAACTAAACCCACACACGTGTGCAGTAAACAACCCAATAACCCAGTGTAGCCACAGAGTAACTATCCCAATGAACCAGTCACATACAGTATTCAAAGCTTATCACAGCTCAGCCCTGCACCCTTCAAAGCCTCATCCTCTCTGCTAAGGGCTGAGGTACCCATCAGTCCTGCACCATGCCCATCTCTTGTGAAATCAGAAGATGCCAAGTGAGAATCAACCACTTGAAACAGAGGCCCGGGGTCTCCTCTCGGCACCCCTAAACCTCCCTGTTGAAAAGCAGTTGCCACTGCCTGGCAATGCTATTTCCACTGGGGCAGGTCTCAGCACCCAGAACACAGTGCAGTTCCAAAGCCTTTGAACTTTATTGCTCCCATAAAAACGCTCCCTTGGGTTGTTTTAGGATATATGCCCATCCTTGGAGGTGTTCAATAAAATGCTGTGTGGGTGGCAAGCTGGACGAGCTTTGTAAAATGTATGTAATTTATAGCATGCAAATAGAGGGGACTGGCTGGCTCAGAGGGGTGGTAAATCAGATACAGGACAGGTGTTCAACTATCGGCAATGCATAATAGAAAATGACAAGAAGGATCATGTTTGCAAGTGAGCAAATGCCAAATATTGTTGGTTCTGCCTATAAATGTGTCTTCAGAATTGTCACTCGGTGAAAGATTGTCAGACACTGAGGAGGTTCCAAGTCTTTACCATTCAAGACTATGTCCTAGGGACAAATTCTCGGTGACACAAAGTTAAAACAAAGCCCCTTCTTTTATGTACAGCGTCATAAATATCCACTGTTTACGCTTCATACCCCAGCAGACATCCAAAAGTTACTGAGGAACTAGAAGAAGTAATAGAATTAGAGCCCAGCCAGAAAAATTCCACTATAGAATTCTCTCCCTCTGCTCGCTCTCTCATTCATTCCTCCCTCTGGCCTCTGTCTCCCTAGAAAACAGGATTCAGAGTACGCCGACCCTACAGTCAGAGGTGTGACTGCAGCACTGCCGCGGCTTCACTGCTGATGTTGTTCAAGCTAGCTAGGTCAAAGTTGGTATGGGTGTGTCAACATGTGTGACAGTCACACCTCTCTGATGGCAGTGTAGACATACCCACTGTGTGCCAGACCCTGAGCTAACGTTAACCAGCATAGTTCCACAGTAATCAATGGAGCTAAACTGATGTATACCTGCTGAGGCTTTGTACGTCTGCAGAGCAGGATCGACACATAGCCCATCCAAGAATTCCAGGCTCATCACGATTCTGAGAGGGCGTCCTCCAAGGATCCCAAAATAACCTTCAGAGCTTTCACAAGGTGACACTGAATGCATTGTGATGACATTGCATCTGAACTCATTCAGGGTGGGGAGTTCATGAGGTTAACTGACTGGCCCCAGCATTTGGAAGGTCGTTCACAATTCTGTTGACATTGTGTGAGTCCGACTAGAAGCCGGCTCACTCCGAGGGGCTAACTGGCAGACAAAGCAGTAAAAACTTAACTTTGTCACTACATTAAATAGAGGAGACTTTGAATACATAGAAGGTGGCTGAGCAATTGAGTGATAAGTTACAATATTTAGAGTCACTTGGATCATAATCATATTTAAATGACAACCAGTTTTAAGAACCTCATTTTCTCATCTCATCTGAATGACAGCACTTGCTGTCCAAGAGGGGGACATATCAAAGCCAATTTTCAGAACAGACCTGTGCTTTATAGACACACACAGGCAGGCCAGGTTTACATTTTAAAGTTTTTCTGGAAAAACTTATGTTGGTTAGGGGTATGATTTGGGATTGTTTTTTTTTACAACATAGTTATGCCAGTAAAAGCTCTTGAGTAGGTCACCAAACTGGCATACACTAGACTAGTGTCTAAACAGGAGGATTCCACCAGGCTAGTATACCATTATAGCTATACCAGCAAATAGAACTGGGCAAAATTGTTCACACACACCCACAAAATTGGCAAAATAAAGCAGATTCAGTGACACCAAAATGTTTCACAGATTCGTGTCAATTATGCCACACTGGCCATTTTAAAAAAAAAATCCAAGACCAATCTAAATGTTTTGTTTTGACTTTTTCTAAACGAAAGTGTTTGGTTTTTCGGTTGGAAACAGCTTCTGGTTTCAAAATGTCCTTGAACTTTATTTTAAAAGATTCCAACACATTTTAAAATTGGCCAAATCAAAATGAGACAAACCACTTTGTTCGACCCAAAATGAAATATGTCTGGACTTTTCGAGCTATCAAGAATGTCTGGTTTTGGTCTGACCCCAAATGAATTTCTTTTCCCTCCAACTTTTTGAAATTGCCAATTAACAGAAAAATCCATTTACACTCATCTCTGCCAGCAAAGGTCTTTAAGTGTAGGCTTCATCCTAAAGAACTGATTCATTTTGGTTCCTTGGAATACTTCCTTTCCTTGAATGGAGTAGTGAGGAGGAGCATGTGTCACTTGTCTATGTGTATGTTCGCGTACAGACCAAGAGAAGAAAATGAGCCTATTGCACGTTCAGGGTCAAATCCTAAACTGGTGTAAATTATTGAATCTCCTTGGATTTTAATCACACTATGGCGATTTACTCCAGCTCAGGATCTGTCCCCCACCCCATTTATTGAGGTTGCAAAACTCTATTGAGTAATTTCCTCACACTTGAAGATTTCTTTGATTGCCGAGATCTCACCAAATCCATGCGGGGGGGTTGAGATTGCAAGGTGCTGTGTGTCTCCACAATAGAGACTTTCAATGACAAACGGGCACTTGTTTTCCAGCAGGGAAGATGGAACACAAGCCAGCAGCTCACAGATGGAGGCAAAGAAGCTGACACTACACAAAGGGAATGGAGTACCAACAGAGGGGAAAGCATCCAGAGAGCATTAAATGGGATTACTCCTTAGTTACTATAGCAGAATCAAATTTCCTAGCCTGTCTGGGCCTCATCCAGAGCCCACTGGAGTCAACAGAAGTCTGCAGTATAGATTTGTACTGGGAGGAGGACAAAACTTACCATAAAGTCTCTAGAACTGAGCTAAAAGAAAAGGAGGACTTGTGGCACCTTAGAGACTAACAAATTTATTTGAGCATAAGCTTTCGTGAGCTACAGCTCACTTCATCGGATGCATTCAGTGGAAAATACAGTGGGGAGATTTATATACACAGAGAACATGAAACCATGGGTGTTACCATACACACTGTAACAAGAGAGTGATCAGGTAAGTTTCAGAGTAACAGCCGTGTTAGTCTGTATTCGTAAAAAGAAAAGGAGTACTTGTGGCACCTTAGAGACTAACCAGTTTATTTGAGCATGAGCTTTCGTGAGCTACAGCTCACTTCATCGGATGCATAGCATATCGTGGAAACTGCAGAAGACATTATATACACACAGAGACCATGAAAGTTTTGTTTCATGGTCTCTGTGTGTATATAATGTCTTCTGCAGTTTCCACGGTATGCTATGCATCCGATGAAATGAGCTGTAGCTCACGAAAGCTCATGCTCAAATAAACTGGTTAGTCTCTAAGGTGCCACAAGTACTCCTTTTTTTTTTGATCAGGTAAGGTGAGCTATTACCATCAGGAGAGCGGGGTGGCGCGGGGGGCGAACTTTTGTCATGATAATCAAGGTGGGCCATTTCCAGCAGTTGACAAGAACGTCTGAGGAACAGCGGCCTCTCATTGGAGTCTGTTTTTGAAGAACTGAGCTGCCTCTCATGGGGGTAGCTTTTAAAGTGGATGGAAAGGTTATGGGTAGGGCCCTGCCAAATTCATGGCCATGAAAAACACGTCATGGACCCATGAAATCTGGTCTTCCCCATGAAATCTGATCTTTTGTGTGCTTTTACCCTGTACTATACGGGTTTCACAGGGGAGACCAGCGCTTCTCAAATGGGGGGCCCTGACCCAAAAGGGAGTTGCAGGGGGATTGCAAGGTTATTTTAGGGGCATCACAGTATTGCCACCCTTACTTCTGCGCTTCCTTCAGAGCTGGGCGGCCGGAGAGCGGCAGATGTTGGCTGGGCACCCAGCTCTGAAGGCAGCACCCTGCCAGCCGCAGCGCAGAAGTAAGGGTGGCAATACCAGACCAGGCCATCCTTACCTCTGCGCTGCGGCTGGCAGTGGCTCTGTCTTCAGAGCTGGGCTCCCGGCCAGCAGCTGCCGCTCGCCAGCTGCCCAGCTCTGAAGGCAGCACCCTGCCAGCAGCAGGGCAGAAGTAAGGGTGGCAGTACTGCAAGCCCGCCTACATAACCTTGCAACCCCGCCCGCCCACAAGTCCTTTTTGGGACAGGACCCCTACACTTACAGCACTGTGAAATTTCAGACTTAAACAGCTGAAATTATAAAATTTGCCATTTTAAAAATCCTATGACCGTGAAATTGACCAAAATAGCCCGTGAAGTTGGTAGGGCCCTAGCTATGGGTCATTGAGGGACTCTGCACTCAAATATTAGGGTGATGGGCCACAGTATAACACCCTGCAATAAGAGAGGGAGAGGTAAAGCCATTTCCATTCCGACTGTCCCATCTTAGCCCTAGTGGTCTTGGACCTGCGTCTCATTTGCACTAAGGCAGCTTCACGCTGCTTTGGCAGCATAAATCATCTTTACACCCATTTTAAGGATCCTTACCAAGACCTTAGTATAAACGGAGGCTCAGGTCATAGAATCATAGAATATCAGGGTTGGAAGGGACCTCAGGAGGTCATCTAGTCCAACCCCCTGCTCAAAGCAGGACCAATCCCCAATTAAATCATAAGGTCCCTTATCTCCGGGCGAGGACTGCAAAACGGTGGCCATTAGGCCAATTGTCATTTACCCCAAAGGTGCTGTGACAGCAGAACCTACCTAGCCCAATGGGCTGCGACAGTAATATAAATAATAAATCAAAGGCACCTTCAAGGCAGCATAAATACAATTTGTGCTCCCTTTAATGACCCTTTCCTCTGCTGGAGAGGTGCATAGCCTAAAGGCGCAGGAGCCCTCTAATATTTATCCTTCGCAACAGAAAATTGCCTTTGCTCTCCTGTGTTTTACAAACAGCTACTCTCTTGTACGTGCGTGACAGAAAATGTGTCAACATCTTGTGGCTGGTTTGCTAAATACTTTAGACTGACGGGAAAGAGTCACAATTGATTTAAAAAAAAAAATCTAACTCCCCCACCCACCCACTCCTCCAAAAATTAAATACATCCAATTGTTTTAAAAGCGGTCCCCTCTTCAGTTTTCCAGTTAAGCCATGTTGTCGCTAGGAAAAAGGTCAGTGTAAACCCTACAGTCCCACATAGTCTTTAACTCGACCTGCTAACTCGTGTGACTCCTACAAACTGCCTTGACTTCACTTGGATTTTACCTCATGTTAATTAACTGTAGATTCATAGAGTTTTAAGGTCTGAAGATACCATTAAATCATCTAGTCCGATCTCCTGTATATCACAGGCCATTAAATTTCCCCCAGTTAGCTAACTCATGTTAAGAATACACCGTTTTTCCTAGTGAAGACAAGGCCTGAGAGGCTCAAAGATCTGGATAAGCACAAATAAGCTGCACACAGGTGAGCTAAACCTTGGCTTTCTGGGCTAGGATTTACGTGGTTTTAGGAGCATGTTATATAACTATGCTCATAAAAGCTCCCTTTTCACACCAGCCAAGGAAGCCATCCTAGAACCGTGCCAGCCACCACGGCATCTAACCTCGATTGCAGCTAGGCCCGTTTCTGAGCCAGCGTGGGCATAGCATCAGTATAAAATTTAAAGAGGTGCCAATGGGTGTGGGTGTTGGGGGGGGAGAAAGCATCGGAAAAGCAGACGAGATAGCCCGAGAAAGGAGGAAGAAGGATGTCATTAAGAAATAAAAGCCACACATGGGAATTAAGGGGGATGTTTTGAGAACTTAACGGGGGGGGGGGGGGAACCACCAAGAGAACTGAACATCTCCCAGTTTGGTCGAGAAGCGCTGCACAAAGGCCGCCTTTTTGGGAGAGGAAGACAAAGTGCTACCTTTTCTGGAATTCGAGGATAAAGACGTCTCTTTCTGGGAATTGTTTACACCTGGACATCAGGGAGCGGACTGAACAGCCAAAAAAGACTGAGGTAACTTTGAAAAAATCTGTGCTGGGACTGTGGGTTTTGTTTTATATTATTTGTTTATTTAAATACGTAAAAAAAAAAAAATGAAGCAGCTAGTGTATGGAGAGATTGAGCTTCGGGGGGCCAAGGTACGTTTTTAGGTTAGTGGTAGCACTATTTATCATTTTAAAGACAAATTTGATTGCCCTGATGGGAATTCACGTCTTCGGGGAAAGCTGCCCAGTTGTCATATTAATCATTGCATTTAGTGTTTTCATTAGGATTTTGGTTTTCGGTTTAGTTTGGGATATTCATTTTTCCCCCCCTTTAAATTCAGCTTCCACTTGCCCGGAGGCTTTGGCCTAGTAATCTTTATGGAATGTTTTTACTCCATTCCCCTCCAAGTCAGGAGTTTTATGAAGGTGATTACCTGTTAGGGCTGCTGTACTTCAGGGTCTGTAACTCTTTCCATGATCGGGGACCTACATTCAAGTGCTTCTTTCTTGGAAGAAAATTAATGCAAGATCATAGAAGGTTAGGGTTGGAAGGGACCTCAGGAGGTCATCTAGTGCAACCCCCTGCTTGAAGCAGGACCGATCCCCAATTTTTGCCCCAGATCCCTAAATGGCCCCCTCAAGGATTGAACTCACAACCCTGGGTTTAGCAGGCAAATGCTCAAACCACGAAGCTATCCCTCCCCCCAAACAAGATAATACTGAACGTTTACTGTATCAGCTCTGGAGCACAGGATATGTATGTATGTGTTACTAATTCATAGATTTTAGAGGCCAGAAGGAGCCATTGTTATTAATTATTAATCATAATAATTTATTTGTATTACTGTAGCACCTAAGAGCCTCAGTCATGGTCCAGGACCCCATTGTGTTGTGACCTTTATTATTACCTAGTCTGACCGGTTTGCTCAAGTGAGTAGATTCCATTGAGGTTACTGAAACTAGTCACCTGAGCAATGTTCATGAATTCACAGACGGGACCATGCTGATCATCTGGTATGGCCTTCTGCACTACACAGGACAAAAAATTTCACCCAGTGATTCCTGCATCAAACACAGAAACTTCTTGCTGAGGATAATTAACCATTACGACAACTTATCTAGGAATGTAAAGGAGTCTCCATCACTCTAAGTCTTTACATTTAAATCTAAGTTTGAATGTCTTTGGCCATGTCTACACTGTGGGGGTAAGTCAACCTAAGTTACGCAGCTCCAGCTATGTGAATGAAGTAGCTGGAGTCGACGTAGCTTAGGGCGATTTACTGCAGTGTCTACACCGTGCTGGGTCAATGGGAGATGCTCTCCCATTGACTTCCCTTACTCTTCTCATTCCGGTGGAGTACCGGAGTCGACTGGATGGCAATCTGCAGTTGATTTATTGGGTCTTCACTAGACCCGCTAAATTGCCCCCTGGTGCATCGATCGCCGCAGCTTCAATCCCCGGTAAGTGAAGACATGCCCTTTCTAAAAGATATCCTCTAGTTCAACCACAATTTATTGGGCGGGATGCAAGTATCACTGGTGAAATTATCTGGCCTGTGTGTTATATAGAAGGTCAGACTAGACAATCATGATCCCTTCTACAAATCCATGAACTTTCCTCAGGTGACTACATCCATTAACCTCCATGGAATCTACTCACCTGAGCAAATTGAATCACCTGCGTGTTTGCAAGATCAGTCCCAAAATCAGGCTTGAATGGAATGACTCATCTGAGCCAAATCAGATTTATATTTGTGTATGGAAGACAGGGCCCTTTAGACTGCAAACTCTACAGGGACGGAATCATGCCTTTTTATTTTGTTCAAAAACTTGAAATTAGAGTTGGTCATAACATTTTCAGGGGAACAGTTTCCTACCAGAAAATGGAGTTTTGTCAAAATCAACACATTTCAAGGAGCCTGTCCATTTCCAACTAAAGTTTAGCTGGAAAAATGTTGAATTTTCTCATTTTGGTTCGATAATGTTCAAATGTTTTATTTTGATCAGGTAAAAACCATTTTGTTTTAACTTTATCATTTAGATTCATTTTGGTTAAACTTGTATATTATATTAAAATATTAATATTCATACTATATTATACTTACATATTATATTTGATATTAGATAATACATTATAGTATGATGTTTCAGCATTATTAGGATGAAACATTTTTATTTTATCAAAATGAAAAATCTCACATCAAAACAAAATATTTCAGCTTTTCTGAATCTAATTATTTTTTGGACTTTCTGTTCTGTGAGAAATTTCCACTTTTTGTTCTGATTTGGAACAAAAAAAATCTTTTTTTGGAAGTTGGAATATCCTATGGAATGGAGATTCTGTTTTCTGACTGGCTCAATAAATAGTCAATAGCAGCCGCAGGAGATATAGGGTGACACACACACCCAGCATGATTTGAGTGTGATAATGAAATAAGCAGCCTGCCACTAGCATGTGGATTTGGTTATTTGTATTGATTTGACTAATTCAAGAGCTATTGAGAAGCTGTTGAAGCCAATGGGAGTTGGACATCTAACCTGCTCAGGTGCCAAATCCCCTTTGGTGCCTATCTGCATGTAACCTATCTGCCAGATGGTGGTGGCAGAAACAAGGGCCAAGTTCCATATCTAGGGGTTCATCTTACCATTATAAGACACAATGGGCTTGAATCCTTGCCCAGAAATCTGGGAAAACTAAACACCACCCCTGAGTGCCTCGGAGAAGCAATGCTTCCCCACTCACAAGCATCAAGTCTGTGAGTAACAAAGAAAAGTTTTATTAAGAGCAGAAGGAAACATGGCATTTATTTGGGAAAACACCCCAACAATGACTCAAAAATAAGTAAACAATAGTAACGTACCAGTAAGTAAAACACCCGCCCCACAGTATCTCGGGCAGTAGCCTTTTGCCTCAGTTTCTCACCTTTCAGGATGTGCAAGTACAACGGGTCAATGTCCTTTCAACACACCTTTGCCCTTTCCCTCTACTGCACCCCACTCATGGTTAGTTGTCTGAGATCAGCGAAGTCCCAGAATTCAGGAGCCCGTTCACCTAGGTTCACTTGCCTCCCGCTGCTTCCTGCGGTTCCCATTAGCCGAGAATGGTGATGTAAACAAAATGTCTTGCGGCCCACCAGTGGATTACCCTGATGGGCCACGTGCCGAAGGCTGCAGACCCTTGATCCAGGCAATGTAGGTGCGTCTAGGCAAATACAGTCTGCTCCTGAGGTGTTTTCCTCCAGTTCACCAAGAGATGGCAGGGATGAGCTTATTTAGACCCTGGCTTACATGCATCTTTAGCCACCTAAATACCTTTGTAAATCTGACTCATAGGGTGTGTCAACACTGTATCTGGGAGTGAGCCTCCAAGCTCAGGCTGACAGACTCATGACAGCGGGGCTGGTGTGCTTGAAAATAGCTGTGTACACACTGCGGCTCAGGCCGGAAGGCTTGAGAGTCCAAGGTCCAGCCCGACCACAAAGCAGTTATTTTTAGCTACAAGGGCAAGTCTATCAATCCAGAGTGAAAAAACTCGCACCCAGATGCGGTGTAGATGTAACCAGTGTGTAAACTGGTCAGTCTCTTCTTTTTTACCCTTTCCCATCAAATGAAGACAAGAGGTCACTCCGTAAAGTAACTAGTGGATCTATTTAAAAGAAATTAAAGGAACATCCCTCCAAGTAGAGTGGATAATTCAATAGCCAAGAAATGCGGCATGCTAATCTAAACCTTGTGTACACCTCCCAGTGGTGTTGTGAGGATAAACGCATGAAATATTGTCAGGCGCTCGGTAATAGGAGGCATATGAAGTACCTTAGACAGATAGCTGTAGAATCACATAGTAAGAAGTTTTTCTTCAAAGAGTGTACAATGGAAGGCTGGGATTTTCAAAGGAAACAAAGGGAGTTGGGTGCTCAAATCCTGCTGAACTTCTGTGGGAGCCCAATTCCCTTAGGGGCTCTTGAAATTCCCTTTCTAAATATACAAGACAAAGAAGGGAAGTATTTGACTTATGGGAAACTAGAGCACAGAAAGATTAAGTGCCAGACCCAGTGCCACAGACAAAGTCTGGGGAGCACTAGGAATAGAACCTCACTCATCTGGGTCCCAGCACTGAGGTTTAACCACAAGACCACCTTCCCGTTCTACTGCATAGTGAGCCTTTGACAGCTGTTTTCATGCAGGGTTATTAGCATCTGAAGACCCATTATTCATTTTAATCGTTAATTTATAGTACGTCAAATGTTTGAGTGTTAATTTACAGTCAAGGTCATGCTGATAAGAAGCGTGGCTGAGCAACCACTCATGCAGATAAAATTAAAGGGATCTTGGATAATTAAAGGCATGTGCATTAAAAACATCATGGATCAAATCATCATGGGTGTGGCTTGCCACCAGGACGCCAGTGATGTCACACGTTTGATTTAATTATCACTTTTTTACACAATGATTGAGCTTCCTGGTTTTGAAAACCACGCTGACTGTGAATAGGGATTGTGTCTTAACCAAGGCCTTGCACAATAATAACCTCATTAAATTTGATTCCCAATTGTACCTCATTCTTAGCAACATGGTTGAATCTTTCACTTCCTTTTTTCATTGCAGCTGTTAAAAGTTCTATGTCAAGATGGATTTTTTTTCCCCTGTAGTAGCTGCCACATTCATTTTCTGATTAGCTGTGATATTTACAATACACCCTATGGCTATGTAACCCACACCGGCTCAGAGTGGCACTGCTCCAACCTTTGCTAAGAGAGATGTGTCTTTCAGGTCAGGCAGTAGAGGCTCATGCATGAAGCTCAAGCGGTCTCAGGTTTGATCTCTGCTGCCGACACCCCTCGTTGGGTTACATGTATGTTATCTCCCCTCTATTAGCTACAGCAAATGACATTTGCCAGCGATGTGTCTATCTGAGCGACACAGTGACATTACACGTCTATTCTGTCAAAACCAAATCCTGGCCTCATTAAAGCCAGGGGGAGTTTTTACGTTGATTTCAGTACAACCGGGATCTGGTTATAAGTCATAGCGAATGCTTTGACTTCTTTGGTTAATATGGCTGGTAATCCAGTGCCTCTTTCCTGAAGGCCATTGTGGCATCATAAAATGCTCCTTCCAATTCTGGACTTCTTCTTCACTTCAGTAATTTGCTCCCTGAGCCGATGGAAGATTTCAACAGATGATGCCTCACCCACAACCCATCTTTCAGAGTGCTCTGATACTACCATGGTGGGAACTAGTCCAAAACCCTCGCCCAGAGAGAACAATAGCCCATACACATGCCAAGTTTATAAAAGGAGCCGGGAATAAATGAAAGGAGAAAATGGAGGCGATAGGTCAGTAAAAATAGTTGGCCAATTCCTCAGCTGGTTTAAATCACTGTAGCTCCGTTTAAGTCGGTGGAGATACATTGATTGACACCACCAGAGGACACTGGCTCAGCACAGATCTCAACCATTCAGACTTGCTCTAAATTCTCTCTCATTTAGAGATCAGGATAGGATGGGAAAGGGGATATTTAAAACAAAAACGGGCCAAACACTGGAGAATATACTAAAAGGAACCCACATGCACTGGCATTGTGTGATGTGGTAGAGGAAACCTAACAGGGCTCTTCCATCTCTAAAGAGCAAAGAGGAACTAGGGAAATATAGACCAGTCAACCTAACTTTAATTGTCAGAAAGATACTGGAACAAATTATTAAACAATCCACTTGTAAGCACTTAGAGGCTAATAGGGCAATAAGTAATAGCCAACATGGCTTTTTCAGGAACAAGACATGGCAAACCAACCTAATTTCCTTCATTAACAGTGCTACTGACTTAGTAGATGAGGGTGGGGAAGCAGCAGTGGATGTATCTTGATTAGTAAGACTTTTGACACAGCCCCATACTACAGTGTCAAAAGCAAAGTGGGCTAGATTAAATTGCTATAGGATGGGATCACAGTTGGTTGAAAAAAATATATTCAAAGAGTAAATATCAATGGTTTGTTGTCAAACTGGGAGGATGGAGTCCTGCAGGCATCTTTCCTGAATCTGATACTGTCCAATATTTTCATTAACGACTTAGATAACAGAGTGCAGAGTATGCTTATAAGATCCGCAGATAACTGGGAAGGGTGGCAAGCACTTTAGAGGATGGAATCTGAATTCAAAATGGTCTTGATAAATTGGTCTGTAATCAACAAGATGAAATAAAACGAATGGGGAGTAACTGGCTAAGCAGTCGTACTGCTGAAAAGGATCTGGTGGTTATAGTGGATCGCAAATTGAATACGAGCCAACAGTGTGATGCCGTTGTAAAAAAGGCAAATATAATTCTGGGATGTATTACCAGGAGTGTCGTATGTAATGTCTGTAGGTACGCAAGGTAATTTTTCCAGTCTACTTGGCGAGACCGCAGCTGGAGTACTGTGATCAGTTTTAGGCGCCAAATTTTAAGAAAGATGTGAACAAACTGGAGCCAGTCCAAAGTAAGGCAACAAATGTGATCAGAGGTTTAGAAAACCTGACCTATGAGAACAGGTTAAAAAACTGGGCATGTTTAATTTTAAGCAAAGACGACTGAAGGGGGACCTGATAACAGTCTTCAAATATGCTAAGGGCTGTTATAAAGAGAACGGTGATCAATTGTTCTCCATGGACACTGAAGGTAGAACAAGAAGTAATCGGCTAAATCTGCAACAAGGGACAGTTAGGTTAGATATCAGGAAAAACTTTATAAGCGTAGTCAAATACTGGAACAGGTTATCAAGGGACATCATGGAATCTCCATCACTGGAGGTTTTTAAGAACAGGTTGGACAAACACCTGTCAGGGACGGTCTTGGTGTACTCAGCATGGGGGTATGGACAAGCTGACTTCTTAAGGTCCCTTCCAGTCCTACATTTCTATGATCTGCGATCCTCTAAACTCACACCAGCCATATTTGTTACACCAGAAGAAGAGCTCTGTGTAAGCTCGAGAGCTTGTCTTTCACCAACAGAAGTTGGTTCAGTAAAAGAAGTTAGCTCACCCACTTTGTCTCTCTAATATTGGTTAGTTTGAAACAGGACTACATCAACGTGAACTAGGTACCTTTTAGTTCACACCAGCACAGTAGAGGGCTCTACAGTTCACAATTCCACAGTCCAGACTGCAGTGTCATCTAGGCAAGTCCACAGTAAAGCAAAATGTCCCACAAGCTGGATCAGCTAAAGTTGGACACATACTGGACTCCTGAATGTATCCACTAAACAGGGAGCATCTTAGGTTTACTCTTCCTGCAGCAGATAATTTTTCCCAACTGACAATTTTTCAAGTCCCTGATGGGATCCAAACTGAACTTGCAAGGCATATTCCATAAACCTGGGCAGATAAATCATTGAAGAAAGCCATCCCATTTCCTAAATGGAAAGAGAAATGACTTAACAATATTTGTTCATCAGTGAGTTCTTAGGGGCTGGGTGAGATGAGAGGTAACAAGAAAACACCCTGCTGACAGCTAGGTAAATAAGCTTCTTTCTCTGCAGCTACCAAAATTCACAGTGCTTGGGGTTTGTTTTTTTATTTACTATGTAATTTATGGCTAAAAATTGTCGCAGAGCATCAACATGTCACATGAATATTGAATAAATACCAGTCTTCAAAGTCGTGTAATTTTAGATGCATTTTGAAAGTTGCCAGCATTTTGCAACTGGAACAGTGAAATCACCACACTGGGGTTGGTTAGATATTTAAAGTAATTTTAGAGCTGCTGCAAACAGCCAAGTAGACAGCCTTTGGAGACAAAGACTGAGACCCTCAACTGCTCTCTGCCCTCTTTATGCCTGGTGGGGGTCTTAAAGCAGAGTTACTGTGGAAGAAAGTCTATGGCAGCCTTCTTACAAGTAGAACTGGATGATTTTTTCTCACCCCCAAAAAATGCATTTTTCAGTCAAATAAAACTATTTTTGACTTCGGGTTACATTAAGTGAATAGTTTTGGCCAAATTAAAAAAAGAAAGAAATACAAACAACAGTTGAAAGAGCTGAAACAGTTCATTTTGACCCTTTCAAAACAAGAAGCTTTGCCTTTTCGTTTTGAAATTTAGCCTGATTTGTGCCGGGAGATAAAAGGGGTTACAAAAATGTAATGACATGAAATGAAAAGACAAAGAAAATTTCATTTCGGGTCAAAACACTTTTTCTTCCCCTCCAGTTTTTCATTTTGGCAAGGAAAACCTAAACCATTTCAGGTAGGGGTCACCCCCAGATTATCTTGGTGTCTCTGATTTTTTTTTTTTTTTTTGGTTTGGCCACAGAGTGGGATCCACTGTTTGAGTCCATTTTGTCACCTTCCCTGGGCTCCCATATAATGGCCCACATCCTGTGAGGTGCTGAGGGCTACACTGTGAAAGGTACCAAGTCTTCTCGACTCTCACTGAAGTCAGTGTGAGCTGAGGCAATCGATGGCCTCCCTGCATCAGGCTCGTTATGATGAAACAGTTGAGCAAATGACAAATTAGCTTCACGAAGACTAAAAAACCCAGATGTTCAAGAAGTGCCTTTGCCAAAGTGGAGCACTCAAGTCAGTGGACCAGTGGATGTTTACACATCCATATTGGGAGTGGAGAGAAGATTTTAAACTACCCCAGTCCACGCCTTACCCTGCGCACTTCCCCACATGTGCACACCCAAACAGACCAATGCCATCCGATGAAGTGAGCTGTAGCTCACGAAAGCTCATGCTCAAATAAATTGGTTAGTCTCTAAGGTGCCACAAGTACTCCTTTTCTTTTTGTGAATACAGACTAACACAGCTGCTACTCTGAAACCCATCTTTGTACTGTCACCTGATGGAAAAAACGAGTGTTGCAAACTCTATAGACGGCACGTGGCCATTCAGCCATGCTCAGGTGCATTTGAAGCTCTGTGATAGACTTAACCCGAGAGATGGTGCCTCTTCTTCCTCCAGGCTAAGGTGAATTTAGGAGTCTGTGATTATTTAAGCTTGTTTATTATTTAAAACAAGACAGGAGCTCTGGGATGGAAACTTAGAGAGAGAAGACAGTCTAGTGGTTTGTGCACTAGCGTAGGCTGTGGGAAACCTGGGTTCTTGCTCCGCAACAAATTACCCATGGGGCAGGGCACTTAGTTTCTCTGGGCCTCAGTTCTTCACCTATAAAATGGGGATAATAGCGGGGTGTTGTGACAGTAAATGCATTAAAAGACTGAGGCACCCAGATACTCTGGTGAGGGTCACGTAACTGCCGAAGATAGATAGACTGTAGTACGCAGAGTCTATTGTGCACAGAAACCAAGGATTCTAGGGCTGTGAATCTGGTACATTTTGCCAGCATTATAATCACACTTGGGAAAAAAAACAAACAGGATCTTGTACAGATGGCTTTGGTGGTTTTTTTAAGCAGAATATTAATAATTAAGGACTAGATTGTGCCTTTAGGCTAAGCACTGAGCAAGGGGCAACACAGAAGCTGCACTCCCCCATAGGCACCTCCAGAGATGCTGTGACTCACAGATACCCATCTGAGTCACATTCCCCTCCCTGCTCCTTCCTGGGAGTTACTGATTTGTTGCTGATCTGTAGCAGCATTAAATTACTAGTAGCCCAGTACTGGCCCAGCTGTGCTGGCGAGCAAGTGGGGTCAGGGTCCCGGGGAGAATTGAGTCACAGTTCTACCCATTCCCTGACCACCTGCTCCAAGAAGGAAGGACGCTGGCACATTTACACCTGTAAAACTGGGGTGTAAAAGGGAGGTTCTTAACCCCTTTTCTGGTTCCTGACTCCAAGTCACAAGGCAGCCTTGAATAAATAAAAGGGGGACGGCCCTTTGCAACGGGGACTAGGCTCACAAGGGTTGTCTTTCCTGACTGCACAAATCACAGGCCAATTGAGTCAAAGAGCCAGGGCGCTATTCAAAACCCCCAATTCAGATGCTCACTGCTCAGCTACACAGGCAGATAACCAACCGCCCTGTTCGCACACATCTGACGCAGGAGGTGCCTGACAGGTTGAATGGCAATTACAACCCATGCGACCGTTGGCATGTAAATAGAACAGCTCAATCCCTATTCAAAATAAAAGCAATGGAGGGGACAGAGCGGAGGAAAGCAAAACAAAAATAAATCATTTTTGGCTCCAATGAATCAAAGACTGTTACAATCAAAACAACTTTCCGTCTGCAGCCAATGCCTTGGGGCCTCATTTATCAAAAATTATACACCAGCTATAAGAGGCGGAGGTCACATATCTGCTGGAAGCTGCAAGGAAAATCTCTTCTACAAAGAATGCCCTCCTAGTAGCAGAGGAAGCTGGCTGCACAGATGAAGGCCATGTGGCTGTATGAAAGAGGCCAGGTGGGTGAGGGAAGATCCTTTTTACCAACAGAAATTGGTCCAATAAGAGACAAGCTTTTAAGGTCCACAGAGCTATTCTTCAAGTCTGGGGAAGATAATCAGGGTGTCACAGCTAAATACAAGTTGGAACAGATTGTTTAAGCATAAGGTGTTAACACGTTGCAAGAAACCAGGCAAAATTAAGTGGGCCTTAACATCTCTGCAGTCATAGGACAAAGGAATCATAGGACTGGAAGGGACCTCCAGAGGTCATCTAGTCCAGTCCCCTGAACTCAAGGCAGGACTAAGTATTATCTAGACCATCCCTGACAGGTATTTGTCCAACCTGCTCTTAAAAATCTCCAATGATGGAGATTCCACAACCTCCCTAGGCAATTTATTCCAGTGCTTAACCACCCTGACAGTTAGGAAGTTTTTCCCAATGTCCAACCTAAACCGCTCTTGGTACAATTTAAGCCCATTGCTTCTTGTCCTGCAACAAGAAACCGATGATATACCTGATATACATGGATGACATGTTCGTCCTCTGGACAGACGACCTAAATTCCCTCATAGATTTCCACCACAA
This sequence comes from Chelonia mydas, assembly GCF_015237465.2. NCBI lineage: Eukaryota > Metazoa > Chordata > Testudines > Cheloniidae > Chelonia > Chelonia mydas. The sequence continues at coordinate 256,898,352 of NC_057850.1, forward strand.
CTTTAACAACCACCACCCATCCATTAAACTCTCTCTAGAACATTCCCACACTAGCATCAACTTCCTGGAGACCACAATGAGCTTCAAAAACAGAACCCTACACACAACTATCTACAAGAAACCTATGGATCACCACACTTACCTCCACAGATCCAGAAACTACCCTAACCACACCAAGAAATTTGTAGTCTACAGCCAGGCACTCAACTACAACAGAATATGCTCCAAGGAGAAAGTCCAGGATAAACATCTTAATACACTTAAAATCACCTTCACTAAATCAGGACACTCTACCAGAGAAGTAGATCACATCATGGAATGAGACACCCTAATTTCCCAAGAAAACCTGCTTCAATACACGGGGGTGGGGGGAAACAAACAATGACTGCACACCACTAGTTGTCACCTACCACTCCACTGGGTATCCATACTCCATATGGGGTATCATCAAAGAACTACAACCTATGCTTGATGGGGACCACATTGAGAAAGAAATCTTTCTGAACCTTCTCTTCTGGCCTTCAAACAACTCCCCAGACTTCTCAATCTCATCATCAGAAGCTCAGGAGACACCAACTCAAAGCGACACCAGACCCTGCAACAACAGATGCAAAACCTGCAGCCCTATCTCCATTACTACAATGATCATTAGCCCCCACAACCCACCTTTCAAGATCAAAGTAGTATTCCTCCTTGGCCCTACACATTTCCTCCACACTCTGGACATTATCCTCTCTCTGTATCATCAAATCCATGGTTACAGCCTTGCCATCTTGGATGAAAGCTATATCTGGCTTTCTGAGATCACCCACTTTTATCGACGACGGCATTTAAAATCCTATTATGCCTTTTAATTCAGGCAGCCTTGTTCTTTTGACACTGGCCAGATATGTGTGGAATCATTTCTTTTGCCAGGCTGTACCCTTTAAAGATAGAGAGTGCACCTGGCCGACCTCTTGGTAGAGTTTCCGTAGCAGGGAAGGTGTTTGAGATCGGTTGTCATGCTGTTCTAGAAGTAGGCAATGTGACTCAAAAGGAAAGTTGAAGAAAAGCATTAGTAATAAAATCATTTTTACAACAGTGAATTCCAACACCCTGGCACTTAAGCACCCACCATCCTTTACATTTTTTTAACCTCCAGGTTCCCTGCATTAAGGTAGGTGAGAAATATCTTAACTGTCTTTTTGACAATCACATCCAAACTATGAAGAACATACACAGGTAGCCTGCTTAAAGGTAACTTGTAAAACAATCTGGATAATACAAAAACTTTTCATAGAGTCATAGAATATCAGGGTTGGAAGAGACCTCAGGAGGTCATCTAGTCCAACCTCCTGCTCAAAGCAGAACCAATCCCCAACTAAGTCATCCCAGCCAGGGCTTTGTCAAGCCTGACCTTAAAAACTTCTAAGGAAGGAGATTCCACCACCTCCCTAGGTAATGCATTCCAGTGTTTCACCACCCTCCTAGTGAAAAAGTTTTTCCTAATATCCAACCTAAACCTCCCGCACTGCAACTTGAGACTCCTTGTTCTGTCATCTGCTACCACTGAGAACAGTCTAGAGCCATCCTCTTTGGAACCCCCCTTCAGGTAGTTGAAAGTAGCTATCAAATCCCCCCTCATTCTTCTCTTCCGCAGACTAAACAATCCCAGTTCCCTCAGCATCTCCTCATAAGTCATGTGTTCCAGTCCCCTAATCATTTTTGTTGCCCTCCGCTGGACATTTTCCAATTTTTCCACATCTTTCTTGTAGTGTGGGGCCCAAAACTGGACACAGTACTCCAGATGAGTACTTTTAAAATATCGAAGTTCTGTGCTAGTTTAAGGGGAGAGCTGTAGAGTTTATTATACTCATCAACTAGTTTAACTGAATAGTTGAGTCCATGATTCCTTTCTAAGGCAGCAAATACTTCTCGAATTGTCCAGGTTCAATATAATCTATAGGTTCTAGACCTATTTTCTATTGTCCCTGGGATTAACTTCATGGGTTTTGTGCTTTGGCAGGATATAAAGTCCCTTGTCTCCTTGATATTAACTTTAAGGCTGGTATAAGGATAGAATTGGTTCAAAATTCCCAAATTATCCCTGAGTGGCAGTCATTAATTATTGCAATATTGTCTGCAAAGTCTAAAGCAGTGATTTTCCTACCTCTATCCACAAAATTACTTTCTTCTTTTTTCCAATTTGGACAAGAAAAGATCCAGGGCTATATTAAATAATATTGTGGATAACAGATCTCCTTGCTTAACCCCACTATGGATTGGTATTGGCTCTGTGGAATCTTCGCCAACCTGAATCGTTGTGGAACAATTATTATATAAATCCTTAATTTCAATAAATTCTTCATTGACACTAAATCTTTTTTAAACTGTAAATAAGATGCCCATGCCCAATTGAACCAAAAGCCTTGCCTAAATCCACAAAGGTTACATCAACTTAATCACCGTTATGCTTGGCTCCCCTTGATCAGATTATTTTAAATAGATGTATTTTCTTCATGACTGGGCAAAGCTATGAATCCCTGCTCTCTTTTGTAAATCCTAACTGAACAGGTCAAACAGGCTGCAAGAAGTTTAGAATAGATCCTCAACGATAATGACTTGATGGCAATCAGTCTTCAGGAGGAGAGGATTAAGAGTTCATTAGGATCATGCAATTTTGGGATTACAATGCTTCTACTGATTTTCAAGTGTTCAGGAATTTGAAGATTTGAGAACCATAAATTAAAAATCTTAGTAATAATAGAAGGATTTAAATTAAAAACTCCCTAAACAGTCACTCTACGTAGACCCAGGGCACTATTTTTGTATACTGCTTCTAGGGACTCTCTCACATCCTCAGGCAAATCTGGCCTCCTGTGGAGTTTATTATCGCCAATATATCTGCAGGGGGACATCCAGTAATACTCCAAAGTCCTACTTTGCCGAGTACCTCTAAGCAGTATTGCTAAAGTTCATTAATGGGCATAAAACACCTAGAGCGATCGGGTTCTGCCATAATAATCTGTGCTAATCTTTTTCTACCCTTATCAAAAAATGTTTGGTAAAATTTAAAACAAGCCTTTGTGGAAGCATCTCTCTCTTTCTCTTTTAGAATCTCTTTTATTTTTATTGATATTATCCAATGTGTGTAGATTGGATTAATTTGGTCACTTTAATTTAGAGGCAGGGATGTCAGTCAAGGACTTACAGCGCCCCTCTAACATTTCCTCTGCAGTGGGGGTAGTTGGGATCTTCCTAAAATATTCCTCTAGCTCACTTAAGGAGTTCAAATTCCGAACTCTGAATTCCGACTGCTTTTAAGACTCCTAATCGGGTTGCCAATTCTAGGGTGTTGGTTCAGCGAATTAATTTGCTCTCGTGACAGAGGTACCTCCAAGACATTACCGATCACTTGGCTGCTCGATATATTAGTCACATTAACACTTCTTTTCCCCCTTGTTTTTGCTAAATCCCATCTTTTGTCAGATATTTGTTTATTTAATTTGTTTTTTAGCTCTTGTTAAAATTTCTTTTTCCAGAATGTTCGGTCTCCAATTGAATTAAAAGGCTAACCTCAACAGCTGTCCAAATTCCAGAGTGGGTTTTACTCGATAAAACTTCTTTTCTCTTGTCGTTTCTAGCCACTGGGTGTCTGAAACAGAATGCTGAATGGGCCCTGATCTTGTGTGGAAAGAACCACGCAGAGGTGAATTCTCCCTCTGTGTGGGATATTTCCTTGGGCTCCCACTTGAGGTAATGGCAAGCAATAGGGAATGTTTTCTGCATTTTACTACACGATTCTGAGGGTCGCACTTTTATGGATGATATGAATAAGTTTAACCCATTTCCTCAATCTGGCTAATACAAACAAACAGGATGGGCAGTTTTATTTCTCCATATGGTATTCCAAACAAAAAAAAAAATCACCCACCTTAGCTGAACTGACAAATACTTTAAATTATCCATGTTAGATGCTAATTTATCATTATTGCCCATCTCAAGTAAATATGGATCTTCTAAAAGGATCTAAATATTTTTCATAAAAATTGAATCTAAATGCATGCCACTCCAAATCCTTAAAAAGGCTGTGAATGAAAACAAGGGGTAAATTACCAGTTAAAATTGCCCGTTCCCACCTCGTGAATAAGCTTATCTTCATGCGGGCTCCTCATTTTCATAGAGAAGTTTGTACTCTTCATCCGCCTTCCTTTCCAGGTCCTCAGGAACAATACTGCCAGTCTTGATTAATCCCCTAATATGATTTAAACTGCTGGCTGTGGTGTCAAAGCCAGCACTGGGAGCATTGTTTGATCGGTCCAGTGCCTCAGCAGTGTGTATAAAATTTGTCAAATATGCCATAGAAGTTAAAAGATTTAACCCTTCTCAGGGGGATGTGAGGTGCCTGAGGGAGGCCACCTCTTGCCAAGGGGGCAGAGTTAGGTGGGGCTAGCCTAGGGAGGGGGAGTTTCCACCCTCTTCACTCTGCCCAGTGATCGGTACCAGTTACCGACTCTCACCCCGGGAAGCAGCTCTAAGACTCGTCACTCAGAGGCTTTCCTCATGGAGAGCTCCCTGCCAGTTATCTGCCAAGTCCTCAAAGGAAGGTGGAAGAGGGGTTGGGTCTTAGGAGAATGTACCCCTTGTGCTAGGTTTCACCTCACTCTTACTGATTACCCAGACTGCATCACCCTCAGGCCATAATCTCCTGGACCATCTGGATTTAGCAGCTGAAAAAGGTCCGAAGATGCATTAATTCCGTTAACAGTCATCAACTCAGTTAACTCAATACCTGCCCTTAAACAAGTGACCAGAACTTTTAGATACAAGGGCAGACCCAGACAATGTCTGAAACCATGGTTAGTTGAATTCCTTTTGTAAGTGATGATTGGTGTGTACAAGAATTGTGTGTGTATGTACAGTGCCCAGCACAATGGGCCCTCTAGTGGTTACCACAATGCCAATAATATACAATAATGATGGTTTCCACTGGAATTCTGTCCATGAGGGTATGTTCTATTTGACGAAATCCTGTTTAGGGGTCTTCCTTTGTGCTACTTGGAAATTTCAGTTCTCCTCTCTCATTTGTAAATGGAGACTTCCATTTCCATATGATTTCAGCTATATCTACTCTACAGAGCCTTTGCCAGCATAACTGCCTAGAGTAGATACAGCACACACTGACATAAGGAGTTTTTCTGCCCACGTAGGAATACCACCTCTCGGGATGACATGAGCTATGTTGTCAGAATCACTCATCTATTGTCACAGCTGTGTTTACCCAACGGGATTTTGTTGGCATAGCTATGTCATAAATTCATAGATTCTAAGGCCTAGTGATAATCTAGTCTGTATTAGACAGGCCATAGAACTTCCCTCAAAGTAATTCCTAGAGAAGATCTTTGAGAAAAACATCCAACCTTGATTTAAAAATGGTCTGTGATAGAGAATCCAACACAACCCTTAGCAAACTGTTCCAGTGGTTAGTAGACCTCACTGTTAAAAAGTGACACCTTATTTCCAGTCTGAATTTGTCTACCTTCAACTTCCAGCCATTGGATCGTGTTAGACCTTTCTCTACTAGATCCCATTATGCAAAATTTGTTCCCCATGTAAGTACTTGTAGACTGCGATCAAGCCATCCCCTTAGCCTGTTTGATAAGCGAAATAGATTGAGTTGCTTGACTCTGTCACTGTAAGGTAGGTTTTCTAATCCTTTAATCATTCTCATGGCTCTTCTCTGGACCCTCTCCAATTTATCAACATCCCTCTTTAACTGGGGACACCAGAACTGGACACAGTATTAGAGGAGCAGTTGCACCAGTGCCACATAGAGGTGATATTTTTCCACACCCTGGCCAACATAACTACGTCAGTATAAGCTTTAAGGGCAGACCAAGCCCTAGAGCCTGACAATTCGTCCTTTTGCCCTGCCAGTTTATCTAAATTATCTCAACTCTTCCATTGTGGATACCCATTGACCTACCCAGTCCAGTCTAGTGTGGAGGTGATGTCTCAGCTGAAGACATTTATGGAAATCTGATCTTTTCAATTGATTTCAGAGATTTGGAAGGGTTGATATAGGCAAATCAGATAGTATGATGTGCTCACATCTTTTTGTGGTCTCTTGGAAGAGCCTGGGTGTATAGCTTGGGTTGTCAGAGCTGTGAATCAGTTGGGCTAGAGATGTTGTGATGCCTCATTTCTTCTCTCACCTCCTTACAAGTATCTCTTTTCCATATATCCTTTCTTGAGCTTTGCAGCAAGGATTTCAGAGATATTTCATGCACAGCTGGTGTCTGAAATCTACTCTATTCGATATTTCAGGTGGGTTGCCCAATAGAAGACCCCATGGGAGGAAGGAGGGGAAAGGGCGCCCTACTCCAAAGGGGGTATCGTGGGAGGAGAGCCCAGCCTCATCTCAATCCCCCTACCAGGACAGGGCCCCCTCACACACCTGCTTGTGCTCCAAGCAGAGGATCCCAGCCTATGTTCCTGGGACCTCAGCTGCAGTGTCTATCCCATGACATTCCAACACTTACCCATGATGCTGCTGTGATTTTTTTCAAAAACCATGATTTACACAGGGCTGTAATTGTCACACGTACCATGGTGCCACCAGGAACTCCCCTGGATCTCCAGCATCCTTTACACACAGCTGCAGGGCCTACCACTGCTCCAAATGACATCTGTAGAACCATGAGCAACCGAGGGCCTTTGCGTTTGCCTCACCCACTATCCGTGCACAAGCTCTCCCTGCTCTCCTGTGAGCCTGACGATCACCTTCACCGGGGGCCTCTCGCGTTGGAGTGACTCTGCTTTCTGCAGACAACACGCAATGAACGTAAAAGCCCCAGCAACTCTAGCAAAGGACTCACAGCTCGCAGCCGAACTCTTCAGGCCATTGCACTGCCTTGAGGCTCACACAGGCACTGCTCAGGAGCAAACTAAATGCCTGGGAGCATGTGCCACAGAGCAATACATTCTAACAACTGCATCAGCTCACGTCTGGAGGAGCCTCAAGCAGAGCTAAAAACCACAGACTTGCCTGTTACTAGGAGACTTTTTTTTTTCCTTCTTCCCAGGTTTTGTTCTTTGCCAGACAGCTTACATGGGCCAGGAGTGCAACTGAGTGCTGAGGTTTAACTGCCATAAACCCTTTGAGCCGTCTAGACAATGGCGTAGGAACTAGAAATTGTGGGTCTATGCCTGAACAGCAAGGAGTTTTCGGTCCTGGTAGTTATGTCAAAAATTAGACTCCTAAGGTGGAGATTTTCAAAGCTGCAAATGAGAGCTGGGCCTCGAGCCCATTGAATCGCAGTCCGAAAATCTCCCCTGGCCTTTTCCAAAGCAGCTCGGGTATTGGGAGCCCCCAGCCTGAGCCCTTTAAAGGGGCCTGATTTTCAGAGGCTGGGTGCTTAGCACTTTGTATAACTAGGCCCCTGGAAGGGGTCTCAGGTTGGCATCCGAAAGCGAGGTCTTCAAAATCACTAGTCACTTTGGAAAAATTAGCCCTTAACACCCTTTTTTATTTTGATGCCTAAATACAGATTTAGATTTAGGCACTGAGCCCCTAGAGAACCATGTAAATAGATGACTGTAGCCAGTGGGGAGGAGTCGTCTGCTTGGCTCTCCTTGCAGCTTTGGGGTCTAAATCTTTATTTTGGCCCCCATCAGTGGGCTGATATTCAAGGCTACTTAACTTCAATGGGAGCTGGGTGCTCAATTCCTTTTGGGATCAGGTCATTAAACAGAAAGGACCTGTGGGTAGACATTTGACTCTGTGCAAAGGTTTCCCCGATTTTCAGAGCAAAATGTCGCCATTTCCAGAATCACCAGTTCACTGTATTAACTAGGGTTGCCAACTTTCTAATGGCACAAAACCAAATACCCCTGCCCTGCCCCTTCCCCGGAGGCCCTGCGTCTGCTCCACCCCTTCTCCAAGGCCCCGCCACCACTTGCTCCAACCCCCTTCCCTCCATCACTCATTTTCCCCCACCCTCACTCACTTTCACTGAGCAGGGGCAAGGGGTTGGGGTGTGGGAGGGGGGTGAGGGCTCTGGCTGAGGGTGCAGGCTCTGGGGTGGGGCCAGGGATGAGAAGTTTGGGGTGTGGGAGAGGACTCTGGGCATGGGCAGGGGGTTGAGGTGTGGGAGGGGTGAGGGCTCTGGGCTGGGGGTGTGGGCTCCAAGTGGGGCCAGAAATGAGGGGTTCAGGGTGCAGGAGAGGGCTCCAGGCTGCGGCAGAGGATTGGAATGGGGTTGGGGTGTGGGAGGGAAGTGAGGGCTCTGGCTGGGGCAGGAGATCGGAGTGCTGGAGGGGTGTGGGCTCCTGGAGGAACTATGGGAGCAGGAGAGGACTCCGGGCTGGGGCAGGGGGTCGGGGTTAGGGAGAGGGCTTGGGGTCCCGGCGGCTCCTGGGAAGCAGACGCCAGGTCCCTGTGGCCCCTAGTCAGAGGCAGAGGCCAGGGAGGCTCCGTGCGCTGCCCTCGCACCCGCAGGCGCTGCCCCCGCAGCTCCCATTGGTCACAATTCCTGGCCAATGGGAGCTGCGAACCCAGCACTGGGTTGGGGGCAGTGTGCGAAGCCTGCCTGGCCGCCCATGCATCTAGGGGCCGCAAGGACCTGCCGGCCACTTCCGGGAGCCACGCAGAGCCAGGGCAGGCAGGGAGCTGGCTTTAGCCCTGGCCCCCTGCTTCGCCGCCGACCGGTCTTTTAACTGCCTGACTGGAGCCGCCAGGTCCCTTTTTGACTGGGCGTTCTGGTCGAAAACCAGACGCCTGGAAACCCTTGTATTAACCTCGGTGTTGGATGGGAACATACTTTATCACCTCTTCTGTGTTGCTTCCTTGGAGTGTGCGATCATGCCCACGTAAAGCCATAGCTTTCTAGGCATAAGAAGGACAGTCCGGAGGTTGGGGACTAACTTGGGAGACCTCAGTTCAAGTCCATTCTCTGCCACAGGCTTAATGGTGGGTGCCCCGAGTCTCTCTGTCTCAGTTCCCCATTTCTACAGTGTGGATAATAGCTCTGCCCTGCCTCCCGGCATGTGTGTGAGGATAAATACACAAGAGACTGTGAGGCGCTCAGACACTACGGCAATGAGGTCCCGATAAGGATCATAGGTAGATATACAGGAAATTCTAGCTCCTCAGACGTCATAAGCCTTGCATGATTTTATATCCCTGCTTCCGTCCCGCTATATTTTCAATACCTCTTTTTAAACATGGCCACAGCAGGGGCACAGCTAGAGAACCGTTTTAGGGACCGAGCCAAAGGATACGTTGGTTTGGCCCAAATGTAGGACATATAGTCCACACAATCAAACGATTTTTAACAGTCAAGTAAACAGTAGAGGTGAATGCTTGTTAAAATTCTTTGCGCACTAGAATGTTTGAGGAGACAGCTTTTAAGGAATGGTTAACCTTAGTTAACCTTCAACCACTAAATCCAATGGGCCAGACCCTCAGCTGGTGCAAATAGACATGGCTCCATTGAATTCACTGGAATGGTGATGACGGACACCAGCTGAGGATTTGGATTTAGTGACTTTATTTTAGATTAAAAATAAGGGCCTGATTCACCACTCCATTACATCAGTTTCATGCTATTGGAAGAGCCTAGAAATCAATGGGGGTGTTGATCAGGCTCAAATTGGCATAACAGCATGATGAGACAGGCACAGAATTTCCACTGGGCCAGTCTGGGCTCTCAGCCACACCAGCGCAAATCTGGAGTAACTCCACTGAGGTCAACGGACTTCCCTGGGTGTAGCGGAGAGGAGCATGTAAAGTGGAGAGGCAGTGGAAGCCAAAACAAAACAGGGCCCCCAGGTCCCTTTTTAAACTAATAGAATTCTGGTGGGTTTCATGGTGCTAAAAAGTGATGGAAGAATAGTAGCAGCTCCGGTCAGGAACAGTAAACCCAAGGGTAGGACGGATGCTCTTCTAGTGGATAGGGCACTGGCCCAAAGACTGCTGCCTTTACGTTCCACTGACTTCCTGTCTGACCTTGGGCAAGTCACTTTCAGACCTGGTTATCCCTACGGTACATATACGACAAGCGTAATCTAGCTAGGCAGTGTGGTCCAGCAGACTGAGATGGCAATCAGGAAACCTGGCTCTGCCACTGACCTGCTGTGTGACGGGATGCTCTACTCACTGTAGGTGGCATCCCCTCCTGGCCATTCTGGGGATTAGCGCCGTGAGGCTGACGCCCCTTCCTGAGGTTGCACACTGTCTCCGTCAGCTTGCGGCCCCTTTCTCCTTCCAGGAACTGCAGCGTCCTCTTCATGGCTCAGCCCTCCAGCCAGCCAGATCACTCAGCTTTCCCCCCTTTTGGGGGTACCGTTCTTCAAAGTCTCTGTCACTTCCACAGTGACCCAGGCAGCTCACTGCCCCACCAGTACCACTTCCCAGTGGTGGGTAGGGGAGCCCGGGCCCACACTCCACTCTGGGTTCCAGCCCAGGGATCCTACAACATGCAACTAGGGTCTGTTCTGTCCCCACCCTTGTTGCTTCCTCCCAGAGCTGCTTCCTACCCCATAGAATATCAGGGTTGGAAGGGACTTCAGGAGGTCATCTAGTCCAACCACCTGCTCAAAGCAGGACCAATCCCCAATTTTTGCCCCAGATCCTTGAATGGCCCCCTCAAGGATTGAACTCACAACCCTGGGTTTAGGAGGCCAATGCTCAAACCACTGAGCTATCGATTCCCCTTCTTTGTTCAAGTTAATTATAATATACATGATTAGGCTGATATTTTTTCATGGAATATGCATGTTCAGTAAATCTTATTTTGAATAAACAGATTTCAATTTTTGTGTTAGCTATTTCCCTTGTAAATCTCAATTTGTTTCTAGTGAATTAATTAGAAAATATGGAAGCCCTCTGGTGGCCAAAAATACCTTGAGATTTTATGGCGACCAGAGGCTTTATAACATATCAAATAAAATGTCTTTGTCACATTTTGAAGGCTTTAAGTTCAAATCATGCTAAAATTTCTGTTTCAATAAAATCTCTTAACTTTATTTCCCTCAATGCAAATATAGATTACTTAAGTCATCCCACTTTTTTAATACAAAGACACCTGATCTAAACTATTTCACATGTGAGGGGGAAAAAACAGAATAAGAATTTTTTCAGCTACAGAAGGATCAGCCCTCTTCTCTGCATGTGGAACTCCCCTTGACTTCAGCAGGTCTTGTATATGTGGAGGGTTTGCAGGATTATCCCCTGAGATTCCACCCCATCACTGCAGTTCATAAAGCCATATGTAGGAGCTTTGAGTGTGAGGGGATATCAAACTAGCACTGTCTTGTTCAATTTGACCATTTAAAAGATAACCTTTTTCTCAGCTGGCTACTTTAAAACTGACATCTTTGTGTGGCTGAACTGTTTTCTTTTTGGAACTTGACTTCTTAATATGTGAAATGTTTTTGGGCTCAAAAATTCAATGCCAGATTTCACAGTATTGGGACAAAGTTCCTGCTCTACCTTGGTGGGTCTTGCGCTTATTGCCTTGGAGCTTCACGGCAGCCCTCAGCTTGGCCATTTTTCTGAATTCACAGTCCAGGTCGACTCCTCCTGTGTCTGACCAGGAGTTGGGAGGATTTGGGGCGGGAACCCGGGCCCACCCTCTGCTCCAGGTTCCAGCCCAGGGCCCTGTGGAATGCAGCTGTCTAGAGTGCCTCCTGGAACAGCTGTGTGACAGCTACAACTCCATGTCCCATAGGATCTCTTCTGCACACTGCTCTCTTCACAGTATACTCTCCACCCTCTGAGCCAGACCCCCAAGGTCCTACTCTTTCTCTGGATTCCCTCCTTCCCTCTCTACTAACCAGGCGGCGACCAATAACTTCCTTCTAGCTGCCCTTCCTGCTGCCAGCTTCCTGGGTTTATACTAGCCCAGCCCACCACTGCTCAGGTGAGCTTCCTTCTAATCAAGGCTCTCCATCTACCCTATATCTCCCTCATTTGCTGTGTAATATGTTAATTGGCCCATCTGGCCTCCATTAACTCCTTCAGGGCAGGTGTGGAGTGGATACCCCATCACACCTTGGTAAGTCACTTCACCTCTATCAGGGTAGCAGCCGTGTTAGTCTGTATTCGCAAAAAGAAAAGGAGGACTTGTGGCACCTTAGAGACTAACCAGTTTATTTGAGCATAAGCTTTCGTGAGCTACAGCTCACTTCATCAGATGCATTCAGTGGAAAATACAGTGGGGAGATTTATATACATAGAGAACATGAAACAATGGGTGTTACCATACACACCGTAACCAGAGTGATCACTTAAGGTGAGCTATTACTACAGTGCGTATGGTAACACCCATTGTTTCATGTTCTCTATGTATATAAATCTCCCCACTGTATTTTCCACTGAATGCATCCGATGAAGTGAGCTGTAGCTCACGAAAGCTTATGCTCAAATAAACTGGTTAGTCTCTAAGGTGCCACAAGTCCTCCTTTTCTTTTCACCTCTATGTTGTCCGTTTCCTGTCCCACCCATATTCTATCTTTTCTCTTTAGATTGTAAGTGTCTGTCTACATGGCAATAAAACACCCGCAGGTGGCCCGTGGCAGCTGACTCAGGCTTGCAGCGCTCGGGTTGTGGAGCTGTAAAACCGCAGTGTAGACATTTGGGCACAGGCTGGAGCCTGGGCTCTGAAACCCAGTAAGGGGGGGAGGGTCCTGAAGCCCAAGCCCAAGCTCAAGCCCACACATCTTCATTGCTACTTTTAATCTGCAGCCTGAGCCACACGAGCCTGCGTCGATCGACCCAGCCTCTGAGACTCACTGCCAGAGGTTTTTCTTTGCAGTGCAGACTTACCCTTTGTGTCCTAGTGTAACCCACACACCTCCTGGGTGTGGTGCTTTGTCCCTTTCTAGTGGCACCGAGACCACTTAAAGAGAGAGAGATTAATGAGTCTGCTCTACAGCCTTAGCTAACAGCCAGTTGGCTTCTAGCTCATGCAGTAGTGGCTCATGCATTTAGCTCCAGAGGTCCCAGGTTCGATCCCAACGACTGGGATCTGTTGGCCTTACACTAGCACAATGGAGCTCAGATCTTGGCAGGCAGCTGTCAATGGTAGTCTAATAAAATAATTAAGAAGAATATACATGGTAAATAGTTCCCAAAACACCAGCTCTAGGATTTTGCATGATATTTTAATTAAACATCGAGACCACACGCTGCTGTTTCAGTTTGATTTGATAGATGCACTTTACCAATTATTCTTCTAATGTAAATTCTCTTTCCCCCGGCCCACCCCACATGACGAATGCTGCCATGTTCTCAATTCTACATCCTTTTGTCCTGAAGCGTGACCAGGTTTGCGCTCAGCAAGCATTTCCTGGCAACGATTCACACTCAGGCTTTGCTCTGCCCTTGCTTCAGATGAAACTTTCTATATTCCTTGTAGCTGCTACTTTAAAGCTAATGTTTCATGGATGTGATTTAAAGTTATACCGACATGCATGAGTTCGGATTTGATCCAAAGAGCAACGAAGGCCATGGAAAGACTCCCATGGATGACTTTAATGGCTTTGGACCAAGTCCTTAGAGACCAGATGCGAAAGTTGCTGAGATGCTGTTATTATTGTGATTCCCGTACACGACGGGCAGCTACATTCTTTCAATCTCATGGACTTGATTAAACGAAGCAACACACCTTATGTGAGAACAAATCCACAGTCTTCAGGAGATGGGAGCGAAATGAATGTTACATTCAGGTTCCACTGCAAAACTCATCATTTCACAGAGACATTCTCCAAATATCAGACCAGGGTAAGAACCCAGTAACATTATCTGGAAGTCAGGAACCCATGTCTAGAACAAGGGAAAGCGGGGCTATTCTGGTCCTATGGGGTGGAGAACTTGCTGTGATTCTTGTCTACACAGAGACACTCAGGAAAATTCATCCAAATTAATTTTTAAAGCGGAATAGCTAAATCCCTGTGTGCCTGCTCTTATTCCGAATTAAAGTGTCTTTAATTTTGTTTGGCTTAATTCACTTCTAAATTGAAGTAAGCAAAATCAAATTAAGGCCACTTTAATTCTGAATAAATGTATCCACATGAGGGTTTAATGCAGTTTAATTAATCCACTTTAAATTCACTTTTACTTAATTTGGATTAACTTTCCTGAGTGTCCCCGTGTAGACATGCCTTTATTCACATAACAGCACGTACATCCTCTGATTAGGGGCAGTTTGGAAGTGTTTATAGAGAGATGCACTTACTTTAGCAATCGTTATAACTGATTTGCAGTGTCCTTGTAGCTAAGTGGGGGGAGCCTTCCTTAAAAGGCTGCTGTGTAAATGTCAATAAAACAGGACGACGTGAACTTGTGACTCAGTGGACGAATGTCTGTCAGTACTGATTCTGCTTTTGTTGCACCAGTATAAAACACAGGGTAGTTCCACAGAGTTGCTCTGGATTTACACTTGTGAAGATAAGAACAGGATCTGACCCTGGAGTATGCAGCTTTTTCCTCTGCCCAACCCTTTGCCGACAGAATTAGTTTGCAGGGAAAGCTCAGTTCCAATTAACTTAGGTTTGGAACAATGCTGAGGTGCCTCTGCATTTCGGGCATCTGACTGGACCCAAAATGTTTCCAAAAAGGCAAACTTGGAGGTATTTCCAGACCAGCCAAAATCCAGAATTCTTAAATCTTGCAAGAGGTCCAAAGTGGCTAATGGCCTAAACAGGCAAGCTGCTCAGGCAGACCCTTGGGCACGTCCAAAGTTGCAATGAAATTAATGATATTCTGCATGAGTCTGCTCAGAGCACCTTGCAGGATCTGGGCTTAAAAATTCAAGAGAAAAAGACCATGGCCCTGGCTCATTAGCAAAAGGAGAGCAATTAGCTTGGGAAATCTTATCCTTGGGTATTAAGTTCTGTCACTCTATAATTACAGGACTCAGTGGAACATTTGTTGTCATACCTATTTAGCCAGACAATGGGCACAAATGTTCATCCTCCTGGTTTTCTAGTGCACAAAGAGAGCTAATTGCACAGGAATGTCAATGCAGCAAAGAGCATCTCTGCCAGCTGGGGAGCTAAATTCGGTTTGCTGTCAATTTCAGATTAAATAAATTGCAGCAAATTTTGTGCTGGTGAAAGGCGATGAACTGACAGCTCCGGGGACTGGAGCATCATCAGATTTAGAGGGGGAAAAGATCCTCTAGCCTGTTGTGACTCATACTGAAATTCAGCTCCCTCCAGCTGTACCTTAGAGCCCGATCCTGCTTCTATTAAAGTCAGTGGGGTTTTGGCCACTTGTGTGTGGGGGAGCAGGATTGGGACCTAAATAATCAAGCCTCTGCACCAGAGCTTGCTGCAGCCCTGCCCACTTTCCATTCAAACAGAGGAGGATTCTGCTGCAGTGAATGACGCATTTGTGACCTCCGAGCTCTGTTATCGCACCTGGGAATGAAACCACAGACACTAAAATCTCCAGCTGGTGCACTCAACCGCTGAGCAAAACAGGGGAAGCAGTGCCCATCACACGGCTGCTCTGATCATTTGCCATCACAAACCGGCTCGGAGTTTAAGGTCCCAGTCTTGATCTTCAGAGTCCTCAACAGACTGGGATACAGGGTCCTAACATCTCTCCTTCCATGTCCAGACCATCTCCTGAACTCCATGGTGACTTGGAAGCTGTCAGCAAGAGGGAGATTGCAGGGGGTGGAAGACACTGCATTCTCAGTGGCCTGGCCCACAGCTCTGGGATTCCCTCCCACTCACCTTACCGCTGTCAGGATACAAAACCAGAGCCCTCTTTGCCATTGCTTTCCCATAGCGATAACACCCTAATTATACATACAGTAAACTCTCTTCCAGTGCGGGGCAGGGGAAGCATGTTAGAGAGATGGCCTGTATTAGAATTTGTCTAGACTAGGCCATTTGTACCGGTGTAACTACACAAATCATTATATCGTTTGTATCACAGTTGTACCGCAAAGACCCAACTGAGATCGGGGTGCCATTGTGCTAGGCACTGTCACAGGCAGAACAAGAGACAGTCTCTGTCCCAGAGACCTGACATTCTCAATAGACAAAAGGTAGGAGGGGAAACTGAGGCAGGCAAAGCACTCATCCAAAGTCACACAGTTGGTCAGTGTCAAAGCCAAGACTAAAACGAGCATCTCTCAAATCCCTGCTCCTAGACCGTGCTACTTCTTAGTCAGTGATGTAAACTTCTCACATAGACAACACTGCACTAGTAAAAAGTGAGGCTTGCACCACTTTGAATTACCTGGCAACTTAACATACAGCCCCTCTGTGATGTACTCTGCTACACCAGTGTAAAACACCTCTGTTTGGACGGCCCCCTGACAGAATACGATGTTTAATGGGCACACAGATACTGCAGCAAAAAGTGCAATGGCAGTACACCAATGGGTTCAGCTGCACACGCTCTGACCCGCAACGCTGCTCGAGTTGCTTCAGCGTGCAAAGCTCCTCAAGTTCCTACGGGGTTAGAGCTCACCCAAGCCAACTGGCAGGTGTCATGTAAAGCGCTAAGTGGTGGGGTGCCATTGATTTGATTTCAGTGTACAACCTCAGTGCCTCGGTTTACAGACATAGCAAATTAGCTCCTCTGCTTACGTCAGCTGGCATCACCCTAGTGAAGACAACAGAACTACACGGAGTTATACGAGCTGAGGATCTAGCCCACCTTAAGGTTCATTTCAATGCAGATTGTCCCAGAGGAGACACACACACACACACACACACACACACGCAGTGTTCTTTCATGAAGACCTTAATTTTTATGATTCCTGATTAGGTTATTTGGTTATCAAGAGTATCCAGAGTTATCATAATTAATGATAAATATTTTGGAAACAATTTCCATCCCACCATCAACTTCAGCCTGGACCAGTCCACACAAGAGATCCACTTCCTGGACACTACAGTGCTAATAAGCAATGGTCACATAAACACCGCCCTATACCGGAAACTTACTGACCGCTATGCCTACCTACATGCCTCCAGCTTTCATCCAGACCACACCACACGATCCATTGTCTACAGCCAAGCTCTATGATACAACCGCATTTGCTTCAACCCCTCAGACAGAGACAAACACCTACAAGATCTCTATCAAGCGTTCTTACAACTACAATACCCACCTGCGGAAGTGAAGAAACAGATTGACAGAGCCAGAAGAGTACCCAGAAGTCACCTACTACAGGACAGGCCCAACAAAGAAAATAACAGAATGCCACTAGCCATCACCTTCAGCCCCCAACTAAAACCTCTCCAACGCATCATCAAGGATCTACAATGTATCCTGAAGGACGACCCATCACTCTCACAGATCTTGGGAGACAGGCCAGTCCTTGCTTACAGACAGTCCCCCAACCTGAAGCAAATACTCACCAGCAACCAGACACCACACAACAGAACCACTAACCCAGGAACCTATCCTTGCAACAAAGCCCATTGCCAACAGTGTCCACATATCTATTCAGGGGACACCATCATAGGGCCTAATCACATCAGCCACACTATCAGAGGCTCGTTCACCTGCGCATCTACCAATGTGATATATGCCATCATGCGCCAGCAATGCCCCTCTGCCATGTACATTGGCCAAACTGGACAGTCTCTATGTAAAAGAATAAATGGACACAAATCAGATGTCAAGAATTATAACATTCAAAAACCAGTCGGAGAACACTTCAATCTCTTTGGTCACTCAATTACAGACCTAAAAGTGGCAATTCTTCAATAAAAAAACTTCACAAACAGTCTCCAACGAGAGACTGCTGAATTGGAATTAATTTGCAAATGGATACAATTAACTTATGCTTGAATAGAGACTGGGAGTGGAGGGTCATTACACAAAGTCAAACTATTTCCCCATGTTTATTCCCCCCCTCTGCCTCCCGTGCTGCTCCTCAGACATTCTTGTGAACTGCTGGAAATGGCCCACCTTGATTATCACTACAAAAGGTTCCCCCCACCCCGCTCTCCTGCTGGTAATAGCTCACCTTACCTGATCACTCTCCTTACAGTGTGTATGGTAACACCCATTGTTTCATGTTCTCTGTGTACATAAATCTCCCCACTGTATTTTCTACTGAATGCATCCGATGAAGTGAGCTGTAGCTCATGAAAACTTATGCTCAAATACATTTGTTAGTCACAAGTCCTCCTTTTCTTTTTGCGGATACGGACTAACACGGCTGCTACTCTGAAACCTCTCATGCTTCAGGGTATCAAGCCAGGCTCTAACTCTGGGAGTTCAAACTGAGACCTAGTGAGAGAGGCAGGGTTCTTACACCTTCTTCTGAAGCAGCTTGTCCTCGTCACTATCAGAGACAGGGCATTGGACTAGACGGACCTCGGGGCTGACCCAGTCTGGGGGTTCCAGTGTTGATATCCAGTGTACATAAAAGTCATGCAGACCGAAAATACATGGTTGTTCTGAGCATGGAAAAAAATATATCATCAGGCAGTCGCTGGTGCAGCAGAGATGCTAGCCCCAGGCCA
Source organism: Chelonia mydas (assembly GCF_015237465.2). Classification (NCBI taxonomy): domain Eukaryota; kingdom Metazoa; phylum Chordata; order Testudines; family Cheloniidae; genus Chelonia; species Chelonia mydas. Next base: position 256,916,835 of record NC_057850.1, read on the forward strand.
GCAAGGCTGTCTTGTTATCTAAACTGATGGATCTAGTTCTTACTTACTTACCTACATGCCTCCAGCTTCCATCCAGGCCACATCACATGATCCATTGTCTCAGCCAAGCCCTGAGATACAACCCAATTTGCTCCAATCCCTCAGACAGAGACAAACACCTACAAGATCTTTATCAAGCATTCTTAAAACTACAATACCCAGTTGGGGAAGTGAGGAAACAGATTGACAGAGCAAGACGGGTACCCAGAAATCACCTACTACAGGACAGGCCCCACAACGAAAATAACAGAACACCACTGGCCATCACGTACAGCCCGCAGCTAAAACCTCTCCAGCACATCACCAGCGATCTACAACCTATCCTGGAAAACAATCCCTCACTCTCCCAGCCCTTGGGAGGCAGGCCAGTCCTCGCTTACAGACAGCCCTCCAACCTGAAGCAAATACTCACCAGCAACTAAACACCAGACCACAGAAACGCTAACCCAGGAAGCAATCCCTGTAACAAACCCCGTTGCCTACTCTGTCCCCATATCTACCCTATTGACACCATCAGAGGACCCAGCCAGATGAGCCACACCATCAGGGACTCATTCACCGGCACATCTACTAATGTGATATATGCCATCATGTGCCAGCAATGCCCCTCTGCCATGTATATTGGCCAAACCGGACAGTCTCTACGTAAAAGAATAAATGGACACAAATCAGACATCAGGAATGGTAACATACAAAAGCCAGCAGGAGAACACTTCAATCTCCCTGGACATTCAATAACAGATTTTAAAGTAGCCATCCTGCAACAAAAGAACTTCAGAAACAGACTTCAAAGAGAAACTGCAGAGCTACAATTCATTTGAAAATTTAACACCATTAATTTGGGCTTGAACAGGGACTGGGAGTGGCTGACTCACTACAAAAGCAATTTTCCCTCTCTTGGTATTGACACCTCCTCATCAGTTATTGGGAGTGGACCACATCCACCCTGATCGAATTGGCCCTGTCAACACTGATTCTCCACTTGTAAGGTAACTCCCTTCTCTTCATGTATCGGTATATTTATGCCTGTATCTGTAATTTTCACTCCATGCTTCTAAAGAAGTGGGGTTTTTACCCACGAAAGCTTATGCCCAAATAAATCTGTTAGTCTTTAAGGTGCCACAGGACTTCTTATTGTTTTTCTAGTTCACTGTGTTTTTCTTCCTCTACAGGACTGTTTATTATAGATGGTAATTTCTGCAAAACTTCATAGGTCTCCAGCCACAAGACCTAACACTCTTTAGAGACAGCAGTGGACCCGGCTTTTAACATTGGGTTTCAGTTAAATTGCACTCCTCTGCATTCCTGGGAGACACATTTCAACTCCAAAAGGAATACACTATTTATTTGCAAAATCCCTAAAGGTACGGTGTGGGATTATAAACTACCGACCTGCTAAATTTCAGGTTAACCAGACGTTTTAGTAGTTATGGGAAAGAAAAGAAAAGAAAAGAAAAGAAAAGAAAAGAAAAGAAAAGAAAGATCCTGCATTTAAAAGACTTTGGTAGACTTATAACATGAGACAATAAAAAGCTAGAAATTCTAAGGCTTTAAGTTCCTCCCATGGGGTTTATTATATTCAAGGCTATACATTTGCATTAAAAATACTTTATAGCTCCATTTGATGTAGTGTTTGCCTGACTATATATCATTATCCTTTCTTTATTGCGCTGGCATAGCAGTACAAAGCGTGAGCTTCTTTGATTCACCTCCATGAGGCAATTAAAGATAGCTATTTACTGTTAATATTTTTAACCAGTTCCCTCCCTATCTTTACACAACCAGGTTGAGATCTTCAAAGCCTTTCCTTTGGAGACGGGGTGATCAGTACTTGGTACAGCTTTCCCAAGGAGGGCGCACAGTTGATTTGTACAACTGCCTTAGAATAGTCTTTGTATTATTCATCGTCCCATCCCTTATGCATCCGTACATCTTGTTCGCTTCTTTGACTGCACCGGCACATTGAGCAAAACCTAGAGGATTTGGACATCTGATTCCCATTCATTTTTTAAAACCTCAGTCCCTAGCCAACTGCAACTCAGATTTATTATTTTTATTACAGCTGGGCCTAGGGAGTCCAACTGAGATCAGAGGCCCTTTGTGTTAGGCACTTTGTAAACACAGCAAGAGATGCTCCCTGCCCCGAAGAATTCCCTGTCTGAACAGACAAGATAAAGACAGGAGGAGAAGTTACTTGCACGGGGCCACACAGCAGGTCCATGGCAAAGCCAGGAACAGAATTCAGATGGCTTAAGTCCCAGGATTGTGCTCTATTCATTGAACCATGCTGCCTTTTCCAATGTATGTATTCCTCAGGTGACTTTCTGATGTCCCATGTGTTGGCAAGGACTCTTATGCTGCAAGTATTTGACATTTCAAATAATTCACTATTCTGTGAAAGTCTTTTCTGCTAATGCAGCTCCCACTTCCCAGAGCAGTCCTGCTGGTTCTCTCCCCCTGGTAAGTCTCCAGCTCATTTCAAATCTTATCCGCAGCCTCCCTCTGGTTCTGATTTCACCCTATTCTGCATTATTTAAACGCTGCGTAGCACTTCAGGCCGTACTTTCGGTGAAAACGAGTCATGCTGCGCTGATTGTTCACAAAAGGCTGGATTGTAACCGGACAATCTGCCCCAAATACGGGGCAGCATGTAGCTACACCAATAATAACAATAAGTCACAGCTCAGACTTGCGATGCAAAGTGGATTGAGCAGACCAGAGAATCCAGCCCCCCATGAAACTTTCTCAGTGTCACACCGGGACCCCCTTGCACATGGAGGAGGGGACGCTAACTCTTTTAAGTGCAAAGCTGGTGCATTAATCACAAGGCCATCCTTCCTTTCAGCCTCATGGCTCCATCCCACAAGTATACAAACAAGCTCTGCACACATTCTGTGGTCTCACTTATCCCCACCCCCCGGGCCCAGCACTGAATCCCTGCTTTTCCCCAAGCTAGTAGACATTGGCGATTGGGGCAGGTAAAGCAAACAGGTGGCTTTTCAGGCCCAGTTTCACAGTCCCTAGTAATATTGCATCGCTTACAATGAAAGGACAATGCAGCTTTTAACAGCCTCAGCTAGTTTTGCGCCAAGGTCTCCCGTGCACACACTGAACCCGTCTGGCGCTGGTTGGCGTGTGACAGTGTTACCCACTCCCAGGTGAGACAGCTGTGGGGCCATTTGAGGCTAACATGCACATTCCCAAGGCCCTGTTTCTATTCTGCATTGGTATCAGCACAATCAACCAACTCCTTTCCACAGCAGTTTGCTGCCTCTGATGCTTGGCTGGCCTGCCGCTCGCTCTCCCCGGGTTTCCTTCAAACGGGATGCGTGGGATTTGAAAATAAACACGCCGCGTTATCTGCAAAGCGTGTTCACCTGGTTTTTCAAATGCACAATTCCTCTTCTTAATGGGAAACGGTGCTCTGCCCAAAGATGAGACCTGGCATGGTACACAAATCTCTCTCCAGAGGAGACCTGCTGATTTCAAAGAGCAAGGAGCCTCTCTAATAAGCACCAGCCAGCTTCCCTCCCTGTCACAGCTCCATGCAGCCTTGGGCTGCCCTCTGTTGGCGTCTTACAAGGTTGACGCTTGCTTAATAAAGAATCTTGGCCTCTTTGCGAGACAGATACCAACCCCCGCCCCCCAGCAGATTGCAGTGACCCTCTGTGAGGGTGTGTGCTACTCACTCCAAGATGGCGCCTCCTCCTGGCAGCTCTGGGGATTAGCTCTACTAGGCCAAAGCCCCTTGTCTCTCTCTCGCAGCCTGCAGCCCTCTCTCTCGCTCCAGGAGCTTCTGTTTCCTCTTCGTGTCTCAGTCCGCCGGCTGTGGTTTCCCCTTCTGGGGTGGTCCTTCAAAGTCTCTTTCCACCCGCAGCGTCAGACAGCCCTCATAGAATCATAGAATCCCAGGGTTGGAAGGGACCTCAGGAGGTCATCTAGTCCAACCCCCTGCTCAAAGCAGGACCCATCCCCAATTTTTGCCCCAGATCCCTAAATGGCCCCCTCAAGGATTGAACCCACAACCCTGGGTTTAGCAGGCCAATGCTCAAACCACTGAGCTAGCCCTCCCCCCCATTCCTCCCCTCACATCTACTGCCCCAACTCAGCCATTCCTGACATGACCCAGACAGTCATCCAGTTCACTGCCCTGCTGGTGCCACTTCCCCAGTGGCAGGTAGGGAAACCTGGGCCAGCCCTCTACTCTGGGTTCCAGCCCAGGGACCCTCCAACACACCACCTAGATCTGTTCAGTCCCCACCCTTCCTACTCTGTGTCCCACAGGCTGTCTTCTCCAGCCTGTCTTCTTCCCTCCCTAGGTTCCCTCCTTCCCTCTCTACTACAAAAAGGGTGATCACTAACTTCCTCCCAGTAGCCTTTTCTGCTGCCAGCTTCTTGGATTTATACTAGCCCAGCCCACTCCTGCGTAGTGTTAGGGGGCTTATTCCTTCACCCGCTTACTTCCCTGGTCCTTCTCGCATGAACAGAGAGCAACAATACCTGAAGTCCAAAGGTGCAAACAATTCAATGATTATTGGGGTGAACTTCCAGCAAGCATGATTCCAGTTTCCTTCCTTAGTGTCCCCCTTCCCAGCTCTGACACCACAGAGCCTTACCTGTGTCCCTGTTCCCATTCCCTTTCCCCCTCTTAGCAAAACATGATTCCAATTTTCCCACCCCCATTCCCTGTTCCCATTCCCGGCCCCCCACTTCCTGATTGACTGCAGACTGTATAGTAAAACTTGAGTTCTGCTTAGCTATACCTTAACCAATCATGTTACTGAAATTTAACTAACCAATCCTAACATATTGCATCCGATGAAGTGAGCTGTAGCTCACGAAAGCTCATGCTCAAATAAATTGGTTAGTCTCTAAGGTACCACAAGGACTCCTTTTCTTTTTGAGAATACAGACTAACACGGCTGTTACTCTGAAACCGGATATTGTAACATGATTATTTAACCAATTATATCCCACCACCTCAATTAGTTTACAGCCAACAAAATTAATTATACAGCAGACAGAAACAATCCCAGAACCAGACAGAGATTATACAGACAAACAATAGGGAAATGGGGACTACAATGATAGAACACCACAGAAATGAGGATTTCACATCCCAGCTATTGATAAGTGAGTTCTTGCCAGACAGGATGCTAACAAACTAAGTTTCCTTTTACATCTTCTAGGCTCTTCCCTTTCTCTGGAGGTGACAGGCATTATCAGGACAGGACTGTATTCCTAACAGCCCAATAGCACCTTCTTTCAATGTGCCTAGTTTGGAATATGAGGAGGTGACCGGTCGCTTCCCAGCTTAGGGCTGCCTCTGCTGCTTAGCCAGAGGCCTTAGCCTAAGCACAGGGCCTCAGACTGTCACAGTGAGAGAAGGCCCTTACACCGGCAGACAGTGATTTTGATTCTTTCTTTTATACCTCTAGAACTAGCCAAGTGATAAGAATACACCTAAATTGTGAGCTGTAGCTCACGAAAGCTTATGCTCAAATACATTTGTTAGTCTCTAAGGTGCCACAAGTACTCCTTTTCTTTTTGCTAAATTCTAAGAGTATAGGCCTTTACAGACAGGCCTGATTATCTATATCCTAACACACAGGTAAACTTCTCTCTAATCAAGGCTCTCTGCCCAGCCTATACCTCCCTCTTTTGCTGCTTAATTGGTTGATTGAGCCCACCTGGCCCAATTCAGAACCGGTGTGGGGAACACACCCTATCGCACCCGGTCCCAATTCAGAAGAGGGCAACAGAAATGATGAGGGGTATGGAACAGCTTCCATATGAGGAGAAATTAATAAGACTGGGACTTTTCAGCTTGGAAAAGAGACGGCTAAGGGGGGATATGATAGAGGTCTATAAAATCATGACTGGTGTGGAGAAAGTAAATAAGGAAGTGTTGTTTACTCCTTCTCATAACACAAGAACTAGGGGTCACCCAATGAAATTAAAAGGCAGCAGGTTTAAAACAGTCAAAGGGAAGTATTTCTACACACAATGCACAGTTAACCTGTGGAACTCTTTGCCAGAGGATGTTGTGAAGGCCAAGACTGTAACAGGGTTAAAAAAAAAAACTAGATAAGTTCGTGGAGGATAGGTCCATCAATGGCTATTAGCCAGGATGAGCAGGGATGGTGTCCCTAGCCTCTGTTTGCCGGAAGCTGGGAATGAGCAACAGGGTATGGATCACTTGATGATGACCTGTTCTGTTCATTCCCTCTGGGGCACCTGGCATTGGCCACTGTCGGAAGGCAAGATACTGGGCTAGATGGACCTTTGGTCTGACCCAGTATAGCCGTTCTTATGGCTTGGTCCTGGTGCCAGCCCAGTCCCTCCCTCGGGGCTAGGCTCAGAACTGCTAGCAAGGGAGAAGAGTCACATTGGGAGCTCAGGCTAGGGATAAGGGGTGATTGCTGGCATCAAGAAAGGACGCAGACCAGGAGCCTGCCCAGTTTCTGTGCTTCAGGGAATGCTCTCTCCTCCCCAGTGGCTCGCACCCTGGCAGCTGTACAAGAGCCTTAAGGCTGCTAGATGGTGTCATCAGACAGCCCTGAGCAAGAGATGGGGTGTAAGTTTCTCTGTCCCAGGAGATGCTGTGACTCAGACACACGTCCAAGGCACAACACTTCCCCTACTTCCCTCTGGCTCTGCAAGGGACGTAAGTTACTGCAGGCATTTTAGGAGAGCTGCTTACCTCCCACAAATGTGCAGGGCCAATGATAGGTGGGGGGCGGGGACACAGTTATGGTTCCACCCACTTGCTCTCAATGGGAAGCATCTGGGTCAGCAAGGGGCTATATTCTGCCCCAGTCTAAAGATCCAAGTAGGTCAAGCAAGGGGGTGGAGCATGATCTACACTCCCCTGCTTGGGTACGAGAAACAAGGGCACAGTCTCGCCCTTAGGAAATGTCATGTTCCCGATGCCCACACAGGGAAGTTAGATTAAAAACATCAAATACTCTTGCTGAAAGATTGCAGCATCACATTACTTTCTTTCTTAGAATCCAGAACCCAACCACACAAGAACCCAAAAACAGAGAGAGAGGAAACAGGCTGCTCCCTAAGGGAGTGAGGCACAACTTAGCCCCACCTTGTTCTAAACTGGCTCTTTGCAGACTGACAGCTGCTAGCTAGTCCAGATTGCACGCTTCCCTACAGAGCCACTTCGCCTGCAAGCAGGACAAGGACAAGCCCTGAGAATTTAAAGTGACTGCATACAATTTTAACACAGTCTGCAATACACCCCAGGAAACAGCCCTAAGGGTTAAGATCATCCTCTCTCTATGTGAAAGGCTCCTGCTCTCACAGACATCTGCTCGTCATTTGGAATTGAATCCAATTTCTCCCTTTTCAAACCCTGCCAAGACTTTCCTGTCATCTCTGGGGAGGGAATTACAGTTTGATGTCTGCTGTGACCATTTCAGTAAGTGAGAGTGCCCCACCCCCACCCCTGCCACATACCCCTATCCCCATTTGAAGCCTGAGGCACTTTGCAAAATTGTGTCACCGTAAAAGCAAGGAGCTTTTCAAAAGCCACCATGAAATTGGATGCTAAAAATGAATTAGCTGATGAGTCCTGCACCTGCTTCTCTGCCCTGTCTTTAAAGGCGGAGGACTGCAAAGCTCTGCCGTTTCACTTCCCTACTGATTTTTCCTTTGTCTTGCACAAGCTCATAACCAAATGGGGTTTTCTTTTGATTTGAAGGCACGAGTTGTGCCTGGTGGACCCACAGTCACCCAGGACTTTCATTAACAGCCTGGTTTCTCAGCAGGCAATGGCACTCGGGGACATCTTGAGAAGGATCATTCTTCACTGGAAGAGACAGGGGTTGTACATAGACTCAGGGGGGGTTGATTCTCCACTGCCTGGCCCCTTGTGTGATCGTTTCCTCCTGTGCAAAGTGAGTGTGAAATGCAACCAGATCAGAACAGGCACATTTTACACTCACTTTGTACAGGTGCAACTGATGTTTCAAGGCACGAGACAAGGAAGGATCAGACCCTGAATATTCATCCTTAACAACCAACAGCAAAGTTACACAGGGTTAGGAACTGTTGAACCCTGGGTTCTGTCCCAGGACTCCAGAATCTAAACTTTGTTATGCAGGTCTGAGTCCCACCAGCCATATCCCAAACTTCCCGGCACCCTCCCAAAATGTGGCCATTCTAGCCCTTTGTTTGTGGAGCCATGTGGGGAAAACTTGGCTGTCTACCAACTTGATTGTCCAGAGAACAAAGAAAGTCGGGCTGTGGCATTGTGGGATACTTTTGGCAGACTCCCAGATCGTGAGTGGGGCTGTGTCTACACTGCAAAGCAATAGGGCTTAAACTCTGGATCCTGGCTTGACTCAGGCTCAGCTCCTCCATCCCCAGGGGATCCTGGGACCCTAGATCCGAGCTCTGACTTAGCAGAATCTTTGTGTAGATGGCAGGGGGATTAGGCTTAAGCCTGGGTTCAAACCCTGGGCTTAAACTGCAGTGTAGACATACCCCACGTGTTGCAAGGTGATTTACCCAACGTCTCCCCTGCCCTTTAGTCAGTCCCAATCCAGGTGGACCTTGCTGGGAAGGAGTGTGATCCTGCCCCAGTTTAAATCAATTGCAAAGAGTCATACTGACTCCAGCAGAGAAAGCCGGAGCCCAAAAAGAGAGCCATTTCAACCGTCGGCTTGGTGGTGCAAAATGACTCATTACCCAAGATATGGGTGTTTCCTCACAGCTCACCCACAGTGACATTGCAGCCGCTGCCGAGACGCAGGAAAGTGGCACAGCCGCTAGGCGGAGGCAGCCAGCAGAGGGCGTTCCTCCTGCCCTTCCCTCCAACGCCGGTGCAGAACCATTCTGCTGACCCAGAAGGCTTCCAACAAACAGAGCCACCTAAGAGCAGGATGACGGGCAACCACTTCTCTCCAATGTTAAGGAAAAGTTAGCATATGTGACTCCATTTTGGTTTGGGGCCCACCATTGTCTAAAAGCAAGCACATCATGCACCAGGAGGAGTGTTTCTTAGATACTGCATTCCTGTGAAAATCCTCCCCCCCTTGTCTCCAGCCTGTTTTAACTCCCGGTTTCTGTTCTTTGTCTGTTCCTAACTCCCTGCCTCCTGGCCTTGATGTGGGCCTCCCATCCTGATAAGAAAAGTTACTGATGCGTTGCTTTAGGACCATGTAATGTAGTTGAAGTAATGGTTTAGCACGGGGAATGAACCTAGCAGGGATAGGTGGTAGATAAGGGAAGGGTTTGTGTATTGGCTAAGGTTTCCGATGCACGAGGGCAACATGCTTTGCTAAAAGGTATATAATCTTTGTATAACCTGCATGCAGGGTCCCCTCCTGATTAGCAGGGGGGCACCACGCTCGAGCGTAATAAACTTAGTATCTTTGGGAACTCTGCAATTGTGGACTTTGTTCGTGTGCCTCAGCCTAGACTCGAACTGTGCGTGACCTATCGGGTATAATTCGCAGCAGTTCTTGTGCGTGACCTATCGGGTATAATTCGTAACAGTCTGTGTGCGTGACCAATTAGGTATAATTCGTAACACCAATTCTTTTCAGGTTCACATAGTGCACCCTTGGTATGTTGGGCAAGGCCTTTCCCAGCCCCCCTACCTAGTACAAAGGGGGAAGCAAGGGAGGAGGATTCTCTAACTAAAGGATATGCCTGCCATGACCTAAGCCATCCTTCAGATACTCCACCCACATCATGACAGTGAGTGGGTAATTCATCCCACCCATTCACAGGTTGGAAGGTTCTTCCATTCCGGCCCTTACATCTCGCCCTGTAGCAGAGGTGTGTGGCAGGTGTCCATTAAGGAATGCGTTTCCTCGTCATCCTCTTTGCCATAACACTCTTCAGGGGGAACTGTGCAATGCACGTGGGCTGAGACTGAAATTCGTAACGAAACCCAACCAATCCGGTTGCTTTTGTGTGATTCAGGGGTTTGTCATGGCTGTTTTACAAGGCCTCCAGGGAGCAGTAGTTCCAGTCTGATCTGTCACCTCTCTTTGGCTGCAATATTACATTCAGCGCATTTCTGCATCCCGGGGGGGTTCATGTTTGCACAAAGATTGTGCATAAATTGGCTGCCAAAAAAAAGGACAAAGTCAATCAATTTCACATTTCTGCAGGGAAGCTTTGTTTAGAAAATGAGCTCATTGTTTTCTTTAAATTGTTCTGCTTTTTAGCACAAGATCATTGCTAGCATGTAGAGGGAATGGAAGGGGCTTGCAGGAGAAGTGAGAGGCAGCCATCCAGCTATGGCTGTGTAACCCTTCTTCCAGGTGGAGTCGGCAGCAACAGGGGACAGGTTCAATATCTGGGGGTCCTTCTTAACAGTACAAAACAGAACTGGCTCAAGTCCCCACCCAGTTATCTGGGAAAACTTTACACTCACACACACTCTGGGCACCCCTCTAAGAGGAAATACTTCCCCTCTCATGAGCTCTGAGTATAACAAAAGAGAACTTCTATTAAAAGGGAGCCAAGCATGAGTTTGGGGGAAAACACCACAACCACATCCAAAAGCATGCATCCACAAGCAAACCCAACCCCACAGTACGTTGGGCAATGTCCTTTGCTTCAGTTTCCCACCTGGCAGTGAAGAAGTCTGACTACGAATGTCCCTTTAACTCCTCACTCTCCTCTCCCTTTGATGTACCCCACTCCCAGTTGGCTGCCTTGGTTAGGAAAGACCCAGAGCTCATCGGTGTGTTCACACGGGTTCACCTCCAATCCCAGAAAGGGGGCAGGCATCAAGCAATGTCTCTGTGCACCTCTGCAACTGGCTATTTGCCACTGACGCTGCTGCTTTTCTCTGTTGCCGCTGGTCGCGTCCTGCCGCTGTTGGACGCTCACTGCCATTTCTGCGATCCCATGTGGTGAGGTTCCAATGCTTAACCTGGGCCTCTAGAGACTTCAGCTCTTGGTGATTTCACTGGGTATCCGGGAACCTCACTGCCAGGGCAGCCTCTGCAGTGTCTTTCCTTTCACCACTGTCCCTACAGCAGGCCTAAGGCGTAGCCCCTAGACCTGCTTATCAGTGATTCAGCTTTAGCAATCGCTGAACAGAAACAATGACTCTCCATTGAGTCTAATCCGCTCTGTCTTTAAACACAAGAGAGGAGATGGTCAAATGATGTCTAAGACTCTTCAGGTGCAGCCCCCAACCCCTGTCATCTTCAGTGGGATTTGGCATCCCCCCTCAGTCAGTTCTGCTGCCCTTTACTCATACAATATGGATAACAACATTTCATCCCCGCTTCACTCACTACTAACGCGACTTGTAACCCAACACCAACGATCTATTGGGTAAAGCAGCTCCATCATGTCATAGACTATCAGGGTTGGAAGGGACCTCAGGGGGTCATCTAGTCCAACCCCCTGCTCAAAGCAGGACCAATCCCCAATTTTTGCCCCCGATCCCTAAATGGCCCCCTCAAGGATTGAGCTCACAACCCTGGGTTCAGCAGGCCAATGCTCAAACCACTGAGCTATCCCTCCTCCCCCCATGTGTATCTATGCAAACACAGTCAGTTTCTAAAGTCTTTCCCCACAGCTCATCACTAGATGTCAGGGGAGAGCTCATTAACCTGCTTACAACTGCATGCACCTGACAGTTAAAATCCCAAACACGGGAAGTCAGGGGACAGTCTCAAAGGACAGCCTTCCCTTGGGGACTGAGCCAATGGCCATTGAAGCCAATAGAGAGAACCCCACAACTTAAACGGGCATCAGATCAGCACCTAGGACAGCGTCTGGCCCAAGCATCTGTGCTCTCCATCACTTCTTAGTGTGACGAGAGAAGGGACTGTGTTCACTACAGGCTTGGAAAGACTATAGGTATGTCACACTAAATAGAGCAGCTATAAATGAATAGCCAAAATTATTGAACTATAAAGCCAAAAATATTGGTTATTATTTCATCCTTACTATTGCTGGTCTGTAAGTTCTTGTTATCCACATCAATGTCCAATCCCTTTTTGAGCCCTGCTATACTGTCATCTGCCAGGTTTGTAACAAAACCTGAAAGAAGCTTGAACAAAAATGAAACAGGTTCATATGAAAGAGAACTGGCTGAATAGGGGGAAAAAACCTGCTCTCATTTTTGACTATTTTCTCGAGTAACAGCCCCATGTTCAGTGCACCAGGATTCATGGGGTGATGTTATTCTGACATTAGTAAAGTAGAATTCACAGGCCTCAACCAACATTGGAGCCCATTGTGCTAGGCGCTGTACAAACACATAGTCATAGCCAGACCCTGCTCCAAAGAGCTTAGTCTAAGGCTTTGTCTATAGGGGAGGTGTGACAGGGTAAAGGGCACTCCCTGGCCCAGACCCTAAAGGGTTAATGCAGCAGACAATTAACCCTGATCTACTAGAGGGAGGAGAGTAAATATAAAGGGCTGCCTGGCAACAGGGGATGGAAAGAGCCAGGTGTCAGCTGGAACCCTGCACACAGATCTGTATGTAAGACCAGAAGGGATCTTTATGATCATTCAGTCTGACCTCCTGTATAACACAAGCCAGAGAACTTCCCCACAATAATTCCTAGAGCAGATCTTATAGACAAATATCCAGTGGTGATTAAAAAATTATCTGTGATGGAGAATCCACCTTGACTTTGGGTAAATTGTTCCAATGGTTAATTATGCTCTCCATTAAAAATGTACGCCTTATTTCCAGTCTGAATTTGTTTAGCTTCAACTTTCAGCCATTGGATCATGTTAAACCTAAACTAAAGAGCCCCTTATTAAGTATTTGTTCCCCGTGTAATTACTTATAGACTGTGATCAAGTCACCCCTTAACCTTCTCTCTGTTAAGCTAAATAGATGGAGCTCCTTGAGTCTATCACTATAAGGCAACTTTTCCAATCCTTTAATCATTCTCATGGCTCTTCTCTGAACCCCCTTCAATTTATCAACATCCTTCTTGAATTGTGGGCATCAGCACCAGACACAGTATGTCAGCAGCAGTTGTACCAGTGCCAAATACAGAGGTACCATAACCTCTTGTTATGAATTACACCTGGTAGGACACGCACACAAGTGCTACGAATTACACCTGGTAGGACACGCACGCAAGTGCTACGAATTACACCTGGTACGACACGCACACAAGTGCTGCGAATTATACCTGATAGGACACGCACACAAGTGCTGCGAATTATACCTGATAGGACACGCACACCAATGCTGTGAATTATACCTGATAGGTCACACACAGTTCGAATCTAGGCTGAGGCACAGAAATAAAGTCCACAACTGCAGAGTTCCCAAAAGACACTAAGTTTATTACGCTCGAGTGTGGTGCCCCCCTTCTAGCCAGGAGGGGACCCTGAATGCAAATTATACAAAGGTTATATACCTTTTAGCAAAGCATGTTGCCCTCGTGCATCGGAAACCTTAGCCAATAAACAAACCCTTGTCTTACCTACCACCTATCCCTGCTTGGTGCATTCCTCGTGCTATACCAGTATGTTAATTACACAGCATGGTCCTAAAGCCATGCATCAGTAACTTTTATTATCAGGATGGGAGGCCTCACATCAAGGCCAAGAGACAGGGAGTTAGAGACTGACAAAAACCAGATACTGGGAATCAAGGCAGGCTGGAGACAAGGAGGAGGATTTTCACAGGGATTCAGTATCTAAGGATTACTCCTCCTGGTGTATGATGTGCTGGCATTTAAACAATGGTGGGCCCCAAACCAAAATGGAGTCACATGTGCTAACTTTTCCTTAACACTCTCTACTCCGACTCAAGATTCTCCTGGTTATGCATCCCAGGATCACATTAGCTCCTTCGGCCACAGAGTCACACTGGGAGCTCATGTTCAGTGGGTTATCCACCACGACCCCAAGTCTTTTTCAGAGTCACTGCTTCCCAGGATAGAGTCCTCCATCCTGTAAGTATGGCCGACATTCTTTGTGATACACATTTACATTTAGCCATATTAAAATGCATATTATTTGCTTGTGCCATTTACCAAGTGATGCACATCGCTCTGAGTCAATCACCTGTCCTCTTCATTATTTAACACTCTCCCAATTTTTGTCACAGCTGCAAACTTTATCAGTGATGAGTTTATGTTTTCTTCCAGGTCATTGACACAAATGTTAAACAGCTTAGGGCCAAGGACTTATCCCTGTGGGACCCCACTGGAAACAGACCTGCTCAGTGATGATTCCCTAGTTGCAGTTATGTTTTGAGACCTCTCAGTTAGCCAGTTTTTTAATCCATTTAATGTGTGCCATGTTAATTTTATATCATTCTCGTTTTTTAATCAAAATGTTGAGTAGTACCAAGTCAAACACCTTAGAGAAGTCTAATGATATTACATCCCATACTATTACCTTTATCAACCAAAGTTGTAATTTCCATAAACCCATGTTGATTTGCATTAATTACATTACCCTCCTTTAGTTCTTTGTTAATCAAGTTCTGTATCAGCTGCTCCATTATCTTGCCCAAGATCGATGTCAGGCTGACAGGCCTATAATTATTTGGGTCATGCCATATACCCTTTTTAAAAATTGGCACAACACTAGCTTTCCTCCAGTCTTCTGGAACTTCCCCAGTGCTCCAAGACTCACTGAAAATCAGTGTTAATGTTCCAGCAAGTTCCTCATCCAGCTCTTTTAAAACTCTCGGAGGCAACTTATCTGGACCTGCTGATCTAAAAATGTCTAACTTTAGCAGCTTCTGTTTAACACCCTCCAGAGATACTAGCAGAATGGAAAGAATATTATCACCACTATACAATGAGACCAAACCAAAAAAAAATAGGTTAAATCCAAATGTTTCATTTCAATAACCTCAAAGTTTCAATCCAATTTTGATCATTTACAATTTTTACTACAGTTAGCTTAAGTTTTGAAACAAAAAGTCATTTTGAACAGGAAAATGGAATTTTTCATATCAAAAAATGTTGAAGCAGAACTTCGCGACGATTTCAAAAAAGTGTTTTTCAAAAGCTTTTTAGAGTTGAGAAATTAATCAAAACAGACTATCAGGAAAAGTTTCAGTTTTGATAAATTGGCATTTTCTGACCCAAAAAAACATTTCACTGAAAAAAAAATCCCAACCAGATCTGGGACAGAGAAGTGAGTGGAACCCAAGGCTAGTTCTAGGCCAGTGCTTCTATCCCCTAGAGCGTTCATGTATTGGGTTACTGTAATAAGGCAGATGAGTTAGGCTGACATCTGTAATGCTACTGATATGCTAATGGGAGAGCCCTGCTGTTTCATTTCCCTGAACAGAATGGCAAGTCATTTGCATACAAGCCAGACTCCAAGCCATTCCCAAAACCCAGGACTATGAAATATATTGTAATCACCGTGCCCGGTACATGGCAGATGGAAGATTTGCTGCCATGTGTGTGGCTGTGATAAATGAAAGCTGGCCAGGGAATGATGCACTATTAAAGACTTACATTCCTGCATCATTCCACTCATTACCCTTTTGATTAATTTTGAATGCATTTTATGCTGATGAAAATGTGCCAGACTAGCAGCACTGGAGAGTGAGGTCCTTACAGCCCTGAGACCACCACCATGCAAGCTGCCCCACCGATACACTTCAGTGCCGGTCCATACTGTCTCTGTTCCACTGGACTTTCTGCTGAGCCTACCAACAAAGGGACCAACTGGTGTCAGTAGTGGTGGTTTGATGAGATTGGCCCTCCCACTGTTTACAGTGTAATTGATTATAGTGTATAAATACCTTCACAGTGTGACAATACCACATACCAAAGGGCTTTTTAATCTCATGGAGAAAGGCAGAACAAGAACCAATGTCTGGAAGCTAAATCCAGACACATTCATATTCGAAATAAGGCACAGGTTTTTAACAGTGTGAATGATTCACCATTGAAGCATACTTCCAAGGGGAGTGGCGGATTTTTCACCTCTTGAAGTCTTGAGATCAAGACTGGATGCCTTTCCAGAAGATGCTTTAGTCAGATTGGGCTCACTAGAGGCATAACTGGGTGAAATTCTATGCCCTGGTCTACACTACAAACTTTTGTCGGTATAACGACGTCGCTCAGGAGTGTGGAAAATTCACACCCCTGAGTGACGTAGTGATACCGACCTAATCCCCGGTGTAGACAGCACTATGTCAACAGGAGAGTTTCTCCCGCCGATGCAGCTACCACCTCTCGGGCAGGTGGAGTACCCATGCCGCTGGGCAAAGCTTTCCCTTCGGCATAGGTAGTGTCTTCACTAAGCGCTACAGCACTTTAAGTATAGTCAAGCCCCATGGCTTGAATTATACAGGTCAGACTAGATGATCTAAGGGTCCCTTTGGCCTTAAAATTCTATGTTCCAAGCCCACCAAATTATTTCACATCTAAGGCCAAACAGGGTTGCCAGCCGCTTCAAAACCAATGGCCTACAACTGGAACTGAACCCATGACCAATCCCGATAGCCATCTACTCCCCCAATAAACCCATTGTTACTACATCGTTGCTCCATATCTCCTTAAATGGGAGAATCGCTCATGTTTGAATCTTGAAAGAAACGTCTCATTTGGCATGCTGGATCCTTAAGCCAATAGGATCGGATGACAAGGTTTGTCAGATGCTGTGTGTTAAGAGTACAACTGCCTTTTCTACAAAAGGTACAAGTTACCTTTTGGCTAAACAAACTCTGAGCCATAATTGGTCCCATATGTGTTTCTCATTCAGTTTAATGACAACTGGACAGCAGCTTTTTTCAAAACTGTTTCTTTCTTGAGAGGCAAATTCGTCATGAAACTAGGGGGCAATATATAAAGAGGGGTAATTAGGTTGAGACACAGTTCAAGGGAGGAAACCTAGTCTGGGAAGGTAGCGGGGATTTTCAAAGCCTAATGACACTAATGAGGAAAACACCAAAAGACGGGAAGGAGATTGGCAAGATGCAGCATGCGTAGTGGTTAGAGCAGGGAATGGTAGCCACAATTCCTCAGTTCAATTCTTAGCTCCACCTCTGATTTTCTATGAACCCATGTGCAAGTCACTTAACCAGTATTTGCCTCTATTTCCAATCTGTAAAATGGGCACCTTAATATTTAGCTATATTAATTCACCGCTGTGTTTCTTTGCTTGGCCAACTAATGCTTCAAAGTGTTGTGTGCACCTCTTAAAAAAACATCTTGCACCTGTGTCTCCCCACCACACGCCAACCAGACCCAGAGCTGCTTAGTATCTAAAGTCCAAGGCAATCAAGCCACCATCTTCAGGCTTCCAGACACTGAGCCATTGCTCCCGCCGTTACTGAGACGCCCATGGTCCGTCAGCCCGGGTTGCTCTTGTACTTACGGTATCACGGCCTGTTTCAGAGACCTCTGCCAGAGTGTTCCCATGCTGTCGGGTGTCATGCGAGGAGCGGGCTGGAAAGCCAAGGAGCGATGGAGCTACCGAGTTAGGGGGCTGCGCTGTGTTTGCCGAGAGGAAGGTGGCCGGCTCTTGGTGAACATAAATCTGGGTGATGAGATGTGCTCCACCTCTGAGCCAGCTGGAGATACAAAGGCCCAGATCCTCAAGGCTATTTGGGTGCCTAACGCCCACTGATTTCAATAGGCTATTTTCAGCCAGCCAGCTCATTCCAAACGCTCTGTTCTAATTCAAACAGGAATTAACTAGGGGAAGTTCTATGACCCGGGCTATGCCGGAGGTCAGATTAGAGGATCACAGGCATCCTTCTGGCCTTAGAATCTATATGCATCAATAAAACCGCAGATGAAAGCTGATGTAGCTGTGGGCAGCATCAATAGGGCCAGATTAATGCAGGAGCTTTAGGGGCTGCAGCCCAGAGCCCCAGGCTAAGGGGAGCCCCAGTGCAGCAGGGCTCAGGCAGGCTGCCTGCATGCCATGGCCCCACACCGCTCCTGGAAGCGGCTGGCTGCTGGCATGTCTCTGCGGCCCCTGGTGGAGGGGAGGCGGCTCCACACGCTGCCCCCACCCACGGCACCGTCTCCGCAGCTCCCATTGGCCGGAAACCAGCCAATTGGAGCTGTGGGGGGCGGCGGTTGTGGGTGTGGGCAGCACATGGAGCCATGCTGTCCCCCTCCTACCAGGGGCACACAGAGAAGTGCTAGCAGCCAGACGCTTCTGGGAGTGGCGTGGGGCTATGGCAGACAGGCAGCCTGAGCCCTGCTCTGCCACCGGCCGGGAGCCACCTCTGGTAAGCACCTCCTGGATGTAGCCTGCACCTCGCACCCCCTCCTGCACCCCAACCACCTGCCCCAGGTCAGAATCCCCTCCTGCACCCAAACTCCCTCCCAGAAAGAAACTAATATAATGGCTGTTCTAAGGTAAGAAGTAGGCTATTTTGAATTAACTATATTCTACTTGTTTTAAGACTGAAATGTAACCACAGAACGGCTTTATGTTAATTAAAAGGCAAGTTTAGTATAGCGTTAATAGCCTCGATGCCATAATTGTGATCATTTTGTTTTAAATTGAGAACAAGACTTGTATACAGGGGCCCCACAAAATCTAACAGCCCCAGGCCCACAGGAGAGTTAATCGGCCCTGAGCATCAATGATTGCAACAGAAAGGAAATAGCTCTCCCATTCAAGGGGCACGGGTATCACTGTGTTTCTGCAACACTGTCTCTGTTGGGGGCTATCACCCTGCATGAAAACATTCATCCTTTCAGTTTCAGAAAATGGATGGACCTTGGCTTTAACACAACACTTTGTGAGCATGTTCAGACGCTGCAACCCTCAGCTAATCTCATGTCTGCAGCATGGAGAAGAAAAGTCATGGCCAGAAGCAATGCATGGGGCTGGGGGGGGGGGGGGGGTGTCACATGACCACGCCCAGATTTCTGCCAGGGTTTGCCAGCCGGGACCCTGTGCAGCAGCTCCTGGAGTGGGTGAACTGCAAACTGTGGCCATGGGGAGAGGCAGCAGAAAACAGTCGGGAGCTGCAAGGAGGGGCTGCTGTGGGTAAGAGAGGGCGTGCCTGGGAGGGGAGTGGCTCCCACTGTTGGGGGGGGAACCTTTAAATTGTGCTCCCCCCACACTATCAGCTGGTACTAGTTGTCTCTAGTCATGGCCTTCAGACCCAAAAACACAGCCCTCCATGGCTCTCAGCCTGCTAAGGTCTAAAAGTGTGCTGCAATGTGTGACAAAGATCCAAAGTAAGAGGAACACCCAAAAACTGGCTCACACAAGAAACTTAACATGCTACCGGGTTCATTCCTTTCAGGTCAGTGACTCTTTCCGTCACCTCAAGTTCATGAATGTGCATTTCGGAGGTAAATGATTTTCAACTATAGAAGTGAGCAGGGAGGGACATGACATTTTTGTGGGAGGTAGGAAACTTGGGGACTAAACCAAGTTACCCTCACAGCAAGGGTCACTTGTGTAGTATGAAGACCTCTGGCTTTGAGGTAAAGGCAAGAAGAAAGTCAAGGAAAGTGTGGGCCCCTTACTGAATGAGGGAGGCAACCTAGTGACAGAGGATGTGGAAAAAGCTAATGTACTCAATGCTTTTTTTGCCTCTGTCTTCACTAACAAGGACAGCTCCCAGACTGCTGTGCTGGGCATCACAACATGGGGAGTAGATGGCCAGCCCTCTGTGGAGAAAGAGGTGGTTAGGGACTATTTAGAAAAGCTGGACGTGCACAAGTCTATGGGGCCGGACGAGTTGCATCCGAGAGTGCTAAAGGAATTGGCGGATGTGATTGCAGAGCCATTGGCCATTATCTTTGAAAACTCGTGGCGAACGGGGGAAGTCCCAGATGACTGGAAAAAGGCTAATGTAGTGCCAATCTTTAAAAAAGGGAAGAAGGAGGATCCTGGGAACTACAGGCCAGTCAGCCTCACCTCAGTCCCCGGAAAAATCATGGAGCAGGTCCTCAAGGAATCAATCCTGAAGCACTTACACGAGAGGAAAGTGATCAGGAACAGTCAGCATGGATTCACCAAGGGAAGGTCATGCCTGACTAATCTAATAGCCTTCTATGATGAGATTACTGATTCTGTGGATGAAGGGAAAGCAGTGGATGTATTGTTTCTTGACTTTAGCAAAGCTTTTGACACGGTCTCCCACAGTATTCTTGTCAGCAAGTTAAAGAAGTATGGGCTGGATGAATGCACTATAAGATGGGTAGAAAGTTGGCTAGATTGTCGGGCTCAACGGGTAGTGATCAATGGCTCCATGTCTAGTTGGCAGCCGGTGTCAAGTGGAGTGCCCCAGGGGTCGGTCCTGGGGCCGGTTTTGTTCAATATCTTCATAAATGATCTGGAAGATGGTGTGGATTGCACTCTCAGCAAATTTGCAGATGATACTAAACTGGGAGGAGTGGTAGATACACTGGAGGGCAGGGATAGGATACAGAGGGACCTAGACAAATTGGAGGATTGGGCCAAAAGAAACCTGATGCGGTTCAATAAGGATAAGTGCAGGGTCCTGCACTTAGGACGGAAGAACCCAATGCACAGCTACAGACTAGGGACCGAATGGCTAGGCAGCAGTTCTGCGGAAAAGGACCTAGGGGTTACAGTGGACGAGAAGCTGGATATGAGTCAGCAGTGTGCCCTTGTTGCCAAGAAGGCCAATGGCATTTTGGGATGTATAAGTAGGGGCATAGCAAGCAGATCGAGGGACGTGATCGTTCCCCTCTATTCGACATTGGTGAGGCCTCATCTGGAGTACTGTGTCCAGTTTTGGGCCCCACACTACAAGAAGGACGTGGATAAATTGGAGAGAGTCCAGCGAAGAGCAACAAAAATGATTAGGGGTCTGGAACACGTGACTTATGAGGAGAGGCTGAGGGAACTGGGATTGTTTAGTCTGCGGAAGAGAAGAATGAGGGGGGATTTGATAGCTGCTTTCAACTACCTGAGAGGTGGTTCCAGAGAGGATGGTTCTAGACTATTCTCAGTGGTAGAAGAGGACAGGACAAGGAGTAATGATCTCAAGTTGCAGTGGGGGAGGTTTAGGTTGGATATTAGGAAAAACTTTTTCACTAAGAGGGTGGTGAAACACTGGAATGAGTTACCTAGGGAGGTGGTAGAATCTCCTTCCTTGGAAGTTTTTAAGGTCAGGCTTGACAAAGCCTTGGATGGGATGATTTGATTGGGGATTGGTCCTGCTTTGAGCAGGCGGTTGGACTAGATGACCTCCTGAGGTCCCTTCCAACCCTGATATTCTAAGATTCTATGAAATGAGCACTGGATGGCACCAGTGTGTTTTAAATCTTGTATCTGCATTACAGGTCGCCATCAGCTTGGTAATGAGACAACCCTGATGGCTGAGCTGGGCCGAGTCTAGCTACTGGAAGTCAGCAGTACCCACACGTCCACAAAGGGCCTAAACTGGTGAGTTCCTTGATGGAAGCCCATGGACGTTCTGGGTTCACAGTCCCTACCAGATGGAGCTCAATAGGTTTTGTTTCATTCTGAGTAAACCTTGGAATGGGTTTGTACATTTCAGCTGGTAACTGGCGATTACACAGGTTCTGTGTAGTGTTTCCAACTACCCTGGGCTGTGGCCCCGCAACTGAAATACCGGAGCCACCATCCCAGGCCTTGTTCCTGAGTCTGCCACTGTGAATGAACCGTGAGAGGCTGTGAGGGAGAATGGAAGAGCTGTACTGTCTGGCATGGGAATATTGCAGAGCTGAAAGAGGAGAGGCCAAACACGTAGGGAAGGAAGTCTGCGTGGTATGGGACTTCCGCCAGAGGGGCCCAGACTCATGAGACCAGGAGCCAAAATTAAGGGGTAAGGAGGTAGACTGCTGTGGGAGAGAAGGGCAAAAAGAGGTGGGGGTGGAGTGGAGGGCTCCAATAAATGAGTCAGCGGAGAAGAGCAGACTCAGAGAGGAAGAGAAGTCATGTGGACGTTGATGGACTGGAGGTTATGGGAAGGCAGGAGAGCACTGACTATTCTCATGGTCAGAGAGAGGGAGCAGTGTTTAGTGATGTCACAAATGGGGTGACCAGATGTCCCGATTTCATAGGAACAGTTCCAATATTCAGTGCTTTGTCTTATATAGGCGCCTATTACCCCCAGTTATTCACACTTGCTGTGTGGTCACCCTAGTCAAGATGGAGGAGGCCACCATTTTGATGACTGGGAGAACCGATCCAGGTTTGAAGGTGAGGCAATGGGGAGGCAGGCTTAGGGGTCTGATGGGACGTCAACATGGAAGCTGAGGATAAGACTGGAAAATTGTGAGGTGAGGAAGAGGGAAACTGAGATTTTTTTCTAAAATATAGGAGCGCGTTCAACCTGGAAGTATGTTGTGGAAGTTCTCTGGCCTGTGCTCTGCAGGAGGTCAGGCTAGATAATCAGAACCACCCCTCCTGGCCTTGGAATCTATGAAAATCAGGCCAGGAAGGAGTCCGGTGGCCAGCACAACAGCAACATGGAGGGAGAGAGCAGAGAAGGGGAAAGAGGCTGGAAGTGGCAGAGGAGAAGCCTGATATTCCAAACAGAACACGAGCATGGAAAGGAGGTGATTGGGGGAAGGTGTGCCCAGGAAGAGAGGCTGCCAAATATGTCTGAAGCTCTTGGGATCTGGAACTGTGTCTGGAAAGACATTTCCGTGTATCTTTGCAGCCTCCTCCACGGCTCAGAGCAATCTCTCCCGGTTTCTTGTCAGCAACTTTCACGCCACGAAGGAGTTACACTCCTATCCCCTCCTTACCTAGGGAGACTCACTTCCTGATTTTCATGCCTACTAAATATATTTCAGACACCTCATCTCATTTATATTCCCGGTCTGAGCAGCTGCCAAGAGCATTATTTTGAATGCTCTGGTTGCAAAAACATAAAAAAAATATATTTATAGCAAAACAGTCAGATGAATCAGACAGCGAGAGCAAACCTCGAAGAGATGCTGGCATTCCTGAGAGACAGAAAGGCAAAGCAAAGCAATTGCGAGGGAGAGAGAGATGTGTGCTTTATTGCTGGATTGGCTGCTGGATTTAACCATCAGACAAAACTTTTGATGATACCCCAGAGAACGTTGCACTCCAGACTTGCAAAGCTGTTCATATAATGGGAAGTATTGTGACTCATTAAAAAGATGCTAAAACTATATAGATCCATCCACTCATCGCTCTATCCATGATTATCAGGTTCCTGATAAACTGAAGTTGGTTCTGAGAAGAGCCATGAGAACGATTAAAGGATCAGAAAACCTGCCTTATAGTGATAGACTCAAGGAACTCAATCTACTCAGTTTAACAAAGAGGAGGTTAAGGGATGACTTGATTACAGTCTATAAGTATCAACATGGGGAACAAATATTTAATAATGAGCTCTTCAATCCAGCAAAGAAAGGTCTAACACTGTCCAATGGTTGGAAGTTGAAGCTAGACAAATTCAGCCTGGAAATAAGGTGTAATATTTTAACACTGAGAGTAATTAACCATTGGAACAATGTGCCAAGGCTTGCGGTAGATTCTCCATCACTGACCATTTTTAACCCAAGATTGGATGTTTTTCTACAAGATCTGCTCTAGGAATTATTTCGGGGCAGTTCTCTGGCCTGTGTTATCCAGGAGGTCCAACTAGATTACCACAATCTGGCCTTGGAATCTAGAATAGCGACAATCATCCTCCAAAGCAATTTCTGCTACAGTTGACGGCCATTTGTTACATCGATAGCCACCAGTGGCTGTCTCATAGAATCATCGAAGATTAGGGTTGGAAGAGACCTCAGGAGGTCATCTAGTCCAACTCCCTGCTCAAAGCAGGACCAACACCCACTAAATCATCCCAGCCAGGGCTTTGTCAAGCTGGGCCTTAAAAACCTCTCTCACAGCCAATGAAATAATAGGTTTCAGAGTAACAGCCGTGTTAGTCTGTATTTGCAAAAAGAAAAGGAGTACTTGTGGCACCTTAGAGACTAACCAATTTATTTGAGCATAAGCTTTCGTGAGCTACATCCGATGAAGTGAGCTGGAGCTCACGAAAGCTTATGCTCAAATAAATTGGTTAGTCTCTAAGGTGCCACAAGTCCTCCTTTTCTTTTTAATGAAATAATACCCTATTGTTCTTTAATATATTTGCATGCGAGGATGGTGGAGTGACTAGAGCCGAGCGAATACCAGATTTTGCAGTTTGGTGGCAATTTTGAAAAGCAAAAAGACGCAAATTTGTTTTGAGTTGGACCGAAAATGAAAATTTTCATCCAACTGAAAAAAGTTTTGTTTTGGGTCAAAGGAAATATTTTGTTTTGATAAAATTGAAATGTTTTGTTTTAATTTCTACCATTTTTTAAATTTTTGGGGGAGGATAAATAAAACTAAAACGGGAAAAAAAGTTGTTTCAAACCAAAAAATATCAAAACTTTTCGTTCAATTTAAAAAAAAATCCCCTCCTAAATGAACAGTTTGGGGAAATGACAAATTCATGAAATATTTTGGCGTCTGCGTTTTTTGCTGGGGGGAAGAAAAAAGTTTCATCTGAAAAATGTCACCCAGTTCTAGTTGTGATTTAGTCACTGGGTTGGGACTCGAGAGGTCTAGGGCCTGATCCTGTGAAATTCAGTCAGTGGGAGCCGGTGGGGTCAGAGTATTGGATAAGGAGCCATGAGAACAGTCTTCTACTCCAGCCTTTGCTAATGACCTACAGTGTGGCCTTGGTTAAGACACTTTCCCCCTTCTGTGACTCTCTTCTCTCTCTCACCCTTTGTCCATCCCATCTATCTAGACTGTGAGCTCTTCAAGACAGGAGCTATGTATGCACAGCACCCAGTGCAATGGAGCCCCAATTAAAGTTGGTCAGAATTTTCCAACTAAATGGTTTTTCATTGGGAAATGCTGATTTGTCAAAACTGAAACTTTTCACAGGAACCAGTTTTGACAAGTAAAGTTTCTTGGGTCCAGGTTGGAATTTTTGGTCAAAAATCACAGAAAGAGACCCTCAGCCTCCTGAAAATAGCCAGTAACCCAAGAGTCAGGCCACTCATCTGCGATGTGGGAGACCTACGTTCAAGTCGCTGGTCTGAAACAGGCAGATCAGCAATCTGAACCTTGATCTTCCACTTCCCTAATGGCATGCGCTAACCACTGGGCTATTGGCTATTGTCGGGTGGGTAAGTCTGTCGCTCTGTTTTTTCACCTCAAAGGGTCTTGGTTTCAGCCTAATGCAGGAAAGAACGTTTTTGTGAAATCATCAAAACTTTCACAGGACAGGAAAACAATCTCCTCTCCAGCTCTATCCCCAGTCTTGGTTGAGGGCTCTGGATGCTATTGTAATATAAGTCTTGGGCACTCAGCTTCTTACCCGATTGGCCCCGTAAGAATATATTTGTCTGACTGGCCCCAAATCTCATGGCAGCTAGTGCTGGTGGGCTCAAAGCTAGAGACTCTTATATAGGCTTTAGTATGGACCTTCTTTCTCCAGTGCCTTTGCTCATTGCTTCTTAAGACAAGTGGCATCCACAGCTCTTGGAACCGATTGCTGGGGATTTGCTGTGGGTTTTCCCCACCCTTTGCCACAAATTGCAAAGTGCAACTTTTAATATTTGCTCATGCTAATTCCATGGAGAAGATGGAACATTAAATAATGCTGCTTGCTGTAAATTCAACGGACATATTTCACATTCCAGTCCTGAATCAGAAAGCTTTCTCTCTCTCTCAGCTCAGCTGTGGGCTACTCCATTTCCCTCCTTAGGCCAAGAGAGCTCCACCCTTCTGCAGGGAACAGGGACCATATAACAAGGTTTGATTTTATTTACTAAAAAATAAAGAGAAGTGATGAAACAAATAAAACAAGCCAGGCCCCCTACATTAAATGTTGAGCTGAAGGAGGGATTAGTCCTGGAAAACCTTGCTAGCAGCTGTGGCATGGATAATGCACTCAGTGTTTCAATCCTGACACTAACAGGTTGAAGAAACGAGATATTTCATGGTTCTAGATAGGAACAACTACTTCTCTAATGCACAGGAGAAACCTGACTGAGAGAACTTCCCGTAGGTAGTATAATGGTATAGTCCAGCCTTGCAGCCGAAAGAGAACTTAAAAGGTTTGATATTGATAACACAGTTCAGCTTACAGATGACTTGCAACTCGGGGGAATATTGGACACTTCTCCCGTTTTCTTTGCTTCTTTACACATACTTCAAAAGTCCAGTTTTTCCCCTTGTTTGTTTAAAGTTGTTTTCAGCTTGTTTTTGTACATTAAGAACTTGTCTATCCTGGCGGACTCTATTGTGAAGTGGATGGTCCTTAGGAGGGTTGTGACCACCCACATACCATGTGAAGCCAGATTCACTGAGATGGGGAGCAATCTTTCCATGAGAAAATGCCAGTTTGTCAGCATCGAGATGTTCCAAGGGAATGTGCTGATTTTGACAGAAGCCAGAAAGGACTCAAAACTGGCCTCATTTCTGCCAGTTCCTGGCTGATGGGAACCCATAAGTTAGAAGTCCTTGGAGCTCCAGCGCCCAGGCTCAAGGGCAGCATGTATGCAAGCCCTAGTTCTAGGCAGCTCATGTTTAAGGTTCCCAAAGCTCCTCAGTGGTTCATCTTGTGAGCTGCCAAAGGGGTACATGGGGAGCTGAGCAGCTGGTTTCCCACCTGACCAGCTTCCTGGCTGCCAGCTGCATAACTGGGAAGCCAGGCAGCCACCCCAGAAAAAATTCCAAGAATTTTTTTTTCATTCCACAATGGAAAGAAATGTTCAAGATCTTGGGATTTTTCGTGGGATGGAAAATCCCATTACTGCTTTAATCTTCAATCACATTGTTTAAACCTTTGTTTGGTTTTTGTTAACATCTGTTCCAGGGTTAGCTTGGTCATCAGCTGAACGTTCCTGGTTTAGAACCCCAGTGACTCTGATTGTGCTTCCTGGCCAATATCAAAGTCACAATGGTTCACATAGGGACCTTCTAAAGGTTCCCACCATGGCCTAGTTGAAGCGTGATCAGGCATGAAGCACAGAATGAAATGTTCATCGTGCCGTTTCAGAATGACATCTTCAGCAGTCTTAGCTCCTGCAGCAGTGAAAGCAAAATGATCTGTGTCGTATTTTCAGCTTCGTTACCCACATTGATGAGCTGACCTCTCGTTTGTTGCTCTCTCAAGTTTCACTGTGTCTTTGGCTCCAGTAAATCTTTCCTTCTACTTGGCCATTCTGCAGGCCATCAAACTCAAAGTCATTGGAGAGTCTCTTCCTCTTATTCCTGCTGAGTCAAATGAGTTAATGGGTTTGTCTGCACCACAAATGAAGCTATAATTGCAGCACTGGCACGTCGAGCTTTATGCTAGCTAGCATGGGTAACAATAGCAGTGAAGACATGGCTGTACATGCTTCAGCATGGGCCAGCCATCCCAATACAATTCTGCTGGGAACCGTGTATAGGTACTCGGGTTGTTGGCCTGAGCCCAGGTCCGTGCTGCCACTTCTTCTCTGCCGTTGATAGTCACCCTCGCTAAGCTAAACCTAGCATAGGCATACCTACCTGAGCTACAATTACACTTTCATTTGCCGTGTTGACATAACCTGTGTCTGGCACCATGTCACGTGACAATGGGGAAGCATCACAGACATAGCGTCGTTTTCTTCTTACACTGAACAAGGAACTTTATTAGAAGGAAATCAGGGGTCTCATAAGAACATAAGACTCGCGGTGCTGGGTCAGACCAATAATCCATCTAGCCCAGTATCCTGTCTTCCGACGGTGGCCAATGCCAGGGAATGAACAGAACAGGTCATCATCAAGTGATCCATCCCCTGTCGCCCATTCCCAGCTTCTGGCAAACAGAGGCTACGGACACCATCCCCACCCAGCCTGGCTAATAGCCCTTGATGGACCTCTCCTCCACGAACTTACCTAGTTCCTTTCTGAACCCTGTTATAGTCTTGGCCTTCACAACATCATTTGGGTCTCCCCAAAGCTTCTCTCTCTCTCTCTCTTCAGTGCAGACCTTCAAGCTTAAACATTCCACAGTCCCTCCTGCCTGGCTTCCTGCTACAGATTTAGAAAACAGTCCACATATCCTTACAACACCAACTCATCAAGTTGTGTCTTTCAGTAGATTGTGCTCTGTTCTGGGAAGAGTCTGTCTCCCCATTCATTCACACAGCACCTAGCACAACTGGACATGGATCCTGCCTGGGCACTACCGCAATACAAATAATGATAAATTACTGCCAACTCCTGAGCTTTTATCACAAGCCTATTGGCACTTGGTAAGATTTATTTAAAGCCCTAGCTCTTGGGAACGTGTGATTGTGTGAGAACCTCACCGTTCCCTATGAAACTTTTCTTGCTTTCACGGTCACAAAAGATGCCTGAAAACATGAACCCTAAAGACTCAAAACCCAGCAGGGAAGTAAAAGAACCCCACATACATAATGTTTAATATATTATTTTTAAACCAATCTCATGATTTTTGGTGTCCAACTCACGACTTTTCACTTTTGGGGTTGGCAATACTCCAACTGAAATGTATATATATATTTATCTGATTTTGCTTTCACCGTTTACATAGTTTATTGTCTCTTTACACTCCCCTTCACATGGACAATGAAACTAGCGGTAGGTTTCTAGTCAATTTCACTTCCAAGTTGTCACACACCAGCAAAAATTGTTGTGTCTGGATTTGCAACACTGAAATAAAGTGTTTTTTTAAAAAACTACCTTGTTTCCTAGTGAGGTGGGGGGAACATTTCAATTCATATTGGTCCACAGCGTCCAACGCTAACTCACTCTTTGACTTCAACGGGATACTTGCAGAGCGAGGTATTGTTTGACATGCATAGGACACCAGAACTGGGTCCTCAAGAATGACAACATCAAGCCCTCAGCATGGTGCCCATTCTGCTAAACCATTTTTCTCTCCCTGTGCCACAACAGATTTTTGTTCTCCTTGACAAACTGATTCTCCTAGTGAATTTCACCTTGACACAGTCATAAAGTCTAACGCTAGCAGGGACCGCTGTGATCATCTAGTCTAACACAAGCCATAAAAAACGTGCCTAATAATTTTTGTATCAAGTTCATAACTTGCGTTTGAGCCATCACAGATCTTTCTAAGCCTCTTTTTTAAAATCTACGTCAATATTTAGTGCTAATGCTCCACTTGCCTCAAACCTTATTATATTGTAGTCATAAAACCCCAGCTGTTGATAACCAGCCTCAGCATTCTTTATTTTTCCCTCCGGCCTTTCTGGGACCAAGTCCAGGACTGCTTAGTATGGGTAAGTACATAACCAGTGTGTGAAGACACCCCTCTATAACTTGTTGGCTAAATTCCCTTACTCACATGAAGTATTTAGTACCGTTGGCAGGTAGCTATTTTCAGCCCATAACAGGAACTTCCAGGATAGCCTGGAAGGCAGCAACAGTAGTGGCTAGAGCACTAAACTAGGAGTCAGGAGAGCGGGCTCTGCCACTGATCTGCTGGATGACCTTGGGCATGTTCCCACACCTCTCTTTCCCCTACTCTCTTTTGTCTGTCTTGTCTATGTAGATTGCGAGTTCTTCAAGGCAGGGACTGTCTCTAGCTGTGTGTTTGTACGTGCTGATCTTAGCTGAGGCCTCTATGCACTACTATAATATAAATAATGCCAATACCCCATCTCCATCCCCCCACACATAAATGTTCCCTTGCATCTGTCAGCACCCGTCAGCCATGGCCCCGTTAGAGCAATATAAAATGAACCACCTCTCTTTTTATCTCCCTGGCTCATTGGTTGAGCTTCGTGTCTCTAACGCACGAGGAGCGCCCACTATGCCTGTCCCTTTGGATTTAAATTTTGCTCCCCCACTTTGGGAGCTCCCTCCTGCCTTTAAACCACTTCCGTGGACCAACTTACACCCAGGAGAGTTGAAGGAAATGGCCAAGGAGCTCTGTGAAACATTCGTGTTGATCCTTAACAACTCTTGGAACACTGGGAAGTTCCAGAGGAATGAAAAAAAGTAAATGTTGTACAAATATTTTAAAAGGGCAAACATGACGACCCTGGGAACTATGGGTCAGTTACTCTGACATTGATCCAAACACAATAAAGGAAAAGCTAACGTGGGGTGCAATCAGTAAAAGACTTAAAATGAAGGTAGCACAATTAATACCAATCCACATGGTTTCAGGGAAAATAGGTCATCAGATAAACTCACTATTGTTTTTTGATGAAATCACATTTGGTTAATAAAGGGAACTGTTGACGTAACATACTTAGACGTTTGGATTAAAAAACGTGCACTATATAAAGCCAATTCAGCCCATATGAAATGGACACAATACTGGTTAACTGACAGACTTGACCTGAAGAAGAGCTCTGTGTAAGCTCGAAAGCTCGTCTCTCTCCCCAATAGAAGTTGGTCCAATAAGAAGATATTACCCCACCCACAGTGTCTCTCTGGCCACAAAAGGTCATTTAAAATGGAGAACTTATCTGATGGGTGAGTGTTTCTAGTGGCGCTCTGCAGTGATCTTGGCTCACAGCTATTCAATATCCCTATCACTGATCTGGAAGAAGATATAAAGTCATTACTGATAACATTTGCAGACAACACAAACGTTGATCGAGTTGTGGGGACAGATCAGTTATGCAGACCAAACTGGATCGCTTGGAAAGGTGGACTCATTTGAACAACACGCATTTTAATATAACCAAAGGCAAGGGCATACACCGAGAAACAAAGAATGTAACCCATCCTTAGAGGATGGAGGACTGTAGCTTGGAATGCAGTAACACTAAAAAGGACTTAGGTGTTATGGCAGATAACCAGTTGAACATACATTCCTAGTACAATGCTGTAGCTAAGAGGGCAAACATAAAGCTTGGATGTATAAGCAGGGGAATATCATGTAGGAGTAGGGAGGTGGCATTACCTCTATAGACCGCATTAATGAGACCATTACTGGAATACTGTGTCCAGGTCTGGTGCCCACAATTCAAAAAAAGATGGTGAAAAATTGGAGAGGGTTCAGAAAAGAGTTACAAGAAAGATTCAAGGTCAGGGAAACCTGCCTTACAAGGTGAGAGACTTAAGGATTTCTCTATTTAGTTTATCCAAGACAAGATTAAGAGATGACTTGATCACAGTCTATAAGTACTTGCCTGGGGAAGAGATTTCTGATAGCAGATGGCTCTTTAATCTAGCAGAAAAGGCATAATGCAATCTAAGAGCTGAAAGCTGAAGCTAGACAAATTCAGACTAGCAATTGGGTGCAATTTTTTAACAGTGAAGGTAATTAACCATTGGAACAAGTTACCTAGGGACAAGGTTGATTCTCCATCACTTGAAGTCTTTACGTCAAGATTGGATGGTCTTCCTAAAAGATATATAATAGCTCAGTCAGAAGTTATGGGCTTGCTGCAGAAATCACTGGGAGAGGTTCTATGGCCTGTGTCATGCAGGAGGTCAGACCCCATGACTATAATGGTCCCTGCTGGCCTTAAAAATCTATGATCAACATGCTGAACGTTGGCTAGAATCGGCCCCAATATGTTTGAGAACAAGAGGTTAATTAAATATTCTTGTATGTCAGCTAAGATTGTAAATAGTGTAATTACCTCAATTCTCCCTGAAATTGTAATTAGACACAATATACTACCCTCAACCCCCCACCTTTTCTGTCCTTAACCATTGTGCATTATTAGGCAGCCACTACATCCCACCCCAAAGGTTGCTGCCTTTCAGTAGTCAGGTTTCAGAGTAGCAGCCGTGTTAGTCTGTATCCGCAAAAAGAAAAGCAGTACTTGTGGCACCTTAGAGACTAACAAATTTATTTGAGCATAAGCTTTCGTGAGCTACAGCTCACTTCATTGTCCACTGAATGCATCCGATGAAGTGAGCTGTAGCTCACGAAAGCTTATGCTCAAATAAATTTGTTAGTCTCTAAGGTGCCACAAGTCCTCCTTTTCTTTTTTCAGTAGTCAGTCAGTGATCAGTGATTTGGTCCCCTTCAGGAGGGCTGGCACTCTATTAACATAAGCTATTCTCCTTGAGTTTTGTTTATCCTTTGTGTGACACAGTCTTTGCCACTTTCTCGTTTTCTGCATTTTACATCCCACAGAGTCAGTGATGAGCCTGATAAGCTGATTGAATTTGTTGGGAACACGTGTTACATAACAACAGGGAGCTAAGATACTGCAGAGCTAAGCATTTGATAACAGCTGCAGCTATAAACACAGAGAAATGCAGTCATCCACCACCTGATGGATTAACTGCCAAATCTTCATACACACTTTTCTTCAAATTTATAAAGACAGCAATGCATATTAATTAGCTAATTATATAAGAGAGCCTGCTGATGTGTTAGATGAATAACACATTGAGTTGTCCCAGAGCTAATGCACAATGGCAAGCATTGAATCAAAATGTAAGAATGGATACAATCACCTACAACAGGGCATCGCAGGCCAGCACAGAGAAACTCTGTGTGTAGTGGGAAGGGCTCAGGAAAGCAATAACATTAACAACAGGTGGTGAAGGCTTGCTGACTGAGAACCTGAAGCCACAGGGTCAAGGCCCACAGATAACCTAACCCAGGATGTACTTACACCACCCTAAAGGGAAAAGCTATATAGACTGGCTAGTGGATGGGGCACTGGCCTGGGCCTCAGGAGATCAGCATTCTAGTCCTACCTTTGCCAGTGACCTTCTCCTCTCTATGCCTCAGGTTCCCTATATGTAAAATACAGATAATGACACTGATCTCCTTTGTAAACGGCTTAGAAGCCTCTTGATGAAGAGCTGGGAACTATCATTTACACCTAACACCCACTGAACTGAAAGCTTGGCTTATGCGTCTCAGTTGGTACACATGTGTGACAGGGCACTCCCCTCCTAAGTGCCTCCTAGCAGCTGGGTGTGATACAAGATGTATTTCCCCACATCTTGCACCTCGTGTAGGTTACCAACCTCACTAGGCAGGTCTGCACTGGCTCAGCCCTCCAGCCAAACCACACAGTCAAAAATGGACAAACCCCTTCCAGGGTAGCAAAAGCACAGCAAAACTATCTGCCCTCACCAAGGTCTTCAGCCCCATCTCAGGGCCCTTTAAATCCTACCCTTTTCTCATTCATGAACCTGAGCCATATCCAGGCCCCTATAAAATGTAGCCTCATCTTACTGCCTCCAGTACACTGCCACTATTCCCCAGGCCTTTTCCCATGTAGCCCCATTCTCTTCACCCTGACCTCAGGGCTGTAGCATTCAGATCTTCCTCCTCCTCACTGAATGTAAATACCAGCCAAACTCATCTTTTGGCTCTCCCTTATGCCCCTGTGATCAGCAAGACACACCCTTCCTTGCTTCCCTGGTCCCAGCCAAGAACTGATCTGCTCAGCTCCTTTTATGTGCACCTACTTGACTCTGATTGGCTACTTCTATGCAGCCTCTCTAGGCAGGCCTGGAGGACCCACCTTCGCTGCTACTTTCCAGGGCAGGGTGAGGTAGGACTATGAGGCCCCCAGCAAGGAGTATTATCATTACATGAAAAGTATTATCATTTTAATGAATGCAAAGGTAGGTCTCTGGAGCAGACGTAGGTACCCCAGTGCCACAGAGATGTTCTTCATGGAAACAGCAGTTGTTGGCATGGTTGGCAGTTGCCCTAGTCCTTTTTTTCTAGCACCTGAAGTACGGCTGATTCATGCCATGTCAATAAATGAAACAACATTATTCCGGGCCCATTTTTAGCCTCCAGCTGTAGGGGGTGTCGGGTTAGTTCATTCAGCTTGGCTGCTCTGCTGGGACCGCTAGTTACTGTGGTGGTTTATACCACACAGAATCAGAAGTGTAGGACTGGAAGGGACCTCGAGAGGTCATCTAGTCCAGTCCCCTGCACTCAAGGCAGGATTAAGTAGTAGCTAGACCATCCCTGACAGGTGTTTGTCCAACCTGTTTTTAAAAACCTCCAGTGACAGAGACTCCACAACCTCCCTAGGCAATTTGTTCCAGTGCTTAACCACCCTACAGCTAGGAAGTATTTCCTAATGTCCAACCTAAACCTCCCTTGCTGCATTTTAAGCCCACTGCTTCTTGTCCTCTCCTCAGAGGTTAAGAAGAACAATTTTTCTCCCTCCTCCTTGTAACAACCTTTTATGTACTAGAAAACTGCTATTATGTTCCCCCACTCAGTCTTCTCTTCCCCAAACTAAACAAACCCAGTTTTTTCAATCTTCCCTCATAGGTCATGTTTTCTAGACCTTTCATCATTTTTGTTGCTCTCCTCTGGATTTTCTCCAATTTGTTCACATCTTTCCTGAAATGTGGCACCCAGAACTGGACACAATATTCCAGTTCAGGCCTAATCAGCACGGAGTAGAGCGGAAGAAATACTTCTTGTGTCTTGCTAACAACATTCCTGCTAATACAGCCAGAATGAGGTTTGCATTTTTTGCACCAGTGTTACACTGTTGACTCATATTTAGCTTGTGATCCCCTATGACTCCCAGATCCCTTTCCGCAGTACTCCTTCCTAGGCAGTCATTTCTAGGGTGACCAGATGTCCTGATTTTATAGGGACAGTCCCGATTTTTGGGTCTTTTTCTTATATAGGCTCCTATTGCCCCCCACCCCCGTCCTGATTGTTCACACTTGCTGTCTGATCACCCTAGTCATTTCCCATTTTGTATGTGTGCAACTGATTGTTCCTTCCTAAGTGGAGTACTTTGCATTTGTCCTTATAGAATTTCATCCTATTTACTTCAGACCATTTCTCCAGTTTGTCCAGATCATTTTGAATTTTATACTCCTATACTCCAAAGCACTCGCAACCACTCCCAGCTTGGTTTCATCTGCAAACTTTATAAGTGTACTTTCTATGTTATTATCTAAATCATTGATAAAGATATTGAACAGGACCAGACCCAGAACCAATCCCTGCGGGACCCCACTTGTTATGCCCTTCCAGCTTGACTGTGAACCACTGGTAACTACTCTCCGGGAGCGGTTTTCCAACCAGTTTTGCACCTTATAGTAGCTGCATCTAGGCTATATTTCCCTAGTTTGCTTACGAGACGGTCATGCAAGACAGTATCAAAAGCTTTACTAAAGTCAAGCTACACCATATCTACTAAAAAGAAAAGGAGTACTTGTGGCACCTTAGAGACTAACCAATTTATTTGAGCATAAGCTTTCGTGAGTTACAGCTCACTTCATCGGATGCATACTGAAGTACTCCTTTTCTTTTTGCGAATACAGACTACACGGCTGTTACTCTGAAACCTACCATATCTACTGCTTCCCCTCTAACCACAAGGCTTGTTACCTGTCAAAGAAAGCTATTAGTTGGTTTGACATGATTTGTTCTTGACAAATCCATGCTGATTCTTATTTGTCACCTTATTATCTTCTAGGTGTTTGCAAATTGAATGCTTAATAATTTGCTCCATTTTCTTTCCAGGTACTGAAGTTAAGCTGACTGGTCTGTAATTCCCTGGGTTGTCCTTATTTCCCTTTTCATAGATGGACACTAGATTTTCCCTTTTCCAGTCCTCTGGAATCTCTCCCGTCTTCCATGGGTTTTTGAAGATAATCACTGATGGCGCAGAGATCTCCTCAGGGCTAGTCTCCACTGGCAATGCTAAAGCGCTGCCGTGGCAGGGCTGTAACGGGCCTTGTGTAGTCACGGCAGAGCGCTGGGAGAGGGCACTGTCTACAATGGTGTGTTACAGCCCCGAAACTTGCTGCACTCGGGGGGGGGGGGTGTTTTTCACAGCCCTGAGCAAGAAATTTGCAGCGCTGTAAAGTGCCAGTGTAGCCATAGCCTCAGTCAGCTCCTTGAGAATTCTAGGAGTGGACTCCTGTTCGCTAGGAACCGGATTGAAACCCAGCCATTTCTTTCACACATTCCAGCAAAAAGGTGCTCGATTACGATGGTGTCATGGCTAACCGAGTCCTTCTTCAAGCAGGCTGTCTAGTGGTGGGAGGTCCAGTGAGTAAGGTGCTAACCTAAGCCTGAGGAGAAATGAGTTCAATTCCGTAGCCTACCACATATTTCCTATGTGCCCTTGGACAAGTCACTTAGCAATGCAGTGCCTCAGTTCCCCACCTGTGAAATGGGGAGAACAGCACTGCCCTACCTCATAGGGGTGCTGGGAGGATAGCTACATTAAAGACTGTGAGGGGCACAAGATACTAAGGAGATGGGTTACCTAAAGTAGGGTATACGCTGGCCAGGAATAAATTTAGGCTGGAATTCAGTTTCTAGCCATCAGAGGAGTGAGGTTCTGGAGCAGCCTCCCAACAGAAGTTGTGGGGATAAATAATCTAACTAGCTATAAGATGGAGCTTGAGAAGTTTATGAACAGAGTTTATACGACGGAATGGTCTGCGATAGTAGCAGAATGGATTCAATGGGTCCCATCTAGTTCTATGTTCCTACAGATAGGGGTGAAATACCCAGCACCCAATTACCCATCATCAGAGCCATGTGGGTCCATTCCTCCCAGGTTATGCAGCATTTGGGTAACAACTTACTTGGTTAGCTGTTTATTATACAGAAAACCTGAAGCAGATTTATTCTTTAAATCTACTTCTTCACCTTCTGCTAGCACGAATGAACAAACTGACTGAGCAAGGTCCCACCTGGGGAGCGTCGCAGCCTGAAAGTAATTTTCTACACCCCATAGTGCCAGGGAACTGGCTTCCCCCAGTTCTTGTAGTGAACTTAGTCTGTAATTACTGGAACTCTCGTCCCTAATTCATTTTCCCGGTAGTTTGGCACATGTCTAATTAAAATACATGATAGAGGCTCAGATATTCACACTAGCAGGTTTAATGAAGAAAAGGGACTCATCATGAGCCAGCCAAGAAATACTAGCTTCTGTTATGGAAAGAGGATGAAAGAAAGATGAGGGAGAGATTATTGCCCTGGAGAAGGCTCCCATGGTGCAACCACAGCGTGAGCTGAATGAGCTATGAGCTAGCGAAAGGGAGAGAGTAATGGTCCAGAAACTGCTGGCAGGAACATCTCGACACTGGAGGCGCATCTGAGAGAGCGTGTAACCCAGCTCATGAAATGAGCCATGCTGTCTTTCCCAGCATAAATCCCCAGCAGATTCCACTTGCGGGGCATCAGATCTATGCAGGAATCTCTATCTCAGTACCAGCTGGCCCCTTCACCATTGAGTCTGAGCAACTTCCACATTCTGGCATAAACTGTGAGTAGGTCTTAGAGTGCAAGAGGGAGAGAAGAGCGTATGGCAGGATGCAAAGTAGGAGAGCTCTGCATTTAGCTCTGAACACAGCGAGACCCATGGTCATCTTTATATCTGGCTCCCATGACAGTTCTGTCCCCCTCCCTCACATGCCTCCCCTTGCTACTGAACAGTTTCCTAGCCGTGGTAAGATGTACCTGTCATGGGAGGTTACGGAGGGAGAGGTGGCTTTCAGGGAGCTCAAGCAATGCCATGGTGGGCTCTGACTAACAGGACTGAGACTGTGAATTCGACTCTGTATTCAGAGGGGAGGCCACGCGAAGCAAGAGCAGAGGACTGTGCTCATGGTGACCTGAATTACTTAGCTGATGGGTGGCTGCATTTTGCACCTCCACTTCTAGATCTAATGAGCTGCAATAATCAAGCATGGAGGTCACAACTGCAGGGGCATCTGTGGCCAGGGCTGAGGCCTGGTAGGCTGGGGTCTAGTTTTCTAGTCAGTCATAGATGGAGAGAGGGGCAGATTTCTTTTGTAGGTCTGCTCTCAGGGATCCATTTGCCCAGAGGAGTCCAGCAGGACCGTGTGTCTGCAAATGGACTAAACCATTTGAAGACAGAAGCCCTCAGTAGAAGGG
The DNA here is from genome assembly GCF_015237465.2 of Chelonia mydas. Classification (NCBI taxonomy): domain Eukaryota; kingdom Metazoa; phylum Chordata; order Testudines; family Cheloniidae; genus Chelonia; species Chelonia mydas. The sequence goes on from NC_057850.1 coordinate 256,954,591, forward strand.
GCTGTTATACAAGACACAAGTTCTTCAAAGCACTTCCCTCTTCTTACAAGCATTGCCTGGTCCTTCATGCAGGTGCTGATTCCAGCTAAGCTTTGAGAAAGCTGGGAGATGGTGCTGCTTACATCTGACCTAAGTGAAACCTAAGTCAGCCCATCTGATCCCCCCATGGCTCTGAGTAGATGCCAAATAACATGGCGGAGAGGTGTGGGTTGGGAGGAATTTGCAGGCACAAAGCCGCTAGGGGATGAGGTGTTTGGGAAATGGATTCTATTCCCATGAAAAGTTTTGACAAAAATAAAAAAGTTCCTGTTTTCACTGAAATTTTGCTTCAAAGGTTTTGGGGGTTTGGTCAAAAATTTGGCCCCAAACTGTCATTTTTTGTTTGTTTGGGTGAAGTTTTTCAGATGCTGAAAAACCAATAAATGATTGGGGGCGTGGAGTTGGCTGGAATTTTTCAGTTGCCAAAACCCAAAACATTTAGGGGAGCTTGTTTTATTGACCCAAACCCCGCCCTCCAAAATATGTCAACAACTAGGCACTTTCCCATGGAATTTTCCATTTGGTCAAAAAAGCCATTGTTGGCTGAAAACCATTTTGAACCAAACATTCCGACCAGCTCTGCCTAGAACCCTGGGAGCCGCCACACCCCGTAGCAAGGGGCAGCATGTCTCATCATCATCACAGGCTTGCAGCCACTTGTCGGGGCAGAAAGAAGGTCGGGCCATGGCCATATGGCCGTGACTCCCTCTGAAACTGCATGTCCTATTCAGGCTACTCTGTTGCAACCTGAGACCCCAGCACTGCTGGAGATTAGACCCCCCCCTGCACAGCTCTTAGCGCCTCCTGGAGGGTGGCTAATAAAAGAGCATTAACCTTATACCTGTGCGTGCACCTGGATTTATTTCCACAAGACACCCCCTCCTCCCGCACCGTACGTTGCACTCAGGGAATAGAAGCACCAGGATTCAAGTTGTTTCCTGCCCCAGTGAGTACCTTCAGTACGCGAAGCTCCACTGAAATCAGTGGCAGTAACCCCACTGACTTTAACAGGGCCAGGATTTCACCCCCAGAGTATTTCTTGAGCCTTCTTGCCAGCAGCTGCCTTCTGGTTTCTAGGCGCAGCTGTCCACTCTGCTTCCTAATGAAGACATACACCTAATAAACCCTAATAAAGACATACGCCTTGTTCCTCTGGAAATCTTGCCTCTGTCTGCAGCCCCTTCCAATGACACAGCCACTAAGTGATGGTGCAGGAGCCAGCTAGCTTTGGCGAACACTTGCGCTTTCCAGTTCGTTTCAAGGAAGTTTGCTCTTGGGGAGAGTGGGGCGGGGGAGGCATAGGGGGAGCCTGATCCATATGGTTGCCACAGAACAGCTCCACTTCCAAACCAGGGAGCTATCGGTCAGATTACAGTTCTCACACTGGCAACTCACCTGCAGAACCTCACCACCACCTCAACATCCTGAACAGCAAGACCCTTGGAATTCCCTCCCATTGCAGTGAGGCCAGCACAAAGCCTATGCACTAGTCCTGTCAAAAGAGGGCTTAGGAGGGTCTTCGATGGTGCATTGGACCGCTACGCAGGGAAGAGTTTCACCCTACGGTCACAAATGCAGGAGAGCAGGATCTTTATTGGAGCAAAGTAAAAACAATGATAAAACACACCCTAATGCAGAAATCGGGGGGTAAAGGGTAATAATGCATCAGGAATAACATTTTTTAACATGTATAAAAGTGTCACAGCTGGGTCATGGGCAACCAGACCTAGTGGTCAGATCCAGGGTCCACAGTCATGGGACAGGAGTCAAGAGTCAGCAGACTGGTAGATCAAAAGCAGGTGACAAACTTGAGAGCAGAATCAGAAATCAGTAATCTGAGTCAGGCGGGGTCGGGATACTAGGGGGCCAGAGGCAGGAGACAAACCGGAAATTGGAACCATAACTCAGAAGCCATGGTTCAAGCCAAGTTGGGATGCCAGAAAATCAAGCCAGGGGAGCGGGAGCAGGGTGGATCCCAATTGCATGGACAACATCCTATTCCTGTGCTGGATTTATATAGAAACTGTGGACCCATCAGGACCCCCATCATTCTGCCACTCAAGTTCCAGGACTGGAAACATCTGTCAGCATTTGGCTTCTACCCTAGCAACTGTTATCAGATCTCTGACCACCAGGTTGGTGCTTACTATAGAATCATAGAATCATACTAGCCCCTAAGAATCCTGTGGACCAGGATTCAAGACCCACAGTTCCTCACAGAAAGTATTAATCTATTGTAAATATACCAATGAGGAATGGAACGGATTATCAGAAGAATAGCTGGGATCTAGGTAAGTATTTGTACAGGGTTTATCAGCATATTTCCTTAGTATATTAAACATTTGAAAGTTAAAAGCTAGAGAGACAAGGTGGGGGAGGTAATATCTTTTATTGGACCAACTTCTGTTGGTGAGAGAGACAAGCTTTCAAGCCACACAGAGCATAGATAAAGTTAAAAGCTCTCTGTCTATGACCCCCGTTGCCTCCCAACCTTTAATGTATTTAATCCTGACAACACCCCCATTGCATCACAATCAGTGGGACTGGGATCAGAGAGTCCGTGTTTCCTGGAGGGACTGTTACTGAGGGGGCAAACTACAGGCACTCAAGCGTTGGCCCAAGACAAAATCCAAATACTGGTAGGCAAAGAACCACAATTTCAACTTCAAGATGAGCTGCGTGTGCTGGATGGAATCACATCTAGAGGACAGAAAGCTGTTGTCCTCACCTCATCATGTAAGGATGTCATGAAAAATATACCTGCCGCACACTTGGGCATTGACAGCTGTCTTAGACAGGCTCGAGGGTGTGTTTACTGGCCAGGAATGAATAAACAACACCGCTCCTTGATAGACTGGTCCCTGCCAGTCATGTAATCCAGCACAAAGACTCATCACATGAGCTGCCCACCTGACCATGGGAAAAGGTGGAAGCAGGTGTATTTACCTTCAAGCAAAAGCTGTACTCGGTTACAGTGGACGACTCCTCCAATGTCTGGGAGGTCGATGCCCTGCCTGATACAGGGAGCAAGTCTGGGATTGGCAAACTGAGAGCCCACATGGTGAGATATGGCATTCCGGACACTACGTTCACCGACAACAGACCCTAGTTTGCCTCAGAACTCAAGGAATTTACATGCAAACGGGAGTTTGATCCCCACACCGCCTCCCGAGCATACCCAGGGAGCAATGGTAGGTGGAATCTGCTGTGAAACCAGCTAAGAGGCTGTTACACAAGGCTTCTTCTGCTGGTTCAGACCCCTTGTTAGCATTTCTTGGCCCATAGGAATACCCCATCATAGGAGTGCCAAAATAGTTCAGCGCAGACACTGATGGGACGAAGGACCAAACCCTGCTACCAATGAGGGGAGACTAGTTGCCGACAGAAAGATGGAAGCACCATTGAGAGAAGGTGGACAACAGTCAGAGAAAGCAGGCATTAGAGTGTGACAGGTCAGCCGAGGAACTACTGGCCCTGGAAACAGGTACTCCTGTGGGGCCCCAGGCAGTTGCAAGACAACAGCAAGAGTGGGCTAAAGGCGTTGTGAGGAGTGCAGTGGCACCCAGATCATACAAGGTGACTGCACAAGAGACACAAACGATTTGAAGGACCCAGGAGACATGAGCCAGCAGAGAGCACCCAGAGAGGGCCTACAGAGATCATCACAGAGAAAACCACCAAGAGAGAGAGAAAACCACCCAGAGGCCAACTACACAGAGAAGGAGAAGACTCCACAGACAAGAGAGAGTTTGCTAGGCTCAGAGACAGGTGACAGAGGCAGAGATAAGGCACTGCCGGTGTTGTTGCCTATTGAGGAGACCAAATTCTACCAAAGACCCCATAACCAGCTGAGTCTGAGGTAAAGATAACTCAGCTGTGAGCTAATATCCTCTGGCCAACGGGACACAGGATGGGGGTATGGGTGTCAATTCTTTGTTTGTAATGTTTTTATTAAAATGTCTGTAAAATAGAGAAGATGTATCATGATCAGTGGAACTGGAATCAGAGGGCCCATGTTCCCTGGAGGGACTGTTATGAATGGGACCCCAGGAAAACAGGGAGTGAGTCTGGAAGCGGTTCAGCTGATTGGACAGAGCAGTGCACAGAGTTTAATAAAGTTCCCCTTGGTCTACTGAATGCAGGTTCTTTGCCAATGAAAGAGCCGTGAGGTGCTATTATCCCCATATCTCAGATGGACAACTGAGGCACAAAGAGGCTAAGTGACTTACCTAAGGTCAAACAAGACATCTCTGGCAGAGCAGGGACTTGAACTCAGAGCTCCTGAGCTAGGCCCTTAACCAGTGGACCATCCCTGCTCTCTGTCATCTGCCCTCCTGCCTAGGCATGCTCAACTATCCTTATTAAAGTGAACGAAGAATGCTTCTTGAGACAGAGAAGCAGCAACTCCTTACTGGAGCAAATCCGCCCTAGCAGCCAAGAACATCACTGGTGGGGGGTGAATGCCACTTCTGCAACGATGGGCCAGGTTACTGGCTATGCAGAGGGACAGCCCAGAGGAGTGTGGTATGGAAAAGAGTGAGGACCACTGATTTAGATGCTTCTGACATAACCACATTGTGTTTGGAATAATAATGATAATATCTAGCTCTTACATAGTGCGTTTAATTAGTAGAGCTCATTCCTAGTCAATAAAGAGCCTGGGAATGAGTAAGAAAATTAACAGCCGAGTTCATTAGGATTAATTCAACTGATCTTAATTAAAACGACATAAAGAGAATTTACATCATTAACAACTGAAGAACAGCCCCTCCTTGGCTGATCCTAATCTTTAGCAAATTTACACTGCTACAGTAATTTACGTGGAGTCACTTTCAACAGGATGTGCTGGTGATATCATTCCGTTTTATTAATAAAGAGATATGCTGAAGTGCTCACATTACCGAAGAACAATTAAATACCCGTACAGAACAAAAGACACTCCTGAAACAAAGATCTTTAAAAAAAAAAACCCTGCTATCCTTTTACAACCCTGCAACTCTTCTGCACTAAATACACACCGTGAAAATATTATTCTCAAATGGCAATAAAAAAAGTCATGCCACTTTAGTTCTGTACCATACAATGCCCCGAAATCCCTGCTGCACATTTTAGACTTGGCAACTGTGTTCTTATTGAAAAGTTGTTTTAATGCACTCTTGTTGATTTAACAGGTATAATTAACTTTCCACACCGAGAGGCTAAATTTATCTGAGGTTATACCATCTGAAGAAAGTCTGGTTGTAGGAGTGGAACTGCAAGCAACAGGCACAAACATATTACCATTAAAAATAGTTTGGGGAAGAAGGAGGGGGGATGAAATCTACTTAGCAGTCAACAAGTCTTTCCAACGAAAACCTGAAGTGCCTTGGGCAGACTTGATGCTTTCAAAAGAAAAGGCAGTGAGTATATTTTACAGACGAGATTAAGGAAAAATAAAACAAGTCGGGTCTATCTTGGAGGCACAGCCCTGGGGAAGGAGGGTGGAGACAGATAAATGTGGCTTTAAGCCACCTTTAAACCACGCAGGTCATCTTAGACAAATTAGCTCAGGCTCACTTCTGAAAAGCATGTCTTAGAGACTTCAAAGCTTTCGCCTTGGGTTGTTCAGTTCAGCGCAATCACTTTCTTTTGGAAAGCTTGGAGAGCCATGGAACCGAGAGTTAAAGTGCAGGTCTCCATTAAAGGGAACTGTCCCCATGTACTCACCACCACAGGCACTGGGTGTATTTCACCCTTTATAGGACCTGGGCTTTCTCAGTCTCTCACTGTATTGGCAGCTATTGTAAAAGAGAAGCTGGAGGCAGACAAATTGCCTGTTGAAATTCAAGGGAATGGCTTTGATTGCTCCTCTTGAGAGTACAGTCAGATACACAGTGTGTGTCAGAAATCCCCTCAAAGGCTCCAACTGCAGTTAAAAACTAACTGAGTCACGATATAGGAAAGAGGAGGAACCTGCTAGAGGCTGCCGCCCCTGCAGGTCTCCCCCGGGGAGTATCTGAGGGCCCAAGGAGGGGATTCAACCTGCTTCTCTCAGTAAAGAAACAAGATGACAGTCTGGCTGCACACCTGTTATAACAGAAAGGCCAGAGCAGTCCCTGAGGAGCAGCACATTAGACATCTCAGGCACAACACAGGGCCTGGTTCTCTCATCATCTGCGATAGCCATCCCTTCAGGAATACAGTACCTGATTCGCCTCACACGTCCAGGGAGTCACACCAGCCTAAAAGGGGGAGAACCAACCACCTGAAGCACCCAAAACATGGCACTAGAGACCCGGAGCCTTCTGCTTTGAAGATTGGGAGGGAGCAGGTATCGAAATGGGGAAGCACAAGTCAGAAGGCTGGTTGTGACAGAGGAGGACTGCACACCTCAAGGGATGGAGGCCTCACATAGGAGATGGGTATGTCACAGTGGGCATTCACCCCATGGAGCGAGGGTCTCACAGGGGAGGCTACCTCAGAGCAAGATGTACTCCAGGTCCTGGGGGAATTCTGCAGCACTGCGCGTGCACAGAATTCAAGTCCAATGCAAAAAAAAATTTCCGCAGAAAGCACATTCTGCCCGAGAAGTGCTGCAGTTCTGTCCTTCACACACCAGAGGCCACTGTGGTGCCAGAACATCCAGCACCCTACTGACGAAGTCAGGTTAGGACAGACAGTGGAGACATGGTGCTGCTGGGGGGGTCACAGACTGGGGTTCAGAAGGGCTAGTGGGGGGACAGACTAGGGTGCAGGCTCAGCAGCTAGTGGGGTGACAGCATTGAGCCAGGGGCTGAATGGGAGGGGTGCTGCAGGGCCACATGGGGACAGGAGGTAGGGGACTGCAGGGCCACGTGGGGAAGAGGAGTAGATGTGCCTGAGTGAATGGGAGAGACTCGGAGTCAGTCAGGGTCTGCAGAGGGGAGGCTCCCCAACTCCCTAACAATCCCTCCCCACCAAAAAAAAATACTGTTCCATACTTCTCCCAGCCTCACCCAACAATCCTCCTGGTTCACTCCCAGGCTCCTTCCCTGTCCCTCAGCTCCTCCATTATCCCAACTCCCCCAAGCCTTTGCACTGCTTCTGAGGGGTGCAGGAAATACGTTTCTGTATTGTAGTTTAAATGAATAATTCAGAGTTCTGTATTAATATGCCTAGTAAGGAATCTATTTGTCAAAAAAAACAGTTCCTGAATCTTTTTTTTTGTCTGTATTGTTAGACATATTGCTGGCAGGTATTTTGAAATAAATTACCAAAATAATTGAAACTAGCATGATAATATTGTGTTATTTTGACAAATATACAAAATTTTGCAGAATTTTAAAATATTGTGCATAGAATTTTTAACTTTTTGGCACAGAATTTTTAATTTTTCGGTGCAGAATTCTGCCAAGAGTACATCTGCCAACAGGGGAAACTGTCTCATAGGGTAGTCCTTATGGGGTCTGCTAAGGGGATGCATATATGGAATCTACTGACATTGGGGTGGCCAAGCAATAGTCTGTTCACATTGCAGCCCGGAGTATAGATGGGAGACAGGCAGCAGTTACCTCTGTTTTTCTCAGTATAGTTAGCAGCCAAGCAACATTTGCCTCTTCTGTCAGTGCATGGAATAAAGGAGTGCTAACCATTAGAGTACTGAGCATACAAGTCCTCTGTGAGTTATACTGTGGGGATGAAGGCAGGGTACGTATCTTCTGTCTGTCTGTCTCATGTTCTTCGCTTATCAGATATACCTCCAGTTCATCTAGTACCACCCAGCCTTTGTTCTCATCCCACTTTCCATGATCTGGTTGGCTCTTGGGGAATGTTGGAGCGGGGTGAATTATTATTAACCTAGTTGCTTTTGCTCTGGGAAAGCTCTGGCAGGGATAGGGCTCATCTTGCACCCAGAAGCCAGTAAGAACCATGGTTACTCCTAACTCCTGTGGAAGCGCCCATCCACTCTTCTCATGAGTCATGTCCCCCTGGCTGCCTGTAGTTCCATTCCACCTATGTAGTGTTGGCGTTGCACTAGGTCATAAGAACGGCCACACTGGGTCAGACCAAAGGTCCATCTAGCCTAGTATCTTGTCTTCTGACAGTGGCCGATGCCAGGTGCCCCCGAGGGAATGAACAGAACAGGTCATCATCAAGTGATCCATCCCCTGTCACTCATTCCCAGCTTCTGGCAGACAGAGGCTAGGGACGCCATCCCTGCCCATCCTGGCTAATAGCCATTGAGCTATCCTCCACGAATTTATCTAGTTCTTTTCTGAACCCCGTTATAGTCTTGGCCTTCACAACATCCTCTGGCAAAGAGTTCCACAGGTTGACCGTGCATTCTGTGAAAAAAATACTTCCTCTTGTTTGTTTTAAACCTGCTGCCTATTAAAAAAGAGGTCTTCACTGTGGAAGAAGAGGTGGCCCTGACATAGAGCGCTGAAGGTGAATGAATACTTTAAGCTGGTATTCACAGAGAGCCAGTGTAGCAACTGGCACACCAGCGTGATGTGTCACCTGTGGAGGAGCTTCTGCATGTTGTATCAAATAGAGCTTCTACAGGGCTTGCCTTCTCAGTCCTGGCCACGGAACGAGGCTCTTCTCCCTTCCCTGCAAAGAGTGCATTGCAGCAAGCCAGGTAGGGGCTTACGAAAAAAAAACATCAGCATCCTTATGCTTACAGCATACACACAGATAAATTAGATTTAGACAAATACTCTTGCTGTAAAGTTGCAATGCAACACAACTTTATTTCTCAGAATCCAGAACCCTAGCACATAAGAACCCAAAAACAGAGAGAGAGGAAACAGACTTCTCCCTAAGGCAGTGAGGACCAACTCACCCTTGCTTTACGATGGCTCTTTCTAGATTGGCTCTCCTCACATACTTTGCTACAGAGTCATTTAGCTTGAAAGCAGGACCCAGAGCTCCTACTCCTTCCCCTGCCGGCACCATCTTTTTAAAGTGCTAACCTGTAATTCCAACACAGACCTAAATATGCTACAAGCGTGGCCATGTCTGTCCCAAAGGGATGTGGCCATAGGTGGGAGAAGACACGCTGATAGCTGCTGCGGGGCGGGTATCTGTCATCAGCAAGAAAGCCCCAGATTGCATACTTCTTTGAGCCTGACAAGGGAAGACACCCTTTCTGTCAGTGATGATAAAGTATTGGCTACAGCTTCTACACGCTTCAATCTTTCCACCAGCCCCACCTCTGCCTAAGCAGGAGTCACACTTTCTGCCTATCTAAGGGAATTATCTAGCCATTACCACAGTATCTGAGCAACACATCAGCTTTTACATATTTATCTGCACAACCCCCCTGTGAGGCAGGGCAGTGCTATTCACCCCAGTGTATAGGTGGGAAACTGAGGCACAGAGAGACCAAATGGCCTTGCCCAAGGTAACACAGGAAGTCTGTGGCAGAGCAGGGAATTGAACCCAGGTCTCTGGCTAATATCCAAACCACTGGATCATCCTTCCACCACCCCTGATATAGAACAAAGCCCTTCTCTCCTCCAACCTTAGCCCTCCCTGGAAACAACCCCCATCTGAAGCTCCAACCCCCAGGCAGATGCCCTCCCCTAACTCCGCATCAGTCCCTTTCCTTCTCCCCAGCTCCTGCACCCTTGGATATGTTCTTCAAACCAGGCCTCTTCCCTCTGCAATTTCTTGGCCTGAGAAATGGGCTGAGGGACCAGCAACAGAGAGGCAGATTACTTGGGTCTGGGGGAGCCCTACCCTTCACGGATTCTGGCAACAGGGACAGGGTCAAGGTGAGTGAAGACTTGCTCCAAGCAAGAGTCCCGTCTCCCTGCTGCCAGAAACCATCCCTCATTGCACAGGCGCCAGAGAGGGGGTGCTCAGTGCCCGCAGGGCTGCATTAATCTTTTGCGGGCCCTGGCGCCTGGACTGTGGCCCTGCCCTCTGTGCTCTGCCCCGAGGCCACACCCCCCGCTCAGCTTCTTCTCCCTGAGGCCCCGCCCCCCCACTGCTCACACAGCGGGGAGGTGGTGAAGAGGAGCAAGCAGTGGGCAGGGCCTCAGGAGGAAGAGGCTGAGCAAGGGCGGGGCCTCGGGGCAGAGCGCAGGTGGAGCAGAGGGGCCTGAGGTCCAGGCACAGGGGGCCCCTTTGGTGTCTGGACCCAGAGCCACGTGCCCCATTGGCCCCATTGTAAAACCCAATTCTGAGCACGGTGTTGGTGGCATCCAGAAAGCTACTGTGAGACGTAATGTCTCGAACCGGGGACATTAGGGAAGACAGCTTGCAATGATTTTAATTCAGGATCACGTAATGATGTCGTTCATTACTGCTTTAGTAACGATCAGATTGATAAGCTACCAATGATAGACGCATATTCAAATAAATATGAAAGAAGTGAATGAATGTGCTGAAAACAGCCTCCCCCCAAAACTGGCAGAGCCACCCCCCAAACACACACACTTCTTCCAAAGCACCCACCGGCAAAAACAAAAGTCAGCACCTGTGCTTCGTTGCCATCCTAGTAGCAACTCCCAGCCCCCCTCGAGAAGCCAGCCAGCATCTAGCATCCACGAGCTAAGCCCTGGCTCGTAAGGGTTAAGCTACAGCAAAGAACTGATTGTGTCTCTTAACTGTCCCATCAGTGACAGCAGGCTGTCTGTTTGTGTGTAATATCATCTCTCGCGGGGATACTCGTGTGAGGTCTGCGCTCGTTGCTGTGTAACTCGCTCTGAAATCCTTCACTCTTCCAGGAAATATAAAAGGCAAGGAGGGAGGGGATGCTGAAATAAATAAATAAAAGCCAGCGGGAGGTGATCAACATGCTGATTGCATTAGAGCGCCGGGTAATTGTAAACAGCAGGGGACATGTGCCTTGGATTATTGCTTAGGACCTGGTGGGATTTTTTCTGGACCACAGTCAAGTATGAGAAGATTTCCCTAGGACAATGAGGCATGAGGCATAAATTAGCAGAGTTGTGATATTTATGGAAGGTAATTATGGCTCATTTTGGATTTGGTGTGTGAGTGGGAGACAGAGAGGGAATGGCATGCATGGTTTGGGGGTTTAAATGTACTGTTGAGTCTGTTTTGAAAGATGTTGAAACAGGAAGTCAAGAAGGTGACTCAGAGTCTAAGGAGACAGGATGCCTGGATTTTATTTGCACCTTGGCTACTGGCTCCCTGTAGGTACGTCTACACAATCGGCGGCAGCAAGCATCCAAGCCCAGGTCCACAGACTCGGGCGTGCACAATCACACTAAAAATAGTTTTGCGGACATTGCGGCTCCCGCTGGAGCTCAGGCTTTGAAGCCTAGGGAAGAGGGGAGCTTCAGACTTAAAAGCGTTGATGACACAGCTCTTTTTAGCGTGGTAGTGTGAGCCCCATAAGCCCAGGTCTGTCGACTCCAGATGCTGGCTGCATGGGCCCTGTGTGGCCTGGGGCATGTTGCTAACCTCTCTGCGTTTCAGTGGGGGTATGTGACATACCCGGGTACAATCTAGACAAGTGAGCAACTGTGCCACCCTTGCCCTGCAATCTTGGGTGCCTTACAATGCCTTGCTGAAGTAGCTCCCACCTGGGCCACCCACAAACAGCCTGCCAGCAGTCAAGCCACCCCCTGAGCAACTGTGTGTAACTGCAGCCTGCCAGCCACACTTGGGTTACACTCTGGCTCTCACCAGCCTTGGTTATACTGTAGGGTGACCCTAACACCCCCCCCCGAGTCTTAGATTTCCCCCCAGCAATGTATGTCCAGCTCTCTCCTGGATAATACAAGTTTATATAAAGTCCATTGTTTCTTTAATAGAAATACACCCCAAATGGAGTTTCCCAGATACTTCAATTTAAACACACTGGATTAGATTAAAACAATAAAATAAGCTTGTTAACTACAAAGAGAGATATTTTACATTACTACAAGTGATGAGCCATAAAAGTCAGAAATGGTTAGAAGAAAAACAAATATAAAAGGCAGCTAGTGCCTGATTTAACAAACTATGTTAAATTCAAAGCAAAGTTTATTCACCACATGCTTCAGCAGTCTTACTGACCAAACTTCTTACATCAGGACCCCTTCTCCAGTCCAGCAAATGCTTATTTTGTCCCTTCGGATGCAGTGAATCAATAGGCAGAAAGAGAGAGAGAGATGGGTACCTAGGGGTGTTTGTCCCTCCTTTTCATAATGTCAGTTTTCCTCTTGAAAAACGTTACTAGCTGAGATTCAGGAGACAAAGTGTCTATGGGGAAGGATGTTCCCTGCTGCTTTTTCCTCACCTGTTTCAGTTTCCTTTGTTTCCCTTTCTGCTTGATGACTGTTTACTGCTTAAAAGCAAATTAAGCCGAGCACACATTCCTTCATTTACGACAGACCTGTTTGCCAACTTCTGCTTGGGTATGACTATGGTTTGGAACATGTGTTAATGACATCATACAGGGAAATCTTATAACTTCATGTACAATGTTGCCACACATATCTTATCAGGACAATACTCACCACAAATTATAAGTTTTCAAATGAGACTTTACAAGATGTGCCTTATACAAAAATTATTACAATAGCGTGTAGGGTGTGGACACAGGGGTACACTCTGTCAGAGCGTAATATTTCACGTGGTAGGAATAGTGGGGCAATTGATTAATCGTTATTAAATACTTTCAGATCCTCGAATGACTGGGGCCATGCGCTACAAGTGTTAAATGTTACCATCCGAGTGAAACTGGTTTAGGTGACCAGGAGATCAGAAAAAAATGGTGGCTCTACTGGAGTTAGTTTTTAGCTAGTGGTCCAACAGAGCTAGGTGGGCAAACTTCGAGATAGTTCTCAACAGTCATTTAAGCCAGCTTGTGCCAGATTTACACCCCATATTACCTCTTTGACCTCAACAGAGTTGTAGGAGCATGACTGGAGTACTGTCTGTGTGGGGTTGTTCATTATTATCTGTATCATGATGCTGTCTAAGCACCAAGTGAGCTTAGGTTCCCATTGTGCAAGGAGCTGTACAAAGATGCCATAAGAGACAGTCCCTGCCCCGAAGAGCTTGCAATAGAAACAGAAAACACAGAGTTATTAACCTCATTTAACAGCTAGGGAGCTAAAGCACAGAGGAGTATAAGACATAGGACTGGAAGGGACCTCGTGGGTCATCAAATACCATCCTGTGCTATTACAGGCAACCCCATCCTATAATCTCATTCATAAACTGAACAAGCCCCATCTGAAAACCAGTGAGGTTTCTTGCCCTCACTCCTCCTTTTGGGAGTAGCTTAACAAAGAGAAGGTTAAGGGGTGACTTGATTACAGTCTGTAAGCGTCTCTGTGGGGAACAACATTTAATAATGGGCTCTTCAATCTAGCAGAGACAGGTGTAAAACAATCCAATGGCTGGAAGTTGAAGCTAGACAAATTCAGGCTGGAAATAAGGCGTACATTTTTAACAGTGAGGGTAATTAACCATTGGAACAATTTACTAAGGGTCATGGTGGTTTCTCCATCACTGACAATTTTTCAATCAAGATGGCATGTTTTTTCTAAAAGCTCTGCTCTAGGAATTATTTTGGGGAACGTTCTCTGGCCTGTGTTATACAGGAAGTCAGACTAGATGATCACAATGGTCCCTTCTGGCCTTGGAATCTGTAAATATATGAGGCTGTTCCGGAACCTCACCCCTCTGATGGTTACAAACCTTCTTCTCATTTCCAGCCCAAATTTATTCCTGGCCAGTTTATCCCAGGTGTCCTCATGCCAGCATTGTCCTTTAGCTTCAATGGGTCTTTCCCCTCGCTGATGTATTTTTGAGAGCAATGAGATCCCCTCTCAGCCTGCATTTTGCTAAGCTAAACAAGCCAACTTCTTCTCGTCTCATAGGCTCTCCATTCCCCTGATCATCCTAGCAGCCCTTCTCTGCCCCTGTTCCAGGGCGTTTCAGGCTGGGATATTTAAAAGAGCTAAGGGAGTTAGGCACCCACTCCCACTGAAATACAGTAGAATTTGGGCACCTAATTATGTTAGGCTACTTTGAAAAACCCACTGTAACTGACTACCCAAGGTCATACAAAAAGCCTGTAACAGAGCCGAGCCTACAACCCATATTCCCTTCGTCCCTGCCCAGTGCCTTAACCACAAGACCACCATCCCTTAATATTTACTTTACCCAAACATTAATTAAACTTATTTACTGCTCCTATTTGCTTGCTGCTTTTTTAATGCTAGCTGCAAAAGAAAATTCACTTTTACCTGGGACCCTTCAAACTTTTTACCACCTTATTCTGTAACCTGAATAACCAATATTAATTTTATTATCTGATTTTATTTTCTTCCCTCACCAACCATAATAAAGTATAAAACCAGTTCTATTCTCTCCTGGAATAACGTACAGGAAATCGGTCTCCACTTTGCTCAGGCCAGAAGTAAGGAAATTCAAAAAATAGGAAGCATTGGTCACGATTAATAAACCGTGAAATGTGTTTCCTTTAAAAGATGAATGACCTGGTCTGATTTTGCTCCTACTTTAGGCGAGTGCAAATCAGAAGCAAATCCATTGACGTCAATGAACTTACATTAGTTGAAAACTAATTTAAGTGAGAGCAGAATCAAATCTTCCAATTCTGAGCTGACATGCTGGAGGCGGGCAGCCATCTTGCTGACAGCGACACCATTTTGTGACACTAGGCAGGGCTCAGAAACAGCCAATAACAGCAACAGTTATGCTATACCAGCATCTACTGGAAGCTACGATCTTGTCCTCCAGAATCTCGGGATATGTCTACACTACAGTGTTAAGTTGACCTATGTCAGGTGGCTGATGTCCACACTACCCTTCTTCTGTCAGAGGGGCGCGTCCGCGCCAGGAGCACTTCCACTAGCTGAAGAGGGGAAGTGTGGGGGGCTGAGAGCCAGGGTTCTCAGCTCCATGCAGCTCCACCCGTCCCGCCCCAGGAGCCCAGCTGCTCCTGGGGCTTCTCACCTTCCTAATCCCAGCTGGAAGTCCGGGGGGCCTGGGGAGGGTGGGCAGGTGCGGCAGCCACTGTAGGCCAAAAACCTAATGGAAAGAAATTGTCTCAAGTAAAACTGTACTCCATTTTGCTTATTTTGCTTTATATTCCATTTTGCTAGCTTTGAATTAGTAAGAAGAAATTGTTCTGAGTTCCTTCTTTACAGATTGTGTTAATGATTGTTTTCAGAAGGATAGAAGTTTTATGGCTGTAATTGCCTTATTTACTGTGTGGTATGAGTGAAGAATGTCTGGTAATTAACTGAAAAAGGACAGCCAGCTAGGCCGGATGGTCAAGAAGGGAGGGGAGGAGTCGAGAGGCACCAACTTTCACCCAGATGGCAGACTGACAACCCTAAAGCAAAGGCAGACACCCCAAGGACAAGATAAAGAGTGAAGCCAGAGGGACGAGATAAGAAACAGCTGCAGATAACTCCCAGTAACAACTCAAATCATGGTGACTGGAGCAACCTTGAACAGCTCTGGTGTAACAAAGCAAGGTCCAGAGACTTGTATGGGAACTTAATACTACAAAAGAAGGGTGTATTGCCATGAGACTTGGGGTTCGTTCTGAATCAACATCGGAGCGTTGAACTCTTTTGACAGAGACCCAGCTCCCCTCCCTCGTGTGCAGTTTTAGCTGGCCACTGGAACTGACAGAGCAACACTAAGGACTGGTAACTATAAGATCCAGCTACAAAACCTTTTGGGGGATGTGTGTGTGTGTGTGTGAATGGAAGCATATGCCGATTTCAATGCTTAAATTGTACTCTCAGTAAATGCGGTGTATTGCCTTATCCCCTTTAAAAAGATTCTGTGTGCTCCTTATAAGCATAACACCACCAGGGGCTTCTTGCCTCTTGTGGGGAAATCAGCACCCAGATTCCAGTTGGCTGGCGTGCTCCTGGTGGGGAGCAGGGACCCCGGGGCAGCTGGGCTTCTAGTGGGAAGCAGGGGTCCCAGTAGGGAGCCCAGGTGGAAGCCCAAGGGCAGGCGCTGGAGTGGAGACTCGGCTGGGGAGCCAGGAGCCAGCTTTCTTGTCAATTTTATGGCTCCAGAGGAACCATAAAATTGATAAGCCAGCCAATATAAGGAACGTAGTGTCTACACAGACACTGCGTCACCCTAACTACACCGACATAAGCCCAACGCCTCTCGTGAAGTTGGAGTTATTATGTCGGTGTAGTAGGGCACTTATACTGGTGGGACAAGGCTGTCATGTAGACACTGATGTAGTTAGGTCAACATAAACTGCCTTATGTCGACCTAACTCTGTAGTGTAGACCAAGCCACAGCTTTCACTTTAAAAAAAAATCTCTAGCTGTTCTGGCTGTAACAAACAGTGAGCAGTGGGGGCAAAATACCTAACTGGCTTCAGAACTGTGCCTGAGAAGTTTATGGAGGAGCTGGTACGATGAGACAGCCTACAATAGCATGTAGCCAATTTGCGACTGCCAGCAGCAAATATCCCCAATGGCTGGAGACGGGACACCAGATGGGGAGGGTTCTGAGTTACTACAAAGAATTATTTCCTAGGTGTCTGGCTGGTGGGTCTGGCCCACATGCTCAGGGTCTAACTGATCCCCATATATGGGGTTGGGAAGGAATTGTCCCCCAGGTCAGATTGGCCGAGACCCTGGGGTTTTTTCGCTTCCTCTGCAGCATGGGGCAAGGGTCACTTGCTGGTTTGAACTAGTATAAATGGTGGGTTCTCTGTAATTTGAAGTCTTTAAACCATGATTTGAGGACTGCAGTAACTCAGCCAGAGGCTAGGGGTCTATTGCGGGTGAGGTTTTGTGGCCTGCAATGTGCAGGAGGTCAAACTAAGAAACTTAAGAAATGTTTGAAAAAAGTTTCAAAAGTTTGGAAATATTTTGTTTTGCGATTTTCTAAATGAAATATTCCAGTTTCCAGATCAAAACAATGGTTTGTTTAGAAATTTAAGCTAATTATAGTTTATAAAAGTATAAATGAAAAATGGTTGAAATTAAAATCAAACATTTGAAATGATCAAAGAAAAAAACTTGGAGTGACCCAAACTGACTTTTTTCTTTTTTTTTTCTTTTTTTCCACCCAGTTCACAAAAATTTTCAAGATTTTGACTTTTTGTCCTGACTGAGGATGGAAAAATATTTTTGAAATCAAAAATTTTCCACGAAACAGGAAAACCGTTTCCCAACTTGTTCTAGTCTGTCCAAGCTATAAAATCCCAGCTTCATTTGAGAAGAAAAGGACATGATTCCATCCTGGCCTCTCTGGGTACACAGAATCATAGAATCATAGGATATCAGGGCTCGAAGGGACCTCAGGAGGACATCTAGTCCAACCCCCGGCTCAAAGCAGGACCAATCCCCAACTAAATCATCCCAGCCAGGGCTATGTCAAGCCTGACCTTAAAAACGTCTAAGGAAGGAGATTCCACCACCTCCCTAGGTAACGCATTCCAGTGCTTCACCACCCTCCTAGTGAAAAAGTTATTCCTAATATCAACCTAAACCTCCCCCACTGCAACTTGAGACCATTACTCCTCGTTCTGTCATCTGGTACCACTGAGAACAGTCTAGATCCATCCTCTTTGGAACCCCCTTTCAGGTAGTTGAAAGCAGCTATCAAATCCCCCCTCATTCTTCTCTTCCGCAGACTAAACAATCCCAGTTCCCTCAACCTCTCCTCATAAGTCATGTGTTCCTGTCCCCTAATCATTTTTGTTACCCTCCGCTGGACTCTTTCCAATTTTTTCACATCCTTCTTGTAGTGTGGGGCCCAAAACTGGACACAGTACTCCAGAGGAGGCCTCACCAATGTCGAATAGAGGGGAACGATCAAGTCCCTCGATCTGCTGGCAATGCCCCTAATTATACAGCCCAAAATACCATTGGCCTTCTTGGCAACAAGGGCACACTGTTGACTCATATCCAGCTTCTCGTCCACTGTAACCCCTAGGTCCTTTTCTGCAGAACTGCTGCCGAGCCATTCAGTCCCTAGTCTGTAGCGGTGCATGGGATTCTTCCGTCCTAAGTGCAGGACTCTGCACTTGTCCTTGTTGACCCTCATCAGATTTCTTTTGGCCCAATCCTCTAATTTGTCTAGGTCCCTCTGTATCCTATCCCTACCCTCCAGAGTATCTATCTCTCCTCCCAGTTTAGTGTCATCTGAAAACTTGCTGAGGGTGCAATCCACACCATCCTCCGGATCATTAATGAAGATATTGAACAAAACCGGCCCCAGGGGACCAACCCTTGGGGCACTCCACTTGATACCGGCTGCCAACTAGACATGGAGCCATTGATCACTACACGGTGATAACAAATCAGCAGCACAGCCAATGCTGGCCCAGATCAGCTGCCTCGGGCTTGCAGGGCTCATGCTGAAGAGCTATAAAATTGCAGTGTAGACACTCGGGCTTGGGCTGGAGTTTGGGCTCTGAGACCCCCATGACGAGGGAGGGTCTCACCGCCTGGGTTCCAGCACTAACCTGGATGTCTTTACACTGCAATTTTATAGCCCCACCGCCTGAGCCAGGTGACCTGGGCTCTGAGACTCAGTGCCACGGGTCTTTTATGGCAGTGTAGACAAGACCTCAGAGACTTGTTTCATTTCCAGAGAGGGTACAGTGGGTTGGATCCTCAGCTGGTGTCATCCGGCCACAGCTACAACTTGCCCCAGCCAAGGATCTGGCTCAACATTTCTTTTTTAGACCAAAGTGTTAGTAAAATATGGGGAGACCCTTACGCTTTCACACTGGCATTGAATATTTTCCACCGATCTCACAGCTCTGAAGAATTATAACGCACAGAGGACAGGACAAGTTGTTCAGAGTTCTCACGCCTGAGCTGTCCTTCAGTGTTGCGAAAGAGTAAGTCCCACAGGAGTGAATGCCTCAGGCAGCCATTTTGAAAAAACAGGTCAGGATTATTGGTACCACACACTTCCAGGATAAAGACGACCTGAAAATTATAAACAAGTTATGATTTTCCATTGAATCCATCTGAACTTTAAGGTCCTTGGTTTTCTTGTGTTACTTCAATGAACAATAGGGCCAAATTCTGCAGCCAACACTTGCAGAGTTGAAACTCACCTCCCAGCAGTCATCATTTTGCTTCCCCCCACCCCGCCCAAAAAATGTCAAACTCTTTATGGCCAGTGTCTGGATAGAATGATTTCATACAGTCTTCGTTTTCCCTTGATCGTTCAAAAAATACAAGAGGGCAGAAGTCACGAATAACAATGTCACGGGTTTATGATGATTATTTATTACCTTTACAGCACCCCAATGCCTCGTCTCCACCTCTTTATGGCATATACAGTTTCATCGAACACCACTTGCTGTGTGGAGAACCACAGCAGTTGATTTGGCGTTTGGGTCTGTTTCTTTCTGGGCACTTTCTGTGCTGTCTGCTCCCTAACAGTCACAGAATAAGAACAACAGAAGTTTTACTGCAAATACTTGGTTTTTTAAAAAAAGAAGCCTATAATAATAAGAAAATAGCACACACATAGCTCCAAGCTCTTCCTGGCCCTCTTGCTCCATTAAAAATGTTTGAAAGAAAGTACATTTCATAGCCCGTGAAGGATGACAAGTGTATTTTACCCTGTGAACTTTCTTTCTGATGGGCTGGGTGGAATGGATGCTGTTTCCCTTTATGATAGTTATTTTCTACGACTTGTGGCCAATCCTTTTTATTTTATATAGAAAATGTATGTTTCTGAGTCTCTATTTTTTTATGGTGGTCGATTTTGTGGGGTGTGATTTAAGCAAGTGATAGTGAGCTCCCCATGTAATGCCGTGGCCAAGAAGGGGAATATTGAGTTGGAGTAAGGAGGCGGTATTACGTCTCCAGATGGCACTGGTGAGAACCTTACTGGAAAGCGGGGTCCAGTTTTGGTGTCCACACCATAAAAAGGAAGTTGGAAAATCAGAAAGCGTTCATAAAAGGATGACTTGGAAAACCTGTCTTACAGTGAGGGTCTTAAGAAGCTCCATCTAGTTCGCTTACCAAAGACTATTAAGACTTTATCATGGTCAATGAGTGCTTATATTCTGATATTAGAGGACTCCCTAATCTAGCAGACAGACACAGCAAGATTCAATGGCTGGAAGCTGAAACTAGATAAATTCAAACTGGAAATAAGGTACATGTTTTTTAATAGAGAGGGTAATTCATCATTGGAACAACTTACCAAGCAGTGGATTCTGCATCACTTGAAGTCTTTAAAATCAAGAGTGGATGTCTTTCTAAAAGATACGCTTTTGCTCAGCAAGAAGTCATGTGGCTTGATATGGGAAATACTGGTGGAAATTACATGGCCTGTGTTATGCAGGAGGTCAGAGGAGATGAACATTACGGTCCCTTCTGTCTTTAGGATCTATGAACTTCTGTAGAAAGGTAATATGGCAGGCCTGGCTGGTTGCACAGATGCACTTAGAAACAAATTGATGCCATTATAATAATGTCTTCCCCCACCACCACCACCAAATACTTTGAGGCAAGGGAAAAGAAAATATATTTGTGGAGATTTTCCTCCAAGTTAAATCAAGTAAACCAAGCTGTGACACTGCGTCATGGTTTAGAATAATCAGCAGCTCATCTTTGTTTACACTATTGTATTGGAAAGGCTCAGAGTCCAGCCACTTATCTTTAAACCAACACGTTTTGATGCACATGAAGGCCTGATTTCTGCGGATGGGGGAAAGAATATAACCAGCATATGGCGTATGAGATCTTGTCATCTTCTATGTACTGGCCCATTGAGAGAATAAGGAACTTTAAATGAAAATAACCACTACTTAAATACCACCTGTCATAAATATAAAGGAAAGGGTAACCACCTTTCTGTATACAGTGCTATAAAATCCCTCCTGGCCAGAGGCAAAATCCTTTCACCTGTAAAGGGTTAAGAAGCTAAGGTAACCCCGCTGGCACTTGACCCAAAATGGCCAGTGTGGGGACTAGATTCTTTCAAATCTGGAGTGGGGGGAACAAAGGGTTGGGGCTGTCTGTGTGATGTTTTTGCCGGGAACAGATCAGGAATGCAAGCCTTACAACTCCTGTAAAGTTAGTAAGAAATCTAGCTAGAGAATGTGTTAGATTTTCTTTTGTTTAATGGCTTGTAAAATAAGCTGTGCTGGAGGGAATGTAAATTCCGGGTCTTGTGTCTTTTTGTAACTTAAGGTTTTGCCTGGAGGGATTCTCTGTGTTTTGAATCTGATTACCCTGTAAAGTATTTACCATCCTGATTTTACAGAGGTGATTCTTTTACCTTTTCTTTAAATAAAATTCTTCTTTTAAGAACCTGATTGATTTTTCATTGTTCTTAAGATCCAAGGGTTTGGGTCTGTGTTCACCTGTACCAATTGGTGAGGATTATTATGAAGCCTTTCCCAGGAAAGGGGGTATAGGGCTTGGGGGGGGGGATATTTTGGGTGAAGACGTCTCCAAGTGGGCTCTTTCCCTTTTCTGTGTTTAAAAAGCTTGGTGGTGGCAGCATACAGTTCAAGGACAAGGCAAAGTTTGTACCTTGGGGAAATTTTTAACCTAAGCTGGTAAGAATAAGCTTCGGGGGTCTTTCATGCAGGTCCCCACATCTGTACCCTAGAGTTCAGAGTGGGGAAGGAACCTTGACACGACCAGTGTGGGAATTCTGTTTTAGCTCAAATGGTTTTGGAACTAGAAAACCAGAATTCCACTAATAGTTACTTAAGGGCAAATGTGTAAGTGTGGAATTTATCTAGTAATTGTGTCTGTTGCCCATGGATTTGTTAGTGAGTCCTGCTTGGATGTCAATTTTGAGCCAAAAACTTTAACTCTAGTTCTGTTTGCAAACCCATTTCTACCCTCTTTCTCCTGAGTAAATTCCTACTCCATTTTAACAACCTCTTGTTTTAATTGATTGCTCTTCAGCGTATTAAGAATAAAAGATCATAGCAACTGGATTTCTGCTTCTTTTCCCTCCTATTATTACTAAAACAGTTAGTCAATTTTTCAGCATGCATTAATGTTGACTTTAATGAGAGTAGCAATTTATATAGAACAAAAGTATGCTGTACTTTACTTTTCAAGTTACTGTTGAAAATTTAAACCCTTTGCCAATTGGAAATTTGGAAGTCATGCTGCACAAATTCCTTTTTCAAGGGTGCAAACATATTCTTGCACCTGCAAAATGCACGGTGGAATCAATTCTGAGTAACAGTGACTCTAGAGCCCCACATCTGTGCTTACAGTCCAGTAGTTTAAAGGTGCCAGAATTCATAGTTGTGTTCAGAATCTAATTGCAGGTAGGAAAAATATAGTCCCAAGTTTTGCAGGCAGAAAAAGATAAGTGCCGGGGAAAAGTGAGGCCGTCCTCCTGAAAATGTGAACCCTCATTCTATTCCACCCTTGAGTCATCAGTTGGGCACCTGCTTACAACCCTTATGGGAGTGACTCCTGTAGCAAAAGTCACAGTCGGTGGTCTATGTATCTGAAGTACTTATGGCTTCCCTTATTGTAACAGACGAGTGCCTCGCAAGTTTTAATGTATTTAAAGTGCAACAGCCAGGGTCTTGACCTTTATAGTCTGGCATCGGGCACATGACATAGATCAGGGTCAGATCACAGCATCATGGTCACCAGTGGCCAATGCCAACCCAATGTGTATCATTCCTCATTCCCTTAAAATCCCTATCTGTGTCCACAGTAAGACCACGTTACCAGCACGGCTTGGTTCTTCGATCCAGCCAGCCAGCAATTTCAGAGAAAATGGGTTCACGATCTCTACAGGATTTATAGCACAGGGGAGAGGTTCTTTGGCAGATGGGCTCCTTCTCATGCCATTGCTCGATGAAGCTACAAACGCTTAATGAGTTCACAGCCCCCGGGAAGATGCTGAAATCAGCACCAAGTAGTTCTGTGGCATCTGTGGCATGGTAATGAACCCCTCAGTGCTGTCAGTCTGGGAAGGCAGGAAGTGTACCCAGGAGATAAGCAAGTTAATTAAGCATTGGGCTATAGGACAACCATGACCTGCTGGTCCATGGCCCAGTGAAGGGTATAGGAGGCCATGCCAATTATGATATTTAATGGAGTCTAAACATCACAGTGTACAGTAACTCCTGGTTTACAACACTGCAAGGGACAGGAGAACCAGGTCCTAGGTCTTTTCATCTCTAACTTCTATGCACCGAACTGAGATCGCCAATTGGCATCTCATAGCCAGCCAAACAGCCATCAGATGGTGATTACTTTTGGTCACCACCACATTTGACCTAGAGCTGAAAAAGCCTGGTATCCAAACAGCAGCCAGTCCCTTCTACTCGCCAGTCCCCTTCAACCTTCTTTGAATGTCTTTCCCCCCCGCCCATGAAATCAGACATCCAGATGTCAAAACCTAGACAGAGATGAGAGACAAGAAGGGCCAGACCCTCAGCCGGTATACGTCGGCCGAGCCTTGTCTCCAACAGAGCTCTGATATTTCACAGCAGCTGAGGAAAAATGCCTGGCAGCAAAATGCCTATTTATGAGCGTGCATTAAGTAAAGTAATTCAGAGCATGAGCTCTTCTGATCGGAGACTGAACCCACTTTCCACTGGAACGTCGCCTGGTAAGTGCTTCACCTGTTCAGTGACCCCAGACCACTGTTGCCAACAACTTTTCCTGCTGAGAAACTAAGCCAAGTTCCCCTCCAGCACCTGGATTGGCTATAGCAGTACTGTGAACCTATTAAATTGCGGCTGGCTCCAGTGAGCCCAAGGGATTCAGTTTAGTGACGAACACACACATTTACTGACACAAATTCTCCCTGCCTTGGAGGCGTCTGGCTTCAATGGCCTTCACAGAGTCATGGACTCCAAGGTGAGAACGGACCAGTATGGTCATCTAGTCTGTCCTCCTGCATCACACAGGCTGTAGGAGCTCCCTGTATTAATGATACCTGCAACAGACCTGTGCATCTTCCAAGGGCAAAGATTTAATGAAACAAATAAATGAAATGAAAGGTGTCCTAGAGATGACAACTGCTAGCCTGCTTGTCCCATATATTCACCCTTGGAGGGCCTGATCCAATCCTGTGGAAGCCTATAGGACAGTGGTTCACAGCCTTTCCTGACTACTGTACCCCTTTCTGGAGTCCGAAGCCCGAGCTTTAGCTTCGCAGGGCCCCCTGTGGCATGGGGCCCCAGGCAATTGCCCTGCTTGCTACCCCCTAACACTGGCCCTACACTTGCCACTCCCCCTAAGCCTATCCTGCGACCAAGGCTGGCCATAGACCATAGTCTTTGGTGTCTTCCTGCCATTTTTTTAAACTTTTGAATTCCTTATTTTTTATTGCATTAGTAACCCATTTCATGACTTTGATGCACGATTTGCATGCATGATTTATCCCTGTCATATAAGACGATAAATTTGCACACTAGGATCTGTAAATCTATATTTATTCATGCCATATATAAGCTGTGGCAAATTGCTGGCACGATTATGATGGGTCCCACACTTCCTCTTCTTGTGCTGGGGGGTTCAGGGTGCAGTTTCCTGTCCCTGAACTAGGGTATCTCCTGTCCCACTAGTAACCCAGAGAAGGGTAGTGGAGAGGGAGGGACCCGGGCCTGGCCTCTACTCTGGGTCCCAGCCCAGGGGCCCGAGGGATAGTTGCAAACCACTTGAACTAGTGCTTCCTTCCTCTGGGCTACTTTCCTCTTTTGCTCTTCAGCTTGTGGGGCTTCCTGCCCTCTCTTTCTCTGCACAAGCCGGGTGTCTCTTTACCTAGGGTCTTGGTCTTCTAGCGAGCCACGGCACTTCTCCAAACTCTCCTCTACTTCAACTCCTTCAAACTGCTCTCTGCTCCAACTCCAAACCACTCTGCTCCAACTCCTTCCCCTGGCTGATTGAAGCAGGGGGGTTTTATCAGGTGACTGGCTTCAGGTGTTCTAATTGGCTTTAGGTGCTTTTAATTACTCTACAGAAACGTTTCTTCCCTCTACAGGGAATAAGGTTTCTCCTCATCCTGGGACTTACATATCTCTCCTATATCACTCTCCTGCTGCCTTCTGGCCATGCTGTATCACAAAGCAAATTTAAAAAATAGTCTCCTCTAAGCTTATAGAAACTTTTTAATTTTAAGAATAACTTAAATGTACTAGCATCAAGAAATTGAACTGTGCACCAGCATTGGTTGGACCAATATTATATAGTGTTACAGTAGGAGACAGCCTTAGATTGTTAACCCTAGTCCTCTAGCCCCGCCCTGCCTTATATACCTGCGAGGGCCACGGAGGGGTGGGAGGACTCGGGGCTCTGGCCAGCCCAGGGCTCCTCCAGCTGCAAGAGGGTGAAGGGGGATCGGGGCTCTGGTGGGGCGGGGGGGCAGGGCCCTAGGCAGAAGGTCTAGCCTTCCTGAAGTGGGGGTCCACCTGCTGCCCATGTTAATAGCCAATATCCCATGACCCACTAGGAGTCTGCAATGAATGCCTGGAAGCAAAGCTGAGAGTCGAAGATCTCAGGGCACGTCTTCACTACAGAGCTAAATTGGCACTGCTGCAATCGATGCACCGGCATCAATTTAGCAGGTCTGGTGAAGACATGATAAATCAATGGGAGAGCGCTCTCCCGTCGATTTCTGCACTCCACCTCCCCAAGAAGCGGAAAGTAAGTTGGCAGGAGAGTGTCTCCCATCAACACAGCGTGGTGTAGACACCGCGGTAAGTGGATCTAGTTACATTGACTTCAGTTACGTTATTCACATAACTGGTGTAGCGTAGCTTAGATCAATTTATCACGGTAGTGTAGACCGGGCTTCAGACTCCATTAAGGGTATGTCATAGAATCACAGAAGATTAGGGTTGGAAGAGACCTCAGGAGCTCATCTAGTCCAACCCCCTGCTCAAAGCAGGACCAACACCAACTAAATCAACCAGATGTGACTGCAGCTCATAAAGACACACTCAAGTTAGTTTTAATCTGGGTAGCTCAGGTGCCAGAACCTGAAGCCACAGCAGTACGTGTTGTACAAACCCACCCAGAACCCTGAGTAATTCCTGGGGAGACCTGCCCATGGTGCCACGGCTTCATTGCTCCAATCCCACACTCACTGAGCCCTGGTCTACACTACAGAGTTAGGTCGACGCAAGGCAGCTTACGTCAACCCAACTCTCTAAGTGTCTACAGTAAAATTCTGCTCCCTCCAACATAACTCGCCCGCTACACCAACTTCATTACTCCACCTCTGCCAGAGGCGTAGAGCTTAGGTCAACGTAGTTAGGTCGACTCAGTGTCCCGGTGGGTATTCTACTGGTGACGTGAGTGCAATGCAATGCGTATCCCATATGCCCATGCACCACAGAATGAATTCTGCCAGTGCCAACCAGTCACAAATCTTGAGTCAAACCCCCGCCCCTTCAAAATACCATGCGATTACTAAGCCTCCTGATTTAATTTTCATGACTTCCCCCGCAATCACAAGGGGCAGAAACGTACTTATTTTTGTGATGAAAGCTTTTGTAATGTAACCACCGGAGCTCCAAAAGGTGCAGCTTTTGAGGAAAACACCCAATATCACAAATAAAATTCACAAGAACGGACAGCACTGAGTGGCTCCAGCGCAAAGGTTAGCTTTCCTCCTTCGTCCATTTGGTCTGAATGCATTGCTTTTGGAAGTGAAAAGTTGCTGGAGCCAAGTATAGTAACCCTACCCCACACAATTCTGCTAATCCCTCTCAGTTCTGAGTTGGAACACCCCCTCCCTATCCCAGTCTTTGGCTCCTGGACATAATTCATAAGGACTCCTCGTTATTTTTGCTGATACAGACTAACATGGCTACCACTCTGAAAATCTAGATTCTACCCATGTACCTCAAACCTGACCTGTGTCTCTCCTCTGCTATTCCAGTCCTGCCTCCCCCCACCCACCCCATAGCTTTGCCTCTAAACCTGACCTGCAACCCCCATCGCCCTGCTATTCCAGTCCCATTCCCTGTGGTGCATTTCTTTCTGTCTAAAATACCTTATATACATGACTGTCATGTCAGTGAAATGTGACCAAAAATAACCGACAGCTGTGCCCATCAAACAGATGCTAATGAACTTCCAGACAATAAAATTATATGGGGCTCTCTATTTTTTCCTACTTCTTTCATCGTTCTCCCCAGGAGCTGACTTTATGGAATTACTGCAGGAAGTTACAGATGCCTGAATAAATAGGGAACGGACAATCCTTGACGAGGCTAGCAGGTTGCTATATACCGTCATCTTTCATGTACTGTGCCATAAGCTTTACTTTAGGCACCTGTTCTAAACAGACAGGAATCACAATGAGCCCCAGATGGAGTTAGCCCTAACCGCAATGATCAGGGGTTGTAACGTCAAAGAGAAAAATCCTGGAAACAAAGTTATTTTTCTCCCCCTCCTGCTTTTACCTCCTGTCCCACTGTTACGGTCCTACAGAAGCCTTGTTGCTGGCTGGGGATATATGTGGGCAAGTTTGCTGGTCTCTCCTTGTGGGCCCAAGTCTGCTTCTGTTCAACTCTGTGGCAGTTTGACCACTAATTTCATTGGGAGCAGGGTCAAACCCTTTTGTTATGTCTAACTTGTGGTGGGCAGTGATCACACAGTGTTGAAACGCACAGACCCCGAGACCACCTAACTAATATCTTCTGCTCCATTGACCTGATTGTGTATGAATTATAGTGATTCCCTCAGAATTCCCAGTTATCACTCTGAGATTTGACAGCTTCTTGTCCCCAGATCAGGCCCAGCATTAGGAAGAGGGACAATGCACCTGATCTGCTGTTTCCATTGAAGTCAACAGCTATGCCCATCAAACTGATGCCTACATATTCAGGGGTCCACCAGAATTTCACATGCTTTGCTGAAGTCACTGGAGGACTGGATGGCTTAAGGCATTGGTCATGGGCAAGAGAGCATTTCTCCACTAATTGGATCACTTAAGCGGAGGCAACCCCCCGTGTCCTCTCAGCCCCCTTGAAAAACACTAAGGGATCTAGCTGACGCGACCAAGAGTGCAGAGAAATGTTACCGAAACTCGCTGCCAGGGCTTGGGTAACTGCACAGCCCCACATGGAATTTGGAATGGGGATTTTTTTCGCCTCTACATTGTCATCCTAAAGGAGCAACATGGGCCAGGTTTTTGAGGGAGCTCAGTACGTTGCGTGAACAATGGGTGATGAGCTCTGTGGAAAGTCTGGCCAAAGGTGTCACACTGGGAGGAGCCGGGTGCTGGGCATGTTTGAAATCAGACATCTGTTTGGGTGCCTACATGGGAACTGAGCTTTTAAAAATCTGGCTTAATTGTGGCTGAGCACGTGAAAAACCAGGACCTGAGCTTTGCCGGAGAATCAGTCCCATGTCCCAGCAGGTAGGTAGGCTGGAAGCTGGTTAAGAGGGAGAGCTGCTTGGATAAAAAGTGAGGGGGGATTTGATAGCAGCCTTCAACTACCTGAAAGGGGGTTCCAAAGAGGATGGAGCTCGGCTGTTCTCAGTGGTGGCAGATGACAGAAATGGAGCAATGGTCTCAAGTTGCAGTGGGGCAGGTCTAGGTTGGATATTAGGAATCACTATTTCACTAGGAGGGTGGTGAAGCACTGGAATGGGTTACCTGTGGTGGGGGGTGGAATCTCCTTCCTTAGAGGTTTTCAAGGCCTGGTTTGACAAAGGGGGGTGAAGTGAGCTCCCACAAACTTCTTCACACCATTGAATGCCCATATTGTTGTCTCAGAGTGGTGTTAGGTATGGAATTTGTCTGTCTTAAACAATAGGCATGTATTAAAGAAAACAGCTACTAGCTACAAACAAGCTACTAGCTACAGACATAAGCAAGCCTTCACAAAGCCCTGGCTGGGATAATTTAGTTGGGGATGATCCTGCTTTGAGCAGGGGGTTGGACTAGATGACCTCCTGAGGTCCTATGATTCTATAATGGATCAGATCTTATGGCAGCTGTGTGTCACAGGGGCGGCCCAGAGCATTCAGAGTAAACTGGCCCATTTTGTCTTGTTTCATTCTGCCCAGTTGTGATTCTCACCTGGCCTTTCATAAAACAAACACAGCTGAAGACTGAGGGCTGCAGTCAGGTGGGCTGCTGTTGGCATGCGAAGAGCACAGAAATAAAGCAAATTAAAGGAGGCAGGAGAGGGCCGCACCAATAAGAGTGGGAGAAAAAAATAATAACAGCGATTAAATGGGCTGAGAATAAGCAGGGCCCAGGCTATCAGGCAAGCCCAGCTCGGACTGTATCACATAAGCTGTTTCCACAAACTGATTAAAGCCACTAACCCAAAAATGCTCCAAACTAACCTCACAACAACACATTGTGCTACAGATGGACTTTATTCAAAAGCACGATCTGGAGCCCGGCGGCAGCAGATGGCATTTGCTTGAGAGCAGCCGAGCATGCCCGCTGCTAGACAATGTGGGGAACCGGTGCGAAGCGACATCGATAAGGGGACAAGATAGAAGGGGGATGGGTTCTTTTCCAGATTCATGCGTTATTCCACTGGGCGGCTGACCAAGGTCCCAAAACAGCCCAAAGGACAGCGCAACCCATACCTAATACCTGGAATGGGGAGGTGGAAGGACCAGAGACGCATGGGGGAGAAGCCCCCTACCGCCAGTAACAGAATAAATGGACATTGTGCAGCACCCCACGCACAGCTTTACCTCCTTCCCGCCTGCCCCCTGGTGCCTTCTGCACAGCCCGATGGCTCCTTGCCCCACCCTGTAAAGAGAGTGGCTTCTAGACTCGTTAGCACACCCTGATGCACCAAAGTAGCAGCCTCCAGACTCACTGACCGGACCCGAGCCCCTGGCCTGCCTGATATTCAAAGGGCTGGTTTTAGTACTCAGAAAAGACCCCGACCCTGCAAGTCACGTGATGCCAAGTATCCCTAAGCCATAAGGCACCCAGAATGAGTCTCACTCGCCAGAGATGGTTTCTAATACCAAGGTGGCCTTGGCATTCTTGGCAACGGGAATCCCTTTTGGCAAGACGGTGGGAACCCTCCACATTGGTACACTTGGCACCAATGGCCCTCAGGAGAGGGGCTAAGGGCTGGATGGGATCACAGAGACTCTCCTTTCTGGAGGGTTTGGGTGCATTGACTGGGTTGTCTGGGGAAGGGGGGAGCATCCATTGCTTCTGCCCACGCCCTACCTACCCCACAGGAAACTGGGAGGAGTTCGGTCTCTGTCAATCCGGAATATTTCTTCGTCACCAGACACACTTTAAAACACATCCCACTGGGCAGAGTTCAGTTCAAGTTAGTGTTCCCGGACCTCCCATGGCTGCCGAGGGACAAAACACACGGGTTGGAGGATGCAGAGAGGGGCTGTGCCAGGCAGGTCATTTTTGAATGTTTTGCTGATGCACAGAGTGAGTGTTCTCTCTGGTGCCACGACAGACTGTGTAGAAGGTATTCTCCGACTTCCCCTTCCAAGTCAGCACTACCACCGAGGCACGACATCATCCGGGAACAACAGATACCATGGGGAGCACAAAGGGGTCCATGGAGAGGGCTATAGCACAGGAAAAATCAGTTCTACTCCCAGTTCCCCGCTATGTAAGTCCCTTCAGGCAAGTCCCTTCCTCTCTCTATGCCTCTGTCTTATGATGGCCCACGTCTTCAACCCAGGCCCGGGAGTCCCCCGACAGCTGCTGCATCCTGGCCTCCACCCACTGTCTGCTGAAACCTGGTGGGCCAACGAGCTAGTAGGACTATAGCCTCAACGAAGGCACCACCGCCAGAAGCCTTTAGAGGGAACTGTCCACAGACCACCTGAATGGAGCTCGTGGACCACTGGTGGTTTGCGGACCACAGTTGGAGAACCTCTGATCTACACTAATTGCAGCTCACTCTGCAATTGACATTTTATTATTAAGGACCCTCGGCCTTCTATGCTTCATTATTTCGCTCATAAAGAGGGCATCCTTCACCGATGCTGGACTTTCTCCCATGTGGCCACATTGCACTGAATTAACTTTCCATGGAATTCAGAAACATGCGGCCAATTCTTGGGGCCCAATGAATGGCTCATGTTCTGATGGCAGAGACTTGCCGTGATTGATTTCCTGTCCCATTCTCCCACTGCTTGGGCTGGGAGATTTACGGCTGTTGGATGACGGATTAAAATCCTTGCTGCCTTCAGTGAGTATAAAATGTAATTGTGCGTGAAAGAAGGCAGGGTAAGGCCACCACTACCAATGTATAACAGGGGCTGCTGTCCCTTTAAGAACAGCACCCGTTCCAGGTTTCAGCCCCGGATGGAGGAACCCCATGAGAGGCAATTCCCATGGCTAATGAGAGTTGTGGGCCTTGCAGCAATGCACACTGCAAGGTCCTTATATCCCCAGTCCCTTTCCCAGCATACACTGCTGCAAGGCCAAACCCTTCCATTACCCATGCAAACTACAGCTCCCAGAATTCCTCTATCCAAGGGGGAAACCATGAACAGGGCCTAGCTGGAGCTGAATCTTGTCTTTAAAGGGCCAACATGCCTTGTAACACGCGGCTACAAATCCCCCTTGAGGAGTGCAAGGTATGGGATACTGGCTACCCACATGCAAGGGGCCTCTCTGTGCTGTCTCCTCTGCTCTCACACACATGCCTAAGAGAAACCAAAGCATAGCCCGCCACGGCCAGCACATGCCTGGGGGCTACGTTTTCAAAAGCACAGTGTCCCTTTGATGGGTGCAGCTGGCACTCACATTCTTTGGCACCAACCAGGACGATTGAATAGGCAGCTTGCTATATAGCTCTTCCCATGTGTACCCAATTATCAATGCGCTGTTGAATCTGAGACAAGAGCTGTGTATTGTTCACTTTTTCAAATTGCAGGAAGACCTGATGCACTTTGACTCCAAAGGAGAAGCAAGCCCTCTTACAATAAACCCTTCTTTGCTCACCCGGGTGGTCGTGCTTTTTGTACCATGCCTTCAGGACTGAACAAGTCCTTCCCGCTGGCTTCTATTCTGTTCCGTGTAGGTGCTTATACATGCTTCCATCACCGTAGGATCTGGGCACCATCCAGAATTGCATTAAGTGACTTGACTTGAACACATCTAGTTTAACGTATACCCACACACTCTCCTTTGGGATACGGAGTGCTGAGACCACTTACACTCCAGCTTCTGGGCCAAATTCTATTGGAAGTGCAAGCAACACTACTGAAGTCAATGGGGTTGCACGCCTTAACTCCAGATGTGACTACGATTCTGCTTCTCATTTACACTAAGGCCCCTTTATGCTGCATTGGGAGCCCAAAAAGGTTAATACAGAGTGTGTAACTCACATTGATTCCATCCATAGATCCCGAAGTATTTGATCGAGGAGGTCAGCATCATTGCATTTTAAAGATGGGGAAACTGAGGCACAAAGAGGCGACATGACTAGCCCCAGGTCACCAGAAGGACAAGGAATAGAACTCCCCTCCCCAGAGTCTGGTCCAGCATTCTAGCCCTCAGGCCACAGCAGCGTGAAGGGACTGTGGTATAAATGAGAATCAACCCCTCTGTTTTTTAACATGTTAACTCCAGTAATGACCACACTATAAAGATCTGCCCCGAGAGAAAGGGACTTTAAAAAGGGGAAGACTGATTTTCTTGTACACATACTCCTACACAAACTCTATTTTTGGTGTTTTGGGTTAACCCCCAGGACTCTGTAGTATCGAAGCACGTTCCCCATCACTTAGGATTAGCATAGCAAGATCCTTAGGCCGGGTCATCACTTCAAAATTATGCCGGCATGAACATCACACACGCTAGGTGACATAGCTGTGCGAGTAAAATCCTCTGGGCAGAGGCAAGCATGCCAACAGAAGAGCATTTCTGTCTTAGCTAATGTGTTTGGGGAGGAGGGATTAGTATGGCAGCAGAAGACCTGTCAGCAAACTTTGCATCTTACATGAGGGAGCTATGCCAGCATAGGCTCTGCAGAGCAGATACAGTCTTAGCGGACATCACGGCATTCTCACTTCTTTTCTCTCACACACTCAGTTCAACGATGAATCCTGGAGATTCAGGCTTCCTCCCTCCTCCCCCAGACACAGCAAAGATAAGCCCGTAATTGGTTATCGTCGCAATACCAGTTCTTACAGAATTACAGGGCTGGATGGAGATTGTGAAAGTGAGCGGTGTTATTAGCTGTCATGCAATACTAGCTTGTGCTGAATATCAGGATTTAAACCATATACAAAGGCTTCCTGCTATCACACATTCTACTGCCTTCGCGTAGAAATGAGCGCCCTCCTTTCACCACTGGCAAAATCTCAGGCCCCATCTCCTGGAGTGAAATAATTTCTGGATCTGTTCCATCAACCTTTACTAGTCAATTTACCAAACTTCATCCGAATCGGATTTCAGCTGCTCACTAACTGACACTTTGTCAGCACCTGATGTGACACAGACAACTAGGATTTCAGGCACCAGATTTAGATTTGCTTTTATAAAGTGTTTTTTCAAACGCTAAGAGTGCACCCAGCTCCTGTGAAGTGCGGAGCATCCTCAGCTCCTCTTAGCTTCATGGGAGGCACATAGCACCTCCCAAAATACACACGACCAATTGTAGCAGCTACTGGGCCTGATCTGATCTCACTCACACCAGTTGCATGCTGATATAATAAATACCTAGCTCTTCTATAGCATTTTTCATCAATAGATCTGAAAGCACTTTGCAGAGGAGGTCAGTATTATTATCCCCACTTTACAGATGGGGAAATTGAGGCACAGCGAGATGAAGAGACTTGCTTAAGGTCACCAAGCAGACCAGTAGCAGAGCTAGGAACAGACCCCATGTTTCCTGAGTTTCTGTTCAGGACGCTATCCGCTAGGCCATGCTACTGACAACAGTTAAGTTGCTCTTCCTGCCTTGTGAGATGAGAATCAGGCCAATTGTCTTGAAGAAGCAGCATTATTCGGTGGTCTGGTGGCTCAGCTGGGACTGGGAGATCTAGGTTCTACTGCAGACTTTGTTACCGGCCTTTCTGTGTGACCTTGGGCAAGCTGCTTTGTTTCTCTGTGCTTCTCTGTTCCCTCCCATCCTTCATCTGGCTGGTCTAGTCAGATTTTGAGCGCTTCATGACAAGGAGTGTCTCACTATATATCTACAGAACTCACAGCTGCGGGATGTTACCAAGGCAAACAACTTACAAGATTCAAAAGATATTAGCCATCTATGAAAGAGGCTAGCTGGCAAAATCGCATGTGTTTACAAGGGCTATCACTCCTCATGCTTCAGGGCATAAAATGACCACCAGACGGGGTTAGCAAGAAATTGTTTCTCTTTATGTTTTAGTAATACAGTGTTAGGAGCATATGATAAGGGGAAGTGCATTATGATTTGCTGCAAAGCATCCACAAGTAACCAACGTCTAAGACAAGATACCTGAACTGATGGAGCCATTGGTCTGTTCTGTTATGAAACTCTTCTGTTCTTAGACTTTATCTTTAAGTCTTTATCTTAGACTTCTCTACGAGCCTATATATCTGTGTTACAGATACCATCACATCAGAGGCAGAGTTACAAGAAGATTCCAAGCTGAATTGAAAGAATTATCTTTGCCATATTCTGTAAGAGGCTAAGATGTGTCCCAGGCTTTAGCCTGGTGATGGGACATAGGTAAGGTCAACTTATGTACTGTATGTTGTGTGCAGGTCAGGGAACAATTGGGTTGTAATGGGATCCCCTGACACAGTTGTATCTGACAGACCATAAGGCAGAGGTTGTGCTACGAATGACCAAGACATGTCATGACATAAATCAGTGCATCATGATCACACTATGTCACTGCATCCCTTAAGGACAACATTGTGTCAGACCGAAAGATATTTTGGGATTGTTTTAATGCCATTATAAGCCCTACAGACAGAACATGGAGCAACCCTAAGAATGGTCATTCCCTGTTTACTCTGCCCATCCACTTCTGCCCTGATGCCAGTTTGTTAACCACGCAGCTACGATGAAAGTGGGATCTGCTATGTGATGCCTAAGAAATCCAACATGACAGAATCAAGTTTAAAAAGGATGTAAAAAGCTCCTGTTATCAGAAATGTATTTCAATGAGTATTTTCTGCTCTAAATGCAAAGGAGAATGGGGCAACCATGCCGACTGGATTCTTTGAAGCGCTCCGAGAGGTTTCAAAGCAGCCCCGGGTTCATCCGGCATTTGGGATACTTTGCTATAGCACCTGCAACTTAGTTTGCCCCCAGTTCAACTCTTGTGTCATTCATGCCGTTCAGCCCCCAGGCCCTGGCCTCTCTCAGGATCCAACCCCATTCGAGCGGGACGGGTTTTTCTAGCTCAGGTAGATATACGCACGCTGGCGTCGAGCAAGCAAGCGCTCTAAAAACAGAAGCGTAGCTGTCGTGTCGCGGGCAGTGGGACAGCCTAGTCTCCCCAAGTACAATCCCGCGCCGGAACCGAGGCACTCGGGCAGCTACCCCATCACACCATCCACACTGCCATGGCTACACTTCTATCTTTAGCGCACTAGCTTGGTCAAAGCTACACACCTTCGTCTACCCACGCTGGACATTTCACCCCCAGCTCGAATGTAGATAAACCCATAGTAAGAATTTGCACCAGTGTCCATGGGCAAAATAACCCCATGCTCTGAGTGTCCCTAAACGCCTCTGGGACTCAATGTCAGGAGATGGATCGCTCAGTAAATTGCTCTGTTCTGTTCAAGCATTTGGCACCAGTCATTGTCAGAAGCCAGCATACTGGGCTAGATGGACCATTGGTCTGACCCAGGATGGCCGATCTTATGCCCCCCTCCCCACCCCACACACACTGCTGTGCTGTATTCTTTATACCAACTCTCAAACCCAGCTACATTTCACTAGTATTCGACCCAATACTCATGCAGGTCAACTGATTTCCATGGATATCTGATTGTCAGAGGCTGGCTGGCCCTTTAAGAGGAACTGGGCTCAGCCACGCCTGTGACGTAGAAGTTAACTCCCCCAGCTGATCCCAATCTGGATTCAAATACAATTAGTGATCCCCCCCACCCAGGTCCCAGCTGAGATTAAAGACCCCAGACTTAGATGCTGCCACCAGTCGGCACAGCCCATACCTCCAACACACCTGGGACAGGTGAGGTCAGACGTTGCCTTCAAAAGTCTTCCCTGCCGTTTGTCTGGAGTCTCTCTCCACCCCCACACTCCAGGCCAAAGACTGCAGATCGGTGCCCAGTGGGAAACTGAAATCAAAGAGATGAGCGAGTGGGCTCAGAGTGGAAGAAGGTGCTGGGTCTCTGACACACGTCGGGGCAGGGGAATCGCTGCTCATCGAATGGTTGAACCCCAAAGAGCAGAGCTGGTGACAGACAAGGCATGACACCGACCTCACCTGCGGAAGGGAGAGGCAGAGCATGAGAAGACAGCAAGGAATGAACGAAAGAGGGAAAGGAAAAGCAGACACCCTACGTGTTTCCCTGTCATTGCAGGGACCTGAGGCACCGGTACACCTCAGTCCTTTTTGTCCTCTGCCGGCAGCATGTAATAGTCTAGTCTCCTCCGGGTCTCATTTGGGTCGTTAGGTTTAGCATGCAGGTGCTGGGAGCCCTTCTGCCCTTGAACTCTATGGCTCTGACATGGGTGGGATAACCGAATGCACCCCTGTGTTTACAAGAGTGTGTATGGTGTGATGATCTTTGTACCAAATATGTCTTGCAAGGTCTCATTTGAAAACTAATACCTCGCGGGTCAATAATATCATGGCAAAATGCATGTCGCAACATTGGGAGTAAAGATATGAAATCTCCTGTGTGTGATGTTAGAGGCAGATGTTCTAACTCATGTAGCACCAATTAAGGCACAAGCAGGTCTTAAACAAAGGAATGTGTGGTTACCACAGTTTGCATAAGTTGTCAACGGCGTCCTCAGACAGTGAGAGACAAAAGGCAGTTGTTTTAGACACAACAAAGCCTGCATCTTGGCAGGGGATGAGACTAGATGATCGTTGTGGTCCCTCCTAACCCTGTGGCTCTAGGGTTCTAGAAAAGGATACCAAAAAATCTGCAGTTCAGCATACACAGGTGAAAGAAAACAGCACAAAGCATCTTTCCCCACTAGACCAGGTCTCCCTCTGGTCAGCTGGATAGAACTTTATGAGGCGGGCTGAACTAAAAGTGAGGGCAAATACCCCAAGGCTTCTCTCTCCCTGTCCATCTCCCTCTTTGCACCTAAGATGACAAAAAGAAATAGCCATTGGACTTTGCGGGAGAGGTCCTGACCTGAAGATGTTGGTAAGTAATGCTGTCAGAAGGACATGGTAAGGAATTTACCTTGAATCAAGTATAGTTTGTTAAGTGAGACACTCGCAAGCGTTTCATCTTTATTTTTCTTGAAACTATTTCTGACTTTTATGCCTCATTACTTGTACTCACTTAAAATCTCTCTCTTTGTAGTTAAATGAACTTGTTATTCAAACTCGTCCAGTGTGTTTAAGTTAAACTGTCTGGGTAACTCTATTTAAGGTGGCAAGTTGTTGTGTATTGTTCCCTCAGAGGGACAACAGACATCGTATTTCTGGACTATCCAAGAGAGGGCTGGACAGTACAGAACATACATTTGCTGGGAAGGCGGGTGGGAAATCTGGTAATGGGAGTGTGCTGGGGTCACTCTGCTGTAGGAACCCAGGCTGGTGAGAGACAGAACGCGCCTGGCAAGTGTCAGCTACACACAGACACTCAGGGACACCTGCATGCTGGTGGCTGTTTGTGAGCGATCCAGGTTGGGAGCCACAGCAGCCATTGCAGGGCCCCCCGGGTTACAGGGTAGGTGGTGATTCAGCCCCTCACTGAGCTGGATAACATCCCGGTATGTCACAGGGGGGACCCCAATCTCCCCTGCAACATT
Source organism: Chelonia mydas (assembly GCF_015237465.2). NCBI lineage: Eukaryota > Metazoa > Chordata > Testudines > Cheloniidae > Chelonia > Chelonia mydas. Next base: position 256,992,410 of record NC_057850.1, read on the forward strand.
TTGGGGTGTCTTTTCAAGCCAGGCTCTGCCCCAGGAGGGAAGAGCAAGGGGAGTGCCCTCTTTTTGGGCCAGGTCTGGCAAAGGCAGGCTGAAGAGAACTGCAGAGAGCAGGTTTGGCTCCTGTGGGAAGCCTACAGATATGGACTATAAGAAGCAGAGAGGTCCCTGGAAGAAGCTGCCAGAGTCCCAGGGGAGGGGAGGCAGTGGGGAAACCTGCTAGGAAGAAGGGCCTCCAGGGAGACAGCCCTGGGAAGCTGTGCTCAGCCTAAGGAGCAATGAAGGAACTCTACCGGGCCCAGGAGTAGAGCCAAAGAGCCAGGAGCTTCAGCGTAGCTGGAGAAGGACAGAAGCATGGTCAGTTTTGCTGTTTTGGTGGGTTGTTTCATTTTGTTACCCTGGAAGGGGACTGAACTGAAAGGTGAGGTGGCCAGAGGGCTAGGCGACAGAAGGGGGAGATGGGCCATGGCAGAGCCAAAGAGGCGATTAACCGGGGGGGTGCTAGAGATGAAGACCACTCTGACGCCAGCGGGCACCACAGCGGTGAGTGGAACCGCTTACACTGACCAAAGCCACAGACTGGGGAGGCCGAAGCATAAGTATCTGTGGTAATTATATGGCCCCCATCACCGCAGTGCTGGAGAACCTCCCACTCTTCAATGCTCACAACCCCGCTGTGAGGTAGGGCACTGCTATTTGTCAGCTTCACAGTAACTGCACCTTTAACGCCCCCTCTGTGGTCCACTCCAGGAATGCCCCTGAGGTCTCAGGCCTCCAGCCTTCAGCACTCTCTGGGCAGGGACCTGTGTCCCTCTTCTGAAGGGTTCTGCACAGTTGTCAATGTTATAGTCACAGGCCAGGGCCCGGGATAATCGGGAACTTCTAGCAAAGGCAGAAGCAACTATGGGAGCGTTTCAGGCAGCTCCCACCCTGGCAGCAAAGCTCTTTGTCTCCTCCAGAGCAATCCCAGACTCACAGAGACGGGAGGCGGAAATACGCAGCCAGTATTGTCAGCGCCAAGCATTCAAAATCTTGAATCAGCCCCCCCTCCAGAATCTTGAGATTTCTTTTTAAAATCTCATGATTTTAAGCCAATGTTGGGGTTCTTTTTATTTGTCTTCTGCATTCTAAGCCATTAAATATAATAGTAGTACTACCCTAGCTCTTATGCAGCTCTTGTCATCGTTTACCATTTTTGTTGTTCTCCTCTGGACTCTCTCCAATTTGTCCACATCTTTCTTAAAGCATGGCACACAGAATTGGACACAGTTCTCCAGCGGGGGCCTCACCCGTGCTGAGCAGAGTGGGACAATCACCTCCCGTGTCTTACCTATAAAACTCGTGTTAATACACCTAAGAATATCAGTCTTTTTTGCAGTCGCATCACATTGTTGGCTCATATTCAATTTGTGACCCGCTGTAACCCCCAGCTCCTTTTCTGCATGGCTCCTGGGTGGGGCAATGCTTTAAAGCACCTGTCACCTTCCCTCCTGCTTACACTGAACATGCTGCTCTGTGTAACGTTTTAGGAGTAAAGCCATCCGGTGCTGTAGCCTCTCCCAGGCGTGCACAACATTTACGGATGACAAAGGCCAACATTTTCAAACTCAAGTGCCTCAAGTGAGGCACCCAAATCCACATTTAGACACCTAAAATGGCCTCCGTTTAGAGGGACCGAACATGCCTGGCTTCCACCGAAGCTCATGCACTAGGGAGCGGTCGTGTACCGTGGCCTTTACTAGTAGCAGAGCTCCTATTTGTGCTGAGACCCAGCCCGTCTGGCTCTGCCCAGCCCTCAGAGCTGAGCTCAGCACTGGCTTAAACCACAAAACCCAGGGTTGGCTTCTTCGCTCTGGACACTTGAAACGGTGCTGTTTGCTTCTGAAGTTAGACCTTGGAGGTCTCAAGAGACGCATGCGGCCTGGGGCCTGTAACAGGAGCCACTGGAGTCTGCGGATAATGACCCCTTTATTATTATTTTCATTCCCGTAGCACCAAGAGTTTCCTGCCAAGACCAGGGCCCAACTGCGGTAGGTGCTGGACATGTAGCGAGAGTTGGTTCCTGCCCCAAACAGCTTACCTTCTCAATAGAAGAGAGAAAGGCAGTATTATTATCCCCACTTTACAGATGGAGAACTGAGACACTGAGAGGTTAAGTAACGTGCCCAAGGCCATACAAAAAGCCTGCCACAAAACTGGGAATCCCGGGTTCTATTCCCAAGTCCCAGGCCAGAGACGTCACCATAATCATCTTTCCTGCAGCCCCTTGGCAGCTAACCTTGATCCCTGTCCCATGACTGCAACTAGGAAACAAAATTCACTCTCTCACCAGCGCTCACACCCTCATTCCACCTCCCAGAGAGGAAGGTAGCAATGAGAGGTCAAGATTTGGGATCACCCCTGCAAGCGACGCTCTAGCCCACTTCCAGAGCCACGTCGCACAGAGAGAGAAACAGCCCTGCTCCACATGGAGGACCCTGAAGAAAAGCAATCAGACCCCAGCTGACTTTTATAGCCTCATGCGCGCAGAACCCATCGTAAAACACTTTGCAAAATTAAACTGCCCAAAGCAGCAAGTCACCTGCGGAGCGAGTGGCTGGAAAAAGAACAAAGAGCCCCAGAGTGCTCTTGGAGTGGGCTGGTTTGGGTCTGAATATATGCTCAGTTCCTGCCCCTGACAGCACCAGCTGGTGCTCTGAAATCCTTCTGGCTGGGAGGCACTCGCTCACAGATGGGAATGAAATGCAACCAAGCTTTTAGCAGCACTAGGAGACCGTTTACAAACATTTCATCTTTTGGCCTGGACCCCCCAGTCTCCTCCCTCCAAACCCATCCCACCCCAGACCTCCTGGGCATCTTTTACAGCTGCTCAGATCCTGACACCGAGCTGTGCTGTCTGCCACTCACAAACGGTCTGTGCATGTAGAGAGAGACAATAGAGGCATCGATTATAAAGCCAGAAGGGACCATTGTGATCATCTAGTCCGATCTCCTGCATAACCCAGGCCGTAGGAGTTCTCTCACTTCATTCCTCTTGCAGCGAGGGTTGCCAGGCGCCCGGTCAAAAAGGGACCCTGGCCGTGCCGGTCAGCCGTTAAAAGTCCGGTCGGCGGTGCAGCAGGGCTAAGGCAGGCTTCCTGCCCGCTCTAGCTCCGTGCAGCTCCCAGAAGTCGCCGGCATGTGCCTGCGGACCCTAGGCGCAGGGGTGATCAGGGAAGCTCCACGCCCTGCCCCTGCCCCGAGCGCCAGCCCCGCAGCACCCATCGGCCGGGGAACCACAGCCAATGGGAGCTGCAGGGGTGGCGCCTGTGGGTGCAAGCAGTTCACAGAGCCACCTGGCCGTGCCTCCCCCTAGGAGCCAGACATGACAGCCGCTTCTGAGAGCTGCACAGATCCAGGGCAGGCAGGAAGCCTGCCTTAGCCCCGCTGCACTGCCAACCGGGAACCGCCTGAGGTAAGCGCCTCACGGCTGGAGCCCGAACCCCTTCCTGCACCCCAACTCCCTGCCCCAACACTGAACCCCCCCTCCCAAAGCCCGCACCCCAACCCCCTTCCCCAGCCCTGAGCCTGCTCCCGCACTCCAAACCCCTCAGCACCAGCCCAGAGCCCCCCTCCTACACCCCAATCCCCTCATCCCCAGCCCCACCCCAGAGCTTGCACCACCAGCCAAAGCCCTCACCCCCTCCCACACCCCAACCTCCTGTCATAGCCCTAAGTCCCCTCCCAGAGCCCGCACCCCCAACCTCCTGCCCCAGCCTGGAGCCCCATCCCACATACTGAACCTCTTATTTCTGGCCCCACCCCAGAGCCCTCAGCCCCTCCCACACCCCAATGCCCTGCCCCAGCCCAGTGGAAGTAAGTAAGGGTGGGGAAGAGCTAGCGACGGACAGAGGGGGGGATGGAGTGAGTGGGGGTGGAGCCTCAGAAAAGGGGCAGGGCAGGGGCGGGGCAAGGGTGTTCGGTTTTGTGCAATTAGAAAGTTGGCACCCCTAGTTGCAGCTAGAGCGTAGCTTTTAGAAAACAATAAGAGGCAGGCTTTCAAAGGCACAAACTGCGATTAGGTGCCTAACTCTCAATGACGGTCAATGGCAGTAGGGTGCCTTCTTCTCCTTTGGACCTTGAAGGTCTCTTTTGCAGGCCTCATTTATGCTACAGTTACATGCCAATCAAGTGTGGCGGGGGCGTCTTTCCATTAGGTTGTGGCAAATTCCCATCCTTGTCGCCTTGTGATGGAGAAGCCTCGGGGAGTCGTCCCCAGCCGGCTAGTGAGCATGGACAGAATCAGCCTCTTATTAAAGAGCCAGATAAGGAGTCACCCCCACGCCCCTGCTAACCCCGGCAGCATGACTGTAGGGTGCACAGCAATACATTCCCCAGGCCTCGCTGATAGAAGAACTCTAAACCGATAAACAGTGGGAACGGCCCCGCTCCAGCCCGAGTCCCCCGTGGCACTGGCGAGGGGCTGACGCACCACCACCACCCCACGACCCTGGTTAACTAAGTGCCAGCTCCGGCCTTGGGATCTCTGGATCTCGTCGGTGTGGGAAGCAGTTCTGGAGATACAGCTTCCCTCAGGCAGCTCAGCCACCCAGAAATCAGGAAAAGGGGCCAGACAGCGCAGGAGTTACTCCTCTCCTCTTTCCCCACACTGGGCAGAGACCCTGGCGGGAGGCTTTGGGTGAGCTCAATCCAACTGTGGTGCATCCGTCTGCGGGCCCTGCTAAGTCAGCAAAGGAGCTGGGTGGGGGACGGTCTCTCTGAGCTTTGCCCCTCTTATCCTTTCCGTTCACTAGCATCTGATGGAGGAGCCAGCCAATTCAGCAGGGTGGCTGTTGGGAGCCGGCATTTCCCCACCACCCCATGCTGGCTAACTAAGGGCCAGTTCTGGCCAAGGCCGTAGGCAACTGACAAACTCACAGCTGGAAGCCAAACCAGCTCACCTGTACGTTAGTTTTGTTGGAAATAGGTATTCGTGTTATAAGGACGTATTTAGTTGCTGCATGCACTCATCTCACCTGTAGTGTCTGGATTCCGCGTTATAAGGAAATATTTAAGTTTTGCCCTATAACTTTGACAGTGTGTGCTCTGACCGGGTGAACCCAGGCACGGGAATCACCCCCTTGACCCCTACCCCGCCTATCCTGGGGGACTATCAAAAATTAAGTGGGCCATTATCAGACAAAACCTTTGATAATTGCCCCATCCACCCATGGAGAAGTACAGGCAGAAGGTCTCATCCCATTGGCTTGAATGCTGGGAGAGGGATATACAAATAGTTGACATGAAGGTTTTTCATCCCTTTCCTGTCTGAACTCTCACAGGGCCAGCAACATTAAAGTAAAGCAGAGATCCCCATGAGTTACCCCGGGGTCCTCCCTGAAAGACATTTTGAATTGACAGATCACTACAACTCTGTGACTCTTAGGATTTAGATTGCAACTCATTTGTGTGCATGTTTGCTGGCTTTAACCTGTAAAGGTGTCTATTACTACTTTTTCCTCCTTAATAACCCTTCAAATAGGTTCTTACAGGCAGGGCTGAATTTGTAATGAAAAAATTGCTGGGGGTCAAGCAATATTTTTACTTTCATAACTGAGGAGGCAAACCCAGACGGTTGCCAACTTTCTAATTGCAGAAAACCAAACACCCTTGCCCCGCTCCCTGCCCCTTCCCAAGGCCCCGTCACCCACTCACTCCATCCCCCCTCCCTCTGTCGCTCTGGACAGTCCCGATAATATCAGGACGTATGGTCAGCCCCTGCAGCCACGCTGATTCACACAAGCTGCAGGTCTGGCCCGATGGTTTTACACTGATGTAAGTCAGATCAGAATCTAAGCAAATGTCTGTAAAAATTAGTTTGATTGGAAAGAACCAAACATTAAACCACCACTAATTGAGCCTCCCTCTCTCTAGCCCTAGCCCCAAAATATCTTTTTTCTCTTAGGTATCCGCGAATTCGGCCTATCTATACTCTCCTAGATTTTTCTAAGAGAACTCCTTCTAGGCATCAATTACTCCTGCGATATTTTTCTGCCTGCTACTCAGCCATGGAATTTTTTCAGCATCAGCAGAAATCCTTCTGCCGTTTGAACTGTCTGGGGCGCATTGTGCAGCTCTTTTTAATAGGGTGCCGCCCTCCTTGGACCAGGTATTTGCTTGGCGATATCCTTTACTATAGGATAAATCACTTCCAACAGCTCTGTGCATGGTGTTAATTCAAAACTACAGAATTCAGAAGGCAGTGGATGGGAACAAGGGAAGGACTGCGGTTTTGCCTATACAAGAAGATATACCAGTAGAAGGTAAGGTGTGACTTTATACCTGTCAAGGTTCCCTCCCCACTCTGAACACTGGGGTACAGATGTGGGGACCTGCATGAAAGACCCCCTAAGCTTATTTCTACCAGCTTAGGTTAAAAACTTCCCCAAGGCACAAATCCTTTCCTTGTCCTTGGACAGTATTGCTGCCACCACCAAGTGAGGTAGACAAAGATTCAGGAAAAGGAGCACTTGGAGTTCCTATTTCCCCAAAATATCCCCCCAAACTCCTTCACCTCCTTTCCTGGGAAGGCTTGAGAATAATATACCAACCAATAGGTTAACCAAGTGAGCACAGACCAGACCCTTGGGTTTTTAGGACACTAAAAACCAATCAGGTTCTTAAAAGAAGAACTTTTTTCTTTATAATAAAGTAAAAGAAGCATCTCTGTAAAATCAGGATGGAAGGTAATTTTACAGGGTAATAAGATTTAAAACACAGAGGATTCCCCTCTAGGCTCAACTTCAAAGTTACAAAAAGCAGGAATAAACCTCCCTCTTAACATAGGGAAAATTCACAAGCTAAAACAAAAGATAATCTAACGCATTTCCTTGCTATTACTTACAATTTTTGTAATCTTAGATGCTTATTTCAGGTAGGGTTTTAGGAGATGTTTTTTTCTTGTCCTGGTCCCTCGCTGTCCGATAGAGAACAACAAAGAGAGCACGAACAAAAACCTCCCCCCACAGATTTGAAAGGATCTTCTTCCCTTATTGGTCCTTTTGGTCAGGCACCAACCAGGTTATTTGAGCTTCTTAATCCCTTACAAGTAAAGGAGGGATTTTATGCTACCCTTAGCTGTATGTTTATGACTATACCTCTATAGTTATAAGCATTCGTTTTTAACAGAGTAATTAACCACTGGGCAACTTAGCAAGGCTCATGGTGGATTCTCCATTCCTGACAATTTTTAAATCAAGATTAGATGTTTTCTAAAAGATCTGCTCTAGGAATTATTTGGGGGAAGTTTTCTGGCCTGGGTTACACATGAGGTCGACTAGATGATCACAGTGGTCCCTTCTGGCCTTGGAATCTCTGAATCAGACCAATATAACCAATATATATATCGGAGGGAGGGATAGCTCAGTGGTTTGAGCATTGGCCTGCTAAACCCAAGGTTGTGAGTTCAATCCTTGAGGGGGCCATTTAGGGGGTTCTGGGACAAAATTGGGGATTGGTCCTGCTTTGAGTAGGGGGTTGGACTATATGACCTCCTGAGGTCCCTTCCAACCCTGATATTCTATGAACCCCAAGTGATTGTTCTGGTATTAAACAGCCTTTATTCCAGGCTAGCTTATTTCACTATGAAAGTAGTTTAAACGAAGCCAAAAAAGGCCATGCTTATTCCAGAATAAGAGTATTCCCATGGGGAGTTACACTGGTATAATTACACAGGCAAACTTCCCCTGCAGACAAGCCCTTAAAGAGGCAAAAGGTTCTTGAATGGCCACTGCGCATGAAAGCCTGGCAGTGTAGAAACCTCAAGAAAAGCAGATGTAGAATAATCTGCTCCCCATATTATGTCTCCTCCTTGTTGCTGATAGTTAGAGCTGAAGCACAAGGTTTAATAGCCCTTCCAAAATTTTTATCATCATTATTTATAACAACTTGTGCTATTCTTAAACCCATTGTAGAATCTTGCTACATTGTTGGTCTCAATGACATAGTGTGGTCATGAGTGCCACACTCTAATCACATGTTGTATGAAAGGATATTTTCTTGTTCTGATTCTGCCACTTATTAATTTGATTGACTGTCCTTTGTTCTTAGGGAGGGAGAACAGAAACTCCAGATTTACCGTCTCTTGACTATTATTTTATATATTCTTACCACATCTTACCTTCGTCATTTCTTTTCTAAAATAACAATCCGCAATCTCTCCACATGAGAGTTTTTCCATGCCCCTAATTGACAAGGTCTAGAACCTACACCTGCCAGTCCTTGAGTGACTCAGAATCATCACCAGTAATGAAGATTTTGCAGTGCAGATTAAACCCTGGGTGACAATTGGGCAATGCCATTAAAGAGGATGAATTTGCAGCCAAGACAGACCCTGAATTCATAACTTAATTAACTAGTCTGCTGATGCTGTATGAGTCAGAGGAGAATCCAGCTCCTCCGCTCAGAGCTCTATAAATTGGAGTAAGAAATTTAAAAAACAAAAATAAAAAAAATTATTTTTGTCACTACGGTAATGCATTTATGACTGTAAATACATGGTGGGAGCAGATGTGCAGAATACAAAGGGGCTAGCTACTCAGACACTTTTTAGAGCAGATTGGAATTTCAGTATATTAATCTAACCTTTTTAAGTCAATGAACCATATTCGTCTCTCATTTAGACAATGGCAAACCCTTTGACCTCAATGGGATTGCACCAGTGAAAAAGCAGTGAATTTAGCCTACTGCATGTGAATTTGGAATCTCAGAGCAGAGGTATGAATTTATTTATATTTTATAACACTTCCGTGCATTTAAAATCCTGAGGTTATCAGCTCGTGAAAGTGTCCGTCTACCGCCTGAAGGTCAGCCCTGGACAGAAGAGGAAGCTGGTTTAACTGAACACCTAGAGTGAGTCAATAGATTTATTGGAGCATGTCAATATGGATAATGATATGACAGCCAGGGGAAAAGATTCCAAATTCTCCCCAGCTGCCTCTCTTCAGAATTCAGTCTTCTGCATACAGAACTGGCGACATCTCCAGGATATTCTACATAATCACACGTATAAGTTTAAAGTGAATACATGGTCATGTTCCAGACCCTCTTCTCAGCATTTGAAGATGCTAGTTAACATAAGAACGGCCACACTGGGTGGACCAAAGGTCCATCTAGCCCAGGATCCTGTCTTCCGACAGTGGCCAGTGCCCGGTGCCCCAGAGAGAATGAACAGGCAATCATCGAGTGATCCATCTCCTGTCTCCCATTTCCAGCTTCTGGCAAACAGAAGCTAGGGACACTCAGAGCATGGGGTTGCATCCCTGCCCATCCTGGCTAATAGCCATTGATGGACCTCTCCTCCATGAATTTATACAGTTGTTTTTTAAACCCGTCATAGTTTTGGCCTTCACAACATCCCCTGGCAACAGTTCCACAGGTTGACTGTGCAGAGTATGACTTGTTTGTTTTAAACCTGAGACCTATTAATTTCATTGGGTGACCTCTAGTTCTTGTGATACGTGAAGGAGTAAATAACACTTCCCTAGTCGCTTTCTCCTCACCAGTCAAGATTTTATAGACCTCTGTCATGTCCCCTCTTAGTTGTCTTTTTTACACACTGAAAAGTCCCACTCTTTTTAATTTCTCCTCACCCAGAAGCCATTCCATACCCCTAATCATTTTTGTTGCCCTTTTCTGAACCTTTTCCAATTCGAATATATCTTTGAGATGGGGCGACCACATCTGCACACAGTCAGTATTCAAGCTGTGGGCGTACCCTGGATTTATATAGAGGCAACATGATATTTTATGTTTTATTATCGATCGCTTTCCTAATGATTCCCAACATTCTATTTGCTTTTTTGACGGCCGCTGCTCATTGAGAGGATGTTTTCAGACAGTGACGCCGAGATCTCTCTTGGGTGGTAACAGCTAATTTAGACCCCCTCATTTGATATGTATAGTTGGGATTATGTTTTCCAGTGTGCATGACTTTGCATTTCTCAACACTGAATTTCGTCTGCCATTTTATTTCCTTTTAGTCACCCAGTTTTGTGAGATCCCTTTGTCATTCTTCACAGTCAGCTTTGTACTTAACTATCTTGAGTAATTTTGTATCGTCTGCAAATTTTGCCTCCTCACAGTTTACCCCGTTCTCCAGACCATTCATGAATAGGTTAAATAGGACTGGTCCCCAGTACAGACCCCTCAGGGACACCACTATTTGCCTCTCTCTGTTCTGAGAGCTGACCCATTATTCCTACCCTTTGTTTCCCATCTTGTAACAAGTTACTGATCCACCAGAGGACCTTCCCTCTTAGCCCATGACCGCTTAGTTTGCTTCAGAGCCAGCATCCAGGCCGGATTATAAAATAGTGTATTAGTGACACCTAGTGGTTACGTGTGGATTTTTAAAAATCAGCGTTTTTCTACACACCAGAGTTGTACTGCTTTAACTATACTGGTGCCATGCAACCCTCCGGTGCTTTACACTGACATAGCTACTCCCACACAAGAAGGAGAATAAGCAATTTCAGCGTAAGGCACCATTACAACTGTGTCCACGCTATAGATATACCGGTATAACTTGATTGGCTTAAAAAAAAAAACCAAGCCACACAGCACACCTCAACCAACAGTTCTCCCGGTACAAAACCGGTGCGTAGACCAGGCTTTATGTCCTCAGAGCCTCCGAGGTTTGACTCCAAGTTACAAACAGCTGTCCCTCCAGGCTCTACGGTGAGGGCGGGCGCGGTGCTCCGCACCTTGCAGGATCAGCTCCAAAACCACTTGGCTGCCACGGGTGCCGGGAAGTCATGAAAATAAGCCTTACAGACTTCACTCTCCTCATGGCGGCATACTGACCACAGCAGCCAAGGAAGCTCAGCTGTTCTAGCCCACCCTACCGACTCCCTTGGTCTCCCGGGCCCGCCACCTCTTCTCTTTTAGGGTCGGTCTACCCTGCCACCGAAGGGTTGATTTCGGCACTGGCTTTACTCCCATGAGCAAGGCTAAAATCAGAGGTGATGACACAGCCGCACGGGTCTCAGCCCCAGTTAGCAACACGAGTATGTAGCCAGGGTCCCGGGCAGGTTTGTGCAGCCCACTGGTCACCACATCTTCCCTGCTTCTATCGGCCATGCTAGCTAGAGAAAAGCTAGCAAGAGCTACACCCAGGCCCGCCGACAGCAGTTCCGGGCCCCAGGGCAGAACAGTCAATGGGCCCCCTAGAGAGGGATGGCCACCGCCCCCGGTGGTACCACCCTGCACACGCCTAGGAGCCCTACAGTTTAAAAGGGCCCAGGGTGATTTAAAGGGAGATTTAAACGGGCCCAGGGCTCCTGGCTGTGACAGCGGCGGTGGCTGGGGGCCCCGGGCCCTTTTAAAATCACCCGGGGCCCTGGGCAATTTCCCGCCCCGTCAGCGGGCCTGTCTGGGCCTGCCCGTGCTGCAGTCGTGTCTCCAGCTGCACTGTGGACGTACCAGTGGGTTGAAAGCTCTTTTGGACAGGAGTGGTCTCTTACTACGCGTACGCACCCAAACACACCGGGCCCCTCTCCTGTCCAACACGTCCAGGCGCGGCTGCAATATAACCCACAGAGTATTCCTCTCCGACACTAGTGCACGCGGACGCCGGGGGATAAATGCACAAGACACAGGCCACTATAGATTTCACAGGCTGGTTTTATTCCATTACAGAAAAAAGACGATTGTTTTTCCATGTCCCAGGCAGCACTGAGGCTAGTCATGGCCTGAGCCCAGCAGCATCTAGGAGGAACAGACAACCTCATCCTCACATAGCCATCATAAAGCATGCCTTCCACTAAGGCCTGGGGCAGCTGGAGTAGGAGGGGCTCTTCCCTGACTCCCTCCCATCACCCGCAAGAGCTTTCAAGACCAAGGGAACGTGGCTAGCAGGATGGCCACCTACTCCTTGGCCGAGATGCTGCCTCGTCGTCTCCAGCCTTTGGGTACGGCTGCTCCAAGAACGGTGAGAGAGCCTGCGTTCCACCTGCCCTTCTTTTTCCCCTTCCCAGACCTCCGCACTCTTCCTCCCTAAAATAGACAAACAGGAGATTTAGAGACAAGGGACAGAACAGGATCAGTGAGAGCCTGGGTCTGAATTTGGGTTTGCTCCAGGCAGTTTTACTGCTATGCAGCAGGAGGGTCAAACTGAGCCATCGGCATCCGCAGAGCAGCGGGTAGCTTTGTGCAATCGACAGCAGGGGCTCTCAACCTCTTTCTTCCTGAGCGCCCCCCGCCCCCATGCTATAAAAACTCCACAGCCCACCGGTTTTCTCCATATCCAGTAGATTATAAGCTGGGGCCAGCATGAGGGGGTAGCAAGCAGGGCAGGGGCCACAGGGGACCTAAGTTGCCCAGGCTTCGGCTTCAGCCTCGCATGACGGGGCTTGGGCTTGGGCTTTCTGCCCTGGGCTCCTGCAAGTCTAACGCTGGCTTTGCTCTCTGGTTTATTTTGGAGGCCCCCCTGAAACCTGCTCACAGCCAGACCCTTGGTTGAGAACCTCTGATCTACAGGGTTGGGTTTGGTTTTAATATAAAACAGATCTCCCACCTAAGCAGGAACAGGCTAGGTCAGAACATGGATGGGAGCCTTCAAAGCCCACCAGGAAGTGGTGTACCGTTGATGATTCAACATCGGTCATTCTTCCCTCTGGGTCAGCCCTGAACCAATGCCCCACTGTAGTTCTAGGGATAGTGGCTGTTAAAGGTGCCATGTGTCAGCAGAATAGAAGTGAGGGCCTGACCACCGGTGGTCATTAAATACCCCATGGCATAGCTCATCTGTTATCCCTGGTGTCCTGACCAAGTGACCAGAGAGGTTATTGTGGCGACCTGGGAAATATTCATATTTTGATGACTATCATAGGCCCTCAGTGCATCTATGTGGTACGTCCCTGCCTGGATACGCATAGTTAGATCAAAAGGAGTTGTTCAAGAAACTAGGCAGGAAAAGTAGAACAGTGGCCTAGGTAAGGAGCATCCCTTCAGGGCTATAAACCTGGCCATGGTGTTTGAAGAGGGAATCCTCAGCCCCAAGCCTGGCGCCAGGGCTGTTTGGCTGAGGAGAGATCAAAAGACAGTGACCGGTTAAAAGACCTGCCCTCCAGAGCAAGAGTGGGGGCGGAATGGTCAACACACCTCTGAGACTGACAGACAGGCTGACTGGGAGTCAGGGTCTGTAGCAAGCAAGCCGTAACTGGGGTCCCCCGGGAGAAAGGAGACACCAAGTTTACGGGGCTCAAGGGGAATGCCAAGCGTGGCTAAGGCAACCTTTGTGTAGGTGGCTTTGTTATTTTACATCCACTTCACTAAGCCTTTGAGGCCAAGTCAGTCATCCTTTGTTCTGCTTGTGTGTCACTGCCTCCGGGGACTGGCCAGGCTCCCGAAGGCAGACGGGATGCGTGAGGGGGCTGGGACGGGCAGAGGTAAACGGCTGACAGCCTGAGAGGTGTAACCCAGAGAGCCAGTCAGAAAGTGGCCGGATGGCAAGATTTTAACTCTAAAAAAGAACAGAGGCAGGGGTGCACTCAGGGGACTGGAAAAGTGTCTCAGCGGGGGCAGCCTTCCCAGGGCTTGTCACAGTTATGCCTTCCAAAAGTCCCGCATTCTTCAGATCCACCGTTCTTCACTTTCTGTCCTGAACGGCTGTAGAGAGGTGGTTCCCCTCCCCTTCTCTCCAGTGTCCCACACTCCCATCACCTGGGTGTTTTGAGGAGAGCAAAGGAGCAAAGGGAGGGGTCAGGTCTCTTGTAGACACACAGGGAGAGCCAGAGGTAGACGTGAGGGGGAGATATTGGAGCAAAGAATGACTAGACCCCATCTTCAGTTCCTCAGCTCCATTGGCAGGAGATAAGGAACCAAAACGTTAATTTGAGGAGAGACAACTATACAAAACCCACCAGCTGTGAATTGTGTTTTTATGCGGGGAGGTTCCTTCATTTTCAAACTTTTTGTGGAGATCGTTAGTGTGTCTAATGGGGGTTATGGGAAGTAAAACCTGGGGTTGGTCGTGTGGCAGTGACGTAACAGGTGAGGATCCTGCAGGGGCCTTTTGATCGCTAGGAGCGTTCATTCAAATTCCAGCAGAGGGGCAAGGAGTGCTGGGAAGGAGAGCGGGGTTGTTCTGGGGCTGCTTGAAGGTACCAGGAAGGGACTCTAAATTAGTTCTTTCAGGGGGGTTCTTGTAATGAACAGAGTGTTTGTTAAGCAGGTCAGGAGAGTGGCTGCCCTGCTTAATCAGCCATCACGTCGCTCCTGGGGACATGGTCCTTATCTCACGGGAGCAGAGCAAGGGATGTCACAAGGTACCGTTTTTAAGTCCAGACCTCAGCAATGGCAGCAGATTGCCTGAGTTTAGGGCACAGGAAATGCAGGGCTGTACAACTTCTCCTACTTCTACATCTCACTAGATTTTGTTTCCTCTCTCCCCCTTGCCTCAGATGTGAAGAGGGAGAAAGGGAGGGTCCCAGTTCAATGTAATTGTCATCAAACTGCAGCAGGCCCCCCAGCATGACAGGCACACCGACCTGGTTCCCCGCCCCCCTGCCCATTGCCACAGTGAAACACACGACAATTTTCCAAGCTCCTCACCCGTGATCCACCAGCACTCAGTCCCCAGTTCCTTTCCTCTGCTCAAACACAATCCAACCGCTCAACCCCTTTCACCCTCCCAGCACTGGTTCTCTAGCTCTAGTTTGCTGACTAGCCCCTCTGCCTGGCCTCCTAGCCAATTCATCTCTCTTTCCAGGATGGGCCTACTGAGCTTTCCACTTTCTGTAGACTCTGTCTCTCCCCTGCCCCTTTCCTTAATCCTCCAGCCAGTGCTCTCAGGCAGTCCTGATTCACCAGGTCTCTTCCCCCTCACCTTCTCCTTCATCCTTTACAGCCCCAGGTGCTGACCTGCCCTCTTAATTGGCCAAACTGCGTGCACGTGTTCTGGCACAAGCCCACTGGACTTGCTTCATTGACGGGGCCAGCCAGCCTGCAACAATAATGAGGGCCCTGTTGTAACGTGATCTGTTCTACTTTAATCTTAACTAAATAAAAATCACTTCTACATCTTCAAAGCACTTGATAAACATGAAGGGCCTGATTCTGCCACCCTGATTCAGTGAAGTAGACCACTGAACTCACGTAAGAGAGGGCGGCAGGATTGGGACCTACATAATCAATGCTGATAGCACCCCTGAGGCAGGGATCGCTGCGCCCAAGAGACAGCTGTTAAAGCCCAAGTTTTCAAAACTGGTCAAAAATTGCAGACCCCTATGGCTTGATGGTCGGCTGGGCTAATCGCCCACAGCTCTGGGGGAGGTCAGCTGGAGTTATGGGTATTCAGTGCTTCAGAAAATCAAGCTGCAGAGGCCAGATTTGTAAAGGTATTTAGGCACTGAACGATGCAGATAGACACTGAGTGGAAGTTAGGCCCTAGGTGCATCTTTAGGCACCTAACTACCATTAAAAACAGGTTTCAGAGTAACAGCTGTGTTAGTCTGTATTCGCAAAAAGAAAAGGAGTACTTGTGGCACCTTAGAGACTAACCAATTTATTTGAGCATAAGCTTTCGTGAGCTACAGCTCACTTCATCGGATGCATACTGTGGAAAGTATCCGATGCATCCGATGAAGTGAGCTGTAGCTCACGAAAGCTTATGCTCAAATAAATTGGTTAGTCTCTAAGGTGCCACAAGTCCGCCTTTTCTTTTTACCATTAAAAACTGGCCCGAGGTGTCTGAAAGACACACACAAATTGAGGCATCCTAAATTAGCAGGCCCCAGAGGGAGCCAGTGATGGAGGGTGGTATTAGAACTCCTGGGTCCTAGGCCATAGCTCAGGCCCCTTGCCCAGGCCTCTCCCATCCTCTGTTAGGCTTTTAGTAGATTTCTAATTTGCGGGCCAGCCCGGTGTCATGGATTGAGCTCCGTGCTGTGAGCCAGTTCTAAGCCCAGGACACGGATTTGTTCAGTGACCTTGGGGAAGTCACTTAAGTCCTCTGTGCCTCTGTTTCCCTATCTGTAAAACAGAGATGGCACTAACCTATTTCACAGGCTTAGTTAATATTTGTAAATCTCAGCATAGGATAAATTATGCTTGACATTAGAAATATAGTGTGAGCTGCTTGACCCTTAGTGGATTAATGGGCTACCAGCTAAGAGTTAAAAGTTTGCACTGGAGATAGACCGAAGCCAGCTGACTAGAGGGCTGAGATATTCCCCTGTTTGCATCTTCAGCTTTACCTGGCTCATTCTTTCCCCTACATGGCTGGGCTGAACTGTAAAGTGTCCTAGCAAAGACCAAGAAGGAGACTGTATTCGTTTATGGTGTGGTGTGTGGCCTTTAATGGGTCTAGAGCCACTGTATAGACTGTTATCATGTAATCTCCTGCCCCTGCATTATCTAGGGCCTTGTAACCAGGGATCTCAAAGCACTTTACAAACAGAATCATAGGACTGGAAGGGACCTCAAGAGGTCATCTAGTCCAGTCTCCTGCACTCATGGCTGGTCTATCTATTACCTAGACCATCCAACATGAATGAATTAAGCTTCAAAACACCCCTCTGGGGTAGACAAGCGGTATTTCCCCACTTCGCCCAACTGCAAACAGGCACAGAGAGGTTAACCAGGCTAAGGTAACACTGCAAGGCAGAGGCAGGAACAGAACCCATGACACCAGACTCCTTCTCCCCTTGCCTTTAATCACCAGGCACGGCCTATGAATAGGAACACAATGCCTATACGCTGGACACAATTCAGCTTTGGAGCAGGCCAGGCCAGCCTCCACTGAAGTCACCGAACAATGCTCTCACAGAGATGCCACAGGCGTGATTATTCTTTGGTGCTGCCCCCAGGGGAGAAGAAGCCTGTCTGTGCAGGTTACCTGTGGGTCAGTGTGACACCAGGAGCAAGATGCACCGGGCAGAGAGTTTGGATGCTGGGAAGTCTGGAGATGTTAGTCTGGGAATAGGGGAGCATGTCTGACAGGAGGAGATCACAACTTTTATTCAGAGTGAGTCCCACCTCCCCTCTGCTAGAAGCCCTGCATTCGCTTCCCAAGTGATCCACCCCTCTGCAGATACAATGATCTGATGACAGGTTTCAGAGTAACAGCCGTGTTAGTCTGTATTCGCAAAAAGAAAAGGAGTACTTGTGGCTCTGATCTGATGATCTGACGGGTGTTCTGTGCTCTGGTGAGCCGCACGGGAATTCTCACACCACCAGAGATCCTGGGGGAAAAGCCTTTCAGTGAACGGGATTTTGCCAGCAAAGCTTCACTAGCATTTCACAATAGCCCTTCACAGAAACAGGAGTGATGTAGCCGTCTGACCACCCTCAGGCAAGTCCCAGTCATTGTCCCTGTTTTGTAGATAGGGAAACTGAGGCAAAGAGAGGCAAAGTGATGTGCTCAAGGTCACACAACAAGACACTGGCAGAGCCAGGAATATAATTCCTGGCTCCCAGCGCCATGTTTAGTCCACACAACCCCACAGCAAAGACAGGAGAAGGGGAATGACCCACTCCACTTTCTTCTCCAAGCTCAACTTTTCATCAGCGAGGATTACACAGTGGATCTCATCCTGAATGTCCCCCCTCCCACATCTCGCAGCAGATCCCAAGAAAGGACAGACACAATGCAAACAACTTCCCCTCCGTTCCTTATCCCTCCTGCAAAACATACCTTCAGCAGTGTCTGGAATCCATTCTCCTGGGTTATTGTTCTGGCATGTGGTCCTACTGCGCCCAGATCTTCCACAGCCAGCAACTCCGGCCTGGTGGGCCTAGCCATGGTGGCTGCAGCAAGCACAGCAAAAGCCAATAGAAGCAGCAGGCTTCTCATCATGGTCTCAGTCTCCCCCTGGGGAATGCACCGACTCTCTGGTCACAATCTCAGTTGGTCTGGGAGGAATCACAAGAGTCTCTTCTGCTGGCTGTAACTGGGAAGAAGGGTTGTTTGAACAGATGATCCAATTGAAAGGGTTTCTTTACACAAAGACCTTCTTTGGCCCCATCCTAGAGAGGCTCCATCTGACCAATCACTTCCCCACGCCCCAGCCCACACAATGTGCATTGTGCAATGCTAAGAACAAACAGATCAAGAACAAAGACCCCCCAGCCGTGATGTCTGGCAGATTATCTACTGGGGGCTGTGTAATGTTTAGCAGGCATCTGGGAAGCAGATGAGAAGGTTGGCGAGAAGTCACTGACTTTGTTATTTCTTGTAGAGTCTGCTCAGGCCTCTGCAAACATCTGGTTCCTGCATCATACTCGGTCATAGCAGGGACATTATGAGCACAGCTACTCTGATACGAACTGATCGGGAAATCATTTGCTGATGCACCCGCTCCCTCACTGGCAGAAGTTGTGCTAAAATAGCAAGTAACGTGCACCACTGCTCTCTCCTGGATGGAATCAGAGCTCCTGGTGTCTTTGGTTGTCTTGCTTTGGAGCAGACACACAAAAGAAAACAAAGGCAGTAATTGTTTTCAGCTGGATAGGAGAGGGCTCGCAGTCCTTCCCTGTGTTGCGCGCAGATTTAATTCTGTTTAGCACACTCAGGACAGGGAGTCTCCAATGCTTAAGGCATATAACAACGTAATTAACTTATAGTCAGGGCAATGAAGCAGAAAGGATGGAGGAAGCCCTTTGCTGGCTTCAGAAACAGAGCACCCCATTTGTGCCAGCCGCTGACATGCAGGCATCTCTCTACCAGTCCCCCAGAGAGATAAAAACTTAGTGGATTATCTAGCAAGCGCTTATGGGAAATCCACATTGAAAATAACAGTTTTACACCCTGGACGCAGAATAGAAAACATCGTATTTATGACATTCTTGATAGCAATCAACTTCACACCAGAGGAACCCTTTAGAAATTTCGGTGTTCGAACCAATTCATTGGGGGAGCGTCAAGATTCCTCTCCATGAAACTCTGAAAACAACAGGGAAATCCCAGGCAGACTTCACAAGCACAAGAGTTTTCTGTAACCAGATGGTTACCCCCATGGCCATTACTGGGGGGAATTGCCAGGCAGCTGTCCTCCAAGCAAACTAAAGTTACAACTAATCAAAAATTACTTTTTAAAAAACGCTCAACACTTGCAGAACCCACCTGACAATGGGCAAGCTGCAGGGAATGAACAGGGTGACAGACTGGGGGGTATGTCTGTGCTGGAATGTGACCTTCATGCTGGATTGAACCCTCCTTTGTGGTCTACAGCCTCCATTTTGTGGCAGGTCTTGATACCTAGTGGCAAGACTATCTGTGTCTGGAAAGTGATGACAGAGCCCTCACGGGCCATCATCACTGAATGACGCTCCCCCTCCTTGGAAAATGGGTTTTCTACCAGTGGACGCCATTGACTTTAATGTCTCTCCACAAGGACGCTGACAGGGGCTGGAGACAGGAACACCCCCAGTTGAAGCACATGGGCAAAAGGGGGACAGAGGCTGCTTTAAAAGGAAGATGTTTCTCTGTACCAAGAGCACCACAACATAGACTCAGACTCTGAGGTCAGAAGGGACCATTGTGATCATCTAGTCTGACCTCCTGCACGCTGCAGGCCAGACAACCTCACCCACCCGCTCCTGTA
Organism: Chelonia mydas; assembly: GCF_015237465.2. Taxonomy (NCBI): domain Eukaryota; kingdom Metazoa; phylum Chordata; order Testudines; family Cheloniidae; genus Chelonia; species Chelonia mydas. The sequence goes on from NC_057850.1 coordinate 257,011,990, forward strand.
ACAGACCCCTAACTTTGGGCTGAGTTATCAAAGTCCTCAAATCATAGTTTAAAGACTTCAAGTTCCAGAGAATTCACTATTTACACTAGTTTAAACCTGCAAGTGACCTTTGCCCCATGCTGCAGAGGAAGGCGAAAACCCCCCAGGGACTCTCTGCCAATCGGACCTGGGGGAAAATTCCTTCCTGACCGCAAATATGGTGATCAGACGTGCAAGAAGACCAGACTAAGGAAGGCATGAAGTTTTGGCTGCCTAGCGTAAAGACATTGACCAAACCCAGGACTCATTGGAGGGGAGAGTTCAGACATAGAGGGACTGCGTTCAGGGTTTTGTTGGTTGCCAAATATCTGTAACTCTTCAGTGTGCTTTGCTTAGAGTAAAGGGTCAGTATTAAGGAATTTCTTTGCTAAGCCTGTATTCCGTGCTGGTCCACCATGTCATCCCTGAAGGGGTTGATCTTAAAGCTCAGAGCCCCCACAGCAAGGTGGAACTCTGAGGGAAAGTATCATAGCAACAGGGGGCTTGGAAGGACTGGGTCACTGGTTTGGGGGGTCTAAGATGGCCAGACTGCATGGTCCCATGGCCCAGAAAGGGTGACAGACAGAGGGTCTGCACCTGGGAGTGTGCCCGAGAGGTCCAGAGCTAGGAACGGGGAACAGTCAGAGCCCAGGGGCTCAGAAGCTTGTGGGATCCAGCAGTTGGGTCCACTCACAACAGACCGGTGTCTGTCCAGAGAGGGGTCCGGTGCCAGGTTGTGACAAATAGTGCTTGAAATGCATCCATATATCCACTGGTTGGTGTCTTCTCTGCTCCATCACTGCATACGAAATTCTCCAAACACAATACATATCGTGACAAAGCCCCTTGCCATAGATAATGCAAACACATCCGCTTCCTCCCAAGGGCATTCTGCATTTTACCATCTCCTCTTCTCAAGCACATCATCTGTGGATTTAAATCGAGTTTAAGATAGAAATACAACCGGGACCCTCCTCATTCAATAGGACGTTAAACTCTTCATGGTGAGAGTCTCAAGGAGTGTGATGGGTTCTCAGGATGCCCAGGGCTGTGAGTCGACTTGTTCCCCCAACCGCCACCTTGAGCGAGAGGGACAATTGCTTGTGCTTAACTGGGCGTCAGCTCCTGGATACCTCCACTCTGTTAGCCACCCACTAAGCGCACAGTTGTACCACACCGGCTGTCCCCAACAGGACAGAGTACACCCCAGCTTGAATGACTCAACCCAGAATCAGTTCTTGTATAACACCACCGCACTGAGTTCCATTTCCTGTGAGCTCCCACGCACGGACCGCGCCAGTTCATGCCGCAGGGAAGATGCCTTCTTGCAGAGTGCCCTCATTGGTGAGAACTTGCATGCTGAGTGCATGTTAGTGCACTGGGCCCTTTATCTCACTAGGTAATGGCCTGCATCTGTGAGGGTGAGAGCAGAGAGCCCTGGTCCCAGTGCTGCACATGTAAGTTTGGTGGGCAGCCACAGTGCAAGTGTAATGCTGACAGACCCCGGGTGGCAGTGGCTGGGAGCAAACCTGAGACCGCGGGACCTTAATGCATGAGCCTCTCTAGCTGGTCTAGCTACCACAGAGGGGGACAGCACGCCACACCGAGCAGACAGGGGTTACACATACACACTGCATCAGATCCAAATCACAACACCCAGGCTGCTCCCCTCTAAACCACGCAGCACTCAGCTGCTAGGGACTTTGCCTTGGTCCAGCGGCTTTACTCCCCCTCTTTGAATCCATTCCCCGGCTACATTGCATCAAGCTCCAGCTTCTGCCGCGTTAACAATACCTGTTTTCCAAAGAGGGTCCACCAGGTCTCTCTCCACCCCACGTTCACTGATTATTTTCACACCACCTGTCCCCTGTGCACTTCGAGGAGATGATGGTCCCCGAAGATGAGTGACAGCTGACCCACTTGGTGAGACAAGAAGACTCTTTCTTTTGACTAGCTTGATTGAGACTCCAAAAGTTAATCTATTAAACTTCCATCACTGGTCGCTGTGGCTCCTCCCTGCCCCTCGAGGTCCCACCCACCTTACTTCTCTCCCCGCCCCCTGCCCCCAACACCCAATTGCTCGCTGGATCGTTTCAAGGAGCCTGCCTGTAGGTAGGAAGTGGCCCCAGCTGAGCAGGGGCTGGCACGGGTTAATGGCTCGGCACCTGCCCTGCTCCACGGTAACTGGGCTTTTGGTTCAGGTGTCATTTAGGGTGGTCAGGTCCCCTTTTCTACTGGATTTTCCAGTCGAAAACTTGTCAACCCTAAATGACACCCAGATACAGAAGCCAAAAACAGGACTGTGCGGGTAAAACCCAGATGGGCGACGATCCTAATTCTCGCAGCCTCACTGGGGGGTGATTTGCAGGCTGAGTGTGAGCAGGCCACCTTTACTGGCAAGAGGCTCAGCATTCATGCCCACTGGATCCCTGATTACTCTGAGCCCAGTCACAGAACTTTGTGCTGTGGTCCTGTCTCCGTTCACAAGCTAACCAGCGTTGGCTCGATGGCAAACCTCCACGGAACACGAAATCGGGTCCGGTTCAGTCCGTGGGGCTCCTTCTCTCGTCACTTGTGACAATGCCACACTCGGTGGTGAGAGGCTGGTGGCGGCGCTGCCTTTCCAATGAGGATTAAAACCAAGTTCTTGACCACTTGGGGCCACTAAAATACCCATGACGCTGTACAAAAGATGCGTGAATCCAAAATCCTGGCTAACTTCCCAAACTGGTAACTACGCTCTAGCTACCTACATTCCCACTAGAATTTCTGTTGGTATGATGAGATGAGGATATGGTATTCTCCATGTCCTGGCTGGACCTGTTGTGTGGTGCTGCTCTGCACACCAGAGGGGACTGGTTCAGTACTGGGAGGTGTCACCTACCTCGCAGATGGTTGATGTTTGTAAAACACTGAGGCGCTTCTTGGGGCCTTTGATCCAAGGGTCTCGAAGTACTTTTGCCCCTTCTTCTAACACCTTAGCTGAGCAATAGCAGCTGTGTGGGGCTTTGCAGGTTGGCTTCCTAGTGAAGGAGAAATCAGACAATCGAGGTATATTCTAAGTGTAACTTGCTTTATTTACACACACACACCCCACCAATCCTGGAATGGAGATGGCCAGATAGCCACTCTATCTCCAGAATTGATTCTAATCAGAGTCCAAGGCAGAGAGCAAACTCTCCTGCGGCTCTCACAGCTCCCTTTTACACCAAAACCTAGCATAACACAAAATTCACACACAGTATGTCTTCCCAAGGCTGAAAACTTGCTCGCACACCAAGAAAGGACTCTTAGAAGACTATGTGACAGCGCCACCTGGTGACACCTGCCAAACAGAATTACCAACAGTGTCATTGGGATGTGGCCATCTGTTCTTGGGGAAACTCTACTGGGCCCCCCAACTCAGTTCGCTTAGGCTACCTCAGTTATCCATCCGCTGGTAACTTCTGGTCACTTGAGCTTGGGCCTGTGGCGTGGATATAAAAGGCCCGTGTCCCATTCTCAAGCTACATCTTAATGGCTGCCCAGGGTGTTTTTACTGCCCACTCTGATGCCTTTCAGTGGACAAAAAGGGAAGATCTCAGAGCAGAGGTGCTGGGTGGGTGTAGGGTCAGACACAGGCCAGTTGGAAAGGCAGGATCCAGTGTAACAGCTTGTGAACGTTTCCTGTCCCGCTACCCTTCGGTCCCCACTTGTGCCATACACAAAACCCCACAAAGGGCTGTTCTGGGCAGAGGCCAGGGTCAGTGCTGGTAACTGACTTGCTTCAGCTTCTCTGGGGTGAGGAAACCCAGAAGGGATTTCAGCATATTGGCACCAAGGCCCTTCCTGTTTCCCTGGGGCAGGGAGGAGTTTCTGAGGAGAGACGAGCTGGTTAAAATCCTCTCGCGCACACAAACCCCAGCCCCACACGAGGCCGAGGCCCCTCTCTCCGGGGAATTGGTAGCAGAGCTCGACAGTCCCGCGAGGAGACGCAGCCCGAGGGGACGATGAGGCGTCTGTGGCTGGTTCTGGCGCTGGCCGGGGCTGCCCTGGCTGGGCCCGTCCTGCAGCAGCCGTGGGGCGTGGAGGGTCCCGGCGCGGTGGCAGCGCGTGATGGGGCCTCAGCCCAGGTGGACGGAGCCCAACAGCAGCCGCTGGTGAGTCCTGCACCCGGGGCTCTGAGCACGTCTCTGCAGGGAGGCTCTTTGCCTCGTTCCCCTTCCTGGGGATCCCTGGGGGGTGGGATGGGACCTGATACAGGGTCGCTCTGGCAGGATGCTCTGCGTGGAGCCAGGGACCCTCCCTCCCTCCATCTCCACTGTGAGAATTACACCTCCCCACCCAGGGGATCCATGGGCTCCCCAGAAATGACGCTGCCCCCTGGGAGATTCTCACTGATCCCTGCACCCTGCTTCCTCCCCACCCTGTAGCTGAGGAGGGCTGAGCCGGTGGATCAGCCGCCAGCTCCTCCTCAGCTCTGGGCAAAGGGGCTCCCTTCAGAGCAGGAAATGCGAGCCTGGCCCCATGGCCTGGCTCCGATTCAGGGCTGAGCGTTAGGGGGCAGGGGGCAAAGGGATGACAGAGGGAGAACATGGGGAGAAGCCTGCCCGGAAAAGCCAGGGGGAGTGTGAGACGTCCTGGCTGCAGAGCGCCCCCTGCTGGACGTGCCGTGAGCGTCACCCCACCACAGGGGTAATTCGCTCTCGGTCCCTGTGGAGCATCAGCACCCAGCTCGCCTCCCCGCCTGCTCGGCCAATGAGAGTTTGCCATGGTGATGTAACGCCTCCGTCACGCTCCCTGCAGGGAGCTGGGGCGGCTCCTGCTCATGTCTCTCTTGCCCAGCCCTGGTTGGGAGGTTCCTGCTTTGCCCCCAGGCTCCTACCTGCTGGGAGCCCAGACAACGCCCAGTGCCCAGGGCCCCTCATGCCTGCAGGGGACAGAAGCCGAGCAGGGCCCATGGCTGAGCCAGGCAGGGCAGGGCCCACTTTGGACCCCCCACTGCAATACAGACAGGGCCTGGGCACAGCAGATCAGTGGGCGCGGCCCCCCCTGGGGGCTGACGCGTCTCGTGGGGAGGGGACGGGGCTCGGCTCGGACCAAGGCAAAGGGGATTCTGGGCTGAGGCTGCTGGACATTGACCGTCCCTGGGCTTCTCTCAGACTCGCTGCCTCCCAGCCTGGGCAGACTGGGACCCACACCCAGGGTCTCCCCAGTGTGAGCCTGGAGTGGGCAGCCATGGAGTGGCCTGGTGCCTCCAGCTCCTCCGTCCACTAGCGCTGTGTCTTGCCCATGTGTGTTTCAGTGAGACGGGCCACACGGCCTCAGAAGGAAGCGCAAGCCAGGGCCGCACGGCCGCAGAAGGAAGCGCAAGCCAGGGCTGCCAGGCAGCACCAGACTCAGAGGCTTCCTCAAGCCTTTCAGATGTGCAATCCAGAAAGGCTGAACAGACGCCATGGCTGGGGAGGGGACGGCACCTTCGCTCTGGCTGGGCCCAGACGGCCCCCCCGCCCCCACCTGTTCCCCAGCACTGCTGAGCTGTCGGCCAAGGTGACATGTCAGGAGTGCGCTTGCTGCTGGCTGCGGGGTACAGAAGCTCCCAGCCCCTGCTGAGGGCTGCGGGCAGAGGCCACGACTGGGCCCTGTCGGTCGTGGGAGGCTCATTCCCTCCACGCTGGGCGATGAACCCACTTTGCTGAGCCTGGAGTTTCCTGTGTGTTTTGCATTTATTCACTTGCACCAATAAAAGCAGGAACCTCTGAGCCCGGAGGAGCAGTAACTTGTCGCCCTCATTCCTAACAGCCCTGGCTCGAAGGGGCGCAGGGCAGGGTCCCGTAGGCAGCCCATTGCTCCCAGCCGCTGCAGTAACCCCATCCCCGCTCCTCTCTGGTGGGGAGCAAGGCTGCGTCCCCAGCACACCTGGAGCAAGGCCCATGGAGCCAGGTCTCCTCGCATCTGCCCATGGGTAGCACTAGGCCCTGCCCCAGCCCCCACTCTGATAGCTGGGACCTAGCCCATGCCCTAACAGCGAAGGGAGTGGCCGGGTCCCAGCCAGGCCACGAGGAGGCGCACTGCCAGGAGGGGGCTGTGCTCATGGTGATGTGAGGCTGGATGAGGACTCCAGGGGATGGCATAGCCTGTGCCCTGCCCAGCCCACCCGCCCTGGGCAGAGAACCCCCCTCCTCCCAGGTGTGACTCAGCGTGACCCAGCCTCCCCTCCCGCCCCACTTGTCCTTCCTCAGCCCCTGGGCCTGGGGAGGCAGCGAGCGGGAGGAGATGGCCTTTGTCATGCTGTCTGGAGCAGCTCATTACAGTGAGTGCCCGACTCAGGGATGACTGTCAAAAGCAGGGCAGACACACACACCCGGTGGTATGGTCTGTAATTAGATTTCACCAACCCCGTGCCAAATGCGAACTCCCAAAGTACTACAGTCGTCTTACCATGGAGTCACAGACAGTCCCCTCTGGCACTCCAGCCTGTCTTGCGACCCCGGCAAACTGGACTATGTAATAAATGGTCACGTACACCAAAAATCACAAATATTCCAGGTTATTCCAAGGCCCAAAAGCCCAGTCCCTCACCCATGTTGAGTTGCATCCTCCATCTCAGACCAAAGACAAAGCTGGCAGCCAATTCTGTAATAATCTAACTAAAGGTTTATTAACTTACAAAAAAGAAAAGAGTTTTTGAGAGGTCAAAGCAGGTAAAATCTATGTACAGGTGAGTCACCATCTGTAATCCCAAAGGGGACCAGAGAGGTGGTCATCTGCTATTTCCCCAAAAGTCTCTTAAGGCTACGCACAGTAACTCTGGGGCTCTCTGTCTTCTTATTCAGTTATTCTGCCCTGATAGTCCAAACCATCCTGAGATAGTCCAAACCATCTGACCCACAACTGCACCTCAAAGCAGCACCCCCAGGCTGCAACCCCTATCCCAAACAAGCCTCAGGCTTCCCCCCTGCTCAGCCAGCCCCTAACCTCCGATCCCTCCGTCCCCACTGGCTTGTCCATGCTCCCAGTCACTGCAGCTCCCCAAGTGCTCGGCTCGGCCCAAACCCCTGCCTGAGCCTTGAAAGGCCTCCGTGATCTGTGGAAAGACTCTCCCATTTTCGGCAGGAAAACACGGCTCAGTTCCATTCCTGAGATGAAAGCACCAGTTCTCAGCAGCGTCGCCAGCTCTCACGCTTTTATCGTGACTCCTGCGATATTTGGCGTTTTTCTTAAAGCGCCAGCTCCTGGAGGCCTGTGATGAGGTGACAAGATTTTCTGGAGCCTGACTCGTGATTTTGGAATGTTTGGGGTTGGCAAGTCGGTCTCAGTTTCTTGTCAGCATCTTCTTTTGTTCTCAGCCTCTGTCAGGCCTGAGGGTAAGAGAACTTGGGGGGTCTCCCCCCCACCTTAGAGAGCCCCTTTCTGGGGCTTTTGGCTATAAAAATAGAGGCCACTAGGGAATCAGTGTTTGAAGAAAAGATGTGTCACGCACCCAAGAAGCTCCTGGGGATCCCAGCATGGGAAACTAAAGTCCCACTTTCCATCCCATGGGAACTGCAGCCAGTGTCGATATTTTGGAGGTTTAGTGATTTATTCGTGTGCATAAATCTCTGACGGCGCAATCTGTCACTCAGAGACGCAGCCAACAGGACCGCTGAGCAATTACCACCACCACCCAGACACGTGGCACTTGGGTGTGTGTGTGTGTGTGTGCGCACGCACCTCAAGGCAGGGAAGGAGGAATGAACAGGAAATTCTAGCTCTAGTCTACTTTAAGAAAAACCCCAAAATTGTTTGTTTCTTTTTTTTCTCCCCCTTTGTCAGTGGAAAAGTAAAACGGGGAGAAAGCGGGGTGACAAAACCCCTAAAATGGAAACGTTCTGATTGAATTTTTAGTTTTTGACAATTAGAAACTAAACAAAGTCAAAATTTCCTGTCAGAAAATCCTACCATTAAATCAAGGGATCTTTTCTCACCAATTTTGGGCCTAACCCCCTATTTCAGCTGGGAAATGCTTCGACTGAAATATCTGGACCAGCTCTTGCTGAGTTTTGTATGACCCTGGTGTAACTCTTCCACCAAATGGAGCTGGCAGCGACCAGAGGTGGGTTCGATATCTAGGGGTTCCTCTTAACAATACGACCCAGAACTGGCTGCAGCTCCCACCCAGTAATGTGGGAAAATTCACCACCACCTCTCAGAGGCCCTACTTCCTTCCCCACGCACAAGCACTGAGTCAGTGCCACAAAATAAAATGTTGATGAGAAGGGAAAAGGGGACCCAGCATGAATTTGGGAAAACTCCACAAGCATGAGTTGAAAGCACATGCCCACCCCGCAAACGCCCACCCCACAGCGTGTTGGGCAGTGTCCTTTGCCTCAGTTTCCCACTTTGTGTCATGAAAGTCTGATGAACCAAAATCCCTTTAACATGCCACTCCCTGCTCCCTCCGCTGCGCCCCGCTCACGGCTGGCTGTCCCTGGTTAGTGAAGATCCAGAGTTCAGAGGTACATTCACATGGGTCCACCCACCACCCCCGGGGGTGGGGTGGGGTGGGGTGGGAGGATGGCAAAGAACAATGCCTCCACGGCTGCTGTCATTGGTCTATCTGCCGCTGTCGCTGCTTGCCACTCGCTCCCACTGCCGTGTTTGGAGGTCCCCCGGCCCAGCTCTGAGTGATTTCACTGGGTAGTGGGGACGGTTGTCCCCAGCCCCTGGGCCTGGTCATCTGTGATTTCAGCTCTAGGAATTGCTGAACAAAAGCCACGACTCTCAGTGGGACCACAGGCAGCTCCGCCCGTCCTCCATCAGGCCCTGCCCCCGCTCTTCCTCTTCCCCCAAGGCACCCCCTGCTTCGTCTCTTCCCCCCCTCCGAGGACCCACTCCCCACTCACTCCTTTCTACCACCTCGCTCATCCTTAAGACAGGTAAAAAGTGATAGGGCCATGGTGCCCTGCCACCAGATAAAAACACCTGTTCCCACCCCCTCTTATTTCCAGTGGGATTTGGTAACCCTACCCCCTGTTTAGCAAGGGCAGCCCAGTTGAGGGTGGCTCCCTGTGACATTCCCCAGGGTACAATCTGGAGAGCTGTGTCCCCTCAGTTTCCAAGCAGGGGTGTCTTTTACACTGCTTTGCTGTGAGAGCAACCCCTCCTCCCCGCTGCAGGTCAGCGCCGAGGCACGTCCATAGGACAGCCCGGAAGAAGCGTGAATCCCTGCGGCCTGTTCTGCTCCTGAATTGTGGACAGAAGACTGATCTAGAGATGTTTAACCCAACACCTTTCCCCAGCTTTCAACAAGCTAACTAGCAGTATGTACCTGCTAGCTGGGACATTTTATTTGTATCCTGTGTAAACTCTGCTCGAAAGATCCCTGTCAAATTCTTACACATCAGATGTTGCATCTCAGGAACTCCAAAGCTTTTAAATGTATATAGGCTGTCCAGCATACCCCATGGTGACGTCACAGCATCTGGTCTGTTCTCTTGTGGCTGTATAGTCTGATCAGTGAATAGATCAGGTCATGAACTGATGTCACATAGGAAAGTGCAGGCTCCCACTGAGGAGTTGGCATGATCCTTGGCCCTTTTTTCCACCTGTTTTTCACATCCGTCTTCCTCAAAGTGTTTACAACCTTCATCACTAGCTGCTCTCTACGACAGGTCTATCCTTTACAATGTCTTCAGAGTGATCTGCATTTATACCACACAAAGTGAGCTTTTAAATAAATCCCACACTTATGGGAATGCTGCTACCACAAATGTGATTCAACCAGGAGTTGGCTAGTCTGGTCCAGATCCCAGGGCAAATGGGACCCCACTCTCACAAAGGGGACCTAGGAACGCCCCCTGATGCTCTCCGTGAAGTTAGGGCCACTGGAAAGGATTCATTATTCAAAAAGAGCCAAAGGCCCAAGCTCCTGCAGAGCTGTGAATATCGACACAGGTTTTAGAAAGTCATAGTAATAATCTGACACCGAATGGGGCGTGTTCATGGCTGCGGCTCCTCACCTGTGCGCTCCTGAGCTGATGCTGCCCGGGCACCACTCCCTCCCCCACAAAGCGGATGCAGCCGGCCCACAGACTAAACCCAATGTGAAATTAACTACCTCTGCAGCACATGCTCTCGTGCCCTCCCCGCTGAACTGATGTGCCCAGCGCAGGAACGGGACATTTTGCATCGTTGCCGTATCATTTTATTATAAAAAATAACCAAAAACCCTTGTGGCAGCCCAGTTTTATCTGTAACAAAACCCACCGATACGGCACATGCTACACAACCTCCTGGGGGGGGGGGGGGGGGGAGGATCGGGATCAAAAAGCAAAAGGGAACAATATGAATCGTACATGAATCTCTTCTAGACTGCAGGCATGGCCGCTTTTAGTGACCACGCAGAAAGCTTTCCAGCTGCAAGGCCATTTCGGGATTCTTTTGTACAGTCATTGGTCTTTTCTTGCCCTCAGCAAAGTCTCCCATGCAAGGAGAGGCTTCATCCCTCATCCGTTTAAGTGACGACAGCTCACCAGCCCCTCTTGTATATTACACAGTTATGCCATGTGCTCAGCTGTACTGCAGGAGAGATAACAGAGGTCAGCAAAAGAATTGGTACTATATGCATGCGCGCGCACACACACACACACACAGCATAGAAACACGGTGTCTGCACTGGCCAAAGAAAGCGTTTGCACTTCTCTAGCACACTGCTCTTAAACATGGCTTGGGCTAGAAAGATGCTCCACCATTCCCTGACCAGTGTAGGTAGGGGCCACAATTCTCACGTGACGTTCCCAGAGATGATCGCTAAGCACAGGGCTTTGTGGTGTCCTGCACGCCACTCATGAGCCATTTGCTCCTTTAATCTGATCCAGTGCTTTATCCGAGAACTTTTCCTTCATCAAAAGTCCAGAAAAGCTCCATTGGACACCCTCCCCCCAGCAATCCCAAACCACATACTGCAACGATCACCCCCTGCGAAGCTGAGCCAGAGAGCCAGGCACGCTCGCCGGGGGATGAGAACGCAGTGTGCAGCATGCACGTTGCATGGAGCATTCCCGTGTGAAATGCTCACACACAGCAAGCCACATGCTTGTGGGTCTAGACAGGACTGCAGGGCTCCCCATACCTGCCCCTTTAGGAGCTGTGGCTAAAGCATTCAAGTCTCAGAGAGACACTACCCTCTACCCAAGTCCAAGGGAGTTAAGGATTCTGTTAGCAAGAGTGACCAGACCAATCTGACAAGTCCCAATGTGTCTGTGCTCTGAGACAGCCAACCAGACCTCCTTAATCAGAATCACTTCCTTCCTGCTTTGCTGATCCAACAGCTGATGCCAGTTCTTCCTCTTGGCCTCTCAATCGCTCTCCTGTGCGGGCAACAGAAAAGCCAGTCAGCGATCATTGTGTAACCGGAGTTTAGAACGGCACGTGAAGGGGGTGATCTGAACTGTGCTACCCAAACTTCCAGGATGTCCACCAACCTTGCCAGCAAGTCTCCCTGCTCCATTGACTCTGAATTGGCTCAGGTCCCAGTTATTTCTGGAGTGGATGTGGGTGTCACCCAACTGGCTGGGCGAATCTGGATTCTACTGTACAACCTGTACCACTGTAGCCTCGGGGCACATCCCATAGACATGTCTATCTGCCCACGGTGGGCAACAGTATTACCCCTCCCCGAATCAGCCACCCGCCCATCAGGGAAGCAATCAAGGGGAACTAACAATGGTTTAGACATATCTGGTGAGGGCTTGGCTGGAAGCATGGTCTGAGGACCTACACAATTTGGCTGGCTGACTGCCCGAGGAAGGCAGCATTACTCTTCACTCCAGAGACCACCTCAATGCCTCTAGAGAGAGGACACCTGGGGGGCTCATTCCTGACACTATTCCACAGCCTTTCGTTTTAAAAAGTTCTGCCGACCTCCACTGAGCTTGCACTGGAGATCGTTCTCAGCCATGAAATTGCTGGAAAAGTCAAGATTCAGAGCAGAACTGGAAATAAAGTTACAGCATCGGTGCTAAGCGTTGTCCAGAGAGCTCCAGCTCTCTACAAGTCCAACATGTTTAAAACACTCTCTCTGTTCATGTCCACTCATGTTGTAAAGTCCTTTCTGCTGCTTTCTAGACTGAGTGAGAAACTGGCTGTGACCCTATGCACCTCTCTGTTCACACGCTACACACAACTGTAATACTCTTTATACAAAACACACCTTGTGCAGAATGATTTGAAAACTAATAAGTCACTGATCATTACTAGGCTTGTGTAGTGTGTAAAGAGTTCTGAGTACATGCTGGAATTATGACTAAAATGTGTTTAAACCAGGCATGTCCGGGGGAGTTGGTAAACTGGTCTGTCCTAAAGAAAGGAAGGTTTACCTCAATTGACATATAAGCAGAAAATGGGGCCATCAAACTAACAAGGGGAGGAGATCACAGCATAGAGAACACTTTGCATTTTAGCAAACACCCTGGGAGGGAAGAAAGAGCTGGGAACTTCCTTCTCCACCAGACTCAACGTTGCCTTCCTCACAGCTTGAAGGAACCGTACTTTGAGGGTAACCTTCAGAAGAATCCATTTCAAAGGTTCACTGGACTATAAAAGAAAGGGGCAGAAAACCCAAATTCTCTCTCTCACCTAAAATGACAAAGGAACCAGCCCTTTGGGTTCTGGAGGAGATCCAGGCAGGGAGCAAAAGCAGCACTTCGGGGCACTCAGGGTTGTAATACAAACAGTGACCCAACCTCCCACTGGTCTGAATTGCACCCTGAAGTGTGTCATGGACCATCAACAATATTTACTGCCTGAAAATGAGGCCACGATTTTCAAAGATAAATACAGAGGCACCTAAGTAAATAGTCTGCTTCTCAAAGGGCTGAGCTCCCCCGGAGATCCTTCTGAGCTCAGAAGCAACTGTTGGGAGCACTTATACAGATGCATACAGATCAATTAAAGAGCCTAATTTTTGTCTCCTGCCTTTGAAAAATCTTGGCCCCAGTCCTTCCAAGTCTATAACCATTTCCACGTTAGTTCAACAGCAGCAGTGCACTTACTTATCAATTCAGCAATTGCCCTTTGCGTTCTCTTCTCCAGTTTTTCCAGTTTCTTGGCTACGTCTCGCTTTAAATCCCTGGGGGAGAGGATTGTAATTTAGCAAAAAAGCCCAACACACAAGCACACCCAGACACAAAGCTAGCCCACCAGCTAGCCCAGCAGAAGGGATCCATGAGTCTATTCAGAGCCAGTCTGGGGTCTCAAATGAAGAACAGCCACAGAAACACCGCATCTGCAGTGTAAGCTCCTTGGGGCAGAGATTGTGTCTTACAGAGCAAGCTGCCAGCACTTTAATCATCATCAGAGCCAATGCAAGGGCCATGCAGACCAGTCGGATGGAATACCCCTGCCACTGGTGGTCCCTAAATACCACCGCCAGAGCAGGGGAGCAGCGGCATTCCCTTAAAACAGGAATTAGATGGAAAGGGTAAGAAAAGTGCCAGCTTCATGGAGGCACGGGGGAGTTTCACCTCACTGGGGGAAGAAGGGGAATGAAGAAATCTTTGGCCACTGCCCCTCCCTACAGGGCAATTCTTGCCCTTCCTAAGTGTGAGAAGAGAAGCACCATCTACAAGACCGAGGATTCCATGAGATTCCTGGTGGCCACAAGTGTCTCTGAATTGCTGACACTTCGCAAGACCCACAACTCACATTAGTCCCTCCTCAACGCCCGTGCCCAGCGATCCATGTGGCACAACAACAGTCAAACTCAAAGAGAAGCCAACTCACCAGCTGAGCACAAAACACCAACACTCAACCAGTGAGGACCCCTTGGGGAGAAACGGTCTAACGCACCCACTGCTGAGCGGCCACACAGGCCACCTCCATCTATCGGGCTTCAGAACAAGGAGGATGTGAAAATCCAGCTGAGGAGCACATTGGGCCAGGCCCTTCTGTGCCCCCACTTCCATCAGAAACCTGCCCCACACTCTTTGAACACAGATGCTCTTGGCTTCGGAGGGCCCTGTCAGTAACATATTCCTTAGCTTGTTATCCTGCACATGCTGTTCCAGCTGTGTGCGTGAAGCCTGGTGCCTGTCCACATGCTGAAATCAGGGTGCTGTCATGCTGTGGGACCATCGTTCACAGTGTGTTTGTACAGTACCAAGCACACCAGGGCCTCGACCCCAATCGAGCCTCCACATGCAACCGCAGTGCAAAGAATACAAGCTTCACCAGATCCTTTCATCATTAGGCAAATAGAAACAAGACAAATTGTATCCATCCTAGAAACTCCCAGAAGGTGGAGATCAGCACCACTTATCTGTCCCATCTAGCTAATCCCAAGAGCCAGAGCTTGTTCATTCTCTACAGGACATTTACTAGGGTTTTCTGCAGTCTAGCTTTTGTGATGTCCAGGGATGGGGATTTTATTTCTCTCCTTGGGAGACTGTTCTACACTCAGATCTCACTACTGGGAAGTTTCCCTTGATACTGAACATAAGTTTCCCAATTTTTTGTAATCCCAGGTGGTACAACCTTAACAGGGTTAAAGTTATGGAAATAGCTGGAGAGCGTCCCTGCGACCATGAACACACACGCGGATGTTTAGGACTAAAAGGACTGAATCTATGCAAGCTGATTCCTAAAATTGCGCTTACCAGTCTGGCTTTCTGGGGGCGAGGTTTGCCAAATCCTAGGGGAAAAAGAACAAAGGAATTCTCATTAAGAGCAGCCAAACTCATGTAATGGAAAAGAGTGAGTTTACAAGTGTGCACAATTATATTTCAAAGCAGGTACTGAAGACCAAGACACATACCACTTCTTCAATAATAGGCTCTGGCTTTGCTGCTTCCAGTTGGTCTTTCACCTTATCTTCCACTAGAGGGAACAATAGAACAACAAATGTTCACAAATTTCAGGAGTAGCAGCCGTGTTAGTCTGTATCCGCAAAAAGAACAGGAGGACTTGTGGCACCTTAGAGACCAACAAATTTATTTGAGCATAAGCTTTCGTTGGCTACAGCCCACTTCATCAGATGCATGCCGTGGAAAATACATTAGGACGATTTTATATACACAGAGAACATGAAACAATGGGTGTTACCATACACACCATAACGAGAGTGATCCGTTAAGGTGAGCTATTACCATGAAGAGAGAAAAGAAACCTTTTGTAGTGATAATCAAGATGGTCCATTTCCAGCAGTTGACAAGAACGTGTGAGGAATTGAGGGGGGGGGGAGAGACGGACTGACTAAACATGGGGAAATAGTTTTACTTTGTGTAATGACACATCCGCTCCCAGTCTTTATTCAAGCCTAATTTAATGGTGTCCAGTTTGCAAATTAATTCCAATTCAGCAGTCTCTCGTTGGAGTCTGTTTTTGAAGTTTTTTTGTTGAAGAATTGCGACTTTTAGGTCTCTAATCTAGTGACCAGAGAGATTGAAGTGTTCTCCGACTGGTTTTTGAATGTTATAATTCTTGACGTCTGATTTGTGTCCATTTACTCTTTTACGTAGAGACTGTCCAGTTTGGCCAATGTATATGGCAGAGGGGCATTGCTGGCACATGATGGCATATATCACATTGGTAGATGTGCACATGAACGAGCCTCTGATAGCATGGCTGATGTGATGTTAACAAAGTGACTTATAAGAAAGCCAGCATGAAGACGATGCTTCACTTTGGTATTTAAGAAGCTTTTACAAAACCTAACCCCAACAGGCATGCTTCTCTACAAAAACATTCCCCTGCAACTTTTGCAACCCAAACACTGCACTCCAGAAGCAAAACAGACCATAAACCACGTGAAACTGATGTCCATCGTCCGAACCGAGAGAAATGCAAGGAGTGAACAGCAGCAGCCCTGAAGTCAATTGGACTCAAACCGGGTTTTAATATAACCTCTGCTGCTGTAACATTGGAAAGGAAATGGATTTGCTTATAACATATGACTTGAGTTGACTATGTCAATTTAAAGCAAGTAGTGATGCACAGGACAGAGCCTTCCTGCAGGAGTAGCATTTTCTAGAGCCGTCCCTCTCAACAGGGACCGGCTTGCTGCCTTCCTAGACTGCGGTAGGGAGATCTCAGGGACTGGCACCAGTCCACTGGTCGCTGAGAAACACCGTCTTAGTGGAAGGACAGAGCCTCACAATCTGAAGCATTGAAAAGATGATTGGCAAACTTTATTCCCAGCTATTACTGTATTTAGAGTAATCATGGGAGACTTCCCACTCCACAGCTCTGTGGCAAGTTACTTTTAAACTCCTTATGGTAATTCTTTACATTATCCATCCCAGAACTCAGACTTACACACAGCATATGATACCTCCTTCCCTCCTGTGATGGGCACATCCACCACTGAGAAAGAAACACCCCGACCGGGAGAACTCTGAACTCAGAGAAGTACCCAAACTAGATTAAAATCCCTGCTTCAAAACTAATGTAAAGCCCCAAGTGGAACAAGAGACAGGGAAAAACCAACGACAGAATTCCATCTTTCTTTCTGCCCAGACATTGCAAGAGGGAGAGGTCCGGACACTCCGAGCACAGCAATATTTACTGGTGGACATGATTCTGCACTTGCGAGTGCTATTTCTATCCCATGCCCCCTCCCCCGGGTGTTAGAAATGCAGACTGCAAATGCGCATTGAGGATTGGGAAACTCTAGCCTGTTGGTTTAATTTGTGCCTGTTTTGTGCTTCCATGGATGCTCCTGGCCAGAGAGGAAACGGCTTTGAATGATGGAAACAAAACACAGAAATATGGAAAAGATGAAGTAGGATTAGTGAAGGGGGCTGTCACAGAGCAGAACCTGCTCTACTCCCTTGGCAAACTCAGGCTAGGACTATAATATGGTTAGATACCAACTCTGCTTAGAGCGTGGTTCAGTTCAGGTGACAGGAAGGAGCTCTCTATACCAGTGGTTCTCAACCTGTGGCCCACGGGCTGCTAGCAGCCCACTACAGCTGCAGCCCATGTGACATCTTCAGGGCCATACAGGAAGTATATATAGTGTGTGGATGCGGCCCACATAACAGAGAGCTGCACATGCAGCCCACAATGGTAAATAGGTCGAGAATCACTGCTCCATACTGTAAGATCAGGCTGTGACATGGGAGGACTTGCAGTAGAGAGGTCCTCTCCATTTTGTTACCTGACCTCTACGTCAAACTAATTTACTTATGTGGTTCTAAATGAATACACCCTGTTCTGATACACATCAGGATTCCTGACTTATCTCTGCCCCCCGCAATCAAATCACTGATTTTAAACAAGCCTAAACCCCAAATTTCCATGCTTCAGCTACAGAGCAACTCCTCTCCCAAGACATACAGCACCACACGCTTTCAGAGGCAAGGCTCCTGAAGGCAGCGTTGGGCTATTACAAGTCGCTGGTGTTCTCTTTAAAGGAGGTCATACCTCTGTCGAGGGGCTGGTAAAGACGACCGGTTCTCAGACTTCCCTGGAAACAATCGAGGCAGCTATGCCCCCCCTTCCCACTCTGATGACTGTGGGAAAAAGCCGTTATTGTTTCCCAGGAGGGCAAACTATGAGATTCTGCCCACAGCTGAGATCCACAGAGGCCCCAGTATTTCTAATTATAGCCACCACTCCCGCACTCAGCACTCTGGAAAGGATGAAGAGGAATACCCCGAACTCATTCCTGCCACTGCCATTGTTTGGCACATATTTTAAAGAGCTCTCTTCTGTGAGGGTTTACCAACACCATGCTGGCAGCAAGACAAATCGGGATTTTTGTTTTACATTAATTAAGGGTACACGGATTTTCAAGCTGGAGAACGGTGCCAGATTGAAAGCCCTGAAGTTATGGCTAATAGTTTCAAACATAGTTGTTTAAAAAGTTAGGTACCTGAATAAAAGTTGCCTGATTCTCGGAGGGTGCTGGGCACTCACAGCTCTCACTGACTTCCAGGAGAGCCCTGCTCCTCTGAAAACCAAATGACTACTTTACAGGCCTGAATTTGGCTTTCCATAGCTAATTTTAGGCACCCACGTTGGGAACCTTTGGCCCGATGCTGTGGGCCCACAGAAAAGCTTCTACAAGGGCAGTCACAATATAATCTCCTCCACGCTGCCACACTGATGTGCCTCAACCCCGACCTCAAGGGAACCACCACTGGAGGGCGGTCTCCATGCTCCTTCGATCCTTGGCACATCTGCCGAGCCGCTCAACGGAGCCTGTTAGTGGGAGACACAGACTCCGGTGTAACAGAATTGGTTCTGAACCTCACAGACTCATTTCACACAGGCCATCTCACACTGCCAATAAGCAGGGAAGCCCTTTCCATCACTTCTAACCCGAGCTGGAGTCAAACCCATGAGCCAGAGAAGAAAGGATTGACTGACCTGTTGAGAAGCCTCTGGCCCATTCTTTGGAAACATAAGCATAAATGATGTGGTAGTTACATCTGCTGGGAGGTGAAGCCACGCTGTTGTTCCTGCCTATGCCGTCCCAACTCCTGCTCATTTCCCGCTAGTAATCGCCACAGTCTGTGGGAGAGGTTTATATGAAGTATAAAAACCCAGACATGGGCACTGAACCACTCTAGTCTAGTCTCTGTAGGGCCAATTCACTGTCACACTCAGATGGCTTCTAGGATACAGGGACTATTTGCTCAATTCCCAGATACTGCTGGGAACGATGATTTCATTCACCCTCCGAGCCATTCGAGATTCCCCAACTGGGCAGTGGGTACCACACAGCTGAGTTGGACCAAGTTTGACACTAAGACTGACCGACCGTGGGAGAAGCAATAACAGCGTAAATACTGAAGAGAGACTCGGTTAGACTAATCTCTTCAGAGCAGGGAGTGCAGCTGGTACTAAATTCCCAGAGTGGTAGGCACGTGCCCAGCGCTACTGGTTTATCATAATAAATCGGACTAAAAAAAAAAGTTAGGCAGGTTTCCAACAGTTGGTTTGAATTCAAAAAGAAAGGACTGGTGATATGGAATCTTTCCCCTCAAGGTCACAGGGTCAAAGGTAGCAAAGGTCAGTGGCTTAACGGATGGACAGCTGCTTGACAGCCAGCATCAAATGAGTATGGTGGATCTCCTCCCAGTGACGAGTGGAAAGGATCTAGATGAAAACTGTAACTGGGCCCTTGTTGGCAGCTAGAGCAGAGGCCAAGGATTGAAGCGTTCCTGCTACAGCACTAGCAGAGGTGGTCTCTCCAGATAGGGCAACGTGCAGGAAATTGGGCCTGCTGCTGACCCTGTCCTATAGGCAGAGGACTTCACTCTCCAGGGTGATCAATCCAGTATCTTTCACATCTTCTACATTTTGTTTTTTAAATCATAGAATATCAGGGTTGGAAGGGACCTGAGAAGGTCATCTAGTCCAACCACCTGCTCAAAACAGGACCAACACCAACTAAATCATCCCAGCCAGGACTTTGTCAAGCCTGACCTTAAAAACATCTAAGGAAGGAGATTCCACCACCTCCCTAGGTAACGCATCCCAGTGTTTCACCACCCTCCTAGTGAAAAAGGTTTTCCTAATATCCAACCTAAACCTCCCCCACTGCAACTTGAGACTATTACTTCTTATTCTATCATCTGCTACTACGGAAAACAGTCTAGATCCATCCTCTCTGGAACCCCCTTTCAGGTAGTTGAAAGCCGCTATCAAATCCCCCCTCATTCTTCTCTCCCGCAGACTAAACAATCCCAGTTCCCTCAGCCTCTCCTCATAACTCATGTGTTCCAGTCCCCTAATCATTTCTGTTGCCCTCCGCTGGACACTTTCCAATTTTTCCACATCCTTCTTGTAGTGTGGGGTCCAAAACTGGACAAAGTACTCCAGATGAGGCCTCACCAATGTCGAATAGAGGGGAATGATCAAGTCCCTCTATCTGCTGGCAATGCCCCTACTTATATACCCCAAAATGCCATTGGCCATTTTGGCAACAAGGGCACATTCTTGACTCATATCCAGCTTCTTGTCCACTGTAACCCCTAGGTCCTTTTCTGCAGAACTGCTGCCGAGCCATTCGGTCCCTAGTCTGTAGCGGTGCATGGGATTCTTCCATCCTAAGTGCAGGACTCTGCACTTGTCCTTGTTGAACCTCATCAGATTTCTTTTGGCCCAATCCTCCAATTTGTCTAGGTCCCTCTGTATCCTATCCCTACCCTCCAGAGTATCTACCTTTCCTCCCAGTTTAGTGTCATCGGCAAACTTGCTGAGGGTGCAATCCACACCATCCTCCAGATCATTAATGAAGGTATTGAACAAAACCAGCCCCAGGACCGACCCTTGGGGCACTCCACTTGATACAGGCGACCAACTAGACATGGAGCCATTAATCACTACCCGTTGAGCCGGACGATCTAGCCAGCTTTCTATCCACCTTATAGTCCATTCATCCAGCCCATACTTCTTTAACTTGCTGGCAAGAATACTGTGGGAGACCATGTCAAAAGCTTTGCTAAAGTCAAGGAACAACACGTCCACTGCTTTCCCTTCATCCACAGAACCAGTTATCTCGTCATAGAAGGCAATTAGATTAGTCAGGCATGACTTGCCCTTGGTGAATCCATGCTGACTGTTCCTGATCACTTTCCTCTCCTCTAAATGCTTCAGACTTGATTCCTTGATGACCTGCTCCATGATTTTTCCAGGGACTGAGGTGACGCTGATTGGCCTGTAGTTCCCTGGATCCTCCTCCTTTCCTTTTTTAAAAGATGGGCACGACATTAGCCTTTTTCCAGTCTTCCGGGACCTCCCCTGATCACCATGAGTTTTCAAAGATAATGGCCAATGGCTCTGCAATCACATCCGCCAACTCCTTTAGCACTCTCGGATGCAGCGCATCCGACCCCATGAACTTGTGCTCGTCCAGCTTTTTTAAATAGTCCTGAACCACTTCTTTCTCCACAAAGGGCTGGTCACCTCCCTCCCCATGCTGTGCTGCCCAGTGCAGTAGTCTGGGAGCTGACCTTGTTCGTGAAGACTGAGGCAAAAAAAGCATTGAGTACATTAGCTTTTTCCACATCCTGTCACTAGGTTGCCTCCCTCATTCAGTAAGGGGCCCACACTTTCCTTGAATTTCTTCTTGTTGCTAACATACCTGAAGAAACCCTTCTTGTTACTCTTCACATCTCTTGCTAGCTGCAACTCCAAGTATGATTTGGCCTTCCTGATTTCACTCCTGCATGCCTGAGCAATATTTTTTATATTCCTCCCTGCTCATTTGTCCAATCTTCCACTTCTTGTAAGCTTCTTTTTTGTGTTTAAGGTCAGCAAGGATTTCACTGTTAAGCCAAGCTGGTCGCCTGTCATATTTACTATTCTTTCTACACATTGGGATGGTTTGTCCCTGTAACCTCAATAAGGATTCTTTAAAATACAGCCAGCTCTCCTGGACTCCTTTCCCCCTCACGTTATTCTCCCAGGGGATCCTGCCTGGGAGAATGGGGGGAGGCATCGTTACGACCTTCCCAAGCTCTCAAAAACTCCCCCTCCAGCACCTACCTGAGGCTGGCTTGGCCTGAGGCACCTTCCTTTTCTTGAGATCTTCATCCTCGGGAATGTAATTTCGCAGCTTGAGCTCCCTAGAAAAGAAGGGGAGAAAGCAGGAGAAGCATAAACACATGCACATCCCCCTCACCAGGCTGCCACCATCTTAACTGACATGCACAAGAACAGAAATGCAGAAGCCAAAGTTCTCACTTTCTCTAATCATAGAATATTAGGGTTGGAAGAGACCTCAGGAGGTTATCTAGTCCAATCCCCTGCTCAAAGCAGGACCAACACCAACTAAATCATCCCAGCCAGGGCTTTGTCAAGCCAGACCTTAAAAACCTCTAAAGATGGAGATTCCACCACCTCCCTAGGTAACCCATTCCAGTGCTTCATCACCCTCCTAGTGAAATACTGTTTCCTAATATCCAACCTAGACCGCCCCCACTGCAACTTGAGACCATTGCTTCTTGTTCCGTCATCTGCCACCATTGAGGACAGCCTAGCTACATCCCTATAATCAATAAATAAGAAGAGAGACTTTGAATTAGATGGACACAATTAAGGCTGGTTGCCCCTTGAAGAGAGGCAAATTCGACAGACCAGCCACCTACTCAAGCATTTTCTCTGTGGCAAACAGTGCGTCAAGAGAGAAGTCCTGGCGGTGGAGGGGTCCATATTTCACTGCTTCGATACACATGGCATTACACTGAAAGAAGCGGGTTTGATTCTCCCAGCAGGAAAGCCACAATGGGGTCCATTCACCTGTGGCATAATGCCATTGCTGACGTGACTGAAGCCAGCAGAGCCACAGCACTGGTATCAGGTCAAGGTGCAAGAAAGTAATGGCATATTTCAAGGTAAGAGATCATTTAAAGGTTAATTGGAATTGAACAGCCCTTGTTTGCCTCATATCCAGAGTGTTTAAACCCAGCTATTTATGGAAGGTGAGCGCAAAGCAACATGCAAAGAGAAGGCAATGTGGATTTCTGTGCAGAGTTCTTCCACTCGGGCTGTGTGGGCAGGCAGAGGGAAACTATGCTCAGCATCGCGATATGTGTTCATTAACCCTTCCAATTCTTTCCAGGCCCAGATGTGAAGAGTTCCAGAGATGCTGCCGAACCCCTCTCCTATTGGGTCCATTTTTTGGTCCTTTTCATAATCTTTTTCCGGTTTAAGTCTATTTTTTTAGGTGTTTCAATACTAATGGAGGTCCTGACCCTGCACATATGTAACTTTATTCATTTGTAAAAAGAAAAGGAGTACTTGTGGCACCTTAGAGACTAACCAGTTTATTTGAGCATGAGCTTTCGTGAGCTACAGCTCACTTCATCGGATGCATAAGATGCTATGCATCCGATGAAGTGAGCTGTAGCTCACGAAAGCTCATGCTCAAATAAACTGGTTAGTCTCTAAGGTGCCACAAGTACTCCTTTTCTTTTTACGAATACAAACTAACACGGCTGTTACTCTGAAACTTATTCATTTGTGTAACCTCATTACTTCAGTGGGATTACTTGTACATCATCTCGCACAGTAGGGGTCCCTGGTGCCACAGTCAGACAAATAATAATAATAAGCAAGCATCTGCATATGCTTTTGCAAGATCAGGGCCTTGAAAGGCAAGATCTCAGAGTAGGGACCTTGTCTCATGTGCTTGTGAACAATGCTAAGCAACAGCTGGTGCTATATAATAGTATTTTAGCCCATAAGGCAAATTAAGAAGATTAAAACAATCCAACACTTTAGATTGGTTTATCTGTTCAAGATGCTCTAAAGCTTTCGATTGGTTTAAATTGTTAATGCATCTTTAAGGCCCTCAGTTTAAACTGCAAAATGCATTAAAAATTGTGGGGGAGGGGAGATGGACAAGAGGCTTAGAGAAAAAGCCAAGGGGTGGGAGCCTATCACGCTGTTCTAAAAACCATTTCTTAAATGATGCACTGGAGAGTAATTCATACCTAGAAATTCATACCTACCCTGCGATACCTAAGGGGCTGCAGGCTCTTCTATTTGTAATGAACCTTGAAATTAACTCACTTTTTGGTTAGGCACTTGCATCAGTCAGAACGGCCCTGGAAGAGCATTTGACTGCTGCTGGGCAGCTTATTGGATGACAACACTTTTTCATCTAGATCCTGCGTAAGTACTGAATTGTTTTTTTCCCTTTAAAGAAAAAAAAAGAAATCAGTGATGGAGCAATTTGGGATTTTTCAACTTTTAATGGCCAGTTTTAACACAGAGGCCATTTCCCACTGGATGCTCGGGCCTCTGTCTTTAAAGGCAAGTTATATGTGAGGTATGCCACTGTCAAGGTTCCCTCCCCACTCTGAACTCTAGGGTACAGATGTGGGGACCTGCATGAAAACCTCCTAAGCTTATTTTTACCATCTTAGGTTAAAACTTCCCCAAGGTACAAACTATTTTACCTTTTGCCCTTGGACTTTCGCTGCCACCACCAAACGTCTAACCAGTATATTTCTCGGAAAGAGTCCGTTTGGAAATGTCTTTCCCCCCAAAATCCTCCCAAACGTTACACCCCCTTTCCTGGGGAAGGTTTGATAAAAATCCTTACCAATTTGCATAGGTGACCACAGACCCAAACCCTTGGATCTTAAGAACAATGAAAAAGCATTCAGTTTCTTAAAAGAAGAATTTTAATAGAAAAAAAAGAATCACCTCTGTAAAATCAGGATGGTAAATACCTTACAGGGTAATTAGATTCAAAACATAGAGAATCCCTCTAGGCAAAACCTTAAGTTACAAAAAGAGACAAAAACAGGAATATCCATTCCATTCAGCACAGCTTATTTTCTCAGCCATTTAAAGGAATCAGAATCTAACGCATATCTAGCTAGATTACTTACTAAGTTCTAAGACTCCATTCCTGTTCTGTCCCCAGCCAAAGCATCACACAGACAGAGAGAGAAGGGCTTTGTTTCTCCCTCCCCCCAGCTTTTGAAAGTATCTTGTCTCCTCATTGGTCATTTTGGTCAGGTGCCAGCGAGGTTATCCTAGCTTCTTAACCCTTTGCAGGTGAAAAGGTTTTTCCTCTGGCCAGGAGGGATTTTAAAGGTGTTTAGCCTTCCCTTTATATTTATGACAGCCACCATTGCCAGTTTTAATCTGAAATCATTCTGGTCACACAAAAAGGGGCAGCGTTTCACTTGCTACTGTATGAATTCCTCCACCCAGCCAGCGGGCAACAATGTTGGTCTGCTAGTTCTGATACTGGGAACCAATTTCCCCTGTGTTTAACAGATCCCACTAAATCAGCTGCACTGCACAGAGAAAGAGAAAGGGAGAGAATCTACCCCCTTCCCCCACAGCGACAGGAAAGACAGTCCAGAGTTTTGGGTGCTAGCCTGGGACCTAGGCGACCCAGGTTAAATTCCCACCTCTGCCACAGACTTCGTGTGTGCCACTTGATCTTTCCATGCCTCAGTTCCCCAACTGTATGGGGATCACAGGACTTGCAAGGGGATTGGGGAGATAAATGAAAGTTTGCGGTGCTCAGATACTACGAGGAGGGGGGCACAGAAATATCTAAAATAAGCAGGAGAGGGAACCAAGCCCCAGAGCGATTCAGTGACTTAGCCAAGACGTTTGTGACTGAGCCTGGAACTGAGCCGAGATCTCAAGTTCCCCCCCGCCCCCAACATAACACCAAGAACCAGACCGACTTTCCCACCGTTGGGCAGATGCTGGTAGAACAAGGATGATGAAAAGAAACAGATTCCAACAGAGATCGGCATGGGCCTGACATACAAAGGGAAGCCAAACATTTCTCTCTTTGTGTCAAATGCAGGTCAGAGTTTATGGGATTCACCTTTAGACGTGTGTAGGGTGCAGTTGGCGCTGGGAGAGCTGCTGGGGAGAAACCGTTCGCTAAGCTGGTTTTATGAAGGAAAGACTTTACTGAGAGGGGGATGGGAAGCGACTGATTAACCTTACGGGGCCAGGTGTGTTATGATGACAAGAACTACTCCCCCGGGCAGCATCTTGGGGACTCCCAAGGCCACAGTCCCAGGGCCTGGAGTGATTAGTGGGTTTACCGAGATTTTTTTTTTTTAAAATGAAGGCAGCACTGGCTGATTGCTCTGGTCCAGGAGGGTCAGGATACTTAATACTTAATGAAGTCAGCAGGAGTGGCCGGGTACCCCACGCCCCACAAGAACCAGCCCTTTGTGCTGCAGAGTAGCAGTCACTAACAGCAGTGGCTATAACAGCAGTTATCATGGTTGACTGATCACCTCCCCAAGGGCTTTCCAATCTTTAATTCCCCCTCCCCGGCCCCGCCCCCAAGGCCAGTGGAATTTTAGCCCCATTACAATACACTGCTATTTATCCAAATAGCACGGGCAAGATGGATTCCATTTGGATAATGGAGAAAGCAGCCCTTCACCCCAGTCCTCTCCCTCAGTCAGAAACAGCTGGACAGGGTTCAGACTTAGCTGTTGTCATCATGCATGTACAGTAACTGCACGGCAGCAGACTCCCCGGCACCCAGGCTCCTGCGGCTGCTTGGCTCGGTGCGTGCATGCCCCAGCATTGGCTCCTTCGGGCCGCCCAGGGAGCAGCACAGAGGCTGCGTCGAAGAGGGAGCTGAGCACCTCGGTTCTGCATAAGCTCGGGCGAGAGCTACAACGCTGACCAGGTGAAGAGGTGGGGAGGAGGGCAGAGAGCAATGAGTGGGGATGTGCATGCATAGGTGGCAGCGGAGTTCATGCCAGCAGTTGGGCAGGGGCTTTCACTAGGGGTTTGCACACCAGCAGCTGGGCAGGGGCTTTCACTAGGGGTTTGCACGCCAGCAGCTGGGCAGGGGCTTTCACTAGGGGTTTGCACGCCAGCAGCTGGGCAGGGGCTTTCACTAGGGGTTTGCACGCCAGCAGCTGGGCAGGGTAGCACATGGGCAGTTGTTTTTTGGGGGAGGGGGAGCAGACAAGGAACAGATTCAGATAACGCAGAGGTTCAGATAATCGGGTTTCAGACAAACAGGAGTATACTGTGTATAGGTGGGGAAAACCGAAGCAGAGAGGTGAAATGTATTACCCAAGGTCACAGGGGTGGTGTCAGACATCGGAATAGGGATCGAGAGCCCCTAGCTTCCCATCTTATTCTCAGCCACTGAACCCCATCTCTCTCCATTGCAATGTATCTTTTTGTGCCTGCGTGGGAAGAGGAATTTAATCAATAGAGGTTAATTTACTATCATCGAGTCCTACCAGGAGAGCCAATTCCTTTCAGCAACTGCTAGCTGGCATGCTCCTTTCATTCCTTCTGGTCCCAAATGATTGATCAATTTTTTTTTTTTTCAGAACAAGGCCGCAGTGCTCTTCACACAAACATCTCAGGTTTATTTATGTTTTTATTAACAGTCCCCACTAAGCAGAATTTTGTTGCCAGCCTGGAGAAAACATCAGTAACTAATTCATCCAGAAGGTAATTGGATGTCAGGCAGTGCTGTTAGACACTTAGCCGGCAGGCCGGATCTAGTACGCTGAAGGGGTTTCTCTCACTAACCCAATAGAATCAGACTCTACAGAATGGAAGCATTCATTTAAAAGTCTTTAGTCACTTTAGTTCATGTCAAGAAGGTTTTCCTGTTAACTGAGTGTAAGCCACTGCAGACTTCCGGAGTTCAGCCACTCCAAAACAATAGCTCAGAGCAAACAAGTCAATAGGGTGGTACCATTAAGCCTAACTGTGACACTGGCAAGCCAGATTTCCAAATAACCATGTAGAATTTTGTGCCTGGTTACGTATGCAGATGCCACAGCCGGGTGCTCAGACTGGGAAACTGCTTGGACAAGTGGCCAAACAAAGGGCAGAAAACAGCAGCGGTCCTAAAAGCACTCAACATAGTATTTGTCCCCCGCGCTTCACTTCCTAAGACCCCCATTCTGCAAGCTTCTCTAGGCAAGCAAAAGGGTCAGCCCACGCAGAGCAACTTGCCGAAGCTACATGAAGGCCACGTTCTATGATCCTTGTGCAAACCTCCTATTCGCTGCTAGATTTCGAGAGGCCTCTGTGACCCTAATTTTGTAGGCCCCACCTCCCACTTAAAAGTGTTAAAACCCTCATTTGGCCCTCTCCAACGGAGGAGTTTGAGACCCTGAAGTAAGAGCGGGGATCCTGGAGAAAAACAGACCTTTCCCAACCGTGTCCAGGAGAACTTCAGCCTGGCTTCTGGCTGCCCCATGCCTTGTGAACACAGAGTGAGGACCACAGTGATCAGCCTGTAGGGTTTTACTGCTGGTGAAGTTTACACAAACCATTTCTATTAATACCGATATCAACCCAGGGCCACAGGGTTGTGTGTTAAGTGAACTGATCTGCAGACAAGGCAGAGCCAAATGGGCTCCTGGCAAGTAGCCCCTGCAGCCCTCAGTGTTGCAAGGCTTTGGCAGCCTTAAACCCACTCTCCATCTGGGGATACGCAGCACATGGACCAGGTAGCGAGGAAGCTCTAGCATAGTAAAGATAATAAGGTTTAAATCCGATTCCCCAACAGGCAGGAACGCAGTTTAGTAATAAAACAGCTTTTTGCCCATTGACGCTAAGCTGGATTCAAATCCCATGTCAGACTGCAAACAAAAACACGGGGGTTTTATCACCGTCAGCCTCCGATGGAGATTTATCCATGAGACAAAACAGCAAGTGCAGAATTTGTTTGGTGCTGCTCAGGACTGAGATAGCAACAACGCCGTGGGCCAGGACTGAGATGCACCAGCAGAGCCATGTAAGGGGCCTGGGATAAGGGCAGCAATGATGCTGCAGGTGCAGAAAACTATTCAGTGCCTAGATGTACTACACCCAATTACAGCCATGGCTTTTAGTTCCTCACTAAATTCACTCACGACTGTTTGAAACAAACAAAAAAGGATCCCTTTAATTGTTCAATGTAAGACAATGCCACGCACCTGCCTCCTGTAATTATCAGTGCCCACTGTTCCTGGCAGCTGCCTCCCAGAAGTGCTCATGGATTATGGACTTAATCCCCAAGGCTCCAGCGCTCATCAGGAAGAGACAGAGCTGGTTTATGTTAGTCTTTCCCACTCTCTGACTTCTTGCCCACCCTCACCCCATGGCTCCTTGTTGAAGATCTGTAATGTTTTACGGCAAAGAGGTAGCGTGATGCCAAATCAAACCTAGGTTTCAGAGTAGCAGCCGTGTTAGTCTGTATCCGCAAAAAGAACAGGAGTACTTGTGGCACCTTAGAGACCAACACATTTATTTGAGCATAAACTTTCGTGGGCTAAAACCCACTTCATCGGAGCATCCCACGAAAGCTTATGCTCAAATAAATTTGTTAGTCTCTAAGGTGCCACAAATCAAACCTAGTAATTTATTGTAGGAAATGAATAGACTAGGAGAGGCGGGATTTAATGGGCTACCTTGAAAAGCAAAGGCTTTACAGAGGCTGGAGAGAGCAAAATCAAGGTAACTGATTTCTCTAGCACTCTTTCATCCCCAAAAACAGATCACAAAGCACTTCACAGACTATGAGTTTGATCCAAATCTGGCTGAAGTCAACAGAAAGACGCCCACTGACGTCAGTGGGATTTGGATCACGCCCTATATTTAGGAGGCACTCCAATGAACTGCAGCCTCTTCTGGGGTAAAAGGCAACACCGGGTTAAGAGCACCCAGCAATGCTACATGGCCATTTAGATGCTAGAAAAAAGTTTTCATTCATTCTGCCAGTTACTAAAAAAGAAAACCCTGTTAATGCAATGTTAAGGCTGCAGTGTTAAGGAATCAAAGTCAGACAATAAGGATGTTTAGACTGATTGAATCTCCTTATCTTTACCCCTTCCCCCATAGGCCCATGCACTGGGATACATTTAATAAATGTGATCACGTATTTCTCAGATACAACATAAGACACCTTAGCACCAGAGTGGAGGCGTATCAGCAAGACTGGCCCAGGACCTCCATCACTCACACCAAGCAAGGTGCAGCTGGGTAAGGCAAGCTCTTACTGAATTTACGGCACGACTGTCACCTAGGGTCTAATGGAATCCACAGTGAAGTATTGTCCTTTTAACTACATCTCTCTCTGTTTTTAATATTTTACCATTTTTTGTACAAATGGTTTTGTAGTTCAACAGAAATACAGCATTATCCAGAGAACACAGCTTCTTACCTCATGACTTCATAAACCCCACATTTGGGAATGCACAGGTGAGCTACGACGACTGCATGCGCAACTGCAGTAATTGAGCATCCAAATGACCAGCACAGTAATTAATGGGGCAATAGCACATGGCATGGTATTTCTGAAAGCACAGGTCTAGATCACTTGGTTACAGGCAACAAATATGCCCATTACATTTATCTGCACTACAGAGCAGAGTCATGGAACCGCAGGTAAGCCTCAGACCAACTTTCCACTACAAGTCCCTACATCTAGCATTGGTTCTACTGGCACCTCCACTGGGGAAGAATTTCCTTAACGGGGTCAAAACCTCATTTTGAGGCACCAATCGAGCATCACCCAGGTGTGATGCAGCTGGTACTTGGAACTGCTGCATGGTAAAAACGCAGTTGGCATTTCAAACCAATACAGAGTTTGAAGAATAATTCCTATAAGATGTGAAGAACTAGCTTGATGCAAACAGAGGATACTTACAAAGTGCTTTCTCCAGTTTGTTTGCTTTTCACTCTAACGGCGTTGAGTGTTGCGTGCAGTGAACATTGTTTCCCAATTAATAAATGGGCTTTCAAAGTCTTTTGGTGATGCTTTTGCATGCCATCTCCTCATGCCTGTTTGAAGTGTGCTGTAATTTGCCAGGAAATCTTCTGAGAGCAACTTCCTCAGAGGCAGAGCCCATCACATGCTCCAGCTGCTATCACAAAGCAGCCACTTGAACTCTCATTAACTAGAATGCTTCAAAATGCAATACATTCGCATCTTGGTGAGGACAAGGTTAGTAGCGAGGAACAACTGTCTAGAACACTCAAGCGCGTTCTTTTAGGGGAAGAGTAATTGTTGTTAGCATTTTGAAAAGCAGGATGGGCAGAAGGCGCTGAAGTATTTTTTACAGGAGGGAAGACAAGGGGAAGCTTGCAGTAGGAGGTAGCAATTATTTCGACCTTCTAAATATTGCAAGGGATGTGCTCCTGCGTAATTCAGAAGCCATCCCCCACTGGCTCGTCTTCCTGCCAACCACCCATCCTCCTCCAATTCTGAAAGCTCACAAAACTTTAGACATTTCTAGATTCTTTCCACACACTCACTCCCTCAAGTCTTACTGCTCTAGGTGCCAGCTAAAGACCAGAAACAAGATGGTGCATCGGCTGCCCCAAGCCACAGCCAAAGCTCAATGGTTCATAATGCCCAAGATGCCAGCTGTCTCCTATTTTGAAGCACAAGTGCCATGTTAGTGGCTTTCTGTTCTTGGGAAACAGTTGCTTAAGGAAGTCCTGCATGTCCTCCTAAGTATCTCAGCTGTTTCAGGTCATTTCCGTCAGAAGCCTCAGAGCAGTACCATCTGGTTTTGATTATTCACCGCACTTTAACTTCCCAAGCTGCTCCGTAGCTTCATTTTTATAGTCTTCAATTTCTGTTATAGCCACTCCAATTTGCTTTAAAAAGAGTGCCCTTGAAATGGAAACTCCTCATTGTCCTCTAAAGAGAGACTGACATAAAAGAATACTCCTCTGGTACTTCAACGATCACTTATCTCTGGCTGGTCTAGGCCAGTAGCTCTCAACCAGGGGTCCAGGCCTCAAGCAGGTTTCAGGGGGGCCTCCAAGCAGGGCCAGCATTAGACTCGCTGGGGCCCAGGGCAGAAAGCCGAAGCCCCATCGCATGGGGCTGAAGCCCAGGTCCCTGAGCCTCACCACCCATGGCTGAAGCTGAAGCCTGAGCAATGTAGCTTCATGGGCACCCCTGGAGCATAGGGCCCCAGGCCATTGCCCTGCTTGCTACCCCCTAACGCCAGCCCTGGCTTTTATATGCAGAAAGCCAGCTACAGTGGCACAGGTGGGCCATGAAGTTTCTATAGCATGTTGGCGGGGGGGGTGTCTCAGAAAGCAAAAGGTTGAGAACCCCTGGTCTAGGTAGCCCACAGTCACACACGCAGACTCTCTGCTTCAACATGTAAAGAAATTATAGACGTTGCCTTGATCTCTTTACCTGGTTCTCCTGGAGTCTCTTTAAACCCCACTTTTTTTTTTTTTTTTTTTTTACACTTCCGATTTGAACCTTTACAGGCACAGTTGTTTAATACGTCAATGGCATTTGGACAAAGATTTCTGTATTTCTGAAAGAAGAATTTGTAGCCTTACAGCCTTGAACTTTTCTGCTTTTGTCTATTTCTACAGACAGTTCCAACACTAACCTGCTGTGTGATCTTGGGCAAGTCAATTTACCTCTCTGTGGTTCAGCTTACCCATGTATAAAATAGGAATACTATGTTACTATCTCTTGGGGTGCTGTTTGTAGGTCGTAGTAAGGTAGGGAGGAAAATCTTGGCACCTTCCAGTTATTGAACTTTCCCATTCAGCCTGATTTTATAACCCATTTCCCACATCGTTTTCAAGATTACACTTTCATATCTACCACCATCTACTTCCTTTGGTATTTCTGGGTCTAGCAGCCATCCATCCATCCTTGACCCTCATTCTCAGTGGACTGGCTTGGAATGAAGGGTTCTTACATTTTCAAGCTACTCTATCACCCTTTATATTCTCATGCAGGGAATTTGCTGTATTTGCTCTGTTGTTGACATAGCAACCAAGAATTTTTTTCTGAGAGTATATTACACCACCGTTAAAAATAAAATAAAAGATCTCTCCTCTGGCTGAGATCACCTCTTGTCCAATCACAAAGAGAAGAGCTATACCACAGTACCACCTCCCAGGGCAGGAGGCAGATGCATCTCTAAAGGACCTGCCAACACAGAAGTCCAGAAACTATTGTCTGCTTACAATGGTGCAGTTCTTTCCCATCCTGCCTGGATTCCTTACCCAACGAAGGGCAGAAAAGGAACGAGAAACAAAGAGAGGTAAGAGTAGCTCCCCACCGCCTCCTTCTCAAAGACAATTTAACTTCAGAATCAGTATGTTGCCATGCGTTGCAGGTTGGCTGCTTTCACTAAAATAACTGAGCGTGTTGAAGCACATTCTCTCTTCCCCAAGCCTCTGCCTAGGGCTCCTTTAGGCACCTGTGGAATGTCAGAAAAACAAACACATCATTAGCCTGTCAGACCCCAAAACAACACAGGCTGGAGAGGTGTCTAGTTTCTCAAGACGGACTCCTCAGGACCACGTGAGCAAGGGGGACATGGCCATTTCTGGATGCTGCTGCTGCACACGGCTGAAGTAGAAGAGCTTCAAGGACATGCAGGTGCCACGTGTCCACCAAGTCCCACATGATGCCTGGCCAGATTACTGGGCACATTCCAACTGGATACAAATAATCTAACCACCAATTACCAAACAGATTTAGAACTACACAAAGAATTGCAAAAACTGGGGCCAGCCTGGCAGCTTCATGGCACAACAGAATGAGCTGCCCTGATAGACAAAATCCAAAACCTGACCCTCACTAACGCATGCAATCAGCACTGCATCTAGGGGCCATATTCCCAAGTTATGAATCACATAACTGAAAAGGACCACATCTGAAAAGGACCACATATCCTCCATCCCTTACAACAGCTTCCTTGCTTGGTTGTCTCAGACACATGCTGCCAACCATTCTGCAGGCCTGGAGGGAACCTCTGTGCAAAGAGACTGCCGCCGTGGAACTCGACTAGCACCCCAGCAGTGACAAGACCGGCAGATCATGAACTGTGCTGCTAGGGAATGCGACAGCCAAGAGTCTGTTGTCAAGAATTTGCAGTGCTGGCTGAGAATGCTTTCACGCTAGGGTCTTACAGCTGCATCGTCCCTGCTGATCGCAGCTGTCATGGTGGATGGTGGGGAGAGGGCTCTAAAAAAGACTGCCTTGGCACAGCAAGGACAGGTTTGGAATTGCACAGGGAACTAATGCAGTGTGAAGCACCAGCGCAATGTGTAGTCAGTCTCTGTTTAGCAGGTGACCCACTGTGTGTCGGACCAGCTAATACTTCTGTGGGGCCTTAGCCATAAAACCCAGGTAGAGCCTGTTGCAATAATCTCTCCTGGACGGAGGCCTGTCTCGCTAGGACTCGGTGCTCAGCTGAAGGAAGGGGGCACATCCAGCTAGCCTCAAAAGTGAAGCAGCACCGCTGGTTACTGCTATTGGGGCATCAAGGAGTAGCACTGAATCCTGTAGGACATGAAGGCCAAGCCCCACCTTGACCACCAGAGGATAGGCATCCTCAGAGGGAGGGATCAAAGCTCCTGACAGTTCCTAAAAATGCTTCTCCTCTTTGCCAGCCTCCCTTTGGTTTTACCCAGGTTGGGAAGAGTCAGCTGCTTTTTATCCCCCTATCTAGCCACTCAGGCACTGGGACAATTGCGTAAGTGGAGTTTAGACTGGAGTCTGTCCTCACTTCCAGGAACGGCAGCAGGTGGGAGCACTGTGGAGGCGGCACATGCTCGGACCCTGGCAACGAAAGGACGAAGATGATGTCAAGATATCAGTCAAGGACCCCAAACTAGGCCACATCAGGATGACATTAACAGGCTCAACTCTCACTACCAAGACAACCAGTCACTAACAATGTGTCCACAGGGGTAACACACACATACCATCATTAAGGGTCAGATGTTACCCCTGCGTATAGCAACCGTCGTCTCCCCTGTAGAAAAGTAACTACAATAGTCAAGAAATAGGTACCACCTTCCAAAGCACAAAGGAACCGTATTTGCACAGAAGTTGTTCCTGGTATTGCCTTGTTGTTCCTCCTTTCCAATCTATTGCTAGGCAGGTTTGCCATCTTATTTTTTGTGTACGGAATCTGAAGACTGGTTGTTTTGACCTGACCCATAACATCCTGTCATAAACCAGGGGAGAGTGCACGTTCACAGCCCTGGCTTCCTGCAACTCCTCCCAGGAAATAATTCTCTGCAAGCAGCACTGTGGGGAGTTGTAATTCTTAAGGATGACTAAGTGCTGAAATGCCAGCAGCGGATTAATTACAGCCTTGTGAAGTTTAATTGCTAGCATGTCTGGTTAAGTCACAGGTCACTCCTTTCACTCTCCTCCCCCCGCCATGCATTCTTTGACATTCCTGACGAGCCACAAGCCCAGTTTGCAGAACTGCAGTATAATTTCCAAGCTCAGAGCATTTCCTTCATGGGGTGGAGATTTAAATCATCAGTGAATGATAGTTTATGGGAATCTGAGGCATTAGATCAATAGTTGCAAGAACAGCCCCTACCTTACGTAAGTAACCTGCTTTTTCCAAATCACAGAAAGTGATAGATAGGAAGGGCCAAAGTCCCCACCCACACCCATCCTTTGCAATTGCAGGACATCGACCATGTGAGTGACAGCACACAATTGATCCTCACTGTTGTTTCCTGATCAACAGTCTGGAGAAA
Organism: Chelonia mydas; assembly: GCF_015237465.2. Taxonomy (NCBI): domain Eukaryota; kingdom Metazoa; phylum Chordata; order Testudines; family Cheloniidae; genus Chelonia; species Chelonia mydas. The sequence continues at coordinate 257,046,934 of NC_057850.1, forward strand.
GTGGGAAATAAAACACACAAGCTCCTTGCCACTATGTTCAAGGTGAATCACCAGAGTCAAGTTTGGTGATTAAAGATGCATGGGAGCAAGAATTGCCATGGGTTTGACACTTTTGTATAGAGGCCTATTCTACACTCACTTTTGTGGTGGTATCTTACAGCACAAAAGCTTGAGGAGAGAGGAGAAATAGAAGGTTTCTTAGGCCTTGGCTACACTTGCGAGTTGGTGCGCATTAAATCAGACCCGGGCACCCTAACTCCTGAGGTGTTCACACTGGCAAGGCTCGTAGAGCACCTGGACTCCGGGGCTGGAGCGCCCCTGGTAATCCACCTCCATGAGAAGCATAGAGCTTGCTGCACCCCAGCTGGAGCGCCGCAGCGCCAGTGTGGACGTCTTGGTCTATTGAAGTGCTCTGATCGGCCTCCAGGAAGTGTCTCTCAATGCCTGTTCTAGCCACTCTGGCCATCACTTTGAAGTCTACTGCCCTGCCCTCAGGGGACCAACCATCAGACCCGCCCTTTAAATTCTCTGGGAATTTTGAAAGTCCCCTTCCTGTTTGCTCAGCCAGGTGTGAAGTGCTCTCAGCGCATCTTTCCATGTGACCATGCCTCCACGCGCAAGGCGATCCCCAGTATGGAGTAATGGCGAGGTGCTGGACCTCATCAGCATTTGAAGGGAGGAAGCTGTCCAATCCCAGCTGCGCTCCAGCCATAGGAATTACGATACCTACGGGCAGATATCAAGGGCCGTGATAGAATGGGGCCATGACCAGGGTGCAGTGCAGGGTTAAAGTGAAGGAGCTGTAGAACACGTACCACAAAGTGCGGGAGGCAAACCGCCGCTCCGGTGCTGCCCCCACGACCTGCCAGTTCTACAAAGAGCTGGACGAGATACTGGGGGCGACCCCACCTCCATGCTGAAGAGCACCATGGACACTTCAGAGGCTGTGGCAGCCCAGAGTGCAACAAGGCAGGAGGAGGAAAGCAGGAGCAAGGGTGCCGAGGAGGGGGGGGGGGCCCAGAGCCAGAGGATGGCTGGGATGCATGCAGCCAGGAGCGGTTTTCAAGCCAGGAAGAAGGTAGCCAGTCACAGCGGACGGTGCTTGGGGAAGAACAAACAGCAGAGGAGGTGCCCAGTAAGCAGCTTTTAATTTTGAGAAGGGAGTTGTTGGGTGCGGGCTGTTGGGGCAAGAAGGGCTGCAGAAAGAAGGAAGGGTTAGGGCTGCGTGCATGCCTAGATGCGGAATAGGCCGTTGACGTGCTCTCTCACATGGCAGTAATCGGCCTCAGTGATCTCATCGAAGGTCTCATGCAGAAGCTGGGTAATCCACTTGTGTAGGTTCCCTGGCAGAGCTACCGTGCTTCTTGTCCCAGTAAGGGTAACATACGCTCGCCACTGTGCCATGGGGATGGGGGGAGAGAGAGAGACCATTGCTGCACACAGGCAAGCCGCATAAGGGCCAGGGCGGAAGCCGCATTGTTGCAGAAGACCCTCCCTTGCTTCCCAGGTCACCCTCAGCAGCCAGATATCTTCCAGGGCGAACTCAGCCTGTGGAAAACGTGGGGACAGTGAGCATAGGGGCCCCCTGCAGCTGTTGGCTCTCCCCAAGGCACAGAACCCCAGACGACAATATGGCCCTGGAACAATCAGTCCCCCCTGCCCCTGTGGTTACTCCCCATTTTGGGGCTCTTGTGGGTTATGTGCACTTGCCTTGGGACAGGCAGTTTGTGCTATTGTGTGCACTGTGCTTGTCTTCAAGATCGGCAGAATCGTTGCTCTGTCAAGTGTGAACAATGGTGCCTCTGTAAAATGTTGCATTTTGGCTTTACAGATGCAATCTTGAGATCCCAGCCGTCCTTGTTATCAACGGCCGAAAGGCTGCACAGAATCACGAAGTGGCCGTGAAGAAGCAAGGAGGACCTTCTGCATGAAGTCATGCAGCAGCCCCTTACTGAACATCAAAAAGTACAGGAGTGGCAGGAGACCGAAAGGAGGGTCCGGCTAGGAGAATGCAGATCGCCGGCAACAAACCACGGAGCGGCTCCTAAGCACTATGGAGCGCTAAGCAGACTCGATGCAGGCGCTCATAGCACTACATACAAAGCAGATCCGCGCACCCCCCCTCCCCCGCAGCTCTTGTCCCAAAACTCTTTCCCTTGCGTCCCCATGTCACCACCAACATACTTTCCCCTATACCCAGTTTTGTATCGCCACCAGCTGCCTCCAACACCTGTAGCTTCACCACCCGGCCCTGCAAACTACGACCCTTACCCACTGCACTGGACCTCCACCACCATGCAGTGTAGCCATCCTGAAGTGCAGCACCCATTGCATGTTACTCCAGACAGACAGGCTGAATATGATAACAGGACATACGCAAATCTGTGATTGTTCCGTTCCCCCCCCCCCGCACCTCCCCCCATGCGGCATGCCATGTGTGTTTCTCCAGCGGTTGTGTTTCTTTTCAATAAATGATTTTTTTTGTTTTGGAAACATTCTTTATTGCATTAAGTAAAAGATACCGTAGCCCAGGAAAGCAACAGGTACTGCTTGTCAGTGCATCATACGTAGCAAACACAGATGCCTGCTAGCATTGGAACCACTGCACTTCACTCCCCTGCAGGTCACCAAACTTTACTGGTGGCTTTCAGCATTGAATTGCTCCCTCAAGGCATCCCTAATCCTTAGGGCCCAGCGCTGGGCCCCTCTAATAGCCCTGGTCTCTGGCTGTTCAAATTCAGCCTCCAGGCATCGAACCTCAGCGGTCCATGCCTGCGTGAAGTTTTCACCCTTCCCTTCACAAATGTTATGCAGGGTACAGCACGCGGCTATAACCATAGGGGATGTTGTAACGGCCAGGTCCAGCTTCTCATACAGACAGTGCCAGCGGGCCTTTAAACAGCCAAAAGCACACTCAACAGTCATTCTGCACCGGCTCAGCCTGTTGAACCTCTCCCTGCTGCTGTCAAGGCTCCCTGTATACGGTTTCATGAGCCATGGCATTAAAGGGTAGGCAGGGTCTCCAAGGATCACAATGGGCATTTCGACTTTCCCTACAGTGATCTTCTGGTCCGGGAAGAAAGTCCCGTCTTGCAGCTTCCTGAACAGGCCAGTGTTCCGAAAGATGCGTGTGTCATGCACCTTTCCAGACCAGCCTGCGTTAATGTCCGTGAAACACCCACAGAGATTCACAAGCGCCTGGAGAACCATCAAGAAATATCCCTTCCGATTAACGTACTTGGTGGCTAAGTGGTCTGGTGCCAGAATTGGAATATGTGTGCCATCTATCGCCCCCTGCAGTTAGGGAAACCCATTTGTGCAAAGCCATCCACAATGTCACGCACATTGCCCAGAGTCACAGTTCTTCTGAGCAGGATGCGATTAATGGCCCTGCACATTTCCGTCAACACAAGTCCAGCGGTCAACTTTCCCGCTCCAAACTGGTTAGCGACCGATTAGTAGCTGTCTGGAGTAGTCAGCTTCCAGACTGCAATCGCCACGTGCTTCTCCACCAGGCAGGGCAGCTCTCAGTCTCGTGTCCTTGCACCGCAGGGTGGGGGCGAGCTCCTCACACAGTCCCATGAAAGTGGCTTTTCTCATCCGAAAGTTCTGCAGCCACTGCTCGTCATCACAGACTTGCATGACGATGTGATCCCACCCCTCAGTGCTTGTTTCCCGAGCCTGAAAGTGGCCTTCCATGGTGGTGAGCATGTCCACGAATGCCACAAGCAATTTCACGTTGTATGCGTTATGCGTGTCGACATCACCGTCGGACTCCTCACTGTCACTCTGTAGCTTAAGGAGTAACTTGACTACAACTCGTGATGTGCTGGCAAGACCCATCAGCATATTCCTCAGCAGTTCGGGATCCATTCCCGCAGACCAAAAGGGAAGACAGAGCGCGCAGTACAAAAACTGTTAAAGATGGTGCCAAACGTGGACGGAAGCACAGGGATTGCAGGGATGCAAAGCGATGCAGCAAGGGTCACTGGGACAGGACCCAGGATGCCCCGCGCCCCCTCTCCCCCTTCCCACAAGCCTCAGCGCCAGAATGGGAAGAGGTGCTCTGTGGGATAGCTGCCCATAATGCACTGCTCCGAATGCCGCTGCAGGTGCCGCAAATGTGGCCACGCCACTGCGCTTGCAGCTGACAGTGTGAACACACGGCAGCGCTTCCCCTGCTGCGGTCTCCGAGGCCTGGTTTAACTCCTGGCACTCTACATCTGCAAGTGTAGACAAGGCCTTAGCCTAGAGTTTGTCAGGAAAATGGAAAAACACCCAACTAGCAAATATCAGAACAGTGCACGTTGAGTACTTTTCTGTCTATACTGTATGGTTTAAAATAAAGCTGCTGAAGCTTATGGTTAAGAACTCTTCAAAGCATAACTGTTTAAATAGACTTACCACAGCAGAAGGGGAATTGCCCCAGTTACCAGGCTGGCTCAGAAGTGTCAACCAGCAACCAGATTCTTGGAAATCAGAATTATTGGAAATTCGCAAAATTCTCAGAAACCTAGGGCAGCAGAAGCACTTCAAGGACATACTGAAAGTACTCCTTAAAAAGGGAGGCATCAACCCTACAAAGCTTGGTGTGGAACAGAACACAGTGGCGTCACACCATGCACCAAGCCACAGCCCACTTTGAGGAGAACAGACGTGCTCATGAGACAGAGACGTGACAAAGGAGGAAAGAAAGGGCACAACACTCCAGCCAACAACTATGTCTCCTCTAAGATCACACCTGAAAATCTGCAGGGCACGAATTGGGCACCTCAGCCACCTAAAAATCCACCAATAAACCCCTTCGGCAGACCTCATCCTTGCGTTGAGGGATATACAAAGAAGAGATTCTTTGAAAGTAGCCCCATTAATAAGGTAAGAAAACCCAGCAAGAATTCACCAGGGTTTGAAGCACTATACGTGCAGCTTTAAAAAAAGTCTTCCGTGCTATTTAAACCACAGTGACAACTCCAGAATGGTCCCAGCCAAGAGGGTCAGTTTGGTGGGATTTGTAGACTAACACAAGTATCTTTTTTCCTTTTGGTACTCATCTGACCCCAGTACCACCTGAGTGCCTCAGTATCTTTAATGTATTTATCCACATAGCACCCATGTGGGTAGGGCAATGCTGTCATCTCCAATTTTATAGATGGGGAACTGAGGCATAGAAACTAAATGACTTGCCCAAGGTCACAAGGAAGGAAGTATGTGGCAAAGGAAGGACTTGAACCTGGGTCACCCAAGTCCTAGGCGAATGCCTTGTAGCCTGGGAACCATCTTCTCAGTTCAGGTTCTCCAAGGTTTGTAGCACATGTGCAACAGTTATCCAATGGGCTAGAAAAATTCTCTTTAAAGCAACTTATCTAATGATCACCTGGATTTTAAACAGAGTTATTCAACAAAAAGATGATTGCCACATTCTTTGTGGTATATAAAAACGACCATTCTGTCAGACCAATGGTCCATCTAGCCATGAATCCTGTCTTCCGACGTTCCGACGGTGGCCAATGACAGATGCTTCAAAGGAAATGAACAGAACAGGTCAATTAACAAGTGATCCATCCCGTCATCAAGTCCCAGCTTCTGGCAGTCAGAGGCTTAGGGACACCCAGAGCACTGAGTTGTATCCCTGACCATCTTGGCTAATAGCCATTGATGGACCGATCCTCCATGAACTTATCTAATTCTTTTTTTAACCCAGTTACAATGTTTGGCCTTCACAACATCCCCTGGCAATGAGTTCCAGAGGTTGACTGTGTGTTGTGTGAAGAAGTACTGCCTTTTGTTTGTTTTAGACCTGCTTCCCAGTAATTTCATCAGGTGATCCCTGGTTCTTGTGTTGTGTGAAGGGGTAAATAACACTTCCCTAGTCACTTTCTCCCCACCAGTCATGGTTTTATAGACCTCTCTCACATCCCTCCTTAGTCATCTCTTTGCCAATCTGAACTGTCCCAGTCTTTTTAATCTCTCCATGTGGAAGCGGTTCCAGACCCCGAATCAGTTTTGCTGCTCTTCTCTGTACTTTTCCCAATTCTGAAGTATCGTATTTCAGATGAGGCAACCAGAACTGTATGCAGTACTCAAGGTGTATGTATATCATGGATTTATATAGAGGCATGATGATATTTTCTGTTTTATTATGTAGCCCTTTCCTAACGGCTCCTAACACTTACTTTTTTTTTTTCTTTTTTTTTTTACTACTGCTGCTCATTGAGGCGATGTTTTCAGAGAATTATCCACTCTTTCTTGGAGTGTTTACAGCTAATTTAGACCCTATCATTTTGTGTGCATCGTTGGGATTATGCTGTCCAACGTGCATTACTTTGCATTTATTAATTCAGCCACATAGCAACCTGGTAGCTACACTACTGGCAACACGTAATCCTCTCTCCCAACCACAAGTGCAGCCGGAGGTACACCCGGCCAAAGACAGCCAGAAGGGAGCTTAGCAAAGCTTGGTGAGGAGGCAGGCAACTAAATCATTTTCTTCCAATGGTTTTCACAAGGAAACCAAAGCTGGCGGCTCGGTTCTCTTTTTTCAGACTCAGGTCAGTCACGTTGGTTAGACAATACATCCAGGGTGTAAGTGTAGGTCACAAGATTATTTAGTGGACAATTACAATTCACTTGCCTGGATCAAGTTTTTGGTTGTCTTCAACTCCAGACAACAGGGTTTTTCTTAGCCTGCTGCATAGCCTCTACAGTGCTACAGAAATGCTCCTATAACCTTAACTATGGTACAGCTAGCAGCTGTCCCAGAAGCCTTGATTTCTAGAGCCTACTGCTTCTCAAGTTCAGGATCAACCCGATCAGCCTACCTTTCGTGACGAGCCAGACTCACAAGCACTATAGCAGTACACACACTAGTCCCTGTTTCAAGGGGCTGGGGTAAATCAGAGACACTACTGGAAGATGCAAATCTAGAATGAAAGCAAGGTATCAGTTTCCTAAGAATTCCAAAGAATATTTGTCTGGAAAAGGAGTGAGCCAATAGTGAAATTCTTAAGTACATCAAAGAAGTTTAATTGCAAAGCTAATATCTCTATCAGCTGAAGACTTAAAACTGAATTTGAGATTCAAACATCCACTACAGAGAAGAGACTGTTCTAATTTGCCTTGCAAAGTTACATTTGGATCCTGACAACACAGAGTAGTTGGAGAGACACACACAAGGGTCTTGCAATCTATTGGATCGTAATAGCTACAGAAAGCAAACTTTACTCTTTTTACAACAAATTGTGCCTTCAAAAGCATGCGACCCCCACTGACCTAGCCCCAAGCATGTACCTGTGGGCAGAGTTAGGCCCATTGATACAAAACGAACTTCTGACAGGGAGCAGTTGGTGTCACACTTAAAGCTTTCTTCTCTTGTACAGCTACTCTGAAGTTTCACGGACACTACACAAGTGGAAAACCCCTTTGGCCTTTATGGCACCAGCCAAAGGTCAGGAGATGACAAGAGTTTCCAATAGTCCCTGGAGGAGAAGGTGGTTTGCCAACTCCAAAGTACACAGGCTGAAGGTTTGGTATGAAACAATGTGACTTCTGGCACAGTTCGAGCGCTGCCTGACAAGACATCAACATTTAAAAGGGAGGAACCATAGGGCTGCAAGTCAAGAGAGGCTGTTTTTACGTCACTGTTAGGGCTCTCCAAAGAGAACATTAATATCATTAGAAACCAGGGTGTGGATGTCAGAACGCATTACTGATGGCACAATAACGCCATCTCGTATGGCAGAGATGCCACAGGTCTGACACGTCTAGTCACAGCGTCACAATATGCTGCATCATCTTGTCGCTCACTCAGTATATCAAGTGGCAGAGGGCTGGAATGTAATAGCAGCTCATTCATTATTCACCAAGCTCTATACCTTCAACTCTTGGCCTGTCAGCTCACTTACCTTCTGCAGGGCCCCTCTACCCGTTCAGGTACAAGAACAGTTTGATACACAAGTCTGCCTCTTCGCCATGTTCCATCCCAAGAGCCGCTCTCAGCCCCAGTGCAGAATGACACCCGGGCGGTCCTTGCACACCGCACTTCCGCAGCAGAATTGAAACGGACCAGGGACACAGTAGTGTCACTCTGCTCCTGTCAGCACCATTGAGCAAGTGTTCATGTGCAGAGGCAACAGTTCAAATGCAGCTCCCCAGCAGGGGGATTTCTGCACTGCCAGATGGTGAGGAAGAACGTAAAATTCCCTTGATCGCACTAAATTCAAAGCCCCCCCGCCCCCCCCCCGAGTCCTCTGTTGGGACCTGCAAATACTTATTGGTGGCAAAACCAACTATAGAGTCAGTGGATTTTGCCAAAAAAGGAAAGCCTGTAGTTGATCAACTTTGTCTTTACACCATGTAGTTACAAGGAAAGCGCAGCAGCAGGCCACAATTAATGTGAGCCCCATTTGGCCTCTGGGCCTTCACTCATGGGTGCCAAAAATAACTCCATGTTTAAGGAGTGTCAGGAGGAGACAAAGATATAACCATGGAAGAAGGCTACATTGTGTTCAGATTCTGATAATCCTCTGTTTGGGATGGCCTTCCCCTTGTGTGTCAGTCCCTAAGGGTATGTCTACACAGCAACTAGACACCCATGGTTGGCCCGTGCCAACCAACTCGGGCTTGCAGGGCTTGGGCTGCGGGGCTGTTTCACTGCTGTGCAGATGTCTGGACTCAGGCTGGCGCCCAAGCTCTAGGACCCTGTGAAGTGGGAGGGTCCCAGGGCTCCAGCTGGAGCCTGGAAGTCTACACAGCCATGAAACAGCGCAGCACCCGAGCCAGCAGGCACTGGCCAGCCATGGGTTTTCCTTTGGTGTGTAGACATACCTAGAGTTATTCCTAAACAGAAGGGCTGTTTGCATTTCCTAAAGTGTCTGAAACGGAAAATTTCTTACTGATAATTTCTTTTTTGCTAGGCCTACACTGTCTGTGGTTTTTCACTGTAGTCCCTCAATGTCAGATAATCTTCACTGAGAGAGAGTAAATTCACACTAAGATATCTGGGCACTGGAAGCCAAGGAAAGATCCTAATTAGCAAACCATGGAAAGCAGCACAAAGAGAACACATAGTCAGAGACATCCCTCTGAAAAATAAACAAATTACTTGTGTTTGGTGGCATCCTCTTCGTCATCTTCTCTAAACTGCTTATTCTCAGGTTCACCATTGTCCTTATTCTGCAAAAGGAAAAAGTTTCTGTCAAACTTCTACTTTCCAGAATTATGCACAGTAACAAAAGAATGGATTAAAAAGAAAAGGAGTACTAGTGGCACCTTAGAGACTAACCAATTTATCTGAGCATAAGTTTTCGTGAGCTACAGCTCACTTCAGAGCCACATTGAAGAGAGGACACAGGACAGATATGCATACCAGTGTTCTCTATAATTTAAATCTGACTTGCTTTTAGGCAAAGATAGCTGCAATTTTCACTGTGTCTAGTTTGCACCAAAGACAAGGAAAATTCACGAATATTCTCCTTATTTCTGGCTGTCCAAGCCAATTCAGTGAGCGAACAGCAAGCCATGGTAAATTCTAAGCTCAGAGACCTGGTCTGCAGTAGAAACCTTGTTTCAAACAACAGAGTAATGTTGATTGTAGGGCATTGTAGGGCAAAGGACAATGCAGTAAACTGGTAACAGCTGTGTACAGCTTCACCAAGTCACAAGGTTGGGGAGGAGATCTGAGTTTGGATCCTGAGCTCCCCTGGCTAGGAGGGAAGGCTGAATTCTATTCTGGCCAATAAGTGAAGTGATAGTAACTGGATCTGAAGGGAGTTACATGTTGATAGGAAGAGTCCTATTACGTCCATCTCCCTGTGAGTGCAGGATTATTCCCTAGCATACAACCAGGCTGTGTTTACACTAGCCTGCTTTCTGAAACATATCCCACGTGTGCTAGCAATGGGTCAGCTAAGCCAGTGAAAGCAACAATGGGAGTGCGCTGCTTTTAGACAGGGCTCCAGGCAGCTGTGGACTTCTTTATCACTTAAAATAACTACGTAGGAAGTTCCAACAGGTTTACAAATCATTACTACGTAAATCAGAAACAAAGCATTAATGATTACAAACACTGAGCTTATCTTTTTTAGAGAAACATTACACAGTAATGGAATAATCAAATCTTAGTGCGGGGGGAGGGATAGCTCAGTGGTTTGAGCATTGGCCTGCTAAACCCAGGATTGAGAGTTCAATCCTTGAGGCGGCCATTTGGGGCAAAAATTGGGATTGGTCCTGCTTTGAGCAGGGGGTTGGACTAGATGACCTCCTGAGGTCTCTTCCAACCCTGAGATTCTATGCTTCTATTTAGTAGTGTGTTACCATATTAGAGTGAGTCACCTTCCGCTAGCCATGCTGTGTTTTCTGGTGATTGTAGCGAGGGCAACTACTGAATCTACTCATTTATCAAACCAGCCATATCCACCAACCTTAATATTAAAAAAATTGGATACGTGTGCTAGGATTTATTTGCAGGGGAATGTACTTTGAATAATCAATAAATGGTAACCAAACATCTAAGTATTTATTGGCCCCTCTGTTTTGTTGAGTATGATATTGATGCATTATTCTTTCCATAACAATGCCCCATATTTTTTGGAGCCATTCCTTTAATGTGGGGCTTTTTCCCCCCTCTAATGAGGCGCTATGAGTAACCTAGCAGCTATTAGCAGATGTGAAATTAATTCTTTGAACCTGACCAATTCCGCCAAGAGGATTATCGAAGGATCATTTGGTAATCCTCCTGGGCTTTTTGGTAATCATTTGGTAATTGTGACATTATCTAATTAAAATCATGCAAATCAAGATTTGTGAGAGTGATGGGTCGTCCTTCAGGATAGGTTGTAGATCCTTGATGATGCGTTGGAGAGGTTTTAGTTGGGGGCTGAAGGTGACGGCTAGTGGTGTTCTGTTATTTTCTTTGTTGGGCCTGTCCATCACTCTCACAAATCTTGGGAGACAGGCCAGTCCTTGCCTACAGACACAGCCCCCCAACCTGAAGCAAATACTCACCAGCAACCACACACCACACAACAAAACCACTAACCCAGGAACCTATCCTTGCAACAAAGCCTGTTGCCAACTGTGTCCACATATCTATTCAGGGGACACCATCATAGGGCCTAATCACATCAGCCACACTATCAGAGGCTCGTTCACCTGCACATCTACCAATGTGATATGTGCCAGCAATGCCCCTCTGCCATGTACATTGGTCAAACTGGACAGTCTCTACGTAAAAGAATAAACGGACACAAATCAGATGTCAAGAATTATAACATTCATAAACCAGTTGGAGAACACTTCAATCTCTCTGGTCACTCGATTACAGACCTAAAGGTCGCAATATTACAAGAAAAAGACTTCAAAAACAGACTCCAACGAGAGACTGCTGAATTGGAATGAATTTGCAAATTGGATACAATTAACTTAGGCTTGAATAGACACTGGGAGTGGATGTGTCATTACACAAAGTAAAACTATTTCCCCATGTTTATTTCCCCCCACCGCTCCTCAGACGTTCCTGTTAACTGCTGGCAATGACCCACCTTGATTATCACTACAAAAGGTTTTCTCCTCTCTCCCCCCCCCCCCCGCTCTCCTGCTGGTAATAGCTCATCTTAAGTGATCACTCTCCTTACAATGTATATGACAACACCCATTTTTTCATGTTGTGTGTTTATAAATCATCTCCTCGCTGTATTTTCCACTGAATGCATCCGATGAAGTGAGCTGTAGCTCACGAAAGCTTATGATCAAATAAATTGGTTAGTTTCTAAGGTGCCACTAGTACTCCTTTTCTTTTTACTAATTGTATGTGTTTACTTATATCTTGTTTAATGATTAGCCATGTAAACAGACAGTTCCTGTCTGTCACTATAGCTATTAATTCAGAGTTCAAAGGGGAATAGTAACATTTAGATGAATCTTGGGTGAAATAATGTCATTGTCTATATGTCACTAAAAGTTTGATAGACGGCCTAATGAATAAATTGCCTTATGTAAATCCATGTAGCTAATTACCAGTGACACTTAGGAAACAGGTCCACTTCAAAGCATCCGTGATTGCCTAAGGACTCCAAACTGTATAAAGATGCCTTGGGTTCCAATCCTTTTTATCTCAGACCTGCTTGATGCTTCATGCAGGGGAAGCTTAAGCCGTAAGGCTGAGATCCCAGTCCTGACTGGACCACCCTGAATATAAACATTTGGACTATAACCTATGAACTATTTCTGAAAGAACTCTTTGCAACTACAAAGCTCACCATCTCTGCTGTGAATTCAGTCTCAAGAATTGAGCTCATGCCTGTATGTATACTGATCTTTTAACCAATGCTCTCTCTCTTCTTTTTTAATAAATTTTAGTTTAGTTAAGAAGAATTGGCTGTAAGCTTGTATTTGGGTAAGACCTGGAATATTCGTTAAGCTGGGAGGTAATGTGTCCAATCTTTAGGGATTGGTAGAACTTTCTTTTATATTGAATAAGATTTTCAATAATCCTCATCATATTTGACTTGGGTGTCTGGGTGGAGGCCTAAGGCTGGGTTACTTTAAGGGAACTGTGTTGTTGGCTTCTTGGTAACCAGTGAGGTATTATAGAAGCTGTTTTGTGCTGACTTGGTAAATCTAAGTATTGGCATATCCACTAGCTTTGGGGATTGTCTGCCCCATTCTTTGCAGCTCACCCTAATTGAGTGACCTCAGTTGGCTCCCCTGGGATTCCGGTCACAGTAATAAATATCCAACAATTATAATATTTCATTATGCAGCACATCCCAAAATTCTCTAACAACAACCGGACAGGTGCACTATACCTCTTTCACCACAATTTCCAATTCATGCTCTATATTTTTTTAAACCTGACTGATGTGAGGTACCACTGAAATAGATATTAAGGAATTTTCTTTTATTTTGCTACAGACTGAGGTTGCTGGCTTTTTCCCCCACAGATCAAAGCCAATTCCTCTGGGGTAATTTATCTATCCAATTCTTTTTTTCTTTGTGAATATGTGGACATTTCTTTATTAGGAAAGTCATCAGCAAAGATTGACATAAATTAGTTATAATTTTTTATTTTCTAATCAACAAGAAGCCACATTTCTACTAAAGTTGGCTTTCTATGGAAAAGTTTCCTAGGAAATTGGGAAACATAATGCCTAACTTGAAAGTACTGGGACTACAGGAGAGTAGGCCAGTTAAAGCAGGTTTTGATTTCTAAATGAGTTAGAAAAGGTTCTTTGGTGAACAGCTGGCCAAACACATGAATTTCATCGCTTTCCAAAAGTTTAAAACTCTGCTGTATGATTTGGATTATTTGCAATGGGTGTAATTAGCAAAGAAATGGAACGTCTTATCTCTGGTTCTATCCCAAACCCATACAGTAGTCTTTGCTAAAGAATCTATATCGGATGTGGCCAACCTGAACCTGAGAAGAAGCCAGAATTTATCAACGTACATTGCCAAAGAGCCACAGTAATACGTCAGCAGCCCCTGCATCAGCTCCCGCCCTGCTCCCAGCGTCTCCCACCCAGCAGCAGCCCCGCCAATCAGTGCCTCCCCTTCCCTCCACATCAGCTGTTTCGTGGCGTGCAGGAGACTCTGGGGGAAAGGGGGAGGAGCGAGGGCACGGCAGGCTCAGGGGAGGGGGCAGGGCCTGTGGCAGAGCCAGGGGTTGAGCAGTGAGCACCCCCCAGCACATTGGAAAGTTGGCACCTGTAGCTGCAGCCCGAGAGTTGGTGCCTAGACAAGGAGCTGCATATTAACTTCTGAAGAGCCACAGGTTGGCCACCCTTGATTTACACAGATTGCACGAAGACATATGCATAGGTGGATTTGGTTTGTTTTAATCCATGCTATCCTAGCAATATTTAGATTGCCATAATTTTCCTGTTCAATAAAGACCCAGTGTTTGCTTGAGCTGGCTGGCTTGATAGTACCATGTAAAATTTGGAACAACTAGTTCACCCCATTTAATGGACCTGTAGAGTATCTGCACTCTCTCTCTTTTCTTATTCTATATGAATTCTAACATTCTTTGTATTCTTGCTAGAGCTTTCCCAGAAGATTTTGAAACAAGGAGGATATCCTTGACAAAATGTTCAATTTGACTGTAGCTATTCTTCCTCACCAAGAAACTGTGTATTTCCCTCAGCATGCAACCTTTGTTCATTTGCTGAAGTAGTGGTTTGACATCTTCTTCTGCTATCACTCAATGCAAGGATGACATCTGCCAAGGGGGTTCACTGGTGAGTATTTAAGTGGCTGAGGAGCCCAATTCGTCCCTGCAGATTTTCCCACAGAAGTGACGGACGTAATCTTGGAGGAGACAGAGTTGTTGGCTAGAGTGTTGTGCCCTTTCTTTCCTCCTTTGTTGCTTCTCTGTCTCATGAGCACGTCTGTTCTCCTCAAAGTGAGCTGTGGCTTGGTGTATGGTGTGGCGCCACTGTGTTCTGTTCCGCGCCAAGTCCTCCCAGTTTGTTGGGTTGATGTCTCCCTTTTTAAGATGTACTTTCAGTGTGTCTTTGAAACACTTCCGCTGCCCTCCGCGAGCCCTTCTTCCCTGACTTAACTGAGAGAAGAGTACTTGCTTCGGAAGGAGAGTGTCAGGCATATGTACACAGTGGCCAGCCCAGCGGAGTTGGTATTTCATGACCTGTGCTTCTATACTGTGCCTGTATACTTCTATACCTGTGCTTCTAAACTATGTTGGCTGCAGAGAGAACCCTGATGTTACTGCGTCGGTCTTCCCAGCTGATCCTGAGAATCCTCCTGAGGTAGCACTGCTGGAACCACTCCAGCTGCTTGAGATGTTCTCGGAAGGTTACCCAGGTCTCACACCCACAGAGAAGGGTGGGGATAACAACTGTCTTGTAAACCAAGATCTTGGTACCTGTCTGTAGATTCCTAACATTAAAGACTCATTGGAATAGTCTTCCAAAGGATGTGCCCTTGTTGTGTGCCCTTGTTGCCAAGAAGGCCAATGGCATTTTGGGATGTATACGTAGGGGCATTGCCAGCAGATCGAGGGAGGTAATCATTCTCCTCTATTTGACACTGGTGAGGCTTCATCTGGAGTACTGTGTCCAGTTTTGGGCCCCACACTATAAGAAGGGTGTGGAAAAATTGGAAAACGTCCAGCAAAGGGCAACAAAAATGATTAGGAGTCTGGAACACATGACTTATGAGGAGAGGCTGAGGGAACTGGGATTGTTTAGTCTACGGAAGAGAAGAATGAGGGGTATTTGATAGCTGCTTTCAACTACCTGAAAGGGGGTTCCAAAGAGGATGGATCTAGACTGTTCTCAGTGGTAGCTGATGACAGAACAAGGAGTAATGGTCTCAAGTTGCAGTGGGGGAGGTTTAGGTTGGATATTAGGAAAACCTTTTTCACTAGGAGGGTGGTGAAACACTGGAATGCGTTACCTAGGGAGGTGGTGGAATCTCCTTCCTTAGATATTTTTAAGGTCAGGCTTGACAAAGCCCTGGCTGGGATGATTTAGTTGGGGATTGGTCCTGCTTTGAGCAGGGGGTTGGACTAGATGACCTCCTGAGGTCCCTTCCAACCCTGATATTCTATGATTCTATGATGTACTAGCAAAGCAGATCCTGTATTCAATTTCTGTGGCAATGCTGGCTGTTTGGGAGAGATGGCTGCCAAGGTACAGAAAATGGTCTACATTTTCCAGGGGTTCTCCACTGATGGTGATTTATGGAGTACGAAGAGTAGTTTGTGCAGGTGAGGGCTGCTAGTGTACCTTGGTTTTCCTGATGTTGAGAGAGACACCCAGGTTGTGATAGGCATCAGCAAAAAGATTTAAGGTGCTTTGCAGGGTGGCCTGTGTGTGTGTGCAAGAATGACAGTCATCTTCATACTGAAGTCAGTGATGCCAATTCTCGTGATCTTAGATTTTGTTTGCAGACGTTGAAGATTGAAGAGTTGACTATCCATACGATACTCAGTCCCAATTGCATCAGGAAAGCAGTCACGAATGAGAATCAGGATCACGACAACGTAAATGGAGAAGAGTGCTAGAGCAATGACAAAGCCCTGCTGGACACCGGGGCGAATGCTGAATGATTCGGTCTCTGAGCCGTTGCACAAAATGGTAGCAATCATCCCATCATGGAGTAGTCTGATAGCAGAAATGAATTTCTGTGGACAGGCAAACCTACACAGCACCTTTCATAGGGCATCACGGTTTACAGAGACAAAGGCCTTGGTTAGGTCAATGAATGCCATGAATAGTTCCGGGTGTTGCTCTCTGCACTACTCCTGAATCTGTCATAACACGAAGATCATGTCAGTTGTGCCTCGGGATGACCTGAAGCCACGCTGTGATTCAGTGAGGAGTTCCTCGGCAAGGGGGAGGAGGCGGCTTAGTAGCATCCAGGCAAGAATCTTCCCTGCATTGGAGAGGAGAGCAATACCTCTATAGTTCCCGAACAAAGATTTGACATTTTACAGCTGTTTTAGGTTGTTTGAGATTAAATTCCAAAGTAGCTTATGGAATTTGTTGCCCATTTGTACCCAAATGTTTTCTGGAGGGACAACTTCTCTGTATCTGGAAAATTATGCATAGTGATGTATGACCCAGCTGACAGCAGCTTTATAGGAGTATATATTCCTCGTGCTATACTCTTTATTATTCAAGCATGGGATTTCTCTCCACAGAGATTCCATGGCACAGTTTGATTCATTTAAGATTTTTACTTTATTTGACCTGCTGCTTTCTTTCACATACAGTGCCACTCCAATCCAGCACAACCTACTCTGTCATTCCTATATAACTTGTACCCTAGTATCACCCTGTCTCACTGATTATCCTCCTTCCACCAACTTTCCATGATGCCTATTATAGCAATATCCTCATTTAATGCCAGGCACTCTAGTTCACCCATATTAGTATTTAGATTTCTAGCATTTGTATATAAACACTTGTACAATTTCTCAATATTCAGTTGCTTGCCTTCATATGTTATATTTCAGTGAGACTCTTTTACATTTGACTATTCCTCACTACCTCCTACCTGTACTCTACTGACTTCTTTCCTATCTTTACTAGGATATAGATTTTCCCCTTTAATAATTTCATCCCTAAGGGATGTCTCTACCCAAACTGTATTCTTCTCCACATGGGTCAGCTTTCCCACAGTGCTTAGTTCAAAAAATCCTCTACAACCTTTTTAATTTTAAATTCCAGAAATCTGGTTCCATTTTGGTTTTTGTGGAGCCCATCCTTTATTTATAGGCTCCTCCTTTCCCAAAAGGTTCCTCAGTTACTAATAAACGTAACACACTCCTCCCTACACCATCGTGTCATCCACACATTGAGATCCTGCAGTTCTGCCGGTCTTCCTGACTCTCTGCGTGGAACGGGAAACATTTCAGAGACTGCTACCGTGGAGTTATGGGTTACAGAAGAGGTGGAAAGCCTCAGAACCTGTGCGTAAGCAGCTACAAGTTGCCCATCACTAGCATAAATACCTGTAAACTACATTCCCTTCCTTCTGATTATCTGCTTCTAATATGGCTGCACCAGACAGAACAAAAACAGAGGAGATCTGAAACCGGTGTCTTAAAATTTAGGTCTCTTTCTCCCAAGAGAAATTAATGCTGGTTCCTTCTTTGCAACAATGGCTGTTAAACAAGATTTCAGGTTTCATTAGCAGGATCATTCAAACCAAGTGCTAATTTTTCCAGTTCCCAGAGTCAGCCTGAAAAGCCAGGAAATGCTGAGCAGCACCGCCTCTCTGAAACCAAACTAGGTAAGAAATAGTCATGGCTTTACAATGAAGTGTTCTTTTGTCACTGAGTCTTTTACAGAAGGGCCTTTGTTCAGTCTGTTTTCTCATAGCCCCATGGCTGCTTAATCAATAGATCAATGTGTGGATCATACTTCCTTTTGAGACTGCAAGGAGAAATCCTTGTATTTCCCTCAATTCCATTTCCAGTCACCCTGCAAATTATAAACTAGGGCTTTCAGTGTCGGTCTTGAACAGTTTAGCAATACATGCTAGCTGAGAAAAGCAGAGTTACCAGTTAGTAGCGGGTTACGGAGGTGCACTGGGAGAAGGTTGTGTGTTTCTAAAAAATATAAACTCTGTCTTCCAACATGTAGCTGATTCATAGTGCTCCTAGTCAATTTCATACCGGAGCATGTCAAAAGGTTGGCCGCAAGAGGACTGCCTATTGAGTAATGCCTAGGAAGCTGAGCTTTGAAGTCGCTTTATATTTATTTCCCACCCACCTCCCACCCCCACAGGACTGGAGCTTCAGGACTCTGTTGCATAGGAAAGCAAAATATTGGATCAGTGCAACAGAAAAGGGCCCTGAAAATGCCTGTAGCCCCATAGAATAATAGCCCACAAAGACAACAGCACAGAGGGGAAGGGTAAACAATCGCTCACAGCAGTGTGTGATGTAAATCAGTAGTTTGCCTCAGCTGTTTTCCCCCTCCGAGAAGGTAGGAGGCACTGCATATTATGTCAGTAACCATCATCTTTGCCTGCGGACGGCAACCTCTTGGCACACCATGGCTCTTTACACATACTCCCCAAAACAGAAAATCACTTCAGACACAGAGTATAAGCTGGGATCTACCTACACAACAGCTTAGGTCAGAAGGTGAAACACCAGCAGATTCTTGCAGGAATTCTAAGAGTCTTTCACATTTCTGAAGGTGTTAGCTGCTGTCCTTTCAAACAAAGGCAATGTTTGTTTCTGAAATATTCTTCCTTCGGCCAGTTAAACCTGTAACCCATTGGGCTGTTGCTTGTGTACTAGCAGAAGCGACCTAATCAGCATTTCTAGTTAGCATTGCTAGAGTCTACTGTAGACTATGAGACTAGTAGGAGAGTTTTCCGTTGAGCTATTCCAACAGGGCTAAGATGCATAGTAAGACAGAACCTGTATGTAAGTCGGAGAGCTTGCAGTGATGATTCTTTGTCTATCTGAAAAAAGAAAAAGGAGGACTTGTGGCATCTTAGAGACTAACAAATTTATTTGATCATAAGCTTTCGTGAGCTACAGCTTACTTCATCGGATGCATTCAGTGGAAAATACAGTGGGGAGATTTATATACACAGAGAACATGAAACAATGGGTGTTACCATACACACTGTAAGGAAAGTGATCAGGTAAGGTGAGCCATTACTAGCAGGAGAGCGGCGGGGAGGGGTGGGGGGGGACCTTCTGTAGTGATAATCAAGGTGGGCCTATTTCCAGCAGTTGACAAGAACATCTGAGGAACAGCGGGGGCAGGGGGGGGCGGGAGGGAATAAACATGGGGAAATAGTTTTATTTTGTGTAATGACCCATCCATTCCCAGTCTTTACATGTATTTGATCTGTGAGACTGATGGGTCATCCTTCAGGATAGGTTGTAGATCCTTGATGATGCGTTGGAGAGCTGAAGGTTTAGTTGGGGGCTGAAGGTGATGGCTAGTGGTGTTCTGTTATTTTCTTTGTTGGGGCTGTCCTGTAGTAGGTACACAGATCTTGGGAGACAGGCCAGTCCTTGCTTACAGACAGCCCCCCAACCTGAAGCAAATACTCACCAGCAACCACACACCACACAACAGAACCACTAACCCAGGAACCTATCCTTGCAACAAAGCCCGTTGCCAACAGTGTCCACATATCTATTCAGGGGCACCATCATAGGGCCTAATCACATCAACCAGACTATCAGAGGCTCGTTCACCTGCGCATCTACCAATGTGATATATGCCATCATGTGCCAGCAATGCCCCTCTGCTATGTACACTGGCCAAACTGGACAGTCCCTACGTAAAAGAATAAATGGACACAAATCAGAAGTCAAGAATTATAACATTCAAAAACCAGTCGGAGAACACTTCAATCTCTCTGGTCACTAGATTAGAGACCTAAAAGTTGCAATTCTTCAACAAAAAAACTTCACAAACAGACTCCAACGAGAGACTGCTGAATTGGAATTAATTTGCAAACTGGATACAATTAACTTAGGCTTGAATAAAGACTGGGAGTGGATGGGTCATTACATTACATTGAGGTGCCACAAGTCCTCCTTTTCTTTTTGCGGATACAGACTAACACGGCTGCTACTCTGAAACTTGTCTGTCTGAGGTTCTCAAGCACTGGAGTGGGTGGCAATAGCGCCACTCTACAGGTAAGGAAACTAGGGCACAGAGAGCCCAAGGCCACACAGCGAGTTGGCGTGAGAAGCAGAACACCTCTCTTCACTGCCAGCAGTGCTGTGCTGGAATCGCCAGACAGCACTATCCTGATCATTTACTGAGACGGGGAAAGAGGCCCTTCGTTGTGCCATTTTAGCCCAGCTTATGGTTCTGTTCTGTTTTTTGCAGCCACCTCTCTGTCCTTTCCAGCATACTCTAAGTTCTGCCAACCATCTGGGATTCCTATCTGAACATGTGCATTTTCTAACACAGCGATCATACAATTAATACAGTATAATTAATTGTAGCCCTGTTGTCGGCTACTTCCCCCCTCGGCCTTCCCTTCAGCTTCTTCCTTGGCAAGCTGCCTTCCACCATCATCTTCTCCAGATGGTCTCCACTTCTGCTTAGTGGTCATGTGCAATACTGTATCTTTCATTTCTCAAGCTCCAGGAGAGGAAACATTTCTCTTCACAATACTGCATTGCCCAGCTATTGGCTTCTATTTCCAGTAACAGCTCCACATTTCAAATGCTTCCGTCATCTTCCCTCCTTGGAAGTGGTCAATTTCCACAGGTCTGCAGAGCAATAAGTCAGTTCAAGGCACTAGCCAAATAGGCTTCAACTTTGTTTTCTTGTATTTAAACTGAAAGCAACAGGGGGAGCTGAGAACAACCCTTGTATTGCTCTGCCCTGCTCTTATTTCTAGCACATCCTCTTTCTGATATGCCCTGTGGTGAGACTCCAACAATGCTGGTTATTAGCAACAGTAAGTCACACCACTGGAGGTAGCTGTATAGCTAAGGCCTACAAAACTGCATGCTAGCTGCCTGCAAATGGAAGTCTTTCCCATATCTCAGTCTGCTGGGCATAGACAGCCCTTGGACGAACTGCCAGGATAAAAAATATATATATATATCCTGCTCATTTACAATCTGGTAGTTACTTAGGTCTCAAACATCACAATCCTCATCCACTACTTTTGGCTTGAAGCCACCAGTATGAAAATGACTTCCGGGTGGATAAGGTAGGGAGTTAATAAAGCAAAGAGGTTTAAGATAAAAAGGACTTTGTTTTACAAAAACGCTTAAGGGGACTTAGACTATTTCCTGATATAGACACAAAATCCCCCAGAAGGCTGACACTGAATTATTCAAAGAGGACTAGCATCCCGATGTTAAACAATGCCAGTGGCAAAGATTCACAAAGAACAAACTGGTAATAGCCCAACTTAACAGCATATATGTGGACACATAAGACTGCAGAATCTGGGCCCTGCAAGAACCTTTGATGCAAATTAGGGTATAGTCAGTGTCCATGTGTTATCTTCTTATTCTCTTAGCAAGTGCCAGATGGTGATAAAGATACATTTGGCCGCAGTACAGTAAGCAAATGCCAGATGGCGACACTGCAGAAAAATACATCTGGTGGGTGTAGCCAACTGTCAGCAAGAAACCACCCCCTACTTTTCTTCCAGCCATTGCTGTCCCAGCACTCACCATGTACACCCAAAGAGCTGCCTTTCCATGATCAGGATTATTGGTAGCATCTAAAAGGACTTTGCTCAGATCACAAGGTCTGTACGCTCCATCACAGTATCAATGCCCCCAAATACCTGCAGCATTACTGGGGAAACCACCAGGTTATGTACGATAGCAGCTTCCTGAGCTCAAGCACGAACAGTAAGGAAGAGTACGCCCTGTTGGTCAGCAGGAGGGAATGTTGTCACAGAAGGCATTTCAACCTCCTGGTTTTCCCCTTTATACAGTTTAATATTACATCTGAGATCGTGCGCCATGCAACACAGATATCTTTCCTCTCAGCTGATCAGCAGACTGAGCTTGATCCTGTCAGATGCAGCAGTAAACTATGGGTTTATCACCTCCCAGATGGATTACTGTAAGGTCCTAAAACTGGGGGATGGTGAAGGCTGCAAAGCACCTCCATTTTGTTCAGCGTGCAGCCGTGCACCTTCCAACTAGAGCAGAGTAACAGGAGCACATCACCCCAGGGCTCCACATCTTTCTCTGGGCCACTGTTCAGTACCAAGATACTTCAGTGTCCTGGTCCCAATCTACAAAGGCCTCAGTGGAGCAGGCCTCGACTACCTGAGGATATTGTGCTTGTCATCATGAGTACAGACCAGCACGGTCATGAGAAATACAAAATGAATAGAGCTAAGGCAAGGCTATAAGGCTTTTTCAACAGCAGGACCTAATCAATTAACTATACAATCCTATCCCCTTAAGAACTAGAGAAGAGCCATCTCTTTGCATTTTCATTTATAGATAAATACAATAAAGCCAAGAGGAACTTAAGTCATCTAGCCTGACCACCTGTCGGTCACAGGACACAGAATTTCATCCAGACACCCCTGTATTAAGTCCAATAACTTGTCTGACTAAAACAGATCTTCCAGAAAGACATCTAGTCTTGACATGAAGACATAAGGAAATGAAGAATCCACCACTTCTCTTTGTTCCAGTGGTTAATCACCCTCTCTGTTAAAAATTTGTGCCTAATTTTTAATCTGAATTTGTCTGGTTTAAACTTCCAGCCATCACTTCTTGATATGCCTTTCTCGGTTAGTTTAAAGAGCCCTTTAGTGCCCAGTACTTTCTCCCCACAAAGGTACTCATGCACTGCAGTCAAGTCTTTGCTTTTTTTGTCTCTGTTTTCACTAACAAGGTCAGCTCCCAGACTGCTGTGCTGGGCATCACAAAATGGGGAAGAGATTGCCAGCCCTCTGTAGAGATAGAGGTGGTTAGGGACTATTTAGAAAAGCTGGACGTGCACAAGTCCATGGGGCCGGACGAATTGCATCCGAGAGTGCTGAAGGAATTGGCGGCTGTGATTGCAGAGCCCTTGGCCATTATCTTTGAAAACTCGTGGCGAACGGGGGAAGTCCCGGATGACTGGAAAAAGGCTAATGTAGTGCCCATCTTTAAAAAAGGGAAGAAGGAGGATCCTGGGAACTACAGGCCAGTCAGCCTCACCTCAGTCCCTGGAAAAATCATGGAGCAGGTCCTCAAAGAATCAATCCTGAAGCACTTAGAGGAGAGGAAAGTGATCAGGAACAGTCAGCATGGATTCACCAAGGGAAGGTCATGCCTGACTAATCTAATCGCCTTTTATGATGAGATTACTGGTTCTGTGGATGAAGGGAAAGCAGTGGATGTATTGTTTCTTGACTTTAGCAAAGCTTTTGACACGGTCTCCCACAGCATTCTTGTCAGCAAGTTAAGGAAGTATGGGCTGGATGAATGCACTATAAGGTGGGTAGAAAGCTGGCTAGATTGTCGGGCTCAACGGGTAGTGATCAATGGCTCCATGTCTAGTTGGCAGCCGGTGTCAAGTGGCGTGCCCCAGGGGTCGGTCCTGGGGCCCGTTTTGTTCAATATCTTCATAAATGATCTGGAGGATGGTGTGGATTGCACTCTCAGCAAATTTGCGGATGATACTAAACTGGGAGGAGTGGTAGATACGCTGGAGGGGAGGGATAGGATACAGAAGGACCTAGACAAATTGGAGGATTGGGCCAAAAGAAATCTGATGAGGTTCAATAAGGATAAGTGCAGGGTCCTGCACTTAGGATGGAAGAATCCAATGCACCGCTACAGACTAGGGACCGAATGGCTAGGCAGCAGTTCTGCGGAAAAGGACCTAGGGGTGACAGTAGACGAGAAGCTGGATATGAGTCAGCAGTGTGCCCTTGTTGCCAAGAAGGCCAATGGCATTTTGGGATGTATAAGTAGGGGCATAGCGAGCAGATCGAGGGACGTGATCGTTCCCCTCTATTCGACACTGGTGAGGCCTCATCTGGAGTACTGTGTCCAGTTTTGGGCCCCACACTACAAGAAGGATGTGGAAAAATTGGAAAGAGTCCAGCGAAGGGCAACAAAAATGATTAGGGGTCTAGAGCACATGACTTATGAGGAGAGGCTGAGGGAGCTGGGATTGTTTAGTCTGCAGAAGAGAAGAATGAGGGGGGATTTGATAGCTGCTTTCAACTACCTGAAAGGGGGTTCCAAAGAGGATGGCTCTAGACTGTTCTCAATGGTAGCAGATGACAGAACGAGGAGTAATGGTCTCAAGTTGCAATGGGGGAGGTTTAGATTGGATATTAGGAAAAACTTTTTCACTAAGAGGGTGGTGAAACACTGGAATGCGTTACCTAGGGAGGTGGTAGAATCTCCTTCCTTAGAGGTTTTTAAGGTCAGGCTTGACAAAGCCCTGGCTGGGATGATTTAACTGGGACTTGGTCCTGCTTTGAGCAGGGGGTTGGACTAGATGACCTTCTGGGGTCCCTTCCAACCCTGATATTCTATGATTCTATGAAGTCACCTCTCAATCTTCCCTCTGATAAACGAAGCTGATACAGCTCTAAGTCTCTCACTGTGAAGCTTTTTCTCCAGTCTTCGAATCATTTTTGTGGTGCTGTTTTCTGCACCCTATCCAATTTTTCAACTTCCATTTTAAAAGGTGGCCACCAGAACCAGATGGAGTACTGCATTACTGATCTCACCAATGCCGTACCCAGAAGAAAACTCACCTCTCTCCTCTTCCTCACCCCTCCCAGTTTATACAATCAAAGGATCAAACTGGCCCTTTTTGCCAATGCAAGGTAACGTCGTCTACTATGTTCTTGTTTACTACAACCCCTAAATCCTTTGAGTCCCTGCTTTCCAGGATACATTCCAACATTCTGTAGGTATGGCCTGCATCCCTTTTTCCCGGATGTGTAACTTGTATTTGGCTGTATTAATTTTGTTCCAATGGCCCATTTTACCAAGCAATCCAGATTACTCTGTATGACTGCCCTGCCCTCTTCATTTACCACTCCACCGATCTCTGTGTCATCCAGAAAATTTTTAATATCAGCAGTGATTTTATATTTACTTCCATATCACTGCAACAATATTGAATGGTGTCAGACCTAATACTGACTGTTGCAGAACCCCACTAGAAACATCCCCATTCGATAACTCCCCATTGACAACTACTTTGAGATCTGTCAGTTAGCCAGTTTTTAATCCATTTAATGTGCGATTTTTTGATATTGCATTGTGCTAATTTTCTAATGAGAATGTTGTAAAGTATTAAGTCAAATGCCTTACAAAAGTCTAAGACTGTTCTATCTACAACAGTGGTGGGCAACCTGTGGCCCGTCAGGATAATCTGCTGGCAGGCCGCGAGACAATTTGTTTACATTGACCGTCTGCAGACACAGCCGCCCGCAGCTCCCAGTGGCCGTGGTTCACCATTCCTGGTCAATGGGAGCTGAGGGAAGTGGTGTGGGCCACAGGGACGTGCTGCCTGACACTTCCCACAAGCAGTGGAGGGGGGGGAAAACAGAGCTATAGTACATGCGGATGCAGAAATTTTTTTTTTTTTTAAACAAACGAAGGAAATTAAATGCTCCAAAACTTCGTTAATACGGAGTTATGGTTGCCCAGTGGTGCCTCGTGCTCTTCCCTAATGTGAAGCATGCCTAACTTTTAAGTCTCTAAAAATTAAGAGATAAAAAGTTAAAGGACAAGCCAGCTCCTCAGTGCAACCTTAACACTGCCCCCACCCAGCCCCCCTGAGTTGGGAATTGTTCAGCAAGGGTGGTGCAAATATTAAACAGCCAAGAAAAGTGGCAGGTTCTCCATTTCTTGTCATCTTCAAATCAAGACTGGATGCCTTACTGGAAGATGCTTTAGTCAATCACAAGTTATTAGGCTCAATACAGGAGGAACTAGACAAAATTCTCTGGTTTGTGTTATACAAGAGGTCAAACTACATGATCTAGTGGTCCCTTCTGGTATTAAATATATGAATCTATAGTAAGTAGCTATGAGGAAGGACTAAGAGAATGTCCCGTTGTTGGTATTCCACCGATTTGAATTTCAGCTCTTCTCTGCATGTGTTCCAGCTGCGTCCCCTGTGGTAGCTGAAGCTGTACTGAATAGTGGAGGGATTAGTTGTAACAGCTTGGCAGAGCTGTCTCTATGATACGAGAAGAGGGGCACGTGTACCTTGAGAGAGCAGGTATGCCTCATTTCAGGGCTGAATTTTGTAAGCCGTCTCACTAGAGGTGCATGAGGGGGTGTCTTCTTGCCATAGGAATCGTCAGCATTCAAGTAATCTAGCTAGGTACGTGTTAGATTATGATTTCTTTAAATGGCTGAGAAAAGAATTGTGCTGAATAGAATAACTATTTCTGTCTGTGTATCTTTTTTGTAACTTAAGGTTTTGCCTAGAGGGGTTCTCTATGTTTTGAATCTAAATACCCTGTAAGGTATCTACCACCCTGATGTTACAGGGGGGATTTCTTTATCTCTATTTACTTCTATTTTTATTAAAAGTCTTTTTGTAAGAAAACTGAATGCTTTTTTCATTGTTCTCAGATCCAAGGGTTTAGGTCTGGAGAGGTCTGTGGGGCACAGTGAGGGGTAAGTGAAGGCAATGTCTCGGATAAAATCCTCTGGCCAAGGTTGAAGATTTGGTAACAATTAGCAGGACTTGGGTGGTTTGTATGGAGTAGGCCAGAGTTTGAGTGCAGGCCAGGTGAAGGTAGCTCCTGTTTGCTACACTCCAAGTTTTGCCTTAGCAAAGAGAAGGTGTCACAGTTAGACCATGTCCTACAGTGCTTATATGCTCTGTTCCTGGAGTCTTCTGTAGCATCTGTGAGGGCAGAGTGCTAGTCTGTGTGTTATTGGCATGGTGGGGCTTCACTTAGAGAAGGCAGAGGTAAGGTTGTATTGAAGGAGGTGGCCTGTACCCTAACTTTGTATTGCCTGGTTTTCAGAAACATAGTCACTCTCCACATTCGGGAAGGGCACGTGGCACCACTTGGTAACCTTAATTCTGTGTTAACACAAGTTTTGGGACATTTAATTCTCTTAGTACCACGAATGGAAAACAAAGAGCATCATTAAGTGCCATCCACTTTACAACATCATTGGGTAGCTGAGTTTCCATTACCGACCAGTAAATTTTTTACACAAATTCCAAAGGATCAAGCAGTTTTAATTCCCTGACTGGGTAGTTAATATGAATAAAAGCAAGCAGTAAAAAAGCTTCATTTGAACATTTACAGAGGAGAGCCAGGAAAATATAAAAATTCATAAATACATATTCAGGTCTTAAAGATCCATTGATACTTTGTGACAAACCACTATTTAGAAACAATTTTCTTATAGCCACCCTATTTATTAGAGTATGAAAACATGATTGTTTTTAAGACAATCTGTGTTCCTGGTGCTTATTTCTTACTGAAGTCATAAACCCTGTTCAATCACAGTTGGTTGCTATGGAAATGATTAAATCACAGACAAAACACTGTGACTTCACATAAGGAACAATCAGAAGGAACGGAACAGGCTCTGAAAACTAAATATCCTGTTTTCACATCAATGCCTCTAAAATCCTAAGCAAATAACTACAGGCACCAATTCTTACATGTCCTACCTAATCAGCATGAACACGCTTATCATTCACGTATAAAGAAGTACATTTTTTCATCACAATAACCTTAAATTCATGAAATAGTGGGTTTGCTATTTTAAATATACTTGCATTATCCAAATGTCAGTGCCTGAGTATTTTCTTTCAGCAACTACTGTTAAATGTGAATTATCAGTGGATATATTTTGCAACTGACAGTACAGTTGCTATCACAACTGAAATTAATGTCACAGAAATTCCACGGAAACCAAAGCTATACACAGAACTTAATAGTTTTATTTAATAGCTATAGCTGCAGAAACCAGGGTGCAGTCACATGAGCTTTCAATGAGATTTAACTACATGAAACATGTGAAGGGGCAGAAACAAGCCACTTTTGAGCCAGAGGGAGATAAACAAAAATGAAGATTTAAAATCAGGGTTCTTTTATTGTTTTTAAATAGATTAGTGAACTTTCCACCAATGCTTCAGAAACATTACCCTTTACCATCCAAGAAAGTGTGGCATTATCTAGGCCAAACCAAAGTTATAAGGGAGTGGAAGGTGTAAAAATAGCGCATTACAATGGTTCAACCTTAACTATGCAGAGGCTATAATCTCTCTGTAATAGTCCAAGACTTTGGTACAATGGGTTAGCCAAGAACCAATCCACAATTTTAATTCCAAACTTGCGCTGTCATCTTAAGTAAAGTCCTTAATGATCCCTTGATAGGTTATCGTTTTATTTTAAGTACTTAAAAAATTTTCAAAATGTTTTTCCAAATGCCTCCAGATCCAGTCATTACGGAACAACTAGGGTTCCTGAGTGTGTGGGACACTACTCTAACACAGTTCCCTTTTCCAGCAAGTGATTTGTATAGATTTCACTTGTATTGATCAATGCTAGTGTACTATTCTGTGGCACTAGAAGCTGGCGCTTCCTTCAAATGTGTTGAGAGGGGACTTCCATTAACAGAATCTCTTTTGCAGGTGTTTTTGGTATTCTCTTTTCTTATTACTGCAAGAAGTGTTCCCATGAGGTTTTTCCAACATCTTCGGGATCGTGATCCCATAATGAAACAGCCTTGTTTAGGTCGACCCAGAATGCTGCTGAGAAATGTGATGCACCCTTCACAGCAGGAGCCAGCAGGGAGCTTTGTCTTTGTTGTTAGGAAAGTGCTCTCCCATGAACATGGACAGCTGCCAGTTTGCAAGAGCATCAAAAAACAAATGTGTAGTATGTCAGAGGTAAACTAGTGTTTTCTTGCATCTGAGTCTGGATACTTTCCCTGAGGAAATCCCCTCTATCATGGCTTATGCCTTAAATGAAACAAGCACCCATAAGGGACTACCTAATGCTCTTGACATCTGCAGATAGCAGAAAACCATCCCACATCCCATGACACAACCTGGATGAATAGTAGAACCTGGCACGTACAAACAATCATCTCACAATGATTTATGCAATTAAGAACATGCATCAGCTCTCTTAAAACGTAAATCAGTATCAGTTCCTGAAATACATTCATTCTAGCATAGCAGATATTCTCTATAGGGTGCAGCCACTAAATAGAAACGGGTTCCCACATTTGAGTGGGCCTGACCTTCCATCCAATGGGGCAGTGGCGCATAGACACCATGGGAGGACAAAACTAAAGTAACTTGTTAAATAGACAGTGAAGACTTATCTTCGGAGTTTGACAAACTAATAGCTTGCAAGATGCATTCCTTCCAATATATGGTAACCAATTTACAGTACTTCATGCTCTACAACAATCTCTGCATCGTTCAACAAAATTTATAAAACCAAGAAATAATCCTCAGTGCTGTATTTTATAGAACTTGGAAACAATTTGCTTGCTGTGGTCCCAGATCACTACCACCCAGATTGCACACTTCCTTTCCATCACCCAGAACAGAAACTCTCCCTAACACTTCACATAGAGCAAACAAGCAACAAGAAACTGTTAGTTGCCAAGAACCCCAGGGCAAATTTTACTAAACCCAGGACCGTTTTTAAATGATCTTGGATGATGAGAACTGTTCTCTTTCCGAGGGTTAGGGGGAAGAATAGGTGGCTTGTTCAGTTTTTAGAAACATTTCAGCTAGACTGGTACCTTTGCTGTCTTAGGACAAAAACAAAAATAAAAGCCACACATAGCCGGTTTCACTTCTCCATCAGAAAAAAAACCAGGGAGGTTTGTGTTTACATGCAAGGACCTGTTAAAAGATAAACATTTTAGCTAGAACCAAGCAAAAACTTCTCTCGGCAGATGAACTTTCCCCTCCCCACCCCTATATTTACAAAACAGGTTAGTCTCAAACCATATGGGGAGAATTTCACAGCTTTGCACACACTAATTAAGCATTGCACTTGGGTGCAAGACAGATCTAATTCTGCATTTTTGCAGCTGATGATTAACCTATTTTCTGGAGGGGTTTTTTTCCCTTCACAAATTAAACAAAAAAGCCTGTTGAAAGGCAGTGCCAGTCAGCCATGCAAGAACAGGAGTCTACTTCCCCAGCTACGCACACATGGGCTTTTCTTTGCCTTAACACACTCGTATGCATTCAACTTTGTTCTTCCAAGCAGAACATTTCTGGAGAAACCTGTTTGTTCACAAAAAGAGAGTTAAGATCTTCTCATCTGGTCATGATCTACACATGACTGTGAGCTCTGAAGCAATACAGAAACTAAACTTAAATTGAAAAGCCTACAGTAAGAATCATCTAGCAGTTATCTAGCTAAATGGATCTCAAATCACTTTACCAATTGAATGCTTAGGCTTTGTCTACACTAGCACTTTTGTAGGACAAGGGCTCTAAAAAAAAAAAAAGAAAGAAAAAAAACCACACATCCCTGGCTGATGTAAATTTCACCAACAGAAGTGCTGGTGTGGACAGTGCTATGCGGACAGGAGAACTCTCTCCTACAGGCAAAGAGCAGCTACACAGGAGACCTTCCAGCGACACAGCTATAGCGGTACAGCTGTGCCACTGTATGGTCTGCAGTGTAGACATAGCTTTAGCTAAGGGGATAGGAAATAGCGAAATATTGTCACATAAATCATCATCCCATCATACAAATCAATGGGAGAAACTCATCTTGGGCCCAGAGGTCTGCAACCATAACTCATCTTTGTACCTGGGGATCTGTTCATCTAGCACTCCTATGACAGTAGTAATAGGATTCCTCAGTGTCCCGTATGTGAAATAGGGATAGTACATATCTACCTAACAGAAATGTTTGGATATTAAACGAGCACCATGCCTGAAAAGCAAGTCAAGTGTTTGGATGGAAGGCCTGACATTTATCCAATGTGTTTAGAAAGATTAAATCGTTTTAGTAACTGGATGTTACTGAAGAACAATGTTTTAATTATACAGCCTCTCTGTACATCTCTTGAGCGTTAAGTGACTTGCCCAAAGCCACTGTGCAAGTCAGCAACAGGGTAGGAAATACAGCTGTTTGGAAAACGGGGTTCCCCGTCCCAGCAGAAAATTTCTACTTTTCAGGAAAAAATTAAAAACCAAAATAGTTAAATTCAGAAATACCGCCGCAGTGCCTCATGATCCCATTCTCCTTTATAGGACAGTGCGCCGTGGGAGCGGAAGCCTAGCTAACTAACTAAGGAGAATGGGGAAATGAGGGAACTGAACACCACCTCCCATGAGGCCAATCTAAATCAAAAATATTTAGAATTTTGGTTGAAAACTTCACTTTGCAGTTTTTCAGTGGAAAAAAAAAATCAGAACACTTCCACAGAAACCAGATGCTTTTTATAAAACATTTCATTGCGTCAAAAGCCCAACTTTCTGTCAAAAAAAATAGTATAGATGGAAAATCTTCGGTCAACCCCAGCAGCGAATAAAACTTGAGGTGAGCATAGTGTAACGGGGAGGGCAAAGGAGTCCGGAGACCTGGGTTCTATTCCTCGCTCTGTGACTTCGGACAAGTTGCTTTCTGTGCTGCAGTTTACACATCTATAAAACACAGGGATAATACTTACTCACCTTTGCAAAGTGCTTGGAGATTTACTGATGAAAGCTGCTACATAACCGCAATGCAACAGTATTAAATGAAAGGAGCTATATATAAAAATATAAAATTGCACAATTTGGGCTGAAGTTCAAAGTTCAGAGTTACAAAGCTACTTATTTGTAAAAAAAAAAAAAAAAAAAAAAAAAACTGCCCAAAATGAGAACTCTCCTAAATTTGGATGTGATTCTCTAAAGAGCTTAACATCCTTAACAGATGATCAAATAAATATTCAAACATCACATGATAGCATTACTTTGCCAGCTACATTTCAGTAGTGACCTGGTGGCAACAGCACACAAGTTTAAGGACAAAAATGAATAGTGCATTGAACAAGTGCAGCATTAGGGAGGCAGAGTATAATTATACAACACAGAATTTGGCTCACATACTGAAATTAGCACTCCTTGTCTTGCAAAGAGAGTCATGGGATCTGCAAAGCCCACAAGAGGTCTGCAAGAACATTAGGCTTTTCATCTCATCAGAAAGACCAGCCCCCAGGAACACAGCACTCCCTGACATGCTGGGGCACAGCTATGATACTTCTAGGGGAAGTGGGTCCTCTGCGAATCCCCAACACCATTGCTTACAGCATTTGGGTTTTTTCTAGGTCTCCTAATCAAGTACAGATCAATGCTACCTTATCTTATAAAGCTGGATGAGATCACACTGTGAAGGGCTCTGACTGCAGAAACCAAGGTTTGGGTGAAGGCTCTGCAGTTTTGACCTTACTAACCATATTTCCTCAGAACAGGAGACAATTTCCACATGTTGTAAGTTTTGAGGAGGGAAGGTGTGAACGTAGCTTTGTTCTGAATGCAGATGAAGTAGTGCATGTTCCATTTGAAAAGAAATAATTAGGTAATAAGACAGGGCTAATCCAGAAAAAAATCTTTAGTCAAAACTCATGGACCAGCCAGAGAAATAGAGTTACAATAGGAAGGAATGTAGAAAGAATTTATAGCTGTATTTTTATAAATGTTAAAGCAGATGGGAAAGGAATCTAACTGTGAATTTTAGGGGAAAGAACTGGTAAACAGTATGTGTGTATTCTCAAAAGGAAGTGGCAGTAGATTTGACTGATATTTCTCTATAACGCATCCACTGCAATTGTTATGCAGATTTAAAAGAAGCTTTTAAAAAAAGACCATTATTTTACAGTATCTGACATATTAACCAAGAATCCAGCTTCCATCACTAGTTATTTTAAATTCTGGAATATTTAAGTTTTGCATAAGAGAACAATTATGCCATCCACTTACTGCTGTCTTTTGGAGAGGCCAGAACATCTGGTTAAAGATTCAATCACTTTTGTGCAAATCTTGTTAGTTGGTAGCTAGGCACAGAATTGCCCGATTCAGAAGGAGAACATTTCCTCTGTTGTACATGGCAGAGGGGCATTGCTGGTACAGGAAGCAATCCCTGCAACAAACCGCATTGCCAACTCTGTCCGCATATCTATTCAAGGGACACCATCATAGGACCTAACCACATCAGCCACACCATCAGAGGCTAGTTCACCTGCACATCTACCAATGTGATATATGCCATCATGTGCCAGCAATGCCCCTCTGCCATGTACATTGGACAAACGAGACAGTCTCTACACAAAAGAATAAATGGACACAAATCAGACATCAAGAACTGTAACATTCAAAAACCAGTAGGAAAGCACTTCAATCTTCCTGGGCACTCAATAACAGACTTAAAAGTGGTCACTCTTCAACAAAAAAACTTCAAAAACAGACTTCAAAGAGAAACTGCAAAACTGGAATTAATTTGCAAACTTAACACCATCAAATTAGGCCTGAATAAAGAATGGGAGTGGCTGGGTCACTACAAAAAATTATTTTCCCTCTGTTGATACTCACACCTTCTTATCAACTGTTGGAAATGGGCCACATCCACTCTAATTGAATTGGTCTCGTTAGCACTGACCCCCCACTCGGTAAGACAACTCCCATCTTCTCATGTGCCGTGTATTTATATCCGCCTACTGTATTTTCTACTCCATGCATCTGATGAAGTGGGTTCTAGCCCACAAAAGCTTGTGCCCAAATAAATTTGTTAGTCTCTGAGGTGCCACAAGGACTCCTCGTTGTTTTTGCTGATACAGACTAACACGGCTGCCACTTGGAAACCTCTCTCCAAGTAGTGCACTTCTATTCATCTGGCTCCATTTAGTAGAATTTGCCCTGCATGGCTGTGCAGCCATCACTATTGGAGTGTGGTCTCGTGCAGTGGTTCTCAACCAGGGGTCATACGCCTGGGGGTACACAGAGGTCTTCCAGGGGGTACATCAACTCACCGAATATTTGCCTAGTTTTACTACTGGCTACATAAAAAGCACTAGCGAAGTCAGTACAAACTAAATTTTCATACAGTGACTTGTTTATACTGCTCTGTATACCATACACTGAACTGTAAGTATAATATTTATATTCCAATTGATTTATTTTATAATTATATGGTAAAAATGAGAAAGTAAACAAATTTTCCACATTTTGCTTACAAAATCAGACATAAAAATACAATAGTTTTTAAGTAATGTGAAATTTGGGAGTAGCCAAGACGGACAAGACTCCTGAAAGGGGTACAGAGAGTCACTGGTCTAGCGGTTACTTCAAGGGACTTGGAGTTAGGAGTCCTAGGTTCTACCTCCAATTCTGCCACTGATATAGCGTGACCTTAGAGAGACCAAAGAACTTGCCTATGCCTCAGTTTACCAGTCTATAAATGGGACTGCTACTTACTTACATCACAGGGAAGTCGTGAAATTTAACATTTACAAAGCACTTTGAAAGCCTTAAGTCAAAGGCGCTACAGATATGCAAAATATGATTTACTTAGAATAGACCTTTTTACTTTTTATGTTAGCTCTTTTGCCGGGTTGCGTTTGTTGTGTATGAACTCTTGGAATATGGACATTTGTTTAACTGTCAAATAAATGCTTTGGCAGACATGCCCAGTCTTGAAAGGATTAACTACTATAAACACTCCGCCTGCAAATGGCACTATCTAAATTGACTAGTGAGATAGAACAGCTAAGTAACATTTCTTCATGGATTAGATGACTAACAATTTTTCATTGCGAATTGTCTTGTACATTGCTGGGGAAATAATTTTGTCTGCAGGTTTCCACATCCAAACACTTGAGCTTTGCAGTGATAGCATATTATTTTCTTGATAAGCCCTAAATAGAAAGAGCCTTGGCTAGCCCTGAAGTGTACATTTTTGTCTCCATGTAATGTAACTTTACTATGCTGTGTTGTTACCACAGCAACTATGTTCTCAGCCACTTTGTTCTCTGCTTTCAAGAACACAAGCTGCTGCTACACTCTTTCTTCTAAAATAAAACTAAGGGAAAAAACACATTTGAAGAAGGCATGCTGCCCAGTCACCATGCTATGCATCTCTCTTCAATGTGGAGAGATCCCCTGGTTAGAGCTTAGGTTGGTTTAGTTAGAGTTTTCAACTACTGCAGATTTCCTGTCTGTTTAGAACTGCAGTGAAAGTGCGATGTAGCAAATAAAGTGGCTAGAGAAAGAGAACTCAGCTGGGAACCTGTCACAGCACATGGACAGCTCCTAGTTCCCTTTGCCGGTTGATATTTTCTAGACAAAAACAAGCTAGCATCATGTTCCTACCATGTGTGCTCTTCGCATTCTTCCGTTACTTGCACTCAGTGCTGGGAATTTTGGTTCTACTCAGGTCGTAACACCACGCCCATCGCCACGGTATGAGTAGCAGTTAAAGAGCATACACGTTCCTGCTACTCTCTCCCCACCTTGATATCACAACCTCTGTCTGTGATACCGGTGGCAGCTGCTTTTGGACTGGAGCTGGGAGACTTCCCCTCCGAGCAAACCAGCTCCTTCTCCCCTGAACAGCTTCAGAGCATGGGATTTATTTACTGTACACAATGTGGAAAAAGTCCCACTCTAGTATTCAGCTGGATCTGTAACTGCAGTTTAACACTGCTCCCAGAGGGTTGGATGGGAGCAATGCTGGTGCCCAAATAAGAAAAACACTACATTTGGAATATCTCTGCACAAGAAGTGTCTGTCTATAATACACTATCCTGTTGTGTCAGTAATATATAGCACTTACACAGCCTTTTCCATACAACTATACCCTCAATAACTATGAAAAAAGCATTCTCATCTCCATTTTTCAGGGGTGGAAACTGGAGCTGGGCAGTTTGCTTTAAGGCCATGCAGCAAGCCAGAGCTGGAATGTGAACCCACAAATTCCCAGCTCACATGCATAGTTCACTAGATCATGTCTCTTAAGACTTACAATATTATGCTTATATATGCACATTTTATATACTCTCACTCACACTAACTCAGAAACTGAATCAGATGCTGGAGATGGAAGGGATCTAATAAGTTATGTAGTCCTTTGCGCTGCCAATGCAGAATTGTTCGCTTTTGCACTATTTGCTACTGTCACGGTACGTTTAAAACTAGACTGGAGGAATAATGGGGCTTCTACCATTCTCTTGGAAGAGTATTCCGCAGCCAGTGGAGATGTGATTAGATACCAAAGCAATGAGTCTCTAATACTTAAAATAGTGCATTGTACGGAAAAAATTTTCCCCGATATTAAGCCCCCCTTTTCCCTAGTTGTCTGTACCCCGTCACCTTACTTCCTTAAATGCAACTCTAGTCTGTGGTCACTGAGTACATCCTCTGTGCATATGGAAGAGGACCATGAAAGTGACACATTACTGGAGCGGAATCTTTAGTCTGTGCCCTTTGACAGAGAATCCCAAAAGGGCTGGGGCCAAACAGCCTTATTTCCCGACCTTTTCTTAGAGGCTTTGACAGTTGTTTCATCTCAGACAGCAACTATGAAATTCCCAGATAAACTCCGAGTGGTTTGGGGCTAATAAGACAAGATTTATTTAATAAGAGAAAATCTTATTAGAAGGAAGGAAGGTCTGGTGGCTAAGGCACTGATTGGGACTCAGAAGGTCCAAGTTTTATTACCAGCTCTGCCATAGACTTCTTATGTGACTTTCCTCTGTGCCTCAAGTCCCCCGCTATACAACAGGGTAATGCCTCACAGAGGAGTTGCAAGAATAAATCCATTCGTGCCCATGATACACAAAGGAACGACAGCAATGGTAGATAAAACAAAAGAACCAGTACACACACACCTCATTTTAACTGCTGCAAGATCTAGACAGGTACCATTTGTGTTACAGTCAGTGATGAGCTGCCAAAATCTTAACAACCGGTTCCCTATAAAAAGTTCTGATTTAAGGGATGTGCCCCAATATGTATTTTTTGTACCAACAGGGTTACCATACATCCGTATTTTCCCGGGAGGAATTTAAAAATTCCTCCTGGACGGCGATTTAAAAACCAAAAAGCCTGACCTGTCCGGGAAAATACGGGTGTGCGTTAACCCTGCCTAAAGTTCTTTTTTAAAAAAATGGGCCTGAACTAGAAATGGGCTCCATTTCACATGTGCGGGTCCCCGCCACTCCCTGGGGGAGTGCTAGGGTGACCAGATGTCCTGATTTTATAGGTACAGTCCCGATTTTGGGGTCTTTTTCTTATATAGGCTCCTATTACCCCCCACCCCCGTCCTGATTTTTCACACTTGCTGTCTGGTCACCCTAGGGTGTGCACATGTGTGGGTCACAGCTGCTCCCTGCCCCCCTCATTGAAGCAGGTGTGCAGGGTTACTGCCCTGGGAACTGCAGGGCACCAGTGGACGTGGGGCCAGCTGCAGACAGGGGCGTGTGGCAGGGCTAGCTGGAGACAGGAGGGTGCGGGGTTGGCTGGAGACAGGAGGGTGCGGGGTTGGCTGGAGACAGGAGGGTGCGGGGTGGGGTGCGGGCAGGGCAGGGGGTGCGGGGTTGGCTGGAGACAGGAGGGTGCGGGGTGGGGTGCGGGCAGGGCAGGGGGTGCGGGGCTGGCTGGAGGCAAGGGGGTGCGGGGCTGGCTGGAGGCAAGGGGGTGGCTGCAGGCAGGGCAGGGGGTGTGGCAGGGGCTGGCTCCGGGCAGGAGGTGGGGGGTGGCTGGAGGCAGGGCAGGGGGTGCGGGGGTGGCTGGCTCCGGGCAGGGCAGGGGGTGGCTGGCTCCGGGCAGGGCAGGGGGTGGCTGGAGACGGGGGCTGGCTGCAGGCAAGTGGTGCGGGGGTGGCTGGAGGCAGGGCAGGGGGTGCGGGGCTGGCTGGAGACAGGGGCTGGCTGCAGGCAGGGCAGGGGGTGTGGCAGGGGCTGGCTCCGGGCAGGAGGTGTGGGGGTGGCTGGAGACGGGGGCTGGCTGCGGGCAGGGCAGGGGGTGCGGCTGTGGGCAGGGCAGGGGGTGCTCACGGGGAGAGCAGCAGGATGCAGCCCAGGCCCAGCAGAGCAGCTGGGGACCCACCAGGCAGCAGCGGGAGCCTCAGGGCCAGGGGAGCAGCAGCAGCACCAGGGCTCGTGCCCAGGGCCAGGCGACAGCCCACGTGGCTCCCGCAGTGCAGCGCCCCCGGTGGCCGGAGGAGGAATTACATCACTTCCCAGCCGGAGCCCATCAAAGCCTCAGCGCCCCCTGCAGGGGAGCGGGCCAACAAACTGTTCTAAAACTTCTTAAAATTTAACAACCAGTTCGTGCGAACCGGCTCCAGCTCACCACTGGTTACAGTGAATAAACAAAATCTTATACTTCTGGACAATGGGACCTCCTATTCCATCCAGTTTGTCCCTTCCGCTATGACCCTTTACAAAGCGGTACGTCTCAGACCCAGCCTGTCACGTCAGGCATCTCATGTCATGCTCATGGAGTCTCTCTATGGTCACTCCATTGCACCTCTTCATTATATTGCTTTGCCCGCCCATGACATCCCTCATATCGCTCTATCCAAGGAGGATAATTCTTCTATGGAACACCCACTGTAAGTTTCCTAAATCCATTCAGATGGTATTCACTGCTTAGGATAATCAGTTTTGGTTCCCAATTTTCAGTACCACTTTCAAACTGAAGGAGGCTTTTGAAAGTACACACACACACACACACCTTCCAGCCACTGAATATCTGTGTTTCATATTATTTTTCTATGCCTGTAAATACATCACCTTTGAAACATTCATGCTGTGTGCGAGACATTTCGAATAGCAGAATGATGTGCGTTGGCTATATTTAGGGAACTAAGATTTTAAAGAAAACAAATGTCAAGCCCCATTAAAAAGAGATAGTGGGTTGTTAAATGGAACCCAACCAAATCTGAAGGCAAACACATTTTCAAGTTTCAAAGAAGGTGTTAGAAAAAGAGAGTCAAACAAGTGTGTGGGCGGGAGGGGCTCGGATCAAGTTCTAACCACATTATTTTCCAACAGATAGCAAGCTATTCAATTCAAGTGAGTCAACTTCAGGCCATTAAGAGCAAGAGCTCAATACCACGTTGATGCTGCCCCCAAATTCATTGTTCACTTCCTTCAAAGACAATAGATGGTAGCTCAAATTCCAGTGGAAAAAAGGTGCCCTGATTCTCCCATTGTGGGCTATTTAAACAAACTGAACAAAAATTTCTGACGGGCCGGAAGAAGGTGACATCGGAAGTTTCATTTGAAGCAAAGGGGTAGAGGATGTGTACCATAGGAGAGCTGTCACGCTCTCTTCCCCTCCCACCCCCCATGTGTAGTATTAGTATCATAACTTGTCTGCCTTTGCACTACCATCTGGAGCTTGTATCCATTCACTACGTGCATACAACCAGCTACAGATGAAAAGATGCCTGTCAGTCATCTATTTCCATGGAGCCCACTCAAAAGCTCCAGCAGAAAGAAGAGTCAGACTGAACAGCTGGGACCACTGAGCGGTAGATTAAAGGAGGCACGGGTTTAGCACAGCACAGTTTGTGTTGAAAAGGAGCAGTTAATCTTTTTTATGGGTACAAATAGAAAAAAGGAAAAAGTAAAAACTCTCTGCCCATTACCATGGCAATGCAAAAATAAGTCAAGATAATGAGCATCATGAAAATCAGATCCCATAAACTTATTGCCAGTTTCTCGTGTGAAAATTAATCCTCATTTATAACATAAATATGGGATCTCACCGGGTTTTATTATATTACAATGTTTTTATACTGGGGAAGGGGAAGATGTCCAAGTGAGTTTGTAGCAGTTTTCAAAGATTTGCCTCTAAATGCCAGTGTGTTAGATTGCTTTGCTGCTTTTATGCAAAAATGGAAAGCAGCATCTTACGGAAATTGCAAAAAAGCAACAACACAGAAAAAGTGCTAGTCATGTTTAGTTTGCAATTAGCATCTATTTGTACCAGCCAAGTTCTGTTAAATACTCACCTCAACCAACAACAAAGCTGCTTTAAAAATTAAAAAGCAAAGAGCGTGAAAACACCTAGATAACAAGAAATAGGAATGAAATGTGGTCACGTGCTGCCATACATAAGGAAGGAGACAGCCACCTTGGAGAGGTATGGACTTGTAGTCTAAACGTAGAACTAGGAGCCAGGGACTTCTGAGTTTGACATTCACTTGTCACGTGACCACAGGCAGGTGACAACCTCTCAGCTTCAGTTTGCTCATCAGTAGGAAATGAGGATGTGAACCAGCCTCTCTTTGGTTTTCCTATGCTCTACACCAGTGGTTCTCAACCAGGGGTATGCATACCTCTGGGGTTATGCAGAGGTCTTCCAGGGGGTACATCAACTCATCTAGATATTTACCTAGTTTACAACACTGTTACATAAAAAAGCACTAGCAAAGTCAGCACAAGCTAAAATTTCATACAATGACTTGTTTATACTGCTCTATATATTATACACTGAAATGTAAGTGCAATATTTATATTCCAATTGATTTATTTTATAATTACATTGTAAAAATGAGAAAATCAGCAATTTTTCAGTAACAGTGTGCTGTGACACTTTTGTATTTTTATGTCTGATTGTGTTAGCAAGTAGTTTTTAAGTGAGGTGAAACTTGGGGGTACGCAAGACAAACCAGACTCCTGAAAGGGGTGCTGTCAAGGTTCCTCCCTGACTCTGAACTCTAGGGTACAGATGTGGGGACCTGCATGAAAAACCTCCTAAGCTTATCTTTACCAGCTTAGGTCAAAACTTCCCCAAGGTACAAAATATTCCACCCTTTGTCCTTGGATTGGCCGCTACCACCACCAAACAAATACTGGTTACTGGGGAAGAGCTGTTTGGACACGTCTTTCTCCCCAAAATACTTCCCAAAACCTTGCACCCCACTTTCTGGACAAGGTTTGGTAAAAAGCCTCACCAATTTGCCTAGGTGACTACAGACCCAGACCCTTGGATCTTAAGAACAATGAACAATCCTCCCAACACCTGCACCCCCCCCTTTCCAGGGAAATGTTGGATAAAAAGCCTCACCAATTTGCATAGGTGACCACAGACCCAAACCCTTGGATCTGAGAACAATGAAAAAAGCATTCAGTTTTCTTACAAGAAGACTTTTAATAGAAATAGAAGTAAATAGAAATAAAGAAATCCCCCCTGTAAAATCAGGATGGTAGATACCTTACAGGGTAATTAGATTCAAAACATAGAGAACCCCTCTAGGCAAAACCTTAAGTTACAAAAAAGATACACAGACAGAAATAGTTATTCTATTCAGCACAATTCTTTTCTCAGCCATTTAAAGAAACCATAATCTAACACGTACCTAGCTAGATTACTTACTAAAAGTTCTAAGACTCCATTCCTGGTCTATCCCCGGCAAAGACAGAATATAGACAGACCCACAGACCCTTTCTTTCTCTCCCTCCTCCCAGCTTTTGAAAGTATCTTGTCTCCTCATTGGTCATTTTGGTCAGGTGCCAGCGAGGTTACCTTTAGCTTCTTAACCCTTTACAGGTGAGAGGAGTTTCCCTCTGGC
The DNA here is from genome assembly GCF_015237465.2 of Chelonia mydas. Classification (NCBI taxonomy): domain Eukaryota; kingdom Metazoa; phylum Chordata; order Testudines; family Cheloniidae; genus Chelonia; species Chelonia mydas. The sequence continues at coordinate 257,088,409 of NC_057850.1, forward strand.
CAGGAGGGATTTTAAAGGGGTTTACCCTTCCCTTTATATTTATGACAGGTGCAGTAGTCTGGAAAGGTTGAGAGCCACTGCTCTACACTGCATCTGTCTCTCAAAGGAAGTGATGGAAGACCCACTGTTCCTCGGTCTAGTTTGACTATGCCTTCCTAAGTGGAAAACACAACATACAAGCTAGATATGATTCAAAGACAAAGAAACAAGTACGAAAAGATCAAAAACAACCACTTCTGCCTGAAATTTTACCTACTTTTGTTAAAGTAACACCCCAGACTATTGTAAATTGACAGACCACTGGAAAATATCCCCCATTTATTTACTTTGTGCATTTAGGAGCACTGTGTCCAGTCATTTTCACTGTTTCCCCGTATAGTCTTTTTCCCCGTTTGTGTGGGTCTTTCATACAGCAATGGCAGAGAGTAACTCATTTTAGAAAATGGAAGAAAAAAATTAAAAACCATAAAGACTGGCAGGGGAAACAGGACAAGTGTAGAACCTAAGACTAGTTTTAACTTTGTTTTAAACTGATCTTACAAGTTAACAGCACCCTTCAAAACAGATTACTACTTTTGTGCTCATCATTTGTGCTGCACTGCACATGCCTTGTATCTGTATATTCGTATGGAGAGTTTGATCTCTGCACTCAAAGCTTTTTCTCTCTATTCCAACCCTCCTGTCCTCCAAATCTTTTAGAAGGAACCAACAAATAGTAAGCAGATGCAAATACTCAGTAATTCACCACACAGTGAGGCCTCACAATTTTCAACACTGATTTTAATGCTCAAATTTTGTTGTTAAATAAACATCCTCCCGCTCTCATGTACTCTGAATTAACAATACAGTAGCAGCTTCCTCCCCTAGCAAGAGCAAGCCACAGACTTTATCACACCAGCAGTGGCCAATGAACATTTCCTCCCCCATTTCAAAATCTAAAGGTTACACACACAATTATTTCCACACTAGAGATTAAGAAGCAAACCCCAGGTGACAAAGCAGTGTTTAAGGCAACTGCACTGTTCGAAAATATATTGCTAACAACATTACTAAGTAACTGGTTGTGTGAAAAGGGCTCAGCTCACAAGAAAGGCAAAACAGCTCAGTTGATTCTTTTATATGGATAATTCACAGACCCACAGCTTCACTACAGCACTAACAGCGAGGAAAGAGCTAAAGAATACTTTGCTATGTATTGTAATTACAATCAAAATGCCTCCTGTCATAAAAATAAAGGGAAGGGTAACCACCTGTCTGTATACAGTGCTATAAAATCCCTCCTGGCCAGAGGCAAAACCTGTAAAGGATTAAGAAGCTAAGATAACCTCGCTGGCACCTGACCAAAATGACCAATGAGGAGACAAGATATTTTCATATGCGGGGGGGGGAGGGGGGGGGAGAGAGGAGGAGGAAGGAAGGAAGGAAGGAAGGAACAAAGGCTCGTAGGTCTGTGTGATGCTTTTGCCGGGAACAGATCAGGAATGCAGTCTCAGAACTTCTGTTAGCAAGTAATCTAGCTAGAAATGCGTTAGATTTCCATCTGTTTAATGGCTGGTAAAATAAGCTGTGCTGAATGGAATATATATTCCTGTTTTTGTGTCTTTTTGTAACTTAAGGTTTTGCCTAGAGGGACTCTCTATGTTTTGAATCCGATTACCCTGTAAGGTATTTACCATTCTGATTTTACAGAGGTGATTCTTTTACCTTTTCTTTAAATAAAGTTCTTCTTTTAAGAACCTGATTGATTTTTCATTGTTCTTAAGATCCAAGGGTTTGGGTCTGTGTTCACCTGTACAAACTGGTAAGGATTTTTATCAAGCCTTCCCCAGGAAAGGGGGTGTAGAGCTTGGGGGATATTTTGGGGGAAGACGTCTCCAAGTGGGCTCTTTCCCTGTTCTTTGTTAACACGCTTGGTGGTGGCAGCATAGGGTTCAAGGACAAGGCAAAGTTTGTACCTTGGGGAAGTTTTAACCTCAGCTGGTAAAAATAAGCTTAGGGGGTCTTTCATGCAGGTCCCCACATCTGTACCCTAGAGTTCAGAGTGGGGAAGAAAACTTGACACCTCCCTACAGTGAAACTAACTATTTGGGCCACACATTGACACATCTGTGGTATCCAACAGCAACTAAGAAAAACTAGGTTTTCCCCATTTTACATGCTCGGTTTTCAAAACAGTCTATGGTAGATGGATTCCAAAATCTCTGCTTAAAATACATTGAGGCATCAGCAATTCTAATGAATGCAGGCTCCAGTGTACACGGTGTTTTCATCTACTTACGGATGTGCCCCAGAACACGCCCACAAAGTAGCCCTTTGAAGAATCCGTATCACATGACATTTTTCTGGTTTTGAAACCCTATACATTTCCTACAGAGAAAGCACTCAAATACTCCAGTGACCGGCAGAAGGTCAAAACCCTAAAGTAGACAGATGCAGATGTACAAATAAGGTCTTTTCTCAAGAGCCAATCTCTTAGACACCATCCTTGCGACCATGGATTTCACCTCCCTATACACCAACAAGCATTGCCTGCCTCAGATATTTACAAGATAATGGGCAACCCTCAGCTATACTCCCCAAACACATCAAACTCATCCATTTCATCCTCACCACAACAATTTTACATTCAACAAACACTTTGTCCAAACCATGACAATAGCGGTGGGTACTACAATGGCTCCCCAGTATGCCAACCTCTTCATGGGTCACCTTGAAGAAGAATTTCTGGATAAATGCACCACAAAACCCATGAAATACCTGAGATACATCGATTATATTTTCATGCTCTGGATAGATGACCTTAACTCCCTCATAGATTTCCACCCAACTTCAGAAACCATCACTCGTCCGTTAAACTCACTCTAGAACACTCCCACACTAGCATCAACTTTCTGGACACCACAATCAGCTTGAACAATGGAACCCTACAGACAAATATAAACAAGAAACGCACAGACCACCACACCTATCTGGACAGATCCAATAACCACCCAAAACACATCAAGACATTTGTTATCTACAGCCAGGCACTCAGACACCACAAACTATGCTCGGAGTAAAAAGTCCAGGATATATACACCTTAACACACTTAAAACTGACTTTACCAAACAAGGACACTTCACCAGAGAAGTAGACTGCATCACGAGACAAGCCACCCAAGCACCCTGAGAGAACCTGCTTCAATACAGAAATAAAACCACCTCCGAATGCACACCCCTAGTTGTCACGTACCGCCCCACACTGGAATCTATACGGAGTATCATTAAATAACTGCAATCCATACTTAATGGGGACCACATCCTGAAAGAAATCTTTCCTGAACCCCCTCTTCCGGCCTTCAAACAATCCCCAACCTCTCCAAGCTCATTGTTAGAAGCAAGCTCCACACAGATCAGGACATACCAACTCAAAACAGCACCAGACTCTGCCAGAACAACAGATGCAAAACCTGTAGACATATCTCCACTGCTACGATGACCAACACCCTGCACAACACACCTTTCAATATCCATGGGCCCTACACATGCCTATTACAACATGTGATGTACCTCACTCACCTTCTTCATTCACCATCTGAAGAGAGGCTTTCACGGGATTAGCTTTGCCATCAAAAATAAGATCGCCAATCAGCTTTTGGAGCTTCCTGTGGGGATCAAGGAGCATCTCATGACACTTCGGCTCAAGCTCAGCAACAACCAATATGCCACAGTCATCAGTGTATACGCCCCAACACTTGATGATGAGGAAGACAACAAGGAGCAGTTTTATAGTGCTCTCGATGCAGTCTTCACAGCCACACCTAAAGCAGACAAATTCATCCTCCTGGGAGATTTCAATGCCAGAATCAGATGGGACTCCCAACTCTGGAGCAGCACAATAGGCAAAGAAGGGGTGGGAAATGTAAGCCCCAATGGTATTCTCCTCCTCAGCAAATGTGTGGAGCATGACCTGCTCATCACAAATACCATGGTTAGGCAGAGTAACAAATTTAAGACCACCTAGAAACAGCCTCGGTCCAAACACCGGCACCTCCTTGACTATGTTATAGTCAGAGCCTGAGATTTGACTCCATATAAGACGAGCCATGAGAGGTACAGATCACTGTTGGACAGACCATCGATTAGTAAGATCACTCATGTACCTGCAGCTCGCTCCACCACACCACAAACACCCAAAGACTAAGCAAAAGCAGTAGAACGTCAAAGCACTTCAAGACCAAGCTAGCTGTGAGACGTTCCAGCAACAGCTATCTGAGAAACTCTAACTTGCCTGATAACATCAGTGACATTCAAGAGCTTAAAAAATACCATTCACAGTGCATGTGCTGAAACTATAGAATATTCCACTTATCAGCACCACGACTGGTTTAACGAAAACAACAAGGAAATCCTAGTATTAATTCAACAGAAAAGAACTGCATTCTGTAACTGGCAAAATGATTCCTCTAACCAATGATAACATGAGGCCTACCACTTGCTCAAAGTCAAAGTCCAAAGGAGGTTATGTGACATCAAAAATAAGTGGTGGCAAGAGAAGGCCTCTGAGATCCAGGGTTTCGTAGATCAGGATGACATGAGAAGCTTCTTTCAAGCAACAAAAGCTACCAAGCTCCAAAGGCCCAACCCCCTTAAGTTCCCAGGATGGCTCCACCCTCCTCAAGAACAATGCGGCCACTAAACAACGCTGGAAGGAGCGCTTTGAGAGCCGACTAAACTGCGAATCCATGGTCAGGATGGTGTTATCAGGAAGATCACCCAGCTACCTTCGAGACACCACTGACTTCCTGAGGAAACTACAATCCATTGGTGATCTTCCTGATAACACCATCCTGGCCACTATGGATATAGAAGCCCTCTACACCAACATTCCACACAAAGATGGACTACAAGCCATCAAGAACACTATCCCCGATAATGTCACGGCTAACCTGGTGGCTGAACTTTGTGACTTTGTCCTTACCCATAACTATTTTACATTTGGGGACAATGTATACCTTCAGATCAGCGGCACTGCTATGGGTACCCGCATGGCCCCACAGTATGCCAACATTTTTATGGCTGATTTAGAACAACGCTTCCTCAGCTCTCGTCCCCTAACGCCCCTACTTTACTTGCGCTATATTGATGACATCTTCATCATCTGGACCCATGGAAAAGAAGCCCTTGAGGAATTCCACCATGATTTCAACAATTTCCATCCCACCATCAACCTCAGCCTGGTCCAGTCCACACAAGAGATCCACTTCCTGGACACTACAGTGCTAATAAACGATGGTCACATCAACACCACCCTATACCGGAAACCTACTGACCGCTATTCCTACCTACATGCCTCCAGCTTTCACCCTGACCACACCACACGATCCATCGTCTACAGCCAAGCTCTGCGATACAACCGCATTTGCTCCAACCCCTCAGACAGAGACAAACACCTACAAGATCTCTATCAAGCATTCTTACAACTACAATACCCACCTGCGGAAGTGAAGAAACAGATTGATAGAGCCAGAAGAGTTCCCAGAAGTCACCTACTACAGGACAGGCCTAACAAAGAAAATAACAGAACGCCACTAGCCGTCACCTTCAGCCCCCAACTAAAACCCCTCCAACGCATTATTAAGGATCTACAACCTATCCTGAAGGATGATCCAACACTCTCACAAATCTTGGGAGAAAGGCCAGTCCTTGCCTACAGACAGCCCCCCAACCTGAAGCGAATACTCACCAACAACCACATACCACACAACAGAACCACTAGCCCAGGAACCTATCCTTGCAACAAAGCCCGTTGCCAACTGTGCCCACATATCTATTCAGGGGACACCATCACAGGGCCTAACAACATCAGCCACACTATCAGAGGCTCGTTCACCTGCACATCCACCAATGTGATATATGCCATCATGTGCCAGCAATGCCCCTCTGCCATGTACATTGGTCAAACTGGACAGTCTCTACGTAAAAGAATAAATGGACACAAATCAGATGTCAAGAATTATAACATTCATAAACCAGTCGGAGAACACTTCAATCTCTCTGGTCACGCAATCACAGACATGAGGGTCGCTATCTTAAAGCAAAAAAACTTCAAATCCAGACTCCAGCGAGAAACTGCTGAATTGGAATTCATTTGCAAATTGGATACTATTAATTTGGGCTTGAATAGAGACTGGGAGTGGCTAAGTCATTATGCAAGGTAGCCTGTCTCCCCTTGTTTTTTCCTGCAAACCCCCCCCCAAGACGTTCTGGTTAAACTTGGATTATTGCTGTGCACATTGTAAGATGAGCTGTTGCCAGCAGGAGAGTGAGTTTGTGTGTGTGGTTTTTGGAGGGGGGGGTGAGAAAACCTGGATTAGTGCTGGAGGTGACCCACCTTGATTATCATGCGCATTATAAAGAGGGGTTTCAAAGGGGGATGGGCTATTGCCAGCAGGAGAGTGAGTTTGTATGTGTGTGTGGGGGGGGGGGGGGGGAAGGGTGAGAAAACCTGGATTTGTGCTGGAAATGGCTCTACTTGATGATCACTTTAGATAAGCTGTTGCCAGCGGGGGAGTGGGGTGGGAGGAAGTTTTGTTTCATGGTCTCTGTGTGTATATAATGTCTTCTGCAGTTTCCACGATATGCTATGCATCCGATGAAGTGAGCTGTAGCTCACGAAAGCTCATGCTCAAATAAACTGGTTAGTCTCTAAGGTGCCACAAGTACTCCTTTTCTTTTTACAAATACAGACTAACACGGCTGTTACTCTGAAACCATCAAGTCTATTCCACAAGGCTCTGCAATGGAACCGCTTGCTGATCCCCCACATCTTCTGAGGAAGTCTGGGTGTGCTATCACCCAGACAAAAAAAAAAAACACAAGACATCAGGCCCAGACAGCTTCCCAGCTGAGGTTTTTAAAGCCAGTGAAACAATGCTCCAGCACAAACTTTGCCAACTCCTTGACAAAATCTTGACCTGTGAAGAAATTCCACCTGACTTTAAGAAGGCCAACATTGTTACAATATTTAAGAAAGGGGACAAATCTTTGTGCAGGAACTACCGAGGTATTGCCCTCCTCTCCATCACAGGGAAGACTCTTGCCCAGATCCTACTAAACCGCCTCCTCCCCCTTGCCGAGGAACTCCTCCCTGAATCACATTGTGGATTCAGGCCATCCCGAGGCACAACTGACATGATCTTCGTGGCACAACAGATTCAGGAGAAGTGCAGACAGCAACACCAGGAACTGTTCATAGCATTCATCGATCTAACCAAGGCCTTTGACCATCAATCGTGATGCCCTATGGAAGGCACTGTGCAGGTTTGGCTGGCCACAAATATTCATTTCCATCATCAGACTACTCCATGATGGGATGATTTCCACCATGCTGTGTAACGGCTCAGAGACCGAACCATTCATCATTCACACTGGTGTCAAGCAGGGCTGTGTCATTGCTCCAACACTCTTCTCCACTTACCTTGCCGTGATCCTAACTCTCATCCATGACCACATTCCTGATGGAATCAGGACTGAGTATCATATGGATGATCAACTCCTCAATCTTCGACGTCTCCAAACAAAATCTAAGATCACGAGAATTGGCATCACTGACTTCTGTATGAAGATGACAGAGTCATTCTCGCACACACACAGAGGCCAACATACAAAGTACCCTAAACCTTTTTGCAGATGCCTGTCACAGCCTGGGTCACTCCCTCAACATCGGGAAAACCAAGGTATTCTATCAGCCCTCACCTGCACAAACTACTCTTCATACTCTACAAACCACCACCAGTGGAGAACCCCTGGAAAACGTGGACCATTTTCCTTACCTTGGCAGCCACCTCTCCCAAACAGTCAGCATTAATACAGAAATTGAATACAGGATCCGCTGGGCCAGCATGTCCTTTGGAAGACTACTCAAACAAATCTTCAATGACAGGGGTCTGCAAACTGGCACCAAGATCTTGGTTTACAAGACAGTTGTCATACCCACCTTTCTCTATGAGTGAGAGACCTGGGTAACCTAGCGACAACATCTCAAGCAGCTGGAGTGGTTCCAGCAGTGCTACCTCAGGAGGATTCTCAGGATCAGCTGGGAAGACCGACGCAGTAACATCAGGGTTCTCTCTGCAGCCATCAGCAGCAGTATAGAAGCAAAGGTCATGAAACGCCAACTCTACTGAGCTGGACACTTTGTACATATGCCTGACGCTCGCCTCCCAAAGCAAGTACTCTTCTCTCAGTTAAATCAGGGGAGGAGGGCAGCAGAAGCATTTCAAAGACATACTGAAAGTACATCTTAAAAAGTGAGGCATCAATGCAACAAACTGGGAGAACATGGTGGCGTCACACCATACACCAAGCCACAGCTCACTTTGAGGAGAACAGATGTGCTCATGAGACAGAGAACATAAGAACGGTCATACTGGGTCAGACCAAAGGTCCAGCAAGCCCAGTATCCTGTCCTCTGACAGTGGCCAATGCCAGGTGCCCCAAAGGGAATGAACAGACAGGTTATCATCAAGTGATCCGTACCCCGTCACCCAAACCCAGCTTCTGGCAAACAGAGGCTAGGGACAAAGGAGGAAAGAAAGGACACAAAAGTCCAGCCAGCAACTCTGTCTCCTCCAAGATTACATCTGTCACTTCTGTGGGAAAATTTGCAGGGCATGAATTGGGCTCCTCAACCACTTAAAAAGCCACCAATGAACCCCCTTGGCAGACATCATCCTCGCATCGAGGGATAGCCAAAGATGAGACCTCACCCAGTGCACTAAATGCCCCAGTAACAACTATGTCAATGAAACTAGACAATCGCTGCACCCTTGAATAAACTCTCACAGAAAAATGATAAAAGACAAAACCACCCAGTCACCTGTGGGTGAACACTTTTCACAAAATGATCACTCTATAGCTGACCACTCAGTCCTTGTTCTCCAAGGAAACCAACACAATGCCTTCAAAACACGAGCCTGGGAGCTTAAATTCTTAACTCAGTTAGACATTAAAAATCATGGACTAATAGAGAGAGACACTGGATTTACATCTTATTACAACAATCTGTAACCCACTAGCGATCACCCCCCAAACTGCCTTTTTCCCCCCCTCCCACCCTTCCTTTCCCCCTATGATTGGACAGGAGTTAACAGGCCACTTCACCTTGAATGGTCCCTTGAAGTATGTGTTAACTACTTGCACTAAACAATCTGTTCCACCTTGTATTTAGCTCTGACATATTCCATTTCCCAGGCCTCAAGAAGAGCTTTGTGTTTGTCTCTCTCATCAATAGAATTTGGTCCATTTAAAGATATTACTTCACCCACCTTGTCTCTCTAATATCCCGGGACCAAAATGGTTATAACATCACTACATACAAACTCTTAAACAAACATTTGCAACAGAAAAAGATAAAGCTAACAGTTTGTAATGTCAACTAGCTTAATGGAAAATTGTGGTAAGTGGGAATAAGATTCTCTATGTACTAAGGGTGGAATTTTTAAGTGCTTACATGATTTAGATTTACAAGTCCCATTGACATTCAACAGAGCTTGTGCTCTTAAGTCACTTAGGAAGTCCAACCCTAAATGTTTTGATGTTGATTCCATGCAAGTGTGCCCATTTAATACCAGTGCCCAATTTCTGACTTGGGGTTAATTGTAAAACAGTTTTCCCTGCTCCAAACAGCCCTTTGGACCCAATCCTGCGTTTCTTATGTAGGCAAAGCTCGCCAGTAATTTCAATTAGGAACTGCAGTGCTGGGATCCAAGAGTCAACTGAGGCCTGTAGTACAAGTGGGTTTTCAATTTTCCACGAGGAATGATACAGCTACCCTCCATCTTATTTTCATTTACCGTAAATGAATGATGTTGAGGCTTATGCTTTACTGCCCCAATCCTGCAAACACTTACATGAGAGTAGTCCCATTGACAATGAGACTGCTGAAGTGCATGAAGTTAGGTATGTGTTTAAATGTTGGAAGGACCGGAGCCTAAGCAAGCTAGAAGTCATGAGAAGTCAGGTAATCACGTGCCTAAAAGCTTTAAATAAATCTAAGAGACCACATTCTCTAACTGTGTTCCAAGATTTATAATCAGATAGTGATGCTTCATTCAGTAGCTAAGTGATGGGCACTAACAACAACCAGGCATGTAGTATTAAGCTTTAAAACGAGCCTAACTTAATTCTTTAGCAATAATAACCCTTAACAATGGGTGAAAAGCAGCATTCTGTTTAACTATTTGATTTTCAGCTATTTAATGGAAAAAAGATAGGTCGTGAAAGAAGCAGATAATAAGTGGGCTGGACTACATGGTACGATAAGAAAAACGTTACTATGTTGATTAGAATTAACATAAGAAGATTTAAGCAAGTTGAGAACATTATGATGCAACTACAGTACAAATGCAGCTGCTGCTTCTAGTACTTATTATGCGGTTTTACACTTTTGTATAAAACACATGCAGTGTCAGATTCTTCCGCCCCACTGCTGTGCCGAATGACTAAGTGATAAACTGCTCCCCAAGCATTCTCTCTTATGCTCTCCGTTTGGGAGAGGCTTGCTCTTATAGATATAATATGACGCACACTCAGTTACTTAGAACAACCACCCCCGTTTTTCCCCCAAAAGCTGGAAGCACTTCTCACTCTGTTTCAAAATTAAAATTCTTAAAAAAGTTAAAAAGACTGATCGACATCATCATGTGACTGTTACCAAGGCTGGCATCAGAAAACCCGGTGCTGCTTTCCTCTTAATTGGACGTGGCACCAAAAACATCAGCTAAGTGCCAATTATATAACCAACCTCTATCAAAGATATTTAAATATCCTAAGCCTGCAGAAAAATGTGCAAGGCCATATTAAACATCAAGACGCTGTCCGGCACGTTTCCTCTTCTACAAAGAAACAAAAAGAGGGGAAGTTTATTCTTCAGAAAGCATTGCTCCCATGTTGTCCCTTCATATGGATTTCTGTTGGATACTAGATAAAAGGCTATTTGAACTTTTGTCAGTTTTACACCTTCCCCAGTTACTCGCAAATACATCAGCTTTTAGGAAAATGGTGTGGCACAATCAGGTGCTGGTCCATGACCGGGGCTCCCTTAGATACCAGCATAACACAAATAATCATACAGGGTTAAAAGCACCTTCCATACATGCTAGTCACTTAGCTTGAAGTGATCTTCCAACCCAGCTAGGGAAACCCCCTTTGCCTAGGAGCCCAAGGCAAGACGTAGCACCATCTGAGTAAATAAGAGGGTCAGGTTTCCTGCCCATTGGATGAGAACGGGGAGGATGGGTGCAGGATCTGAACAACAACAAACTGAGCTGTCAGTTACAGGTGAGGGTGACCAGGAGGGCTGAGTGGTAGTGAACCAAAGAATTTAGTGGTAAGGGGAGTAGGGGCTGAGCAGAGCAGAACTACTGAGCTGCTAGTCAGAGGGGTGACGAATGGGCCTCGTTGGTGCCAACTAAATACAATGCTTTGGGAGAAGGTGATAGCATCCTGGAAAGAACCTCTGCTGGGCCTCAGCTTGAATGTGTTTTTTAGTGCACTGATCAGGGGTCTATGGTGAGTGGAGAACCAAGAGATGTGGTTTAGGCTTTTTAGTTACACTCAGGTAGTTCAAAGGCAAGCAAATGTTTAATATTCCAGCCAAGCTGAAATAGGCCACATAGCAACTTCTAGAGCCATGTAAGTTTAGCAGCAGAAGCTTTGGCCAGGCAGACTTTGATTTGATTTTAAGAGGGAGAATAAAGCTTGCACGCTAAAGGTCACAGTCGGAAAGTGGCTATAATTTTCATGTCAGAAAGATAAAATCTTGTGTACTTTGCAGAAAGCATGAAAAGCTTGGTCATCAGGACACTCTGCTTGTAAGTGGGTATAAGACCATTAGAATTGGGTTCCTAAACATACACAACCACTCTGCTGCTCATGTGAAATGCATGGAAGCAGGAAACGCATCACTTTGTCCCCAAGAAGCTCCCATTACCGATTGCTCCATAAAATGCTCCATGAGAAGATCTTAAACTTGCCGAGCTTGTTGAATACCGGTTATAGAGCAGTTAAACATGACTTCAGTTTGAGATTTTGAAATACATTGCAACTTGCAAGCCAAAGATGGCCTTACTCTTGGAGCAAGCTATATTTAACATCCACAGGGAAATGCTTTACAAAGACAAATACAGGGTCTTAGAAAAGTTTCTCAGAAATACAATCAGAAAGCTAGGTTTTATTACCATACTTGCTGTTGGATCCACTGACAGGTCTGTAGCTGAACCAAGAGTCTGCATACATCAGTTTTGTGTAGGATGGAAACCTTGTACTATCTTTGTGATAGAGTACACTTGGAATCTGGGACAGCTGATGGTATCACACAGGGAATAACATCAGCTTTGGCAGTGGCACAAATTGAGTAAGAAGAGCTCAAACCAAAATTCAGATTGCATAGCAACGACTATGGGCTTTTCAAATGTTGTACAGGCCAAGTTCAGATAAGGTAATCATGGTGTGCATTGCACCAATCACGTCTCTATTGTGTATCTCAACTAATGTTATCCCTTTCTTTAAGAGGGAGTTTGTTTTGGAATATGAACAGGAGTACTTGTGGCACCTTAGAGACTAACAAATTTATTTGAGCATAAGCTTTCGTGGGCCACAGCCCACTTCATCGGATGCATAGAATGGAACATATAGTAAGAAGATAGATATATACACATATAGAGAACGTGAATATGTTTTCCAATTTTGCTATTTAAAGTGGCAAATAACAATAAGTGTTTCAAGCTCTGGCTGATGACTTTGATGTTCCTATGAGCTACTTCAGAAACATCCACCATTTACACTCAGTTGGTCAAGCCCCAATAATGAAGACAGTGATAAGTCATCATTTGGTTCACACCTATTATAAACATACTGCAGAAACTAAGTCAAGCACTGATACAACCCAACTTACAGGAATTCATAAGGACACCAACACAGGCAAATTTAAGAGCACACCTTTATTTGATCTCTTGTTGAGGTGTAGCACTATGATTAAGTGGCATCCAACAGGAACTCAAAAAATTATCTGCCGCACATTGCATTTGTTTACCTAATTTTGAAAACTACCCAAATGAAGAAACAAAGTAAGCCACACATTACACTTACCCAGCATGAAGCAACAGTTTCCTACCCAGAAAGAGGTCAACACATTTATTTTGCATGTTCCTGAGCAGCACAACAATGGAAGCTTTCACTCTTTAGTTTGCTTGAGAAGAGGATTTACATCATGAAGTCTAAGCCAGCAACTGAATGAAAAAGTGGGCCCTGTTCACGCCTGGTGTACAATATCAAAGGCACTACAGATGTGTAGTGTAATACAGGTTTTCCAAGAAAAGCCCAAATTCTTAACTGCATGGATTTCTTCTGAATTTCCAAAGACTCTAACCAGCCTGAAGTGACTCGATACCCCTGAGGAAACAGAGTGGAAGTCTCAGAATTAGCCTCTTTCTCACTAGGTGGACACTACAGTTGTAGCTGACAACTCCTAGAGCAGGGATGCCCAACCTGTGGCTTCGGAGCCACATGCGGTTCTTCAGAGGTTAATATGCGGCTCCTTACCGAGGCACTGATTCCGGGGCTGGAGCAATAGATGATAACATGCCAATTTGCGGGGGGGAGGGGGTGCTCACTGCTCAACCCCCTGCTCTGCCCCCACTCCACCCCCTCCCCCAAGGCCCTTGCCCCTTCCCCTAAGCCTTGCATGCCCTCGCTCCTCCCCTCTCTCCCCATAGCCTCCTGCGCAGGTGAAATAGCCGATTGTGGTGGGCGTGGGGAGGATGGAGTAGGCACTGATTGGAGGGGGCTGCCGGCAGGCAAAGGCACTGGGGAGCAGATGGGGGGCTGCTGATGTATTACTGTGGCTCTTTGGCAATGTACATTTCAAATTCTGGTTCCTTCTCAGGCTCAGGTTGGCCAGCCCTGTCCAAGAGACGTGACAAGACTCCCATAGTGTAAGCAACGTCTCCCACTAACAAAGGAATGCCTGAGCCTCATCTATCTTCCAAAAGCAAAGAGACAAACGAACAGGGCAACACATGGTACCATGTACAGGAAGGGGATTTAATAGAGGGAAGGAAAATATATATCAACTTTTTTGAAAGTACCTAGAAAAAGTACAAAGGCTCTGTGCTACCTGGTTCCTTATCTTGTGTGCCAGTCCATATAGGACACAAACTAGAGTCGTATGTTCTGCAACCCCCATTAAAGACCAAGGATAATAAAAGAAGTGGAACTAATAGTTTTCAAGAAGCCGCAGCTAAACAAACTCTGTATGTGTCTTCAAAATGACTATAAAACTGTCCTGATGAGACTAACAATTGCAACCCTCCTTCCAACAATCTTCCAGTTCCACCTTTGAGGGAGAAAAGAGAATGCCCTGACCAAAACTGACTTAAGTCATTTTGTAAGGTCATCCTGAATTTACCTGCCAAGCTACTTATACAAACCCCACCACCTTTAGTACCTAAACATCAATCCAGAGTGATTCAGCAAGCAGTGATTGCAAAGCCACTTTTAACTATCCCAGAAATAATTTCAGCCTAGAAAAACACCACGTTATTTATTATTATTATTATTAATACAGTAAAAAAGGCCTAGAAGGTGCAGTCATGGACCAGAACCCCATTGTGCTAGGTACTACACAAAGAGGCAGTTCCTATTCCAAAGGGCGTACAATCTAAGGTTCCAGGTATGTTGACTATATACTATTTTCTGTTGTGTTTTGCACTGCCCTGTAATGTTCCTGCTACTGATTTTAGGCTGATTTTTGTAGCTGAGACCCGTTATCCATTTGGTACAGATCACCTACTGTACAGCAATAAGTACACTTACAGCGCTGTACAGTCACATCACAAGGAAACTCACAATGTGACAATATCATATCTCAGCATCATGCAGTAAATGGTTTTTCCCTGAAGGACAAAATCCACGAGGTGGTAACTCGGTCTACTTTACGCACAGAGTTCAGGCACTGTAATGAAGATCAAGCCATCTGAGTCATTCATTGCCTTCTCCCCAATGATTGTTGAGTAACTTCTCACCTCTCCACAGGACTCATGCCCATCTTTCCTCCTTCTTCAAGGGACTCTTTCCCCGCTCACCCAACCCAACCCCTTCTTTCACTTACTGTCCTCATGCTAGGTGTTTCCACAAAGCTGATCTGGGGCTGGTATTCTATCATGGTAAATTTGCAATGATAAATCACAAAACACAAAGTTAGGAAACCAAGGTGACAGGCAATGAACAAAGGACTGAGAGCCATGAAACTCCCAAATCATAATCATGGGACTGACATGTGCATGGTCTGAGTAAATCACAGACCCCGTGTCTCCGTTTCCCCATAAGTATCATGCAGGTAACACCCTTCTGATAGATTGTTTGGGGGATTAATTAAGATTTGTAAACCTCTCCCCCCACCCCAATAAATCAGAAACTGCTATAAAAAATACAAAATATTTGAACATGACAGAATTAATCCCCAGTTTATACTTAACTCTGACCACCGATTCCCATCTGTGCACTTCATATTGGGGCTTATTTATTATTTTAACACACCCAAAAATAAATGAGCTAAGTGCCATTCAATACAGACAGCAGACACGATCCCATGGATCTTACAAGCTAAAACAGACACAAGGCAAACAAGGTGGATGACAAGACAACAGCCAAGAGCAGGAATGGAATTGTACATCAGCAAGGTTACATGGTTATTCAGCAAAGGCGAATATACAGCACCATGGAGCAAAGATAACAATGAATTAATAAGTAGCAGAGATGGGCTCTGGTTCTGCAACTGGACCCACACAGGGGATCCCCTGCAACCCTTACAGAGCTTTTATGAAGTCAGTAGAAACCCTACACAGATGGAGGCAACTGCCCACAGATATCCAATTACGGATCAGGGGCTCAATCAGCAGGTTACTGGTTAGCTAAATACCACAGGCAGGTCCATTGGGGCGCACGCCCTTCCTGCCACTCTTGAAAGGTTCCCCCAGACATCCCCCAGTCTTCTCCCAACTCCCATACACACCTCCCTACTACCCTGCTCCTCTGTAGCCCCCCTCCAATTCCTCAGTGCCCCCCACTGTCCTTGTGCCCCACACAAACACTGAGCGCACCTGTCTCCCTCAGCTCCTCTCACCCTGGTTGGCCTCAGCTGCCCTTGCTCCCCCAACCCCAGGAACACCTTCAACTCCCCCCCCCACTGGGTACACTCACACCCCACGAGACCCCCCCCCATTCCCCCAACACCAGCAGCTCTCAGACCTCCCCACGCAACCCACCCTGGGTGACCCTTGGTGCACCCCAATCCTGTAACACCCACAGCTCCCCCCTTCCCCCCGCTCCCGCAGCCATCCCCCCCGCTCCCAATCCCCCTCCCACACAGGGCCCCCCCAGCTCCTCCCCCTCCCCCACAGGACCCCCCTCAGCTCCTCCAGCCATCTCCCCCTCTCCCATCCCCCTCCCCCACAGCTCCTCCAGCCATGCCCCCGCGCTCCCACCCCGGTGTCCGGCCGGGTCACCTTGTGCGCCGCTGTCCGGCTCCGCAAGGCCTTGAGCCGCTCCCTCCGCCGCAGCGCCGCCTCCTGCAGCCGCCCCACGCCGGAGCCGGCAGCGGGAGCCGAGCCAGGGCCGGGGCCGGGGCCGGGACCTGAGTTGGCAACGGGGGCCGCCATTTTCCCCAACGCCCGGCAGACACCGCGCGGGGGAGGGGACAGACCCGGCCAATCGAGCGGCCTCCGCGGGGCCAGGGGGAGCCCCGAGCGCATCGATCGGAGCCTGAGCGCTTCGGACGGGAGCCAGGGTGGGGGCGGGGATCCGGGGTGGGGGGCAGGAGGAGGGAGCAGGTGGGGGAGGGGAGCAGAGGGGATGGGGCAGGAGGAGGGAGCAGGTGGGGGAAGGGAGCAGAGGGGATGGGGCAGGAGGAGGGAGCAGGGTGGGGGAGGGGAGCAGAGGGGATGGGGCAGGAGGAGGGAGCAGGTGGGGAAGGGGAGCAGAGGGGAGGGATAAAGGGGAGGAGAGCAGAGGGGATGGGGCAGGAGGAGGGAGCAGGTGGGGGAGGGGAGCAGAGGGGATGGGGCAGGAGGAGGGAGCAGGGTGGGGGAGGGGAGCAGAGGGGATGGGGCAGGAGGAGGGAGCAGGGTGGGGGAGGGGAGCAGAGGGGATGGGGCGGGAGGAGTGAGTGGGGTGGGGGAGGGGAGCAGAAGGATGGGAGCAGATGGGGAGCAGGGTAGAGGGGAGGAGTAAAGGGGAGGGGAGCAGAAGGGATGGGGCAGGAGGAGTGAGCAGGGTGGGGGAAGGGGAGCATAGGGGAGGCAT
Organism: Chelonia mydas; assembly: GCF_015237465.2. Lineage (NCBI taxonomy): Eukaryota > Metazoa > Chordata > Testudines > Cheloniidae > Chelonia > Chelonia mydas. The sequence goes on from NC_057850.1 coordinate 257,105,752, forward strand.
AAAGGGGAGGAGAGCAGAGGGGATGGGGCAGGAGGAGGGAGCAGCGTGGGGGAGGGGAGCACAAGGGATGGGGCAGGAGGAGGGATCAGGGTGGGGGAGGAGAGCAGAGGGGATGGGGCAGGAGGAGTGAGCAGGGTGGGGGAGGGGAGCAGAGGGGAGGGATAAAGGGGAGGGGAGCAGAGGGGATGGGGCAGGAAGAGGGAGCTGATGGGGGAGGGGAGCAGAAGGGATGGGGCAGGAGGAGTGAGCAGGGTGGGGAAGGGGAGCAGGCTGGTAGAGGGGGTAACAGGACTGAGAAGGAGGAAGGGACTAGGGGAGAGTGGGGAAGTAGAAGGGAGCGGGAGAGGAGAAGACAGGGGAGAATCAGGGACAGGACAGCAGCAGCTGCCCTCAGGAGTAGGCCTCCCTTTCCCTGCTAGTCTCTAGGCTTGCCGGGGTTGGTAGGCTCCTGTCCCTGGCTCCCCGCAAGCTACCTAGGATTCCTGTCACTGGGAAACTCCACCTGGCCCCTAGATCTCTCCATCCACAGGACGACAGTCTGGCCCTAGGAATCTCTCGCCCCATCTCTCCCAAAGCTCTGTGCGAACGGAGACACAAACGGGACCATGGGTTCATTTCACCCTCTCCTGGGGTGGGAGGCTGCAGCACATGGACAGCGCTAGACAGCAGGTTAGTGCAGAAAGAGGGAAGAGTCCCACGTCCAATTGAAACAACAGGTGGATTTAGGGGGCGTGAGTATAATTGGCTCAGATGGATTTTCTAATGTATAAGAACAAGAAGAAAATAACCCTTACACGGTCCCTCTTTCAGCACTTTATATGGCTTGAAAAAAGCTAAAAGGGCAGAATCCCAGGATTATTCTCCTTGTTTTCTTCCTGCTCATCCCACAGCCCTCTGACTGTGAACAATTTGTGTCACTCACACACCTCGTCCTGGGGCTTGACATCTACCCGAGGGGTACAGCTGTCTTCAGGGATCGTGACTAGAAGTGTGGTCATGAACGTAGCTGGGTCCTAACCCAGAGAGGACAGCAGAGTCCCCCTGACCCTTTCAGTGCCTGGCCTCTCTGCTGAGAGTGACAATCATGGGCAAAAACAGCCAGAGGAGAATTCCACTTGTGAACGAGACCTTCCTGTTGGGTTTGTGCCAACGGAGGCAACTTCTGCACCAGCTGCTACTCTTCCCTTCCAGGGTAGCGGGTACTCCAGAGGCGTGGCAGACCAGAGCTCTGTTTCATAGAATCATAGAATATCAGGGTTGGAAGGGACCTCAGGAGGTCATCTAGTTCCAACCCCCTGCTCAAAGCAGGACCGATCCCTGACTAAATCATCCCAGCCAGGGCTTTGTCAAGCCTGACCTTAAAAACTTCTAGGGAAGGAGATTCCACCACCTCCCTAGGTAATGCATTCCAGTGTTTCACCACCCTCCTAGTGAAAAGTTTTTCCTAATATCCAACCTAAATCTTCCCCTCACTGACCGCTGGTATAAGGTCCCTTGGCGAGGCTGGCAGCAGAGAAGAATTGGGCTCAGTGAGTCCAGTTAGTGTTGAATATTCTAGTGGTTTCTGGGATGTGAACATTAGGGACCCATCAAATTCATTTCACCAAAGAACCCACCAGTAAATAAGTAAATATTAGTAAATAAGTGACATCTGAGAAGCGAATAAGTTATACTAACTTCATTTAGCCTTTAAGTTCAGAACTTTCCAGCAAATCTGCCAACAAACTGCAAGCTGCGTTGCTTTTTTGTTACCTGTGTGGGAACCATTAACAACTCAATGCACTGAGCAAAGATCAAACAGGACCTCTATGGGGGAAATAACCTTTCTGATGATACAGTGTGGAACAACCTTCAAACCCGGGGAGGAGCCCTTGTTCAACCGTTTATACAGTCACTACATCCGCACTGGGTCTGTGACATTATGGAGCAAGCTACTTGCCTGCTGGTGATAAAGAACGTTTGTAAGCTTTGCATTTCTCAGGTGGCAGCTGCTGTAACTTCTTGGCTGCCAGACTGAACAGAAGCATGCTTGGCTAGGTTACAGGACAGAGACTTATGTCTGACTAAGAGAGATTCTCACATGCTTTCGAGTAACCATTTTAGGCCCTGATCCAGTGCCCATTAAATTCAATAGGAAGAAAGTATCATTATCCCCATTTTACAGATGGAGAAGCTGAGGCATGGGGTGGTTAAGTGACTAGCCCAAGGGCATACATACAGAGTCACTGTAACAGATGGGTTAGAGCTCCAGGGTTCTTTGACTCACAGACCCGTAATCAGACCACTAGGAAACACCTCTTTCAAGTTAGGTGTTAGTATTTCTTTATGCACAACACAAATGTGCCTCTGTGCTTGTCAGAATTACGTTAGTGTCACGAGCTGTTTTCAAGAGAAATTCAGTCCCACAACAGACTCTGGCCGTGAACTAAACAGGAAATCCTGCTTTAAAAATAGCTAGAGACAAAATCAAAGAAGAATTAAACAGTTCAAAATGCAATAAATTACACCATGAAAACTTTCTCGAGCCCCATGCCACAGGTATTAGGCAGGTCATTTTGGAAGGGAAAATATCACACCCAAACAACTGTTCACATGCTACATTAAGGAGTACTGTTATTTTAGGGTCTCCTGAATCCACATGTTAGCTGGTTTCTGCCTAAATGTAAACAAAGCATGGGGCTATCTAGATAGATTCAGGTATGGGGGTACTGGCTGTGCACAATAGAAGGCCTTGGGAATGATACTAAGCTAGATGGGCCCATTAGTGTCTGCATTTTAAAGAATTGAAAAGCGGTTATATTAAGTAGACGTCAAGGCAAACGTATGGAAGTAGCACTGTCAGCAACAAGAACGTGCATAATGAGACATTGGACAAAGGAATCTGTAGGTTCAGTGTCAGAACGGGTGAAGGGCAGGAGCAAATGCAACTCATTAGCATATTGCTTATCTGCTCAGAGGTCTTTCAGAGACATCCAGCAGGAGAGGGGACCTATTTTTAAGTTTAAATTTGATAGACTGCCTTTGTAAACATGCTTGTTTGTTATGACGTGTATAGTGCTTTACAGAATTTGTACTTGGGCCATCTAAGTGCCCGCATTGTTTTAAACTGATGTGGAATGAGATTTTATAGGCACTGTATTGGGTATGTAAAGATAAAACTGTATTTTCATAGTTGCAATCTACACACCTCTTTGTTAATCTCATCCCATTTCATGTGTTGTCCAAGAAGCCCCACTGCCCAGAGCGGGGGAGTCCGGGATTCTGGGCTCTACTCACAGCTCGCTAATCTTAGCTAAATAGCCTCACAGCTTTGTGCCTCGGTTTCCCCACATGTAAAATGCAGCTAACACCTACATGCCGGAGCAGTTAATTTATTAATATTTGTAAAGTGTTTAAAGATCCTCAGGTGAAACTCCTATGAATATGGCCCTACAAATTCACAGCGTGTCAGTGTTGTTGGTTGCTGGTTGCAGGCACAATTGCACCTACACCACCACATGTGTCATAAATATAAAGGGAATTCTGTATACAGTGCTATAAAATCCCTCCTGGCCAGAGGCAAAGTCCTTTTACCTGTAAAGGGTTTAGAAGCTCAGGTAAGCTGGCTGGCACCTGACCCAAAATGACCAATGAGGGGACAAGATACTTTCAAATCTGGAGTGGGGGAAAAGGCTTTTGTCGATCTGTGTGATACCTTTGCCGGGAACAGATCAAGGATGCAAGCCCTCCAACTCCTGTAAAATTAGTAAGTAATCTAGCTAGAAAATGTGTTAGGTTTTCTTTGTTTTGGCTTGTGAAATTTGCTGTGCTAGAGGAAATGTGCATTCCTGTTTTTGTGTCTTTTTGTAACTTAAGGTTTTGCCTAGAGGGATTCTCTACGTTTTGAATCTGATTGCCTGTAAGATTATCTTCCATTCTGATCTTACAGAGTTGTTCTCTTATCTTTTTTTGTTCTTCTAATAAAGTTCTGTTTTTTAAGAATCTGATTGGGTTTTTTGGGGTCTTAAAAATCCAAGGCTGGTCTGTGCTCATCTTGTTTATTCTCAAGCCTCTCCAGGAAAAGGGGTGTAAGGGCTTGGGGGGATATTTTGGGGAAATAGGAACTCCAAGTGGTCCTTTCCCTGATTGTTTGTTAAATCACTTGGTGGTGGCAGCTTTTACCTAATCCAAGGGCAAAGACTTTGTGCCTTGGGGAAGTTTTAACCTAAACTGGTAGCAATAAGCTTAGGGGGTCTTTCATGCGGGTCCCCACATCTGTACCCTAGAGTTCAGAGTGGGGAAGGAACCCTGGCAGCTTGGGTGCTGGGGATTTATGCAAACAGGAATCTAGGCCGGCACTGATCTTTCCATATGTGACAGCCGCCCTCTTGCCCTATGGATTGAACCAGGGGCTTCCAGAGTGAAAAATATGAGCAACTAGATCACGTGCTAAAAAGGCAAGCTGTTATAGGTAAGGGCTGTGACAACTCTTATCCACTGCAGATTGGCACAGAGCAGGAGCTGTAACACACGCTCACCAGTGGATTACACACACACACAGAATTGCACGTGCAATAGTGCACATCTACAGTAGGCGCACAATTGCACATGGACAAATGCATGAGAATTTTCTGACTGAAAATCAGGCCTTCAAAATAATATATCCAGGGCACAAGTTGCAATTTCCTCCCCCCCTCCCGCCCCCACTAAATAAGCTGTAATGCTGAAGTTGTCATGAATGCCTCAGCAATTTATTCTGTTCGTTTTCTTCCAGCAGTAATGCTGCATGGAGAGTAATTGGTCGGGAACAGATGTTAATAAAATCATTCCTCAAAACATGCTGAGTCAGTGAAACCCTCCCAGCTGGGTCCAGCCAGGCCAGCCCACACTGTCGTGGCCTGGTTAGGTGCTGTGTGCGTTTTAAGGAGGTTCCCAGCAGGGCTATGATAGCACCACAGGCCGCGCTTACGTGGCCTTAGCATTCTTTGCCATGGCAGCATCCCGCTGGAACGGTGGCCCTTCACAGAGGACAGCCGGGCTGTTTCCCCTCCAACCCTTGTCTGTCCTTCCTATTGAGACTGCAAGATCCTTGGGCAGGGACTCTCTGTTCATTGTGATGTAAACGAGTGGCCTCTTCCTAGGAGCACCCTCAGAGCAGGCCTGCCAGTGGCCCTTCGCCTCAGTTTCCCTCTTGAGTCTCTGATAAATCTGTGCCCATTTGCCCTCTAGCCCAGCAACATAGTTTATTAACAAAGCATAGCACAGCCAGTCCATAACCAAGTCTCCCAAGCCATAATCCATACCACCACCGTGCAGGTAGCCCTTCAACCCGGCTTCCTTCTCCCCATCCCCCAGTGTCTTCTGCCACGCCTCCGTCCCTCTGCCAGGACATCCACCCCTACCCTTCCTTCTGGAGTGCAGCCCCAGCCTCTCTGCTAGGAGCATCCCTCACTCCCTCTGGCCCTCTCACTGAAATCAGAGGGTAAATGCCCAGCTGTTCCCCTGCCTTCAGCCCTCTCCAGCCATGGCTCAGGGATGCCAACAATGAAACCCCTCTTGCTTCTCTCCTGACTTCAACCTTTTCCTAGGAACCACCTTCTGCCTCTAGCAGCTCTCTTTTCCTGTCTATCTCCTGACTGCCCTTTTATAGCTTCCCAGGGGCTGCCCTGCCTGTCACCTTCTCAGATGCAACCAGGCTTGTGAGGCTGCCTGACCTGTGTGCCTTAAATGCTTTGCTGTGTGGCTCATCGCCCAGACACCAGCAGACAAGCATGTGGCATCCGGAGTGTCTGTGAGCTGCACCGCCTTGAGTCAGCGCTTCCGAGCCTGCCTGCCTTCCACACAACAGCCCTATCCTGCTCTCCACCAGCTTTGGTTACACCTGGCAAGATGACACCAGCACACTTCCAGTCCCGAATTTCCCCCAGACCGCCTGCCCTGAAGTGTCCAGCCCCTTCCCAGATAACTTGGAGAAATAATAAGGTTTGTTTGCTCACCACATGAACTGGAGTTAATAATTACTTCAATTCAAGCACTGCACTGGGTTGGCTTGGATTGAAATAAAACAGGTTTGTTAACAGGAGGACATTGGTGAAGTGATGTCCAGTGAAAGAAGCAAAGGCGAAGCTGGTTACATGCAAAGAAAAGTGAGAACACTCATTGGAAAGGCTAACACTTTATCTAGCAAGGTACAGCCTTTGCTTAAGATGGTTTTGCTCGCCAATTACTCTTGGTCCAGCCTGGCTGGCTGCCTCTCAATCGGGACCTTCCACCGCAGTATAAGTTGCTAGTTTCCCTTGCCTTCATAGGTGACAGCTAAAGATGCAGTCTCTCTCTGACCCTTATGTTCCCAAAGAATTATCTTTGTTCTCAAAGTCAGAAAGGCTCTCGAGTTCAAACCGCTGCTGCTTTGCTTAATGGCTTTGTTTATGGCTAATATGTACATTGAGGTAACCCCACATTCCTCTGCCTAGGACAGACCTGTTGGTCCCCTTTGCCTAGGCTAGGCTGTCTTCTTAAATCTGCTCTAGTCACATTATGCAGAGGGAATTCGTAACTTCACGTCTAAGGGTAACACATGCATTTGACAATGGTAGCAATGACCAGCGTGCTATTAATTTTCAAATGATGCCTCACAAGATGTATTTTGTACAAGTAGTGTGTGGGGTGTGAGTACAGGGTGTTTAGGGTCATACCACCCTCTTAACTGGCCCAGCTAGGAGCTCCTGGACTGGAACAGGAATGTTGAGCCCAGGTTCATTTAATGGGCTAGGTCCACTGTTACATGCGTATATGTACAGCGCCTAGCACAATGGGACCTTATCTTGCTTGGGATCTCTGGGCATTACTCTAATACAGATAATACATAGTAATGGCCAGATGTCAGGAGTCAGGCTACGATAAGACCTTAGTATTATTTCAGCCAAAACAATAGGAAAGGACTTCACACACCACTGACATGCAGCCAGCTCTGGGGTGGAATGCAGCAGCTGCTTAGTATAGCTACCTCGTCTCCAGACTGGCTTTAACAAACTTCTGCCCTAGGCACCCTGGCCAGCACCAAAGTGTTAACAGACAAGGTGGATACAAACCACATCTGGTCTTGCTGTTAGTTAGGCTACGTTACCTGGAGACCGATCTGGTAGTGTATAGGGGCCTCAAGGTGAGCAGGAATGGCCCCATGAGAATACTCCCTGGGCAGAGAGCTCCCGAATTTGTGCAGAGGGGACATATGCTTCTCCCAGAGCCTGGTGTAGGGGATGGATCAGAGCAATGACAGGAATGTGGCTGGGCTATTTGCTTCCCATGGCCCACGGGCGAGTGTGTAAGCCACAGCAACTTGAAACTGCTCTAACTTACGCCAGTGGCTGCATGGATTCAGAGTACAGGGAGCACAAAGGTGATTAAAGCCACCCTAACCTCCCGCTCCGTCCCTGCCCCATCAGCAGGAAAGGAATGACTGAGAACCGGGCTCCACACTTAGAAAAAGCTTCCTGACAAAGCAGATATAAATAAGGCCAGATAGCGCCAGGGGATCTTGAATAGAAGAGTTCCAGACCTGGGCTTCCCACCCTTTCCAAAAGACACCAGGTCCAGCAGCAGGTCTTTCCCTAGGGCTTCAGTTCAGCACTGCCCCAGAGGGAAGAGCTCCACCTTCTGAATCCTCAATAGCACCTCCTCCGTCGATTGGGTTTCCCTGGGAGGAATGCAAGTACTGGCCCAGCTCAGCTTGTGAGCGCTGACGAGGTCACATCCCAAGGAGGCTGGGTGACACATGATCCCTTAGAAGAATGGAAACAAGCTAAAACATCTAGCACGGGTGCCCATACCCAGCCCTGCTTGGGTCGAAGGCAGGGTCAGAACCTCAGTCCCTCAGCCAGAAAAGCATGAGCCCGAGCTACAGAAATAACCCTGACCTGTAGCAAACTCATAGCTTCTTGTGGGGACCACCCAGAAGATGGGAACAAAGATCCGTGGTGTAGCGTGGGTGGATGAGAAACGAGGAGCATGAGAAACAAGCAAGGAGAGCAAGGGCCCAGATCCTCAAAGATGGACACCTAATTCCCATTGATTTCACCTAACTACCTTTGAGGATCTGCCGCTGGGCTCAGGACCAGGTCTCTGTCCTGCATCAGACTAGATGAGCAAATGGTCACTATGAAGCTATGAAGTCACATTACATGATGGAAACTGAGATATGCTGGGAACAGCTGCAACCCGGCACGATGACTGCCCTAGGTGGCAGAGTAGCAGCTGTGTTAGTCTGTATTCGCAAAAAGAAAAGGAGGACTTGTGGCACCTTAGAGACTAACAAATTTATTTGAGCATAAGCTTTTGTGAGCTACAGCTCACTTCATCGGATGCATTCTGATGAAGTGAGCTGATCCGATGAAGTGAGCTGTAGCTCACGAAAGCTTATGCTCAAATAAATTTGTTAGTCTCTAAGGTGCCACAAGTCCTCCTTTTCTTTTTGCCCTAGGTGGGTTCAACCTCCCTCCCTCCACCTGCCCCACACGTCCCTTCCAGGAAACGATGGCGTTAACCAGATGTTGGCAGCCCGTTACACTGCTTGTGTGTTCTATCCCTGACCTTTCCCGTCCTTAGGATTGTACACAATTTGGGGCAGGGACAGGCTCTTATTCTATGTTCATACAGCGCCTAGCACAATAGGGGCCTGCCCTTGACTGGCTCCTAAAATAATAATAGGAATAGTAAACAAGGATAACAACGTGATGTGTGCGGGAGCGATCGCAGAAGAGGAGGTGGGGTGGGATATGTCACACCCGCCTGGGATTTTAGCACTGTGCAATTCCCACTCATGCTGTTGACTGTGCTCTCGTGCTCCTGGCAAGTGTTGCTTTCATTGGGTGTTATCAGCGCTTGCCTTTGGTTTGTCAACACGATGGGTTGGACTCTCCTCTCTCTCACCCTGGTTGAGCCCCACCGATTTCAGGGTAACCAAGAGAGGAGAAGTCGCCTCAGAGCAGTTGTATGGATTGCACGGAAGCACCCAGAATTAGTCCCCGAGGCCAGTGCAGCAGCAGAGGAGGGATAATCTACCCCTGTACCCTCTTCCCTTTGTGTCCTGCTGCCTTTCCGGACGCCGGGCTTTCCCTTACGGTAACCCTGCTGAAAGCTGGTGTGTTGTGTGAGACCTGCCAGCCACAGCTACCCCGTGCCACCGTCTAGCTGGGCCCAGATGCCACGATGACGGCTGTATGGAAGATACCTCCATAGATTACAGGTGACCTAGAGTGCACGTATTCAGTGAGCTGAGTCTGAAATCTCTTCTGAGCAGGGATTTGGGATCATTCGCAAGAATTCAACAGCAAGCCTGAGGCAGGCCCAGGAAGTGATTTTCCAGTCACCTGACACATAGTCTAATGCCCAGCCAGGAGGATGTCCTTCCCCCTGAGTTTATGGGTAACATTTCCCAAGCACCTAAGGCAGGGGCGCCGGAACAGGGGTGAGCCAGGGGGCCATGGCCCTCCCACTTTTTGGTAGGGGACGGGTCTGGCCCCTTCACTTTTCACCATGGGTCATGAGCTTGGTCAAGGAGCCTGGGCAGCTGTGGGGAGCCACAGACCCTCCACCTGCCTGTCAGGAGGGGGGGGAAACACAGGCTGGGGACTGCTCTCGGGCCTCCCCACCCCAGGCAGGTGGAGGGCCCCAGGCTCACCGGCCCCATTCCAGCTTCTGGCTTGGCCGGGGGCAAGGCCTCGGGGGGAAGAGGAGGAGTCGGAGTGGGGCCACAGAGAGGGGCAGGAGCTCCTGGTGTTCCCCCCCCCCCCCCCCGCACACTTTTAGGAAGGTTCCGCCTCGGCACCTAACTCCCCCTAGAATCACCTAAATACCTTTGAGGAGCTGCGCCTACAACATGGCTAAAGAGCCTAATTTCACGAGTGCTCTAGGAGCCTCAGTGCCCATTGACTTGCGGGATTGTTCCCGTGCAGGAGTATTGACGGGCTCCGAGCCTTGCGCTGCCAGGTCTCTGGGGCGCTGCTGATCGAACGCCCCACATCCCGTCCCAGCATGCACTGGGCTCGGCAGAAAACCCAGGGGTGCGCCTCTGGGAGGACAGACTCTTCTTCGGATGGTCCAGAAGCCTAGGGAGGAGTTGGAGGGGATATTCCCACTTCTGCTGCTGCAGCTGGGGTCACTGGTTGAATTACAGCCGCACCCAGGACCAGCTCCGGGCACCAGCAAGCACGAGCTTGGGGCGGCAGGTTTCCAGGGGCGGCGTTCTGGCCTTCCTTTTATTTTTTTATTTATTTCTTGGCTGGGGCAGTTGCGCTCTCAGAGCTTGGAGCGGCAAATGTTTTGCTTGGGGCAGCAAAAAACCTAGAGCCGGCCCTGGTTGCACCTGGGGTTGGAGCCCCACTGGGGTAGAAGAGGAAGAGACAATCCCGGCCTCAAAGAGCTGCCCGTTAGACACACCTGAGACAAAGGCAGAATGAGCAGCCCCATTTTACAGGTACAAAACTGAGGCTCAGAGAAGGGAAGGGACCGGCCCAAGCAGAGGCACAGAGAGAGCCCCCATATCTTGAGCTCCAGGCGGGCTGGGAGCAACAGGGCTCTGTGGAGGAGCCGAGGTCGCCCTCCGGGGCTGTCAGGCTGGCCCCGCTCAGCAGTACAGAACCCACCCTGAATTAGCTGCTGTCCAAGCCAGTAGGGGGGCGGGGGGGTTTTCAAGAGGTCTAGGCCTCCCCCCCTCCCTGCATAGACACTACCCAGTAGGATATGGGGGAGAGGTTCCAGCAGGTCTCTCTCCCTACAGCTCCCCACTTCCCAGACCTCCGGGCTGCCATCTCTACCTCTTCCATTTCTGGGCCGGCGCTACTTGGCAGGTAACCTCTCCCCCTCCCACAGGAAAATTCTGGCTCCCTCCCACCCCCAGCCCCGGTCCAAGTGCTGCTTGGGACAGGAAGGTGGCAGCCCAGAGACACAATTACAAGCTCAGCACAGGATGAGTCACCTCAGAATAAAACCTATTTCACTTTGTCTGGAAGAGCCAAAGAACTCCTAGCCTACCCTAGGGCCCCTGCCAGGCACTGGATTATTTATGTAACCCATTTAGATGGACTTTGGTTCTCTGCCTGGCAAGGATCTGGATGGCCTGAGCTCCAGGACTAGATGCTTCCTGAGCAGGCGTTTTACCGCACTGTGCCAAGCAACACGTTCCCAGAGAGGGGAGTGTGGCAGGCTGATGTCACACAGGAAGGGAGGGGAGCGCATGAAAAGAAGTACTCATAATACATCTGCTCATGCAGAACAAGGCTCAGCTCCTCAGCTGGTGACTTTAGCGGGGATGTGCCAATTTACTCCAGCGGAGGCTTTGGCCCCAGAGAAGCAGACTGCTGGAGAGGCGCTCTACAAACCCAGTATAAAGCATAGTTTGGGAATGAGTCTAGCGGGGGCCAGGAAAGCCAATATTTAAATCAAGTCTTGCCCTCCCCTTCTGTATCCTGGGAAAGCCTGGATGGAAACGGGCTCCATAGCTCAATGGGTGGGTGGCAGGATCCCTGGGATCTCCTCCCTGTTATGTTCACGGCACACACACACACACACACAGAGATGCTAGATTTCAAAAAACCATAAATACTCTTGCCAGAAGGTTGCAATGTAGCATGACTTTCTTTCTTAGAATCCAGACCAATAACACACAAGAACCCAAAACAAAAAGAGACAAAGCAGGCTGCTCCCTAAAACAGCAAGGCACAACTCACTCTGCTTTACTGTAGGCTGCCTATCTGGAGAACTGACTCTGCTAGTCGCTGATTGCATGCTTCCCTACAGAGCCTCCTGGCCTGCAAGCAGGAAAAACTCCTGAACATTTAAAGTGGTAGCTTACAATTTTAATACAGATTTCAATACACTACACTCCCCTCTGCATGACATGGAATTGTGCTTTCTAGAGGCTCCCTGGGCAGGATGCAGAGGATTTGTGGAGTGGGGGGCAGGTCAATGAACCTGCAGTTACTTTGGGTATCCACAAGGTTTCCTGGAGCCCTGCAGGCTGCTGAAACAGCTGTAGGCAGTTGTGGGGCAAGAACACTGAGTGACCTATGGGCCGCCGTCAGTCTGACCTAGCAGTTAGAGCCAGGGATGGAGTCAGGGTCGCCTCTGGAAGTCATGCCAAGGGTCAGTGCCAGCGTCGGAAGCCACACCAAGGATTAAGCCAGAATTGGAGTCAAAAGTCAAACCAAGGGACAAGCTGGAGTGAGCCACTGGAGTTAGGGTGAGGCAGCAGAAGCGGTAATGGGAGCAATGCGTGGAAACCAGGCAAGGTGGCAGGAGCTAGGAACAAGGGGCAGTAAGAGGAGCAAGAGCCAGGCAAAGGGGGAGGCAGGAACAGGGGTCTGATCAGCAGCAGGCCTAGCAACTAGCTGCTCAGAAAAGAGGGTGGGACAGCATGCAGCAGGAAGCTTTATGCTCACTAGTGTCCAGTCAGCCATCTGCTGCTACTCACCTGACCCAGTTTAGTCAATGGAAGTAGCCTCTGGCAGTGGGGTGTTCCCTGAGGTGACCTAATGGTGCAGAGGGTGGGAGGCACTTGCTTGGCAGAAGCATCGTCTCCCAGCTAAGCCAGTGGGCTGGGTTTCAGGAAAATTGCGTTTGATTCTTCGTTCAAACACAGGCGACCTTGGCCGAGTCATTTAATCTTTGGCACCCCCCTTCAGGCCCCTGACCAACAGAGTGCAGAAGTCTGTAGCGTAGACACAGCCTGAGATGACCCATGTGTGTATATTTACCCACGTGTGTAAGTGTTCGCAGGAGCGGGGCCACCAGGGTGAAATTCCGAGGGGAGGGGGGAAACGCACTCCGAGCGGCAGAGCAGACAGCTAGTGGACCTTAATGAGTGAAAATTAAACCCAGCATGCTGCAGCAGAGAATCTGGCCCAATATATTTAGCAAATCACTGGGGAAGAGTCTCAGATTTAATTAAATGGGGGCTGCCAGGGAGTTTAAATAAAGGGAAAAACCACAACATGGGCTTTAACCTAATTTTTAATATGGTAATAAAGATGGCCTTTCGTTTGGATTTCCAGGGGCGCTGCCTGGCTCTGAATGATGTACCTGACCTCCCCAGCCCTGCACTGTATGTTGCCATATACAGCTGTGAAAAGTGAGCCGGGGGGAACACTGCCCTTCTCATCTGGAAGAGCTTCCAGTGGTTACAAGATACAGCTGAGATACTCTTGTTGCCATGTACCTTGTCTACATGGGAAGGTTATACCAGTGCAAGCTAAGGTGTGAGTTTTTACCACTACAAGCTGCCACGTGGACACTCTTATTGCAGTCAAAGAGTGCTTTTTTTCTGTTTTGCTGACGTCACCTTGGAAGGGATTTTGGTTCTGGAGCAGATGTAATTCTGTAGGGAGGTGTCATTTGATTTGTAAAAATCTACCGACTCCTAATTTCAGTGGTGTCACCCTCTGGGGTGTGGCAGGGGGGATTCGCTGTCATCTCATGCCAGGTCTTCCAGTTGGTGGACATTTTGGTCATACAGTGTTGTGGGATGTGGGTCAAGCTGGGTATCACTCAAAAGCCCTTTCTCCCACGAACACAATGGTACTTAGCATGACAAACCTAGAGCAACTATGTCGATATATAGTCAAAAATGTTTACAGGTCAAAAGTTTTTTAATTATACTTTAACCTTGGCACGTCAAACATGCAGCCCTCACAAAGTTCACTGGTGGCTCTGAACTGACAGCTCTGTGTGATTGGTTAATGCTGAGCACGTGATACTTGCTTTGTTTAATGCCGCTCATTACTGTAAATGGAAGGAGGGCTGCAAGTTGCTTTGCCAACATTGGCAAAAAAAGAAGCAGTTCAGTGGCATTGATTATCTGCTTTGTTTATCATGCCAAAAGAGTGGCCGAGCTACTGGTTAAGAAGTCAGCATCCAGCCAGAAATTACGGGAATCCGTCTGCAAAGGTACACACATAGTTACCTAACATACATTACACAACACGATTAATTACAGTCCCAAAGCAATTTATTACCAAATCCTTGTTTTTACGTTAGTCTTATAACTTTTAGGCATTGGCGGGAGATGAGGAGTACCAACTAGTAGCTGAATCTTTGGAGAATGCCACCGCGAGGATCTGGTTAAACACAATGCTTGGTGGCACCTTACAAGACACGTGCACCCTAAACTGAATTTGGCAAGGTTGGAGAGGAAGAACATCCCGCACCAGGAAAAAGTGGAAAATGCCATGACATCTTCTGTGGGTGAGACTCACCTTATACTAGATCCCCTGGCATGCGTTTTGAGAAGAACACCTGCTTCTCCTGCAGTAAGCGGGAAGCCAGAAGGCATGCATTAAGCACAGTTTCAACATGTGAGACAGGTGAGAAACTGTATGAAGCAGGCAGCCTTAGTGAGAACATTGCGTGGAAAGTAAAGTTAAGAGGGTGCATGGACCAAAAACACGCCCGCGCATATCACACTGCGTATCTCACTGACTGCTAGACCAAGAACATATGCAATGTGTTGGGTCAAAAGGTAAAAGCAACAGAAAACTGATTTCACTTCTGCGAGCTGTGCAACTCAGCTGGAGTTCATGAGTTGCTCGCAGAGGCGCTAATGGATGGGAAGTGGTGGCAAAGACTGATGAAGAGGCAAAGAGCAGAGGAAAATGTGCATCGAATGGGATTAAAGAGGAACAACTGCACAGCGAAAAGGCTCTTCAAGCGTGCATTGAAGATGAACTGCTGGATATGGGTATCGTTTTTAGCCATCCTATCCGCAGAAATGAATCACAGCCCATATCTTTAAAAGCTGCAAAAGACGTGGCACTGTCAAAAGAGGAAGAAAGTGCTGATGCCAACAGTAATACGGAGACTCAGTCTGCAGCTGCTAAATTTTTATGCAAAAGCATATTGTCCTGCAGTAGGTGGGGGTTTCATAGCGGATGCTTATCTCCTGGTCGTGTCCAGATCTCAGCGTGGTGTTGATTTTTGTGAGACTTTGGGAACGTGCAGGTTCTCCATGGTACCACGATCGACGTTTGAATGCGACAGAACAAGGTATACATGTGGGTGAAAAGTAAACTAACGCACGTCTTGCATGCTCTTCCTAAACGAGCACCTACTGACAACATGACTGGTACCTTACGCCAGCAGACGCCTTTCAGCGGAGCAATCATAGATGGCATGGCTGATGTACAAACTCTCGACAAATCAGAAACTGTTAACACCTGCCGCGATTTGGCTGAACACTTCGTTATGAGGCTAGAGGGACAATATTGAACCTATGACAAAGGTTCTGTCTGACACATCTGACACGTATGCAGAGGAATCAATTAAAATCCCAAACCATGCTCTGAAGTGTCCCTAGCCTCTGTTTGCCAGAAGCTGGGAATGGGCGACAGGGGATGGATCCCTTGATGATGACCTGCCCTGTTCATTCCCTCTGGGGCACCTGGCATTGGCCACTGTCGGAAGGCAGGATACTGGGCTAGATGGACCCTTGGTCTGACCCAGGACGGCCGTTCTTATGTTCTTATTACCAGAAAGAAGAGACTCCATGGTACTGCATATCATAGAATCATAGAATATTAGAGTTGGAAGGGACCTCTGGAGGTCATCTAGTCCAACCCCCTGACCAGAGCAGGACCAACTAAATCATCCCAGCTAGGGCTTTGTCAAGCCTGACCTTAAAAACTTCTAAGGAAGGAGAGTCCATCACATCCCTAAATAACCCAGTGCTTCACCACCCTCCTAGTGAAAAAGTTTTTCCTAATATCCAACCTAAATCTCCCCCACTGCAACTTGAGACCATTACTCCTTGTCCTGTCATCTGCTATCACTGAGAATAGTGTAGATCCATCCTCTTTGGATCCACCTTTCAGGTAGTTGAAAGCAGCTATCAAATCCCCCCTCATTCTCCTCTTCCGTAGACTAAACAATCCCAGTTCCCTCAGCCTCTCCTCATAAGTCATGTGTTCCAGACCCCTAATCATTTTTGTTGCCCTTCACTGGACTCTCTCCAATTTCTCCACATCCTTCTTGTAGTGTGGGGCCCAAAACTGGACACAGTACTCCAGATGAGGCCTCACCAATGTCGAATAGAGGGGAACGATCACGTCCCTCGATCTGCTGGCAATGCCCCTACTTATACACCCCAAAATGCCATTGGCCTTCTTGGCAACAAGGGCACACTGTTGACTCATATCCAGCTTCTCGTCCACTGTCACCCCTAAGTCCTTCTCTGCAGAACTGCCGCCTAGCCATTCGGTCCCTAGTCTGTAGCGGTGCATTGGATTCTTCCGTCCTAAGTGCAGGATTCTGCACTTGTCCTTGTTGAACCTCATCAGATTTCTTTTGGCCCAATCCTCCAATTTGTTTAGGTCCCTCTGTATCCTATCCCCACCCTCCAGCGTATCTACCACTCCTCCCAGTTTAGTGTCATCCGCAAACTTGCTGAGGGTGCAATCCACATCATCCTCCAGATCATTAATGAAGATATTGAACAAAACCGGCCCCAGGACCGACCCTTGGGGCACTCCGCTAGATACCGGCTGCCAACTAGACATGGAGCCATTGATCACTACCTGTTGAGCCCGACAATCTAGCCAACTTTCTACCCACCTTGTAGTGCATCCATCCAGCCCATACTTCTTTAACTTGCTGACAAGAATACTGTGGGAGACCGTGTCAAAAGCTTTGCTAAAGTCGAGGAAAACACGTCCACTGCTTTCCCTTCATCCACAGAACCAGTTATCTCATCATAGAAGGCAATTAGATTAGTCAGGCATGACTTTCCCTTGGTGAATCCATGCTGACTGTTCCTGATCACTTTCCTCTCCTCTAAGTGCTTCAGAATTGATTCCTTGAGGATCTGCTCCATGATATTTCCGGGGACTGAGGTGAGACTGACCGGCCTGTAGCTCCCAGGATCCTCCTTCATCCCTTTTTTAAAGATGGGCACTACATTAGCCTTTTTCCAGTCGTCCGGGACTTCCCCCGATCGCCATGAGTTTTCAAAGATAATGGCCAATGGCTCTGCAATCACATCCGCCAATTCCTTTAGCACTCTTGGATGCAACGCATCTGGCCCCATGGACTTGTGCACGTCCAATTTTTCTAAATAGTCCCGAACCACTTCTTCCTTCACAGAGGGCTGGCCACCTCCTCCCCAGGCTGTGCTGCCCAGTGCAGTAGTCTGGGAGCTGACCTTGTTCGTGAAGACAGAGGCAAAAAAAGCATTGACTACATTAGCTTTTTCCACATCCTCTGTCACTAGGTTGCCTCCCTCATTCAGTAAGGGGCCCACACTTTCCTTGGCTTTCTTCTTGTTGCCAACATACCTGAAGAAACCCTTCTTGTTACTCTTAACATCCCTCGCTAGCTGCAACTCCAGGTGTGATTTAGCCTTCCTGATTTCATTCCTACATGCCCGAGCAATATTTATATGCTCATCCCTGGTCATTTGTCCAATCTTCCACTTCTTGTAAGCCTCTTTTTTGTGTGTAAGATCAGCAAGGATTTCACTGTTAAGCCAAGCTGGTCGCCTGCCATATTTACTATTCTTTCTACACATCGGGATGGTTTGTCCCTGTAACCACAATAAGGATTCTTTAAAATACAGCCAGCTCTCCTGGACTCCTTTCCCCTTCATGTTATTCTCCCAGGGGATCCTGCCCATCAGTTCCCGGAGGGAGTCAAAGTCTGCTTTTCTGAAGTCCAGGGTCCGTATTCTGCTGCTCTCCTTTCTTCCTTGTGTCAGGATCCTGAACTCGACCATCTCATGGTCACTGCCTCCCAGGTTCCCATCCACTTTTGCTTCCCCTACTAATTCTTCCCGGTTTGTGAGCAGCAGGTCAAGAAGAGCTCTGCCCCTAGTTGGTTCCTCCAGCACTTGCACCAGGAAATTGTCCAATACAAAATCCCTGACTCCATGAACGTCTCCAATGTCACAATGAAGAAGCTACTGTCTCGCACGGAGGACAAGTTAACCACATACTTTGGAGGAAAAACCTCCCCAGCATGTGAAGAATTGCTCAGAGAATTTCATCATCGTATGGCATAATGAAGCCACTGCCTCCTTGCACTGTTCAGTGGCGTTTCTTCGTAGGTCCCACGAGGAAGTTGACACTAAAATTATCTTGCATGCCATCAGTGCCACAGAGAAGTGCTATGAAACTCCAGATTTTTGCACAAGACACAGATGTTCTAGTGCTCGCCGTGAGAGGCCACCCAAGACATCTTGCAAGATTCTGGTTTTGAGCCTGCTGCGGGGGAACAGAATCGCTGCATATCCCTCAGAGATGTGGTCCTGTCACTCAGACCATTAAGAGCCACCCAACTGCCAGGTTTCCCTGCTCTTTCAGGATGTGACACTACTGAAAGACTGGCTGGAAAGGCCAAATTATTTTACTGGAAGACACTTGATTCAGCCTCCGAAGACTCTCTCCTTGCTCTGAAGGTGCTCCGAACGGCTGAGACAGCCACTGATGAGCTCATTGGTTCATATGCCAGGTTTACTGTTTGAAGACCAACATTAGGGTGCTTGCACAGCTACATTGGTGACTGTTTCCCAAGAAGCAGACAAAGAAAAATTGCTGCTGGCAAGGAATCAAGAGGGCAAATTATCAAGCAACGGAATGGCTCTGGGATTCTTCCCTGCCCAACTGGGTATGGATAGCTCTTGGAGGATGGAGGGATCACACCAATTATGTGTGAAGTACCATGCACTCCCAGATCAATCCTTCAGTTAATCAAGTGCTTGTGTGCAAAGACTAGATGCTCACCAGCCTACAGATGTTTGGCCAGCAGCCTGCCTTGTACGGAGATATGCAAGTGCGACATGGAGGAGAATTGGCGTGTCACAATGTGACTAGCAACGATGCCCTAAACAGAGAAGACACTGATGATGACTGTGAGGAATAAATGTGTTCGTTCCTACATGTCAAGGCGAACTTCCCTAGGATTACCAAAGATCAATGTCTTTTTTATGGAAGCAATGCATCCCTGTGTTACAGAATAGCAAAAAATTTGATTTTAAAACAATGTCTCAAATATTTATCGACATACAGTAGAACCTCAGAGTTCCAAACACCTTGGGAATGGAGGCTGGTCATAACTCTGAAACATTCGTAACTCTGAACAAAACGTTATGGTTGTTCTTTCAAAAAATTGCAACTCAACATTGACTTTAATACAGCTTTGAAACTTTACTATGCAGAAGAAAAATGCTGATTTTAACCATCTTAATTTAAATGAAACAAGCACAGAAACAGTTTCTATACCTTGTCAATTTTTTAAAAACTTTTCCTTTATTTTTTTAGCAGTTTATGTTTAACACAGCTCTGTGCTGTATTTGCTTTTTCTTTTTTTTTTTTTGTCTCTGCTGCTGCTTGATTGTGTACTTCTGGGTCCAAATGAGCTGTGCGGTTGACCAGTCAGTTCATAACTCTGGCGTTCGGAACTCTGAGATTCTACTGTAATTGTTCTAGGTTTGTCATGCTTGGTATCATTGTGTTTGTGGGAGAAAAGGCTTTCTAATGATACCCAAATCAATCCATTTCCAATGACATTGTGTTATCAATATGTCCACCAACGGGATGACCTGGAGCTGGAAGCCATGAGGGGGTGTCAGTGAATCCCCCCACCACACTGCAGAGGGTGACACCATTGTAATTATGATTCCGCAGATTTTTACAAATAAAATGACACTTCCTTTACCTTTCTATCACCACCCTGCCCACAGAATGAGATCTTATTACATTATGCTCCCAGATAGTTAAGCTACACTGGAAAACAGCCTTCTTATTCCAGAATAGGAGTGTCTAGATGGGTAGCTATACCAGTATAATGATAGTGGTTTACAAAAAGAAAAGGAGTACTTGTGGCACCTTAGAGACTAACCAATTTATCTGAGCATAAGCTTTCGTGAGCTACAGCTCACTTCATTGGATGCATAAAAGTGGGAAATGCAGTGAGGATATTTTTATACACATAGACCATGAAAAAATGGGTGTTTATCACTTCAAAAGGTTTTCTCTCCCCCCACCTCACTCTCCTGCTGGTAATAGCTTATCTAAAGTGATCACTCTCCTTACAATGTGTATGATAATCAAGGTGGGCCATTTCCAGCACAAATCCAGGTTTTCTCAGTGGTTTAATATACCAGTATAATTGTACTGATGTAACTAGTAAAATCCTCCCCCGTACACTAGCCCTTAGATGCTACCAGATGGGAATGGTGGTGTTTTACACCTGTACCCGCCCCTTCCCTACACTTTGTGGCAATGTGCAAGAAGCAGTGGAATGGGGATCTATACATTCAATATGGTAAAGTGAGGAGACTAACATCAGATCAGGGGAGGGGGTTGGTAAGGAAAGGACAAGTTTTACAGAAAAAAGAAAAGGAGGACTTGTGGCACCTTAGAGACTAACAAATTTATTTGAGCATAAGCTTTCGTGAGCTACAGCTCACTTCGTCGGATGCAGCTTATGCTCAAATAAATTTGTTAGTCTCTAAGGTGCCACAAGTCCTCCTTTTCTTTTTGCGGATACAGACTAACACGGCTGCTACTCTGAAACAAGTTTTACAGAAGGTCACAAAATTATTTGTCTTACGGCCTCGTGGGGCTAGTTCCTATTCTCTCCTTTTATTGTGTTCTTGTGAATTGTGCTGTTAATTTCTTTTTAAGGGTGGGGATGGGCATTGGAAGCATCTAGTATGGGAACCAGAAAGGAAAACTGATTGTAAACAAAAGTGAAAATGACCAACCTAATTGCATTTGCTATTTCCCCATGCCTAGACCTCACCCATGGGAATACCACAGAGGCACAGGTATCAGAGGGAGTAGATCCTAATGCAGGACGAGAGCCATAATTTGTAAAGTGCTGTATAAAAGATACCAAACACTTTATTACCTGGAGATTGTCATGACAGTTTATATCTGTCAATCACAAATCTCATCTATCTGCCATCATTTACTTATGACCTTAACTTTGCACACATAACTGGGACCACCCCCATACTTATAGCTAAGCACCCACATGTTAGCAGTATGCTAGAGGTATTTCTAAAAGGCCCATCCTGTGGTAGCCTAGATACTTATAGCCCGATTTTTAAAAGGTTTTTCGGCCCCTAGTGGGATTTGCAAGCGGGCCTAGGTGCTTTTGAAAATCCCACTAGGTGCCTTTCGAACATTCTTTCAGAACTCCGGCCCCTTGGGCCTTTACACACTAAGGCCGCCATCTGCAAATGTTTTTTTAGCTTCTTTGGGGGGTGTCCCCTGGAAACAGGCTGGGCGTGATGACCAGAAGGCATTGAGCAGCCAGGAATCCAGCTGAACGGGAGCCGTGAGGGTGCTCGGTGCCTCTGAGAATCAGGCCCCAGGCCCCTCCAAAAACCAAGGCACTGAAAATCAGGGGCCACTTTTGAAACCCTGGGCCCAAAGGCCCATAACGCTTTGGAGTCTCCCGGCTGCTGCCATTCTCAGCCCGGTTTTAGGGGCTGTTCGTTGGGCCCCAGCAGGGTGACCAGATGTCCCGATTTTGTAGGGACAGTCCTGATATTTGGGGCTTTTTCTTATCCAGGCTCCTATTACCCCCGACCCCCCTGTGCCGATTTTTCACACTTGCTGTCTGGTCACCCTGGCCCCAGCAACAGGGGCTGCACCTGTTGAAAGTCACAAGCCCCTGACCCCAGTGGGGCCCCTGCCGGACTAAAGTCACCGGCGCCTCTGTGCCAGCTGGGGCCCTGGGCCGGTGACTCGTCAAGCCGCGGCGGCTCACGGCCCCGCAGCGCCCAGCGGCGCACCCCGCCTTTGCTCACCCACCCCCGCGGGCTGAGCGGCCACCGAGGGGTGGGAGCAGAGGCCGGGCGGGGCGTGCCCCGCTCCGCGCCCCCGGGCCCGGGGAGCGCCGCGCCGCGCCGCGCGCAGGCTGGGTGCGGGGCCAGGGCGCACCTGGGGGCGGCTCCCCGCGCTCCGGCCCGGGGCTGCTCTCTAATCAGGCGCCGGCGGAGGAGGGGCCGAGCCCGGCCGCCGGGCGAGCCGCGCGGCCCCCCCCCCGCAGCAGCCATGGCGGAGGAGTAGCGGGGCGGAGCAGGAGGAGGCGGAGCGGGGCGCGGAAAGTTGCGCCGCCCGGGGCCATGCCCGCCGGGCGCTCGGGCTGGGGGCCGGGCTCAGCCAGCGGCGGCGGCCGGCGGGGATAAGGAGGGAGCCGGCGGCGGCGGCATGGCTTCCAAGGAGCGGCTCTACGAGCTGTGGATGCTCTACTTCGCCAAGGTGAGTGTGGGTCGGGGGGCGCCTGCCAGCCCCCCGCTGCCCGGGGAGGGGCGCCGGCCAACCCCCCCCCCGCGCCGCTTTGTCCCGGGGGGCACCTGCCCAGGGCGCACCTGTTAGCCGCCCCCCCTCTCCGGGGCGCACCCCTTTCCCCCCCCCCAGCTCGCCCTGCCCGCCCGGGATGGGGTGGGAGCAGCCGCCGCCGGTGCATCCCCCTGCCCTGAGCTCGCTCCCGGCCGCGGGGAGAATCCGCCCCCCTGCCCCTGGAGGCGGAAGTTTTTTATTTCTCCCCCCCCCCCCCCCCCCCCCCGCTTGGCCACACTTTGGTGCCGGTGCTTTGCTGC
Source organism: Chelonia mydas (assembly GCF_015237465.2). NCBI lineage: Eukaryota > Metazoa > Chordata > Testudines > Cheloniidae > Chelonia > Chelonia mydas. The sequence continues at coordinate 257,128,325 of NC_057850.1, forward strand.
CCGCGGGGAGCCCCCCCCCCCCCCCCCCCGAGCCGCAGCCGGCGGCCCCGGGGACCGTGGGAGCCGCTCGCTCGCTGCCCGGGCGCTCCTCTTGGCTGCGGGTGATTCTTTCGCCTCGGCTGCCGCTGGGCTCCCGGCCCCGGTGCCGCAGGCCCTGGCGGCTGTTCCCCGGCGGGGGCAGAGGAGAGACGGGCTCCCGGGAATACAGCCGCGCGGGGAAGTTTAGCCGCGCTCAGGTCCAGTGCCTGGGAGGTGAAGGCGTCGGCAAAGCCTCGCAGGGGTGAGGTCTTTGCAGGTGGAGCAGGAAGGAGAGTCCCCTGGGGCTTAAAAAAAAAAAGGGAAATCGATTTAAAAGGAATCCGGGGCGACGTGCCTCCCTTCCAAACTGACACGGTTAACGCCGTTCGCTGCTCCACCTGCCTCGCCCTGCCGATTGGTGTGTGGTCTCACCGCAGGGTTTGCCGTTGCTGTGTGTGAACGACTCTCCGCAAACACGAGGGAAACTGGGTGAGCACACAGCGCTGCCGGATGCACAGGAAAACGGGGGAGGGAAATGGCCTAACCTCTCTTCAGTTCCAGGCAGGGTGCTTTTGACAAGAGAGTAAAACTTTTTTTTTCAAAGCAGGAGGCTTGCTTCTGGGGGATGATAAATGCAGCGTTTGAGCGTGTATGTTGGAAGTAAAAATTAAAAGGGCACTTTCTTTAAAAGATCTTAAATTCACTATTTACTTTTGTTTGCTTTTTGCACTTCAGCCGAGCTAGACATTAAAACGTGGCTAGTCCGTTTCACTGCTTCCCGGCAGTTAGGCTTTTTGCTGGCGCTTCCCTTTGACTTTTTGTCTGCAAGGCACCATGCATCCTGGTTGTGCTTTGATGATGTTTGAGCTGCAAGTGCTCTGCAGGAATGTGTATTTGCTAAGCTGGTTCCTTTTTAGAAAATTTTGTTTTAAAAGATGAAATGTTTTTGTTGCTCTCTTGTTTTGTGAAGATTCTTTTCCACAAAACATAAATGTTGCCCAGATTTGAGCTGATGCTGTCCTTTTAAATGACCTTTGGACTAGGAGACACTTAAACTGTCTCTTTAAGATTAATTTTGGTCTCTGCCTGTAGAGCACTGTTTCGTAAAGAGGTGACAGGCATTGTATGTTCATGTCAACAAGATGCATGTGGATTATAGGCTTGTTTAATGTCCGAGTCTTCCCAGAACTCTCTGGTTTTGGGTACTAGCTGGCATTGATGATTACATCTCACGTGTGCCTTATTTCATTCTGCTCCTACAAGCGAACCCGGCCCCCTACAGCAGAGCTTTGTTTTAGTGCCCTAAACATGGCATCCGCTGGGGGAATTCCTCCTCTGTTCAGGCAAGGAAGTTCTTTCCGCATTTAGCCTGCTGATAAAGTCAGTTCAGTGTCATGGGGGAACACGGGATAGCAAACTGTCACTTCTTCACCTGAAGAAATCATTTGTAATGCGAAAGCATATATGGCCTTGGCCTTTTCTTTTCTAAAGGCGCAGGCTTGTATGGAATAAAAAGATTGAGCCAGCTGGGGAGATGAGAGCAGTAACAGCTAAACGTTCCCAGTTCCGAAATTGATTTTTCTAAAGGTCGAATTTAATCCTGAGTCCATGGACTGCAAAGCGGTAACTGTAGTGCACGAGCTTGATTCTTTGGGGAAAGTTACCACCCTCCAAACCCGAGAACTTGATGAACCAGAGCTAAGATTGGTGGTTCACCTGCACCCATCTGAACAGGTTACAGCGAGATTGAAGCCTTCATTCTGTATCTGCCTTTCCCATTGTGAGGATTGTTCTGTCTCTTCCTGCTGTGTTGCATCTTGCACTCGAACTGGAGCAATCTTTCACTCTTGGAGGGAGAAGGTCAATTGGCCGCTGTTAAGTCTGCAGGCTTGGACTCCTCCCTGAGAACCAAAAGAGGGGGATGTGTGCATGCAGCAGAATGTCAGGGGGAGGGATATTACAGTTGACTTCAGTTTTTCTTAAAAAAACCAAAACCTCCCACCCCAAACCAACAACCTTTAAGAAATTAAAACGTGTAGAGATTCCCTGTGACAAGAAGAAAAGGAGGACTTGTGGCACCTTAGAGACTAACAAATTTATTTGAGCATAAGCTTTCATGAGCTACAGCTCACTTCATCAGATGCATTCAGTGGACAAGAGTCACTTCCAAGCAAAAAAACACCCTTAACATTCTGGAAGGATGCGCACAATGTTCTTTGTAAGCAAAGGGGGGTGGATGCTATCTCAAGAGACCAGGTAGTTATGAATCACAGAATTGACTCTGTGTGTGGTTGCTGTTCAGAGTTATCTGGGTACCTGATGGGGGAAGAGAGGAAGGAGGTGAACAGAGAGAGAAGTGGATAAGTAAAGGCATGGATGTCTGGGGACAGGGGGATGTATGGTACCTATGCCTTACTGCGGGAGATGTATTGATTATGTTGGATCTTGTTGAACCTCCGAGGAGGAGGAGTATCAATCTAGATTGTTGCAATGGCATCTTCTAGGTGATAAGCACTGATATCCCATGAAGGTGGGAGCTCTGCTTAACTGGGATATGTCACCATTACCCTGCAATGTGTTAATAGGCATTAACAGCTCTTCCTGCGGGCATCTGAGACCCCATGCTGGATAACAGGGAGAGCTGGAAACTGAATTTAAATTGCTATTTCTGTTTGCAGTGGAGGTGTCACTAATGTGCAAATACAACTCTTCAAGGGCCTGCAGGAGGCTATGCCATTGGTTATGTTAATACTGGATTTCTATACACACAGCCTTCATATTTTACGGCTTGACCTGCTATTTATGTATACGAATACTTGCAATTAAAGTCTCTAGGAATGTCTGTACACCTGTGTCTGATGCCTTTCCATGTTCCTACGATGTTTGTTACGTGAAAACACCAACTGCTGTTCTTGGGAGCATTGCTTTCCCCACCAGGAGTCCTCTGCTTGTGAAGATTTACTCCAGCCATGGTGCCCTGTGAAAAATCCCTCCACAAAATCTCTGGGGGCTGCTATTTTTGGCTAGGACTCCGGTCTGAACCTAACGCTGGGAATGTAGGCCAGTCAGTGCAACAGCAGGCCCTGTCTTCTGGCAACTGCCTTTGAAAGGCAGAGACAAGAAGCATGCAGAGATAGCGTTATCTCTCTTTAACATCCCAATGGAATGCATGGCTTGCTAGCTTTGATCATCCGATTTGGGCTGAATATCAAATACTGCGCAGTCCGTTTCTCTTACATTGTCCTTCATTGTGTCAGAAAAATTAAAATAAAACCCAGGGGGCTGGTTAGGAGGCGAGGGAGAGAAAATCAACGCGATGATGGAGATCAGCGAAGATGCCATGTGTGTGTACTAACCCACAGTAAATTGACTCTTTCCTGTTAAAGAATAATTAACATTGCTGTTGGCTTCTCAGCTTGTAAAAATGCCTTTGTTCATGAGCTGTGAGAGTTCTCAACAGATTATACTAAAGCCTTATCGAGCAGATGATGGATCTTCGGTGTTCTTATTAATCATCTTCACTCTGAGCTTTCTCTGTTAAGTACATTAAGTATTGGGGAGTGAAAAATGATCACTTATGTTGTATCATGCCATTAATTAAACACATCACTGCAGCGTAGTGAAATGGGACTAGAAGTAAGTGGCCTTTGGGGAGGATGTGAGCTTCTTCCAGCCCGCTGACCACCTGACAAAACCCCAACTTCCGACGTTCTGTAGTGACATGATTAATATTACAGTAGTGCCTAGAGGCATTGAGATCAGAGTCTCCATGGTGCGAGGCGCTGCACAGAAAGACAGTGCATCTCCATCTAAATAGAGAACATAAGAACAGCCATATTAGGTTAGCCCAAAGGTCCATCTAGCCCAGTATCCTGTCTTCCGACAGCGGCCAATGCCAGGTGCCCCAGAGGGAATGAACAGAATAGGCAATCACCAAATGATCCATCCTCTGCCACCCACCCCCAGCAGAAAGGATTAGCCTCATCTTGCAGATGAGAAACTGAGGCATGGGGAGGGGGTCACAATGTCAGAGTCCGTGGTACAGCCAGGAATTGAATCCAGATCTTAAGTCCCAGTCCAGTGTTTTCACCACAGCTCTGCCTTTACTCTAGGTGAGGAAGGCTCTGGCTTTGTATAACAGCTTGCCCTGTAAGCGCCTTGGAACTGGGCTGAGGCCTGCCCGTTTTGAAGAACCGTGGAGGACTTGAACTAAGCTTCCTTTTCCATTTAGAACTAGGCGTGTGGCCATCTCCACGCACCCGTTGGCCTGGAGGCTGATGGTGAGAGGAGGACATCCAAAGTTTGTTTTTGTGGGGCTGCTAGACTCTGGTGATGGACTAGAAGGAGGCATTGACTGGTACCCTAGCATGCCCTTGTGGCTCCTGGCTAGTCTGAGCTTAGGGAGTTGCTGAAAGCCGGGAGGTGCATGGGGCTATACAGTCTCCTTTTGAAAGAGGAAACCATTCTGGAGCTGCAGGTCTCTCCGTGGCTCTTGGCAGGACTCCGCTGTTTCTTGTCACGGCCCATTGCAGCCACTGGCAGCTCTTATTAAATGACTGCATGCGTGTACCTTCTGTTAACGTGGACCAATCAAGTGTCCGATCAGCCAGGTCCATCTGCTCCGGGTTTGTTTAGAACTTGGTAACCAGATCTTGCCTCTTTAAAGGAGTTTCCCTGCTGCTGTTGACACTACAGGGCTGGGCTGGCTTTGTTCCTTTTCCCTACCCACCAAGGGAACTATGCAGCTCTGACAGTAATACAGTGGACAGGCAGGCACAGACAAGCCTTGGTGTGCACAGTGTCTGAGGATGTCGGGCAGCTGGAGCGGGCTCAGGGGGTGACAGCATCTGCAGCCGAGCCCTCTCCTCTGACTGTCTTTGGAGCGTGTTTCTATTTTATCATGGCTCCCGTTTCCCACCCACCCTCCCCTCCATCTAGGTCTCGTCTGCACGGGCATTTTCCGTCTGTGCACTAGTGCAGCTCCCCGGCGGTAGCATGTGGAAAGGCGAAGGTGGACACTGAGCTAGTGGTGCCTGGCAGTCTAACCGCGTTGCCTCGGCCAGCTCTGAGCAGCCTTAGGCCTACACTGCAGTCAGGTCGACATAAGCTGCCCTGCATCAACTTAGCCATGGAAGTGTCTTCGCCATCTTAGGCTCCCGCCGGCATAAGTGCCTTTCTGCGCCGATTTAGCAAAACTGCCTCCCCGAGCGCCGGAGAGTCCCGCTCGATGTAGTTGGGTCAGCCCAGTGTCTGCGTAGACACCGCATTGCTTGTGTCAGCTGTTCTCGGCTTTCAGGAGCTGTCCTGCAATGCCCCACGCGGGCAGAACAAGCGCTCCTGGCGGGGATACGCCCCGCCGGCACAAGGAGCTGAGCGCGCACCAGTGATTTAATAACCGTGGTGGCTGCGTGCCAACGTACGTTGGGTCGACGTCATTTTGTAGCGTAGACGTGGCCTGAGTGTGGCAGTGGTTAAAATTTGAGTGGCTTGTCTGTCAGTAGTGGTAATAATCATGTTTATCACAGCGGTGCTGAAGAACCACCCCAGATCGGGGCTCCAGACACAGAGTGGGGGAAGGGGTAGAAGACACCAGCCGAGTGACAAATGTCATCCTAGTTCTGAGATTTCTTTGGGTGGGTTTAGTTAGGGGAAAGGGGGAGAAATCCGCTAAATGGGAAAGGGGTGAGGATGACAAGAAGGGGCTAAGAGGCAAGAGGCAAGGTCTGGATTGAAGCTGAGACGGTACAAACAGGTAATCAGCACAGGGCAAAGTGAGTCCAGTCAAAGCTGTAGAAAGTTCTCTGAAGGTCCCTTCTCTGGCTGCTTCTGCAGATGTTCCTTCCGGCTGGGCCTTCCTGCAGTTTTTTCCTTAAGGCTGTATGGTTTGGGGGGAGGAGGATCAGGAGGTGGAGTGGGTTGGTCTCCCCAACACAGTCCTGGGTCTGAGAGGTGTGGCCCTGGCTAGGTGCCTTCTTACCCCTTCTCCTAGTGCAGCAGTGCCTGCTTCGGCAGCTTCTGTAGCTGCTCCTACTGGCTGGAGTTGCTGGCTTGTCCCTCTTCTGTTAATGGAGGTGCAGCTGTGTGCTGTCAATTAGGAGGCAGCGGAGACCAGCCTTAGTGGCCTCAGGACTTAGGGCTGGTCCATCCTGGGAATGGACATTGGCATAGCTACATCTCTCAGGGCTGTGAAAAATCCCCAAGACGTAGCTGTCCTGACCTAACCCCTGGTGGAGGTAGCACCATCCATGGAAGACTTCTTCCAAGTTACCCCCTCTCGGGAGGTGGATTAACTGCAATGATGGGAGAAGCCCTCCCGTGGCTCTAGTGAGTGTCTACACGGATGTGCTGTCATGTGTTTGTGCCTAAACCTACCTGTAAACTCTGTCCAGCTTGCTGCAGGTGTTCCCAGCCTTGCTGTCTTTGCTGGGCTCGGTAAGCTGGAGAGCTTCCTGGGTTGGGTGCAGGTGTCCTGTGCTCGCTCTTTGGAAGGGATCCTTGCTTCAAAGAACCCTTACTTGGTAACCTTTCCCTTGCCCACGCGTACAGAAACGTATGGCTGCAGCTATAGCAGCAGTCCCATCAGCAAACCGTCAAGGTGAATTGCGGTTCAAAACCACAGTTTGTATGCTTTGGTGCTTCCTTAGGCCTGCGGATGAAGTTCCTTTCCCCCGCCCTCAGCAACTCCACTTCATGTATGAAAAAAAGCCCCCGGTCCTTGCTTTCCTCTCTTAGTTGAAGGCTTTAAGTCCAGGTCTCTGGAGGACCTGTCTAGTGACGTCAGCAGGTGGGATTTGAGATACAGCTCTTCTTGCTCCGGGGGAGTGGAGAGGGGATGCAGATTCTTGTGCTGTTTCCTGGGATCTCCTCACCACCCCCTGGGCTGGAGCTCAGGTTTCTGTTACCTGAGGCCTTCCCATGACCCTCCAGGTGAAGAGGGATGCAAGCATCTGGGACAAAGGGCGTGTCATGCAAATATGCCGAGGCTCCTTCAAACAACACTGGATCTCGTGTCCTGTGTTGCGAGGGACTGGATTGCTGCTGTGGCTGGTGCTGAAAAAGGAAGCACTCCAGAGGCTCCGGTTTGCATGAACAGTGCCGAATGCGCCATGCCTAGCACTGAATGCGCTCTGCCTAGTGCAGTGGGGTCTCTGCAAGGCTACCAGAGATTATGGTAGCAACTAAAGCAAACCGTGTACAAAGGACTTAGTACATGTGAATTACATTTCATCCTATTTAAAGGTCCCCTCATGCCGCCAGACTAGTGTAAAGGGGTCTTGGTGCAAGTCCTGGTCTAAATGGTTCTTTTTGCACAGGTATAATAACTCTTTTGGATCAAGGTGTGAATTTTTTTTTACTGCTACATCCTCAGAGTGCAGGCATTATACAGGTATAAAGGTACCTTCTACCACTATAGCTTATTCCCCTTCCCATATGGGAATAAACTGTACCTGTATAATGGAGAGGTATGCCACCTGGTAAAACAGTACAGCTGTGTAGCGTAGACGAGACATAAATGAGAATCCAGTCCTTAGTTTAGTGGCTTGTCAGCTGATGCTCACAGCAAATGAGTTTCGTCTTGTGCATTAAGCGCGATTAGACAAATACTGTACACGTCCAGCAAGGCGGGTGTGTTTTGCCAAGTTAGAATCATAGAATATCAGGGTTGGAAGGGACCTCAGGAGGTCATCTAGTCCAACCCCCTGCTCAAAGCAGGACCAATCCCCAGCTAAAGTTCCTCTCTTGTAACTGGTTCATATGTGCAGCTGCTCTGTAACTCCGCAAACTACGTTGGCTTTCGTAAGCCATCACCACCATCTCTCATCTGACAAAATGCTATTTAGTGTTGCCTGACTTGCTTTGTTTTGATCACTCCATAAGTCTATTTGAACAGATTCATTTACTTTGGTACCGCTTGCGTTCTTTTCCAGACCTGTTTAATGTCTGATAATTGCAGCTCCATCAGCCAGCGTCTTGCCCGAAATGCTGTGTCTTTTAAATCAGTGATGAACACCTAGTTTGAATAATGAACTAATCAAAGTACATTTAGTCTTGGGTTACTCCCCAGTGGACAGTTGTCCGCATCCCAGGAAAAAAATCTCACAACTGGCACTAATTGGCCCCTTGTCACCCTTAACAGAGACCATTCTCCAGGCCCATTCAGCCCTCAAGCTCCCCTCTAGGTCAGGATGTAAGTACAGTAGAACCCTGTTTAACCGAGCCTCAATTATCTGGCTCTCTGTATTTACCGAATCACCAGCCGCCTGGGGCTGACAGCGGCTGGGGGCTCTGGCTGTCAGCCCCCAGGCAGCTGGGGGCTCCAGATTTTCGGTTTTCTGATCTTGCCCCAGTCCCAATTAGGTCTGATATTCGGTGTCTCACTGTGCAGTGGTTATGAAACTTGCAGATTAGCAGCCTATGATGAATGTAGGCTGCAGATCTTTCTCGGCATATATCATACTCCACATCACTGGATGTGCAGGACTCGTATCCTTCCAAGAAGGACTTGTCAAGTACCGAACCAAAGAGTTTAAAACTTCTTTCTCAGGTGTAGTTCTTAAAAAAAACAAAAAACACCTTTACAATGTAAAGGAATTGCATCATAACAGCTACAGACAGACTCTGAATGAATTTTCAGGTTTGGCATGAAAATATAGCATAAAAATCCAATGAGGATTTTGCACACTTTGCTTGTCTCAATTATGCCCCCTCTGAATAGTGACAGCTACTACTTGATATTTGATCAATAAGAGAACTGCTTCCCCATTTTATTGTGCACTAGGACTACGGTAGGGTCCCTATTTTAGGAACTAATCGGGGATTGAGGTGCTAATAACAGGAAATTGAACATCTCAGAATTGCAGTGGGTGCAGTGCACAAGTTAGCTTATTGCTCAGTGACAGAGTACAGAGCAAATAGTTACAAACGTATCCTGTCTGATTAGTCTTTGCTGCCAAACTGCTCAGTGTTTTCAAACCCAGTGCAGCCGCTTGAAAGTTGGCTGAAGGATTGAAGTCCCATTGGGTGGCAGAAAAATGGTTCATATGATGAGTCATTTGTAAGACTGATGTTCATAAAATCGGTGTTCGGCTGTCCAGGTTACTATGTCATTGGCAAAGCAAGCGGCATATGAATACAAAGATTTGACTAGGAGAGAATGGCAGGAATTAGCAGAGATTTTGGGCGTGTGTGGCCAGGGAGTGGAACGGGGCTGCCACATCCGAAGAGTTAAAGGTGACCCATTAATCAGGAAACGGAACAATGTTTTGTGCCTTTTATCTACCTAAGGGTTTTCTTTACTACTGGTGAGGACATGCTGCACGTGTAAATGGCATCATCGTGTAATGAAGCCCATAGTAGACTTTATGGACTTTTGTTTCTCTCTTACCTGGTTATTTTTATTTGTATTGCAGTAGAGATCCAAACCGAACTGGGGCCTCACGTTAGGTGCCGTATTTACACGTTGCATACTCTTCAGGTCTGTTCCTTAGACCTTGTGTGACCACTCAAGTCACTGCTCTAACCATACCAGCGTACTGTGTGTAGGACAATAGGGAAGGTCTGGCAAGTGTCTGTACAGCACCTGGCACGATGGGCTTCTGGTCCATGACAAGGGCTGCTGGGAGCTCCTACGATACGAATACCACAGCTGTGGACAAAAGAAAGGGAGCCTGCCATACGAGCCTGAGACTGGGAAATGAGGCCCAGAGGTGAAATGAGTTGGCCTGTGTCTGTGTAGGTGAGCCGGGCAAAGCTTGGAATAGAACCCAAACTCCTGGGTCCTAGCTCAGCGCCTTCGCAATAAACTCCTCCTCCTTCTACCATTCACACTCGCAGCCCATTTGTTTTTTAGGGAAGAGATGATTGTTCGTAGTGCCTGGGAGTGTGGTGACTCCTACCATGTACTGACGTGAGCTGGCTGTGGATTCTTCGGGGCTTGTTGAGTTTTTGGCATATGGAAACCACCCTGACTTTTCTGCCTGGCTGCCATCACGGTTGACGTGTCACCCATCTGCCCATGGTGGGGCACATATGGAGGTGTAACCTGCGTGTGCGCGCGCACGAAGCTCGTAGACTTTAAGGGCAGAAGGGACCATTGTGATCATCTAGTCCGACCTCCTGCACAACGGAGGCCACAGAATCTCACCCACCCATTCCAACGGAGGCCACAGAATCTCACCCACCCATTCCTGCGATAAACCTCTCACCTATGTCTGAGCTATTGAAGTCCTCAAATCGTGGTTTAAGCTATCTGTGCTGTAAACACGAGGGTTGTCCCCTTCTTCTGAGCAATGCGGTGGCAGCTCTTTCTAGCTTCCTGCTTCAGAGACGCACTCCACCTGCTTCTTTAGATGAGAGACACATGGATGCTGACTGTCCTTGGTGCTGCTTCTCTGAAGGCCGAGCATTCTCAGTCCATTGAGAGAGCGCTTCTCCAGCTCCCTAACGTCCGCCTTGCTCCAGTCAGAGGGAAGGTAATTAACCACTGGAGCAACTTGCTGAGAGCTCTGGTGGATTCCCTGTCACTTAAGCCTTTCAGTCGAGGCTGGCTTCCTTTCTTAAAAACTGGCTCTAGCTCGACCTCAAGAGATGGGCATGCTGCCGGAAAGGCTGGATGAAATCCTCTGGCCTGGGTTAGACAGCAGGTCAGACTAGATGATCGTAATGGTCCCCGATGGCCTTAACAGCTATGACTGTTGAAATGCAGAGTTATCTAACCACACGTTTGTATTACAGTACTTCCACCTAATGTCTGAACTGAGATTGGGTTCCCCCTTGTTCTGGCCGCTGTACAAACACAGTGAGACAATCCCTGCCCCAAAGGAACTTAACCTGACTAGCCAAGGTAAGCAAAGGGAGGATTATAACCCCCATTTTATAGATGGGGGAGACTGAGACACCGAGATCAAGGACTTAATCCTGCAGAGGGCTGAGCACGCTGAGCCTGACCCAGCACTGGACTGCAGCCCATGCATGTCTCTTGAGCCTTCGACTAGTCAATGGGAGTCTCACGTGCTTGGTTGGGTCAGAGCCTGTTGCAACATCGGGCCCTAAGTGACCTGGCTCAAGGCCACCCAGGAAGTTCTGTAGCAGAGCTGGGACTTGAACCCAGATCTCCTGAGTCCCAGTGCCCAAACTCCACAGTGGACCTTCCTCTCAAGTCCATGCTACCTTGAGTTTATGTAGGCCTCGGCTCTCTGATGTTCTGCTTCTCCGGGAAGGCCACTCATGCTGAAAACCAGGAAGCTAGTTTTAGGGGCAAAGATGAATCCCTGAGTTGTCTGCTGCTGACTCTCTTGCCCTGTGGGTTTTTGATGATGCTCAAGTACTCTCTGCTTCCTGTCCCTCGGACTTTCCTGCCACCGCTCTGATAACGATACTGAGGAATTGGTCTCCTCCAGAAGTTCCTTTCTGTCCCTAGTAGCTTTCTAGGAACGGGCCTTGTGACAAAACACTAGGGAAGCAGCCAGGAGAGTACAGTTAATTAGAAGAATGCTAAGGGAGCGTGTTTCCTGGTGCCTGGGGTCCTGGCGGTTCTGGTGGATGAGACTAAAAGCCAAGTGCCCATAACCGCGCAAGTCCATTAATTCTCCCCCTGACCTGTTTTAGCCCCCCTCCCCCTAATGTGACTGTGTGGAATATGCTTGCTGGTAAAACACCTGTCCGGGTCACAATCGCTATCCTGACTTCATGTCTCTGTGGAGTTGATTCACCTTTTAACGCATCTGATCTCTGGCCATTGAGTCCACTGCATGTCCTCATCCCCTAAGCCGGCTGCCCCCTCTCTCCTAGGTTGGTGCTGCATCCTCTCTCCGCGCGCTTTAAAAGCTCATCTGCACTCTCCTCCTTGGCATGTGTGGGACCATCACGGATTCACTTCTTCCACTTCCGGCGTTTATACCACAAATATCAGCGAGGCCGAGGACTTGCTCTGCGCTCCCAGCAAAGCGGAAGCAAAGCAGGCCTGGCTTAGAAGTGGTTTTAAGTAGGTGCCCCTGTCCAGGAGACTCTAGCACTGTCCAGGACATGGAAAGACTAACAGACTGAAGTTTGGCTTGGCTGGACCGAACAGTGTATGGGACCAGGGCATCAAGCGCCGGGTAAAGGCCTGTAGGGAAACAACTAACCAGCATCGTGGTGACAGTACAGTGCTAAGCTCTTGTAGTCTGTACAGGCTGAGGAGGTGAGCGATTGTTCAAGCAGTGTGACGGTGATGGGGTATTAAGGTCTCAGCGGTGGTGTCTGCCAGACTGACAATCAAGCTCCCAAGGAAGCGGGTGGAAGCCCCTTGAGGAATGTGGCACCAGACCAGGCACCAGAGAAAAGGCTGCCTGGCCCAGTCTCCTCCTGGTCCTCATGAGATGGCCTAGCGGGACCTGATATGGCACCCTTCCTCCCAACTCCCCTCCCCAGTTCCTGTGGTGGGCTCCTCAGCCTGGGAAGAAGCTCTGGACCGTACACGCCAGCTCGCCCTGTATCGCCAGACAGGTGGACACAAAACAGACTGGAGCTCTCCTGCTTGGTTTCTAACCTGGGTCCCTGAGTTTGCTCCTTAGGTGCCAGCTCGGGCTGGTACCTCTGCATCCCGTCTCGGTGCCAAGGGCTGGAGCAGGCTAGGCGGGGGCACGCCAGCGGGGCAGGAGAAGAACAAAGGTGACGGTAAGCTCTCTGGGACATGCTGTCGTATCCTTGCGTCCCTACGGTGCCTATTGCAAGGAGGCGGTGGCTGGCGTCTCTGGTGACCTCCACGATGCTAATGGGAAGAGAAGTGTCTGTCCTGGGAGTGCTTTGGTTCCTGCCCCTCTGAAGGCAGATCCCAGCCTCGCGCTCCCGCTCGGGGGGGGATGGGGGGGGCAGGGGCAGGGGGCAGTCGGAAGGGGTATACGCCAGCGCTGTTGTTCCAGGCCCGATGGTCTAAGCGACCCGGTGTCAGGCCTGTGAGCCAAATTCTTGGTCAGGTGATGTCACAGCGGCAGGTGAACGGGCAGATCCTGCTTCCACAGGGGAGGGACTCGGCCATTGGAGTGAAACAGATGGGCAGCTAAAATGCCATCTCTTAAATGTCACTTGCCACTGAAGTCTGAAATCATTGGCCAGCGCGTGATGGCCACTGGGAACTTCATGGGGCTAGTGGGTCTAGAATCCTCCTGTTCCGAAAGCCCCGGTCCCTGCCACTTGAGCTAAAGGATACCTGCTGTTGGTGGAAGGCCCATGACACGCAACTGATCAGGGCTGATTCCATCCAGCCGCGGGCAGCGCTGAGACACTCGCCAACTCGTTACAGTGTTGACACCTAATCAAACATTGCAAGTCCGAAGCCCTCAGGCGGATTGACTTCAAATTGCTGGCTTCAATCAGCAAGTAGGAAACCTTGATTTAAATCATGCAGTTAATCTGGTTTTGCATCTGTACTTTATTTTCCTAAAGAGATGTTGATTCTCGTTGGTTGGTGACATGTGGATTTGGAATTAAATATAGCTTTTACACTAAATTTGGTACTATGACTTACTAAACAGGAGGACATGCTGGAGATGTGTACACATTTAAGCGGTTATGTAGCTTAATTTGTTTGTTTAATTTGCTTAATTTTTACATTTATGATGTTTAGAAAATGGCAAATGACTTTTCCTATTTACTAGATTTTTACAAGGGACTTGTCTCAAGTTGTGTTTGGATGGCAACTGGAATTAAAATAAACATTAATATGTTTTAATAAGTATTAATATGTTTTAAAATGCTATCTTAAATGTGTTGGGTACATAAGAATAGAGTTTATCCAAATATTTTGCATTTAAAACTGATTATTAAAGGAAATATCTGTAGCTAGTGAATTGAACAGATTGTTTCTGGTCATATGTCCAAGAAAGTTTTAGCTCTAATCTCATCTTTACACCTTGTTTTTATTCCAAGATTAGAAGAGGAAAACAAGCTTTCCTGCTTTAAGTCCCAATTGGTTATTAGTTCATTCAAAGTTCAAAAATTTAATTGAACTAGATGAATAAACGGAAATGAAGGAAATATTCTATCTGCACCCGCAGAAGAGGCTACTGCTGTCAAAAGCTGCTTTAGCCCTTCAGCAAACTTGGGGTCCATCTGTTTAGCTAGTGACTTCCACCTGTTCAGTGGCTTGACTTTCCTTAACTTCAGTGGCAAATGTGTACCGCTTGAATATTTTAGATTGTTGCCCTCCTTTTACCCAAGTGGCTAGGCAAAGTTTGGGGGCCCTGGAGATGTTCTAGTTAGGAAGAGAAATTGGTGATAGTTGGGTATTTCTTTGCAATCTTCTTTATTTACAAGGAATGTACAAACTCCCATGTCTCTGAATATGGAGGGGAATCAAATAGCAGGAAAACCGTTGCTTTTGCTCACAGCACCACAAGTGGCCTACACCCCTCGCTCAGAAACCTCTCTGCAGGTTTCTTCCAGGGTCAGACACCTGGCTTTCAGCTGCCCCTTCAGGCTGTTTGTTTCTCTTCTATCCTCTGCGTTCTACCTTCCCTCACTCAAATCCCTACCCAAAACAATCCTCAGCAAAAGTTCCTGGCCCAGTTCACATAGCCCTCTGTCTTAGATGGGGGCTTAACTGTATGTTTACATTAATTTAATCGCCGTGAGGATGTAACTGAGCCCATAGCAAGGTTTCATCCCATTCAGAACGGTACTGAGTGTCAAGTTTTAAAAACATAGAGATTTACTTTTAAAAAGAAAAATGGGGTTTAAACTGAAATAAAATCTGCTTGTCTTGATAAATCATCAATCTTCATCCATCCTGGAAACCATCAACCTAAACTGTGGTCACCCTTTATCCCGCTCCTGGTAACTGTTCCCATTACAGTGAGCCTTGGGTGGATCCCTCTGGCTTGCTAAACTGTACCAGAGCAGCTGCTTGCATGAGGATAGCAATGGTCCTACTCTACAGCCAGCTGAAGGACAGGGAGCTAACCACCCTGGGTCGGCAGCGTTTGCCTGGGACTAGCTCTCTGAGGTTGCAATACAAATATTAGTGGAGAGATGCTAATGTCCCCAGGACAGACCCATGGACCATGTCATTCCCCTATAAATACGGCAGCAGTTAACTAAACACATGGGTGACGGATCGCGGTCTTTGCTGTCCTCGCCATAAGCGCTACGGGTAACTGATTTGGACACTCATGTCTGCGCGTTGGTGTCACAGAGTCCCCGGGCGATGCTCTGGAACTGCTCCCTGTGAAGCCAGTCAGGACTCTGGGGAAGTCTCCTCTCTGGGAGCAGCCTGTCTTCAGGACACACAACTCACACAGCTTCCACCTTCCTGGGTCTGACCTTGGAGCATTCCGCATCCTCTGCCCCTCCGTGCGCTTCCCACAGCAAGTCCGCTCAGGCGGGGCTCCTGGGGAAGCCAGAGGGTCCTGCACCCCAACTCCGCAGTCAGACATGACTCTCAGCCAGCCAGTAAAACAGAGGTTTATTAGATGACAGGAACATGGTCTAAAACAGAGCTTGTGGGTGCAGAGAACAGGACCCCTCAGCTGGGTCCATTTTGGGGGGCAGTGAGCCAGACAACCACGTCTGCCCTTCACTCCATGTCCCAGCCAGCCCCAAACTGAAACTCCCTCCAGCCCCTCCTCCCCTGGGCTTTGTTCCTTTCCTGGGCCAGGAGGTCACCTGATTCCTTTGTTCTCCAACCCTTTAGCTCTCACCTTGCAGGGGGGAAGGGCCAGGCCATCAGTTGCCAGGAAACAGGGTGTCGGCCATTCTTTTGTGTCCAGACCCCTGCACACACCTGCCCTCTAGGGCTCTGCAACGATCATACACCCTTACCCCACCACCTAGATACTTAAGAACTGCATAGGGGAAACGGAGGCACCCCCACACTATTCAGAGGAAACCTTAAGAACAGTCCCACTTCGTCACAGTTGGCATGGCATCGCCTCTCCCCTGCCCGCCCAGACTTACCGAGAAACGTGCTACACACCCTCCCGCATGCCTGCCTGGCTCTCCCCCTCAGAGTGCCCTTTGGGAGGGGCTTTGTGTGATGGAGCACCAGCTAGAATCCCTGCAGCGTGCCCAGGGGGCTGCAGCCTAGTCTTGACCCCCTAAATGAGGGTCCAGGTGCGGCCGCGATAACATACCGGGGGTGCCTTTGCTCTGCTAATTAAAATGAACTAACCCCCGCCCCTTCGTTCTGCTCATCAGAGTGCCGTGGGTGGACGAGTGAGGGGCATGCTTGTCTGTAGTGTTTGACCCTTCCTTTGGGGAGCAGTATCTCAAGACTGGAACAGGGCAGTCTGCCCCTTTAAGGGCTGTGGGTGCCTGGGGTGTGGCCCCTTTAAGAACCACTGTTTGGAGCTGGTAGACTGGGGAGAGGATCTGACCCAGCTGGAAAAGTTGCGGGGGAGGACAAGTGACTGAGGCCCGTGGCTGCCTGCCGGGCAGGGAGGAGGAGTGCTCCCAGCTCAGGGAAGGGCAGGCCTGGAAATAGGATGTAACTCTTGTGATTAAACCTGAGTGGTGGTCTGGGAGATTTGGAGAGCAGGGCAGCCTGCCAGGGCCCCGGGGTGATGGCAAAGGAGCCGGCTTACCTGCCGGACATAAGTGAAACTGTTCCGCTCCGGGGGACGATAAAGCAGGGGGCTGGGGGTACTGCCCCAGAGTGGTTACTGACCCGCTGGCTGATGTGCGGGGACCACCAGCTCGCTAAGATGTTAAACCAGGGCTGCCTTCGCTCTGCGAGGGGATTTGAAAACCCCATTGCGCCTACTCTTGCAGTGGTCTGAAGCCAGAATTCCCTCGCGTGGGGCTGTTTTTTGGGGGGGGGGGGGCCGTGCATGGGTTGGCTGCCCCAGGGTGTCTGCCCCAGGGTGGCTGTACCTAAAACTCGTAAAGGGATGAAGGATGCCGTGGGCGTAACTTTACCAGTGAAGTGATACCAGCCCTCAAAACTTCATTCACTTACACACATTTCCTAACTCTGTCCAGCAGCCCACTGTGGCTGCAACACGTGTAAAGGCACTGTCCAAAATGCAGCTGTTAGATTAGTAACCTGGGGAGAAGAGGGCCCTGCCCCCTAGACCAGTGGTCTCCAAAGTTTTTTGGATCGCTCACCCCCATGGTGCCACCGAAGAAAGGAGAGGGGAAGATGTGTTGCAGGCGTGCCACAGGCATGCCGAACTGCCGCTGAGGAAAGAAAACGGCGGAGTGCTGTCCTGCCGCACACCCCCTGGGATCCTCTGGCGCACCCCCTGGAGTGCGCGCACCCCGCTTTGGAGACCACTGCCCTTGACAAGGACGTTCCATACAGGTGTGCTGGGGAGGCTCCCCTGTGGACACTGCAGGGAAAGGAGAATTGGTTTTGATGAGAGCGGGTGCCGAGGAAGGGAGGCCTGCGCTGAGCTGCATCTGGCTGGAGCTGGCCGCGGCGTTGGCCTTGAAATGGTTTTTCCATCACGAGAACGGCACCGTCTGCAGGAAGTGTCGGTGTTTGAGCAGAATTCAGGTTTTTGTTGAAAACGCAAACTCCTCAGCAGGAAAGCAAACTGGCTAAGAATTGCATTTCCACCCTGACTTGTCTCGGGAACAAGCCCCCGCTTCTCCCTCGGCTCATCAGGATATGGGCTCCCTGAGCCATCGGTCTGCAACTGAGCTCCAGGCCTTGGTGTCTGGAAGGCGTCTAGTCTGGAAAGCGTTCAGACTTGGCCATGCACTGCTGCAAGGGAACCCACTCCGCCCGGCAGGTGCGGAAACCCAGCATGGTGTGAACGGAGACACTGGACTCCGTTCTCTCGTCTCTGCTGAAATATGGGAGCTACCTGGAAGGTCCCTCACGTTAAATTCCACCGACTGCAGTGTGTCCTGGTCCACTCTGGTAAAGAGAAGGCTGAGAACTGAGTTCAGCTCAGCTCCCCGCTGGAGGGACTTGGGTTGGACGGCAGTTGTGTGGGAGACCTCGGTGACCCTTAGCGGAGCTGCCGGGGGTGTGGTAGGCAGTGCTCTGCTCCGGAAGGCAGCACTGACTCAATACCGCAGCGTGGTGCAAGGGGGTGCTCTGTTACTGGAGGGGGGCCATGATTCAGATGAGATTCTCTGGCCCTTTCTGTGAACAGGGCTGCTAACAGCCTGCTGGCCTAACCCCCGGCCAGCGATGATCCCCTGCAGTTTCAATGGTCCTTGGATCTCAAGAGGAGGGCCAAAAAGAGGACAGGTATTTAGAAACTTGGTCATGCTTTTCAAGTGTACTCAGCTCTCCCCAGCCAGTGAGCTAAAGATCCTGGCTAATGATTCTGGCTATTAACTAGCCCCTGAATAAGTAAGGAGCATTGTACACGGTAGTGTGTTAATGTTGTGTTGTAACTCTGCGTTTTACTTAAAAAGTATCAAAAGAAATAGCTGTGAGAACGGGCACCCTCCACTTCCAATCCCAAGCTGCTGGGTCGTGTGCTGTCCTACAGCTGCCATGGCCCACCCCAGAGGTGGCTGCAATTTGTCAGTGAGCCCGGTTTGTGTGTAGCTCGCGTAAAGCGCTTTGCGATCCCTTGGGATAGAGGTGCTGGATAAATGCAAGTTACTGTTTGGTCACTATCTTGGTGTCCGGTGCTGTCTGTTCCAGCAGATCCTTCCTGCAGCCCAACCCCACAAATGGCCATCTGGACACACCCTGGGAGGCATTTCCTTTAGCTGTTCTGAGCTGGGCTGTTCTTGAGTGACTCGAAACTCTGTGGCGTCGTCTTCTGTCTGCGTGGGGAGCTAAGCTGTCAGGCCCTGTCCTGTTCTCCGTTGAGCACCATGGCACTTCTGCCCATGTGGCTCCCTATGCGTGGGTAGAGCTCCCTACAATGGTCTAGAGGGCTGCCACGTGGTCCCCTTTCAGCCACCATTTGCTGGGCGGTGGGAGTGCTGGGACGTCGTCTCCTTATTCAGCTAAATGGACCAGGTGACCTCTTGAGGTCCTTCCAACCCTGTGATTCTGTTGACCTCCCCCTCCCCCCGTTTGTTATCTCTGCCTCATCCTATATCTAGCCTGTGAGCTCTTTGGGGCCGAGACTGTCTGTCTGTCAGGTATGGGCGTTGCCTAGGACAGTGGGGCGCAGGCTGGGACCTCAGAACAGAAATAATACCCTGCTATACAGGGAGAGGACAAATCCATCAGTAGGTTTTAAGGCCTGGGGTCTGTTCCTGGCATTGCCACTGACCTGTTAGGTCACCTGGCATGTCCCATCCTCTCTCCATGCCCCACGAACCCTCTGTGTAAAGTGGAGTGAATCCCCCTTGCTGGAGTTGCGGGGGAGGCGAAGCCCATTAAGGGGTTTCTGCTCCACCCATAGGACGTGCTCTGGAGGGATACAGCCTCCGTCCTTTCGGAGCCGCTTGCCTCTTCCCACCTTGCTCGGACCTCTGCTGCCACTTCTCTTAAGCACAAATAGTGCCGGGGCATTGACTAGCCCTTCCCCGCAGCCTGCCTTGTCAGCGCACTGGCTCCAGGTGCCAAGGAGTTAGCCGCCTTGCAAACCCGTTCTCCTTCCCTGTCGTGTTATCAGCCCCTGCTCCTCTCCGCCCAGGGAGCTCAAGGTTATTGGCTGGCTTTGTACGTTCTGCAGACTCTCAGAGGGCACCTCTAGCCGTGCAGTCGGCATGTATCCCAGGAACCAGCCTGGTGGTCAGCTGTGACTGGTGCCCTTCTAACGTGGAATATGTTCATCCACTCCACTCCTTTGTTCCACCCTCTATCTCCCCACTCCACACAGCCGGAGTCATTGCTCACATGCGGCCCCTCTCCACCGGCCTCCCTAGCCCCTTCCTTCCTCTCTCTGCCAAGGCTCTTGTGTATCTCCTCTCCCCTGGTTCCTGGGGAGCAGCCACCACGTGAGACAGTTATTTCTGGCCAGACCTCACTGTGGCTGGCACCTCCCCGACGGATCGACAGCCAGGGAGAGGGCGTGTTTTCCAGCCACTGGTGCTGCGGCATTTCCACAGTTCTGCCTGGTCTCTGGTCGGCTAAAGCAGCTGTGCCGGTGTGGGGAGGTGCCGGTTTGGGGAGCTACTGACTTCACACACAGCAGTGACGCAGTTCTCACCAGCTCCGCCAGGCGGGGTGGGGCGTGTGTGTGGTGGGGAGCAGGCTTCCCTTGGAGAAATGCTGTGGGGGAGGGACTATGATGATCCAGGCCGAGAGCCGCGTGGCCTAGTAGATAGGGCGCTGGGCTAGGTGTTCAAAGAATTGGCTTCTGTTCCTGGCTATGACATTGAGCAAGTCGCATTCCTCCTTGACTCAGTTTCCCCTCCCACCCTGTCTTGCCTCTTAGACTGTAGTTCGGGGCAAGGGCGGTTATGTTCGTACAGAGCCTCGCGCAGCAGGCACCCCGGGGCTGCTGTAATACAGTTAACAGGGAGCAGCGAATTAAAGACTGAGTCGTTACAGCGCCGAAATCAACAGTGAGCTCGAAGTGCAGGTCCCGACAATGGCAAAGCCCCTCCTGTCCATCTGATGCTGTCCCTTGGGGGAACCAGGCCTTGTCTAATACCCATTCCTTCCTGCCCCTCGCCCTAAACTTCCCTTCTTCGAAATGGGATTCCTCCTAGTCCTCTCCCCTTGTACTGCCCTCGATAGCCCCTCCCTCTCCTCGGGGGTCACGCCCTGCAGGTGCTTGTCTACACCATTAAATGTAATGTTGCCTCACCCTTCCTCCCTTTACGTCCCTGCCCCAGTGGGACCCAGGGATGCAGCACCCCAAGTGGGTGATGTGCTGTGCAAGGCTCTCCCCAGCTTTGCTGTGAAAGCACCGGCCCAGAGCCGCTCCAGAAACAGGGGCCGGGCGGAGGGTGTTTCTCTGCTCATTGGCCTGGTAAGAAGCAACTCTCCCCTCCTACCGCCCGGTCCAACTCCCGGGGAAGTTAAACCCCATTCAAGCTGCTGGGGATCTCTTTGAGAGGAGCATGTTGAGCTGCAGAAGCTGATCAAGGTCCTCGCTGTTTTCAAAGAGATCCTGAGTGAGGGGTTGAGGGTTCAGGGGGGCCCTGGTGTCTCCCTGCAGAGCCCAGCCAATGATTCTCCCTAATTAAACCTCGCTGGGGTTCGGCTGAACCCACGGGGCTTGCAGCAAGTCTCAGCGGAGCCTAGGCAGGAGGTAAGCTGCCCCCTCTCTGGCTGCCCCCAGGATCGAACGTACAGACAGACCCAAACAGCGCCCATGGCTGCAGACTCAGCCTCGCTGCTCCACAAGGAAGGTGGCTGAAGCTGGTGCAGAGAGGCCTCAGGGCTGGGCCCTTCGTGTGGCTGGTGGTTCGGGAAGGAGCTCTTGTCTGTGTATTGGCCAGAGTGGCCAAGGTGATGCATCCCCACCTACCCTGAGCTTGCTGCAGCTGCGAAGTCTGTGTCTGATCCGATTGGCCAACAGTGGAGGTGTGAGCGGAGACCCAGCTAACAGGAAGCTCTGGTGCGAGTGTTTGGGCGTGGGTCAATGGGGCTGGGCTGTGGGGAAAGCTGCTTGCGAGATCTGAAGGAGCCTCTGCTGTTGCATGGGGGGAAAGTCCAGTTCCTAGAGCTGGCTCTTCCCATCTCTTGTCCCGAGCTGGCCTGGAGTTGGACAGGGAGGCAGGGCGGTGGGGGAGATCTGGGGGGTCACACAGCATGGGGCGGGAGTCAAGAACCGCCACGCATGGCTGGGAGCTGCCCAAATCTCAACCTTGCTCCAGGAAGGTATTGTGACTTCCAGGGAACAGACAGACTGCTGGCTCCTTGGCAGCTGCTCTCCTGCCCTGGGCTGGTAGGAGTCTGCTGTTCTCATAGGTGGTGGTCACCTGGCGCAGGTGGCGGTGGAGGTCTGGCACAGGGGTGAGGAGCACGGCAGAGACACTGGGGCAAAAGGGCCCTTTGGTGATGGCCAAGTGTCCTCCTCCAAACCTCCCAGGCCTAGGAAGCCGGGTGGGAGATCTGCAGCAGAATAAGCTGGTCACTTGGGACATTTCAGGCGTTCTTCTGAGCCTGTGGTCCTGGTCAACATCACAAGGCTCAGATGAGCGCAGGGGGGTGCGAAGACCTTTATGGTGCCTCCAAGCTGTTTAGGAGGGAGAGCTCAAGCTCTGTCCCCCACCCCCATGTGAGATTCTGTTCTCGTGCCGAGCCCCTGCTGGCTGGGGAGGAAGTTTTTTGGCGCGCTCTGTTCAGTCCTTACCAGGCTGCCCCACTGATGGGGCATGGCGCAGTGGAGACGGTGGCTCAACCTCCTGTTCCTCTATCTTCCCCAGCCCTTCAGTGCAATTAGTCGGTTTTATGGAACGTAGCCTTGACCTAGGCTGACTGTCCTCCTTGCTGGCCAACTCGTGCATTGTCCTCTTACCACACTTATGCTCCTCTGGCAAAGTGCCTTCATGCTGTGGTGGGAGCCATGGATGAATGTCCAGTGGGAGCCATCCCTGGGGCTGTGTTGTCTTACTTCAAATCAAGATCATGTCTCGGTGCTGCACGTCACTCTCCTACAGCGCACAGGTGACCGTGAAAGTTACAGTGACAAAGCAAACCTATAAAAAGGATAAGTTATCCACGTCCTTAGCTCTCCAGCTCCTGACAGAGTGAGCGGACTTTAATGTGCTGTCTCACGCTTTGTTCGTTAGCAACGGAATGATTGAGAGAGATAATAAATGCTTATTTATTTACATCGCGTTATCAAGTAGCCTGTGTCTAAATGTGACTTCATTCTTTAAAGGTTTATTGCCCCGAGAGTGGGACAAAAACGTTGATGACTCAACCAAGAGTGATATGTACCAGATGTGCGTGCTGTGTGTAAGAGCACTCAAGATGATCTCTAGGCTGGGAAGGATTCAGTTTTTGTCGGTAAACCTAGATTTCACCCTACACAAACTGCAAAATATTTCCATTGATGATCAAAATATACAGATAAGCAAAGTAAGACTTTGTGGGCGAAAGCTAGTGACTTAGACTTTTGAATTAGGCTTGTTACAAATGGACTAGCGAAATGAAAATAGTAAAAACAGATGAGTGGTTTTAAGGATATCGACTTGGTACATTTTGACTTGTGATGTTAATGATTTATGGAGCTTTCACTTTGTGAATCAACATCTCTCGTTGTCTGGCCACCTCTAATTTCCTACAACTGTGAAAATGTCAATAGACAAAACTAAAAAAAATGCGTAAAAGTTGATATTATCCCTCAATTATATATATAAAAAAATCTAATTCCACCAAGCCTAATCTCAAAATTATTTAATATATTTAAGACCCAGAAAACCTGTAAAGCTGTCAAATGCGCAAAGCAAACAGACTGATCAAATCTCTTCCACAGAGGCGTAGCATAACAAAAGTTATGGTGTGAAAATTTCAGATAGAAATGTGATTTCTTGTTAACTCCAGCCTGCCTCTGCTCCCTCACCAGAGGGGGGAGATATAGTCTGAAGTATTTAGCTGTCTTTATGTATTGGCCTCAATGTTCTAGCTCTAGATTGATGATGCCAGAGGGCTCGAAGCACCACTCTTGTCGTTTTTATGAGCTTTTTCATCTGAGGTAAAGTTGCGGATACAGCTCAGGGTCTTGAGATGCTGGCGTAGTGAATGCTTCTCTTTAATCCAGACATGCTGGTCTCTGTGCATGCCCATATGCCTTCCACAGAAGCCAGTCTGCCAGCCGTGGAGACCGGGTCCCCAGCCTGCATGGGGTGAACCAAAACCAGGCACAGCAGACTTTCCCTTGTGACTGCAGAGAGAGCTGCTTCCCGTAGGGAAGGAAGGAATAAATCAGGATACCAAGCACCGGTCTTCAGACGTCGTATTGCATCATGTTCCCACAGCTGTGGCTCTCCCCTCCCTGGTCTTAGCGCAGCGTCACGAAATGCAGCGATCTCTCGTGAGGGAAGACAAGTCTGGGCTTTAAGGTGTAGTTCTAATTTGTGTGAGTGTGGGCGAGAGAGCTGTTTTCAGAGATCAGCAGATCCTAAGGCAGGAGGGACTGTTATGATTGCAGCCCAGTAATCCACAGTTCCCAGTCGGCTGCGATGGACCCAGTCTCTGGGTTCCACATGCTTCCAAGCCAAGTGGGTCTGGTCTACTCACTCTTTCTAGCTGTGGGGTCCAGGGCACACTCCTGGACTCGGACCTTTTCTCTGATGCCCTTCCTTGGGACATGGGGTGCTGCCACCTTGGACCCCAAAAACTGAGACCTCCCAGGTCGCTTATATGCTTCACCAAAGCTGTGGGCTCTCTGGGCTTCTGGTTTAATCCCTTTGTGGGGACAACATGGCAGGAAAGCAGGAACGCAGTTTTCGCAAAGGAATGACTTAACTACTATAACTTGCCTTTCAGCTGTTCTACTGGTTAATTACCCTCTCAGTCTTTAGGGGGGAAAAAAGCACCCTGCTTCCAGTTTAATCTCTGCTGATTTCCGCATCCAGCCCTTGGATCTTGTTACACCTTGGTCCTCTATATTAAGGAGACCTTCAGCATCTAGTGTCTTTTATTCATTATAGATTTTAAAGGCAGAAGTGTCCTCTGAGCTCCTGTATAATACAGGCTGTAGAATGTCCCGGAATTAATTCCTGTTTGAACCAGAGCATGTATTTTAGAAAAACGTCCACTCTTGATTTACAAATGGCCAGTGATGGAGAATCTGCCACAACCCTCGGTAAATTATTTCAGTGGTTAATCACCCTCACTCTTCGTTTTTTAAAAGTACGCCTTATTTCTTCTTTGAATTTGTTTAGCTTCATCTTCCAGCCATTGGATCTTGCTAGACTTTTGTCTGGTAGACTGAAGAGCCCATTAGCTGGGATCAAGTCACCCCTTAACTTTTTTGTTCAACTAAATAGATTCACGGAGCTCAATCTCTCCCTTTAAAAGATTGGAAAGTATATGCCTTAAATCATTCTTGTCTTTTCTCTGAACTCGCTCCAATCTGTCTTTGATGTTAGGGTGCTTTTCCCGCTTCTGGGGAAACAAGTGAGATTCCCTGGCCCCTCCTTTTTCTTCGCTTGGCAGGCCCACGTAAACATTTGCCTGGCTGCTTGTGGCGTGTGTAGGTGGTGGTTTCTTGTAAGGCTTGTAGTAGGGAGTAGGCCAGATGCATGTGCTGGAGAGACAATGTCACAATAAAAAGGAGCGGGGGGGGGGGGGGGGGGGAATGAAACTCAGAACTTCAGATCAAGATTTTTTCAACAGCGATTCAGTGTTGGTCATGTGCCAGTTGCTGCTGTCCCATCTAGCCCTTCATGTAAGTCTGCCTTTGAGTCTCTAGCAGCTTACTGATTTAGCCAATGTGGCAAAAACAAGCGTGCTGTGGGGAGAGATGGTGAAAATATGCTGGCATTTGACTTTCTATGGCATCCTGAACTGTGCTGATGGGCAGCTAGATTGGCACTGGCGTGTACCTGGCAGGAGCGGTCAAGGATTTAGCTAAATGGCATAATCAAGGTGGATGGACCAACTTCTGCTGGGGAGAGAGACAAGTTTTCGAGCTGCACGGAGCTTTTCTTCAGGGCTGGGAAATGCAGTCAGCCTGACAGCTAAAGGCAAGGTGGAACAGATTGTTTAGCATAGGTAGTTCTCACCCTCACCCGTTGTAAGAGACCGTTCAAGGGGAAATGGCCAGTTAATCAAGAGCAGGTATGTGGGGACTGTAACAGGGTGCTTTGTCCTTTTAGGGCATGTCTACACTCCACACTAAGCCTGAGACTATGGACCTGGTGTGTCCAAGCCTGTGCTTGTGTCCACACTGCATCAGAAACCTGGGTTTATGGTTACTGGACCCCGGTGTTTCAGCCATGCTAAGACACCCATACTGCACTACGCAGACCACCTGACTCCTGTCTGCAGCTTGAACTGCCTCCACCCTGCAAAATGCCCGGCCTTGGACACGAGTCGCAGTGGGACTCGAGCTCTGGCTCCCCCAGGGCCCTAGAACCGAGGAGCTGAGTGCTTGCTGACCCAAGTCACAGCTTTGTGTGTACACAGCGAGGGGGCTTGGATTCAAACCGAAGTCACCCTCTCAGCCCAGGCTCTATGTCTGCCCTGCTCACTAAGGCCTGGGGGCAGCCGGCCCTGTTGGGAAATGTTGCCTTTTTTTCAGAACAGGTGTTTGGGCCTGGGATGCTCAGACCCAGCTGCATCAGGGGATTCCTATAAAGGGCTAAAAGAACTTAGTTGAAGGGAAGAGCTGCAGGATGCAGCGTGGCTTGTCCTGTGCCTGGCATTGGAGCGGGGGGAGAGATGCAAGGGGCATGGGCAGCCTCCTTTGGTTAGGGACATGGCTTGTGGGTTGCTCTGAATCTGTGTGAAGATCAAAACCAGGCTGGGAAGGAAAGGGCCAGAGCAGGCATTGGTCCTTCCTGGGCAGGGGGAGACAGGCCGACAGCCTGCAGGGACCAAACAGGGAAAATGGGAAATTGGAGGATCTAGGAAACCGAAGCACATAGTGTTGGGGTCTCCTTGAATAGTCAGCACTTGTCAGCGAGGTTGATCGTGGCAGAACGGTGCTGAAGCTAGTGTTCACTACCTGAGGTGACCAAAAACTTTCCTGTGACTTTTTTGGGGGGATGGAAAATACTCCCCCCACCCCCAAATTTTGGATCAAAATTTTTTTTAGTGCAAAATATTAATTACAAAAAAAGTGTGTGGGAGCGAACCACTTTCATTTTCACACATCTTCACCCCCACCCCCATTTGCCAGTGGGGAGTAAAAACGTGAGCCCCCCCCCCCCCCCCGCCCACTCGCTGGAACACATTTCATCGGTTACAGAATTTCTAACCAAACAAAAAATTGATTCGTTGGAAACTCCTCGTGACACAGAGACTTCCCTCTCTTTCTGTCCCATCAGCTCTGTT
The DNA here is from genome assembly GCF_015237465.2 of Chelonia mydas. Taxonomy (NCBI): domain Eukaryota; kingdom Metazoa; phylum Chordata; order Testudines; family Cheloniidae; genus Chelonia; species Chelonia mydas. The sequence continues at coordinate 257,155,143 of NC_057850.1, forward strand.
AGCGAGGATGGTATGGAAGCTGTTGCACTTGCCTTGTCTCTCACCGGAATGTAACACAAGCCACTCGAGTCCCTGCCAGTGCGTGCCCTGTTCATGCTGAGCCTGCGGCAGCAGGTAGCAAAGCTGGGGCGACCTGGGAGAATCTGGCAGCGTTTGTGGATGGTGCGGGACCAGGATCCTCCTGGAAAAGCCCTCTGCCTTCTTTGACTGCGAGTTTTGGGCTAATGGTCCTGGAGGGTGGATTTCTGGCGATGTCTAACCGTCCTGTTTTGGTAATGATGGGCTGTTCGTGGGATTCGATGATTCTTTAGTAACTTTCTTTTGCGTTTCTTGCCACTTTTCACAGTAGTAAATATAACCCCCCTCTGCGCTCCACCCCCACTAGGTGAGGTGTGGAAAGTAACTTTTAAGGTGATGCCACTCCTCAGTGTAAAAGGATTTTGGTTTGTGCTACTGTTCTTTTGACTAAAATCTCTGAAATTACTCAGGATTTCTTCTTCCACACTTTCGGGGTATCGTATTTAGAGACTGATTCCCCCACTTCCCGCCACCCCTCCAGCTATGAAATATACAGTCAGATGGTGAGTAAGAACATAAGAACGGCCATACTGGGTCAGACCAAAGGTCCATCCAGCCCAGTATCTTGTCTACCGACAGTGGCCAATGCCAGGTGCCCCTGAGGGAGTGAACTTAACAGGTAATGATCTAGTGATCTCTCTCCTGCCATCCATCTCCACCCTCTGACAAACAGAGGCTAGGGACACCATTCCTTACCCATCCTGGCTAATAGCCATTAATGGACTTAACCTCCATGAATTTATCCAGTTCTCTTTTTAAACCCTGTTATAGTCCTAGCCTTCACAGCCTCCTCAGGCAAGGAGTTCCACAGGTTGGCTGAGTAAAGAAGAACTTCCTTTTATTTGTTTTAAACCTGCTAACCATTAATTTAATTTGGTGGCCCCTAGTTCTTATATTATGGGAACAAATAAATAACTTTTCCTTATTCACTTTCTCCACACCACTCATGACTTTATGTACCTCTGTGATGCAATGAGTAGGACCTTATTGCTGGAATAGTCAATGGGGGAGGAAAATCGAGGACTTACGGTACTACTCAATGGAAGTAGGGGCGGCAGAATCACTGTGGATACAGAACATAAGAACGGCCATACTGGGTCAGACCAATGGTCCATGGGGCACAGGATCCTGTCTCTGACAGCGGTCAGTGCCAGTTGGAGGTTTAGGGTCACCCAGAGCATGAGGTAGCATCCCTCACCCTTCTGGCTAGTAGCCATTGATGGACCTATCCTCCATGAACATGTCTAATTCCTTTGCATCCATTAATAATAAAGAGAGGGCTATTTAAACAAGGCATGCCCCATTCTGAAATTGACTTCTCTGTGTATTTTTTCTTCTTCTTGTATATACACAACCAAAGCATCTCTTGCCTATGAGGAGTGGGTTTCCAGAGGCCTGTCTTTGACAATTGTTTGTTGGCTTTGTGTTGGCTGCCCTGTTTTGATTGTCCTAGAATACAGCACCTGTTGCCAAAGCAAGGCTCTTTGTCCTTGAGAATAACCCAGCCAATGGATATTTTGGCACTCAACGGCTTTTGCTCTTTTCCTATAGCTTATGAATAGGCCATTAAAATGATGCTTTAATGTTGTAGGTGCAATAGGCTTCTCAGGTTCTAGGGTTACAGGGATGTATGCATACTGATATTTATTGGATGCCATCAATATGCTTGGTAACACAAGCTCTTTGGCAAAGAGTCCCCTGTTCTTTGCAAACAACTTGCTTGAGACCGGACAAACTCACCACACCAAACTCAGCTTGCACGGTATCTTTCCATAGAAAGTAACATGTAAGGGGTCTATAGAAAGCTTGTAACTTGTCAAGATTCAAAATCATTGCGAGATATATGTACAGGTAATGTATTTCTATTGAAAGCATGTTTTATGGAAAAGCTATTTCCATAACTAGGAAAGGTAACTTCTAGCAAATGTAGACCCCGGTTCATGTGATATGGGTTTGGTATCGTAACCGCTTGTTTCCACCACTCCCCTGTTTCTAGTTAACTCTCGATTCGTTCTTTAAGAACTTCGCTATTGTTTGAAGCGTTCGTGTGACTTTTACAGAGTGGTGACTTCAGGTAAAACTAGTAAACTGGGGTATGCTCCTTTGGGGGCAGAGGATCTAAGATTTGAGTGGCCAGTGTCTGGGGCTGGATGTCCTAGAGGAACAATTCAAAGAGACTTCAGGACCGAGGTGCACCTAATGTTAACCCGCAAGGCAAAGGCAGGACTGGGGTAGACCCGAGGAGAGGGCTTGAGTGGCGAAGAGGCAGGTGGTGGTAGCCCCGCCCAGGATGGCTAGAGGCAGTGGGGTACGAAGGTGACTCGCAGACCTGGGTACCCCAAGAACTGTCTGCTCTGCAGAGCATAAGCGATGGTTCTAGTCCCAGAGAGCTCACAGTCCACTTAAACTGTCCATGCACGATATCCCCCCACCCCACCTACAGCCCTTCCTACGTAGTGTCACTTGCATTTGTGCAGATGAGGGTTGGAGCCGAGAACTGTACGTTGTGAGAAACCAATACGTATTCAGAGGTTCTCCCCGGCTCTACCGCTGGATGTGACCTAGAGCCCTGTCATCTTACCAGCCCACGTTGTCTCAAAGCGAAAAAATACAAGCGCCCGCTTGGATTTGCTCGGTGCTAACTCAAACATCGGGTCGCAAAGGAGTGAGAGGACCTGCCGGGCTCTGAGCTCCTAGACCGGGGTGGGCAAACTTTTTGGCCTGAGGGCCACATTGGGTTTCCAAAATTGTATGGAGGGCGGGTTAGGGGAGGCTGTGCCTTCCCAAACAGCCAGTTGTGGTCCGGCCCCCACCCCCATCTGATCCCCCCCTCCCCATTCTTGGCTCCTGATGGCTCCCCCGGGACTCCTGCCCCATCCAACCCCTCCCTGTCCCCTGACTGCCCCCTGCCGCCCCATCCAACCCCTCCTCTCATTCCTGACTTCTACCCCCCTACATCCCTGGGACCCCTGCCCTATCCAGCCACTCCTCCCTGACTGCCACTAGAACCCCTGCCCCTGACTGCTGCCCCCCCGCCGTCCCATCCAATCCCCCCTCCTTCCTGACTGCCCGCCCGGGACCCCTCCCCCATCCAACCCCCCTGTTCCCTGCCCTCTGACTGCCCCAGCCCTTATCCACACCCCCGCTCTCTGACCACCACCATCCTGAACTCCCCTGCCCTCTATCCGACCACCCCCGCTCCCTGCTCCCTGCCCCTTTACCGCGCTGCCTGGAGCACCGGTGGCTGGTGGAGCTACAGCCGCGCCGTCCAGAGCACCAGGAGAGGCAGCCGCGCTGCCCAGCTGGAGCCAGCCACGCCGCCGTGCAGCACAGAGCGCCGGGTCAGGCCGGGCGCTGCAGCTGTGCTGCCCGGCAAGAGTTCGCCGCCCAGAGCATTGCGCCCGTGGCACAGTGAGCTGAGGCTGAGGGGAGGGAGAATAGCAGGGGAGGGGCTGGGGCCTAGCCTCCGGGGCCAGGAGCTCAGGGGCTGGGCAGGAGGGTCCAGCGGGCTGTAGTTTGTCCATCTCTGTCCTAGACTGCCCTGAGCAGCTCTGCAAACAGCAACAGTACAGGGAGGCTGTTTTATAGTTTTATCCCATATCTGCTCCCAATTAATTTTGTGTGTGTTGGGGGGGAATCGCTTGTGATTTTGTTTCCCGTAGGCCTGCACAGCATCTAGCACAACTCAGCCAGGGCTCCGGATTACCGCAGGACAATATTGTAGAACACTAACAGGATTCTACCTTTTGGGGGCAACTGGGAAGCAGAGCAATTTCAGTACAGCGAGGTTTCGTGTTTGCTTCTGTCCCCATCCCATCCGGGTTCTTGTATGTCTCCTCGAAGGAGCAAAAACTCAGATTCACTGAACTGACTTGTTCCTCCACTCCCCCAAAAGATGACCCCTCCCTCCCCCTGCATTGCCGGGGCGCTGAGCCTACCCCTCCCTCCCCCTGCATTGCCGGGGCGCTGAGCCTACCCCTCCCTCCCCCTGCATTGCCGGGGCGCTGAGCTTACCCCTCCCTCCCCCTGCATTGCCGGGGCGCTGAGCTTACCCCTCCCTCCCCCTGCATTGCCGGGGCGCTGAGCTTACCCCTCCCTCCCCCTGCATTGCCGGGGCGCTGAGCTTACCCCTCCCTCCCCCTGCATTGCCGGGGCGCTGAGCTTACCCTTTGTGCCTTTGAGGAGCTGCTCCGGGAGCTCCACAGAGTCTCTGCCCAGTCCTGTTGGGTCTGTTCTGGCTCTCCAGATAAGCCAGTCTGACTCAATGCTCCCTTCTTAATCCGGCTCTCACTGGGGTGCTTTTTGCTTGCCTATCACTGCCGCTGTCACCTATTTAAGATAAAGCTTGTTTGTGTGGTGCATGTGAAACGAGTGATTTCCGCTGACATGCAGCTGATTTCTCAGTGCATAATGCGTTTTTAATCAGTCAGAGGAAGGCAGAGCGGCCTGGAAAAATGGCTGAGAGTCAAGAGGATGCAAGTTCTAGTCTAAGCTTGGCACTAACTTCCCGTGTGACTGTGGGGAAGTCGCTTTACCTCTCTGTGCCTCCTGGGGATAATGATACTGACCATGTACCCATGCAGGAGGTGGAGAGGATTCATTAGCTTATTGTCTGGCCTGCATTACTGCAGTATCTGAGCACCTCACAATCCCGAATGTGACTATCCTCCCGACACACCTGTGAGGCATGGCAGTACCATCAGCCCCATTTTACAGATGCTCTGAACATGGGAAGTGCTGCCTGGATGCTGGGTGAACCCTAAACGAGTAGGTGAACCCAGACTTGAGAGGTTGATGTGGAAACTCTGCTGCCTTTCACGCTGCTTGTCAGTGTGTCCGTCTGACTCCAACAGGCCTGAGAAATTGCCGTGTAAGTGCCACGCGCCCTTACGCGATGCGTTGGAAAAGACGGGGGACAAATAGGAGACTCCCAGCATATTGCCACTACTGGGGTATTCCCACACGTAGGAACTGGACCGTACACACAGTAACGTTCTCCAGGGCTGTCTCCTTGGACTGCCTCACCCTCTCTGGAGCAAGCCGCTTGCGTGTAGTCTTGGCCCTTCACCCTGCAGACGGGTCTTCCCTGCTGGGGCACGGTGACACCATCTGTGTGGGTGTGCTAGACGAGTTTCTGCTGGGGGTGCAGGGTTCAAAGATGCTGCCTGGGACCCTGGCCCCTCTGCATTGACTCTGATCAGATTTCTGCGGCTTCCCATCTAAAGCAAGGGGACCCCTGCCTCTGAGGACCGCACCTGTAGGACACCCCACTGCTATAAAAGCTTTGCTGAGAAGCGGGGTGAGACCGTGTGGAGGGGTTAATGAGTGACTGGGTTTGGGGATCAGCTCTCCAAGAGATTGCTCTGGCTTGACTGTGCTCAGCCTTCGACTTTTTAAAGCCATCAAATGTTTTGGGCGTTAGTTGAAACACCCTGACGGCATCACGTAGAATTCATTGGGATGTTGGTCGTACGTGCCCTGAACCAAACACGTCGCTTTACTGATGGGAATTTAATGACTTGTGGTGTTTTTCATTCATTTTAACCAAAGCAACTCTTTCTTCTGTACTCGTCACCCAGAGTCTGTGTCTGCCTGACTCTACCCAGTGTTACAAAGAGACCATTCATACAGACTCGGTTTGGATGACAGCATTATGACACTTCTATTATCATGTTACATCTTGTAATACACCAGAGAAAATTAACATTAGGGGGCCCACGAATGAACACAAAGTGTGAAATCAACATGCTGTCTTGGAAACAAATGTACGAAAAACAGGAGATCTGGTAGGCAGAAGAGTCGAAGGACAACCCGCCATCCAGGGCAAGTTCTTAATTTTAAGGTCACCTATATGATTTTGACCACATCTTCTTGGACCCTTAACTACCCGGTAACATTACAATGCTTTTCACCGAGGGATCCCAAAGCTCTTCACAAAGGAAGGGAATTATAATAATCCCCAAATAAGAAAACTGAGGCACAGTTACGACTGAGGGCAAGTTACTAGTGGCCAAGCGGGGAATAGCATTCTGATCTCCTGGCTCCCAGTCCAGTGCCCTATCTCCTGGACACCACTCCACTAAGGAAGGAGAGAGTGAAGGCAAACTCCTCCCTCCTGCTGCCGCTCACCTCCTCCAAAGCAGCCTTTGTGGGTGTGTTTTCTCCCTCCGGGATAGGTCCCCCGGCGTGGGCCTCTGACTGCAGAGTGCACAGCTGTCACCTGCACCTACCAATTACTGTTGTCCAACCCTGTCCTTCCCCCCTTCCTCAGCAACTGGATCTCCTACCAAGGAGCAGTTTCCTGTCCCCCAAGCACGTGCTCAGCCCGGTAGTGCTGTATCTTGAACAGTGACTGCCTGTTGGAAGCGCTTCCTGCGCTCCGCAAGGTCTGCCGTGGCTCAGCTACTGGGAGATTGGGTTGCTGGCGTTCGGCTGAATGACACGGGACTTCCTCTCCTGTGCAGACACCCGTCGAAGGACTGAGATGGGGTTAACTCCAGCACTGCAAGGAGACGGGGAGATGTCAAAGCAGGCTGTCAAACTCCTGACCGTGAGAATTTTTTTTCCCCTCCCTTATGGCCTCGCTAATCAGACTGCTCCTTAGACCTGTCATAATTTGTTTGAGTCAGCTCCCCTTGCTGGAAACTTCATCCCTGTTTCTGTTTCTAGTCGCTCCCTGGTCTGGCAGCTCAGCCACGTGGTTAACCCTGCCGGAGCCCTTTTCATGTGGCTTCCTTTAGGCACAGGTTGTCCTGGTGATATGCTCACTGCTTAGGGCAAGAGGCGAACGGGCAGAGTGTCTGCAGAATCCAGCCGTTACCCTTTTGCCGCCTTGAAAGTAACTTCCCTGATCATCTCCTCCTTCTGCTAGATGACTGGGATTGGTTACTGGGGAGTGCAGAATAACTTTACCTGGCATGTAACACTCTCCTCTCCAACCTTAGCTAATCCGTGCAACACCCTCGTGATGCACATTTTTATTGCTCATTTTTTACAAATGAGGAAACTGACTCAGAGGGTAAGCGGTCCACCCGGGAACACAGAGGTCCAAGGAGTAGAGCGATTAGAATCTCAGTACTCTTGGGCCCCAGACCGCTAGCACCCAGCTCTGTTCCCAACGCAGGGCGTTCTTCAATGGGATTCCCGCGTCTCTGTCCCCCTCTTCCGAACCACCTTCCCATGATGGTGGTGGTCTCTCCAGAGCAGCCTCTTTGGAAAGCCGGGTCTCTAACTTGTAGGACTGGGGCTTGGGGTCCTTGTTTTTGGTGTGTTTCTGGTCACAGCTCCGTAGCTGCGGGTGGAAGCGCCAGTTGTGGAAACAGAGCTGCGGAGAGACCGTCTGGGCTTGGGGCCAGAAAATGGTCTATCAGGATTGGTTTCTTGACCTGTGTGTTCCTCCCCAGAAGAGGATGCCGCTTAGGGGAGCTAGCCACTTCCCTCAATGTGCAGAAGCTTAAACTTTGAGGTGGAGGGGTCCCGGGTCCAGCCCTGCTGATGCCCCTCATACGGAGTGGGGTTCGTCAATGGATTTGGATAGCATTATGAAATCTCCCTGATGGTTGCTGCGAGACAGACGTTAACGGGTGTTTCAGGCCTTGGTTAGAGCACTTCCCATATAAGTATTTACTAAACCAGAAGGGTCAACTGCAGCTCCCTGCGCCACCCCCAGCCAAGGTATTTGGGGCAACTTCTGGGGGAAGAAAAAAGCCCATGTAGAAAAGGCCTCCATGGCTTGATTATCCAGTACTGGTTAGGGTAGTGTCTGCTAATACCCCACTTCCCCATCGCCTTGATCTGCAATGAGTTCTGCCTGCCTGCCTGCACAGAATTTTCTGCAGGACTCACTTTTGTGACCTGTTTGAGGGATCCGGCTTGCAGGGAAAGCATTGTGAGCGCAGTTGTTTGTGGACCTGACTGGCTGGTGGGGGAAGGTGGCAGGATGGGTGTGTACATGCAGAGCAAATATTTGACATCTGCCTATTGCAAAAGTACACACCACCTGGCTACACCTCCACTCGCTCGGTGTTCAGCCCCATTCTCTGCTAATCAGAGCAGTGAGGCATGCTGTTCCCCCCCCCGCACCCCGGCCCCATGTGAACCGAGCTGGAATCTTTTCTGAGCTGAAACGATCGCTGCACGTCGGTCGGAGAAATCAGGGCCTCTTAAATCCCCGGAGTCTGGTTCGCTTACACAGCTGCAGTGCACTGGGGGTCATGCTCCGTAGCGCCACGGCCGGTGCCCTTCTTTAGCGGGGTTCACACAGGCCCGCTGCATTGCAGACTCCTTTGGCCGCCCACAGCCGTGCTTCGGCGTTCACCTCAGTGGACTGTGGCATGCTCTTCTCAAAGCTCTTTACAAAGACCAGCCGGGGTGGTGGTATGGGTGCCACAAGGAAGGACTCCTCGGGTTTTTTTTTTTTTTTGCAGGTAGACTCGCACGGCTACCCCTCGGAAACAGCTTGTATGGTTATCCTAGCGCTTCGCTTTGGTGCGTTTATGCTGGCCAGCGTGTTTGCTTGAGAGAGAGAGGTGGGACACGTGCAGTCCGTTATACACTAATATAACTGGAGGGTTTTTTGTTCTCTTTATGAGCTACCTAGCAGCATGGTGAGCAGGCCACACCTGGAGCTGCTAGGTGCGATCACAATGCAATAGTGAATACGTGCTCTCTGCACTGTCATAGTGCATGAAGAAGTGGAAGAGGGCCCTCTGGTCGCAAGTCATGTTTGTGTGTGAGGTTGTGGGGTTTTCTCCTACAGCAGTTAACGATGATCTGAGGTATCTGGCCGAGGCTTCCTGGGGCTACTGCAATCTTAAATGTGTCCTTCCGCTTTACAGGCAGGGGCTTGCCACTCAACCTGCGAGACTTGGCCAAGATCAGAGGGGAGGGGGGAGTCGCTGGGCTGGGATTGCAACATAGAATTTCCTGGCTCCTGGTGCCCTGCTGTAGGTGTCGCCGGGACACGCTGGGTATTCACGGGACCCGCTGTGGGTGCTGATAGCCAACCGCCACAGGCGTGGCATGCATGGGGTAGGAGAGAAAATCACCTCTAGCTTGTAACTCAGCAGCTGATCTCCCTCGGCTCTCCCTCATGCTAAAGGCACTGAGATCGTGAATACGTTCTGTCACACTCACACCGATATATAGGAGGCTAGTCCTACATCACTGTGTTCCCGGAGCTATCTCTCTGTTGGTCTTGCCTTAAATTAGACTACAGGTTCTTCGGGACTCTCTTCATGTGTTTGACTCCCTCTACCCCCCGGTGTCAGGAGCTGCACAATCCTGATGGGGTGGCACCGTCCTACAGCTAAGCACCAAATGTCTCTTAGGAAGAGCAACTGCCCTGGGTTCCCTTCTGCATGGCTGGATTCGAAGCCAGTGGTTCCTGGGACCCCTCCCCCCCCCGACCCCTTTGAGCGCGTGTCGTTCGGGCTGCTAGCTAGTGGGGCCCATCTGGCTACTGCAGTGCAGCGGGTATCTGCGGAAATCAGGTGTTAGCTGGCATGGCCCCATAGCTGCTGTCTGCTCAAGGCTCGGCCTGGGGTCATAAGAGTCGCCATCTGTCTCCCAGGCTGGGTGTGCTCTTCTTGCGGGGGGGGGGCCTTCCGTGGCTCCAGAGTGGAGCCCCCAGGCATTGCAAAGCAACAGATGTGCTGCGCCCACTGAACCATCCCCCTCATTTCGGGAGGAGGGCCAGCAGCCCCAGTGCTCGTGAAAGGGTGCCCCATCCCCGGGGCCGGGAGAGGTGTGACGCTTGCCTTTCAGCTGGGGAGCCTCTTGGCAACGGTCCCCGAAGCTGATCTGCCCAGATGAGTTAGTTGTGTGGGGCGGAGCGCTCTCCTGGCCTGGGGCAATTAATGCCGCTGGCTGCCCCCTACTTTCCTGGCTAATGCTATACCCTGACCCAGGTGAGACAGTGAAGGAGGCAGTCCCTGTCTAGTCGCTGCAAGGACAACACGGAGCTTGCGGCACGACCCAGCCCGAAGACGGGAACGGCTGACTTCCAGAGACATGGTGGGGAGACCTCGTCTGGGCTGGGAGCCCCTAACCCACCGGTAAACCATTCACTGCCACCTTACACCTGGAAGTCCGGCTTTTATGTGCTGGTGAGATCTCCTTTTCGGGGGTCTAATGAGCCCTCCTCCAACTTCTAAATGGAGATCGGCATGTAGCACGGCCGGCGTACCACCAGTGAACCTCCCCTGCCAAGGATCCAAAGTCCCCGACCCTGCGGCACCCTCTCCGCCTGCTCCCCAAATGCCGGGACTAAAGATGGGCTTGGCAGGACAGCCATTGGGCTAATGAATCTGGGCTTCCGTGGATCGAGGCTGGGGGAAGCAAGTTCCAAAGACATTTTACTTTGATGCCCCGTCCCAGCCCTGCCGAAAGGAAGACCTGGATTCGTAGCAATTGCTCCCGTTGGTCACTTGCTCCATCCATGTGACGTTTTGAGCCCTGCGCCCTCCGTGACATCCTGGGGGCGCTGCTAGAACTGCACATGAGCCTTGCTGGGTGGGCCCGGGTGCCCCAGCAGGGATAAAAGCTGTGGGTGGGTCTGAGGCTTGGCACAATTCTCCCTGAGAAACTGCCGGGGTATCCGAGAGGGGCGGAAGTAGCTGCAGATACCAGGGTGATGAGACGGCGCAGGGAGCTGGCTCAGTGGTCTTCACATGCTATTTCCCTGGATTTCTTTTCTTTTCTTTTCTTTTTTTTTTTTTAAGGAGCTCTCTGCAATTTTTGCTGCAATCACCCAACTTTTGGCAAGTTCCAGGCTTTCAAAAAACCAGTCCTGCTCCTGCTCCTGTTGAATTCAATACCCCGACTCCCCCGGTGCCTCTTTCTTGGAGGCTTTCTTTGCAGTTGAGAAGGGACCGGCTGACTGTCTGACCTGGAAAGCCATCTGCAGCTCTCAGCCCCTTCTGGATCTGACAGGCGCAGATCTGGACGTGGCAGGGGAGAGGATCAGTGTCTGTCACACGTGCCGCACGCTTGCCTACCCCTTAGGCGGCTTACAAATATCTGCTGTATTTTGTTTGAATAAGTGTAGGCCAACAGCTATAAGAAACCTCTTCACAAGGAAGCCTGCCCAGCTCCCGAGGTTTGGTCTGAGCTCACACTAGGTTCATTGCGGCAGGGAGATCATAAAGATCTGTCTGCTCCGTGCTGCTTGGTAGGAGATCTTACATCCTTCTCTTCCATGGCTCTGAAGTTACCGCTCTGGGAATCCAGTGACCACTTCTGGACATGGGGCCAGAAAGAGAAGAGAAAAACTGATTGATCTGGGGGCTGATCAGTATCAAAATGGGGAGAAAATGGAGGGTTGGATATGTCTAACTTGCCCATTAGATAATAACCAAGCCAAGAATCTAGGGACTTTAGTGGAGGACTGTTTTTGTGGGATATCCTCCCCAGTGAGTTTCTGGAAGCAATGGATCTGTTAAAATGAGACTTAATGAATGCCCTGTGGGGAATGGCCCTGGGCTGGCTTGCTGGGGGACCAGTGAGGTGGAATTCAATTGCCTGGGTTGTGCAGGAGGTCAGGCTTGGGGGGGGGTGGATTTAAACCCACTGTGCTTATTTACATGCAGAGCTGAGCCTTTAAGGTTCTTTGGAACACTTTTTTTTGGCTTAAACCAATTTTTATTTTGGTTTAACTTCAGCGGTGTCCCAATCAGCTGAAGCGAAACCAACCGGAACGCCCACGCATGGGTTTGTAGGTTTAACTAACCCAGTTTGATTAAACCAATGCAGGCTGGTGTAGACAAGGCCAATAAACTGATGTCTCTTCTAGTCTCCAGTTTCCAAGACCGAATCCCGCTAGCCACAAAAATGATTCGCGGGTTGGAGAAATTGCCTTGCCGGGGGAGACTTTAGCTTATCAAGAAGATTGAGAAGGTTACTTGATACACTAAGTACCCTCCTGGGGAGAAACTGATGGGTACCAAAGGTCTCATTAATCTAATGATGAAGGGCCTAACAGGAACCAGGGGGAGAAGCTGAAGCCCTACAAATTCAGATTGGAAATAAGGCTCAGTTCTTTCAAGTGCGTTGATTTAACCATTAGAATAGCCTGCCAAGGGAAATGGTGGATGTACCCCCTCTCGATGTCTTCAGATCGAGGCTGGAGGGGTTTTTTGGAAGATGCTGTAGCCCCCCACAAGTCACTGGGCTCGCTACAGGAGTAACTGGGTGAGAGTCCCTGGCTTGTTAGGCAACAGGTCAGCTTAGATGAGCTAATGGCCCCTTCTGGCATTCAGATCTAAGCGTTGGAGCATCTGCAAAGCCTGGGGTCCTGGTGAATGTAAAGCTGGGGAGCCCGGAGATGTCTGCGTGATCCGAAATTGACAAGGAAACTGCCCTGCAGGCGGTTGGTGACTCAGAGAAACAGAGAGTGCCTGGCCCCGCTGAGCCTGTCACTTTGATAAATCTCAACTTTCCCACTCAGGGTTAGATAGGCTGAAAGGCAGCGATAAGTCAGCCCTGCCCAGCCACTCACAAACAGCCTGCGAGGTGGAAAATGTGGGCTGTGCTGGGTGGGGAGAGGCTGCTTCAGCTCGGATCAAGTTGAGGCAGGAAGATGTGAGTGGGGTTTGGCCGTGAGCTAGCCAGGAATGTGGGGGTGGGGGCGCCCTGAGACGCGCTGTGCCTCGGGCCACGCCCGTGCCGCCCCATCAGAGCTGCCCCCACTGCGGTCGGTGGGTACGTCCGCCTTGCAAAAGGAAGAAAACCCACGGCAGCAAATCAACGGGCTCAGGCTCGTGCTGAGGGGTTGAAAATAGCAGTGGAGACTTTCCTGCTCGGGCTGGAGCCTGGGCTCGGAGACCCTCCCTCCTCCCCGGGACGGAGTCCAAGCCTGAGCGTCTACGCTGCTATTCTTCAGTTGACCAGGGTTCGGAAGCATGCCGCCCCGGCTTTTGTTTTTGCACAGGTACCCGGTGCGGCTGCCTGGGTGTAGATCAGCCTTCACTGGGATTCCCATTCGTGAGCAAATCCCCTTTGGTTTTCATGCCCTTGGCGTGGCCGAGCCCACAGCATCGAACACGGCGCAGCTAGTGGAGACCCTTACAGAGCATAGTTAAAATCAGAACCGAGAGTGAAATTCCAGGGAGAGGAAGGATGGCGCAGTGGTGAGTGGGCTCCCCTGGTACTTGGGAGACCAGGGTTCGATTTCTGGTTTGCCAGCAGGAGAGAAGCCCATAGTTTGTCACCTGCGTAAGTGGCTGAGTGTCCAGGCCTGAGCTGTCTGTGCTCAGCATGTCCTGCCTCTCCTACAGCATGTCTACCCTACAGTGTGTGCATGGCCCCTCTGCTATGCAGGCCCAAATCCCGCGACTGTTCACACACGCAACCGAGGGGGTGCTGGGTTATCTCGGGGTACGGGTACAAGCCCGTATCCTGCTGTAGCACACGTCCCAGCCTGTCTGCTCTGCAGCGAGGATGTAGCTAAAGCGGCGGTGCTCACGTTCTGACAGGCCACCGCTGCCATCCCACGATTCCTGGGGCTTCTGTGTTCCAGCCCCATATACACTACAAATACACACATCATATCCATACTACTCATATGTATTAATTATCTGGTAGTGCCCCCAAGGCTCAATCGTAAAACGACATTCCTCAATCAAAGTCCCGGGCCCACCAGAAGGCTATACTGCTGGCTTATCTGGTGCAAAGACAGAAGGGTCCAGGTCTGCGCTTATTCCTGGCCATCTCATCACAAACTGAGGGCCCGGTAAGGTAGCAGTCTCTCTTGCCACAGACTCTGGTAATGCCCCGTCTCAGGCTAGAGCCGCTCTCCAGAGCGCAGCGTGTGTCTGCCTTGCAGTATGCACCCTTGCTGCTGTGAAGCCCTGGGTTTGTTTAGCTGAGCCTTTCCTTTCCCCCTCTGGTCTCCACCCTCCAATGCAGTTTGCTTTGTCCTCCTAAGTTCCCTGTTTGTCTAAGGAAATGGGAAGAGAGACAGGGAGCCAGGGCTCTTATCTGAACGGGCCATCTAGCAATTACACACTCAGATTAAAAGCACCTGCTGCTTTCAGGAAACAAGCCGCCTTTCATGCAGCTTGGTCCCCGGTGCTGCCTGCCAGAGCAGCCCTGCACCGTGCCACTCCTGGGATGGCAGGGCAGAGCGATCCCCCAGGGCACCGGGATTCTAGACTGCTTGGGGCTTCACAGATCAGCTGCGGGTGAAGGAACCGGAGTAAGCTCTGGTGAACTCAGGAATCCATGAGCAACCGTGGATCTCCTGTGGACTGAGAAGTCCTGCAAAGCTCAGGCGTAAACCTCTCCTAACCTGGCCCGTTCCCCCAGGTTTTTCCCCTTCCTGTCTACAGAACTTCAGCTTAGCGCAGAAGCCACAGCCTTGGCCTATGTCAGGCACAGTCATCTCTCTGTCTGGATTGGAGCAGAAGGATTCAGAGAGTCCTCTGCATGTGGATGACCGTGTCTCTTGCTGCTCCCCCCTGCCCCCCCGCAGTGGATCTCCATGCACGTGAAGTAAGAGGGGTGGCGAGTTGGAGCCCAGCAGGGACCCCCCCCATAGGAGAGCCCTGTGAGGGAAGAGGACATCCCCACTGCACTGCTTTGGGTGCAGCCCACTCGCATGGGATCCCGCAGCAGGGAGCGGACCACAGCCGGTCAATGTCTCGAAAGCTTATGCTATCGGCAGGGACACTTTACCTTGGTCTGTCACTAGGAGGAAGCTGTGAGCCAGCGATAAGCATGTCAGCTGAGGAAACCAAAATGACTAATGGCTCATTCTTAGAGGGACCTCGTTCTTAGAGGACGGGGGCCCTGCATGTTCTGAATTGGGGCCCTCTGTCGGTGTTCGCCCCAAATCCTTCAGCCAAGGGTGTGCTAAACCAGGTGTGTGCAGGGGGGAGCTAGGAACTTCCTGTCCAACCAAGGTGGGTCTGGACCCTCTCGGACAGTGGGGAGGTTGGAGACAGGGCAGCAATGGGACGGGGCTGAATTGCACAAGATGGCCAGAGTTGACTCCCTCCATCTGTGTGCTTTTTGTCACTCCGCCTGCCCTGCGGTTTAGAGGATTTAGTGTTGGGGAATTAGCTGGTAAAACTGATAAGGCTGCTGCCTGTGCTTTGGGTTTTTGCAGATAGAAGGGAGGGCGGGATCACGTCGCCCTGGCGAAGGGGCTTTAAGACTTGCGTCATGCACTCGTGTGTTCGAGGAAAGGTGGCTTTTTGACCTCCTGCTTGCCTCTGGTGGGCTCGTTTTGAGATTCACCTTGAGCTTTGACAGATCCCTGTGGCTTAAAGGAACCTCTTGGATTCAGTCCCTTTTCTCTCTTGTTTTGAAGGCGCCACCACGTCGGTTAACTCCGAGCTCCTTGTGGCACGAGCCGACTCCAGCTCTATTGCGAAACAAAAAAAACCAAACCCCAAATAAAATTAAATACGTGGGGCTGTGAGAACCCAAAATAAACTCGCTGGTGGCAGGGGACCAGAACAGCTGCCTGCTCATGGTGTATTGCAAGCTCCTGCAGCCGCTGTTCTCTGTTAAACGCGGTGATGCCTGGGAGGGAGGGTGCTGCGTCGGGGCAAAACGTCGCTGCTGTTTGGGGTAGAAACTGGCATGGCCTCCCGTTCCTCTCCCCCTCCCCGTAAAGCCGGTTTCAGTATGAAACGGCGGGGGGTGGGGGATGCTAGATCAGTGTCTCTCTTGCTTGTGGCTGTGTTGACAGGAAATGAGGCGGGAGGGCTGTGCCGAAAGGTGTAAAGTGCAGTGGGAGATGGAGCTGATCAGCAGGAGCCTGTCCAATCCCCTGCGTCTGAGGGTGACCAGAAATGTTCAGAGAGGGGTGCGGGCAGGCTGTTCTCGTCCTGACGCTGTTTGCGGTGGCTTGTAGTTCTCAGCAGTATTACGTCACATACGGTTGGGGGCTGGCGAGGCCTACGGTGCTGCCATCGTGAATCTTCCAGTCTAGAGCCAACCTGAGCTTATTCTTACGTCCTGTCGCTTCCCCCCGAGCTAGTCAATAACTGAGATCCCGTGTCCCAAACACCTTTCTGCTTGCCCACGTGCACGGGCTATGCCGCTCCTTGTGCCTGGCTGGGAGAGGGAAGGACCGTGGAGGCCCCAGATAAATTCAGGACTGTGGCTTGCAGGACGTGGGGAGCCATTCCAACCGGCCTGTCTGGGCTGGGCTTCACCGCACAGAGATGCACAACCATGTCTCCAAGGTCCACGGCCAACCCCGCTGTTCCCTATTTGATGCAGGATTTAATGATAAACACCTCTCCTCTTCAGCCTATCCCACCCCTCCTCTCTGCCAGTCCAGCACTAGACACTCCTGTCCCTCCCCATAACCTTACCTCTGCCAGTGCCCTAGGCTTGATCTGCTGCCCTGCGCCTCGGGGGGTGGGTCCCACCAGCCCACAAGGGGGCTGTAGATCGGAATGGAGGTGTATGACTTCCATGCAGCCCTACCCAGAATGCTGTAGGGCAGCAGGGACTTGGCCCTCCGTTACTGCCTCTAGAACGGCTTTCCTGACCTCTCTGCCTTGTTCCGTATCACAGCTGAGATTCTGTTCTCGCTCTTGCCTGGTCGCGTCTCCGACGGGGTCCCCTGTGCGATCTCGCTCTCCGCCGCGTGCCAAGCGCCATATGGAGGGTGAGCTGAGCTGATGCGCAGCTGACGACCCTGTGACCTTTTTATCTTCATGTTAGGCAGGAGTATGGCAGCTGGGTGAGTCTGGCTCTAACCCTGCAGTATTCTCTGAGCCTCTCCGGAGGTCCCTGCAGGTTGGTGAGCCTGCGTGTTCGGGCAGGGGGAGAGGAGTCGGGACAAACACCGGGCACCCCCTGAAGGGAACGTGCGGAGCGACTCCCCCCTCCCCAGCTTAGTGGAGAATGGCTACGCAGATGTGACTGAGTCCATCAGTCCTGGGTATTCTGCGAGCTGATCCATAGCACACCTGTCCGAGCATGTCCACACCATGTGAGGTACTGTAGGCTCTCTTCCACCTTGTGGCCAGTGATTCTGATGCCGGCAGTACCCTGGCTAAGTATCTTTCTCTACAGTACCAGTTGCTCTACTTCCTGGTGACCTGTGAGGTGGGGCCCTGAGCCATGTTTCTCAATGAGATCTCCCTGGCAGAGTTTAGAAGGGCAGCAAACCAGTCCTTGGTATCCTATAGGTTGAGAAACACTGGCCTAGAGGCGCATTCTGCATTTTAAACCATTTCATTTTGCATTAACGAAGCACAAACCCAAGCCCTCTGTGGTTAAGCTTGGGGACGGATGCTTGCTCTGTCATCACTTTAAAGTAGGACACCATACATGTTACCCTGGCTTTGCGTGTGAAGCGCAAGGTGTGCGCAAGCAGCTCTGAGGGCCCCTGACCCATATCTGCAGTCATCTCTGCTGCTAACCCCTTGCTGCCATGGGCCTCCGGTTCACCCAGCTTCCCACCCAGCCAACGCTAGGACAAGAGAACCTTTGCAAAGGCGTGGAACCTGTAAGCCTCGGCAGGGATATCCTGCTTTCGGCTGGGAATGTGCTGTGCCTTAGATCGGCGTGGCGGGCTGACTCCGCTGGGCTGAGTAGGCCGGCATTCAGAAGCAGGGAAGGCTCCACCAGGTGGCAAAGGAGGTCACTGGATGTCCACTTCTGCATCTCTGTTGAACCCTACTGCACCCAGCAGAGCAATATTGGGTAGCTAACGTGATCAGTGGCTAACCCAGGCCTTTTTGTTCCTTGCTGACTCTCCCTCCAATGTACTCATCCTCTGTAAGGCAAATTGGCATCATTTACTCCTCTTACAGCTGCATATGTAACCATGCCTGGAGCTGCAAGGTCTTTTGGCCTCCTACCAACTAGGTAATGGCATCCCCCTCTGCTGTCCATGCTGGCTCGTGGCTGGGATAGCCTCTTTAACTTGCCCGATCTTCTGAGGGGGGGGAATGAATGACAACCCCACCCCCATCTTAAAAAAAAAATGTACATGGCCTGCATCGGGCATGTTGCAGAAATGGCTTCTCTGCTAACAGTCTTACTCCCCTTGTTTAGCCTCTGACAGTCAATGTGAAAATGTTTAAGGTCCCATATATCTTTTGAGTATCTCTGCCTTTGGCAGCATTGCCCACGCCTAGAACTCACCAGCCCATGAGTCAGGCCCCCCAAAAGCACGGGATTAGGTTTAAAAAAAACCCCACGATATCTTGAATACACTTTGGATTCTTTATTCTTTGCCTTCTGGATTCGGCACCTTTAACTCAATTTGTGCTTTTTAGTTTTCTCCAGCAGCAAGGGCTTTTCAAGTGTTTTCTTTTTAATGAAAGCAGCGGGTCTCATGTTCCCACTTGATTTCAGGGACTGGAGCTCTTAGAAAAACACCAAATATCATGAGACTTGTGAGAGTTGGCGACACTGTACCTCTTGGAAATGAAGCATGACACCCCATGGGAGAGACTTTACACCCTCCAGAACTGAAAACAGTCTCCTGTCATCCTCATCCTGGATAGTGCTCTGTGATCTAGGTTCAGAGGACGTTTGTCTTGGCAATGGGGGCCAGACAGGTACCTATCACATCTGATTGCTGTAGTCTTGACTGGATTTACCCTGCCAGGGAAGTGCTGTTATCCCCGTTGTACAGCTGAGGGGAACTGAGACAGACTAAGTGACTTGCCCAAGGTCACACGGGAAGTCTGTAGCAGAGCATGGAATTGACGCTAGTTCCCTGGCTAGTGCGCTAATCACTGAACCCATCCTTCCTGGGGATACAGGCCTGGGCCGTTGTCCCAGGTCATCTGCCGGGGATTGAACCCTAAATACTGGATCTAAAAACATGACCTCTGCTGCTTGTGCCAAAGGGCTGGGTCCGGTGACTTAGGTTGGGTAGCAGATTCTGAAAACTGTGTGCAAGGTCTTGCCACTAGAGGGGGACAGAGCTGCGTGGGGCTAATGCAGGTTATGTGGTGGTTGCTAGAAAGGCAGGGGGATGCTGTGTTGGAAATGCAAAGCGGCGTTCCGTGTAAAGCTGGGGGTCCCCCAGGTTCCCTGGAGAAGCTGCGTGGTGTGCTATTCCCTGCTGCTGTCTCTTCTGCTGGTGTGGGACCCCTAATTGGGGGATCCCTGACTGCAAGGGGGCAGAGGGTTCCCCAAGCCATGCAGCTCATCCTTGTTCTGCTCTCCGCTGCTGCCGTAACCCTTCCGTGGAGGCAGAAGTCAGCCTCTGACTCTGCCTGAATGCTCAGCCTGCCTGTCCGGGCGAGGCTGTTCCGAAGCTGAGCTCCCCTGCAACTCCCAGGCGGACGCACTGATGGCGTCCAGGTTGCAGGTGAGGCTGTAAACATGCGGTTCACCTTGACAACCTGTCAACTGCTACCAGGGGTGACAAACACTAATCCTTTCTAGCCATCTGGTGCCACTGGGTACTGGGAAATGCAAGGCACCAAAGCTGTAATGTCAATATTGACGAGGCAGGCGGAAGCCGTGTGACTGTGGCGACGGCTGGCATGCATTGATTTGGTGGTTTTTCTTCCCTTGTCGGCAGGTTTCCGTTCTCCCTGGGAGACTTTCTCCTTGGGCCCAAATCCCTTTGCACCGGTTTGCTCTAAGAAGGGACAGTGGGCCCCTGAGTGATCACTTAAAGCACAGGGAGGAATCACAGGTCTGGGGTGTCTCTTCTGGCACCTGTCCAATAGTTTGTTTCTCCCTTAACCCCCAATCCCCTTCCCCTTTCTCTGCCCTCTGCACAAACCCTCTAACTGTATTGGAATAAAACTGTGGCCACTTCAGCCTTGCAGCTTGAAGTTTTGAAAATCCTGCTCCAGAGGCACAGGTCTCTATTGCTTGAGTTAAGGAGAATCTGTTATCATTATAAGGCTCATGATGCACGTGGAGAAGTTGCAATTCCATCCAGTAGAGGGCAGTGGTGTTTAGACTCCCAGCTGGCGGAGGCTTGAATCTTGGGACGCAAAGTGTGTCAAAGACCCGAAGTAAGGGGGGCCCAAAAACTATTAATGCAGGAAACAGAAAATTCTGGCGATGTTCGTTGCTTTCATGTAAATAACTTCCTGTAGCCTCGGTTTCATGAGTCATTTTTGTTTTGGACGTAGATCCTTTTCAACACTGAAAGTGAAGGCTCAGCAAACTTATGGGGATCTTTGGGACTGAAATGTGACAATTCCTCAACATATGGCCTATTTGAGAGGTCTGCCCGCACCCATGAGCTCTGTGCTTTAGAATGTGAGCTACAGAATTCCCTTGGAGAGGAGGCGGATTTACCCGCTGAGTTGCTGGTTGGGCTTTATAGTAAGGGCCCATTATAAGTGTATAAAGGGCTAATAAATGATTGATAGAGGGGTTAATATACAATAAGTCCAACAGGTCAATAAGCTGCTTATGACCATCTAGACTACATGCTACAAGAACTAGATAAGTTCCCGGAGGATAGATCCATCAATGGCTATTCGCCAGGATGGGTAGGGATGGTGTCCCTAGCCTCTGTTAGCCGGAAGCTGAGAATGGGCGACAGGGGATGGATCACTTGATGATTCCCTCTGGGGCACTGGGCACTGTCGGAGGACAGGATACTGGGCTAGATGGACCTTTGGTCTGACCCAGTAGGGCCATTCTTATGTAGAAGCCTATTACACAACCTATCAATTAATTTGTTTGTTAACCTGTTTGTAAACTCTAATTGGAACCTTAATATAAGAGTGGCCAAATCCTCGTCAATCTGCTATCCACCCGCAGGCCATTCAGGCCTAGATGCCGCTCTCAGGGCAGCTTGGCCAGCGTGAGAGATTGCCAGGAGAGGCTATTAGCGGTGTAGTACTCTGAGGATAGAGAGCGGCTGAAAAGGGGACGTTCGAAATGTGGGTTCCTTATTTGGTCACTGTCAAGATGTTGAGAGCGCAGGTGCTCCTTCCCAACACAGCTCTGCTGTTAGTCTTGCCTGCTAGAGTCGTCCATGTGCGTCTGGTTCTTTGGGCTGGAGAGAGAAGGTTTTTTTTTTTCCTTCTTGGGAAAAGCCTTTGCATCCCTGCTGCTTGGAGGGGAGAACAATTCCATTACGGTGAGATAGAGAAGATATCGGAGTCTCTTGCAGGGGTGGAGTGGGGGAAGCAAGGTCATGTGGTGCGATTGGCCATGCGGGGCCAATGCTGAGGATTCTGACTGGCCGCCCAGATGTCAGTACTGAAGGATTGTGCTTCATTTCGGAAAACGGCCTTGCCCATGTCTGGTAACGCAAGTGTTTCAGATCAGAGGCCCCGGGGGAAGGGCCCCCAAGTGGATCTCCAAGCCAGCATCAGCCAAGGTGACCATGCAACCAGGAGTTCCCGTCACGCCAAAGAACCATATTGTGCCACCTCGGATTTTAAAAATGATGTCAAGACCTTAATGCCACTCGCCAGCTGAGCTCCAGTAAGGCCGGAGCAATGTGCTGTGGTGACTCCGTGCGGCTGATGCCTTGGGGTTTTTTGTCTGAGTCATAGTAATAAGGATTCTGTTGAAAGACGAGGCAGGAGTGAAATAATCCATCCAGCAGTGGGCCTGAGTCTCTATGTCCGATAGAATTTGGCCATGTCTAAGGCCTTATCTCTGATGGCCCAGCGAGTTCAAATACAGTTCCAGATGTGTGGGACAGAGCTTGAGGCAGGGTGGCCGTGTGGAGAAGGGACTTGACTGGGAATCAGGAGACCTGGGTTCTATTCTACTAATCTGCTTTTGTGATCTTGTGTAAGTCCCTTCCCTCCTCTGTGCCTGTCTCTCTGTCCTGTGTTCAGATGGCATGTTCTCTGAGGGTACGTCTGCACTACCCCGGGCTCTGACTCTGGTTTGAGCTCGAGCCCTCTTCTGTCCACACACAAATCAGTCTGACTCAGGGTAGGGTCCTAGGACCCTGCTAAAAGGGGTGGGTCGGAGCCAGAGTCTCACTGTCCCTCAGGTCCAATCCCTGTTACTTTGCAATGTCAGAAGGTCTGCGTAGTGCAATACGGACGCGTTAGCATGGCTGCGAGACTCAGGTTTACAATACAGTGTGAACCCTCAGACATGGCTTGGAAACCCCCCGCCCCACAACCTAGACTCTGTGTGCCGTGTAGACCTACTCTGGAAGGCAGTGGCTGTTCATGCCCCGGCTGAGACTGGGGCTCTGTGGCGCCTGTGGGTGCTAGTGCTATATAACTAACAGACTGCAGTGCAGCTCGTCTGGCCACTCCCAAGTCGCAGGTTTTGCAGGAACAGGAACTTGCCCGGGGCTTGGGGTGGGCACGGAGCACACGCAGGTGCAGCATTGGAGGGGTGCTGGGGCGTGCAGCCACATGGGGGGTAGAGGTCCAGCGGAAGAGTACGACAGCCTTGCATCTCCAGCCTCCCAATTCCTCCCACGCGCTGGGGGGATTAGAGATAGGGTTGCCATCCGTCAGGTTTTCACCTGGACAGTCCAGGTTTCAGCTTGTGTCCAGGTGCCATTTAACAAGCCCCGATGTCCATTTTTTTAAATCTTGGGGGGCAGAGGCGGGGTCTTGGGGGGCAGAGGTGGCAACCCTAGAGAAGAGGGTTGAATAAGCCTGTACCGGCTTTTGTGACGTGCGCTAGAGTAGGGGCAGGCAAATGGCCACCGGCTGACCCGGGAGATGTCCCCTCCAGCTGGCCTAGAACCCACTCTGCGGGCCGTGCTGTAACTGCAGCTGGTTATGGAAGGAAAGGTCCAAACTGGCCGCTGTTCTCTGGTGCCCTTTGGCCATCCGGGGGCTCATTCTTCTCTGGAATCTCTTGGGCTCGGGAGTCCAAGCCTTTTCCTTCAGCGTGCAAGCTACTGACATAGGAACGCACCCACCTGATCTGCCAAGCCTCGGAGCTGTCGAACAGGCTCTGCCAGCCAGGGAAGCCCGGGTGTGAGCCGGGGCCCGGTCCAGCTGTGTGAGTGTCGGTGCCTGGACATGTCTTTTCTGGGTGGTGCTTGCTGTGTGCCGTGCAGCACGCCCCCACCGCTCCAAGGAGGAGCCTCGGCGGGCGAGAGCTGCGGAGCCGAGAGCAGAGCGGGGGCCCAGCTGCACCATGGTATCGCAGCACCGCGGCGGGGAGCGTATGGTAAGACCCGAACTCGCTGTGCTTCAGCCCTGGGAGCACCCTGGAGGCATGACAGCCTCTAGGAAACAGACACAGGCGCCCCCAGGGTTAGGGTTCAGCCCCCACAGAGCAGCTCCTTTCAGGTTCCTGTGGAAGCTGCATGTCGGATGCTGGCTTGAGGGCTGCCTCTCCTTGTCATGCTGGCCTGGCTAGGCGTGGGCACTATTGCCATGAAAGGGTCGAGGGGACCTGGGCATGGTCCTGTTTCTAATCAGACCCCACCTCTAAATGTTGTGTGTGAAGGAGGGAAATTTAAAAATGAATGTGAGGCAGTGTGGCCTAGTGGATAGCGTGCTGACCTGCTGGGTGGCCTTGGGTTAGTCACGTGACTCTTGTGCCACAGTTTCCCTATCTGTAAAATGGGCGTGATACTGACCTTTGAGATCTCATGAGCACTACATCAAAGACTATTTGTGGAAGAAAATCTAAATTTTGCCAGCAGGCAGGGTGCTCCAGGGATGATCCTCCCCTGAGGCTTTTATGCAACATGGGGGATGTCCCCACCCAGCACTCTTCCTCCCTGTCACCCCCAACGCTTTTGTCTTGACATCAGGGTCATGCGTAGCATTTTATAGCACTTTACAGTGATTTTCTTTAACCATATAGAGACACTATCTCATTAAACCTCCCAGCCTCCCTGGTAGGCAGTGGTGGTCCCACTTTGGGGATGGGGAAACTGAGGCACAGGCAAAGTGACTTGCTCTAGGTCAGTGGCGGAGCTAGGATTAGAACTGGGGGCCCCTGACTGCGGCCCTAGACCCATTCTGTCCATACCGCTTTGCTCAGTAGCTGCCCCTTTTTCCCCTGCCCCGTGTTCTGGGTGGGATGAGGCTCAGTGGCTCGGTTACGACTCTGGAGGGAGGGGGATGGCTGAGTGTCTCTGTGCCAGGGTAGTGCTGACTTGACCTTTGGGGCCCCGGTGCCCTGCTCCTCCCAAAGAAACTAGGGAAATAAAATCAGAGTAAAGTGAATGTGTTTAGGGCGGCCACTCGCGCCTTCCTGGACTCCTGGCTGTTCTGTACCTCTGGGAGCCACCTCGCACGCGAGCTCATGCCATGCAGAGCGCGCCGCTCCGCCCCCACCGGTGTGACCTTGTACGCAC
Source organism: Chelonia mydas (assembly GCF_015237465.2). Classification (NCBI taxonomy): domain Eukaryota; kingdom Metazoa; phylum Chordata; order Testudines; family Cheloniidae; genus Chelonia; species Chelonia mydas. The sequence goes on from NC_057850.1 coordinate 257,179,417, forward strand.
TGGGCAGGAAAGGCCTCGCTGGAGCAGCGCACGCCGCAAAACGGTGACCCATGGCTGGGATTAAAAGCGCCTCTGGTTTTGTTTCAGTGCCAGTCGGGGAACAAAGTTTAAAAACAGGCCTGTCTGGCTTAAAACCGCACGAAGGGCCTGCCTGCTGTCCGTCTGTAAGCGTTCGGACTCACCCGGCGGCGCCTCCTGCTGGTCGTCCTCAGGAATTAGCTCGATTTCCAGCCAGAGCGCCCTCCGCAGGCCAGTGATCCGCCTTAGCACTGGCCCCCGGTCCCTCCCAGGGCCCGGTGCCCTTGCCTTGGGTGCTGCCCCCCTGGCAGTACGCCCACTCCCTGGGTCTCCCCACCCCGGGGAACCCTCACCCACTATCGCCACATCGCCTTAGTCGTGGCTACTGCCGGTCACCGTGCCCTGGGGTGGACTGCAGTGTAAAAGCCAATCATCACAGGCAACAAGGGGTTTGGACTGGCTGCTTTTACCCACCCTCAGGCTGCCCCTCTGCAAGCCCAATACCTATATGGGCCTGGGACGTTGCTGGCCTAGGGCTTCCTAGCTCCTGAGGCCTTTCCCCAGCCCTGCCTCACTCTAGGTCCCCGAGTGAGTTCCCCCACAACCAGGCCTGTCTCTCTCCAGCCAGAGACTCTGCCTGAGTTTCGGGCTCCCAGTCTTTATAAGGGCCAGCTGGGCCCTAATTGGGGCGTGGCCCAGCTGCGGCTACTTCCCCAATCAGCCCAGCTTCTAGCCCACAGCCCCAGCCTGCTCCAAGGGCTGGCTTTCCAGCCCTGCAGGGCAAGAGCGGGTGACCACCCCGCTACACCGTCCGTCTGTCCTCCCCGCCGCTACACCGTGCTGGCAGCTGTTACTCCAGGCCTGCCCTCGACCAGCAGACGCAGCGGTTAGGGTGCGTTAGCTTGTCCCGTCTACACTGAAGGAGGCCAGACACGGATGCAACCATGTCCTCTTCCAGGGCCAACCAGAACATCCAGCCTAGAGCGGCCTCTCGGGAAGGGGGCGATGGCTGGGCCTTTCCAACCTGTTGCTGAAGTCGGTGCCAGCTTCTTCACTCTGCTGCTCAGCTGGCTTGGCCCTCCCAGCCCTGTTTCCTTCCCCGTCTGCGTCACGTAGCCCCTAGCCCTTGTTGTGAGGGGGGGGCTAAAAAGAAGTCCACAGCTGCTGTTAGCCTCTGTCCTTTGGTGTACCGGAGACTGCCGCTCACCCTGCGGTAGGCGTCCTTAACAAATCCGCTCGGACGGGGAGCAGGCTTTTTTTGTAGCCTGTCCCTTATAGCAGGTCGTCTTTCCGCCTCTCTTAACTTGAGGGAGAAAGAGACTGAGATACAAACCCCTCTGGGGATTTCAGGGTTAATTCAGCCATGGCCTGAGTCTGACCAGTCACTGTTGGCGCTGAATTTTATATACAGGGAGTGCGCCTGCTGCTGGGGAGGCGCTAAAACTGGGGTTGGCCTAAGGCAGCCAGTGGGTCGGGGTAGCCGGGGGGGTTATGGAGAATGCAAGTCCTAGGATTTGATACTCCATCTGGATCTGAATGTACTGAAGAGGTGGGTGGTAATGGATCCAAGTTCTTGAAGTTCAAGGACACAAGGGACCTGTACTATCATCTAGTGACCCTGACCTCCTGGATGACACAGGACAGAGAATCTCGCCCAGGGCTTCCTGCCTGGAGGCTGGTAGCTCATGTTTGAACGAGACTAGATCTTTTTAAATAGCTGTGTGCGAATCGGGTCGGGCCCCTTGGTGGGCAAGACACCAGTGAAGCCCTCTGCTGTGCCAAGCTGTAAGGGGGAGACATGATTTCTGTGCTTTGGAAGATAGTGGCGTGGGAGAGAGCGCGTTTGTTTTGGTAAAGGGGGTCTTCTTGAAAGACGGTGCACTCCAAATATAGATACTGTCGGACACTGTGGCCCTGACCCTAATGCTAAGAGAGCAATAGTGTCTGCTTCGATGCTGAGAATGAACACACACCTGGTCAGCGGCACCCCTCATTTATCCTGCACACGGAAAGAGCCTCTAAGAAACCTGGGCTTAATGTAGAACTTAGAACATACTCCAGATCTTCACCCTGGCCTGGAGACTTAGTCAAAAGATGGAAGGCCAGGGCCTCATCTAGCACCAATTTCCATAGCTCCCTCAAGGCCAGCACCTGCATTGAAATTCTGGAACCACTGAAGCTAGCAAAATGGGCTAGTCTGTGTTCTAAGAGGTACAGAGCCATTCTGCAGCTAGTGATGCTAACAGCAAAGTTGTTTCACTTTTGACCCATGATGGGATTTGACCCGGTTCTCCCAAGGTAACATCCTGCTGCCCCTTCTCCTGCGGTTTGTCTCGACTCTAGAGCATTTGGTCGTGTTCTCACTCCAGCTGAGTACCAAGGGCGGCATTAGGGTAAAGCACAGATGTTTGTGTAATGTCCAGAGTGGTAGTTAGCTCAAGGACCACTAACTTTAGACAGACCCTCTGCACTGCAAGCTGTCTAGCCTTGTTTGATTTTTTTAAGCACTATAATAACTAATATCTAGCTCTTGCCTGTTGCTTTTTACCCAGAGACCTAAAAGAGCTTTCCAAAGCTCTTATCTTTAAGAGCTTATCTCCATTTTACAGATGGGGAAACTGAGGCATGGGGCAGGGAAGTGACTTGCCCAGGGTCACCGAAGAGGGGAGAGGTCAAGCCAGAAACTCAGGTATCCTGTGCCCCAGTGCTGTATCCACTAGTCACACTGCATCCCATGGATTCCCTTTTCCGTTTTGCCTGTAAATCAGACTGAAATGTTAAAAGTCCTTCCATGACCACGCTCACTATCTCAGGCAGTTGATCACTCCCCCGCTATGGGCTCCCCGAACCCGTGTCTGGCTCTGTCTAGAATCGCAGCTGTCTTGCAGGCTGAATGAGCTGCGTAGGATGGGTTAAACACCTGAATACAAACCAACTCCGCCAAAACACAAACGACTGAGCCAGGCAGCAAAAGGGTTATCTGAATGGGAGCCAAGAACCGAAGTTCTGTCGGAGCTGGGAGCAATCTGTGCTGTGGATGAGAAGGTTGAGAAGCAGATGACTCAGCCTGTCATATCCTGCCTTGTCACGATGATTGCATTTGAATACAGGTGGACAGCTTCTCTTTCTTTGCCACCCTCCTTCCCTTTCCAGGAAACACGCACCCGTTCATTGCCGCACCTGTCACCCCGTGATTCATCCTGGCCATGGGAATCCTGGTGCGGTTTATCAGGGAAGCAGTCACGGCAGCTGCTCGCTGGCTATTAGTCACTATTTAGGAGTCCAGGCTCTGATCCCTCAGCTGTTTAAGAATCCTCCTGTGTCCTCATGCAAATAGGGCAGGAGACGTGGCTTGGCGGTCAGGGCTAAAGCCTTGCCTATCCACCTTCTGCATTGTCAATCCCCCAGCACCGCTGAGAGGGTCTGTCCTCACTGCAGTGAGGCCAGGCTGTCACTCCCAAGCCCTCCTCCTGTCTGCACACAAACCTCCCATGCGAATCTGGTGCTTTCAACCTGGGCTAGCTGGCCCAGCAGGGTTAGAGCCCAGGTGCCGCTTTGCAGTGTGGACGCAGGTGAAATCTCTGTGGGTGGGGGGTTGATAGTCCTCCAAAGCCTTCCCCCAGTGTGCCCAGAAGGACCGATGAGGTCTCCCACAAATCATTGGGTGAGCGGCTTAGCTTAGTGCAGCATAAAGAACCATGGGATATGCCCCCGGAAATGCTAGCGAGAGAGACAGAGCCTGGCACCAGTGAGGATGTGATAACGCACGGAGGGCTTTGCAGTGGGGCTGCTCATGCCCAGGCTAGACTGGCCCGCGTGCCGATCAGCTGGGCTAGCTCTGCTGTGAAGACTCACCCTAGGGGAGAGTGAGAGTCCCTTCCAGTTGCAACTACTTCAATGGAAGTTCTTATTTAACATTTATATTGGGGTAGCACTGGGTCAGGCCCCTGTTCTGCTAGGCACTTTACAAATGCCCTGCCCCAAAAAGCTTGCTGCTTGACCTTCACGGAGGGATTGAGATCTAGTGGCAAGAGCAAGTGGGACTGGCTGTCATTCTGATTCTACCACTTACCAGGCAACCTTGGCCAAGTCTAACCTCTGCCTCAGTTTCTCCATCTGTAGAGTGAGGGTGATTAAGACCTGCTTCATACTTAAATGTCACAGCATCCGGCACATAGAAATGTAGTTTTCCAAAGGTCTCAAGACGTTAATTTAACCAGCTGCTTTTATATTTGATGGCATTCAAGTGCCTTTACGTTGTACAAATGGCTCATGGCATTTTATGACTCTAACAAGCACTGTTGATTTAAAAGTAAAACAAGGTTGGTGTATTCTGGTTGCATACTCTGCCTGGGATCTGAAAGTCAAGCTGGGCTCCTTCTGGCAAGCACAACACCTAGCAAGAAGGAATCAGTGACTGGAACTTAATTAACACTCCACTCCGTGCATGAGGTGGATTAGAACCCAGCTGTCTCTCCTTTTATGCCTAACAGCCATAAAAATGTTTTGCTGTCTAGAGCTGGCAGACGCTCCTTCGCTGGCCGCAAAGGAGATCTTTGTATTTGGTCCCTTTTCTGACTGCAAGCGCGTTCCAGTGAAGCGTGATGTCTTTAAAATTGGCTTAGCCACTGGCTCTTCTGTATAATCAATTGTCATGCTTCAGGGCATCAAGCAATTGTCACAGCGGTCAGGCAGGCTTGGGGCAGCATTGCACAGCTGGCCAGGTGCGTTGTGGGGTTTATTCACATCAGGTGTTGGTCACTGTAGGAGGCTGCTTGACTGATCCAAATCTGGTACAGCGAATCCTGTGTGATAAAATAGTGCCAGGTAACCCCCCGGTGACACTGTTGTTGCTTTGAGTGCCAGTCCTGGGAGGGCCTCAGCACCCTCCCTTCCTATTGACTTGAATGCTGTATCCTATTGCCCGATTACTGCAAGGTGCATTCTAAAGAGGTCCAGCACGCTCATTCTAAGGCCCGCATTAGGGTCCTAGGAGCCCCCTCCCCTTCTAGAATCCCACCTCTCATTATGGCTTTTCCGGCTCCACTGGGGCTGTTACCAGGGAGCTGGATGGAGGATAATCTTCCCTCCAGCTTCCCCACCTTTGCCAAACTGCAGGGTGTGAGCCGCCTGCTGGTAAGCTGTGCCCTGGGCAGGCACTCCCAGGGCAGGTTGATTGAACCACCTCTTCTTGCCCAATATCCTGAGCAGAAAGGGATTGCAAAACCCTCACTGCAGAGCGGGAAGCTTTCAGGGCCCTCTGCAAATTCTTCCTCCTGTTGTTGGCTTGGGGTTGTTGGCTTGTCACTCATTTCCTTTTCTCCTGCCAGCTGGTTATTCAGGGTTGTTCTGGCTATGCATGGAGAGATGCAGGGGCCAGTGCTGCCACAAACAGGGGAGCAGTTGGGGCAGCTTGGGAACCTTCCCCTGGACTGAGAAGGGCCTGAGATCGGAACCATCCTGTGCACTGAAGATCCCTGAACTTTGGGAATGGTTGGCAAAAGGGTTGGGCTCACCTCTAGTACAGAGATTCATAGATTATAAAGGCAAAAGGGACGCCTGTGATCACCTGACCTGTACAGCACCGGCTGTAGGACTTCCCTGAATTAATTCCTGTTTGAACCAGAGCCAAGCTTTCAGAAAAACAGCCAGTCTTGATGTAAAAATTGCCAGAGCTGGAGGATTCACCACAACCCTCAGGCAGCTGTTCCAGTCAACTAGACACGGGCTTAATGTCTCTGCGGAACGCCAGTTCTGAGCTCAAGATCATGTCCTCCTTAAAGGTGGAATTCAGCACCTCTAGAAGATGATCAAATACAAATGGAGGGCGGAGGTGGGCAGAAGAGAAACAGAAGGCATGGGAAAGATCAGACTACCTTAACCTGGGCACTGCCAAACTGAGGTCCCTCCAGTGAATCTATGTCCACCTCCTCCAGCCCCTGACAAAGCAGTAAGTGGGTGCGTGGTGAACTGTTTGTACTTCCCCCTCTTTTCTTACTGTGCTCCCCTGGTGTGTGAGTTGCACCCGCATGAGTTCCTTCGTGCTCACTGAGATTCAGAGGCTGAACTTTGTGGTGCGATGTGCACGTGTGAGAGTTACGTGTGGCTCTGTATATAGGAGCCCTACGGTTGGTGTAACCTGCTGGAAAAAGGTAGAAAAGTCCTATCAAAAACGTTAACCTTTCTAGGGCGTCCTTTCTAACTCCGCTGTAGAATTCAGTAGGGAATTCTATCCCTGGTGTGTTAGAAGCCTATCGGATGAGTCTAACCTGTTTAAAAAACAATCGTTCTGTAGGCTTTTAGTGTAAATGGCGTCATTCCCCCTTACCTTGGTCCCACAGGTCACGCCATCTTGGACTCCCCGCTGCATTTGGTCCACCTTCTGCGTTCCCTCCACCTATGGGAACCTGGCATCTTTCGCTCCTGGAGTCTCCTGGCTGAATTTTAGTGCATAGGAAGTAGTTTGATGCACTTGCCAAGTGTCGCCTGGCTGTGAATCCTTCTCTGACACGTTACTACGTTTGGGGCCTGGTTCTCATCTTGCCACCGGTGTGTATCACACGCTGGTGAGCCTGCCCTTAGTCCCCCGATGCAGGCTTGCCCAGAAGGGGTTCCCATGGCTGGCAGCCTACGAGCGGGGCCAGGAGACCCTAGGGGCCTGTTTCTGGTTAGTTTGGGACAGCACTGTGCCGGAGGAGAGCGTAGGAAGGGAAGGTGCGGTGGCTGAGGATTAAGCGGAGCTGGCTGAGCCTCCACCGTAGACCAGCAGAAGGGGCTGCAGCTCAGGAGTGAGGTTCGTGGGTAGAACTGGCGGCATGGGAAAGCCTAGGCCTGGGAACAGCAAGAGTTCCTGGGGCCCCGGCTTGAGGTTCGCACAGCAGAGCTGTGGGGGGGGGGGATACAGCACTGCACCAGTAGGGGGCGCTGCAGGGCAGGAGCCAGGGCTGTTGATGTGCTGATTGGGAGGGGTGGGGTTGTGATGCTCCGGATGCCCTCTGGGGGAGCTTGTGTGGACTCAATGAACCCGAAGTGAAGGGCCTCCCGTCCCTGGAGTCGCTCCATCAAGGTTGGCAGAGCTGGCCCCCAGGATGGACCTGCCGCAGTAGCCTTAGAGATGTGGCTGGGAAGGGACAAGCTGATGCTGCTCTGAGACCCACCAGTGTCCCCTTCTCGGGGCTGCCAAGCGGGCCAGGGTCTTGGCTGGTGCTGGGTGCCCCTTTGTTGCTGAGCGAGGGTTAGAAGCAAGTGCCTCTTGGAGACCCAGCCTGTCCCCCGGCCGCTGTGGCACTGCGGGAGGAAGTGTCGCTGATGTTTCTAGTGACTTGGCATTTCCTGACTCTCTCTTTACACAACGCTTTTTTTTTTTAAAGTCACTTTCTTGTTTTGCTGCTTTCCGCGCTCACGTTCTCCCTCCCCCGCCCCTTCCCGGAGCATCGCCGACCTTCGCTGGGGCCGCACACGCTGCCAGCGGCTCTGCTCTCGGCACGTCGCCTGCATGCTAGATTTGGCTTAGCCCTTGGCTGATGATGGAGCTGCCAGGCTGTCAGATGGGATCTCCGGCCGTTGCCTGCCAGGTAACACCTGCACACTGTCTTTCAGGTAGCTGTGGCACCAGCTTGGATGGCATGCGGGTGGTAGCCCGCTGCCTTGCGTGGGGGGGTTAGTCTGTGCAGGCTCGGTGGGCGTCTGCCTCTGATCTAGCGCTTGCAGATGTTTGAGACGTTACAGGAAACAAGCTCCGTGTTTGGGGTGTGAAAAACAAGCTAGTAAATACGACTTCCACTTGCTGTCTCCGCAGTGCTGGGCAAGTCGATCGATCGCTTGTAGCAGGAGGGAGGCTAGTACGTCTCACGTGTGTGAGAGCTTTTACCGGTCCAGTCTTTGGGCCTGATCCAGCCAGGTGCTGGGCACTCCCCTTGAGAGTGCTGTGCCCCTGGCAGGATCAGGCCCTTTTGAGGACAGCGTCTCTTACACCTGCTGGTCCTGCTAGGCTGTCCCGGGGAGAGGAGCCCTGTCACTTGGAGCTAGGCTGGGCTCCTGGCATCTCTTCCTGTGGCGAGCAGCGAGTGTATGAAGAGGTGCTGTGATAGGAAGGAGGATACACCAGGCATTTGAGGAATATCTAAAGGGTGTATCTAATCCCCTCTTTGCCTTCCTGGGAAAGCCCTGTAGACTCTTACAGGGAGCACTCTGAAAAGCTGTCGGTTGAAACAGAGTGAAATCCTTGCTCTAGGGACTTTCGCCACCCTGCGGAATGATAAGAGTCTGTCACATTCTAGTGGCGGGTCCAGGAAGTCTACAGAGTGGAGATGAGTCTCTAATATAAAGCTTGTATGGCTTTTCCATAAGGGTGCAACTTCTCCTCTGCTTCTTCCCTTCCTTTAAGCCCATCCATGGTGGGAAGGAATTGGGGCGTGGAATCTCCGTTTGCTTTCCTGGCAAAGATTACTTGCAATGGGAGGTGTTGGGAACCTTGGGTACTACTGAAGCTTAATTAAGCACTTCTTGCTCCTGGTGTGCTCGGTGGGCAGGAGACAGAGGGACTAAAGACCTGCTTCCTGGCTTCCGGGACACCAGGATTTAGATGGGAGCTAAGGCCCAGCCCATTGGTCTGCCTGCTGCGAACTCCACCCACCCAGACTGGGCATGAAAGCCCCGGCAGGTCTCCTCGCCCCAGAGCTGTGACTGTCAGGAGAGAAGCTGCTGCCTCTGCCTGCAATGACTCTGCCTTATCGGCCTATCTCTTCTATAGAACTATGGTGAGTTGAGACAGAAAGAGCGATGGACCGATAGGCAAACTGTTCTCAGGGGAAGAGGCTTAACTGTGGAGCGTCCAGAGGAAATCGGGCTGATCTGGCATCAGATGGCTTTCAAGGCAGCCTGCCACTCAAAGGAGGAGGGGAGACCTACACACACATCCTGCGGTGGGGGGCAGAGCTTCTACTAGCGGGGAAAGGAAAAGGGCAGACGATTCTGGGAAGCACTTAGATGCCAGGGTGATGGGCATTAGAAGGATGCAGCAGCAAGGGAGTGCAGAAGAAATGGAGGAATGGTCTCTCTGGCCCCCTGGTTTCAGGTGTCCGTCTGTCCCATGGAATGGCTCTTGGGAGAAAGGCTGGACTGCAGAGGGGCTGGTGCGTGTGCTGCTGGTTGTGATTGGCTTCCCTGAATGTGTCTGTGTGTCTGTCTCTGGATTCTGGCATTGGGTGGGGGGTTCCAGGCCCTGGCTTAGCATGTGGGGCTGAATGTACCATTGCAGCTGGCTAACCCAAGCTGCAGGGCCCATTCTCTGCCCTGCCCTGTGCGGTTCAGATGGCAAGAAGGACGCAGAACCCTGCTTGGGGATTTCCCCCAGGGCCTGCGTGGTGTGGGTGGGGAGGGGGAGTGGCTGGTGCACACTGAGCTCTGCCGCTCTCTAGCTGGCACATGGTCCCTTGGGCCCACAGCCAGCTGGGATGAGTTGAGGCAGCCCACTGGCTGGGCTGGGGCTGCCTCTCCACACTGAGCCAGGGGGAGCAGCCTCGAGTGGCAGTGCAGAGCCTCGCGGGCCGTATGCCAGTCCACGGGCATTGCACTGTGACCCTGGCTTTACAGGCTCCCAGCGTAACCCGTGTTAACCCAGTGTGGGTCCTTGTCCCTCTAGTCATTGGACCACGCAGAAGTGATTTGAATCGGTCACTGCCTCTGAGCCAGCACGTTTGGTCCTTCCACTCATGCAGTCAGTGGTTGTGGGTTCAGTCCTTGCAGGTGACCCCTGGATTGTCGGGAGAGGACCGGTTCCTTCTCCTGCACCCCTGGCCTAACCTGACTGTTCAGTCCCTTTCTTTTGGCTTGTTTGCATGGCAGAGAATAGCGTGGGTCTTTCCTCCCCTCCACCAAGAGTGACCTGTGTGACCTTACAGGCAGCTTGTCTGATAAGGAAGCGGGGGAAGGACTTCTGGTCCCTTAGAATGGGCTCTGATTGCTGGAACTGGCCACTCTGCCAGCTTGCACTCTGTTTGTGGCTTTTTGTAAAGCACCAGCTCCTGGAATCCTGGGATTATGCAGCAATCTCCGCTTCTGGGAAAAGTTTCCAGCCTTCGTGGTTGCAGTGTGACCTAAAGGCTCAGGAACTACCAGGCAAAGAAGAAGAACCCAAAAGGTATTAAAAACCTCAGGAGAGACAAAGTGGGTGAGATAATCTCTTTTTTTGGACCAGCTTCTGTTTGGTGAGAGGGAGAAGCTTTCGAGCTTACTCAATGTCACAGCTGAATACAAGATCGAACATATTCTAACGTCCATTCACACTGAGTGGTCCCTTACAATATATGTGCCAACTACTTATGCTGAATGATCTATTTGGTCCTGTATTTAGTTGTGACACCCTACGTTTCCTGGACTTGAAGAAGAGCTCTGTGTAGCTCGAAAGCTTATCTCTCTCTCTCACCCACAGAATAAAAGCTTGTCTCGAAAGCTTGTGTGTTTCACCCAATAAAAGAGATGACCTGGCCCACCTTCTCTCTCTCGCCTTGTTTCCTGGCATTCACTGGGAGACGGTCACCAAGGTGATGGCACAAAGCCTCTCTGACTTCCCTGGATTGTGGTCTCTGCTTTCCCCTTCGGATGGTCAGCTGGTCTCCGGCGTGGTTTGTGATGCAGTACCCTGCAGTGGAATCTGTACTGTCCTTTGGGAGTTTTGCATGGATGTCTAGAAGTATCTTCCCCACCCTCGAACAGGGGGTGTGAGTGGGACAATCCTATGAGGATTTTAAGATCATATCACTTTATGGTGGAACCTGAGTTTGCTGCTCCGTTACTGCTTGTGTTCTGAGTTGGAGTGAGTTTAATAAACCTTTTCTACAGTACCGGTCTGTAAACGTACGGGGTGTTTTACAGAGCATAGATGAGATGTGCAGCCTGCCCCGCGGAGCTTGACATCCGGCTAAGACAAACCCAGCATGCAGGAGAAGGGGTACAGGACTCTGCCTGCTTCACCTGCTTGCTGTCTGTGCTGCTGAAAGGATGCGGGTTACAAAAGGCAGAGGGCTACCATCTCGTTTTGGGGCTGCTGAGGGCAAAAGGCTATTCAAAATCGTCTGTGGAGTAATAATTGCATTGCACAACTTGTGTGTCATCTGTTTTGAAATCTAGCCTCACATTCTACGAACTCCGGGCCGCAGCGCTGCTGAGCTGCAGCCCTCTCTGGGGTGAGGGACAGCTGCCAACCAGTGCGGGTGTGACACCTCTCTGAGGAGGAGAGGGGAAGTTTTAGCCCAGGTTACTGGAGGAGAACTTCTCTGTCGAGCAGACAGGGCCCCTGGAGGGTCAGATCAGTGAGGTGCCCGGTGAAGCTCCTGGAGCTCAGTGCGCATCTCAGAACCGTGCAGGGCTGGGTCAGCCTTGCTGAGAGTGGATAGTGGGGATCCAAGACCTGCTGGTGATTGGCTGCTGTGTAATAGGAAAGCTCCCCTCCCGGATGTGTGGCCTCCAGGGGGGTGTATCATAGGGGAGGGGACTGCGATGGGCTGCTGATCATGTGACTTGTCAGCCTATCCAGGCTTGGGTGCCCATCACTCTGGGCTGAGCCCCTTCAAGACAGGTCTCAGGTGGGGCCATTTAAATCATCTAGTCTGACCACCTGTGCATCACAGGCTGTTAAATTTCACCAGTATACCCCTATATTGAGCCCGAAGGCTCCAGTTCATCTCAGTCCTTGGGAGACTAAACTCTCAGACAGAGAAAAGGAGAGATGGTGGGACCACCGGTGCCCGTGCAGTGGCAGGGAGCTGATGAGGTGAGATCTGCCCAGACGCACCTAGCAGGTGAGCTACACCCCATGCTTCAGAGAAGGGTAAAGAAACCCCCAAGGTGTCTGCCAATTTACTTGGGGAGGCAATTCCTTCACACCCCCAAATCTGGCCATCAGTTTGACCCTGACCATGTGACCCTCTTGCATGTACATACGGAATGCGTAGAATTATCATGGATTCTGCAGCGCTGTGTACCCTGCACACTCTCATCGATCGGTCAGGGTGGGGGAAGCTTGAATCTGGAATTGCCTCTGTTTCTAACTTCCCCCGAAGCTTGTGGATGTTCAGACTGGACGGTTCTAATTCAGGCCCGTCTCTTCAGCTAACAGCTCTGTGTGTGTGGGTGTACATTTGGTTTATATTTACTCCTGGCTTCTCACCACGTCCTTGCTTTGTCTTTTAGAAAGACTTGACCTACCTGCAGCAGTGGCTGGAGACGTTTGTCATGAACTTTGAAAAGATCATCGCGGTACAGTCTTTGGACCCGAGGAGGTGAGTCTCTCCCCTCTCTGGACTCTGGGTTGGGGGCTGCTTTGTGGTCACGCTAGTTAGTGCAAACGCTTGGAGGTCACATGGGCAGTTAAAGAGCTTGAATCGAATAGAATAAGTTCTCCTGTGAAGCCGGCGCCTTCAGTAGATTTCGCTTGTTTCTCTGCCTAAGGGGTTCACAGATTACTATCGAATATTTTTCTTTAAACCAGTGTGAATTGAGTGCTGGGCGAATACTGCCAGAACAGTAGCATCTCTGGAGACTCCTTTGTACACCCACAGATAATGAGAGCCAGTGGCTGAGAAGCGAAGTTAGACAAATTCAGCCTAGCGACAAGTCACGCTGTTTTTAGTAGTGAGGGTAACTGACCATTACCGAGGGACACGGAATATTCTCCGTCACCTGTCGTTTTTTTAAATAGTCTCTAACTGAACCAGAAGCTAGGGGCTTGATGCAGGAAGTGGTGGCTGAAATTCTCTCGCCTGCTATGGTGGAGGTGAAATGAGATGATCCTAATGGTCCCTTCCAGCCCCTAAAATAAAACAATCTGTGAAGAGGAACACCACAAGCCATGGCGGCGCGAGATTCCCCTGTGCTGTCCTCTCAAATGTGCCTTAGCTTTGTTCTAGACTGACCACCACCAGGGGCAGAGGAGGGGCCAGTGCCCATGGCCCATTCGGATTTTAGCTGCTCTCTTGCCAGGAAGGGGGCCAATTAGTGCCACTTGAGGTTACTGTTGTGAAGTGGATGCTCTCCTTCCAGGGCCTGCACTGAGACCCCCATATCCATGGCTGCTCAGCTGCCAGCATGAAACCAGACAGCAGTGACATTCAGGAGCCACTTCCTCAGGCCGGGTCCAGCACCTTGGAGGTGACTGGCCCAGTAGCTAGTGATCCGTCCCAAGAGATATCCCTGTTTCACTACGAATGGCTTGTAATCCTCCTCCGCCTGAGGGCAGGCATCACTTCTCCAGGAGGAAGAGCTTCTTGACCTTGCCTCGTGATACTAATGTGGAGGCATCATTGTGCTCGGTGTGTTACCTGGAAGGGAGGTCCCTGCCCCAAGGAGCTTGCAGTAATAGTGAATCTAACAAGGATTCACAGGAATGGATGCTCCTCCCCTGCTCCGTGCTAGCTGCTGTTCCCTGGAAGCCCTAGTGGAAGTGAGTGTCCCACGGTCTCTGCCCAAGGTTTGTTTGTTTCCATGCCTGTTCACCACCATCCATCCCAGGCAGGAGAAGCCTTCTCTCTAGATGGGACATGCAGGAGTGTGAGACTTGACTGCTAACTCGGGAGAAGATCTTTCTGCAGAACAGGACTGAGGATGGGCATCGTTGTGTCCTGCGGTGCCCACTACCTATGGGGGATGGTACACCTTGCCAGTGCCCATCGCTTGTGGCTTTGGGGCTCTTGAAAACCTCCTCCTGATGCAATTCCACCTAATGCAGAATTTCTCCAGAGGCAGCAGCTAATTACTGAGCTGCTTCTGTGCTGGGGAATAGACGGAATGGGGGCAGCTGGCTGAAAGCGCGAGAGGTTTGCACTTACAACAGTCCCCTGAAATCCCCCTGTGCTTCATTGCTCGCATTGTTCGGGAGGGGCAAGGATGTAAATCGTGTGGGTGACTTTCCACTGCAGGACTAGTGGCTAGACGTGATGCAGGCGGCTCTAGCCGTTAAAGCTTTTCTTTCCCTTCCGCGCCTCTGTGCTCCAGTGCTTGCATTGGCAGAGCTGTGTGTTTGTAACTCGGCCCTGACCCACAGCCCCACCTCGAGCAGTCTTGGGCTCCTGCTCTCTCTGGCCATGGTTATTCCCATGTCTATAGCTATGACTAATCATGTAATACTTCCTAAGTGATGATCCAGGAGCTCTGTGCTGGGGAAATGGAGCCCAATCTGGGTGGCTTAAGGCAGAAGGAAAGCCAGGCTCCAAATATCGGCTATATTTAGCAAGTCCCTTTATTGTTGTACAGTAATCGCACTTGGCCTGTCAACGATCAGCTAATCTACACTTAATGCTATTTGCGGATGCTCCTCGGCCGGCGTTACGCACAAGTGGAACACGCCTATGGTTGTGCATTGTGAAATATTTCACAATGCCTTCATTAAAACCTGTAATCTCATTGGGCTACCTCGGTGTAACAAAAGGAAGAATTGGATTTAGGGCGTGCCAGGCTCAGGAATGGTGGGGAGGAGGTTTCGCTGGCAGTCTTCGGCATCATTATGTAGCTGAGTTCGTTGTTGACACCACCATTACTCCCTGCTCTGTGTTGGCCTTTTCCTTGAGTTCTCTCCCCAACTGCCAGCTGATCTAAATTCTTCGAGTCAGCTCCTGCTGCCTCTGTTGGATCAAGGAGAATATGTCTGAGACTCTGGAGGATCCTAAGTCCTTGGTCCCCTGCCTGAGTGCCTGGCTTGTGGCGTGGCTGGTTCCTATATTCCTAGCCCCCTGCATTGACCCCTCTGGGGGTACATCTGGCACTTGAGCGAAGAGGAGCCTCCAGAGTTCTCACGCTCTCCTTCCTTGGTACCTTGGGGTGGATTTTAACGTACTTGCTGTAGGAGGCTAAAATCTGGACTCTCCGGCTTCCTCATTCCACTGGCCGGTTGTGGAAGGGGCATAAGATGGGCTGGGACTGCCCCAGGCTTTGAGATCAGGAAAGTCCCCATGAAGAGCTCTGGAATAAACCTCTGGCAGGTCAGAGGGTGTTCGGCCCATTAGACGATCTGACTGCATAATTGAGGATTATGTTCACCCCTTGGAAAGGATCTGACCAGCTCTGAAGCAGTAAAACCAGACTCTGTGCTCAACATGGGTTGTCTTTTAGATGAAACTGTTCTCATGCTCCCACCCTCCCTTACTCGAATTTTGGCCGATAACTGATGCTTGACGGGAAGCCCGATACCACCTCGCCACAGTACAGAACCTGATCCTGAAAGGTGCTGAGCCCCTGCAGTCCATATTGAAATCAATAAGGTGACTGAGGATGAAGCCCATAATGCATCTGACTGTTTGAGCAATGCTGTTTTTATATGGCTGAGTCTTTCCTGACCCATTCTGGTGGTCAGTTTTATGACCTGAAGTATGTGGATTGATAACTCTTACCCTAGCTAGTGTCAGTGCAGATTCATGCAGGTAACCTGGGTGAGATTAACAATTAGGCCCTGGATAGTTGAACTCCAAGCAGCTATTTGTGGAAACCTTTGCTTCCAGGTTTCAGATCATGCTGTGGCTGCACCTCTGTCTCCTTCTGCCTGCGGTTAGCAGTGTTGATTTCCACACCCCTTGGTTCTATTGCAGCGAGCGGACGAAAAGTTACAATCTGTCCTCGCGTCTTCCAACCATCAGTGCAATTTCCTGGCGGCTTCCCTCCTCTCTTGTGGGGGTGGGGCAGGAGGACAGAGAGCTGATTTCCCTGCACAGTGCATGGGGAGGTGGTGACAGTGAGGAGCTCCCATGGAGACGACATCACCACCTTTATACTGGGATATTAGTCAGTTCTGTTGCCTCGTGCAAACTGCAGGGCAAACAGCCTGTCTAGCTATGGTGGGGGAAGACCAGAAGAGAGACTGTCATGAAGTTCAAGGCCAGAAGGGACCTCCTGTCTATCACAGGCCACCAGCCCCCCCACCCTACTAAACCCACCAACTGAGTTAGGTCAAAGTATCACAGCCCACAGAAGACAAGGCTGTCACGTGCCACAGGCAGAGAATAAGGGGGATCGAGGCGCACCGATGCGGGAGTCCCCTGCAATGGCAGGCAAATGTTTGAGATACTCCCGTTCTTCCTGGCAAGTGACCCTCACCCACACACTGCAGAGGAAGGCAACCTGCCCTCCCCCCAGTCACTGCCAATCTAACCTGGAGGGAAATTCCTTCCCGACTCCACATGTGGTGATCAGTTGGACCCTGAGCACGTGAGCAAGAACCAGCCAGCCACGCCCTTGCGAGACAGAATGCTCGGTGACCCCTCTGAACCCTGGTCCTCCCCACTCAATGTCTCCTCTCCAGCCATGACAATCACTGATGCTTCAGAGGAAAGATTTTTTTAAAAAAAAAAAAAAAACCTCCCAGAATACACTGGGGGAAATCCCTTCCTGACCCCTGCGGGTGGCTGGCTGAAGCCCTGAAGCTTGAGCTTTGGTACCTAAGATACAAATGAGAAGTGAGCCCCGAGGCTGTTGTGCATAATTAGGGCTGTCTATATGCATGTACTTACAAAGCCCCCACTGCACAGTACAGACTGCCTTACCATCTTGAATCAGCTTCACGCTATAGGAAGATGTGGCGGAGCAGAGGCTCAAAGCCAGCTCTTCAGCGTCCCAGGCTGCCTCCCTAACCACTGGGCCATTCAAATTCTGCTGGCGGCGCTAGTTAATCTGAGTTCTGGGGCTGGGAAGAATGCGTCTGGCTCTTATCTCCCTCTGAGCTCAGCTGCAGAGAAATCCCTTTGCTCTTTGGGGCTGGGCTCCACACTGAGCCTGCTGGATCCTGAGAGAGTCTATTTTTGGAAGGTGGCTGTGTGTGGAGTGGGAGATAGCGCTGTGAGTGGCGTCTCATTGAGCTCCTAGATCAAGCAGCTGTAATCCCCTGCCAAGGGAAGCCGTCTCAAGCCTGTGCCTATCCTTGTCTGATGAGGGTGTTTTCAGGGGTTTTAGCAATGACACTTGGCATGTCCTATCTTCAGTGCCTCTCCTCTGAGAGGGACGTGCCAGCCATGTTTAAATTTGTGCTAGGCCAGAAAGAAGAGGCTTCTGGGCAAAGTCTTATTTGCATGACACACGAATTTTGTCAAGTCAGTAATGCTCATATGCCAGATCTCCGGTATGATCAAGGTCGTGCCAAGCAGCTTGCAATGCACCAGCAACAGTGTAGGCCAGGGGTGTTTCTGAAGCTTACCTGTCGTCCCACAGTTTCGCAGGACACTGTTTGTTGGTGTACTCCTCTTCCTCTTCCTCGCTCCCTCTTGGAGCTGGGCTTGGAGCATAGCCGCTCTGCTTTGCTCACTGCTAGCCCTGGTCCTGTGGACGGCAGCGTGATGGCAGCAAAGCTGATTATTTCTTCAAGTAGAGGCAGCCGTGTATTCCGTGTCGCTGTGCGCATGCCCCGCGCGCTGAAGCTGGAGAACTTTACGTAGCAGTACCCGTAGGGGGGGTGCTCATGCCCTGTGGCCCTTGCTCCTCCCCTAACTATGTAAGGGTACCGCTGCCCCGACCCCCCTCAGTTCCTTCTCACCGCCCACAGCTAGAGTGGCACTCAGTGTGGTGTGTTCACGTCACGTTTTCAGTCTGTTTTCTGAGGGGTTTTTTCCCCCTCTAGTTAGTAGTTAGTAGTACATTCGGTTTAGTTAAGTGTCTAGAGTATTTGGCTCTCACTACGGTTCAAGCATTGTTTGTCTTGGGGTGTCTCCAACAGTGATCCCCACCCAAGGTGCTTTTGTCTTGGTGAAGGGCATGTTATGGAACGGTGCTCCATCTGTAAGTCATTCCAGAAGAGGCCTCTGATGGCCAGAGACTTATGGCTGACATATCAAGGCCCTCACCTGATCGGCGGTTGCCTTCAGAACCGGCAGGTGATATCGCTCCACCTTCGGACCCTGCTGTTTCGCCCAAGAGGAAGCGGAGTTCTCCATACTCTAGTGTGATGAGGAGGAGGTCCCATAAGACTAACTGGAACTGCTCCAAGGCTCAGGGAGACTCTTCCTCTGTTTCTAAGAGGAGTACTTCTTCCAGCACACGGGATGGAGCAGGTCTGTCCAACTACTCCCCGCTACCACACCAGGATCAGCATGGAAAAGTCCACTCTCCAGCTTCGGTTCACACTAAGCTTATTCAACCATTTTAGGTCTCATCCTAGGAGCCTAAACATCGACGGAAAGCTTGAATAATCAGAGTGTAGCAATAGGAATATACTACGGACCGCCTGAGGAGGGTGGTGAAATGCTCAGGAGATTAGACTACAAAAACAAACTCCAATAATGGCAGATTTCAACTATCCCCCTATTGACTGGGAACATGTCACCTGAGGGTGGGATGCAGAGAGAGCATTTCTAGACACCATTAATGACTGCTTCTTGGAGCAGCTAGTCCTGGAACCCAAAAGAGGAGAGGCAATTCTTGATTTAGTCCTAAGTGGCACACAGGATCTTGTCTAAGAGGTGAATATAGTGACCACAATGTAATTAAATTTAACATTCCTTTTTTTGTGGGGGGGAATACCAAGAAATCCACCACAGTAGCATTTAACTTCAAAAAGAAACTATACAAAAATGAGAGGCCAGTTAAATGGAAATTAAAAGGAACAGTCACAAGAGTGAAATGCTTGCAAGCTGCAGAGACACTTAATGTAAAACACCATAATAGAGGCTCCTGCTATATGTATGTCTCAAATTAAAAAAAACAGTAAGAGGATGAAAATAATGCCCCCATGGCTGAACAGAGTGGAAGAGGTAGTTAGAGACAAAAAGATTTCCTCTAAAAATTGGAATAATAAAATCACAGAAACATAGGACTGGAAGGGATCTTGAGGGGTCACCTAGTCCAGTCTCCAGTACTCATGGCAGGACTAAGTGAAATCCTATTGAGAAAAATAGAAAGGACCATAAACTCTGGGAAGTTGAGAGTAAAAGTATAAGGCGGGTCAAAAGAGAAATTGAAGAGCAAATAGTAAAAGACTCCCCCCCCCCCCCCCCAAAAAAAAAAAAAGCACCGGGGGTGGGATCAGGGGGAGCTGTTAGTTTTAAGAACCTCAGAAGCAGGAAGCCTGCCAATCAGTGGGCCACTGAGCAATTGAAGCGCTAAAGGCGAGCACTCAAGGAAGACAAGGACATTGATGCAAAGAATTTATTTAGCTTCCCCACCATCTTCACGGCAGAGGATGTGAGGGAGAATCTCACATCTGAGCCATTCATCTCCAGTGACAGATTTGAGAAACTGTCCCAGACTGAGGCGTCAGTAGAAGAGGTTTTGGAACAAAATGACAAATTAAACAGCAAATTAAAATACGAGTTCTGAAGGAACTCCAATATGAAATTGCAGAACTACTGACTGGTAGGTAACCTATCATTTAACGTGTGTCAGGGCGTTCCCTTTGCTGGTCCCCTCTGCCCAGGATTGTAGTCACCAGTCATCCTTCATAGGTTAGGGAGTGCATCTGGGGTTGCTGAAAGTTCAAGGCCTGTGGAAGGAAGCTTCTCTGCATCTCAGTGTCCTAGAGCTTTGTGCCAGCTACAGTGGCTGTCAGGCCCTTCGAGATGACATCAGGGACTCAGCGGTTCCATGCTCACTGACAATGCCACTGTGATGTATTAGGTGAACCAACAGGAAGGCGCACGCTCCAGCGTGCTGTGTTGGGCGGTGATCAGGCTCTGGCAGTCTTGCATCGGGGAAAACGTTATCCCTGTGACCGATCACTTACCTGGGATCCGAATCACCCAGTGGATGGCCTCAGCAGAAATTTCTCCCTGAATCACAAGTGGTCTCTGAAGCCAGGGTCCTGTGGGCCATCTTTGAAGTTTGGGGCATTCTGACGATCGACCTGTTTGCCACGAAACCCAACAAGAAATGCAGGCTGTACTGCTCTGGAGGGGGTCTCAGTCCAGGCTCTCTGACCGATGCTTTTCACCTGAGCTGGGAACTGGAATTCCTGTATGCTTTGTCTCCAGTGCTGATCATCCCGCTGGTCATTCTCAAGCTGAAATTGGACAGTGCCAAGCTCACTTTCATTGCTCCAGCGTGGCCGAGACAATGTTGGTTCTCTGACCGCCTCACATTTATCAGTTCAGCCTCCCATACCTCTTCTTCACCCCGAACTCCTGACTCAGCCTCATGGTCAAGTTTTGCATCCAGCTTTCAGCTCCCTGCATCTCATGGCGTGGATGCTGCCTGGTTAGAGGAGGAATGATATTTGAGGCAATCTGGCAAATCCAGGGTTGGACGAGACCTCAGGAGGTCATCTAGTCCAACCCCCTGCTCAAAGCAGGACCAACACCAACTAAATCATCCCAGCCAGGGCTCTGTCAAGCTGGCCCTTAAAAACCTCTAAGGAAGGAGATTCCACCACCTCCCTAGGTAACCCATTCCAGTGGTTCACCACCCTTCTAGTGAAATAGTGTTTCCTAATATCCAACCTAGACCTCCCGCACTGCAACTTGAGACCATTGCTCCTTGTTCTGTCATCTGCCACCACTGAGAACAGCCGAACTCCATCCTCTTTGGAACCCCGCTCCAGATAGTTGAAGGCTGCTACCAAATCCCCCCCTCACTCTTCTCTTCTGCAGACTAAACAAGCCCAGTTCTTGCCTAATAGTAGAAAGCCTTCCATCAGAGTGGCCTACTTGGCCAAGTGGAAGCAGTCTCCATGTGGTTGTTAACCTAGGGAGTTAAACTGAAGTTGGCTTGTAGCCAGGACATTTTGGAGTACCTGTTACACCTTCAGTCTTCTGGTCTCGCACCTAGTTCGTTGTGAGTCCACTCGGGGTGATTTCAGTATTTCATCCACCTATCCATGGGAAGCTGGTGTTTTCGAACTCCATGGCAGAGAGGCTCTTGAAAGGAATCACTCATCTCTGCCTGCTGGTTAAAGAGACAGTTCCTTTGCGGGATCTTAGTATGGTCTTAGCAGCTCTTATGGGCCCTCCATTGGTGCCTCTGACAATGTCTTCTCTCTCCGTTCCGTGTCAGAAAACTCTTTTTTTTTTCCCTCTTGTGGCCATAACATCTGCCGGCGGGAGAGTGAGTTGCAGGCTTTGAGGGTGGAGCGTCCTTGCACGCAATTTTCCAAAGACACAGTAACCCTGCAGCTGCATCCTGAGGTTTTTTTTTTTTAATCTAAAGTGGTTTCTCAGTTTCACTTAAACCAAGATGTATATCTCCCAGTGTTTTTTCTCTAAGCCGCATTCAACCCCAGATGAGCAGGATCTTCATACGTTGGATGTCAGGCAAGGTTTGGCTTTTTTACCTGGATAGGACTAAACCTTTCTGATCTTCACGCTGTCTGTTTCATATGCAGATGGAATGAAGGGGCAAGCCGACGATCTCCAAGTGGATAACTTCCTGTACCATGACCGCATATAATGTATCTCCAACTGCGTCCCCTCAAAGGGCGCAAGCTCATCTCATGAAGTCCCCGGCCACATCGATGATGTATCTAAGTGACATTCCTATATTGAACATTTGCAGGGGCTGCCGCTTAGTCCTGTGTATGTACATTTACAAACCACTGTGCCGTTACATCCAGCTCATCTGCAGACTTTGGGAAGGCAATCCCTGTTTAAATGGACTCTGAGCCCCACCTCCTGCTAGTACTGCTTGTGAGTCACCTACGTGGAATACACATCTGCATCTACTCGAAAAAGAAGAAAAAACAGTTACTTTGCATGTATTGAACTGTTCTTCAATATGTGATGCGGACGTACATTCCCCAATCCACCCTCTGTCCCCTCTGCATCGGAGTCTGTGCTCTTGACCTTTTATGTCCAAGGGAGGGCCTACGGGTACTGCTAGGCAGAGTTCTCTAGTGTTGGCATGCCGGGCGTGTGCACACCTCCCTGGTCTGCATTGCATCTCAAAGAACAACCCTTACAGTACAAGTGAATAAAAAAGGCTAATCTTCCTAATATACCCTTCATTAGGAAAAACTTCCTAACTGCCAGGGTGTTTAAGCACTGGAATAAATTGCCCAGGGAGGTTGTGGAATCTCCATCATTGGAGATTTTTAAAAGCAGGTTAGACAAACACCTGTCAGGGATGGTCTAGATAATACTCATTCCTGCCATGAGTGCAGGGGACTGGACTATATGACGTCTCAAGGTCCTTTCCAGGCCTGTGATTCTATGATTCATTCCTGCTCATGACATGCAGATACTAATCTGTCTAAACTCTGATCATCCAAGGATGGGTTTTTTCACTACTCTCCCCTAAGTCTGTCACAATATTGTCTGGAATTACAGTAATGTGGAGCGTAACCATGGCTATGCAGCCAGGTCTTCCAGTCCTCTCCACCTTTCCATGCCCACCGCCTCCCTAGGTAACCCATTCCAGTGCTTCACCACCCTCCTACTGAAAAAGTTTTTCCTAATATCCAACCTAAACCTCCTGCACTGCAACTTGAGACCATTACTCCTTGTTCTGTCATCTGCTACCACTGAGAACAGTCTAGAGCCATCCTCTTTGGAACCCCCTTTCAGGTAGTTGAAAGCAGCTATCAAATCCCCCCTCATTCTTCTCTTCTGCAGACTAAACAATCCCAGTTCCCTCAGCCTCTCCTCATAAGTCATGTGTTCCAGTCCCCCAATCATTTTTGTTGCCCTCCACTGGATACTTTCCAATTTTTCCACATCCTTCTTGTAGTGTGGGACTCAAAACTGGACACAGTACTCCAGATGAGGCCTCACCAATGTCGAATAGAGGGGAATGATCATGTCCCTCGATCTGCTGGCAATGCCCCTACTTATACATCCCAAAATGCCATTGGCCTTCTTGGCAACAAGGGCACACTGTTGACTCATATCCAACTTCTCCAGTAACTCCTCGGTCCTTTTCTGCAGAACTGCTGCCGAGCCATTCGGTCCCTAGTCTGTAGCGGTGCATCGGATTCTTCCGTCCTAAGTGCAGGACTCTGCACTTGTGCTTGTTGAACCCCATCAGATTTCTTTTGGCCCAGTCCTCTAATTTGTCTAGGTCCATCTGTATCCTATCCCTACCCTCCAGCGTATCTACCTCTCCTCCCAGTTTAGTGTCGTCTGCAAACTTGCTGAGGGTGCAATCCACACCATCCTCCAGATCATTAATGAAGATATTAAACCGGCCCTTGGGGCACTCCACTTGATACCGGCTGCCAACTAGACATGGAGCCATTGATCACTTACCCGTTGGGCCCAATGATCTAGCCAGCTTTCTATCCACCTTATAGTCCATTCATCCAGCCCATACTTCTTTAACTTGCTGGCAAGAATATTGTGGGAAACCGTATCAAAAGCTTTGCTAAAGTCCAGGAACAACATGTCCAGTGCTTTCCCCTCATCCACAGAACCGGTTATCTCATCATAGAAGGCAGTTAGATTAGTGAGGCATGACTTGCCCTTGCTGACTGTTCCTGATCACTTTCCTCTCCTGTAAGTGCTTCAGAATTGATTCCTTGAGGACCTGCTCCATGATTTTTCCAGGGACTGAGGTGAGGCTGACTGGCCTGTAGTTCCCAGGGTCCTCCTCCTTTCCTTTTTTAAAAGATGGGCACTACATTAGCCTTTTCCCAGTCATCCGGGACCTCCCCTGATCACCATGAGTTTTCAAAGACAATGGCCAATGGCTCTGCAATCACATCCGCCAACTCCTTTAGCACTCTCGGATGCAGCGCATCCGGCCCCATGGACTTGTGCTCGTCCAGCTTTTCTAAATAGTCCCGAGCCACTTCTTTCTCCACAAAGGGCTGGTCACCTCCCTCCCCATGCTGTGCTGCCCAGTGCAGTAGTCTGGGAGCTGATCTTGTTCATGAAGACAGAGGCAAAAAAAGCATTGAGTACATTAGCTTTTTCCACATCCTCTGTCACTAGGTTGCCTCCCTCATTCAGTAAGGGGCCCACACTTTCCTTGAAGTTCTTCTTGTTGCTAACGTACCTGAAGAAACCCTTCTTGTTACTCTTAACATCTCTTGCTAGCTGCAACTCCAGGTGTGATTTGGCCTTCCTGATTTCACTCCTGCATACCCGAGCAATATTTTTATACTCTTCCCTGGTCATTTGTCCAATCTTCCACTTCTTGTAAGCTTCTTTTGTGTTTAAGATCAGCAAGGATTTCACTGTTAAGCCAAGCTGGTCGCCTGCCATATTTACTATTCTTTCTACACATTGGGATAGTTTGTCCCTGTAACCTCAATAAGGATTCTTTAAAATACAGCCAGCTCTCCTGGACTCCTTTCCCCCTCATGTTATTCTCCCAGGGGATCCTGCCCAACAGTTCCCTGAGGAAGTCAAAGTCTGCTTTTCTGAAGTCCAGGGTCCATATTCTGCTGCTCTCGTTTCTTCCTTGTGTCAGGATCCTGAGCTCGACCATCTCATGGTCACTGCCTCCCAGGTTCCCATCCACTTTTGCTTCCCCTACTTATTCTTCCCGGTTTGTGAGCAGCAGGTCAAGAAGAGCTCTGCCCCTAGTTGGTCCCTCCAGCACTTGCACCAGGAAATTGTCCCCTACACTTTCCAAAAACTTCCTGGATTGTCTGTGCACTGCTGTATTGCTCTCCCATCAGATATCGGAGTGATTGAAGTCTCCCATGAGAACCAGGGCCTGCGATCTAGTAACTTTTGTTAGTTGCCGGAAGAAAGCCTCATCCCATCCTGCCCCTAGGTCCTGGCCAGGATGTTAAATTGCGACTCCCCTGGGTAGAGCTCTGCTGTCTGGGGGCATGGGGAGGTGGAGGGGACAGGGAGACCTGGCCGTGGTTATGCCGTACGTTAGTGGAGGGCTCTGGCATGGCTCTGAGCCATGGCTGCTGTGGGGGAGATGGGGCAAAAGGCATGCATAGCACCACTGCAGCAAGGGGTAGCTGGAGACGTGAGGAGCTGGATGGGAAATCCGATGAAGGTAATGGAAAGGCTTCCACTGACTTCACCGGGCTGTGGCTTGGGCTTGGGCCTAGGCCTGCGGAGGCCAGAACTGGGCATGCTGCTTGTAGGCTAAGTGACTTGCTAGCAAGCTTACCGCCCCTGTCCTGCTGGTGCCCCCCATGACACCCCACGGAGCCACCCCTGGGACCTTTGCCTAGCCAGCCAAACCAAGGTGCCTGAATGGGTGCCATGGGAGAAGTGAGGAGGGACTCCCTGCACCCCCCTCCCTGCTCTAGGGCTCCCTGTACTGTGGGGCTTTCACCCAGACCAGGGGCAGTCTCCTGAGGCACCCAGGCCCCTGTACCGATAGGTCACTCACAAGGTGGCCTTGCTTGCTGCCCTCGACAACGCCTCCCTGCTTCCAAATGTCCTCAGCCATCTGCCTCGCTGGGCTGCCCTCCTTTCCCCTGTAGGCTTGGAGAAGCAAGTCTGACATCTCCTCCTCGTTTGGTAAAGCCTGGCACCAAGCCCTGTGGTTCCAGGCTCCACATGGTGGCTGGTTCATCGGCCTGGACTTGGCTGAGAAGCTGATACCTGTCCGGTGAGGGGGAAAACAGCAGCTGAAGGCACCTGCCCGTGTCGGGAGAGACTCTTGCTCTCCAGTGCAGTGGCCTGTGGAAGCTAAATGCCATGCAGCGTAGACTGTGTGGTGCACATATCTCCTCTGGTCAATGGTCTGGCAGTAACCGGAGCCTGGGAGTTGTCCTTTATCTCCCTTTCCCCAGCACTGTGCCCAAAGCTCACCAGATCCGGTCCACTTCTTTCGTGGGACATCTGGTGGGTCCCTCTTTACCACCAAAGCCCAGGGTATTTAGTTTAGTTGTTGTGATGAGTGTCCGGTAACCAGATTTCAACTTTCAATAGCTCCAGTAAAAGTCAGTCCTGCAGCTGCCCCTGAAGTCAGATGGGCCATTGTTGAGCACTGCTGACATTCATAGAACTATCCAGTTACCACAGCTCTGAACCCACTGATTCTGGGTCAGCGATCCAGTGCAGTTGTGGGAGAGGCTGTGCCACAGGGGACGGAGATGCGTATATGAGGAAAAAATCTTGATAGGTTTCAAATGCTGGAATTGGGAAAGGTTCAGAAAAGGGCAACAAAAATGATTAGGCGTATGGAACAGCTTCCGTATTAGGAGAGATTAATAAGACTGGGACTTTTCAGCTTGGAAAAGAGCCGACTAAGGGGGGATATGATAGAGGTCTATAAAATCATGACTGGTGTGGAGAAAGTAAATAAGGAAGTGTTATTTACTCCTTCTCATAACACAAGAGCTAGGGGTCACCCAATGAAATTAATCGGCAGCAGGTTTAAAATAAACAAAAGGAAGTATTTCTTCACACAATGCAGTCAGCGTGTGGAACTCGTTGCCAGAGTGTGAAAGCCAAGACTATAACAGGGTTCAAAAAAGAACTAAAGTTCCTGGAGGATAGGTCCATCAATGGCTATTAGCCAGAATGGGCAGGGATGGTGTCTCTAGCCTCTGTTTGCCAGAACCTGGGAATGGGCGACGGGATGGATCTCTTGATGATGACCTGTTCTGTTCATTCCCTCTGGGGCACCTGGCCTTGGCCACTGTCAGCAGACAGGATACTGGGCTAGATGGACCTTTGGTCTGACCCAGAATGGCCGTTCTTATGTTCAAATAGAAACAACTGGTTGTGCTAAGTGCTGTAGCCTCACCTGTTCGGCCCTAGCTGGGGGTGTCAGGAAATTGGTGGTGACCATGACAGAGCTGTTATCTTACCCTTGTACGACAAACAAAAGTAGAAATTTCTTTTAGCTGCCACCTACTCTGCCCTAAAGTCAGTGACCTACTTTGTGTCTCATTTGCAAATAATGGCCCAGGGCAGGTTTTGCGTTTTAAGCTGAGTTTGTTTCTGGACAGCAGTCACTCTAAAGAATTGGTTGCTTCTATCCTGCTTGCCATGTTTGTCCCAGTGGGACCCTGGAGACTCCATGTGGGACCAATGCAATCTTATTCTGGAATAAATGTGGCCTCACATGGAGTTATTCAGGAATAGCTACTGCCCTTTAACGCACACCCTGCATTAATCTGAATTAACTTGCACATGTAAACAAGGCCTAACAGAAATGTTTGTCCCAATCCCTTTCCCCCAGCTTGTGCCTAGCGCACAAGGCATGACTTCTGTTTCCCTCCCTTTCAAAGCTAGGAAATGTTAGAAGGGGCTAGAGAAAGATCCCAGTGGTTCAGTAATCACTGAAATGTAGGCCTGGAAGGGACCTCAAGAGGTCCTCTAGTCCAGCCCCCTGCATGAGTAAACCTACACCATCCTTTTGCCATGTTTTTCTAACCTCTCCTTAAAAAACCTCCAAAGAGCTAGGGGTTGCACAACCTCCCTTTGAAGCTTATTCCAGTCCTTACCTATTCTTCTAGTTAGGGGCTTTTCCTAATATCTAACCTAAATCTCTCTCTGCTGCAGATTAAGCCAATTTGCTTCTTTTCCTACCTTCAGTAGACATGAGGAACAGTTGATCACCACCCTCTCTGTATAACCACCCTTCACACATTTTGCAGACAGTTAATGACTATGTCCAGCCTTCCTGTAGCACTCCTTACCTGTAGATCTCTGTGTTGGCACAGCAGTGGGTCAGGATGACTCCCTCCCCGTTCATGGATGGCGGTGTGTAGGGGCGGAGAATGAAGAAGACAGAGCAGAAGTGACTCTGAGAGGGGCCATAGCGGGGCAGGACTGGGAATAGAACCCAGGAGTGTTGCCAACCTCAAGCATTATGAGTCGGAGCCACCCAAAATCACGAGACTTAGAATCCAGCACTCATGACTTCTTTCCCACTGGTTCTCTTTATTATTGAGACCTGGTAGGGGTCACACTTTCAAGCCTCTTCTCTGCCACAACAAGGGCTAGACCCTTTACTTTACTTTTTTTAATTAAAGCTGAGATTCTCCTGCAATCCCATGACTCCAGGAGTTGGGGCTTGAAGAAAAACACCAAATATTGTGAGACTCAGGGTAAAAACAATGCGGTGGCTGCATCTCCCCCTTCCCAGAATGCAGAGACTGGGGGTGCCAGCTCTTAGTCTAATTGTTTTGTTCCCTCTTCCCCCCACCCCCAGGCCAGAAGATTCAGTCTCTGAGATCCCGCTGCTCCCACGCGACGTCCTGCACGTGCTGAGCCAACAGCTGGCGCACTGCGTGGCCCAGATGGCCCGCGAGGAGGTGGCCGAGGCGGGCCTTGGCCAGGCGCTCCTGCACGTCAAGTTCTTTATCATCATCTGCAGGTAGGCTGGAGAGTCAAATTGTTGTTCTGGTGGAGTCTGTGAGAATGTAGCACCTTCCCGCTTGCAGGCCTCAGAGGACCGGATCCTGCTTCCCAAGCCCTCCAGATTTACCAAGCCAGCATAAAACAGCTTCTTTATTACCTTGCTGGTTACTCAGAAGTCCAAACAACACAGTTCCCTTAAAGTGATCCAGCCTCAGGCCTCCATCTAGGTACCCACGCCAAATATGATGAAAATTTCTGTAAATCTTATTTCATCATATAAAAGAAACGGTTCTACCAATCCCAAAGGATCGGACGCATCACCTCCCAGGTTAATGAATCTTTCAGATTTTACCCAAATACGCACTACAGCCAATTCTTATTAACTACACTAAAATTTATTAAAAAACAAAAGAGAGAGAGTATGGTTAAAAGATCAATATACATCCAGACACGAGATCAATTCATTTAGGTGCAGATTCATAGCCAAGATGGTGAGCTGAGTGGCTGCAAAGAGTTCTTTCAGAAGTGAGCTGTAGCTCACGAAAGCTCATGCTCAAATAAATTGGTTAGTCTCTAAGGTGCCACAAGTACTTCTTTTCCTTTTCTTTTTGCGAATACAGACTAACAAGGCTGTTACTCTGAAACCTTTCAGAAATAGTTAATAGTTTATAGTCCAATGTCCAAATATCACATTCAGGGCGTACCAGCATAACTGGGACCCCAATCTTGCAACTCAAACTTCCCCTGAAGAATCTTAAGCAGACCTGAGATGACAGAATCAGGACCCAAGGATCTTTTTTTACAATTTCATGTCTTCTTTGATGAGTTGGGAGTTCCTCGGGGAACAAAAGGTAATTAGGATGACTTTGAAGGAGGTCCATCACCGGTACTTACCTATAGGAATTAACATAAGACTGTTTGCTTGTTCCTCCACCATTCACAGATTATTTGCTATACATTTCAAAGAGAGATGAATATCGAGATATCCCGTGTTTACAATTCATTTAAATGCTCGGATCTTCTTTTGACCTCTGAATTATCAGAATATAACAAGTTGATTACCTTGTTGACCCTACTCATACATATGTAAATACACAAACATTATCTCCCCACATGTCTTCTGTGGGTTATTTATTTTTCTAGCCATGTGTGACACACACACAAACCCAGCGCCCCCTGCCAGAGGGGGGGACCTGACGAGGCAGAGCCCTCTCCCCCAGCGATGCGCTGGGGAGGGGCCCTGTATCCAAGACAGCAGGTTGTACAGTTTCTATCTCTGGTTCTGTTTCCATGGAAACCAATCCACCATCACTTTCAACATTGCATTTTAAGCTCTGGGAAAAAAGACTCTCCCATCCCTGCTGCCCCTGCCCTGCCCTGCCTTGTCTGCAGGTCGCATCTCCGCTGTGGTTGCCTGCAGACAAGTTTTGGGGATCACCTCCTTCTCTTACGGGGCACCTGGTGTCCCTCACGCCTAGTGCGTAGATTTCCACCTAGTGCCCTTTCTAATGGCTGTGTGCTGTAAAACACCATTCAAGGCAGCCCTCTGCTGATCATCCCATAATGAGTAGGACTTTAAGCAGAGGCTGATGTGAGAAGGTACCCTCCCGAGTCCTATTCCTCTCCTCTGCATCCTCCCCCCAAGCCAGAGCTCCCACCACAAGCCCACCTGTGGGTTTCCATTGCTCTGCAGCCTTGGGATTCATGCATTCAGGCAGACATGCCCTGGCTTTGCAGGGCTTGGAAGCGAGAGAGCCTTGAAGTGCAGGTCTGAGTTTTCCTCAGCGTGTTGGATTTGGGGTACAGTTGGGAGGGTTCTTGTGTCCTCTGCCTCAAGCCTAGTTTCATATCAAAATGAACCCAGGGCCCCCCGCTAGTTCCTGGCTGTGGTCGGTAGCCCTCAGCCCTGGCTTCCCCTTCTCCTTTCAGAGCATGAGCTGGTGGTTTTTATTCTGTTGCTAATTTTGTGGTGAGACTATTGTGTTCCTTCAACCATTACCAGCCTTGGCAACACCAGGATGTGTGAAGCCTTTAGCTTATCTTCCTGCTATCTAGCCACCCTGGCCTTTTGCAGTAGGGAGGAGGGACGGCCTGATGCCATGTGGGGCAGGTGAAAGCACTGGGGTCTGTCTCAGTTCCGCTCAGGGCAACTAAGCAGGAGGTGGGTCTGCGCCGGAGTGTCTCGTGGCCGGTTACCAAACGTCTTTCTCAGCTCTGGGTGATAAGAGGGCGCAGCTTAGCTCTCAGCAGCCTTATCTCCTGGAATTTCAGGAGCCCCGGTCGCTGCTCACGTTTCGGGTTGGCCCAAGGGCTGGAAAGGGGGGATGGCAGAGGAACTGTGGGGGCGGGGGAGCCAGGGATGGATGAGAGGAGGAAGGAACGTGGCTAGAGGGGAATGAAGGGAGAATGCAGAGGATACGGTGCTGTCCAGGGGCTTAACCTCCAGACCGCATGGTTCCCCCAACACCAGCCATCCCCACCCCCATCTTTCACTTCGCTGAGGTGCTGAAATCTGCCAGGACAAGATCGAATGTTGCTGCACCCTTGACATGGCTAGGGGGAGTGGAGGGGCTTTCCCTGGATCTTCCCTCCAGAGCCCTTGATTCTGAGCCAGCCCAAGTCTCTGCTGAGCCAACTTGGGGTTTGTTTGGTTTTTTTTTCCGTTGACATGTTATTTCTCAGCGACAGCTGCAAGGTGCGTGCTGCGCTGTCACGTTGCCCTGCCTCGCCCGGGAGAGCAGCCCGTCCTGCTTCAGTCCAGCATCAGGGGTACGTTCACTCTGGAGAGAAGCTGGAACTCGCTCATGGTTCAAATCCTCCACCTTGTGGAGAGCAACTTCGGCGCTAAGAAACCCTGGGTCTTATTCTGACCTCCGCTGTGCTGGGGGTGACCGGGTTGATCCCTGTGTGACACGAGAGCGGAACTGGAGTCCCTCCTTCAAGGGGCCCCCTGATGTCATGCCACGTCCTGCTCCGTTCCGGGAAAGTCTCCAATTCCCAAACCTCCCTTGCTGCCTGCCTCCCGTCCCCAGCGCTTACTGAGCGCTGACAGTCTGTGTGGTTCTTCCTACCCAGGTCCTTCTCTGGTCCTCATGGCCATAGGATTGAAACTCCTTGCAATCGTGAGTGGACTCTCAACGCCCCCAGGAGATAGGGCAGTGCTAGTATTCCCCATTATTTACACAGGGAAACTGAGGCACAGAGGGAGTGACTTGGCCATAGTCACACAATGTGTTGGTGACAGCGCCAGGAACAGAACCCAGTCCAGTGTTCTAGCCACTAGGTCACAAAGTGCCTGGTCCGTCCTTCCGACCCGTCGCGCAGAACAAGCTGCAGTAGGTACGGTCCCTGCCCCAGCTCGGCAGATAATGCAGCACTGAAGTATTTAGTGTCACAGAGAGGCAGGTGCAGTGTTTACCCATTCTACACATGGAGCAACTGAGGCACACAAAGTCACTTGATAAGGCTCCTCCAGCACTTGTCTGGCAGAGCTGGGGGTAGACCCAGGAGTCCTGTTTCCCAGCGCTGCACAGTAACCCTGAGTCTGTCCCCACCTCGCTGTGGGAGCCTTTGCTAGGGGGATGCAGCTGCTTGTATTGTCGGTTCCCCCCCACACACACACGCAACAAGAGCAAGGGAGGGATCCGCATGCTGGCTTGTGAGGTGGGGAGGTGCTAGGGGGGTTCTGTTTGCTTGCCATCGAAAGGGGAAGTGGAGTGAGCAGGGTGAGGAGCGGCCACTTCAATGCCTCTTTCCTGACTGCAGAGCAACGCAGCTTGTCCCCCTGGCTGCCAGCTGGGGCTGTCTGCGGCGCTCAGCGGGAGCCCTGGAGGTGCCAGGGGAGCACGTCCAGCACGCAGGAGAGCAAAGGGGACAAGGCACTGGGAGGCAGGCTACAGTCTGTCCCCACTCCAGTGCCCAGGGTGTAAAGATGCCTGGCTAGTCTCTGCTGTCCGCGTGGGTGGACGATGAGAGGAAGGAAGCTCTGTGTTTACAGCACTGGCCTAGGCTCTGCCACAGACTCACCATGTGACCTGGAAGTCACTTAATTGCTCTGGGCCTTAGTTCCCCATCTGTACAATGGGGTTAATGGCTCTTCCTTCCTCCCTCCCACGCTCTGCCTTGTTTGTTTAGACGGCATGTTCTTGGGGTAAGCATCCGTCCTTGCTGTGTATTTGTACAGTGCCTAGCACAGTGGGGCCCCCATCTCGGCTGGGTGTCTGGGAGCTACAGTAATAGCAGGAATGGGCTATGAGCAGAGAAGCAGCCCTACTGATGCTCAGAACAGAGCCTTGCTCCTGGGGCTCCTATCAGACAGCCCTGATCTTCTTGCTGGGGGATGAATGGAGCCGGCAGCCATCGGGGGAGGGAAGAGGCTAATGTGCAGTTTGCCAGGCTGCTCGGGGTTTGCCCTCTTGGCTGTGTGTAGCTAACAGAAGTCACAGGAGTGAAAACCTTGTGCGTCGGATGCAAGCAGGAGGATCTTTAGCATTTATGTTTCTGTCTTTTCATCAGCATTCCTAGCATCGTCCCCATTGTAGAGAGGGAGACCGAGGCATCGAGCAGGCAAGCAACTTGCCCAGAGCCACATACCATGTTGGCAGCAGAACTGAGATTAGAACCCAGATTTCCTGGCTCCCAGTTCCCCTATTCTTAGCCGCTAGATCAGCTTTCAGTAGCTAAAAATGACGCTGAGGTAGAGTTTCTCACTTCTCCCTGTCCCGTGTGCTGGTGGTAGGCTGGCTTTGTAGGAGATGGTGACGGTGGGGTGTTGGTTTTAGGAGATGCTGAATGGCTCTGAACATTACACATTGCCTTTGGGAGGGGACTCTTAGTTAAACCACTGGTCGCTTCCTGCCTCTGACTTCCCTTAGCTTCCGATCATCCCCAGCCATGAAACATGCCCAGTAGGTCTCTTTCAGCCTTTGCATCCTTCCCCCAGCGCACCCTCAGGGTGGGGATGGAGTTTAGGAGAGGATTAAGAGAGAATGCTGATCCCCGAATGTGAGTGCTAACCTGGACACCCGCTCGCTGTCTGAGTACGTCGACACCTGCAGCAGGAGGTGTCAAGTCCAGCAGCACGAGCCAGACCCGCCCTAGCTCTGATCGGGCTAGCACGTGGGAAATGGAAGCGTGGCCACAGCGGCACAAAGGACTTGCCGTTCCCCGTACGCTCCCGTCTGGGGCACTGGGCACGTCCTCGCACCACCTCTGCTCTGTGTGCGTTTTCAGCGCGCTAGCCCGCTCGCGTGGGCATGGCTCCGGGAGCCGGCATCGATACGTCCAGCTTGAAGTGCAGACGTCCCCGAAGACACAGCACTTGTTTTGTTTTTCCCCCATCATAACTTGCAAATGTTTCTGCTCCCTGGTAAATTTAAATGATCGACAAATGAACAAATCAGCTATTCCATGGCCTTACAAATCTCATTCTTCCACAGCCCAGTACAACCCTCCATTAGAAAATGTTCTGTGCTAGTGAATTCCTTCTCCATTTGCTCCTACCTGTACCCCTTGGCTGGCCCTCCGTGAAGGGCGATAACAGGATTATTGCTATGTATTATGGCAGCATGTAGAAGTCCCAGTCGAGATCACGGTCCCATTGTGCTAGGTGCTGTGTATGCATGTAGCAAGAGACTGCTCCTGCCCTGAAGAGCTTACAGCATCAATGGAACAGACCGGGGGCAGGTGGGAGGGGGGAAGGAAGTAGTATCCCCATTTTACAGAGGGGAAACTGAGGCACAAAGATTGAGTGGCATGCCCACGGTCTCATAGGGAGTCTGATGTCCCAAGTGTCATGGCTGGGGCATGTGCAGTGAGGGCTAGTGGGTGGAGCTGGAGTCTGGGGCCTGGGACCCGAGTCGGGAGCCAGAGTCAGAAGCCAGGTACCAGAGTCAGAGGTCAGACTGCTGGGAGTCCCAGGCCCTTTAACTTGCCCCCCGGGAAGCCGGGCTGCCCCAATACGGTGCACCAGTTCTTGCCGGTACGCCCTACCGGGGCATACCAGCTTATTTTCACCTCTGCTGTTGTCCCAAATGCTATGGCTGGAGATTCAGCCATGATGGGGACACTGGACTGAAGAGAGGGAGTTGAAAGATTGGTCCTGCCAAGAAGAGAGGACTTGACTAAAACTGGTTGGGGAGGAATTTTGGCAGAAAATTTAGTTTTTCTTGGCAAAAATTTAAAATTTTAGCCAAAATCCAAAAGAACTTAAATTCTGAAGTGCTGCTGCAATACCTCATGGGAGTTGTAGTTTGGGTGACTCACCCCTATTCTCATCCATGGAGAGGGCTCCCTGAGTGGACTACATCTCCCATGAAGCAACATGGTCTCTCCTCTGGGTCGGGGACATCATGCATCATGGGAGATGTAGTCCAACCAGGGAGCTCAGCCCATAGAGAAGAATGGGGGGTGGGAGGTGAGGCAACATGTCCAAATACTTCAGGTTTCCTCAGAAAGATGCGGTTTTGCAAAAATTGAAGTTTTTGTAGAAATGGTTTCAATGGAAAATACTTGACCAGCGCAAATCTTGAGCTACCACTCCTGTCTGTCAGGAGCATTTCAAATGTCATTTGCCCATCGAGGTTCTCTCTGATGCTCGGGTTGGACTAAGGGGTTGGTAGGGGAGAGGAGAATCTCGGGTGCTGTGATGGCCCATTGTAGACTGATGTAACTGGAACCTGTTCTATGCCAGGTCCAACCCGGCCTTGTCTGGCAGGGCTGATAAGCCTTCCTGGCAAAGGGTACTTTTTACTGCCCCAGCCCTTGGAAGTTCACTTCTCTCTAGGCAACATTCACTTGGGGCGGAGTTAATTTCCCAAAGGGAATTTGTTCATTTGCCTCTGTGTGTCCTGATCAGAAAGTTCCCCTAGCTGAAAAGGGCTCTCGCCCTGTCTGACTCCCCCATGGCTGGGGAGGTGGATGGACAGACGTGGCCACCCTTTCCTTTCCTCCAGTTTACCGCCTCCCTCAGTGGCAATTATCAAGGGACTTCCCTTTGGCTGAGGAGAGCTGAGTGGGACTCCACCAATGCCTCCCTGAGAGAGGGCAGTGGGCATGGCTGTAGAACTGGGACTGGTTCTGCCTTCAATTACCTTCCCATCTGGGGCAAGCCCAGCTCCACCTCGGCAGCACTCCAGTGCCTCCCCATTGCAGATCTAGAGGAGAACGCTCCCCTTGGGAATGAATGGAATGAGCATCCCCATTTGCTACCGTGCTCAAGCACTTCTTCCAAGGAGCACTCTGAAATGCTAGTCAGACAGCAGGCTCAGCGTTACTGTCGGCTGGTGTTTGGTTGCTCTGTCACACTGTTCTCATCTGCCTGATTGCCTACAGGGTGCAGCGAAAGACACATCAGGTTGAGTTAATTGACCTTGGGACAGTATTAGGGGTAGGGTGATGGCTCTTTTTTTGTTTTGTTTTAGACCCGGACGAGGGGACTACTGTATAGAAGTTGCCCTGAGGCAAGGGGAAGCCATGGATAAATCACTAACTAGTGTGGTGGTAGACTAATTCATTCAAAAACCAGGCAGAGCTCACCTGATTTCCCTCCTCCCCCACCCCCTGCCAATCTATTGCAAATCAAGCTGTACACAGTTTGCAGCTTTCCCCTTTGCTGCTACTTATCTAAACCACTTGCAAGGATTTCTGATCCTCCCCCCCCTTTTTTTTTCCTCTTCTCCCCTTGCAGGAATTTAGAAAATGTCCAAGCTGACAGGACGCCAGTTTTTATCCACGAGGTGCTTAGCTTGCTGTTTGCATGTACAGCCAAGGTAAGCGCTGGCTTCGTAGCATGTGTGTTTGTGCCAGGCACATGCCCAGTTAAACAGGGCCTCTAAATAACCCCACATGGAAATGCTTATGTCTGGGGTTGGCCTGTTGTTGAAATCAACCTGAAATACATATATGAGCTGTTGATATTAAGAAGCCAGCAAAATGCAAGGCCTGTGTTATACAGGAGATCAGACTAGATCCCTTCTGCCTTGGAATCTCTGAACCTGGAATATATTGGCTCTTGGGTCACAGAGCTCTCTTCTAAGGCCTCATCGTGGGTGAAGTGTGTCGCTGACATGTCACACTGGGGCCAGCACACTGTATCCCGCAAAGAACAGCCACGAAGTGGCATGTTCCTATGCTGCACACATGTTCTGCACTCAGTGAGTGAGACTCATGCCGGGGCAGCAGGCCCAGACAAGTCCCGTGGACCATGTAATGCCATAATGTGTGGGTCTGAGTGGGACCCCTCTGCTGGGGTGAACTGGTAAATTATGGAGCTCACATTTTCGTGACTTGAGAGAAGTTCTGATGACTGGCTGGTCCTCTTCCCCTCTCCATCAACCCTTACAGGCGACCCACAGAGATGAAACAAATTGGACGTGTGCCTGATTTATTTTGTTGAACGAAGGCAGCTTGAAAATGATGCTGCCCGTTTAATGCTAGACACCCAGATCCCACCTAGCATGCAAGACTCTAACTGGAGAGCTGAACAGTGACCTCCTAAATGTAGTTAGAGCTGTTGCGAGGGGCAGGGATTTCTTGTATTAGGCTGCATAGAACTTTTTTCGTGGCATTCATGTAATGCCAATGACTAATCAACACTTTGGAAAAGGAAGCCTTTGTTAAAGACTTCACGCCCTCAGCCCTTGTTCAAAAATCCCCAGTAAACATCTCCAAGGCCTCCCAGAGGTCATCCAGAAACACCAGGAATGATCAGACTTGACATTGTGGGGATTTCAAAGGTAAATAACAACCAGGAATAATTAAAACAAAAAAATCAAACCAACTTTTTCAGGCTGCATTTTTCTATCAAAGGAAGCCAAAAATGGTCAGCTGGGTTGTTAAAACATCCTTTGTGGGCATTGGCCACATTGCAATTGCTGCTTAGTATGACGCACCCAGTCATTTGGCTGTCTCCCCCTCTGCCTTTTTTGTTCATCTCCCTCTATTGTGCCCCATAATATGTTAAGATTGTGAGATCTTCAGGGTGGGGACTGTCTCTTTAGTGTGTGTGTACAGCACCTGGTGCAGAAAGGCCCTCCGATCCCAGCCCATGTCCTCTAGAGGACGTAGTAATAATAAAGGTCACCTTCAAGAGCAGTTGCGACAGACTCAAACACACGCTCTTCCACTTACTCTGAAGGAGCTTATGATCAAATGAGTGAAATTAACCTGAATAATAATACAGCATTTCAATAGCACTTCACATCTTCAAGGCACTTTTCAGCAGCACGACTGAATGTTAATGAAGATTATTTAGTGGGGGGTGGGCGAAGGTTTCTTTTGTTTGTTTGCTTGTTTGTTTTAAATGCTGCGGATTAACCAGGTTTCTTCTGTCCTTGCAGCTAAAGAACACCCCGGAGCAGTGTGCCCCCAGCAGGTCTCAGCTAGAGACCGTAACCATCTATGCATTGCACCTCTATGAATGCCTCTTCGACCCCTACCAGACGTGGAGGAGGCAGCTGAGTGGGTGAGTGGGTGTGGAGCAGTGTCCTGTCTGGATGTTCTCACTCTGCTGTGGTCTAGGCACACTGTCACAGCCCGGCTGGCCTGCGGGGTCAAATTCAATGACGAGCCATAATCCATTGCATAAAACCCGTCGGTGTGGGGTCTCGAGACATGTCACTCCCCATTTCAAACATGCAACATGACACATGGGCATCTAATGATTCTGCGCTGCACCACTCCGATGCCTTGGCCGAGTAATTTCAACTCCCCCGCTCCCTGTTAGCTGCTCCCTGCCTGGAATCCTGTCTCACTTCCCCTGCGTTTCCTGTGTTTCTAGGGAAATTGTCAGCATGAAAGAGAAGAGCAAATACAAGTTTGCACCAGCTGCTTTGCCTCTAGAGTTCAGCACTTTCTTCCAAGGTAAATGCCAAACAACCAACTCCCCCGCCTCCATCTCTGGTTGGAGGTTCGTCTGTCTCCAGTGCTGTTATCTCTCAGTTCAGGAGCCCTCCTCCTTCCCTCCCCGTGCTGGAGTGAAATGTCACCCTAACCTTTCCAGCCCTTTGCAGGCAGTTATCGTGCTTAATGACCCTTGATTTCCTCCTCCCCAGCACTGGGGGCTCTCTGTGGTGTTGAAAAGAGCAAAGTTCGTGCATCCAAAAAGCATGCTCGCGCTTCCCAGATTTCCTCCCTACAGTCGGGACCCCAGTGCTGCCAGACGGCAGCTGTTAGCCAGCAGTATGTGTTGAGAAGGTGTATTTGCATATTACCCAGTATCCCATTCTGCTTCTCATGACCCTGTATCCCAGAGGAGTGGGGACTGAGTGCATTGTTTCAAATGCGGGTGGGGAGTGAATCTAGTGCTGGCGAAAGGTACTAGTTTACCAGCCTTGGAGATTGGACCCACCTGTTTGTCCACCTAGCAGGGGCAGCAGCCAGTGTGCCTACTGCTTAATTTGAAAGACTCGCTCCTTGGGCGTCAGAGAGGAGTTGACTCTCCAGACCCGTTCAGTGTGGGCCCCCTCTGCTGAGGCTGTCTGCAAACGGGCAGGGGGTTAGTAATGTGGACGCTCCTCCACTGGGATGCTGAGCAAGTTCCACGCAGTAGCATTGGCCTGGTCATGTGTGTCAATGTCTAAATTTCTCCTGCAAGCCGTTGAACGGCTGGGTTTTGTTCTCGTTTTGCTTGGACACCAGGAAGGCTTCCTGGGGGCTTTCCTAGCTACCAAAGCCACCTCCCGTCCCTTCTGGGCCCATTCTCTGTGGGCTTGCAAGGGGAATTCCACACAGTGGTTGGAGTTCCCTTTGCTCCTTGCTTTCCTCTGACTTTTGAAACCGTCTTGCCAAAGGCGCTGTGTGCCTCTGGCTGAACCTGGGAACACCTTTACCCCACATCCCTGGGGCCGTAAATAGCCTTGTGTCAGTTTCTAGGCACGGTTCCCCCAACCAGCGAAGAAATTTCCTTCATTGCCGGAGCTGAGCGCTCGCTGTCTCGGACTCTGAGCCTGACCACGTTGACTCTTTCCACTCAATAACTTCTGTAACAAACTTCCTAAGGAACACAGCACAGTGCCGGGGGGGAGGAATATTCCTGCTTGGAACCAACAGCTCAGAGGCTGGGGATAGGCCTGGAGGTTGGGAGCCGTCTGGGGGCTTTCACTGGCAGTGCTGAGACGCACCACAAGGCGGGAGGCTTTGGAAGCACTGTAAGGGGGACTAGATGGAACGTCCTGGCTGTTTGCACAAGAAAGGGTGGGCTTTTGCGGCTGAAGGGCTGGTCTGGGACGTGGAGCTCTGCACTCAGTTCGCAGCTCTGCTCCAGACTCCCTGCACCACCTTCCTTAGCCCTTCCGTGTCGCCCCCTCTGTAAAATGGGGGGAAACGTCCTGTTCCTCCTGCCCTTTGTCTCTCCTGTCCGTGTAGGTTGTAGGCTCAGTGGGGTAGAGACTGTCTTCCTGTGTCCAGGACAGTGGGGCCCTGATCTCCGCTGGTGCTGCTATGAGCTCATTCATTTCAGCCTCCCTCCAGGAGAGGACGATGGCAGCAAAGACAGAGGGAGGGGGAACGCTGCGCATTGGAGCAGCAGTGTGGGTGGCCCCCCAGTTCCCTTCCAGCCTCCTGGTGGGAGCCTGCACTGATCAGATGGGCCAAGAGCTGGCCATGGGGGATGGCTCAGTGGCTAGCATCGGTACACGCCGTGCAGTCTCCTCACCGTTGTGTGTTTGCTGTCTGTGGCCAACCAGGCTCAACCTGGGGCCCTCGTCTTGGTGCCATCCAAGTGATGATGGAGGCTCTGGGAAGTGTGACTGACCGCACCCTGCCAGTCTCATTGGGCTCTCCCCCGAGAGCTATGGCCACCAGAAATAACCATCACTAGCAGCAGCCCAATAACATGTCTCACGAGAAAACGGGTTCGTCCTGCCCCTCAGAGTGGCATCGTCCTCCCTGCCCCAGCCAGCTGCTTCGTCCCTGAGGAGCAAGTGACTGCTTCTGGGGAGGAGGACGGGATGCCCAGGCTGCTGCTCCGTCCCATTACCGTGTCCCTCCGCGTGCTGATGGCATCTAAAGAGGAAGAGTCTTGATTGAACAGGGCGGAGCTGCTTCAGAAAGCTGTGTGTGGGGCTGTCTTTCCAGGAGCTGCAGCCTATGAACCTCTAAACTTGACCCCCTTCACTTCACAAATTAACCTTGCTGTCCTTTGTACTGGAGATGAAAAGCCCAGTGCAATCTGACCGTAAGGGGGAGAAATAGCTGGTTGCTTGCCATGCTGTAGAAATATGCTTTGGACATTTTCTTTACTTTTTAAAAGCCCCATTCCCCACCCCAGCTTGGGGATATTTTTTTTTTTTTTTTTTTTTTTTTACATTAGAAACTCAGGTCTTGGCTAACCTGCAGTTCTTGGAGGACTCTGTGGTGGCTGGAGTGAAACCTGCTTGAAGGAAAAGGATTATTTCTGTTCACTATTAAACTTTATTCTGTGCTCGCTTAACTCAAACACTGAGAAAAACAGACCTCTTTTTGAACCATTCTTGCATCTTCAGTTAAGTGCTGCTTTCCCCTCCCCACCTTCTGTTATGCTTCTTCAAAGCACACAGAATCTTGGCCTACACTTCCCCCCCCCCCCCCCGGCCCCCACCCCTCAAAAAAGTTCTGCTTGTTTTAGAAATGTCAAATCTCATTTTTCCTGTTCTTGGTGGAAGTCTTGTTGGAGGACCAGGGAGCTGGAGTAAGAGCTTTCTTAGCCTTTCATTGAAGGAGGGTTGTTTTTTTTAAGAGCTTTTCTCCCAGCTGTTTCTCGGGCATTGCAGTTAAATAGGCATTATGCAAAATAAACATAGTTTTAGACAATCTGACTTAAAACTTCATAGGTTTTGCTTCCCAGATTACCCAACCTCTTTCATTGTCCTGTACTTGGAACTCATCCAAGAACAAGACCTGAATTTCTAATGGAAAACATTATTTTTGAAAGGTTTCAGAGTAGCAGCCATGTTAGTCTGTGTCTGCAAAAAGAACAGGAGGATTTGTGGCACCTTAGAGACTAACAAATTTATTTGAGCATAAGCTTTTGTGAGCTACAGCTCACTTCATCGGATGCATGCAGTGGAAAATACAGTATGGTCCATCTTGATTATCACTACAAAAAGTTTTTTTTCTCTCCTGGTCGTAATAGCTCACCTTAACGGATCACTCTCGTTATAGTGTGTATGGTGACACCCATTGTTTCGTGTTCTCTATGTGTGTATATATATCTTCCTACTGTATTTTCCACTGCATGCATCTGATGAAAGTGGGTTTTAGCCCACGAAAGCTTATGCTCAAATAAATGTGTTAGTCTCTAAGGTGCCACAAGTCCTCCTGTTGTTTTTGAAAATACCCCTCCAGGCTTTTCTACAACACTATAAAGAAGGAAGAAAGTCTGCAAACACAATTCTCTCCCCATTTACAAGTTACTTTTTAACTAGGGTGTGAGAGGGTTGGGTTTCATGAAATATCCCTCTCCCACCATTCCCCCCCCCCACTTTTCAGCATAGCCCCTCATTTTCTAAGATTAACTTGAATTCACCAATAACTTCCTGACTAACTGGAGGCCTGTGCTATCGGAGGAAACAGAGCGGGGGGTTTACAGAAAAACCCTGGATTCAGGCACCCCTAAACTGCAGGGCTTTGTGAAATCCACATCCAAGTCTGGATACATATTTTGAAGAAGCCTTACGCTTTACTGATGAACTGAATTG
The DNA here is from genome assembly GCF_015237465.2 of Chelonia mydas. Classification (NCBI taxonomy): domain Eukaryota; kingdom Metazoa; phylum Chordata; order Testudines; family Cheloniidae; genus Chelonia; species Chelonia mydas. The sequence goes on from NC_057850.1 coordinate 257,221,235, forward strand.
AAGCTCTGTATTTTATTATGACGAATAAGCTACACAGGGTAACTCCTTGCATTGGGAGACTTTAGATTGGATCTTGTATTAAACATTTTTGGGTGGGTGGGGGTGCGTGTGTGTGTGACTGACTTACACACATGTTGGAAGTGACCAGTAGAACTCATGCATCCGATGAAGCGAGCTGTAGCTCACGAAAGCTTATGCTCCAATAAATTGGTTAGTCTCTAAGGTGCCACAAGTCCTCCTTTTCTTTTGAGCCTGGTGAGTATCTGATTAGATAACAAATGGTACTTGGATGACTAGTGCAGGGGTAACCTCCCAGGGCTCATAGTTTGGCCTGGCTCAGGATTAGCAATATCTATACAGTGCCATAGAGATACCGGGCACAAGTAAAGTCGGGGTTCCTGGCCTGTGGTGCTTACAGTCTGAATTAGACCACACGTGCAGGAGAGGACTGAGCGGCGGGGGGCAGAAATCAACACCAGGATGTTAGCGCTGCTTTTAGAAGAGGCAGCTATTCCTATGGGGACAGGAGCCCGTTTGCGTGGATTGATTGCACGTTACTCGTTGGCTACTCGGGTTTTTAATATTCTCTGTCGCAAGCTGGGGATTTATCCTCGCTGGCGCTCTCTCCTTCGCATGCTAATGGGTTTGCTCTGTGCACCACCAAGCGATCTCCCATGCAGCAAGGAGACCATAGACTCCAGATGTTTCAGTGTAGGCCTGGGTGCCCCAATGCTTTATTTACCATTATCCATTGATCACACGGCACTGGAGTATTGGATACTTCTAGAGAGGGAACAGCAAACTTCCTGTTTCCTCCGGTATCTCAGCCTCTGTTTGGTGTACTCTGTAGAGGGGTGACATTGCATCCACTCCAAGAGCCCCTGCCAGGCGCCTGATGCCAGGCTGGTGTCTCTTAGGCAGGAGGGTACCTCGCTGGATGGACCCTTCTTAAGGCTACACACACACACACAGAGGCACTTAATTTACACATCTGAGTTAGTGCCTCTGAGCTGCGAGGCTGCAGGGTTGTGGCTAGAGAACTTGCATCTGACTGCTGGGGGAAGCTAATTAATAGCCCCTTTCTAGTCATAACAGGGCAGAAAAAGCCCCTAAAACTACGCAGGGATTTTTTCTTTGACCACATGGTGTAAATCCCCTTGCCCAGTTATTTTTAGGAGGGAAAAAAGCTCTTTGCATCCGGGCTGATTTCTCACATAGCACGTTCTGTCCCAGTGCCTACTGGGAGCGAAGGCCGTAAGCACTGCGCACCTGCAAGGTTGGGGCCCTTTGCGGCACTGTTAAAATCCCTCCCTGTCCCACAAAGAATCGGGGGGCACCAGGGAAACCTCCCCTGAGCCCCACGTCCAGCAGCCCTACTAGATAATGAGCTTTCATGCCCACGCTGTGCCCGGGGACAAGCGTCTCCAGACGAGTCTTCTCGTGGAATTAATTGGCAGAATTTCCTTTGGGGGAAACCCATTTCTGGGCGGAGAAGCCTCATGGGGTTTTTAGTGGCTGGTGTTTGTATCGATGCAGGTAGCTGGGCTTCTGACCATGTGCCTGCTGGTATCTTCTCCAAACTGTCTCTTTTTTCCTTCCCTTTTCCGTAGCATCCTCCCTTCTGCCGCCAACCCACATACCCGACTCATAACCTCTCTTCTCTCGTCCATGCTCTTCCCCTTTTCAGCATCCATCCTGCTGCTTGTCTGGGGTGCTGAATGGGGAGCTGGGTTCTCATCCCAGATTGCTGTGTGGCGCTGAGGGCGGGGGGGGGGGGAGGGGGGAGGGGACATCTCCATGTGCCTTGGCTTTCTCGGCTGTAAAACGGGGGTAGTGCTAGTTAGCCCCTGTCAAGGTTCCTTCCCCCCTCTGAACTCTAGGGTACAGATGTGGGGACTTGCATGAAAAACCCCCCAAACCTATTTTTACCAGCTTAGGTTAAAACTTCCCCAAGGTACAGACTATTTTACCTTTTGTCCCTGGACTTTATTGTTGCCACTACCAAGTGTCTAACAAATATAACTGGGAAAGAGCCTGCTTGGAAACTTCTTTCCCACCAAAATCCCCCCAAGCCCTACACCCCCTTTCCTGGGGAAGGCTTGATAAAAATCCTCACCAATTTGTACAGGTGAACACAGACCCAAACCTTTGGATCTTAAGAACAATGAAAAAGCATTCAGGTTCTTAAAAGAAGAATTTTAATTGAAGAAAAAGTAAAAGAATCACCTCTCTAAAATCAGGATGGTAAATACCTTACAGGGTAATCAGATTCAAAACATAGAGAATCCCTCTAGGCAAAACCTTAAGTTACAAAAAGACACAAAAAACTGGAATATACATTCCATTCAGCACAGCTTATTTTATCAGCCATTTAAACAAAACAGAATCTAACGCGTATCTAGCTAGATTGCTCACTGATTTTTTACAGGAGTTCTGACCTGCATTCCTGCTCTGGTCCTGGCAAAAGACAACACACAGACAGAGAGAACCCTTGGTTTCTCCCCCCCCCTCCAGCTTTGAAAGTATCTTGTCTCCTCATTGGTCATTTTGGTCAGGTGCCAGAGAGGTTATCCTCGCTTCTTAACCCATTACAGGTGAAAGGGTTTTTCTTCTGGCCAGGAGGGATTTAAAGGTGTTTACCCTTCCCTTTATATTTATGACAGCCTCCCTTTGTAAAGGGCTTTGACATCTATGATGAAAAATGCTGAGATCTCAGGTACACTCCTTGCTGTCCTTAAAGGGAAATGGTCAGCTCAGACTTGGCCCCAAATGTAGGTCTTGTAAAAGCAGCGTTTAATCATAGAACCATAGGGACTGGAAGGGTCATCTAGTCTAACCCCCTGCCAAGATGCAGGATTTGTTGGATCTAAACTATCCAAGACAGATGCTTCTACAGCCTTTAAAGTGCTTGGAAATCCTCCGAAAAATGGAGGTAGAGAAGGCCAAAGCTTGGTATTAAAAACCTACAGCCAGGGCAGGCCAGAGAACATCCCCGTCAAGGATTCCTGCACCATATCCTGGCCCCAAACCCCGTAATAACACTGTGCTAAGCTATGCTGTGCCTCGACAGCACTGCAGTCTCCTCGAAGTGAAACAGCAATCCCAGCTGGATGCCCAATTACCAGCTCCCTGAACCACGCGTGTGGCATTCAGAGATGCTAACGCCACAGACGTTTAATGCTGAAGAGCTGTTTCCATGAGCTTTTTTTAAAACTTCCATTGGAAAGGGCTTTATTTAAGAAAACACCCATCTAAACCCCATCCAGGTCTTTCCTGCCCAAATAAGTTTGCTTTGGAGGGGTAGCACATGAGACCCAGAGTGTGAAACTGACTAGCAACAGAAGTGAAACTGACCGATCCCTTTGCCTCTGAAATGCAGAGATTAAACAGTGTAAAGCCACTGTTCTTTCCTTCTTACCTACCCAGGATAGTGGTACTTGTAACCCAGGTGAGTGAGTGAGTGTTTCTAGCCAGACCGTGATCCTCCTAGCTCAATCAATAGGTAATGCCAGCAGGAAGTTGTCAAGGGAAGATGTGAGGAATGATTACGTGACTTGGAGAAAGAAGCTCCAGATACAGCAAAAGGGGTGACTCACAGGAGGTGTCTTTCCTGCTCTCGAATCTCGGTGCATTGCATCTGTGTTGGTTGGATGGCTTTTAATCCATCTGTTATGCTGTTTCTCCTTTCTCCCTTGGCTTGGTACTGTTTTCCCCAGTGGAGTGTGGAACACACGCTCTGCAAAGCCTCGTGCAATGTTCTGCACAAACCCTGCTTTGCAAAGGTTGTGTGACGTGTCCTTGGTCTTTTGTATTTTGTGTACATTCAGCATTGAGCATAATGGGCCTCTGATCCTGGGTGGGCAATATCCAAGGGATTTGATAACTCAAACAGGAACGATAAAGCAACCGATATTAACTACATATACTTACCATGCTCGGTATACCTCATAACTGTGCTGGGGGCAGGGGGCAGGGTTAAGTGACTTGCCCAGAGGTACATGGGGGAGTCTGTGGCAGAGCTGGGAATTGAATTTGCCTCTCGAGTCTCCCTCCAGTGCCTGAGCCACGAGGCCTCTGATGCTACCACTAGGAGGGAAACTATTGGCAAGGAAGTAGAACTATCGGCAAGTCGTGTAGATGCAGGTTGTGACAAACCCGGCTTTCGGTCCTGCCTTTCTGCGCAGAGGCCCTATTGTGGGGGAGAGGGGAGATGAGTTGTGAGCTAACAGCCCATCAGCTTTGTGTCCCGCAAGGAGAGTGTTGAAACGTGGCGTCCTGTGAGGCGAGTTTGCACCGGCTCCCCTAGTGGGAGCGCCTGGGTCAGACCTTGTGTGTCCGGTCAGAGACCGGCGGCCGAGAGCTCCGCGGGTGCCGGGGGGGAACGGGAGGGCTTGGCCTCTGTTTCGTGCATCGCTCTGGGCCTGCTGGGACTTGGAGCGGTTTTGTGGTCCCTGGGAGAGGCCGGGCTGGGGACTGGACATGCTCCAAGGACTAGAGATCAGGGTCATGTGCCATTGGTCTCGTCCCCACCTCCCCCAGCAGTCGCCGTGCCCCTCGCTAGGAGGGAAATGCTGCGCTCACCTCCCGGCTCGGCGGGAGAAGGAACCCGACCCTCTTTGGCTTGACACGTGAATGTCATGCTAGCCCAAGGCACCGAGCTGGCAGCACTGGCTGGATGCAGGGCAGGTTTCCCCCCACGCTGCCTCAGCCTGACCTGCGGGGTTGGGGGAAGGAGTCTTCTGGCCTCATCAGTTCCTGGCTTCTCCGCTGAGTCTGCCAACAAGGGGCAGCTGATGGAGGTGGCAGCATACGTGCTGGCCTGGGACGCACGCGGTGGCTGTTTGGGGCAGTGGAACCCCATAAGGGGTGGCCAGGTTGGGTATGGAACCAGGTGTGGGCAGAGCCAGACCAGAGGAGGAGAATGTTCCCCTCTCCGACCGACCGCCTCTGCAGGGAAGGGTCCCCGCACCAGCTTCGCACAACAGCCTGCTTCCAGGCGGTCCAGGGCCCTGAGTGATTTACTGGTGCTGGCTGGGCAGTCCCTGGCCCGTCCGCCGTTAGTAGCCCTTGGCGTGAGCACTGAGGGGCTCAGGAGCGGGTCGCTCGTCTGTTTATATCCTCCCGGGGTCTTGCCTGTAGGAAACTGGGTTTGGGCTTCCTGGAGGCGAGATGCTGCTTCCCAGAGTAGCTACACCGTGAGCGCTCTCTCCCTGCACGCATGCCCCGAGTGCCCGTGAAGCTCTGTTTGATCCGCGCGCTCTGGGCTGGGTTTGACGCCGGGAGGGTTTCGCCGTTGGGCACCCGTTAGAATGAGAGAATTCCCCACCCCTCTGTCCCCCGACATCCCTATCACAGCAGGACCGAGGGAGCGTTCCCACCCAACAGCCGTACAGCTCTGATCTGGGGAGGGCGTTAGCTAATGCAGCCCCTCTCCCTCCCTGCACGGGCCGGGCTCCCTCCCATATGTTCCCAAAGGTCGATTTAAATAAGAGCGTGTTTGCCCTTCAGTAGCATCTTCCAGCCAAGGAGCAGGGGGTGAGCTTTCCAAATAGTGAGTGAAGAGCTGAGGGGAAAGCTGTGTCAGCCTCCTCTTACAGATGGGGAAACTGAGGCTCAAGGCCACGCGGTGAGTCAGTGGCAAAACTGGAAATGGGACTCAAATCCTTGGTCTCCCAAGGGCCACTAGCGCCCCAGCCTAGCTGGCATGGGCTGCTTCACCTCTGGAGACACGGAGGTGATCTGAGTGTGCCCTAAATTACTATTTATAATGCGTAGTGTGGTAACGCCTAGAGGGGCAACCCAAATGAGGGCCGTGTTGTGCCAGGCCCTGAACATACACCCAGTGAGAGCCAGTCCCTCTCCCATAGAGCTCCCAGTCTAAATAGACACAGCAGAGAAAGGAAGTCATGTCATCATGGCTTTACTGATGGGGAAACTGAGGCACCAAGTGACAAAGATTCTGATACAAATCCCCGGGAAGTCTTTCCATTGATTTCAGCAGGCATTGAATCAGCCCCCCCCCCCCTCCCCCCCCCCAGATAGGTGCTTAATCTCCGGCTGACAGGCTAAACTTCTCTCCTCTCTCGCCCTCTGCAGGGAGCTTCCAGGATGAAGGGCAGCTTCCTGAGGCTCTCCAGCTGCGACTCATCCACCTCTTTGGAGCCATTATCTCTGGAGCCAAGGTAACTCGTCCCTAGCCCTTGTGGTCCCCTCCTTCCTGAAAGCCAAGCTCGGCTCCTGGGGAGGGAGAGGTGGGCGGGGAAGCGGGCGTGGCCATGTCTGATAACCAAGCATGGGGATTCCACACCCCTTCCCAGAGATCTTTAAGGACAGGGGGGCCGAGCACCTGCCGGGGATGGTGTAGGTTTTTTGTGGTCCTGCCTCAGGGTACGGGGGCTGGACTAGGCGACCTCTCAAGGTCCCTTCCAGCCCCACATTTCTAGGACATAAAAGCAAACTGCTTGGATCCCTTCTGCATTTGTCTCGTGTTGTATGCTCACCCCCACTTGCCACCCCCCACCTGGCGGGATGTTCTTTGTGAGCAGGGGAGGTGCAATGTGCAGCTGGCTGCATTCGGCCGGCCTGAAAGCCCCACAGGAGCCAGTGCTGCCTTTAAATGTCCCTTGTGTTGTTTTAGGGGAAAAATACTTTTATGGCAGCAGCGCTTACGGGCCCCAGCAAGATCGGGGCCCATTGTGCTAGGTGCTGCGTGCACATATAGAGAGTCCCTGCCCGGATGCGGTCACAGGTCAGCCAGGCAAGATGGAGGGAGGGAGAGGATGTTATCCTCATTTTACAGGTGCGGGGCTCAGGCCCCGAGAGACCGTGACACCGATACTTAGCCACCTGGAGGCAGTATGGCTCAATGGATAAGGGCCCTAGATTGGGAATCAGGAGACCTGGTTCGTATTCCCAGCTCTGCCCCAGACCTGCTGTGTGACCTTGGGCCCGTCACGTTCTCTCCCTGTGCCTCAGTTTCCCTGTCCATAAAATGGGGATAATGATACCGATCCTCCTGTGTGATCTAGGGATGAAAAATGCAATATGTCATGTCGACACACTTGGCCCTGATGGGCATTCGGAATCCTGCCTTTGCCGAGCGTAGGGCTGAAAACAAGCGTTCCCGGTGTCTGGCCTCGCTTCACCCTGCGGGGCCCCATGGGTCTGGATCTCTCGTCCCATCCACCACATCTTTATTACTGGTGGGGAGGGTGATGCGGGAAGAGATGAGAGCACCGCTTGGATTTGGGTCCTGGGAGGAGCCTATGGCAGCTCCTGGTGCTTTAGGAATACAAGAGGGGGGAGGTAGGGATTGTGGGGCACTGGTTGTCTGAGACAGATTTGCAGTGGGTGCACTCCAGATATTGCAGATACCTTCCTTCAGTCTTCCTATTGTCCTCCTGTTCTCTCCTTTTCTTCCCCATCCCCACTCTGCTTTCCTCCCTGTAGGCTGCAGCCAGTAGAGGGCGACGTGATCCCATGGTTTTTTACCCTGACTGCGTTACTGCCCTCTACTGGACAGCATTTGCAGGACAGACCCAAGCCTTGAGCGTTAGACAGATGAGCCCCAGTCCCACGTGGTCCGACGCTCTTGCGGGAAGCTAGATTGTGCTTGCAGAGGGTGAGTCTCTGGCACCTGCTTAAGCCCAGATTCCCAACCCCTTGTGCGTGAATCGCACCGCCCGTGAGCCTGCTGAGCGCGGTGTGCGTGCGTTTCTGCGCAAGGCCCAGCGTGCTGGCGCTATCCCCACCGTGGGTCTGAGAATCTGGGCTCAAGCCCCTGCCCGCATCTGGTCTGGGCTTGGTTTCCTGGGGTGCCATCTAACGGGGCTGCTTGGTTCCGACAGCAAAACGCCCTGCAGGTGATCACGCCGGCCTCCGTTGAGGCCCTCATGCTGGTGCTCAGACAGTGGTGCTCCCCACGGAATGGAGACACCAAGGACCCCAAGCTGCTGCAGCTGACCTTGAAGAGCCTGGTGGGAATGATTCACATCCTGCACGCCAGCAGCCCGGGCCAGCGCAAGGTGGAGATCAGGACCATCTTGGACAGCTACTTCAAGGTCCTCAACTCAGATCAGCCCATGGCCTCTCTGGAAGGCTCGCCGGCCACTCGCTGGGAGGAGGGGATGATTGCTCTCAGGGTGAACATGCTGGGTAGGTCGCTCTGGGAGGAGCTGGGCCTGGAGTTCGGGGGGTGGGGAGGCGGACAGGGCGCTGGGGTGGCGAGTTTTTCCCGCACAAGAGGGGTACGGTTCCCTGACCGTGCACCATGCGGATGGGAGCCGCTGGGGTAGTGGAATGAGATGAGGCTGTCCCTGGGGTTAGTCCCGTAGTCCCTAGCAGGGCGATGCAGGCTGCTCTGTCTCCCAGGGCACCAGGGCAGTGTGGCTCGGCCGCTGCTGGGAGGGCTAGTGAAGACCGGACATGGCTGTCCACCGGATGTTAACCACCCTGGCTAGCCCTGCCAGAGGAGGGCTCAACCACGTGTCATCTCTTCTTCACCTGCTATTATGCTGGGCTCAGCACCAGCTCGCGTGCCCCTGGTGCTGACTGAGGCAATGCTGCCTGACGTAGGCAAGGCCTAGCCATTCATCTGGCCTCTTAAAGTGACTGCCTCTCTCCATTGGGCACCTCTCTGGGAGGAGAGGACGATCTCCATACCCTGCTAGAAATTAGGCACCTGCCACTTCCCAAATTCCCTTTTGTCCCCCCAGGAGCTCTGGGGGTGGGTCGTGTGCAGCCTGCTAACCCAGCTATTGGGAGTGCTAGATAGTCCCAGCCTCCCGGGTGTCACTTGCATGGCCCTTGGGCCTTATTTCTGCTCCTCTCCCCACGAGTCTGCCATGGAGCGAGGCTCAGACGCTGCTCCCCTATCGGCTTGTGTTGATGGATGTCTCTCTTCCTCTCGCCTTCAGATGCAATTCCGGAAATGCTGAATTGTGGCGACCGGCCAGTCCTGCAAGCCATGTTCCTCAGCAACAACTGCTTCGAACACATCATCCGGCTGATCCAGAACAGCAAGGTACGCTCCCCGGCGCTCTCGGGTCGCAGGTGGCGGGGGAGGGACCTCTCCGAGTGACCTCCTACCTGGAAAAACCTGAATCGGGTCCTTAAGCTTCAGGGCTGGTCTCAGCAAGGAGACTTGTTCTAATACCGGGCAGGTAGAAGTCACGGAATGAGCCAGGCACTCTGCGGGAACTTGAGCTGTTGACTTTGGGTTGCTCTCGTCCCCCAGAAGCCAGTAACCGTCTCTTGAGTCAGACCCCCCACCCCCACCCACCCCTGAAGATCCAGGTCTGTCATGCTGTAGTACAATAGATCAGCCAGCTAATGACGAGGAAGCGGAGAGGCCGTTGTTCTGGATTGTGTGCCCTCTCCAAGAGGAGTCCATAATTCCTGTGTTACACGTCCACCCGGACCCACTCTGCGTGTATGCTGTAGCCTCAGCTTCACCCTAGATCTGCGTTTTGTCATTCGGCTTGCATGCTGTGTGGGGCAGAGACTGTTTTCCTAGGCGTATGCACCACTTAGCATCCTGAGAGGCTACCACAACGCACGGGTCCTCACCATTATTGTGGTGCAGGCGTTGTTCCTCTTACACTAAGGTCCTGACCACCAGTGCACATTCAAGATTCCAGTCCACTTTTCCCAGGAGTAGGACTGTCAACGCTGCTGCCCTGGCCAAATTCCAGCAGGGCCCTAAGCTCCTTGAGTATTTTCACTTGCGATCAGCATCCTTCACCTCCTGTCCTAAGCTGCTGCGTAGTGTTCCTGTGTGGTGTTAACCAGCACACCCTAGAAGTGGCCACGTGTCATGGCACGTGAAAGTTGATCCCGTGTTTGGCCTTGTGTGTTAATTTCAGGATCTTTCTTACTTGTTGCTAATGGAAGAGGTGGAAAGAGCCCAGCTAGGTTTTTGATCCCCAGGCTGCATGTGCAGAGCAGACAATTGGGAAAGCTCTGTTAACTTGCTTACTGAGCGGGTTTGCCCTGGAAATGCGATGGGCGAGGGTATGGAGCTGCCACACTCCTATTTCTAATCGGAACCCGGAGTTCCAGCCCAGATGCCTGCAGTTGATTCACCTGGCTTTATTTGGAGGTCACTTTTTATTCATCTCACCATTAATTTGAAGAAAAAGGAAAAGGAAAAAAGACATCATCTTTGCTCTTCATTTTGTGCGGTCTGTCCTGCTGCAGTAGATCTTTGTGGCCCAGCAGTTTGCGTGGCGTACAGTGCTTCCCTCCACTCAGGAGCTCTGCGTCCGTTCATCCATCTCGCTGAAGTTTCCAAGTCCAGGGAGAACACGCAGGCCTGGCTTTGGCCCGGCGCATGTTCGTTCTGCCTGGAAAACCCCTTAAATCCTCACTTGTACACAAAAGGAAGATTTACAGCCATTCATAACAAACCGAAAGCCGGACCCTGCTGGAATCTTGCTCTCCCTCTCGCCCGTGTGTTATTTTTAACTTCGGTTTAAACAAACCAGGTGCGGGTTGGCTGGAATTTTCCCATTTACGGCATTGACCGGAGTGGTGGCTCGGAACACGCACTGTTCACGCGTGTGTGCCCCCGCCAGGTGCCCCCTGCCCATGTTTGGCATTGAGAGCGCATCTCGGCTCCCTCTCTTCAAAAACTGGCGCTCCAGGGGGGCTCTTCGTTCAGCAGCTTCAACCAACAAGGTGCCGCTGGGGCCAACCCTGAATCTCAGTGACCACCAGTGGTTGCTGTTGCAAACGCTTGCAGCTGAAGAGAGGGTGTCTTTTCCCTAGGAGAGGCTGCAATTGGCCATGGCACCAAGTAGATTCCTAGATCTACAAGAAGCTACACCTGAAGCTGCTTCTGTGGCAAATGCGAGGGTGCCTTGCAACAGGCGAAGATGTGCGGGTGAACGTGGCTTGGAATTGGGGGAGGGAAACAGGCAGGCACTCAAATACATTGAGGAGTAGCTGCGACACTCCCTTAACCAGCACTTCTTCCGTTATTAAAATCCAGGCCGTCGGGGGAGCATTCTGAGCCCTTCGCAGCCCTGCCCGGGCTTTCGTCCGTTCTGAGTGTTTCCGAACTTACGCTCCCAGCCCCGGGAGCCCACCTGTCAGAACGTCGCTCGCGCCGATGAGCGCCGCAGCCCTGGATCTTGGCCACCGGTGGTGGAGAGCTAACGGATTAACGCGGGGGGGGGGGGGGGGGGGGGGGGGCGATTGTTTGGCAGGTCCAGAGCCATTCACCTTATTGAAGAGGGTGCTTGGAGCTGTATGTTTTGTGATGGGCTTCATACACAGTAATCAGCCCTTGGCAGGGGGATAGATGGTGGCATAACCCTGCTCTAGGGGGTCTTGGTGGGGGCAGGGTGAGGCAGAGAGGGGGAGTGACTTGTCGGAGGCCACGGAGGCAGCCTGCAATAGAGGAAGGATGCGAACTCAGGACTTCTTGACTCCCAGTGCTGTGATCGGGTCCCGCCTCTCTTTTGTGCCCTCCAGGTGTTCCTTTGTCCCAGCACGGCTGGAATAGCGCGCGTGTTACACGACTTCTTTGGCACAGGCTCGTGTCTGCAGCAGCCACCACCTTGCCTTGGGCATGCTTGGAGTATCTGCCAGGGTGCTATAGACCTGCAGGCCGGTGATAGTGGAGGTGTTTAGAAGAGCCCTGAACACAGCCAGCTAGGACGACTCTCAGCCTCGAAGGACGAGCAGCCCCGTGTTGGCTGTGGCTCAGAGCTCCCGACCAGACTCTTTCAAAGAATCAAGTGCAATTAAATGGTGCTCTGCTCCCTGCTGCTCCTTGCTCCCCCAGGCCCGCGGGATCAATCTTCGGGGATGCTAACAAGATTTTTCCACCTCTCTCCGTCATCTGTTGTCATCTCCAGCTGCGGCCGTTGCCGGGGAAATTGCAGCCCGGTCTGGTCCTTGGCAGAACTGCCGCTGAGCGAGGAGCTGCTGGCTACTCTCTGTGCGAAGCAGGCTGCTGCTGGGAGTCGTGGGAGCAGGGGAGGGTAACTTATACCAGCCAACATTTACCATGGGCTTTTTAAATGCAAGGAGCAGGCTACTCTCCAGTGCTCCTGGGGGGCTCAGTGCCGCTCAGTCGTGACTCCGGTGGCCGAGGGAGGAAAGCAGGACGGCAACGTGAGGTGTTGGTCCACGTGTCCTTGTCCTTCCTCTCCGATCCCATCTGCCGCCAGCTCGACGCAGCAACTCGCGGACTGGCTGCGTCACTTAGACTCCAGATTGCTTTCGGGACCGTTATATGGGCACCCTAGCAGGCGACCCAAGTCCCCATTTGTGCTGAGCAGCCTCCTGTAACCATCTCCCTTTGATCTTCCTTCCGCAGATCCCTACGTGATTCCTCCTCCCCTCTTGCTCTCCGGGGTTCCCCTATCTTCCCTTCCCAGTAACGCACTGCTGCCCCCTCAGCGCGCCAGCCCCAGAACCCAGTGCCTCTGCATTCATCTGCTGGTGGGCTGTGCAGGGGGAAGTTTCCTTCAGAGGCTTTGCTGCCTTGCTACAAACAGTGATGCATCATCTTTCCCCTGCTGGCTTCAGAGCTCAGTTACGCTGATTGCAGTGGAATGGTTCTGGTGCTGTGCTGGTGTCACCGTGGAGAGAAGAACCTCACTGCTGATAGTTCAGAGAAGGGCCTGTTTTTCCTGTGTCCTGATCTTTGCTCCCCAGATGAGACCATCTTTCCTTCCTCTGTCCCCCAAAAGCTTGGACAGAGACCGAGCCCTGGAACCTGGCACAGAGCAAGACTCATTTTGAGACTCATTTTTTTTACAAGGCATTCCGATTCCTCTGATCCTTGCTGGTTTCTGCCCAGCCTTACCATACTGGAAGAGCCAGAGAAGACAATGACAATCCGGTTCTTGAAAGCAAATTGATTCAGGCTGGTCGATGGGGCCAGACTGACGCTCTAAATTGCGGAGCTCTGTATTATCCCCGTGGCCAAGACTGGAAGAGTTCAGGCTTCCCCACGCACATGCTGCCCCATCCACATTCCTTGTCTCTGGTCTGCGCCGTAGAGGCGGACGGCAAAGGTGCCGGTGGCGGTCTCTATGATGTGCATGGCAGCTCAGTAGGAGCTGGATTCAGATTCCCTCCCGAACTCTCTTGGCAGATGCCACTGACCTGCTGACAGCGGGGGTTACTGAGTCGCTACTTACCCGGGAGGCCTTTGGGTCAGTGACCTGGAGGGGAACGCTCCATTGCTGGTTCCCAGGAACAATTTCCACCAGGCTGTTTTACAATCCTCCCACAGCATTAAGGTTTCAGGATCTGCCTTGTTGCCCCCCACCCCCAGCCAGGCTCTACCCTGCCATTTGAAGTTAGTGCACAGGAGAAATGCCAGCTGCTCTGATGGTGCAGAGACGAAACTTCACAAACCATATGTCAGAGGCAGGCTGCGGACCAGAGTTCAGAACCTGATCCAGGGCCCGCGGGGGACAATGTCTTTCCCCCAGGCGCTACCCCTGCACCCTCTGGCTCTGGGGGGTTGCCCAGGTTGGAGCTGTGTCCCAGCGATGATGCAGCGGAGTTGAAAGTCCAGCTGGTTACTCCTGCGCTCCTAGGTGTGCCTGTCCGTTGTGTGCTTAACCCTCTCTCTCTCTCTCCTCCTTGGCTGACGTAAGCTTTTCTGACCCCCTTTTCGACAGCTCTACGTGAGCGGGGCGCGTAAAGCGGATGAGACGGGGAGCGAGCTCGCCGCACGCTTACTGACCGAGAGCGATGTCCAGAAGGTATTGCACGTCACTGGTGGCGGCCAGGGCAACGCTCAGGCTCTGGCTGCTTTCGTTAATTTCTTTTCCGCTGCAACAAACCGGGTGATGTCAGCAGCGCCGTCAAACCCAGGAGGGGGGAGGGGAAGGGGACGGGGACACTTTTGCCCGTGGCTCTGTGCCCAGCTGTCAGGCAAGTTCACCCTGCACCATCCAGCTAGAGGTGGGAAGGAAAATAGGACCTGAGCCGGCCCAGTGCCTGTTGGCTTGGGTGGGGATTGCGCATCCAGAATGGAGGGTGAGATTTTCATCTTTGCTTGGTGCTTTCTGTCCCCAAGGGCTTGGCACTGATGGGGAAACTGAGGTGCAGCCCCAGGGGCTGGCAATGGAGTGAGGTGGGTGCCTGGCAGGCCCCTGTCTAAACCATACAACCTCGCCCTTCACCCGCCCCGCTAAAATTAATTTTGCCTGCACACAGACCGGGACTAGATCTCCTAGCAGAGCCGACAGTTATGGATGCACTCCACCCGTAGTACTGTAGTGCCTCCCAACAGGCCTAGGAGCGAGACAGACAGGCCGGTATTCTCCTCCCCTCTTTACAGATGGGGAAACTGAGGCAGAGTGCTGCATGGAGTCCGAGAGTCAGTCATGAAGTTCAAGGCCAGAAGGGCCCCCCAGATCATCTGCTCTGGCCTCTAGCATGACACGGGCCACTCCCATCAGCACACCCAACCGAAACTGAAATGAGACTGAAGTATCACAGTCCGCAGGAGACTAGACTATGATGGGCCACAAGCATAGACTATTGGGGACCAAGGTGTCCTAGTGCCCGATGCCCCTGCAAAGGCAGAGATACCCAGAGAACCCTAGCAAGTGCCCTGCACTCCAGAGGAAGGCAATCCATCCTTCCCCAAGGTCACTGCCAATCTGAGCTGAACTGAACCCAGATCTCCTGGGTCCCAGTCCAGTGACTTCCCCGCCAGGCCATCCTGTCCCCTCCCCATCTTGCCGGCCCTTCAGTGCCTGCTTTGGGAGCCAGGGTGGATTTTAAGTTATGATGGCACAGCACGACTGGCCCCTGCCGTAGTCTTGTGCCCAAGGAAGGTCTCCTGTACCCCACGGCTAGGTGAGGAAGTAACCCAGCCACCTCACCTCGCCGATGGCTTTGCAAGGCTCTTTGAACCTGCTCTTGGCTTCCTTCCTGGGTGCAATAGCATAGGAAAGGGAGCAGCAGACGCTTTCCAAGGGGCATCATGTTGGAGCAGTTACTTACCCTGCTGTCTTCCCCTGTCTCTTTTTAAGACAGAAGATGGATTCAGAGGCTAAAATATGGGGTCGGGGGGGGAGATCCACCGTTCCATTTGGACATCCCTGGCGCTGACATCCCTGGTTTGTGCAAGGTGATGGCACTTTGGGAATGAGCCTGCACCAATCACGTGTGTGTGTGTGTGCGTGTCGAGCTAGTCTCACGTCCGTCGCTCTGAATACGTCCTGGCTCGCCTGCGGGGGTGGGGAGGGGGGATAGCGCAGTCGCCCATTGGATCCAAGAGAGCCGTCCAGCGAGGGCTCACTGTTACATGCTTCTCAGCCTTCCAGGCGCGTGGCAACTGGGGCGCAGGAGGGCAGGCTCCATGGAGGCTTAGAAAGGGGATATCTTAAGTAACCAAAGCCCATCAGGTTGCCGGCCGTCAAGCCTGCAACCCTGGTGCCCTCCTGGGAGTAGATTTCCAAGCGGTGTTGTCAGGAAGGCTGGGCCCAGACCTGTAAGGTGCCAAGCGTCCGCGAATCCCACCGATTTCCATGGGGGTGGATGGGTGTGCAGCACTGCCATGAGAGGCGCAGAGGACCCAGCAGGATCCGGCCCGTAAAATCCACCTTTGCATTGAATACGCCCCGTCCAAATGTTATGTCGAATTGAACGTCTTCTAAAATGGACCAACCTGTAGTGAGGTCCATCCTTCCTCCCCTCGAAACCCAGACACTTGGGGCACCGCAGTTCAGGAGAAACAATCCAGAGCACGCGCCAGATCCTCAGCTGGTGTGAACAGGCATCGCTCCATTGAAATCAGTGTAGCGCTGGCGGTTAACGCCAGTTGCCCCTAGGTGTCTTGGGTTGCTCCCCCACTGGGGCTATTGAGTGATTGGGGGGGTGGTGTCTCTGTCCCCTCCTAGTTCTAAGGGCCCCCTTG
This sequence comes from Chelonia mydas, assembly GCF_015237465.2. Classification (NCBI taxonomy): domain Eukaryota; kingdom Metazoa; phylum Chordata; order Testudines; family Cheloniidae; genus Chelonia; species Chelonia mydas. Next base: position 257,237,130 of record NC_057850.1, read on the forward strand.
CGTGAATGGCCTGGAGTAATTCTCCTGCAGCCTGTGCTTATAAATGGCGTCTCCCCTGCCCCCCCCCCCCCCCCACACACACACACACACTCACACACTCCCTGGCCTTGTTCCTGATTCGAGATTTGACATGTATTTTTTTTTTTTTTTAGCAGTAGATGGAGTCTCCCCCACCCCCTCGGTGGGAGGCTCTGACCTGTGTTCCCATTTTCCCCTTCCTTATCAGCTTGGTAGCTAGGGAACCAAGAGAGGTTTTCAGAAGCCGGGGGCTGGGCCTAGGCAGACAGGCTCTTCTGGCTTTGAAATTGAGCGGCAACTTCCGGGAGAAGCCACTTAGACTGTCCTTCCCAAGGAAGGGAGCAAAGATAATCTCCTAACAAAGGAAGGCAGGCCTGGCCAGATGGAACAGCTGAGAGGTATTAACAGCTGGTGGCTCACAATACAATTTAATTACAGAAAACCAAGGGAGCCGTAAAATGTTCCCTCTCCCTTCCGGGCTCCTTGCTGGCATCTGCGGGAAAGCTTGTCGTTTGGTTTTATACTTCTCCCATGTTTGCAACATGCATGCGCATCTTGGGAGCAGGTTTTGTGGCTTTCCCCAGGCTGAGGGTGGGTGGGGCCAGAGAAACCCTTGCACAGCTCAACCGAAAAGGAGTTCTCTGAGGCTAGCCCTCTCTCTCCTCCACCTTCGCATGCTTCTGGGACTGGGTGGGAACAATCCCTAACCAGCTGGCCTGGGGACCTCTTGATCTGTTTATGCCTCTGGGCCGCTGGAGGTCTGCAGAACCCTCCTTGGGTGTGAGCTGAGTGAAAGTTTTTGAGACCCTGAAGGGGGGCCTATGGGGGAATGACCCAGGTCGGATGAACAGACCAGGGGAACCCCGCACTGATTCACTTGATCAGCATCTCCTGGTTTGAGTGGGATCTTGTCTTTGTTTCAGGCCCTTCCCGTCACCAGCTCCTTCCCTCCAAGCCCTGCATTCCCTCCAAGCCCTGCATTGCCGCGGCTTGGTGGCCCCCCAGTACTGCTTCCTGCGTTGTTCGGTAGTGGCGCTTTGGCAACCCAGCCTCGGTTTGCATGCAAGGCATGACAGGTCCCCTTTCCATTGCATCTCGTAGGAGGGAGGGTTCCTTACGGCTCTGAGGTGGGGGACGGCCGTAGTCACTCCATGTAAGCTCTGCTACTTGGCTGCACCGATCTTTATTTTACAGGTCACTGGGCGTTGCATCTTGAGCGGCCCTGGCTATTGCAGGGATAGGAAAAGCCTCCAGTCCAAAAGATTAGACTCCTGGAATTGACCCAGTCTCCCTCTTTCTTACCAGAAATATCCTGTCCCTTTCTGGGCAGAAGGGAAAATTAATAGAGGTTCCTTCCCCCCCACCCCCGTTTGAGCTGGGGTTTTAAAGCCTTGATAAACAAAGGGACACAATGGAGCATTGGGCCGGAAGGCTGAAAGCCGGGGGGCATGTCTCAGCGTTCGCTGGGGGGTGGCTGTTTTCCACAGGAAGGGTGGGGGCGGGGTCTCAGGGCACGGCGACCCTGCCCCAGATTATGGAGAAAAGGGAAAGCCGAGCCCAGGACACGGAGGTGGCGTTTGCCCGTTTTGCCCCTCTCTCGCATGTGGAGCCGCGTTGCTCCGACACCTCCCTTCTCAAATGCCCCAGAGGCTCGAGCAGTCCTAGGCCTCGGATCCTGGGGCACAAACCTCCCTTCCGGGGCTGACCTGTGAGCGGTGGCGGCGTTTTCCACGAAGAACCACTCCCCTCCTCAGCTGGCCCATGGCTGGGATCCTGCCCCCACTGAAGTCAAACCCCTGCTCATGGCAGCGGGTGCAGGAAATCTCCGATGTCTGGCTTGTCCTCTTCCGGGGTGGTGTGGCCAATGACAGGAACTACCTGTGGTCCTGGAGGCAGCAGCTTTGTGTACCTCTATCTACCCCTGTTCCTGCTGTCCCCTCTCTGGTTCTGCTGGGCATCATCCAGGGATGCCCTGCGCTCTGTCTGGCAGGGCCCTGCTCCTTCTGTCCTCCAGATGTTTCCTCTTGGTGCTTCTGTGCATCTTTCTCAGACCACACTCCACTGTCTAGCCGCCCCTGTAGGGGAAAAGACCCAACCTGGGAATAGCCCCCTGAATCTCCCCTGCCCCCGAAGGGATCTCAGGATCACAACAGAGCCTGGATTAAAGGCAGGTCCATTCCCTCTTCCTTCCCAGCCCCTACTGGTTAATGGTCTTCCATCGGCCTAGCCCCCTAGGAGCCTTAAACAGCCCCAGGGAGAATGGATCTGCCCTGAGGGGCAAGGCCCGGTTGGACTGAATTTCTTTGCAAGCTAAAGCAGCAGATGAAGGCGGGGGCACGGAACGACCCCGCTACCCTGTGGTCATCTCCTGTACCCGTCGGGTGTTTGCCTTCAAGGAGCGCGTTACCGTGCGGTCCCTAGCAGTGACCTGCAGAGTTTAATATTAAACGGGTGGATCTGAGCCCCACATCTGGAGTCTGGATTCTCCCAAAGTTTGGTGAGGGAGGTGGGGGTTATCTCAAATAAATAGCATGCTCCCCAACCTGCAGTCGTAAATCCTGCCTGCCAAGGAGAGTCTAGTCCCTGGGATTCAGGTGGGGCAGGGGACATGAGACCCTTCCTTCCTGTAGGTCAGGTCCAGCTGTGGCACTGTATGGGTCTCTCTCCTATCTGATCCTAGGCGTCCTATAGCCCCAGCTCCTTTGGTGGCTCTGGGTAAGTAGGGGTGAAAAGTTTGGCATCTGCAGAACGAGGATTGTCCCACCTGCCTGTGGCCAGACGGGTTTGCTCAGGGATGAGGCTGAGTGAACTGGTGGTTTCTCCCCATCACCGACGCCATGCAAAGAGAGGAAAAAGCCTGGCAGCTCCCTGTTGGCCAGTGAAAGGTTCACGTTCTGATTTCTCTGAGGTGTCGGGTAGGCGCAGCTCCTGTGGTTGCTCAGGCTGTCAGCGGCTTAGAGGGTCTGAGCTCGGATCTCGCACCGGTACACGAGTGTGCTTGTCAGCCCTGCAGCTACCAACGCGACCTGACCCAACTTGAAGCTCTTCTCTGCTCAGAAGCCCCCGGTGTGACTTTGTAGTTCAGGGCTTGACTTGGAGGAGCTGTGAAAACAGGGACAGATTGGCCTGCCAGTCCAGCGGATTTTAATAGGCCGGGGTCGCCACATGATCGTCACTCGCTTTCTCCCCTGTCTTTAGGTGTTCGACAGCAGTTCCGACGCCATCACGGTTCATGCCATCAGAGTGCTCACCTCCATCATGAGCAATTCGCCGTCGGCCAAGGTAAGAAGCGGGGAGGCTCAACCCCCTTTGGGGTTCTGCTTGGTTGTGAGGATGCAGTGATGGAGGAGTGCGATGAAACGTGTAGGTGGAAAGGGAGCTAGTTTTGGCAAGTGGATTGTGCACACTGGACTAAGACTTGGGAGACCTGAGTTCAAATCCTGGCTTTGCCCCTGGCCTGCTGGGTGATCTTGACCACGTGCTGTCCGTGTTTCTGGGAGTTTGGGCGACTAGTGCTTCAACGGCACCGCACCTGGTAAGAAGCGTCTATAGGATGAGGCCCTAGGATTGGACTTGAGAGCTCGGTGAAGAATCGCCACACAATTCAGTGGGCTCCTAGGCCTTGTCTACACTGGCGGCAGCGTGTAGGGTCCATGTAGCGATACGCCGCAGTGGAACGCGGGCTGCGTGCATGCTGCAGTGTGTAGCTACACGGGGGCAGTGAAAGGCTCTGGTGGGGACAGGCAATGGGGAAAGGGTCCGGCAGCGGGTAGGCAGCAGGACACTACATTGCTTTAAAAAAAGAAAAAGGGAAAAGTGTGGATGGGGAGGCACCGTTTGAGAGCGTAGCGAGTCATGCAGGGTACCTACCCTACGGTTCTGGTGGGTCTAGACTCTACTCACCTAAGTCGTGCTGTTTAGGCTGCACGCTCCCCAACACAGCTATATATATGCTCCATGCCACCGGGAGTGTGCCGTGTAGACACACCCTTCTGAGTGGCTTTGAACAAATCCTACCAGGTGGCTGTTTTTTAACTCCCATTCACGGAGTCGGACCTGGGTTTGGTTTGGCTCGGCTCAGGTTTGGTTGTACTCAGTGTGTTCGGGTTCAGTTCCGGATCAAGCCACCGAAAAACGGTAACGGTGACCAGTTTGGACCGGTTCCAATCAAATTCCAGTCAGCGTGGAAGTGCATTGAAAAAAGCGAGTTGAAACTTAAAACTGAAACGCTTTTTTTTTTTTTTTTTAACCATTTATTTTTTTAACTTTACGTGATTTTCCTAGTGGTTTTTTTTTTTTTTTTTTTTTTTTTTTTTGCCTGGTCAAATCAGCGGGATTATTTATTTTTTGTTAGGAACCGTTTGAGCAAATTAAAACAGCATCTGCTAATATTTGCTCTTTCTTGGGCCTCTGCCGTGAAGGAATAAATCGGAGTTTGGAGCCTGGGCCCTGCCTCAAGTGGGGCGCCTGGAGGGACGAGCTGCCCCAGGTGGTGGGATATTGATCTTAAAGTACGCAGACCCTTTATTTTAGCTGGTAACCCCAATTTTTTTTCAGTTCAGGTTCTAGATAGGACAAACGTATGGTTTTAGTTTGGTTCCAGTTCAAGTAAAAATACCTTTTGAATGGTCCCGGTTCCACGCCCTGTCCGTCACCCCTGCCCTGTGCTTGGGTGTACGGGGCCAGGGCATGCTCTTAACATGGACACGTGTCTTGCTTCCAGGAGGTGTTCAAAGAAAGGATCGGCTACTCCCACTTGTACGAAGTTTTCAGGAGCCAGAGCCAACCCACCGCCCACCTGCTTGAGGAGCTTCTGAACATGGTAAAGACGGAGCTCTGCTGCGGGGCGGCTCATGGCTTTGCAATGCCCGGCCCCAAGCATCCCGTTCCCCAGACGGGATTGGCGGGGCCGGGGATGCTACAACACTGCTGTGTGGCCAGGCCATGGCTAGAGGCTTGAATCTGGTACTACCTCAGCCTGGCCCTTTGCCTCAGCCAGTAGAGGCTGATGGTTTTAGAGCCAGAGGTCCTGAGTTCAATCCCCGTTGCTGGCGACGCACCCAGGGCTATTGCTAATTGCAGGACTGCTAGAGTCGGGGGGGGGAGGGACACAAGGGTTACAGCCCATCTGCTTTCTCACATGCAGCCCAGTGAAGTAATAAAATGCAGCTGTTCTTCCTTACTGAGCACAGTGCTTTGCTGGTCCCTCTTCACTCCCCAGTACAGTGGTTGTGATTCCTTGGGCCTGACCTTTTATAGTCTGTCTTTTGCAAGCCCCCTTTGGAGCCAGGTGGGAATTGGGCCCATGCGAGGGCAGTGCCATGTTTGCTGACCTGTGGTCTGTTTTTGTGCCTTTCCGCTCCGTCTCTGCCTTGTGCGCTAAACCAGCCGGGTGAGTAACTGCAGCTGTGTCCTTGCAGTGAAGATCGAGGGCATGATAGGGAATGAAACTCACAGCAAACACACCATTGTGTAGCGCATCAGGAATCCTCAGTGCGGATCTTTCCCGTGAAACCACAAGTGCAGGGAGCCCAGCCTCCCAGTGCCATTGAATCAGGCAGCTCCCTCGTTTCCAGCACGCCCTGGAACCAAGGCAGCGTAGGCCAGAACGCATGCCCGTGTGCCTGGGGGCTGTTCTCCGAGCAGGTTTACATGCATTTGCAGGCCCTGGGCTGGACTCTGCCAGAGGGTATGGCTACAGTCGAGCTGCAGGTGCGAGTTCCAGCTCAGACGGACGTACCCGCGCTAGCTTTAATCTAGCTAGTGCGCTACAGGTAGAAGCGTAGTCCTGGCGGGATGGGCTAGCTGCCCCTAGCATGATCCCGCCTGGGATCCTACGTATGTATCCTGCCACCCACGCTGCCGCAGCGACACTCGTGTTGTTAGCCTGCTACCTCAACAAAAGCCATGCGTGTGTCCGCCCGAGCTGGAACCGACCCGGCCAGCTGCAGAGCCGTAATCTTCCAGCATCGCACAGGTAGAGATCGAAGGCAGCTAAGAATAGTTATACCCATTAAGGGACCTGGAGCTGCCCCAAGATGGCTGAGGATAGAACCCATCTCCTGCCTCCGAGCCCCGGGCCATGTCCGTGAGATGGTACTGCTCCCTGCGGCATGAGTAGGGCCCTACCAAATTCACGGCCATGAAAAACCCGTCACGGACTGTGAAAATTGGTCTTTTGTGTGTTTTTACCCTATACGGGACAGATTTCACGGGGGAGGCCAGTGCTGCTCAAATTGGGGGTCCTGACCCAAAAGGGAGTTGCAGGGGGATTGCAAGGTTATTTTAGGGGCATCACAGTATTGCCACCCTTACTTCTGCGCTTCCTTCAGAGCTGGGCGGCCAGAGAGCGGCAGCTGCTGGCTGGGCACCCAGCTCCGAAGGCAGCGTCGTCGCCAGCAGCAGCGCAGAAGTAAGGGTAGCAGTCCCCCCTCCCCCCCCCAGTATAGCCTTGCGGACCCCCCTCCCCCAACTCCTTTTTGGGTTAGGACCCACTGTGAAATTTCAGATTTAAATAGTTGAAATCAAGAAATTTTGATTTTTAAACTCCTATGACCGTAAAATGGACTGTGAATTTGGTAGGGCCCTAGACATGCGCAAAGGGCCCCAGTACAATCAAAGGAATACAAAAGAGGCGTCTGTTCCACCTGTTAGTTTGTCTCTGAGTGCAGCGGGTCAGGCATAGCCCTTGGCTTTCCCGCTAGAGATCAGGTTAAGATTTCTCTGCCTTCAGCGGAAGAGACCCGATTACTCTAGGTCCCAGAGGAGGGGTAGCTCGCAGAATGAGTCATTTCCCTTAATTAGCTTGTCAGCTCAAGACAGTTGGAGATGCAAAGGGCAGGAAGAAAGCCTTGCTGGGGGAAGATGCCTTGACAATGATAAGGCAGCAGAGTTCTCGTGTTAGAAACGCGAAAGGTTATTTCTCCATTTGCAAGTTATGGGATGTCTCGGCTGCAGTTTTGACGTCCGTTCAAGCAACGCCATCATCCGCAGCGCTTGGCTTCCTCAAAAGCAGCTGCTTCATCACAGCCCTGGGGACAGAGGAATTAAAGCACGCCAGGGGGCCTGTGGCACTGGGGGATGGGGCATGAAGGGTGACGTTAATAAGGATCTAGGTCTGATGGGAACAGACATCCATGGAGCCATTGAGAGCTTTCCGCTTGCAAACCATGAGTGAAGCGGTTTGTGGGGGGCCCCGATCCAGGATTGGGGCCCCTGCGCTATTGCCATGCAAATAATAAATAAATGGACGTAGCTGCCAAGCAGCAAAGCCATTTCTGTGTCTTCAGAAGGACTCCAGAGGTGCAATTCTGGGGCATTCACAGCCCTCGGTCCTGTCGTCTGAGCGATGTCATTTCTAGAGGATGCTGGTTTGCGTCTCACCCTTAAGTGCACAGATCCATGCTTACAGCCTGGCTCTGTATCCGATCTTCTTACTCACTTGGAGAGAGGCTGCAGATGGACTCTGGGGGCGTCAGCTCCTTTTCCTGGCACCCAGGCCACATGTCTGGGTGTTGCCTTGTCCAGAAGTCTTAACTGGCTGATAAAATATTTCCACACACAGTGGGTGGGAGGGGGAATTCATCCATAATCGAATTCTCTCTACAGTGCAATGATGCCCCTGGTTGGCTCGGGTGCAGGGACTGAATCAAGGACCTCTGGATCTAAACTCCCGGCCTTTTAATGCCTGAGCCAAAATTCCAGTATCAGGGCAGCAGTAGCTAGCTCATAAACCAGCCTCCGGACAGGGGCAAACCACATGCTGAACGTCACGTGGGTCCCGTGGGCGGAGCAGCTCACCTACCCTGGTGGTGTCTGGGATTGCAAGATGTTGTTTCCACAGATGGTGATGAGTTAGGGCTGGTGGGAGCCTCACACCCCTCTCCTCCACTGGCCCGGCCCCCTTACCTTTGTATGCCCCTCTCACCTCCCACCCCACCCCTGGCTGCACGTGACCTACATGCCCAGCTGGTTCTCAGCTGAGCCTTGGTGTGTTGCACATGCCAGTCTGTGTGGAGTTGTGCATAGACACCGCCAGAGGCGACGTGTGGGGGAGCACGGGGGGGGCGGTGTCAAGTGGCCCCCTAGATTGGTGGGGCAGGAGAGGAGCTCTGTCCTTCTCTCCCTGCGCCTCTCCCCCAGCACGTTCGGCTGCTCTCCCTGGCAGCTGGGAGGGGAGCGGGATGGAGCTGCTTCTGCCTGAGGGAGCCTGGCTGGGAGGCAGAAGAACATGCACGGGGGGGCACAGGGAGAGGAGGACCGAGAGGCCCCCTCCCCCCCCCCCCCCCCAGCAAGTAACATGGGGCAAGGAGAGCGTTGCAGCCCCTGAGCAGGGGAGACACGTGTGGTGGGGGGAGGTCACGTGTCTTCCCCTTTAGCATGCGTCTCCGTATACTGGGAGCACACTGGTCATCTGCAGATGCTGCCGTGCGTGGTGGGATGGCGTTCTCCATGGTTTGGAATGCCCCATGATGCATTGCACCAGCACAAGTACCGCTGACCCCGGTGGCCCGTCCGTGGGCTGAGCGCAGAGCAGGCCGGGTGCTGACCCCGCCGGCGGGCAGTGGGGGGGTGGCTGGCGCGCCCTTCGGCCGAGGGACGTGACCCTGTGGCTTCTGTCTCGCCAGGCAGTAGAAGGAGACCACAGCGCCTTCCCCGTCCGACTCATCCGCAATGAGCAGCCGTTGCTGATGCTCATCGCGTGGCTCCCTGAGTTGAAGTCACGGGACCTGCAGGTGTTCCTGTCCGACTGGCTGAAGAGGATCTGCGACGCTTCCCTGCCGAGCCGCGTGACCTGCGTCAAGGCAGGGATGGTCAGCTGCCTCCTGGACACCCTGCGCGCTGAGCAGGAGCTGGACCGGAAGTGCTCCAAAAACCTCATCTACCTTCTGCAGGTGCTGGGCAGCCTCTCCATCCGGCCGGAGGAGCTCCGCCAGCTCATCAGGCTGCTATGGACCGAGCCCGGCAAGGGGCCCCACCCTTATACCACGCTGGTCATCCGGGCACTCTCTGGCATGGCGAGGAAGGACCAGTCTGAGAGGGCACTGCAATACTTCGACCTGATGCCAAGCATGGCTGGAATTATGGTGCCGGCCATCCAGAAATGGCCCGGGAGTGGCTTTGCCTTCCACGCTTGGGTCTGTCTGAACGAGGAGCCCGAAGGCTTGCCGGATCTGCCTACGAGGCTGAAGCGGAAACAGCTATACAGGTAGGGCGTGTGGAGGGGAGTGGGCTGTGTCCACCTGCCTCCTTCCCTTCCTTTCATGCGAACGGGAAACCCGTTGTAGATCCCTGGAGTTTGGAAAGCAGCCAGCCAACAAACACAGTTTTAAGAAGGGAAGGCTGTTGCCTCACACCTTTATTTGACTAGTTTGAATTATTTAGGCGACTGAGTCGTTACTGTGGTCCGCTTTGTGGAAGTGCTGGGTTCCTTTATCGTAGGATCTTGCCTAGAAACGGCAGTTTGTGTTGACAAGCGGTGACTGTCGCCGTTCAGGACAACTGCACCTGTATTTCCTCTCGTGGTCTAGCAAGAGTACCCTTTCTCGGCTCCCGGCTCCTCAGCCATCACCGCATTTGGTACAGACCCATGTCTCCCTCCCTCCCGAGCGGGGTCTTTCCAGGCTGCACAGCTCCCTTCCTACACGTGATATCCCCGAACAGGCTATGAACAGTGTATTGCCAGCAGCTGTAAGTTCCCAGCCCTTTCCGAGCAAGCACATTTATTCTTGAGGTGAAAGCATGACAAGGAAAACTTATGGAACACAATCAAGAACACCCCCCACCACACACAGCTAAGCTTACCAGAGTTCACCCATCAGCCTCATGGGACCTTACGGGCTCAAGTCCTTCCAACCCTTCCCAGGAAGGATTGCCCCCGACCTTCCCCTCTTAGAATCATAGAAGATTAGGGTTGGAAGAGACCTCAGGAGTTATCTAGTCTAATCCCCTGCTCAAAGCAGGACAAACACCAACTAAATCATCCCAGCCAGGGGTTTTGTCAAGCTGGCCCTTAAAAACCTCTAGGGATGGAGATTCCACCACCTCCCTAGGTAACCCATTCCAGTGCTTCACCACCCTCCTACTGAAAAAGTCTTTCCTAATATCCAACCTAGACCTCCCCCACTGCAACTCGAGACCATTGATTCTTGTTCTGTCATCTGTCACCACTGAGAATAGCCGAGCTCCATCCTCTTTGGAACCCCCTTTCAGGTAGTTGAAGGCAGCTATCAAATCCCCCCTCACTCTTCTCTTCTGCAGACTAAATAAGCCAGTTCCCTCAGCGCCTCCTTGTAAGTCATGTGCCCCAGCCCCCTAATCCTTTTCATTGCCCTCCGCTGGACTCTCTCCAATTTGTCCACATCCCTTCTGTAGTGGGGGGACCAAAACTGGACAAAATACTCCAGGTGTGGCCTCACCAGTGCCAAATAGAGGGGAATAATCGCTTCCCTCGATCTGCTGGCAATGCTCCTACTAATACAGAACCATATGATAGATCTGGTTCTGTGAGGTGCTCACAAACTAGTGTGATGGAGGCTAGATAAATACTTACAGCAGAATTGATAGCTAAGCTCCAGCCAGGCCAAACTCAGGTCTGTCCCACCTGTGCAGCTCAAGCGTTGACAGTAGGGGTGCACGGTGCAGCTTTGGGCAGAATCTGAAGACCACAGGGTCGCGGCTCTAACTTGGAGTGCTGATCCTTTATTACTGGTGGTGATGAACGGGATGAGAAGAACCCAGCTTGACTCTCAGAGCCCAGGGTGAAGTAAAACCCCACTTGGGCGTAGAAACTTCCCCTTGAGTACTGGTCAGCATGGGCAGTGGGTACAATAGGCCAGGGGACCCCCGGCCAGGGGACCCCCAGTTGTGGGGTTTGGTGGCAAAGATTTTGCTTTATTATGCCGCGTGCAGATTCTGGGACAGCTGAGGCACATACCACCTCTTCAGGCACCCCGGAACCTGCATGGGGCATATCAAAAGCATCTTCTAACAGAAGCTTTCACCCTGAGCGGGTTGGGTCCGGGGAGGGGAGGCGTGGTGCAGCTTCAGCCAGCCTGGGGCTCCTCTGCGGGGGGGCATGGGGCTCCGGCCACGGGCGGGGGGGGCGGCAGGGGATCTCGGGGCACCGACCATGGGGAGGGCGTGGGCAGAAGCGGCAGAGACGGGGGCTAGCTTCCCCAGCAGGGGTCTCCACCCGACGCCCATGCTCGTCAGCTTTTCGCAAAGGAAGCTAGACTGGTGCCTAGTGCCCAGGGGGTCTCGGTCGCTCCCCCTGCATCCAGGGCTGGGAGAACTCGTGCTTTAAATCCCCTTCTGAGCACGGCAGGTAGCCTTCCTTGAGGAGAATGTAAGAACCCCATCTGGTGTCTTTCTCCTTCCTTTCCTGTTCTGTATCTTGATCATCTTCGCTTTACTGTGAGCTCAGAGTCTGATTCCGATCATCCCCATCTGTCTGATTTTTCATCCTTCAGTGATTCACTTGACCCTTCCACCCCAAGCTGTCTGCAACCATTCTCTCTGCTGGTTTGACTGTCCTCCAGGCTTTTACTTCCAGCGGTGTGTTCGTTCACACACCTCCCACAGCTGTTCCCTTCCACTTTCTCCCTCTGGCCTCCAGGGCCTCGGGCCAGCTTCTAACCCCGAAGTCACGGTCCTCCCTCCTCCTTGTGACTCCCCCCTGCAGCTTTTTCACGGCCAGCGGCACCGGCTTCGAGGCGTTCTTCACGGCCGATGGGATGCTGGTGGTGGCAGTGTGCACCAAGAAGGAGTATATGACGGTGGCGCTCCCGGACTTCACCTTCAACGATTCTGCATGGGTGAGTAGTGTCCCTTTACGCTGGGATGGGACGTCCCCTTTCATTCCCGTGCCTTCTGTTCTGGCGACCCTGTGCTCTTCCATTGGCCTTACCTGATGAGTTGGTCCATCAGGTTTTCCTCTTGCTTGTGGCAGTCTCGAATTCACTTGGCCACAGGGGGGTGGGGTCAGCATACACCCTGAAATGTGACTTGGGTCTATCTGATTGGTATTGTCTGGCCTACTTTAAAACTAGCCCCTGCAATGGCTGTACTGGAGGTGCCAGAGAATTCTGCCCTTTGCCCATGTGCCCTAGCGTTTCCTGCATCTCTTCTGAATCCACAGGCTGTTCGTGTCACGCAGTGACCCTCTGCTCTGCAGTTACAGCCGTGGGTTTCCTCTGAGCCCTTTCGTCACTGGGGGGGATCCTCCTCCCCTCCCCCAAAAGACTGAGGCCAACCTATTTAAACGTGGGGGCAGCACCTGATATGAAGACAACATGATGGTCAGGATGCAAATTGCTAGGATCGCGCTTAGCAATCGCAGCGGAGATCAGGGCCCAGTTGTGCTAAGCGCTGCGTGTGCATGGACTGAGAGACAAAGAGCTTACAGTCCAAACAGCCACCGGGTGGCAGGGGCAGCAGAGGGCAAGTGACTGGCCCAAGGCGACTCAGGAGATCAGTGGCAGAGCCAGGAATAGAACCCAGGTGTCCTGGGGCCGGTACCCCCTCCACCGGACCATATCTCAGGCTGGTGTCTGTAGATGGAGCGAGACAGCGGCAAACAGGAACATGCAATTCAGGAAGCAGTAGTCCAGGGTCTCTTTAGTGCCTCACTCAAGGCAGTAGATCAGACTCGGTTTCCCCTCTATACAAGGAGATAGTAAGGCTCAGAGGTGAAGTAACTTGCTGACGAACCCAGTTATGAACCTTCCCCTCTGTGACCACCACAGAACTGGAGAAATCCGTGGATGATAGGGTCCATCGATGACCATTAGCCAAGCTGGTCAGGGAAGCAGAACCATGCTTGGGGTGACCCTAAACCTCTGACTGCCAGAAGCTGGGAGGGGAAGGCAGGGATGGATCTCTCCAAAATTGCCCTGTTCTGTATGCTCCCCCTGAAGCTCTGGGATGGGATACTGGACTAGAGGGACTATCAGTTGGGCCTGGTATGGTCATTCTTAGGATCTGACTCCCAGTGTCTTCACTGAAAGCTCTGAGACCTGCAGACACATCCTGGTGTAACGCCGACAGACCCCAGGCTTCGGCGGGCGGGATCGAACCTGGGACCTCTGGAGCTTAGTGCCTGAGCCTCTACCGCGTGAGCTAAAAGCCAACTGGCTCTTAATGAAGGCTGTAGAGCAAACTCATTAATATCTCTCTCTCTCTCTCTCTCTCTCTGTGTGGTCTGGGTGCCACTAGCCGGGACAGAACACCGCACCCAGCCGGTGTGTGGGTTACACTAGCAAACGTCTGTCTGAAATAAACACTGCTGCAGTGTCAGGTCTGCCTTGAAAACGAGCAGCTGGCTGTTCAGTACAGCATCCCTATTACTGCTCCCACTGCAGCTGTACGTACTTGGGCTGCGAGCGTGTCTCTGACAGGCTCCCCCAAGCTGCTCGGGGTGGAGCCGTACCAGCGCTTGCCTGGGAGACCTTTTTGGAGAGCCCCGAGGTCAGGGGTGGGCAAACTTTTTGGCCCGAGGGCCACATCGGGTTTCCAAAATTATATGGAGGGCCGGTTAGGGGAGGGTGTGCCTCCCCAAACAGCCAGGCGTGGCCCGATCCCTATCTGACCCCCCCACACTTCTTGTCCCCTCACACCCCCCGCCCCTCCCCAGGACTCCTGCCCCATCCACCACCCCTTGCTCCCTGACTGCTCCCGGACCCCTCGCCCCTGACTGCCCCCCGCTGTCCCATCCAGCCCCCTCCCTCATTCCTGATGGCCCCCCCAGGACTCCTGCTCCATCCAACCACTGCTTCTCTCTGTCCTCTGACTGCCCCCCACCACTCCATCCAATCCCCCCTCTCCTTCCTAACTTCCCCCTGGGACCCCTGCCCCCCACCCCCTGACCACCCCCTCGAACTCTCCTGCCCTCTATCCAACCCCCCCTAGCCCTTGCGCACTTCCTGGAGCACCAGTGGCTGGCGGCGCTACAGCCGAGCCGCCCGGCTGGAGTCAGCCATGCCACCGCGCAGCATGGAGCACCGGGTCAGGCCGGGCTCTGCCGCTGTGCTGCCCGGCAAGACCTCGCAGCCCCCCCCCGGCCAGAGCGTTGTGCCAGCGGCGCAGTGAGCTGAGGCTGCGGGGGGGCGAGCTTCACGGGCCAGGAGCTCAGGGGCCGGGCAGGAGGGTCCCGCAGGCTGGATGTGGCCCACGGGCCGTCGTTTGCCCACCTCTGCCCTAGGTGCTTGAGCAATGCATGGGGGATTCAGGAGGTGGCATTCTTCCCCGTGAGCCGCTACTGAGTCAGCCGCCCAGCATGGAAGTGGCACCGTGCTGCTGGACCGACCGCAGCCATCATGGGTCTGACTGCACCTTTCCCGAGCGCAGAGGTGCTTCACCGCACCCCCCGGCCCAGGCTGTGGCTGGCGTTCTGCTGCAGTTTCAGTGGGGTACGGTGTGTTTCACCCCCTGCCCTGCGGTGCTGGGGAGCAGCACTGCTGGGTCTTGCTTACGCCGCTGGTGCCTTCCACCCGGAGGAGGCTGCCCGTACGTCCACCGCAGCCTTGAGACGCTAAACCTCTATTGATCTGTTATCTGGGCTCCTCGTGGGTCCTGAGCTGCCCCCAAGTCCGGGAGGAGATGGCTTGGGTTGGGGGCAGCTGGCCGCAGGTTCCTTGATGATCTGGCAGGGGGAGAGTCTGGGAGGAGGGGATCCGGAAGCCTGAGTGTCTGGCGTTTGGAAGCGGGGAAGGAGCATAGTTGGGGCTCGTGCTTGCAGGTCGTTGGGCTCATGCTGTGTATAGTCAGTAAAAGGGCAGGGTTGAAACTGGCGCTGACTCTCCCCTGCCCGGCTCTCTCCTCCAGCACTGCATCGACATCGTCCACGTCACCGGCCGCCGGCCCTTCGGCCAGAACCTGGTCAACATCTATACAGACGGGCAGCTGCGGCAGGTGGCTCAGCTGCGCTTTCCCTCCCTCAATGAGGTAACGCGGGGGGACCATCCGGGAGCTGCTGCCTTGTTCCCATCCTTCCCCTCCCTGCTCTCCTGGGCCAGGCCCCTCGCCTCCTAGGTGACCCAGACAGATCACGCTCTGTCCTGCCGCCCCCACACGGCTTTCCACTGCTGACTTCTTTAGTTCCCTTCTCCTCTGGCCCTTCCCCTGCACAGCGACGTGCAGGTCGTGGGGGAGAGTAGCTCTGCTCTCACGCTTTTGAGGGTGCCAGGGCTGAGGAAGGTTACTTGAGCCCAATTCAGCAAAGCATCCTTGCTTAGGACAGGGCTCCGAAGCATGGGCTGAACTTGGAGTAAGCGCTGGGCTGAACTGAGACCGGGCTGAGTGGTTTTATCCCCGTCAGGATCAAAGGGGGAGGGTGAAAAATAAAGATCAAGCGGGGGTTGGGGGAGGCGTGTCAGGTAAAGGTCAGATCTGAAGGGCCTGACTTGAGAATCTGCAGGTGGGCAGTGGCGGGCGGGGGGGGGCGCCTTGGATGAAGTGATGCCAGGCCATGGAGCCCCACCTCCTGCCGGTGGGGAGGAACCGTGCCCGGGAGAGGTTCGGCGGATGTGCGTCAAGAGAACACTCCCCTCGGATGCTCTCAGTTATAAAGGAAACCCTCGGGGAGAAGGGCCTGATCCCAACTCTGCGCAGGAGGTTGCTCCTTCCTGGGCACCCTCACGTCTCTTCCCATGGCGCGGGGAGAGGTGCCCCTCCGCCCTGCACGGCCGGTCACGCTGTCTCCTGAGCCGCCTTGCCGCCCTCGGAGTTTGAGGGGCTCAACCCGGCTACCAGCTGGCTTTCCCCATTGGCCTGCTCCTCTCCCTGCTTTGGGTTTAACCCCTTCCTGGGTAACCAGCGCAGTTCAGAGCCTGGCTGGTGGGGAGCGCTGTGTATGGTCTTCGGGGTGCCTAGGGCATCCATGGTGTGAATCGCTGGGGGATTTGAGCAGCAGCCTGTAGTCAAATCTCACCGGGCGGATGTCCTCATGTCGAATGCAGCGGTGGTGCCGTAATAGCCGTGCCGGCCTCGGGGCGCAGGGCGTGGGCTGAGAGGCTTGGGCGTACCGGTCGGCACAGGGCGTGGTTTCCTCTGCACTCCGTGGGTCCTTCCGACAGCAGCCTCCAGGCTGTCCCTGGATCTCCTGGGCAAGGGACCGTCAGTGCAATTCTGGAGTCGGGCTTCCTGCGGCCTGGCTGCTGAGCAGGATGAGGGAGGCGCTGGGCAGCCAGCGTGCTGAGCCAGGCTCTGCCCCATGAGTGGCTGCTCGTCGGCGGACGACGATGGGGCTCCCTATGAGCGTCGGGGTCCCTCTGCATGGAGCAGCTGGCAGGGCCAGGGTCTAAAACTCAGGGCGTCTCCCAGCCAGTGTGTTAAACACAGAAATGCTGCCTTGGGCCAGGGTTCTCCCCGGCTCCTTGTCTAGGTGACTGAGAACTAGAAGAGGTAAAAACACCACAGCGGCGCCTCCTTTGTCCCGAGGGAGATGGATTGGGTGGGTCCTACGGTAATAGTCTCGTTCGTCTCTGCTGCCTTGGATTCTGGTATCTGAGCCATAACGTTAGGCCAGAGACCCCATCGCCGTTCAGTATTGGGAAGCTGCTCCGGCTCGACAGCAACCCCTAGTTGCTGAGGGGAGATCCAGGAGCCTCCTTTCCCATTGTGCGCTGCCCGATCCGGTCTTTCCAGGGGCCGGTGGTGGAGGGCAGGGCCTAGTCCCGCGTCTTTGGGTGGAGGAGGAGGGCTCGATCACGGTGGCTACAGAAAGGAGAAGTCGGCAGCCACCTGCCGCTCTGGTCTCTGGGAACATGACGCTTCCTGCTCGCGTTGCGGCAGCACCGGGAGACCTAACCGAGGACAGGGCCCCAGTGTGCTCGGCGCTGTACAAAGGCGCATAAGAGACAGCCCCTGCCCTGACGAGCTTTCAGTCTAAATACAAGTCAAAGGGCCTGGGGGGGACGGGGCACTGGAGGAGCCGCGTTACCCTCCTCTCCCGGGCTCCGTGCAATTGTTCCCTCTCTCTCTTTTCAGTCGTTCACCTCGTGTTGCATCGGCTCTGCCGGCCACCGGACGACGACCACCTCCACGGTCTACCCCTCGCCTTCCCACTCGCCGGAGCCAGCCTTCCCCTCTCACCCCTCCCTCAGCCGCTCCCAATCCTTCCCTGCCTCGTTGGCCACGCACTCCTGGACTCCCGGGGCAGCTCAGCCCCCCAGAGAAGGCCAGGTGTCTACAACAGTAGCAGGGAGTCAGGACACAGAGTGGGGGACCCCTACGTCCCTTGAAGGGCACCTGGGGTCGGTGTCCATCTTCTGTGAAGCCCTCCAGCAGACCCAGGTCAAAGCACTTTTCTCCTCAGGTAGGTTCCGGGTCTCAAAGGGAGAATCTCCCCCTTGGGTGCCTCTCCTCACTCAGTGAGCCGGTCTGAGGCGTGGTATCCCTCGTGCGGCTCTGGGGACGGCCCGGAAGGCAGTTCCCCTGCTGTAGGAGGGTTTCTGTGGGGGGGGTGAAGCAGGAGGAAGGGGGGCAGTAGGGATCTCTCAGAGGCCTCGGCCCTGCAGGACTCAGAGCAGTGCTAGCTGTCTGACACAAGTCGCTGCTGGTGGATTCCGACACTGAGTCCCGGCGGGGCCTGGAAGGTGCTGAGGAATTTGTGGGAGCTGCCCCCCACTCCCAGCAGCGTGGCTGGGGATCGCGGCGCCCCACCCACACCCCACCGGTGCACAGACAGTCCAAGCTGCCCAGTGATTCCAGAGCACCGATAACGCGGTCTGGGCCGCAGGGCCGAACAGGGTGTTTAACCAGATGGGTCCTGCTGCAGGATGGATTTCCATAGCCTGGATGGGCCCCCACGCTCCCTATCCCCAGAGTGTGTGCTAGCAGGGTGTGAAGCCCCACCGTGCCGAGTGCACCGCTCCCCTGGCTTGGGAGGGCACTGGGCACTCTTGGTAGAGGCTGCCCTGGCAGGGACCCATGCTGGGAGGGAGAAGGGGGCAGGTCGCTCTTGCACAGGGGCCAGGCCCACTGGGGATCAGACCACGGATAGCTGTACTGACCTCTGCCCTCGTTGACCAGTAGGGTCAGCCCCAGGGGGAAGCACGTGCTCGGCTCTCTGGGCCAGCCCGGCAATGGGGTGCCTGTCGCTCGCTCACCCCACTCTCCGTTCCCTCCCTCCCGCAGGACCAAACGTTACGTCACCAGTCAAGCCAGAAGGCGACTTCCTGGAGCTCAGCAGCAAGCTGCTCCTCTTCTACACGCCCCAGGTAAGGAGCGACCTTCCTGGGCACCTCTCTGCGGTTCGGTCCCTGCCGGCCCCCTCTCGAGGGATTGACGCGGCCGGTGCTGCTGGGGGTTCGCTGGGCCGTGCTCGGATGGGCTGCCTTGGGCTCGGAGAGCGCGCTGCATTGAACACTGGCCAGCTCTCCAAAGGGGCTGGGAGTTTGTGGGTGGAGCTGGAACAGTACGTGGATAATGGGCGTACAGAGATGAGGGGCGCGCTGCAGCGGGGTGACCAGCTCTGTATGGAATTACCAGTGTCCTGGGCTGGGCTGGCCCATGGTGGCAATTGCTTTAAACGGCTCTGGGACCTTCCTCATTAGGGGATAGTAAATCCTTCAGTCTAGCTGGGTGCCGCTCTGCAGTCGTGGCAGAAAAGGAATGCCATACAGCAGCCAAATCGGATCCTCACCACGCGCGCCTGCTCGGCCCGCGGCTCAGAAGAGCCCCGCATGCCGGGAGCCTCTGGGTGTGGGGAGACATCACAGTCAACCTGCGGTACTCCTTGCCAGAGGATGTTGTGAAGGCCAAGACTATAACAGGGTTCAAAAAGGAATTAGATAAGTTCCTAGAGCATAGGTCCATCAATGGCTATTCGCCAGGATGGGCAAAGATGCTGTCCCTAGCCTCTATTTGCCAGAAGCTGGGAATGGGTGACGGGATGGATCACTTGATGATGACCGGTCCTGTTCATTCCCTCTGGGGCACCTGGCATTGGCCACTGTCAGTAGACAGGATATTGGGCTAGATGGACCTTTGGTCTGACCCAGTATTGCCTGTCTTATGTTTCCTGTAGTAAACACGCAGCCTTTCAGGGGCTAGATCCTTCCTCCCCCAGTGTGTGTGGAGGGTAGGGTTAAATCACATGCCATGGGCTGCCAAAGTAGTTGCCTTCCCAGGGCTGCGAGTTCAGCACAAGTGACTCTGTGACTGTTTGAGGTTGCTGTTTGTAACAAGGGCTTTCCTGTGGGTGCAAAGGCCGAGACGGTGGAGCTGTTCTTTGTGCTAAAGCTCTTGGGATGTCATCCAATGGGTCACGCCCACTGGGCTTCACTGCAGAGGAAGGGCTTGGTTTAGATTTCGATCTGCTGTCATCCTGGGGCTGTGAACCCCTCCAGGCCAGGGGATGATGGGTTCCACTGTGTGGCGGGACCTGGCTTTTACGATCCACGTGGGTCGCTGAAGCAAAGTTGTTGCTGCACCATATTCTAGCAAGACAACGCACACAAGTTTAAACTGTTCAGCGTCGTGAGTCCCCTGCCCAGAGCTGAGCGCACTGCTCCTCCAGAACTGCCTGGGGAGGAAGACACGAGGCTTGGGGGCTCAGTCGGGCTCTCCCACGGAGCAGTGCTTTGCCCAGCTGGGAAGCCTTTCCTTTAACTAGATCTCTGTAGCAGCCACTCTGTCTCCTGATGACAAGGATTACGCAGGTAGACGGGCCCCCCTGCCCTTGGTTCTCCTGGTTACATGGCGTTTTCCATAGACGTGCTCTCTGATACAGCCCCTGCCTTGAAGAGCTTCCCATCTAAACAGACCAGACGAAGTAGTTATCCCTGTTTTACACAGGCTTGGAGAGATCAAGTGACTTGCCCAAGGTCACACAGGAAGTTTGTGGCGGAGCTGAGAATGCTGGATCTCTGGAGTCCCAGCCCAAACCCCAAGGCCACCTTTCCTCTCCTTCTCTCCCCTTGTGTCGGGCTGTTGAGGGCGATGGTTTATGCCAGGACAGGGAGCATGTGTGTGTTACACCTGTTGGCATGGCCATAGTATGTGCTAAAGCCGTGTCATTTGCTTGCACCATTGTAGGCCTGTACAAATAACATCTGCCTGGACCTGTCTCCAAACCGTGGTTTTGACGGGAGGCTGACCGGACACAAAGTGGTGAACTGGGATATCAAGGTACGGTTCTGCCTCTTGGTCTCTCCCGCCTCTTGGAGTTGGTGGGCACTGGGCCAGCGAGGGTGGGACTCGGTGGGAAATGTGGTCTCGGGTAGCCAAGCAGTCCAGGAACTGCGGCTTCCTACTGTGCTAAACTGGGATCAATGCATCCTCACGTTGTCAATCGCATGGGTTCAGTCACCCAGTTCATCTCCTTCCCTACGGGACATAGGCACCGACTCCATGGGTGCTCCAGCCCCAGAGCACCCACTGGCAGCCTTGCCAATCAGCTCCTCCCCCCATCCCAGCGCCTGCCACGATCAGCTATTTGGCGGCATGCAGGAGGCGTTGGGGGAGGAGGGGAAGGAGTGGGGGCGGGAAGTGGCAGAGCGGACGTGGGGACTTGGGGGGAAAGGATGGGGGGTTCGAGCGTCCCCCTGGGAACAGAGGAAATCGGCTCCTATGCTACAGAACGCATAAGAGTGTGGGGGTGGGTCTGCTAAGAAGGATCTCCTGCACTGAGGCTAAAGAGGCTATTCGACAGTTACATTTCACTGCCAGGGGGACTTTCCTGGCACTTTTCTTAATGCCATCCCATTCGCTCCTAGCTTCTCTCCCTGCGTGGCCCTTCGATCATTCCTCTCTGACACTCCCACCCATAGGGTTTCCCTTGCCCCATTACCCCCTTACACTGAGCTTGGCTGAGCAATAATTGTTTGACCCCACAGTCCCTTCAGCTCCCAGATCATTTTCCTTGCTCTTCTCTCAACCCACTACCAAGATATTGACGCACTGGAGGAACACTTGAACCCTGCATCCCAGGCTCCCGTCTCAGGATTGCAAAGCACTGGCAGTCTTGTGCTGTCCAGGGTGCCCCCGATAACGTCGTGGCCCACAGCGTACGGTCCACGGTCTCGCTGTGCGACTCGCGCGCGCACGGCGGCTAATCAAATGCTGCTCTAGGACATCAATCAGCCTGGCAGCGTTTTGAGACCAGTTACCCAGAGGATGCAGAGACCAGTTCATTTGCTTTTAAGACCCTGGTGCTAACTTAAGCTTTCAGTCCTCTAGACCGTTTAGATTCAGTGGGCCTTATTCTCTTCTACGAAGGAGTAGCCCCGCTGAGGTCAATAGAGTTAAACCGGTGGTGGTGACAAGGAGTCAGGCACAGCCGCTGAGACGCGCACGCACCCGGATGGTTTTGTTGCACTGCTAAACCCTTGTTCCTGTTGTGATTGTTCCCCTGGCTGGCTGTCGGGTTGCAGTGCCGGCAGCTGGCTCTGGGAAGCGGCGGCTGGCTCTCTTGCTGACTCCTAGGGGCAGTCCCCTGGCCTGAACTGGCTTGTGCTGGAGGGTGTCTCTGGCTGGTAACTCGCCAGAGTCTTGCATGTTACTTACCTGAGCACTGCCCTGTAAGAGGCAGCATCAGCGCAGGCAGGGCAGGGGCTGGCAAGGACGGACGCTCCCTGCCGGTCTCGGTGGATCAGCCAGGGCCCTGTATCTCTCTCTCCTCCTGTAGGACGTTGTGAACTGTGTTGGCGGGATGGGGGTGCTCCTCCCATTGCTGGACCAAGTGGCGGCCGAGGGAAAAGAATCGGAGGACAGCCAGGAAACCCACGACCTGGTTGGGCCAGAGCTGACGTCCTCGCGGAGTCGTCAAGGCATGCTCATCCCCCTGAGCAAGTCCTCCGGTGAGCGCAGCATCGGCCTGGCTATTGCTGGTAAAGCATGGGAGGGGGGCAGCGGGAGACCAGCTCCTCCACACGCTGCTGGAGCCCTGAAATTCACCTGGGCCATGTACCTACCTGTCCCTTGGGCAGCCAGCCCCACTCCCCCCTTGGCAATAAGAGCTGGTCCCTGGCTGACCCGTCTCGTCCCCTCCTGCAGAGGGCAGACTGGAGAATAATGGCGTGGCTGCGTTTCTGCTGCTGGTCAAGAACTTTATCCAGCATCACCCCGTGAACCAGGAGAGCCTGGTGCAGTGCCACGGGCCGGCAATCATTGGAGCTCTGCTGCAGAAGGTAAGAGACTTCCAGGGCCAGCCGGTCAGAGCCTCGGCCACCTAGGGAGCTAAAAAAGGTGGGGCTGAACCCAGGGCCTAACACATGGTGCATTAAAGCCAGCAGCTGGGCCACTGCGTGTGCCTGCAAAGGGGAACGTCCAATCGGGGAATACACGTAATGCCAGCAGTGCTGGCTGCAAGCCAGCTGGAACAAGCTATGATGGGTGACCTCTGCTCCCACTTGTTTCGCTAGGGTGTTGACTCTGGAGCATACTGATGGCTTGATCGCAGAGGAGTTGGAGAAATAAAGAGTATTTTATACATGTTGTGGGGACACCCAAACACGTATCCCTTTTACCCCTCGTGGTTAAGAGTTTATTCTCTCCTTCTCTCCCATCACCCGAAATGGCAAGTCCTCTGCTACCTTAAAGCCCCCTCTCTGGCTTAGGAAAACATCTGCCAGTCTTTCGTTGTGAGAGCTCTAACGCAGGTTCATTTTCTGTGGGTCACATGACTCGTAAGTCCCAGAATGCCGTGCGGCTGCTGGATGGAAATGGTGCCACTCACCCAGCTCTCATTGCTTTGCACTTGTCAGGTCTCCAGCCTCATGATGGACATGAACGTGCTGGTGGCGTTGCAGTCCCTGATGGAGCAGGTGGCTGCCGAGGGCCACAGCTTCCTGCTACACCTTCTGTACCAGTACCTGCTCTTCGACTTCCGCATCTGGAGCAAGAGTGACTTCGCTGTCCGGCTAAGTAAGCGCTGCTGGGGGTCTGCTTCCCAGCTGGGGCGGGGCTTGGCAGCTCACGGCTTCCCCCTGTGTGGGTCAGGATCGGCAGCCTCCTGGCCAGGGTGGTTTGGCCGAGAGCTTGCTCCATGTCCCGACTGTCCCTGCTTGCGAAATACGAGTACGTACTTAATCTTCTGGATGTGTCTGCTCTCCCCCTCTCTTTCCCCAATGTCTGCAGGTCACATTCAGCATTTATCGAGCACCATCAAGGACCACAAGCAGAGGAGCCGCAAGAAATACGGGGTCCAATACATCTTGGACTCCATTCGGACGTACTACGGGTGAGTTGTTAAAGGCTGGCTCGTGGCTTCCAGCTTGCCCCTGTTTGTCCCGCTGAGTTGGTTGAGCTGCTTTAACCCTTCAGTGCCTGGAGAAGAGGGGATGTCCTGGGGCAGCCCATGGGAAAGCTGAACCAGTTCCTTGGCTCCAGGCGGTCTGAGACGATGTTCTCTCCTGCCCGTTCTGCCCAGAGCCTGTCCATTTTTTCCCTCATCCAAGGGGCTTCCGCAGGCCAGTGGAGGCATGCGGTGGGGGGGGAAAGTGGGCAGCAGGTAACCCCCCCCAAGGTCGGTGAGGCTAGCCTGCTGCCCCGCCTCTTCCGCTTGAGGTCCCCACCCACCTGCCAGAACCCCGAGCGGCTGCCGCCCCCTCACCCCCCGCTTCCGTGGCCTGAGGAGCTCCGGCCGCCTCGCCACCCCTGACCTCCAGCTGGAGCAGAGCCCCCGCCGGCTTCAGGGGAGATGGGGAGCATGGGCGGGGTCACACCTGGGTTAGGGGAGGCTTAACCTCCCCTGGCCTTTGATACCCGCTGCCCATGGCAGGCTGTTCCGTGGGCGCTTCTCAAGGCTGGAGTAGAACTGACTCCCCGGTGGGGCTGCTTTGCCCCGTTCCTGCCAGTTCTGCTGCTGCTTTCGGAGTCCCCCTGGACGCTGTGATTCTCGCTCCGTCCCCTCCCCCGGTTCGCCCTACGGCTCTGGATTCCTGCAGCCTGAGAGTTCCTGTCCTGCACGCCCCGCTGGGCAGCTCTGGGACCAGGCCTGCCGCCGTTGGGGGCGAGGGGGGCTGGAGCCCTGTAGGGGGTGGCAGTATAAAGCGAAGCCAGGGGAGGCTGAGGAATGCTGTTCTCCCCCATTTCTGTATCCGGGCCACGCCGTCGGAGCCGCGTGTGCCCTTGGTGCAAAGTTGTCCCCCCCCCCTTTTCCCCTCGCAGCACTCATAAGGAGAAGCCGATTCCCACGGACGACGTGAAGACGGTGCAGATGTCCCTGTTCAGCCTGGTGAAGGATTTCCTCAGCAAGAGCTTCTCTGCCGACGAGATGCAAAGCGCCCTGAACTACCTGGCTGCGGTGCATGATGAACACCAGGTGTGGTGGGGCAGTCGGTGTTGGGAGAGGCACCACTAGAGGGCAGTGCCTTGTGGTTAAGGTGCAGAATTGGAACTCGGGGGTGCTAAGTTCATTGCCTGGCCTTGCCACAGACATCCCCGGATGACTCTTCGTTTCTCTGGGCTTCCATTTCCCATCTTTAAAAGGGGGGAGCGATCCTTTCTTCGTCCTGCCTGTTCAGACTGCAAGCTCTCCTGGGCAGGGGCTCTCTTACTATGGGTTTGCGCGGCACCTAGCGCTACAGGGCCCTGCTCTTGGCCGGAGCCCGTTGGCGCTACTGCAGTACAAATACTGCATCCTAACAGAGAGCTCAGAGGCAGCTGGGTTGTCCCAGAGGCGTGACGAACGGCAGCCGTGGCCTTGCCTTGAGAAGCGCCCGCTCCGGACCAAGCTGGAGCTGTGGCTGGAGTCAGCGGAGTGATGGCGTGGTGCTCGGGAGGACTCTGTGTTTTTGTGCTTGATCCAGCCCTGCAACCTGGGGTCTGGAAGCCAGGCTGTGTCCTTAGTGGTGTCCCTAAGGAAGATCCCTGACCCAGCTCGCTCGGGTGCAGCTGGGCTGGCCCTGGGTAAAACCGTGTGGGGGTGAGCGATAATCTGTAGGACATGGGGACGCACAGGGAGCTGACTGGCTAAGGGCTTTGTCTCACCGGCCGGTTAGTGCGCGGCAAGCTGGGGCGGGAATGTACAGCGCGCTACCAAGTGTCCGTGCGGACCCAGCTGCCGTGTGCTAGCGGGTCTGTCGTGCACTCGGACCTGCTGTGGTTTGCAAGCTGAGATCCGGGCGCACCACGGCCCTTCTAGCGCACGGCAGCAGGGTCCCCGTGGCCAGGTAGCGCGCAGCAAAGTCACCTGCTGTAGATTCACACGCCAGCTTGCCCTGCTTTAACTGTCCATGTAGACAAGCCCTCAGGAGCTGTTTTTCCAACCATAACGGCACCTTCGGCAACCCCCGTTACCATGAATATCCCACCTGAATCCCTGCCAGTCACTCGTCTGAGAGCCGGGGAGGCGTGGCTGTATCCTGAGGCCAGGCCGAAGGGTTGCTGGGTCTGGGGCGATGGCCAGTCGGGATACACGGGCCATCTCCGTCCAGGGGTGTAACTGCGTCCGTGGCCATTGCAGGTGTGTGGGGTTCTGGAGGTGATCCATAGCTTGCTGAAAGAACCGGCCTCCCAGGAGCAGCTCTACGCCTTCCTCTTTGAGTCGGGGAACGTGGAGATCCTGTTCTCGCTGCTCGTCCAGAGGAAGTTCTCAGACGAAGTACGGGAGAAAGTCTTCAAGGTGAGATGCGAGTCTTGGAGTCTGGCGTTGTCCGCGTCCTCCTGGCCTCCAGCACTAGGCCCCCCCACTGGCCAGTGCCCATGGTGGGTCCCCTCCCCTAAGGCCGGCGCTCACCCTCCCGCAGGTCCTGTACAAGATGCTGAAATACGAGAAGGCCCACGAGCGCAGCAAGTACCGCCTGAAGCTGAAGGACATCGGCTTCCAAGGGCTCATATCATATCTGAATGACATCCCGGTGTCCATGCTGCTCTTCCGGTGTCTCCTGGAGCAGGTCCTTGGCTCAGGTACGGCCCCTGCCTTGAGGCTGTGGCCCTGCTGCGTTACCCAGCCGGGCGCGAGCCACGTGGCTTAGGGGGCGTGTTGCTAAAGAGAGCCTGGGATTTATGGAGCCAGGGGTCAGCCATACGTTTCGGACCTGGGATCACCTGCCTGCAGCCGGTGGTCTCCACGGAAGGCAGGCTATGCTGTAGCCCGGGAAGTGTCCGTTAGGTCAGTGCGCTGCAGGGCCGCGTCCCACGCCCGGTCTTGCTTCTCATCCCCCGCAGACTCTCCCAGCTACAAGGACCTGATGGCTGTGGTGTACCTGTCCCACCGGGCGGAGCTGGCAGTCAGGCTGGATACCTGCCGGAAGGTAGGACTGTCCGGCGTGGAGCCCTCGGGGCCCGTGGAGCCGGCAGAGGAGCTATGCAGGCTTCCCTGACTGTGCACTGTTGCAGAGAGACGAGTCCACGTCACTCCCTGCACATACAGCCCCAGATGGGCTCAAACTTGGGCCTGGGGCATTAACCCATCGGGCCCCCAAGCCTCCTTAGTCAGCTGGCTCTGTCTCTTTATGTGCCCTCCAGGCCCCATGTCCCTGGAAGCTGTTGCCCTCCGAAGGCGGCTGGGTGTCCTCAGGAGCTGGCGTCTGTCACTGAGGCACTGCCCTGTCTCACACCGATTGGCCATGCAGCCCGTGCCCCGAGCAGATGCACCTGCAGGCTGACCTGCCATCTTGCCCTCTTGGTCAGGGCAGGGGCATAGTGGCAGAGCCGTGAGCTGCCCTTGTTCCATAGACAGACAGACGCCGTCCGTCTGTAGGGCTAAATGCAGACACCCTGGATTACATCCCCTGTTGGTCTCAGCAGGGCTGATGGTGTCCCTAGATCCCTCGCACCGCGCAGTCCTGGGTGACCGTGCTCAGCGGAGCCAGGCTTGACCCCATCTCTCCACTTCCCTCCCAAGAGTGGAGAGTGGGGAGAGATGCTGATTAGCAGGAGCTGGAGCCATATGGGGTGGGAAGCCAGCTGAGCGGCTGGCTGGCTGCCGTGGAGACCCTTTGAGGCAGCGGCCAGCCAGTGTCACGAGAAGGGCTGGCCGGGGAAGGAGCCGCGGAGCTGACAAGGGTCCAGCTCCGCGTGATCAAAGGCTTGCAGCCCTCCCTTGACGTCCCTGCCTCAGAACTCGGAGCCGTCCCCAGCGTGCCGCCGCAAAGGGGCGGAGGAACCGAAGGGCCGAACGCGTCCCTATGGTGGTGGCTCTTGGTCTCTGCTGGATCGGTTTCAGCTGCTCACCAGATCTGGGGTTGCGGGGGATTAGTCCCCGCGGGCCTGTGGGTGTCTGAGCAGGTACTTGGATGCTGCGCTGCTGGGGCCGTACAAGTACCTAGTGAGGTGAACGGAGCTCTGCTCAAGGACTGCGGGCGTGGCTCGGGCCGTTGCATCCTTGCTGCTGGAGCCAGGCCAGCGGAGAGCATGGGGGCTGTAGATGTGGGAGCCCCGATTTCTGGGCTGAGGAGCGTCAGGCGTGACCCCTCTCCTGACCGCACGTGAGGCCCTCTAAGGAGGATTCCCCTGCCCCATGGTGGGCCGTCTTGAGGGGTGCGGGAAGCAGTGGGCAGGCCCGGCGCCCTTTGTTAACCCAGTCTTGCCTGAACCGTGAGGGCTAGTCACTAGTGGACGTTGGGCGAATCCTTGTTTGCCCCAGTAAAGGCGGGCGAGTGGATTGTGCAGCTGAGTGCCCTGGCGCTCGTGCCAAAATCCTCCCCCTCCGACGGGCACGGGGAGTGGGAACAGGTCTGGTCGGCCACGCTGATCCGTGACGTGCCCCATTCTCTCTTCTCCCCGCCTGCAGCTCTTCCACCTGATCTACTCCCAGCACGACATGGTGAGGCAGCTGGCGAAGCTGGCCGGCTGGCAGGACACGCTCACTAAGCTCTACGTCAAGGAGTCGTACGAGTCCCGCCAGCACAGTCTGAGCGGCTCTGCTAACGGGAGCTGTCTCGGCCTCCTGAAGCTCTCGGAGCATGGGGGCAAGGAGTCGGGCAGCGAGGCCGGGAAGGAGCGGCTGGACAGCACCAGCCATGCCCTGGCAGACCTTCAGGACCTGGACGTCTTCCTGCCGGTGGGCTTCGAGGCCTCTGACCACGAGCTTTCCGAGGGCTTCTCGGACCACTCCATCTCCCCGACCGGCGGCTCCAAGCCCTTCCGCTCCTATAACTTCAAATCCTTCGACTCCTTGGACCGCACCAGCCACTCCTCCTCCTCCAACACTATCGACGTCCCCAGCCAGGGGGAGACCCCCTCCACCGACGCCCACCAGTTCGACGGCGTCTACCACCCGCTCTCGCCCTTCTGCATGTCGCCCTTTGACCTCGGCCTCGACCTGGCCAGCACCTGCTCTACCGCCACGGTGGAGAGCGGCAACCAGACGCCGGGGAGCTTGCCAGGGACCCCCTCCCCTCTGGAGTACTTCAAACCTTTCCCGGGCACGCGGGCTCGCAAAAGCTCCAGCCTCTCCAACGTCCTGGATGAAAGCAGCTACCAAGAGACTCTGGCCAGCGATGACGTCTCCAATACCAGTAACCCCCAGGTAAGCTGCTGCCCCCCATGGCCGGCAAAGGAGCCGCTCTCCCGCTGGGGCCCATGTTGAGAGCATCCAGAGGGGAGGCAGCAGTGGATGAGCAGGGATGCCGCTGTCTGCAGTAAGAGGGGTTCACGTCGATAAAATCGGGACATCTGGTCACCCTACAAGACCATGCCCGCTGGCAGCTGGCCTTCCCAGATGAAAGATGCCAGGGTATCTCTGCACCCCTGAATGCACTAGACCGCCCTTTGTTGTTCACCTGTAAACCAGGTTCCCCCCTCTCCCCGCCGTTCACCCCTTCCTGTTAATATTTTTCCTCCAGTCCCCACCATCTCTTCATCAGCATTTGATTCTGTGCAAACAGCCACCCACTGCGAGATGCACAGGATGCACCAGTAAGCCAGGGAGAGAAGTCTCTTGGCTCCAGCGAGACCCCTCTTAAGATGTGCCTGGCTGACCTGCCGTTAACTCCAAGTCTTTAAGAACAAAATGTCCAGTCTAGACACACACGTCTCCTTGCGTGTTATCTGCACACACGTGTCCCAAAGATTCTGCTGCCCAGTGTGACAGGCTGTAAATGACACTCTTCGCTATCTACATAGTAACGCACTGGACCCAGAGGATCCCTGTCACCTATATGCCCCCTGGTGCCCTCTGCCAGCTGGCATCAAGAGATCCTTGGGTCATGGCCCTCTGTCCCTAGATGCCCCACTCCCAATCCCACCCCCATCATGTCCGAGCAGGACCGTTGTCTCCACCAGGGGGCACTGCGTCCGCCATCCCCTCTAGGAGAAGCCCATGGGGAGTGGACCAGCTGTTCAGATCAGCATGTGTTTTCCGCCTCTCCCCCCATCTCAGCAAACGCCGGAGGAGGAGCTGTGCAACCTGCTCACCAACATCATCTTCTCGGTGACCTGGCGCGGGGTGGAGGGCTGGGACGACGCGGCCTGGAAGGAGCGCGGGCAGGTCTTCTCCGTCCTCACCAAACTGGGCACAGCCTGCGAGCTGGTGCGGCCGCCGGACGAGATCAAGCGCAGGTGGGTGCTGGCAGAGCGGCAGGCTTCCTCCTGCCTGGTGGGCTCTGGCCAGCTTGGGGGAGGGGTTTGGGAGGTGGAGAAATAGGATTAGAATCAGGCCCACAGGTGTGTGACCCTTCGCCCCGTCCCCCTCAGCTGGGCCAGAGGGCCCAGGATCCTGGCTGCCAACATGCCCGAGCTTGTGGGTTTCTGGCAAGTTGGCCCCTCGCATGGGGGCAGCTCACTGCCAGGCCCTAAGGGCACCTGGCCTGTCGGCCAAAGGAGCTGCTTCATTTTACCCCTTCGGAGCCAGGGCCCTGCCCTGCCCCCACACCTGCCCATTTCTCTTCCCCATTCGCACCTTGGAGGGCGTGGGCTTGTGAAAGTGACGCGTCAAAGGTAGTTGTCCTGGCTAGCAACCCCCTGCTAGTCCAGCCCTGCACCCCCGTGCCCAGCCTGTGTCCTTTGCTCCCAGCCAGCAGGCTCACGCCATCACAGCCTTCCACCCCCATGCCCAATCAGGCCCAGGCCGCTCGCTCCAGACCCACACCCCCCTGCGATCCCAGCTGTGGACCTCACCCACTCACTCCTGACCTGTCCTTTCTATTCCACTCCTGGGCATCGCATGTGTCTGATGAGTGGGGTGCATTTCATGATGTCCCCGCACACATCAGGAGCAGGCCCCTCCCCATCCCTCAAATGCCTTACACTTGCCACCTGGGCATAGACCTGAACTTGGGCATCTTTGTAGAGGGGAAAAGCCACTAACCCCTACCCCTCTGTTTCCTTGAAATAAGGAGCTTCCCAGTCTCTTCACAAGTGTCAGAGCCCAGGGTAATCCCGGGTTGGGGCACTGCAGAGCACAAGGCCCTGAAACGCTCCCAGAGGGGCGGGTGCTTTGCAGAGAAACTTTGGTCTTGGGCACCTGCTTCCCGTGGCTGATTTGCTGGCCTGGGGCTTGTGAGACGTGAGTTCAATTCCCACCTCTGGCGCCACCTGCCTGCGGGACCTTGGGCACGTCCCTTAGCCTCTCCGTCCCTCAGTTCCCCATCTGTAACATGGGGATAACAGCGCTGTCCCACCTCGCAGCAGGTGGAAGATTCTGAAGCGCTCAGATACTGTATGAATGGGGGTCCCAAAGAGAGAGAGGCTGCGTGACCAACACGATATCCGGTAGCTGCTAACAGCGTGCGGGGCTACCTGGAGTCCCCCGCTCGGCGCGGGAGGATGAGTGGGTTATTCCCTAGAGCAGGCAGTGCCATCGGATGCCTCACACCCCCCCTCCCCTGCGTGCGCGCGCACACACATGTGTACACACACGCGCGCACACTCTCCCTGTCTCTCTCTTGCAGCCTCCTGGAGATGATGTTGGAATCGGCCCTCACGGACCTCAAGGAGTCGGCCCCAGCCACTTTGCCCAGCCTCACCCAGAACGCGCTCAAGTTGCTGAGGCTCCTCCAGGACTTCCTGTTTTCCGAGGGACACAGCAACCAGGCCCTGTGGAGCGAGAAGGTCCGCGCTGGTGCCTTGGCAGGCCTGGCGGGGGGTGAAGGTGGTCTTGCCGCTCTGCTCCCTGGGGTAGCGTCGCGCCGACGGGCAGAGGGCTTGTCGGCTGCTGGCCATGTACTGCCGCAACAGAGCCGTGGGTCTCTCTCTTTCCCTCCTGCCGCGGTTCGTTGGCTGCCATCCTTTTGGGGTCACTGCTTTGCCTCTGGCTCTCCTATTAAATACCCTGCCCTGGGATTCCTGTTCCCGTCCAGAGGCCGGGGAAGCCAAGC
This sequence comes from Chelonia mydas, assembly GCF_015237465.2. NCBI lineage: Eukaryota > Metazoa > Chordata > Testudines > Cheloniidae > Chelonia > Chelonia mydas. Next base: position 257,268,353 of record NC_057850.1, read on the forward strand.
ACGGGGCCTGGGAGGGTGAGCTCCGTCGCTGACCTTGCTGGGAGGGGTCACTCTGCCCTTTCTGTGGCTGCAGATCTACGAGGGGGTGAACAGCCTGCTGGACAAGCTGGGGGTGTGGTACCACTTGGCCAACGGGACCTCGGACCTGAAGGAGATGGCTCAGATCGGCCTGCACATCCTCATCGGGTACAGCGGGCTGGAGGAGGCCCAGGTGAGGCGCCTGCGAGACCCAGGTGGCTGGGGACCCCGACTGGCCTCGTTAGGGGCACCCTGAGGGCTCCCCTTCTCTCTGTGGGGAGGGGCTGGGCTCTCAAGGGAAGTGGGAGGGCCGGGGGAGAGGGAGAGGCCGGAAAGGAGAGGAATCGGAGAGGCTCTGAGGGCCCCAAAACTGCAGTATTTCTCCCCCCGCCCCCATGCTGGGATGAGCCTGGGGGTGTAACAGCCTCTCCCCTGCCCCCCCCACCCCTCTTTGCACCCACCAGCTGCACTCGCTGGCCTACGTCAAGCTCCACAGCCTGCTCCAGACGGCCTCGGCCCCCAAGGAGGAGGAGGCCTGCTACCTGCTGGGCAAGCTGGAGAGTCCCCTGAGCCGTGCGCTGCAGCCCAAGTCGGAGGCCTTCTCCTGGCTCCTGCCCATCATCCGCACGCTGCTGGACCAGTGCTACGACACGCTGCAGCTACAGCGCCTGCTGCCCTCGCTGCCCCCCACCAACGGCAGCCCCACCTTCTACGAGGACTTCCAGCTCTTCTGCACCACGCCCGAGTGGAGGGCCTTCATCGAGAAGCACGTGGGTGCTGCCGGGACAGGGGCCCCTCGGGGAGGTCACCATTGCGGGAGGAGGGAGCACTGCGTGGTTATAGCTGGGGGGGGGGCGCGTCAGACGCGGGCTCTGTCTCTGGCTGTGGTGCTGTGCGTGTCCATGGGGAATCTCTTCGGACGACACGCTCAGCCATGGATGCCGACAGCCAAGCCCTGAACCAAGGGGGGATGGTGTAAATGTTGGGAGAATGGGCATGGGCGGGAGGGTGCCCAGCGGGGCTGTTCATGGGCATAGGAGATCTGACCAGCTGCAGGCCAGAGAGCAGAGCTATCGAAGGGCAGGGACCTGCGCAGAGGCTCTGGGTGCCTCTCAGGTCGGCTGGGTCTGAGCAGGGCTAGGAGCTGTCCCAGCTCTGAGACTGACCGAGCCAAGTCAGGACAAAAATCATTTTTGTTGCCCTCCGCTGGGCTCGGAGGGCAACAAAAATGATTAGGGGGCTGGAGCACATGACTTATGAGGAGAGGCTGAGGGAACGGGGATTGTTTAGTCTGCAGAAGAGAAGAATAAGGGGGGATTTGATAGCTGCTTTCAACTACCTGAAAGGGGGTTCCAAAGAGGATGGTTCTAGACTGTTCTCAGTGGAGGCAGATGACAGAACAAGGAGCCATGGTCTCAAGTTGCAGTGGGGGAGGTCTAGGTTGGATATTAGGAAAAAAATTTTCACTAGGAGGGTGGTGAAGCACTGGAATGGGTTACCTAGGGAGGTGGTGGAATCTCCTTCCTTAGAGGTTTTTACGGTCAGGCTTGACAAAGCCCTGGCTGGGATGATTTAGTTGGGGTTGGTCCTGCTTTGAGCAGGGGGTTGGACTAGATGACCTCCTGAGGTCCCTTCCAACCCTGATATCCTATGATTCTAAGTCCCATTACACCCGTATGTTAAACGGGGGTGGGGGTGGGGGAGGGTAACAATATTTATGTAGCTTGCCAGGGATTTGAGGATAAAGTGCTCAGATACTGCAGTGATTTTGGGGTGGGGGGGAGTGGGAGAGGGGATACATTCACCTAAATAGATTACAGATGGGGAAACTGAGGCAAGGATCATATGCTCTACTGGGGGGTCATGCAGCGAATCCACATCTCAGCTGGGAGTTCCTGGCCTCCCAGTCCCGTGCGCTCACTGCTCGACCTCGCCCGGTTCTAAGGCAGCGTCCCAGAAAATACGTCCTCACCCGCTCGTCCTGGCCGCCGCCGTTCACGGGCTCTCTCCCCTTGGCAGGTACAGCCCATGATGGCGCAGTTTGAAATCGACACGTTCGCCAAGAGCCACGACCACATGTCCAATTTCTGGAACTCCTGCTACGATGCCTTGATGAGCAGCTCCCTGCGCAGGGAGAGGGAGAAAGAGGAGAGCAGGAAAAAGTTCCAGGTACGTGTGGTCAGCTGTTCAAAACACAGACACACCCCCACCCCTCGGGGCTCCGGAATTACAGCCAATATAACTCGGCCAAACACAAACCGTGGGGGCTGAAACAGCCCGCGCCGGGTGTCTCCTCCGAGCTGAATTTCTTTGGCACGTCTTCCCCCAAAACCCTGATCCGTGGTGCCATGTCTCCTCCCGGGGGAGACCCGTGTGGTTGCATGCCCCACACCCCCAGTCCCACCTCATTCTCTGCCCCTGCTAGGAGCTGATTCTGGAGCCGGTGATAAAGCGCTCCAAGTACGAACACATCCGGCACGTGAACGTCCTGAAGCAGGTCAACAACCACCACAGTGTCGTCCTGAAGCAATGGAAGGCCCTGCGCCGCCTGCTGACCTCGCAGCGCTCTGCCTGGGCTGACCGGTCAGGAGTTAACGCTCCCTTTGGGCTGCGGGAGGGGATGCTGCCCAGGGCCCTCTCCAGCTCAGCGCTTATGGGGCAGCCCATGCTTGGGGCTGCTGGATCCTCCGGGTTTAGCAGTATCGTTGCTTTCCCCCACCCCCGCCGGAGGAATCCCGCGCCGTGGCCCTAGCCTGGCTTCCTGCCCATTGTGGGGGGTGGTTCCCACGGTGGGGGGGGCGATTTTCATGGCCAGCACTGCACAGCCCCGGAGCTTGCCGCGGCCATGGCCCGCTGCGCCCTGCCCGCTTGCAGAGCGGCTGCCGGAGTCAGACAGAAAACAAAGGGAGCTCAGCCGCTAGCCCCGCCCACTGTGGCAAAGCCACGCCTCCCCCGGTTGGAACCAGGCAACAGCTGTTCCTGGCCCTCCCGCGTTTTCTGTGCCCCTCTCCACCCCGGTTTGCCTAGTTATTTTCACGCTGCCTCCTGCTTTCTGCCCTGTGGCTCCCAGGCTGAAGGCATGATGGGGTGTGGTAGAAACTTCCCCCGTGGCCGCTCTCGGAGGCAGCTGGGCCCTGGTCCAGCATGTCCTCGGCTCAGTGTAGAGTCCTCGTAGTCCCTGCTGCAAGGGGGGACTCTGTCAGCCAACACCTCGCGAGCCCAGGCTGTTCTGTGGATCAGGCTGCATTGCCCCATGCTGACTCCAGCTGCCCCCCTTCCAGTTCCCAACTTCGGGGTGCTCGGGGCTCGCTCACTTTTCTCTCTCCCCCTCCCCTGCAGAAACCCCCCAGAGATTCACTGGAAGCTGTCGAGTGCCGAGACCTACTCCAGAATGAGGCTGAAGCTGGTCCCCAACTATAACTTCGACCGCCACATGGAGGCTAGCGCCCTCCGGGACAACCTAGGTGAGCGGGGCTCGCGGCGTGGGGATGGGGCCTGTGCGCGTGGGTCAGAGCCTGGCTCTGCCAGCTCGCTGCTGTGCAGTCAGCTGAAACGCCGACAGACCCCCATGGGCGGGATCGAACCTGGGACCTCCGAAGCTTAGTGTATGAGCCTCTACTGCATGAGCTAAAAGCCACATGCCTCTTAGCCAAGGCTGTAGCAGGCTCTTCAATCTGTAGCTAGGCTAGGTGCCGCTAGAGGGGGACAGAGCGCCACACCGAGCAGGGTTTTCATGTAGAGGGATTTAATGTACATTTTGGAGGAAGTGGGGGCCGGACCCCACCTCTGCCTGCAGAAATAAAACCTAGATCAGGGCCCCTCAGCCGCGGGGCGCCAGGGTGACTGTCTAGGAGCCATGCTTAGCCTGGCGTCTCCAGTTTAGTCTCTGTCCGTTTCAGGGGCGGATCATTCTCACAGCCCTGCGGAGCCTCTGCCGCTGGCCGTGGCCAAGGAGGCGAAAGTGAGCGAGCTGGGGGATGACCAGCTGGCGGAGGAGGACCTTGAGTTCTTGGACAATCAGTGAGTCTCTCCTGGGCGGCTCTGTGCCCTGGGTTGCTGTTCGGGCCCTTGCTGGGCGCAGGAACTAAGTGTGTCCTGCAGCGGAGGGATACGTTGCCTCGGAGGCTTGCGACTGAGTCTTCCCGCGCGTCTCGGTGTCGCCCTGCGTGGCCCCCTTCTCGGGGAGGAGGCAGTTCGGACTTCCCGGCCAATTCAGTCCTTGGCTTTTCTGCTGAGATTATCAGGGGGCCAGTCACGGCCTTCAAACAGCCATTGCCTGGTAACCGTTCTTGGTCCAGGACTGTCACAGGCGGGATTTGAACCAGCAGCCTTTATATTGTGAGCTCCTGGGGTAGAGACCACATCCCCCGAGTCTATTAGAGCAGGGCCACGATCCTGACTGGGACCTCTGGCCACTAGCACAATAGAGTTGTGAGAGGTGCTATATCCCCTCACATGTTCCCCAAGCCATCCGTCCCCCTTCGCCTGCCTGGGCCCTGGCCCCATCTCACCCTTCTCTCAGCTAACACAAGTCCAGACCCCTCCAAGTTCCTCCTTGGTACTGTAGCGCCAGGAGGCGCTCTGCACACCGCTCAAGCTGGTACTCCTGGAAGCTGGTAGGTTTTTCCCTGGCGAGGGTGCAGGGAGAGTCACCGAGCTGCCCGGGGTTAGCTGAGCAGCAGTGAGCGTCACGGGAAGGCCAGTGGGCGCCTAGATATCTTCTCCCATTGCTGGGAGCAGAGCACGCGGTATGGCATACGGCCCCGACCAGCGCAGGACGCCAAAGGCGACCTCTGTTCTGTAACCAGCCGGTCCCACGCCCCATATTGGACGACTGTGTGCGGGGAGGGAGGCCGTGGGCCGTAAGAGGGGTGCGCACGGGCGGGACATCCTACCCATTAGGGCTCTGCTGCCCCGATCTCTTCCAGGGCTGAACCCAAAGAGCAGAGCCAGAGGGAGAAGCTGGTGATCTCCGAGGACTGCGAGCTCATCACCATCGTGGCGGTGATCCAGGGCCGGCTGGAGGTCACCACGCAGCACATCTACTTCTACGACTGCAGCAGCGAGAAGGAGGAGACGGAGGAAGGTACCGGAGCTTGCCCATGCCCGCCCCCTTCTGCCCTGCGTCGCACCCGCTGATACCAAAGGCTGCCTGCCCCGTCCTCTCACTGCCGCGCTGCTGTTAGATCACTCGTTAATCTCGTTACTAGCGTTGCATGAGAGCAGCACCTATTGGCCCATGCTGCTAGGCACTGGATGTACATTTCAGAAGAGACCGTCCCTGCCCCAAAGAGCTCACAGACGAAGGGGACTCAGGCAGAAGATGGGGAAACTGAGTCACGGGGGTTAAGTGACTTGCTCTGGGTCATGCTGGGAGTCTGTGGTGCAGCTGGGAATTGAGCCCAGATCTCCTGAGTCCCAGTCCAGTGCCTTAACCTGGAGGCTGGCTTGGCTCGGGGGTTAGCCCAGCACTGAGCTCATGGGGGACATGGGGGAGCGGGTGAGGGCTGGAAGCCTGCGCTGGGTCTCCCTGGTGTGACGATTGCTGGCTGAGATGGGTCAGTGTCTAGGATCAGTGTGGCCCCCGCGGCGCTGGGAGCTGTCCAGCTACGGAGGTGCCTGCGTATAGGAGGGGGAGTAACAGCTGGCCTGCCTTCTGCCCTTTCACCAGGGATCGGCTATGACTTCAAGCGCCCCCTGTCTCAGCTCCGGGAAGTGCACCTCCGCCGTTACAACCTCCGCCGGTCGGCGCTGGAGTTCTTCTTCATCGACCAGGCCAACTACTTTGTCAACTTCAAGAAGAAGGTTCGCCCTGATCCCCTCTGCTCTCCTAGACCAGGGGCCGCTACCCAGCCCCGGGGGCGTCCCCGCTTCTCTTGGGAAGCTGGTGTCACCCTTCCCGGAGCGTCGGTGCCCAGCTCAGCCCCCAGCACGGTGCTGGGAGGCGCTGGGCTGCCGATGGTGCAATGTTGGAGACACAAAACAAGGTCCTGGCCCCGTGTGGTGAGAGCCTGGGGCACGTTGCTATCTGAGGAATTGTGCTCTGGTGACCTGAATTCCAGGGGGGCATTGACTGAGGGGGGGTAAGACAGGAAGTCAAGCGTCACTGGTGCAAGAGGCCTGATGCAGGGTGATGGGCAAAATGGCCTTTCATACAGAGCTTCTAAAGTGGACGGAGCTCAGCCAAGAAGGGGGGTGGTATGGGATGGAGGGAGCTGTGTGTGTGATCCCGTAGTACTCCCGGCCCCCTCAGCTTTTCCAGCCTCCCTCCCCGTGCAGGGAAATCAGGGCAGCCGCCCCCGGCCGGCATGTTCCTATTTCTGTTGATCACTTGTTGAAGGGGAAATAGCCGAGAGGTCTCCGGGGTCTTGCTTTCTCCTGTCCCCACCCGGGACGCTGGGCCAGGTGGCTGCTTCCCTCCTGTTCCGTTCCCCCAGCGCTCGTGCTCCACCGTTTCATGTCAGGTGCGGCGAGGGGCGTCATTTCCAGCTCTGTCGGATGTCCCTGTGCTGTATCCGATCGGGCTAATTCGCTCAAAGTACCAGTGTAGCCGTGGCGGGCAAGGGGCTGGCTGCCTGGGTACGATCCCATCCTGGGACCCTAGACACAGCTAGTCCCTCACGTCGCCCTGGCTACACTTCGGTTGCTCTCTGGCATGATCCAAGCTGGCATCCGTAGCTGAGCTTACGGAACTGTCTGGCTTCACGCATCTCTCCCTGCCGCGTCTCTCCTGACCGTGACGCACAGGGGCTGGAGCCTTCTTAAGAAGGGAATTGCGCACCCATCTGATTTAGGATTGAATTCCTTAGACTGGATCTTTTGCTGGTGTAAATCAGCGTGGGCCCCTTGATTTCATTGCTGATTTACACCGGGGGAGAGGGGTCTGGCCCTTGGACGGCTCTCTCTTTCACGCGGTTTGTTCATGTCTGTTAGGTAGGGGTCCCCAGCCCCTACTGCAAGAGCAGGCCAGATCTCGTGGAGAGGCGTGATTTTTTTGCTAGAGCAGGGCATTGGGAGAGCTGGATTCTGTCAGCTTCCAGTGTCTGACATGGGGCAAGTCATCGCCCCTCTGTGCCTCAGTTTCCCCATCTGTAAAATGGAGAGAGAGATCCTGATCCCCCCGACCCCCTGGATCAAGTGCTTTGAGGCTCTGGAGAAGAGGCGCTCTGGCAATGCGAAGCCTTGTTTGAGGGCAGGCTGGACGCTGTACCTGAGCTCCCTTTGAATGCTTCATGCACCTGGTTTTGTCCCCGCAGGTTAGAAATAAGGTGTATTCCTGTATTCTCGGCCTGCGCCCACCCAACCAGATCTACTTCGGCAGCCGGTCGCCCCAGGAGCTGCTGAAGGCCTCAGGACTGACTCAGGTGCCATTAGCATCTTCTTCCGGCCTCCTCCTCCTCCCAGCGTCACCTCTCTCTCCTCGAGAGCAGCGTGTGTCCGTCGGGGCTGCCTCGTAGCCAGGCAGAGTGCTGGGCAAACTTCCCCGCAGCCTCTCGGCTCTGCCAGAGCTCCTGGGGCCCACTCCTCTGTCCCAGCCCCGGGCCCCTTGGAGCAGGGCTTGTCAGCTGTGCCCAGCTGGGTCATGGTTCTGAGATCCGCCCAGGTTGCACGGCACCCACCTCATTTCATTCGGGGCGTGGTCTGGGCTGTGAGCCCAGCCCTGCGAAGGGAGAGGCCCCGGCCCTGGCTCACTGGGGGACCGAGCACGGGCTTGGGTCGCTCGGGGTGTCGCAAAGGGAAAGTGAGCGCCGCCCCACTGCGGGGTCCCACTCCTGCTGCGGTTCATCGTGCTCTGGGGCAGAATGGGTACCTGAGGGGTTAAATAGCCAGAGGGCGAGGTCAGGCATGGCCAGCTGCTAGCATGGCCTCCCCCAGGTGCAGGCCACTGGGTTGTGATGGCAGGGTGGGGGAGAATCCATGGGATGAGTTTCCCTGGTAAGGCCTGAGGCCTGACTTTCCATCCTCACTGGTTAGATGAGCAGCCTGGGTCTATGCTGCTCCCCGCGAGGGTCCTCCCCCAACCCCCAGCGTGGCAACTCCCATCCCCCGCCCTGCAGAGTCTGCTCCCCAGCCATATCCTCCCTGCTGTCCCAGCCAGCCCCGCCCCATGCAGCGACTTCCATGGGGTGACCATGTGTCCCGTTTTGGCTGGGACAGTCCCCTGCTCTCCTGAGTCCTCCCTCCCACATGGGGCTGGCATCACCGCTCGCTCCTGCCCCCCGCACATTCTTCCACACCTTGCTTGGGGTTGCACCCGACTTTCCTGGCAAAATTGGGCATTTGTCCCGTTTGCAACGGATCAGCTGGCAAGAGCAAAGGGGGCAAAGGCACAGTTTTGCCAGAAAAGTCGGGTGCAACCCCAAGCAAGGTGTGGAAGAATGTGCGGGGGGCAGGGGCGAGCGGTGATGCCAGCCCCATGTGGGAGGGAGGGCTCAGGAGAGCAGCTCGGGCCGGGCTGGCCCTGCATGGGTGAGTGGCAGGGGGCTTGGGCCGACCCATGGGAGGGGTGAGATGGGCCTCAGGCTGGCCCTGTGGCGTATCCCATTTTCGCTTTGGGAAAATACGGTCACCCTATGCCATCCCACTCCCACCCCCCATGCAGCGACTCCGCTCCTGCTCCCCTAGCCGGAGCCACCCCCTCTGCCCCTGCCGTCCGCAGGGCCTGTTTCAGCCCCGCCATGTCTGTTTCAGAAATGGGTCTACAGGGAGATCTCCAACTTCGAGTACCTGATGCAGCTGAACACGATTGCGGGGCGCACCTACAACGACCTGTCGCAGTACCCCGTGGTGAGTATGCCCGCCAGGCCCTTCCCCTCAGCCTTCCTCCGCCGTCAACGGTCTGTCCTGGGGCCGGCAGGCGGACGGAGACGGGGTGCTCAGAGCAGCCCCCACGACATTCCTTCCGGGGCTGTCTGTTCTCCACGCTCCCTCCCTGGGCTGGCAGCATGGCGTGGGCCCCCAGCCTCAGCCCAAGTCCGGCTCTCACTAGCCTGGTGACGGTATTAGCAAGCCACCCTTCACCTTGCAGGGACGCTCCCTGCGTGCTTTCCACGGGGTTATGAAGGGATTGGTAGAGGCGTTAATGATTGGCTAACGAAGCATGATAGAGCCCAGCAGGTGCTTGGTCACTCCCAGCCGTCTCTGGCACCCTGGCATCATGTCTCCCCCTGTAAGAGTCCGGAAGGCCCACTGGACCAACCCAGCCCACCCCAGCGGCGCGGCCGCTAACACGAGCCCTGTGCTCCTAGGGAAAACTGCCCATTCTGCCACTCCCCTGTTGTCTGTCTGGCCGCGGGCGGCACTAGGGTTTGAAGACCCGGCAGCAGGCTGGGCTGGGTAAGGAGTTGGCAGGCATCTGACAGGCCTCTCCCCTCCGTAGTTCCCTTGGATCCTGCAGGACTACGTCTCCGAGGCGCTGGACCTGAGCGACCCGGACATGTTCCGGGATCTCTCCAAGCCCATCGGGGTGGCCAACGAGAGACATGCCAAGGATGTGAAGGAGAAGTGAGTGCACGTCCCAGGCAGCTCGAGGGCAGTGGCTGCGCTGGGACGGGTGGCCCGGAGCAGCCACGCCAGGGGCGCGGCTGACATCGCCGTGGCCGGCGAGAGCCGGCCGCGTGCCCTGGACGTAGCAGTCCGACACCAGCACATGGGGTAGCGAAGGCTGAGAGTCGGGGGTGGCTGGCAGATTGCTGATGCGTCCCATTTGCTCTGTGGAGATGGAGCAATCGTCTCGTGGCTAGAAAAGAGGTGTGTGGGCAGGGGATTTTGCCCTGCGCTCTGCTCCATGGCTGGAGAATGGCCCTGGGTCGCCCCTTCCCCAGGCACGCAGAGCAGCGAGGTGGGTTGGGGCGTGCTGGTAAGAAGGCTGTGCCCTTTCAGGTGCCCATCTTCTCTTCCTGTTGCAATCGCTCTGGCTATGGCAGCATGAGCCGGGAAACCAGCCCAGCCAAGGCAGTTGCTGTGTTGCAAGCCACCCCTGCCTCACTGCTGGGATTCCCTCTTCCTCCTCCTTCCCTTCCCCCGCCTGTGTCTCGGTGGTGTGCTCTGCTTATTCCCTTCCCCTGTTTGTCCCCAGGTACGAGAGTTTTGAGGACCCCACGGGCATGATCGACAAGTTTCACTATGGCACACACTACTCCAACGCGGCGGGCGTCATGCACTACATGATCCGGACCGAGCCCTTCACCACCCTTCACATCCAGTTGCAGAGCGGCCGGTGAGACCCGGGGCTGGGCTAGCGCTGGCATGGCAGGACGGTCCTGCTATCTTCTCCAGGCCCTGCTAACGCAGGATTGCCACCTCCCCCACGCTCGTTCTAACTATCCCCTGTGAGGGGGCTTTCACCACGTCCCTTGGGAGACTGATCCGCAGCCTGAGAGCTCGCTGGTGGGGGGATCCTTTCCTGTGGCTTGTTCTTAAATGTTCCTTGCATCTGAGGAGGGAGGAGCCTCTTCCCTACCTTCTGTGTGTCTGTGTAAGGAAGTGTGGACTAGCGAATAGATCATCAGGCTCAGGAGAGCTGAGTTTTATTCCTCGCTCTGCCGGTGACCTTGGGCAAGTCACTTCCCCGTGCTGTGCCTCAGTTTCCCCAGCTGTACAATGGGGGTGGTACCTCTGTGAAGTGCTTGGAGATCCGCTGAGGAAAGCACTAGATATTCTTCATTACCCGTTGCAACAAGTGTCCTAGAGCCGATTCTGAGCCTTGCCTCTGAGTTGATAAAGCAGAAAGAGGGTTTGGCTGGCCCTGTAGCCTGCTGTGGCTGGGCGTCTCATGGGCGTTGTCTGGCACGAAGAAAGCGAGAGTGCGAGAGATGCAGGGATTTGGCTGGCGAGGCTGATTTCTTCAGCCCATATGGTAAACCCGGGAGCTCGCTGGAAGACAGGAAAAGCGACGTGTTCTTGATTGTATCGTTCTAGTGCCTAGACACCCCCACCTAGATCGGGGTCTGTTGTGCCCAGGGCTGGACAGGTATCTAGCAAGAGACAGTGAGGCCCCTTCCCATCTTCGAGCTCGGGAGCTGTGGCACAGACACGTGAAGGGTCTTGCCTAGGGTCACCCTGGCAGTCAGTGGTGGGGCTGAGTCTAGGTCCCAGTTCTCCTGAGTGCCAGCCCAGTGCCTTAGCCCTTAGGCCAAGCCTCACTCTCTTGCCGGCAGGTTTGACTGCTCAGACCGCCAGTTTCACTCGGTGCCCGCGGCATGGCAGGCGCGCATGGAGAACCCGGTGGACGTGAAGGAGCTGATCCCGGAGTTCTTCTATTTCACAGACTTCTTGGAGAACCAGAATGGTAAAGGGAGCTCCTGGGGCATTGCAGCCCGGCTGGCCGGAGTGCCCTGGGTCTAGAGCTGGGGGAGAGAGGCTCGCTGGGGTTGGCATGGGGAGGTGCCTACTTGGGGCCTCCATTTAAGTGCAGGATCCCTTCTGTGACTTCCACTTCAGTTGATCTCTCACGATCGTCGCAGTGACTTGCGGTCCTGGTCTCTAGCCACTGGGCCTGCTGGCGCCCGGGCTCACTGTCTCACGCAGGGGGTAGTGCCCAAGCCAGCAAGGGCAGGAGCTTGTTGGGGGCCCCAGGGCTCTGTGCACATCGTAATTGGGCTCTAGACAGAGCTGGGACGCAGGCTGAGCTCCCGGGCCGGGGGAGCTAATTTCGCCCTGCATGGAGCTGGTGCCTGGCAGGCGTGTGACCTCCTGGGATCCTCAGGATTCCCCGCCCTGCTTGGTTATAGCATCGGGCAGCGTGGTGCGCCGCCTTGCCCTGCAGCATCCAGCATGAGCCAGTGTTGGCCCCGGGGCTGGGTGGGCCGTTGATCTGACCCCATGCCGTGGGATGCAGCGGAGGGGGATGGTGAGCCACCCTGCTGTGTCGCCTTCCCTAGGGTTCGACCTGGGCTGCCTGCAGATGTCGAACGACCAGGTGAACAATGTCGTCCTCCCGAAGTGGGCCAGATCCCCGGAGGATTTCGTCCACAAGCACAGGAAAGCGCTGGTAAGTGGGCAGGGGCTCTGCCCAGCCCGGGAAGCCTTCACCTGGCCTGCCAAACTCACTGATCCCCCAGCTTGTAGGGTGGGGGCTGGGGTTCCCTACCAGGTGGCCCAGACCCATTGGGGTGTCCCCAGCCCGGCATGTCCCTGTGGTGCTCACTGTCCCCGTTCTCTCCCTGTAACAGGAGTCGGAGCACGTGTCTGCCCACCTCCACGAGTGGATCGACCTGATCTTTGGGTACAAGCAGAGGGGCCCGGCCGCCGTGGAGGCTCTCAACGTCTTCTATTACTGCACGTACGAGGGTAAGAGGCGCCATGCCGGGGCCTGGGCAGGCAGGAAGGTTCCCTGGTGGGCGCCTGTCACTCACAGCATCCCCCTCTCTCGCTCCCCAGGGGCCGTGGACCTAGACGCCATCGCCGACGAGACACAGAGGAAGGCTTTGGAAGGCATCATCAGCAACTTTGGGCAGACCCCCTGCCAGCTGCTCAAGGTATCAGGAGCCAGAGAGGGAGTGCCCGACTAACCCCAGGGAGGGGAGGGTGGGGATCACCCAACAGGCCCTGAGAGCAGAGCTCCGCTTCCCCCAGCCAGGGCTTCGGTCCATATATGGCCATGCCATCCACCCCCCGCCCCTCCGGGTCCTTTTGCCCTTTGCTTCCTCTCTTTCCCCGGGAGGCTGGGCTCTGGGATCTCGCTCAGGGATCTGGCACCTCCTGACTCGCTTTCTTGCCCCCCCCCGGCAGGAACCTCACCCAGTGCGCCTCTCAGCCGAAACCGCCACCAGGAGGCTGGCCCGGCTCGACACGTATTCCCCCAATGTCTTCGAGAACCTCAACCAGCTCAAGTCCTTCTTCGTCGAGGTGAGAGCTCTCCTCGCCGCTGGGCTCCGAGGGCCGCCCCCTGCCGGGGAGAGCTTACGGGGGAATCCTCCCACGTGGTGGGGAGGGGGGCCCGTGTAGGCGGGGTATGGGGTGAGTGATGGGGCGGCAATGGCCAGAGCAGGAGTTCTGGGGTGAGGGAGGACACGAGTTCCAGCGAGACGGTGTGGTTACCTAGCTCTTTGGGGCAGGGACTCTCCGGTGGGTCTGTACAGCGCCTAACACGACCTTGTCCTGGTCCGTGACTGGGGCTCCGAGGCGCTGCAAACACCCGACAATGCCCAGTGCTAACGCGACACGGGCGTGCTGGCGGGGCCGCGGCAGTGCGTAGCCCCCGAGCTGCCGGGCAGTAGCACCAGAGCTCTCTGTTCTCTCCAGCAGGGGATCAGCGACGGGGTCCCGCTGGTGCAGGCTGTGGTCCCCAAGAACCAGGCCCATTCCTTCATCACACAGGGTTCCCCGGACGTGCTGGTGAGTGCCCTGGGGGGCATGGCATGGCTTGTTGGCTGGGAATTCGGGGGTGGGGGGGCTCTCAGCTCGTTGCGTCTATAGCCCCCCAGCCGGTACCTATCGGAGCCCCTCTGCTATCCGTTCATTGTATCCTCCCGGCCCCCGTGCACTCAGGGCAGCTGATTGCCAGTTCACAGGGCCGGGGCTGAGGCACAGAGCCATTGAAGGGACTTGCCTACGGCCACGCGGAAGGTCAGTGGCAAAACTGGCCACCGGGTCTCCTGGGTCCCAGCCCGGGGCCTTTACCACAATCCCGGCCTTCCAACTTCCAGCACTTGTACGGGGAAGCTAAAGCTCCCTCCTGCAGCTGACGATGAAGCGTAGGCCGAGCGGGTGTTGGCTCCAGCTGTTCCCAAGAGCACGACCTAAGCTGCTGGCTTAGTAAGTGGAGCGAGAAGGGGATCTGTCCTGCACGCCTCCCGCCGGGCGCGGTGATTTGCCCCGGGTTGCAGGAGCTAGGTAGGGTCAGGCCTGGCTGGTACTTGGCTCGGACACCCCGGAATCGCCCAGTGCGGTAGGGTGGCCATACTGCTGCCATCCTGGTGCTGCGGGACGTGGGTGGAGCCTTTCGAACTAGTCGTAAAACAGAGGTCCTGACCGGCCCCGGCCTTCCCGTGCCCCGTGGCGCTTTCCCAAGAGCGGGGCTGTAACCCTGGTGGCTGTGCACCCTGCGTTCTCCTGCTAGCCTCCCTCCCCTTTCCTAGGTCACGGTGAGCGCCAACGGCCTGCTGGGAACCCACGGCTGGCTGCCCTACGACAAAAACATCTCCAACTACTTCAGCTTCACCAAAGACCCCACCGTCTCCAATGCCAAGTGAGTCTGGGCTGGGAGCCCCGTTACCGGATCCCTCCCTGGCTCCTGCCATGCAGTGCCCTGGGAGAGCCGAGAGGAATCGGCCCCTACGCGGAGTCCCCGGATGCTTTGTCCAGTCCGGTTTTAGGTGGCACAACCCAAGGAGGCCTCCACCCCTCCCCCGTCCAGTAGGCACGCTCCTCCAGCTGTCACCCCACAGCGTAGTGTTATCCCACGTCTTCCAGCCGCTCCCTAGAGGAGCTGGCTCCAAACCCTCCCGGACCAGCAGCCTGCTCCCCATCCCCGGCTCCCAGTCAAGCTGTGCATGCTCATTCCTGGCATTCGCCCTCCAAGGGCCAGTCCTCGTAACCCCTTGGCCGGTTTTGTTGCTCTTTGCTCCATTCCCTCCCATTTAGCTATCTTCTGGCCGTAGGGCACCCCGGCTGAGTGCCTTGGGTGGGTCGCCTCCCTGCTCTGGGACAAGGGGATGCGTCTGAATGGGCAGCCCCAAATGCCTTCTCTGGACACAGGATTGTAGTGGTGATCCACTGCCCCCTTCCGGGTCGTGCTTGTACCCTCCACCCTGCCTGTGCCAGCCGGGGCTCCCAGGCCCCCCTCTCACAGGCCTGGCCCTCTGTCCTCTCCATTACCCCCCACTACGCTGGCTGCCGTTGGGACCTGCTGATGACGCGGCGGAGAGCTCCCGGGAGCCAAAGGGCGGGCAGCTCTCTGGGGCGATGCTCTGTAGCCAAGAGCTCTTGTCTCCTCTGCCAGAACCCAGCGCTTCCTCTCCGGCCCCTTCGCCCCAGGGGTGGAGGTGTCCTCGAAGACACTGACTGTCTCTCCTGACGGGAAGCTCCTCTTCAGCGGGGGGCACTGGGACAACAGCCTGCGTGTCACGTTGCTGAGCAAAGGGAAGGTTGTCGGGCACATCACCAGGCACATAGGTATGGGGCCCGGACAGGCTGGCAGCGGGGGTGACCCGTTGCGGGGCGCGTGGGCCGGTGGGACTCACATCGCTTTCTATGCACCATCCTGCCACTGTTCTGTGTCCCATCCCCCCAGTGCAACTCCACCCTGGCCTGCAGCTCCCCAGCTGTTCCACCCCGTGCCCAGCTGATCAACCATGGCACGACCAACGGGGGCATTAGGAAGACACTGGCAAAGACACTTTGGGCCAGCCAGGGCCCCGGAGCCACCCCTTGCTCTTTGCAGCTTGTCGTCTCTGAGGCCCTGGTGCTTTGGGGAGAGCAGTTACCTGCCCAGAGGACCAGTTGGGGTTGAAATGAGCCATGCCAGCTCACCCTGCAGTCACTAACTTCCACTCCCTCCGGAGTGCCTGGTGGGCTCTGCCCCAAAGTCCCCTTCTCGGGTATGGAGTCTCCAGCGAAGGGGACCCACGAGATCCCAGCCCCTTCTCAGAGCCCCAGGGAAACAGGGTGGGGGTCGGCATCATGGGGCGCTGGGGTCAGCCTTTCGGCAGCAACGTCTCCTCTTCCCCTCCTTGCAGATGTGGTCACCTGCCTGGCGCTCGATCTGTGCGGAATCTACCTCATTTCGGGCTCCCGGGATACCACCTGCATGGTCTGGCAGGTCCTTCAGCAGGTGAGGGAGAGACCGGCTCCGGCCGGGAACACTCTGCTACTAGCTCAGGGCTGGGTCTGAGGAGGCTTCTGGGTGGTTGGGGACTTCCTGGTCAGACACTCGCGTGACGCTTGGGCTCGCTTGTGGAGAGGGCAGATCCCCGGTGTGTTTCGCTCCTGGGTGAGGAGGTGCCATTCTGTAGGTCCGAGGGCGCACTGGCAGCAGGGCTATCCCGATGTCTTCAAAGGTTTTCAAGGTCATTTTGTGTGCATTTGGTTGACTTGATGCTGATTGGCTGGTGGGAGTGGTACTGCTCCCCCCACACCCAGCTCTGCCAGTGCCCCTCACTCCTGGCCCACAGCACTCCCTGCCATGCCAAGCCTGAGTCCAGTACCTTCTGCCATGCCAACCCTGGGCCTCCCCACACAGCCCTGCCAGTGCCCCTCACTCCTGGCCCACAGCACCCCCTGCCATGCCAAGCCTGAGTCCAGTACCTTCTGCCATGCCAACCCTGGGCCTCCCCACATAACTCTGCCGGTGCCCCTCACTCCTGACTCGCAGCACCAGCCTTTGGCTCCCCACACCCAGGTCTACCCAATGCCAGTTCCCCGCACTCCTGGTCCTGAGCAGAGATTGCTCCATCATACTAGCTTCCGTGGAAGTTGTGTGCTGGGGCCGGTTGCCTTCGGGAGATGAGGACAAGAACTTACTCGGTTCAGCCTGCCCTGCTGGAAAGGCTCTGAGCTCTGCTCCCCTAATGCGTCGACCCATGTGGCTGGTGCTTCTCCGAAGCCAGCCTGACGAGTGTGGCTGTGGTTATTCCTCCAGCCTCGCTCAGCCGTTGGGGCTTTGCAAGCAGCATCGGTGGCTTTGCACAGTGGTTCCAAACGCTTCCTATCCCCAGCTTCTGGCTGGCGCTCTGTCCTCTTGGCTCGGTTTCCTCTGGGCCTTTCCAGGCCAGATCCTCCGCTGCTCTAAGCAGCGACAGCTCCACTGAAGCCAGAGGGGCTGTGGGGCCTAGACTGGCTCAGGATCTGGCCTACATACCCTGGTTTCTCTCTCCAGGGTGGGTTTTCCAGTGGCCTGGCTCCCAAACCTGTCCAAGTCCTGTACGGTCATGACGCCGAGGTGACCTGCGTCGCCATCAGCACCGAGTTGGACATGGCCGTGTCGGGGTCGAAGGTGAGGATGTGTCACGGTGCATGTGCGGGGCGGGCGGAAGGCGTCAATGTTAGGAGTTTGCTGAGGTGCCAGTTAGATTTTAGAGCTGAACTCCAACCAACTAGAATTGCCAGTTGGTTAAGTGCTGTAGCCAGTATCAGATACCCCCTTTGTATCGAGTCCAGGGAGTGTTCCCTTCCTAATTTAACGCTGGGCTCTTTTCAGATCAGCTCTTAACTTGAACAGTATTTCTCAAGTCAGGACACTTTGGTTACCAACAATGTATTCATTGATCCAGAACCAGATTAACATACACAGCAGTTCACCGCTCCTGTAGGTGTGCCCCCTGCTCTTGGTACATGCAGCGCACGCCAGCACAGTCTTGCCAGCAATTGTCAAAGACTAGGGTTGAGCTCAGCAGTTACACCAAGGAACAATGCAAACCACCAAGATTTTTTAATAACATTTACTTATGAGCATCATTTCTTAGTACCAAACACGTATCATCACCCTTCCAGCGTTTCGCCAAGGTGGCTGGATGCATTTGTCTGTAAGGCAGTTTTGAGTCCCTGCTGTTTGAATGAATTGGTTGCAAAAGGGACAAGTCTAAAATATCAAAAGCAATTGCTTTAAGTTTCCGTTCAAATCTCTCTTGGGCCAGTTTGCTTGCATTACGAAGGAGAGCATTCGTCTAGCATGAGTTCAACTCTAACCTATGGTTACAGGAGGTCTCTCTAGAGAATGGGCACTTTGTTACTTATATTAAAGAGCAGAAGGGGCAATCCAGTCTGTGCAATGAAATCTCCCCAATTCTTATCCTCTTAACCCTGGAACATGGAGACTGCCCACAGCCGGTCCTGGCATCCGTTGCACTGGGGATTCAGAAGCTTCCTCGTGGGTTCCATCAACTCTGGGGGTCCCACGTGGTGACTTCAGCTTTATAGACTCTGATTTCAGGGCTCCTCTGATTTCTAACAGACAGCTGAGCGCAGCTTTCACCTCTGTTTCTCTTATGCTTCCATCGGTACCCAGTAGATGGTGCTGGCGTATAACACATTTCTTCAGTCCTTTCCCTATCTGAAGGCTTTTTTATGTTTGATTTGTTTCCAGGATCGCATCTCAGTATTAGCCCACGTTATTACCTGGAATTTCTCTCTTTTTAAGCAGTTTCTGTGGATAATCCGAACTTATTCCTGTGTTTATATCTTTCAACATTCCTTCTTTTGGTTCCAGACAATTCCTGTTATTTCTAGGCTGCAGAGTTGTGGTACCCATATGGGTCCCAGGATTTTAGAGAGAGAAGGTGGGGGAGGGAATAGCTTTTATTGAACCAACTTTTGTTGGTGAGTGGGACAAGCTTTCAAGCTACACAGACCTTGTGTCTCCCACCAATAGAAGTTGGTCCCATGGTTCTCAGTGGTAGCAGATGACAGAAAAAGGAGTAATGGTCTCAAGTTGCAGTGGGGGAGGTTTTAGGTTGGATATTAGGAAAAACTTTTTCACTAGGAGAGTGGTAAAGCACTGGGTTATTTAGGGAGGTGGTGGACTCTCCTTCCTTAGAAGTTTTTAAGGTCAGGCTTGACAAAGCCCTGGCTGGGATGCTTTAGTTGGGGATTGGTCCTGCTTTGAGCAGGGGATTGGACTAGATGACCTCCTGAGGTCCCTTCCAGCCCTGATATTCTGTGATTCAATAAAAGATATCCTTTCACCCACCTGGTCTCTCTCTTTCTAGCGTCACAATTATTTACGGTGAACACCAAAAAATCTTCCAGATTCGATGGACATACTTTATAGGGTCTTTGATTGTACATAAGCATTTCATGTTATTTAGGGTTTGCAACGGAACAAGAGCCATTGTTCACACACAGGGAGACGTACAGCAGAATCTCAGAGTTCCGAACACCTCGGGAATGGAGGTTGTCCGTAACTCTGAAATATTCATAACTCTGAACAAAACATGATGGTTCTTTCAAAAGTTTACAGCTGAACGTTGACTTAATACAGCTTTGAAACTTGACTATGCAGAGGAAAAATGCTGCTTTCCCTTTATTTGTTTAGTCGTATGTTTAACGCGGTACTCTGTTGCCTTTTTCCGCCCCCATCTCTGCGGCTGCCGGATTGTGTACTTCCGGTTCCAAATGCAGAGTGTGGTTGGTTGGTCAGTTTGGAACGCTGA
The DNA here is from genome assembly GCF_015237465.2 of Chelonia mydas. Classification (NCBI taxonomy): domain Eukaryota; kingdom Metazoa; phylum Chordata; order Testudines; family Cheloniidae; genus Chelonia; species Chelonia mydas. Next base: position 257,287,462 of record NC_057850.1, read on the forward strand.
GGTTCTACTGTAGATCTTACTCGCAAGACAATCAAATGTGCAGCCTCTAATTTGGAGTGAAAGACTCATTGCTGGGGCAAAAACAGATTATCCACAGTGTGTTTGATTTACAGGGCAAACAAATGGGTAGTTTGTAACTGGGGGTGCAAACGTGGCTTTGATTTCTTGGGGTAACAGGCAGTTTGCCCTATTTGATTTTCAGTCTCACACAGCAAATTATTTCTCATTTGGTTAACTCCCAGCTTCCCCACCTACCTCGTGGCCTATTGCACAATGAGCGTATCATTTTGCGTAGGAAATTAGGTGTCACCCTGGCTTTGGAGTTGTTTGTAGCTAAGTCAAGAGGGAGGGAAAAGGTTTTATCCATCTAGGCAAAAATCTCTCAATTTGCGTATGTTCACTTAGCCATTTTAAGTTCTCTTCCTGGGGAGAGGGAGCCATAGGTGCTGGAGCTACGGGTGCTGGGGGTGTTGCTGCACCCCTGGGCTTGAAATGGTTTCCTGTCTGTCATGCCAGCTCCACCCCTCCATTGTCCTGGAGCTCGCCACACCTGGCAGTCCAGCTTTGGGCAGTCCAGGCTGTTTGGCTTGCTGCCCCGTTCTCAAGACCCCTCTTCGTTGGAGGGCCAGAGAGAGAGCATTCGCCAACAGGAAACCTGCCCATTAAAGATGACATGGAGACTTTAGCCAGCTGGAAGGGCAATGGCTCATCTGTGTCGCCCATCTAGCTTTGGGGCATCCTCATGGAAGGCTCAGGGCAGGTGGAGATTAAGGCTGGGTTTTCAGAGGGCTATGGGAATTAGACACTGTGGGCCCATTGACAGTAAACGGGAGCAAAGCACCCAGTTGCCCTGGTGACAGCCGAAAGGCCTTGTCGTTGTGGCAGGACGGCACCATCATCGTCCACACCATCCGCCGGGGCCAGTTCATGAAGTCCATCAAGCCCCCCTCTGAGAGCTCGCTGCCCGCCACTGTCTCGAACCTCGCCGTGGGCCTGGAGGGCCAGATCATCGTCCAGACCACCGTGGCGGGGAGATCCGCCCTGAAGGTGAGTGGGCCGGGACCTGCGGGCCCAGCAGCAATGCAGGGGCAGGCATGGCCTTTCCCTGTGGGACGCTGTGGGCAAGGACGGGCGTCTCAGACACGGTCCGAAACCCAGCAGGGAAGGGGCAGTAACTCCATCCTGCTGTGGTGATGGCACCGTGCCTCAGAGCAGATCAGCAGCAGCCAGATTCCAATCCCAAATAAACATAGCTGAGGACTTATTCCTGTCTAGGACCAACCCATCCATCACCCAGCAGGAGGCGCTGTTCCCTTCCCACCCCACCCCACGCACAGCTTTCCCACTTTACTCCTGGGGGAATTCTGCGCCAAAAAATTATAAATTCTGCACACCATATTTTAGAATTCTGCATATTTTATTTGTCAGAATAACACATTATAATCACACCAGTTTCAGTTATTTTGGTAATTTATTTCAAAATACCTATTAAGTATGTCTATAACAATACAGACAATGAAAAAGATTCAGGAAATGTTTTTTGACAAATAGATTCCTTACTAGGCATATTAATACAGAACTCTGAGTAATAATTCATTCAAACTACAATACAGAACTGTATTTCCTGCCTCCGCCCCCAGAAGCAATGCAAAGGCTTGGGGGAGTCAGGGGTAACAGAGGAGCTGAGGGAGAGGGAAGGAGCCTGGGAGTGAACCTGGAGGGTTGTTGGGTGTGGGTGGGGGGCAGCAAGGGATTGTTAGGGAGCCTCCCCCATGCAGACCCTGGCTGACCCCTGGCCTCTCCCATTCAGTCAGGCACATGTGCCCTTGTCCCCCCTTCCATATATCCCTCCACCCCCACTCAGACACCCTCTCCCCCCGGTCCCCATGTGTCCCTGTTCCCTGGTCCCCATGTGTCCCTGTACCCCCTCAGCCACCCCTTTTCCCCCATGTGTTCCCATGCCCCCTCCCCACAGCTCCATGTGGCCCAGTGCCTCCACTCCCATTCAGCCCCTGCCCCAGTCTGTCACCTCCCAGCCCCATGCTGTCTGTCCCCCCATATTCCTTGTCTCCTGACCTGGCCACACCAGCAGGGTGATGTCAAGCAGGCAACCTCTTCCCTTCCCTATTGGCAGCTGGGACTGGTCCCACCCAGGAGGGGGTGCTCTGTTCTAGCACCACAGCGGCCCCAGGTGGGCAAAAGGCAGAACTGCAGAAATTTTTCGGCAGAAGTTATTTTCTGCTGGGGGGGGGCGGGGGATGACATTATTCGCGGCACATTAATTATGTGCACACACAGTGGCGCAGAATTCCCCCAGGAGTACTACTTGCTATACCTCAAGGAGCCTCTCTGGGTATGTCTACACTGCAGTTAGACACCTGCGGCCCGTCAATTGTGGTGTAGACATTCAGGGACCTTCCTGCCTCACAGGATCCTAGAGCCTGGGCTCCAGCCCAAACCCAAACGTCTACACTCCCATTAAGCAGCCCCTTAGCACAGGCCCTGTGAGCCGGCATGGGCCAGCCGCAGGGTTTTAACTGCAGCGCAGACTTAGCTTGAGAGCACACAGGGAAACTCAGTCCAAACTGGTGAGTTTCTCCTGGTTTCACGCCTATGCTGGGAGGGTCCCACGATGCGTGTGTGTGGCTGTAACTGTGTCTAGAGATATGGAAAATTTGCAATCTCCAACAGGGAAAATGAGAGCGAAGGGTCTTGTGTAGCATGGAGGTTTCTTGCAGATGGTTAGCCCGAGCACAGCCGCTGCTCTGGTTTCAATGGCTTCGTCGAACGAGGTCGTTCCATGTGATTGCAGGGAAGAGTGCTCAAAAGTTTCTTTCTCTCTCTCTCTCTCTGAGGCTCCATCTGTCGATCCAAAGTGCTGGTTCCCATCGTGTCTCAGTGCATTGCATAGCTCTCCTCCTGCAGTGAGACCTGTTGCTTTTCTGTCCTCCTGGTCACATTAGGTATTTGGCCACTATAGTAAAGCGCTGCTCTACTCTTAAAAATGGCATCCCCACCTCCCATTGACCTGCTCCTGGCGTGGATCCAGAGGCATGTTTTACTGCAGGCTCCGGGGAGATTTTCACTCTTCCAGCCCTGCAGAGCCAGCACTGCTAAGAGGGAGGAAGCTGGTTCTTACTCCTTCGTGCGCATCACCAGCAGAATTGGGTAGTAAGTTCCAGTCGCGACTGTTGCAGGCAGTGGGAGGCGTTGCTGATGGTATAGCTCGGCCTGCAGAACCTTAATGGCTGGTGATGCCCAAGAACGTAAGAACCAGGCCCATTTGAACGGGGAGTCACGGAGAGGTGGTGCCAAGGCCATTCACCCAGTCGCGTCCTAGAGTAGAGGCGCGCTTGGAAAGCTTTCACCCCATTGTCGGTTGCTCCCCCAACGCCCTTCTCCTTTCTCTTGTTGAAGGATAAATTTGCCCTGCACCTTTATTCCGTCAATGGCAAGCATCTCTCCTCCGCCCCGCTGGAGGAGCAGGTCACTGCCATGTGTGTCACCGAGGAGTTTGTGGTGCTGGGGACCATGCAGTGTTCTCTCCAGATCTTGGATCTTCAAAGGTAAATGTTCCCTCATCAGTTTCTTGGGCCCACCACCAGAGCCGTGTATCACTCCCATGCAGGGGACGAGGGTCCCGAGTGTGTCACAGCCGTGATCCTCCACTTACGGTGAACGCTCTTCCTCAGTTGCTGTATCCAAAAAACCACTCAGCAAGTGGGTCGACAGCATAGCTTGTGGGTCTTGCATATGCACCTCTCTTCACCCCAGGGTAGCCTACCATCTTCTGGAGGAGCTCCCAATGCAGGCGAGAGATGCTCATGCAGCTGTTAACATCCCGTTTTTATTTGGGGTGAGGTTAGGACGTGGCTGGTACCTTGCGCTCAGTAGCCCAGGAGGTGAAATGTACTAATGGGTAAGGCGCTGGCCTCCCAAACTGGGGGTTGAGGGTTCGTGTCCCATCTGGGGGTGAGGTGAACGCGTTCTCTGGCCTGTCCCCTGCAGGAGGTCAGACTAGGTGATCACAATGGTCCCTTCTGGCCATAAAGTCCATGAATGGGAGTGGAAATTATTCTTTTGGGATTAAATTGAAATCCCTCTGCTGGTTTCCCAGGCCCATAGAATCTGTACTGATGAGGTGTCCGTTAGTATCTGTGGGCTCCTTACAGGGATTAGGACGCTGACGTTCACAGGTTGGGGCAAACCTGCCCGTGGCCCTGTCCAGCTGGATCTGGTCTTGCTGGCTCTTGTGGGTGAAAGAGAATCACCCATTGTAACTGTCTGCGCGGGGCTGGGGCTGCTGGGGACATGATGGATGGCGCTCAACCCTGGATTTATCAACCCCTGAAAATGTGGTTCTCCCTGGGTCAGGGTCTGCCCTGCTGGCCTTGTGGGATGCTGCATGGCAGGAATTCCAGATCCGATTGACTCTGCTTGCAAAGTGAAATGGTTTGATTTTCCTCCCCGCCAGCCTGGGATCTGAGAGTCAAGCTTGGCTTTCTCCTTTTCTCGTGTCGCCTCCATCCCAAAGGGTCTGTGGAATAAAACGCTGCCCTCAGATGCCTGCACAAGCCAGTTGCCCCAGTGTGGCATTTGTCCCTGCAACTGGGACTTGGCTAACTATTTGACTGATGTAGGAGCCAGAATGGGACCCAGCTCCCTGTCCCGCAGCTGCATCAGCTTGGCAGGGTGAACAGGCGTGAAATGCAGTAAAATCCCCAGATCTGGCTCTGAGCGCAGCCAGGAGCCGGTTTGCTGAGTGAGCAGGATGCTTTGAGAGACCCCCAATTTAAAGATCCTGGAGAGGGGGGTGGGTTTGGGGGGTCTCTGGCAGGGCACCCTGCCCATCTGCCCCTTTCCACAGTCCTTGCTGAGTCCCCAGCAGCTCTCCACACTGTTTAAAAGCCCCCCTCCTTGCCATTGCAGCCTCCAAGCAGCGGTGTTGCCAATGCCTATGAAGGTCCCGGTTCACAGCGTGTCCGTGACCAAGGAGAAGAGCCACATCCTGGTGGGGCTGGAGGATGGGAAGCTGATTGTGGTGGGAGCGGGCCAGCCCTCGGAGGTAAATGGAGACCGTCCCCTCCTCGGGGCTCAGTGGGGGTGGGCAGGGGCAGGTGCAGTATCAGCTGGAAGCACCAGTGAAGTAGTTGCATGATTGGAGGGGATGCACCTGGCTGGCAGGAGGGTGAGACTGGGAAGGAGCTGCTCTCCTGGCCAGCCCAGGTAGGAGCCTGGATGGGCCCATAGACAGAAATGAAATCAGAGCCATTGTCTGCAGACTGGGGGATTGACTCCTCGTGGGCAGCGTGACGGCAGGGCTGGATTTCCCACAGCAGAACGCTCGAAGTCCAGCCCCTCTGGAGCGTGAAATGGCTGGGATCAGTCAAGACTTAGCATGAACCCTTAGGACAAAGGTTCTCTCCGCTGCACCCCGCCCTCTTCGGTGAGACGGCTGGTCCCTGCCGGAGGGCGGGCTCCAACCCTCGAGGGGCTGGGTGTCCCGGGGGCCAGGCGGCTGCCCAGCCCAACTGTGTGATGAGACCCTGGCCTGGAGGGCAGGGCTCCGTAATGTGGGATGGCTCCCTTTACAGAAGCAGGGTCTGTAATGTAGCCAAGACAGACTGCAGCCCTGCTTCCGCCGAGCCACCCCATCCCTCTCCGCAAAGCACCCCCACGCCACTCCTCAGCCCTGCCCCTTCGTTCTGCTCTCTCCCCAGGTGCGGATGGGGCAGTTTCACAGACTGCTGTGGCGTTCCACGCGCCGGATCTCCCAGGTCTCCTCCGGAGAGACCGAGTACAACCCGCCCGAGTCCAAGTGACAGGCCTGATGTGAGATGACCTGTCCCCAGAGCATTACTGGGCAGAGATGTCCTGCAGCAGGAGGTCTCTGAGGGGTGGCTGAGGGGGCCGGTCCAGCCACACCACTCAGATGTGTCTGCACTTCCCCGGGAGCATGGCGATCGCTGTGAACCGCGGGAGCACTGGGTCTCTCGACCACTCACTCTCAGAGCGTGCAGAGCTCAGGATCCCTTTCTGAGCCAGGGGCCTTCACCGGTGACTCTGGTTTGCCGAGCCAGGATGCGCGTGGGACGATCTGGTATCCGCCCCAGCCTATCCCGTTTCCTGCAGAGCTTGAAGTGGAAAATGTTTTTGTATTATTCTTTGTGACTTTCTTGCTGGACGGAGAGGACGGGAAGCCCACAGCCGGTGCCCCTTGCCGCCCAGCAGGGAAATGTTGCAATAGATGTGAGGCGACGACCGTCGCTGCATTTTCAGTCCTTCTTGGGTGGCCTTAACCAGACCTTGTTGCACTACGTAGAGAACTTGTACCAAAACCAAGAACTGCTTTCAGCATGAGGCCGGTCTGCTGCAGAAAAGCTTTAATGTGATGAGACTGGCAAGAGCCTGCTCTGTTTTCCTCCCAGATGTTGAATTTTGGCGGGCAACAAATACCAGGGGCCCAGAAAGATTCCTACTGACCGTCTTGAACCAGCCCCAAATCCTAGATGTGTATAAACCCCCTGCTGGCAAAGAAGGGTGTTCCGCTTTCATTGGGATTCTTCCGAATATGGTTTGTCTGCCTCTTCCACCAGAGGCACCCAAATTCAGCGCCTCCCAGGGCCCCAATCATTTTCCGGTGGAGCCTCCTAACTTTCCTATCGATTTATACGTTTTTTTTTTTTAAGAAAACAAAAATAAATGTGCACAATCTTATTGTCTCCCAAGACTCGTCTCTTCCATGGAGCACGAGCCGGCATGGCTCATGGGATGACTTCACCAGCAATAAAACCCTGCCGTTGGTTAGCTTTGCCTTCGTCCTGCAGCTCCGGGGCCGTAGCGGAACTCCTTCCTGGCTGCCTCTGGCTGCACGCCGGATACCCCTGCTTGTAGGGGGAAAGAGAATTCTTCTCACCCCACCGGGAGAGGGTCAGGCTGCCCTGCAGTCAGCGCAGGTGCAAGAGGTGTGGGGGTTTGCCTCTCGCAAGGAGCGCGGCTCTTAGTAAGGCAGCACGCACCGCCCCTTCCCCAACAGAGCAGCCCTCGAAGCATGGCATCTCCATAAGGGCTCCCGGAGCCAAAGCAGAGCTCTTCCGAAGCTTCGAAGGGCTCGGTCCAAGCCGGTGGAGGTGAAAGCGAGAGGGATCATGACAGAAGTGAGAAAGCTCCGGCAATAGACATGAAGCAATACTGGGATTTTGTCTCTTTCACAGTCTGGGCCCAATATTGATCCCATCTGCAAATGCCCCCACTCCAGGAAGGCCCATCTCTCCCTCCGACACACTGTCTGTTTTTGATACTGAAGTGGCACACAGTAAATAGGAATTCGCCCAGAAGGAGGCTTGTTTTTGCAGCCAACAGCCAACACTTCGCTGCTTTTAACCAACTGGGTGGGTTGGGGGGTGGTCCAGTCCTACAGACTTTCCATCCCTGGTCATGGTGAGATTTGAAACCAAGCTGGCACCTTCTCTGAAGGACTCAGGTTCTGATCTCTGTATGACCAAGGCCTTGTTGATCCAGGGAGGAACAGGGGAGTGGGGGGTTGGGTTAGGCTAGAAGCAGCTGTCTGAGGCTATTGCACATTTGTGCCCTGGGCATCTCCCCATTCAGACATAGCTTACAGCTGCAGGGAGCCCAGCAGTCCCTGTGAAATGGAACATTCCATGTTTACGATGCAGGGCAGTAGCCCATCACCAGAGCGTCTGGGAGTGAATGGCCCCCGAACAAGGGGGTGATGGATCGGTACTTGTAGGACACGGTTACTGTCACTTAACTGGAAGGAGGAGGGAGCTGCCGTGTTGTTCCCCACATTTCCTCTCCGATTTAAAAACTCCCCTTCCGTCAGGTAAGCCAGGGGTGGAAGAGACTGGCAAGGCTTTACTCCTGCCATGCTCCAGATGCGTCTGGGCGGAGAGCTATGGAACCCACAGCCTTTCTGCATCATGTTGATGCTCACAGAGACAAGCGCCCTGGTGTCATTCAGCTCTCCCTACCCCTGGCGCCAGTGACTGCCCATCGCTATTGCAGGCACAGCCCTCCGGGCTGGGCCGGGCTTTGGTTCACAGAGGAAGGGCCGTGACTAGCTTGAAGCCATAGGGAATTCCACACCTGACTCCAACCCTGCTTGAACATCTGGAGATGTTGGAATCTTGGGCTGAGCTTCACAACCGGGGCCCCTGTTCTCCGTAAACGGCTGGATCTGAACTCCCCAGAGATGGGGGAGGAGAGATTCGGGTCTGGATCCAAACCTCATGGCTTCAGAACCACGTGAAACTTCACAGTCCTAGAGTCAGGAGGGGTTGTAGTGAGGTGGGTTGAAGAGTAGCCTCTGTCCTTTCCCCTCAGCCCCCGAACCCATTCCCTGGCTCTAGGAAATGGATCTCTCCCCCGGCTCCATATACTCTAGGTATGTTACGCCATGTTACTAATGCCACAGTGTGGACACAGACTGCTCCCCCATGTCCAGGGATTTCTCCTAGAAGTCGCAGGTCCCTGGTGAAGATCTGTGGGAGGGAGGCAGGGCGGATGGTGTGAAAATCAAAGAGATGGTCAAGGAACATTAGGATTTGAGTGCAGTTCTTGACGGGTTGAAAGCCATGTGCCCTGGGTTGCTAGTCCCCATCCCATTCAGCGGAGATGTACTTTGCTTTTATTATTCATAACGTTGGGTCATTAAAGCCGCTGTACCATCCATCCTCGCAACTTTCTTCCATCGGTCCTCCAGGGTCCCTTTCCATCAAACTACAACGGATGATGGTTATAAATGGTTTGGACCTTCCATGCCGTTGACACCTCCTGACCAAAAAAGGGATGGTCACTGTCTTGGGACACTGTAATTCGGTAGTTTCTTTCCAACAAGGGCTGAGAGGAGAGGACGTGGGTCCGTTGTGGCTCACGCTGGAGGAAACATCTACTGTAGGCCTGGGACAATCAGCTGTAGATGCTGAACTGCAAATGCTACTAATAAGGGGAGAGAGGCTCTCTAAATGCACCGCTTGTTAGCCACTGGACCCTGTTGCGTGCGGAGGCTGCTACTGGTCTGGAGGTGACTTTGTGATGGGTGGCTGGTTAGATCACACTTGTGCACTGAACAGTGCCTCAATTCTCTTCACAAAAGATTTAAAAAAGCAAGAAGAACCAACACTGGGCAAGAGGCTCAAGCAATGCTCTCAACTTCATTCCCTGGGTGAAGATCAATGTTTAACCACCGACAGTGCAATATTTGCAACTTGTAGAGAAGACTCTTTTTAGCATGTGTGCTGTATTGCGGTTTGTGTGTATATAATACGAGATATATATATATATATATATAGGTTTTGTAACTTTTTTGAATGATGTAAATCTAAAGATTTCTATTCCTTTTTTTTCCCCAAAAACAGGGTGGTAAGTATTTGGAGCCTCCCAGAATCCTGCTGGCTTTTATAGAGCACTGAGGGACCTACAAGCCTCACCATGGATTTGTCTGTCATCCTTCTTAGAATTGCTCAGGCCAGTGGAAATTTGAAGGGGTCTTTACTGGCCCTGTTCTGAAGATGCTTGAATTCTAGGGGTACCTGCTCTCTGGTTGGCCTCTGCCATGTTCTTCTACTTGAAGAAGTTTTTCTTTCCCTCCTTTCACTTTGCTTGTACCTTCTCTGGTTTTATGGAGTCAGGATGCAACTTGCTGAGGGATCTTCCCACTCCAGTCTTCTTCACAAACAGGAATGCTTGGGCCATATCTCTGAGACTTCTGTGTGGGGAAGGGTCTGGCAGGCTTGGGATGCTCCCCTTCAAAGGGAATGGTTTCCTTCTGACCCTGCAAGATTCCTTCCGGCTCCGCCCACCCCTGGAATAACAATGTGAAACCTGATCTTCAATCTTGAGTGTCTACATTACACGGCCGGGTTGGGGGCACAGCTGTTCAAGTTGGCATTTGGGCAACCTAACGGAAGCACCCAAATTTAGAAAAAAAACTGGCCCCCATGCCTGGTCCCTGCGTGCAGTGGTATGACACTGGGGTGGTTACATGGTGGGCCACCTACTTCTCTACCTCTTCTGGGAAGTGAATGGCTCACGGTGGATCTGCCTTTTGGGGAAGTGAATTCAAGCAAGTGGTTTGACCAGGGTAGCACCACTGGTACTCCCAGCTCTCCGGCCTGCCGGATGTAGCGTTGGAGCCTTCATGCCAATCAGGGGTGCTACCTACTGGTCTCCAAGCATCCTGAATCCTGGGGAGGAGGGGTGTTAACAAATCCACCTTCCTTGTGTCAGATTGCGTCCCACCCAGACCTGAACGCAGTTCTCATTCCTGTATGGACTGGAGCAGTGTTTGCTTGGGGAGACTGGCAAAGCATTTGAAGGGACAGGGTTATAGCTGGGAGCCAACCCAGGAATTCAGACTCCCCGTCTCTGACCAAGTGGTCCTCCAGGCATTATTTATGGGACCATTGCTTATGCTTTTCCTTTAGAACCAGCCTTGAGGAGAAATGGACAGGCGAGTCTTTCACTCACACTCCAGTCCCCACTGTCCGGCAGGAAAGACAAGGGTGAATGACAAATCCACACAAGGGGTGTGTTTGGTGCTCAGAAAAATGTATTTATATGGTAGCTTTGTCTACAGATTCTTTCCAAAAGCAAAATAAAGCACAATCCGATAAACATTTATGCCTTAAACTTGAAGAGGAGCATGGCCTCATTCTGTAGGGGGACAGGTTATCTGGTTTGCTAGCAATGTACGACGTATGTGATCTTTAATAAACTTTATAAAGGAATACACGTTTCTCAATGCCTTGACCTTCCCTCCTCCCTCCCCCACTGCACCCACTTATTGTGTAATAAAACTTCACATTTCTTTAGCGTCCTTCATATGAGGACCTCAAAATGCTTGACAGCCGTACATGAAGACTTGACTTACCCATCTGCAATATGGGATCTTTCAGTCTTGGGAATTTTGACGACTTGCCCAAGGTTGTACCCCAAGTCTGTGGTGGGGCTAGGCGCAGAACCCAGGTGTTCTGGTTTCCAGCACAGTTCTTCCCCATGGCCATCACTAAGTTGCATGGGTAATTTTTTATTTTTTTTTTTATTTTCCTGCAGCAGTGTAATCTCATCTATATTGCCACACTGGCTATTGTTTGTGTTACACGTTTTGGGCCAGATTTTCTAGTCTGCCTTCTGCGTGTGCAAACAGATGGCACTTTGCGAACGTGTCTGAAAACCTACAAATACATTGAACTACACAAGCGAAATGATGCCAGGAGCGCAACGGGGCTGAGTTGAGGTTGCTGCAATGGGTGTACAGCTGTTTGCACTCACGTCTAAACTATTCCCCCCAGGGCAGCCGACGTTGCCTCTTGCCGGGCTGCAGTTATGGACCTCGCATGCGTGGCAAAAGAGTTGCCCCAGGCTGGAAGCATGGGCCCCTTTGCTGCACTGGGTTTGCCTCCATGTTATTTGCCTGGCTTCTGAATGTCTGTGTCGCTCGAGCCTATAGAGAGCATTCTCAGGACAACTCCTCTCCCTCCATCTACCCAGCTTCCTCTATTGGGGCCCAACCCCTCCTTCTTGCTGAGATGAGATCCGGGCTGGGCTGGGCCCTCCCCCCCAGCAAAAGAAGATTCAGTCTCTACCCCACCCCCTCCGAGATGGTTGCCCACCTTCCTGAGTTTTGATCCCTTCCCCCTGCCCCCTGGATCTGCCTCCCCCCAGCCTTGCTCTCCTCGTCTGGTCTTGCCCTATAGGGGAGCCGGGGACCTCATCACAGGGGGAGAGACGCCAGGGCATTGTGGTATCGCTCTTTGCCATCATCCTGTGCGCCCAACCGCTGCCCTTGGTCCAGCCAGAGCTGTGCCCTGCCCTGGCCGAGCGCCTGCCGGCTTTCCGAGTAGCCACGAGGCCTGGGGCAAGCCCTGGCTGGTGGAGCTGAGCCTGGCGTGCGAGAACGGCAGACGTGCGGGAGTCCCTGGCTCAGCAGCGGGTGGGGAGGGTGTCTGGGGCCGGGGAAGCCCCAGCCAGGCCGGGTGCCCCCTCCTGGGCTGTTCCTTTGAGGGGCGTTAGTGCTCCAGTCTCAGGGGAGGGGCCCAGGCCTCACGACCTTGGGCTCCAGCACCCTCTGAGGAGTTGGTAATAGCGGAGAAATTCATTTATCTACGCCTGAGGGGGCCCGGGGCTTGTGCTGCCAACTCTCCCCCTGCACTGACCCGCATCAACCAGCTCACGGGATGCCCCTTTTTTCGGTGTTTGCCCTGGCGCTCTCATCTGGGCTCTAGGGGGCGCCCAGGAGCCAGTCTGCCGTGGGGGTGGGGGGGCGCCATGGCTCATGCCCAGCGCCCCAGCGCTCCTGCCCGGTTCATGCAGGCATATTTCCGTCAGATGTTTCTGAGGATGTTAAATTAGTTGCAGACAGGAAGTGGCATGGGGGGGAGGGGGGGCACATTCCAGGCCTTTACAGCCTTTAATCACCCAAATGCAAAGCAGAGGAGGCCGAGAGGAAGAATCGCCGCCAGCCACAGCCGGGGTGGGAGCCGCTGGTGGCAGGGTTTGGCTGTGCGGGGAAGGCTGCTCCGGCTGGGGGGGGAGGAGGCAGTGGTGTCTTTGGGCCGTCGAATCCCAGGGTGAGCGGCCTCTGGCATCAGCCGCTTTCCAGGCAGGTGAATTCTTCAGTAACGTGCTACAACCCCAGCTGGTGGAGGTCCTTGTGGTTACTGTGCCGCCATGGGCCGCGGGAGCCCTGGGTTCCACACTCTCCCTGTGCAAACATGGGCATGCCTCTTAGCCGCTCTGTGCCTCGGTTTCCCCACTTGTGCAATGGCGAGATGATAAATCCGGCTGTTGACGAGCCCCGATGCTGCGCTGCCGGGAGCCCTAGACATAGCTAGGTAGGTAGATTGCCCCTGCTCTGGCTGGAGGAGGACAGAAATGGTCCTCTCCTAAATTACGGCCCTGCCTCTTCGCTTCAGCAGAGGTAGGGGCTCACCGGAGGAATTGCTGCTCTCTGTGTTCTGGGCCCGCTGTGTGCCAAGAGAGAGGCCCTGGTTCCAGCAGGGGGCGATCTCCCTTCTCTCTCCTGCCCTCCCTGTCTGCCGGGGCTTTTTAGGGTGCTGCCCCCACATCTCTTGGGCCATGCAGGCAGACGGGGCAGGGGACGCTTCTCTCCCTGTTCCTCTGCACGGCCGCAACCAGCAGCTCCAGCTCTGGCCAGCTGCCCCTGACCGCGGCAGCAATGTGGAGCACAAGGGATGGGTGCGGGAAAGTGGGGGTGCCCAGCCCTGGAGGGGAAAGAGGGGAGCCCAGTGCTGGGGTAATACAGGGTCAGAACTCGGGGGGGGTGGGGGCGCTCTAACACCTAGGGCCTCCTCCTAAATAGAGCTCATGTGCCTGGTGAGTGGGGACCCTGTGGGACCAACTGCCTGGTGATAGGATGAGCGGGGGGCGGGGGGGCCTTGAACTCGGCTTTCCCTTTTCCCAGAGGCTCTCGAAGATCCCGAGGGCGGGGGTGCTGCAGGCAGTGCGCAGAGAGGGTGCGAAGCCTGGATGAGTCCTCCAGGCCCTTCCTTGCTCCAGGCCGTGGGGCGCCCCCTAGGAGCCCTTTGTGGGATATTCTTGGCCCACTGCTGGGCACCGAATACCCAGGGAGGGGTATTGGGGGAGATGCCCTGATTGCTGCCACATACACACACACACACACCCCCACCGACTCCCCAGAGGAGTGTGCCCTGGATGGACTCCCCACACCCATCTGTCCCCGATTAGCAGCTCCATGACCTCATCTCCTGCCAGGAATCTGGTCTGAACTGGGGACTGTTTACATACCTGGCTGAGTGTTTAAAGCCCTGGGTGACTCAGAAGCTCAGCTGGGGGGCGGGGGCGGGGGCGGGCGTGGGGGGGGGGGGGGGGCTGAGCAGTGCTGGGAAGGGACGGAGCACTGCAGAGGATCGTGCACTGGGGAGAGAAGTTCAGATCCTGATGCAGCTCCCCCCATTGTGTGCATTCCCTAGGCGGGAGCGAGGTGCATCAGCGGGGCTCGGGGGGTCCCAGGGCTGGAATAGCGGGGTGCTGCAAGGTGGGAGCGAGGTGCAGGGCTTGGGGGGGGGATGCCCCGAGTCGCTGCCTCCTGCCATGGCACCCAGGGCTTCTCACTTCCCCTCCCAGCCAATGGTGTTGGCCAGCTGTTTCCCTGCAGTGCCGTCCAACTTCTCCCTGGCTCGCAGGATGGGCTGACCTGGCGTGACCCTGTGCCCTCACCCTGCCTGACTGCAGGAGATGGCAATGGCCCCTTGGCCGCACTCCCAGAGTGCTTTGCGCCCATGGTGTGCGGTTGCCAAGCACGGGCGTTTGTGGGGCCGCAGCAATGATGCAGCCCCACTGTGGTCGAGGGGAGATGCCCAGCCAGGTTCTGGCATCCGGCAGGTTTATCTTGGCCGCTGGACCCCAGGCTGTCACGTGGATGGGAAGTGGCTGTGGCTTTCGGAGCAGGGCTGCAGACTCCATCCAGCCACAGTGCTGGGAGCTGCCCACAGGCTCGCGTCCCCTTCTGCTCCCTCCCTACCAGCCTGGGAACCACATTCGGCTCCGGAGAGGCCATGAGGTCTGTTTGTGGTGGATGCACGGGTGTTTGCTCTGGGTGGATCTGCTCAGAACAGCCGCCGTTCGCTTTGGCAGTATGTAGGGCAGGCCACCGCTTCCCAAAGGCGGGAAGGGGCACTTGGAAAGGCTGCCAGCGGAGATGCCCCAGCAGGAGCTGGCATTTCTGTTGCATTGGCTGGGAAACCGCAGGGCAGCTTTGCATCCACGGGATGAGGGGCTCAAACCCAGAGGGTGGGGGCCTGGCTGGAGGAAGGAGTTGGGCAGCAAAAGGGTTAAAACTCCTGCAGCGAGGCAGTCCTGTGCCCCTCTCTAGCGGGAGGCATTTAACCCCGAGGGTGCAGGATGGACGGGTGCCCTTGACACCTGATGGGGGTTCTTGCCCTCCCCAGCATGGCATTGAACCCTGAATGGGCTCCCTGGGCTGGGGCCTGCAGGATCGATACGCCAGCCGGGATCTACGGGGGCTTTCCCATCTCCTCATCTCCCTGCTCTGCCACGCGGGGTTGGGCAAACTGATGCCCTGACGGGCGAATTCCCAGGCCGGCCCTTGGCTGAGGACAGGGGCAATTGGGCACTCCCCTTGCTTGGCGATGGGCCTTCTGCCAGCGCTGCTCCCCCATCCCTGGGATCGGAGCCAGGGCCTTCAAAGCATACGTAGCCGTAGCTCCTGTGAGCTGCTGGGGAGCATGCAGAGGTGGTTGCCAGGCTGCGTCTCTGGTGTGTACGTGTGGGTTCGGCCAGCTTAGCAAGAGATCTTCATGCAGCCGAGGGGACAGGGGACAGCCTGGGTTGTTTAACTGGTGTGGGGGGGACTGAGGACCCTGCCTCTGCTAAACTTTCTCTCCTCCCCCTTAATTGAAACCACTGGCTTGTCAAATTAAATGTGAAGGGCCCGATCCTCAGCTGGTGCAAATCAGCCTCGATCCCACTGCCTTCAGGCCGCAGCGGGCCGTTAAGGCCTGGTGGTCTGCGAGCCCTTGGGTGCGCCGGCCAGACATTGGGGACTGAGGGTGGAGATAGCACCGTGCTGGGTTTTAGCCATGTTCCAAGACCTAGTCGAAAAGGGACCTGGCGGCTCCGGTCGGTGGCACAGCAGGGGCCCGGGGCTAAGGTAGGCTCTCGGCCTGCCTTGGCTCCACATGGCTCCTGGAAGCGGTTGGCACGTCCCTGCAGCCCCTAGGCACTGGGGCCGCCAGCGAGGCTCTGCATGCTGCCCCCACCCCTGGTGTCGGCTCCGTAGCTCCCATTGGCCAGGAACTGCAACCAATGGGAGCTGCGGTGGCCGATGCCTGTGGGTGCGGAGGCGGTGCACGCTGCGCTGAGCCACCTGGCCACCCATGCGCCTAGAGGCCTCAGGGACCTGGCGGCCGCTTCCTCGGAGCTGCAGTAAGCGCTGCTGGGACCCTGCCCCCCCCCGCAATCCCCTGCCCCAGCCCACAGTTCCCTCCCGCACCCAAACACCTGATCCCCAGCCCCACCCCAGAGCCTGCACCCCCAGCCGGAGCTCTCACCCCCTCCTACACCCCTACCCCAGCCCAGTGAAAGTGAGTGAGGGTGGGGAAGAGTGAGCGACGGAGGGAGGGGGGATGGAGCCAGCAGGAGCGGGGCCTCAGAGAAGGGGCGGGGCATGGGCGGGGCCTCAGAAGGGGCGGGGCAGGGGGGTTGGCTTTCTGTGATTAGAAAGTTGGCTATCCTAGCTGAGCACTGCCCAGTCTTGAATGGCTGGGCTGTCTCGTCACCCCAGGAGGTCAGGCCGTGCTGTTACCGCCGCGGTACAGGCCTGGTCTCCTGCACAGCTTGGGAACGTGGTTAAATCGGGGGCTGACTTGTGTCGGAAGGGACGGCCCTGTTGCACTCGGCGTCTAGGGACTCGCAACGGGAACACGTGCTCTCCGGAGGCCGCTGACTCCACCCTCCAGGGCTGGGAAATGGTTCCAAGCCGTAAAGTCCTGCTCTGGAGTCGAATCGCTCCCAGGTTATGGGGTGCTGAGCCAGGGGGGATTTGGCTGAGCCACTTCCAGCAAAGCACTTAAGTGCCTGCTGAATGGCTTAGCCCTGCCCCCAAGGAAGGCGGCGGCAAAGTTCCCATTGGCTCCCGTGGAATTGGGATTGAAGCCGAAGTGCTTTGCTGGATCGGGGCCATGGAGAGAGAGGCTGAGGCAGACATTTGCGTGGGCCCATCAGGAATGTGGGGGGTGGGGTTCAGACGCGGCACGAGCACCTCTCTCTCTCCAAGCCAGCGTACGCGCCGGTCACGAAGGGGGAGAGCAATGGGACGAGGCTCTCCGAGCTCAGTCAGCAAAGTCTGATCCTGGGCTCACTCCCTCCCCCGGCCTTCTCTGCCCCTGATCCGAGCGGGCTGCGGTGCTGGGCCTCCCTGGGCAGCCTGCTCCTGTACAAGCTGCTTGACCCTGCCCGGGAGAGGCCAACTGGCAGCATGGTATGTGTCCAGCAAGTGCCTGGCCATGCTCTGGGCTTCGCTCTCCCAGGCAGCTCCTCACCCCTGGGCATGGATGGAGGCTGATCACAATGGGAAGCCATTGGCCTGAAAGCATCCCTCCCCCGCCTCCCCCACCCCGTGTCATTCGTCCCTTTCGCTCGCCTTATTTCTGGACCGGACAGCGGCGTGACCCCGGGGGTCTGGCACACGGGGCTCTTAGTCAAATTGTCAAGAGCACTCCCAGCATGGGTAGTCAGCAGCGTTGGCCTCCTTCTCCACCACAGAGGCTTCCGAGTGCACGCGGGAGATGGAGTCAGGACGTGGAGAAGACAAACCAATGATCTACCCCCAAGCTCTCTGCTGGCACTGACGCGTCCCAACCCATGTGCAAATGGCCTCCGGCTCGCCCGGTCCCACACGTTCACATTGGCAGCTGACATTTGCTCCGGCGTCGAAGCACGGTCATTCCCAGAACTCGAAGGCACCCGAAACGCTGGCTTGACTAAGATGGCTCAATTCTGTAGTCGGTGGCATTTGCCACCATGTGCAACCAAGACAGTTTTGAGTGTGTTCCACCCTCACAGCACCAGAGCATCCCTAGAACTGAATGTCTTTGTCAACGGACATCGCTTGAACCACGAATCTCGCCCAGTCTACCTGGAGTAACCCTGGACAGATCTCACATATCTTAACCACCTGAGGAAAACGGCAGCTACGCTGAGGACACGTAACAACCTCCTAAGCAAACAGGCCGGGACTTCATATGGAGCAAACGCTCCATCTCCGCGCTCATCCGGTCTGGCCCTCTGTTACTCTGCAGCAGAATACTGTGCTCCGGCCTGGCTCCATCCGTCTCGTGTCAAGTTGGTTAACACACAACTACACTCAACCATGCGCATCATCGCTGGGACGGTTCAACCCACACCAGCACCGTGCTTCCTGTGTTAAGCCCCGTCACTCCTCCGCACGTCCGTCGGGAGGAAGCTAAAGCCAGAATGGTTGAGAAGATCCGGGCACACTCATATGCGGCTGGGGCCAAAGCACGCATCCCTGACCACTGCCCTCTGCCCAGACTGGATGGTGGTCTGGCGGCTCTGCGCTCCGCCGGTGAAGCTGCTGCAATCTCGGCTTGGCAATTTCCGCATCCAATAAGACAACGACTCGGCCTCCCCGACCCGCCTGTGTTTAGTCTGACGCTAGGTTCTGTTTACAGGAGTTCACCCTTCTGTAAATACAAGGGATTCCACCAGGGACCCTGGCGCAGAAGCAGGAAGACAGCTGCTGTGGGGTGGCTCTGCCAGGACCCCTCTTCAGGGGAGAGGAGGAGGGTGAGCAGGAGCCTACGCTGGGCTGCGTCATGTCCCCCTCTCCAAGAAGTACATCAGTCACTCTGCAGGATGCACGCGAGTGCCTCTCACGTGCGACGCTGACCTGGCAAGTTGGGACTGTGGTTTCTTGGATGTGAATTTGGTGCTGACCTCACAACCCCAGACCCTGGAGTCTGCTCACCACAGAACAGCCCCTGCCTTCCCCGTCTCCAACCCATTGACGTGCCTGAGCCCTACTCGGAAAGGGACCTTTTAAAGAACAAAAGGGGAGTTCAATGTCCATGGCCATTCGGGCCTCGGACTCTGTGCCACGCCAGCCACAAGGGGGCCAATCCTGCGGGAGGTAGGATGGTAGGGGCGTAGCAAGCCAGAGGAGTTGGCAGGGTCCCTGTTTACATTACTCTGTATTTGGCATGGGTGCGACTGCTGCTGGAATACCATGTCCAGCTCTGGTGTTCACAGTTCAAGAAGAACATCAATAAATTGAAGGGGGTTCAGGGAAGAGCCAAGAGAATAATTAAAGAACTAGAAAACCTGCCTTATAGGGGGAGACTCCAGGAGCTCCATCGATTGAGCTTAACGAAGAGAAGGTTGAGGGGTGACTTGATCACAGTCTCTAAGGACCCACATGGGGAACAGAAATTTAATAAGAGGCTCTTTAATCTAGCCAGTGGCTGGAAATTGAAGCTAGACAAATTCAGACTAGAAATAGATGCAAGTTTTAACAGTGAGGGGAATTAACCATTGGGGCAACTTTCTAAGGGTCCTGGGGGATTCTCCATAGCTGGACATTTTTAAAATCGAGCTCGGATGTTTTTCTACAAGATCGGCTCTAGTTCAAACAGGAATTAATTCCGGGTGGTCCCATGGCTCGTGTTAGACACAAGATCAGATTAGGTGACCACAGTGGTCCTTACAATGGATGACTTTGTGGCTGCTTCTCTGAGACATGAGTGTCTCTATCGTCTTTCAGAAGAGGCAGAGTCAGAGGGAGTCCCTGCCCGTGTCTGAATAGACATTTTGCCGCGTAGGGGGTGGGACCAGAGGCAAACCCAGCCCTGGGTCCTGCTGTGGCTTCCTGGATCTGGTCCCCATACACAGAGCAACAAGGTGTTTGTGCCTGGATCATGTTAGGGCAGGAGTAGCAACCAGGAAATTGCCCCGGGGGGTCTGTGTACCACACAGGTTTTCGAGCTCTTGCCTTTGGTTCGCAATAATGACTGGGCTTCAGAGAGATGCACAAGCAGGAGCCTAGGGCAAGGTACAGCGGTGTCTTACAGGTAAGGTGCTTACTTCTAGCCCCCACCAGTGCATTAGGGGCTCTTGCATACGGGCTGTTGGATTGTTTTGATGGCTGGAATTCAAACAGCCCCATATTTCTGAAGGAGTCCAAATCCCATGCAATGACACTGCAGATGCAGGGATCTCGTCCCCCGCCTCTGAACTGCAGCCACCTCTGGGGTGAAACTGCCCAGCAAGCTGAACCCGTGGTTTGGGACAATGTGAAGAAGAATCCAGCTGGAGGGTAGGGACTGGGAGGTAGAGCAGTGTAGCCCAAATCGCAATCAGAACAGGACCTGGGGTGCACGTATCTAAAACCTGGCCTGGGATCACAAACCGTAACCGGCTTGATTTTGTGGAAAGCCAACAGCAGCCTGGTGCCCCCTAAGGTCAATGGTTCAATACTGACCCAAAGGAGGACTCCACTTCCCAGTGGTCTCCCATCCAAGTACTGCCCTGGCCTGCGTGGCGTGGCAGCAGTCCTGTGATGCAAGGCAACGTAGATGCCGGGCTCAGAGAGGGCGCAGAAAGAGAGCCAAAGAGCTGCTGATGCGCAGCAAAGGACTCCACAGCCTCCCTCGTCTGGGAGAGAGGATGTGTGTGTCCGTCCCGTTCCTCTCGCACAGGCGGGCACAGGGGTGGCTGCGTTATGTCAGCTCTGCCCTGCTGGGTTTAGCTTGAATCAAAGGCCAAACCCACACTCTGCCAGAGCATAACCCTCCCTGGTAAACCACATCCCCCGCGGCACTGTTCCAGTCACCGCCGTGAAATTGGAGCACGCGCCCTGCCGGGCTAGCAAAGACACAGGCTCTGGTCTGCTGTGGGCACTCCCTGCCATGACGGGCTGGCATCAAGCCTAGTGGAACGCCATTGACTTCAGTGAGCATCCTTCCCCCCGCCACCCCTTTACCCCCTCCAGGCCAGGTTGGTGAACCTGGCATTCAAGCAAGGCTGGAGAAGACGCCCCTTGAGTCAAGCCCATTCTTTGGGGCCTTGTTTTTCGGCAACTGTTCTCACCCATTAGGTGACTGGCAAAGGCCCCAGCCAGACGGGCAAGGACTAAGGTGGCTTTATTGCCATTGGGATGTCGCCAGCGGCAGAATATCTCCTGGGAAGACCCTGCCCTTCTACCTGCTGGCCTGTCCCCCAGGCCAGGACGGAGCAAGGCCGTGCCCAAAGTCAGGGTCCAGACTTTGCTCCGGGTATCAGCTTTATTTCCTCTAACTAACACATATTCAGCACCCTCTATTCCCCCCAACCTAGGGCCTTCTGCTGGGGGCTGTCCATTCTGGACAGGTTTCCCTCCTACTGGCCACTTTCCTGGGTCACCCTGCCACTGGACCCAAGCTGTATGAGTGTCTCTCTGACGCCTGGCCTGCCCCGGCCCCTCTCCCCTCCCCTTCTGCAGCACCCTGTGGGCTCCAATAAAAACCAAAAATGCCCTTGAAGTGCAACCGGTTAACAGCCTGTAAATGCCACTCTCCTGCAGCAGGGGCAATAAAATTCTCTGGGGCTGGGGTCATTTCCTGAGCTGCCTCTCCCACCCCCGCTCTGCACCCCAGGGGGGCTAACAGCTAGCCTATCACCTCCGCCCCATACTAGACAAGAGGCCAACGCTTCAGGTGAACCGCTGCCTTTGAAGCATCTGCTGTTTGGAAAGCTCCCAGCCGGGCCCTTTTGTCCCTGGACAAAGCCGGGGGTGAAGGGTGGGTTTTGCATCCGGGAGAGAATTGTGTTTGAATGTTGGTCAGTGGGCTGGGAAGATGAGGCAGATTGGGGTGGCTCTCCAGGTTCCCAGACCCCCCCGGGCCGCACCTCACCCCCTTGCTCTGGCTGGGACTAATTCCGAAGGCGATGGGCAGGATAAACACTGATAGGGTTTGTTCCCAGATGGCCTTGCTTGCAACTGCGTTGAACCAGAGCAGACTGCCGCCGTAGGAGAGTCCGTGCAGTGTGGCAGCGTTACAGAGTGCGAGAAAAGAAATTAGTGGCTGCCAGCACCGTGCTGAAAATAGCACGGTCGATGCTCTACTGTGCAGGTTCTCATCCCGCGCCCATCACTGGAGTATCTGGGCGCCTTCCGCTCGTGCATTTAGCACCGTGACTCCCCATCAGGCGTGCGTGTTCTCTCAGCCGTGCCCCGGGGGCAGTGGAGTGTCTTGTTTCGGTAGGGTTTTAGGGTGGCGGGGTTTGGGTTTTAAATAACCCTGTTGCTCTGCATTTGTGGCAGAGAAGGCAAGGTCAGGGCATTGGGCCGGCAATGGCGAGGTTTGCCAGAGTCTAGAAAGGTTTCATAAGCCGGCTTCTCGACTGGTGTGAACTGGCGCAGCTCCGCCCTGCTGCGGGACTTCCACCCGCAGAGGATCCGACTGGCTGTAGCGGTGGGGGAAGAGGACTGAAGTCCTCCCGAAGCAGCAGGTAGCCTGCAGTCATGCAGGCGGCACATGGGATTCCACCCCGACCTCCAGGGACTTGCCTCTGCTAGTTAAAGGACAGGGTCGTCCCCAGGCCTGGTTTGAGCCCCATTTTCTCTGCTGAGGCCCCTCCACATCGTGCCAAGTTTGGTGCTGGACTTGCTGGGGCTGCATCACACTTTCCCACAGGCTCTCCGATGGCCCCCGGGCACTGTCAAACTGAGCTGGATTTGACGCCGTGCAAAGCTCTCCCGCCGCCTGGTTGCTAGATGCAGCCAACCTTAGAGCATAGGTGACCCTAGGAGCAAACCCTGATGTCCCATGCGGCGCGAGGGATGGGAAAGGCTATCGATCCTACCGCAGGAGCTGTATGAGTCGCCTCCACCTGTAGGAACCTGTGGTCCCCGCGCCTTGTGGCCCAGCGGTCAGTGGCTGGTTTTAAACATAATGAGCCCCATTAGGGAATGAGTTTTTCCTTTAGCGCTGAGATAAGAGTGTGCAGCCCCCTCGTGAATGTCCCCTCCGCCCAGACATCCCCCTAAGCCCTCGTGTTCAGCGTCCCCAGGCCTGGGCACTGAAGCATGGTGGATTAGCGAGGGTGGCGCTCAGAGCTGGTTCTGCCCAGTGGTGCTGGCCCACCGGGACCAGTCCATACACCCCCCACCAGCTGCGTCATGCCGACACTTGCTACCGCGACGGCTGCGGGGGTTTCCATTGTAAATCCAGCGCCTGGAATTCATCCCTGGGCCTTGTGGTGCCGGTACCGGGGCTTGGGTCAGCTTAACTACGTCTCTCCAGGGGGTGAGTTTTTCACAGCCCTGAGCAACGTGGCTAGGTTGACCGAAGTTTTAGGTGTAGACCGGGCCCTAGTGTGTGTGTGGGGGGGGGTGTGAATGTGAGAGAGACAGTGGGGTGTCGGGGTGAGAGGCAGAGCGAGCCGGCTGTGAGCTGGAAGCGGGAGAGGGGCCGGGATGTGGGAAGAGGGCAGAGAAGAGAGAGGATGGGGAGGCTGAGGGTGTAAGAGGAGGAAGGCTAGGCTGTGGGGGAGTGTCAGAGGGAGCTGATGCCAGGCTGGTGCCAGGCAGGGCCCTCTCCTTCCCTGTTCCTAGGGTTCCCCGCACTGCCCGCCTGGGGCGGTGCGGTGGGGGGGGCGGGGGGCGGAGATGCACAGGGCCTGGCTGGCTGGGCACAGAGCCATCCCGCCAACACAACACTACGGCAGGGGCCTAATGAAAGACATGTGGGCTGTGGGGAGGCGGCAGCGCAGCCCTGGGGGGCATTGGGGGGGGGGGCTGGAGAGGCGCCAGGGAGGCCACAAGACCCAGGAGGAGGAATGAAAACCTCATGATGGGGGAGGGGGAGGTCCCAGACAGCCTCCCCCCTCCTGGGGGGAGAGACAGGCAGCCGGGGCAAAGGGGGGACAGGGCCCTGGCGGCTCCTAGTGCAGCTGGATCCACTCTATGGTATCTTGGGCCTCCCCCTGAGATGGGGCAGCCCCATTTTGTCTCCGAGGTGCTTTGCGGACTGTTGAGATCGCTGGGGCCTAGCAGGCCCTCTCCCGGTATGACCTCAACCGTTGGCAAGCGGGTCCTACCAAACTTGCTCCACCCAGCACTGAAATGCAGCCACCTCTGGGGGGGGGGGGGAGGGGGAATTCAGGCAGCAGCCCCACCCCTGCTGTCTCCTTCCCCCTGGCCTCAGCTCTGTTGGCGATGGGGCTACCCCGCTGTCCTGGGCGGGCCACGCTCGCGTCTGACAGCCCTGCCTCCTGCCTGCGCTAGTGCAGATGTTCCTTCGGCCTGCGGTTTACGAGCCGGCGGTAGCGCCTCGCCGGGGGCCGACAGCCTAGCCTGTCCCGTCCCAGGTGCCTAGTCCGCATGTGACCCCCTGCCTGCCCGGGAGCCCTCCTGGCAGCCACGTGACTTCCGGGACTATCACGGCTGATCCAGGGGGAGGCTGGATTAGCCGTTCACACAACAGAACCATGCTCTGTTCGGGCCTGGCCCATCGCCCAGCTGAGACACCAGGCTTGAGAGGCAGCTACCACACGTCCAAGCAACCACCAGTTTACAGCCAGCTAACTTGAATGGGTAGAGACAGGAGAGGTCCGGAGCTGGCAGTGGGGTTTGGAGCGTATACTGTGATAACATGGAGAGCCGGGGGTGTCAGAGAGAGATGGGGCTGGGGTAGTGGACACAGAAAGGGCCCTGTTTCCTACATGGATCTCTGGAAAGAGAAGTCCTCTGGAGGAGTTCAGCTCAGGTTGGGACTTGGTGGACCTCAGCCCAGTTCCTTTGAGGTGCTGCCTAGGGACAGTCATGGGCAGGGAAGTCCTGGGTCATGCGGCAGGATCTGAACTCCAGGTGTCTCAGCAGAGCCCTGTGTAGCGCTGCTCATTGTCCCTTCCCAGGGATTTCCTAGCAAGACCTACCGTTATCAAAAGTACGTTGTCGCTGGAAAGCGAGAGGAAATTCCTTCGCAGTTGGGGAAGAGGATTCCAGGTAACCACCTAGTCACACGTGTGAGCTTTCCCCCTTGCCGGGACCGTTCTGTGCCTGTAGCCAAAGGGGAGTTACTTGCACAAACCACCTTTGGTATTGGCCAGAAACTTGAGCCATGAGTACAAAATATTTCCTGGCCTGCAAACGCAGTGTTTTCTTTTTGTCACCTGGGATTGAGTGTTTGCGTGGGGATATTCCCTGGGTCAGGTCTACACTAAAAAGTTAAGTCGACCCAGCTGCATTGCTCAGATGTGTGAAAAATCCACACCCCGAGCCATGTAGTTAAGCGGACCTAACCCCTGGTGTAGACAGCACTACGTGAACAGGAGAATTCTTCCGTCGAACCACCTACTGTCTCTCGGGGATGCGGATTAACTATGCGGCCGGGAAACCCCCTCCTGTTTCTGCAGTGAGTGTCTACCCTGAAGTGCTGTAGCACCGCAAGTGTAGACAAGCCCTTAGTCTCTTGGGCAGTGTGGACTGGTGGCGATTTGGGCAGCAGACTCAGGGTAGCAGTTCTGTCAGTTTTCATAAATTTATAGTTTAAGGCCAGAAGGGCCCCTTGGCTCGGCTAGTCTGACCTCCCGCATAATCCTGTATCGAGCCCAATAACTTGTGGCTGACTAAAGCATCTTCCAGAAAGGAATCTAGTCTAGATTTGAAGACGTCAAGGTGGAGGATCTGCCAGTTGACTTTATTCCAATGTTTTAATCACCGTCACTGATTTAAAAAAAGAATTGTGGCCAATTTCTAATCTGAATGTGTCTGACTTCAACTTCCAGCCACTGGCTCCTGTGCCGTGGCGGCAGAGAGAGGTCCCATCCCACCAAAATCAAGGCTCCAACCCCCACCCGTAGACTTTGGATGGGTTTGGAATCTGAAGCCGGTTCAAAAGGGTCGCCACGTCTCTGGCTTTCCACGCCTCTTCAATGTCCTCCTCCTGCACAGGAAAGGAAATAGTTCTAGCCAGTGGCCCTTTACGGAGCCGGGTTTAAGGAAGGCCTTTGCGGTGACTAGGAGCGCTGTTCCGAGCTGCCATTAAGATCCAGCTCAAGCGCCGACGCTGAGATGCTCTGAGGCTCTTCTTTTGGAGCGTGGGTGTTTCTGCTTCGAGAGAGGGACACGCCCGGGTGGAAAGGAGCGGAACGAGAGACAGGGTGGAGAAGGAGAGCAAATGGCCACTGTTCCTACCACTCGGCACTGACCCTAAATGGGGGTGAGGTCCCTAAATGGGGGTGAGCAGAGCATAGGCGCTGAGGTTTTTTCCCCTAGGGGTGTTCCACCCCCCAGTCTGCCCCAAGGCCCCGCCCCCACTCTGGCCCCTCTCTGAGGTCCCACCCTCACTCCGCCTCTTCCTGCCCCTGCTCCAACCCCTCCCCTGAGGCCCTGCCCGCTCACCACTCACTGCTCTCCACCCACCCGCAACCGCCTCCCCCAGCTGCCAAACAGCTGTGGCTGATGGGTGCTGAGCCCCCACTGTTTTTTTCCCAGAGGTGCTCTAGTCGGCACCTGTGGATCAGAATTTTTCAAATTTAGACATTTAAGAAGAAAAAACCCGGGGGGAAATGTTGGATGAAATCCCCATTTCTTTTGTGTTTTAACCAGCGACAGAGCAGGCTGACACTGATTTGCAGTTTGGAATTTCAAATGCTGAAGTTTCAAAATTTTGGCCCACAAAAAAAAAAAAATAAAAAATTGGAAAACATTTTAAACGATTTTCTCTTTTTTTATTTTTAACACGTTTCCCCCTGTAAATTACTTAAAAGAACCTTTCCGTGAGTGACTCGGCACCTCTCTGCTACTTGGCGACCGAAAGCTGAGAAGTTGCATCTCCATTGATAGAAGGGGAAACTGAGGCACAGCACAGTGAAGGGGCATGCTTGAGGTCACAGGACAGTGGCTGGGCCATGATGCTCAGCCCTGTGCTCATTCCGGTGGACGTGAGCCACTCTGTCTAGCCAAGCTGTGACTGCTTAGCACTGCAACTCCTATTGACTTCAACTAGATTAGTGGGTGCTATGTCTGAATGTCAAACCCATAGAGGCTTCCATGCTGAAGGTTTCCAAGGCTCCTCACACTACACATATGCCATCCCTGAAATGCAGCCCGCTCTGGGGTGGAGCGTGGCAACTAACTGCCACATAACACGCTGCATGGGCTGTTTTGACCAAGACACTAGGCCTAACCCTGACTCCGTGCTGAGCTTGGTAAGGTCAGATCTTAAAGACCTCCCTGCCTCCACGCTCACAATAAAAAGTTTGCACAGACCCGCCCTGGGCCTGGAGTGAAAAGGAAGGCAGCGGCTGGGCTGCTTGGAGACAGTTAAAGAGGAGCGGGGTGGGGAAGCGGGTGCCTTGTTGCGTGGCTTTGGTAAAACCACATCAGTGGTGGCAGCTGGGGGCGCATGATCTCTCCCTCCCTGGCTGAGTTCTCCCTCCAGGAAGGAATGTCTGCCAGATGCTCCCATTTTCTGACATCATTGCCCGGGGGCAGGAAGGGCTCTGGGGAGGGGACATTCCCTGCGCGCTATTGCAAGGACGGGGCCGGCCTGGAAAAAAGGCAACAAAGCCGGGCGGGTTCTTATACTTATACCAGTGCTCGCAGGGAACGGGGAAGGGTGGGGCTCCTGGGCTGGCAGGTGTGTGTGCTGCGGTTCACAGGTATCTAGCCTCCTGTGAACTCTGTATTGGGACCCTCAACCTTTCCCCTGCTTACTCGCATTAGCAAGAGCTGCAGGGCTCTGGCCCTGCATGAGAGAGGGAATGGACTGAGTTGGAGCAGCGCTAGGGGTTAAGGAAGGTGAGTGGGGGTGAAGGGAAATCGGGTCATTAATGGGGCAGAGGAGAAGAATTAGCCCCAGAGAGATAAAGTGTTCCCGGCGGAGGTTTGGGATGAGCTGAGCGGTCTGGTTCAGACTGCGGAGGAGAAGGCTCTCTCACCTCGAGCGGTGGGGTTGTGTGAAAGGACGGCAAGGCAGCAGAGACAGAGGAGCAGCCGAAGTGCGGGAAGTTGGCCAGAGCAAACGCCAGGGGTTTTAAAAAGAAGGGGGTTGACAGTGGTGCCCAAGCAGTGGTTCGAGGCTGCAGGAGCTGGACGTGGGAGAAGGCAGGCAGCAGGCTGTAACGCAGGCCAGAGACTGGGCCTTGTCGTCTCTCTCTTCTCCCAGGAGCTAGCTTCTTTAGTCAATGCGTGTTAGCTGGGGCTTGGATCAGCTGCCTAAAACCCGCACAAACGTGCCGCTTTGAACCCCCACTGGCCCGGAGGAGCCCAAATGTGGCCCCAGTAGTGCTGGAACATTTTTAAGAATGGGGGTGGAGAAAGACAGCCCCCTTACCCCTGGGCCCGGGAGCAGGGTCATGTCTCCGGGAGGGGGGGGACCCAGACAAGGATAAGGGGGGCCGAGGCTGGGGCCACAGCTGGGAGCAGGCATGGGGCCAGAAGTGGAGCCCCGGGTGCGGGGCGGCAGCTAGGACCTCGGGCTTGGGGTTAGAAGCAGAGCCCCGTGCAGAACCTGGGGGTGCTGCAGCAGCCCCTGCACCCCTAGTTCCTGTGCCAGAGAAGGGCATGGAGGTGCTGAATTCACACAGCCAGCTGGAGCAGTTCTGTGAAGGCCACAGACTGAAATGAACCTGCTCGCAGGTCAGTCTTCGCTCCCCAATGCCTCTCGGCCAGGCCATGGGTCTGGTCATCTCTAAAGCGATGGAACTTCCCTGGCTCTGATTGTCCTGGAGCCTGCGCTCAGTAACCATCTGAGCTGGGACAGGCAGTTGCATCTCGATAAAGATCTGCTCTGGTTCAGATGCAAGTTCTTGGGCTGGATCCCGGGGTGAGGCTCTCTGGCCTTAGACTCTATCAGCTGACTTATTAGGAAAGGCGTCGGTGTCCTGTTGGGTGGATGGGCGATTGGGAGGTTCCTGTGTCCATGTCCATCTCCAGGGGAAAGGGGCAGCCGTAGAGCTGGCATCCAGGGCCTCGCGGAGTTGCAAGCAGCCACTCCTGGAGCATGACGTTCAGCTGCCGTTGCAGGTTCTGATTCTCCCCCTGTGACTGCCGAGCCCTTCCCAGCATGCCGGCTGGTGGTCCCCAGGCCTGTGGGAGCCAGGAAACGGGGATGGTACAATCCTTGAGGGGGGAAAGGCAGGGCTGGCTTAGGGCCAGGAGCACTTCGGCATTCCACAGGCCTGTGCTGCATTGTTATTTATGGGAGACGTCTCACTCACATTAGATTTTGCACGGCTGATGTTCTCCAGGCTTCGTTTCGAGATGGCTTCAGAGTCTGCAGTGTGTTTCCTCCCTCCCCCCAGAGCCTCCGGCCTGTCAGCAGCATCTGAGAGTGGGAAGAGTCACTGGTTTCTAAGTCACCAAGCTTTCTATTCATACTTGAGACACCTCAGTAAATGCCTGACTGTCCTTTGAATCTTCCAGAGAGGAAAGGAAGCTTTGTGATTAAGGCAGTAGCCCGGACCTCAGGAAGAGACTGAGAATTCCCAGCCCTTATACCCCGTGCTTCTCATCTGATCGCAAAATGCTTTATCCCCATTTTACAGAGAGGGAAACTGAGGCACAGGAGGCTAGTGGCAGAGGCAGGAATAGAACCCTGGTTTGCCTGAGTCCCAATCCCCTGCTCAGTCTTCTAGGCCACACTGCCAGGCACTTCCTTGGGTGAGTCACTTAATCTCCTGGGATTCACGATCCTGGAGAGGCAGGTTGGCCCAAAGGTTAGACACTAACCTAGGATTTGAGAGACCTGGATTCTAGTCCCTGCTCCTCTGCAGCTTCCCTGTGTGAATTGGAGCACATCTCTCAGCCTCTCCGTGCCTCATTACAATGGGGATCACTGCACCAGCCTGCCTCGCAGAGGGGCTGGGAGGATAAATACTTAGCCTGTGAGGTGATCAGCTGCCTTGGTCCTGGGAGCGGAGTGAGAGGCAGATAGACCCTGCTATGGTGCTTACCGCACGGGGTAGGAGGTTGGGTCTGTTTTGTCTCCGCAGGCTCCAGAAGGCACGTGTGCCACGTCCTGTGTCTAGCACTGGCTCCACCTCGGCCTGCAGTCACCCCGTGGCTGACATGGGCGAAGTCCCCCCTGGGAACTACATCGTCTGACGGAAGCTCCTGAGCTGGGCCGAGGCCCTGGCCTCCTACCCCAGCCCTGCGGGAGATGGGGCCTCTTAACGCCTTCACACACCATGCAGCGGGGCGGACGGGAAGCTATTCAAGCCCCCTCCTGCCTGGGACGGTGGAGAGGCCTGGGCTTCGTACCGTTGCTAAGTCCTTCAGCCACTGCTGGAGCGGCACCAGCTACGCTGTTGGCTGGAAACCCAGCGTAGACAAGGCGTAAGCGTCAATAACACTTTGAATTTACGCAAGACCTAAAAAGGCTTCCCGACGGAGGGGCAGGGTCGCTCTCCTCTTCCAGTCGCACGGAGAGGTGAAGCGACTTCCCCGCGGTCACACGAGTGGGTGAGCGAGTGGCAGGGCTGGGCCAAGAACCCAGGGCTCCCGGCTGCTCGTCTCCCGCGCTAGGCCACACCTGCGTCTCACCGGTGGCCGGTCTGGGCCACTGTAGTCACTGGATCGACTTGTAGCGACTTGATTGAACCAGATGGTGGGTTTATAGAAATCAGGCGTGCCCACGCTTTGCCGTACCCAGCGCCAACTCGCCAGGAGCCCAAAGGTGGCACCAAATCGGCCTAGAAATGGTGACTGCGTACTACCTTAGCACGACTGTAGCCTCTGAGCACCTCCCCGTCTTTGTGGGATCTACTCTCCCATAAAGGCAGGGCAGGGCTGTTATCCCCATTGGGCAGGTGAGGCACAGAGCGGCTAAGGACAGCCAGGAAGCCTGTGGCCGAGCAGGACATGAACCCAGCTCTCCCAAGTTCCCAGCTCGTGTGCTATCCATTGGGCCATCCTTCCTCTCGGCTGCGGGAGGTTTCACTGGGGCTGGAATTGCCGGGGGGCACACAGGTCTGCATGGAAGCCGGCTGGGCTCCCTGCTCCGCTTTCCCGTGGCTGGAGCGAGCTCTGCGTCGGCCTCTCCCTTCCTGGAGAGGTGACGGGAAGCGACACCAAAATCTCAGTCCAGTTCCCTGTGTTGCCATCACAACACCCATCCCAGCCTTGCTGGAAATCCCTGGAGGGAGGCCAGGAATTGAATGGGCCACAGACCCTGAATGGGTGGAGCCACCCCAACAGCTGATCCTGGCAGACCAGGTTGGAGTTGCCTCTGTGTCCATGTGCTAGCTGGGCTGAACGACTTAGATTCTCAGCTCCTTGGGGCAGGGACTGTCTGGCTGTTCTGTGTTTGTACAGAGCCTAGCACAATGGGGCATGACTAGAGCTGCTAGGTGCTATGGTAACACAAGTATATATAATAATATGGGGACAGCGGATTCCAGTGTCTTGAGCCATCAGGTGCCCTCTGGCTGCATTTCCCCAGCCTCCCCATCTTTGAGCGAGGGTGTCCTAACTAGATACTGGCATATATTACTTGCACTGCAGTAGTGCCTAGGGGGCAGGTAGGTGCTGTGTGAACACAGAGGCAGCCACTGCCCTGGGCCTGAAGCATTTGAGAGGGGAAACTTGGGCACAGAGAAGGGAAGGCCCAGATCCTCAAAGCTAGTTCGAGGAATTAGGTGCCTAAATGCGTTAGCCACTGGCCAAAGCTGCCATCCACTGATCTGACAGAGCACAGGCCTGTCAAGTCCCTTCGGCCCAGCTGTACGAATATCTCTGTACTGCCGGATTCAGGAAGCCAGCAAGCCTGCCCCTGCCTTTGAAACCGCAGCGGGTCTCATAACATTTTGACCTGGGGGGGGTGGGGGAGATCTGGCAATAAAACTCCCTGCTCCTTCCTGATAACAAAGAGCCCGGGAGATTAGCGGGGGGCCCCAGGGAACTCCAATTAGGCAGATAGGCAGGGGATGGGAACAGTAAAAAGATCCCAGCCCTTGAAAGGGGTCCAGGCATTGGGTCATAAAATTCTATTGCCCTCTGCGGCTCAGTGGGGGGACATTTGGTTACAGTTTGCCACTCTCTGATCTTCCTCCTCAATAGCCCCTTTGAAGTCCCTCTCCAGCCTCCCCTGGCGTCCCTGCTCACCATCCTCGGGATCCACCATTTGCTCGTTTGGAAGACAAACAGGCCCTGTAAAGGGGCGCCCACTCCCGGGCCAGTGGCGAGGGCTGGGCTGGCCAGTGAGCCAGGGCTACGTGAAATGAACAGGCTGCTAGATCAAACCCCCACAGACCAGTGGCAGCTGAGAAGGTCATTGGCCTAACTGGGGGGTTTGGGGAGAGCCAGCTGCCATGGGGATAGGTGCATTATAAAAAAGATCTAATTTAGATTAGTCAGTAACTCTGCAGGACTAGGGGGGCTGGAACAATTTGTACAGTGGGGGTGCTGAGAGTCATTGAACCAAACTGTAAACCCCGGATATGGAGAAGGCTTCTCAGACTAGAGACCATCAGTCCACTGCCTGCCAGGGCAAGTTCATTCCCACCAGTGCCTCCGCTAGGGTCTGTCTTCACTCTAGAGTGACCCCAGAGGCTGGGCACCCTCATTAGCCTGGCCTATGTCCGAGCAGCCCCATTGCAATGCCCTACCTGAGAGATTGTGTCCCCATGGGAGCTCCTCCGTGCGTGTCACCAGGGCGGCTGGGGGCACGGCCCACGGTTCTTTGCGCGGCACTAAACTGAGCTGCTCTCTCCCAGTGCATCATGGGAGAACTGTCTGTCCTCCTCCATGGGGCAGGGGGCAATTGTGGGAAGGCATCAGAGCCCTCTCAGCCCTCATGCGGTTAAACCTGCGTCCTCATTGCAAAGCAGGCAGGTTAGCGGGCCAGTGAAAGCAGCCCCTGGATTCTAACTCATCCCCCGCCTGGCCAGCTCACTCAGGTCGGAAGCACCAGGAAACAACTGGGGTGAGAGGTCTGTACGGGGGGGTGTCAGTCGGGGCAACACCTGGGTAAGAGTCTGGTTAATTCTGCAGTGAAAACAGACCCAGGATGTGTTCTCCAGTCTTGTTTTCATCAGCGCTCTGCAGGGCTGAGGGTCTGCAGAACACTTGCTGGTGACGTGCAAAGAGCTGGTCGCGCAGGGGGCTGGCGCTTCATTTCCAGGCTGCTGAGCGGGTGAAAAGGTGGGTACAGCTACCTACCTTCCTGCTGTCGCCTACCCATGGAATTCATCGCTGCCGTCTCCACCGGGACACTGGCCAGCTGCACGCTGGAGAGGAGAGGGCCTGTGTACGTGTGAATGGGCAGAGAGGCACCTGCTGGACAAAGGGAGCTGGGGAAAGGTTTCGACACGGGATATTTTGATGCCATTTCCCACGGAAACACCACATTTCAACCAAAAAAAGGAACAAAATGTTTCTCGACCTGCTCTCTTGATGATCTCTCCATTGATCAGTGCACACCCAGCTCGAACACGGTAGTTTCCTGCCCAGGAACTTCACAGTAACCTGGACCTTGCTACACTCCAATGCACAAAGCCCCAAGAAACTCTTACTGGAGTGTACTACAAACTGTGTTAAAATCACAAGCTATCGCTTTAAGTTCCCCGGGATGTCCTGGTCCTTCTTGGCGAGTGGGGGAGCTCTGTAGGGAGGGAAACATGCAAATACAATCTGGGTCTATTAATCTGCAAAGAGCCAGCCTAGAGTAAAGCCAGGTGATTTGTGGGAGCAGCCTGCTTTGTCTCTCTGTATATTTGGTTGTTGTATGTTGGAGTGCTGGAGTCTAAGATACATTGCCACCTCCCAGCAAGCATATTCAAGTTTTGTTTCTAACTCTCTCTGGGTAGGCCGGGAATGTATAGCATATAGAATTAGGGCTGAAGGCTGCTCATGTTGAGACCAGATTGCCATGCGGTCATTGGAGCCACACTGGACTGACACTGGTTTAATTGGCGTCACCATCTTGGCTCTAGTGCCGACACACTGAAACCAGGGGCTGCATGGTGTGTGTGAAAGCCAAGGGCTTGTAGTTTGGTGATCCGAGTGGCCAGGGGGAAACTGAGGCAGAGAAGCCTTTTCTGTGTTGCTGTACGGACTCCAAAGCTGCACTGGAGTGAGGCTGGGAGTACCTTAGTAAATGGATTCCTGCTGAACCATAAGGGGAAAAGTTCTCCCAGCCTTAGGGAGACAAGGTGGAGAGGCAGAAGCAGTGGCTGCCTGAGAGAGGGAACGGTGTACTGCCAGAGGACCCCGTGCTGGGCCAGACGCTGACCTTGGTGTCCCTCGTGCAGTCAGTGGGATATAACTGAGAGCTGAATCTGGCCAGCCCCATTGACAGACGTGTCCAGGTACAGCATCCAATCCAGCCCTCCTGTCAGCAGGTGCAGCTGCCGTCGATTTCAGTGTGCACACCTCCAAAAACGTGTGCAGGGCTAGGGGGCAGGGCACTGGCCTGGGGCTTTGGAAACCTGAGCTCTGTTACTGCTGTTGGCCCTTGGGGCCCTTTCTGTGCCTCGTTCCCTCACCCCCTTTGTCTGTTTAGACTCCAAACCCTTTGGGGCAGGGGCAATTTCTCACTATGTGTATGTCCAGCACCTATCCCCAGGGGGCTCGGATCTCAGTTGGGTCCTATAGACGCTGCAGGAATATGCGCCCACCTGTAGGGGTGGCTGGGTGTCTCAGTGCATAGCGCCGGTAGGTAACGGGGTTTGGTAGGCTCAAGCCGGGGGACCCCGCTGAGGATGGAGATCTAATCACATGTACGGCACACGCGGGCCCATGCATGTATTAGTAGCTGATTTAAATGTCCCTGTGGCTCACCACAGCTAACAGCTCTCAGCCGGAGAGGCCTCGTCCCAATTGCTTCGCAGTTCAAACCAGTGTCAGAGGGGCTGGGAGAGGGGCAGAAGGAGAGCCCGGGATCCAGCCACGCTTTCCCTGAAGGAGGAACGGACTGTGAGCTGGACCCTGCCTGAGGAACGGGCTTCCCATGAGATGCTTAAAGTCCCATCGTCTAGCTCCAGGGAATAGCTTCTGGAGGATGCGTTTTCTAGAGCATGGAACTGGGAACCAGGAACTTCAGGGTTCTAATCCCAGCTCCGACATTGGCCTTGGGCAAGTCCCTTAACCCCTCTGCCAAATAGAAAATAATGCTTCTTTCCCCATAGGCACATTGTGAGTCTTCGTGTGTAAGACATAATGTAACACCTGGCAGTCTCTACCTCAACCCATTTGCAGTGGCCAAGGTGGACCTGGAGAATCCTAGAAATTTACGGCTGGAAGGGACCTCAAGAGGTCATGTAGGCCAGGAGCAAATATGTACCTAGATCATCCCTGCCAGGTGTTCACCTAACCCGGTCTGGAAAACCTCCAGTGTTGGGCATTCTGCAACCCCCCTGGGTAACCTGTTCCCGTGTTTTAACTATCGTTGTCGTTCGAAAATTTTCCCCAATCTCTATCCCAAATCTCCCTTGCTGCACAGGAGGGGGCTGATTGAAGAGATTTGAGTTCTCTCCTCATTCTTCGTGCGTACACAGCTGTACAGGCGTGCACAGGCAGGCAGCTAGATATACGCAGCGCCACCCACTGGCTGGGAAGAGCACCACGCCGCGCGCATCGGTGTGGCCGTCATGTCGTGCCGTGCTCGGCAAAACGCCTTTCTCCATGCGGCTCCGAACGCCAGGCAGTGGAGGAGGAGGCAGGAAGGGGACGGTGGGGCTGGAATCATTGGCAGGGAGGAGATACAAGCTGAGATCAGCGATACAGGTCGGGGCAGAGCTGACGAGGGTGTAGTTTTAAACCATCAGAACGGCCATAGTGGGTCAGACCAAAGGGCCAGCTAGCCCAAAATCCTGTCTTCCGACAGCAGCCAATGCCAGATGCATCAGAGGGAATGAACAGAACAGGGCATTACTGAGTGATCCATCCCCTGTTGTACAGTCCCAGCATCTGGCAGCCAGAGGCTTAGCCATCTGGGCTAATAGCCATTGGTGGGTCTATCCTCCATGAACGTAGCTAATTCTTTCTTTCCAAGGAAGAGGGAAGTGAGTTATGTACAGCACTGGAGAGGGCAGCGAAGAACTTGCAGTGGTCCCAAGGGACAGGGTTGGAGCTAACTGGTCTTCTCCATCTCTTGATATCCCCCCCCCTCCAAAAAAGGCCTTGTCTTCATTGCCATCTTCTCCCAGGGAGCAATTGCAACAGGGAGACAAAGGGCCAGCAGGAGGGCAGGAGCCAGAGCCTACAATCCACATCTTTACAACCAGCCCCCGAATGTCAGGACAATGTCAAGATGGCAACAAAGGGCCCTTGAGGGGACGGGAGGTGTGAGTTTTCAGGCTGAAATCAAAGGGCTGCCCTGGTCTGAGAGCTGTCCCTACACGGTGTCTGCATTAGGGACACACACAGCTCTGCTCCACCGGGCTGCCCCATTGTATTCAGTGTGCCAGGCACTCGTCTCCCTTCTCCCTGACCCTTTTCCGCCTGGAGCCCTGGCTACCCTGTCGTCATTTCCCATCTCTGAGCCTCTGTCCTTTCCCACCCTTCCTCTGCCTCGCCTACTTAAACTGTAAACGTTTAGGCTCGGGACACTCCCTCATGACATGTACGTACAGCGCCTTGTGCCATGGGGCACTGATCCCAACAGCGGCATGCCAGTGCTACTGTGGTCATTAATAATAGCCATCATGTCAGCGAATCGGAGCCAATCTCCTTCTCACACTGGAGCAGAACGTGTCTTTTACTCCCCCATCCCGCTGCTGCATGGTTATTTCACTCTGACTTTGCCCTGTGCTTTGTGCCCCCCAGTTTAAGGTCATTGTGCCCATACTTGGTGAGAGTCTCTGCCTCAGTTTCCCCACCTGTAATATGGGGGTAATAATGGTTCTCCCTATTTGAAAAGCCCTGCTCAAATGCAAAGTATTACTAGGGCAATAAGAGACGTCATCCAAGCCATCAGGGCTCAAGCTGGCAAGGAAAGGAGACTCCTGAACTCAAGGGATATACATGGGAGCCCCTGAGTGAGAGGGGGAAGGGGCTGTAAGTGGGGCAGGTGGAGCAATGAGAAGGGGAATGGGTGGGGTTATTTGGCGGGGGGAGGCAGGACTGGTTCTGCCACACAGAGGATCTGGATAATTGCCTCCCTCTGAGTTTTGTGTGTGGAAAAGCATCCTTGGAGATGGAGCTCAGGGAGCTGGGGGAGAAGGGGAGGCCTGTACCAAAGTGGGGGGGGGCTCTCCTGTTGGGAGGGTTTCAAGACGGGCTCAGGGTGATTCACAGGGCTTTCAGTGCTGCAGGGTGGCATTGGAGTGTGTGTTTCTGGAACCCCTGCCCGCCAGGGGAGAGGAGGGTCTGGCTGTGACCACCGGGGGCTAGAGCTGCGAGGTCTGATTGCCTCGGCTGACTCTGGAGGGGAAGGCTGGGAGGAAGCGTTCCGGGAGGGGAGCTCCAGGACAGCGGCTCCGGGGTGTTACTGCCAGGGGGGCACAGGGGTTCCACAGGGCCAGCTGAGCACCCCAACTCAGCCACCCCCCCAGTTAGAATAGATTTCCCAATTGCAACATTTCCCCCAGACCCATGGCTCGCGGGAGGCTGTCCTCCCCCATCTCCCCGGGGTTCCTTCGGCAGGCCGATGGCTGCGCACATGCGACCGCTGTACGAACGCAGACACAGACCAGGGAACCAGCCCTCACTCTTGTCTTACACACACACCCCCCAACCCCCGCCACTGTCTAGCCACTGGCTCTTGATGCCCCTAGATACGATCACTGCATCCCCTCCCCTGTGTGTGGGGTCCCCCAGGTTGTCTACTGGCTTCCACGGGCCCCAGCCATGCCATCGGCTCTAGGAAAGGCCATGTCCCCTCACCCCTGCTGTGTCCAGACCTGGCCTGCCAGGCTTAGCCGACACCAGTGCCCAGCGCTGCCATAGCTGGGGCTGAACCAGTGCCATGCGGACGGAGCCCTTTGCCCGCATGCCAGAGCAGCCAGGACACTGGGTGGTGCACGCGGGTGCTGCGGGGGTGGGGGGGCACCCTCTGCAGCCGGCCAGCTGGCTAACTCCTGCTCCTCTGGATAAAGAGACGCCCCTGTCCCTCCCGCGCGGATTCTCCACACACCAAAGGGAGGCGTCCCCAGACCCGAGGACATTAATCCTGCCAGACGGACAGTAGCAGCAGCCTTTGATCTCCCTCACCGCCCGGCTGGGGTTGAAAGAGCAGGAAGCAAGATTCCCCTGCAAGGCAATTGCACTAATTCACTCAACAACTTTCCGTTCAGCTGGTGCTGGCTGTGGGAGGAGGGGGGCTGGGGCCTGGTCTAAGCCGCTCGGGGGCTGAGGGTGTGAGAAATCCACCTTTCTGCGCAGGCAGCCAGGCCGCCCTGACACCCCTCCACACCCTATGTAGACGCAGCTAGGCCTATGGGAGAACACTTCCATGGACCAGCTACCCTCGCTGGGGGAAGTGAAGTTTCTACCCCCATTGCCCGTGGGAAGGGCTGCACAGGGAGGAGTTTCTGAGCCCAGGAGCTGCCCCAGCCAAACACCCCTGACCACTGTGCCCCTCAGCTCCAGGGGGCATCACCCACCCCCGGCCGGCTGTGTTCTCCAGCCCCCGGCTCGCTTGCACTGACCCCCGCTCTGGCAGCCCAGGCCTGCCAACTTGCGGCATTTGGACGGCACCCCCAACCAAGGTGGTCACCCATCCCCAAGGCCGGCCCTGCCCTCCCTACAACAGTCAAATACTTATAGATTTCCGCAGCCCCTTTGCTCTCCTTTCCGGGGTTCAGGCCGCCCGGGTTCCGTTTCCCACTGACTCGCTCTGTGTGGGACATTGAGCAAGGCCCTTTCCCGCAGTGTGCCTCAGTTTCCCTTAGTCAAGCAGCTTCCTAGCTACAGATGGACATTGCTACCTGATTGCTAAGTATTAGGGTTCTGAATCACCACACGCAGCATTTGGCCAAGTTGCACAAGTGGATTAGGACTGCCATTTGAATTATGGGTGCACCGGGAGGCCCCAGCCACGAGCAGGGTCCCCTGGCACGAGGTGCTGTATATACAGACATTAAAAGATGGGTCATGCCCCAAAGAGCTCACAAGCCTAAGAAATGTAGGGCCTGCTCCTGTGAGGGCTTGAGCAGCTGACACTCCCAGTGACTTCAAGAGGAGCAGCCAGCGCTCTGCACCAATAAGGTTCAGACCTTTAGCTCTGTTAACCTTCCCCAACCCTAAAATGATCTCTTTAGCTCCTGAATCGTGTGTGCTGAGTGTTTCTGAGTTCCTTCCAAAGCCTCAACTTCCTTCTGGGAGCTCAAAGCACGTGACAGTCATCGTGGCTGAAGCCTCGCAAGCCCTCTCCCTGGGTTATGTATCTGCATTTTGTAAAAGGGGCAGCTGAGGCCCAGAGTGCTTTAGTGGCTTTTCCCAGGTGTCACAGCTGGAAATACAGCCCAGGCGTTCCAGCTCCCCATCCCCTGTTCTACCCACTAGTTAATACTCCCTCCCATTATAAGTATAGTCCCGGTAGTGCTGGCGATCATCTCTTTAGCTATTTCCTCCGTGCATGTAAACCAAAACCACATTGGCTTTGTTTTCCTGCCTCACCCCATGGCAAACACTTAGCCAGCTATCACTGCTAGGTCTCTTTCAGCATTGCTAATTGCCAAGGGGCAGAGGGAAAAGTCACAGGACTGGTATATCTGGAATGCAAAAATGACCCATTAAGTGCCATGCTTCAGGGGAGGAGATGAGCACCAAAGAGGGTCAGGAAGGAATTACTCCTCTGCTCCTTACAACACTGCATCGGGGCATTATGGTGGTGCTCCCACAGAAGCATTAGGTATCGATGCCTGCCACAGATTGGGGTACACTGGACTCGCTGTGTTCAGCTATCGGGATCCCACGTCCCAGAGTGAGAGCCAAGGAGGGAAGGAACGAGATGGCTGATACAATAGGCTATTCTGCCACACGCATGGGGATGGGGAGCTGGGGCTGGGAGTGTGGCTTTGAGGTACAGGGCTCAGAGCAGGAGGGCTTGGGCTGGGGCTGATTTTAGGTACCCAGGGCCTGATTCAGATCTCCATGGGGTCACACCAGTGGAGTCTCTCCTGATCGGCACTGGTGTGAGC
This sequence comes from Chelonia mydas, assembly GCF_015237465.2. Lineage (NCBI taxonomy): Eukaryota > Metazoa > Chordata > Testudines > Cheloniidae > Chelonia > Chelonia mydas. Next base: position 257,327,074 of record NC_057850.1, read on the forward strand.
TCAGAATCAGGCCTGCAGGGTGGTGGAAAGGAGGAGATGGGGCTGCAGGAGGAGCAGGGAGCTGGCAGTGATGATGGGGAAGCGGGAGCAGGTTCACCTGACAGCCTGTTGCAAGCCAGATGAATGTCTCCTGTGTTCCTAGGAGACCCACTGTGTTCAGGCGTGGGCAGACGTGGGCAGGAGACTCCCCCGTGCACAGCTGTCTGGACAGTCTGGGGAAGCGGAGGCAGGCATTGTGCCATTCAGCAATGCTGTGTATCTGTCAGCAGCAGCACCCCTGGTGTAACGCCTGCCGCGCACGGGAAGGGACCGCGGGAATTCCCTGGGCATAAGGATCGGGGGCTCCGTGACTCATGCCCAGAAGGACTCACCACAGCATTTGGACTCGGATGCTTTCCCTGGGAAACCCATTTCTCAGCATTGTCTGTTGCACCTCCCCTAACGAACGAGGGCAGCTTATTCTCTCTGTGCAGCTCAGAGCCCCTGTTCAGCTGGGCCCCTGTACTGAGACGTTTTAAATACATTGAACACATGATTGAACCTGCCCCACTTTTTGTTGTTTGAGGGCAAGTTGGTGGGGCGAGCAGCCGAGGATCGGAGACACAAGGTGGCTACAATGAAGCAAAGAGGACAGCCCAAAGTAACTGGCGTTCTGATGAGTGTACCAAGCAGTAGCCCCAGCGCACCAGCTGCCTGGACGTTGCCAACGCCACACCATGGCCAAATTGCTCAGCCTGGCTGTGCCTCAGTTTCCCCAGCAGTGCCTACCTCTAAGAGAGCCATGCTTGTCAATCGTTACTGTTTGCCCGGTGCTTTGACAGCCTCCCTTGCAAAGGGATAAATGTTAAGCGTGAGCTATTGGGATGGAGTGAGCTCAATGAAACCCTGATTTTTTTTTAAAAAAAAAATCTCTCATATCAATCTTTCTATTTATCCTGCTGCCCATCACCCTAGTATCTGGGCCCTTGACTCATAAAAAGCTACAGCAATATCAAAGTCCTTTAGGGGATTTCATGGAGTCTCCTGCACTTCTCTTTTTTGGGGGCATCATAGCTCGGATTGAGGTAGGGAGTTGTTGGTTTGTTTGCTTTAGATTTTATTAATTCCCCCTTTTCTCTCTCTCTTGTTTTTGGTTGGTAGCAGACAAGGGGAGGAAAGGGGGTCTCAGAGCTGGAATTTAACCCCTCGTTGTTTGCCTGTGAGTTGTAAAGCCTCATGGCTTCTCCCACATTGCGTCTTGTTCTTGGGAGGAGCTCCTTGTAATTATCCACAAGGCTACCTCGTTATCCTCCTTCAAATCTCTCCTTAAAACTCTCCTCTGCAGAGATGCCTGCAAAATACTTGACAGCTGTTAGGCTGCCGGCATGCAGAGTCCACTGCCTGTCACACTGATGAATATTGTTTCATTGTTTCCTTGTGCTCCCCCTCGGTTGGTCTGGCTCCATCTGTTGTCTCTGTCTGATACCTAAATTGTAAGCTCCTTGCAGCAGGGACTGTCTTTTTCTTCTGTGTTTGAGCTGCGCCCAGGGCAATAGGATCCTGTTCCATGACAAGGGCTCTTGGGTGCTACAACACTACACATAACAAAGCTGGGATCTGGATCCACAGCCAAGGTTTGAGGTGTTGTTGGCTCCGGAGCGTTTCTACCATTGAAATCATTGAGCTACATCCACACAGGATTTCATTTCCTGCTCAGGCTGCAGAGAAGAAGGTCAGTGGGAGCAGCCCTCCCTTTGTTAGTGCCTCTCCAACAGCAGGATGGAAACATCTATGGGAAATAAAGGCAGGGGGAAAGGAGGATAGGTCTAGCAGTGGCTATTAGCCAAGATGGCCAGGGACACAAACCCACATTCTGGATGTCCCTAACCCTCTGACTGTCAGAAGATGGGACTGGACGACGGGATGGATCGCTCAATAATTGCCCTGTTCTGTTCCTTCCCTCTGGGGCACCGGGCACTGGCCACTGTCGGAAGACAGGACACTGGGCTAGATGGACCCTTGCTCTGATCCACTCTGGCCGTTCTTATGAGAATTCAACCTCAAGTCATCCAAAGCTGTGCCCATCTGACAGCTGTTCAGGGCCATGAGTGGAATGAGTTTGGTGGGTCTCTAGCATATTCCCAGTGGACTGTCTCCAAATCAGTTAAACCATTAGCACCACAACTGGCAGGCTTAACTGAGTGGCCACGTACTGAGCGGACTAAGGATGAGAGACTTTGGGAGAGGAAGAATGGGCCGGTGGCAAGGGCACCAGCCTATGTCTCAGGAAACCCACATTCAAGTCTGTACTCTGCCACAGTCTCCCTGCGTGACCCTGGGCAAGTCCCTTAGCCCAGATTTCAATGGGAGATGGGCACCTCACGACCTGTGAGGCTCTGGGCCGGCGCTCCCATCTGTAAAATGGAGATCAAGGCGTTAACTCTCGTGCAGTGGGGGATGTACTTGTACCTAGATGGAGAGGACGAGGAGAGGAAGCTCCTGCAAGCTCCGGGCAGCTTGCGCCACAGCTTCCGATGCTGTTCCTTTCCTCTGGCTGAATAGAGAGCCTCAGTGCTCTGCATCCTCCCTCCCCCTGCCCCCGCCCCCGCCCCCGCGAGTATCTACCCGGTGATGGGAGAGCAGATCTCAGCCTGACATCTCCAACAGGATAATTGTTACACCGGGATTTGGAAAAAAAACAGCCCATCCTTATGCTAACTGAAAGAGTCGACAAGAGCAACGTGATTAATCACGAGAGAAATCCCCGCAGATCAGTGGTTTTAGCAGAAAAGCCACCTTCTTACTCCACCCCACAGCATTCTCGCGGATCGCCTTCTGTCGCTTTGCTCTCTGCCCTTTCTTTGGACTTCCTACTCCAATGTCTGAAGTGGCATGGAAGAAAGCTTAGTGGTACCTTCAGGCCCCTCCTGAAATTGGGACCCTGCCAGGCTAGGGGCTGTCTAGACACATAGCAAGGGGCAGTCTCCGCCCCAAAGAGCTTACAGGCTATAACAGGCAAGACAGATAAAGTAGGTGAGGTGACGTGGCTGGCCCAAGTTCAGTGTCAGAAATAGACCCCCCCCTCCATCTCCAGACTCCCAGCCCTCTGCCCTACAGGCTGGGCCCCGGCTGCCTCTCTCCAGCTAACGCTAAGACAATCAGAAATGACCAAAGTCTTATGATCCGAACCAAAAGAGAACGACAGTGACTCTAGGGGACCAGGCGAGAGGCTGCGGTGGGAGGCCTGGGATCTCCCTGCGATCCACCACCGCGTCAGGGATGGACAGCAGTGACGGCAAACGGACTCTGTGGACCCAAGAGGCTGTCGCTCCCTCTGCTAGATAGGGGAGGTCTCGCGCGCCGTTCAGGCCAGCTCAACGAGACTAGCGCCAGGCTAGGGCGATGGCCGTGCGGCCCAGGGGGCAGGGCAAGTCCCATCCCTTCCTACGTGTGTGTACAGCATCCGGCACCACCAGGGCCCCAGCCCCAGCTGGAGCGTCTAGGCGCGAACGTAACATCACCACCAACGATAGCCGTGTCTCTGCTGGTGGCAGGCAGCTGACACGGGTGGATGCAACGCAGGGTCGGGCTACACCTCGGGCCCCTGGGTCTATTTGCGCAGCCCAGCACGGGTGGCCGGTGGCTACACAGTGCGGTGCCCACGCTCTCTTTCCCCGACAGGTTGGCTAGGCCTTCCACTTGGGCAACCTTTGCAAAGCTCCTGATGCTAAGGAAGTATTGACAGGGCCCACTGTGCTGTGAGCAGCAGTGGGCTCACGAACGCTTATGCTCTAATAAATTGGTTAGTCTCTGAGGTGCCACAAGTCCTCCTGTTCTTTCTGCGGATACAGACGAACAGGGCTGCTACTCTGAAACCTACTTTAGAGCGGCATTTCTCAACCTTTTTGATACCGGGACGGGCTTGCTGCCTTCCGAAACTGCGTCGGGGAGATCTCAGGGACCAGCGCCAGTCCACGGACCGGTCCTTGAGAAATACTGCCTTAAACTGCCACCCAAGCTGGCTTTGATTTAATTAAGGGCTTCCACCTCCTTGCCAAGTAAGCAATGGGCATCCATGCCGAATCTTCCTGTGCACTAAAAACTGTAGATGTCGTGTGTGTGTGAGCGCTTATGTGCAGTTGTGTGTGTGTGTGTGTGTGTGTGTAACGTGCACACACAAATCTAGGGGGATCCAAAGTTCGGGAGCCTTAGGTCTGGGTTAAGAGGAGCCCATCTCTCCCCAGGCTAGGCCAGGAAGGCGAGGGCGTCGATTACACAACAAAGGCCGGTGGCGATCAGGTCTGGGAGTGCTTTTCGGCTCCAGGACTTGGGAAGCTGTCAGCTCCCTTCCTCCCCACCAGACTCGCTGGGAAGATTTACGACCCCTTCTTGCTCTCGGCCAGTCCCAGAGCAGAAACCTGCCCCCTCTGCCGCTCGGTAGCCAATCAAGGGGCTGACACCCGCCCCCTCCCCCCTGTAACTTTTAAAAATGTATGATCTCTCTCTTCTCTCCACCCCTCCCCGCTTGTTGCTCCCTCCCCTCTTTCATCCTGGGTCCCTTCCCTCTTTCATGTCTGCATGGAAAAGAGAGGAGACAGACACGGAGGGGGCGGGAGGAGGTGGCAGCCGGCACAGATCCTGGGAGGGGTAGGGCCAAGGAGGCTCACATCACAGCCCTCCTCACACACACACACACACACACAGAGGCATTTCCAGCCGCCGCGGCTCCTGCTAGCAAAGCAAACTCCGCCAGGTCCCTTCTTGCAAAGGAGCGTCCTTGGCTCCCCTCGGGGAGGAGGCTCGGATCCCGGCTCTCCCCGGCCCCGAGCGCGGGGGGCGGCTGAGCGAGGCTCGCTGGTGCCAAAGCTCGCCCTGGCCTGACTCCCTCGGCTCCCCTGGGCTGGAGCATCTGGATCCGTCTCACTTCAGGGTAGGGGCTGATGCCGGACACGACAACTCCCCCTGCTGCGGCTTTGTGCGGGAGTTTATTTTTTTAGCAAATCGCCTTTCCTGCAACGTTTTTGATTTTTTGTTTTGTTTTGCTAGATCCACCCCCGCCCCCTCCCCGAACTGCTGGATGCGGGGTTTCTCTTAAGTTTGCATCAGCGCCCCCCCCCCTCCAAACAGCAGATCCGCCGGATCAAAGGACGAGCCCCGGGGCACGAGCTCTGCATCTGCTTATTAACTGCAGCCGGGCAGGGGGGCGAGGCGGCCGGGACAGACAGACCGACGGACGGCGGAGAAGCCGAGATGCAGCCGACCGGGGCGCCTCTCTGCCTCCTTCTGCTCTGCCAGCTGTGCCCGGGCAAGGTGAGTGCCCCGCTCCTCGCCCCCGCGTCCGCCGGCCGGGGCGGACACAGGCCGGGTGCCAGCCTGGAGCTGCCGGGGCGCTTTGCGGTCACCGGGCTGGGGGCGGTCTCGGGAGACCCTGGCCTGGCCCGGAGGGAATCAGCGGGTTTGCATCGGGCTGCAGCTTTTGAAATCCAGGCTTCACACACGCCCCCCCCCCCCCCCAGCGCCTTGCACGCGCGCACACACTCACCCCGCGTGCAAGGAAAGAGGGCTGTGAACTCTAGAGGAAGGGGACGGGGATTTTTGCCTTCCCGGGCTGACCCTGCGATTCCTCTGAAGCGCCCCCCCCCCCCCCCCGGCTCCAGAGAGGTCAAAGTTTCCCGGTTTCTCAGCTCGGGGGAGGGAAGGGTGAGTGAAACCGGTTCGCATTTTAAAGGGGGAGGGGGGCTGAGGGTACGAGCAGCCCCGGGATGTTGCATAAAACTCCTTCGCTTTAGAGCTGTCGGATTGCACGGCTTACACACCCGTGGGGCATTACAGAGCGCAGTGGGTCCGCCCCAGTCCTTTCGTTTTTGAAGTAGATCGAGGGGATTTTGCCACCGACCTCACTGGAGCAAAGGGGGAAGGGTTTGGGTCTGGGATCGGCTACCACTTACCTCCCTGCAAACTTCAGCTAAAGTCACTGGAACTGCCCTGGTCTATGCCAGAGGAGAGTCCAGCTGCTTCTCCCTGGGCAGAACCAGAACCAGCCTTTTGCTTGCATTGGTGGCCTGTGTTCGGCTCTGTCCTGGTTTTTTGGTGCTGGACAATGCTCGAGATCTCCCAGGTGAGCAAGACGCTGAGGCTCTCTCCATCTCCTGGCTGTCGAGCCATTAACAGCTGCTTTGGTTTTGTCCCCATTCGGACTGGGAGCGAGAGAGAGAGCGAGACAAGCAAGGCGAGTCCCTCATTCATTCTTTCCAGTAAATTTCATGTCAGGATTAATGTGGAACAGTTTCCTGGTCTGGAATTAACATTTTTGTGCAGCCGGTCTCTGTAATTATGCGGTCAGCCCGTGTAAAAGCTGCATTTATCCTCCTATATCCTGAGGAGGTAATTAACATTGCATGGCCTCATTTTTCTATTCTTATTAGTTGTGACGCAGGGAGATTTTTCGTTTGGTTGAGGAGGGGCTGTTGTTGGGGGGGGCATAAAATAAATATAATAAAGGAAGCAGTTATAACACCATTCTTTGGGGAGGAATTGCTTGGTGCAGGGGTGACTGTGAAGAGGGGCTGGGGTTTTAGTTAAGACTCTGCTTTGAAAAAGCCATTAGGGAACTTGTGGTGTTTTGTTTTCAGAGCAATGCTCAGACTGGTTTCGGAAGGGCTGCTTTTATAAACTTGGGGGAAACTCCCTCGGCAGAATCACATCTCTGTCCTGCTGGTCAGGCTGGGTGAGATTGGGGTGAGGGGGTGTCAGCTGGGTCATTATTCTGTTTGTAGAAGATGTAAACACTGGATCTGTCAATGGCTTTACACTAGGGATGAATTTGGCCTGTTAATTTTTACCAACAGGTAGTGAGAGATTTTTCGTTAAATCAATCTATCTATCTACCCCATACACCCCCTCTATCAATCTATCTACCCCCATATACCCCCCTCTACCAATCTATCTGTCTGTCCCCATACACCCCCTCTATCAATCTACCCCCATATACCCCATCTATCTATCTATCTACCTACCCCCATACACCCCCTCTATCTGTCTATCTGTCTGTCCCCATACACCCCCTCTATCTATCTACCCCCATATACCCCCTCTATCTATCTATCTATCTATCTATCTACCCCCATATACCCCCTCTATCTATCTATCTATCTATCTATCTATCTATCTATCTATCTATCTATCTATCTACCCCCATATACCCCCTCTATCAAAATATCTATCTGTCTGTCCCCATACACCCCCTCTATCTATCTATCTACCCCCATACACCCTGTCTATCTATCTGTCTATGCTTCCAGCCTTTTCTTTCTTTCTTTCTTTCTTTCTTTCTTTCTTTCTTTCTTTCTTTCTTTCTTTCTTTCTTTCTTATCAAAATTCTCTGACCTGTGTTATGCACAAGCCAGAGATGATCATAGTGGTGTCTTAAAAACTGTGGGCCAAATGCTCTGGTGGTGTAAATGCTTCCTTGACTTGGGTGGCATTTGGCTGTTGACACAAGCGGAGAATTAGAGCCTGTGACTCAAACTCCCAGTAGAGCAATGGAAACACTCCCCTTCCAAAGACTTTAATGGGCATTTTGGATCAGGCCCATACAGTCACCCTAGGTGCTCATGGAGTTGCCCCCGCAGATAAGACACCAAGCTTGTCCGGAGGACATTCCAGTCTAGGGCCCTGGCCTCCAAGGAGCTGAGCACTCTCAGGCCATTGGTCTCAGCTAAATGCTCTGACATCCAGCCCAGAGGATGTTCAGCTCTCGTGACATGAGAGGGAATGCTGGTGCTCCCGGCCGCTGGCCTCCAGTAAACACAGTTTGATCCACACAGGAAAGCCTCAAGCCCAGTGGGGTGAGCTCAGAGGTTCTGTTAGTGACCACCGGGTGTAGGATCCTCGCCTGTAGGGATTCTTTTTATAACCCATCTTTGCCTGATCTCTGGGGTCTCTCTCTCAGTGTGGACAGAAACCTAATGAGCTGGTTTTGTGGGTGGAGGTGGGGTCAGGACTTTCCTCTTGCTGCTATTTAAAGAGACCTCTCAAAGGTTCAGGTGCTCAGCAGGGACTCAAGGCAGGAGGCAGGCAGGGGGCTTTATAAGAGCTCCCTGTAAAGGCCCATGTTGGAATGACGGAATCCCCCATGTAGAGGTTGGGAGCAATGCACCCCCAGCCCCACCTGGCTTACACCTTGGCAGTCTGGCCACAGAGTGGCAAAGCCAGCGCTGTCTCAGCAGAAGGCACCCGTGCCTGGCATAAGGCACCTGATGTCAGGCTCCCACCACTGGCAACAGCTGGTAGCGTTCTGGCCTAAAGGCTGATGCAATGGGTAATGCGCACACACACACTCTTTATTATTATCACTAGAGGGTTGCACACTTTATTGCTTCTATAGGCCCAGTGCACATCCCATGAGCTCCCGATGTGTAACGCTCTCATCCCCCTCTGTTTCCGGGACTCCCTGCCCGGCCCCATGGCAGTAGCTCTGGGGGCTCCCATTCCTTCTCCTCCTCCCACACCAGGGTCCCTCATGCCAGGGGCTCTGTGTGCCCTCTTCCCCCGTACCAGGGTCCCCACATTCCCCCAAGCCCTAACTGAGAGCAGAGGTCCATCGTGCTAGGTGCTGTACGTGCAGAGTAAGTGACAGGCCTCGCCCCAAAAGCACATGCCACAGACCCATGTAATCCAGCTACCCTCCCCCACAGTGAAGGAGGGACCCAGATCCCAGCCAGCTGGCTGCAGCCGGACTCTGCACTTCTCATGCAAGCAGAGGACTTGAAAATCTGGCCCTGATTGTGAGTGCCGAGCCCTGAGTTTTTCTGAAAATGCGGCTCCTAGAAGAGATGCCCTGGCTGTGCACACCAACACACACTGATGCAGGCACACACAGTCCGCAGGACACCACCCCCGTGCTGGACAAACACAGCCGAGTTGCACAAAGAGCCTGACACAAAACACACGCGCGCAGCTAGCAAATAGGATAGTGGGCCAGGCCCATGACTGGTACAAATCGGCAGAGATCCACTGGACAGAGCTGGGCCGACTGACACCTGCCGAGGGTCTCTACACACACGCACTGTGTATATGCACACGCGCAAAGCTCTGTACAAAGAACCACTGAGGTTGTTTTCAGGCTCCCAACAAAACGTCTCCTTTTCAGGGGAGATAATGATTTCCTGCCACAGAGCATGAGCTCACTGCCCCCGACCCCTCCCTCCCCCCCGACCCCCGCACTTGTAAAAGCTTCACTGCCCCATATAAAGAGTATGTTTTCTTCTTCCTTGGCCCATAATATTTTTCCCGGAGGGTAAACGAAACTCGATCCTTGCAGTAGCCTGTAATTTGCCGGAGAGTCTGTGCAGCCACGGCTGTTTAATCCCTCATGTGATTTCCTACGGCAGAGCATGGCCGTTTACACGGCACACACATGCATACCGACACACACGCCTAGCCCCGCACACAATCCCATGCACAGACACAGATGACACCCCCGCCCGAACTCACATTTTGAGTCCAGAACCCCACTTCCTTTATTGCAGGGAGGGACATTTTCCTATTTATAGAAGCTAGGACCCTCAGGAAGCAAAGCCTTGCGTATATCCTAAAATGGAATCAACACAGGCACATCGACATCACCAGACTGGATCAGACCCGAGGTCCATCGTCCAGTACCATGTCTCCGGCAGGGGCCAGCACCAGACGCTTCAGAGGAAGGTGTAAGAACCCCAAAGTAGCAGATGTGGGATAATCTGCCTCCCACGTGAGGTCTCCTCCTGACCTCTAATAATCAGAGCCCTCAAGCAGGAGGACTCACACTGGAGGGACCTCAGAGAAAATCAACAAGACCTGGCCTCATGCAGAAAGTTGAATGGCCTGTGGAAGTCCAGGGGAGCCTTTCCATTGATTTCACTGATCTGTGGATCAGGCCCGATATGTCTGGCTTGGCTGACATGCGGGAGACATGCCAACTGGCTAGCAACATTTCCAGGCTGTAAATCCAGAAGGGGGTTATTTAGGGGGATGGAGTGAGTATAGGAAGGGGGTGTGTCTGTGCAATGGGATGAATAGGGTAAGTCTTAAGCAGCACTTACTGACAATGCGTGCAGTTAGATTTCCCAGGGGAAGTGATGCAAGCCTGAGTAACTGAGAGTTTTTTAAAGGAGAGGGCACTGTTAGCCCTGGAGCTGTAAGGGAACTATGCTGCAAGCTCCGAGGTAGAACGGATCTAGCTCTGACTTCTCTGCCACTCCAGTTCTACCTTGCCGCTTCGATCCTGGTACCCACATTGAAATGAAGAGGGGGGAAGGATGCCGTGTGAGGTTTTATACTGTCTGGACTGGAAATCCCAAAGCAGGAGAGAGCAGACTGGGTTAGGCAGGGTCCGAACAGGTACATGACGTCCATACAGAGCCGTTCGTGCGATGTACACACAGCGCTCCCGGAATGCAGCCACCTCTGGGGTGCAGGGCAAAGAGCGGGCTTTAGCTGGGGGAAACCTTTGCTCTAAAGGATGTAGCCCTGGTTTTGATAATATCCCTGCAGAGTGATGGAATGTCTCCCTCCCAGTAAATGTCAGGAGCTCATTTAGAGGCCAGCCAGTTTGCACAGGGCTCAGCACAATGGGGTATTGATCCTTGCTATGGTCCTTGACAGCTGCCATAATATAATAATCGACCTCAGGAGGATGAGGTCTGGACCAGTGACTTCGAGGGAGAGGGGGTGAGCTAGCCTTTCAGGCCGGTTGAAAAGCAGGCTGGCTTTCTAGACTCAAGGAGAGAGGCATGTTCTGCTCTGAATCCCTTGTGTTAAACAGTCCTGGGCTGGGTTAAAATTAATATCTTATTAATACTTAGCCCTTTTATCTGGAGCTGTCAAAGTGAATGTATGCTCCCAGCCCACCTGGGAGGCCAGTGGAAAGGGCTGTTCCCACTATGTAGATGGGGAAACTGAGGCACAGAGTTTTTGAGCTGCCCAAGACCACAGCAGGTGTCTGTGGCCGAGCCAGGACTAGAAGCCAGGTCCTCTCTGATGTTAGCCACCAGACAACACCAGTAAAGAACACCCCACGAGCTAGCTCTCCAGCTGTTTCATTCTGCGGGCAGCATAGCAAGTTGTTGTTTATTACAGTGGTGGCTAGCAGGTCTCCCAAACCCTAGCCCAGTGCGCTAGCCACTGGACAGCACTGCTCTCATGAGCCAGCCTCCCCATCCCCCACTTCCAGAGTCCTCTCCTACTGCTTGGTTCTGCCGCAGTTTCGGTCTGCAAACCAGTAGATCTCAGATGCCATTCTCCTTGCCTACAGCAGGCCTTTTGGCCCCATTTCCCAGTGTTGCTCCCACCAGTTCAGCTCCACCAGGGGTAGTAACCGTAGGAAATTTGGGGAAAACAAAAAGCCTGGACTGTCCCAGTGAGTAATTTGCCCATTGATGTTGCTAGATTATCCGCTTATTAAGACTTACCCAAGTGTTGGGTGAATGCTGAAAGGGGACGATGATGCCCCTAATGCACAAAGAAGCTCAAGTTGTACAGTCTGGATCGAGATCTGGTTGTGAAACTTCCTGCAAATCTTGGGGCTGTTCGGATCCAGGCTGTGGGTTTTCCTTCAGGATCTGTTCGCCGATACCTACATGTTAGGGGTAGTGTACGCCACACTGGTAACTATTAGATGCATGGTATTAATATAGCAGACATGATTTATCTAAGTGTTGAGAAGCTAGGCTACCTGAATGCAGTATGCTCCTTCCCCCCAGTTCTGTTCACCCATGTCCGGTATCCACAACGCTTCACAAAAATCAAGTCCAAAAATCGGAAATTTGGCAAAATACGCAAATGTTCTGCCCTGGTACAAGCTGCTTCCCGGAAGGAGGGGGTCTGCGTATCCCCTTTTCATATCGTACGGCTTTGTCTTTAGACAGTCAGTGTGGCTAAGTTCAGTTATTTGGTCTCTTGAGCGTTTTTAAGAATGAACTACGCATGTCCAACAATTCGCGATACGTTTGAGTCAATAGGAGCTAGGCAACGGAGACTTAGCAGAGCTGGGGGGGGTCTACGCCTGGCTCTGCCATTGATGTGTTGTTTGTCCCTGGGCAAGTCACTTCCCCTTCCACCCTCTGTCTGGATGTTGGTTTAGTCTGCAAGCGCCTCGGAGCATGGTATGGACAAGGAGCCCCCAGTCTGGGGCGTGGTCTCCAAGCACTGTTGTAGGAATAAGCGATATACATGGCGCTGGGTATTGATGGCCTCCCGGCTTCATTATTCCCGGAACACCCCAAACCTCAGCATTAATCGCATTTGGGCAGCAAAACTGAGAGCGGGGTTGGAGTGACTACCAACCGCTGTGAAAGAGCCTGCTGCTCGCCCCACAGCTGTGCTATCCTGTTTGGAGCAGGTTTTTATTTTGGCTTAGGGGGCAAAGTCAAGTCAGAATAGCTGTGAAAAAGCACGCCCCTGACTGCCAGTGCTATGCCGACCTCACCTCCAGCCTAGACGCAGCTGTGCTGATCCATCCTCACTCCGTCGACAGAGAAACCCCTTCTGTTGGGCTGCGTCTACACTACAGGCTGAGGCCAGCCTGGCGAGATCGACACGTAGTGTCAACACGCCCCGAGTATAAGCGAGATGACCGAGAGGTCGTATTCTCCTGGCGGCAGCAGGGTGTTCTGAAGGACGGGATGGGGCGTTCATTGGGAAGCGTGGGGTCCACGCCATTCGGGGCAGAGCGCGGAGACAGGCCGAGGAGGCCGCGGGGGGCTGCTGTGAATGGAACACCTGGTTGGATGTGCGTAGCGTAGGAGTGGGGGGGGTGCTGTAAGTGGAACAGCCCATCTAACAGGTTGGGCAGGATCGATTGGGGTGGGTGGGGGAGCGACTCCTGGAAGAGCCTTACAACAGGTTGGATGTGACTAGCAGGGGCGGGTGGCCCCGGGGAGGGGGGTGCTATTTATGGATCAGGCATGTCACCAGCGCAGTGTGGATAGCTGTGGGGGTGCTTACTGGGCTTAGCCGCTTGGGTGTGGGGCTGTGAGCGGTGGAGGGGCGAGGTATTAGCCGGGGAACAGGCAAGTAACGAGTTGGGTGCGACTGGCTGGGGGAGGGGGACGCCAGCCATGTAACAGGTCGCGTGGGAACAGCATGAACACGGGCGGTTCTGCCGGGGGTCCCCTCCCTTTGCCAGTCGAACCCTTCTTGTTACGCGGCTGTTCCTCTGATAGCAGCTTCCCCCCTCCGCTATTCACAAGCCTGCCAATCACACCTGATTAGGGCCTGCTAAGAAAGAAAGAGCCACAGGAAAGGGTGGGAACCACTCACAGGGGCTGTGCAAAACTCTGTGCGTCCTCTTGGGGATCAGGAACGTGTGATGTGTGCGCACGCCTGGCGATCAGGGACACTCGGGGCGCGCGCACCTGCCGATCAGGGACACTCGGGGCGTGCACGCCTGGCGATCAGGGACACTCGGGGTGTGTGCGCGGGGAAGTCAGGAACGCTCGGTACGAGCTCGTGCGTGGAGATCTGGAACACCAGTGACAAGTTTCACAATTTCTTTGCAAGCCATTTTCCACCTGCTAAATGTTCTTTTTCCCCTACCCTGAATGTTGGCCATTTCTTTTTTCCTACCCTCCATATGCAGACCCCAAATCTTGCATGTTCGAACGTGGGCACCGAGCTGTGTCCAAAGCAAGCGCCAGATCCTTAGCTGGGGCCAATCAGCCCAGCTCCAACTGTGCTGCGCCCCCGAACACCAGCCCACAATACGGACCGTTTGTTTTGGAGTTAAAAATTTTGAGCCACCACCACGATGTGAGATGCCCCATGTTTGCTCAGAAATGAACAGATTTGAGTGAACATCACTGGAATTTCACAGGGCGGTTTCCTCCGGATCTTGACCATTTCTGCCCTTAATCGCAACAATATGCGGGAAATCTCCAGTGCTGAGCTTTGCAGAGTTCATGGGGAATAGCTCGGAGAACAGCTTCCCCCACAGCCCGGTCTGATCTCACTTAGGCAAACATTTACATACAAGCTTAACTTAAAGCGCACGAGGAGCTTGAAGTCAGTGGGACTGCTCCCCTGCCTAACGTTAACAGGGCCACACAGAGGTGTTGGGGAGACCTAGGGGGAAATTGGAAACTGACCTTCCCCCCCCTTCAAATAAAACCCCAAACCAACCAAGAATGCAAAAATACCGAGGAGAGGCCCAGAAGGTGGGGGTGGCAAAGCAAGCCAACGCTGGGCTCATTCTGATCTGGCAGTTTTGTCTCCCCACTCCAGGCACGGTGACCTGGTGCGTGGGGTCACGGTGCCACTCAGGTTTGGCCCAGCTGCCCCTCCGTAACCCTGTGCACCAGGTCGTCTCTCTGTGTGGGGGCCCTCTCAAAGGGGAGGGGGGCGGCTGGGGCCAGCTGCCCCACCCTTTTGGGCGGCCCCGAGGCATGTGCAGAAATTGTTTGCAGGACTGGAGTCATAGCCAGTATCTGAAATCTGGGCTCTTTCACTGAGATGCTACAGGCTGAGTTTGGAACAGATTATTCAGGTACTCAGCCCCCACAATCGGGGTCAGATGTTCATAAGTGCACAGCCCCTAATGAGCCCAGCTCTTTGTAAAGCCAGCCGAGGAGCGAGGGTCTGGAACAGCTTCCTGGTAGCAGTTGTGGGGCAAACGCCCTCGCTGGTTTGAAGAGGGAGGTTGATAAATGTCTGAGCGGGATGATATCATGGTGTGCCCGGCACTAGCAGGGGTCCGGACTCAAAGACCCAGAAGGTCTGTTCCAGCTCTCAGAGTAGCAGCCGTGTTAGTCTGTATCCGCAAAAAGAAAAGGAGTACTTGTGGCAAACCTTAGAGACTAACCAATTTATTTGAGCATAAGCTTTCGTGAGCTACAGCTCACTTCATCGGATGTGTTCCAATGAAAATCTATTCCTTGTTCTCCGGCCACACATAGAAACTCCCAGGAAAGACAAAGTAGACAAGGCCCCAGTATAAGAAACAAGTAGTGGGCATGTGGGGGAATCCTCCATCTGCTTTATCCATCACAGAGAAGTGAAAAAAAAGGGCCCAAGCCCAGCTTTATCTGAATGCTCATTTTGCAGAGCACCCTGCCCGTGCAGTTGCTTAGGGGGGCTGACTCTCCAAATGAGACAACCCCCTGCTTCAGCTGCTATTCTATTTATTTCAAGTCCTCCTTGATTTTAACCCTTTTCCCTCAGGTCAGGGAAAGCTGCGGGGGTTGGCAAATGGAGGTTTTTTAAAAAATTACAAGCATTGCCTTTTTAAGAGAGACGGGGTGCGGTGGTGGGGGGGCCGAGGGGGGTTCAGCTTTAAAGAGACAGCGCTGAGGTCACAAAGGGGCCAAGCCCTCAGTTGGTGTAAATGGCCATAACGTCTGTTGACTTCAATGCGGCTGGGCCGATTTACATCTGCTGCGGCCGTGGGCCGAGGAGTTTAAGCCCCAGCAGGTCCTGCATCTCTATTCTGTTTGGCCCATGTCCCGCTGATCGGCCCCATCTGTTCAGGTTTGCAGCGGGTGGCAGAAGGTTGCATTACCCAGGAGTTCGAGTGCAACGCGAAGAATCCAAGAGACTCTAATCCCAGCCCTGACCTCCCCCAGAGTCACTCGATCTCCTTGTGCCTCAGCCAGTCCAGCTAGAAAATTGAGTCAAACCAAAAAGCAGGAACTTTACTCAGGACCAGATGCTGCTTTGGAGCAGAGGTTCTTTGGGTCCATCGACGCCAAGGCCTGTAGTTGTGTCCACATCTAGCTGGGATCTGGTCAGGTCTCCTCAATTAAGATGGGCTGGTACTTAAAGGGGAGACCTGTAGGGAAAACCCAGACTGCTGTGGCGAGTGGGGTGAAAAATTTAGTAAGTGGTGCTTGTCCCTCTGGGGCTGTGTTGATTCCCTTCGATGTTTATCTGGCCCCCATTACTGTAGTAGCTGAGCACTTCACAATTGTTAATGTATTTATCCCCACAGCGCCCCCTGTGAGGCAGGGCGGGACTATTAACCCCATTGTAAAGATGGGGAGCTGAGCGACAGAGCGGCTAAGTGATTTGCCCAAGGTCACATGGGAAATCTGTGGCAGAGTTGGGAAATGACCCCATGTCTCAGGTTAGAGCCCCTAGCCACTGAGCCATGCTTGCTTCCTCTTCCATTTGAAAGATGAATTGTAAAACAGAGCCGCTTCTTAGGTACCTCTTAATGCTCCATCGCACTCTGCAGTGGAGGAGGACCAGCAGCCAAAGAGTTAACTGAAAATCTGAACACCTGGATGTAGCCAGAAGGGCCTTTGAAGAGCTTATCATCAGGAGGGGCCGTTAGATGGTGGGGGCTCTGTTGCTCTAACAGGGCTGCCTTCTGTTTGAATGGTCCAAAACACATGGACGCTGACATATGTATATTAAAGTAAATCTACTGCCCTCTGGATTCTCTCCCTTGGAGAGCCCAGCCCAGCCCACCTCCCTCTCCTATTTTGCTTTATTTAGGCGCTGTGTCTTTAAGATGGCCTTATGATAATTAACTGTCTCCAGATGCATGGTGCCAATTAAGGTCTTTGTTCTTGGATTCAGAGGGAAAAATATTTAAAGGCGCCGCGCCTCTTGAAAGATGCAGCCAGCCGAGTTCCTGTAGCAAATATGGATCAAGCCATTGTAATATGATCATCTCATAAGAAAAGGGTGGGGGGAGGGCTAGGGAGAAAGATTTTGGCTTAATTAGAACAGGCTTTGACTCCAAGCGGGGAAACAGCCAGGGTTCCACCACTCAGAACAGTGTCGTTTTGTCCCGTCAGCTGGGATCTATCCAGCCATGCAGTCTCACTTTGCGCCCACCTTAATGGTTCTTAGCTGGGCTCCGTTTTGGGGAAGCAAAGAGGCCTGTTTTAGAACCGTTACAATTTCTAGGCAATCCGCACGGCCATACTCTGATGCTGGTAATATAGACACTTCAGGGGGGAACCGTGGGGTGGAGGGAGAAAGGTGGAGGAAGAACAAGGGTGTTGTTTAGTTCTTCTGAACTGTAATGGTAGAGGTGAGCCTTCTGCAGGGGAATGGGAACACGGGGGGGCTGCTGAGGGCCACGGACTGTCTCCCCTCAAAGATCCCTAGTTTGTCCCTTCTGCATCCGAGGAGTTTCCTTTTCAGCCTGCAGTTGAGCATGAGACAGAGGGAGATGTTCAGGTCCCCCTCGCCACCGCAAAGGTAGGCATGTTCACACGCCCACTGACGTGCATGTGCACGGAGCTCCATGCACAGACACGAACGCACTAATATTCACGTGCACACAAGTGTGTACAATGCTGCCAGCCTCGAGCAGCTACAGAGCAGGAATCTGTGCCCCCCCCCAAATCCTGAGATTGGTTTAAAAATCATGAGATTTAAAAAATAATAATAATAAAGTGGCTTCTTTTTCTTTGCCGTCTAGTTTCTGAGCCTTCAGAGTCAGAGCCTTGGGTCTCTGTGACACAAGAGCCAGAAACATACTTTTTTCTTTATTGAAAGACTGCTGCAAACCTCATCTCATCATATTCTTGGAACACAGCGACACCAGATTATCACCCCGAATTTCCCCACAAGGCTTGTGATAAAGTCACGAGAGTTGGCTAGATTCACGCACACTCAGATTCTCATGCAGACAAGTGCACATGCAGAGAGGGAGCGACAGCCGTGCACAGATGCTATTCGGCCCGGAATGTGAGTACACACCTGCCCGCAGTTACACCGTGCGAAAATTAATGAGGAAGTGTTATTGACTTCTTCTCATGACACACGAACTAGGGGTCACCTAATTAAATGAATAGGCAGCAGGTTTAAAACAAACATAAGGAAGTATTTCTTCCCACAACGCACAGTCACCCTGTGGAACTCTTTGCCAGAGGATGTTGTGAAGGCCAAGACTATAACAGGGATCAAAAAGGAACTAGATACATTCTTGGAGGGTAGGTCCTCCCTAGCCTCTGTTTGCTGGAAGCTGGGAATGGGCAACAGGGAATGGCTCACTTGATGATGACCTGTTCTGTTCATTCCCTCTCAAGCAGCTGGCACTGGCCACTGTCGGAAGACAGGATACGGGGCTAGACGGACCTTTGATCTGACCCAGTGTGGCCGTTTCTATGTTCCCACACTCCTCAAGCCTGAGTGATTTTTCTTTCAGACGGGGGGAAAATAGGAAATCAGGAAAGAACCAAAGGCCCCAGGAGGGAGCACAGGGCATTTCTCCTGCATAACAAGCTGCCTCAGCTCTGCTTCAAGCAATGTGCAGACGGGCAGGCTCCTTAGAAATGGACGGTACACAGACGGCCAATGGTCACATGGCTACGCATACGGCCACAGCTGCTCCAGTTCAGCAGTGATGGGAATCAGAAAAGTACCTAGATAAATCATCCCCTCCCTACAGACACACAGGTAGAGGCAGGTCCGTAAAGACAGGGGAAGAAACTCTTAGTGGTGAGCCGCCAGGCAGCGGAGATTAGCCCGTCCGTCACCGCGCGTGGGTGGGTATTGCCCAGGCATCCCCTTCTCTCATCACCTCCCCTGCGTCCCGTGCTGGGGAGGGAGGAGAAAAGAGGAGGGAGGCAGAGCACCGAGGAGGAAGAAGTGTGGCTGAGAGCGGGAAGGGGGAACAGATCGGAAGATGGAGGGAGAGAGACAAGTGAGGCTGGGCCCAAGGCCGGGGCAGGAGCGATCGCAGCCAGGGGCGAATGCTTTGAGCAGCCGCTGAACTGCTCCTGGGCGTAAGCGCCAGGCTGCTGACTCTTCCCGCCAGTCAGGCAGCCTACTACAGGCCAGCTGTGCTCGGTACGTTGCCCCGAGACCTGCTCTCCTGCAGGCCCCGGTTCCTGGCAGGTAGCCTGGCTCCTGACCTGAAGAGCTTATCATCTAAAGAGACAAGTGATCTCCAAAGAGCGGGGGAAGAAGGAAACACCAAATACACACAACTTTTAAAGCACATTCATCCCCCCACCCCCAAACCTTGAGCCACGCCTGGCCGATGTCTTGTAGGCTCACCGCAGAGGTGGTCTTGCGGAGAAGGAGATGGGAGCGGCTTTATGGCCCAGTTCAGGGAGGGCATCAGGCTCGGGGGGTTGTGGAAGAAGTTGTGAAGCAGCAAGTGGCTGAGGTGTCGAGCAGGTGAGAGATGGCAGAGCAGAAAGGGTGGGGAGCCCGGCAATGAGAGAGGAGGGTGAGCAAGCAGGAAGAGAGGACGGATGTCGGGCAGTACCCGAACACTTACAAGACGTGGATAAACATCTCTGCTTGCTACAGCCTCCCTGTTCAACCTCCCTTGTGCCTCAGGGTCCACATCTGTAAAACGAGGATCACAGCACGACTCTAGCTCACAGGGGTGGTGAGGCTAAATACATCCGAGATCGTGAGGCTCAGATATGAAGGTGACGGGAGACAGGTATGTGCAAAGAGGGAAGGTGCGGAACCAGGAAGGGCCTTTAAAACAAAGGCAAGCCGCTAGGATGTGCTCCTATGCAATGCGAGCTCTGGGCAATCCCAGCAATCTGCCTGGGTGGGAGAGAGATCAGAGGAGAGCTACAAGAATGGTTGGAGGTCTCCAGTGCGAGAGGAAAGCCGCTCAATCTACGTAGCTGATCAAAAAAAGGAGGTCAAGAGGTGACTTGATCACGACCTTTAAGTACCGACACCGCAGGACTATATTTGATACTACAGGGCTCTTTAATCGAGCAGATGAAAACAGGATGAGGGCCAAGGGCTGCAAGTTGAAGTCAACGTTCAAAGTGGCAGTAGGTTGGGTGTTTCTCACAGGGAGGGTGATCCACCATTGGCAGAGCTCACCGGGCGACGTGGTGGATTCTCCATCACTCGAAGCATTTAAACCATGACTTGGACATCCTCCCAAAAGGTACACTCTAGTTCATCCACAGGTTGCTGGGCTTGATGCAGAAAACGCGGTGAAATTCTCCAACCTGTGTCTTCAAGTTACCCAGGTTACCTAGGGAAGTGGTGGAATCTCCATCCTTAGAGGTTTTAAGGTCAGGCTTGACAAAGCCCTGGCTGGGATGATTTAGTTGGTGTTGGTCCTGCTTTGAGCAGGAGATTGGACTAGATGACCTCAGTGCCTTCCAACCCTGATATTCTATGATCGAGAGATCAGACTAGAAGACCACCCATGTTTCCTGCATCAAGCCCAGACCCTTGTACCAGAACTAGAGCTTGTCCAATCCTGGCCTTGAAAATCCAGGAATAAATCTGAACTGCCCTGTGGGCCCTTCTCTCCAGGTCAGCGAGGAAGCCCCTTGACATGCTAGTGTGTTGGGTGTGTGCAAGCAACCGGTATACCTACCCTCATCGATGGCTGGAGAGCCTTCATCTGAAGGGCTGTTCATCTGGCATGTTTCCCCAGCGTTACTGTTCCTTTCCAATACCTGGAATAAATGCTGGTTCTGGGAGCGCTGAGTGGCATTTAGGGACTCTAGCTAAGGCAAACAGGGAAGGCTTTAACATGGGAACTGAAGGGAGGAAGTGACTGAGGGACACACTTACTTAGGGAAGGGAATCACTGCATTCATATCATTCCATACAGGATCCCAGTCCCTCAAAAAAAGAGTTTAAATCATTCCCCCTTGGTTGAAATACGCCCTCAGGACCTTCCAAAAGACATTTCTGTCCTGACAGCTTAGGTCATGTCTACACTAGCACTTATGACGGTAAAAGTTTTATCACTCAGGGGTGTTTTATTCACACCTCTGAGCGACATAAGTTTTGCCAGCATATCTGTCGGTGGGAGACACTCTCCCGCCAACATAGCTTCCACCGCTCGTTGAGCTGGTTTTATGTCAACAGGAGAACTCTCTCCAGCTACACGAGGGATCTTACAGCGGTACAGCTGTGCCACGCTGCAAACTTGTCAGTGTAGGCATGGCCTGAGGGTGCTATTTGTCTGGGTGCTGATCCGTCAAATGGAACTCGAAATGAAGGTGGTATGTGGGTGCGCTTCCCAGACACACTTTGTCAGTTAAGCACCGGCAGTGCGGGTCGGGCACCGGAGTGCAGTTGTGGTTTATATGGAGGTCCTGCATAAACTGGTTGTTGTTTTACACTGGGAGATGTTTGTGGGGCAGGGGGCAGTCGGTCCGTGGATTTGAAAAGGGTCATAGACAGGGGTTTAGGGGGCTGAGGTGAAATCTGCATCTTAACAACAAGGAAGGGAGTAAATCGCTTAGTTGTGTGATCCTGTCCTCTCCATTCCTCCTTCTCCATCCACTCCTCTTGCAAGGATCTGTGAGTGCCAGGCCGTGGGTGCTGGCAGGCACCAATCAGTTACCATTTGCAGTCAGGAGGCGACTAGCAGGGTCAGGGATAAACTGGGGCCAGGATCCAGAGTATTAAGGTTCATCGTAAGGCAAGGCCTGGAGCAGAAACAAGCAGACAGTGTCTGCATCTTTGCTCAGACAGCTCCCCATGCGGGCTTCCTGGTTTATATACTGGTATGAGCCAATCAAGGGGCTGCAAGGGGCTGCCAATCAGGCCCTGCTGGCCGGTACTTCCTGCGGTGTCCAACTTCCAGGGTCCCCCAGCAGAAACCCCCACCCCGAGCTTCCAATGGTGATGCAGAAGCATCGATGGCCCAGACCCACTGGAGTCCTATGTTCTAATCCCCCAGGGTCTCTGCACTTTTTTATGCCCAGGCTAAATTTGGACTCTACAGAGCACCACCACTCCTGTGGTGAGAGGAGACCCCCTCTGCCTTCTGTCTGTAAAGCTGTGGGACATGTTAGCTGAGCGGGCAAGGGGCCGTTTGCCTGCCAGCCCCCAGCTTGTCCTCCCAGCTCCAGTGTTGGGGCCATGAGGTGGGCAGTGTCTGTAAAAAGGGCCACTGGTCTCCTTAGCGAGACCTCTTTGTCAGACAAGCCAGGATGGTGGCAAGTGGCCTCACCTGCATCTAGCCTCCACACCAGGTCGGTTTGCAAGCTGGACTGTGCGGCCAGCTCTGCTCTAGAATTCCTGTGACCACCTGTGGGCGAACAGAGAGTCAGAGACACTGGTAGCACACAATAGATTTCTGGGTGGGCAGCGTTTTCAAACAGGTGTGCTTTATGATCCCCCACGGGGCTCCCCGGCTCGGCCAAAGGTCGGGGAATCAACCAGACAAGGGCTTCTTCTCTTATGTCACTTAGCAGTGTTTTTCTTCTCTTGCTCTCCGCCTTTTTCTTTCTTTTCATCGTTCATTCTTTTTTCTTTGTTTTTCTTTCTTCCTTTAGTCCTTCCTCCCCTTCTGTCTTTATGCCTTCCTCTAGTCCTTCCTCAGCTTCTTTCTTTCTTTCTTTCTGTCTTTCTTTCTTTCTTTCTTTCTTTCTTTCTTTTCCTCCTATGGATGTATTTGGCTCCTCCAGTCTTGCCATCATTCCCCTGGATCCAGAGATGTTCATTAGGGAATCAGAAAAGGTTGCACCTGTGTGTCTGTGGCAGGGACTAATGCGTGGGCTTTGAGTGAAAACCTTGACAAGGCAACTGGCCGGCAGAAGCTGTCCGACAGCTGCTCCCCACCGTCCCAGCGCTCTGTCCCGACAGCAGCCTGGTTCTTCCACAGGGATCTGTGCTGCGCTAGGTGAAATGGATTTGGGCTGGGTGCACCAAAAACGTTGTGGTTTAACCGATCCACCGTGTCCCTCTATCAGGGCAATTCATTGTATAATCCTAGGGCCTTCTAGGATCACTGCAGGTTTGCCCTTCCAGGTGCCATCTGAACGGCAAATGCAGCTCTGTTGTTGTAAGCAGATCTGAGCTGGTGGCAGTGAACATGACTGTGTCCATTTAGCAACCATTTTCACAGCCACATTTGTCAGTATGCTCCTAACTCCTATGGGTGCATTCTGGGAAAAGCCGGGCAGTTTCCCATAGTGCCTCATCGAACAGGAGACAGTGCCCAGGAAGAGTTGCACACAGAACAGCATGTGGAGCAATGCACTCTGGGAGGCCCTATCATACAGGCTTCTGGGAGGAAGGAGAGCCAGCAAATCCAGTCACACAGGAACTGTGGGGAGTGAGGGAGAGGGGTTCCTGTGAATACAGCAAAGAACAAATGTGCTGAACCAGTTACAATGAGGCAACATTTGCCGGCCTAGGCCTACGACATTCAGCCATTCGATGAAATTAGAAGATGGCAAATTCAACCCTGATAAGGGGAAATACTTTTCCGCACAACATGTGATTAGACTGTGGAACTCCCGGCCACAGGATGTGTCATCGGAGCGAAGAGCTTAGCGAGATTCCAAGAGGATTGAACTCTGGCATATCGAGAGTTACAATAAAACCTGATGTTCAGGGTTTAAGCCAGTCCATTAGAGATGAGGCTAATTTAATCAGGGGGCAGATTATCTCACATCTGCCACTTCAGGGCTCTCACACCTTCCTCTGAAGCATCTGGCCTCTGTCAGAGACAAGATCTTGGAGCAAGTGGACCTCAGGGCTGATCCATCCTGGCAATTTCTAGGTTCCTACCATACCACTGCCTGGTTCCTGTCTCTACTACAAGCTGCAGTGTAGACAGGGCAGCAGATTTCCATGCAGGCTGTGGATTTGAGTTCTACATTTCTGCTCCCACCTGAGGGCAAACAGTAAGTCAGAGACACTGGTAGCACACAATAGACTTCTGTCTGGATAGCGTTTTCAAACAGGTGTGCTTTACGGTCCCCCACGGGTTCTGCAGGAGTCTGAAGAATCTGGAAAATCTTTCAGTTTTAACTCCACTGGGGCAAACACGTGACCAGGCCTGTCTCTTTCACCAACAGAAGTTGGTCAAATAAAAGCTCTTAAGCCCATGTCTATAATCACCACCGTGCCATGAGAGCAACTTTCACTGGACAGTCGCTACCTGTAATATCAGAAACATCCAAGGTACTGTGCTCATCAGCACAGCTTACCATACATGTTGAATGAGGCCAGGGCAAGAGCTGTGCAAAGACCGGGCGTTTTGGTTTGCTGGCCCTACCAAAAGATCGGGGGAGGGGAATCATTTTAGATCCACCCAAACCAAAATTTTTAAAAAATGTTCAATGACCTGAAAAGTAAAAAAAATATGTATATTCATTTGGGTTGAATGAAACATTTTGTTTGACCGGAAATGAAATGTTTTGTTTCATTTTTAGCTTTTTAAAAAAAGGTTTTTACATATTCTTTTTAATAACGTTGAAGTAAGTCTCAAAATGAAGGGTATCTTCAATCAAGAAATCAAAATGGTCCCATTTTCCCAGAATTATTTTAGTGGGTTTTTTCTGTTGACTAGAACAATTGGGCAAATCCAACACGAATTCGTGAAATGTTTCCATCAATCTGAATGTCCATTTTTTGGTGAAAAATAGTTTTGGCTGAAAGATTATGTCCCGCTCTAGGGTCTTGCATGTGATCATGCTTGTAAGACTGTAAAGATTGTGATGCAAAGCACATAAGAACATAAGAATGGCCATACTGAATTAGACAAATGCTCCATCTAGCCCAGTGTCATGCCTGTGCCAGATGCTTCAGAGTGAATGAACAAAACAGGGAAATTTCGAGTGTCATCCAGTCCCAGATTCTGACACTTGGAGGTTTTAGGGATACCCAGAGCATGAAGTTGCATCCCTGATCATCTTGGCTAATAGCCATTGATGGACCTATCCTCCATGAACTTACCTAATTCAGTTTTGAAACCACTTATAATTTTGGCTTTCACAACATACCACGGCAATGAGTTCCACAGGTTGACTGTGCATTGTGGGAAGAAATACTTCCTTTTGTTTGTTTTAAAACTGCTGCCTATTAATTTCATTGGGTGACCCCTAGTTCTTGTGTTATGTGAAGGGTAAATAACACTTCCCTAGGCACCTTCTCCACACCAGTCATGATTATATAGACTTCTATCATATCCTCATTAGTTATCTCTTTTCTTAGATGAACAGTCCCAGTCTTTTAATCTCTCCCCCCTAATAATTTTCATTCCCATTGTGTAATGGGAGCAGAGTTAAGGTTACCAGGGTGTTGCTGGATTTTTGAGGGTACCCTTAATATCCTTTGTTTTTTTAAATGTTATAGATAATCCACATGGCTGAAGTTTGGCAAAGTTGTAAGAAACTGTAAACAGCATCTTAGCTGCCAGCTCCACCTATAATTAGACAGTGTGTGTGTGTCTATACAAATGTACCTTAACTCTGCCCCCTTGGAGATGGCAGTAAATCCCTGGGATTATCAGCATGTACTGACCTGCAGTCACTGAGTTAGGTGTAGCTGTACTGAAGGGTGGAGGCATTAGCTGGTGCACCTAGGAGGAGGTCTGGTTGTGGTATAAGGGAACTGGAAGGCTGTGCGCCTCTGGGTGTGTGTGTGTGAGCTTTTCTCTGCAACCCCTGTGCATATGATCAAAGGAAAGAGGTACCTGTTGTACCTTGTGAGATCCAGTTCGCCTCATTTCCACGCTGAATGTGCGTGCACAGATATGAGTGCTGTGTGTACAGGCCAGATGGTACTTTTGCTGCTGACTCCAGAGCTAACTATGTCTCTGCCTCATTTCCCTACCAGGTTTCACCCATTGTTTGTTGCGTCCTTTGCTCTTTACACAGCCAAGAAACTATTCAGAAACTACTTTGGCACATTTGGTTCCCATTTGGTTCCCATTCTGTGTTAACGAAATATACAAGTCAATACAAGCTGGGTGAATAACAGATTTTGGGTTCTCTAGCAATTCCAAAGAATCAGGTGGAAAGAATTCAGATCAAACCAAGCCTGATCTTTATTTTTTGGAAATTTTCAGCGCACCGGAAAAGTAGGAAAACGTTTCGTTTCGGGTCAGAAGAAATGTTTTGTTTCCATTTCAAGCATCTGTACATTTTTGACTGTTTTGTAAATAAAGGAAATTTTGAAACAAAAAGTCGTTCTGAACTGAACAAAATTGAAACGTTTTGATTTTTTAAAGATTTTCTTTTAACCACCACAATTCATCGAAGACCGGACAAATTTGCCAAATGTTTCAGTGTTGCCGAATCAGCAATTTTTCACCCTCAAGAAAGTTTTGTGTGAGAAATTTCACCAAGCTTTACTAGCTGCTTACACACTTCTGCTCTGATTGGTAGCGTCTAACACCTGGAACACAGTGAGCACCAGCTGAGCGCTCACAAATTAGTCCAAAGATTTTCCTATGCACCACACCTGTGTTTTCTGAACGTACACAGAGCTGCTTCCCCAAAGCTTTTGAAGTTCGCCCCTTAGGCTTTTGTCCCCAGCTCTTGTTAATGAGCCTCGTGGCCTGGCCTTCAGCCCTTTACTCTGGAATCATTTGCTGTTTCCGGCAAGATGATATTAACCAGAGAGATGGGACCATCTTGTGCTATAATGCGTTTGTGTTTAACCTGAGTCCACCGCTGTGTTTGTGGGTGGATGTGCATATTCGCAGAGACTTGTCAGAGGGGAGGGGATGTGACTTGCCCACCCTTTATCCCCCACTGTGAAGATCTGAAAGGAACAAACAGGCATTGTTAGAAGAGGAGTCTACTCACCCACCCCCGGGCCCTCCCTGTTTTTAGGGCCTCTTGTCATTCCTCAGATTTCTGCTCTGATATGGAAACTGCTTTATGACTTCCCAGGTTTCACACCGGTGTCAGATCCCAGAGAGCCGTCTGCTGGGAGGAGACCACCCTCCCCCCCCCTCTTTGGTAGGCCCTGAACAGGAGAAGGTGGAAGGGCCCAGGAAAGGAGAGGGGGAAGGAAGAGGAGAGAGGCGGGTGGGGAGGGGAAGACTGATGACTCTTTCTGGTACCTGGGCTACCTTGTATGAACAGCCAGCATAGTTAGTGCCAGGCAGCTGAGTCTAGTCAGGAGACTTGGATTCTGGTCTGGGCTCTGCCACTGACTTGCCCTGGGACTGTGGTCGCGTTGCTTTGCCACTCTGCGCCTCAGTGTCCCCCCATCTGTAAGCGGGGGGGAACATGGTACTTTTATGTAAGTGCCAAAACATACATCAAGCTATCCCCTGCCCCGACGAGCTCGCAGGCTGGATGGCAGACACAGATCAGGACCCAGGCATTGTGTGCCCCAGAGGACGGGATGGGCCCCTCTGCTGCTGTTAATTGTTGAACGTGGGGCGCAGGATGGGCTAACGCCCGCGGGTGGCCCGGGAGGGAGGAATGAGTGGAATGGGGAGGGGCTAGTGCAGTGGGAGCAGGGGGTGCCCCACGTAGGTGGCATGGAAGGGGGCGCAAGCTCGGGAATGGAAGAAGGAAACAAACTGGGTGGTGGCAACCAGTAGAAGGGGCAGAGAAATGAGCTTCCAGACTCAGGCTAGGGCAGAGTCCATTGATTCAAAGACAAGGAGGGAACCCTGATATTTAGCCGGACCCCCCATAAAGCACAGGCCTAAGGAGCTGTGAACCCACATGGTGGCATAGCGCTTTGCGGTCTGTGGGTGCAGCTGCATTATTATTAGTTCTATGCCACCAGCGCCTAGAGATCCCAGCCGAGATCAGGGCCCCATTGCGTTAATTGCTGTATGAACCCACACTGCCCTGAAGGTCTCTGAGTTTGAAGAGGCAAGACGGACAAAGTCACCATTTTACAGCTGGGCAAACTGAGGCCCAGAGCAATGAAAGGACTTGCCCACGGTCACCCAGGGAGAATCAGCAACTGGACCGGGTCTTGTGACCACAATGCCACCATGGGTCTTTGAAGGACTGCATGTATGGCTTGATAAATCCTTCCGTTTCCTTGGACCTCTAGTGACACTGGCAGGCTATTTGGGCTATTTTAGAGTGAAGCAGGAAGGCTGGGCTGAGCTGGAACTGGACAGCACTGCCATCAGCCCAGATTGGTAGTCAGCGAAAGGTGTCACCATGCTGGTGCTTAGAGACCCACAGGAAACACGGAGGGGGATCTCCATCTAACACTCCTATGCCAAAGAACAAGGCGGGGGTCTGGGCTGTAGCAGCTGATGGGAAATATAGTTTTCCCCCTTTTGGTTCCCTGCAAGCGAGGCAGATCTCAGCTCCATGCTCACAGAGGGTCTCTGTCTGCAGCCTCACCCCCCACTGCTCTCCAGCCAGCTCGGGCCCTGCCTCGTTCATCCTCTTTCCACCCTTCTCCCCTGCAGGTTTCAGCCCGCCAAGGCTGCAAGAGCGGACGCTTAACCTCCCTTGGGGGCTGCTGCGACCTCTGCCCCCAGGGCTATGGGGTGGCTGTCCCGTGCGGCAGCTCCAACACGGAGTGCGAGCCCTGCAGAGAGAGTGAGTAGAGGGGACCCCGGGGAGGGGAGAGCAGGCTAATGGCTGGGCAAGGGAATCGGGGATGGCCCTTTCGGCCAGTATCTCGTCTCCAGCAGTGCCCAGGGCCAGCAGTGACAGAGGGAGGTGCAGAAACCCATCCCAGTGGTCAATTACAGGATCACTTGGTTGCCTTCCCCTGTCTGTGATGCAATAGACCCATCTCACTCTGCTAAGGCAGCGGGCCTAGCGCGCCCCACGCCTCGGGACCTGGGCCGAGCCCCTCGACGGGCACTTATAAAGGGCGCCCACCTCATCCCATTGCATCCCACTGGCCCCATAGATGCTGCCGTGTGTGGGTGACTGGGCCTGATCAGCAGGCCCAGGGTAACCGGAGGACTAATGTGTATGAGAGAGAAGGGTAGGATGGGGGGGGAGTGTGGGGAGGGGTCCTGGGATGGGTCCTGGCAAGGAGAGGTCGGGGAGCTCTGGAGTGAGTGGGGGCATTGGGGAGGAAAGTGAAGGGAGAAATGGTGGGGGATGGGCCCATATAAAAAGGGCAAGGGTATAAGGAGGGGGGCTTATAGGGTGAGCAGAAGGACGTCTAGTGCCCTCCAGCTCCAGGCCACGTCCTCTCCCTACTGGCCTGGTAGGCAACGGGGACCCGACCCATAAGCGCTGTAAGCTGGCCCTGCAGAGATCTCATTGCTCCGCAGGTCTGGCCGACCTCCTTTAGCCTCTTCTAAATTGGGGGCCTTTGTTCTGTTAGTGCTCGTGAGAGCAGGGGTAGCTGGGCCAGGGGTCTGCGTGATTCCCCAGCGACCGCTCGGCCGGCATCCCTCAGTCCCCACCTGCTATTCCTGGCCTGGGCCCCGCCCCACCCAAACCCGGCACTTCTGCCCTGCAGCTGCTCTGAGCCAGAGCCACCCACCCACCCTGAGCTCAGCTTGTCAGCCGTGCCGCGGCCGCGTGATGTGGACCCAGCGGCGGCTGAGAACCGACCCAGCTCGATCCCCACATGACCTGAGCCAGGCCAGGGAGCCCAGGTTCACGTTATTTCCCCTGGAGAGGACATTCACCCAGTGAGAGGCATTTTGAAGCTGATCGGACGCCGTGCTGATCTAAAGGAAGCCGCCTTCCAGCCTCAGCTGGCCTGTCTGTGCAGACGCACTGCCTGGGTCAGTCGCTAAACAGACAAGCCATGTCCGGGCCTGGCTCCGCTGAGCATGTGACTGCACAGCTGCTGCTGTGAACCGCACGCCCATCGGGACAGCTGGGGCCAGTGCTAGGATGGGAGACCTCCCCGGAGACCCTGCAGTCAGCAGGAGAGGTGATGCGGGTGGCACTCCACCCTTCGGGTCACTTACTAGCACTGTGCTGCCTTCGAGGGAGACCTGAAACCAAGGTCCTGACCACCTGTGGTCATTGAGGATCCCAACTCAGATAATCGCATCCTGTCTCTTTAAATCCCCCTGCAGCTTTTCACTTCCTATTCTAAACGATCCGGAGGGGTGGAGGGCTGTTGCTGTGAGCTGTTAAACAGCTGCTATGTTCCACCTCAGAGGTGGCTGCATTTCCTCAGCTGATAAAGACATTCCGGCGTATAGTTCATCAGTCCATTTGTAAAATGCTTTGGGCTGTAAACATGCAAGCTGGTTAACATTAACACACCCTACTAGAGGGTTTGGCCGCTTTTACCCACAATGCTTTGTGCAATGGTAATTCAGTGGCCGAGTTCAGACATATGAGCATGTCTCCCCCTGGTGGCTGGCGCCTGTAACTATAATAGCCTGCTACCCACAGCGGATGGAGTTACTCCTCTGACTCAAGTGGCTTGTGGTTAGGTTGCTGGCAGGTGCGGGATCCGTTGCTCGTGGCTGTTATACCAGGAATAGGTTCTGAACTCAATGGATCTCTCTTTCCGCGGCAGATGGGACGTTCTCCTCCATCAGCAGCGCCACGGAGCCGTGCCAGCCGTGCTCACGGTGCCCAGAGCACGTGCCGGTGGCAGAGGCGTGCACCCCCACCCATGACACTGTGTGCGCCCCCCAGTGCGCCCCCGGCCACTACCTGCCCGCGGAGAACGGGAGCAGCAGCCAATGCCTGCCTTGCCAGGTGTGCGGGCAGGGCTATGGGGCAGCGACGCCGTGCAGGCCTACGGACAACACTGTCTGCCAAAAGTGCCCGGAGGGCTTTTACTCGGAGGAGAAGAGCTACGCAGCGCCGTGCCTGCCCTGCCGGCTGGAGTGCAACGAGGACGAGGTGATGATCCGCGCCTGCAGCCCAGTGTCGGACACACTGTGCATGGGTACGTACCGCGCTGGAGGGCGTGGCTGGCTGTATCGGAGAAGGCGGGCGAGCGCGGGCTGGGGGGATCTGCCCGGGTGGCGAGCGAGGGGCGTGTGCTGACTTTTGTGGGTGTGCGGGTTGCGGCGGGGGAGTTGTGTGTTGAGCGGTACAGGGGGCGACTCAACCCAGCTGGGCCCATCTCCCGCCTGCCGCTGACTCACGACAGGCAGCTGGGGCGTGCAAAGCAGCTGAGAAGTAAGCGCGGCGACTGGTACCATCGCGTCTCGGATCCACAGCCATAGGCCAGGACGCCTTTGGGCCAGGCGCTGTCCAGACACAGAAAGTCCCTGCCCCAAAGACCTGACAGTCTAAGCTGTGTGTGTCTGTTCCCCCCCGCAGCCGCAGGGGAACAGTGTGTTGTTATTACAACTGTGTAAGCTGGCTCAGCAGCCCAGGAAGGATGGATGTCAGGCCAGAGTCGGTTTCAGGGCACAATTTATTGGGTGAACAGAGAACTTACCTAAATACCAAACTAAAGTATTTCCTCTGCCCAACCCGAACTGCAGATCCCAGCGGTCCATCCCTCTCCTCTCTCGGCCCCTCTGGGTCCAGGCACTCCAACAGTAAACTTCCTACAGTTCTCCAGCTCAGAGGTCTGGCTGGCCTCTATAGGGACCGACTATCACCTGACCCACCCCCACCCTGCTGCTTTGGCTGGGAGGCAGCTGGTCAGTCACAGGTGGGGCTGGGCCAGCCACTTTGTGACCAGCTGGCTGACACCTTATGAATGAATTCGATTGTTGTTGTTGTTGTTGTTGAAAAATGGCATTAAAAATCAGAACTTTTGGTTGGAATTTTTTTAAATGGGTGTGAGGGTAGAGATGGGATCGGATTAAATTGGAAGATTAAAAATTTATCTTTTTTCGTTTGGGTGGGTGGGTCATGGGTGAGTTGGTTTTTGGACCTTGTTGGTTTATCATTTTCCCCTTTCCCTCCCACCTTTTAAAAAATAACTGAAAGAAAGAAACAAACAAACAAACAAACCCCTGTCCCATGTCCTAGTGTGAATCTGTAGAAGGAAAATGACCGTGATGCTTTTAGCACGTCTCCCTCCACGCTCGCCCACCCCTTTTGTGATCCACTCTGGTTAGGATGGGACCTGTCCTTTGCCCATTGCTGGAGGCGGAATCTAGCTGTCATGTCTTTAGCCTGAGACTGGCTTGGTGCCTTGCATTGGGGTAGCCCAAATTGCAGGGATAATAAGGAGACAATGTCCCATCAGGGGCTCATTCCCCCTATCCTTCCCAGAAGGCCTTGGCATTGGAAGATAGCCATGTGTGCAGATCGGACCAGACCCTGGCCCAGTTTAAATCAGTGGGAGCTTGGCAATGGGCCTGGGTAGGATTTGACCCAGATTGTCTTAGGTGTCCTCTTGAGACCTGTTTTCCTTTTTCATTGCCCTCTGTCTTGTTCTCAGTTTTGCTTGTGCATTTACCGCTGAAGAAAGGCGCCGGGTTGGTAGCTCTGGGGACTGGAGTCCTCTCCCCAGAGAACAGAAAGCAGCCGGGCTGGCTGCCATCACACCAACCCTGGTCTGAGCAAACCACGGGTAGGGTTGAAAAGGGGCCTTCAGCCTCTCTAGCTCATTTGGCCCTTGGTACCTATGTCAAAGGGTGTGAGTAACACTGGTGTCCGTAGCTTTGCTAGGCTGGTGTCTGCTGGAGACCTGACAAATTGCCCGAACTGCAGGGCAGTGCCAAGCTGGGCTGAGTTTGAACTGGTGACAGAGAGCCCCGGGCAGGCATTTGGAGAGCACCGAGCTAAGTGGGGCAGGGACGAAACTCATTTCCCGCATCATCATTCCCTGGAGCTGCCCCGCCCCACTTCTTCCGCCATTCACTAGAGCTATACTGGCCATGGGGGAAATATTCCTGCAGCAACGAACATATCTGGGGCCTCAGTTTTTGGATGGCCAACCCGAGTCCCCTAAAAAGGTCCTGATTCTCAGCCAGAGGGTGCTCGGCACTCTCTGAAAATCAGGATCCCCTAAGGGGTCTCAGACTGAGTACCCAAATCACTAGTCACTTCTGAAAATCTTGGCCTGTCTGGCTGTCTATCCAGCCCCATACACACTGGCTGGCTGTCTTTCCAGCCCCATACACACTGGCTGGCTGTCTATCCAGCCCCATACACACTGGCTGGCTGTCTTTCCAGCCCCATACACACTGGCTGGCTGTCTTTCCAGCCCCAAACACACTTGGCTGGCTGTCTATCCAGCCCCATACACACTGTCTGTCTGTCTATCCAGCCCCATACACAC
This sequence comes from Chelonia mydas, assembly GCF_015237465.2. Taxonomy (NCBI): domain Eukaryota; kingdom Metazoa; phylum Chordata; order Testudines; family Cheloniidae; genus Chelonia; species Chelonia mydas. The sequence continues at coordinate 257,359,837 of NC_057850.1, forward strand.
TGGCTGGCTGTCTATCCAGCCCCATACACACTGTCTGTCTGTCTATCTAGCCCCCCACATGCACACTGTCTGAAGAATGAAGGGCATGTTCCCGGGAAGAGGATCAGGGCCAGAATCAGAGGCCAGAGTGGATTGAATCCAGCGAAACACTGCCACCCTCTCTCTTTCCATCTTCCTCTCCTCCAGGTTTTGTTTTAGAGAAACAGTTGCTTTTTTGTCCGCGAGGACAGAGTCTCCTTAGGTTGCCCTTAATCTCCCCTTTGTCCCGGTCGCTGTGTCTTTAATCCCGCTTGGCTGTTGCGGGGTGAGTATGTGGGCTTGTTAATGAAACTCTCTGAAGCAGAGTGTATTAAAGGGCTGGGTGGCAGCGCCATGCCGAGGGGGCAGCGCCAATCCCTTAAGACTTCATTGTCTCCCCGGTATTTGCCTCCAGCTTCCGTGTGATCTCGTCCTCGCCGCTTTTGAAAGTATCCAGCAAAGGGGCGTTGCCATTCCAAGCGCGGGAGGGGGCAGCTCTGCTGGAACGAGGCAGCGTCCTTGGGCCCTGTTCACTTCTTAAGGGGCAGGGCGGGCGTTCGTGGGGAGAGGCTTGTCCCATAATAGAACAGCGGGGGAGCCATCTCCGGTCAATGATATTATGAGAGCAGGATTGAAATGGATGCTGGGCCAAGGTCCAGGGCTTGCTATATCTTGAGAATCGGCAGGGCAACAAACCAGTTTTCTGCTGTTACAGCCCTGGGAACTGCCACTGACTTGGGGCCTGATCCAAAGATTTTTGGATGAGGCCCTTGGTGCATCTGGGAATTGACCTACCCACTCTGTGCCTCGGTTTCCCTATCTAGGAAATGGGGATGAAAGGAAAGTGCTTTGAGCTCTTCGGCTCACAGGGGCTATGTATGTGCAAACTATTGTGGGCCGCCAGCTGCTAAAATTGTGTAGGGTGAAAGGCCAGCTGGGAATCAGAATGGCATGGCTTTTCATGTCTCACAATCCTCCAGGGCTAGCAGTGCATTGGCGGCCCCGGAACACATATTTCCAGGTGTTGGCTAGTGATCGGGAAGAAGAAACTTCTGTCAGAGCAGCGGGGGCTCAGGGAAAGGTGGCTGCTTTGCACACTGCTCGAAATGACCAAGGTCCTTTGTGCGAGTGAAGCCCAGCCCCTGTGCATTGCAGGATTGGGGTCCAAGAGGAGGGGGCACCAGGCTGGTCGGGGTCTGGCTCTCCTCCTCCAGCGCCACCCGCACTGCTGATCTCTGTCCGCGTGGCCCACCAGGACCTGCAGGCAGCAATGTAGAAATGGCCTTTCCAACTCACCAAACGGCCACAGCAACTGGACGGCAAGCGACGGCACCCGGAGGCAGCAGAATCATTGTGTTGGCCCTGAGGAGGCGTCGGTTCAAATCCTGCCTTTGCCATTTACCTCCTGGGTGACCTTCAGCAAGGCTCTCTGCTTCATCTTAGACTCCCACCTTCTGTCTGCCTTGTGGACTTAGGCCGCAGGGCCTGGATCCTCCAATGCATTTAGACACCTCACTTCCATTGATTTCAATGGCGCTTAAAGACCTTGGCAGAGCTGGGCCTGTGGAAAAGGGGTTGTCCCTTTGGCACAGCTGCAAGGTGCCCAGCCTCAGAGGCAGCCTTTAGGCCCCGCTATAATATAAATCGTCCACATTCTGCTGACACTCCCTGAGCTGCTGTGTTATTGGGAAGGGGACAGCACTGGCGCTGCCTGCCATTGCTAGGCACCGAGGGCCGGGGTCCCGTGACTGACAGCTTCTTCACACAGGGTTAACCCGCCAGATTTCTTCCGTCTCCTCCTTCCCCAGGGCTCTTCCACCGTCTCGGGGAGTCTCTGCTGCAGTGATACCTGCAACGCCATAGTCAGTCGCTGGCAGAGAGCGACTGACATGCTGGAGATGTGCAGAGCTGGAGGGGGCCCGGGGCCCGGGGCCCAGGGCCCATCAATAAATGCCTGATCCATTGCAGTCAGGGGCAGGGACACTGGAACACTTTTAATAGTGGGGGTGCAGAAAGCCAGCCCCCTTCCCCCTTCCTCACTTCCCCCCAGAGCTGAGTCCAGGAGCAGGGCCGTGTCTCCAGGACGGGCGGGGGGACACGGACAGGGGTAAGGGGCCCGAGGCTGGGACCACATCTGGGGGTAGGCACAGGGCCCACAGCTGGGACCCTGGAGGGGGTGGGGGACAGCAGTGGAGCCCCGGGCGCAGGCCGGCTGCAGAGCCCAGCGTAAAACCTGGGGGTGCTGCAGCACCTCCCGCACTCCTAGTTCCCGCACCTGTGATCAGGGGGCATCTTTCCACTGACTTCAGTGGCTCAGGCCCTGGGGCAGATGACAGGTGTCTCAGAAGGGGGTGGAGGAGGGGTGTTTAAGGGAGGGACGAGTGGGTTGAATTACAAGCGATGGGATGAAATTAAGAAAGAGAGAAATCAAGGGGAGAAGGAAACGTCCCAGCGGAGAGAACTGCACCGGAGCTGGACCGTGTCATTTTCAGCGTGAGGAGAAACACCCAGGCCGGCTCCGATCGAGCTAGTGCGCTGAAAATATGAAGTCTAGCCACGGCGGCGTGAGCAGCGGGAAGCGCTGATCGCCCTGAGCCCAGCCCCGGCCCAGAGCCTCGTACATAGTCAGGGCGGCTAACCCTCCCACCGCCCTCGCCGCTGCGGCTGCCTCTCTGGTTTTAGCCGGCTCACTCGTCTAGAGCTAGCGCAGGTACAGCTAGCCAAGCGGGAAACGGCACCTTCTAGGCCTAGTGTAGACGTACTCCGAGCTGTGGAGTAGTCCCCGTCCTTTACACTAGCCTGGATTAAACACCTGGGAAACGGCTCTTGGGCTCAGATATTGTTAGTGGCTTAAGAAAGCTTTTTCATCTCCAGTTTCTCTTGAATTTCAGAACATGGGCAAACTGGGAGGAGCCGAGCCCCCGGGAGAGGAAGGGTCACAACCCGTGACCTCTGAAATGACCATGCTTGTCCCTTTCTAGTTAGTAGATAATTAAAGTCCTCCCCCTCCCCCCAAACACCACACCACACGGGGCAGAGAAGACCAAACTCATATGCGCCTGTCGGTTTGAATGAGAGGGGCTGGCGGGAGGGAGGGGAGGATGAGGCAGGTTTGCAGGACGGCCTGCAGGCTTACAGAGCCATCTCCGGAACGAAAGCCGCCTGGAGAAATGGGAGCTGTCCAGGGCGTGGCAGGGTGAAAGGATATTAAAAACATCGGGCTTGGGCCTTTTTTCACTCGTACGATGGAGGAAGACAGCCTGAAAGGTTATTCTGGGGGAAGGGAGGTTGCTTTGTGTTCTGACATTGTTTTATCTGGAGAAATATCCGAACCGTCAATTCTCCTCTTCCTTGGTTTTGCTGGAGGTCTTCTGGAAGGTCTCGGAGATGTTTATTGTGAGCTCTTTGCTTTAATTGATAGGGCCAGACGGTTGACTCTTTAACTGACGTGTCCTTTCTCCCAAGTGTTCATTAGGCATTAGAGTGAAATAGGTGGTCACGAAAACCAGACTTTTGAACATACCAACGAAAAATCCCTTCCCTCTCCCAGTGGCTCAAATTTCAGTGCTGTGTGATGTCTTAACTTCACTCACTAGCTCTCCTGATGTCTGCCAGGGCAGACCAGTCCCCAGCTTGGAATGTTAAAAAAAGATCAGAAAAGGTCCAGGGAAAAAAACCCTCCTGTTCTGATACAAACACCTAAAGAAGCCCAGCAGGGCACCTGGCTTCTGGGCGGGATTTGGCCACACAGAGCAGACTCTGGCAATTTCCCCTGTACAATCAAGTATGGAAACCCCTCCTGGCAAGGGTATGACATGTTACAAAAGGCACATTGCTGGGAGATGAGACAGATGTGAAGTACTAATGGGGTGGAGTTTTGCTTCAGGTCCAGCCAAGGTCAGCGAGGACTGGAAGACAGTCATTGCTCCAAGTGTAATAAGTTGGGTGGTGCTCAGGTCTTGATCATCACAAAATGTATCTGCCCTGTCATCAGTTTCAGCACCGGGGCCTAGGAGTAGATGAGCAGCGGGCCAGGAAAACCGTTCTCTCTCTCCCAGTCAGGCTGGCGGTGGGACGCTTGGCTCCGTGAGTGAGCAGGTGATCTGAGTCAGCCAGGTGCCATTTGCCCCTGCTCCGTTTACGTGGAACCCAGCCACATCTGTCAGTTGGGCTTTCAGCCTAACGCAGCGAATTCAGACAGGGCGTAAGCGGGTGCACTGAAGTCCAGGGAGGCGGTGGAGACAAGCAAAGGAGGAAATGTCTCCCCCTGTTGTGGGAGGAGAATGCACTGTGCCTAGCTTGGGTGGTAATTATCTATGGCCCACACAGATCTGCTGACCAGCCTCTGGGAGCCTAGAAACACCTTTTATTGGACCAGCCATAATGGGGCTCAATAGGGGCAGATCCTTAATGCCCTTCTGGTTAGTAAGCCACCCTCAGGAATGCTTTGAGAATTCAAGGTCGGATGGAGGGAGGATTGGCCTGTGGAACTCATGGCCACAGGAGGTCACCAAGGGCAAGAGCTTAGTAGGATTCCGAAAGGGACTGGAGACATTTTTATGGAGGAGAGGAAGCTCCAGAGTTATAGTAGTAGGGATTTAAAACACCCAAGGGTTTTGGAAGGGATAAACCCTAATACTTCAGGGCTTAAGCCAACTGCTGTGTAACAGAAGCTAAGAGGCACCTTTCCCCTGGGGCAAGTCGTCCCAGAACTGCCCACTGCAGAGATTCATGCACCTGCCTCTGAAGCAGCTGTCAGTGAGCGGATACTGCTCTGATCCTGTATAGCAGTGCCTAGATTCCCCGAACTCCATCGGGATTAGGAGGAGTCGTTAGCCCCTTTCTAGCAGGAGGGGTTGTCCAAGGCGTTCAGAGATGGGCACTAGTGATGCAAACGTACAACGGAGCCTTTCTTAGCAGCCGTGCCCAGCAAGCCCATCTCACTGCTAGCGACTTGCACCCGTCCCTAACCTCCTAACTTTCCCCTAACTGGTTCTCCTGGCTCCTGAAACGGGAAACACCTTCTCTGATTCGCAGAGGGAATCCCTATTCTGCCAGCGCTTCCCACCTGCTCAAATTCATCCACCCGTCTCACTCAGGGAAATGAATTTGGGCCCCTGCTGGGGCTGGGCCCACAAGGTCTGTGAGTCTCCCGGGCTGGGTAGGCCAGTGGAGAGCACAGCTGCGTAAGGGAGAGTGCGTGTGTGTTTGGGTGGGGGGGTTATGCTGCACAGTGGGTGAGTGTTAGCTAGACAGCCCTCGTCTGCCTGGGTCTGTGGGGGTTTCAGATAGAACCAGGTGGCTTCCCCCTTCTCTGCTCATACCAGATTCCTAGTGTTACCATTAAGGGAAAGTAGCAGCTGCCTCTGGTCTTTGCATGCAACATGCACCCAGCCCTTCTGTTGGTTTACGCGTGACTGCACGAGTTCTGGCTGCCTGATACACACTCCAGGTGCCTTCACACCAACACACGCACTGACCCACATGCACACACAACTGCCATAGGCGAGCGCGAGTCTGTGTAGCGTGGGTGTCACACACCACCAGGGCAGCTTAGCATTAGAACTGGTCAGAAAATGGCTTTTCTGTCTTGCAAAAAAATTTGAGCTTTGACACTGGGATGAAAAGCCACCGCTTTAAACACTTCTGTGAAACGAAATTCTGCTGAAAAAGTCATCCTGGCTGCAATCGAAACATTTTGTTTCGATGAGTTTGAAAGATTTCATTTGGATTTTGACCTTTTTTAATCGTTAACATTTTTTCAAACGTCAGGGTAAATTTCGAAATGAAAAATCAACACTTTTTCTTCCAAAAATGTCATCTTGGTATTTTCTCAGAACAGGTTGCTTTCCCATTTTTAAATGAAATTGCATTGAAAGTGATAGTTTTGCACACACACAAAAATCAGTTTAATTGAAAAGGCATCTTCCAATGAAATATTTCAAAAAAGATATCCAGCCAGTCGTTCTGAGCATCCACTTCCTACTCTGCACCGATGACACAAGCTGTGGAAAATGAGGCACTTCCTCTTATGATCTCATTAACACACACAGGCCCTGATCAGGGCCCTACTGCGCCAGGCGCTGTATATACATAACCAGAAATGTCCCTGCCATCCAGAGCTTTCACACGCCAATACGCCGTTCTCATGTATCCCCCGTACGCACACACACACGCTCACACTTACATGCCACTTTCATCTCTGCTTGAGCTATCACAGCTGGAGACTGTTGAGGTCGGAGAGCGACCCAAGCCAACAATTCCAGAGCCTAGTCCCTCTTCACACTCCCCCATGTGCTTGTACCTCGCCGCCCCCTGCTTTATAGACACATAGACTTTAAACTTAGAAGGGACCATCTAGTCTGACCTCCTGCACACCGCAGGCCACAGAACCTCGCCCACCCACTCCTGTTTGGAGGAGCGCTTCCCCCAAGCAGCAAGAGGTCCAGGTCCAGGACACCGAGAAAAGCTGGTGACTTCACATCCTCCATTGCAGCTTAAACCTCCCTAGCGTTCCAGGGGACCTGGGCAAGACGGCTCTGCGGAGGGCTCCTCTGAATCACCCACGAAACCGGACGCAGAGAGAATCTGATTGCAGTTCTCTGGAGCCTGCCTTGCACCAGCTGAGCTCAGACCCCGCAGCCGGGGAAGGGGCCTGGTGGAAGAGGCTAGCTCACCGCCAGCTCGCGAGTTCAGCCAGCCTCCCGCTGGCCATGCTCCCTGCACATCGGGGGCAGCCAGCTCCATTTGGGGGTGAAGCAGGAGGGGAGCTGCAGCTGCAGAACGAGTTCACGCACCCCACTTTGCAGCTTCAAAGGCAGGAGGGACTCTGCAAGCTGTTCCCTCTCCAGCTGTTCCTCCATAGACAAGGCCTCTCCCCGCATCCCCCCCCGGCCCGTAACTTGTCATCACTTTCCAGCAGACAGACCAGATGCTCCTCGCAGGCGCTGGAGCAATCCCCAGCCGCAGCCTATTGTGGAGACTTTGATGTAGCCAGCCAAAGGGGCAGGAGGCGGGGGGAGGGGGAGGGGGTTGAGCTGGGCCAGACAGGGAGGATGGAGAAGGGGAGCTGCAGGGTTGGTTTTCAAGCCCCAGAGCTGAGGGCCTGGCTGAGCGAATGCAGCCCCGCTTGGGTCTCTTTCGTTATCTGCTGCCTGGGCCTTCGGCTTCTGCCATGTCCAGAGAACGAGATCAGGACACCGGCTTGCTGGAGCCTTCACACGGTCAGCAGGGCGCAGATGGACGGCTGCCCCTCCGGCAAGGGTCAGACCTTCAGGCTGCTCTAGACCTCCCCGACTCCGTGCTGGGCCAGCTACCTGGGTTGTTTCTGCCTTCCACGGCACCTGGTGCGGGGACCTCGTAGCAAGAAGTTAGGCAGGTCTTGTGGCTCAGGCACTGGGTGAAGGACACGGGAGAGCTGTATTCACTTGCCAGCGCTGCCCATCAATCCCTGTGTGGCTTTGGGCAGATCACTCAATCATTCCCTGCCTCGGGTTCCCACCTGCGCAATGGGGAGAATGACTCTGCCTTGTCTGTTTTGATTGCCCTCTCATCCTCCCATTGGCAGTGTCGGGGGAGCCATGTCGATCCCAGGATCTTAGCGAGACAAGGTGGGAGAGGTAATCTCGTTCACTGGCCCAACTCCCGTTGGTGAGAGACAAGCTTTCGAGCAACACCGAGCTCTTCGTAGACCAGGGCATGACCCCCCCCACGCCAAGTCCCACCTTGGGGCATTACATCCTGCATAAATTCTCCCTGCAGCGTCCATGGATTCGTCTTCACCCTGTCCTGAACTGCTGTGTAGGGCGGGACTGTGTGCTGCTCTACCCCAGGGCCAGCTGCATTTCACTGGCGGGCGAAGTGATTCCTGTACCGGAGAGGGCCCACTTGTCCTTACACCCCAGTGTTACAGGAGCATAACTCCACTGACTGAGTTAGCAGTTGCTCCTGATTTACACCAGTCTAAGTGCGAAGAGAGTCGGACCCTTTGTCTGAACAGCACTTCAGCATCCCTTGGCATGAAAATCACTTTAGACACGTCACTTTTCTTCCCCGTAGTAACCCACCACTTCCGTACAGCTCATGGAAATGGCCTGGACAGTCCACCGCAAGAATGATCTTTAGGCATCCGCTTCCCGTATGATGTGCTAGGTCTCTGCAAACATTTATTAACCCACAAAACCCACTTGGGAGGCAGATATTACCCAGGGCTCCTGTAGTCCTCCTTAACCTCTGCCCCTCTCCCCCCAGCAAAAAGTTTTGACGAAAAACGTTTTTGTCAGAAATTCCTGTTGAAAATTTTTGAGTTTTTGTCAAACCCCCTCCCCTCCTCCCCATGCGTCGGTTTCTGACAACCCCCGAAATTAAACCATTTTCAGATTAAACCTCTCAAAAGTTGGCTTTTGGTTGCTGAAAATTGAAAAAAATCCATTTTGAGGCAGACTCAAAGAGCTTTAATGAAAATGGAACTTTTGCTTGAAAAAAGCATTTCTGTTGTGCTAAAAAAAAGCCGTTTTCTGCTCAAAAAAAAAAGCGTTGATGGAAAATGTTCCACCAGAGGGGAGACAGCGGGGAAGAGCCACGGCTGCTGATTTGGGAGAGGGCCCAGTGTCTCACACGAGACCCCCCAAATGGAGGTACCTGGGGAGTAAGGGGTAAGCATGGGTCTCTCGCTGTCTCTTTTAAGCATCTCATGTTGTCGGCTGTGTTCGCTTGCAGACAGAGAGCTGCAGATCCTGAAGCGCACGGAGGGGGACCCCCGCAAGGATCACCCCAAGAAGCCCCCGCTGTCTGAGTCAGAGGGCAGCGCCTCCCCCAACAACTCCTCCGAGTTCCTCCCGCCGCTGCCGGACAACAGCAAGAACATCATCCCCGTCTACTGCTCTATCCTGGCCGCGGTGGTGGTGGGGCTCCTGGCCTATGTGGCTTTCAAATGGTACGTGTGGCCTGGCTCGCTGGGCTGCTCCAGCTCTGGGGAGGGGGTGCCGGGAGAATCACCGCAGGGGAGTCACCGGTGCCGCTCAGCGTAGGCCGGCTCCCATGCGGGGCACCAGCCAGCAAAGCAAGTGCCCTCTACAGCCACGCTGACTAGGCTGCCCTCCTGGGCTAGCTGACCCCCCCTTCTGGCCTGGCTGTTCCCCCTCCTGGGGGGACCCCTCACGTCTTACCCCGTTGGTGCCTAGCAAAGCCCTTTGGGTCCTGCTGGACATGGGCCCAAACCAGGACACCAGCTCCAAACCCTGAGCTCTGGGGATGTTCCCGTCGGTCCCTAACGCTGTAATGGGCTAGAATCAGAACACCACACCCCCTGAAACTCTGGGGAAGTTCAGCTTTGGATCCAAAGTCCAGGGCTTAGGCCCGTTTCTGTGAGGGTTGGGATCTTTCCCAATTTGCCCATTCCTCATGGTATGGACATTCATCTCCTCCTGCGCTTTGCATCCAGTTGCTCCCCTCACTGATGCAGTATGCCTTCCACTCACCCGCAGGAGTCAGAGAAGTATCATTATCCCCATGTCACAGATGGGGAAACCGAGGCACAGAGAGTTGAAGTGACTAGTCCCAGGTCACACAGCAAGTCAGTGGCACAGCCAAAAAGAGAACTCAGGAGGCCTGACTCCCAGACCTGTGAGCTAACCACTTGACCATGCATCCCCTTCACACCTGAGCTCCCTGGTAAAACATACTGTATGAAAGCAATAGGAGGGACATCCAGCGAAGGGGCAGGACTTGTCTTATGGCAGGAAGGAGGAGAAAGATTATTGTCTAGGGGCTCAGAACAGGACTGGGAGCTGGAAACTCCTGGGTTTCTAACCCAGGCTCTGACACTGACTGCCTCTCTGACCTTGGGTGTGTCCCTTAGCCCTCCTCTGCTTTGCTTTCCCTGGCTGGGATCTGGAGGTACCTCCTACCGTGCAGGGGGAAGGCAGGGCAGAGTGATGAACTAGGGGGTGTTTGTAAAGCGCTTTGAAGACGGAAGGCACAAAGTATTAGGAGGGTTTGGCTGGACTCAGTGGGGCAAGTGGATCCTGGGTGCATCTGCACTGAGGCCGCTGGGCCAAGTCCATTGCGGGTGCAGCGCAGCCAGGGATGACTCGGTCACAGCCTGTTCCGGAGGGAGGGATTTGCCCTCCGGTCACCGTGTCCTGCCCACCGTGCACAGATGTTCAGCCGGGGAACTGGATGGGCAGCGCGTCGTTATGCCCTTCGGGGCAGGACCGGCCCACAGAAGGGGCCGTGTCCCCTGCTGCATCGGGCATGCTGCTGGGGCCCAGTGGCTGAATAGGATTAAACCTCGTTTGGGGCGCCAGATTAGATCCGTCTCTCCCTCTGTATCTGGCCTCTGCTGGGGAGACCGGAGGAGTGGGTGGTAGATTAATGGGAACCCTGCTGAAAGGATTTCAAACCGCTGGCTGTTCTATTGGAAAGTGCAAAGCCAACCCCTGCCCGGCTCTCTTTGTGCCTGTGTTTGGGGATTTATTTCGTTCTGTGGTGTTTGAGCCGCCCTGCTCCCCTTCCCGCTTGTTTACATTCTTTCTATTCCACTCACATTGAGAGACTCCAGAGCCGAGTGGGTCCCTCCTCCTCCCATATAGATCATAGACCCCATCCCGCCTCCTGCCATATAGATCATAGACCCCGTCCCTCCTCCTGCCATGTAGATTATAGACCCCCCCATCCCTCCTCCTGCCATATAGATCATAGACCCCCCTGTCCCTCCTCCTGCCATGTAGATTATAGACCCCGTCCTGCCTCCTGCCATATAGATCATAGATTCCCCGTCGCTCCTCCTGCCATATAGATCATAGACCCCCCCCATCCCGCCTCCTGCCATATAGATCATAGACCCCCCGCCGCCCCCTTCGCTCACCCTGGCTTCCTTTCCCCAAGCCTCCCTCTGCGTGGTGAATCAGAGAGCATTCACTCGACAGATCCCTTCCCCCCAGGATGTGAGGAGCACCCCTGAGTACAGACCCGCAGCTCCTTCTGCAAGCGCTGGGGCCGGTGGCGCTTTGCACCACTTGTATTTGCCGGCATTCGGGACGTAGCAGATCCGAGTCCGATTCCTGGCTCTGCTCCAGAGTCTGGGTGACCTTGGGCAAGTCACTTGAGCACCGAGGGCCACGTTCTGATGCTGGACTCAGCCGGAGCAGTATATATGTAGGCCCGCCCCCCCAGGGCTGGGCCAGGACTCCATTGTGCGAGGTGCTGTACAAACACAGACCCAACACACGGTCCCTGCCCCAAACAGCATTCTACGAGGCCTCTTCTACCTAGATCTATTCCCCCCTTGCTGCCCACTGCCATGCACCCCCTGTTCTCCTCTCTGGTTAGCGGGTGCCTGGTCACTGGGGGCCAGTCCTGGGAGCTGCTGAATGTCTCACTTCCTGCTAGCACCAACAGGGAGGGTGGGGTGGGGCAGCACCTCCCAGGATTGGGCCCTGGCTGCCTACGGCTGTCTGTAGCACAGCAGTGTCCGGTTCCAGCCGAGCGTAGGGCCCTGGTTCGATTCTGAGCTCTATGGGGTGGGGAGCGTCTTTTGGTCCTGCATGTACAGCACCTGGCGCAGTGGGGCCTGGAGCCTGTCCGCCAGCCCTAGGCTCTACCAGGAGGGCGGTACAAACATAGTAAGAGACAGCCCCGCCCAAAGGGCCTAAACACACACAGGCTGAGGGAGGGGAAACAGGCACAGAGCAAGTGGAGTGACTCGTCTGAGGTTGCACAGCAGAGCCAGGGATAGAACCCAGGCGTCCTGAGTCCCAGGACCGCACCCTCTGCTGCCTCCTCGTGCCCTATGAGACCTTTCACCAGTGCTCTCCCTGTTGCACTAGACATATGATCCCGTGCACAGATCGGCGCTAAAGGACTAGCACTAGCCACGGGCATTTGCCCCAGCTCTCTGGCTGGGGACAGGAGGGTGGGGGGTGCAAGGTGCATCAAGCTGTTTCCAAACCAGGCTCCTCCATGCATGGGCTTGGGAGGATGGGGAGGAGGGCGGAGAAAGGGATGGAGTGAGAGAGGCAGAGGGAAGCCGGAGAGGGAGGGTGAAAGAAGTGGAGGCTGGCTAGGGGCAGAGAGACATAGATGGCAGGACGACCCCCGTCCTCCGCTCCAGCAGCCAGCCCTGGCTGAGCCATCTGTGCCAGGGGTCTGCAGGGGACCGGGCGGGGGGAATTATCCTGCAGTTTGGGAGCCCGCAGAGAAAGAGGGCAGCTGAGCCCGAAAGCCCTTCCCTGCCGAGGCTGCGTGCGCAGGACTGGGCCGGCTAAAACCCCGCGGTCGGGGGCAAGCCAGGTGTTGCAACGGAGTCAGTCAAGTGTGGGCGCTCCACTGAGAAGAGGCTAAACTCTGGGGGTGCGAAGGGGGCATATTAACTCCCCACGTGTGCACACAAGGATATTCCCCCCCCTGTCCCCCCGGCTAGCACGTTACTGAGCCCAGCCGCTCTCCCCCTTCCCCCGCTGCAGCTGGAACACCTGCCAGCAGAAGAAGCAGCTGGCCAAAGCCCGGGCTGGGGAGCTGGGGGCCTCCCCCGAGGGCGAGAAGCTGCACAGCGACAGCGGCGTCTTCCTCGACACGCACAGCCTGCAGGAGCACCACCCGCTCAACAAGGGTAAGGCCGTCTCAGCCGCGCCTCAGCAGGGCCACACACCCCACCCCGCCCCAGGGAGGGTGCCTCTTCCACGCACAGGCGTTCTTGGTAGCGTCCAGTCCCTTGGGGCGAGGGGCCTTGGCGGTTTCGGGGTTCCCCCAAGGCGTGTGAGCATTGGCGGTTTCTTTGTCCCCAGGGATATGGTTATTGGTGGTTTCTATGTTCCCCCGGGGATGTGGGCACTGGTGGTTTCTGTGTCCCCCAGGGAGTATGATGGACCCGTTTCCAGGTTCCCCCCCTCCCACCCAGGAAGTCTGGACCTTAGCAATTTCTGGGTCCCCCACAGTTGAAAATGTCCCCTGGGGACCAAACAGAGGCAGCATTTGGTCTACAGTCCACCCATGAGGAATCCCAAAGGAAGCTGGGACTACGCCATTGCAGATGGAGTGGCTGCTGTGGCAAAGTGGGCTGCCGGATAGACGCCCTTATGGGCCCCGAGGGTCCCCTCCCATAGGCGCCAACTCTGTGGGTGCTCTGAGGCTGGAGCACCCACAGGGAAAATTTGGTGGGTGCTCTGCACCCACCGGCAGCTCCCAACCCCGCTCCCCCCACCCCAGCTCATCTCTGCCTCCGCTCCACTCCGCCTCCTCTGCTGAGCGCACCACTGGGTCCTGCTTCTCCCCCCTCCCTCCCAGCACTTGCGCCGTAGTTTCGCATGGAAAGCCTGGGAGGGAGTGGGGAGGAGGAGGAACACAGCGCGCTTGGGGGAGGAGGCGGGGCCGGGGCGGGGATTTGGGGAGGGATCCAATAGGGGCAAGGAGGGGCGGAGTTGGGGCGGAGTGGGGGCAGGGTGGGGCACGAGCACCCACCAGCGCTGACAAAAGTTGGCACCTGTGTCCCCTCCCACTGTATATCCTTAGTCTGGGGCCACCATCTCTCCAGGTGGGGAGGACAAAGTAAGGACTGGCTGGGGCCGCTGCATAAATCAGCCAGAGAGGGCGCTGTGGGATGAATACAGGGACCCAGACCAGGAATGGAACCAGGCCGGGCGCTTATTTGGGTAGATAATGGGTTCGAGTGGCTCTTTATGGAGCCTCCCGGGGCTAAAGATTGGAGCCTCTCTGGCTTTCTCACCCTGGGGGCCTGCTCCAGCCAACCTGCCACAGCAAGAGGTGGTCAGAGCTCTGAAATGTGGCAGGATTGGGTCCTAGCGCCTTAAAGGGAAGCCACAGCTATTACGGTCAGTTATGTTACGCACCAGCATGGGCACAAGAACAAATGGCTAGAAACTGGCCATCAACAGTGAGCAGCTCACCTGAGAAATGTTTCCTGCTTTCCCCCAAATTGTGGGATCCCTCCCCATCCTAAATGACCTCTGAAGGAGGCCTAGGCTGGGCGATATCAAGCCTGGACCAATGACAGGTTTAAGGGCTGTCATCTTGCATCTCTCGAGAGCTAGAAATGGAAGCTTTCCCCCACTGGAAAGGGTCAGTGTCCACTTTCCCATCAGAACGCCCAGGGCTTGCGGCTAAAGTCTCTAAGCAATTAAACCTTAAATGCCTGCCTCTGTGTGTTGGTTCTTTTTAATACAAATTTCCCGCTGCCCTCCACACAGTTGGACCCAGTGGCCTAAGGTTGCCAACCCTCCTGGATTGGCCAGGAGTCTACCAGAATCGGCCTCCGTATCTCCCGGTGGCTACTGAAGGCAATCTGGGAGATTTTAATAGGCCGTTAAAAGTCCGGTCAGTGGTGCGGCGGGGCTAAGGCAGGCTCCCTACCTGCCCTGGTTCCGCGTGGCTCCCAGAAGCGGACGGCATGTCCGGCTCCTAGGTGCAGGGGCAGTCAGGGGATATCCACGCACTGCCCCCGCCCCAGGCGCTGACTCCACAGCTCCCATTGGCAGGGAATGTGACCAGTGGGCGTTGTGGAGGCGGTGACTGCAGGCAGGGGCAGCGCACAGAGACACCTGGCTGCCCCTGAGCCTAGGAGCCGAACAGGCCGGTCACTAGGAGCCACGCGAGGTAAGCGCTGGCTAGCCAGAGCCCACACCCCTCCCCCACACCCCAACCCCCTGCCCCAGCCCTGAGCCCGGTCCCACACCCAAACTCCCTCTTGGAGCCCACACCCCGAACCTCCCCCCTGCACCCCTGCTCCAGCCCTGAGCCCCGTCCCACACCCAAACTCCCTCCTGGAGCCCACACCCTGAACCCCCTCCTCCACCCCAATCCCCAGCCCTGAGCCCCCTCCTGCACTCCAAACCCCTCATCCCCGGCTCCACCCCAGAGCCTGCACCCCCAGCTGGAGCCCTCGCCCCCTCCCGCACCCCAACTTCCTGCCCCAGCCCAGTGAAAGTGAGCGCCGGAGGGAGCGGGGGATGGAGTGAGCAGGGGTGGTGTCTCAGGGAAGTGGCAGGGCAGGAGGCGGGGCAAGGGTGTTCGGGTTTGTGTGATTAGAAAGTTGGCAACCCTACAGTGGCCATGTGTGCTTTTGAAAACCCAGCCCCTTGTTTTGGTCCCTAAATGGAACCAGATCCCGTTGGAGCAAAGGGATGCAAAACCCCACCCCTAAAACAGTCCAGGTTTCAATGTTGAGCACTTTCCATTCGGTACCAGGCGTAATACAAAGCTGGGGGGATTGTTAAACAGCCCCCGGAAATGCTGCCCAGCAGCTTGGGCCAGGGAGTGGAGAACACTGTACCCCCGCCCCCCGAAACTCCAGGGTGATTGGCGATGCGCACTTGACCTATGCCACCAATGCACTGCGAACAGCCATTCTGTGACCAGCCCCGGGAAGCACTCCGGGAAAGGCGGCTTTAATGCCGAACGTGGGACAGGCTCTGTTTGGTGATTCAGCCACGAGACGTGGCCCCCTTTGGCGTCCAGGGTGACGCCTCAAAGCGGGAGGGGCGTGCACTGAATCCCCAGGACCGCTTCCTCCAGCACCGGGCGGTCTTGTAGACAAGCACTGCTCAGCTTAGAGCATCAGACACAACCCCAGGGGCATCGTGTGCTGTGATCTGCCGGGGCGGTGCCTGGAACAGGAGGGCGGTGGCTTCTCTTCAAGCAGCGCTTGTGTAAGGATGCAGGGCTAACGCCGGCCCCCTCGCGCATCCTGGCTCTGACTCTCTCTCTCTGCCTGTCCCTTCGCAGCGCACAAGGCTGAGACCCGGCTGTACAGCGCCCTGCCACCCCCCAAGCAGGAGGAGGTGGAGCAGCTGCTGGAGAGCTCCAGCCACGGCAAGGACTGGCGCTGCCTGGCCAGCCAGCTGGGCTACGAGGAAGAGGCCATCGACACCTTCGGCCGGGGCGAAGCCCCCGCCCACACCCTTCTCTCCGACTGGTCCGCCAAGGAGGGAGCCACGCTGGAGGCCCTGTGCGCAGCCCTGGCCGGCATCGAGCGGCCGGACGTGGTGGAGAACTTGACCGGCCCCACTGAGGCCAGCTCGGTGGTGTAATGGCCGGGGCAAGCCAGCAGGGGGACGCCCCCCCCCCCGCGAGAACGGGACTCGCCAGGAATTTTAAATGGCAACAAAAAAGAAAAGGGGGGAGGGGAACAAATGTTGTTAATTATAAGGGAACTTTAAAAAAAAAAAGCAACGAAACAAACAAAAAAAGCCATGGAGCAGCGGCCTTTGGAGGGACCAGGTGGAGCACCATGATGTGACTGGCACGTGAGCCCACCGTCCCCTACCGGCGGCGACCGGACCTGCGGGTACCACACGCTGTCCCCTGTCGGTGGCCATCGGGCCTGCGGGTACCACATGCTGTGGCAGCAGGGGAGCGATGCCTTAATATTGGGCAGCCTTTTTAGCGCCAATGGACGAGACCTGGGATTCTGGGGCCAAAGGCTCTGGGTCCTCGCCCCGCTTGACCATGGGCTTGGGAGAGAGCCAGCCCCTGAGGTGAGCGGGTGGGTGATGCCTCACAGCCGGGCAGGGAGAGAGGCTGGCGTTGCTGGAGAGGGAGGGGAGTTTGTGGGGATGGGTTCTCTGCCCCTTTGACTCTGTCCCGTCTGGCCTGGTGCAGCTCCCGCCTTGTCATGTGGTTTCCTTCCGTCACGTGGCCATTGTAACCCCTGGGGATTAACCATGGGCTTTCCCCTTCCCTGTGCGCCGTCTGGAAGAGCCCTCAGCCATACGGGGAGCCTGTGGACCCTGACCTGCCAGGGCCAAGCCATTCACCCTCCCCATGCCTAGGGCTTGCTCGCAAAGGACGGTTCCCAGAATCCGTTAGGGTGCTGCCCTTGGGGTGGGGCCTCATGGACATTGCCTGTAGCCCTTTTAGGGGTTCAGCCCTTTGCCCTTGGGCCCAGTGGCATTTGGGGACTTCCAAGTGACCCAGCAACCTCCCTTCAGCCAGAAACCAGAGAGGGAACGGGGGTGGGAGAACCAGCCGGCTGCTCCTTTGACCCTGCGGCCCCCAGACAGCACTGCTGGTGATCCCCCTGCCATGGGATTCAGGACCCCGATGCTGGGAAGTGCTGGCTGAGCCTGGCACTAGGCACAGGCCATTATAGTTAGGCCTTTGCCCCCAGGTGCCAAGATGGTGCCATGTCCCCTGCCCCACAGAATGCCTGTTGGGGTGGCCGTGCCAGCCTGCCCCTGGCGGGTCACCACCCGCCTGCCTGTGTCCCAAACTGTGCTCTGTGACTGCCCTCTGCTGAGCTGCTTGGCACGCTGCCCCGGGTCCCGGCTGCCCCCAGCACCAACCGCTGGAGCCTCAGCCCTGCCAGCTGGTCAGCCCTGGCTCCACAAATGGTTCCCCTACAATAAGACCTTCTCCCTGCCCCTGCACTGGAGGAATGAAACCAGCCCCTGCCCCCCCTTCCCCCCCCCCCGCAGGTCTGCAACGCTTGGCAAAGTGTTTCCGCGTGAGCCCAGTGGGGCTGAACCGCCGCGGGAGAGCGGGCTGCAGAGCGGCACCTCGCCAGTGAATGGAACCAGCCTGCCAGAGCAACCATGGCCCCAAAAGCTCACCAAGTCCCACACCGGCTGGACCTCCCTAGCCTTAATTTCCTGGGCTCAGCCCATGGCCAGAGGCTGGCTGAGTCGGTGCGAGCCTGGCTCCTGCTAGTGACTGTAATAGGCTGCTGGGGCCAGACTGCTGTACCCCAAGAAGTAGCTGCCCCACTGTTGGGTGCAGCAGGTCCTCAGGTCAATCCCTCGTGAGAGCCGTGCTACGATCCCTGCTGGGCGTGCAATGGGCTCTTCCGGGGCAAGGTAACGGCAGACCTTGCCCTGTGTTATTGCTCTGCTGCGTACTTTGGAGAATTGGGGCAGGGAGGGTGTGGTCTCGTGGGGCGCCCGCCCCACAGGTGATCAGCTGCAGCAGGGCTGGTCTAATGGGACCTTCGGGAAGGGCTAAGTAGCACGGGAATGCACATCAGCTTTAGCCTGTACGCTACGGGCTCCTCTTCCTTTTCTTCTTCTTCGTTTTAGGACGGTTTTTGATGTACTTGACTTCTCTGCCTGATCTAGTGTTGTATCGTCCGCCCTCGCGTTGTGTATGACTCTGCCGTGTCGGAGGACATGGGTGTAATGCTCACGTGTTGCAAACCGATTGCATTAAACGCGCCATCGGTGGAGCTGTGGCCTCTGGGAGGTGGGCTCCTGGGCAGGGGAGTGGGTGAGTAGGGGCAGCCAGCACGCCGAGCCAATGAAACACGAGGCATGACGTCAAGAGCGAGGAGCCCAGTCACCAGCCAGGATCAGACCAGTGGCCCAGCTAGGCCAGCACCAGATGCTTCAGGAAAAGGCGTCTGAAGCCCTGGCGGAGGCAGTTATGGAATAACCTGTCCCCAAGGAACTTTTCCTCCTGACCCTGCATAGGTGCGGTTGGTTTAAGACCTGAAGCTTGAGCATGAAAGCGCCCCCCCCCAACCCCCTGGGTGAGTCCAACCAGTGACAGGCTCCTCCCATGGGAACGCTTTTGCGCTATGGGATGGCACGTGGCCTGGAGGTGTGGCTGAGCCGGTGACCCACATGGCCCTTGCTGAGGAGGTGTTGCGTGTACACACAAACCCAGCATTTAGCTTTTGTAAAGGCTGCCCCCCCCCCAGCTTTCTAGGTGGCAGCTGGCAGGGGGACGAGATGCTCGGGTTTGCTGGCATGGTCCTGGTGCTGCAGGAGCCGACTGGTGCCCTGGCCTGGTTGCACTGGGCTCTAATGGTAACTGCTGCCCATGTGCCAGCACCCCACTGCCCACAGCGCCTTCCCCAGGCAGCCAGATGATGCTGCTTCCCCGGTCCCTGCAGCCGCCTCCATCCCAGCTGTGCAGCGGGGAGCCGACCGGGGGCCACTTGTGAGCCTGAATGGGAGCAGCAAGCCCTGGCTGCCCGCGCCCCATCGGCAGCTCCCCCAACACGCAGCCCTGCCACATGCCAGCCTCCCTCCTGATGCTGGGAACAGGGCCAGGATGCCGTGGACTCGGGCCCCAAAGGCAGCAGCTGGTGGGCCAGGCTCAGCCCCGCCACACCCTGCTGGGGGCCTCGCACGCTGGCTCGCCCATCAGCCCCCAGCACACTGACCACCCCCACCACCCGGGAGCTAGGCTTTAGATTTGCCTGTGACGTCCCCTTGAGCTCGGGCACACAATAAACAACCACTAGGTGGGGCCGCGGCAGGGCCTCCCCTGGGTGCAGGGCAGGTGTCAGGGGTACTCCACCCCCAGGTTCAGGTGGGGGTCAGGGGCCTCCTCCGGGTGCGGTTGGGGCCAGGGGCCCCTCCCCTGGCTGCAGGTTGCCATCCCTGCTAGGGGTGTCCCTGGGTGCAGGCAGGCAGCTGAGCTGAGGGTGCTCCCAGGCCCGCCGTCCCCTGGCACAGGTACCATGCTGATGGAAGCAGACAGGGCCGCTGCCCAGGTCCCCATCCCTCTTTGCCCTTCCTCCTGCCTGGCGAGGCTGCCAGCGTTCCCGGGTCCAGCCGCTGCTGCGGGCTGGGCTGACAGAGCAGGGCTGGAAGCCCCTGTCACTGGCGGGGTACCCTTGGGGGATGGGGTGCCGCCCTCATGGTCACAGGACCAAGGACTGCGCCGGCCTAATCAGCTCACCGCGGCCCCAGCTTCCACAGGGTAAGAGCTCAGCGGTGGCCCCCGGAGCCCCCTTACCTGAGTCACTGACCAGGAGGGTGCCGCAAGGGGCATGTTGTTTATTACAGATGAGCCGTAAAACCAAGGCCCTGCTTGGACTGAGTGAGGATCTCCTGGCATGTGCCCTAGGATCACCCCCAGCCACCTTCCACTGTTGGTCACTAGCTTCTGCCTCCTTAAATTGCCCCAGGAGCCTAGTTACGTCCAATAGCACCTGTTCCTAGAGAATAACAGCCTGCTACTACAGCTGGCTGATGGAGTCAGTCCGTCAGCTCACCTGGTGAGGTGAAGGGCCTGGATCCAAACCCTGGTGCTGACCCAAACACCAAGGGCAGTGATGGGTTGGGGGGGCGGGATTGTTACCCACACTTTAAGGGGGTGCCCTGTCTAGGATCCCCCTGGGGAAGCTTCCCCACTCAAGCAGCTGGCCTGCCCATCCTCGTTCAGCAGCTGGTGGTGGCTCCGGCAGGGGTTTCGTGCCCCGGGCCAGCCGGGGAAGAGCCTCGCTGAGGGATGCGGCAGCTCCAACGGTCCACGTGGCTTCCCCGTGACAGACCCGGCCCCAGTTCCTGCCCCAGGGGCCCTGCACGTCGGGGAAAGCTCTCAGGGCAAGTCCCATATGGGGCCGTGGAACGTGAAGGCAGCAGGGGATGGTAACGGGGCTAGTTCCCCAGGCCCCAGAGGCTGGGCAACAACTGCTTCTCCTGTGCCCTGACCCCTGGGTGCAGCGGCCCCAGCGAAGAAGCCCCTGTGCCCACACGGGGGGCCGTGCGTTGGGGGGCTTGCGAAGAGCCCAGCTGTGGAACTGGAGGTGCTGTAGGCTGGCACAGGGGCAGGTCTTCACCCAAGGACCCTTCCCCAGGAGCGCTCACGGCTCCCCCGCCCAGAAAACACGCAGGGCCCGTGCCCCGCTGGGTGGAGCCTACTGCAGCCCCCGTGCGCTATGGGGTGGGTTCCAACAGCACAGCGGGCCTGGATGTGCTAGGCGCCGTCCTGAACCTAGGCAGAGCCCAGCCCTGCCCTGAAACGCTCACAGTCCAACTAGAGAAAAGCTGGAGAGGGGAAACGGGCCAGAGACGGGGCCTTGCCCAGGGGGTGCAGCAGCTCAGCCTCTGCTGCTAGGCCTGGGGCTAGAAGCAGGTCTCCCAAGGCACAGTGCATTTCCCTACCCACTGGGCCACCCTGCCCCTTGACCCACCCTCCCTGCCTTTGTGCCAGGGCACAGGCTCTCGCTGGAGCGTGCAGGTGCCCAGCCCGCAGAGCCAGGCCTGGCCGGCCGCGCTGCATGCCCCGCACGGGCCTGTGAGCTCGCGCCGTGAACGTGCCTGCTACCCGGGGCTGGCCGATCCACGGGACGACGCTGAGCAGCTGGTACTCATGGAAGCCAGGCTGGGAAACTGGATCCCAGAAGGAATGGCAAGGGGTGGGGGCGGGGCAGGACCGGGAGAGTCTCTTCCCTTGAAAGTCAGCCAGGGCCGCTGTTGCGGCCAAGAGGAACAGAGATTTCCAGAGCCCCTGGAACTGCGTTACACGCTTAACAAAACACACAGGGACCTCTCACCTAGCACTGCTATGCAGCCACCTCTGGGGTGGGACATGGCAGCTATTTAGCAGCTCCCTACAACAGCAATGCAGCCACCGCAGGGTGGGGCGGGGGGACACAGCAGTTGTTTAATGCTCCAGGGGGTTACATTGGAGGGGACAGCCAGTGGGCCCCATGGCACACGGGGTTACATTACACCTCTAGGCAGGATCGTGTTGCTTACAAAGGCAGCAGAGGCATCCGGCAACCGCCCACAGCTGAGAAGGTGCAGACAGGCCTGATGCTTAAGGCTGGGAACAGCTTGATTCCACCAGCCCTGCAAAGAGGCTGGCTGGGGAAGTATGCTGCTGGGGTGCGATCCAAACCCAGTGGGAGTCTTCCCAGCGACTTCAAGGGGCTGGGAAGCAGGCCCCCTTTGTCTACAGACGATGGGGCAGGGCGGGAATGAACAGGGGACTGGCGCGGACGCCTGCCCGATCAAACCCAGCCATGGCTGGACGCTCTGCCCCCCACCAGCCGGGAGCTCTGCCCAGCTCACAGGGCCAGGGGCCGTCTCTGCTCTGCTGACAGTCTGATGCCAAGCGAGCTGGGTGCCTGGCCGGTGTGGCAATGGACGACGTGGGGGAGGCTTGCGGCATTATCCAGCCGGCCCCCACGAAGGGCGGGAGTCGGCCCGCGTGCTGCAGCGATAACTGAGCTGCACAGGGCCACGGCTGCTCTCCCGCGGCCGTCAGCAGCTTCACGGTGCACTTGAAGCGCAGGAAGCCCTGAGGGGCTCCACCTGGATCCCCGCTCCCCTCCCGCCTCTTTGCTGAGTGCCAAGGTGGCTGTGAGCCAAGAGAATCTCCCTTCACAGAGGCCCGAACCTCCAGCCCCGTTCGCTCAGGGCCCCCCATCCTGGAAGGGGCCGGGCACCCGCCGTGCTCACGGGCTGGCGGGAGTTGAAGGCGCCAGGCTTCGGAGGAGGAGCGACCGAGCGCCTGCCCCAGGCCCGGCCATCACAGAGCGAAGCCGCTCGGCCTCAGTCCTGCAGCCGCGCTCAGAGGAACGGCACTAGCTGGGGCCAGCCGACGCCAAGGCCGCAGGCCTGTCAGCTGGGGCATGCAGGCGCATGGCTCAGCTGCACCCGGCTGTGGGCGGGAAGGGGCACCGGACCTGGGTTAGCTGCGGGACACGACTGGCGGGTCAGCGATGCTCTTGGCAGTGGAAGTGACGCTGCAGCGCGACTGCAGACTCCCGGGGAGCCCATCCAAATGGCAACCCCTCCCGGCCAGTCCCAGCCAGAGCAGAAGTCAGGAAGCGTTGAGCTCCGCTCCCAGCTTGGACAGCAACCCGCTGGGGGTCACAGAGTCCATTGTCGTCGGGGCGGGGGGGAGGGTACAACTCAGGCCTTCCGGCTCCAGGGCCTGCGCTCAGGTCACTCGGCCTGTGAGTCTCTGCAGCGTTAGCAGCAGCTAAGCGTCACCAGGCCCAGCAGGATTTGAGAGGAGACTTGTGCTGGGTTGGAACAATCGCCCCGAGTCGACTCGGCCTCTCTTGCTATCTGCGCTCCTTGGAACAAGCACAGGGCCTGGGGAGGAGGGGTCACTAGCAGCAGGGAGTTTGTTCTCTGCCTCCATCTCTGTAACGGGGGCAGAGCTGCTTCCCGGGAACCGGGCGCTGGTATTTGGGCTGAGGTTCCTGAGCGAGGCGATTGCTTGTCTGGTTTGTGATCCCCATCTGTTCCAGGCCTGGGGCGTAGAGTGTAAACAGAGAAGTTGCATGGGGAAACTAACGCTCCAGGCCATGCCATCTGCTGCCGTGCGGCCGAGGGGGCGGGGGGTGACAGGCTGTAGCCTGGTGCCCTGGGATGGTGCGGCTGGTGGCCAGAGGCGTGGGGGGAATCGCGCTCTGCCTGCAAAGTCTCACATTTCCGAGTTAATCTGATGGGCCCGCTCTGTCCGTCACTGAGGATTAAGGCTCCCATCTGCCGTGCAGGAATCCCTTTCAAGAGTCCAGGAATGCCAGAGTATTTTATGCTGGGGCCTGTTTCTGAATTACAGGAGAATTGCTTTGGGGGAGGAACCAGATTCCTGGGGTGGGGAGGGATGGGCTGACAGGAGCAGGGGGCTGGTGCTCCTGCCCCGAGCGGGAGGTGGACTAGGTGTTGGGGGTGCATGGCCCTGGTGGGGCTTGGAGGGGAACGTCCCTGAGGACAGAGGCTGGGGATGACTGGGCCTGAAGGGCACATCGATGGGATTAGGAAGTCGGTGGCTGGACGGGGGAGGCTACAGGGTGGAGAGGGAGATAATATGTTGGAGTGGTGGGAACCACTGCCCCCTGCCCCAATAGCCTTCAACCCACAAAGTGCCTCCAAATCAGGCTTCCTGCCCCTTTCTACCCTGCGTGTCCCTGACTCTCCTCCCCACCGCTTCCTGGACAGCAGACTCGGCCTGGCCCGCTCTGCGCTGAGGCCAAGGTGGCCGCTTGCCAGCCCCTCTCCTTCCCCTGAGCTCCGCTTCCGTGCTCATGGCCCCGGCTCCTCTGGGGTGCGGAGCCGTTGCTGAGGGGGTGGCGGCAGCGAGGGATGGACTCCACTCGGGGGGGTGGCTGGGCCGCCGTCCGCACAGCCCGGGAGATCCAGGTGACTCGAGAGATGGGAACGGGCTACGGCGCATCGTACCCCTGGGTTGCCTATTGCTGCCCGGCTCAGCCCAGACGCGGCTCCCATCAGCTGGGCCATTTGTGACGGGAGTTGGGTGGGTCTGAGCCCGTCCCCGCTGCCCGAGGAGCCACGAACCAGCAGGCCCAAGCAAGGGACGAAGAATCAACCCTCCCCTGGAGGCGGGGCCTGCACGGTGCGGTAGCAAACCGCGCCCTGCTGCTGCGCAGACTGGATTTGTCCCTGGCCGGCCAGAGGCCGTGAGCGGCTCAGGCTGTCCGCCCAGCGCACAGGAATTCAGAGGCACAAATGTGCCCGGGCGTCTCCAGCTGGGAGCGTTCACAGGAGCCATGGAGCAGAGTCCCCCGCAGTGGACTCAGCACTGCCACCTTGTGGTCACAGCTGTGTCATTCGATCCAACGGCGTTCTCCTTCCAGCCACCTCGTTTGATGGCGTGAACACCTGCTTGAAGATCCCAGGCCCCGTCGCCCTGAGAGTTGGGAGCTAAGTCACCAGTCACGCTGTGCTGTCCCTGAGGAGCTCAGGGGACAATGCTTCACCTTCCGGGCTGCTCACTGCACAGAAGTGTAGGACTGGAAGGGACCTCGAGAGGTCGTCTAGTCCAGTCCCCTGCACTCAAGGCAGGACCAAGTATTAGACCATCCCTGAGAGGTGTTTGTCCAACCTGCTCTTAAAAGTCTCCAATGACTGAGACTCTACAACCTCCCTCGGCAATTTGTTCCAGTGCTTAATCACCCTGACAGTTAGGAAGTTTTTCCTAATGTCCAACCTAAACCGCCCTGGCTGCAATTTAAGCCCACTGCTTCTTGTCCTATCCTCAGAGGTTAAGGAGAACAATTCTTCTCCCTCCTCCTTGTAACAACCTTTTATGTACTTGAAAACCGTTATGTCCCATCTCAGCTGTCTCTTTTCCATACTAAACAAACCCAATTTTTTCAATCTTCCCTCACAGATGATGTTTTCTAGACTTTGAGTCATTTTTGTTGCTCTTCTCTGGACTTCCTCCAATTTGTCCACATCCTTCCTGAAATGTGACGCCCAGAACTGGACACAATACTCCAGCTGAGGCCTAATCAGCGTGGAGTAGAGCGGGAGGATTACTTCTCGTGTCTTGCTTACAACACTCCTGCTAATATATCCAGGAATGATGTTTGGGTTTTTTTTTTTTTTTTGCAACAGCGTTACACTGTTGACTCATATTTAGCTTGTGATCCGCTATTACCCCCAGATCCCTTTCAGCAGTTCTCCTTCCTAGGCAGTCATTTCCCAATTTGTATGTGTGCAACTGATTGTTCCTTCCTAAATGGAGTACTTTGCGTTTGTCCTTATTGAATTTCATCCTATTTACTTCAGACCATTTCTCCAGCTTGTCCAGATTGTTTTGAATTTTAATCGTATCCTCCAAAGCACTTGCAGCCCCTTCCAGCTTGGTATTGTCCACAAACTTTGTTAGTGTACTCTCTATGCCATTATCTAAATTATTGATGAAGATATTGAACAGAACCGGACCCAGAACTGATCCCTGCAGGACCCCACTCGTTATGTCCTTCCAGCATGGGTTGAGAGTTCAAACCTTGAGGGGGCCATTTAGGGATCTGGGGCAAAAAAAAATTGGGGATTGTGCCTGCTTTGAGCAGGGGGTTGGACAAGATGATCTCCTGAGGTCCCTTCCAACTCTGATAGTCTATGAGTCTATGAGCATGACTGTGAACCACTGATAACTAACTACTCTCTGGGAATGATTTTCCAACCAGTTATGCACCACCTTGTAGTAGCTCCATCTCGGTTGCATTTCCCTGGTTTGTTTAGGAGAAGGTCATGCGAGATAGTAAGCTTTACTAAAGTCATCTGCAAGGATCATCGTCGTTCTCCACCATCCTGACCTTCCCCCAAGGTCGAGAATCCAGTGACGCAATGGGACAGGCGGCAGTGCTGGGGGCATGGGTGAGAGATTAAGAACTTCCATATGAAAAGAAAACGGAGGCGGTTTAATTTAGCAACGGGGCAGGTGGAAGGTACGCAGAATAACGGATGGGACAGAGGAGATCGATTGGGAACTTCCATGTACCCTCTCTTATAACACAAGATAGACAAAGATCTGTGGAATTGAAAGGCAGGCAGCAAGTTTAAAACTGATCCAATGAAATAATTTTTAACCCAACACACAATTAGCCTGTGTGACACCCTGCCACAGGATACAGACCTCAAGGGTTTAACAGTATTTCAATTTTCACGCAGAATCCATGACACATACACCAAGAAGGGCCAAAGACCACCCATGTTACATGGCTGCTCTTTCCTTTGTTTTAGCTTTATTTTCCTGCTGGACCGGTGTACATTTCCACACTCCAGGAAGCAGGTTCTCATATCTGATGCCAAGGGAGAGCTTGAATACTGAGCAAAGGGAACAGCATTTGCCTCAAACCATTGCAGTGCCTGTGCTGGACCGGATCCAATGTAAAGTATTTAAGGATACTTAGGCCCTGATTCAGCAAAGCACATAAGCCTGTATTGAAAGTAAAGCACGTGCTTCACCAGGTCAGGTCATCTGAAAGATGTTGTATGAAGTCAGATTCTCTTTTAATCCACAGAGGTGAATTCCTGCACCGATTGGAATTGCAGTCACAGTGATGACCTCTGCTTGCCTTAAGGCAAAACACTGACTCACCGGCATGGAACTGGCTACGTGGGATGGTTAACAGAGATTTCCTTTTATAGCTCAGCCCAGCAGGTTGGCAGCAAAGGGGCTCCCACCTCCAGGCGCAACACAAGCAAGTGAAGCTCAGACGTCCTTTTGTTGATCCTGTTTGGAATTTATAGAAACCCTCTAGTGATGCCACTCAGCCAGAGCAAGGGACCTGGAAGATGGGACGGCCCTTGAACTAATGGGGCATTTGTTACTCTCTTCCAATGAAATGAAGCAAAGGGACTGATCCCCTTCCTGCAAGATAATGAGTAAGACCCACTAAACTCTCCGATAGCTGCTTCCATTGTTTAAGGGGAAGACTGGTCTATAACATCAAGTTCATTCACAGGGGAGATGGCACGGTGTGGTGGGTCAGGCACTGGACTGGGAGTCAGGAGACCTGGCTTCGCTTCTGACCTGCTGTGTCCCCGAGTCACTTCCTTTCCCATTCTGTTTCGGGGCAGGGACAGTCTCACCGTGTATATACAGCCCCCAGCACAAGGGGGCCCTGATCACAGCCTTTGGATGCTACCACGAATACAAATCAGTTGAGATCAGAGTTGAGACCGAAGCAAATTTGAGTTTGGAATGAGGACAGCAAGAATCTGAGGTTCCAGAGGAAAAGAGCCCGTAGTGTATTCAACCCAGCTCTCTGTAAACGCAGAATTCTTCCTACGGGGTGTTTTCTAGTGTTGAGTATTCCTGAGCGGTAGCTTTCTACTCCTCCCCATGGGTGGCGATTCCAGCCTCATACAGCTCACTGGTAAATCGTTCTCCCTAATACAGAACCCAAATCATCCCATCCCACCCACTCCTGCCTCACCAAACAAATCCTGCTCCCTCCTTGGCCTCGACAGCCTTGCCATTGTTGTGGTCACAGCTTACACAGCTATCCGCACATGCTGCTGTCCCTCAGAAATCCACCCCTTGGCATTCTGATCCTATTCCTTGCCTTTGACTAAACTCCCTCTGTTTTGTCAGCACCTGTCTAGCAATCAGGAGCCCAGGCCGGAGTGCAGTATTCCAGGCTCACGGGCACTACTGAGGGGGCACTGTATGGGCTTTGGAATCTCTGCTTGTATCCAGCCTCTCCCCTTCCCCTGGTGTGTAAGGACAGATGTGCAGTAGTCGTTTTGGGTCACAGCGTCCTTCACTCGCTAGATTGTGGCAGTCCACCCCCCGCAAAAGTCCGTGGGAAATATAGAATATGAAAATTTGGCTCAATGCTGCAGTCCGCGTGAGGTCCACGACTCTACTCCAAGGCAATGAATAGGGGGCTGTCTAAGGACAACAAGGTGGGGAGAGGCAGTGTGGTCTGAGGGAGGAGGCACTGGCCAGGATGTCAGGAGGCCTGGGTTCTAATTCCTGGTTCTGCCACCAAGTCACCACGAGACTGTGGAAAGTCAGTTACTCCGTGCCTCAGTTTCCCCATGTGCAAAACAGACTATGAGCCCCTGTTTTCTTTGTAAACACTTTGGGATCCTTGGATGAGAAGCACTAAGGGTTATCAATTGGTATGAAATCTATATCCTCTTTCAGCCTTGCTTACGAAGAAGCAAGTTGGCTCTCGGGGGTTTTCCACACTGCCACTGAAATATGCTGGCGGAGAAAGTGTAAGGCCATTTCAGTGCAAGTATTGCCAGCCATTTAAAAGCCGCAGGGCCGTCTTGCGGGCTCTCCTGCACCGGCAGATACCTGTGCCAGCAGAGAAGTCCCTTTGTAGTCAATGGGAAGCGTGAAGCTCCTTGCCACACAACAGTCATGAAAAAAGACTGGCCCAAGCACAAAATCCACTCCCCTTCGCCATGATGATCATGAAAAAACTCGCCTTCTTCTCCCAACTCTGCTGCTGTGCCAGTGTGGTCTGGTGAACAAGGCACCCGACTAGGAATCAGGAGAGCTGGGTTCTGTTCCTGGCTCCACACTGACCTGCCGCAAGGCAGAGCAGTGCCCTGTGCCCATGTGGCCCTCCCATTCTTTATGTCTATTTCCACTGTAAGCTCTTTGGGGCGGGGACTGCCTGTCACTCTACAGAGCCTAGCACAGTGGGGTGGGATCTCGGTTGGGAGCGCTCTACAGTCATAATTTTGTCCTCTCTTGGACATGGAGGAGACACCAGTTACCGAGAAAAACTGAAGTCCCTGTAGCAACGCAACGGGCTGCTCTCAGATCAGTCACACCGCTGTCTAGTTACGTTCAGAAGGACAGAGAGCTTTTACCATTCCCCTTGCTTGGCTCACAAGTGACTTGCAGGCCAAATATATTCTTTCATTTCATTTCATTTTATTTTTTTTAAATTTTTTTTACATAAAAAGTTCAGTAAAAATTGGATAAAGTAAAATGATTTAAGCAGTAAAATCAATCTTATCAACATAGCACAAGGCCTGCCAGAAACCCAGAGGCAGCCTGTTCCTGAATATTTACATGATAACAGATTAACCTTGCAGGAGAACAAAAAAACAAAAAAACAAAACTATCCTTACAAAGTGTTCCCGTGATATCAGCACGTGTTGGGCTAAAAGCAAAAAAAATTATCAATATATTCACATATACGTTAAAATATAATACAGATCTCGGGGACACAAGATGTGCGCATGGGTCAGTGCGCCTAACAGCACCGCCAGATTTGAGACCCGGGTTTGCCTGCAAAGAGGAAGAGGATGGAAGGAGCTGTCTCCACTCCGCCGCTCTGCGTCGCCCTCCTCACTCCCAAACAGTGGGCAACTGCTTCATTTCATACAGAAACAGGGATATTTCTGTCAAAGAATAGGCAGGGTCAGGTCAGAATTGAGAGTCCCGTCCAAGCCAACAGCCTCTGAGGTTAGCGGGGAGGATTCCTTCTCATCAGGTCCAAAAAGGATGGATCTCTCCTTCCAAAGGTTAGAGGTGGTTATTCTAAGTCCGTGTCCTCTTTGGGCTTATAAACTGCCCCAAACTTCTGCATGTATTTCTTAATGTACTCCTTAGTTTTGTGCTTCACATTCTCGTTGCACTCCAGATCCTCCGGGTTCTTGCAGTATTTCAGCTCCTTGTTCATCACACCATGAGTCAGCTGGAAAGGAAGCAAGAAATGCAAAGGTTATTCATTGATCCAGGACGCTGGAAGGTACCTGGAAGGATTTCATACATGTGCGGATGGTTGGAATGGAAAGGGGGACTTTCTTTTGGGTGGAAACAGGGATTTTTGGACAAGATATTCTGCTATCTAATGGATTACTGGATTGAGCTGGCACTCCAGAAATATTGCTCCTATCTACCCTCCCTCATCATAAAAGAACAAGGGAAAATCCAGTGAAACCGAGAGGCTGCAAAAATTTAAGATAGAAAGAAATCCCCTCTCACACAATGAATAATTCACCCGTGGAACTCATTGCTACTAGATATGTGCGTCCAATAGCATAGTGGGATTCCAAAAGGATTATATATGAATATGGGTAGGGAGAACATCTACAATTACATTACATTAGACGGAACAAAACCCCCTCGCTGCCCCAGCGCCAACTGAGCCACTGAGGGGAGCTAGGAAGAAACTTCCCCTACAGGAAAGTTGTCCGACAACTGACCAAAACAGCCTTTTCTCCTTCCTCAGAAGCAGCTGGCACTGCTGGCCACTGTCAGACAGGGTCGGAAACTAGATGCACCACAATTCTCCTCCTATCTTCAGTTGTGGTATGCTGCCCACAGTGCTTCACGGTCCTTTGGCAACACAGGAAGTCACT
Source organism: Chelonia mydas (assembly GCF_015237465.2). Classification (NCBI taxonomy): domain Eukaryota; kingdom Metazoa; phylum Chordata; order Testudines; family Cheloniidae; genus Chelonia; species Chelonia mydas. The sequence goes on from NC_057850.1 coordinate 257,390,139, forward strand.
GAAAGGAAGTGCCCCCAGCACGCCTTTCCACCAGCATGCTCGCTTGTCACATGCCTATGGACTGGGGGCAGGTGTGGGTGAAGCTAGGGATTTGTGATCCAGCCCCCTAGGAGCAGAGAAGGCCCAGAGGGTGCAGAGGGCTTAAGCCCCAAGGGTTGTTTGAAAACCACACCCATCTCCTCTGCATTAGCTCCCCCAACATGGTGGGCCTTCCAAGCACAGCACCAGGAACTACAGCTTCTTTGGGGTTACTGACTGGAAAACGATTCCTGCATTTGTTTTAACCCATGCGTGCACAGATGCTGCAATAAAGCCAGGGTACCTTGCGTGCCAAGTGTTTGAAGTCTTCCGTTGTGGTTATCCTTCCTACTTTGCAGTCAGGTTTGCGGTAGGGGTTCAGGCACTGCACGATGAACTGAGACATCTGGAGATGGGAAAGAGACACACTAGTAAACAGGAGCGCCTCATGCCATTGCTGATTAGCTACTGACAGTTCTGGGCCCAGGAACATTTGCCAGAAGCGGTAAAACCCATCCCTCCAAACCTCCTCCCACACGACATTTGGGCTTTCACAATGGTGAATTTAGAGGCAACCATCAATAGAGCTGCAAGCTAGTGTAAAACAATTAAACCTTCTTAGTGGAGTCTAAGGGACGGATCCCACCTCCCACTCACACCAGCAGTGACTAAGAAAAGACCAAGCTGCAGTGTGTTCAATCAAGTTGTAGATTTGTGGCAGTTGCCATCTTTGGCTGTCAGACTGGGTGGATTGACCGGGGACCTTCACAGCTAAAAGCCTATAGCTTGCGGTAAGGAGCAACAAGCTCTGTAACGACTCTTATCCTCTGCTTACGGGCACAGAGGAGGACCTATAACACACCCACACCAGTGGGTTACACACACTCTTGCTGAGTAATTGTTACACGATTTCCCTAGGGCCACCTATACTTTCTTCTTATAGCTAATTCCTCTCTCAACACACGTGCTCCATGCACTATAAGCACACACAAGATTCCAGCTAAAACAGCGAGCTAGCTTTTGAAAAGTAACCACCTCATTTTATTACACGGAAAAACAAAAACGGTGGGAAAAACGTAACCATGGACCCAATCCTGAACTGCTTCCCCAGGCAAAGTTCCCTTTACTTCCATAAGAGTTCAGCCTCAGTAAGGTGCTCAGGATGGGCCTTCTGTGTGCAGCCTTCAGGGTTATGAGTATCTACAGTCCCAGAGCCTTTACATCCCACCTGCCCTGCAGGATGGGAATTGGGTTTTCCCTTTAATATGGTAACTCAGGGTTATCGACAGGTATTCAGCCTGCAGCCAGAGTCTCATCCGATCAGGACGCAGTCACTTCCAGAGTGTGGCCTACCTTACCACAGTGCACGGGAAACGGCTCCTCTGCTTTTGCTCAGCTGCAGCAAGTCCTGATCCACCCTTTTGCCCTAAGAAGAACCCTAAGTAGGGAGTGTTTTACAGTCCTGGGTCCTTCACTCTGCCTGCCCTGAAGGATGAATTCCACTGAGTTGCTATAAAGTGACCCTCCCTTCCTGAGAGAGACATGGTGGTGAAATCCTATCCCATGTAAGTCATCATGAGCTTCGTCATTGACTTCAGTTGGGCCAGCATTTCCCTCAGGGGATTCTTAAGACTCCAAGACTGAATAGTAGCTGGTCTATGGGATTATTGAATTATGAGCCCAAGTAAAGACTCAGACTAACCTCTTCTGCAAAGGACAGGACATTCTGCTGCCCTCCAGCCCGCTGCTTTAGAAAGCCCATCTCAAAACCCTTACCTCTTTCCTGAACACTTCTTTGCTCTTCTTAGCCAGCTCACTCGAAGTGTCGGCTTCTGCTGTTTTGGGTTTTTTGGAAGACTGTGGGGGAGAAAAAAGTCAAACTGTCACTTTCTGACTTATAAACACAAAATACAAACCAAACCAAGATGGCCCCACGCTGCTGCAACACGAGAGACATTTCCCCATTCCCACCACTGATATTACAAGAATGTGGGGCTGGCCCAGCAGCCTCTCTTCCAAGTAATTTTGAGGAGTAAGAATTCCGATGACAAGGGAGGGTTATCACGTACCGCAGAAGTCCATCATTACTGGAGCACATGACTGGGCCTGAATGTCTTTTGTGAGTTAGAAGCCTGATCTGTTTCTGCATTAAGACTCCTTGTGCTCATCTGCAAGGCTCTGTATCAGCCTGCATCTCAGCACTCCTTGCATTCTACTCCTCCACAGTGCACCCTAAGCCCTGGCCACTCCTCTCAGAGGGCTTGTCTACACAGGGAAATTGACTGGCATAGCTACAGCACATTATTTACTCCAGTATGGCTATGCTGGTATAAGTCCGCTATGTAGACAAGCCCTCAGGCTCTTTTCTTCCTCCCACTTGCAATTCACTGCCGTTAAACATCCTACTCTTCTCCAGACATCTCAAGACTCACTGCTGCTGGCTCACTTTCCATCGCTATTCTCGGCTCCAGAGCTAGTTGTTCTCCCGCTCGTGCCTGACCACACTGAAAACAAGAAAGCACAAAATCGTAATAAAATGGATGATCTTTGCAAATCACTCATTTCCTCCTACCCATTTATTTCCCCAGCTTCCCCTCCTCCATGTCCTGTTCTTATGTGCTCTAACTCAGCATATGAGCTCCTCAGGCCAGGAAACGGATTTTCTCTCTTCTCCAGGGAGCTATATAAATAATCACCATCCAAAAGTGAAGAGAATGTTAAGGTTGTAGAGTCAAGCACTTGAAGGTTTGTATATGGCAGAATTAAGGAAAAGATAGTACGTGATCATGGAATTAGAGATGGTACCATAATGTATATGCACAAGGGAACTGAATCAACATGGCACAGGCCACCTTAATCTGGCCCCCATGCATGTATATATTATGGTACGGTCTAATCACATGATCACATACTATTTTTTCCTTAATTCTGGCATTTCCTAACTTTCGGGGGCTTGACTTTGCAATTTCAGTGTTTTTAACGATCTTGTAATTTCCTAATTAAAAAACAAAATAAAACAACATTTCTGTTTTCTCAGTTTATCGCGTGGAACCAGAATGACCCCCAACTCAAGTCATCAGCAAGGTTCAGACCATTGGATCCGCAGCATAGTTCTCTACCATTTGAGCTAACAGAGTAACTGGTAGCAGTAGCAGGTGATTAACTTCTGTGCGGGTCAGGCAGGGGGATGAGAGAGACACTTTGCCACTCAGTTTCACAGCCATTTGTCTCCAGCCTGCCTTTCACCCCCACAGTCTCTCTGCCTCTGCTCCTATCCACCTTCCAACCCTTTCCCCTCACCCTCTGGCTTCTAAAATCCCCTGCTTCTATTCCCCCTCTGCATTTGAGTCAGGATGTTTCCTCCTCCGCTTCCATGCTGCCTGAGCGCCAGCAACAGGAGCACAAGCACTGTGCTTTCAGTTCTGGTGCCCAGTGCCACAGCTGCCAGAGCAAGTCCGGATTCACAAGTCCTGCAGGCCTGGACTAGAGCACGCTCCGTTGCTCTGTGGTGAGGGTACACGCTATGTTTCATTAAGCATGCTCAGTGCAGACCCCATTAGCTGCCAGACTGAAATCTCTGCAGAGCACATGTAAACCAAGATTTTTTCAAAGGCTCATAACTTCAGAGGCCAAATTTGGAAAACTTTTCACATTGCAAATTCCTGCTGGAAGGAATGGAGCTTCTCAACGAAATGACTGTCAGAATTTTTTAAACCTGGGGGGGAAAAATGGCTACCACCCTTTCGTAACTGTTGTTCTTCGAGATGTGTTGCTCATGTCCTTTCCATGTCAGGTGTGTGCACGCTGCATGCGCCAGAAGTTTTTCCCTCAGTAGTATCTGTAGGGACCAGCTCTGGCATCTTCTGGAGTGGCGCCACCGCCTATGTGCCCGTATAAGGTGCGGCCCTTCAGTTCCTTCTTGCCAGAACTCTGACAGAGGGGCAGGTCATGGAATGGACATGAGCAACATCTCGAAGAACAACAGTTACGAGAGGTAAGTAACTGTTTTTTCTTCTTCGAGTGCTTGCTCATGTTTATTCCATGTCTTGTGACTCCCAAGGAATCTGAGGCAGGCAGGAGTTCATGGACGTGTCGACTGCACACAGCTCTGCCAAAGCCAGCGTCATCTCTGGCCTGCTGGGTGATGGCATAGTGGGTTGCGAAGGTGTGGACTGATGACCACGTCACGGCTCTGCAGATGTCCTGGATAGGGACATGTGCCAGGAAAGCTGCCGACTACACTTGAGCCCTTGTGGAATGAGCTTGGTGAAGGCACAGCCTGTGCCAGCTTGTAGTAGGTATGGATGCAGGTGGTGATCCAGGAGGAATTCACCTGAGAAGACACTGGGAGACCCTTCATTCTGTCAGCCGTTGCAATGAAAAGTTGAGTAGACCTGCAGAAGGGCTTGGTTCACTCAAGGAAGAAAGCCAGGGCATGCCTGACATCTAGTGTGTGTAGACGCCTCTCCTCGCTGGAAGCATGTGGCTTCGGAAGGAAGATATCCTGATGGACACGGAACTGTGATATCACCTTTGGCAGGAAGGCCGGGTGGCGATGCGGCTGGACCTTGTCCTTGTAGAACACCGTATACGGGGGTTCTGACGTTAGAGCCTTAATCTCGGAGGCTCGCCTTGCCGAGGTGACAGCTACAAGGAAAACAACCTTCCATGACAGATGTAAAATACAGCAGGAGGCTAAAGGCTCAAAGGGAAGGTCAGTGAGGCTGGTGAGGAGCAGGTTGAGATCCCATTGGGGAACTGGATCCCAGACCTGCAGGAAAAGTCTCTCAAGGCCCTTCAGGAACCTGATAGTCATTGCATGCGAGAAGACTGATTTACCTTGGATGAAAGGCCGATATGGCTGCCAGGTGCACCTTGATCGAGAGGGCAAGGTGCTGGTGCTTCAAGTGAAGCAGCTAATCCAGGATGGACTGTAAAGATGACTGAACTGGAGAAAGGTTCCGCTCCAACGCCCAGCAGGAGAAGCACTTCCACTTTGCCAGGTACGTAGCTCTGGCGGAGGGCTTTCTGCTTTCTAAGAGAACCTGCTGAACCTGACTCAAGCAGGCTTGTTCCTCAAAACTCAGCCACACAGCATCCATGCTGTGAGGTGCATGGAGGTGAGGTTCGGGTGCAGTAACCGTCCCAGGTCCTGCAAGGTCGGGAAGCGTCCATGGGGGTGTCACCGCTAAGTACATGAGCATGCCGAACCAATGCTGGCAAGGCAAGGCCAGGGTGGTTACAATGACTCTCACCTTGTCCCTCTTGATCTTCAAGAGGACTTTGCTGATCAGTGGGATTGGTGGGAAGGCCTACGTCAGGGCACCTGCCCATGACAGGAGAAAGGCATCGGATAGTGAGCTGCTGTCAGGACCTTGCAGAAAGCAGAACTGGCGACATTTTCTGTTCTGCCTGGTGGCGAACAGATCCACTTGGGGAGTTCCCCACCTCTGGAAGATCATCCTGATGACCTCCAAGTAGAGGGACCACATGTGGCGAGAGAAGAAGGACCTGCTGAGGCGATCCACCAGCGAGTTCTGGACACCAGGGAGGCACAGGGCTTCTAGATGGATAGAGTGCTGGATACAGAAATCCCACAGGAAAAATGCTTCCTGACAGAGGGCCGATGACCTTCCTCCTCCCCATCTGTTGACACAGAACATGGACGCCGCGTTGCCAGTCAATACTTGCACCACTTATCCGGACTGCTGGGGAAGGAACACTTCGCAAGCCAGACCGATGGCCATGAGCTCCTTGATGTTTATACGTAGGGACAACTCTTCCTCGGACCACAGGCCTGGAGTTCTTAGTGTGCCAAGGTGGGCTCCCCAGGCCAGGTCAGACACATCCAAGATTAGTGACCCCGGCACTCCCTCTGACATGTGACATGGGTTGGACCACCATTCCAGGGAGGTGAGTATATGTGGCGGAATCGGGAGGACCTTGTCCAAGTGATGCCTGGCTAGGGAACAGACCGACACCAGCCACATCTGGAGGGGGTCTGAGGTGCAATCGTGCATGCTGAACTATGTAGGTGCACACTGCCATGTGTCCCAACAGCCTGAGGCAGACTCGGGCTGCAGCGAGCAGGTGGTTGGTGACTTGGGCAATCAGGTCTGACATTGCTCTGAATCAGAGTTCTGGGAGGAAAGCCCTGGCTCGGGTAGAGTCGAGGACAGCTCCGATGAACTCTATCCTTTGCGCCAGGACTAAAGTTGATTTCTGTTCATTTATCAACAGCCCCAGCGCTTGGCAAGTGGCTTGCACAACTGTAATGCTGTGTTGAATGTGCTCCCTCGAGTGACCCCTTATGAGCCAGTAGTCTAGGCATGGGTCTGAACCCCCCGGCATCTGAGGAAGGCTGCAACCACCGCCATATATTTGGTAAAACTCTTGGCTCTGTGGCCAGGCCAAACAGGAGCACTGGCCCGAGGGCACTGTGACCTCCTCGACCTCTGAACCTGAGGAGGAAGGGTCCTCCCTTGGGGACCCAGGCGGTGCCACTCCTGCCTCCATCTCCCTACCATACTGGCCCTCCCGGCGCTTATCACTTGGGGAGTGGTCCTGGGATTTCGGTGCTCGGTGGATCAGTGATGGTAATCTGGTGATCGACGCCTAGAGCTGGGGGATCGGTGCTGGGGCTCTGGCGACTAGGGGGGGGAAACATGGAGATCGTCGTCATGGCTCCGGGAACCAGCGTCACTAGTCCAGCGACCAGCATTGCAATTCTGGAGAATGGTGGTGTGGTTCTGGAGACTGACACCACGGCTCAGGGACCAGCACTGTTGCTCCAGGGACCTATGCTGCTCCTCTGGAGGTCTGCACTGAGTCCAGAAAATGGCGCCACACTTCCAGGGACTGTTGCAGAGAACTCTGGCAGGTCTCAGCGGGTTCAGGAGATTGCTGCCGTGACACCACCTTTTCCTTACAGGACATCGGGGAGCACCCTCTCCCGGTGTGCTTTCTCTGCTTCTTAGCAGGCACCGGGGATGGAGATCGGTGCCAGGCAGATGTCGGCGCTGATGGCATGCTTCGCATGGATGCTGGTGCTTGGCACCCAGTCCGAATGGGCTGGCTCCCTGAGGAACGCTCTTAACCTTATGTCCCGCTCCTTCTTGGTTCGCGGCTCGAAGCTTTTACGGATGTGACACTTGTCGCAGACGTGGGTTTCCCCCAGACACTTTAAGCGGCTCTGGTGGGGATTGCTGCTGGACATAGGTTTCTTGCAGCGCTCACAATGTATGAAGCCCAGGGACCGGGGCATGCCCCATCCCTGGACTAAGACCCTTAAGGGACTAACTAACCTGTCTCTATAACTACTCTAAAAAAACTAATAAAACTACAAGAACTATCGTCTGACAACTACGTACACTTAGAGAGAACCACCGGTAGATTCGCTTGCCAAGGCAAGAGAACATTCCAGCACTGCTACCGGAGATACGAAGGAATTGAATGGAGGAGGAGCTGGCCACACCCCTTATACCAGCGTATGCATGCATGACTTCAGAGGGCGCCAGAGCCGGTCCGCTATGGATACCACTGAGTGCATATGGCAAGCACACACACCTAACGTGGAATGGACATGAGCAAGCACTCGGAGAAGAACAATGTATTTTCTCTTATCTAGTTTTCAGAAGTGGCTGAACCATCTTAGCTGAAACTTTCAAAAACAATTCAGCCTGAAGCAGCCACCCAGCACAGAAAACTGCAGCCCAAACAGTTAAAGGTTGGCAAAGTTATAAACAACTGTCTTATAACAGTGTTAGCCAACCTGAACTTTAGGTATAGCTAGCACTCCGCCTGTAACAAACGGCAGATCTGTTACACCAATAATGAACATCACTTTGATTCCAAGGGGAAATACTGTCCTGTTTCAAAGGGTCTTGTGCTCAGGAGCACACACATATATTTTCATTCTGTTCACCGTTTGGAAGTCCCATGCTGTGCAATCAGAGGCAAGTTTTCAGTATTGCCTTTCATGCTACAGGACACCAGGGAGACAGTAGTGGAAATATCCATAGGGAATCCAAGACTGGATCAGAAAACTCCAGGAAACCATATGCCCCTTATGGCATACATTTTTCAGTGGAATGTGAACCTGGTTTCCCTGCTAATGGATCACTTTCAAATAGCAAGAGGAGCCTATGATTGCTGTTGCATGGGTGAAGCATGCCAGGTTCAAGTCTGCTATTAAGAAAATCCATGCAGGACACGCTGATTCTACGCAAACTCCTCTGTCGCAGTGTCACTGAAACATTGGAAATGCTCTGCTGTGTCGGAGGGAAAAGGCAGCAATGAATAACAGAGCAGAGGGGGTCTGGGAGAAAGTCCTCCCACTCCCGCGAAACAGGGTTTGTCTGCAAGGGACATTAGAGTGCAGCAAGCCAGCATGTGAACCTACAGCGCACTAGCCGTAACATCCCACATGGACACTGCTAGAGTGCACTACGAGCTCTGTAGTGTGCTTTGAGGCACTCCCATTTCAAAACAGCAGTACGTCAAAGTATACTGCAAAACCTTCAGTGCATTGCATCCCATGTGGACACTGCCACAATTGCGTGACAGGCTAAAGCACTGTAGATTCACACCCAGGTTTCCTGCACACCAACATCCCATGTAGACAAGCTCACATCTTCCATGGAAAAAGCTAAAATTTGCAAGCCTGGCTACTTGAACACAACTGGTTAATTCAGAGAGACCTAATTCAGGTTCTCTGTGGATTACTGTGGTTAGCATTATTAGTGCTCAAGTATGTTTAGCTAGAGGACAGGAGGAGGAAATTGGAAGTTTTTTTCTCATTTTATTTCATGCATGTTAACGTGCTATTACAAATGCAATTATGATTCTAAATTTCTTTCCTTAACCTTCAGCACCATGGCTGCTTTCGTTTCTGGGGCTTAAAGCTCTTCTCACTGTTTACAGGATGGGTCTGCCCCACTTCCCCAATACTTCCCCCCATATTTTTGTGGAAGGGAGAGATGTCAATGCTTGAAGCTATTAGACAGCACTGGCTTACAATCTGCCAACTATATAGACCTGTGGGGTGCATTATTTTATGATAAATGTTTCTAAAGTTTTGTTTTTAAAGGGATATTATGTTTATACAAAGGCTCAGCACGGCTCTCCTTTCGTAATCAATGGGACTATTCACTGAGACACTACCTAAAGCTATCTTAGAAAAAGGACCAAAAAAATGGATTAGATGGCATGTAATACTCCATCTAAACTCCCCAGGTTTAACACGCTTTACATAGCATTCAACTCTCCTGCATAATGTTTTCAAACAAGTGGCATCATTCTGTGCATTACACTACCAGGAAGAGAGGAACTATTTATTATTTTACAGAACCCAAAGGTATGCTAGGCTTTTCACAATGCAGGGAGAAAACCCAGCCCTTGCTTCGAGGTTTGCTGGTGCTTGACACAACCAAGTAGGGACAACAAACAGTAGTGAGGGATGGGGCAGGGAAGGGTGAGAGCTGTATAGCAATAAGAGGACATGGTTATCTGGACTGGTCATGCTCACCTCATGGAGGTTCAATAACCAGGTTAGTGGGTTTTTGGGAGGTTTCTTTGTTTTAAAGTTAGCGGTTATCAGAAATTACGGAGTCATTGTGGGCACTGTAGACATCCTGCAGTTAACCCAGGGCCTCTCACTCCACTGAAATGTAAAACAACTGACATGCAAGCTAGACACACAAGAATCACTCCCACCCATTACCCAAGTGCAGCTACCTCGGGGTAAAATGCAGCAGCTGTAACTGCACAAGGCAACGCTACCCAACAGTCCAGTGGAAATGGTGAAGAAGAATGGGGTACTCAATTGAAATTGCCAGGGTCATTTAGGGAGACAGGTTGCTCCACCTGGAATTTGACCAGGCACCCAGATTAATACGCATTCTCTTACATTCCTAATTCAGGATAGGAGTTCCCAGCTTCACTCTGGCATGCTCAGAGCCCCACCCAGATGGCTCACCAGCAACCCTATGCTAGGAATAGCTGGAGTAGATCCAAGAGTACCATATATCTTTGTTTGATGTCTCCATATAAATACATCTGAAAGTGCGTGATATCTGACTGAAGAGTGGTAAACGCTTTTAAGCCAACCCAATGGTGCAACTCAGTAGCGAACGAAGGGTAGAGTTTGAATCTGGGATCACAAAGCAGTGGGAGCTGGGAGTGTCTCAGAGATGCTCAGTTCCTCATGTGCAACAAACTGGTGACAGAAGGATGCTTTGTGGAAAACGTGAGACATTTTAGTTTGCATTGTGGCACTTTGGGGGATAGGAGAGGCTGGTGGCTCATAGGCAAGAAAAACAAACTGGACCAAATTGGAGCAATGTGTCCTGAAATGCTACACAAGGAGTTCTTTGACTCCACCTGTTTTCTCCCTTCTAGTCTGTGAAGGGACAATTAATCTGTTGACATAAGTTCCTAAAAACTTAAAAATGAGAGCTCATAGTCTGAAATATCAGGTTGCCATATGGAAAAATCACATTTCATTGCAGCACCAGGATCCAATATTAACAGGTATGGCACACAGCCAGCTTATACTGCGTTTTATATCACCACTAGCACAAAGACATGGGAAGTCAGACTGGCGTGCTCTCAGACATTTGGCAGGGCCATTTTCATTTCATTTTACATCCCCGTAAATCTGACGTGCTGAGACGGAGCTGGCCTTGAGGGAGCCGTGAATCACCTGGACCAAGAAGAAAAGGAGACGCAGTATGCAACAAGCACGTTTTATCTCCGCAGGTTTTTTTAAATACATGGGGTGCTGGAGTCTAGTTTGCTTTGGGTCTGTTCAGCCAAAGTCCAGCTTTATCCACTCCTCTAACCAAACCTGGATATTTGGCAGTAGCTGCCAGCCATTTATTAGCGAAGTAGTGCCAAAAATACCTTCGGAAAGGGCCTTGCTAAATCATCTTGATTTTACATTCGACATGGACACCATCCGGACCAGTTAATCACTCAAAAGCAAAACAGGATTTTCAGATGAGGTTAATTAATGGTCCTGTGAAGTTAGTATGCCCTAATGATAAAAAAGTCAGGGCTTTAGTGCAGATCTTTACCTTGAGAGGCATCTGTTCCTCTCTCTTTCCTTAAAAAGTAACTCTTGCTGGTTTCAGTCTGGGATCTCTCGCCAATTAAAATTTCAAAGACAGAAGCAAGAAACAGGTAACCGTTTTTAATAACCCATGCACTACTTTAACCAGCTTAAGTAGTACGCAATGCAAACTGGTCCTGTCTGTTGTATACAAATACTATAAGACTCAGATTTGTTGAAATTCAAAGATATAGCTACAGTTGCATTTGGCAAGTTCCAAGGGACACTATTCACTTACCTATTTGAACTAATAACTGATATCAAGAAGGTTGAAGTGTTAAATGCCTATTTTGCTTCAGTCTTCATTACAAAAGGTTAATGGTGACCAGATACTCAACAAATTAATACTAAGAACAAAGGGGAGGGGATGCAAGACAAAATAAAGAGAGAACAGGATGAAGAATATTTAGATTAGCTAAATATATTTAAATTGGCAGGGCCTGATGAAATTCATCCTAGGGTACTTAAGGAACTAGTTGAAGCAATCTCAAAACCATCAGCAATGATCTTTGAGAACTCATGGAGGACCGTGGAGGTCCCAGAGGATGGGAGAAGTGCAAAAATAGGACCCATCCTTAAAAAGGCGAACCAAGAGGAATTACAGACCAGTCAGCTTAACTTCGATACCAGGAAAGATACTGGAACAAATTACTAACAATCCATTTGTAAGCACCTAGAGAACAACAGGCTTATAAGGAATAGCCAGCATGGCTAAAACAAATCATGCCAAACTATCTAATTTCCTTCTTTGACAGAGTTACTGGCCTAGTGGATTGGCAGGGAGGGGGGCATGAAATGGAAGCAGAAGACGTGATTTATTTTGATTTTGCTAAGGCTTTTCACACAGACCCACATGACATTCTCATAAGCAAATTAGGGAAATGCAGTCTAGATGAAATAACTATGAGGTGGGTGCACAACTGGTTGCAAGACCATACTCAGAGTAGTTATCAACAGTTTTCTGTCAAACCGGGAGGGTGTATCTAGGGAGGACTTATGGGGGGGGTCAGTCTTGAGTCTGATATTATTCAATATTTTCATTAATGACTTGGATAATGGAGTAAAGAGTATGCTTATGAAGTTTGTGGATGACACCAAATTGGGAGAGGTGGCAAGCGCTTTGGAGGACAGGATTAGAATTCAAAATGACCATGATAAATTAGAGAATTGGTCTGAAAACAAGATGAAATTCAACGAAGACAAATTCAAAGTACCTTACTTGGGAAGGGAAAAAAAAATCAAACGCACAGCTACAAAATGGGGAACATAACTAATGGCTGAAAAGGATCTGGGAGTTATAATGGATCACAAATTGAGTATGAAGCATCAATGCGAGGCAGTTGTGAAAAAGTCTGATATGCTGCAGTGTATTAACAGGAGCACCATATGCAAGACATGGAGGCAACTGTCCTGCTCTACACTTGGCACTGGTGAGGCCTCAGCTGGAGTAGTGTCCAATTCTGGGCACCACACTCAAGGAAAGACGTGGACAAACTGAAGTGAGTCCAGAGGAGAGCAACTAAAATGACAGAAGGTTTGGAAAACCCGACCTATGAGGAAAGGGGAAAAACCTGGGCATGTTTCGTCTTGAGAAAAGATTGAGGGGGACCGGGTGACAGTCTTTAGCTATGTTAAGGGCTGTTATAAAGAGGACAGTGATCAACTGTTCTCTGCGTCTACTGAGGATAGGGCAAGAAGTAATGGGCGTAATCTGCAGCAACAGAGATTTAGGTTAGATATTAGGAAAAGCTTTCCCTCTATAAGGGTAATTAAGCGCTGGAACAGGCTTCCAAGGGAAGTTGTGGAAACCCCTTTAGTGGAGGTTTTTAATAACAGGTTGGACAGACACCTGTCAGGGATTGTCTAGGTTTACTTGTCCTGCCTCAGTGCAGAAAGCTGGATTTGATGACATCTCAAGGTCTCTTCCAGTCCTACATTTCTATGATTTTATTCCTTAGATGCATGAACACTGCTTGCTTCATGGAAGCAGAAAGATAAACAAGACGAGAATCATCACAGCCCTGAATATATTGATTTGAAATTTCTAAGAGCATTCTGCTGTGAAAAGAGGGAGCCAGCCAGCCAGACACACTGAATCACCACCCAGTATACCATTCTTTATGTTAAAATGCAGTAAAGCAGTTTCTGAGCATGCCATGCTGTTAGACAGTGACCAAAAGCCATTGGTCTTCTCCAGGCCCTTGCTGACACACCCAGCTGGAAAGTAATGCAATGCAATATTAATATCTACTCCACACGGAAGGCAACAAAAACCACTGCTCCTGCCAATCTTGCTCTACACATGAGTAACTCTTAGGCCTGCGGCTGCTCCCTTGCCTGGGATCATTTTTCTGAGCATAAGCAGATTATTACAAACAAGCGACTCACCCCATTTTGGCAAGGGCCATATAGATACTGGAGAACCAGCAGTTTTGACCACACAATCCTACCTCCATGTTGCGCAGATGTTATGCTGACTACACAGCTTACAGTCTGAATTACACAACAGTGGAGGTGAGCTCAGGGAATAATAGACAATCAAAGACTTCAGCCTTAATTTCTCCCTCTAGTAAATGACTAATGTTTTCTCTTGCCCAGCACACCCTTTCCTACCTTGCCCACCCGTACCTGGCACATCCCTGGCTTTTAGTAGATTTGTAAGCATGTTAAGTGAAAAGTCAGCTTGCACATCACACATGAAGGAATGGCATAACATTCCTGAACTGCTGCCTCTGAGTATATTTAGAGCTGGATGACACAGGCCTTCAGATCTGAGGGACGATATGCCCCCTGGTTCTCCCCCCCCGCAGCCCTCCAGAGTATAACTGCATAGCCATGGCTTGTTAATTGCTGCTACGGACCAGCGCCTGGAAGCTTACACAGGACACTGCATACACCATTTTGGAGAGAGCAGGCGAACATGGTGGCAAGTTTTAAAACAACACTTACTGAGAGGGGTGGATTAAAAGAACGATTGAGAAATACATTCCACAGGTATTGCTGGCTATTTTGAACAAGGGCTAACAACAAATCTGAATACGTATTCCTGTCTACAGCAAACAGTGCACTGGTCCTTGAAACGCAACCTCTTACAGGAGTGTTTCAAAGTTAACATTCTGGTAGAGCCTAATGAAGTGAAAAATGGTGAACAATACTTCGCACTTCTCTGTAAACCTGAATGCACGATTACTACTGTCCACATTTTACAGATGGCTAAACCGAGGCACAGGGTGAGGACGTGACTTACCCAAGGTCATCCAACAGGTGAACGGCAAGGCGGGAATAGCACCTCCATTCTCCTGCCTCCTAAATCCAGTGCCCTAGCCCCACTGTACCAATGCAAGTGCTCCTTTTTTTTTTAGAATCAAAGCAAATACGACTTTTCTCCCCCAAACCAAAAGAGTTTTGAACTTATTAAAAGAATGTGTACACATTTGCAAGGAGGTGGGCTTTTATATTCGGAAGCAAGACGTAAGTGTTTTGTAATAAAATGAATGCTGGGTTTAAATAACATTTTCACATAGAAGTGAGGCAGTTATGGGCTTTTAAGTTTTATTGTTGAGAGCTTTCTTAAACAAAGTGAATTAGTGTTAGTAACTGTATATTCTACTTGCTGGCTGAACATCAAAGCTCATTCATTTCCCTCATCTATGGTACCCAGATCAAAGGGTTAATAATGAAGAGCAGATGAGTTAATTTTGATCCTCTACAAAGCACAAAAGGTAAATGAGATACCACATAGAGAAAATCCAGAGAACAGACTATAGTCAGATTTCACAACGGAGTCTATGTATGTTTGGAAAAATCTACTTGCATCTAGGTATCTGATTGTGTCAGTAAACACAGGCGGGAGGTTATATTGCTGCCAAAAAGACAAATCCCGAAGTGCAAATTACTCCATACCCTGCTGCTGGAACTGGCTTCAAGCCAACTCTCTTGGTACAGAATTCAGCCTATTTTCCCCCCGCATGGCAACTCAACATCATGTTCAAACTAATGCAACCAGAGCCTCTTTGATGGGCACTTTTATGAACTGAGAATTAATAATTAAAGCCAAATTTGAAGTCTGCAGTGCCACGCTAAGGCTGGTTGTTACCCTCCAGAGCTAGCAAAGCTTCTCAAATAACACATAATTACAGACTCCAGCCGGTATGTGCCACAACTTGATTTAGTGGGCTGCAAGTGGTTCCAATAAAATGCATCATTTACAGAACGAAGCCCAAGTGCAGTGGTAAGATTCTGCATTTGGTGGTACAGCCAAAATACAATAATGTGGCTTGACACTGAGGAATGTTTTGGGGCCATGTGTTGTAACAGTAACATTTTAAGATCCACAGGGCCAAATGACGCTCTCACCCTTACATGTAAATTTTGAGTCACTACAGTGGGGTCACTACAAATGACAACAGAATTTGGCCTGTAGTATTTGAACTTTTGAATATTTTTATATCAGTCTTTGGTGCAACAGTAAACCGAACAACTGTGACACCTTACATGTATGAAGATAATACATGGTATTTACTCTTAGATTTTAAGAAGTGAACAAGGGTATGTCTCTCCAACTGCAAAGAAATATTTAAAAGAGACTAGTTGGGGAGTGGAGCAGGACTCTTCTGATTTTAAGACAAGCTCTGTCGTTACACCCTGAACCTGTAGCTATCAGACGTGAACAAATAATTATTGTCAGGTATTTCAGTGGTCTGCTCTAAACTGTGATGTCTCAATTCTGACATGCATCCTAGCCAGTTTCCCTCTATGATCCTTCAACACTTTATGCAGAGGGAAAAGAGTAGTTAGCATCCTTCTGTATCAAGCACCTTACAAGGGAATTTGCTCACAAAGGGAAACTGATGAGCATTGCAGGATCTTAGTTTTGTTTAGCACCCAGCTCCATTGGCAGCTGTGTGCCATTGGGGTTGTCTTCAGGGTGGTATCTAGATATCATGATTTTTGCCCTACGGATGTCTAACCTGGTAGTAGCCAATAGCATGTTGAAGCGTGTAAGGGAAATAACGTATATATTTTAAATCTGTACAGCACAAAAAGAAGGATCCACGCTAACGTTTTTTCTTCAATATCCAAGAGAAACATTTACTCTGTCCTAGTACACGTATGTGTTACTCTGTCTGGTAGTGTAAATGTATTAGTCACAATGCCAGTGGTAACCACTTCATTGCTGGCTCCCCCCACTGCAACGTGCTGGGCTGCTGTCATCCATTAGCATCCTGCTGAAAGCAATGGAGTATCAGAATGCACCTGATACATTCACCAGCACAGCAGCTGCATTCTGTCTATACAGGCTTGGAGGCCCAAATGTTCCAAAGCATGCAGCACGTACTCAAAGCCCAACGAGCGCGCACAGGAAGGGATGTGCGTGTCAATCCCTGCCTCACAATGCGTGTGAAGGTCTGACACGCAACACGTAGTTCTTCCATTGTGCTTTTATCCATAGATCTCAAAAGGCTTCATAAAGGAGTGCAAATATCATCAACACCATGTTACAGATAGGGAAACAGACACAGAGATAGGCCCTTGCCCAAAGACAGGTGAGTGGCCGAGTGGGGAAGCAAACCCAGATCTCCTGAATCCCACCCCAGTGCTATCAACTGGGGCACTGCAGAAAAATTGAGCCAAATGGCTGACAACAGTGAAGTGCTTAATAGCCCCTTGCATAAAAATCAATGGGTTATGTCATGGGTATACAGGATTTATTTATTAATAGAAAGCCTCCTGAGGTGACGCTATGACCCATCTTGTGAGTGGGCGGTGATTTTAAACCATCACTTCTGTGTTACTTCTCTTTGGACAGAGTGTTTTGAAATGGGTACATCCAGCAGCCTGTCTTGGAACGACAAGTCCAGAGTAAAAACTGAGCAACCTTTTGAAAAGATGCATTTTCTTTCTCTGATAGGTAGAGCACAGCCCAGCTGTGCCTCACACCCCACCTGGTGAGAGCACCGTAACATTGTGGTTGCTCAGGCCTAAAGGGAACCCGGGGACAATAGGGAAGGACCAGCTCATTTCTTGCCCCCTTCTGATGTGGATCTTGGGCACTGGTGGCCCACCAGCCAGCCCCAGAGCAACTTCTCTGAGTTCCTCCCTGCCACTGAGCTCGGGACAGGGGAAGCAGTGCTGGCTCCACAGCCCTTTGGAAAATCACTGCCTCATCACACGTGGCTGAAAATTGATCCCATACCCACAATCTTTGCAGCCACAAAGGACTATGGGATACAGGGGGCACCAGAACAAATCTTCGGCCATTTTGTTGTGGGTTGTGGTCCAAAAATAGCCGAGAACCGTTAAAATATTCTAAGTGAAACTATGAATTTAATCTTTTATAGTAGCCTCTCCCACCCTTCACACCTCCGCTACTTCCAAAAAATAATACACCTTTTACAACCTTCCTAAAATTATTTGTAGATTTTTTTCTCCTAGATACACTGTAGAAGTGTCCTCGAATGGGGGAATGCAATTTCATATAAACAAGAGAATAAATAATATGCTACAAAGAGCAACGCAAGTTAGGAACATGCGTTTACTCAAAATCTCTATGTGTTTTCACATGAATGTACCTTTTGCAGTGTAAATTAAATAAGTGTGCTTTGCCGGCCCTGCTGTTTTCCCAGTGCTGCCAATTCTCGTGGTTTTATGACAAATCTCATGATATTTGGTGTTTTTCTTAAAGTTCCAGCCTCTGGAGTCAAATGATTACTTGAGACTCTCATTTAAAAAGAAGTTTCTAGCCCTTACGATTGCACAGAAAGCCTGCAAATGTGACCTGAATGAGTCTTACAAGCTCAGACACCGGATGACAAAGAAAAGGAGTCCAGAATGATCACTTTTAAAAATCTCACGCTTTTAAGGCACGCATAATTCTGGGGGGTATGGCTCATGATTTTTGAATGCTTAGGGGTGCCAAGACTGCTTTCCTTTTGTGAAAAGTGATATTGGGGACCTCTCACTAATGGAAGAAAACCCTTACACTTCTATTACCAGCCTGCACAGCTCATTTTCTGCATATTTCCAGCTTGGTCTATTTTTGACATGCAGCTGGCTATTTTAATGACTTTAAGGGGGAAGGGGGCGTGGTGTGGCATACAATACAAAAGCAATAAAGCTTCCAGAGAAGGTTCTTTGAATGGCAGGTTAAACGAGATACAGTATCCTTCATTCCAAGGACTCACATGATATGGCCCAACTAACAACCAACAGGTAACTGTTTGCTCTGATTATCAACTCTAAGAACAACCTTTTGCCACCTTTGTTATTTCTCTAAGGTTTCTATAATCCCTTAGTACCCTGAAAATGAGTAAATTTCCTTCCATGTTCTGCACACAGGGACAGAAAATGATCTGAGACTGAACATTAGCAGAGTTGAAATGCATTTGTCTGGTAGTTATATTTAATACCAGAACAAACAGCTCCTCAAAGCAAAAGCGTTGAAAGAAGCTTCCACTGATTCTGGCTTGGAGAAAACGGAAAGGGATGGAAAGCCACTGGATCCAGTACCCAATCAGAAAATGCTTCACATTTCTACAGAGCCTTCTATGCAGGGTTCTCATGGTACTTCTCTAACCTTAATGGATTAAGCCTCACCACCCTCCTGGGAGGTAGGTAATAGGTCCTTTTTACAGGTGGGGAAACTGAGACACTGAGGTTAAGTGACTTGGCCAAAGTCACTGTCATAAATACAACCCAGAACTCCTTTGCTCTCAGTCCTCGTTAACCACAAGACCAGCCCATCCCTTGTTTATCACCCCAATCCTTACTGACAGCTGGCATGAAGAGAAACCACAGATGTCTCCCATGACAGACCCCGTTAGCATGAGGGAGAAAATGTATAAATACAAGCACATGCACAGAGTATGTGTACAGTAATAGACAGAAAAAGCAAGCAATACCTTATAAGCATTTGGTGTACCTTCTATGCTTCCATCTTGAGACATTAATGGATCCTGGGGGAAAAAACAAAGGTGGGGGGATTTTTTTCTAAAAAATCTTAAGTTGAGATGCTATACACAAAATGCATTGGAAGACCATGGCCTTTTACAGAGGTGATATTATATGAAGCAGGGAGTTGGGATGAGCTTTTAACCACATGGGTGAGTAAGTGCAAGAGACCAGGAGTGAAGATTTTTGGGCAATGTGTTATTTACTCTGACAACTATGAACTAGGAAACTGACATCCTTAAGGGTTAAATTTGGGGGTGGAAGAGGGAGGACAGAACTTTCTTGGCAGCTGGTCCAAAACTCTAGAACTCCCTTTAGGAGGAGATGATAATATCCACAGATCTTATTCTGGTTCTAATTACTCCAGCTACATTCAGTAGTGGCAAGTTTTCATGATGAAGGGCTTGTCTATCATGGGGATATTTGTACTGGTGTAGCTATGAGAGGGCAAACACCCAGCATAACTGTGTCACACAAGTGGGAAATCAGCACTTACATTGGCATAACTTACCCTTGTTCAAAACAGAATCAACCCCATGCATCTACACTGGAGGGTTTGCGCTAGGATAACTATACCAGTACAGAGATCCCCAGTATAGATATGACCTACATCACACAATAGTTGGTGGTGTGGATGGAAGAAATACCTACATTAAGTCACAGAGGTGCTTGAAAAATTCAAGTTAAAATAAGTTGTTGTCCTTCTTTTACTTTGTGCCCAAAGACAACTGCATTAGAAATCTCCAGCTGGACAGTTCATGCAGTTGCTTTTCACACCTAGGGAGCTGGGGTTAGATCACAAGTTTGACAATAATGTCTTAGCTGCTAATGACATTTTGTTAGAAACAAAAAGCCCACTAGACAGTTGATAGTCTCTGTTTAAGAGGTGCCCAGGACTGAAATACTAAGCTGTTACTGCCAGTCAAGTAAGATACAATAGCTTCACCACTGGGCCGAGGAAGATGAGAACTGGGACTAGAATCATGGTGTTGCATGTCAAGAATGAAGTGCATTTGCAAACACTTGTCAGGAATGGTCTAGCTATTACTTAGTCCTGCCTAGAGTGCAAGGGACTAGACTAGGTGATCTCCTGAGGTCCCTTCAGTCCCACACTTCTTTGATTCTGTGGGAATGGCAGGGGGCAAAAGAACCTTGAGACTGGAATGGCAAATACTGCAGTAGGCCAGAGCTGTACAGGGATGAAGCTTTGTAACTACACAGGATCAGAATCAATGAGAGGTTAAAGACGAGATGAGGGACCACCAGGAGAAAGTGGAAAAGCAAAGCTTGGTGCAGTTGTCTCCCACAAGCTTTGTCTATTGCTGGTCTGCAGTCCAACATGTCAAGATATGCATACAGCATCAGTTCTTTGAGTCTGACTCTTAGCTGATCTGACCATTTCCACTCACACACATAAGTAAGAAAACTGAACTGCTGCAAAACTCCTAAGGCACGAGGTCCTACTCTCGATCAGCCAATAAATACAAAATAGTTCAAAGAATTTCTTAGATTGTCTAATTTATTGAGAGGGCTTCTCTGCAGAGAGCATAAAGAAAAGATCACTTTCTACACTTACTACTATGCAAAAATGGGATCCGAGTTTGGTTTTGGGTTGGGAAAGTGATGTTTTGGGCATTAATTGATTTGCTTAACTGGAGAGCTGTTTGAAAAATATGAACATCTTGCATAAAAAACTTCTCTGTGTTTACCAAAACTTTAAATTTAATTTTTTTCAACCAGTTGTTAAGCTGACTAGAAAACAGGATGAATTTGTCACTGAAATTTTCTCTAAACAATCACCCATTTTTTAAAATCAAAATTTCAATGTAAAGTTTTGTCAATAATTCAAAATCCCGTTCTGCTTAAACGTTCATGTTGCAATCTTAGATCCGATCTACACTACAGATACAAATGTGTTTTTCAAACCAATACGTGACACTCCTCTGACCCAGTTACATGGTTGTGTCCTCACAACAGGGTTTTCCCATGACACAAATGTGTCAACGCCTATTTGTTCTACGCCTAACATCTTACCTGTGTTTGCATCGCTGCACAGGGGGAAAAAAATCTGTGCAGCAGTCTCACAGCCTCATTAGCGGACAGGTTCTGGAGGACACGCAAGCAGAGTAGCACCAGAATCACACAAGGCAATATACTTTATGGTGTCCTACCGTAGGGAGAACTGGGAGGAAGGAGGACTGGCCAAACCAACTGCCTAGATACAATCAGTGGGTCCTGTGTGCACTTCAAAACACAGTGTGCCAAACCAATTATATGTAGACAACCATGCACCAGTCTAAGCCTATGGCAAGGGTAAAACATTTAGCTGCCATGGATACTAACAAACAAAGTATTAACCATGTTGTATGTGGACACAAACCATGTTCAAAACCAGCCATAACCCTACCTGGTTACAGACTCAATCTGTAGCATAGACAGGACCCAGCTGAAAAGGAAGGAAGGAAGGGAAGGAACACGCAGAACAGAGATGAGTTTGTTTTGTTTGTTTAAACCAAAGAAAATAACAATGTGCAGCTGAAACCCGCTCAGAGCTCCCTGCAGTGGAATCTTGGATTCTTCCCCGGAGAACCATTCATGGCTCCTGTGCCTCAAACATGAGCCTTTTCTGCACAAGATGAAAGCAAGCTGCTCTGCTTGTGAGAGCTGGCATTGGCTGGCATTTTGGAAGGGACATGCCAAGGCTATTCTTAGCACCTGCCCTCTTCTGAAATGAAGATTGAGGCAAGGAAGAAAAGAGTCTCTTGTGTCAAATAAGCACAGCAGGGGGAATTATTAAATGAACACTGACAAGTGGTTTAGTCACACAGATGAACCCAACTTGACAATGGTCCTAACCAACAGGAAATAATTTAGCTGTGCACAGAAGGCCTTAGATGAACTCACTGTCTCATTACTCTCTCCCTCATTCTCCATCCCCCCTACTCCTTTCTATTGTTGGTTTCACCCACTGCTTGCCTTACGTTAAATTATAGATTGTCTTTTCCCTCTGCTTAGACAGCACCTAACACGATGTGGCTCTGATCCAGTGCACCTGGAATACAAAGAGCATGTACTACAGCAGTTTTTAAACTTCTGATAGGATGGTAGTTATACTGCAAGTTACATTTTACATATGAAAATTTAAAATTACAATTTAAGGATCAAAATACTCTTAAATCTACCATCCTGGTGCCAAGAAATTAAAATCAACACGAACAACTTTTGTTTTGCTTCAAATCTACAGACAAATATTTTGCAGCCCAGTGGCTCTCTAGTAGCTGCAAGCTAGCAAATACTACTCCCCAGAACTGTGAGGGTGAAGGGACTGTTGCACATGTTCCAGATTTGGCAAATCAAAAATGATACATAAGCTGAAGTTAAAACATGATCATCTTGGTTAATTGCAGCTGGTTTTGGAACATGCAGGATGGATTGAAGTCCGTGCTCATCAAATGAAAGAATCAAATCAGAGGGAGAAAAAAATCTCAAGCTGCAAAAGCTGCGAGAAATAAAATTAATTTTAACTTTATTATCTTTAATCTCAGTGTATTTTTTCTTTTAGTACAGAAACTTGTTTAGATTTCTTTTTATTGCAGAAGTGCCTAGGAGCCCTAGACATGGATCAGGACGCCACTGTGCTAGGCACTGTACAAACACAGAACACAAAGACAGTCCCTGCCCCAAGGAGCTTACAATCTACATATAACACAAGAAACAACAGAGGGATAGACAGACAGACCAACATGGGAGTACAAGGAAATGAGACAACATTGGTCAGTATCATTGGTAGTGGTCTCTGCACACTAGCAGCCTAGCTGTTGTCACTTTTCTGACAGGCTTCACAGCAAAGGAGAGTTCTGAGGAGGGTGTTGGAGATGTTGATGGGGAACTTCTCCCGGGAGCGAGCGGCAGCGTGGGAGAAAGCACAAAGGTGCTTGTTTGAAAATGTAACAAGATGACAATGGAGGCTAGCATCATAGGCCTATCAGAGGGGGAGCTGATCTTTCAACACTGAATGAGAAATAATAGGGAGGGTAGGGATAGGTCGTGAATGGCCTTGAAAGTGAAGACAAGTAGCTTATGTCTGATACAAGAGAGAAGAGGGAGCCAGTGAAGAAATGCAAAGAGAAGGTGACATGGTCAAAGCAGGGCTAGGAAAGTGGTCTTTGCAGCAGCCTTCTGAATGGATATCAGCGGGGCATGACTGCCTTTGTCAAGGCCAGAGAGAAGGACATTGCAGACAGTAACTGAAATGCGAGAATCACAGTTGTATTAGAAACAGTATCAGAGGCTTGTATTTCAGCACAGGACACAGGATTTGTTGTTTACATCACTCCAAGGTCTTCCTAATTGACAAATAAGCTGTACCTTGATTGGATTCCTGCCTAGCAGGAAAATGGAGTGCACGTACACTCCAGTGCTGCACACTGTACCCGTAATATGTAATACAAAAAAAGAGCACTGACGAGATTCAGATTCCTTAATCTTGTATCAGTGGGCGATGGGTTAAATGGAAATGCTGTAGAGCTGAGTTAACAGCACCAGCTGGTCTTGAGGAGCAAGAGGGGCAAAGAAGATGGTAGTCAGGAACCTGAGAGAAGGAAACAGCGGGAGAAAGGTCAGGGTTGTAAATGAAGAGGAGATGAAACGGAAGAGACTAGCACGTGAGGGAGGGAACAGGTCAACGTGGTCAGTTGAAAGGGAGATACTGGGAACTGGAAGGTAGGAGCACCAAATACACCAAGAAAGTCAGAAGGGGGACCCCATGCCTGTTGATGTCCTCCACCTTCTTTTAAAGGAAGACAAGGCAAACAAGAAGAGAGAAGGAACCACCACGTTACTGCAACTATTGGGTAGCCTTCTAGAACTGTAGCTACAGGAGACATTAATATAGTGGGCTGGAAATACAAGGGTTGATGTATTAAATACAGACAAACATCTTAAAAAAAATATATAAATAAATAAATCAATCAATCAATCCTAGGTATTTTAACTGCTACTTCCCAAAGGCACAAACTCATCCTTTAAAGCAAGAACGAAACCCGTCCTTGACTCCTGCTTCTTAAAAGAGAATGAAAGAGGTGGGAGCAACACAGCAGACTTCAAAATAATTTTTTATGAAAGATGAATTAAAGTAATGATAATAACCATGCTTTAATGCATCTACAGCATCTTTCAACCAAGGATAAAGCACTTAAATTGATATGCAAACTACACAGAGGGTTTGCTTTGCCCACCACTGAAATGCAGCCACCTTTGAGCTCTGGGTTTATTAACAACAAAATGAGTAGATATACAATCTGGTCAAGCCTTCCTTTGTGGGTCAAATGAATCAAAGAGGGGAAATAACCACTGGTGAAGGCCATCTGTCATCAACGCCACATCCATTTCTGCCAATATTCCAGAATTGTGCCTCTGCGTATCACCCCACGGCACAGAGCAGTGATGCAAGGTAACACGCTAATCAGACCAAGGACTGCGCAATACTACTCCTCAGCAGAAAGAGCACGGACTCTAGATTAGAAAGAGCTTGAATGGTGTTTGAAATTTGATCCTAGTTCCTACCCCAAAAGGTACAAAACCAGAGTAAGTGGGAATGTGTCTACTTCTGAAAGCTTGTTACTGAATGTGGACAGCCTGTGTCTTAAGCAACAACGGGACAGCATTCAGTTTGAATATTTGTAAACACATTGCTATTTCTAATACAGACAACAAAAAGGCATGTCTGTAAAAGGAAAAAGTTAAAACACTTTCTAGTGACTAAGCAATACATCGTCATAAAACAAAACATGGTTTAAGGTTAGCCAAGGCATAGTGTGTGGCAATAATTTAGAGCCATGGAGTATTTGACTGTAGTAAGTTCCACACCTGAGAGCAAGGGACTTACCTTCTTAGCTAGTTGTAAACCACAGAAGGTTTTTCTGGCCAATACTCGGAGTAGAGAGGGCTCAAGTAAGAGTTCAAGATTGCTAACTACCTTTACAAGGATGCAAATTCCTTCAACTGAAGGAGAGACTTTGCCAGATGCTCAGAATGCTTCCCTCTGGTAAACAGTATCACTTTGGTCTTCTCCACATTGAGCACCCAAGTCCATATCTGTCAGATACAGAGCAAGGGAACATCTGTCTGGGTCCAATGAAAAGGAGATGTTGAGCTGAGCATCATCAGCATAAAGATGACACTGGATCCCACAGCCCTACGTAAGGTCTCTCACAGAGATTTCACATACCTACAACAACACGGGTACTAAAAATGAACTTCACAGAACTCTTCAAAAGACTTGGGAGAGGAAGGGCAGTTACCCATATAAATACTGTATTAAACACACAGCTCCCATTTTCCAGCCCTCATGAAATTTACCTTGATTTTAATTACAACATTCAGTTCCTTAAGACAGTACAATTTCATGTCTTTAGACAGGTGACAAATGTTGCATATTTTGCACTAGATGCATAACAGAAGTTTGTTTTTTTTAAATAAATCAAAGTGAATTCTAAATATGACATTGACATCATGAACTCTAGAAGATTTCCTCCAATTATGTCTAATAATCACGACTAAACAGAATCTACTAAAACAACTAAGACCTTGATTTAATTTTGATGAATTCACCAAGAGTAGGTGAAGATTAATTATATCAGTGGTTGTACCACTCCTTTGTGCTCACTTACATGTGCACTGGCAAACCTGACCTAATTTACAGTGAAATTCCCAGAGAAACAAGCATCAGACCCACATTCATTTCAACTGAAGTCAGCATTAGTAATATTATTACAATGAATTCCAAATTTTTTGGATTATAAGTGCATAAAGTAAAATTTAGCCTGTCTTTTACAGCTGCAGCCTTTCATAAAGGCGAATGTAAAATACTGACAAGCCATATCTCAGCACTTACAATGCATCATGATGTCAGTGCGATGCTGAAGCAGTGTCATCTTGAAACATGGCATGAAGTCTTTCATTTTACAGCAAAGCTCTCTAACAGCAGCAAACGAGTCTAATTTGGTGAGATAGCACAGCACAAAATGTTGAAAATTTTAATGGGATGCAATCAACCTGAAACCTAGTCAATTTCAAGATGCAAACTAATAGTACCTTCAGCTGCCCACAGTCTCCCTACCAGTGGCTTTACAATTTCACTGTCCTATATTTTAAAAAAAATGTCGGGGCTGCTTTTTTGGGGAGGAAGAGGAGGACGAACTCCTGTTGATGCATGAAAGACCCACACTAACAGCAAAAACTGACTGTGCAGGAGAAACAGTGAAACTGACAATGCACAAAGTTCTGCCAAATGCACAGAAAAATTGGAAAAATACAGAACATTCCCCTGCCCCCCAGATTTTGTTACTGTAATTTAAGGCATCCATACTAGGCAAATCAAAACAGATGTGATTTTTAAGTTGGTGTCCGTTCAACATCATCTAGTCTATTGATTATATATTCCAAAACTTTGTATATTTTTTTTAATGACCATTTCCCCATTTTTAATGGTTATCTTTTACCAACAGCACATACGTGTATTTTATCACACTGTTCTTGAAAGTAAAGTGCAATCTATTCATTATATGTTTAATACAGAGACTAAAACCTATCGATCCTTTAAAATGATGACTGCCTCTGACCCAAACGAAACATCCTGATTTACAAAAGGACCCATTCCTAATACAAATTAATGCAGATCAGGTCCTTTTCCATTTACAATAGGAAGTGTCCCTAACATTGTTAGTCCAGGCACCATTAAGTTACTACCTAAAGGCAAGATTCAGACATAACAGATTCCAGAGTTTGATGGATCAGAACAAAGAGCAATCACTTTTTCCAATTCATTTCTCATTCCCAGGAACAGTGAGGCCTTTATTTTCAAGTAGACAAACTGATGTATTCTAACTAAAAGGGACATTAGGAGGATCTAAGATAAAGATTTTGTTTAATAAATATTTTACAAAACAATTGAAATGTCTTTATGAACATCCTTTTAAGTTTAGACGGAAAGCGTGCTTTTGGTTTGGATGCAACAATTTTCCTGTGCTGTTTGCAACCTACATAGAGCAGGATTGGGTTAATACAGGTAAACAAGAAAACAAAATTGACCAGAATCAGATTTTAAACAAAAGGTAAATTGATTAGACTTCTTACTTTTTTCAGGCTGAGTTAAATGCAACTATATAAATGGTGAAAAAGTACAAATTTAACATTTCTTTCAATTTTAAAAATCAAGAGCATTCATAAAGGAAATTAATTTATAGAATTTTTAATCCTTTTGTCCATCACACTAACTACTTTAAAGGGAGACATTTTCAAAATGGTGTGGTGCAGGGAGTTAGCTAAGTCACACTGGAAACCCACTGCACTGAAAATGTACTCAACTGCCTTTTTTAAAAAACTACACAGGCAAAAGAGAACCAGAAACGACAAGATGTGTTGTATCTTTACGACTCATCTATTTTAAGGGACGACTGCTGCCTACCATACCAGGAATGTCTTGACATTCCATGGACGCCAGTCGAAAGCAAATGCAGCCGATGGGACACAGAACCAACAGCAAAGTAGTTAAAATGGCCTGATGGATTTCTTTGACAATTTGCAAAACTAACTGCTCCACAACTGAGCAGTTGTATACCAAGTTCTTGCTCATTATTTTTGTGGTGTTCTTTTTCGCAAGGGAGTAAACATTTGCAAATTAGGTATTTATAACAGAATGCTGAATGCTATAATACTTAGAGAGAAAAAACACATGGATTTTATTAACCCCCTAGGACCCTGGCTTCTTTCCAGGTGGCAACACCTAGCAACTGGACGTTTTCAAGGGCTTTTAGGAGAGCCCTACGGACATTTGTACGTGAGGCTGAGGAAAGTCTCCACAGTAGAAGTGAAGTGGGACAAGGATACTCCTGCTTATAGCAGAGCTCTTCATGGCAGGCACAAAATCTATCTCTATGTTTGTACAGTGCCTAGAACAACAGGGCCCAATCCTAGACGTCTCGGTAATATAAGCAACAGAAACCCACAGTGAACTTCACCTGGTGCTTCCCATGTATCTGAGAGTTCGTGACTTGAGCACTGTGTGGGCAACTAGCAGGGAGAAGATGGGTTAACTAGCAGTGCATTACCATGGAAGATAGAAAGGGGGCCAGCGGGGGGGGGGGGGGGGGAGTGGAAGACCAGCAACAGTAGGTAGAGAGAGGGAATAGTCTGAACAGGAGGTTGGGCTGAGAGTTTTCAGGATTGTGAGGGGGCTAGAAAGACGGAAGTTGATCAGTTTTGTTGTGTTTTCAAAGAGAGCTTCTGGGTGCTGAGTTTTTCTGAAAATATAGCAACATTCTAAAGTCAACAGGTTTAGGGGCTATGTCCATAGTAAACCATTTCCAGGAAGTTATAACTTAGTCCTGCCATGAGCGCAGGGGACTGGACTAGATGACCTCTCAAGGTCCCTTCCAGTCCTATGATTCTATGATGCTACAACCCAATAAAACACGCTCTCCAGTGCGCCTTGACACAGGTCTCCTTTTTACTCTCATTTGTTTAAATTGTAAGAGTGCAAGAAAAGAAAAGTTGATTTCAGATCCTCACTGAGACCTTGGACACAGGCCATTGGATGTTAAGAAAAACCAAGCCAACTCGCCTCTTTGTTTGCTTTGCAAGTGAAGTTACTTTCTCAGTGGGAATTTGCTACACATTTATAACACTCAGCTTCATATATGACAGACAATCCTTGGATTTACAATCCCTTATGCTCTCACAATACAGGCAATAATGGCTCCTTTGGGAGAGTTAAAAACCATCAGCTTTTGAAGTAAGAGCAGTCAAACTATGTATTTATAGAAGAGTGCTTAACTATAAAGCTAAATAGCAGCTTTTAAAAAACTCTAAATGGGCCAGTAAGGTGGGCTCGGTGATCAGTGCAACCTGGAAGGTATATTCAGCAGGGGAGAAAAAAAATTAAGTGTGCTGAAACGCCTACCACTCAATGTTAAATTCTATATACTCTCAGTATCACATTAGCTTTATATCACACTTCCTCTATAGATCTCAGTGTGTTTTACAAAGAATCATCCCCATTTCAGACATGGAGAAACAAAGGCACCGAGAGAATAACTGACATGCCCAAGGTTACATAGCTGGTCAGTGGCAGTGCCAGGAACAGAACCCCGGCCTCCTGCCTCCTAAATCTTGTGCTCTGCCCACTGAATTCAGGCTGCCTCTTTTGGGATAGACAGAGTCTCCCTTTTGAGGATACTATCTATGACCTTGTCCCCAAAAAACAGTTACTAACATTTCCGTAACAGTTGTTCGAGATGTGTTGCACATGGCCATTCTGTGTTAGGTGTGGGCGCGCTTCGACACAGTCGCCAGAAATTTTCCCCTCAGTGGTACCCGTGGGGTTGGCTCTAATGCCCCCAAGTGCCGTGCTCTCATGTCACTGGTATAAAGGGACCAGCTGACCCCATACCCTTCTCAGTTCCCTCTTGCAAGCCAACTCCAACAGAGAGGTCAGAGGGTGGGTCGTAGAATGGACATGTGCAACACATCTCAAAGAACAACAGTTATGGAAAGGTTAGTAACATTTTTTTTCTTCGAGTGCCTGCACATGTCCATTCCCCATTAGGTGACACCCAAGCAGTAACGCAGGTGGTGGGATCAGAGTTTATGGACATACTGATTGTAACATGGCTCGACCAAACCCAGCATCATCCCTGGCCTGCTGGGTGACGGCATAGTAGGAAGAAAATGTGTGCAGTGATGACCAAGTTGCTGCTCTGCACATGTCCTGGATAGGGACCTGGGCCAGGAACACTGCTGAAGAAGCTTGCGCCCTTGTAGAATGGACAGTCAAGACAGCTGCTGGCGGGACCCCTGCCTGCTTGTAGCATGTGCGAATGCATGCTGTAATCCAGGTTGAGCGCCTCTGAAGTGAGATGGGAAGGCCTTGCATCCTGTCTGCTACCGCCACAACGGATCTACAGAATGGTTTTGTCCTCTCAAAATAGAGCACTAGGGTACATTTAACATGCAGTGTCTGGACATGTTGTTCCTCCCTGTTTGCGTTAGGTTCCGGAAAGAAAACCAGCAGGAAAATTGCCTGATTACTGTGAAACTACAAAACTACCTTTGGGAGAAATGCGGGGTGGGGGCATAACTGTATCTCGTCCTTAAAGAAGACCGTGTACGGCGGTTCTGACGTAAGGGCCCAAATCTCTAAGACCCTTCTGGCCAAAGTAATAGCCACCAGAAAGGCCACTTTCCGGTAAAGGTATTATAGGGAACAAGTAACCAGCAGCTCAAACAGGGGGCCCATGAGTTTTGACCAGATGGGGTTTAGGTTTCCCAGGGGAATGGACTCCAGAATCTGAGAGTATAGTCTTTCTAGGCCTTCAGGAAGCAGATGGACATTTCATGTGAGAAAACTGATCAGCTATCCATTGGAGGGTGGAACATTGAGATCGCTGCAAGGTGTACTTTAACTGACGATATTGCCAGACCTCGCTGTTTTAGATGTTGCAGATACTCCAGGAACAGTCTCCAGAGACTATCGTATGGCTGGGAGGTCCAAATGGAAAAGCACTTCCACTTGGTGAGGTATATAGCTCTGGTAGAGGGTTTCCTGCTACCTGGAAGGACCTGGCGGACTTACTCTGAACAGACCAACTCCACGGGATTCAGCCATGGAGCTTTCAAGCTGTCAGGTGGAGGGTGCTGAGGTTTGGATGGAGCATTAAACCATGGTCCTGTGGGATCAGGTCCAGGAGGAGAGGGAGTGGTATTGGAGTTGCTTCTAAAAGACCTAGCAGTGTGGCAAACAAGTGGCAATGGGGCCAGACTGGGTCCTTGTGCACAAGTGGAATGGGGGGGAATTGTAAACAAGATGCTCCATCCAAGGGAGCAAGAAAGCATCTGTGTGCGAGCCTGGGCTGTGGCCTTGCAGGGAACAAAAGTGGTGACATTTCTTGTTGTGTCTGGTCGCAAACAGGCCTATATGGGAAAGTCCCTCACTGCTGGAAAACGACCCTCACTATGTCGGGATGGAGGAAGCACTCACAATGACCGGGGAAAGACCTACTGAGGTGATCTGCCAGTTCGTTCTGGGCCCCCCGAAGATGAGGAGCTTCGAGGTGGATTGAGTGCATTATGCAAAACTCCCTTAAGTGAATAGTTTCCCAACACAGGGGGGGAAGAGCAAGCCCCTCCCTGCCTGCTGAGGTAGTACATGGCTGCCGTGTTGTCCGTGAGCACTAGCATGCTCGTTTGCGATGTGCGGTAGGAACACCTGACTGGCTAGGCGGATTGCTCCGAGTTCTCTGACAAAGATATGTGATGATAGCTCTTTCTGGGCCCAAAGGCCCTGGGGTGCCCCAGGCGAGCCCCACCCACCCTAGCTCAGACGCATCCAAAAGACTAGGGATATGGAAGACTGGAGCCTGATGAAGGGAACGTCTGTGCAGCCCATCGGAGGGTCCCACCACCAATCAAGAGGGGGCGAGGACCAGAGGAGGTACAGCGAGCACTGAGTCCAAGTGGTGGCGGTTCGGTGAGAACACTGAGGCCAGCCAAGCTTGAAAGGGTCAGAGGTGTAGCTTTGCATACCGCACTACGTATGTGCACAAGGCCATGTGACCTAGAAGTCTGAGGCAGAAATGTGCCATTGTGAGAGGGTGGGCCTTGACCTGTGCTATTAATGACGCTGTCAGCTGGAAGTGGGTTTCTGGGAGGAAGGCCTTGGTCTGGGTGGAGTTGAGCACTGCTCCAATAAACTCGATCCTCTGCACTGGGCTGAGGGTAGATTTTTGTTTAATAGCAAGCCCAATGCCTGAAAGGTTGACTGAATGAGGCAGACGCTGAGCCTTGGACTGGCCTTTGACAAGCCTGTTGTTGAGATACAGGTACACTTGTACCCCTCGCCTTCTCAAGGCGGCAGCCAGTACCGCCATGCATTTCATAAAAATCCATGGGGCTGCCAACAGGTCAAATGGAAGAACAGCAAATTGGTAGTGGGCCTGATTCACAATGAACCTGAATAACCTGTGTCCTTGGAAAACTGTGATGTGGAAATAGGCGCCTCTCAAATAGAGAGCAGCATACCAGTCCCTCAAATCCAGGGTGGGAATGATGGTGGCCAAGGAGACTATGTGGAACTTCAGCCTTTTGAGATAGCCGTTGAGATGGTGCAGGTCTAAGATAGGCCTGACATCTTTGGCTTTGGGAATTAGGAAATAGAGTAAACCCCCTCCCTCTTAAATTCTGAGGATTCTCCTCCACAGCTCCCACTTGGAGGAGGGCATGCACCTCCAGGGCTAAGAGTTGCTTGTGAGTAGATCTCTGGAGAGGGACAGGGAGGGAGGGTGCAACAAAGGGGTGGAAACAAGCTGGAGAATATAACCCATCCCTACAGTACTCAGCACCCAACGGTCTATGGTTATATGAGATCCTGCTCAGCTGAAGTGGGACAGGCAGTCTGAAAACAGTGGGAACACAGGATCCAGCATTATGGGAAATGATATAATGCCTTCGGGCATCCCATCAAAAGCTCTGTTTAGAGCCGCCCCCCCCTCCCCCCCCCCGAATATCTGGGTGGGGTGGGTAGAGATGCTGAGGTGGATGGGGGTGGCTGTCTGTGCTTAAAACCCCAGCTTCATTTATTTTGCAGGTTGGGATGTCAGAGTGGAGAAATGGGCACTCTGCTGACTCTTGAAATGCTCCCCCAAGGGTCCTGGGGTGTAAAAGCCCAGGGACTGAAGGTAGAGCTCTGGAGTCCTTCTGTCCAAGGAGCTTTGCATCTGTCTGGTCTGAGAAGAGCGAGGCTCCTTCAAACTGAAGGTCCTGGAGAGACTGCTGGACCTCCGTTGGCAGGCCCAACTACAGTCAAGAACACCTGTGCATGACCAGGGATTTAGCCACTGAGACTGTCACATCCAGGGTGGCCTGCAGGGAGGCCCCGGCTACTGATTTCTCCACACTGGTAGAATCCTGCCTGGACTCCTGGGGAAGCAAGTCTCTGAACGTTGACATGGAGTTCTAGACATTAAAGTCATATCTCCCTAACAACGCCTGATGGTTGGAGAAGCGGAGTTGTAAACCTCCTGTAGAATAAACCTTTTGACTAAATAGGTCTAGCTTCTTTGAGTCCCTTGTCTTAGAGGTCGCTCCATGCAGCCCGTCTCTCCCTTTTGGTGGCCCCCGAGACCACCAGGGACCCCGCCGGGAGGTGGGAGCAAAAGTACTCATACCCTTGGGTGGGAACAAAGTACTGCTTCTCAGCTCTCCACAGGTGGGCTGCAGGGAGTATGAGTTTTGCCACAAGGCTTTAACTGGTCCCATGGTAGCCTCATTGAAAGGCAGAGGCACTTTAGTCGGCCTCGCCGCTGCCAAGATGTCGACGAGGCTGTGGGAGGATTCTTTGACTATCTCCAGTTGCAGCCCTAAGCTTGAGGCCACCCTCGTCAAAGCTCATCAGGAGCTGTTTAAGTCATCACCAACAGGAGGCCCTCCTCTTCTCCTTCTGCACCAACTGGATCCTTCAGGTCTAGATCCTAAGGATCAGTAATGGGCTCAGTACCAGAGTCCAGGCCAGGTGCTGCATGATGGGACAGAGGAGTCCTCTCCATGGCCACCAAATATGAGCATCTGGAATGTGTCCCTGACATCGGGGGGGAGGGAGAAACACCAAGGGTTCTAACTCAGGTCGCACTCCACTGCGCTCCACAGCCTTGGCCTTTTTCTGAGTCAGGGAACACCCCCTCTCAGCCAGCTGCTTCTTATGTTTCTTTTTTGGCACCACTAATAAGGCAGAATCTTCATCCAAACTATGTACAAGAACTATTTACAGTCCAAATGAAAAATAAATAACTAGTGAGGAAAGAAATAGGGGAAATGAGCAGTTCCAGCGACCGTCATGAGTGGTAAGAAGGAACTGATGGGGTGCGGGGTCGGCTGGACCCTTTATACTGGCACCATGAGCATGTGGCTCCAGGAGGCACTGGAGCCGATCTGACATGTACCATTGAGGGAAAAATTTCCAGCGACTGTGCTTGAGGCACACACACACACCTAGCATGGAATGGACATGTGCAATCACTCAAAGGAGAATTGTAAGATTTTCTCTCTTGAGTTGCAAAGCATCCCAGTTTCAGAAACGTGATTCCACACTGGGCAATGCTGATGCCCAGCTTTAAGAGTATGACATCTATATGAACGTACAAAAATTCTTTCTAGACCAATGACACAAAATAATTCTCTTTGCTCAGCCAGACTCAAACACTGGATCCACGACACTGACTTTGTAAAAGAGCTAGTGTCAGGGTCAAATATAACCCAATATGGGTATTTATTTATTTATTTGGCGGGGGGGAGGGGGAGCTAGAACATCAGGAACACCTCTAACAAAACAAGCTATCATGTCTGAGAGAGAGTCTACCACGGCCTCCTCCTAGCTCCTGTAAGAGAAGTTCCAGATAATGAAGAGAAACTTCTTCAGCAGCTATGGAACAGAACGGGTGGTACTAGTGTTGTCTAGAGCTAGAGGGGGCCAACACTCTACTAATATATTTTCTTATTGGAAAGGTTCACCTATTTCCTATGCCAAAGGGCCAAGTAAAACCTTGTTTAATGGTATACTAACAAAGCTTTCAGAAACATCTGGCCAGACCATTAATTTGAGCTTTTCAGTCTACATTTAAAAGAACACCTCTATCTTCTGTTCATATTCAGTGTGTATAAGATATTGACATCCATGCTTTCAACAATTTGAATTTTCTTACATGCTTGTATTTGCTACACAGTAGACTAGTTGGCCACAGGACTTAGAGAATGACACAATTTTCCACTCCTCCATTTAAAGAAGCAGTGAAAGAGGAGATGTTCCACCTGCTGATTGCACACTTACTTTCATTGGGTTTTCATCGTACGTTGGAGTCCCAAGGTCCATCTCAGCTTCATGTTCGAGGCTGGCATCATCTCCGGGGCTGTCCCAGGTAGGAGGATCCCACTGGGTTTGCCTAGAGAAAGAAGGGAACGGTCTCACTCATATCTTGAAGTAATGGAAGCACACACATGAAATTACCATCATAGCCTCTATTCTGGACACTTGGAAGCCATCCCTGATTGCCTTCTTGCAAATAACTGACTGTAAACAGGACTCTCAGCTTTGATCACACATAACCAGTGCCTCACAAAAACTTCCTGGAAAATAATATTTTGAATTGACAGGGATATGAACAGTGTCACATGCATTGAAAGTACTATAAATAAGTCAACAATAAACAGCAATGCATTTCAAGTTGGGGCATCTATGAGCATGCCACTGGATTAGGGACAGATCTAATCTTAACATTGTCCTTTCTTCCAGATCAATAATGACTAATAGCACAGTAATGGCATACACAGATGATACCAAATAGGATAGTTATGAATGCCAGTGAAGACAGAGAATTATGCAGAACAGACATGTTTATGAAATAAAATGAGGTTCCAAGCTAGTGCATCTGGGGAAATCATCATATACCTGGGAGACTGTAATGCTGAAAGGTGTAGGGATTACATGAATTTGAAAAGCAACATGGTAGTAAGCAGAAACAGTGCAGTTTTGGTTTGCCTGTACAGAGACATCACATCACAGAGCCTGAGGGTAGTAGTCTCTTCTCTACAGAAATGAGGTCAGACCACACCTGGAATCAAGTGTTCAGTTCTAGGCATTTCATTACTGGAAAGATGCAGACAAACAGGGAAGATTTCATAAGAAGTGCAACAAGAATGAACAAAGGACTGGAGAGATCGATTGATTGACAAAGAATAATTAATTTAATATGGAAAAGCTTGGCTAAATTATGACAAATGAGAGATAATTGCCAGCTAAAAGGGTATATCCATCAACAAGGGAGAGAAATTGTTTAGTGTGATCCAAGGTGGGATAAGTACAAGTAATGGGACAAAATGGTGCAACGGAAAATTTAGGCTATCAGGAAAGATGTCTTAAAAATGCTGTCTATTTGACTGTGGAATGATCTCCCAGAAGTTTTGGAAGCCCCATCCCATCACTGGAATCATTTAAAATTAGACTAATCAAAATCCTGAAGGGGACAACAGAGAGAACTATTCTGCACTGGGTCCCGGCAGATAGACTAAGTGACCAAATGTTACATAGGTCTTCTCCATCTCTAACTTTTGATTCCAAACAAGGCCTGGACTTATAGCTGTCTGTACACTATGGACAAAGTATCTGAAACCATGAAGAAAAGGGACCATCTGGTTTGAAGGTTCTGGTTTTGATTCATCAATGGAAGTACCCAGACAATCATCACAACCCAAACAAAAACTTATTTTGGGGGTGGGGTCAGGGAGGAGAGTAAATGGTGGATTCTCTGTAACCTGAAGTCTTTACATCTTGATTTGAAG
Source organism: Chelonia mydas (assembly GCF_015237465.2). Classification (NCBI taxonomy): domain Eukaryota; kingdom Metazoa; phylum Chordata; order Testudines; family Cheloniidae; genus Chelonia; species Chelonia mydas. Next base: position 257,426,602 of record NC_057850.1, read on the forward strand.
ACTCAGTAAACTCAGCCAGAGATTAGGGATCTATTACAGGAATGGGTGGGTGAGGTTCTCTGGCCTGCAACATGCAGGTCAGACCAGATGATCACAATGGTCCCTTCCGACCTTAAAGTCTATGAGAGGACTGTGTGGAAAATTAAATATGCTTGTTTAAATGGACCACATCTCCTTCTGCAAACCTAAGAGACTATTTTAAAAACCTACTTAATGGTGGGCACCTGGATTTTATTCCATCACTACATAAGCCATAATATTAAACTAATATCTGCCCCATAGGGAAAAATGGACCAATAAGTAAGAGGTGGAGAAAACGAGTAATCATGCAATCTGACTCTACTGTATCAGCCTTAGAATGCTGCTAGTTAAAAAAAGAGCCACAAAACATTTCCAGGGGGTAAAACTGCTATGAGTTTAAGTCTAATAAGGTTCAGTCAGCAGTTTCCAAAGCAACTGATGGAGGATTCATTGCCTAAATGTATCAATACCAACAGCTGAAGGCTGAATTGCATGTCATTCCTTTTACATGAAGACTCCCAAAACACGGAATATTAATTTTTGTTAGGTAATCAGTAAGGTCTTCCTATTGCCTGGTGTTCTGAAATGCTCCTTATGTTGATATTACCTGGGGCTTGTACGTCCCAGTACAAATCAGGGATAGCACAAATCAACAACAGAGTCATTTTTTTTTTTAATGGAACTATTCACACTAGCTCTCCTTAAAATAAGAGACTGAATTCCCATCCAAACCTCTTTTCTGACTTATATTAACCATGAAAAACCTTAACGACCACATAAAGCATAAGAACATAAGAATAGCCATGCTGGGTCAGACCAATAGTCCTTCTAGCCCAATATCCTGTCTTCCAACAATAGCCAGCGACAGATGCTTCAGCAGGAGTGAATAAAACGGGGAAATGTATCAAGTGACCCATCCCCTGTCATCCAGCCGCAGCTTCTAACAGCCAGAGGTTTAGGGACACCTGACTATCTTGGCTAATAGCCATTGATGGACCTATCCTCCATCAACTTATCTAATCCTTTTTCCAACCCAGTTCTACTTTTGGCCTTCACAACATCCTTTGGCAAGGAGTTCCACAGTCTGACTGCGGTGTGTGAAGTAGCAGTGCCTTTTGTTTGTTTTAAACCTGCTGCCTATTAATTTAATTTGGTGATACAGGGGTCTTGTGTTATATGAAGGGGTAAACAACACTTCCTTATTCACTTTTTCCCACACCATTCATGATTTTATCATCCTCTCTCATATCCCCACTCAGTTTTCTCTTTTCCAAGCTGAACAGTACCAGTCTCCTCATATGGAAGCTATTCCATACCTCTGAGCATTTTTATTGCCCTTCTCTGTACTTTTTCCAATTCTGATATATCTTATTTGAGATGGGGCAACCAGAACTACATGCAGTATTCAAGATGTGGGTACACCATGGATTTATATAGTGGCATTATGATTTTTTTATCTGATTTATCTATCCCTTTCCTAATAGTTCCTAATGTTTTGTTAAGCTTTTTTGACTGTTGCTGCACATTGAGCAGATGTTTTCAGACAACTGAAATGACACCAAGATCTTTTTCTTGAATGTTAACAGCTAACTTAGACCCCCATCATTTAGTATGTAGAGTTGGGATTAATGTTTTCCAACATGCATTACTTTGCATTTATTAACAATGAATTTAATCTCCCATTTTGTTGCCCAGTCACCCAGTTTTGTGAGATCCCTTTGTAACTCTCCGAGTCTGCTCTGGACAACTATCTTGTGTAGTTTTGTATCATCTGCAAACTCACTGTTTACACCTTTTTCCAGATCAGTTATGAGTATGTTGAACAGCCCTGGTCCCAGTACAAATCCCTAGGGGACTTCACTACTTACATATCTCCACTGTGAAAACTGACCATTTATTCCTACCCTTTGTTCCCTATCTCCTAACCAGTTACTGATCCATGAGAGGACCTTCCCTCTTATCCCATGACTGCTTAGTTTGCTTAAGAGCCTTTGGTATAGAACATAAGAATGGCCATACTGGGTCAGACCAAAGGTCCATCCAGCCCAGTATCTTGTCTACTGACAGTGGCCAATACCAGGTGCCCCAGAGGGAGTGAACCTAACAGGTAATGATCTAGTGATCTCTCTCCTGCCATCCATCTCCACCCTCTGACAAACAGAGGCTAGGGACACCATTCCTTACCCACCCTGGCTAATAGCCATTAATGGACTTAACCTCCATTAATTTATCCAGTTCTCCTGTTATAGTCCTAGCCTTCACAACCTCCTCAGGCAAGGAGTTCCACAGGTTGACTCTGTGCTGAATGAAGAAGAACTTCCTTTTATTTGTTTTAAACCTGCTGCCCATTAATTTCATTTGGTGGCCCTTAGTTCTTACATTATGGGAACAGGTAAATAACTTTTCCTTATTCACTTTCTCCATACCACTTATGATTTTATATACCTTTATCATATCCCCCCTTAGTCTCCTCTTTTCCAAGTTGAAAAGTCCTAGCCTCTTTAATCTCTCCTCATATGGGACCTGTTCCAAACCCCTAATCATTTTAGTTGCTCTTTTCTGAACCTTTTCTAATGCCAGTATATCTTTTTTGAGATGAGGAGACCAAATCTGTATGTAGTATTCAAGATGTGGGCGTACCATGGATTTATATAAGGGCAATAAGATATTCTCTGTCTTATTCTCTCTCCCTTTTTTAATGATTTCTAACATCCTATTTGCTTTTTTGACTGCCGCTGCACACTGCATGGATGTCTTCAGAGAACTATCCACGATGACTCCAAGATCTCTTTCCTGATTAGTTGTAGCTAAATTAGCCCCCATCATATTGTATGTATAGTTGGGGTTATCTTTTCCAATGTGCATTACTTTACATTTATTCACATTAAATTTCATTTGCCATTTTGTTGCCCAGTCACACTGTCAAAGGCTTTCTGAAAGTCCAAGTACACTATATCCACTGGCTCACTCTTGTCCACATTTGTTGACATGCTCAAAGAATTCTAGTAGATTGGTGAGGCATGATGTCCCTTTACAAAAGCGGTGTTGCTTCTTCCCCAACATACCACGTTCATCTACGTGTTTAATAATTCTGTTCTTTACTATAGTTTCAACCAGCTTGTCTGGTACTGAAGTTAGGTTTACCAGCCTGTAATTGCCAGGATTGCCTCCAGAGCCTTTTTTAAAAATCGGCATTACATCAGCTATCCTCTAGCTATCTGGTAAAGAGATTGATTTAAGCGATAGGTTACATACCACAATTGTTAGTACTGCAATTTCATACCCGAGTTCTTTCAGAACTCTTGGGTGAATACCATCTAGTCCTGCTGACTTATTACTGTTTAATTTCTCAGTTTGTTCCAAAATCTCCTCTATTGGTACCTCAATCTGGGACAGTTCCTCAGACTTCTCACCTAAAACGAATGGCTCATGTGTGGGAATCTCCCTCACATGCTTTACGGTGAAGACCGATGCAAAGAATTCATTTAGCTCCGCCTCAATGGCCTTGTTTTCCTTGAGTGCTCCTTTAGCACTTCAATCATCCAGTGGCCCCATTGATTGTTTGGCGGGCTTCCTGCTTCTGATGTACTTCAAAATATTTTTGCTGTTAGTTTTCGTGCCTTTTGCTCGTTGCTCTTCGAATTATTTTTTTGGCCTGCCTAATTTTGCTTTTACACTTGACATGCCAGTCATATTTTAAGATAGGAAGATAAGAGAAAAACTGTTTCCAATTGAAGCTGAAGTTTGCATGTATGAAAAAGGTTTGCCAAACATTTCATCAGGTTGCTGGGGCTAACACCTCTCCACTTACACAAAGTACCACAGAGTCTTTAATGATTTAAGACCTCTAGAAGGAGAGGACCCCTACCATCATTCTGGGTTATCAGCTTAGTGCTGACAGAGGGACACTACTAAACGAATCCCCAGCCTACCTCCTCTAGCACCTTGCAGAGACAGCATTGTAGAGACAGGTCAATACATTGCACAGTAGTTTGGAATACCACCAACACAGAATAAGGGTGCAGGTTTTACACATGAATAAGAACATCAGCACTGAATAGGTAAGCGAGCATTTACCTTGTGATCACATGGTAATAATAGATCTTCCCCTCTGGATCTCGGGCTGTTTTCCAGTTGGGAGGGAGGACAATGGTTTTGGGTTTTGGAGGAGATGGCGGCGGTAGATCCAGAAGATTGTTGGTCACTACCAGCTCTGGCTAAAAATACCCCAACGACAGCAAAGAGAGAAAGATGAGCAAATGACAACATTACAAAGTTTTTAATACAAAGCTACAGTGTATAAGAAAGTAATGGTTACCTGACCAAGTCCATTTATAAAGTAGTAGTCCAGTGGGCCACGTTTCACTTTCAGTGTGATGCTTTTGATTAACTTAGCAAGTTTAAGACCATGTCTACACTAGGAGTGCCTAATATGTATAGGAAAACTGGCATACTATACCAGCAAAGTGCTCCTAGTGTGGACACAGCTATACCAGCAAACATGAGTGAAACAAGCTATATTGGTAAAAGCACAGATTTGCTGGTATAATTGCAGATGCACTTGGGGCTTCTGATGCCACAGTTATGTCACCCAAGGATAACATCCTGATTGATGTAGCTATGCCAGCAGAAGTTTGTACCGTAGACATAACTTTAGGCAATCAAGAGCCTCAGAGGAATCTACGTCATTCTGTGAGGTGGCTGACAAGAACAGCACCAACAGCCCTTTTCACAGGATAAAGGCTTAGTATACTGAATCCAGTCTGAAACCAAGGCCACTACAGAACCTAATCACCTTTCCTATACAGTGAGGAGACAGGAGGCTGGTAGGGAGGCAGAGATATTTCCCTTACACAGAGCAGCGTTGAGACCAGATCACTGAACACAGCACAAGTGATTCTCTTTTCTCAGGATAGAGAACCAAGCTTAGGAATCATTCACAGCAAAGTCCACAGAGAGAGAGGGAGGAGAAAAGGACGTGCCATTTTAAGATAGATAGCTTATGAGAGTACTATGTGTACAAATGCTAGAGTGGGAGACAAGAACGGTGGATATGAAATCGACCAGCCCTTCTCACAATGCCAGGCAGTAGAGCAAGGGAAGGGATGCTGTTTGCAAAGGAATCAACTCTAGGTTTTAACTACCCTTTTGACAGTAAATCCACTGGCTTTCTAGTTACAATTTAAGGGAAATGGATAGGATTTTGTCCTCCCCAACATAAATGGGAAACAGGGGAAAGGGTACAGCAAACGGGATAGACATCACACTCTTCTCTCATGGGTCATGAAAAAAACTGCATTCCGTAAGTTGCTGGCATCTTACAAGGCTGGACTGTAATGCTCCAGGCCTCACCTGCTGTATGGGCTGAGGCTGCCCGGCTGCTACGATCGTTGTTACTGCTGTCGTCGGCTGCACCACCACTCCCTGTGGATGAGCTGTGTAAATCTGCTGCCCTTGGATATACTGAAGACCTGGCTGTGCATAACTCTGAAACAAAGCAAGAGAAACTGGGAAATCAGTTCCCTTATTGAAAAATCTTTTGTTACTTCTGTGATCAGCGATGGAACAAAGAAACAGGGTAAAACTGGTTTTATTTCAAGATGCAGTGGAAAGTGGAATATACTGTTTCTGTTGTACAACTGTTCTGGAGCAGGAATATGTATCAATGCATTTTTAACTTCATAAAATGTTTTACATAAATTTGATAGATCTTTGTTCTTCACAGGAAATTTAAGTTTAAAAAAATATGTAAAATATTCTATTTCTTGGGATTCAAGACTGCTATTCCCTCAGTACTAGAAGAAAACTGCAAAGCTGAGCAAAATGGATGCAATTATGAACATGCTTAAGTCAAGAAACAGGTTCACCATGAATAAAACCTGCAATGCATTTTAAATTACAATGGCATTTCTGAGCCTCTGACTGGTGACAGCCATCTTGTTGAAAACAAACATCAATGTCTGCCATGAAGGGCATGCTGAATGCATCATGTCACTGCAGATTAAGTATTATCCAAAGAAGGGATGTCTTGGATCTCTCCCGTATAATATACCTGTTATGTTGAGCAAAACTCACTGCGAGTACTACTTCAGATACCACATGTACAACCTGTGAAATACCAGTTTTCCAGGAGAATACTGATACTTAAAGGAACGACCTTGTTCTTCCACTGGACAGAAGCTTTCAGTCATTGAACCTTTTCAGCAGGACAACTGAACATAAGAATGACCATACTGGGTTAGACCAATGGTCTATCTAGCCCAGTATCCTGTCTTTTAACAGTGGCCGGTGCCAGATGCTTCAGAGGCAATGAACAGAACAGGGCAATTATCGAGTGATTCTTCTCTAATTATCCAGTCCCAGCTTCTGGCAGTCAGAGGTGCAGGGACACCTAGAACACTGGGGTACATCCCTGAGCATCTTGGCTAATAGCCATTGATGGACATATCCTCTATGAAGTTCTCTCATTCTTTTTTGAATCCAGTTACAGTTTTGGCCTTCACAACATCCCCTGGCAATGAGTTCCACAGGTTGACTGTGTGTTGTGTGCAGTAGTACTTATGTTTCTTTAAACCTGCTGCCTATTATTTTCATTGGGTGATCTAGATTCTTGTGTTATATGAAGGGGTAAATAGCACTTCCTTATTCACTTCCTCCTCACCATTCATGATTTTATAAAGCTCCATCATTGAAAAGGGTCTAGGTATAATCTGCACCTGTAGACTGAAGGCCCTATGCAACAGAGCAAGAGTCCCTCAGTAAAAAGACTCAGACATACTGGTACCAAGCGAAGTGTGATCAAAATGTCCTGGGACACAATATTAAAAAAACCAAAACCCTGAAATCATCATCAAATATTCTGAAATCCTTCATTCTCCTGCAATAATCACTTTTAGGTAAATATTGTCCATTACAGCTCTGGGTGAAATCTGCACTTGTCAACTAAGTAGATGAACAATTGTTTTGAAAAGAAATAGTGGACCAGTTTTGAATAAAACAAAGCTTCCCTAGACTTGAGTATTGTACACAGGCTGAACCCACAAGGGCTAATATGACCCACAGATATATAAACTGGGGAATCATAGAAGGGACCACAAAGGTCTTCTAGTCCAGTCCCCTGTGTTCAATATAACATCTCTACTCCTACGCGTTGGAACAGAGGTGCTATATTGTCTCTGTATTTGGCACTAGTGCAACCACTACTGGAATACTGTATCCAGGTCTAGTATTTAGAATTCAGGAAGGATGTTGATAAATTAGAGAGGATTCAGAGAAGAGCCATGCGAATGATTAAAGGATTGGAAAACATACCTTACAGTAATGGCTTCTGGGTTTTGGGGTTTATTTATTTCACTTTTGGATATTTTTTAAAGCAATTTTTGAGTTTTATGCAGATGTCCAAAAATCGGATTTTTTCAGGGCTCTCTCTTTATATGTCCTTTAATGTGTAATACATATAATTACAGTAGCATATACTGTAATTAGTAATCTCTTTGTAACATTCCTTAGTGGGCTTTAACGAAGTACTGTTTCAAACTGCACAATGTTAAAGCACACAATGTTCAAAGAAAGAACCAGCAAGGTCTAAATGGACCAATTAATGCTCAACAAATCTGTGCACTTTAAAAATCACATCCATATAGTCTGCATCACTGCACTGTATAGACAAACCCGTAGATACAGGTAACCATTTCCCATCTCTCTCATGTTTACCCAGTAAACACCGATTTCATTTTTGAGAGAGAGAGAGTGAGAGAGTATGTTGGGGGTGTTTATTAGTTAAGACCTAAGATTGGAAGCCCTACCCATAATAATAGACTCAAGAAGCTCAGCCTATTTAGTTTATCAAAGAGAAGGTACAGGGGTGACTGATCACAGTGTATGTACGTACACACAAGGAATAAAAAATAGGTAAGAGGACTCTTCTGTCTAGCAGACAAAGGTATAACAAGACCCAGTAGCTGGGAGTTGAAGCTAGACAAATTTAGACTCAAAAAAAGATGTACATCGTTAACAGTGAGCGTAATAAACCAACAGAGCAATATGCCAAGGTGCATTCTCCATCACTGGAAGTTTTTAAATCAAGATTGGATGTTTTTCTAAAAGTTATGCTCTAGTTCAAATACGAATTAATTCAGGGGAGTCCTATGGCATGTGTTATGCAGGTGGTCTGACCAAATGTTCACAATGGTCCTTTCTAGCCCCATAATCTATGTATATATATGATTATCTCTCCCACCTCGACTAGTGACTGACTGACCTCTCCGTTACTGAAATTCCTGTATTAAACTTTCAGTTTTGGTTGCACATCAGCAGCAAATAGTCTTTAAAAATGGGATGTGAACTGGCTATTTTTTTAAGTTTGCGTTACACAAAAATGATTCATGAAGAGTGAATGAATACACTTATGTCACCCTTAGATACACTTATGTGCCTTCATTATCACCACATTTTTCAATATTAATAGCAATTAAGGCTACTTTCCATTTATGTCTGAGGAGGTTAAAGTAGCTAAAAACTAATGAATTCTCATCACTGATTTGAAATATTGCATGTATTTTACAGCTTGGTAAACTGAGGCACAGAAATGTGAAGTGACCTGTTCAAGGCCAGTTATAAAGCAATAGAGTGGAGTGGAGAATTTAGGACTCCTGGCTCCCAATCCCCTATATCTAATCACAATCCCTCCAGTAATGGTACTACACATCTGCGTATTTAAAGTCTGTACCATAGCCTAGTTATGTCTGTGATAGGCACAATAAAGATTATGCTACTATCAGCCCATGGAGTAACCATGACAATTACCTGTGGAAATGGAAGATTATGTGGAACTCAGCAAGCAACAACATAAAGCTGATAACTGAACTCCTGTTTGTTTATGCTTTCTCCCTTGAATTGACAATCAAGAAAGTGAGAGTGTTTTGTTCTTCCCTTACTGTGCATGCTCCTATTTGAATATTAAGATGCATGTTTGCTGATACATATAGGAGAGGGATGCATTTTTATGCTCTTCGTGAGGTCTCCCTTCCATCATAACAGATCCAACTTAATCTCTTTATTGTATTTGGAAAATGCAAAAAATAGACCCGAGCGTGGATTTAGTGCTTCTAGAAGGAGCCAGACTGATACTAGCAAAATTGTCTGCAGAAAGTCTACAGCAGGGAAAGCCATCTCACAATGCTCGATCCTGACCTAATGGGACTATCTTTAGTGATGTGTGAGTGTCGCAGGGGAAGGCTTCAGTCTCCATGGCCCAATCAGTCCTGGTTGATCTGCTGAGAATGCCAATATGGAGCAAATTAGTGGTGTGCATGTTTTTTGTGATGGACACCTGTCCACGAGGAATTGAACTGACTAGTCAACTCATTTCACACAGCCCACCAGACAGGTGGTAAGTACCAAGATCAGATGGTGATAATTATTGATCTGTGCTGAATTCAAACCAGTGACCTACATATGAAAGAACATTTGTCCTATTAGCAACCCTCTGAGCCATGCAGTTACCCATGTGCTGCATTTGATGGAACTCTGAATCAGCAACACAGCTGTTACTTAAGATCAAATAGCAGAATCTTTATTAATAGGCAGAAGGAGTCCAAGCTTGATTTTTCAGAGGGCCAGACTGAGTTTAACCAAACTGGTTAGGGAATCGAAAGAGAATGAGTATGGAACACTACATTTTTTGTCGTCATTTCAAGATCTGGTTTCAAACGAAACCCCTCACACCACTGATGGATTGCAGAAAATTGCATGGAATCAGTATCATGGAGTTCTAGCATTATCATAAACTACCTCTTAACCCTCAATTCAGGGCAGCAGAATCCCTGAAGGGGTAGATTTCATTGTACTGTATTCCAACACAGTCTTCCATTTCAGAATTGCAGTAACACTCTAGGGTGCACAGGTACTGCATTCCATATACTTTACAGAGACCCTTGGAGCCCTTGGCCACGTTTCTAAAGATTCACCCAAGGGTGAGGAATGTTAAGTGACTGCACACCTGCATGTTTTACTGCCTCCATAACATACTACGTAAGAGTATAATCCCTTGCCCAGAAGTATCTGTTCACAAAAACAGACAACATTAACAACAGAAAAAGTAATGGATAAAACACATATAGAGCAGGAAAAATCTCTCTCCAACTGCTAAGCACTCAGTCCCAGCGACTAGGAGATGCTTCACTGTGCACATTAAAGAAAAAATCTTAATAAATTGGAAGAGTCTGATTTACCTAGACCCCACAAAGCAGGCCCACATGATTAAACTGCACCAATGCACCAGACTCACCAGATACTACAGTCAGAAGTGTTAACTATAGAAAAATTTGTCTTCCAGCTAGCAATCTAATTCCTTTCATTGTCTGGTGCTTATTGACAAGCTGTGTTTGAAGGGTTCATTACGCATTTTCTCATAGAGTTTTACCTGTACAATTGGTGGCGCAGTCTGAGAATAAGGTGATGTCACACCATAAACAGTCTGACACGTCTGTCCTGGGTAATATATGGCTGGCTGAGACTGGGCCGGAGAGTACTGCTGTTGCACAGCTACAGTCTGCTGACTGGAATCCCATACTCCATAGCTCTGCCCCTGCACTGGACCCGGGGCAGGCACTGGCAAGACAGCTACGTTGGGTTCCTGATGGACCACGGTGTCACTTTGTGCTACATACTGAGGAGCAGAAACCTCCATCGTTGTTGCTACATGTTGTACTACTGGTACTGGCTGAGGAGTAGTCAGGGGTGGTTCGACTGTGTGCCCAACCAAAGTCTGGGGATGCTCATAGGCTGCAGGAGAGCACATGGGATCCAGGCTCGGCGTGGGCAGTAGCACCTTCCCAGCATTGGGATTGCTGGGATCCACATAAGCCTGCATGGGATAGCCAGGGGGATAGCCAATGAAGCTGTGGTGGGGAGCGCTGTAGCCCATGGAATCGTATGGAAGTGGGGAAGTCATCCCTAGGTTCTGTAGTTGCTGCTGTTGTTTCTGAGCCTCCCGCTGAGCTACTTCCTGTTCGAACAGCTTCCTGCGTTCTTCCGTGGACAGCTTGTTGCGATCCTTGAGCCGCACTTTCTTCTTAGAAGAAGCGGGTGTGTCATACCTGAAAAAGAGAACCACTTCATAACTCCTGCCCCAGAGTTAAACAGATTATAGGGGTACCCTCGGATGCTATTTATAGACAAAGGCCCGTCAATAAATGCATTAAAAACCAAAAGGAGAGGGAAGGTAGGAGTCATAACAGAATATTTATTGCTCCAGATCGAACCTTGGAACACATTTCTTAACTTTAAAAGAATTTTAAAATTCACTCTAAAGAAAAAATAGCCTGAAATAGAGCGCAAAAGAAAAAAACCTCACTAGGTTTGGACATTTTCTCTACTTCATACACAGACTCATATGCTCTGCATGTGTGTGAAAGACATTCACATATATACACACACACACACACACACACGTATAGCATTACTTTTCTAAAAAGCCCGTTCAAAATAATGCAAAAGATCTTGTTCTTATCACAGGCAGAGCTAATCCTGAAACTTAACTTTTTGGTGGAGGAAAGAAAACCGTACTACTGAAAGAACCCCAAACGAAGCATCCAGTACCACACCAGATTAAAAAAAAAAAAAAATCCCGTGCAAGTTTATTCAGACCAGCAGACAGCTATAGCTTACACGTTCCATTTCTGGGCTCCCTCAAGCTGTATTTGCATAAGTAAAAGTTAACGTAACTTGTTATACATGGGGTAAATGTAACATGCTATCCAGTAATAGAGGCATTCCCAATCTTTTTCATAGCGTGGTCCATGTCTTAAGTTACTTGGTCCCCTATCTTCCCATTAACATAACATCTCTGTGGTCACTACAGTAATGGCCTTTTGGAAAAGTAATATTAAGAAAAGAATATTTTTAGGGTTTTTAAATGCGCTTTTAGCAACTGGAATATGAAGAAGCCAGAACTGTGTGATTAGCCAGCTTTTTGTGAGCCAACAACGGTTCAGACCACAGCTGGGTAGCCTCTGCCATGTTGCAATATAATGCATAAGCAAAAGGAGTTTGGGCAAATGATATTTCCAGTGGGAACCTAAACCTTAGAATTCCCGAACTATTGTATGTTTACACTGGCAAGTCTTAATTGTGAATTAAGAGGCTGACATTGAGTAGCATCCAAAAATATTGAGGAACCTCATGTCACTGTTTTCCCACTCTTGTAATGTTCATTCCCCTGGAGATTTCCCCCTTCACAGCTGCATCATGGCTCTGGGTCTGTCAGAGCATTTAAGGATTTTAGCAGAGCAACACAGGTAATTATGCTGTCTCTGTGTAACATACATTTTATGTGCCTTTATGCCCTCAAGTTCAGGCAATGCAACCCAAGAGAAATTGTGCTGGATAATCTAAACAATATCTATTGCATTATAACTTTTCCTAGTGGTCAACAAGACAGCAGATAATATTACACTGATATTTCCATTATAGCTCCCTTTTCATAGGCTCATAAATTTCTCAAAATGTACCTGTTTTGGCTGATATTTTCCATGCTTCGTGACTCTCAATTTTTTGATAAAGGGAATGAAATGTATTCACTGATCTGGAGCAAGGGTGAAAAACATTCAAACTTTTCTGCCACAAGAAAATTAAGACTTCTTTGCATGCATAACTCAATACTGACATTCAACCACTGAGACCTTTTGGAACGTTAATTATTTCTGAATACTAGTCTCCATCTTAATTTGCAGATGTTATTTAAGAACAATGGAATTATAAACAACTGACTTCCATTTAGAGTTGTGCTATTTACTGAACCACAGATCTGCCTAAAAAAAAATGTGGTTAGATTTTTTTCTATTTATTTATTTAAATAGGAGTCATATTTTTTTTCCTGAAACACAAAACAGCTGAAGAGATTTTCCGGGGGTAAAAAAGATAGCTTGGGTCAGACACAAAGCATGTAAGATTAAAGATCAAAAGGTGGATATTTTTTAAAGTTATGAGTGTATGAAAACAGGGGGTTACAAGTGAAAATGCTTTGCAGCCTTAACTATCGTGGGTTCTACAAAGCATCCAATATATTCATACATACATCAACTTTTTATTCATGCATCCAGTTTGCATATCAAGAACACATTGCTACAAATACTTCAGTTAAGATGCCCTTTTGTTTCTTCAGTCCAATTCAAATAATACCCGTGAGTATTTATGTTTATATGAATCCTGTTGGCAGTGAGAACCCAATTTAAATAATTTAACAAAAATGTCAATATTTTTCTGCACTCGTCCGAAGAACTTACATTAAGAGCCAACTCACACAAAAGAATAAATACAAAAAAACCCCATGTGATGCAGTAGTGAAGTTAAGCAGGTGTCATAATAGTTTCTCCATTCACCCAAAGGCCCATCTCCTCTAAGAGAATCTCCACTCAAGAGCAGCAGCAAGGGCAAGGAAGCGTGCCAAGGGCATGCTAGCATACCCCCAAATCTTTCAGTGACCTGAGATCAACTCTGGAGTTCTTTACCCCTCTGATGTCATCTGTTCTGCTCACCTCCATTCAGGATAGATAAAAATCAATGATTTTTTTTTTATTTAAATCAGATTTTTTTGATAAAATGCTTTTTGAGGAAAAAAACCTATCTAAAGATAGTTTTAATTAAGAAGCATTATAGCTCAAAGATCTCTCATCATGGAATAGAGATTATAAATTCTAATTCTATAGTATGAGACAATATACTCATGCAACGTTTAAGAAAAGTTTTGTAAATGAGTTCCAATAGTTCATGGATTAGGGACCCAATTTTATGGGGATCCAGGGGCTTCTGTATAGATTATTTAGGTTAATCTTTCTATCTACCCAATGGGACTCAATGCTCAGTCTAGAAGATACCATCAGAGACGCTTAGTTTTGCAGTTCTCAAACTGTGGATTTGTCTCCAGAGATAACATGCTTGTTAACAGAAAAAAAAAAAAAATGTTTTAAATAAATAAATAATATATAGAGGTGAGAAATAACAGACCTCAAACCTATTATCCCTCTGCAAATTTGTGTATATAGAGTCAATCTCTTCCTCTCTCAAAGTGCAAAGTTTCAAGAAGTTCAGTGAATAGAAGATTGTTGGGGGGGGGAATAGATCTGGACAAGGAGAAGAAGTCTGGAGATAAATGTGAGAAGGGAGGGACAGGCAGTAGAAACAAAAGTGAAACTGTTTGAGCAGCATATTCTAGAAGTCTTGAGGTCTTTCTGAGTGTAGCCATCACTGATTTGAGATCTACCATACCATTCTCTCACTAGAAGGGAAAACCTATAATGGCAGCAGGCCATAAAAGAGACCCAGTTTGGAAATATTTTAATGAAGTTCCTCTACCTGTGGGTAAGTCAGGCATGCATGCAAAATGCAAACAGTGCAAAAAAGAAATGCAAGGCCTGGTTGCCCAAAATGAAACATCATCATGGGAAGTGTTTTTTCTCAGGAGGAAGCTGCGTTGAAAATGATGAAAGGAACATGTCTGAACATCCAGGATCTTCAGGTTGGTAAACTTTTTTATTTCATACTTCTTTCTTAAGGACTGCCTGTCTTCCTTCTGGACTACTCTTGAATTTTCATGTTTGAGCACAAAAAATATAGTTGTTACTCTATGGTACTATCATTTTAGATGCAGTTGTGATAAAAAATAAATAGCTGAAATAGGCAGATCTTCCTTTTACAATTTCACCTTTAAAGTGGTACTGAGTGTCAGTGAATGCAATGAGTAATACTAAATGAGCAGTATGGTAATAATTAAATAACTACTTTGACTTATTTTGCTTAGGAGAATACATCCTCGACATACAAGATTCTGAAGACTGTTGAAGTGATAATCTCACTTTTAACAGCAGTAGCTTCTTCTGCCGGTGTAGAAAGAATATTTTCTTCCTTTGGACTAATTCATTCCAAACTGAGAAATCGTTTGGGATCTTAAAAAAGCAGGAAAGCTTGTCTTTCTGTTCCAGATTATGAACAAACAGGAAAATGAAGGTGAAGACGACTGAGTTAGCTGCAGAAGCCAGTTTTTTAAGTTTCTTATGTTGACCTGGCTGACAGTCTATTTAATTTTTCATTTTTTTAAAAAAAAAATTAACTATTTTAGTTAAACAATTTTAACAAAAACAAACCTGATTTTAAAAAACTTGAATGTTTAACTAAATTAAAAAAATCATATGCTTGTTTTGTTAAAATATTATAGGTTTGCTGTTGAAGAAAAAAATCCAGAATACATAATGTTGTTGTTTTAGTTAAATAAAACAATTTAAATGTCTGTCTGGTGATATTCTCCTCCTACAGCATGGAAAGAAAATCCTCAAAATATTAATGATTAACCTGTTGAACTGGAGATATTTATGAAGTAATTGGGAGGTGAACTATCTGCTTCTATTACCTTTGGTAAATGAAAAACCAAACAATCATTCATTTTTTGATATAGCTGTAAAACTAATCTGAAAAGTTTTCAAAATAAATCACTTCAAAAATGCCTAGTGTGTACCTTCTAAAAATGAAACCTACATCTTTGAGTTGTGAAGAATATGTATTAAGGTTATAACATCAACAAGAATGCTCTTTTATGTAGAAATCCATGATTAAATCCAGTTTTCCTGACTAGTGATTTAAATCAAATCCACCCTGCCTCCACTATATGGATTTCATACAGTTTTTTGGAACAAAGTACTATCCAAAGTGCCCTAGTTACAGACTGATTGGTCCATATTATGAAAGAGAGTCAGATTAATGACTATTAGGATGCCTCTATGGGCAGCGATGCCCTTATTCTCTAAGCTTCATTTTTGCCATGCTACATTTTGCAGATTTTCCTCTTATACAAAGTCACTGTTTATACAGAGAGGGTGCAGCTGGGAAGAACATGCAAAGAAAGGGCTTCCTGACCTCTAGCACCAGAGACCACTCATGCTCAATCATTTGCTATTCAGTATTTTCTGTTTTTCTAATCTTCCTCTTGCTGTAACAAGAACTTTCCTGCCATGAAGTTTACCTTGTCTCATGTTTCCTGTGCTTTTTGCCTTTTTAACTCTCTTTATATATGTTAGTAATTCATCCATCTCTACTTCTGCCTCCAGTCATTTGTTTGGTTTTTGTTCTGCAAATGGATGTTTTTTGTGGATTTATACTCCAATTTTTATGCTGGCCTTTCAAACGTGCTTAATAGAGAATAACATGAGGACAATGGAATGCTGCTTTATTTGAAAAATGTGACTTTTTTGTAATCAATTATTCTCCCTCAGCTTTTCTGAAGTCCATATAGTAGACCTTGACTGGCTTGGAACTGGCTTTAACAAGGACGTGTGCTGCATTTTAGCTAGTAAGAACAAGAGTTCTGTCTTGACCCCAAGAATCCCACATACTTAAATGTAACGTTTATTAACTCCACTGACCTTTGCTGCCTTTCAGCATCTCCAAGTATCGCTTATTCATAATTATTGACTCCTTGTTTTCTGTGAACAGCTCAACCCGCTCTGCTTCAGCTGCCCAACCCGCTCTACCAGTCGTCACGTGTCTCTCCAGTCGTCAGCATTGGCTCACACTGAACACACAGTATCTCGGCTCTCTGAGCAGGGGCCATTTTATTTCCTTTAGACTCTCTACGCAATGCCACACTCGCATACAGCACTTGAAAAGTGATCATACAGATGACACCAGTTGCTAGACCGGGCAGTTTAAGGGTCCATATGAAAACGAAAGGATATTCTGTAGTGTGATTTGACATGGTTAATGTACAGATATGGCTCACGCTCAATTCTTGGGACATACTTTTGTCCATTTGTTATATTTAACAGGACTTTTCTCCCTCCAAACATGGCGGTGTTTGCTAATCCTCCAGAAGGAATTTATTACATTAAATGTGGACCATAACTATTAAATTTCAGTAGATGGCCACTCTGTTCCCAACCAACTTTCTGTATGCCAACTTCTCCTCTCATTGGAAGTAAATGGAGTGGCAGACATCGAGCTGTATTAATGACATCAGAATAATGAAAGTGTGCATGTATTCTGACTTCAAAGTTGCAAGCAGTTTAATGGCTGGCAGGCAGACAGGAGTGGTTGGACCACAGGACTACGAGCCAGAAGGTTCTCAAGTTCTAATCCTAACTTCCTGCATGGTCTGTGACAAGTCCCTCTTGGACTGAGGGTTGATGCTCATGCAGCAGATCTGAGTTCAATACCTAGTTCTATCGGACTTGCTGTGCAATCTTGGCCAAGTCACAACCTCTCTTTCCCTTAGTTTTCAATCTGAAAAATGGGGATACTACCTCTTTCCTCTCATCCTTTGTCCATCTTGTCTATTTAGATTGTGAACTCCTTTGAGCAGGGACTGTCTCTTACTCTGTATATGTACTGCACCTAAGACAATGGACCCAGGATCTTGGTTAGGGCCTCTTGCTGCAATGTAATACAAACCAAATGAAATCACCTCTGAATTGTTTTCATGCATCGTCAATTTCACTGTTTCCCATATGTAGCTAGCCAGTTCCTCCCTTTGTCTAGATGTTTCACACAAAGTATTTTTAAAATAGATAGTTTAATTAAACAAAACACAAAAATTTGCAAAGGGTCTCAGGGGTAGGTGTAGTAACTGAAGCTACTTTAAACTAATTAAAAAAATTAATTAGATTTCAAGGTGAGGGCATCTCTAACCTCTTATTTTTAAAGTTTGGCTATATGTAATATGCAGATACTGCTTACCTACCTCATAGGATATTTCTGAAGGGCTAATTAGATAATCATCTGGAAAGAACTTTGAAGATGAGAAGTGTGATACAAGTAGTATGCAAGACGGGAACAGCAGCACTTCACTAACCTCTCAGGAGCTGTCAAAGCTAAGCTGTGAAGAAGCTGTGCAGGGGAGATAGCCAATAGATTGCTCAGGAAGAACCACCATCATGTGGAGCAGCCTTAATTGTGTTTATATGTTTCTAAGAGTCACTTTACCTGAGCAAACGCAGCCTGATGAAACTGTCTGGGGAGAAAGGGGAAGGAAGGGTCATGGGAGAAACACAGCTGCCTGGTGATGAGAGTATTTCCTTGGATGATTTTTTGCTGGATAGCCGCTGGATAATTTCCATTTTTATATATAAAAAGGTGCTTTTGAGGATTTTCTATTTATCCAGGGAAGTTATTTCATTTTTGGCTTTGTACTTTTATTATCTGCAGTGTGCAGATGGGCCCTAGTGCAAAGTAATTTAAAATTAAATACAGTATCTCCTGGGTAGGCTAATGGGAAGTCTTCAGAGTCCAGTTTGGGACGCTCTGACTTCCCCTTTAAACCATCCCACTTTCACGGTAATTTTTGAACGAGGACTGGATACAGCTTCCATCACCGAAACACCACCAGCATAATTCATTCCCAAGCAGCACTGAGGAGTTGATGGGAGACGCTAACGGTATTTGCAATGGTCTGATCAGCTCTTCTCAGTTGTAGCCACACAACTCCAAGCAACAGTAGCTGAAGTGGACTACATTTGAAGCAATCATCTAAGATGAAAGACTTGAATACGCTGTGTGGTTATTAGTAATGGACATGGAAGCATTTAATAGAAAATTTCCTCTTTCCTATTTATTTTCAGAAGGTCACAAATATCATCTTTGGCAACTTTATTTTGAAAAGGCTAAATACAATCAACTTTCCCCTGCTGGACTGACACAGGATCATCAGAACCCTCAGCATCAGCATCCCTGATGGAAACGGTACAGTAAGACAACTTGCCTGTCATCCTGCCTCTTGGTTCCTCGCTCATAGGCCGAAGATGGTGGGGACAACGACTCTCTCCGTTTCTTCTTCTCTTTACTCTGGCTCTGCCTCTCAGGGTCTCTCTCTCTGCTCTGATTTGGATTCTTTGGGGTAGCAGTTTGGTCCCTATGACCAGCTGCATCCCTCCCACGATCTCCTGTTAAGCAAGATGAATAAAAGGAAGTAGTCTTTACATTTCAGAAGGTTTCTGCTTTCACCTTTGTTGCTGTTGTAGTAGGTGTATTTTTTGGTCCATTCACTCAAATGAAATGCAGGATGCCCTATATTAGCATTACACTATAGTTATGACTGAGACAATACTTTCTTTTTAACCCCCTATTTTTAGTGACTTCTCTCATGTCTTTTATTAGACTTGAAAAGCATCTGGCCAAGAACTCTAGGAGTTTTTAACGCAGGGAAGCATGCAGTGTGTGGGGTAAAACTTGAATTTTGTCTCCAGATAATGAGCCCAGGTGACAAAGTGCACTGGCGGAGTGTGCCTTTGTATTAATCACTAGGGACATGTTTTGACACTACGGCCTCTTTCATATACAGTTTGAACATAATTGCTTCCGTAAAACCCTTTTAAACAAGAAACAGGTCCCAATCAGTCTTTACACATGTTGACACAACACAATATAGTCCTTCAACTTTTTGGCACTCTATAGCTCTTACAATACTGTCATTTTTCACAATGGATTTGTGCACCCTGAGTTTACAGCACTGACAAGTTACTATAGCTATCAAGGAACTGTCACATTAATGATAAGACACTTGCAGTGAGATAGTTCATGATATTTTTGCACTGTTATCAGTGATTCTTCAATAGTGCTCTCCAGAGCATACGCTGGCTGCCTGCAAAACAGTGTCACACTGATGAAGCATCGGTCAGTCTGCAAGGAGTGATGCCTTCTGCTAACTGTAAGCACAGTCTAGGATGCTTTTCATAATGGCCAGAGGTTTTTCAGACCAACTACCCCCACCCCCAACACTTACCTGTACCCTGATTCCTGTCTTAGTCAAGGGTGGGTCTTTTGGGGGTGGGTGGGGAAAGGGAAATGAAGCACAATCAAAATTATAGAGGTACCAAACAGGCAGAAGTGACCTGGAGAGTAAGGACTGCAGGAAACGGGGACATTTGGCCCCATAAAAGAACAGCCTCCTAAAAGCTGTGAAGAGAAATTGTTTTATAGAATCAGAATTTAAGACCACTGAAGCCCATCCAATGATTTCTACACCTAGCCCATAAATTCTCTCTGAGCTACGAATAAACGGCATGGATTTAGTACAGATTTACACTTTACAAAGTGCAGATTTTATAATTATCACATTAGGAGAATTTCTTTAACAGTGTCCTATTTCATTTTACCTCTTTAATAGTGTCTTAATATTAACGTCTCCTGTATGGATACCAGATGGAAAGGCATAGAAAGAGGAAAGAAAAGTGGAGAAGATGCTCTAAGAGAGGACCTTGATTTTATAAAATGGCCCACATTTTGAAAGCCACAGCATTATACCATAAGAGAACTCTGAAGTGAATGTATTATCACGGTATGAGTACACATATAACTTATCACTGTGCTGTACTGTATTAATAGCTAATTCCTTGAATGCTCATATCTGAGTCATTGCAAAGCTGAAAATTTGCAAGGACTTGGGTTGTGCAAATGTCTAATACATCCAACACATCTCAAAAATTCCATTAATTCTTCAGGGTGCACCGGAGTATTTTCTAACAGAAAAACTACCCTTTGGCAATGTCACTAGCACAATTCAATTAATTTGTCAAAGGTCACCCAATCAATGTAAATTGTAGCATGAACTGCTGTTTGTGAAGAGCAGTGGAGTCGCTCTTTCTGCAGTGCTCGAGAATAACCTCTTTAGCTCCCATCTTTTTTAAATCAGGAAAAAAACAACAACCCAGGCTCTTAATCCCTGCAAATGGGCAACGTAGAATCATAGAATATCAGGGTTGGAAGGGACCTCAGGAGGTCATCTAGTCCAACCCTCTGCTCAAAGCAGGACCAATCCTCAACTAAACATAAGGTGCCCAGAGCATATAAGTCACTTTCCACAAACGCCCCCATGTCATGTAGCACTAGATGTAATTTAACATCTTATTTTAATTGATTTTGTTCTTGTGGGGCTGTGCATAGATAAAAAGTAACAAGCACTACACACCAGTTTTGAGTTCTCCCTCTCCCTGTGGAACAGTGAGTAACAGGTGCAAACACAGTCTGAGCTAAAGTTACAAATAAGTAACCTTGTGAGACAGAACACAATTGCAACCCAGGGGTACAAACGGCTTCTGTTTCTTGTTTATATCGAACTGCAGCATGCATGGAGATCCTTGGACCCAAGTATGTAAACTGAGCTTGGAAACAATGTTCTAATCTTGCCTTTTACCCAGTTTATGGTATCATTCTTAAAGTTGGTTTAAACGCTTTTTGGGCCCACACACATTGGTCTGCTGAAAAGTGGTTTTAAACTGGTTCAGCACACAAGACTTGAGACCTGGTGCGTAAAACACCTGAAGCTGGGGACCCACAAGAGGAAGATATTCAGTTAACGGGAGGTGCACTTTATGGAGTCCAATACCAACAGGCACAAAGAGAAACCTCCGAGTTCAAAGCCCCCTCTGTCCAGGTACTGATAAGCCTCTGTACATCCCACTCTGAATTTCCTTACTGTGATCAGATTACGTATGAGCTGTAGAGAGGAACGCTGGCCTCATGGTTAAGACACTGGGCTGGGATTCAAGAGATCTGGGTTCAATTCTTAGCTCTACCATAGACTGTGTGACTTTAAGCAAGTCATTTACTCTCTGTGCCGCAGTTCTCTATCTGTAAAATGAAAATAGTAATACTTCCTTTCTCCCAACGTTCACCTAGACTGTAAACGGTTGAGGGCAGAAACGGTCTTGGACAATGTGTACGTACAGCACCAACCCCAAGGGATCCCTTAAGCTCCACTGTAACACACATAATAAAGTGATTTTGTGTATGCGTGCGCACGCAACCTCTCTGATAAGCATTCAACTTTAGGCACAGGAAAATCAATCCTCTCTGGAGGAAATTACAGTTTCAGCTGCTACTTGAAAGGTATCCTTGATTACCTACCACTACTCTCCTTTTCTGCTTGACTCTTCTTCGGGATTCGATACACCTCCTGCAAAGCAAGCCAGAAAAAATAATCAGATTTTCATGTGGACATTGAGACTACTGCTGATATAACTGTGGGGTGGGAAAGGTCACGTAAGTCCCACAACTTTGTAAACAATAGAATAAAAAGGTCCAGGTCTCAAAATGCAGATATAGTTCTAAAAACATGGCATTGTGGTGGGTCCTATTTTATTTTCTCTCAATAACTTGTATATCAAATCTGTTCGGTTTACACAACCATACTAAGCGCTACAGTCACTCTCTGTCAGCAATCCAAGTATGTCAGCAGAGGATTCAAGCCAGCAGAATCTAAAGTTGCCATCTTTCCTGTTTACTATAAATATATGAAGTTGGAGATGTACTGAAATAAAAATCAAAGGCTGCCTTTTCTAAGGGTAAACCAACCTCTGACCTGAATTAGGTCATACACTAGAGAGTTTACAGTGCCGCAGTTGTATCAATGCAGCTGCTCCGCTGTAAGCTCTCTCATGTAGCCACTCTAAGGGCTTGTCTACACTGGCACGTCACAGAGCTGCAACTTTCTCACTCAGGGGTGTGAAAAAATACCCCGGGGGGAAGCAAGTTTCGACGCTGTAAAGCGTCGGTGTAGACAGTGCACCAGCGCTGGGAACTGCACTCCCAGAGCTGGGAGCTATGCCCCTCGCGGAGGTGGTTTTTTTTTTTTGTTTTTTTAAGAGCACTGGGAGAGCTTTCTCCCAGCACTCTACCACGACTACACACAAGCCACATTTAAGTGTAGACTAGCCCTAAGCGGACAGGAGAGAACTCTCCTTTCGACTTAATTAATCCACTCCCAACGATGGGTGATACCTATGTTGGCAGCAGAGGTCACATATGATGTGATTGACCGGGCCAAGACAAGCGTTCGAGCTAAGCAGAGCTCTTCTTCAAGTCTGAGGGCTTGTCTACACTTACATTTTATAGCGCCCTAACATGCTGGCTCAGGGGTGTGAAAAATCAGCGCTTTAAATTGCTAGTGTAGACAAGCTCCGAGCACTGGGAGCGTGGAGGTGGATTACCAGGAGCCCTGGGAGAGCTCTCTCCCAGCACTCACACGTGACCACACTCGCACTTCAAAGCGCTGCTTTCCTGCGGCAGCACTTTGAAGTTTCCAGTGTAGACATACCCTGAGAAAGGCAATCACAGAGCCCTGGTCTACACTAGGACTTTAGGTCGAATTTAGCAGTGTTACATCGATGTAAACCTGCACCCGTCCACACAATGAAGCCCTTTATTTCGACTTAAAGGGCTCTTAAAATCAATTTCCTTACTCCACCCCTGACAAGTGGATTAGCGCTTAAATCGGCCTTGTCGGGTCGAATTTGGGGTACTGTGGACACAATTCGACAGTATTGGCCTCCGAGAAATATCCCAGAGTGCTCCATTGTGACTGCTCTGGACAGCACTCTCAACTCAGATGCACGACTGTTTGCCGTTGCTCTGACACAGGGAGTTAAAATCAAAAAAGGGGGTGGCTTTACATCAAGGAGTATTTCAGGTAGGACTTCACGGAGGGTTCCAATAAGAAATGGTGCACCTAAGTTATTGTTCTTATTGGAACAAGGAGGTTAGTCTGGCCTCTGACTGATACATGGCTAGATTTACCTCGCTGCACCTTCTCTGTGAGTGACTGCAGTGTGACGTAGAGGAATGAGTCCCCTAGACGGGGGGCGGGGGGGTTTGCAAATGAGTACAAAACAAATCTGGTCTATTTCTTGTTTTGATACACTCCATCTATCTTTTACATCTTTGGCTGGCAGCAGACGGTGCAGAAGGACTGCATGTCATCCACATCTCATGGCTGCTAGGCAGAAGATGGTACAATAGGACTGCTAGCCATCCTCATCTCTTGCCTGCCCGGCAGAAGATGATGCAATAGGACTGCTAGCAACCGGTATCACCTGCCTGCTCACCATAAGATGGTTCAATAGGACTGACTGCAGGACTAAAGAGAATGACCTGATCAAGTCACTCCAAATTTAGTCCCTGCGCCCATGTCTGCCCAGGCGCTCCTGATCGACCTCACAGAGGCGACCAGGAGCACCTCGGACATGACGATGGTTATCAGGCCTATTGCCCTGTCTGCTGCCACAAAGCAATGGGTTGCTGCTGCTGTGTAGCAATGCAGTACCACGTCTGCCAGCACCCAGGAGACATACGGCGACAGTGAGCTGAGCGGGCTCCATGCTTACCGTGGTATGGCGTCTGCACAGGTAACTCAGGAAAAAAGGGGCGAAACAATTGTCTGCCCTTGCTTTCACGGAGGGAGGGAGGGAACGGGGGCCTGACGATATGTATCCAGAACCACCCGCGACAATGTTTTAACCCCATCAGGCATTGAGATCTCAACCCAGAATTCCAATGGGCAGCGGAGACTGTGGGAACTGTGGGATAGCTACCCACAGTGCAACGCTCCGGAAGTCGATTCTAGCCTCGGTACTGTGGAAGCACTCCGCCGAGTTAATGCACTTAACGCACTTAGAGCATTTTCTGTGGGGACACACACACTCGAATATATAAAACTGATTTCTAAAAAAACGACTTCTATAAATTCGACCTAATTTCGTAGTGTAGACATACCCAGAGTGTGTCAGCTAAATACAATGTGGAACAGATTGGGAAGCATAGGAATTAGCTTGTTGCAAAGGACCATTCAAAATGAAGTGGCCTATTAACACCTCTGCAGTCACAGGACAAGGGTTAGCCATGTCTACACCAGAAACCTTAGGGTATAGCTACACTTGCAGAGTTTTTGCACTGTAAATTTCACTGGTGATAGGGAACCAAAGTAAAGCACAGGTTTGTGTACTCAATTCCTCAGATCTCAGAGAGTGTTTACATTGCAGCACTTCCATCCCGGATGAGAGCAGCACTTTAGGGCAGCTATCCCACAGTGCCTCTCTCTCCATTTTGATGTGGGTCTCATGGGAAGGGCAGGGAGGTGATGGCGGGGCATCCTGGGTCCCTGCACAGCCTCCTCTCCCCAAACACTGATCAGCTCCAGTAGCTCAGCATTGCTCCAAGCAGGGGATCGTTTGCTCTGTGGAGCAGGCATTGTCACCTGGCCAGATGATAGGTGAGCACTTGCCAAGAAAACAGGAAGGGGAGTTTCAAAGTTCCCGGAGCTTTACAGGGGGAGGACTGGATGTCTGTTTACCTGGCATCAGAGCTGCTGGCCAGAGTGGTCACCTAGGCACTGTGGGATATCCTCAGGAAGCTAAAAACTGTGTGAACAGGAAGAACGTGTCTTCACTTGCACATCACCGCAAAAGCATCACTGGTAAAGAGTTGTATGCCTCTCGTGGAGGTGGTTTTCTTTTTGCGGTGAAACTTCTGAGTCAATGGCAGAGCAATCTGCTGTCAATTTAGTGGGTCTTCACTAGACCCGTTAAATCGACCGATGCATTGATTGCCAATCGTCAATCCCCCGGTAAGCGTAGACAAGCCCGTAATTAGCACTAGGCCTCTTGGGGAAGTAGATTACCTATGCTGATGGAAGAACCCCTTCCACCAGTGTAGGCAGCATCTACACTGAAGCATTACAATGGCATACCTGTGCTGCGGTAGCATTTTAAGTGTCGACAAGCCCCCAGACTTGAAGAAGAGCTGTGTGTAACTTGAAAGATTTTCTCTGTCTCTTCTGCTAACAGATGTTGGTCCAATAAAAGATATTGGCCAGGTCTATGCTACAGACTTATATTGGTATAACTGTTGCTCAGGGATGTGACAAATCCACACCCCTAAGCGATGTAGTTATACCGACATAGTCCCCCATGTATGCAGCTCTATGTCAACAGGAGAGCTTCTCCCACCAGTATAGCCACCGTCTCTCGGGGAGGTGGATTAACAACTCTGACAGGAGAAGCTATCCCATCAGGATAGCAGCACCTTAACTGAAGGGCTGCAGCTGCACTGCTGTACATGAAGACAAGCCCATTACCTCACCCACCTTGTCTCTCTCTTATTTTATTGTCAATAATCACGCCCCTGCAATCAGAATTGAAGTGAAGTACAATGGATTATGCAGAAGCCAGTACAAATTCCAGTTCACTCTTCAGTAAGTGCATTGGCTCTAGAGGGCTAACAGCTAGAATACTTATCAGGAAAGCATTCCTATGTAGAAAGGGTGCTTAAGCAAATGCTTAAGTGTCTTCCTGGGCCCCAGAACCATGTTTGTGAAACTGGGACTGAACTTGTTTATCTGACCCTCTCATAGCAAACAGTTTCAGCACATCCGCACAGTAGGATTTTCCAGGAAAAAGTGCATCAACTGTGCATGGTCATACCTTTCACGTCACACAACTGTGGTTCAATCAGCACACTCCAGGAAAATACAGGCAGCTATCCCACATGGTCTCAGCTGCTGGCACAAAGCTCGCGGGTGTTTCTCAAAAGACTTATTTTAGGATCTGATATTTCGTTTGCCATGCCCAGAAGCTAACAGCCTTATTGGACATAGTGAAGAAAAGAAACCTGCTTCATGATTTAGGCAGCTATGCTTTCAAGCATTAAAGTCTCAAAGCTGGATTGCCTAACATTGAGCAAGGTGGAAATGCTAACATGTAACCCCACCTGTAGAAGGTGATCTCTCTGTATTGCTGACCTGACCTATGAGATGACACTCTGGGTCAAGCCTGGCTTTACCCCAATGGCAGAATAATAGTGTGACCAGCTACTGCGAAAGGAATTTCATGAGGAAATTGGATGACTAAGCACACTCTCAGCATTCTCTTTGCATGGAGCTAGCCCCGATGCTTGAATAAGACCATGCACTGGGTGAAGAGAACTGATTCGCACTGTGGAGGTTGGCTACCAACACACGCTACTGTTCCTTGACCTACACGTAGAGCGCAGGGAACTCATCAGCAGTCAACACTGTTTAACTGTTCACACTTCTACCACAGAGACAAGGTGGGTGAAGTAATAGCTTTTATTGGACCAGCTTCGGTGGGTGAGAGACACGAGCTTTTGCAGAGCTCTTCTTCAGGTCTGGGAAACTTACTCAGAGTGTCACAGCTAAATACAAGGTGGAACAGATTCCTCAGCATTAGTACTACTGCTAAGGTCGAAAGCTTGTCTCACCCACTGAAATTGGTCCAAATAAAGATATTACTTCACTCACCAGACCTGCTGACAGCAATTCCGGGCCCCAGGGCAGAACAGTCTATGGCCCCCCCTAGAAAGGGATTACGACACTACTTTTTATCCTATTGATAACACATTAGAACTCACTATACGTAAGTTGTGGCGTTGCTTGATCTAGTCAACTTTTTTCCCAGTTACATACAGCACCAGTATTAAACAAATTGTGAGACTAAATATAAGATGTAGAATGTGTTATTTTGAATTATAGATTTAAATTAAATAAATACATTATGGAATGAAATTAATTTATAAAACATTTAAAGAAGCACAAAGTCAGAAAACACCTGAAGTATCAAGTAGGCTAATTAAACACCTAATCGTGATTCATGTGTAATCTAAAGACAACGAAAAAACTGATATGCGAGATGTAACTGAATATGACCAACAAAGTTAAAACATACAATACAATACTTGTGCAGCTGGTGCTGTGGGACATCGACACCCAGAGCAATGAGGAGATGGCAGGCATGGTGCGCCACATCTACCGGGAGATCTCCAGGGAGGTGGCCGGGGCGAAGGCAGAGGGAAAACCCATGCCTTGTTCTCTGGCTGAGCGGTGGAGGTGGCCCCTTATCCTGCGCCCGTAATAGCGGCTTGTGTCAGCCAGTGCTAGTGGCAACCTGCCTCTCGGCAAACCTAGGGCAGCTCAGTTGGGTGGCTGAATTTGCTGGTTTGTGTCTGGCAAGGAGCTTCAGCCCTGGGGGGAGGAAATCTGGTAGCGCAGAGGGAACCTGCTCCTCTTTCAAGTCTCCCTGTCCTCAGCCCTGCAGCCGGAGAGCCAGCATGGCAGGCACAGCGGCTCCCGAGCAACCAGAGGAGGCAGCAAGCTCCGCGGTCCCCAGGCGGCTGTTGCTAGCGCTCTGCCAGACCAGCAGGGTGCAGCAGCGCTCTGAAAAACGGTTTCTGGCACCAGGAGGGACGGCGCTCTGTACAGAGCGACAGGAAACGGATCTCTTTTTTTTTTAATCGTAATTTTTATTAAAAAATACGTATCTATCCCGTCAGCCTTTTAAATCACTGGGCCCCTGACCCCACTCCCTCCCCATGCCTGTCACTCACCATTCTCTCTAATATCCTGGGACCCACCCATACAACACTGCATACTTCTACCACAGTAAGTCTCATCGTCTTGCTTGATGACGCTTGCAAATGTCCCTGAGATAATGGAGGGTTTTAAATACCTTGAGGGACATGTCCCTATTGCTCTAGTGGTATTGAAGAAGCTCACTTTCCCCTACATAAGGAGTTACCATCGGTAAAGTGACATTTTTGCCATATTTTTGATTACTACCACATTAAGACGAAAATGAATAATGAGGATTTCATAGTGAAGGTACTGGGAAAGTAGAACATTTCTTGCTTTTACTCTACTGTGCACTGAATACCTGCTTCGAAAATTAAAAATAAATTCATTTTCTTATCACAATATTATTCTGTGGCAAAACTTGCTTGTCTTTGGTGTTTCTAACACAGGTGACGTTAGCCACCTTGTTTTGGTAATTTCTCTAGCACTGATCTTGTCAGAATATCTTTATATAGCAGAAGGATGGTCCTGTGTTTAGGGCACCAGGCTGAGGCTTGGGAGACCAAATTTCAATTCTCTGCTCTGCCACAAACTTCTATGATCTTGAGAAAGTCAGTGTCTCTGGGCCTTAGTTCCCCGTCTGTATAATGGAGATTGTAGCACTTCCCTATCTCACAGCGTGTGCATGAGGATAAATCCATTAGAGATTGTGAGATGCTCAAATACTATGGCAATGGGCCCTAAGATAGGAGTCAGAGTAACAGCCGTGTTAGTCTGTATTCGTAAAAAGAAAAGGAGTACTTGTGGCACCTTAGAGACTAACCAGTTTATTTGAGCATGAGCTTTCGTGAGCTACAGCTCACTTCATCGGATGCATAGCATATCGTGGAAACTGCAGTTTCCACGATATGCTATGCATCCGATGAAGTGAGCTGTAGCTCACGAAAGCTCATGCTCAAATAAACTGGTTAGTCTCTAAGGTGCCACAAGTACTCCTTTTCTTTTTAAGATAGGAGTGTGTTGCAAACACCAGTACAACTCTTGGGACAGCATTTGGCTGCGGCTGCCTCATTAAAAGGAGTCCAAAATCTATGGGATCCTACCATAATCAGTTTTTAAATTCAGAGACTACATGGTCTAGTGCAGTGGTCCTCAACCAGGGGTATGTGTACCCCTGGAGTTACAAAGAGGTCTTCTAGGGGGTACATCAACTCATCTAAATATTTGCCTAGTTTTACAATAGGCTACATGAAAAGTGAAGTCAATACAAACTAAAATTTCATACGACTTGTTTACACTGCTCTATATATTCTACACTGAAATGTACGTACAATATTTATATTCCAATTGATTTATTTTATAATTATATGGTAAAAATGAGAAAGTCAGCAATTTTTCAGTAATGTGTTGGGACACTTCTGTATTTTTGTGTCTGATTTTGTAAGCAAGTAGTTTAAGTGAGGTGAAACCTGCGGGTACGCAAGACAAATCAGACTCCTGAAAGGAATACAGTAGTATGGAAAGGCTGACGGCCACTGGCATAGTGTATCCAGTACCACTGGGTGCTCAGGTCAGTTTCAACTGCTGTGCCTCAGTTACCCTCCCATTTTACATATGGGGGAACTATTTACTTCACATGAGTCTTGAGATAATTAGTGAGAAATTCTACAGCACTTTCCATTAGGGGTATGAACACTGGTACTATTATTGATTACAGTGTAATTTTTTTAAAAGCAAAAACAGACCCTACATATTTTCATTATTTTAAGGGTAGTTCAAGTTTCAAACTTAATTATCCAGCAGATTCTTGAAATTAAAACCGCCAAAAAACTCCATCTTATTTACTTTTTATAATTCTCCTTGCTACTTTAAGTATTTACCCAACACCTGTTTAGCAAGGAGTTCATTGCTTACACAGAGCCTCTCAGCTGCAGCCATTTTACTAGGGTTTGTGCACTTATCAGATTTCAAGCTAATCAGGACTGGGCCTGGCCAGTACTTGGATATGAGTGCCACAGGAAGTAGGGCTAAAGATTCATGCTTCTCTGAGGCATGAACCAATGTCACAGCATAGCATTAGGGGTTTTGTGCTGGTGGATGTGTCGCCTCTCAGATGAGACATAAAACAGAGGTCCACTTGTGGTCATTAAAAATCCCCGGGCATTTTTTACCATGGTAGATGTGTTAGGCCTCTGATTCTAATCAAATTCCATCTCATGTAATTACATTTTATATGCATACAATTTTCCCTGTTCCAGATGACTTGGTATTTTTCTTCACTTCCTGGCCTATGCTATTGTTTGGTGTTCTTTGTATGCTACAACTTGATTCCATGCCCAGAGCTGGTTTCATTGGTAGGTGAAGTGAAATCAATATCCCTTATCTACTTCAGAGATGTCGAGGTTAATGTCTGTAAAGTATTTTTGCGGTCTCTGAATTAAAGGTGCTACAGCACTGCAGAGTATTATTAAAGGTGCTATGTAATTATTTACTTCATACTTTGCACTTGACAAACTCTGTACAAATTATTATTAAAATAAATTACTCTCTTTCTCTGAGGCTCCAGGCAAATCCTAAGTGATGCATTTATGACCTCCCGCAATAACATCCACAACAACACTTCGTTTGTAATGTCAGATGAAGACATCGCTGCAGGAACAAAGGGGAGAAAGCCAGTTTAGGGGAGAGAACTCAGAACTGATTTTGTGTGTGCATTTTACTCATCTGGAATATAAATTACACACACGTGCAAATTTCTTAAAATTTTAAACTCTTTAGGGCACGGATTGTCTATCCAATGTGGATAATGCACAGTACATTTTTGGTATCAAAAGGATGGTCCGTGAAACGCCTTTTACGCCTAGCACTACTTTCATCCTTATCTTAGAAGATTTCTAATGAGTATGTCACAGTTATATCTAGGTCCCAGAGCAGTTAATGTAATAACAGGAACCTTTCTATATCTTAGTAGTTAAAATGTCTATGTATTTTCTTTTCTATGAACTAGATCTGTGCATTCTATTTTGGGCCCTGAGCTCGTAAACGTACACACATTTAGTTTTAGTTTTACTCACATGAGTAAGGTTAATGGGACTACTTATGTGATTAAAGTTAAGCACATGAATAAGTGTTGGCAGGGTTAGAGCTTTAGATTGCAATTGTGATTAGTGACCTAAGTGTTCTTGTCAAGTGCCTCTGGATATGTTTAGTAATAATTATTTAAATGAAATGTTAACCAATTGTATAGCATTATGGATTGTGAAACATCTTTCATAAACACCAATGTTTTAAATTGTATACTATTTAAATTTAAATATATTTCTTCTTATTGCACTCATTACTTGTAACAGACTATGCATTTCATGATAATGATCCTATAATATGTGTAACAACTTGCATATGATGAGTCAGTCTGTGGTGCTGCATTCTGGATCAGTGATGTTTTCTTTATAATTTTCTTCTGTTATTATTTTAGTTTCAACTCAGACCAAGACCCTGCTCCTACTTACAGGGCTAACTGGAATAGCTAATGGAGAGCTTCTCCACTCCATGCCTTTCCCAGACCGATTAAAGTTAATTAACAAGAATAGAAACTAATTTAATATTCTGTGAAAGTAGAATATGTGATGAGCTAGCCATTTTCTGGCTGTGTAATACTGAAAGTCAGGTGAAAAGATACAACAGCATTACATATTGGGAAAGAAAACTGACCTATTGGAAAGTAACAGAGGCAGACTGTTATGTGGGATGCTGCCATAAAGCGCGAGGGCTATAAATATAGGCCAATTCAGAGTATTCTTAAGCAACTGTACCCCTCTATTACAAGTGCCTCCATGAAACATGTCCTCTTTCAGGTCCACAAATGCTAAGTCATGTCAGTAAATGGTGGTCACCACCACATCATTCAAAAGAGACTAGGTCAGCGACCCCATGTCGCTTTATATTTGATTTTTGTTTACTTAGGGCTAGATTCTGCTAATGAATCTACACAAATACCCAGTGGGAACCTCACTAAAGTCAACAGAACTCTGCACAGCACAATCGTCCTTACCCTGAACCTGTCAGCTCCTCTGAACAGGGTCTTTCCATTGGGTGTTGTACCGACACCGAGTGTACTGTCAGTGCTTCAGCAATCAAGTGCTGCACTATTTTCAACACAGCATTAACGAAAACCTTTTGATTCCAAAGGCAGGAAAGACTAAACTGATGGCTAATAACGTGATGTCTACACAAAACAACATGAAGAGGCTTTTCTGCCACTGTGATTGAGTGCTGGCAGTTTCTTTTGTATATTTCTATAACGCAGCTGCACTTAAACATTAAAAAAGTTAATCTCTGCTTAACCTCTGCATTCAAAATCTCAACTCTAAGTCCATTTAATTTTTTAAAAGTTCAATACAAAACTTAATTTAAAAGGAGGCTGCAATACTCAGCTCAGCAGTCTGAGAGTTCAGAGAATAAGTGCTTGTCACCATGAATAAAAAAATAAGTTCATATTCTTCTAAAGTTTTAAACATTTCATTATTCACTTCCCTGTTTAGAGCTGCGTGCAGTCATCTTGCTCAAAAGTGATGTCATTTGAGATGCTGTCACCAAGCTAGCTTCCAACCTGCTTTAATGGGTTAGGGTCAGAAGTAAAACTAATAAATACTTCAACAAAATGTTTATTTTAAAATACTAAATATCTAAGTTTTTATTATTTAAAGCTGGTTGGAAATTGATTTACAGCGTTTTCCACTGGGCTTCCCAGTGTCACAAAATGACATCACTTTTGGCAAGGCGTTTACCTCCAGCACTAGACTTCAAAAACCCAATAGCCATGAAAAACCACATTTTGCAAATTTTATTGATGGGGAGAAAATGCTTTTTGTCCCACTCGGCCGAGTGCACAAATTTCCTTTCAATTAGTTAAATCAACGTTTAAGAAATCCTCAAGAAAAACAACTCACTCTGCTTAAAGTACATTAGTGCAAAGAGTAACTACCGGATAACTAAGCAAGTACTATTGCAGGTCCAAAAACACAGAGTGTGTTTCAGATACTTTTAGTTGTTTGGTTTGGTTTTAGTGTTAGCCTCTCTTTATAGGGGGAAAAAATAATCTTTATTTTTGCTTTTAAACAGAATTTATAACAGTGCTTGAAACAGTAATTTCAAATATTTTTTGCTGAGTTTTACATACTGATTTATTGGCTTTGATACAATTTTTGAAGAATGAATCCTATATAAAACGTTCCCATTTGAATTGTAAATGGGGAAAAACTAAATGTTTTGTTCAAAGTATTTTTGCTTGAATGAGAATAAGATTTCATTTTGCAAGATATTAAGATTCAAGGTAGACTAATTGTGGGACTCTGGATATATTTTAAGCCTTATACTTATACTTTCCTTGTCCACACTAGGAAATTAGGTTGGTGTAACTACATAGCTTAGGGATGTGACAAATCCACATTCCAGAGCACTGCAGTTAAACCAACCTAGCCCCCGGTGTAGACGGCTCAAGTTAGCACACCCAATTTTCTCCCCTTGAGCTAGATGCTTGCGTGAGGCCAGATCTACACTACAGGCTTATACTGGTATACCTATGTCACTCTGGGGTGTGAAAAATCCACACCTCTGAGCAACCTAACCCGTGATGTAGATAGCACTATGTCGGCAGTCAACATAGCTACTGCCTCTCGCAGAGGCGGATTAGCTATGCCGACAGGAGAAGCTCCCCCGTCAGCGTAGGAGCGTCTTCACTTACGCACTGCAGCTGCACTGGTGCAGTGGTACTATTGCAGCTTTTTTAGTGTAGACCTGCCCTGGGAGTGCAAGCACACTGAGTGATCTAATCCGCAGTACATACTGATTATATTAGCAGAGTGATTGGATTAGCTGCTGAGGAGGTCTAACTCCAGCTGCTGCATCCCAACTGCATGATTAGCTCCAGTGTTAACTGCACTCAAGCTTCTGCCTGCATCCCGATGGACTAGCTAGCTCAAATTTAGAGCTCAACTTCACTTGATCTAGAGATGTGTGTGAGTGGATGGGAGTCACGTAGGGGCAAAACGCAAGTTATATCTCCAGCTAACAATGCAGTAAAGATGAGCCCTTGGAGTTCCTTACGTGTAGATTGGGGCTAATATTACTTGCCTTCCTTATCCAGGTGGATAAATTCAGTGATGTTTGTGATGCTCACCTAGTACAATGAGAAGAGACACAGAAAAGTCTAAATAATTTTTCATATGCGCTTATTCATGCATTGCTGTCATGTTTTTGTGGACCAAAAAACCTGTGCTGGGTTTATGATTGTGTTTATAGAAAATATACTCACACACCACTCAGGAAAAAAAAAAATCAGCAGGAACTTCCTGTGTTAAAAAAAATTATTAAAATGCTAAGTCTGTCCTAGCCCAATTTTTGCACCATGGCAAGATATGTAATTTGAAAAGTTAACAAAAAGTCGAGAAGAACAAGATCTGAAATGACTCACACAAAGAAATCACAAGTTTGCAGAGAAGAACTTATTTAAGTGTAACAGAAGCAGGAAGAGAATATCTGAGAGACTATGTAGGTCTGGTGGCCACCAGAGTATAAAAAGAGCAGCTGTGAAGGATAAAGACACTGCAGAGAGGCTAGATGATGCCCGTGCCCTCTATCTCCATTACCAAGGATACTGAGGAGATGCAATGCCAGGCTTACTGATCTATGCCTCTTCATACTGGAGGGAGTGGTAGACTTAAGGACATTATTTATGTAGATCTAGTGCCAGCAACTGGAGCAGCAGCTGCGAAGTGGCTATAATGCAGCAGTGTGCACTGCCAACGATTTCAGCACCCCCACCCCACCACCATCTTGTTGCCCAGAAGAAGCCAGTTTACTTGGGTCATGTATGTGGAAGGGTTAGTCTATACTCTATGTTACACTAAATCCTATCAATTTCCAAGGGAACTTAACATAAGATTTGTAATACAATGGTCCCATTGACACTTAACACACGCAGCTCTCAGGAAACACAAAAAATTGGGTAGAATAGTACTCAAAATGAGCCATTTAGTATGGCTAAAATAGAAACAGCCTGAAAGTAAAAGGGAAGAGGTCGGTTAGACTCTAGGAACTGGATTCCCCAAACCCCACAAACCATTAGGCTAATTAGATAATGGCATTTGCTAAGGCAGTTTACTGATAGAGCCCTGCAGATCTGTGGATATCCACTTTATATCTGTGCATATCTGTATCTGCGGTTGTATTGTTTACCATCTTTGCAGATCTGATGTGGATCCAAGTTTTTGTATCTGTGCAGGGCTCTAGTTACAGAAACTTGGTTATTAGAGGTCTTCTAGAGCTACAAAGACTATGACAAGAACAAGGGCTCACCTAACAAAAACAGCACCAATACATTTACAACAAATTAAGGGAATATGGCTTCATGCAGTATATTTTCAGTTTATGCAATTTACTGCTGCAGGTCATCATGTATCCAAGGTCTATGGCTGTACTTTAAAACAGATGGATATTTTATGACCATTAAAAATATTTTCAGCTTTGCAGACCAAAATAAAGGTAATCTAGCCTCTTGGTTCAGGGCCTGAAGGAGGTCATGCTGCAGCGGTCAGGAAGGTGCTTGCCCTCCCCATACACAGCACAGCACAATTAGCTTGGTGGCACATCTTCCTCTGAAGTAAAAGATATTGGCCCCTGTTATAGGCAGGATAGCAGACCTGATGGATCAGTGATCTAATCTGATTTGGCAAACCCTACATCCTTATTTAAAAACTTAAAAGTTTAACATAGAAGACAGTCCTGAACCAGCACATGGAGATGAACTAGATTGGGGTGGCCAACCTGTGGCTCCGGAGCCACCTGCGGCTCTTCAGAAGTTAATATGCGGCCCCATGTATAGGGACCAACTCTGGGGCTGGAGCTACAGGCACCAACTTTCCAATGTGCCGGGGGGGCGCTCACTGCTCAACCCCTGGCCCTGCCCCCACTCCACCCCTTCCCGCCCCCTCCCCTGCACTGCCCTCGCTCCTCCCCCTTCCCCCCCAAAGCCTCCTGCACACCACAAAACAGCTGATGGGGAGGGAGAGGAGGCACTGATTGGCAGGGCTGCTGGTGGGTGGGAGGGGCTGGGAGCAGGGGGAGGCTGATGGCGGGGCGGCGCTGCTGACCTATTATTGTGGCTCTTTGGCAATGTACATTGGTAAATTCTGGCTCCTTCTCAGGCTCAGGTTGGCCACCCCTGAACTAGATGCCCCAGGGGCTTCTTCCAAAGCCTAAATGTCAAGGTCCAGCAGATTTTGAAGGATTCACCGGTCGAGTGGTCTGGCAAGCAGATGCAGGTTATATAAAGTGATGAATCAAAATTATTCTATGAAAACCATGTGATCAAATGAGATGCAAACCAGATAGAACGCCAGTGAAAGACTGATTTCATTTTTTGAAACTGAGTCTAACTTGCATATACATAACGACTGAGTCAACGCAAGTGCCATAGCAAGTGCCATAACAATGTCCATATGCTTTTCTACCCTCTTTCAGAACAATTTTTGTTTAACAGGATACCTAGAAAATTAAATACAAAAAAATAACCTTAAAGATCTAATTTAAACTAAAGGAAAAGCAATAGTTAAAGACTGCCAAGTCTGTCCCTAAATCATCCTATTTGGTCTAGGTAAGGCAGCATATCTGAGATCATTCTGCAGCTCTAAGGAAGGAGTATCAAGTATAATGGAATTTCCTTTTAATGTCTCGCTAACATAGTTTAATTTTTTTTTCATTTAGCAGGATAGCACATAGATGAAGAAAGGACATTGGACAAGTAAGACAATGAATATGAATGTACGAAAGTTACAGTACAACAGGGAAAGAGTAGAACTCAACAAACCAAGGATGAAGGCTGGTCTGGTGTAATGAATATGGATGAACAAATGTTACTATATGGGGAGAACGGTAAAAAGGTAATCATGTATCTTCACAGGTATCTCAGCATGCTAGAAGACTGCAGTAGAGTAACTGCTCATTTGACTCTCTATTTTGAACTTTTTCCATCTTTTGATTATGAAAAATCTGTATTTGAAACTCGTCAATAAAACTGGGTACAGCCACTTTCATGCCTACAAATCCATTTGCACTGCAGTTTGTGCAGCTACAAAAATCACACAAACACTTCTCTGGAACTTGTATCACTTGGCAAGGTTTGCAAATTAAGGAGGGAAATTACCAGTTGCATGGACTTTTTAAAGATCTGTCTATGCCTAATTACAAGCTCAAGAATAAGAAGAAACTTAAGTTTTATCAACAATATTTGGTCACTGCTTTCTGCTCTTCAGTGCCAAAACAGAGCTAGCAGATGCTGTCCAGAGGAACACAATAAAAATGCAGGAAATAATATGTGCACGTAAAATTCCACTAACCTAGATGCAGTGCATGGCATCACATTTATCATTTCTATTTCTGTCCCTCTCTCCTCTGCCTATTGTTTCTCCTCTTCCTCTCTACCTCGTTTTGCTTATTCTCTAAGCCTCTTTCACTGAAAACATTGGCTTCTTTTACAGCCACTGAATCAAAGCTTGTTGCTATTGTGTTCTCTTCCCTCCCATCCTCCCTTATTAATTGTGAATACTTTCTCCATCCCAGTCATAACTTCCCTCTCTTCTCCCCCCATTCCACTTTCCTCTTCCCTGCTTGTCTGTATCATGTGCTGCTCTCATTTTCTTTGAACAGCTCTCCCCTTTCTCCTCTAGTCATTCTGTGGACACCATGAGCTACAAAGTGACACTTGTTATTGCAAGAGCTACCAAGGGGCGGGGGGGGAGAAAACCTATGCAAGGAGGTGTGGGCAGTGCAGGCTAAATAAATGCGAAGACGGTTGAGTTAGATTACCCACTAAGCAGAACTATATTTTCATATGTATTATATGTAATTCATATTTTTCTTAATTTGAGGTTGGTATTTGTATAAGATGCAAGACAGCCATCGCGGGAGATGGAGTTTTATCTATAGAATAGGTATGGCCTGAGAAATTGTACTTGTAAAGTTTCTCAATGCTGCCTCAGTCATGACTTGGAAATACCATTTCTAGGGGCGAGAGGATAGGTTCAGTCTGCACGGGCCAATCAATCCTTCCCATCTCTGCTCAGGCTGCTAATAATCATGCTATTTGTGATTTTTTTTCTAAATGGATGGGGGCTCTTTTATGCTGATACTGGGAAGCTGACTGCAACAGAGATCAAATCCATCTCACCTAGGCCAAATTAGGACAATTACTTAATCACTGCTGACCTCTGAAATATTTTCAACTGTGACCCAGCGTTCAAAGCTAACTTAACCTTTACTGATCCCATGAGATACCCAGTTCAGAAAGGTACTCAGAAAAGTACTATAAAAAAATGAGTACGCTGTAATTTAAGTGCATGCTCTAGGAAGCCTTACAGCTATAACCTAATGCTTTTGACCTCTCACCAAGAAGGTTATGAGATTGTCTGCATACCCAAAAGTATTGTGAAGAAAGATGCCAGAAGCTTAGCGCCACCAGCCCTACAGAAGTGCATATATGATGCTAACTTTATTGCAACACCACAAATTGAGTTGCTATTGCCAATTCTGTTAAAGTAACTAAATTCTCTCTGAAAAGCCTTTTGAGATTATTAGTATGAAAGAAACAATATAAAACAAAATTGAAACTAATATTTCTAATACTTTAGGCTGCTGAGTTCAAACCCAGGCAGGGGAAGCCTCAGCTAAGAATCCACAAGTGTGAGACGGTCTTCAAAATATCAGCACTGTTAAAATGACATAACTAAACTTAAAGTAATAAATATAAAGTATTTGATAAGATAAAGATTGAGGAAGAAGACCAAGATCAAAAGAATCTGTTGAGGAAAGCTCAGCCCTTTCCTATAAAATACGGTGATCCTCCTAACACCATGAGCTTTTACGAAGTGTAAACGAGTGTGAAAACACCCCACAAATTAGGGTTAATGGTCAAGAACACCAGCTCCCTCAGATGCCACAAGGTGAAAAGCACTGGAATCATTAGCCATCATGCACCATACAGTATTCATAATAAATGTCACTAGGTACTCATCAGTCCCACAGGGGCCTTACCTGTTTCCTTTGAATCCTGTTGAACAGTAGCACAGTCCAGGTTCTTGCACAGGCTAAAGAGCATATAAGTATTGCATTTAACCACCACCTGTTACCTACTGTGTGTTCACCGACCCTTCCGGTACATTTTCAGCATCAGGAGATACATGCACCATTTCCTCTTCCAACAGGAACTGTGTGCAAAAGCCTATGCTGAAAATTTACCTCACTGGATATTGTGAATGTTTGTGTTGCAATGAGGTATGTATTATCAGCCAATATTTCGCATGGGTTCAGGCGTCAAAACGTACAAGGCCTTGCAACCCAAGGCAGCTGTCCTGTGTATAGAGGTATATAAAAAGATAGCTCACTTAATCCTTTCATGCCAGGAGTAGGGATTTTCCCGGAGCGACATCCATTGCCGGCAATGGACGCACCAAAATAACGTCGGCATCAATGAGTTAACCACCTCTGTCCTCTTTTCACCTATTATATTTCTCATGCATCATCCAGCTTCCCAACCATCTTCCTGTTTCTTCACAGTATGCACGCTATGTTCTCTCCCTTCTTCAGCACGGAGTTGAAAATGGAGTTGAGAAAAGGAGACACATGGTCAGCTGGTGATGTTAACAAGCTCCTTGCTGCCCTGAGAAGCTGGATGGAAATGGTTGAAATTACAAGGGGGTCATCATCAAGATCGGGGAGGACATAGCTTAAGTTACGAGATTTCACAACCTCCCACCCACCCCTCCTATGGCACTATTATTGCAGATGACTCAAGTTCCACAACTCAATGAAAAACCAGCTTTAAAGAGCTTGGAAGCACCTGAAAATTCACCTTGCTGTCTTCCTGCTTTGGTGATGGGACAAAATTGATGGGAAGACACACCCAGCTCCCACAGAAAGTCTAAAGGATCAGGAGACAGGGTAACTATGCATCCCCCTTTAATCTAGAATATGATACTCTACTAATGGCCTTCCTGTAGCCTAAAAGTCTTAAGACTTATCAGCCATGTCAGAGCTGTAGTATCTTGGCCTGACAGTTAGCCCAAAAGACAATATGCAATACTCTAACAGGTGAAAGTTGGACAGAAGCAGTTAACTCTTTTAGTGCCATGATAAAATACAGTACGGAATACATCCAGAGGGTCATCACAGTTCCCCAAGAACACTTGGCAGGATAAAAAGGTTTTCACAGACTTAAGGCTTGCTTCTGATTTCAGATACATGGTACATTATAATTCAAGTACCACAAAACCAGCTGTTGGGCAAATATACCCATGTACCCAAGATCAGAACTTTAAACCATGTTACATAAGGTTATTAGTGTCCTCAGAATTATATCAGATAAGTTGCAACAGGGCAGACCCCATAGGGAGGAAGTCAATCCACATCTCAAATAGCAAATTTGATGGGTAATGATTCCATAGCTGACCACAGGCTTGAGCCAGTGGGTTTAGGTAGCTGAAGTCTGGGCTACTCCAAATTCAACAGAAACTACAAGTGTGCTGGGAGTCAGCACTTGGTGTTAAAATGACACTGTCAGGTCAAATCTGGTCCCAAAATAAGGTTTTATAAAACTTAACACCATTAGAACGCAAGATTTTCCTTAAAAACTTCAATAAAATTGGTTTTTGAAACAATTATTCCCCAACTGTGTTTGCAACTCAAACAATACAGCATGAGATCCTGAAAATGAAAGTGGCTAGAAAGAGTATAAACAAAAAGAAAGCTGAATAGTCCATAACTGTTCAAGGTGAGAAAAATTCAAGAACTAAACAGTATAAAGTGAAGAATAACTTTTTTTTAAACTTTTCAGTTTTAATAATACATGGTGTTAATTACATAAGGAAAATGTGTTTTGGTTTTTTTATTTATTTATTTAACCTGACAGTGTCCCTTTAAGTGAAGAAATCTTCAACCCCTGATTAATTAAACAAACTGCAGACTAAAGCTGTTAAATATACTGTAGATACACAGGGTTAAAAAGGGGGGAAAATACACACACACTTATTTGCATATATAAACATATTTTAGTGCCAGGTTTCAGAGCAGCAGTGGTGTTAGTCTGTATCCACAAAAAGAAAAGGAGTACTTGTGGCACCTTAGAGACTCAAATAAATTTGTTAGTCTCTAAGGTGCCACAAGTACTCCTTATATTTTAGTGCATAATTTGTAATTTACAAAGGTCACATCTTTTCTCCTATTAGGTTTACAACATAATTATAGTCAAAACTCTGTAAATGCACACAAATTAGAGATTTTGAATAGTACACAGGTAAGAGAAGAATTTCTCTTTCCTACCAAAAATGGATAATTTTAGGACTGTTAACACTGGTGGCTATGGAAGCTAACAGAGTCATAGGAAACAGAGTCTCATAAATTCACGCCTAAACTGATCTCCAGCAAAGGCCAGGAAGGAATATCCCCATTCATGTACAGCACTGCCCAATGAGGTGCATTATGACCTCTCTTTACTAGACTCTTCTGAAACATCAAGAATTGGTCATTTTAAGGGGAAAAATACTACCATCGAAGGCCTTATGGTGTGTTGTCTGATAGGAATATACACTACAAGAGAACTTCTTATTAAGGGTGGGCAAACTCTTTTCTTAAAATGAAGGCTACCTGTACCTTAACTAACCTAACCAAGAATAAACCCTTTTGGAAGTACAAGAAAATTTCAGGACTGCATTTTCCATCTCTCCCACAAGGAGGCCACTGGGAGAGGTCAAACTAGAGTCCCTTCCCATTACTTCCTTTTGTTATCATGCCTGCGGAGTATGAGGGACAAGTGTATACTTAAGCCTTGCAATCCTCTGTTCAGCACCTCCCCTCTTCAGGAGCAACTCTGTCACTCCAGTGCAGTGGCCTGTAACATCTCTGCAGGGTCCCAGTGAAATGCCACTTTCAAATTTAAAACTAAA
Organism: Chelonia mydas; assembly: GCF_015237465.2. Taxonomy (NCBI): domain Eukaryota; kingdom Metazoa; phylum Chordata; order Testudines; family Cheloniidae; genus Chelonia; species Chelonia mydas. The sequence goes on from NC_057850.1 coordinate 257,468,737, forward strand.
CTCCCACCCTTCCATTCCTGCAAGAAACATTCATTTTATGGGGATGGGGTGAGGGTTTTCACTGTACCATCGAGAACTCTAGGACAGATGATTGAGTGTTTTAAATTTTCAAGTGGCAGACTGTTAGGACTCACTGAGTCCCACTGGGCCAGAGTAGGCTGCTCACAGAAGAGATTCATTACCAGAGAAGGCCACTCAGGTGCTCAGAGGAGAGGTCAGCCTGATGCTGGAAGAAGGAAGCAGCCTGCCAGCCACCACCTCCCTCACCTGCCAAGGCAGCACCGCAGGTAAGGTACAGAGACTGGAAAGAGTGTATGGAGGATCACAACCCCCACTGCCCAGTGGCAGGCTTCAAAGTTTCAGATTAGCATCCAGACTTTTATGTTTAGCTGATCTGAACATAAAACTTCAAATCTTTGGAAGTTAACTCAACACTAGCAATAATGTCAACAGAACAGAAAGTTGCTGGAAGACAACCTAACGCTATATAAAATTGCAGATGAAAAGCAAACATTTGTAGGAGAGGACACACTGACCATCTTGAGATAACTGAATTTAAATCTAAATCAGACATTTGGTATAACATTCAGACGTACGCTGAAGCTGCTGAGCCAGAATTGCTCACTGCAATATTATTGCCCTGCTATTTTCTGGCTGGTTTAGAAAACAGGCCTGCAAGTTAGCACCAGCCAACCAAAGACCAAATCATCAATAAACAGCTTTTTAAAAAATAAACTTAAACTGAACTGGATGAATAAGCGGTCTTCTCAGTGGTCAAGTTGGCCTGATTCATCTTTGATCAATGAACACCATACCAATGTCTAGCAAACTAGCATAAATCCCATAGGATATAATTTGAAACAAAAGGAAATTCACAGAAAGTACCTGGAGGTGTGTTTTTTGGCTGAAATCCCTCACTTAGGGAAGGCGTTCCTATTTGTTTGGCAAAAAACATTTGCCAACAAGGCAACAACTTAGTCTTATTTATGTTCAACTGCAAACAATTAAGTTTTCCCTTTATAATACAACTGTCATCGCTTCAGTGAGCTACTGTTCCTCTTACCTTTAGGTCTTTCCAGCAGTCCAGAAGCTTGGTAGCCAAGTCACTCATATCCACTATTTTGTCAGTCTGTTCTTGGCTCCTCTCACTCTCTACATCAGACACACCCTCCTCTTCATCTTGAGACGGTGTTTCCATTGCAATGGGCTCTTCTAGCTTTGTGCCATTGCTCTCTTTGGCCTCTGCTTCAGGCTCAGCCTCCAGCTCAGCAGCCTGAGGTTTGCTGCTGTCCACAGCAGCATCAATGGCAGCTTTGATTTCCTGTTGCGGCTGCTCCTCTGCCACCTCTGCAGGCATACTGTCCAGCTGGTCTAGGTCTTCTTTGCCCTCCTTTCCCTCCAGCTCGCTGGTGGTATCAGAGATTGCACTGTCCATGCTGTTTTCGCTTATAATTTTGAGCCTTCGAAAGACAAGTTTCTTCGGGGTGTCTGTGTCGCCTTCTGTGCTCTGCTTGATGGAAGGATCTGGCGTGTTGAGTGGCGTATGAGCCCGTGATGTGTTCTCACTGGAATAACCATCCCCCTCACTGAGCTGTGGGACAGCAGTCTTGGTCTGAGCCCAGCGCTGGATAATTGGAAGCACTTTGCTCTCCTCTAACATGTTTTTATTGGGTATAGGCAAGAGCTCCAGAGTCTTCATAATCTGGTTAAAAACACAAAACCACAGCAGTTACATTTAAAACTGTCACTTTGCACTAGTTTTTTTTAAACCTCTGACTTGGCAATAGCAATTTCTTCCAAAAGGAGGGGAGTTCTTTAGTATTTGCCAGAGCCATATTCACACTGATACAAGTTAGTAGAGATGCATTTGCTGTAGGGGCTGAATGGTGGTAGAGAAGTTTTGCTGACTACTACTGACACCAAATAAAATATATGGGTGGAAAAAAGGACTAAAAGTATTCAGGTCACAACTGCAATGAGTTCAGAGGGCTCAGACATTTACAGCTGACCATGCATATCTTGAGTTTCCATGTAAACAAACCCAAGGTAGAATAACTCTCATAAAAATGTGTTGACTATTTAAATGGTTAACGTTTTAACTTAGGCTTTGGTATAGAAATCACACTTTTATATGGTTAAGTTAATCTCTCTCTAAACTGGCTTTGATTGCATACTAAACATCGTGGGTCAGATTTTCCTCTTTGTAAATGTTGCAGTGATTATTTTATTTTTAACTATATTAATGGAAGAAGTTAATAGAAACTGATAGATAAACCGAGATAAATCAACCGTAGGAAGATTTGAACTTACTAATAGCAATATTTGAAAAGTTCTTTTTTCACTAGACAGCAGTATTTAAAACATCCATTGGATGTCACAGAATTACACAGATTAGCTGAAGGAAGACCCTGACATCATTCTCCTGGGTGGAACGTCACAACTGCCAGCACGGTGTAATCATTGTATGAGACTTAAAACTAGACTGGACAAGACACTAGAGAAATGTACTGTGGACAACAACCCTGCGCTGGCAGAGAGAGAGAGACTGGATAGCTTTACATTTCCATCTATAACATCCATGATTCTATGATCATGTAGATTTCTGAAGCCTACAGAAAATAAAGCCAAATACTATTACAGAAATGTGCATTTTTTTTTTTTACAGGTTGCTGCTAGTTTAAAAATCTAAATTTTAAAGAAAGCTAAAAAATTTTAAAAAGTGTTCCTAGCTAAATTGTACCATGATACATAGACATGCAAAAATTAGACTTTATTTACTGTATGATGTGCATCTTGAGTGATTAAATAAAATAAAAATCACTCCACATACCTTCTGTACAAGAAGAATTAAATTCCCACTCCTGGTTTTAGGTTCTCAGCACCTAACTTGCAGGAACTCCTATTGTTTTAGTCTTCTGAGGTCACTAAATCAACTCATGAGAAGGCAGCAATTCCTGATCTAAGGCCCCTTGTGCCTCTAATCACCAGTTCATTTTTCAAGCAAATGACAGAAAACAAAAGAATTAAAAAAACAGTGCCAAAAACTATGCACACTGGATCCATTATAAGTGACATGCCTTCTAAGAAGAGGAAGTACATTTAAGTCTATGAAAAAGCTAGAGGCTGTAGTTCAGAAAGACAGGCATGAATCATTCCCTGAAGAAATCTCTTCACAGGTGGAGAGATGAAAACTGAGAATTCCTTGGACAGGCAAATCAAAGGCTAATGTGTCGCCAGAAGAACTTCAAATGATGGTGAGATAAAGTCTTGGTTTAAGCACTTCCACTTCAAGGTGCATTGTAGATGGTTTGTGAAATTTTAAGACATTTTGCCTCATATGACCACTGTTGTTCAATGTCTGAATGGTCCCAACATCCAGGTGGCTACATGGAGTGAATCTGAATGTCTGAAACATCGAGCTTGAGAATCTGATTCCACTCCAAATTGAACAAGGGAGAACAGATGATGGGACAGGGCTGGACTGAGGTCTACTCTGAACTCTCACAGCTCCAGACTAAACATAACGTAACTCAGCTTTGCTGTCCAGAATTCAAAACCACCACAGATGTGTGAGTCCCACCAGTGACAACGAGGAGGGTAATGCCAAGTCAGTCATATCTCAGGAGCTAAGAATAGAAATGGCTATACGGCTTCCCCACTCCTTCAATTTGAAGACTCCCTCAGCAGCAAGGGCACCTGAGGACACATGGTACATGTACTTGTGCTCCACTATTTAAGAGACTGGCAAGCTAGTAATGTGGGCGTTACCATCCACTCTGTTCCATCCACCCAAAAGAAGATGGTGCCATGGCAGAAGGGAATTCTTAAGCTAGCTCATAATCTCTGCCTTGAAGTCCATGAAAGAGTACCTCAGATACTCCAAAGAGGATGGTTGTCACAGCAGGAATTGTGGTCTTTCTCCCCAGGCCCAGTGGATTCAGCCTTAGAGAGGTCTTTTAGGTAACCCACATAACCTAATGAAGAGTCTATCCTCATGTAGCAAGCTCAGGCTGATGCATTAAACAGGTGTGGAAGGGATGTTGACTCAGCAGATGTCAATTACAGTTGCATCAAGACCATTGGCACTGAAAAGAACAACAGCGTCAGAGTAAGCACTGATGCTGACTGCGCTGAATCTTGTGGGATGTGTACAGGATCCTGATGGGCCCATAAGCTCAGAGTGTGCACTGTGATAGCGCAAAAGTTTAACAGCCCAGGAGATTAGTACATCTCACCCATAGCTGAGGCAGCGTGACAATCTGGCCCAGGAGAATAGATGTTTTATAATGCTAATGAAGCAAGATCCTTGTCAAGATAAGGACAGATGAGACATGGATGATGGAGTCAACTGGTCTCCCCACCCCATAAAACATTACCATATTTATAGCAGAAAGAAGCCTTTTTGCCCCCTATTAACTTCAACTGGAGGGAGTCCCTAGCCATTTTGGAAATGTCAAGATGTCTGCATAGGGACTATTTTATTAGGCCTACACCAATAGACTCTTGATGACCAGCTGGGTTACCAGATTCTGGAAACGTTTATCCCAACTCACAAAGACAATACTAAGATACTAGAGAGCCAAGTGATAGCCTGTTGCAAGACATCAGCCATGGCTCACATCTACCATAACAGGCATTTTACAAACAATCTAGGCTCCTTCTCAGCTATTTCTGTAAAAAAAATATTGTGAACAGGGACAAGAGAAAAAGAAAAGTAACCCATGGTTGCAAGAGCCTTTGGATTTCACCTCTATGCAGCATTTTTTTTTTTTAAATAGATAGGTTGTAAGGAGAGGGTACCACTCGAAGAAAATCTGAGAAAAATAATCTCACGATTCTAAACAGCTGAGAGAAACTGCACTAAACTAACAGCAGTGATATAAAAGAGAGCTCCTCTATCAGCAGCTATGAAAAATGAACTGAAGTTTAGAAGTAGTAATGACCATTTATTGTGCATATCTTCAGAACTCGAAAATTTTTGGAATTTCTGCTGTCACATGTTGGCCCCAGGAATGGAAAGTAGTTCTTTTGGAGAAAGAAGAATTTTATGTTTTGCCTACAAGTGTCTCTATTAATAAAGTAAACACCAAAATGATTTTTGTATGTGATGCTAAGGTGATTAAGTACATACAGAAAACAGCAGAGGAAAATAATTTCAGTGCTAGATATTGTCAGAGCAAACTCTGGATCCTTCAGCCAGTCCCCCACTCCTGAATAGCCAGTAATAGCAGTGCCCTTTTTTTAAAGCTTGGTATGTGTCCCTTAAGTTTAAGGAAAATCAAAGGCAAATTCCTTCCAGGTATTTCAAGCTTTCTGTATATGAACTAATGTACTCAAAGAAAAAAGTTATGGGTTTATCTGTACTTTATGTTAAGGTAAAGTACCATATATGACTTTCATTAACACTTTATGTATTGTACTTCACTGTCTGTGGACTTCAAAATGAAGTTAAACACTAACTCAAGAAGGATGTTGAAATTGGAGAGGGGGAGGGATAGCTCAGTGATTTGAGCATTGGCCTGCTAAACCCAGGGTTGGGAGTTCAATCCTTGAGGGGGCCATTTAGGGATCTGGGGCAAAAATTGGGGATTGGCCCTGCTTTGAGCAGGGGGTTGGACTAGATGACCTCTTGAGATCCCTTCCAACCCTGAGATTCTATGATTCTAAGAGTAACACGAATGATTAAAGGATTAGAAAACCTGCCTTACAGTGACAGATCTACGGGGCTCAATCTATTTAGCTTCACAAAGAGAAGGTTAAGGGGTGACTTTATTACTGTCTATAACAGGGGTGGCCAACCTGTGGCTCTGGAGCCACATGTGGCTCTTCGGAAGTTAATATGCGGCTCCTCGTATAGGTACCGACTTCGGGACCGGAGCTACAGGCGCCAACTTTCCAATGTGCTGGGGGGTGCTCACTGCTCAATCCCTGGTTCTGACACAGGCCCTGCCCCAGCTCCACCCCTTCCCGCCCCCTCCCCTCCAGAGCCTCCTGCATATCAGGAAACAGCTGATCGGGAGGTGTGGGGAGGCACTAATTGGTGGGGCTGCCAGTGTGTGGGAGGCACTGGGAGTGGGGGTGGGAGCTGACCAGGGGGTGAGGGGGAGAGCTGCTGACATATTACTGTGGCTCTTTGGCAATGTACATTGGTAAATTCTGGCTCCTTCTCAGGCTCACGTTGGCCACCCCCGGTCTATAAGTATTTACAAGAGGAACAAATATTTAATAAAGGGCTCTTCAATCTAAAAATATTACAAATCCAGACTGGAAAAAAGCCACACACATTTTTACCAGTGAGAGTAATTAACCATTGGAACAACTTACCAAAGGTAGTGGTGGATTCTCTTTCACTGACAATTTTTATTTCAAGATTTGAAGTTTTTCTAAAAGATCTGGTCTACGAATTTTGGGGGGCAGTTCTCTGGCCTGCATTATGCACAAGATCAGATTAAATGGCCACACTGGTCCCTTCTGGCTTTGGAATCGATGCATCATATTTTTGTTCACACATACATAATCACGTTCCCTCTTCTCAGCAATTACTACAGCTGCTTTGAAAGCTTCATGTACAAACAGTGACTGGAAATCCTGAGACAATTACTGACCTCTAGCTGGAGCTTCAGGTTGTTCACAGTGCTTCCCCTTCCATCGCCCAGCTCAGCCATCCAGATCCAGAGGAGAGACAAGCCATGACATTCCAGGAAGGACTTCAGGCAGGCTTGCGAGTGTGTGTTCTAGAGGAGACATTTACACAGAATCCATGGAAACAGTCAGCAACTTCCTCAGAGACTAAAACCTAATTTGCACATCCTGGCATTGCTAACTACTGAACTGTGTGCATGTTATCGACAAAACTCAATGCTACTAAAAATGCACACAACGCAGACAGCTAAGCGTAGACATGTGCCAATATCTAACAGCATCACCGAAAATCTACAGGAACTTTAAAGTGAACAGGAACAGCTGTTTTTAATGCAATAGTGCATGCAGAAAGAAAATAAGCCTCCCTGGTAGCCAGCTGGTATTACAGCACAAAAACTTAACAGGAAGTTAGAGTGAGCAGATAGGTTTCAGAGTAGCAGCCGTGTTAGTCTGTATCCGCAAAAAGAACAGCAGTACTTATGACACCTTAGAGACTAACAAATCACTACAGAAGTTTTTTTCTCCTGCTGATAATAGCTCATCTTAACTAATTAGCCTCTCAGTTTGTATGGTAACTTCCAACTTATCTGTGTGTATGTATACACACACACACACACATATATATCTTACTATATGTTCCATTTATGCATCCGATGAAGTGGGCTGTAGCCCACGAAAGCTTATGCTCTAATAAATTTGTTAGTCTCTAAGGTGCCACAAGTCCTCCTGTTTTTTTTTGTTTTTTTTTAAGTGAGCAGATAATTGGCCATAACTAATAATCTTTTCCACTAAGTCAGAGAGACAAAAATTCAGGATGGTTTTAGAAGAGAATTGCAAATAAGTTCATTCTAAGATGTCCAGGTTATGCCCTCTACATTAGTTTCCTTTTAAATTTTATTTTATCAGACATCTTAGTATATTGGTAACAATTATTCTCATCTCAGCTAAATCAATCACTGCTTTTGGATGATTTTGTCAAAATGACCCTTTTAAGTTAAAGTCTAGAAAGGACTGTGCACGTCACCTTTCTAACCCTCCAAAAGGCAAAAAACTACGGCTAAAGGGTTGGAGCTACACAGGGTCTAAAAATTCTTTAAATATGGCTGCAAACTTACCCCTTTGCCACACTAAATATAGTAGCTCTTCCCTCCAGTTTATATATTGGCACAACTGTTAAAACTATTTTCCATTTTTCTCCCTCTCCCTCACTAGCCTTTAAACACATTATTTAAAATAAAAATACTTCACATAATTTCACTTCCCTCCTCATTCAACACGGTTGGGATCTTCTCACCTGTATGAGTTTTAGGCAGGTGAGTTTCTGCTCCAAAGTTTCAATCCGAACCATCAACCGGGATAAACTGAGAACTTGGTTCTTATCTGAAAGCCCCTCTCCATTCTCCAACAGCGCTTCCAACTCCCCATCCACCTACCACATCAAAGGAAAACGATTATAAAACTCACAGAACACCCTATCAGACTCACAAGATACCACTCAATCAGCTGTTAAGAGAATTTATTCTCTGGATTTGAGGTTCCACAAGAAGTCTCTCATGACCAAATCTCAAACTGAAAGGGAAAAAAAAAATCTAGTTTTAGGTATACTTGATTTCATCTATAGCTTTTTTATTTGTCGCCCCATAGTTCTCCTCTAACTCTTTCAGTCATTCCTTGAGTAAAGATTTGGAATACTTCACATGCTGTGCTTTTCTCTCAAGTTAGCGGTTTAGACCAGTAAAATTGGGGTGGAGTGTGGGGGGTAAAAAATCCGATTGCCTTCTTGGGAGCAAAAATGTGTGCAACACAGCATCTTCCATCTAGACTTGAAGCTTCAGCTTCTGCCACACATTCCAATCTTATGCACTGCCTATGTCCTTTGTTGTGTGCATTTAACACATGCAGAATGCTCTGCAAAGGAAATTCTGGCTGTACTATTTACCAAGATATTCTGGTTTCAAATTTACCTTTTCATATATGAAAACAGGAGATGCTATTTAAAACATGGCTAGGGCTGCTTCAATTTAGAAAGCCACAAACCAAAGTTTCTCTATATCCAAGATATACACAGGGGCAATAATAAGAAAACGTTCACTCTGAAGTTTATATGAACAAAAAAAATTACCTGGGACAAATATTCATGATCTAATGTGGCAGTAATTAATATTTTAACTCTACTTTATAAGTGATGACGACGTGTGGGATCTGACCAGGCAGTCTTCTTAAGCAGGTAAAATATGGAAGCTTTGGCTTGCTCTGTACTAAAGGCAGCTATGTCCCTAATGGAAAGCCCTCATGGAAATCTGAAACATAGGACGATAGTGGTCTGGTCTTAAATCAATGTGATTGCATTCTCTGATCCAAGGGTGCAAAGACCTGGATATCTGTTCAAAAAACTTTCAGTTTTAATTTGAGATCAATACCTTATTTAATGCAGAGAATTGCAACACCCTGTGAATACCTTAAAATGAAGTTTGCTGGAGAGAAGCATATAATTCAAATGTAATTTATAACCTATTTTTAGGAAGACAAGTAGGAAAACACTTTTCTCGGAAAATGTAAACATAGAAGCGGTCAATTTTAAGAAGCCTAATTCCCTGACCACCCAAACAGAGATATGGTCAATAAAAAGGAAGCTGTTAGCTTCAGAAGGCAAAAGGGTACAGAAATGTAAAAGCACTTTTCGAGGAGGGTAATTAGCATTCCCATAAGCCAAAAAATAGCTACCTTTTACAGATAGTGAAAAGGATCCCTCCAGTTTCTTAGCGGAAACTTGTAATCAGGAGGTAAAGCATTCCCCCCCACCACTTTAAATTGTGCTTCTCATGAGAGTTTCCTGGGGGGCTTGTCATCATCACTGTAAGTTCACCACTACAACCCAATCAAACGATTGAATTCAGATAAAGACCTTGATCGAAGTTATTTAGAGGAAATAGTAGAAGGCCTGATGAAACCTAGGAAAGGCTCTAGTTCTGTATAAATGAAATGTATTACATGGAGCAGCAAATACAACAATTAAAACTGATGTCAAAGCAGATATAATGCACGCTCACACTGGCCTCTAAGCCAAGGTGAATGCAAGTTCAAATCTAACACCGCAGCCTCAGGGCTCACCCACTGCAAGAAAGCAAGGAACGGCTGCACTGGTTCAATACCTCAGAGGATTGCAGTTAAACCAGTGCAGTTGTTTCCTGCAGTGGGTGAGCCCTGAAGCTGTGGTGAGAGATTTGAACTTGCAATCACCTTGGCCTAGAACCAAGGGAGCTTGCAAAGAAGTCACATGAGCATGCATTATATATTAAAAAAATCATTCTATCCTATGCTGGCCTTAAGTGTGCTGCATTTGCTTGTGTTTTTACATGTGTGTATAATAGGGTTTGCGGTTGGCAATATTCTGATGAAACCTTTGGGTCACACTAAACTTTTTTTGATCCCAGAAGAGATCTGTCCCCTTCTTAAGGTTGCCTTTTGAGACCTCAATAAGAAAGATCGCCTCCTTATGGAAAGTAGATTGTACAAAGCAAACAAGGAAGGGTCACACTCACCGAGTCTTTCTTACGAGAGCGTTCCTTTTTCATTTTTCCTCCTGCTGCTCTGATGCTGACCCTGTTCTCTCCTCCCAGGTAACCCCGGCAGTTAGTTGAGCCACAGAAGCATTTCTGAGCCTCTTTGCTGTTCAAGGGGTGAGTGACAGGTGAAGTTAGTTTGCAGAGGTTAGTGACAGATTGATGGCATTCACAGCAGGGTTGTTTTCTTAACTACTAAATGCATTTTAATTTTACTGTCCGTGAAGAACAACTACTGTGCTGTACAATCACTCCTTATCCTTTCTTCTTTCCATTAAGGTGTTATTTCGAATGGCTACTGAAGAGCTATTGGAAAATTCTGAACAAACATTCTTAAGACAATTCTGTTTGTCATGTGATTCTTTTAATTTTTTCCCCTCCATTTTGTTCTGCTACATCGAACATATAAATGAAATGGTTTCTAAACAGAATGTTTCACACAGTTTCCCTCCTGCACAAGAAGGCAGTCTATAGGGTTATAAACCACTGTACATGGCAGGTCCTTTCAGTTCTGGCTGATGCAATCTCTCCCAAACTCAAACAAACCTCTTCATTTCTTTATGGTTAGTGTATTCCCATATCTCCTTAATAGGAAGTTGGGCAAACACTTATGGAAACTCAACTCCAGGCTGTGTGTCAAGTTCTAACAGACAGAAAGCAAGATTTCATTCATTTTCCTGGCTGTTTTTAGCTAACTATAGTGCTTCTGTTTTTCTACCTGCTTCTCGGGGCCTGTCTTTGTTTTACTCCTTTGTACACTGCTTAGCACAAGTGGAGCCTGATCCCTGACTACAGCAGTGCCTGCAAGCCCCAGTATAAACAACCACTTTATCATTATGCCTGAGACACTACATGGTTAAGGCGGTCATGGCAGAACAATTCTAAAACCCACCTTGCAAAATAACTTTCTCAGTAAATTACCTTGAAGATGAAAGTCTCATGCTTGGTCTCACCCAACAGGGGCAGGAGAAAAAAAGCTTTCTTCAGCAATTCACATGTTCAGACTCTTGGTATTTAGAGAACTCAAAAATGACCAATTTAAAACTTCAAATTGCATAGAACAGTGACAATCTGGGGAGTTTACTGGGTCCCCAGCCTGATTTTGTGAAAACCATGTTGTATTTCAGCTTCTATTTTGAGTGTAAACTTGTTTATGTCCTTCACCATAGACTGTAACAGCCATGTTGGACTGCATCATCACTCATGTTATGGAGTCTGGTGCCTGAATATGAGGCACATCAAGGGGCTACCAATTTTGAATAACACTCCGCTATGAGAACAATGGGTTTGCTAAAAAGGAGGGCCTAAGGGAAGCTGGTTTGTGAGTGTGTGTGTGGGGAAGGGATAAGAGAGGCAGGTGGGCTGGGAATTTAGCCACATGATTAGGGCTTTGAAGACAGCCAGTGAATCACCTGATAGAGGAGACAGAAACTTTAGTTAAGGGCAGGGTCTGCTCCAAATCCTCTCTCCCGCTAGGAAACATCATCAGGAAGCAGAAGGCCTGCATAAGGAAGAGCCCAACCTCACACACACTGGGCCTAAGGACACACAGAAGGGGTGAGCATAGTCTCGGAGCAGTGAGGAAGTGTGCTGCCATTTGTACATAGATCTGTAAACCTCCTGTGATGTCTCGAAGTGAAGCATATATATGTTTAAAAGGTTCCTTTGCAAAGCCTCAATATTCCTTACTTTATCTGCCACATGTCCCTGAAGAGTTAAACTACACACCAGAGTACCCATGAGGGTGGCTATGGAGATAGCATGTATAGACCTCTGAGGAGATCTGAAGGGTTCATCACTGGTCTTGGGGCCCAGGGCAGCAGGACTGTGGGATCCACTGTACCACAGAGGGGTGCCAGACAGGGAGTCTGCACTCTGGGAGTGAGACAGAGACCACAGCTACAGACAGTGTCTGGATGCTGCCCAGACCCAGTGGGCTTGCAGGCATGTGAGATCCAGGCTGGGTATAGGACAGCAAAATGGTGACTGTTCATTGCGGGGACTCAACCCAGGTGGTAACAGTTTGTCCTGAATAAAAACTAAGACTTTTGAATAGTTTGAAATAATTTGCATATGAAATAAGGTTACGGATTTCAGAATGAGCAGTACATTTGTTTCCGTAACTTCAGGAACACTTCCCTATGTGTAATTCTCTACACGTTCATCGATGCAATACACCTAGGTGCAAGTGAATGCAGAGGGTTGAGGAGATATTTGTTACATGTCAAAGCAAGTTCATGTGTCTTCATAATAGTTTGCATACTTCGTACAAAGGGTTAACATTTTCCTGCCACTGTAACTCTCCTATATTTTCATCTGGGACAGCAGTTTATAAAATTATGTTAGTGGTACATTAAACAAATACTAATTCAGATGTACAGATGTATCGTGGGAGTTGCAGTATGTTAGATCAAAAGTGGAAAGCAGTAGGAATGCTTGAAGACTGACTCTCCTAGTAGATGGACAGCCTCATATGGTCTGGTTTCAGAAGTCTGGCAAGGCTTGTGCTTGGTTACTACTTGGAATGGGTGACCATGTGAGAGTACTTGACATTTTGGAACAGGTGATTTTTTTTTTTTTAGACAAACTAAATTATTTCCAGCCCTCAAATTCTAAATATATAGTACCTTCTGACATGGAATGGTGTCTGTAGGAGTGGGCCATTCCACCCAAACCATACAAAAAAAGGAAGAGACTATTCATTAAACAAATGGCAAGATGTTTTAAAATGGTATTAGTAAGAATGTTTCATTGAGTATAAATTTCTCTACAATTCAACTCTGTTTAAGTTACAGAGTGCCTCATTCATGTGTCAGATACCACACACAGCAGAATGCAGAGGCATCACAGTATGAAGCAGGGAGAAAAAAGCATTTTGCTGTAAACCTAGGGTGAGAACTGGAATAGTACATCTAGCTTTCCAAGTTAGAGGACTTTCAGATAAAAGTAACAAGTAGGGCATTGAGGGACCATTCTACAAGGAAAGACAGAGTTAAATAGGTATGCTGTAGCTTGTCTATGCATGGGGAGGCGGAGGGAGAGATAGCGAGTGGGAGAGAGAGTGTAAGGGGAGGAGGAACATGGTATTTGTCTACAAATATTTGCAAAGCTGTCAAACACTAAGGGGTGCAGGAGTGGAAAACAGGAATTATGTAAAACAGGAGTGCAGCTCAGATACCCAGCAAGGGGATGAAGTTAGGAAAAGGAGCATATAAAATCAGTATCTGGAAAACTCCTATATTATGGACAGTAGGATAGTCTCCCAAGGGAAATGGGGGAAGCCTCCAGATTTGGGACATTTAAAGGCAGATTGAAAGAAATATCATAAAATCTACACCATTAGACAGGACGTTGACTAGATCATCCTATTACCTTTTTCATCCCTAACCTCCAATTTGATTTCCACTGTTCACATACATTTGGATGTCTTTTCACTGGTCAGTTTTGCTGCACAATTTCTTAATTGTATGAGCACTCTGGGAGACCCACTCGTAACACTGAAGTAGACAAACAGGAAAAATACCTACCCATATCTCTGGAACTGGTAATCGAATGTTAGCTCTGAGCCTGATGGAACTAGTTTGGTGGTGAAAAAGCCAACCCTTAGCTGTCCATTCACAGTCCACTAGAGCAGGAAAAAAATAGATGACAACATTGATTATTACAATAACCAGGCTTGACCCCAGTTTCTATATTCAATTAAGGAACTCTGGCAAGTGACATTACTAATCCTCCAAGAGGCAGAAAACATCTCCGAAGGATCTTAAAATCCCAAATTGAAGTGTCTGTATTAGCCAGTTTCCAAGGTATATATTTACTTTTGAATAGCAGTGATTGAATGATAGAGAGGCAAAGGTCAATGGCAAATGAATTTTCTACTCAGTATGTTAAAAAAACTCAAACAAAACTGAAAACAAAGCAACAGTAGGTTTTCTTTGAAGCTCACCTTTTGCGTCTCACAGTTTGGTTCACAGCTGTGGTTCATGAAACGGGAGCAGTTTCCTTTCTGGGTTGCATCTATTATCTGAAAGTGAAAAGTAATTATAGCAAAAAGCACTCTCTTCCTCTCCTCTGTGCTATGGTAGAAGCAAAAGGCATCATGTGTATATAGCAAGGTGAAGGTGAAAACTTCAATAAGAATTTTAATAATTCTTTCCTGTTTCATGCATCAGCCTTAATAGCTTTGGAGAAAAAAGGTTTAGTAATAAAAATTGTGTATGAGAAAACAAGACACGATTATTTGATTTACATTGCTATCCATAGTATTAAGAAGACAGTATGCATTGTTTATTTCTCCTGGGTTCTGGGGTTATTATTATTTTTTAAATCTTAAAAACTATTTCCCACCCATGCAGCCCCAACAACATCCACACCAGGAGACTGGAAATGTTTTTGTTGCATAGATCATGTTTTAATACAAAGATTGTCTAACGGACCACTTTGCCCACCCCCCATGGCCAACTACAGAAATTGCTTACATGGAAAGGAAAATATTTAATGTATTTTTACAGACATGGTCCCCTCAGAGCCTTAGGGCCCATGAATCTTGCTTAGGCTTGTAACTATTCCAGATCCATGCAGTTAGGGCTTTAACTCCAAAAGCAGGGATTTACAAAAGACAACTAATTAAGAACTACTGGTTTATCAATAGCTTAAATTAGCTATAAGTAGCCAGTAACACTGGTATAGCTCCTGTCAGGTAAAAGGGCTTAAATGAAAAACAGGGATTTGGGACTTTGAGAAAAAAACTGCTATTTGTACATGGCACATTCAAGTTGAGTCAACACTGTATTTACCTAGAGCTGTACACACACACTCCTACAAGTGTGTATACATTGCCACTCACCTCATCATTTTTCAGTGCCATGAAGTAGTAGTGAATGTTCTTACTTCGGGCATACTCTTTCACTCGGGCTTTGAACTCTTTGTGATCCAGCACTTCTCCACAGTATTCCAGCACAAACGTGTTACTGCAAGACCCCAGGAGGAAAAGCATCATTATCTGCTTAGGAGCAAACCAAGTTAAATACCAAGGATGAAAGCTATTGTTGTTGAGACAAACTCACAGAATAGGCTGTTAGAGCTGTCAATATGGCTTAGATTTTTGTACTGAAACAAAGAGTTTTAAGTGCATTATACCTTGGACAATTGTGATTTTTTTAAACTAACATTATCAGTTATTTACAAAGCAACATGAAAGGCACTTCAGAGAAGAATACAAGTTCCTTGCTAAGGACAGTCTATCATATAAACGCATTATAGTTTACTGAGGAAGTTCTTTGATATGAAGAATATAAGGAGTTTCAGCAGAATGTGCACTGTCAGATTTGAAAAAAAACAACACGAAAAGCTATCTGTGATAGTCTCATTTTGTACCTCGTTGATCTTGTGGGCAGAGATGAACAGGGAACTACCTATCCTTTGTATTTTTAGGAAAAGATGAACCCCAAATTAGAGAAGGAAGAGACTTATTATGTCATCTGCTCCATCTCCCTCAGAGTCATCACAGGATCGCACCATAGAGTATATTAAATGGCAAAAAAACTTTATTAGCACAGTGTTATAATTGCTTGGTGATAGCTTGAGTCTTTCCAGAACATCGAGTTCTGCTATGCTAAAACTTCTGATATCCAGATATACAGAGTTAAGGTAAATGCCCATGCAACCATAACTCTGCCCCACTGGAGCTGGTAACAGCTACTGGGAATTATCTGCATTCCCTCAAGTTGTATTCATTGTGTTAGGTGTAGCTGTATTGAATGATGGGAGGAAAAATTTGGAGCAGATTGAAAGAGCTGTGATTGTGATCTAAGGAGATCTGTAATGAGCCCGCCCCCCATGTGTGGTATCAAAGGAAAGAGATACATAAATACCTTACGGTTCCAGTCTGCATCATTTCAATACAGAATTGTATAGACTGTGTCAGTTGCAGGGCACTGGGGACCTCTTGCCAGTAGCAAGGTAGAATATGAGAGCAGTCTGTGGATTTAATGATGGGTAGGTAGAAGAAAGTACAGGCTTAGGTGGCATTCTGCGTGCAGGGGTTGTAAAAGGGTATGGCATGGATGTAAAGTATCCCAAAGGGTGGTATTCTGACTGGGGGAGGAGGCTGCGTTTGAGCATACAGTCCGCGCAGGCAGTGCCTGTCTAGTACAGCGAAAAGGCTGAGTGGCAGTATGTGTGTTAGGACTGTTGTTGCTCAAAGAGGACAGAGTTAAGATTGCGTCAGCATTGTATTTCCTGGTTTTCTGAACTCAACGTTCTGGAAGGGCATAAGCTATCGCCAGGCAACCTTAACTTGGCGTTAAAAGTTTTTTCTCCCATTTAATTTCCTGGCTTTGTTGAATAAAAAGAGAAATGTTTTTGGTAGAAGTTGGTGGTCATGTAAGCAGTTGTAGTTCTCGCCAAGGTTTGCAGCTGATATGCTACTATGGCTAGGTAATAATCAAAAGACCTAGCTTTTATACAGGCCTTGTTTATCAGTAAATCTCAAAGAAATGTAGATCATTACCTCCATTTTACAGATGGGAAACTGAGTGTAGAGAGGAGCAGTGACATGCCCCAGGTCACCCAGCAGACCAGTGCCACACCTAGGAATAGTCTCACTCCAGAGGTCTTGCCACTAGACCGCACAATTGCTACATGATTCCACAATGAACCTCCCCACTCCTCTACATTTTGTTGTAGTAGAATGGGGATAACGACCGTGCTTTGAAATGTTTGCAGCATGTGGCTGCTGCCAGGGCCTGTAAGAGAAATCTCATCCATGGTCTGTCCCAAAACCTTGACAGTTTTTATAACATGGTCATTCCAGTAACTTTAAGCGTGAGAGAAGAATGGTGCCTCTCTCTCCTCCTGCCCCATCATTCCCCACAACATGTAGCCCTCCCAACATTTCCAGCTATCCCTTCCCATCCCATTAAGCCATTAGCTGGCACTGTAGAAGCCATTAATATGTAAGAAGTCGCTCTTTGCTGTCTCCTGTCCTATGCTGCTGCATATATGTATCAGAGGCAGCAGCTTACTGGAGGGCCACAAGCTACCTTGGTTATGTAGCCCGAGCTGCACGCTCAGCTGGGTCCCTCACTCTCACTGCCCACCTCCAGCCTGGGACTCCTGCTGCTGCTTCAGCCAGGCTTCCTCAGCCATGCCCCATGTCCACCCAGCCCACCCTTCTTCCAAACCAGGCCCCACTCCACACATTCCAGTGATATGTATCTGAACTATTCACTTCCTGGATTTCAGATGTTTAAATTTGCATTACCTTCACCACTCCCACTACTCCAGATCCCAGCCCACATGAGGGGCAGGGAGATGGGTTCAGACACCCCAAGTGGAACAGGGTCCCCCAGATCCCAGAACACGCAGTGGGCAGGGACAGGGGCTCAGGCCTCTGCAGAGGCCTCCTAAATGCCTCCTAAAATGCCTCTCCCCATGTCTAGTGTAGGGGGTTTTGTCCCCTTCCACTCCCCCCAAAAATACTTTGATTACATTTTCACAAAATAAAAAACCCTGGCAGAGCCAGATTTTAGCAATATGCCTCCCAATCTTTTCCAGATTTCTGAACAAAGTGAGACTCAAACTGGCACTAGATGGGTCATGTTCAAAGGACTGCTTATCCTCTTGAGCGATCCCACTACTGTGAAATTTTGAACTCTATTGGGGCAACCCTCGAGTGCTGGAGACCCTGATGCAACGATGTAAGCCCTGATTTGATCTCTATCTGTGAGCAAAAAAGGTTGCCAGATTCTCTCCACTTTAAGAAAGCTGGAATTTTTGGGGGGTGATGGTGGGGAGGGGCTGTATATCAGAAATGCCTTGATCTCCAAAATGGTCTCCAAATTTGGACCAGTAACAGAACCTGGTGCCCCCATGAGGCACACCAAATTTCAAGTCAATCCGAGTAACTGTGTTGATTTTAGAGCCCTTAGAAGAGTCAAGTTCCAAGCAGAAAAATGGCTTTAACCTTAACTCCAGCAGAGCTGTTGCCCTGCTACAGTTATCCAGGGCATTCTCCAATCTGGCTTGAAATGCTTCAAGCTTTCCACACTTCCCCGGGCTAGCAGGCTGCACTGTCGAGAATTTTTTCCTGATATTTCCCTTTTTTTAATGTCATCCCACTAATCACCGTTACACTCTCTCATCACATCCTAAAAAACTCCTTTCACTCCCTAGAGTTTCATACCCTGCAAACATCAGAGGATAGACTGGGAGGAGGGGGTTCAGCGGGGAGGTAGTGACGGTACCCTCTTGAGCACCCCTCGAACTGAACATTCCTCACTTGCTACACCAAAGCATGGACCCTATGCACCCCATTTTCCCTGAACTCCTGTAATCTGTAGTCTAGACCATCTATATCCCAACCCACATGTCTGTTACCCATCTCTTCTAAGATCCTGTGTTCAGAAGTCAGGCTCCTCTATTCCATCTCCCCTGACCATTTGTCCAATAAACCAGGCCCCTGGTATTTCAGAAAGCCACAACTGAGATCACCAAGACCCCATCACATGATTCTCTCATGAAGTTGCTGGGTTTTTCCCTGGCTCTGCCTTGGGGTGGGCACAATGAGGCAGAACTCAGCCCCCTGGGAAGTTGGTAGCAACAGTTTTCAGATGGGTGTGCTATTGCTCCAGCTGGCTCTTTTCCCTTTTACAGTCCTGACTGCACTTTCTGTTGGGCTTTTATGCTTCAGCACAACTCTGAACTCAGCATCATTGACTCTAGGATGGGGCGGTGGTGCTACCATCAGGGCATGGGAGCACAGAGCACAGTGAGGAGAAAAACAGCAGCACTGAGCTAAAAGAGTACCTGCTCTAAAAGCACTGCAAACCAGGCTGGGCCAACCCAACTCCTGGGTTTATGTCCCTTTCACCCTTGCCAAACTATACAGATTTTCCTCTTTACATTTTTCCTCCTAAGTGAGTCCTGTCTCCTCAATATTTTGCTGCTCCTCCCTGAATTCATCCCCAATTTGCATACATTCTCTGATATGAAGGAGCCCAGTACCAAATGCACTATTCCCAAAGAGGTATAGAGACTCACCTCTGGGACAGCTGTGGGGGTCTAAACTGTGATGCCTTTGCATACCCAGGCCAGAATCAATCAAAATTATTTTTGATACTGTATCACACTGCAACCTGGTAACTGATTTACTAGCCATGGTCACACCTCTCAAGCTCATCCTTATCAAAGCTTTGTACAACTGAGAGGAGTAGATTATGACTACTCTCAATAGTCAATACATAAGATAACCATAGCTTTGAAAGATTGGTTATTTACCTTTTACACGGACTTTCAGTACAGAGGTCGCCAGTTAAACATATTGCTTTAAATATGCAGCTCAGCATTCACTACATTTTAAGCACTATCGTGCTTCATTTGTGAAGGACTGCTTCACATTAAAACTCACCCGCTGTCTTCCTCATGCAAAAGCTCACGTAACTGACAGGACAGCAATATTTCTAGCTGTTACAAGACCAAATGTGTCCTCTTGTAAAAAGCTAGCAAAGAACTTCTGTTGGGTTCCTAGTGTGCTTCAACAGAAGCAAAGAATCAGAATTTCCAAGGAAACATACTAAAAACTCCAGGACACCAGAAGATTGCTGCATAGCAAAATACAAGACAGTGTCATCTAAAACTTCCCGTAGTCACATGCACTTGAGACAAAACAGACTTACTGGCTGGCTCCCTTTCACGGCTGTTTGAATCGCAAATTTCAGAGTCTGATGCAATTGCCAATGCACAGTTTTGGTTCTTCAGAACAACCAAGTGTGCAACTACAAAAGGTTTTGCGGGAGAAAATCTAACTGCCACATTCTATAGAGAAACACTTGAATTTTCTCTTTGCATTCTGAAGGGATATGAAATATATATTTTTTGGGGGGGGGGAATGATGCTGTCTAAACCATATAAGCAGTCAGGAAAATTTATCCAGTATTTAAGGCATAGAATTTACCTTTAAGGCCATCACAACTTAGCCTCTCCCTACTTATCCACTTTTGTCTTTAATGGAGTCTCCCCTTGCCTCCTTCACAGTCCATTTTGTCTGCTTTCCCCATAAGCACCCTTGCAACTTCTTCCAAACTGCCTCTTCTGCATGGAATACCTGCCCTCAACTAGTCTATGCAGACACTATCCAGTCCTCACGTCAATGCCCCCCAACAACTCCTTTCTACTGTGCTCATGGGAAACAGCCAACTCCTAAGTGGGTAGAGAGCCAGTAGGGACTTTTCAGATATATTTTAAGAAAATTTAACTGACCTGAAACCACCTAGCTGTGCACATTTCACTTATATAAAAGCATATTCCTCCCATTACTTTTCTCCGTGTCTTTCTTCTGAGTATCACACTTTGTTACACCCAGCTGTTATGCCTATGAATGCAAGCTCTTCGGAGCAGGGCCTGTAACTCTGTATAGCATCTAACACAATGTGGCTCCAGTACTAACGGGGGGTGGGGGGAGTGGGGCTCTTGGCAACATTCTAATAGATTTGTATTACAATCATGCCCATAGGCCTTGATAAGGACTGGAGCCCTTTTGTACAGTGCCTAGTGCAAACACATAAACCCATGGCCCTTGCCCCACAGAGCTTTCAAATTTAGAGAAGTAACAAAGTGGGGGGGAGGGGGGAAAGGGATATAGCCAAATATATGTAGGTTTACAACAAATGAGTACCAGCAATATTATATGTAGTACCATATGCCCCATCTGCCATCATTAAATGGCTGATTTCTCAAAAGCATTACAGCGGAGCTGGGTGTGGAGGGGAGATATGAAGGATGTAATATGACTGGCCTTACAGATCAGTTCAGCAAGAGAAGTCAAAAATGTCTCCCATGTAATTGGCCTCAGCCACAAGGATGGTGGTGTAGTCACAGTCAGAAAATTAAGGGGAATAGAGAGGATTTCAATGGACAGATCCGGAGTTCAGTTTTGGCCACCTGAAGTTTAAATGTCAAACAGGCTGTGATGTGGGATTAGCTAGAGGGAGACAAGTCAAGCGTGGAAAGTCAGACCCATGAATCATCAGTGTAAAAATGGTAGTTAAAAGCATGTGAGCAGATGGGATTACCCAGAAATAGTCTGAAAAGGGAAAGAGGGGAGAGGACCAAGAACCAATTCCTGTGGGATCCTGACGCAGACAAGGCAGGGGAGGACGAAGAACGAACAAAGGTAGCCAAAGTAGTGATCAGAGGGGAGGAGAGATAGTAGGAAACAGAGTCACAAAGAGAGAACATAAGAGTTCAATGAGTATGTGACAAACAGTAGTAGAAACAGAGGCCAAGGAGGACAAGAATGGAGGACTGGCTATAGCATCTAGCTAAGAAAAGACTGTCAGTACTTTTGGGGAGAATAGCTTTGGTAATATGGAGAGGACTGAAAGAAGATTGGAGGAGATCCAGTACTGCAGGAGAGGAATGTGTGAACAGCTGTAAGAGGCATGAGCTTAGAGGTGAAGGGCGAAGGAGAGGGGAGTAGGTGGGGCCAAGGTTGTTTAGGATGGGGGAAATTCAGCTGGTTGACTATAAGTAATGAAAATGAGAGAATGCAGGCAACTTATTTTCCATTTGTTGAGAAATAACTCAATTAAAGGTCATATGAAGAGGAAAGCCTTACGATGGGAGATCTTTCGCAGCTCTCAGTCCCCAGCCTTTCTTCTCAGTCAGGATCACTTCAACATCTGCATGCTGTTTCCTCTGGAACCGCCTGTTGGAACAGTAGTCCCCATTTGGGCACCTGGAAGAACTAAGTAGAGGAAACAGAACAATCAACTCCCAGTGGGTTGGCAGTGACAACAGAAGCAGCTTGGGAAACAGCTGGGAAATAGACATGAACCAATAAATAATGAATTAAGTGCAAAACCCACAAACATATTTCACTATAAAGAAATGTAACCACCTGACACCCAATGTTCAATTTTGAATAGTTTACATTTAGACAAAAATTTTTTTAGAACCGCAGTGTTACTGTAATTAAACCAACATACTGGCATCTGTCCTGTATATTTTATATTGCGTCTTCCTGAGAGACTGCCCCCTTCCCTGCTTCTAGAGCTTGGACTGATCAGAGATCCAGCGTCTTAGATACTACAGGGTCCATATCATTCATCCCTCTTCTCCCATCTTACTGGGTAACAATCATGTCTCCATCTATCAGGAAACAAATCTGACTGCCAGTTAGCTGTCAGTGCAGCTCCTTGTGCCCAGTTCTTTGTTCTTTGCCTCCTGCCAACTGAAAACATGGAGCAGCAGTTGTCTCAGCCCTGCTGCCACTTCCTTCCAAGCAGGAAGACTCAAGATAAAGGGACAGGAAAGAGCCTGATAAGAGCCTAGTGAGAGAGGAGAGGTAGGCAATAGAAGAAAAAAAACTGAAAAACATGGCAGCTGCATGGAAAGCTACTCCTCCCCCGTTCCTGCCTCCCTCAAGCCTAGGCTGCAGTGCATTGAGCCTCCTGAGCAGACACTTCAGTGCTTTTGTGATAGGCTCAGAGACTAATATGAGACTACTACACTCATTCACAAGCCCTAAGTTAGGATTTAAATTCTGATCTCCAAAAGAAAAAGGACAACGTATCAATATATGTCACTGCAAATGGCAACACAAAGATAACTTGGTGTCTTCTGATACTCAATGCCAGGGAAAGAGCTCCATTTTGACATCTCACCTAACAGTACTTACCATTCTATCATGAGCAGGCGATTGAGACAATCTTCACCACAAGCTACCTCCCCTTGAGCTCTCTCTTCTTTGGAAAGAGGCGGACATTCACACTGCATTCGCTTGATATCACGATGGGATTTGTTCTTCTTCCTGTGGGGAGGTTAAGGCAGCATTATAACATATCCATATAGACAAAAATCACTCCATCTAAAATTAACTCAATCTTTATCATTTGCTACTGGACTAAAATTGATTTACTCTTTAGAAATCACTGTTCAGCTATTCAGCTTACATCAACATGATGTAAGAGCAGTCAGGAGCGTTATTTTCTGGTAAATTCATGACCAGATATGATATTCAGAAAAGACTGCCAAGATGTTAACGCAACGTATCTATTCTCCACCTCTTTTTAATGCACACAATCCTATTTTAATTTCATTGAAGCTATACACTGAGTAATGGTAAAACTCTAGCTTAGTTTTTTCAGTGCAGGGTAAGAATATAACTTTCAAAGGAATTAATCTTAAAATCTTGATAGAAATTAGCCTGAGCTAGGCTGGCACAAATGATAGGCAGAGACCATTCTAAGTCACCATGATTTATGTAGAAGAGATAGGTGGGGAAGTCTTCAAAAAGACTGTACCCATATTTCAGGGGCAAAACATGCTTTCTGTCCCGAGTTCGTGATGTCCTTCAGCAGCCTAGAGAACCAGAGACAAGGACTGGGAATCAAATTTGTGGTTTTTGCATCACAGTGCAAGATACACAGCTTCTAGGGTGCTAATCATAAATGGTTTCCTAAATGGGGCCTATTTTTTTTATTTTTTTTTGGTCCTGAAAATGATAAGACGTGGACAGAATGTGGCTGAGGTATTCAAACCTATGAAGAACATGATAAAGTGCTACTTATTACCTCATCGAATCGTATGAGAACAAGGAATCACTTGAAGAAAATAAAGGCCATTAAATTTAAAAGAAATTAAGTATTATTTCACAGATCATACAGTAAACCTGCTGAGTTACACGCCACAGCTAGATTTCAAAGGGGCAAAATTATTAATGTTTACATATAGCATAAATTAACTATAATCAAACCTCGTTCAGAGTTTAAGTTCATTGCCACGAGGGCCAAGACAGTACTTTTATACACATTCCCTTACAGCACTAGACAATTGTGTGGGTACGTTTCTAAGAGGGAAAGGTTGTCTGGCTCTGAAGCATCATGTTATTAGCCATTCCCAGAGCTTGGAAACCAGAATTTACGGTTCAGTGATCAGATACAGTAAAATATACCAACTAGTTCTATGCAACAGGAAATAAAATAATTTGCAATTAGTTGTCACCTTTTAAAAATTCAGATTGAAATTCTGCGTGTGTTAAAATGATAGCTAACATGTTCTTTATTTAAAAGTGGTTACATATGTAACATTTAAAACCCACACTGATGGTGCAAAACCTCTCTTCCTGCAGTCAAGATAGCCATTCGCCTGTCTTGAGAAAGAAATCTGTTGCCTGAGGCCATAAGCAAATGGATATGTCAAGCCCTGAAGAGAAGCTGCTGTATGCTCCAGGCTCTTGTATACTCACATGAAGTTCAGATGAACGGTGTATAACAAAAAATGAGGCAAAAAAATGAAAGCCGTTCTTACAAACTGCCATGGGTACATGGATATGTATGACAATAATAAGTGCTAACTAGCGTGGACTTGAGCAGCCTCAAATGCACCCATGATTTTCAATCTTCAGCTTATCAGGCTACTCAACAGCAAAGACAACCAATTTTATTTTTTTTTTAGCATTGCATGTGAAAATTAAACCAGCATAGCTAATTAATATTAGCAGGAGCTAAATTCCTCCAAGCACGTATGACTGTCACCCCTCTATTTGGCTACACTTTGCTCTTAGATGTTTCTATGGACTGCCAGTGAATCCAGGATTCAGCTGATCCTTACCCTTCTCTCTCCACACCCCTCATGGCTAATCCTTCCTCTTCTCTATGAAAAGCTTTCTTAGGTGGTGGAAATGTGATATTCCCTCTTTCGCATCACTCTACTACTGCTCGGAGAAGATTGTGATATCTTTCTAAACGCCCTATCAAATGATAAACTGAAATGTAAATTATTAGAAGCAAACAAGGTGAAAATCCATTAGTTACCTTTCTGTTAAATACACATTTTCTTCAATGAGATCAAAGTAACAGGGCATTTTTCCTTGCTTGGCACACTCCTTCCAGCGTTGCGGGTCTCTAAACTCTTCCATGATACACAGTGGGCGAACCACTGCTGAACCCTGAGGCAAGGACTCCGACTGCTCCCCCTCTCCATCTGTTTTTACTTTCTTTCTCTCTCTTGGGTCTCCATCGCTCTCAGAGTCACTCTCTAATTCTTGCCTTCTTTTCTTTGGTGGTCCTCGCTCTTTCACGTCATTTTTTTCCAAAATTTTTGCCTGCTCTTTTTTCTCATTTACAACTGTTGGCTCCTTTGCTGAATTACTGCTTATCTCATGTGCCTGCACAGAACCCTTTTCTTTATCACTGAGAGAATGAAATTTACTCGACTGGCTAGGAAAGTGAGCTTTGCAATCATCGACCCAATTGTCATCCTGTTCATACTCTTCGTGGTCCTCTGTTAGGGAATCTGGTACCTGCCCTTGTATTCGTTCATAATTAATTCCAGAGGGCCTACTACCAGACCTTGGGTCCCAACAGCCATTGCCTTGCCAGTAATTCTGGGAGCCACTGTATGATCCTGAACCCTGCTGGCAAACATAACCCGAGTACATTCCATAGCTGCTGTCGGGCTGCTGATATGTGCTACTGGGTTTCTCTGGTTGAGAGAAGTCCCACCCCAGGCTACCCAAGTCCTCTGTTGAATGAAAACCATCCAATTTGGAGAACTCTCCTGTGCCAGATACATTACTGAACCCACTCTTTCCCTGCCTGCTGTCTGGCTTAGAAGAATGTGTCTGGTGCCTAGATTTATTTTCAGCACTTTCAAAGCTCTCAGAAAAACAAAATGGCTGCTCATCTTGCTGTCTGCCGACCGGTCTAGCTATGGACATCAATTCTTTCAATATTCTTTCATCTGGATTTGGTCTGCCATTAGAATTTGATGTTAGGTCTGTCTGACTTGTACTATCAACTCCATCACTCTGAGGCTGAGAAATATCAGGCTGGAGATCTTCAGCTTCCTTTCTATTGAGCTCAGTAGATGTTGCTGGACTCTTGTCCATTCCCCTAGGAGGAGAACACTTGTTCTCAATATGTGGACCATTTTTATTTGCTGTATTTTCTGATCTTTCTTCATAGTAAGGTTTGCTGGACTCTGGCCTATTGTCTTCCCAATGATCAGAGTAGCGTGTATTACCTTGGCTGCTCCGAGACGAACAAGGACTACTCTCTTCCATACTTAGAGTGGAATTCTTAGGAATCACCACAACCGACTGAAGACGGTTCCTTGGAATACTGTCATCAGAATCAGAATCTTCTGTATCACTTTCTTCACTGTCCTGCTCACTCTCACTTTCTTCCGTATCAGAATAATCATCGTTATGAGCAGAAATGAATTCAGAAGTATTGCCACTACTGTCACACGTGGCAGCTGGAGCTACAGTTTCTGTTTCTTCTGCAGTCACAATGACATCACAAGATGGAAACAAAGCTTCTGAAAAAGCAGAAACCACCAGTGACTCGTTTTCTTCATCCTTGCCAACTGAGACTTCCAGAGATTGCTCTTTAAAATCATCAGACCTGGTTCTTTCAGCGAAGATGGTAGAACTTTCCTTAGCTGGTTCCTCTTTTTCTAGGTGTTCTACTGGTATTTCTAAATAATATGAATGCTCATTTTTAAATGATAGTTTTCCTTTTTCTAAATCAGGACCAATTTGCTGGGCATCTAATTCAATTATCATCTCAGTTTCAGAATGTTGCAAGCATTCTTCACTTTCATTCTGCATGGCTCTATCCAATTTGGAAGCAAGGTTTTCCTCTGGTTGTGGTGTAATAATTTCATTGTCTAATTTGATTTCCAGGGAGCATTCTTCTTGGGAAGAATCTCTGCTTAAACTATCTACCGTTAGACTCAGCTCATGGGAGGGACTAATATCATATAGTTCATCTTCACATGCAGACTTTGTTGAATTTTGATCCTCCGTGTTTTCATAATCACATGTAACCGTTTGTGGCTCTACATGAATGTCCATTAAAGTTTCTTGGGTAACCTTTATATCTGTGGACTCAATTTCAACTTCTGAATGATACAAAGAAGGACTAGTATCATCTGAAATGTAGCAAAAGTCTGAATCTTTGGTTCTGTTACAAGGAGTTGCCAGATCATCCAATTTTTTAACTAACATTTCAGAATGATCTACATTTGTAACAAGAGAAGATATAACTTCATCTTGCTCTGAAGGAACTGGAGCCTCTCTTTCTTTAAATGAACTGTTGAACTCAGACTGTATATGAGACTCATCCAAATCTTGTTCTTTAGATTTATATACACTTTGAAATCCATTAGATGGCAACACATAAAATGTATTACTTTTTATCAGTGGTGATACCTCTGATCTACCGAGACCATCATCAGAAGACATTGCAACAGCCTCTGTTTTGGAGACACACAAAGTTGCCAAGTCATCAGACCTACCCTCTGGGGACCCATTTATATTCAGTTCTATGGGACAATACGTTCTTAATTGATCACGTTTTACCTTTATTAAATTTTCTGGTTCCTTAATACTGTCATGGCAATCATTTCCTATAAGTTCAGACTTCAAATTAGGAGAACCATCTTTTGACTCATCCAGCTTTTTAAAAGTAGGTGAATCATTTAATTGACTGAATGGAGAAACCATCTTTTCCCTTTCAAACTTTTTTATAATAGTCATTCTTAACTCATTGCTTTTTAGACAAGGTGTCTCTAAATCTAAAGAATTAGACTGGTGTTTGATTTCTTCAACTGATTCTGTACAACAGAAAGAACTTTTAGACTTATCAGACTTTGGTGCAGAAGTCTTTGTAGGGGTGTACTTATAATAGGAAGAGTTCACATTACTATCAGGTTTAGAATGGGATGTCCCCCTTCGATAACCCAGCTCATTAAGGGGAGAACACCTTTTTGATACTTCACTTTCTGAAGTCCTTTTTGATTCTCTATCTGATTTTGAAGACTTTCCTCTCCTCTCTGTTTCAGCATAAGACGACTCTGTTTTGCTGTCCCGGTCTGATTTAGAATAGGAAGAAGTTCTAGAATCCCTGTATGAGGAGGAATGAGATGACGTACGCCTTGAGTCACTAGACTTGGAATGGGTCCTCCTATACTCATCTTCTGAATCAGAACTCTCTCTTGTCCTATTATCTGTGTAAGAACGCGAATACCTTGTCCTCTCTCTATAAGGGGAGCTTCTATGGTATCTTCGCTCAGATTCATAATAATGAGAGCGTTCTGATCTTGAATAGGATGAGCTGGTTCTAGAACCTCTGTCAGACCTAGAACGAGAATGAGACCTGCTTCGTCTTCTGTCCCTGTCTGATCTAGATCGGGAGGACATATACCTAGAGTCTCTCTCTGGTTTTGGGTGGCTAGAATGTTTTTCATCTCTGTCCGATTTAGATCGAGAGGAAGATTTCACCGAATCTTCACTTTTGAGAGAAGTTGAGCTCTTTTTCGGATCTCTTTCCTTTTCTGTGCTTGTTGATATTTTTAATTCATGTGATCTCTGACTTGAAGAAGTCCTTATAGAATCTTCATCAGATTCAGAACCCAGTAATGTGGCATCAGATTGAGAAAATTTCCTCTTAGAACCCTGCTTTTTGGAGCACAGAGAAACACTTTTTGAGCTGTTCGAAATTTCTTCCTCCTTCCCAATATGGGAATCTTCCTGCTGTGAAGTTATTTCCATTTGCTCAGACATATTTTGAGTTACATGTTCTTCGGCACTATTAGATGCAGAATCCTGTTTAACGTCCAGTTCTAAAGTTTCTTTCGCGATTGCATTTGATAGCTCCTTTGAAGTTTGGACTTCTGATTCTACAGGTGGTAGCAGAAGCGGTGCCGCTGTCCCTGATGCGGCTCTTGGTGACTGGGGCAAAGCTACTGCTGTTAGCACTGGTGCTGGTGGAGATGCTGTTTGTGAGAGCGGTGGAGATGGGGTCAACGGCCATTCTGCTGCTGCTGCCACTTCTGCTGGAGCTACAGCTGCTAGCGACGGTGGTGGTGCTACAGCAGCTGGCAGGGGCTTTGCTGTTACACTGAGCAGATGCTTCTTAAAATGGATCTTGCCCAATTCCACCTTAGGTTTTGGTGGTGAAGATTCTTCGGCTGAACCAGAGGTATCCCCCAGGTCCATTTTAATTTTGGGGGCGAAGTCAGTTGGAAGGGGTGTAGCTGGGGAGTTCTGAGTTTCATTTTGTTTTTCATTTCCAAGAGCAGTCAGAAATCTATTCTGCAACGTTTTCTTTGTTAAACTAAAGCTGAAAGACACCTTCTGTCTTCCTTGTTCCTCAAGGTTAACCTTTGTCTTGGTGCCTTTGGGCAAAAAGCGGCTAGAAGCAACACCTTTGAACACTGGGCCTTTGACAAAACCAGCTTTCTGCACATGTTCAGTCTTGCCCTGCAATAAAAAGATAAGCAGTTAAAGGAATAACTGCACTCTGCATACAGTATCAAACAATAACCCTTTAACTCATGAATTTTTAGTGATCATAAAAACAACAACAGATAAGCTTGGCTGAAGTCAGAGATAGTGTGGCCACACTAAATTCTAGAACTGGGTCTCTTCTATACAGAATCAATTATGCAGTAATTTTGAAGTTTGAACAAAATGTCTTTTAGGACCTAGACAGGACCCATTCAAAATTTTAACCCATTTCTCTTAGTTTAATATATTAAATCCTTTACCTCTATTTCAACAGTTGCACAGCTCCCTGTTCTGACTTCAGAAAAACTGAATGGATCACAAACTATACTGGATTGCCAAGATTATGTCCATTTGTTTTCACTTCCTAGAAGACTTTGCACTGTGATGCAGTAATTTTTCAGAGCAAGTTAGTTTGCAAGTGAAATTTACGACAAACTCACTAAAGTTAGTTTTCTCCAGTGAACTTACATCATTCATTGGTAATTTCTAATGAGTTGGGTGATAGAGAATGGAATTACTCTAATATAACTGCCTTCTAGAGGCTCCATTAACAATCAGTCAGTCATTCACACTGTTGTCACCTCCAGGCCAAGCTACTATAACAGTGTACTTGGATGTAACCCTGTACAATACAGCTGTCTAACTTGTGATTTGGGATAAAATCCAAATAAGGTGCTAGTATTTTCCCACCAATTCCATTGGTTTTCAGACGCATTTCAAGCGTGGTGGGAACTTACTGAATTGTCTGGGAGCTGGTTATCTGAGCAACTACCTCTGTCTCCTCAGATAAAATTGGAATGCTCTTGTGATGGAAGAGAAACAGAACTCAGAGACTGGCAATAAAACTTTGCCAATAAAGAGCTCTTCCCCTTTGGAATTCACTTTCCCCATCAGTCCATCAGAACCTGAAATCAGCAGTGTCCAGTGCATGAACCAAAGTGGGCTTATTTGATTTGGTTTTTGGACATCCATTTTTAAACTTCGGGCTTATCTACACACAAAAATTGTATCACTTTAACTATACTGGTATACTAACAATACAACCCCCTACTGTGGATTCTACACTGGTATAAAGAGGGGTTTATGCCAATATAGCTTATTCCCATAAATCCAAATTAGGTGTCATACTGGTATAACTATTTCATTAAAATAATTACACCCTTAACTGGAATAGTTAGAGCAGTACAGAACCGGTGTTGACCAAGTCTTAGTTCCATAACTACTCCATGAACACTATTCCACCCTTGGCAACAGCATCCGTTTCTTGCACTCCATTGTGAATCACTTATGTTCTTTGTTATCATTTAACTTTTGCAAAACAGGACTAGTTGCTAAGGCTACAGGCCTTATGGTAAATAATTAAATGGACTTCAGTGGAATTGAAACACCATGGCATTTCAGCTACTTGCTATACACAGTAACCAGTTTTCATAAATATAATATCCTCCATAGTATTTTTAAAAATAGCAAAATACAGTAGGTCTAAATTAAAGATGATGATCTGGAACTTCAGACACAACTATTAAATGTTGAGTGCCCAACCTGAGACCTGTAAAGGGGCTTGATTTTCAGGAAAGGTAGAGCACATGTTATCTGCTGAAAATCAAGCTCCTTTAAAGTATCTCAAATTTGAGCATCCAAAAATTGAGACCCATCACCACTAGTCACTTCTGAAAATGTAGACCCACATGCCTGTTCAACTGCAAGATACAATATTTGAGCATGTCTCTCTCATAATCATCTTTGAGAAGGATACTCTAATAAAGACATAGAAAATGTTAGCAGACTTGTTTCTCAGGATTTGTATGCAATGTTCCTTTTTTCTTCTCGGTGACATGCAAGAATTTTTTTTAAAGATGAACTATAGGCTTACGAGCCAAATTCTCCCCATAAGCATAAAAGGTGAATTCACCCCATAAATAATTTCAAACCACTATTTTCTTCTCTTAGTTCTGCCAAAGTCACAAACTGTCAGCTTTTGTTCTGTGCGAATTCCCAGGAAGTGGAATGCTAACGACGTTACAATAATGTACCTACACCAGAGTATGGAATTAGCCTACAAAGGTTCAGGCAAACAGCATTTTGTTAGTTTTCTCATTTTTTTAAACACTGCATATTGAATAGTTTGCTTTTTAAGTTACTTAATATCCCCATAAAACAAGAAGATAATTTCAAAGTTTTGCCCACAATGTTTGTATTTCATGTTGCACTGTAAGTGCAGGATGTCCAGACTGCCTCCATTTTGTTTCTTGTTACATTTGTATTGGATATCTGGATCCTATCTGAAAAATTAGGGACAATATAAAATAGCAAAATTCTGGATTCTTCTTGGACTGAATCTTCAATGAATTTTATATAATGAAACAATTTAATACAATTAGGGATAGGCCCAAATCAAAACCTCAGATCAAAAACTTCTGAACTTCGAGGGTGAGGGGTCTGGAATCTGAATTCAGACCTGAACCTTGTAGTTTGGGTCTATTTACACATAAAATAAGGTGCTAGACCTGTAAAATAAGAAAAACAACATGTAAACTACATCTTGTTCCTCCAGTTTTTAATATTTTATTTAGTCTAAAAGCCTGGAGTTGAGGTGTGTCAGCCACCTCACAAGCTAGCTCCTTCAGAGATTTTTTTTTTCCCTTCAGAAAATACACAAAGGTTAAATAATGTGAGAGCGACATTTGAAAAAAAAAAAAAAAAGTTACAGAAAGGAACATTACAAATTCTGTGAGCCATAAAGTTAAATTTAATGTAGAAAACACTTAAAACAAAGGGGTTCATCTTGAATTACAGAAAACGTTTGTATTTGAAAAATACACAAAGCAACATTCTGGGGGCAAACATGACAAAACTGATAAAAGATCATTTAGCACTGCAACACAGGCCCGGCAGACTGACTGCTGAAGGTGTAGAGTGAATGAAGAATGAATGAATAAGATCATGTTTAAATTCATCTGATTGCCTGTTTGCTACAAGAGTAGGAAATGTGGACACTTGTGAGGATATCTAAACCACAACAGTGAAAACAACCTGAGGCTGTAATGCATCAAAAATTATAAATTTGAAATCTCTCTCCTGGCCTGGGAATTTATAGAATAGGTTTTAGCTTGAAAAAGATTCCCCTTTCTTCACAACACACACACAGTTAAAACACACCAGAAAGAGCAGTTTCTTGAATCTGAAGTCCTTACATAATCTTGTAATTATGGAATACAAGCCTGGTTAGAAAGCAATTAATATAATTAGATATTCAGAGGTTCAGAGCCTTCTTCTATTCTGTTAGCACTGGTATTTGTGAGGATGTTCATAACAATAGTAAGAAAAGATCTTCAGTACATTAGTCAAGACATTACCATAAGACTAGAGGGACCACAGAATAATTTTTTAAATCTGGTTACTTTTGATACCTCCGATGCCAATGCTGTCTGATCACGTTATCTTTGTATTTGATGTCTCAATCTTCCTTTTTTTCAGGCACTCTAATGCAGAACAAACTAATGCTTTAACTTCTCCCCACTGTTCTGCTAAAGCATTTCTCAAAATATGAAAAATTAATTAGGACACACTCACCTCATTTTCTTCTTCTCTATTGCAATCCAGCCGAGAAAGCATGCAAAAGAAAACACAGAAAGAAAGTGTAAATACCTTGCCAAAACAATAGATTGAGTAATAGTCTCTAAATTCGAAAGGAAAAAAAAAAAAAAAAAAACAACCTATGAGCCAGATTCTGAAACCTTTACTCACATTGAGTAGCATTTTACTCTCCAAACAGTCCCACTACAATGAATGAGGCTACTTGCAGAGGTAAGGGTGCCACAGTCTGTCCCTATGAGCACTAACTTTCTTAACATGCAGCAAATCACATATGCCAACTACCTCTAAAAAAAGAAGAGGCAACAAATCTTTGTTTTTTAAAAGATCAGTCATTTCCCATAGCTTCAATAGTCAAGGACACTGACAGGGTAAAACCCTGGTTAAAACAGAGCTAATTAAGTAGATGCCCTTTTTCTGATGCTTTAAGAATTAATAAACTGCCTGTTTCAACGAGTAAGACCATATGATGGCATACTGCAAGCTTCCAGTTATGAAATAATGAAAAATAAACTTGAGAAATTTGTCATTTTTCCTTCCAGTTTTGTCAGATGACTTCTTAATGCCATGAAAAGATCACACCACCTGTCCTTTTCCAGAGAGTTCCCACTCCATCACTACCAAAAATTAAGTATTTACAATAACTTATTTTTTATACCTTACTATTATTTTCCAGGGAAACCAAGAGAAACACCCCCATTTTATGTTATGGACTCCAATACTTAAATTCTCTACAGCACTTCAATGCCAAGGAGATAGGTACTTTAAACATTCCTGCCTCTCGAGCACTAAATTATTTCAAGTATTAAACTAATTATAACTAACCTTATAGCATTCAGAACTGAGTGCAACACTCATTTCTGATTTAGCTTTCCCTCATTAAGTTCTTCACACATATACTACATACAAAAGTAAGTGATTTCTTCTACAAGAAGAAAAGATGATGAAAATTTCTATTGCTATTTGTTTTTAAATATTTGGGAGATGCTTAAACACTGCATTGATGGGACCATGTAAGTACTTATATGGATAGATATAAAAAGCTCAGATATTTCTATCACCAGAGGTTATTGTTAAAGTTCAGTTTTATATATAAAACTAGCCATTAATCTTCATCAGTCATGTCCTTCCTCAGTCATTTGTTGTTTAAAAGTTCTCCAAACATTCTGGCCTTTACAGACACGCACACGTGTCCTTTAATATGTATATCTTATAAACAAAACATGATCTCCCAGCTAATTGCACAAGATTGGGGATATTTTTCTCTCTCTGACTAGGAAAAGAAACAACTCTAGGCCCTTGTTTACATTAGATTCAGACCAATAATTCACCATAGGTGCAGCTCAACCATTGACAGAAATGGTGGAAGAACTCATGCAGAGAGGGCCAGGACATTTTAGCACTGTCTTCCAATCCTGAGACTTCCTGTGAGGTAACTACTTTCAGAACAGAAAGTCAGCTTTCACTTTCTGTACTGAGCATGCAGCAGTGCCTACATATGGGAGCCAAGATCTGACTGGACACTTCCCCTCCTAAATAAATGTCACAAAACAGTTAGGAACAAGCCAGAGGAAAAAATGATCACCACAGATAATATGCTATTGCTTCTCTGAATCATCTGCCTGGAAAAGTGCCCAAGAGGGATCTGAGGGTTGGGATAAATTGTGACTGTTTAGTTGGTGACATTTAGTATTTATTAGTTAATCCTAACCCTTTCCTTTTCCACATCTATTTTCCTGCTCCCAGAAAGTATCATAAGTTACTTTTACAATATAAGTAATAGGCTTTGTTTTTATGAAGAAAACATGACCAGTGAGTTTAAGCGACCAAGAAGCTTCACAAAGGATGTAAACATGATTTAATGGGGTCATGAAAGACTTAGAGTTCTCTGTATTTTATCTATGTGCAGGAAGCCTGGAGCCCTTGAAGAAAAGCATTGTAACATAGATTACAAGGACAAAAGGGACTATTGTGGTCATCTAGTCTGACCTCCTATATAAATATGGCCAGAGAACAACCACAAAAAAATACTAGAGCAAATCTTTTAGAAAAACATCAAATCTTGATTTAAAAATTGTCAGTGATGGAGAATATACTGTGACCCTTGGTAAACTGTTCCAGTGCTTAATTATTCACTGTTAAAGATTTAAGCCTTATTTCGAGTCTGAATTTGTTATACCTTTCTCTGATAGACTGAACAGCCCATTTGTTCCCCATTTAGGTACATACAGAGTGTAATCAAGTCACCCCTTAATCTTTTCTTTGTTAAACTAAAGAGATTGAGCTTCTTGAGTCTATCACTATAAGGCAGATTTTCTAATCCTTTAATCATTCTTGTGGCTCTTTTCTGAACCCTCTCCAATTTATCAACAACCTTCTTGAGTTAGCGTTTAAAAGTAGGTTTCATTTTCAAGTCCAGACAGTGAAATACAATAACAGAAAACCACAATCCTTGAGTCATATACTTCACATGTTAAAAGAAGTGTTTATGGGGTCAAAAACTCACCATAAGATTAGTTATAGCTGACCACCAACATGTGAGCCTTCTATAAATACATGTCAAACAGTGCACCTCTTATGGAGCTACACAGTGCTGCCATACAATAAGGACAAGTGGTTGCAGAATCAAAGAAGAAGGGTTTCCCCATAAGTCACATACTTAAAAATAAAACCAGAGTAAGCAGCTGTCTATCAAGCACTGGATTTTCAAAATGTATCATCTGTTTACAGTTAACACTCAGCGTTTTTTCTGTTACAGCAATCATCTACTTGCAGCCAAGAAGAATTATTCAGTGTTTTAAGGTCAGCAACGTCATGCAAAGCAAAATTAATCTAAAATAACAGCATATACATATAGCTTCTATCACCTGAGGATCTCCAAGTGATTATAAACATTAATCA
Source organism: Chelonia mydas (assembly GCF_015237465.2). Classification (NCBI taxonomy): domain Eukaryota; kingdom Metazoa; phylum Chordata; order Testudines; family Cheloniidae; genus Chelonia; species Chelonia mydas. The sequence continues at coordinate 257,504,734 of NC_057850.1, forward strand.
CCTAAGTCACTTCCCATTTTCAAAGTGACTTGGGTACTTAGGAGTGACAAAAATGGTTGAATGTGACTTAGGGCATGTCTACACTACAAATTTAAGTTGATTTAAGTTAAGTCGACATATAGCCACTGCAGTCATTACTGAGGTTTTTCTTGTCCTCTCTACCCTCCTTCTGTCAGTGGTGCATGTTCTCAACAGGAGCGCTTGCACCAATTTAAGAGGAGCAGCATGAGGGGCGGCCACCTGGGCTCTCAGCTGCTTGCTCCTCATGGAGCTAAACTATCTGGAGTCTGGCTGAGAGCCAGGACAGCAGCCAGGCTCCAGCTAGTAAGCTCTTCCAGAAGCAGGCAGCAGAGAGCTCAGGTGGCAGCTGGACTCAAAGCTGGAGCCCCCCACCTGCCCCAGGGTGACTGCCTCAACTCTGAGCCCACAAGGGGTTCACAGCAGGAATCCTACTAGCCTTTATTGTCAATTTCAGGGCTGCCTCAGACTCAGAACAGCAGGGGAGCTCACAGCTGAAGCTGTGAAATTGACAAGAAAGGCTGGTAGGCTCCCTGCTGTGAAATTGAGCCCTACATAAGAATGGCCCTGTTGCAGGGGTGGGCAAACTTTTTGGCCCAAGGGCCACATTGCAGTGCGAAACTGTATGGAGGGCTGGGTAGGGAAGGCTGTGCCCCCCAAACAGCCTGGCCCCCACCCCTGCCCCCTATTTGCCCCCTCCCACTTCCTGTCCCGTGACTGCCCCCCCCAGGACCCTCCACCCCAAACTGTCCCCCCCGCAGGATCCCACCCCCCATCGAACACCCCCCTGTTCCCTGTACCCTGACTGCCCTGACCACACCCCCGCCCCCTTACAGGCCCCCCCAGGACTCCCATGCCCTATGCAATCCCCCGTTCCCTGACCACCCCAGAACCTCCACCCCATCCAACTGCCCCCTGCTCCCTGACTGCTCCCCTGAACCCGCTACCCAACCCCACCACCACCACTCCCTTACCATGCCGCTCAGAGCGGCAATAGCTTGCAGCCCTACTGCCCGTGTGGCAGCGTGGGAGGGGAAACAGCGTGGGAGGGGCCGGGGGCGAGCCTCCCGGGCCAGGAGCTCAGGGGCTGGGCAGGATGGTCCCGCGGGCCACATGTGGCCCACGGGCCATAGTTTGCCCACCTCTGCCCTATTGGGTCAGACCAAAGGTCCATCTAGCCCAGTATCCTGCCTTCCAACAGTGGCCAATGCCAGGTGCGCCAGAGTGAATGAACAGAACAGGTAATCAAGTGATCCTGTCTGGCAAACAGAGGCTCGGGACACCATTCCTGCCCATCGTGGCTAACAGCCATTGATAGACCTATCCTCCATGAATTTATCTAGTTCTTTTTTTAATCCTGTTATGGTCTTGGCCATCACAACATCTTCTGGCAAGGAGTTCCACAGGTTGACTGTGTGTTGTCTGAAGAAACACTTCCTTTTATTTGTTTTAAACCTGCTGCCTATTAATTTCATTTGGTGACCCCTAGTTTCTTGTGTTATGGACAGTAAACAACACTTCCTTATCTACTTTCTCTACCAGTCATGATTTTATAGACCTCAATCATATCTCCCCTTAGCCATCTCTTTTCCAAGCTGAAAAGTCCCAGTCTTATTCAACTCTCCTCATACAGAAGCCGTTCCATACCCCAGTCATTGTTGTTGCCCTTTTATGAACCTTTTCCAATTTCAATATATCTTTTTTGAGACGGGGAAACCACATCTGCACACAGTATTCAATATGTGGGTGTACCCTGGATTTACACAGAGGCAACATGATATTTTCTGTCCTATTATCTATCCCTTTCTTAATTATTCCCAGCATTCTGTTCACTTTTTTGACGGCTGCTGCACATTTAGTGGATGTTTTTAGAGAACTATCCACAATCACTCTAAGATCTTTCTTGAGTGGTAACAGCTAATTTAGGCCCCAACATTTTATATGTATAGTTGAGAGTATGCTTTCCAATGTGCATTACTTTGCATTTATCAACATTAAAACTTCATCTGCCATTTTGTTGCCCAGTCACCCAGTTTTGAGAGATCCTTTTGTAGCTCTTTGCAGTCTGCCTGGGTGCTAACTATCTTTAATAATTTTGTATCATCTGCAAATTTTGCCACCTCACTTTTTACCTTTTTTCAGATCATTTATGAATATGCTAAATAGGACTGGTCCCAGAACAGACTCCAGGGGGACACCACTATTTACCTCTCTCCATTCTGAAAACTGACCATTTATACCTACCCTTTGTTTCCTATCTTTTAACCAGTTACCAATCCATGAGAGCACCTTCCCTCTTACCCCGTGTTAGCTTACTTTGCGTAATAGCCTTTGGTGAGGGACCTTGTCAAAGGCTTTCTGAAAATCAAGTATACTATATAACTGGATCCTTTTGGTCCACATGCTTGTAGACCCCCTCAAAGAATTCTAGTAGATTGGGGAGGCGTGATTTCCCTTTACTAAAACCATGTTGACTCTTCCTCAACAAATTACGTTCATCTATAGGTCTGACAATTTTGTTCTTTATTACAGTTTCAACCAGTTTGCCTGGTACAGAAGTCAGGCTTACAGGCCTGTCATTGCCGGGATTACCTCTGGACCCCTTTTTAAAAACTGGCGTCACATTAGCTATCCTCCAGTCATCTGCTACAGAAGCTGATTTAAATGATAGGTTACAGACTACAGTCAGTAGTTCTGCAATTTCACATTTGAGTTCCTTCAGAACTCTTGGGTGAATACCATCTAGTCCTGGTGACTTATTGCTGTTTAATTTATCAATTTGTTCCAAAACCTCCTCTAACGATACCTCAATTTGGGACAGTTCCTCAGATCGGTTACCTAAAAAGAATGGCTCAGGTCTGGGAATCTCCCTCACATCCTCAGGCATGAAGACCAATGCAAAGAATTCATTTAGTTTCTCTGCAATGGCCTTATCGTCCTTGAGTGCTCCTTTAGCACCTCAATCATCCAGTGGCACCACTGGCTGTTTAGCAGGCTTCCTGCTTCTCATGTACTTTTAAAAAAAAAATTGCTATTACTTTTTGAGTCTTTGGCTAGCTGTTCCTCAAATTCTTTTTTGGCCTGACTAATTGTATTTTTACACTTCACTTGCCAGTGTTTATGCTCCTTTCTATTTTCCTCACTAGGATTTAACTTTCACTTTTTAAAGAATGCCTTTTTTCCTCTCTCTGCTTCTTTTACTTTGTTGTTTAACCTCAGTGGCTCTTTTTTGGTTCTCTATGTTTTTTAAATTGGGGTGTACATTTAAGTTGAGCCTCTATTATGAGGTCTTTAAAAAGTTTCCATGCAGCTTGCAGAGATTTCACTTTTGGCACTGTACCCTTTAATTTCTGTTTAACCTCATTTTTGTGTAGTTCCCCTTTCTGAAATTAAATGCTATAGTGATGGGCTGCTGTGGTGTTTTTCCTGCCACAGGGATTTTAAACTTAATTATATTATTGTCACTATTACCAAGCGGTCCAGCTATATTCATCTCTTGGACCAGATCCTATGCTCCACTTAGGACTAAATCAAGAATTGCCTCTCCTTTGGTGGGTTCCAGGACCAGCTGCTCCAAGCAGTCATTTAAGGTGTCAAGAAACTTTATCTCTGCCCCCCATCCTGAGATGACATGTACCCACTCAATATGGGAATAATTGAGGGTCACAGCTGGGGCTGTCCCCTGGGCTGGGGGGCAAGGGTTCCAGCTGTGAGCTCGTCACCTGGCTGACAGCTGGGGGGGAGGGACAGCTATGAGCCTGGTCCTGGGCTCAATTTCATAGTAGGGACCCTACCAGCCTTTCTTGTCAATTTCACAGCTCCAGCTGCGAGCCCAGTGTGGTAAAGGCCTGAATTAGCAGCCTATATAAGTAACAGTGTCTACACAGACATTGCGTCATCCTAACTACACCAACGTAAGCCCTACACCTCTCGTGGAGGTGGAGTTATGACAGTGTAGTAGGGCAGTTACATCAGCGGGAGCAAGGCTTTAGTGTAGTCAATGACATAATTAGGTAGATGTAAAGCACCTTATGCCGACTTAACTCTAGTGTAGACCAGGCCTTAGGGTACATCTATATCATAATCACAGGTTGTGGTTACAGTTCAAGCTGACATAGCTCAATCTATAGCTCGGGTATCTCGGGTGCTAGAGCAGTGCATGCTTCTGTGTAGGCTGCGTAAGACCACCTAGAACCTTGGACAATTATTCAAATTACTCACAGGGCTAACGGAGCTTGAGCTGCTGCAGATTCATTGTTCTGGGACCCAAACTAGGTAGGGTACATTACTAGAGCCCTGCAAATCTGCAGACATCTGCTTGATATCCGTGGATATCTGCATCCGCAGATGTGCATCTCCGCAGACCATGTTTGCGGATTGGATGCAGATACAAATTTTGTACCCGCGCAGGGCTCTATGTATCAACATGAGCTGTAATCACACCCTGTGATTACAGAACATACATTCTCTTAAGGTTCCTTAATCACAGTCACTGGTGAAAGTAAAACTTATGCTCATAAAATTTTACCCTAAGCCTCAACACCTCTGGGAGGCACACTGAGGCAGAGAGCCTTTAAGTAACTTGCCCGATGTCACAACATGGTCAGTGGTGAATGTTGGAATACAGCCCAGGATCCTGACTCCCAATGCTATACTCTAGCCACCAGACCTCACTGCCCCAGTAATGCTTCAGAATATGGGGGACTGACTGGATGGAGATTTTGGCACACATTCAGTTAAAGCATAAGAGAGTCTTAAAGAAAGTAGATGGCAGTTGTTTTGGCAACAGTCATCATGAACGATAATATCCAATTTGTCCCCACATCTAATGAAAAAAGAAAAGGAGTACTAGTGGCACCTTAGAGACTAACCAATTTATTTGAGCATAAGCTTTCCTGAGCTACAGCTCACTTAAATTGGTTAGTCTCTAAGGTGCCACAAGTACTCCTTTTCTTTTTGCGAATACAGTCTAACATGGTTGCTACTCTGAAACTTCTCATGAAATATCACAATTCATTATACACATCTGCCTGACCAAAAAAAATGTGACCACACATGAATCACCTATACTCTCCTGGAATGTCAGCGGCAACAACCTCGGCAATTAATTACCTTATATACTTTTTGAAAAATCAAAATCTGATTTAAAACACAGATGTTCCACAATGGTATGTTACTGTATTATACCAAATTCCCTGACAGGGTCTCTGGAATTTAGTCAGATTTAACAAATCAGTCACCATGTATGTGCATCCATTAAAAACAATTAACTGTAATCCTTCAAAAGCCCAGTGAACATTTAGTGGGGGGAAGAAACAACCAAAGAATTAGAAAAATGTACATGTTGCTACTCTAAAATGCCTTCCCTCAACAGCCAACTGGTTTCCCGCAATTTTTTTTAACCAAACAATTTGATCCTTTAAAAATAAAACATTATCAGAACAACTGTTTTTAATGACATCATCACCATCTAGTGAAAAACACTAGAATTTGAAAATAGAAGTTTTTCCACATGTCTATAGTTTATACCAATTTCTTTCGCAGAGATGAACTAGACAGTCCAGGTATTTCATTTCACTGTCTGGGAGGATGGGCTCCCACTCCCCTCCTCACAAAGACTGTGCACTTACTTTAGAATCTATTGTTCTATGTGCAAACTGGGGAAGTGCCTGAAGATTTAGGGAGAGCTGGGGAAAGCAAAATTGGTAGTGACTCCAAAAAAAGAAGGATCCTGATCTAGTAATTACAGTCCATTAAATTTAACTCATTGAATTTTACTAGGGAATCGAAGTATATTAGCAGAACAGAGCAATAAAGGTGGGAACAAATCATGCAAGATGAATTTGGTTTTGGATATAATATAAATAGGTAAAAGGAATGCTGTACATATAACTAATTTTGTAATGCATCTTGTATAATCTCAGAATCTTATCTGAAAAATTTAATTCATACTGGCGGGAGACCATAAGAAATATCTTCTCCCTTGCACAGTACTTCAGTCAGTAGCAGAGAACTGAATTTGCTGCATAAAGCACCTTCTCCATAACCCAACATTACCTACAGCTTTAAACTGGTCAGGATTGTACGGATTGCATCAGTTTCACCCTGCTGCTGCTGTTTTCCTGAAGGATATTTTTAAGGAGAAGATGTGACACATGATATCAACAATAACAAGTTAAATTTAAAATCATCTCCTCTGTTGCATATCAAAAATATGCATGGCCTTCTAACTGTTACCAGCTGCCCTGGTTTTAGCTTGAAATCTGTTTGAGAGATTCCGGCTACACTGGATTTAAAGGCATCTGAAAATTCCATATTGCTACGTAGTAAGTACGAGCATTGTAGTAAACTTTATGAAAGAGGAACAAGCACAACAAAAGGGTAATAGTCTGATGACTTCATGATAACCACAACAAAACTACAGTGGTTTAGCGATGGCATGTGAACGGACTAGGTTTCTAGCAACCTTGCTTAAAGTTTTCCTGTTTTACATTTTATTAATCTTCAGCTATAAAAGAAAACATGTTTCTATTTAAATCATACACTTTTCCTTTTCTCTGAGACCTCTTGGTAGTTTATTTAGGTACGTTTTTTCCTTAGAAAAAGAGGATTTTAAAAACTTAAAGTAGAAATCACGTTTTAAACTGACTACTGCTATGAACAGGTGAGTGGAACTCTGACCGATGCAATTCACCCAGTCATACTATCCTTTATTGCCTTCTGCAATTCTATATAAAACATTACAGGTTTTAGCATAAAAACCTGTTTTTTTAATTAAGCCAAATTAAAATAAAGAACCATATTTCACAATTCTGACAGCTTCCCACAGTTATGTAACAGTGAAAAATACTTTTATCCAGTCAGATGGCAGTGAGATTTGTAAATGTACATATACACACAAGCCCCATGGGTTTGACTCTGACACTGACTAAAGAATAAATATAAATCCTAACTACTACACAGTAAAGAACACCTTAGCCATTTCAAGCTGTCATGGGCATTTTAATACAAAGGAAGGTTCCCCCCCTCGATGTACAGCATCTCAGGCATTTCTAATGTATTTATCAACTTGGTGTGAAAGCTTTCTTTTGCCTCTATTGTATGCCACCTCACAAGTGTCATTTACTTATAAGCTTTATCTACATTAAACAATGTTACCAAAAAATTCCTGATGGTGACAGAACCACTAATAGAACCAGGTTCTGATGGCTTCCAACATTTTTATCACTCAATTCAACCTGCGGGTTTTTGAGTTCTGAGAGTGCAAAACACACTAATTTTATTTTTTTTTTAATTTGCAGAAGACACCTGAAACTAGAAATTGCAAATTTGACTTATTTTATACAGTCCTCATTGAGAAAGAAAGGATCCAAGTTGGAAGAAAAAGTCCTCTCCCTTTGCTATGTGGCTTCTGGAGGAGTAAAAGAGATTCAAAACAGTAAACAATGCAACACCAAAACAGAACTCTTCAGCCTCAAGAAAAGGTACCTTGCACTTTTTTCCTGCTATTCTCAACCACACAGAATATTCAAGAATGAAGTGTTAACAATATTGCACTGGGAAACAGAAGTAGAAGAAGAGAGATATAACAAGGACTTTACTTTTTTTCCTGCGGATATGCAGTCTACAGTATAGAAGAAAGGCATATTGCAAATAATAGGGGAATACTGCCATTTTTTTGAGTCCTTCGCAAGCACTTTATAAAAAAAATCCAAGTTTGTCATCATAAACAGTATTCGCATACTACTGTATTTATAACCTTGGACCCTAATCTGAGCAGCAGAAATACAACCTTCCAGCGGTCAGTCTTGACCTGGTGGGACCACTTCTGTCATGGGGTGAGTGAAAAGTGCAGTTCAGTCTCAACACCTTTTCAAGCCTTCGCCTGACTGATGTCATTGCCAGCAAGAACGCTGGTTAGTGCTAACAGACACGGTAAGTTTTGTGATATGAATAGCTGTACACTGGGAATAAGAGAACCCCTCAATTTCACCTACACCACTGAATCACCGTTGCCCAGTCGTTACTGTCCTAGGCTGAATCTGAACCAACAATCTAGACGTGAAAGAATCTCTATTTTATTGCTCAATTCAACCCACCCAGTTTCCATAACATTTATTTTTAGTGTGAAACAATATCACACAGTGAATGCATCAATTAAAATTACAGAATCTATATCAGGACAAGCAATATATTTTACATGATACTGAAGCCTCTACAGAGCTGTTGGACATAATAAATGAGAGGGTACTATTCACGCTTAGAAGCAATACAAACGCCCAATTCACAATTTTTAATTTTTATTTCTGTCACTCACTTACTGACAAATGCAACTAATAGTAAAAAACCCCTAACACCAAAAGTTTAGAAATCAGAAGTTTTATCATGTGTTTGGTTAATTAATTCCTAATGTGCCTGGAGATTTAAAACAATAATACAAATTAGTACCAGGTTCAATTATTAAATGTAATAAATGTTGTGCTACATTACTGTGAGCAGTTTTGCAGACAATAATGTTGTATTTCTAGTCCACAAGAATGTCCGTGATAACTACAACTGTATTATACCACAGTGAGAAAAGCGGGGAAGTAACAGACAATCCAGTACCTTTTCCCCTCCTCCCAACAACTGGCATAGAATAGGAGGGCTAAGACATACACAAAAAGAAGAAAATACAGCAATAGTGTCAAGCTCCCTACTTAAAAGAAACACCAACTTAAATTCAACTCAGTTTCCAAACTGGAGTTAAATGAGTTTCAAGTATACACCTGTCTCTGAATCAATCACCTCCCTTCAACCCATCACCACTCTACCGTGGTCAGTCTTCATGGTTCTAGAATAGATTTTCCTATTTTAAAAATGTTTCTCCTTCGTCGCTTTGTGAAAGAACCCCACAAAGAGGGATAACTGACTGACTGTGCCAGGAAAACAACATAATTTACTGTATACACACTTCTATCAAATGCAAAAAGTGTATCAAAAGAAAACTCATTTTTTGCTTTCATCTTTCATTAACAAGAATCTTAGGGGCTACTTGTAACAATCGTGCTAAAACATTTTAGACAGAAATGTGGTTTTAGAGCTACTACTGCTGGGCTGGGATGTCGCTGAACAGAGTCCTATACAGTATAGGGAATAACAGATGCTCCTGCTGGAGAAGATGCCTTGTTAGGCACAAAGCAATCCCTGGTCAGATTAAGGAGAAAGAGGCACAAGAAACAGCTTGTTGAAGCCATAAAGTTGTATTATAAGGCTGGTGCGGCTTCCTGTCTCTCCATATCTGATGAGGTCATAATTTGCTAACACCATGAACGGTGACCTAAAACAACAACGTGCAGTGATTTTCAAGACTTTGGAGTACATAAAACTTCCTTTAAAAATCAGTCATCTCCCTCAGAAGTGTGTGGCAGTACTCTGGAAGTTGAAGTTGAGGAAGTTAGGTTAGTATCCAGGAGGCGAAGGATGAAGAGGATGCAACAGTAGGGGCAAAATACAACCTATACCTGAACGAGTGTTTTGATGTTGAGTACTCATTTCTATTGAAGCTTGAAGGGTGTTTTTTTCCCACTTTTTCCTCTCATTTATTCTGGTTTACACAACTCAGTCCAGTACATCAACCTATCCTGCTTCAAACAAAGAGCACCTTTTTAAAACCGAGGAACTTGGCTAAAACTGAGCACTCTTTCTGAGCTGATATTCCTGGGCAGATAAAAAAAAAAAAAAAAAAAAAGAGTAGAGCTTTTCTACGTGAATAACATAGCTGAAGTCGACGTACTTAGATCTACTTACTGCAGTGTCTTCACTGCAGTATGTCGACAGGAGACGCTCTCCTGTCCATTCACCTTGCGCTTCTCACTGAAGTGGAGTACCAGAGTCTATGCCAGAGCAATCTGCAGTCGATTTATCACGTCTACACTAGACATGATAAAATTGACCCCTGCAAGATTGATTGCTGCCCGTTGATCTGGCTGGTAGTGTAGACAAGCCCCTAGTTAAATCCCCTACCTAAGGATACCTTAAAGACTATTATTTATATGTCACTATAGATGTGTGTACATTTTTGTCCATTTAGAAAACTAAATACTTGACCTTGATTGTAACACTCAGCTTTCAGGTTGTTATACCAGTCCCTTGTCTCCCAGCTACCATAAACAACGTACAACAGTCGTCACTAACACACGTTTATCAACTCAGCCCTAACTTCAGAGCTGTGACAGGCACTTTCATAACAACAAAATGCCTGCTTCCCAAGAAAGTTATTAACAGAGATTTTAGACAAGGGAGTTTTCCTAATTTCTAAGGCTTTGTCCACAATGTAAATCTGTCTGGTTACAACCATATGTGCCCTGCCACTGACGTAAAGGTACCAACCCAAACCCCTATGGTGGGCAAGACAAACAGCTGTAAGCTGTAACTTGCACCACTACAGTTTATCCCAGTGTCACACCGTGGTAAGCTCCACTTGTGCATATACCTGTCTACACAGATTTTCTACTGATGCAGGTTATACCAGGGGCCCCTTATCAATGGCAGTAATCCGTGCAAATGTCAAGTGTAGACAAGGCTTTAGTTTCAACCCTGCCTTCTCCTTTCCTCATTTAATCAGGCTCTAACATTCAGAGCTGGAAACTAAGATCTGTTGGTCAACATACATTTTGGTAAAGAACACTCTGTAGAGCACTCTGAAGGAAAACATTATCTAAATACTCAACTTGTACAGTACTTGGCATTTTCAGAATGCTTAACTTCATGTTTTAGCCAGGCTATTATAATCCTACATCAGTGCTCAGTGGCATCGTGCATTGTCACTGGAATGTCAGTGTAGAATTTCTTACACGTGCTGACCTACTGGCGCAGATTACCCCCTGCAATCCCCAGAGTTAATGTTTCTCTCTTAATACACAAAAAGATGAACTTTGCAAACTGAGAAAGAGGCAGATCAACTTTTGAGCCACACAAATTGACGCTGTCCATTCAAATGCTAGATATTAAAATGATTAAGAACCTAAATTGACGCATCCTCCAATTCAGACATGCACAGTATCCCTACATGGACAGGAGCCACTAAGAACAGATCCAATAGGCATCAGAGCACAATATGGAAAAATTATAGCTCTATAAATTTTTTACTATGATCATTTAAACTCAGTTCTTTCACAGCTGGAGGGAAAAAAGACTTAATACTGGCATGAGCTAAAAATGCCTGTTCTTGGCCAACTGGCATCCTCAAAGCTGTGGTAACAGAGAAAACTCTACCCTAGCAACCATTAAATGCTGCCTCTGGTTCCAGAGGAGTGTGTCAGGGAAATGGAGTGGTAGGGGTAGGTGCGTGGGTGAAGGATGACTGCCATGATAAAGGGCTAAGCTGATTTGGTAGGAAGCAGTTGAAGCCTGAGGAGAAGATGAAAAATGGCTACATGGCCATGTTATGAAAGGCATTTGCCTTTCCACTGCTACTCTGCGAAGACACACAAAGAGAAAGTGGGTCAAAGAAAGCAGGCACATGTGAAAAACTGCAGTAATTTTCCCCAAAGCTAAAATGTATTAGCTGCTATTTGTACATTTTTATATTAAAATATTACAATTTTAGAGCAGCTAGGATACTTTGCTCTGGGAAGCAGGAGACTCCGTCAGAATTATAACATCAGCTTTCAGTGGCTTCTGGTCTTTTGTTCTAATAGAGAACACATACACCCACTACTTCCCCTTAAATAACCTAAAATCTCCCTGGACTGTTAAAGATAATTCTGTACAACTCACCCTCTCTCCCCTTTTTGTTCAGCATCAGGAGATGTCTAAATAAGAAACCAAATGAGTGCTTAATTTTTAAACCATGACAGGAATCATCATAAGCAAAGTCGTTGCCATAGCAGCCATGCACAGGATTACGGAGAACACTGGAAGTAAATTAATGACTGCATGCACAATGACTAAACAAAGGTGGAGAACGAAAAAGACACCAACACAGTCCAACTGAGACAGCGTGTAAAGGCAAGAAGAGGATATTAAAATCAATTATTATAAAATCAAAATTAGTTAGCCACAAATCTACAACATAATCTTAAATGAAGACTTCTAGTCTGGTAATATTTCAGACACAGCATGGGTAGTCCACAACTTCCGAATGTCCTCTCCCCATCCATCCTCTTCTTGATCGTAGAGGATTTTTTATTTGTAGCTTTTAGAGGGTAGAAGAGTTGGGGACTCACCATTCCCACTGCCTTTACTGGTTGTTAAATGCCAGTGATTAGTTTAAATTTAATCTCGCTTCCTGTAAACCCTGGTAGCAGAATTCTGTCTCCCCATAGCCCCAACAAAAAACAGCACACATGGTGATGAAATACCAACTGCCGAGGACACGAAGGACTGCAAGGTATCAGAAGAGCCATTGAAAATTAATCTTCCATCTCTAAGAACATCTTCATTCCTTAATGTGTTTGCATTACTACTCCCATCTTCCATATAGTCCATGGTAGGTTGTAGGTCCCTCATGGCAGGGACTTCGCCTTTTCCACATCTGTAAAGCGTTGTGCACACTTACATCACTACAACAAATAATCCATAGTTATCTATTAGGCGTCATGAGTCCACCTGCAGGTGAGACAGAAAAAGATATAGAACTTGACTGAAGCCACAGAAGCTAAAGCAAACTAAGCAGTCATGGGATAGGAGGGAAGATCCTCTCACAGATCAGTAACAGGTTAAGAGATATGAATCAAAGGATAGGAATAAATGGTCAGTTTTCACAATGGAGAGAAGTAAATAGCAGGGTCCCCCAAGGATCAGTCTTGGGACCTGTGCTGTTCAATATGTTAATAAATGATCTGGAAAAGGGGATGAACAGTGAGATGGCAAAATCTGCAGACGATACAAAGTTACTTAAGATCATTTAGTCCAAAGCTGACTGCAGAAAGTTACAAAGGGATCACAGGAAACTGGGTGACTGGGCAACAAAATGGCAGATGAAATTCAATGCTGATAAGTACAAAGTAATACACACTGGAAAAAAATAATCCCAACTATACATACAAAATGATGGGATCTAAATTTGCTGTTACCACTCAAGAAAAATCTTGGACTCATCATGGTTAGTTCTCTAAAAACATCTGCTCAACGTGCAGTGGCAGTCAAAAAAAGTTAATAGAAGGTTAGGGTCCACTAGGAAAGGGTTAGCTAATAAAACAGAAAATATCATGATGCCACTATGTAAATCCACGATTTGCCTAGAGCTTGAATACTGCACATAGTTCTGGTCGCCCCAACCAACAAAGATATAGTTGGAAAAGGGGCAGAGACAAGCAATGGAAATGATTAGGTGTATGGACCAGCTTCCATATGAGGAGAGACTAAAAGGACTGGGACTGTTCAGTTTAGAAGAGAGATGACTAAGAGGGGGATATGATACAAGGCTGTAAAATCATGAATGCAATAGAGAAAGTGAATAGGGAAAAGTATAACTGGGTTCAAAAAAGAATCAGGTAAGTTGATGGAGAACAGGTCCATCAATGGCTATTGCACTCAGGATGCAAACCCATGCTCTGAGTGCCCCTAACCCTCCAATTTCAAGAACGTGGGACTGGAAGACAGAAGACGGATCACTTGAAATTGCCCCGTTCTGCTCATTCCCTCTGAAGCATCTGGCACTGGCCACTATCAGAGACAGGATACTGACCTGGATGTAATACTGGTCTGAACCAGTAGGGCTGTTCTTAGGTTAAACATTCCTCTGGTTGAGGGGAGATATGATTGCTCTCTATAAATATATCAGAGGGATAAATACTGAAGAGGGAGAAGAATTATTTAAGCTCAGTACCAATGTGGACACAAGAACAAATGGATATAAACTGGCCACCAGGAAGTTTAGACTTGAAATTAGACAAAGGTTTCTAACCATCAGAGGAGTGAAGTTTTGGAATAGCCTTCCAAGGGAAGCAGTGGGGGCAAAAGATCTATCTGGCTTTAAGATTAAACTTGATAAGTTTATGGAGGAGATGGTATGATGGGGTAACATGATTTTGGTAATTAATTGATCTTTAAATATTCATGGTAAATAGGTCTAATGGCCTGTGATGGGATGGGATCTGAGTTACCCAGGAAAGAATTTTCTGTAGTATCTGGCTGGAGAATCTTGCCCATATGCTCAGGGTTTAGCTGATCGCCATATTTGGGGTCAGGAAGGAATTTTCCTCCAGGGCAGATTGGAAGAGGCCCTGGAGGTTTTTCGCCTTCCTCTGTAGCATGGGGCACAGTCACTTGCTGGAGGATTCTCTGCTCCTTGAAGTCTTTAAACCACGATTTGAGGACTTCAATAGATCAGACATAGGTGAGGTTTTTCGCAGGAGTGGGTGGGTGAGATTCTGTGGCCAGCGTTGTGCAGGAGGTCAGACTAGATGATCATAATGGTCCCTTCTGACCGTAGCGTCTATGAATCTGATGACACACTAAAGTGACTGTTCTCATATCTCTCCCTTTGGGGTACAAAGTCACAAGAAGGAGAGTTATAAAATAGAGTGTAACGTTAAAAAGACAGTGACATACTCCTAATCAAACTAACGTGGTACTTACAAAAATATGGCAAATTCATGAGGTCCCTAGTACTTTTCACTCTGCCCTTTTAAAAACTTTTAGAACTCCTTGGAAGCTTGAAATTAAAACTACATCCCATGGCTAAGACCTGGACTGGGACGCGGGAAATTTTGGTTCAGTTCCCAGCTCTGCCAGAGATACCCTGTGTGACTTTGGGTAACTCACTCAATATCTCTACCCCAGTTCCCAATATTATGCTTGTATGTTCTATCCCTTTCTCTCATCCTTTGTCTTGTCTATTGATAATGAAAGCTCTTCAAGTTGGGACTGTCTCTTACTATTTCTATGCACAGCGTCTAGCACAATGAGGCCCTGAAGTTGGTTTAGGCCTCAAGGCACTACTTTAATATAAACAAAAAATAAAAGATTTCCACCACTGGGTACACCCTGTTTATTGCTAGAGGATTAATTCTGAATACTGAGCTTTTTGTTGTTGTTGAGCATATATAGTATAAGAGAATTAAAAATAAGGCCATGAAGAATTACCTGAATTTTGAAAAGACAGCTAAAGACAAAAATTAAGTCAAATGTTGATCTTGGAAAGAATCTTAAGTGTCCTTTTATGTCCTTTTTTTAATATGAAAACCATTTCAGCTTTTCAATTTGGAAAGATTTTTGGAAGTTCATTTAATCTCCTGTTTGTGCAAACAATCGCTTGAAATACCATAAGGAAGGGGTTGGTACATACTTTTTATAATGTAAGCTCTACTTTGCCTTCTCATTCATTTTAAAAATAAAAAAATAAAGTTACCCTCGGGCAGAATGGCTTTCCCAAAATCATGACACTATATGAGAATCTTATTTATATCAGATGCAAACCTGTGAGAGCAGAAAAGATACAAAGAAAAATCCTCATGGCCACAAAACTGACACTTACCCAGAGGAAGTAACACAATCTTAAAAGGAAAACAAAACATTATACTACAAAGGGCAATGATTATGCAAACTAAAGATTACTTTCCATATATGGATACGCAGAGAACTTCTCCAAAACACTCTTGTGAGGACTTACATTGCTAGTTGTACGGTGTTTTCCCCTTCAATTTCACTAATGAACAAATGGCAGCTATTTGTAAACTGCTCCAGTGTTTTATCTAAGTGTTTGAGCTGCCACCAACTGGCTTTTTGCTCATAGCGTTTTCCATTACAAAACTCACCCTGATGGTTTCATGTAATCACCAAAGCTTGACGTAAACAGTTACATGGGCAATGTGTTGATACCACTTCTTGGTATGGAGGCAAAAAGTGCTAAAGAAACATGCTTCTTTCCCCCCCCCCCGCCCTTCTACACAGAGCAAAAAGAACAGTGAACCATACAGTATAAGCCGAGTTTACACACTGTAATAACTGAAACCGGTTATACTAAAAGTTTGGTCTACTAGTGTGGACTGAACGAAACTGTGTTATAACCAGGTTAAAAAAAAAATGCTCTCAATACAATGAAACAAGATCAATACCAGTAAACAATCTTTAAGAGGCAGGCTCTAAACCAGGGCTGTACCTCCATCTGGTTTCATAACCTGTGATAACTCTGTTTGGACCTAACTATATTAGCATTTTTCTAAAATATTCCCTGCTTGCAATGGTGGGAGCAACAGCAGACAATGTACCACAAGTCACAGTGGTTAAAACCATAGCAGCTGTTTGACACAAAGGCTCCCTCATCACTGTTACCAGTGGAGATGTCCAATGAAATGATGGGAAGTTCTCTGAAAAATAGTAAGGACACAGCAATAGCAGCTAGCTAGAACATGCTGTAACAAAGTTTGGCCACCACCATGTCAAGGAATGTTTTCTGTGTGTAGACAGACTTTTTGCTAACTGGAAGGAAAACTAGACTTGTCTGTGTCACTTGAAGAAAAGTCATGTTAATGCTCTTAACATAAACTAAGAAAAAAGAGTAGTCTTAGATTTAAAGTAACTTTGTTAAAAGATTCAAAAACAGATTCAAGCTGAACATTTATGGGCAGGATCTTTCAGATTTCCTGAGTTCCATAAACAGTTAGGATTTAGACTGCAAATTTGATGGGTGAATATACATAGCAACACCCTCCCCGCAAAAGCCGACCCTTTTCAAGCTGGCCTTTGAAACACAGAATCATCAATGGCGATATTTTTAAACTCTTTGGCACTAATGGCTTCAGAGAGCATATTTATAGTTATGCAAGGGAAAAAATGCTTTTGGCCATTAAATTTAACAAATCTCAAACAAAGGCATCGACTAGACAAGCCTAATAATAATGTGCACCTCTGATGTGTCACCTGCAATTTGTTTTCCTCTCTGTCGTGAAGAAAACAATTGGGTCCTCCCTGCAGGGCTCCTTCTAGTAGAAAGGTTCTATTATATACATTTGCAACCTCCTCTGAGGGCTGGACAAGTATCCCTCCGGATTGAGCCAACATGTTTAGTCTCCTTTCACGATGCTTCTTCACTGTTCCGAAGGCTCTCCGTCAGCCAGTGAAAGCAAAGTCCACTCATCCATGCTTAACACATTAAAGATATTTAGGGGTCAAAATTGGCTGTCTACGAAACATTTTAAGTGACAGGCAAGAAATAAGATTCATAGTTAAAGGCAATCAAGCTGTCTAACCATGAAAAATCATGGAGCTGAAGAAGAGCTCTGCATAGCTCAAAAGCTTGCCTCTTTTACCAACAGAAGCTGGTCCAATAAAACATATTACCTCACCCACCTTGTACCATGAAAAAAACCCAGTCTGTTAGGCCAGGAAATTATAGCCATATACATCACTCCCACCTGTCATAATTCCCTCCACCTCTTCCCCCAAGACATTTACTTTATAGTTTGCATGCGTAACCTACGCCTGCTTGATGCGGTGCTCTGTTCCCCTCCAGTAGCACCTAGACCATTCTAGAGATTAACAAGTTTACTACAGCATTAGCTAAGAGCCATGTGGCTTTTGGTTCATGCAGTAGAGGGTCATATACTAAGCTTCAGAAGTCCCAGGTTCGATCCCGCCCGCTGATGACCGGGGTCTGTCAGCATTACACATGCATTACTTAGTCTGTAATAAAAGGTAGAAAGTTTCTATGTTCATCATTACCATAAAACTACATGACAAAACAAATGCTATCAAACTGTAAAAAATGGTCAGGAACCAAAGATGTTCAAAACAGACAAAGAACTGACATATCAAGGTGTAAACTTACACTATCTGTTGTAGGTATTAGACGCACGTTTATCATTAAAGTTGATAACTAAGCCCTTGTTCCCATTATGTCCTCCCAAAATGGAAAGAACTAAAGACTCAACCAATCATGTCCTCGGCCGTCCAACCAGCACACACTTTTCATATATACATTCCAAGATTTTTCCATGTCATAAACTTAAAATTAAGAGCATTCACTTTTAGAATGTTTTCATTGTATTTTCAGTACCAAGAGTTCCACAGATTGCCATATAAATTATTTTACATATATATAAACCCATCTACTACACCTCATCTCATCAAATGCTGGTGCTTATATTTTATAAGAAGGCTGCCTTTGCCACTTAACTTTTCAGATCCGCCTGCAAATCTGTACCTCCACAGTACTTATGACAGATCCAATGTAGGCATCTGCAAGTTCAGAGACGTGTGTTTGGTTCTACAGATAAAAATTGAGATTAGCCACTATACAGAGCCCTGAGGGACATCACTTATTCTTTTGCTGCCACTTATGAAATAAGTAGCCCCCCAGCCAGATTTTTATCCAGGTCACTGCTTCAGTACAGAATCCAAAATCCTTGTTTTACATTGTAGTTTCTTATGTGATAAATAAAGTTTACGCTTATATTACAAAACTTGCCAACTGGGTTCAGCGAGCAACGGCAAGCATCTTGAAAGTCACTCCCTCCCCTCTCCTCCAACACAAGGGGCTACCAATTTTAAAATAATCTAAACTCCAGGCATTACTTTTTAAACAATTGGACTGTCTGAAATAAATTACTTGGTAAAGCCCACCACTGCAGGAGGGGGGAGAACCAAGTTATTGAAAACAGTTAAACACACTGGGCAAACATATGAAGTGTATTATTGCCCTCAGACAGGTACAGTTCCCAACATCATAGCTGGTTGCTGTGGCAACAATCAACAGAAGCTGATTTCAGGTGGGCAAACTACAGTAGCAGCAGAAACTTAACATATCCTGTTTTTATGCAAATGTAACAAATAATAAAGGAAGTGAAAATGAAAATAGGCTATGTAGGTTTCTAAACACTGGTCTTCAGAATATTCTGCAAGGTATCAGCACTGCTATTAAAGGGGGTATTATAATTACAAGTGCAAGTGCTTCACTACTTTCACTGTAACCAGAGTTGCCAACTTTCACACGGTAAATAAGCACCCTGACTTTCACAGTAAGCCAAACATCAAGCTAATCCCATTTCAAAACAAGGCCAAAACAAACCAATCCCTAAGAACCCCAACATTCTGTGTGTCTAGATCCCCCTGGTGTGCAGTCTGGGACTGTGGTGGGCCAGCTGTGCACCTGAGTCTCTCCCCCCTTTCTCCCCCCTTGCCCCTACTTGCTGGGAGCCGATCAAAAAAAAGAAGCAACAAGCTACAAGCCAAAAAATAGCCAACAAGCAACTCAAACCAATTAATCCAAAAACAAGCCTAATTTCTGCACTTTTTTCACGGGTTTGGCATGTCTGACTAACACTATTTCCACTAAGAATTGCCAATTTCTCCTTTTCAACTGCAAAACCTTGCCTGTTTAGTCTCAAATGTGATATTTTTGGGGAAAAACAGAAAAATCCATTAGATATTTATGAGTAATCTACATGGGAAAAGGTGATTCTTCTACTCTAAACTTTTTTAAAAAACAAATAGCTCAGGTAATTGAACTAGACTTTACATGTCACAGGTGATTAGTTCTCAATGACGAATACTGGGTCCCATCAGCATACACTGGAAATTAACGAGATACAAACAATTAAAAATGGACTTGACCATGCATAGGAAAAGTAATGCCTGTGGAAT
This sequence comes from Chelonia mydas, assembly GCF_015237465.2. Classification (NCBI taxonomy): domain Eukaryota; kingdom Metazoa; phylum Chordata; order Testudines; family Cheloniidae; genus Chelonia; species Chelonia mydas. The sequence continues at coordinate 257,524,321 of NC_057850.1, forward strand.
TATGGAATTATAAGAACCAGCTGCATAATTGTCCAGTGTACCCAGTAGATACCGAGTATCAGTCAGTAACTAACAGACTAGTCAACTTTAATACCTATGAAGCTGATCAAACAGAAGTTGCACAATTCCACAAGTGCAACCAGGATCCGTTTTTTTCTTTTAAATTAGGCATAACCAAATGCAAACAACCTATTTCTAATGCAGTGTTAAGTTTACACATACAACCATACGACTCAGGAAATTACACTTAAATTTCTTATTGCGCTCTGAGCTCATCCCTGTTGGAGGGGCAGCACTTTTCGTTACTAGTTAGGGTACTACATGTATATCTTATAGAAACAGATACATATAAGTATATATATCAATACATATATATTTAAGGCTACTTAAGAGTTCTGCCGTCTATACTTTTGAAGTCTAACTTGTTACTGACATGTTAGACCTATAAAACTAGAAAGTATTTAATATTAAAGAATTAAAATACGATGCTAACTGTTTCTGTCCGCAATGGGACAGGACTTCACATGATGATAAAGCCTGGGAGAAAAAGGCTTTTTTACCTGCTTCAGATTTTAGTATCTGTCTCATAATGGCGTGTCCAGCTAATCAGAGGCCTGAAAACATATTGTACGTGCTATAATACCTAGCAACAGCTAGGATATACTAGCAACCTTAACTCCTGCTTTTGTTATTTTTCATCCATCCATAACATTTACAGTAGTTAAAAAGAAAAAAGCGTTACTGACTTGGTCGAGCCTTTCAGCATGGAGCAGTTACAATATCAATGCAAATACACAAGTCACTGCAAATATTAAACACTATTCAGTATTCAAAATAACTATTTTGAAGTGCTCAAAAGCTGCTACATTTAGAGGACTCCCATTTTAAGAAAACAACGATCAAACTGGAGAGTACTTGCATAATTAGTTGTTCAGATGCCACTTCACCTGTTTCTTCCATTCCCTTCCTTCCTCTTTCTAGGACTATCCCATGTCACAGGTACACTACCAACCTAGATCACTTCTGTCTATTGTCACCACACACCTAGAATTACTATCACTGGAAGTTAGAGGGGAAAGTATTTCTCCATTCCTAGTTTGTTTACTTTGAGCATTTGACAGCATTTTGTGTGCACTCCGTTTTCCTTTTTGAAAGAATCTTTTATACCACAACCAGAAAACAAAGAGCCTTATAAAAACAGAGGGAAAATTGTAAAACTACAGAAATTGGCACAGGAACTCAGTGGTAGATGATGTATCTGAAACATAGTGTAATTTATACTCTTTCAGTTAACTTAATTTCAAGTTGACTGTGTCCTTTCAAAACACTGTATGCAGCATGGGCAGGGTAGATTTGCCATGTTTCTTGAGACATAAGCAGATGGAAGAGGAAGAGTGAGTGACACAGGGGAAATGACTAAGGTGGAAGCTATATAAGAAACAAGAAGAGAAATAGGACAAGCAATGGAGGGGAGAAAGCGCAGAGCAAGAAATGCCCCTCCATCTGCCAAAAAAGGGAGGGAACTCATAGTTCGATACCCAAGAAAAGAAATGGGAAGAGAATTCTTAATGCAGGAAAGAAAAGTCCAGCACTGATTTGTTAATAATAGACTTTTTATTTTTCAAAAAAAGAAAATTAACTGTTGGAGAACACGAAGTTGGAAAAACAAAAATGAGGTTAGAGCACGACAGAACGTAAGTTATACAGTACCATTTTATACACCATAAGCTTATTGCCCTATTATAAGTGCAAAGTGATCAGCAAATTGCCTCATGTAATTCCACTCAACTAGCTCTCTACCAAAGTCCAGAGAATAGGATCAATTTTTATAAAATCCAGAACAGGGTTTCCAGTTAGAAAACAGTAACACCTGTAGAATTTAAGCTATACAGGATGATTTCATAAAGTACAGCTCTAATTGAGAACTTACCATACAATTACCACATGAACAGTCCACAGATAATTAATGAATTATTCAAATAACTTAACCTGCTTATATGAACAAGTCAGTAAGCTATTTTTCCATAATTGGGTACTGTGCACTGTTCTGTTCTATATTACTTCAAAATATGTTCAAACTGGATGGGACAATTATATCTAATTTAAATTATGGGGCTGATCTTGAAAACATTTACAATTAGGTGCAGACAACTGCTGTGAGTACTCCCATTGAAGCAAGCACTACACCATATAGTAAGTAACTGAAGGGTCAGACGCTATGCAAGTACTGTTCTCCTCACAGACACATAGGCATAATTTTCAAACTTGGTTGCCTAAAGCTAAAACACCTAAAATCCATATTCAGGGACCAAAATAGAGGTGGCCTGATTTTCAGACATGCCAAACATCTGCAGCTTTCATTAACTTCAGCTGGAACTGAAATGGTGGTCAGTGAAAGTTAGGCCACTTCTTAACATGTTTAAATATAGATAGAGGTGCCTAACTTTAGGCATCCAAGTGTGAAAGTTTTGGCTGTAAGTATTTACATTCAAAATGGAAACAAATGTACTGGATTCAACTGACTGCTCATTAATCCTTCAACTGGTATGATTAGTGACCCAAATGCAGTCCAGTTATCAATGCAATGACAAGATTCACAGTGTACATTTCAGGAGCACAAGAGAACTGCACGGAATTTATAGCAAGCATTTAGGGGACAAAGGGGGCAGTTCAAGTCTATTATTATTCATTGTGTATCCCTTCCTGTAGAGAAAAAAAATCTTGAAAATAAGAAAAATAGGAAAGATGTACCAAAGTAGTCTTGCCTAATACAATTTGTGCCTGCAGAAATTTATGTTTCGAGATTTTGAAAAACAGAATAGTTGTCCTAAAATTACAGTCTGCATATTTATAGATTCTGGATATAGAAAACAATGGGTACACGAATTGTATAATTTAACAGAAATGCTACATACATTTGAAAATACACACCACAGATGCTTTCATTCTTTAAGACTGACTTGCCTGAGAGAATAAAAAAGGACTTAAAATCATACACAACACTCCAATTATAAGTGGTGTAAGCAGAAATCTAGGGCATTGACAGTTTTCTGCCTGGTTTCAATTTATTTATTGAACAACATTGGGATGTTTTAATAAAAAGATTTATACAAACTTGCACCTGCAGACTACAAATTATCTGTTTTTATGGATATTAGGTTCAAAATCGAAGTTGTACATGCATCACATAATTACATGTCATTTTTTCCTTTAAAATAGTTCTTTCTTAGAGAAGCGACACAGTGCAGGAATATCGAGAATGTAGTTAAAAAAATTCACATGCCACAACAGCCAAGTTTCCTCCTTCAGTTTCATGCCCTGGGAGACCATTAGTCTCTCTAATAAGAGAGAGTGATCAAAGGTAGAAGCAGCTGTAAAATAAGTCTTTTTCAGTTGCATTAGTGTCTCCCTGATGCATTGTAACAATATAATTGAGGGAACTACCTTTCTGATTTAACTATATCCACCTACAATGTGTTTGCCAGGAGCGTCTACCTTGTGTTGAGGGTACTAAGCTACGGATAATTTTCCCTTGGGGAAAAGAAAATAGAATCCAACTGCCAACAAGAAAAAAGTAATCAAATCCCAAAGTGACACTACCCACAAACAGTACTAAATTGCCCAGGAGTCTTTATAATAGCAACAAGTTTTGAAAAATAATAAAGTCATAGCAACTACTATAAAGCTCAAATTTTAGACTAAGCATTTCCTTAAAATATTTTTAAAATCTATCAATAATTTTGAATACCATAGTTTTAGGCCCTGATCCTGAAGGGCACTGGTTTGTAAACTGTGGTGCATGATCCTCCTGAGGGGTGCACTGAGGTTATCAGGGGGATGCAGGGACCTGACTGGTTAAAAATGAACCATTACCCAGCACACCCAGTGCTGTGCTGCCATTCTACTGCCAGCCAGCTTCTCAAGAACCACACAACCTCCCAAGAACCCAAACCTTCCTCCACTCTCAAATGCTCACCCTGCTAGCCCTTGTGGCTGCACTCGGAATCAACATAACCATGGCACTGCAGACATGTCCTGGCCCCACAATAAAAATCTCACACCTGGCATGCGCATGCACAGAGGGGGTGGAACTGCTGCGCGCACATGAGTAACTGCTCTCGGCAGCTGGGATTCAAACAGGGTGCACAAGCCTCCACCCTGTTCACGCTGGTCATTTGGGGATTCCCTCCATGGGCTCCAAACTCTGCACCATCCAGATTCCCCTCTTACTCCTATGTTAAGGGGGGCATGTGTGGAACATGAATCTCCAAAAGGGGGGTGTGGCAAAAAAAAGTTTGGGAAGTTCTGCTGTAGGGTGATCCATAAGGCAGACCTTTATGCGTGGATGGGCAGTGTCACCCATCTAGGTCAGGGGCCTTTGGCAGTAAAGTTGAAGAAGATACAGCCAAGCTATAACCTGCAGCAGAGAGCAAAACAAGAAACAAGTGCAGATTTCAGTCTTATACCATTCAAATGTGTTAATTCATACTGCTTTTTTGTTGCAGCCAATTCTTGGTGGTGTATTCAAGTTTCTGGGTGTAATAAATGGTTTACAAATATCTAAAGTAAGCTACAAAATTTTTCTCTGAATTTGTCTCACATTGAGCAAATATTTAGTGCCTCAAAAGTGTCAGCTTTAATCTAGCACATTTAAGATGTTTTTGCATGTTCAATTCACTGGGTATTTTAATACATACATAATCTGAACTGAAAAATAAACTGAATTTCTTCTCTAAGAAAATAGTCTGTCCAGCATTTAATTGCACCACTAGCAGCCCTATACACTCACTAGTAACTTTACTCACATACAGATCACATTTCCCTCCCACTTCAGCCTATCCAAGTTCAAAATAAACAAAAATAACTAATTTGTCAAATATCACTGCTAAATCAAAGTCAACACTATGAAAATTTACAGGAGGAAACCAGACAGATTTACAATGAATGTGACTTTGAATCTGGACACAAAAATTAGGAAAGACTAGTTATCTAAATATACTGCAAGTTCTATTTCACACAAAGACAACATGAATTGGATTTATTATACTGTGAATTTCACAAAAATTTTAAGTTTTACTGTTGAGAGGAACATGTACCATAAAACATAAGCAGGTGAAAATGTAAATGGACTTGAATTCCTTACAAGAAAACTCAAGTCAGTGGCATCATCACTGTACACCCAAGTACAATATCTTGGCACTTACAAATATAACATCCAACCATGTGATTAAACAGCACCCTTCAGTCCAATATATCTATTGCCAAAGTCACTCAGCAATAGTCCCATTAAGAAAAACCACTACACTAGGTACAAGTCTATTGATTTATTGGTCTCCAGTTAAGTGTTCAAGTCACCTAGCCATTACTGTCACTCTCCAAAACACCACTGTTTATGTATACAGTTCAGACATTAAAAGTTACAAATCCTGCTTTTTCAAAATATGAAAATGTATCTCCTCTTTCTTTTCACAGCAACTAAACCTAAACAGTACAAGAAATCCAACAATGTTCAGACAGGTCATTAATTGCATTAGCTACAGGGATAAGTAACAAGTATTTCATTTAATCTCCCAGTCAAAGGGGGAAGAACAGAAATTCTAGAGCAACAGTGTAAGAAATCTGCCAGTGATAAGTCTGCTGTATGCTGATAGTTTGTACCCTGGAGGAGTACCATATTTGGAGGAAGCCATCTTCTACAGCAGCATAAAATACCCTGCAGCTATCATGGTTTGTTTTTAACCTGTGTCTTCCAACAGGACAGCCAACTGTGCTTTGAAAATACTCAACTGGCTCCTGGAACATGCTATGCACTGCATTTTTAAAAATGTGACCTTTGAGAAAGGAGAAGGTGGTTATTAAAGACAAAGCATTCCTGCCTCTAAAGAAGATGCCATGACAGATCTACTTTATAAACCTTTTGCTTTACAGAAGGACATGAGCCTCAATAAGATATAACACTTGCTTTAACAGAGTGGGAAACAATGACCAGATGTATAAGAGCAAGGTGCCAGGATCTAGTACACATGAGGGTGATTGGGAAGACAGCTTCTCTATGCATTCTTTACATGACCACACTTCAAAAGGCTTCTCTAACATATAACTTTTGTCTGCTGAAGATTTTTCAAAATCTCAGCCCATAAGAAATTTATTAAGAGGTAACAAACCCCTGTTGAGATGAAATATTAAAGAAATATTTGTAACTAAAAGTTGTTAAATAAAGCCAATATGAATTTTTATAAATCAGGTTTACAATATGTTTGGAGATTGTTCTAAGTGACTGGTGACTATGCAAGATGATAAATAGATTTTTTAACATGTATGAGTCTAATATGAGCTACTTATTTTAATACTGAAATGACCTGGAATACCAAAAATTACACCAACAATTAGGATTATCTATAATGAATGAGCACTTCTACATACACCTATTCATCATTTGCTAGAAGAAATAAGAGACCCTGTGACCTAGGCTTAGTAAAACAGAACCTGAATTCAAACTGAAATCCTTGGCATTTTACTAATTTTAGAAGCATCAGATGTAAGCATCATTCAGCAAAACCTCATTTTGGGTGACACATAAATCCCATCTGCTCTCCTTGAACATTAGAGATCTTGTAGCATGTTGCTTAAAATGTTTGCACTGTTCAAAATATCCCTTTTTACCCTTCACACCCATCCAACTATTGCACTGGAAGAGTGCTATGTGCCAGTTGTCTGCCTCCTTCCATCCCAGAGGTGACTGCATTTCAGTGATGCTGCATGTATAAATTTTATGAAGCACTCTGGGATCCTTCAGGATGCAAAGCATGTTATAAACACAAAATATTATTCAGGACCAGTAGCTAACTGTTAGACTGTTGAGGAAGAAGACGAAAAGCACTATTAGCTACTGAACCACCTTCTCCAAGAGGCGATGAAACCAGCAGCCCTGACATGCTGATTGGTGTGTGTGTATGTTTTGGTGAAAATCCCTGGCAGAGAGAAAAACAAACAAACATCAGCCATTAGACTGTCCCCTCCTCAGGCTTGTATCTCATTGACCATTTTTCCCTTCAGCTAGAAAATGGGGCAGGGGCCCGGTATGACTTTAGTTCAACTTCAGTATTTCCCTGAGAATGCCATGTTCACCTACCTGGCCAGAGCCTGAATCCCAACCAGTTACCCATCCATAAGGGAACTGGGGAAGATTCACAAAGCAGCAGGCAGGGAGAGGAGCCATTTAATTATCCACACACAAAAACGTGGAGAAAGAGCCTCCTTGGGAGAGCTGTAAGTGGCAAGGAGAATGACCACCCCTAGCCTGCTCCCCCATACACTCCTGGGGGGTGGCAGGGAGAATGACCTCCCCCACAAATAGACTCCTGGAGGGGTGGCAGGGAGAATGATCCCCCTCCCCCCCCCATACACTCCCAGGGGCTGACAGGGAGATGGACCCGCTCTGCCTCCCCCACAGTCCCCGGGGGTGGAGGAATGACAGGTAGAGTAACCCTCAGCCCTCCCCCAAACAGACCCCCCTGGGCAGATGGCAGGGAGAGAGACCCCCCCCAGACACCCCCCCACAAACAGACCCCCCTGGGCAGATGGCAGGGAGAGAGACCCCCCCCAGACACCCTCCCACAAACAGACCCCCTGGGCGGCTGGCAGGGAGAGTGACCCCCCCCAGGCCCCCCCACAAACAGACCCCCTGGGCGGGTGGCAGGGAGAGTGACCCCCCCCCAGACAGCCCCCCACAAACAGACCCCCTGGGCGCGTGGCAGGGAGAGTGACCCCCCCCCAGGCCCCCCCACAAACAGACCCCTGGGCGCGTGGCAGGGAGAGTGACCCCCAGCCCCTCCCCCCCCCACTCTCTCGGGGGCTGACAAGGAGAGTGACCCGCCCTGCCCCCTCCCCACAAGCAGACCCCCGTGCTCCTCCCCGCCCCCACACTGCCCCTCTCCCCGCCTCAGCCGTTGCTTTCCCGGGCCGGGCTCTCACTCGAGGCCGGGGATTCGCGGCCTAGCCCGCCCGCCCTCCGGCTCCGACAGGCCCACGAGCCCCAATCTCGCCCCGCGCGCACCTGCCCGCGCCGCCGCCGCCGCCCTTCCCGCGCCAGGCCCCTCAGCCCGGCGGCGGGGCCCCAGCCCGCTCAGGGAACCATTTTGCCTCCCTCCAGCCGGAGGTTAAACCGGCCCCCCCCGCCGGCCGGCCGGCCTGTCCCCTGGGGGCGAACCCACGAGCAGGCCCGGCCCGGCCCGGCGGGTAACCCATGTGCAGGCCTGTCCTGGGGGAATGTAAGCCCCCCCCCCCCCTTGAGCAGGCCAATTCAGGTGGGTGCCCCCCCCCCCGCAGGCCAATTCAGGTGGGTGGGGGCCCCCCCTTGAGCAGGCTTGAGGGGAGTGGGTGGGGGGCCCCCCCTTGAGCAGGCCTGCGGGGGGTGGGGAAATTCAATACTTACTCAGGGGTGGGATGTTCCGGATCATAGAAATCCCCCATCTTCGGCCTCCCCCTCTAGCAGCGGCGGCGGCGGCAGCAGCGAGGATCCGGGCAGCCCCCGCCCCGCATAGAGAGAAGGAGGGAGGGAGGCAGGGGAGGGTGTTAGACAAACCCCCCCCCTGCTCCGCTCCTCCGGGTCCCCACGCACCAGAGACACCAAACCACCTCCGTGGGGTGGGTGGGATGGGGGGGGTGCGCGCTCTCCGGCCCCAGCCGCCGCCTTCACATCCTCCCCGGGGCTGGGGACACCCCAGCGGGCACCAGCGAACGTCCCGGCGGCGGCGGCGAGCTCCTGGTGGTAGGAGGGTGTCTCAGGGCCACCCCCTTTCAGGCCACGAAACGCTTCCCATGCACAGCGATCAGCCCCCTCGGCTCAGGGACAGGAACCTGCCGCTGCCCAGGCCACGGGGCTCCCCTCCATCCCGCGCCCGGGGGCTGGGGGGGCCGCAGAAAGACGCCAATTTATAATTAGCAATAATCCTCTCCCTCCAACAGCGATCGCCTTGCCGGGGTGGTGGAGAGAGCGGGCGGGCTGGGTCCTCCACCGAGATCCAGGCCCCACCCCGAAAAGGAGCCACCCTTCGTTTCCAATGAAATAATCCAGCCAAGCAATAAAAGAAAAAAGAAAAAGATCAACCCAGCTGAAACCTCCTTCCCTCAGTAACTGTAAATCCTCGAGTTTAGACGTGGACGAACGCGTCTCCCCCGTCGCCGATTCGGTTTTCTGCTCCTCTTCTGCTCCAGGTGTCCGGTCCGATGCCCTGGAGGAAGGGGGGAGGGGGGGGGATTCACAGCCCCTTATGATGTAGTTCTGGGAGTTGAAAGTGGATTATATTTGTAATAGCTCTCCCCTCCCCCGTATACTGTATTTTTCCTCTTTAGCGGTGGCTGAGCTCAGAGGCTTCTTCCTCGCTCCCTCCTCCTCCTGCTCTGAAACACAAACGGAAACTGTAACTCATCTACTTCCTACTAAGAGAGTAACAGAAAATACAGAGAGCGAGAGAAACAGCGACAAGGCCCCAAAGCAAGCAACTGCCATAAATGCAAGCTGCTGCTCCTTCTCTGCAAGGTAAAGAAGCAATTTCATGTCGTGGAAACAAACATGGAGCAGGAAGCTCACTATTAAAGGAGACATGTCTGTTCTGTTGGTTTGGGGCTTTTATTGAAGATCAGGTTTTTCTTCCCGGATGAGTAGTTTGCAGCCTTCTTTTCTTTTTCTTTTTTCACATTTGGGAACTAGGAGCATTTCCCTCTCCCTCCTAAAGTACCTGTTCCATGGATATAAACATTCAGTAATTTCCCCAGCCCAACGGCTGTGTTTTTGCCTTTGATAGATTTTCTGAGAATTTTGCCATAATCATTTGTTAACATGTTACATACAGCACATTATTTACCTACATCCACAGCTTTGGTACTTTTACATGATTTCCCTCCTCTCTAGTAGCCATTGCACCGCTTGCCCCCAGTTCGCAGGAAAAGGCAGACGGTTGCATTTTAAGACTATGATACAACAAGTCACTCATGTGGGTTGAGTTACTAGTCAGTGGACATGGTAGTCCTCCTGTGCGGCGTCAATGGCACCACAGGACACACTCTCAGGTTAAAAATCATATTTTTGTCAAGTCTTGTTGTAGCCATGTTGGTCCCAGGATATTATCAAGACAAGGTGGTGAGAGAGACCAGCTTTCAGAGCTCTATGTAAGCTTGAGAGCTTGTGTCTCCCACCAACAGAAGTTACACCAATGAAAGATATTACCTCACCCACCTTGTCTCTCTAATATTTGTATCAAGGATGTTTCTTTACCAATGTTAGCATCTTAGCTTCTTATTAATAAAAATATACTTCGTACTTACATGGCATATCATGTTCAACATTAATCCTCAGCACACCAGAGAGGCATGTATTATTCTAATTTTACAAACAGGGAAGTTGAGGCAAGAGATTCAATGTCATGTCAGAATCTAAGGCCAGAAGGGGCCATTATTGTAATCTTGTCTGATATCCTGCGTATCACAGGCTATAGAATTTCACCCAATAATTCCTGCCTCAAGACTATAACTTCTAGTTGAGCTGGACACTTCAACCATGAATCTAGTGGGAAAGCCAGAAGTACAATTCAGAATTTCCTGATCTCTGGCATGAACCATTGAACCATGTTGGTCTCTGAGTCTTAAAACAGAAGGAATTTAAATTAGGTCCCTATCCCACAATAAATTCCACATGTCAAGACTGGATGTTTTTCTAAAAGATATGCTCTAGCACAACCAGGAGTTATGGGCTTGATGAAGGAATCACTTGGTGAAATGTTATGGTCTGTATAAAATGGAGATCAGATTAGGTTATCATAATTGTCCCATCTGGATTTAAATTCCATGAAGCTATGAATGGATGGGGAGACTCTCATGCCCTGACATAGCCCCATTGAGCTTATTGCAGAATCGAGGTCTTATTTTTCACCATTTATGTTTGTTAAGGCTTTGCATTTCACTCAGCTTGGATAATAAAAGCAGATTAGTCATTTTTGCTTGCTGGTTCTCCTGCACTTGCACAGCAACTGCAATGTTTATATTATAGACACTGCCATATAAGGTTTAAATCCAAACATGCCATGATCCTACAAGCTGATCCAGGTGAGCAGATCTCTGCACCTGCACAGAGTCCCACTGAAGTCAATGGGACTTCAGGTGGCCCAAAGGTCCATGCATGTGGAACAGCTTGCAGGGTCGGGGGCAAACAGTTTTTATTGAAGTCTGAACAAAACAAAAACATTTCTGTTAATTTTTGTGGGGAAAAAAATCAAGAATTAAATCTTGACCCTAAAGTACATGGTAGTATCCTAAGAAGTTACAAAATTAAGGCTTCAATTCTGCAATTATATCTGCATGTTTGTAGGTGCAAGGACCTAGCTCCCACAGAGCTGACTGCTGAACTGGGGCCTTAATCTTGAAATGTGATTTTGAGACGCATTTGCAAGAGAATCTTTGAAAAGGAGTTATTGTTACTGAACAGATATTATGTATTCACGTATACAAGCTAACGTTAAATGGGATATTAGCTACTCAGTTTTTTAAACCTCCAGCAGAGATTTGTGGATGATGAAATATTACGTAAGATGCAAAGTGGAGTCTCTCAAGTAAGATAGACACCCAAAGCTGATTGGTAATCATACACAAATTTTGGAGATGCAACTGAAAAATGTCATAATTAGAATTTTACTAAATTAAAGGGCTGGAAAATTTTCTTTGATTTTATCCTTCATTTTTTACAGCAACAGTAAAATAAAGCCTGCTACTTAGGCAAATTAAAATAATTTTATTCCTCATTACTTTAAAAACAGCAATAAATAATGAATGCTATTTAGTCAATATAAAAGATCTACAATACAAGGGACAGTTACCTCTTAATGCATCATGAAAGGGATACGGCCATAATCATTATCAATTAATTGTTAAGTAAAACATAATTCTCGGTACTGTACAGATATCAACAAAGACAGTTGGCTCCTAATGAGTTTACAGGGCAATGCTCTGAACTTGCAATTTGTTCTGGACAGGTGAACTGCTATGCCTGTGTGGACTCGCATTGACTTCAGTGGGTCTACACATGAGTACAAAGGTTCTCCTGTACGTAACAAGTTGTAAGATTGTGGCCTAAGGCTCTGATCCCAGGAACATTTACACGTTTAATTTTTACACGTGTAGGTCCCAATTCTACAAACACTTACACACATGTTTAACTTCACAACAATGAGTCTTACACCCTTACCTGCAGCGAGTTCTGCATGGAAGACCCGTGCGCACACACAGGCATGTTGATTACAGTGAAGATCCACCACACACAAAACTCATGGCAGTGTTAGGGCATAATTCATACAGTTAAACATGCGTGTGAATTTGTGCAGGATTGGGGTCGAAGGCATTTAAGTCAATGGTAAAGAGAACCCATGTGGAGCAACTCACTGGATTGAGGCCTAAAAGATAGACTCAGAGAAGATAGGATGCCCTGGGAAAGCCAGAGGAAGCAATTTAACTTTTATTAATAAAAAATATTAGAAATAACAATTTATTAAAGATAGACATATCTTTACTTCTGCCTTAGCATCTGAAATTCTTAGAACAAGGAACTTTTCAAATCTAATCTTGCTCTACTTTCCCATGTACATTTGCATTTTCTAATGATAATATTATTTAGGCTGTAGTGGGGGAGGGGAGTGTTTAAATTACAATATTATTGGCTGAAATTTAAAATTGCATGAAGACTTTTTTTTAAAAAAAAAAAACCCTCCAAATCTGGGATTTGGATCAAGCTGAAAGTGCTGCAACATGCGATGCGATATTCAATACAACACACAATCTGTTCAGTACACTTGTCAGATAGCATTCAGTGGTGTATATTTTTAGTTGTTAATTGGATATTGTGTAAAATTAATTAAATAATCCACAAATAAATTACTTAATATGCTATTGTGTGGTGACTGTTGGCATGTAGATAATACATGGTTGAATATGGTCCGTTAGGGATAGCAGCCAAAAATAGTGATTCAGCAGAGAAAGTAATTGTAACACACACAGAACAACGTTCATAGTTTACAAGCCCAGCCCAGCTACAAGGGGCTTGGTTAGAGGGAGTTTCCCATATTAGTTTTCCTGGTATGAGGTCCTGGCATGGAAGGTCCAAATAATATACAGGAAGCAACAAGGTCATAATCTTGTAAGCAAATATTCATGCAAGTAACTATCCACATGAGCAATCCTACTGAATTGATTAGTACACGTGCGTAGTCCCACACTCATGCATAAATGTTTGCATGATCAGCACCACCCAAATCATCTAGCCATAGGCAGCTCAATTGATTGTATCTGCTCTGGTGTCTACTGTCTAGCAATGATAGTGGCTATACAAGAGCAGAGCAGAAAAAAGGATACTGGATTTGTTAAGAAGCAGGAGCAAGCAAAGTGTGATCAAGGACAGTGGATGTGCCACCAAAAGTGACTTTAGGCTGCCTGTGTTGTCTACAGCTGGGGGAAAGAGTTCCCAGTAGCCTACACTGTGTTTGGGCCCATCCAATTCAAGTGTTTTATTTTAACTGTATTTTACCTTTGAGGATCTCTTAAATTAAGGGACTCTTCAATCAGGCTTAGGAGGATGAGTTTTTAAATCGCCCATTGGTGGTTGGTTATGGGGACATGAAAGTAACCCCAACTTTTAATAAATTATTTTTCTAAAATAAACCCATACAGTAGAATTTATTAATCCTCTTACCTGATGTAACGTTCCCTCAGTATATGCCCTATTGCTGTGCTAGTACACAGCTGGGTCTTTGATTTCCCTAGGGGGAGGGAGGCTGGCTGCTCTCCCCTTTTATTGGGGCTAACAAGAAGCCGCGGTAAGTCACCACCTATGTTATGCCCAGGGTCTACTGCCAATAGCTGTGGGGTGATAAAAAGGAAGTCAGAGGTAAGCCAGCAGGTTTATTTAGGCTGAATAGTAAAGCATTTAGGTATTGCTTCTTTGAAATAGGCTTACCCACGGGAAAAGATTCTCTGCATCATTATTTCCCATGGTGATATAAGTACTGTCTTTCACTTGTGTGGTGTCACTAATAAAGTTTTCCCTTATAAGTTAGTCAACTCATTCTGAAAAGTGACTGTTGAAAACGGAATTATGGGCTTCTATAGTTAATGTCAACAATTTCTAGGTGAAATGTATTCAATTTATGAATGAAAAGTTGTTTCTTCGGTTAGTGTGAAGAACCCAGCCTGGGATCTACTAGTTAAGTGATGTTTTTCTCTGGTCTGTGTAACATCACCACTAGGCCCCCTATTAGGTGTTACTTGTGTGATTAAAGTTAAGTTTGCAGAACTGAAATCTTAGTCAGCTGCTGGAATATATGACTTGATGCTGGTATTTGTTGTTTTTTGACAAATCACTTTTTTAAGTATTTGGTCATCTTTATAGCTGATTTAATATGAATAACTGACTTGAGAAATAACATTTGTCAACATCGGACAATATTTTCACTGCTATTCAACCAGCAATAATCGTTAGGAGCTTGATCCTGTACACATGTAGACTCTACTCCTGCAAACCATTAAGCCAGTACATAAGGGAATTTATTGTTGTCACTTTTCCTGGGCTGTAATTAGAACTTCATTATCTGTTATTTTGATAACTCAACTTTTTAATATTTTAGGCATCGATCCTCCAATGAGCTCTGTCTTTGCAGAATCCTGCATCCATGTGGAGTCCCATGGACTTCAGAGGGGTTTTGCATGGGCAGCAGGAATCAGCTCACACAGTTACCCTAGTGCTCTGTGCCTGAAGGCCATTAGGTACCTTGTCCAAAATTAATTAAACAATATTCACTACAGGCAACATCTCCCAGACAAACTGCTGAGGTAGGGCTAGCGCAGGGCTATTGTCCTAATTGTACTCTGTAGTCACTGGTATGATTAGACAGATTTTTGTTGAGCTTCAGAACCCTATGTGCTTGCATAATAGGAGCAGTATTGCCAACCGCAGACATTTAAAAATCATGGGTCAAACCCCAATCATTAGATTGGCTTAAAAATCATGAGATTTAAAAAAAAAAAAATTGGATTCTCTATCTTTACCTTCTGTTTTTTTAGTTCTTAGGTTACACTTTAGTCACGTTATCAAGCTCTTTTCTGCAACCATGACAGCTAAGGGTCTTGGATATTCACATGACTCAGGAAGCAAGGGCTTTAAGATTAGTGCCAAGTATCATGTTTATCAATTGCAATAAAATAAGGAGAGTTGGTGACGTGCAGGAGATAGCAATTGTTACTGTCGTGTCCAATTGATTGTACTTATGGTTTAATATCGGACTCCATACAGAATAGCTTCCTAAATCCGAGGTAAAATATTTTTACCAGAATCTGTCTAATGAATATTTTATGTTCCTTTTTTATGGTTTAAAATGCTCATTGTGCCTTTTCTTCTAAGTCCATATTCTGATTCTGTTACCACTGTCTGTGTATCTCCATTGGAGTTATTGTGGATTTACACCTTGTTGATTGACCTCAGACTCTGGACATGTTTTCTGACTGCTGCAGCAGTTCTGTGTCTCTCCAGCTGCCTTCATTGCCCCCACTTGCTTTCTCTCTCTGTTTCCAGAGCCTGGTCTCATTTTCTCTCTTTGTATAAAAATTCTATCAGTAAAAAAATGAATACAGAATTTTAAAATGTTTTCTTAAGATGATAATACTTTGTTCTCATGGTTCTCCTGTCAGTCTCCTGTGCATATGGAAAAATGGTGCAGCAAGATTTTGTGTGGTGAATAAACATAATATTGGGATTAGTATTTAAGCACAAGATGTAGATTTAGTTTAAAAAAAAATCACGTTTACCTCCGAATTTCCTAGCGTACCTCGTCTTCTGTTAAGCCCTGCAAACACTTATGCACTTGCTTAATTCAGTACTGCCAACACCAAATGTTCAAAAATCATGAGATTATTTAAAAAAAAAAAAAAAAAGTCTGAGGTTCTTTTGAATTGCCTTCTGGTTTTCGGGCCTTTAGATTTCACTTTTTCAAGCTTTTCTCCACAATCAAGAGGGCTAAAAAATTCTTAACCAAAAAAAATAATAAAAAGCTCAGATTTTCTTTATTCACAGGAACTGGCACTTTAAGAAAAATACCAAATGTTCTGAGACTTAGAACATCACGAGAGGTGGTTATAATAACTTTAAGCATATGAGACATCACTTGGCTCTTCACATGCTTAAAGTTAAGCACAGGCGTAAGCGTTAGCAGGATTGAGGCCTTGGACTGTATGTTCCTTGGGGCAGGCACTCTTTCTTTCTATGTGCTGTGCAGCACCAAGCACGTTCTTGGTGCTGACCAAATAATAGTGTGTGGCCCAGAGGTGCCTATTTCTGTATCTCTCTGCTCTATGCCCTTTTGGCCCAGTGTCTTTATTCATTTTATTCCTTCTCAAGACTGCACTGTCCCTGACATTTGCAGGCTTTCTGTCTGTACTTTGTCCCACAGTCCCACCACGCTTTCGACTGTCAATAGCCAGTGGTTCTTCACAACCATCAGGTTTGAGTATGGTGTTATGTGACATACTAATGGTGCTGTGGTAGTTGCCCTGTGGGGGGAAATGGCAAATTAAAGCAGACATACAAATCATATACGTGGCAATGATATCAATCAGAACCAGACTATTTGAAACTTGTAACACGCTTAGAATGGAAGGTCCCAGGGCCCTGAGACTGGCAGTTGCTGCTTTGCTTTATATACATATGTGAGTTTTAACTGTATTTTTGAAGCGCATTTAGTCACCGTACTCATGTTCATATATACCCTTTTAAGAAACACAGCTGCCTGACAAAAGCAGCCAGAGAGACAGCCTTGAATTGAAGCTTTCTGTCTATCACAGAACAGGTACTCCACAGGACATGTGTGAGGGTGCACGCCCACACTCTATGGGCTCAGCCAGCACTATCCAGACACACTTGTAAGATTTGCTGTGCCCGGAAGGAGAAAGCTTAAAAAGGGAAAGCCTGCCACAGGAAGGGGATGTGGCTAGGGCAAAGGCCTTGGAGAAAGTGGCCTACAAGGATAGAGCAGCAAAGAGGAAGACATTTGCAGACTCTTCTTCCGCTGAGACTTCATGGACCAGGTATAAAGTGGGGGGTAACCAGAAAGAGGGGCTGGAGGCAGACCCTAACCCTAGTCAAGGACACTAGAGCCTGCAGATAAGCTGAACTCCAAAGGGGTGACCAAAAGATTGCCTGAGAAACTGACCATCTTTGCCTTTCTTTTATTCTGATTCTCCCTCTCCCGGGGACGGAGAGGGGAAAGAACCTTTTTGTTTGGAAAATCCCTTGTATGCCACAAGCAGGGAAGGACTCTGTAAGCAGCCCAAAGGGTCCCTCACCCACCTCAAGTGGTGAAGAATGCGGGCATAATTACACCTGATACAAGGGTGTTTACTGAGCTTAGCAGTTCTGAGCAAGATGGAACCTGAGCAGTGGTGTAAATGGCTAGCGGACATGCGACTGCAGCATGGGGCTCAGCAGCGACAGTTCCAGCAGCAATTGCTGCAGCAGTGGGCTACCCGACAGCAAGTTCCAACCACACAACAGCAACAGCTGCTGAGGGAACTGAAGACCCAGCAGCAGGAGTTATACAAGGAAATGATACAACAGATAGTGTTGGTCCTATACCCCCCACAGAGTACCAGTGGGTCACACTTCCGCTGAGGTGGGTCCCCCACCTGTACCTGTGAAGCTAACCAAGATGGGACCAGACGATGATCCTGGCCTTTTTAGTTACATTTGAGAGAGTGGCACTAGCATCTCTGTGGCCCTCTGAGCAGTGGGCTTTTTAGTTCCACACTTGGCTGGTCTGGCGCAGGCAGGCCTACCGTAGCCTGGACTTAGAGGAGGCTAAGGGCTGTAAACAAGTAAGGTTTGCCATTTTGGACTATTTGGACACTCCTGAGGGAAACCCATTGGCAATATTTTGATCCAAGATCTACCCCAAAAAGGCCAGACCCCGGATAGTAGCGCAGCATTTGAGGCGACACCGTTGAAAGTGGCTCCATCCAGAAGACCTTCTGGGGCCCAAGTAGCTAAGGCAATTGTGACCAAACAATTAATAAGGATATTACCAGTAAAAGGCAGAAAGTGGTTATTACAGCACTGCTCTGGGACATTGTCAGATGTGGTGTGGGTGATGGAGGACTTTCTGGAATCTGAGGGATTGCTAGAGACAGAGTCCCCCAGGGCCTTGGCAGTTCACAGGATGGACTGGAGTGACACCCGGGAGGGTGACCTCAAACCAGTAACACCTACTCTGAGGAGTCCAACCCTGAGGGTGTCCTTCCAGAAGGTCAGAGAGCCCCTTAGACCATGGGAAGTCCAAGGGAGTTGGGCTCACACCCACCACCACCAGTGGGACTGCCAAGCACCTCAAACAATTGAAATAGAATCTGTAGAACAGGGTTTGGCCACTGCTCCACGACTGAGTTCACCCCCAGCTAGGAAAAGTACAGGCAACGCCAGCCGGATAATTGGCTACTCCTGTGGGCAGACAGGACACGTGAAACAAATGCCCTTTTTTGGAAAGTGGATATGCCTAGGGCTGGACAACAGAAACCCGCACACGGAAAAGGACTCCCTGCTAAGTTGATGATACTGGTGATAGTTCAAGGACTCTTGGACTCCAGCTGTAGTCAGACGGTGGTCCAAGCCTCCCTAATAGGAGAGGACAACACTCATACAAAGTCAGAAGACCCTGAGGAGGGAACATCCTGAGCAGTATGATCATCGATCCTTCAAGGGACAGAAGAGGCAATCAGTCCGGACCTGGAAGCTCTCTTGTAGGGTGGGAGTTTAGTGCAGGAACAGAGAAATGATCCTACGCTGAGTCATGCATATGACCAGCTGACTTCCGTAAATGGGGAAGTAACAGAGTCTCAGCGGGTCAAGCAGTATCCGCACTTTGTGCTTGAGGAAAAAGCACCTTTATCAAATCAAAAGGGATCAGCAAATTGTGATAGTGAAGACAGAACTGCTGGTGCCGCGCAAGTATCACTAGACAGTGTTGCAGCTTGTGCACAACATCCTGTGCACTGGAAAGAGAGATGACAATGGCACGGGTACTAGTCCGGTTCTGCTGGCCTTGCATGCATCAGGAGGTGTGGGAATACTGTGCCTCATGTCCGGAGTGCTCGCTAGCCAGCAATGACAGGACTCTGAAGGCATCTGTGGTCCCTCTGCCCTTGACTGAGATGCCCTTTGAAAGAACCTCTGAACACTGTCACTGTCAGGGTCTCTGGAAAGAACGGCATCAGGGCACAGGTACATATTAGTTATTGTGAACTAAGCAGCCAGGTATGTGGAAGCTGTTCCTCTTCATGCTGTGAAACCTACAGTGATAGCCCCAGAGCTCCTGAAGCTCTTCTCATGTGTGGGATTTCCCCACAAAATAGTAATGGATCAAGGGACTAACTTCGCCTCCCAGTTGATGTGCAAATTAGGCTCCCTTCTGAAGGTCGTGTCCCTGAAAACCTCAATGTACCACCTGCAAACAAATGGCCTAGTGGAGCAATTTAATGAGACTCTGAAGAGAATGTTGAGACACTTCGTTAGTAAATACCCCAAGCACTAGGACCAGCTACTCCTGCCACTCCTGATTTCCCTAAGGAAGGTGCTGCAGGCCTCCACAGGGTTCTGTCCCTTCACGTACTCTATGGCTGCCAACCACAGGGAATTCTTGGCCTTGTTACGAGAGGGCTGAGAGGAACAGGGCATAGGCAACTTAAGTGCAACCCAAAAAGTCTTACAATTAAGGGAATGACTCGGGAATCTAGGAGTATTTGCAAGAGAGAATTTGAGAAAGGCCCAACATACTCAGAACAAAATTATAATTAAGGGGCACAACTACAGACCTACCTTGATGACTGGATCATTCTGTGGCTTCCTCAGCTGAGTCAAAATTAATGGCCCAGTGGCAGGGTCCGTTTGAAGCTGTTAGACAGGCAGGGCCAGTGGACTATGAGACAAAACTGCCAGGTAGAAAGAAGAAAACTAAAATTTATCACGTGAATCTTATTAAACCTTGGAAGACAAAAGAGGCCCTGCTGATAATTCCCTCCCTCACAGAGCCCAAATTAGGGCCCCAAGTACCCAGTGGCCAAGAACTGACACCAGTGCCTGTACCCCTGCACAGAAGAAGCAACTCCTCCAATTGACCAGTGACTTTGGAACTGTATTTCCTCCTCGCCCTCCGCGGGGGAACACATTCCAATGCCACCTAGAGATCACCTCTGGCCAGCTAGTCAGAGAGAAGCCTCTACCATTCCCATGGAGGATGTGGGACACATATGAGCAATGCTGGAGATGAGGATAATTAGGAAGTCCATAAATGAATGGGAGATCCCTATAGTTCTAATTCCCAAACTGGACAGTTTGGTTTTGCATAGATTTCAGGAAGGTTAATTCCATTTTGACATTTGATGCCTACCCGATGCCAAGGGTAGAGGAGTTATGGGACCAGCAAAGTATCCGAGCACTATTGACCTGACAAAAGGTTATTGGCAGATCGCTCTGTCCCCATCCTCACAGAAGAAAACTGCTTTCGCAAACTCGTTCAGGTATTTCCAATTCGACACAAGGCCTTTCAGCGTCCATGGGGCTGCCGCAACTTTCCAGCTTATGAATAGGATCCCCAGTCCGCATCATCAGTATGCTGTTGCCAACCTAGATGATGTTGTTTACAGTCCTACTTGGGGAGACCATCTACAGCACTTAAAGGCAGCGTTAAAAGCCCTTCGAGACACAGGTCTTGCAGCCAACCCCGCAAAATGTTGAATAGCCACGACTGAAATAACCTATTTGGGGTGCTGCATCGGGGGAAGCCTTATGAAACCAGGAATTGACACAGTACAGGTCCTAACGGATGCCCAGTTCCCCAGAGAAGTGAGGCATTTTCTTGGCCTGACAGGGTATTACTGGAAGTTTATCCCCGGCTTCGCCTCATTCGGAGCCCTCCTTACAGACCTCATAAAAGGCAACAACTCAGAGAAGATCCGATACAGTGGGAACAGTGAGGAAGCTTTTAACGAGCGGCAAACACGACTGTGCCAGATGCCCTTGCGCTTCAGCCCTTATTGTTTTCCCCCCATGAATTCATATTGCACACAGATGCCTCAGGTGTCTATCCCAGTGCCATGCTCTCACAGGACTTCAGAGGGGAGGAATACCCAATCCTATGCCTGAGCATGAAGCTCTTCCCTAGAGGAAAAGGTCTACTCAATTGTTGAAGAGGAGGCAAATTAGTGGGCGGTGGATTCTGAGCAGCCCCTTCTCCCTGACCACAGATCAAGCCCCCCTATGTTGGCTCCATATCATAAAAGACGCGAACCTGCGTATAATGCGATGGTACCTTGTACTACAACCCTATAGTCTCAAAGTGCAGCACTGGGAGGGAAAAGACCATACTAGTACCGATTTCTTTTCAGCAGGAAATCAGAGACGAAGATGACCAGACTTAAGATGGCCTTTCCAACTTGAGGGGTAGGATTGTGAGGGGACATTCTCAGAGGAAGCTAATGAGCTCTTATGGGCTCAGCCAGCACTAAGCAGACGCACCTGTAAAGGTTGCTGTGCCTGGAGAGATGAAAAGGAAAGCATGCCACCGGAAAAGGGGCGGCTAGGGGAAGAAGGCTGTGCCTCAGAGACAGCTGGCGACAGGGATAGATCAGCAAAGAGGAAGACAGTTGCAGACCTGCTGCCCCTGAGGCTTCATAGACCAAGTATAAAATGGGGGTGAGCAAAAAGAGGGGCTGGAGGCAAACCCTAACCCTGACCAAGGCCACTAGAATCTGCAGATAAGCTGAACCCCAAAGGGGTGACTAAAAGACTGCCTGAGAAACTGACCACCTTTGCCTTTCTTTTATTCTGATTCTCCCTCTCCCAGGGGACGGAGAGGGGAAAGAACCTTTTTGTTTGGAGAATCCCTTGTATGCCACAAGCAGGGAAGGACTCTGTGAGCAGCCCAAATTGTGATCTAGTGGGGACTCCAGGGGGCCCTCACCCATCACAACATGACAGTGAGTGGCATTTGAAAGACACTGGCAATGTGCTTTAACCATGTTCTGGAGGGAGCATCAGTGGGGGCGTGATGGGGTGTTCAACCCACACTGGAGAAGAAAGGGTTAATGGATGCCTCATGGGCCTGCCACCCTGGCCCAGAAAGGAGCAGTTGAAGGTGAATCCTCCAAGCAGCCTAAGGAGGCTGTGCAGGAAGCAGCCAATCAGGGCTTAGTGGGCTCACATAAAAGGGAGCTGCAGGGCAGATCAGGGTTAGTGGCTGCTGGGTGCTCAGGAAGTGAGGACTGTGTCCCTGAGGGGCTGAGAACTGGTAGCACCTTGGAGAGAGTACTTGCTGGCAGAGACCAGGGGAACAAGAGGGAGCTCCTTGCTGGCTGCTGGAACTTGCTGGCTGAATGCCCAGGGAAGAGGGCAAAGAAGGTGCTGGTGCTGTGGGGAAGTGGCCCAGGGAATTGAAGCAGCAGAGACAGAGGTTAAAGAGATGCAGCAGGAGGCTGCTATCCACAGGGTTCTTGGGTGGGACCCAGAGTAGTGGGTGGACCCAGGTGTCCCTCCCACCCCACCCCGCTTGCCATTGGGGAAGTGGCAGGATACTGAAACCTGTCAGGATTTGGACTGTGATACTAATTCCCCTCCTCCCGAAAGGGGATAACTGCAGATGGTGACATGGCTGGAGGGCTGAGTCATGAAGAGGACACTATGGTACTTGGACTGAGTGAAGTCTGCAGGCGGAGAAGATGACAGGAGTGGCGCCACCAGAGGGAGTACTGGCTAGCAGAGCTAATCCCTGTGATGACCAGCAGGAGGCGCTGCTGTGGTGAGTGGACTCCGTCACAAGGGGTAAAATCGTAGTATGGGTTCCATGACCCATTTGGTACTAGGCAATTCAACAGACCTCTGCCAACAGGGTACCCACTTTTTTGTGTGCCTGTGGATACCAATCCAACTGGAACTGGAGTGAAGTCACCAAGTTACAGCATATAAAAAAATGAACCATCATCAGATAGGGATGACTATCGGTCACTACATATTTGGATTGTTTTTTTTGCTTTCAGTGGCTGTTTGATGTTGAAGTCACTCTTTGCTTGTTAAACGCAGGGGCATTTTTATAGACTAACACGCCCTGCCAAATTTGGTAAGAATCTTAGCGGCCACAGCTGAGTTGTAAGCACAAAATAAGATTAATTTTTTTTTTTTACATGCAATAACTCATAGCCCCAAAGGGATATGTAGGAGAGTTTGTAAAGAAGCTTTTCCCAGGCTGAGATCTTAAGTCTAAAGATTCAGTGTGGACTGAATTTTTACAGCAAAATAATAAGCCTTTGGAAATGGATTATTATAAAGGAAAGGCTCATTTACAGGCTATTAACTGTAGTGGTTGTAGTGAGCAAATAACACTATTCTAATGTGATTGTGCCACAGTTCACTAAATTAAGCTTAACAGCTTTGACTAATTAATATGCCGAAAGATGATGTGAACATCCAGTTTCTTGGCTTTCCTTATATTCAATTGTAATTTAGATTAGCCTCTCATTGATTAGAAATAGGGGGGCGAAACCAAGTCTTTTCTGAGGCTAGAGTGTTTTAAACAGTGAGAAAAATGTAGGGCAATGTCCCTCCTTAAATGCAGATTGAAAAATGTTGGATCAGAAAGTCCTATGACTGCTGGAAGTGCCAACTGGTCCAAGAAGAAGCAAACAGCAAAATGGGGGGGTCCTGGACACTTGTGCCATCGGTGAGTGGAAGCGTGACTAGCGACATCCTCTTACTTCTCCCCACACCCTCCGCCCCATCTCTCAGAGGCGGAAGAACATAGCTTCCTTCTCAGCAGTGGAGGGGAATGAGGAGTAAATTGGCAGGGGGGATTCAGACTGAAGAATAATGAACTATTGATGGAGGAAACAAAGGTGGTGATTTGGCCTGGTTGGGATAGGAAGTGTTAGGATAATGTTGTACTTGGGTATTGGTTAGAGAGAGAATCAGAGTAACAGCAAGTTTAATGTGTGCACTTCTTAAAATCGGTTATTTCATCAAAGCTTGAAGGGTGGCATTTTAAAAAATACACCCCGCCTTCACCTAATTCTGCTCCTAGTGAAGGCAGTGGGAATTTTACCACTGACTTCAATGGCAGCAGATTGGGGCCAACACTGAATGCAGCTGAAAATCCTCTGCTAGGACTGCAAACAGACTTCCATTGTTTTATGTGAGTTAACCGTGGGAACATACAGCCTGAGGGGTATTCTAAAGATGACCTATAGAGGATGATAAAATGGGTTTGTGCCCTCTTTTTTTTCACTTATTTTAATGTATACAGAAGGCTTGGAAGGGTTTTGTTAATTTTTGTTTCCTGCTAGGTTTATTGTACCTTAGAACTGTCCGCTGGAGGACACTTTGGAAGTTCAGAGAACTGGCGCTGCGGTTTTCTTAGTTCTTAATAGAAAGGGTGTTGAATCTTCAACAAAGGGATCTTTTCTCTCAGATATTAGGCAGAAAGAACGCAAGCCAGAATAGGGAAAGAGCAGATTAAAGAATATTTAGCTAAGTTAGGTGTAGTCAAGTCAGCAGGACCTGACAAAATTCACCCTAGCATACTTAAGGAACTAGCTGAAGCAATCTTGGAACCGTCAGTGATTATTTGCAAGAACTAGCGAAGGATGGGTGAGGTCCCAGAAGACTGGAGAAGGACAAGCTTAGTACCTATCTTTAAAAAGGGGATCAAAGAGGACCTGGGAAACATTAGACCAGTCAGCCTAACTTCAGTACCTGGAAAAATACTGATACATTGTTAAACAATCCATTTGTAAGCATCTAAAGGATAATGGGGTTATAAGGAATAGCCAGCATGTTTGTAAAGAACAAATCATGCCAAACCAACCTCATTTCCTTCTTTCATGGGGTTACTGGTCTACTGGATAGGATGGAAGCTGTAGGCATGATAGTCTTGATTTTTAGTAAGGTTTTTGACACCATTCCACATCACATTTCCCTAGTTTGCTTATTAGAATGTCATCTAGATGGAATTACTATAAGGTGGGTGCACAACTAGTTGAAAGACTGTACTCAAAAAGTAATCAACAGTTCACTGTCAAACTGGGGGGATGTATCTAATTGGGTCCCACAGGTATCTGTCTTGGGTCCACTACTAGTCAATATTTTTATTAACAATATGAATAAGGGACTGGAGAGTATCTTATAAAATATGTGGATGACACCACACTGAGAGGGATTGCAAGCACTTTGGAGACTGGATTACAATTCAAAATGATCCTGACAAATTAGAGAAATTAGTCTGAAATCAACAAGCTGAAATTCAGTAAAGACCAGTGTAAAGTACTGCACTTAGAAAGGAAAAATCAAATGCACATCTACAAAATGGGGAATAAGTGGCTAGTATCGTTCTGGCGTGTATTAATAGGACGTAACTGTCCTGCTCTGCTTGGCACTGGTGAGGCCTCAGCTGGAGTACTGTGTCCAATTGTGAGTACCACACTTCAGGAAAGATGTGGACAAACTGGAGAGAGTCCAGAGGAGAGCAATAAAAATGGTAAAAGGTTTAAAAAACTTGACCTCCAAGGGAAGATTAAAAAACTGGACCTATTTAGTCTTGAGAAAAGACGATTGAGGAGGGGACCTGATCACAGGCTTCAAAGTATCTTAAGGGCTGCTATAAGAGGACTGTCGTCAATTGTTCTCCATGTCTGCTGAAGGTAGGACAAGAAACAATCGGCTTAATCTGCAGCAAGGGAGAGTTAGGTTAGACATTAGAAAAAACTTTCTAACTGTAAAGAGCTCTGGAACAGGCTTCCAAAGCAGGTTGTGGGATCACCGTCATTTAGACGTTTTTAAGAACAGGTCGGACCTGTCAGGGGTGGTCGAGGTTTACTTGGTCCTGCCTCAGCGCTGGGGGCTGGACTAGCTGACCTCTCAAGGTCCCTTCCAGCCCAGCATTTTTGAAATACTGTGATTAATTCATGCATTGGTGTTACCACAAACAAAGAACTTTTTTAAACCATCTTACTGAAAACGCCTCTCACTCTCATTTGCTCAGCTTTCACTTTTTTGGTTCTTGCAATCTCAGAATTGTGCAGCTTGTCCAATTGTCCTTCAATCTTCCGGGGGGGGGAATGAAAAACCAAAACACAGGCACAAAATCTCAGCAGTGCAGTCGAGCTACATTTGTAATGTGAAAGCAGATAGAAAGTGGATGAGGTAATCTCTCTCTTAATGGACCAAGTTCTGTTGGTAAGAGAAGCAAACTTACAAGCTCTTCTTCATGTCAGCAAGCAACAATATACAAGCAAGCAGACTTAAAATTAATCCTGTCCTTTCAGTCCTTTTTTATATATCATAAAGAAACAAAGAGGAACACCACCTTTTTCACCCACTCTGCAGATCCCCTGTAAGCGTCCGCAGGAGGCCCGTGTTATATACAATCTTAAAAACAATTTTTTTTCCTGTCAAATAGAAATTTTCCAAGTGCCACTCTCTTCCTCTTCTTCATTATGCTTAGGCTGTAATCTTGTCCCCTTTGCATTGACTCCTCCTCCAGCCATATCTTGAATCCACTACCTTTATCTGAAAATGATAAATGGGAATATGGAGGCATTGTCAAGAAAAAGTTTGACTTTCACCACACTTTGATATATGACGAAAAGGTCAAGGTGTGACTTCTGGTGCACTGAGACCTGGTCTACACTAGGAGTTGAGGTCGAATTTAGCAGTGTTAAATCGATTTTAAACCTGCACCCGTCCACTTGACGAAGCCCTTTTTTTCGACTTAAAGGGCTCTTAAAATCGATTTCCTTACTCCACCCCCGACAAGGGGATTAGCGCTGAAATCGGCCTTGCTGGGTCGAATTTGGGGTACTGTGGATGCAATTAGACGGTATTGGCCTCCGGGAGCTATCCCAGAGTGCTCCATTGTGACTGCTCTGGACAACACTCTCAACTCAGATGCACTGGCCAGGTAGACAGGAAAAGAACCGTGAACTTTTGAATTTCAGTTTCCTGTTTGGACAGCGTGGCAAGCTGCAGGTGACCATGCAGAGCTCATCAGCAGAGGGGACCATGCAGAGCTCATCAGCAGAGGGGACCATGATGGAGTCCCAGAATCGCAAAAGAGCTCCAGCATGGACCGAATGGGAGGTACAGGATCTGATCGCTGTATGGGGAGAGGAATCCGTGCTATCAGAACTCCGTTCCAGTTTTTGAAATGCCAAAACATTTGTCAAAATCTCCCAGGGCATGAAGGACAGAGGCCATAACAGGGACCCAAAGCAGTGCCGCTTGAAACTTAAGGAGCTGAGGCAAGCCTACCAGAAAACCAGAGAGGCGAACGGCCGCTCCGGGTCCGAGCCCCAAACATGCCACTTCTATGATGAGCTGCATGCCATTTTAGGGGGTTCAGCCACCACTATCCCAGCCGTCTTGTTTGACTCCCTCAATGGAGATGGAGGCAACACGGAAGCAGGTTTTGGGGACGAGGAAGATGATAGCTCACAGCAAGCAAGTGGAGAAACCGGTTTTCCCGACAGCCAGGAACTGTTTCTCACCCTGGGCCTGGAGCCAGTACCCCCCAAACCCACCCAAGGCTGCTTCCCAGACCCGCCAGGCGGAGAAGGGACCTCTGGTGAGTGTACCTTTTAAAATACTATACATGGTTTAAAAGCAAGCATGTTTAATGATTAATTTGCCCTGGCATTGGTGGCTCTCCTGGATATACTCCCAAAGCCTTTGCAAAAGGTTTCTGGGGAGGGCAGCCTTATTCCATCCACCATGGTAGGACACTTTACCACTCCAGGCCAGTAGCACGTACTCGGGAATCACTGTAGAACAAAACATTGCAGTGTATGTTTGCTGGCGTTCAAACAACGTCCGTTCTTTATCTCTCTGTGTTATCCTCAGGAGAGTGATATCATTCATGGTCAGCTGGTTGAAATAGGGTGCTTTTCTTAAGGGGACATTCAGAGGTGCCCGTTCCTGCTGGGCTGTTTGCCTGTGGCTGAACAGAAATGTTCCCCGCTGTTAGCCACGGGGAGGGAGGAGGGGTTAGCCACGCGCTTGGGGGAGGCAAAATGTGACCTTGGAACGAAAGCACATGTGCTATATATGTAATGTTAACAGCAAGGTTTACCGTGCAAGAGTGTACCCATTGTTCTATAAAATGTGTCTTTTTATATACCACTATCCCTTTTTTTTTCTCCACCAGCTGCATGTGTTTCAATGATCACAGGATCTTCTCCTTCCCAGAGGCTAGTGAAGATTAGAAGGCAAAAAAAAACGCACTCGTGATGAAATGTTCTCTGAGCTCATGCTGTCCTCCCACATTGACAGAGCACAGACGAATGCGTGGAGGCAGCAATGTTGGAGTGCAGGAAAGCACAAAATGACCGGGAGGAGAGGTGGCGGGCTGAAGAGAGGGCTGAAGCTGAAAGGTGGCGGCAGCGTGATGAGAGGAGGCAGGATTTAATGCTGAGGCTGCTGGAGGATCAAACCAGTATGCTCCAGCTTATGGTTGAGCTGCAGGAAAGGCAGCAGGAGCACAGACCGCCGCTACAGCCCCTGTGTAAGCAACCGCCCTCCTCCCCAAGTTCCATAGCCTCCTCACCCAGACGCCCAAGAACGCGGTGAGGGGGCCTCCGGCCCCCCAGCCACTCCACCCCAGAGGATTGCCCAAGTAACAGAAGGCTGGCATTCAATAAGTTTTAAAGATTTAAACTTTTAAATTGCTGTGTGGCCTTGTCCTTCCCTCCTCCACCATCCCTCCTGGTGCTTCCCTCCTCCACCACCCCTCCTGGGCTACCTTGGTAGTTATCCCCCTATTTGTGTGATGAATGAATAAAGAGTGCATGAATGTGAAGCAACAATGACTTTATTGCCTCTGCAAGCGGTGATCGAAGGGAGGTGGGGAGGGTGGTTAGCTTACAGGGAAGTAGAGTGAACCAAGGGGCAGGGGGTTTCATCAAGGAGAAACAAACAGACCTTTCACACTGTAGCCTGGCCAGTCATGAAACTGGTTTTCAAAGCTTCTCTGATGGGCACCGCGCCCTCCTGTGGTCTTCTAACCTCCCTGGTGTCTGGCTGTGCGTAACCAGCAGCCAGGCGATTTGCCTCAACCTCCCACCCCGCCATAAACATCTCCCCCTTATTCTCACAGATATTGTGGAGCGCACAGCAAGCAGTAATAACAGTGGGAATATTGGTTTCACTGAGGTCTAACCGAGTCAGTAAACTGCGCAGCGCGCTTTTAAACATCCAAATGCACATTCTACCACCATTCTGCACTTGCTCAGCCTGTAGTTGAACAGCTCCTGACTACTGTCCAGGCTGCCTGTGTATGGCTTCATGAGCCATGACATTAAGGGGTAGGCTGGGTCCCCAAGGATAACTATAGGCATTTCAACATCCCCAGTGGTTATTTTCTGGTCTGGGGTCTGGGAATAAAGTCCCTTCCTGCAGCTTTTGAAACAGACCAGAGTTCCTGAAGATGCGAGCGTCATGTACCTTTCCTGGCCATTCCACATTGATGTTGGTGAAACGTCCCTTTATGATCCACCAGTGCTTGCAGCACTATTGAAAAGTACCCCTTGCGATTTATGTACTCGCCGGCTTGGTGCTCCGGTGCCAAGATAGGGATATGGGTTCCATCTATGGCCCCACCACAGTTAGGGAATCCCATTGCAGCAAAGCCATCCACTATGACCTGCACATTTCCCAGGGTCACTACCCTTGATATCAGCAGATCTTTGGTTGCTTTGGCTACTTGCATCACAGCAGCCCCCACAGTAGATTTGCCCACTCCAAATGGATTCCCGACTGACCGGTAGCTGTCTGGTGTTGCAAGCTTCCACAGCGCTATTGCCACTCGCTTCTCAACTGTGAGGGCTGCTCTCATGTTGGTATTCTTGCACCTCAGGGCAGGGGAAAGCAAGTCACAAAGTTCCATGAAAGTGCCCTTACGCATGCGAAAGTTTTGCAGCCACTGGGAATCGTCCCAGACCTGCAACGCTATGCGGTCCCACCAGTCTGTGCTTGTTTCCCGAGCCCAGAATCGGCATTCCACCACATGAACCTGCCCCATTAGCACCATGATGCGCACATTGCCAGGGCCCATGCTTTGAGAGAAGTCTGTGTCCATGTCCTCATCGCTCTCGTCACCGCGCCGACGTCACCTACTCGCCCGGTATCACTTTGCCAGGTTCTGGTGCTGCATATACTGCTGGATAATGCGTGTGGTGTTTAATGTGCTCCTAATTGCCAAAGTGAGCTGAGCGGCCTCCATGCTTGCCTTGGTATGGCGTCCGCACAGAAAAAAGGCGCAGAACAATTGTCTGCCGTTGCCCTGATGGAGGGAGGGACAACTGACGACATGGCTTACAGGGTTGGCTTACAGGGAATTAAAATCAACAAAGGGGGTGGCTTTGCGAGAAACTGAATGGCCCCCTCAAGGATAGAACTCAAAACTGGGTTTAGCAGGCCGTTGAGCAGAGGGAGGGAGGGAGGAGAAAATGAATACAAAACGAATCAGGTCTATTTCTTGTTTTGAGCCACTTCATCTATCTTTATACATCTTGCTGGCAGCAGACTGTGCAGTACGACCGCTAGCCATCGTCAACACCTGGGTGCTCGGCAGAAGACGGTGCAGTATGACTACTGGCCATCGTCTTCTGCTGGCTGCTGATTAAAAGACAGTGCACTGCCGGTAGGACTCAATCGCCATGAGACGAAACAAGGGAAATGACCTGGCTGAGTCACTCCCATGTTTGCCCAGGCACCCGGTTAAAAGAGCACCCAGGACTACGTCGACGACGGCTACCAGTCATACTGCACTGTCTGCTGCCAAAAGGCAATAAACTGCTGCTGTGTAGCAATGCAGTACCGCGTCTGCCAGCACCCAGGAGACATACGGTGACGGTTAGCTGAGCGGGCTCCATGCTTGCCATGGTATGGCGTCTGCACAGGTAACTCAAGAAAAAAGGCGCAAAATGATTGTCTGCCCTGACTTTCACGGAGGGAGGGAGGGAACGGGGGCCTGACGATGTGTACCCAGAACCACCCGCAACAACGTTTTAGCCCCATCAGGCACTGCGATTTCTACCCAGAATTCAAATGGACGGGGGAGACTGCGGGAACTGTGGGATAGCTACCCACAGTGCAACACTCCGGAAGTCGACGGTTGCCTCGGTACTGTGGACACACTCCACCGACTACATGCACTTAGAGCATTTGTGTGGGGACACACACAATCTACTGTATAAAAACGCTTTCTACAAAACCGACTTCTATAAATTCTACCTAATTTCGTAGTGTAGACATACCCTAAGAGAGCTGTTTGTGCACAAAGGTGTCCTTGTTCAGTTAATTGGGGTTTCGATTATGCTGTTCTTGGAAGGCCCATGATCAGCATAGGGACAACACACCAGCTTTTCCAGGTGAAAGGAAAAAGTCCCTTCCTGCATTTTGTATTTAGTGCTGAGTTACAGAATAAAAATACCAGAGTCCTGAGTCACAGGGCCTATTCTCCCTCTCAGAACTTTTCAAAATGAAGGCCAAAAGAAATAACTTGTCTTAGCTGAACCACATGTTATAGTGCTTCTTCCTTGGGCTTCTGGAGAACAGAAGCCTGACTGGTCCACTTGTTTCCATCTGTCCTCCTTATGAGAGGAGACAAACCTCTTACTGGTTCACTTTGAATGGGGCTTCTTCATAGGGTTGCCAACTTTCTAGTCGCACAAAACTGAACAACCTAGCCCTGCCGCTTCCCCAAGGCCCTGCCCTGCCCCACTACATTCCTTGCTCTCCCCCACCCTCACTCGCTTTCACTGGGCTGGGTCGGGGGATTGGAGTGTGGGAGGGGGTGAGGGATGTAACTGGGGGTGCGGGCTCCGGGGTGGGGCCAGAAAAGAGGGGTTCAGGGTGTGGGAGTAGGCTCCAGGCTGGGGCGGGGGGGGGTGAGGGCACCGTCTGGGGGTGCAGGCTCTGGGGTGGGACCAAGGATGAGGGCTTTGGATGCAGGAGGGGGATCAGGGCTGGGGCAGGGGGTTGAGGCATGGGCTTACCTTGGGTGGCTCCCAGTCAGCGGCGCAGTGCGGGGGCTAAGGCAGGCTTCTTGCCTGTCCTGACTCTGCGCTGTGCCTTGGAAGCGGCCAGCAGGTCCGGCTCCTAGACGGAGGTTCAGCAGGCGGCTCTGCACGCTGCTCTTGCCCCTAGGCACGCCCCCCCCCCCCCAGCTTCCATTGGCTGCCATTCCTGGCCAATGGGAGTGCGGAGTCAGTGCTCGGGGTGGGGCAGCGCGCGGAGCACTGTGGCTCCCCCCACCTAGGAGCTGGACCTGCTGGCCGCTTCTGGGGTGCGGAGCCAGGACAGATAGGGACTAGCCTGCCTTAGCTCCCCAGTGTTACGAATTATACCTAATTGGTCACGCACACCAGCACCGCTGACTGGACTTTTAACGGCCTGGTCGGTGGTGCTGACCAGAGCCGCCAGGGTCCCTTTTCGACCGGGTGTTCCAGTCGAAAACCGGACACCTGGTCACCCTACTTCTTTAAGATAAGATGGTCACCTGTCCTGACTAACCAGGTCAGTAATGAAACTCCTATCTCATTTTTGCCTGGGACAGGGTTGAAAGGCCGCCCCCTCTTCAGGACTGTTTCAAAGATACACAAGGCAAGACTAAGATCACGATTCGCTATGGCGTCTTCAGATTCCTTGGGCCACATCTTGTGACTTTTGTACATTCTGGCACCTTCCAAAGGCCAATGAGCATGTGCTCCAGCTTCGATATTGGGCTGGGGTGTTTCTTGTCTTTAAAGATTTTTTCTTTTTCCTTAATGATTTCTGAAGAGCTTGCGCACTCCTTCACATTGTGATTAACTTATGTTAGGGGGATATCTAGGAAATCATTTGCTTAATTTATAAGTTATTACTGTTTTAGCCACTCTTGATTTCCTATGGAATGAGGAAATGAGCAAGACAGAGGGCAGAACTGGATGGTTAAGCTCATATGAGATATATTGCAGGAGCTCCTTGCACTTATTTGCTGACCAACTTACGTTATCACTTATATCACTACTGACTGTGGCCCAGGGTCCCTCCACAAGGGGCTTACCATGGAAGCAGAAGGATTGGAAGAATTTAGGGTGGAGACATTATGACGTCATATTCAAGCAAACGTCTTCTCCTCAATTAAGCCTCAATGTAGGTTCATCTTGCCACATCTATGTAGCATTCTGCACCTTTCACTTATCGAATGCCAGTTGCTTAACAAGTGTTGAAAAGAGAATCTGCTAGTGCCATCCCTGGTGTAACTTCACTGACAAATTTGGCCCAGTTTTTCTAATAATACTGTTGCAACCAGCATATTTACTTAATTACTACATTTCAGACTGGTGTAATTAACTATGCAACCATAAGCCTTAATAGGTTAATAATTATTAATAACAGCATTCATATTGTGCTTTAACATGTTCAAAGCACTGTACTGAACTAATGAAATATGCCAGGTTCCCAGTAGTTGACAGCTCACTGATTATGCTCTTCCCACTGAAGACAGAATTTTTTTCTATTTTGGCTACTTTAATTCTGGTTCTGATCCTTCTCCCATTGAAGTCAGTGGCGAAACTCCCCTTTGCCCCACTGTTTGACTTTCAGTGACAAGGTATGCTAGCCGTCTGGCTCCCAGGAGGCCCTCAGTCATTTGGTGCAACGCTGCGCAGGTAGGGCCAAACCTCACCACCTAGTTTTCCTACCTGGGCCCCAATCCTGCAAAGACTTCCCCATGTGCTTTAAGCATTGCAGGTAATCACATTGATTTCAATGGCTGTATTCAAAGTGCATACAGTTAAGCACATATGTAAGTCCTTCCACTATCAGGAGCCAGCTCTGGAAAGGGCCAACTGGCTGGAGAACGGATGTAGGTGGGTCTCATTTATGTTACAGTGTCCAGTGCCCGGTATAAAAAAGGAGGAATAGGAAAGGTATGGCTGATGGGGAAATGCTAGTCTCAGAGTACGTCTACCCTGCAAGGGTTCCTGGGGCACAGCTGTGACAGTGCCTCTACGTCATTGTCGTGCGGTAATGCAGACACTTGCTACAGTGACAGGAGGGGTTTTGCTGTCGCTGTAGTAAACCTACCCTCTTCAGAGGCAGTAGCTAGGTTGGTAGCTTTAGGTTAGTAGCTAAATCTTCCATCAACTTAGTGGTATCTACACCAGGGCTTAGGTCAGTTTTACTACATCACTCAGGGGAGAGAATTTTTCATAGCTGAGTTGACCTAAGTTTTAGGTATAGACCAGGCCTCAGCCTGATGGGGGAGCCTGGCTGGCCCAGCTGGCACTCGCGAACGATGAGAATTCTCTGGTCCTGATTCCCCACTGCCCGGCACCTGGTGCAGTATTTACCCCAGTGCATAGTGTGTGTAAAATGTTACCAAATCTGAATGGCAGTGTTTTTATACTCCCTTTGCATGGGGGCAAACTACACAGTGGTGAACCGGGCCCGATGGGTGAGTTCTGTTTGTACCCTGGAAAGGGGAGAACTGTGTGGTGGAGGTTGTTGTTTTGTTTTTTCTGCCTGTAGTCTGGAGACGGGAAGGGGCTGACTGGGGGAATCCTTCTAAAACAAGATGAAACCCCACATCAAGGGAAGAACAGGATTTGGTTGGTTGGTTTGACCTACCCGCACTACAGGCGAGAGGAAACCCACCTTGCTACCTTTTCCTATAGCTCGGCTGGCACTTTAAAAGGTGTCCTGGTGCAGATTATCACCACAGGTTTCTTCTTTTTGATTCCCATCAGAAAACTCTGCCCCTTACAGGGACAACTACTTGGCCCTAATAATGTCCTTCACTCAGGACTTGAACATAGTCCCTCGCTAGAAGGCCCAGATGATGGCTTACTTAGACTTTGTTTTTTTCCATCTTTCCTTTTGAGTTCAGTGACGGAATCCAATACCACAGCTTCCCTGTCACTACTGAACAGCGCATCATGGTCAAAGATGGGAGGTTGGAAGATCTAAGAGAACTAGCACCTGGGATTACCTCTCACAACTGGCGAACAGTTTTACCTCTAACTTGAGACTAGACTCAGCTGTTAGATGGTATCTGGTGAACTTCCCTTTACAAGAGGGTTTTTTCTTTAAGTAGTATTGCAAAAGCTGCCTGACTCCGTGACCTGGTGGTGATTTCAAAGGGGGTAATAAAGTGAAATAAATACCCATTCAACTGCTTTTAGTTATTATGGCCTTGAATCAGTCACTTCATCTCCGTGTGCAATTCAGTTGGAAAGTGAAGTTTAAAAAAAACAAACCTAGCTGGATACCAGATCTTATAGCTGAACAAAAGCTTTCCTGGGTGGGTACATGTGCAGAAAGTGTTTGTAGATATTATATGTAATTAAATGTACGCCTCCATCCTAGTAGGGCTTTTTCAAGAGAGTCAGACAAAGGAGAATTGGGAGGTCTAATTTGTTTGGAATTCTGAAGCGCCTTGGATAAATTGCATCCTCAGAGGCTATTAAATTAACTAAGTAGAGTCATAGGAATGAGAAGTCTTGGATCAGTCATTGAATAAAACATAAGTGCCTGAAGTGTGGGTGTGTACTGAACACCACTTGGTCATGTAGTGCTATCTCTGATCCTTGTTTCCAGCTACTTAATTGCATGGAATGGCAGTTAAAAATACATTAAATACCTTCTTAATAGTCCTTTTCCATGGAAGCAACTGCCATAGTTGCCAAAGGCATGTTATTCGATTACGAATGGGAGTGGAGGTGGCTCATGTGATCATAAACAAGAGGGAAGTGTCCATAAGACAATGCCCCTTAAGATGCGCTCCACACAAGGGAGAGAATTTGAGAGTCCCTGGTAAGATCAGTAATAGAAAATGGACCATCTGTTCCTATTTTTTATCTAGACGTTTGCTAGTTTTGAACCAGCAAAGCTCTTAAGCATGTGGTTTACTTTAAGCACATGAGTAGTCCCATCAAAGTCAATGAGACTTAAAGTTTTTGCTGGATCAGAGCCTATATGAATAACAAGAAAATCCGCAGCTACATTAGGATAAAAATCTGTAAGGACTAGAATAAAACCTTGTATTTCAGAACATAAGCTGACCTCTTACTGCCTGGGGTTGGGAAAATACTGCTTCCTTTGGCATGCAAGGCCCTGATCCAAAGCCCTTTGAAGAGTCTCATTAGGGCACAATTGTCCATTAAGGGACTTGCATCCATAGACTCTTTTCAAAGTGTTTAGAGTAGCAGGAAACACATAGTGCAGCCCAATTGCTGCAAAGGGGAAATGTATTATTGAATCATTGTGTTACCGTCTCAGTTTAATAGTGAAAAGCTGTAATTGACCGAATGCAACTGAGAAGAGGGAGATGAGAAAATGTCAATGGTGGTTACTCGTGAGTCTTGCTAAGTACTGAGATGCTGTCACTCACATAGTGACTTTTAAAGGGCTACGTGTATGTTAAAACAGAGCGGATGGCAAAGGTGGCTCCTTGCACTGCATCAGGTGTTTCTTCTGTTCACACAAATGACAGATCTATACAATTGGAGTATGGTGCACCTGAGCCTATTTCTCCTGTAGCTTCTTTGGAGGTTATTTTTAGACTCAGACTCTCTGTAGGGCATAAATGTCCAGTGCCCTCAGGTACAGTGTAGCTTCTTGAGAAAGTATTACATGAACTGGGCTAGCTGAAAGAGCTTGTGGGTTTTTCTCATAGTTGTGTAAGTCTTGAGAACTGAAGCATTTTTGCAATGAGTGAGTGGAAGGCAGTTTCCAATTCTGTTCTCTGTTTCATACCACAGCTGCAAAAAAAAAAAAAAAAAAAAAAAAAATTCTTTGCTTTCTTTAAAAGGGTGTTGTCAGTAAGTGGAAGCCTCAAGGCAGCAAAACAAATCATGACAAGCATGGAATTCTGCAACTCCACTCACCATTCTGGAGTGGTTAGGTTGATGGTGACATAGGCAGAAGCAACAAACTGTAGGTCATACCCTGTATCTTCTGAGTTCTCCAGTCTTACTCTACTTCATTGAGTCATAGAATCCCACACCTGCTCCTTCTGTGTAAATACCAAACAATGAACTGTTAGGAAGTGTGACTGTTAGTAAATGTGGCTGAAGAACTTAGGGGAAGTGGAGTCTGGTTATCTTGCTGGGAACCTTCCTGATGTGCTGTTAGCAGGTCAGTTTGTCTCATGTTCACAGGAATCTGTCATCCAAGATGCTCAGTGAGGCTTCTGTTACTCACAAGTCTTCAGTGTCTGGAAGCCCAGATAGAGCTTTCTCAGCAGCTGTCATCCTATTGAAAAGGGAGGAAATCTCACCCTGGCTATTTCTTCATCAGATGCCTTCCAATGTCTTTTATTCCTAAACTTATTTCTTTCATAAGTAAAACTTTGACTGAAGGAAGGGCCTTCATATCTTCCTCCCTTTCTTAAGATAAGCACGCGAGCTACATCATGTAAGAAAGCATCTATTGTTAGCTTGCCACCCAAGGTCAAGCTATCTTGGTTCATGCAACCTCTAATAACATTCTCCTTAATGCCATGGACACAAATTATGAAAGCCTGATGGACATTGCTGAGAGTTTTAGCTCCATCTTCCCACTTTCCTCATTTGAGGTGGTGGTAGGGTGCCCCAAACTGGCATAGGACGAGGATTCTGATGGATCTGAATTGGAGGATATCCCAAAGGAAGTACCTGAGTCATCTTGTATCTCTGATAGAGGATGTCAAGGTTCCTTCCCCACTCTGAACTCTAGGGTACAGATGTGGGGACCTGCATGAAAACCTCCTAAGCTTACTTTTACCAACTTAGGTTAAAACTTCCCCAAGCTACAAATTAATTTTACCCTTTGCCCTTGGAATTTCCACTGCCACCACCAAACTTTAACTGGGTTTACTGGGAAACGTAGTTTGGACACGTCTTTCCCCCCAAAATCCTCCCAACCCTTGCACCCCACTTCCGGGGGAAGGTTTCAGAGTAACAGCCGTGTTAGTCTGTATTCGCAAAAAGAAAAGGAGTACTTGTGGCACCTTAGAGACTAACCAATTTATTTGAGCATAAGCTTTCGTAAGCTACAGCTCACTTCATCGAATGCATACTGTGCAAAGTACAGAAGATCTTTTTATACACACATACCATGAAAAAATGGGTGTTTACCACTACAAAAGGTTTTCTCTCCCCCCACCTCACTCTCCTGTTGGTAATAGCTTATCTAAAGTGATCACTCTCCTTACAATGTGTATGATAATCAAGGTGGGCCATTTCCAGCACAAATCCAGGGTTTAACAAGAACGTTGGGGGGTGGGGGGAATTCCACCATGATTTCAACAATTTCCATCCCACCATCAACCTCAGCCTGGTCCAGTCCCCACAAGAGGTCCACTTCCTGGACACTACAGTGCTAATAAACGATGGTCACATAAACACCATCCTATACCGGAAACCTACTGACCACTATTCCTACCTACATGCCTCCAGCCTTCACCCTGACCATACCACACAATCCATTGTCTACAGCCAAGCTCTGCGATACAACCGCATTTGCTCCAGCCCCTCAGACAGAGACAAACACCTACAAGATCTCTATCAAGCATTCTTACAACTACAACACCCACCTGCGGAAGTGAAGAAACAGATTGATAGAGCCAGAAGAGTTCCCAGAAGTCACCTACTACAGGACAGGCCTAACAAAGAAAATAACAGAACGCCACTAGCCGTCACCTTCACCCCCCAACTAAAACCCCTCCAATGCATTATTAAGGATCTACAACCTATCCTGAAGAATGACCCAACACTCTCACAAATCTTGGGAGACAGGCCAGTCCTTGCCTACAGACAGCCCCCCAACCTGAAGCAAATACTCACCTGCAACTACACACCACACCACAGAACCACTAACCCAGGAACCTATCCTTGCAACAAAGCCCGTTGCCAGCTGTGCCCACATATCTATTCAGGGGACACCATCACAGGGCCTAATAACATCAGCCACAATATCAGAGGCTCGTTCACCTGCACATCCACCAATGTGATATATGCCATCATGTGCGAGCAATGCCCCTCTGCCATGGACAAACTGGACAGTCTCTACGTAAAAGAATAAATGGACACAAATCAGATGTCAAGAACTATAACATTCATAAACCAGTCGGAGAACACTTCAATCTCTCTGGTCACGCAATTACAGACATGAAAGTTGCGATATTACAACAGAAAAACTTCAAATCCAGACTCCAGCGAGAGACTGTTGAATTGGAATTCATTTGCAAATTGGATACTATTAACTTAGGCTTGAATAGAGACTGGGAGTGGCTAAGTCATTATGCAAGGTAACTTATTTCACCTTGTTTTTTCCTACCCGCCCCCCCAGACGTTCTTGTTAAACCCTGGATTTGTGCTGGAAATGGCCCACTTTGATTATCATACACATTGTAAGGAGAGTGATCACTTTAGATAAGCTATTACCAACAGGAGAGTGGGTGGGGGGAGAGAAAACCTTTTGTAGTGGTAAACACCCATTTTTTCATGGTTTGTGTGTATAAAAAGATCTTTTGTACTTTCCACAGTATGCATCCGATGAAGTGAGCTGTAGCTCACGAAAGCTTATGCTCAAATAAATTGGTTAGTCTCTAAGGTGCCACAAGTACTCCTTTTCTTCCTGGGGAAGGTTTGGTAAAAATCCTCACCAATTTGCATAGGTGACCACAGACCCAAACCCTTGGATCCTAGAACAATGAAAAAGCATTCAGTTTTCTTACAAGAAGACTTTTAATAGAAGTAAAGGAATCACCTCTGTAAAATCAGGATGGTAGATACCTTACAGGGTAATAAGATTCAAAACATAGAGAATCCCTCTAGGCAAAACCTTTAAGTTACAAAAAAGACACACAGACAGGGATAGTCATTCTATTCAGCACAGTTTTTTTTCTCAGCCATTTAAAGAAATCATAATCTAACACATACCTAGCTAGATTACTTACTAAAAGTTCTAAGACTCCATTCCTGTTCTGTCCCTGGCAAAAGCAGAATACAGACAGACACAGACCCTTTGTTTCTCTCCCCCCTCCCAGCTTTTGAAAGTATCTTGTCTCCTCATTGGTCATTTTGGTCAGGTGCCAGTGAGGTTACCTTTAGCTTCTTAACCCTTTACAGGTGAGAGGATTTTTCCTCTGGCCAGGAGGGATTTTAAAGAGGTTTACCCTTCCCTTTATATTTATGACAGAGGACTTGCAGTTCCTATGTAGGAATATCACCAGCATTCTTAGAAGACCTTCACCTCACCGGCTATCTCTGGGGAGCTTGCCTTCATCTTGGCAGAGTAGGACTCTGACTTGATTCCCCCCCCCGCCCCCCACTCTCCGTCAATGCATTCAGTTACACCCGGGCAATGCCTGAAATTGCATTGCCCTTGCTACCAACTTAGCCAAGTTCTACCAGCACTTTGCTGCCAAAGCAAAACTCTGACCTTCAGCCCTAAGGTATATTCAGCAGTGACCTCCCTCCCTTTTGAAGGGCATGCTGTTCCAGAAACCTATTGGAAAAGAAATCAGGTCCTTAGCAGAATGACAGGGAGAACTTGTGGCCTCCTCTGTGAAAGTTTCTCATAAGTTGTGTCTTGGAACCTTAGATGTAAGGCACAGATAACGTGTCAAGTTATATCTTGATTTAATTTTTAAAGGATGCCTTTTTCTCTCTCTTTTTACTCTGTTTAGCCATGGTGGTGTTGTTTCTGGTCCTTTTTTTATTTGGGGTATACTTAATTTAATTTGACCCTCTATGGTGGTTTATAAAACATTTTCCATGCAGCTTGCAAGGATTTCACTCTTGTAACGGTTCCTTTTTAAAAAGAAAAGGAGGACTTGTGGCACCTTAGAGACTAACAAATTTATTTGAGCATAAGTTTTTGTGAGCTACAGCTCACTTCATTGGATGCATTCAGTGGAAAATACAGTGGGGAGATTTATATACACAGAGAACATGAAACAATGGGTGTTACCATACGCACTGTAACGAGAGTGATCACTTGAGGTGAGTTATTACGAGCAGGAGAGCGGGGGGTGGGGGAGGAATCTTTTGTAGTGATAATCAAGGTGGGCCATTTCCAGCAGTTCACAAGAACGTGTGAGAAACAGTGGGGGCGGGGGGGGCGGATAAACATGGGGAAATAGTTTTACTTTGTGTAATGACCCATCCACTCCCAGTCTCTATTCAAGCCTAAGTTAATTGTATCCAGTTTGCAAATTAATTCCAATTCAGCAGTCTCTCTTTGGAGTCTGTTTTTGAAGTTTTCTTGTTGAAGTATTGCCACTTTTAGGTCTGTAATCGAGTGACCAGAGAAGTTGAAGTGTTCTCCGACTGGTTTTTGAATGTTATAATTCTTGATGTCAGATTTGTGTCCATTTATTCTTTTACGTAGAGACTGTCCGGTTTGACCAATGTGCATGGCAGAGGGGCATTGCTGGCACATGATGGCATATATCACATTGGTAGATGTGCAGGTGAACAAGCCTCTGATATTGTGGCTGATGTGATTAGGCCCTGTGATGGTGTCCCCTGAATAGATATGTGGACACAGTTGGCAACAGGCTTTGTTGCAAGGATAGGTTCCTGGGTTAGTGGTTCTGTTGTGTGGTGTGTAGTTGCTGGTGAGTATTTGCTTCGGGCTGGGGGGCTGTCTGTAAGCAAGGACTGGCCTGTCTCCCAAGATCTGTGAGAGTGATGGGTCGTCCTTCAGGATAGGTTGTAGATCCTTGATGATGCGTTGGAGGGGTTTTAGTTGGGGGTGAAGGTGACAGCTAGTGGCGTTCTGTTATTTTCTTTGTTAGGCCTGTCCTGTAGTAGGTGACTTCTGGGAACTCTTCTGGCTCTGTCAATCTGTTTCTTCACTTCCGCAGGTGGGTTTTGTAGTTGTAAGAATGCTTGATAGAGATCTTGTAGGTGTTTGTCTCTGTCTGAGGGGTTGGAGCAAATGCGGTTGTATCGTAGAGCTTGGCTGTAGACAATGGATCATGTGGTGTGGTCTGGATGAAAGCTGGAGGCATGTAGGTAAGTATAGCGGTCAGTATGTTTCCGGTATAGGGTGGTGTTTATGTGACCATCGTTTATTAGCACCATAGGGTCCAGGAAGTGGATCTCTTGTGTGGACTGGACCAGGCTGAGGTTGATGGTGGGATGGAAATTGTTGAAATCATGGTGGAATTCCTCAAGGGCTTCTTTTCCATGGGTCCAGATGATGAAGATGTCATCAATATAGCGCAAGTAGAGTAGGGGCATCAGGGGACGAGAGCTGAGGAAGCGTTGTTCTAAGTCAGCCATAAAAATGTTGGCATGCTGTGGGGCCATGCGGGTACCCAGAGCAGTGCCGCTGATCTGAAGGTATACATTGTCCCCAAATGTGAAATAGTTATGGGTGAGGACAAAGTCACAAAGTTCAGCCACCAGGTTTGCCGTGACATTATCGGGGATAGTGTTCTTGACGGCTTGTAGTCCATCTTTGTGTCGAATGTTGGTGTAGAGGGCTTCTACATCCATAGTGGCCAGGATGCTGTTTTCAGGAAGATCACCGATGGCTTGTAGTTTCCTCAGGAAGTCAGTGGTGTCTCGAAGATAGCTGGGAGTGCTGGTAGCATAGGGCCTGAGGAGGGAGGAGTCTACATAGCCAGACGATACTGCTGTCAGGGTGCCGATGCCTGAGATGATTGGGCGTCCAGCATTTCCAGGTTTATGGATCTTGGGTATCAGATAGAATACCTGAGGTCAGGGTTCCAGGCGTGTGTCTGTGCAGATTTGTTCTTGTGCTTTTTCAGGGAGTTTCTTGAGCAAATGCTGTAGTTTCTTTTGGTAACCCTCAGTTTCTGTTTAACTAGCCTAATGTTTGTGTAGTTTCCTTTTTTGAAGTTAAATGCTACTGTGGTGGGTTTTTTTGGTATTTTCTTCCCTACAAGGATGATAAATTTAATTACATTATGGTCGCTATTAGTGAGGGGCTCAGCTCTAGTCACCTCTTGGACCAGATCCTGTGTGCCACGTAGGACTAAATCAAGAATTGCCTCTCCCCTTCCAGGTTCCAGGACTAGCTCGCTGCTCTAAGAAGCAGTGATTTATGGTGTCTAGAAAT
The DNA here is from genome assembly GCF_015237465.2 of Chelonia mydas. NCBI lineage: Eukaryota > Metazoa > Chordata > Testudines > Cheloniidae > Chelonia > Chelonia mydas. The sequence continues at coordinate 257,567,501 of NC_057850.1, forward strand.
TTTATCTCTGCATCCCGTCATGAGGTGACATGTACCCAGTCAATATGGGGATAGCTGAAATCCCCCATTATTATTATTGGGTTTTCATGTGTGTGTTTTTGTAGCCTCTCTAATTTTTTTGAGCATTTCACAATCACCATCCTGGTCAGGTGGTCAGGAGTATATTCCTACTGCTTTATTCTTATTATTCAAGCATGGAATTTCTATCCATAGAGATTCTATGGTACAGTTTAACTTAAGATTTTTATTATATTTGACTCTCCGCTTTCTTTCACATATAGTGCCACTCCCCTACCAGCACAACCTACTCTCATTCCTATGTATTTTGTACCCTCTTATTACCGTGGCCCATTGACTATCATTGTGTGGCTAGTGAATTGGCACATGAAGGTAAGCCTCCCTCAGGTTGACTGATGAAAGCTAATCTCCCTGGCAAATCACCGCCAGTATCGACTTCAAGGTCTCCATCTTGAACCTGGTCCTCCTTATGAACTTGTTCAGGTGTTAAGTACAACACCGCTCTAGCCTCCCCGGATCTCTTGGGTACCAGAAATAAGATTGAGTAATGGCTGGAAAACATCTCCTCTGCCTCAGGAACTCTCTCTCTCTGTTATACCTATTTGCAAATGATTGTCTGTGGCCTTCTGCATATTCTGCATCTTTTGAGGATTTGAGGATAGTGGAGAAGGGAGAAAACGATGATTCGGACTCTGTGAAAAGTTTGCCATTCCTTTGTCGAGCCACATCCAGGACCAATCTATCCACCATTGAGAGAGGCCACTGGTCCTTGCATTTTAATATCCTCCCCTCCCCCCCCCCCGTCCCCTGGGAGGTGCTTGATGGACCTCTCCTGACTGCAGTCAGGGGTTACTTCTAGTGTTGGAATTTGCATTGAGGAAAGAAGATCTCTTCCCTTTCTGGCTTAGACTTGTTTCATCAGCTTTTGTTGTAGCCTCGCTTTTTGTGCTTCGAGAAGTAGCCGTGAAAAGGATACTTTGGCCTGTAGTAAGGCTGGCTATTCCTTTTCTCACTCAGGCTTCTATAAGGGCTGACTCACACCTGGTTAAAGCTGGCAGATAAATTTAGTCAGAAATAAGTGGTGGGCCAGGGGGCCCCTGGCCGCCTGCTTGTTCCTCCACCTCTGGGCTGCTCTCCCTTTGAGCCCTCTGAGGCTGACTCCATGAAACTTGGTTGACCCTCAGTGAGCAGGGTCCTGTTAGCCTGGCAGCTGTGGAATGGCTGACTGCAGCTTAAGTGGGGTCTGGTTAGCCTAGGCCTTTCCCCCGCCCCCTTCCCCCCTTTCCTGCCAACCTTTCTATTCCTCTGATTGCTCATGAAGTGTTCTGCCAGAGAGGCCTGCCCAGACATGCTACGCTCCCAGCTGCTGCTGCCAGGGACCTCCCTATCCGAAGGGGTTTCCAGCAACCCAGCTGCAGAGCCCCCCTGGGGCTAAACAGCCCCATACTGCTTTGAATCCTGCTTGGTTGTTTTGTTTCCTTGCTGCCCTGAGCAGGAGGTCTGGGAGGTCCATGCATAATTCCTAACTTCCTAAGGGATCGAGACCAAACTGCCCAGCAGGGGGGTGGGGGGAGATGATGAGATCTGCGCTATGCAGGGACGCATGCCACAAGTGGTTGTCTGTGCCACTCCTTGCTCCATCTGTGGTGGATTCGGCCACGCTTGCTTATGGTTTTCCCACACCAGGCCACTGTCCTCTGGCGCAAGCACCTCTGGTGGTTGGATGGCTCTCTTCGTTTTCCCATCATCCTTCGAGACAGCCGCAGCCTGGTTGTCTGACTCCCCAAGGTGGGGAACTCCTGTGGACCTGACGCCTGGGTCAGAGAAGGGGGCCAAAGCAAATCCTTCCAGTCCCAGCGGATGAGAAGGCCGGAGTGCATAAGGTGCAAACCTCTCCTGCTGCACCTTCTGGCAGGGGAACAGAGTGGAAGGGACAGAGCCTTGGTCTCCTCTTTAGACCTTTCTCCGCCATCCAGCGGTGTGGGGTGCACTGTGATAACTCCAGACAAGAGAAACACAGCTTCTTAAGCCCCCCGCCCCTTTGTAGGGTGACCAATATGTCCAAATTAGACCAAATGTTATCCCACATTACTAATTAATGTTCTGCCTATCGCAGTAGGTGCTGGATTCCACTACCCTGCCAGTAGTTACCAGAGGCAGAACAAAACCAAGGGGGTGTCTGGAAGGTGGGGGCTAGTCTTTCATCAGCCATCCAGACAGCTTTGATTCTGTCCCCTACAGCTACAGACAGGCAATGACCCACGCCGAGGACCTGTGGCTCTGACCCTGAGAGAGAATTTGAAAATAATTATTTTTTCCTGTTCATTGTAGCATTTGCCCTTTTGCAAATGTCAATTCCCCCTCTGCTGCCCCATCCCTGTGTTTCCAAGGGAGCACAGAGTCCATCTGGATGATGACTGTTTAGTTAACAACTCACATTGCTTTTAGGGCCTGATTTCTTTCAGAAGTGCTGAACCCCCACAATCCCTGGCTGAAGTCAGTGGCTCTCCTGTGAACTTCCGTCCTTTTTGCCTTTATGAGGCATGAAATATATTGTGTCTGCTCCTCATTGAAACAACATCCATTTGCACCACCTGAGGATCTGGCCTATTCTTTCTTTTGGCCCAGCCTCATCGATTAGTGCCCCACACAATTCTCTGTTTGCTAGCTCATTGCCCCTGCAGAAGAAGCACAAAACATGGGGCTATTGTAGGGTCTGCAGAACTGGTAGTTTGTGTATTTTGTTTAGCCTTGGCAGCAATGTGTTAGATCAGGGGTTCTCAAACTTCATTGCACTATGACCCACTTCTGACAATAAAAATTACTGCAGGACCCCAAGAGGGGGGACCGAAGTCTGAGCCTGCCCCAGTCTCACCGCCCCATGGTGGGGGGGGGGCCTACAACCTGAGTCCCACCACCCATGGCCAAAGCTGAAGCCCTCGGGCATTGGCTTCAGCCACAGGCAGTTGGGCTCAGGCTTCAGCTTCAGCCCCAGGCCCCAGCAAGTCTAAACCAGTCCTGGTGACCCCGTTAAAACAGCGTTGCGACCCACTTTGGGAACCACTGTATTAGATTATAATACATTCTTGACAGGTCAGAAATTGAGTTTAAGGACCTGACATTGACTCTTTAAGGTATTTACCACCTACATTTTTGTGTGTGTATTTCTGCTCTCAGGGCAATGTCTGCTGTGTGGCTACATGTTGGACAATGTGGCAATCAGATTGGCGAGGAGTGGTGGCAGATCCTAACCAGTGAGAAGGTGCCGCATGCAGAGGCTGATAGGTATGGTAACTCTGCAGTTCTAAGGAGGAAACCAGTTTTAAGTTACTCATGAGCCTACGCCTGCTAGTACTTGGAGTCAAATGGGTTAATTGATCCATCCCTGCTCTTAACAGAGGGTAATCTTAGGAGTTCTGCACTCTTTGTGCAACTGGCAGTCCTATCACAAGGCCGCATGCACCCTTGCGGAGTGCTCCTAGCTTTATATTTCTGATAACAGTAAGATCATTGTTCCAGTTCACTTTCCACAGACCATTTTAAATACCAGAATGCTGCAAGGTGGGGCAGAGGGATTAATGCTGTTGATCAAAACCTTCCCTTGCTGGCCTCCGATCAAAGGCAGGTATTCCCCCTGCCAGCATGTTTGAGCCAAGGGAAGGGTATGTAAAACTCTGGGTTTAGAGTCCAAATTCCCATATAAATATGAACAAATGTAACTGTTTCTACCCTTGGATGGAAGTACCCCTGGAACTGCACTAAGTACTCCTGGGAGAATTCTGCGCCACTGCGCATGTGCAGAATTTATGTCACCCACAGAATTCTTTGCTTCCCCACAGAAAAATGACTTTCTGATGGGGAAGCAAAGGGGAGCCACAAGAGCGGTCATGCAGACCTCCCCAGCAGTATGTTTCGGGTGCCCAGGGAAGCTGGCAGAGAGGTAAATCACGGTGGGGCAGGGGGTGGGACTGGGGAAGACCCAGCTGGTGTCTCCTACCCCATGCCAGGCTCAGCTGCTAGTCCCAGCTGGGCTGGGGAGGATAGGACTTCCTCTTCCCCTGCACGGCATCCGGGGCCAGGTCAGACCCACCCCCAGATTTCTCCCCAAGCTGCAGAAAGCTCTGCAAACTCCTCCCCCGCCCCAGTTTCCTACACCCATCACTCCGCAGCTGCAGCAGGAGGTATCCCTGTACAGGGAGCTGTACCCCCATCCACCCAACTCCCATGCATCCAGTCCCGTCATACCCAGACTCTTCCACCAAGCCTCAGCCCCCTGCACTCAGAACCCCCCCCCCATGAGCCCCACTCCCCCTACACCTCGACCACCCTGACAAGGCACCCTCACCCAGATCCCCACCCCACCGACCCCCAACCAGCTGCACCTGGATCCCCACCCCACTGAGCCTCCCTCCCCAGCATCTGGACCCCCCACTGAGCCCCCACACACCCAGACCCCCCTGCCAAGCTCTATACCCCTCACACCCAGACCACCTCCCACTGAGCCCCAACCACCTTCACCAGGACCCCCTGCAGAGTCCCATTTCCACTGCACCCAGAACCCCCCAACAAGGCCCTGTGCATCCAGATCACCCCCACACCCGGATCCCCTACTGAGCTGCCCGCACCCAGATTGCCCCACACAGTACCCTCTCAACCCAAACATGGATGCAGCACACTAAGCCCCTCCACACTTGGATCCTGCCTTGCTGAGCCTGTCTGCCCACACCTGGTACAACTGGCAAGGAGGGGTAGGGGCCTGGGCTGTTTCTGGGGCAGGCCCAGTCCTTGTGCTGTGTCACGGTTGGGTGCAGCCTCACCACTGAGTCCGTGTCCCAGGGCGGGAGCTGTACCGTGATCTCCCACCTCTGTGCAGCCAGTGGCCGGTGCTCCCCAATGCCATGCTGGAGCCTAAATATTTATTTGACAAATAAAATTTGCAGAACTTTGCAGAATTTTTATTTTTTTGGTGCAGAATTTTTAATTGTTTGGCACAGAATGCCCTCAGGAGTAACTGAGAAGTAACAGCTGCCTAGAAAAGAGAAATGGAGAAGATCGAATAGGTCACCCAGCCCATCTTCCCAGGGCAGGGCAGGACTGTTCCTTGAGCTGAGGAAGGATTTGCTGTGGGGATCAGAGTTGCTGGGAGTCCACTTGCAGTGTATTTACCCAGTCGCCTGCAGGAATGGACGCTCTTGAACTCGTGTGCTGAGCACCCTGCTAGGTGGAGTCCAGATCAGGCTTCAGGGAAGGGGGCTCCCCATACACACAGCTCGTGTCCTTTTCAGACATCCGTTTTGCTCCCCCGATGGACAGCTTAGCGCTATCTGCGTGGACAGCGAACCCAAAGTGGTGAGGAAGCTGCAGAAACGAGTCAGGAGAGGGTAAGAGAACAGTGGCTTGTCTCATTCGTTTGAAACCCAGGCTGAAGTCCCAGCGCACGGCTGCCCTGGTGCTAGGTGCCATATACAATAATTAACTGGTACACTAAATAAATCAAATCAGTAGTCCCTGGTGCAATACCTCCCAGTGCGCTGACTGCACGGGCTTACTCCTCCCTGGTCTTTCCTGCCCCCTATAGGATTATGTGTGCCTGGTGGGAGCATAGAGGTTGCAAGGAGCTGGGTTGCATCTTGCGTACACATACATACACACACACACACCCCTCGTACATCCCTGGGGCAAGGGGCCGAGGGAAGTCTAGGCCTCTGTTTGCTTCCCCCTGCCTCCCAAGAGAATCTTCTAGACGTCCCCTTGTCAAGTTGGTAAAACTGCTGAAGAGTCGTGTGTGAAAGGCTCAGTGTGATTGTCCTCCGCACAGATTAGATCCTAACTCTTCTCCCAGCTCTTTTAGGGAGACCAATCTTATCGTGGGGAAGCGAGGAAGAGGCAACAACTGGGCCTATGGTAAGAGTCCATCTTTCAGTTCCCCCTCGCTGAAATGCTTCTGGGTGTGGAAGAAGTCCATCAAGGTTTGAAAAAAATACGTATCTGCAGTGCAGCTCTGAGCCACCTGCTTCCTGAGGAAAGGCAGCTCCTCCCTCACGCCTGCGGCTGCGACCTACATGCGCCATTGTGCTCTGCTGGAAGCAATGGCAAGGAAAGCTGCTCCTCTCTCGTTATAACTGATCAGATTCGGCTGCTGGTGTGCAAGACCACAGCCTATCAGGGTTGTCTCGCTGCTTTCTTGTACTCCCATGTCCACCTGTCTGTGTCAATCTCTTGTCTTGTACTTCAGTTGTGAGCTCCTTTTGTCAGGGACTGTCGTCTTGTTCGGTTTGTAGGGTGCCTACCACAACAGGGTCTTGGTCCATGACTGGAGTTCCCAACTAAATCATCATAACATGTAGGGATTGGTCCAGCTTTGAACAGGGGGTTGGACTAGATGACCTCCTGAGGTCCCTTCCAACCCGGATATTCTATTATAAGGCTGTAAAAACCTTAATACTACTGCTAGCTAATGGAAATGCTCCTTTGGCTCTCTGATAAAATGACAGTCAGCCCACATCCTCCATCAGCAAAACAAGACGAGTAAGATATTCAATGGATATCAATTAGCACTGCTCCAGTGATGCCCCAATGTCTGTTACTAGGATGTCTTTTTCCTTAGTTTGTATTTGCCAGCATGTAGCGCTGTTTGGCTTTAATAAGGTCACAGATCCACAAGGTCCAGTCTAGGCCCCAGCCTGTGACTTCCAGGACTCCAAAACTGGGCCTTCAGGTGCCAGCCAACCATGTCTGTCTCCATGGCTCCCTCCAGCAAAGCCAGACTCCAGCAGTGGGCTTGCCCTGTACCCCTTCCATGCTCCCAGTGAGTATTTGCAGGGACATCAGGCAGCCTTTTCAGAACCAGGTAACAGTGTGTTAGTCACCTGGCCTACAGACTCTGAAAGTCCTTAGGTCAGCCTAGAGAAGCTAAGGCAGCATCAGGGCTCTTCCAGGCAAGCTGCTGCAAAATCCATTTTGGCCCTGTCTCTTTCTCTCTGTTTTGTCTCCATTTCCTACTGTGCATGCAGTATCTCTGTGAGCTCAGCTTTTTACGTGGTCACCTGACACTGTTTTCCCCCTTTGTTCTCCCACTTGAGTGTGTGTGTATGGGGGGGGGGCTTTGCTCTGCTTCTTGTGGGGATGCGCGGGGGGAGAATCTGCTTCTTCTTGGCTGTGGTCGTGAAGTGTGATTGTCCTGGCTGTTGGATCCTCCATTCACCCTTTGGATCCTCCATTCACCTGTGCCGATTTTGTTCCGTTTATTATGACTCTGGTTTCCAACCAGGCTGCTCAGTCAACCCTTCATCCCTTCCTTTTACACTCAGTGCATGGCAATGCAAAGCCCAGAGGGAAACCGAGGTGCACACAGGCCTCAAAAATATTCCCAACATGCCCACATCCATCACAAACAGTAATAAAAAGGCCCTTTTCAGCCCACAGACAAAGCAGTCCTTCCTCTCCCTCCTTGGAGGTTGCTTCTCCTCTCTAGCCCATAATTTATAGAGCCGTGTTTTGGTTTTTTTTAAAATTGCAAGCCTCCTTACTGGGCTTTCAGCCCCCTTGCCCCACCCACCTCCAGCTACAGATAGGCAGTCAAAGCTAGCCCCTTCCCTGCTCCTGTTCCAGTGGTTCCTCTGCATCCTGACACTGGCAGACCTGCGTTTTGGGAGGGACAGTCTTCTGTTCTGTGCCTGGAGCGGCCTGGCCGCGGTAGAGCAGATGCTCTTGATGCCTGCACACAGGATCTGGATTCACCACGCTAGGAGGTAGCTGGAGCTCAGCCTCCTTAGCGTGTTGAAATAAATCCATCCACTCGCACTGAGTGTTGCTTGGTGCATGGCAATAGGGTGGGAGGCCAGGGTGGCTTTAGGCTCCCCTGATCCTGGGGCCAGTGCACCCCAGTGTGTAAACTCCAGGTGTAAACCAGAGTAGCCTGAAGTGGTGTGTTTGCACTGTCTGGCCTTCACTCATCCTGCACTGGAAGCAGCTGTTGCTCTGCTGAGATTAGTTTAGACACAGTGACTCAGATATAGACGATATGCCCTTAATGCAGAGATGAATGAGGTGTTGAATCATTAAAAAAAATCCTTAAGTCGCGTGACCCCAGAAGCTGTCTGAGCACTGATGGCTGAGGTGAGCTCACCTTGGCCTCTAAATGGTTTAATGTTGACAGGATACCATGGCCTGCACTCAGCCAGCGAGAAGAACCTCCTAGAAAGGACGATGGAGAGTCTGCGGAAGGAGGTCGAGCGCAGAGACTGTTACTGTGGGACGGTGCTTTTCCATAGCCTCGGCGGCGGTACAGGAGCTGGTGTGTAGGGACTTTGCCCTTGCAGTTGGTTTTATGTGGAAGGTGCTTGGATACTTCACGGATGGAGGGCTAGGTAGATGCTGTGATGGGAAAACAAGAGAACTTATTTTTTTCAGTAGGTCCTCCCAGGTTATTTTACATTTCCCTCCATGTGCACCGTACAAACTTCCTTCCAACCAGAAGCCTGCTTTACACAGGTGCAATCCAGGGGAGATGGCAGGTAACTGTCCAACAAATTGAGCTGGATTACATTTGCCGTCACATTTTCACTGTTACTCTTGTGGTGTTTCATTGTTACTTGCAGCGTACTTGGTACTCTGTACCTTTCGTGTAAGTGGTTTTCCAGAGGACTCTGACCTACAAAGCAATCCCCAACACTACAAGCTGATGCTGCATATGTGTACCTAAGGTTGTAGAAGAAAAATGGTATTAATTAGAATGCATAATTTGAGAAATATTAGGTAAACCCGAACAATTAGGCAAGCCCTTGTGGGGGCAGAGTTAAGGTTGTACATGCAACTGTCCCTTCCTGGAGGTTGAGTGTTTAACAGGCAACGTTAACATTTTTAACATAGTTTATTGATGGAATTTAAGGTTTTTTTATTTACAGAAAAAGGATAGGAAAAAAAATCTATACTATGGAGATACTTGGTTAGAAACCCTCAGGAGGGTCTAATCTCCTCATGAGGTCCTATGCAGCCTTTGCAAGAGGTGCAGTGAAGAAGAAAGGAACCCCGATAGAGCCTGCCTCATTTGCTGAGGGCTTTCACTACATTCCCCACCCCGCACAGCTCAGTGAGTTTGACATTGGTGCGTGGCTTAATCTGCCTCAGCAGAACACCTTGTGAGATCAGCTAGAGGATGTTTCAAGAATTTTTTTTTATAATGAGGAAAGTATATTTTTCCCCACTCTCCTCTCACTCAAAAGTGGCTCAATCATTACTGGTCAAACTTGCCAGAAAAGTTCACTGCCAGGAAGAGAACAATTCTGGAAGATTTCGGCAGGAAAGGTGAAAGTTCTATTTATACCCCCCCCCCAGCTGAAAACAGGAAGTTAGAATGGAAATGCTTATGCCACCTTAACTATAACAGTTGCTACTATCCTAATACACGGTCAACTCTTACCTACCACCATGCAGTGAGCACCTCCTTGTGGCCACCGGTGGGTGTATTATTATTTCTATTATTGTTGCACATAGAGACCCCACTCCAAATCTGGGCCTGTTGGGCGAGGCACTGTACATACTGTTACCGAGAGACAGTCCCTGACCCCCAACAGCTTACAGTCCAAACAGACAAGGCAAATGAAGGATGGGCAGGGAAACCGAGGCACAGAAAGCTGAATTGACTTGCTTGAGGTCACACAGCGGGTTAGTGGCTGAGCTGGGACTAGCATCCAGGTCTCCTGGCTCCCCGTTCCCATTGGAACACACTGTCTCTCAGGCACGTACGGACAAGACCAGCATGGCGATTGCCAGAGCTCCGTGCGCTAGGCCAGGCCGATCATGTCTATGAACAGGCTTGGGGGCTTTTTTCCACGTAGGCCTCAGTTCCCGGCTGTGTGAAGTGATCCGAGACGAGTACTCCCTGGGTCAGATCCTGTCAGTGACGGTAGCCCCCCACCAGGCTGGCGAGAGCCCTCTGCAGCACTACAATGCCTTGCTGTGCCTTTCGTGGCTCCAGAGGTACGTTCCTGGGGGCTGTGGGAGTTGGGCAGTGACAACAGGTCAGCAGCACATCGTGATGCTACGCGCCGGACGCTGATCACCATTCACTAAGGTGGCTCTTGTGGCGTGGTGGTTCCCACAATGTGGAGCAAAGGCCTGGTCCCAAAGAGCTCGCTGTCTGAGAAATATAAAATATAAAACCTATTGTCTAGTGGGCAGCTATGGAATAACCTACACTAAGTTACACTAACCTGCTTTTCCTGGCAGGTGCTCTTGATGACGGGATGTCACGGCTGGGCCGTCTGACCTAGGGGGTGGAGCAGCAGTTGGGAGCCAGCAGGCAGGCTGGGTCTGGATACCAGGAGATCAGAGTCTGAGATGGGCCAGAGGGCATGCTGGGAGTGAGGGTCAGGGTACCAGGAGGTCCGAGTCAGGCAGCAGGAACCGGTAGTGCAGGGCAGGCAGTCCGTCCTCAGCAGGGAAAACCCAGTTACACAGACAACTTCCTGTTTCTCTGCTTGGTTAAATAGAAGCAGGGGACCAATCAGGACCCGCAGGGTTTTGCCAGTCAGAGCCCAGCCTGGGAGTCCTCTGCCAAAGTTGAGCTTCAAGTTGTGGCAACTCCTAGCAGATCACGGGGTGCTAGGTTGGAACGCACTGGCTTCTAAGAGCCCTGTGGCCGGGGGTTCGAGACCCGCAGCCCCTGCTGCTGGAGTTACTGGTACAATTAGGATATCGAGAAGTGAAACCTGACTGGGCGAGGGAGGTTTTGGCAGGACTACTGAGATGGGGGGGAAGGTCGCAGGTGTAAGGCGCTGGCCTGGCATTTAGGAGAGCTGGGTTCAGTTCCCCCATCTCCTACGAATTGCCTGGGTGGCCTTGGGCAAGACACGTCATCTCAATCACGCCACCTTTCCCCATCCCTTGGTCCTGCCTCTTTAGCTTTCCAGCAGGGGCCGTCTCTGGCTGTGTCTGTTCAGTGCCTAGCACAGCGATTTTGGCTGGACCCTGTGAGCACGCCGCTCATACAAGTGAATGGGGCTTCGCTCCCACGGCCACCTGATGTGCCTCCGGAACGAGCTGTGAGGACTTGCTCAGTCCTGGCCCAGGCAGAAGTCCCACTAACTCCCGTGGGATTCCTGTCTAAGGCCTTGTGGCGGAGACCCCGAACTCCAAAGGGACCGTGACTCCATTTTATGTCTGTCTAGGCACGTTGACGGCGTCCTCCTGTTCCAGAACGATGCCGTGCTGAGGAGGACAGCAGCTCTCCTTGCGAAGAAAGCGCCAGTGTCTGACATGCAGCCCCAGGTCTCCCTCTCCGCCATGAACACCTACGTTGCTTCCTGCCTTGCTGGGCTGCTTTACCCTCTCAAGGCTTTCACCACAGGAAGGTGAACCGAGCACAGATATTTGTCTTCTTTCCAACCGCTGTTGGTGCTCTGCAGATGACGCTAGATGTACTGCAGTCCTCAGCTGGTAGAAATTTAGAAATTGGCATAACTCTATCAGTTACAAGCAAACTGTGCCAGCAGTCACCATCTGAGGATCTGGCCCATGAAATCTAGTCCATAGAAAGCTTTAGGTGAATCCTTTGGCATGGAGGCAAAAACTTCTAAGTGCAGTCAAAATATTCCCAGTGTGGGAACGGAGGGACCAAGGGAGCAGAGATAAATGAACATCGAAAGCAACAGCAGCATGCATGAGTCCTGAACATCCGAAGACCTTATTATTAAACTCAGCCATAGCTAACTGGATATTACAGAATAACTAGCCTGCAACACTCTCCCTGGAAACCAAGAAGCCAGCAGAGGTTGTCCGTGTCTGAATGGGGCAAGAAAGAGGTTCTGAGAGATAAGGCTGCACCACTCAGTAGCTGCTTAAGTATCACCGTGGTGGTGGTAGATGACTGTACGTCTCTCCCTTGCTTTCCAGTGGGATCAGCATGGGGATGGAACCCGGGGAGCTGCTGAGGTCTGTCTGCCCCGTGCCGACTATGAAATTCCTTCACATTGCTCAAGCCTGCGAGAGGTAGGACTGGGGCCTGTCCCCCCACTTGAACAGAGATTCTGAGCCTCTCAGATGAGTCTCATATTCTCACTCTACTTGTCCAGGTCAGTCCGTAGCCCAGCAGCTAGTTTAAGAGACCAGTACAAGACTCCTGTGGAGTCTTAAAACGTGGCCCACCATCAGGTTTAAGTACAGACGCCCGCACTGTGGGTTTAAGCAGAGCCCGTGATGCTCTGAAACTCCTGTGACTGGCCAGGGGCAGCTTGTGATGGGCCATTTGCAGGAGGGAGATTGTAAGTGGCTCGTTGACTAAGACACTGCACAGTCCTCCAGAAGATGAAAAGTTCATGTTGCTGCTGCCCCCAGAGGCCGTCTCCATTTTATCACAAGTCTTGCGATAGCTGGTGTTTCTCTTAAAGCCCCCCCCCCGCGCTCCCGCTGGAAACATGTAGTTGTAAGAGAATCTCCGTTTTCGGCTTGGAAATGGTAAATTTCTAGACCTCATGGTTCTGGAGAAAAGTCTGGAAATATGACCCGAATGGGCTCAGAAAGAGCAGGCAAAGAAAAAGCCAACATTGATTATTTGTGTAGCTTTAAATTCATGAGATTAAAAATAACTCAGGATTTTTTCTCCAGGAGCTTGATGGCTTCTCTACACGTACAGCGGGGCAGCATAATAAAACCACCTCTGCGAGAGGCAGTAGCTATGGCGAGGGGAGAGCTTTTGAGTACTGTCCACACCAGCGCTTATGTCGCTGTAACTTATGTTGCCGGGGGGGGGGGGGTATTCACACCCCTGAGCTATGTAAGTTCTGCCACCATCCGCTGTAGTGTAGACATAGCCTGACTCCCCCCTCACTTGGGGCTGGCGAGACTGCAGATGCACCGCTGCCCTGCTAATACAGCCTGGCAGAAAATGCCTTTCACTAGTCAGGGAATGAAAGCGGCAATGATTTGACCCTGACCCTCCCTCACCCTGTCGTCGTCAATGACGTGGGGGTCTGCTTGTTGTCCCCCTGTCATTTTAGTGATGTCAAAGCTGAGTGGGGTCCCATTTAACTTCTAATGGGCTTGGGCCACTTTTATCTCCCCTTTGTTTGGAAATTAAATGCAAAAACTAAAGTTCTTCTTCGCGTGATTACACAGGTGCATTCCACCCTGGTGTCTGCGCACCCAGCGCACGGCCATTGGAAACGTTTCCGCCTCCGTGGTACCTGTTGGGTGGCTTGCTTGATTGTGCGAGAGGGGACTGAGACCCATGCAAGGCGGGAGCGTTCCCATTGCTGCACTCCCTGATGCTTTGGTGTTACCGGAACATTGCACTGATGCAGCTGTTTGTGCTTTTTTCATTGGAGTTACCTTAGTCAAACTAAGCCCAGGCTCTGCCCCCTAGTTTTTAGTGAAACCGACATGTTAGTTTTCACCGTAGCTCCTGGTGAATTTGGTTTGTTTCTCATTTCGCAGGGGGACAGTATTTTGGGACAGCCTGGCATCGTCCGTTGTGCATTCGTTGCCGCGTGCGTCTCACGCAGGACAGCCCGTATCCTTTCTCCACAAGCGCTGCGTCTTCCAAATGTGCTGAACTGGGGACTCGGGTGGAGGAAGGGGAGAGAACATCAACCAGATAGACAAGTTCCCCTTTACCTGCCTCTGACTTGAGCCAAAGGGCCCTTGGAAAGCCCTGTAGGAGTGTTCTATGCACCTTGGCTGGGGCCGGGAGAAAAGAGAAAGCGAAACCAGTTGTCTTCTAGTTTATTCCTTGCAACCTTCAAGCTGAGATACAGGGTCATCAAGATTACACATTCCAAAACTTCCCAGCTAACTACAGGGACGTCCCCTACCTACCTCCGTTCATCCACCTTGAAGTACATTTGGAAACGTCTAGATTTAAATGCAGACCAGGATGGGACCTCTGGGCACCCAGAAGTTTGCCTGTGGGACTGGTCTCTTTAAAAATCTGATCTGCTGAGAAGATAGAGGTGTGAGCTTGTCCCTCCCATGCCTATTGTCTGTATTATGGGTACCAGCTAGAGCAGTGGTTCTCAAACTGTGTCGGGACCCCAAAGTGCATCGCGACCCCATTTTAATGGGGTCACCAAGGGCTGGCATTAGCCTTGCTGGGCCCCAGGGACGAAGCCCGAGCCCCACTGCCTGGGGCCAAAGCCCAGGGCTTCAGCCCTGAGTGTGTGGGGGGCTCAGGTTACAGGCCCCCCACCTAGGGCTGAAGTCCTTGGGATTCGGTGTTGGCCCCCCTGCCAAGAGCAGTGCGGCTCTGGCTTTGGCCCTGGCCCCCCTGCCTGAGGCTCAGGCTTCAGTCCCCCCTCCTGGTGTCATGTAGCAATTTTTGTTGTCAGAAAGGGGGTCATGGTGCAATGAAGTTTGAGAACCCCTAAGCTAGAGGGCTCCAGCCAAGGCTGGGGACCTGTTGTGCCAGGCGCTGTACAGACACCTAGCAGGTCCTGAGAAGCTGAGAGTCTAGCTGGTCAAGCCGGATGGAAAGGAGTATTATTGTCCCCATCATACAGGTGGTGATATGGACACAACCTTCACCCCATGCCACTGGAGAGGGATCCTCTAAAGCCTTTATAAAACCTTAAAGGTCCCCCACTATTCTTCCCTCTGTTATAACTTCCGTGCCACCACCTCCTTCAAGGCCCCTGGTCCCTGCTGTCACCTGTCCATCAGCAGGGCGTGAGCAGGAAGCCCTGGCCCATGCTTTGGAGTTTGCAGTACTGTTCCTCACTAAGCCCGCGTGTCAGGGTCACTGCAGTGGTGTGAGCTACTCCCTCTCCTCCTCTGCCACTCGCCAACCTCTGCTGGCCCAAGGAGAGGAGATGGGGTACATTCACCCACCTGCCTTGCAGCTTTTAAAGTGTCCCAGAGAGAGGTCCATCTGTCAGGGAAGGGTGATGGAGTGCTGCATGATGCATGGGTTGGATCTATTCAGGCTGTCTGGGATATTTACTGCAGTAGCGTCTAGGCCCCAAGCAGAGCCACTTAGACAGGAGTTGAAATCTGACCCCCACGGAGTTTCTGAACTAGATTTGAGAAGAATATGTCCTAGCTTTTATACAGCACTGTTCATCCATCCATCTCAAGCCCTTAACAAGGGAGGCCAGTATCATCATCCCCATTATATAGCGGGGGAAACTGAGGCACAGAAAGGGGAAAGTGACTTGCCCAAGGTCACCAGCAGAGCCAGGAATAGGACCCTGGTCTCCTGAGTCCTAGTCCACTGCTCTAGCCAGTAGGCCATGAGTCCATTGACTTCCCTGCCCTATACAACTAGATTTGTGATCGAAATGTCCAGCAGATTCAAATCCCAGCCTTAGCAACTCTAGGGTGGGAAGCGTTCAAACCAGGAAAGGAGAATTCTTCCCCACCGGCTGGGGGAAAGCTCTGAAGGTCATTCCTGGATCTGCTTTGCCCTTTGTCCTTAGCTTGCCTTGTTTGCAGCATTATAGCACCTCTGTGCTCGCTGTAGCCCACAGCTACCAAGAGGACACCTTTCTTCTGTCCCGTGACTCGGTGCTGAGGAAGTTGAAGCAAGCCTACCGCTGTGTTCCTTGGAATCCCTTCCCTCTCAGCTGCTGGACAGGTCAGTCTTCCTGGGCCTTCTTCTGTGCATATTGCTGCTGGGGATATGGGACAGGCTGACAAATGCAGCCAGTCTGCAAAGGTCAGACCAGAGTGTGTCACATTCCTTGTGCTCAGGAGAGGTTTTCTTTGCTTTGGAGAAAAGGTCACAGGCTGGGGAAGCGTCTGAAAACCTGCACAGACATCACCAAGTCCACTGAACTCACTGCTGGTCTTGTCTAAGCACTTGCATCTCACCCACCGCCGTAGCATCTGAGCCCCTCAGAAACTCACTTTCATTTATCCTGACAGATGCATAACGAAGGACCGTTCTTCTCCATTTTACAGAAAGGGAAGGGAGCCCCAGAGAGATTAAGGGACTTGCCCAAGGTCTCACAGGAAGTCTGTGGCAGAGCCAGAAACTGGGCCCAGCTCTCCTGAATCCCAGGCCTTAACCCCAAGACCCCAAGGGTACATGAGGAACCAATTCAAGCCTGGTGGAAGCAGAAGCATTGACTTCAGTGGAGCTGCCTCCACGTATCCCAGGACTGAATTCAGCTCAAGGTCATTGTGGGTTTGTCTGCACAGCAACTAGACACCTGCGGCTCGCTCGCTGCTGTGGAGACATACCCTGAGAATCTCTACTGTGCCCAGCCTAGCTGGGTGGAAGGCGGGGGGGCTATGTAGGAAGGCAGAATGTAAATGAGCCAAGCTGGAGTTAACATCCCTACTCGTTCTAAGGGAGCCAGGGGCTATTTGATCCTTGAGGATTGGCCAGTGTCCAAGTGGCTAGAAGCCAGCCCGGGGAAGCAGGTTTCAGCAAGGGCTCAGATGAAGGGCAGTGGGAGGACGCTGGCAGAGAGGGGAAGGGTCCCTGCAGGTGGAAGGGTGGAGGTGAGGGATAGAGATGTGGGAGGACTCTGATTTGGTGTCACTCTAGATCAGTGGTCTCCAACTTTTTTACGTCCAATTTCACTTTTTGAATTTAAGGGCAACCCAGGATCTAGCCCGCCCCTTCCCCAAAGCCCCGCCCCGCTCACTCCACCCCCTCCTCTCTCCCTTGCTTGCTCTCCCGCATCCTCACTCACTTTCACTGGGCTGGGGCAGGGGGTTGGGGTTCAGGAGGGGCATGGGGTGCTGGCTCCAGGGGGGCGCTCAGGGCTGGGGTGCAGCCTCACGCTGGGCAGCACTTACCTCGATGGGCAGCTCAGCAAGGCTAAGACAGGCTCCCTGTATGCCGCGACCCCATGCCACTCCTGGAAGGGGCCAACATGGGGGGTTGGGGGCACATGCGCCGCGCCCTGCCCCTCTCTGCGGGCACTGCCCCCAAAGCTCCCATTGGCCACAGTTCCCCATTCCCGGCCAATGGGAGCTGCGGGGTTGGTGCCTGCCCGCACTGCTCTAGATATGGTGTTGCTTACCATCCCCTGTTGCGGCTTTTCAGAAGCCGTCCTGCAGTGCCCCACGCTGACCGTCAAATCGGAGCAAGTCTCCTGGGGAGGATGTGCCCCGCCGACACAAGGAGCGTAGAGTGGACATGCAAAAGCGATTTCATTACTGCAGGTGGCCATACAGAAACATAACTTCAGTCAACTTCATTTTGTAGTGCAGACTTGCCCTCAGATTCCTTGGGAGTCTCTCAGTGTAGTTCACGGCCACTCAATTCACGCATCCTTGGGGCTTGAAGAGTTAATAGCCATGAGTGGCTCAGGCCTTTGTTTTATGGCTCAGCAGGAAGGGATCTCTAGCTGCCTGGTGCCCCCAGCACTGCCCCAGCTGAAGCACTGGATCATGACTGACCCAGAGAGCAGTGTCACCAGCACCTCCCCTCCAGCTCTTCCCGCCGAGGCCAGAGCTGGGGGGAAGCTGGGCTCTCTAGTTCATTCTGTAGCTTCCCCAAGAACGTGGGGACTCCAGATCCTTGGTCCATTCCATAGTGAGGTGCTCGGGAGAGGCTGACAGAACTAGTTGGTGCTGCTGGCTTTGTGGGAGCTTTTGTCCCATAACTGTAAGGCAGCCCAGGCCTGGCCGCAGCACCCTCACTAGTCCAGTCCTGGGACCCTGCTGAGCGGAGACACCAGGAGCACTGTCAAGTCACCCACATTTGGAGGGAGGTGACCTCAAATTCATTGGCTCACCCTCAAACCTCCTCATTTAGAACATGCATAAGCCCCTCGCACCCAAATGATGCAGTTGTGAGAGGGATTGGAAGGGAGAAATGAAGGAGAGAGGGGACAGTGGGAAGAGATTCGGGCAAAATGGGAAAGGAGGGAGAAAAGGCAGCAAAACTGAAAGCAAAAACAGGTAGGAGCTGCAGTGACCCTTATGGAGGAAGGCTCCTTCCTTCTGACTCAGCTGTTTGCCTGTCAAAAACCGATGGACAAAGGCAGACCCAGCAGCAGGGACTACAGCTGCAGAAATCTCTGAATCCGTGTACTCATTATTAGTAGTGTTACCGTAGCCTCTGGTTACGGACCAGGAGCCCATTGTGCTAGGGGCTGTACAAACACAGACCAACCCTCAGTGTGATGCTGGGAAGAGCCAGCAGGGAAATGCACACTTTTTACATAGAAGTAGGGTCATTAGGCTTTTATTTGTAATTTTTCATATAGACACAAAAAGCAGTAACTCCAGGTTAAGGGAGAGAACGGAAAGCTGCACACACCTTTGCCTTGTTACGTTAGCCAAGCATGTGAAACAGGCCCAGCACAATCAATTCCCCGGTCAATACACTTCTTGAGGCCCTTGTCCAATAGCGACTGAAGAGCAGTGAGTAGAGGCTAAAACCACTGGCGTGTTCATGCTGAGTTTCCTCTCGGACTGCCCTTGACTCTGAGATGGTGCTAGGGGCCAGTGAGGAGCTCCCCTGCTTTACACACGTTAATGAAGCATCACACCACTCCAACGAGGGAAGTATGATCCCCGCTTTAATGAGAGGGAGGTAGAGGAGTGGCTCGTACCCGGTCACGTGGTGGCTGTTTACTTCAGGGGAGCGGGATAAGGCCCTGTAAGATTTCACATGTGCGTATTATTGGAAATGAGGCTCTTGTATAATTCCGTTCTGCACTTTGCAGCAAGACCAGCGTTATGAAGAGTTCTCACCTGCACAGTGGTAGACCGGAACTGTAGTTTAGCTAGGCTAGGTGTTTAGAATGCAGAGGGCTTTCCCCCTCCGGGAATGAGGTAGGTGCCATATGTCCCTTTTAACCCTTTCGGGTGGGAGAAGATCTCTTGGGAACACGTAGCTGGTGAAGGGTTAATACGTCTGGGTGAAGAGATGACCTTCCGTCCCACAGACTCTCTCAACATCGTGGAGCCTGGATGTCACAGTCACTCGCTGACTGTCTGTGCCAACCACAGCAGCTCAGCAGAACTCCTGCAGCAGGTGGTGGCCAGAGCAGAGGCAATGTACAAGACCAACGCCTACCTCCACTGGTACTGGCGATACGGCTGCGAGGAGGAGGATTTCCAGCAGGCCTTCGAGACACTCTGCTCTGTGGCAGACGATTACAGCCGGCTGGGAGAATAACACTGTCTGCTTTGGCACTTCCAGGCTGCTGGCTGTCAGCCTTCCTCCTGAGAGCCCGGAAAACCTCCAGGAAAGATCGCGCCAAGGTCTCTGGGAAAGGGGTGGTTCTGCGTCGAGGGGGATGCTGCTGTAAATCAATACTGTGACACATAACACTAGACAAATAGAATCGCCTCTCAGCCGGTGGGGCGTGAGTGTGTGCGAAACAGACTGTGGGCTCGACTGTCTCTTGGTCCATGGGCCCATGCAGGGGTGGTATGGAGAGCAAGAGCCCCTTCGTGCCCCCGCACAGGCTATCCAGACCTTGCATAGAGGTATAAGGGGGTGAACCAACCCCACCCAATGTGTGATGGGAGGGAAAGGGCTCCCCCGCAAGGCCAGCCAGCACAGCTGAGCCAGCATCGCAGGGGTAGTCATTTACTTTTGGTTTGGATTAGCAGCAAGTTGGTATGCCCCTGGAGCAAAGGGGAGTCGTAGAGGAACCATGCCTTTGCTTCTGGAGGACAGAGGTCATGTGGCAAGGCCACCAAGAAAGCCTATAAACATACCACCTGGACACGCCTTGCCTCGGAAGATCTCACTCACTTTGGGATGGTGACACAAGGCTCTTAGAGATCTAGGGTGTGGGTCCTTCTCCTTAGCTTCGAGCTAAAGCCAAATCCTAGCACCTTCCATAGAGGGGGAGCCACCCTGCATGACGAAGGGGAACAGGTTTTGGTCCCTAATCTGGTCCCTGGGAAACCAGAGAGGAAGCTGAAGCTACGAACAGACAGGGTTACAAAGCAGAGAGATTGAGCAGGTAATTAGAGGGCTGAACAAAAACCCGAGCAGATTTATTCAGGGAGAAGACTGACCTGACTCATCTCCACTTGTACAGCCAGGCAGGAGATGCAGTTACAACGTGCTTGCAATTTGGCCTGTAGACAGGACCTCAGATGTTCCTTAACCAGGCTAAAGGCTTGGACACGTTGCATAGGCAATGTTTGGGGACAGGAAGGGCAACCCCCACCCTTCCATTGGGGCATCTGACAGAGTGCCCCCTGCAGGTTTTACAAGGACCCTGTTATTTGATGTTATGAAGTCCTAGACTATAACAGGGTTCAAAAAAGAACTAGATAAGTTCATGGAGGATAGGTCTATCAATGGCTATTCGCCAGGATGGGCAGGGATGGTGTCCCGAGCCTCTGTTTGCCAGAAGCTGGGAATGGGCGACAGGGGATGGATCACTTGATGATGACCTGTTCTATTCATTCCCTCTGGGGCACCGGGCACTGGCCACTGTCGGAAGACAGGATACTGGGCTAGATGGACCCTTGGTCTGACCCAGTCTGGCCGTTATGTATTTAGCACTAAGCTGAAAGCAGGCTCCAGAACTAGCTCTAGAACCAGCTGTACCAAGAAGCAACTGTGCACAAGGTCAAAAGATGGTTGTTTAAAACCCTGGCCCAACATGATGCCTGACCAGCTGCCTAGTACTGGCTGAAGGTGCCCCAGCATCACTAGGCTGTTAGGTTTTGTCTCTTTCTACTCCCTTAATAGTGTGCCCTCAAGAGGAAGGGGGTTCTCATAGGACCACCTGTGGCTGCCTTCTTCCGTTCTTGGACAAGAATTCTCCATTGGCTGGATCGAGGGCTTTTAGAGTGTCTGCACTGTACACTAAGCCCGGGCTCTGACTCGGGTTTGAGCTCAAGCCCCACTTCCCCGCCCCCCCAGTCAGTCTGACTCGGGTCAGCAGGCACTCGGCTCCTCGGCCCCTGCTAGCAGAGCCCACGTGCTGCTGTGACTTGGGTCCCAGCCCTGTCATTATGCAGCATGGACACAGCTCAAGCCGCAGACCTGAGTCAGAAGGCCTGCGTAGTGCAGTATGGACGCGTCAGCACATCTGGGAGACCCGGTCCAGTAACCGTAAACCCAGGCTTGCAATGCAGTGTGGCTACTCAAGCACAGGCTTGGAAACACCAGGTCCATAAGCCCAGGTCCCACAGACCTAGGCTTAGTGTGCAGTGTAGACAGATGCTGAGAGCCCCTGTGTGCCATTCTGGCCACTTTATCTGGCATCAAGGGGCTGGAGTGGCGGGTAAGATTCTGATGTTTCAGAAGCTCTGAATTCTCTGGGTCCTCCGAAGGAGGCCACCCCACCAGGGGCCTGGCCTGGACACTCCTGGTATTTCTAATGGTAAAACATACGAGAAAGAGAACAACCCTTCAGGCCTTTTCACCTGTCGCAAAGAGGCACAAGCTCGGTTTTCTTTCCTCTGCAGCTCACCGGTAACATGCACACACCTGCCCTGCCAAGGCGTTGCACTTTTCAGAGTCAGGGAAACAAGTTCTCCTAGTTCAATTAACGAACGTGTATTTTATCTTCCTCTCTGGGTGTTGACGACTCTACTGTACCTAGCACTAACCTTCATTCTAGCCAACCAAAGCAATTTGTCACGAGCCCAGTTTTATTTTTTGATAAGTCTCTCGTGGAAACCAATGCTGACCCGTTTTCTGAGGTCAGTTTGGTTCATTTCCTTGTATAGAACACAACGCAAATGGCTCTGTCCTGCACCTGCTATATGACATGGAGCACCGCTGGGGGTTTGTTCTTCACCGTAGCTGTGATGAGTCCAGGTTTCTTGTGCATTTGCTGGAGGGCGGCCATGGCTCTAAAGTACTTGTGCTGATAACAAAAAACAAGATCTAGTTATTAAAATGGCGCCAGGTCTTCAGGCCTATAGTTTAGATGCAGAGATGGTTATCGGAGCCGGAACAACGTTACTTTCACCCGTGTCACGCTTATTTAGAAAAGTTGTCCTCATTGGGAACATGGGAACTGCCAGAGCCCCTCCTAGTCCAGTAACCCATCTCCAACACAGGCCCGTCCCACCTGATTCCAAAGAAGGGGCAAAAAACCCACTAGTGGGCAGTTATGGGATAACCTGTCCCCAGGGTCAGTTTTCTCCTTACCCCCCTCAGCTGAAGGTTGGTTTGGGGGTGTTTGGTTTAGAATCCTTACTACTGTAAGCCTGGATGTGGCCACTACTGTAACATGGTGACCACCACCCAAGTAGCCCTTGGGGTCAGGGGTGCCTCTGCCGTGCTCTGCCCCAGTTTCCCCTTCTCCAGGGCTCCTTAAACAAACTCCACACAGCCTCTCAGCCAATCACAGCCCTTCTTGGGGTTTGGTTTCTTTATTAACACAAAGTTGTAAAACGCAACCACAAAAACAAATCTTCCACCCCCACCTTAAGCTGGGCACGGCCCCTCCTCCCCGAGGTACTGCCCCTTCCTGCTGCCTGAGCAGATGCAGGGCTGGGCTTGTCTTCTTTGCCTTCTCCCAAAGGTTATTTTGCCTGGCCCCAACTCCCTGCATGAGACTCTCTCTTCCTGCAGCTTCACTCTGCAATTCCCTTTCTAGCTGTGCCCTCACTGAACTCCCTCTGATCCTTTATAGCCCCCTCACTTCCGCCTCCTGCTTTTGGCTAGCTGGGAGCACATGCTCTGGCACAAGGGAGCTGTACCTGTTCCAGACATGGGGTGACCAGCCACCCTGTGACAATTACCCATATAGATACAGTCCTTTTTTGAATCTTGCTAAGGTCTTGGCCTCCGTGATATCTTGTGGCAATCAGTTCCACAGGCTAATTGTGCCTTGTGTAATAATTAGTGATATTTTTAAGCACCTAGTATTGTGCGTGTTTGCTACAATATTAAGCAAGTGGATCTGGTTGCAGAGCCCAGGTTCTCTGCCCCCACTGCCTTAGCTGCCCTGGTGAGAACGCTCTGTGATTGACTGTAGGATATGCCCCACCTGATTACGCCAGGCACCATGTTTTCACCAGGTTTCCTAGTTGCTCCCCAGCACAGAGCTGAATATACAGAATTTCCCCGCTGAGCCAGAGAGCAGCTACATCCCGAGTCCCTTCCCAAGCTTTGTTAAAAGTCACAGCAAGAATCAACGTCCACAGTAACTTGCTGAGAGCATCCTACTGCCTGGCGCTCCCAGCCCCTGCCAGGCATGGGAGGGGAAGTCCTGAGCGTCTCTTTATTATGAGACTGCCCCATAGCAGTGCCAGAGCACTAGAGACCAAGCCACGGTGGCCGGATCCTCAGCTGGGGTAAATCAGTGTAGCACCACTGTTGTCACAGCCATTGACACTGGCTGAGGCTCTGGCCCTTGGAGTCATTAGCTGAGGTGATGGGAAGAAATTCAGAGTTCATCCTGTAGCATACGACCACCAAGCGCCAGCCCCCGGGGTGGGAGAGGGAGCGGTGAACGGGGCTGCAAACAGCTCCTTGTGCTGTATAACTGAACAGGGGCCGTTTCGGAGGGTACTGCCGATGCCCCATCCTGCGCACAGTGGGCGTTTACCCCCAACAGAAAATCCTGGCACAGGTTTGCACTACCAGCAGGCGCTGACAAACCCGCTTGCGGCCCGGCACCGACTCACGCTACCTTCTGATCAGTCTTCATTTTGGCATTGTAGAATGAGGTGGAATCTGGACAGGCTGGCAGGACTTCCCCCTGCAGCCGGTCAAACCGCTCCTGCTCATCTTCATCCTGGGAGGAAGAGAAGGCGAGAACCCAGCTGTCACAGGGTGACTGGCCCCTTGGAGGGGGATTAGGGCCAGCCCCACCTGTGCAGCAATTAACTGCATCCCAGCCTGAAGGGGTGGGACTAAGAGGCCAGGTGTTAGCAGGGCCCAGAGATCTGTGGTGGAGGTCTTTGTGGTGAACACCTGGGCGCCAGAACGAAAAGGCTCAAGGAACCACAGTCAGAGACCCTGTGATCGGAACCCCAGGGAGCAGCTTAGTCTCCCGTGGAAAGCCCTGAGATAGGGGTTGAGAGAATCAGGGAGGTCCCTGGGAGAAGGCGAGGGGAAACCTGCTAAGAAGCAGAGCCTCCAGGGAGAAAGCCCAGGGAGGCCGTGCTCTGCCTCAAGAGCAGAGAAGAAGCGGTGCAGGGCCTGCGAGTAGGGGTGTAGAGCAAGGAAATGAAACATAACCCAACAGGGGCAGAAGATTCATTGTTTGGACATGTAACTGGATTCTTTAGTGAGACTTTGGTTACCCTGGAATGCAGGGCCGGATTAACTTTTTGTGGGCCCAGGGCCAAACATATTTGTGGGCCCCCATGGGGCAAGGTGCAGGGGGGCGGGATGGTCAGTCTCCAGAGTGAAGGGCAGGCTGGGGGCAATGAGGCACAGCGTGGCGGGAGCAGCCCCGCTCTGCGCAGCCCAGCAGGAGGGCACTGTTTACGAACCTACAGCTGCCAGAAGCACACTGGCCTGCCCAGCCCTATGCTGCCAGCATGCCCCTTCCCTTGAGGGCAGGCCCGTACCGCACCACACCACCTCCCTGCCCAGTGCCTCACCCTTATGCCCAGCGCCCCCTTGCCCAGAGACCTCCACCACAGATCTCTAGGTCCAGCCCTCACCCCTCCCAGAGACCTCCCCGGCTGGCCTCCCACCACAACTGCACAGCACCCTTGCACACCACACTGCTCGCCCAGCACTCCCCGCCCATACACCTCCCCACTGCCCACCACCTTCCTAACAGTCCCACCATCACAGCTGCACAGCACCCCAGATTCCTGAGGGGATTCTGCACCAAAAAATTAAAAATTCTGCACACAATATTTTAAAATTCTGCAAATTTTACTTGTCAATAAATAAATGTGGAGGCTCCAACATAGCAGTGGGGAGCACAGGCCACAGGTTGCATGGAGGTGGGAGATCACCCTGCAGCCTCTCCTGACCCCACCTTGGGACAGGGACTCAGCAGTGAGGATGCACCCGACCCTGACATAGTGCAAGGGCCAGGCCTGCCCCAGAAACACCCTGGGGCCCTGCCCCCCTGTGCCAGGCCCACCAGGCGTGGGTGAGCAGGCTCAGCCCGGCAGCAGGAGCCAAGTGCAGAGGGATTTAGTGTGGGGGGATCCAGGTGGGTTAAGAGAGTTTTCTGTGGGGCAGTCTGGGTGCAGGCGGCTCAGTGGGAGATCTGGATGCACAGGGGCTCATTGGGGGGTTCCAGGTGCAGGGGCAGTGGGACTGTGCAGGGGATCCAGGTGAAGGTGTTTGGGGCTCAGTGGGGGGGGGTCTAGGTGCAGGGGAGGTGGGGTTCATTTGGGTGGGGGTCCAGGTGCAGGTGGTTGGGGCTCAGTGGGCAGGGTGTCTGGGGGGGCTCATCGGGGTGGTACAGATGCAGGGGAGGTGGGGCTTGTCAGGGTGAGGGTTCGATGGGCCTGCTGAACAGGGGGGCCCCAGCTTCTGCCAAGGGGACGCCGCAGGCTGGGCTCCAGCTTCCCCCCTCCCCTTCTCTTCCCCATCCCCTGCCCCTTCCCCACTGTCCCATCTCCTCCCCACCCCACCCTCTTCCTTCCCCACTGCCTCTTCCCCCTGCCCCCGCTTCCCCCTCCCCTTCTCTTCTCTTCCCCATCCCCTGCCCCTTCCCCACTGCCCCATCTCCTCCCCACCCCACCCCTTTTGTTCCCACTGCCCCTGCTTCCCCTATCCCCTTCTCTTCCTCATCCCATGCCCCTTCCCCACCTCTTCATCTCCTCCTCATCCCACCCCCTTCCTTCCCTCCGCCTCTTCCCCAATCCCCACCGCTCCATCTCCTCCCCAGGCTTGGGGGGCAGAGGGGAACCGCTCCTACAGCACAAGCTGGCGGGGTGGAGTGGGCCAGGGCTGGGTCGCTCCACTTCTCGCTGCCCCGTGAGTGCGGGGAGGGGGGGAAGGGGACATCAAGAAACCAGATCGTGATGATTGGGAGAATGGGTTGACAGCAATGGAGTGTGCCTTGCACCTGGAAAAGAATGTGAACCAGTCACTCCTTGATCTGCACAAGCTGGCAACTGACAAGAATGACCCTCATTTGTGTGACTTCATTGAAAGGGGGAAGGGGCGGAGGGGAGGCGGGGCTGTGGCGGAGCAGGGGTGGGAGGAGGCGGAGAAGGGACAGGGGCAGCTTTTCTGGCCGGGCGATCGGGCTGGCCAGGGCCTCTTCTGCTTCTGGGCCCGGCGCCATGGTAAACCCGGTGCTGCTGGGATGGGATCGCGCTTTACCTGTGACCGGTCCAGAGGCTGAACTACCCAGAACTGACAACTGCAGAAACAGATCAGCTGACAAAAGGGGGGCGACAGAGTGGGACAAGTCCCTGCAATGCTGTGTCCTGACCTGAGGGGGGCGCTCTGCTGGTGAATGCGCCCCAGCCCTATATGAACAACGAAGGATTAGACAGGAGGCTGCAGACGTATCTGCGACAGCAAATGGAAGAGGTGATTCTCTTATCAATTAAGGGCAGTCTAGGCCCTTCACATGAATGGAAGTTAGTCTCCTGTGATACTGCACTCAGATAGTATGATCTTGGGGGCCCTATAAAAGGCGAGAAAGACATGGACTGGAGATGAGAGAGCTCTTTCCCTTTCAGTGCCTGGGGTATATGAGGAACCCTGGGCAGTTTACAGGCGGCCAGTCAGACTCTGACAGGAGGTTCCATCATTTCTCTGTTGGCCGGTCACACCAGCGGGTATAGGCAAGGAGCAACTCCGCATCTTCTCATGGCTGTGCTCTATCGATATCTGCATCCAGGATAACCTGTTCTCCGCGGCAGGCTGGAAGAACGACATGGGGCTTCTTGGAGCAGAAAAAGGACTAATCTGCCCAGTCTAAAGTCTAATGCCACATGTGCATGGTGGGTTTTGACTCACTGGAGCTGGCGGACAGACACCCACCTATGTGTTTATCTGAACAGCCCTCTCCTTTAATGCCCACCTTCTAATCTCTCCTCCCAGCACTTGTCCAGCACGCCAGCATGGAGGGCGTAAGGACAATGAAGAGAAATGTGCGTTTGAAGGATACCCAAATCTGACAGTGATTGGGAGAGTGCTGGGTCAGGTCTCAAGTGAGCACCCTCAGGAATATATTCTGTCTTCTCATGAACGGCTTGGAGAACGTGGAAGTCAAGTTTATGAACAATATAAAGATGGGAGGGGTCAGAAATTGGATGGAGAATGGGCTAAAATCTACAGTATGAATGTCAGAGGGTGACTGGCCCTTTAAAAGGGAGCAGGGGAGGCTAGTGCACCTGTGACTGATTATCACTTGCCCAACTGGGCTAAAGGGAAAGCACCTCTGCCTTATCAAGAGGGACACAGCAGCAGGGGTGAAGGGCTGCCTGCCAAACCCTCCAAGCACAAGAGTAAGGAGAGTGTTTGGGGAAGAGAGGAAGATGCTGAGCCTGGTAAGAAGCACCTGGAGTTCTGGGCTAGAGAAGAAGCTTGTCTCCAGGGCCAGAGCCCTGAAAAGGCACCAGCTGGGAAAAGGTGGCAGGACCTATAATATTAAAGGACGGTGTTTGAATCCTGGGCTAGAGATTCAGCTTGTCTCCATCGAGCGAGCCCTGAGAATGGGTGAACGGGGAGAACTGTAAGGAGGAGAGACTGCTGTTGTCCTTGGACGCTGGGTTTTAGAACAACGTAAATCCTCCTGTTTGGGGGAGGGATAAGGTGACCCTGTACCAATAAAGAAACTTGGGTTGGGCATAAATGCAGATAATCCTGGTGTAATCCAAATCTGGAAACCCTAATTTGTGAGGGAAACACAGGCCCGTAGAGTGCTGCAGAAGCATGCTTGCCCAGAACGGGGCGCTCCAGGGCATTGGAGCAATGGGTTGGAATCATTAAATTAAAATTCAATACAGACAAATGCAAAATGGTTCAAAGCAGGACGAAATGATCAAATACCCCACTATACACCAAAGGGCACAGGCCTGGGTGATGCTCCCACAGAGACAGAGCTGGAGCTTACTGAATAGAAAAGAATAACTCAATGCCTTGCCAAAGGAAAAGCAAAGCAACTGCTGCACCGGGTTGTATTACTAGAGGCATCTTTGTGATGTAAACCTGTAGCATCCAAAGTCAGAGGGAGCTGCAAGGCACATTCTACACACCTTTTGGGCTCGACTCGTAAGGAGGACAAATAGTCCGGGGTTGGAAACCACTCAGGAAGCCTGTGTGGAGAAAGGTTTTGATTCAAAGTTGGGAGCCCAGAGCTAGAAAACACACTTCAAAGAGGTGTTTGGTGGACTGGTAAACAGCACAGGAGAAGCCAGGACATCTGAACTGCTGACTCTAGGCTGCATGACCTTAGCTGGTTTTCTCCTTTAAGAGGTGTTGGAAGAGAAGCCTAGAGACCGGGTAAACCAAGACTAGGTGAGATGAGGTTGGTCCAACTTCTGAATAGTCCTAGAACTAGACAGGGTTACGTTACTTCTAACAGAAGTTACTTTTGATGTGTCTTCTTGTATATGTGAACAGTGAAATCTAGTCCCATTGGCATTATGGGAGTTTTGCCAGTGACTTCAATAGGCGCATTCACTCTGAGTATTTATCCCCTTTGGGCTCTTCTGGACAGAGTTAACACCTATTTTTATTTTTTTAAATCTATCATGATCCTTGTATAAGTATTTGTCTGTAGTTCAACGATAACTAATAACAAACCTGTTTCATTTGCCCTCACTTTATACCTGCTCTTTATACACTGGAGGTGGAGTAATTCAATAGGGAGGGAAGGTGCCTACCACGACTGCCCTTGAAAAACACTCTAATGTGTCTTTCTAGAGCAGTTTGGGAGGTAACGCTTAACTCTGAGCTTTATATTCCAAATAAGGGTACACTTGGTAGCAAAATAATTCCTTTTCAACTTTTCTTCTAAAAAAGTAAACCCGCCAGATCCCCTTGCTATGGTCAGGATCTGCAAGGGTTAAACAGGGAGAATGCAAATATGTAATACAAAGTAACTCCACCCTTCTCAATACTGTTTGTTCTCAGCTGTCATGGTATACCCCAGAGGTAGCTGCATTTCAGTGGTACTGTATGTGTATAGGATGAGACGTGTTTTGAGCTTCTCTGGGATTGGTGGCACCAAGTCAATGTCAAACAACATTATAGTTTTGAATCCCACATTTTAAAAAAAGAAGAAGCCTGGAGAGAGCATTCAGAGGAGAGCAACACTAATGAGAAAAGGGTTGGAGAATGAGAACAGTTAGGAGAACTGCCCATGCTCAGGCAGGAGAAAAGTTCAGGGATTGCATCTCTCTACAGCGGTCTGGCTAAGTGGCAATGGCCAGTAGGTGGAGACATGACAATTCAAGAACTAGGGGTCACCCAATGAAATTAATCGGCAGCAGGTTTAAAACACACAAAAGGAAGTATTTCTTCACACAAGACACGGTCAACCTGTGGCACTCCTTGCCAGAGGATGTTGTGAAGGCCAAGACACTAACAGCGTTCAAAAAAGAACTAAATAAGTTCATGGAGAATAGGTCCATCAATAGCTATTAGCTAAGATGGGCAGGGATGGTGTCCCAAACCTCTGTTTGCCAGAACCTGGGAATGGGCGACAGGGGATGGATCACTTGATGATGACCTGTTCTATTCATTCCCTCTGGGGCACCTGGCATTGGCCACTGTCGGAAGACAAGATACTGGGCTAGATGGACCTTTGGTCTGACCCAGTATGGCCGTTCTTATGTTCTTAATTTAGTTGATGATAGACACTAGAAACAACCCCTCAGTTACTCCCTGTGCCGCCTTGACCACTCGCCTGATTGTTGACATCAAGCGGATGGTCATGCACTTGGATCAATAGATGTTTTGTTAGTGTGACCATGAATAAGAGAAAACAATACCACAAAAACAAGACATGTGCCAGTAGCTGCCGTCTGCTTCCCCCGGCTGGTGTCCCAGTGCTACACCTCACTGACCCCAAAAAGGGCCAAAGCTGCAAACCTCCCTCCTCCAACCAGGACTGGTAGTCCCTGTGACGACAGTATGACACACCGCAGTCAAGCAGGGAGGGAAGGCAGGACTCCCCAGCACAACTCACCAGAGACAGGACTCTGTTCATGGGAATCATTCCAGGTCTGATGTTGCCTCCAGGCTTTATAGCTTCCTGCACATCCTCAGGGATAAGGAAGGACTCATTGTACCAGATTTCAAATTCTGTAAGACAAAGTAGGGGACAATAACCAGGGCTGTGGTAACAAAGGGGGCCAGGTTTGTATTTTTCCTGGCACGCTGCACAATGACTAGACATGCACCTCCACAATAGTCTAAATCTGTACCATAGTTAGTGACCCGAATGGTGCCATCAGTTGAAATATGCTGTTTAGGGCCTGGTCATATTCCTCCACCTTTAAATGGGAAGCAGGCACAGTCTCTGCCCCCTGTGACAGCTATAGGGAACGTGGAGATTAGAACTATCTGAGTGGCCTTTAGAGGTCACTCTTCCTACACAGTGCTAGAGATGAGAAGTTTTCAATCTGACATTTGGAAATTTGGAAGAAGCAATTTTAAGCAGTCAGCACATTTTTGGTCAGACTTCGCCTCCAGTGCTAAATGAGCATCATAGCGCCTTGCCATCCCATAATAGCAACTGAGAATGCACAAGAGGCAGAGCAGCGCGGCTGGAACTTGTTCTTATTTCTAATAATATGCATTTCCCAGGCACACGTCTCTAAAGCCTCATTCCTCTGGCATGCTCTGCCTCAGGGCCTAATCTGAGGGAATTAAGTCCTGAGAAGCACAGTAACCCCCAGGAATGTCCTGCGTTTGTTTTGTGTCCTGGAAAGTATGGAAGAATGAAGAAAGCCAAACCAGAGCCCTGCTTTTCCTAGGCACTACTGACATGACTATAACACCACTGACTTTATACCCTGGTCCGAACGAGTCACCTCGCGTTCCATGAAAACACCAAGTGCGTTCATACGAACGGTCACACTGTTGTTTGCACATTCAAATTAACATAGACATCAGCAGCTCCAAATATGGGCCAAATCCTGATCCCACTTAAGCCAATGGCAAAACCTTCCGCGTGGTTAGGAATTGGCCCTATGTGTACTTACCTGAATAACACAAGGCAGTTGTTTCAGTGTGGGCTGCTCCTGAGAGATGCAAGCTTGTGCCCCGGCATGTTTGTAGAAAACAGAGCTTTGCACAGTTTCCAAATGCTAAGCACTTTGATACATCTAATGTCATCAAACATACTGGTCAAATCCAGGCCCCAAGCATAGACCCAGGCCCAAACTGGGTGCCTCAGATGGGGTGCTGCATATATGTCCGAGTTAACTCATACCAGAAACAAGTGTCATCCGAGTGAGGAGGGTACCAGTGAGGAGGTGCATGCCAAAATGTATGGACCAATGCCACATCCTGCAACACGGGGACTTGAGGCACACCGAACTCTTACGGGCTTCAGAATGGTGCAAAAATTGCAGCACCTGGTTCAGCCTTGGCCCAGTGCTGTGCTTGCACCACAAGCCTCTGTGTCAAACAAAACGATGGGTGAAATCCTGGCCCCACTGAATTCAATGCTTACTAGTTGCATCTCGGCATCTGATCCAGAAGCAACTGTGTTAACATGGGAGGAACAGAATCTGTAGGAGCTAAGTGTCTCATTAGAAATTGAGTAACATATATAAAATATGAGCTGCAATGGTGATTAACAAAACCACATTACAGGGTCACTGGGACTCAAGGGTCCCTGAATTTTAGAGGCTTCCAATTTTGCAGGGGCAAATGATGTCATTTAAATATATGCCCATCTGTTCTGTGAGCACAATGCAGGGCTGAGAGATCTGAGTGCTGTCAAATTCACCAGCGAAAGTACATGCCATTTCCAAACCTCTGGCCAGCAACATGAGTACCTGAGATTAGTCTGTTGCGGCACTGATCCACCAGATGCTTACAGTACTGGACTTCTGCTTTCAGATCCCGCAGTTCATCGAAATCAGACCTGTACTGTTTCTTCAGATCCTTAAGTTTCATGACCAGTAAAAATTCCTCCTCATCAATTATGATCTGTCCTTCCTCATTCACATACTCCCCTGCAGGGTGAGAAGGATGTGACAGGTTCTCATGAGTGGAAGGAGAGTGCCAAAGAACAGGGATCATACATGGAGGTTGACCACACAGCTGACATTTCTTTAGACACACTGTTCTACCCCCAGTGGCATGGGGATGGAGTGGTTACTGAACTCCTGAACTAGCGGAGATCTCAGTTCCTCTTCCAACCCTAATCTTCTATGATACCTCCCTAATCCAAGAGGTACCTGACTAAGAGTGGGCCGATTGGGTTGCCCTGCTAACTCTTGCAAGACAGACTGTGTGAAGGGCTTGCATACATTGTTCCTATTGCAAAACTCTCACTGATGTCACTGAGAGCAGGACTGGCACGTTAAGGCAAGACATTGAAGATAAACTGGTCACCCCGCAGAGACCATTAGCATCCAGCTACCTCCCACATTAAAAACCTCTCCCCTTGCTCATAGTTCCATAGAATCCGAGAAATGTTGGGCTAGAAGGGACCTCGAGAGGTCATCAAGTCCAGTCCCCTGAGCTGAGGCACAACCAAATAAATCTAGATCCTCCATGACAGGCATTTGTTCAACCAGTTCTTAAAAACTACCAGTGATGGGGATTCCACAACCTCCCTTGGAAGCCTGTTCCAGAATTTAACTGTCTTTATAGTTAGAAAAATTTTCCTAATATCTAACCTAAATCTCCCTTGCTGCAGATTAAACCCATTGCTTCTTGTCCTACTTTCAATGGCCATGGAGAACAAAACTGATCCCCACCCTCTTTAGAACAGCCCATCACATATTTGAAGACTGTTATCAGGTCCCCCCTCAAACTAAACATGCCCAGTTATTTTTAACCTTTCCTCACAAGTTTTATTTTTTTAAACCTTTTATCATTTTTGTTGCTCTCCTATGGATTCTTTCCAATTTGTCCACATCTTTCCTAAAGTGTGGCACCCACAACTGGACACAGTTCTCCAGCTGAGGCCTCACCAGTGCTGAGTAGAGCAGGACAATTACCTCCTGTGTCTTACATACGACACTCCTGTTAATACACCCCAGAATAATATTAGCCTTTTTTACAACTGCATCACATTGTTGACTCATATTCAATTTGTGATCCACTATAACCCCCAGATCCTTTTCTGCAGTATTACTGCCTAACCAGTTATTCCCCATTTTCATTGCCCATTTGATTTTTCCTTCCTAAGTGTAATACTTTGCAATTATCTTTACTGAATTTCATCTTGTTGATTTCAGATTAATTCTCTGATTTGTCAAGGCTGTTTTGAATTCAAATCCTGTCTTCCAAAGTGCTTGCAATCCCTCCCAGCTTAATGTCATCAGCAAATTTTATAAGATATTCTCCACTCCATTATCCAAGTCATTAATGAAAATATTGAATAGTACCAGACCCAGGACTGACCACTGTGGAACCCCACTAGATATGCTCTCCCAGTTTGACAGCAAACCATTGATAATTACTCTTTAATACAATCTTTCAACCAGTTGTGCACCCATCTTTTAGTAATTTCATCTAGACCGCATTTCCCCCATTTGCTTTTGAGAATGTCATGTGGGACTGTGTCAAAAGCCTCACTCAAATCAAAATACACACCATGTCTACTGCTTTCCCTCCAGCCACTAGGCCAGTAGCCCTGTCAAAGAAGGAAATTAGGTTGGCTTGGCATGATTTGTTCTTGACAAATCCATACTGGCTGTTCCTTATAACTCTATCATCCTCTAGGTACTTACAAACTGATTGTTTAATAATTTATTCCAGTATCTTTCCAGGTATCAAAGTTAGGCTAAATGGTCCATAATTGTCGGGTCCTCTTTGTTCCCCCTTTTAAAGATAGATACAGTAAAAGCTTTGTTATCCGGCATGTTGGGAGAATGGGGGGTGCCGGTTAATCAAAAATTCTGGTTGGTTAAGAGTTATACTTACCAATGGAACCAATTTTCAAAGAATTAGAATACAATAAAATGAACGAAGTATAAAATAGTTTACAGGTACTCAACAATCCAGTAGTAGTACTGCCCTGCAGAGTGGTTGGTTTCTTGAAGCACTTAGGTGTACACAGGTTAAGTTTTCTATACAGGAGGTTATTTTATGATACTACATATCACTACGGGCAGCGCATGGCATACACCCAGATGACTAAAAATA
This sequence comes from Chelonia mydas, assembly GCF_015237465.2. Lineage (NCBI taxonomy): Eukaryota > Metazoa > Chordata > Testudines > Cheloniidae > Chelonia > Chelonia mydas. The sequence continues at coordinate 257,601,612 of NC_057850.1, forward strand.
CGCTTAACCCCAAAACTATACTGAACATCCTTTAATCTTCCATTGATTATTCAGAAGTCACTTCAGGATCTTGCAGTGCCTCAGGGTCATCATTATCAACTTCAATTATTGTAGATGTAGAAAGTGTAGGAGATGGGGTCATTACAGATTCAGCCCAATGACACACCCTGGAAGCTGCTTTTTTGAATAAATCCTTGATATTAGCTTGTTTGCTCGTCTTCTGCCTCTTTTGCATAAAAGTAGAGTGCAGAATATGCAATTGCACAACCTCCTGGGCAGTATAATAGTCCCAGTTACTAGACTGAACATTTGTATTGGGAGATATCTGAAATGCTGGTTAATAGAGCTTTCTGATTGACAAAGTGCCAGATAACACAGCTTTTACTGTACTATGTTTGCCCTTCTCCAGTCCTCGGGGACCCCGCCTGTCCTCCATGGTTTCCCAAAGATAATCACTGTTGGTTCTGAGACTGCTTCAGCTAGTTCCTTATGAACCCTAGGATGAATTTCATCAGGCCCTGCTGACCTGAACATACCTAACTGGTATCAATATTCTTTAACCTTTTCTCTTCCTATTTTGGCTTATGTTCCTTCCCCCTTGTTTATATTGTGTTGAGTACCTGGTCCCATTAACCTTTTGGTAAAAACAGAAGCAAAATAGACATTAATCACCTCTGGCTTCTTGATGTCATCAGTTATTAGTTTTCCTTCCCTGCTAAGTAGAGGACCTACACTTTCCTTCATCTTTCTCTTCCTCCTAATGTATTTAAAGAACTTCTTATTTCCTTTTATGTCCCTTGCTAGGTGTAACTCATTTGTAACTTAGCCTTTCTGATTTTCTCCCTACATGCTTGTGCTATTCTTCTCTACTCCTCTTTACCAATTTGTCCATGTTTTTGTGGGATTTCTTTTTGATTGTCAGGTCATTAAAGAGTTCCTGATGGAGCCATATTGGCCTCTTACTATTCTTCCTGTCTTGCCTTCGCATCAGGAGAGTTTGCAGTTGTGCCTCTAATGTTTGCCTCTGATCATGTTACTTTAGTGATTTCCAGCTTCCAGAATAAACCAGTTTGTAGATATGAAATACAAGAGTAAAGACCCAAGTCACCAAACTAAGGGACTGATCTTATGAGGTGCTAAACACCCTCATTTCATTATGACTTCAACAGGGGCAGAAGTCACTTCAGGATCTTTGCATTAGCTAGCCAAGAGAGCTCAGCACTTTGCAGAACTGGACCCTACATGAAGATGCTCCTGGTAAAAAAGTTGCCATAATGATTGGGCAAAAATCTCTCTGTGTGTACAGAGGTGAAAACCAGGAGAGTCCAATTAGTGTCGGGGCAGGTTCTGATACCCTCTTTCGCACTGAGCAGCACCTCCCTCCACAAGTGTGACTTCAGCGCAGTGACCTCAATGAGATGACATGTGGAGTAGGATGCGATTCACTGGGAGGTTATTAGAAGGTGGTGCACAGTAAATAAGATTCCCCTGTTCATTTATTAGTGGGCCTGCTTTCTGTCTGGCACTTCCTTTACAATTAGAAAAGCCCTTCTGATCCCCCTGGATCCCTTTGGCTGGCATTAACTCAGTTCTGCTATTTTGCTGCAGCACTGAATGTCCCGACTGTTATGGGTATAAAATCTCAAGCACGTTGTTGCGTTGACTTAGTTTGTTCCATGTCTTATCTATATAACTGAAGGTGCTTTTTCTCTTCTCTTGTTTGGAGTGTTACCTGGCCAGTTCTGAAAGCATCAAAGTGAAAAAAGCCCGCTGAGCCATAAGCATATACAAGCTGTGGATAAGAGAAGAGACACTGAAGTGCAGTCACAGCTTCAGTATTAAATCACTGAGGCCCTGATACATTTGAGAACAAGAATGAAGGCCAGTCTTACGGAATGGGGGACCTACCCTGGAAAGCAGTGATGCTGAAAAAGCTTCGAGGATCATGGTGGACAATCAGCTGAACATGAGCTCCCAGTGTGACTCTGTGGCCAAAAGAGCTAATGTGATCCTGGGATTCATAAACAGGGGAATCTCAAGTAGCAACAGAGAGGTTATTTTACCTCTGTATTTGACACTGGTGTGATTGCTAGTGGAATCCTGTGTCCAGTTCTGGTGCCCACAATTCAAGAAGGATGTTGATAAATTTGAGGGGTTCAGAGAAGAGCCGTGAGAATGATTAAAGGATTAGAAAACATGCCTGATAGTGATAGACTCGAGGAGTTCAATCTAGCAATCAACAAAGAGAAGGTTAAGGGCTGACTTGATTAGTCTGTCAGTAGCTACATGGGAAACAATACTTAATAATGAGCTCTTCAATCTAGCAGAGAGAGGTATAATGGTCCAACGGCTGGAAGTTGAAGCTAGACAAATTGAGACTGAAAATAAGGTGTATATTTTTAATGATGAGAGTAATTAACTGTTGGAACAATTTACCAAGGGTCATAGTGGATCTCCATCACTGACAATTTTTAAATCAAAATTGGATGGTTTTCTAAAAGCTCTGCTCTAGGAATTATTGTGGGGACGTTCTCTGGCCTGTGTTATTTGGGAGGTCAGACTAGATGATCACAGTGGTCCCTTCTGGGCTTACAATCTCTGACTCTATGAACTGCCTGACAGCATACCGGTGTAGCAGTAACAACGAGCAACAAGCTGCAGGACCAGGGCCTGAAAGAATTGACACTTCTTCAAATTTGACGCCTTTTAGAGTCTTATTTCCGTTTTTTTTGTTTTAGAGCGTTTTATGCTTGAGACATTCTCACGCAAACGGGGAGAGTGGTGTTTCGTATGTCAGGGACTGATCCAGACCCACCAAATCAAATAGAATGATGTCTACCCAGAAACAAAGTTACCATTACTCTAGCGTGGTACTAGAAACCCTACATCTAATGGGTTTTACAGTGCATTGGCCTAATTCTCCATTTCATTTCACCAATTTTATGCCAGCATAACTCCGCTGAAGTCCATGTGGAGAATTCGACCCTATATCTTTGTGTTCAGTCTGGCTGAAACTCACTTCAGCTGCAGAAAGCCTGAGTGACTGGGCTCCGTGTGGTTGAAGGGCAAGGCAATAAGGCAGTGGAACTGGCTGCTGAACCAAAGGCCAGGTTGAAGAGCTGCAGCATAGGCCCCTTTGGCTGCCACTCCAGCCTGTGGCACAAATGGTGTCATGTAATCAGGGCCGGATTAACATTTTGTGGGCCTGGCGCCAAACATATTTGTGGGCCCCCATAGGGGCAATGGAGCATGGTGCAGGGAGGTCAGTGCCCAGAGCGAGGGGCCAGCCGGGGCAATGGGGCATGGCATGGCAGGAGTGGCCCCGCTCCGCCCAGCCCAGTGCAAGGGCACTATTTACAAACCGGCAGTTGCCAGACGCACAGTGGCCCGCCCAGACCTGTGCTGCCAGCATGCCCCTTCCCCTCGGGGGCGAGCCCATGCCACGCCACACAGACCCCCTGCCCAACACCCCATAGGTGCTGACTCCGTGGGTGCTCCGGGGCTGGAGCACCCACAGAAAAAAAACCCAGTGTGTGCTCAGCACCCACCAGCAGCCCTGCAGTCAGCTCCTCCCCAGCACTGCCCGCCTGCCGCTGATCAGCTGCTCAGCAGCGAGCAGGGGGCGCTGGGGGGAGGGGAAGGAGCAGGGGCACTCTGCGGGAGGGTGCGGAATGGGGCAGGAAGAAGCGGGGCAGGGGTGGAGCAGGGGCAGGAAGAGGTGGGTGGCAGGACCTTGGGGTCAAGCACCTGTGGGGAAATCAGAAATTCAGCACCTCTGCAACAACCCCCCTGACTCCCTATGGCCAGAGGCCCCCCCTCAACACCCCCTCACAACCTGCACAACCCTACAGGCCAAGAGGAGCAAATGGTGGGCTGGGGGGAGCCAGCAAGCAGAGCAGGTCGGGGCCCCTTCTGAGCATGGGCCCGGCTCCATGGCGCCACTGCAAACCCAGCACTGCACGTAATGTGTTCCAACAGTTACAGCTCAGAGAAATGAGACAAGCTCTCCCTTCTCCCTGCTCAGATCTGTGTTATCCGATCTATTCTATATGCCACTTACCCTGCTCCTCCCTCTCCTTCTTCTGAGCCCCAAGGGCTCCTTTGGTGATGTCCATCTCCTGTTTTATTAGGTTGAGTCTGTGGGTGATCTCGCTTGCTTTCTTCTTCCTGTCGCTGAGGATGGCTTTGTTCTCCTTAAAGATCCGGTTGATCTCACTTCCTCGCTCGTTTTTAAACTCCTCAAATGCCACCAGCTTAGAGGGAGGGGAACTGCGCCAGGGTTCAAAGAAGGAGAAAATACAGGAAGGGTCAGTTGCTCCAGCTTCAGGTTGACTTATTGCACCTGAGTGGACTGATAATCAATGTCTGCAAATTACATCTCTTGGGGCTCTTTCAGAATCTATCGACACTTGCAACATCACAGCGCTCTCACTGTGCTAACTTTCATGCCTCCTTCTCTCCCTGGATGGCTTGGCCTATCCTAGCAATTCATGCTGGTATGACTACACGCTCTTCCGCCCCCCTGAGCGCCACAGTTACACGCACCTAACTCACAGTGGAGACGGTGCTATGGCAGTGGGAGGGCCTCTCCTGTCGAAGGTGGCGTACCTGGGCTGGCGGGAGAAGCCCTCCCATTGGCACACAGAGCGTCTTCACTGAAGCGCTGCACTGGTGCAGCTGCAAAGGCGCAGTCCTTTAAGTGTAGACGAGCCCGACCACTCCAAGAAGGAAGAGTTACTTACACAGAAGCAAAGTTCCCTAGCAGCTGTCTCAGTTGAATCTTCCCAGAAAGTTGGATCTTATGGATCCAAACTTCTGAGTCTTCTTGCCTCTGAGGCCACTCTGGGAACCCAGGGGAGGAGAACCAGAAAGAGGTCAGCAAATACCTATGAGGGTGCTGGTATTTTCTATGGATCTACATATTAGGTTAACCTCCCATGGTATCCCCTAGGGAGCCACGCCCTTGGGCTAACCTCCCATGGTATCCCCTAGAGAGCCACGCCCTTGGGCTAACCTCCCATGATATCCCCTAGGGAGCCACGCCCTTGGGCTAACCTCCCATGGTATCCCCTAGGGAGCCACGCCCTTGGGCTAACCTTCCATGGATATCCCCTAGGGAGCCACGCCCTTGGGCGAACCTACAAGAGGGGTGAGGAGTGTGAATCCATAGAAATAGTGGTTCACCTTCAGAGAAGTCTTCTGACACAGGCAAGTCATTCATCTCTTACCTTAAAGGAGCCTACCCTGTATTGATCCCCTAGAAATTGGGACTACAAAGCTAGACAGAAGCCTGTCAGATGGCATCCTGCCCGATCTTGGTCATGCCTTTATATCCCCACCATGAGAATGGTGATAATACATCCATACCTCACAAGGGGGATGTGAGGCTTAATTAGTTAATGTGGGTTAAGCGTTTGCGAATGTAAAGCCCCAAAGCAGCACCAGCTCTGTTACTGAGCAATGGTAACATTTTAGTAGTTCAGAACAAAATTTTAAGCGCTGCTACTGCTTACTGAAAAACACGTCTAATGGGACTGCTTCCTTTGCTGGCAGCAGGGACGTGTTTTCGACAGCAGAGAGCAGAAGCAGGGTGGATGCCGGGTGCGATGGCTAGAATTTACCCATCAGCTCACTTCAAAGTTAATCGGAGCTAGACCCAGAGCGGGGATGCAATGTCAATCCCCAGTTGGCAAGTGACAGGAATGCCAAATCAAATAGATCCAAAATCAGGAGACAAACCACACTTATGTATTTCTCCACTGAAATGCACACACGAGCACTCCCCATGTATGTGCATGGTGCCCCATTACAGTACCACTGCAAACAGCAAGGTGTAAAAGCAGGAAACCTAGGCCAAAATACCCTGGAGTGAGGATAGCTAACACTACATGTCCCTTTTGCTAAACAGAAACTACTTCCTCAGCCTTGGCCCCTCTGCCCCCATCACAGACCAAGCCTCCTCAGACCCAGCAACTGTGGGCACTTTGTCTGGCTTTGCAACCTTGATGACCCACCTGTTTAGCTCTGCAAATAGAAAGTGCCTCATTAAGGTGAAAGGTTACCTCGGTCGGTGGGAATCCTCCCTGGGCACTGACTCCGAGCGATGTGTTTCAATACTAGCTGCATCCTGCTCCCGTATTAGTCCCTCCTTCACATCCAAATCCCTTGCGGAAGTTACCAGCTGACTCTTTGATGGGGAAACAAAATCCAGATCTTTCCCCAAAACAGGGCTTCCTAATCCTTCCTTCCGGATAGTGGGGCTAAGAGGAAAGAGATGGTTAATTTCCTGCATATGACAAAACTCTGATACTAAAACACGGATCCTAGTAAGGATCCGTGACAATAGAGACAATGGCTTCTGCCCCATTGAAGTTGGCAGAACTTTCACTGTTAACGTCAGAGGAGCAGGCTCAGACCTCCAGTTCTTGAATCCGAACTGGTTTCTGCAGTTCGGATTCAAGAACTGGAGGTCTGAGCCTGCTCCTCTGACGTTAACAGTGAAAGTTCTGCCAACTTCAATGGGGCAGAAGCCATTGTCTCTATTGTCACGGATCCTTACTTGCAAACCTAGAGGGACCTCCCTGAATATAAAATCTGTAGGAATAGCAGCACACACAGGATCAGCTTCTTGTGAAGGTTCCCAAGAAGTCCATTTGCATGCACAGGTTACACGGACCTGGCTAGGGCACATTAAGAGACTGAATATACAAGTGTCTGCTTGGAGCAAGCAGCAGCGGACCCCCATTCACCCTCAATGGAGCCCAGTAGCAGAGTCCAGAAGACTTGGCTTAGCCCCCGGTCCAGTTTAAGGAAGAAGAGTGGAGAGTCTCCTTAAATTGGCCTCCGTGAGTCCGTTCAGCAAGGGACACCCAGTGTGAGATGAAAGAGATGACAATGGAAGCTGCATGTTAGTGTGGAGAAGTACTCGGGCATCAACCAGGGCAGCACACCCCAGCACCCCTCCTGGACCCAGAAACGTGCAGGGGAGATGCCCCCCACTCAGGGGTACTAGGACTGAGGTGGGGCCTCCTTCCCCCATGCAGTCTTGGGGAATAACTGCAAGGAGAAACCAGCCAGAGACTGCCACCAGCAGGAGCAGAAGCAGCTAGAACAGGGGCCTCTGGACTTTCTCTGCCCTGTGCTGATGGGCTGTTTGCTCCAACCCTCCTGCTAGTCTCTTTAGCTCAGCTTCACTCCACATCTGCTCCTCTTACCCTCTCCTCCCCTACCCTGTCCCTCTCACCCCCCTTCCCTTCCCATTTTGCTGATCCCCTTCTAACTATACCCACCCAACAACAAAATCATGCCATTTGCTGCCATTACATTGGTCACTCTGCTGGTGTGTTCTACCCCTTCCCCATCCTGTTCCTGCCTGGTCTAGTTAGGTTGTAAACTCTTCATGGGAGGGATTATCTACTATTCTGTGTCTGTACAGCACCTATCACAATGGGGACCCATTCCTGGTTTATCCTTAGGTGCTACCCGTAATAAACATGAGTAGTCATTTGCAGTAAATCCTGCCCAGACCAGACTTCCACAAAACCAAACAGATTGAGTCTTACGCTGACTGTGCAAAGACACATTCTGAGGGGCAGGTTTGGTCTCTCATGGGCAGTGTGTAATGGAGGCTGGGGGAGGCTAAGCCTCCCCAAATCTCCTGCCACCAGTGGGGCAGTAGTGGATTTGAGACCCCCAGAAAAATCTCCCCCTGCTACAGCTAGGGTGACCAGATGTCCCGATTTTATAGGGACAGTCCCGATATTCAGGGCTTTTTCTTATGTAGGTCCCTATTACTCCCCACCCCCTGTCCTGATTTTTCACACTTTTTGTCTGGTCACCCTAGCTATAGCCACAGGAGGAGGAGCTGAAGGAGCTCTCACTTCCTGTTTTGGCCCTGGGGCCTTGGCAGGGGCACAGAGCTTTTCCGGTCTTCGGGCAGCAGCAGGAAGGGGAAGGAGCGAATGGAGGCAGGGCCTGGGGGGGAAGAGGCAGAGTGGGGGTGGAATGGGGGCAGGGCCATGGGGGAAGGGGTGGAATGGGGTGGGGCTATGGTGGGGCTGTGGGCAGAAGGAGCGGAATGGGGGAGAGGCTCCGGGCTTGGAGCTTCAGCCAGGGGCTGAGGCTGAGAGCTTGACCCCAGCCAGGGCCGAGCTCTCAGCCTCCTCCGCGCCCACCCCAACCAGGGCCATTGTGTGTGTGGGGGGGGGCTAAGAGCAGCGAGCAAGGACGTGCCTTGGCCAGAAGAGGTGGGGCAGAGGCTAGCCTCCCCAAGGAGAAGCTTCATCCGCCGCCCATCGTCTTTGTGACCAAGCCCCAACCATGTATCAACACCAATCCTGGTAGGCCGGGACCTCCTCACTGAAACAAACACAGAATATCATGAGGACTATTGGGGCTGTTTCTCCACAGCCTTCTCCCTTGGGTAGCTACTTATCCCTGTGGGTGTAAAGCAGCCCATAAATCCTTGGTTATGTCACTGCCATAGGGAAGATTTTCATGAGTGGAGAAAGACCTGATTACAGGAGAGGGAACAGCTGTTTTACATGTCAACTCACCTAAGCTGCTCTTTGGCTTTCTTGGCTTTAACTTTCTTCCCGCCGTGTTTGGATAAAGGAGCCACTCCAATCCCAAAGCCCTGTCCATCCACTTCCCCCACTAGATGACCCTCTGCATCGACCAGGCCTGCCTGAAAACAGAGAGGGGTGAAGATGTGAATAGAGAAGTATTAGCCCTGCAGATGTCCAGCTTGTGAGAACTAAATACTTTGCTCAGAGGGGTAAGTCTGTCCAATTCCTTAATCTAAATCCAGATTCACCTCATGGCACCTTGGTGGAAAAAATTGTCTTAAAGGTGAACTGAGAAGCAAAAAAGCCCTTGGAATTATTTTCAGATTCATGTGCTGAATGCTCCCACTAACTAGGTTTGGAGGAAGTAGGGATTTACATCACAGAAATAGGTTTAAACTAATGTTTAAAATTTCTTCCCCACGCCTTTATTAAATCCTATTGTATTTTCTGTTTCTTTGATGATATCCCAGAATGCTTCATTCTGACACCTCACAAATACCAGAAATCTTGCTGTCCTCATGGTTCACTAATAAAATCAGAGAATGACGCACTCTGGGTTATCTTCATTCAACGAAGGAGGAGTTTGCAAGAGGATTTCATACGTAAAATCTGATTTCTGTCAGTGCCTCAACAGCATGGCTAAATAGCCCATTCAGCACAGAAATCTGCTTAACTCACATTTCATTTCTGTTTTCCAAATCAGCTTTAAATTAAAGCCTGGAATGGGGACTGCCTGGAGATTGGGCAGTTTTGTGTCATAATAATACTTCGCATTTCTATTGTGCCTTTCTTCCAAGGATTTCAAAGTGCCTACAGTTAAGCCCCACAACTCTGCAAGGTAGATAATTATTCTTATACCCATTTTATAAGTGAACAAACTGAGGCATAGTCGAAGCATGGAGGTGATCAGCTCAGAAGGTGAAAGTTTCAGAAAGTTAGGACCAACTAAAAACAAGCTGATAGTGAAAAATGTCTTGTATCCTAAGCTACCCAAGGAAATCCACATCTGCCTTTAGGGTGGGGTAAGTTTCCTTTATGCTGCTCCAACAGTGCTAAGGGAGCCTAGTAGGGACAGAGGATCTAACCTTGTATTTTACAACAGACAGACATGCATGCAGGCATTTTTGATGTAATAGTTCTTGTGTATTTTCCTTTTCTCTATTTTATAAACCACCCTGTTAAAATACTCGGCCAGATTCTCTGCTGGTGGAAACTGGTGCAGCTCTATTGACTTGTACCAGCTCTGTTCTGCTCTCATGCCCATCACCATGGTAGCTCAGGGCCTTAGATTTCAATGGTTCCTCTCAAGTAGGGTAGGAAGAATTTGAGGCAGAAGGTCAAGTCCCAAAGCCCTACCTTCTGAGCAGCAGTAATGGCTACAAAGTCACTTTTGTCTATCAGGGTGTATTTGTTTCGTAGTCTGGCTTCCACTTCCTGCTCCTGTTGGCTGGGGAGAGATAACAGGCCTTTTCATTGTGCTCAAGGGAAAATTTCATACAGCCCCAAACTTGTAAATGTGTCACACTTCAAAGGAAAGTCGTGCCTAATATCACCCCTACGTCTATCTCTGCTCTCCTTTCCTCCTACTCCCCCTCCTGCTTCCTGCATTCTTCACAAGCCACTCTCCTTCATGCACCTCTTCTGACCTCCTTCTATTTTCTTCTTCCCACCCTGTCCCTTAGGCCTGGAAATCTCTTCTGTTCAGACATGTATACTTTTCACTAGCTTTTGAAATACTTTAGGGAGCCTTTTTTATGGCCCAGATAACACAACTCCACAGTAGTTTGGTCCTGGATGGTGGAACCATCATGAGAAGACCTGATCTTCTTGCTTTATTTTAGCCCCATAAAAGGATTCCCAGAGGCACAAAATCCATGCAAAACACCAACACAAATACCCACGAGACCTGGACCAGTTTGGATTCCTGTGGAACAGGAATGCCCACCCTGTGACATACTACAGACTTGCCACATCCCTCCTCAAAGCCCAAATCTTCCTGCTGTGACATCATGTTACTTTTGTAACTGTAGTATCTCACCCCTCCTGATCAGACACCAGAGCCCACAACCAATTAATGGAGCCCACCATCCATGGACCAGCCTCATGATCTATAGGTGTCACTGGTTAGCCAGCAGCACCTTTCCCCTGACCAAGCCATCAGGAGCTGGGCTGAGCTTCTCACAACTACAACTTATTGTCTGCATATTCTACAATGACATCACCAGCGGTGTCACGACACCGTGCTGTGCTGTCACAGACAGAAGCTTGGTGGAGAGTTTCTAAATCTCCTTATCTAATGCACACACCCTGGCTACAACATCTTACCTTAAAATTACTTTGAACTGGTTAAATACCTCTTGGATTTGCCTGATGTTCATTATCTGAGGAAGAGATATGTACAAGGAAGATATAATGGGAGACAGGTCAGTGAGCTTGTGGTCACATTCACTGTGCAACGTTTTAAAAAACTTGCTCTGTAAGGCTGGTTCAAATACTAAGAATCCCAGGGCCCCCTTCTCTAGCCTCAGGATACATATAACTCAGCCCTGTATCCTGCACCGGGAGAATCAGGCCCCATGTGGCTATGACCATCACTCATTGTTCATGCCTCTTAAGTGGGCTTTAAGAACAGAGGAATCTATCTGATAGGCTGAGGCAGGTGCCAGCTGTGCAGGTATTGTGTACAACCCCAGAGGTCAGGAATTGTTAGCAAATTATCAGCCAAAGTGTAACACACAACATTACGCAGGAGGCAGCTTCTAACCCTCCAGGCCATGCAGCTCTCTCCTCACTCACATGCTGCTGAGTCTATCTAAAGTACTTATCTGGTTCCCAGTGCCAGAGCATCTGAGCCCCTCACAAGCTTTAATGCAGTGCTATTATCCCCATTTCACAGATTAAGGCCCAGATCAATCAACAGAAGTTAGGTACTTAAATGCCTTTGCGGATCAGGCCTAAGGCACTTACACAGGGTCATACACAGAGTCTGAGACCTAGATCTCCCAAGTGAGTGGCCTAATCACTGGACCATCCTTCCTCTCTAGGAAGTCCTGAAGTACATTCTCCCCACTCCCAGAGAAGCATCCTTCCCTCTAAAAGATTCCATGACCTCACTAGGGACATCTTTTCCCTATAAGAAACTCCTAAGTCCTTCCCTGCTCCTACTTAGACTGACCATCTCTGACCCTAAAAGACTCCCTGGATTCCACAGAAGCCAACTCTCCTCAACCCCCATCAGCTGCAGGAAAATTTTCTGGGACCTTTGAGGATAGGAGAAAAGCAAAGAGTAGAGAGATGGGCTGTAGTGCCCCAGAAGTTCCCCTCTCCCATAAAAGGTGGAATACTTTTCAAACGATACTTTGGGAACACATCTGTTTGCCAGAAGCTGGGAAAGAGCGACAGGGGATGGATCACTTGATGATGACCTGTTCTGTTCATTCCCTCTGGGGCACCTGGCATTGGCCACTGTTAGAAGACAGGGTACTGGGCTAGATGGATCTTTGGTCTGACCCAGTATGGTCGCTCTTATGTTCTTATGACATGGTTTTACCCAGATGGAGAATTCTGACACTGTCTTTATAAGGAAGCTCAAAGCAGATCATCCCACTACGTTTGAGGCCAGGGTGGAAGCCTCCTACAGCTTCCTACTCACTTAAGGGGAGATGAGAATGAGAGGAGAAGGCAGGTGTTCCGAGTTTCCCTGTAAATAACAGGGAAGTGTTCAAAAAATTAGTGCTGCCTTTAATTCTAAATTTAGTTCCTCCACAAACTGATTTCATTTCCTCTAGCTGAAAGAGGCTGGAATCCAGCCAAATATAACCAGCTGAACAAGTTGTACAAGCCCCTGTCAGTTAGGTAGATACTCACATCGATGTCGTCTGTGGCTCCTTCTAGGTACCTGCGGACTTGAGAGTTAATCTCCGCTATCTGGATTTCATTCAGAGGGTCATAATTCACCAGAGAGCGGTTGACCTTGGAATGAAAAGGTGAACAGCTGAACTGCACCAATTTACAATAAGCTGGGCAAATACTAGCCTGACAGTCACCTGGCTGTGCTCTGCCTTGCCACGGCAGGTTTAATTCTTAGACTTTGCTTCTCATCCTGTAGACTGGCTGGGTGCTGGACTCTGGAGTTGGCTGGGAGTAGTGCACTCCCTGCCTCTCCCTTCTGAACATTGGCACTGATGCGTTTGAAAGGCTATGCTGTCTGTCATCCAGGACTCTGGGGGTTAATGACTATGACATGGAACCTTGTGAAATGGGAAATTAACAAGAGGGAAAACTGGTGGGGACCCCTCAGAACTCTGTCTAAACTCAAAGGACTCCCCTGGGGACACAGTGGGAAAGCAAAAGCTTGACAAGCATGGATATAACTGATCCTAGAGATAAATTAAAATCAAGATAAAGCACACACTAAGATCCCCAGCAAGATGGCGTAGAGCAGGGGTAGGCAACCTAGGGCACGCGTGCCAAAGGCGGAACGCGAGCAGATTTTCAGTGGCACTCACGCTGCCCGGGTCCTGGCCACCAGTCCGGGGGGCTCTGCATTTTAATTTAATTTTAAATGAAGCTTCTTAAACATTTTAAAAACCTTATTTACTTTACATACAACAATAGTTTAGTAATATATTATAGACTTATAGAAAGAGACCTTCTAAAAACATTAACATGTATTACTGGCACGTGAAACCTTAAATTAGAGGGAATAAATGAAGACTCGGCACACCGCTTATGAAAGGCTGCGGACCCCTGACCCCTTAGAGAGAAAGCATAGGCAGCAATTAACCGCTGCAACCTGTTCCTTACCAAGCTGTCGTGCATGGCTAGTTCCTGCTTCAGAAGAGCGATCTCCTTCTCCAGATTCTTGACCATCCGCTAGCAGGAAAACAAAAAGATGCCAAGTGACCAAGTGCTACTAGAGAAAGAACTGTCCAAAGCCACTTCAGATTGGCTGCCGGCATGGGTGTAGTTTGGTGGGGGGCAGGGGAGGTGTTTCCCCCCAGAATTGCAAGCCTAAGGCAGGTGTGGAATTTGCCTCCCCATTGGCTGACTGGAGTGGCCCCACACCCAAAATATAGAAGTCAAACTACATCTATGGCTGCTGGATAATGTCTCAGCTGTATACCAACTCCCAGAGAATTCACTGCTGGGCTTACATCACTGAAATGGTGAGTGAGTGATCTGGAAATCACTTTGCCTTAGTATAGCTTCCAGCAGGCAGCCTCCTTTGCTGTGTCTTGGAGCCACCCTTTGTAAAATCATTTTAAGCTTTCAAAGGGAAAGCCACCTGTTTATCTACTCAGTGCTTCACCGATATGATGCCCCCATACTGTGGTCTTTCTGGATTACGTGGCATTGTTTTGAAAACAGAAGGCACAGAGCCCCAGTGCTGCTTTCACTGTAGGCAATGACAGTTTCACCACTGACTTTAACAGGAATGCATTATGCTAGCAGATTCACACTGCATACCTGAGACCAGCATGTCTCCCTAATCTGGACTATTTTAAAGCATTGGCTATTTAGGGGGCAATTCCCACTGAGTTTCAGTGGGAATTGGTTGCCAAACTGCCCTTTGTGCCTTTGCAAAGCTCCCACTTAGCATCCACATGTAATAATCTCATTAAATACATTTCAGTTCTTTTCCACTCAGTTCATCACACAGCGAAAGAAAGGGAGCTGAAGGGGAAAAGACAGTTTGTTGCACAGTCCACAGCCTCATCTGAAAACTCTTGGAGGAAGCTGCTCTATATGGTTCTCTGCTTCCAACGACTGTAGACAGACACGTGAAACCAGGCAGTACAGTACAGCAAGGTTCTCTCCTGCCACGTGTGTTGTGGAGCAGTGGTTCCCACAGTGTGGTCCATGGACCACCAGTCATTCATCGAGCACATGCTGGTGGTCTGAGGAGAGCTGGTTGGACACAAAATTCTAAGTCTCCTCCCTGTTTTAAAGTGCACTAAAAGAAGCTAAAATATATTGATTACTTTTCTAATGTTACTTTTCCATGGGAATAATTGCTGTAGTTGTTGCGGGGACGTTGTGTGACCAGCCGTGGGAAGGGAGGTGGTCTGCAGGGTCTCAGATGGGACTGGAGATGATCCTCCCAGTGGGAGGGAAGGTGTCCATGAGACAGTTTCTCTATTAATATGTGATACACATGATGAAGAAGTTTGGGAAGCGTTGTCTTAATTTTTCCTGGATCTAAGAAAAAGAACCTCCTTCCTTCCATTTCCCCACAAAAATATACATACCTCTGGGTCATATTTCTCATTGATGGCTGGCTCTGTTGTGACCCATTTCATTCTGGTAGCAAAACGGAGAGAGGACAGCTGAAAAACATTACAGTTTGCCTATCAACCAGGAAGCAAGTTTGGGTCACCAGACCAGACTCAAAAACCTTTGCTATTTTAATACTATAGGATCCCAGAAGCTAGAAATGGAAAAGCTATATCATTGTAGGCCACCATTCTACATTATCCCCATTCCAGGAGTAGTTGCTTCTAGATGATTATTCATCTTTAGATGATGACTTTAGATGGTAAATTCTTCGGGGTGAGGACCGTCCTTTCTGCTATATGTGTGTACAGCACCTACCACAATGGGACTGAGGCCTTTGGTGTCACCGCAGCACAAATAATAAAGAACAGTAATGATATCCAATAGCAGAGAAGATTTATGATAGATCATTTAATTTCAAAAAATGTCTAACTCCTTCCCTGGTAAACTGCAGAATTCCTCCCTTCAATACTTTACGGTAGTGTTTTGTTCAGCCCAATTTTAAATGACTCAAGCAATGAGGCTACTACCAACTTCCTGTGGAGAATTATTCCAAAGCCTAAGCGATCTCACCATGAGGAGGTTATTGCTGGTACTAGCATACCAAATTGTCTGTGTAGTTGCTACCAAGGACCAAATTCAGCCCTTATGTAAAGTGGGCTAAGGCCCTGTGGAAATCACAATTTCACAGACTGAGCGGAAACCACAAAATTAGCCCAATACCGTGATTTTTCCAACAGCGGGGAGATGGAAGCAGGCATCTGCGTGCTGGTCTTGTGCTTTGGGTGGCTCATAGTCCGTGGCAGCATCACATTGGAGCAGCAGTTCGGGGGGACCTGGCGGCCAGTTTTATGTGAGGCACAGTAGCCAGCACCACTGACATTTGGAACATGAACAACCTGTTGCTTCAGGGGGAAGGTGGAAGCAGACATCTGCACATGCCAGTCTTGTGCTCTGTGTGACTTGTAGTGCATGTTCCAAGCAGCGGCCGCACTGGCTACTGTGCCTCGCATAAAACCGGCTGCCAAGTCCCCCCAAACAGCTGCTCTGACATGACACTGACATGTGCCAGGCATCACACTAAGCAGAAGACCAGAGCACAAATGCCCGTTTCTTCCTTCCCACTGAGGCCACAGCTGCTTGTGTTCCAAGTGGTGGCAGCGCTGGCTACTGTGTCTCACATGCGTCCCCCACAAACTGCTCTTCCAACGTGATGCTGCGCACTACCAGTTGCGCTGAGCAGAAGACTGATGTGCACAGATGCTCACTTTTGCCTCCCCACCATTGAAAAAACTGCAGCACTTCACAAGGGACTCGGCTGCCATGCATATTCTATGAAAATCAACACTTTATGCGTGGCACTACTGGGCATTTTCAAAAAAAAGATCTCCGATTATAACAGGTCCTTAAGTATAACTATTAACTTCACTGTGTGCTGTACAGTTCCAAATCCATTGCTGGAAAGGTACAAATAATAATAATACCTAATGAAACGATGCATGTTTAGATCCAGACTGAATTTGGACTTGAGTATTTATCTGCATGGGTCTCATTTTCCCCTTGGAAGATTAGCATCCGCAATGGATGGCTTATGTGGCCAGAGAGTGGCCTTAGCAGACTGGAAAAACCAGCCCCATATAGTTCCCACCATGCTGCATTTGATGCAATGTCAAGTGATTTTGTTGAATTTGACATGATACTTCCCTGGGACCTCAGACTAAGGTGCTCTGGATGCTACAATTTAATCATGGTTATTGCTAGCATGATTTTGACTGTAGCGCAGACAGGACCAAAATGTCTTTAAATGAAGGACATTGTTTCTGAAGGAACTCTCTCCACTTACAGTCTCCTCTATCTGAGCAGCTTCACCATAGATATTTGCCACCAGGACTGTATTGCAGTTTCCTCCTGAAAAAGACAGCAAGGGGGAGGAATGTGACTTCCTCTGTGTTGGGTTCCTTCCTGAAGAATTTTACATTCTGTAGTGAGCGAAGAATGAAAGACACATCACGACTACAATGAACATAGCTAGTTTGTAATTTTTCCTTCAAGAAAACAGGAAGGGTTATCGGTGGTGAACATGAAAGATAATGTTCATAAGCATGGTATGGAATGAGTTAACGAAACAGTCAATGTTCTGACTCCAGCCTTCTGAGTTAGTGCTAAGTATATGGCAACGCAAACTGTAAATGGTTGGAGTGGGGTAAAAGCTGAAAGGTGGGATTTTAAAAGCGCTCAGTGTTGGCCTCTCATCTAATGAAATCAGAGGGAGGAGTAGGATTGGGCCAATGCTGAGAGCTTTGAAATTCCACCCTTAATTTGTATGATTTCAGTTCCTTACTGCCGATGTCTACAGCCTGTCTTCAGTTGCTTTCTCTATTCAGACTGTGTCATACACTGTTGTTAAAGTGGATACCTGTCCTACAGATTCCAGATGTAATACAGTTTTTGCATTTGTCATGTTTGCTCAGGTCCTGATCATCCTCAACTCCTGCAGGGCTCAATGAGAGTTGATAGCACCTGCAGGATCAGAACTTTGAAAGGACTGTGGTGTGTTTTTAAAGTATTCTCAGCTGAGAAAAGTTTAGTAACGTTTCTACTGGCTTGACCAGTATGAGGCTTGTGTGTACGTGCGCCTGATGTTTCATTAAGGTAAGAAAAACAGAAACCACTGCTAATTTTTCATATGTTAGACTATTAACTCAGGGCTTGTCTCCACAGTGATTTAGCACATGGCCAGCCAGGGCATGAATCTATCGTGCACTGGCTTGCCAAGCACTAACTGGCCATGTGGACAATGCTAGAGTGCACTGTAAATTCAGTAGTGCACTTTGACATACTGCTGTTTGACATGGGCGCACATCACTGGAATGGTGAGTGATCTGGAAATCACTTTGCCTTGGTTTAGCTTGTTTGAAATGGTAGGCAGTAAAGTGCACTATGGAACTTTTAGTGTGTTATAACAGGGTCCACAGGGCCACTTAGTACACAGCAAGCTACTGCACTGTAGATTCACACTCTGGCTGGCCATGCATTAAATCGCTGTGTAGACAAGCCATCAGATTGACTGAGCATATTTGGTCATGGCTTGATCTCCTCATGAGAACTGAAACCAAGATATTTTCTCATCCCTCTATTCCGATTCCAGGTCCTTACCTAATGAATCCTTAAGGGCATGGGTGAGTTTGCTCTGCCGGAAGGGGACGTGGTCCCTCTTACGATCAGCCAGTGCAATGATAGCTTGCTCAAGGAATGACAAAGATTTGTTGATATACGTGGCTTCTTTCAGAACCTGCCCCTCGGACTGTAAGAAAGACCAAAAGACAAAAAGTTTCCACGTGCATCTTTCTGGGTTAACTGCGAAATAGAGTGTCCCCCTCACTGGGCTTACAGCTCTGATTAAAGTGGAGGATAAATGAGATGATGAGTCCAACACAGACTAACTATGAGATTCTAGGGCTCCTGAAGGGCTTTCTGCAGTTTGAGAGCAAGTTCTTCAGGGCTGTGATTGGGCAATAGCAAGTCTGCCAGAATATTGGCTTTCCTGGTTCTGAAAGGGGAAATCCTCTCTTTGTCACAAGGCTGCCTGGGGATTTCTTGCTCAACACAACATAGTATATCACAAGGGAGCAGTGAAGGTTTAAGTTGTTCCCTATTGTTTCAGAAAGGTGATTGCATCAGTCTCCATAGTATCACCAGAAGCAGAAGGATTTTTGCTTTCAGCGCAGTTGCAGAATGAAGCTGAATTACAAAGAGTTCCCAATAAGGCTGATGGCTCAGGCTCTTGCCTAGGCTGAGCAATGACACTGTTGGATGGAATGATCAAGCAGGAGACAGGTGCATGGAGGATGGAGTTTTGCACATCTGGACTTGATAAAAAGATATTACAGCTACGGAAGATAACCGAGCATCCTCTGATGCTTTCATGGGGTAGAGATTTGTCATGGTTCCTCCCATCTACTGACCAGGGGTTTGATTCTTGTGTCAAGCATAGATCCTGAAAAATCTACAGCTCCTCATGTGCAACTGTGGTAAGGAGATGCTGACACATACTTAGGGATTAACAACTGAAGCATACATCTAACACCAGAATCAAGCTCCTTCTCGTCCTGACACCAAATTCCCAGAAACAAGCTAGAATAAAATTCAGTTGGCTAAAGCGGAAATATAAATTATGTTTACTACCACCCTCCTTTAGAGGTAAATGTTCAATATGGCATAAAGGGAATTCAGTTTTGCTGTTTCCATTAACTGTAGTGGAAAAGTCCTCTGACTCCACATGCATCACTTTAACAATTGAACCCATCTCTTACAAAGAGCAAACATTTTTCCCCATCTGCTTACCCCAGTCTTCCCCACTCTCTCTGAACCTGCCAGATCCACTAGGTTCATTTTTGAAGCAGTGTATTTGGCATCTGACAAAATTCTGGAATGAGACTGGGAAAAAAATTGTATTTAACATTACACACAACAAGGCAGAAGTAGAGTACACATTTAGATTCCAAAGACCCTTAGATCTCTGAGCCCCCAGGAAACCTGCCAGCGGACTTACCTCAATATAGATAGTGAATATGCAATGGGACCTGGATGAATTTTTATTCAGAGTATGTTCACCTATTATTCTGTTGGTCTCACCCTGAAAATGAAGTCAAAATTCAGGACATTATTTTTATTAAAAAATAAAATAAATACTAGTAGAATAAATATGAAAGGAAGACTATTAAAGTCACAGTTAAACAAACAATGCTTGTATCTTCAATATGTAGAGATAATAATAAAATTGGTCACTTATCCACAGCCTTCTATCTGAGGCACTCCCAACATCTGTCTATCCTAGGCATTTCTAGCATGGCTCTCAAAGCACACTGCAAATATTCCACTCATGAAGACAGGTAAGGGATCACTACTTATCTGTCATACTGCTTCTCTGAAGATTCCATATTAACTGGATTCCCATCCCTGGGGCTCACGTTCCTAGTGTGAAAGGGGCCAGAGCTACTCTAATCCTCAAAAAATGTGGCCCTTTGAGGAACAGCAGGCAAGACTTAGTGCGTCCATGCCTGCTTCAGTTCCTTGATAAGCATGAAGCAAAGATCTCCCCTAAGTGTAATAGACACCCAAGATTACTTATAGGATAGGAAGGGACCACAAGAAAATGCATCAGTCACTGAAAATGATGCTGTGACAGTCTGTGATGGCTGCAGTTCTGACAGGGAGCGTCACAGTGGAGCACGGTGAGAAAGGAACTGAAGTTCTAGAGGGCACCACTAAGGCACCTGTAGTTAGTCTCAAAAGGCAGCTGGCCTGCCTGTGTCTCAAAGCATTTGAGAACTAGAGGAGTTCCGGCCTGCCTCATGGTAAGGAGTCGAGACCCCAAAACAGGAACCCAGTCAAGTTGGTATCTTTAGAGAAATGTTCTTATCCCTGTTTTACAGATGAGGAAACGGAAGCGCAGAGATCAAAGGACAGATTTTTCAAAACTCAGCCTCCCTTCTTGTACCCACAATTCGCAGACACAAATAACTATGGGTGCTGTTTAGATCATTTTGATGTCTAAGTGCCTAGTTATCTCCATAAACTGCTCTGGCACTCCTCCTGACTCCCAGGTCTTGTGGTTAGCCACCACACTGTATGTCTCCCATTCTAGAAATCAAGAATGATTGTTACTAGTAACCCAGCTGATTACCCAGCCTGAGCTTCATCAGAACACCTGAACATAGTCTCAGCAATTGGAAAGCAAAAAAAGGAAGGGTTTAAGGGCTTTTCAGTTATTGGTGAAACATGCTTTCTAAATATGGAGCTAACTATTCAACTTACTCTTGTCCAAGCTAAGGCCCCTATGTGCAAAGTTGATGCAGATGTATGTATGCCTCCTAGTTTCACCTGCCCAGCTATCTGAGTGTCCCCTCTGCATGACTGCCTAGATGTAGGCATGCCATGACTGCCCCATCTATCTGCAGAAAGTGTCAATGGTAGGTGTCTTCGCTTGCTATGGGAGAGTGTTGACAAGCATTTTTTCAAAAAGGAAAGACAACACGGTTCAGACATTGGTTCTGCTAATTAGGATACCTTACAGACTATCCTTTGCACTCTGCTTAACCTGCTCCTTGACTTCCTAAATGTGATCACCAGCACACTGAAAACAAGCCAGTTTGCACTCCCAATCCTGTGCTGCTCTAGGGCTAGGGAAGCCCCCAGCATAATTTAGACAACCTTGGGAACCTAAGTTACAGCAGCCTCCCTGGCCTGCCCTATGGGCCATAGTGCTGCCTGGAATCTCCACAGCACTGTGTGATGCAGCCCCACCCCAGACACACCCCTTCCACCTCCAGCCTCACCACAGCACTGCCATTATACCAGGACTTGCAGGGGGGTTCTCGGACAGCAGACATATGCTGTTTTCCACAGTATCTGCACCAGGGGAATCCTCCCTGACAGGAACCAGGGGTTTTATGCCGGGGCTGGAGAAGAAGTGAGGATCTTACCCTAAGAGTCATGACTTCCCATCTTCTGCTCTAACCCCTAGACAACTCTCCTTTCCTCAGCTAAATCAGCAAAAATAAACATAAAAAATAAGGATGAGAAATAATAGTGAGTCATTGTTTTATCTTGCCTCAAACAGGAGATTTAAAGCATCTTCCTCGTGGCTGGCTGGATGCATAGATAAGCCCTTCACAAAGACACCCTGGGGGTACTCCACTACAGCCATGTGAGTGTCACCGGACATGTCATGAGGCACAGTGGAGAGAAGGTCAAAGAGAGTCTCGTTGTAGATTTCCAGGTAGGACATTCGGACAGTGATGGACTGATCGATGCGTTCTTCAACTGCCCTGTACACCTGCACAGATCATATGCTTGTCAATGACACTCTGAGTTCACAAACAAGGTTCCTATCAATTTGTGGCTTTTCAGGATGTGAATCACTATAAATCAGTCAGGTTTCAGCGTAGCAACTGTGTTAGTCTGTACCCGAAAAAAGAACAGGAGTACTTGTGGCACCTTAGAGACTAACAAATATATTAGTTATATTATATTATACGGTGCTAATAAGCAATGGTCACATAAACACCACCCTATACCGGAAACCTACTGACCACTATACTTACCTACATGCCTCCAGCTTTCATCCAGACCACAACACACGATCCATTGTCTACAGCCAAGCTCTACGATACAACTGCATTTGCTCCAACCCCTCGGAGATCTCGTAGGTATTTGTCTCTGTCCGTCTATCAAGCGTTCTTACAACTACAATACCCACCTGCTGAAGTGAAGAAACAGACTTACAGAGCCAGAAGAGTACCCAGAAGTCACCTACTACAGGACAGGCCCAATAAAGTAACAGAACACCACTAGCTGTCACCTTCAGCCCCCAACTAAACCTCTCCAGTGCATCATCAAGGATCTACAACCTATCCTGAAGGACGACCCATCACTCTCACAGATCTTGGGAGACAGGCCAGTCCTTGCTTACAGACAGCCCCCCAACCTGAAGCAAATACTCACCAGCAACCACACACCACACAACAGAACCACTAACGCAGGAACCTATCCTTGCAACAAAGCCCGTTGCCAACTGTGTCCACATATCTATTCACGGGACACCATCATAGGGCCTAATCACATCAGTCACACTATCAGAGGCTCGTTCACCTGCACATCTACCAATGTGATATATGCCATCATGTGCCAGCAATGTCCCTCTGCCACGTACATTGGCCAAAGCAGACAGTCTCTACGTAAAAGAATAAATGGACACAAATCAGACGCAAGAATTATAACATTCAAAAACCAGTCGGAGAAAACTTCAATCTCTCTGGTCCCTCGCTTACAGACCTAAAAGTCGCAATATTACCAACAAAAAACCTTCAAAAAGACTCCAGCGAGAGACTGCTGAATTGGAATTAATATGCAAATTGGACACCATTAAATTAGGCTTGAATAAAGACTGGGAGTGGATGTGTCATTACACAAAGTAAAACTATTTCCCCATGTTTATTTTTCCCCCTTACTGTTCCTCACACGTTCTTGTCAACTGCTGGAAATGGCCCATCTTGATTATCACTACAAAAGGTTTTTTTCTCTCCTGCTGGTAAATAGCTCACCTTAACTGATCACTCTCGTTATAGTGTGTATGGTAACACCCATTGTTTCATGTTCTCTGTGCATATAAAATCTTCCTACTGTATTTTCCACTGCATGCATCCGATGAAGTGGGCTGTAGCCCACGAAAGCTTATGCTCAAATATATTTGTTAAGTCTCTAAGGTGCCACAAGTACTCCTGTTCTTTTTTTATAAATCAGTCAGTAAGTGTACGGCACACTCTCAGCAGGACTGCAGCAGCTCTAATAAGATTTTCAAAATTATTTTGGTTTTGAAAATATTATACCTTTAAAGGGATAGTGTCAAGGGTAGGAAGCCTAAAACAAGAGTTTTCTGTGTTTTATCTAAACAATAAAGAACATTCCATTCGCTGGCTGAATTGCTTTTTTCTAATTGCACGAACAGCACTTACACTAACACCAAGGAATATAACTAGTAAGAAATTATTCGGGCAGGAGTTAAGGACAATATAACAATGAGCTAATCAGATCAGCTCTTTGTTGCAGGAATTGGTTCTTTTTTATGCTTGGAAAATAGCTAACACAGTAGCTACTGGAAACAAATAATGCAGAACACCTTCCAGCTTTGGTTTGTGTAGGTTATGTCAGCCCTACACTCTGCTTTTCAGCTATGCTTCTGGGAGCAGGCACACAAGAATCTTCACCCAACAGAGTACCCTTTTGAGAGGTTGAGAAAGTTGCACATCATGGCATCATGTTTATGTTGCAACAGGATGACATGTCCGCATACCACAATGCAACGTCATCACATTGCATTGAAATGTTACCACTCTCACGGCACAAGGTCACAGTGTTACAATGAAAAATCACAATGGAACATCAAGGTGCAACATAATGATGTTTTATTGTCCCACAACTTCTTTAAGGACCATATAATATCCATCTCCTGTTAAAATAATTGGTGGTGACCTTGTAGCCCATGTTTGGGGCGGTCAACACATTTCTTAGGACTGGGAGGATAACAGATGATATGACGGATGTACTAGTTTCTCCTTCTTCCCCTCCTTTCTAATTCAAATCTTTGGTACCTGCTGTATAGCTCGGGGTATGATTCCTCTATGCTTGTAGCTTTCAGTTGCTCCTGTCATGGTGTATGTTTTACCAGCTCCTGTTTGCCCATAGCACATAATAGTGCCTAGAAAAGTTTAAAGGAAAACAATAAATTCAGTAGGACTCATTCATTTCTCCAATGTAACATCAAAGGGACCTTATCCTCAGATGGGGAGCCCCACTATATCTTAAAATAACACATATCAATAAAAAAATTACCATTATAGCCATTCAGAGCTTGGGATACCAAGTCCCTAGCTACTGCATCATAAACCGAATCCTGTGAGGCATTGTGAAGAACACCATCCAATTTAAAGGACCAATCAGTCTGCTTGTTATTGACGACTCCTTTCTTAATATCTCTCCTGATGTAAATATCTATGCTCTAAAAAGACAGAGATGAAGAATGTTGATGTCCTACAAGAGAGATTGGGCCAAAATCAGCCCCAGTGTAACTGCAGCAGGGTTACTGCTCATTTCTGCTACCATAACTTAAATCAGAATCTAAATCCATTATGCTCCTGATGTCTCTTGTTCCTTTACCTTGTTGTCTGGCCCATACTTGATCATGTCTTCAGGAAAATTAGCTGTTGGCTTGACTCGCACAAATGCATGTACTTTATTTTCTTTTGCACTCATTGTAACTAAAAGAAGGGGGGAAAGGGAAAATCAGGTTTACAAGAAAATACAGTGTTCCCTAAAATACAGTTTAAAGGCTGTCATCAGCAAAAGGTAGGCTGCAGTGTCATCAATTTTTAAAATAAACTGTTTACAAATGTTAAACTGTAGTTTCTAATTGGTTTATTAAGAGGAACTATAAGCACACATCTAGCCTAAGCAGGGAAATTTTTAAAGTCAGAAAAGTGAACATGTAAAAATAGAACATGCAAAAACCTTCTTAGTCATTTCAATTTCTTCTTGTGTATCTGAGTCCTAGTTATTTACTGACACAAACAAGCTTCTCTTCCTGCTAGTCCTGCAGAACAAAACAGCTATAGGAGAATGAGATGGATTCTATTCTGCCTCATGCATCATCAGTGCAACTCTCAGCTAATGGCCGGATTCTGCTCTCTAATACAAATCTGGTAGAAAACCGTTGACATTGATGCAGTTATGCCAGCTTGACAGTGGTGTACCTGAGTGCAGAATTTGGCCCCAGGTTCTGTCAGCAAACTTTTGATCACTCGTGAATTGAGAGGCAGGGAGAGACCAGCTTGATTTTCAGATCCCAAGATGAATAAGTGATGCTGACAGCTGGAAAAATAATCTTTTCACCTGTAAACAGAGCACTGGAAGTCACCGAGTATAAATGCAAAGACCCAACCATGTAATTCTTACAGTAACAGGAGGATGTGTTAAAGGTGCAGTGCTACAGCAGCAACAATTTAGCCACAAAGTTTTAATGAAAATGTTTTACATCAGACATAGGATTTTGTGATCCATGGACAAAAGCTGCTACATTATTCATTCATTATTATTATGATGATTTCACTATGACACCCAGATTCTCTGATTAAGATTATGGCCACTCTGTGCTAAGTATTTTACAGAGAGATAAATGTGGTCCTGCCCCAAAGAGCCTGCAATCTGAGAATTGCCTTAACTTGTGCTTCAACTAGCATGGGCACTGTGGGCCTTGAGCAAAAGGGAATAATTCAGAATAACTAGGAATGCTCTGGCCACACCACCTCCTGCCCCCACCTATTCATGGACTATCCCAAAACAGCCCCCTTTGTAGGGGCTCTTAGCCTCCCAGGGGCATAGATAGCACAAAGTGGCCATTACACGGGGTGAATACCCCTGGGGTGTTGTATGTTAGCATATCAGCTTTCTAGGGTGATTATTTGTTTATTGTTCACCTAAGATCAAATTACCTGACACAGGGTTACAACATCACTGTTACCATGTAGAACAAGGCTCTGCATTCCTTACGCTGCTTCAGGTGATTTATTATCCATCTGATTCATTTTTTAAATGAATAATAAAATATAGACATTTCTTTGTCTCATGATCACTGAAAAGCACCTTTCTTGTGAGGCTCTCAAAGCACGTTACAAACAATCTGAATGGCTCAAGAAACACAACCCAGGGCATGGATGTGTATTCATTTCATATGAGGGGGATTTCTCTTTAATTGTACCTAATTATTCCCTTGTCATTTTCCTTGGCTCTTTGGTTTTGCACAATTCTGCACCCTGGTTCTCTCTGCCTAGAGTTCAGTAATGGTTGGATGCAAATGCTTTTGGTGTGAACTCCTAAAATAGAGGACATCTGGAAGGTCAAATTCTAGTTTCAATTAACTGTCTCTTAATGCACCAAATGACAATATTCTTTTCATTCAGATTCCTCCTTAAAACTAAGCGAGGCCCAAACCTGGAACCCTGAACCCAAATCCAATAGGATTTTTTGGAATGGGGATTGGATCCAAATACACCACTACAACCGTGTTTCCAAATTGGATCCCAAAAAGAAAGATGAGCGTGTTTTCTGGCTCTGGTTTAAATATGGCAGAAATATCATGAAAAAACCTATTTTTGTCAAATTTTAGCCCAAGACATTGAAAATCTCACAAGAATAGCTGATTTTCAAGAATTTAAAATGACCCAATCCAAACCCAGTTCAGTTTAGATCCCAAATTCCGAACATAATCTGGATCCAAACACCTCAAGATTTCCTTCTTTATCAATACTCCAGCATAGAGGGTTATTAAACCCTTTACATTGCATCGACCAATGACCATAGTGTGGTGGTATGTCAGGCACGGTGTCTAATTCATACTGTTAATCTAATTTAGGATACAATCCTGTGGGCCTGAGATGCACAAAACTCCCACAGGACTCAATGACAGTTTCACCAACTAAGGACTTGCAAGGTTAGACCCTTAAATTGGAAAATTCTCACCATCTCATCAGACTCATGATACTCACCAACTAATACAGATAATAGCTTTTGGGGACACCTGGAGGAGATTAAACAGATATACATGAATATGCAGTTTCTATGTTATTACTTTAAAATGTATTTAGTGCTAGTGAAAGACTGATGGTCCTGGAGAGTGAAGTCCTTTCTTTATCCAGAGAACAGGTACAGTTCAGGTAGTGGTACTGTAATCTTTCACAGTACCACAGCAATAGGCTTCTACCTTGACAAGAAGGTTGTGAGGATAGGTGCACTGTTTCTTTAAAGCTGTAGCAAGAAGCCAGGCAGGAAGAGGGAGCTGGAGAAGGTTGTAAGCAGAAGCTCTAAGGTGAAGCACAGAGAGGAAGAGAATTGCCTTGGGGCTAATGGAATTCTCCTTATTCTAATAAAATTCCTTGTTCAGTGTTAGAAGAAAGTGACTCCTGTGATTCTTTACCATTGACAGAAAGTTTTCAGCTATGGATAAGAAAGGGAGTTCAGTCTCCATAGACCATTCAGTCCTTGGCCTTTCTTCTGTGACTGCAACAAGGATGCCAATTAGTGTCAGTTGTGATGGTTGTTTTTGTCACATGGGCACCTATCCGGTGGATTGAGATCCACCGAAGTCATTCCACACAGGCCACAAAACAGCCTTTCAACTTTGCCAGCAATCACTCACTCAGACAGGTTTTAACCAGTGGCCTAGAAGTGCAAGGCTCCATAGTCCATCACCAATCTCCCAAGCCATGCAGTCAACCAGATTTTTTAAATGCCTGGGACATGGTTACAGAGACAATGGTGACACAGGGCTGTGGGGTTAGAGATGGCATGAGGATCGTTGGGATGTGGGTACAGAAATGGAGGTGATGCAGGGATAAGAACATGAGGATGCAGGAGCCATGGCCAGGTGAGATCAGGGACAGCTGATACATTGGGGATGGAGGCAGAGATGATGCAGGGATGAGGATGGTGGTGACATAGGAGCAATGGTAATATGAGATAGGAGATGGCTGGGACATGGGGAGGAAGATGGTGTGATCGAGCAAGTGAGGTTGGATGAGGTGATGATGAGGGGTTGGCTGGGATGTGTGGGGGGTGGTGGTGATCATGCAGAGACAGCGAGATGCACAGACAGTGGCAACACAGGGATGGCTGGGAACAAAGCCAGTAGCAATACAGGGATAGGTGGGAGCGGGGCGGGTGGTGGTGATACAGAGATGGTTGGGATGTGGGGACGGAGATGGGAATAGCTGAGATGAGGACAGTGGGGAAGTGGAGGCAATAATGGTGATGGCTGAGAGGTGGGGATGGTGACAGGGGACAGGGATGGCTGCGGGGATGGGGACAGTGACAGGGAGATGGGGATGAGGACAGGGAGACAGGGTGGGGACAGGATGGGGGTGGCTGGGAGATGGGGATGGGGTCGGTGACAGGGATGACAAGGTGGTGGAGTTGGGATGGGGATGACAACAGAGCGATGGGGATGGCTGGGAGGTAGGGATGAGGCTGGGGGGATAGGGACGGGAATAGGGGACGGGGGATAGGAAGAGGAGGCTGGGGAAGTGGGTGCTGGGAGGTGAGGACGGAGGAATGGGGAGAATAGGGAGAGGGGAGGGGGGAATGGGGAGAGGGGAAGGGGCCGGAGGAATGGTGAGAGGGCCGGGGGATGGGAAGGAGGCTGGGAAAGGGGGTGCTGGGAGGTGAGGAGGAGGGGGATGTGAGGGGATGGGGAGAGGGGAAGGAGGCTGGGGAGAGGGGCTGGGGGATGGGAAGAGGAGGCTGGGGAAGGGGGCACTGGGAGGTGAGGATGGGGGAATTGGGGGGATGGGGAGAGGGGAAGGGGCCGAGAGGATGGGGAGAGGGGAAGGGGGATGGGAAGAGGAGGCTGGGGAAGGGGGCACTGGGAGGTGAGGATGGGGGAATTGGGGGGATGGGGAGAGGGGAAGGGGCCGGGAGGATGGGGAGAGGGGAAGGGGGATGGGAAGAGGAGGCTAGGGATGGGGGCGCTGGGAGAGGGGCCGGGGGGATGGAGAGACGGGATGGGGAAAGGGGCTGGGGGGAATTGGGGAGATGGGGAGAGGGGAAGGGGCCGGGGAGGGGGAAGGGGAGAGGAGATGGGAGGAATTGGGGGGATAGGGAGAGGGGAAGGGGCCGGGGAGGGGGAAGGGGACAGGGGGAATTGGGGAGATGGGGAAAGGGGAAGGGGATGGGGAGATGGGAAGGGGAGAGGGGGAGGGGTCGGGGAGGGGGAGACGGGGAGGGGAGGGGACGGGGGGAATTGGGGGGATGGGGACGGAGAGACGGGAAGGGGGGAGGGGGAGGAGGTAGTTGGGGGGGAGGGGGATGGGGAGACGGGGACGGGGGGAATTGGGGGGATGGGGAGAAGGGAAGGGGGATGGGGAGATGGGAAGGGGAGAGGGGAAGGGGAGAGGGGGAGGGGTCGGGGAGGGGAAGGGGGGAGTTGGGGGGATGGGGAGACGGGACGGGGAGAGGGGGAGAGCCCGTGCAGCACCAGGCAGGGGCCCGGGCACCCGGTACTGAACTGGGACCGGCCGCTCTTCCCGCCGCCGCCGGCTCCCGCCGCTGCCAGCTCCCGCCGCGCCGCAGGCTCCGGGTCGCGGCTGGGGCCGGGGGGTGTACACACCGTTACCATGACTACCGCCACTTCCCACCACGTCCGGAAGTGCTGCGGGAGAAGGCGGAAGCGAGGGGAGGCCGTTTCCGGCGGGGGCCCGCGGGCTCTGGTTGGCTACGGCGGCCGGGAGGGGCCAGCGCGGCGCTGGAGCGGACGGCGGCGCCTCTCTCCTCGCGCCTTGCCCTCGCTGCGGCGGCCGGGGCCCGGGCCGGCGCGCGGGGAAGATGCTGGAGGCGGCGGCCGAGCCGGAGCTGGACCCCGAGGACCTGGTGCATTTCTCGGTGGGGGACCTGCCCAGCCGCGGCTACGGGGTGATGGGCGAGATCCGGAGGCAGGGCAAGCTCTGCGACGTGACCCTCAAGGTACCGGGGCGGCGACCGGCCGGGGGGAGCCCCGAGGGGGGGCACAGGGAATGGGGGGGCCCGATGTGGGGGGGGCATGGGATGGGGGGGAGCCCCGCCGGGGGGGCATGGGATGGGGGGGAGCCCCGCCGGGGGGGGGAGTGCGACACGGGGGGGGGAGTGTGACACGGGATGGGGGGATGGGGCGGGGAACGGGATGCGGAGCTGTGAGGGTCGTGGGGCGATGGGATGGGGGGCCCGATGTGCGGGGGGGGTGACACGGGATGGGGCGGGGAACGGGATGCGGAGCTGTGAGGGTTGTGGGGCGATGGGATGGGGGGGCCCGATGTGCGGGGGGGGTGACACGGGATGGGGCGGGGAACGGGATGCGGAGCTGTGAGGGTCGTGGGGCGATGGGATGGGGGGCCCGATGTGCGGGGGGGTGACACGGGATGGGGCGGGGAACGGGATGCAGAGCTGTGAGGGTCGTGGGGCGATGGGATGGGGGGCCCGATGTGCGGGGGGGGTGACACGGGATGGGGCGGGGAACGGGATGCGGAGCTGTGAGGGTCGTGGGGCGATGGGATGGGGGGCCCGATGTGCGGGGGGGGTGACACGGGATGGGGCGGGGAACGGGATGCGGAGCTGTGAGGGTCGTGGGGCGATGGGATGGGGGGGCCCGGTGTGCGGGGGGGGTGACACGGGATGGGGCGGGGAACGGGATGCGGAGCTGTGAGGGTCGTGGGGCGATGGGATGGGGGGCCCGATGTGCGGGGGGGGGTGACACGGGATGGGGCGGGGAACGGGATGCGGAGCTGTGAGGGTCGTGGGGCGATGGGATGGGGGGCCCGATGTGCGGGGGTGGAGTGTGACGCGGGATGGGGCGGGGAACGGGATGCGGAGCTGTGAGGGTCGTGGGGCGATGGGATGGGGGGCCCGGTGTGCGGGGGGGGGGAGGGTGACACTGGATGGGGCGGGGAACGGGATGCGGAGCTGTGAGGGTCGTGGGGCGATGGGATGGGGGGCCCGATGTGCGGGGGGGGTGACACGGGATGGGGCGGGGAACGGGATGCGGAGCTGTGAGGGTCGTGGGGCGATGGGATGGGGGGGCCCGATGTGGGGGGGGTGACACGGGATGGGGCGGGGAACGGGATGCGGAGCTGTGAGGGTTGTGGGGCGATGGGATGGGGGGGCTCGATGTGCGAGGGGGGTGACACGGGATGGGGCGGGGAACGGGATGCGGAGCTGTGAGGGTCGTGGGGCGATGGGATGGGGGGCCCGGTGTGCGGGGGGGGAGGGTGACACTGGATGGGGCGGGGAACGGGATGCGGAGCTGTGAGGGTCGTGGGGCGATGGGATGGGGGGCCCGATGTGCGGGGGGGGTGACACGGGATGGGGCGGGGAACGGGATGCGGAGCTGTGAGGGTCGTGGGGCGATGGGATGGGGGGCCCGATGTGCGGGGGGGGTGACACGGGATGGGGCGGGGAACGGGATGCGGAGCTGTGAGGGTCGTGGGGCGATGGGATGGGGGGCCCGATGTGCGGGGGGGTGACACGGGATGGGGCGGGGAACGGGATGCAGAGCTGTGAGGGTCGTGGGGCGATGGGATGGGGGGCCCGGTGTGCGGGGGGGGAGGGTGACACTGGATGGGGCGGGGAACGGGATGCGGAGCTGTGAGGGTCGTGGGGCGATGGGATGGGGGGCCCGATGTGCGGGGGGGGGTGACACGGGATGGGGCGGGGAACGGGATGCGGAGCTGTGAGGGTCGTGGGGCGATGGGATGGGGGGCCCGATGTGCGGGGGGGTGACACGGGATGGGGCGGGGAACGGGATGCAGAGCTGTGAGGGTCGTGGGGCGATGGGATGGGGGGGCCAGATGTGCGGGGGGGGGGGGAGTGTGACACGGGATGGGGCGGGGAACGGGATGCGGAGCTGTGAGGGTCGTGGGGTGATGGGATGGGGGGCCCGATGTGCGGGGGGGGTGACACGGGATGGGGCGGGGAACGGGATGCGGAGCTGTGAGGGTCGTGGGGCGATGGGATGGGGGGCCCGATGTGCGGGGGTGGAGTGTGACACGGGATGGGGCGGGGAACGGGATGCAGAGCTGTGAGGGTCGTGGGGCGATGGGATGGGGGGCCCGATGTGCGGGGGGGGAGTGTGACACGGGATGGGGCGGGGAACGGGATGCAGAGCTGTGAGGGTCGTGGGGCGATGGGATGGGGGGGCCCGAAAACTATACCAGCTTGTGGCGCCAATCCCATGAGCCTTCGTCCCACACAGGAGGCAGAAGCAGCAGCTCTGTATAAATGGGTGCCTAGGCTATAGACTGTGTCACATACAAAGGGGAGTTGAAGTCCAACCCAACCATAGTTTGCTAATCTCCATTCATGTCGTATGCCTTTGGGTGGAAAGGTGCGTCAAGTGAGTCATCTAGTCCAGTTCTTCTCACCCTAAATATTTGTTTAGATGACTTGGCACTAGTCATCCTTGCATGCCAGGAGTGGCCCTATAAATAGTTCTGTGTTCTCCACTGAGGTGCCATAGGAAATATTTGTTAATTTGAGATGTTCCCACAGCTATCAGTCTCGCAATTCACTCTAATGCAAGGCTGGCTAGCCTGTTGTGAAGCAGGAATCTTAGCTAAAATACATATGCTACAAATTAATATTGCTCAGGGAGCTTATGTTTTTGCTGCTTGGAGATATTATTCATTGTGTTACAGTAACTTCTAGGTTCCACAATCAGGGATCTGTACGCACACAAAATGTAGAGGTGGTTATAATAGAGAAATACTGATTTGAACCTATAAATCAGAGTAACAGGTTGGCATAGCATTCACCCTTCGATGCTACAGGTATGTGAGCCGTAGAGAGATTACTGCAAGACAGATACTGTCATTAGGCTGCTAATTCAGATGTCGCCCAGGATGGTGGTAGCAAAAAATGGTTACAACTTTTTTAGTAGCCTAAGCAAAATGAGTTTGGATTTCAGTCCAGTGTCTGGTGAATGTGTCGACATCACAAAATCTACAGCAGCAATTGGCACCCTTATTGATGCTCTTAGTCAAGAGTCCAAGCACTGACCGAATCATGGACATTGTGCTCCCTTCTAATTCCCAGAGGGTGGTCACTCTACATCAGGGTTGACACGCATTGGTGGGGCGAAGAATTGGCTTGCTGCTACCTGAACTGTTTCTTTTATGTGGAGAAATGGAAAATCAGTCTCTAGGACTGCCATCCATTATCTTTCAAGATCATTTAATTCACTATCTGAAAAAGAATAAAACCCCTGAAGCCTGAACACGCTAACTACAACATAGGAATTGCCACACTGCATCAGGCAAGTGGTCCCTCTAGTCCAGTATCTGAGTGTGGCCCATAGCAGATCCTTCAGAGGAAAATGCTAGAATCCCTGTTAAAGTTAATAACAGAATAGGAGTTTTTAGATGTATACAGTGCTGCTGTTGCCATGCTCAAAGCATGTGACCAGTCCAGTGAGTACAAAATTCATACTATTGAATTAAACCCTAAAATGTTCCCCAGTCTGCACAGATTGAGACTCTTCACCCATTTCCCTCTGCCTTAGAAAAAGATTTACATAAATAAATAGATTTTGCATTCCTTACACTGAGTAGTGTGGGTTACGTACATCTAAATGAAGAATACACAAGAATATTTTGTAAAGCAGCATTCACCAGTGTATTGCCTGTGTGGTGGCCATGAACAAAGTTGTGCTGTCTGAGCCCTGGTCTACACTAGGAGTTGAGGTCGAATTTAGCAGTGTTAAATTGATTTAAACCTGCACCCGTCCACATGACGAAGCCCTTTTTTTCGACTTAAAGGGTTCTTAAAATCGATTTCCTTACTCCACCCCCGACAAGGGGATTAGCGCTGAAATCGGCCTTGCTGGGTCGAGTTTGGGGTACTGTGGATGCAATTAGACGGTATTGGCCTCCGGGAGCTATCCCAGAGTGCTCCATTGTGACCGCTCTGGACAGCACTCTCAACTCAGATGCACTGGCCAGGTAGACAGGAAAAGGCCTGCAAACTTTTGAATTTCAGTTTCCTGTTTGGCCAGCGTGGCAAGCTGCAGGTGACCATGCAGAGCTCATCAGCAGAAGTGACCATGCAGAGCTCATCAGCAGAGGGGACCATGATGGAGTCCCAGAATCGCAAAAGAGCTCCAGCATGGACCGAACGGGAGGTACGGGATCTGATCGCTGTATGGGGAGAGGAATCCGTGCTATCAGAACTCCATTCCAGTTTTCGAAATGTCAAAACATTTGTCAAAATCTCCCAGGGCATGAAGGACAGAGGCCATAACAGGGACCCGAAGCAGTGCCGCGTGAAACTTAAGGAGCTGAGGCAAGCCTCCCAGAAAACCAGAGAGGCAAACGGCCGCTCTGGGTCCGAGCCCCAAACATGCCACTTCTATGATGAGCTGCATGCCATTTTAGGGGGTTCAGCCACCATTACCCCAGCCGCGTTGTTTGACTTCTTCAATGGAGATGGAGGCAACACAGAAGCAGGTTTTGGGGACGAGGAAGATGATGATGAAGTTGTAGATAGCTCACAGCAAGCAAGTGGAGAAACCGGTTTTCCCGACAGCCAGGAACTGTTTCTCACCCTGGGCCTGGAGCCAGTACCCCCCGAACCCACCGAAGGCTGCCTCCCGGACCCGCCAGGCGGAGAAGGGACCTCTGGTGAGTGTACCTTTTAAAATACTATACATGGTTTAAAAGCAAGCATGTTTAATGATTAATTTGCCTTGGCATTGGTGGCTCTCCTGGATATACTCCCAAAGCCTTTGCAAAAGGTTTCTGGGGAGGGCAGCCTTATTCCATCCACCATGGTAGGACACTTTACCACTCCAGGCCAGTAGCACGTACTCGGGAATCACTGTAGAACAAAACATTGCAGTGTATGTTTGCTGGCGTTCAAACAACGTCCGTTCTTTATTTCTCTGTGTTATCCTCAGGAGAGTGATATCATTCATGGTCAGCTGGTTGAAATAGGGTGCTTTTCTAAGGGGACATTCAGAGGTGCCCGTTCCTGCTGGGCTGTTTGCCTGTGGTTGAATAGAAATGTTCCCCGCTGTTAGCCACGGGGAGAGAGGAGGGGCTAGCCACGCCCTGGGGGGAGGCAAAATGTGACCTTGGAACGAAAGCATATGTGCTATGTATGTAATGTTAACAGCACGGTTTACCGTGCAAGAGTGTACCAATTGTTCTATAAAATGTGTCTTTTTATATACCACTATCCCTTTTTTTTTCTCCACCAGCTACATGTGTTTCAAGGATCACAGGATCTTCTCCTTCCCAGAGGCTAGTGAAGATTAGAAGGCGAAAAAAAACGCACTCGTGATGAAATGTTCTCTGAGCTCATGCTGTCCTCCCACACTGACAGAGCACAGATGAATGCGTGGAGGCAGACAATGTTGGAGTGCAGGAAAGCACAAAATGACCAGGAGGAGAGGTGGCGGGCTGAAGAGAGTAAGTGCCGGGCTGAAGAGAGGGCTGAAGCTGAAAGGTGGCGGCAGCGTGATGAGAGGAGGCAGGATTCAATGCTGAGGCTGCTGGAAGATCAAACCAATATGCTCCAGCGTATGGTTGAGCTGCAGGAAAGGCAGCAGGAGCACAGACCGCCGCTACAGCCCCTGTGTAACCAACCGCCCTCCTCCCCAAGTTCCATAGCCTCCTCACCCAG
Organism: Chelonia mydas; assembly: GCF_015237465.2. Lineage (NCBI taxonomy): Eukaryota > Metazoa > Chordata > Testudines > Cheloniidae > Chelonia > Chelonia mydas. Next base: position 257,637,209 of record NC_057850.1, read on the forward strand.
ACGCCCAAGAACGCGGTGAGGGGGCCTTTGGCCCCCCAGCCACTCCACCCCAGAGGATTGCCCAAGCAACAGAAGGCTGACATTCAATAAGTTTTAAAGTTTTAAACTTTTAAAGTGCTGTGTGGCCTTGTCCTTCCCTCCTCCACCACCCCTCCTGGGTTACCTTGGTAGTTATCCCCCTATTTGTGTGACGAATGGCTACTTGCATCATGGCCGCCCCCACAGTAGATTTGCCCACTCCAAATGGATTCCCAACTGACCAGTGGCTGTCTGGCGTTGCAAGCTTCCACAGGGCTATTGCTGCTTGCTTCTCAACTGTGAGGGCTGCTCTCGTCTTGGTATTCTTGCGCCTCAGGGCAGGGGAAAGCAAGTCACAAAGTTCCATGAAAGTGCCCTTACGCATGCGAAAGTTTTGCAGCCACTGGGAATCGTCCCAGACCTGCAACGCTATGCGGTCCCACCAGTCTGTGCTTGTTTCCCGGGCCCAGAATCAGCGTTCCACCGCATGAGCTTGCCCCATTAGCACCATGATGCCCACCTTGCCAGGGCCCGTGCTTTGAGAGAAGTCTGTGTCCATGTCCTCATCACCCTCGTCACCGCGCTGATGTCGCCTACTCGCCCGGTATCGCTTTGCCAGGTTCTGGTGCTGCATATACTGCTGGATAACGCGTGTGGTGTGTAATGTGCTCCTAATCGCCAAAGTGATCTGAGCGGGCTCCATGCTTGCCGTGGTATGGCGTCTGCACGGAAAAAAGGCGCAGAACAATTGTCTGCCGTTGCCCTGATGGAGGGAGGGACAACTGACGACATGGCTTACAGGGTTGGCTTACAGGGAATTAAAATCAACAAAGGGGGTGGCCTTGCGAGAAACTGAATGGCCCCCTCAAGGGTAGAACTCAAAACCTCAAGGATAGAACTCAAAACTGGGTTCAGCAGGCCGTTAGGGAGGGAGGGAGGAGAAAATGAATACAAAACGAATCAGGTCTATTTCTTGTTTTGAGCCACTTCATCTATCTTTATACATCTTGCTGGCAGCAGACTGTGCAGTACGACCGCTAGCCATCGTCAACACCTGGGTGCTCGGCAGAAGACGGTGCAGTATGACTACTGGCCATCGTCTTCTGCTGGCTGCAGATTAAAAGACAGTGCACTGCCGGTAGGACTCAATCGCCATGAGACGAAACAAGGAAAATGACCTGGCTGAGTCACTCCCATGTTTGCCCAGGCACCCGGTTAAAAGAGCACCCAGGACTACGTCGACGACGGCTACCAGTCATACTGCACTGTCTGCTGCCAAAAGGCAATAAACTGCTGCTGTGTAGCAATGCAGTACCGCGTCTGCCAGCACCCAGGAGACATACGGTGACGGTTAGCTGAGCGGGCTCCATGCTTGCCGTGGTATGGCGTCTGCACAGGTAACTCAAGAAAAAAGGCGGAGAACGATTGTCTGCCCTTGCTTTCACAGAGGGAGGGAGGGAATGGGGGCCTGATGATATGTACCCAGAACCACCCGCGACAATGTTTTAGCCCCATCAGGCACTGGGATTTCTACCCAGAATTCAAATAGGCGGTGGAGACTGCGGGAACTGTGGGATAAGTACCCACAGTGCAACGCTCCAGAAGTCGACGGTTGCCTCGGTACTGTGAACACACTCCGCCAACTACATGCACTTAGAGCATTTGTGTGGGGACACACACAATCGACTGTATAAAAACGCTTTCTACAAAACCGACTTCTATAAATCGACCTAATTTCGTAGTGTAGACATACCCTAAGATATAATATTTGGGATAGGCTTGCTAGCCATAATCAGAGAATCCCCTTCACAACTTAGATGATCATGCTTGGTAGTTTCTTAGAGAGAAAGTATTGACCTCTATCTATATAGCGCTGTGTTTCTCAGTGTGTGTGGATGTCTGATGGAGATGGGAAGCCTCTCACTCCTGAGATGTTAGTAGCATCTAAAGTAGTTGCCACCTGATGTGTCTTTAACCTATTTGAAACTAGTCCAGTTCCACATTCCTTTGTGTCTAGATGCTATAGCATTACATCTGCCTAAGCTAGATCACGAATTCCACTATCACAGTTGGGTCCCTTGGTGGTCTTTGTGGCAGAGGCTTGAGCAATCCTCCCAAGCTCGCTTTTGATACATATTTCAGGGGGAGGAGGTGAGGTTTGAAGTGCCAATATCTGTGAAATAGCTTTTGTGTTGATAAAAGACTTTGACATCTAAGGCTATTTCATTAACACTATTTTCTCTTCAAGAGTGTCTTTCAATGTAATTAATCATGATAGTGAATATCCTACTTCTCTGCCACTTCCACCGGCTGTCAACTCGCTTTTCAGCACTGACCTCATGTTCTTTAGCAGTTGAGTTGACATGGTTCATTCTCTTCAAGCCAAATCTTTCTTCCTGATCATTCAGTACAAGATGCCTTTTCCAGCTTTATTCATTATGCAGTACTGGGTATTATGGAAGCAAATTTTGAGAGTGTTTTTCAAGTAGATACAGCAGCCACTTTAATACATAGCTGACTTATGAAAAGTACTTTTTCCACTGATCTTGTGGTCCATAGCACAGATCAGTTGAATAAGGGTCTCTTCTCCAGTGTTGATCAGCACTTTAACCATGTTGGAAGACAATGGCTGTAAATGGGATTCCTCTAGCATATGATAGTGGTTGCTGGGTGGACAGGAGCTAAGTGGTTCAGTGGTGTTAGCTCTACCTAACTTTCTGCTTCCTGTAAGTAGAGATAGAAGGGATAAAATCAGTGACAAAAATGAGTTTTATGGCGATAACTGAAAGAGGAGCTCATTTAATATGATGAATAGTAAAACTTGAAAACTTACTGTTTATTATTTGGATTAACAATGAATTAATCTTGGAGTGTCTTAACTCCTGTGTTAAAGGCTGAATTCAATATTTAACTGTAGTCTGTGGGCCTGGGGTACGAATCTAGGACAATACCTTACCCTGGATCTACAGACATCAATAGGAGGTTTGTACATTGTTGTTAAAGTCCCTGTATCTCACTTGGCTCATTAATTGTGCTAATCTTTGGGACCACTTCTGGTTTTTGCTCTTCTTCTTTTCTGAGTGCTTAGCTGACTCGAGTTCTAGAGTCAATGCCTCAATAAGATGAATAGGTCGGGGGACGTGAGGAGTTCACAGCTTTCAGACATCCTCTTTGTTTGTTTGCATACTCAGGCCCGGTCTGCACTACAGAGTTAGGTTGATGTAAGCTGCCTTTCATTGACCTACGCCAACTTAATAGCTCGACCTCCATGCGTGGCGTAGAGTCAAGGTTGATGTAGTTAGGTTGACGGGGTGTCACTGTAGGCACTGCGTTGCTTTCGTTGACTGTTACTGGCTTTCAGGAGCTGTCCCACGCTGACAGCGCAATCGCTACAGGCGCTCCTGGTGAGGAGATGCACCTCCAACACAAGGAGCAAAGTGCAGACACGTACAAAACAATGTAATTACTGTGGCGGCTGTATGCTGACGTAAGTTAAGTCAGCTTAATTTTGTAGTGTAGACATGGCCTCAGGCCGACAACACTACATCAGTTTTTACATTTGGCTCATGTTTGAAAAAATAATTTCACAACCATAGTGTCTAGAAACTTTAATTTTAAAATGAAAGAATCTGAATGTGTCATTAGGGCCACATAAATAAGCTGGGTATTTGACACCTCTGTTTGTCTAATGGAAAAGTGCATGATTAACAAACAGCAGTACTCAAATGATCACTGCCAAGAGAAACCTGTAAGATAACTTTAACATTGTATCAGGCTTGCAACACTTCTCTTCCAACTTGTTTTCTCATCTGAGAATCACTGCCGCTGCAATTCAGGTTGCTCAATAGACCATGGTGCTGTTTCAGCAGCAGGTGGCAGCTTGTTTTAGATGCGATTAGACAAAGAAGTGCTGATTTGACTCGATCTGTCAAATCTCTGATTATTCTAAGCTGGGTTTGGGGAAGTCTGTCACTGCTCCTCATGATCATCTCTCTGAACACAAGGTTTCTGGGGCAGAAGTTGAGCTGTGTGTCTGGCACAAGCGCACCCTGCTAGGGTACAAGGTGCCCATTGAGGGCTCATGCCCTTTCATTTCTGCGCCAACATACAGGGTTTGTCTGGGTTGCTAAACTAAGGGGCTAGAAACACCATTCCTTATTCCAGTCTTTCTCAAACTCTTCCAGATTGTGGATCCCTCCTTAAGTTAGATGCCATTTTGTGCGCACCTCTCCTCCCAGCCCCCATTCCACTACAGTAACTCCTCGCTTAAAGTTGTAGTTATGGTCTTGAAAAATGTGACTTTAAGCAAAACGATGTTAAGCAAATCCAATTTCCCCATAAGAATTAATGTAAATGGAACACACAGTGGTATTGTACTTTAAACTCAGAGGAGCCAGGTAGATTTTTTGGACTCCAATTTCTTACATTCCTTTAGCTTTTCAAGGTATTATCTGCTGTGGATTGCCTCCAGCCTGGTATACATGCAATTTTCCTGGATGGCCAGTGAAAAGGAATGCTGTTGATTAGTTTGAACTATGCGGAGAACTACTCCCTACTCACAACCTTTACTGCAAGACCCAAGGAGGATCTAATGTAAATAGGGGGGGTTAGGTTCCATTTAAATTTCTTGTTCATGCCATTTTCCCTCTGTTTTAAAGCTATCAGTTGGCCCTAGTAATTCCAATAAGGCATTTTTTCTTCTGTTGCTCTAGATGCTTATTGGTATCTTTGCAGGCAGTTGGGTTTTAGGAGAGATTTTTTTTTACATCTAACTGCTGTTACCCTGTATCGAACATGAGGGGATATTTTTATACATAGTGATTGGCTGAATGGTGACATGTGACAATACCCTAAATTGGAATGTTTGATTATCTTCCTCCTATCTGAGGGCTTGTCTACATTACCGCTTAAATCGATGTAACTTACGTTGCTCAGGGGTGTGAAAAGGCCACCCCACTGAGCGGCGTAAGTTACATCAACTTAAAGCGGTGTCCACACTGTGCTGTGTTGGTGGGAGTTGCTCTCCTGCCGACATAGCTTCTGCCTCTCGTTGAGGTGGAGTAATTATGCTGACAGGAGAGCGCTCTCCCATCAGCATAGTGCATCTTTACCAGGCATGCTACAGCTGTGCCAGTGTAGCACGATAGCGTAGACTTGCCCTAAGCTTATGCTGTTTTTGACTCTCTAATTTACACTAGAGTTGACTGCTTGGTCTTTTTGCCCTTTCGCTTTTCCCTCAGAATGTAATAGCCCCAGAAATCATAGCAAAAAAAGGTCCAGTGTCACGTTAGGTAGCTCTGGGCCTGTTAACAAAGGCTCTTAAAGATGTTTAACCAAAAAAAAAAAAAAAAAAAGACGAGATCTTTGCACCAAGGGGTTTACTGATGGCTTCTCAGTTATGCAGCCTCCTGTTGTCATGAAAACAATAGATGTCTTTTTATTACACCTACTGTGTTTTTCTATGAAGAAGGCTCCATTATGTGTTGGAACTAATTAATATTTTAAGCGTGTGGGTGTGTAGTGGAGAATGATTTTTCATTAGTCTACTACACATCATAGTAAAGGAACATTGCATAATATCCTTTGTCAGAAGTGGAATAAACTGCATGGGTGATTCTGCCTGTAATGGGTTCCACTGAATCCCTGTAAACTGTGTCTTTCTCCAGGAAACTTCAAGACACCTGCTAATATGGATTGTAAAATATTTCTAAAATAGTTTTATCCTTCTGTAAACTCTTACCAGACTCCTTGCCCTTTATTACTAAGATTTTTGCTCAGGAAATTGAAGGGTTAAAAGAGCTAATTGAAGCATGCAAGTGATACACAAGACGCTCTCAAACAGCTCTATGAATCCTGACCAGTAGTGCCCTGTTTTGTCTCTTCCTGGGGCTCCTATCAACAGCACTTCAGGCACAAATGAAATGCCAAGGACTAAAGACCAACTTAAAGGTTAGTCTGTAAAAGTGAAAGGTGAATGTACTAATCTGTATGAACTCATAAGAGTGCCTGTATTTTTATGACCTCACAGATGTTCTCATGGCACAGATTAGGTCATTGCAAATGGAAGCTTCTGACTTAAAGTATGGATGAAATCTTAAAAGATCCTTGTGTCATGCTGTCTGGAGTGGCTCACGACTGAGTGCCTTCCTTAGGGTAGACTGTCAAAAACAGGGCAGACACCCTGAACTGGTGGTGTGCTCTATAATTAGATTTCACCAAGCCAGTAACAAATGTGAACTTCTGGATCACGAAAACAGTCTTATCATGGGTTCACAGACAGAGTCCTCTTAGACTCGCCAGTCCATCTTGCCACCCAGACAAACTGGCGTATCGATAAGTGATCACTTAAACCAAATGTTCCGATTGCTTCCAGTCACTTACCCCAAATCAGTTGGTGCTCTTGATCTTACATCAAAGAAAACACCTTTAGCCAATCCTGTAATAGACTCTCTAAAGGTTTATTAGGAAAAAGAAATGAGTTATTTACAGGTTAAAGCAGGTAAACACGCACAGACACACACACACACACAAGTGAGTTATTGCCTAAATCCTAAGAGTGACAGAGTTGTAGTGATCTGGCAATTTAAAGTGTGTCTCAGGGCGGGCTCAAGATCTCTGGCTTTAGTTTGTCTCTAGCACTGTCAGAGTTCAAACAGTCAGCAAGATGGAAAATTTTCCTCTGACTTTGTTTTATTTCCTTCATTCAGCTTCCAAGTCCACAGGACAAGCTTCCTTGCCCATAGCACTTCCATGGTGCAACAGGACCAGTAACCAATTCTCTATATTGGGATGTTCCTTGATGGCCCATCTGATTTTGATAGCCCTTCTGGATGGGTGCGGGAGACGATTCCAGTGCCTGGGTTCACAACTTCAGAGCAAACATTTTCAAAGTTATAAAGCAAAACTAACATATTTTCTTATAGCCTGGAATACACACATTACGTGAGATTAATGCATGCAAGCATTTCGTAGTCTAAACACTGGATGCATTCTTACAAGACTGATACCTATTTTGAGCAAAACAAACGTACAGGTGAACTGGCCAATCTCCAGCTATGAGTTTGTTAATTCTTAGCTAATGCCTGCAGCCTGGGCAAGAGCTGGCATCTGGCCTGCCTACGTCCCACCGTGTTTTAGGCAAATATCGCTTAGTAACATGGAACAAAGGACAGCAGATATTGAAAATGACACATCAGCGATAGATGTTTTAAAGTAGAATGCTTCAGTTTGCCTTGTGAGAGCAATTGCTCTGTAAAACCCTGTTTTGAGGTGCTGCTATGCAAAACGCCAAATCTTTAGGTTTAGCCACTTCTTACTTTCTTTGGAAACAACTGTTTTAACTTCAACTGAGCTGCCCATCTAATTTCTTTTTTCTTTGGATGCGTTCAGTCCAGGGAATGATCTGTCCAATGAATGTCTAGAATGTATTGGTTTGTTTAAATTTACAACAAAAAGTAAATGCTTTTCCTCTTTGTCTGCTTTTAAACTGGGCTCAGTAAGATGCCCCGATAAAGGCTGGGCGTAATGGTCAATTCAAAAAATTGCACTGTTATGTGAAAGATGACCTACAAAATCAAAACAGAAACTGAATGGCCTCAATAACATGTATTGAATGCTCATGCTAACTGTGGAGCGTTAACATGGCTTTACTAAACCCTAAACTGGGGGGGGGGGGGGGGGCAATAATCCCTTTACTGTTGCTGCACGTACTAAACGTGTAGTAGTTCAAAGAACACTTGCTCACGCTGTCGTACCACAGGGACTGCTGGCGTTGGAGAGTCAGAGCCATCATGCTGGGTGATGTTTTTAGTGAGACCGTGTATTACCAAAACCCCGTGGAACTGATACTTTTTCGTGCTTTCCACCACTTCTGACTCTTGATCGACTTTTAATACATTTTACACCTTCAAACTATTGTAGAAGCACTTACCTTCAATGGTCCTGGGCGGTGGGTGATAATCAACTCAGTCATATAGGTGCGGAAAACTGAGGCACTGTGGTACAGTGATTTGGGCAAAGTCAGCTGTGCACAGGTTGAGTATAGGGCCCAGCTGATCCCACATCCCAATAGTGCATTCAGACCACGAGATAACGTTGTCTCCCCTGAAAGCTGGCTCAGTTGCTGTCTCGTTTCCACTCTTCCTGCTCTTCGTTGTGCGCTGAGTAATTCCACAGCCTGATGCTTGTGGCGGGATTTGTTCACCCACATGGAAGTGATTATGCAAAAACAAAATCTCTTCCAACAGTTAGACACAGAGCGCGGTAATTCACCATGATGGAAAAGGAAATTCCATTAAAGAACATTTGCATAGTAGGAGTCTGTTACACTTCATTAACTTCCTGAGGTGCAGAGGCTCTTTACCTGAAAATTTCCTTCCTCTCTGTGGGCTTGACTCGCCAAGCACCCTCTATGTTGGTGTATTTGTGTGTGTTCAATGGGTTCTCTCAGGTAGGCTCAGTGCAAGATTTTGGTTCACTTCTAAGCAAAAGTGGCTTTATAAAACCCTTAGCAGGAACCCTCCTACTCTCCTTAGCGTCCATGGAAACAAATCTTTGGAGTTTAAATAAGCCTGAGGAACTAGTCTGGGACTCGGGAGATTCACGTTTGGTTAGGTGCTTTGCCACAGACTTCTTGTCTGACCTTGAGCAAGTCACTTATCACCCTGTGCCTGAGTCCCATTGCAGGACATCTTTGGTGAAGTTTGTGAGGCACATGGGTACTACGGTGCTGTAGAAGTGTGTAGAAATCTTCCTCAAGCAGTCTTTCCTCTTTCTCCTCCACACTCAGCCTCCTTTGAACTCCTATCTAGTGACTTGGCGTATTTTGTTCAGACTAAGCTGTAAAGGGCAGGAAATGTTTATAAATAATAATACCGTAGAGTTAGAAAGTGACGTATAGCATGCATATTACTTACATGATTTATAGACAGAACAATAATAGCAGGGAAGTACCTTTACACTATTGAGTTGGCCTTCCTAATTGTTAATTGTGATGTTACTATCTAGAGCAGGGATGAGCAAACTTTTTGGCCGGAGGGCCACATTGGGGTTGCAGAACTGTATGGAGAGCTCTGTAGGGAAGGCTGTGCCTCCCCAAACAGCCTGGCCCCCACCCCCTATCTGACCCCTCCCACTTCCCGCCCCCTGAGTGCCCCCCTCAAAACCTCCCACCCATCCAAAGCCCCCTGCTCCTTGTCCCCTGACTGCCCCCTCCCAGGACCCCCCCGCCCCTATCCAACCTCCTCTGCTCCCTGTCCCCTGACTACCCCGACCCCTATCCACACCCCCACCCCCTGACAGGCCCCCCGGGACTCCCACACCTATCCAGCCGCCCCCTGGGACCCCTCACCCCGACTCCAGCCCCCTTCCCATGTCCCTCAGAGCAGCATGTCCGGCAGCCGCGCCAGCCGGCCGGAGCCAGATGCACCGCCCAGCTGGAGCCAGACACGTTGCCGCACTGCCCTGCAGGAGCATGCAGCCCCACTGTCCAGAGCACTGCCCATGTGGCTGCGGGGGAGGGGCCCGGGGCTAGCCTCACCAGAAGGGAGCTCAAGGGCCGGGTAGGACGGTCCCGTGGGCCGTAGTTTGCCCAACTCTGATCTAGAGGCCCGCTTCATTATTTGCAGTTTAAATAAGGTTATATTTGTAGGTGAGAGATGGAAAATGTGTTATACATATGGATAGGATTTATTCTGTTTGTGTGGAAATATAAATTAGGTTTGTTACAAAGGATAAACATCTCTATAATTGTTGATGACAAAATCTAAAGTGAAACTTTATTGTACAAGTTGAGATGCAGTAAGAAATTTAGTGGCAAAAATAGACTTTTAAAACCTCTAGCAATCTGTTAATAACATAGCCAAGGGTATTTGTTTTTTAAAGAGAAATAAGCATAGATTACAAATAATTATGTATGTCGTGTGACTCTTCCCAGTTTGACTGCATTTATAATGCGCTCATCACCGGTGTCTTAAGTGCTGAGTTTGATGGCTCTTCTTTGGAGCTAGTCATCCAGCTGTCTGCGATGCGAGGTTGTGTTGACATGGTGTAACTACACAGCCATTTTGTTAATGCACATGCCAAAGCTTAAAGTGTGGTTAAGGGCTGTACAGAGAACGTAAATATGAGCAGATCTATTTGGGTGGGGAAGTGAGTTTATGTGGGAATGAAGGTAAATGAACAGATGAGGCATTGGGGTATAATGACCATGCTGAAGGAAAAGGCAGAGGCTGAAATTACAGAATGTAAACCCTAAAATAAAGATGTGGATTTACATTGACCAGCAGCTAGTAATTGGTGGCTGAGGGAAGAGAAAACTAATGACTGATTAGCCCAGCTTTGAATTCTGTGGAAGGACTGGAATGCATGATTCATGTCAGGTCTAAATGACCTGGCTGTTTTCCTGGCGTAGGGTGCTCCGACAGTAGATGGGTGATATGAAAAATTATGATTATAACAGTTTCCCCCGGCAGCTTGGTATTTCCTGTACAGAAGCAGGTGGGGGAGACAGATCTGGGACGAGAGAAGTTGCGCACTCTTGAACCGGTGAATTATTGTAGGTAAACTGACTCTATCGACCTTGGTTGTTGATCATTAACAATCCAGAGATGACCCCGCTGTTAATCTACAACAGGGTCCAGCAGATGCCAAACAGCAGATAGTCACGTTGGCTGGTAAAGGAGAATGAAAATGTTCCAGACGTTAGACTGGAGCAGGAGGGAGGTGGGCTTTGGTGTCTACAGTTAGAAACTTATTTCCACATGTAGCATCTAAATAGAAGTGATTTGATTTTTTTTTCCATAGATGGTGAATACATGCAGCTCTCAATGACTTTCACTGCAGCTGTAGGTCAGCGCCTCTAAAAATAAGGCCACTAATTTAAGTGCCTTACTCTAGAGGTCAAATCAGAGAGTTTTTGCACAGCCTTTTCAACCCCTGGTACCCCTAAAGGTGTCAACGCACTAAAGTGGATCATCTAGACCAAGGGTCTCAAACACCCGGGCCACATGCGGCCCGCAGGGTTATTTCAGGGAAGGGGTTGGAATTGGGGCAGGGAAGGCGTGGGAAGAGGCAGGGCATGGGCGGGGCCTCACAGAAGGGGTGGAGTGGGGGCGGGACAGCGGGGGGTAGTCAGTGGTGTGGCCCTCAGGCCAATGTACTAGTCCTTATGTGGCCCTTGTGGTCATTTGAGTTTGAGACCCCTGATCTAGACCAATAGTTATGCTCGCTGTCCTTGTTCCCCTTCTGTCTGTTCATAGGTAGGGGACCACAAATTCAGCGCCCACCGGATCGTACTAGCAGCCTCCATCCCTTACTTTCATGCTATGTTTACAAATGACATGATGGAATGCAAACAGGATGAGATTGTCATGCAAGGAATGGATCCAAGGTAACTCCCTGGGACAGCCAAGGGACCACAGCCAATACAGCTTGTCGATGACGTTTTTGCCAATCTCTGCACACAAATGCAAATGTATAGGTTTAGAAACATGCTTTTAAGGGTTAAGATAAATCACATTTTTAAATAAATTTATGTTGCTACTAGCATCTTAGATTGTTATTAAGTTGAAATAATCCAATAGAGCTGAACGCAAGTGACCCTTTTTCTGCTCTTCTCCACCCTGTTTAGTGCACTAGAGGCTCTGATCAACTTTGCTTACAACGGACACCTAGCAATTGATCAGCAGAATGTTCAGTCTTTGCTGATGGGGGCAAGTTTCCTTCAGCTGCAAAATATCAAAGATGCCTGCTGTACCTTTCTCAGAGAGAGGTAAGGGTCCCCTTGGTCCTGTGCCTTTGACTGCTCCCTCAGAACGTGGGGTCATGGGTTCTGGTCTTGCTGTGGAACAGGGTGGTGGAATTGTGCTGTTAGAGCACAAGATGCTAAACTGTGGTCCTTCCTTCCAGTTGCTTGTGGTGGGTTCAGGAAAAAGTTAAATATCCTTTGGCCCTTTACAAGAAGGGTGGAGGAGGACTCTGTATCCTCATTCCATGTCCAGCTGTGGGCGGTGGGGCAGGCCCAGATGGGCATGAGTTACTGTCTGGAACAAAGGTGACACATCCCGATCACTGAAACCGGAAAATGGAAATGCTAAACTGACATGTTTTACTGCACTCAGTAAGGGTTCATTGTGCAGACTCTCTTACTAAGGGCTCTGCAGTTCTACTGCACTCTCTTGATCCACTTCTTGAATGCAGCTGTAAAACAGTTTTATCACAGCTTTATATCTACCCTTAAAATGTTTCTCTGGGGTTCGATGTAGGACCTTGTACTGCCCATCATCATCATAGATCTGAGCACCTCAAACAGCGATTTTACTCTGTGAAACAGGAAGGGACTGTCCCCAGTTTACAGACTGGGAAACCAGGCACAGATCAAATGATTTATCAAAGGTACTACAGGGAGCCTGTGGAAGAGCAAGGAATTGATCCCAGGTCTTCTGAGTCCAGTCCAGTGCCTGAGCTACAAGACCATCTTAGTAATAAATGTCAAGATCCTACAAATCAAGGAGTTCGGTTAGTGTCTGGAAATATACCATACGTTCACCATTGGAAGTGTCAGGTATCCTTAGTTTTTATGTTTTACTATGCCGTGTTCTTCTGCAGCTCTTCAGTTCATTCCATGGTATTGCACCAAACATACGTAATAAATGCAAAATCTCAACCAGTTTTTTTCATTCTGTATGGACTTATCCCAAAATGCATGATTCAGAGAAGAAATTTACTATGGCCCTGTTTCAGATGTTTCCATGTGAACCCAGGGGTTCTCTGCTATGTGTAAAACATAGATAATTAGCTCAAATAGTTAGTAAAATCATTACATACTTGGTTTTTCCTGGCAAAAAAATTAATTTTTGCACCCTGGGCTCGGTACCAAACAGAGAGAACTGGGTTGCACTGGTGAAGTGCTGGGGCCACGCTTAGAGACTCAAATCCATTTTTAGGCACCTAAATAAAAGTGGCCTGATTCTTTTTCCCCCACAGGTTCTGAGCTGCCACAGTTCCACCTAAACTTAATGGGAGCTGCTTATGCTGAGCACCTTTGAATGGTGGGCCACTCTTACTGAGCTCTGAAATATGGATTTGAGAGGGTAGTTAAGGTTTTTATGTATAACGAGATACATTTGAAAATCAGTGGGCTCTGATCACATGCCTCAGGAATAGCCAGAACATGCATGTCTAGTTCCAGTTTTTACAGGAAGGTTATGATGACTGGGTTTTTTTCTTATTTAACTTTACTATGTGTTCCTGAGGATTCTCTGGGTGTTGGTGACCTCACAGTTTGCCAGGATTTAAAGTCCAAGGCTGTGTAAACCTTTGCTTGGCAGGTAATGACTGCGCTTTCCCTGCGCTCACCATATCTAACTCTTTGCTTTGTAAAATACTCTTGGTTCACTCCATTATTAAACGTGCCACAGTGTTGTTTTAAATGTTTGGATCTTTATGCCCTGTAAGAGCTTGGCATTGCCAGACCTTCAGGGTTCTGTACCCATCCTCTCCGTGGTCATTGCTCTGCTGATGTACGCTCAGAATTGGTTATGTAAAGTTTGAAAGCAACCGTGAAGATTCCCTCTTCGGAGGATCAAATCCAAACAAGCAGCTTCATTGTGATGAATCTCCCCTTGACCCCTTCTGAAGACTGCGGAAACTTGCACCTAGGGTTTATTTCCATTATTCAGACGTCGGGACTGAAAAAAGGAGGAAGAGTATAAAAGGGAGGTGCCAAAATTGACCTTTGGGCTAAAGGCAGTTTATGGAGTCTTTTAATGGTAACACACAGCCAGTAAGCTCTTAAATATGGAGGTGTGGTCCCTGGAAACGCTAAGCATGCATGGCTCCATCTTGATCAGAGCATTCTGTTTACTGCTGCTGTAGTGCATGGTCTTGGCTCAAAGCACTGAGTTTGCCCTGCTGTGGTACGGGTGACTTTGTGGTCCCCAGTTAGGCAAAAGTTGAGGTATCTCTGTCAGAGTCTGATTCTGGGCATTGTGTAGTGAGTTTAATAGTGAGGCAAGAGTGGTACCAAATTTTTCCACAAACTGTTTTCATTTGGGTTAGAATAAGAGAAACTACCAATAGTATTCTGACATGCCTCATATCCATATGACCCATAAATACTGTGAAACAACCAGAATGGTCATCTCATGTTGAATAGAGATGCACGGATCTGGTGGCAGAATTTCTCTCTTATGTGGGAGTTTCCAAATCTCCCATAGTGTGGACTTGATTTTCAGCATTTTTACAAGTTTTTAGAAACATCTGTGCCGAAAGCTCCTTGCACCACACAGCTGCCTGGAGCAATACTTTTTCAGTTCTTTTGTGCTGCTTTATGATGGCATGCAGCAGCACCTGTTCAGCTGATCTGATCACTAGTTCATTTCTGCAGGGATTGTTCCTGCATTCTGACCTTTAATTGCTAAAAGACATCCTCAGTAAAGCTTTATTGGTCAGGAAAATCAAGTAAGAACAGGTGGCCAACATCTCACTTCAGTAATTAGCAAAGGTGTCTGATGAAAACAAACTGTGTTTGTAAGTTTCTGAAGAACACGCTTACCCTTGCTGTCAAACCAACAGGTTTCATTCCTGGTATCTGAAGTCGTACTTATGCATGGAATAGACATTGTGTAGATTCTTGCACTGCTACTCCTCCTACATGTCACGCCCTGACTTTAGGAGGCCCGCCTGGGGAGAGCGCGCATCAGTCTCCAGGTCCAGTCAGTCCTTGGTACTTCAGAGAATGTCAGCAAGGGGGCTTATTGTTTTTACAGTGCGATTTCCCCTGTCCTCTTAATTTGGCATGAGTCAATCTTCATGACTGTGCATACACTGGCCAGTTTAACTGGTGTCTGTTGGAAGGGTGAGTTCTCTAATGTGGCACATCCATCAGTTTCACAAGGTTACACTTTCTCTGACGTTCAGTTTCCTTGGTTCAATTTCAAATTCACTGCTTCTTTGGACCGCATTAAAAATGTGTACATTGTTAACCCCTCTATTAAAATAACCTTATTTTGTATCTCCCAAGGCTTCATCCTAAGAACTGCCTAGGCGTACGTCAGTTTGCAGAAACCATGATGTGTGCCGTGCTCTACGAATCTGCCAACAGCTTCATCCACCAGCACTTTGTGGAGGTGTCCATGTCTGAAGAGTTCCTTGCTCTAGCCTTCGAAGACGTGCTGGAGCTGGTTTCAAGGGAAGAGCTCAATGTCAAGTCTGAGGAGCAGGTATGTGCACCAGCTGGTAAATGGTATAGCAGAGGCAGCTTTTGCCACCACAGGATTTGAAACCCTTGGGGCATAGCAAGATCTGGGTGAGAAGTTGAACTGGTCCATGTAGTGATCAAAGCTGAGAAGATGGCCTTGTTGTGGATGGTGGGTGTATGCCCTTTGCTAGAATAATGGTGCTCTGACTCTTTCACTCTGTACATAACTTGTGGGAATTGGGGCTTCTTTCAGCTTGGTTATCAGAACACTCTTCTGGGGAGCATCCGTTATTTGCGAAGCATGGCACTGAACTGTGCTGAAATGTTCGCAGCTGAGAACCTTTGACGTCCGGAACCCTAGTGACATCTTGAACTCTCGCTTTACTGAGTGAATTTCAGTTCTGTTGAAAGGTGCTGGGATCTCTGCCCTGGAGGCGATCTCTAGAACTACAGAATAAACAGTGTTTCAGCCTTATTCTGGAGGGATCCCTTCGAGATTCTCTACAGCATTTTGTAATGAATCTTCCTCCTGAAATTGCCAATGAGATGGTCGGCCGGGATGGTGGCTTACATAATATGGAGGCCTTTGTACAAGGAACTGGACTGAACCACACCGAGTCACTTCACATAGGCCTCTGAATAACCATTGCCACTTTGACCCATAGCAGCAGCGATCCTGATTTGAACTGGAGATCTGCAGCTGAAAGGCTCTGCATCTTGCTGCCAGTGTTCAAGCCATCGCATCCCCTGTGGTGGTTCGGGGGGCTTATTCCAAGAGAAAAATAGACTTTTAGAAAGTCTGGGTTGGAAAAAGAGGTCCCTGGTTAGAGGTATAGGTTAGGAATCATTAAAAAAGGGATAGAGAATAAGATGGAGAATATCTTATTGACCTTATATAAATCCATGGTATGCCCACATCTTGAATACTGTGTACAGATGTGGTCTCTTCATCTCAAAAAAGATATACTGGCATTACAAAAGGTTCAGAAAAGGGCAACTAAGATCATTAGGGGTTTGGAACAGGTCCCATATGAGGAGAGATTAAAGAGGCTAGGACTTTTCAGCTTGGAAAAGAGGAGACTAAGGGGGGCTATGATAGAGGTATATAAAATCATGAGTGGTATGGAGAAAGTGAATAAGGAAAAGTTATTTACTTGTTCACATAATATAAGAACTAGGGGCCACCAACTGAAATTAATGGGTAGCAGGTTTAAAACAAATAAAAGGAAGTTCTTCTTCACTCAGCGCAGAGTCAACCTGTGGAACTCCTTGCCTGAGGAGGTTGTGAAGGCTAGGACTATAACAGGGTTTAAAAAGAGAACTGGATAAATTCATGGAGGTTAAGTCCATTAATGGCTATTAGCCGGGATGGGTAAGGAATGGTGTCCCTAGCCTCTGTTTGTCAGAGAGTGGAGATGGATGGCAGGAGAGAGATCACTTGATCATTACCTGTTAGGTTCACTCCCTCTGGGGCACCTGGCATGGGCCTCTGTCAGCAGACAGGATACTGGGCTGGATGGACCTTTGGTCTGACCCAGTATGGCCTTTCTTATGTATAAACATCAGGTCTGAATCGTCTTATCTCCTTAGAACCTCTTGTTCAAATTTCACGCATGCTCAAATCAAGCCACCTTCTTCTGAGGCAGGTAAACTTTAGCACAGGCTTCGTATCTTTCATCAGATTTTAAAACAAGAGGTCCTCCCTGCTGTGTGAAGCAGTTATGATCCCATGACTCTCCTTGTGAGCGGCAGACTCTGTCCCAGTGTCCTTGGTGACAGTTTCCCTTCTAACTGTTGTGCAGCATGCTGGCTACCACCTTCCACCTCTGAGATGGTTGCATTTTAGTGTGATGCAGCATACCGCTGAGTTGTCCAGTAGAACCTCAGAGTTACGAACACCAGAGTTATGAACTGATTGGTCAACCACATGCCTCATTTGGAACTGGAATCAGTACACAATCAGAGAGCAACAGAGATGAAAAAAAGCAAACGAAGTACAGTACTGTGTTAAATGTAACTTACTAAAAATATAGGGAAAGTTTTTAAAAAATGATTGGACAAGGTAAGGAAATGGTTCCTGTGCTTGTTTCATTTAAATTAAGATAGTTAAAAGCCGCATTTTTCTTCTGCATAGTAAAGTTTCAAGCTGTATTTAAGTCAGTGTTCAGTTGTAAACTTTTGAAGGAACAACCATAACGTTTTGTTCAGCGTTACAAACAACCTCCACTCCCAAGGTGTTCATAACGCTGAGGTTCTACTGTACAACGTTTTGGGGTCTTCTGGGGTGCAAGTTGCGTTTAAAGATATGACTACCATCTGATCTGTTGGAGAAATACGTTCTCTAGAGGTTTCTAGCATAAAGTAAGTGGGAGGTTGTGGCTTTGTCCAGTGTAAATGAAAGGCTTGGAAACGATGTGTGTGGCTATCCAAATTTTTTCCATGACAACCCAATATTTAGCATGTGTGCATGATGCTTGGTGGCAGGGTTACACCACAAGGTGGCAGCAGTAACCACAAATGCCAATAATCAGATGTTTACAAAGCAAAACTTTTTCTGGTAATCTCTTAGTTCAGTTCTTGGGAGAAGGGGGCCGAACTGTGTAAACGGTTGGCCTTCAAGGCATTAACGCTGTTCCACATCAGTATTGTGGACACCTCGGTTCAAATTCTTATCTACTGCTGATCAGCCCAGCAGGATCTCTGGATGCAGTGGCAGCAGCCTGGTTAGACCAATGGGACAATGCCCCCTGAAATGGAGCTTCATGCTCAGAAGGCCAACACACTGGGGCTATTTCAGACCAATGGGTGGGGAATTAATTCCAAATCTGGGCCCTGATGAAGAATGTCCTGCGTTATAGAGGACCCCTCTGGTGAATTCAGGAACGGCATTGATGGCCTCTGTGATTGAAAGGTGTATGCTAAGAATGGGGAAGGAATAATGTGGTGAGCCGGGTGTTAGTGGAGACATGCTGGGCTCTGAGTGACAAAGTGTTAGTATCTTTGCTCTAGATCCCTCGAGTGACTTCTGTTTTCCTGATCACCTGTGTTCCTTGGCGAGACGTTCCTTTTGTTACAGTCCATCTGTTCAAGTTTGTCTTCATCCCGCCTTTTGTGAGCTGCTTCAGGACAGAGAAAACAAAATCTCGTGTCTACCCGAAGCGCAGAGACCTACCAAAGAAATGGCTCCTCTCTCTTCTGGCAGGTATTCGAAGCTGCGTTAGCCTGGGTCCGGTACGAGCGAGATCAGAGGGAACCCTGCTTACCTGAGCTACTGTCCAAAATCCGACTGCCCCTTTGTCGACCTCAGTTCCTCACTGACCGTGTGCAACAAGATGACCTTGTCCGCTGCTGCCACAAATGCCGGTGAGCGCTTGTGGGCTGTTCAGGAGTTGTCCAGTGTGTGTGGGCTTCCACACTGATAGTGTGTTGGAGTGGCTGTCCCAGAGCCTGAAATCCTCTCCCCGTGAAGTGGGAGCGCCACACACAGGAGAAGAGCGATTCCCTCGTGCTGCCTGCTGACGAGGCTAAGCCAGCATCTGCAAGGATTAGCTCTGCACGGTAGAGAAGAGATCAGTTGACATAATCATTGGCGACCTCAGCAGAGGGACCAGTTTGGATGGTGGTCCAAAGACCCACCAAACTATCGTTCTAATGTTTGGTCTTAATTTCAGGGACCTGGTGGATGAAGCAAAAGACTATCACCTAATGCCAGAACGCCGGCCGCACCTCCCGGCATTCAAGACGCGTCCCCGGTGCTGCACATCGATCGCAGGATTGATTTATGCTGTTGGAGGTCTTAATTCAGCAGGTACCTTGCATATCCACTTCCCACAGCTACCAAGTGACGAGTACATTGAGTAACGGCATCAGATTGTAAACGTCATGCTTCACCCGTAAAACGTTGAGCGGTCTCTCCTGCTCTTCCCTTTTTCTGTAGCCCTTTGATGACACTCAGGCCATCCTGCCGACAAAATGCTGAAGGGGGCTGTGGTCGGTTGTTGAACGTTTTTCACTCTAGGAATGCTGGGTGGATTGCTCAGGGATAGTGTTTCCAGTGTGTGTGAAACTGCACCAACTTGTTGCATTTGTCTCTTTAAAATTACGGGCTCCAGTGTAAGTGTGGAGAACCCTGAAGGCAGTAATAGAAGAACATATTGGCAGCATTAATGCATTGCATTCAAGCGTACAACAGGTAAAATAATTGCCGTGCTCTTTGGTCTGTTTCAAAGAAGTCAAGCCTCTGTAGTAAAGGCAGTTTCCTCTTCCATTATGAACCTTTCCGTTGTACCTTAACCATGAAAACATGGCTCGTGCCACGCAAGGCTTCATTGTGGGAACAAGAGCATGTGTTAGTTCAGCTTCTCTTTGATTCAGGTACACATGGAGTCACTCCAAGGACAGTATGCTCCCCATTATCCCATTAACACAAGTTCTATTCGACTAATCAGAAGTTTGGACGGTCGAGAGGACAGGAGCCTCTTCCTCGCAGTCCTGGCCAGGGGTCTCTGCACTGCCCTGCTTGTTTGCTCCCATGACACTGGGGTTGCAGAGGGCTCGCTGTGCTGACACAGAGCCATTGACACCCAAGCCTTTCAGACCCGAAGGGGTGAGGCAGAGCAGAGATCCCCGACCAGGACTCTGCCCCGCCAGGACTGCAGCCTTCCCTGCACCTGGTGCCTGCAGGGATCAGATGTCAGCAGCCCTGCAGCAGTGGAAGGAGCCCTCTGCAGCTCTGCTGTCACTGCCCCGCTCATTCCCTTCCAGGACTGCCAGGCTGCAGCGGGTTCCCTGCGCTGCCATAGGAGCCGTTCAGCAGCAGGACAGCCTCCCCTCTGGACGGGGACTCGTCCTCCTCGCAGTCCTGGACAGGGGTCTCTCCTCAGTGAGCCGAGCCTTCCAGTTATCCAAACCCTTGCCTTGTCCCCCATCGTGAGAGCCACGGGGGACAAGGAAGGGATTTGATAACGCGGAGGTTCAGCTAGTAGGATCTCGGATAAACCGGACTTTACCATAGTTCTTTAGGCCCATAATCAGCCTGCATAAACCCAGGAAACTTACAATCACTTTTAAAATAGGACGAAATGCCATGCAGCGGCCCACTAATGCCACGGATCCAGTGAACACATGCATACTACAGGGCTGCCTCATGAGGCCTGGATTCCGTACCCTAGAAGGATGAGGTCAGCCATGCGGGAATGGTGCTGCTGTGATTCCAGGGAGTCGACTGGCCCCTGCGATGTTAATTGTTAAGTCCCAAAGCCTGCTACCCGCTCTGAGGGTCCTGCCGGCGGTTTGATTGCAGGGGCAGGGTGTAAGGAGTCCGCAAACAGTTTGGATTGTGGAGCCCAGATTTACAGGAACTCCCTCCAATGTTGAGCAGTTCCCCATCAGGGCTGGGTGGAGATGGGGTGCTGATGGGGTATTCTGGCACCTGCTAACATTTATGTAGGAATGTGGCCATGCCAGGGCTGCGGAGGCTACGCCAACCCGGAGACTCAAGTAGGGACCATTTAGAGGCTCCACTACCATCCCTTGGCCTGGGGGACAAGATCCCTTCCCTACTGCCGCCTGCACAGGCCATCCCTACAGATACTCAAGGCACTGAGCCCAGGTTTTTCCCTTAACACTCAGAGCGCGAACCCTGTATCCCCATCATCCTTCCTTGCATGGATGAACAGATGGGAAAAGTCCATCGCTTTCTGCTTCTGCCCCCGTTCAGCAGAGGCTCCACAAAAAAAAAAATCTGTCACTTTTTTTAATTTGAGTAGCAAATTTTTATGCAGGTGATTCACTGAACGTGGTGGAAGTCTTCGACCCCATTGCAAATCACTGGGAGAAGTGCCAGCCGATGACGACGGCACGCAGCCGAGTGGGTGTGGCTGTGGTGAATGGACTCTTGTATGCCATTGGTGGATACGATGGCCAGTTAAGACTGAGTACAGTGGAAGTTTATAACCCAGAGATGGATTCTTGGTCCAAAGTAGGAAGCATGAACAGCAAACGAAGGTACGTGAGACATACACTCCGTTCTGTACAAAGAATTTGAGGGGAGGAAGAGATGAAATGTTCACAAGGGCAGGGAAAAATCTAGGAATCAGTAGTGCTGAAAATGGCTGAGGTGACCGGGGAGATCAGAGTTTGTAGGGCGATACAGTAGGAAAAAGATCAAAGGAATGGAACAGGAAGGGAGTAGTTGCTCTTTGCATAACTGGTGGAAGCGCACTTGGAATGTTACATTCTGTTCTGGGCTCCTCTTTACCAGAATGACTCACCGGAGGGAGTTCAGAGAACATCAGCGCGAATCTAGAGGGATCGATGTACGAGGAAAGATATGAAGAGCTACATATGTGTGGTGTGGCCACACAGTGACCAAGGGCGGAGAAAGAACTCTTATTGGTGTCAGAGTCTGAGGGAGAATTATTTGTGGTGGCACAAAGAAAAATAAGATGAAATTGAGACAGAGCAGACAGGCTGATTGTCAGAGAGAATTTCTGGTAGATCTATAAGGATGTGAAATAGATTCCCAAAGGAAGTAGCGGAAGCCATGTTGCTTGGGACCTTTTTAAAACTAGACTGGATAAAGCAGTGGAAAATGTGTTGTAGGGAACACTCATTCACTGGCAGGCAGGGTGATGGACACAAGGGTCTTCTGTCTCTCCGGTGCACTCATGCATCGCTGAGCATATAGACTCCTCCACTGGAAAGTGCAGTCAATTTACACAATGCAGGACTTGCAGTCCAAGCTTGCAAAATGAGTCCTGAGTGATTTTATTGCTGAGCAGAAGAGCTGGTGGTTTATATGCTGAGCAAGGGGAAGTTGGTTCAGTTCACACCAACCTAGGAATTATGTTGTGGTGGCACTTGGAAAGGCACACTGCATTATGTGGTCAACAATGTGAAAACCCACCTATTAACTCTCATGGCAGCACTGTCCCTGCCTCCGCAGCAGCCTGTGGCTCGTCTGTCTCCTTCCAAATTTAAACGTGTTTGTGGCTTCCAGTGTTTTTACTCTGGTTTCTTTTTGCTGCTCCTCAGTCACTGAGCGTTCTTAAATTGCCCACTTCTGCTAGCTTTGCAGCACGTCTTCCCCATAATAGTTTGTGCCTTATTTTAATGTGGTTTCAAATGCTAATCACTTGGGAAGAGTATATTGCCTGTATCTTGTTACTTGAAATTCTGTTTGTAACCCGGATACTTGGTGGCACCAGTGCGATTCTGCTGGGATTGCGCTCATTCAGGGTGGTTAGCTGCTGTGTGCAAGCAAATACAATTTAAAATCTGTAGTGCACAGTCCAGGAGTTAAGCAGGTTGTGCCAAGTAAGCCCTGTTCAGACTGGTAGACGGCCAAGACTTTAGGTCTGGCTCCGGGGACGATCTTGAGTGTAAAGTCCTGAAACCATTTCCACGCACATCATAATCTCGAGTAGGAAAACTGTTTTTCCATAGCTATGAGGTTCCTTGTGTGGAGCTTTTCCCACAGTAAGACGACTGCTTTTCTTCCATAGTAGGCTTATTCTGCTCTTTGCACCAGTAACGAAGCGGCTGAGTTTGCTAATCCCCTAAACAACCTTCTGGGCTGCAACCCTGCCATGAGGATCCTGTTCTGTTTGCACTTTACTGGAGTGTGCATCATGAGAATGTTGTCGTTTCATCCTCACTAAAACTTAGTCTTTTGAAGCAAAGCAGAGTGGGTGTCCATAAGAGGGTGTTTTACACAGAGCAGAGTGCGCCTGAAGGATTTTATCCAAGAGCTTGGCTTTTGCAGTCCATAATGGTTTTGTCATTGCAAGATGAGTGCTAAGAGGAAGGTGGTGGAAGAACATAAATGTGAAACTGAAGGTTTAATTTGAAGGTGGAATTCCATTATCCCATTGTCTCGTTCCTTAACGTGCATTGTGAGCCAGATGTTTAACTGTCAGATACAGTGGAGGGGTGACCAACTTAATTGAGGTGACACTGGTACAGTAAAGCAGTTGCTGTCTATATAAGGGTTTTATACTGAAGCCCATCACCATAGTACCTGAGCATCTTCCACATAAAATCAACCTCAAGAGCAAAGTCCCTAGTGGACTTCATGGAGTCTATGGCACATCTCTCTTTTCAGGGCCAAAACTCTTCTTGGGGTAAAGTTTGTATTTTGGGATAGGATTTGGAAGTGGTTTGAGGAAAAAAAGGGGACATTTGTATTGGGACATTACATTTGTGGCATTAAAGGTCTGTTACCATGAAACCAGCTTTGGGGCCAGACAAGTAGTTTAGCAGACCGGTAATGGGATACTGAGCCTTTCACTCAAAGGCTGGTTGGTTGATTCCATATTAGGTCAATAGTGACCAAAGTGTGCTCAGTTGAGATGGCCATCTTAAACCACTTCCTAGTTTGCAAAACCTCCGCCACCAGTCAGCCTCATGGGTAGCCACACTTGGTAGAGTTAAAAAGGAGCAAAGACGAAATGTTTCGCTCCCTAGAGTTGAGTCTTTCAGGGCAGTGTTGAGGCGCATTTGCAGAATGTTATAAACAATTTCTCTACATCTCTCAAGCTGTTTTCTAACTGGCGGCAGTTGACTTTATTCATGAATGTCCCCGTGTCAGCTCGATGCTGTGGTCGTGGGGGCTATATAAATAGGCAGTTCAGTAGCTGTATCTCTCGACCTGATTGTCAGACTTGTTCAGCTGTTTCATCCACCAGGTGTCAGCCAAGATATGTTGAAAAAATGTGTTTCATAATTCAACATGGATCATTTGCCCAAAGGAATCTAACCTGGTGGTTGTGCGTTCATTGCAGTGCAATGGGAACAGTAGTGCTGGATGGGCAGATCTATGTATGCGGTGGGTATGATGGAAACTCATCCCTCAACTCCGTGGAGACGTACTCACCAGAAACAGACAGGTAAGAGCTTCTAAACCTACTACTGCTTCTCCCACTGGGTTCTGCCCTTCTCCTGAAGCATAGAAGTAACAACCGAGAGCACTGTTTTTAAAACCGATGAGCTACAGTATGCTGAAAAATCTTTTATTTCCTGTATAGCAACTATATTTGGCTTCAAACCACGCGCACTCGCTTGAGAGAAGTGAATGGAGTAAAGCTTTGATACAAAGCTAAGGCCCTTCGTTTTCAGGGTTTACTGATTTTTTTCCCCCCACCTAAATTTTGGACCATCCAGGTACATGGAAATACCGATTTGTGTTAAGAAAATTCAATACATTACATGAGAGATCGATTTGTTAATATCCAAATAGTTGAAGTGTAAATGCAAGACTGTTAAAGTAAGATGACATAGTCAAAGACACATGTGTATGTCCTGTTAACATACAGTTCATGAAATAAACCACAGCATTAAGTTATTTTTACTTTCAATACTCTTCCTTTTCCCTATGTTGCTTTTTTCTGTCCTCCCGTTCCCCAGTATTAACTCCAGTATTTACCCAATAATCAGTGAAGCTAATTTATTGTGCTGGTATTCACCCAATTATTAATCTTTATAGTAAACACTGATAAATTCTAGGGAAATTTTTTGTTTATTTAAACAAAATAAAATCTGAGAACGAAGGGCCTTGTGCGGAGCTTATAGATGGTGGAGTGAAAAGTACTAGAAACTCAGTAGCTGAAAGGCTTCTGGGTCTCCTGAAAGCTTTGTATAATCCATGGAGCAGCTTATTGAATGTGTTTATGTGGAGATACATGTGCTCTGCCTATGGAAGGAAGAGACTCTTGCACTTCTGCTGTTTGCTTGTCTCTTGGCAAGGTGGACGGTAGCGACTCCCATGAGTTCGAATCGCAGCGCGGCCGGAGTCACCGTGTTCGAAGGCAGGATCTATGTGTCTGGAGGGCACGACGGTTTACAAATTTTCAGCAGTGTAAGTCTGAATCTCAGAGCCAGTTCTGCACCATGTTGATTTCCTGTAACTTTGTGCCGATGAAGTTGGACTAATAGCACTGACCAGAGATCGGTAAAAGGGCAGGTGGGAAAGCTCACACAGCTCCCTAATCTAAGCATACAGCTCCTTAGTCCTTATCTTTAATGTCACCTGTTGATCTAGTTCTGGATGATCCCTGAGCAGGGACCGCTAACTGAGCCAAACAAATACCCACTAGAGGCTAGACTGAGAGAGTGCAACTCCTGCTCACTTCTGGCCTGAGCCAAGAATTGAGCCTCTTTCCAGAAGTGAGACTGCTGCACAAGTCGACTCTGTTCTCACCATTTCCTCCCTCTTCATTTAGTAAATCATTTTAGCCAGCCTTGTGTCTTTGGTCCTTAGTGTTTCAAGCACCATTAAAATTCCCAGATGCCTACATTTGTTACATCTGCTTTCTTTGCCTGTTTGTGGGATGTCATTTCAGAAACTCCCGTGACCCGTTAAACAAACTCAGAAGGGAGTGGGAGCTGCACGTGCAGGACAAGAGTTGCTATTCCTAGTCTGATTCCAGTCTCAGTCCTAACTTACAGACTTCCTTATATTTTTTTTTTTTAATTCAGAAAAGTCTGTTATGGGGGATCTCTTCTGCCCTACTGGGAACAGAAGTGTGGTTTGTTGTATCTGAATGAGTCTTGCCACCCATTAACTGCTCTTGGAACATTAGCTTGTCTGTTGGAGGCCCAGCCTTTAGACTGGGCTGTAATATTGACTGTTACTGCCTTCCCCAGCTGACTAGGAAAAATCTTATTGTCTGGCAGCCTGGGATGCCCAAAAGCTGAATCTGGGCTAACGTATCGGCCTGCCTGGACCACAACTTTGCCATGTTCCTCCTTGAGCTCTGCCAGTTAGGTCTAACGCTGCAGTTCAAGAAGAGGGGTGGTGGACCATGCACTCCAGAGCTACCACAGATACATTCTGGCCACCCTATTTTCTTGTTGAAAAACCATTTTGAGATCCAAGTTGTCCTCGTACAAGTCTAGATAAAATTATTACAAGGTGGGAGTGCACAACTGGTTGAAAAACCGTACTCAAGAGTGATTATGAATGTTCACTGTCAGTCTGGGAGGACATATCTAGTGGGGTCCAGCAGGGGTCTGTCCTGGGTCTGGTGCTGTTCCATATTTTTATTAATGACTTGGATAATGGAGTAGGAAACTTGCGTATAAAATTTGCCGATGGCACCAAGCTGGGAGGGGTTGCAAGCACTTCGGAGGACAAGATTAGAAATCAAAATCACCTTAATAAACTGGTGAATTGTCTGAAAACAACATGATGCAATTGAATAAAGACAAGTGCAAAGTAGTATACTTAGGAAGGAAAAATCCAATGCACAACTACAGAATGGGGAATAACTGGCTAGGCAGTTGTACTGCAGAAAAGGAACTGGGGGTTATAGGGGATTACAAATTGAATAGGAGCCAACAATGTGATAGAGTTGCAAAAAAGGCAAATATCATTCTGGAGTGCATTAATAGGAGTGTCGTATATAAGACACAGGAAGTGATTGTCCCAGTCTAGTCAGCGCAGGTGAGCCCTCAGTTGGAGTATTGTCCAGTTTTAGGCACCACACTTTAAGAAAGATGTGGACAGACTGGAGAGAGTCCAGAGGAGAGCAGCAAAAATGATAAAAGGTTTCAAAAACCTGACGTAAGGTTATGAGGAAAGATTAAAAAACACTGGGCATGTTGTTTCTTGTGAAAAGGAGACTCTGTGGGGGTGGGAGGGCCTGATAAATCCTCAAATATGTTAAGGGCCGTTATAAAGAGGACGGTGATCAATTGTCCTACCTTTGGACATGAAGAACAAAAAGTAATGGGCTTAGTCTGCAAGCAAGGAAGATTTAGGTTATATATTACGAAAACTTTCCAACTATAAGGATACTTAGGCACAGGAATAGAGTCCCGTTGGAGGCTGTGGAATCCCTATCATTGGAGTTTTTAAAGAATGAGGTTAGACAAACACCTGTCAGGGATGGTCTAGCGTGTTGGGGCTGGACTAGATGACCTGTTCCACCCCTACGATTCTATGCTTCTATAAGCCATAAGAAAGGTTAGCGAGAATGACTGAAAGCTGAAGCCAGTCAAGTTCAAATTGGACATTAGGCCTGCTTTTTTTTAACTCTGAGGGTGATTAACCATTGACGCCACCTACTGAGGGAGGTGGTGGAGTCACCACCACCATATCTCCGAACGAAGACTAGCTGCCTTTCTGGAAGATGCTTTATCCAAGTGCAAGTTATTGGGCTTTCTACAGGTATAACTGGATGAAATTTAGTGGCCTGTGTTAAACAGGAGGCCAGACGAGATGAATTGATGGTCCCTTTCTGCCTTAAACTCTAAATCTGTGAAGTCATGATAAAAATTTCCGAGTCTGCCTGTAATTATCTTCAGTGACATATACTTACCTAGGCTCAAGGGCAGCTCTCATTCGTTGTCCATGTGCAACCCACAATGCAGGTTTCTGAATGCCAGGACCCCTCAATGTGTTGACACTCTCTTAACTGCAGGTGGAGTACTACAACCATCACACAGCAACGTGGCACCCCGTCGCAAGCATGCTGAACAAGCGGTGTCGGCACGGAGCCGCCTCCCTGGGCAGCAAGATGTTTGTCTGTGGCGGCTACGATGGGTCTGGCTTCCTCAGCATCGCCGAGGTGTACAGCTCCATGGCAGATCAGTGGTACCTGATCGTCCCGATGAACACCCGACGGAGCCGCGTCTCCCTTGTAGCCAACTGCGGCCGCCTGTATTGCGTGGGTGGCTATGACGGGCAGTCCAACCTGAGCTCGGTGGAGATGTACGACCCAGAAACCAACCGCTGGACGTTCATGGCCCCTATGGTGTGCCACGAGGGTGGGGTTGGTGTGGGGTGCATACCGCTCCTCACCATCTGAGAAGGAAGCGTTGGCAGCCATCTCCAAGCAACAATCTCTGGAGAGGTTTAGCGAGGGTTTTGTGATGGGATCTATCCAGAGGTACATTTCTAGATGCGTCATTCGTCATTCACGAACACAAACAGTTAAAAAGAAAGTGGCCCTGCGATTTTTCCGGGCTGAGGCTCTGCCACAGTTGAATATTCACCGTTCAGACCATGTGTGTGTAACCCCTACTCCCTTCCCTCCCCCCACACTCTAGTCATTACGTGGATCTAAGGCTAGGCAGATGCTTCCTTCTCCTAGCCTTTGCTTCAGGTACTGCATTGATCCAGATGTGGTCTACTTCTGGTAATGCTGTTGGGAAGCAGTGGAGCAGTCTATGTTGGTTTGACCCTGCATAAACTAATATTGGCCAGATCAATTGGGAGAGAGTGCGTATGCAGTATGTTCAGGGCAAATGACCCTAATGCCACAGTTCAGTTTATTATTAACTACAGTAGCTTGAGTATTGCAGACAGTCCAGTTCATTCTGTTTAGTTACCAAGCACGTTGGATTTTACCCACCCTTACAAAACAGGAGGGGCTTTCTCACCAATATTGGTTGTTAGAAGCCCATGTGTGGGGTAATCCTTGGAGATGCATCGCTCCTTAATTTCTGAGGATTTATCCCTATGACCAGTGTATTTCATTTACTTCTTTTGAATGTAATTTACTTTGTTCTGTTGGATCAGGAAAATTGGATGTAAGCATTAAGGGAGGATGACAAATGTTTTCCCCTCTCAAATTCTCAAAAAAACAAAAAACGAAAAAAATAGATTAAAACATCTAACCGTTCTAAAAGACTGCTGAGGGAAAAAATTGAATATAAATGACACTAGCAGCAAACTTATATTTAAATAGGAAAACTGCCAAAATGTTAATTATACAGATCTTTTTTTTAAATTAAATCTGTTTTAAAGCTTTTTTCCTTTCACAAAACTTAGGCATTGGTTTCCAAAATACGTATTAGAAACAGCTGGATTCCAGTATGGTCAAGATCTGTCCTTTTGATCTTTTGCGCAAAGATGAAAATGTAGCACCTCACATGTGCTTTGTTTTGGAAAGTTCCTGCTGTGCATTCAGATGTTTTTGATTTCACAAAAATGTTGTGTGGGTTTTGAAATATGCACTTGGCCTGCTGTGTTGTGAGCTCTTGTGTGTGTTGTTGGTCTGTTTGACAGCTGCCATTCACTTAAGAAAGCTCAAATACAGACTGGGCCTTCACGGAGAAATAACACCGAGGGATAGACAATAAGGGTTTGTGCAAGGGACATAACTTGGGCCCCAGGAAAATTGCACATGCACAAACTTTCAGCACAGCCGAAGGTTTTGTTAAATCAGTGTCTAGCTTTTTCTGTTTAGCTACGGTGGAAAGATCTTTACAGCATGCTTGGTTGATGCTCTGTTAACCTAGCCATGCAGCCATCTTTTTACAGCCAAACAATGACAGTTGCAAAAGTGTGATATTGTCAACATCCTTCACTTAAAGGAGAGATGAATGTGAAAGACTATTAGCGACCAAGCAGACAGTCTGGTCTTTCCCCAGGAGTCCATGCCCATATGTTCCCCACTGTTGTTTTCCTGTCATGCAGCCTACACTGGCAGAAGATGAGGTGTTCTCTTCCCCTTCTTCCTTGGTTCTTTGCCTTTTTAATATCCCTGTCTCTCCTCTTCTGTAACGATTGCAAATGGAAGGACACATGGATCCTTGAGTTCTTACTGCAGCTGCCGTGGCACGTACCACCTGACAGAGATGCTTTGGAGTCTCCGCACCTGCACCTTTGCCCTGGAGACTTGTCAGATGCCTTTATGATGCCTGTTCTCCTTTGCAGACCTGGGGAGTGGATGACTGGGTCCAAGTCTAAGTTGGAGTCTCGTCCTACATTGCTGGCCGTGTAGCTACTTCAGGCACCGAGATGCGGCTTTACAATGATTTTTTTTTTATATATATATCTCAAGGTTACAAACTTTGCCACGTTTTTTTGGAAGTAGATCATCCCACAATGATTTGATTGAGGTAAATGTGAGTGGCCAGCACATGGTATGGTTGTGTATTCTAACTGGACAAGTCATCAGAGTTCTCTCACGACTGGGAGGAGGACAGTTCTTTGAAACCTTCTTTTGTGCTAAATCAAGAAGCAACAAAGTTTTCAAAATCCAAGTAGGTCTGTGACCACTTTAGTCAGTCTAAGCGCGAAGCCAGCATTCTGCATTAACTTACATCAGAGCGGGGTTAGAGTAATGCATGACACTGACAGCCTACGTGTATGCAATATCTAGACGCAACAGGACGAGGGAAGGACAGCGTGGCCTAGGAGAGACCCCTTTGAACTCGGGGATAATATTATAAAATGATGTGAAATGTATTTATTAGCTCTTCAGTATTTCACTTGCATGAATATGGTCTGCCACTAATCTAGGGCTTCCTTCTCAATCTGCTTCCTCCTATATGATCCTTTAGTGAAGCCCTGGTCACAGACTGTGAGAATGCCAACACAGGCTTCTGATGGGACGAGCAGCTGGGAAGGGAAGGACGCTGTATTCAAACACTAATCTCTTCCATTGACACACAGGGACACGGGGGAATGACAAATATATGTCCATTTCTTTTCGTGTGCGCTTTTTTATGTTCGAACCTTCCTCTGCAAGGGCCAGATCCTGTCAGACCTGGAGCACCCTAATTTCTGTCATTCAGTGGGATCTGAGCATGCTCTGCATCTCTTCAAACGGGGTCCTGAGTCTGAATTTCTGGGCTTTGTTGATTTTTTTGTTCATATCAAAAACCTCAGTGCTGCTTAGATTTTTTTTTACTTTGGGTGTGGATGTGGATGTCTCTGTATTCAGGTACCATGTATATTGTAGATGTATAATATGAGCATGTGTGGTTATAAATGTGGGTGCTCTGTCTAGGTATCGATATCTATTTCCTGTTTATATGCATTTACCAACCAATGGATCATGCTTGAGGATAAACATTCGTTTGGCATTTCCATGCTGCTAAGACTTTTTTTAAACATCGGCATCAAGACTAAGGTAGTTTTCAGGCCATGAGCTGAAAGGTGGTAGAAAAATAAAATTATTTGCCATTAGCTGCAAGGCTTTTAAACTATGTATCTTGGGGAAGGAGTGTGTGTGGCGGGGGAAGGGGGGATTTTAGGTTTATTTGCTTTTGAAAGTAAAGGGTGTGGCAAGGAAAGAATTAGCAATTTCTTTCTGTCCTGTTCATCTTCCCAACTTGTGTTTTCCACTCTCAGCCAAGTCTCACTAGCAGGGGTCTGATTGAGCAGATTTCTTTAGGGGCCCATTGACCTGTCTATTAATACCGGAGTTTCCGTGTCTTTCTTAGCAGGGGTGTTGCATTGATACAGCAAGGCTCAGCAGTTATCGAGTCATTTGGTGCCCGCTTCCGTAGAGCAACTATGGTGATAATCATGGGGTTGCTCTCCTAGGGGAGAGGATCGTTTGTCCCCTGCCCATATGTTAATCCATCATCCCAAATTTTCCCCCTCAGCAAGAATGTATTTGCATCACTGAGTGCGTAGATATCCTGCAGGCCCATCAAAAGTTACCCAAGGGGAGTGGAGGAGTCAGACTTTTTCAGAACTGCATTTATCCTTGTGACACTTTCTTTGAGTAAGGCTGAACTTTGCTGCCACCATATGTGCAGAATGATTGGTAGGTGCAGTTCTAGAGTGCCACTGGGCTTACTTGGGGTAGATCTGCTTGTACCATAATGAGTAAATGACTTTGCCATGTCAGGAATGAATTAGATATACTGAACAACAGAGTCATAGAGGAATTAGTCTCATTGTGTTTTGGCTAATCTTGAATCGCTTTGGGATAGTTCTCATAGTTTCTCGAGCCATCTCCTTTAGCCTTGCCTTGAATGCCTTCCATGAGTTCACTTGGCAGGGAGATTGGAATGCCGATGATGAGATACGTGTTTCTAGTTGACTGGGAATTGCCTGGCCAAACACTGTTTCATGCCCATAAACAGCTGATGGGCTAATGGTTACTCCAGCAGCCTGTTTGCTAACTAGGGAAGCTTTGTGCGTTTTCCAAGTCAATCTTATGCCTGTTAGATCTGTTTGCAGAGAACAGATTCCTAACCGTGTTCAGAGCGGTTCTGAGGGTTAGCTAGACCAGGAGAGATCTGGATATTGAGTATTCCAAACACAGCGTTAGTAATGTCTTTAATGCCAGATGTTTGCAGGAATCCTTATCCACTACAACTGTGATTTAGGGACTCAAATTCAAATTCACTTCCTGGCTAGCCGAACCAACAAGCAATAGCAAAGAGCTCAGTTTGGAGGGTGGGGTGGGAAATTTTGCGGGGGGGGTCTCTGCCTGCCTGCATTCCCACCTCTTGGGACACAGGTTATGCCGTGTGCACTCAGCAGGTTTAATATCTCATAACCTTATTCCCCACAAAGTGGGCAGCATCTTCTCTTTACAATGTATTTGTATTACAGTTAACAGGCAGGATCAGGGCCCCCTGTGCTGGATGCTGTACAGGTGTCTGGTAAAAGATAGTCCCCGCCTCAGAGAGTTTCCAGTGTAAATGGTGAGAGGGTTAACTGAAGCACAGAGTCCACAAGGTCACATAGCCAGTCCGTGTCAGAGCCAGGAATAGAATCCAGATCTCCTGACTCCAGTGCAGTGCCCTAGCCACTAGATCATACTACTTTCTTTTTTGGGTCACTGTTACAAGGGGCAAGGAAGGGGAAACAGCCTGTTTTGAGATCCCAAATCCACAGCAGAATTAAATTACAATAATGCATCTGTAAAGCGAAGTCCTTGAAAATCAGCTCTTCCTCGTCTCGCCAAGACTTGAGTTCACGTTTGTTTCTTGGCCTTCTACAGTTGAGGGTCTTGTTCCTCCCAAAAGCTGGGGAAGGAGTGCTGTCCCTCTGGCCTGGTGTCTGGGATAGCACCAACTGCTCCAGGGGAAACGCACAACTCTGAACCTGCAAGTTCTAACTGGTAGGTAGCCTGTCTGGTCACCATTCTATCCAAAATACATGTAGAAGAGCTATGGATCAAAGCATTGAAGTCCATAGAGCAGGGCACACTTACACCAGCTGAGACTCTGGGCTCTGAGCGTACTTGAACTTCAGCACATTCTCCGATTCCCTGAGCTCCATTCCTTACTTCTCTCACAACCTCCATGTCCATGGTCTAAGGTGTGATCTGTCCAAACCTGGAGGAGCTGGTAAAAGAGTGTATATGCCCATATATACCCAACTATGGTGGTTAGGAGGCTGTTGGCCCATTAGCTGGTATGGAAGAGTGCAGAGTTAGTTAGGTCTCTCGCTGATAGCTTACTAATGGAAAACTAATAGTATTTACAAATTTAATATTCTAATCAGTTATCCAAACAACTAAAAAGCCATATGGATGGGGTGTGCCTGTGACAACCTGCGAGGGATGAAGTTGCTAAATCAACTCTAAGCTTCTGATTGGTTGGAAACATTCGGGCCACTCAAATTCTTTGACTAGGCTCTTCCTAGAGCCGGACATGGCAGCACAGTGTTACAGATCTTGCTGAGCATTTTCTCTAGGCTTTTAGCGCACTTCTTACAATTGTGGTACCTCCCCAAAACAATGCACAGACAGCTGGGTTGGGGAGTTCTAAAGCACTTCTCTCACAACCTCATGATTTCCTGCTGGCTCAGTCCACTTCTTAATCCAAGTGACAAAGCAACTGTGGGATGTACTTGCCTTCTGTTTTACAAAGTGCTTTTTGCTTCCTCTGTGGCAGTCGGATGTGTTAATTAACAGAAGGACTGTTACAATGCAGAAAAGCATATGGAAGTATTTATACTAGGCCAATTGTATAAGACAGCGGGGGCTTTTTCGCTGTTATCTGATAACCAATATTTGAGAATCTGGCTCTTTGCTTTTTTCTCTATTGGATCAATCTATAACCTGTCATGGTTGGTTAGCGTCACAGCTGAAAGGCATCAAGATTATGAATTCAGCCAAGCTAATGCGTATTTTGCTCTAGGTCTCAGAGCAGCTGGTTGGAAGGGGTTTGCTTCAAAGAAGTTGGGAGATCTGTTAATGTGATAACTGTGTCCAGCTGTAACAACTCTTGGAAAGGACAGTAAATGCCACCTTTCCTCTGACATTCTTGATCCTTGCCAACACAAGCTTACCTGGGTGTACATCTATGAGGCAGGACAGAAGACAAAGCGAGTCCTTTTGACTCTTCCTTTTTGTATATGTGATCGGATTAGGGTTTCTTGAGCTATTGAAGGTTGGGTGAATATTAACCGCTGAAATGATGGGACTAGATGGGTGACCGAGGGCTCTGTTTTTGGCGACGATTGAACCCGATCAAAGCATTTTATGTCTAAATTTTAATGGCCACTGCAGGAGGTGGGATACTGGGCTTGATTGGCTATTGATCTGATCCGATTTGACAAATCTTATGTTCTTATCTATCCACGCCAGCTGACTTGAGCTACCGCAAATAACTGAGTCAGCTGAGTTCTCCAGCTTCAGCTTTCAACAGGTGTGAGAGCACGTGGTCGGCCATGTTGGCTCAGACACCATGAGTGAAGTACCGACATGTACCAAGCATTCTGCCTGGTGCCTGTGACAGACGTGTTGCAGGTCTCATCTCTTGTGTGGTATTGAACGGGTGCTTTTGTTCCCCAGTGGTGGAAGTCACCCATTCCCAAAGGAGAAATTAAGTGTTTAATTTCTCCTGCTCTTCCAAGGTATAAACAGGGTCCAAAAAGTGGTCTCCTCTTTGTGGGGCAATACGCAGTCTCTGTGCTCTGGGTTCAGCAATGTCTTAGCCTAGCATCCCCCCCCGCCCACTACCCAATCCTTTCTTCTGAGTGTCCTCTGGACCTAGCAGGGCAAGTCCCATCTGCAGCCACTAGCTAGCCTTCCTGTCTGGTTCCAAAGCTCTGCAGACCAGCTGGGAGAAGAGGGGATCTGGGCCTTGTTTCCACCTGGCTGGCCACATCCCCTAAGGCTATAGTGGAAAAGGAGCCCTCTAAGGATTCCCCTTGCGGTATGTCAGTCTGTTCCCCTCGCTTGAGACTCTTCTTTGTGAATGGTGGTTCCGTGTTCCTGAACCAAAGAGAAATGAGAACCAAGGTTACCTTGTTCT
Organism: Chelonia mydas; assembly: GCF_015237465.2. Classification (NCBI taxonomy): domain Eukaryota; kingdom Metazoa; phylum Chordata; order Testudines; family Cheloniidae; genus Chelonia; species Chelonia mydas. The sequence continues at coordinate 257,672,382 of NC_057850.1, forward strand.
TTGAAGGCGAGTATGATCTTAGTTGATGTGCATGTTTCAGGTGGCAGGTGAGCTGCTCTAATCAGAGGTTTACCCACTATTCAAAGAAGAATTGAGTTTGTTTGAATGAGTTCCTCTTTGTTAGGGAAACTTTAAAGGCCTCGTCTGCCACTAGTTTGTCAGCATATGTGTGTGTGTCGGGGTGTGGGGGGAGTGCATTGTTACACACCTGCCCAGTTAAAGCCTATGTTTTCAAGCATGAAACATCCAGGACCTGATTTTTGGCAAGTGCTGAGGACTTGCTGGTCCCACTGAAATCAGGGGGAGTGGCATCTTGTCAGCACCTCTGAGGATTAGTGTCCCTCAAGTTGGAAACCTGAAAGTTGAGGCTCCCTTTGAAAGCGAAGGCCTTAGCGACACATCTTGAGAATGAGCCGCCCAGCAAGCCAGCTAGCGAAGGGTCTATGGATGCGATGCCTTCTGTACTTAGCAGACCTGCATTTAAGACACAGCGTATTTCTCTTGTCTAGCGGACAAGGCTGGGCTGCTCAAATGGACGATGCATGCTAGCTCTGATGTGCAATAACGGGGGGTAAGCGCAATTATTCCTGCCAAGGATTTTGTACAGTGTCAAATCAGCCAACCTCCTTTGATATAGAAACCTATTCCTAATCTCCCCCGCCTGTTGCCCCACCCTGAGGGTATGTGTACGGATGAAGGTGGTTTTCTAGGGCAGCTGCTGTGACCGTATCCAACAGCATAAATACAGCTTTTGGGGTCATTTTATTCTCTTTAAAGAGTTTATTGAGGCACAGAATTGGCACATTCCTCTATAGGACAGTTGTCTACATCACCATGATGCTCCCAAACTTTATGGCAAAGATCCGTACCAGTATTACAGATGGAATGTTAGTGAGCCTTACAAAATGGAGGAAATTACCATCTTAAATACACTTCGAATGGTGTAGCTATGGTTTTCTTAGCCTCTCGCTGCAGGACCCAGCTGTGGAGGGAATATAAACCTTCCGAGATGGTCCCAGTCATGGGTGATGGGCCTCCTGGACTTCCACCCTTTGTCGAGGCGGCGTCTACGCTAAGCTCTTTCTGAAAACCTTCCTCTGGTGCCATCACACCAGTGGTGAGAAGAGCTAGTGTAGACTAGCTGCCAACATCTTTACAATGTCAATGAAACTTGCTCAGAGCAGGGTCTGGCCAATCCAGTGATAACAAGGTGAGTGGCCTGTCTACATTAGCGCTCCCATTATCACTGGCGGTGGTGGTACTGTGCAGAAACATATGGCCACTTTCCATGGTGGGAGATGGAAAGAATGTTCAGTCTAAGCATTCGTCTGCGAATTGCTGATCAGCAAGCTCTGAGAACGAGTTTGAAGGCGTATGTCAGCACACAAGGCGCTCTGAAGCTACACAAAGCGCTCTGAAGCTAGCTGGTCTGCACGTGCAATTGAACGGGGCTGGGAGATCGGGGATATTCAGCTGCCTGACCGCATTATGACATCGTTTGGTTCTTCTCTCTGCTGATTGGACCAAAACGTACATAAACCACATTACCTAACTGTTACTGCCCTGATCTTACAATACTGCCTTGCGGCCCCATTCTTCTTTGACCTTTTTGTGCACCGAATAGTAGATGGCCTCTGTCCCAAAGAGCTTACAATCTGAGTGACTTTCCCACTGTCATGCAGTCAGTAACAGAGCCATGAATAGCGCCTCGATCGTCTGGTGACCAGTCTAATGCCGTGTTGACTGTAACGCAGTTTGGTAAGATGGCTGAAGTATAGTTTGGTACTATCTATGTAGGCAAATACTGAGCCCGTGATTCTCCAACAGGCCCATGTAGCTGGGTCCTTCAATACCAGAGGAAATTCTCTGAGTGATGGGGAAAACTTAAAAATATTTGTTTCTGGAAAATGAACATTAAGGAAGCAAGTGGGACATAAATTGTGTGGGAATGGTGCCATTTTCACCTCGTACATCCCTTTTGTTTCAATGCATTGTTCTATTATCATGACTTTAAAGAAAACCAAAACTTTTCATAATTTTTAAATTTGCTTTTTTAAAAAAAAACAAACAAAAACGCATCCCACCCCCAGTTCTGCAGCTTCTATTTATTGTCATCGCATGACGGAGCGATAGAAATGTGAATTGCTTTGATTGTATTTTTTGGTGCACAAAGATCCAATTCCCCTCCCGCTTGGCTAATCGTGTTCTCTATTGTGTGTATGTGAAAAGGGCACTTTTATGGTAACTTAATTCTTTTTTTTATATTAAAAAATGGTAGAAATGTATTGTCTGTCCAACTCTTGTGACGTCCAACTGTTGTATATGACAATTCTGCGTATCTAAATTGTGAGTAGCATCTTAGTCATGAAACATGCTGTACCGTAGCGATCACATGGAAAGGAGGAGGTTTTCCACCCAGAAGTGAAGAATATATTAAACCTGATCTCATTGTGGGGGAGGCTCAACCTGAGTGCAGCACAAGGTGTGGCCTTGTCTAGGATTAAACACTTAAGAGTTGGTCTTTAAACATGGCTCCAGCTAAGGCAGTTCACAATGCTGGGGCCGCTCTTGTGGCCAGATGGCTTTAGAATGGTGTTTAAAACCCTAGACTGAAATGTGGTTCCCATTTGGCTTGGCCCCATCTACACTACCTGACCCAACTTAGAAACTGGTTTAGCTGCATAATATTTTAATTTTAATTTGGAAGCACACGGGGATGCAGTTTGAGAAATTGTCTTCCAAGGGGAGACCTGGACTTGTACAATGTGCTGGGGTTGGAAGATCTTGTGTGCCAGGAAGGTGGGAGGGGGGGCACACAAAACAACTATTAGGCAGGGGATGGGAGTTCGTGCGTTGGCATTTTACCAGTGGAGACCTGGGGCCAGATCCTGCTTGGTGTACGAGATGAGTTTCTCTCCTCATAGTCCATATTCCTACATAGCACAACGCACACCAATTACATTACTAGCACAGTTGTCCCAGTCTTTGCTCAGTGATGGACGCTGTAGGAGTAAAGTGCAATGGCAGAGCCTGGGGCTGAGGGGGAACCCACCCTGCAATTGCAGATGGTACTGAACTGCGCTGGGAAAGCGTCTCTCCCTGGTAGAAGCGTCTCTCCCCGGTAGAAGCTTCTGCCGTGCTCCGCTCTACCCAGTGATATTAATCCCATCACCCTTGTGAAAGAAGGTGTAATCGCAAGCTTAAAATCCAGCCCATCCCTTTCCCTTTAACTGATTCGTGTTCCCACCTTATCCCTTCCTCCTGCCTCCCCACCAAAGCCATGGTATGGAAGTTCTCCAACATCCAGTCCATCCTCATGCAAAAGCGTGCTGCTGTACCTGGATGTAGATTTCAGACCAGGCTTCGTTAACTTCCTGCCCCTCTGAAGGCTCCTAACGCAAACCAGCAGGATACGATAATAAAATAGACCAGTGGATTCATTAGGCCCTCCTTCTGAAAAGTCTGAGGGGCTAAATTCACCCTGTACATCAGTGGGCTTACCCAGTTTGGGAACCCCTGAGCTAGTGTATGTGTATCCCTGGGGTGTATGGGAGAAATTGTGTTATGGTGGATTTTATGTATGTGTGTATTTATTTCATTTTCCTAATAGACTACTCAGTTGAAGCTTTAAAATGTTGGGAATTTGTTATATAAAATTATGGTAGCTAATTTACTTCAAGATGTACCAGTGAGAACACCGCTACAGAGATGCTGATGTACAGAGCCCTCACCTCCAATCACCATACAGGGCGGGTTCAGTTGCCCAGCAACTATCCAGTCTAAAAGAACTCAGAACTTAGGGGGAGGTTTGGTGGTAAACGTTGCACTGTAACTATAACTGTACGTAACCATGAAATGTGGACAGATGGCTAAAGACAGGCAGTGTTAAGTATCACACAGAGTATCGGTGATGAGAAAGCTGAGGGTACGCAGGCAGCTGGTAGATCTGGAAGGGGGTACGCAATAAGAAAAGGTCGGAAACCTCTGCACTAGCTTAGTCCAGAGTCGGTCAGTGGGCCCAGTGCCTGGAATGAGACCTGAATTGAAAATGCAATGCATAAGTTCCCCTTCCCGGGACTATCCGCACTTTTTCTCTTGTTGCACTCTGTTTCCATCTGTAGAAAGAGGCACCGTAGATGCTTCGTGCCATTTGTCCCCCAAAGTGAAAATCTAGAGCTCAGTGACTTCCATAAAGCACCCCTGTGTGCAAATAGTTCCTTGTCCTTTGCAAGCTTTCAGTCCCTGGCCATTCCAAGAGCTGAAGCATTTAGGAGAGTGTTGGGGTGTATGCGAGCCAAGTAGCTGGTAGTAGTGGGAGTAGGGCAAGGACTGAAATGTCTGAAGTCACTACATAACCCATGTACCTCATCACTAGTGTTAACTGCTGACTCCCTTCTTCAGGAGCCGTACAAGGTGGAGGTGCTGTTCCTTTGGAAGCAGGTGATGAGCAATAGGAAACCAGTGATCTTACCACAATGGATCTTGGGGGATTTTGCTGTGGGGGGGAAGGAACAAACTTGCTCAGTGGATCGTCGTAATTTAGAGGCAGGTGATGGTCATTGGAAAGAACAGGTTAGACAAACACCTGTCAGGAATGGACTTAGTCCTATCTTAAGTGCAGGGGACTGGACTAGATGACCTACTGAGGTCCCTTCCAGTCCTACCCTGCTGGGATTCTCTGTTTTGAGTGCACAGATTGTGTAGTGTCTCTCAGAATTGGGCTGGTTGGGTGTGCTAATTCTGGGTGTGCTGGAGACGTGACTTTGATAAAGGGGTTTGGGCAGTGCTCTGGATTGGCCCTCCCTTTGGATGCTCTATTTAGTCTTTGAACTTTTTGGTGCAAGGTCAAAAAATTACTAGCGTTGGTGACTGCCTCAGCTGGCCTGATCTCCTAGCATTGTGGAGTTTTACCCTGCCTGGCTGTGTATGCTGGAGTACTCGGAGTAATATCTGGCACCTCTCAGCCCTTCTGGAGCCTGATTCAAAGATGACTGAAGCCCATTTGCTTTGCAACAGGTTTTTGTAGCACTTGCATCTCCAATGGCCAGTGCAATCGTTAGCTAACAAACCCATCCACAACAGAGACTGGTAAGCATGATCTTGGTTTTTTTAAGACAGGAAAATAGGCGCAATGAGGTTATAGGACCTATTCCTGACCCTGCAGCAACTGAGTGGCAGAACTCCAGGCTCCCAGCCCTATGGTCCGTCCACTAGCCCACACTAGCTCCTCATTAGCCAGTGAAGGTGGTTTTGGCTCCAGGTGGAATGTTCCATGGTGGCTTCAGCAGGGGGATGTGCCTTCAAAAGGGCCAAATGCTTCTCTAAACCCCTTCAAAAGTTTTCTCTCCCATGATTGCAAGGCAAGTTTGGCGGTCACTAGGGTCGGCTTTATGGTTCTGACTCTCGGACCAACGGAGACGAAGCTCCTACCTTCTACTCAACCCTCCCAGCAGAATATTAATCTGCATACAGCATGGTTATTCTCTCTGTCAGTACAGGAATGACTTCACCCGGAGGTCTGAGTTTCCAGTGCCTCCCGGCCCGTCTGCTTTGGGCCAGCTGGGAACCTTCTCTCTTGGGGGGAGGGGAGAAAAAAGCAGCCCCACAAACTTTGCTGCACATCAACAAACCTAGAAGAGTTTGGCTGCGTTTTGTTTTTCTTTAGCCAAGGCCAGAATTATTTCCAGCTGCATAAATACCCCTGTTTAAGTGCTTCTGGGCTCTGATTCTGGGAAATCGCTGTTTAGAGTTAGGATTCCGCGAAGTCAGCATCAGTCCCAGTTAAACATGTGGTACCATCCTGAAACTTAGCCCGGAGAGTGCTGCTAAGGCTTAGGTTTGCTTTTGAAAGGGGCGCGTCTTGCCAAGTTTGATGCAGTGAGTTCAGTGACACTGACCCATTAGCCTGGTAGTCTTTAACTCTGGGAATAAAGTGCTGTGTCGGCGTATTCCACCCGCCGGAGTCAGGGAAGCAGCAGCAGCCATGGCGGTGGTGCTGTTCCTGGTGGCCCTGCTGGCGTCTCTCGGGGTGTCCGTTACTGCCAGTCCCCTTTTGGAGGCTCAGCTGCTGTCCCCCCGAGATGTGGCTCGTTCTGCGGTCGAGGCCTATAATCAAGAAACTGGAACGCAGGCAGTGTTCAGGCTGTTTAAGCTCAAAAGCTTCCACAAAACAGTAAGAGCGGATTGGCTTTGGATTCTCCTTTTCCCCATTGACTTTAGCCCATAGTGTGTGGGGGGTGGGGGGAAGGGAGGTTTTTAAAGTGAATGTATAATTGCAGGAAGAACTCCAGGAACAGAACTGAGGCAGGAATGCAGGTGCTGAAGGTACAATGAGGAGTGCTATATAGGAAGCCTATAAATCACATCCTATATAAAGCCAGATTTCCTGCTGAATTCTCTGCCCCTCCCCACCATGGGCAAAGCTTGTCTACATGGGAGTTGAACTGGTTTAACGGAAGGTGTAAATTTAAGCCAGTATGGGGGGGGCCACTTATTTCAGTGTAGCTTTAAGTAGACTGGAAATGGATTTAATCTGAATGGAAATAAGCCACCTTGAAATGAAAATGTGTCCATGTGGGTTTGCACCACTTTTACCTAATTGGTTTCAAAATTTGTTTTAAACTGGTGTGACTTTTGCATGGAGACAAGACCTTAGTAACGCCTCTTCTAGATAACTAGGCTGCCCTTCTCCTCTAGCCCTGGGGCTTGCAAAGCGCTGGACCAACCAGTTCAGTGTGGCTCTGCTGGGAAGAGGAGCTGTGCAGAGGGTTCTGCAGAGCTCTGCATTCGCTCTCTCCTGGACTCCAGATCTAGGGGGCTGCAAATCCCCAAGTGTGCTGGAGGCTGATGGGTCGAACGAGCAATGGGAACCACTCAAGTTGGCTGCTCGGAAGCAGCCTCCTGGTGTTCAGAATGGATTTTTTTTTAATGGGGACCCCAAAACAGCTGCTCTGGGGTGGAGGGTCCTAGAGAACTCTAAAGATTCTGGAGCCATTGAAGTGGGGTGAGCTTGACTCGTGGAATATCTTTTTTGGTGCATCGGGGTGGGGATCAAAACCAGCAGGGGAGAGCAGGGATCACCCCCCCGCCCCCGAAACACAGAGCACTGTTGTGAGCTGGCCAAACAGAGCAGTGGAAACAGCTGGTGGAGTCTGGAGGGAGGCTGCCTAGAGCGGTGGGGAGGGGAGGGGGCAGTAGCAAGCAAGGCAGCAACTGGTATCCGAAAAGAAGGGACACAGTATGTGGGGAGCCAGTGGTGGGGAAGGGAGCTGTAGGAAAAGGAAGAAAATGACTGTAAACCAAAACGTCCAGAGAGCATATTAAGGCAAACAAGGTGAAGTGACAGGAATAGAGAAAGCTTATGCTCAAATAAATTGGTTAGTCTCTAAGGTGCCACAAGTACTCCTTTTCTTTTTGCGAATACAGACTAACACGGCTGTTACTCTGAAACCAGGAATAGAGAAATGATCAGAGAGTGAAGGGACTGTAATCGAGAAAGGATGGGAGGGAAAATAGCCAACACATTCCATCAACTGTAAAGAAAGATTGCACAAGAGGATTGCTCAAGATCCCAACTAATTGAGATAAAACATAATTTGGCCTCTAGATTGCCTCTGCTTATTGCTCCAATTCAGAACACACACTTCCCGGTACTGGTTGCAGTGCTCTCTTTACAAAAGATAAAGAAATCCCATCTCCCAGCCTTGCCCCTCAGCCTGAGTTCTGAGACTCAAGCTGGCTGCTTTCCTTCTTCTGTGTGACCTGTAACTCAGATGCTATAAGTCCCCATCTGGCTACTCCGTGCCACCCGCTCAAGCCCCATGGGCTCCGAAAGGCTTGCCCAGATGTGGCTGAGTGGCCCTTGTGCATCCCAAGACCCCTCTGAGGAGGAGGGGACTGCAGCTCACTCCCCACTCCCCCATGTCAGCTCTGCAAGGCTAGGAGTAAGCGTAAGGAAGAGGTATTTCTGTCACAGCAGCTGTGACTCCAAACGGGAGGGAGCTGTTGTTGTCACATGACGCTCTTCAGCACAGAACTTTACTGTATGTCTGACTCCTGTATGTACCATCACTACTTTACAAACTAACAGGCACTGAAGTGAAACAGCCTGAACTCAGTCACAGAACAAGTGAAGGGGCTGGGGTGGGATCCAGGAGTCCTGACTTCCAGGCCCTTGCTCTGCCTACCAGCCAATGCTGCCAGTGTAAACAGCTGCTTAGAAATGCAGTTTCTGTTTGGGCCAGGTCAGCCTCAGCCAGTGTCTCTGTGTGCTGGTCACTCCTACCCACAGGCTGCTGCAGAGCCGGCTTGGTGGAGGGGACAGCAGAGCTGGGAATGAGAGGAGAGATTATAATGTGCGTGTGCAGGGGGACAACTTCCCTCAATGGTGAAATCTCTGTTACACCGATCTTGAATGTTGCTATTTCACCAAGGGTTATTTTACAGGAGGAAACCCAAATAAATCAACCCCCAACCACTGGAGGACGGGAGCATTTACACTCCCAGCTAGGGCCAGTCCCAGTTTCGGCAGGGCCATCTGTGAATCAGAATGAGCCAGGTGCCATCTGTTTCTTTCCCCATCTCTCCATACCCACAACAAGCCCCCTGCCCCAATGTGCCAGCTGCCTGCAAGTGCCCCTCCTGTTGCTGGCTGAAGTTCACCCCTGGTCACAGACCTATGCACCATTTAAATCAGGGGTGGGCAAACTGCGGGCCACATCCAGCCCATCAGATGTTTTAATCTGGCCCTTGAGCTCCCACAGGGGGTCGGGGGCTTGCCCTGCTCTGTGCATGACATGGCTCCGCGTGGCTCCCGGAAGCAGCGGCATGTCCCCTTTCTGGCTCCTATGTGTAGGGGCAGCCAGGGGGCTCTGCACACTGCCGCCACCCGAAGCGCCTCCCCAACAGTTTCACTGGCTGGGAACTGTGGCCAATGGGAGTTGTGGGGGCAGCGTGTGCGGACAGGGCAGCATGCAGAGCCACCTAGGCATGCCTCCACATAAGAGCCAGAGGAGTGACATGCCAGTGCTTCTGCGAGCTGCTTGAAGTAGGCGCCACCGGGAACCTGCACCCCGACCCCCTCCTGGGCCCCAATCCTCTGCCCCAGCCCTTATCCCGCTCCTGCCCTCTGAATACCTTGGTTCCAGCCCGGAGCACTCTTCTATGCCCCAGAGCCCGCACCCCCAGCCAGAACCCTCACCCCCACCCCCCACATCCTAACTCCCTTTCCCAGTCCGGAGCCCCCTCCTGCACCCTGAACTCCTCGTTTCTGGCCCCATCCCAGAGCCTGCACCCACAGCCAGAGCCCTCACCCCCTCCCACATCCCAATCCTAATTTCATGAGCATTCATGGCCTGCCATACAATTTCCATACCCAGATGTGGCGCTTGGGTTTGCCCACCCCTGATTTAAATCCTCCAAATAGGGTTTGGGCAGGAGGCAAGTGGCACAGATGCCGGTGCGGGTACTCGCTCACGGGGGAATTTCACCTTCGCTGGATGCCTTGCTGCTGCTCCCTAGCCTCATCCACCAGTGCGTGTCGCTCGGTGGTGGCCTGGCGTGACCCATGCCCCAGCACACGCCACAGGACGCCAGGAGGTGCCGGGGGAGGAAGGGCAGTGAGCAGGGCCCTGCGTGGGAGTGTGAGAGACTCCTCTTGGGTAGGCACGTTCTGTTCCCCCGCCGAGACCTGGGGTCGAAGGAGCTCGCTCTCCCCCTCCCCCAGGCCGTGGCTGGAGGAGATCTGTGCCCCTGATAATTATTGGGGGGGGGGGCTGTGTCCTTTCTTGCCCCACATTGTGCATGCCCCTGGCAGTGAGGGAACTCCATCCGTCTTGAGCCACCGTGACTGGAGTCAGGCAGGGCTCCAGATGGGAAAGCAGGGTTGGCTGGTGACCAAGGGGAGTGTGTGGTGCAGGTCCCTATGCTACCACGTTGGCCTAAGACCACCGTGTTAGGAGAGCACGAGCGTGCACCATTAGAAACACACCCAGAGATCAGCCCTTCATGGACGCCTGACTGCACACAGGAGTAGCTGTTGGTCTCCTTAAAGCCCCCTGTGGGGTTGCTGTGCTTTTCGAAAAGCAAGTGGCTTTCCTGACACAAGCAGGCAGGTAGCGGATGCCTGGGAGCTGTGGCTTGTGCACTAGGCATTGCTTGGTGACGCCATTAAAAGATTTGTCCTTGTACCTGTAGCAATTTGACTGGGGCACGCACTTCAGCATCAACTTCACCATCAAAGAGACGAACTGCTGGAAAAGCGTGGCTAGCTACCGCCTTGAGGACTGCAGATATCGGCCAAATGGGGTAGGTGTGAAACACAGTTGCCAACTTTCATGCAGTAAATAAGCACCCCAACTTTCACACGAAGCCAAAAATCAAGCTAGTCCCATTTCAAAACAAGGCCAAAACAAGCCAATCCCTGAGAACCCCAACATCTGTGTGTCTAGATCCCCCCCACCCCCGGAGTGCAGTCTCGGACTGTGGTGGGCCCGTTGTGCGCCCCGACTCTCTCCCCCATGTCCCTGCTTGCCCCTGGCCCCTGCTTCCCGGGAGCTGACATAAAAAAGAAGCAACAAGCTACAAGCCAAAAATTAGCCAACAAGCAACTCACAAGCCAATTAAGCCAAAAACAAGCCCAATTTTTGCGTTTTTTTCACGGGTTTGGCATGTCTGTTGAAACCATCCCCTTTCTCACTGGGAGCATTGGGACATAGCAGCTGCCAGCCTGGATCAGACCCCGAGTCTGTCTAGTCCTGTCTCCAACAGTGGCAGGTGCCAGCTGATTCAGAGAAAGGTGCACAAAGCCCCCCAGTGGAAGTTTCCTCCTGACCCCCAGCAGAGGTTGGCTTGAGCCCTGACGCATGAGGGTTCATATCCCTTCCAAAACTCTTGACTGTTTTTAATACTATAACTCTGGAAATCCTAATTACCCATATAAATGTATAATCCCTTTTTTGAATCCTGCAAAGCTCTTGGCCTCAGGGATGTCTGGTGGCAGTGAGTTCCACAGGCTGTTGTGTGAGGGTAACAAATCCTTGTGCTGCCTTTTAAATGTCATTGAATGTGCCCTTGTTTTTTTGTCATGGGGCTGGGAGAACAAAAGTTCCCGCTCACCGCTCTGTATGATTCAGTTTGTTTCAGTTTTCCCTGTTCTAGTTTGGGAGCTCTTGCTCATCTGAGCTAGACATTTACACACACACATCGTCACTGTGGTTGTTGCTATAACTCAGAAAGCTCTGAAGGTGAAGGGAGGCTTACGTGCAGCCTCAGCCATGAAGTCTCACACCAGTCTGCCACTCCCGCTGACCTGGCATTACAGCATGACTAGAGTTTTGCTGAACTATAAATGAAATCAGGGGCAGATCATCGGGTTTTGGGTTTCACTGGGCACAGCTCTGTTCCTAGTTGTCTCCAGCGTGCCTGGGTCATGTGACAGGGAATCTGGGACAACCAATGGGTTTTGTTGGATGGAAACTTTGGCAGGTTCAGCAGCATTTGGTCAAATCAGAAATTCAGAGGGAAACTCTGGGCGCGGCCCCCTGCAAACCAAACCTGCCCCCACTTCACGTGGTTCCAGTCACAGCAAGATGTTCATGCCCCGCCATGTCCATCATGCCCCATCCTGATGCTCCTCCCTGTTTTAGGAGGCCGGGGAGGTGTTTGCATGCCAGTGGCTGTAGTTGTTGTATGTAAAACATCCCTGTAAATGTTTTGCTTGGCCATATGCTATCTTCATGTCTCGGTAAAACAGCCTCAGAGAGGAAGTGTGTGGGGCTGGTACTGCTGCACGATGGTGGCCCTGGGCTTTGACCCAAGCAGATTGATGTGGCAGGGGAACACATCACTAGGAGAGTGGGGAAGCACTGGAATGGGTTACCTAGGGAGGTGGTGGAATCTCCTTCCTTTGAGGTTTTAAGGTCAGGCTTGACAAAGCCGTGGCTGGGATGATTTAATTGGGGTTGGTCCTGCTTTGAGCAGGGGGTTGGACTAGATGACCTCCTGAGGTCTCTTCCAACCCTAATCTTCTATGATTTGCCCTCCCAGGCCTGTGTTCTTATTTGCATGCACAAGAGGATCTCCTTCCCAGGCTTTCTAGCCCTGCCGTTATTTTAGTAAGCAAGTGACTGTAGGGCTGGTGAGTTTATTTGTACTATGGTGCTGTCTAGAGGCCCCAACTGCGATCGGGGCCCCAGTGTGCTAGGTGCTGTACATAAAGTCAGTCCTTGCCCCCAAGAGCTTGCCATGTAAGGCGCTAAGACAGAGAAAGGATAGCAGGGCAAATGGACACAGAGAGGGGTAGCGACTGGCCCATGGTCACCCAGCCGAGCCGTGGCAGAAAAGAAGTCAGTTCTCCTGACCCTCTGCGCATAGCGCCAATGAAGGAAGGAGGAAATCGGTGTCCAGCCCTCTTCAGCCACTGGCCTGTGTCTGCAAGGTTGCCTGTTCCAAGGGTCGGGTTTTTTTTGGTGGTCACCTCTAGGGAACATGGTTGAATCCACTGGTGCTGCAGAACCTTTCTTTTGTGCATGTGTAGTTTGTATCCTCGGTGGGCACTGGTGCTGAGCCGAGAGTGTATTCACTGTCAAAGCCGCCTGCCCTTTAGCTTTGAGCTGTGGACTGTTTAGGGTCCTGTACTCCAGGGGTAGTCAATAGGAGAACCGCAGGCCAAATCCCAACCACCAGATGATTTTGAACAGACTCCAAAATCATTAGTGTTGTTTTCTTCTCTGGAGTCTGGACCTTGATTATACTTTGACCAAGGACTTTGGGCGGTGACAAAAAATAGACTCCCCCTGCTGTACTCAAACCTGCCTCAGAACAACACCCGCCGGGGGCTGTGTTGCATTGCCAGAGAATTACACCTGCCACAGAACTTACAACTAGTGATGTGTTTAAGCCAAATGTTGCAGCCTTTCTAGTGGCTTCAAGAAGACGTTGCTTTGCAAAGGATCTATTGCCCCAAGCTACAAGGCATTCCTAATCACTGCAGATACTGCAGGGAGTAAAATGATTTGAATCATCTTAAATGTTGTTGCAAAGAAATTAACAATTCAGGCAAGAAGGCTCCATCTCCAGCAGTACGAGGTAGAACTAGGGTGACCAGACAGCAAGTGTGAAAAATCGGGACAGGGGTGGGGGGTAATTGGTGACTATATAAGAAAAAGCTCCAAATATCAGGACTGTCTCTATAAAATTGGGACATCTGGTCAACCTAAGTAGAACAGGACTCCAAAAAACATAGTTCTCATTTTAATAAACAAAAACTAGCATTGCCCCATTTGTGGTCAGATAAGTTACGCTCCTTAATAAAACCAACTGCACAGCAACCCTGGAAAACCAGCCTCCAAACAGGGGCTGAATTCCAAAGTGTTCTCTCTGTGAAATGGCTGCTTCAGCTGAGGTAGACATGGTCGCTACTGATCACGGTGAATATAGTGAAACAGTGGGAAGTGTAGCTTGGAGCTGTTTCAGTAGAATAGTGGGGTGGTAAGATAACGCTGCTAGAGTGGAGGTTGACAACAGCAGAGTTGGAGAACACTTTTCTAAAGGAACTTTATTCACACAAATTTGGGTCGAGTGAAACACTTTGTGAATTTGTGTCGAATTCAGCAAATGGAGTCAGTCGGGAAAAAAACAATTCCAAAAAAGTCAAAACGTTTTGTATTTATGATCCTAAACCACCTTTTGGTTTGAATTTTACCGCATTTTTATTAAACCAGGTTAAAAACTCAAACAAAATGCTTCATTTGACCTGATGTGCAATTTTTCTGATCCTTTTATTTCACCAAAAAAAAATTTTTTTTTAAATTTGCTTTGGGACAACTCCGGAAAAAACTTTGATTCAGCCACTGAACTGACAAATCAGTTATTTGCACAACTCTAGAGAATAGCTCACTGTTTAACAGCCAATGTTTCTAGTTCAGACATAATTCTTTACATAGATTGCGAGTCCTGCTCTTTGGGGCAGGAACTGTCCTTTGCGATATGTCTGTTCAGCTCTTGGCACGATGAGGCCCTGCCCTCAGTTCGGGTGTTCTGTATTACAGTGTTACTTAGTGTATATTCACCATGATTATTACTGTCACTGGAGGCTTCCTCTGAGTTGAAAACAATTGCAAAACTACACTCCATGAAGCTTTGAAACGGGGCTCCTCAGATACCCTCACTGAAGTACTTCTCCCTCGCTCTCTCCCCAGATGAAAAGGGATTGTTCCGCCAACGTGTCAGTTCTTGACTTCGTACAAGAGGCACCTTTGACATCTGTGAAGTGCACCCAGGAGCAGGTGAGCTGTTACCTGTCTAGGTAGGCGCGCTCCATTGGGGTCACCGAGCCAGGTACACTCTGCCCCCGTGAAGTTACAGTGGTTTGTGTTGTCCCTTGACTGTCCCTAGAGGAGACTGATACAGAACCAACATGGGTCAATGGGGCAATCATTCCGTGTTTTCTTTGGCTGGCTATTGGTCATCTCATCCTCGGACAAACCTACATGGAAACTTTTCTTTAAACATATGGGGCCACCAGAAGGAGGAAGCTATAGCAGTCCCCATGGTTACACATGGTGCTGCTGGGCCCACTCTGAAGGCCTTAGACCTCTGTAGAGATGTGTAGCTGCATCGTGGGCCCACCAGATGTCTGGATATTAGTCGCTCCCAAGACAGAGACCCATATTCTGCCCTCAATCTGCAGCTCCTGTGGGCTTCAGTGGAGTTTGCTCATTAACTCTGACGGCAGCGCATGTCCCTGTGGGACTGGGTTTTCCTTTCTCTGGTGCGAGAGGGGAGGGAAATGCAGGAATGAGTCACCATAGGTTCCTCCGTCCTTCACTCTGACCATGGCTGGAGGAGGTAGAATCAGGGTTAAGATGAATGACCCTGTCCAGTCTTCAGAGAGGTGGCTGCAGCCCCAGAGGTGAGGCCAAGGATAGAATTGGTTTCAATCCAGGAACCACTCAGGATTGGGCAAGGGCCGGGGAAATTATTTCCCATTCCTTCCAGCCGGAGGCAATCATGAGCTAACTGGGTAGATGGATGGTTTGGTTGAAAACGATGAAATAGAAACCGGACCCTGGGGGGGGAAATATTGATCCTTCTGATCCCTTTGAATTCCAGCGGGCGAAAAAAACCAGCAAGAAACCAAAACCCAAGGCCCAGTCCGTCCCCAAAGTGACTGTCCAGTACTTTCCGTCGTCTTTCTCTACCGCGGCCCTGACAGCACCAGAAGAAGGCTAAAGCACAGTCTGCCTGATGTTGGGAGCTGCCATCGTCTTCAAAAGGCCTGTTTGCTTTCCTGCCACGCCACCATCTCATCCGACAGATAATTTGAGAGCTTTTGGGTCCACGTTATTCCTGGCTAGTCTCTTTCACTGGTTTTTTTGCTTTGCTTTGGGATGACTGAGAGGCAGGCCCCAAAAAGCCTTTGCAAAATGGGGGAAGCCTTTTTGTTTTGATATTCTCTGCTAAGCCGCAACAAGGACTGAAGTGTGTGGCGGAGTTGCCCCTCGCTTTTGCAGACCTGAGACATGTTATATCCATCCCCTCCGGCTCCCTGCCAGGTTCCCTTCCAGAGACAGCCGTTCTCACGGGGCCTCCTTTGCTTGAGTTGCCAAAGATTTAGGCGTTTTGGTGCCTTCATTTTCAGGTGCCAAATCTGAGATGCTTTAATGGGGCCTGATTTTCTGCAGGTGCTGAGCACCTGCCTTCTGAAAGCCAGGCCTGTTTTAAGGTGTGTGAAACGGAACACCCCAAAATTGCTAGACAGTTTTGAAAATCTTGGCCTTAGTTGGATTCTGAGCCCATGACTAAAGGGGTGACACATGAGAATGCTGGGAAGAGATGGAGCTTCATGTGAGGTGCACCATCATACCAAAGGCTCGGCCCAGTCCCAAGGTAGGGAGCCTGGGGATGGTTACTCCCACAGTTACTGGCCAACTCTCATGGTCTTATTGCAAGTGTCACGACAGCTGGTGCTTTTCTTACAGACCCAGCTCCTGGAGTCACGTGATGACGCGAGAATCTGGGCTTTTCATTTTAAATCTATAAAAGCAGGCTTCTAGCCCTTGTGGATGGGAGAAAAAAGCTTGAAATCATGGTGCCCTGAGGCTCAGAAATCAAAAGGCGAATAAAAGAACTCCAAGGATAGTAGCTTTAAAGCCTTGTGATTTGCTAAGTCCATTTCACGATTGTCGGGACCCTTGACCTATGGTTTTGGAACGCTTGGGGCTGGCAATAGGGAGTCAAGCATTTCCCTAGGTACCACTCCTCTATGATAAGCAGAGGGGAAAAGCAAAGCAGAATCTTGCAGGGCCAGAGGCTCTGCAGGGAAGGGACGTGCTGCATGAAGCTGTTCTGAAGGGAAGGCTGAGAGGAATAGACAGAGCCAGAAATCCTTGTGTGAGGAGCTGAGCAGAACTTCATTCCAATAAGACAGAAACTACCACCTGCTGTGGTTTCTCCTGGTGCCCCAGTAACTCCCCATGGCAGGGCCGTCTTCTCAGACAGAGCCCTTTCCAGCTTTGCTTTGCCCCCTGAGTCTCCTTTGGACTGTCCAACAGCTTAATCCGTGAAGGGGAAAAGGCTTCCAGTCATGTTGAAAGGCTCAATCTCCCCCGTCGTCTCCCCGACGCCCTTGCTGATACTCTGCATATACTACTGTCTACATACGTCCCCAGCTCAGCTTCTCTGGCCCCGCACCTGCTCCAAGTGGGGCTGCCGGTCAGTGCGGAGCTACAGTAAACAGTGCCCCCTAGTGCTCTAGTTTGGAACTGCCCTCCCCTTGTAACCTTTTCCCTTTTTCAGCAAAACACTCAGTTTAACACTATTTTTAAGCCTGCTTCTGCACAATCGCACGATCCTCTATAGAAATAAGCACCAATGCAGTATAGCCTCGTTCCTCCCTGGCCCTACATAGACTTATTCAATTGCATTCCTTGATCATAGCATATAATCGGTCGTTTTCCCCCAGAGAATGTAAGCACTGCCAACATTGCAGATCCAGGGCAAAATTTTCAAAAGCGTCTAAGTCCCATTTTGGTATCAATCAGTGAGACTTGGGCTCCTAAGTGACTTAGGCGCTGTTGAAAATTTGCCCCCATCTGTGTCTTGTCTGATTTACTGTATAGCAAAAAGCATTGGCTGTGTTTGTGTTGGGGGCAGCTTTGTGCTGTAATAAAGATATCAGTTACATTGTATGTGTGATCAGCTGTGAGCTGTCATGTCAGACTGGTGGCTTGCGCCCTCACCAACACCCCTTTGGTTACGCTCGTGTGCGCTCACCAATGCACCTTGTCTTTTCCCTTTCAAAGAGGACGGGCCTCTTTTGCTTTGCTGCAGCGTGTACATCAGTCTAATCAGCAACTCCATTGCTCTGAGCTCAGCAGGAGAGCTCCTGTGCTAGCAACCTCGGTGAGGAATGGAGACCGATCCTGCCTAGTGCTTTTCATTTGCTAATAAGGACAGGTGCCTTCCTTAGGTTCAAATCCCCACCTGAGTGTGTCATCTGTCTCTCCCCAGCACAGATGGGAAAGCACAGCTCGGTGCTGGGATGTAAAGAGACAACGGCAAATACTTTACAAATTAAAACGCCACCACACTTTATTGTAACGTGCATAATGAACCACATGGAATTAACAACCCAGCTATCACTGGCAGGAGTTTGCCCAAAGATGGTCAGATGTGATTCTTCAGTCCTCTTGTTCGTCCAGTGTGGGTCTATGGAGAGCTGCTGTCAGGTTCAGTGGAGTGGCAGCCCATGGCTCTCTATATCATTCCTGGTCTCCCTCCTTGGGGTAGGCCTTGTCTTCCACCAGCCAGGAGGTGCTGGATCCCTTTCTTAAGACCCTTTTTGATTTTCCTCCTGAGTTTTCTGAATATGGACCTCCTGACACGAGTACGCTAGAAAGAGAGAAAAGCCAGTGAGCATTTCCTGGGAGACTGGCATCTGCTCTGCAAGGGCAGGGTTTGCCTTCCCCTACACCTGCCCCACTCTTGCATGTTTCGTCTTGCAATGTGGGGGAAATCTCCATTTAGATGCGGTGTTCGGACTCCCCTTTTTTAAGAATGTAGCAGAATTGTCCTGCTTGAGCTGAGAGCAGGAACTGAACCTGGGAAGACTGATGCTAAGAGCATCGCTTCATCTGCTTGACTAATCCTTCACCAGTAGCTGATGCATAAACCTCTCATCTGGGCCCTATATCCCCTCTTATTGCTGTGCAGGATCTGGCTGTGTTGGCCCACTTGTGTGGTGTAATATTGCAGCTCCGTGTGTGTTTGTGAGATGGTGTCCCCTAGTGGCTTGGCCTATAAGAAGGAGAAGAGACCTAGTATTGCCACTAGCTAAGGGAGGTCTCCTCTGGCTCAAGAGGCCAAGGCCTGTGTGTTTGGAGCTAAGGGACCTGGTGATGGTGGTTCTAACCCAGTTCCCCCCAAGTGTGGGAGATGTGGTGTTGTGCGTGTTACCTGCAGTGCATGAATTCTCTATAGCGGGGAGGGACCTACTATGGGGAAGAGAAGCCATGCAGCAGGCCCCTATGTCTATTTGGAGAAGTCCTGTGTTGGAATCAGTGGTTCTATCCTATAATATTCCTCAGTGTTCACATGTGGACAGTGCTTTGAACATGCAAGGTGCTATAGAAGAGCCAGGTACTGTCACTAGCATTGACTTTCCAAACCCTGTGCCCACCCCTCAATCCTGCAAAATATGGGGAGTGTCGGACTCCTTATGAAGCAGTGGGAGGAGGGGCTGCAAAGTACAATGGCCAATCAGACCGGGCCAGAGCCTCTCTTGTGACTATGCCCCAAGCGCATGCCCTTGGGCAGCCATCCTGGGGATAGCATTACAGTGGGGACTCTCTGACCCAGCCCAAGTCTGCCCCACACCAGCCGAATGGAAAGCTCACCTCCTGAGCCACCGTGTCGCAGGTGAGCAGAACCAAGGGGGCCTCCGGCTCAGTGGAGATGGTTCCTGAGCACGCTCTCACCACCTGTAAGGGAGGAAAGAGGAGAAGACAGATCAGTGTCACAGGACGTCCCATCGGTTTATTTCCAGCGGAGAGGTGGGCAGTGGAACCAAACCCCCATGGGACTGAGCAGGGGACATTTAGCAAAGTGTCTGGTCCGTTCCAGGTGTTCTGGTGTTTGATGTCCCTCTGTTGTTAACACGTCCCAGAGGAGACAGGTCTTGTTCCCAGGACTCTTGGGAGACATCTCGTCTAAGGAAGGGCCTGCAAGTTGTCTTAGAGTGGTCATGCGGGGGGGTTACGGCCTGCCCGCTACGCCCTGTCCTAGCTGCCTGCTGGGACCAGGATCAGCAGTCAAGTGAATCGCCACAGATAATGTGTCACGTGCAGCTCAAGGAGGGGACGTATTCTTCCCTCGATATGAAGCCACATCTCCAGGGACGCTCACAGGGGCCATGGGTACATATCAAAGGGAGAGGGGCCGGAGGGGGGAACACTCCAGAATTTCAGTTCTTGAGCTGCAGTGAAATCTCTCTGAAATGCCCCTGGTTTCTTGCTAGGGAGAGAGACTCGTTAAAGAGGAGCCGCTAAAGCTGTCAAGCATGGCCGCTCTGTCTGCCTCCGGGACCCGCAGTCACGCTGCCTGCTGTCTAGAGTCCTGAGGACAACAGGATTGGAAGGCCTGGCTCTCTTTAGGGCCTTTTCGTTAAGCGCCTTCAGCTGGAATTATTGTTACTTATTATTTGCCTTATGGTAGCGCCTAGAGAGCTCAGCCGAGATAGAGGTTGCCACAGAGGATGGCTGGTCCAGCAATTAAGGACTGCCCTTGGACTAGGGATACCAGGGTTCAGTTCCCTGGGGCATGTCACTGAGTCTCCCTGTGTCTGTAAATTGGGGATAACACTTCTCTGAGGATAACTACATTAAAGACCGGGAAGAGCTTTGAGATCTCCGGCTGAGAAGTGGGGTGTAAGAGCTAGGTCGTAGTAGTATGATGCGAGAGCCACAGGCAGACACCCACAAAGAGACAAGGGATGGGAGAAGGGATATTCCCTGTTTGACAGGCGGGGAGCTGGGGCCCAGAGAGGCTGGGACTTGCCCAGATGCACAGGGTGTTCTATGGCAGAGCCAGAAATTAAACGTAGGTTTCCTGCGTCCGTGTCCAGTGCTCTTCACCACACGCCCATCCTCCCTCTCCTGGAACTGCTCCTTCTCATCCTACAGGTGCAGCCATCTCGAGGGTCCCTGGGGAGGCTGCCACACAGCTAGGACAGGGTGCAGCCGGCAGCCTTAGAACATTGTGTTTGTCGCGGGTGTGCTGGCTTCTGGAGGGGGTTGTTTACCTGGGCCAAAATGACCAGCCTGAACCTAGTACTTTATCCCAGCCCCCTTTAACTGAGGAAAAGTTTGGATTCTGATCTGAATCCATCAGGGCTCAGGACCTCTCTGCCTCAAACACAAAGCTGCGGAAGGCTGCAGTTTATGGGGCTCTCCCAGATGCTCCCTGGGAGACCGGATAGAATTTAGGAATAACGAGAATGGATGGACATCAAGAACCCAGTCCTGTTCCCAGTCCTTAGGAGGAGGAAACGGAGCACTTCAAAACACAGAGCATCTCCTTACCCCATTGCTCCTGAAGTCACATTCATCAAGGAGCAGGTTCTCAGACACGGGGCACTCGGTCTCTTTCACTGTGAACTCCAGCAGCTGGAGGGTTTCATTGGTCGCGGCCTGAGAAGAAATTAAAACATGGCATTAACTCTGCGCTGGTCAGTAGCAATGCTCCAATGTGCATTTATCTGCTAGGGAGCATTCACTCTCGTCATTGAGATGCTCTGCTAAATTAACCTCTCCAGTGCGTGCAGCAGGAAATTCCTCTGCTGGCAGGTAACTAATACACGGCAAAGGGCACTATTGCAATCGAGGTATCTTAGAGAGACGAGGTGCGGGGGGGGGGGTAATATCTTTTATTGAGCCAACTTCTGTGGGTGAGAGAAACAAGCTTTTGCGGTATCTGTCAGCATTCAATCGGGCGGTAGCTGTACATTGAAAATAAATCATATTGTTGCACATGGTTTAAGGATATGTGAATAAGACTTCTCTAGCCTATTCATTGCCCGTTAATTACACAATGAGACATAAGCCACCTCTGATTATAATTGGCATGGCACCTCTGAGCCCCACTCGGGGACCAAGACCCCATTGTGCTAGGCAGTGTGCAAACACAGAAAAGAAGCAATGGTGGTTTTCAAAAGGAGGCTAGCTAGCCACCTGGCTGGCATGGTTTAGGCACAACAAATCCTGCGTTTTGGCAGGGGTTGGACTAGATCACCCTTGCAGTCCCTTGTAACCCGATGGGTCTAGGGGTCTAAATGTAGTCACGTTATGGTTTCCCTCCGCCTTTGCATATATGACTACTAACAAAGGGCTATGTGCACATATAGAAAAGGGAACCTGACCCAGACTGGAAAAATCAGGCAAGATTGCAAAGTTTGTAAACCAGTTTGTAAATCAGAGCCCAAGACCTAAACCAATCACTAACTCATCTCTCACTGTAACCATCACACAGGGTTGTCGTAACCCTAACCTCTGTCTTGGGACTTAGAGAGACTCCCCCGCTGAAGCCTTAACAATCCAAACCTGCTCCTCAAATCCCTGGGCAGTGGGAGTGGCCCAGCAGTAGGTCACTCCACTCGCTAGCTGAGAGTGGGATTTTACCTCTGCTCGGAGCCCCAGGATCTACCCACACCTTTATTCCACCCCCGCAGGAAAACTTCCAGACTCAGCATCCTTCTGATTTTTCATTGGCTATTGTCACACAGCCAGTACGTGCCTGCTCCGCTTAACAGCCGACACAACTGGCCTGATCCTTGGAGTTATGAGCCACCCCCAACGTCTGCTGAAGTCCAGCGAGAGCAGCAGGTGCACCGTTTTAATGTGCTCGGGTGTAGGGGGGTGAAATCAAGAGGGGGCCTGCTGGACCATTCCCACCTATCTCATTAAATCAAAATGAGAGGCTGATCTATGATGCGGCATTTGAAGTGCGGCCAGTTGTTCGCAGGAAGCAAGAAGTTTCTGTGTTGTAACTAGCCGGCCCTATCTACAAGCCAAAAAGGGGGTTAGGATGGCCTATACATTTAGGGGACTGTACAACTCAGGGTCCCAAGGCTTGGTCTCTGATATCCAACAGCAGTTACTACATATGTCCCCAGGTACTTACCCAGTCAGGCTGGGCTTCTGCTTCTAAGAGTCGGAAGGCAAAATCTATGTGTGGCTCTTGGTTGTAGAGGTCTATGGCCAGGGAAACAGCCTCTTCGTAGCTCAGCATCTGCTGCTGCGGCGGAGGAGGTGATGTGGTGGTTGCTACGGCCACCCCGAGCATCATCAGGACTCCCCAGCAGCTCTCCATCCTCGATCCTAGGCCTTGGAGTGTGAGCTGGGAATGTAGCCCTGTGGCCTTAGGGGAAGCCCTTTTATGCGCTGCCTCCTCTGGTCCCTTATGCAAGGTGGCCTGTGATGGATTGTGAAAGCCCTCGGGCTTTCCTGGAGGAGGCAGGTTCCCTTCAGTTCCGAGAATGCCCTCTTGGCCAATTGGTGCGTGCCTGCCCAGGGAGCTGCTTGATTGAGGGAGAGGGAGAGGGTGCGGATTTTCTGATGTTGCTGAAAACACTTGGATTCACTAGCAAAAAAACCGACACGCTGGAAGGGAAGGGGGCGGGCTCTCGATGAGGCAAGAATCTGTAATTTCCTGACCTCCTGTTCACCTTGGATTTATTACTTCATGTGCTGTGATTGCCCCTGCCAAGGCAACACCACTGCGGTGCCAGTAACCTAATAGGCACACATTGTTCCTGGGGCTGCTAAGGGAAATTTTGCAGGCTCTTGTTCCTGCTCTGAAAACCCGCAGGTGCCTCTCCTGGCTCCCTGACAGCAATTCCGGGCCCCAGGGCAGAACAGTCAATGGGCCCCCTGCAACGGGATGGCTGGGATTTCATTCGTGCAGGACAGGCCGGAGCTGGGCCCCGTGGGGCGGCTGGCCTGGTGTCCACACCAGGAGCTGGGCCCCGTGGGGCGGCTGGCCTGGTGTCCACGCCAGGAGCTGGGCCCCGTGGGGCGGCTGGCCTGGTGTCCACGCCGGGAGCTGGGCCCCGTGGGGAGGCTGGCCTGGTGTCCACGCCGGGAGCTGGGCCCCGTGGGGCGGCTGGCCTGGTGTCCACGCCGGGAGCTGGGCCCCGTGGGGTGGCTGGCCTGGTGTCCACGCCGGGAGCTGGGCCCCGTGGGGCGGCTGGCCTGGTGTCCACGCCGGGAGCTGGGCCCCGTGGGGCGGCTGGCCTGGTGTCCACGCCGGGAGCTGGGCCCCGTGGGGCGGCTGGTGCACCCACGCCAGGAGCTGGGCCCCGTGGGGCGGCTGGCCTGGTGTCCACGCCGGGAACTAGGCCCCGTGGGGCGGCTGGCCTGGTGTCCACGCCGGGAGCTGGGCCCCGTGCGGCGGCTGGTGCACCCACGCCAGGAGCTGGGCCCCGTGCGGCGGCTGGTGCACCCACGCCGGGAGCTGGGCCCCGTGCGGCGGCTGGTGCACCCACGCCGGGAGCTGGGCCCCGTGCGGCGGCTGGTGCACCCACGCCGGGAGCTGGGCCCCGTGCGGCGGCTGGTGCTCCCACGCCGGGAGCTGGGCCCCGTGCGGCGGCTGGTGCTCCCACGCCGGGAGCTGGGCCCCGTGCGGCGGCTGGTGCTCCCACGCCGGGAGCTGGGCCCCGTGCGGCGGCTGGTGCTCCCACGCCGTCCGCCTGATGTCTGAGCGGTGCTGCGTCTGCGCTGGCTGGTGCCCAGCGAGCTGCTGCTGGCTGCACTTCTGGTGCCCAGTGCGGTCTTCGGGCACAGCCAGGACAGGCGCCGACTCCGTGGGTGCTCCGGGACTGGAGCACCCACAGGGGAAAAAATGGTGGGTGCTGAGCACCCACTGGCAGCCCCCCAACAGAACCTCTCCCTCCCCCCAGCCAATCAGCGCTTCCCGCTCCCTCCCAGTGCATACGGCCTGCCGCGAATCAGCTGTTTCACGGCATCTGGAGGCACTGGGGGGGCGGAGCAAGGCCACAGCGTGCTCTGGGGAGGAGGCAGAATGGGGCCAGGTGGGGGCAGGAAGAGGCGAGGGGAAGAAAGAAGCAGGGCGGGGGTGGTGCGTGTGCGGGGAACTGGGTGGAGCCGGGGGGAGCCGCTCTCCCCCCCCAGCAGATTAGAAACTCGGCACCTATGACAGCCAGGGCTTCCACATACCTGCTCGGCTGCCTTTGCCACTGCTCGTAACACCCTGCGCCCGCCTAGGAGCCCTTTGGCCCACCCCGGTGACTGCCCCTTTTGCCCTCCCCTTGTCGGCAGGCCTGTGCCTCTCAGATGTGCTCTGCTGTTCAGCGTGTGTCCCCCTCCGTCTGATCCACAGAGGTTACGAATCATTAGGGGGTTAGGTTCTCTAGCACCAGCTGTAGAGAGATGACTGTCCTCACACAAACCCAGCACACAGAGTCATAGAATATCAGGGCTGGAAGGGACCTCAGGAGATCATCTAGTCCAACCCCCTGCTCAAAGCAGGACCAACCCCAACTCAATCATCCCAGCCAGGGCTTTGTCAAGCCTGACCTTGAAAACCTCTAAGGAAGGAGATTCCACCACCTCCCTAGGTAACACATTCCAGTGCTTCCCCACCCTCCTAGTGAAAAAGTTTTTCCTAATATCCAACGTAAACCTCCCCCGCTGCAACTTGAGACCATTACTCCTTGTCCTGTCATCTTCTACCACTGAGAACAGCCAAGCTCCATCCTCTCTGGAACCCCCTTTCAGGTGGTTGAAAGCAGCTATCGAATCCCCCCTCATTCTTCTCTTCGGCAGACAAAACAATCCCAGTTCCCTCAGCCTCTCCTCATAAGTCATGTGTTCCAGCCCCTAATCATTTTTGTTGCCCTCTGCTGGACGCTTTCCAATTTTTCCACATCCTTCTTGTAGTGTGGGGCCCAAAACTGGACACAGTACTCCAGATGAGGCCTCACCAATGTCGAATAGAGGGGAATGATCACGTCCCACGATCTGCTGGCAATGCCCCTACTTATACATCCCAAAATGCCATTGGCCTTCTTGGCAACAAGGGCACATATCTTGTGCTGTTTCCTTCCACCATTCTGTAAAACATAAGATCGAACAGAACCCCAGGCAGGTGAATGGTGGGGCCCGCACCCCAGATGTCATGCAGCATTACTGTCCTGGTTGTTTTCTCTAATGCTGAATGTGGAAATAGACACTCCTGCCCTGCTTGATCAAATGCAACCGGGGCTTCGGCATCCCATAGAATTTGCAATATCTCCTGCATATTGCCTGCCCGTAGAGGGATGGTGCTCATGGCTGTAAGGGATCAGGGCCTGATTTCCAGAAAGCTAGGCACATGAGCGTTCCTGCAATTGCATGGATCAATAATGAATTGCATGGATAAGTGCGCACACAAATGGGGTCATTCTGCTCAGCAGTTGCTAGCCAATCATGTTTTTATGGGCAGTTACCCGCTTTCCATGGCACGTGTTGTTGAAAACCTGGCCCTGAATTCCTTGTGTTGTTAGAAAGTGTGAAACCAGGATAAGCGAGGACGAGTGAAGGCAGGGGCAGAATTCCTGCCATGGGGAAGTGTCCTGTGAAACTGCTTCACTGTATTATCCGTTAGCGTTGGGTGGTCGAATCCAGAGTTTGATTCTTCCTCCGCTCAGAGGCACTTGGACCTACCGAGGGGTTGGGTTTGGCCTGTGATGCAGATTGGAAACAGCTTTCAAATTTAGATCCGGATCTGTGAATTTTCTAAACATTGGGCGGCGTTCACCTGGGGATTTGGAGGGCTTTAAGTTCCGCCTGTTTAAAAACTGTCTTAGATCCTACAACTCCCAGTGGGGGGAAAAACCTAACTGGTTTCAAAACTGAGCTTGATGATTTTATGGAGGGGAGGGTACAGTGAGACTGCCTCCAGTGGCATGTAGCCGATCGGCGGCTGCAGATAGTAGCAAATATCGCCAATGGCTGGAAACGGGACACTGGATGGGCCGGGCTCTGAGTTACTCCAGAGAATTATTTCCCAGGTGTCTGGTGTGACACTGCAATCAATATTCTTCGGAGTGATAGTATTATGATAGGGTTATGACATAATTATAATGCAAGATAAGTCATGTGAGGTGTCACTGGAAAAGTGATGATTTGCTGAATATGATTATCCTGTTTGTATGCATGGATCATTTTTGTATCTGAAGTTGTGAATATTGACCATGTATCTGTATTTCAAATGTAGTTACACCTGTGTAATGCCCACTAGACAAGATGCTTTCAGTCTAGACAGCTGCTGGGGAAGGGCCTATTCAGGGCAATGAGCCATGAAGAAAAAACAATAGGCCTTAAGAGAAGCTTATTTCCCACCTGGGGAGCCTTCCTGAGAACACGACAGATGGCCTCCAAGTAACGGCTGCTGTGACTGTACAAGGGCATATGGCCAGACCACATGTCTCTAGACTCCATCTTGGGGTTTCAGGGGTTTTCACTCAGCGATTCCTGCACCAAGCCTGGTAGCTTGTGACTGAACCAGAGTCGGCCGTTCAGAAAGATGGCCACTCTTGATTGAGAGGCTCTGGGAGATGAGAATCCATCACATCCCCTGGGTGAGCTCTTCCAGAGCTCAGCTGCCCTCATTGTTTAAAACGGTCACCTTACTTATGGGCACCTTGTTACTGGCTTTCCAGAGGCTGCTTTTGGGGGTGGTTCTGTGACTGGCCCTCCATCACTGACCTGTCATTGCCCCAGGCCTTGGACTGGCCCCTCTCTTCCCCCAGGCTCGGCTGCTGTCAGGTCGAGCGACTCTCCCCTCCTGGGAGAGTTAACACAAAGTTAACATGAGTGACTTCAACTTCGAGTCACTGGATCTTCACTCTGGGTCCCTGAGTGATCTTCCCACAGGAAGCTTCACTTATTGCAAAGCAAATCAGCTGCCACTCAGCCAACTTGTGTGTGTGTGTGTGTGAGTGAGAGAGAGAGAGAGAGAGAGACCCTTAAAGGCCCTGAATAAGAGCAAATATTAATAGTACTGGTGCACTGATGAACCTAAAGTAAAATCCCAAGGAAGCCCAAGGAATTCAGATCCTGCCCCGAACTCTATGGCACTAGTCTCTTCACAGCCGGTCCTGTCTTTTACTTGGCGTGTGAACAGGCCCAGTCCAATGAGACGTTGATCCTGAATGGGACCTCTGGGTGTGACCTTAATAGTAATTAATGAGTGTTTAGATTGAAATCTAAAGCCCCAGGACTGTGTCTTGTTCTCATCTGGGAAGTGCAGTGGCCTCTGGTGTCAGTAACGGGATGGGATCCTGGGTAAGTTCACCCTACCTGGTATTCATCAGAGAGGCTGTCAGGGAGCCTTGCACCGTCCCAGGAATGTTCCTGGGAGCATGATTCATTGCCCAAGGGTGAACCAGCCCGAATTCTTAGCGTGCCTGACTTGAGTCATTGCCTTCCCAGTGCTGTTTGCTGCTGTTTCCAGCCCACCTGTCTCTGCTGCTGGGATCCTCCCGCCCGGGTCTCCACTGGGACACGTGCATCAGCCCCGCTCCCTGGGTCTCACCACAGCTGGCATCGTTCAGACAAGCCCCGCTGCCATGAAAGACGCTGAGACCATGCACGGGGCCTGTGGCCCGTTGCTGCGGCTTGCTCGGAGACCGGCTCAAACGTCAGTCAGCTAGTTTGGTTTGGAGCAGCGCCGGGTGACCTGGGAGGTCCGCACAGCGTTTAGTTTCAGTATGTCGCACAGCTGAGTCCCAATGAGCTCTGCGGCCCCCCGCTCTGGAGGAAAGAAAGACCAGACCAGCGCTGGTGGCTCTTGGAAGGCAGCATGGTCCAGGGGATAGAGCGCTGGATTAGTAGCCAGAGAAACTGGGGTCTGCTGCCGGCTCAGCTGCTGATCTTCTCTCTGCCTCTGTTTCCCCTCCTTCACTTTGTGTTCTCTAGACTGTAAGCTCTTCAGGACAGGGACTCTCTTAGCACCTAGCACAATGGGACACTGTTCTTGGTTGGGGCCTCTCAGGACCCCAGAACATAACAACCTAGTGATGGCAGTGCTGGAGTAAAGCCTTTTGGATGCAGCACGGGGTGTTTTTCAGGCCATCCCGGGAGCACTGAGCCAAGTACCCTGGATGCTGCAGACTCCAGACTCCATGTCTCATCACGGCCATCCCATACCGGCTATAATTAACACGGCCACAAGAGGGCAGCCAAACCCCGGGCTGGTATGAATCCTCCATGGTGTCCCTGAGAGATGGGGATAACGGATTATCATGCTGTGAAATCAATCCCGCAGGCCCGGGGTTCTCTTCCTGCCTCTTGCTCCTTTCCCTGGGGGCAATGGGGGCTCTGCGTTTCCATCTTCCAAGTGCTGGGTCCACAGCCCAGACTGGTGTCCCTTCCATGTGGCCCATTCTCCAAAGCAGCATCAGGGGTTGGCCACCCTTTGACGTGGGGCTGCCTCGCAGGCACAATGGGGGGCTGAGAGGCTGGAGCACTTTCAGAGCGGCCTTCGGGCAGGGATTCAAGTCATCAGGGAGCTCCCCTTTGCTGCCCCCCAGCTCCCAATCCCCCTCGGCTGGGCCAGCGCGAGCTGACCCCCCTTCCCCGCCCACCCCGTTTCACTCTGCTCCTCCCAGCTGGTGGGAGCCCTTTTGCTCACCACCACTGAGCTCTGATATGACGGGGCAGCACATTCAGGGAACCAGACCCTTCGACGGCTGGCTTCACAGCCGTATGACCCCAGGAGGGGAGAGTCGCTCAGCCTGACGGCAGCCGAGCCTGCGGGAAGAGAGGGGCCAGTCCGAGGCCTGGGGCAACGACAGGTCAGTGATGGAGGGCCAGTCACAGAACCACCCCCAAAAGCAGCCTCTGGAAAGCCAGTAACAACACGCCAAAAGGAGGGAGACTCCCCTGCACAGCCACCCCAATTAGGAGTCAGTTTGCAGACCCTTAGCTCCTCCAGCCTTTAGGAAAGGAAGGCTGGTCTTGAGGGTAAGGCACACGGCTGGGAATCAGGAAGTCTAGGTCCTAGACTCCCTGTCTGGCCTGGGGCCTCAGCTCCCCCTCTGTAAACTGGGGCTAATGGTGCCTCCTTTCCCCCCCCACCTTTTGTCTGTCTCGGCCATTCAGCCTGTCAGCTCTTCTGAGCAGAGCCCGTTGCTCACGCTGGTTTTGTACAGCACCTAGCGCCTTGGGGCCCTGGTGTCGCTGGAGGCCTCTGGGTGCAAAGGCGGTACAAGTACAGTAACTAATAACCATCCTCCAGCCCACTTCCCCAGAGCCCCAATCCGGTCCCCTTTCCAGCCCCCGCCCCATCCCCAGCTCTCCCTCAACCCCTCTCCAGCCTCCATCAGTCCAGCCCTAGGCTCTCCCAGCCCTGATCTCATCTCCCCTGCCCCAGGCCCTTTTAGCTCCCCTCCTGACCCCACTTCCCTGATCCACCCCCAGCCTTGGTTCAGGCCCCCACAAGCCCTCCCCCAGTTCCTTCCCCTCAGATCCCTTCAGCTGCTCCAATCCCGCATTGGACCCAGCTCTGATCCAGACCCCCTGAGCTCCACGTGTCCCCTTCCCCAGCCTCAGCAGCTCCAGTCCAGACCCCCAGTTCTGCTCCCACTGTCCTCCCCTGTCCCCCTCTGGCTCCAATCTACCTCCCCCTCCCCGTTCCACCCCCCACCCCATACAAAGGGGCCGGTGCTTTTACCTTGTGTTTCATCTCTAGGGGGGCCTGTGTCCCCTGTCTCTGCCTGCTGGGCCCCCCACATGTTCCCAGTGCTGCAGTGCCACCACGGCTTCCCCATCTGTCCTTGCTGGCTGCTCATGCCTGGAGCCACTCCAAACAGACTTCCCCACCCCATCTTAGCCACCCCATTTGCCCCGCATGGCCGGCGGGTCCTGCTCTCCTCCGGGGCCTCTCTCCATTGTGGAGCATTGTGGCGTAACTGCTGGTAGAGGCAGGAACACATGTGGGCTAGATCCAGGAGCACTCCATGGCCAGCAGCCCCCTGCAGCACCAGCACAGAGAGCCCTCCCCGCGGATCACGGACGCCTGGGTTCTATCTATCTATGATCTGATTACACCTTCAGGCAGTGCGTATACAGGCTGCCAGATGCCTGGGTCCTGTCCACCCAGTCAGGGGTGGAATCCCCAGAGATCTCCAGCCTGGGACTCCTGCATTTGAAATCAGATCCTGGTTGGGCCCCCATAACTTGGTGGGCCCTGGCGTGGCTGGTTGCACCATTGGAGCTGCAGTGATGGAAGCAAGAGGTGCCCAAGGTCCATGTCACTAAGCTCGGTGAGTCCAGGGTACGGGCCTCTTACATTGGCTCTGCCCGCGTGCTGGGCTTAGCGCGGTGACTCAGTTCCCTGCTGGACTTGAAGTCCAGATGCTAAAGCTATTCCATGCCTTGGGCTTCTGTCCCTCCCTGGCAATGGGCCGGGGAGGAGGGGCAGCTCGGTGTCTAATGGGGGCTTTTCAGTGCCCCCAAGCACAGGTGCGGGATTGATTCCTGCCCCTTCTCCCGGCAGCGTGGAAAGGCAAGGGGTGAGGGGAAACATGCACAATCATATGGGTCTGCGAACAGCCGTTTATTGTACAGGGAAGCCCTAGCAGATGCAATTGGACTAAGGGGGTAGCTAGGCCACGAGGAGAAGTGCGATCCCTAAGGCGGTTCTGACTTGCGCCTTGATTCCTGGTAAGCTTCCAGCGTGGGTCACAGACAGGTCTGCCAAGCTTGCATTCCCCTCCTCGATCTCTGGATTAATTCTTCGAGTGGAAAAAGGAAATGCCATGACCGATGATTTTTGCGCCTAAGCGCACAAGGGGCCACCACCTGGTGACGCGAACTGGCTATATGGGGGGAAAAGAAGTATGTGAGCATCTCCACGGAGACCTACCTGGCTTCTAATGGTGTTCCACTTCATCATCTGCACCTTGCCAAATCTCTGAGGGCTGGTTTGGGGGGCGAGGGGAGAGGCCTATTCTAACAGGCTTTGTGCAGCCCCTGCTGGGGAGCTGAGTTTGAGGCTGGAGCTAGACCAAGAGGAGCTGGGAATGGCCAGGAAGGGATGGCTGGAATTCTACGTCCCGGGAGAAGCGACTGCCATAGCAGCTGGGGCTCTTGCTGGGCACTTGGGGAAAGGGCTCGCTTTCAGGAGGAAAGCTCTCTTGGCTGCTGGATGACACCACACTAATGGGGTCTGTGCTGGGGAGGAACCGGGATTCCCAGCTGGAGGGTTGATATTCTGGGGAAACGTTATGGAGATCCAAATCATGTACTACTTTCTCTCCAGGCCGAAACAAAGCTTATTGAATTCATTGGAAAGACTGTCATGGACTTCACTTGATGTCTGGATGAGGCTCTACGGCTTGGACTGAGGGTTGACCCATCCCAGCTAAGGCAGATCCTATTGTGGGGAGACCGGGAAGCCAACATGGGACCTAATGTCTGTAGTGTGAGGTTAAGGGCATCTTCTGCTGAAACCCACACACTCATTTTGTTAGACCTGGCCGTGCAGCGACAAAGAGCCATCTCGGACATCCGCCTTCCCTGGGGTGTCTTGGTCCCAGGTAGGGGGAGGATTTGACTCCTCTCTCTGTTTGGCAGAGGTGTGTTTTCAGGTGAATGTACCCAAAGCAGAAGGAGATGTCCCACTGGCATTTTCACCCCTGGGAGATGCTGCCCCAGCCCCACTCGTTCAAGGTATAAGTTCTCCCCTCCCTCGCCCCCCCGAATCATCTGGTTGGACAGCTCACCTGTGGAGGGGCGACGTCGCAGGTGATTGCGAGGACAGGGCATGCTTCCTGAGTGGAGAAGTGTCCTGAGCAGTCTCTGACCAGCTGCAAGGGAGGGAGAGGAGGAGACAAAAGCGTAGAGTCTGTCTAAACGGCAGTTGGGGCGGTATGGCTGCAGCTCACGTAGGGATACCCCAGGTCGCTTTGATCTAGGTAGATCTAGGGGAATCTGAGGGCTGGTCTCCACTGCAAATTTACAGCGGCGTAGCTACGTCTCTCGGGGTAACATCACATCCCTGAGAGATGTAGTTATGCCCACCTAGCCCTCTGTGCAGGGCCCTCTGTGCAAGAATTCTTCCCTCGACCTAGCTGGGGCGGTGGATCATCAACGGCGACAGGAGAACCCTGCCCGTCACTGCTGTCCACACTGAAGCACTGCAGCAGCTCAGGGGCAGCCCTTCAGCGGTGCCACTGTAGTGTTGTAAGTGCAGAGATCGCTTGAGTGCACCCTGCCGGGGACGCTGGGTTCACACGGCAGCCGCTAGCTCCCGGCTGCAGTGTTGACGTACCTGACTTCCACAGGTGGGCTGAGGTCAGATCGACAGGTTCCTGGATGTCCGCTTTTAGATGCGGGGGGTTTCCATGGGGGGAGAGGAGGGTCTTGTTTCTGCTCATCTGTTTGACTGGTTCTTGTGCGAAAAGCGGAAAGAAATAGAATGGTGCTTCTCTCGGCTTGTAGCACATGGTGCAGTAACTCAAAACAGATCCGTTTAGCAGAAAAACCACCCTCCTCTTCTCTCCTGATGGAAACCACCCCACCGCTCACATCTGGAAGCAGGTGTTCAGGCACGTATGGATCAGACCTCACCCCTCCTGTCGCGCTAAGTCACTGAATCTGTGTCTTGTCACTGTGGGGTGACCAGATGTCCTGATTTTATAGGGACAGTCCTGATAATTTGGGGCTTTTTCTTATATTGGCGCCTATTACCCCCCACCCCCGTCACGATTTTTCACACTTTCTATCTGGTCACCCTGTGTCACTGCCTTGTCCACTAGACCATGCAGCTGCTGTAGTTTGAGGTGAAATCTGGTCAGCAGCTGGCATTGCTTACTGACTTCTTTCATATGTTTCTGTTCGATCTTCCCTGGCTCCTTCCCTTTGTTCTGATATTCAGTCAGTCTGGGGACT
Organism: Chelonia mydas; assembly: GCF_015237465.2. NCBI lineage: Eukaryota > Metazoa > Chordata > Testudines > Cheloniidae > Chelonia > Chelonia mydas. The sequence continues at coordinate 257,705,333 of NC_057850.1, forward strand.
GCTGAAGACATTCGGGGAAGTTAGGAACTGTGGGTCTGTGTTGTGCTTTTTTTCCCCAGAGGTGCAGAGCACCCGTAGCTCATATTGACTTCGACTGGGGCTTCAAGTGGGCACTCGCCACCTCTGAAAGTCAAATGCTTAGTTAGGGGCCTAACAATGAATGGCAGGTGCCTAACTTTGGGTGTCTACATGCCTGAAGCTAAGCACCCCACAAATGGAGACGCCCAAAACGAAAGGCTGGTTTTGAAATTCTGGCTGTGAAATTGTTTGCCGAACCCTTGGGAATCTGCATCCCTCCCTTCACCTGAAACAAACACACATATATATCAGAGGGCAGAGGTGGCAGAGAACCAGTACATCACTCGGTCCATTTCCCTGTCATTTGTTCTCTCCAGGAACTTTTTAACCCTCTGTCCTGCCCCATTTTCAGAATCTCTAGTTCCAGGGCTTCCATCTTTTGTCTTGGGTCACAGACATTTTTTCCCTGATCTTCAGCATAATTTGCCGCCCTGCTAGGGCTGGTGGGTTGACAGACCTGAGTGAAGCTGAGAACAGATCTTTCTGAGTTGTGAGTATGACACTGGCATAGGTGCTGGAATAGGGGTGCTGGGGGGGTTGCCGCTCCCCCTGGTTTGAAGTGGTTTCCATTATATGCAGGGGTTACACAGTTTGGTTCAATGGCTGTCAGAACCCCCACTATTCAAATTGTTCCAGCACCCCTGTTCACGGGCTAAATTCATTGCTGGAACAAGCAAAAGAAACCTGCAGCTTCATTTACAGCAGTGAATCTGGCTCAACAGGTTCTGTGATGATTCATTGGATCATTATAGTTCATAACATCACAATGTAACGCCAAAGGCAGTGAAAGCCTGTCAGGTGTCCACTGTAGCCCTCAGGGACTCAGTAGAGCTTGTTGCCCATCACGGCAGAGGTGCGCTAAACAAGAGAACATGGCAATATCTCCACCCCCAGAGCTGTTCCTTACCCCATTCTCTTTGAAGGCACATTGCTCCACAGGGGCTTTGTCTGACGCTGAGCACGTGGTCTCCATGATGGTGAAGTTCAGCTGAAGAGTATTCGATACGGTGCTCTGGGCCTAAGAGAAAACCAGTAAAGGAACAAGATAACCGTCTGGTGGTGAGTAGCTTCACGCTGGGCTCAACCACTGCCTTTGTTCAGCGCATGCACCAAATGCAGCCTGAGCCTTTGGGACCCAACCTTGGTGCCCTTAAACGAGCAGTCCCACTGAAACCCTGGGTATGAAGCAAGGTATCATGTGGCGGATGGAGGCAGAGGATAGCCTTGTGTCAATGTTCTGCAGTGAGCTTACTTGTGAGAATTTCCATAGTGGATCAGACCAGTGAGCTACTCTGGTCTCCTGTCTCCAACATTGGTCAGTACCAGACACTTCGGAGGAAGGTATCAAAGTCCCCTACTGGACAATTACCTGCCATAGAGGAAAGGTGTCCATAACTTGCAGCAGGTAGTGGTTGGCTTAAACCCTGAAACAGGAAAGTTTTGTACCCTTTATACAAATTTACCCCAATTTATATAACTCCTGTTGTTCCTAGTCTCTATGTCAGTGTCTAATCCTTAGCTCGGATGTGATGTGATAAATGCATATTGAAGCAATCCACCGGTATTCATTAGTGTGGGATGAATGTTGCATTTACTTGAGATGTAGCGCTGAGGATTTGATAGGACAGAACTGCACCATTCAACCAGCTTTGAATATTTCAGTAATGCTGTATGTACAGTGTCTACCTGAGTGCAGTATGTCAGGCTAATCCTGTCCCACCAGCACCCCCACCACCACGACCAGCCATGGTTAACCCTTCTGAAATGCCTTTTTATTTCAGTGTCTGTTGTTTTGGGGATAGAAAGCAATCCTGGCTTCATTAATTCCTAATGAGCTGGGGTTTATTCCTGGCTGTGCCACTGGCCTGCTGGGTGACCTTGGGCAAGTCATTTCCCCTCTCTGTGCCTCAGTTTCCCCATCTGTAAAACGGGGATGATGCTACTGGCCTCCTTTGAGAGCTACTGATGCAAAGCGCTAGATGAGAGCTGGATATTCTTACTGAGGACAGGTTGATTAGTGGAGTGGGACCGGTTGCCCTTAGGAGGTTGCTGCTGAGTTGTAAATTTGGGGGAGTGTGAAGTCTCAAAGTTGAGAGGGTCATCACTGTTGTTAGCATCTAGCAGCCTCCTCTAAGATGGGGGGGCCCATTGAGCTAATCCCTGTGCATGCATATAGTGAGAAACAAGCAGAGATTTCTGCCCCAAGGAGTTTATCAGTTAACTACACAAGGCAGCCGAAGGATGGGACAGGCCCAAGGTCACACTGCAGGTCAGTGGCAGAGCCAGGCTGAGAATCCAGGGGCCCCTAGTTCCAATCCTGTGTTTCAGCCACCGGCCCACACCGCTTCTCAGCATTGTTAGAACAGCGAAAGGCCAGCGGGTCTGATCCAACCCACACTGGAGTCTATTTCACGGGCTACGGAGCAGGCCCCGAGTGATCCGGGCGAGAGGGGACGGGGGCCCAGGGTCAGGGAGAATCATGTCTCACCGGGTCCCTGCCTGGGTTTCAAACAGCAGCTAGCGAAGGGAACCCTTCAGTACTCACCACTTCAGGCAGAGGGGTGGCTGTAAGGAGGCGGAAGGCGTCGGTCCTTGGTTGTAGAAGTCGATGGCCCGGGCGATGGCCTTCTCGTAGGGCTGAGGGGGCTGCACGGGGACTGCAGTGGCCACGCTGAGCAGCAGCAGCAGGACCGCCCAGCAGCTCACCATCCTTGGTCCTCTTCATTTCAAGGTAAGGTGGGAGTGCAGTGCCTGGGCACTTTATATAAGCTGCCTCTTCAGCAGCCTTGTGCAAAGGGGGAATGGTTGGCTTATTCATTCTGCGCGCAGCTCTTCCTCAAAGCTGTGGCTTTCCCCTTCTCCCACAGGAAAGTGTTGTCAGCCAGCGAGCCGGTGCCTGCACAGAGAGGGGCTTCGAAACCTTGCCGCGTGTCTGTCAGGGCGATAAGGGGAGCAAAAAAATCAACTGAGGGGACAAAAGCCACTCCCCCACCCCGCAGCTGCAACCAGAAAATGGACAGCCTCTCACAGCTTGAACTGCATCCATTACAAATAACGGGGTAAGACAGAAGAGCAGAGGTGACCGGCTTGTACTTGCTAATAGTCACTATTCTAATCACGGTCGCTGACATTTATGGATAGCTGTCTGAGGGCCTGTCTACACGACAGCTGCTGAAGTGGTGCCGTTGTAGGGCCTTAGTATGGATGCTTCCCACAACGATGGAAGAGGGATTTTCTGTCTGTGTAGTTAAACCATCTCGCTGAGAGGTGGCAGCTATGTTGATGGAAGGATTCTTCCCTTCACCTAGCCACCTCTACACCGGGGGTGAGGCTGACCGAAGTACACCACTCAGGGCAAGGAATTGTTCGCAGCTCTGCGTGACGTAGCTAGGTTGCTCTAATTTTTAAGTGTAGACCAGGCCCAAGACAAAAAGACTGAATAACTGGTTTGCTGGGGATACCTAACTATCATAGAATCATAGAATATCAGGGTTGGAAGGGACCTCAGGAGGTCATCTAGTGACCAGCAAAGAAATCAGATCCCCAGTAGCCATTTAATTTAAATACCGGAGGCACCGTCCTCTGCCCTGCATCCCCCTGGCTCTGTGGAGGGTTCTCTGTACAGGCCTGGGTCCTCTCTTTTTGGGAGGGGGTGGAATCCAAGTTGACTGGGAGGAGAGAGCAGGGATAGCTCTAATGGTGCCATCCTGCCAGTGGCCTACCCCAGAGTGGGGCTCCTATAAATTCCCCAGGTTTGGGGGCAGGCCCCACTGGTTTTCCCAGGGGAATCGTCATGGAGATTTCCTCAGAAAATGTCCCCTGACCCATGGCTTTTCACACAGGAGGGGCAACCTGGGCCCAGGTTAAGAGTAAGAGTGCGATGATCTATCTGAAGATGGTAAGAGGGAATTTTGGATGCCTGGTGTTTCTATCGCAGCAGTTCAACAGCACCAACGGAAAACTTGCAGTGTCTTAGTGAGGCCCCGTTCTGGCCAGTTTTCAAGGGCTTTGCTGTGGTATGTAGCCAGGAAGCCTGGGCTGCCTAGTACTGAGCAGAGAGGAGATGGATTATCCGATTCAGAATTTTACTGGAAGCCTTCTAGCGATTTTCCAGCAGCCTTGGGTTATAGTTCCAATAAGTGGATGGGAAATCGCCAGGTTCGGAGTAAGACACAGCATAGAAAAGGTTATGCACTCTTGTCACAGTTTCAGGGTAACTACACCTGTATCCCCCCCCCCCCCCCGACTCCACAGTCCACTCTAAGAATGCCCAGTCGGGTCTCAGCTATCACCTGTCTCTGGGCAGGGACCCTGGTCCTGCTCCCTTCTGAGCTGGGGTTTTAACTCTGCACAACTCCCTGCCTTATACTGTGGTATTCCCAGCAAGCCAGTCTGCCTACCAGCCAGCCCTGTGCTTTGCTGTCTCCGAGGGCTATGAACAGTGTGTTGCCAGCAGTTACAAGTTCAGTACTGGGCAAGCTACAAGCAGTTACAGCTCTTCTAAGCAAGCATCTTTATTTGTGAGGCAAAGGCATTACAGAGAAAACAGATAATAAACAATAAACAGATGTAAACACACACTAACCCTACAAGGAGATGCCTATCAGTTTTATTGGGCCCTAATGGGCCAAAGTCTTTCCAATTCTTCTGCAAAGGTTGGGGCCTCCTTGAACAGAAGGTCCTGGTCGTTTGCTAGATCTTTGGCTGTTGGCCTCTGGAAAACCCAGTCTGAACCAGTATATGGAAGCCCCAGGGGATGTTTACAACCTACGTGATTCACTTTTATCACCCCGCAATGTTTTTGGTTCTTGGAGGAGTTGTTGGTAACCCTCCCCCGGGAGTTGCATACAATACCCGGCCTACAGTGATACATAAATTTAAGACAAGATGATTCCCAAACCCATTGTGTGGGATTGTGATATCTATCACGGCTCTCACCTTAGCAATGAAAGGAAATTCCATTCCACTGCTGCACAATGGCACGGCATGTCTTTTTCTTTCCAGTGCTAACTAGTAAGGCAGTATTTTTTACATTCAGAAGAGCAAATAAATTCCTCTTTTGTCCATAGGATTCAGCCAAATTTGAGCTATTTTTGGTGGGGGTGTTAGGATATAGATAGCATTGGATAGGTGAGTGGCAGCCTGTAAGTCCCCCTCCCCAACAGTCCGCGCAGCTGCTTGGAGGGGGTATAGCGAACTCTCGTGATGGTAGTTGCGGGTTCTGGCAAGCCAGGGTAAAGGATTTTTTGGATAAATGGATAAGGAAGAACCAGGTGCTGGGGTCAACCTGGGATGAGATTAAAAAGGAAATGGAGGAAGTATTAGGGGACCCAGAGGAATGGGGGGTGGCTGAGGAGCCCACCCTCCTTGGTATATGGGTAGCGGAAGAAGGTCCCTGCCCATGGGGACTGAATGCCATCCAGGGAAAGGAGGCCCTTCAGTCCGCTTGTCAGAGGTTTGAAGTTAGGGCAGCATTATGGGAAGCTGCCAGGAATCTATCAAGTTTGGTGCTGCTTCAGCAAGGGCTGCTGGAGGGTTGTAAATTAGTTAGGGGGAGTTAAAGATGATTTGGCACAACAGGGTTTAAAGTCAAAAGCAGAGTTAACAGACGACCTTTAGAGACTGGAGCTGGGACTTGGTCCTGGGGGAGGGGAGAGAAAGAAGGGGAAGAAAAAAAAAAGTTTCAAAGTGCAAAATGGCAGGGGGTTTGCAGGAGCAGGTAACAACTCCCACTCTTCTCCCAGAGCCAGGATGAGAACCTGGGGATAAGGGTTCCCAACTGTTTCAACCCAGGGAACCTACTCTTGGCTCAGAGCTAGCTATGACCTTTTCTTCTTTTCCTTCTTCTTTTTCTCGGTTTACTTAATTTGCTGCTGGTAGCCTATACTTTAAACTGACCTGACAGGCTTAATTGGCTTCTTTCCACCTCTCCCCCTGCCTTTCCACACTTTTGTTTTTCTGAAGCTTTAATGGAGGGTACTTTGGATACTTATGTGAGCTGTTTTTGGTTATTTTGGACAAAGTATGACGGAGGTCTGTTGTATTCCACTGGAATTTTTGGAGTAAAAGATCCATGGGCATCCATGGAGACAAATGTTTTACGGCCTCTTTGAACAGTCTCAAGGTAAAGACAGCACAGGTTAAGGCAGCTGTGTGGCAATAATTGTACTTGGTGGCTAAGTTGTTACAGACAAATTGCACTGCCTTAAAGAACTAAATGTAGGAGTAAGTGATTTAAAGAAGTGAGTTACAAATAGCTTTTGCAAAAATTGATAATACAGGGTTTGCAGGAAAGTAAACATTTGGGAGTTGTGGAAATGGTAAAAGGTAACTGTTGTGAAGAGTTAAAGAGTAACAGTTGTGGTGTTACAAGAAGGAAGTTTTTGTTTAATGATAAAACCCGGTTATATAAATGTAACTGTATGTGCAACTCTGTGCAGTCACATTGGATGGAAGCTTGGTAATTAAATTATCCAAGGGGGTCAGGTAGAGTGGCTACTACCACCACTATGCTTCTGTCCCCAGAAGCGTTTACAGCTATTCTGAAGGAAAATGGGCCCTTTTCCCACAGAAATGGTCTATAAGGGACTGCTGCAGGAAGCAGGCGGAGAAATAATCTGATCAAAATTATTTGACTATTGGGTAATGTAATCAAAATCACTAAAGGATGTAAGGTTTCAGAGTAACAGCCATGTTAGTCTGTATTCGCAAAAAGAAAAGGTGTACTTGTGGCACCTTAGAGACTAACCAATTTATTTGAGCATAAGCTTTCGTGAGCTACAGCTCACTTCATCGGATGCATCCGATGAAGTGAGCTGTAGCTCACGAAAGCTTATGTTCAAATAAATTGGTTAGTCTCTAAGGTGCCACAAGTACTCCTTTTCTTAAAGGATGTAAGGGGTTTCTATTGGAACTTAACTTGGCTACCCCTGGTTGTGTCTAGTTGTACAAGATGGAAGTGTAATCGGGGTACAGTTGTGTAAAAAAGAGTAATCACAGTGCAAGGGATGTTAGGCAAAAACGAATTTTGTGTGTACAGTGCTAAAATCTGAAGCTGTGTCTCAGCTATTACCTGAGAATAAACTTAAAGCCTGGTACAGCAGAGAAACTATTGCAAACATGGTCTGTTGTACAAGAGGGGAAACTGAGGTATATCACCTCATGAATTTCATAAATGACCAGTGAGAGGGGTGGTTCACTAGCCTGACTATAGAACAAAATAAGGACAGCCTGGAGATAATTCTTCTGTTTTTCCTGCAATCAGCAAGGAAATTTGTAAAAGAAAGTGGTATTATTATTATTAAGCAATAATCTGTCCCCACCAGGGGGGTGGAAATTGTTTCTTTTGTTTTTCAGACACTCTACAAGCAAGCTGGCGCCAGCGGGAAAAATAACCCACAATACCATGGATCTGTGTTTTGTGTTTGTCTGTGGTGTTTGTCTTGTTGCTAGCATTGTTGTGTTTTAATGAACAGAAAATCTCATGATGTGGGTGGGGGATGGCTTCAAAAGGCTGACCGGGGGAGGGGGGGGGAGATGTGTATGGGAATGCAAAATGCTCAGCTAGGAGGCCAACACCTGTGTAATAGCTACCGTGGTACCTGGAAATGGAATGGCAACTAAGGTGGTCCCCACAAGCCCTATGGAAATAATGAGAAGGGGAGGAGCTCACTGGGAATCAATGGAGGGGTGTGTAAAATAGTGTAAATCAACAGAAGGTGTTTGGATGTGCCCCTCTCCTATGACTATGGAGAAGCAGAATCAATGGCCTATGCAAGGGGTGGACAATTGGGTGTACTCTGTATAAGGTGTTTTGCTGGGAATGTACATATTACTGGGGGCACAGTTACACCAGCCCATAACCAAACTACACCCATCTATACGCTGCTATCTGGACTTTGGTGCACAAGTGGATCTGTGAATCTTATTGCTGTGAATAATCAAATCAGAGCATATGGCCTGATTCCATACCAAGTGGTTAAGCTGGTTTGGACAATATCCCATTTCTCTGTGAACATTCAATGGACTTATGATATGGACAAAAGCAAGCAAAACCTGCAGGGGCAGCTTGTTGCAACTGCCAGCAACTGGACACACACAATCTTGACCCTGTCGAAGGAAGAGAGGCAGTGTTTTGGGGGTGTCTCAGATGTTGGACCATACTGCAGTGGTCAGGACTCGGTGTTGCTGAGGATTTTGCATTGTTAACTGTACTTGTGTTACGTTGCATATGGAGATAACCTATAAGTAATGTAGTAAGCCCTCCAAACCCTACAGTGTACTAGACAACCCGGACCCAACCTTCTCGGGCCCACTCTAATGGGAAGTCTGGAACACTAATTGGAATAGGTGTGGTATGCCCGCACGAGAGAAGGTGCAGGGCACTATCCTACACAAGGGGCAGTGGGACAAATGGAATATCGACACCTTCCACCTTGATGACTGACCCTATCAGGAAATGTGTCGCCATATGTCCTCTGCTTTTCCAGGGATACCTGGCCAGGAGGATCCCAAAAGAAAAAGAAAAAAACGGGGTGGAGTGTTAGGATATAGATATTCAGGCCTGTCTGTAAAGGCCAATACTCTAAGAATTTAGGTGTATTCTTATCACTTAGCTAGTTATAGAGGTATAAAAGAAAGAATCAAAATCACTGTCTGCCGGTGTAAGGGCCTTCTCTCACTGTGACAGTCTGAGGCCCTGTGCTTAGGCTAAGGCCTCTGGCTAAGCAGCAGAGGCAGCCATAAGCTGGGAAGCAACCGGTCACATCCTCATATTCCAAACTAGGCACATTGAAAGAAGGTGCTATTGGGCTGTGAGGAATACAATCCTGTCCTGATAATGCCTGTCGCCTCCAGAGAAAGGGAACTGCCTAGAAGATGTAAAAGGAAACTTAATTTGATAGCATCCTGTCTGGCAAGAACTCACTTATCAATAGCTGGGATGTGAAATCCTCACTTCTGTATTGTTTTGTCATTATAGTTCCCACTTTGCTATTGTTTATTTGCATGTTTCAGAGTAACAGCCGTGTTAGTCTGTATTCGCAAAAAGAAAAGGAGTACTTGTGGCACCTTAGAGACTAACCAATTTATTTGAGCATAAGCTTTCGTGAGCTACAGCTCACTTCATCGGATGCATACTGTGGAAACTGCAGAAGACATTATATACACAGAGACCATGAAACAATACCTCCTCCCATCCCACTCTCCTGCTGGTAATAGCTTATCTAAAGTGATCACTCTCCTTACAATGTGTATGATAATCAAGTTGGGCCATTTCCAGCACAAATCCAGGTTTTCTCACCCTCCCCCCCCCAACCCACAAACTCACTCTCCTGCTGGTAATAGCTCATCCAAAGTGACCACAAGCTGTAGCTCACGAAAGCTCATGCTCAAATAAATTGATTAGTCTCTAAGGTGCCACAAGTACTCCTTTTCTTTTTGCGAACACAGACTAACACGGCTGTTACTCTGAAACCTCTCTTTACAATGCGTATGATAATCAAGGTGGGCCATTTCCAGCACAAATCCAGGTTTTCTCACCCCCCACCCCCCCCTTTCCAAAAACCACACACACAAACTCACTCTCCTGCTGGTAATAGCTTATCCAAGGTGACCACTCTCCCTACAATGTGCATGATAATCAAGGTGGGCCATTTCCAGCACAAATCCAGGTTTTCTCACCCCCCCACCCCCATACACACACAAACTCACTCTCCTGCTGGTAATAGCTCATCCAAAGTGACCACTCTCCCTACAATGTGCATGATAATCAAGGTGGGCCATTTCCAGCATAAATCCAGGTTTTCTCACCCCCCCCCCCACAAACTCACTCTCCTGCTGGTAATAGCTCATCCAAACTGACCACTCTCCTTACAATGTGTATGATAATCAAGGTGGGCCATTTCCAGCATAAATTGCATGGTCTCTGTCTGGTTCTGGGATTGTTTCTGTCTGCTGTATAATTAATTTTGCTGGCTGTAAACTAATTGAGGTGGTGGGATATAATTGGTTAAATAATCATGTTAAAATCTGTTAGGATTGGTTAGTTAAATTTCAGGAAAATGATTGGTTAAGGTATAGCTAAGCAGAACTCAAGTTTTACTATACAGTCTGCAGTCAATCAGGAAGTGTGTGGGTGGGGGGGAAATGGGAGCAGGGAATGGGGGTGGGGAAATTGGAATCATGTTTAGCTAAGGGCAGGAATGGGAACAGGGACACAGGTGTAAGGCTCTGTGGTGTCAGAGCTGGGAAGGGGGACACTAAGGAAGGAAACTGGAATCATGCTTGCTGGAAGTTCACCCCAATAAACATCAAATTGTTTGCACCTTTGGACTTCGAGTATTGTTGCTCTCTGTTCATGCGAGAAGGACTAGGGGAGTAAGTGGGTGAAGGAATAAGTCCCCTAGCAGGGTTCTTTCTTTCTTAAAGGAGTTGAGCGATATTTGTTCCTCAAGAGGCAAAAAAGACAATCCAGAAATAGAAGCAGGAGGATGAGGATTTGAACCCAGCTCTGGGAAGAACCTTCATTTTGTAAGCATTGTGTGAGCCTTTGCTAAGTAAGTCACATACCAAGATATCTTCAGTGTTGAAGAACCTTTGACCTCTGTGTTAAGCAGTTTTCAGAATGCAGTGTACAGAGTTGTTCTTTATACCTTGATCACTGGATATAAAATATACACTTTGGGCAACTGGGAGGGAAATTGTGATTAGCCAACAAAGAACTTCTGCCCTGGATCAGACCAAGGGTCCACCAAGGCCAGGATGCCATCTCTGACAGTGGCCAGTACCGGATGATTCAAAGGAAATTGCAAGAAGAATGTTGGATTTAAATAGTGGTTCTGTTGTGTGGTATGTGGTTGCTGGTGAGTATTTGCTTCAGGTTGGGGGGCTGTCTGTAGGCAACCCCTCAGACAGAGACAAACACCTACAAGATCTCTATCAAGCATTCTTACAACTACAATACCCACCTGCGGAAGTGAAGAAACAGATTGATAGAGCCAGAAGAGTTCCCAGAAGTCACCTACTACAGGACAGGCCTAACAAAGAAAATAACAGAACGCCACTAGCCGTCACCTTCAGCCCGCAACTAAAACCCCTCCAACGCATTATTAAGGATCTACAACCTATCCTGAAGGATGACCCAACACTCTCACAAATCTTGGGAGACAGGCCAGTCCTTGCCTACAGACAGCCCCCCAACCTGAAGCAAATACTCACCAGCAACCACATACCACACAACAGAACCACTAACCCAGGAACCTATCCTTGCAACAAAGCCCGTTGCCAACTGTGCCCACATATCTATTCAGGGGACACCATCACAGGGCCTAATCACATCAGCCACACTATCAGAGGCTCGTTCACCTGCACATCCACCAATGTGATATATGCCATCATGTGCCAGCAATGCCCCTCTGCCATGTACATTGGTCAAACTGGACAGTCTCTACATAAAAGAGTAAATGGACACAAATCAGATGTCAAGTATTATAACATTCATAAACCAGTCGGAGAACACTTCAATCTGTCTGGTCACGTGATTACAGACATGAAAGTCGCTATTTTACAACAAAAAAACTTCAAATCCAGACTCCAGCGAGAAACTGCTGAATTGGAATTCATTTGCAAATTGGATACAATTAACTTAGGCTTGAATAGAGACTGGGAGTGGCTTAGTCATTATGCAAGGTAACCTATTTCCCCTTGTTTTTTCCTACCGCCCCTCCCTCTCCCCCCCCCCCCCAGACGGTCTTGTTAAACCCTGGATTTGTGCTGGAAATGGCCCACCTTGATTATCATACACAATGTAAGGAGAGTGGTCACTTTGGATAAGCTATTACCAGCAGGAGAGTGAGTTTGTGGGGGTGGGGGGGGGTGAGAAAACCTGGATTTGTGTTGGAAATGGCCCAACTTGATTATCATACACATTATAAAGAGAGTGATCACTTTAGATAAGCTATTACCGGCAGGAGAGTGGGGTGGGAGGAGGTATTTTTTCATGCTTTGTGTGTATATAATAAGATCTTCTAAATTTTCCACAGTATGCATCCGATGAAGTGAGCTGTAGCTCACGAAAGCTTATGCTCAAATAAATTGGTTAGTCTCTAAGGTGCCACAAGTACTCCTTTTCTTTTTGCAAATACTTCCAAAAAGCTCAAAACCTTAATTTTTGTTGGAAAAAAAGACCCAAATTCACAAAAAATGATGAATTATACCTTGATCACCTTGATCGATCGGTCCATAGAATCATAGAATATCAGGGTTGGAAGGGACCTCAGGAGGTAATCTAGTCCAACCCCCTGCTCAAAGCAGGACCGATCCCCAATAAAATCATCCCAGCCAGGGCTTTGTCAAGCCTGACCTTAAAAACTTCTAAGGAAGGAGATTTCACCACCTCCCTAGGTAACGCATTCCAGTGTTTCACCACCCTCCTAGTGAAAAAGTTTTTCCTAATATTCAACCTAAACCTCCCCCACTGCAACTTGAGACCATTACTCCTTGTTCTGTCATCCGCTACCACTGAGAAAAGTCTAGATCCATCCTCTTGGAACCCCCTTTCAGGTAGTTGAAAGCAGCTATCAAATCCCCCCTCATTCTTCTCTTCCGCAGACTAAACAATCCCAGTTCCCTCAGCCTCTCCTCATAAGTCATGTGTTCCAGTCCCCTAATCATTTTTGTTGCCCTCCGCTGGACTCTTTCCAATTTTTCCACATCCTTCTTGTAGTGTGGGGCCCAAAACTGGACACAGTACTCCAGATGAGGCCTCACCAATGTCGAATAGAGGGGAACGATCACGTCCCTCGATCTGCTGGCAATGCCTCTACTTATACATCCCAAAATGCCATTGGCCTTCTTGGCAACAAGGGCACACTGTTGACTCATATCCAGCTTCTCGTCCATGTAACCCCTAGGTCCTTTTCTGCAGAACCGCTGCCGAGCCATTCGGTCCCTAGTCTGTAGCGGTGCATGGGATTCTTCCATCCTAAGTGCAGGAGTCTGCACTTGTCCTTGTTGAACCTCCTCAGATTTCTTTTGGCCCAATCCTCTAATTTGTCTAGAGCCCTCTGTATCCTATCCCTACCCTCCAGCGTATCTACCTCTCCTCCCAGTTTAGTGTCATCTGCAAACTTGCTGAGGGTGCAATCCACACCATCCTCCAGATCACTTATGAAGATATTGAACAAAACCGGATTGTTTTGAACCGGATATTGAACAAAACAAAATTGGATGTGTTTGACTCCAAGGAGACTCGCCACTTTTGAAATCAAATTAATCTCTCTGCCACGTGGGACATATGTTTGCCTTCTAAATCAGTGGTCTGTAAATCCCAGTCTTTTCCAGACCGCGGTCCCATGTAACAACAGAATAGAGTTCCAGGCCCCCTTCCCATCTCATCTTGTTATACCAATAAAATAAAAACCAGCAGGATTTTATTAAAGGGAAAAAGGCAAAATGCCACATTTATTGTGAATACAGAAAGAATCATAGTAAGCAGCTAGTTATAGCTATAACATTCCATTCAATCTCATATTTATTCACACATTCATTCATACACACACACACACAGGTTCTGCAAGGTTGTTATCGTAGTTACCAGCCTTAGAGTTGCTCATGCCAAGCCACTGGCCAGGTGGCCTGGACATGAGGAGGGAGCAGGGCCTTGTCAGATGCTCATCTGATGCTCCTGGAAGTTGGTTTGCAGAATCAGACCCCAAAGTTCTCACTTTCTAGAGTCCATTTTTATAGGAGTTTCTTCCTAGGCCAGTCTGTGGGAATTGCGTCATCATGCTGTTGCTGAATCAATCAGCAGATAGCACATTCCTGACGGCTCCGTGCTGCTAGATGTTATCTTGTTCTTTGGTTCTCCCATTCTTGAGGCTGTTGGGTGGATTCCAGTCTGCCCTCCGGGGGTCCTCTGGTTATTTCCACTTGACGCCTTCTTCAGCCGATGGACACTGGATTCTTAGGCTGGCACCGCCCTGATCATTCAATTATTATCCACACCAAGCATCCATCCACATACATCCTCTATCTCTATTTTAATCACAATTGTTAATACAACAAAAGGGCGGGGAGTCTCTGGGTGCTGTTTCTGTTGTTACAGAGTATTGCTTTGAGTCTCTCTCTGTGTGAATTGCTTTGAGAACAGACTCTGTCTTAGAATGTACTAATGCAATTAGCAGCTTGCAAGTTTCACACATAGAGGGAGAGAAACAGTACCAAAAACCAAGAGACCTCTTAATTAGTAATACCCTGGAATTTAAACTATGGGGAATCAAACTCATTTGTGATTTTAATACAGCACTTCTTTAATATGATCCAACAATCTAGCCAGGAGAGAAGGGGTATGGCTGCTTCCCACTGAACCCTGACTACTGAGCGGGAGTATTAAATGCTCTAGCATAGGGAACACAGATAAACCTGCGTGCTCCAGGTGTGTCGAATGCAAATTGATGAAGAGCGAGTGCAGGATTAATGTGGGACACAGCCACATCCTGCTGCAGCGGCCCCATGGTGGGGGGAGGTGTCTGTGAGCTGCGGTAGCCGTAGGTTACAAGCCCCAGCTATTGAATCATCCCTAGTAGAGGACCTGGGTTTTCCTGGAAGATCTCCCATCCAGGTCCTCTCTAATCTCCTTGCTACGTAGCTTCTGACCCATAACGCATGCAGCTCACATGGCAACAAATACTGCTTTGGAGTAACTAATGGCATATTCTGTTAATATCCTCTTGCTTCCTATTAGATTCCCTCTTTCTGACCTAAACATCAATGGCATTTTATTTTGTTTCCTGTTTGTTTGAATCGCCTGGGTACAAGTTTCACAACTGGCTCATGTATCTTTTGGAGTTTAAATAACGCAGATTTTGCTGGTGCCTGCTACAGCTGACTTAATTCATATTTTTGGTACCGAATATTGTCTTAGATACTCAGCGCTTATCTGCTACAGTGTTGGGAATAGAGCTGGGTGAAATTTTTGTGACACTTTATTTGCCAGCATCCTAGAACCAGGGCTCTGGCCTCAGCCCAGAAGTCTACACAGCAGTGAAGCAGACCCCTAGCCTGAGTCCTGCGAGCCCAAGTCAGCTGGCATGGGCCAGTTGCAGTGTCTGATTGGTGTGTAGACATACCCTTAATTACCAAGTCTGTGATGTGGTGCAGTGTCATTAACTGCAGTTGGCTTCTATTTCACCTCCCATTACTCCAGCTAATGTTGTTCATGATAGCAGAATAAAATCAATCTTGGGATAATGCACGTGGTATTGGAAAATAGGTAATCTCACAAATGCACTGTATGCTCTTGGTCGTCCCTCTTAAATTAGCAAAAACAATGAGGAGTCCTTGTGGCACCTCAGAGACTGACAAATGTATTTGTTTATTTATCTCTTAGTCTCTAAGGTGCCACAAGGACTCCTCGTTGTTTTTTCTGAGACAGACTAACACGGCTACCGCTCTGAAAAATGGCCCACCTTGATTATCACTACAAAAGGTTCCCCCCTCCGCTCTCCTGCTGGTAATAGCTCACCTTAAGTGATCACTCTGGTTACAGTGTGTACGGTAACACCCATTGTTTCATGTTCTCTGTGTATATAAATCTCCCCACTGTATTTTCCACGGCTGTAGCTCACAAAAGCTTATGCTCAAATACATTTGTTAGTCTCTAAGGTGCCACAAGTACTCCTCTTCTTTTTACTCTGAAAACTGTCTCTTAAATTAGTTTTTCCAGCTTGAGTTCAGTACAGTGTTTGCTTCTGAATTTGTCAGATGTGTTACCCATTGTCTGGTGATAGCCGCTTTCTACTGTCATCTGTAGAGAGTTCTCTTTTATTAATGTCAGTTGAGATAATGAAAGAGGGTGGTATGGTTTTCCCTCCGTTTATTTGGCAGTTGGCTAGAATTCCTCTCTGTTCCTTCTTTTGACATTCTGTAATTATATTGACAACCGATTGCTTTAGAAATAACCTTGCAACACTATTGCAGAGGAGTGGTTGTGTAAAAACACTAGACTTACTGTTGACCACCCTACTGGTAAAGGCCCACAGACTTTTGTAATCCAGCTCCTTTCAATACTTCTTGGAAAAACCCCTCACTGTTGCTCTTTCCATCTCGGATAGTTCAGTCCTTTTTCCTGGCATGCCCATGACTCCTGTCCGAGGTTGCAAAGTTAAGCCCCATTCTGCGCCTGATTCTCCTCTCACTTGTGCTGATGTGAATCAGGAGTTAATTCTGTTGGAGTCTGGGAAGAAGGTGGTGTTTAAGGTCAAGAAGAAAATTCCCTTCTGCCCAGTTTATTCCATAATTGCTTATTCTTGTAACTTTCTCTGAAACACCTGGCACTGCCTTAGACAGGATACCAGAGATGGTTCATTGGTTTGAGCCCTTGTGGTGATTCCTATGTTGCTATAAATGAGCAGAGAACCATGGCTTCTGCGTGTCAGCATCCGTACACTGCAGTTTGCTTTCTGACATAACATAGTTGCCTCCTTTTTAAATTTTGACCTATTTTGTTGTATGAAGGGCTTTTGGCCTGTAGTGTGCACTGATGCAAAATGAAGCACGGGCTAAATCTTGCCCCTTCCCCCTTCGAACTAGTGCAAGGAGTGCAGAGGGCTTAGGGGATGTTGTGTCCTGGAGGACATCTTGCCATCCCTCTGTGCACAACATGATATACGTCTACTCTGCACACGCTTTATGGCGGCGTGTAGAATGCATACACTGCGTGCCACCCTAGCATGGCTATAAATAGCGGTGTAGACAGTGAGGCACTTCTTAGGCGAGTAGAGTAACGACCAGCCAAAACCTTAGGGTCTGTAGCCTACATCAGAGGGTCTCAAACTTCTTCTTTCAGAGGCCTCCGCAACTTGCTATAAAAACTCCACCACCCACCTGTGTCACAGTAGCTGGCTTTCTGCATATAAAAGCCAGGGCTGGCATTAGGGGGTAGCAAGCAGGGCAATGGCCTGGGGCCCCATGCCCCAGGGGTGCCCACGAAGCTACATTGCTCAGGCTTCGGCTTCAGCCCCGGGTGGTGAGGCTCAGGGGCCTGGGCTTCAGCCCCATGCGGTGGGGCTTCGGCTTTCTGCCCTGGGCCCCAGTGAGTCTAATGCTGGCCCTGCTTGGAGGCCCCCCTGAAACCTGCACGAGGCCCCCTAGGGGCCCCCGGACCCCTGGTTGAGAACCACTGCCCTGCATGGCTCTCGACACGCCCACGCGGTTCCTCCCATGTCTACTCTGCTATTTTTAGTAGTGTAGGGTCCTTGCTGCAGGGAAAGGCTCCGGTAGGGGGGAAAGGCTCTGGCAGCTCACCCTTGCCAGAGCCTTTCAGAGATTCTAGGGCCAGAAGGGACCATTGTGATCATCTTGTCTGACCTCCTGTATAGCACAGGCCACAGAACTTCACCCAAATAATTCCTAGAGCAGAGCTTTTAGCAATACATCCAGACTTGGTCTGGTGAAAGAGAATAAGGAATTGTTATTTATCCCTGCACGTAACACAGTAACCAGGCGTCACTCAATGAAATTAATAGGCAGCAGGTTTAAAACTAACACAAGGAAGTACTTCTTCACACAGCGCACAGTTAACCTGTGGAACTCATTGCCAAGAGATGTTGTGAAAGCCAAAAGTATAACTGGCTTACAAAAAGAACTAGTTAAGTTCATGGAGGATAGGTCCACCAATGGCTAGTAGCCATGATAATCAGGGGCACAACTCCATGTTCCACATGTCCCTAAGCCTCCAACTGCCAGAAGCTGGGACTGGACAACAGGGGATGAATCACTTGAAATGTTCTGTTCATTCCCTCTGAAGCACCTGGCATTGGCCACTGTCGGAAGAGAGGATACTGGGCTAGATGGACACAGTATGGATGTTCTTATGTTCTTACATTGATTTAAAAATGGTCAGGGATGCAGAATCCACCACAACCCTTGGTAAATTGTTCCAATGGTTAACTACTCTCACTCTGAAAAATTCTTGCCTTATTTCCAGTCTGAATTTGTCTAGCTTCATCTTCCAGTCTTCAGATAATGTTACACCTCTCTCTGCTAGACTGAAGAGACAGTTATTAAATATTCGTTCCCCATGTAGGTACGTATAGCCTGGAATCAAGTCACTCCTAAACTTTCTTTTTGTTAAGCTCAATCGATGGAGCTCCTTGAGTCTGTCACTATAAGGCAGGCTTTCTATTCCTTTAATCATTCGTGAGGCAATTCTCTGAACCCTCCCTAATTTATCAACATCCTTCTTGAATTGTGCACCCCAGAATTTGACACGGGATTCCAGCCGTGGTCACACCAGTGCCAAATACAGAGGCAAAATAATCTCTCTACTCCTCGAGATTCCCCTGTTTCTGCATCCCAGGATCGCATTAGCTCTTTGGGACACAGCGTCTGTGACAAAGTCAGATCCCACAGTTCTGGAAGGGTGGTTGAAGGCTTGTACATCGGCCTTAGAATGGTTAAAACCCTCTTTCCTGTGAGCCCTCGAGTTAATTATGGATTCCTGGGACTACCTGTGACCTTTAAAAACTTCTTCCAGTGAGAGAAAAATGGAAGGAGGAATGTGAAGCAAGCAGCAGAAGGGTGGTGTGCAGTGAAGGGAAAAGGCTTTCTCCTAGGTAAGGAGCTGTTTTTCCCCGACAAGAGGAAATCTTGTGTTTATTTTTGTTTGGCGGAGGGGGGGCCTTGGTTCCCAGCATAGCTGGGCCTGGAGTGGGTTAGAGAGATTGGCTGGCAATTGGTAGCAGTGCCCAGAAACTGGCTGCTTCTCTGACCACACAGAATACCTGCTGCCGCCCCAAGCACCCGTGGTTTCCTGGTTCCTGGAAGGGAAAGCAGCTTTATTCATTTCCTGTATAAACCCAGCGTGTATACCTGACTGAAGGGGGGGACACTGGGAAGGAGCCTTGTCCTTCTGGCCAGTGCAATGTGGGGTCTTCACAGCAAAGAGAAACTGAAGGAAAGAAGAAAATTAGGGATGGAGGGGGAGTAGAAAGGGAGGGTGATTTTGTGGCTAAGGCAGTGGATCAGAAGACCTGGGTGCAGTTCCCATCTCTGCTACAGACTCCTTGTGTGACCTTGAGAAAGTCACTTAGTTGCTCCGTGCCTCAGTTTCCCCTCTGTAAATGGGGATAACACTTCATTTCTTCCCCCCCTCCCCCCCCGTTGTCTGTCTGGACTGTTCATTCTTTAGGGCACGGACTATGTTGTACTAGCAGACTTGAGCCCAATCTTGGCTGGGGCCTCAAAGAGCTGCTGTGACAAACCATACCACTCCTGGCACATCTGCCCTCCGCATGGAGGCGGTGGAAGGTGGAAGAATCTAACCAAAAGGGAGGGGGCAGGGAGAGATGAAAACAAGGAGGAAAGAGATGGGCAAAAATATAAAGTGTGAGGGAGGCGGGAAGTGAAGTCAAATAAAATAGCCCTGATCTTTGCTTGGTGCCCATAGGAGCTGCTGAGTGTTTAAAGTGAGCAGGGGGAGCAGACCTGGAAAAAAATGTCCAATGGGTCGCCGAGGCGTGCACTTTGAGAACCGTCTCACCACGCACAAGGCAAATGATTTCAGCTAGTCCGATGGGTCCCTCCCTTTCTTCAGACCACTTTGTGCGCTGCAGCAGCTGCAGTGTAAATGCCTTGAAAAAATGCTTTACCATGAG
Source organism: Chelonia mydas (assembly GCF_015237465.2). Classification (NCBI taxonomy): domain Eukaryota; kingdom Metazoa; phylum Chordata; order Testudines; family Cheloniidae; genus Chelonia; species Chelonia mydas. The sequence continues at coordinate 257,725,066 of NC_057850.1, forward strand.
AGATTTAAGGAGCTTGATCTGGTCAGCTTGTCAAAAAGTAGACTGAGGGATTACCTGATTACGGGATCGGTACCTTCAGAGGGTGGAACTACTTTTTAGTCTAGTGGTGAAAGGCATAGTAAGAAGCAATGGTTGGAAGTTAAAGCCTGACGGATTAAAATTAGGAAGAAGGCACAATTTTTTAACTGTGAGGATGTTTAACCATTGGAACAAACAAAGGGAAGGGGTGGATTCTCCATCTCTTGATGTCTTTGGATCCAGCCTGGATGCCTTCCTGGAAGAGGCTTTAGTCAAACACAAGTTACTGGGCTCAATACAGGGGAAATGGGGTGGAATTCTCTGGCCTGTGTTCTATGGGAGGGCGGAGTAGACGATCTAATTGTCCCTTCTGGCCTTGGAATCCATGAAAATAAGTAGTAATAATAATGACAGCTAATAATGATCTCTAAATAAGTGAATTGCTTGATTTCAACGGGAAGGTTGCAGTGGAGTTTCCCATATAATTAATTAATTATAGCTGCTAATTAGATGTTTAATCAACCCCACTCCCAATAATAAACAAACTCCACATTTTAGAATCCTCGCATTTGAAAGAATCATAGAATCATAGAATATCAGGGTTGGAAGGGACCTCAGGAGGTCATCTAGTCCAACCCCCTGCTCAAAGCAGGACCAATCCCCAATTAAATCATCCCAGCCAGGGCTTAGTCAAGCCTGACCTTAAAAACTTCTAAGGAAGGAGATTTCACCACCTCCCTAGGTAACGCATTCCAGTGTTTCACCACCCTCCTAGTGAAAAAGTTTTTCCTAATATCCAACCTAAATCTCCCCCACTGCAACTTGAGACCATTACTCCTTGCCCTGTCATCCGTTACCACTGAGAACAGTCTAGAGCCACCCTCTTTGGAACCCCCTTTCAGGTAGTTGAAAGCAGCTATCAAATCCCCCCTCGTTCTTCTCTTCCGTAGACTAAACAATCCCAGTTCCCTCAGCCTCTCCTCATAAGTCATGCGTTCCAGTCCCCTAATCATTTTTGTTGCCCTCCGCTGGACTCTCTCCAATTTTTCCACATCCTTCTTGTAGTGTGGGGCCCAAAACTGGACACAGTACTTCAGATGAGGCCTCACCAATGTCGAATAGAGGGGAACGATCATGTCCCTCAATCTGCTGGCAATGCCCCTACTTATACATCCCAAAATGCCATTGGCCTTCTTGGCAACAAGGGCACACTGTCGCCTCATATCCAGCTTCTCATCCACTGTCACCCCTAGGTCCTTCTCTACAGAACTGCTGCCGAGCCATTCGGTCCCTAGTCTGTAGCGGTACATGGGATTCTTCCGTCCTAAGTGCAGGACTCTGCACTTGTCCTTGTGAGTGTGTCTTGGGGGAGGGGGAAATTTCACCTCCTACCAGACACAAATAGACCTATCCCCGCTTTGTGGTCACTGTTGAGTGTTCCCACGGGAATAGCTCCATCGACGGCGGTTCGGGCTGATCGTCTGTCGTGGAGGCGAAGAAAGTCCTGGATAGCGTCACTTTCCTGTTTGTCCATTAATTAATTTTTTTTTTGGCATCCGTGACTCACTCCGCAGAGGCAGCTCCTGCAGCTCCTTTCCTGCGGGGCTGGGTCCAGCAGCCCTCTCCAGGTGTGGTGACCAGGTTTGGCCCAGCTGCCCCTCCGCCCTGACCACGCAGGAGGGAGGCCAGCCAAACCTGCCAGCGCTGCAATCCAGTACACCAGGTTACAAGGCCTGGCGTGAGCTGCTGCCCAGGGGGAGTGCGGGATGGGCTCGCTTCAATGGCGTCGCTCCTCGTTTACACCTCGGCAAGTGTGAGGGGAATGAGGCCCTAGGTGTGTGTAATGAAAATGCCGCCACCGAACGGGTAACCGAACGTTTTAACAGCTCAGTATTCAAATATCCCGCGTGCCTTCCCACCTGCAGTATTTCTCCTAGAGCAGTGACCCTCAGCCTGAGGCTCCCAAACCACAGCGGGTGGCTCTTGGCAGCACATAATAGTAAAAAGCGGTGTGATTTCATTATTAACCAACCAGGAGGCTTTTCCTATGTTGTTAACCAACTGTAGTTGATCTAATAATAATCCTTGGTCCGTCCTTTTGCTGTGAGACTAATATATAAACTAAGTGTTTCCCCGTCATCCTCTTTAAATAGGAATATAACGCGCTATAATGGAGTCACAAACCTGTGGCTCTTTTGGGTAATGTTGCTCGGTAATTTGGCTCCTGAGGTCTGAGTAGCTCTGCTCTAGGGGAACAGAGGAGGAGAGTGAGCTGTTCTGAGTGGCACCTCTTGTGTTTTTGCATAACACTGAAATGTGTTTCCTTCTCTTTTTTTGGTAGCAAGGGAGATTGGCTGTAAAGGGGCAGGTCATGGGTGGCCCCTGCAAGGAGAGGAGCAAAGAAACTGAAGCTCATCTTTACAAGGGGTGCGGTGCTCCCTGTTCGACACCGGCTGCCTTAAGCAGGGCCCTGCAGATGGTGAGGGAGGTCCTGTGTCTGTAACACGTTCGCTCCCAAATGCAGGCATGCATCATGGCGCTGCCCTGAATTAATGCTGGGGGGTAGTTATCTGTCTAGCCTCATCACTGTAACATCTGAGCGCATCACCATCATTAACAGCATGATCATCACAGCACCCCAGCAAGGCAGGGCAGTGTCCTCCTTGCTTTACAGGTGGGGAACTGAGGCAGGGCTAGATTAATTGACTTGCCGTGGAACCCTGGCCTCCCAAGGGCTAGGCCAGCACCTTGTCCACTGGACCACCCTCCAGCACAGCCCCTCCTTACTGCTCCTCTTCAGTGTGGCAGTCCCATGGACTTGTTACAGACAGATGGACTGGGCTCATGGCAGCTTGCACGTGCTAAGAACGCCTCTCAATCGCAGCAAGGGCAAGGGGGTCGATAGAGGCAGGAGGATGCCTGGCTTCTTGTAATGATACATCTCAGCCTCTTGAATGTGCAGCTTTGGGGACGGGTCTAACAGTCCCTCTCTGTAGTTCACTTCCCTGCCAGCTGACTGCTTCACCAATCACAGTGCCCATCCCTCTGCTCCACTCCTGATATACCCATCCCTTTGTGTGCTCTGCTCCCAAGCCAGCTCTGTCGGCCACACATCCCGCTTGACAGCTGTTGTATTTGCAGAGGATGTATTTATAGGAGGGGATGGGTCACTGTGCACTCACGCTGTCTCTTTTCTTTCTCTTCCTGTGCAAGGGGGGAGCTGGGGACGGGGGTGGAGTTCTCTCATGCCCTGTGTTGCTGATGCAGAATGCAGCAGGGAGCTACTCCCCATATGGTCATTTGGGGAGGGATTGCTAGGGGTATTATAAACCTGGCCGGCATTTGGTTGTTTAGGATGCAGATGATACCACGTATTGGGTGGGACCTGCGGGTGGGGCAAGCCCTAGCTGCCACATCTGGGTCACTCTCATCCTCCTGGACTGAATTAATAGCTGCGCATGCAGGTCACCCCTAGTCCCCCATCAGCCCTTGGTACTTGGCTTTGCTCAGTTGCTCTCCCAGTCTGGTGTTCTCCTAGTCGAAGTGGCAGGTGATAAACCCGTTATGTGCATTGAGTTTCTGAGCTGGAGTATTACCCTTAGAAAGGGTGGGGACTAGAACATGACGTCTCCTCACCGGGACCTTCCATTGGCTAATAGCACAGTCAGGTGACTCATGGGTCACGTTTCCCCGCCCCTTCACGTGACACAAAGGAGAGGCATGGAGGAGAGCTGGGATGTAAAGAGAACGCAAGTGACATACAACCCACTGAAAATGACCATTTATTGTATTGAGACTCGAAGGGACAGGATCGAATCAGATGCACAGCTCAGACACAAGGAGCAGAAGTGGCTGTGGGGATGTTTGTGCCTTTCTCCCTGTTCTGCCTTAGAATCTCATTCGTCCCCCAACTGTGATGCGGGAGTGGCGGAGAACACGGCCGAGCTGCTTCCTCACTTTTTTGAAAAATCTTCCAAACCTGGACCGCCGGACACGAGTAGGCTAGAGAGAGAGAAGCACATTCGTAAGGGGTTCCAGGGAGACAGGGAGCCACTCTACCTGATGCTCAGAGAACTCCACTCCTCTGTCTGGCACTTATGATCTAGGGGGGAGGGAATGTCTTTAGGTGTCGCTGGGTTCTCCTTTAAGAACAGCACCGGCCCATCCCTACTTGCTTTGCACTGCCCTAAGAGGGAGCTCTTGAGTTTCAAGGGCGATTTTTCACTCCTGATCCTGGGGCCAGGAGGAGCTGGGGGCCCGGAGGAGAAGATACTTGCACACCGGGATGTGGGGGAAAAACCCTGCCATTGCACTCACACCTTTGGGGAACAGAGCAACCTTAGCGCGCAGGCCAGATCCTCAGCTGGTGTAAATCGTGGCAGCTCTGTTGAGTTCCGTAGAGTTTTGCCCCTTCACGCCAGCTGAGGTCTGACTCTGCGTGTGACTCCTGCCCTCTTGACTGGGAGAGGGCAATGTGTTATGTGCACTATAAGGGATGGGGAGTGGAAGGGCTGATGTTCTGGAGAAGAACTTTCATAGTGGCCTAAAGTTAAAGATCCAGACACTGCAGCTGCTCCCCACCTCTCTGTGAAGGGCCCTGCTAGGTGGTGAGGGAAGAACCTTGCTGGGGCTGTTGAGTGAGAATGGGGACATCCCCTGCTCTAATCAGGGTCTTCATCCCATAATGTTCCCAAAGTCACTAGCCCATCAGGGTCACCTAGAAGCAGGTGGCCTAGAGGGACCCAAGTCCCCCCCTTTCCTGCCCACCTCAGTCCCATGTGAACTCCATAGATCCTAGCATGGCACCTTTCTTTGGTGCATGTGGATCTGTTTGTCCGATGGGAGTATGCCCCAAGCTGATGCCGTGTGGAATCCCTGGCCAGGAACCCAGCTGGATAAGGCTGCCCTGACTCTGCCAGGCCCCTACGATGGCCATGCAGGTCCCTCAGCAGGTCACCTGAGCGTAAACCTTCCTTACCTCCTCAGCCACTGTGTCACAGGTGATCAGGATGGTGGCCGGCTGCTGCTCAGGGAAGATGTAACCTGAACAGTCTCTCACCAGCTGCCAGGGAGTAAAGGTGATAAGAGCTCAGAAAAGGCATGGAAGAGGTCAAGGGTCAGTTTATTAATCTCTGCAGCCCTGGCGTTGGGAGCAGACCTTGCGCCTTGGGGTGGGTCTGCTGAGGTATAGACTGATCTCCCCGGGGCAGGGACCACCCCACTCCCTTCTGAAATGTCTGGAAATCAGCCAGCACATGGTGGCCAGCCGTCTCCTGTAGGGGAGTGTGCCTTGACGGTAGCACATGCCAGGAAGTGGAATTAGCTCCACAGAGTTCAGATCGTTTGGTCTCTGAGAAGCTGCAGCAAAGTTCTGTTTGTTGGTACCTCCTGGGCTGTGTCCCTGTTAGCTGCCTCCTGGTCTGGTGCTTAACTAGGGACGTTACAACATGGGCATGATAACTCTATGCTGAAAGGTGCTCATGGCTCCTCATCCCAGGGGTCTTGCATGCAAAAGTGCTCAGGGAACCAACAGCAGGAGTAACCCAGGCTCTTGTGGTGCAAAACAGCTGGATTGACTGCAGAGAGTGGGTGGCTGACAACCAGAGCAGCCCATGCGGCCAAAGGAAGGGCATGGAGCTACAACCGGGGGGATTTGCTAACTTCCAAACGCAGGGCCTGGAACAGTGCTGGAACTGGAACAGGGCCTGGAACAGTGCTAAGCGGTTGGGGGGAGCCTGGGAGACTAGGCGAGAAGCCAGCGCAAACAGGCTGCCGCTGCCCGGGACGGGGCGGCTGCCCTATCTGATCTGGCATTTCTGCCGCAAGGAGTGGCCTCCATGCGGTTTTGTTCCTACTGCTGTTTAGGGGCCCAGGAGCTTGGGTATGTTTTGTAAACAGAGTAGAAAATAGCCAGCCTCTGCAGCCCCGATTTCTCACCCAAACCACCCGGCAAGGCCCTGACTGCTTGGCCGAAGGAGCAACAAAAGCGATCATGCAGCTCCCACCAGCCTGCTCTGTGGCTGGAGAAGGGGAGCTGCTCACACTCACGGGGCTAGGGGCCATCTGCAAGGGGAGTGTTCTACCACAGAGGAGCAGAAATAACTCTGTCACCTAGCAGGTGAATGTATCTTGTCTTAGTTCCTTCTTCCATTTCTTTAATCTCCCCTTTCCCACTCCAGCATGTCCAGCACATTCTGGCCAGCTCCAGACCACTGCTTCATTAGGCTTTCCCCCTCTTTAACCCCTTTTTTTCCCTCTGAAAAGCACCATTCCCTTCTCTCTGATTTCGTCTCTCTTCGGTTCACTCCATGCTCTTGCTTCTGCTGTCTCTGCCCCCTTCTGCTACCGTATTCTCTGTCTCTTGGCCTCGTGTTTCCCACGTGGTCCATTGTCTCTGCCCCCATCTGGAATAAATCTTGGTATAGCTACAGCCCTCTACTTTTAGGAAGGAATGTGAATATTAGTATCCCCATGTCACAGATGGAGAAACTGAGGCACGGTGTTTTTGAGGGACTTGGCCAAGGCCGCGGAGTGGGTCAGTGGCCGATCAGAGGAGTTTCTTGCTCTCAGTTCTAACCTTAGCTCACTAGATCATATTGTTTTTCCTGCTGCTGAGCTGTTGTCCCCACCTGTGGGCACAGAGAGACCGGGCAGCAGGCCGAGTATCACTGGTTGCAATCGAGTAACAGCTCCTTACAACTTTCTGCTCTGCAGTTGCGTCCCCTCTCTGTGCCTCAGTTTACCCACCTGCAAATGAGGATTATAATACTGACCTGCCTCGCAGGGAAATTACTAGATTTTGAGGCCACAATGTGATAATCTAATCTGACCTCTTGCAGGCTAGAGAATTTCACCCAGTGATCGCTGCATCAGACCCAGTAACCCAGGGTTGAACTAAAGCAGACCTTTGAGAAAGAGACATCTAGTTTTGATATAAAGACACCAAGTGCTGGAGGGCCCACCACTTGGGAAGTGGTTCCAATGGTTAATTGCCCTCATCATTAGGAATAATTCATTAATATTTGTGAACTGATTTGGCAGCTCTGGATGGGGAAAATGCAACATATTATATGTTGAATCTGCTAGACTTCAATATAGTATGTGTGACATAGTGCATTTAACAGTCTGTCATGTTATATTTGCTACTTATCAGAAACATTACTCTATAGATAGGTGCCATTTGGATAAGTTAATGTTACTCTGAAAATTGTCACTCTCCCCCCCGCCCCACATAAAATGTCAACAGAAATTTTTTCATGCACTGCACTGACCAATCCATTGGAAAGTACCATTCTGTGTTATTTGTACCTGGAGTGAGTGCATGGGCTTTGGGTGGGGGACCTCGCTGAGATAATGTTCCTTATATAAGGTCTGAAGAACCTTGACTGAGCTGATCGGTGATCTGCAGAATTATTTAAATCAGATTGAAGCAATGAATTCATAGGGAAGCAGCTTGGCCGAGTGGACCGGGCACTGGGCTGGGAATCAGGAGACTAGGACTTTATTCCTGGCACTGCTGCGTGAACTTGGACAAGTCAAGTCACTTTGTGTGTTTCACCTCCTGCTCTTTGCTTAGACCGTAAGTTCTTTGGAGCAGGGACAGATTCTCACTCTCTGTGTGTGTACAGTGCCTAGCACAATGCAGCCCTGCTGTTCGTTGGGGTTTCTAAATTCAAATGTAATGTAAATAGTAATAAACATGCACAATTTTCCATACAGCATGTGATCCCTTACCCCATCCTCTTTGAAGTCACACTGCTCCGTGACAGCTTTCTCCGACACTGGACACACAGTCTCTTTAATGAGGAAGTTCAGCTCTTGAGTGCTTTGAGAATTTTCGTCCTAAGATATTAAATGAAAAGACAGATATCTATGATATAAAAGAACAAAACAAAGTCTTCTGGGGGAGCAGCAACGTTCCAGACCCCACTGTTGTGCTTGTCCAGCAGCTGCAATTCACCAGCAGGATGGGCTTGATCCCAAGGCCCCTGAAGTCACTGGGAGTCTTTGTGTTGATTTCCTTGGGCTTTGGATCAGGCCTGATGTCCAGTAGCTCAGCACCAGCCTTCAGCCACCCAACAGAAACTACAACCTGGTGTCAGCACTTTTTTTTCTCGTGAGTTTGAAACAACAGGGCCTGATCTTGCACGTGTGGAAATCAGTAGTAGCCAAGGGCTTTTGTCTGCACCTTGCTGGAGGTGCTCAATGCCCAAGAGGATGATTGGACCCCTGTTTGAGTTGGCCTGAGTATGCGGAAGCCCAGAGTCCTGAGTGGTCCATGATTTCAGTCAGCAGCTAATACACGTCTGGGCTCCGAAGTAATTCATTAGAATTTAAGGCCAGAAGGGACCATTTGATCATCTAGTCTGATCTCCTGTTATTCCCTGGGTACTTACCCATCCAGGCTGAGGGTCTGCCTCTAGGAGCCGGAAGAGAGAGTCTCCAGGTGCCTTCTGGTTGTAGAGGTCAACAGCATGAGAAACTGCCACTTCATAGCTCCGTGTCTGCGGCAGAGGTGACGTGGTGGTTGCTACGGCCACCCCGAGCATCATTAGGACTCCCCAGCCTCTCTCCATCCTTGGTCCCAGGCTTTTCAGCATGAGGTGGAAATGCAGCCCTGTGGCTCCTGGGCAACCCTTTTATGCGCTGCCTCCTCTGGTACCTCAGGTAAAGTGGATGGAGACTGATTGGCTACTTACTTGGGTTTTCCCAAAGGCTGCAACCTTCCCTTGCACTTACAGGAAATTGCAGCTGTCAAAAGCGCTAGGGCATGCAAAAAGGGGGAGCTCAGCTAGAACGGTGGGTGCAGGGGATTTTCTTTATTGCTCAAATCCTGGCTGGATTAGCACACACACATGCTGGGAGGAGGAGGGGAAGGGAGATGCCACTGGCAGAAGAAAAGATGAAGCAATCGTCTCTTATTTCTCAAATTACAGTTCAGGGCTTCACATTCAGCTGGGTTCTCAGTAACACACAGGCCCAGGTGACAGACTCAGGATATTTTTACTGCTGATGCCAGCCTGGTATAACCAAGTGGAATTTACGCTTTCCTATTTACGTGTGCGGTTAGGTCCAGAAGTCTCCCGCTGCCTGTGAAAGGCAGCATGGCTTTTAACTGTTTGGCCTCAAACAGCACTGGAAGAGCCAGATGCTGAGCTGGTGTAAATTAGTGTAGATCCATTGACATCAGCTGGGTGTCTGGCCCAGGACAATTTGCTGCTTTTCCTGTTCAAAGCCCTGGACAAATATGAATTGGATTGAAACATAAGATGCTCTCACAAAGTGCTGGAGGAGTTCGTTTAGAGATGTGACAGGTGTCGGGTGGCCAGACAGCAAATGTGAAAAATCGGGACGGGGGTGGGGGTAATAGGAGCCTGTATAAGAAAAAGACCCAAAAATTGGGACTGTCCCTATAAAATCGGGACATCATCTCACCCTAGATGGGTGGACTTCAAGGGCAGTGGTGTGTGAACGTAACGCCTTGTGTGAAGCCCTTTGAACTGAAGGGGAGCCTTTCCATTGACCGTGGGTTTTGGATCAGGCCGCTAGATCCGAAGGTAGCTAACATGTGAGATAAACTTGTTTATTCTGCTCAGTCACATGCTTTCTCTGCAACCACCGGGAATCCTGTCTGCTGCAGGGGATGCCAAAATTTTGTCTGCCAACTGTCTCTTTGGTATAAAAATCTCCTGCTTGGCATATGTTGCTTCTGATAATACCCTGCTACGCCTGACTACCAACACTGTCGCTGTAACTTTTGGAATCCCCAGTTCAATTAAATGGCTTTGTAACGTCAATAAATGACTCAGGCGCTGGGAGCAGAACATTACTATTTTGGAGCTCATATCTTCGTTCATGCCAAAACTCCTTGCAATGCCCACTCCCCTATGAGCTCGTGAGATGTAGTAGCTCTGATGTTCTTTACTTCCATTGCTTGATTTGTTTCCTGCAATGATATTTCTTTCTCTCTCTGCACTGGAATTTGAAATTCTCTGCATGTTTATGCTCTGAAAGGTGACTGTTTTCTTCTTGTGGCGGTTTTATAATGATACAGTAATAGAGTTAAATTATTCCTATTTGCCCTACTGTTGCAGCCCGTGGCTCCAACCACGATTGGGGCATAGGTGCTATAAGTATACATAGGAAGTGACAATACCTACCTTGAAGAGCTTCCAATCTAAAGAAACAAGATATGATTGTCTCCAAACTACATGGAATCCAGGCTCATACTGTATCTCACATTGTTGCCCTCTTGCCCAGTTTATGCTCATGATTTTAGAGTCAGAGGGTCCAATGCCCACAGACAACCTGATGTCCAGGGATGTTACATCACATACAGAAAGGGAACCGAGACACAGAGAAGTGTCCCAGGTCACACGAGGATTCTGTGGTAGAACAGGGAGTTGAACTCAAAACTCCACTTCATTAACCGCAAGGCCAAGCTGCCTCAGCTGTTTAGGAGCTTTCTTCAGAGCTGCCAGAGTACCTGACAAAGTACAGTGTGATCTTCAGAGATGCTGAACACCTGCAGCTCCCACTGACTGCACTGGGAGATTTGGGTGCTCATCTGTTCTGAAAACCAGGCCCTAGATATAAAAATGGAAAAGAGAGTCACAGTGTTGTTCCCTGTTTGACACAAGTTTCGCTCTGGTCTCACGGACGCTTGTCCATAATACGGGGATTAGAATCACAGAATCATAGGACTGGAAGGGACCTCGAGAGGTCATCTAGTCCAGTTCCCTGTGCTCGTAGCAGGACGAAGTATTATCTAGACAATCCCTGACAGGTGTTTGTCTAACCTACTTCTAAAAATCTCCAATGAGGGAGATTCCACAACCTCCCTAGGCTATTTATTCCAGTGCTTCACCATCCTGACAGGTAGGAAGCTTTTCCTAATGTCCAACCTAAACCACCCTTGCTGCAATTTAAGCCCATTGCTTCTTGTCCTCTCCTCAGAGGTTAAGAAAAACAATTCTTCTCCCTCCTCTTTGTAACAACCTTTTAGTTTAGTGAAATGCAGCCACCTCTGGTCTGGTGCATGGCAGATGTTTAACAGCACATGTAGTGCTATGTAAAGTGCCGTGGTCATACCGTAGTCATCTGTGGGGGTGGAGTCCAGGGCCCGGAGCACCAAATCCTCCCATCCCCTGAGCACAGAGGCTGCCCCTTCCTAGAGTCCTTGGGGCTGTGAACCACCCCGAAAGGGGACAGGACAGGGCTGGTCAGGTGCAGAGTGGGAAGCACAGTGCACTTTCCTAAGGGTAGGTGCAGCATGAGTGCTGCCCTGGGCACCTGATGGCTTCGGCAGGCATTCTGTCACCTTGAGGACCCCCTTAGTGACCGGGCCTCCTGTGCAAAGGGCTGGTCTAGGTACCTGTGACGATAGTGCTAAAGCGGGACGTAACTGGGGCACAGTGCTGGTCCTCTGGACCGGGGTGAATTTCCCCCTATGAGTATTTCCATACCTGTGTCACTGCTTGTTACTCCATCTGATCATTTTCCTGATAGCCGCACACGATCTTCCTCCAAAGGTGAGGGATATAGGAGATCCCACATCTAGGCTCTCAAACCTCAAGAGTGAAATGATGGAGGCTGACTAGCAAGTTAAGGGTTTAGAGCTCTTGAGAGAGTCATCACCATTTTACCCAGGGGCTGGATATGGCCATGGACATGTCCGTAGCAAACCCTCTCTGATGAAGCATTCAGCTGCTTCAGTCTTTCCCCCCGGGTAACTCATCTGCACACCCGAGAAGAGGCCTTGTTGGGTTTTTATTCGCTCGCCCCTCGGATTTGCTGCCTCAGAGCACGTTCAACGCTGCCGCTCATGCTGAGCCAGCTCCCCCTCTGCTTCTGCAGTCCCTGCTCCAGGTTTGAAAGACACCTTAAGAAGCCTTGTCAGTGTGCAAAGAACTGAAATTGTGATTTCTCCAGGCTGTTGCCAATACTAGGATCCAATCCTGACTCCTACATTCATACGGTTTTAAGGCCAGAACAAAAGGGTGGCAGAATCATTTTTGGTGTCAGACCGAACAGCCTCAGTGTTTTCAATGTGATGGAATTTGTACCTTTAATGACCCTGCTATGGGATTTGGTTCCTTTTGCTGATCTGTGTGTCTGGGGAGATGGGAAGGGAGCTGTGGGGTTTGCTCAAAGCTGTGCTAGGTGCCTGATCTATAGTGGGTGTATCTGGTAGGGAGAAACCTTGGGGCAGCTCCAGCTTGTTCTTTAGGCTGAAATTTACCCCACGCTAGAGGGTCTGCACAGAGCCTGGAGCATCCTCAAGCCTTTAACATGGGATGCCGTCAGTCCCTCCTTGCTGGAGTACGTTAAACCCAGAGCTAGTAATTTCTTTACGTGCTCATTATTATTATTGACAGGTTTCAGAGTAACAGCCATGTTAGTCTGTATTCGCAAAAAGAAAAGGAGTACTTGTGGCACCTTAGAGACTAACCAATTTATTTGAGCATAAGCTTTCGTGAGCTACAGCTCACTTCATCGGATGCATACTGTGGAAACTGCAGAAGATATTATATACACAGAGACCATGAAACGATACCTATGTTGTCTGTATCTATACAAGTTTTTTCATGCAGTTGATAGATTTCCACTCCATACGGCTAAATGCAGTGCCTTGCATAATGACAGGTTTCAGAGTAACAGCCGTGTTAGTCTGTATTCGCAAAAAGAAAAGGAGGACTTGTGGCACCTTAGAGACTAACCAATTTATTTGAGCATAATTTGTGTGGCCGTAGCACCAAGGAGACCTAGTCGTGGACCAGGACCCCATTGTGCTAGGCGCCTTACAAACACAGAACAGCCAGATGGTCCCTGCCCCAAGGAGCTTGCAGTCTAAGAACAAGACAAGGGACAACAGCTGGAGACAGACAGACGAGGAAACAATGGGACACTACTCGTCAGCATGGTAGGTAGAGGTTTCAGCACATTGGCAGCCTAGCTGTTTTTCGTAGGCATCACTGCAAAGGAGAGTTTTGAGGTGCGAGCTGCAGATGGATTATGAGGTGGCCTGGCAGATGTTTATGCGGCCATCTCACGAGTGCCTGGAGCAGCCTGGGAGAGAGCAGGAAGGCAATACGTCGGCAATGGAGGCTAGCAGCATGGGCTCACCAAAGGCGAGCAGCGGCAGCTCGGTAACGAATGAGAAGAGGATAGGGAGGGTGGGAATCGACCATGAAGGGAGTTGAAAATGAAAACAAGCAGCTCATGTTTGAAGCGATAGAGAAGGGAGAAGGGCCGGATTAAGGCAGGGGCTTTACAGGCTGCAGACCAGGGCCCTGGCTCAAGGGGGCCTCGCAAAAATAAATCACAGGCAGCAATCTCTGGGCTGCTAAAAGGGGTGCTCAGGCAGGCTGTCTGCATGCCGTGGCCCCACACCACTCCCAGAAGCGGCTGGCTGCTGGCATGTCTCTGTGGCTGCCCCCCTCCCCTCAGGGGCCGCAGGAACGTGCCAGCAGCCAGCCGCTTCTGGGAGCAGTGTGGGGCTACGGCAGACAGACAGCCTGAGCCCTGCTGCTCCGCCGGCTGGGAGACACTTGTGGTAAGCGTCTCCCGGCCGGAGCCTGCACCTCGCACCCCCCCCTCCACCCCAACCCCCTGCCCCAGGTCAGAATCCCCTCCTGCACCCAAACTCCCTCCCAGACCCCACACCCCCTCCTGCACCCCAATCTCCTGCCCCAGCCCGGAGCCCCCTCCTGCACGCAAACTCCCTCACACCTCCCTCCTGCACCCCAATCCCCTGCCCCAGCCTCCTCCTGCACCAAACTGCCTCCCAGGAAAAAGACTTGTACACAGGGGCCCCACAAAATCTAATAGCCCCAAGCCCACAGGAGAGTTAATCTCGCCCTGGAAGGAGAGGCAGTGAAGGGATTCAAAGAGGAGGGTGGCGTGGTCAAAGAGACAGGCTAGGAAAATGAGCTTAGCCACAGCATCTAAATGGATATTAGTGGGGCAAGATCGCGTTTATCAAGGCCGGACAGAAGGACATGGCAGTTACCAACTTCTGTAAAGAATTTTTAGCTCTATGCCTTGTAGTGGGTCTAGGCTAGAAGGAAAAGAGCACAGAAGGGTAAGCATCTCCATGCAGGCTGATACTGGCTCCAAAAGTTCTAGAAATGTTAGTTTGTTGTGTCTCTCTTGTGCTTTATTTATTATTATTATTATTATTATTATTAATAATGCCTAGAGGCCCCATCATGCAAGGTGCAGTATCTACACACACAGCGGCAGAGAGTATCTGCACTAAGGAGACTAACGTCTAGAAAGAGAGGCGACAGCGTGACTTGCCCAAGGTCACACAGCGGGTCAGTGACAGAGCAGAGATTAGAACCCATGTCGTCTGATTCCCCGATACACACGGCCTCTCCAGAGAGCAACCAACATCATCGTGGGCCTAGGCAGGGAGAGGAGTAGCCTTCAGGAGTAAATATTGCTACTGGGCTCTTGGACAGGGGGTGACATCGCTCTGTGGCTCTGAGGGAGGGGCAGGAGCTTGCCTGCTGGGGGGACAGTGTGCTAGGGTGGTGCCATTGAAGGCACAGGATTATAGACTCAGCCCTTATCCCCTCCCCCTTTACTGTCTGTAACCCTTACGCCCACCCTGGGCAGGTCCCTACTCTAGGGTAAGAAGGAAGGGCCATGCTGGGGCCTTTTGTCTGGTGTGTGGGACCAGGGGCCATTCAGTGTCTGCATCATACAACGTTTGTAAATGTCACTGCCAGACAAAGGCAGGTGGTGAGGATCCTCCCCAGAGCCCCCTGCCCTTGCCCCGCTCCCAGGCACCGTCTGGAGCTTTAGGTTTCTTATGTATCCAGGGAGATTAGAATTTGCTCCCAGCGGTTCTGCTGGCGGCTGTAGGGTTCCATCCCTAGGCTCATGGGGCAGGAGGCCTTTGCCAGCTCACTGCCAGCAGATGAGCCAGACACTTGTCCTGGGAACACTTGTGCAGTGTGAAATACCTGGCCAGGATCTCAGCGAGGGAAACCTTAGCCCTGCCTCAGCCGAGCTGTGAGCAGAGAGGAGGCCGTCTAGGTCACTCACCTCCTCAGACGCCTCGTCGCATTTGATAATGACGGAAGCAGGGTCCTGTTCAGTGGAGAAGAATCCAGAGCAGTCTTTGACCAGCTGCAAGGGAGAGAAAAGAGACCTCAGCAGTAGAAGAACTCGAGGGACTGACGGAAACTGTTCTCGGTGAGATTCCCACGGCAAGAAAACTCTGGTAACTTTGGATCAGCATTTGTACCATGGGAAGCTGATCCCAGCCAGACCTTCCCCACTTTTGATATTCACCTCCTGCTATAACATGAGCGCACATTGTTTATAACATGGGTAAGAGTGGCCACACTGGGTCAGACCAATGGTCCGTCTAGCCCAGTATCCTGTCTTCCGACAGTGGCCAATGCCAAATGTTTCAAAGGGAATGAACAGAACAGGGTAATTATCGAGTGATCCAGCCCCAGCATCTGGCAGTGAGAGGCTTAGGGACACCCAGATCATGGGGCTGCATCCACGACCATCTTGGCTAATAGCCTATCTTCCGTCAATTTATCTAATTCTTTTTTCAATCCAGTTGTAGTCTGGCCTTCACGACATCTCTTGGCAATGAGTTCCACAGGTTAACTGTGCGCTGTGTGAAGAAGTGCTGCCTTTTGTTTGTTTCAAACCTGCTGCCTATTAATTTTCGTTGGGTGACCCCTGGCTCTTATGTTATAACACGTCCTTATTCACTTTCTCCACACCAGTCAAGATTTTATAGACCTCTCTCATATTCCCCCGAGTCATCTTTTTTCTGAGTTGAAAAATCCCAGTCTTTCTAATCTCTCCTATAGAAGCTGTTTCGGACCCTTTATCATTTTTGTTGCCCTTCTCTGTATCTGGCCAATTTTAAAGTATCTTTTTTGAGATGGGGCAACCAGAACTTCACACAGTATTCAAGGTGTGGGTGTCAGGATCTGTAATCAGAGTACAGTAGGAAAGGCACTGTACCATACCATCCTTCTTTCCTTCCGTTCTCTGCTTGAGACTCAGTCGTAAGAAATGTTAGTTTAAATGATGACCAAACAGAGCTGGAACAAAAAAATCAAACAGAAGATGAGATGCTACAAGACACATGTCGGACATGATTCAGCTTTTGCCTCTTTCAGCATCTCACTTCTACCTTCTCTCATCTATCTCTTATAATGGCTGTTTAGAATAAGCTGTTCTGTGCAGAATCCTTATCTCCATACTTCTCTGCACAATGCCTAGGACACTTGGAGCACTCCGGGTGACGTGCACCCTGGTGCAGGTGGTCAGCCCAACCCCATCAAAGTACTCAAAATAGGGCATAAGTGGAACTTTGGGATGCACTGATGTCACACTGGCCCCTTTGCCCATGGTCATTGCACTGTAGTTCATGCAATCTCACTTATGGGCCCATATTGGGCTTGGAGACCTGATAGAGCCTATCGGTCATCTCAACGTGTAGCTGTGCATTCAATGAGATAGACGAGAGGTGTAGATGTCTCCACGCACCCAGAGTTCCTTACTCTGTCTGGTTTGAATTCACATTAGTTGATGTTGCATTTCTCTGATGCCAGGCACACTGTCTCTTTAATGGAGAACATCAGCGGTTGGATAGTTTTAGAAGATGTGTGCTAAGAAGAAATTCAAGAAAAAGCAAAATAAATGCTTGTGGTCAACAACAAGGCACCAGGCTCCACTTTGGCTTTTATAATTATCTTTATTTTATGGCACATCATCATCCTGGAGGCCCCGAGCAGCACCAGAACCCCACTGTGCTAAGCACTGTTGAAAACCTGAAGAGAAGGCCCTTGCCTTAAAGAGATTACAGTCTCTGAAGAGCTAAGAGGAGTAAAAAATAGAAAGTACTTTTGTTAGCCATAGACCAAGGTTTTAGAAAGTGGCTGGTGATTTTGGGTGCTTTGAGTTTTTGGGTGCCCAATCTGAGCCTCCTTAAAGGGGCCTGTTTCTCAGAGGGTGGGAGCTCAACAAGTTGGGTCTTGGAAATCACTCGTCTCTTTCAAAATCTTGGCCCAAAGCTGACAGCTCTGACTCTGCATACGCAGAGAGAGCTGCTCTGCTGAGCAAGGGGTTGGCATGTTGGGGCACTCCCATTCTTCAAAGGAGGAGCAGCGTTTTACTTGAACTGAAGATAAAACTTGAACTGAAGATAAAAAAATGACTCTGGAAACTTTTGCAATCAACATCGGAGCAAGTGAATAGGCCATTGATGAAAAATTACATTAGTATAAGAACATTTGATATAGAATCATAGAATATCAGGGTTGGAAGGGACCTCAGGAGGTCATCTAGTCCAACCCCCTGCTCAAAGCAGGACCAATCCCCAACTAAATCATCCCAGCCAGGGCTTTTTCAAGCCTGACCTTAAAAATATCTAAGGAAGGAGATTCCACCACCTCCCTAGGTAACGCATTCCAGTGTTTCACCACCCTCCTAGTGAAAAAGTTTTTCCTAATATCCAACCTAAACCTCCCCCACTGCAATTTGAGACCATTACTCCTCGTTCTGTCATCAGCTACCACTGAGAACAGTCTAGATCCATCCTCTTTGGAACCCCCTTTCAGGTAGTTGAAAGCAGCTATCAAATCCCCCCTCATTCTTCTCTTCCCCAGACTAAACAATCCCAGTTCCCTCAGCCTCTCCCTATAAGTCATGTGTTCCAGTCCCCTAATCATTTTTGTTGCCCTCCGCTGGACTCTCTCCAATTTTTCCACATCCTTCTTGTAGTGTGGGGCCCAAAACTGGACACAGTACTCCAGATGAGGCCTCACCAATGTCGAATAGAGGGGAACGATCACGTCCCTCGATCTGCTGGCAATGCCTCTACTTATACATCCCAAAATGCCATTGGCCTTCTTGGCAACAAGGGCACACTGTTGACTCATATCCAGCTTCTCGTCCATGTAACCCCTAGGTCCTTTTCTGCAGAACCGCTGCCGAGCCATTCGGTCCCTAGTCTGTAGCGGTGCATGGGATTCTTCCAGCCTAAGTGCAGGACTCTGCACTTGTCCTTGTTGAACCTCCTCAGATTTCTTTTGGCCCAATCCTCTAATTTGTCTAGGGCCCTCTGTATCCTATCCCTACCCTCCAGCGTATCTACCTCTCCTCCCAGTTTCGTGTCCTCTGCAAACTTGCTGAGGGTGCAATCCACACCATCCTCCAGATCATTTATGAAGATATTGAACAAAACCGGCCCGAGGACCGACCCTTGGGGCACTCCACTTGATACCGGCTGCCAACTAGACACGGAGCCATTGATCACTACCCATTGAGCCCGACAATCTAGCCAACTTTCTGTCCACCTTATAGTCCATTCATCTAGCCCATACTTCTTTAACTTGCTGGCAAGAATACTGTGGGAGACCGTGTCAAAAGCTTTGCTTACGTCAAGGAACAACACATCCACCGCTTTCCCCTCATCCAGAGAGCCTATATTATAAGCTCATTTTGGTTGCAAGGTATCCCTCTGGGCTTCGGTTTTCCCATCTACAAGGGGGTTAATAATTATAGCTGGCTGGAAAACTAGAATTGCATTTCACACAAAAATCAAAGTTTTGTATGTTTTTTCATTCCATATTGAAACAAAACCAAGGCATTTCAATTTTTTTTTGCAAAAACCTCCAGCCTAATGAACTTCACTCTTCAGATTTTCCCCCCGCATGTTCACCTAGATTACCCTGAGCTTTATTTTATTTATTTTCAGTTTTATTCCAGTTGGATGCACCTACTTTCCTCTGAGTCTCTCCCTAATCCACTGTGCTAGTCCTGAACCCCAGCCACTGCATAATTTACCATCCTTTCTCACCCAAGTAACAGTCCCCTTGAAGAACTAGCCCTTCATGCTCAGTTCCTGTACTCTGTGGGCCAGACACAGACAGACCTGCACCGGGAGGGGCTCCACTCACAGATCTGACTGCGGACGCATCTCTAATTGCACCATGTGGGCACTGCAGGAGATTTGAACCTTCAAGGTCTCGAGGCTTGATCTAAAGCTCATTGAAGTCGCTGGCCAGACTCCCACTGATTTCAACAGGCTTTGGATCAGGCCCTTGCTGACTTGTGCCCTTTTTGCTCACATGGTTTCCCTTGGGATAAAAACAAAACTTCATCTTAATTTAAGTGATGGACTGAACATCAAATCAGGGAGAAGAGCTTAAAAGGTGAAAAAGACAAACCGAAAGGCTGTCTTCTCCCTCAGCTCAGCGTCTGCTGCTAAGCAGTGGAAGTGGTGGCTGCTGTGGCCACAGTGACCCACCAACATGACCAGGAAGCCTTTCTCCATCCAGTGCTGGGAAGGGCCATCCTATCACCCCACTAGGATACCCCCTGTTTGTTACTCTGACCTTGGGAAATTTGTTCTTTGTGCACTTGGGTTTTTCCCATAAGCTGTCGCTTCCTTCTGCGGAAAATATCTGTTGGCAAATATGCTAATGCAAGCAGAGGTGGGAACTCAGAACTGATGAAATCCTCTGTATAGGCTGCACATCCCATGTTCACTTCCAGTTTCTTGAGGACAACAGCCCTTATGGCTCTCTGGCAGGCAAACCCACTGCTAGGTAGATATCTCACTGCACCCCCTGTGCTAGTGATCATCCTGCTGCAAATTTACCAAAATAGGCTTCCTAATTGAAATCAGCTCATGATCCTCAGCTCATGTAAATGAGAACAGCTGTTAAAGTTAATGGATATACAGGCCTTTATACCAACAGGGAAATTAGCCCATAATGAGAATCACTGGTAAAGTGGAGGAACTAAGTGTATTTGGAAGCTGCATGCAAAGTATCTGATTGATAGGGAGATGCAGGAAGGTTGGTCCAAATTACAGAAGCTGCAGAGAAGAAGGTTCTTGCGCTAACAGTGATGTGGCTGTGAGGAGAGGCACAGAAGAGGGAGGTTCTGTGGAGGGCTGGCTGGAAAACAACTGTTCAATTTTGTGAAAAATGTTGAGATTTGGACAGTTGTTTTCTTTCCCTTGTCAAATAAAAACAAAACCTTTAATTTTGTTTTGCAAAAAAGTGAGTAAGAGTGCCCCACCCCAGCATAGCTAAGAGCCCAGTGGTTAGAGCTGGGACATAGAAGACCAGGTTCATATCTGTGCTCAGTCTGAATTACTCCACATGTCGGCTACTCTTATTCTGCTGTAGGAGTGTCTTTTTCCAAACTAGCCTAATCCACTTTGGAAGTGGACTAAGCTAAACCAGAGTCCAACAGAGTTATTCCAGAATCACTATTCCACTTTAAATTGACACCCTAATTTATTCCAGACTATTTTACATGTGTGGACAAGCCATACAGCCTTCTTTAATATCCACATCAGCTCTGCTGCTTACAGTGAATTGAACTGATGGGTATATATTGCCTCTTGTTAATCCCTTTCCCTTAACCTCTGCCTACTTGGATTGTGAGTGTCTCACAGCAGGGACTGTTTTGTATGTGTGTTTAGAAACTACCTAGCCCATAGTGAGCACCTCCAGAAATCAGCCAAGGATAATAACAACCAGGGTGCAGACTAGGTACAGGAGTCTAGCATCAGAGGGCAGCGATTCCCCGTTGACCTGCCCTATGAGTTCAAGCAGCATGGAATATACACAGGACAGAAAGGGATCCCCAGGTCACTCACACAGTCTGGCTGCGGCTCAGCTTCCAGGAACTGACAGGCCAGTGTTGTGCCTGGCTCTTGCTTGTAAATGCCAATGGAGGGGGAAAGAGACCCTCATGGGTTGTGTGAAAGTAGAATGAATTATATTGAAATTATAATTCATTAAAGAAATGCTACTTGAAGGGTTTGTTGAAATATAGTTGTCAGGAAGAGAAACATTAAGGAGTGTGAGACAATGGGTCCTCAAACTAATTAATTTAGAGCTCCTACTGAGCTAGGAGATTGGTAAACCTTAGTATGCAAGTAAGATATGTACGTATATTTGTCAGTTTCTGCTTCCTTTTGTCTCTTATGTTAAATTGGCTTTGGCTTAGCTGTATAAATAAGTTATCTTGAGCCTCAGAGAGGGGCTCACATATCTGGGTGCATTGGCAAAGCGCTTTGCTAATAAACAGAGTGGGCTGACAAATTATGTGAGTCCTGAATCTGACTTTGACAGTTGGCAGAGGGAGTGATGATGGCACGGGGGTGCTGTGACCACCTGTGACAAAGTGGGACTGTTCTTAAGGTTTCCTCTGAATAGTGTGGGGGGTGCCTCAGTTTCCCCTATGCAGTTCTTAAGTATCTAGGTGGTGGGATAAGGGTGTATGATCGTTGCAGAGCCCTAGAGGGCAGGTGTGTGCAGGGGTCTGGACACAGAGAATGGCCGACACCCTGTTTCCTGGCAACTGATGGCCTGGGCCCTTCCCCCCTGCAAGGTGAGAGCTAAAGGGTTGGAGAACAAAGGGATCAGGTGACCTCCTGGCCTGGGAAAGGGACAAAGCCCAGAGGAGGAGGGGCTGGAGGGAGTTTCAGTTTGGGGCTGGCTGGGACATGGAGTGAAGTGCAGACGTGGTTGTCTGGCTCACTGCGCCCCAAAATGGACCCAGCTGAGGGGTCCTGTTCTCTGCACCAACAAGCTCTGGTTTAGACCATGTTCCTGTCGTCTAATAAACCTTCTGTTTTACTGGCTGGCTGAGAGTCACGTCTGACTGCGGAGTTGGGGGGCAGGACCCTCTGGCTTCCCCAGGACCCCACCTGGGCGGACCCTCTGGGGGAAGCACACGGAGGGGCAGAAGATGCTGAATGCTCCGAGGTCAGACCTAGGAGGGTGGAAGCTGTGTGAGCTTTGTGTCCTGAAGACAGTCTGCTCACAGAAAGGAGACTTCCCCAGAGTCCTGACTGGTTTCATAGGGAGCAGTTCCAGAGCATCGCCCGGGGACCCCATGACACCACCCCGACGATCAGCAGGACTTTCAGGCAGGTTTCCATCCTGTGCCCTGTGGGATTCAGTGCAAGCTGGGTGGGCAGCCCTGTCCCTCCTCTGTATGGGCTAGTGCCTCATTGGCTGCCTGCTCCGGTCCTGCCTTAACCAGTGGCTTTTCTCCCTCCATCTGCAGGATATTTCCATTGGCCACCCTGCCAGGGCAGGCACAGAGGGGAGATCGGTCAGGGCAAAAGGAGGGATTTTTAATTTAAATTGCTGAAATTGTGTGCACCAATTGCTAAATAATGCACGATGGGGGGTGGGGGAGGAGGGTGGCCAGGGGCCTCTGTTGGGGAAGGCTGGGGTACATGTCTTAATTCTGTTGGGCCAGGTCCTCAGCTGCTATAAATTGCCATTGGCTTTCACAGATCTATGCTGATTTATGTCATCTGAAGACATACACCTATGAAGTCCAGATAGCCAGAGCTTTACCCATCCACTCTCAGTCCGAAATTCCTCTCGAGCCAATTGGCAGCCACTGGACGCTGTTTCTGATGGTACCACTCATAAATCCAAGGGAATGTACAGTGCAGTGACAGTGGATAAGCACACGCTGGACTGCTCCCGACAGGCCATTTTCCAGGGTTTCATGCCTTTGTGTCCCAAGTGATGGGGCTCCCCTGTCACCAAGAATCTGAGACATCTCACTATCAGGCGGTCTCCCTAGCTGACTTTTCTCTTTCTTTATTTTATGACATTTCTGCCATATCCCACCTTTACAAACATATCCCCCTCGCTTTGTGTGAACCCCTCTGCCATTGTGTCCTCCCTCAGACATCCCTTAGGCCAGCAATCTGTGTTTAGCTCTTTTAGTCTTTACTCATGGGTTGATCCCTCCACCTCCCTGGTCGGGTTGGCTGCTGTTCTCTGAATTCCTCCCCAGTTGGTCAGTCCCTTTCTGGAGGCAAGATGCCCAGAGCCAAAAGGAGAACCCTAAGGCCTGATCCTGCTGACCCTTATGCAACGAGTCTATTCAGGTCAGTAAAGTTACTCATGCGCTAAGCTTCTGTAGAGCCCCTGAGGGAGGTACGGTTACCTCTCTACTCTCTGACAACATGGCTTCCCGTAGACATCCCCAAATTTGCACTGGCTCTTTTCTTCTCTTCCAGATTATTAATGAAGCTGTTTACAATAAGTCTGAGCCTCGCATCAAACCATAACGTGTCCCATTAGACAGACCCCACAACCTCATGCCCTATTTCTTCCTTATTTACAATTGACCAATTTTCAGTGCACGTGGCTGTGTCCCTACCCAAGCCAATTTGAATTAGTTTTGAGAGTCAGATTTCTTGAGACAGTTTCAAATGCTTTATCGAAAGCCAGTTATATCCCATTGACCACTTCCTCTTCATCCACTGGTCCTGCAGTTCTGTCAAGCACAGCAATCAAACTATCAGATCTCTTCTTCTATGTGATTAGAGCACATTCTCTCTGTGTCCTCTGAGTGGGGCTTTCCCAATACTTTCCCTCCTACATAAAATACAGTAAATAGTGTGGACGGTATTCCTGGCTGTGAAGTCCCCTTCATCAGGATTCTGCTGCGGGATAAGACCAGGAAGTCTCAGGATTCTTTCTTCAGCTCATTTCCTGCACATTCTGGCTGACTGTTTAGCTACAGTTTTGTAATCCAGGCAGGACGGACGGGGTTTGTAATTGAGAATTCCATCCCTCCCTGTGCGGTTTGTGAATTAAAACTGGTGCCAAGCAGAGTTTGGCAGCAGTGCGTTCATACCACTTGCTTCTCTATCAGTGGGTTGCTGAAATGCTAGAAGTTTTGGACGTGTCTTATAATACTCCCCTATTAGCCTGTCGGATCCTTGAGTCATGCTTTTCTTTAATCCACTTATTATTGTTGTTTGTTATGATTACTTCTTTGTATTATTGTGACACCTTAATCACAAAACCATCCTTTCTCTAGCCCAACTTTCACCCTCAGCCCCAGGAGTGTCTCTTGCATGTGCCCCTCTGGGGCTCAGGTTAGATGCAGAGTAGCACTTGAATCATAGTTTGGATGCTGATAATTGAATTTGGCCAATGATTTGCAAAATCTGTCGACTCCTTCTCTGACTTCAGGCAAGTCACTTCATCTCTCTGTTCCACATCTATACATAATGATCCTTCTTTTCTCTCACTCTTCGTCTGAATTGCCTGTTTAGACTGTAAGCCCATAAAGGTAAGTTCTCTTTCTATCTGTATGTACAGCGCCTAGCGCAATAGGGCCCTGATCTTGGCTCAACCTGTAGGTGCTAGTGTCATGTAAAATAATCAGAAGAATGAGATGCATGGTGGTGGAGAATCTGGCTCCAGTCTTTAGTTTCTGGCGCTCTACTGAATAGTGGTTGCTCTGAGAGTCCCATTTAGCACTGCTCAGCCAAGGGGCCTGCAAACATTTGCAATCTCCTTCTTGCATGTGAATCTGTCAAATGTCTCCCTGCTTTCTCCTTGCAGGTCTCCAGCACAAACCTGATCACTGACCACTGCTTATCCTAGAACTCCAGCTTAACTGAAATTTGGAGGTGTCGTCCTCTAGGTTTGCCTTGTGTTGACAGGGTGTCTGCACTAAATTCTGAATTTCCAAGCATGCAGCACAGGCTCCTCCAGCTCCAGCCCTTGCTGGCCTTAGGAAACTGACCAGCATTTATCCTTCATTGCAGTCCAGGTCCCTCAAGCAGCCTCTTTCTTCAGACTTCGCTGGTATAGCTTCGCTGGTCCTCTGCATGTGGAGGGCAGCTGCCTCCTTCGCTGCCTTTGGGGAGGCTATCCCCCGGCTCCGTCCCTTCTGCCCATGCCCTCCCCACAGCCAGAGCCCTGAGACTCCTTCCTCCCCCCTGTGGCTGGAGCCACAAGGCCCCGCCCCCCCAGCCCCAGAGAAGCGTGCCCCCCCTCGGCCGCAGGAGTCCTGGGCCAGCCGCAGCCCCAAGGCCCCCCCACTGCCGCCGCCTGGCAGAGCCCCGGACTGGTCTCCCCGCCCCAGGGAAAAGCGTCTGTTAGAAGATGCTTTTGATATGCCCCATGCAGGGTCTGGGGTGGCCGAGGAGGCAGTATGGGGCATAATAAAGCAAAAACTTCACCACCAAACCCGCAACCAGGGGTCCCGTGGCTGCAGCAGCGCCGGGGGAAGTAGAGCCTCCCATGACCTATTGTACCCGCCGCCCATGCATGCCACCCGTACTTCTGCGCTGCTGCCTTCAGAGCTGTGCGGCTGGAGCGTGGTGGCTGCTGGCCGAGGGCCCAGCTCTGCAGGCAGCAGTGCAGAAGTAAGGGTAGGGTGGCAATACTATACCATGCCACCCTTACTTCTGCGCTGCGGCTGGCGGTGGCGCTGCCTTCAGAGCTGGGCTCCTGGCTAGCAGCCGCGGCTCTCCGGCCACCCAGTTCTGAAGGCAGCGCCGCCCCCAGCCGCAGAGCAGAAGTGTGGCAATACTGCGGTTCCCCTAAAATAACCTTGTGACCCCCCCCCCCTCCCCACAGGCCCTTTTGGGTCAGGACTCCTACAGTTAAAACACCATGAAATTTCAGATTTAAATATCTGAAATCATGAAATGTATGATTTTTAAAATCCTATGACCATGAAATTGACCAAAACAGACTGTGAATTTGGTAGGGCCCTACTTATCAGGCTCTGGTTTATTTAGAGGCAAAGTTAAGTGGCGTTAATCACGGAATTGTAAGACTGGAAGGGACCTTGAGAGGTCATCTAGTCCAGTCCCCTGCACTCAGGACAGGACTAAATATTACCTAGACCATCCCTGACAGGTGTTTGTCTAACCTGCTCTTAAAAGTCTCCGATGATGGAGGTTCCACAACCTCCCTAGGCAATTTATTCCAGTGTTTAACCACCCTGTGACACTGTATCTCAAGGGAACACCCTGCACCCCCATGTTCATCCTTATGATATGATTGTGTGGTATCCAATGCAAAGTTTGCAAAAAGAAAAGGAGTACTTGTGGCACCTTAGAGACTAACCAATTTATTTGAGCATGAGCTTTCGTGAGCTACAGCTCACTTCATCGGATGCATACTGTGGAAACTGCAGAAGACATTATATACACAGAGACCATGAAACAATACCTCCTCCCACCCCACTCTCCTGCTGGTAATAGCTTATCTAAAGTGATCATCAAGTTGGGCCATTTCCAGCACAAATCCAGGTTTTCTCACCCTCCGCCCCCCCCCCCCCACACACACACAAACTCACTCTCCTGCTGGTAATAGCCCATCCAAAGTGACCACTCTCTTCACAAAGTGTATGATAATCAAGGTGGGCCATTTCCTGCACAAATCCAGGTTCTCTCACCCCCTCATGCAAAGTTTGTCATGTCAGGTGTCTTTGGAAGGCTCATGATGCACTGAGCATTGTTGTTATAGTAATGTTATAGGTTGTAATTTCATGTATATAGTTATGAGGCTGAAAATGTGTCCTCATGGCTTAAAACAAGCCCAGGCAAAACTCACCAGGAACAGTTCACACCTCATCAGGGCATGTATGGGACAAACCCAGCCCAGCCTCACAGCAACAAAGGACACTGGCCTAGGCAGCAACAAAGGATCTGTTGGACTCTCGAGTGAGTCACCCCCCTTCCTTTGGATAGTTTGGGACTACGATGAGGTCATGCTCACCTGAAGTGGAGGGGCAAAGCCAAGAGGGAAGAAAGAACATGATAAAAGGGAGACACCTTTGCCATGCTCTTCCTCTCTTTTCCACCTCCACCTACAGACATCACCACCAAGTGACTGAAGCGTTGCTCAAAGGGGAGAGCCTGGCTGAAGGGCAACAGCCAGCCTGTGGTGAGAAGCATCTATGTTTGTAAGGGCACTGAAAGTGTTAAGATCAGCTTAGAATGCATTTTGCTTTTATTTCATTTGACCAAATCTGACTTGTTGCGCTTTGACTTATAATCACTTAAAATCTTCCTTTGTGGTGTGACAGGGTCCGGCCAGATGGCTACAGGAGAGTGACAGAAGGCGGATATATCAGCCCCAGGTTAAGTAGGTTCCTTTCCCCTGGATAAGGTAACAGGGAAGGTTCCAGAACACCTGATCACTGGTTGTGTGATTTGTTCTCCACTCCCAGACAGGGTAGAAAGTCGAAAAGGGAAAGGAGGGCATTGATACAAGCCACGGCTGCCCAGCAGGAGGCTACCCGTGTCCAGGCAGCCGCCCAACAGGAGGCAGTGTGGCTGCAGCAAGAGACTAATCGCCTGCTGATGGACCAGGCTGCTCAAGACCGGGCTATGTTGCGGGAACTGGTAAATCATTTAAAGGCCCTTACGGAGATGAACCACGGCCATGATGGGACGTGGATCATACGGGCCAGCAATTGCCTGCAGAAAATGATGGGGGAGGATGACATAGAGGTATATCTCCTGGCCTTTGAGAGGACAGCCCTACCCGGAGGCCTGGCCTTGAGATCAGTGGTCTGGCATCCTCACCCCATTCCTGTGTGGGGAGGCCCAGAAGGCCTACTATGATCTGCCTGAAGACTACCCCCAGCTGAAAGCAGAGATCCTGGCCAGATCTGGGGTAACGACCGCAGTGCGGAGCCCAGCGGTATCACGAGTGAAGTTACCAGGAAAACAAAACCCCGCTGTCCCAATTGTTTGATATCATCCATCTCGCACGAAAGTGGTTACGAACTGAGTCCCGGAGTCCAGAGGAGATACTAGAGGTTCAGGTCATCGACCGGTACATGAGAGGACTACCGCCAGACCTTCGCGCCTGGGTAAGCCAGAACGAACGCTCCACCTACGACGAGGTTGTCGCGCTGGCAGAAAGGCGAAGGACGGCGAGGGAGCTGACCCGACCAGTTAAGAAGCACCCTGGGTTAAACTAGCAGCACCAAGCCCTAGAGCTCGGATGACTGGGCCGCCAGGAGAGCCCAGGTGGAAAAAGAGAGGGGCTGAAGGCCCACCAGAAGCCACAAAGAGTCGGAGCACTGAAGGGGAAGAGGATCATGATGTTAGACTGCCCAAACCAAGAGACCGGGGAACACCTAGGGCTCCATACAGATGTTACGCCTGCGGGAAGTGGGGACACATAGCTGCACAGTGTCCCAATGCCGAGGAGCCTATGCAGTGTAACCTGGGGAACTGGGCAGACCCATGCTCCCTAATCCACCTTGTGGGGGTAGAGAAGACCCTGGCATGGGTCCTGCGACGATTCTTCTGGCCCAGAGTACATGAAGAAGTGGGGAGGTACTGTGCGTCCTGCCCAGAGTGCCAGCTGCACAGTCCCCGTCACCACTTGAGGGCACCTTTAGTACCCCTTCCCATCATAGAGGTCCCCTTCAAGCGAATAGCCATGGACCTAGTGGGACCCCTGGAGAAGACAGCCCAGCGCCACCAATATATACTTGTCATTCTGGATTATGCTACTCACTACCCAGAAGCCGTCCCCCTGTGGAACACAGCCTCTAAAACGATAGCTAAAGAGTTGGTGGGGATCTTTGCCCAAGTGGGGCTACCAAAAGAGATATTAACAGACCAAGGTACCCCATTTATGTCGAAGCTAATGAAGGACCTCTGTATGCTGCTCCATATACATACCCTGAGAACTTCAGTCTATCATCCGCAGACCGATGGGCTGGTAGAAAGGTTTAACCGAACCCTCAAGGCAATGATAAGGAAAGTGGTAAGTCGAGACGGGAAGGATTGGGACACGCTACTATCCTACCTTATGTTTGCAATCCAGGAGGTACCTCAGGCCTCAACTGGGTTTTCCCCCTTTGAATTATTATACGGACACCACCCCCATGGCATACTAGATATCACAAAAGAAATCTGGGAAGAGGAACCCAGTGAGGGGAGAAATATAATTGACCATGTGTTGCAGATGCGAGAATGGATAGCCCAGGTCACCCCTATTGTATGGGATCATTTGGAAAAGGCACAGGAGGCCCAGCGAACCCATTACAATCGCCAGGCAAAACTCCGACCGTTCCAACCAGGGGATCGGGTGATGGTGTTGGTACCCATGGCAGAAAGCAAGCTTTTGGCCCCATGGCAGGAGCCCTATGAGGTGGTTGAACGCAAGGGGGAAGTGACCTACAAGGTGAGGCAGCCAGGATGCCGGAAACAAGAACAAATTTATAACATTAACCTCTTAAAGCCTTGGCACCAACGAGAGGCATGTGTAGTGGCCCAAGAGACCCCGATCCAGGGAAATAATATGCAGGAGCAGATCAGGATATCCACTGATCTGACACCAAACCAGAAGAAGGAGGTAACTGAGATGATCAACTGGTACCAGGACGTGTTTTCAACCAAGCCACGTCGGACCACCGAAGCATATCACCACATTATCACAGACCCTAGGGCAAAGGTAACTTTAAGGCCCTATTGGGTCCCAGCGGCAAAAAGGGGGAGGAGGTCAAGGCAGAGGTAAAAAGGATGTTGGAGCTGGGAGTCATTGAAGAGTCCCACAGAATTAGGAAAGTATTTCCTAATATCTAACCTAACTCTCCCTAGCTGAGGATTAAGCCCATTGCTTCGTGTCCTACCTTCAGTCTCCATGGAGAACCATGGATCCCCACCCTCTTTATAACAGTCTGTCACATATTTGAAGACTGTTATCGGGTCCCACTCAGTCTTCTTTTCTCAAGACTAAACATGCCCTGTTTTTCCCCCCTTTCCTCAAAGGTCAGATTTTCTAAACCTTGTATCATTTTGTTTGCTCTCCTCTGGTCTCTCTCCAATTTGTTATGTATTTTTTTAAAGTGTGGCCCCCACAACTAGACACGGCACTCCAGCTGGGGTCTCACCAGTGCCCAGTAGAATGGAACAATTCCCTTCTGGGTCTTACATATGACACTCCTGTTAACACACCCCAGAATGAGATTAACCTTTTTCAAAATGACAGGTTTCAGAGTAACAGCCGTGTTAGTCTGTATTCGCAAAAAGAAAAGGAGTACTTGTGGCACCTTAGAGACTAACCAATTTATTTGAGCATGAGCTTTCGTGAGCTACAGCTCACTTCATTGGATGCATACTTGATTGTCATGCACGGTGTGGGGAGAGTGGTCAGTTTGGATGAGCTATACTCTCCTGCTGGCAATAGCTCATCCAAACTGACCACTCTCCCCACACCGTGCATGACAATCAAGTATGCATCCGATGAAGTGAGCTGTAGCTCACGAAAGCTCATGCTCAAATAAATTGGTTAGTCTCTAAGGTGCCACAAGTCCTCCTTTTCTTTTTCAAAATAGCATCCTGCAATTTGGCTCATATTCAGTTTATGATCTACCATAGCCCTCAGATTCATTTCTGCAGTATTGCCACCTATTCAGTCATTCCCCATTATGTATTTGTGCATTTGATTTTTCCTTCCTTGGTGTTGCACTTTGCACTTGTCTTTACTGAGTATTATTTTGTTGGTCTCAGAGAAGTTCTCCAATTGATCAAGGTGATTTTGAATTCTAATCCTGTCCTGAAAGGGCTCATAACCCTTCTCAGCTTGGTGTCTTCTGCAGATTTCATAAGCATACTCTCCACTCCATTATCCACCTCGTTAATGAAAATATTGAATAGTAACGGACCCAGGACAGACCACTGGAGACCCCATTAAATACACCCACCCAGTTGGACTGTGAACATTCATAAATACTTTTTGAGTATGTTTTTTCAACCATTGTTGCAGCCACCTCTTAGTATTTCATTTTCACCACATTTTCTCATTTACTTATGCAAATATCATGTGGGACTGTGTCAAAAGTTTACTAAAATCAAGAGATAGCACGTCTACTGCTTCACCCTATCCACTGGGCCAGTAACCTGACAAAGAAAGAAATTAAGTTGATTTGGCATGATTTATTCCTGACAAATCCATTTTGTCTACTACTCATCATGCTGTTCTACTCTAGGCTCTTACACGTGGATTGTTTAATGGCCTGTTTGAGTAACTTTCCAGGTATCGAAGTTAGGCTGACTGTCTGTAATTCCTCAGGTCCTCTTTCTTCCCATTTTTAAAGAGATGGACCATGTTTTCCCTTCTGTAGTCCTCTGGGACCCCACCCATCCTCCATGAATTCTGGAAGATAATCGCTACTGGTTCAAAGTTTGCTTCAGCTAGTTCCTTAAGTATCCTAGGGTGAATGGCATCCAACCTTGCCAACTTGAATACATCTAACTTATTTAAATACTTTATCTGTTTTTCCCTATTCTGGCTTGTGTTCCTTCCCCCTTCTTGTGAAGCACCTGGTCACAATCAACTCTTTTAGTGAAGACTGAAGTAAAATAGGCATCAAACTCCTCAGCCTTCTTAATGTCATCTGTTGTTAACTCTCCTTAAATCTTACGTAGCAGACCTGCACTTTCCTTCATCTTACCCTTGCTCCTAATGTATTTATAGAATCTCTTTTAATTGCCTTGTATGTTCCTTGCTAGGTGTAACTTATTTTATATCTTAGTATTCCTGGTTTTTCCCCTACATTCTTGGCTTGTTCTTTTCTATTCATCTGTAGCAATTTGTCCATGTTTCCACTTGATAATGTTCAGGTCACTAAAGAGTGCCTGATGCAGCCGTATTGGCCTCTCAGGAGACTTCATGTCATTCATGACTCCAAATTGATAGATTTTTAAGGCGAGAGCATAAGGGCGGCAGAATCAAGTTTGTTGTCAGGCCAAAGAGCTCGTGGATTTTCAGTCTGATGGAATTTGTACCTTTAATGACCCGGCTTTGGGATTTTGTCCCTGTGGGTTTGTGCACAGGAAGGTGGGAAGGGAGCTGTGGGGTCCTCTTTCATGATCAACACCACACTGAAAGCTGTGCAAGGAGCCTGAACTCTATGGGTGTGCCTGGTTGGGAGAAACCTTGGGGCAGGTTTCTCATCTTGTTCTTTAGGGGAAAATTCACCCCATGGCAGAGGGGCTGCAAAGGGACCTGAGCACCATCAAGCCTTTAACACAGGACATTGTCAGGCCCTCCTTCCTGGAGTGTACTAAACCGTCAGGGAGTGATTTCTTTGGGTGTTATGGGCTACCTGTCTCATAGAACCAAGAGGGCAAAGGGTGTTACCCACTTTCTAGATGGAACCTGCAGTAAATTGGGGAGGCTAAAGCATTACATGGCCTGAGTGCTAAATTTTCCAAAGTGACAATTGATTTTGGGTGTCTCAAAACTTAGAGAGACTTTCAGAGGGGCCACATTTTCAGAGGGCAGCTGCTCAGCACTTTCTGAAAACCAGGCCCCTTTGAGGACATCCCGTGTTGGGCACCCATAGTTGCTAGTCACTTTTAACAAGTTGAGCCTTAGTGTCTGGATCTCTGCTGCAATAGGGATAGGGGTTGGGTCTCTTTAATGAGGATGGTGTGTGACTCCTAGTTGGGGGGTTTTCATTGGCCAGTAGCAAAGTCAGGTGATTCACTATGGTTCATGTCCCTAATCTCCTCCCACAATATGGAAGCAGAGGACAACAGTTTAGGTTTGCAGAATGGCAATTTATTACGCACAGGAGCCCTGGTGAGCAGCATTGCAACAGCTGCTAAGCGGCGGATAGCAGCAGACACTCGGAAGCTGTTGAGATTGTTATGAGCCTGGCTTCCGATGGTGCTTCCAGCAGAGGAGAAATGGAGCCACATCTGGGTCTGGCAGCATCGGCTCGCTTTCATCTCCTCTCTTTCTGGATCTTCTTAGGATAAGACGATATCCACAGCAGCACGAATTATTTTCTCTTTATGTCGACGAAAAAACCTGCCAGCTCCTCTCCAGAATCTTTTCCAGCGGCCCCGTGTGACGATATTAGGCTAGAGAGAAAAGAAGTCAGGGTTAGCATCTCCACGCAGACTGAAACTGGCTCCTACAGCTCAGGGAATGTTACTTTGTTCTCTCTTGTGTTTCATTTGTTATTAGCAATGACTAGAGGCCCCAACTTTGAGGAGGGCTGTGGTAGTTGCTGTAACACACGCACAGTGGGCGACAGTCTTTGCCCCAAGGGGATTACAGCCAAGATAGACAGAGGGGTGAGGGGTGAGAGCGTGACATGCCTGAGGTCACACAGCTGGTCAGTAGCAGAGCAGGAAGTAGAGCCCAGGTCTCCTGAGTCCCAGTCCAGTGCCCTCTCCCCTGGAGCACATGGCCTCTCCAGAACAACAGAGAGCATCCGGCCAGTGTCACTGTGGGCCTAGGTGGCTAGTGGGGGAGAGGAGTAGCCTTCAGGAGTGAGTGTTCCCGTTGGACTCTGGACAGGGGGTGACATCGCTCTGTGGCTCTGAGGGAGGGGCAGGAGCTTGCCTGCTGGGGGGACAGTGTGCTACGGTGGTGCCACTGAAGGCACAGGATTATAGACTCAGCCCTTATCCCCTCGCCCTTTACTGTCTGTAACCCTTACGCCCACTTTGTGTAGGTCCCTGCTGTAGAGTAAGAAGGAAGGGCCATGCCTGGGGCCTTTTGTCTGGTGTGTGGGACCAGGGGCCATTCAGTGTCTGCATCATACAACGTATGTAAATGTCTCTGCCAGACAAAGGCAGGTGGTGAGGATCCTCCCCACAGC
Organism: Chelonia mydas; assembly: GCF_015237465.2. Lineage (NCBI taxonomy): Eukaryota > Metazoa > Chordata > Testudines > Cheloniidae > Chelonia > Chelonia mydas. The sequence goes on from NC_057850.1 coordinate 257,758,510, forward strand.
CCCCTGCCCTTGCCCCGCTCCCAGGCACTGTCTGGAGCTTTAGGTTTCTTATGTATCCCATTGAGATTAGAATTTGCTCCCTGCGGTTCTGCTGGCAGCTGCAGGGTTCCACCTCCAGGCCTGTGGGGCAGGCGGCCTTTGCCAGCTCACTGCCAGCAGGTGGAGCTGGACACTTGTTCTGGGAACACTTGTGCAGTGTGAAATACCTGGCCAGGATCTCAGCGAGGGAAACCCTTAGCCCTGCCTCAGCCCAGCTGTGAGCAGAGAGGAGGCCGTCTCGGCCACTCACCTCCTCAGATGCCTCCTCGCATTTGATAATGACGGAAGCAGGGTCCTGTTCAGTGGAGAAGAATCCAGAGCAGTCTTTGACCAGCTGTAAAGGAGAGAAAAGAGACCTCAGCATCTTACTGTCAGGGAGCGCTAACGCTCAGGCCTCTTGCATGTGGAGACCTGCTTCCCAGGGTGGGTTGGTCACAAGTTAAGGAGGATGTTGGGAGGCTCAGTCTTCGGCCTGATTTGGACATCACCCTGGATCAGGACCCCGTTGCGAGAGGAACTGTACAAACACAGACCAGAAAGATGATCCCTGCCCTGAGGAGCTTTCAATCTAAGTAGCCTTTGCTCATGTTCAATAGTTCCTTACTTTGCGAGCAGTCACTTTGCGATTCCTTGTGTACTCCAGATGAGTGAGAGGGGTCCACAGAGAACAGCATATGGGTAAATGTAGATATAGACAAGGAGAGAATGAGCCAAAATCTGTACTCAGTTGAGCCAAGTGAAGCAGGATTTCTGTTAGGACAGAGCATACCTATAGAATTGGAAGCTTGGACGTGCAGTTAAAGCACTGGGCTGCCATTCGGGAGACCTGGGTGGAATTCCCCACTCTGCCACTGTCCTGGTGTGTCACCTTGAGTGAGTCACATCACCCACCAGTGAGACGGGGATAAGAGCACTCCCTCTCGGCCAGCCTGTCTCTGTCTGGTCTATTTAGATTGTGAACTCTTTGGGGCGAAGCAGGGACTGTCTGAGTTTATGCAACACTTGGCACCATGCGGCCCTGATCTCATTAAAGACATCAGTGTACCACGAATAATATTTTAGACGAGCTGCATCCCCGTCTCCTTTTGACTTCAGTGAGGGTTCCCCGGTAGAACGGTGCCCCAGCTGACAACAGCAAACTAGAGATTAAAAACCATCCAGTCCTATAATTAGGGGATGGATGAATGGATGGATGTTGTTTGTGACATTGATGTAAGGATTGGTAAGGAGGCTACTGTGGAAAAGGCACTGTCCCATGGCCCCATTCCTTCCTTTATGTCTCTGCTGGAAACACACGTTTTCTGTGAGGCTTCGGGACCTGACAGATGCTATTGGTCAACTTAAAGTGCAGAGGGAGGTGTCTCCATGCAGCAAGTGATCCTTACCCCATCTTCTTTGAATTCACACTGGCTGATGTCGCGTTTCTCTTTTACCGGGCACACTGTCTCTTTAACAGTGAATGTCAGCGGCTGGATAGTTTTTGAAGACACGTCCTAAGAAGAAATTCAATGAAAGAACAAAATAAACATTCACTGTGAGCAACAAGGCACCAGGCTCCACTTTGGCCTTGTAATTATTTTCTATTCTATTACAGTATTGCCCAGAGGCCTAGACTGGCATCAGATCCGCATTGTGCTAGGAGCTGTTCAAACACATACGCAGATGAGGCCCTTATGCAAAAAGATTCCAGTCTAAGCAGAATGTAAGTATTGACTTGTTCTAGTCCAGTGGTTCTCAGACTTATTTGATCGCACCTCCCTTCTTCGTATCTATAGTCATTTATCTCTCCCCGCTCTCCCGCCACTCAAATACACAGACTGCTTCCCAGGGGGTCAGAGAGCAGCGGCTGCGGGGTGGGCGTCCAGCTCTGTAGGCAGCGCCCCGCCAGCAGCAGCGCAGAATAAGGGTGGGGTGGCAATGTGAAATATCACTTTTCACAGCACACTTAGTGTCCCGTTGCCACTCTTACTTCTGCACTGCTGCTGTTACCCCGGGGCTGACAGCCAGGTCCCCACTGCCCAGTGCTGACAACCGGAGCCCTGCCATTGCCTCCAGGTGAGTGATTGCGGGACGGGGAAAAGAACCCAAGCCTGGGCTGTCTCCTGGTGAGGGATTGGGGGGATGGGAGGGAGAGCCTGGGTGGCAGGATTCTGGCAGTGACTGACTCAGGGCAGCGGCATTCAGGCCGTGACTGTCCCAGGGAGGCGGGGCCTCTGGCTGTCAGCCCCAGAGTGGCAGGACTCCATCTCTTCCCTTTATCCCCTCCCACCACCGCCTGGGTGTGCACGGCCCTTCTGCATGAGCCCAATCCGCCAGGGCTGACAGTATGTATTTGTACAGCACCTAGCACAATGGGGCCATGGTCTTGGCTGGAACCTGTAGATGCTGCTGGGATATAAATAATATATCAATTCGGTCCCTCCAGGAAGAATAGTGCCCAGCGCTTTGTTGCCACTTAATAAATAATGACAATAAGGGATTATCAAATGTCTTTCCATTAAATCTGTCTTCTACATATTACTAAATTTGAATTCTCTGCATAAGGAGACCCAGGGAGGCATTTAATTCAAATAATTTTTCCTCTTAAACCTTTTTAAACCTTCCAAACTCCATGCCTTTAATGACCAATAATCAGTATTTATTTGTAAAGGCTCAGAACCCAGAAAAAAAAAAAAACAAGTGTATTACTTTAAGAAGACTCAAGAATTGTGAGCCCATTGCATGATTTTTTCAGGGCTGACTCATTCTCTTTGAACACTTATGCTGGCCACCGCCTTTGTGCCAGGCGCTGTACAAACACAGAGTAAGACGGTCCCTGCCCCAAATTGCTCAGAGTATAATTCAAATGGAAAACATGCTCTGCCTGCTGTATCTGAATGAATTGCTGCTCTCAGGCCCTTCCTCTGCAGCGGCACCAGGAAGCTGCTGTGTGGTAATACAGGGAAATAGCTGTCTGGCTGCTACCCGTCCCTGCACATATTTCACACCCTCTTTATAACCAATTTTGGCCATGCTGCTTTCAGTGACTTGAGTTGGCTGGTCTATAAATTCCCTGTCATTCCCCTTCCCCTAACCGCTGCCTACTTGGATTGTGAGCAGAAACTGTCTTTCATGAGTGCCTGGAGGGTACCTAGCCCATAGCCAGCACCACCAGAAATCAGCCCTGGCTAATAACAGCAAGGGTGCAAATACCAGACTGTAGGTACAGGAGTCTAGCATCAGAGGCCAGCGATTTCCCATTGACCTGCTCTATGAGCTCAAGCGGCATCGAATATACACAGGCCACAAAGCGATTCCCCAGGTCACTCACCCAGTCTGGCTGCGGCTCAGCTTCCAGGAGCCGGTAGGCCAGTGTTATATCTGGATCTTGGTTGTAGATCTGAACTGCAGCTAAAACCGCATCCTCGTGGCTTGGCAGAGGGGATGATGATGGCGCAGGGGCTGCTGTGACCGCCCCGACAATCAGCAGGACTTTCAGGCAGGTCTCCATCCTGTGCCCTGTGGGATTCAGTGAGAGCTGGGTGGACAACCCTGTCCCTCCCGGGGAAAGCCCTTTTATACGCTGACTCCTCTGTATGGGCTAGTGCCTTATTGGCTGCCTGGTTTGGTCCTCCTTTTACCAGTGGCTTTTCCCCATCCATCTGCAGGGCTTTTCCATTGGCTACCCTCCGGGGCAGGCACAGAGGGGAGGTTGGTAAGAGGAAAAGGAGGATTTTTTCAAATCAGTTGCTGAAATGATGTGCATCAATTGCAAAACAACCCATGGTAGTGGGTAGGGGGTGTCCAGAGCCCCCTGTATTGGGAAAGGCTGAGCTACGTGTCTTAATTCTGTTGGGCCAGATCCTCATCTGGTATAGCTGCCATATCTCCATTGGCTTTCATGGATCTACACTGATTTACATGGATAGAAGACCTGTCCCCTAAAGTCCAGACAACCAGAGCTTTACCCAACAGCTCTGTCCAGAAATCACACAACAAGCGTTCCCCTAGAGCCTGTCAGTAGGCCCAGGTCGTTGTTTTTGATGGTGCCACCACTAAATCCAAGGGGACTGTACAGTGCATCAGCAATGGATAACCACACACCAGACTGCTCCTGACAGGCCAACCTGCTCTTTTGTATCCCTAGCAATGGGGCTCCCTCGTATCCAATAGGAGGACCCTGTTACAAAGCCTGAGAGATTTTTCTACCATGAAGTCTTCCTATGAGTCAGCCTAACCCATCCTTTCTTAATGTTATCCCATTGCTCCTAGTCATACCCCTAGCCTCCTTTCCAAATGTTTCCCCCTCTCACGGGGTTAAGTCCTTTGTAGGCTGCTATCCTTTTTTCATTATCCTGTATTCACAGTTGGCCAATTTCCAGTGCACGTGGCTGTGTCCCTACCCAAGAAAAGTTGAATTAATTTTGAGAGTCTGATTTCATGAGGCACTGTCTCAAATGTGTTACTAAAAGCCAGTTATATCCTATCAGCCACTTCCTCTTCATCCACTGGTCCTGCAGTTCTGTCAAGCACCATCAAACTATCAGATCTCTTCTGTGTGCTTCGAGCACGTTCTCTGTGTCCTCTGAGTGGGGCTTTCCCAATACTTTCCCTCCTACATAAAATACAGTAAATAGTGTGGACGGTATTCCTGGCTGTGAAGTCCCCTTCATCAGGATTCTGCTGCGGGATAAGACCAGGAAGTCTCAGGATTCTTTCTTCAGCTCATTTCTTGCACATTCTGGCTGACTGTTTAGCTACGGTTTGGTAATCCAGGCAGGACGGTTGGGGTTTGTAACTGACAATTCCATCCCTCCCTGTGTGGTATGTGAATTAAAGCTGGTGCTGCGTCACGTGGGGTTGGGTAGCAGTGCGCTCGTACCACTTACTTCTCCATAATCACAAAATCATATTTTGTCGAGCTGAAATTTCCCTCTCAGCCTAGGCAGTGCCTCTTGCATGTGTCCCCTAGGGTATAGCTTGATGCAGAGTTGTACTTGGTCACAGTTTGGATTTTGATGACTTGGTCATTATTTTGCAAACTCTGTCAACTCCATGAGTGACTTCCAGCAAGTCACTTTATCTGTCTGAGGCTCAGTTCCCCATCTGTGAATAGCGATCCTTACTTTCTCCCACTCTTCCTCCATGTGGCCTGTTTAGATTGAACACTCATAAACACACTGTTTAGATTGAACACTCTCCTGTCCTATGTGTATGTAACCCTTCTGCCTGACAGAGTTGGCAGCAACAAGGGCCAGGTTCAGTAATCTAGGAGTTCCATTCCAATAACACAATGCAAAACCAGCTTGAGCCCCCACCCAGTGACCTGGGACAAATATATACCACCCCCGCTGGGTGCCTCCAAGAGGCAATACTTCCCCTCTCGCAAGCACATAGTCTGAGTGTAGCAAAAAGCCTTTTAATAACAGAGAGAAACAATGTGGCATTATGTTGGGGAAACACCACCAACAGGATTCATAACACAACCCATGAGCAAAAAAACCCACCCAAAGCAAATTGGGGCATGTCCTTTCCCTTTGGTTCTTGAGTCCAGCAACCCAAAATCACCCAAAGTCCCAAAAGTCCAAAGACCCAAAAGTCTCTGTCCCTGGTCAGGGCAGCCCCAGAGTTCAAAAGTTTATCTACAGAGTTTTACCTCCCAACCTGGGTGGAGATTGGGGGGCGGGGGGAGTTAAGGGGCATCTTACGTGGTCCAAAGCTGATGGCCCCACCTCTCAAAGTGGCTCCGCTCTGCCAGCCGCCCCACAAACTTCTCTGCTCCACCAGGCGCTCCGCTCGCCGTCCCACAAACTGCTCTGCTCCACCAGCCGTCCCGCAAATTGCTCCACCATATATCTTCAGGCTCCCCCACTACTTCACACAACACTCAGTGATTTCAGCTTTTAGTAAGTTTAGCTCTTTTGTGATTTTAGCTTGTAGTAGGGGAGCCTCAGTGCTGGTGCACCATTATCCCAAAGTGAATTCAGCTCAGCAGCCTGTAACTAGATTCCTAATGGAATCAAAATTAGCTCTGATATTCCACAGCGGTAAGAGAAGAAAGTGCAATTAGCATATAAGGCCCTCACCAGGGGGCCTATGCCATCAAGCATTAATACCTGTCCCCAACCTATCTCAATTCACAGAGTTTTGGAACCCATGTCCCTTGCCTAGTGAGTGCTACTTAGTTGATGGCGAGTCCCTCCACCATAACAAAAGGCCAAGTACAGTTCCACTGTCCTTGATTCCCATAATCAGGGTAATAACAATTTATTCTTCCTGCCCCAATAACAGAGACACTGGGGATCCCACAGCAGCCAAAGTGACCATTTGGGCAGCTATGGCCTCATTCTAGGCGGGGTGGGTGTGCCTATGCAAATGAGATCAGCCCCTGAAGTTCTTTTCCACAACTTGCTACACCTCACCACCAGATGTCAGGGTGGAGCTCATCCTGACTGCTTACATGTGCGTACAGCGCTTAGCATAATAGACCTTGGTTGGTGTGTGTAGGTGCTAGCGTCCTATGAATAAGAAGACTGAGGTGCATGGCGGTGAAGAATTCAGCTCCTAGTATTTATCTCCGGGCACTCCATTGAATAGTGGTTGCTCTGAGAGTCCCACTGCAGCTCTGTTGGAACCCCAAGGTTTGGCACTGCTCAGCCAAGGGGCCTGCAAACATTTGCCGTCTCCTTCTTGAGGGTGCATCTGTAACAAGATGTTGCTTTTGTATCTGTCAGATGTCCCCCTGCTTTCTCCTTGCAGCTTTCCAGCACAAACCTGATCACTGAACCCTGCTTATCCCAACACTCCTGCTTAAGTGAAATGTGCGGGGTTCTTCTCGGTTTGCCTTGTGTTACCAGCGTGTCTGCACTGCAGTGAAATCCTCTGAGCACGGAGCACAGGCTCTTCCGTCTGCAGCACAACCTGCCCTTGGGAAACTGACCAGCATTTATCCCTCCTGGCTGTCCAGGTCCCTCAAGCAGCTCTTTCTCCAGACCTCATTGGCATATCCTCCCTGTATGCCCAGTCCACCAGATCTGGAGGGAAGCTGCCTCCTTCATAGCCAGCCAGCACCTCACTCCTGTGTCCCCACTCCCCAGATCCTGGAATCCAGCCTCTCTCTCCAGGGCTAACCAGTATTGATTCCAACACAATCCTCACCTCTCGTACGGTCCCCACAACCATGCCATGCAGCAGGCTCCTCCAGAACTCCCCAGCTCACTTCTTTGGAAGAGCCAGGGAGCTGCCCCTGCAGGCCTTGAACTCTGTTGCCAGAGTTTGGAGGATCTGGAGCACACAGATAGAAGCCTCAGATTTCAGGAATCCCCACTTGTTTTCATAGAGCTTTGTGTGTCCTCCTGAAGCCTTTAGCTAATGAGAGACCCCTAGTTTGCATGAAATGCTTTTAAGACAGGTTGGTTTAAAGGGGACCATGGGGCCATCCCAGTGCAGGCTGGCCTTAAAGACTGCCCTCATCATTGGTGGCTACCAGCCAAGTCCAGGCTTCATTCCTGGATACGGTGCTTGGCGCAATGGGACTCTGATACCGGCACTGAATGGGGGCTGCTGTGATGCAAATCACTGATAATAAGTAATTTTGCCATGAATTTTTCCCTAGAAACAGCTCTTTCGAGTTTTCAAATACCCTGTGTCCGTCACACACACAATACAGATATCTCAGAACACTACACACCTGTTGTGACTCACACATGTGTGTTGTGTCCTCTTGTGTTGGCCAGTCTGTGATTTACCTTTAGGAGAACTAAAGCGCCTTTCCTTTCTCGGGGTACACTTTCATTAGAGGAGACAAAGATAAATGGCATTTCTGTGCCTGGAACTCCCTGAAATGGAGATTATAATATTTCTCTAGACCTGGGTCTCTGAAGTGTTGGGAGGGTTTGTGACGGTGCCCCCCATAAGGCTTTACGGAAATATGCTTATGAATGTATAAATGACATAACTAGAATATGTTTCATGCTACGTGTGCCATGTAACATATCTCTGTAGAGGTTATGATCTACTGAATCTATTAATCCTATTTGTATGCATGTGTCATTTTTGTATGCGAAGTTCTGAATATTGGCTGCTTACTGGCTTGATTTTTAAGTAGCCTTTGTAAAGCATTTGGTCAGCTTCTTGAGAAAGGAATGTGCAAATTAAGTGCCCAATCAAGAAGCACTTAAGGGACAATGGATCTTGGAAGGCTCCAATCCACATAAGAAGTCTACATGAAGACGTTCAAGGTAGCAGATAAGCAATGGCTTCTGCCTGTAAAAACGGAGTCATGCATGGATATGTGACTCCAAAATGAGTCATGCATGGATATGCGACTCCAGAACTCCATCTTGGAGCTGGACTTTGCACTTTGAGAGAGGAGGGGGTCTCCACCCACAAGAAAAAGTCTATTTAAAGCTGTGGGAGACCCCTCCATTTTGTCTTCAGCTTGCTCAAGAGACGGCCTCTCCACCCCCAAGGATTCCTGAAAGAAACTGGAACAAAGGACAGAAACTACAAGAGGTGTGAGTGATTGCTGGACCCCGACTAGAAGGAGACTAGTCTGTAAAAGGAAGCTCACTGGAATTCCTCTAAGGGTGAGGTTTTATCTGTATTCAGTTTTTTTACTGTATTAGACATAGACTTGTGTGTTTTGTTTTATTTTGCTTGGTAATTCACTTTGTTCTGTCTGTTAGTACTTGGAACCACTTAAATCCTACTTTCTGTATTTAATAAAATCACTTTTTACTTATTAAGTAACCCAGGGTATGTATTAATACCCGGGGCTGGGGGGGGGGCGCAAACAGCTGTGCATATCTCTCTATCAGTGTTATAGACGGCAAACAATTTATGAGTTTATCCTGTATAAGCTTTATACAGGGTAAAAGAGATTTATTTGGGGTTTGGATCCCATTGGGAGTTGGGCAACTGAGTGTTAAAGACAGGAACACTTCTTAAGCTGCTTTCAGTTTAAGCCTGCAGCTTTGGGGCACGTGGTTCAGACCCTGGGTCTGTGCTGGAGCAGGCTGGCATGTCTGGCTCAACAAGACGGGGTGCTGGGGTCCCAGGCTGGCAGGGAAAGCAGGGGCAGAAGTAGTCTTGGCACTTCCCAAGTGGATTTCTGTGATCGAACCCATCACAGGGTTAATGAGACAATGTCTGAGTAAAATGTAATATACATTCTGCTATTAGAGCAAAGTACTTCGACCTGAAAGAGCTAAGGACAGAGGCTATTCAGAATGGGTCACCCGCTCCCAACGACACAGCACTGTAACGTTATGTCAGCTGCAGGTTTGCTTCCCAAATGCTATGGTATTTCTTTGTGAATGCAGGAAATAGAAGTTAGTTGGGTAACACCCCCAGCAGTTTGCTCACTGGAATAAAGTTTCTAGTCCATTTCTTTGCTGGGCTAAGTAGAACCCCAATTCCCCAGTATTGTGCAGACAGACAGACACTGGCACCCGTGTGGCACCCCATTCTGTCTTCATTGGGGTGCATGTGGGCACAGGGTTCTGTCCTTTAGAATAACTGCAGATTTGGGGCTTAAAAGTTGGAGTGCTTGTACTGTTCAGAGTAGAAATATGGTGCATTTTTTAATAGTGACGGTAATTGACCACGGGAACAATTTACCTCGGGATGTTCTGGATTCTGCATCACTTGCAGGCTTTCAGTCAGGACTGGATCTCTTTCTAAAAGAGATGCTCTCACTCAAATGTAAGCTACAGGCTTGAGGCAGAAATGATTGGCTGAGGTTCTTTGGCCTGTCCTATTTTCTGCAGCAGGTCGGACTAGATGACCACAATTGTCCCTGGCAGCCTTAACAACTATGACTGTATGAAAACTATGAAGGTCGGCAGCAACGCTTCAGTTACATATTTAATGTGGTTCTGTCAAGGCTGATTCCCCACTCTGGCAGTTCGAGTGCAGAAGGTGGGGGCCCGCAAGGATTTTTAAAAATTAATACTTACCACTCCAGGCTTGTATTAAACTCCCAGGTAAAAGTGGAATCTCCTTCCTTTGAAGTTTTTAAGGTCAGGCTTGACAAAGCCCAGGTTGGAATGATTTAGTTGGGGATTGGTCCTGCTTTGAGCAGGGGGAGGGTCTAGATACCCGCCTGAAGTCCCTTCCAGCCCTGTTATTCTATGATTGTATGATTCCCAAGGTTACAGCTTTTCTCTGACATTGGCTTGGGAAACACTGCCACCACCCAAATGGAAAACCCTTTTTTGAAACCCAGGAAGGCGCACTTGGGAATTCCTTCCTGTGGGGTACCCTGCAGCCCTTTCACACATACCCCTCCAGGGAAGAGCTGAGAAAGAAAACAAAGGAAATTAGCTGTTGCCACCAGCTAATTAAACAGCATATGCATAAACCTCTTCGGACACCAAAAATCCAGTCCTGTTCTTTAAAAAGGTAAATTTTATTAAAAACAAAAAGAAAGACATACATCTGGAACTTAGGCTTTTGCTAGATTTTAAAAGAGCAATTCCAAAAATTAAGCACCCAAAATAACTTTCTTGGGGTTCAGCTTAAAGGTTACAAGCATACAAAAGCATCTGGGGTTAGCACAGAGGAGTCCACAAGCCAATAAGAAATAAAAGAAATAACCCTAATCGCGTTTTCCCCCCTTTCCTCATAGGTCAGGTTTTCTAAACCTTTTATCATTTTGGTTACTCTCTTCTGGTCTCTCTCCAATTTGTTATGTATTTTTTAAAGTGTGGCCCCCACAACTAGACACGGCACTCCAGCTGGGGTCTCACCCGTGCCCAGTAGAATGGAACAATGATCTCCTGGGTCTTACATATGACATATCTCTTAAGACACCCCAGAATGATGTTAAGCTTTTTCAAAATAGCATCCCGTCATTGGCTCATACTCAGTTTCTGATCTACCGTAGCCCTGAGATTCATTTCTGCAGTATTGCCACCTAGTCAGTCATTCCCCATTATGTATTTGTGCAGTTGATTTATTCTTCCTTGGTGTTGCACTTGGACTTGTCTTTATTGAGTATTATTTTGTTGATCTCAAAAAAGTTCTCCAATTGATCAAGGTGATTTTGAATTTTAATCCTGTCCTGCAAAATGCTCGTAATCCCGCTCAGCTTGATGGCCTCTGCAAATTTCATAAGCATACTCTCCACTCAGTTATCCACCTCATTAATGAAAATATTGAATAGTAACGCCTGCAGGACAGACTACTGGAGACCCCATTAAATACACCCTCCCAGTTTGACAGTGAACATTCATAACTACTGTTTGAGAATGTTTTTTTCAACCGTTGTAGAACCCACCTCTAAGTATTTCATCTTCACAACTTTTCTCTCAATTGCTTGTGTGGGACTGTGTCAAAAGCTTTACTAAAATCAAGAAATAGGACATCTATTGCTTCACCCTTCATCTACTACTCATCATTCTGTTCTATTCTAGGCTCTTACACATGGATTGTTTAATGGTCTCTTTGAGTAACTTTCCAGGTATCGAAGTTAGGCTGACTATCTGTAATTCCTCAGGTCCTCTTTCTTCCCTTTCTTAAAGAGAAAGTTTAATGTTAAAAGAGTTTAAGTTTAAAGAGAAATGTTTTCCCTTCTGTAGTCCTCTGGGACCACACCCATCCTCCATGAATTCCAGAAGATAATCACTACGGGTTCAAAGATTGCTTCATCTACTTCCTTAAGTATGCTAGGGTGAATGGCGTACAGCCTTGCCAACTTGAATACATCTAACTTATTTCAATATTTTATCTGTTTTTCCCTATTCTGGCTTGTGTTCCTTCCCCCTTCTTGTGAAGCACCTGGTCACAATCAACTCTTTTAGTGAAGACTGAAGTAAAATAGGCATCAACCTGCTCAGCCTTCTTGATATCGTCTGTTATTAGCTCTCCTTCCCTCTTACGTAGCAGACCTACACTTTCCTTTGTCTTACCCTTGCTCCTAATGTATTTATAGAACCTCTTCTTATTGCCTGGTATGTCCTTGCTAGGTGTAACTTATTTTATATCTTAGCATTCCTGGTTTTTTCCCTACATTCTTGGCTTGTTCTTTTCTACTCATCCGTAGCAATTTGTCCCTGTTTCCACTTGATAATGTTCAGGTCACTAAAGAGTGCCTGATGCAGCCGTATTGGCCTCTCAGGAGGCTTCATGTCATTCATGACTCCAAATTGATAGATTTTTAAGGCTGGAGCATAAGGGCGGCAGAATCAAGTTTGTTGTCAGGCCAAAGAGCTCGAGGGTTTTCAGTCTGATGGAATCTGTACCTTTAATGACCCGGCTTTGGGATTTTGTCCCTGTGGGTTTGTGCACAGGAAGGTGGGAAGGGAGCTGTGGGGTCCTCTTTCATGATCAACACCACGCTGAAAGCTGTGCAAGGAGCCTGAACTCTACGGGTGTGCCTGGTTGGGAGAAACCTTGGGGCAGCCCCATCATGTTCTTTCGGGGAAAATTCACCCCTTGGCAGACGGGCTGCAAAGGGACCTGAGCACCATCAAGCCTTTAACACAGGACATTGTCAGGCCCTCCTTCCTGGAGTGTACTAAACCATCAGGGAGTGATTTCTTTGGGTGTTATGGGCTACCTGTCTCATAGAACCAAGAGGGCAAAGGGTGTTACCCACTTTCTAGATGGAACCTGCAGTAAATCAGGGAGGCTAAAGCACTGCATGCCCTGAGTGCTAAATTTTCCAAAGTGACAATTGATTTTGGGTGTCTCAAAACTTAGAGAGACTTTCAAAGGGGCCACATTTTCGGAGGGCAGCTGCTCAGCACTTTCTGAAAACCAGGCCCCTTTGAGGACATCCCGTGTTGGGCACCCATAGTTGCTAGTCACTTTTAACAAGTTGGGCCTTAGTCTCTGGATCTCTGCTGCAATAGGGCAGGGGTTGGGTCTCTTTAATGAGGATGGTGTGTGACTCCTAGTTGGGGGTTTTCATTGGCCAGTAGCAAAATCAGGTGATTCACTCTGGTTCATGTCCCTAATCTCCTCCCACAATATGGAAGCAGAGGACAAGAGTTTAGGTTTGCAGAATGGCAATTTATTACGCACAGGAGCCCTGGTGAGCAGCATTGCAACAGCTGCTAAGCGGCGGATAGAAGCAGACACTCGGAAGCTGTTGAGATTGTTATGAGCCTGGCTTCCGATGGTGCTTCCAGCGGAGGAGAAATGGAGCCACAGCTGGGTCTGGCAGCATCGGCTCGCTTTCATCTCCTCTCTTTCTGGATCTTCTTAGCCAAGGGCGATACCTATACCGGCACGAATGATTTTCCCTTTATGTCGACGAAGAAACCTGCCAGCTCCTCTCCAGAATCTTTTCCAGCGGCCCCGTGTGACGATATTAGGCTAGAGAGAAAAGAAGTCAGGGTTAGCATCTCCACGCAGACTGAAACTGGCTCCTACAGCTCAGGGAATGTTACTTTGTTCTCTCTTGTGTTTCATTTGTTATTAGCAATGACTAGAAGCCCCAACTTTGAGGAGGGCTGCGGTAGTTGCTGTAACACACGCACAGTGGGCGACAGTCTCTGCCCCAAGGGGATTACAGCCGAGATAGACAGAGGGGTAAAGGGTGAGGGGTGAGAGCGTGACATGCCTGAGGTCACACAGCTGGTCAGTAGCAGAGCAGGAAGTAGAGCCCAGGTCTCCTGAGTCCCAGTCCAGTGCCCTCTCCCCTGGAGCACATGGCCTCTCCAGAACAACAGAGAGCATCCGACCAGTGTCACTGTGGGCCTAGGTGGCTAGTGGGGGAGAGGAGTAGCCTTCAGGAGCGAGTGTTCCCGTTGGACTCTGGACAGGGGGTGACATCGCTCTGTGGCTCTGAGGGAGGGGCAGGAGCTTGCCTGCTGGGGGGACAGTGTGCTAGGGTGGTGCCATTGAAGGCACAGGATTATAGACTCAGCCCTTATCCCCTCGCCCTTTACTGTCTGTAACCCTTACGCCCACCTTGGGCAGGTCCCTGCTGTAGAGCAAGAAGAAAGGGCCATGCCTGGGGCCTTTTGTCTGCTGTGTGGGACCGGGGGCCATTCAGTGTCTGCATCATACAACGTATTTAAACGTCAATGCCAAACAAAGGCAGGTGGTGAGGATCCTCCCCAGGCCCCCCTGCCCTTGCCCCGCTCCCAGGCACCGTCTGGAGGTTTAGGTTTCTTATGTATCCCAGGGAGATTCGAATTTCCTTCCCGCGGTTCTGCTGGCAGCTGCAGGGTTCCACCTCCAGGCTCATGGGGCAGGCGGCCTTTGCCAGCTCACTGCCAGCAGGTGGAGCTGGACACTTGTTCTGGGAACACTTGTGCAGTGTGAAATACCTGGCCAGGATCTCAGCGAGGGAAACCCTTAGCCCTGCCTCAGCCCAGCTGCGAGCAGAGAGGAGGCCGTCTCGGGCACTCACCTCCTCAGATGCCTCCTCGCATTTGATAATGACGGAAGCAGGGTCCTGTTCAGTGGAGAAGAATCCAGAGCAGTCTTTGACCAGCTGTAAAGGAGAGAAAAGAGACCTCAGCATCTTACTGTCAGGGAGCGCTAACGCTCAGGCCTCTTGCATGTGGAGACCTGCTTCCCAGGGTGGGTTGGTCACAAGTTAAAGAGGACGTTGGGAGGCTCAGTCTTCGGCCTGATTTGGACATCACCCTGGATCAGGACCCCATTGCGAGAGGAACTGTACAAACACAGACCAGAAAGATGATCCCTGCCCTGAGGAGCTTTCAATCTAAGTAGCCTTTGCTCATGTTCAATAGTTCCTTACTTTGCGAGCAGTCACTTTGCGATTCCTTGTGTACTCCAGATGAGTGAGAGGGGCCCACAGAGAACAGCATATGGGTAAATGTAGATATAGACAAGGAGAGAATGAGCCAAAATCTGTACTCAGTTGAGCCAAGTGAAGCAGGATTTCTGTTAGGACAGAGCATACCTATAGAATTGGAAGCTTGGACGTGCAGTTAAAGCACTGGGCTGCCATTCGGGAGACCTGGGTGGAATTCCCCACTCTGCCACTGTCCTGGTGTGTCACCTTGAGTGAGTCACATCACCCACCAGTGAGACGGGGATAAGAGCACTCCCTCTCGGCCAGCCTGTCTCTGTCTGGTCTATTTAGATTGTGAACTCTTTGGGGCGAAGCAGGGACTGTCTGAGTTTATGCAACACTTGGCACCATGCGGCCCTGATCTCATTAGGAACGTCAGTGCACCATGAATAATATTTTACACGAGCTGCATCCCCTTCTCCTTTTGACTTCAGTGAGGGTTCCCCGGTAGAACGGTGCCCCAGCTGACAACAGCAAACTAGAGATTAAAAACCATCCAGTCCTATAATTAGGGGATGGATGAATGGATGGATGTTGTTTGTGACATTGATGTAAGGATTGGTAAGGAGGCTACTGTGGAAAAGGCACTGTCCCATGGCCCCATTCCTTCCTTTATGTCTCTGCTGGAAACACACGTTTTCTGTGAGGCTTCAGGACCTGACAGATGCTATTGGTCAACTTAAAGTGCAGAGGGAGGTGTCTCCATGCAGCAAGTGATCCTTACCCCATCTTCTTTGAATTCACACTGGCTGATGTCGCGTTTCTCTTTTACCGGGCACACTGTCTCTTGAACAGTGAATGTCAGCGGCTGGATAGTTTTTGAAGACACGTCCTAAGAAGAAATTCAATGAAAGAACAAAATAAACATTCACTGTGACCAACAAGGCACCAGGCTCCACTTTGGCCTTGTAATTATTTTCTATTCTATTACAGTATTGCCCAGAGGCCTAGACTGGCATCAGATCCGCATTGTGCTAGGAGCTGCTCAAACACATACGCAGATGAGGCCCTTATGCAAAAAGATTCCAGTCTAAGCAGAATGTAAGTATTGACTTGTTCTAGTCCAGTGGTTCTCAAACTTATTTGATCGCACCCCCCTTCTTCGTATCTATAGTCATTTATCTCTCCCCCCTCTCCCGCCACTCAAATACACAGACTGCTTCCCAGGGGGTCAGAGAGCAGCGGCTGCGGGGTGGGCGTCCAGCTCTGTAGGCAGCGCCCCGCCAGCAGCAGTGCAGAATAAGGGTGGGGTGGCAATGTGAAATATCACTTTTCACAGCACACTTAGTGTCCCGTTGCCACTCTTACTTCTGCACTGCTGCTGTTACCCTGGGGCTGACAGCCAGGTCCCCACTGCCCAGTGCTGACAACCGGAGCCCTGCCATTGCCTCCAGGTGAGTGATTGCGGGACGGGGAAAAGAACCCAAGCCTGGGCTGTCTCCTGGTGAGGGATTGGGGGGATGGGAGGGAGAGCCTGGGTGGCAGGATTCTGGCAGTGACTGACTCGGGGCATCGGCATTCAGGCCGTGACTGTCCCAGGGAGGCAGGGCCTCTGGCTGTCAGCCCCAGAATGGCAGGACTCCATCTGTTCCCTTTATCCCCTCCCACCACTGCCTGGGTGTGCACGGCCATTCTGCATGAGCCCAATCCGCCAGGGCTGACAGTATGTATTTGTACAGCACCTAGCACAATGGGGCCATGGTCTTGGCTGGAACCTGTAGATGCTGCTGGGATATAAATAATATATCAATTCGGTCCCTCCAGGAAGAATAGTGCCCAGCGCTTTGTTGCCACTTAATAAATAATGACAATAAGGGATTATCAAATGTCTTTATTTTAAATCTGTCTTCTACATACTACTAAATATGAATTCTCTTCGCAAGGAGACCCAGGGAGGCATTTAATTCAAATAATTTTTCCTCTTAAACCTTTTTAAACCTTCCGAACTCCATTCTTTTAATGACCAATAATCAGTATTTATTTGTAAAGTTTCAGAACCCAGACAAACAAAACAAAACAAGTGTATTACTTTAAGAACACTCAAGAATTGTGAGCCAATTGCATGATTTTTTCAGACTCATTCTCTTTGAACACTTATGCTGGCTACCGCCTTTGTGCCAGGCGCTGTACAAACACAGAGTAAGACGGTCCCTGCCCCGAGTTGCTCAGAGTATAATTCAAATGGAAAACATGCTCTGCCTGCTGTATCTGAATGAACTGCTGCTCTCAGGCCCTTCCTCTGCAGCGGCACCAGGAAGCTGCTGTGTGGTAATACAGGGAAATAGCTGTCTGGCTGCTACCCGTCCCTGCGCATATTTCACTCCCTCTTTATAACCAATTTTGGCCATGCTGCTTTCAGTGACTCGAGTTGGCTGGTCTATAAATTCCCTGTCGTTCCCCTTCCCCTAACCACTGCCTACTTGGATTGTGAGCAGAAACTGTCTTTCATGAGTGCCTGGAGGGTACCTAGCCCATTGCCAGCACCACCAGAAATCAGCCCTGGCTAATAACAGCAAGGGTGCAAATACCAGACTGTAGGTACAGGAGTCTAGCATCAGAGGCCAGCGATTTCCCATTGACCTGCTCTATGAGCTCAAGCGGCATCGAATATACACAGGCCACAAAGCGATTCCCCAGGTCACTCACCCAGTCTGGCTGCGGCTCAGCTTCCAGGAGCCGATAGGCCAGTGTTATATCTGGATCTTGGTTGTAGATCTGAACTGCAGCTAAAACCGCATCCTCGTGGCTTGGCAGAGGGGATGATGATGGCGCGGGGGCTGCTGTGACCGCCCCGACAATCAGCAGGACTTTCAGGCAGGTCTCCATCCTGTGCCCTGTGGGATTCAGTGAGAGCTGGGTGGGCAGCCCTGTCCCTCCCGGGGAAAGCCCTTTTATACGCTGCCTCCTCTGTATAGGCTAGTGCCTCATTGGCTGCCTGCTTCCATCCCCCCTTAACAGGTGACTTTTCCCCATCCATCTGCAGGACGTTTCTATTGGCCACCCTGCTGGAGCAGGCACAGAGGGGAGGTCGGTAAGAGGAAAAGGAGGATTTTTTCAAATAAATTGCTGAAATGGTGTGCACCAATTGCAAAACAACCCATGGTAGTGGGTAGGGGGTGTCCAGGGCCCCCTGTATTGGGAAAGGCTGAGCTACGTGTCTTAATTCTGTTGGGCCAGATCCTCGTCTGGTATAGCTGCCATATCTCCATTGGATTTCATGGATCTACGCTGATTTACGTGAATAGAAGACCTGTCCCCTAAAGTCCAGACAACCAGAGCTTTACCCAACAGCTCTGTCCAGAAATCACACAACAATCATTCCCCTAGAGCCAGTCAGTAGGCCCAGGTCACTGGTTTTGATGGTGCCACCACTAAATCCAGGGGGACTGTACAGTGCATTAACAATGGATAACCACACATCGGACTGCTCCTGACAGGCCAACCTGCTCTTTTGTATCCCTAGCAATGGGGCTCCCTCGTATCCAATAGGAGGACCCTGTTACAAAGCCTGAGAGATTTTTCTACCATGAAAAGAAAAGGAGTACTTGTGGCACCTTAGAGACTAACCAATCAAATAAATTGGTTAGTCTCTAAGGTGCCACAAGTACTCCTTTTCTTTTTGCGAATACAGACTAGCACGGCTGCTACTCTGAAACCTTCTATTATGTAGTCCTCCTGTGAGTCAGTCTAACCCGTCCCTTCTTAATGTTATCCCATTGCTCCTAGTCATACCCCTAGCCCCCTTTCCAAATGTATCCCCCTCTCACGGGGTTAAGTCCTTTGTAGGCTGCTATCCTTTTTTCATTCTCCTGTATTTACAGTTGGCCAATTTTCAGTGCACGTGGCTGTGTCCCTACCAAAGAAAAGTTGAATTAATTTTGAGAGTCTGATTCATGAGAGACTGTCTCAAATGTGTTACTAAAAGCCAGTTATATCCTATCTGCCACTTCCTCTTCATCCACTGGTCCTGCAGTTCTGTCAAGCACCATCAAACTATCGGATCTCTTCTGTGTGCTTCGAGCACGTTCTCTGTGTCCTCTGTGTGGTGCTCTCACAATACTTTCCCTCCTACATAAAATACAGTCAACAGTGTGGACGGTAATCCTGGCTGAGAAGTCCCCTTCATCAGGATTCTGCTGCGGGATAAGAACAGGAAGTCTCAGGATTCTTTCTTCAGCTCATTTCCTGCACATTCTGGCTGACCATTTACTACGGTTTGGTAATCCAGGCAGGACAGTCGGGGTTTGTAACTGACAATTCCATCGCTCCCTGTGCGGTGTGTGAATTAAAGCTGGTGCTGCGTCACGTGGGGTTGGGTGGCAGTGCGCTCGTACCACTTACTTCTCTATCAGTCAGTTGCTAGAAGTTCTTGAAGTGTCTTATAACACTCCCCTATTAGCTCATCTGATCCTTGTGTCATTATAACATTTAATTTACTTATTATAATTATTGTAAAACCATAATCACAAAATCATATTTTGTCCACCTAAAATTTCCCTCTCAGCCTAGGCAGTGCCTCTTGCATGTGCCCCCCTGGGGTACAGCTTGATGCAGAGTTGTACTTGGTCACAGTTTGGATTCTGATGACTGAATTTGGCCATTATTTTGCAAACCCTGTCAACTCCATGTGTGACTTCCCAGCAAGCCACTTTATCTGTCTGAGGCTCAGTTCCCCATCTGTGAATAGCGATCCTTACTTTCTCCCACTCTTCGTCCGTGTGGCCTGTTTAGACTGAACACTCATAAAGGCAAGGACTCTCCTGTTATGTCTGCGTACAGCGCTTAGCATAATAGACCTTGGTTGGTGTGTGTAGGTGCTAGCGTCCTATGAATAAGAAGACTGAGGTGCATGGCGGTGAAGAATTCAGCTCCTAGTATTTATCTCCGGGCACTCCATTGAATAGTGGTTGCTCTGAGAGTCCCGCTGCAGCTCTGTTGCTGCCCCAAGGTTTAGCACTGCTCAGCCAAGGGGCCTGCAAACATTTGCCGTCTCCTTCTTGAGGGTGCATCTGTAACAAGATGTTGCTTTTGTGTCTGTCAGATGTCCCCCTGCTTCCTCCTTGCAGCTTTCCAGCACAAACCTGATCACTGAACCCTGCTTATCCCAACACTCCTGCTTAAGTGAAATGTGCGGGGTTCTTCTTGGTTTGCCCTGTGTTACCAGCGTGTCTGCACTGCAGTGAAATCCTCTGAGCACGGAGCACAGGCTCTTCCGTCTGCAGCACAACCTGCCCTTGGGAAACTGACCAGCATTTATCCCTCCTGGCTGTCCAGGTCCCTCAAGCAGCTCTTTCTCCAGACCTCACTGGCATATCTTCCCTGTATGCCCAGTCCACCAGATCTGGAGGGAAGCTGCCTCCTTCATAGCCAGCCAGCACCTCATTCCTGTGCCCCCATTCCCCAGATCCTGGAATCCAGCCTCTCCCTCCAGGGCCAGCCAGTATTGATTCCAACACAATCCTCACCTCTCATACAGTGCCCACAACCATGCCATGCAGCAGGCTCCTCCAGAACTCCCTAGCTCTCTTCCGTGGAAGAGCGAAGGAGCTGCCCCTGCAGGCCTTGAATGACACAGCACTGTAACATTATGTCAGTTGCAGGTTTCCTTCCCAAATGCTATGGTATTTCTTTGTGAATGCAGGAAATAGAAGTTAGTTGGGTAACACCCCCAGCAGTTTGCTCACTGGAATAAAGTTTCTAGTCCATTTCTTTGCTGGGCTAAGTAGAACCCCAATTCCCCAGTATTGTGCAGACAGACAGACACTGGCACCCGTGTGGCACCCCATTCTGTCTTCATTGGGGTGCATGTGGGCACAGGGTTCTGTCCTTTAGAATAACTGCAGATTTGGGGCTTAAAAGTTGGAGTGCTTGTACTGTTCAGAGTAGAAATATGGTGCATTTTTTAATAGTGACGGTAATTGACCACGGGAACAATTTACCTCGGGATGTTCTGGATTCTGCATCACTTGCAGGCTTTCAGTCAGGACTGGATCTCTTTCTAAAAGAGATGCTCTCACTCAAATGTAAGCTACAGGCTTGAGGCAGAAATGATTGGCTGAGGTTCTTTGGCCTGTCCTATTTTCTGCAGCAGGTCGGACTAGATGACCACAATTGTCCCTGGCAGCCTTAACAACTATGACTGTATGAAAACTATGAAGGTCGGCAGCAACGCTTCAGTTACATATTTAATGTGGTTCTGTCAAGGCTGATTCCCCACTCTGGCAGTTCGAGTGCAGAAGGTGGGGGCCCGCAAGGATTTTTAAAAATTAATACTTACCACTCCAGGCTTGTATTAAACTCCCAGGTAAAAGTGGAATCTCCTTCCTTTGAAGTTTTTAAGGTCAGGCTTGACAAAGCCCAGGTTGGAATGATTTAGTTGGGGATTGGTCCTGCTTTGAGCAGGGGGAGGGTCTAGATACCTCCTGAGGTCCCTTCCAGCCCTGTTAATCTATGATTGTATGATTCCCAAGGTTACAGCTTTTCTCTGACATTGGCTTGGGAAACACTGCCACCACCCAAATGGAAAACCCTTTTTTGAAACCCAGGAAGGTGCACTTGGGAATTCCTTCCTGTGGGGTACCCTGCAGCCCTTTCACACATACCCCTCCAGGGAAGAGCTGAGAAAGAAAACAAAGGAAATTAGCTGTTGCCACCAGCTAATTAAGCAGCATATGCATAAACCTCTTGGGACACCAAAAATCCAATCCTGTTCTTTAAAAAGGTAAATTTTATTAAAAACAAAAAGAAAGACATACATCTGGAACTTAGGGTTTTGCTAGATTTTAAAAGAGCAATTCCAAAAATTAAGCACCCAAAATAACTTTCTTGGGGTTCAACGTAAAGGTTACAAGCATACAAAAGCATCTGGGGTTAGCACAGAGGAGTCCACAAGCCAATAAGAAATAAAAGAAATAACCCTAATCGCATTTTCTGCCCTTTCCTCATAGGTCAGGTTTTCTAAACCTTTTATCATTTTGGTTACTCTCTTCTGGTCTCTCTCCAATTTGTTATGTATTTTTTAAAGTGTGGCCCCCACAACTAGACACGGCACTCCAGCTGGGGTCTCACCCGTGCCCAGTAGAATGGAACAATGATCTCCTGGGTCTTACATATGACATATCTCTTAAGACACCCCAGAATGATGTTAAGCTTTTTCAAAATAGCATCCCGTCATTGGCTCATACTCCGTTTCTGATCTACTGTAGCCCTGAGATTCATTTCTGCAGTATTGCCACCTAGTCAGTCATTCCCCATTATGTATTTGTGCAGTTGATTTATTCTTCCTTGGTGTTGCACTTGGACTTGTCTTTATTGAGTATTATTTTGTTGATCTCAAAAAAGTTCTCCAATTGATCAAGGTGATTTTGAATTTTAATCCTGTCCTGCAAAATGCTGGTAACCCCGCTCAGCTTGATGGCCTCTGCAAATTTCATAAGCGTACTCTCCACTCAGTTATCCACCTCATTAATGAAAATATTGAATAGTAACGGCCGCAGGACAGACTACTGGAGACCCCATTAAATACACCCTCCCAGTTTGACAGTGAACATTCATAACTACTGTTTGAGAATGTTTTTTCAACCGTTGTAGAACCCACCTCTAAGTATTTCATCTTCACAACTTTTCTCTCATTTGCTTGTGTGGGACTGTGTCAAAAGCTTTACTAAAATCAAGAAATAGGACATCTATTGCTTCACCCTTCATCTACTACTCATCATTCTGTTCTATTCTAGGCTCTTACACATGGATTGTTTAGTGGTCTCTTTGAGTAACTTTCCAGGTATCGAAGTTAGGCTGACTATCTGTAATTCCTCAGGTCCTCTTTCTTCCCTTTCTTAAAGAGAAAGTTTAATGTTAAAAGAGTTTAAGTTTAAAGAGAAATGTTTTCCCTTCTGTAGTCCTCTGGGACCACACCCATCCTCCATGAATTCCAGAAGATAATCACTACGGGTTCAAAGATTGCTTCAGCTACTTCCTTAAGTATGCTAGGGTGAATGGCGGACAGCCTTGCCAACTTGAATACATCTAACTTATTTCAATATTTTATCTGTTTTTCCCTATTCTGGCTTGTGTTCCTTCCCCCTTCTTGTGAAGCACCTGGTCACAATCAACTCTTTTAGTGAAGACTGAAGTAAAATAGGCATCAACCTCCTCAGCCTTCTTGATATCGTCTGTTATTAGCTCTCCTTCCCTCTTACGTAGCAGACCTACACTTTCCTTTGTCTTACCCTTGCTCCTAATGTATTTATAGAACCTCTTCTTATTGCCTGGTATGTCCTTGCTAGGTGTAACTTATTTTATATCTTAGCATTCCTGGTTTTTTCCCTACATTCTTGGCTTGTTCTTTTCTACTCATCCGTAGCAATTTGTCCCTGTTTCCACTTGATAATGTTCAGGTCACTAAAGAGTGCCTGATGCAGCCGTATTGGCCTCTCAGGAGGCTTCATGTCATTCATGACTCCAAATTGATAGATTTTTAAGGCTGGAGCATAAGGGCGGCAGAATCAAGTTTGTTGTCAGGCCAAAGAGCTCGAGGGTTTTCAGTCTGATGGAATCTGTACCTTTAATGACCCGGCTTTGGGATTTTGTCCCTGTGGGTTTGTGCACAGGAAGGTGGGAAGGGAGCTGTGGGGTCCTCTTTCATGATCAACACCACGCTGAAAGCTGTGCAAGGAGCCTGAACTCTACGGGTGTGCCTGGTTGGGAGAAACCTTGGGGCAGCCCCATCATGTTCTTTCGGGGAAAATTCACCCCTTGGCAGAAGGGCTGCAAAGGGACCTGAGCACCATCAACCCTTTAACACAGGACATTGTCAGGCCCTCCTTCCTGGAGTGTACTAAACCATCAGGGAGTGATTTCTTTGGGTGTTATGGGCTACCTGTCTCATAGAACCAAGAGGGCAAAGGGCGTTACCCACTTTCTAGATGGAACCTGCAGTAAATCAGGGAGGCTAAAGCACTGCATGCCCTGAGTGCTAAATTTTCCAAAGTGACAATTGATTTTGGGCGTCTCAAAACTTAGAGAGACTTTGAAGGGGCCACATTTTCGGAGGGCAGCTGCTCAGCACTTTCTGAAAACCAGGCCCCTTTGAGGACATCCCGTGTTGGGCACCCATAGTTGCTAGTCACTTTTAACAAGTTGGGCCTTAGTGTCTGGATCTCTGCTGCAATAGGGATAGGGGTTGGGTCTCTTTAATGAGGATGGTGTGTGACTCCTAGTTGGGGGTTTTCATTGGCCAGTAGCAAAATCAGGTGATTCACTATGGTTCATGTCCCTAATCTCCTCCCACAATATGGAAGCAGAGGACAAGAGTTTAGGTTTGCAGAATGGCAATTTATTACGCACAGGAGCCCTGGTGAGCAGCATTGCAACAGCTGCTAAGCGGCGGATAGAAGCAGACACTCGGAAGCTGTTGAGATTGTTATGAGCCTGGCTTCCGATGGTGCTTCCAGCGGAGGAGAAATGGAGCCACAGCTGGGTCTGGCAGCATCGGCTCGCTTTCATCTCCTCTCTTTCTGGATCTTCTTAGCCAAGGGCGATACCTATACCGGCACGAATGATTTTCCCTTTATGTCGACGAAGAAACCTGCCAGCTCTTTTCCTGAATCTACTCCAGCGGCCCCGTGTGACGATATTAGGCTAGAGAGAAAAGAAGTCAGGGTTAGCATCTCCACGCAGACTGAAACTGGCTCCTGCAGCTCAGGGAATGTTACTTTGTTCTCTCTTGTGTTTCATTTGTTATTAGCAATGACTAGAAGCCCCAACTTTGAGGAGGGCTGCGGTAGTTGCTGTAACCCACGCACAGTGGGCGACAGTCTCTGCCCCAAGGGGATTACAGCCGAGATAGACAGAGGGGTAAAGGGTGAGGGGTGAGAGCGTGACATGCCTGAGGTCACACAGCTGGTCAGTAGCAGAGCAGGAAGTAGAGCCCAGGTCTCCTGAGTCCCAGTCCAGTGCCCTCTCCCCTGAAGCACATGGCCTCTCCAGAACAACAGAGAGCATCCGGCCAGTGTCACTGTGGGCCTAGGTGGCTAGTGGGGGAGAGGAGTAGCCTTCAGGAGCGAGTGTTCCCGTTGGACTCTGGACAGGGGGTGACATCGCTCTGTGGCTCTGAGGGAGGGGCAGGAGCTTGCCTGCTGGGGGGACAGTGTGCTAGGGTGGTGCCATTGAAGGCACAGGATTATAGACTCAGCCCTTATCCCCTCGCCCTTTACTGTCTGTAACACTTACACCCACCTTGGGCAGGTCCCTGCTGTAGAGTAAGAAGGAAGGGCCATGCCTGGGGCCTTTTGTCTGCTGTGTGGGACCGGGGGCCATTCAGTGTCTGCATCATACAACGTATTTAAACGTCAATGCCAAACAAAGGCAGATGGTGAGGATCCTCCCCAGAGCCCCCTGCCCTGGCCCCGCTCCCAGGCACCGTCTGGAGCTTTAGGTTTCTTACGTATCCCAGGGAGATTCGAATTTCCTTCCCGCGGTTCTGCTGGCAGCTGCAGGGTTCCACCTCCAGGCTCATGGGGCAGGCGGCCTTTGCCAGCTCACTGCCAGCAGGTGGAGCTGGACACTTGTTCTGGGAACACTTGTGCAGTGTGAAATACCTGGCCAGGATCTCAGCGAGGGAAACCCTTAGCCCTGCCTCAGCCGAGCTGTGAGCAGAGAGGAGGCCGTCTCGGGCACTCACCTCCTCAGATGCCTCCTCGCATTTGATAATGACGGAAGCAGGGTCCTGTTCAGTGGAGAAGAATCCAGAGCAGTCTTTGACCAGCTGTAAAGGAGAGAAAAGAGACCTCAGCATCTTACTGTCAGGGAGCGCTAACGCTCAGGCCTCTTGCATGTGGAGACCTGCTTCCCAGGGTGGGTTGGTCACAAGTTAAAGAGGACGTTGGGAGGCTCAGTCTTCGGCCTGGTTTGGACATCACCCTGGATCAGGACCCCATTGCGAGAGGAACTGTACAAACACAGACCAGAAAGATGATCCCTGCCCTGAGGAGCTTTCAATCTAAGTAGCCTTTGCTCATGTTCAATAGTTCCTTACTTTGCGAGCAGTCACTTTGCGATTCCTTGTGTACTCCAGATGAGTGAGAGGGGCCCACAGAGAACAGCATATGGGTAAATGTAGATATAGACAAGGAGAGAATGAGCCAAAATCTGTACTCAGTTGAGCCAAGTGAAGCAGGATTTCTGTTAGGACAGAGCATACCTATAGAATTGGAAGCATGGACGTGCAGTTAAAGCACTGGGCTGCCATTCGGGAGACCTGGGTGGAATTCCCCACTCTGCCACTGTCCTGGTGTGTCACCTTGAGTGAGTCACATCACCCACCAGTGAGACGGGGATAAGAGCACTCCCTCTCGGCCAGCCTGTCTCTGTCTGGTCTATTTAGATTGTGAACTCTTTGGGGCGAAGCAGGGACTGTCTGAGTTTATGCAACACTTGGCACCATGCGGCCCTGATCTCATTAGGAACGTCAGTGCACCATGAATAATATTTTACACGAGCTGCATCCCCTTCTCCTTTTGACTTCAGTGAGGGTTCCCCGGTAGAACGGTGCCCCAGCTGACAACAGCAAACTAGAGATTAAAAACCATCCAGTCCTATAATGTCCCATGGCCCCATTCTTTCCTTTATGTCTCTGCTGGAAACACACGTTTTCTGTGAGGCTTCAGGACCTGACAGATGCTATTGGTCAACTTAAAGTGCAGAGGGAGGTGTCTCCATGCAGCAAGTGATCCTTACCCCATCTTCTTTGAATTCACACTGGCTGATGTCACGTTTCTCTTTTACCGGGCACACTGTCTCTTGAACAGTGAATGTCAGCGGCTGGATAGTTTTTGAAGACACGTCCTAAGAAGAAATTCAATGAAAGAACAAAATAAACATTCACTGTGACCAACAAGGCACCAGGCTCCACTTTGGCCTTGTAATTATTTTCTATTCTATTACAGTATCGCCAAGAGGCATAGACTGGCATCAGATCCGCATTGTGCTAGGAGCTGCTCAAACACATACGCAGATGAGGCCCTTATGCAAAAAGATTCCAGTCTAAGCAGAATGTAAGTATTGACTTGTTCTAGTCCAGTGGTTCTCAAACTTATTTGATCGCACCCCCCTTCTTCGTATCTATAGTCATTTATCTCTCCCCCCTCTCCCGCCACTCAAATACACAGACTGCTTCCCAGGGGGTCAGAGAGCAGCGGCTGCGGGGTGGGCGTCCAGCTCTGTAGGCAGCACCCCGCCAGCAGCAGCGCAGAATAAGGGTGGGGTGGCAATGCGAAATATCACTTTTCACAGCACACTTAGTGTCCCGTTGCCACTCTTACTTCTGCACTGCTGCTGTTACCCCGGGGCTGACAGCCAGGTCCCCACTGCCCAGTGCTGACAACCGGAGCCCTGCCATTGCCTCCAGGTGAGTCATTGCGGGACGGGGAAAAGAACCCAAGCCTGGGCTGTCTCCTGGTGAGGGACTGGGGGGATGGGAGGGAGAGCCTGGGTGGCAGGATTCTGGCAGTGACTGACTCAGGGCAGCGGCATTCAGACCGTGACTGTCCCAGGGAGGCGGGGCCTCTGGCTGTCAGCCCCAGAGTGGCAGGACTCAATCTCTTCCCTTTATCCCCTCCCACCACTGCCTGGGTGTGCACGGCCATTCTGCATGACGCCCAATCCGCCAGGGCTGACAGTATGTATTTGTACAGCACCTAGCACAATGGGGCCATGGTCTTGGCTGGAACCTGTAGATGCTGCTGGGTTATAAATAATATATCAATTCGGTCCCTCCAGGAAGAATAGTGCCCAGCGCTTTGTTGCCACTTAATAAATAATGACAATACGGGATTATCAAATGTCTTTATTTTAAATCTGTCTTCTACATACTACTAAATATGAATTCTCTTCGCAAGGAGACCCAGGGAGGCATTTAATTCAAATAATTTTTCCTCTTAACCCTTTTTAAACCTTCCAAATTCCATGCCTTTAATGACCAATAATCAGTATTTATTTGTAAAGTTTCAGAACCCAGACAAACAAAACAAAACAAGTGTATTATTTTAAGAACACTCAAGAATTGTGAGCCAATTGCATGATTTTTTCAGGGCAGACTCATTCTCTTTGAACACTTATGCTGGCTACCGCCTTTGTGCCAGGCGCTGTACAAACACAGAGTAAGACGGTCCCTGCCCCGAGTTGCTCAGAGTATAATTCAAATGGAAAACATGCTCTGCCTGCTGTATCTGAATGAACTGCTGCTCTCAGGCCCTTCCTCTGCAGCGGCACCAGGAAGCTGCTGTGTGGTAATACAGGGAAATAGCTGTCTGGCTGCTACCCGTCCCTGCACATATTTCACTCCCTCTTTATAACCAATTTTGGCCATGCTGCTTTCAGTGACTCGAGTTGGCTGGTCTATAAATTCCCTGTCGTTCCCCTTCCCCTAACCACTGCCTACTTGGATTGTGAGCAGAAACTGTCTTTCATGAGTGCCTGGAGGGTACCTAGCCCATAGCCAGCACCACCAGAAATCAGCCCTGGCTAATAACAGCAAGGGTGCAAATACCAGACTGTAGGTACAGGAGTCTAGCATCAGAGGCCAGCGATTTCCCATTGACCTGCTCTATGAGCTCAAGCGGCATCGAATATACACAGGCCACAAAGCGATTCCCCAGGTCACTCACCCAGTCTGGCTGCGGCTCAGCTTCCAGGAGCCGATAGGCCAGTGTTATATCTGGATCTTGGTTGTAGATCTGAACTGCAGCTAAAACCGCATCCTCGTGGCTTGGCAGAGGGGATGATGATGGCGCGGGGGCTGCTGTGACCGCCCCGACAATCAGCAGGACTTTCAGGCAGGTCTCCATCCTGTGCCCTGTGGGATTCAGTGAGAGCTGGGTGGGCAGCCCAATCACCCCTGGGGGAAGCCCTTTTATACGCTGCCTCCTCTGTATGGGCTAGTGCCTCATTGGCTGCCTGCTTCCATCCCCCCTTAACAGGTGACTTTTCCCCATCCATCTGCAGGACGTTTCTATTGGCCACCCTGCTGGAGCAGGCACAGAGGGGAGGTCGGTAAGAGGAAAAGGAGGATTTTTTCAAATAAATTGCTGAAATGGTGTGCACCAATTGCAAAACAACCCATGGTAGTGGGTAGGGGGTGTCCAGGGCCCCCTGTATTGGGAAAGGCTGAGCTACGTGTCTTAATTCTGTTGGGCCAGATCCTCGTCTGGTATAGCTGCCATATCTCCATTGGATTTCATGGATCTACGCTGATTTACATGAATAGAAGACCTGTCCCCTAAAGTCCAGACAACCAGAGCTTTACCCAACAGCTCTGTCCAGAAATCACACAACAATCATTCCCCTAGAGCCAGTCAGTAGGCCCAGGTCACTGGTTTTGATGGTGCCACCACTAAATCCAGGGGGACTGTACAGTGCATTAACAATGGATAACCACACATCGGACTGCTCCTGACAGGCCAACCTGCTCTTTTGTATCCCTAGCAATGGGGCTCCCTCGTATCCAATAGGAGGACCCTGTTACAAAGCCTGAGAGATTTTTCTACCATGAAAAGAAAAGGAGTACTTGTGGCACCTTAGAGACTAACCAATCAAATAAATTGGTTAGTCTCTAAGGTGCCACAAGTACTCCTTTTCTTTTTGCGAATACAGACTAGCACGGCTGCTACTCTGAAACCTTCTATTATGTAGTCCTCCTGTGAGTCAGTCTAACCCGTCCCTTCTTAATGTTATCCCATTGCTCCTAGTCATACCCCTAGCCCCCTTTCCAAATGTATCCCCCTCTCACGGGGTTAAGTCCTTTGTAGGCTGCTATCCTTTTTTCATTCTCCTGTATTTACAGTTGGCCAATTTTCAGTGCACGTGGCTGTGTCCCTACCAAAGAAAAGTTGAATTAATTTTGAGAGTCTGATTTCATGAGGCACTGTCTCAAATGTGTTACTAAAAGCCAGTTATATCCTATCTGCCACTTCCTCTTCATCCACTGGTCCTGCAGTTCTGTCAAGCACCATCAAACTATCGGATCTCTTCTGTGTGCTTCGAGCACGTTCTCTGTGTCCTCTGTGTGGTGCTCTCACAATACTTTCCCTCCTACATAAAATACAGTCAACAGTGTGGACGGTAATCCTGGCTGAGAAGTCCCCTTCATCAGGATTCTGCTGCGGGATAAGAACAGGAAGTCTCAGGATTCTTTCTTCAGCTCATTTCCTGCACATTCTGGCTGACCATTTACTACGGTTTGGTAATCCAGGCAGGACAGTCGGGGTTTGTAACTGACAATTCCATCGCTCCCTGTGCGGTGTGTGAATTAAAGCTGGTGCTGCGTCACGTGGGGTTGGGTGGCAGTGCGCTCGTACCACTTACTTCTCTATCAGTCAGTTGCTAGAAGTTCTTGAAGTGTCTTATAACACTCCCCTATTAGCTCATCTGATCCTTGTGTCATTATAACATTTAATTTACTTATTATAATTATTGTAAAACCATAATCACAAAATCATATTTTGTCCACCTAAAATTTCCCTCTCAGCCTAGGCAGTGCCTCTTGCATGTGCCCCCCTGGGGTACAGCTTGATGCAGAGTTGTACTTGGTCACAGTTTGGATTCTGATGACTGAATTTGGCCATTATTTTGCAAACCCTGTCAACTCCATGTGTGACTTCCCAGCAAGTCACTTTATCTGTCTGAGGCTCAGTTCCCCATCTGTGAATAGCGATCCTTACTTTCTCCCACTCTTCGTCCGTGTGGCCTGTTTAGACTGAACACTCATAAAGGCAAGGACTCTCCTGTTATGTCTGCGTACAGCGCTTAGCATAATAGACCTTGGTTGGTGTGTGTAGGTGCTAGCGTCCTATGAATAAGAAGACTGAGGTGCATGGCGGTGAAGAATTCAGCTCCTAGTATTTATCTCCGGGCACTCCATTGAATAGTGGTTGCTCTGAGAGTCCCACTGCAGCTCTGTTGCTGCCCCAAGGTTTGGCACTGCTCAGCCAAGGGGCCTGCAAACATTTGCCGTCTCCTTCTTGAGGGTGCATCTGTAACAAGATGTTGCTTTTGTATCTGTCAGATGTCCCCCTGCTTTCTCCTTGCAGCTTTCCAGCACAAACCTGATCACTGAACCCTGCTTATCCCAACACTCCTGCTTAACTGAAATGTGCGGGGTTCTTCTCGGTTTGCCCTGTGTTACC
Source organism: Chelonia mydas (assembly GCF_015237465.2). NCBI lineage: Eukaryota > Metazoa > Chordata > Testudines > Cheloniidae > Chelonia > Chelonia mydas. Next base: position 257,789,485 of record NC_057850.1, read on the forward strand.
AGCGTGTCTGCACTGCAGTGAAATCCTCTGAGCACGGAGCACAGGCTCTTCCGTCTGCAGCACAACCTGCCCTTGGGAAACTGACCAGCATTTATCCCTCCTGGCTGTCCAGGTCCCTCAAGCAGCTCTTTCTCCAGACCTCATTGGCATATCCTCCCTGTATGCCCAGTCCACCAGATCTGGAGGGAAGCTGCCTCCTTCATAGCCAGCCAGCACCTCACTCCTGTGTCCCCACTCCCCAGATCCTGGAATCCAGCCTCTCTCTCCAGGGCTAACCAGTATTGATTCCAACACAATCCTCACCTCTCGTACGGTCCCCACAACCATGCCATGCAGCAGGCTCCTCCAGAACTCCCCAGCTCACTTCTTTGGAAGAGCCAGGGAGCTGCCCCTGCAGGCCTTGAACTCTGTTGCCAGAGTTTGGAGGATCTGGAGCACACAGATAGAAGCCTCAGATTTCAGGAATCCCCACTTGTTTTCATAGAGCTTTGTGTGTCCTCCTGAAGCCTTCAGCTAATGAGAGACCCCTAGTTTGCATGAAATGCTTTTAAGACAGGTTGGTTTAAAGGGGACCATGGGGCCATCCCAGTGCAGGCTGGCCTTAAAGACTGCCCTCATCATTGGTGGCTACCAGCCAAGTCCAGGCTTCATTCCTGGATACGGTGCTTGGCGCAATGGGACTCTGATACCGGCACTGAATGGGGGCTGCTGTGATGCAAATCACTGATAATAAGTAATTTTGCCATGAATTTTTCCCTAGAAACAGCTCTTTCGAGTTTTCAAATACCCTGTGTCCGTCACACACACAATACAGATATCTCAGAACACTACACACCTGTTGTGACTCACACATGTGTGTTGTGTCCTCTTGTGTTGGCCAGTCTGTGATTTACCTTTAGGAGAACTAAAGCGCCTTTCCTTTCTCGGGGTATACTTTCATTAGAGGAGACAAAGATAAATGGCATTTCTGTGCCTGGAACTCCCTGAAATGGAGATTATAATATTTCTCTAGACCTGGGTCTCTGAAGTGTTGGGAGGGTTTGTGATGGTGCCCCCCATAAGGCTTTATGGAAATATGCTTATGAATGTATAAATGACATAACTAGAATATGTTTCATGCTACGTGTGCCATGTAACATATCTCTGTAGAGGTTATGATCTACTGAATCTATTAATCCTATTTGTATGCATGTGTCATTTTTGTATTCGAAGTTCTGAATATTGGCTGCTTACTGGCTTGATTTTTAAGTAGCCTTTGTAAAGCATTTGGTCAGCTTCTTGAGAAAGGAATGTGCAAATTAAGTGCCCAATCAAGAAGCACTTAAGGGACAATGGATCTTGGAAGGCTCCAATCCACATAAGAAGTCTACATGAAGACGTTCAAGGTAGCAGATAAGCAATGGCTTCTGCCTGTAAAAACGGAGTCATGCATGGATATGTGACTCCAAAATGAGTCATGCATGGATATGCGACTCCAGAACTCCATCTTGGAGCTGGACTTTGCACTTTGAGAGAGGAGGGGGTCTCCACCCACAAGAAAAAGTCTATTTAAAGCCGTGGGAGACCCCTCCATTTTGTCTTCAGCTTGCTCAAGAGACGGCCTCTCCACCCCCAAGGATTCCTGAAAGAAACTGGAACAAAGGACAGAAACTACAAGAGGTGTGAGTGATTGCTGGACCCCGACTAGAAGGAGACTAGTCTGTAAAAGGAAGCTCACTGGAATTCCTCTAAGGGTGAGGTTTTATCTGTATTCAGTTTTTTTACTGTATTAGACATAGACTTGCGTGTTTTGTTTTATTTTGCTTGGTAATTCACTTTGTTCTGTCTGTTAGTACTTGGAACCACTTAAATCCTACTTTCTGTATTTAATAAAATCACTTTTTACTTATTAAGTAACCCAGGGTATGTATTAATACCCGGGGCTGGGGGGGGGGGCGCAAACAGCTGTGCATATCTCTCTATCAGTGTTATAGACGGCAAACAATTTATGAGTTTATCCTGTATAAGCTTTATACAGGGTAAAAGAGATTTATTTGGGGTTTGGATCCCATTGGGAGTTGGGCAACTGAGTGTTAAAGACAGGAACACTTCTTAAGCTGCTTTCAGTTTAAGCCTGCAGCTTTGGGGCACGTGGTTCAGACCCTGGGTCTGTGCTGGAGCAGGCTGGCATGTCTGGCTCAACAAGACGGGGGGCTGGAGGCCCAGGCTGGCAGGGAAAGCAGGGGCAGAAGTAGTCTTGGCACTTCCCAAGTGGATTTCTGTGATCGAACCCATCACAGGGTTAATGAGACAATGTCTGAGTAAAATGTAATATACATTCTGCTATTAGAGCAAAGTACTTCGACCTGAAAGAGCTAAGGACAGAGGCTATTCAGAATGGGTCACCCGCTCCCAACGACACAGCACTGTAACGTTATGTCAGTTGCAGGTTTGCTTCCCAAATGCTATGGTATTTCTTTGTGAATGCAGGAAATAGAAGTTAGTTGGGTAACACCCCCAGCAGTTTGCTCACTGGAATAAAGTTTCTAGTCCATTTCTTTGCTGGGCTAAGTAGAACCCCAATTCCCCAGTATTGTGCAGACAGACAGACACTGGCACCCGTGTGGCACCCCATTCTGTCTTCATTGGGGTGCATGTGGGCACAGGGTTCTGTCCTTTAGAATAACTGCAGATTTGGGGCTTAAAAGTTGGAGTGCTTGTACTGTTCAGAGTAGAAATATGGTGCATTTTTTAATAGTGACGGTAATTGACCACGGGAACAATTTACCTCGGGATGTTCTGGATTCTGCATCACTTGCAGGCTTTCAGTCAGGACTGGATCTCTTTCTAAAAGAGATGCTCTCACTCAAATGTAAGCTACAGGCTTGAGGCAGAAATGATTGGCTGAGGTTCTTTGGCCTGTCCTATTTTCTGCAGCAGGTCGGACTAGATGACCACAATTGTCCCTGGCAGCCTTAACAACTATGACTGTATGAAAACTATGAAGGTCGGCAGCAACGCTTCAGTTACATATTTAATGTGGTTCTGTCAAGGCTGATTCCCCACTCTGGCAGTTCGAGTGCAGAAGGTGGGGGCCCGCAAGGATTTTTAAAAATTAATACTTACCACTCCAGGCTTGTATTAAACTCCCAGGTAAAAGTGGAATCTCCTTCCTTTGAAGTTTTTAAGGTCAGGCTTGACAAAGCCCAGGTTGGAATGATTTAGTTGGGGATTGGTCCTGCTTTGAGCAGGGGGAGGGTCTAGATACCTCCTGAGGTCCCTTCCAGCCCTGTTAATCTATGATTGTATGATTCCCAAGGTTACAGCTTTTCTCTGACATTGGCTTGGGAAACACTGCCACCACCCAAATGGAAAACCCTTTTTTGAAACCCAGGAAGGTGCACTTGGGAATTCCTTCCTGTGGGGTACCCTGCAGCCCTTTCACACATACCCCTCCAGGGAAGAGCTGAGAAAGAAAACAAAGGAAATTAGCTGTTGCCACCAGCTAATTAAGCAGCATATGCATAAACCTCTTGGGACACCAAAAATCCAATCCTGTTCTTTAAAAAGGTAAATTTTATTAAAAACAAAAAGAAAGACATACATCTGGAACTTAGGCTTTTGCTAGATTTTAAAAGAGGAATTCCAAAAATTAAGCACCCAAAATAACTTTCTTGGGGTTCAACTTAAAGGTTACAAGCATACAAAAGCATCTGGGGTTAGCACAGAGGAGTCCACAAGCCAATAAGAAATAAAAGAAATAACCCTAATCGCGTTTTCCGCCCCTTCCTCATAGGTCAGGTTTTCTAAACCTTTTATCATTTTGGTTACTCTCTTCTGGTCTCTCTCCAATTTGTTATGTATTTTTTAAAGTGTGGCCCCCACAACTAGACACGGCACTCCAGCTGGGGTCTCACCCGTGCCCAGTAGAATGGAACAATGATCTCCTGGGTCTTACATATGACATATCTCTTAAGACACCCCAGAATGATGTTAAGCTTTTTCAAAATAGCATCCCGTCATTGGCTCATACTCAGTTTCTGATCTACCGTAGCCCTGAGATTCATTTCTGCAGTATTGCCACCTAGTCAGTCATTCCCCATTATGTATTTGTGCAGTTGATTTATTCTTCCTTGGTGTTGCACTTGGACTTGTCTTTATTGAGTATTATTTTGTTGATCTCAAAAAAGTTCTCCAATTGATCAAGGTGATTTTGAATTTTAATCCTGTCCTGCAAAATTCTCGTAATCCCGCTCAGCTTGATGGCCTCTGCAAATTTCATAAGCGTACTCTCCACTCAGTTATCCACCTCATTAATGAAAATATTGAATAGTAACGGCCGCAGGACAGACCACTGGAGACCCCATTAAATACACCCTCCCAGTTTGACAGTGAACATTCATAACTACTGTTTGAGAATGTTTTTTCAACCGTTGTAGAACCCACCTCTAAGTATTTCATCTTCACAACTTTTCTCTCATTTGCTTGTGTGGGACTGTGTCAAAAGCTTTACTAAAATCAAGAAATAGGACATCTATTGCTTCACCCTTCATCTACTACTCATCATTCTGTTCTATTCTAGGCTCTTACACATGGATTGTTTAATGGTCTCTTTGAGTAACTTTCCAGGTATCGAAGTTAGGCTGACTATCTGTAATTCCTCAGGTCCTCTTTCTTCCCTTTCTTAAAGAGAAAGTTTAATGTTAAAAGAGTTTAAGTTTAAAGAGAAATGTTTTCCCTTCTGTAGTCCTCTGGGACCACACCCATCCTCCATGAGTTCCAGAAGATAATCACTATGGGTTCAAAGATTGCTTCATCTACTTCCTTAAGTATGCTAGGGTGAATGGCGGACAGCCTTGCCAACTTGAATACATCTAACTTATTTCAATATTTTATCTGTTTTTCCCTATTCTGGCTTGTGTTCCTTCCCCCTTCTTGTGAAGCACCTGGTCACAATCAACTCTTTTAGTGAAGACTGAAGTAAAATAGGCATCAACCTCCTCAGCCTTCTTGATATCGTCTGTTATTAGCTCTCCTTCCCTCTTACGTAGCAGACCTACACTTTCCTTTGTCTTACCCTTGCTCCTAATGTATTTATAGAACCTCTTCTTATTGCCTGGTATGTCCCTTGCTAGGTGTAACTTATTTTATATCTTAGCATTCCTGGTTTTTTCCCTACATTCTTGGCTTGTTCTTTTCTACTCATCCGTAGCAATTTGTCCCTGTTTCCACTTGATAATGTTCAGGTCACTAAAGAGTGCCTGATGCAGCCGTATTGGCCTCTCAGGAGGCTTCATGTCATTCATGACTCCAAATTGATAGATTTTTAAGGCTGGAGCATAAGGGCGGCAGAATCAAGTTTGTTGTCAGGCCAAAGAGCTCGAGGGTTTTCAGTCTGATGGAATTTGTACCTTTAATGACCCGGCTTTGGGATTTTGTCCCTGTGGGTTTGTGCACAGGAAGGTGGGAAGGGAGCTGTGGGGTCCTCTTTCATGATCAACACCACGCTGAAAGCTGTGCAAGGAGCCTGAACTCTACGGGTGTGCCTGGTTGGGAGAAACCTTGGGGCAGCCCCATCATGTTCTTTCGGGGAAAATTCACCCCTTGGCAGAAGGGCTGCAAAGGGACCTGAGCACCATCAACCCTTTAACACAGGACATTGTCAGGCCCTCCTTCCTGGAGTGTACTAAACCGTCAGGGAGTGATTTCTTTGGGTGTTATGGGCTACCTGTCTCATAGAACCAAGAGGGCAAAGGGCGTTACCCACTTTCTAGATGGAACCTGCAGTAAATCAGGGAGGCTAAAGCACTGCATGCCCTGAGTGCTAAATTTTCCAAAGTGACAATTGATTTTGGGCGTCTCAAAACTTAGAGAGACTTTCAAAGGGGCCACATTTTCGGAGGGCAGCTGCTCAGCACTTTCTGAAAACCAGGCCCCTTTGAGGACATCCCGTGTTGGGCACCCATAGTTGCTAGTCACTTTTAACAAGTTGGGCCTTAGTGTCTGGATCTCTGCTGCAATAGGGATAGGGGTTGGGTCTCTTTAATGAGGATGGTGTGTGACTCCTAGTTGGGGGTTTTCATTGGCCAGTAGCAAAATCAGGTGATTCACTATGGTTCATGTCCCTACTCTCCTCCCACAATATGGAAGCAGAGGACAAGAGTTTAGGTTTGCAGAATGGCAATTTATTACGCACAGGAGCCCTGGTGAGCAGCATTGCAACAGCTGCTAAGCGGCGGATAGAAGCAGACACTCGGAAGCTGTTGAGATTGTTATGAGCCTGGCTTCCGATGGTGCTTCCAGCAGAGGTGAAATGGAGCCACATCTGGGTCTGGCAGCATCGGCTCGCTTTCATCTCCTCTCTTTCTGGATCTTCTTAGCCAAGGGCGATACCTATACCGGCACGAATGATTTTCCCTTTATGTCGACGAAGAAACCTGCCAGCTCTTTTCCTGAATCTACTCCAGCGGCCCCGTGTGACGATATTAGGCTAGAGAGAAAAGAAGTCAGGGTTAGCATCTCCACGCAGACTGAAACTGGCTCCTGCAGCTCAGGGAATGTTACTTTGTTCTCTCTTGTGTTTCATTTGTTATTAGCAATGACTAGAGGCCCCAACTTTGAGGAGGGCTGCGGTAGTTGCTGTAACACACGCACAGTGGGCGACAGTCTCTGCCCCAAGGGGATTACAGCCGAGATAGACAGAGGGGTAAAGGGTGAGGGGTGAGAGCGTGACATGCCTGAGGTCACACAGCTGGTCAGTAGCAGAGCAGGAAGTAGAGCCCAGGTCTCCTGAGTCCCAGTCCAGTGCCCTCTCCCCTGAAGCACATGGCCTCTCCAGAACAACAGAGAGCATCCGGCCAGTGTCACTGTGGGCCTAGGTGGCTAGTGGGGGAGAGGAGTAGCCTTCAGGAGTGAGTGTTCCCGTTGGACTCTGGACAGGGGGTGACATCGCTCTGTGGCTCTGAGGGAGGGGCAGGAGCTTGCCTGCTGGGGGGACAGTGTGCTAGGGTGGTGCCATTGAAGGCACAGGATTATAGACTCAGCCCTTATCCCCTCGCCCTTTACTGTCTGTAACCCTTACGCCCACCTTGGGCAGGTCCCTGCTGTAGAGTAAGAAGGAAGGGCCATGCCTGGGGCCTTTTGTCTGCTGTGTGGGACCGGGGGCCATTCAGTGTCTGCATCATACAACGTATTTAAACGTCAATGCCAAACAAAGGCAGATGGTGAGGATCCTCCCCAGAGCCCCCTGCCCTTGCCCCGCTCCCAGGCACCGTCTGGAGCTTTAGGTTTCTTACGTATCCCAGGGAGATTCGAATTTCCTTCCCGCGGTTCTGCTGGCAGCTGCAGGGTTCCACCTCCAGGCTCATGGGGCAGGCGGCCTTTGCCAGCTCACTGCCAGCAGGTGGAGCTGGACACTTGTTCTGGGAACACTTGTGCAGTGTGAAATACCTGGCCAGGATCTCAGCGAGGGAAACTCTTAGCCCTGCCTCAGCCCAGCTGCGAGCAGAGAGGAGGCCGTCTCGGGCACTCACCTCCTCAGATGCCTCCTCGCATTTGATAATGACGGAAGCAGGGTCCTGTTCAGTGGAGAAGAATCCAGAGCAGTCTTTGACCAGCTGTAAAGGAGAGAAAAGAGACCTCAGCATCTTACTGTCAGGGAGCGCTAACGCTCAGGCCTCTTGCATGTGGAGACCTGCTTCCCAGGGTGGGTTGGTCACAAGTTAAAGAGGACGTTGGGAGGCTCAGTCTTCGGCCTGGTTTGGACATCACCCTGGATCAGGACCCCATTGCGAGAGGAACTGTACAAACACAGACCAGAAAGATGATCCCTGCCCTGAGGAGCTTTCAATCTAAGTAGCCTTTGCTCATGTTCAATAGTTCCTTACTTTGCGAGCAGTCACTTTGCGATTCCTTGTGTACTCCAGATGAGTGAGAGGGGCCCACAGAGAACAGCATATGGGTAAATGTAGATATAGACAAGGAGAGAATGAGCCAAAATCTGTACTCAGTTGAGCCAAGTGAAGCAGGATTTCTGTTAGGACAGAGCATACCTATAGAATTGGAAGCTTGGACATGCAGTTAAAGCACTGGGCTGCCATTCGGGAGACCTGGGTGGAATTCCCCACTCTGCCACTGTCCTGGTGTGTCACCTTGAGTGAGTCACATCACCCACCAGTGAGACGGGGATAAGAGCACTCCCTCTCGGCCAGCCTGTCTCTGTCTGGTCTATTTAGATTGTGAACTATTTGGGGCGAAGCAGGGACTGTCTGAGTTTATGCAACACTTGGCACCATGCGGCCCTGATCTCATTAGGAACGTCAGTGCACCATGAATAATATTTTACACGAGCTGCATCCCCTTCTCCTTTTGACTTCAGTGAGGGTTCCCCGGTAGAACGGTGCCCCAGCTGACAACAGCAAACTAGAGATTAAAAACCATCCAGTCCTATAATTAGGGGATGGATGAATGGATGGATGTTGTTTGTGACATTGATGTAAGGATTGGTAAGGAGGCTACTGTGGAAAAGGCACTGTCCCATGGCCCCATTCCTTCCTTTATGTCTCTTCTGGAAACACACGTTTTCTGTGAGGCTTCGGGACCTGACAGATGCTATTGGTCAACTTAAAGTGCAGAGGGAGGTGTCTCCATGCAGCAAGTGATCCTTACCCCATCTTCTTTGAATTCACACTGGCTGATGTCGCGTTTCTCTTTTACCGGGCACACTGTCTCTTTAACAGTGAATGTCAGCGGCTGGATAGTTTTTGAAGACACGTCCTAAGAAGAAATTCAATGAAAGAACAAAATAAACATTCACTGTGAGCAACAAGGCACCAGGCTCCACTTTGGCCTTGTAATTATTTTCTATTCTATTACAGTATTGCCCAGAGGCCTAGACTGGCATCAGATCCGCATTGTGCTAGGAGCTGCTCAAACACATACGCAGATGAGGCCCTTATGCAAAAAGATTCCAGTCTAAGCAGAATGTAAGTATTGACTTGTTCTAGTCCAGTGGTTCTCAAACTTATTTGATCGCACCCCCCTTCTTCGTATCTATAGTCATTTATCTCTCCCCCCTCTCCCGCCACTCAAATACACAGACTGCTTCCCAGGGGGTCAGAGAGCAGCGGCTGCGGGGTGGGCGTCCAGCTCTGTAGGCAGCGCCCCGCCAGCAGCAGTGCAGAATAAGGGTGGGGTGGCAATGTGAAATATCACTTTTCACAGCACACTTAGTGTCCCGTTGCCACTCTTACTTCTGCACTGCTGCTGTTACCCTGGGGCTGACAGCCAGGTCCCCACTGCCCAGTGCTGACAACCGGAGCCCTGCCATTGCCTCCAGGTGAGTGATTGCGGGACGGGGAAAAGAACCCAAGCCTGGGCTGTCTCCTGGTGAGGGATTGGGGGGATGGGAGGGAGAGCCTGGGTGGCAGGATTCTGGCAGTGACTGACTCGGGGCAGCGGCATTCAGGCCGTGACTGTCCCAGGGAGGCAGGGCCTCTGGCTGTCAGCCCCAGAATGGCAGGACTCCATCTGTTCCCTTTATCCCCTCCCACCACTGCCTGGGTGTGCACGGCCATTCTGCATGAGCCCAATCCGCCAGGGCTGACAGTATGTATTTGTACAGCACCTAGCACAATGGGGCCATGGTCTTGGCTGGAACCTGTAGATGCTGCTGGGATATAAATAATATATCAATTCGGTCCCTCCAGGAAGAATAGTGCCCAGCGCTTTGTTGCCACTTAATAAATAATGACAATAAGGGATTATCAAATGTCTTTATTTTAAATCTGTCTTCTACATACTACTAAATATGAATTCTCTTCGCAAGGAGACCCAGGGAGGCATTTAATTCAAATAATTTTTCCTCTTAAACCTTTTTAAACCTTCCAAACTCCATGCCTTTAATGACCAATAATCAGTATTTATTTGTAAAGGCTCAGAACCCAGAAAAAAAAAAAAAACAAGTGTATTACTTTAAGAAGACTCAAGAATTGTGAGCCCATTGCATGATTTTTTCAGGGCTGACTCATTCTCTTTGAACACTTATGCTGGCCACCGCCTTTGTGCCAGGCGCTGTACAAACACAGAGTAAGACGGTCCCTGCCCCAAATTGCTCAGAGTATAATTCAAATGGAAAACATGCTCTGCCTGCTGTATCTGAATGAATTGCTGCTCTCAGGCCCTTCCTCTGCAGCGGCACCAGGAAGCTGCTGTGTGGTAATACAGGGAAATAGCTGTCTGGCTGCTACCCGTCCCTGCGCATATTTCACTCCCTCTTTATAACCAATTTTGGCCATGCTGCTTTCAGTGACTCGAGTTGGCTGGTCTATAAATTCCCTGTCGTTCCCCTTCCCCTAACCACTGCCTACTTGGATTGTGAGCAGAAACTGTCTTTCATGAGTGCCTGGAGGGTACCTAGCCCATAGCCAGCACCACCAGAAATCAGCCCTGGCTAATAACAGCAAGGGTGCAAATACCAGACTGTAGGTACAGGAGTCTAGCATCAGAGGCCAGCGATTTCCCATTGACCTGCTCTATGAGCTCAAGCGGCATCGAATATACACAGGCCACAAAGCGATTCCCCAGGTCACTCACCCAGTCTGGCTGTGGCTCAGCTTCCAGGAGCCGATAGGCCAGTGTTATATCTGGATCTTGGTTGTAGATCTGAACTGCAGCTAAAACCGCATCCTCGTGGCTTGGCAGAGGGGATGATGATGGCGCGGGGGCTGCTGTGACCGCCCCGACAATCAGCAGGACTTTCAGGCAGGTCTCCATCCTGTGCCCTGTGGGATTCAGTGAGAGCTGGGTGGGCAGCCCAATCACCCCTGGGGGAAGCCCTTTTATACGCTGCCTCCTCTGTATGGGCTAGTGCCTCATTGGCTGCCTGCTTCCATCCCCCCTTAACAGGTGACTTTTCCCCATCCATCTGCAGGACGTTTCTATTGGCCACCCTGCTGGAGCAGGCACAGAGGGGAGGTCGGTAAGAGGAAAAGGAGGATTTTTTCAAATAAATTGCTGAAATGGTGTGCACCAATTGCAAAACAACCCATGGTAGTGGGTAGGGGGTGTCCAGGGCCCCCTGTATTGGGAAAGGCTGAGCTACGTGTCTTAATTCTGTTGGGCCAGATCCTCGTCTGGTATAGCTGCCATAGCTCCATTGGATTTCATGGATCTACGCTGATTTACATGAATAGAAGACCTGTCCCCTAAAGTCCAGACAACCAGAGCTTTACCCAACAGCTCTGTCCAGAAATCACACAACAATCATTCCCCTAGAGCCAGTCAGTAGGCCCAGGTCACTGGTTTTGATGGTGCCACCACTAAATCCAGGGGGACTGTACAGTGCATTAACAATGGATAACCACACATCGGACTGCTCCTGACAGGCCAACCTGCTCTTTTGTATCCCTAGCAATGGGGCTCCCTCGTATCCAATAGGAGGACCCTGTTACAAAGCCTGAGAGATTTTTCTATCATGCAAAGAAAAGGAGTACTTGTGGCACCTTAGAGACTAACCAATCAAATAAATTGGTTAGTCTCTAAGGTGCCACAAGTACTCCTTTTCTTTTTGCGAATACAGACTAGCACGGTTGCTACTCTGAAACCTTCTATTATGTAGTCCTCCTGTGAGTCAGTCTAACCCGTCCCTTCTTAATGTTATCCCATTGCTCCTAGTCATACCCCTAGCCCCCTTTCCAAATGTATCCCCCTCTCACGGGGTTAAGTCCTTTGTAGGCTGCTATCCTTTTTTCATTATCCTGTATTTACCAGTTGGCCAATTTTCAGTGCACGTGGCTGTGTCCCTACCAAAGAAAAGTTGAATTAATTTTGAGAGTCTGATTTCATGAGGCACTGTCTCAAATGTGTTACTAAAAGCCAGTTATATCCTATCTGCCACTTCCTCTTCATCCACTGGTCCTGCAGTTCTGTCAAGCACCATCAAACTATCGGATCTCTTCTGTGTGCTTCGAGCACGTTCTCTGTGTCCTCTGTGTGGTGCTCTCACAATACTTTCCCTCCTACATAAAATACAGTCAACAGTGTGGACGGTAATCCTGGCTGAGAAGTCCCCTTCATCAGGATTCTGCTGCGGGATAAGAACAGGAAGTCTCAGGATTCTTTCTTCAGCTCATTTCCTGCACATTCTGGCTGACCGTTTACTACGGTTTGGTAATCCAGGCAGGACAGTCGGGGTTTGTAACTGACAATTCCATCGCTCCCTGTGCGGTGTGTGAATTAAAGCTGGTGCTGCGTCACGTGGGGATGGGTGGCAGTGCGCTCGTACCACTTACTTCTCTATCAGTCAGTTGCTAGAAGTTCTTGAAGTGTCTTATAACACTCCCCTATTAGCTCATCTGATCCTTGTGTCATTATAACATTTAATTTACTTATTATAATTATTGTAAAACCATAATCACAAAATCATATTTTGTCCACCTAAAATTTCCCTCTCAGCCTAGGCAGTGCCTCTTGCATGTGCCCCCCTGGGGTACAGCTTGATGCAGAGTTGTACTTGGTCACAGTTTGGATTCTGATGACTGAATTTGGCCATGATTTTGCAAACCCTGTCAACTCCATGTGTGACTTCCCAGCAAGTCACTTTATCTGTCTGAGGCTCAGTTCCCCATCTGTGAATAGCGATCCTTACTTTCTCCCACTCTTCGTCCGTGTGGCCTGTTTAGACTGAACACTCATAAAGGCAAGGACTCTCCTGTTATGTCTGCGTACAGCGCTTAGCATAATAGACCTTGGTTGGTGTGTGTAGGTGCTAGCGTCCTATGAATAAGAAGACTGAGGTGCATGGCGGTGAAGAATTCAGCTCCTAGTCTTTATCTCCGGGCACTCCATTGAATAGTGAAATGTGCGGGGTTCTTCTCGGTTTGCCCTGTGTTACCAGCGTGTCTGCACTGCAGTGAAATCCTCCGAGCATGGAGCACAGGCTCTTCCGTCTGCAGCACAACCTGCCCTTGGGAAACTGACCAGCATTTATCCCTCCTGGCTGTCCAGGTCCCTCAAGCAGCTCTTTCTCCAGACCTCATTGGCATATCCTCCCTGTATGCCCAGTCCCCCAGATCTGGAGGGAAGCTGCCTCCTTCATAGCCAGCCAGCACCTCACTCCTGTGTCCCCACTCCCCAGATCCTGGAATCCAGCCTCTCTCTCCAGGGCTAACCAGTATTGATTCCAACACAATCCTCACCTCTCGTACGCTCCCCACAACCATGCCATGCAGCAGGCTCCTCCAGAACTCCCCAGCTCACTTCTTTGGAAGAGCCAGGGAGCTGCCCCTGCAGGTCTTGAACTCTGTTGCCAGAGTTTGGAGGATCTGGAGCACACAGATAGAAGCCTCAGATTTCAGGAATCCCCACTTGTTTTCATAGAGCTTTGTGTGTCCTCCTGAAGCCTTCAGCTAATGAGAGACCCCTAGTTTGCATGAAATGCTTTTAAGACAGGTTGGTTTAAAGGGGACCATGGGGCCATCCCAGTGCAGGCTGGCCTTAAAGACTGCCCTCATCATTGGTGGCTACCAGCCAAGTCCAGGCTTCATTCCTGGATACGGTGCTTGGCGCAATGGGACTCTGATACCGGCACTGAATGGGGGCTGCTGTGATGCAAATCACTGATAATAAGTAATTTTGCCATGAATTTTTCCCTAGAAACAGCTCTTTCGAGTTTTCAAATACCCTGTGTCCGTCACACACACAATACAGATATCTCAGAACACTACACACTTGTTGTGACTCACACATGTGTGTTGTGTCCTCTTGTGTTGGCCAGTTTGTGATTTACCTTACAGAGAACTAAAGCGCCTTTCCTTTCTCGGGGTATACTTTCATTAGAGGAGACAAAGATAAATGGCATTTCTGTGCCTGGAACTCCCTGAAATGGAGATTATAATATTTCTCTAGACCTGGGTCTCTGAAGTGTTGGGAGGGTTTGTGACGGTGCCCCCCATAAGGCTTTACGGAAATATGCTTATGAATGTATAAATGACATAACTAGAATATGTTTCATGCTACGTGTGCCATGTAACATATCTCTGTAGAGGTTATGATCTACTGAATCTATTAATCCTATTTGTATGCATGTGTCATTTTTGTATTCGAAGTTCTGAATATTGGCTGCTTACTGGCTTGATTTTTAAGTAGCCTTTGTAAAGCATTTGGTCAGCTTCTTGAGAAAGGAATGTGCAAATTAAGTGCCCAATCAAGAAGCACTTAAGGGACAATGGATCTTGGAAGGCTTCAATCCACATAAGAAGTCTACATGAAGACGTTCAAGGTAGCAGATAAGCAATGGCTTCTGCCTGTAAAAACGGAGTCATGCATGGATATGTGACTCCAAAATGAGTCATGCATGGATATGCGACTCCAAAACTCCATCTTGGAGCTGGACTTTGCACTTTGAGAGAGGAGGGGGTCTCCACCCACAAGAAAAAGTCTATTTAAAGCCGTGGGAGACCCCTCCATTTTGTCTTCAGCTTGCTCAAGAGACGGCCTCTCCACCCCCAAGGATTCCTGAAAGAAACTGGAACAAAGGACAGAAACTACAAGAGGTGTGAGTGATTGCTGGACCCCGACTAGAAGGAGACTAGTCTGTAAAAGGAAGCTCACTGGAATTCCTCTAAGGGTGAGGTTTTATCTGTATTCAGTTTTTTTACTGTATTAGACATAGACTTGCGTGTTTTGTTTTATTTTGCTTGGTAATTCACTTTGTTCTGTCTGTTAGTACTTGGAACCACTTAAATCCTACTTTCTGTATTTAATAAAATCACTTTTTACTTATTAAGTAACCCAGGGTATGTATTAATACCTGGGGCTGGGGGGGGGCGCAAACAGCTGTGCATATCTCTCTATCAGTGTTATAGACGGCAAACAATTTATGAGTTTATCCTGTATAAGCTTTATACAGGGTAAAAGAGATTTATTTGGGGTTTGGATCCCATTGGGAGTTGGGCAACTGAGTGTTAAAGACAGGAACACTTCTTAAGCTGCTTTCAGTTTAAGCCTGCAGCTTTGGGGCACGTGGTTCAGACCCTGGGTCTGTGCTGGAGCAGGCTGGCATGTCTGGCTCAACAAGACGGGGTGCTGGAGGCCCAGGCTGGCAGGGAAAGCAGGGGCAGAAGTAGTCTTGGCACTTCCCAAGTGGATTTCTGTGATCGAACCCATCACAGGGTTAATGAGACAATGTCTGAGTAAAATGTAATATACATTCTGCTATTAGAGCAAAGTACTTCGACCTGAAAGAGCTAAGGACAGAGGCTATTCAGAATGGGTCACCCGCTCCCAACGACACAGCACTGTAACGTTATGTCAGTTGCAGGTTTGCTTCCCAAATGCTATGGTATTTCTTTGTGAATGCAGGAAATAGAAGTTAGTTGGGTAACACCCCCAGCAGTTTGCTCACTGGAATAAAGTTTCTAGTCCATTTCTTTGCTGGGCTAAGTAGAACCCCAATTCCCCAGTATTGTGCAGACAGACAGACACTGGCACCCGTGTGGCACCCCATTCTGTCTTCATTGGGGTGCATGTGGGCACAGGGTTCTGTCCTTTAGAATAACTGCAGATTGGGGGCTTAAAAGTTGGAGTGCTTGTACTGTTCAGAGTAGAAATATGGTGCATTTTTTAATAGTGACGGTAATTGACCACGGGAACAATTTACCTCGGGATGTTCTGGATTCTGCATCACTTGCAGGCTTTCAGTCAGGACTGGATCTCTTTCTAAAAGAGATGCTCTCACTCAAATGTAAGCTACAGGCTTGAGGCAGAAATGATTGGCTGAGGTTCTTTGGCCTGTCCTATTTTCTGCAGCAGGTCGGACTAGATGACCACAATTGTCCCTGGCAGCCTTAACAACTATGACTGTATGAAAACTATGAAGGTCGGCAGCAACGCTTCAGTTACATATTTAATGTGGTTCTGTCAAGGCTGATTCCCCACTCTGGCAGTTCGAGTGCAGAAGGTGGGGGCCCGCAAGGATTTTTAAAAATTAATACTTACCACTCCAGGCTTGTATTAAACTCCCAGGTAAAAGAGGAATCTCCTTCCTTTGAAGTTTTTAAGGTCAGGCTTGACAAAGCCCAGGTTGGAATGATTTAGTTGGGGATTGGTCCTGCTTTGAGCAGGGGGAGGGTCTAGATACCTCCTGAGGTCCCTTCCAGCCCTGTTAATCTATGACTGTATGATTCCCAAGGTTACAGCTTTTCTCTGACATTGGCTTGGGAAACACTGCCACCACCCAAATGGAAAACCCTTTTTTGAAACCCAGGAAGGTGCACTTGGGAATTCCTTCCTGTGGGGTACCCTGCAGCCCTTTCACACATACCCCTCCAGGGAAGAGCTGAGAAAGAAAACAAAGGAAATTAGCTGTTGCCACCAGCTAATTAAGCAGCATATGCATAAACCTCTTGGGACACCAAAAATCCAATCCTGTTCTTTAAAAAGGTAAATTTTATTAAAAACAAAAAGAAAGACATACATCTGGAACTTAGGCTTTTGCTAGATTTTAAAAGAGCAATTCCAAAAATTAAGCACCCAAAATAACTTTCTTGGGGTTCAACTTAAAGGTTACAAGCATACAAAAGCATCTGGGGTTAGCACAGAGGAGTCCACAAGCCAATAAGAAATAAAAGAAATAACCCTAATCGCGTTTTCCGCCCTTTCCTCATAGGTCAGGTTTTCTAAACCTTTTATCATTTTGGTTACTCTCTTCTGGTCTCTCTCCAATTTGTTATGTATTTTTTAAAGTGTGGCCCCCACAACTAGACACGGCACTCCAGCTGGGGTCTCACCCGTGCCCAGTAGAATGGAACAATGATCTCCTGGGTCTTACATATGACATATCTCTTAAGACACCCCAGAATGATGTTAAGCTTTTTCAAAATAGCATCCCGTCATTGGCTCATACTCAGTTTCTGATCTACCGTAGCCCTGAGATTCATTTCTGCAGTATTGCCACCTAGTCAGTCATTCCCCATTATGTATTTGTGCAGTTGATTTATTCTTCCTTGGTGTTACACTTGGACTTGTCTTTATTGAGTATTATTTTGTTGATCTCAAAAAAGTTCTCCAATTGATCAAGGTGATTTTGAATTTTAATCCTGTCCTGCAAAATTCTCGTAACCCCGCTCAGCTTGATGGCCTCTGCAAATTTCATAAGCGTACTCTCCACTCAGTTATCCACCTCATTAATGAAAATATTGAAAAGTAACGGCCGCAGGACAGACTACTGGAGACCCCATTAAATACACCCTCCCAGTTTGACAGTGAACATTCATAACTACTGTTTGAGAATGTTTTTTCAACCGTTGTAGAACCCACCTCTAAGTATTTCATCTTCACAACTTTTCTCTCATTTGCTTGTGTGGGACTGTGTCAAAAGCTTTACTAAAATCAAGAAATAGGACATCTATTGCTTCACCCTTCATCTACTACTCATCATTCTGTTCTATTCTAGGCTCTTACACATGGATTGTTTAATGGTCTCTTTGAGTAACTTTCCAGGTATCGAAGTTAGGCTGACTATCTGTAATTCCTCAGGTCCTCTTTCTTCCCTTTCTTAAAGAGAAAGTTTAATGTTAAAAGAGTTTAAGTTTAAAGAGAAATGTTTTCCCTTCTGTAATCCTCTGGGACCACACCCATCCTCCATGAGTTCCAGAAGATAATCACTATGGGTTCAAAGATTGCTTCAGCTACTTCCTTAAGTATGCTAGGGTGAATGGCGTACAGCCTTGCCAACTTGAATACATCTAACTTATTTCAATATTTTATCTGTTTTTTCCCTATTCTGGCTTGTGTTCCTTCCCCCTTCTTGTGAAGCACCTGGTCACAATCAACTCTTTTAGTGAAGACTGAAGTAAAATAGGCATCAACCTCCTCAGCCTTCTTGATATCGTCTGTTATTAGCTCTCCTTCCCTCTTACGTAGCAGACCTACACTTTCCTTTGTCTTACCCTTGCTCCTAATGTATTTATAGAACCTCTTCTTATTGCCTGGTATGTCCCTTGCTAGGTGTAACTTATTTTATATCTTAGCATTCCTGGTTTTTTCCCTGCATTCTTGGCTTGTTCTTTTCTACTCATCCGTAGCAATTTGTCCCTGTTTCCACTTGATAATGTTCAGGTCACTAAAGAGTGCCTGATGCAGCCGTATTGGCCTCTCAGGAGGCTTCATGTCATTCATGACTCCAAATTGATAGATTTTTAAGGCTGGAGCATAAGGGCGGCAGAATCAAGTTTGTTGTCAGGCCAAAGAGCTCGAGGGTTTTCAGTCTGATGGAATCTGTACCTTTAATGACCCGGCTTTGGGATTTTGTCCCTGTGGGTTTGTGCACAGGAAGGTGGGAAGGGAGCTGTGGGGTCCTCTTTCATGATCAACACCACGCTGAAAGCTGTGCAAGGAGCCTGAACTCTACGGGTGTGCCTGGTTGGGAGAAACCTTGGGGCAGCCCCATCATGTTCTTTCGGGGAAAATTCACCCCTTGGCAGAAGGGCTGCAAAGGGACCTGAGCACCATCAACCCTTTAACACAGGACATTGTCAGGCCCTCCTTCCTGGAGTGTACTAAACCGTCAGGGAGTGATTTCTTTGGGTGTTATGGGCTACCTGTCTCATAGAACCAAGAGGGCAAAGGGCGTTACCCACTTTCTAGATGGAACCTGCAGTAAATCAGGGAGGCTAAAGCACTGCATGCCCTGAGTGCTAAATTTTCCAAAGTGACAATTGATTTTGGGTGTCTCAAAACTTAGAGAGACTTTCAAAGGGGCCACATTTTCGGAGGGCAGCTGCTCAGCACTTTCTTAAAACCAGGCCCCTTTGAGGACATCCCGTGTTGGGCACCCATAGTTGCTAGTCACTTTTAACAAGTTGGGCCTTAGTGTCTGGATCTCTGCTGCAATAGGGATAGGGGTTGGGTCTCTTTAATGAGGATGGTGTGTGACTCCTAGTTGGGGGTTTTCATTGGCCAGTAGCAAAATGAGGTGATTCACTCTGGTTCATGTCCCTAATCTCCTCCCACAATATGGAAGCAGAGGACAACAGTTTAGGTTTGCAGAATGGCAATTTATTACGCACAGGAGCCCTGGTGAGCAGCATTGCAACAGCTGCTAAGCGGCGGATAGAAGCAGACACTCGGAAGCTGTTGAGATTGTTATGAGCCTGGCTTCCGATGGTGCTTCCAGCAGAGGAGAAATGGAGCCACATCTGGGTCTGGCAGCATCGGCTCGCTTTCATCTCCTCTCTTTCTGGATCTTCTTAGCCAAGGGCGATACCTATACCGGCACGAATGATTTTCCCTTTATGTCGACGAAGAAACCTGCCAGCTCTTTTCCTGAATCTACTCCAGCGGCCCCGTGTGACGATATTAGGCTAGAGAGAAAAGAAGTCAGGGTTAGCATCTCCACGCAGACTGAAACTGGCTCCTGCAGCTCAGGGAATGTTACTTTGTTCTCTCTTGTGTTTCATTTGTTATTAGCAATGACTAGAGGCCCCAACTTTGAGGAGGGCTGCGGTAGTTGCTGTAACACACGCACAGTGGGCGACAGTCTCTGCCCCAAGGGGATTACAGCCGAGATAGACAGAGGGGTAAAGGGTGAGGGGTGAGAGCGTGACATGCCTGAGGTCACACAGCTGGTCAGTAGCAGAGCAGGAAGTAGAGCCCAGGTCTCCTGAGTCCCAGTCCAGTGCCCTCTCCCCTGAAGCACATGGCCTCTCCAGAACAACAGAGAGCATCCGGCCAGTGTCACTGTGGGCCTAGGTGGCTAGTGGGGGAGAGGAGTAGCCTTCAGGAGTGAGTGTTCCCGTTGGACTCTGGACAGGGGGTGACATCGCTCTGTGGCTCTGAGGGAGGGGCAGGAGCTTGCCTGCTGGGGGGACAGTGTGCTAGGGTGGTGCCATTGAAGGCACAGGATTATAGACTCAGCCCTTATCCCCTCGCCCTTTACTGTCTGTAACCCTTACGCCCACCTTGGGCAGGTCCCTGCTGTAGAGCAAGAAGAAAGGGCCATGCCTGGGGCCTTTTGTCTGCTGTGTGGGACTGGGGGCCATTCAGTGTCTGCATCATACAACGTATTTAAACGTCAATGCCAAACAAAGGCAGATGGTGAGGATCCTCCCCAGAGCCCCCTGCCCTTGCCCCGCTCCCAGGCACCGTCTGGAGCTTTAGGTTTCTTACGTATCCCAGGGAGATTAGAATTTGCTTCCCGCGGTTCTGCTGGCAGCTGCAGGGTTCC
The DNA here is from genome assembly GCF_015237465.2 of Chelonia mydas. NCBI lineage: Eukaryota > Metazoa > Chordata > Testudines > Cheloniidae > Chelonia > Chelonia mydas. The sequence continues at coordinate 257,809,688 of NC_057850.1, forward strand.
ACCTTCTGGCTCATGGGGCAGGCGGCCTTTGCCAGCTCACTGCCAGCAGGTGGAGCTGGACACTTGTTCTGGGAACACTTGTGCAGTGTGAAATACCTGGCCAGGATCTCAGCGAGGGAAACCCTTAGCCCTGCCTCAGCCGAGCTGTGAGCAGAGAGGAGGCCGTCTCGGGCACTCACCTCCTCAGATGCCTCCTCGCATTTGATAATGACGGAAGCAGGGTCCTGTTCAGTGGAGAAGAATCCAGAGCAGTCTTTGACCAGCTGTAAAGGAGAGAAAAGAGACCTCAGCATCTTACTGTCAGGGAGCGCTAACGCTCAGCCCTCTTGCATGTGGAGACCTGCTTCCCAGGGTGGGTTGGTCACAAGTTAAAGAGGACGTTGGGAGACTCAGTCTTCGGCCTGATTTGGACATCACCCTGGATCAGGACCCCATTGCGAGAGGAACTGTACAAACACAGATCAGAAAGATGATCCCTGCCCTGAGGAGCTTTCAATCTAAGTAGCCTTTGCTCATGTTCAATAGTTCCTTACTTTGCGAGCAGTCACTTTGCGATTCCTTGTGTACTCCAGATGAGTGAGAGGGGCCCACAGAGAACAGCATATGGGTAAATGTAGATATAGACAAGGAGAGAATGAGCCAAAATCTGTACTCAGTTGAGCCAAGTGAAGCAGGATTTCTGTTAGGACAGAGCATACCTATAGAATTGGAAGCATGGACGTGCAGTTAAAGCACTGGGCTGCCATTCGGGAGACCTGGGTGGAATTCCCCACTCTGCCACTGTCCTGGTGTGTCACCTTGAGTGAGTCACATCACCCACCAGTGAGACGGGGATAAGAGCACTCCCTCTCGGCCAGCCTATCTCTGTCTGGTCTATTTAGATTGTGAACTCTTTGGGGCGAAGCAGGGACTGTCTGAGTTTATGCAACACTTGGCACCATGCAGCCCTGATCTCATTAGGAACGTCAGTGCACCATGAATAATATTTTACACGAGCTGCATCCCCGTCTCCTTTTGACTTCAGTGAGGGTTCCCCAGTAGAACGGTGCCCCAGCTGACAACAGCAAACTAGAGATTAAAAACCATCCAGTCCTATAATGTCCCACGGCCCCATTCTTTCCTTTATGTCTCTGCTGGAAACACACGTTTTCTGTGAGGCTTCGGGACCTGACAGATGCTATTGGTCAACTTAAAGTGCAGAGGGAGGTGTCTCCATGCAGCAAGTGATCCTTACCCCATCTTCTTTGAATTCACACTGGCTGATGTCGCGTTTCTCTTTTACCGGGCACACTGTCTCTTGAACAGTGAATGTCAGCGGCTGGATAGTTTTTGAAGACACGTCCTAAGAAGAAATTCAATGAAAGAACAAAATAAACATTCACTGTGAGCAACAAGGCACCAGGCTCCACTTTGGCCTTGTAATTATTTTCTATTCTATTACAGTATTGCCCAGAGGCCTAGACTGGCATCAGATCCGCATTGTGCTAGGAGCTGTTCAAACACATACGCAGATGAGGCCCTTATGCAAAAAGATTCCAGTCTAAGCAGAATGTAAGTATTGACTTTTTCTAGTCCAGTGGTTCTCAAACTTATTTGATCGCACCCCCCTTCTTCGTATCTATAGTCATTTATCTCTCCCCGCTCTCCCGCCACTCAAATACACAGACTGCTTCCCAGGGGGTCAGAGAGCAGCGGCTGCGGGGTGGGCGTCCAGCTCTGTAGGCAGCACCCCGCCAGCAGCAGCGCAGAATAAGGGTGGGGTGGCAATGTGAAATATCACTTTTCACAGCACACTTAGTGTCCCGTTGCCACTCTTACTTCTGCACTGCTGCTGTTACCCCGGGGCTGACAGCCAGGTCCCCACTGCCCAGTGCTGACAACCGGAGCCCTGCCATTGCCTCCAGGTGAGTGATTGCGGGACGGGGAAAAGAACCCAAGCCTGGGCTGTCTCCTGGTGAGGGACTGGGGGGATGGGAGGGAGAGCCTGGGTGGCAGGATTCTGGCAGTGACTGACTCGGGGCATCGGCATTCAGGCCGTGACTGTCCCAGGGAGGCGGGGCCTCTGGCTGTCAGCCCCAGAGTGGCAGGACTCCATCTCTTCCCTTTATCCCCTCCCACCACTGCCTGGATGTGCACGGCCATTCTGCATGACGCCAATCCGCCAGGGCTGACAGTATGTATTTGTACAGCACCTAGCACAATGGGGCCATGGTCTTGGCTGGAACCTGTAGATGCTGCTGGGATATAAATAATATATCAATTCGGTCCCTCCAGGAAGAATAGTGCCCAGCGCTTTGTTGCCACTTAATAAATAATGACAATAAGGGATTATCAAATGTCTTTATTTTAAATCTGTCTTCTACATACTACTAAATATGAATTCTCTTCGCAAGGAGACCCAGGGAGGCATTTAATTCAAATAATTTTTCCTCTTAACCCTTTTTAAACCTTCCAAACTCCATGCCTTTAATGACCAATAATCAGTATTTATTTGTAAAGTTTCAGAACCCAGACAAACAAAACAAAACAAGTGTATTACTTTAAGAACACTCAAGAATTGTGAGCCAATTGCATGATTTTTTCAGACTCATTCTCTTTGAACACTTATGCTGGCTACCGCCTTTGTGCCAGGCGCTGTACAAACACAGAGTAAGACGGTCCCTGCCCCGAGTTGCTCAGAGTATAATTCAAATGGAAAACATGCTCTGCCTGCTGAATCGGAATGAACTGCTGCTCTCAGGCCCTTCCTCTGCAGTGGCACCAGGAAGCTGCTGTGTGGTAATACAGGGAAATAGCTGTCTGGCTGCTACCCGTCCCTGCACATATTTCACTCCCTCTTTATAACCAATTTTGGCCATGCTGCTTTCAGTGACTCGAGTTGGCTGGTCTATAAATTCCCTGTCGTTCCCCTTCCCCTAACCACTGCCTACTTGGATTGTGAGCAGAAACTGTCTTTCATGAGTGCCTGGAGGGTACCTAGCCCATAGCCAGCACCACCAGAAATCAGCCCTGGCTAATAACAGCAAGGGTGCAAATACCAGACTGTAGGTACAGGAGTCTAGCATCAGAGGCCAGCGATTTCCCATTGACCTGCTCTATGAGCTCAAGCGGCATCGAATATACACAGGCCACAAAGCGATTCCCCAGGTCACTCACCCAGTCTGGCTGCGGCTCAGCTTCCAGGAGCCGATAGGCCAGTGTTATATCTGGATCTTGGTTGTAGATCTGAACTGCAGCTAAAACCGCATCCTCGTGGCTTGGCAGAGGGGATGATGATGGCGCAGGGGCTGCTGTGACCGCCCCGACAATCAGCAGGACTTTCAGGCAGGTCTCCATCCTGTGCCCTGTGGGATTCAGTGAGAGCTGGGTGGGCAGCCCAATCACCCCTGGGGGAAGCCCTTTTATACGCTGCCTCCTCTGTATGGGCTAGTGCCTCATTGGCTGCCTGCTTCCATCCCCCCTTAACAGGTGACTTTTCCCCATCCATCTGCAGGACGTTTCTATTGGCCACCCTGCTGGAGCAGGCACAGAGGGGAGGTCGGTAAGAGGAAAAGGAGGATTTTTTCAAATAAATTGCTGAAATGGTGTGCACCAATTGCAAAACAACCCATGGTAGTGGGTAGGGGGTGTCCAGGGCCCCCTGTATTGGGAAAGGCTGAGCTACGTGTCTTAATTCTGTTGGGCCAGATCCTCGTCTGGTATAGCTGCCATAGCTCCATTGGATTTCATGGATCTACGCTGATTTACATGAATAGAAGACCTGTCCCCTAAAGTCCAGACAACCAGAGCTTTACCCAACAGCTCTGTCCAGAAATCACACAACAATCATTCCCCTAGAGCCAGTCAGTAGGCCCAGGTCACTGGTTTTGATGGTGCCACCACTAAATCCAGGGGGACTGTACAGTGCATTAACAATGGATAACCACACATCGGACTGCTCCTGACAGGCCAACCTGCTCTTTTGTATCCCTAGCAATGGGGCTCCCTCGTATCCAATAGGAGGACCCTGTTACAAAGCCTGAGAGATTTTTCTACCATGAAAAGAAAAGGAGTACTTGTGGCACCTTAGAGACTAACCAATCAAATAAATTGGTTAGTCTCTAAGGTGCCACAAGTACTCCTTTTCTTTTTGCGAATACAGACTAGCACGGCTGCTACTCTGAAACCTTCTATTATCCTCCTGTGAGTCAGTCTAACCCGTCCCTTCTTAATGTTATCCCATTGCTCCTAGTCATACCCCTAGCCCCCTTTCCAAATGTATCCCCCTCTCACGGGGTTAAGTCCTTTGTAGGCTGCTATCCTTTTTTCATTCTCCTGTATTTACAGTTGGCCAATTTTCAGTGCACGTGGCTGTGTCCCTACCAAAGAAAAGTTGAATTAATTTTGAGAGTCTGATTTCATGAGAGACTGTCTCAAATGTGTTACTAAAAGCCAGTTATATCCTATCTGCCACTTCCTCTTCATCCACTGGTCCTGCAGTTCTGTCAAGCACCATCAAACTATCGGATCTCTTCTGTGTGATTCGAGCACGTTCTCTGTGTCCTCTGTGTGGTGCTCTCACAATAATTTCTCTCCTACATAAAATACAGTCAACAGTGTGGACGGTAATCCTGGCTGAGAAGTCCCCTTCATCAGGATTCTGCTGCGGGATAAGAACAGGAAGTCTCAGGATTCTTTCTTCAGCTCATTTCCTGCACATTCTGGCTGACCGTTTACTACGGTTTGGTAATCCAGGCAGGACAGTCGGGGTTTGTAACTGACAATTCCATCGCTCCCTGTGCGGTGTGTGAATTAAAGCTGGTGCTGCGTCATGTGGGGTTGGGTGGCAGTGCGCTCGTACCACTTACTTCTCTATCAGTCAGTTGCTAGAAGTTCTTGAAGTGTCTTATAACACTCCCCTATTAGCTCATCTGATCCTTGTGTTATGATAACATTTAATTTACTTATTATAATTATTGTAAAACCATAATCACAAAATCATATTTTGTCCACCTAAAATTTCCCTCTCAGCCTAGGCAGTGCCTCTTGCATGTGCCCCCCTGGGGTACAGCTTGATGCAGAGTTGTACTTGGTCACAGTTTGGATTCTGATGACTGAATTTGGCCATTATTTTGCAAACCCTGTCAACTCCATGTGTGACTTCCCAGCAAGCCACTTTATCTGTCTGAGGCTCAGTTCCCCATCTGTGAATAGCGATCCTTACTTTCTCCCACTCTTCGTCCGTGTGGCCTGTTTAGACTGAACACTCATAAAGGCAAGGACTCTCCTGTTATGTCTGCGTACAGCGCTTAGCATAATAGACCTTGGTTGGTGTGTGTAGGTGCTAGCGTCCTATGAATAAGAAGACTGAGGTGCATGGCGGTGAAGAATTCAGCTGCTAGTATTTATCTCCGGGCACTCCATTGAATAGTGGTTGCTCTGAGAGTCCCACTGCAGCTCTGTTGCTGCCCCAAGGTTTAGCACTGCTCAGCCAAGGGGCCTGCAAACATTTGCCGTCTCCTTCTTGAGGGTGCATCTGTAACAAGATGTTGCTTTTGTATCTGTCAGATGTCCCCCTGCTTTCTCCTTGCAGCTTTCCAGCACAAACCTGATCACTGAACCCTGCTTATCCCAACACTCCTGCTTAACTGAAATGTGCGGGGTTCTTCTTGGTTTGCCCTGTGTTACCAGCGTGTCTGCACTGCAGTGAAATCCTCCGAGCACGGAGCACAGGCTCTTCCGTCTGCAGCACAACCTGCCCTTGGGAAACTGACCAGCATTTATCCCTCCTAGCTGTCCAGGTCCCTCAAGCAGCTCTTTCTCCAGACCTCATTGGCATATCCTCCCTGTATGCCCAGTCCACCAGATCTGGAGGGAAGCTGCCTCCTTCATAGCCAGCCAGCACCTCACTCCTGTGTCCCCACTCCCCAGATCCTGGAATCCGGCCTCTCTCTCCAGGGCTAACCAGTATTGATTCCAACACAATCCTCACCTCTCATACGGTCCCGAAAACCATGCCATGCAGCAGGCTCCTCCAGAACTCCCCAGCTCACTTCTTTGGAAGAGCCAGGGAGCTGCCCCTGCAGGCCTTGAACTCTGTTGCCAGAGTTTGGAGGATCTGGAGCACACAGATAGAAGCCTCAGATTTCAGGAATCCCCACTTGTTTTCATAGAGCTTTGTGTGTCCTCCTGAAGCCTTCAGCTAATGAGAGACCCCTAGTTTGCATGAAGTGCTTTTAAGACAGGTTGGTTTAAAGGGGACCATGGGGCCATCCCAGTGCAGGCTGGCCTTAAAGACTGCCCTCATCATTGGTGGCTACCAGCCAAGTCCAGGCTTCATTCCTGGATACGGTGCTTGGCGCAATGGGACTCTGATACCGGCACTGAATGGGGGCTGCTGTGATGCAAATCACTGATAATAAGTAATTTTGCCATGAATTTTTCCCTAGAAACAGCTCTTTCGAGTTTTCAAATACCCTGTGTCCGTCACACACACAATACAGATATCTCAGAACACTACACACCTGTTGTGACTCACACATGTGTGTTGTGTCCTCTTGTGTTGGCCAGTCTGTGATTTACCTTTAGGAGAACTAAAGCGCCTTTCCTTTCTCGGGGTATACTTTCATTAGAGGAGACAAAGATAAATGGCATTTCTGTGCCTGGAACTCCCTGAAATGGAGATTATAATATTTCTCTAGACCTGGGTCTCTGAAGTGTTGGGAGGGTTTGTGATGGTGCCCCCCATAAGGCTTTACGGAAATATGCTTATGAATGTATAAATGACATAACTAGAATATGTTTCATGCTACGTGTGCCATGTAACATATCTCTGTAGAGGTTATGATCTACTGAATCTATTAATCCTATTTGTATGCATGTGTCATTTTTGTATTCGAAGTTCTGAATATTGGCTGCTTACTGGCTTGATTTTTAAGTAGCCTTTGTAAAGCATTTGGTCAGCTTCTTGAGAAAGGAATGTGCAAATTAAGTGCCCAATCAAGAAGCACTTAAGGGACAATGGATCTTGGAAGGCTCCAATCCACATAAGAAGTCTACATGAAGGCGTTCAAGGTAGCAGATAAGCAATGGCTTCTGCCTGTAAAAACGGAGTCATGCATGGATATGTGACTCCAAAATGAGTCATGCATGGATATGCGACTCCAAAACTCCATCTTGGAGCTGGACTTTGCACTTTGAGAGAGGAGGGGGTCTCCACCCACAAGAAAAAGTCTATTTAAAGCCGTGGGAGACCCCTCCATTTTGTCTTCAGCTTGCTCAAGAGACGGCCTCTCCACCCCCAAGGATTCCTGAAAGAAACTGGAACAAAGGACAGAAACTACAAGAGGTGTGAGTGATTGCTGGACCCCGACTAGAAGGAGACTAGTCTGTAAAAGGAAGCTCACTGGAATTCCTCTAAGGGTGAGGTTTTATCTGTATTCAGTTTTTTTACTGTATTAGACATAGACTTGCGTGTTTTGTTTTATTTTGCTTGGTAATTCACTTTGTTCTGTCTGTTAGTACTTGGAACCACTTAAATCCTACTTTCTGTATTTAATAAAATCACTTTTTACTTATTAAGTAACCCAGGGTATGTATTAATACCCGGGGCTGGGGGGGGGGGCGCAAACAGCTGTGCATATCTCTCTATCAGTGTTATAGACGGCAAACAATTTATGAGTTTATCCTGTATAAGCTTTATACAGGGTAAAAGAGATTTATTTGGGGTTTGGATCCCATTGGGAGTTGGGCAACTGAGTGTTAAAGACAGGAACACTTCTTAAGCTGCTTTCAGTTTAAGCCTGCAGCTTTGGGGCACGTGGTTCAGACCCTGGGTCTGTGCTGGAGCAGGCTGGCATGTCTGGCTCAACAAGACGGGGTGCTGGAGGCCCAGGCTGGCAGGGAAAGCAGGGGCAGAAGTAGTCTTGGCACTTCCCAAGTGGATTTCTGTGATCGAACCCATCACAGGGTTAATGAGACAATGTCTGAGTAAAATGTAATATACATTCTGCTATTAGAGCAAAGTACTTCGACCTGAAAGAGCTAAGGACAGAGGCTATTCAGAATGGGTCACCCGCTCCCAACGACACAGCACTGTAACGTTATGTCAGTTGCAGGTTTGCTTCCCAAATGCTATGGTATTTCTTTGTGAATGCAGGAAATAGAAGTTAGTTGGGTAACACCCCCAGCAGTTTGCACACTGGAATAAAGTTTCTAGTCCATTTCTTTGCTGGGCTAAGTAGAACCCCAATTCCCCAGTATTGTGCAGACAGACAGACACTGGCACCCGTGTGGCACCCCATTCTGTCTTCATTGGGGTGCATGTGGGCACAGGGTTCTGTCCTTTAGAATAACTGCAGATTTGGGGCTTAAAAGTTGGAGCGCTTGTACTGTTCAGAGTAGAAATATGGTGCATTTTTTAATAGTGACGGTAATTGACCACGGGAACAATTTACCTCGGGATGTTCTGGATTCTCCATCACTTGCAGGCTTTCAGTCAGGACTGGATCTCTTTCTAAAAGAGATGCTCTCACTCAAATGTAAGCTACAGGCTTGAGGCAGAAATGATTGGCTGAGGTTCTTTGGCCTGTCCTATTTTCTGCAGCAGGTCGGACTAGATGACCACAATTGTCCCTGGCAGCCTTAACAACTATGACTGTATGAAAACTATGAAGGTTGGCAGCAACGCTTCAGTTACATATTTAATGTGGTTCTGTCAAGGCTGATTCCCCACTCTGGCAGTTCGAGTGCAGAAGGTGGGGGCCCGCAAGGATTTTTAAAAATTAATACTTACCACTCCAGGCTTGTATTAAACTCCCAGGTAAAAGAGGAATCTCCTTCCTTTGAAGTTTTTAAGGTCAGGCTTGACAAAGCCCAGGTTGGAATGATTTAGTTGGGGATTGGTCCTGCTTTGAGCAGGGGGAGGGTCTAGATACCTCCTGAGGTCCCTTCCAGCCCTGTTAATCTATGATTGTATGATTCCCAAGGTTACAGCTTTTCTCTGACATTGGCTTGGGAAACACTGCCACCACCCAAATGGAAAACCCTTTTTTGAAACCCAGGAAGGTGCACTTGGGAATTCCTTCCTGTGGGGTACCCTGCAGCCCTTTCACACATACCCCTCCAGGGAAGAGCTGAGAAAGAAAACAAAGGAAATTAGCTGTTGCCACCAGCTAATTAAACAGCATATGCATAAACCTCTTGGGACACCAAAAATCCAATCCTGTTCTTTAAAAAGGTAAATTTTATTAAAAACAAAAAGAAAGACATACATCTGGAACTTAGGCTTTTGCTAGATTTTAAAAGAGCAATTCCAAAAATTAAGCACCCAAAATAACTTTCTTGGGGTTCAGCTTAAAGGTTACAAGCATACAAAAGCATCTGGGGTTAGCACAGAGGAGTCCACAAGCCAATAAGAAATAAAAGAAATAACCCTAATCGCGTTTTCCGCCCTTTCCTCATAGGTCAGGTTTTCTAAACCTTTTATCATTTTGGTTACTCTCTTCTGGTCTCTCTCCAATTTGTTATGTATTTTTTAAAGTGTGGCCCCCACAACTAGACACGGCACTCCAGCTGGGGTCTCACCCGTGCCCAGTAGAATGGAACAATGATCTCCTGGGTCTTACATATGACATATCTCTTAAGACACCCCAGAATGATGTTAAGCTTTTTCAAAATAGCATCCCGTCATTGGCTCATACTCAGTTTCTGATCTACCGTAGCCCTGAGATTCATTTCTGCAGTATTGCCACCTAGTCAGTCATTCCCCATTATGTATTTGTGCAGTTGATTTATTCTTCCTTGGTGTTGCACTTGGACTTGTCTTTATTGAGTATTATTTTGTTGATCTCAAAAAAGTTCTCCAATTGATCAAGGTGATTTTGAATTTTAATCCTGTCCTGCAAAATGCTCGTAACCCCGCTCAGCTTGATGGCCTCTGCAAATTTCATAAGCGTACTCTCCACTCAGTTATCCACCTCATTAATGAAAATATTGAATAGTAACGGCCGCAGGACAGACTACTGGAGACCCCATTAAATACACCCTCCCAGTTTGACAGTGAACATTCATAACTACTGTTTGAGAATGTTTTTTCAACCGTTGTAGAACCCACCTCTAAGTATTTCATCTTCACAACTTTTCTCTCAATTGCTTGTGTGGGACTGTGTCAAAAGCTTTACTAAAATCAAGAAATAGGACATCTATTGCTTCACCCTTCATCTACTACTCATCATTCTGTTCTATTCTAGGCTCTTACACATGGATTGTTTAATGGTCTCTTTGAGTAACTTTCCAGGTATCGAAGTTAGGCTGACTATCTGTAATTTCTTAGGTCCTCTTTCTTCCCTTTCTTAAAGAGAAAGTTTAATGTTAAAAGAGTTTAAGTTTAAAGAGAAATGTTTTCCCTTCTGGAGTCCTCTGGGACCACACCCATCCTCCATGAGTTCCAGAAGATAATCACTATGGGTTCAAAGATTGCTTCAGCTACTTCCTTAAGTATGCTAGGGTGAATGGCGTACAGCCTTGCCAACTTGAATACATCTAACTTATTTCAATATTTTATCTGTTTTTACCTATTCTGGCTTGTGTTCCTTCCCCCTTCTTGTGAAGCACCTGGTCACAATCAACTCTTTTAGTGAAGACTGAAGTAAAATAGGCATCAACCTCCTCAGCCTTCTTGATATCGTCTGTTATTAGCTCTCCTTCCCTCTTACGTAGCAGACCTACACTTTCCTTTGTCTTACCCTTGCTCCTAATGTATTTATAGAACCTCTTCTTATTGCCTGGTATGTCCCTTGCTAGGTGTAACTTATTTTATATCTTAGCATTCCTGGTTTTTTCCCTACATTCTTGGCTTGTTCTTTTCTACTCATCCGTAGCAATTTGTCCCTGTTTCCACTTGATAATGTTCAGGTCACTAAAGAGTGCCTGATGCAGCCGTATTGGCCTCTCAGGAGGCTTCATGTCATTCATGACTCCAAATTGATAGATTTTTAAGGCTGGAGCATAAGGGCAGCAGAATCAAGTTTGTTGTCAGGCCAAAGAGCTCGAGGGTTTTCAGTCTGATGGAATCTGTACCTTTAATGACCCGGCTTTGGGATTTTGTCCCTGTGGGTTTGTGCACAGGAAGGTGGGAAGGGAGCTGTGGGGTCCTCTTTCATGATCAACACCACGCTGAAAGCTGTGCAAGGAGCCTGAACTCTACGGGTGTGCCTGGTTGGGAGAAACCTTGGGGCAGCCCCATCATGTTCTTTCGGGGAAAATTCACCCCTTGGCAGAAGGGCTGCAAAGGGACCTGAGCACCATCAAGCCTTTAACACAGGACATTGTCAGGCCCTCCTTCCTGGAGTGTACTAAACCGTCAGGGAGTGATTTCTTTGGGTGTTATGGGCTACCTGTCTCATAGAACCAAGAGGGCAAAGGGCGTTACCCACTTTCTAGATGGAACCTGCAGTAAATCAGGGAGGCTAAAGCACTGCATGCCCTGAGTGCTAAATTTTCCAAAGTGACAATTGATTTTGGGTGTCTCAAAACTTAGAGAGACTTTCAAAGGGGCCACATTTTCGGAGGGCAGCTGCTCAGCACTTTCTTAAAACCAGGCCCCTTTGAGGACATCCCGTGTTGGGCACCCATAGTTGCTAGTCACTTTTAACAAGTTGGGCCTTAGTGTCTGGATCTCTGCTGCAATAGGGATAGGGGTTGGGTCTCTTTAATGAGGATGGTGTGTGACTCCTAGTTGGGGGTTTTCATTGGCCAGTAGCAAAATCAGGTGATTCACTCTGGTTCATGTCCCTAATCTCCTCCCACAATATGGAAGCAGAGGACAACAGTTTAGGTTTGCAGAATGGCAATTTATTACGCACAGGAGCCCTGGTGAGCAGCATTGCAACAGCTGCTAAGCGGCGGATAGAAGCAGACACTCGGAAGCTGTTGAGATTGTTATGAGCCTGGCTTCCGATGGTGCTTCCAGCAGAGGAGAAATGGAGCCACATCTGGGTCTGGCAGCATCGGCTCGCTTTCATCTCCTCTCTTTCTGGATCTTCTTAGCCAAGGGCGATACCTATACCGGCACGAATGATTTTCCCTTTATGTCGACGAAGAAACCTGCCAGCTCTTTTCCTGAATCTACTCCAGCGGCCCCGTGTGACGATATTAGGCTAGAGAGAAAAGAAGTCAGGGTTAGCATCTCCACGCAGACTGAAACTGGCTCCTGCAGCTCAGGGAATGTTACTTTGTTCTCTCTTGTGTTTCATTTGTTATTAGCAATAACTAGAGGCCCCAACTTTGAGGAGGGCTGCGGTAGTTGCTGTAACACACGCACAGTGGGCGACAGTCTCTGCCCCAAGGGGATTACAGCCGAGATAGACAGAGGGGTAAAGGGTGAGGGGTGAGAGCGTGACATGCCTGAGGTCACACAGCTAGTCAGTAGCAGAGCAGGAAGTAGAGCCCAGGTCTCCTGAGTCCCAGTCCAGTGCCCTCTCCCCTGAAGCACATGGCCTCTCCAGAACAACAGAGAGCATCCGGCCAGTGTCACTGTGGGCCTAGGTGGCTAGTGGGGGAGAGGAGTAGCCTTCAGGAGCGAGTGTTCCCGTTGGACTCTGGACAGGGGGTGACATCGCTCTGTGGCTCTGAGGGAGGGGCAGGAGCTTGCCTGCTGGGGGGACAGTGTGCTAGGGTGGTGCCATTGAAGGCACAGGATTATAGACTCAGCCCTTATCCCCTCGCCCTTTACTGTCTGTAACCCTTACTCCCACCTTGGGCAGGTCCCTGCTGTAGAGTAAGAAGGAAGGGCCATGCCTGGGGCCTTTTGTCTGCTGTGTGGGACCGGGGGCCATTCAGTGTCTGCATCATACAACGTATTTAAACGTCAATGCCAAACAAAGGCAGATGGTGAGGATCCTCCCCAGAGCCCCCTGCCCTTGCCCCGCTCCCAGGCACCGTCTGGAGCTTTAGGTTTCTTACGTATCCCAGGGAGATTAGAATTTGCTTCCCGCGGTTCTGCTGGCAGCTGCAGGGTTCCACCTCCAGGCTCATGGGGCAGGCGGCCTTTGCCAGCTCACTGCCAGCAGGTGGAGCTGGACACTTGTTCTGGGAACACTTGTGCAGTGTGAAATACCTGGCCAGGATCTCAGCGAGGGAAACCCTTAGCCCTGCCTCAGCCCAGCTGTGAGCAGAGAGGAGGCCGTCTCGGGCACTCACCTCCTCAGATGCCTCCTCGCATTTGATAATGACGGAAGCAGGGTCCTGTTCAGTGGAGAAGAATCCAGAGCAGTCTTTGACCAGCTGTAAAGGAGAGAAAAGAGACCTCAGCATCTTACTGTCAGGGAGCGCTAACGCTCAGGCCTCTTGCATGTGGAGACCTGCTTCCCAGGGTGGGTTGGTCACAAGTTAAGGAGGATGTTGGGAGGCTCAATCTTGGGCCTGGTTTGGACATCACCCTGGATCAGGACCCCGTTGTGAGAGGAACTGTACAAACACAGACCAGAAAGATGATCCCTGCCCTGAGGAGCTTTCAATCTAAGTAGCCTTTGCTCATGTTCAATAGTTCCTTACTTTGCGAGCAGTCACTTTGCGATTCCTTGTGTACTCCAGATGAGTGAGAGGGGCCCACAGAGAACAGCATATGGGTAAATGTAGATATAGACAAGGAGAGAATGAGCCAAAATCTGTACTCAGTTGAGCCAAGTGAAGCAGGATTTCTGTTAGGACAGAGCATACCTATAGAATTGGAAGCATGGACGTGCAGTTAAAGCACTGGGCTGCCATTCGGGAGACCTGGGTGGAATTCCCCACTCTGCCACTGTCCTGGTGTGTCACCTTGAGTGAGTCACATCACCCACCAGTGAGACGGGGATAAGAGCACTCCCTCTCGGCCAGCCTGTCTCTGTCTGGTCTATTTAGATTGTGAACTATTTGGGGCGAAGCAGGGACTGTCTGAGTTTATGCAACACTTGGCACCATGCGGCCCTGATCTCATTAGGAACGTCAGTGCACCATGAATAATATTTTACACGAGCTGCATCCCCGTCTCCTTTTGACTTCAGTGAGGGTTCCCCAGTAGAACGGTGCCCCAGCTGACAACAGCAAACTAGAGATTAAAAACCATCCAGTCCTATAATGTCCCATGGCCCCATTCTTTCCTTTATGTCTCTGCTGGAAACACACGTTTTCTGTGAGGCTTCGGGACCTGACAGATGCTATTGGTCAACTTAAAGTGCAGAGGGAGGTGTCTCCATGCAGCAAGTGATCCTTACCCCATCTTCTTTGAATTCACACTGGCTGATGTCACGTTTCTCTTTTACCGGGCACACTGTCTCTTGAACAGTGAATGTCAGCGGCTGGATAGTTTTTGAAGACACGTCCTAAGAAGAAATTCAATGAAAGAACAAAATAAACATTCACTGTGACCAACAAGGCACCAGGCTCCACTTTGGCCTTGTAATTATTTTCTATTCTATTACAGTATTGCCCAGAGGCCTAGACTGGCATCAGATCCGCATTGTGCTAGGAGCTGTTCAAACACATACGCAGATGAGGCCCTTATGCAAAAAGATTCCAGTCTAAGCAGAATGTAAGTATTGACTTTTTCTAGTCCAGTGGTTCTCAAACTTATTTGATTGCACCCCCCTTCTTCGTATCTATAGTCATTTATCTCTCCCCCCTCTCCCGCCACTCAAATACACAGACTGCTTCCCAGGGGGTCAGAGAGCAGCGGCTGCGGGGTGGGCGTCCAGCTCTGTAGGCAGCACCCCGCCAGCAGCAGCGCAGAATAAGGGTGGGGTGGCAATGCGAAATATCACTTTTCACAGCACACTTAGTGTCCCGTTGCCACTCTTACTTCTGCACTGCTGCTGTTACCCCGGGGCTGACAGCCAGGTCCCCACTGCCCAGTGCTGACAACCGGAGCCCTGCCATTGCCTCCAGGTGAGTGATTGCGGGACGGGGAAAAGAACCCAAGCCTGGGCTGTCTCCTGGTGAGGGACTGGGGGGATGGGAGGGAGAGCCTGGGTGGCAGGATTCTGGCAGTGACTGACTCGGGGCATCGGCATTCAGGCCGTGACTGTCCCAGGGAGGCGGGGCCTCTGGCTGTCAGCCCCAGAGTGGCAGGACTCCATCTCTTCCCTTTATCCCCTCCCACCACTGCCTGGATGTGCACGGCCATTCTGCATGACGCCAATCCGCCAGGGCTGACAGTATGTATTTGTACAGCACCTAGCACAATGGGGCCATGGTCTTGGCTGGAACCTGTAGATGCTGCTGGGATATAAATAATATATCAATTCGGTCCCTCCAGGAAGAATAGTGCCCAGCGCTTTGTTGCCACTTAATAAATAATGACAATAAGGGATTATCAAATGTCTTTATTTTAAATCTGTCTTCTACATACTACTAAATATGAATTCTCTTCGCAAGGAGACCCAGGGAGGCATTTAATTCAAATAATTTTTCCTCTTAACCCTTTTTAAACCTTCCAAACTCCATGCCTTTAATGACCAATAATCAGTATTTATTTGTAAAGTTTCAGAACCCAGACAAACAAAACAAAACAAGTGTATTACTTTAAGAACACTCAAGAATTGTGAGCCAATTGCATGATTTTTTCAGACTCATTCTCTTTGAACACTTATGCTGGCTACCGCCTTTGTGCCAGGCGCTGTACAAACACAGAGTAAGACGGTCCCTGCCCCGAGTTGCTCAGAGTATAATTCAAATGGAAAACATGCTCTGCCTGCTGAATCTGAATGAACTGCTGCTCTCAGGCCCTTCCTCTGCAGCGGCACCAGGAAGCTGCTGTGTGGTAATACAGGGAAATAGCTGTCTGGCTGCTACCCGTCCCTGCACATATTTCACTCCCTCTTTATAACCAATTTTGGCCATGCTGCTTTCAGTGACTCGAGTTGGCTGGTCTATAAATTCCCTGTCGTTCCCCTTCCCCTAACCACTGCCTACTTGGATTGTGAGCAGAAACTGTCTTTCATGAGTGCCTGGAGGGTACCTAGCCCATAGCCAGCACCACCAGAAATCAGCCCTGGCTAATAACAGCAAGGGTGCAAATACCAGACTGTAGGTACAGGAGTCTAGCATCAGAGGCCAGCGATTTCCCATTGACCTGCTCTATGAGCTCAAGCGGCATCGAATATACACAGGCCACAAAGCGATTCCCCAGGTCACTCACCCAGTCTGGCTGCGGCTCAGCTTCCAGGAGCCGATAGGCCAGTGTTATATCTGGATCTTGGTTGTAGATCTGAACTGCAGCTAAAACCGCATCCTCGTGGCTTGGCAGAGGGGATGATGATGGCGCAGGGGCTGCTGTGACCGCCCCGACAATCAGCAGGACTTTCAGGCAGGTCTCCATCCTGTGCCCTGTGGGATTCAGTGAGAGCTGGGTGGGCAGCCCTGTCCCTCCCGGGGAAAGCCCTTTTATACGCTGCCTCCTCTGTATGGGCTAGTGCCTCATTGGCTGCCTGCTTCCATCCCCCCTTAACAGGTGACTTTTCCCCATCCATCTGCAGGACGTTTCTATTGGCCACCCTGCTGGAGCAGGCACAGAGGGGAGGTCGGTAAGAGGAAAAGGAGGATTTTTTCAAATAAATTGCTGAAATGGTGTGCACCAATTGCAAAACAACCCATGGTAGTGGGTAGGGGGTGTCCAGGGCCCCCTGTATTGGGAAAGGCTGAGCTACGTGTCTTAATTCTGTTGGGCCAGATCCTCGTCTGGTATAGCTGCCATATCTCCATTGGATTTCATGGATCTACGCTGATTTATATGAATAGAAGACCTGTCCCCTAAAGTCCAGACAACCAGAGCTTTACCCAACAGCTCTGTCCAGAAATCACACAACAATCATTCCCCTAGAGCCAGTCAGTAGGCCCAGGTCACTGGTTTTGATGGTGCCACCACTAAATCCAGGGGGACTGTACAGTGCATTAACAATGGATAACCACACATCGGACTGCTCCTGACAGGCCAACCTGCTCTTTTGTATCCCTAGCAATGGGGCTCCCTCGTATCCAATAGGAGGACCCTGTTACAAAGCCTGAGAGATTTTTCTACCATGAAAAGAAAAGGAGTACTTGTGGCACCTTAGAGACTAACCAATCAAATAAATTGGTTAGTCTCTAAGGTGCCACAAGTACTCCTTTTCTTTTTGCGAATACAGACTAGCACGGCTGCTACTCTGAAACCTTCTATTATGTAGTCCTCCTGTGAGTCAGTCTAACCCGTCCCTTCTTAATGTTATCCCATTGCTCCTAGTCATACCCCTAGCCCCCTTTCCAAATGTATCCCCCTCTCACGGGGTTAAGTCCTTTGTAGGCTGCTATCCTTTTTTCATTCTCCTGTATTTACAGTTGGCCAATTTTCAGTGCACGTGGCTGTGTCCCTACCAAAGAAAAGTTGAATTAATTTTGAGAGTCTGATTTCATGAGAGACTGTCTCAAATGTGTTACTAAAAGCCAGTTATATCCTATCGGCCACTTCCTCTTCATCCACTGGTCCTGCAGTTCTGTCAAGCACCATCAAACTATCGGATCTCTTCTGTGTGCTTCGAGCACGTTCTCTGTGTCCTCTGTGTGGTGCTCTCACAATACTTTCCCTCCTACATAAAATACAGTCAACAGTGTGGACGGTAATCCTGGCTGAGAAGTCCCCTTCATCAGGATTCTGCTGCGGGATAAGAACAGGAAGTCTCAGGATTCTTTCTTCAGCTCATTTCCTGCACATTCTGGCTGACCGTTTACTACGGTTTGGTAATCCAGGCAGGACAGTCGGGGTTTGTAACTGACAATTCCATCGCTCCCTGTGCGGTGTGTGAATTAAAGCTGGTGCTGCGTCACGTGGGGTTGGGTGGCAGTGCGCTCGTACCACTTACTTCTCTATCAGTCAGTTGCTAGAAGTTCTTGAAGTGTCTTATAACACTCCCCTATTAGCTCATCTGATCCTTGTGTCATGATAACATTTAATTTACTTATTATAATTATTGTAAAACCATAATCACAAAATCATATTTTGTCCACCTAAAATTTC
The DNA here is from genome assembly GCF_015237465.2 of Chelonia mydas. Lineage (NCBI taxonomy): Eukaryota > Metazoa > Chordata > Testudines > Cheloniidae > Chelonia > Chelonia mydas. The sequence goes on from NC_057850.1 coordinate 257,827,695, forward strand.
CCTCTCAGCCTAGGCAGTGCCTCTTGCATGTGCCCCCCTGGGGTACAGCTTGATGCAGAGTTGTACTTGGTCACAGTTTGGATTCTGATGACTGAATTTGGCCATTATTTTGCAAACCCTGTCAACTCCATGTGTGTCTTCCCAGCAAGTCACTTTATCTGTCTGAGGCTCAGTTCCCCATCTGTGAATAGCGATCCTTACTTTCTCCCACTCTTCGTCCGTGTGGCCTGTTTAGACTGAACACTCATAAAGGCAAGGACTCTCCTGTTATGTCTGCGTACAGCGCTTAGCATAATAGACCTTGGTTGGTGTGTGTAGGTGCTAGCGTCCTATGAATAAGAAGACTGAGGTGCATGGCGGTGAAGAATTCAGCTCCTAGTCTTTATCTCCGGGCACTCCATTGAATAGTGGTTGCTCTGAGAGTCCCACTGCAGCTCTGTTGGAACCCCAAGGTTTAGCACTGCTCAGCCAAGGGGCCTGCAAACATTTGCCGTCTCCTCCTTGAGGGTGCATCTGTAACAAGATGTTGCTTTTGTATCTGTCAGATGTCCCCCTGCTTTCTCCTTGCTGCTTTCCAGCACAAACCTGATCACTGAACCCTGCTTATCCCAACACTCCTGCTTAAGTGAAATGTGCGGGGTTCTTCTCGGTTTGCCCTGTGTTACCAGCGTGTCTGCACTGCAGTGAAATCCTCCGAGCACGGAGCACAGGCTCTTCCGTCTGCAGCACAACCTGCCCTTGGGAAACTGACCAGCATTTATCCCTCCTGGCTGTCCAGGTCCCTCAAGCAGCTCTTTCTCCAGACCTCATTGGCATATCCTCCCTGTATGCCCAGTCCCCCAGATCTGGAGGGAAGCTGCCTCCTTCATAGCCAGCCAGCACCTCACTCCTGTGTCCCCACTCCCCAGATCCTGGAATCCAGCCTCTCTCTCCAGGGCTAACCAGTATTGATTCCAACACAATCCTCACCTCTCATACGGTCCCCACAACCATGCCATGCAGCAGGCTCCTCCAGAACTCCCCAGCTCACTTCTTTGGAAGAGCCAGGGAGCTGCCCCTGCAGGCCTTGAACTCTGTTGCCAGAGTTTGGAGGATCTGGAGCACACAGATAGAAGCCTCAGATTTCAGGAATCCCCACTTGTTTTCATAGAGCTTTGTGTGTCCTCCTGAAGCCTTCAGCTAATGAGAGACCCCTAGTTTGCATGAAGTGCTTTTAAGACAGGTTGGTTTAAAGGGGACCATGGGGCCATCCCAGTGCAGGCTGGCCTTAAAGACTGCCCTCATCATTGGTGGCTACCAGCCAAGTCCAGGCTTCATTCCTGGATACGGTGCTTGGCGCAATGGGACTCTGATACCGGCACTGAATGGGGGCTGCTGTGATGCAAATCACTGATAATAAGTAATTTTGCCATGAATTTTTCCCTAGAAACAGCTCTTTCGAGTTTTCAAATACCCTGTGTCCGTCACACACACAATACAGATATCTCAGAACACTACACACCTGTTGTGACTCACACATGTGTGTTGTGTCCTCTTGTGTTGGCCAGTCTGTGATTTACCTTTAGGAGAACTAAAGCGCCTTTCCTTTCTCGGGGTATACTTTCATTAGAGGAGACAAAGATAAATGGCATTTCTGTGCCTGGAACTCCCTGAAATGGAGATTATAATATTTCTCTAGACCTGGGTCTCTGAAGTGTTGGGAGGGTTTGTGATGGTGCCCCCCATAAGGCTTTACGGAAATATGCTTATGAATGTATAAATGACATAACTAGAATATGTTTCATGCTACATGTGCCATGTAACATATCTCTGTAGAGGTTATGATCTACTGAATCTATTAATCCTATTTGTATGCATGTGTCATTTTTGTATTCGAAGTTCTGAATATTGGCTGCTTACTGGCTTGATTTTTAAGTAGCCTTTGTAAAGCATTTGGTCAGCTTCTTGAGAAAGGAATGTGCAAATTAAGTGCCCAATCAAGAAGCACTTAAGGGACAATGGATCTTGGAAGGCTCCAATCCACATAAGAAGTCTACATGAAGGCGTTCAAGGTAGCAGATAAGCAATGGCTTCTGCCTGTAAAAACGGAGTCATGCATGGATATGTGACTCCAAAATGAGTCATGCATGGATATGCGACTCCAAAACTCCATCTTGGAGCTGGACTTTGCACTTTGAGAGAGGAGGGGGTCTCCACCCACAAGAAAAAGTCTATTTAAAGCCGTGGGAGACCCCTCCATTTTGTCTTCAGCTTGCTCAAGAGACGGCCTCTCCACCCCCAAGGATTCCTGAAAGAAACTGGAACAAAGGACAGAAACTACAAGAGGTGTGAGTGATTGCTGGACACCGACTAGAAGGACACTAGTCTGTAAAAGGAAGCTCACTGGAATTCCTCTAAGGGTGAGGTTTTATCTGTATTCAGTTTTTTTACTGTATTAGACATAGACTTGCGTGTTTTGTTTTATTTTGCTTGGTAATTCACTTTGTTCTGTCTGTTAGTACTTGGAAACACTTAAATCCTACTTTCTGTATTTAATAAAATCACTTTTTACTTATTAAGTAACCCAGGGTATGTATTAATACCCGGGGCTGGGGGGGGGGCGCAAACAGCTGTGCATATCTCTCTATCAGTGTTATAGACGGCAAACAATTTATGAGTTTATCCTGTATAAGCTTTATACAGGGTAAAAGAGATTTATTTGGGGTTTGGATCCCATTGGGAGTTGGGCAACTGAGTGTTAAAGACAGGAACACTTCTTAAGCTGCTTTCAGTTTAAGCCTGCAGCTTTGGGGCACGTGGTTCAGACCCTGGGTCTGTGCTGGAGCAGGCTGGCATGTCTGGCTCAACAAGACGGGGTGCTGGAGGCCCAGGCTGGCAGGGAAAGCAGGGGCAGAAGTAGTCTTGGCACTTCCCAAGTGGATTTCTGTGATCGAACCCATCACAGGGTTAATGAGACAATGTCTGAGTAAAATGTAATATACATTCTGCTATTAGAGCAAAGTACTTCGACCTGAAAGAGCTAAGGACAGAGGATATTCAGAATGGGTCACCCGCTCCCAACGACACAGCACTGTAACGTTATGTCAGTTGCAGGTTTGCTTCCCAAATGCTATGGTATTTCTTTGTGAATGCAGGAAATAGAAGTTAGTTGGGTAACACCCCCAGCAGTTTGCTCACTGGAATAAAGTTTCTAGTCCATTTCTTTGCTGGGCTAAGTAGAACCCCAATTCCCCAGTATTGTGCAGACAGACAGACACTGGCACCCGTGTGGCACCCCATTCTGTCTTCATTGGGGTGCATGTGGGCACAGGGTTCTGTCCTTTAGAATAACTGCAGATTTGGGGCTTAAAAGTTGGAGCGCTTGTACTGTTCAGAGTAGAAATATGGTGCATTTTTTAATAGTGACGGTAATTGACCACGGGAACAATTTACCTCGGGATGTTCTGGATTCTCCATCACTTGCAGGCTTTCAGTCAGGACTGGATCTCTTTCTAAAAGAGATGCTCTCACTCAAATGTAAGCTACAGGCTTGAGGCAGAAATGATTGGCTGAGGTTCTTTGGCCTGTCCTATTTTCTGCAGCAGGTCGGACTAGATGACCACAATTGTCCCTGGCAGCCTTAACAACTATGACTGTATGAAAACTATGAAGGTTGGCAGCAACGCTTCAGTTACATATTTAATGTGGTTCTGTCAAGGCTGATTCCCCACTCTGGCAGTTCGAGTGCAGAAGGTGGGGGCCCGCAAGGATTTTTAAAAATTAATACTTACCACTCCAGGCTTGTATTAAACTCCCAGGTAAAAGAGGAATCTCCTTCCTTTGAAGTTTTTAAGGTCAGGCTTGACAAAGCCCAGGTTGGAATGATTTAGTTGGGGATTGGTCCTGCTTTGAGCAGGGGGAGGGTCTAGATACCTCCTGAGGTCCCTTCCAGCCCTGTTAATCTATGATTGTATGATTCCCAAGGTTACAGCTTTTCTCTGACATTGGCTTGGGAAACACTGCCACCACCCAAATGGAAAACCCTTTTTTGAAACCCAGGAAGGTGCACTTGGGAATTCCTTCCTGTGGGGTACCCTGCAGCCCTTTCACACATACCCCTCCAGGGAAGAGCTGAGAAAGAAAACAAAGGAAATTAGCTGTTGCCACCAGCTAATTAAGCAGCATATGCATAAACCTCTTGGGACACCAAAAATCCAATCCTGTTCTTTAAAAAGGTAAATTTTATTAAAAACAAAAAGAAAGACATACATCTGGAACTTAGGCTTTTGCTAGATTTTAAAAGAGCAATTCCAAAAATTAAGCACCCAAAATAACTTTCTTGGGGTTCAACTTAAAGGTTACAAGCATACAAAAGCATCTGGGGTTAGCACAGAGGAGTCCACAAGCCAATAAGAAATAAAAGAAATAACCCTAATCGCGTTTTCCGCCCTTTCCTCATAGGTCAGGTTTTCTAAACCTTTCATCATTTTGGTTACTCTCTTCTGGTCTCTCTCCAATTTGTTATGTATTTTTTAAAGTGTGGCCCCCACAACTAGACACGGCACTCCAGCTGGGGTCTCACCCGTGCCCAGTAGAATGGAACAATGATCTCCTGGGTCTTACATATGACATATCTCTTAAGACACCCCAGAATGATGTTAAGCTTTTTCAAAATAGCATCCCGTCATTGGCTCATACTCAGTTTCTGATCTACCGTAGCCCTGAGATTCATTTCTGCAGTATTGCCACCTAGTCAGTCATTCCCCATTATGTATTTGTGCAGTTGATTTATTCTTCCTTGGTGTTGCACTTGGACTTGTCTTTATTGAGTATTATTTTGTTGATCTCAAAAAAGTTCTCCAATTGATCAAGGTGATTTTGAATTTTAATCCTGTCCTGCAAAATGCTCGTAACCCCGCTCAGCTTGATGGCCTCTGCAAATTTCATAAGCGTACTCTCCACTCAGTTATCCACCTCATTAATGAAAATATTGAATAGTAACGGCCGCAGGACAGACTACTGGAGACCCCATTAAATACACCCTCCCAGTTTGACAGTGAACATTCATAACTACTGTTTGAGAATGTTTTTTCAACCGTTGTAGAACCCACCTCTAAGTATTTCATCTTCACAACTTTTCTCTCATTTGCTTGTGTGGGACTGTGTCAAAAGCTTTACTAAAATCAAGAAATAGGACATCTATTGCTTCACCCTTCATCTACTACTCATCATTCTGTTCTATTCTAGGCTCTTACACATGGATTGTTTAATGGTCTCTTTGAGTAACTTTCCAGGTATCGAAGTTAGGCTGACTATCTGTAATTCCTCAGGTCCTCTTTCTTCCCTTTCTTAAAGAGAAAGTTTAATGTTAAAAGAGTTTAAGTTTAAAGAGAAATGTTTTCCCTTCTGGAGTCCTCTGGGACCACACCCATCCTCCATGAGTTCCAGAAGATAATCACTATGGGTTCAAAGATTGCTTCAGCTACTTCCTTAAGTATGCTAGGGTGAATGGCGTACAGCCTTGCCAACTTGAATACATCTAACTTATTTCAATATTTTATCTGTTTTTCCCTATTCTGGCTTGTGTTCCTTCCCCCTTCTTGTGAAGCACCTGGTCACAATCAACTCTTTTAGTGAAGACTGAAGTAAAATAGGCATCAACCTCCTCAGCCTTCTTGATATCGTCTGTTATTAGCTCTCCTTCCCTCTTACGTAGCAGACCTACACTTTCCTTTGTCTTACCCTTGCTCCTAATGTATTTGTAGAACCTCTTCTTATTGCCTGGTATGTCCCTTGCTAGGTGTAACTTATTTTATATCTTAGCATTCCTGGTTTTTTCCCTACATTCTTGGCTTGTTCTTTTCTACTCATCCGTAGCAATTTGTCCCTGTTTCCACTTGATAATGTTCAGGTCACTAAAGAGTGCCTGGTGCAGCCGTATTGGCCTCTCAGGAGGCTTCATGTCATTCATGACTCCAAATTGATAGATTTTTAAGGCTGGAGCATAAGGGCGGCAGAATCAAGTTTGTTGTCAGGCCAAAGAGCTCGAGGGTTTTCAGTCTGATGGAATCTGTACCTTTAATGACCCGGCTTTGGGATTTTGTCCCTGTGGGTTTGTGCACAGGAAGGTGGGAAGGGAGCTGTGGGGTCCTCTTTCATGATCAACACCACGCTGAAAGCTGTGCAAGGAGCCTGAACTCTACGGGTGTGCCTGGTTGGGAGAAACCTTGGGGCAGCCCCATCATGTTCTTTCGGGGAAAATTCACCCCTTGGCAGAAGGGCTGCAAAGGGACCTGAGCACCATCAAGCCTTTAACACAGGACATTGTCAGGCCCTCCTTCCTGGAGTGTACTAAACCGTCAGGGAGTGATTTCTTTGGGTGTTATGGGCTACCTGTCTCATAGAACCAAGAGGGCAAAGGGCGTTACCCACTTTCTAGATGGAACCTGCAGTAAATCAGGGAGGCTAAAGCACTGCATGCCCTGAGTGCTAAATTTTCCAAAGTGACAATTGATTTTGGGTGTCTCAAAACTTAGAGAGACTTTCAAAGGGGCCACATTTTCGGAGGGCAGCTGCTCAGCACTTTCTTAAAACCAGGCCCCTTTGAGGACATCCCGTGTTGGGCACCCATAGTTGCTAGTCACTTTTAACAAGTTGAGCCTTAGTGTCTGGATCTCTGCTGCAATAGGGATAGGGGTTGGGTCTCTTTAATGAGGATGGTGTGTGACTCCTAGTTGGGGGTTTTCATTGGCCAGTAGCAAAATGAGGTGATTCACTCTGGTTCATGTCCCTAATCTCCTCCCACAATATGGAAGCAGAGGACAACAGTTTAGGTTTGCAGAATGGCAATTTATTACGCACAGGAGCCCTGGTGAGCAGCATTGCAACAGCTGCTAAGCGGCGGATAGAAGCAGACACTCGGAAGCTGTTGAGATTGTTATGAGCCTGGCTTCCGATGGTGCTTCCAGCAGAGGAGAAATGGAGCCACATCTGGGTCTGGCAGCATCGGCTCGCTTTCATCTCCTCTCTTTCTGGATCTTCTTAGCCAAGGGCGATACCTATACCGGCACGAATGATTTTCCCTTTATGTCGACGAAGAAACCTGCCAGCTCTTTTCCTGAATCTACTCCAGCGGCCCCGTGTGACGATATTAGGCTAGAGAGAAAAGAAGTCAGGGTTAGCATCTCCACGCAGACTGAAACTGGCTCCTGCAGCTCAGGGAATGTTACTTTGTTCTCTCTTGTGTTTCATTTGTTATTAGCAATGACTAGAGGCCCCAACTTTGAGGAGGGCTGCGGTAGTTGCTGTAACACACGCACAGTGGGCGACAGTCTCTGCCCCAAGGGGATTACAGCCGAGATAGACAGAGGGGTAAAGGGTGAGGGGTTAGAGCGTGACATGCCTGAGGTCACACAGCTAGTCAGTAGCAGAGCAGGAAGTAGAGCCCAGGTCTCCTGAGTCCCAGTCCAGTGCCCTCTCCCCTGAAGCACATGGCCTCTCCAGAACAACAGAGAGCATCCGGCCAGTGTCACTGTGGGCCTAGGTGGCTAGTGGGGGAGAGGAGTAGCCTTCAGGAGCGAGTGTTCCCGTTGGACTCTGGACAGGGGGTGACATCGCTCTGTGGCTCTGAGGGAGGGGCAGGAGCTTGCCTGCTGGGGGGACAGTGTGCTAGGGTGGTGCCATTGAAGGCACAGGATTATAGACTCAGCCCTTATCCCCTCGCCCTTTACTGTCTGTAACCCTTACTCCCACCTTGGGCAGGTCCCTGCTGTAGAGTAAGAAGGAAGGGCCATGCCTGGGGCCTTTTGTCTGCTGTGTGGGACCGGGGGCCATTCAGTGTCTGCATCATACAACGTATTTAAACGTCAATGCCAAACAAAGGCAGGTGGTGAGGATCCTCCCCAGAGCCCCCTGCCCTTGCCCCGCTCCCAGGCACCGTCTGGAGCTTTAGGTTTCTTACGTATCCCAGGGAGATTAGAATTTGCTTCCCGCGGTTCTGCTGGCAGCTGCAGGGTTCCACCTCCAGGCCTGTGGGGCAGGCGGCCTTTGCCAGCTCACTGCCAGCAGGTGGAGCTGGACACTTGTTCTGGGAACACTTGTGCAGTGTGAAATACCTGGCCAGGATCTCAGCGAGGGAAACCCTTAGCCCTGCCTCAGCCCAGCTGTGAGCAGAGAGGAGGTCCTCCAGGTCACTCACCTCCTCAGACGCCTCGTCGCATTTGATAATGACGGAAGCAGGGTCCTGTTCAGTGGAGAAGAATCCAGAGCAGTCTTTGACCAGCTGTAAAGGAGAGAAAAGAGACCTCAGCATCTTACTGTCAGGGAGCGCTAACGCTCAGCCCTCCTGCATGTGGAGACCTGCTTCCCAGGGTGGGTTGGTCACAAGTTAAGGAGGATGTTGGGAGGCTCAATCTTGGGCCTGGTTTGGACATCACCCTGGATCAGGACCCCATTGCGAGAGGAACTGTACAAACACAGACCAGAAAGATGATCCCTGCCCTGAGGAGCTTTCAATCTAAGTAGCCTTTGCTCATGTTCAATAGTTCCTTACTTTGCGAGCAGTCACTTTGCGATTCCTTGTGTACTCCAGATGAGTGAGAGGGGCCCACAGAGAACAGCATATGGGTAAATGTAGATATAGACAAGGAGAGAATGAGCCAAAATCTGTACTCAGTTGAGCCAAGTGAAGCAGGATTTCTGTTAGGACAGAGCATACCTATAGAATTGGAAGCATGGACGTGCAGTTAAAGCACTGGGCTGCCATTCGGGAGACCTGGGTGGAATTCCCCACTCTGCCACTGTCCTGGTGTGTCACCTTGAGTGAGTCACATCACCCACCAGTGAGACAGGGATAAGAGCACTCCCTCTCGGCCAGCCTGTCTCTGTCTGGTCTATTTAGTTTGTGAACTCTTTGGGGCGAAGCAGGGACTGTCTGAGTTTATGCAACACTTGGCACCATGCGGCCCTGATCTCATTAGGAACGTCAGTGCACCATGAATAATATTTTACACGAGCTGCATCCCCGTCTCCTTTTGACTTCAGTGAGGGTTCCCCAGTAGAACGGTGCCCCAGCTGACAACAGCAAACTAGAGATTAAAAACCATCCAGTCCTATAATGTCCCATGGCCCCATTCTTTCCTTTATGTCTCTGCTGGAAACACACGTTTTCTGTGAGGCTTCGGGACCTGACAGATGCCATTGGTCAACTTAAAGTGCAGAGGGAGGTGTCTCCATGCAGCAAGTGATCCTTACCCCATCTTCTTTGAATTCACACTGGCTGATGTCGCGTTTCTCTTTTACCGGGCACACTGTCTCTTGAACAGTGAATGTCAGCGGCTGGATAGTTTTTGAAGACACGTCCTAAGAAGAAATTCAATGAAAGAACAAAATAAACATTCACTGTGAGCAACAAGGCACCAGGCTCCACTTTGGCCTTGTAATTATTTTCTATTCTATTACAGTATTGCCCAGAGGCCTAGACTGGCATCAGATCCGCATTGTGCTAGGAGCTGCTCAAACACATACGCAGATGAGGCCCTTATGCAAAAAGATTCCAGTCTAAGCAGAATGTAAGTATTGACTTGTTCTAGTCCAGTGGTTCTCAAACTTATTTGATCGCACCCCCCTTCTTCGTATCTATAGTCATTTATCTCTCCCCCCTCTCCCGCCACTCAAATACACAGACTGCTTCCCAGGGGGTCAGAGAGCAGCGGCTGCGGGGTGGGCGTCCAGCTCTGTAGGCAGCACACCGCCAGCAGCAGCGCAGAATAAGGGTGGGGTGGCAATGCGAAATATCACTTTTCACAGCACACTTAGTGTCCCGTTGCCACTCTTACTTCTGCACTGCTGCTGTTACCCCGGGGCTGACAGCCAGGTCCCCACTGCCCAGTGCTGACAACCGGAGCCCTGCCATTGCCTCCAGGTGAGTGATTGCGGGACGGGGAAAAGAACCCAAGCCTGGGCTGTCTCCTGGTGAGGGACTGGGGGGATGGGAAGGAGAGCCTGGGTGGCAGGATTCTGGCAGTGACTGACTCGGGGCATCGGCATTCAGGCCGTGACTGTCCCAGGGAGGCGGGGCCTCTGGCTGTCAGCCCCAGAGTGGCAGGACTCCATCTCTTCCCTTTATCCCCTCCCACCACTGCCTGGGTGTGCACGGCCATTCTGCATGACGCCCAATCCGCCAGGGCTGACAGTATGTATTTGTACAGCACCTAGCACAATGGGGCCATGGTCTTGGCTGGAACCTATAGATGCTGCTGGGAGATAAATAATATATCAATTCGGTCCCTCCAGGAAGAATAGTGCCCAGCGCTTTGTTGCCACTTAATAAATAATGACAATAAGGGATTATCAAATGTCTTTATTTTAAATCTGTCTTCTACATACTACTAAATATGAATTCTCTTCGCAAGGAGACCCAGGGAGGCATTTAATTCAAATAATTTTTCCTCTTAACCCTTTTTAAACCTTCCAAATTCCATGCCTTTAATGACCAATAATCAGTATTTATTTGTAAAGTTTCAGAACCCAGACAAACAAAACAAAACAAGTGTATTACTTTAAGAACACTCAAGAATTGTGAACCCATTGCATGATTTTTTCAGGGCAGACTCATTCTCTTTGAACACTTATGCTGGCTACCACCTTTGTGCCAGGCGCTGTACAAACACAGAGTAAGACGGTCCCTGCCCTGAGTTGCTCAAAGTATAATTCAAATGGAAAACATGCTCTGCCTGCTGTATCTGAATGAACTGCTGCTCTCAGGCCCTTCCTCTGCAGCGGCACCAGGAAGCTGCTGTGTGGTAATACAGGGAAATAGCTGTCTGGCTGCTACCCGTCCCTGCACATATTTCACTCCCTCTTTATAACCAATTTTGGCCATGCTGCTTTCAGTGACTCGAGTTGGCTGGTCTATAAATTCCCTGTCGTTCCCCTTCCCCTAACCACTGCCTACTTGGATTGTGAGCAGAAACTGTCTTTCATGAGTGCCTGGAGGGTACCTAGCCCATAGCCAGCACCACCAGAAATCAGCCCTGGCTAATAACAGCAAGGGTGCAAATACCAGACTGTAGGTACAGGAGTCTAGCATCAGAGGCCAGCGATTTCCCATTGACCTGCTCTATGAGCTCAAGCGGCATCGAATATACACAGGCCACAAAGCGATTCCCCAGGTCACTCACCCAGTCTGGCTGCGGCTCAGCTTCCAGGAGCCGATAGGCCAGTGTTATATCTGGATCTTGGTTGTAGATCTGAACTGCAGCTAAAACCGCATCCTCGTGGCTTGGCAGAGGGGATGATGATGGCGCGGGGGCTGCTGTGACCGCCCCGACAATCAGCAGGACTTTCAGGCAGGTCTCCATCCTGTGCCCTGTGGGATTCAGTGAGAGCTGGGTGGGCAGCCCTGTCCCTCCCGGGGAAAGCCCTTTTATACGCTGCCTCCTCTGTATAGGCTAGTGCCTCATTGGCTGCCTGCTTCCATCCCCCCTTAACAGGTGACTTTTCCCCATCCATCTGCAGGACGTTTCTATTGGCCACCCTGCTGGAGCAGGCACAGAGGGGAGGTCGGTAAGAGGAAAAGGAGGATTTTTTCAAATAAATTGCTGAAATGGTGTGCACCAATTGCAAAACAACCCATGGTAGTGGGTAGGGGGTGTCCAGGGCCCCCTGTATTGGGAAAGGCTGAGCTACGTGTCTTAATTCTGTTGGGCCAGATCCTCGTCTGGTATAGCTGCCATATCTCCATTGGATTTCATGGATCTACGCTGATTTACATGAATAGAAGACCTGTCCCCTAAAGTCCAGACAACCAGAGCTTTACGCAACAGCTCTGTCCAGAAATCACACAACAATCATTCCCCTAGAGCCAGTCAGTAGGCCCAGGTCACTGGTTTTGATGGTGCCACCACTAAATCCAGGGGGACTGTACAGTGCATTAACAATGGATAACCACACATCGGACTGCTCCTGACAGGCCAACCTGCTCTTTTGTATCCCTAGCAATGGGGCTCCCTCGTATCCAATAGGAGGACCCTGTTACAAAGCCTGAGAGATTTTTCTACCATGAAAAGAAAAGGAGTTCTTGTGGCACCTTAGAGACTAACCAATCAAATAAATTGGTTAGTCTCTAAGGTGCCACAAGTACTCCTTTTCTTTTTGCGAATACAGACTAGCACGGCTGCTACTCTGAAACCTTCTATTATGTAGTCCTCCTGTGAGTCAGTCTAACCCGTCCCTTCTTAATGTTATCCCATTGCTCCTAGTCATACCCCTAGCCCCCTTTCCAAATGTATCCCCCTCTCACGGGGTTAAGTCCTTTGTAGGCTGCTATCCTTTTTTCATTCTCCTGTATTTACAGTTGGCCAATTTTCAGTGCACGTGGCTGTGTCCCTACCAAAGAAAAGTTGAATTAATTTTGAGAGTCTGATTTCATGAGAGACTGTCTCAAATGTGTTACTAAAAGCCAGTTATATCCTATCTGCCACTTCCTCTTCATCCACTGGTCCTGCAGTTCTGTCAAACACCATCAAACTATCAGATCTCTTCTGTGTGATTCGAGCACGTTCTCTGTGTCCTCTGTGTGGTGCTCTCACAATACTTTCCCTCCTACATAAAATACAGTCAACAGTGTGGACGGTAATCCTGGCTGAGAAGTCCCCTTCATCAGGATTCTGCTGCGGGATAAGAACAGGAAGTCTCAGGATTCTTTCTTCAGCTCATTTCCTGCACATTCTGGCTGACCGTTTACTACGGTTTGGTAATCCAGGCAGGACAGTCGGGGTTTGTAACTGACAATTCCATCGCTCCCTGTGCGGTGTGTGAATTAAAGCTGGTGCTGCGTCACGTGGGGATGGGTGGCAGTGCGCTCGTACCACTTACTTCTCTATCAGTCAGTTGCTAGAAGTTCTTGAAGTGTCTTATAACACTCCCCTATTAGCTCATCTGATCCTTGTGTCATGATAACATTTAATTTACTTATTATAATTATTGTAAAACCATAATCACAAAATCATATTTTGTCCACCTAAAATTTCCCTCTCAGCCTAGGCAGTGCCTCTTGCATGTGCCCCCCTGGGGTACAGCTTGATGCAGAGTTGTACTTGGTCACAGTTTGGATTCTGATGACTGAATTTGGCCATGATTTTGCAAACCCTGTCAACTCCATGTGTGACTTCCCAGCAAGTCACTTTATCTGTCTGAGGCTCAGTTCCCCATCTGTGAATAGCGATCCTTACTTTCTCCCACTCTTCGTCCGTGTGGCCTGTTTAGACTGAACACTCATAAAGGCAAGGACTCTCCTGTTATGTCTGCGTACAGCGCTTAGCATAATAGACCTTGGTTGGTGTGTGTAGGTGCTAGCGTCCTATGAATAAGAAGACTGAGGTGCATGGCGGTGAAGAATTCAGCTCCTAGTCTTTATCTCCGGGCACTCCATTGAATAGTGGTTGCTCTGAGAGTCCCACTGCAGCTCTGTTGCTGCCCCAAGGTTTGGCACTGCTCAGCCAAGGGGCCTGCAAACATTTGCCGTCTCCTTCTTGAGGGTGCATCTGTAACAAGATGTTGCTTTTGTGTCTGTCAGATGTCTCCCTGCTTCCTCCTTGCTGCTTTCCAGCACAAACCTGATCACTGAACCGTGCTTATCCCAACACTCCTGCTTAACTGAAATGTGCGGGGTTCTTCTTGGTTTGCCCTGTGTTACCAGCGTGTCTGCACTGCAGTGAAATCCTCCGAGCACGGAGCACAGGCTCTTCTGTCTGCAGCACAACCTGCCCTTGGGAAACTGACCAGCATTTATCCCTCCTGGCTGTCCAGGTCCCTCAAGCAGCTCTTTCTCCAGACCTCACTGGCATATCTTCCCTGTATGCCCAGTCCACCAGATCTGGAGGGAAGCTGCCTACATCATAGCCAGCCAGCACCTCATTCCTGTGTCCCCATTCCCCAGATCCTGGAATCCAGCCCCTCCCTCCAGGGCCAGCCAGTATTGATTCCAACACAATCCTCACCTCTCATACAGTGCCCACAACCATGCCATGCAGCAGGCTCCTCCAGAACTCCCTAGCTCTCTTCCGTGGAAGAGCGAAGGAGCTGCCCCTGCAGGCCTTGAACTCTGTTGCCAGAGTTTGGGCGATCCGGAGCACAGAGATCGAAGCCTCAGATTTCAGGAAACTTGTTTCCATAGAGCTTTGTGTGTCCTCCTGAAGCCTTCAGCTAATGAGAGACCCCTAGTTTGCATGAAGTGCTTTTAAGACAGGTTGGTTTAAAGGGGACAATGGGGCCATCCCAGTGCAAGCTGGCCTTAAAGACTGCCCTCATCAATGGTGGCTACCAGCCAACTCCAGGCTTCATTCCTGGGGACAGTGCCTGGCGCAATGGGACTCTGATACCGGCACTGAATGGGGGCTGCTGTGATGCAAATCACTGATAATAAGCAATTTTGCCATGAATTTTCCCCTAGAAATGGCTCTTCAGAGTTTTCAAATACGCTTTGTCCATCACACACACAATACAGATATCTCAGAATAGTACACACCCATAGTGACTTTACACATGTGTGTTGTGTCCTCTTGTGTTGGACAGTCTGTGATTTACCTTACAGAGAACTAAAGCGCCTTTCCTTTCTTGGGTTATGCTTTCGTTAGAGGAGACAAAGATAAATGGCATATCTGTGCCTGGAACTCCCTGAAATGGAGATTATAATATTTCTCTAGATCTGGGTCTCAGGAGTGTTGAGAGGGTTAATTAGACAATGTCCGAGTACGTAAAATGTAATATACATTCTGCTATTAGAGCAAAGTACTACGACCTGAAAGAGCTAAGGACTGAGGTTATTCAGAATGGGTCTCTCACCCTCACCTACACAGCACTGTAACGTTATGGGATTTGCCAGTTTGCTTCCCAAATGGTATTTCTTTTGCAAATGCAGGAAATAGAAGTTAGTTGGGTAATACCCCCAGCAGTTTGCCCACTGGAATAGGGTTTCTAGTCCATTTCTTGCTGTGCTAAGTAAAACCCCAATTCCCCAGTATTGTGCAGACAGACAGACCCTGGCACCCGTGTGGCACCCCATTGTGTCTTCATTGGGGTGCATGTGGCCACAGGTTTCTGTCCTTTAGAATAACTGCAGATTTCGGGCTTAAAAGTTGGAGCACTTGTACTGTTCAGAGTAGAAATATGGTACATTTTATAATAGTGAAGATAATTGACCACGGGAACAATTTATCTCGGGATGTTCTGGATTCTCCATCACTTGCCAGCTTTCAGTCAGGACTGGATCTCTTTCTAAAAGAGATGCTCTCGCTCAAATGGAAGTTATGGGCTTGAGGCAAAAATGATTGGCTGAGGTTCTTTGGCCTGTCCTGTGTTCCACAGCAGGTCAGACTAGACGCCCACAATGGTCTCTGGTGGACTTAACAACTAGGACTGTATGAAAACTATGAAGGTTGGCAGCAACGGTTCAGTTACATAGTTGATGTGGTTCCAAATTCCTTTCTCAGTGAAAGCTTGGAAGCTCCCTTATCTGTGCCTTTGCTTACAATGGCATCATTGTTAGCTTGAGAACCTTCTTCTCTGCAGCTCCTGTCATTTGGACCAAGCATCAGTCTATCAGATGATATTGTATAAAAATTCCAAATCCACTCGGTCCCTGGGCTTTACCAGTGCCTCTCATATGTCAAACTCAATGAGGAGTTTAGTAATATAATGACAAGCGAGTGTTGCCCAGAAGTGTGTCTAGCAGTCTAAAATGTGTGCACAAAGTTGTCAGTCTGTCCTCCACCACACACCCACACTCTCTCTCTCTCTCTGTACGCAGTCTCCTAAGCCAGACATGCCATCACACACAATGGAGAAAATCATACCCTACCTATGGGATAAATTCCTTGCTGGTAACAGTGCCTCTTGATCTATAGAATTTAATGGAGTTATGTCTTTTACCATCTGGTGAAGTTCCCATTGATTATAACCTGGGTGCCTAGAGATGCAGGTACATTTGTCCCAAGAGGATCCCTAGCACAGTGGGTACAGTGAGATATCTCCCTGATGGTGGGTTTCCCTGACAGAGAGCCGCAAGGGCTATTGCCCTCAGGACACTGAAAGCCGTACACTCTTGTGAATGTGGGGTGTGCAGCCTATCCCCATGATCTCAGCTGATTTGAATTCCCATATCTGCTACTCCTGGCATATTTGCCAACAGGTATTTCCTGCAAAAGGAAGCAACAGCTTTTGGGAAAACCCAAGTGCACAAACAACAAATCCCCCAAGGTCAGAGTAACAATCGGGGGTGTCCTAGTGGGGAGACATGATGGCCCTTCCCAGTACTGGATGGGGAGAAGTGGCATGATCCTGTTGGTGGGTCACTTTGGCTACGGCAGCCACCACATTCAGTCCTCGGCAGCAGACCCTGAGCTGAGGGAGAAGAACTGGGTGTGACAGCTACTGCAACCCCCTGCAGGATCTTTGGGGACCAATGCGTTAAACCTAGGAATGGCTTCGGTGTTTGTGTCCTACTCCCTGGGGGAGGGATACCAGACCTCCTCCCAGAACTACAAACATCAGGGGAGGGGGTGATTAAGGCGAGTCACTAAAACTGAACCATTCTAGAAAGGGATCTGCCTCTGGAGAGGTTTCAATAGATTGGTTCAAAACTGGGGTTTCCAGAGACAATCAAAGAACGGGCTTTTGGTATAAAAGGCTGAGTTTAAACTGACATGGATTCTGATCCAGCAATCTGACAGGACCTTCTGTCCAAGGGGGGCCCCAACCTTTGCGGAAGTGTTAGAAAGACTTTGGCCCGGTAGGGACCCCATAAGACTGGTGGGTGCTTCCTGGAATGTTTAGTGTGTGCTTAAATTGTGGATGCCCAGAAATGAGGGTGGAGGTGGAAGGGTATCAAAAGAGCAGTTAATGCTGAAACTATTCCAGAGCTTAACTATCCTTATAGTTAGAAAGTATTTCCTAATCATTAATATTTCCTAATTTCCTAATAATAATAACCTAACTCTCCCTAGCTGCGGATAAAGCCCATTGCTTCGTGTCCTACCTTCAGTCTCCATGGAGAACCATGGATCCCCACCCTTTTTATAACAGCCCATCACATATTTGAAGACTGTTATCGGGTCCCCCTCAGTCTTCTTTTCTCAAGACTAAACATGCCCCTTTTTTCCCCCCTTTCCTCATAGGTCAGGTTTTCTAAACCTTGTATCATTTTGGTTGCTCTCCTCTGGTCTCTCTCCAATTTGTTATGTATTTTTTAAAGTGTGGCCCCCACAGCTAGACACGGCACTCCAGCTGGGGTCTCATCCATGCCCAGTAGAATGGAACAATTCACTCCTGGGTCTTACGTATGACACTCCTGTTAACACACCCCAGAATGAGATTAACCTTTTTCAAAAGAGCATCTTGCAATTTGGCTCATATTCAGTTTGTGATCTACTGTAATCCCAGATCATTTCTGCAGTATTACCACCTAGCCAGTCATTGTCCATTATGTATTTGGGCATTTGATTTTTCCTTCCTTGGCATTGTACTTTGCACTTGTCTTTACTGAATATTATTTTGTTGATCTCAAAAAAGTTCTCCAATTGATCAAGGTGATTTTGAATGTTAATCCTGTCCTGCAAAGTGCTTGCAACCCCTCTCAGCTTGGTGTCCTCTGCAGATTTTATAGGCGCACTCTCCAGTCCATTATCCACCTCATTAATGAAAATTTTGAATAGTAACGGACCCAGGACAGACCACTGGAGGATACCATTAAATACACCCTCCCAGTTTGACCGTGAATATTCATAACTACTTTTTGAGTAGGTTTTTTTCAACCAGTGTTGCACCCACCCTTTAGTATTTCATCTAGACCACATTCCTCTCATTTGCTTATGCAAAACTCGTGGTGATCAGGGAGGTCCTGGATAATTGGAAAAAGGCAAACATAATGCCCATCTTTAAAAAAGGGAAGAAGGAGAATCCAGGGAACTACAGACCAGTCAGCCTCACCTCAGTCACTGGAAAAATCATGGAGCAAGTCCTCAAGGAAACCATTTTGAAGCACTTGGAAGAGAGGAAGGTGATCAGGAACAGTCAACATGAATTCACCAAGGGCAAGTCATGCCTGACCAACCTGATTGCCTTCTATGCTGAGATAACTGGCTCTGTGGATATGAGGAAAGCAGTTGACGTGATATATCATGACTTTAGCAAAGCTTTTGATACGGCCTCCCACAGTATTCTTGCCAGCAAGTTAAAAAAGTGTGGATTGGATGAATGGATTATAAGGTGGATAGAAAGCTGGCTAGATTGTCAGGCTCAACAGGTAGTGATCTACGGCTTGATGTCTAGTTGGCAGCCAGTACCAAGCGGAGTGTCCCAGGGGTCAGTCCTGGGGCCGGTTCAACATCTTTATTAGTGATCTGGATGATGGGATGGATTGTACCCTCAGCAAGTTTCCAGATGACACTAAGCTGGGGTGAGAGATAGATATGCCGGAGGGTAGGGATAGGGTCCAGAGTGACCTAGACAAATTGGAGGATTGGGCCAAAAGAAATCTGATGAGGTTCAACAAGGACAAGTGCAGAGTCCTGCACTTAGGATGGAAGAATCCCATGCACCTCTACAGGCTGGGGCCCGACTGGCTAAGCAGCAGTTCTGCAGAAAAGGACCTGGGGATTACAGTGGATGAGAAGCTGGATATGAGTCAGCAGTGTGCCCTTGTTGCCAAGAAGGCTAACAGCATATTGGGCTGCATTAGTAGGAGCATTGCCAGCAGATCGAGGAACGTGATTTTTCCCCTCTATTCGGGACTGGTGAGGCCACATCTAGAGTATTGCGTCTACACTCCAGAAAGGATGTGGACAAATTGGAAAGAGTCCAGCGGAGGGCAACGAAAATGATTAGGGGGTTGGGGCACATGACTTATGAGGAGAGGCTGAGGGAACTGGGCTTGTTTAGTCTGCAGAAGAGAAGAGTGAGGGGGGATTTGATAGCAGCTTTCAACTACCTGAAGGGGGGTTCCAAAGAGGATGGAGCTCGGCTGTTCTCAGTGGTGGCAGATGACAGAACAAGGAGCAATGATCTCAAGTTGCAGTGGGTGAAGCACTAGAATGGGTTGCCTAGAGAGGTGATGAAATCTCCATCCTTAGAGGTTTTTAAGGCCTGGCTTGACAAAGCCCTGGCTGGGATGATTTAGTTGGTGGGGTCCTGCTTTGAGCAGGGGGTTGGACTCGACCTCCTGAGGTCTCTTCCAACCATAATCTTCTATGATACTATGAAATGTCATGTGGGACTGTGTCAAAAGCTTTACTAAAATCAAGATATAGCACATCTACTGCTTCACCTCACACACTGGCCAATAGCCTGACAAAAAAAGAAATTAAGTTGATTTGGCATGATTAGTTCTTGACAAATCCATTTCGTCTACTACTCATCATGCTGTTCTACTCTAGGCGCTTACACATGGATTGTTTAATGGTCTGTTTGAGTAACTTTCCAGGTATCGAAGTTAGGCTGACTGTCTGTAATTCCCTTTGTTCCCTTTTTTTAAAGAGAGGTACCATGTTTTCCCTTCTGTAGTCCTCTGGGACCCCACTTGCCCTCCATGAGTTCTGGAAGATAATTGCTATTGGTACAAAGATTGCTTCAGATAGTTTATTAAGTACCCTAGGGTAAATGGCATCTGGCCTTGCCAACTTGAATACATCTAACTTATTTAAATATTCTTTAATCTGTTTTCCCTATTCTGGCTTGTGTTCCTTCCCCCTTCTTGTTAAGCATCTCGTCATAATCAACACTTTTAGTGAAGACTGAAGTAAAATAAGCATCAAAATCCTCAGTCTTTTTGGTGTTGTCTATTATTAGCTCTCCTTCCCTCTTAAATACCAGACCTGCACTTTCCTTCATCTTACTTTGCTCCTAGTGGGTTTATAGAACCTCTTCTTATTGCCTTGTATGTCCCTTGCTAGGTGTGACTTATTTTGTGTCTTAGCCTTCCTGGTTTTCTCCCTACATACTTGGGTTGTTCTTTTCTACTCATCCTTAGCAATTTGTCCATGATTCCACTTTATGATTTTCAGGTCCCTAGAGAGCACCTGGTACAGCCATATTGGCCTCTTGTCACAGACTCAAAGGACTCATGCTCTCTCTCGGCTCTGTACGGTCCCTGGGAGGAACCCCCTTCAGTGTGACAGCCCTTCTCAGGGGGTCCACTCTCCCTCGGGGGTTAAGCCATAGGCCCCTCCGCCTCCTGGAACTGCACCTCTCTGAGCCCTCAGCACGCCTGTCTCTTGCCGTGGGCCCCCTCAGGGAGTCCCCTCGCTCTGGACCTTGGGGCCTCCACACCCAGAGGGAATAACGCAACCCTGATCTCTAAACCGGAGTGACTCTTAGCCAGCGTAAAACAGATTTTATTTGAGCATCTGAACACAGCATAGGAAACTCTCAGGGCCTCAGGCCTAGCATCCTTCAGCACAGTACATCTAGGTCTCTCCGGCCTCCAGGTGGGCTCTGGCTGCTCTCTCCTCCCAGCCCACAACCCCCTCCTTCCAGCTGGGCATCCAATATCACTGTCCCCCAAGTCCCACCTCTGTCCTTTGTCTTCTGTCCCAGGTAAACAGGCGACCTGGGCCTCCTCTTCTCTCAACCTCTCCTCTCATCCGTCCTTTGTTTCCCCTCTGGCAGGAACCGGCTGGTCAGGTCACTGGGGACCTCTCTCCACGGTCCATTGTCCTCCCACTGGCCAGAACCGGCTGTGACTCCCAAGCTGGGCGTCCCGGTAACCAGGTCACCAGTCGCTGGGGTATCCATTCTCCAGGCCATTTGCTGGCCCTCTGTAACAACAAACTCCCTCTCCCACCACCTTGTTAAACCAGAAACACCCAGGGAAACTGAGTCTCACTCCCCTCTGCATGCAAACCATTGAAAACAACAAGAACCCCCCTTGCTTCATCACATCTCTTTCCCCCTCTCCCCCCTTTGAGTCTGAACTGAGCGGGGTCACCTGGGGAAGTTCAGGGCCCCCGCTTCATGATAAAGCATTGGCTATAACATTGGCACTCCCCCTCACATGGGCCATAACCCTGGAGGAGCAGGCTCCATCTCAGGAGCTTGGCATTAATCCCTTTTATTTGGTGAAGCCACGTCAGGGGCGAATGGTCAGTGTGCACAGTAAAGCGCTGCCCGAAGAGATACGCTGCAGCTTTTTAGCGGCCAGCACCGTGGCCAGGCATTCCTTCTCTATGGCCGTTAACCCAATTAAGACCCTTGGTGGCTGAAGCCGGGGCCTGTGTGTGCTATTTCAACCCATTCCCTTAGGGCCCCCTGAGGCCAATATTTTGCCATCTTGTGGTGGATGAATGAAAATCGCAGTTTCTAAAGCATTACATGCCCTGAGTCCTACATTTTCCAAAGTGACCATTGATTTTGGGTGTCTCCAAATTTAGAGAGATCTTGAAGGGGCCACATTTTCAGAGGGAAGCTGCTCAGCACTTTCTGAAAACCAGGCCCCTTTGAGGACATCCCGTGTTGGGCACCCAAAATTGCTAGTCACTTTTAACAAGTTGGGCCTTAGTGTCTGGATCTCTGTGGCAATTGGGCAGGGGATGGATCTCTTTAAGGAGGATGGCATTTGACTCTTACTCCGGGTCTTTCATTGGCCAGCGGGACTGTCAGGTGATTCGCTCCGGTTCATGTCTCTAATCTCCTCCCACAATATGGAAGCAGAGGGCTACAGTATAGGTTTGCAGAATGGCAATTTATTATGCAGAGGGGCCCTGGTGAGCAGCACTGAAAGGGTGGATAAGTGGTAGGTCGAAGCAGATGCTTTGAAGTTGTTCACATTGTTATAAGCCTGGCTTCCAATGGGACTTCCAGTGGAGGAGAAATGGAGGCACAGATGGATCTTCTCTATTTCTGGATCTTGTTAGCTAATTATTTTGAGAGTAGCAGTAAGGATGTTCAAACCATGCTGACGAAAAAATTTGCCAGCTCCTCTCCAGAATCTTTTCCAGCGGCTCCGTGTGACGAGATTAGGCTAGAGAGAAAAGAAGTCAGGGTTAGCATCTCCACGCAGACTGAAACTGGCTCCTGCAGCTCAGGGAATGTTACTTTGTTCTCTCTTGTGTTTCATTTGTTATTAGCAATGACTAGAGGCCCCAACTTTGAGGAGGGCTAAACACGCACAGTGGGAGACAGTCTCTGCCCCAAGGGGATTATAGTCTAGATAGACAGAGGGGTAAAGGGTGAGGGGTGAGAGCGTGACATGCCTGAGGTCACACAGCTGGTCAGTAGCAGAGCAGGAAGTAGAGCTCAGGTCTCCTGAGTCCCAGTCCAGTGCCCTCTTCCCTGGAGCACATGGCCTCTCCAGAACAACAGAGAGCATCTGACCAGTGTCACTGTGGGCCTAGGTGGCTAGTGGGGGAGAGGAGTAGCCTTCAGGAGCGAGTGTTGCTGCTGGACTCTGGACAGAGGGTGACATTGCTCTGTGGCTCTGAGGGAGGGGAAGGAGCTTGCCTGCTGGGGGGACAGTGTGCTAGGGCCGTGCCATTTAAGGTGCAGGATTATAAGCAGCCCTTATCCCCTCCCGCTTTGCTGTCTGGATCCCTTACAGCCACCTTGGGCAGGTCCCTGCTCTAGGGTAAGAAGGAAGGGCCATGCTGGGGCCTTTGCCTGGTGTGTGGGACCAGGGGCCATTCAGTGTCTGCATCATACAACGTTTGTAAATGTTGCTGCCAGACAAAGGCAGGTGGTGAGGAGCCTCCTCAGAGTCCCCTGCCCTTGCCCCGCTCCCAGGCACTGTCTGGAGCTTTAGGTTTCTTATGTATCCCATTGAGATTAGAATTTGCTCCCAGCGGTTCTGCTGGCAACTGTAGGGTTCCACCTCCAGGCTCATGGGGCAGGAGGCCTTTGCCAACTCACTGCCAGCAGATGAGCTGGACACTTGTGCAGTGCGAAATACCTGGCCAGGATCTCAGTGAGGGAAACCCGTAACCCTGCCTCAGCCCAGCCGTGAGCAGAGAGGAGGCCGTCTCGGTTACCCACCTCCTCAGACGCCTCCTCGCATTTGATAATGACGGAAGGGGGGTCCTTTTCCGTGGAGAAGAATCCAGAGCAGTCTTTGATCAGCTGCAAGGGAGAGAAAAGAGACCTCAGCATCTGCCTGTCAGGGAGTGATAACGCTCAGGCCACTCGCATGTGGAGACCTGCTTCCCAGGGTGGGTTGGTCACAAGTTCAGCAGGAGGTTGGGAGGCTCGACCTTGGGCCTGGTTTGGGCATCACAGTGGATCAGGACCCCATTGTGCAAGGCGCTGTACAGAGACCAGAAGGATGGGCCCTGCCCCAAGGAGCTCACAATCTATGTAACCCTGGCTCATGTTCAATAGCGCCTTACTTTGCAAGCAGTCACTGTGCGATCTGTGGGATTCCTTGAGTGATGAGTGAGAGGGGCCCACAGAGAACAGCATATGGGTAAATGTAGAGATAGACAAGGAGAGAATGAGTCAAAATCTATACTCAGTTGAGCCAAGTGAGGCTGGATTGCTGTTAAGGCAGAGCATGCTTACAGAACTAGAAGCAGGGTCTTGCAGTTACAGCGATGGGCACAGATTCAGGACACCTGGGTTGAATTCTCCACTGTCCCTCTGTCCTGGTGTGTGACCTTGGGTCACACCACCGACCAGTGAGACGGGGATAAGAGCACTCCCCCTCGGCCAGCCTCTCTCTGTCTGGTCTATTCAGATTGTGAACTGTTTGGGGCAGGGACTGTCTGTGTCTGTGCAGCACCTGACACCATGGGGCCCTGATCTCATTAGGGATGTCAAAGTGCTAGTGTACCACGAATAATATTAGACACGAGCTGCATCCCCTTCACCTTTGGACTTCAGTGAGGGTTCCCCGGTAGAACGGTGCCCCAGCTGACAACAGCAAACCAGAGATTAAAAACCACATAGTCCTATCATTAGGGGTTGGATGAATGAATGTTTGACATCTGTGACCTTGATGGAAGGATCAGTAATAGGATACAGCGGAAGAGGCACTGTACCGTAGCACCCTTCCTTCCTTTACGTCTCTGCTTGAAGCATATATTGTCTACGAGGCTTGGGGATCTGAGAGATGCTGTTGAGCATCTGTGTGGCCAGTGAGATAGAAGAGCAGAGGGAGGGGTCTCCATGCAGAGAGTGATCCTTACCCCGTCTTCTTTGAATTCACACTGGTTGATGTCACGTTTCTCTGATACCAAGCACACTGTCTCTTTCACAGTAAATCTCAGCGTTTGGATAGTTTTAGAAGACATGTCCTAAGAAGTTCAATGAATAAGGAAAATTAACATTCACAGTGAGCAACAAGGAACTTTGGCCTTGTAAATATTTTTCTTTTATGTTACAGTATTGCCCAGAGACCCAGATTGGCATTAGATCCGCATTGTGCTGGGCGTTGTTCACACACACACACACACACACACAAGGCCCTTGCCCTAAAGAGAATGTAAATATTGACTTGTTCTATTCTACTGAACTAAACAGTTATTAATAATCGTTCTCAGCAGTAGTCTAAGGCCTTGAATTTTTCAAATGCTGTTCAAATATAAATCCAGGAATGTAACTTCATATGCTGCGGCCTAACTCTGATGTAAGCTGCTTTGTCTTAAATGGAGCTGATTTGCATCAGATGAGGGTCTGGCCCATGTTTCTACAGCATGAACAAATAATTAGTATCTTGCAATTCTCTTTCTCCCTCCCCCTTTCCTCTCCTGTTCCCTGCCCTTCTCTTAGAAAATCCAGTCACTGAATGTTTCTGCATGTGTTTTAATTGCTGAAAGTGCGATTCTGGTCTGAAATGACATTGTTCAAGTGAACTCCTGGGATTCCAGGTCTTATTGCCTCACTGTAATTTCTATATGTAGGTTCCTGTCTTGCAGAAGTTACTTGTGTGTGCAAGTGTTTGCAGAATCGGACCCCCAGTGTCCTCCTTTTGGGCTTGATCATGAAACACTCTGAGCACTCCTGTGTGGTGCTGAGCACCCTCAACTTCCACTGACCTCACTGCGAGCAGAGGGTGCTCAGTAGCTCACGGGATCAAGCCTTTCATTAAAAATATGGTTATTTCCCTAACTGTCAGTCTTGCCAACTGAATGTTTGCTCAAGCCCTGCTTTTGCTTTTCATGCCTCATTACGGGAGCCCAAGAAACAAGGTGCTGTTGATGATGTATGAGAAGGAACAAAATCCAGCTCCCGCTCTGCAGACCCAGTTGGAGTACAAAGGAGTGAGCATTTCTGTTAACCATGGGCCACGATTTTAGAACATGGCTGGTGAGTTTGTGTGCCTCACAATTGGGTGCCCTATTTGAAGGGGTCTGACTCTCAGAGTGCGGGTGCTGAGAATGTTATGGAAATCAGATCCTTCTGAGGTGTTTCAAGTTGGGCACCTGAAATCACTTGTTACTTACAAAACTCTTGGCCCATAGCCGACAGTTCTGATTGTGAAAACGCAGAGCGAGCCGCTGTGCTGAACAAGGGGATGCCATTTTAGGCACTCCCACTTTTCAGAGCAAGGGCAGCATTTTAAAACGAATACAAACTTGTACTGAAGATAAATGGTAACTCTGACAACTTTTGCGGTCAACATAGGTGTCAGTGAACAGGGCATTAATGAAAAATTACGTACATTAGAACATAGGATAGTGTATGCTTATTTTGATTGCAAGGTATTGCTCTGTGCCTCAGTTTCCCCCTCTAAAATGAGGATAATAATATGTCCTTTCTCCGACCCTTTGTCTTATCTATTTGGATTGTAAAGTTCTTCTAGGCAGGAACTGTATCTTACTATGTATTTGTACAGCACCGAGCACAATGGAGCCGTGGTCTTGGCTTGAACCTCTAGATGCTGCTGGGATATAAATATATCAATTAGGTCCCTCTGGGAAGAATAGTGCCCAGCGCTTTGTTGCCACTTAATAAATAATGACAATAAGGGATTAACAAATGTCTTTACATTAAATCTGTCTTCTCCATATTACTAAATTTGAATTCTCTTCGCAAGGAGACCCAGGGAGGGCACTGAATTCAAATGGTCTTTTCCTAAAGCTTTTTAAGCTTTCTAAGAGCCATATCTTTTAATGACCAATAATCAGTATTTATTTGTAAAGTTTCAGAACCCAGACAGCAAAAAAAAAAAAACAAAACCCACTAGAACTGCACTGGTATCTCTATTAAATCGTGATTTTTAAGCCAATTGCATGATTTTTTCAGGGCAGACACATTCTTTTTGAACACTTATGGCTGGCCACCGCCTTTGTGCCAGGCGCTGTACAAACACAGAGTAAGATGGTCCCTGCCCCGAGTTGCTCAGAGTATAATTCAAATGGAAAACATGCTCTGCCTGCTGAATCTGAATGAACTGCTGCTCTCAGGCCCTTCCTCTGCAGCGGCACCAGGAAGCTGTTGTGTGGTAATACAGGGAAATAGCTGTCTGGCTGCTACCCGTCCCTGCACATATTTCACTCCCTCTTTATAACCAATTTTGGCCATGCTGCTTTCAGTGACTCGAGCTGGCTGGTCTATAAATTCCCTGTCGTTCCCCTTCCCCTAACCACTGCCTACTTGCATTGTGAGCAGAAAATGTCTTTCTTGGCACAGCCAGAAATCAGCCCTGGATAATAACGGCAAGGGTGCAAATACCAAAGTGTAGGTACAGGAGCCTAGCATCACAGGGCTGCGATTCCCATTGACTCACCCTTTGAGTTTAAGCATCATCTAATAGGCCACAAAGCGATTCCCCAGGTCACTCACCCAGTCTGGCTGCGGCTCAGCTTCCAGGAGCCGATAGGCCAGTGTTGTGCCTGGCTCTTGGTTGTAGAGCTGAACTCCAGCTAAAACCGCATCCTCGTGGCTTGGCAGAGGGGATGATGATGGCGCGGGGGCTGCTGTGACCGCCCCGACAATCAGCAGGACTTTCAGGCAGGTCTCCATCCTGTGCCCTGGGGGATTCAGTGAGAGCTGGGTCGGCAGCCCAATCACCCCCGGGGGAAGCCCTTTTATACGCTGGCTCCTCCGTGTGGGCTAGTGCCTCATTGGCTGCCTGCTTCATCCTCCCTTAACAGGTGACTTTTCTCCCTCCATCTGCAGGATGTTTCCATTGGCCACCCTGCTGGGGCGGGCACAAAGGGAGGTTGGTCAGGAGAAAAGGAGGAATTTTTCAAATAAATTGCTGAAATCGTGTGCACCAATGGTAAACAACCCATAGCGGGGGGGTGGCCAGGGGCCTCTGCACTGGGAAAGGCCAAGATACCTGTACCTCTCTTGGTGTGAGTCAGTGTAGATCCATGAAAGCCAATGGAGCTAGGGTAACTTATACCAGCTGAGGATCTGTTGGGCCAGAACCTCAGCTGCTATAAGTTGCCATTGCTCTATCTGTGCTGACTTATATCAAGAAAACACCTCTCCCCTAAAGTCCAGACAACCAGAGCTTTACCTGTCAGCTCTCAGTCCGGAAATCACACAACAAGCATTCCCTTAGAGCCAGTCAGTAGGCCCAGGTCGTTGTTTTTGATGGTGCCACCACTAAATCCAAGGGGACTGTAAGGTGCATCAGCAATGGATAACCACACACCAGACTGCTCCTGACTGGCCAACCTGCTCTTTTGTATCCCTAGCAATGGGGCTGCCCCATGTCTAATAGGAGGCCCCTGTTCCAAAGCTGGAGACATCTCACCATCATGAAGTCTTCCTATGAGTCATCCAAACCCATTCCTTCTTAATGTTATCCCATTGCTCCTAGTCATACCCCTAGCCCCCTTTCCAAATGGATCCCCCTCTCTTTGGGATAACTCTTTTGTAGGCTGCTACCGCTTTTTCCTTATTCTGTATTTACCTTGGCCAATTTTCAGTGCACGTGGCTGTGTCCCTACCGAAGCCAATTTCAATTAATTTTGAGAATCAGATTTCATGAGAGACTGTTTCAAACGTGTTACCAAGAGCCAGTTATATCCCATCAATCACTTCCTCTTTATCCACTGGTCCTGCAGTTCTGTCAAGCACAGCAATCAAACTGTCAGACTTCTTTTTATGTGATTAGAGCATGTTCTCTGTGTCCTCTGAGTGGGGCTCTCACAATACTTTCCCTCCTACACAAAATACAGAAAACAGTGTGGACGGTATTCCTGGCTGTGAAGTCCCCTTCATCAGGATTCTGCTGCGGGATAAGACCAGGAAGTCTCAGGATTCTTTCTTCAGCTCATTTCTTGCACATTCTGGCTTACCGTTTAGCTACAGTTTGGTAATCCAGGCAGGACGGACGGGGTTTGTAACTGACAATTCCATCCCTCCCTGTGCGGTATGTGAACTAAGTTATTGGGCAACAAAATGGCAAATTAAATTTAATGTGGATAAATGTAAAGTAATGCACATTGGAAAAGATAACCTCAACTATACATACAATATGATGGGGGCTAATTTAGCTACAAATAATCAGGAAAGAGATCTTGGAGTCATCGTGGATAGTTCTCTGAAGATGTCCACGCAGTGTGCAGCGGCAGTCAAAAAAGCAACCGGGATGTTAGGAATCACTAAAAAGGGATAGAGAATAAGATGGAGAATATCTTATTGCCCTTATATAAATCCATGGTACGCCCACATCTTGAATACTGCATGCAGATGTGGTCTCCTCATCTCAAAAAAGATATACTGGCATTAGAATAGGTTCAGAGAAGGGCAACTAAAATGATTAGGGGGTTGGAACGGGTCCCATATGAGGAGAGATTAAAGAGGCTAGGACTTTTCATCTTGGAAAAGAGGAGACTAAGGGGGGCTATGATAGAGGTCTATAAAATCATGAGTGATGTGCAGAAAGTGAATAAGGAAAGTTATTTACTTGTTCCCATAATATAAGAACTAGGGGTCACCAAATGACATTAATGGGTAGCAGGTTTAAAACAAATAAAAGGAAGTTCTTCTTCACTCAACGCACAGTCAACCTGTGGAACTCCTTGCCTGAGGAGGTTGTGAAGGCTAGGACTATAGCAGGATGTGGCGGGTTTTGTACCTCGTCTGCCTCTTTGATTCTGGGGGGGGCAAGGTTAACCCCACCTCCCGGCTTCTACGCCAGTTCTACAACCTCCCTGGTAGTCAGGGCTGTATGGCCCAATGGCCAGAGTCCCTCTAAATCTTCTTCCCCTGGTGAGATAGCGCGGCCTAGTGGCTGGAGTCCCTATAGTGTGCTCCCAAAGCAGTGTGGCCCAATCGCCAGAGTCTCCCAAAATTTCTCTTCCTTTGGTGGGATAGCATGGCCTAGTGGCCGGAGTCTCTATAGTGCGCTCCAAAAGCTGTGTGGCCTGAGGGCCAGAGTCCCTCTCAGTCCCCTTCCCCTTGTAGGATAGTGCAGCCCAGCAGCCGGAGTTCATCTATCTCCTTTGAGGCTAGAGAGGGGTTGGTGAATTATGTCATCACAAAAAAAGGCAGGGGGGCTTAGAGACCTCCGGTAGGGGAGCCTGGGCCCACCCGCCTTCACTGGGCTCCAACCCAGGGCCCTGTCATTGACGGCGTGATCCTCCCCCGGTCAGCGGGGAATTCTACCGCAACACACTGCCCTCAGAGTGGTGGGAGATACCACTCCCTTCCCTTTCCTGGGTCACTTCCAACCAGTTCTCCTGATGTAGCAGTCCCTGTGGCATCAGGGTCTTCAGATTCCTCAGCCCCTGGGACTCCCTGGGGTTCCCACAGCTGCCAGTCTCTGGTCACACTTCCTGGCCCCTCGGCTCCCTCCTGTACGAGTCGCCACTGCTCCTGGGCTGGAGCCTCCGCTGGGTGTCTTCCTTCCTCAGCCGCCAGCCCTGACTGAGCAGCTCTGCAGGCTTTTATACTTGACTCTCTGTTGGAGGATGCCCAGCAGAGGCTCAGGTGCGTGGCTTCCTCTGCCAGCAGGGAAGGGTTGACCCTCTCATTCCCAGTGCGGGGCCAGTCCGCCCCATCACACAGGTTTTAAAGGAGAACTGGATAAATTCATGGATAAATCCATTAATGGCTATTAGTCAGGATGTGTAAGGAATGGTGTCCCTAGCCGCTGTCTGTCAGAGGGTGGAGATGGATGGCAGGAGAGAGATCACTAGATCATTACCTGTTAGGTTCACTCCCTCTGGGGCAGCTAGCATGGGCCTCTGTTGGTAGACAGGATACTGGGCTGGATACTAGGCTGGATGGACCTTTGGTCTGACCCAGTATGGCCATTCTTCTGTTCTTATGTGAATTAAACCTGGTGCTGTGCCACGTGGGGTTGGGTGGCAGTGCGCTCGTACCACTTACTTCTCTATCAGTCAGTTGCTGAAATGCTAGAAATGCTTGATGTGTCTTATAATACTCCCCTATTAACTTGACTGATCCTTGAGTCTTATTACTTATTATTATTATTTATTATTGTAACACCTTAATCACAAAATCATGTTTTGCCCCGCCGAATTTTCCCCCTCAGCCTAAGGAGTGCTTCTTGCATGAGCCCTTCTGGGGTTTAGGTTAAATGCAGAATTGTATTTGATTCAAAGTTTAGATGTTGATGATTGAATCTGGCCAATAGTTTACCAAGTCTGTCAACTCCATGTGTGACTTTTGGCAAGTGACTTTATCTCGATGGGCCTCAGCTCCCCATCTGTGAATAGCGATCCTTTCTTTCTCCCACTCTTCGTCCGTGTGGCCTGTTTAGATTGAATGCTCATAAGGGCAAGGACTCTCCTGTCCTATGTCTGCGTACAGCGCTTAGCATAACAGACCTTGGTTGGTATGTGCAGGTGCTAGTGTCCTATGAAATAAGACTGAGGTGCATGGCGGTGAAGAATTCAGTCACCAGTCTTCAGTTTCTGGCGCTCTGTTGAATAGTGGTTGCTCTGAGAGTCCCACTGTAGCCCTGTTGCAGCCCTAAGGTTTAGCAGTGCTCAGCCAAGGGGCCTGCAAATGTAACCCACGCACCTCCTGGGTGCCACTAGATGGGACAGAACACCACACCCAGGGGGTGTGTTTGTTACACAAACATTTGCAGTCTCCTTCTTGCAGGTGCGTCTGTAACAAGATGTTACTTTTGTACCTGTCAGATGTCTCCCTGCTTCCTCCTTGCTGCTCTCCAGCACAAACTGGATCACTGACCCCTGTTTATCACAAGACTCCTGCTTAATTGAAATCTTGGTTTGTCCTGTGGAGCACAGACTCCTCCCTTTGCAGCACAACCTGGCCTTGGGAAACTGACCAGCATTTATCCCTCCTGGCTGTCCAGGTCCCTCAAGAAGCCTCTTTCTCCAGATCTCTCTGGCATATCTTCCCTGTATCCTCAGTCCGACAGATCTGGAGGGCAGCTGCCTTTTACATTGCCAGCCAGTGCATCTTCCCTGTGTCCCCACTCCCCAGATCCTGGAATCCAGCCCCTCCCTCCAGGGCCAGCCAGCATTGGTGCCGATACAATCCTCACTGCTCATACGGTCCCCACAATGGTGCCAAGCAGCAGGCTCCTCCACAGTTCCCCAGCTCTCTTCCCTGGAAGAGCGAGGGAGCTGCCCCTACAGGCCTTGAACTCTGTTTCCAAAGTTTGGAGGATCTGGAGCACAGAGACCGAAGCCTCAGATTTCAGGAATCCCCACTTGTTTCCATAGAGCTTTGTGTGTCCTCCTGAAGCCTTCAGCTAATGAGAGACCCCTAGTTTGCATGAAGTGCTTTTAAGACAGGTTGGTTTAAAGGGGACCATGGGGCCATCCCAGTGCAGGCTGGCCTTAAAGGCTGCTCACATCGATGCTGGCTACCAGCCAAGTCCAGGCTTCATTCCTGGGGACAGTGCTTGGCGCAATGGGACTCTGATACCGGCACTGAATGGGGGCTGCTGTGATGCAAATCACTGATAATAAGCAATTTTGCCATGAATTTTCCCCTAGAAATGGCTCTTCAGAGTTTTCAAATACGCTTTGTCCGTCACACACACAATACAGATATCTCAGAATAGTACACACCCATAGTGACTTTACACATGTGTGTTGTGTCCTCTTGTGTTGGACAGTCTGTGATTTACCTTACAGAGAACTAAAGCGCCTTTCCTTTCTTGGGTTATGCTTTCGTTAGAGGAGACAAAGATAAATGGCATTTCTGTGCCTGGAACTCCCTGAAATGGAGATTATAATATTTTTCTAGACCTGGGTCTCAGGAGTGTTGGGAGGGTTAATTAGACAATGTCCGAGTACGTAAAATGGAATATACATTCTGCTATTAGAGCAAAGTACTTCGACCTGAAAGAGCTAAGGACTGAGGTTATTTAGAATGGGGGGAGGGGTAGCTCAGTGGTTTGAGCATTGGCCTGCTAAACCCAGCATTGTGAGTTCAATCCTTGAGGGGGCTGTTTAGGGTTATGGGGCAAAAATTGGTTGGATGATTTAATTGGGGATTGGTCCTGCTTTAAGCAGGGGGTTGGACTAGATCAGTGGTCCCCCACAGCTGCCAGCTACCCTGCTGCCAAAATGCCACCAAGAAGCGGCACGAAGCGTCGCCTCCGAAATGCCGCTGAGAAACAGCAATGCTTCTCGGCAGCATTTCAGCAGCGGGGTGCCCTGCGGGTGCACAAAAATGCCCTGACAGGCCCCATGGCACACGCAGGGACTGCGTTGGGGACCACTGGACTAGATGATCTCCTGAGGTCCCTTCCAACCCTGATATTCTGTGAATCTATATAGCACTGTGACATTATGTCAGTTGCAGGTTTGCTTCCCAAATGCTATGGTATTTCTTTGTGAATGCAGGAAATAGAAGTTAGTTGGGTAACACTCCCAGCAGTTTGCTCACTGGAATAGGGTTTCCAGTCCATGTCTTTGCTGTGCTAAATAAAACCCCAATTCCCCAGTATTGTGCAGACAGACAGACCCTGGCACCCGTGTGGCACCCGATGATTTCCATGGGGTCCATGTGGGCACAGAGGTCTGTCCTTTGGGATGACTGCAGATTTGGGGCCTAAAAGTTGGAGCTCTTGCAATGTTCAGACTAGAAATATGGTGCATTTTTAAATAGTGAAGATAATTGACAACGGGAACCACTTATCTGGGGATATGCTGGATTCTCCATCACTTGCAGGCTTTCCGTCAGGATTCGATTTCCTTTCAAAAGAGATGCTCTCGCAGAAATGGAAGTTACAGGCTTGATGCAGAAATGACTGGCTGTGGTTCTTTGGCCTGTTCTGTGTTCTGCAGCAGGTCGGACCACAATGGCCTTGCTGGCCTTCACTATGGCTGTATGAAAGTCGGCAGCAATGCTTCAGTTACACATGTGATGGGGTTCCAAATTCCTTTCTCAGTGGGAGCTTGGAAGCTCCCTCATCTCTGCCCCTCCTTACAATCGCATCATTGTTAGCACAAGAACCTTCTTCTCTGCAGCGTCTATCACTTGGACGAGACTTCTTGCCCCTCTCTGTCCATCAGATGACATTTTGCATGAAAATTCCAAATCCCCTTGGTCCCAGTGCCTCTCACATGTCAAACTCAGTGAGGAGTTTAGTCATATAAAGACACGCAAGTGTTGCACCGAAGTGTGTCTAGCAGTCTCAAATGTATGCTCATAGTCGTCAGTCTTGTCCCCACCCCTCCCAACACACACACACACACTGTACACACAGGTTTCAGAGTAGCAGCCATGTTAGTCTGAATCTGCAAAAAGAAAAGGAGGACTTGTGGCACCTTAGAGACTAACAAATTTATTTGAGCATAAACTTTCATGAGCTACAGCTCACTTCATCAGATGCATGCAGTGGAAAATAGAGAAGGGAGATTTTATATACACAGAGAACATGAAACAATGGGTGTTACCAAACACACTATAATGAGAAAAAAGAAAAGGAGTACTTGTTTATGAATGTTTACTTCAATCTCTTTGGTCACTCGATTACAGACCTAAAAGTGGCAATTCTTCAAGAAAAGAACTTCAGAAACAGACTCCAACGAGAGACTGCTGAATTGGAATTAATTTGCAAACTGGACACCATTAAATTAGGCTTGAACAAAGACTGGGAGTGGATAGGTCATTACCCAAAGTAAAACTATTTCCCCGTGTTTACTTTTCCCCCCTACTGTTCCTCAGACGTTCTTGTCAACTGCTGGAAATGCCCCCCCTTGATTATCACTACAAAAGGTTTTTTTTTCTTTCCTGCTGGTAATAGCTCACCTCACCTGATCACTCTCGTTACAGTGTGTATGGTAACACCCATTGTTTCATGTTCTCTGTGTATATAAAATCTCCCTCCTGTATTTTCCACTGCATG
The DNA here is from genome assembly GCF_015237465.2 of Chelonia mydas. Classification (NCBI taxonomy): domain Eukaryota; kingdom Metazoa; phylum Chordata; order Testudines; family Cheloniidae; genus Chelonia; species Chelonia mydas. Next base: position 257,861,917 of record NC_057850.1, read on the forward strand.
CATCCGATGAAGTGAGCTGTAGCTCATGAAAGCTTACGCTCAAATAAATTTGTTAGTCTCTAAGGTGCCACAAGTACTCCAGTTCTTTCTGTACACACAGTCTCCCAAGGCAGACATTCCTTCACGAACAATGGGAAAAAATCATACCCTACCTAGGGGATAAATTCCCTGCTGGTAAAAGTGCCTCTTGATCTACTGAGTTTAATGGAGTTGTGCTTATTTACATCAGGTGAGGTTTCCATTGATTATATCCTGGGTGCCTAGTGATGCAGGTACATTTGTCCCAGGAGGATCGCTAGCTGAGTGGGTACAGTGAGATATCTACCTGACGGTGAGTATTCCTGACAGGGAGCCAGAAGGGCTGTTGACCTCAGGACACTGAAAGCCGTAAACTCTTCTGAACGTGGGGTGTACAGCCTAACCCCACGATCCCAGCTGATTTGAGTTCCCATCTCTGCTTGCCCTGGCACGTTTGCCAACAGGTATTTCCTGCAAAAGGAAGCAACAGCTTTCGAGAAAACCCATGTGCACAAACAACAAATCCTCCAAGGTCAGAGTAACAATCAGGGGTGTCCTAGTGGGGCGACATGATGGCCCTTCCCAGCACTGGCTGGGGAGAGGTGGCATGATCCTGTTGGTGGGTCACAGTGGCCACGGCAGCCACCACATTCACTCCTCGGCAGCAGACCCTGAGCTGAGGGAGAAGAACTGGGTGTGACAGCTACTGCAACCCCCTGCAGGATCTTTGGGGACCAATGCGTTAAACCTAGGAATGGCTTCGGTGTTTGTGTCCTACTCCCTGGGGGAGGGATACCAGACCTCCTCCCAGAACTACAAACATCAGGGGAGGGGGTGATTCAGGAGAATCACTAAAACTGAACCATTCTAGAAAGGGATCTGCCTCGGGAGAGGTTTCAATAGATTGGTTCAAAACTGGGGTTTCCAGAGACAATCAGAGAACGGGCTTTTGGTATAAAAGGCTGAGTTTAAACGGACACGGATTCTGATCCAGCAAACGGACAGGGCCTTCTGTCCAAGGGGGACCCCAACCTTCGCAGAAGTGTTAGAAAGACTTTGGCCCGGTAGGGACCCCATGAGGTTGGTGGGTGCTTCCTGGAATGTTTAGTGTGTGCTTAAATTGTGGCTGCCCAGGAACCACGGCAGAGCAGAGGGTGTCAGAGAGCAGTTAATGCTGAAACTATTCCAGAGCTTAACTATCCTTATAGTTGGAAAGTATTTCCTAATATCTAATCTAAATAATACTTACTGCAAATTCTCCAATTGATCAAGGTGATTTTGAATTTTTATCCTGTCCTCCAGTGCTTGCAACCCCTCTCAGCTTGGTGTCATCTGCAGATTTTATAAGCGTACTCTCCACTCCATTATCCACATCATGAGTGAAAATATTGAATAGTACCAGACCCAGGACAGATCCCTGGACAACCTCACTAAATACACCCTCCCAGTTTGACAGTGAACATTCATTACTATATTTTCAACCAGTGTTGCACCCACTTTATAGTATTTCATCTAGACCACATTCCTCTCATTTGCTTATGCAAATGTCATGTGGGACTGTGTCAAATGCTTTACTAAAACCAAGATATAGCACATCTACTGCTTCACTCCACGCCCTGGGCCTGAAACCTGACAAAGAAAGAAATTAAGCTGATTTGGCATGATTTGTTCTTGACCAATCCATTTTGTCTACTACTTATTATTCTGTTATACTTTAGGAATTTACAAAAAGAATGGTTTATTAATGTTTCAATAACTTTCCAGGTATCGAAGTTGGGCTGATCGGTCTGTAATTCCTCAGATCCTCTTTGTTACCTTTTTTAGAGAGGTGCTGGACCATGTTTTCCCTTCTGTAGTCCTCTGGGACCCCACCCATCCTCCATGAGTTCTGGAAGATCATTGCTACGGGTTCAAAGACTGCTTCAGCTAGTTCCTCAGGTACCCTAGGGTGAATGGCATCCAGCCTTGCCAACTTGAAAACATCTAACATTTAAATATTCTTTAATCTGTTTTCCCTATTCTGGCTTGTGTTCCTTCCCCCCTCTTGTTTAGCATCTGGTCACAATCAACTCCTTTATTGAAGACTGAAGTAAAATAGGCATCAAACTCTTCTGCCTTCTTGATGTCTTCGGTTATTAGCTCTCCTTCCCTCTTACGTAGCAGACCTGCACTTTCCTTCATTTTACCCTTGCTCCTCATGTATTTATAGAACCTCTTCTTATTGCTTTGTATGTCCCTTGCTAGGTGTAACTTATTTTGTGTCTTAGCCTTCCTGGTTTTCTCCTTGGGTTGTTGGGTTGTTCTTTTCTACTCATCCGTAGCAATTTGTCCATGATTCCACTTTATGATTTTCAGGTCCCTAGAGAGCTCCTGATACAGCCATATTGGCCTCTCACTAGACTTTCTGTCCCTCATGACTCCAAATTCATAGCGTTTTAAGGCTGGAGCATAAGGGCGGCAGAATCAGGTTTGTTGTCAGGCCAAACAGCTCGAGGGTTTTTAGTCTGGTGGAATTGTACCCTTAATGACCCTGCTGTGGGATTTGGTCCCTTTTGGTTTCTGCACTGGGAGGTGGGAAGGGAGCTGTGGGGTCTACTCTCGTTATCAACACCTCACTGAAAGCTGTGCGAGGAGCCTGAACTCTACTGGTGTGTCTGGTTGGGAGAAACCTTGGGGCAGCCCCAGCTTGTTCTTTAGGGGAAATTTCACCCCAAGTCTGCAAAGGGACCTGTGACCATCAAGCCTTTAACATGGGATGCAGTCAGTCCCTCCTTGCTGGAGTGTACTAAACCCTCAGGGAGTGATTTCTTTGGGGGTTATGGGGTTACCTGGGTCATCGAACCAACAGGGCAGAAGGTGTTACCCACTTTCTGGCTGGAACCTGCAGTAAATCAGGGAGACTGAGTGAGTCCATGATGGATGTGACTGTTAACCCAGTTAAGATCCTCAGTGACTGAAGCCAGGGCTTGTGTGTGCTAGTTACACCCATTCCCTTTACTGCACCTGAGGCCAATTGGTGCCATGTGGTGGATAAATGAAAGTCCCAGTCTACAGTCAGGCTTGACAAAGCCCTGACTGGGATGATTTAGTTGGGGATTGTTTCTGCTTTGACCAGGGGGTTGGACTAGATACCTCCTGAGGTCCCTTCCAACCCTGATATTCTATGATTCTATGAAAGCATTACATGCCATGGGCCCTAAGTTTTCCCAAGTGACTGTTGGTTTTGGATGGCTCAAAATTTGGATGCCCAATGAGAGAGATATTGAAGGGGCCTCGTTTTCAGAGGGTGGGGGCTCAGCACTTTCTGAAAACCAGGCCTCTTTGAGGCCGTCTGTGTTGGGCACCCAAAATCTCTTGTCACTTTTAACAAGTTGGGCCTTAGTGTTTGGATCTCTGTTGCAATAGGGCAGGGGTTGGGTCTCTTTAATGAGGGTGGCGTGTGACTCTTAGTCGGGGTCTTTCATTGGCCTGTTGCACAGTCTGGTGACTCACTCTGGTTCATGTCCCTAATCTCCTCCTACAATATGGGAGAAGAGGACAACAGTATAGGTTTGCAGCATGGCAGTTTATTATGCAGAGGAGCCCCGTAGAGCAGCACTGAAATAGGTGCTAAGCGGCGGACAGAAGCAGACACTCGGAAGCTGTTGAGATTGTTATGAGCCTGGCTTCCGATGGTGCTTCCAGTGGAGGAGAAATGGAGCCACAGCTGGGTCTGGCAGCATCAGCTCGCTTTCATCTCCTCTCTTTCTGGATCTTCCTAGCTAGTAAGGGCAAGACCGACGTGAATAAGGTTCCAGGCATTTTGACGAATAAACCTACCAACATTTCCTCAGCAGCCCTGTGAGGCGACATTAGGCTAGAGGGGAAAGAGGTCAGGGTTAGCATCTCCACGCAGACTGAAACTGGCTCCCGCAGCTCAGGGAATGTTAGTTTGTTCTCTTTTGTATATTGTTGGTGAGCAATGACTAGAGGCCCCACCTTTGATCAGGGCTGCAGGTGTTACTGTACACACACACACACTGGGAGACCATCTCTGCCCCAAGGGGCTTACACTCAAGATAAATGGGGGCAAAGGGTGGGGCGGTAACAGCGTGACATGCCTGAGGTCCCACAGCTGTTCAGTGGCAGAGCAAAGAGTAGCGCCCTGGGCTCCTGAGTCCCAGCCCAGTGCCCGCTCCCCTGGAGCACATGGCCTCTCCAGAGCAACAGAGAGCATCTGACCAGTGTCACTGCAGGCCGAGGTGGCTACTGGGGGAGAAGTGTAGCCTTCAGGAGTGAGTGTTGCCAGTGAGCTCTTGGACAGAGGGTGACATGGCTCTGTGGCTCAGGAAGGGGCAGGCGCTTGCCTGCTGGAGGGACAGTGTGATAGGGCCGTGCCATTGAAGGTGCAGGATCTATGATTATAAACAACTCCTATTCCCTCCCCCTTTGCTGTCTCTACTCCACACACCCACCTGGGCCCATGTGTTAGGGCAGGTCCCTGCTCTAGGGTAAGAAGGAAGGGCCATGCTGGGGCCTTTTGTCTTGTGTGTGGGACCAGGGGCCATTCAGTGTCTGCATCATACAGCATTTGTAAATGTCGCTGCCAGACAAAGGCAGGTGGTGAGGATCCTCCCCAGAGCCCCCTGCCCTTGCCCCGCTCCCAGGCACCGTCTGGAGCTTTAGGTTTCTTATGTATCCCAGTGACATTAAAATTTGCTCCCTGCGGTTCTGCTGGCAGCTGCAGGGTTCCACCTCCAGGCCTGTGGGGCAGGCGGCCTTTGCCAGCTCACTGCCGGCAGGTGGAGCTGGACACTTGTTCTGGGAACACTTGTGCAGTGTGAAATACCTGGCCAGGATCTCAGCGAGGGAAACCCTTAGCCCTGCCTCAGCCCAGCTGTGAGCAGAGAGGAGGCCGTCTCGGTTACCCACCTCCTTAGACACCTCCTCGCATTTGATAATGACGGAAGCAGGGTCCTGTTCAGTGGAGAAGAATCCAGAGCAGTCTTTGACCAGCTGCAAGGGAGAGAAAAGAGACCTCAGCATCTGCCTGTCAGGGAGTGATAACGCTCAGGCTACTCGCGTGTGGAGACCTGCTTCCCAGGGTGGGTTGGTCACAAGTTCAGCAGGAGGTTGGGAGGCTCAACTATGTGCCTGGTTTGGACATCACAGTGGACCAGGACCCCGTTGTGCAAGGCGCTGTACAGAGACCAGAAGGATGGGCCCTGCCCCGAGGAGCTCACAATCTATGTAACCCTGGCTCATGTTCAATAGCACCTTACTTTGTGAGCTTTCACTGTGCGATCTGTGGGATTCCTTGTGTACTGCAGATGAGGGAGAGGGGCCCACAGAAAAAAGTGTATGGGTAAATGTAGACATAGACATGGAGAGAATGAGTCAAAATCTACACTCAGTTGAGCCAGGCGAGGCTGGATTGCTGTTAGGGCAGAGCATGCTTATGGACCTAGAAGCAGGGTCTTGCAGTTACAGCGCTGGGCTGAGATTAGGGAAACTTGGGTTAAATTCTCCACTCTGCTGCTGACCTGGTGCGTGATCTTGAGTGAGTCACATCACCCACCAGTGAGACGGGGATAAGAGCACTCCCTCTCGGCCAGCCTTTCTCTGTCTGGTCTATTTAGATTGTGAACACTTTGGGGCAGGGACTGTCTGAGTCTGGGCAGCACCTGACACCATGGGGCCCTGATCTCATTAGGGATGTCAAAGTGCTAGTGTACCACAAATAATATTAGACACGAGCTGCATCCCCTTCACCTTTTGACTTCAGTGAGGGTTCCCCGGTAGAACGGTGCCCCAGCTGACAACAGCAAACCAGAGATTAAAAGCCATCCAGTCCTATAATTGGGGGTTGGATGAATGGATGTATGTTGTCTGTGACATTGACGTAAGGATCAGTAAGCAGGCTGCTGCAGAAAAGGCACTGTCCCATAGCCCCATTCCTTCCTTTATGTCTCTGCTGGAAACAGACATTTTCTGTGAGACCTGGGGATCTGAGCAATACTATTATCAAGATGCAGCTGTGTGATCAGTGAGACAGAAGAGCAGATGGAGATGTCTCAGTGAAGCAAGTGATCCTTACCGCATCTTCTTTGAATTCACACTGGTTGATGTCACATTTCTCTGACACCGGGCACACTGTCTCTTTAACAGTGAATTTCAGCGATTGGATAGTTTTTGAAGACACGTCCTAAGAAGACATTCAATGAAAGAACAAAATAAACATTTATGGTGATCGACAAGGCACCAGGCTCCACTTTGGGCTTGTAAATATTTTTCTTTTATGTTACAGTATCGCCTAGAGGCTTAGATTGGCGTCAGAGCCGCATTGTGCTGGGCGCTTGTCACACACATACGCAGGCAAGGCCCTTGCCTCAAAGAGATTCCAGTCTATCAGAATGCAACATTGACTTGTTCTTGTCCACTGAAGTAAAAAGTTAATAATCATTCTCAGCTGTTGACTAGGGCCTTGCATATTTCAAATGCAGTTCAAACATTAATCCAGGAATGTAACTTCATATGCTGTGCGCTAGATCTGGTGTAGCTCCATTGTCTTAAATGGGGCTGATTTGCACCAGTAGAGGTCTGGCCAATGTGTCTTCAGCACGATGTTTTGAACAAATAATGAGTATCTTGCAATTCCTCCCCCATCTCCTGCTGTTCTTTTGGAAAGTCCAGTCGCTCAGTGTTTCTGCACGTGTTTTAATTCCTGAAAGTGCAATTCTGGTTTGAAAAGTGACATGGTCCAAGTGAGTTCTTGGGATTCCAGGTCTTATTGCCTCACGGTAATTTTCATATGTAGGTTCCTGTCTTGCAGAAGTGACTTGTGTGTAAAAGTGTTTGCAGGATCGGGCCCCAAGTGTCCTCCTTTTGGGCTTGAACATGCATGGCTCTGAGCACCCTTGTGTGGGGCTGAGCACCCTCAATTTCCATCGACCTCATTGCAAGCAGGGGGTGCTCAGCAGCTCACGGGATCCAGACTTTCATTAAAACAGGTTATTTCCCTAAGTGTCCTTGAATGTTTGGAAAGTACCAGGCCCATAGGGGCACCACCAGAAATCAGCCCTCGCTAATAACAGCAAGGGTGCAAATACCAGACAGTAGGTTCAGGAGCCTAGCATCACAGGGCAGCGATTCCCATTGACTGGCCCTGTGAGCTCAAGCAGCATGGAATATACACAGGCCACAAAGCAATTCCCCAGGTCACTCACCCAGTCTGGCTGAGGCTGTGGCTTGTCTTCACTATCATGCTAAATCCGTACTGCTGCGATTGATGCAGTGGCATCAAGTTAGCCGGAGGGTCTGGTGAATGGCCATACCTGGTCAGACCAAAGGTCCATCTAGCCCAATATCCTGTCTTCCAAGAGGATCCAGTGCCAGGTGCCCCAGAGGGAATGAACAGAACAGGTCATCATCAAGCGATCCATCCCCTGTTGCCCGTTCCCAGCTTTTGGCAAACAGCTCTGCCGTCGACATAATTAATCCACCTCAGTGAAAGGCGGAAGCTGTGCTGACGGGAGCGTGTCGCCTGCTGGCCTAGCGCAGTGTAGATACTGTGTTAAGTTGATGTAAGGAATGTTGCTCAGGGGGGTGGGTTTTTACACCCCTGAGTGATGTAATTTACGTCAACTTAAACTATTTCCCCATGTTTACCCCCCGCCACTGTTCCTCAGACGTTCTTGTGAACTGGTGGAAATGGCCCACCTTGATTATCACTACAAAAGGTCCCCCCCCGCCCCACTCTCCTGCTAGTATTAGCTCATCTTAAGTGATCACTCTCTTGTTACAGTGTGTACGGTAACACCCATTGTTTCATGTTCTCTGTGTATATAAATCTCCCCACTGTATTTTCCACTGCATGCATCCGATGAAGTGAGCTGTAGCTCACGAAAGCTCATGCTCAAATAATTTGGTTAGTCTCTAAGGTGCCACAAGTCCTCCTGTTCTTTAAACAGTAGGGTAGACAAGGACTCAGCTTCCAGGAGCTGATAGGCCGGTTGTAGATCTGAACTGCAGCTAAAACCGCATCCTCGTGTGTTGGCAGAGGGGATGATGATGGCGCGGGGGCTGCTGTGACCACCCCGAGGATCAGCAGGACTTTCAGGCCGGTCTCCATCCTGTGCCCTGTGGGATTCAGTGAGAGCTGGGTCGGCAACCCTGTCCCTCTCGGGGGAAGCCCTTTTATACGCTGCCTCCTCTGTACGGGCTAGTGCCTCATTGGCTGCCTGCTCTTGTCCTCCCTGAATTGATGGCTTTTCTCCATCCATCTGCAGGATGTTTCCATTGGCCACCCTGCCGGGGCAGGTACATGGGGAGGTTGGTCAGGGGAAAAGGAAAAAATTTTCAAATACATTGCTGAAATCATGTGCACCAATTGCTAAACAACCCGTGGTGAGGCGGGGAGCTGTCCAGGGGCCTCTGCGCTGGGAAAGGCTGAGCTACGTGTCTTAATTCTGTTGGACCAGATCTCCACACAATCTGAATTAATTTTGAGAGTCACATTTTGTAAGACACTATCTCATATGTGTTACCAAGGGTTGGTTATATCACACTGACCACTTACTGCTCATCCACTGGTCCTGCAGTTCTGTCAAGCGCAGCAATCAAACTATCAGATATCTTCTGTGTGATTACCGCATGTTCTCTGTGTCCTCTGAGTGGGGCTCTCACAATACTTTCCCTCTCACATAAAATGCAGTGAACACTGTGGACAGTATTGCTGGCTCTGGAGTCTCCTTGGATTCTGCTGCGGGATAAGACCAGGAAGTCTCAGGATTCTTTCTTCAGCTCATTTCTTGCACATTCTGGCTGACTGTTTAGCTATGGTTTTGTAATCCAGGCAGGACGGTCGGGGTTTGTAGCCAACAATTCCATCCCTCCCTGTGCGGTATGTGAATTAAAACTGTTGCTCTGTCCCATGGGGTTGGGTGGCAGTGCGCTCATATCACATGCTTCTCTATCAGTTAGTAGCTGAAATACTAGAAATTCTTAATGTGTCTAATAATACTCCCCTAGTTGCCTGTTTGATCCTTGAGTTGTCACATGTTTTAATTCACTTATAATTATTATGAATTGTGTAGTTGTAACACCTTAATCACAAAACCATTCTTTCTCTAGCCCAAATTTCACCTCAGCCCCAGCGAGTGCCTCTTGCTTGTGTCCCCCTAAGGTTTAGTTTAGATGCGGAATTTACTTGAGTCCCAGTTTGGATGCTGGTTCATTGAATATGGCTCCAAAGTTTGCAAAGAGTGTCTACTGCTTGTATGAACATGCCAAGTCACTTTATCCCCCTGGCCCTCAGCTACCCATCTTTAAATAATGATCCTTCCGTTTCACCCACCCTTTTTCTGTATTGTCCATTTTGATTGTAAGCTCTTAAGGGCAGGGACTGTCTCTTACTATGTGTATGCAGAGTGGGGCCCTGATCTTGGTTGGAGCCTGTAACTCCACTGAATTCTGGTTGCTCTGAGAGTCCGATTAGAGCACTAGGCTTTGACACTGATCATCCAGGGCACCTAGATAAAGACAGTCCCTGCTGGCCTTAAAGTCTATGAGTTTAGGAGCCTGCAGAGTTTGGCGGTCTTGTTCCTGAAGCTGCTTCTGGAACATGTGGCTGCTTTTATGTCGTTCAAATGTCTCAGTGAATTCTGCTTGTAACTGTGCAGCAGAACCCTAGGTCACTGAACCCCACTTACCCTGGAACTTCTGCTTCACTGAGATTTGGGGATGTTCTCTAGTTTTGCTCCACACTCACTAAAAAAAGTGACTGGCAACTTTTGCAGTCAATACAGGTATCAGTGAAGAGGGCATTAATAGAAATAAAGAGATGCATTAGTACTGGAAAATGTGATGTTCTCTCTCTCTGGCTCAGTTTCTCCCTCTAAAAAGGGGTTAATAATTAGGCCTGACCAGAAAACAAAAATTCAGTTTCACAAACAAAACTGAGATTTCAGAATTTGTTTTCCTTCCATATCGGAATGAAATTGAGAGCTTTGGAAAATTTTAACAACAACAGCCTAATAAACCTCATCTTCTGGTTTTTTCCCTCCAGGTGTTACACCTAGATTACCTTGTGTTCTTTGTTATCACATGGAGGCACCTGCTTTCCTCCAAATCACTCCCTAACCCCCTGTCCTAGTCCTAAGTCTCCTTAATTTACCATCCTACTTCACCCAAGTAACAATCTGCTTGAAGAACTAACCCTTCTTGTTCAGTTCCTGGGCTCTGCTGGCCAGACTCAGAGAGACCTGCACTGGGAGCTGCACCACTCACAGATCTCACTGCGGACGCATCTCTAATTGCCCCATGTGGGCAGTCGTGGGCGTTTTAAGCTTCAGGATCTTGACAATTAAACCAAAGTCCATTGAAGTCACTGGACATTGATTTCAATGGGCTTCAGATCTGGCGCTTGCTGACATGTGCCATTTTTGCCCACATGGTTTCCCTTGGGATACAGACACACAATTGGTCTTAATTTGGCTCAGGAGGGTCAGACCACAGAATAAATTGAAGCTAATCAGTGGTGATGTTTACCGCAGTGAGGGAGCTTCCAAGCTCTCGCTGAGAAAGGAATTTGGAACCCCAACACATGTGTTACTGAAGCATTGCTGCCGACCTTCACAGTTTTCATACAGTCACAGCTGTTAAGGCCAGCAGGGACCACTGAGATCATCTGTGGAACACAGGACAGGCCCAAGAACCTCAGCCAGTCATTTCTGCATTGAGCCCATAACCCCTGTATGAGTGAGAGCATCATCTCTTTTAGAAAGAGCTCCAGTCCTGACTTAAAACACTATCTAGACCCTGCTCACTGGAGCATTGGGAGGGTTGATTAGGCAATGGCTAAATATGTAAAATGTAATATAAATTCTGCTATGAGAGTACACTACTTCAAACTGAACGAGCTAAGGATGGAGGTTATTGAGAATGGGTCTCCCAGCTTCACAGCACTGCAATGTTATGGCAGTTGCAGGTTTGCTTTCCAAATGCCAGGGCATTTCTTTTGCGAATCTGGAAAGTGGAGGTTAGTTAGGTAACATCCCCAGTGGCTTGCTCGCTGGAATGGGGTCTCCTAGTCCATTTCTTTGCTGTGGTAAATGAGATCCCAATCCCACAATCACGGGCAGACAGACAGACCCTGGCACCTGTGTGGAACCCCACTGTCTTCAACAGGGTCCATGTGGGCACAGGGGACTGTCTGTGCAGATCTGACTGCAGGATCGGGGGCTAAAAGGTGCAGCTCTTGCAATGTTCAGACTAGCAATAGGGTGCACATTTTTAACAGTGAGTGTAACTGACCATGGCTTTGGGGGTTCATTTTTCCATACTTTTGGCTCTTCTCCCTGATTTTGCTGTTAGCCCATCATTCCCCCAGTCCCTCATGCAATATCCACCACCTTGAAAAATTGGGCAGAGGGAGGGGGGTCCCACAAGGCCGAGGCAGGACTGTGGGGTGGGAGCAGGGCTGGAGCAGCGGGAGCTGCTGGCAGCGAGGGGCAAGGTGGCCTGGCAGAGGTGGAGGACCCCCAGGACTGAAACAGCTGGGAATGCCCTGGTGGAGCGGTGCGGGGGCAGGCCAAGGATGGAAGAGCATGGGAGCTGCAGCTCAGCACTGAGGTGCATTGTGAAGCTACATGGGAGGTTCAGGACTGAATTAGCGGGGGGTGTCGCAGGCCCTTTGGCAGAGCAGCGTAGGAGACCAGACCAATACCAGGGGCTGCTGCAGTGGTAGACCTGTGCTGAGAAAGACACTTGCAGATATAGGTGCTGGGGGTGCTGCTGCACCCCCCTGGCTTGAAATGGACTCCATTATATACAGGGTTTACAGGGTTTGGTTCAATGGCTCTCTGCACCCTCACTACACACAAATTAGTCCAGCACCCCTGCTGGCAGACAAGTTTCATAGGCCATGAGGAACAATAAGTCTCTGAGCAGACAGCAAACAGGTGTTCCTCAACATGTGTAACTAGACTGAAAGAGCATCCGAACCATCTGGGAAATACCCCCTGGGGCAGGAACCAAGACAGGTTAATGGAAGATTATATGATCATAGAAGTCAAGAGGTTGTAACTGAGTCGAGGGCCAGCCTTCCGGTATGATGGACAAAGCAAATCAGATTCACCAGACAGAGAACATTCATGGAGAGCCTTACATAGCACGGAGGTTGTCCTTGGGACTTCAGTGGTGCATAGCCCTGGGCTGGCCCTCCGCCCAGGGGTGACTTTCACCTGGCGAGGCCATGCAGGGGGTGCTGTTACTGTCAAAAATCTCAGTGTGCAGGGTGAAGCTTGACACGTTTCTGTTACACTCTGTATGTGCCTGAGATCTGCTTGGGACAGTCAGATGTAATTGTGTTTAGATTCCCCATACTTAGCCACTGCACTCACGTTTGGGTTTGGGAATAGCTGTAAATATTACAGCTGATTATCTTAAATGTATTTACCGCCTGAGCCAAATTCAGACCCAATTGCATGTCTGGAACCCAAGGGAAATCATGTGGGGCAAAAAGGGCACAGCAAGGGCCTGATCTGAAGCCTATTGAAATCAGTGGGAGTCTAGCCAGTGGCTTCAGACCCTGAAAGTTCAAATCCCCTGCAGTGCCCACATGGGGCAATTAGAGATGTGTCCGCAGTCAGATCTGTGAGTGGAGCCCCTCCCAGTGGAGGTCTCTCTGAGTTTGGCCCACCAAGCACAGGAACTGAGCAGGAAGGGCTAGTTCTCCAAGGGGACTTTACTTGGGTGAGACGAGGATGGTAAATTCAGGAGTGGCTGGGGGGCAGGACTAGGACCGGGTGTTAGGGAGAGACTCAGAGGAAAGCAGTTGCAACCAACTGGGATAAAACTTAGCACAGGGTGATCTAGGTAGAACATCTGGGGGCCTTGAACGAGTCTGCCAAGGGAATCCCATTGCTGACACTAGGCTGGGAAAGGCACTGGGGTGTGCACTACCCTGTAGGGAACAACCCTGCGCTGGCAGGGGGGTGACAGATTAAATGCCCTAGAGCCTGGCTGAGAAAAGCATCTCTCTTCAGCAGAGAACTTCATTGACTTCAATGGGACCTAAGCATGTAATCGACTTTAGGCTCATGTTTTATTGCTTTCCGTCAGTGGGCCCTAATCCTTCCAAGTTACATGACAGCTGGGTAGCTGAGCACAGACACCTCACTGAATGTATTTCTCTTGGATAGCGGCAAGGAATAATACTCCTTCTTCAGCCAGGTCAAATAGATCCAATGGTTATTGGGATGTAGTCATACCATGCTAACAGCGTGCAGACAGGGAGACAGTGTCTCTGCCCCAGAGAGTTCACAGCCTAAACCAACAACATCCAGGTGAGGCAATGGGGTGAGGATCTACAGTAACCTTCATATGCATTGAGACCTCAGTAGACTATAATAGCGTCTTTGGCTGTAATTGTACTAAACCACAACTTCAGAGGGGATGAACTCTCCCCACCCTCAAATGCAGCACTGAGGCCAGTATGTATCTAGGGCCCCCTGCCAAAGGTTAAGGGGAGACTGGGAAGCCTGATGCAGTGTCAAATACTGTCTCTGTCTCCTCTGTTCACAGGGGAAATTTCAGCATCTACTTCCTTTTTACATTGCCTTGGGGTTCTTGTCAGTGGTATAGGGCCTTCAGTGCTGCAAAGATTGCTCTGCCACTGGGACAGACCAGGTAAAGTCCGGAGTTTCTCACCCACAAAAGGCAAAGGGAAGTGGGAGCGGAAAGCCTCACCCAAACCCCACTGAAGTCAATGGAAAGACGCCTACTGGCTTCAATGGGCTTTGGATCAGGCCCATACACAGTGAGTGTTTTTACCATCTTCCTATCTAGATTAATGCATCGATCTGCAGTTCTGGAGCATCTGTCACTTGTACCGAGCCATCAGCTGTGATGCAGGAGCCCCATTCCCAGCTCTTTCCACCCCAGCTCCCCATGTGTGTCTACTGGCTTCAGAGCCTGGAGTGCTTTTGCTTGTGCTGGGCATCCGTGGATTCACGAAGTTGGGCAGGAGGCCCAGGGACGAATGTTACTCGAAGGCCCACCCCTGTGTTGCCCAGCTGTGTTAAATCACTTGTTTAGGAAAGGACACAAGGAAAGGACACTTGTTTAGGAAAGGCCGTTTAAAATCAACCCAAGGAAGAGATGGAAAATGAGACAGTGTTTGAAACGTCTTTCCTCCTTGCTCCATCGTGAGAAGCTAGTCACTGTGTGAGGCAAGACACTGGCCTAGCTGGACTGTGGTTCTGATGTCATGTGGCCCACCCCTCGTATCTGAGTCACTTACAAGCCATTCAGAAGCTACAGGGAGGAGGCTGGAACTGTAATGGGATGCGAAATTGTATTATACAGTCAAGACACTGGGGGCAAGGAGGGGTGTCAAATACTTTATTTAATACCTTAGCCACACCTGTGTGTCAAATACCACCCAGCAGAGCATAAAAGGACTGTATGATGAACACATCTGGTGGGTATAAGGAAGCCCTGTATCCAGTCCACATCTGGTGCAGAAGAACATGACATGGTGTCAGGAGTAAACTAAGAACAGAAACAGAAGGAACAGAGTAACAAAGCAAGAGTCGCAGAAGCTGCTGTGCGGATGCCCAGGCCTCTTCCCATCAGGCCATTTGTAATCTACTGCCTTTGCCTTTGCCTTTGCGTCCACCTTGGGAGATGAGTGTGTAGGAACCAGGCCGGTGCCAGCGACGACGCCACCAGCTACGTCTTGGGCTTCTGGACCTCCTGATGTGAGTACGCTGGAAGGAAAGGAGCACACGAGTGTTTCCAGGGAGACCGATACCAGCTCTGCATCACTATCTGCCAATTGGGATTTGCTTGGGAAGTGGGACGAGGCGGTCTCCTTCAACAGCCCATTGCTATGTTCTCTGCACTGCCCTGTGTTGGGGAGGTCTGAGTCAGGAGACCCAGCTTGGTCGCCTGCTCCATGGCCAGGAGCTGGGCGTTTAGTGGAGGGGATGCTATAAGTGTGTGCCCTGGGAGGAGGGGGAAGCAGCTGCAGCCCTTGAGTCCCCCCCAGGGAGAGACTGTTGCTTCTCTCTTCCTGGCTGGTGGCTGACGCTGCACAATGGGGCCTGTCTGGGAGGGCCAGAAACTCCCTTGCTGGAGAGCCAGAGCTCTGGGACAAAGCTTTCATGGAAGAAAAGAGTACCCACCTCCCATTTCTGTCCAAGCCTTGCTTCCATGATGGCTCTCTGGGCAGGGGGAAGGTCCTTGCTACATGGGGGCGGGGGGTGCAATATCTGTTGTATGGGCTTAGGAAAGGCTCCTGCTGCATCAGTTACCCATGAACCACCTAAATGGGACTAAATCGTAGCCACAGAGAGGGCATCCTCCTCTCCACCTGGCCATCTCTTGGTCCTAGGTGTAGACGACACCGAGGTTTGGATTCCACCTATATCCCAGTGAGGTGTTTGCATGGCAGATGGGACCTGTGGGATTCAGCTGCCAGCCCAAGGGGGGTCTCTAATGGCTATGTCCCTACGGGATGCAGCTAGACACCCATCACTGTGCTGTCCTTGCAGTCTCAAATCCCCACCCAGGGAACCGATCCCTGCCCCATCACCGGCCCAGCCCCCACTTGGAAGATGATGTCACCAGAGTGCAAGACCTACCTCCTGGGTCACAGTGTTGCAGCTGATGAGGACTATGGGCGACTTCTGCAGGGTGGAGAAGAATCCTGAGCAGTCTCTGACCACCTGTGAGGAAGAAGACCTCAGCTCAGTTTCTGGGTGCCGTGGGAGGAAAGGCAGTGCGTGAGCCGCCTCTGGAGGCGTGGGTACAAATCTGGCTGTGGGGAAAATGGGCTGAAGTCCTCAGCCTAGGTCATGGTGACGAGTAGCACCACAGGTGGTGTGGCTGGGTACAAGAGGGAGAGATTGGGATGGCCACTTTATCCACCAGCTGCATCCCTGCTAGTTAAAGCCCTTGGTGGTCTGTAAATTCAGCCCTAAGAAGAGCAGATTACAAGAGTCTAGCCTGGAGGTGATTACAGCTGGATGACCCTGGTGAGGGCCATGGTAGAGAGGAAAAGTTGGAACTTCTGGGCTAGGCAGAAGGCTGGATAGGCCATTGCGGCTTCCTGAGCAGTGCTGGACCACAGGCTGCAAACCATTATGGGCAAAAGACAGACGTATACGGTGGGTCAGAGCCCACCCCCAACCATTTCTCTAAGAACACTTCCCCCCAGCAGCAGCCTTCCCTGCTGGGTGATACTGGCAAATCAGCCTGTGAACATCACTGTAAAATGAATTCACCCCCCTTCCGGATGTTCATTTCCAGCAAGAGGGCTTGGGTCTGGCGCCGCATTTCTTACTCCTCCTAAGTAGGGTTTACTCCCATGACTAGCCCGCTTTATTTCGGCACAGAGCCTGTCGCCACGCAAAGGGCCATGGTGATGAACGTTCTGCGCCTGCTATCCCGGGGGTTAGGGAGCGCTGATCAGGGACCACGGCAGCTGGGTGTTAAACGAAACAGGAGACAGAGCCTGTGGCGCTGTCTTCAGAGACGGTTATGGCTTACCCCATCGTCTCTGAAGTCACATTCAGTCCCGGGGAGCTTCTCTGACACCGGGCACACGGTCTCTTTAACCGTGAACTTCAGCGCCTGCCGAGAGTTAGACGTCATGTCCTGGGGAAACAAATGAAATAGAAGTTTGGGATAAACTCTGATGGGGAGTAAGCCCCCATAGCCACAACAGCACCCACACATCAGGCTCTGCCTCGCCATTTAGCTCACATCAGCCATGTGCGATCCCAACTTCTCTCTCTGCATTTATCCAGCAAGGGCAGCCGTGCATCGGGCTGCAGCTCAGCCTTACTGCAGCAGCAGACAGTGCATTGGTCCAGCTGTCATGAGGCAGAAGACGAAGTTCCCACATGTCACCCAGCTCACACCACTGGAACTCCTCCAAGTTACGCCGGAGCGACCAAGAGCAGAATTGAGCCCCATCATTGCAATTTACAAATAAAATGAGTCTTTTGCAAACGTTTGTAGAGGACACATGGGGAGCAGGTGACACTGTTGCTAAATCTCCATAAATCTGCTTTCAACCCATTCTCCAGCTCTGTACTTTAGGCTTTTATATGGCACCCATTAGAGTAGTGTCTCAGGGTTTATCTTATTGAGATGTCAATTCACTGCACAGTGAGGCACACGGTGGACACTAGGGGGCAGATTTACAAACATTTTGGATGGCAACTACTCACCTAATTTGCATGCATAATTATCGCAAGTGAGCATGAAAACTGGACAAATACACACACAAATGCCACTGCTGAGCCGCTGGTAATGCAATTACCAGTTTGCACAAGCAATCCCAGCAATCACATGTGCAAATTAGTCTAGCTATCACATCTGTATTTTGTACAACCAAGTGCTTGAACACCTGGCCCTTAATTTAAAACTTCTCTCTTATTGCACAGCTCTCCATTGGAAATATAGAGAGAGAGAGCTCTGCAATATATGTAATATTAAAGTTTATCATGAATTTTTGCCTAGAGAGAAAACAATCCCTAACTTAACAAATCCTAGGGAAAGGCTGCGTTACGACCCTTCATGGTTGTCCGTATGTAACCCACACGCCTCCCAGATGTGGTGTCCTGTCCCCTCTGGGGGCACTAAAACCACTTAGAGCTTCATGAGTCTGCTACCACCTTAGCTCAGAATCATGTGGCTTTTAGCTCATGCAGTAGAGGCTCAAGCACTGAGGTCCCAGGTTCGACCCCACAAGACAACGACTGGGGTCCGTCGGTGTTACAAGTGGGGGCTCATCTGGGATTTCAACTGGGAAGTCTCTGAAGCTCAGGACGTGCTTCCTCAGCCAGGGAAGTATGTAACCCGCACACCTCCTGGGTGTGGTGCTCTGTCCCCTCTAGACCACTTAGACATTAATGAGTCTGCTACAGCCTTAGCTAATGGCCATTGTGGCTTTTGGCTCATGCATTAAGCTTCAGAGGTCCCAGGTTCGATCCCGCCCAACAACCGGGGTCTGTCAGTGTGACAATTACAAGGCAGGAAGCTGCTGTGTTATAACCTGGTGTGAATATCTCAAAGCTTCGAGGGTTGTGTTTTGAATAGATGGGAGCCTGGTGGGTGAGGGTCTGATTCTGGTGCCTGGTTTCAGCCGCAGCCAGAACATAGTGCCATAAAGGGAGTGAGCTGCTACTTACCCACTCAGGCTGTGGGTCCGCTTTAAGGAGCTGGAAGGCATGGTCGATGCCTGACCCTTTGTTGTAGAAATCGACAGCCAGGGCAATGGCCTCTTCATAGCTCAGCGTCTTGTGTTGAGAAGGCACCGCGGTGGCTGCTGCGGCCACAATGACCAGCAGCAGGACGGGCCGGCAGCAGGTTTCCATCCTCGGGCCCATTGCAGGCAGTGCCGGCAGAGTGCCATCCTGCTGCTTGAGGAAGCCCTTTTATATCTAGCTCCGCGACGGGGAGATTCATGATTCACTGTTTATGTCCTTGGGCTCCCCAGAAACTGAGGCTTTTCCTGTTGTTTACAGGAAATGTCCCTTGGCCAATCTGCTGGTATGTGCAAAACAAGAAGATCAGCCCAAACAAGGGACAATGCTGGGGCTGTGTGTATTGCTAAACATTTGCCTTACTTGGCATGGGCAAGCAGCTGCAAAGAAAGAAGGAAGAAGTGAGCGTGCAGCTCCCTGCGACATGTTTCATTTATTATTAGCTCCTAACTCCCAGGGTCTGGGTCAGAGATGCCCAGCAATGTGGTGTAGCACCACTTCTCCCCAGCTGCCATCTTGTTCGATGCGATCTCATCTGTGCCCTCTGCAGCAGTGTCTGCCTGAGCCTGCAGAGAGCCTGAAATAACAGCTCCTGCCCCATACATTGCCATGCCGAACTAACTCAGGGGCCCAGTGATGATCATTTTAATGCCAGCTATGACACTACAGTTTGGCATCACAAGTGGGTGTTGCTTAGGAGATACCACTTATCCCCCCACCCCAGCTCAAGGGAAAGAAACTGAAAGGGGCCTGCTTTAGATTGTAAGCTCCTCAGGGCAAGGACTATATCATACTGTGTGTGTGTATGCAAGGGGGACCTGATCCTGACTGGCCCTGTGATGGGATACATATACCCCATCCTGGCTGTAAAAGGGTTAATGAGAGGCCAATTAACCCAGTTGGCTGCAGCTAGGGCGGTGGGCTAGCCCCATGAGTCCCAGCTGGGAGAGGGGTGGGCTGGTTGCTCTAAAAGCAAGAAGTCTGAAGCAGGGAGAAGCTTTGCAGTCACTTTCTGGGATGAGAGTAGAGAGATCAGGAGGGAGCCCAGGGGAAGAGTGGGCTCAGCAGGGGAGTCTGCTAAGAGGCCAGGAGAGAGCTGGAGCTGGAGCTGGAGCTGGAGCTGGAGCTGGTGATGAGCCCTGATAATGAAGCAGGATCTGGATTTGCAGGGAGAGACCCCTGGGAGGTGTTCCACTGTGGATTGGGGGGATGAAAGCTCAAGCCCAAGGAGGGCAGAAGTGGGTTTGTTTATACTTTTGTTTGGGGGGGTTTGATGCGGTATTCTGGGGGAGCCCTGTGAGTCCTGGCCCTGGCAGGACACACATAGGGATCCCAGCTGACAGGCTTGGTAGGGAGAAGTCTAGAGGGAAGCAAGCAGCAGGGAGTCTGGCGTGAGCCTGACTGCCTGTGCTGGGGTCACTGGACTGGAAGCCAGCGTAGAGGATGGGCCTGGGTTCCCCTACCAGCCTCTTGTAGGGTGGCGTGAAGCCCTGGGAAAATCATCTACCAGAACCAAGTGTGGCAGAGGGGTCAGGGGTTTGTTTTTGTTGGACTGTCTGTTACCCCAGAAGGGGGGCCACGGCTGTGGCCTGGCCGGAGGGCCGAGTCACGAAATGATGCAGACCACCAGAGGGACTGGAGCACCGGTCCTATGGGGACATTAGAGGAGGAAAGCCTGGTATGCCATGCCCAGCCACAGGGGGGCCTGCCAGCAGCAGGACCCTTCCCCGGTCCTCTAATCCCTCTGTGTCATGACACCAATGATACCAAGCATCAGCTGCATTCAGAAATCTGCACACGGTGATTTGTGACCGTGTCACTGTGGCATCAGCCTGTGCCCTGGAAAGCATGGATTTATGCCTGCCAACAGCCATTTAGACACCCAGCTGGCCACCTTGCACTGATTTAAGTGCGCAATTCCTGGACGTGTGGGCAAATTAGATGTGCAGCCGCGCCAGCATTACTGCAGGCTGCCCTGGCCTACCCAGAAGAGCCGTATGCAACTGAACATAGGTGGGGCCTGTTGCTGAGCTGGGGACAGGTCCCGGGCTTTTGCATAAACATGGAAGTGACTACTGGCACTGGGCATGTGGTAGTAAACTGGGGGTTTCCATCGAGTTCTGAGAGGTACTTTCACATCCTGGGCAACTTCCATGTGATTAAACAAAAGTTCCCTCCCTTCCTGCCCAGAGGTGGTTCTTCCAGTAGTTTAGTTATAAGGGGAAGGCAGGGAAATTTCATGCCCTGATATTATTTATCCCCTGGCTCTGAGCACCCTGTGCCTTTACAGGTTTCAGAGTAACAGCCGTGTTAGTCTGTATTCGCAAAAAGAAGAGGAGTACTTGTGGCACCTTAGAGACTAACCAATTTATTTGAGCATAAGCTTTCGTGAGCTACAGCTCACTTCATCGGATGCATACTGTGGAAAGTGTAGAAGATCTTATTATATACACACAAAGCATGAAAAAATACCTCCCCCCACCCCACTCTCCTGCTGGTAATAGCTTATCTAAAGTGATCACTCTCCTTACAATGTGTATGATAATCAAGTTGGGCCATTTCCAACACAAATCCAGGTTTTCTCACCCCCCCCCCCAACACACACACAAACTCACTTTAGCTTAGTGAGTTTAGCTCACGTGGCAGAAATAATGCGTTGGAGAGGTTTTAGTTGGGGGCTGAAGGTGACGGCTAGTGGCATTTTGTTATTTTCTTTGTTAGGCCTGTCCTGTAGTAGGTGACTTCTGGGAACTCTTCTGGCTCTGTCACTCTGTTTCTTCACTTCCGCAGGTGGGTATTGTAGTTTTAAGAATGCTTGATAGAGATCTTGTAGGTGTCTGTCTCTGTCTGAGGGGTTGGAGCAAATGCAGTTGTATCGCAGAGCTTGGCTGTAGACGATGGATCGTGTGGTGTGGTCAGGGTAAAAGCTGGAGGCATGTAGGTAGGAATAGCGGTCAGTAGGTTTCCGGTATAGGGTGGTATTTATGTGACCATCATTTATTAGCACTGTAGTGTCCAGGAAGTGGATCTCTTGTGTGGACTGGACCAGGCTGAGGTTGATGGTGGGATGGAAATTGTTGAAATCATGGTGGAATTCCTCAAGGGCTTCTTTTCCATGGGTCCAGATGATGAAGATGTCATCAATATAGCGCGAGTAGAGTAGGGGCGTTAGGGGACGAGAGCTGAGGAAGCGTTGTTCTAAATCAGCCATAAAAATGTTGGCATACTGTGGGGCCATGCGGGTACCCATAGCAGTGCCACTGATTTGAAGGTATACATTGTCCCCAAATGTAAAATAGTTATGGGTAAGGACAAAGTCACAAAGTTCAGCCACCAGGTTAGCCGTGACATTATCGGGGATAGTGTTCTTGACGGCTTGTAGTCCATCTTTGTGTGGAATGTTGGTGTAGAGGGCTTCTACATCCATAGTGGCCAGGATGCTGTTTTCAGGAAGATCACCGATGGATTGTAGTTTCCTCAGGAAGTCAGTGGTGTCTCGAAGGTAGCTGGGAGTGCTGGTAGCGTAGGGCCTGAGGAGGGAGTCTACATAGCCAGACAATCCTGCTGTCAGGGTGCCAATGCCTGAGATGATGGGGCGCCCAGGATTTCCAGGTTTATGGATCTTGGGTAGTAGATAGAATATCCCAGGTCGGGGTTCCAGGGGTGTGTCTGTGCGAATTTGATCTTGTGCTTTTTCAGGGAGTTTCTTGAGCAAATGCTGTAGTTGCTTTTGGTAACTCTCAGTGGGATCAGAGGGTAATGGCTTATAGAAAGTGGTGTTGGAGAGCTGCCGAGCAGCCTCTTGTTCATATTCCGACCTATTCATGATGACAACAGCACCTCCTTTGTCAGCCTTTTTGATTATAATGTCAGAGTTGTTTTTGAGGCTGTGGATAGCATTGTGTTCCGCACGGCTGAGGTTATGGGGCAAGTGATGCTGCTTTTCCACAATTTCAGCCCGTGCACATCGGCGGAAGCACTCTATGTAGAAGTCCAGTCTGCTGTTTCGACCTTCAGGAGGAGTCCACCTAGAATCCTTCTTTTTGTAGTGTTGGTAGGGAGGTCTCTGTGGATTAGTATGTTGTTCAGAGGTATGTTAGAAATATTCCTTGAGTCGGAGACGTCAAATAGGATTCCAGGTCACCACAGAACTGTATCATGTTCGTGGGGGTAGAGGGGCAGAAGGAGAGGCCCCAAAATAGGACAGCTGCTTCTGCTGGGCTGAGAGTATAGTTGGATAGGTTAACAATATTGCTGGGTGGGTTGAGGGAACCATTGCTGTAGCCCCTTGTGGCATGTAGTAGTTTAGAAAGTTTAGTGTCCTTTTTCTTTTGTAGAGAAGCAAAGTGTGTGTTGTAAATGGCTTGTCTAGCCGTCACCTTCAGCCCCCAACTAAAACCCCTCCAACGCATTATTAAGGATCTACAACCTATCCTGAAGGATGACCCTACACTCTCACAAATCTTGGGAGACAGGCCAGTCCTTGCCTACAGACAGCCCCCCAACCTGAAGCAAATACTCACCAGCAACCACATACCACACAACAGAACCACTAACCCAGGAACCTATCCTTGCAACAAAGCCCGTTGCCAACTGTGCCCACATATCTATTCAGGGGACACCATCACAGGGCCTAATAACATCAGCCACACTATCAGAGGCTCGTTCACCTGCACATCCACCAATGTGATATATGCCATCATGTGCCAGCAATGCCCCTCTGCCATGTACATTGGTCAAACTGGACAGTCTCTACGTAAAAGAGTAAATGGACACAAATCAGATGTCAAGAATTATAACATTCATAAACCAGTCGGAGAACACTTCAATCTCTCTGGTCATGCGATTACAGACATGAAAGTCACTATTTTACAACAAAAAAAACTTCAAATCCAGACTCCAGTGAGAAACTGCTGAATTGGAATTCATTTGCAAATTGGATACAATTAACTTAGGCTTGAATAGAGACTGGGAGTGGCTTAGTCATTATGCAAGGTAGCCTATTTCCCCTTGTTTTTTCCTACCCCCCCCCCCCCAGACGTTCTTGTTAAACCCTGGATTTGTGCTGGAAATGGCCCACCTTGATTATCATACACAATGTAAGGAGAGTGGTCACTTTGGATAAGCTATTACCAGCAGGAGAGTGGGGTGGGAGGAGGTATTTTTTCATGCTTTGTGTGTATATAATAAGATCTTCTACACTTTCCACTGCATGCATCCGATGAAGTGAGCTGTAGCTCACGAAAGCTTATGCTCAAATAAATTGGTTAGTCTCTAAGGTGCCACAAGTACTCCTTTTCTCTGTGCCTTTACAGTTCACAACCTGGTCACTGTCCTCCAACGAGCACTGAAGGGAATTGGAGCACACGGATGAGTAAAGCAAGCAGGATTAAGCTCCTAACGTGCATTTTCCCTTCTGTCGATGTGCCCATTGTGTGTGGTCCGGTGTGAAGCAGATTATTGTGCCAGTCAGCTTTGTGTGCTTTCCACACCCTAAGGTAATCTCCCACAAAAATCCCTCTTTTGACCCAGCACTGAAGCAGTCAGGTGAGAGGCCCCAGCGAGGGGTAAGGAGATGGGGGGGGATGGGAAGGATCAAACCACAGCAGAGATGTGTAGTTAATTAGCCAGTCAAAGGGCAGGTTGCCAGTGTTCTCCAGAGCCCACCCCTATGGTAACTCCCGGCGCCCCACGTCCGTAACTCAGAGCTGGGCTGTGCAACCTGCCAACTCCCCTCGCTTTGTGCACAGATAACACACACACACACACACTGGACGGTATTTTCCCCCATGCCGGGAGCCGTTCGCCCTTCACCACGGTCCCTCCAGGAGTGAGCTACTGTTGGGTACCTGACCCGTAGAGCCCCCATGGGCTGTAGCAGTGTGTGACAGCAATCACAGAGCCCAAACCTGACCTGGAGCCAGGGGATCCTGGGAACTGGGGCTGAGGGGGAGAGTTAACAGCTGGGAAGGGAAGCGGGAAAAGACAAAGCCACACTGGAATGAGTCCCTGGGCTGAAGCTAATGGACACCCTAAAGCTAAATCACAGATATGCTGCCGCAGGGGTAAACTGTACGGGGAGACTTTGGCAAACCCGTAAAGTGCCTGAAACCACTATGGCTTATTGCTAAAAGCAGCCAAGTCAGCAGGCTGTAAATTGGCCAAGTCAGCAGGCTTAGCTTAACCAAGGCAGGAGGGGAGGGGGGGTCTTTGGGTGCCACAGAGAGGGCAGCTTGACCCCGCGTCCTTCCTGATAAGAATTGTGTTGAAGTTGCTGATTCATGCATCTTAGAAGAGCAGGATGTGCCCCGGGAATGTCTATTGGGGCTTCAAGGCTGCAAACTCTGGAAAAACCCGCACCTGGTTAATCGATAATCAGAAGGAACCTTTTGCTGGACCACTGAAACTGCTTGTAACAAGTTTTCTTTAAGGGACATGTCTAATGTATAAATAAGGGGGAAAAGTTTCAGGTAGTGGGACTGTTTTTGGACTCTCCCTCTGGATACATCTTGCAGTCCCCACTGGCAGACGGAAGATTTAGCCACTGGAAGCCTGCTGCTGTGCCACTCGAGAGCCACCTTGGTAATTCTCAAGAGTTGGGGTGTTTTACTAACCTTTTGCGGACGTGTGTAAGTGCTTGAGACTAAAGTTTAGCTTTAAGTGAAAGCACCCTTGCGTTGTCCTGTTTGTGCCAGCCATCGATCCGTCGGACGGCCGTGTCTCCCCTGATTTATTTCCTGACACCACCTCGCACAGAGTAAAAGTTACCAAGAGCTTTGGGTTGAAAGAACCCCAAGTAACAAAAGGAGAATGTCTACTAACGCTCACCACCAGGGCTTAGACCCCAGTGCCCTGCACACTCGCCCGGTCATGCCCCCGTTGCAGTCAGCTGTGGAGAGACCCACCCATTTCAGTGGAAGCAGACTTGGGCCTGAGGCATGAGAGCACTTCAGTGGGTCCCTTGTGAGTGGCCCTGCCATGGCCTGGGATGCTGTGTGGGTTGTGAACACAGCACGCCTGCAAAAGCAGCTTCTCTGGGAGCAATAATGTGTCACTCAACCAATACAAACCCACTGGGGCAGCAACACCTCGTGCCTCTGGCAAGCCCGTGACCGGTCATGTCTTGTTAACTGTGCTTACAGAATGGGTTACTGGAAGGGAAAGAATATTAACATAAGACATTTCCTAAATCTCAATCGACTGAAACAGCTCCATGGTACCCAGTCACTGAGGACTGGAAGTGAGGAAAGCCCAGCTAGGCCTAGAGAATGATGCAATATGTTCTTACCAATTCAATCTATCCCTGCCTTCGATGGGCTAGAAATGCTTGCCTGGACCAGTGACAAATATTTCCAGAGTCAGTGAACTCTTCTAAGGATGTGAAACGGAAAAAAATAAGTGGATCCCTTTGAATAAACATCCAGATCAGTGCAAGCCCATCTAGACCCTCTGAAGCAAGCCCGGCACTGGTTTTTAACTTGCACTCTCAGCTGAAATCCCTGGAGAGTTCTGATTAAAAACAATCAATGGCACAGCCTGCAGGATCATGCTCTGAGTGTTGGTTCTTTTAGCTCTATGAGACAGCCGGGGCCAGCTGCATCTGTGTGTGTAACATCTGCTGCTGTGGAAAACCCTCTTTTGCACAGGCCAGCAGGTACTGAGTGAGTAAGTAGCACAACAGCAGTTAGTTGTCCGGACCCATGTGATTTTTATTAAGTGATTGTGCCCCGAAGCTTCAAGCAGGGTATACGCCCGTTGTGCCAGGCGCTGTACAGAGATGTAATAAATGACAGATCCTGCCCCAAAGTCCTGATAGTCTAAAAGACAAAGCATAACAGGAGGGTGGGTCTGGCAGACAGGCTGGGGGTGATGGAGACGGTAATAAAATTAATAAAAGGTGCCTAATTCTTAGCCAGTCGAGGGTAGTGACCACGATTTGTCACCTGGCTGGCCGTAACCAGGGTACAGTGTTCTGGGCCATGTGTGCAAACAGCTGGGCCAGGCTGCAGCTGAATTGCTGAAGTCTGACTGTGATGATGTAAATGATCAGATCAGGCAAGCTGCATGGACTGCACAGCTCCCTGCCAGCTACAGTTACATGAAGGTCCTGAGCCTGATTCTCCCTTGAGTCGCACCCTTGTAAGTCCTTAACTTCAGTGGCATTGCTCCTGATTTACCCCAAGGTAGCAGAGAAGGAGAGCCAGG
The DNA here is from genome assembly GCF_015237465.2 of Chelonia mydas. Lineage (NCBI taxonomy): Eukaryota > Metazoa > Chordata > Testudines > Cheloniidae > Chelonia > Chelonia mydas. Next base: position 257,888,397 of record NC_057850.1, read on the forward strand.
CCCTCTCGGCAGATTTTGGGCTCTAGGAATAAAGGCCCAGGTTCTGATGCCAGCTAACAGGCCGATCTGCAGAAGCTGCCAGCCCGGAGAAGAGTGCTTAGAATTGCTCAATTCTTCCTCTGCTTCTGCTTTGAAAATGCATTGCACACGTTTCCGTAGCCTTGTTTTTGCAATCCAGGGCTGGTCAGATGACAGCCCCTCTCCCCCTACATGCCAAGTTCTAAGCAGTGCACACTGCCTCTTGTTTCCTAACATATCAGAGAACAGTTTTATGCAAGAGCTAAACTTGGGGACCAGTGGGGCAAGAACAGACTTTTGTAACCTCTTTACTTGGGTGTTAGCAAATCGCTCAGGGAAAGGTCCTTCTGAAGTGGCCAGAGAGTTAAAATGAAGGAAGCAAAATGAAGAATTGAGATAAATAGAAAAGAAAATATATAGAATTATTCTTTGTAGCAATCCACAAAGCCAAGGTCAAGGCCTCATTGTGCTAGGTGGGGCACAAACCCAGAGTAAAGCTTTTCCCCAAGGAGCAGACAGTCTAAATAGACAGGACAAAGGGCGATGGGGGAAACAGAGGCAGAGAGAAGTGAAATGAGTTAAGAAGTCACAAAGCAGATCAGTAGCTGAGCCAGGAACAGAAGCCGGCTCTCCCAAGTTCCCACCCCTAGTGAGGCGGTGTGGTTCCCCGCCACCCCGGAGAGAAATGAATCCCTCCGGACACCAGAGTGGATGAAGCCAGGGAGCTCTGAGCCCACCCCCCAGAGGGTCAGGCATTGCTCCGGAAGTATAAAGGCCGGACCTTATACAATCATGAGTGGTGTGGAGAAAGTGAATAAGGAAAAGTTATTTACTTGTTCCCATAATGTAAGAACTAGGGGCCACCAAATTAAATTAATGGGCAGCAGATTGAAAACAAATAAAAGGAAGTTCTTCTTCACACAGCGCACAGTCAACCTGTGGAACTCCTTGCCTGAGGAGGTTGTGAAGGCTAGGACTATAAGAGGAGAACTGGATAAATTCATGGAGGTTAAGTCCATTAATGGCTATTAGCCAGGATGGGTAAGGAATGGTGTCCCTAGCCTCTATTTGTCAGAGGGTGGAGATGGATGGCAGGAGAGAGATCACTTGATCATTACCTGTTAGGTTCACTCCCTCTGGGGCACCTGGTATTGGCCACTCTCAGTAGACAGGATACTGAGCTGGATGGACCTTTGGTCTGACCCAGTATGGCTGTTCTTATGTTCTTATGACCTCAGAGCTCATTGAGAGAGCAGATGCCAGGGAGGCCAGATGCCTCTGGCCTAGCTCACGATTGGGAAACCCAAGCAGGGGAGGGCCTGCTTCTCCCCTGCCACCCAACTCACAGGTGGCTGTCTCCCCCTCTCCCAGGCCCTTTGGAACCTAAGGCCTGGGCTTGTTATTATATCCTGTTACTGCTCAGCCCCGGCCTGAGGGCCTGACTCACCATTGCCCCGTCCTGCCCTAGGGCCTGGGCTCACTGTGTTTATTCGTAGCCTCACAAAGGCCGCAGAGGAAGTCTCCCATGGCCGGACTAATTCCCCACAAGGCATCGTCCCGAGTTTAGTGAGGCAGTGTGGTTCCCCGCCGCCCCGGAGAGAGACGAGCCCCGGCTAGCCTGTCTACACCACCCAATGGCCTACCCAGCAGGCCAGGCTGCCTTTTGTCAGACAGATGTAAAGTAACAGAGCTGTGTGTACAGGACAGCCACAGTCACAGGAGCATGTCTCCAAATGTCAGTTAATTGAGGCCTGGGCTATACCTGGACTTTACATCGGTACAGTTACCTCTCTGAGGGGTGTGAAAAATGCCATCCTACGCCCCCCGCCACAGATGTAAACAGCACTAGGTCAACATAAGAATTCCTCCGTTGACCCAGTGAACACTTCTGAGGGAGGTGGATTAACGACAGTGATGAGAGAACCCCTCCCATCAGCACAGGTAGTGTCTACACTAAGGACAGATCTACACCACAGATGTTCACACTACACGTGTGAAAAATCCACGCCCCTGAGCGACAGTTACACCAACCTAGCCTCCCGTGTAGACAGCGCAATGTCGATGGGAGGGCTTCTCCCGCCCCTCGGAGAGGTGGATTAACCGTCGGTGTACAGTAGCAGAGTCTTCACTGAAGCACTGCAGCTGCACGGGTGCGACTGTACGCGAAGCACTGGGCATAAAGACAAGCCCGGAAGCACGACAGCGGGGCAGCTGCAGCGTTTTAAGGGTAGACATTCCCCCAGTCATTCCAGGGGCTTGTCTACGCCTAAAACGCTGCAGTGCTTCAGTGAAGACGCTACCTATGCCGATGGGAGAGGTTTTCCCTTCGGTGTAGGTACTCCATCTCCCCAGGAGGTGGCAGCTAGGTTGATGGGATTGCTGTCTACACTGGGAGTTAGGCTGGTTTAACTGCCTTGCTCAGGGGTGTGGATTTTCACACCCCTGAGCAATGTAGTTATACCGACCTAATTTCCTAGCATAGACCAGGCCTAGCAAAGCAAATCCCATTGTGATGTGGAAGCTTTTGACACATCACTAGACCCTTTTGTCCCCAGCAAGGCACCTAAGGGCTTGGATACACTTGCAAGTTAGAGCGCATTAAAGCAGACCCCGGTGCCCTAACTCACAACCCATCCACACTGGCAAGGCACTTAAAGCTCCTGGACTCTGCAGCTGGAGCGCTTCTGGTAATCCACTTCCAAGAGGAGCATAAAGCTTGCTGCACCTCGGATGAAACGCCCCAGCACCAGTGTGAACGAGGTGTTGCCTTACTGCGCTTTGATTGGCCTCCGGAAATGTCCCATAATCATAGAATATCAGGGTTGGAAGGGATCTCAGGAGGTCATCTAGTCTAACCCTCTGCTCAAAGCAGGACCAAACCCCAATTTTTGCCCCAGATCCCTAAATGGCCCCCTCAAGGATTGAACTCACAACCCTGGGTTTAGCAGGCCAATGTTCAAATCACTGAGCTATCCCTCCTCCCCAAGTCCCCTTAAGTCAAGTGGCCACTCTTGTCATTGTTTGGAATCGGCTGCAGGAATGCGGATATGCCCTTTCAAAGCTCCGTTTCTGACAGCCAGCTGCTTATCTGCTCCAGGATAAAGCAACTGTTAGGGGGCTTATTCCTTCACCCACTCACTTCCCTGGTCCTTCTCGCATGAACAGAGAGCAACAATACCCGAAGTCCAAAGGTGCAAACAATTCGATGTTTATTGGGGTGAACTTCCAGCAAGCATGATTCCAGTTTCCTTCCTTAGTGTCCCCCTTCCCAGCTCTGACACCACAGAGCCTTACACCTGTGTCCCTGTTCCCATTCCTGCCCTTAGCTAAACATGATTCCAATTTCCTCACGCCCATTCCCTGTTCCCATTTCCCCCTTTAGCAAAACATGGTTCCAATTTCCTTACCCCCATTCCCTGTTCCCATTTCCCCCCGTTAGCAAAACATGGTTCCAATTTCCTTACCCCCATTCCCTGTTCCCATCTCCCCCATCCACGCCCACCCCCACCCCTCTACTTCCTGATTGACTGCAGACTATATAGTAAAACTTGAGTTCTGCTTAGCTATACCTTAACCAATCATTTTCCTGAAATTTAACTAACCAATCCTAACATATTGTAACATGATTATGTAACCAATTATATCCCACCACCTTAATTAGTTTACACCCAGCAAAATTAATTATACAGCAGACAGGAACAATCACAGAACCAGACAGAGATTATACAGACAAACAATAGCAAAGTGGGAACTATAATGACAAAACAATACAGAAGTGAGGATTTCACATCCCAGTATTGATAAGTGAGTTCTTGCCAGACAGGATGCTGTTTCCTTTTACATTTTCTAGGCACTTCCCTTTCTCTGGAGGTGATAGGCATTATCAGGACAGGATTGTATTCCTAAGAGCCCAATAGCACCTTCTTTCAATGTGACTAGTTTGGAATGTGAGGATGTGACCGGTCGCTTCCTAGCTTATGGCTGCCTCTGCTGCTTAGCCAAAGGCCTTAGCCTAAGCACAGGGCCTCAGACTGTCACAGTAAGAAAAGGCCCTTACACCAGCAGACAGTGATTTTGATTCTCTTTTGTACCTCTATAACTAGCCAAGTGATAAGAATACACTAAATTCTTAGAGTATAGGCCTTTACAGACAGGCCTGAATATCTATATCCTAACAGCAACCATCGGTGTGGGATGCTGCTTGCTGTGAGTATGAGAGAGAGGCGGGGGAGGAGGGGTCTGCTGCTGTCTGAACTCACAAGACAGCATGCTGACATGCTCTCAGCCCCCCAAAAACCCACCTCTCTCCCCCCACATACACACAACACACTCCCTGTCACACTCCACCCCACCCCACCCCCATTTGAAAAGCATATTGCAGCCACTTGCATGCTGGGATAGCTGCCCACAATGCACTGCTCTCTGTGGCATTGCAAGAGCTGCTAATGTGGCCACACCTGCACTTGAATCTGGCAGTGTAAACACACTGCAGCGCTTTCCCTCCTGCGCTCTCCGAGGGCTGGTTTAACTCACTGCACTCTACATCTGCAAGTGTAGCCAGGCCCTAAGAGTAACACTAAATGCAGCAAGAAAGCTTTATCCAGTGTTTAGCTGAAGGAGACAGAAGGGAAATAAGTGGCAGGTTAAATAATTGACCCTTCGTATGCAGTTGGCAGTGTTGTAGTAGCCGTGTCAGGCTCAGGATACTAGAGAGACAAGGTGGGTGAAGTAATAGCTTTGATTGAACTAACCTTGGTGGGGGAGAGAGACGAGCTGTCGAGCTCCACAGAGCTCTTCCTCGGGGCTGGGCAACATCCTCAGAGTGTCACTGCTAAATCCAAGGTAGAACAGGCCGGCTGGTCCAATACAAGATACCAACTCACCCAACTTTTCTCCTTCGTATGCTGGCACCTTCCAGCCAAATGATTGCTTCAGAACACTCTCCACTGCTTAGAGACTAACCAATTTATTTGAGCATAAGCTTTCGTGAGCATCCGATGAAGTGAGCTGTAGCTCACGAAAGCTCATGCTCAAATAAACTGGTTAGTCTCTAAGGTTCCACAAGTACTCCTTTTCTTTTTGCGAATACAGACTAACAAGGCTGTTACTCTGAAACCTCTCCAATGCTTAACACCTTCTTCTTCTTCCAGTTTAACACGGATATTGTGGTAGCACCAAAAGCTGCAACAAAGTTGTGCCCCGTTGTGCTAAGTGGTCCACCAACATAAAATAAATTATGACTATAAAATGCTCCCCTGCAGGTTTTGTCGCATTTTACTCGTCCTCTGGAGGGCCTGACCCAAAGCCTATGGGAGTATGTCCGCTGGCTTTGGATCAGGCTCTGTATGTCTATGCAGGGTGCGAGCCAGTGGAAAATCAGCTTAGCGCTGTGTGCTTGGTATTTCCAAAGGGTCGGGCGCAGTTCTGCTTTATGACGAGCAGTATAATGATTCTGCTGGTCATAACCACTATAGTTAAGTTGCAAACACTTTTTCCGTGTCAGCTGTTTTCACCCATTCATAACATTCAAGATTCTGTGAGGGACCAGACGTTTATACCAGAATATCCAGTGGTATAATGGGTAATGGGAACCAAAGTGCTTCGGAAGGGAGATTAAACCTCCTGCTTCAGGGTTTAAATAAATCTCTGTTGGGGTTAGGAGGAGATGTATCTAGAGAGGCAGATTAGCTCAGATCTGTAGGGCTTTCTACACCTTTGTAAGAGGCAGCTGATACTGGCCACTATCCAAGTCAGGACATTAGGCTAGATGGACCTAGGGTCTTATCCTGTCCGGCAGTTCCTGTTTTACAAAATCTTTACTTTTGGGGCTTAAATGTTCCCTCCTCGGTCACTTCCTCTGTAGGGGGGTTGTTTTTTAAAGTTTACTTGCAAAGTTTTAAGAGGGTTAAAACAATATCTTTTTTCCTATGAACACAAAGGTTCTCCCCACTGTCTCCTCCTGGGGCTAAATCACAAACTGGTGATCTACGCAACGTCGGCCACGGTGCGTGAGCAGGCCTGACTGCTGACGGTGCGCTGTGCTGAGTTTGAACCGATGGGCTTTCTACAGACACAACTTTTGCAAATGAGAACTGAGTACGTGCAACAGGAGTTTCTGTTAAACCGTGGTTCTGCTCTGAAATGGGGCTAAGTAATAACTGCGTCGTCTTCCTCAACTGGGCAGCTCCGAGGGTGTATTTGAAATCAGATGCGCTGGCTTTTAGGGATGGATGTCCGTTTTTCCAGCCCTGTTAGCTCTGGGGAGACACCAGAGCTCTGGGAGGGGGAGCTGGGGGCTATTTTGCCATGTGCATCACCAGCAGAATTGTTTAGAAAGTTCCAATCAATGGGGGGGCGGGGTGCGTGAGAAGGAAAGAAACCGGTTTGGCTCTCGGGGCACGATCCTCCCCTGCCTTGGCCCTCGGTGAATCATTTACACCTGCACAAAATGCTCCCGAGTCAGAATCCTCACTTCCACCAGCGCTGCATCGTACGCCCACTTGGCCCAGGTGTAGATGATTCTGCAGGAGACAAGGCTGGGGAAGTCGGCCGCTCCAATCCCAGAGGGGCTTGCAGGGCTGGTAGTCAGAGCCCTCCCTGCCCATGCCCTCAACCGTTTTACATGTAAACAGGGCCCGTTTGATCTGGAGTCAGAGAGAGGCGATAAACTTGGATTCCCTTGGTGCCCTTTTCAGGGTCGTTATGCCCCTGAGGCTCAATCCTGCACTCACTGAAGCCAGCGGGAGTTTTGTCAGGGGGCGTGACAGAGCCGCTAAGACAGATGTATTTGGGACAGACCAGCCATGCTGCTGTTTGGTTACCGGTCTTACCTCCTTCTTCAGGAGCTGGGTTCGTATGGAAGCTGAGTCACTACATGCACGTCTGCCCCACACACTGTGAGCAAGGGGGCTATGTGTCCCCTGCTTGCCCTTCTCATGAGCTAAAGTGACTCTGTTGAGGAGGGGGTGAGGGAATGGCCAGGAAGGAAGCGTCGCTTTAAGAACCATAGCTAGGTTTGGAAAGAGGCTGGTTAATTTGATCTTTGTAGATAAGGGGCTAAAATAAGGGTAAATAAATCTCATGCTTCAGGGCATAAGCAAGTCGCTGCAGAGGCAAGGAAGGAATCCCCATTCCACACTACACAGCTGGCTAGGGTGGATTCTGGGGCGGGCTTCACCACTCTGAAGCATGGGGATAATAAACTCTGTGTTCCAAAGGGAGCAAGGGTATTTCTTGGCCACTCCCCTCTCAATCCGGACTGCAGCTGTGCGTCGTAGGGAAGGCAGCCCTGCCTTTTTGTAGGGTGCCTGGGAACGTCATGGGATATTTAGTATTCAGCATGCATTGTCTTCAGACTGCTGTAAGGGTCATGTATAGGGCAGATCTCTGCTTTTTTTCTGGGGGAAGCAGCCAAACATGGATCTGTGGTTGCTGTCAGGGAAAAGGGGGTGAACAAAGACCAAAAGATATGGCAGCTGCCGGAGGTGCTCCACATGATCTGGGAGCTGCTCCTATAGCAAGGCTAACAGGGAGCAGGTTGGATCTGCAAGGGGAGCCTTAAGAATGTGGGTAGCAGCTGTGCCCAGGGGTACAGGACTAGCTGCATCTCAGTCCTCTCCCTGATGTGCCAGGCCTCATGCCCTTACCTCTCCTGGGGTGGAATCATGTGATTCTCCCACTCTTAGACCAGGGCCTGGCCTATAGCACCGTGAGATTCACCTGTGCCTACCCCAGCAGCTCTGTCTGGGCTCAGCACCTGCTGTTCTTCCCTTTGGGAGCCTATGATCGTGAGGGAATTCACAGTGACCAGATGGCCTTGTGCAACCAAAGTAACGTTTAACCTTAACTGGAGGAACATAACATAAGAGGAAAAGGATTTTAAATCAACAGGCTGTCTGACGTAAAGCCCTACCACTCTGTGATGGGGCCCCTGGCAGGCCTACCTACTCCAGACATCCCCAGCACTGTCTGTCCATCTGGTCAACTTCTCAGCAACTGCTCCCCTGGCCTCTGGACCGAGAGCAACCTTTTAATTCTTTGCAGTCCTTGTGTTATGCTGGTGCCCAGCCTTGGCATATGATCTCTGCGACTGGGGCTGAGCCCGGAGGTAGGATCTTCACAGCGAGGAGCTCAGGCATTGCCTCTGTCACCCTGAAGCGTTTACCAGGAGGTAGCTTATCTGGAGCTACTGTTTCCCTTCCTGCTTGTTTTTTCCAAGAGACAGCTCACGAAAGCTCATGCTCAAATAAATTGGTTAGTCTCTAAGGTGCCACAAGTCCTCCTTTTCTTCTTTGAACCAACATAGTCATACAGGACCCATCCTGTAACCAGATCACAATTATTACAGAGCAGCGCCCCGTCCGCCACAGCCCGGCTGGGCCATCACGGCAGGGAGACCAAATGCTTTTTAAATAATAAAACCGTGCTGCTGGGGGACGTACTATATAACACGATGTAGCCTGCCAATGTATTCCAGCCGCAGGGCAGTGCTGGGAGCGCTTGTGCGCTTATGCTGCCACCTTAAGGCAGCTCCATGGAGCTACACTTTTTATGTAAGTGCTAGTGAAATACTTGTTCAAAGGCTTCGTGCACAGGAGCTGAGCAGTAGCATTGAGCGGGTCCAGCTGAGCTCAGGGAACCTGTGTGCTAGGCACAGTACATAACACTTTGTGAGAGAAAGGTCTTACCCCAAAGGACTTACAATCTAGGCAGGCAAAGGGCAGGAGCACGGGGGTATCATTGTCCCCATTTCACAGAGGAGAACTGAGGCCCAGAGACGCTAAGTGACTTGCCCAAAATCACACAGGGGCTCGGTGGCAGAGGCAGGAATTAAACCCAGCTCTCTGGAGAGCCGGTCCTGTGCCATAGCCACAAGGCTATCTGCCCCCTTCAGTCTCCTATCTCAATCCTCTGCTGCTGCATACCATCCCACCCTCGTGCCCCCCTCGGCTTCCCAGGAGGATGCAGTGAGAGTTCACAAGCCTACAACAGCAACACCCTGGGTGCCTGTGGGGTTCTTCCGACACGGCCCTGGGGCGACAGTGGAGTACAGCGCAAGGGAGGCAGCGCTGGGCTTGAGGGGACGCGACCTCCCTCTCCAGCGACCTTGGTTTCGCACCTGCACCAGAGGAGGGCTGCTGCTTGTGGAAAGCCCAGCAAGTGTCTACCCACTCCCACTTTCCAGGGGCTCTCAGGCAGCCAGGGCTGCCCTCAGAGGGGCTGGGGCTGGTCCAGGGCTACTCAGATTCAGCACCGCCCTGGGGAAGCTGCTGCTGGGGAAGAGGGGTGAGCATCTACGGGCCTCACATTAACGATGCCCTTCCTGGGCAGAGCTCCTAGAGCACAGACCCCCACGGGCCTTCCTCCAGGGGGGCGGGGGGGTCACTCTTTCTCTCTCACACACAGAGATGGGAGTTTTCAGGCTGGTGGCCAGGAACGGGTTAAGTCTACCTTGGGATCTGGGTCCTGGTGAATGAGTGAGCAGCAGGTGCCGTGGGAGGGCAGAGGCTAGTGCTGCCCCTACCCACACACTGGCAAAGGACCCAGGGAGGAGCAAGGCCTGTGGTGGGGGGGGGGAAGGATAGCTCAGTGGTTTGAGCATTGGCCTGCTAAACCCAGGGTTGTTATTTCAATCCTTGAGGGGCCCATTTAGGGATCTGGGGCAAAAACTGGGGATTAGTCCTGCTTTGAGCAGGGGGTTGGACTAGATGACCTCCTGAGGTCCCTTCCAACCCTGATATTCTATGAAAGGCAGCTGGGGTTCCTGGTGCCTGCCACTCTGTGTCATTGGCCCTGGGGAAGGGGCCATCCGGTATCTGCGAGCCAGCCGGCATGCCCGGGGGGACTCGGCCCAGGGCTGAGAAGCGAAGCCCTTGCAGGGAAGGGCAAAGCGGGGATGGATTCTGAGCCAGCCTGGCCATTGCTAGCCCTCCCCTTCTGAGCCAGGCAAAACACACTGCCCTTCTCCCGCTCTGCTGCTGCAACGGGCAGGGCTGCCCGGCGGTGCCCAGCACCTCAGTCATAGCACTGCCAGGGCGCTGCACAGAGACGGCGCCTTGCACCGGGGTGCCCTGCCCATGGCAAAGCGTGGTACCCCCCGCCCCTCCCCTGTCCCCTGCTGGGAGCCAGCCATGAGGCCTGGAGGTCGCCCTCTGCTGCCCCCTGGTGGCTGCTGCCTAGCACTCCTTGAAAGCAGAACCATTTGTTTAAAACTTGCATTTCTGCTCTTTGTACCGGTTCAGGGAGCCTGCCTTCCTCTTCCGCAGAGCCCACTGGGGACAGCGTGGGTCTCTCTTTGGACACTGAAACCCGCAAGACATTCAGGGGAGTGAAGGGGTTGAAGTCTAATTACCTTTCTGTGAGCGATCACTAATGACAAAGGACACCTAATAATCCCCACTCCCCACCTCCCCCACCCACAAAGGAGCCCTAAGCAATGTACAAGGGGGCCTTGCCCACCCCTGCTCTGTTGGTGGGAGAGGTCAAGTGGCAGCAGCTTCTGGAAGCCTCAATGGATTGTGTGTTTCAGGTGGTGGTGGGGAGGTGGGGGCAGCGGGTGCAGCTCACAGAACTCTGGCCTCCTGCAGGAGCTGCTCTGTGTCCAGGTATCTATTGTGGTTTATTGAAAACTGTGTCAAAATTGTACGCTATCACTTTAAACGCTCAGCGGGGTTTCCTGGTCCTCCTTGCAGGTCAGGGGCTCTGTAGGGAAGCTAGCAGAGTCAGTCTGCAAAGAGCCAGCCTAGAGCAAGGTGGGATGAGCTGTGCCGCTCTGATTTAGGGAGCAGCCTGCTTTGTCTCTTTCTGTATTTGGTTCTTGTGAGTTAAGTTTCTGGATACTAAGAAATTAAAGTCGTGCTATGTTGCAATTTCCAACAAAAATGTTTCATATTTTTAGCTATTTTCTCTGTTTGTGGTGGTGAACATAACACCTGCGTGGCCCACTCACTGTAAAATCTGCGTGCCTTTCAAACGAAACTCACTATCTCTGTGTGTGTGTGTGTGTGTGATAGTGACAAAGCTACATTGTGTGTGTGTGTGTGTGTGTGTGTGTGTGAGTGTGTAGCTCATAGTGACAAAGCTACATTAACGAGATGGGTTTTGCATTTGGGCCTGATCACAGTGATTCTTGTGGCAGTCAGTTCCATAATTGTTATTTGTATCACCGCAACACCTAGAGGCTCCAGCCAAAATCAGGGCCCCAGTGGGAAAGGCACTGTACATACACATAGCGAGACAGTCCCTGCTCCAAGAAGCTTACAGTTTCACTAGGCCAGGCAGAGAAAGGGTGGGAGAGGGAACAGAAAGGGGAAGGTACTTGCCCAATGTCAGATGTAGTGCCAGGAGTTGGAAGCTAGGTTCTCTGAGTCATAGTCCAATGCCTTATCCACTAGCATGCTGTCCGGTTCCTAGGGAAGTTCTGTCTCCTGCTTCCACAGGCCCTCTATGGCTGACTGTTTCACCGTTCCCGTGGAATAACAACAATTAATAATACCTTTCCCTCATGTAGCCCGTTCCATCACACAGCTGTTGCGTAAAGTTAGGGGCCATGGAGGCAGAGTCATAGCTCAGGATGATCCCAGGGAGGGCTTTGAGTACCCAGATGGAGACCCCGCACTGGTCTCTGTATCCAGTGGGGAGCCAGTGCGGCGAGCCGCGCAGTCCCAGCAGCTGTAGTGTTTGGTACCAGCCGAAGCTCACGCATTCTGCTTGGCTCCATTCCCAGAGAGAACAATCGAGCCAGGAGCTCACTGCGGCATGGGTAACTGTGCTCAGATCCGTGTGTGTTAGTACAGGGCGGATTCTTCTGGCCAACCTCAGATAGCAACGAGTGGTTTTAATTGTTGTCTGGCCATCCATCACATTGAGGAATCCAATAGGATCCTGAGGATTTCATGTTCCACTCAACTGGCAGGTGCGGTCATAGAATCATAGAATATCAGGGTTGGAAGGGACCTCAGGAGGTATCTAGTCCAACCCCCTGCTCAGAGCAGGACCAATTCCCAACTAAATCATCCCAGCCAGGGCTTTGTCAAGCCAGGCCTTAAAAACCGCTAAGGATCCCCAAGAATCCCGCAAGGAGACACATCCCGAGAGGACGATGAGACGCCTGTGGCTGGTGCTATTGCTCATACAGGCATTGGCCGGGGATGCCCTGGCTGGGCCCATCCTGCAGCAGCCGCTGGTGAGTCCTGCACCCGGGGCCCTGAGCACGTCCCTGCAGGGAGGCTCTTTGCCTCGTGCCCCTTCCTGGGGATCCCTGGGGGTGGGATGTGGTCAGATACAGGGTCGCTCTGACGGGATGCTCTGTGAGGCACCAGGCACCCTCCCTCCCCTATCGCTGCTGTGGGAATCACATCTCCCCACACAGGGGATCCACGGGCTCCCCAGAAATGGCCCTGCCCCATGGGAGATTCTCACTGACCCCTGACCTGATGAGCCAAACCTTCCATATGGCGTGGGGACGGCCCCTGGACCCAGCCTTCCCATCCCGACTTCTTCCCTGGGGGGGCAGCTGTAGGTGGGGGGGGCTGAGCCGGTGGATCGGTCGCCAGCTCCTCATCAGCTCTGGGGAAAGAGGCTCCCTTCAGAGCAGGAAACGTGAGCCGGTTCCCGGCCAATGGGAGCTGCGGAGTCAGCACTCAGGGTGGGGACAATATGGGGAGCCCCCGTGGCCGCCTGTATGCCTAGGAGCTGGAGGGACATGCCGGCCGCTTCCCAGGAGTCGCGCCGCAGAGCCGGGCAGGGATCCTGCCAGTCCCTCTGCGCCACCAACCAGACTTTTAACAGCCTGGTCAGTGGTGCTGACCGTGGCCGCCAGAGGCCAGCACACAGAATCACCTGGCCGCCCTTGAGCTGGAGCGACATGCCAGCCACTATTCCACGGGTAAGCACTGCCCGGGCCCCGCGCCCTGCACTCGTCCCACATCCCAACCCCCTACCCCAGCTCGGAGCCCCCTCCTGCACCCAAACTCCCTCCCGGACGCCACAGCCCCTCCTGCATCCCAACCCCCTGCTCCAGCCCTGAACCCCCTTCCACACTGCGAACCCCTCGGCCCCACACGCCAGCTGCGAGCCCCATCCTGCACCCCAACCCCTCATCCCTGTCCCCATCCCAGACCCCGCACCCCCAGCTGGAGCCCTCACCCCCTCCTGCACCCCAATCCTCTACCCCAGCCCAGAGCCCCTTCCCACACTGAACCCCTCGGACCCAGTCTGGAACCCCCATCCTGCACCCCGAACCCCTGATCCCTGGCCCCACCCTAGAGCCTGCACCCCCAGCTGGAGCCCTCACCCCCTCCTGCACCCCAACCCACAACACCAGCCCTGTGAAAATGAGCGAGGGTGGGGGAGAGGGAGCAATGGAGGGAGGGGGGATGGAATGAGCAGGAGCAGGGCCTCAGGGAAGGGGCAGGGCAGGAGCAGGACAAGGGTGTTCAGTTTCCTGTGATTAGAAAGTTGGCAACCCTAATGCTGACAGGCCCTGTGGCTCTCCCAGGCTCGCTGCCTCGCAGCCTGGGCGGGCTGGGACCCACACCCGGGGTCTCTCTAGTGCCAGCCTGGAGCGGCCAGCCATGGAGTGGGCCGGTGCCTCCAGCTCCTCCAGCCCCCAGCGCTGTGTCTCGCCCGTGTGTGTTTCAGGGCGCGAGAGTGAGACAGGCCGCGTGGCCGCAGAAACACAGAACGATGCACGAGACATGGTTCCCGGGCTGCCCCATAATGCTGGGCTCCATCAACCCTTTGAGATGGAAAGGCTGAACAGATGCCTCAGCTGGGGAGGTGATGGCGCCTCCGGTCTCTTCGCTCTGGCTGGGCCCAGTTGCCCTCCACCCCCCACCTGTTCCCCGGCACTGCTGAGCTGTCGGCCAAGGTAACACGTCAGGAGTGAGCTTGCTGCTGGCTGCGGGGTACAGAAGCTCCCAGGCCCTGCTGCGCGCTGTGGGTGGAGGCCACGACTGGACCGTGTGGGTCGTGGGAGGCTCGTTCCCTCCGTGCCAGGCGATGAACCTGCTTTGCTGAGCCTGGAGCTTCCCGTGTGTTTTCCATTTATTCACTCGCATCAATAAAAGCAGGAACTTCTGAGCCTGGCTCCCTCATTCCCAACAGCCCCAGCTCGAAGGGGCGCAGGGCAGGGTCCCGTAGGCAGCCGCTGCAGTAACCCCATACCTGCTCCTCTCCAGTGGGGAGCAAGGCTGCGTCCGGAGCACACCAGGAGTGAGGCCCATGGAGCCGGGTCTCCTCCTGCCTGCCCATGGGTAGCACTAGGCCCTGCCCCAGCCTCCACTCTGACAGCTGGGACCTCACCCATGTCCTGACACCAAAGGGAGTGGCCGGTTCCCAGGCTCCCAGCCAGGCCAAGAGGAGACAGGGTGCTGGGAAGGGCTTTTGGTCAAGGGGACATGGGGCTGGATGAAGTCTCTAGGGAGAAGCCAGGCTGCCCTGGCCTCCCAGTGCTGGGGACCCTCCTCCCCGGCCTGTATTGCCAATGGGACCCACCCAGAGGTGCTGACCTTTGGTTTTGCCAGTGGGTGCCCCACCCCTTAAAGGCAGAAAGGAGCGAGTGGTGGGGCAGCCTTGATCAACAGCTGATTGGCGGCGCAGACACTGAAGAGCTGATGGGGGGGTGCAGGGCCAGCTGCTGAACAGCTGATTGGCAGCCACCCCCCAGAGCCTACAGACCTGTAGCCCCAGCCAGCCCCATGGGTGCTGAGCACCCCCTAATATTTCTCTGCAGGTGCTTGAGCCCCTGAGCACCCATGGAGTTGGCACCAATAGACCCAGCTCCTCAGGGTCTCTACAATGGGCATCAGGTCATGGGGCAGGGAGGGTCTGCCACAGAGTTGGCAGGGCAGCAGCTGCTTGTTGGCCCATCAGTGGGGGGGAGGGGGGCACTGACTGAACTGGTGCACGAGAGAAGTTTCTTTCCTCTGCAGCAGCAGGGCCTGGCTGGCACCACAGCAGGTCGGCCACCAACGTGGATGGGCCACTGGCCTGACCCTGTTTGGAGCCAACGGATGTCACTGCTTCCCCTGTGGGAGGGGCTGCCGTTTAACAACACGAGGTGTCCGTGGTCTCATCTCTCCCACCCTCCCCAGAGCCCAGTCGCACAGGGGGCGGAACAGACATTAATGGGGCCTTATCGGCCATTTCTTTTTCAGTCTCAGTCCTGCCGTTAGGCCAACACTTTCCAATGTGCCCAGGAATATTGGCTCTCTTAGTTCATGGGGTCCCCTCCTGACACATGCAGGGCCTGGGTTTCCGAAGGGCTGAGTGGGAGGAGAGGGCTGCCCAGGTGTCTCAGACAATCAGGCTCTAGGTGTCGCAAATGAGGAACCCGGAAACTGGAACAGCCAAAATCCACGGCCACTTTGGAAATTTTTTACCCTAATTTCTTCATGGCTGTGAGGCCACGTGCCCCGTCCACTAGCTCTGAATTTTAACCCCATGACTGGAGACCACGATTTACAAAAGAGACTCATGAGTTTGGGTGCCCAACTCCAGACACCTTCAAGGTACGTGATATTCAAACACGTCTCAGCCCCCACACTCAGAATGGCTGGGTCCCGTAGGGCAGATAAAGTTGGGCCCCAAAGTCACCAGTCTGTTTAGAAAATCTTGGCCTCTGACTTTATCACACAGAACCATTCCCAGTGGCGCAGGTATCTCAACGCACGTCATAGAATCATAGAATATCAGGGATGGAAGGGACCTCAGGAGGTCATCTAGTCCAACCCCCTGCTCAAAGCAGGACAAACCCCAACTAAATCATCTCAGCCAGGGCTTTGTGAAGCCGGGCCTTAAAAACCTCTAAGGAAGGAGATTCCACCACCTTCCTAGGTAACCCATTCCAGTGCTTCACCACCCTCCTAGTGAAATAGTGTTTCCTAATATCCAACCTAGACCACCCCCACTGCAACTTGAGACCATTGCTTCTTGTTCTGTCATCTGCCACCACTGAAAACAGCTGAGCTCCATCCTCTTTGGAACTCTTCAGGTAGTTGAAGGCTGCTATCAAATCCCCCCTCACTCTTCTCTTCCGCAGACTAAATAACCCCAGTTCCCTCAGCCTCTCCTTGTAAGTCATATGCCCCAGCCCCCTGATGATTTTCGTTGCCCTCCGCTGGACTCTCTCCAATTTGTCCACATCCCTTCTGTAGTGGGGGGACCAAAACTGGACAAAATACTCCAGGTGTGGCCTCACCAGTACCGAATAGAGGGGAATGATCACGTCCCTCGATCTGCTGGCAATGCTCCAACTAATACAGCCCAATATGCCGTTGGCTTTCTTGGCAACAAGGGCACAATGACTCATATCCACCTTCTCGTCCACTGTAATCCCCAGGGTCTTTTCACCACAGCCCTGACCTGCTCCCTGTCACCGGGCAGGAAATGGAAGAAGAGTCGCATTGAACACACACAAGCTGCAGCACCTGCCTCAGCCAAAATAATTCATGTAATTAACCCTTTACTGGCGCTGCCCTTTCCTCCTCCTCCCCTCCCTTGTGCACACACAAGCCTAGAAGTTGTACACACGGGTGTGTGGGGATTACCCAAGCCTCAGGGGGACTTGACCTTCCCTCAGACAGGTAAGAGGGGAGTCGACACTGAGATTTTTATTCAAATTCCCCACGTTCCCTTCCCCAGGTTTGGCTCCTCCCGGTGGTGAGAATACAGGGAGTGCAGACAGGGGTGCAGGAGGGGGCCAGTGTTTTGAGCACTGTGGTGTCTAACCCTGTTCAGAGCAGGCCTGCACACCATGGGGGGTAAAACACACTCACATACCTTCCTAGTCACCCTCAGTCCCCCTTTTCCTGACATCACCCCGGGATGCTGCGTTCCAGCCCCGTGGCTCTGAGCAGCGCTGCCATGTAAGCGGTGGGAGCCCCACGGCTTTGACTCCTTTAACACTGGGCTGATCAGACGCCCTGGAGATGCCGTGTAGTGACTGTCGGGGCTGACGGCTCAGTGTGAGAGACTAAGTATCACCTACGAGGAACGGGGCAGAACAGTCTGTCTTAACTCAGCCTGCCCCTCACTCCCACCCCCAAACTCCCCAGGAGAGGGATCTGCCCAGGCCCAGGGTCTATGGGTGATGTTACAAAGTAGTTCTTGCTCCAGGTTTCCATGCGGTGAGGAAATCTGCTGGAGAGATCCGTTAAGTGGCAGTTTCAGTGTATTGCACACGAGGCACTTGCCTGTTTCCCTGTGGGCAGGGGGGGGGGAGGTCCCTAAACCCCCAAGGTACCTCCCAATGTGAGAGGGGGAAAGGCTGGTTAAAAACCTCTCGCACCCGCCAGTCACTCACACAAACCCCAGCCCCACACGAGGCCGAGGCCCGTCTCCCAGGGGAATTGGTAGCAGAGCTCGACGGTCCCGTGAGGAGACGCAGCCCGAGGGGACGATGAGGCGTCTGTGGCTGGTGCTGCTGCTGGTTCTGGCGCTGGCCGGGGCTGCCCTGGCTGGGCCCGTCCTGCAGCAGCCGCGGGGCGTGGAGGGTCCCAGCGCGGTGGCAGCGCATGATGGGGCATCAGCCCAGGTGGACGGAGCCCAAGAGCAGCCGCTGGTGAGTCCTGCACCCGTGGCCCTGAGCACGTCCCTGCAGGGAGGCTCTTTGCCTCGTTCCCCTTCCTGGGGATCCCTGGGGGGTAGGATGGGATCCGATACAGGGTCGCTCTGGCAGGATGCTCTGTGTGGAGCCATGGACCCTCCCTCCCCACGTCCCCACTGTGGGAATTATATTTCCCCACCCAGGGGATCCACAGACTCCCCAGAAATGACCCTGCCCTGTGGGAGATTCTCACTGACCCCTGCCCTGACCAGCCGAACCTTCCGTATGGGGCAGACCCGGCCCCTGCACCCAGCCTCCCCCCGCCCTCTCCCCAGGGCGGGCAGCTGTAGCTGGGGAGGGCTGAGCTGGTGGATCGTCCGACAGCTCCTCCTCAGCTCTGGGCAAAGGGGCTCCCTTCAGAGCAGGAAATGCGAGCCTGGCCCCATGGCCTGGCTCCGATTCAGGGCTGAGCTTTAGGGGGCAGGGGGCAAAGGGATGACAGAGGGAGAACATGGGGAGAAGCCTGCCCGGAAAAGCCAGGGGGAGTGCGAGATGTCCTGGCTGCAGAGCGCCCCCTGCTGGACGTGCGGTGAGCGTCACCCCACCACAGGGGTAATTCGCTCTCGGTCCCTGTGGAGCATCAGCACCCAGCTCGCCTCCCCGCCTGCTCGGCCAATGAGAGTTTGCCGTGGTGATGTAACGCCTCCGTCACGCTCCCTGCAGGGAGCTGGGGCGGCTCCTGCTCATGTCTCTCTTGCCCAGCCCTGGTTGGGAGGTTCCTGCTTTGCCCCCAGGCTCCTACATGCTGGGAGCCCAGACAACGCCCAGTGCCCAGGGCCCCTCATGCCTGCAGGGGACAGAAGCCGAGAGGGCCCATGGCTGAGCCAGGCAGGGCAGGGCCCACTTTGGACCCCCCACTGCAATACAGACAGGGCCTGGGCACAGTCGATCAGTGGGCGTGGCCCCTGGGGGCTGACGCGTCTCGTGGGGGGGGACGGGGCTCAGCTGGGACCAATGCAAAGGGGACCCTGGCGGCTCTGGTCAGCACCACTGACCAGGCTGGTAAAAGTCCAGTTCGTGGCGCAGGGGGCTGGCAGCCTCCCTGCCTGGCTCCGCGGTGCAGCTCCCGGGAAGCAGCTGGCATGTACCTCCAGCTCCTAGATGTACGAGTGGCCGTGGGGGCTCCTCAGCTCTCATTGGCTGGGATTCATGGCCAAGGGAGCTCTGAGGGCAGCGCATGCTGGTGGGGACAGCACACAGAATCACCTGGCTGCCCCCGAGCTGGAGCGCCACCTAGAGCCCGCGCCCTGCCCCGCACCCCAACCCCCTACCCCAGCTCGGAACCCTCTTCTGCACCCAAACTCCCTCCCGGATGCCACAGCCCCTCCTGCATCCCAACCCCCTGCTCCAGCTCGGAGCCCCCTCCTGCACCCAAACTCCCTCCCGAATGCCACAGCCCCTCTTGCATCCCAACCCCCTGCCCCAGCTCGGAGCCCCCTCCTGCACCCAAACTCCCTCCCAGACCCCACAGCCCCTCCCGCATCCCAACCCTCTGCTCCAGCCCAGAGCCCCCTCCTGCACCCAAACTCCCTCCCAGACCCCATGCCCCCTTCTGCATCCCAACCCACTGCTCCAGCCTGGAGCCCCCTGCCACACTCTGAACCTCTCAGCCCACCCACAGCCTGAAGCCCACTCCGGCACCCCAATCTCCTGATCCCTGGCCTCACCCTAGAGCCTGCACCCCCAGCCAGAGCCCTCACCCCCTCCCGCACCCCAACCCACAGCACCAGCCCTGTGAAAATGAGAGAGGGTGGGGGAGAGGGAGCAACGGAGGGAGGGGGGATGGAATGAGCAGGAGCAGGGCCTCGGGGAAGGGGCAGGGCAGGAGCAGGACAAGGGTGTTCAGTTTCCTGTGATTAGAAAGTTGGCAACCCTAATGCTGACAGGCCCTGTGGCTCTCCCAGGCTCGCTGCCTCGCAGCCTGGGCGGGCTGGGCCCCACACCCGGGGTCTCTCTAGTGCCAGCCTGGAGCGGCCAGCCATGGAGTGGACCGGTGCCTCCAGCTCCTCCAGCCCCCAGCGCTGTGTCTCGCCCGTGTTTGTTTCAGGGCGCGAGAGTGAGACGGGCCGTGCGGCGAACATGGCGACCAGGCAGTTTCTCAGTCGTAGGCATAGTCATCAGAGGTGGAATCTGGAAAGTGTGAACAGTCATCGGCACCTCCGGTCTCTTCGCTCTGGCTGGGCCCAGACGGCCCCCCCGCCCCCACCTGTTCCCCGGCACTGCTGAGCTGTCAGCCAAGGTGACACGTCAGGAGTGCGCTTGCTGCTGGCTGCGGGGTACAGAAGCTCCCAGCCCCTGCTGAGCTCTACGGGCGGAGGCCACGACTGGGCCCTGTCGGTCGTGGGAGGCTCATTCCCTCCATGCCGGGCGATGAATCCGCTTTGAGCCTGGAGCTTCCCGTGTGTTTTGCATTTATTCACTTGCACCAATAAAAGCAGGAACCTCTTAGCCTGGCTCCCTCATTCCCAACAGCCCCGGCTTGAAGGGGCGCAGGGCAGGGTCCCATAGGCAGCCTAGAGCTCCCAGCCCCTGCAGTACCCCCATCCCCGCTCCTCTCCAGTGGGGAGCAAGGCTTTGTCTGGAGCACACCTGGAGCGAGGGCCATGGAGCCGGCTCCTCTCGCCTGCCCAGGGGTAGCACTAGGCCCTGCCCTGGCCCCCACTATGACAGCTGGGACCTGACCCTGTGTCCTGACACCGAAGGGAGTGGTCAGTTCCCAGGCTCCCAGCCAGGCCATGAGGAGACACGATGCGGGAAGGGTCTTTGCTCACGGGGACATGGGGCGGGATGAAGTCTCTAGGGAGAAGCCAGGGGGCGACCCTCCTCCCCTGGCCTGTATTGCCAATGGGACCCAGCCACAGGTGCTGATTTTGGTTTTGCTGGTGGGTGCCTCACCCCGGCGTCGTCCACTCTCCCGAGGCCCCACCACCACACTCCACCTCTTCCCGTCCCCCTCGGCCCTCTCCCCCAAGACCCGCTCCTCTGTGCGCCTCCCACCCACCCACTTGCTCCTTTCTGCCTCTCCTGCCTTAAGGGCAGAGAGGAGTGAGTAGCAGGGCAGTCCCTCTCTACAGCTGATCAGCAGCACAGACACTGAACAGCTGTTTGGCAGCCACCCCCAGAGCTGCCAGAGAAGCAGCACTGGCCAGCCCTGTGGGTGCTGAGCACCCCCCAATATTTCTCTGCAGGTGCTTGAGCCCCTGAGCACCCATGGAGTCGGCGCCAATAGACCCAGCTCTACAGGGTCTGTGCGATGGGCATCGGGTCATGGGGCAGGGAGGGTCTGCCACAGAGCTGGCAGGGCAGCAGCTGCTCATTGGCCCATGGACGGGGGGGGCACTGACTGAAGCAGCAGGGCCTGGCTGGCACCACAGCAGGTCGGCCACCAATGTGGATGGGCCACTGGCCTGACCCTGTTCGGAGCCAACTGATGTCACTGCTTCCCCGGTCGGAGGGGCTGCTGTTTAACGACACGAGGTGTCCGTGGTCTCATCTCTCCCACCCTCCCCAGAGCCCAGTCGCACAGGGGGCGGAACAGATATTAATGGGGCCTTATCAGCCATTTCTTTTTCATTCTCAGTCCTGCCATTAGGCCAACACTTCCCAATGTGCCCAGGAATATTGGCTCTCTTAGTTCATAGGGTCCCCTCCTGACACATGCAGGGCCTGGGTTTCCGCAGGGCGGAGCAGGAGGAGCTGCCGAGGTGCCTCAGACAATCAGGCTCTAGGTGTCGCAAATGAGGAACCCGGAAACTGAAACACCCAAAATCCACGGCCACTTTCGCCATTTTCAACCTAAATGTCTCCATGGCTGTGGGGCCACGTGCCCCGTCCCCTAGCTCTGAACTTTAACCCCGCCACTGGAGACCACAATTTACAAAAGTGTCTCGTCAGGGTCAGTTTGGGTGCCCAACTCCAGCCACCTTTGAGGTACGTGATTTTCAGACACGTCTCAGCCCCCACAGGCGGATTGGCTGGGCCCTGCAGGGCGGCTCAAGTTGAGACCCCAAACTCACCAGCCAGTTTGGAAAATCTTGGCCTCTGGTTTCTCACACAGAACCATTCCCAGCGGCGATGCACCTCAGCACAGCCCTGACCTGCTCCCTGTCACCGGGCAGGAAATGGAAGCAGAGTCGCATTGAACACACACAGGCTGCAGCACCTGCTGCCTCAGCCAAAATAATTCATGTAATTAACCCTTTACTGGCGCTGCCCTTTCCTCCTCCTCCCCTCCCTTGTGCACACACAAGCCTAGATGTTGTACACACGGGTGTGTGGGGAACCCCAGGGCTTACAGCGACTGACCTTCCCTTAGACAGGCATGGGGGAGAGGTCAACACTGAAATTTTCATCCAAATTTCCCATCTTCCCTACCCCAGGTTCGGCTCAGCTCGGTGGTGAGAATACAGGGAGTGCAGACAGGGATGCAGGAGGGGGCCAGTGTTTTCAACACTGTGGTGTCTAACCCTGTTCAGAGCGGGCCTGCACTCCATGGGGGTAAAACACACTCACATACCTTCCTAGTCACCCTCAGACCCCCTTTTCCTGACATCACCCCGTGGCTCTGAGTAGCTCTGCCATGTACGCGGTTGGAGCCCCACGGCTTTGACTCCTTTAACACTGGGCTGATCAGACGCCCTGGAGATGCAGCGTAGTGACTGTCGGGGCTGACGGCTCAGTGTGAGAGACTAAGTATCACCTACGAGGAACGGGGCAGAACAGTCTGTCCTAACTCAGCCTGCCCCTCACTCCCACCCCCAAACTCCCCAGGAGAGGGGTCTGCCCGGGCCCAGGGTCTATGGGAAACGTTACAAAGTAGTTCTTGCTCCAGATTTCCATGCATTGAGGAAACCTACTGGAGAGATCCGTTAAGTGGCAGTTTCAGTGTATTGCACATAAGTCACTTGTCTGTTTCCCGGGGGAGGAGGGGGGAGAAGGAGGCTCCTAAACCCCCAAGATACCTCCCCGTGTGGGAGAGGGGAAGGATGGTTAAAAACCTCTCGCACCCGCCAGTCGCTCACACAACCCCCAGCCCCACACGAGGCCAAGGCCCCTCTCTCAGCGGAACTGGTAGCAGAGCTCGACAGTCCCGTGAGGAGACGCAGCCCGAGGGGACGATGAGGCATCTGTGGCTGGTGCTGCTGCTGGTTCTGGCGCTGGCCGGGGCTGCCCTGGCTGGGCCCGTCCTGCAGCAGCCGCGGGGCGTGGAGGGTCCCGGCGTGGTGGCAGCGCGTGATGGGGCATCAGCCCAGGTGGATGGAGCCCAAGAGCAGCCGCTGGTGAGTCCTGCACCCGGGGCCCTGAGCACGTCCCTGCAGGGAGACTCTTTGCCTCGTGCCCCTTCCTGGGGATCCCTGGGGGGTGGGATGGGATTGGATACCGGGTCGCTCTGGCAGGATGCTCTGTGTGGAGCCAGGGACCCTCCCTCCCCACGTCCCCACTGTGGGAATTACATCTCTCCACCCAGGGGATCCACGGGCTCCCCAGATATGACCCTGCGCTGTGGGAGATTCTCACTGACCCCTGCCCTGACCAGCCGAACCTTCCGTATGGGGCAGACCCGGCCGCTGCACCCAGCCTCCCCCGGCCCTCTCGCCGGGGGGAGCAGCTGCAGTGTGGCCTATATAGCAGGGCTCTTCCCTCCTGCCTTTACTTGAGCGGTAGCCTCTGTCCTCTAGTCTTGACTCTCAGACAGCTGGGACCCAGCCAATATCCGCCTATCTGGTGACTAACTGGTCCCCAGGGTCCAAGCTAGGCCACAGAGAGGCATGGTGCTGGGAAGGGGCTGTGCTCACAGGGAAATGGGGCTGAATCAAGTCTCCAAGGAGACAGTGGGACACAACAGGCATTAAAGGGACAATTGAATAAGTCTCTGAGTCATCTCTTTAGGCCAACATTTTCCAATGTGTCCCGGAATTTTGGCTTCCCATCCCCCAAACACCCCAGGGGAGGGGTCTGGCTGGGCCCAGGGTATATGGTCGACGTTACAAAATAGTTATTGCTCCAGTTTTCCATGCGGTGAGGAAATCTGCTGGAGAGATCCGTTAAGTGGCAGTTTCAGTGTGTTGCACATGAGGCCCTTCCCTGTTTCCCTGGGGGAGGGAGGAGGCTCCTAAACCCCCACGGTACCTCCCCGTGTGGGAGAGGAGAAGGCTGGTTAAAAACCTCTCACTCCCACCAGTCCCTTACACAGCTCCCAGCCCCACTAGTGGCTGACTCCCAGAAGCAGGTGAGTTTTCTGGCAGATGCTGAGTCCAATGAGGAGACGCAGCACAAGAGGACAACAAGGTGTCGGTGGCTGGTGGCTCAGCAAGGTATAGCACAGAGCCTGAGGCAATCCAGACCCCTCACAATAGCCCAGTTATGTTTCATCCCCCCACCGGCTGTTCCCTATTTTCCATTGCTTTGTCCTCACTGGTTTTTAATTTGCTCACGTTCTCCCATTTCTCTCAGGAGACTATTTCAGCTCAAAAGACTCCCGTAAGGATTTTAACACTCCGTCTGCAGCTAGGTCGTCACCGCTGAAAGAGGAGGTGTGCTTTACATCGTGTTCGCTGTCTGGAAGCCACTGGAGCTGTGCTCATTTTGATCAGCAGAGACCACAGAGTTCAGGCCTCAGCCCAACCTCTGGAAAGGAGGGGAGGGAGGAGAGGGCACATTGGAAACCAGTCTGGGCTGGTGCTTTTAAACACTTCCTTGCCCTGCCCCCACTTGTTCACTCTTCTCTCTAAATTCTCGCTCTCTCCAATTAATTTGTTGCAGGGAGTGAGAGTGGAAAGGGCCGCATGGGGACTGAGAAACCGAACCATATTCAGCTGGTGTGACCCATCGAGACCTGGCTGCCTGTCACTATTTGGCTACCATATTGACTTTCACTAAGCTTGTTGCTGCTGGAACCAACCCCTCAAGCTGGGAGCATTTCAGGCCTGCACGCCCCTGCCTCGGATCACCAGAGCTGTGTGCGCCAGCCACTCTGATCCAAACACCCCTTTCCAGGCGTCACATGCTGCTGATTCTCCCCTCACTGGTTTTACACCCGTGTATCCCCATGACCTCACTGGAGTCACTCCTGATTTACACCAGTGTGAATCCGGCCCTAAAAAGCATGAGCTTGCTGTTGGCTGTGGGGTATGGAAGCCCCCAGCCCCTCCTGAGCGCTGTGGGCAGAGGCCACGACTGGGCCATGTTGGTCATGGGAGGCTCATTCCCTCTGTGCCGAGCGATGAACCCGCTTTGCTGAGCCTGGCGCTTCCCATGTGTTTTGCATTTATTCACTTGCATCAATAAAAGCAGTAACCTCTGAGCCTGGCTCCCTCATTCCCAACAGCCCCAGCTCGAAGGGACGCAGGGCACGGTCCCATAGGCAGCCCAGAGCTCCCAGTCGCTGCAGTAACCCCATCCCTGCCCCTCTCCAGTGGGGAATAAGACCCCGTCCCCAGCACAGCTGGAGCAAGGCCCATGGAGCCAGGTTTCCTCCTGCCTGCCCATGGGTAGCACTAGGCCCTGCCCCAGCCTCCACTCTGACAGCTGGGACCTAACCCATGTCCTGACACTGGGGGGAAGTGGCCGGTTCCCAGGCTCCCAGCCAGGCCACAAGGCAGCACACTGCCAAGAAGGGGCTGTGCTCACAAGGACATGGGGCTGGATGAAGACTCCAGGGGCTGGCATAGCCTGTGGTGGGTGGGAACAGCCTGTGCCCTGCCCAACCCACCCACCCTCAGCAGAGAACCCCCCTCCTCCCAGGTGTGACGCTCAGCATGACCCAGCCTTCCCCCCTTTCCTTCCTCAGGCCCTGGGCCAGGGGAGAGGGGGAGGTAGTGAGTGGGAGGAGATGGCCTGGGCTGCGGAGGAACATGATGAAGCTGCCATGTGAGGCTCTCAGCCTGCTGAGCAGGGGCGAGGCACCCAGCCAAAGGGGCTGTGCCAGGGGCGCCTCTGGGAGGAGGAGAGGTGGGAGCTGCCCCAGCTCAGGGCCCTCTAGATGATGCTTGTTCCAAAGGGTCTGTGTCCCCTCTTGCTGCCTTCTCCCCAGAGAAGAGCGCAGCATCTGTGTCCATCCAGTCCCTTTCCCCGCACCGCATCCCCTGCTGCTGTCTGCAAAGCGTTAGGGACTTCTGAGCCCAGGACACTCTGTGCCAGACCCCCCACCAGATGTCCTCCTCCCAGCCGATGGGGCGGCTGGGTCCAGCCCTGAGGCAGGGGACAGTCTCTCCTGTGCTCTCAATGCCCCCAGCTGTCGCCCAGGCAGCCTGGGGTAGATGGAGGGAGCAGTCTGACAGCCCCAGTGACTGGCTGTGGGGGGTGCGGAGCGGGGGAGATGGAGCGATGTTGGGGGGGGGATGGGCAGCCTCAGGGAATGGGGACTGGCAGGGTGGCGAATGGGGGCTGAAGGGGCAGGATAAGTGGGCTGAGGCAAAAGGGCTGGGGCTGTGGGGGGAAGGGGTATATGGGGAGTAATGAGAAGTGGGAGTCGAGTGGGGGGCTGCCCCAGGCTTCCTCTGACCCACCCACAACAGCACCTCAAAGCAGCACCCCCAGGCTCTACCCCTGCCCCAAATAAACCTCAGGCTCCCCCCTGCTCATCCAGCCCCTAACCCCCCCGAAATAAACAAACTGAATTTCCTTCACTTATTCCCTTTCGATTGGTTCATTCTGTCAGAGGAGGCAGACCGTAAGGGTACGCACCAAGGAAATGGGTGCCGCCTTGATCAAGGGCCCTCCCCCCGTCAGCCTGACAAGCGGGGATCTCTCAGGTGAGAGCCCCTAACCACTGAGCTATTGGATACGCTCAGGTAGAGCTTTCTCAAGCTCTCCTGCTGAAACTGTTCTACTTTGGCTGAACAATTAAATATTAGTTGGGCCAGAGACAGCGTGAAACTCACTTTGCAGTCACTGGTTAGAACACTCCCCAGAGGGTGGGAGACCTCTGTTCAGATCCTTTCTCCTCATCAAGCAGAGGGGGATTGAACCAGGGGTGATCACCCTGACCACAGGACTAAAGGTTATAAGGGAGGCCCTCCTCCTTTCCCTCCTCCCCCATTTTGTGTGGGTTAGGCAGCCTCTGACACACTGAGCGGATCGTGCCCCGCACGTGAGCTAGGCTCTCCTCCGCCTATCTTCTCCTGGTGCACGGATTGCTCTGGGGCTTAGGCGGGAGAGCAGGGTCCAGACTAGGGAAGCCGTTCTTCCGGTTTAAAGCTGGACAGTCCTAGATGGGTGCAGCACTGTCCCTGTCCAGTCGGGACCTGACACCAGACATGGCTTTGTTAAGTGAAAATGCGAGGAGAGAGTAGGAGGAGACTGCAGATGCCAGGAGAACAGGGGTGAAGGTGGTGCCTCTGTGCGGAGTGACACAGGCAGGGCAGGCCCATGTGGGTGGGCTGACACAGGTGGGGTTGGGGCCACACAGGCAGGGCAGGCCCATGTGGGCGGACTGACACAGGTGGGGTTGGGGCCACACAGGCAGGGCAGGCCCATATGGGCAGGTGGACACAGGTGGGGGTGGGGCCACACAGGCAGGGTGGGCCCATGTGGACAGACTGACACAGGTGGGGATGGGGCCCCATAGGCAGGGGTGGGACCATGTGGATGGACTGACACAGGCAGGGGCAGGCACATGTGGGCAGGCTGACACAGGTGGGGGTGGGGCCATGCTGGTGGGGGTGCGGTTAGCCTATATTCTAGGGAGTGGCCACCCTAGTCTGGACAGGCAGCAGCACACATGCTCAGAGGCAGACACGTAGATGCTGAGGGAACTAATCCCCTGAAAATCAGGCATCTACCGAGTTTAGGGGCCTACAGGGTTTGACAGCAGCCGAGCAGGGGTTTTTCAAGTAGAGCAGCTGTGTATGCCATGTGGTGGGCATGCGCCAAACTTTGCCTAGCAGTTCCCATGGGGCGGTGCTTGCACCCTGTGGCTCTAGCCCCATGGGCGGTGGGTGAAACCCCCTGTTGGGATAACTGAAATAAGAAATAGATTGGGTAGAAAGTTGGCTAGATTGTCAGGCTCAAGGGTTAGTGATCAATGGCTCCATGTCTAGTTGGCAGCCGGTGTCATGTGGAGTGCCCCAGGGGTCGGTCCTGGGGCCGGTTTTGTTCAATATCTTCATAAATGATCTGGAAGATGGTGTGGATTGCACTCTCAGCAAATTTGCGGATGATACTAAACTGGGAGGAGTGGTAGATACGCTGGAGGGCAGGGATAGGATACAGAGGGACCTAGACAAATTGGAGGATTGGGCCAAAAGAAATCTGATGAGGTTCAACAAGGATAAGTGCAGGGTCCTGCACTTAGGACGGAAGAACCCAATGCACAGCTACAGACTAGGGATCGAATGGCTAGGCAGCAGTTCTGCGGAAAAGGACCTAGGGGTTACAGTGGACGAGAAGCTGGATATGAGTCAGCAGTGTGCCCTTGTTGCCAAGAAGGCCAATGGCATTTTGGGATGTATAAGTAGGGGCATAGCGAGCAGATCGAGGGACGTGATCATTCCCCTCTATTCAACATTGGTGAGGCCTCATCTGGAGTACTGTTTCCAGTTTTGGGCCCCACACTACAAGAAGGATGTGGATAAATTGGAGAGAGTCCAGCGAAGGGCAACAAAAATGATTAGGGGTCTGGAACACATGACTTATGAGGAGAGGCTGAGGGAGCTGGGATTGTTTAGTCTGCAGAAGAGAAGAATGAGGGGGGATTTGATAGCTGCTTTCAACTACCTGAGAGGTGGTTCCAGAGAGGATGGTTCTAGACTATTCTCAGTGGTAGAAGAGGACAGGACAAGGAGTAATGGTCTCAAGCTGCAGTGGGGGAGGTTTAGGTTGGATATTAGGAAAAACTTTTTCACTAGGAGGGTGGTGAAACACTGGAATGCGTTACCTAGGGAGGTGGTAGAATCTCCTTCCTTAGAAGTTTTTAAGGTCAGGCTTGACAAAGCCCTGGCTGGGATGATTTGATTGGGGATTGGTCCTGCTTTGAGCAGGGGGTTGGACTAGATGACCTCCTGAGGTCCCTTCCAACCCTGATATTCTATGATTCTATGATTCTATGAAATACAAAATGGAGTCTTTGACATGTGACTTCGGAACTCCATCCTTGTTTACCTCAGGGGCACTGACTCAAAGCTAGCCCCAACTGGTCAGGACTGGATTTTCCCGCCTCCGGGCTCAGGACATTCCATCCGTTTTCCCGCCCAAATCCCTGAAGGTTCTATCACCTCAGACGTGCTTGGCATTGCTAGCTGGAACAGTCCAATTTTTCCTGCCTTAACGTCTATAAAAGACTGACCCCCGCGTGGATGTGGGGCTGTCCATCTGAGCGGCAGCCTGTGTGCGGTGCGCTGCAGGTCTCATCGCGGTTCCGACCATATTGACGAGAGTGACGCCTATCCCGAAGACCCCGGAGGAGATCTTCAACACTTACCTTATCCTGCTGTTCCATCTCCGGAGGGCTTCTCTTCCACGGAGATCACCATCCATCCGCTGGACTCCTCAGAGTTCCTCCTTGACGGCTTTCCACTAGCCCGACAGTTGAGGTCCTGAGCACCAGCACCGCACACAGTTCAGCACCTAGGTTAAGTAGGAAGAAATCAATCTCTGTTATCGGGTACTTGGCCCAGGGAGGAATTTATCTGGGCCTGGGCTTTATGCCCCATTGGAAGTCACGGTCACTATTGTTATTGGTTGTAATACTGGTTTGTGTTTGTGGTTTCCCCCCTTCCCTATCAATTGTATTCTTATCCCCAATACACACGTCTTTGCTTTCACCTTACTTACCTGTCTCCTCTTCATTATACACCACACATTACCTGGGGTATGGGTGCACTGGGTGATTAGATACCAGAGTGGGTCAGATCTGCACTTCTGAGAAAAAGGGGTATCCATTTTCTTTCCCTGTACCACACCTGGTTTATTCTAAGTTACCTTTTTCCCCGTTTGAGGCAACACCCGCTTCGGGGAGGCTAGCTCCCCAGCCCTGCCCCTTCCACTCCCCCTCGCCCACTGGAGCCCAGAGCCCCGCTCCACCATAGCCGGAGGGGCACCGGCCCGACCCCCGGGCTGGCCCGAGCAGCCGACTTCCAGGAAGAGGGGGGCGAAGACGGACGCAGCGGGTGGCCTCGCAGGGGAGGGGGTGGAGGTGAGGAGGAGTGCGGGGGGAAGTCTCACAAGGGCGAGGGTGTGAGGAGGGACAATGCGAGTGGCAGGGACCATGAGGTGGGGCGGAGTGTGGAGTGGAGGAGAGGAGGGACAGATTCACCAGGCAGCAGTGGGGGCCTCGGGGAAGGGGCAGAGCAGGGAAGTGAAGCCGTGGAGTGCAGGCACCCATGCTTAGCCCCTCCCCTGGCTATATAAGGGCAGTGCCACCTCAATCCCCTTCCATTGCTTCTCACCATTTGTGGGTAGAGGCCGAGCCTTGCGTGGTGTTTCACCTCATCTTTTCAGTCTCAGTTTTCGGAGAGTTTTTCTTCTAGGCAATGCCAGTGTAAACACAGGTAAGAATAATTCAGTGAAGACACTGGCTCAAAGTAAGAGTGCGTGTGTGTATTTCATGGGATGCCCGTGCCTTATCAGCCACAATACTGCTGGTGCCGGTGCTTCACCGTTTTCTAAAGTGTCAGGATCTCTTGTTGGAGATGTATGTATTGATTGCTACTAATACTTTGACAAAAGCACATAATGAAAATCATTTGTGGAGGAATTCTGTAGTTTCTGGGATGCTGAAGACAGGCGGATTCTGAAGCATGTTCACACGAGACGGCTTAGCCTGGAAGTAGCTATTAACAGATTGCTGCAGTTTTCAAAAGCTACTTTTGTCTGTTGACGATAGCTGTGCAAGGTTCTAGAGACCAAGTTCTGCTTTCAGGGATCCTAGGACACGAATTTATGTGTTGTTCTACCAGGCTGCCCTCCCCGTGTTTAGCACCACTAACAAGAGGGAATATCCTTGTATTTACATAGTAGATGGTGTGTTTTCTACTTATGTGAGAAAACTGCTAGGAAAGTTTACTCAGGTGCAGGTGATCAAAAATGCTGCCTCACTTACAGATGTAGACTTTTGCTAATTCTGACAATCAGCTCCAGATTCATGTCTGGCCATAGGTCTGGTCCCAAAACAGGGTGTACAGAAGTTGGAAGGGCAAGGGGATATTAGTCCTCTTGCAAAACAGAAGTCCTTTTGTGCAGCCAGAGCATTCTATACTAGTGTAGCCAAGTCTGCATGTGACACGCTACCTTTGAATGATGAAGTGCTAAAGACAGCAGCATTTGTGAACTTTGATAGTAGGGAAACTGCACTTTCCAACAGGTTGAGCA
Source organism: Chelonia mydas (assembly GCF_015237465.2). NCBI lineage: Eukaryota > Metazoa > Chordata > Testudines > Cheloniidae > Chelonia > Chelonia mydas. Next base: position 257,919,331 of record NC_057850.1, read on the forward strand.
CTTTGTTGGAAGATACCAGCACACGTTCAATCTCTCTCCACCTGAGATAGAGAAGCAGCAAGAGGAGTTTGTTGACTGACAGTTGATGCAGAAATCAGATATCCCTCAGTCTGTAGGGGATGAGGCAACACTACAGACCGACACAGATAACACTACTGGGCAATACAGGAGGGACACTGCATGGCATGTCTCAAATAAATTCATGAGAGACACAATTTTTCAGTAAAATCAAGCCTCACCCATCTCCCGATAGAACTCTCAAATGTCAGGATTATTTTTTCAGCCGCGGCATTTGAGTGTTCTATCCTGAGATCCTTAATTCTATTTAGAAATCGCTGTCAGCCATGGGCAGTCAGGGATCCCACTGTCAACCCTGGGTGACCAGGGGGTCCTGCTGGGTGGGAGACCGGCAGATGTGAGGGTGAGAGCTCCTGCAGCAGGGGCCAAAATCACCTTATCCAATATCTGTGGGAGAGTGAACACTAGTTATCTCATGCACACACCCTGGGGATGGGCAGGGGGAGTTCAAAAATCAAAAGAGTGACCTAAAAAACACAATATCATCTTTTTTTTTTTAAATGTCATGATTTTCGGGGGTCCAACTCAAGATTTTTGATCTCTTGAAATTGGCAATACTGATATCTGAGCAATGTCAAAAGCTCTAGGGGTTTTCTCAAGTTCCCATAACTATCCAGGGTGCCAGGCTTGGCTTAGTTTTACCCCACTTGAGTGCAGAAGAGAGAGTGTTCAGTCTTGACTGAAAGAATAAACTACCATTCATACCAAACCTTGGACTAAACGGGACATTGTCCTCTGTTATCCAAGTGAAGCTGGCAAATTCTGAGCCATGTTTTGAGTTTGAGCCTCCAAAAGAAGTTATAAAAACAGCCAAGGGAGCCACTTGGCAATATAACAAAGCACATGAATAAAATGTGAAACCAAATTATATATTAAAAGAAATGTGGAATCTGAGTCCTTTATCTATGTTTTGTTAGCTTCAAAGTAATTCAATTCAATTACTTTATTTATTTTTACAGTCATTTAATGTATTGTTTTTTATTTTAATTAATTTATTTTGCATGTATTTATTTTGGAATCTGAGTACTTTAGTTTGCTGTAAATGCAATATGAGCAATAACATACAAAACAAATAATATTTGTACTGTAAAGTGTTTTTCAAATAGATGATCACTATGACAAGGTGATATGCAAAATGAACAGACTGTTGTATTGATAAAATGGTTTTCTTTTTTGTTAGGTTTATATAAAAACAGTTTATTTTTGAATATTTCTCTTGTTCTGTCCCCCGACTGACTGTATGCCTAAACCAGGGGTTACTGACTCTGGTCTTCAGAGATCTCCAACCATCCAGGTTTTTGTTCCAACCAGCAGATAATTGTTTTTATTAAAATCCACTGGTTTGCACTGCGTATAGAATTCTCACATGCCCTAGACTTTAGTATGAATTAGGACATTTAAGGGTTTCATATACAACATTAAGCAGTGTACATTTTAAAACGAATGATTAAGCGCTGGTCGGATTAAAAACCTGGACTATTTCAGGTTGCCAAGGACCAAAGATGAGAGTCCCTGTCTTAAGCAATGACCTAACATACCACCTGGAAAGTCTCTTTCTTGGGTATTGAATCTCACTCTTTGGGGCTGTAAATCTCACTCTGATGGACAGCCTACCCTTGGCATCTCACGGCGATGAGGTTTTTTTTAAAGTGAGCTATGGCGGCACGTGATTGGTGGATTGGACACATCAGACACTGATCTGTGAATGTTGATTGATTCTGTCTGGCTATTTAGGCAGAGAGCAAACTGTTTCCTTCCTCTTTTTCCAGGGTGGAGGAGAGAGGAGGCTGAAAAGAAAAAAAAAAAAGAAAGAAAAAAGAAAAAAAAAAAGATCAAGTGCCCAAAAGAGAGTGTCAGGAGTTCCATGAGAAGGGAAAGCTAGGCCTGCAGCCTGTTGTGCTGCTTTACCAGGTTTAGGTGTCTGCTGGGGTAGGAACTAGTAGCAGTTGCCTGTGTTTAGATCTAGAGACTTGGGAGACTCTGCTGTCAAGCTGTCCCTGTTGAGGTTACACAATAACACAAACTAAACTGAGTAACTTGTACTCAGACCAGCCAGCTGAGTTCTCCTCTCCCCGCCCCTTCTCAGGAGTGGGTTCTTCCATTTATTTTTTTTCACTGTGCTCCAAACGCCCTCTGGGGTCTAGCATGTGCAGGAATTTTAATTTGTTTGGAGCTGATCAGGATTTTCTCCTTTCCACCATTTCAGCTGTGAAAAGTTGAACCATTTCAGTGTTGTTTTCTTCTCTGACTGGATTTCTAGCTGATAAACAGTGGGACTTGCCTTATTGCAAATTCTCACAGATCCTGCCCAGACTGGACTTAGAGCATGGGCTCTTTCTTTAACCAGTCAGTACATAACCAGATCCATATCCATTCTTGACCTGCGAAACCTCAACAGATTCACGAAAAAGCTGAAGTTTTGCATTTATCTTTGGCCACCATCATCTCCTCCCTGGATCCAGGGACTGGTATGCCTCCCTCAACTTGAAGGACACGTACTTTCATAAATTGACAATCCCATCCCAAAGAAGGTTCCTCAGGTTCGTGGTGAACCACGCTCACTATCAGTTTACAGTCCTCCCCTTCAGCCAGTCAGCGGCCCCTCTCGTGTTTACCAAATGCATGGCAGTCGTCGCTGCCTTCCTGAGAAGATGGAAGCTGTTTCCGTATCTTGATGATTGGCTCATCAACGACTGCTCCAGGGGGCAGGTAGAGCACAGTTGCCAACTTTCACATGATAAATAAGCACCCCGACTTTCACAATAAGCCAAAAATCAAGCTAGTCCCATTTCAAAGCAAGGTCAAAACAAGCCAATCCCTAAGAACCCCAAAACTCTATGTGACTAGATCCCCTCAGTGTGCAGTCTGGGACTGTGGTGGGCCAGCTGTGCACCCCTGACTCTCTCCCCGCATTGCTCCTTGCCCCTGCTTTCCGGGAGCAAATCAAACAAAAGAAGCAACAAGTTACAACCAGCAACAAGCTATAAGCCAAAAACTAGCCAACAAGTAACTCACAAGCCCAATTTCTGCAGTTTTTTCGTGGGTTTGACCTGTCTGAGGTATCACGTAAACATAAGTTCGACCTTCGACGAATTGGTTCTATTGCTGAACACACCTAAGTCAATCCTACCCCCTATCCAGAGGATAGAATTCATAGAAGCAGTTCTAGACTCTGCTCAAGCCAGGGTGTTCCTATTGGAGTCGCACTTCCAAGCCATTTGCTCCATCATAGAGGATTTCAGGCGATTCCCCATCACGACGGCGTGGAGCTGCTTGAAGTTGCTCGGTCACATGGCTGCATGCACATATGTGTTTCAGCAAGCAAGACTGTGGCTCAGACCTCTCCAGACTTGGCTAGCATCAGTAGACTGACCAAACAGAGACAACCTGGACAAAATAGTTTCGCTTCCTCCTCCGGTTATCGAATCCCTCCTGCAGTGGCTCAATCCACAATCGGTATGCACAGGAGTGCCCTTCTTCAGGCCCCAGCCCTCAATGTTTCAAATCACGGATGCATCAGCGATGGGGTGGGGAGCACATCTAGGGACACTCAGGACTCAAGGCCTCTGGTCCCAAGCAGAGCTCTCAATTCATATCAACGTCAGGGAACTGAGAGAAGTTTGCCTGCCAAATCTTCCAAGCTCACCTAGAAGGCAGATGTGTATAAGTCATGATGGACAATACAACAGCGATGTTTTATATAAACAGACAGCGTGGAGCATGTTCCTCTCCCCTATGCCAGAAAGCCTTCAAGCTGTGGGATGTCTGCATAGCCCACTCAATACACCTAGAGTAGTGGTTCCCAAACTGGGGTCCAGGCTAATTTGTCCCTTGTGGGGCATCCCCCTAGGGACAGCCCTGGTTGCGGAAGAAAAGGTATTTGCGCGCCAAACCAGCCAGAACCACATTGTAGCCAGTGTAGCAGCATTACGTAGGGTGACCAGACGTCCCGATATTATCGGGACAGTCCCGATTTTAGGGAACTTGTCCCGCATCCAGACCTTACATCAGTCGGGACACACTTTGTCCTGATATCAGGACTGTCTGGTGAAGAAGGACCGCAGGCTGCGACTGGTGCCGCTCACTGCTTCTTCCTGGGGCAGCCACAGCTCCTGGCGCCTGCCTGCCAGCAGAAGCCTGCAGTGCAGCCCCAGGCACAGAGGTGGCGAGGAGGTCTCCACCGCATGCTGCAGGGGTGGGGCTTGCAGGCGCCTGCAGCAAGTCCCCCCCGCCCCCCACCCCAAGACCCCACCCAACACACGACCCTAGGAGCCATAGGGACCTGCCTGCTGGATGCTTCCCGGGACGGGAGCCGCCACAGGTAAGCACCGCCGGGACTCCCCACCTTGCCCCCGGCATGTCCCTCTGGCCATGCCATGCATGCCCCATTGCCCCTGGCTGGCCCTGCCCTTCCTGCTGCTCACCTCCTCAACTGAAGGCAGGGATAGGGAATGCAGGGGTGGGTCCCAGGAAGTGGCCAGCAGGTCCCCGAGGTAAGTGTCAGAGGGTGCATCCTCCTCCCCAGCAGAGTGTGTGCAGACCAGTCCACCTCGCTCATGGCAGAGCCAAGAAAAGGAGGAACCTGCCTCTCCACATGCTGATTCTACCCAGGGCAGGCCAGGGCTGAGCATTGCTAAGCTGCTGCCCAGTTCACTTACCCACATTAGCAAGCAGGGATTGCACCTGGCAGCGTACATCTGCTTGATGTACAATCGGGACGCCATTTGTACCGATATTCAGGTAAAATTTAACATTTGGTAGTGAAATAGAAAATTAGTTGATTGGGAATGTCCCATTAAACCTGATTGTGATTGGTTATCTACTGGCAATTTCGGTTTTTCAGCTTGTTTTCCGGTGTAACACAAATTTACGGTAGGGATATGTCGTTTACAGTTCTGAACCACAGTGCATACCATAGGACAAACTACAGCGGGCACATAATAACATGTAAGAAGCACAGAGACTGCGTGGTTCTTTTCAGTGGCTAGCTATCTAGCTAATGGTCTTCAGCCGAAAACCCCACCCGAAATGGCAACGGCAAGGGAGGAGCCAACTACCAAAAAAAGACAGTGCAGACACAGGACAGAATGGGAAGCCACTTACACCTGGATTCGGAAATCCTATGAGTGTGATTCAAAAGCCTTTTGTGAAGCACGCAGGAAGGAATTTAGCATTTTCCATGGCGGTGAGTCTGATGTTAAGCATCATGCTGAATCAAAAAATCATGGACAAAACACCCACACTCACAAGAGCAATGCCCTGGTCTTCCATTTTTTCAGCAAGCCAAATGAATCCTTCAATAACAAGGTTATCGCTACTGAGCTAATTCAAGTTTACCACACAGTAGCCCATCAACACTCCTATCGCTCGTGTGACTGTGAACTTAAACTGGTGCCTACCCTGTATCCAGATTCAATGACTGTGAAGCACATCAGCGGTGGCCGGACTAAAGCGGAGGCATTGATCAAAAATGTGCTCTCACCGCTCTCGACAGGATTTTTAAAAGACCCCAGCAAGCCAGACGGCCCCTATTTCTCCGGTGCCACAGACGCAGCTAACAAGGGCAATGTGAAAACTTTCCCCTTATCGCTGAGATACTGGACACCTGAAGATGGAGTCCAAGATAAACTGTTAGACTTCTATGAGCAAAGTGAAGAGACGTCAGAGGCAATAAGCAACACATTACTTGAAAAACTTGTGACACACAAACTAGACCTCAACAAAGTGTCTTCCTGCTGCGCTGATAATGCAAACGTGAAGTATGGAAAGCGACAATGAAAATATCTTGCCAGCAAACTGCCCTGCCCATGTTGTGCACAACGCCATGAAACATGCTAGCAATACCATACAAGTTGACATTGAGTCTCTGGTGATTAAGATGTTCAATCATTTCAGCAGTTCTGCTAAGAGAGTAGCAGCATTGAAGGATATGTTTGACTTTGTGGATATGGAGTAAGCCACTTTACTGCGCCATGTTCCAACGCGCTGGTTGAGTCTTTTCCCAGCTGTAAACGGGCTTGTAAATATTTTGCAGGCTGTTAAGTGCTACTTTGTTTCTCTGGGCAGTGAGAAGTGCCCAAAATTTCTATGGATGCTGTTCAAGGACAAGGAAAATGGTGAACAAGGTGAGGGGCCTAGCAAAGTTGAGGTTCATCTGTTTTTCCTCCAGAATGTCCTGAAAATCTTCAATGATACTGTGCTCTGTTTGGAAAATGAGAGTATGACAGCATGTGAAGTGTATGCCATAATGAATACTCTGAGAATTAAACTTCAGCAACAGAAAAATGACAAATTCTTTGGCTCCAAAATTGAAAATGCATTAACTGAGATGCTGCCTGTCACTGCTGCATGTCTCCAGAAAGACTTCATGAAATTTTAAGATGTGTCAATCCTATATTTGGAGAAATGGTTTCATTTTTCAGCAACTGGCTACTTCTTCAATACCCAGTGCTTGAACATCAAAGTTCATAGGGTATTCGAATACAAGGATCTGTCTGCGGCCATGACAGCTGTAAACCTTCAGAAAACAGTGGATCTTGATCAGCTCTATGATGAATACTGTATCATCAAAGACATCAACTCCAAGTTGGAGCCTGGAAACTATTCAGTTGGGGAACTCTGGTCTCAAGTGCTGAGAAACAAGGACAGTAGCACTGAATTCCTGAACATGACAAAGCTGGTGTCATACGTGCTCAGTATACCAGTAAGCAATGCATACTCAGAGTGTGTATTTTCAATCATGAAAGGTGCATGGACTAATGTCCGGAATCGAAGCACCACAGACTTGGTGCGGAGTGAAACCCTTGTCAAAATGAATTTCCAGATGAGTTGCAAGGACTTCTATAGCTTTGTGATTGCCCAGAAGCAAGTCATGACTATGGCAAAGTCATCCAAGAAGTACTAGACTTCTGGCATATCTGAGAGGTATGCAAATTGGGAAGTTGATTTATTGACTGAATAAAAAACCTGGCCCTTTACCCCGTTGTTTGTTTAGTGTACAAATAAATCTGCATGTTTAAATATGTATTACAACTAAGTCTATAATTTAGACTCACTGATTCCAGACCTCTGTGACGTAGTTTGCGTCAGCTGTCAGTGGCCGAAGCTGGGGCTGAAGGCAGGACCGGGGGCCTCCCCTCTGTGACTGCGGCTGGAGCCAGAGCTGGAACTGAGACCTTTTGCTCCCCTGCCCTGCAACTGGATCTGACTTTGCAATCAGGATCCTGCGCCCCTGTCCTGCAGCTTCAGCCAGGGGCTGGAGCCAGAGCCCTGTGCCCCTGGCTTCTACTGGGGGCTGGAGCTGGGGCCATAAGTCCTTGCCCTGTGGTGCGGGCTGCAGCAGGGGCTATACAACCCCTCTTGCAGCTTCCTAGGGCTGTGCCCCCCCCCATGGCTCTGGTCGGGACTGTGCACCTGTGTCTGTCGTCCTCTCCTCCCCACCCTGCTCGCCCAATGTGTCCTGATATTTCAGTCTTGCCATCTGGTCACCCTAGCGTTACGGTGACTCAGTAATTCAATACTAAGTCATTCTCTCTGGAGTGCTGTTTCGCTTCAGTGAGACGTAAGTGAATCTTCTCATTTTCCAGTTTGTTGGTTGTTATCATTCTCACTGTGTTATTTTTATTAGAACTTTTGTACACAAGTTCAATGGAAAAAGGAAAGTGTAAAGATTCAAGAATCAGCTAGTGTTTCCTCAAGTTCACACTGTAGAAAATCTAAGTCTAATGATCATGATGGTCCTGGAAAGTCACTTACAAAGAAAAGAAAATATGATGATGATTTTGTAAAATATGGCTTTGCATGCACTCGTGATCAAGAACGTCTAAAAGCACTGTGTGTGATTTGTGGTGATGTTCTAGCAAAGAGCAACCTCAAACTTTCTCTACTTCGGTGCCATTTAGAAACTAGGCATCTTGCACAACTCACCAAGCCTGTTGATTTTTTCAAGCGAAAATTAGCTGAGAGGAAAAGTGACATTACCAGTTTTATATCCAAAGCAAGTACTGATAATGAAAATGCACTTGAAGCATCATGCCGCATGAGCTACCGAGTAGCTAAAGCATCAGAAGCCCATACCATAGCAGAGAGCTTGATTGGTCCATGTATAAAAGACGTTGTTCATTGTGTGCTCGGAGAAAGGACTGCAAAATGGATTGACATGGTACCTTTGTCCAATAATACGTTGTCACAAAGAATTAATGACATGTCAAATAATGTAGAGACTACAATTGTACATAGAGTGAAAAAAAGCTCCATATTATGCTATATAGTTGGATGAATCAACTGATGTAGCTAATCTAGCTATTTTGCTACTGTTTGTACGTTAATGAAGGTATGGTTGAAGAAGACTTGTTGTTTTGCCGACCATTGGAAGAACATACAACTGGAGAAGACATCTTCAATCTGACTAATGCATTGTGACTTATTGACATGAACTGTGACTGTATATATAGATCATTGTTGCAACCAAGATCCTATAGTTGCACCAAATCTAGTACAAAGGAAGTCAAGTAAGGTGTCTATGGAAAGGTTGTAATTTGCTGGTTATGATTATGCTGTCTGTATGTGAGTATCATTTTTATATCTGAAGTAATGAGCGTTGGCTCTATGCTTATATTTAAAGTGTTTGCTGTAGGGAACACATAAGGCAAATTTGGCCAACATAGTGTGAAGGGATTAGTCAAGTAAATCGGGAGTACTTAACTAACAACGGACTTTGGGAGACACCAATCCACATCTGAGCTTTCCTGGGAACGTTCAAACTAACATGTAAACAATGGCGTCGGCTTGCAAAAAGCTGAATCATTCATGGACATGTGACTTGCTGTGACATTACTGACAAACTGTGACCATATAGATCATTGTTGCAACCACTGTTATATATTTTCAGCAACTATTGTACAAATGTTGTCGTGTGAGGTGTCTATGAAAAGGTTATGATTTGCTGGTTATGATTATGCTATCTGTATGCATGTATCATTTTTGTATTTAACGTTATAAGTATTGGCTCTATCCTGTCTGTATTTCAAACTTGTGCTATGTTTCTGGGTGACATCCCAGACAAAGTGGCATCAGCACTGCCTAGCCTGCTTGTTGGCCTATTAAGAACCATCAGCTATACAACTGACCCATTGAGAGAAGGCAGATGCACCTTGTGACTCAGCAAGGCATGCAGGTGGTCAGCATTGCAGAGGCACAGGGTAGCATTCGCCTCAGTTGTTGATATAGCAGATTTGGCCTCTGGAAAATTTTGAAGTGTTGCACAGTACCAGAACTGATCTTTTTAAAACAGTTTAGAATCTAAAAGGCAAAATAACTGTGTGTATATTGGAAATGGTAGCCCTGATACCCAGGATAATCTGCCTTCTGAAAGAGGAACTTTAACTACCCCAGCTAACTCACATGTGTGTGATTGATTGGCCCCATTAAAGATTTCAGTCTAATAATGGCTAAATCCCTTTAATTTAGCTAGATTTTACTTCTACTCCTGACAGGCTGTAGAAATAAATTTGAATATCAGGAGCCACATCTACCACTATTTTTATAGCACCTAGCACAACAAAGCCTCCATCCCATTATATAAGTATTAAATAATAAAGCCCGTAATCCAGCCCTTTATGCTCTGTGGACAAGATGATGGAGCGATTGGCTTCAATTCTACCTCTGGGATCCTGGCTTGTTCAGGTCCCACTAGACTAGCAAGCTAATATTCTAAGGTTAGGCTACAAGAGAGGATTGGCAGAATCCTCAGCACATTCCACAACATTATGGATTCCATAAAACATTTAAAAATTAACAACCCCAGGCCCAGATGATACCTCAGTCAATTTCTATAACATTGTTGCATTCCTTGGTTGTCCCTCTCCTAACTAGAGTCTAATTAAGCAACTGGGAGAAGCAGACACACAAACAAAGACACTCACTCAGGGCTTAAATTCATCAAAGCTGTCCGGAGCAGATCTCCCGTAAAAGTTTTCAAGCATTGACTCATCTGATGCTGTTGCATGGTGTAAACCAGCAGTTCTCAACCAGGGGTCCATGGTCCTCTGCGGGGGGGGGGGGTCCCCAAGCCCCAGGGCCTCCCACCATGGGGCTAAAGCCCCGAGACCCCTCCCCCACCCCACAGCTGAAGCCCAGAGCCCTGCAGTGGAGGCGCAGCCACCACCCCACCACAAGACAGAAGTCCCAAGCTCCCCCCATCCAGCCGCTGAAGCCCCAAGCCCCCCCTGCTGCGCCCTGGAGTTTTTATGGAATGTTGAGGGATGGAGGGCTCAGAAAGAAAAAGGGTGAGAACTCCAAGTGTGAACAATACAAAATGCAGCTTTAATAAAAATAATTATGTAACACTATATATCTGTGAGTACTGTGCAATTTATTTTCATGGTAACTATGACAAATTAACATATTTACATACTGTATATGGAGAGCAGCAGGAGCACTTTGTAGGCTGGCAAACCACAGATATGGGTAGGTGACACAGAATGTAAATAAGCGTGTCTTTCTGACATAATCAACCAGGGCGAAGATCACTGGATAATCACACCAGATTTGTATGTATGGTTAATTTCTGTGTACAGTACTCAATTTCTGAACATGAGTCAAAAAAATAAAATCACTAATTTTTTCCCACAAGAAAGAGGAAACTGTCTGATTCGGAGGACAATGGGGAAGTTAGGGAAACTGTTGTTTGTCAAGATGAAGAAGCAGTACCCAGTAGCCCTGACACGCAAGAACATGACGATGAACTGGAATGTGGCGGGAGTGACCTACCACTGTGTTGGTCAGAGAGCCAAAAAAAAGGTTTTGCTAAAAAAAAAAAAACATGGCTAAATGTTAGAAAAGGTAAACTGGGTTGCAGCATCTGTACAAAAGTACAGTTCTTTGGAGTTATGAGCAGAGGTCAAGGCTTGAAGATTGTTAAAGCTTGGGCTAATTCTGATATTTCAAACTATGGGGACAGCAAATTAAAACAAACGAAGTCTCTCTGAGGAAAAAAATCTCAGAGTCACAAAAATGCAGAAATTATTCAGAGTGAGGCAGAGAAAGATAAATTAATAGTATGTCAAGTGCAAGAGCAGTCACAGCATATTGAGGCTATGTGCAGTATACTGCGTATAAACTGGCAAAACAAAATAGTCCCTCCTACGGTTTTGAAACAGAAATTGATGTGCAGAAGTTAAACAGACTAAATATGGGGTGAATTCTGCACTCAAACGTCACCTGCACTAGTATACAGCAGCACATGGCAGAGAAAATAATAATTTAAAAATATAATATCTCGTATGTGCAAAATCTCGTAATGACTGATGAGGCCATTACTTTGAGCTAGGCTTCCACTCTTATCATTTACATATGATTTGCAACAGAAGAGATGGAGCAGCCTACGAACACGTTTGTTGACCTAATCAAGTTTCCAGCCACTGATGCCTCAACTATTGCTCTTACTTGTGATGGAGCCGCAGTCATTCTAGGTCAGAATAGCGGAGTGGTTACTCGCATGCAGCTGCATTTTCCAAAGGTAATTGTCTGGCACTGTTCTGCCCACCGATTGGAACTTTCTCTTCACGACATCATGCAGGATGTTTAGGGAGTCAACCTCTTTAAAGTGTTTATGGACAAACTGTACTCTCTGTACCATGCCTCCCCAAAAAGCACAAGGGAACGTCAAGAATGTGCAGCAACTTTGCATGTAGAAATCTTGAAAATTGGGTGCAATCTGGGAACACGATGGGTTGCATCAAACAGCCAGGCACTGAAAGCGGTCTGGAAGAATTACTGTGCTCTCTTTCTTCACTTCCAGCAGTCAGCAGAAGCACAAGGTAAAGAAAAAGACATGTTCAAAGGACTCCAGAAACACCTGACATCAACAGCTTTTATACTCAACCTGGGCATACTTTCTGATGCTCTACGAGAGTTAGCAGAACTCACTTGAGTTACAGTCCAGGGAAATCAACATCCAAAGTGCACAAGACAAAATTCTGAGGCAGCTTTGTGTTTTTGGGCACTGGGTGCAAGAATCAGGGAAGCAAAAGAGGTGGGAAGCCAAAGCTGTGATGGAATTTCAGGGCATCACACTGAACATAAACACAAGGGACATCACATTAATCAACTGATCCCCATTCTATAGAAGTTTGGCAAACCAGCAGCAGCATAGGCTCATAGACAAAATGGATAAGCAACTTGCTGCTGATGTCAAATTTCTATATCCTAGGAACTGGCCATAGAATGCCAACATACTCCATGAAGAACATGAAGACCAGGCTCTCTGCCATAGGTTGCAACTGGACGAGAGAGCGGTAGTGCATGGGTTCAGAGAATACAAGGACAGTCACCAGAAGGCAGTGCCAGTTCCCATAAAATCTCTTGTAAAGTGCGTCAATATCATACCCATAACATCAAGTGAATGTGAACGGAGTTTCTCACACATGAATGTAATCATGACCCCTTTGCAATCATCTCTGAAAGTGCACACCACATCAACTCTACTTTTCATTAGCTTGGAAGGACCACCTCCCATGATGTTCAGTGCTGAGCTGTGTGTGAGGTCCTGGATCAAGAAAGGAAGACATGCTGCAACTGATCTCAGGAGCAAGGTTGGGAAGAAAAAAAAGTATGAAAACAACATGATACTGCTGTGGAGTCTCCTTGAGTAGCTTTTTGTTTGTCTGGTAGGCGGAGACTGGGGGAAAGGCGGTGGGAGGAGTCCTCTGGGAAATACTCTATGAAAATTTAAGCCCTGCACTCACTCATGAACAAAGTCCAGAGCATCAGTTTGAAGACGGGTTTGTTCAGGATACATCCACACATCCCACCTTTCACTTACATCTTACTACATTTTCTACACCCCCTCCAACCCTCAGACAGTGTCACAAAGGAGAAACATTCTCGCCAAAGTGCCCATCCATGCAGCAATCTTACAGACACAACACTGATAGGCAGGATTTTTCAGCTGCTCTGTGTGCTGAAAATGCTGTTCAGCCCTAGGCGCTGTCCAGCATCAATGGTGCTGATCTGTCACCATTAGCTGAAGCAGGAAGAGATGGAGATTTGGGCTTATGTAAATTAGTGAAATTGGAGTGGTGACCGTGAAACGCAGTGATAAGGTGCATATAAATATGTAATTTGTTTGGTAATTATAAAGATTTAAATAGTCAAAGTTAGTTTTAAGCAGTCACAATGAGAGAGAAAGCGGCGGCCGCAAGGAATCAGAGTTGTGAAAACCAAAATGGTGGTGTTAGAATGCTCAGCCAATGGCGAGCAGGTAGACTGGGGCAAAATAAATGTCACTCTAAACACCTGAAGGGAGGTGCCAGTCAGGTCTTCAAACAGGTCCAGCTCTAAAGGTGTTTTTCAATTAGGTCCACATTTGCAGGCCCGCCGACAGGGGGAAATAAAGGGGGCAGTTGCCCAGGGGCCTGGGAGATGTAAAAGGGCCCGGGGGGGGGGTCCCCAAATATCAGGCGGACAGCATCTGCGCTGGAGTAGCTTGTGTAGACACTACATGTGGTCCAGCTCCGCACCCATGTGATGATGTCACACCAGGCCAGCAGCAGCATTGGGCCTGGCTCCAGCCTGCCCTGCACGATGTGCAACAGCAGCTCCCCGCCCCCTGCTGTGCACATGTCCACTACACACACAACCCCCTGCTGTAGTAATATTATTGGAAAGATGACAATCTAAATATTTTGCTGTGCTTGTTGATGCTACCCGATTCTTCTCACACAGAGCAAACTACAAGCATCCTAAAATACATTTTACACAACAATACAGATTTTGCTATCAAAGAACCATCTCTGGAGTTTGTTGACTGCAACAAAAAACTGGACAAGATATTTCTAACTTCATAACTGTACTAAAAAACCACAATATCCCATTGCAGGACTGCAGGGGTCAGGGATATGACAATGGTTTGAATATGGCTGGCAAATATAATGGTGCTCAAGCCATTATTACTGAAATTAATCCTCTCCAAATTTTCTAATTGTGGAGCTCATAGCTTAAATTTGTGTGGCTCAAAACAGCGGAGTGCTGTGATGATGTAATCACATTTTTTTGGGATCATACAAAAAAAATCTACAATTTTTTTGCTCACAGGCCTAAACGGTGAGAGATATTGCAAATAAAGATTGGATGTTCATTGAATAATCTGTCTCATACTCGATTGTCAGCTTGCGTGGGATGTGTTAAACCAATTGCAAAACATTTGCCACTAATAAAACATGTACTTATCAAGTGGAAGGAACTAAATCTGTCTTCTGAGTGTAAAACAGAGCTAAAGGAAATTCAGCGCTACATACAGTCATTTAAATGTACTTTGATGGCAACAATATGGCTCAAAATATTGGTTGCCATAGATCAATGCAATAAGGTTCTTCAGTCAAGAGAGGCAACTCCTGATGTGGAAGTTCAAAACATTGACAACTTGACTGAGGAGCTTAAAGAGTTACATGGTAAGTGGAAAACTCTTCTATCTGAAGCCAAGCGTGCAGCCGAAGCCCTGTCAACAGACCTGCCAACCGAAACTAAAATCTCCAAGAAACGCACAAAAAAGAGAAAGCTGTTTCACAATGAAACACCAGAAGCCTGTTAGAGAAGGAGCAGGAGGACCCAGAGGTGGATTGAGTAGAAGGGATTCTTTATTGCAGTACTTGTTCCCCTCGACCCAATTGTTGAGTAAGCACTGAATTAGTTACAGCACATTCTTTTTATCAGCAGTGTGCAGGGGAGGGCGGAAGAGGCCATGACCCCGAGCTCATTTGTGTAGCTGGAAAAGGAAAGGAGGGGGAAATAACACTGCTTTACACAAAAGGTATTCTTTTTAGATCCCCACATTCCTTATGCAGCTGCAAGCTTATCGATTCTTAACAAGCAGAAGGGAACTTTATAGCAGGATGATACTTTATCTATCAAGAGAAGGAATAGTGCATGCCTATGCCTACTCCCCAGTACCATGCCAGCACACCAGTGTCTCCACTTAACCCTTACATATCCCGACAAAGTCCAACTGGGAGAAGAGAACGAAGAGAGAGATTTTAAAGCGAACGTTTTTTACAAAAAGAAAAGGAGTACTTGTGGCACCTTAGAGACTAACCAATTTATTTGAGCATAAGCTTTCGTGAGCTACAGCTGTAGCTCACGAAAGCTTATGCTCAAATAAATTGGTTAGTCTTTAAGGTGCCACAAGTACTCCTTTTCTTTTTGCGAATACAGACTAACACAGCTGTTACCCTGAAACCTGTTTTTTACAAGCGTGTTGACTGTGTAATCGAGGGGTTGACACAGCGGTTTGTCATGGCCAGAGATATCAATATTTATTTCAGCTTTCTGTGGTTATATTTGGAATTCACTGATACTCAAATTGAAAACTCGTGTTCTGCTTTTTGCAGAGAATGTGACGAGACATCATCGATGAAGTGAAACACATGAAAGCAATTTATAAGGCAAACTTTGGAAGTGCACCTCTCAAACCACAAGAGCTGTTAAATAAAATTCATGAGCTTAAGTTGGAATGTCTTTTTCCTCATGTCACTGTAGCTCTGACAGATATTCTGTCACTGTTTCTGAAGCTGTGATAAATGAATGGGGGATAGGTCCCTTTTATGGACACACCGCCAGCCAGTAGCTATAAAATCCCTCTTAGTAGCTGTTCTCTAATTGCTCTACCTGTAAAGGGTTAAAAAGTCTCACTGCTATGCATATGTAAAAGGAAGTGAGTGGGCACCTGGCCAAAAGAGCCAATGGGAAGGCTAGAACTTTTTAAACTCGAAAAAAGACTCCCCTTTTGTCTGTCTGTTGTTTTTCCCCAGGGGAGAGGCGAACAGGGCAGCAGCTATGCTGTAAGAAGCTTGGGCCAGGTATGAAAAAATCATCAGTATCATACCTAGAAACTACTCATTTAAAACCCCAGATATGTAAGTAGATTAAGAAATGTCTAGGGAGACGCGATAGGTTTCTCCCTTTTATTTCATTATGGCTTTTGGATTCCTCTGTGCTAACCCCAGGTGCTTTTGTTTTGCTTGTAACCTTTAAGATGGACCTCAAGACAGCTATTCTTGGTGCTTAATCCCTGTAGTTACTCTTTTAAAATCTAGCAATAGCCTGAGTTCCCAGATATATTTTCTTTCTTTTTTCTTAATAAAATTTACCTTTTTTTAAGAACAGAATTGGATTTTTGTTTCTTAAGAGTTTGTGCACATGTTGTTTAATTAGCTAGTGGGAACAGCTGATTTCCTTTTTTTTCCCCTCAGCTTTTTCCCGGAGGGGGGTGAAATGGCTTGAAGGTACCCCACAGGAAGGAATTCCCAAGTGTGCCTTCCTGGGCTATCAAAGGGGTACTGCACTTGGGGTGGTGGCAGCATCTACCAATCCAATGTCAGAGAAAAGATGTAACCTTGGGAGTTTAATACAAGCCTGGAGTGGCCAGTATTAATTTTTACAGTCCTTGCGGGCCCCCACCTTCTGCACTCGAAGTGCCAGCGTGGGGAATTAGCCTTGACAGAAGCTGAAAGATTTTTTAGCAAAATGAAACAAATCAAAAGTGTACAAAGATCAACAATCGGACAAGAAAGACTTAATTGTCTTCCTCTTCTTGCTATTGAGCAAGATCTTGTCAGGTCACTGAAGTCTGAAGATATAATCGATGATTTTGCTGCAAAAAAAATCCCAAAGAGTTGCATTTTAGGACCCCTTCCGCATTCAGAATTTTTTTAAAAAAAATGTAAATACTTGTTTTATTAATGTATATTTTAACTTTGTTGTTCATATTCAGTTACATCTTGTATATCAGTTTTTTCCTCATCTTTAAATACTTAATCATGATTCATGTGTAATTAGCCTACTTGATATTTTAGTAAAAAGAAAAGGCGTACTTGTGGCACCTTAGAGACTAACCAGTTTATTTTAGGTGTTTTCTTACTTTGTACTCTGTGCTTCTTTAAATGTTTTATATCTTATTTAATTTTGTAGAATCACAGAAGATTAGGGTTGGAAGAGACCTCAGGAGGTCATCTAGTCCAACCCCCTGCCCAAAGCAGGACCAACCCCAACTAAATCATCCCAGCCAGGGCTTTGTCAAGCCGGGCTTTAAAAACCTTTAAGGATGGAGATTCCACCACCTTCCTAGGTAACTCATTCCAGTGCTTCATCACCCTCCTAGTAAAATTGTTTTTCCTAATATCCAACCTAGACCTGCCCCACTGCAACTTGAGACCATTGCTCCTTGTTTTGACATCTGCCACCACTGAGAACAGCCTCGCTCCATCCTCTTTGGAACCTCCCTTCAGGTAGTTGAAGGCTACTATCAAATCCCCCCTCATTCTTCTCTTCTCCAGACTAAATAAGCCCAGTTCCCTCAGCCTCTCCTCATAAGTCATGTGCCCCAGCCCCCTAATCTTTTTTGTTGCCCTCCGCTGGACTCTCTCCAATTTCATTCCATAATGTATTTATTTACTTTAAATATATAATTCAAAATAACACATTCTACATCTTATATTTAGGCTCACAATTTGTTTAATACTGGTGCTATAACTGGAAAAAAAGTTAACTACATCAAGCAACGCCACAACTTACGTATAGTGGGTTCTAATGTGTTATCAATAGGATAAAAAGTAGTGTCGCAAACCTCAGCCATCCCTTTCTATGGGGCCCATTGACTGTTCTGTCCTGGGGCCTGGAATTGCTGTCGGCGGGCCTGCACATTCTAAAGGGCTTTAAGCTGATTGGTGGGTCAACTATTTATAAGGCAGAGAGCTGACAGGCCTCGGTCAGTCCGCGTTCGTCCATGTGTGTGAGTTCGTCTCTCTGAGAAGGAGGCATCAGCGTGAGTGGAAGCAGCAGCAAAACTACTAAGAAGATCAAGACCAAGAAGGAGAACATCATAAAAGCTGAAATCACAGAAGACAGAAGGAAGGACCAGAGTTTGGAGCAACATCAGTAGACAGCGCAGAAGGACTGCTCAGAGGGAAGAGAAGACGTCAGAGAAAGTAAGCGTGGTAATTTTAATAGAAGACTCCCATTGAAGTGTGTATGGGTATGACTGAGTTAATGAAGCTGGATGTCTGTGTATGTGTGTGACTATATGTTTAATGTTTTAATGCCTTCCTGTCAGCATTCTGCATGTGACTGGCCATTACATGCAGAATGTAATCATTTAAAACTGTGTTAATTATATAGTGTCTTAGTATTGGGTATTTGAATATTATAGTATTGAATATTTGATTATGCGTATGTGTTGATAGAGTTTGTTTGTATTCTAATATATGCCTGTTACGTTAATAAGGTTTATGGTTTATTCTTTTGGTATATGTATTAAACATGTATTTGATATGACATTGAGTTTTGTGTGCTGAGGGTAAGTAGTTCAAGGTAAGTCAGAGTTCTGTTATAAATTTTAAAGGTATTTAGTTAAAATTAGAATTATTTGTATTGATGCTGGAGCTGAAATCCTAAGAGAAATTAGGAAGCCCAGCTAAGTGTTTAGGCTAGTGGAAGAATCAGTAGTTCAACTGATGCTGGAGCTGACCACCCTGATAAGACCAGGGAGGCTAAAATAGGGCTGGTGGAAGGGTCAATGTGTTGGTAGATTAAAGAGAAATAAGGGCAACAAGACCCACAGGAAACAGAATCTGGCACCAAAGGCAAAAGGAGGCCTGAGGAAGACAGATTCTAGGATTGGGCACTGAGGGCGAGGAAGCCCCAGGAGGCAGACTTTATTCCAAAAATTGAAAGTGTAGGAAACTTTAAAGAAAAAAGTTAGTTTGAGGATAATAGCACAATTTGAAGGGCAGAAATTAAGAGTTGCAACCTAAATCTCTGCCTAGTTGAGTGGTTTTGAGAAAATCTAAAAATGACAGCAACAGGAAAACTGAATCACAATAGTACTTTAGAAAAAATGTTGTGGCGGGGCGGATTTACCGCAAAACATACCATGCCCTGGCATGGGGCCCCCCAATAACAGGGGGCTCCAGGGCCAGGCACTCGGGCAGCCCGCACCGCAAGGGGGAACTGCGGGGGCAGAAGCTGTGGGGGCAGGAGAGCAGGGAGGGAGGCTCACCTGCAGCCTCAGGGGAGCAGGCGGGAGGTACAGGTAGTGGCAAGCACTGTGAACGTGGGCTGGAGGATGCAGGAGGAGCACAGGGTGGCCGCACAGCCGGCCAGAGAGAAGTGGGACTTTGAAAGGGGAAACCGCCACTTCTCTCTGCCCGCCGGCTGCCTCCGGCTCCTCCTGAGTCCTCCGGCCTGCGTTCGCACCGCTTGCCGCTGCTTGGTGAGCAGCAGCTGGGCGCAGACCATGGAGGGGGTGGGCCATTTCCAGCAGTTAACAGGAACATCTGAGGAGCAGTGGGGGGTGGGGGAAATAAACATGGGGAAGTAGTTTTACTTTGTGTAATGACACATCCACTCCCAGTCTCTATTCAAGCCTAAGTTAATTGTATCCAGTTTCAGCAGTCCATATCCAATTCAGCAGTCTCTCGTTGGAGTCTGTTTTTGAAGTCTTTTTGTTCTAATATTGCGACCTTTAGGTCTGAAATTGAGTGACCAGAGAGATTGAAGTGTTCTCCGACTGGTTTATGAATGTTATAATTCTTGACATCTGATTTGTGTCCATTTATTCTTTTACATAGACTGTCCAGTTTGACCAATGTACATGGCAGAGGGGCATTGCTGGCACATGATGGCATATATCACATTGGTAGATGTCCAGGTGAATGAGCCTCTGATGGTGTGGCTGATGTGCTTAGGCCCTATGATGGTGTCCCCTGAATAGATATGTGGACACAGTTGGCAACAGGCTTTGTTGCAAGGATAGGTTCCTGCGTTACTGGGTCTGTTGTGTGGTGTGTGGTTGCTGGTGAGTATTTGCTTCAGGCTGGGGGGCTGTCTGTAGGCAAGGACTGGCCTGTCTCCCAAGATTTGTGAGAGTGATGGGTCGTCCTTCAGGATAGGTTGTAGATCCTTGATGATGTGTTGGAGAGGTTTTAGTTGGGGGCTGAAGGTGATGGCTAGTGGCGTTCTGCTATTATCTTTGTTGGGCCTGTCCTGTAGTAAGTGATTTCTGGGTACTCTTCTGGTTCTGTCAATTTGTTTCTTCACTTCCGCAGGTGGGTATTGTAGTTGTAAGAATGCTTGATAGAGATCTTGTAGGTGTTTGTCTCTGTCTGAGGGGTTGGAGCAAATGCGGTTGTATCGTAGAGCTTGGCTGTAGACAATGGATCGTGTGGTGTGGTCGGGGTGAAAGCTGGAGGCATGTAGGTAGGAATAGCCGTCAGTAGGTTTCCGGTATAGGGTGGTGTTTATGTGACCATCGCTTATTAGCACCGTAGTGTCCAGGAAATGGATCTCTTGTGTGGACTGGTCCAGGCTGAGTTTTCCACTCCTCGGATCATCCTAGTAGCCCTTCTCTGTACCTGTTCCAGTTTGAATTCATCTTTCTTCAACATGGGAGACCAGAACTGCACACAAAATTCCAGATGAGGTCTCACCAGTGCCTTGTATAATGGTACTAACACCTCCTTATCTCTACTGGAAATACCTTGCCTGATGCATCCCAAGACCGTATTAGCTTTTTCACGGCCATATCACATTGGCAGCTCACAGTCATCCTGTGATCAACCAATACTCCGAGGTCCTTCTCCTCCTCTGTTACTTCCAAGTTATGTGTCCCCAGTTTATAACAAAAATTCTTGTTATTAATCCCTAAATACATGACCTTGCACTTTTCACTATTAAATTTCATCCTATTACTATTACTCCAGTTTAGAAGGTCATCCAGATCTTCCTGTATGATATCCCAGTCCTTCTCTGTATTGGCAATACCTCCCAGCTTCATGTCATCCGCAAACTTTATTAACACATTCCCACTTTTTGTGCCAAGGTCAGTAATAACAAGATTAAATAAGATTGGTCTCAAAACTGATCCCTGAGGAACTCCACTAGTAACCTCCTTCCAGCCTGACAATTCACCTTTCAGTGTGACCCGTTGAAGTCTCTCCTTAAACCAGTTCCTTATCCACCTTTCAGTTTTCATATTGATCCCCATCTTTTCCAATTTAGCTAATAATTCCCCATGTGGAACCGTATCAAATGCCTTACTAAAATCGAGGTAAATTAGATCCACTGCATTTCCTTTGTCTAAAAAATCTGTTACCTTCTCAAAGAAGATCAGGTTGGTTTGACACGATCTACCTTTTGTAAAACCATACTGTATTTTGTCCCAATTACCATTGGCCTCAATGTCCTTAACTACTTTCTCCTTCAAAATTTTTTCCAAGACCTTGCATACTACAGATGTCAAACTAACAGGCCTGTAGTTACCCGGATCACGTTTTTTTCCTTTCTTAAAAAGAGGAACTATGTTAGCAATCCTCCAGTCATAAGGTACAACCCCTGAGTTTATAGATTCATTAAAAATGTTTGCTAATGGGCTTGCAATTTCATGTGCCAGTTCCTTTAATATTCTTGGATGAAGATTATCTGGGCCCCCCGATTTAGTCCCATTAAGCTGTTCAAGTTTGGCTTCTACCTTGGATGTGTTAATATCTACCTCCATATCCTCCTTCCCATTTGTCGTTCTACCATTATGCCTAAGCTCCTCATTAGCCTCATTAAAGACTGAGGCAAAGTATTTGTTTAGATATTGGGCCATGCCTAGATTATCCTTAACCTCCACTCCATCCTCAGTGTTTAGCGGTCCCACTTCTTTCTTTGTTTTCTTCCTATTTATATGGCTATAGAACCTTTTACTATTGGTTTTAACTCCCTTTGCAAGGTCCAACTCTACATGGCCTTTGGCCTTTCTCACTTTACTCCTACATATTCTGACCTCTATAAGGTAGCTTTCCTTGCTAATCCCTCCCATCTTCCACTCCTTGTATGCTTTCTGCTTTTTCTTAATCACCTCTCCAAGGTGCTTGCTCATCCAGCTTGGTCTACAACTCCTGCCTATGAATTTTTTCCCCTTTCTTGGAATGCAGGCTTCTGACAGTTTCTGCAACTTTGACTTGAAGTAATTCCAGGCCTCCTCCGCCTTTAGATCCACAAGTTCTTCAGTCCAATCCACTTCCCTAATTAATTTCCTTAATCTTTTAAAGTTATCTCTTTTGAAATAAAAAACCCTAGTCACCAATCTATTTTTGTTTATTCTTCCATTTAGTTTGAACTGAATTAGCTCATGATCGCTCGAACCAAGGTTGTCCCCTACAACCATTTCTTCTATGAGGTCCTCACTACTCACCAAAAACAAATCTAAAATGGCATCCCCTCTTGTTGGTTCAGCAACTACTTGGTGAAGGAATCCATCAACTACCGCATCCAGGAAAATCTGAGCCCTATTATTATTACTAGCACTTGTTCTCCAGTCTATATCTGGAAAGTTAAAGTCTCCCATGATCACACAATTCCCATTAGGTATTTACTTCATTAAAAACATTAAAGAGGTCTCTATCCATATCCAGATCGGGTTCCAGCGGTCTATAGCACACCCCAAGCACTGTCCCAAGGGAGGCTCTAGTAGCTTTCTTCCCCAATGTGATTTTTGCCCAGACAGACTCTGTCTTATTCATTCCATCACTTCTTATTTCTTTACAGCCTACCTCATCACTGATATACAATGCTACTCCACCAACTTTGCCTTTATTTCTGTCTTTCCTAAACAGCACATACCCTTCAATACCCGTACTCCAGTCATGACTACTATTCCACCATGTTTCTGTTATCCCTATAATATCTGGTTTCACTTCCTGAACCAGTAGCTCTAGTTCCTCCATTTTGTTACCTAGGCTCCTCGCATTAGTGTACAAACATCTTAATTTTTGCTATTTGGCCTTGCTCACATTCTTTACCAAATTAGGCACAGACATTCTACCACCAGTATCACCTATTAGACTGGTATGTACACTACCCTTCCACCTTATGTCCATTCTCCTACCCACGGCTGTATCCTTTCTTACTTCATTTTCTTCCCTCTCAATGTTAAAATCTGGCATGGAGATTACCTGGACATCTCCCAACCATCTCCCCCAGATTCATAGTTTAAAGCTCTCTTGATCAGTTGAGCCAACCTCCATCCTAGAAGTCTATTTCCCTCCTTACTCAGGTGAAGTCCATCCCGAGAGAACAGTCCTCTGTCCATGAATGCTTCCCAGTGACCATACATCCCAAAGCCCTCCTTATAGCACCACTGCCTGTGTTACACTAATAAAATAAGACCAACAGGATCTTGTAAAAGGGATAAGGCAAAATGCCGCATTTATTGTAAATATAATAAAAATATTTTTAAAACGCACACTGTTATATCACTACTTATTCCTTACTTATCCACATACCCATTCATACATTCATTCATACAAGTTCTGCATAGTTGTTATAGTTACCAGCCTGGAAGTTGCCCGTCACAGAGTACTGGCCAGGTAGCCTGTACATGAGACTGGAGCCGAGTCCGTGTCAGATGCATATCCGATGCTCCTGGAGGGTGGTGGCAGAACGAGACGCGAAGTTCCCATTCTCAGAGTCTATTTTTATAGGAATGTATTCCTCTGCCAGTCCATGGAAATTGCTTTGTCATACTGTCGGTCATGATGGCTCCGTGACGGCTGTCAGGTGCTTATCAACTTTCTTCATCCTTTGAAACGGTCAGGTGGATTCCAGATTGCCCTCTGGGGGTTCTCTGGTTGTTTCCACTTGGCGCCTTCTTCAGCTGATTGATACCGAATTCCTAGGCTGGCACTTCCCTGACTATTCATTTGTCATCTAAACCAATCATTCATTCACATACATTTGTCATTTCACTGTCTCTCTAACTTTTGAGGTGTTATTTATTTGAGACTCCCTGTCTTTTAACATTCCTGATACAAACTATAGAGGGTGGGAGTCTCTATGTGATATTTCTAAGAGCAGCTGTTATTACAAGATATCATTTACAAAGTATTGCCTTGAGAGCCGAGCCAATTAACGGCTTACAGCGGTTGTTGTTACAAAAATGTCAATCTCAATTACACAGTATCAATTTAGAGAGCAGAGTTAATTGAGCAGAGTCCACTGAGCGGTTTACGAGCGCTTTACAGCGGTTGGTATTACAAGTGTCAATCTCAATCACAAAGTATCAACTTAGAGAGCCGAGTCAATTGAGCGGAACCAATTGAGCGGTTGGTGTTACAAGGTGTCTATATCAATCACAAAGCATCACTTAGAGTTAATTGTGGGAGACTAAATAGTGAGAATCACAAATATGGAGAATTACAAATATTACACATATGCCTACATAGGAGAATTACAAATATGTCTACACCTGAGCCATCTGTTGAGCATCATAATCTTGTCACACCTTTGTTGCCCTTCTCTAGGAACAGGCAGAATCCCACTGAAGATCACGTGAGCCTCGATTTCCTTAAGCGTCTTCCCCAGCCTGCCACAGTCTCCCTTGATACATTCCAGCGAGAATCTACCCATAACATTTGTTCCCACATGAAGGACAATCAGTGGATTCTTTCCTGTGCCCGTTAAGATCCTCTTCGGCATCAGGTCCACATCACATATCTTAGCATCTGGCAGACAGCACACCCTTCTGTTCTCCGGATCAGCTCTTGTTACAGGCCTGTCTATTCTTCTCAGTAAGGAGTCCCCAGTCATGTAGACCTGCCTTTTCCTGGCGATTGTGCAATTCTCCAGTCTATCCCCTGTTTCTTCTGGTTGCAAGTCCTCTCGATTCCTATTGTCCCTTGCAATCTTCTGCAACCCATCCCATATCCTCCTGGGGCTCATATTTGGTGTTGTTATCTCCATTGACTCTTGCCCTCTTCCTATAGGACAAGCTGCTCTTCTCTTCTTCCTTCCCTCTCACCTTCAGTGACCACCTGCTGTGCCCCTTTTTCATTTTCCTACTCCGCAAACCTGTTCCTGAGCTCTGTTTCTCCTTCACTAGCCCATCTTTTCCTCTGCCTGGTTCTCTTAGTTACATGCTTCCACTGTCCACTTTCCTCACCCAGCAGTCTCCCCTCAGAGTTCTTTGGTCCTGCTTCCATCTGCAAGTCTGAGCTTTTCTCTTCAGCCTCCTCATGTCTTTGCTCCATCATCCGCTCAAACCCACTTCTAAACTCGACCGGAGTTTCCACCTGCATCTCCAATCCTCAGATCTTTTCTTCCATCAGCTCTATCAGGCGGCATTTCATGCAGACGAAACTCTTTTCAGGTACCCCCTCCAGGATCATGTACATGCCACAGCTTCTACATCCAGTCAACTTCATTGTGTCTTCCA
This sequence comes from Chelonia mydas, assembly GCF_015237465.2. Taxonomy (NCBI): domain Eukaryota; kingdom Metazoa; phylum Chordata; order Testudines; family Cheloniidae; genus Chelonia; species Chelonia mydas. The sequence goes on from NC_057850.1 coordinate 257,944,658, forward strand.
CTACTTGGGTCACTACCACTGCTGCCTCTGTATCTGTCATCGCCTTCTCACCTAAGTCCTGTTAGTAAATACCTTCTCCTCCAACAGAACTCCCACTCAAACTCCCCTGTTTACAGCTCTGTTTGCTGGCTCCTGCGCTGCTGCAGCTGTCTGCAGTTTCATCTGGACTGCTTTGCTGACGAATTCATCCACTATTTTCCAGACAACTTTTCTGGCAACCCCATTCATAAATTAGCATGTAATCCATTCAATGTTGATGTTGATTCATTGCTGCAAGTGTTGGAAGAACAAACACTCGAAATGAAATACAATTCAAATGCAAAAGATATTTTCGAAAACTTAAGCCTGGAGGAATTTTGGATAAAATATTTCCCAATTTACCCGAAAGTTGGAGAAGAAGCGCTATGTATTATTTTTCCGTTTTCGTCGACTTACCTCTGTGAAAAAAGCTTTTCAAGTTTAGTCATAATAAAAACGAAACAAAGAAATTGACTGGATGTCAAAAACGATTTGCGTTGTGCACTTTCATCTTTCAAACGTAGGATTTCCCAACCTGTGAAGAAAATGCAGCATCATCCTTCACATTAAATTCATTTTGTTTATGCTATTTCTTCTTCGAGTGCTTGCTCATGTGTATTCCACAGTAGGTGTGTGTGCACACCATGTGCACGGGTGCCGGAAGTTTTTCCCTTAGCAGTACCCATAGGGGGAGACCCTTGGAGTGGTGCCTCTATATCTGCGACCCTTGGAGTGGTGCCTCTATATCATCCTATAAGGGGAGCCGCGAGCTGCCCCCACCCTCAGTTCCTTCTTGCCGCCAGTGAAGGTGTGTCAGAACTTCTTGATCCAGCATTGCTGCAGCCTTTCCAGCTGAACTTAGTGGTACCTTTAGCTAGTTGTTAGTAACTCGTGGAAAGTAGTTTCTCAGTTGTTAGAGTGGGCCCGGGGCATGCCCTGTGCCCCAGGCTTCAAGTCGTGCGACTCCTGTCGCTGTTCCATGCCAAGGAGTGATCCGCATGCTGAGTGTCTCCGCTGCTTGGGCGAAACTCACGTGAGTGAATGCTGTAAGATCTACAGGTCTTTCAAGCCGCAAACTAAGGAGAGACATCAGGCTTCGCACTCTCCTCATGGAATCGGCGCTCGCTCCAACTCCGGTACACCATGCAGACTGAGCACCGGGCGCCGCATCATCAGTATGCAGTGAAGCCCCGTCCACCAGTCGGCACTGTTCCCCTTCCAAGAAACAAAGGAAGAGCTCGATTTCGCAGTCGTGCTAAGAGAAGGAAGGGGCAGAAGCTCGTCCCGCATTGGGCAGCCCAAACCTCCAAATTGTGCTGAGCAGAGTAGCCCGGCAGTGCCAACATGCGCCTCTCCCGCAGTCAGGATGCCATCGACACTGGAGGCGCTACAAGCCGCACGAGACATTCTGAGCTTGCCGGTGCCCGGGGCGCCGCCAGTAGCAGGCCCCCGGTCCTGAGGCAAACCGCCACTGGGCGCTCAACAGGCCTCCCCAGCACGGCGCAGCTCTCACTCTGAAGACCGCTCTCTGCCTCGTTCGGTACGCAACAGCCGGTCCACTGGCACTCGCATCCACCACCCTCAACGCCAACCAGGGTTCCATCCAGGCAGGAGTCCCCGGGTCCCAGCACGCCACGCAGCAGCAGACGCAGGCACCAAGATAGGCGTCGAAGGCGCTCCTCTTCATGACACAGCTATCGTAGCCGGTCTTGGCGTGACCAACGTCAACGCTCCCGCTCGAGCTCCCACTCTGTCAGGCATTGCACACGGGGCTCCTGTCATGCGTCACCGACACCGCGGCACCACAGGTCCAGGCACCGAAGTGAGTCTCGGGACAATACTTCCAGCGGGTACTGGTTCTTGATGTCGAGGTCCCGGTCCCATGGAAGACAGCATCGTAGGCATCGCCGCTCCCACCGCTTCTATGGTACCATTAGGTAGGTGGTGACCTCGGCCTCGGCACCCAGCCGCCCCTTGCTGGGCTGTATCGCTCAGCCGGACCAGATAGCACCACCGGGCCCACAGCATGGACAGTGGCAAGGGGCCCCATGGCAGGGACAATGGTGTCAATGTGCACCGTGGCCGCCGACACCCACCCAGGCAGGAACCCGCTCGGTGGCCGGGGCGTCCGAGGCCCTGTCGTCCTCGATATCTAGGCAGAGGGACAAGTCAACAGATCATGAGTCGTCGGCTCCGCGCCCGGACTCCGACCTGGGGGTTGATCGCCCGGCACCAGCTGAGGCCCACAGCCCCGTGCTGGCCTCCTCTCCTGCACTGGATGACACCATCACGGCACCGCCGCCCTCTGCTCCACAGGAAGACTTCAGGGCGCAACAAGACCTGCTAAAGCGGGAGGCCTTGAGCCTCCAGCTGCAGGCCGAGGAGATGGAGGTCCCGTCCGATTCCCTCTTTAATGTACTGTCCCCCTCAGTGCCGGGCCGTGTGGCTTTACCCCTTCAAGGAATAGCCAACATCTGCAATTCCTTGTGGCTAACTCCTGCCTCTCTGGCCCTGATTTCCAAGAAGGCTGAGAGGAAGTATTTTGTGCCAGCCAAGAACCACGAATACCTCTACTCTCACCCAGCACCTAACTCTCTGGTGGTGAAATCTGTGAACCACTGGGAGCGGCAGGGCCAGCCTGCGCCCACCCCCAAGTATAAAGATGCCAGGAGACTAGACTCTTTTGGTAGAAAACTTTACTCCTCTTCGAGTTTCCAGCTCAGGGTGGCCAACCATCAGGCCTTACTGAGCCGATATGATTTTAATTTATGGGAGTCCCTGCAAAAGTTCAAGCCACTCCTCCCAGAGCGGGATAGGAAGGACTTTAAGGCATTGGTGGACGAGGGGGCGACGGCAGCCAAAGCTGCCCTGCAGGCAGCGTCGGACGCAGCGGATACGGCGGCTCGCTCAATGGCCTCCGCGATCTCCATGCGCAGGGTGTTGTGGCTCCTCCTGTCCGGGCTTTCAGGATGTGCCGTTCGACAGGAAAGCCCTGTTCGCCAAACAGACGGACGTCAGTCTGCACAGGATGAAGGACTCTTGCACCACCCTGCAGACCTTGGGCCGATACATCCCTCTGGCTACGGACAAGGCCAAACCACAGACTTTGGCTCATCCTGCATAGAGCAGATATGAACCCCCTTACAAGAAGCCGAGAGACCAAAAGTGCCAGCCTCAATGACAGTCCAGCTCTGCCCCACAGCCTGGGCCCTCTAAGGGCAAGAGACAGGGAAAGAGGCAGTTTTGACTATTTGCAGGGGGGCACCAGGGTAGTTGCCCTGGAAAGCCCCCTACTAATAAAGTTTGTGTTCGGCAACTGATTGTCTGCCTTCCATGGGGAATGGTCACAAATAACCTCAGTCTGCTGGGTCCTCAACACCATTTCCAAGGGCTACATGTTGCAGTTCAGTTCACCCCAGCCCAACCACCCCCTGTCTCCGGCGGGCTCGGGGGACCCAGAGCACATTCCTAGGTCAGGAGGTGGAACGATTACTACTACTGGGGGCGGTGGAGAGAGTGCCAGTAGAATTACAGGGCAGGAGCTGCTACTCCTGATATTTTCTGATCCCAAAGGCAAAAGGGGGTCTCAAGCCCATCCTAGATCTGCGGAATCTCAATCGGTTTATGGTCCGCTCCAAGTTCTGCATGGTGTCCCTGGCTTCTATTATCCCCTCCCTGGACCCGGGGGACTGGTACGCGGCCCTGGACCTTCAGGACGCGTATTTCCACATCCATATTTTCGAAGAACACAGGCACTTCCTCTGTTTCCTGGTGGGGCCTGACCACTACCAGTTCACGTTTCTCCCATTTGGCCTATCCATGGCGCCTAGGGTATTCACGAAGTGTATGGCTGTGGTGGTGGTCTACCTCAGACGAGAAGGGGTCCAGATGTTCCCATATCTGGACGATTGGCTTCTCAAGGGCAACTCACGGTCCCAGGTGAGGGCCCATGTGGATCTGCTCCTGTCTACATGCACCAGTCTCGGCCTGTTGGTAAATGAAACCAAATCAACACTGGTCCTGGTGCAGTGGATAGAATTCATAGGGCACTACTGGACTCCTTAAGGGCCACAGCCTCTCTCCCAGTTGGCAGGTTCGAAACCCTCAAAGGTCTCATCGCCTTGGTCATGGCTTTTCCAGTGACAACAGCAAGGGCGTGCCTTCAGATCCTGGGACACATGTCGGCGTGCACGTATGTGGTCCGCCACGCCAGGCTCTGAATGAGGCCCCTCCAGCTATGGCTAGCCTCCCACTTCTCCCATGTACGGGATGGCCTGGACAAGGTCCTCAAGGTACCGACCCCAGCAATTGCCTCCCTACAATGGTGGTCCTCCCCAGGCAACATGCTCCAAGGGGTTCCTTTCCGGGAGACAGCCACGTCAATAGACCTGGTGTCAGTTGCGTTGGACTTGGGCTGGGGAGCCCACATAGGGAACATACAAACCCAAGGGATGTGGTCAACCTCAGACGTGTCCCTCCATATAAATGTCAGGGAGCTCAGGGCGATACGGTTGGCATGCGTGGCTTTCATCACACAGCTTCATGGCAAGGTGGTCAGAGTCCTTACAGACAACACCGCGGCAATGTTCTACATCAACAGGCAAGGTGGGGCATGGTCCTCGGCCCTCTGCCAGGAAGCCCTGAGCCTATGGGAGTTCTGTATAGCCCACGACATCTCCCTGAGGGCTTTCCACCTACCGATCGCCTCAGCAGGGTTTTCTCCCCCCATTACGAGTGGGCACTCCACTCGGAGGTCACTCACCAGCTCTTCCAAGAGTGGGAAATTCCCCAAGTGGACCTGTTCGCGACCCGCCAGAACCGGCGTTGCCCCTGGTTTTGTTCGGGGGAGCGGGGTTGGGAAGGGACGCGATCTCAGATGCCTTCCTCGTGCAGTGGTCGGACCAGCTTTTCTATGCTTTTCCACCGTTTCCCTTTATAGGCAAAGTTTGAGAAAAAGTGAAAACAGACAAGGCACGTATCATCCTTATCGCCCCAGCCTAGCCCCATCAACACTGGTACGGGACCCTACTGGACCTGTTGGCAGCCCCTCCGAGGAGGTTGCCGCTTCGCCCAGACCTCCTCTCCCAGAACGGCGGCTGCTGCCTTCATCCCACGCTGGCCGCTCTCCACCTGACAGCGTGGCTGCTCAGTGGCTAGACAAGTTGTTCTGAGGAAGTCAGGTGGGTCCTCCTGGAAAGTAGGAAGCCGTCCACACGCCGGATGTACCTGGCAAAGTGGTCCAGATTTTCCAGGTGGGCGGGGGAGCGGGGTGTCTCCCCATTGTCTGCATCACTCCAGCTTATACTTGGGTACCTCCTGTCCCTTAGGAGCCAAGGGCTGGCACCCACCTCTGTCAGAGGACACTTGGAGGCCATATCGGCCTTCCACCTGCCAGTGCAAGGGCACTCGGTCTTCTCCCATACTATGACCTCCCGCTTCCTGAGAGGCCTTGACCGTTCCTTCCCATATGCTAGATCCCCTGTACCAAAATGGGACCTAAACCTGGTGTTGTCCCGCCTCACGGGGCCTCCCTTTGAACCCTCAGCCACGTGTTCCTGGTCTCACCTCTCCCAGAAGGTAGCCTTCCTTGTAGCGATCACGTCGGCCCAACGTGCCTCAGAACTCAGGACCTTGACCTCGGAAACTCCATACACGATCTTCCACAAGGATAAGGTCCAACTTCGCCCACACCCTGCATTCCTCCCAAAGGTGGTCTCCGCCTTCCATATGGAACAGGACATCTTCCTTCCCATGCTCTGTCCCAAGCCCCATTCCTCCAATGAGGAATGCCCCCTCCACACGCTCGATGTGTGCAGGGCACTGGCCTTCTACCTGGATCGGACTACTGTTCCATAAATCCTCGCAACTCTTCGTTGCCTCAGCTGAGCGTATGAAGGGGCAGCCTATTTTCACCCTTTCTCGCTGGATCACCTCGTGCATACGCAGGTGCTATGATCTGGCAGGGGTTCCCCCACCACCAATAGGGCGCACTCAACGAGGGCTCAGGCCTCATAGGCTGCCAGTGTAGCCCATGTCCCTGTCCAGGACATCTGTAGGGCTGCCACCTGGTCTTCAGTTCACATGTTCACTGCATACTATGCGATCGTCTCCCAAACTAGGGATGACACCGGGTTCGGCAGAGCAGTACTGCGTCCCGGGAACCTGGGAACTCCTACCCACCTCCAACAAATATAGCTTGGAATCACCTACTGTGGAATACACATGAGCAAGCACTCGAAGAAGAAAAGAAAGTTACCTGTTCCGTAACTGGTGTTCTTCGAGATGTGTGCTCATGTCTATTCCACATCCCACCCTCCTTCCCCTGTCGGAGTTGTCCTGCAAGAAGGAACCGAGGGTGGGGGGAGCTTGCGGCTCCCCTTATAGCGCGATATAGAGGTGTCACTCCACAGGTCGCAGCAGCGCTTCCCCCTATGGGTACTGCTAAGGGAAAAACTTTTGGCACCAGTGCACGTGGCAAGCACACACACCTACTGTGGAATAGACATGAGCAACAGATCTTGAAGAACACCAGTTATGGAACAGGTAACTGTCTTTTTCTAACTGACATCATTGCTCACCTAAACGAACTCAACCTCCATCTCCAGGGTGCAGGGCAAACGGTTCTGGATCTTTATGAAACCTGGAAGTCATTTGTTGTAAAACTAGGAGTTTTTTCTCGGGATATTCGAACTTCAACTTTAAGCTACATCCAACACATAAAAGAACTATCGATATGTTGAACTGTCAGTGTCGATGAGATTGGAATGTACATGCAAGAACTGTAATCAGAATTTTCTGACAGATTTCAAGATTTCCAGCGATTTGACCCAATACTTTCTTTTCTAATTACACCTGAAAAGTTCAACGAAAGCGACTTGGATTTGTCAGTATTTCAGTGGATGGATGTTGAAGGTTTTGAAATGCAGCTCATTCAGTTAAAAAGCTCAGAATTGTGGGCATCAAAGTTTGGAGATCTGCGGAGTGCACTTGAAGCTATCGAGAGAGATCATGGGGCCTCTATTCCGACCTGCTGGACATCCCTGCCAGTGAAATTTAACTGTTTGAAGAAAATTGGGTTTGCAATGCTTTCAGCATTTGGATCCACATACCTGTGTGAACAGGTATTTTCACACATGGAATCTGACCTCCGTCCCTCTTGGAGCCGGTTAACTGATCACTCAGAAGCCTGTGTGCAGCTTAAAGTATCCAAATACATGCCAGACATTGGAAAACTCATCAAGGAAAAGCTAGGGCAAGGATCACACTAAACTGATATGATCTGCATTTTAACTGTAAATTAAGCTTCTTAAACATTTTAAAAACCTTATTTACTTTACATACAACAATAGTTTAGTAATATATTTTACAGAGAGACCGTCTAAAAACGTTAAAATGTATTACTGGCATGCAAAACCTCAAATTAGAGTGAATAAATGAAGACTTGGCACACCACTTCTGAAAGGTTGCCGACCTCAGTGTACTGCAACCTTTACATGATGAGAACGGGCATCTTGGGTTTGATAAAAACTATGGGCTTGTATGAGACCGATTCTACTGGCCACGGATGAAGACTGATGTGCAGCAGTATTGTAAGACCTGTGTCTGGTGTATACAATGGAAGACACTACCCACGAGAGCTGCTCCACTGTTTCATCTTCACAGTGAAGGCCCTATGGATTTGGTCTGTATGGATTTTCTCACAATTGAACCTGATAGCAAAAATACTTGTAAAGTGCTAGTTGTAACTGACCATTTCACAAGGTATGCACAGCCCTTTCCCATTAAAAAGCAAAAAGGTTCTACTGTTGCTAAAACTCTTTGGGAAAAGTACTTTGTGCATTATGGGCTGCCCAAGCGGATGCACTCCAATCAAGGAGGGGACTTTGAGTGTCGATTAATTCAGGAACTTTGGACTATGCTAGGTATAAAAAAACCTAGAACAACACCTTATCATCCACAGGGAGACCCACAGCCTGAACAATTCAATTGGACCCTGCTTAATATGTTGGGAACCTTGAATACCAAACAGAAATCTAGATGGAGCCAGCATGTTAGCCATCTTGTGCATGCTTACAACTGTACCAAAAATGAGGCCACTGGGTATTCTCCATATTTCCTAATGTTTGGACATGAAGCACGATTACCAGTAGACCTCTGTTTTGGGGTCTCAGTGGATGGGCCTTCCCACCAGTCTTACCTCCAATATGTGGCTAATTTAAAAAAAGACTTGTGTGCTGCTTATCAACTTGCTCAGACAGCATCTGATAAGATGAACCGGGACAATAAAGACCATTATGACCAGAAGGTGCAATACTGAGATCTGCAACCTGGTGATCGCGTTCTTATCAAAAATCTTGGGCTCCCTGGAAAACAAACTTGCAAACAGTTGGCATTCGCAGCCCTACATTGTGGAGAATCGAATGCTTGGGCTACCAGTATATCAACTAAAGCCTGAAAAGAATGGCAGCCCATTAAAGACTTCAAGTCGAAACCACTTACTTCCTCTGGGGCAACACGACAGAATGGGTGCTCCATCCGATATTGAGCCTACCTCTCTACCCAGATCATTTAACCAGAGGAAAGCTCTGACGTCCGAGAGTTCCTCCCCCAACTCCATAGGTGGTGCTAATCCTGTGCCAGGCCATGATGGACATAATTGGTCCCCCATCAGAGACAGATTCAGAGGAGGTTTACCCTGACTATATATCTATGCATCATGAACCCTCAGATATGTCTGTTGTACTGTCACTTACGCCAAATCAACCTGAAAGCACAGCTAGCACACCCCCTTTAAACCCTGAAGCTCTTCCATTCTTTCCTCTGGGAGAAGTCCTGAGGGAGGGTTTAGATGTATGCAACAATCCCCCTGGGTCTTCAAGTTGCAGGGAATGAGGTTGCTACAGATGTTGCTCCTTCTACAATGGGTAACTCTGTGGTGGACACGGAATCTGACAGAGCTTTATTAACACCTGCCATAGAGGAGGAAGAAGGGATGGCACAGTCTGTAAGGAGATCCCAGCGAGAAGTCAGGCCCCATCAGCAGTTAACATATGATGTGGTTGGAGTCAGCAGTGAGAGGTCCATCCCCACAGGACATCGTGGGGTGGTTGTGCTGAAAGATTTTAAAACACCTCTGGAGTCCAGACCAGAATATGTATCCTCTAAGGATGAGCTCAAGTGTTTTTCATGGTAGTGCTCACTTCACGCTAGGCCTAAATTGTGCCTATTCTAATGGGCCTCTACTTTACCCTCCATTGACTGTTACCCCAGCTAGCAGTAGGAATTAAGAATGTATGTATTATATTGTAAATTAATCTGTTTTTCTTCTTTGTTCTGGTTCCTTAATGGGGTTCTTAACTGAGTCAACAGTGTGCCCTTGTTGCCAAGAAGGCCAATGGCATTTTGGGATGTATAAGTAGGGGCACTGCCAGCATATCGAGACACGTGATCATTCCCCTCTATTCGACATTGGTGAGGCCTCATCTAGAGTACTGTTTCCAGTTTTGGGCCCCACACTATAAGAAGGATGTGAAAAAATTGGAAAGTGTCCAGCAGAGGGTAACAAAAATGATTAGGGGACTTGAACACACGACTTATGAGGAGAGGCTGAGGGAACTGGGATAGTTTAGTCTGCAGAAGAGAAGAATGAGGCGGGATTTGATAGCTGCTTTCAACTACCTGAAAGGGGGTTCCAAAGAGGATGGATACAGACTGTTCTCAGTGGTAGTAGATGACAGAACGAGGAGTAATGGTTTCAAGTTGCAGTGGGGGAGGTTTAGGTTGGATATTAGGGAAAAAAATTTCACTAGGAGGGTGATGAAGCACTGGAATGCATTACCTAGGGAGATGGTGGAATCTCCTTCCTCTGAAGTTTTTAAGGTCAGGCTTGACAAAGCCCTGGCTGGGATGATTTAGTTGGGGATTGGTCCTGCTTTGAGCAGAGGATTGGACTAGATGACCTCCTGAGGTCCCTTCCAACCCCGATATTCTAGGATTCTATGATTTTTCTGGTTGGGGGGGAAGGGAGAAATGTAGGCACCCTTTACTAGAGGGGCCCCTGAACTTTAGTGGGAGTGTTCCAGGGGAAAGGCCTGTGTGCTGCAATCTAGCCTTGAAGACTATAATTCCCATGATGCTTTGGGGAAAGAGGGGGAGAGACTTCCTCCTGCAGGGAGAGCAGGTGGTGGACTCCATTTTGGGAAAAGGAGTGAGATTGCTGCTAGGAAGCCAGAAGCGGCTTTGATCGAGGGAGCCTCAAAGGCTGTTGGTGGCTTCACTGGAGCCAGGGCAGAGACTGTTGCTGTGCCTAGAGCTGACTGAGGTGGGGCTTCAGTGAAGGAACTGTGAGTAGCTCCCACACTTGTTTGGGAAAGTACTTGCAAGGGAAGGGGCCCAGCAAAGAGACTGAGTCTGAGGAGAGGCAGAGTGATCTTCCTACCGAACCAGGACCCAGAACTGCTGACCTGTGGTGGAACCAGCTCCAATCGTCAGCGGGGTTGTGCAGCTTGTTGCCTTGGCTGGACTGATACACAAAACCGACAGAGCGCTCTCTCCAGCTGCAGATCTTCCAGCGCACCCATGCAAGTGTCTAGGACTCTGAAATCCAGAGGAGTGTGCACTGCGGGGTGGGGTAAATGGTGGCAGTGTAAATGCCAGTTAGAGAAGTTTCATTTATTCCTCTATACTATATTTGTTAATTAATTTTATTCAATTGTCCCCTGTGGATTTAAATTAGTAGTGACATATAACCTTAGACTGCTATACCCTGATTTTTTAAGTTAAGGTGTGCTAACTCTAATGTAAGTATATTGGATGTATATTATTTATAATTAGTATTTTTGAGTTACACCCATGCCTTACACCCATGCCACAGATTATATTATTTATTATTAGAATAGCTTTATTCCTGGAGGTTCCCAGTGTGTACAGCGGCCAGCCAGGTGGAGGCACCGCCAATTTAAATTCCTTTAGGAGTAAAGGGATTGCAGCAGAGGCGTGAATAGAAGATTCCCACCTGTTCAACATCACCACTGGGATACTCAGGATCTTCTTTAATATCAACAACATCAGGCGCCTAGGCACACAGGTAAATATTGCCTGTTCCCGAGTAACCCAGGGAGGAAAGGGGGGGGTTACAAACATTTCTTCCAATTTGCACACCAAGATATGACAGTATTTTAACAAAATAACATGACTTCATAAAAACTGCAAGAGGACGTTGCCCAGTCCGCTTACAATAAGCGGATTCGGGTTGGTTTTTTAAAAGTTGCTTTTAATGTGTTATAGTAGTGGGTTGCAGGGTTTGGGGGAGGAGGGGTGTTCTTCCGCTTTTTGTTTTTGCTTGAATTTCCCACCAGAGGGCGTAAATGGCTGTCACTCTCTTGCGCATGCACCATGAGGACGACACCAGCCGGTGCACACAACACCCACGCTCACTCAGTCTCTGCTGCACATTTGCACTGTTCTGGGGGAGCTTTAAAAGCATTTAAAAGACCTTCCTTTTTTGAATTTTGCCTTTCAATTTTTTGGGCACTCTCGGAGCAGCTGTAGGAATGTGATGCTGCAGAGCAGACCTCTGACTAGGAGGACAGTGCCAGTTCCCGCGATGGTGGTTTGAGTTGACTTGAAATGACTCTTGACTACTTGTCTCTTCTTGAGACCTCACCACCACCACTTTGCTTGCTCACTACACTGAGCTTGGAGATCTCTCCCACACGAATTCAGTACCACCACATGGTCGGTAACTGCGGCTCGGGTCGGCTAGCTCCCCGCTTTTTTTCTTTTTTTATTAAAAGCGGACTGAAGTTGGGGCAACTCTGGACGTGTGATGTACCTGCAGTGGAGGGATCTGTCGGGGGCTGATAGCATGGCTGTGGGGGTGGCACAGCTGTGAAATGGAGGGGTCTGTCTGTGGTGTGGGCTGTGGTGGGCAAGGGATGGTGATGGGGCAGGGGATGGTGATGGGGCTGTGGAGGAGAGGGGGGTTTTTGGCAGAGGGCGGTGGTCTGCATGGGGACTGAGAGGTGAGGCTATAGGGGACAATGGCATGGCTGCTGGGCTGGCAGGCTACAGGGGCAGTAGCACGGCCACCTAGGGGGATAGCATGGCTGTGGGGGTTTGTGTGGGGGAGAGGGTTGTGGGAGGCTCTGGGTTGGCACAGCTGGGTGGAGGGCTGATACCAGTCAGCTCTGTGTTCTTATGGTACCAGGGCTCAGTATCCAGCCTGTCTGACTCATGAAGAACACGCCTCCCCACCCCCACCCTCTGCTTGAACCAAAACCAATCAGAAGAAAGACTTACAGAAAGCAATGAAAAGGCCGTGGGAGACACACCTAAACCCCTCCGGACAAGGGTGACAGGATTAAGGCAACTCCCCTAGCCTCATCTGCATCAAAGATGGGACAGGGAGGCATCCCCATTAGCAGACGGAATGGAGAATAGAGATTCCAAGGCAAGAACCGCACTAAACTCTGGGACCAGAAAAGCAGGGAAGCACTGCATCCTGGGGGATCTCTGCTCCAGATGTTAATGAACCCACGCCTACACACACCCAGCTCAGCAGTTATCAGACCAATTCTAGTAATGAATCCTTGACTGACATCCAAAATACTGAAGCTGCTTAATTGCATTGTGAGCTCCCTTGAAGGAACACTGCCCATAGCCAGGAATGATCAGTTCCTACTGTCTAGCCCAGGGGTAGCCAACCTGGGGCTCCGGAGCCACATGCGGCTCTTCAGAAGTTAATATGCGGCTCCTTGTCTAGGCACTGACTCCGGGGTTGGAGCTACAGGCGCCAACTTTCCAATGTGCTGGGGGGTGCTCACTGCTCAAAGCCTGGCTCTGCCACAGGCCCTGCCCCTACTCCATCCCTTCCTGCCCCCTCCCCTGAGCCTGCCATGCCCACACTCCTCCCCCTCCCGCCGAGCCTCCTGCACGCCACGAAAGAGCTGATCAGGCAGTGCGGGGAGGGACGGGGAGGTGCTGATCGGTGGGGCTGCCGGTGAGCGGGAGGTGCTGGGAGCGGAGGGAGCCGATGAGGGGCTGCTGAGATATTACTGTGGCTCTTTGGCAATATACATTGGTAAATTCTAGCTCCTTCTCAGGCTCAGGCTGGCCACCCCTGGTCTAGCCTAAAGCAAACCCTTGAGTCAGTTTATGCATAAACAAATCTAGTGTTCTCCCTTGAACCACTGTTGTTTCCCTATAAAAACCCCTACCCATGCTCAAGTAAGTATTCTGATGCCTGGATCCAAACTCTGCATCAGTTCCACTGGGACTTCATCTTCTCCTAACTGATCGTGCTGGGAGCTCTGCCTGTCTCCAACACTCAAGACCCTGCGCTACCACCATCACCCAGGAACCCCAACCAGTTCAAGCTTCATGGAGTGGCGAGACCCCAGCTCTCTCTCACTCTCTCTCTCTCTCTGTTTTCTTTTCTACCTCAGGTATAACTTTTTAACCCTGACTTGTTTGATCAGGTATAGCTTTCTATATCTGACCTTTTGTAATCTTTAATAATGTACCTTATGTTTGTTTAGGCTCTCCTTGTGTGATTATCACTATTATTCAATAAATAACTTTTATGGTTAAGCTGGTTGCTTCCCTCTCTCTCACTCTGAACTTTACTCTTTTGTGTTTTTTGCTTCCCCATTTACTCTGCAACAATGCTCCTCTTACCTAAGCTACAGATCCCTGTAGCGCCCAAAAACACCGTGGGGTTTGCTTATCAAGTGGGTTACTACCAGAACAATTGTAACGTGAAAGTGGGGATAGGGACGTGCTGAACCTGTGACATACGAGGGTGGCAGCTTGGAAGGGCTGCTTGACCCAGCCCACTGAGTCCAGGGACATATAAGGGTGGCAGCTTGGAAATCCTGCTTAACCCAGTCCACTCAGACTTGCTCTGTTAGTGTGTGTGTGTTCATCTGATTCTGGGGCTGGAGGAACCCAGCCCTAGGGAACCTAGGTCCTGCAGGATAGCTCCATTGGGAGGGGACTTGTATAAGGGAGAAAGTAGAGCTCCATAAGAAAACACAAGTGACACATGCAGTACATTGACAGAATTACAGAACGCGCCCCCCCCCCGCCCCCAGCAAAGAGTAACCTTCATAAATGAGCATACCCCAAAGTAACAGGCAAATCTGGTATCTTGTGACCCTAATCACGTGGTAATTGTTGTGTAGTTGCTGTGGAGAAGGAAAACTGAGGCACAGACCTGAGCAAGCTTTTTTTTCCGTTTCAGACCAAGCTCCTTTAGCAAGGTCCCTTTCTCATAGAATATCTGGTAACCTTGTGTTAAGAATCGTGCTTAGAATACCTGTAGAACTGTGCAATAAGGAGTTAAGAGTAGTGCCTTAAAAATAAAGGTTTGAGAGCAATACTATGGCTAGTGAAAGAGATGTTGGTGGGGATCATTAGTGAAAGAAGGGAAGGAGAGATGGCTGAAAAAGACCTCTTGGCTGCTCACTTGAGACAGAAGAAAACCAACAGGTTAGGGAGATGGGTAAAGAAGAAAAGGAAATGCCCCTGGGAAAGGGCGTGCTTTAAGGGCAAGAATCCCCTGACTGAAGGTAGTCTGAGCTTTGAACAACATCGCACAACCTTTAAGCCATGTGGTAGTGCAAAGGATGCAGCTGCTGCATGGGCATTATTTTATGCATGTCTGGACAGGGTGGAAATGGTAAAGGGAAGGCAGGAACTGGAGCTTGAGAAAAAGCAGTTACCACAGCATTTGAACGAATGTGAGACAGACAGATGTGAATTGATAGCAGAAAAGCTCAGAATGGTGACTGTACTTAGAGATATACACGAGGAGAGAGACAAGGCAAGCAAGAATGCAGAACAGTATAGGAAAGAGTTAACACACCAAAAGTTCTGTTAGAAGAAGCAAGAGCAGCAACTCGCTTCTTGGCAGAAGAGAACAGGGCAGCCAAGGCAGCAGCAGGCCATCAGGAGCGTGAGGCAGAGATTAGTAAATTGTGTGCCCAACGTAGCACACATACGGGGGTGGTAGCAGCTGTAAGGCTCAGAGAGGATTGTGATTTGGAGCCCCCTGGGAAAATAAAGATACCCCCTCCTGATGCTGTCCCCAACAACTCATTCAACCCCGATTGGCCACACATGCATAATGTTGCCCATTTCCACAAGGGAGGTTATACGCATAGTTGTAGGAGCTGATCTTCCTACAACAGAGCTGGTGACAGACGTAGTAAGATGGTCTCCTAGCCAGGCCAAGGCTATTGCTGAGAGACTGGGGCCACTGAACCGTGACACAGCCGTTGCATGGCTGGCCCAGGTTTGGCAAATGTACCCCTCTGCTGATGGCATGGACTTAACCCAATTGGCTCAGTTATGTGCCTCTCCTTGTGATGCAGATGCTCTAGACATAGGCATAGGCGGGGCAGCTCTACCAATTTTGCCGCCCCAAGCAATTGCCGCGAAATTGCCACTGCTGCAACAGCACCAGAGCAGGCGCCGAATTGCCGCCGGGCCCGGAAGAGCAGCGGAGCTGCCGCCCAAAAGCCGCCGCGGCAGGAAGAGCGGCGGAGCTGCTGCCGAATTGCCGCCGCGGAACACGGACTGCCGCCCCATTCTGAATGCCACCCCAATCACCTGCTTGGAAAGCCGGTGCCTGGAGCCAGCCCTGGGCATAGGTTCTTGGGAGCAGACTGCCACTAGACCCCGGGAATGGAGAAGTGCTCTTAAAATACTACTGCCTGCATCTTCCCTTAGGAAACTGTACATAATGGAAGAGCAGAAACCAGGAGAGGTTTTGTTATGAAACTAAGTCCACCCCAGACTCTGTCCCATTCTTGTGCCGTTGTGGTCTCAAATGGGAGGTACACTATCAAACATACCCAGTGACAGCCTCCAGGGTGGCAGAAGGTGCAGGGTGGCCCTGGTTTCCTCCTCTGTCTGGGGAACAACCATGCCCCTACATGTCATCATTGTCATTAGAACTCAGACACCTCCATTACCCAGAGATGAACTACAGCTGTCTGTGATCACGCCAGCAGGAAAGAATAGCAAACGATTCCTCATGAACTGGGAACCACTGAACTGGACATGACCTGACTCAGCAAGGTCCCCCAGACTGGGAAATTCCATTGAAGGGCACATCACACTGCACCTGCATGTGCTCCCTTGATTGGAAATAGCCTTAAGGGTTGGGATGAATGGGTAAGAATGTGGCAAGGGACCAACCATGTAAACAGAGTAAAAAGGGAATTAAGTGATTGGATTGCATCTGTAGGAACAGGAATCTCTTTAGTTGATGCCGCAAATATAGAAGTTCTGGCTAATAAACTGTCATATGCCACCGAAAGTATAGGAAAGATGGAAACCCCCTTAACAGCATCTTTGAAACAGTTAAGTGAGGAACAGCAGTTAACAAGTAAGGTATTTCCTGGATGGGAAAGACTCACAGAAAAGAATGAAGAGTTAATGATGTCTGGTGTACAGTCCCTCCAGAATGTCTCATTGACCTCAGCATGTGAGCAAAATCAGGCTCTCACCCAAACGTAGTGATGGGAATGATTCGGCAAGCCATAGCAGGACAAATTCCCATGGAGGCAATCAGCTTAATTCAGCCCCGTGTAACGGCAGAAGAATTAGTTCTCCAGCCCTGGTGGAGACTAATTAACGCTTTGTACAGTCACCACCAGCAAAGCTTGCAGTTATCCCTAATAACAGTGGCAGGCAAAGAAATTAGAGTAATCCGCCCAACAGTAGTCCCACTGAGATTACAGATTAATAATAACTCAGTAAAGTACTCCAGAGACCCTAACACTTGGGCCTGGCAGAAAGATAATGAGTGGAACACAGTAAATGTAAAAGGGTGTAAGAAAAAAGAAGGTTTGGGCTATATCTGTGAAGACCAAGCATTGGAGGAACATGGTGAATGCTTCTGCCCACAACCTGGGAATAAGTCTCACTGTTCCTTCGACGTTATCCAACAAGAGGTGTCTGTTATTGTTTATGTTGATAAAGCGTGTGTGTGTGTATTTGTGTGTGTGAGAGAGAGAGAGAGAGGACAAGATGTAATATTGTATTGATTAACGGACATTGGTTCAACCCGTGGTGCCTTACGTTAATCACTGTTTCTGTAATGTAACCGCCATTGTTAGTTGTGATATTAAGTTTACTGTGCCTACATGGACTGTACAACATTTAAATGCCTATGTTGAGCTCTACAAGAAGGTTTCCCCCATTTCACTGGGAATGGGTCTCACTGCCATTAAGGGACTATTAACTCATCCCTCTTTACAAGCTGAGCTGCAAAGGCTCAGAACTTTGGGGGAGAATGGCAAACTCAAGATTCAACACCACAACCAGGAGATCTCTAGGCTTGCAGCCACAGTTAAAAACACAGGCCATCACTCCTGGTGGGAGATTTTGCTTGGGTGGAGTCCCAGTACAACAAATCTTTTGAATATCATACTTCACCCCATTGTGGTGATCACTGGTTTCCAAATTATACTAACAATTGGTCTGGTTCTGCTGGTTTGTTGGATACAACAACTGATGCGGCGGCTGCAAAGGATGGAAGATCAGACCCGGTACTACAGAGTAAGGATGTGATGGGGATAGTCACTCAGTGCAAGCACCCCATCAACGGCGGGGACTTGATACCAGTCAGCTCTGTGTTCTTGGGGAACCAGGGCACAGTATCCAGCCTGTCTGACTCATGAAGGACATCCCCCGGCCCCCAGCCTCTGCTTGAACCAAAACTGATCAGAGAAAAGACTTGCACAGAACAGTGAAGGGCGGTGGGAGACACACCTAGACCCCCTCTGACAAGGGTGACAGGATTATGGCAACTCCCCTAGTCTCATCTGCATCAAAGATGGAACAGGAAGGCATCCCCATTAGCATACAGAATGGAGAACAGAGATTCCAAGACAAGAACCGCACTGAACTCTGGGACCAGAAAAGCAGGGCTTGGCCTGTATCCTGGGAGATGATGAGTGTTGTGACAGGGTCAGGCCAGATGGCTACAGGAGAGTGTTTGAAGGATCCCCCATCCCACCCAGCCTAAGGGGGGGATCCACAGGACCTGGAAGCCAAATGATTTCGGGGGACAACTAATAAAATAACAGGAACAGGAGTGCGGTCAAAGGGTCAAACAAAGGGAACCTGACAGGGACACCGAGCAGAGAACCCCGGACAGCGCCCACTGCTCCTCGAAGGCGTCAAGTGGACGCCGCCCAGAGGAACTCTGCCTGGATGCGTGAACGGACGGAGGATTGGAAATAGGCCCCACAGTCAGAGGAGTCTCCATCAGCCAACCTCCTCTCTCTGGTTTTATAGATGGCCATTTTAGCCAGGGCCAGGAGGAGGTTGACCAGAATGTCCCATGGCTTTGTGGGGCCACGGATAGGGAGTCCATAGATAAGGAGATGAGGGGAAAAGTGCAGCCAGAAACATAACAAAATATTTGTGAGGAGCCGGAATAGGGGCTGCAGCCTGGCGTACTCCAAGTAAACGTGCGCCAGGGTCTCCCTCACACCGCAGAAGGGGCAGGTGTCCAGGACAGGGGTAAACCGTACCAAGTACACGCCCATGCTCACAGCCCCGTGAAGGAGCCGCCAACTGATATCCCCGGCAGGCTTAGGGACCAGGGTGGAGTATAGGCTGGCCCACTGGGTCTCCTCACCCTCTAGAGGTGGCAGGAGGTCCCGCCACTTTGTGTCGGGGTGGGACGAGAGGGTGAGGAAGTGAAGGGTGTGGAGCACGAGCATGTATAGACGTTTCCGTGGTACAGTCTGGAAACGAACCGGCTGCAAGTCGTGCAGCCAGCTCATGGTGAAGGGGCAGGGGGGCCGGTTGGGTTCACGGGACAGGGGCCCGATGAAAAGGTCTGGGGTGGAGGGTGGGCAGGGCATGCCAGCTCGCAGGACCCGGTCGAGGTAGGCCAGAGCAGCGGGCAGTAAAGCGGCCCTCACCTCCTGACGTACACGCTGGAGAGTATGAGGTCTGGAGAGCCCCATGCGCCGAGCAAGTGTCAGGGGATCCAGCCAGTCTCCCCAGTCGTAGTCCAGGAGGTCTCCAACTCTGGTGACTTCTGCCAGGACCAACCTCTGGCGCACCAAGGGGGACTCCGCCACCTGCACATAGAGCTGGGGGTTGTGTAGCAGGGGCTCCGCAAGGAGATCTGCCCCCTCAGTGGCCGCCACGAACCTGGTCGCTGAGAACAGTTTCCAGGTCCAGAGGAGGTCCTTGTAGAAGACCGGCAGCCCGAAGAGATCTCGCAGAAGACCTCTCGGATGGAGATAAAGAAGCTGCCAGTCATATCGGAGCCCTCGGAAATGGCGCAGAAAGGAGTGCGCCAGTACGCTCCACGCAGGACTACCTGCCCTATAAAGGCAACTCTGCAGGGCCTGGAGGTGGAAGACATGGACCTGAGTGTGTAGGCACTTCAGGCCCTGCCCTCCCTCCTCCAGGGCAGGTGGAGGACCCCTGCAGAGACCCAGTGCAGTCGTGGCCAAAAGAACACCAGAATCGCCGTCTGGAGGTTGGCCAGGAAGCCCGGAGCTGGGACCAGGGTGTTAAGCCAGTACCAGAGCATGGACAGGACTAGCTGATTGAGCACCAGCGCTCTCCCTCGAAGGGAGAGGCACTGGAGTAGTCCTGTCCATTTCTGGAGCCGCTCTATCACCCTGCCCTCTAAATCATGCCAGTTCTCCGGCGGAGAGGGATGCGTGGCAGAAAGGTAAATGCCGAGATAGAGCAGCGGACCGGCGCTCCACTGGATGGCCTGAAGCGCGGGTGGGAGGGAGCTCACCTGCCACTGGTCCCCTACCTCCATGCCAGAGCTCTTGACCCAGTTGACCCGGGCAGAGGAAGCTGCTGAGTAGATGGCCTGGCAAGTCTCCAACTGCGCCAAGTTACCTGGGTCCTGGACCACGAGGATCACGTCGTCGGCGTATGCCAACAGGAGAGAAAGGGAGAAAAGATCTGTGTAGAAGGCCCTGGCCCTCCTGCACATCTCCACTGGATCCGTGATGTAGGTGCCGTCCTCTGCTAGAAGGCAGGTGACATGCTTCTTGGCCCCCCTCTTTCTCTCCAGGGCGTAGAAGAAGCAGGAGCCGCGATCCGTCTCCTGAAGGAGGCGGATTCGGGATAAAACAAAGGAACCCCGGACCTGATGGTTCTCGAGGACCTGGAGCTCCTCCCACTTCTCCCGACACGTTCCGTAGAGGGATGGATCCTCGGGGCTGGCGGCCAGACACCTCTCCAGGTCTAAGACCTCCCGTTCCAACTGCTCTATCGTCGCATCCCTCCATCAACAGGCGCCCCTGGTGTAGTCACGGTAGAAGAGCCGGGCACGCACCTTCCCCACATCCCACCACCGCTGCACCGAGGGAAAGGCATGCCGCTGCCCCCGCCAGGCCAGCCAGAACTCCCGGAAGGACGCCACAAAGCCGACATCCTCTAGCAAGCTGTTGTTAAAATGCCAATAGGCCGGCCCCGACATATCCACGCAGAGAGAGGCCGTCATGGTGGCTAGATAGTGATCCGAAACGGGGCCGGCTGGATTCTGCAGGAGTGGGTCCGTGAAAGGCGGAAGCATGACAAGTAGATGCGGTCCAACCTGGAGCAGTGCGACCGATGGGCCTCCACCCGGACAAAGGTGGATACAAACATATCATGTGGTTGTACATCGTCTGGGTGGTGGTCATACCAGACGTCCACCAGGGAGTGATGTTCATCTATCTCCCAAAGGACGTTCGCGGCGGCCGGGCACTGCTCAGTCCCCGAGCGGTCCCGCTCCTCGAGGGTGGTGTTAAAGTCCCCGCCCAGGACCAGGCACTCGTGAGGATCCAAGGAGCCGAGGAAGGCGGACGCCTGCTGATAGAAATGCAGCTGCTCCGGGCCTGATGTCAGGGCATAAATGTTAATGAGGCTGACGACGAGCCCCTCTATACGGACCCAGAGGTGCAGTAGGTAGCCCGGCACAGCCTCGGCAACCCCCAGCACCTCGGGCCATAGGTCGGGGGAGAACAGGATCACCACTCCAGCCGTACAAACTGTGAGATGGCTAAAGTAAACCCTGTTTCCCCATTCCAGCCACCAGCTATCTTCGGCGGCCAGATCCGTACGGGTCTCCTGCAGGAAAACTACAGAGTACCCCCCTTCCCGAAGGAAGGAGAGCACCTGGCACCTGCGAAGACCCATCCTACAGCCCCGGGTGTTTAACATTGCAAAGATGATGGGTGTCATGAGGAGGGCTGGGGGGGATCCTCGCCGGCAGGGACGCTCACAGTTCCTATTGGGCCATGCAGCAAATCGTGACCTACCCCATAGGTGAGCAAGGAGTCACGGAAGAGGCGGACCCGCTGGTAGGCTGCGGCGGCCTGCTTCCCGGTCCTTTTACCCTCCCCCATAAGGGCCCTCGGGGCCCGGAGGATTTGATGAAAATCCCCCCAATGCTGGCGAATGAGCTGTACCTTGTTGCGGGAGCCACGGACATCTTCAAGAAACTCCCGCAGCTCTTCTTGCGGCCTATGGGGGGGTGGGGTCACTGGTCCCTGGCTGTCCTCTGGCGGGGCCCCTGCCACAGCCCCGTGGCCCACAGACAGGCAGCCAAGGAGCAGACCCCAACATGGTGCCCAATGTGCCAGCACCACATGGCCTGCCTCAGACCCCGGCTCAATGGTGGGAGGCGGCGGAGGAAAGATAGCAGCCCCTAGTGTGTCAGGACAGGGAAACATGAAGGCTGCTCCCTGGGGATCATCCTCTGGAAAAGGGAAGGAGACGGCCCCAGGGGCAGCAATAGCATTGCAAGAGGTGGAGGGGATAGGGACGGGGTCAGCATCAGGGGCAGGGACGGGGTCAGGAACAGGGTCGGAGAAAGGGGCAGAGATGGGATCCTGGGCCCCAGTAGCCGGGCCGCCAGGAAGTGGCCCCTCTCGGTCTGGATCAGGGGTCTGGGGGGTGGGAAGGGGGCCCTCAGTGATGCCAGTCTCAGGCTCCATAGCGGGTGTGGCAGCCAAGACATCAGGAGGTGGACGACCTTCGGTGGGGCCCCCACCCAGAAAGGAGGTCGGTTGCCCTGCATCAATGAGGGATACCTGGCCGCGTCGCACTGGCCGTCGCCTCACTGGGCTCAGCGGCTGTCAGCGGGGTGCCATCTGCGGCTGGGCAGATGGAAGAGTCCAGGAGACCCTCGGAGGCGGGAGCGGAAGCAGCGGTTAGGGGGAGGGAGCATGGAGAAGGGGAGGCCGGGGTGAGGTCGCCCAGATCGAGGCCTGTCGGCAGAGGGTCGTCCTCCTGCTGGGTGACCAGGGTCAGACCCAGGGCCTCGATCTCCTCGTAGATGGAAGGGAGATCGCCTTCCACCACCCCGGGGTTCTTCTGCCAGCGCCCAAAGCGACGCTCGCCTCGGGGCTCGCAGGGGCTTCAGATGTTAAGGGGGCAGAAGGGGCTCCATTGGGGGCCTCCCTGGGAAGGGACTCCAGTGAAGGGGCGGCGCTTCTCTCCGGTGCTGCCACGTCTTCCCCAGATGGCACCGGTAGATGGAATACACCCGTGGGCAAGGCAAAAGGCTTGGCATCGGTGCCCCCCTTCCTGGTCTTCCAGGGGGCCTCTGCATTGGATGGAAGGAGCAGAGTACTTTGAAATGAGGGAACACAAGCGAATAAATCGAGACTAAATAAATACTGAATGACAATGTACTCATTACTATAAAAATAAATTCATCCATGTTCTCTGTACAGCACATTCATGGACACGAAGCCAAATGTTACTCTTCCTACCAGCTAGAGAAGGACTGTGTATCTACATGTTCGTAGTCTAGTAGTCCAGAGTGAGATCATGGCAGGCGTACGCAATTCATGATTTCATACACTGATAGTCAGCAAGAGCACCGACATGGAAGCGAAAAAAAGTGTAATCTTCTACATTGTTTCAATCTCAGAACGATTTCAACCACAATGCCATTGCTGGCATTATCCAGTTAACAACATGCATTGCTTGACATATTAAAGATGTCATCATGCAATTCTATGTGGATTGCAAACAGGATATACAGCGAATAGTGATGTTCACTAGAGTACTGCTGTGAGAGTGGGATCCCGCGGGTCCCACAGGACCCGGTGCCATATAGTGGGAGCAGGTAAAATGTACTTTGTTGCAGGCAGGATTGGGTGGGCAAAAAAACCAGACTGCGGTAATTTGCAGGAAAACACAATGCAAGTTTAGCTGCACTGGCTGTTTAAGTTGTCCTGATTATCGATCCCTTAGTTTGAGCCTCTTTTGAAAATGTATTCCTATCAAACACCTAGTGCTGTAAGCAGTTTTGCTGTTAAATATTTTTCAAAAAGCAGTAATAATCCTGACATATAAATAACTTGAATTATGTTTCCAAGTTCTAAAAACGGTGATGAAGTGGTTTAAAAAAATTCCAATTTTTAAAACTTACTTTTTATAATCATCACAAAAAATCTGCACCTTTTAAGGCAAAATTGTGGTGCAATTTGTTTTGACATTCTGTGTGATAAACACATGACAGCAGTTTGTCATAAATAGAATTTCAGCAACAATACTCAATTTTTCTTTAAAAAAAAGTTATTACTTAAATTTAAGTGAGGAATTGAAAGAGATTTGATGTCTTACAACAGATAAAGTATTTTACATGGTTTAAGCAAGATGCATTCTTAGCGGAAAAATTATGTTTGAATTCCAATATATATATTAACTGATTTTTACTCTTTAGTAGCATGGGGGAATATGAATGTCTTGCAGGATTTGCGGGATCTAAGGTTTTTGTGAGTGGGAGAGGGATAAAAATGCAAGAAACGGTACACTATTACAAACAGTGGCAGTATTACAGAGCAATGTATCTATGGCAATAGCTTGTATACAAGCACAAAGACGAATAATGTGGTAAAGGACATAAGGGATGGAATGAATGGGATCCTCCCTCTAGAAATAAGAAGTGTAATGTGAAAGCATGCCACTATTTTTGAGCAAAAGTTGTATTCTTGGTGGGAAAATGGTAAATTTTACACATAATTTACAATTAAATCAAATTACCACCTACATAGTAGCAGTGTCTGATGCTCAAATAGAATGGATATCCCCTATTGTAGCACTGGTTTTAATGAGGATTGTGTGTTATATTAAACAAATGATTAACTTCAAACAACGTATACCAACTTCTAATACATACACATTTGTTCCCTATATACACAACTACAGATCCATTAAATGGAAAAGGATCTAGTTAGTAGTGACACTCTCTTCTGAACTTAAACATATCATATGGTTGTACAGCATCATGACTGCAAACATATCCAATACTACGTTCTTCCATACAAGCTGCAAGTTCCAGTTTTTCATACACAGGTTTGTTTTATGGCCATAATCTGTGTTCCACTGGTTGCATCACACTTACTAGCATTTAATCCACTTTTGAAGGCACTCCGTTTGTTTTGAAATGAAGTGACACTGCCGTGGAGATCCACTACATTGCAATTTCACCCCTGTAGCTTTAAGTTGAAAACATTTAAGTGGCCTGTCAAATCAATAAGGAAAGCCAGGATGCTCATGCATGCGGCATCACTCATAAACATGTAGCTATTCTGCCTTTTCCCCTGGAAGTTTATGTAGATATTCTTCCAAGTGAACTCAAATTTCCCACAGCCTTCTTAGTACTTGCTCTCTGCTCAGACAACAGATGTGATTATGAACCCACAGGTCATCGTAATTGGCCGATACTTCTGAAAGAAAACTTTTGAACTTTGTGTTGCAGTGCTCGCTTGGACCAAAGGAAGTTGACAAGTTTAATCACCCTTGACATTATATTAGTCTCTTCAAAAGTGATTTGCAGAGGTTGTCAAGGAGCAAGCACTTAATTTGAACTATCATCAGTTTCCACCAATAAAAAATTGAGAGTATGTTCCTTTTTTAAAAAAATTATTTTCCACTGTATGCTCATAGGCTCATTTACACAGTCCTGACACAGTCAAGGAATTATGACATGATTGGAATAACAAAGACTTGGTGGGATAACTCACATGACTGGAGTAGTGTCATGGATGGGTATAAACTGTTCAGGAAGGACAGACATGGCAGAAAAAGTGGGGAAGTTGCACTGTATGTAAGGGAGCAGTATGACTGCTCAGAGCTCCAGTATGAAACTGCAGAAAAACCTGAGTGTCTCTGAATTAAGTTTAGAAGTGTGAGCAACAAGGGTGATGTCATGGTGGGAGTCTGCTACAGACCACCAGACCAGGGGGATGAGGTGGAAGAGGCCTTCTTCCAGCAACTAGTGGAAGTTACTAGATCGCAGGCCCTGGTTCTCATGGAAGACTTCAAGCACCCTGATATCTGCTGGGAGAGCAACACAGTGATGCACAGACAATCCAAGAAGTTTTTGGAAAGTGTAGGGGACAATTTCCTGGTGCAAGTGCTGGAGGAACCAACTAGGGGCAGAGCTCTTCTTGACCTGCTGCTCACAAACCGGGAAGAATTAGTAGGGGAAGCAAAAGTGGATGGGAACCTGGGTGGCAGTGACCATGAGATGGTCGAGTTCAGGATCCTGAGACAAGGAAGAAAAGAGAGCAGCAGAATACGGACCCTGGACTTCAGAAAAGCAGACTTTGACTCCCTCAGGGAACTGATGGGCAGGATCCCCTCAGAGAATAACATGAGGGGGAAAGGAGTCCAGGAGAGCTAGCTGTATTTTAAAGAATCCTTATTCAGGTTACAGGGACAAACATTCTGATATGTAGAAAGAATAGTAAATATGGCAGGCAACCAGCTTGGCTTAACAGTGAAATCCTTGCTGATATTAAACACAAAAAAGAAGCATACAAGAAGTGGAAGTTTGGACAAATGACCAGGGAGGAGTATAAATCAGGCATGCAGGAGTGAAATCAGGAAGGCGAAATCACACTTGGAGTTGCAGCTAGCAAGAGATGTTAAGAGTAACAAGAAGGGTTTCTTCAGGTACGTTAGCAACAAGAAGAAAGTCAAGGGAAGTGTGGGCCCCTTACAGAATGAGGGAGGCAACCTAGTGACAGAGGATGTGGAAAAAGCTAATGTACTCAATGCTTTTTTTTTGCCTCTGTCTTCACAAACAAGGTCAGCTCGCAAACTACTGCACTGGGCAGCACAGCATGGGGAAGAGGTGACCAGCCCTCTGTGGAGAAAGAAGTGGTTCAGGACTATTTAGAAAAGCTGGACTAGCACAAGTCCATGGGGCCAGATGTGCTGCATCCGAGAGTGCTAAAGGAGTTGGTGGATGTGACTGCAGAGCCATTGGCCATTGTCTTTGAAAACTCATGGCAATCGGGGGATGTCATAAATATAAATGGAAGGGTAAACACCTTTAAATCCCTCCTGGCCAGAGTAATCTTTCACCTGTAAAAGATTAAGAAGCTACGATAACCTCGCTGGCACCTGACCAAAATGACCAATGAGGAGACAAGATACTTTCAAAGCTGGAGGGGGCGGGGGGAAACAAAGGGTTCTCTCTGTCTGTGTGTTGCTTTTGCCGGGACCAGAGCAGGAATGCAGGTCAGAACTCTTGTAAAGGGCTAATAAGCAATCTAGTTAGATATGCGTTAGATTCTGTTTTGTTTAAATGGCTGATAAAATAAGCTGTGCTGAATGGAATGTATATTCCTGTTTTTGTGTCTTTTTGTAACTTAAGGTTTTGCCTAGAGGGATTCTCTATGTTTTGAATCTGATTACCCTGTAAGGTATTTACCATCCTGATTTTACAGAGGTGATTCTTTTACTTTTTCTTCAATTAAAATTCTTCTTTTAAGAACCTGATTGCTTTTTCATTGTTCTTAAGATCCAAGGGTTTGGGTCTGTGTTCACCTATGCAAATTGGTGAGGATTTTTATCAAGCCTTCCCCAGGAAAGGGGGTGTAGTGTTTGGGAGGATTTTGGGGGGAAAAGACGTTTCCAAGCGGGCTCTTTCCCTGTTATATATTTGTTAGACGCTTGGTGGTGGCAGCAATAAAGTCCAGGGGTAAAAGGTAAAATAGTTTGTACCTTGGGGAAGTTTTAACCTAAGCTGGTAAAAATAAGCTTAGGGAGTTTTTCATGCAGGTCCCCACATCTGTACCCTACAGTTCAGAGTGGGGAAGGAACCTTGACATGGTGTCAGAGCAGTGGGATTAACCTGAAATCATTTTGAGATTTTTTGAACCAGAAGCACAGATTTTAGAAAAGGACATTGTTTTTTTCCTTTGGGCTGCTCGAAAGCAGGTTTTAAGCTGAAAGCAGTTAGAGGTTTTTTTGTCTCTGCTTGGGGGGCCAGAGCAGAGACAAAAGGGAATTGTCTTTTGTGAGCTGGAGTTTTCTCTACCTAAAGGCAGGATAGTTAACCTCCTGAAGGGAAATTCACAAGTCTTCACAGACCTGAAGTTGTTTTTTAGCTAAGAGCAACTAGAGGGGTTTTCTGTCTATTTGCCTGAAGACAAAGGTGTTAGGGGTTTCTTTTGTTTTTTTTTAAGGATTTTTCTGTAGGCTGACAATCATTATCAGAGAACATAGGTATCCGGTTACAGCACAACCTATATATATATATTTTTTTTTTGACAAGCCAAGTTTTTTTGTTTGTTTGTTTGTTTGATTTCTAACTCTCGGGTGTGAAGTTAGTTAAAAACAGAGAGGCTAACATGACAGAAACCAAGGCACAACACAAATTGGAGTTAACCAGACTGGAGGCAGCGAAAGAGGCAGAAAAAGCCTTAAAGGCTGCCCACAGGAGAGCTATGGAGGCAAGGGAAAAAGAACTGGAGGAGAAGAAAAAAGAGAGGAAGCATGCACTGGAAATGGAGAAGGTAAGGGCTGAGCGGAATCTACTGGATAACCCTAACAATCCTTCCCCAACAATCCACAAATGGGAGCGACTATGTCTACAGTATGATGAATCCAGTGATATTGCTGAATATTTTCTCACCTTTGAGAGACTGTGCACTCTCCATAAAATTCCTGAAGCTCACAAGATGACCACATTGGTCGCAAAATTAACTGGAAGAGCTCTGGACATATTCAATAAGATGACTATTGATGAGGCTTCTGACTATAATAAGTTCAAGGATTTGGTTTTAAAGCAATTTCAAATTACATCTGAAACGTACAGAGTAAAATTTCGAACCCTTAAGAGAGGGCCTGGACTAAGTAATGTGGTTTATCTTATCCAGATGAAGGATCTGTTAGATAAATGAGTCCAAGGAAGCAGTGTCACTAGCTTTGACAGAATGTGTGATTTGATAGCTCAGGAGCAATTCCTGAATATGTCCAAGGAGGAAATAAAACAGTGTTTATGGGATAAGGAAATGGACTCAGCAGAAAATCTTGCTTCTTATGCTGATCGATACGAGCAGTCCCAGACCGCCAGAGAGGCGGGGCAAGCCAGAACAAAACGGGTGGAGGGAGGAGAGAGGAACGACCCTGGTTGCAGTTGGAGTGGATACCAAATGGGACACCCTCAGACCACACCATACTACCGGGGACAGCCCAAGGCCCAACTACACACCAAGGAATACTCCAGACACCTTATCATCCTGCCACACCGTTCCTCAGCAACCCACCTCGCCCCAGTGACCCGTCAGCTGGATGATGTTTTAAATGTAACGAGCCGGGGCATGTGAAGGCCAACTGCCCCAAGAACCCCAACAGATTACAGTTCATTGCACCGGAATCACACCCGAGGTCCTCAGGCCCAGATACCTCCCAGATACCCTTGGAGTGGAGGGAAACTGTGAGTGTGGGCGGGAAGAAGGTCACCACATGGAGGGACACCGGAGCACAAGTGTCGGCTATCCATGCTTCCTTACTGGACCCCAATTTAACTGACCCAGAGATCCAAGTGACAATTCAACCCTTCAAGTCCAACTCTTTCAATTTGCCTACAGCCAAGTTGCCTGTCCAGTACAAGAGCTGGCCAGGAACGTGGACTTTTGCAGTATATGATGATTATCCCATCCCCATGCTGTTGGGGGAAGACTTGGCCAATCATGTGAAGCTCGCCAAGAGGGTAGGAATGGTCACCCGCAGCCAGGCTAAGCAAGCCGTCGCACCTAGCTCTGTTCCAGAAACTTCTACCAGAACCCGGTCAGAAGTGATGGAACAGCAGTAGTGGATCCAGTCCCAGAGACCCAGATGGAACCAGTCCCAGAACCAGAACCAGCAGAACAACCAGCACCAGACCCATTGCCAACACTGAATCCAGTACTTGCAACCCCAACACCAGAGGGCCCCACCAAACCTGAACTGGCAGCAGCCAATAACCCTACACAAGAGGCTCAGCCGGAGCCTGCACCCCAACATAGTGCACCAGCGGAGAGTGGTTCACAGTCAACGGAAACAGCCCCATCCCCTACATCGCTTCCAGAGGGACCAAGCATAGGTCCACAATCCAATGAGGAACTGATGTCTCCAGCATCAAGGGAACAGTTCCAGACTGAACAGGAAGCAGATGAACGCCTCCAGAGAGCTTGGACGGTGGCATGGAGCAACCCACCACCTCTCAGCTCTTCTAATCGATCCAGGTTTGTTGTAGAAAGAGGACTTTTATACAAGGAAACTCTTTCTGGTGGACACCAGGAAGACTGGCATCCTCAGAGACAGTTGGTAGTTCCAACTAAGTACCAGGTCAAGCTCTTGAGCTTAACCCACGATCATCCTAGTGGACATGCTGAGGTGAACAGGACCAAAGACCGTTTGGGGAGGTCATTCCACTGGAAGGGAATGGGCAAGGATGTTTCTACCTATGTCCGGTCTTATGAGGTATGCCAAAGAGTGGGAAAACCCCAAAACCAGATCAAAGCCCCTCTCCAGACACTCCCCATCATTGAGATTCCATTTCAGCGAGTAGCTGTGGATATTCTGGGTCCTTTTCTGAAAAAGACATCCAGAGGAAAGCAGTACTTACTGACTTCCATGGATTTTGCCACCCAATGGCCGGAAGCAGTAGCTCTAAGCAACACCAGGGCTAAAAGTGTGTGCCAGGCCCTAGCAGACATTTTTGACAGGGGAGGTTGGCCCTCCAACATCCTCACAGATGCAGGAACTAATTTCCTGGCAGGAACTATGGAAAGCCTTTGGGAAGTTCATGGGGTGAATCACTTGGTTGCCACCCCTTACCATCATCAAACAAATGGCCTGGTGGAGAAATTTAATGGGACTTTGGGGGCCATGATACGTAAATTCGTAAATGAGCACTCCAATGATTGGGACCTAGTGTTGCAGCACTTGCTTTTTGCCTACAGAGCTGTATCACATCCCAGTTTAGGGTTTTCACCATTTGAACTTGTATATGGCCACGAGGTTAAGGGGCCATTACAGTTGGTGAAGCAGCAATGGGAGGGGTTTACACCTTCTCCAGGAACTAACATTTTGGACTTTGTAACCAACCTACAAAACACCCTCCGAACCTCTTTAGCCCTTGCTAAAGAAAACCTAAAGGATGCTCAAAAAGAGCAAAAAGCCTGGTATAATAAACATGCCAGAGAGCGTTCCTTCAAAGTAGGGGACCAGGTCATGGTCTTAAAGGCGCTTCAGCCCATAAAATGGAAGCGTTGTGGGAAGGGCCATTCATGGTCCAGGAGCACCTGGGAGCTGTTAATTATATTATAGCCTTCCCCACCTCCAACCAAAAGCCTAAGGTGTACCATACTAATTCTCTAAAGCCCTTTTATTCCAGAGAATTAAAGGTTTGTCAGTTTACAGCCCACGGAGGAGATGACGATGAGTGGCCTGAAGGTGTCTACTACGAAGGGCAAAGTGCTGGTGGCGTGGAAGAGGTGAACCTCTCTATGACCCTTGGGCATATGCACCAACAGCAGATCAAGGAGCTGTGCACTAGCTACACCCCGATGTTCTCAGCCACCCCAGGACTGACTGAACGGGCATGCCACTCCATTGACACAGGTAATGCTCACCCAATTAAAGTCCAACCTTACCGGGTGACTCCTCAAGCTAAAACTGCTATAGAACAGGAGATCCAGGATACGCTACAAATAAAAGTAATCCGCCCCTCTGGCAGTGCATGGGCATCTCCAGTGGTTCTAGTTCCCAAACCAGATGGGGAGATATGTTTTTGCGTGGACTACGGTAAGCTAAATGCTGTAACTCGCCCAGACAACTATTCAGTGCCACGCACAGATGAACTATTAGAGAAACTGGGACGGGCCCAGTTCATCTCTACCTTGAACTTAACCAGGTACCACTAGATGAATCTGCCAAGGAAAGGTCAGCCTTCACCACACATCGGGCTGTATGAATTTAATGTACTCCCTTTCGGGCTGCAGAATGCACCCGCTACCTTCCAAAGACTTGTAGACGGTCTCCTAGCGGGATTAGGACAACATGCAGTCGCCTACCTTGACGATGTGGCCATATTTTCGGATTCCTGGGCAGAACACCTGGAACAACTACATAAAATCTTCGAGTGCATAAGGGAGGCGGGACTAACTGTTAAGGCTAAGAAGTGTCAAATAGGCCTAAAGAGAGTGACTTACCTTGGACACCAGGTGGGTCAAGGAACTATCAACCCCCTTCAGGCCAAAGTGGATGCTATCCAAAAGTGGCCTGTCCCAAAGTCAAAGAAACATGTCCAAACCTTCTTAGGCTTCGCCGGTTATTACAGGCGATTTGTACCGCAATACAGCCAAATCGCCACCCCACTGACAGACCTAACCAAAAAGAAACAGCCAAATGCCGTTCAGTGGACCGAAGAGTATCAGAAGGCCTTTAACCAGCTTAAAGAGACAGTCATGTCTGACCCTGTACTAAGGGCCCCAGACTTTGACAAACCGTTCCTAGTAACCACATATGCGTCCGAGCGTGGCGTGGGAGCAGTTTTAATGCAGGAAGGATAGGATCAAGAATTCCACCCTGTAGTGTTTCTCAGCAAGAAGCTGTCTGAGAGGGAAAGCAACTGGTCAGTCAGTGAAAAAGAATGTTATGCCATTGTCTACGCTCTGGAAAAGCTATGCCCATATGTTTGGGGATGGTGTTTCCACCTGCAAACCAACCATGCTGCGCTACAGTGACTTCATACAGCCACGGGAAATAACAAAAAACTTATTCGGTGGAGTTTAGCTCTCCAAGATTTTGATTTTGACATCCAACACATCTCAGGAGCTTCTAACGAAGTGGCTGATGCACTCTCCCGTGAAAGTTTCCCAGAATCAACTGGTTAAGATCGTCCTTGAGATGTGGAAAATATTGTTAGTCTTTATATACTTCGTAGTATATTTAGAGGTGCATGTATCTTATTAACTCTGTTTTCTCCTAGAGCTCTAGGAAGAAATCACAGCCAGCATTTCACCCTATCTGTGATTTGGGGGGCGTGTCATAAATATAAAGGGAAGGGTAAACACCTTTAAATCCCTCCTGGCCAGAGGAAAAACCCTTTCACCTGTAAAAGATTAAGAAGCTACGATAACCTCGCTGGCACCTGACCAAAATGACCAATGAGGAGACAAGATACTTTCAAAGCTGGAGGGGGTGGGGGGAAACAAAGGGTTCTCTCTGTCTGTGTGTTGCTTTTGCCGGGACCAGAGCAGGAATGCAGGTCAGAACTCTTGTAAAGGGCTAATAAGCTATATAGTTAGATATGCGTTAGATTCTGTTTTGTTTAAATGGCTGATAAAATAAGCTGTGCTGAATGGAATGTATATTCCTGTTTTTGTGTCTTTTTGTAACTTAAGGTTTTGCCTAGAGGGATTCTCTATGTTTTGAATCTGATTACCCTGTAAGGTATTTACCATCCTGATTTTACAGAGGTGATTCTTTTACTTTTTCTTCAATTAAAATTCTTCTTTTAAGAACCTGATTGCTTTTTCATTGTTCTTAAGATCCAAGGGTTTGGGTCTGTGTTCACCTATGCAAATTGGTGAGGATTTTTATCAAGCCTTCCCCAGGAAAGGGGGTGTAGTGTTTGGGAGGATTTTGGGGGGAAAGACATTTCCAAGTGGGCTCTTTCCCTGTTATATATTTGTTAGACGCTTGGTGGTGGCAGCAATAAAGTCCAAGGGCAAAAGGTAAAATAGTTTGTACCTTGGGGAAGTTTTAACCTAAGCTGGTAAAAATAAGCTTAGGGGGTTTTTCATGCAGGTCCCCACATCTGTACCCTAGAGTTCAGAGTGGGGAAGGAACCTTGACACGTCCCGGACGACTGGAAAAAGGCTAATGTAGTGTCAATCTTTAAAAAAGAGAAGGAAGAGGATCCAGGGAACTACAGGCCAATCAGCTTCACCTCAGTCCCTGGAAAAATCATAGAGCAGGTCCTCAAGGAATCAATTCTGAAGCACTTAGAGGAAAGAAAAGTGATCAGGAACAGTCAGCATGGATTCACCAAGGGCAAGTCATGCCTGACTAATCTAATTGCCTTCTATGATGAGATTACTGGCTCTGTGGATGAGGGGAAAGCAGTGGACATGTTATTACTTGACTTTAGCAAAACTTTTGACACGGTCTCCCACAGTATTCTTGCCAGCAAGTTAAAGAAGTATGGGCTGGATGAATGGACTATAAGGTGGATAGAAAGCTGGCTAGATCGTCGGATTCAACAGGTAGTGATCAATGGCTCCAGGTCTAATTGGCAGCCGCTATCAAGCGGAATGCCCCAAGGGTCGGTCCTGGGGCTGGTTTTGTTCAATATCTTCATTAATGATCTGGAGGATGGCGTGGACTGCACCCTCAGCAAGTTTGCAGATGACACTAAACTGGGAGGAGTGGTAGATATGCTGGAGGGTAGGGATAGGATACAGAGGGACCTAGACAACTTAGAAGATTGGGCCAAAAGAAATTTGATGAGGTTCAACAAGGACAAGTGCAAAGTCCCGCACTTAGGACGGAAGAATCCCATGCACTGCTACAGACTAGGGACCGAATGGCTAGGCAGCAGTTCTGCAGAAAAGGACCTAGGGGTTACAGTGGACGAGAAGCTGGGTATGAGTCGACAGTGTGCCCTTGTTGCGAAGACAGCTAACGGCACTTTGGGCTGTATAAGTAGGGGCAGTGCCAGCAGATCAAGGGACATGATCATTCCCCTCTATTCAACATTGGTGAGGCCTCATCTGGAGGGATAGGATACAGAGGGACCTAGACAAATTAGAGGATTGGGCCAAAAGAAATCTGTGTACTGTGTCCAGTTTTGGGGCCCACACTACAAGGAGGATGTGGAAAAATTGGAAAGTGTCCAATGGAGGACAACAAAAATGATTAAGGGACTGGAACACATGACTTATGAGGAGAGGCTGAGGGAACTGGTTTGTTTAGTCTGCGGAATAGAAGAATGAGGGGGGATTTGATAGCTGCTTTCAACTACCTGAAAGGGGGTTCCAAAGAGGATGGATCTAGACTGTTCTCAGTGGTAGCAGATGACAGAACAAGGAGTAATGGTCTCAAGTTGCAGTGGGGGAGGTTTAGGTTGGATATTAGGAAAAACTTTTTCACTAGGAGGGTGGTGAAGCACTGGAATGTGTTTCCTAGGGAGGTGGTGGAATCTCCTTCCTTTGAGGTTTTTAAGGTCAGGCTTGACAAAGCCCTGGCTGGGATGATTTAGTTGGGGATTGGTCCTGCTTTGAGCAGGGGGTTGGACTAGATGATCTCCTGAGGTCCCTTCCAACCCTGATATTCTATGATTCTATGATACACTTGAAAGCTATAGTCCATCCATTTCCCGATGCAGCTAAGCTGCCGGGACACTGCAGACGTGAATCAGATGGCATCATCTCTGAACAGGCTTCTTCAAAATTTCCAGCAGAGGTTCCAAAAATTTAAAAGTGTTGAAGACATCTTCCTGTTTGTAAAGAACCCATTCATGGTACAAGCAAATGGCACTTGGTGCGATCAAGCAAAAGCATCCTTTCCCGATGCTGAAAAAGCAAAACTACAGCTGGAGCTTACTTATTTACAAGTGGACGAAGTGCTTAAGATGCAGCACACTGAAGCCACATCTGAAACTTTCTTGACAACCCTTGTGCTGGATTCCAAGTATTCACACTTGAGGAAGGTGGCATTTAACATCTTGACTATGTTTGGCTCAACAAACGTGAGTCAGCAGTCTCATAAATGAGCATTACATTGCATAATCACTCAGTTTTGACTGATAATCATCTATGCAATTGCCTCTGTACTGCCTTGACTGAACTCTCCAAACTTCAAGGCCCTTGTTGATACAAGAGGTGTTTAGCTGCTCTATGCTCTGTAAGAAAAGCAGCACCAAGAACAGCACCCAGCCATGCAGCTGAAAGCACACAGAGAGGGACAGAAAACATAAAATTCACCTACCCCAGTTAGCTTAACAAAAGTGGTGATAGTATCATAATGTCTAAACATGCAGTTTTAAGGCTTTTGATAAGTAATAAATAGTGATAGTTTAGAGCGCGTTTTCCAAAATGGTGGCCACAATTTTATATCAGAAAAATTAAAAGGAGGACTCAGGCTGAACTGATCAATAGCAGAAAGGTACCTGGAGTGAAATAAAGTTCAGCAGGGTGAGGCTAAGTTCACTCCAAAATACCTGAAGAGAGGGGTCAGTCACGTGAGGAGGAGGTTCTCCGTCAGGTCTGGCTCAAATGACAGGTAAAGCTGCTTGGCTTAATAGATATCACACAGGGAGGAACTAGCATTGAGAAAGTAACTGATCATAGGGTTACCATACGTCCATATTTTCCCAGACACCTCTGGCTTTTTGGTTCTTAAATCGCCGTCTGAGAGGAATTTTTAAATATCTAAAAACCATTATTGCCATTATTATTTTTCCCCAAAGAAGAGTTGATCATTCAAGAAAGAGAGTGAATGTTGATCACTCAAGAGAGTGCCCGCTTTTTCCTCCTAGCTCCCAGCGCTTGCGCCGCAAAGCGGCTGGGAGGGAGAGAAAAGGAGGGGAAACGCGGCACGCTCAGGGGAGGAGGCGAGGCCGGGATTTGGGAAAGGGGTCCAATGGGGCAGGGAGGGGGGAGAGTTGGAGCAGGGCCGGAGGTGGAGGGGCGCAAGCAGCCACCGGCACCGGGGAAAGTTGGCGCCTAGCCCTATGGTTCCAGACAGGTCTGATCATTTCTCCATAGTGGTGATAGTGCAACGTCAACAATTTCAGTGTCTTTTCTGAGTTCGTACCGTGCGTGATAGTGCTTCCTCAAAAGCTCTTTATTTCATATTTTATTTTACTACCCCCAAACCCAATGCAAAAACGAAAGTGTAAATTCACAGCAGAACTAAAGACGAAATTCCCATGTTTCCAAAGTGGTGGAGAAGAGTGGGAAGCTGAGTTCTTGGTATGTAGACCTGGTACTTACGTCTCTGTGAAAAGTAAAGGCGCTAATGATTTACAAACTCAGGTGGACTCAGACAAGCACAAAAAAGCAGTTCTAGGAGAGAGCTCGTCAACAAAATTGACAGATTAGTTTGTAAAACCAGGCAGCGAACCAGAGGACGCTGTTACTGCAGCAGAGGCTGCTTTTGCATTTCACACCGTTAAGCATCGTGATCGCTTTAAGTCAATGCATTGCACATCTGTCTTGTTGAAGAAGACATTCCCTGATTCTGAAGTAGCACAGAAATTTTCAAATGCTAAAACCAAGACAGATGCAATTGTTACTTCTGTGCTTGCATCGCATTCTGTTGATGGTGTTCTGAAAACGTTTGAAGAAAATGACATAGCTTACTGTGGAGTTGCTACAGATGGAAGCAATCACGGTTCAGTGAAAATATTTCCAGTAATTATTCAGTATATCGACAGGAAGAATGGCGGTTTGCAGTCAAAATTGACTGAGGTCCAGAACACACCTAATGAGACTGCCGACACGATTGCTCATTATGTAAAAGAAACGCCTGAAAAAAATTATTTGTTTGAGAACTGTATTGCATTTACAGGTGACAACTGCAATACAGTGTTTGGAGGACTCCAGCGTGATGAAGATGGGAAGAATGTGTTTGCAAACTTAAAGAAGTTGTTGCAGAAGAGAACATTAATTGGTGTTGGTTGCCCAGCACAGATTTTGAACAACTGTGTTCACCATGCAGCAGAAAGAATGAACGTTGACATTGAGAACATTATTTTTAAAATGTACCGGTACTTTCACATCTACACTGTCCGAACTGAGCGGCTGAAGAAGTACTGTGAGTTTGTTGATGCTGAATACAGAAAGCTCCTTTCTCATAGCAAGACATGATGGCTGTCATTATTTCCAGGCATTACAAGGCTGATACAGATGTTTCCGGCCTTGAAGTCATTCTTTTTGTCACAGGACAAACCACCCACAGTGCTTAAGACATTTTCTGAGTATGAATTAAGTGAGATTTACCTCTGGCACATGCATTCACTCATAAGTGTATTCCAAACTTACATCCCAGAAATCAAAAGGGAAAGCAATTCTGTCGTGGAAGTGCTGAAAAGTTTGAACTTGGTTCACACTATCCTTCTTGAACGCAAGACTCACAACTTTATGTCCCTGAAAGTTAAGGGACTACTGGCACAAAAGTGCATGGAAGAAATTGATGAAGAGTGTGACAAAATCTGTGCTGAAGTAGATAATATGTACAGCAGATGCTTAGAATATTTGGAGAAGTGGCTTAGACCCCTGGAAGACTTATCTTGTTTCACGAGAATTACCCTGAGTGAGACAACGAATTGGAGTGATGTGGAACCTTGTATCAAGTACCTGATCAATAAGAGAGTGCAAATTGATGACGTGTTTTGATCAGGTCAGCAACCTGAAGAAGTTTACGGAAAGTTGCAACAGTGATGAAGAGTTCAGTAATGTGCTAGCACACCAGAAGTGGACCAAATATTTTGAGAAATCCAAAAACATTGAGTGTCATTCAGAACTGTTAAAGATTGCACAGTTCTTCTTTGCTATTCCTTCTCACAATGCATGTAGAGTGAATTTTTTCACTGATGCAGTCAGTGGACAAAGGAAAGGAACAACTTGAATGTTGAGTCGCTGAAAGGAATTTACTTGTACAGTACAACTTCAGACAAACTTCTTGTAAAGACTTTCATGCCTTCTTAAAGAGCAATCAACCACTGCTGAGAAAAATGCGATCTACAGAGAAGTATGTGTGGGCACACGAGGAGAAAGAAAACTGAAGAACTGGTGAAAGGAAAGGACTCATTACATATAAAGAAGTACAGTAAACTCTAAATAATTAACTTTAACTTTTGAGGCCATATCACTTTTTCTTATATATACTCAGTATAGACGACATGTAGCGCCCAGCATATATAGCAGTATAATAACACATTCATACAACGCGAGTTGGTAGATAATCGTGCAAATCCCCCCCCCCGGAGTGTCCTCTTTTTTGAATGTTCAAATATGGTAACCTTAACTGATCAGAAAGGATCAAAAATCTTATATAAGGCAGAGAACTAACAGGCTTGGGTATGGGTGTGTGAGCGAAGCAGAAGAACAGCAGAGCAAAGGACCAGCAGGAGCGTGGATGTGGAACAGACAGAGGAGCATTTGACAGAACAAAAGGACCCATAAGACAAATCAGAGAGATTTTAAGGAGAGTAAATAGAACCATTTTAAAATCCAGAGGATGTCAGTGTAGGATTGTAAATAAAGTTGGATATCTGCATCTGAATGGATTTTTACCCGACCCATTCTATGATTGCCTGATCACCACTCATAGAATGTTTAGTCATGTATTTTAATATGCAATGTTTTAATGCTGTCTTATACATATATATATATAAGGGTTCTGTATGTTATATTGTAATAGGTTTGGTACTATATTGTAACATTGTATTAAGGCTTTATATGTGCTTGTATTTCATTTGACCAAATCCAACTTGTTGTGCTTTGACTTATAATCACTTAAAATCTATCTTTTGTAGTTAATACATTTGTTTGTTTATTCTACCTGAAGCAGTGCATTTGGCTTGAAGCGTGTCAGACTCTCCCCGTGGCATAACAACCCTGGTACATATCAATTTCTTTGTTAAATTGACAAAGTCATATAAGCTTGAAGCGTCCAGTGGGCATAACTGGACACTGCAAGACGGAGGTTCCAAGGGTTGTGTTTGGGACCAGAGATATTGGCTAGTGTCATTCAGTTGCACAATCCAAGCAGCAGCTGGCGAAAAGTGCTCACTCACGGAGTTGGGAGCAGCTTACATGCTAGAGGCTGTGCGTGAACAGCCCGGTTGTGGGGGTTCTCACAGCAGAGCAGGGTAAGGCTGGCTCCCAGAGTTGAGGACTGGAGTGACCTAGCAGATCACTGGTCCAGATAATACCAGAGGAACGTCACACCCTTCTAAAGAGATTTTGCTTTACTTTTTGTACAGATAGCGACCACCAACTTCTCTCCCTAATGAATGATAATCTCCCTTTTTGAGAGAGAATTTTATTTCTGATGGGTGAGGATTACCTGTTTGGAACAACATGGTTGTAAGACTAAAATGGACCCCAGACATTCGTGACACATTATCTAGGAGACTGGAAGACTCTTAGATTTTTCAGAGATGTAATAATTATGTCCGACAATTCCTCTCAAATTTGTGAATGATATAAGTTGCTGGTAAAATCCTTACAATTGCTTGTCTCTAAACAAATTGATTTTGGTTTTAATTATCCCAAAAATGCTTTCAAAGATAAGCGTACTTGGTTTGATGAGGACTGTGTGAAGGAAAAGTCTACTCTAGCACATAAAGCTAATAGGTAAGATGCAGTCCCTCTCCTAACTTACTTCCTAATTTAGTAGCCACCAGAAGAGGATATAAAAAATTATATCAAAAGATCAAGAATAATTTAGATCCTAGTGGAAGGATTTTGAAGCAGCAGCTAAAGTAAAACATTTTTCCACATTTTGGAAGATGGTGGCCTCAAGCTCTGGCAGATCCAGCTGAGGATCCCCATACTAATGACTGAGCACATTTTGGCCAGGTCTTTAATGATTCTCCCTGTCCAATTTTTTAAATCTAATTCTACTATACTTGATGTAATGAGGAATCCTCTCTTTGATTTACCGCTCTGTCTTCCAGTAATGTACAATAAAATTCAGTCAGTTATTTTAGCCCAACAACAGAAAAAAGCTCCAAAGGAGGATTTCCTCTTTCTGAAGTTTTTTGGAAGAATCTTGATTGGTGGTAGACATTCATGGCTAAATTATTTACTGTCATGAATCACACTGGATGGATTCTATCTGGCCTGAAGTCTAGTATCGTAATTCCTATTTTTAAAAGGGGGGACAGAAAGAATCCTGCTTCATAGAGACCTACGAGTCTGGTAGATGTGGCACAGAAAATTTATTCCAGATTTTTACTATCTAAACTTTAAATATGGATTTTAGACACTAATTTACCACATTAGAGCAGTCCGGCTTTAGGGCTGGTAGAGCCACAATTGACAAGAGTTTTATCTTATATGATTTATAAATATAATCTAGTGCTCTTAACCACAGTATACAGTGTATGCTGTTTTCATAGATCTAAAGATGGCATTTGATGCTATTAACCGAGAAACTTTGGGCAGAACTAAGAAGGATGCGTATTGATCTAAGACTTTTGTATATTCTAGAGGCTCTGCTTCAGGGCAATATGACAAATGTAAGAACTAAAGTCAATGGAGACTGTAGTAACATTTTCCCTTACTTTTCTAGCATGTCTTTTTAATTTATGTATTAATGATTTGGTGGATATTTTAAAGATAGATAATTTCCTGATGGTCTGACATGAAAGTCCTTTACCACTGCATAGGTTGCCTCTGCACTGAACTGATCCAGGCCTATCAAACTAAAACTAGTGAGGGAGATTTCAGTGAAGGATGAGATTAAGTTTCCCATAGAATCAATACCAAAAAAAAATCTTTTGTAATAGAGAATTACTTTAAAAGTCACATTCTAATTAATGTCAAGTGAGGGAATTGGCCTCCCACTAAGAATTTGCAGATCTAAGGATCAGGCCAAGTACAAAAATGGGGTGGGGGCACATGAGAAACTGCTTCACTTTTAAGTGCTACTACAAATTAATTATGTAAGTATCAATAAAAACAAATGTTACGTGCTTTCCTAGAGGAAAGAACAATCGGACGCAGTTCCAGAATGAGAGAACACTAATTGATGGGAACACATTCAGTTGAGGTGCATAGTGGGTAGTCAATGGAATTTGCTTAAAGCACAAATTCTCTAGTTGGTTGATTAAATGGGAGGTATCTGTACAGAACAGTAGTTATTCTGCTTATTAAGCCCAGTTGGCAGGATTTTCTAGCACCAGGAAAAGGTATAAAATTAACACCCCTAAATGGAAAACAAACAAGAACTTTAAAAACAAAATGGAAATAGCAAGTGGTACTGATTGGTTTGCTTGAATGTTGTGCCCTCTGACCACCCTTCATCTATTTTGAATCTTTAGATTGTAAACTCTTCTGAGTAAGGAAAATGTTATCCTAATTGTTTGTCAGCACAAAGAGGCCCCAATGTGGATTTGCACCATTGGTTGCTACTGCTACATAAATAATCAAATGTGCAAATGATAGCAGACCAGCAGCATGCAAGCAGTGTGTAAAATACTTGTAACATAGCAGCTGGTAGTTATATGCACTACTGCTGTCTATGGGTTGGAATCAGCCCCACTCAACATTTATCAGACATGTTCCTTGACAGAAGCCTGAAAAACAGGATATTAAATTCTATTACTCCTAACAGCTAATAATGAACACAGGATCATAGAAGTTATAGATGAAAGGCTCTTACTGTTGCCTTCTCTCATGATTTTGTCATGAGTCTCAATAATTATTTTCCTTTAAGCCCCAGCTCCTAGAGTCAAGTAGGATGTGATAATTTCAACCTTCCTTCTTAAATAATATATATATATAACTCTCATGGCTGTGGAGAAAACTTCAAAATGTGATCCCAGTACATCCTAGAGGCTCAAAAAGCAGAAGGCAAATTTAAGCACACCAAATCTATTTTTCAAACATAATCTCATGCCTTAAAAGCCAATCTTATGATTGGTTTCAGAGAGGTAGCCGTGTTAGCCTGTAGCAGCAAAAAGAACGAGGAGGAGGTCTCTAAGGTGCCACAAG
Source organism: Chelonia mydas (assembly GCF_015237465.2). Taxonomy (NCBI): domain Eukaryota; kingdom Metazoa; phylum Chordata; order Testudines; family Cheloniidae; genus Chelonia; species Chelonia mydas. The sequence continues at coordinate 257,986,684 of NC_057850.1, forward strand.
TACTCCTCGCATTAATCTTATGATCGTGAGCCTGACATGATGACTGAACATTTGGGGTTGGCAACCCTGGGACCCGTTCCTTTCCGCACACTAGACAGCGCCCATTTAAGAAAAATGGGCCTCCACCTGGACAGCAAAATCACTAGCTTCCAATGAAATGAGCTGTAGCTCACGAAAGCTCATGCTCAAATAAATTGGTTAGTCTCTAAGGTGCCACAAGTCCTCCTTTTCTTTTAGCTTCCCCCAGTGTCCCACCCCAAATCCCCCTATTCCAGCGGAAGGTGGAGGGCCCTATCCCCAGCCCTGGAACGTCTATAACCGGAGCGGCCGTTCAGACACGACAGGGACAGCGCGGGGCAGGCGGCCAGGCCTTCGATACAGCCTTCACTGAAGCGCCGCGCCTCGCCCAGGGGGGTTGCACGGGCCCTGCCTCGGGCCTGCGGCGTGCCAGAGCTTTGGGGCGGGCCGAATTGGACACTCGCCCCCCTCCCTGCCCAAGACAGGGGCGGGAGCGACACCCCGCCCCCCGGCCTGGGGCCACGTAGGCCCCCAGCAGCCCCGCCACGCAGAAGCAGCCCTGGCAACCCCCTCAGCAGAAGATGCCGAGCGCCGATCCCGATGCCCGCGAGGGGAGCTGCCCCCCTTCCCCCAGGCGCCCCCAGCGCCATCTGAGAGGGCTGCTGCTGCTACCCCGGCCAAGCCCCTGCCTCCACCCCGCCCAAAATGGCGCCGGCGCAGAGCGGCCCGCCCCCGAATCCCTCCGCGCCCAACTCCCGCCCACGCCCAGGCGGCGCCCGGAAATACCCTCGCCCGCCGCCGCCCTCAGTGAAGATGGCGCCCGTGGCGTGGCTCTCCCACCCCCGGCAGCCAATGGGCGCGGCGGAGGAGCGTCGCGGGGGTAGTGACGCGGCCGGCCCGCGCCCCTCACGCGCGCTCTGTCTCTCTCCCCGGGCGCGGACGGGCGAGGTCAGCTCGGCGGGGCTGGCGGTTGCTGGGGCGGGGGGCGGTGAGTGGCTGGCGGCCGGGCCCCGGAGGCCTCCCTGGCTCTGGGGAGGGGCGGCGGACCGGACCGGGCCAGTCACGGCGCCGGGAAGAGGGGTGGTCCCCCGCCCCCTCCCCCTCCCCTCCCCCGCGTGCCGGCCCGGATCCGTGTCCCGCCGCGCCTGGGGCTGTTCCGGCTCCCGGCCGGGGGCGGGGGGTGTATCCGGGCCGCAGGGGGGCCTGGGCTAGAAATCGGGGGGCCCCGGGCTGTGGCCGAGCCGGTTCCCTTCTCCGCCCGGCGCCCGCCCTGCGTGCCGGGCCCTGGGCCTCGCCCTGGTGACATTGACCTGCCCCCGGCTCCCTCCCTGTCTCGGCCTGAGCGGCTCCTCGCGGGCTGGGCCTCCCCGGCTGCCTCCCCGTCGCGCCGCTGGGCCGCTCGGGGGTGCGGTCTGCGCCCCCACACCGCTGCGCCGGGAGAAGCCCCGAGGGCGGGCACCCGTTATCCGGGGGAGAGCAGAGCTTCCCCCCTGGAGCTGGGGTGATTTGTGGGTAAATAACGTGTAGGGCTCCCTACGCTGGCAAAGCGCCCCTCGTGCAGAGGTGGCCTCGGCGGGACGCTAGTCCGTAGGAGCCGGGAAGCCGGCGATCCAGTGCAGACAAGGGGCGTGGGGTGGGGTGTGGGGGGTCCATCAGAGCTGGGCCTCGTGTCCCTCCATGTGCTGCTGCTGCCCCAGAGGAGCTGGCCTGTGGGTCGGGGGAGAAGAGGCCCGTTCTCGGTGATTTCACAACTGGCTTCGGCAGGACTAGGAGAGGCTACCCAGAAGTAGCATCCGCGTTTTGTGCCTGCAGGGTGCATGTCACGGAGCAGGGTACTTACATGAGCGGGCTCAGAGCCAAACCGTACAGCAGTACTGTGGCAGTGTTCAGGTATTGCCGCGATTGATAGGAAGTAGATACAATCCTATGATGTCAGTGGTCGCAAATGGGAGTTAATACCAACCTTCGATTTTCACGGTAACTTCTAAGCGGCAGTTTTAAATTTTCATGGGTTCCCCCTCCCCACAATTGCTCTCGATTTCAACTAAGTTACTGATAATGTGCCTAAGACTTAGGCTGATGGTTGTGAATAAATGAGTGAAAGTGGAAGGAAGTGTTTCTTGCGGGCCCAGACCTTAGTGATGCTATATAAATATCACGAACGAATGTAAAACAAACAGGGCTGAAATTCATTGACAGTTCCCAACATGAGACTACACTTTATCTTCTAGAGCAGTTGAGTGTCCGTAAGGCCTTGTCTACGCTTGCGGCAGCACATGGGGTAGACGTAGCTAAGGGCCAGAGTGAAAAACGGGCTGCTTCCCCACTGTGGTGTGTAGCTACACGTGGCTGTGAAAGGCTTTGGCGGAGGGGAGGCAGCAGGGAAATGCTCTGGCAGCAAGGATGCTACACTGCTAAAAAGAGCCAAGTAGAGGTGGGACGCACTGCTTGTGCGTGTAGAGAGCCATGTAGGGTACAGACCCCAAGGTTCTGGCTTGTCTGTACTCTACTTACCTAAGCAGTGCCTCACTGTCTACACTGCTGTTTATACCCATGCTAGCTGGGTGTGTAGTGTGTCTACACTACACACCACTACAAATGTAGGCATAGCCTATGTGACACAAGATTTTCAGTCACTACCAGTCTGGGCTAGATTCAAACCAGGCTATTGATGGAAAACTCTATGCCCTAGAGTCATCCAGTTCCCTCTTCTTTTTTAACTTTCAAATATGCTTTTGTTAAAGTGTTTTGTTTTTTTTCCTTTTGTAGGGCCTCTGAAATGTGGAGTTGACCCCAGTTCAGTTTTGTCCCCCTCCTCTTCCCTCCCAGTAGCTCTAGCTGTGTCATGGCAGCCAGACTGGTGCAACGCTGTTGTCGTCGGCTCTTTGGTGGCTCCATCTTCGCACCCCTCGTGACCCCAACTTCACTGTTAGCACCAGCATCCAAGACAGTGGTAGCAAGAGCTCTACCTCAGGCAGCTCTTGCTTCATTACACACTTCAAGCCTCTCCAAGCAAACAGACAAACTCTCAGTCAAGGAGCAAGTGTACAGCCGACATCCAGAGCACAGAGAGATTGATGAACTCATTGAATCAGCTTCTAGCCCTGAAGATCTCTTGAACGTGGGTGAACATCACTCTCTAAATGGGAACCAGGCCTCTGCAGTGGTCATCCAACTCTCCCGACTCGTGGTGGACAAGAAACTAGAAACAGAGAGCATCTTGCAGGACAGTCGCTTCCAGCAAGTGCTCAACATTCTAAATAGCCAGGTACGTTCCCATGATGCCACGGATGGGTGCTCTTGGAGGGAGGAGTGTGGTGGGAGAACAAGCAGATAAAGTCCCCTTTCCCTGCTGCTTTTAGCTGGTGGCCTGGGCAGAGTTGGCTGGTCACATGATGTTGGTTCTCCTAACTTCCAGCTGAGACAGACAGAGCCCATGGAAGGGAGAGACAGAGTGACCGACTGCTTTCACAAAAGGCAGAATACTTCCTGCACTGGAAACAACTGAAAACGCAACATTACTTGGGTATTCCATTTCTGTGTGTTCAATGGCTTTAGTGGCTGTGGGTGCTATGCGTCCCAGTGGGTGGGCACGGGCAGGGATTGGGGTGATAGCCTAGCAGACACAACATTGCCTTCCCAATTTGCAGTCTCTTTTTTGAGATTATGCTGCTGCCTCCCCTATCGGTGACACGAGGCAATGGTGCTTCAGAGAGCCCTGCTAAGTTCTGTTGTCTTCACAGGGGCTGCGGTGAACAGCAGCACAAGGATTAATAAAGTTTGAATTGGACTGAGCATTGGTGAATTCTGCCAGCAGCAGTGTTGTACCCATGTTAAGAACTTTAGTTTCCCCTTTGGGCACGTCACTGAATCCACACCCAGCTCTCAACAGCCACGTGGAACCCTGGATTAGCCCAATGCAATCTCAGTAAAATGATAAGAATGAGAGTGGGTTTCACACGTTACATTGTGTTCTCCACTATCTATTCTTAAACTACAGCAGCCATGTCAAATTCAGTACTGTCCTTGTCTGTGGTTGGTACTGGCCCAGCTGGCTGCCACAGCAATATCTGTAGTTCATGGGCCCCATGTCTCTATTACTGGACCCTGGGGATAAAAGAATGCTACAGACACCTGGTATGGATCAGTAGAAATACTGAAGCACCCTAAGAGCATGCCTACGCGGGGATGTTAAATTGGATTCGTTTGTTTGCTCTGAGTGCACCAATTTGGTGCACTTAGATCTGGAAAAAGGGGTAAACAGTGAGATGGCAAAATTTGCAGACAATACAAAACTACTCAAGATAGTTAAGTCCCAGGCCGACTGCGAAGAGCTACAAAAGGGTCTCTCAAAACTGGGTGACTGGGCAACAAAATGGCAGAAGAAATTCAGTGTTGATAAATGCAAAGTAATGCACATTGGAAAAGATAATCCCAACTATACGTATAAAATGGTGGGGTCTAAATTAGTTGTTACCACTCAAGAAAGAGACCATGGAGTCATTCTGGATAGTTCTCTGAAAACATCCACTCAATGTGCAGCAACAGTCAAAAAGGTTAACAGAATGTTGGGAATCATTAAGAAAGGGATCGATAATAAGACAGAAAATATCATATTGCCTCTGTATAAATCCATGATACACCCATATTCTGAATACTGCGTGCAGATGTGGTCGTCCCATCTCAAAAAAGATATATTGGAATTGGGAAAGGTTGAGAAAGGGGCAACAGAAATGATTAGGGGTATGGAACGGCTGCCATATGAGGAGAGATTAATAAGACTGGGACTTTTCAGCTTGGAAAAGAGACGACTAAGGAGGGATATGATAGAGATCTATAAAATCATGACTGGTGTGGAGGAAGTAAATATAGAAGTGTTATTCACTCCTTCACATAACACAAGAATTAGGGGTCACCAAATGACATTAATAGACAGCAGGTTTAAAACAAAAGGAAGTATTTTTTCACACAACGCACAGTCAATCTGTGGAACTCCTTGCCAGAGGATGTTGTGAAGGGCAAAACTATAACAGGGTTCAAAAAAGAACTAGATAAATTCATGGAGGATACGTCCATCAATGGCTTTTAGCCAGGCTGGGCAGGGATGGTGTCCCTAGCCTCTGTTTGCCAGAAGCTGGGAATGGGTGACGGGATGGATCACTTGATGATTACCTCTTCTGTTTGTTTCCTCTGGAGCATGTGGCATTGGCCACTGTTGGAAGACAGGATACTGGGCTAGATGGACCTTTGGTCTGACCCAGTATGGCCGTTCTTATGTAAATTAACTGAGTGGCATTCACACTACTTTGTTATGCCACACTGCTCTGTGCTACTCAGTACTGCTATCAGAAAGTGCCACACCTAGCTGTGTGCTAGCATTTAACTGGGGATCTGGTTGAGATGACTGTGGAGCAGTGAAGGTGCACAGACAGATCCATAGACAGGATGATCCAGGTGTGAAGCAGTGCACTGTGGGATGGCAGTGGGAGGATTGCCAGAAGCAGAATAGTTAAGGATTTGTCCACACGAACCTTAAAGCAAATAAACTCACTGCAATGAGGAGTTACTTCTCTTCCAAAGAGGATTAATTGCTGCCATCTAAGTTATTAAATAACTTGATTTTAAAAAAAAGTTGAGTGTGGGCACAAGACACTCTAATTCAAACAAACTAAAGTTAAGCTGATGTAAGACCCCGTGTAGACAAGCCCTGAGATATCAAAAGACAGGTAGGGGTGGACCAGGCCAGCAGTTGGACAGAAGTCTCTCAATGGAATTTGGTATCAAAGTGCTGCAGGAAATGGTGTTGGTGATTTGTATTGAAAGACTGAATGGGGCACAAGACTGAGAGTGGGAATACTGAGGTTCTGTTCCTGGCTTGCCAGTGGCCTGTGTGATCTTTGGTAGGTCATGATATGTTTCTTCAGCTGCCTAATGGGTGATACTTGTTTACAGACCCTTTGCAATCCACTCTGAGATCTCTAAGAATTACTGTTCTACAGTGGTGATCATCAGCCTAAGTCAGTGTCCAAGCATGGCTCTGAGAGGCTGCTGTGCTACTTGAAGCGCCAAGTTTCTGACAAGTCTTAAGACCGAAGTCTTGATTATTACGGTGTCTGTGGTACCATTTGCCAGAGCACTGGTAGAGCACCCTAGCCACATGCTATCTGAGCCATTACAGTCTACTTCCCTTGATACCTTCTGCAGCTTCAAGTTGAGAAGTGATTCTTCCGTTTCCTTAAACTGTTTTGTCATGTTGTTAGATAGCTGTCATGTTCCACCCCAGAGGTGGCTGCAATTTGGTGATATTTTTTTTTTGTTTTCTGCACAACCCGTGGGGATTCTTCAGCATGAAAGGTGCTTTAGAAGCTAGATTATCATCCGTGCAACTTTGGGCTTCTGTTTTTTTTTTTTTTTTTTTTTTTCCAGCTGCCTATTAGCTTTTTTCACTGGAACTGCCAAGTTGACCCCATTGCCCAGCAGTGATAGCCCTATGCTGCCCTGTGGGTGACCTGGGTCATTGGATCTTGCACATATAGTCAAGATCTGGAAGCATAAGAATGATGGCCTTTCACCTTCATCATCAGTTTCTCCTTGGAGAAGAGCCGCAAGTGCCCTGTGCCTTTGGAGTCATGAGGCAGTTGTGGAATGTACACGGGGGAGGGAGGGGAGTTTGGTCTGAACATAGAGGAAAAAGAGAGAGAAATGTTGACTGACACTAAAGGCGATGAAAGCTCAGCCCTGGGAAAACTAGAGTGCCACTGCTCTGTCTCCACACCAGGGCTGGACATAGCAGCTGCTCATGCTGCTGGGAAAGCTGCAGGCTGTGACTGAAGTTAAAGGGGCAGTGAATGTGGAGTGTAGACACGGGAGCACTAAAACCACCCTTTCGGGGGTGCCTTCCTCTGGAGCGTCTGGCATTTGCCAATGCTGGATGACTGATCCCATCTGATAAATCCTCTAGTCTCTAACTCCACTTCTTGCTCTGTTACAGCCTCCTTTGTGCCTAACAACATTCCCATATTTCCTCTTTGCTGCCTAGCTTTCCCAGGTCTGGAATAGCTCTTTGTTGCCCCTCTTGAAGAGCCTCTACCTTCTGGGGATGGAGAGGAATAAAAGGGAGCTGAGATCGGTGAAGCAGGAGGTGCGCTGGCGGTTAAGACGCTTGAACTTCAGGCAGATTGCTTCCCTGGCAGAGTACATAGCAGCCAGCGAGCACACGGAGGATCAGAGTGAGCTGCTGAGCGATGTGGTGAAGCACCTGGAGCTGCGCTGGACGGAGATTGGGGACACCAGAGCTGTGGTGGCATTGATGAAGAAGGTCGGGCACCACTCGCAGACCCTGATGGACCGGCTGGAGGACAAGGTATAGGCAGCAGCTAGGACATGCGTGAGTCTCCTGCAGGGTGGATTGATTTAAATAAATCCTTTTAAATCTCCCATTTGAATCATGATTTAAATCAGCAAGCAGGTAGCCTTGATTTAAATCAGTAATTTTAATTGTGCTTTCCATTTGTACTTTCTACTTATTATCTTTGGCTAGTAATCATTGAAACATGTTGATTTGCAACTAAATATGGCCTCTACGTCAAATTTGGTGCTTCATTTTGCTAACCAGGAGGATAAACTCTATCTATACACAGATATTGAACCAGTGATATAGCTTAACTTACATTTATTTAGATTCTTAATTTTTACATTTATTACAAGAGAATGATGAATTTCTCTCTTCCTAGATGATCAATTTTTTACTTGCAGTTTGTGTCAAGCTGTATTTGGATGGAAATTCACACTTAATTGCAAATGCACAAAAACAGAACTTTACATGTTTTATTTAAATAAACTACCTTAAATGTGCTGGATACATAAGGGAAAAAAGTTCAGCAAAATTAGGACTGTCAAGTGATTAAAAAAATCTATTCACAAATAAGGGCTCGTAGGCATTTATACAGCATGTCAGGCATGCATGGCAGCATGTTCCCTCAGGGGCCTCCTGGGTCTTTTCTGATCTGGAATGTTTTCCCGCCACCACCCCAAGAATGTTGTTGTTTTTTTTAAAGCAGTGATCCTGAATCTGACAAGCCAAACGACCCACAGATCTGGTCTGAGGTTAAGGAGAGAACTGTTGTGGTTTACTTTACACTTTACTGAAATAGCTCCATAGTGAGACTCTGTAAAGAGCCTGCCTCACCCCCAGGGCCAAGCTCCACTGAGATCTGAGCACAGAGTTGCAGAATCTGCTCATTGTGGGGGCCCGCTGCCTTGAGACTCCCCCATTTAAGTCATCACAGATGGGGAGAAAAGGAATGTTACCTTAGTTCTCTTTCCATTCCTTTCTCCTTCCAGTTCAGCCTGGTTCTGAATCAGATGGCTTGTGAATCACAGCTCTGCAGGCCTGTGCCCGTGGATTAGCTCATTGCTTACTAGATGTCCTTCAGGCATGTGATCTGGGCTGAGGAAACGCTCCCCAGATTGAAACCACCAGTGAGGTCTCTAAGTGGTTGTTTGACTGCAGCTATGTCAAATTCAGTACTCACCTTCTCCATGGTGGGTACTGGCCCAAAAAGCTGCCATAGAAACATCTGTAGTTCATGGGCCCCACGTCTCTCTCTTTCTGGACCCTGGGGATAAATATTTGCTGCAGACATTGGTACATGCTAATAAAAATACCACAGTTTAGACTGGTTGGCTTGGGATTTTGCCAGGTAGCAAATTAAACACAGTGGGGTAAGGTAAGTAATAGGTGAGATGCCAAGGGAAACGCCAGGAAATAATGTTAAATGATTCAGTAGGGGTTACTCTTTCCCCTCTGTCAGTACTCACCTTGCTGGTGCATTGGTTTAGAAGCTCAGATCCCATGGGGCTGAGCCCGACATAAACCCTTAATGTTAGAGCGCTGTAATCTTTTGGATGAAATGTAAACTGAGATGCTCAGAGTTTAAGGCCAGAAGGAACCGTTCGATCACGTAGTCTCCTCTCCTGCATAGGACAGGTCATTTATTTTTTTAAAAAAGGCTACAGAGGCAATCCGAGTAACTACAGGCCCATAAGCCTAACCTCAGTACCAGGCAAATTGGTTGAAACTGTTCTAAAGAACAGAATTATCAGACACGTAGATGAACACGATTTGTTGGAGAGGAGTCAAAATGGGTTTTGTAAAGGGAAATCATGCCTCGCCCATCTATTAGACTTGTTTGAGGGGGATCAACAAACATGGACAAGGGGATCCAATGGATATAGTTTACTTAGACTTTCAGAAAGCCTTTGATAAGGTCCCTCACAAAAGGCTCTTAAGCAAACTAAGTAGTCCTGGGATAAGAGGGAGGGTCTTCTCATGGGTCACTAACTGGTTAAAAGACAGAAAACAAAGAGTAGGAATAAATGGTCAGTGTCTCCCAGGGATTAGCCAAGATGGTCAGGGATGCAACCCCATGCCGTGGGTGTCCCTAAGCCTCTGACTGCTAGATGCAGGGGCTGGGGAACAGGACAGATCATTAGATAATTGACTTGTTCTGTTCATTCCGTCTGGCATTGGCCACTGTCGGAAGAGAGGATACCAGGCTAAAGGGGCCGTTCGTCTGATCCAGAATGGCCATTCTTATGTTCTTAAATTTCACCCAGTTACTCCTGTATTGAGCCCATACTGGCCACTTGTGGTTGTAATAGATCCCACAGTATTTTTTGCAATAGTATTCAATGTAGCACTGATATCCTGACCAAATTCAGTCAGAAGTAATTACGTTCTGCCTCCATTAATTCTCCCCTCTGGATACAATGGTTTTGACATCATTTCTTATACTGTTTGTTACTGTGATCTGCTATGTTCTGCTCCAGCATTTCAGCGCTGAATGATCTTTGAGAGGGTATGTTTTTTAAGATACTTTGAAATGTCAGATATGTAAGCAGTTAATTGTGTAAATTGCTTTATCCCACCTTTACTCTCTGTGCTTAATGTCTGTTGGCAGGCTTTGGAATTAGCCGAGCAATTCACTGCCGAGGACATTCGGAAAGTGGCATTGGCTTTAGCGCTCCAGAACCGGCGCTCTGTCCCCCTGCTCCGGGCCATTTCCTACCATCTGGTTCAGAAGCACTTTACCCTCAGCACTAGTGTTCTTGTGGACTTGGCCTTTGCATATGGTAAGTGAGTCCAGCCATCCCCTGAACTACTCAGTCAAGTATCACACCAGCAGAGTCCAGTGCAGCACAGTCTTTGCATTGAACTAGGACTTCGGAGCATCAGTACCATGATGATGCAGTCCTGGCTGAGGAAGAGGAGGGCCACTTTGAGTCCTAAGCTCATACATTCAAGTACAAATAACTTTACCCAGCGGGTTGAAATCTCTCTTGACCCTGCTTTGGAGAGTTAACTGTCGAGTTATTTGGTACCTCTAATACACACCCACAATGAAATTGATTTTCTCAGTTACAATGCAGACCTGACAGTGCCCTCAGCTTTTGCCTTCTGTTCTATTTAGTTTCTTACCATGCTCATCAGCCTCATATCAAAGCACCTTCCAATAGTGCATTAAGTGTCACCATCCACATCTACCACAGACTTCTAGCAGCAAAGGCTTTCAAAGAAAACTACTTAAACCCGCACAGTTTGAAAGAGTCCTTTGAGCACACAGCAGAGTGGCAGAAATTCCCAAATTCTAATCCCAGCTCTGCAGCGGATTCCCTCTGTCACCAAAGGCGAGTCATTTAACCTATGTGCCTCAGTTTCCCCACTTGCAAAAGGTAGGTGTTACTACCTGCCTGTTTCAACAGGCCAGAAGTGCCGTGGTTGTGGGACTGGCAATGAACTGGATTGCCCAGATGGAATTAGGCGTAAAGGGGTGATGTTACAAAATTATTTGATCTCTCTCCATCAGAGTATTAGTTGAGGAATATTTGTAAAGTGATACTATTTTATCCAGTGGCTAATATACTACATAGTACAGTAGGTCTCTGCCTGTGCTCTTGGGTGTGGCGGGCCAATGTATTTCAGTCTTAACTCTGAGATATCTCTGTTTGCAAGCTACAGAGTAGATCAGAGTTTTCTGATCCATCACAATAATGAACCTAGTCATAGCATGCTTAGGTATAAACAACATTAATTTGAGCAGAAAGTAACACACCCATTGGTATAATAATGGGTTTCTTAGTTCTCTGATCCCTCCTTGCTGGTTTCTGCAGACATTTTGCCTCTCATCCTCTGCAGGACATCACAAACGCTGCTTTCTTGTTGGTAACAGTCCAGACAAATGGGCAGTGTATCCTCCTACCAGGTAAAACAGTGACACGAGCCCCTCTATTAAACTGGCTGATTCCAGCTGAGCAGTCCACTTCATTGTCTGTCTTGCACGTGACCAACTGGCTGAACTACGACTACCTAGATGGGGTGGTTATACTCTAAAAAGCGACGGTAGAAATGGCATTCAGAGCATTCCCTGCTTCTCTCAGTGAGTCTAGACTAGATCATCTCTCCTGTAATTTGGGTGATGAACCATTGGAACAAACTACCAAGGGAAGTGGTGGAGCCTCTATCTCTTGATGTCTTCAGAGCTACATTGGATGCATTTCTGGAAGATGCTTTAGTCCAACACAAGTTACTGGGCTCAGTACAGGGGGAGTGGGTTGAAATTCTCTGGCCTGTGTTATACTGGAGGTCAGACTGAGTGATTGATTAGCCCCTTCTGACCTTAACATCTATGAGGAATTGAACAATCTATTGACTGCCAGCCCCAGGACTCCTATAGTCTTAGAGTCTTACTGGGCTCTTGCTGGTTCGTGCATCGCCACAGAAATTCTGCCATTAGAATGTATTTGATAAAGGTTCTGTTGGCGTGAGCCAGAAGAGAGTCCTGCTCGCCCTCCCAGAGCTGCGGTGGTTCTGCAGCGATAACAAACGTAGCTTACGTATGACTCAAACTCCTGGAGCAGATCTGTTCAGTAATTAGGTACCAGTTGGCCACAGGTTTGTTACCCTGACCATAACTGAACTTAAGTTCTTTTCCAAACTTTTAAACTCGGCAGAATTCGGTAGTTCAGTATTACTCCCGTGGACTTTCACAGGTTTTTCTTCTCCCCTCCCTGTCTTCTGGAGAGCTCTCCTGGCCCATCTGACACTGTTTCACTTCCCTTGGTATTGTCTGTTTCTGGGGATTTTTGCCCACCACACTCCTCACCTATGATGATGGTTCTTTAGTTCCCTGTTTTCTGTAGCATCCATCACCCTAAATCCTAATTTTGTTTTCGGATACAGCTTAGTATTAACTTCAAGCTTGTAGCGAATTTATTCCTCAGCCAAGACAAGCTCCTTTGTGTGTTAAAGAAAGTTATTCGGATTTAATGAAGAATTTAAAATAAGTACCATCCCTAGATGCAGAGCTGCGGAATATCTGGAGCTCTGCATTCTGAAATGGTGCACGTGGGTTTGTTTATATGATTAGGAAAGCAAATGAACATGCTAGCGCTTTGCTCTCAAATTATTTTCATCTTGCAGACGCTTTAAGTACATTGACAACAGCCCTGGGGAAATAGAATATTATCTCCATTACGCATTTGGTGCAACTGAGGCCCCAAAAGGTTAAGTGACATGCCAGCGAGGGAATCAGAGAAAGCTGAGCTAGCAACTGCAAAGTTCCTGCCTCCTGGCCCTTGTCACCACACCTCTTCCCACTAGTACTTTGATTTGATTATGTCAACATCAGTGCAACGGTGCTGCTTGATCATTTCAAACACAAGGGCCCCATGCGCCTATCTGGGGCTGTGTGTTTGACTCTCCCCTTGGAAGTTTCACCTGGTGGGCTGGCTCAGCATTAATGTGGATACCATGAGTACTCCTATGGGATTTAGGCTGCCCCTTGGTATTAGTTAATGAGCCTACAGTCAGGCTAGCTTCAGGTGTGAAGCACTCTGCAGCCTTGTCAAATGCAGTGCTCTCTTCCTCAGTGATGGGTACTGACCCAAATAGCTGCCACAGAAGCACCTGTAGTTCATGCCATGTCTGTCTAGAGAGGGGATAAAAATCTTCCACGGGCACCCAGCACAGGCCAGCATCATTAGTCTGAATCCCTTCTCAGCACCGCCTGGTGATCGAGAGAGGCTGACGAGCTTGGGGCAGAGGCCTGGCCTGGTTCTCTGTAGTTGCAAGAGTATGGTTGTGGCTAAGATCTGATTTCGAGGTGGGGAGGGAACAGCATTCACCCAGAGCCTCTTCCTCTCCAGGAATACAGCTTGATGCTTTTGCTTGTCTCCCCCCTGTGCCTTACCCCCCAGACGTCCCGCTCCCCCCTTGCACTGCTCCCACTGGTGCTTCGGAGCTCCCGGCTGACTCCTCCTAAGCAGGTGCTGATTTCTTCTGCCTCTTTAAGGAAAGCTGAATTTCCACCAGACCCAGGTCTTCCAGAAGATGGCATCAGACCTGCACGCCCGCGTGCCCGAGATGGCTCATGGTGACGTGGGGCGCTGCATCAAGTCCTTCGCTTACCTCAAGTGGCTCAACCTGCCCCTCTTCGAGGCCTTCGCTCAGGTGAGGAGACTTGAGTGGGGAAGGAAAGGGGGAAACAGCCATTGTTGGGCCCCTCTGCCTCAGTTTCCCAAGCTGTAAGATGGGGTAATGATGCTGAGATGTATTTGTAAAGTCTGGAAAGCCTATGATACTATGATACCAAGCTGGTACCTTGCTCAGTGGTAGCACATACAGCTCTTTGACTTGGCTAAGTGCAAGACAGCATGTGTCAGTAAAAATGGCTTCAATGTCTCTTCTATGCTGGGGGTTACAGTATGGGGCACATCATAGCTGGCTTGCTGCAGATGGCTGCCTGGTGTGGTAGCAGCTAACGCTGAGAGGGGATCATTGAGGGGAGCCCCGGACTGCTTGGCAACTAATCCCAGCTCAGCCCCGACTATCCTGTCTGTGCTTCCGTTTCTCATCGGACAGCTGGGGTATTCTGCCTATCTCAGTTTATACTTACACCCCCGTATCTTTGTGCTCCTTGAATATAGTGCTGGATGCTAATACAAAATCCTTAACAGGTCCATTGGGGCCATTTGGCTTATTTCCGCCCTGCGTCATCGGGGCAGCGCTGTCCGTGGGTTGGATTTTGTAAGCGTCAGTGTTTGCTTTGGAGCAGTTCGGGTCTACACTTATGCTTTCCCTCTCTGGTTTCCAGTACACCTTGGACAATGCCGACAGATTCACCATGCTGCAGCTGTGCAACGTCATCCTGTCTTTCGCCCGCCTGAACTTCCAGCCGAGCAGAAGCGAGAACTACTTTAACATGGTAACGTTCCTTGCCCATCCCGTCCCCCGTCATGCCCTCGGGCTACATCAGAACCAAAGCCAGGTCTGCCAAGGCCGCAGATCTCCTGAAGACATCTGAGCTTGCAGACTTAGGGGTGTCCAGAATATCTCCAGCTCTGACTTCTGTAGGAAAAGGACAGCCATGCCATAGTCCCGCAGTTACACACCCATCTCCCAGAACACATGCATGATCTACAGTCTGTTCAAACCTGGGGGGCACCGCAGGTTATCTCGAGTAAGTGCTCATGTTTGCTCAGTGAAGTCCTTGGATTGGAGCTCTTGAGAACAGGAAACAGGGCATCCCAGCAGGGCCCCGGCACTCGCCACGTGCAGCAGGATGGAGCAAAGTGCCAGGCTCAGTGTTTTCAGTCAGGCATTGGCTTGGAGGCCCTACACTATGGATGATGCGATAGGGTAAAACAATTGTCAGGAAAGGGTTACAGGCAAACCTGCCTGTCAGGACTGGGCCGGGGATTTAAAGGAAGGGTGTGTCTGGGGACTGAGAGAGGCAAGGGAAAAGCCCCCCCAGAAAGACTCCCCCTTCCCTTAAATTGCCTGCTGAGACGTGACAGGCAGGTAGGCCGTAACCCTTTCCTGGCTATGTCATCCTGACGCAGGTGGCTGGGAAGGAGAATGGCTCTCCTTGCTGCCTGTACTGGTGACCAGTGTATGTAATACACCCAGAGACAATAGGCATATAATCACTTAATGCAATGGGGCTATGACAGCCCTCCAGAGGGGCACATCTGGGTTGGGGGGACTGGAGCTTTTAGACCAGGCCTCAGTGCCTGTGCACTCACTGGCCGGTCTCTGGCATGCCGTGCTTTGCCTGTTATGCCTGCTTGTGCCCTTCAGAGCTGGGGCAGCCGCACACCTCAAGCCAGGCAGCGAGGGCAGCACGGTGCTCGCAATTCATTTGCTAGGTAGGCATGGATGATCATAGTAGCATTCTGAGCAAGAGCTAATCTAGCCCAGCTCTCTGGCTAATCTAGCCCAGCTCTCTGGCTAATCTAGCCCAGCTCCCAGGTGCACCATGAGAGCTGGTTAGATGCAGGCAGAAGTATAGATTTTAGGCAACGTGTTCTCTACCTGTTCACACAGAGCAGGCAGGAGCTCAGCTACCTCATAGTCCCATCACCTCTGCAGCAACCGGCCTGATGTGTAGTTCCTCATCCCAGAGGGTGCAGAGCTGAGTTGACTCTGCTGGGGCTAGAGCCAGAGGCTTCAGTGAGTCTTGGCCTTTCTGACCTGATGCTTAGTTCATTAAGCCACCCTGTAGCAAAGGGGCTGCCTCAACACAGCCCCTGCTGGCTGGATGTGGCATTGCAGCACCGTCACCTCAGTTTCCCCCACTGTCCTTTGGCCTGCTCTGGCCATAGGCTTAACTGTCTCTGTACAATCTGCTGAGCTGTCAGATACCAAAGTTTCAGAGTAGCAGCCGTGTTAGTCTGTATTCGCAAAAAGAAAAGGAGTACTTGTGGCATCTTAGAGACTAACCAATTTATTTGAGCATAAGCTTTCGTGAGCTACAGCTCACTTCATCGGATGCATACCAAAGTGACCAGCTCCCTGGAGCCAAAGTGCAGGGATGGTCTGAGATCCGTAGTTCCAGGAGTCCTCCTCTGGTTTGTTCCACTCCCCACTTCCATATTCACTTACCAGCCTCTGGGGCCTCTGCCTGGTCTCCATGGGGCCACTCACCCTTATGGGGTCTCTCTCCAGGGCAAGGGGGAGGCACAGTGGCAGGGCAGTGCCTGGGGCACCTTGCCTTGCCGCCCCATGCCTGTTGTATGCATTCATCGAGGGCCCTGGTCTGCAGGGTTGTCACAGACACCAGAATTAAAAGCTCTCTCTAAAGGGGGGGTTTGTTAAGACATAAACTACCAACTTTGGCTTATTAAAAATATGTTAAGGTCTGTTATAAAGAGGATACTGACCACCAAAGGCAGGACAAGACGTAAATGGGCTTAATCTGCAGCAAGGCAGATACTTTCTAGCTCTAAAGGTACTTCAGCTCTGGACCAGGTTTTCAAGGGAGGTTGTGGAATCCCTGTCACTAGAGGTTTTGAGAACAGGCTGGACAAACGCCTGTCAAGGGTGGTCTAGGTTTATTTGGTCCTGCCTCAGTGCAGAGGGCTGGACTAGACAACCTCTCGAGGCCCCTTCCAGCCCGACATTTCTGTGAGTCCATGAAAGCCTCTGCCTAAAAGCCTCTGTATAAAGGTAAGAGGCCCTGCGGTGGTGAAGCTGCCCAGCTGCTTGCTGCGGACCCAGAGGGACATCCTGCCAGCACACACTGATCCAGGTGTTCTCAGGATGATAACGACGCTTGGCATCCCACTGCGGTCAGGGAGGGCATGCAAGGCTTCTCATCCCATTCATTCCTGGGCAAAGGCCGTGTTCTTTACGCGTGTGGCTTTGAAGCAATCCCACAGCCCTCGGTGCTGTCTGGCCCACGAAAAACGGAGTGATCCGGTTGTTAGTGAGTTCTTGGCCCTTCAGAGAGCAGCAAGCGTACAATGAGCACGGAGTGTGCTGCCTCTGTAGTAGCAATCCTGCAGTAACAAACCCTAGAGAGAACGTACCATTCAGAGAGAGTCTTGCTGGGCAACCCACTTTCACATTTCCAAAGAACCAAAATAAGAAAAATTCCTTGACTGCAAATACCCCCTCTGCTGGGAGAAGCGTTTCTCTAGCTAAGATGTCTCACACTAGCTGTGCTCAGGCCAAGCCACCCAGGTATCGGTCCAGTGGCCTCTGAATTCCTAGCAGAGCTAGGAAGACCCAGCTCAGGAAACCCATCTGACAGCTTGTGACTTTCCTTCCCCAGGTCCATGAGAAGCTTGGTGACCAGCTGGACAGCCTGGACCCGCACCTGCTGACAGATCTGGTGTGGTCACTGTGCGTGCTGCAGCAGGCAAAGACTCCCTACCTGCAAAGGGTGCTGGCCCCACAGTTGTATAGCCAGCTTCTGGGTAAATGTAGATGTGTCAAGGACTTGGGATGTGCCTGTATGTGCCAGTGGGGATGGAGACAGCGGGAGCCTTTTAAGACCATGGGGAACCTGACAGCTCAAGGGATTGGGAATGGGAGTATTGTGCCTTTGTCCTCCAGGTTGTCAGTTCCTGTCTGGCCCAGGTGACGGTCGGTCGTTGCCTATCCCACGATGGGTGAGATGAATGTAGTTTCAGTTCCATTGCCAACAGATGTCATGTCAGAAATCCACCACCAGGTGGCCCCGTTGTAACAGTCGCAGCAGAGAGGTGAAGGATTGAATGAGTGATGGTATCAGTCTGTCCAGGCCACGGGTGAGGCACACAGGCTGGGCCACGTATGGGGAGCTGGCCTCGCTGCTGTCTGTTATAACCCCCAGGACAGTCCTGAAGTGGCTGGAAGTGGGAAGCACAGCAATAATTCAGCAGCCAGGCCGTGGGGCATGGGGGCTGTGGTTAACCCAGCAGCACTAGCTCCTAATCTCTGCTGGGCATTCGCATTTGGGTTTGTGGGTGTGATGGAGAGGGCCCCGGGTGGAAGTGAGTGTAATGCTCATGAAAATGAAGTGCCAATAGCATTGACTTGAGTGTGTCCTCCCCCACAGTGTTCTTCCAGAGGGCATCCCTGCTGATCTACCGCCCTGAGCTACTCCAGTCCTGGCCCCACATAGCCCTTCTGATGCACTTTAACTGCCCCCCGTTGCTCTCCCAGCCCTGGGCACGCTGGCGCTGTGTATTTCTTGATGTGGGTAACTCTTCACCAAGGAGTGGTTTGATGCCACCAGCCTTGGATTTTTGACTTGTCCTGGAAGCTGGAGTCTGAGCACAGCTCTGTAATGTGAAAAGGCTAGTTTGCTGCTCTGTTCCTCACTCACCCACCCTTTCCTGCTGAATCCTAAAGTCTGGGAAGTGCGTATGTGAACAGCAGCTGTCAGGTCCACCCAAGAACTCTGCAGCTTCCCTTTCCCCCTCCCCCTGCAGCCATGTCAAATTCAGTACTTGTCTTCTCCCTAGTGGGTACTGGCCCATCCAGCTGCCACAGCAACACCTGTAGTTCATGGGCCCCACATCCCACTCATGGACCCTGGGGATAAAACCGTGCTACAGACACCCAGCCTCTGTGAGGTTTGCAAAGCTGCTCTAGTGGGGAGGGAATGAGATTTGTTCTGCCAGCTCAGCAATCTGAAAGGCCGTGAGCCCTTCTCAGCATGAGTATACCACAGAGGGGGTTGGCAACGGCCTCTAGTTAGAACAGCCACTTCCACAGTCTGCCACAGGGGGGCATCTGTCTAGCCGAGTGACGCCCTTTGGGTGGTGCTGCCCGTGGGGGTTTCCGTGTGGTTTCTGCTGTTAGTGATGACGTGAAACACTGGGCACGCTCCTTCCTGGAGTGACTGTGGCCGGGTACGCTTGGGTCTGTGTGCTCACGTCTCTGTAGCACAGAGCTTCTCCTGACGTGGAGACTCACAGGGCAGTGATAACGCTTGTGCCATGCCAGTGCCACTGAATCGCAGCTGGGCACAGGGATCTTACCCCACACACCTCAAGGACCCTGTGCCGGGCAGAGCGCATGTCCCCTCCCCGTGCTCCTGGGCGTTCTCTCTCAAAGCCCGCCTCAGAGGCTTGGTGCTGCCCAAGCTGCAACTGCCCAGTCCCTGGAGGTCAAGCGCTAGATGCAGCAGGGGGTAGGTGCCCCCCTCAAGGTACTGAGCGTGCATTGCAATCAGTGGGAGGTTCTTCAGCACCTATGTCTTACAGGACATAGCGTTGGATGGGACCTGCTGGGTCACTGAGTGCAGTCCCTGCTGTCATGGGCAGGCCCCAGCGTATAATCCCACTCGTCACTGTGGGCCCTGCAGGACCGGGTCCTGAGTGGCAGATGTGGGGCTAGAGCCCACAAGCCCCGAGTCCTGCTATGAAGTGGACTGAGTTGAACTTTTAGGAGATCTGAGTGGCTGAGCCCTCGGTCCAGGCCCCTCCCTTGGGCCGGGTCTTCATTGCTGCCCTTCTTACCCAACAGCCGACCAGACGCCCAGAGGACAGAACTACAGGCTCAAACTGATGCATATCAATGCTGCTGCCAGGCTGGAGTGCCCGGGCTACCAGGGGCCCTTCCTTCCGCCAGAGGCCCTGAGTGCCACGGAGCCAACCAGGGACACGAAGGCCTCTCCGCTACAGAGCAGCCTGCAGGAGGTGCTGAACAGGGTGGCCAAAGACGAGGTTAACAGGCGGTTCAACGTGCACACCATTTATGGCTGGCAGCTTGGTGAGTGTGTTCTTGGGGACCCGAGCCCAGGGCTGCAGTGACTTCAGTGTGAATGAACTGGGGAGCTCCTGCGTTGTCCAGAGAGCACATGGCGTGTAAACTCCTCCCTCCTGATATTCGCCCACTTGCGTGGCAGTCCTGATGCAGCCCTCCTGTTCACCCACTGATCCATCACCTGGCTCCCACCGCAGCTGTGCCAGTGCACCTCTCTCCTGACGTGTGCATCAGTCTGAGGTGCCCCCTCGCCCTGCCAGTGCACCTCCCTCCTGACCCCTCTGCTATTCCAGTCCTGAGCAGAGACAGCTCATGAGGCCAGATGGTTCTGGCTTTGTGAGCCCAGTGCACCTGACCTTTCTACCCCCTGGCTACAGGGGGACAGGCTCTGTCCTGCCATGCTCCCCAGCTCCAAGGCTCTGGATCACTGGTGGTTAGTTAGCACAGGGTGGAACACACTGTTTCTCAGCCATGTGCCTGACTGTCTCAGGGAAGCGACAAGGCAGATGGAAAATTGTCTCCCCTCTGGGTTGGCTAGACCAGTCCCTATGTCCCAGCCTGCAGAGCTGCTAGGCAGACCTCGGGGAGGAAACGCCCTGTCCTCCCGTACCAAAGTGTGAACAGCAGCTGTCAGGTCCACCCAAGAACTCTGCAGCTTCCCCCTCCCCCTGCAGCCATGTCAAATTCAGTACTTGTCTTCTCCATGGTGGGTACTGGCCCAGCCGGCTGCCACAGCAAGACCTGTAGTTCATGGGCCCCATGTCCCTCTCATTGGACCCTGGGGATAAAAACATGCTACAGACACCCGCCGTGAGCTAGGAGAGGTGGCTGCTGTGTGTGACTGCAGCTCCCCACCATCCACACAGAGCATAAGACACAGTGGAATGGCCCTGCTGGACCCACTGCCATTGGCTAGCAAATCAAAGCCAAAATGCCACTCTGTCCAGGGGTAGGTTGGTAGCAGGGCAGGTGCTCGATGGCGGGCACTACCCCGGCTGGCCAGTTAGTGTCCCCCTCTCAGGGTGAGCCTGTGGCCTAGGCAAGTCTTTGTGCATCATCAGATCTCCCTGGGGACGTGGCCCAGTAGAACAACTGGTGTTAATCAGGAGCCAGCCAGGCCTCAGGAGTCCCTGTGGTTTCCCCTCTCTCCTGTGCAGATGCCGAGATGATGCTGAACAGCGACAACCAGCCTCTCCCCATAAAGGACTTTGCTGCCCCCTACCTGCTCCAGTCAGAAGGGACAAAACCCCCACCCCGCGGCACCAGGAGGTGAGTGCCTAGCCACCAGAGACCAGGCCCTGCTGCGCTATGTAGGCCAGGATGAAGGGTCTAAGTCGGCCCCAGCCCTGTGGGAGTGAGGGGAGGAAGGCTGCCGTGTGTGTAAGTGCTCAGGATGAGGTGAGATGTTTCTGCACTTGCAGTAGTGAAAACAGAACAGGTGCATTAACTCCCTGGCAGCCAGGCCTGGCAGCTCATGGCACAGACCCGCTGCCAGCAATGCCACGGCTGCATCATGACCACTGAAACTCGGGCAAAGGAAGATGGGCGCTGTGAGCAGACTCTGGGGAATGGTAACCTCAAGCTGCCTAGCCCCTGAGAGTCCCCTCCCTACCTCTCCCACCTCCCTAGAAGTCCCCACAGACACGCAGGATACAAGCTGATCGGGATAACCAGCATCTTCATCTAAAAGTTCCCTTAGCCAGCCACTGGGAAAGAAGTTCAGCTGGGGATCATGGGGGGACTGATACCTTTCCGCTGCTCAGGCTGGAATGAGTGAGCCCCCAGCTCATGTCCACACTCAGCCCAAGCAGCTGTGAGTAGAACCACTAGTTAGGGAAGAGGGAGGGGGTGTATGGTAAGATGCTGATGCTAATTGGGCAGGGCAGGCTCCCTAGCCAGCAAGGCCCCTTTCTTTCTCCTTATTAACCTGCTTGGGCCTTCAAGGTTTAGCGCCCCATTGCTCGGCAACAGCATGGATGCTGCGACTGAAACCTACGAAGCACTACTCTAGTCAGTAGTGGCTGGCTCGATCTCGGTCTAGTGCCGGGTGGAGCAGTGTCCACATCAATCTGCCACTGTAACTGGCCCCTCATCAGAGGCCGTGTAAACTGCCCTGTCACATTGTTGCTGGACTTATTCTGTGATTAAATTGTTCTAGCATCTTTCCCCAGCATTCATATTCACACACACATCAAACAAATCGCAGGGCTGAGTAATCTCCTGGGCATAGTACTTGTGCCTATAAATGCTCAGACAGGGGCCCTCTGACCTCTTGCCTCAGGACCTGAACTAATCTCCCGGACCCTGGCCCCTGGTATTGCTGCTCCTGACCCCAAACGTGCAGCCCTGCACAACTGAACAGGCTGCGATGCTCCTGTTACTGTCCTCTGAAGCATTAGATATTGGTGACCGCTGCATGCAGGATAATGGACGCCGGTCAGTGGGCCGGGGGTCTGATCCAGCATGCCAGCGCTCGTGCCCTGTCCGATCCAGAGCAGGCAGCAATCACAGCTGGGTAGAGCGTCTGCTCGTAGCATTGCCAAGTGCTTGTTCCTGTGGAGCTTTGGCAGCTGCTCAGAGCCAGCAAAGCGTCCTGCCCGCAGAGCCCAGGGTACACAGCGCTCTCGATTGTGATAGGTTTGAGCGTGCGCCTGCTCCTGAGTCATTCTGCCCCGTTCCCTCTGTATGCGTCTCCCTCACAGGATCGCTTTCCTGAGGTGGGAGTTCCCAAACTTCAGCAGCAGAAGCAAGGACCTGCTGGGCCGCTTCGCCATGGCCCGACGACACTTGCAAGCCGCTGGGTTCTTGATCGTGGATGTGAGTAGCCAGCGAGGGCCACGGCCTTCTCCCCCTGCTCCCAATACTAGAATGAATTGGGGCTCGGCCTCCGTTACCCGACAGCTGGCAAACAGCACAGCATGCACCTTAGTGGTGTAAGGTAGCCCAGTAAACATGGCCAGGAGCCCTTCCAGTCTCCCTCTCCCCTTGGGAGGAATGTGGCCTCTCTCAGTGATCCAAATTCATTGCATGAGTTACCTGAAAGGCAGCAGCCAAAACCATCACTGGGACTGAGGGACTGATCTGAAAGGGGACTATGAGCTGGATACAGAAGAGACCTGGCCTCAGAGCTGACTACAGGGACAAAGGTTGGCAGAATGAGCATGGGGGGAGGGATTATTTAGGTTGGTGCAGGAGAGGGGGTCGATCTAATGTAGTGAGATGAGATGAAGGAGAGAACTTCCTGCCAGGGAGAGCTGGGGACTAGTTTTCCCAGGCAAACAGGGAGGAGCCGCAAACTGGAGTAGCCAGAGGCCAGTGACTGGGCTGTAGGGAGTGACTAAGGAAGGGGCCTAGTGGGTCTCTTCCTGTAACTGATATTAAAGTGGTCCCCAGATCAGCAGTAGGGGCTGACATCCAAAGGGGAGCAGCCCTGTTGGTTGTCTCTTCTGCATCTCTGGGGATATGTGACTGTCCCTAGCTCAGTCTAATGCTTTGCCAAGGTGATTGGCCAGGTTTTTTTCAAATGTCCAATTTAAGGGGCCTTTTCCCAGGAAGTGCTGAGCACCCACCCTTGAAGAATGAAGTCCCTGCAGGGAGTCTCCAGTTGGGCACCCAAAAATCACCGTCGCTTGAAAGTTACCCCACACCCCCACTTCCAATGGTCGTGGATCTTGGGGACCCCCTGTTCTGAGCGGGTTCAAGGAGGTGCTTTGGCTCAGCTTGGGGGCCAGTTGTTAAAGGGTCTTGCATTGTGACGAGAAGACTCTGCTGTGGAGATCCAGCGTGCGTCTTAGGTGCTGTGTGTTCTGCAGCTGCTGTTGGTTTGAAGACACTTTAATAGCCATAATCAAGGGCTGCCTCTGGCCCCAGCAGCTGGGACTCCCGTACATTTCAGTGTGGCGAGAGAGTACGGAGGAGGGGCAGAGCTCTGAGCATACAGCCTAAGCATAGCCTGTCAAGGCAACCGGAGGGATGGGTGGGGCACCCAGTGTTGTCTCCGCCCCTGCGTGTCCAGAGAGATGGTCTGTAGGTCACCTGGGCTCAAACCCCCTGGGATCAGCAAACAATCCTCTCCTGGCCACCCATTGATCTAGACCCCAAAGATGGGGGAGTGGGAGAGATGACAGTGAAGTGAAATGTCAGCCCTGCCTCTTCCTGCCCATTGATCCATCCGGCAGGAGGCCTGCCTGCGGACCAGTCATTCATTATTTCACGTCCTGTGGGTAATAGCTCAGGCTTGTACTGAAGGAAGGTGGTTGGTAGCACCCCTCTCTGGAGAGGCAGGTGTAAATGTCCCAGCAAAGAGGTTGGAAGCAGAGGGGCGACACTGTATGCCATGTTCGAATGAGGCTGAATGCTGGGGCGTTGCCTTTTTAACTCTGGCCAGCAGAGGTTGCTGGGCATCACCCGTGGGCCTGTGCGTGAGGAAGCTATTAGGGGATTTGTTTATTGATTGGGCACAGCAGAGGTGCCAGGTGCCGTAGAAATGGGGTCCTGGTCCTTGTCTAGAAAATCTAGTCTCTAAACCGCACTTACCTGAGAGCCCATCAAAGTATCTGGCCATTGATCAGCCTTGTCTGGGAGCCAGAAACGCCAAGGGTCTAACCCTGGATCTGACCACCTCTCCCTCGGTGCTGCTGGGCGAGTCGCTGGCTCTCTCTGCTTTGGGCCTTGTTTCCACGGGCGTTTTCAGCCTCCAGTGCAACTGCACTACTAGTGCAAAGCCCTAGTGCAGACACACCATGCGGCTGTCGGCCAGGGCCTGGTCCAGGACGCTGCATCTGCTCAAGGGGCCTGTGCCTCTTACCCACAATGGTGGCTGATAACCCCCGGGAATCAGTGGGACTGCTCCTGGCTCCCTGGGCTGTTGTGTGACTTAGCGCGGGTCGACCATCCTCCAGTGTGATCTCAATACAAGGTGTTACTGTTTCTGTGGACCAGACATTAGCCTGTTCCCTCTTTCTCTGCAGATTCATTCCTGCCCAACACCTCCTCTCCTTTCCCCCTTCCTCGCGTTTGTCAAAGCTCCCCAGTTTCTAGGCACTGCATCAGCACCTGCATTCGGTGCAACGCTTACGCTAAGTATCTGAGGAGCAAGACGACGCTCATAATGGAACTCCCCCTCTGCTATTTCTCCACAGCCTGTCCTGTTCTCTTCGCCCTGCCCACACACTGTCACTGTGGGTCCTTGGAGGGCTTTCCAGCTCCTTGCAGCTTCTGGCTCCCCTGAGCTATATATAGAGGGGGAATCCTACCAAGCTGTAATGATTTCTCCTGGTGTAAATGACTAGATCCCTTTCCCGGGGACGGCTCTAGTCCCACACTTCCAGTGCAGCTGGAGGGAAAGCTGCTGATCCAAAGGCAGAGACGATAGGATTCTGTTTTTTCAGTACCTTTCTATCTAGGTGCCTGTCTGGCCCCGGTGTGCCGGCGCTCCTCAGTCATTCTTTATTCTCTCAGCCCCCGGGGGGCAGCAAAGCATCATCCCCCATCTTAGAGAGACCGTGATTTAAGGCCAGAAGGGACCATACTGATCGTGGAGTCTGAGCTGCTGCAGAACCCAGGCCAGGGAGTCTCCCCCCAGTGGGCATCTGAGGCACATGGACTAAGGGACTTGCCCAGGGCTCTCAAAAAGTCTGTGGCAGAACCAGGAACTGGAGTCCCAGCCCGGTGCCTTTCCCCACCGCTGCTCCATGGACCGCAATCCGCAGCCCACACTTGAGAAAGCAGTAGGCTCTGCGGAAGCCTGCGCTCTGAGGCTTGTTGGTAACTGCAGCGACGTTTGCTCAGGAAAGCAAGACGCGGAGCTCCCCTCGTCCACCCTCCCTGGGCCCGCCAGCCACCTTCACTTGTTGTTAAAGCCAGCTGAGTAGACCATATCCCAGAGCAAGCAAGTGCAGAGTCGGCTTCCTTCCAGTTTGTGGCCGATATCGACAGCCTGAGGCAGGACCTGATCTGAAACTAGTGCCAAAATTCCCACTGCCTCTCGCGGTGCTCCCTTGGGGCCCTGGCTTCCTTGAGGGATCTATAGACCAGTGACTTACGTTCTGCCTAGTGTGGGTCTTCCCCGCCTGGCCCAGCTGCCTTCTCCACGGGCTACACATCGCACCCTCTCCACACGGCTGCAAGCTTAAGTATCCGTTGTTGCCAAGCATCTCCTCATTCCTCCTTTCTAAATCAGTGCTTTGTCTGCCTTCCACGCCCTGGTAGTGGGAAGTGATAATAAAGTGGGTGGGTGAAGAGAAGGAACTAGACCATGTAACATTTGAAATGCTGTGTGTCCAATAAAAAAATAATCAGAAGCTAAACCTGTGCTCATTAAAGCTCCCCTGATTCTTCCTGGAGAGTCAGCATCTTAGCTCCTTTGCTTTAGATAGTTGCCTCTCTGATGTTAATTTGGGTGGGGTGTTGTATTCATCGCTACTAGCTTTGTACTGTTGCTGTGCTCCATTGAATAGCTGCTCTGCTCCACCCCAGAAGTGGCTGCAGTGAGTTTGCCTATCCATTTAATAATAATAGCTGGTATTTGGTGGTAGCACTTCGTGCCTCTAAAGCGCTGAAGATTTATAAAGGCCTCCTGCAAGTTACCGTTTATACAGACTACTTCAGAGCCTTCAATAGACACAACCTTCAAATGTCCGTGTAAGACGCTGCCCTCACCTGGCGTGGAGAGGTATATGAAAGGCTCCAGCGTGTCTGATTTGACAGAGGCTGGCAGCTTTTTAATGTGCGTCAGAGCCACTGGCAACCCCAGAGGCCCTGCTACCAAAGTACTCCGTTAATAATAGCGGGCGGCCAGCTGCCAGCAACATTGGTGGAGCTGCCAGTGAACTGCCTGCTTTCTCTGCACGCTTCCCAAGCTGCTCTTCCACCTTTGTGGCGTGGACCCCCCCCCCCCCCAGCAGTAGGTGATGCGCCCATGCTACAGTGAACAGTAACATAGTACCTACACAGGGCTAGCCAGGAAATGTCACTTTCCTGCAGCCCTGTCAAATTCAGTACTCGCCTCTGTCCTGGTGGGTACCGACCTGGTCTGCTGCCACAGCAACATCTGTAGTTCATGGGCCCCGCATCTCTCTCACTGTATGCTGGGAATAAAAATACACTACAGCCACCCAGTGCAGGCTAGGAAACCGTACTGATCTTGCTTTGAAATAAGGAAATGTTCCTTCAGCTGCCAGAACGGCGGAGGACTGCGTCACTTGGCAGCTGTTACGGCTGTGTGGTGGCCTGCATGAAAGGAGATTGGGTGTCTGAGCCCCTGTCCGAGCAAACCCACGTCTGCGTTGTAGAAACTCCCCGCGACAGCAGCTCCCTCGGTGGCGGTCTTGGCAGAAGGGCCAAGGACTGCCTGCAGGCTGCTCCCTGATGGCTGGCGCAGAGCGGAGCGGCTACCAGCGCAGTGCATTCTCCGCATATGCACCAGGGTTCCAGCGTCTCCGTCCAGCACTACCCTTATTTATTTCTAAGCATTTTTAAAAGCATGTGCTGAGCTAACTGTGTTGCAGTCACGGGGCATGAGTTTAGCTGGTGCGGCTGCCACCCATTGGAGGGGTCAGATGTGGGGTCACTAGTCCTCCGTGCACTGTCTAGTTGCATGACTGCTTTTGGGATAGGAGATTTTGCAGAGCTGCGGGGTGCTGAGCGCTCTAGATACTGTCCACCGTTAGCCCAGGCCAGCCACACACAAGCTGGGTCCCATCGGGCAAAACAGCGAGGTGGCCAGAGAGCTCTCCCTCCCTGGAGTGGGCTGGAGACGCCGGCTGATTGTAACTGCCTCTCCAGGCAGGTTAGGTTCTGCTGGAGTCTCATGCTGAGACTCTCAAGCGCTGTATCTTTGCTCCACGTGGTTCTTGAGGCAGCTAGGGAGAGGGGATCTGTTTTCAAGCTGAGGCTGCCTCCTGTAGCGCACGCGCGCACACACACACACTCCCTCCCCCCCACCCCCGTGGTCTGTGCTAATACCACGCTCCTGGAGGAGAGCCAGGCAGCCTCATGCCAGTGGGATGGGGCATGATGGAAGTGTTGTCCAAAGGGTCACTCTGCATCCCCTGCAGGCTTGGGGCTGTGATCCCTTAGACACCTCACCGCAGGGACCACCTCTCTTTTGGGGGCTGGTCAATATCACCTGGCTGATTGCTGATCACTCCTGCCTCTTTCCACCAGGGCCAAGCAAGCTGGCTCCACAGCACTGCCCAGCCCCAAGAGAGATCAGCACGGCCGCCCCATTGTCAGTCCTGACCCCGCTCCCTGCTCTCTTCTGCTGCAGGTTCCCTACTATGAGTTTCTGGAGCTGAAATCGGAGTGGCAGAAGGCAGCCTACCTCAAGGACAAAATGAACAAAGCCGTGGGGGCAGAGATGGCTAAATGAACCCTGAACCTGACGACGGACGGACTCTAGTCTTTGCATCCAGCGTGGGACAGAGAGAGAGGATTGCCTCAATCGACTGGAGTGCAGCTGCTGTGAATGGGCCTTGTGCTCCCCGGGGGTGGGGAGGAGGAAGGCAGAGGTGTGGGTAGCGTTGTGTATATAAATATGTATTGGAATAAATTCCCTCTTGTACAGGCCAACTTGCACGGGGCACTGCTGCCCCACTGCACATTCACCAGTGAGGGGGGCCCGTGTAGCAGCCTGCATGCCCGGCTAGCCCTCGGGTTGCTCCCCATGCATGCAGTGTGCTCGTGAAGGGGGTGGATGGGGGTTGCTTTCCAGTCCCTGCACACCAGCAGAGCACAATGGGACCTGGAAGAGCTGTTCAGTGAGCTTGCAGGAGGGGCCTGGTGCCATGCAAGCTCCCCAGGCTGGTGTGGGTGCTCGTCCCTGGCAGGAGGAGGTGAACGGGGTTGGCGTCAGCAGAGGCCAGGGGGAGGGGCATGCGGACATTGAAGAGCTCCTCTCTTTACCTTCTGCCTGGAAGCTTGTTTGTTTATTCCTGTTCGGCTGGCTGGAGGAGGCTGCCCAGAACTGTCTGCCCTCTCGGCGCTGTCTGGCGACGACGGTGCAGAATGGAAGCAGAAGCTGCTTGTGGCCTGAGAGCAGTTCCACTGGTAGCTTCCCTCTACAGCTGGGCTTTCGCCCTTGCTTCTCTCCAGCACGGGAGGGTTTGGGGGAAGGGGAGGGGACATGAGGTCCTACGCAGGCTCTCAGAAGAAGTGAATTTACCTCCTGGGCTGCTGTTAGTGGCTTATCCCAGACACTGAGTATATTACAAGGAGACCTAGAAGCCCCTGGCTGGATTGGAGCCCTACAGTTCTATGGCACTTTTCATGTTACGATCTCACAGCTTTGTGTACGTTAACTGAGCCTCATCTCCCTGAAGTAGACTGCAGAGCAGTGAAGTGACTTGCCATGGGTCACAGCAAGTCACGGGCAGGAGCTAGGATTAGAACCCAGGATTCCTAGCCCATTAGCTGCTCTAGTTGCTAACCAGTGCTCTCCTCCTCCCGCTCACGAGCAGGGGAAGGCCCTGACGATCATGAACTGAGCAGGGCGGGCTTCCAGGTGGTATTTTCTCTCCCTGGAATCTCTTTTCAGCCAAGACTGTGGTATCAGGCTGACTTGGGTCATCTTAACACAGCTGGGACAAGGTCTCTACCTACCACAGCAGCAGCAGCCGTGTGTTTGTGAGCATTGCGGCGGGGATAGACCTATCTACACTCGGCGTCAGCATGGCCTAACCCGGTCCACCAAAGGGGAGGGAGGTGCTCTTCTCAGCAATCTGAGGGTCAGTAGCTTTCACTGAACCAGTGTGCCTCAGAAGAATCAGTGCGCCTTTGATAACGCCTGCAGGAATGTGTATCGTGGGCTGGCAGATCTCATGCACTGAGCAGGGTCTGGGCTCGTTATTAGTGGGAGATCAGACCTCTAAGGAGGATCCTTGCCTGTTTCCAGCAGTAGCCCGACACACGTGGCATTCATCCGTCTGAGCTGAATCCAGAGGCAGGTTCTATCTTGTGGATTAAGTGCAAAACCAAGCTCAGGTGGTCACTCAGATCCCCTGGCCCTTTCCACCAGATGAGAGCTGTGGACCCCAGTGACCTGGCCAAATCCTGTGCTCCCAGGAGCCTTGGGGGATATGTGTAACAATAAATCTGAGCTGGATCTGAAAATGAACCAGGGAGCCAGTGGAGTTGTGTGTGATTGTGAGGGGGGGAAAGGGGTTACACTTTAGTGTAGGAGGTATGGAGCAGCAGCCAGGGTGGTGGTTTCTCCCCAGTCTCACGCATTATAGTTGCTGTGGATTGTGTCCTGAGCTGCCGGCTCTTCTGAATCCTCATGCTCCCAAGAAATACCAAACCAGCTGCTCTCTTTGTAAGGGCTTATATAACCTAGCATGCTTCCTGTGGGCTGCTGAGCATCACTGCCCATTGCTGTCACTTTCCAGCTGACTGCCCAGCAGCACATCTCTATCCCCCCTCCCCTGCGTTCAGATCCAGGATCCTTTCCTTGCTGCAGTGTTGGTTTTGGGTTGGATCAGCGCCGAGTGCAAGGTGCACGTTTGCTCCTGTGTGCCTGGAGCACAATAAACCCCCATGCTTTCGCAAAGGGGCCTCGGTGCTGACTGCAGAGCTCCGCACCAATATCCCACTGCCAGCCTGCAGCAGGAACCGCCTCGTATCCCTGGGGAGCTGTCGGTGCCATGAGAGGAGCCCAGTTTACCAGGCCGCAGTGACATGGGAGAGTTTGCAGGGACCCTGGGCTCCGTGGAGGCCTGGGTTGGAAACGTTTCCAATGTGGTCAGATCAGCTGAGCCGAGAGGGATTTGTCCGTCTGGACTTGGACGAGCTAATAGGTTCTGTCTGAGCATTTCACCCTTTGAATCGCTATAGACACCTGCCCCCACTACCGTGAGTTGGGAGCCAGTTAGTGACATGGATGGCTCTAAACATCCTTCATGTCCAGTCGCAGCGTTGCTGATAGTAACCTCAGCTGCAGACCATGCTCCATGCCTGCCACTGTGCCGGGCTGCCCCATGGGTGTCTCCCTGGGACCAGTCCAACACATTGTAATTTGCAGTGGACACGGGGCCTCCTGGCTTCCGGCTCTCTGCTGTGTGCATTGCTCTGTCTGTCTGTCAGTCACACACTACATCCCCTGCTGAGGCACTCTGGGGCACCCAGGTTTTCCCAGCATGCACTGGCACAGATACGGCACATGGTAGGTGTGGATGCACAAACGTGGTCCAAAAGCTGCTAATATGGAGGCAGCGGGGCTGAGGAGTGATGCACAAACTGGTGTGGTGGTGGCAGCCTCAGCTTTGGAGGTGGGTGATGTCCAACCCTCGGGGTCAGTGCAGGGCTGTCCCCAGCAGTGTACCCCTCCAGGATTCCTCCAAAATGCCTCAGGCAGTGAGGCTGTTGGGATGTGCCTGCCCTGGGGTTGGAAAGTGGATTCAACGAGGAGAGACCATTAAAGGCCAGTGCCCCCCAACGCTGCGTTCCAGAAGGAAAGTGCTTAGCCTGCCATAGCACCCTGGTAGCTATTGAGGGAGTAGCGGGACCTCTTGTTTGGGGGGGTAGGGCAGCAAGTAGGGGGTGGGGGGTTACTCTGAGGCATTAAGCAGAAAGATGGAGAAACCACAGGGAGGAGATGGGCATAGCAGGCCCCAAGGGGCTGGCGTGATTCAGGGACATGGGGAGCTGCAGCGCTGCTCCAGCCTGGCTGGCTCGCTAAGGGGTGACCTCATTTAAGAACGCTGAAGGGAAGAGACGAGAGACACTAGAATGAGCGAGTGTTTGAACACAGGGATCCAGGCACAATTGCAGCTAAGGAAGGGGTGAGCCCAGACAAGGAATCTACCTAGCAATTCAAACCAGACTGGCCACCCATTTCCCTATAGGCTTATATGGCTCTCTGTGGGTCTAGGCTTCAGGCCAGCCTGCTGAGCTCAGGGGGAATTGACACCCGCTGAGATCAATTAAAGAGACGTTGGTCCGGTTAGATTTGGCCCAGAACTTCCCACTTGTAAATGACCCCTCTGCTCAGTAGAAATCTCACCCTGGGTTTCTTTTGAAAGCCCACAGGAAATGGGGCTTTTTGAAATTAAAACAAGCAAACATGTCACTGACCTTTTTGCCCCCCCAAATACCACAGCATGGGAGGTGAACGCCAGGCCAAGATACAGCAGAGGGTGCCAGCCTTCCTCCCCAATGCACAATCGCACCTACACAACCCCAGCAAATGGGAACCACCGCCGATCCGGTCACCGCCTTCCACTGGCGTGCTAAAGATCATCATCCATGGCACTCCCAACGATCCAATTCCACTCTGTGCCCACCACCCAGGCCTCGGCCCCATCCCTCTTCAGGGACCCTTCTCCCAAGAGCCCGTTACAAACAGAAATACCCTAATTGCTTCAGCTAGGAGTCACAGAGGAGGGTCCAACAGCCTGTGCTACTTAGTGGCACCAACCGCTGGCCTGGATGCTGCAGGTCTGGCATGGAAGCGACAACACCCTGGGGCTATTTGGCGCCAATCCTGCGTTGCAGGGGCCCTGTTAAGGGGGGTGTTGTGAAAGGGCCTAAGAACGATGGCTGGAGCTTGGGTCCCGCCAGCCTCACTCCAGGGAAGCAGGCGAGTGCTGGACAACAGAGCTCCGTTTCCTGCAGTTCCAGCGTGGGTACAATTCACAGCACTTCAAAAATGACCGAGGCTACCGTTAGCCCCAGTGGGAGTCAGGAGCCTCGATCCTTAACGGGATACAACGGTGTAAAATAGACTCGCCATCTGTGCTCCCTGCCAACGCTTACACAGAGGAGGCAGCCAGCCAAGTGCAGTGGGGCCACGTGCCTGGTAAAGTTGCCCCCTTTCCTTGCAACTGAGTCTCCCGCTTGCGTTCGCAGCAGCTGGCCCTGCTCTTTCTCAAATGAAAGCCCTGCTAGAAGGAGCAGGGAGCTGGTGGCTGCTCATTCCCAGCACAAATTGTCTTTGAAAGAGGGCGGGAGGCAGAAATTCAGTTAAAAACCAACCCTTTCGTGCCACCCGTCTGTATCCTAAAGACGCTATCAAGGGCCCAGACCTGCGTCTCTTCCTGTCCCGCTCACCTTTCGCGAGAGAGTACACAAGGGGGAACACGTAGCTCCTGTTTATTAAGGCTTTCGATGCAGCCCTTCCCCAGAGGCGGTTCACATGCTGTTCTTCTCTGACAACCCCTCCAAAAAGCCAGGCACTTCCAAAGGAAAAACTGGGCCAGTCCTGGAGGCTCGAGCTGGGCTCAGCCTGTCTCGTGGCTGGCAGTGAAAATTCTGCAGCATCAATTCCACCCCCCGTCACACCTGTTCAGCCCCATTGTCTTGGGATTCTGCCCCTTGCTTTCAGTATAAGGGGATGACTGAGGAAGCTACTCAGCCGTGCAGCTGGCCCTCCCTCCCACTGCCAGAAGCTGGGCTGGGACAACAGGGAATGGACCACTCAATAATTGCCCTGTTCAGTTTGTTCCCTCTGAAGCAGATGGCATTGGCCACTGTCGGAAGACAGGATGCAGGGCTAGATGGACCGTAGGTCTGACCCACTCCGGCCGTCCTTATGTTCGCTCGAATGCCCTGTGGATGATGCCTGAGCCAGAACAGAGTCTGGCCGCCTGTCACCTAGCTGGGCGGCTCTGCAGGGTGAGGCGAATCTGCTGAGCAGGGAGAGGGCAGCAGGGTGACTATGGCTGCTCAGGGGGACGAGCCGTAGCCAGCAGGGAGCCACAAGGGCTGGGTGGCCGGGTTACCATGGGAGGAGACGCACAGCACTGAAACCAGTTGGGGAGTGCATGCTGCCACTCACCAGCGCTAGTCCCGAGGACCAGCTGTGTTTGCCTCAGCCCTGGTGCACCTGCAATGATCCCGAGGGCTACAGCAGATGAGGGGGCCAGAGACCCCCCACAGGAGACCCACCATATATCTCTGCCCAACACTCAGCAGATGGGACTGAGTGCGCCCACGGGGCCGCTCTGTACATGGAAGACATTTTTCGGTGGCCACTTTCCGTATATCCCCGTAGTAATGATGGGGCAAAGATGCCCAGCCGTGGATTAAACCTGGCAATAGGATCTGGGACAGCGATGAATAAACAGCCACTCTCTGTATGCGAAGAGGCCAGCCATGCGGTGCCTGGGGGATCTGGACCAGGCCTAGCCTTCAGTGTAGTCAGATTGCAGATGGGGAAACTGAGGCACGGGATGGCATAATGAGAAAGTTTGGGGGGCCCCATGAGGCTCTTGGGGATGGGGACACAGATAATTCTACAAACCTAGTCAACTGGAAGATAAATGAGGGCGAGATGGGGCCCCAGCTCTGAGACAGCTGGGTTGCAATCCTGAGCTGGGGGCTTCTGTGGGATCTTAGACTCCTCACTTGCCTCAGTAACAGCTTGCTGCAGTGAGTTCCACAGAAGAACACAGAGAGACAAAGCCCTTTCCATGACACGGGATGAATTTAGTCACATGCCCTCTGGTTCTTGTGCAATGGGATAATCCACAGGCCTTTGCTGCATCTTAATTTCTAATGCACCCGGCCAGATGCTCAGCTGGCATAAATGAGCATAGCTCCAAGCTCTGGCTCGAGCCACTCTCCTCCTCTCTATGTCCACACTGGACTGACTGAGCTGGGGCGAGTCAGGTTCCTCAGGGTCCTTGTGTGTAGATAGGATGGCTGAGCTCTGTGGCATCCAACTTTTTCCGTGCAAATAGAGGCCAAGCTGTGGGGCTGGCTGGAGTTGGGGGGGCCAGGGGCCCGGCTGGGAGCAGGCTGGTTGGAGTTGGGGGGCCAGGGGCCCAACTTGGGAGGGGCTGGCTGGAGTTGGGGGGGCCAGGGACCCAGCGCGGGGGGGCTGACTGGAGCTGGGGGGTCAGGGGCCCTGCTGGGGAGGGAGCTGTCTGGAGTTGGGGGGCAAGTGGCCCATCTGAGAGGGTCTAGCTGGAGTGAGGAGGGCAAGGGGCCAGCTTGGTGGGGAATTGGCTGGGGGAGTGAGGGGCCCTGTTGGGATGTGGGTGGCTCCCCAAAGAGTGCACCCTCTAACTTACCTAGTGCTTGCTATCTTCAGAGGGCTTGTCTGGGGGAAGGCTTACCTCCCCCCTCGTGAGCCCCGGCTGGGTCAGGATGCCCAGCATGCAGACAGGGAAACCGAGTCGCAGAGCAGTGAGGTGACTTTCCATAGCCGCATGGGGCTTGCTCTTAGAGCTGGCATTCGACACCAGGCCCTCCTGGTTCCCAGTCCTGTGCTCAGTCCGCTAGTCACCACTGCCTTGTGAGAGACCCACAAGCCAGGCCACAGCCAGGGATCCCAAAAGCACTGTCCTTGGCAGGGAGCCGTGCTGGGGAGGGACCGGAGCCCACGCGGCTGGAGAAGTCGTGACCTCACTCGGCCCAGGGAAAGCTCCCAGGCTGGACAGCGCCGGGGGCTTTTCCTTTCCAGGCTGCAGAGGAGAAATCCAGCCCATTTGCCTCCCCTCTGCTGAGCTTTGGGCCGGGCGAGGGACGGGACCCAAGACAGAGCGTAACTGTGCACAGGGGCTAGCCCCAGCCTCGCCCTGGCCCTTTGCAGAGCGGGAGCAGTTGACAGGTGCGGGGACAGGCACCCCTGAGACAGACCAGCTGGTTTCCAAGTGGTGGGGAAACCCCCGGCTGGTGCAACAGCCTCCTGTGGGCTCCAGAGGACACGCCTGACCTATACGTGTGTGTGTCCCCCGGTGCCAGCCACATGGTTCGGACCTCCACCCCCCGCCCCCCCAGAGCCCCTTTTGATGGGAGGAAGGGCAGGGGGCGGGGGAGAAAATCATAAAGATTTCCCATCTTCCCCTCGTTGCTATGTAATCGGCCTGTTGGAAGCCTGATTTCACTTGCTGTCGCCATGGAGACCAGGAAAGGAAGGTTTCTATGGTTACAGGCTGGGTTGACACTGGGAAGAGCCTGTTGTTTCTTTTCCCTGCTCGTGTTACACGCCCGCTCCCGGCTGCGATGGACGCCTTGGACTGGGGTCGGCCTGTCAAAATTCACCACCCCACAGGCAGGTCGTGCAAGGCCCCTAAGCAGTCCCAGGCCAGCGAGGGCTTCGTGGCGGCACCAGGGCTTGAACTCCTGTCCCTGTGCTCCCAAAGCTCGGGGCCCAGCCCCTCGAGCTAAAGGGGGAGCTCCATTCGCCCTGCAGGGCCTCTCTGCGGAGGCAGCCAGCGAGGAAGGCGACTGGGGGCCGGGGGGAAGGGTTGTGATGTAGGCACCTGTGCAACAGGCACTGGACTGACACCCACCAGACGCGTGGTCCACAAGGGCCACCAAGCTGCTGTCAGACAGCAGCTCCCGCCATGCGCTGGGGGGCCGGGGCTCGGAGGCTAAGGGGACGGGCGTGGTACCAATAGCTAGAGCAGTGGTTCTCAACCTCGCCAGAGCCCCTCCCTACTTGGCAATATGGGACGGGCAGAGTGGCTGCCCCGACACCCGTTTGCCATCCCCAGGACCTAGGGGGATGCAGGTAGGTGTGACCCAGCGGCCTAGCGCTGAAAGGCTGCGCGCTCCCTGCGTCCTCGGGGCCGGATGCAGGGCTGGTCGGGGAGCTGGCAGCCAGTGCTCTGCATTGCCCAGCACAAGCCCGGGGTCCATCCCGTCTATCAATCACTGGAGCACGGCCCCGTTCGTAGCCAGCAGGTGCTTTGGGAAGCACTCCAGGCGCTCAGCCCTGACGCCTCTACTGATCCCAGCCACACGCTGGCACCGCTCCCCTCACTCGGAGCCGCTCCCACGACAGCAGGGGCTGGTGGCACTCAGGCGAACTGATAAGGGCCTCCCAGGGAGGTGGAAAATGCCAAGCATCCAGCAGGCCCCAGGGGATCGGAGACTTGCCAGGGCGGGGAGGTGGCAGTCTCCAGCCCTGGGCGAGGTGGTGAGTGCCCCAGCCGCCCAAGCACTCAAGAATGCTCAAGCGCGCAGCTGGAGGCTGATCTATAAATAAATGAGGAGGGCTCGTGCTTCCATATAGGGCAGAAAATGCCACGCTGGGCTTCTCTCGCGCCGATAACACAGCCCCCGGTGCCCCCAGCACCGCCCGCCGAGGAAGGAATCCACTTCTAATCACACGTGGAGCCCACCTCAGCTTGTGGGTGCCAAACCGATCATTACAAATCCTGCACGCCGGGCATGTAGCACAACCCACGAGACTCCAGGTTGGGCGGGAGGGGGGTGTTACGCCCCACATTGATTATCTGGGCAAGGGCACTATCCAGACCCCAGTGATCAAAGGGTTTAGGAGTGGGGGGGGGGGCGAGGGGAAGGTGCCTTTGGAAAGGATCATAGGGCCCGGGTGAACCCCAGGCTGGGTAGTTTCTCTTTTCTTTCCTGCGTACTTTAACTGATTTGCTTCCTTGTTATGAACTTCATCCCCCACTGGCTGCAGCTGCTGAGTCATCACCCTGGCCTCCATTGTTATGAACCAGCATTATTACCGTGAGGCTGCCCTGGAGATGGGTACACACAGCTGCCCAGGGAACAACCCAAGCAAAGGGCAGGCTAGACCCAGGGTCTGATGCTGCACCCACCCACTGTCCATGGGATTTGGCCAGTCACTTCAACTGAAGCCAGATTCGGATGGGAGAAAGAACTGGAAACGCCTTGTGGAATATAAACCAGAGAACAAGGAGTAATGGTCTCAAGTTGCAGTGGGGGAGGTCTAGATTGGATATTAGGAAAAACTTTTTCACTAGGAGGATGGTGCAGCCCTGGAATGCATTACCTAGGGAGGTGGTGGAATCTCCTTCCTTAGAGGTTTTTAAGGCCTGGCTTGCCAAAGCCCTGGCTGGGATGATTTAATTGGGGTTGGTCCTGCTTTGAGCAGGGGGTTGGATTAGATGACCCCCTGAGGTCCCTTCCAGCCCTGATATTCTATGATTCTAAGTGGCCCATGCACAGGAACCGGGCTGTGTTAAGAGAATCGTTACATTTCCCACTCCTGTTCAGATCCTGGCCCGCTCCTGCTTAAACTGAGAACCAATAGCAGAGCTCTCCCAGACGAGACCGAGCAGTACAGAAGCATCTCTGCCAGGGCCCAATGAAATCAGTGGGAGCTGAGCAAGGATACGCGTTGCTTCTCAGGGCACAGGCCACACCTCCCAGGAGGGGCCACAAAGGCAGGGCTGACATCAGGATCTGGCTCAGGGGGTGATGCAGGCTTCTGGATCTGTGATGAGGGACAGGTTCAGTTTCAGCAGCTGATCTAGCAGGTTTTGGGCCCGGTGATTCAGTCTGCAAAATCAGCTGAGCTGGCGAGAAACTGAGCCCCCTCACCGGACTCAGAGCCAAAGCCAGCTTCAGATCTAGGATTCACTCCAAAAAGGGCCTCAGATCTGAGGCTTCTGCCTGAGTCCATCTGTCTAACAAACTGCACGTGCGTGTGTGTGTGTACATATGTCACACCAGTGAAATGCGGCTGTCCGCACAGCATAGCCCAAGAGCAGACCGGTCAGTGTCAGACACTTTAGTCAGCTACACCAGGGCCAATGGCTGCTCTTTCATGGGCTGTGATGGAGACTTTCATGGCTGTGCAGAATACACAGAACCCAGAGGTTTCAGGTTTAATTTGAAGAATGCTTACACTCCCTAGGCCACATGGATTTCAGGGCTTGAAGGACGCTCACCTCACTCAGCCTCCCCAGGAGGAAGGGCTAAGAGGAGGAGCTGAACCTACGGCTCTGGAGGCAAACCTGATGCAGTGTGGGGAGGAGACACCCAAGAGGCTAATGAGCTGTGGAAGGATGTTATGAAGGGGGACGGGACCAGGTATCCCCATGAGAGGAGTCGAAATGAGAAGTAACAGGCTTGGCTTGGGCCGCAGGGTAGAGATTATGGGAAACCGTGTGGGCCGGAACGTCGAACAATGGGGCCATGTTAATGCACACAAAATACGGTTCATTAACTGCACAACTGCACTGGTCTTGTTTTCCCAGCTGTAAAATGGAGCTGATGATATTGGCCTCCTTGGAGAACTCCTGTTGGCAAGTGCTAAAGAAGAGGGAGGTGATTATTGTGGGGATGGAAGAGCCGGGCTCTCTGGAGAACTAGGTTCAAATCCCAACTCTGGTGGGCCTCGGGCAAGTCCCTTAGAAGCCTGAATACCTTTGGGGATCTGGGCCTAAGGTCTGGTCCCTGTGGTACCTTAGTTCACATCAGAGGGACATGAATTCTAGGGTGCACTAGTGTGTTGCACTAACTGGGGCCCATGTGAATCCCACTGATGTGCATTAAAAGTTCCCTAGTGCATGTTAATGTGGAACTAGGGACTTTTAGTGCCCGCCAGCAGGGTCCAATGGGCCGGTTGGTGCGCACTAGAATTTACGCTGCCTCGATGCGGACTATGGCACTGTGTAGACAAGCTCTTACTCTCTCTGGGCCTCTGCTGCCCATCTGTAAATGGGGATGCTACTTCCTTTGTCTGGCTCATCTGTTCAGACTGTAAGCTCGTTGCAGCAGGAACGATCTCTTACTACGAGAATGTGCAGCGCCTAGCACCATGAGGCCCCTCTCTCATTGGAGGGCTGCGGGTGCTACTCTAACACCATTGCACCCTAGTCAAGGCCCCATGGACTCCCACCACAGCAAGCTGCTCTTAACTGATGGGAGCCGGGTACTTCAAATATGTTCTAATCTGATTTGCAGGCTCAGATGCACGTTTCACATTGGGTGCGTATCATTAGATGGCAACCGTCCATCTTGATAGACCATGGGGTAAGCGCCAAAGTGGGTCAGTTACTGTGGGTCACGCGGCAGCATCGTGAGTGGCTAAAAAGTCCAATTCTTGAGAAGCCGTCCTTGCTTCCAATGGTGCAGGAGGACGGCGCAGGGCCAGAAGATGAAACCAGCACAGCACCGGCGCTTGAGGGCCGCTGCGCTTTCCCCTTCACTTCCCTTTCTCAACCACCTCTCCTCAGCCTCTTGGACTCCCTCCATTGTGGCCCATTGCCAGATGCCTCTTCCCAGCTTGCTGTGCTGATGTTGACAGTTTTCAGATCCCTCTTGCAAATAGCCTTGAACCTCACCCAGTGGCCTTGGAGCACCCACAAGGTCTTTGGAATGTAGCCACCCTC
This sequence comes from Chelonia mydas, assembly GCF_015237465.2. NCBI lineage: Eukaryota > Metazoa > Chordata > Testudines > Cheloniidae > Chelonia > Chelonia mydas. The sequence goes on from NC_057850.1 coordinate 258,026,293, forward strand.
CGTCCAATGCCGACAACCAAGCCAATGGTGACCTCAGTTTTGGAGAATAGTGAATAAGCAATTCTGTTGTCTCAAGAACTTTGTCTTCCCACTTGATATTTAGAATAAGGTGAAGACAAGGGGTATGGAAGATATCCTCACGGAGCTGACTGAGGAGATATCTGAGCCATTAGCGATCATCTTTGAAAAGTCATGGAAGATGGAAGAGACTCCAGAGGACTGGAAAAGGGCAAATATAGTGCCCATTTATAACTAGGGAAATAAGGACAACCCGGGGAATTACAGACCAGTCAGCTTAACTTCTGTACCCAGAAAGATAATGGAGCAAATAATTAAGGAATCAATTTGCAAACGCCTAGAAGGTAATGAGGTGATAAGTAACAGTCAGTATGGATTTGTCAAGAACAAATCATGTCAAACCAACTTGATAGCTTTCTTTGAAGCCTTGTGGATGGGGGGAAGCAGTAGATGTGGTATATTTTGCCTTTAGTAAAGCTTTTGATACTCTCTCTCATGACCTTCTCATAAACAAACTAGGGAAATACAACCTAGATGGAACTACTATAAGGTTGGTGCATAACTGGTTGGAAAACTGTTCCCAGAGAGTAGTTATCAGTGGTTCACAGTCATGCTGGAAGGACATAACGAGTGGGGTCCCGCAAGGATCGGTTCTGGGTCCAATTTTGTTCAATATCTTCATCAATGATTGAGATAATGGCATAGAGAGTACACTTATAAAGTCCGCGGACGATACCAAGCTGGGAGGGGTTGCAAGTGCTTTGGAGAATAGGATTAAAATTCAAAAAGATCTGGACAAGCTGGAGAAATGGTCTGAAGTAAATAGGATGAAATTCAATAAGGACAAATGCAAAGTACTCCATTTAGGAAGGAACAATCAGTTGCACACATACAAATTGGGAAATGACTGCCTAGGAAGGAGTACTGCCGAAAGGGATCTGAGGGTAAAAGTGGATCACAAGCTAGATATGAGTCAACAGTGTAACACTGTTGCAAAAAAACCAAACATCATTCTGGGATGTATTAGCAGGAGTGTTGTAAACAAGACACAAGAAGGAATTCTTCCAGTCTACTCCATGCTGATTAGGCCTCAACTGGAGTATTGTGTCCAGTTCTGGGTGCCACATTTCAGGAATGTTGTGGACAAAGTGGAGAAACTCCAGCGAAGAGCAACTAAAATAATTAGAGGTCTAGAAAACATGACCTATGAGGGAAGATTGAAAAAATTGGATTTGTTTAGTCTGGAGAAGAGACGACTGAGGGGGACATGATAACAGTTTTCAAGTACATAAAAAGTTGTTACAAGGAGGAGGGAGAAGAATTGTTGTTCTTAATCTCTGAGGAGAGGACAAGAAGCAATGGGCTTAAATTGCAGCCAGGGCGGTTTAGGTTGGACATCAGGAAAAACTTCCTGTTAGGGTGGCTAAGCACTGGAATAAATTGCCCAGGGAGGTGGTGGAATCTCCCTCATTGGAAATTTTTAAGAGCAGGTTGGACAAACATCTGTCAGGGATGGTCTAGATCAGGGTTGGGCAATAATTTTTGCAGGGGGGTCACTCCACGAATTTTGGTAAGTCGTCACAGGCCGCACATTTCTACTATATTAATGGAGGGGGTGGGAGGGAGTTTTGGTGCAGGAGGGGGCTCCGGGCTGGTGCCAAGTGTTGGGGTGCAGGAGAGAGTGAGGGGTGTGCGCTCTGGGAGGGAGTTTGTGTGCAGGAGGGGGTTCTGACCTGGGGCAGGGGGTTGGGGTGCAGGAGGGGGTGCGAGGTGCAGGCTCTGGCTGGGAGGTGCTTACCACAGGCAGCTCCCAGCCAGCAGTGCAGCAGGGCTCAGGCAGGCTGCCTGCATGCCGTGGCCCCACATCACTCCTGGAAGTGGCTGCGGCCGGCTGCTGCTGGCATGTCTCTGCATGCCCCTTGGGGGGACAGGTGGCAGTGGGTCTCCGTGAGCTGCCCGCACCCGCAAGCACAGCCCCTGCAGCTCCCATGGGCTGGTTTCTGGCCAATGGGAGCTGTGAGGATGTGCTGGGGGCGGGGGCAGTGCATAGACCCGCCTTCCCCCCCGCCAGGGCCGGCCACTTCCGGGAGTGGCATGGGGCCACAGCGGGCAGGCAGCCTTCCTGAGCCCTGCTGCGCCACGGGACTTTTAGTGACCTGGACTCGGAGATCGCAAGCGGGCAGAGGAGGCTGGACAGAAATGTTAGATGGGCCAGATCTGGCTCACGGGCCTGGTCTAGATAATACTTAGTCCTGCCAGGAGTGCAGGGGACTGGACTAGACGACCCCTTCCAGTCCTATGATTCTACGATTCGCCATCTGTCATGGTGCCATAGATGGATCAGCTGTCGCCACCATAGAGCCGTGAGCTCAAAACGCACGTCTGGTAGACCCGTATCGCGGCATTCAATGTTCGTTTCCTGTTATCCCACTCACGCTTGGTCAGTTGGCTGAATGCGGTAGCTGCCCTTCCTTCCAATGCAAGAATTAAGCTCGTCATCCAGCGATAAGTTATCCCATACAGTTGGGCCTCAATAGCAAAACTTGTGTAACCCTTCTGGGGGGTGCAGCGTAGCCCTGTAACAACTCCCAGGCCAGTTTGGCCATGGCGCGTACTGCCGGGGGAGGTGGTGGGCTTGCCTTCGGTGGAGCTAGGGATCTCAGGCTCCATAGACCAGGCCTTCTGTTGTCCCATTGATGTCACTGGAAGCAGGCTCTGGCCCTCCGTAAGGAATAACCTTCCCCTGCATTTTCTGCAACCCCAAGCTTGCAGCCTCCTGCCAATGGGAGTGAGCTGGCAGGTGAAACTGACTAGGAAGGAAAGGGAAGGTAACCCCTCAGAAAGGTGAAACTGACCAGTCTCTTCAGGGGACCCCAAACTGGCTGACACTCAGAGTTAAGCTGCAGCAAAAACAGTGACAATCAGATCAGATCCCTCCAACCCTTTACGCAGAACTAGCCCGAGGGTGTTAGTGATACAGGCTAGGGAGTTGGGGTTTGTAAAAGACATTCATTTTTCACCTGACACTGTCCCTTTAAGGCTGCTTTTCCATCTGTTTCACTTGCCCAAAGATTGTACCTTTCTGTGTAAAGGAGAGAGACCAGCCTCAGGGAGCCGCTGGGCACCGAGCCTGCCCCTCCTCCACCCAAGGGAAATGTTTCCTCCACATTCTTCCTAAAGCTGTTTTCCCCCTCGGCTGTGGCCCGGGAGGCGCCCCATTGCTGAGCCAGCCAGGGTACAAAGCACTGCTGTGCAATAGGACGGCATCAGCCAGAGGCAAAGGGAAAAGACAGGCCCTACGCTCTGGGGGATAGAGTGCAGAGAAACCCAAGCCAAGCTAGAGAGCCGACAGCAGCTTCAGGCCCTGGATGATGCAAAAGATGAGTGAGCTGGTGAAAGCCGGGGGAGAGTAATCCCCCAGTCGCTGAGCTAGGGCGGCCGCGTGGGACCAGAGCGGGGGCAGATACAGCGAGTCTTGGTGAACTCCACCAGGTTAACAGCCCTGGAGAATAAAACCCTAGACACAGACACAGCCGCTGTGACAGAGGGACCCCTTTCTACTGCAAAGCTCCGACCCCAAGCCAGACCCATCCCGAGGCTGCTGCAGTGCTGCGGTGAGCATGGGTTGGAGCTGTGACTACCTGCTCAGGCCAGGACTGATCCGGTGGGCACCAGACTTTGGATCAGGCCTTTGGGCCTGGATGGAGACCAACCCACTCATTTAATAACGGCTGTGGAACAGCCGGTCACATGGGAACAACCTCGCCAGGGCTGGGTTGGACCCAATGCCCTAGAGCAGGGCTCGCACCCCGGGGGGCATGAACTCGGAGGAGGGCCAGGCTAGATGGAAGGGAGCAGCAGGGTGGGGGTCCCAGTAAGGAAAAGGAGGCCACAGTCTGGAAATGGTGAAGACTCACAGTCCTGGAGGTACCACGACCAGTCTCCAGAGCCCTCCACCCCCTTTCAGCCCTGACGTTAAGATATGTACCACAGGCTGGGCAGATGGGGGAGAGAAGGTTCCAGGCCCCATACGGAAACAGCCCCGGTGTGATTGTCTGGTGAGAATCTGCCCCGTCCAACTCTCCCCACCTGGGTTTCCTGACATCAGGGCAGGGCAGGCCCCCGGTGACCCCCATGGTGGCATCAGCCTCTCAACTGCAGCAGACTCCACTGGGGGGAGCGAAGAGGCAGAACCAATCCTCTCCCTGCTGGCAGAGCACTGGGGGTGGACCCCGCCCGCCGGAGTGCTTCGTGAGATCTCTGGTGGGACGGCAGCGTGCTTTGTGCGGCTTAGCGGTGCCGTTCTCAGAGCACAGCCGCAGGGCAACGTGCTCTCGCCCCACCTCCTGAGGCCCCCCTCAACCCAGCCAGCAAAGAGCCCTCCCACGGGCTGAGAAACCACCTGCACAGGGGGTGTTATCAGGGGCCGTTTGAAGGCTCCTTCTGCACAGCCAGAGGACTATAAATGGGCCTTGGTGTAACTGCGAACCAGGCCCCCACCAACTCCCTCGGTCTATCAAGAATCAGCCGCCTCTCCTTGCCCACGGCTGGCGCAAGGTCCTGCTCCTCTGCAGCCCACGCCGCCTAGCACGACCTCCCTCGCTCTCTGCTCCGTCAGCTCCCCAGCTTTCTCCCAGCCTTGTCCGAACGCTGCCCTTGCCTCTGCATCTCCTCCTCGCGCGGCATGTTTTTTAAAGGGACCCCATCAACGTTGAACATCTCCCTCCTCTCTGGTTACCGCCCAGCGTGCCAGGCAGCGCCGGAGAGGCCCAGAGCTGAAAGAGACGGGGGATGGGGGGATGCATTTTTTTCAGTTGTTTCTTTACTCTGTACATGTAGCAGCAGTTGGTGGTTTTGTTTCCCCCGCCCAGTCCTGTGAGTTCGGTGGGTCTTTGACCGTCTTTCGCACAGCAAGAGGGGAGAGGGGAAAGTACTGCCAAAGGCGACTAGAAAGCCACAAAAATTGGCCCTGAGCAGCCAGGGGAGGCGCGGCACCTGGGCTAGAGCGGGGCAGGGGCGTGGCTAATGTCTATTCATTTTTAATGAAGAGGGGGAATGGTAAATGATCCAGGGCTCTGAAGTTGGGCCAGTAAGCACTACCCAGCAGGGCAGCAATGTAGCCTACTGGGAAGCGCACTGGATTGGGACCCAGGAAAGCTGCGGTCTGTTCCTAGCTCCGCTTCTAGCCTGCTGAGTGAGGGCAAAGCTCTGTGCCTCAGTTTCCCCACCTGAAAAATGGGGATAATGGCACTTGGAGAGCTGCTGATGAAAAGCAGGGGGTAAAAGCCACGTATTATTATGTAACTACACACTTGTATTGCTCTTACCCTCAGCCTCCCTCCTCTACGACCCCCTGTTGTTGCCATATGCACTCCTTGCTTCTTGGCCTAGAATGAGATCTGTGAGCCCTTGCCTTGAATTGGCTTCCATCTGGGCTCAGCTCGTTCCAGGCTCAGGGCTGTAGTAGCCCTAAATTCCGTGGGGCAAGGACTGTGATTTCCTGGGTGTGGGCAACGCCCCGCGTGCTGCAGGGCTCCGTTTGTAAAGGGGCCGCTCAGCACAACAAAAATCACCCTTTGCTCACAGGACTGGGGAACCAGGGCCCAGATCCTCCACTAGCTTCAAGGGGAGCCCGGGGCCTGACTCCCTTTGAGGAGCTCGGCCTTGCTGCTTTGGTCAGTGGCATCCCAACAACGGACCCACAGGCAGTGGGGAGGGGTGGCACATGGCTCCATCCTCTAATACTGTGGCAACCCAGCTAACCCCACAATGACCACACTACCGCAGCCCCAGTCCTGATTGCGGGGCGCCCTTGTCAGAGAAACGCTAGCAATAAACTCGTGCTTGATACTGACTAGATTTTGAGTTCACAGATCCCAAGGTCTGACCCCTGGTATCACACAGGCCCCCACAATAATTCCTACAGCCGATCTCGCAGAAAATCGTCCAGTCTTGATTTTAAAATGGCCAGCGATGGAGAATCCACCCCCACCCTTGTTAGTTGCGCAGGCCAGCTCCTTAACTGGTGTCAATCAGCACAGAAGTCAGTGAAGTGACATCAATTTACCCCCGCTGGGAATTTGCCCGACGTGCTATGAAAGGAGGCAAGCGCTGTTTAGCAGTCAGAGCATGGCACGGGGAGCCGGGAGGCTGGGGCGCCGGAACAAGGCGGGGACAGACCCCCTCTTTTACCAGACGTAAGGGCGAGCGACGGGGAGGGGGGAGAGAGGAGCAAGCCTGGGGCAGGGTCTTGGGGGGAAGAGGCAGCGAAGGAGCAGGACCTCAAGGGAAGAAGCAGTACAGGGGCAGGGTCGGGGGGGGGCCAGCACAGAGGGTGGGGCCACAGTTCAGACACCTGTGGCCCCCCTCACTTTGGGGGCACTTCTGCCACTCCTGCAGGAGGCCTGAGGTCTCTTTCCAGTTGTGCCACTGACCTGCTGTGTGACCGTGGCCACGTCTCTTCGACGCTGTGTGCCTCAGTTTCCCTCCCCCCCCCAGTAAAATGAGAATACTGACCCACTTTTGGGAAGCATCTTGAACGGCGCCGTATGGTGTAAGTGCCAAGTTTCATTATTAATCATTCAGTCATGACCCTTAGGAACGCTGTGACGGCAGGCAGCAGTTTGGCGACCGAGCGGGTGCGGTTTGGTGAGGAGCGGCTCATACTGCATGTGACACGATCACGGTGCGAAGGAGCCCAAGCTGTTGCTGTGAAGTGGAGGCCGTGTCCCTGTTATTTCAGCCGCCAGCATCACTGTTCTGTACGGGGGCGGCTGCTGCATTGGAACCTCTGGGTGAGCTGCCGAAGGAAAGAGCCGAACCCAGGTACGGCCGAGCCACCAGAACTGGGTCATAACTATCACACCGCCCCTTCGAATGTCTGGCTTCCAGCTCTGGATTGCAGGAGCGGCTGCTGCAGAGGCGGCTAGCTGGGCGGCAGAAGCCAGAGCAAGGCAGAGCCTAGCGCAGTGGGAATTACAGCGCTTACAGCTTTATTGAATGCATCCAGCGTGGGACCCTGTCCGCCTGGGTGGGCTGTTGGCAGAGGAGCTTGAACCTGGGACCACTCACCGTCCCTTGTCAGAAAGTCCAATGGAGTTGAACAGGGATGAACCCCAGCAGGGCCCCGTCAAAGCTAAGGAACGTGCTCTGCACAGTGGCAGATTAACACACGGGCCCACGGGCCCCGGCCAATCTGGCCGCCCTCCCCGGGGTGTGGGAGGCCGAAATGTGCTTTGTGCCCAGGACCCCAATAAATCTTAATTCTCCTCTGTACAAACCTAGCGGGTGAAAGTCCCTGTTGAAGTCAGTGGGACTTTTGCCATTGATTTCAAGCAGGGCTAGGATTCCAGCTGCGGTGTTGAGGAGCCAGCGATCTCCTCGCTCTCAAGTTCTGTTCGCTGGTTTGTCCCTTCTCAATTCCGTTCTATGGGGCTTTTCCACAACGGGTGGCTGGAAGTGGGTCCAGGGCCCGCTGAAGAAGCCAATGAGGATTTGCACTGTCGAAGATGAAGAGTTGTTCAAATAACATGATGAGTTCACCGGGGTAGCAAAGCCTATGCCAGGGGTAAGCTTATGGGTAAGGAGCTGGACTGGAATGCACAAAATCTGGGTTCAGTTCCTGTCTTGGCCACCAGTTCTCCAGTGTGACCTTAGACAAGTCTCTCTGGGGATTATATGTCTCTGCCCCCCAAGGGGAGTGGGAGATGCTCTCCTACAATGTAGAAAACATTGAACACACAAAGTGAGAGAGGATTGTGGGAAAGACATCACTGATACGGTCTTGGAAAAGCTATGGAGTAATAAGGCATTTTCAGTGCAAGTGAGGTGTGAAACCAGGGAAATGGAGAATCATTCCCTTTAACAATAAGGGATTATTGCATATAGTCCAGTAGCATCTAGAGGTGCATTATACTAAGAGAACATCATGCACATGGGACAGTGACAACACAGCGTACAGATATATAGCAAGGGCCCGCCTCCACCCTGATGCTTGGAATAGACAAAGACCTTCAAAGGAAGATTTATTAGCCCCATTTTACAGGTGGGAAAGTGAAGAGGGATCTAGGTGCCTAACTCTCATTGAAATAATTGGGAGTTAGGCACCTAAATACCTTTGGATCTGGGGCTGACTGACTTGGTGGAAACTCTGGGGCAGAATCAGGAATTGAATCCAGGCCCCCTGAGGTCTAGCCCAGTGCTTTACCCCAAGAGCACCCTTCCACATGCAGGCGACACCTCCTTCAGGGGATGAAGGCACCCATTCTGTTCTAGTGTAGCTGTGCAGGGTCAATGAGAATTGGAAGAGGACTTCTTGAAGGGCTGGTGCGAGTGAGTGCACCAGTGAACGCGTCATCAGGATGGCTCTCCGCTCTTGTGAGCTGCCCAGCCTTCGGCAAACCAACAGGAATTGTCTTGTCCTGAACAACATAGCCAAGGCTAGATGCAAGATTCCCGTCTCTGATCAAAGTGTCACCAAAGAGCTGTTTCAGTGAATTTCCCACCTCACCAAGGTGGGTTCAAGAACTGAACGGTGCTTTGGTTCTTGTGGACCTACAATGGCCTGTGGCGTCACGTTCCCATCCAATAATCGTTGGCTCTTCTAGCCATCAACCAGTTTCTCTAGAAGTGGAAGGTTTCCACGTCCTCCAGCAAAGAAGAAACATACCCAATGGTCTAGAAAATCATCCCTGTCCAGGAACACAGACATGCTGGTGACAAGTGTAGTGTACCGAAAACTATGTTAAAATTACAAGCTGTTGTATTGTATTACTTTGTTTCCTGGTCCTGCTTGAAGGCTACAGGGCTCTGTAGGGAAGCTTGAGATCTGGGTCATCTGCAAGCAGTCTGCAGAGCCAGCCTAGAGTAAGGAGGGGTGAGTTGTTCCTTGCTGCTTTAGGGAGCAGCCTGCTTTGTCTCTCTCTGGTTTGGGATCTTGTGTGTTAGGGTTCTGGATTCTAAGAAATAAAGTCGTGCTATGTTGCAACCTTCCAGCAAGAGTATTTTATGTTTTTACCTAACGTCTCTGAGTGTGAAAATGCCGTGAACGTAACAAGAAGGGTCTCGCTCTACCATAGGTGTTTAAAGTTTTTCTGGCATAGCTACATGAAGCTAGTAACCATAGTGATTGACATATGAAAGGGAAGCCACACACTGTGGTGAGAAGTATTGCAGGGTGCTGAGGCTAAGAAAGACCAACCTCCTGGATGGAGGACAAGGCTCTTGGTCGTCAAGCTGGCCACCGTTTAGTGACACTATGGGCTTCTGACCAGAAAGGAACCTCTCTGAAGCAACTAAAATCTACTAGAGGAGCCTGGAGAAGTCTAAGAGCTCACCTCTCAAGTCCTGCTCAGTTCAGATGGCCCATCCCACTTGTACTGGGAGCTGCAAGCAGCCAAAGGACACCTCAGTGGGCCCGAGTCAGTGGAAAATACCGTAAACCATGCTGGGGAGCAGATCTGGGGAGAGTTTTTTCTCATGAAGAGCCTTTGGGTGTATCAGAGCAGGAGGTAGCTGGGGATCAGAGCGCTGGGTTAAAGTCAGCCACCAAATACCGGGTTGTGACGTGTACAAGTTGGTACCAAAACAAAGTCTCCTGTAAGCAGTGTGAGGGCTCCACCATCGCTCCCTTTACAGCGAAGGGATGGCTTTGGGCGGGTTCTTGGCCATTCGCGTTTCCTGCTCAAGGAAGCTGGACGCAGCAGAGCCTGGAGCCCAAGTGAGCTTCCAGACGCATTTCCGACCGCATCCGAACTGCACCTGGGAGATGGGTTCAGACTGGTGTAAATTGGGGTAGCACCATTGCAGTCAATAATACTACATTGATTGACACCAGCGGAGGATCTGGCCCCACTGGAGCTTTGCTGACTGACACCGGCGGAGGATCTGGCCCCATTGCCTTCAATGGAGCTTTGCTGACTGACACCAGCGGAGGATCTGGCCCCATTGCCTTCAATGGAGCCTTGCTGACTGACACCGGCGGAGGATCTGGCCCTGTTGACTGTTTCCTTGTGACTGCGATAATAACGTTGTCTGGAATGTTTGCTGTCAGCTCCAGTGCGTTTTGTCTGTGGCTTTTAGTTTTATATCTGATGTCTCCAAACTGTGGGGCGCGCCCTCCTAAGGGGGCATGGAGGAACATTCGCGGGGGCACAATGGGGCCTGGGCCAGCCCCCACAGGGGCAGGAAGGGAGTGCCACCCAGCCCCACTCTGCTCTCAGCTCTGCTCTGGCCCCACCCCCAGCCCTGGCGCCGGCTCCTGGCCCTGCTCCCAGCTGCGGCCCCAGTTTCGGCCTCCTTTCCCCTGTCCACGTAACCCCCTCCCCCCGGGAGCCATGGCCCCACTCCTGGCCCTGGCTCCAGGGGGGCAGGGGAGGCAAGAACGGGGTAAGGGGTGGGGTGTGATCCTGAAAAGTTTGGGGACCACTGTTTGATATGAATGTCGCTGTGAGTGGATTGAAGACGGGTCTATCAGAGAGTTTAGCCTCAGCACAGTCTGGGTCATAGACTCATCGACTTTAAGGGCAGAAGGGCCCATCTTGAGCATCTAGCCGAGTTACTCCAATGCGGAGACAGACTCCTCTGGTCATGAACAAACTACCGGGCAATACTGTGTAACCAAGGGCTTTGACTAGGTCCCCACTTCTTCTCTGTGGGCCAGATCTGAAATCTGTGGGTGGCTTCCCACTGCCTTCCCCTGGAGTTCGCCTGCTCCTGGCCCTTACAGAGCCCCTCCTCTGCCAAGTTCACCCATGTGGACTTAGCACTCCCCAGGCATTGGTTTGGCCTCACAGCCACTGTGTTAAATAAGCCGGTGTTATTATTCCATCGCACGGATGGGGAAACTGAGGCATGGTGGTCCCCAACTTCCCCAGTGTCGCATAGTGCAATACCCAGGGTCAGAACGTGGATGCTGGTGATGCCCAGGCCTGTACACAGCCAACGCCCCTCCCCACAACATTAGCTAACCCTGGAGCCAGGCAGGGATTCCCACTCCATTCCCCGCAGTATATGGAGGGGTCAGCAATGGGAGGATTTTCACAGAGGATGGGACCCCGGCAGGATGATTGGCACCAGGGAGGGCCTCTCTGCTGCTACCACCGGCCTGGCGTTTGTAATGGCCAGGCCCCCTCGGAGTGCCCCAGGGAATAGGGCTACTGCTCCAGGCCTGGCTGGAGGAACCTCCCGCACTTGGTCCGCCATTGCCCTTCTCCTGGAGTGGGCCTAGGCCCGGGGGTGTGCAGGCCCGTGGCCCTGTGACTGCATGCGTGTGTCTGAGCGTGTCCCCAGCGGTGTGACGGGGTAGCCAGCGCGGGCCCACACAGGTGTGAGCCTCGGGGCTGGCGCGTCGCCTTTCCACGGCTCCTTGCCGCACAGCCCTCTCGCCTCCGCCGGGCCACGTGCCCAGACCTAGGGCAGCCACTGGGCCCCGGCCAGCCACCGAGCCCTCCTGCGCTCCAAGGAGGGGGCAGCATCAGGGAGCTGCTGTGGCCCCGGCTGATGCAATTACCCTGGAGGGAAGCCGCGGCTTTGCACGGTGCAGCCAGCGCGCTCAGTTGCTTTCTCCTCCGTCTCTCCCTCCTTCCCCCCGCCCGGCTCTGCAGTGCCTGGCACACACCCTGCCTCTCTACAGAGAGGAGAGGGGAAGAGAGAGAAAAAATCCTGCTGACATCATCCAGCATGACAGGGCTCTTCGAGCAGCAGCAGCCCCGTCCCCCCCCTCCCGCGCTGCACTAATGCACTGGCTCTCGAGGACCGTTACAGCGCAGCCTCCAGCCACATCTTGGGGCTGTGGGGGGAGGAGGGGGGCAGGTCACAGAGCCCATTCTGGGCTGCCGAGCGACCGACGCACTGTCCTCGCTGATTAGCCGTGGGATTCCTGCCTGGCCCGGAGAGCGAGAGCGCTGGCTGCAGCCGGAGACGCGCACGGGGCCTTCCCTCTGGATGACAGATCATGCCTGGAGAATCCGCCAAGGCTGAAGGAGCTCTGCTGCAGACGGACCCCGGCGGCCTGTGCCCGGCAGAGGCAGGTGAGTGCGGAGGGAAGCCCGGGCATCTCTCCTGGCGCTGGGAGTTGGCGAAGTGAACGCGCGCCCCACTGGGGAACAGCCGAGAGGTCTGGGGGCCGGGGGGTCCCTGACCTGGGTGTGGAAGCAGCTCCCCACCCTTAATACCAGGAGCAGACAGAATGGCCAAGAGAAAAGGGGGGTGGGAGGGAGGGAGGAGGGTTTGGGTGTAGAAAGGGCGGAGGAGAAGGGGCTGGGTGGAGGGGGGAAGATGGTGTGGGGCTGTACCCCAGCGGTGAGGCGCTGGGAGAACGCAGTGAGCAAACTGGAGAGTGGCAGAGGAGGGAACCTACCTAGCAGGATGATAACAGAGGGGCTTGTGTTTGTCTTGGGGGAGATCAGAGGGGCTTTAATGTGGCGGGGACCTGGGGCCTTAACACCGACATTAGCAGCCGGCTTGGGGCTGGGGGGCCAGCAGAGTTTGCGTTCTGGGGGTATCTGCTGAGCCCGGTTATGAGGCAGGGGAGGTGGCTGTCATACACATCCTTTCTGGGGACACGGGTGACAATCAGGGCCCAGCCCCTTCCCCGTCTGCTGGGGGAGCTCACCAGGGACCCAAAGCACCCTGTGAACTTAGAGCAGAACGCACTGCTCAGCTGTTTGACGTGATGCTCCCCCCTCCCGCCTCAAGCCCGGACGAGCTGTCGGCTGCACTGACCTTCCTGCTGGGCTGAGAACATGGGGGCAGATGTCTCACAGGGCAGCCCTCCGCACCCACGCTCCCTCCTTAGATCTCCAGGCCCTCGGTATGCCTGTCCTCATTGTGCAAAGAGGGAAACTGAGGCACAGGGAGATGGCAAAGTCTGGTCGGCGACAGGGCTGGGTCTCGCCTGACTGCCAGGCCAGCACCTGCCCACTACACTCCCCTGCCTCTCCGGCACAGTGTAGGCCTGAGGTCAGTATTTGAAGGGAACATGGGGTGGGGCTGGAGGGCGTTTCCCTATCCTGCAGGGGAGGGGGGGAATTCAGCCTCCGTCAGATGCTTCCCAGGAGCCAGTGTCCGGCCCCTGGACTACACCAAAGGAATATGCCAGACCCCCGGTTCCCTCTTGCCCTTCCCACCCATTCCCATCTTGTTCACCAGCGCCCAGGCCCAGCTTCCTGCTGCGTCCAAGCGTTCATGACAGCCGCTGAATGGGGTCAGTCAGTGGGTTTTCCTGTTTGAGCCCTTCTCAGTCCAGTGAGCCTGAAAGTCATTCCCAGCCCCGCTGACTCAGCTGGTATTTCCAGGGCACCTTCCACCCACTGATCTCAGAACCCTGTAGTGGACCCAGGCACCCAGCTCCATCCTGGGTGCTTAGTCAAGATCACTAGCCCCATTTTATAGATGGGAAAACTGAGGCACCAGGCAGTGCAGTGACATGCCCACAGTTAGTGAAAAGGGACAGGACAAGAACCCAGGAGCTCTGGCTTAGTCTGAGGCCAGGGCTTGAACCGCTAGAGCACGCTCCCTCGTGACAGGGCAGTTGTGGGCCTGGGACAAGCTGTGCACTGTGATCCCTCCCTGCCCTGATCCTGGTGCTAACAGTACCCGCCCCATCATGGACCTGCAGCCACTGAGCTCTCACTCACGCAAAGCACACAGGTCACCGCTGCCAGGCCTGGCCCACATCCTAGAGCAGCAAGGGGCCAGAAGCGGGTGGGGAGGGGAGGGTCCGGGGCTGCGTGACAGAGCTGAGGACAGGGGAGAGGTGCTACAGAACTGTGCCAGGGGCCTCCTGAAGCCACAGCCCCATGCAGAGCTGACACGAGGGGATTCCCTTCCCAGACGCGTCGCCTCTTATCAGAGGCTCGGATAAGAGTCTCCAGCAGCGGCTGCTCCTCAGCTCTCTCTGGTCTCCTTGGAAAGGCCAGCAGCACCGGATCTCTCTCCTGCCCTGCATGTGGGCCTGGGGGGCATTTCCTCACCCCCCCCCCCCCAACGTCCTCGCTGAGCATGGCTGGGCAGGGGCAGCCCCGGAGGCCTGAGCAGTGCAGTTGTACCTGGACCTGGCAGCTCCCTCCCCTTCCTCTGGGGACCCAACACCATGATGTGTTTGCTCTGGGCCTTGCCCTGAATGGCGCACACACACACGCATGTCCCAGCCGTGTCTGGGCTGCCAGGACAACTCCTCCAGTGACAGGGAGGTCGGGACCCACCAGATCGGCCTGTCCAGTACCGTAAGGGCTACATACCTGCTGTATGTGAGGGGGATTTTTCCCCATTAGCAGGCAGGCAAAGGTCAAACCACTGGGCATAGCTTTGTATGTTTCCGTGTGGAGCTGTGCTCCCCACTCCCTGATGGGATGGCTCAGGGGAGTGTCATCTACTGGTGAAAGCAGGGGCTCTGGCCTGAGGCTACGTATTGTGTGTTTGGTGTGTACAGCACTGCGTGGAACACAAAGGGCCATATGATCCCTGCCCCGAGGAGCTCCGGGTCTAAACTGGACAGGCAGAGCCCAAAATCCAGCACGGACCTGGACTTTCTATCCCCAGCTCTATCACCAAGGCTCTGTGGGACTATAGCCACATCCCTCTCTGTGCCTCAGTTTCCCCATCTGTAAAAGGGACAGCACTGACCTGTGACGCGGGGGAGTCAGGGGAGGAGTGAGAGTTAACTAATGTATGTTTGTAAACCCCTGGCAGAAAGGGACTAGAGACAGGCAGTGGGTTATTATTAGTAAAGTGTGTGTGTGTGTGTGTGTGTGTGTGTGTGTACACACACCAGGATGTGCATCTCCTGCTGTGTAGTGGGTGTGTACAGATGTGCATGTATCTGTGTGTGCCTGTTTCTCTGCCCTTGTGGTGGGTGTGTACACAGATCTCTGTGTGTGTGTGTGTTTGTCTCTGGTTGTGTGGTCGGTGTGTATAGATCTGTGTGTGCATGTATTTCTCTGCCCTTGCGTGTAGAAGCGTGTGTGTGTGTGTGTGTGTGTGTGTATGGTGGGTATGTACACCTCTGTGTGTGTGTGTGTGTGTGTTTGTCTCTGCCTGTCTGATGGGTATGTACAGGTGTGTCTGTGTGTCTGTGTGTCTGTGCGCATTTGTCTCTGCCTGTCTGATGGGTATGTGTGTGTTTGTCTCTGCCGGTGTGGTAGGTGTGTACAGATCTGTGTGTGTGTGTGTGTTCTTGCCGGGGAGGAGTGTGTGCGTGTGTGCATCGGCAGGGGATGGTTTGGAGGCACCTGTGTGTTTATTTCAGTTGTCTGGGTTATCTGGGTATCTGACACAGCATTTAAAATGTCTACAAACCCACCACTGAAAAAAGCCTGACAGCCCAATTATTGCCAGGGTGGGCACAGGGCGGGAGAGAGAGATGGAGGAAACCCACTCCTGGCGAGAAAGGCAAGCAGCCGCCTTGCAACAAAAGCAGCTAAGAGAAGAGAACATTAAAAAGCCAGGGGCTCTGGACTGAGAAACCCCATCTCCATCCTCTGGGACAGCAGCTTCTACGCCCCCTCACACCTGCTATGGTGGAACATAAGGCAGAGAGGGCCCGTCAGGTGGACCAGAGGACTTCAGGCTTTAAATCCCCACTAGGCCTTGAAGTAAGCTAGCTTAGAACTGAGGCAGTGTCCTTTTCCTCTCCTGGAAACCTTTCCCCAGTGTACTGTGGGGGCAGCCTGGCTCTGTGTATTGGTCACAGACAGGGCCTGCAAGGGTTTAAGCCCTGAACCAAAACCCAATGAAATCAACAGAAAGGCTGGCTTAGACTTCAGTGGGCTTTGGATCAGGCCCTTAGTGAGTTCATCAGTAACGTGTGTCGATGAATGTGTGCAAGTGCATTGTTCAGCACTGAAGGGGTTAATTTGAAATACATCCTGCAAAGGACTCTGGAGATTTTAGGCCCCACTTGTCCTGCTCTAAAATGATTCTAACCAGATGTATGTGAGGGGGGTTCGCTGGGTTTGATACATCTAGTTGAAGGGGACGTTGTCAGGTCTGCCTAGGCTCACAATGTAGATCTGGGGACAGCTTCCGAGCTGGAGAAAGATCCTGATTTGTAACAAAGTGATAAAGGGAAGAGCTATAATAACATAACAAACCTCCTCTTAACTGGGACAAGGCACCAGAGCCTGGATGTGAAACTGACAAGAAACAAACATGAAACTGACTAGCCTAGTTTCATTGTCCCAGCTGGGAGAAATTCCTTTTTGCTTCAACAATCTCCTGTTATTTGCAACATAGATAAGGAAATGGGCTTTTAACTATGTGGAGCCCAATGCTGCAACCTTTTCTCACCAGATTAATACCCACGCAAATACCGCCCTGGCCTCAGCAGGGCCACGCACATAAGGATTACTTGCAAGAGAAAGGGTTTGCAGGGCCCGGAGTTTTAACCTGACAGTGCCTCTTTAAAAGAGAAAAAACAAACCTGCCACTTTTTCTGCTGAAAAACAATCATCACTTTAAATAACCAGCAACATAATAGCTTGTATTTTTTATGGATCCTAAAAAAAAAAAAAGTGTTTTCTTTGCTGGATTTGCAACAAAAGCAACTAACTAAAATCACAACCCCCATCCCAGAGCAGTGCTGACTCCAACATCAGGCGATATGGCTGGTGCTGCATAGACAAAGAGGGGCCATTGCATAGAGTCACAGATTTTAAGGCCAGCGGGGCTGATTCTGATAATCTAGCCTGATGTTCTGTATCCCACAGGCCACAGACCTTCACCCTGTCACTCCTGCATCGAGCCCAATCCCTCGGGGTTGAATTAGAGCGTGTCTTTTAAAGATACCCACTCTTGATTTAAAGACCCCATCCCCAAACCTTAATGCATGCCAAGATGCCATTGAAGGGGGAAATGTTGTTAAACCCCAACAGCTGTGTTCAATGTTAAATGATCTCAAACCAGGAGTGATCTTTGTCCCACCCCCTTTCCAGCCTCATAAGTAAAAAACCCTGAGTTTGCCCAAGAATAAAGCATAACCCACTGGCCTGAGTGTGTTACATGTCGCCCACTCTCTGCCTGAGCCACACAGACTGTGAGGCTGTTTTATCTCTCAGCCGGAGAGCTCAGTTCTTTAGCAAGCAACCCATGGTCCCTAGCTTTGCAGCAGTTTCCCATTTCAACCCCCAATGGTGGCCCGCCTCTAAAATCAACATGGTTAAGGTTGTCGATAAGTTGGACAAAAATCCACGGAAGAATTTGCAAAACAAATGGCCTCTAAAATCTTCTGTGTTATTGTTGGTTGTTTTCCCCTTGGCGGAGGATGCTCGAAGGTCCTGGGGCACTCAAAATAGATACACGTACCGCTCTTCATTCCCACATACTGCATATACAATAGGCTGCAATCGTTTCATTCCCCACTGAGATGGAGCCACCTCTAAGGTGGAGGACACCATTCCAAACAGGACATGGGAGACTAGAGGGGGAGCTAACCGGCCAGGGAATTACTCCCTTTGCTCAGGAAGTAGCCGCTCACCTGTTCAGCCTTGACAAGCCCAGCTTCCAGCCCCTCTGATGGCTGAAGTAGGATCCGCGATATTTATAGAAGGACGTTACGGCAAATCCCTGGTGTGTTGTGACAGGCCTTGAGGGCTTGGCAATGACCAGGCATAGCATGGGGATCGTGGTTGTAGGGTTTCAGCTGAAAGATCTAGTAACCATTCCATGGCTGGAGAAGAGTTTATGGCCGTGATCAGGAGTAGAACTCAGGACCTTCTGCTCCAGACCCACAGGCATAGGCGCCGACTCCGTGGGTGCTCTGGGGCTCCAGAAAAAAAATAGTGGGTGCTCAGCACCCACCAGCCCCAGCTGTTGGGTGGGGCTGCAGGTCAGCTCGCGGGAGGCGCTTGGGGGAGGATGGAGAGCAGTGAATGGTGGGCAGGCGGGCGGGGGCGGGCTTGGGGGAGGGGGCAGCGTGGGGGCAGGAAGAGGCGGTGTGGGGGCGGGGCCTCAGGGGTTGGAGGCGGGGCCTCAGGGGTGGAGCACCCACAGGGGAAAAATAAACATCAGTGCCCACGCCCGCAGGCCCCGAGCGATTAATCTGAGCTGAAAGAGAACCCCTGAGAGCTGCCACAGCATCATGATTTGTGGGGCCTGCAGAGGGCTGCCTGCTCACTGGCCCGCGAGTGAGCCTGCCTCTCCAGCTAGGAGAGAGGGCACTGGTACGCTGACACCCAGCGGGAACACCACCTCTCTCTCGTCCAGAGGGGCGAAGGTGCGAATGCGTCCTCCCAGGATTTGGGTCTCCCGCGCGCACTCCTGGGAGGGAGTCGCTTTCCGCCCAGCCTTGCGCTGGGCGAATCCTCATTTACGCCCCAGATGGTGCTAGGGATGGCACAAAGCAGGCCTCTGGATCGGAGCCCCCCTCGGGGGAATTCAGAGCTGGCCCCCAATTTGCAGCGCAGGCCCATTGCTCCTGGCTGCCGGGGGCGGGGAAAGGATCCCGAGCAGGCCCGGCGGTGCCTATGGAGCAGGGGAACGGCTGGGTGGGAGCAAGGAGAGAGTGCTCCAGTTCTGCTCAGAGCTAGGCGCATTCATTAGTCAGGGGCCGCTTTTCACCGCAGACGGGAAGGGCAGGGGAAGTGCTGAGGGGAGGGGCAATTTTGGGGGGGGAGGGGGGCGAAATCTCCTCCGCCCTCCCCAAAAGCTTACTGTGGGGTTCTTGTCCCCTAGCCCGGGAGCCAGGCATTGGAAATATCGCCTCGGCGTCTTCCAGAGAGCTCAGATCAGTAACGAACCTACCCGGGCTTCCCACCCGCTCGGCCAATGCAGCGGTGTCTGACTGGCAGCCCCCCCGGCTAGTCCACAGCTGGGTTTCACCGCGTCTTCCCCGGCGAGCGGCCAGGAGATGGGAAAAGGCTGAAGGAGCAGCGCTTCTTCTGTTCCGCTCCAGACTTTTCGCTTTGCATCTGGGGGCAGCTTGAAGGGGGGCCGGGCTCTGCTGAGCCTTGGCCTCTTTTTGAGATACCCTCCCTTTTTCCCTAACATCCCCGGGGGTGAATTCAGGGTGGGTGGAGGTGCCTGGCTGCCCGGCCTGGAGCTCTTGTTAGCCCCAGAGCTGGGGCAGCACAGACAGCAGCCGGGCTCGCTTCCCCCACACGCCGCCCCTGCTCAAGGGGTCTCAATCCAGGGGCCCGTCTCTGGGGAGAGTGGGGTTCAGTCTCCATGGCCCAGCCAGTCCGTGGCCTCTCTGCCAGCAAAGGGGCCGGTTTGGGGGTATCACAAGGGCTCAGGCGAATACGGAGGTTTTTCTAAAGCGGCTCACAATGTAAAGCCAGGTTGAGGCCTTTCCCTGTCATGGTTTTGCCCTTATTAAAAATGGCCTCCATTTCCCACTGTTCTCAACAGGACTGAAGCCACATATTGCCCTCAGCCAAGATGGCCACCATTCTTTCCTCTCCCCCTCCCCCCATGAAAAGATGGCTGCCATCTCCTGTTGTCCTCAGTGGGCAGGAAGCCAAGCTGCCCTCAGAGGAGATGGCCACTGCCCATGGCCTTGTGTGAGAAGCAGGAGGCAGTGAGGGGCCACAGCAATGTGGAGGTGCAGGAACTGAGTGAGGGAAATGGGGGCACTGAAGAAAGGGTGGGAAGACAACTGAGGGGCAGGGGAGTGCAGCGAGGAGACGGGAGACAGAGAGGGCATCAGGGAAAGTGGGGCGCAGGATGGAGGCTGGAGAGAGGGGCCATGGAGTGTGGGAGGAGATCACCAGATCTATGCCCCGGCACAGGAAAGTGGCGAGCAGCCCAGCCAGAGAAGAGAGATGGGCAGTCCCTTTAATGAGGAGCCAGCCCAGAGCCCAGCTGGGTCTGCCATCGCTGCACTGATTCTGCAGGGCGCCGTCTGGGATGGGCCTGGTTGTTCCCCCCAGCAACTCGAGTGAAGGGAGCCCAAACCCGGCAGGAGCTGGGTGGGGAGCACAGGCAGGAGCCGCACCTCCCGAGCATGTCGCCCTGGTTCCCTGGAAACCTCTCCCAGCACAGCAGAGGGGCTGAGCCAGTTGTGGATGGGCCCAGAGTCTAGGACCAGGGCACGCTCCCCTCCTACCAGCCAGGCTTCGGCTATGCAAGTTGATAAGTGCAGTGGGCAGCCGTACGCCCCACTCACTCCGCGAGGAGCTCTGTCCTCCTCTGTGGGTGGCTGGTTCGCAGACAGAGGATGGGCCTTGGAGCTCAGGCACCAGCGGCTCGCTCGTCAAGATCCAGAGGCCCCAGCTTCGAGCCCCAGTGACCCAGCCGGGGACACAGCCTTCGGTGGGGTCAGTGGAGTTCCAAGCAGCGTTAACTCGTGCGTTAGGCTGGAGGACAGGGGTGGCAAGCCCCCCACAGCAGCCCCTCTGCCAGGCTACCCCAGTGTCTGCAGGGTTCATGCCCCCTCAAAAGCTGAGCGCATTGGTGAACCTGACGGAGCTCCCCACACCCTCCATCCCTGCTGCTGGCCCTTGGTTCCTAAAGTCAAGGCAACTTGTCTCACAGAGCCCTCGCACCCTAGGGGAAGGGAGCAAGAAGATGTCATGCTGGTACCCCAGATTATAGTTGCACAGGGGGCCTCAGGGATGGTGAGTGGGAGTAAGGCCAGGCTCCTCCAGCTTTTACACCACTGAAGAGTTACACCAGAGGGGGATTTGACCCGCAGACCGACTCACGAGATAAGCAGCTGCAGACAGGCTAGGGTGTGATCCCTCTAACAAAGCAGGCTGACGGGTCCAAAGGCAGGCTAGTTGTGTGGTTATGACACCAGGCTGGGACACAGGCAACTGTGGGTCACATCCAGGCTGCCCTTTCCAGGGGTGCTGGAACGGGGGGAGCCATGGCCCCATCACTTTTAAAAGTGGGAGGGCTAAGCCCTCCCGCTGTTTACTGGCTGTAAGGGCAAGCCACAGCAGGAGGGGGCGGAGAGGAGCAAGTGGAGGGCAGGGTCTGAGGGGAGAGAGGTGGCATGGGAATGGGGTCTTGGGGGAAGGGGCGGTGCGAGGGCTTGGGGGGAAGGGGCATGGGGGGCAGTGCCTCAGGGGGAGGGCAGCGCAGGGGGGCGAGACCATGGTTTGGGCACCTGTGGCCCCCCACTTTTAGGGTTCTGCCACTGCTCCTGGCCCTGTCTCTCCCCATCTTCCCAGGGGCCATGACAGCAGTGGAAAGGAATGGCCTTGCTGATGGGGTGAGCATAGGGAGACCCAGTGGCCGGCTAGCTTGGGGCAGGGAGTCCTGCTGGGTTAGCAGGGCTCAGAGCTAGCCGCCCACCGAGCTAGTTGGGTGCAAAGGAGCCTGGCTGCGCCGCTTGCTCACAGCGGCATAAGCTAGTTCTCCTCTCCATCTGTTTTTGCTTTAGAGGCCTGGAGCAGCATAAGAAGTTGGGTGGGAAAGTTTCTCCACATAGCTCTGCTGATGCCCTTCAGTCCTGACCCGCAGCCCCCTCTGCTTTCCAGACTTGGCCCCTTGCACCCCCGCTCACCTCACTGCTGAGCCTCACCTTGCACCGGTGAGTCTCCACCCAGCCAGCTGCCCTGCACGGTGGCTGGGAGACGTGCAGAGCTAATCAACCTGGATCAGGGACAACCTGCCTTGGGTTGCCTCCATCTCAGCCTGGCCACTCGAAGCAGCACGGAGCCTATTTAGAGGGGGACATCTCTAAAAGGGATCAAAGCTGCTACAGAAAGTGGGGCTGGCTATTCGGGGGGTCAGGGGGGATGCTCTGCCCTCTAAGTCAGTACTGAGCCACTGCCCCAGCCCAGTGGAGGGGGGCGCTGCGCTGCTGAGATGGAAAACTAAGGGCCCGTGTCCCGCTCTGAGCACGATACAATGTGCACAAGTTAGGGTGAATCCGGCAGGTCTTTACAACCTGCTCTCCTAACCTCCTGCGGCCGGTTCAGCTGGCTACAATATTCCTCTTCACTTCCTGTCCTAAACACCCTCGAGCCCAGCGTGGCCGTGAGCCGCTGAAACCCGCTGGAGGTCAGAGCAGGTTGGAAAGAAACCCCCCCGGGTGGGAATGCGCAGTTGGAAGAGTCCGCGGTTAAGGCACTCGACTGGGATCCAGCAGATCTAGCTTCAGTTCTTCCTTCTGCCACTTGGCAAGTCACTTCATCGGGCTGGGCCTCCGTTCTCCAGCCACACACTGGAGCTACTGAGCCTTTTCCCCCAGCTGTTGTCCATTTGGGCTGTAGGCTTGGCGGGCCAGGGCCTGTCTCTCGCTATGTATTTGTGCCCAGCGCCATGGGGCCTTGGCCTCGGGTGCACGCGGAGGTTGGCATGTAACAGACATAACAGTACAAGCTAACGCACCCCATCAGCCCTAACATCTCTCCTTCCCCTGGCCCTCATCCTGCAGCCCCAGCCAGGCTGCGTGTCCTCAGCCCCCCCATCCCCGTGGGCCAGCTGCTGACATGGGGCCCCGGAGGCTGCCTTGGCCCATCCAGCCTTTTCCCGATGCCCACCTCGAGACAGGAACGACAGAGGCAGTCAGGGGTGAACCTTCGCAGTCCATAGCCAGGCTCAGGTGTCCTCCGACCTCGCAGCTCCCCATGGCAACTGGCCTAGCAGCGCCCATATGGCTTCGCAGCTTGTCTTGTGGGGAGGGGGCACTGTAACCTAATCCTTTTAGCAGCCTCTTTTCCTCTGGAGCAGAGCAGGAGAGGGTATTTTACTGGCCAGCGAAACACAAGGTCCAGGCAGAACAGAGGGGGTTTGCGCTCCCTGACTGAGGTGTGGGCAGAAAGTGACATCCCCGAGCCCCCACATGGCTGAGGAACAACCCCCCAAGCCATGGGGAAGCGAACCCAGCAGCCCGGCCTTGATAATAATAATTAGCAGGTAACGTCTCCCAAGTGCTTTGGGAACATTAGCTAATTAATCCTCCCGCCCTGCCTGCTTTGGATTATCCACCTCCTCCCTGAACAGATGGGGAGACCGCGGTCCTGAGAGCAGGTGAGCGTCTGGCTACGGAGGGGGCTAATTTACTGGCTCCTTCCTTGGGGAGAAAGCGAACTGCTGGCCTGGTGGATTCCCAAGGACACAGAGCCATGGTTACGAGTGCGAGGGGAGGGCACCACTGGGCATTGCTCTGCTGCAGCCATTGCTCTGAGCACGCTCCTGCAATGTGCACGGCGCTGTACGCCTTACATACGCATCCCAGCCTCTCCCTGCTCTGTGCTGGGCAGGCTGCTGGGCAGCTCTTCGAGTGGCTGCTCCATGCTAGATCACACTAATGCCACTACGGGGAAAACCCTGACAGCCAGGCCAGATTTAGCTGAGACCTAATTGCTTAAATTGACGGCAGCTGGTCCCCAGGGCAGGATGCTGCCTTGAGTGGCTCATAGAACGTGGGCCCAGCGGCAGAGCATGGGTTAGCTCAGCCCTAGAGATGGTCTTCTCTCAGGCCGGGTGGTGGATTAGCTGGCTCATTGCTTGTTTTAGACCTGGTGCAGTGAGTAATGCACTGGACTACGATATGAGCTCTAGCCTTAGTACTGCCAGTAATGACTTGGGTGACCATGGGCAGGTCACTTCCCCGTTCTCTGCCTCAGTTTCCCCATCTGTCGAATGGGGAGCCTGACACCTTTGTAAAGCGCTTTGAGAACTGGCAATACAAATAATCAGGGTGGCACGAGCTGGGATTAAAGATATTCCTGGGCCGCTGCACCAGCCCCGTCTTTCTTTCGGCTGACCCGTTTGTTCCCGGTTCTCTAGCTAGTGTCCTGTGGGAAGAGAAAAGCAGGATCAACTTGGTTCTACGTTCTGGGGCCCCATGGGATTGTGGCAAGCCCACCGGCCCAGCCCAGCCAGTTTGGGTTCTCCATAGGGGCCCCCTTATGTCATAACCCTGCCCCCCCAAGCCATCCATGGCTTTAGGGCCCGAAGACAATCCCCTGTTCTGTGCCTCTGACCCCAGGGTTTCCTAGATTCCAAGGCCAGAAGGGACCATTGTGATCATCTGGTCTGACCCCGTGCACAGCCCAGGCCACAGAACTGGCCCCAAATAACTCCTAGAGCAGAGCTAGGATCTGCTGCCCTGATTGTCTCACCCCCAGCAGCTGGGAGAGCCCCCATCTCTGAACAGGCCTCCATTTTCCGGCACCATTTTCCCTGCTTCGCCCAGAAATAGGCTCGGGATCTTCAGGCCCCACTGCCCAGCTCCAGGCCGGCCATATCTGGCCTAGCTCTGCTCCTGCTTATTCCTCGGTTCCTGGGCAAGGTATAGAGTGTCTGAGTGGGCGGCCACGGCTGGGCAGACAGGACGCCGGCAGCAGGTGCAGCAGCTCTGGCATAGACCTGCACAGCTGGGATCCTGTGACAGGCTCCAGGCTGCTTCGTTAATGGCAAAGTCAAGGTGACTGCCCTGCTCCAGGCGGCCGGAGGGAGGACAGGGAAGCCCTTGGCTCAGCCCTGTAGTACCAGGAGGGGAGGTGGGGTTTGGCTGGCCACTCCCTGGCCTTGGGAAATGAGCATGTGGCTGGGAGCTAGCAATCCCCAAGGACTAGTCCCACCGCTGTCACTTAATACCTTGAATTGCTAGAGCACGACAGCATTTAATTCTGACCCCCAACGAAGGGCAGCAGCGCAGTGACTGGGCCTGTGACAGGATCTAGCTACACTGGGGTCAGGTGAGATTCAGGGAGGTGACGTTACCATTCACTGATGGAGCCTGTGCACAGCCCCAGGCAGGAGATTGGCAGGGCCCCTCTTGTGTGTGAGAGGAAGCAGGGTTTTGTGGTTACAGAAAAGGACGAGGAATCCAGAGCTTTGGAATCTATTCCTGACTCTGCCACTGACTCACTAGGTGACCTGGAGCAACTCACTGCCCCTCTCTGCCTCAGTTTCCCCATCTGCAAAATGGGGATAATGATACTGGCCGACCTCACCGGCGTTCGAGAGGCTGAGCTAACTAACGTGTCTCACCTGCCCCGGTTCTCTGGCGACAGTTGCTATGGTGAGACCTGTGAAAGGAAGGTGTTCTGGAAATACAAAGCCAAGGCCTGGCCATCCCCGCTGCCACCTTCCTAGTACTTATTCCTGGGCTGGAAAGACTGCAGCCATTTTAACCCTTCCCCTTCCCCAGCAACCAGGCTTGCTAGTGCTGAAAACCTCTTAAGCCCCCCCATACCCCATGGCTCAGGCTGCATACACGCTGCTGTGGAAACCAGAGGCCAGGTGGTTTGAAATGTTGCATCACCAGGCGCAATGCCATAGCAACAGATTCTGAGAAACCCTTAGCAGCCCAGGTACGTACCAGTGCTGCGGCTGTCAGCTAGCCAACATGCTTGTCAAAGGCACATCTCTCCGTCTCGTGGAGGATGCCAGGGTACGAGGTCAGAGTTAAGTTGATTTGGGTACCTTACCCTGCATTCACACTTGTTCTTCTTTAAATTGTGCACCTCACTTCGAATGGGCCAGGTTTCAGCTTGTGTTTCTTTAAACGACATTCATATTTTCCCTGTAAGTCCCTGCACTATATTGACTGCCTTCACCCCAGCCCCTGTGATTTGCCTAGCAATGTATATGACATAAAGTGCTGTATACACCTGATCCAAAGTGAACCCTGGGCTACAGCCCCAGCAGATATTTCAGCGATACGCACGGTACAAAAAAAATCTAGGCAGAACAGAACGGGAGTTTGCTTTTTGAAATGTGCCATGCTCCCAAGACCCATTATGGGGTGACCTTGGACAGGTCATGTCCCCTCCCTGTGCCTCGGTTTCCCCATCTGTATAATGGGGATAATGATACTGCCTTCCTTTGTAAAGCACTTTGAGAGCTACAGATGAAAAGCGCTATAGAAGGGCTGGGTATTATTTTTTCTGCCAGCATCTTTCAGCACAAGGGAACTCCATAGAAACTATGCTCAAGAGTCACTTCAGTCCCCACTGCAGGGCAGCCACCTCTGAGAAGAAAGGCAGTAGCTGAATGACAACACGCAGCCATGTCTTATGACAATTTCGGTCAGAATAATTGAGTCAATAAAAACCACAGGGGAATTTTGGGAGGCAGAATGTAGTTACCCAAGTTGGAGCAGAGAAAATAAGTTGGCAGGATGCCCTTTAACTAGTTCCCTCTGTAAAATCTGTGGCATTGGAATGGGAAATCTGAACGGCAGATGAAAACCTGACCCTTGCGACTGTTAAGGTTGACATAAACACATCAGCCCAAATACTGGCTGGAAAGACATGACGGAGCTCTGAATGCACAAAGCTAACCAGGATAAAGGCAGGTGAGGGGTGTCTCCGTAGGTTTTCCAATAAGTACAGAGCCAGGTCATTGGCTAAGGTGGTACAGCATCGTTCTTCTCCCACCTGCATCAGATAACCCAGAGTTTAAGTAAAGCCTTGAGCTGGGGCCAATCTTGCCAGGACAAAGGGAGGTTAGGACTGGGCCCAGCTGTAGGTTAAAATCCTCAGCCAACCAGGTGGATGATGCTGGTTGGAAAGGGGCTGTTTCTCCTGTTTGCCTAGTTTGAGGCCAGGCGTATAGATTCACCGATCCCTTAGCTCAGCCTATTGCACTGACAAGCAGCTTGGGGAGGTGGGCAGAACTTAGCTGGAAGCTCATGCGGCAATGGGCCAAATTGCAGCCCAAGGTAAGCAGCGGCAGGCTCCGGGCTAAACCCGTCGGCATGAGCTGCAACCCTTTTGCAAACCCACCCCATCACAGATGGGTGCAAAGGGAGGTCCCTTTGCTGCTCACACCCATTTTCTGTCTCACCTCCACCACCGCTGACTTTGGCTCATAGACGGAGCTACAGCAGGGTTGAATCTGAGCCATAATCACAGCGCTGGCTGCATTTACCAGTGCATGGCTCTGAAAACCTGAGCAGGCTGTTTATAGCAGGCACCCCTGTGGACACCCCCTGGGCCTCAGGGAGCATTGCTGAGCGAACAAGACAGATTCACCACAGCGACCCAGGAAAACCTACATGTCAGAGCCGGTTCCAGAGCTGTCCGTTCTCTCTGGTTTGGAGGGGACACCCATACCCCCTCTCTCAAGTGCTCTGGGCAATGCCCACCTCTTAAAGAGCCAGGCTTGGCAATGGGGCAGCCCAAAGACTTCCTTGCCAGGTTAGGTCTCTGGCTGTTCCCATGGATCTGCACTCACCCCGCAGCTCCGCTTCCCAGGTGTGACAGGGGTTTGTGCCCAACACGCCTCTTCCCAGGATGCAATGCAAGAGTCACCACATTCCAAGCCCCAAGCCGCGGGGATGGGATGTTCAGCAGCATGCACTGTAATACTCTATGGAAGTGACCCATGTGACTTAGCTTTTCTATAGCACCTTTCATCCAAGGATCTCAGAGCGCTTTATCAATTAAACAGGCCCCAGAAATAAGGCTTAATTCAGCCTCGCCGTTAATTGGTTTTATATAGGGAAAGATTAGTCCAGTCATCACTGAAATGCAGCCACCTCTGGGGTGGAACAGGGCAGCTGTCTAACAGCCCACATGATGTAATGGTGAAATGGGGAGCGGGGACTTTACAAGGGAGAATGGAATTACCTACATTAAGTTTAGGCAAGACACTGAAGCAATGCTTACAAGGAGTCTCATGATTTTCAATGCCACAGGTGGTCAGAACCTTATTTCAAGACCCCTCCCCAAAAAACCCACCAGGTTAGCCATGGCACCACCCTGTGCTGGGCTGGTGGCTCAGTGCAGTGCAGCCTCAGAGAGAGAGAAGAGCAACAAAGCCATTCTCAGCTGTTGCTGCTGGTGGCCCATCCACCACCTCCCCCAGCCCAAGCTTGCTGAGTGTTGGAACAGGGCCAGGGCTCCAGCAACCCCACCCTCACACCGCTCAGACTGCCTGGGGAGGCCGAGCTAGAGGAGCCCCATTGCCCTCTGCAGGGGTCTGGAGCCCGGCTCTCCTTCCTCATAGCATGTCTCTGGAACCACCTCTGACCAAAAGGCACGTGCTGGGGGAGCCATGCATGAAGGAAGTACAGCAAGGATTCAACTCCTGGGGAAAAGGGCAATTGCCTGCTCCCACTTATCTGTTCCCCTCAGTAACTCAACATCCTCGCTCCCTTCTACGCCTGTACCAGTGCCCAGTTCCCCCAAGCGAGGTGACTCTCACCAAACCAGCTAGCCACCTCCCTCCATTGCACTGTGCCCCTGCAGCCCCCCTCTTCTTCCCCTTACTGCTCTACAATAAGCTGTGGTTACAGCCCACAACGCTGGAACTAGCCTAGCAACAGGGAGAAAGGCAGCATAGCCAGGCCTGAAAGGACCTAAAAGCAGCAGGAAGGGATAAAAAAAATTTCCCTCTTAAAGCTACCAACATGGTTTATATAAGGCAGGATTTTTAAACCACGCCCCCTGCCTCCCAGAAGTCATTGCAGCCCTCAGGCTCCACCCCTTCTCCTACCTGATAAAAGCTGGTGTCCTGGCTGGCCCTGTAGGTTTCTAGGGGATGATAGACTCCTCTTAGTGGCTATTGATTTAGAGAGATAAAGGGGATACGCAGCCCAATTCTGTGCTGAGGCTACTGCAGGGCCCTACCCTTCCTGTTAGAGGGAGGGGGACTTCACTGCTTTAGCCCAGCTCTGGCTGGAGGGGGCTCTTTTCCTCCAGACTGGTGAAGACAAAGGCTCTCTGAGTTTCCCAGGGCACTGGGCTTGGTTCCCCAATGTATTCAGGAGTGAATCAGCTGCAGCCAGTCACAGGTAATCTCAAAGCACTGGGGTGAGGTGGGTGCTGGGAGTTAACTGGTTTTAGTTAATGGGCTATGCAGTCTTGCCTTTCTCCTCCATGGGGCTGGGGGGTCAGCTGGGCAGATGCCACAATTTGTGGCTGTTGAATGAGTTCTGGAATGAGTGGCTGGTCCTAGTCCTTGTTCAGTGGAAGTGTGTTGCTCACTGTTTTTCTAGTAGTCTTGGGGCTTGGCCTTGCCCTATAGGAACTTGGCAGTGGGCCCTGCATTGGAGGGCTTGGGGTGGGGGATGCCTACCTAGTGGTCTCTTTGCTGCCAGCTGTTGAGCCCAGCCCTGAACTGGGGCCAGAGGCTTCCAATGCTCTTTTCCCAGCCCCGTCCTTGCTGCAGGTGCTAATGGGGTGATGCACTGGTGCTGCTACCCCTGGGGCTGTGCTGGGAGCTGGAGAGTCTCTGCACCTGTGACAATCCGGCTGTACTCAGCTGGAGCTAGGGGTGTTGCTCAGAGTGACTGGCAGCTCCTCAGCCAGTGGGGTGGGGAATTCAGGGTGAGGATCAGCTGTTGCTGCAAGAGCCCCTGAGCCTGTTGGAAGAGCCCTCCGTCTGCCCTGTGGTGTCTGGGAACCAAGGTGTCTCCGCAGCCCCAGTGGCCGCCAGTGCTCCAGTACGTAGGCTGCCTGCCTCTCAGGAGTTCACACCTGCAGCTCCCACTGCCCCGTCCAAGGCGTAATCCTCGTTGGTGACCTTCCTGTGGTGCTGCAAGCAGAGGATTAGACTCCCTTGCTTTCCGGGGGGCATCACTAGTTCTCTAAGCTCCTTCTCTAGCCATGTCCGTTTCCCCCTTTGCCTGTCCTAGGTGGCCCAGCTGCTTCGGAGCCCTGCGGGGGTGGGGGTCTGTATCGGGCGATGGTTGATGGCCGACTCCTGCATATCCCGGCGCTGTGCACTGCATGTGTAACCCACACCTCCGGGGTGTGGTGCTCTGTCCCATCTACTGGCACTGAGACCACTTAGCTAAGGCTGTAGCAGACTCCTTAATTGCTAACAACCAGCTGGCTTTTAGCTCACGCAGTAGAGGCTCATGCACTCGCTCCAGAGGTCCCAGGTTCGATCCCGACCACCCGAGTCTGACGGTGTTACGCATGGTGCTCTGTTGTTGGTCAGGAGCTGGCTGGCCCGTGCTCGCTGCAGCCTGCCTGGGCAGGAAGCTGAGGTGCTGGAGAGTGGCACAAACCGCCCAAGGAGACACCAGAAGTGGGGCTCCCTTAATAAACCTCCCAGGCTGGCTGTGCCTTGGCCTGGCAGCCTCGAGGCTGGAGCTCTGAGCTGCTATGTGGGAGGAAACTCCTCCCCACAGCCCTTGCCATCCAGGGGGTGTGAAGCGAGGCCGGGGCTACTGGGAGGAGCATAGCACCATCTCAGCCCTGCCTTCCCTGGCCTTCCTACCCCCTATATACCTCAAAGCACTGTAGCTGCAGTTTAAGATCCAGTGTCCTGGGGCCATCCTGCTGTGAGGGCAGAGACTCTGGAGTGAAGCAGGGATTGGTTTGGCCCTGGGGTGGGAACCCTCCGTGCTGGCTCTGCAGGGAGTGAGGCTAATGACTCGGCAGGTCGCCTTCTCTTTCTGGGTCAGGTCAGAGCCGCTGTGTGAGCCTGCGGCGATGACTGCCACGAGTCTGACAGCTCGTGGTACCTAACACAACGGGGTTTGTCCCCAGTGTCTTGGGCAGACTGTGCAATAACTGTCCAGCTAGATTGGTCTGGGGCTTCGGCTGAGTAAGGCACCTGTCACCACCTCTCCACAGGCTGAAGGGCTGCTAGTGCTGGGTGATTGCTGTGCTCCACCCCAGATGTGGCTGCATGGTGGGGGTGGGGGTTCTATCTGTGTAACTCTGAAGTGCTTTTGGGATTTTTCCTTCTAAAAACTTAAACTGGAAAGGAGCTTGAGGGGTCTAATGCAGCCCCCTGTGCTGAGGCAGGACCAAGTAAACCTAGACCGTGCCTGACAAGTGTTAGTCTGACCTGTTCTTAAAAACCTCCAGTGACGGGGATTTCACAACCTCCCTTGGAAGCCTGTTCCAGGGTTTAACTATCCTGAGAGTTAAATTTTTCCTGATATCTGACCTAAATCTCCCTTTCTGCAGATTAAGCCCATTACTCCTTGTCTGCATGTCCACTGGAAGGGACCCTGAGAGGTCATCTAGTCCCCTGCACTCATGGCAGAACTAGGGATTATATAGACATGGAGAACAATAGATCACTATCCTTTAACAGTCCTTAATATATTTGAAGACTGTTATCTGGTCCCCCTGCTCCGTCATCTTTTCACAAGACCAAACATGCCCATTTGTTTTAACCTTTCCTCATAGAAAGCTTAGAAAACCTGACCTTTCATTTTGTTGCTGTCTTCTGGAGTCTCTCCAATTTGTCCCCCTCTCTCCGGTGTGGACACCCTACACCAGCTGAGGACTTGCCAGTGCAGAGTAGCATGGGACAGCTACCTCCTGAGTCTTGCCTGTGACACTCCTGTTAACACACTGTGATGCAGTTGCAAAAAGATTAATATTCTGCATTGACTCATTCAATTTGTGATCCACTGTATCCCCAGATTCTTCTTAAGCAGTACTACTGCCTAGCCCGGTATTCCCCATTGGTTAGTTGGGCCGCTGATTGTTCCTTCAGCGGTGAAGTGTTCTCGGGGTGCACACTGCTCTCTAAACATGCAGCGATCTAATGCATCTTGGAGTTTTACAGACAGGCGAGATGCCATGGCCCCTGCCCTGGCAGGCTTACAGCTGAAGTTAGTCTCAAAAGAGACTAGACATTTACATGGAGATGGACCACTCAGGGGAGTGGTTACGACCTTCTACTTTGGGACATAAAACAGCTACTAACGGATGGGGATTAGGAAAACTCCTGTGTATTCCACAGTAGTCCCATATGCTGTTCCTTGTGCCTTTTGGAGCACCTGGTACTGACTCCTGTCAGAGATGGGATACTGGACTAGAGGGGCCATTAGTCCAGTACAAACTGGTGATTCCTGTGTCCTGCTATCTAAATAGACATGAGATGGTGCTGAATGGGACAAGCATCAGCATTGCAAACTGTCCTAAAAACTGTCTCTCTGAGTTAGTATCAGCTCATCCAGTCTGCTAGGATGCTGAAAAGACTAAGATCTTACTCGTGACCCGTTAGTTGCCGGGGAAAGGATATATGTGAATATCCACTTGTTGCAGCGAGAACTTTGCAATGCCGTGCAGGCGTTTAGCCCGGTGTCTCCCTGGGTTGCTTGGGCTCGATGCGGAGCTGCTCTACACTAACCTGCAGATGCTTTGTATTGACCTGGTGACTGGGGATGGTACTGCTGGAATATGTTCCTTTAGGAATAAGGGGTTGTCATGAGAACCAAACCGGAAGGAGAACAATGGTTCAGGATGCCCCACACCTCAAACACTGGAGTTGTGAGGAGCCGGTGCTGGATGGGCAAAGACCTGGCAACTCCCAATCAAAAAGACCACGGCAGCTTAAGGCAGGCAGTGGGGAAGCCGGTCCAGGAACCCAGACTGACACCCCGTCCCTTGCGCCCCCTCCCCCCCCCCGTTCCAGGTACCTGCATGCGGGGGAAGGTCTGAAGAGGCTAGACCTGCCTCTGCTACCATCCGGCCTAGGAAGCCTAGGGTTACTCTAAACACCAGTTTCTCAAGCTGCCTTACAATCCACTTTCTCATATGCTTTGTTCTTCTCTGTGGGAAGAGCCAGTCTGGTTTCAGAAGGCCAGCTGGTCGTTGTGGCTGGTCAGGCTCCCACAGGAGAACTGCTGGCGCCAGAACGCAGGTGAGCCCCCTGGGCGACTGAGATCGATACAGAGGGGGCTGGAGGCCTGGTCCACGTGGTAGAATTGCAGCCTTCCTCCCCAGGAGAGGGACAGGTGCAAGGCCTAGCCCCCGTGGGCGTGCTCGAAGCCCAGGAAGGGCACAGAGGTGCCGCTAGCCCTGGAAGTGTGCCAGCTGCAGTGCACACCAGAGACTGATGTGTGCCCAGACTGGGTTTCTAGCTCCTGCTGTATGCTCTTGGCTGCGTTGCTGTGGCCGAATCACAGCTGTGGGGCTCTGGGGAGATCCCAGCCAAGCAATAAACAGGCAGCAGGTCATGCAGTTTAGCTGCAGAAGTGACTCAAGTGAAAGAAACCAACCTGGCTTCTCAAAGGTACCCAAGTAAATCTGTTCTCCTCCCGCCCCCGGAGACTGAAGCCAGTGATCCAGCAATAGTCAGGGCCCTAGCCTGGGACTTAAAACAGGCTTCAAGTCCCTGCTGTGCCTGTGACCTTGGGCAAGTCCCTTAGTCTGTGCCTCAGTTTCCCGTCTGTGCCTCAGTTTCCCATCTGTGCAATGGGGAGAACAGCCTTGCCCTGCTTCACAGTGGGTTGAGGATAAGTACACTGGACTGTGAGGTGCTTGGATGTTACAGAAATGGAGGTGGGGAGCAGGCAGAGAAGTACCCTGGATTAAATTAATGACTAGAGCCAGCTCCTGCTGTCAGGCCTTTGATTAGCCACTGACAGTTGGTGGCAAATAACTGTCTTGCTGGAAGACCATTCCTTCCTGCCAGAGGCCACCAAACCAGTTCAAACTGGTCACTCCCCAGCAAAAGGCTCTGGAGAGCTACCTTTGAGTGAGGTTTGGGGTGGGGGGGAGAGTGGTTCCCCGTTTCCTCTAACAGGGTCACATTGGCTGCCTCCAGCCCTACCTTCCATGCAGCTCCTGATCCTGCCGAGTGTCTCTGCTCTGGTAATGGTAGCTGTCTCTGGTCTGTTGCACTCCAGTCTTGTGAGCTGGGTGCTGTTCCTGGACTCGCTCTCCCTCTCTGAAAAGACCTTGATATCTCAGCTGGGGAGCAGGAAAGCTCCTTATGGGCACTTTACTGCAGTGCTAGATGGGGAAAGACCTGGTGACTCCCCAGTGCAAGCTTTTTATAAGTCCATTTAAAAAAAAAAAGAAGCTGAATACCTTTTAAGTCAGGGCGTGGTCTCCATAGCAAAGACCAAAACGATCATTTGTCTCTGGGGTCGAAGTTTTCCTGTAATGCTGATCACACTCCCAAGGTCATGCTTGGCATCTGCCAGGTTCAGTGCAGGCTCTCTGGGGAGGCTTTCGTAGCGCAACATCCCGCTCAGGAATCTAGAGCAGACGTCAAGCCCTGCTCAGCAAAATGGAGCTGGAGTCGGAGTAACGCTGGGTGTGGGGCAAAGCCGAATGTGGCAGGGGAAGTTCCAGCAGCTGCTCCCATCAGTGCTTGGCGTGAACTCGGAGTCTGGTCAGTGCTGATTTGGGCATAGATTCAAACTCCCTTTGCATCCTCCCTAGAGGGAAACGCTGAGTTCTGTAACTTGGGCTGCTCGGAAGCTAAGCCTGGAGGTAAGCAGGATTTCATGGCTCAGTATTGCCTGCCCAGAGAGCGTAGGGAATGGTGGTAGAGAAAATCAATAGTCTGTCCTCTCCTCCCTGATAGACATGAGTTACTCCAAATGCACCTCACCTTGCATGGGAGAGCAGCTGAAGGTAAGCAGCAAAATCTTGGTAATAACTACACTATTACAGGACAACAGGATAAGGGCAGGAGAGCAGGCTCCCTAGGTAGCTTCTAGCCTTCCAGTGTGTAAATACCCGACAGTTACACTACTGGACATCTGCCAGCGGAACCCAACAAAGGTCCTGTGTCACTAACACCAGGCACTAGTGATACCTAGAGATGGTGAGTCAAACCAAACTCTCCCATCATCCCGCTGGGACAGGGCAGGCAGGAGAACTGCCCTAAGCAGAGTCCGTGCTACAGGATGGACACCACCAATGGTGTTGCTCGCTTGGCTGGGGGATTGGTAAGGGGCTGCAAAGCCGCTCACCATTTGGGGCTGGAGTGCCCAGAAGTAGCTTTCCCCTTGGCTATCCAGGTGCCTATTGGATCAGGGTTCTGGTCTCAGGCCTGCCACAGCTTTCCTGAGCAAGCTACTGAATCTCGGTGGCTCACCCCTCACCCTTTGGGGTGGAGGAGGATCATCCTTTGTGTCGTAATCAAAAGAGCAGCTTTGGGGGCGGACCCTCGCTGGATGTATGCCAGGCACAATGGGGAGGAGGAGGGCCTCTGTGCTACTATCCATCACTAACAGGGCTTTAAAAATCTATATAAAGGCAACCAAGTTAGTTTTAAGGTGGACCTGACCAGGGGGTTTCCCAAAGAGATCCTCCAGAGAGGAGACCTGGCCCCCGAAGTCCCTCCCTTTCCAGTAACGTGGGCTGAATGTGGACAGGAGCTTTGTTGCTCCCAGGAGTGAAGGGTAAAAGCTTTCAGTGGGAGCAGTCTTCAGAGTGACCCAGCCTCCTTCCCTCGCTGTCTTTCTGGGGAGGCCTGTAGCTAGATGGCCCCAGCGCTGCTCCTGGCTGTGGATCAGGCGAAGGGGCGTGGTACTCATGGAAGCCCACTGGTTCTTAGCAGCATATCACTGTGCCTGCAGGGATTAAGCAAAAAAAATCTTGGTTTGACTATTGGCTGAACGACAGTCTGATATTTTGCTGGTGGGACTAGAATAAGAGATGCCAGCTAGACCAGAAGGCCTTGAGCAGACTCTATTCTGAGTAGCAATCCAGCCCAGGGCTCGTGGGGCTGAGCTCCCTTAATGGAAGCTAGAGATGGATCAGGATGTTTACTCCACCCCAGGGGTCGCTGCCTCTCCGTGAACTAAGATGTTTGATTAATATAGCGGGCTCCTTCTGGATGAAAGGGGCTGTGTATAAATAGTGACCCCCCTGCCACCTCCCTCTCTTGTTCATCTATCTTTAATACCTTCCAAATACTGAGGCAGTGGCTTAAGTGGGCTTAGCTGCAGGTAGCTCCTGCAGTCTGCGTGCTTCATGGTCCTGCCAATTACCTTGTAATCCCTGGGTTTATTTTGTCTCACCTTCTGACGCACTAATCCACCCAGCAACTCAATTGTTTTGGAGTTTGAAAAGGAGGTGGGCTTGTGGCAGTCCCCAACTAGGGGAATGTCCCCTGTCTGAGCTGCCTGCCTCCCTCTCACTTAATTTCCAGGGCATAGCTGGAATGGAGCCTGTGCCATTCCACTTCCTGTCCCCCCACCCTGCCCCCCAGCTTTGTGTGTTTGGGGCACATCAGTCCAGCTCAGACTGTCAGGGTGCATGAGCCCCCTCTCTAGACAGGTGAATGGAGGAACAGATCCAGTGAGTCTGCGGCGGTCCTGGCCACAGAACCCCAGGGCCCCGTCTTTTAACCAGAATACTCTGCGGTGGTAACGGAGCTCTTGGGATGGGCAGTACTCCGTGTACTTCACAGCTACAGCCTCGCGGCCCCGCTGAGACATGGAAGCATTCCCCTCCTTGTGGAGGGGGGTGAACTGAGGCAGAGTGGCCAATTTGCCCAAGGTCTCTCAGGCTACAGGTCTGCCATGTCCCAGGCCTTAACCTCAAGCCTGAGTACGGAGGAGTAAACCCTTTATTTTGCCTTCTTACAAATTGTCTTCCGCTCCCTTGAATGTGCTAGGTAATCGGAAGGGATGAATTAGGCCAGGACCCAGGCTGGAAACACTTGGATTCTTGGAACCACCAGTTCCAACCCCCCAGGGTCATCTCCAGACCTTAATCCTTCTGATTTGGCTAAATGGAGCTGACAGGATGAGGATTAATCAAGTCCTGTCTGAGCTTCCTAATGCCCCTGGCACTTTATCAGGAGTAGCTTCTCCTGATGTCATTGGCTAACCCTGTCTCATCAGTTAGTTGTACTTCCCTCCCCCCCCGCCCCACCCCAGAGATGGCTGCATGCAACTGAGGCTGCACACGTGTAGATGTGCAGAACTTGGAGAGGAAAAGAGCTCTGTAAAGGCCTGTGTCGGGTGCAGGTAAAGGGGGGAGGAGGATGGTGACTTTGGGGAGAACCTTGGAAGAGGTAACTTGGGTTTCCAGGTCTGTGGCTTCTCCGCTCGCTCTGTGACTAAGTCGAGCCATGGGGAGATGGTGGTTGAATGGGAAGCTGTTATCCAGAGTCTAGAGTGCAGCAGGCCTTGGAAGGCCATTCCCATTTTACTATCTATTCCACAGCAGCCTCTCTTGTGCACTGCAGGACCCTATAGACCCCAACAGACCAGGCATTGGACATACAGTCCCTGCCCCCAAAGAACTTAGTCTAAACAATGTGGGGGGAGGAAAATGGGAGATCACGTCACCTTTCTCTGGCTTAAAGTTCTCCAGCAGATTAGTAGCAGCGTTAGGAAGGGAGCCCCAGTCCAGAGCCCTCCCCATTAGGCCACACTACTTCCCAGCACCCTGGAAAGTTTCCTGGTCTCATGCATTCAAGGGGGAGCTGCATTCCTTAGTGCTACTTGACCTGATCGCTATGCCTGAAGGTTCAGTTGGGTGGGGTCAACAGTCCATCCGGCCCCCTTCTCCCCCTGGAGAGGTAACTGCCTTATGGAGTTAAGGAAATGCCACTCTGCAACCCCTTCAGTGTACATTGTGCATGCTCTGGCTGCAGGCCTGGCCATCTCCAGCGGGATTCTTTTCCAGACATCAGCTAAGCGGGCATGGGGGTGAGTCAGCATTTTAATAGGAAACCTCTAGGATGCTGCAGG
Source organism: Chelonia mydas (assembly GCF_015237465.2). Classification (NCBI taxonomy): domain Eukaryota; kingdom Metazoa; phylum Chordata; order Testudines; family Cheloniidae; genus Chelonia; species Chelonia mydas. The sequence continues at coordinate 258,063,572 of NC_057850.1, forward strand.
CCAGGTTCTGACTCCAGAAAGTGGCATTGTCTTTTCTGCACTGGTACTGTCAGTGTCCCAGCACCATGCCACAAGCTGCTCCATGGGCTGTGCTCTTCGGGTGAGATTGAAACTAGAGTCTGCTGGCTTCATCCAAGACTCCAGGCTATTCTGAGGAGTTAAAATTGAGCCAGGACACTGGCTTATATCTGAATGACTGCACCCCGGGGGATGGCACTGCTTCAGGTGGGTCAGGAAGCCTTTGTGTCCTGGTCCAATCTGTCCTGCAGTGCATGGCATCCTTGCACAGCTGCCGCATGCCAGTGCTGGGGAAAGTGACTGTTGAATCCAAAGAGAAGGAATTGGTGAGTTTAATGTGAGGGCACCAAGTGCTGTAGCACGGAGAAATCTCTCTTGTAGCAAATTGCTGCAGCTCTCCAATCAAACCAGGGAACTGCATTAGCCTCCCTGGACACTTACGGGTAACTCTTTCTCTGCTCCTCTTCCTACCTTGCCCAGGGAGCTGCTGAGACCTGACACACCATCTCTAACTGCAAAACTGGGTTGGGGGGGATGTAATGGAAGCCCATCTGAGGGGATGGGGAGTTGGGGAGGGACTGAAAATGGGATCTAGAGCCATTCACCCAACAGCTGCTTTGGCATCTGGGCTAGATGTAGTGACTACACACAGTCAACCTGTGGAACTCCTTACCTGAGGAGGTTGTGAAGGCTAGGACTATATCAGGGTTTAAAAGAACTGGATAAATTCATGGATAAGTCCATTAATGGCTATTAGCCAGGATGGGTAAGGAATGGTGTCCCTAGCCTCTGTTTGTCAGAGGGTGGAGGTGGATGGCAGAGATCACTAGATCATTACCTGTTAGGTTCACTCCCTCTGGGGCACCTGGCATTGGCCACTGTTGGTAGACAGGATACTGGGCTGGCTGGACCTTTGGTATGACCCAGTATGGCCGTTCTTATGACTTAAAGCTGTTCACCATCCGATGGCTGTTTGGTTGTCAGCGTGAGACACACTGCTGATCTCCACTCTGTTCCTAGTCTGCCATAGCTGGAGACAGCAGTGGTGGGGTTGGTTGGCAGATTCCATAGACCTAAACTATGGGAGTGGCCCCCAGGTCGCCTCTGGTGCCAGTCAGGGCAGAGACTACAGCTGCATAAAGAAGTGAACAGAAGCAGGGAGTCCATCCTGCTACTTACAGGTCCTGATCTGTTCCCTGAGCCTGGCTGGGTGCTGGATGTGGGTGAAAACATCCAAGCCTGGGGTTTTACAATGACTGTATTTGCCCAAAGGTGTCCAGGAAACGTGTTTATGATTTATCTCCCTGCCAATGACAGACACCATGAAGAGCCAGGTGCAAAGGTCTGAAGTGAACAGCTTTCTGAAATATGTTTGTAGAGTATTTGTCAGTGGCTTATGCAAACTGGGATCAATCCATGAACAACATAAAGAGCTAAACTCCCAGTTAACACTGTAAACAACAAATAATTTGACCAATATGCTAATCAAATAGCTGGGGAAAGCTTGCTCCATAGAAAGAACATCTGGGTCTCCAAGGCTCTGTTGGTTCCTTTCAACAACACACAATTGACTTAGTTTCTTTAGCATGGGTCTGCTACTCATGGCTTGCCCAACAATCAAATTAAGCACTCCTTGCCCAGTACTTACATACTCATGTATCTGACTGTCTTACACTTACATTATCACACGCTGCTGAGAGATGCTGTCTTGTGTTCACATAGAACTTAAGACGTTTTAAATGGTAGACATGTTTTAGCTTGGTTTGGTCGCTAAGCAGGTGCTTATGTCGAAATTGTCCACAGTCAAGTCTAACTGATTTCTGATCAACAGAAACCTGGTTAAAATCAGACACTAGAACTAATCAAACTGAAACCGTAGGCTAAACTTTTCTAAAGGAAACATAAACTTCAGGCTCATGCACTATTTGTGTAGTCTACACAGCAAGGAAATTAATGAAATAGCATCTTCTACTAGCTAGAAGTACCATCTACCCTCTGCACAGCTGAATGGGGTTGTACTTCAGCATTTGTGACTATCTCTACTTCAAAAAGTGACTCTGTAAAAGGCATTGTTTACTCTAGAGTTCCAGATCATGGGTGACTGCACAAGAGGGAGATGGTGCTTTTTGAATTGCCAGTGTTGCAAACCCTTGTGGGATCTAACCATCCAGCTGGCATTTGCCTCTCATGCACTGTCACGTGTTCTGGAGGTAAAGTCCTGCTCCCGGGGACACCGGTGCAAGCCTGCTGAAGGCAGAGGTTGCACGAGTGTAACTGATTGGAACTCGGTGAACGATGCCCATGCACAAGGGAGAATAGAATCAAGTCGGTTTGCTGTTCCTTAGCTGGGCAGGTTCTGCAGAGGGTTGTGAAACATTATCCATGTCTTATTGCTAAAGGGATTGGCTGTGACTGGATATGAATGGGGCTGGATCCCTTGAATGAGAAGGGGACAGCTTGGCATAGTCACTCTCCAGAGTAGAACAGCACTTGAGACAGGCTTTTGGGGTGGGAGGAGGTGTCCGTTAGCTAGACTTCAGTCTCCCCACCTCCCTGGAGCTGGTGCATGGGAACCAGAAAACAAAACTGCCACTCAAAGGCTACAGTGACGTGCAGACCCCCATGACTAGTGAAAAGTAAATCTGTGTTGTAATGCTTTAATCCAAGGCTGTAGCTCCAAGTCCTTACCTTCCTGCCGGCTCTGCAGGCTTACCCCTGCTGTATCATTGGGTGGAGTAGGGGAGTCTTGGAGCAAGTGTTAGACTCAATGTCTCTCCTTCTGATCTCTCCCCAGATGGTTCTCGGAATGCCTCCAGCACTTCCACCCCCAGTGGTGCCTCTTCACCCCTCTCCGCCCTGACTCCACTGCAGGTCTCCCCAACAGCAGCCCCCGATTGTACAAGCCCTGCTGCCATGGACCCCACCCTCTGCAGCCCAGGTGCTCTGGCCTTCCTGCCGGCCAAGAAAGAGGACAGGCCCCAGCCAGAAGGAGCCAGCTGCGACACGGCTGTTGGAAGCTCCCCCGCTGGCCTGGCTGCACTGAGCGAGTGTGGCCAGGTCCTGCTGGAAACTCCTCCCAAAGCTTGTGCAGCCCCCAAAGGCTTCCAGGAAGCACTGAGCGTGGATATGCTGGACACCAGGATCGTGATGGGGGAGGAGACCCAGTGCAGCCGTGACGAGACGGACGCAGGGGTGGAGTCGCACAGCTCTCTGCTGGACACCAAGGCTCCTGTGTCTGAGGCAGCTGGCGCTGAAAGCCTCGTGGCTGATGCCGGAGAGGAGTTGAGTGAGGAGGAAAATCAGATCCTAGAGAGCAGCTCTGAGGCTGCTGGGAAACTCTCTGCCCAGGCCACACCAGGGGAATCTCCCTGCCCCAAACCCAGAGACAACAGGCAAGTGTGTCTCTCTAGTCCTCCTTGTCCACTACCCTGGGAGCCCGAAGAGCCGAGCGTGACGCTAAAGGAGAAGTTGTTTTCTCAGGGTGAAACCATGGCTGATGTGCCTTCCCCATCTCCCGTGCCTGCCAAAGACCCCCCCGATGAGCTGGCTGAGGCAGGGCACTTGCAACCCCCACAGGTCAAACCAGTCCTGGATCCAGACCTGTACTTCACAGCCCCATCAACACCCATCAAAACAGTCTACTCCCACCTCAAGCACCTCCCCTACACCAAGGACAGCCTGAGCGAGGAGCAGAGCGATATGGACAACGAAGGGCTGTGCTCCCCGCCCACCTCTCCATCGGGATCCTACATCACCGCCGAGGGGGGCAGCTGGGCCTCCTCAGGCACCTCCAGCACGTCCCCGTCTTGTTCTCCCAACCTGATCGCCGAGTCAGAGACCATAGACGCCCCAACTGCTTATGGGGAATCCCTGTCAGAGCTGGAGCTTTCTGAGGAGCCGGCTCGATATGCCAGGAGCTCCTGTCTGTCTCCTGAGCAGCTGGAGGAGGATGAAGATGACCTGTCTTTGGACAGACTCTCCTCTGGAAACACAGCTCTGCCTTCAGTGCTGGCGGAGGAGGAAGGGGATGGTCAGACCACGCCAGAAGAGTGGGACTCTGAAATTGCTACCTCTGTTGCATCTGTCCCTCACACCACAGAGCTGGAGGATCCAGGTGAGCTGCTGCCAGGTCAGGAGAAGGACCTGCCCCAGCCAGGAGGAGACTCTGGGGATGAAACCGAGCCACTGCAAAGCACTGTGGCCAGGCAGCTCCTTAAGGTGGATGTCTTCACCTCTGACCCAGCTGGTGCCAACCTGGGGCCCAGGGATGCAGCAAAAGAGCCTCTGGAGTCCAGCCTGTTGTCCTGTTCCCCCATCCCCTTGCCAGGCCTCCAGTCAGAGTCCAGCAGCGTGTCTGGGGCGAGCTGCTCATCGGATGCAGAGACGCCCAGCAGCCTGCAGGCCGAGACCACCGGCTCCTCGGCAGAGCTCCCGTCAGACTTCACGGACAATGACCAGATGATCCCTGCCGCACTGCTGCCCTTTCACGGGAGCCTGATCTTTGAGGCCGAGTCACTGGAGATAACACTGTTCCCCCAGGGGGAGTCTGTGGAGAACGATGTCGTCTACGGGGCAGAGGAAGATGACAGCACCTCCGCCTCCTTCCTGCACTCTCTGTCGGAGAACTCCATCAACGAGGGCGTGGATGAGTCCTTCGCCTACCAAGACGACACTTCCCAGTCCTCCGACTCCGCCTCCTACAATGGTGAGGCGGATGAGCAGCTGTACAGCACCGAGCAATATGCTGTGGTGACCCCCTCGGTTCAGGAAGGGGAGAAGCCAGCTGTGGAGGACTCTGAGCCAGGGGCCTCCCGCTCAGGCAGCGAGAGCGAGATGGAGACGTCGTCAGATGCCTCTGACACCGATGAGGAATACGCGGCTTTCTCGGCTCTGGACATGGAGCTGGGCACAGTCCCCCACACAGAGGTGGAGGTCGGGTTTGAGCCAGAGGGCAACGTGGCTCACCAGGATGAGCTGGAGGGAACCATGGAGGAGGAAGAAGGGGAGGCAGAAGAGCAGCAGCCACCAGCCCAAAGCGAGGGGATGCCGAAATCAGAGGCACTCGCCGAACCCAAGGCAGTGCCGGTGGATGAACACAGCGACTCTGAAGACAGTCCAGGAAGCAGCAGTGTCTCGGCCACAGGCCGCAGCTGGAGCCCCTCTCTGAAACCAGACAGCACAACATCCTCTGGGGAATCTGCTCCACAAGCCGAATCTGACCAGGCGGATGACTCTCCAGGGAACACTGGCTCCTCCTTGGAGAGCTCCCTAGAGCACCAGTCCTCACTGTCAGACATGCAGGAGGCCCTGGAGAAAGGGCTTCCCAGTTCAGGAGAGTGCCTGATTGCCTGCTTTGATACAGACGAGGAGACTGAGGCCTTCCCTGGGCTGGAGGTAGTCTTGGAGAACACAGAGCCAATAAGCCAGTCGGCTACTGCTGAAGTGTGTGGGGCACCATGGAGAGGCGGGGATGGGAGGGGATCCGTGATACCCTTGCCATGGAAACAGAAGCCAGCTCCCACCGAGCTTGCTGAGCCTACTGCCAGGAAAGCCAGTGATGCCTCTATGTTTGAGATAGGCACCAAGCTGAAGGAGTCAGAAGCACATCTCCTGGAGCTCCTAGACCAGGACAGCACTTCTCTGGGAGGGAGGATGGAAGGTCACTTTGAGGCCCAACTGGAAGCCTCTGACACCAGCTTGGAACAGCCTGAAGTGGCCAGAGCTGACAGTGAGCCAGCAGGAGAGTGCTTGATCGCCTGCTTCTCCTCCTCTGAGGAAGATCTGGAGGAGGCCTCCTCTCTCGATCAAGTCAACAACAATGAGGAACAAGGGGAGCTGTTCTTGGAAGCCAACCTGGATTCCCTGCCACCTCTGGGACAAAATGACACACAGCCAAACGTGCTCACGGAAACAACCAGCCACAACGAGCCCATGTTGGCTGTGGTGGCAGATCAGCAACAGGAGCCACCTCTCCCGCCTGGGGATGCCGAGTCCCAGAGCCTGGACCTCCACGCAATGCAGAAAGGCCTGCAGGAACTCCAGAGGAGGCTGGATGGGAGCAGCCAGCTCTTCAGGCAGCAGGAGTGTGGGGAGCTGGACGTGAGCTCAGAGTCTGAGATAGAGACCTATGTGAAAAGGTACTTCAGCACAACAGAGTTCTCACTGCTCCCTCAGGCCATAGCAGCTCCAGAGAGCACTGAACCAACCTGGGGGCAAGAAGCCCTAGGCAAGGAGCTGGCCCTGGCAAACAGCAGCATCCCTGAGCCAGCCTGGCTATGCTCAGGGACAGGAGAGACCAAAGACTCCAACTCAAGAGAACCTCAACTGGACAAGAGCACCCCTGCCTCTCCTGGCAGCTGGATGCCAGCAGAAATGAACAGCAGAACAGACCAGAATCAAGAGGAGCTCAGGGCAAGCACAGAAGAGAAGCGGCTCACCACTGAGGCTGCAGAATCTGACTTGGAATCCAAGTTTGGTGCCTCACCTGTCGCTGCGATGGAAGAGACCCAGCCAAAGGCGGCTGCTCAGGCACTGGAGAACCTGGGAGAACCTGTGGAAATGGTAACTCCAGCTCCCCGTTCAGGCACAGTCAACCATGACTTGCAGACCAGATCTGCTGAGGAAGCCACCGATGCATCTGTATCAGGAAGTGAGGCATACAGCCAGACAGATTCTGTCTCGGCTCTGGTTTGCCCCCTAGGAGACCAACTTGAAATGGTATCTCCCACTGTAGCTGCTCCGGGCCAAACCCTGCCCAAACCAGGGGCTGAGGTGTTCCAGGCCCCGCATGTCTGCAGCTTGGATCCAGATGTGCCTGAGTTGAGGGACAGCAACATGAATCTACTGAAAACAGCTGGCTCAGAGTCTCCCTGGGAGCCTGAGCGTGGTGCTGAAGAGGATCAAGATTGGTCTGTCTCAACGAGCTGCAGCGAGAACGTCGTGCTCAAGGGGGGAATGGAGAACGCTGATGCAGAAGAAACGGCCAAGAAAACTGGAGACCAGCCCAGCCACGACAAGCTGCCTGGTGGGAAGGGGACCTCTAACAAAGAGCAGTGGGTGGATAGCACCCAGCTTCCTCAGGAAGCAAAAGCTGCTGCAAAAGATGAGCCAGAGCAGCAGAGCGAGAGTCTCAGCAACGTGCCGGAAGAGGAAGCACTTGGCTCTGAGGCTACATCCGAAGAAGGGGTCTGCCTCACTGACGAGGAGAGGGAGGCCGAGGCTCAGCCCGAAGAGAGTTGGCCAGGAACTCCCCCGCCCAAAGGAGAGAGGGAGGTGGAGCTGGCAGAGAGTGCGGAGGCAGCTTCCGAAGGCAGCTCTTCCGCAGTCAGCGATGACCTGCCCAGTGGAGACTCGCTGGAAGGCAGACAAACACCAAGCTGTGCAGCGCTTGGTCTTGACGACAAGACAACCACTGCAGACTCTACATGGGAGGAACTCAACAAGGCTGCTTCCTCCAGAGGATCCTCCCCAGAGCCACCGGACACTGCACAGTCCTTCATGCACACGGATTCCAGCTTCTTCATGGCCTCTGAGGAGAGCACAGGAGAGATCACCAGGCTGATTGAGCCAAAATCCTCCGGGGCACGGAGAGAACTGGACACTCCCGAACAAGCGGCGAGCCAGTGGACAGAGCAGCAAGAGGGTGACATTCCAACGGAGCTGAAGGAAGCAGTCCTACAACCAGAATATCTCCACATGGGCATCTGCAGCAGAGACTCTCCATCACTGCTTGTGCAGAGCCCCTCAGGGGTCTCTTCAGCTGAGCACGGCCTGGCCCCAGAGTCCCCTGAGCACAGTCTGGCTCTGTGTTTGCACTATTCCTCCCTGCAAGAAGCTCCACCTTCCGTTCGCTCAGAGCGCACCAGACTAAGAGCCGACATGCTGGTGCCTAGCAATCAGCTGCTGCTCTTCATTGCTTCTGAGGAGGAGATCTACATAGGCGAGCCTGCTGTTCCTGGCCAGCCCCCCGCAGAGGCTGGGGACAGCTGTCCCAGCGCAAGCCTGGAAGCAGAGGGTCCTGCTGAATATTCAGGGCCAACAAAAACGGGCCCTGACTCAATGGAATCCAAAGCCGTTATTGCAGAGAGCCTGTCGGTCAGCCTTGAATTGCTTGAGCCATCTGGTGCCTTGGTGGAGAACCCTGCTGACCCGCCAGCAGCATCTCTCGAACGGCAGCAAATCACCGCCATGTTACAAGGCTCCTTCGGGAACCTCCAGGCCTCCCAGCTCAAAGTGGGGCCTCTTTGTCCTGCAAGCAGCCAGATGGTGACAGAAGCACAAAGTGTCCTTGCCAGCCTCAAGGAGAGGGTCTTGGAGTGCCCCTCAGGAGAGGCCACCCCAGACTCCTTGGAGGCCAGCGAAGCACAAGAGGGGGTGGCCGAAGCTCAGCCTGAACCTGAAATGCCCGCTCACGAACTCACCACTGGCACCGCCTCTCCTCAGCCCAGTGAGGACCAGGGTGCTCAGCAGCCCTCGGAGGCAGAGAGCGCTTCAGAACAAGAACAACTGGCGAGCATCTGTGAGATGCTGCTTGCAGTGGAGGTGATGCCCAGCCCTGTACTACTCGCTTCCTCTGTGGGCAGCAGTGAGTCAGTGACCCCTGTGCTAGAGGAACAGGATCTCTCAGCAGAGGAAGACTCCGGCCTGCATAGTGAAGGGCCCTTGGAGGAAGAGGCAGTCCAGGCTTCCTCTGGAACTCATGCCAAAGACCAGGACCAGAGGTCACCGAGCCTGGAGGAGCCTGCAGAGCTGGGGATCTTGCCCAGGGAGGAAGAGCCCTGGGAGAGCCCCAGGGAGGCAGGTGTAGATGTTGCCACGCCAGAGGCCAGCCAAGCAGGACAGCTGCAGAGTCCACAGCATCCAGCAGACGAGGGTAATCGGCAAAGCCAAATCCCACTGGAAGATACTGAAAGCAGCAGAGAGAATGAGACACTTCCAACTACAGAAGCAACCAGTCCATTGATACGCAGTTCCTCTCCTTCTGAGTCCTCAGCAGCTTCCCTGGCTAGTGATTCCCAGCCTCCCAAGTCTCCTCCACCGGAGCCTTGCCCCATCCCTGTGGCAGCTCCCCTCCAGCAAGGTCGGCCTGCCTCTCTTGAAGCCGCTGTGGAGGATTCGCCTTCTCCTGAGCCCTCAGCAGTGTCCCTGGCGAGTGATTCAGAGTCTCCTCCACCAGAGCCTTGCCCCATCCCTGTGGTAGCTCCCCTCCAGCCAGGTCAGCCTGCCTCTCCTGAAGCCGCTGTGGAGGCTGCGCCTTCCCCTCCTCCTTGCTCTGAACTCATAGAAGTGCCTCCTGCTTTATCCTTCCCACCACCTTGCTCAGAGGATCCTATCCAAGGCCAAAAAGACACCTCAGGACTCCCTGCATCTGAAGCACTCTCAGTCGCAGAGGACTCTCACGCTGAAGACCAGCCATCTCTCCCGCTGGATTCCAGGAAATACTTAGAAGGTAATATCCCTTCCATCCCCTAATACAGGGAGCAGGAGGGGGAAGAACATCTGCCAGGAATGACCTGGTCTGCCCAGGTCAGGGAGGGTAGAAGGCAGGTGCTTCTCTAACCCTCTCCCTTATAGAACAGGCTAATATCAGCGTAGGCTTAGTGGACCTAGTGCCAGTGGTCTTGGTGGGCACTCCGAGGATAGGCTTCTCCAACATGAACATACACCAGCATATCTGGCCTAGTCCTATGGAGATTTCAGAATACGCTTAGTCTGTATTCGCAAAAAGGAAAAGGAGTACTTTTCCGATGAAGTGAGCTGTAGCTCACGAAAGCTTATGCTCAAATTTGTTAGTCTCTAAGGTGCCACAAGTCCTCCTTTCCTATGGAGATGTTTCTTTAAAGCACATGGCATCAGACCTGCTCCCTTGGGAAAGCATCACTGAGTCAGGAGAGCAGGGAGAAGCTTGCAGTGCATTTGACCAAACGTACAGCTCCTGGGGCTGAACAAGAGCTGTCCAGCTTCCCTTGTTGTCAGCCCTTAACCTTCACCCATTCCCCAACATGCCTAAACCCAAACCCTGGCCATGGGGTAAGCGTGAAGGCCCCCAGTTCTGCTCGGATGTGGCTCATGCAATGCCTCTCAGGTTCTTGCCCAAGTCCTGTGTTTTGGACTTGGGATTCCCATTCCTCTCTTGAGCAGGCTAGACTTGCATCCTGTAAACTTCGTGTGAGCCAGGAACCACCTACCCCAAGGTAGGCATGATGCAGTGGTGGGAATGGTTAGCACACTACTACCTCAAATGTCACACACACAGACTGCTCAGTGGATAGCATCCTTCCCTCCAAGTTGGTACTGAATCAGCATCCATCCAAGGCGCAGGGGAAGGGGCTTGCCCTGCTGCTGGTTGTCCCTAACTGATGCTCCTCAAGACCTCAATGTCCTGACTCCTTTGGGCCACGAAGGATCTCATGGCGCTCCTTGCAAGAGTAGGTGATGGGTTAGCCAAGCTCCAATTGAATTCATCTGCAGCTTCAGCTGGGAGAGTGTCCTTGACACACTCATGTTGGTGCTAGTAGACACCTCATTCCACCCCAGAGAGAACTGCATTTCTGGCTATGGTGAGGGAACAGTCTCAAGTATGCGTTGCAAAGGTCACTGGCTCTTGGACTGGGAGGAAGCTTCTCTAAAACAGAAACAGCTGCATTCCTCATCCAGGGAGTCCCAGACCCTGAGGCTCTTATCTCCTGCCCCAACCATGTCCCCTCTGCCATGTCAGTGACCTCTGCAAATCTCTGAACTCTGTTAAAGTGCTGGATGATGCTGGCATCTCCCAAAGGTGGCAGCCCTTTCAGCTTAGCCTCTTGGCAGGCAGCCCTGCTCTGCTAAAAACCAACTAGGTCACTGCATGGTGGAACAGCTGGAATTATTAGCCAGTTAATCACTGCTCTTGAAGCCTTCCCAAGAGGGCAGATCTGGTTGTCCTCCCAGCTGGATGACCATGCCATGCATTGCAGGAAAAGTTACTTAGTCTCTGGACAAAGGGCCAGATCTCCAGCAGCTGTTAACTGTCCTGTCTGATCTCTGTGGAGCTTTGCCACCTTGTCTACTCTTCAAACTGTCCGTGCAAGTTCCAGCTTGAGGGGCCATACCCTCGCTAGCCTGAGCAGTGCTAGTGTGCTTAAAAACAGTGTAGCCACGGCAGTGCAAGTGTTACCCACACTCTAGGGCAGTGGTTCCCAACTGTGGGTCTGGGGCCCCCTGAAGGGCTGCAAGCAGATTTCAGGAGGCCCATCAAGCAGGGCCAGCATTACTCACTGCAGCCCAGGGCAGAAAGCCAAAGCCTCGCTGCATGCTTTTATATGCTTTTATATGCAGAAAACCAGTTGTTACAGCACACGTAGGCCATGGAGTTTTTATAGCATGTTGGCAGTGGGGGGGGCCTCAAAGAGCAGTTGAGAACCCCTGCTCTAGGACACCTCACCTTTACCTTTCCATGGGCTCAAGGTGGAACCCGGTTAATTTAGGCCCCCCCGGACATAGTTCCTAGGGCTGAGAGTTCACAGGGCTTTTTATCAGTGAAGTGGCCTTATACAGTAATCTCCTTAACCTCTATTAACAGCTACCAAACAGAGTGCCCATGCTAAGCGCACAACGCTTCCCACTCCCAATAAAGCAGATGCGTTTTGGTGGCCAGTCAGGATTGAGGCGGGAGGGAGCTCCTCCAGCTTCTTGCACAATATGGTTGGCAGGGTGTTGAGGTCTGGCAGCTCTGACCTTGGGTTGTGTCCTGGAGTTAGGTTCCAAAACTTCCTTTTGGACCCCAGTAGATATAGTTAACTTGAGTCCTGCTTAGCTCTACCTTAACCAAAGTCCTACCAAACAGTATCTTTCACCAATCACAGCCCATTACGAAACAATTCTTTACCCAATCAGACCCCACCACCTTAGCTGACTTAAATCTTGCAAAATTAGTTATGCCATAGACCGAAACAATCCAAGAACCAGACAAACAATAGAGAAGTGGGGCCCAAAAAAGCAAAACAATGGAAGTAGATTTCCCACACACAGCTGTTAAGTGATTCCTTGCCAGACAGAATACTGTCAAACAAAGATCTTAAGATGTTTAAAGAAACTTTTCTTTAATTTGGTGACGCTGGGGTCTATTAGGACAGGATCTCCTTAACTGCCCAATATTTCATTGTTTTGATGCAATTTAGATGGAATGTGAGGATGTGACTCTCTGCTTCTTAACCCAGGGCTGCTGCTGTCCTAATGTGGCTACCGCTGCCTTACTAAAAGGCTTTGGACCTTACATGAGGGGTTAGTCAGCCCAAGTACATACCTAGTGTCTTGGATGGATCATCCTTGAGCTGGCTAGCCCCCATGGCTACATATTAGCTCAATGAGAGCACCATGGGTAGGTCTCCTTGAGCAGGAATTCACACCTCCTGCTTGAAGAGTGGACACATCCAGAGGGCTCTGGCCTGGATTCCCTTTGTAAGGAGCTGGAAGGCTGGTGGAGCAGGAGACTAGGAATAGGACCCCTGGGTTCCGGTCCCAGTGTTGTCACTGATGGGAGAAACATGTCCCTGTGCAGCTGGCCCAGCAGTGGTTTCCACTGGGCCCTGCTCTGGAAACATTAATCTATGTCGGGGGTGGCAGGAACCCAGCCTGATGAAATTCCTCCTTCCACTGCAGCTCTGGAGAGCTCCGCATCCCCAGTCCTGTGCAGAGACCCCTTCCCCAGCGGCCAAGATTCCCGAGGGAGACCCCAGCTCCCAGGGAACAAAGATGCCAGAGGGAGGGGTTCCGCATCCGCAGAAGAGAGGCGAGCCCACCGCGGCTCCATCCAGTCGGAGTCAAGCTCTTCCAGTGAGAGCGAGCTGCCCTACCACTGCCCAGAGATTGAGAGCCTGCGGGAGGCAGCTGGCATGACGCTGCTGGAGGACAAGCTGCCGGTGGGGCAGAGAAGCTGTGAAGTTAACCATAAAGGTACACGTGCTGTGGGTGGGAGGAAGGGGAAAGGCCTCCTCCCCAACCCTACTGAGCTCCAGGCAATCCTCGCCTGGCCTGGCCTTCCCTCTGCTAGTTTGCCTGAGCCTGACAGCTCTTCTACAGCAGGCCCGCTTCAGAGAGGCGGGCGTCTCAGCAGAACCTCTGGGGAAAGCACCCTACAAATCCTGGGGCAGAGCCTATGCTGGTCTCAGTGGAGCTCTCCTACCCTACTCCAGCCCCTGGCACTAGGGACTACTGTGTACCAGAGCCAGCCTCCAGAACTAACTGTGCCAGGCTACGGCCCAGGGATCAGGGCGGGGCAGGAGGGGAGCAGTGGACTATTGCTGGGAATGGCGCTTGCCCTAGGAGCTGGCTTGTGGATGCCCACAAAGCAGGAAGGCTGATACAATCCTTGTCACCAGGCCAAATGGCAGAGCTGCAGTGGGCTCCTGTAATAGCTGCTGGATAGCATCTGACAGAGCTCTAATGGGTCTGCCTGCCCGGCACGGCCTCCTGCGTTGTAGGGCTCAGTGTGTGCCGTGGGGCGGGGGAGGCGGTCTCCAGCTGGAGCTGTTGCAGAGCAAACCCTTTTGAGTGCAGCTAACAAAGGAGAGCAGCTTGGCTGGCTGCACTGCCCTACGGACCAGCTGCACAGCAGGGCTTTCAAAGCTGTCTGTTTCCCCTCTTACGCAAACAGGCCCATCCCATTTCCAGTGGGAACCAAAACACAACCGGGGGAGGGAAGCATTGCTGGATTCAGAGCTCCTCGCCAGGCGATTCCCGGCACTGCTTCCGAGGCCCAGTGAAAACCCAGGTCTGCCTTAGCCTTGCATTGCTAGCCCTCCCTAGTCCCAAACCACAGGCTTGCTGTGTCTGGTCACCAAGGGCTCCCTGGGCCTGGTGCTTGTGCCAAGGATCCAATCTCTCTGCTCGGACCGTGGTGCTGTTAGCCACTAAATACCTGGCGGTGGGTGGGGTTCTAGGCTGGCGGGCTCGATTTAGGATGGTGCAATATAAAGCAAACAAGGGTGGATGGGACTGCCTGTGTCCCTACCTAGCATGGGGCATGTGCCCATCCCACTCCATGCTGGGGGGTGGAAGCCTGCAGCCCCATGAAGGACATGACCAGGGCAGTAAGTGCCTGTAACCAAAAGCTGGGGCGGAGGCTGCAACTCTGAGCAGTGGCTCCCATCCCATCCCCCTCAGTGAAGAGGCTGGCAGCTGTGGCATGAGCCCTCTGGGACGGGCAAGAATTGAGACAGTGCCTTGGGTGTCAAATGTGGTGAGCCCAAATGTGGCGGGAGACCCTTGGGCCCTCCCTGGCCAGGACAGAGCCTCTAGAATCCTCCCAGGTTCTAGGCTTAGGTCTTGCCCAGAGCAGCTCTCGGCACTTGGGCACATCCGGGAATCCATCTGTCCCCCAACGTTGTCAGTGACTCGTGGGGGCAGGGTGCTCTTACCTCTGGGTTGGTAAACCAAGGCCTTGAAGTGCCATTCTGCTGGCTGGGCGCCGCTTAGCAACATGGCCATAGCACGTCTGGCCCAACAGCTTAGGGGCCCTAGTGCCAGGCGTTACAGGTACCCTAGTGGAGATGCAGACCACAGTGACCGAAGGGTTTGCCACTGGGGTAGGAACCATCTTCCCAGAGTGACGGTAGCTGGGTCAAGAGGGACATTCCTTCCTCCGCCTACTCGGGTCCCGACCTGGGGTTAGGTTGGCACGACACTCAGGGAAGTGGGATTTTCCACACTAGGAGTGCCAGATCTTGCATTGTAAGGGAAGGCTGGGTCTTAATCCTGACCCCAAGGGACCGGGTCTAAACAGACGAGACAAAGGATGGGAGGGGAAGAGAGCAGCCCAAGGTCGCTGGTGGAGCCAGGAAGTCACATGGCTTCCCTCAATGAGGCTTACAACTGAGGTGCAAAGCACTCTGGGTAGCAAAGATCCCAGGAGCAGGGTTATTTCTCAGTCATCTTGGCCAAACTCCAATCTGAGGTGTCCCAGGACTTGAGGGAAGTGGAATGTCTCAGTTGAAGACAGGTGACAATGAGCTAATGTTGCTGGTAAATAGCTTTCCCCTTCCACCCCAGAGGTTGCTGCACTTCACTTCTAAAGTAGTCAGGATCCATCGGAGATGGAAAGGGCTGTGTAAATGCAAGACACAGCACAGCCCATGATCAGGGCACAGGTCTCCTGGCTCTGCCACTGACCCACTGAGTGACCTTGGGTGTGTCCCTTCCCCTCCACCACTTGTCTGGCTTGGCCATAAGCTCCAGGGCTACATATATCCAGCACCTAGGGATGAGTCCCTCCTGGAACAGAGCCAGGTGCGTCCCACCCACTGTCCTGCATTCCTGTCCCTCGGATGCCCATGCCCCTCCTGCCGAGAGATGGTTTCAGGGCTGCTATCGAAAGGGAAGCCATGCTGTGGCCTCAACCTGGGAAACAACTTGCATGTGGAAAGGCCACTTGCACAGACATCAGGGCTGTGCCTCAGTGCCGAGAGGGGAGGGGATTGAGTGTCCTCACCCCCGTTGATAGGCCCGGTTAGACGGCTGAGGCGCCCAAGTCCTGGCACTGATGGTCGTCTCCTCTCTTCCAGGCTCTTGTAACGACTCTGAGAGCAACGACGAGTCTATTCCGGAGCTGGAGGAGCCGGATGTCTCAGAACCCCGGACAGCTCAGACTCAGGTACAGGGCTGCCCAGGGAGGAGCCCACATGGCCTGCGGGTCCCAGTGCACAGGCTGGGCACAGTAAATGCCTGAATGACCAGCTCCCTGGGGGACCCTTTGCTTTCCCAGCCCCCTGCCGGGAAAGGGGAGGCCTGTGGTACAGGGCTGCAGACAGGCCGAGCTCTAGAAACAAAAGGCCCCGGGAGATGGGGTTGTGAAGCCCAAGTACCTGGCATCCAAGAAAGACCACCCCCAGTCCATGGCAAGGGGTTGGGAACAGATCTCCACATCAGGCCCACCCCGGCTATAGAACTAAATGGGAGGGAGAGTGTTGTATGGCTCCCTCTGCCTGGGTAAATCTGGCAGGTGGGGGGGTGTGTGTGTGCGCCAGGGCTTACCAATGGGTGGTAGACACCCATTGGTATCTGAGCACCCTTCTGGAGCGAAGAGGCCTTGGAAGATGGCCTCTGTAGCCCTGGAACTCCTCCTACAGCTTCTGGAGTTGCCAGGTGTCCCTGGACTGGAGCTGTCCCTAGCTGTGCCCTGTGGTGACCTGGCTGCAGTATGCCCATCTCCCATCCTTGTCTCTGGCCTTTGGGGCAGGAGCAGTGTCTGACAGTGCTCCAGTGTCCCCACCCATGGCAATGCAGAAGGACAATGAGCCACAGCCAGCTTCCTCCCCTCTCCCTCCAATGCTGTCCTGTTCCAGGAGAGGAGTATGTCCAGCGGGCAGCGTCGTCCCTTGTGAATCACTCCTTGGGGGTCCGGCTCAGGGATCAGCTGGGCTGGGGAGATCCTGCTCTGCAGACTGTGCCCTGTCTCCATAGAGTGGGGCCAGGGGTGCAGGCAGAAACTGCGACATGAGGCAGGATCTGTGAGTGGGGCAGGCTCAGCTGGAGCCCGGCAGGGTGGTCTCGCCATGAAGGAGACACAGGCTCACTCCGATTCAGCTAGAGAACAGGGCTGCAGCTTCTCTCCTAGCACTACATGCAGACCTAACAGCCATCCTGCAGCGGGAGCAGCATCTGCCCCTCCGTGTGTGACGCAGCTGAACGGTCTCTTCTCTCCCCCCCCCCTCCTCGGGAAGATGCCACCTCAGGGTGGGGCTCCAGACTAGTCTGGGGTCAGGGCTGACTGCCAGGAGGAAAGCACCTGAGGAATGCTCTCCTGGTGAAATTCACAGCTGGAGGGTCAGACTGAGGACCAGGCAAGCAACCAGCCTAAGGCACCGGGCACATGCTTAGTGCTTTAGAGTGATTTGCGGCTGCATCAGGCACTCTGCAAACCCTGCACCCAACTCCCAGCTAACAGCAATGGCGGCAGGGCAGGGATAAGCTGCTGTAGCTTTCTTCCCATGGTGGCTTTAGACCTACCTCTCGGCAAGAGCCTTCCCAGAATGCACAAGACACACTGGGGTTTCTGCGCCTGTCTCTGGGGAGGGGCGTAAGAAGGCAAATGACATTTGAGGCCATTCCTACCTACCCTGAGACGGGGGAGAACTTGGGATGCTGGCACAGGTGTCTGGTACGTTTGTATGGCACTCGGATCCCATGGACTGCGACACACACCCAGACAATCTGGGTCTAGCCTGAGTCTCTGGCTGTGGGGTAAATGACTTAATTTGTGCCTGTTTCCCCTGCTGGACACACCATCCGGGGGGCAACCGTTCAGGCCTAACCAGCCTGGCGCTCTGCTGAAGGGGCCATATTCTGGCACTGCTCAGGCCTCCCCCATGCCAGTCAAGCTGTGGCTGGATGCACAGCTGTCCTGCCCCTGCGTGTGGCTCCAGTCTTCCCTCTAGACACAGGGACGTCGGGGAGCCACATTACAGGGCGCTTGTGTCTTGCAGGCGCAGCTAACGCACTCGCTGAGCACCGGGGAGGAAACCATCAGCAAAGCCAAGCAGAGCCGGAGTGAGAAGAAAGCCAGAAAGGTCAGTGTGGCGTGAGGGGAACGTGGGGGTGCCACCCCTTGCTCAAGGGAAGGGGCCAGGTGAGCCAGCCCCTCGCCCCCAGGACCACAGAGAGCTGGTCTGGCTCCCCGGGTGAGCTCCTGCTGCAGTGCTCAGAGCAGCCGTCTGGTGCTGGAGTGGGAGAGGGAGGCCTCGGACTGCAGGCTCCTGGCAATGCCACGTCAGGTCTCTGGGCAGGACTCACTTGCTCTGTGCCAGGGCGGGCTCTCTAGCGGTAGGGGCTGGGAATCAGTGGCTTTACCGGCCTGCTAACAGGGACAGGGCCCCGCTGGGGGCTGGAAGAGAAGGTGGAAGGTCTGACCCAGGCCAGGCCTGCATCCAACACCTGTTTCCATCTGCCTGGGCAGTGACTCGGGCTTGGAGCAGCCAATGCTGCGTCCAGTGCAGCAGCTCCTGCAGGGGGCTGCTGAATGGGCCAAAGAATGATCCAAACACAAACTGTGACCCTGGCTTCGAGTGATGCCTTAACCCTCAAACCGCCCAGTGCGGCAACTCCAAGAGCCCCTCGGGGCACAGCTAGTCCCGCTCCATCTGCGGGGCGACACTGGAGGGACAGAAGGGGGCTCAGGGGGGCGCCAGCTGCCAAGGGGAGGGCTGAGGCTGGGTGGAGAGCGATGGGGAGCACGCATGTGGGGAGCCTTTGAACACAAGGCCGGGCCCTGGAGCCAGATGGCGAGCAGGGGCCTCTTGGAGTGAGAACACTGTCCCACCCCTTCAACTGTGTGATGGCACAAGGGGCTGCAGAAACAGGGAGCCTGTTGTGGCTGAGATGAGACCCAGGCTGGCTGACTCACCACAGGTGTAAGGGGGGATTAGGGGCTGGATAAGCCTATCTGTGTTCGTCACTGGCTCTGGAGATTAGCCTTGATTAAAGCACCTCTGACCTGGAGCAGGTCTCCAGGAAGCTCACAGGTCTCTGCGGCATGGGGCTTTGCTGGGTCTGCCCTGGGACTGTCTGGGTTGCCTCTGGCACCATTCCCCAGGGACAGGACAGCTCAGGATGCCCCTGGAGCTACCCGCAGCTGGAGAGCACACAGGGGTCAGGGTGGAGGCAGTGAGGGGTGGGCTGTGCTCCCAAGGAGCCTGTGGACTCCCAGAGCTCTGGCTTTTGATGCAAGGCCAGGCCTGTCATCTCTGCATGGAGAGGGGCAGGGGGCTGCAGAGGCTGGGCTCACAGCCCAAACCCAGGTCCCCTCTGGCAGTGCCTACTCACATCAGACCCTGGGCCAATCCCAGGGAGGATCTGGGGGGGAGCATGTGCCTGGGGGTGGCTCCAGTGTAACACCTGGTACAACCACTTGTATGTGTCCTGTCCGCACAAAGCCCCATCAGAGAAGCTGCCCAATTAGCCCTGTCCTGCTGTCCCCAGACTCCTTAGGGCTGGGTGGGAGTCAGGGCTAACCTACCACTGTGCACAGAAGGGCCCTTGACAGTCTGGATGGCTGGCCTTGCTGGACAGGGAGCTTCCCAATGCCACATCACAGCAACTAGGGATGGGGAACGCTCACCAGGCTGCCCAGCCCTTCTCCTGGCCAGGGCAGGGTCACACCTACTTCTCCCCAGCCTCTGCTTCCAAACACTGGCTTGTAAAATCCCTGGTGGTGCAAGGAAGTGGCACCAGGTATAATGCAAGTCTCAGAGGGTGGGTTCTCTGGCAGGGCAGGGCAGAGCTTGCATGGGAGATGGGGAAACACCCTGTGACTGTTAGCAGTGGGTGTCTCCTGCCACCCATCAACAGCCCATTCCAGCACAACATCCCCTGCTCCTGGTCTGTGTGAGATTCGAGTCTGGCATCTCCAAGGAGCAGAACCAGGAATGGGCCAGCAGGCACTGCCCATGGATACCCCAGGCCTGTGCTGTTCCAGGCAACACAGCCCGCACTCTGAGATGGAGGCCATCCAGCATCCCTGGAGACCCAGCTGATCAGAGACAAACTAATGGCCTGTCAGCCGTGGTGATTGTCCTGGCATCAGCACTTCCACTGCGCCAGCCAAAGACCTCCGACAGGTCACCGCACCAAGGCCGAGGGCTGATCCCATGCCTCTGTCCGTGAGGCTTTGTTCCAGGGTCCCCGTTCCATAGCTCCAGCTGCAGTGGCTGGTGCTGCCTGAGGCCGCTGTAACGTGTCCGTCCGTCTCCCCTGTAGGCCATGTCCAAGCTGGGGCTGCGTCAGATTCACGGTGTCACCAGGATCACGATCCGGAAGTCCAAGAACATCCTGTTTGTGATCACCAAGCCGGACGTGTTCAAGAGCCCGGCTTCTGACATCTACATCGTGTTTGGAGAGGCCAAGGTGAGGCTCTGCAGAGCTGGGGGCACCCCCACCCCTCTACTGTACGTGTCCTAGATGCCCTGCTGCATTTCACCTGCTCCCCACACACCACGGCCCAGAGCTAGTCACTTACCCAGGCGGGCAAACCCTGGATTCCAGCTGGTGAGTGACCCCCATGAGCTGCTGCCCAGGTCCTGCTGCGAGGCCTGGAATCGACTAGCTCTTGCTGACCAGAGTCTAGTGCCTGGCGTAAACGGGAGCCCCACTAGCCTCTGCTCAGGGCTTGGCACTAGCCTGGCCATCAGTTGCTCACTCCCATGCCCCATCCCTGATGGGGCTGTTCTCCAGGGGGGACCGAGGCTGAACTCAGAGCTGTAAAGAAGGGAAACTGGGTCAGGAGGGTCGCTCACTAGAACAGTGCATTGCTCAGTCTAGGCTTAGACCACTCATGGGGCAGGGACTCCCCCTCCTCTAGGAGACAAGTCAGGCCACAGGAGTGTCTTCCTGCTGTGACACCCCCCCCCATCCTGAACAACTCTTCTCTCCTTGCCTCGTCTGCACCATGGGGTTCCTGCCCACCCTTGCTCCTGGGGACACCGCTCCCTGTGACATACCCTCCTCCGTGTCCTTGGAGCTGGAGGCAGGAGGGCCGTCTCCTCTACTTCAGACAGGTTCCCCTGCTCTCTCCACCCAGCCCCAGGTGTGGCTGGCAAATCACGAGCCTGCTCCCTGGAGTCACAGCAGGGACTCCCCAGTGGGCAGCATCTCCGCCAGCCTCCCACGCTAACCACTGCCCCCCGTCTCGGGTCTGTCCCGGCAGATCGAAGACCTGTCGCAGCAGGTGCACAAGGCAGCTGCGGAGAAGTTCAAGGTGCCGATGGAGCACTCGCCTTTGATCACGGAAACAGCCCCAGCCCTCACTATCAAGGAGGAGAGTGAGGAAGAGGAGGAGGTAAGGCCTGGGGGCAGTAGCAGTCTGGTTCCACACGACCTGGGCACCAGCTTCAGCGCTGCGAGTCAGGTTGGGGGTGGAGGGCAGAAGAGATTTTGCTGATGCCTCACCCCTCTCCAGGGCCCAAGGCCCTCCGGTGTAGCCAGTACAGCGGAGCTCCTGGGCCTTCCCTTGGGAAGGAGACTGCTGCAGCGCTGCTCGCTGTCAGTCCGCTGTCTGGTCCTGGACTCCACCCCATCCCTAGTGGCCCGTGGTGAGCTGCTGAGCTGGCCCCGTGCTGGGAGGCTGAGGTTATGAGACGTGAACCAGCCCCAAGGCAGAGGACTCTGGTGTCTGTCTCTTGGTTATATTCAGGGGTGCCTAGCCCCCTGAGCCCCTGGGTCTGAGCTCGGGTGGCTAGGCCAGGCCTGGAGAAGCTAGGCCAGGCCTCGGGTGGCTAGGCCGGCCGGATGCTGTCGGTGCACTATGGTCTATCCTTCGCCCTGCCTGGGTGCTGGAAGCTACCCAAGTTTACTAGGCAGCCACCTGGGGTGAGGACCGCTTCCTTCCTGTTCTTTAGAGCAGCAGGGGGAGAAAATAGTCCAGTCTCTGCCTGGGTGGGAACAGACCTAACTGGTCAGTGCAGACAGATGCACTGTCAGGGGTCAATGGGAAGCAGGCAGGATGCCGCACCAGCCACTAGGGAGCAGCACTGAGTGCCATAGTGCACCCCAGGGTATAAAGACCAGATTCTGATCTCTTGAGGAAAGATCTCTCTCCTACTGAGCTACCGGAGAACTCGCATCCGTTAGCCCAAGTCTGCCTGCTGCCTCCAAGACCGCTGCGTAGCTGTGCCTCAGGACAGGACTGGAGGCAGAAAGGTGGCCAAGGAGTGGGCTCAGCTGGCTTGGTCTGGCTTGAGGATACAGACCTGGGCAATGGCCAACCCTTGTCCAGGGCAGATCTGTCCAAGTGACCAGCAGGATGAAGTGGTAACAATCCTGCCTTTGGAGAAATTCCTCAGCTCCCCTTCCAAATGCATCCCAGTGCTGGGGGTGTGTGAGCAGGATCTGGGGGTGGCCCTGGGCAAGGGGGCACTGCTATAAGATGGACTCCCAGCAGTGCCCCCTCCCTGTCTGGAGCGTGACTATTTCCTCCTCCCCTTCCCAGGTTGATGAGACCGGCCTGGAGGTGAGAGATATCGAGCTGGTGATGGCCCAGGCCAATGTGTCGCGTCCCAAAGCCGTGCGGGCACTCAGACACAACAACAACGATATCGTCAACGCCATCATGGTAAGAGCCCAGGGCTCAGGCTGTGCCTGGCCGCCCGCCATGAGATCCTGCCCTGCTGGTGGGGACACGGTCACAGACTAGTCTCCATCAGGGGAAGTGATGCCCCCAACTTCAGCGGGGGAAACTGAGGCAGAGAGCAGCACATCTCCCAAGGAGGGAGTAGCTGGCCAAGCCAGGATTAGAACTTGACACCTCTTGGCTCTGTGCTGTGCTTGAGCTACTAGACCTCCCCTGCCTAGAGCAGCTCTGCTCCTGAGCAGAAGGCTTGTAGGGGGAGGTACTTCCAAGGCAAGGCCAAGATCTGATGGATATAGCTGCACCAGGGGCCCTTTCACCTCCCAGCCAGGTGTCCCCCAGGCTTTGTCCTGTGCAACAACACTGAAAACGGGTGACTTAAAGCATAAAAGCATTAAGCAAGGGCCTTCCTGTAGCAACACAAGGGAAAACCCCTTGCGCTCCCCTCCTTGTACTCTGCAGTCCCCATCTAACCCTCTGCTCTCTCCTACAGGAGCTGACCATGTAGCTGCTGGCCCGGATGTGCAAACAGACCCACCCCTCTGTATAGATGCACAGTTACTCCTATACAGTACAGCTGGTATTAAAATACTCTCTAGAACTGCAAATATTCCTACTAGTCTGCATCTCTAATGCTGCTCAATAAAACGGCCTCATGTATTCACTTGAAACGCACACTGGTTTGGTCTCCTTCCTTCTCCCTCAGTCTAGGTCACCCATGAGCAGGCAGCTCCTGGTTCGGGCAGGGCTGCAGGGCCCCTGTGGCTGAAGCTCCAGTTCAGCTTGGTGGAAGCTGGAAAGGAGGGCAGGGCCTGTCTACACTGCAGCTGGGACCAGTCCTCCCAATCTGGAAAGAGGGGCAGGTGCTAGTTCTGCTCAAGCTAGAATAGCAGAGTGGATGCTGTGGCCTGGCCTAGCCCCCTGAGCTCAGACCCAGGGGCTTGGGGAGGCCTGTAGTCAGGGGGCTAAGCACCCCTTCTGCCATGGCCATGCAAATTTGAGGCACTGGCATGTCTCTCCCTGGGCTGCAGGGTGGATATACCTGGCTAGTTCTGCTGAGTGCCGAGAGAACTGGGCTGAGCTTCTAGAATCATAGAATATCTGGGTTGGACGCGACCTCAGGAGGTCATCTAGTCCAACCCCCTTCTCAAAGCAGGGCCAATCCCCAACTAAATCATCCCATCCAGGGCTTTGTCAAGCCGGGCCTTAAAAACTCCTAAGGAAGGAGATTCCACCACCTCCCAAGGGAACCCTTTCCAGTGCTTCCCCACCCTCCTAGTGAAAGTGTTTCCTAATATCCAACCTAGACCTCCCCCACTGCAACTTGAGACCATTGCTCCTTGTTCTGTCTTCTGCTACCCCTGAGAAATGCCAAGCTCCATCCTCATTGGGGAACCCCCTTCAGGTAGTTAAGGCTGTTATCAAATCCCCCCTCACTCTTCTCTTCTGCAGAAGACTGATTAAGTCCAGTTCCCTCAGCCTCTACTCATAATCATTTTTGTTGTCCTTCACTGGACTCTCTGATTTGTCCACATCCTTTCTGGAGTGGGGGGGCCAAAACTGGTTATCACATACTCCAGATGTGGCCTCACCAGTGTCTAATAGAGGGGAATAATCACTTCCCTTGATCTGCTGGCAATGCTCCTACTAATGCAGCCCAATATGCTGTTAGCCTTCTTGGCAACAAGGGCACACTGCTGACTCATCCAGCTTCTCGTCCACTGTAATCCCCAGGTCCTTTTCTGCAGAACTGCTGCTTAGCCAGTCGGGCCCCAGTCTGTAGCGGTGCATGGGATCCTTCCGTCCTAAGTGCAGGACTCTGCACTTGTCCTTGTTGAACCCCATCAGATTTCTTTTGGCCCAATCCTCCAATTTGTCTAGGTGACGCTGGATCCTAGCCCTACCCTCCAGTGTATCTACCTCCCCCACACACATCTTAGTGTCATCCACAAACTTGCTGAGGGTGCAGTCCATCCCATCATCCAGATCATAATGAAGATGTTGAACAAAACCGGTCCCAGGACCGACCCCTGGGGCACTCTGCTTGATACCAGCTGCCAACTAGCCATCAAGCTGTTGATCACTACCCGTTGAGCCTGACAATCTAGCCAGCTTTCTATTCACCTTGTAGTCCAGTCATCCAATCCATACTTCTTTTAACTTGCTGGCAAGAATACTGCAGGAGACCCTATGAAAAGCTTTGCTTAAGTCAAGATATATCATGTCCACTGCTTTCCCCATATCTAGAGCCAGTTATCTCATCCATCAGGTTGGTCAGGCATGACTTGCGCTTAGTGAATCGATTGACTATTTCTGATCACCTTCCTCTCCTCCAAGTGCTTCAAAATGGATTCCTTTAGGACCTGCTCCATGGTTTTTCCAGGGACTGAGGTGAGGCTGACAGGTCTGTAGCTTCCCAGATTTTCCTTCCCTTTTTTTAAAGATGGGCACTATATTTGCCTTTTTCCAATCGTCCAGGGCCTCCCCTGATCACGAGTTTACAAAGATAATGGCCAATGGCTCTAATCACATCAGCCACCTTCCCTTCCCAGCTAAGGGAGAGGCTTCACCCCCTTGGCCTCAGCCAGCACCCATGGGTGGGGTAGGGTTGCCAACTTTCTAATCACAAAACCAAATGCCCCTGCCCTGCCCCTTCTCCAAGGCCCTGCCCTCACTTGCTTTTAGCAAACTGAGGCTGGGTGGGTGGGGTCAGGGATGAGGGGTTTGGGGTGCAGGAGGGGGCTCAGGGTTGGGGTTGGCAGGAAGAGGCCTATGGGCTCTGGGCTGGGGGTGCAGGCTGTGAGGTGGGGTCAGGGATGAGGGGTTTGGGGTGCAGGAGGGGGTTCAGGGTTGGGGTTGGCAGGAAGAGGCCTATGGGCTCTGGGCTGGGGGTGCAGGCTGTGAGGTGGGGTCAGGGATGAGGGGTTTGGGGTGCAGGAGGGGGTTCAGGGTTGGGGTTGGCAGGAAGAGGCCTATGGGCTCTGGGCTGGGGGTGCAGGCTGTGAGGTGGGGCCAGGGATGAGGGGTTTGGGGTGCAGGAGGGGGCTCAGGGTTGGGGTGCAGGAGGAGGTGAGGGCTCCAGCTGGGGATGAGGCTTTTGGGGGTGGGCGGGGACTCTGGGCTGGGGCAGGGAGTTGGGGGGGGGGTTGGAGTGTGGGGTTGCAGCAGCACTACTGTAGCTCTTGGGAAGCAGCCACAAGGTCCCTGCAGCCCCTAGGCACGTGGGGGGCCAGGGAGGCTCTAGGTGCTGCCCCCACAGCTCCTATTGCTCAAAGTTCCTGGCCCATGTGAGCAGCGGAGCCGGCCCCTGGGGCACGGCCAGGGCATGGAGCCTCCCTGGCTGCCTAGGGGGCTGCAGGGACCTGGCAGCAGCTTCTGGGAGCCTGCCTTAGCCCCAGGCCCCTGCTACACCGCCAACCACACTTTTAATGGCCCAGTTGGCAGTGCTGACTGGACCCGCCAGGGTCCCTTTTAGGCTAGGTGTTCCAGACACCTGGCAACCCTAGGGTGGGTAGAGTGTGTGTGCAGGGGGGGGAGCTTCAGCCATAGAGCACTTAAGACAACTCAGTGTCTGCAGATGACGGGGAGGGACTAACTCAGGGGCAGCGTGGGGAAATCACAATACCCTAACTCCACGGGGCTAATCCAGGGATATCGCTGCCCTACAGAGAAGGGGGTCTCTTCATGATGCTGGGCCCTCATCCCCAGCTCAGTAGGGTTGCCAACCCCCCTGGTTTTGCAAAGAGTCTCCCAGAATGGGGCTTTATCTCCCAGAGGCTACAGAAGCCAATCCAGGCGCAGCAGGGCCAAGGCAGGCTCCCTGCCTTCATGCCACTTGGGGAAGTGGCCTGCGGCCCCTGCGGGGAGGGGCAGAGGGGTCTTCACATGCTGTCCCTGCCAGCAAGCACCACCCTTGCAGTTCCTATTGGCCAGGAACTGCCAGGGATGTGCTGGCCGCTTCTGCAAGCAGTGCAGGGCCAGGGCAGGCAGGGAGCCTGCCTTAGCCCCTCTGCACCGCTGACTGGGAGCTGCCAGAGGTAAGCGCTGCCTGGCCAGAGCCTGCACCACTCACCCCCTGCCCCAGCTCTGAGCCCCCTCCCAAAGCCAGCACCCCAAACCCCTGCCCCAGCCCTGAGCCCCCTCCCACACCCAAACTCTCTCCCAGAGCTTGCACCCCACACCCTCTCCTGTACCCCCTGCCCCAAGGTCAGCCAAGAGCCCGGTGAAAGTGCGTGAGGGGAGGGGATGGCGTGAGGGGGACAGGGCCTTGGAGAAGGGGTGGGGGCAGGGCAAGGGTGTTTGGAGTTGTGAGATTAGACAGTTGGCAACTCCACAGGTCAGTAGCAAGGTGGAGCCAGCCCTCTGCAATGACGACAAGTCTGAGCACAGGGCCCCTGGCCAGGGTGGGATCCAGTTTAAAGGCCACAGCGACTAGGACAGCTTCCCCTCTCCACAGTCACAGGGACTTCTCCTCTCCCCCATGGGCCCTGCAGTGAGCTGGGTCCTCTACGCAGGGGCCTGCAGGCCTAGTAGCTGGATGCAGGCCCAGCAGAGCTGTACAGGGACGTCAATGAGCTGTAACCTGGTTGAAACTCCCAGCTGGGCAGGGGGCCCTCACACCTAGAGTTGTGTCCTTCCCCCTGCCTCCTTGCCAGAGTTCTAGTATAAATCTTCCTCCAGGGAAGGGGGTGCAAGTGAGAACTGAACAGACATGGGGGCAGTAGCTGGGCTTGCTCTATCTCCACTGCCTGCTAGCTGGGGCTCATGGAACCCAGCAGCTGACTCCAGAATTCTTCCCCTCCCCTGGCCCAGGAGCTGCTCCATGGTGCAAAGAGGGCTTCTTCCCAAAAAGAGAGCTGGCAGGCTCACCCCCTGCCTCAGGGGACAACTAGAGAGGAGGCGGCCCTGTGCGGTGTGGCAGATGCCACCCCCCCCCTTCCCCTGCTGACACTGGATCCCAAGAGCCCAGTATCGCTACAGGGGTACATGAAGGACACTAGCCCATGGTGCTCGTGCTTTGGGGCAGCCCAGAGCTGCCCTCTGCAGTTGAGGCTTGTTTCTAATTTCACCCCACTCACACCCATGCTTAACTAGCTGAGTTCTTCTACCCCTCACCTGGCATTGGCATTGCCCCCCTACCCCGTACCAGCCCCTAGGGGCCTGTACCTCCAGAGCACTGTAGGAAGTAGCTCTGCTGTAGCACTTTTCTGCTCCCAGGGTCAGGATCATTATCCCCAGTTATAGCTGGGGAAACTGAGGCACAGGGGTGACTTACCCAAAGCTACCCCCCAGGCCAGTGGTAGAGCCGTGAGTGAACCCAGGTCTGAGTCCCAGTCTAGTGCTCTATCCCCCAGGCCACACTGCCTCATGTGCCAGTTCCCATCTCGAATCCCAGGTAAGTAAACTGGCAATCTGCTCTCCCATGGGTTTGTGGCTGTGCTCAGCCCCCTGCCCCACTGGATCAGGCTGGCTGTGGTTTTTTGAAGGCCTGAAAGTTTGTTTAGTTGCAAAAACAGCTTTTTCTGCAGCTCAGAGAGATGAAAGGCTTTTTGGGGTGGGTGGGTGCTGACTCCACACTCCCCAGAACTGCTGAGCCTGCCATTGCCAGTAGAGGCCACGCCAGGGGCAGTGGGAACGTGCCTGCTCTAGGTTCTTCCCCCCCCCGCCGTCTTCTCCACCACATTGCAGATGAGAGTTGGGCATTTTTTAAAAACAAAAATAAATTTAGAACCTGTTGAAACCAGAAGGGTTGGTTCTGAAGAATTTTGTGACAAAGTTTTGAGATGGTCAAAAATCCCTTTTCTATTTTTATACTTTCAAAATTAAATCTTGGGGTTTTTTTTCCTGACTTGAGAACTTTTTGCTTCAAAATTAAAGCTAATTATGGTAATTTCCCCCCCCCCTTTTTAAAAGTAATAGTTAAAATCAAAACCATTTTAACTTTTTTTGGATTTCAGCTCGTGAAAATGTTACTTGCAGTTCATCCCAATTTGGGATGGGAAAATGTGTCCAAAGCTTGAATTTTTGCAGGCTGGGAAAGCAGTCTCCAGCAGTGCAGGTGATCAGTGATCGTCCTGAGAGGAACTCAGGGCAGCCCACAGTTGCTGGTGGTGGGGATTAGTGAGGAGGGTGGTTGCTGGATGGTACATAGTGACAGGGCCTCTTTCATGGCCCCCGGCTCAAGTCCAGTCCACACGAGCAGCAAGTTACTGGCTGGACTCTGGCCCTGTCCTTTAGCTATTAGAATGATTTTCAAATGCATTTCACAGGGAACCAATGTCCCAGTCCATCCCCACAACTGGCCCTCATGCAGTAGGACGCAGGCCTGAAGGGGTTTGGACTCCACCTGCTTCTGTCATGCTCAAAGTGAAACATAGCAAGAGGCTGGGCCTTGCTGTTCAGCTGCACCTGTTGTAGGGCTAAGTCAGTCCCGAGGAAGAGAGCTAGGAACCTTGGAAATACGAGAGAGCCAGGCAGCACCTTTCACAGGCACTAGGGCGGGCTCTTGAGAAGCAAGTTGTGGCTCTGTGCACCTGACTGATCGCTAGCCAGTGTGACAATGGTGTGGCCCACGGGGGTGGGGGAAGGCAACTGTATTTATTGATAATCCATCCTCTCTGTCCGGACAGCAAGAAGAGCTGATCCTCATCTCCATCTGTCCAGTGTTAGTGCTGCCTTACACTGTGACTTCCAGAGCCACACAAGAGACACAGGTGGGACCAGAACCCCCAACTGCCGCTGCCCAGGCCAGGGTCCTGTCTGCTGGACCCCCCCTAACATTGTCTCCCTTACTGGGAAATATGGCACAGCCCCTCCTGGAAGTAGAAAAACAGGTTAATTTTGTTGCTACCCACAGGAGTTAACTATGTCCCACCCCTCGGTCTTGCCAAACATGCTAGCAAAGTTGCATACAAGTTAGGCAGAGAGATTAATAAGACTAGGACTTTTCAGGTTGGAAAAGAGACAAATAAAGGGGGCCATGATTGAAGTCTGAGGGGAAAGTACTTAAGGAAGTGTTATTTACCCCCTTCACATAACACAAGAACCAGGGGGCACCTGGTGAAATTAGTCGGCAGCAGGTTTAACACACACAGAAGGCAACACTGGGCACTTCTTCACAGAATGTAGAGTCAGCCTGTGGGAACGCGGTGCCAGGGGACGTTATGAAGGCCAAAAGTATAACAGGGATCAAAAAAGAACTAGATAAGTTCATGGAGGACAGGAGTATCAATGACTATTAGCCCAGATGGTGAGGGATGCAGCTACATGCTCTGGGCATCCCTGGGCTCTGACTGCCAGAAGCTGGGAGTGGACAACAGGGGAGGGATCATCTGATGATTACCTGTTCTGTTCATTCCCTCTGAAGCACCTGGCTTTGGCTACTGGCAGAAGACAGGACACTGGGCTAGATGGACCTTTGGTCTGATCCATTCTTATGCTGCTAGTGAGAAGAGCAGCAATTTAACCAGCTACATCCATGCTCCAGGTTTCTGCATTTAAGTTGCAAGACTTAGGATTCTCCATATTCAGCAGCAGACCCAGCTTCTTCCAGATCATACCCCTCTCCCCCCTCACCTGTGACTTCTCCCTTTAAAAGAACTCACCCCTCTCATGCCTGCCTGTTTGGCAGATGCGTGGTGGCCCCTAGTGCTGCTTTTGGGTATAGGACACACATTAGCCTTAAAAGGTTAGTTCTAGCATGTGAACGGTGGTACCTAGAGGGGTTAAGTAGCCATGAGTGCACTGAAGAAAGGTTGGTGCTAGAATAGACCTAACTCAGTCTAGGCTGGAGAAACTTCTTTGACTATTAAAGATCTGGTTGAAGATTTGGGTCACTTCATAGTGTATCCCCACTGCAGCCCTAGTGTTCAGGGGAAAGGACCAGAAAGGCAGAGCATCCTTACCCTTCCCTGTGCCCAGGCACTTCCTGACCAAGGGCACCCTGGTCACAGCCACCTTGAGCCCCAGGGTCCTGCAGTAAAGCAGTGAACATGACTCCCGGAGCAGGTACCCACTGCAGCAAGGCAAGGCCCCCGCCCTGAGGAACTTGCAGTGCAAATGCTGAAGTCCAGAAGTGGGCGTTAGGATTGGGCCAGCCAGAGGGTGAGCAAGGCTAGGAGCTCACTGAGCATTTACACTGGCCTTGCTCCTAGCCGCCAGGACAGACCTATCCTGGAATCAGTGTATAATATGGACCAGTCACTAGCTCCTTTGCTCAAAGCTTGCACCTGGCTCTGTACTCTTCCCAGAAGCTGCAACTCTGGGTCCTCAGCCTTGCACGATGCAGCTCAGGCTGAGAAATCGCCCATGTTTGAAGCAAGCCTCTTCTCTCCCCTTCCCGGAAAACAGCTGCCATGGTGAAGCTAGTGCCCTTTATCCATACACATGTCCCCGCAGTGATCGGCCAGCGCCACAGGAAAGACAGGCTGAGGGATCTGGGGTTATTTAGTCTGCAGAAGAGTGGGGGGTGGGGGTGGGGATTTGATAGCAGCCTTCAATTACCTGAAGGGGGGGGGTGTTCCAAAGAGGATGGTGCTCAGCTGTTCTCACTGGTGGGCAGATGTCAGAACAAGGAGCAATGGTCTCAAGTTGCCATGGGGGAGGTCTAGGTTGGATATTAGAAAACACTTTCACAAAAGCCACTGAAAAGAGTAAATTTCACCGAGATCAGAAGTATGATCCTGGCACTAGAGGGCCTGGAAGTCTCAAGGCTGCTTTGACAATCCAGCCTAAGTGAATTAGGTTGCCAGCTTTCACTGACTATCACATAACTGCTCTAACATCAGTAGGAGCTGGGACTTAGGCTTCTTGGTGCTGGGCTTCTGACATTTCTATTGCTAGTAAAATAATGGAACACACGAACACTTTGGAAAGGCAGAGGAATAAACAACAACCCCTAGCTCTTATCAGCAGAGCTCAAAGCACTTCAACAATACCTCCTCCTTTATCCCCATTTCACAGATGGGGAAACCAAGGCACAGGTCAGGACAGTGACTTGCCCCAGGTCAGCAGCAGAGCTAGGAACTGAAGCCAAGTCTCCTGAATCTCAGTGCATGGCTCTGTTCACTAGGTCACAATTCACTGGACGTCTGGAGGGCGAGCAGCAGGCAGAATGGGTGGATAACGGCTACATCTCGCTTGCTTGGACACAATTAGAGTTAGTGGACAAGGGGGACACTGGGCAGGTAATACGTAGGTTTACTCAAACTCTGCCACAGGTTCTGACAATCTTAATCCAGTGGCTTGGTAGAAACAGTTAGATAGACCAAAAAACTGGCTGACACTGAAAATTAATGGCTTGTGGCAAGTGGAAGAGAGACAGTGGCTAATGCTGGGTACCACAGCTGGGTGATGAGACCCTTCTTTTAGATCTGCACTACTGATTTAAAAGAGGAACAACGCAGCCTATTAGACCCCAGAGTCAATACTACAGCGAGAAGAGGTGCAGCTGTTAGTGAGGACAGATTCATCAGGATTTCAAAGCAGGGGGCACAAAATAAAAATGGAATCCAGCATGGAAAAAAATGCACAGCAGGGGAAATCAGCAGAACCCTGCCCAACAGGAGGGATAGATCAGGGAAGCCATCACCCTGGGGCAGAGCTAGACCCAATAGCAGGTAGACTGGAGCTTGCAAACAGCTCCAGGAGGAGCCAGTGCGGCGTGGAGGTAAAATCATTGTAGCACAGAGGTGACAGGGACTTGATCCTCTCTCTGCTGCATTGCAGCAGCCCCTGCGGGGGAATGTTGTATTCAGCTCTGGCCCTACATTAGCAGAAAGGCATTGACAAGCTGGACAGAGAACAGCATCAACGAGGCTCAGGGGACTGAGTTCTGAAGAAAGACGAAGAGCTAAGCCTGTAGAGAGTGGCAATCTGAGGGCAGTTTGCAACTACTTGAGAGGTGTGGACACCAAAAGGGGAAGAGGATTTCACTAATGGAACAACTACGCATGCTGGGATACATAGGAATGAAAATGTAGGCAGATTATCTTGGGGAAACTACAACGCCACCACACACCAGTCTGGGCAATAGTCTATTACAGGCATCAGGAGAAGCTCAGTGGCTTGAGTGTTAAGATTAGCCCAAGCACTCGAAGAACTAGCTTTCTTTGGCAGAGACTAACTGGATGGGCTCATGTTTCTTTCTCAGACTTCCGTGACTTAAGGGCTTCCGCAGCTCACCAGAGAGAGCAGCAGCAGCAGCCCTGGGGGAAAGGAGGAGAATGTTGCCAGACTCACAGAGGTTTCTGGAACCCACAGGGCAGGACAGGCAGCTGTCACCCAGGAGCTCCTGGAATCTGTATTTTATTCGTTCCATTCTATACAAGTTCTTACCCATTATATTAGTAAAAGGCAGGTGGCAGGGAAGAGACCAGTAGGTCACTGATGCTGTGTGTGGTGATATTTGCATAGCATGAGGAGCTAGGTGCAGAGCGTTTAGCTTTGGGACTAGATTAGTAACAGCGAGCTGTTCTTCTCTTCCCCACGAGGACCAGTCATTTGCGCTTGTCTACTGCAGCCATCCAGGTAAAACAGCTCATTCTCTCGGGGTCTTTTCCAAAGCTCACTGCTGTCAATAGGACAGCAGCTTTCTATGAGCTCTGGATCGGACCAGGGCTGTGACTCTTTGGGCTGAAGTTGGACAAAGGTGCTTTCTACTAAACCCAGGAAGCCAAAGAGAAACAACATTTCGCCGAAGTGTATCATCGTCCAGGACAAACACTGAATTCAGACAGAGGACAGTGCACACTGCATGAAAGACCAGAATAAACATCAGGTGCAGAATTATATTTACCTGTAACAAATACTCCATACATAAGGCATACATACAAAACCACCAGCATAAAAAGCAAGGCAAAGATCATCACAACGTAAAACAGACACTTCAAACATGCAAAGTCCCCGTTTTCATTTATGAAACAACTGGATCTTTGGTAGCTTGGTTGGCTTCATAGTCCAGCCAAAAGCTTTGAATGAAAAGGGAAAGAGACATGTCTTTTACTGGTAGACTGAGGGTCTGATGTGCTTAAGAATCACACTGGGCCTGTCTGGGACGAAGCACCAATAGCTCACTCACTGGCTAAACTGAAAGCTACAATTAACACAGTTAATACCAGAATTAAGTCAAGCCTCCCAATGAATAAAGTATAAAAAAATACTGCAGCTGATCTGTCTTTTATAGATTTCATTATACAATTGTTTCAAAAATATGGTTTTATTTTCACAAATCTTCAATGACTGTTAAACTTCATTTCTTTCCAAACAGTGAATATATAAAAAGGCACTAAGAACTCAAACTACATAAAGACTCTGGATAAATGCTCTCATCCCCCGTTTCTGAAGAACTGATGGATTTAGCATTGTACCGCTGTTTTGTGCTGTTAAAAAAAAATCTGGACTCCAATGCACAAATCCTGCAGGAATATTTAACAAGCATCCACAAGAGGCCTGCATCCAATGGAAAGGTTAAAAGCATGTTGTTAGCATGGGTTTCCTGCCCCACGCCTATCCATTGAGTAAGACCAACTGTGTCCCCTTTAACAGCAGTGCTCTCCAACACAACACTAACTAAGAAGCTACAACCCCTCGCTCCCCCATGGCATAGGAAAGATTGGGTTACACAGAGCTGAAACTCGCAATGATGCCAATTTAACCAGAAGAAAGGCAAAAGGTGAGTTTGTTAACCTGAAAAGAAACCAGAACATTTAATTTCAACCTCCAAGTTCATGCACCTTCTGGAATCTTACTTCTTTAATTGCGAGGATATGAATTTTTGTTTTGCCCAGTTGATCATCTCAGACATTCAGAGAGTCACGCATAGAACTTGGTGGCTTTACATATGGGCTGCTGTATTGTTTCACCCGGCCACAGGCCTGCCGGCTAGTTACTAGCCAAACGGGGGAAACAAAGCTGCCTGATCAATTTAAGAACTCATTCAGAACATGCATATTTTTTTCAGTTAACACGTCTTTGGCGTCAGCAGGTCTGGAGGCTCTGCCGTTAAGGTGCCAACACAGGAAGCATCAACAGGTGAGCACTGGGGAAATCCCGACTTACGGCATCATGGTATTGAACTAAAATAAATGCACTGTAGGCAGATTAATGGAGAAATGCAGTCAGTCATTCAGCTCAGGCAAAAGGTCTCCCACCTGCTCCCTCCCTGGGGGCGTCACATTCGCTGTGCCCCAAAATGAACCCCAGACAGACGTGCCCCATTTAGTGCAACTCTCCTCATGAGGCCCCACATCACAGAAAGCCTCTACAGGAAGCCAGTCAATGACGCAAGGCTCCCCCTCCCCCCTCCACAGGGTAGCATGTCAGTGCCACAGCAGAGAGGACTAAGCCACTCCAAAGAGACCTTCAGTGGGAACTTAGGTGGCATTATAGACACACCGGGGAAGAATTTAATCCCATGTAACTCCATCTGCTCCACAGGAGAGCTTCCACCAGGCCAGCGACAGCTGAAATCGGATAGAGCAGTGTCTCTCGATCAAGAACCAAAGTCAACAATGCCTGGAGGATGTCCTGCCTCGTCAGAAGATGGTGGCAAGCAAGACAGTATTGACGCAGGAGAATGTGCTAGGCACAGAGCAGCCTGCGTGGGATATAAAAATCTCTCCCCCGCACTTCATAGAGGTCACATTAGAAGCTTGTCATGGGGCCAGAGGCTCTTCAGGAAGTATCAGGGCCTAACTTACCCATGACGACCCTGTGGGAAACACCTGGGAGCCTGAGGTGATCCAGCTGGGCCCCTTTAGCTAATTAGAAATGGAGCAGCTGTCTTCGGAGGAGACTACTAGAACAGGAAGTCACCCAGGGAGGGGAGATGCTCTCTCTAGAGAAGACCTGCAGCTGATGCAGCCTGGATGAACCCACCAGAGGCAGACTAGGCCTCCCTGGGAATAAGCCCTGAACAAGCACTTAGGGTTGACAGTGAGAGTCCCAAGAGAACTGTCAGAGTCCCAGGAGAAGGGACACCATGGGGAGCTCCTGTCAGGAAGCTCCCAGAAGAGAGCTGGTGTTTGCCTCAAGAGCAGAGAGGCCTGCAGTTTGAGCCTGGCTCCTGGGAAGGCAGTAGCAAGGGGAAGAGCACGTTGACCAGGAGACACACACCCCACAGAGGGAGCAAGTAGAGACTGAAGCCCAGCATGGACGGGGTGAAGCAGTTGAGTCAGGGAAGGCCAGGGGGGCTGCTGGCAGTTTGCTGATGAGCAGAAGCAAGAAGACAATGGCAATTCTGGTAAGGAGGAAATGGAGACCTGGGACTATTTCTTGACATAAGTTATTGGTTATTAATGAATAAAGCTACCCCTGAATAAGGGGTTATTGACGGCAAAGTGAGTCAGGACTGATTGATATAGCCAAAAGGGGAAACTGAGGCCTGGCTCTTGGGCCTGTGACAAAGCTATACACATTTCTTGATATTTCAGTTAGCTTAGAATGTAAAAGCATCACATTTGAATGAAATATCCTAAATCTTGGAAACTAGTACAAAAATTGAGGGGAATTATTAATCCACGGAGTAACTCCACTGGACAATAAAGTTACACCAGGGATAAGATTGGCCCAGTTAAAATGTTTCCCCAGTAGAACAGTTTGGAAAATCCAACACCAAGACATAGGCTGCGCAGAGCAAGAGAAGCCTGCTTTCCGGTAGTTGGGGGCATGCTGTGGGACGTGCCAGATGTCCAGGAATTCATCGAACAGGGCACAGCAGCCTCCGGCTTCCATTCATCTGTCCTATGCATTTAAATTTGCAGGATGCTACTTTCACTGCCCCAAATTTGGGGCATCCCAACATGCTGTCCTGGCTTCACTTCAATACGCAAAGCTGCCGCGTCATGACCTGATGATGCTACCATGGACTGATGTAACTACGCATCAAGCCAAAAACGTCATGCTGCAATTTTATCGCGCCGGACAGATATCACTGCAGTCTCGGTCACCTGACCGTTTTACCGTCTGCAGAGGAAGCATCTCTCTGCTGCAAGATCTCATGTCAATTCCCCTTTAGGGCAGTACCTTTCTGATGATTTTCAACATTTTCAAAGATCAGAAGTTTGACTCCTGAAGAAGTGGCAAGATTTTCAAGAGTGCTGTGCACTCCGCAGTCCCAGAGGAGGTCAATGGGAAATTTTGGTGCCCAGTATTCCTGAAAGTGCAGCCCCCTTGTTAGGTGCCTACCGAATATATGGATTTAACTTTAGGCTCCTGGGTTTGAAAGCCTGACTCTTAAGTTGGTGGCAACTGTAAGAATGATCCATGCAGAAAGTAATCACGTCACGGTCATCTTAGGGCTTCTGTACAGAAAACTAGAATAGAAAGAATAGAAAAGTTCTCTTCTGTACAGAAAACTAGCCTGAGGTAAGCCAGCAATGGCTTCTACTTAGTCCCAATTGCATAAGAAGAGCCTTGGAAACGGAGAGAAGACAGAGGTGAGGGAGTGTTTTAGACTTAATACCGTTCTGTAAGATAAAACAAGCAGGGCTTTAAGGGTGTAGCAACAACGCAATTTCTTCCCCGCACCTAAACTCAAGGGTACAACCATACTAAGCAGTCTAGGTGTAGCATGTTTTCTTGACATCGTCTGCCTCTCAAAGTTATACACGGCGTCAATACTGTATTTGAACTCAATTCTTGGACAGACAATTCAGCCAGAAATTGCTATTTCCTATCCATTTCTTTCCCAGAAAAACACAATTGTAAAAGGGGGGGGTGGAAGCACCAGAATAAAGGCTTTCAGCATAAAAGAGAAGGAGCGTGGTCTGAGGGGAAAGCACACCAACACCGGGAACACAGTGTGGTGCTACTCGAACAGCTCTTTCCAACACGCCTTTCTCCTTGGCATCCGTGTGCGTACGTGGGTGTGTGCTGGGGAGAGCGGGGCTGACAGACAAGCGGTGGTTGTATTGCAGGGACAGCCAAGCTTTGAGAGGCTGGAGGGCAGCACTGCTCATGAGCCAGGAGCCCAAGAGCTGCAGCTGCCGCACACAAGATTTCCATCATTTTTGTATCCAAATAAAAAAGTGCACACAATGGATCTGACATGTTCTTCGGTGACTGGAACGTTCCTGTTGGTTAGACGCTCCCCAGCAATACAAACCTGCCGTTGAGGAGTTCAGTCCTCCCCTTGTCGGTCACAGGGCACCCATGCTGTAATGTATTCCGAGTGCCAAGGGCAGCAGAAACCAAGTAATTGAAGGCAGCCAGCTTAGGGAGCGGCAATGTGCTTCCTGCTCCAACTCCCCTATTTAAAACAGGCTGTGCTTTGTGAGGGGATGTCTACACTGCGCGTAAAAACCTGCAGCTGGCCCGTGCCAGCTGACTCAGGCTGCAGGGCTATTAACTGCAGCATAGACATCTGGGCTTGGGCTGGAGCCTGGGCTCTAGGACCCTGTGAGGGGGGAGTGTCCCAGAGCTCTCTGAGCCTGACCATCTGCACTGCAACTAAACAGCCCCACAGCCCGAGACCCACGAGCCCAAGTCAGGCAGCATGGGCCAGCCATGGGTGTCTAATTGCAGCATAGGCATAGTGGGAGTGTTTGCAGGAGGCAGGTGATTGAATCTGCTCAAATGCAAAGCTAACATGTGGGGAGCAGGGGAAACCCCACTGGAGATGCACTAGAAAGCAGGAATGCCCAGAGACATGGGGCTGCTAGTGGACAGCAGCTTAGATAGGAACTTGCAGTGTGATATGGAGGCAAAAGTTAGGCAATGTGCAGAATGCCCCTGAGCAGGGAGATCTTAGTGCCCTTGCCAGCAGGCTCTGGGAAGGCTGTCCGTAAGAGACTGCAGGGCCACCCGGGGGAAGGGGGGAGGAGGTGGGGCAATTTGCCCCAGGCCCCACAGGAGCCCCCACGAGAGTTTTTGATGGCACTTTGGGGGCGGGGGGTTCTTCATTGCTGCTGAACACACCCGGAGTGAAGGACCCGCCGCTGCTTCTTCCGCTCCGGGTCTTCGGCGGCAATTCTGCAGCAGGGGTCCTTCCGCTCCATGTCTTCGGCGAAGTGCCCCGAAGACCCGGAGCGGAAGGACCCCCGCCGCCGAAGACCCCAGGCCCCCTGAATCCTCCGGGCGGCCCTGAGAGACTGCACCCAGTTCTGGGGCACTGTAGAGCCAGAAACATGGTCAACAAGTAGGACAGAAGTGAGAGAAGAGCAGAGAAATGATTCCAGGGCTGGAGTGACTGGTATACAGGGGGAAAAATAAGAGTAATTAGCTTGGCTAGATGAATAGCACTTGGGGAAGGCAGGTGTGATAACTGTCTATGAGTAATGGAGAGACAGAAACACGGAGTTGGAGGAATAGTTTAAGGTGTTTTTGGAAGGAGTAATGGGAAACAAATGGGGGAAGGGGGGGAAATTAGCTGAATCAGGGAACACCTTCTAATGGTGGGGAGAAGTGTCTTGGGAGTGCTGGAACAATAACTGATATCACTGGGGAGATCACGGAAAACTGGACTAGACAAAATCAACAAAATGTACTTTAGGGAACAACACTACATTGGATGGGCATGCTGATTGAGAAAGGTTTCCATCTAGTTTCTAGGGTCATGACATTTTAGAGCCAAAGGCTTGTTTTGCAGGAAGAGCTGCGTGTATTTATCACAGGGGCAGAAAGCAAAAATAACCTCGGTGGTGCTTGACTCTCTCTTTCCATGCTGAGGCCAGACATCTGGGGAACTTCAGTAGCAAAAAACTCTCACCAATGCATTCGTGGTTTATGCACTGCCGAACGGGTTTTTTAAAAGAGCAAGCAAGCATAAGGTATGTAAGGAATCCCTACAAGATACCATCCTTGAGGATACTTTGGCGTGGTCTCCTAAGAGAGGAAGCTGCTCAAATTCTCCAAGCACAATTCTGTTCTTACCAAAAGTCCCCTTAATTCAGCCACTGCTTTTTGCCAGTTCCCTATTAGTCACTTAAGTCTGGTTTCACTGGACAGTACTATTCTATCTCGGAAAAAATTTTGAACCATCCATATTTCAATATGAAGCATGGATGGCTTTTCCCTTGGGTTTTTGGTTTTAAAATGGTCATCCTAGGGTCCTATCTTTTAATTTCACCAACATTGAGGTAAAAGGAATGACTAAGAATATTATCTAAGAATAAAAATGAACTATCGTCTATGGGCATTTTTCCTTATATCAGGCAGTGGCTGTTACTGAAAATGTAAAGAATTCCAGTGACGTTTTAGGCCTACAGCACTGTAGGTAAGGAGGACTGCACACTGCAACCAGGTGAAATTAACTGATATCTTGAAGAGGAGGAGATCCCTCAGCCAGGTCAATTTATGACTGTGCCACAGGGTCCTGTATTGAACACAGAAAAATAGACTTTGGATCTCTCTTGTTTCAGGGGAAGAACATGTGGGAACAGAATGCCAGCTCTGTTTGATGTCCTATTCT
This sequence comes from Chelonia mydas, assembly GCF_015237465.2. Taxonomy (NCBI): domain Eukaryota; kingdom Metazoa; phylum Chordata; order Testudines; family Cheloniidae; genus Chelonia; species Chelonia mydas. The sequence continues at coordinate 258,103,090 of NC_057850.1, forward strand.
TGACAGACGAACATGCCCAGCCACCAGTACAGGATTTTAATTTACTTTAAATTATATCAAAAGAGTGAAGAAAGAAACCCCTGGAGTCCATGAACAAATAGGGTTTTGCTACTGAAAGGGCTGAAGTATCAACCAATATGTTCCTTTGAAGGTCAGTTATAGCGGCCAGTATAGATATTATGGCATGGAATACAGATACAAAAAATAAGTGTATTTATAATTGCCTGTATAATATATACAACCTGTACATTATATATCTATACATCCATCCCACTGCTAATTTCATAGAAAGTTTACTGTATCAGTTTAACTTGTTACCATCTCACCCTTCAAGGGTGACCAAAATCAACTCCCCACGCAAATAGCTACGGATGTTAAACTCAGCCTGGCTGAGAATTTCCTGGTTATTGTAACCTTAAAGGGGAAATTCTAAGCAATAGAATAAATTTACTGTCACTTCCTGTCTGAATTCACCGCCATCTTTTGGGGTCAATCCTGCTAGATGCTCAGAGCCCTGAACTCCCTAAAGTGTCCGTCCTGCAGGAGGTGCCCACGCACCTTGCGGGGTCAGATGCTACGGGTGCTGGGGAGGTATATATGCACCATGGCGCCCTCTGGGGAGGAGCAGGAAACTTGTCACGTCTACTTGTGCTGGACTGGGATTGAGATCGGGTTTTACTTGAGTGAACAGTTGTGCTTGTGAAGATTAAGGAGCTAGCAGCACTGGAAACGTGAATCCACCTAGCCCCGGGCCAGAGAGCTCACAGAGCCACAACAGGAGCTCTCACCACACACACACACACACACGCGCGCGCGCACACGCACAGTAGCCCAACCAATGACTTTGCTAGAGGTAAAAATGTGGTGCCATCTCCTATTCCCCTCAGGCCCTAGGCTTTTCCTGAGCAAAGACTGCCAGCCACACTGAATGGCAGGGTTGGTTTTAGACCTAGATTGTCCACCAGGACAACACTAAATGCGCCAACACTCATGCCCCACTCTGCACTATGGGCTGAATTTGAACCAGAGTGCTAGAGGCGAAAGGCCAAGGTTACCCACGCCAACCAACTCCCCTCCTGCAAGGGGACAGCCCAGAGGTCACATTGGCAGAGTTCCCTCTGTGACCAATGAAGAAGAGCCCACATTGGCCTTCGCTACAAAACAATCATGTCAGTATCGCAGCAGACAGCCTTCAGGTTCGGATTAGAAATGTTTCGACAACACCAACAATAGGTTTAAATTATTCACATTGTGGTAAACTTCATTTTTTTTAAAAAAAAAGTCTGAGTTACAATAGGAATATCATGTGCAAAACTGTAAACCCGCCATCGGGTCCCAGTGAGCTGTTACTGCTCAATGCAAGTTTCTTGCCCCAGCTTCGTTGCATCGCTCCAGAGCGACGACAGCAAAGAAAACACAAAACCAAAAAGTTCTATGAAGTCAGAGGAAGGGACTCTGGTTCCATCACCCAACCCGGAATCCTCTTTCACAGCACGCTCACCTGCATGAAGACACACACATGCCTTCACAGTAAGAGGGCACCAGCCGACATCACAAAATGGGCACCAGTGAAGCCACTGACATGGGGGGAAAAATAATCACATCCCGATTCATCCTTGGAGCCTCTTTCAGACTGGAAGGTCAGGGAGACAGCAGCAAATGTTGCTGCACTCGCTGCATGGGGGTGAAAGAGAACAATAAAGCCCCTTTGAAAGGAGCTGTCTTCTCATCCTTCCTCCCGCAGCTGTGTCTCATGACGAATCCTGATCCATGCTGCATCCAAGAGCTTCAATGTCGTTGCTTATGTCAGAGATCATTCGGTCCCACTCGTCTCCCTCGGAAGGGGCAGACTGGTCATCCGAACTCCCTGCAGCTCCATTCCCGTTGGTCGTTGAATTGGAGGTAGTGCTCAGAGTCCGTCTGTACCTCCCGAAACTGTCTGTGATAATTCCCCGGCCATCCTTCACCCCGATGGTTTCTAGGAAGTTCTCAAAGTGTTGGCTGTCCTTTTCAGGAATGAATGGTCTAAGGCCTTCCCCAGAAAATAAACAAGGAGGAAAAATTAGTCATTCAATACATTTAGAATGACAACGTTACACTGATCAAGAATATATTTGTGATGTTCTTATCAGTGAGCGCTTTGCCCAGGTAAAGGCTTCAGGGTTTGGTTGTAGGACACCATGAAAGTCAAGATGCAGCAACTCAACTCATCCCGTCTCCTCTCCCCCAATAGCTGAGGCTCAAGTAGCAGAGTTTTTTGTTTTAACTAAAACGCAAGTCACCCAAACTGCTAGTGACTGTGTGTGTGACGGTGTCACGTCACCTCCTGCGCTACAGCTTCCCCATCGCTGCCTTACTTCACAAAACAGGCGGCGACACTTAATTAGCTCATGTTCGTAAAGCACAAGGAGATCCTCAGACTCAAGGGACCAGAGGAATGTAGAGAACTACGGAGTAAAAAAAAAGTCAAGAGCAACTGCTCTATCTATGAGACAATGTGCCCTCAAGCTCACGCTCTTCCGTTCCCCAGGCACAGTCTGCAGGAGAAGGCTCCCCTTTCAGTGCTGCTATCTCCAGCAGGTTCAGAGAGAGGTACTCCAGTACCCATTACTTCCACCTTTGCCCCCAGGCAGCTATTAACCATCTCTCCCAGCCTGACCTCCAGGATTTGGGGTATCCAGTCCAAAAGGGAGCAGCTCTGACCCCTTGCCAGCTGAAGAACGCTTAACAGCATACCCCTGTTTATTGTTAGACTGTAGAGTGCCCTCCCCAAAGAGCTTACAATCTAGTTTGATACCGGACACAAGCAAATAAATGTGAGACACAGGAGGGAGGAGGAGAACGCTAAGGAGAGTTGACAGACAAGGTGAGTGGGGTGGTATCTTTTACTGGACCGACTTCTGTTGGTGAAAGAGACAGAAGTTGGTCCGATAAAAAGATATTACCCCACCAACCAGGTCTGTCTAATATCCTGGGACCAACACTGTAAACTAATGAGATCATGAAGTTACATGCTGTAGGCTGATTCAGGGGCAACTTAATTGTTTTAAAGCAAAAATCAATGGTTTGTGACTACCATGCAGCCTCTCCATCACAGCTGATTTTTTGGTGGGTCTTCCAACATGAGCTCATGGCAATATATTCCTTCTATATAAAAGAAGGTCCCACCCTTTGACAGGGTTCAGGATTGAGTCCAACCATGACTCCATCCTAAGAGCACTTCTACAACCACAGCTAGAGGTCCTGAGACAAACAGGAACCAAAAGGCTGTTTAAAAGAGGATACAGAAAGCCAAGATCCCCCAAATCACAAATCAAACAGCCCAATTCAGCACTGATTCAGAGGCAGTCCCAGTGGCTCCAGAGGAGTTGCAATGGGGTAGAAGTCAGCACTGAACCAGGTCCATGCATTTTAAGACTATTTCCAAAGCAGTTTCCCCAGCCAGGACCAGAGTTTGGGGTTGTTTATTTCATGGACAAGAGTTAACAGCATCACCAACAGCCTGATCAGTGTGGGGCAATGCTCTGCTGTAGGCACTGGTGAAAGCAAATCTTGCAAGGAGGAACATATTGCTGAACTCCTGGGTCCTGGCAGGAGAAACCCCATTTTGTTCACCTGAGAGTCACGATCCTGCAGCAAACCTCCCAAGGAGCACACTCAGGGCCTTAAGGCATCTCTGTAATTTGCAAGACTACTTGTGGATCCTGTGGAATGATTACAGGTCTCTCTGAGTTTGGTCTCTCACTGTTGGAGGGGAATCTGGCAGGTTACACAGAAAACAGTGGGAGGAGGGAGACAGACCTACTCATCACATGCAGCCTCCCTAACCCCCCCAAAAAACTGCAATTTACAGATAAAAGCAAACAGCTCTGGCAGCCTCAGTGGCTGTTCGTGCTTCTGAAGACTATTCACAGGGAAGAGATTTCACATTTTAGATGATTATGGTTAGGAGCAGAGATGTTATTCTACCTCTGTATTTGGCACTGGCGCGACTGCGGCCGGAACACAATGTCCGGATCTGGTGTCCACAATTCAAGAAGGATGTTGATAAATTGGAGAGGGGTCAGAGAAGAGACACGGGAATGATTAAAGGATTGGAAAACTTGCCTTATAGTGTTAGACTCAAAGAGCTCAAGCTATTTAGCTTCACAAGGAGAAGGTTGAGCGGTGACTTGATCACAGTCTGTAATTATCTACATGGGGAACAAATATTTAATAATGGGCTCTTCAATCTAGCAGAGAAAGTTATAACAGTCCAATGGCTGGAAACTGAAGCTAGTCAAATTCACACCAGAAATAAAGCATAAGTTTTTCACGGCAAGAGTAATTAACCATGGGAACATTTTAACAAAGGTCATGGTAGATTCACCATCACTGATCAGACTGGATGTATTTCTAAAAGCTCTGCTCTAGGAATTATTGTGGGGAAGTTCTCTGACCTGTGTTCTACAGAACATCAGACTAGATGATGACAATGATCCCTTCTGGCCTTGGAATCTATTAATGATCCTGCATCAATCCTTTTGGTAGAATCTGACTGTCAAGGCTAGGATCAAGAATCATACCCAAACTTCTCATGAAGAATTAAGAACATAAGAACAGCCAGACTGGGTCACACCAATGGGCCGCCTAGCCCAGTATCCTGTCTTCTGACAGTGGCCAGTATCAGAAGCTTCAGAGGGGATGAACAGGCAATTATCGAGTGATCCATCCCCTGTCATCCAGTCCCAGCTTCTGGCAGTCAGAGATTTAGGGACATTCAGAGCATGGGGTTACATCCCTGGCCATGCTAATAGCCACCGATGGACCCATCTGCCATGAACTTATCTAATTCTGTTTTCAACCCATTTGTACACAACATTCTCTGGCAATGAGTTCCGCAGGTTGACTGTGCGTTGTGTGACGTACTTCCTTTTGTTTGTTTTCAACCTGCTGCCCATTAATTTCATTGAGTGACCCTTTGTTCTTGTATTACCTGAAGGGATAAATAACACTTTCCTATTCGCTTTTTCCACGCTAGTTGTGATATTATAGACCCCATCATATCCCCGCCCCACTGTCTATTTTCTAAGCTGAACAGTCCCAGTCTTATTAATCTCTCCTCCGATGGAAGCTGTTCCATACCCCTAAATCATTTTTGTTGCCCTTCTTTGCACTTTGTCGAATTCTAATATATCTCATTTCTCACCATAGCAGCAGGTATATGGCACGACACGATAGGGCTTCACCTAAAACATCTCCTCCTTAACACTTTGTTAGGCTTAGGGTTTAACTACCTTACTTCCATCTATTAACATAATCAATTATTATTCAACTATCTTTAATAAATATCTAATTTATGGAGCTAATTATATCCAAACTGTAGGAAGCTTCTTGTTCTTCTTCACTTTGGCAGAGCAGCAACACGCAGTAGAGCTGTCTGATTTCCGGATGGTTTTTGCATCAGCCTTGGCATGCACTGCCACGGAATACGTGCCCTTCTCCCAAACTATTAATGTTTTCCTTGTAGTTCTCAATGAGGCAGTATTGCACACAGGAGACAACATGGGCTCCCTCTGGTGGCCAGGAGAACACATTTGCATTCCCATGGATGTGGAAGGAACACAAAGAGTGGAGATAAAGCCCAAAAGCCCAAAGGATTGCTCAGCACTGAGACACATTGTGCAGCTTTACAGATCTTAATACGTTAACAGCATCAACATGCAGATTAAAGCACATCGAGGAAAAGGTTCAGAGCTGCTTCTAGGAACATCTGTCACCGTTCACTTCCCTATTCCATGAGTGGGGCTACAATACAGCGACAGGCTTCCCACCAGGAGCCAAAGCATCGCTGCCTGTAAGACTGAGGCCACAGATGTCATTTTAAAGCAATGGAAATCAAGACTTTCAGAGGTGCTATGCTATCTGTTAGGAATGTGGATTGTTTCTCTTTTAATAGCTCGTTTAATCCAGGTAAAATTAAACCCGTTCTAAAAACAGAACTTTCCTTACAATTCCCAGTGTTCGGTGGGAGCAGAGTCCAATGGTGCATTGTTCAAATGGCAGGGTGGCAGCTTCCTGTCTGATTGTTAATTATTCTTTAAAGCACTTCTTTGCAAGTATTAGTATATAGGCTTGTTTGCCTGCCTGAGACAGAATTTTGGGTTTGACGTTTTGATCCTCTTGTATCTTATACTAATAAGTGTGAAGAACAATGAACAAAGACGGTGTGTTGCATTTCCCACAACCAGATGGGGCTTTTAGCACAATGGGAAAAGATAAGGGATACAGCTAGAGTGTTACTGGGCATGGTGGGAATGTAATATATGAGCACACACTTGAAGACTGCCTCAACTCCTTATCTTTCTGTCTGTGTGAGGAGAACCAGGGGAGAGGGTGAAGGGAAAGCCCTCTAACAGTAATTAGATGTAGGGATTAGAACCTTCTGACACTGAAGAGTTCATTTAAACTAAGTCTGTTTAACAGAGCAGATAAAGGTCCTGCCTCCTAGCTCTGAGCAAAAGGGCCCAGCCCTGATCCTTTTGAAGTCAATGGGTACAGCAGCAGGCCTGTTGAGTTCCAATCCTACTGGTGTTGTACCTTGTTGCAAGGCTCTTCCCCCCCCAACCCTGCTGTCATACCACAGAAAGGATGATCCAGTGGGCTGGGCAGTAGCCTAGGGCTTTGGTGACGTAGGTTCTATTCCCTGCTCTGACACAGACTTCTTCAGTGACTGTGGGCAAGCCACTTAGGCCCAGATCCTCAAAGGTATTTAGGTGCCAAACTCCCATTGATTTCAACATGAGTCAGGGGCCTAAATACCAGTGAGGATCTGGCCTTTAGCATCTCTGTTCTCAGTTCCCCGCCTGAACAACAGGGGGTAGTAGCACTGCCCTGCCTCACAGAGGGATGTGAGGGTAAGTATGTTAAACATTACAAGGCCCAGATATGATGGTCATGCGGGCCATACAAGTACCTCAGGTAGATCGATCATTACATTTTCAACACAGGGTTCAGTCCTGCAGTCCATTCTCATTTTAGTCCCACATATATTCATTAACCCATAAGGGGATATTATACCCTCTTCAGCAGCTGGGCTATTTTGAACTAACCCACAGACCACCTCTGGCAATATGCTCCTAGACTGCCTGGAACTCCTCAGGAATCTTTATGCTACATTCAAGGAACTGAGTGGAATATATAGTGGCCTGCCAGTCCCCATCCACTTCCATTTTCATTGGTGCTAGGTATTCATAACAGCTCTAAGAGTAACAGCCGTGTTAGTCTGTATTCTCAAAAAGAAAAGGAGTACTTGTGGCACCTTAGAGACTAACCAATTTATTTGAGCATAAGCTTTCGTGATAAATCGGTTAGTCTCTAAGGTGCCACAAGTACTCCTTTACTTATAACAGATCTAGTCATTTGTAATCATGTGGATAGAGTAATTCTTGCCATTTTTCTGGTGCAAAGAAAAGACAGACCTTGAAAACAAAGACAGATCTCCAGTTGAATATCTGCCACGGGGGACTGGACTGGTAATGAGCTATAGAGCATTTCACCAATTTGACTCTGACCTAGATCAGTGGCAGCTTAAGTCATTACCATCCAGGGCTGTTCAGTGGGCTGCGTGAGGGGTGTCAGTCCAGAAAATGGGCATCCACATCACAAACACCACCAGTGGCCTCCCTTCATCCTCTTGCAGGGCAGGTTTCAGAGAAGCCAAAGGTTAAAATGGCTTTTGGAGACTGAACTGCCCCGTCTCTAGAGATCAGAATGGAGGCACTTTGGTAAGCAGCGTGAGGGAAGCTGCCACTTCCTGTGCTGTACCGGTTCTGTGGTTTGGTCTATCAGACACTTTTTATGACCTCTAAATTCACTCATAAAACATACACAAAAACACAAAACTAAAGAGAGCTTAGCCACATAACGATGGGGTATCTAGTAAAGGCTATGGTGAAGGGACAGTCTTCAATGATCAAAGTACGCAGCTGGTGGTAGCTGTGTGTCTCGCCAGCATATTTTTATGGGGCCAAACTGTTCTTTCCAACTTCTTGTTTGCACTACAAAATGTTTTCTAACACTCACAGACCACAGGAGTACTCGGATAGTAACGGCAAGCAGGATCTGGCCTTCAATGATGCTGTCCAAACAATATCAAATCACTCCCAACGTTTTAAAGGACAAGGACTTTCTCCAGCCAATAGGTTTGCTAACATCCAACTTAAATGCAAATGAGTTGCAGACATTGATTAAACAGGCAAGAGGTGCTGGGGATTAGGAGTCAAACCATTAATTTTTCTAATTGAGTTCACTTCTGGGCACAGTAAGAACAAAAGGTAACAGAAGCCACTTGAAATTGAGGTTGGAATCCAGCAAAAGAGAACAAATGTCACGCAGCTCTTTCTTGGGTATACTACGCATTGCATTCCTGTAAATTTATCCTCCACATCTGACCCATTTTAAATGCATTTGTTTTTATTTATAATGCCCATAGGCCCAGATCCTCAAAAGGCCCTTGGGCTCTAAAGTTCCCTGGAGCCTAGGATAAAGGTCTTTGCATAGGGTTAAAAACACAGTCACATAATATATTGAACCAACAGCTGCTCCTCAACTCAGATCCAGAAAATAGCTACCCAGAGATGGACTAGAGACCCAAACACCAGTCCTTTTATGCCCCTCCAAACCCAAAAGCTGGGCAAAGAGATGGGCCTTGCAGAATCTACAAATTAAGGCTATGTCAGATGTTGGGGAAGAGAAAGTTACTTACCTTATAGTAACTGGAAGTTCTTCAAAATCTATGGTTCCGATCTGTATTCCACTGAGTACACATGTGCCCAGACCTGGAGGATTTTGAAAGCAGCATCCATTGGTTCACATATGTGCCCTGGCTCACCTCAAGACTCTGACCAAGGAGATAAAGGGCAGAGTGGACTGACTGTCTCCCCAGTTCCTTCTTTACCATGAATCAGAGAAGATCCAAAACAGAGGGGAAGCAGGGCGGGTAGTGGAATACACACAGGGACCACACATCTCAAGAACTTCCAGTTACCGTAAGGTAAGCTAAGGTCAATTGCAGGTTTAAACTAGTTTAAATGGTGAATTCTCTGTCACTTGAAGTCTTTAAACCATGATCTGAGGACTTCAGTCACTCAGCCAGAGGTTAGGGGTCTATTACCGGTGTGGGTGAGGTTCTGTGCCTGCAATGTGAAAGAGGTCAAACTAGATGATCACAATGATCTGGCCTTAAAGTCTGTGAGTAAGTAACTTTCTCTTCTTCAAGTGCTGGTCCTTATGTGTATTCCATTGTGAGTGATGAAAAAGCAGCACCCAATTGGCGGAAGGTGCGAAGTAGTAGATGGCAGACCTGAATGAAGGACTGCCACTCCAAAAGATGCAGAGGAGTTGTGTACCAAGGCATAGTGTCTCACCAATGTCTGGACTGAGCACCACACAGCTGCCTTGCAGATATCAAGTAAAGGCAACTGTTGAAACGATGCCAAGATGTTGCTTGCGCTCTTGTGGAATGAACTTTTACCCCAAGAGGAGGGGGAAGATTAGACAATTGATAGCAGAGCAAGATGCAGCTGGAGATCCATTTTAAGGTTCTTTGAGAGGATATAGCCTGACCCCTGAACCTTTCCACCACAGCAACAAATTGTCTAGGAGACTTCCTGATTGGTTTTGTTCTCTGCAGGTAAAAGTCTACGACTCCCTGAACATCGGGGGAACGGAGCCTCCTCTGTTCAGAGGACGCGTGTGATTTTGGGAAGAACACAGGTAAGTGGATAGGCTGGTTCAGGTGAAACTCTTGAGACTACACGTACACCCTAAATTCACCCCCAGAGTGATGAAACTTTGTCCATATGGAATATAGTGTAAGGAGGATCTGCCATCAGCGCTCCAACCTCACCAACCCTCCTGGGTGAGGTGATGGCTACCAGCAATGCAACCTTCATGGATAGGGGAGACATGGAGCAAGAAGCTAATGATTCAAAGGGAGGCTTAGTGAGTAGTGAGAGAACAAGGTTCAAGCCCCACTGAGGAACAGACTTTTTTGTCTAGGCGGAAAGGTTCTGACGAGGCCTTTCCCGAATCTGCAGGTGAGTGGGTTCGCGAAGCTCGAGTAGCCCTGCGAAGGTGGGTGGTGTGCACTTATTGCTGCCAAGTGGACCCGTAAGGAGCTGAGAGACAAACCAGCTGTATTTAGGGAAAGAATATTGTCTAGAATGAGAGAAATATCTGCAGCTTCGGGGGATATACATCGTTGATGTGCCCAGACAGGCCAGAGCCGCAGTAGAGACAGTATGTGTCACTGCTGTTGAAGACAAAGACAGAACCATGGCTAACCGAAGATCTCGGTCGGTCTTCGTTGGTGGATCCTGGGGTTTGAGGGAAGTGGTACCAGAAGCTTATGAGAACACTCCCTGGTCTCCTGACAAGACCCTACCGAGGGATCTGTGGGGCAGACTCCCCAGGCGCGCTCCTTGCTGAGTGAGGCCGATGTACAGGGGGGTCCCCCAGTCTGAGTCAGATTGTGGCCTCATGGCCTTTGCCATTACATGCTTCCTAAGGTAAAGTTCCTGCCCTTCCCGTGTATGGCTGGGGAGCGAATGGCAGATACCGCACCTCGCTGCGATGTGGCTTCCCCGAGGCAGTACAAGCAGCGGTGGTGGTCGTCACTGACCAGGCAGGAAGCACCAATTTTGAAGCCTGGGGTCCTGGGCATAGTTCAGTCCACACACAGGGTACCGGCTGGGGGAACTATCTATAAACTCCTAACACTATCACATAAAATCGTAAAGCTCTAGAATTATAAAAACTATTTACCAATATTAACTATATTCAGGTAAAGGAGAAAGCTGAAGCTTGGGACACTGGAGGTTACAACCTGGGCCAAGCAGCACTGAGAAGGAACTGGAGGAGAGGTGGTCAAGTCCACCCTGCCCTTTATCTCCTCACTCAGAGGCATGAGGTGAGCCAGGGTGTAATGTGCAGACCAACGGACACTGCTTTCAAAATTCTCCAGCCTCAGGTGCATGGAGCAAATATGTACTCACCATGGAGTACGTGTAGGGACCAACACTTGAAAAAGGGAGCATTCAGCTACATAGAGTTTAGAGCCAGAAGGGACTGCTGGATCATCTAGCCTGACTTCCTGTATTGACTGCCCCGCACACAACTCTCTACCAGCAGCTGTTGCTTGTATACTGAGGGGCTCCCACTCCTGCACCTCCACTGACTGCAGCTGGGACAGTATCACGCGGGGAGAGGCGATGTCTCAAACAAGCAGGACCCAGCTTGCTCAAGGCTTTATGGGTCAAAAACTCTTTCCCCATCAACCTCCACCTGGAACTCGGCAGGCAGCCAGTGTGGGTCCCAGAGCACTGGTGTCATAGGCTCTCCAAGATACATGGGCTCTCCAAGATACATGGCTGGATAAGCTGCTGCTGAGCTCTGCGCCAGCTTCAGTTTCCAGATTGACTTAAAGGCGTAGACCAACACAGAGGGAGGGCAAAGTCCTTGGATTCTAAATATCTAGCTTTAAAAAAATACCGACTGCACGTTACCAAGACATTTTTAGATGCTATTTCTGTTGGACCAACAGAAGGGAAGTTATGCTCTTTTACTTCCTCTGTTTATTCATTAGCAGAACCAATGTTATTCCTAGAGCTACGCAGACATTAATGAAAACAAGGCACACTAAGGTGACAAGGGCATGACATGGCCCAGATGGTCTCAAAGGGCTCCGTCAGGTTAAAACACACATTTTTTAAAAACAAGAAGTCAGATCTCCAGCTGATGTCGCTGGAGCCTTACTCCACCGATTTTAATGATGCTAAGGCAGTCTACAGCAGCTGAGGAAAGACTAAATGTCGATTAACACCACGCTTGGATTATTAAAATTCAGATAATTTTGACAATGCAGTTTGCTATTCATTATTTATGTTTGCATTTCTTTTAGCTTGAATAATGAAAATTATTCAATGTCCGGTGAACGATGGTGCAGTGTTTCGGTTGAAGACAATGCAAGGGGAGGTCTGAATGTAAACCAGCTTTCTGATGGAATTTTAAAAATGTTTCACAGTAACATTGCTCTGGATCCATTCCCAAGGCATCATTTTAATAGGGACAGGCCGATCTGCATGTGGCCCCACTGCCCTCGACAGAATCACATCAGAACTGTTCAAATGTGTGTCATAGACCCTGTACTGCTACCACCGAAACATCCCACCCATAGTTCACATGGTAGAAACCTGTACTTTGGAGCAGGAGGAACTAAGCTTGATCACCATTTTTTCACTGAACTGCTGGGGGCCAGAGTGAACAGCATAGGATCATCACCAGCTGGCTACAGACTTCTCCCTTTGCACTTCTGATCAATGGGGAAAGCAAGAGAAAGACAAGTTCACATTGAACTTTGAAGACTACTGATGTCAGTGAACATTACTAAACCACAGTGAGCAAGAACCACAAAGCATTTGCAGCTTTACTGTAGTAGTCTAGCATATCAAACCCAAGTCTTGGGAGGGGAAGGAAGGTTGTATCTTCCAGAATCCTCCGCCGCCCCCAGGATCCTGCATCAGATCATACTTCTCAAAAGGCCTGCGCATGATTCCCTTGGACTTGACAGCAAACCCAGAAGCAACTTGCCCCGAGGGGCTCAGGATGAGAGTCTGATCCCCACAGGCCATCTTTCCTCTCCCTCCCAGGTCTGTAATCTTTATGTTACTCCATCTCAGCTGAAACTTACCTAGTAACAGGAATTTCCTACTGTCCCCATAGAGTTGTCTCAGGTTGATGCAGAATTCGTGTATTGAAGCCCCATTGCGATATTCGTGCAGGAGCATTGCAAACTGCTGGATCTCTTGGGAAGAGAGTTTGGTTCTTAGCTAAGGAGAAGAAGCACAAGGCATGATTCGACCTTATTTCTAATAGTGGAGAAGCCATTGCTTGTGAGGAACAAAACATTCAATGGGCTCTGTTAAATTCAGCAAGTAAGGGTCACTTAGTGGTGGACAAAGCAGGGGCTGACACTCCCCTAACAGGTTTCAGAGTAACAGCCGTGTTAGTCTGTATTCGCAAAAAGAAAAGGAGGACTTGTGGCACCTTAGAGACTAACCAATTTATTTGAGCATGAGCTTTCGTGAGCTACAGCTCACTTCATCGGATGCATACTGTGGAAATCGCAGAAGACATTATATACACAGACACCATGAAACAATACCTCCTCCCACCCCACTCTCCTGCTGGTAATAGCTTATCTAAAGTGATCATCAAGTTGGGCCATTTCCAGCACAAATCCAGGTTCTCTCACCCTCCGCCCTCCCACAAACAAACTCACTCTCTTGCTGGTAATAGCCCATCCAAAGTGACCACTGTCTTCACAATGCGTATGATAATAAAGCAGGAGAGTGAGTTTGTGTGTGGTTTTTGGAGGGGGGTGAGGAGGTGAGAGAACCTGGATTTCTGCAGGAAATGGCCCACCTTGATTATCATACGCATTGTGAAGACAGTGGTCACTTTGGATGGGCTATTACCAGCAAGAGAGTGAGTTTGTTTGTGGGAGGGCGGAGGGTGAGAAAACCTGGATTTGTGCTGGAAACGGCCCAACTTGATGATCACTTTAGATAAGCTATTACCAGCAGGAGAGTGGGGTGGGAGGAGGTATTGTTTCATGGTGTCTGTGTACATAATGTCTTCTGCGATTTCCACAGTATGCATCCGATGAAGTGAGCTGTAGCTCACGAAAGCTCATGCTCAAATAAATTGGTTAGTCTCTAAGGTGCCACAAGTCCTCCTTTTCTTTTTACTCCCCTAACATAAACTGACTGTTTAATCACATTAATGACATAGCCCATGTCCTCGTTGGCAAAGGGAGACAATATTGTAAGAAATCCACCCCCTAGTGGCACGGGTTAACCTAGAAATGCTATTTCCTCATATGGAGCTCCCTAAAATGGGAGATTAATGAGATTGGGACTTTTCAGCTTGGAAAAGAGGCGACTAAGGGGGGATATGATAGAGGTCTATAAAATCACGAGTGGTATAGAGAAAGTAAATAAGGAAGTCTTATTTACTCCTTCTGATAATACAAGAACAAGGGACCACCAAATGAAATTAATAGGAAGCAGGTTTAACACAAACACAGGAAAGTATTTTTTCACGCCATGCACTGTCAACCTCTCAAACTCCTTGCCAGAGGGTGTTGTGAAGGCCAATACTATAACGGGGTTCAAAAGGGAGCTAGATAGGTCCAACAATGGCTATTAGCCCAGATGGGCGGGAATGGTGTCCCTAGCCTCTGTTTGCCAGAAGCTGGGATTGGGTGACAGGGCATGGATCACTTTATGATAACCTGTCTGTTCATTCCCTTTGGGGCACCTGCCATTGGCCACTGTCAGGACAGGTTACTGGGCTTGATAGACCTTTGGTTTGACCCAGTATGGCCGTTCTTATGAGCTCAAGCTAATGAGTGTTTAGGCTGACTATAAGTGGGTGTTTAAGAAACAGGAGCTGAGGCCCAAGTAGCAGGGTGGGGGTCTTGAGACTTTGCCCATCTGTCTTTGCAAAGCCACCAATATCCCTCTGACTTCACCAAAACCCAGCAGAAACAGCTCTCGTGCACCCACCTTCCCAAACAAACATCGAAGTCCTCTGGCTGACAGCAGAGTTCTCCTACAGGCTCCACTCAGGACTGCTCAGTGCATCCCCCAGAAAGGAGGAGGCAGCGGCAGGCCATGGCGACAGCCAGATGCACTCCAGAGGACTCAGCCGGAGAGCAATACCACAGGCAACCGCAGCCAGGAGCTGCGCTCCGAGTGTCAGTCACCTGCTGTGTACAGGTCCTAACAGCAACAGCGATTCATATTTTGCAAACTGTACCTAGTTTGTAGGGGAAAAACCCGACTGCTCACACAGGGACTCTCAGAAAGGAGGCAACCGATTAATACGCTTTGTTTAAATCCTTCTTAGGTTATTCCTAACCCTATTAATTCAGGGACCAACTTCAGTGATTGCTCTTACAATTGTGTTCCAAATGTCAATTTAATAGCATGCTCTAAGGTCCTACCCATTCTGGCAGCATCACCACTTAAGCATTGTGCGTCACAGGAATCAGAGAGCTTTTATTTAAGACTCTCATTCATGAGAGCCTTTGCTAGAAGGAGGGAGGGAGTAGCCCTGGGAAACTGTGCTCAAACCATTTACCTCGAGAGCCCGCTTATGTTCAAACCCCATTTAGGCTCCAAGTGGAAATTAGCTTGATGGCATCTGACCCGAATCCCTACAGTTCCTAAGTGACCACGAAGCAGTGTTGTATGAGAGAAAACAAATCAAGGTCATTTATAGGACCGGTGCTGTGTTTCTGACCCGCGGTCAGAGCTTGCCATGGGGTTCTGACTCCACGCTAAGGGCATAGCTGCATTCCCAAGAATGCTGGCCTGGCTGACACTACCGTAAAGAGATCCCGTCACCTTGCACGCATGGCCACTCTTTGCTACGAACAGACAGCACCTGCCCTCTGATGCAGACATTCCTACCGTCATCATGTAGTCCTGGAGCAGCTCCGTTGCCGTGGTGCTCAGCTCGCTTTCACTGACCGTCTTAACATGTGGAGACTGAGGCGTTGAGAAGGAAGAAGGCGAGTTTCCACCTGTATCCAAGGATTCCGGAAAGGAGCTGAAATGCAAGTGGATCTGTGAGCCATCTTGAGAGCTCCATTAATGTCTAGCAGAGAGACACATTGGAAGGGTATCCTGGGGAAACTCATTTTATGCATCCAATGAAGTGAGCTGTAGCTCACGAAAGCTTATGCTCAAATAAATTTGTTAGTCTCTAAGGTGCCACAAGTACTCCTTTTCATTTTAGCTGAGGCTGTCTTCTTGTATTGGAAGGATTCTGGAGACTTGGATAAGGTGTTAGGACGCCACCAAATTTAGCCAGCTCAGAGGGAAGAGTTGCCTCGTAACTCTTGTACTCAACTGCTACATGGGAGGGAAGCATATTCTATGGACTTCTCTGGAATACTGTACTAATGTAGCTACAAAGCAAGGGAATTTGAGCAGGCAGGGACAGAGAGCTATATAGACAGCGATATCACTGTTGAGTATTCCAGCTGTAATTACCAAAAGACATTCAGCATATGTATGTAAAAGTTCCCCCTTTTAGATTGTGAACCCGATGTCATGGCTATCTAAATAATGTATCATCCATCTAAGCCAAACCACCCCCTTCCACAGTGCGTACTATCAACTTACAAAGTGCTTGCTTCTGTTTCGTAAGATTCTTTAATGTCCACTTTTGTTGAAGAGTCATCTGCAAGGAAGATAATCCAGTCAAGAGATTTACAGTCACGAATGCTGCCTATTTCCTAACCTGTTGGTCGTGGACACATATAGTTCCAAACTAAGTGTCCAGGGCTAGAGTATGAAAAATAAGACATACAGGATAGGGGTCGCGAGGGGAGTCTTCTGTCATTTAAGACAGTAGCAGGAGGTCAAGAGCTGTACAATGCAGAATTGCAAAGCACCACTTTAATAAACTGCCTCCACTGATTAAAAAGGAAACAAAATACAGAACATCTGTGGAAAGATGCAGGACAGCTACCGTGTTTCAATCTCCTAAAGCCTTCCTTGCCCCTTAGCTATGGGAAAGTGACAACTCCAAATTATGATGATCAGGGAGGAGACAGGTTTCAGAGTGGTAGCCGTGTTAGTCTGTATCAGCAAAAACAACAAGGAGTCCTTGTGGCACCTTAGAGACTAACACATTTATTTGGGCATAAGCTTTTGTGGGCTAGAACCCACTTCATCAGATGCATGGAGTGGAAAATACAGGAGCAGGTATAAATACATGAAAAGATGGGAGTTGCCTTTCCAAGTGTGAGGTCAGTCTAACGAGACAATTCAATTAACAGCAGGATACCAAGGGAGGAAAAATAACTTTTGTAATATAGCTTTTTTTGTTGAAGAATTGCCACTTTTTGTGTTGCGTTGCAACAAAAACTCCAACCCAGGAACCAAACCCTGCAACACTTGGTAAGGCAACTCTCATCTTTTCATGTATTTATACCTGCTCCTGTATTTTCCACTCCATGCATCTGATGAAGTGGGTTCTAGCCCACAAAAGCTTATGCCCAAATAAATGTTAGTCTCTAAGGTGCCACAAGGACTCCTCGTTTTTTGTTTGTTTGTTTGATTTTTTAGGGAGGAGGATTCTTTGGGCCATTCATCTCCACACAAAGGTTAGATCAGGGCCGCAGCTATCACAAAGCTGGTGGCATTTGAGATGCATCGCCCACTCGCAGTTCACAATACATTTCGTGGTAAGACAGGGCCTCAGGGAGGCCTATGATTATTAAGACCTGGGCCTCTGTTTGGATCCAGTTTCTCTGTCATAGAACCTGGAGCATGAACAGCGAAGGGAAGCAAAGGGTATTGCTACACCAAGTGCTGCGGTTAGGGTGAGAGCCTGAGGCAGAGCAAGCCAGGGTTGTGAGAGAGAGAGAGTGTGTGTGTATGTTGGGGGTGGGGGGGTGGGGGGGGGATTCTTCCTAAGGGTGAAAGGAAATGGTGCTTGACATACCACTGTGTAGGGACATATGGCGCGTTGGTGTTGAGGCCCCATCAAATATTGCTCTATCTAAGAAGTCTATTGTGGACTCCGTGTAAACGATCTGGAAGACTTGGCTGAGAAGTGAGCAGAGTTCCTCTGCAGTTACCTGGGGAGGGAGAGAAAGAAGGGTCAGACAGGGAGGTTACGGTGCAAGATGCCTTCAAAAGAGACAGCACTTGCTCTTCTTCATCCCCCAAAGGAGCTGCACCACAGGGAGCACAGGTGTATCATCACCTGTATTTATAAGGGCACTACATCACCATTAAATAGAGAGAACCCCATGGTTCCAGAACTGGGGGTGCCTCCTACCGCAGCCACTGGACTGACTACTCAAGACACTGCAGACCCAAGGAGGCTGTTCAGGGGATTTCAGTACCTGTGCTAGTAAAAAGGCTTGGTAAAGAAGAAACCCCCGAATGTGAGCACAGCCATGTGTGCCCAGTTCTATTATTTTATACCCCATGGTTGTCTCCAATCCATAAAGACTGACAGATTTCCTGCAACCCAGATACACTCATCATCTTTGTTTCACAGATCTAACCTGAGGCCATTTGATGATAGGAATGTGGGGTACATTGAAAACAAAATCTGAATATTCAGGTACCCCTGAGTAAGTACCTTATGGTCTTATTTCTATTACCTTGTCCTACTCTCCCCCTCAGCCCACTGGGTTTGCAGCTACCTTGCCACATCTGTCATATGTTACCTTAGACCGTAAATGTTCGAGGGCAGCAACCTGTGCTCCTCTGCAAGGCACTAGCACCCCTTTGGCAACAGTACAAATAACAGAGTTTAAGACAAAGGAGGCCCTTTAGGTAGTGGATTCATGTTTTGGCTGTTGCTCACCCTCTCTTTTTCCTGGGCAGGAGGAGACTAAGAGAGAACAACCTGACTGCTTATCATTACACCCCCTTAGCAGCAAGCTCAGCAGCACTGTAAGGATGCAGGAGCCAAGCAGCTGCTTTCCCAGATTCCTGACTGCAGAAGTGTGAGCTGGGCAGCAGACAGCATACGCAAGAAAGAGCTCTTCTCTAGTGCATTCGAGTTAGATTGTGACGCTTGAGATGGGAACCATATCTCCTTATTTGTACAGTGCCTAACACACTGATGAAGCCTTAATAATTCATTGAATAACTACGTTGTATACTACTCTTCTTGCGTGCCAAGCTTACCCATCTCAAGCTATTACAGGAGCACCTTACAGTTCACATCGGGATGGATTCTGATCTTACGTTATACTGCGCAGTCTGGCGCAACTCCTGTGACGTCAATGGAGTAACTATAGCTTTATGTGTAAGTAACTGAGGGCCGGAGCAAGCTACTTATTTACACCGAATAATCCCATGCAGCCCATCAGCTTCCTGCTACTCAATTTCACAGGTAGCAGCATCAAAGCAGACCAAAGAGCTATTGTTCCATAGGATCTTGACTGACGTTACAATATCAGGACACAAAATTAAGACTATCTGGATCTACAACAGGGATCTCAAACTCAAATCACCACAAGGGCCACATGAGGACTAGTACATTGGCCCAAGGGCCGCATCACTGAAACCTTTTCAGACAACGATACAAAAGTATAGTCAAAAATGAAAATGAAGAGTAACACAGCAAGCTATTAAAAGTTAATGTATTAACTTTTTTAAAACTGTAAGGCGAAGAGGGGTTTTAATAAAATATTAACACTCAGTAATGCACCTCACTCAAATGACAAAACACGCATTTACTTTCAGAATTACTTCAGTTAAAGCCCCCCCTCTACCCCCAGACCAGCCCCCACTCCACCCCTTCCATGAGGCCCCGCCCTGCCTCTTCCCACCCTCATTCCAACCCCTTCCCCAAATCCCCGCCCTAGCCCTGCCTCTTCTCCGCCTCCTCCCCTGAGCATACCACATCCCCGCTCCTCCCCCATCCCTCCTGGAAAGTCCTAAGTGCTGCCAAACAGCTGTTTGGTGGCAGGAAGCGCTTGGAGGTAGGCAGAGGAGCGGGGATGCAGTGCACTCGGGGGAGGGAAGAGGGTGGGTTGGGAGGGAGGGGAGCTTGGCTGCCGGTGGAGTCGGCGCCTATGGTGGGCCTCAGGAAATAACTCCACGGGCCGCATGTTTGAAACTCCTGATCTACAAGGTAGTTAAGTCTTACTTTGTTCTCTGTAGCCAGGACCACCAAACAACAAGCTTCGACAGGCACCACTCCACTCTCGGACAGCGATCCTGAAGTAAGTGCTTTGGAGCTTTCTGCACAAAGACTCTGGCTTGGGGAAATCCCAGGGTCCTGAGCTGAGAAGCAGAGAAGCGATTAATGAATAGTGAGAGGAAAGGAGAAGAGGGGATATGGAAGTAATTAGCTCACTGATGCAGACCTATGCATTGCATGTGGCCAGCTGCCATCCTGATTGGATTCCCATTGTTTGGGACAGAATGAATTTGCTTTTCAAATGCACTATCCCCTCATGTGTGCGGCCTGTGATTTGCCAGTATTTCTTCCATCTTTAAGAATAGGTCTGAGATGGCGACACAGATCAGTTCCCCATTCTCATTCTAGAGCCTGGCAACCAACTTGTCAGTTTGGCAATTCAGTCCATTCAGAGCAAATCAGATTTTGACTGTTGAAAAGTGTAAACCGTTCAAGTTTTGCCACTGTATTACCCATTCCTGTATTTCATAAGAAATTTCAATTCGGATTAGCCAAGTATGGTAGATGGGCTAAGCTGCTTCGACTATTTTTCATGTCAGCTGCAGCTGAGCTTAACTGGACCATTACACTGTGAGAACGAAGGAATAATTCCACGGCTTCCTAAGCCCCTTTATATCATGCGCTTACAGTAAAGTGTCGTAAGAATGCAAGGAAGGTTGAGTGAATTAAACCTGGAGCCAACTCAGTCAGGCTATGGGGACTGCAAAGCGGCCAGAGAAGGAAGGCAACAGTCCATGGCAAGAAGAAGAAAGCTTCCTCTTGTGGAGCAGCAGTAGCCAGTGTCGAGCATGGATCCCAACCTCACATCCATGCACTATATAAAACAGAAAATGTTTCAATTATGAGGCTCTTATTCCAGTGAAGGGTTCTGACAACTTCATGTATGTGAAGTTGTGGTTTAGGCAGCTACTGTTGTGGTTTAGGCAGCTACAAGAACCCACCAGTAGAGTTACAGCCTCATCGTGGAGTTATTCATTTATTCTCTACATTGTCTATCACTGTCAAACAACAAATCACTGCCATTAGATTCACCAGGAAGAAAAAGTAACAGCTCCCAGAAATAATTATACCAAAAGACAGGTTTAAATGTCTTAACCAGACCTGATGGAGAGATTCCTGAGCAGTTCCTGACTTTTACAGCAGTCTCGCATGCAGATCCAGAATGGACATGCATTGCGCGCATTTCTCCTTAATGCTAAATGAAACCTGGGATATGGGTAGGTCGATTCTAACTGAAGTGCACTAAATAGAGCACATTTTCCACATCCGCAACGTGAGCACTTCTAGGGAGTGACACCTGCAGTGAGTTCGGACACACTGCTATAGTTGATACAAACGGAAACCTTTCAAAACAGCCTTCTAACAGGAGTAATGGGAGGCAAACAGTTTAACTAGTTTATGAATGGGATTATATGACAGGGTTGACTGTGACAGCAGGAAATCCCTTCCAGCCTTATGCTCCTACGTTAAAGAAAAAAACAAAACACCAGTTCTATCCAAACTTACTGGTACTTCTAAACTGATGAAATATCTTGTTCACATGCACTGGGAAAATGAATGGCTGTTCCCACTTCACTAAGCCGATCTGAGACCTAAGAGCCTTAAGTTGGGTGTAAGCATGACGTATGTTCACTTTAAGGTCCCTTTACGTTGCCAGAGTGGTGTAAAAAGAACTTAGTGTAAATGAGACTCAGGCCCTTAGACTCCAAAATCGGAGAACAGATGCAACCTGCATCGCAATCCTTGTTCTGGCCACAACCTACCTGTTTTCAGCACTACCAGGTGTGAGGAGTCATCACGGATGTATGACACCGATGCGATGTCATGGATGGGGACCCTGAGTATGATATCCTCTCCATCCCGCCACACCAGCTTGACGTTGTAGGCAGACAGACTAATCACAGCATCATGTTCCTGGGTCAGCTGCCCTGGGAGCTGATGTGCCCTCTACAAACAAAAAAGCTTTCATAAAAAAAGGTAGAATAATTTCCTGTTTCATTATCCCCAGGTGATCACAATGGCCATACATCTCCCCGAGGAGGAGGGGAACACCCACAGACCACCCATCTCCAGTTCAGATTTTCTGGGCTCCTGATAATTGGTCACGTACAAATCACCTTCACTATTAAAATACAAGGACTAAGATCCTTTGAGAATAGGCGCCAACATGATACATACTATGCATTTCAAACAATCCCACAATAACCCTCTTTGCTTAAGCTTCTCCCTCCACTCTTGTGACTTCAGTCATCTACATCTACCCCTGCATTACATCGCATCCTAGTTCTTGGGCTGCAAGGCTTCTCAGAACAAGGATCAAGACTTTAATCTCTCTGCCCAGCACCATCCAAATCGACGGTCCTACATGCAAATATTGAATAAGAACAGTAGCAACTATATAGTTCATTTAGCAAGGGTTTGGGATACAGCACTGGAATGGACTGGTACCCACCTTTGCATTGTCTATTAAATGCAATATTTCACTACGACTGGAGGGATTCAGGTACCCTGGGATGGATGTTAGTTGGCCTAAATACTGGGAAGGAAAAAAAAGGTCCATTACCATGTGATATATAAACCTACACATTGAAATCCTTCCATCTGTACTCACAGAAATTGGGGTAAATTGAAAGAAAAATACATAGTTGGAAATAACTTCTTGAGCCCGGTCTGGAGAGAAATACTGGCTGGCTGTTGCCTCAATGCCACCTTTAGTAGTCACATGAAACCCACTCAAGACAGAAGACAATTGATGAAGCTACACAGGGTGGTCGCTATTTATATGGCTGGCTTCTAGGAGCTGAAATTCTGCCTCTGTCACCTGGTCAAAGGGTGAGCATCTAAGTCTAGTGGAGCATAATCTAGCTCAGAGGTTTTCAAACTTTTTAGGCTCCATACCCCTTCCCGAATAATGTAGTCTGCCACGTACCCCCACCTGAGATAGGTATAGTATGACCCTATGATTAGATTGCCAAGTCTTACTCAATAAAATATGTTGTCTGCCATTATAGGATTTTTCTAACATACCCCTCAATGAGAACTCATGTATCCCCATTTGAAAACCACTGATCTAGCAAAACATTACCGACAGCTGTCATTCTCCAGCAAAGCATCAACTTCCTTCCAACTAGATTTTTGTATGGTCAGATTATACAATATTCTATTTAGCATCTTTCATACAGGCTGTATCCCAAAGGCTTTACATGAGTTAAATATAGTTACAGAATTAACTAGTGACCAAGAATAGATCGTTTTCAGCTGAAATGTCAGAGCAGACAGCTGATGAGGAGGAAATACACAAGAGGGCTGTTCCAGATGGCAGGAGCTGCAGAGAAAAGTCTTATATTACGAGTGCTGAGATCACGTAAAGGGACACGCACACACAATCTATTAAATCAGCCAGAGGAATCTCCCTAGGGATTTGAAATATTGAACTTCACCCTAAAATGAAGGGGGAGCCACTGGAACGAGGCTGCTGTGCTCCTTCGCGTTTCCTGTGTCCACTGCACTCATCGCTGAGAAGCTACAACACGCACTGAGACAGACATCGAACACCACAATTTACGGACACGTGAGCATCTTTCCCCCTTAAAGAGATGCAGAGAGAAAGAGCGGAGAACTGTGCGAGTGAATTCAGGTAGGATTTCAAATAAAGTTTAACGCTGAGGATCCTATTCTGCAATGTGCATTGCAGCAACGTAATCGACCAAATCATTTACTGAACATGGCCACGAATTGGACAGGATGAGGAGACTAAAAGTGAATGAAAGAGACGGTTCCCCCTCCAGCCCAAAAAGAGTTACCTTGACTTCCTTTTCAATGTAGTCATTCAACAATATGTCCGGTTCAACTCGATCAGGCAAGGAGAGCAATACTGTATGAAGAGGTCGTCTTTCTGTAACCTTTTCCTGGGCCTTTTTATCCCGACCCTTTTCACCTTTCAGGAAGACACGTTTGAAAGGGGACACTATTCCAGGCTGCTGGCAAAAACAGAAAGAGTGGCGAGTTAGGGTTATGTTCGGCATGATGTAGCATCAATGCACACATGAAGGAGTCTTGTTAAAAGCAAGGCAGAGAGTCTGAGGTGAATCAACTACTGTGCAATTAAAGGAGTTAGAATTCAGGAGCAGTACAAGAGTGGAACGTGTGCGCTCCGTTTCAGTGTGCTGAGCAGTGATTATGAGCATTGCAGCTCTTAGTGCCACTATCTCTCTCCTGAAAGGGTTCATTATTCACCTGATGGGCTGCATGGGATTATTCTGTGTAAATAAATAGCTTGCTCCGGCCCTCAGTTACTTACGCATAAAGCTATAGTTACTCCACTGACTTCACAGTGTTGCATGAAGTCCATGATAATTCCACCATCAAACCGTGAACACTTCTCAAGGGGCCTGGTTCATGGTCAAGGCTATGTTCCACTTTTACAAAAAGCTGCTCCCAAGTGTGCAGAGTATGTTTCCATCCAACAAGAGGCACCTTTTTCTCCCTCAGACAGACACACACACACACCCCCACTCCCACCCCTTACTGACCACTACAGTTCTGTGCAGGGATACCTATCAACTCCACAACAGTCAAAAAAAGGGATCAGGATAAATGTTTATTGAACTGCCCACAGTCCTCTTACAAGATGAGGACGTAACCATTGGCAGAATGAATATAAGACAGAACATGAAGTGGGCTCTAGCCCACGAAAACTTATGCCCAAATAAATTTGTTAGTCTCTACTGCCACAAGAACTCCTCGTTGCAAATTACAGTGTGGCTTTAAAGTTCTGGATCAAATCTAAGACTTTATTGCCAATCACAGAACCACAGGGTTAGAAGGGACTGCAAGGGTCACCAAGTCCAGGGGTTCTCAAACTTCATTGCACTGTGAACCCCCTCTGAATTTTAGCTCTATCCTCCAAAGTACTGGCAAACCCCCACCACCACCCCAGCTTTGTGTCATCTGCAAACTTGATCAGTATGCTCTCTATACCTACATCCAGGTCATTAATAAAGATGTTAAACCACACCGAACCCAGAACAGATCCCCGTGGAACCCCATTTGAAACTTCCCTCCAATCTGACAACATTCCATTAATAGTTACTCTTTGTTTGTGGTTGTTTAACCAATTATGTATTCATTTAATGGTAGTTCTGTCAAGGCTGCATTTCTCCAGATTATTTATCAGAATGTCATGTGGGACTATGTCAAAAGCCTTCCTGAAGTGCAGGTATATATGTCCACTGCATTCCCCTCATCCACCAAATCAGTTACCCTGTCAGAGTCAAATATGGGAGAAATTATCTTCCCAATAACAGATGGCAACCTCACAGTCAATCATTCATACCAACATTCTGAATGGAGCTACATACAATATGACAAATATAAACCTTATATTTTATAAATGGTAACATATGATGGTATATAACATTTATGGAACAACCAAAGAGGGGTTGTGTTCTCAAACACAACCAAAACCTCATTATTGTCTGGCTTTCACAGCCAAACTGTTTCATTACTGCATTTTGAAGCAAGTCATAGATAGACTCAGAACATACTTTCCTCCTAACCCATTTCTTCCAGGAATCCTTCCTACTTCACACTTGTCAATCTTCACACCTTATATTGTTGTCCCATGTCCTTCCCATCCTAGCTTTTTTTATTTTTTTGGGGTCTTTCCCTTCATTTGTAAAGTACAATATAAATTTACAGTGCTAGATATCAGTCAGCATTTTTTTTTATCATGACTGACCACCTATCTTCAAAGTGATAAATTACTAATGCATTTCCCCTTCAAGTATCTAAATACATACACTAAAATTATTATAGAAGTAATTATCCAATTGAAAAAAATGTGTCCCTTCAAATTTGTATGAGGAAGTATGGAACTTTATGATTCAACATTGACAGTAAGGAACTGGTCCTAATGAGATCAGAGAATTAACATTACGAGGTTCAATATTTATCTGCTCTCAGTGGTTTCCTTATGAAATTGGAGGTTTGAAAATATCAAAAGGTAGTTCTACAAGTTCAATCTGGGGTCTGGAAAGAAAAAAACAAACAACCTAGCTGAGTTCCTTCTGCTTTTTGCAGTCACTAACGATAATAGAGGCTCTGTGATCAGAGCTTACCTAAATTATACTGAAGATGTGCAAGGCAGAACAGAATCCAGCTTGTTCTTTCAAGGCTGTAACACACTGCAGGGCTAATGAGTTGTTTGTGTCAATAAAGTAAACAGCTCTGCCTCAGAGATGCAGTGAGAAGATATGCAAAGTAAGGAAGTGCTATTTTACAAAATAGCTTTGCAGACTCTGATGGCACTTTAACTTCCTACCATCTGTTAGCAACACGCTTTTATGATCAAATTTAGTTTTCTTCCTTCTTGTGTTCTCTGCTGAGTTGCTACTATTAAAATATGAATGTGCCAGCCAATAATTCAGATGAATAGTTTGAGAAGGAACCCAGTCGAAAAATAAACTGCACAAAGACTGTGAAAGTTACTGCTTTAGAAAAGAAAAAAAATCTAACACATCAGGACATGAATATAGTTAATATACCGCTAGGAACAGACAGTCTCACCCCCATGTTCCGTAATTTCACCCATATTGTAATCTTCTCAGCAGCAAAATACACACACACATACATGTCAATTTTAGTAATCTCAGTTACTACCGACAAAGGCTTTAATCTAGCAAAAAAAGGAAGGGAAGCAGAAGCGTCTTCAAACTAAATACAGCCCCAATTTAAGGAGTCAAATAGAACCTTTAATTCATGTTTGAAAATTGGACTTGGGTTTCTATGTCACTGAGGTGCTTTTGAAAGTCTCCCTGAACATACAGTCCAATGGCTGAGTTTTCAATACCGACACTGCAACAGGCCAGATAGCAAGGCCCTGGGTGCACACACAGTTCCAGTGGAAGGATTGCCACCACCATTTTCGGGACACAGTTCATGTAACTGCACCACCATCAAACCACAAACAAATACACTACCGAGACCCAAGTATTGCTCTCTGGCTTTGGCAGTGATGTAGAGACACACACAGAAGCTCTGAGTAAGCTTGCCTTACTATAAAACGTCCAGGTAAACATACACAAACCTTCAGGTTTCAGAGTAGCAGCCGTGTTAGTCTGTATTTGCAAAAAGAAAAGGAGTACTTGTGGCACCTTAGAGACTAACCAATATATTTGAGCATAAGCTTTCGTGAGCTACAGCTCACTTCATCAGATTCGATGAAGTGAGCTGTAGCTCACGAAAGCTTATGTTCAAATAAATTGGTTAGTCTCTAAGGTGCCACAAGTCCTCCTTTTCTTTATATACAAAACTTGTTAACTAAAATGTTTAGCAAACGGTGCTGGAATTTATAAATGCAGCACTTAGCGTCTGCACCAGCACAAGTGTCCATTTCTGTAGTTTGTATTAGAAGGGAAGAACTTCTGATCTGCGACCTCTCTCAGGGTACGTCTACACTGGAAACGTTACAGGGGCACAGCTGCAGTTGCTCTGCTATGGCACTTTAGTGTAGACACTACCTATGCCAATGGGAGGGGTTCTTCCACTGGCATAGGCAATCCACTTCCTTGAGAGGCAATAGCTAGGTCGACGGAAGAATTCTTCTGTAGACCTAGCACTGTCTACACCAGGGGTTAGGTTGGCAAAGCTACGTTCTCAGAATGTGGATTTTTCAAATCCCTGAGGGATGTAGCTATGCTAAGGTAAGTTCCTAGTGTAGACCAAATAAGAAGTTATTTGGTTAGGTCTGCAGTTCAGGGCATGACTACACTACAATCTTAAATCAACCTATGTTAGGTCAACTTACAGCCATCACAGTAATTACTGCGCTGGCTGATGTCCACACTACCCTCCTTCTGTCAGTGATGTGCGTATTCACCAAGAGCACTTCCACTGACTGAAGAGGGGCAACATGGGGGGCTGACAGCCATGGCTCTCAGCTCTGTGCAGCTCCCCGCCAGGAGTGGGGAGACTGCTGGCCAGAGCTTCTTGCCGCCAGCGGGGAAATCTGCGCCAGGAGTCTGGCTGCCATGCTCCCAGCACAGAGCCAGAACCCTGGGGGACTGCAGGGCTCCAAGTGGGGAGCCCAGGCGGCAGCTCAAGGCAGGAGCCTGAGTGGCAGCTTGGCTTGGAGGGGAGACTGGGCAGCTGCCCAGCTGGAAGCCAAGAGCCACATGCTGGCTTTCTTATCTTGACAAGAATGAGAGCCAACAGCCAAAGTAAGGAACGCAGTGTCTACACCTAACTACACTGACAGAGGCCTACGCCTCTCGTGGTGGTGGAGTTATGATGTCGGCGTAGTACAGCACTTGCATTGCCGGGAGCAAGGCTGTAGTGTAGACGCTGACATAGTTAGCTCAACATAAGCCATCTTGTGTCTGTAGTGTAGACCACGCCTCAGAAACAGCACACGCTTTCCACTCTGGCTTCCCTCTGTCCTCTGGCTCAAAGTGCAGGTCAGATGAGTTCCAACTGGCTCAGCAAACTGCGGTTTCAGTTTTGTTGTATGGTAATCAGCAGTGAAGCTTTGTTTCCCAATAGTAGACCTCTGAGTGCTTGGCCTTCCTGGGAGACCTAGGGCAAGTCACTTAATTTCTGATTCTCCACCTTTAAAATGGGAAGACCAAACAGGGGGAGGGCTTGGGTTTTCCCCTTATTTTTCTGCCAAGAACTACGTACCCCTAGGTGGAAGTAGAAATTATTAGCTCAAATAGCAATGCTTAGCTACCTCATAGGAGTGCTGCAAAGCACTTCCAGCACCAGAGATAGAGCAAAATATTATATAGCGCTTTACATCTTGCTACAGCAACATTAGCTCGTTCATTCCTCCACTTGTCTGACGCAAGCAGCGTCCAGCTTCATAGCCTCTTTTCTCAGAAGCCATGGTCGTTAGGATTGCAGATTTTGTCTCTTATTTCTTTGACCCTTGCGCTAATTTGTCATGTTTACCGTATATAGTCAGTCTGTCATGTTTTTCTGACGTGCACAGTCTGTGGTTAAGATTACCAAACCGTGCTGCAAGTTAGCGTCTGCCGACTTCATTATATTCCTTTTTTTCATTTTAGACTGATAGACTAACTTGTTTTAATACCTCTTTCCTAACACAATCACATAGAGATCCAAAATCATTTAAAAGAACATCCCCCAGATCAATTATAGAAAGTCCATGTTTTATATTATTTACCAGCCTCCAAATTGTGCTATCCAGACATAAGATATGATATAGTCCCTGACCTGAAGAGCTTGTATTCTCCATGGACATGCCATGGAAAGATAAATATAAAGGGAGGGGGTAGGAGAAATAGGGACAAAGGTTACAAATACAAGACCGTGTCTGCTTCAATGGATTCACACAAACCTGTTCTTTCTTCTCAACAGTAGCAAACACGGGGGTGAATGTGTGTGACAGTTTGGACCCCTTAAGGTGCCACCTGATGTGTTGAGCCCACCTGTTCTGCCAGCCTGGGCATCCTTTTTACCTCTCTGGCTGAGCCAGGCTAATAAGCCTCCTCCAGCACACACAGAGTCAGGCCACACTCAACTGCAGAACGACAAAGACACTGAGATCAGCTCTGAGGACTTGCTCCAGCACTCAGGTGTCCATCTCTTGTACAGACTTAGAAGGCATATTATGAAATCCACCTGCTCCCTCAATGTGGAGGAAGGTATGCACAGCCTCTTACACCCCCTCCCCCCAATTATGAATTGCACAAACTGGGTTATATTATAAACAAGAAATAAGTTTAACAACTATAAAAGGCAGATTTTAAGTGGTTAAAGGGGTAGCAAACAGAACAAAGCAGATTACTAAACAAATAAAACAAAACACACAGATTAAATTTGATTCACTAAAGAAACAGGTTACAAAATGTAACTTCTCATCCTAACTATTGTCACAGGTAGATTACAGAAAGTCTTGAAAGGCAGCTGCCCTGGCCTGCAGCTTGAGACTTCAGGTAATTCCACTCACAGACTGGATGCCCTCCCAGTCTGGGTTCAACCCCCTCCCCTCAGTTCAGTTCTTACTTCCAGGTTTTTTTCAGTGTCTCTTTGGGTGGGAGGCAGAGGAGAACCACGAGAATGTCACTCCCCTGCGTTATATCGCTCTTGTGTATGGTAGGAACCCTTCATCTCTCAGTGGAAGAACACCAGCATTCCAAGGGGTAGGTTCAGCACCAGGTGACTCAGATCCATGTCTCTGCAGGGCTGTGGCAGCCATTACTCCTAGGCTGTCTGGAGCATCCACGGGAAGTCTAAGCTCTTTCACAGTCCATTGTCTTTGCTAATGGGCCATTAGCCCTGTCTGGCTTTTCCATTGTCGTATCTGAAGGGCTAGTTGGGGGTGACACCCAAAGTAACATATTTGATATAAAGAAAAGGAGTACTTGTGGCACCTTAGAGACTATCCAATTTATTTGAGCATGAGCTTTCGTGAGCTACAGCTCACGAAAGCTCATGCTCAAATAAATTGGTTAGTCTCTAAGATGCCACAAGTACTCCTTTTCTTTTTGCGAATACAGACTAACACGGCTGTTACTCTGATATTTGATATACAGATACATAGTCAATATTCCTAACTCCAGATACAGAAATGATACAGGCATACAAATTGGATAATCACATTCAGTAAATCATAACCTTTCCAATTATATCTTACATGAGCTATCTTGCATAAAGTACATCTTAGTTAGGTCATATCCATATCATAAGCATATTTCATAAAGAATACGGAGTCTAATGTCACAATGTGATCAAGCTAGTCATGACTTTTAAAAAAGAACTATTACCCTCCACCCTTTTCTATTGACTATACTCAGAGAGGGGAACAACAACCCTCGCCAGCAAGAAGTAGAGCAGAGCCCATCAGAAGGAACCAGCTATGCTTTCTGAGTCTGAGAGGTTTAGAGCCCTGAAGTCAGCAGTTTTGCCTGAGTACGGACTGCAGGATTTAGCACTTCGATTCTATTAAATTACATAAGACACCAGAAATAGAGTAGCAGGTCTCCACAGCTGACTTTTGGTGCAATGAGAAAAAAATCCCCAAGATTCCTCTATACAGATCTAGCTACACCTGCATCTTTAGAAATAACAGTTGAAAGTAAACTTAAGGGAAGAGACACAAAAATCCGCAAGTCAGTTTCAATATGGCACCCAAAACGATCTCTCAGACTAACATGGATTTCCCTGCCTCCCCCCGCCACATGCAGGGCTCTGGTGGCTTTGAAAATATGAGAGCTCCTATGTGACACGTATGGCCATTTGACCCAAACTACGTCTAACACCCCACAAAAGATTTTTGGTTCTATCTTCACAACTTCATTCAGGCTTCAGAAAGGTATGAGGACATGCAGGAAACATGCTTGTTCCCAACGAACCTGCACATCCCAGTGCAGTGAACTGATCCCCCTCTCTTTTCAGTTCAGAGCTCTACAAAATTCGTTACCAGCGGAGAGAGTCTGGATTTTGCTTTCTGAAAGCCTTAGAGAAACGGAAGTAAGACAGCGACCTACAATGCAGAACCGAGAACTACTCAACTCTGAAGGCCATTTATGTTAAGAGTCAATACAAAATCTACACCTACCTCGTTCTCCATTTATGAACCCAGCCAGGAAGAGCAGAAGGAAAACGTGTTGTGGAGCTACTTTGAAAGCTCCAAAAAAGTCCCGTTTCACCTGCTGTGCAGCTAGTGATTGTACTCTTACAGGCTTTCAACTTGCTGTTGGAGCATGTGGAGGAGCAAGGCATAACTGTTAAGTTTTCACTCTTCAACAATAATATGAGCAGGAAGTGGAGTAACCACAGTTTCTTCCTGCTAAGCACACTTGTACTGAAAAACCGTGAAAAAAAATCTAGTTGATGTGAACAAAAAAGCTCCCAGTGAAAAAAAGTCAGATGAACATTTAACAGTAGCATCTTCAGTGCTGCCGCTGATCAAAAGGAATTATTTCATTCAAAAGGAATTCTCTTGGGGAAATTCTATGGCCTATGTTCTAGAGGTCAGGCTGGATGATCACAATGGTCCCTTCTGGCCTTGGAATCTATGAATCTAGGAAATCTATGACTCAGCAAAGCAGTGCTTTCCACTTAGCAGGTACTCATAGTTTGAGGGACTCCCAAGTCTAGCATGGAGTAAGGAAATACTAGAAACAGCAAAGAAACCACACTGCACTATCTGTTCAGGATCCATTTCCAGCACTAACTCTCCTTGACCATCAGTCACCTGTGGCTTTCCTCGATCTGTGCTACCAAGACAATGGAAATCAGCTGAGGAACTCTTGCTAGTAGTCCCTAGATTTGTAGATAGGTACTTATGCAAGGAGTTGTAAATGGAGATACTCCCCAAAATGTGAGACTTTTAAACACCAGCTCCCCTCCCCACTTTCAGCTGTGCTACAGCCGCTTAATACTTTTAGACCCTACACTAAGCTTTTTAAAATCAAGACCGGGAAAGTTCTGACAGGGACTAATTCATAATTTGTGGCAAGAGGACTTTAAATAAGGCCTGGGTCTATGTTACAAAAAATTGCCAGCCCTTGAAAATCAGGTCAGGAAGAGTGTGCCTGACAAGGCATTCCAGAAGACAGGCCGGCAAAGAAGACAATGAAAGGAGTGTTCAAATAAGCTTTGCAAGGCCTGGACATAAATTGCAGAATATGGGATCAGAAGAGTAATTAGAATTAGCTGCAAGCAATTTCACATGCAGCAATAAACAAATTAAAAAGCCCAACATGATTATTCCCTAATGTGATAGACTTGTTAAACAGGGACAACACAATTTATAATTTAAGGGAAAAGTATTTTACAATTTATTTAATCAGCCAAATTTGTTAGGCTTCAGAACACTATACTCCCTTAAGTGTTTATGTGTAGTCATGTACCATTGACCATTCACACAAACACCTTGTGCTGGCTTCCTAACTGGGTGTATCTTGGGGTGACGGATAACTGGCTGCCAGCAGCTGTGCTTCGATAGGTGTAGCCAGGTACACAGGGAAACTGATGAGGATTATGATCCCAGTGAGGTTACCTTTACATTTGGACTCAGCAGGTCAAGTTGCCCTTTGCAGCCAGTACAGGAGATGAATGAAGCCAATTCTCCACTCCTGCTGGATACAATTTGCAATTTCTAAGTACTAGATGCAATACTTCTCGTGTGTCAGACTAGATATAGCAGAAGCACACACACTTTGGGGAAGCGGGACATAATTTTTCCTTGAGATTTGTAAAGCAGCCAATGTGGCCAGTCTTTATTACAAAATGAACACTCTTTCCGCATCTTCTGCCATTAGAATCTCCAGAGGTGTCATTTCCTAGTCCTCCTCCCTTTGTTCCTTCCTGATCATTGCTGTGGCATAGCCTGAGATGAGTCAGGGTGTAGCAATAGAAAGGAATTCAATTGTCAGTTACAAAAGGCATTGGACTGGGACCAACAGATCTGCTGAGAAGACCCAATCATTGAGATGACAACAGTTTTGAAAGGCTGTGTTTACTCTTGGAAAAATTAAAACTGGCAACGGCACTAATAAGAATCAAAGAAAAACACACACACACACCCCCCAGGAGTCTAAGGTTCAGACAATTAGTAATACAAAATATGGAGCATTTTACTTCTAGGTAATTAGTTTTAATGTGGAACCAGGTTAGATGGCAACTTCCAAAGGCTGGCTGGTGGTTTGTGTGAAAGAGATGGTTGTCTTAGTGCAACATCTAACAACCGTCAGGTATTCCCACTGAAAACATCTCAGACCAGATCCTCAGAAGTATTTAAGCACCTAACTCCCAATATCTTTGAGAATCTGGGCCTTCACTTTACATCATTGTTGCAACTTTCAGTAGAGAAGCTATGGGAGATTGAACAATATATGCTTTTGTCCTTGGACTGTCCTGCCAGCTCACACCTGGTGACCTGTGGCCCATTCGTGGGCTTGCATGTTTGGGGAAGAAGGCAGGAAGGAAGTTCTCCCTGCCAGCAGCCGATGCTTCATGGACTCTGGATAAAGTGAGTATTTGTCTCCAGAGAGTTCAAGCCATTCCATGGCTCCCGTTTTAAAACACATTCACACTTTAAACCAAGAGCATGACAGAAAGGGAAGCCGTCAGACAAGTGGCACTGTGCGTTTCAGACTCGGCATGCTGCAGAGATCTGTAGTTACTGGTAATGAAAGGACGGGATGGATTGTATTTAGAGCTGCCCCCTAGCAATCTGATGATTGTTTTCAGACAAATTCTTCACACTCAGCAACACTGACACCGTTAAAGGGGTGATGGAAGAGTTGCTAGTGGAAAAAACAACTCACCCAACCACAATGAAATCAGTGATCACGGCAAAATTTTAAACTGATATTTGCATTCTACCCATCTAGAATTCCCCCTGCAGCTTGAAGTGGAAAAGCCTCTTTCACTTCCTGAACTGCTGTGTCTACCATTGTTGTGCTGTTAAACAGTGGCTGAGGTCACCCCACATGGGGCTGCACTTTAGTGATGGTGAAGGGAGCCAAGGGCGGAAAGCTGGAGGGATTCTGGGATGAAAGGCACCACACAAACTCCTCCCATTCCAAAGGTCTAGGCCGTTTAGCCAAGCCTCCTGGATTTGGCACACTCGGCCCCTTCTCCCTAGTTTTAGCATGTTCCAATTCAGTTTGTTATATCTGGTTGGTTTGCAACAGTAATTCCATCTACCAGATGGATCATTTAGACTCAAACCGCAATCTGTTTTTAATTGATAGAGAAGAGAACATTTTATTTATGGAGTTAGCACACTAAGCCAGATTCATTCAGAAACAATTCATGGGGCACGCAGCCAATCAGAAGAACGATTCTGCTTTTAAAGTAGTTGTGGGGTTTTTTGTTTTGTTTTGTTTTTTAAATGCAAACAGTCAGCTCACTGGATAATATACATATGCAAACAAGTTTTGCCAAGGGAAACAGCGGAAGATTGGTGAGCAATCAGAGTATATCACAAATAGCTTGTATTAGTGAACATTGGGAATACATTAAAAACAGTCTACACTGATTTTGAGAGCACTGCTTGACATTACCTAACATCAGAAAGATATCCAGTCTGGCTGATTTAGCACAGACAGAACTCAAACTATCTAAGGAAAATTGCTCTTTTGTCAATGTCCTGTACAGCTATAGATAAAACTCCTAACTGATGAACATTTCTATGAGCAGCCTCAAAGGCTGCTGGAGTAAAGCTTTCCGATTGTTTGTACTGCAGCTGTGCCAGGAAGCTCCCAATAGAATTAAGACCCCCTTAGGCACTATAATATGAACACAAAAGAAGACAGTCTCCTGCGCTATGAGTTTGCCATCCATTTTAAAAACACGAAGCACATTCTTCTGCCCTGTATATCCTCTCCCCTCCCTTAAGTGGAAGGCAGTCAGTTCAGAAACTAAGCAGACTACATACTTCTGTAGCATCTCTCATTTAAAGTCTCCAAGCACTTTACGAAAGGTAGTTATGTTTCATTCCCATTTTACGGTGGGGGCGGACTGAAGCACAGATATTAAGTTGCATTATGATGAACACTCTCATTGAGGAATTCGTGACTTTGTACACAAGAAAAATAACACAGTTTGGGTTAGATAAGGAAAATTATCCTTCAGCTGCCTACAGTAACATCACCGGTAATATACAGAAATACATCTTGGATTTGCCCTCTAGAACCATTCAATATGAAATAACCCATAAAATGTACTGAACCCAACATGATTTCAATTCCTTGAGTGCTGGAGATTTGGTACAGACAATGCAACATTCATATACTTGCTTCAAGTACAGTCTCCTAACTGTGCAGGGCTTTACCAAGTGGCAGCAGCATGGACACAATGGCAGTCACTTTCACACAGCTGCCCACAAGGGTCCAATTAGCAGCAGTGAAGTGAACCAAGTCTTGTCAAAATCACTCTGCAGCTGGAGAAAAACAGGAAACAGCAGCTGAGGCACTAGAGCCATCTGACTGCAGACTCAGGATGGCAGCAATGAAATGCTTCACATATAGTTGGTTCTCTTCACTCCCAATTAAATACAAGCTGACATTCTGCAAGAACTGCGGGTAGGATCCCCTCTCATGAAGGGAAGCTTCCCATGTACCATCGGTCAGGGGATTTTTAAGCTGCGATATCTGTTATGAAAAGCACTCCTTGTACACTAATCAGCAATTTATCTTCAATTAAAGTCCCATGTAGACTACTAAGTAAACTAAGTGCAGCCATCAGTACAAGAGTTTACATTCACTAAATTAGATTCTCCAGTCGAGCACAGAAACTTACATACAAGCAAGCGTAACACTGCCATATTCATCTAAAAAACAGAAGACAGACACCACACTTGGTGAGAGTTCAGTCTCCAGTCAAGCTGACCCCAAAGTACTTATCAAAAATATTAGCAGCATATAAACTCATCTATGAGCCTCTTATGAAAGGCTCATTAAAAATCATTACTGATTGATCAGAGGCCAAAACCATCAAGACAGACAAAAGTTAGACACTTCTAACAATAAACTCCTTAAGTGACTCAGTATAGAATCTAGATAACAAGGAAAGACACTCCAGCCAAAATACTGGAATGGGTCTATTGGGGTGGGAGTGGGGGGCCCACAAACCCCAGGAACTCATTAAATGAACTATCCATGGCATATTTGCCCAGGAACTGGCAAACCATGAATGTGGGACTGAATGAGAACACTGGATCCTCATTTAGAAATGGTTGCCTGTGTAAGCAGAGTCAGGATGAGCTCTACCCTGACATCTGGTGGCGAGTTATGGTGGGTTGTGGAAAAGAATTTCAGGGGCTGGTCTCATTTGCATAGACACACCCACCCTGCCTAGATGGTCACTTTGGCTGCTGTAGGAGCCCTAGTTTCTCTGTTATTGGGGAAGGAATAAACTGTTATTATCCTGATTATGTGAATCAAGGACAGTGGAACTGTACTTGGCCTTTTGTTATGATGGAGGGACTCACCATCAACTAAGCACCACTTGCTAGGCAAGGGTTCCAAAACCCAGTGAATGGAAAGAGGCTGGGGACAGTTATTGATACCTGGTGGTATGGGTCCCCTGGTGAGGGCCTTACATGCTAATTGCACTTCTTCCTCTCTCCACTGTGGAATATCAAAGTTAATTTTGATTCCATTAGCATTACAGGCTCCTGAGCTGAATTCACTTTGGGCCAATGGTGCACTAGCACTGAGGCTCCCCTACTACAAGCTGAAATCACAAAAGAGCTAAACTTACTAAGAGCTGAAATCACTGAGTGTTGTGTTAAGTAGTGGGGGAGCCTGAAGATATAGTGCGGAGCAGTTTGTGGGACGGCTGGCAGAGCAGAGCGGCTGGTGGAGTGGAGCAGTTTATGGGATGCCTGGAGCAGCAATGGGGGCGGCTGGCAGAGCGGAGCGATTTGTGGGACGGCTGGCGGAGCAGAGCGGAGCCCCATGGAGAAGTAGGGTGATTGACTTTGGACCATGTAAGGTGCCCCTTAACCCCCACCCCATCTCCACCCAGGTTGGGAGGTAAAACTCTGCAGATAAACTGACCAGGGGCAGAGACTTTTGGGTTGTTGGACTTTTAGGACTTTGGGTTCCTGGACTCAAGAACCAAAGGGAAAGGACACACCCCAGTTTGCTTGGGGGTGGGGCTTTTTGCTCATGGGTTGTGTTATGAATCCTGTTGGTGGTGTTTCCCCAACATAATGCCACATTTTTTCTCTGTTATTAAAAGGCTTTTGCTACACTCAGACTCTGTGCTTGCGAGAGGGGAAGTATTGCCTCTTAGAGGCGCCCAGCGGGAGTGGTATATATTTGTCCCAGGTCACTGGGTGGGGGCTCGAGCTGGTTTTACATTGTGTTATTGGAATGGAACCCCTAGATACTGAACCCAGCCCTTGTTGCTGCCAACTCTGATGGGCAGAAGGGTTACACCTGTATAACCTCGACATGCCACAATCTACACAGGACAGAACTACAGTCACTGAAAACCAAAGTTGCATCCAACACTTCCAAAGTATTGTTCTCCCGGCTTAGAGGAGGAATGCAACATAAAAACTACAAAAGAACGTTACTCTGTGACACCTCCCCAGAGCTGAAGGACAAGTATGCAACACCCAGCATCAAGACCACCACAGCAGTAATAGGGAGTGGCAGCTCCTCTACTTCATCCAACAAGCTCGACACAGATGTTAATTCTAATGCCTCCTATGCACACAGATTTTTGTACCCATAAAACTAATCTGTCATGGGTGTGATTTTCTTGGGGTTTTTTTGTTGTTTATTTTTACTTACAGTCATACTGATATAAAGGTGCCTTATGCCAGCATAGCTATACCCTCTCCCATACAGAAATAAGCAATACTGGTATAAGACACCTTTAAATATCAGTGTAACTGCATCCAGACTAGGAGTGTTCTCTCACTTTAACTGTGCCACGTTCACTATACTGGTATAACTTTTGTGTTTAAACAAATCCTTAGTACAGTTTGGTTTTTTATGACAGCGACTGAGGAGTTAAACCCTTCTCCCAGCTGTTTCCTTTTGATGAGAAATTGGGCGGTGACTTGTGTGATGACCTTCTACACTTTGCAGCGGAAATAAAATCTTACCAGAAAAACACTTTTCCCTTTAAGTGATTTAAGCAAACACTGCGCCCTCTGCTGGAAGAATCAGCTATGGACCATTAAAACAGCAAGAGCTGGGTAGAGAATCAGGACCTCGTTCTTGGATGTGTTACCTACAAGCTCCTTTGGCATACCCGATGTGTGAGGGTAAAGATACTGGTGCAGCACTGTAAAGCAGCTGGTGGTTTGCTTATACAGCCTCACTCCATCAGCGTGCATCACTTCTACAGGTCCCACTACAGGAAGATCAGAGATGTGTTAGCCCAACTTTACTACAGACCAGAGTTCTCAAACTGGGGTGGGGTGGAATGTGTTTGGGGTGGGGGGGGAAGGGATAGGGGGACCTTTCTGCACACATTTTACCCACAGCAATGAACTAGCAAAGCTGATTCCTCCAGACACATCG
Organism: Chelonia mydas; assembly: GCF_015237465.2. Taxonomy (NCBI): domain Eukaryota; kingdom Metazoa; phylum Chordata; order Testudines; family Cheloniidae; genus Chelonia; species Chelonia mydas. The sequence goes on from NC_057850.1 coordinate 258,141,894, forward strand.
GGCCCTGAGATGATGCTGTGCCTTTGACTCTAGATGGTGCTGAGTGTTTTGATGGATTTCTGCATAGTATTATACAAAGTCGTCGCCATCTGTATGTTAATCCATTTGCTATGACAGGGTGCGCACATTTAATTATGAGCACCAACCACAACTGCAGTTTTGCTCTTAGAAGCCGAAACAGATTCAAGCGAAGCACCGCTGCCACATACATATCAGGCTAAGCACTTGTGGGGCGGGAAGGGGAGGAGGCTATAGACTATACAGTGCACATGGGCTTACCCAGACTTGTCAGACCTCCAAAAAAGCCATGTTCATCCTAGTGAGGGAAACTGTGCTAGACACTTTTATGATGAACAACTCTTTGTACTGATTTCTTTCTATTAGTAATAGAACTGCATATCTGTCCGGCTCAGAGGAGAAATCTGATGCTCTTTCCATCTGAGAAATAGTGCAATAAAACAAGCATCACTGACCTATATGAATATTCAATTCAGACCTTTACTCCACTGGGGTATTTACCCTGGTTGCAGCCATTGGTGTCCAGCCACTAGTGTAGCTGTACTGGTGCAAACTCCAGGTGAAAACAAGGAAAAGTGTACAAAATTATGGTTTGCATCAGCGCAGATAGGCTGGTTTCAAGCAAGGGTTAAGCTGCAATGGGGCCAAATTGTGGCTTTGTCTGTCTACACCAGGGGGCTTGCACCAGTGGCTGCCATCCCCACCCCACCCCCCAACGGCTGAAAATCCTCAGTATAGATAATGCCCAAGAGGTGGAGAAGGAGACGGAGGGTGAGTTTAAGCAAATATGTGATCGTGCAGTAAACTGATCACAAACTATTTTCCAAGTTAGAACAAAATTACACAGAATTCAACAGATAACCGAGCCAGAAAGTTCTGTGCTTTCTTCCCCTCCATGGGTTGCAGAGATACATGGTAACTGCAGGAGTTAAGCCAACATGGTTTGCAGCGTCATCAGAACTCTGAGAAGTATTTACAGCTTTTGCTGCTTTCCCAGCATTTCAGATCACAGTTTTTATTTCCAGTCCCATAGGAAGCGTCCCCCACCCTTCACCCTGTTTATTTTAGGGAGATTTGACTTAGAGTTACAGAAGAAAAAGCTTTACAAACCGGATTTGTGGGTTTTATGAAGAGCTCATTGTTTGGTGTTGTGATGAGCAGGCGACTGCCAATTACAGCCTGCACACCACAGACCTTAGCCCCAATCCGGTAATCAGATCTGTGTGGTGGACTCTTCAACCTGGGGCCAAATCCCAATGACTTTTGTGGTCTCCTCATGGGCGTAAGGGTCTGTCTGTGTGTTCTGGTTGCAAGATCAAGGCCCTAATAGCATAAGAAAAGTGGTCCAGTTTCCTTACACAAAAGAGTTACACTTATTTAGTTGGTAATTCCATATCAGGCAGACTCAGTTACTCTCTAGGTGTAATCAGAAGACGTGTGCCTTCCTTTTGTCATCAAAGTGACAGCAAACAAGAGACCCCCGACCCTGTTCTATAATCCTGCCTCTGGATCTGTACACTGTCCCACTCCGACCTCCCTCACGCCTTCCCCTACTCCCAGCCTCCACCAGTCAAACTTCTGGCTAATGTCACCTATTAGCTTCATTGTTCCACTTCCCACCCCACCCTGTCTGTCTGCCCTGTCTTCCACTGCCTTTTATCTGGAAATACTAGACAAAATAGCCATAGTAACAGAGGGTATTAACCCTCCCTTTTCTAGCGATTACTACATTGGAACACTACAAAATTAGGTCAAATTTATAGAAGTCAATTTTTTAGGATGCGATGTTATACAGTAGACCGTGTATCCCCCCACACTAATACACTAAGCACATTAAGTCGGCAGAGTGCATCCCCAGTACCGAGGCTAGCGTCGATTTTCGGAGCGTTGCGCTATGGGTAGCTATCCCACAGTTCCCGCAGTCTCCGCCGCCCATTGGAATTCTGGGTTAAGCTCTCAATGCCTGATAGTGGTTTTGGGTACATGTCAGTTGCCCCTCCCTCCATGAAAGCAAGAGCAGACAATCATTTCACGCCTTTTTTCCATGCGGGCGCCATACTGCTTTCAGCAGACAGTGCAGTAGGACTGCTAACCATCATCCACCGCTTCTGCTGCAACTCTGCTCTCCTGATGCTATGAATCCACCTTGCAGGTCCTCTATAATATGATCATTGTCATCCACCGCTTCTTCTGGCACTCTGCTCTCCTGCTGGTTTGCAGGGCTGCTTCTGCTGCAATTCTGCTCGGCTGCTCTTGTCTCGCCATACCACGGCAAGCGTGCAGCCCGCTCAGCTGTTGTGTCCTCGCAGCAGATGGTGCAGTAGGTCTGCAAAACTGATCATCCAACCACCGCTTCCCCTGCAACTCTGCTCTCCAGCCGATGCCATACCACGGCAAGCATGGAGCCCACTCAGGTCGCCGCAGCAGTTATAAGCATTGGAAACACCTCACGCATTATCATGCGGAAGATGCAGAACCTGCAAAAGCAGGTGAGGAGGCGATGGCAGCACGGTGACAAGAGTGATGAGGACATGGACACAGACTTCTCTCAAAGCACAGGCTCTGGCAATTTGGCCATCCTGGTGGCAATGGGGCAGATTCATGCCATGGAACGTCGATTCTGGGCCTAGGAAACAAGCACAGACTGGTGGGACCACACAGCATTGCGGGTCTGGGATGATTCCCAGTGGCTGCAAAACTTTTGCATGCATAAGGGCACTTTCATGGATCTTGGGACTTGCTTTCCCCTGCCCTGAAGTGCAAGAATACCAAGATGAGAGCAGCCCTCACAGTTCACAAGCAAGTGGCGATAGCCCTCTGGAAGCTTGCAACGACAGACAGCTACCAGTCAGTCGGGAATCAATTTGGAGTGGGCAAATCTACTGTGGGGTCTGCTGTGATCCAAGTAGCCAATGCAATCACTGAGCTGCTGCTATCAAGCGTAGTGACTCTGGGAAATGTGCAGATCATAGCAGATGGCCTTGCTGCAATGGGATTCCCTAACTGTGGTGGGGCAATAGACGGAACCCACATCCCCGTCTTGGGACCGGAGCACCAAGGCAGCCAGTACATAAACCTAAAGGGGTACTTTTCAATGGTGCTGCAAGCACTGGTGGATCACAAAGGACATTTCACCAACATCGACGTGGGATGGCCGGGAACGGTACACGATGCTCACATCTTCAGGAACTCTGGTCTGTATGAATAGCTGTAGCAAGGGACTTACTTTCCAGACCAGAAAATAACTGTTGGGGATGTTGAAATGCTTATAGTTATCCTTGGGGACCCAGCCTACCCCTTCATGCCATGGCTCATGAAGCCATACACAGGCAGCCTGGACAGTAGTCAGGAGCTGTTCAACTACAGGCTGAGCAAGTGCAGAATGTGCATTTGGACATTTAAAAGCGCGCTGGTGCAGTTCACTGACTCAGACCTCAGCGAAACCAATATTCCCATTGTTATTACTGCTTGCTGTGTGCTCCACAACATCTGAGAGAGTAAGGGGGAAGACGTTTATGGCGGGGCAGGAAGTTGAGGCAAAGTGCCTGGCCACTGATTACACGCAGCCAGACACCAGGGCGGTTAGAAGAGCACAGCAGGACACGCTGCGCATCAGAGAAGCTTTGAAAACCAGTTTCATGGCTGACCAGGCTACGGTGTGACAGTTCTGTTTGTTTCTCCTTGATGAAAACCCGCCCTCTTGGTTCATTCTACTTCCCTGTAAGCAAACCGCCCTCCCCTCCCCACTTTGATCACCGCTTGCAGAGGCAACAAAGTCATTGTTGCTTCAAATTCATGCATTCTTTATTAATTTGTCACACAAATGGGGGATAACTGCCAAGTGCCTATACACAAATGCAAGAAGCCTGGGAAAGAAGCAGGGAGAACTGGAAGTCCTGGCACAGTCAAGGAATTATGATGTGACTGGAATAACAGAGACTTCGTGGGATAACTCACATGACTGGAGTACTGTCATGGATGGATATAAACTGTTCAGGAAGGACAGGCAGGGCAGAAAAGGTGGGGGAGTTGCACTGTATGTAAGGGAGCAGTATGACTGCTCAGAGCTCAAGTATGAAACTGCAGAAAAACCTGAGAGTCTCTGGATTAAGTTTAGAAGTGTGAGCAACAAGGGTGATGTCGTGGTGGGAGCCTGCTATAGACCACCGGACCAGGGGGATGGAGGTGGAGGAGGCTTTCTTCTGGCAACTCACGGAAGTTACTAGATCGCAGGCCCTGGTTCTCATGGGAGACTTCAAAATCACCCTGATATCTGCTGGGAGAGCAATACAGTGGTGCACAGACAATCCAGGAAGTTTTTGGAAAGGATAGGGGACAATTTCCTGGTGCAAGTGCTGGAGGAACCAACTAGGGACAGAGCTCTTCTTGACCTGCTGCTCACAAACCCGGGAAGAATTAGTAGGGGAAGCAAAAGTGGATGGGAACCTGGGAGGCAGTGACCATGAGATGGTAGAGTTCAGGATCCTGATACAGGGAAGAAAGGAGAACAGCAGAATACAGACCCTGGACTTCAGAAAAGCAGACTTTGACTCCCTCAGGGAACTGATGGGCAGGATCCCCTCAGAGAATAACATGAGGGGGAAAGGAGTCCAGGAGAGTTGGCTGTATTTTAAAAGAATCCTTATTGAGGTTACAGGGACAAACCATCCTGATGTGTAGAAAGAATAGTAAATATGGCAGGCAACCAGCTTGGCTTAACAGTGAAATCCTTGCTGATCTTAAACACAAAAAAGAAGCTTACAAGAAGTGGAACATTGGACAAATGACCAGGGAAGAGTATAAAAATATTGCTCGGGCATGCAGGAGTGAAATCAGGAAGGCCAAATCACACCTGGAGTTGCAGCTAGCAAGAGATGTTAAGAGTAACTTTCTTCAGGTATGTTAGCAACAAGAAGAAAGTCAAGGAAAGCGTGGACCCCTTACTGAATGAGGGAGGCAACCTAGTGACAGAGGATGTGGAAAAAGCTAATGTACTCAATGCTTTTTTTGCCTCTGTCTTCACGAACAAGGTCAGCTCCCAGACTGCTGCATGGGGCAGCACAGCATGGGGAGGAGGTGACCAGGCCTCTGTGGAGAAAGAAGTGGTTCGGGACTATTCAGAAAAGCTGGACGAGCACAAGTCCGTGGGGCCAGATGCGCTGCACCCGAGAGTGCTAAAGGAGTTGGTGGATGTGATTGCAGCCATTGGCCATTATCTTTGAAAACTCATGGCGATCGGGGGAAGTCCCGGACGACTGGAAAAAGGCTAATGTAGTGCCCATCTTTAAAAAACGGAAGGAGAATCCTGGGAACTACAGGCCAGTCAGCCTCACTTCAGTCCCTGGAAAAATCATGGAGCAGGTCCTCAAGGAATCAATTCTGAAGCACTAGAGGAGAGGAAAGTGATCAGGAACAGTCAGCATGGATTCACCAAGGGCAAGTCATGCCTCACTAATCTAATTGCCTTCTATGATGAGATAACTGGCTCTGTGGATGAGGGGAAAGCAGTGGACGTGTTGTTCCTTGACTTTAGCAAAGCTTTTGACATGGTCTCCCATAGTATTCTTGCCAGCAAGTTAAAGAAGTATGGGCTGGATGAATGGACTATAAGGTGGATAGAAAGTCAGGCTCAACGGGTAGTGTTCAGTGGCTCCATGTCTAGTTGGCAGCCAGTATCAAGTGGAGTGCCCCAAGGGTCGGTCCTGGGGCTGATTTTGTTCAATATCTTCATAAATGATCTGGAGGATGGTGTGGATTGAACCCTCAGCAAGTTTGCAGATGACACTAAATTGGGAGGAGAAGTAGATATGCTGGAAGGTAGGGATAGGATACAGAGGGCCCTAGACAAATTGGAGGACTGGGCCAAAAGAAATCTGATGAGGTTCAACAAGGACAAGTGCAGAGTCCCGCACTTAGGACAGAAGAATCCCATGCACCGCTACAGACTAGGGACCGAATGGCTAGGCAGCAGTTCGGCAGAAAAGGACCTACGGGTTACAGTGGACAAGAAGCTCGATATGAGTCAACAGTGTGCCCTTGTTGCCAAGAAGGCCAATGGCATTTTGGGATGTATAAGCAGGGGCAATGCCAGCTGATCGAGGGACGTGATCGTTCCCCTCAATTCGATACGGTGAGGCCTCATCTGGAGTACTGTGTCCAGTTTTGGGCCCCACACTACAAGAAGGATGTGGAAAAATTGGAAAGAGTCCAGCGGAAGGCAACAAAAATGATTAGGGGACTGGAACACATGACTTATGAGGAGAGGCTGAGGGAACTGGGATTGTTTAGTGTGCAGAAGAGAAGAATGAGGGGGGGATTTGATAGCTGCTTTCAACTACCTGAAAGGGGGTTCCAAAGAGGATGGATCTAGACTGTTCTCAGTGGTAGCAGATGACAGAACAAGGAGTAATGGTCTCAAGTTGCAGTGGGGGAGGTTTAGGTTGGATATTAGGAAAAACTTTTTCACTAGGAGGATGGTGAAACACTGGAATGCGTTACCTAGGGAGGTGGTGGAATCTCCTTCCTTAGAGCTTTTTAAAGTCAGGCTTGACAAAGCCCTGGCTGGGATGATTTAGTTGGGGATTGGTCCTGCTTTGAGCAGGGGGTTGGACTAGATGACCTCCTGAGGTCCCTTCCAATCCTTTTGATATTCTATGATTCTATAAGGTAGCCTGGGAGGGGTGGAGGAGGAGGGAAGCACAAGGCCACACTGCACTTCAAAATGTATTGAATGCTAGCCTTCTGTTGCTTGGGCAGTCCTCTGGGGTGGAGTGGTTGGGTGCCTGGAGGCCCGCCCCCCCCCCCAAAACGTTCTTGGGCATCTGGGTGAGGAGGCTATGGAACTTGGGGAGGAGGGCGGTTGGTTACACAGGGGCTGCAGTGGCGGTCTGTGCCTTTCCTGCACCTCAACCATACGCCGGAGCATATCAGTTTGATCCTCCAGTAGCCTCAGCATCGCATCCTGCCTCCTTTCATCATGCTGCCACCACCTTTCCTCTTGATCCCGCCACCTCTCCTGTTGCTCCAGCCATCTGTCCTCACTTTCATTTTGTGCTTTCCTGGACTCTGCCATTGTCTGCCTCCACGCATTCTGCTGGGTTCTTTCAGTTTGGGTGGACCGCATGAACTCAGAACATTTCATTGCAAGTGCATTTTTGTCGCTTTCTTATCTGCGCTAACCTCTGGGACGAAGATGCTAGTGGCAGTGTTGAAACATTTGCAGCTGCGGGAGGAAAAAAAGGGAGATTAAAATTGAAGACACATTGGCCATTTAAAAGGAGAAGCTGATGTTTTTGGGTTAACGTGCAGCACAAACCCAACTAACCCCCCTCCCCCCCCATTCTCTGAGATGATTGCTTCACCCCTCCCTGCACCTCGTGGCTAAACAGCGGGGATGATTTCTTTTCAGAACAGGCAAACAGCCCAGCAGGAACGGCCACCTCTGATGTCCCCTTAATAAAATTCCCCTATTTCAACCAGGTGACCATGAATGATATCACTGTCCTGAGGATAACACAGAGATAAAGAACGGATGTTGCTTGAATGCCAGCAAACACTGGGACCACATGCTGCCATGCTTTCTTATGCAAAGATTCCAGACTACGTGCTACTGGCCTGTTGTGGCAAAGTGTCCTACCATGGAGGATGCAATAACGCTGCCCTCCCCAGAAACCTTTTGCAAAGGCTTTGGGAGTACCTCCAGGACAGGTTCACTGAGATGTCCCTGGAGGATTTCCGCCCCATCCCCAGACATGTTAACAGACTTCTCCAGTAGCTGTACTGGCCGCAAACGCATCCCAAGTCTTCAGGGCAAATCAATCATTAAACACACTTGCTTTTAAACTGTGTATTATATTTACAAAGGTACACTCACCAGAGGTGCCTTCTCTCACTTCAAGGTCCGGGAGCCCGGGTTGGGAAGGTATTGGCTCCAGGGTGATCAACAGTTCCTGGCTGTTGGGAAGAACGGTTTCTCTGCTTGCCTGGTGTGCGCAATCTTCCTCATCCCTGTTGCGTGAGACTCCCTTGCAGGAGTCCACATACAGGTGTGGGGTAGTGGTAGGGGCACCCCCTAGAATTGCATGCAGCTCATCATAGAAGCGGCATGTCTGGGGCTCTGACCTGAGCGGGCTTTTGCCTCTTGGGTGTTTTGGTAGGCTTGCCTGAGCTTCTTACGTTTCACGCGGCACTGCTGCAGGTCCCTGTGATAGCCTCTGTCCTTCATGCCCTTGGAGATTTTTACAAATATTCTGGCATTTTGTCTTTTGGAACGGAGTTCTGATAGCATGGATTTGTCTCCCCATACAGTGATCCGATCCAGTACCTCCCGTTCGGTCCATGCTGGGGCTCTTTTGCGATTCTGGGACTCCATGGTCATCTCTGCTGATGAGCTGCGTGTGGTCACGCCATGGTAGCAGAACAGGAAATGAAATTCAAAAGTTTGCGGGGCTTTTCCTATGTACCTGGCCAGTGCATCCGAGTTGCGAGTGCTGTCCAGAGCAGTCACAATGGAGCACTGTGGGATTGCTCCCGGAGGCCAATACCATTGAATTGCGTCCACACTAACCCAAATTCGACCAGGCGATGTCAATTTCAGCACTAATCCCCACATCGGGGAGGAATACAGAAATTGATTTTCAGAGCCCATTAAGTCAACAAAAATGGCTCTGTTGTGTGGACGGATGCTGGGTTAAATCGATCTAATGCTGCTAAATTTGACCGAAACTCCTAGTGTAGACCAGGGCTAAGTTATTATTTATTCAAACAAGTGTAATGCCAAGCTTTAAAAAGCATCGGCCGGAGTGACAGTCCCTCGCCTTCAATGTTCGCAGCAGGTTTAACAATATAAACAAAGCAGAAGGGGTAGCTTCGATTTTCGGTCAGAAATTGATTTGTAAAGCACTGACAGGGTATTCAGAAAGGAGAAGTCTAGACAGACTTTTCAGTGCTTTGCCACACCTTTGGTCTAGCACCAATGCAAATGCGAGGGGCAGGTCCACACACAGTTTTTGTGCCAGTATCACTATTTTGGTTATAAATGTCACACCTCTCACAAACTAGCCTGAGATTGCACCCCATCACACCCTGGACCGACAAAGCTATGCAGGCAGAAGCGTGTAGTGTAGACCTGGCCGGTGGTAGGGTTGAGGTACATGTTTAGATAAACCCTTGACAGGGTGCAGGTGTCATTACCACCATGTTGCTAATGCTGAGTGGGGTCAGGCACTGTGGTGAAGATGCCTGTGCCCTGTCTCCACTACCACTTCCCCAGGTTACTGGTGCCAGTCCGACACCGGAAAGAGTGCTAGCAAAGTACCAGTGTAAACAAGATTTAAGATGCAGACACAGATAAGACAAGATCCTCCAGGAAAGCCAGAGGAATGAACAAGGTCAGAGGGGTTGTTTGTTTGTTTTTCTGATCTTGCGCCTCTATTCCAGGATAAGGTAGTGCGGGGGGGACTGTGGCCTCGGTGTATCTGTGGCAGAACCAGGAATTAGACCCAGATCTCCCAAATCCCATACTTAATCATAAGACCATCCTTTCCTACGTTGGAAAGAGCTACACAAAAGTCTTGATCATTTATTATTTGTATTACTGTAGAGCCTAAGAGCCTCAGTCCTGGATCTGGACCCCAATGTGCTCAGTATATGTATTTGGGGAGAGGATGCTATTGCTAGCATCTTGGCCCAACTACCCATTGCACAGCTACACTACACGACACTTACTGCATAGCCATGGTGGATGATGCAATTTCTATTATGGTATTTGTGGGCTATGAACATGGTAGTTATGGTTGCACACTGCCCCGCCTATTGTAAGCCTGTTCTCACAAACTCCTTTGTGATTCCTGTCAGCCCAAGAGCGAATGCTGTTTTGGACAGCCTGATTAAAGGCCATTCAGCCCTTTGAGTGAAGTGCGGCAAAAAATGCAGCCCAGTTTAAAAGCAAAGCAGGTTGGATTTGTATATGAACAAGAAGTAGATTAACTTTAATGCAAACTAATGGGACTAATTCTCATTTACGGCATGATGAAGCATGGGCCAGGCAGTGTTCTGCATGTGAATTATCTAGGCTATACAATGCCATGGATACCCAGCGTCCGGCTTTTCCCCCTCTTGTCACAGCATACATCTCAAGTACAAGTATCCTGGTTCTTAGGGTAGGATGTGCCAGTACTACCAGTACATAAGGGCATGTCTAAACTGGCAATTTACAGCCCTGCAACTTTCTTGCTTGAGGGTGTGAAAAAAAACACACACCTGAGCGCAAGTTTCAACGCCGTGGAGGTGGTTTTTGTAGAGCTGCGCCGCAACCACACAAGCCACGTTAAAGCACTGCCAGTGTAGCCTAGCCCGAAAACTAGCATGCTTACGTTAGCTATTTGGAGGTTGCTTCCACAGTTCTGGACTATACCGACTTGATTTTTGGGCAGATGCAAAGACTCATTCTTGACTATGTTGAAGTAACTTAATGGGTAATTGTTATCCCGGTGGATGCAAATATTTGCAGTAGCAAAGTTTTCGAATTAGTTACCAAGTACATGACAACAGCAGTGCAACAGGTAAAAACTTGAACAGTTAAAACAAATGCTAAAGTAGCTCCAAGCATCTTATGGTCAATGTGAGAACCGGGTAAATGAAGGTAAACGCTATCAAGAGAGGGCAGCCAGATTTATGCTGAAAAGTTAAGCCAACCCATCTACATTGCTCAGGGGATGAAAAATCCCTACTCCTGCATGATGTAGTTAATCTGACCTAACCTCCAGTGTACACAGTGCTAGATCGACGGAAGGATTCTTCTGTAAACCCTGCAGTGGTTCTCAAACTTTTGTACTGGTGACCCCTTTCACATAGCAAGCCTCTGAGTGTGACCCCCCTACTAACTTAAACACACTTTTTTATATATTTAACACCATTATAAATGCTGGAGGCAAAGCGGGGTTTGGGGTGGAGGCTGACAGCTCGTGGACTCTCCCCCCCCGCCCCGCCATGTAATAACCTCACAACCCCCCGAGGGATCCTGACCCCCAGTTTGAGAACCCCTGTACTACAGTGACAAGAGAACCCTCCCATCGTTGTAGTGAATGGCTACACAGATTAGCACTGCAGTTGTGCCACTGTCGCATTTCAAACAAACTAGTCCACTGTTACTCGGGGAGGTGGTGTTCCTCAGGTGATGGAAGAAACCTTCCGTCTATACTATGGGATAATACCAGTATAGACATACCCTATGACAACTAGTGCTAATTTAGAGCCCTTAGAAAAAGTGGCTGTTAAACAGTAAGCTAGTCTCACTCTCGACATGCATGGCCAGTACATATAGGGACAATTTTGTATCTCAAAAGGAGCTTAGTGTGAATGTATATCACTGGACGGACGCAGGAATTGACTGTTATCTTCTGCTTGCTCCACAGATTCAGGAACACACACACCAAACTCTCGGACCACAGAGCAGCAGTTTCATTGCTCAGTTGCAGAGAAACGCACGTAGAAAAGGAGGTCAAAAGGATGTACTTGCTTTACACCAATCCTTGCACTGGATTCTGTCAGATTTATGCACGTGTCAAATTGTAAACATAGGAGGTAAACAACATCAGAATGTATCGCGGTATCTATTTGATGCCAAATGTAGGTCTGTTTCAGCTACTGCCTATACACACTCTGCTGAAACAGTGAAATCAAAATGGCCTTGTTTTGCTGCCAGCAGTCACAACTTACAACTAGTAAAGTATTTTGCAATTAGAGAAGGTCAGTTTCTCTGGTTTTCTCTTCAGCAGTTTTCACTAGTCTCAAAATATTAAAAAACTGAAAGGAGAACTGATGCTTTAAGACATGTCCTCATTCAGATGGTGGCTGTTTAAAAAATACTCTGCATCATCAAAGAGCCAGATGTACCCCACAAAAGCCTAGCTCAGCACAGAACATGCCACAGTGCAATCCCCTTTACAACCTGCAGCTGCTGTATTTTCTAGCTCTCCAGCCTTTAGTGGTTATATTTGTGAAGCAGCAGTAAAAGTTAACAGGCAATGGAATGAGACACTCAACCATTAGCTCCTACCGCATGTTTCACATTACTGTTAGAATGTGCTGTTATCACAAGCAGATGGGTGTAGATGCTGCTCTGAAGGTAGGAATGTTTCCTTCCCCTTCCCCAGAAGTGTTGAACACTGCACTGTGCGACAGAGACAGTCACTCTCCCAGTGGAGGCCCATGTCTAATTCTGTTGAGCTCTATACAGAGGATCTTCTTCAATCAATTTTAATAATATGATTATGCAAATCAGAACTGTAAGGAGGTTTTTTTTTGTGACTCAAGTGTACACTGGGTGACTAACAGTAATCAAATGAAATCAATACTACCTGGCAGAAGACATGGTAAAAAGTAGCTTTGGCAGTAGGAAAGGTAATGCATCTGTAGTGAGCCAAGGCCAGCACTGGAAGCTGAGGCACTCCCAAATTCCAACACTCTGACAGATTTAAAACCCCTTAAGAACTCCTTCACAGGGGGATTGTCTGTAAAATGAGGCTACTTGTCTAACTCCCAGGGGTGAGAGTGATCAGTCAGTGTTTGAAGTAGCATTGTGAGCAGGATGGAAGTGGAAAGCCTTGATTAAAATCAACTTTTCCATTTGTACTTCAATTATTTTCTAAAAAAAAAAAAAGAGGTGCACTCTCACTGGTGGATATAGCCTCTAAAATATTTTGATTTACAAACTAAATAAAACCTTTACAGTAGGTTTGGCACATCTTTTTGCTACCTAGGAGGGTACACTATAATATACATTTATTTACGAATTATCCAGTTTCATATTTTCTGATTTTTATTAATTGTGCATATGTAGTATGTCAGAAAATGGTGAATGATGGGTGGAGTTATAACTATTCCTAAAATGAGAACTGAGCCAATCAGAGCTGAAGTAGGGAGAAGCGCTAAAATGGGATTATGAGACCCTAACAGGGGACTCAGTGGATGACCCTGATGAGATGTGATGGTGTCTCCTGGAGCCAAAAGCCGGGCTCCAACAAAATATAGGGCTAAATTAACAGGCATTTTCAGTCTCCGTAGTTTGAACATAAGTCCTTAAACAGAGCATAGTACAGGCACCTGGGGTATACTGAGCTAAGGATGGCCAAAGTAGGGTGGCCTTACTATTTGCAGGATCCTAAGCTATCATGCCATTCACAATCCACTTCACCCACAGCTTCCTCCTTCAGGCCTACTGAGCAGCAGATCAAAGGTACAGCTAAGGCCAGCCTGCAACCTGCAGAGCACATTCAGAACCTGAGCTGCGGCTTGTTTTGATTGTACCCTGACCACTAAAGCTGACTTACCTCTGCTTATCACAACCACCGACTTGCGCCAGCAAGACCAATCCTTCTCAAATCGCAGCACATTGCAACTTCCACTGATTTCACTTGTCTTTCCCTAGGAGAACAGAGGCCTTTTCCATACTGAACTTGGTGCGCAGAAAGGCTGCTCTTTACAGAGATTCCATCAATTTGTTTTGGAAACTAACAAAATTAAAATCAGGTTTTTTGAAAGAGTGGTATTTAAATAGCACTGTATGTCCAGAAGTTTTTCAAAATCTTAGTATAAGGAGTTTCTTTTGGGCAATCAAGGCGCAACAGGAAACTCAGGTTCCCCACTCCTACCTCTTTCATTCCTCCACGTATGTACCTCCCTGTTGCCTCTTCAGTTTTGCTGCCGCAGTCACTAATAAACCCAGAATACTCCACGAGTGCAGGAGACACTCGATGCAACTTACAAACAGTAAACTGACCCTACCCAAAATGCTGTTAGGTGTACAAGAACAATTCCAACTTTAATGGTTACCTGTAACAGCAGGTTCAAAGTTTTCAGATGGAAATGGGACTTCAAATTTATGGTTTATTTTGGTGAGCTGCAGATACAGAACCACCTTTGATTCTCCAGGTATTTAAACTCCCCAGGCTGGGTGAGAGGACCACAGATTAACAAATTTCAGAGTAACAGCCGTTTTAGTCTGTATTCGCAAAAAGAAAAGGAGTACTTGTGGCACCTTAGAGACTAACCAATTTATTTGAGCATAGCTGTAGCTCACGAAAGCTTACGCTCAAATAAATTGGTTAGTCTCTAAGGTGCCACAAGTACTCCTTTTCTTTTTACAGATTAACAAAGTTTCAGATCAGAGGATTGTGGGTATAATTTGGAGATGTAAGGTAAGGAACAGCCTTGTTTAGGTTAATTATGTGTGTTTCAGGTAGTGGACGCTTCACTGTAAAAGCGCGATTTGCTGCAGTACTGGGCACTGGAAGCCTTGTTAGTAGTGGGAGAAGAGTAAAGCATATTCAGAAACAACGTTTAAGAACAGAACTTCACAGTCCTTCCCATACCCTACTTGTACTCGGGAACATCATATCTTTCACACATCACAGCTATCAGGAAACCCCGGTGGAGAACCAGGCAGTTTTATAAGATCTCTACAAAGATATTTAATACTTTTAACTGAAAACTACATCCACTAAAAGAATGCCATGTACCTTCACCCCTATTGGATGCCTTGATTTTCACACCAAAGTTTGCCGGTGGCAGTGACATCGCAGCAAAACCAGAACACAAAATTTTGCATGAACTGAACTTTAAGACAGTTTATTCGGAAAGCCCCTTCTATTCTGGCTAGCGGGCAGCAATCAGCGAACAACCTGGATTGAAAGGTGTCTATTTGTACCTTCAGTTTGCTTTTTTCACTTATACCAGTGCATACAGCCAGCTCTAGATAAGGGTGTGTCAGCATTTGCTTCAAACTATGTGTTTGAGAAACTTATAACTAAGTTAGCTCCGGCTGAAGGCTGAAATTTGGCACTTAACATCTCAGTCTGGGAGTTGGTTTTTTTGTGGTTAACTTGCTCTCCTTCCCCAAAATTTTCCCTTTTAAAAAAAATTGGATGTCAGTAAAAGCATAAATCCTGTATTTCTTTCCCTTTTTAAGCCAGAGGAGTGAAAAATGCTCAACCAGGTTTTATCAAGTTGATAAAACTGCTATAAAAGGTTTTAGGAGCATGGTTCCAAAGAATGATGTTGCCACGCAAAAGTTCTGAAGTAATTAAGAACAAAGCTCTAGGCACCGCACCAAAGATGTGTGACGTTTAAGTTCAGTGCTTTGAAACTCTTGATAAACGCCAGGAAGAGAATATCCAGTGTTTGGCCCTTCTGCTAATCCATTAAAAACAAGCAGTAGTTAACCCCTCCTTGGCATTTGGGTGGTGTATAGAGGCTCTTTTGGGGGGGGTGGGGAATTAACACAGTAGTGCAAACACAGGACAACTGTCAATATTTAAGGCTGTTTTAGTCCTGGATATTTTTAGTAAAAGTCATGGACAGTAAACAAAAATTCACGGCCGTGACCTGTCCATGACTTTTACTATATATCCCAACTAAAACTTGGGCCGGAGTGCATGTGCGCACTCTGGGGTGTGTGCGTGCGTGCACGCACATGTGCTCAGGTGGGGGCAGTCTGGGACCCCCGCTGGTGCTGGGGGGCAGTCTGGGGCACCACAGGTGCTGGCTCCCTACCCGGCTCGGACTGGCATGTCCCTGCAGCTCCTAGGGGGAGGGGCAGTTAGATGGGCTCCGCACGCTGTTCTCACCACAAGCGCCGGCTCCACAGCTCCCGTTTGCCAGGAACTGCAGCCAATGGGAGCTGTGGGCGTGGTGCCTGTAGGCATCCCACAAAGGCCCCTGGCCCCTCCGCCTAGGAGCTGCAGGGACATGCGGATGAGAACCGGGGAGCCCCTGAGGTAAGCGCCACCCTGCATCCCAACCGCCTGCTCCAGCCCTCCCACACACCCAAACTTCTGATGCTGGCCAGGGGCTGCCCAGCTCAGGCAGCCCCTGAGCCAGCATCGGTTGCTGCAGAAGTCACAGAGGTCATGAAAAGTCACGGAATCCGTGACAGACACGCAGCCTTATCTATATGTGGTCTGTCTCTGGTGCCAAAGATGGTTCAGCTGAAATAGCTATTCTTTTGTAAGATTCCTTAGCGCAGAGGCTATCAAAGATGGCTCCAAACCAACTCTGGTGAGTTTTTGTTTTGTTGGGAAGGTGGGGGTGGGGAGAATGGGAACTAGAGGCTAAAAATTACCATTCTGAATTTAATCTCAGACCTGAAGTGGAATAGTCCCTCCTGAGTTATTGGTGCTATATGCTCCCCCCCATCACCAACAAGAGCCTCCTTCCCAGATAAGCTTTAATACATCTATCGCTGCCATAGTAGGGAGAAGACTTCATGCCACTGCATATTTGCAGAAGGTTCTCCAAAAGAACTTTATGGAACAGTATTCCTGGCAAGTTTTCCAAACCCTATGTGTCTGAAGCAATCTGACTTCATGTCAGCAGGGAAAAGGACTGGGGAAGGGAAAGTGGTGTCCATGAGAATCCTTGTGTGTATAATAATAAATGCTGTTTAGAACAGAGCTTCTCAAACGGTGGTCCACGGATCACCAGTGGTCCACGAGCTCCATTCAGGTGGTCCGCAGATAGTTTCCTCTAAGGTGTGCGCCTGGGTGGCCACCCACCTAATTAGTGGAGCCATGCAGGCATGTAAAGTGAGGTGGTGGCCTTGCGGGGAATAGGGGGTAAGTGGGCGGAATTTGGGATGTGCAAGGCTGCAGCAGCCAGAGAAAGAGGTGACTTTTCCCAGCTCCAGGGCTGTGGCTGTCACGGAGAGAATGCCCTCCTTCCCAGCCCAAGCTCTGTCGCTGAGGAGAGACCCCCCACTCCTTCCCAGCTCAGGGGCTGCTGCGGCGGGGGAGAGAGGGCACATCCATCGCATTAGAAAGGTAAGACTACTGATATTAAAATATGAGTTGTGTGCTTTTATTTGTAGAACAAAAAACATTAAGGTTTTTTTTGTATAGCACTTCTATCCAAAGCGCTTTACAATAGTTAGCTAACAGTACAAACATTTGGAAAGATCACTAAGTGGTCCGCTGAGACCCTCAGCAATTTTCAAGTGGTCCATGGAAAAAAAAAAAAGTTTGAGAGCCACTGGTTTAGAAGATGAAACAAAAGAAGTTGCAGTAGAAACAGAGGACAGACTTCTGCCTCTGGATCATTGCCTCCTTCCAAACAAGTGCCTTTGTTTGCATCAGAGGGCTGCTGATGCTGGGCCTGGCATTAGAAGTTGAGGGAGTCCTACTAGAAGAAGGCTGGTAAAGCTCCTGTGATTTTAGCATTATGCTGGAGCCTTTCAGCATCTGTCCTTTCACCTGAAGGCAGAGCAGAGAGTGGCAGCTGCTGGCTGGGTGCCCAGCTCTGAAGGCAGCGCAGAAGTAAAGGTGGCATGGACTATACAGTGCTGTAGGTAAAATGTGCACACTACGTCTCTTCCCCTCTCCCCCCCCTCCCCAAAAAGCTTCTCACACATACCCAAAATACATTCTGTGCCCCCCAGTTTGAGAAACTCTGTATATAAGCCACAAAGCCCACTAAAGGATTTGGTTGCAGGTGCTGGAAGAATTAAAATCAATCTAAGGGACCTTGTCATCCTGTCCACCTCTTTGTATGTAGGAACGTCTCCTGCAAGTCTGCTGCTGGTTGCATAAGACTTTCCTTGATGGGTACTGCAACCTAAGTACTTGTAATTGAGTCAGCTACTCATTATGCCTAGGTAAAAAGAAAAGGAGGACTTGTGACACCTTAGAGACTAACAAATTTATTTGAGCATAAGCTTTCGTGAGCTCCAGCTCACTTCATCAGATGCATGCAGTGGAAAATACAGTGGGGAGATTTTATATACACAGAAAACATGAAACAATGGGTGTTACCATACACACTCTAACAAGAGTTATCAGGTAAGGTGAGCTATTACCAGCAGGAGAGAAGAAAAGAAAAGAAAAAGAAAAGAAAAAAACCTTTTGTGGTGATAATCAAGGTGGGCCATTTCCAGCAGTTGACAAGAATGTGTGAGGAACAGTGGGGGCGGGGGGGGGGGGGGGGGGGGGGGGGAAATAAACATGGGGAAATAGTTTATGCCTAGGTAGTGGCCCATTAATTGCATCCTTCTCACTTTAACATGCTTCCAACAGACTGTAGAATCTATATTCATGTTGCCTATGGTGTTAATATAGATACCAACAGATTGAAAACCTGGGTTATTCACAGGTGACTGCCAGAAGCAGGCTACATTATATTTTAAAGCTATTTCTGTACACAATAGAGCTTCATTAATACGTAAATGATGCAGAAAGGCTTCATTTGCCAGCTCCCTAAAAGTGATCTTATGGTCAAATCACAGGTCTCAAAAGAAACATTCCAAGATTAACAAAGTAAAAAAGCTACATGGAAGAGCCAAGCGCAGTGAAAGACAAAGCCCAGCCCTCCTGTATTTCCATGTTGAAGTCTGCTTTGCCAGCTCTAGCTGGGCTCCAGCAAAGCCAACAGGATTTTCCTTTAAGGCAAAAGGAAAAGAAATTTCCCTGACTACTACTTTTAGAACAGTCTCTTCTCCCCCCCCCCACTCCCCCCGCCTTAAAGATTCATGTAACCCAACTTAGCTCTCTCTACCCACAGCATTTTATTTTAGACTGTGGAATACTGAAGTGAGGCTGAACTCATACATAGAGAAACTATGAAACAAGAGTATTTGTGATGTCAGGTTTGCCCATGAATGAGGTTTGCTGAAATGGCTTTAGACAGGAACTGCAAAACAAGTTAAAATTGTCCGGTGCTGCATAATGGGCATGGCAGGGAGAGGGGAGGAATAAAGAAAGATATTCTAACCAACCTTTAAAAAAATGCCTTCCCTTCTAAAATCCACTCAGTGAATTTGGGTTCCCTCTACTGAACTCTGGAGTACTATCACACACAAGCAGTCCAGGGTATTTGTGAGAACACGGAACTATTCATCTTGAGATGCTCTCTGTGACTCAAGCACACAGCTGATCTCCCAAAAGGAAAAGTTTTTGGAAGATTAGTTCAGTCCTATCCGCTGAATGCTCTCCAGGTCCTGGTACGTGGAGGCAATCAAACAGAATTATAGGCTGAAGTTTTCAGTTTACTTTTCTGTTCTCATAGGATACCTGGATCAGGGCACACGATGTCTCCAAGTTCATCGGTGTTGCAGAATGCATAGTACCAGCCCATCGGTGTTAACACATTATTTGGTCTCGCCTGAATAACTGGGACCAAACAACATTCTAACAGGACTACAGAACTGCACTATAGCCTCGGGTTGGGTCTGGAAACAGCTAAATACCATAGGAGTTACACATCCTAGGAGTAAGAGAACTGGCATGTATCCTGAACTTTGTCCTGGCCCTCTCAACATCCATGCCTAATTATGCATCGTGGCTTTGAAATGAGAATTTCTATGTTGGCCTGATTTAGTCCCCCAAAGCATATAACCTAAGGCCATGTCTACACTACAGGGTGCATAGCGGAACAGCTGTGGCATCATAGCTGTGCCAGCACAACCCCATAGCAAACAGGGATAGAAGGGGGTTTTTCCCCGTCACTGTTGGACCACCACCTCCCCGAGCAACCGTTGCTAGAAGAATGCTTCTGTCCATCTGTTCATCTCGTCTACACTGCGGGTTACGTCAGCATAGTGTCGCACCAGAGTATGGATTTTTCACACCCCTGAGCAACATCGACGTAATTTTTAAGTGAACACAGGAATAGCCACACTGGGTCAGACTAATGGTCCATGCCACTCATGATTTTATAGACCTGTAACATCCCCTGCTTTGTCGTCTCTTTTCCAAGCTGAAAAGTTCATCCTTTTAATCTCTCCTCATATGCAAATTGTCCCATACACCTAATCATTTCTGTTACCCTTCTCTGTACCTTTTCCAAGTCTAATATATCTTTTTTGTGATTGGGTGACCAGAACTGCATGCAGTACTGAAGGTGTAAGCCAGGCCTAAGAAATCAGGTTGGATTTCAACATGAATCACTCACTGATAAAAGGAAGTCTGTTAGCCAACAAGCTATAAGCCACATTTTAGACCTAGAAACTGCATAGATGTGTTTACCAAATTTACCTCCAAAGTGTCCTGTATTGCACGTCGAATTTAAAAAAGTGCCATCTGACAATGGCTAAGCAACTGGTAACAGACTTCTCTTATTAGGCAAAAAACATGCTAATTTTCCTCTTAGCACTCCTCCTCTGCTGCCTGTTTCATCCATCTTTTGTTATCTATCAACTCTAAATTGTAAGCTCTCTGGGGCCGGAACTGTCCTTCTACATGTATACCACAAGCACCAAGCATAAAGGGGCCTCAATCCCAGAAAGGGTTGTCTAGGTGTTACTGTAATATAACTAACAGCTGAAGGTCTTTATCTTTTACAGCTATTCCTGAAAAGGCTCAGCGCTACTAAACTAGAGCCTTACTAACTCCAGAATGTGCTCAAATGCCAATTCCTGAAAGTCTAAGTGTTCTGAGGTTTCTGCAGGAATGCCAGTGGGTGTTGCCAGCTATTAGAAATCAAGGGTCCCTGGTTAACAGTACGAGTCCTTGAAACCAAGACTAGAAAGTGCTAAAATAGACTAGTCAGACAAAATATTAAATTGCATCTTCTGGAACTGTGTTTTCCATTTCGGTTTGGGGAGAAGGCAAGCAACACACATTTCTTTCCTTGAACTTCACTCTGACTGCAGATTCCAAACTCTAGAGAACTCTATAGGATATCATGAAAATGCAGTTCCTATGCCAAGCTGTTTTGAGTCCTTGCACTTGTCAGTTATTTGTGACAAGGACTGTGATGGAGATTGCAAGTGGAAAACAGTTTCCTCTTCTCACACCACGACCACCACCACCACATGGGTTTTATTGGTAACTGTAGTGTGAGATCTAACATCCTATCACTGGAATAGCTAAATTTGAATTTTAAGAAACTTATCTCAAAATTAGCAATTCAAATGATACATATTAAGTCAGGGGTACTCAAACTGGGGGTCAGGAGCCCTCAGGGGGTCACAAGGCTCTTACATGGGGAGTCACGAGCTGTCAGCCTCCACCCAAAACCCCGCTTTGCCTCCAGGATTTATAATGGTGTTAAATATAAAAAAGTGTTTTTAATTGGGAGCGGAGGGGGGGTTGCACTCAGAGGCTTGCTACGTGAAAGCAGTCACTAGTACAAAAGTTTGAGAACCACTGCATTAAGTAAATCACCAAGGAGTTGAGGCTTGTCATGGGGATTTATAAGGAGCACTTTATTGTCTTATTTATAAAGGGCGTACACAAATACAGTCTTTCCAACCTCAAGTGTTCAAAAAAATCATTGTCAGGCCCCCCCGAAATTCTGATTTTTAAGTTTGAGGGTTTGTCATTGAATTTGGAGGGGACACTTGACTTTTTTAAAGCTTGTCTCCACAACCAAAGACTATCAGTATTCTTCAAAAATGAATGCGGAGATGTTTGTGCAATCTCTTGATTTCAGCCGCTGGAGCTTTAAGAAAAAACACCAAATATTGCAAGACGCTCAAACATGAGAGTTGGCAAGAAAGACTGCTCCACTTCTCCCTTAATTTACTAGGTGGAAGAATCTTGCCGTGCCCCGAAGGTCAGACTCAAGCTATTCATCTGTTTTGAAATTTAACAAATTAAAAACCTGAACAGACCTCAATCTAAGGAAAGCAGCTCAAACTTGAGTCCCAAAAATCTTGTGAGCTTTACACACTACAGCTACATTTAACCAAGTGCCAATTTCTTTGCTTCTGCACAAGAAAATGCAAGAACCGATAAAGCAATGTTACATCAAAAGTTTTCCAGCATAAAGCACGTTAAGCCACTCCACTGGCAGAACGCAGTGAAACAAACTTAAGTACAACTATACATACCATGGTAGAGATGACATACACTCCTAAAGCATTCCCATGCCAGAGCAGCCTTCAGCCTTTGCAATGCTCCTAATCATCTGCAAATCAGTGAAACACCCAGGGCTTGGTTTGCTACAACCTATAGCAAGCATTTGAAATATCAGACCCTCCCAGTGCTTAACGGGAAAAGGCATTCCCAGGAACTGTCCATTCTATTCACTGTTTCAAATTCCCCATCTCAGACAGGATTTAGAGAAAGATTTTTTTTTAAAAAAAAAGGACTGACTCCACCCTGACAGGGTGTGGTTTTCCTTTCTTACAGGCAGGAAGTCTTAGCAATAAAGCAGAAGATGACAGAACAGAGTGAGGCTAGATGTCTCTTGCACACCAATATTTGAAGTGGCTGGTGTTAGACTTGCCACATGCTTTAGGTAAATCCTACCTCAGCAGTGGTAGTATCGGTACTTCTCATAGTAATAAACACTGATTTAACTAGCTATTTATGGCATCCACTCAAAATCCAGTTCACAAAGCTCTAAGGTTATGTCAACACTACAGAGCCTATGTCTCCACAGCCTGCTAGTGTAGCTGCAGCACACAATGACGGGATATGCGCATGTCTGGAGAGGTCTGCAGTAGAAACACTGCAGCTGCACCACCGTAGTACTGTTCAGACGCTTACTACAGCTATGGAAGGGTAGTAAATCCACCTCTCCGAGAGATGGTAGCTAGGTCGATAGAAGGATTTGTCCATCAACCTAGTGCCGTCTACTCTGGGGCTTAGGTCAGCTTAACTTTGTCTCTCAGGCTGTGAATTTTTCACACCCCTGAGCATCGTAGCTAGACTGACCTAACTTTCTAGGGTCAGCCAGCCTGATGTTCTGCTGGTATAAGAACTCTGCATCCAGAACGTTAGCTACATCAGCAGAAGCCCTTTTCTGTCAGCATAGCTGTGTCTACACAGGGGGTTTTGTCGGCACAGCCATGTCACTAGAGGGCATGGTTTTTTTCATACCAACTGACAAAACTTAGATGAGCATAGCTATAAATATAGACCAGGTCTTAATGTTCAAATGGGGGTTGAGTTTATAGTTAACGTTGATTGCATCCTCTTATCAAGCTATGTGACCGAAGACAGGGTTGTGCCTCCAACGAGGTCAGTCTAAGGAACGGATAGAGGCCATGTTGGGACATCGCAGGAGTTGAGGTTCCTCCAAGGAAGTAGTTTAGGACAAACCCGGCAGCTAGCAGGCGTCCTCCCACAGACAGACAAAACTTCATTTTCGCCTGAGGTTCCCTGCATGCGGCTAGAAGGTAGGAGTGAAGCAGGTGAGGAAAACATGCTGCTGTGGGTAAGGAGGCAAGGCAATCAACTAGTTGACAACCAATCTCAGCCTTGAGACACTCAGGGGTTAAAAGGCTCTTCCTGTCTCACCAAGCACATCTCCATAAGCAGTACCATGCTAATGACCTGTGTCTTCCCACTCCCATCACACATGTCCCCAAAGCAACGGTCATCACCTCCCTTTCCCAAGCTCCTTTAAAGGCATCTGTAAAAGGAGAAGTGCCATTTACCTGACAGTGTCTCAAACCAGTGTCCCAATGTGACCACTATCCTCAACTTTCTGGGTCTGAACTGCTTGTGATGGCAAAACACTGCCTTTATTTCTCGCTCTTACAAGACTGGCAATACTTGGGGATTTTTATTTATTTAACAAAAACAACAACCAACTTTCCTTATTCCAGCCTCTTGTGTCATGAAGTTTTGCTTATGCAAAATGGCCACTATGTCCCATTGCTGTTACTGGTGCTAAAGCCAGCAAGATGGTCGTTTCATAGCCTGAGGCCAGAAGGGACTACCCAATCATCTAGTCCTGCGGTTCTCAAACTGTGGGTTGCAACCCCATTGTAATGGGCTCGCCAGGGCTGGTGTTAAACTTGCTGGGGCCCAGGCCGAAGCCTGAGCCCCACCACCCGGGGCCAAAGCCTGAGGGTTTCAGTTGTGGGTGATGGGCCTCAGGCTTTGGCCCCGCCCCCTCCCGGGGCGGTGAGGCTCAGGCTTCAGTCCCCTCTCCTGGGGCTGTGTAGTAATTTGTTGTCAGAAGGGGGTTGCGGTGCAATGAAGTTTGAGAACCCCGATCTACTCTGTCCTCCTGTATATCACAGACCACTAATCATCATCCAGCCATCCCGACACCAAGACCAACTATCAGAATTAAACCAAAGTATCGCAGCCCTCCAGACTAAATTATTGTGTGCACCACAGGCAGAGAACAGGAGGTATCAAAATGCACAAAGCCTGAGGCCCTTGCAATGGCAGGAAATTTAATTAGTGAGATACAAGATGATCATAGCAAGTGACCCACGTGGCCATGCCCCATGCTGCAGAGGAAGGTGGAAAATCTCCCTATGCCTACCCCAGATCCCTGCCAATCCCACCTGGGGGAAAATTCTTGCAACACAGAATACAGTTAGATCAGGTAGACCCCGACCAAGACAACAGCCAAGCACTTGAGAATTCTCAGTACCACCTTAGAGTGCCAACCCACCCCATTCAGTGTCCCATCTCTGCTTCCAAGGAAGGGGGGGGGGGGGGGGGGGGGGGGGGGGAAGACCCAGAATCTACAATCCTTAAATTCAGCTGACCCTAGTATTTTGACAGCACTTCTCCACTTTTTTTGTGGAGATCACTTAGAGGATTAACCTCAATTAGTGACATTATGCAAACCATCTTAATTAGTGAACTTGTGTATTTATTGGATCTATTTTGTTAAGAGAAAATATGCTTGGTGGATTTTCAGTTAAGAACATCTGGAAGATTTTGCTGTTGCGCTAGTGGTTGGCTAAATAATGGTTAAGCTAAAAATACTCGGGCAGATAAAAAAAAACATACAAAGGCTTTGACTGTAAGTCTGCACATACATATCAGACTAAGCAAAGAATCTGAAGTGTTTTCTTGTGCCAGTCTCTCCCTTTACTAGACAATCCCAGAGCCAACAAATAGGCTATGGGCAGAGCTACTAAAGGGATCTTTTAAACTAAAGGATCACCCGGAGTTTGAGATCTGCACATTTCAGCTTTCCAAAAGACACTTCAAACGCACCCTAACCTTTCCGAAGGATAGCGTATTGTTATGGCTGTCAAAGTTCTGACCTAGCCAATGAGATCTCCAAGGAACACCTTGGTGATGCACAAACAATGTTAGTGATTCAGTAGATTGAACCCTTCTGTGTAAGTCAGCACTGGCCCACTGGAGCTGCTTTCAGATGAGTGGGAGGAAAGGGGTCCTGTTTGTGTGCTTATCACAAGAGGCTACATCTCAAGGGTATCATCACAATCATAGAAATTAGGTCTCTGTGTATAGCAGATCATTCAGTCCATTCTACAAATGCAGGGATGGGAGGGGGAGAGTGTTTTAATGTTTAATATTCCAAGGCACCTTCTGCTAAAGATGGGACATTAGGTCTGATGTGCTAGCCAAATTCCAACTCTGCTAGTTTTGTTCTGCATCCTAGAGTTAAACTTACCATTTCAAATGGATACAGCATTCTCCTCCTGTCCTTAACTGTGGTGCTAATCTACACTAGAACATAAGATCGACCCAGCATGCCTCAGGGTGTGAAATAGCCACATCTTCGAGACACAGCTATGCTCCCTGCATAAACACTAGGTCAACAAAAGACTTCTTCCATCAACCTACCTACCAACTCTCACGGGATTACCTACCATGATGGGAGAGCCCCTCCTGCTGCTGTAATGTCTATGCTGAAGTGCTGCGGCGGCACAGGTGCGCCACTGTAGCAGTTTAAGAGTAGACACAGCCTGTTTAGTTCTACCCTGGAATCCCACAGTTATCGGTTATTGCAGAGGTGGCTAACGTGATCTTTAAATGAAGTATTATACCTCAGATACTGTGAGGTTCAAGCCCCTTGACACTAATGATAATAGGTACTATACAGCACTTCTGGAGTAGCTTCTTCTGCCAGGTTGAGGTCCTATGACAGCCACCACTTGGAGGCAATATCAAGGTCAGAGTTATAAACCAGCCACTGGAGCTTATTTATACTGAAAGCCTCTCCCTGAGTTAGAGAAACCAGTTATTTTGGTTTGTTTGGAAATCTTTCTATCATCAGTGTTCCTGTGCCAGTTCATTCAATTCTGAGGGGATTCAAGAGACAATCCATCTCCCTTATTACACACTGTCTAAGGATGGGTAGATTACACTTTGACCTTTGTGCTTCACTTGTTTTAACTGCTGGAATATACTTGGCACTCTTACTAGTTTTCATGAATCCTTTCACTTCCTTTCACTGTTTTACAGCCAAAGTACATTTATTTCAGAAGTTTTGCGGCTTTCTGCCTACAGTAAATACAGAGTCTGGCTCAGCAGAAATGCTGACTACCTCCAAAGGAGCAAATCCTGAGAGCTCACCAGCAATAGTCATGCAGATCTGCGGAATGCTCCAAGCGACAACTGATCACCATCCTACCAGCCACGTCCAAACTCAGAGGTACCCAAGTACATAAAGTCCAACAATGTTTTCTGTGACTGTCCCATAGCTGTCAGGGTGATGCTTTTTACTGCATGAACTCTCTTCTTGGGTCCACACTATAAGAAAATTTCAGCCATGTTTGAGGGCTTGGCTACACGGAAACTAACTTACATCTTCCATTAGGACTGTAAATCTCTGCAAGGACACTTATTTTTGAATGATTGTCCTATTTACCAAAACAGAATGCTTGTATTCAGAAATAAGCGTCTTTACACAGACTGGCCCTGAAATAACTGAAGGTATGAATTACAACTGATGTAGTTATTTTAGTTCCAGCTGCAATGTGGCTAAGACCATACACGTAACATAGGAATTACCATTTCTTGGTCAGACCCAAGGTCTATCTAGTGCAGTATCCTATAACTGGGGCCAGAACCAGAAGCTTCAGAAAAAGGTGCAAGAACCCTGCAGTAGGCAGATGTGGGATTATCTGTACCCCCACCCCACCTCTCATTCTAACAGGTTGGTTGAAGATTTGTTGGTTTGTGTTAAGCTGTGAAGAATGAGATTTAATATACCTTCCAAAAACATACATGAAAGCTTCAGTATAGAGCTGTGAATGTCTCTCTCACATCCACAGGATCGGTGCCGTGTCCCAGCTTTTCAGCAGTCTCTTGGAGGAGCCCCCTCAGTGTGCCAGACCCACAAAAGGTCCCACTCTTCTACAAGGGGAGACCACCCAGCCGCAACGTCTAAGACTTAGCATCTAGGCTCCACACCATGAACTCTGCCCAGCAAGGCCGACAAAGAGAGAGTCTCCTGTTCAGAGAATTTTTGTCCTCTTCAGAGATCAAAGCACCTCAGCAAACATATGCAGTGACACCAGGCAGCCTTTTCTAAACAGAGTAGGATTTATTAGTCAACTGGAACATAACACTGGGGATTCCTTAGGCTAGCACAAAGACATGGTCCATGCTGGCTAAAGCCCCCTTGAGCCACGTTTCTCTAGGAATCACTTGGTTTCCTTTCTCTCTGCCCCTCAGTCGTCAGTCCCAGGTGAGAGCTACTGTATCTCTCCAAAGCTCTGCTCTTACCCTAGCCTCCTGTAACCTCTCAGCCCATTGTCTTCCTCCTGCAGGCCCATGCTCAGTTCACATGTTCCACCTGCCCAAGTTTCCTGTTGATAGGTGTCAACTGTTCAGACTTTGGTGTTCCAATTGTCTTCCCAGAACCTCCACTGATATAGGTTGGTTTCAGCCAGTCCTAGAAAACCCATTTATACCACCCCAGACAGTTCCATGACATAAACCCTTCATTATCTCCAGTTGTGCTCCAGGATAGCATTTTAACCCTTCTATATTCAATAGGTAGCAATCCTAAGTCAAGTAAGTCTGTGCCATGCTTGAGAAAAGGTGGGTGAGGTAGTATCTTTTATTGGACCGACTTCTGATCACAAGACAGACAAGCTTTCAAGCTTACACAGAGCTCTTCAGCCCTGCATTCTGCCATGCGTATCATTCATAAAAATATGACAAAAGTCCCACTTTCATCAGAGCAAATACCCTAGAGACTTCTAGGCCCCCCAGCTAACATACTGTGATCTTTTGTTTGCAGTGTTGCTGTAGTCATGCTAGTCCTAGGAGTCATGGTGGGGGAGGTAATATCTTTTATTGGACCAACTTCTGCTGGTGAAAGAGACACACTTTTGAGCTACACAGAGCTCTTCTTCAGCTTTTTGGATGCCCAATTTGAGACACGCAAGACCTGATTTTTCAGCGTACTTAGCGTAATATAACACTTTGCAGGTTCAAAGCACAGCTCCCAGTGACTTCAGTTGCACCAGTGAGCGCTTACCATTTCTGCAAATCACACCCCCAGGTATCAATTCAGGCACCCAGAAAGTGAGAAATAATTAATTAGTGACCAGCTGTGAAAAGTTTGATTTCAGTGATACACCCAGCATCACATAGGAACTCAGTGGCAGAGGTAGGAATAGAATAGAGTTCCCCAAGGCAGCATTCAACAGCCTTAACCATGAGATCATCTTCTCTCTTCCTGCAGTCCCATCTCATTTGCTATACACCTTCTGACTGCTGCAACAAATGAGGCAGGAGTCCTACAGACACTCTCTCCATTACACAACCCTGATTCACCCCAAAGCAGGTTCATCCTGTATCTCCCTGCAGTATTTTTCTTATAAGCCTATTAGTCTCACTTCCATCCCTGTTTTTTCATTATTCATTGACCTCATACATACTCTTGTTTTCTGGACTTAGTGGTTCCTCTCCTTGGTTAAGGAGGCAGGCCTTTGGGTTTGGGTGAGCCTAAATCCACATCTTCCCAGGATATAAATAGGCTTGTGCACCGAATGAACCCAGGATCCTGTGGGAAGAATTCTGATCATATAATTAGAGTATAATGCATTCACACAAAGGGGTCAAATTCAGGTTGTACAAGCAACCTTCTTGTAGATTTGTCTATGATTTCCTAGGTTTTTAAAAAAGCAAACTGGAAAAAACCCACTTGCTTCATCAGCTGGGCTGGAACATTTAGATTCACCCCTAAGTCCTCTGCCACTTGAACTAATGGAGTGACTGACAGCAGTAACAGATTGTCTTCCTGTATGTGGACAGGGGTTAGAGAGGGTTTCACAGATATTTCCTGACAGCAGAGGAATGGTGAAACTCAGGACTCTTCGGTTCCAATCCAAGCTCTGGAGGGGAGTGTGCTTGTTTTAGTGGACACACATTCTTTTGCCCATTTCCCCGCAAATCTGTACCACCTCTTCCCCACCCATGGCTCCTCATCTCAATCCCCTCACCTAGCCAGTCCCAGTCTCCACTCCTCGTCCATCCAGTCCTAGACTCCCAGTCTCCCCATTCCTCGCTTCTCACTCCCCGCCCAACTCCATCAAATAGCCTCTGCATTTCCCCTTCCCCCAGCTTCTTGTCCCAATCTCTTTGCCCAGCCAGTCCCAGTTCTCTCCTGCACTCAGGCTCCCCATCGGATTTCGGTCTCTCCACACCCACCATCTGGCTCCTAATCCCAGATTCTTTGCCCAACTAATCCTCTTCTCCCTTCCCCTCCCAACTCTTTGCCCCAAATTACTCCTGCCCCAACTCCCCAGGTCTTGTCCCTTCTGCACATGATTCAGGCAGTTTCCTCCTCCGTGCCAACTGGGCCCAGTGGGGGTGGGGAATGAGAGGACAGGAGAGACAGGTTCCCAGATATTAGTTCTGGTGCACAGACCCAGCACAGTTCAGAACAGCAAGGAATTGCAATTGCAGAGAAAGTCCTGTTCAGCCCTGGGCTGGAGCACAGAATCATAGAAATGTAGGATTGGAAGGGACCTCAACAGGTCATCTAGTCCAGTCCCCTGCACTTAGACAAGGGGCTAAGTATTATCTCTAGACCAGCCCTGACAGGTGTGTGTAACCTGTTCTTAAAAACCTCCAGTGATGGAGACTTCACAACCTCCCCAAGTAATTTTTTCTGGTGCTTAATTGCCCTTAGAGTTAGGAAGTTTTTCTAACAAGCCTCCCTTACTGCAATTTAAGCCGATTATTTCTTGTCCTGTCCTCAGTGAATACAGAGAACAATTCTCTAACAACCTTTTACATACTTGAAGACTTTTGTCCCCCCTCAGTCTTCTCCAGACTATACAAATCAGTTTTTTCAATCTTCCTCATAGGTCATGTTTTCTAGACCTTTACTTCAGAAGAGAGCAACAAAAATGATTTTCTCCAGTTTGTCTTTGTCTTTCCTAACATGTGGTGCCCAGAACAGGACACTGTACTCCAGTTGAGACCTTATCAGTGCTGAGCAGAGTGGAAGATTTCTTCTTCTGTCTTACAACGCTCCTGCTAATGCATCCCAGAATGATGATCACTTTTCTGCAACAGTATTACATTGCTGACTCATATTTAGTTTGTGATCCACTATAATCCACAGATCTTTTTCTGAAATATTCCTTCCTTGGCAACCATTTCCCATTTTGTATTTGTGCAATTTTATTATTCCTTCCTAAGTCATCGACACCCCCACAATATACCTTTCCAAGATCCTCTTACACATGCCTATCACAACATGTAGTGTACACCTCATCCAGTGCACTAAGTGTCCCAACAACAACTATGCGGGTGAAACCAGACAACCACTATGCTGTCAAATGAACTCGCATAGAAAAATTATAAAAAAGACAAAAATCACCATATCACTAGGGGGTGAACACTTTTCTCAAAGCGATAACTCTATATCTGACCTCTCAGTCCTCATCCTCAAAGGAAACGTTCACAACACCTTCTAAAGATGAGCCTGGGAGATTAAATTCATAATTTTGCTAGATACTGAAAGTCATGGACTGAATGGAGACCCTGGGTTTATTACAACAATCTATAACCCACAAACTCCCTCAGCTTTCCACCCATGACTGGAGAGGTAATAATGGGCTACTTCAACTTCATTGGTTCCTTGAAATGCATGTTAACTACTTATGCTAAACAATCTGTTCTACCTTGTGTGACACAGAGTACATTTCCCAGACCTGAAAAAGAGCTCTGTGTAAGCTCAAAAGCTTGTCTCTCTCACCAAAAGAAGTTGGTCCAATAAAAGATATCACCTCACCCACTTTGTCTTCCTAATATCCTAGACAACACAGCTACAACACTTCATACAGAGATTGCACACAAGTTTCAGCTGCCTTAGATCTGGTCGACGCTACAGACAAAATATAACTCCACTGCTCAGGGGTATGAAAAATCCACACCTCTGAGCAACTGAGGCATGGTCTACACTACTGAATTAGGTCAACAAAAGACAGCTTATGTTGACCTAACTCTGTAAGAATACACTCAAATGTAGCTCCCACCAATGTAACTCATCCACTACACTGACTTAACTCTAGCTCTGCAAGATGCATAGCACTTAGGTCGATGTAGTTAGGTCAATGCAGCGTTAGTGCAGACACTGTATTGCTCACATCGACCGTTACTGCCTTTCAGAAGCCGTCCCACAATGACAGTTAAATCAGTGCAAGCACTCCTGGTGAAGACGTGCACCATTGGCACAGAGCATGATGTGGACATGCAAAAGCAATTTAATTATTGCACAGACGTACAGACTGCAGCTTACATCAACTAAATTTTGTAGCGTAGATTTGCCTACAGTTATACTGACCTAACTCCGTGTAGACAGTGCTATGTTGACAGGAGAGCTTCTCCTGCCAACTCTCAGGGAGGTGGATTAACTATGCTGATGGGAGTGCTCTCCCCCATCGGTGTCGGAGCATCTTCACTTAAGCTTTACAGCTGCATCGGTGCAACTGAGCCAATGCAGCATTTTAAGTGTAGACCTGCCCTTAGTGTCCACTTTGTAGTTGAGTATTTTTTTGTTCTCTAACCAAAGTTGCTCCTAAAAGCTTAATCTTTGCCAATCACAAACAAATCTAATGTAGTCAAAATGGCAAATTTTAAAAAAGTCCTTAAACTCTTAGCTTCAGTGTCTTGTGGTAATGAGTTCCACATGTGGTTATGCATTGCATTTCTTGGTTTTAAAATTAATGCCTCTCAATATCACATATTATGAAAATAAATACAAGTGCACGACAAATTCCAAATACCATATATTATTCTGTACCACAATCATGTCATTTTCATCCTATCTGAACTAAGTCCCAATCTTTTCCTTCCCCGTTCACTAGAGAACTTGGTTGCAACCTTCTGAAGAAATTTGTGGCGTTTAGATGTTGCTTGTAATTATTAGAATTGGGAGCACTGGCTGTTGGGAGTTTGAAAGGAAAGGAGGGGAGAGGAGTTGAGAGGCTGGGAGAGAGCTACAGAGTGTGCAGCAGCAGCTTGGTAAAGAGGATTCCACTTTGAAAATAAAGCCCTGTTGAAGCTTGTTAGTACCTTGCCTGGTTGATACAACATTTTGGCGACGAGGATGGATCTTCTGCCTCTGAACCCACCTGCACCCTTTCTGCAAAGCCCAGGTAAGCCTCCAATTGCTTTTGCTACCTGGATCCATATGTTTGAGACTTATCTGCTTGCAATCACTGCTACAGAGATTTCTGAAGTAAGAAAGCGTACTCTGCTAATCCACTGCCTTGGAGCAGAAGGGCAGCATATATTTTACACTTTTCTCCTTGCAGATGATAAATATAAGACTGCAATCACTGCATTAAAGAATTTGTGTGCCAAAAGTGAATGTAGTAGCTAATTGCTACAGATTTCGCCAGTGTGAGCAGAAACCAGGGGAAACTATAATGCAGTATATTGCTTCCCTGAGGAGTTTGATTGTAAGTTGTGACTTTGGGAATATGGCAGATGAGATGATTAGAGACCAGCTCATTGAGAAAACAACCATGCTTCATGTAAGAGAACACTTAGTTCTAGAACCACAATTTACACTAGAAATAGCAATAACCATTGCTACTCAGATTGAGTCAGCTACAGCTGAAGCCAAAATAATGAGCATGGATACAGGAGGCACAGTCCGGACTGTGACTCCTTTGCAGAAAAGTTCACTACCACTGCAGACACACAACTGCAAGAGGAAAAATAATGAAAAACCACCAAATCAGCAAATTCAAAATACAGTAAAAGCATGCTTTCGCTATGGATCCCCACAACACCTTGCAAGCTACACAGGATGTTCGGCAAAAGTAGCTCAGTGCAATCATTGCAAAAAGATTGGACATTTTGCTAAAGTATGTCACAATAGCCAGTTCAATCAACAGGTGCATGCAGTTACAATACCAGATGTTACTGTGCCAAGCATGGACAAAAATCACTACTGCACATATTCCAGAACAGATAAAGTGTACTGTAAATGTTTCCGCCATACCCTCAGGCAAACTACGCTCTATTCAGCTAATGTCGGACACTGGCTCAGCAATACCTACACTACCCGATTCCATCTATCTGCGTTACTTTAAAGATGTGCCTCTTACTGAACCCAAGCTTCACTTGGTGTGCTATTTGAAAAACCATATTCCAGTACACGGCCGCCTGCCAGTAATAGTTACTTTTGGTGATTGCTGTGTAACTGCAGAGTTCTACATTGTCCACAAACGCACTCCTATACTTGGCAGAGATTTATTGGCTGCTTTAAATCTCAGGATAGTTAATGGACGAATTGATCTTCCTCAGCAAAGCACTCTTGTGGTACACACACCAGTTTCAGCTGGGACCCAACACCAGGTTGAGGAGAAACTCAGCTGTTCTTATGGGTTTCTGCATAAAGTTAAAATGCGGACTAATGTGATGCCTGTACAACAGAAGTTATGGAGCTTACCATTTTCAGTCAGGGAAGCTGTTTCAAAGGAACTTAGAAAACTTGTTCAAAAGGACATTACTGAAGAGATCCGACTCCTCAGAATGGGTTTCACCTATAGTAGTGACGCAGAAGAAGGGTGGAGGCATTCGCCTTTGTATGGACTTAAGGGAGCCAAATAAAGCTATTGTGATTGACAGCCATCCTCTTCCTCACATAGAAGAAGTATTTGCAGAACACCATGGAGCAAAGATGTTTTCTACTCTTGATTTGCAGCGCGCATACTACCAGGTTATGTTGCATGAAGATAGCAGAGACCTCACAGCATTTACTACACGAGGGACTATTTCGTTTTAAATATGTTCCATACGGTTTCGCATCTGCCCCAAGTGCCTTTCAAAACAGATGATGTAATTGATTCTGAAGAATCTGGATGATATTATCGTGTTTGGAAATACTTCTGAGGAGCATGACAATAACCTGCAGTCTGTACTAAACTGCATCAGCACAGCAGGCCTCCAGCTCAGTAGGTGCAAATGCAAATTTAGACAAACTGACCTCTCCTTTCTGGGGCATACAATTTCACAGGCTGGACTAAAACCTGATCCAGATCATATTTTGGCAATTTCAAATGCTTCAACAGATTTGCAAACCTTACGTTCCTTCTTGGGTCTTACCTCCTGGTATGCAAAATTCATTCCCAGTTATGCTTCTGTCATTGAACCGTTACAGGAATTACTACGGAGAAGTTCAACCTTAGTGTGGACAACAGATGCACAAGCTAGTTTCAAAACGGTGAAAGACTTGATTGTACATAGTCCAGTACTTACACTATTCACTCCTGCATTGCCCACAATTGTAACTACCGATGCTTCTGATTATGGACTTGGGGCTGTGCTCACATAACTATATGAGGACAACACAGAGAGGACCGTTGCATTTGCTTCAAGGACACTAATGCTGAGAGAAAATATTCTACAGTCAAAAAAGAAGCACCTGCTTGTGTCTGGGCTACTGAAAAAAGGAGAACTTACCTGTGGGGCCGCACGTTCAAGTTGTGCACAGACCACAGCCCTTTGACGATGTTGCTCACCCCGAAAGGACTGGGAACAGCAGGATACCATGTTGCTCAATGGTCTGCAAGACTACTCTCTTTCAGTTATGAACTGGAATATAAGCCTGGAAACCAGAACGTGGTGGCTGATTGCCTCTCTCACCTGCCTTTGCCTTCACCAGATGGTCCACCAGAGGATGAGCATGTAGTGGTTGCGCTTATTACAAGCGCTCTCACTGCAGTTACAAGAAACCAAATTTCAAGCTGCTTGTTCAGTGTGTCCAATTCAACAAAAACTACAGGAATTTATAAAAAAAAAAAAAAAAAAAAAAAAAGAGATGGCCCAGTCACTCTAAAAACCTTGACCCAGTTTTGCTGCCCTAATTTAGAGTTTGGGATGAACTTTGTTTGATGGCTGTGTGCTACGAGGTACACAGCGGCTCCTTGTGCCAGAAGAATTACAGTCAAAACTCATACACCTGGCACATGATACTCAAGGAACTGTCCAAACCAAACGACTATGGGATCTGTATCGGTGACCAGGGATGGACTCTCAAACTGAAGCACTCATAAAATCCTGCGTCACTTGCCAAATGCATGATAAGACAGCAGTGACGTGTACCCCTCCATTACAGCCTGTTCCTCTTCCTGAATCTGCATGGGAAAAAGTGGCGATTGACATTGTAGGACCCTTTGATACTGCTCCAATTGACTGCCGTTATGCCATCACTTTAATAGACTATTTCAGTAAATAGCCTGAGGTAGAGTTTACATCGCAATTACTGTAGCAGAAGAGATTTAAGTTCCTCTCTTCAGTTTTTAGCAGGGAAGGTAACCCTAAAGAACTGGTTTCAGATCGTGGTAGTCAATTTACTTCCCTGGAGTTTGAAACTTTTCTAGCACAGAGGAACATCCCTATAATACCATCAAGCCAATGGGGAAATCAAACGGTTTAACAGAAGTTTACAAACGGCTAAACTGGAAGGGCGATTGTGGACAGCCTTCTCTACTGATTTCTTGCAAGCATACCGGGCTACACGACATGCCACAACGCAAAGATCACCCGCAGAGTTACTTCATGGGAAACAGATGAATACTAAACTGAACATTGCTGGATTGTCAAAGGCACGATCTGATGCCCCAAACAAGGATGATGTGAGAAAAAAAGTTGAACAGAACCAAGCAAAGTCTAAGGCTTTCACAGACAAGCGGCGGGTGCGAAGGAACCAAAGTTTGAGTGTGGTTCCTTTGTTAGGGTACAAAAAGCTGGAATTTTACACAAAGGGGACCATAAATTCACAACTCCTCTTAAAATCATAGATAAGAAGGGACCTTACACCTATCAACTTTCTGATAGGTGGGTATGGAATGCTTCTTATCTTGCACCTGCCTACGCACCAAGAGAAGATTATGCCAACACCTAGTCTGCACTGGATGACTTCACCATAGTACCAACACAACAAGACATTGCACTGGAACCGGGGCTTGCGAGACGGCCTGTCAGACCCAGACGACCATCTGTCTGGACTAGAAGCTATGTTATGTAGTCTCTGCAGTGTTTTCAGTGTAATATTTCTGCCAACAGTATAGTGTCTTGTTTCATATTTGTTCCTATGGTTAGAACAATAATGTTTATTTTAATTTTGGGAGAGTTTCTTAAGAGAGGAGGGAATGTGGTGTTTAGATGTTGCTTGTAATTATTAGAATTGGGAGCACTGGCTGTTGGGAGTCTGAAAGGACAGGAAACAGGAAGGAAGGGGGAGGAGTTGAGAGGCTGGGAGAGAGCTACAGAGGGTGCAGCAGCAGCTTGGTAAAGAGGCTTCCACTCTGAAAATAAAGTCCTGGTGAAGCTTGTTAGTACCTTGCCTGGTTGATACAACAAAATTGCATATCACCAAGGAGATTTTTCCATGTGACTAAGTTAGATTGCCTGCTAGAATTGTTTCTGCATCTCCTTCCTTGTCAATACATTTCATATTGCAGTCTAACTGATGCTTCTATATGTACTTAAGGGTGATCATGATGGTGGTTTGATTTCTTGAGCAGGGTTGTATTTTCAAGATGTGTTTTTTCTCCTAGAAAAACAGAAAAACGTTCACCTTCATTTTAACTTTCATGTCACACAGACATTTTATATAAACAGTTCTACATGAAAATGATTAGCTTAGCTTATTTTTCAGTCCTTGGAGTGTTGAATCCATTAGTTTCTCCATCTAAAATGTAATAAATGTGAAGGCTGCTGATCAATATCGGAAGTGAGTGATTAGACAGGATGAATGTCTGAATCAACACATCTCATGCTGTAGTCAGGGGAAAGCATTTCTTTACTTCAGTTCATTTAAACTGTAAACATTGTCAAGACTTAGGTAGCAAGATAAAAAGGATTCCTGCTTCTCCAGCTCCAGAAAATGTGTGTGTAAATTCTACAGTGTCACGGTATACTATTGAATGATACTGTCTACTGAAGTGGGAAATCAGAGCATGAATTTGATCCTGCAAGTGAGAGGTCTTTTCAATGACTGCAAGGGCAGTGTTGTTGCAAAAACAAACTCCTGTCCCAGGCCTTCCTGCAACCATACAGTAGTTTTAATCAAGAGCATTTTTGGGGAGTCAAAAAGATGTGCAAAGATCAATGACTGTCATAAGAACAACTGAAAGGCAAATAACTGAACTGAAAGTTTGGAATTTAACCTAACCTCACCTTCAAATGTAGCACAAGATGGGTTATTTAATAAGGAAAGATTGAAGTACTTTCTCCGGAATATAATTTCTTCACACACCACAACCTGCAGGTTTATTAAAACCAGATGCTGCAAGTGACTAAAGAGGAAATATTAAAAGTCAGAGCTAGAAGAATCAACACTGGCATTAATGCAAAATGGTTGGTCATAGATGAGAAACAGCTAATGTTACAAGCATATACATGGGGAGAGGAAACATTCCTATTTTGTACTATTGCTTCTCCGGCAGCAAACAAACTACAAAGTGTCAGTGTCTGAAGATGTGAGCATATCACAAGGTCTTTAAATTTACTCAGACAAAACTTCTCAGATGAAATCATCCTGAACATGAGACAGGTTCTCAGCCATTTTTCTAAGAAGGGTTAAATAATACCATCAAAACAGTTTTAATGCATGTTTTGGAAGTTCAGGAGCTTACCTGCTGTGGGACTGAAGAGGACTGATGCCTGAACTTCCCAATGACTATAGAATTCTCAGAATATATCTACATTTCCATCCTCCCAGCTTCCATAAGTATCAATATTTGCACTGAGGACTGATCAAAATACAGCACACACTCAGCATGAGGGGCTCTGCAGAGAAGTTTGTAAAAGCAACTGAAGGCTTCAAACAGACTTGATGGAGTACAGGCTGGTAACACTTGCTACGGCATTGGTAAAATCTAGATCGACCTAGTAAGAACTGGACCACCACAAGGACAGGAGAGGAGCAAGAGAACCTTTCTTCCACTTGCTCCTATGATCCTAAACACAAAGATAATCTGATGAGCCCAAAATAGGAAGAGGCCATTGAAACATAGCTGCTGGAATCCAAGCCTGATGTCATCCCTTCTCCTAGCATTTAACTGGAGATCCAGATATCTACCCAAATCTGTTTGCCAAGGAGGTTGTCACATTTTGTTGCCATCCAAATGGTGGAAGATTGTGAAGTCACTCAAGACAAGATAGTTGCATTCAAGTGTCAGCTTTTTACAAGATTCGAACCCTTATGCAACCAACTCAACATCCATCATATTTGGATGGGTGTGGATGATATTCAGAATTAAATTAAGTGTTGAAAAAAGCAAATAAGCAACAAAAGCTGTAGGTCTAGCCAGTCAAACTGGGGAGTGTTAGGTTTTCTTCAGCATTTCAACCTTTCCATTTTGAAAATGTGCCATTTGTTTCATGAATATGAGTATGACGTAAGCACACAGCATGCAGTTGAAACAAGACAGCCCGTTTTCACTCACATGGGATTCTCCTCAACAAGAAAGTCCAACCAGACTTTAAATGGTTTAAACCCAAAAATTCAGATTGCCACATAATGTGTTTGAGCAAAGGTCATTAAAATTTCTTGATGGGAAGAATCCCATCTAGATGTGTAGTAGGTCATAAGATGCCTGTCTATGCTGGTCAAGGAAGCCATTCTAGCAACCAAATATGCATCTAGTACCATTTCAACTTTACAAGGGCCCTAGTTCATGGCATTTTAAAGCTGCTTCATATGCTGTAATGAGATTTTATAGGTGTTAGTCTGTATTCGCAAAAAGAAAAGGAGTACTTGTGGCACCTTAGAGACTAACCAATTTATTTGAGCATGAGCTTTCGTGAGCTACAGCTCACTTCATCGGATGCATCCGATGAAGTGAGCTGTAGCTCACGAAAGCTCATGCTCAAATAAATTGGTTAGTCTCTAAGGTGCCACAAGTACTCCTTTTCTTTTTGAGATTTTATAGTGCATCCTCTCGTCCTTAAGATCCTACTCAGTTCCTCGCTACTGTATCTAGGCTTGAGTGGCTACCTTGCATTAGTAAAGCTGATAAAAGGCAATGGAATGCACAGAATGTAGCTTCAAAAGGGTACAATATGGTCATAGGGCAACACCCTACAGATCAGAACACTAGTTTTGTTAACTGACACTATGATCTCTAAAGAAATAACCTTAGCTTGGGGGGTTAAAATACTGAATACAGCTCAAGAGCATTTCCAGACACTACAAGTACCCACATTTAGAAGGATAGCATGTGACTTGTAACATTAAGAGTCTTGCGCTAGCACAGGTCATTTCCTGGATTATTTCTGCGAAGGTTTTCCTGACTCTCCCTCTTCACCAGAAGAGTTTTAACAAGTGCAGAAGTGACCAGATTGAGGTGTTTTCTCACACTTGTTTAAGTACCCAAAATAACTGTGCTTTAAACAGCTTTTTTTTTTTTTTTTTTTTTTGGGGGGGGGGGGGGGGAGAAAAGCTCAAAACAATTTATATTCAGCCTTTGAGTATTAATGTTACATAGAGAATACTATGAAGGGAAAGCGATCTAGTGGCAGGAGCACACAAATAATAGACAGGGCTCAGATTCTGTTCCCAGCTCTGCCACTTACTTTCTATAGGACCTTGGGCAAGTCACTTAACCTGTTTCTCAGTTTCCCCATCTGAAAGGAAGATCTCTATTTTACAGGGATGTCATGAGGTTTGTTTGTAAAATGCTTTTAGGTCAGAATGAAATGACCTATTAGTGCAGAATGTAAAGTGAAATATTACTTGATTTGAGTTTGGAATTACTTTAGAATTCCAGACTAGCAGGAAACGTTAGTTTCTAAACACGTTAACACCCTGGTCACTAATGAGGAGCATCTGCATATTTCATTGGGAAACTCTGCTGCCACCTTCTGAAATAATGGTTACTGCAGGTATCTACACAATAACTTGCCATAACTGTGGGAAAACATCACAAGCCTGAGGCATAATTGTTTCCCTTTTCCTGGTCACTTAGATGCCATGGTCAACAGGGTCTTCACTATTGCTCTGAACAGCACATACGCTAGTATTAAAGAGACAAGATGGGTAAGGCAATACCTTTTATTGGACCAGTGTTCCAGCTTACACAGAGCTCTTCTTCAGGTCTGGGAAAGGTACTAAGAGTGTCATAGCTAAATACAAGTAAAGTTTGATCTCTTTCACCCTCCCACCCCAAAACACTGGGCTAATTTGACAGC
Organism: Chelonia mydas; assembly: GCF_015237465.2. Taxonomy (NCBI): domain Eukaryota; kingdom Metazoa; phylum Chordata; order Testudines; family Cheloniidae; genus Chelonia; species Chelonia mydas. The sequence continues at coordinate 258,182,246 of NC_057850.1, forward strand.
ATTAAAAGCCAAGACTTTCCATCCCAAGTCAGTGCTAAGTTAGGTTTGCTTAAGTTCACCACTTAAACAGCCACCCTACCTTTGTGGGAGTTACACCCTTAGTTTTTTTTCCCTGTTTTTTTTTTTTTTTTTTTTTTTAAAGGCATGGGGAGTTACAGTAACAGGTTACAACACAGATGAAGTACAGTGCTCTTGTAGGATTATACAGTTTTAAGACATCTTGGCATTAATTGACTGTCCTGTTGGCAGTTTCAGCAAAAAGGCACAAAGACTAAGCTATCCTCTGACCCTTAGAAGTGGTCTCTAGGTGTTTGGTGACATTGGTGAAGCAGTGTGGAGAGACTTGTACTGCTGCTGTACTTGGTCTAGAGGACTGCAGTCTCCAGGGCTATCAAGTTGGCACCTTTCACTAGCACTAGCCACACAAAGAAAGAAAACATGTCTTTTCTGAAACTGAACTGCAAGCCTGAGTCTAGAGTTTATCTAGAGAGACCATGAAAAATGGAAGTCATAGTACAAATCTAATGCTGTATTCTAAAGAAGACCCTTCTAAAACTACTACATAGACAAGGCACACACCTCTATGAGCAGTCATGGTTTTATGAAAATGCTGAATCGGGTATTTACAATAATTAGGTCAATCTACCTCATTAACTCAAACATACAGACTTGCAAGAATAGTGGCACAGTTTCCAGCTCTTTCATTAAACCCAATTAGGAAAATTATTAGTTGCAAGTGTTAGCTAGCACCATACTCTTGGGAAGTACCAGTTTCAAGAGCATAAGGCACTTCACAGGGAAAGAAAAAAACCACCCTCCCCCCCATTAGAAAGGTGTAACATTCACATGGCATTTCAGCCACATATAAGGTATTGTAATCTAAACAGGTAAGGGTCCCATGCAGTCTCCTGTACCATCACAGATTACTTCCATTGCAGGCATGTGACAGCTCTTAGCTGTGATTTTGCTATGCATCTACTTGTTGCTTTGTTGTGTCCAAGCATCTGTCCAAGTCCCATTCACCTGGGAGACAGACTCCCACAAGCAAGGTTCATTTAAAGGAAGATTTTTAGCTCTTTCCATTTTGCAAGAACAGGTTTGGGGGGCTTTAGGTCACTCATCCCCACCAGTGGGTCATTCATAGGGCCCCAGCTGGGAGTGCAGCCATGGAGCAAGCCTGGCCAGGACCAGATCAGGCTTGAGAGCAGCCTGGGGCATATGAGGGCAGTGAGAAATAGGCTTCGTGCACTGGAGAGAGAGTGGGGACAGCCTGGAGAGACTAAGGGGGATAAAGAGAGAGAGAAAGGAAGTGCACCCTCCACAAGAGGCACTAATCCCTGCTGCCTCAGGGGCAGTGATGGGGAGGGGAAAGGTACAGGAGCAGGGCTGGAGGGGGGGAAGGGTTTAGCAACACTGGGGGGGGGGGGGCAGCCTCAGGCTGGGGAGAGGGAGGATACAGCAGCCTTGGGATAACGTTGGGCAGCGTCAGGGGAGGGTTAGCAGACCCGAGATAGGAGAGGGCAGCGCCAGGGTTCAGCGGCGCCGGCGTGGAGAAGGCTGGGGAGAGGAGGGAATACAGCCGCCATGGGGCAGAGGGCGGTCGAGTCAGAGCCACTGGGGCGGGGGGGGGGGGGGCGGCAGTGGAGGAGATCACAGCTCAGGGGGAGGGGCAGCAGTGTCCTCGCAGCCCAGAATGGAGGGGCCGGGCAAGCCGGGGGCGGCGGCAGGGCCAGGGCGGGTCCAGCAGCCCGGGGACCGGGGTGGGGTCCAGCCACAGCCCAGGAGGAAGCGTCAGCGCAGGCTGGGGGCTCCAGACCTGGGCACAGCCCCCGGGGGGCAGGGGACACGGCCCGGGACGGGGGGCTAGAGCGGCCCGGGGGAGGGTCGCGGCCCGGCCCCGCTCTCACCTTCTTGCCCTTCTTGCCCTCATCCTCCATGTCTCAGGCGGGGGGCGGGGGCGGCCCCGGGCTCCTGCTGCCTCCTGCGGCCCCAGCCCCCCGGGGGCATCCCCGCCCCGTCGGCGGCCGGCCGAGCGCCCCCTCACCGGGCGGCCATGGCCGGCCCGCGCCCCGCCAGCCGCGCTCCCTCCCGCCGGCCCCTGCCGCCGCCGCCGACTCAGCAGCCGCGGCAACAACTTTTCAATCCTGCCGCCATCTTGGGCGTCGGCTTCCCGGCGTGCTCAGCGCGGGGCCGGCGCTCCCCTCCCTGCGGCCGGAGGGCTGACGTCAGTCCTCCCAGAAAGGAAGGGGGGGGACAGCGCATGTGCGGAGCGTCGAGCGGGAGGGAGTCAACAGAGATGCGCATGCGCAGGGGCGGCTGTTGTGGCTGGCACCCCCCCAACACACACACGTGCCCCCTCCATGCCCAGCGTAGCCCTTCACCCCTCCCCCCACCTGGGGGCTGGGCCCTTCTCCCCTGACTCCCATCCAGCCCCCCCACAAGCTGCTGCTTCAGTGCCCCCCCGCTCTCCCCCGACTGCAGCCCCTTAGCCCGGCCTGGCAGAATCCAGGGGGCTGGGAAAAGCCGCAGGGGCGCGAGGAGCAGGCTCAGCTCTGCGGGCTGGTGCGGTGGCCTGGAGCCAGAGAGCAGGGCGTGGGTCCCTGGCCTAGCCCAGAGCAACGCCAACCCAGAGTCTGAGCCAGGCCCTTGGCTCAGCACATCAGCTTTATACCTGCCCCAGAAAACTAGCGCAGCCCATCAGTACCCCCCTTGCATCCCTGCCCCAAGGATCTCTAAAAAAGAACAGGAGGACTTGTGGCACCTCAGAGACTAACCAATTTATTTGAGCATAAGCTTTCGTGAGCTACAGCTCACTTCATCGGATGCATGCAGTGGGAAATACAGTGGGGAGATTTATATACACAGAGAACATGAAATTATGGGTGTTACCATACACACTGTAAGGAGAGTGATCACTTAAGGTGAGCTAATACCAGCAGGAGGGGACGGACCTTTCGTAGTGATAATCAAGGTGGGCCATTTCCAGCACTTTACCAGAACAGTAGGAGTGGAAATAAACAAGGAGATATAGTTTTACTTTGTGTAATGACACATCCATTCCCAGTCTTTTATTCAAGCCTAAGTTAATTGTATCCAGTTTGCAAATTAATTCCCTACAGGCAGCTACTCTACTGGCTGCTCACCTGAATCACCCTGCTCCAGCTGTCCACATCCCCACATCTTCCATGGTCTCCTGCTGGGGCCTTCCCCCTCCTTGCATCTCTTTCTCCAACTGAGCCACTTGCTGGCTTTTAGAATCACCTGCTCTCACACTGATCTCAGTCTCAGCTGAGAGGCAGTTTGTCTCTCAAGGTGAGGCTGGGCCCAGCTCCCCTTACAGGGCCAGCCACTCTGTGACCCCGGGTAGTTAGTTTGCAGGAGTACTACCCTTTGCCTTCAGTAAATGTGATGGGTTGCATGGCCCAGCAACTGTCCAAGCCAAAGCCACATAGGAACTGTTGCCAATTCGCACACTTTGATCACAAGTCTTACGATATTCGGTGGCATATGATTATGGGAGAATTTCAGCTTTTGTTTTTAAAAGTCTAGCAGATAAAAGTTTGCCATTATGAACCTTGAAAGCTCAAAAAACCAAAGACACCTCATTGTTAAAAAAATCATGATTTTTAAGCCAATCTCACGATTTGCAAACCAGTGTCATGATTTTTGTTCACTTAAGTTTGGCAATATTGCCAAAAGGGGCAAAAAACAGAGCTTTGTAGCTGTTTGCTGTCTTATGTGGTTTGTAGACCTCTTGTAACCTGTATATTGAAATGCTGGATTAAGTTGATAAAGATAAGAGTGTAATAAAACCTAACAGTTTTCAGGTTTAAGCTTCTAGTTTGCTTACAGAACATTTATTTAATAGAGGACCACCAGGCGACACTTTGAATGATACAATCAAAGTTTATAAAAAAGAAAAATAATTAAGCAAGCATGCAATTACTACTTACACAGTACTATGATTATACTCACACTCAAAGATGAAATGGTGTATCAATGGGTGATCAGCCCACTGACAACAGAATGATGTACAGCCATATCCAGGAACCTAACAATACCCTTTGCATGTTCATTGAAGCTCTCCCAAAATTTAGCAAAACTACTCCTTTTATACTCTATTATAATATTAATTAACATTAAACTGCCCTTTACTATCGTTATATTTCTGCCACCTTCTTATTGGCTCTTTACATTACACATTATTTAAATTAACATCTGCACCAATGTCCTTCCCATACTATCAATATAGATATTTTAATAAAGCATTCACAATTCTCAAAAATACTGATTAAAAACCTTGTTTAACTCAGTTATAACCAAAATAAAATGGTAACATAACCCTGGGTCATGGCTTTGCTAACTCTTACTTTCCCGTAACACTCTGTCCCCAATTTATCTTTAACTTTTCTCACACTAGCAACTTCAGTTTTGCATACCCCTGTACGCTTGGGCTAACTTAGACCTCAAAACCTAACTTCTAGTTCTTTCTTAACCCAAGCCACTCTATAGGCTTCAGCCATGAACCTGCAAAAAGTTGCACAGGTCAGGTGCCTAACTTTACCACTGTGTGCTAATGAGGTCAGTGCTAACGAGGCCAATTCAGTTAGGGTGTATGTGGCCCATTCCCAGCAGCTGACAAGAAGGGGTGAGTATCAACAGAGGGAAAATTATTTTTTGTAGTGACCCAGCCACTCCCAGTCTACTAGATGCATCAACTATGTGCCTCGCTGCTCGCCCGAGCCCTACCTCCTCCCCGCCGCTAGGTGACACCATCGCCCCGCAAAGGAAGTCGGAGGGGCGGAGTTGGGGGAGGGACGCGCTGATGACCCTACACAGGCACCAGGGAGACTAGTGCGCAGACGCAGAAGACATGGCGGCCGAGATTGAGCGTTGCGGCTGCTGCGGCGGCGCTGGTGAGTTTTTAATCCGCCTCCATCCGGGGCCTGCGCTGCCCTGGGAGCCCCGGGCGGGCGCAGGCTGGGGCCACCCGCTGTGCTGCGTTGGTGGTGGGCAAGTCGGGGGCTGTGCCCGGGGTTCAGCCCCACGTGGAGGTGAGAGAAGATTCGGTGCCCCCCCACCACCGGGGCTATATGGGGACTACAAGTCCCAGGAGACAGCGTTCCGTACTGAGCCCTGCTGTCGCTGCAGCTGGGGGCGCGGTGCATGTCGGGAGCTGTAGTCTTGGAGAGGCGGCTGCACGTGTGCTGCTGCCGGTGAGGGCACCCCTGGCAGGGCAGCGCGCCCGTCTCCGCGGGGTCTGACCCTTCCTTCCGGGTGGGCACGCCCCGGGCTGTGCAGCACGGGCCTTGCTGCGCCGGGGGCTCCGGGCACAGGGCTGGCGAGGGACCCGCGGGGGGATCTGGGGCAGCGGGTGGCTGGGATCGGTGCCCCAGCCGCCGTGAGCAGCGTGGTGGGTGAGCTGTATGGGCCTCACGCCCTGTTTGCTGCTGTATAAGGGATAGTCTCACTCAAAGGCATTGCCCAGCCTTGGGGGGATCGTGGTCTGAGCATCAGGCTTCAGCGATCACGATGCAAATCCCAGCAGAGCGGGTTCCGCTCCCTACTCTCCAGGCAGATCAGCTGATCTCTGTGCAGGTTAATGTGTGCCTCCTTCAGACAGTGCCACAGAACTAACCCTCTCCTGGTAACAGGCTGGGGCTGCCCTGATTCCACTGTTGCCTGCTCCATAGTCTCACTCGCTTTAGGGTGGCTGCCTGCCTTAGAAGTGAGTGATGCATGAGTGGTTTGTAAAACACTTTGAGTCGACACGGGTATAAATATCTCAGAAGCATCCTATGACCGACCTGCCTGGTTAAAAGAAAAGGAGTACTTGTGGCACCTTAGAGACTAACAAATTTATTTCAGCATAAGCTTTCGTGAGCTACAGCTCGCTTCATCGGATTCATTCAGCTGCAGCTGAATCGGATGCTGTAGCTCACGAAAGCTTATGCTGAAATAAATTTGTTAGTCTCTGAGATGCCACAAGTACTCCTTTTCTTTTTGCGAATACAGACTAACACGGCTGCTACTCTGAAACCTGCCTGGTTAAGTAGATTCTCCATCATGTTCCGCTAAATAATCTGATTTGTTTTCTTTTCTCATTTTCCTGCCTGTAGAAATGATCTCCAGTCTGTGGTTGGAGTGGCTGGGTCTGAGGAGTGCACAATGCTGCTGAGCTAGAAAGGTAAAAATTTCTGTGGGTTTGAACTGCATCAAAGACATTAAACCTCCCAGATCAGTCCTCCCCAGTTCCTTTGACTGCCCCACGTGAGCAAGCCTTCCAGCATGGCTGGGTCTGTGGTGACCCTGTTCATTCCTGTAGTGCTTGCGAGAGCAGCCTGAGATGGTTTGAGGCCTCGCTCTGCTCCTTTTCAGAGTGAGGTTATAGAAATTTCAGACAGGCCGAATCAGGAAGCCAAATCGCATGAAGGCAGAACCACACAGAGCCTAAAACATACATGACCAGCCCTTAACCTGGCCTCCCAGTGTCTGCCCCACCCAGTGATCTGTGAGCATAAGTAGTGTGAAAAGCCATGAGGCATGAACAAAGTTTATTGCATAAGGATGGTCATATTTAGGTCAGAGAAGGGAGTTACCTTACAAACTGAGAACCAGTGTTGACAAGGCCAATTCAGTCTACCACATCCACCCTGACTGAATTGACCTTGTCAACATAACTCCATTCTCTTCATGTGCCAGTATATTTATGCCTGTATCTGTAATTTTCACTCCATGCATCTGAAGAAGTGGGGGGGGTTTACCCACAAAAGCTTATGCCCAAATAAATCTGTTAGTCTTTGTGGTGCCACCGGACTCCTCATTGTTTTTGTGGATACAGACTAACACAAGTACCCCTCTGATACTTTTCTGAACCTTGTTATAGTCTTAGCCTTCACTACATCCTCTGGCAAAGAGTTCCATGGGTTGACTGTGCGTTGTATGAAGAAATACTTCCTTTTGTTTGTTTTAAACCTGCTGCCTATTAATTTCATTCAGTGGCCCCCAGTTCTTGTGGTATGGGAAGGAGTAAATAACACTTCCTTCTTTACTTTCTTCACACCAGTCATGATTTTATAGATCTCTATCATATCCCCCCTTAGTCGTCTCTTTTCCAAGCTGAAAAGTCCCAGTTTTATTAATCTCTCCTCATAAGGCAGCCGTTCCAGACCCCTAATCATTTTTGTTGCCCTTTTTTGGACCTTTTCCGAGTCCACTATAACTTGTTTGAGATGGGGGAACCGCGTCAGCATGCAGTATTCCAGGTGTGGGCATGCCATGGATTTATAAAGCAGCAGTATGATATTTTCTGTCTTATTATCTGTCCTTTTCTTAATGATTCCCAACATTCCATAGCAAAACCTGTTCTGTGCCCTCCTTTGGTCTCCTGCAGCCCCTTTCAATCTGGATTATTGTGTGAGGATTTGTAGGACAGATTCTTGCACTCGTAATTTTTTGCTCCACAATAACATAATAAATTTTCATGTCTAAAGTTGCATTTACAGTGTTACCACATCTTGTCTTCCTGCCTGCAGCTTGTGGCTTCCCTGTCTCTGCGCTGGTCACATGGAACCGCTCATGCTTTGGAAAGTGGAATTGGTAGGTAAGCTAAAAACCAGAATAGTTCTGGGCTGAAATGTCTGATCTTCTCTCCACACCCCCACTCCCAGACCTGTCTTGGGAAACCAGAGTGTCGCAAACGCAATACCCACTTTAAAAGAACCTAAACAAACCCTTGGAGCTTGATGAGCAGAGATGGAGCTGTACTCCCCTAAACAAAACAGAGCCTTGCATGTTGATACCTGCCAGAAAAAAAGGGCAAGGCCATGCAAGGAGTGGGCCTAAAATCCAGCTGTCGTTTGGTGCTGGTATTTCTGTTCAGCGCGTTGTCTTTGGCCAGGCTGTCAAAGTCTGATCTCTGCATCTTACAAGTTAACATGGCTGGGTTGGACTGTGGCTGGAGGGGAGATGTCCAAAAGAAACCCCAGAATGGTGTCAGATCAGTCAGAACTCTTGAGTTGGTTTTAAACAGTGCTGCAGAATGATGCTTTGCAGCATATAAAATGTGGATCTGAGGCTTTGACCGCTTGGCATGTCCTCAAGGGGTGGGATCATGTTCTAAGCATCAGACTTCAGCTGTTACCATGCAAATCCCAGCAGAGCGGGTTCTGCTCCCTACTCTCCAGGCAGATCAGCTGATCTCTGTGCAGGTTAATGTGTGCCTCCTTCAGACAGTGCCACAGAACTAACCCTCTCCTGGTAACAGGTCGGGGCTGCTCTGATTCTACTGTTGCCTGTTCCATAGTCTCACTCGCTTTAGGGTGGCTGCCTGCCTTAGGGGAGTGAGTGAGGCATGTGTGGCTTATAAAACACTTTGAGATGACATGGGTATAAATATCCCAGAAGCATCCTATGACTGACCTGCCTGGTTAAGTAGATTCTCCATCGTCTTCCACTAAATCTGATTGGTTTTTTTCTCTTCTCGTTTTCCTGCCTGTAGAAATGATCTCCAGTCTGTGGTTGGAGTGGCTGGGCCTGAGGAGTGCACAATGCTGCTGAGCTAGAAAGGTAAAAATTTCTGTGGGTTTGAACTGCATCAAAGACATTAAACTTCCCAGATCAGTCTTCCCCAGTTCTTTTGACTGCCCCACGTGAGCAAGCCTTCCAGCATGGCTGGGTCTGTGGTGACCCTGTTCATTCCTGTAGTGCTTGCGAGAGCAGCCCTGAGATGGTTTGAGGCCTCGCTCTGCTCCTTTTCAGAGTGAGGTTATAGAAATTTCAGACAGGCTGAATCAGGAGTCCAAATCGCATCAAGGCAGAGCCTAAAACAGGGGTAGCTAATTATTTTTGCCAAGGTCCAAAATTCTTGGTCAAGGTCTAGACTCCAGAGGAAAGGAATAAACAACGAAACAATCCCAGCAGCAACTACACACCACCACCAGTAAATAGAAATATTTTTGGGTCTGTTCAAAAGTGTCTGGCGGTCCAGATTTAACCTGTGGTCCACCTATTGACTACCTCTGCCTAAAATATGCAAAACAAGCCCTTAACCTGGCTTCCCGGTTTCTTCCCCACCCATTAAGGATCTGTGAGCATAAGTTGTATGAAAAGCCGTGAGGCATGAGCAGTGTTTATTCCATAGCAAAACCTGTTCTAAGCCCTCCTTTAGTCTCACATAACCCTTTCATTCTGGGTTATTGTGTTAGGATTCACAGGATGGACCTTGCGCTGGTTATTTTTTGCTCCACATTCACACTTAATACATTTCCATTTCTAAAGCTGCATTTCCGGTGTTACCATATCTTGTCTTCCTGCCTGCAGCTTGTGGCTTCCCTGTCTCTGTGCTGGTCACATGGAAGTGCTCATGCTATGGAAAGTGGAATTATTAGGTAAGCTAAAAACCAGAATGGTTCTGGGCTGAAATGTCTGTTCTTCTCCACACCCCAACCCTGTTCCCAGACCTGCCTTGGAGAAACCAGAGTGTCCCAAACCCAACACCCACTTTAAAAAAACAAAAAGAAACCCTTGGAGCTTGATGAGCAGAGATGGGGCCATCTGGGGGAGCTGAATTCCCCTGAACAAAACAGAGCCTTGCATGTTGATACCTGCCAGAAAACAGGGCAAGGCCATGCAAGGAGTAGGCCTAAAATCCAGCCATTGTGTTTGGTGCTGGCATTTCTATTCAGCACATTGTCTTTGGCCAGACTGTCAAAGTCTGATCTCTGCATCTTACAAGTTAAGCATAGCTGGGTTGGAGTGTAGCTGGACGGGAGATGTCCAAGAGAAACCTCAGAATGGCGTCAGCTCAGTCAGAACTCTTGAGTTGGTTTTGAACAGTGCCCCACAGACTGAGTGATACTTTGCTGCATTTAAAATGTGGATCTGAGGCTTTGACTGGTTACAATACGGTAACGGGTTCCATTATGGTACTCCCCTCAGGAGTACGTGATAACCCCAGTGTGCTGGCCAAATTCCACCATGGGGAATTCTGGGAAGGCACAATGTAACTTTGCCTGTAATTTCAATGAAGTTATTCTTCCCCCAAACTGTTGTATTGCTGATGGAAATTAGCTGCTGCATGTCAGTGCTGCAGGTAGTCCCTGTATAAAATTCACACCCATGTTTGAGTCTTTGGGGTTCAGATGATGCAGCATAAACGCTGTTGATCAATAGAAGTAGGAATCACGAGACTGCAGCCTTAGTTATGTATGCACTGATCTGTACCAATGTCCATATGAATAAATATATCCGCTTGTGAGAGTGTCTGGCTGGCTGATGCCACTGGCCACGGCATCTGTTTCTATTGTTAAATGGTGCTGTTTTCCTTGAATAAAAGGATCTATTGCGTGCCTGACACGCTAAGTTCTTTCCCGCAAGCCTTCCAGCATGGCTGGGTCTGCCTTGTGACCCTGCTCATTCCTGTAGAGCTTGCAAGAGCAGACCTGAGATGGTTTGAGGCCTTGTTCTGCTCCCACTTCGGAGTGAGGTTATAGAAATTTCAGACACTCCTAGGCCGGCGCACAGGAGCGTGGAGATCCTAAAGCAAAGGGGGGGTGGTATTCTTTAGAGTGCTTGTAAAGCTGCGGATTGAGTCTGTCTGATGGAGTTATAACCCTTAGATGATGGCTCCTTGTGAAAGGATCCTCTGAAACACCATTTCTCAAATGTGGCCACCAGTGGATTTTTTTGCAGCCATGACAGCCTCCAAAGAGCCCCAACAATCACTGAGATGTTAAGTATTAAAGTTGCCTTGTGAATGCCATAAAGTACACTCATGCCCTTCTAACTATTACAGTACAGTGCAGGGAGCGCTGAACTAAATGGGGTGGTTTTCTTTCAAGTCGCAAAGCATATTCATTGGCTAATCACTATGTTTACATTTCGCACTACTGTAGCTCCATAAGCAGCTATTGGCCAGCGTCCTCGTCGGCAAGATCACTGCGAGGTGTTTGGGTAGGTTGAGGTTGTTTGTGGCAAATGGCGAAAGAGTTAAAAATGCAAATGGATATCAGGAAGGTTTTCAAACAATCAGTGCCAGAAAATGCCCCTGAATGTGATGCAGAGATGGTCCCAGAGGCGCAACCTGCTGCTAAGAAAAGCAGAACATGGAAGGAAGAAAATCGAAAATTTCAGGCGCAGTGGGAAACACGGTTTCTTGTGTTTCTGAAGCCATCCAATTCCGTTTCTGAGCAAGTTGCAGTGTGTGCTGTTTGTAAGAAAGAAATTCATCAAATTAAAATGTACGCGATGCAACGTCACTATAACACTCATGCAGGGGAAGTTGAACAGAATTATCGTGGTGAGTTTCAGAGGCGCAAGCTGTTAAATGATGCAAAAACCGAGCTCGAAAGACAACAGCGACGGCCCAGAGATTTTCTGAAGAAAGTGGATCAGATATGCGTGGCTACTTTTAAAGTGGCACTGCTTTTGGGGCAAGCAAGGAACTCTTTCGACAACGGAGAACTCGTGAAGAAAATTGTTCTGGCCGTTCAACCAGAAAATACGCTTTTCAGAGAGCTACCACTGAGCAACGACATGTTACAGAGAAGCACAAGAGATCTAGCGAACTTTCTACAAAACGAAATAGCTGCGAAAGTCGCAGTGAGCCCTTTCTACAGCCTGTGCCTGGTTGAGACCCCTGACGTCGTGAAGAATCCCAAGATAATCGTATGCGTTCGCTTTTTTGACTGTGCTCGCTGTTGTTTTACCGAAGGCGTTTTATGTCAGGTGAGCCTCACTGATAGGCCAACTGGCAAACAGGTTTTTCAGTGTGTTCAGGGGAGAATGCAGGAGTGCCGGGTTAGCTTCGACAATCTGTGCGGCTTGGCAGCTGACGTGGCAGCAGTTATGCAAGGTGCTCAAGCAGGGGTGTTGAACTACTTCCAAGAAAGCTGCCCTCAGAAACTTTTTCTGTTTCCCTGGTTTGCCCACCAAGAAGTACTTGCCAGCAAGGCTTCAATGGAAAGTATGGATGAGGTTGAATCCGTAGTGGAAAAGTGTATCAGTGCTGTGAACATCAGCCGTGTCCATAAAGAGAGATTCGCAACGCTGTGTGAAACGGGCTCTGAGACGCACAAGGTGCTGCTGAATTACAACCTGGTCCATTGGCTTAGTTTGAATGACAATGTACAGTGGCTGTTTGAGCTCTGGGGAGAGCTCATTGAGGTTTTGAACACAGTTTCGCCGCAACTGTCCCAAAAGCTTCAAGATCCAGGAGTACATGGTTGTTTGCTCTTTTTGAAAGAGTTTTTACCAAAGCTTGCTTCCTTGAACCTGGAGCTTCAGGTACCTCAGCTAACAATATTTGACCGCATTGAAGTAATTCATACATTCCGAATGACCATCATTGACATCGTCCAGCAGCTACAAGAGAAACGGGACTTTTCCGTTTTTTCTGAGCTTAGTGGGTTTCTCAGCTGTCAGGATGAGAGCGTGCAGCGAAAGGTCGGCTTAGCTGTAACCAAATACCTGCGTATCATCTTGGAAGGTCTTGAAAATTGTTTCAGCGAGGGAAACTTTTTCCATCAGTACACTTTTGTGACGGACCCATTCAGCAATTCTGGTTCGGGGTTTTTGGCTGCAGACAAACTAACAGCCTTGCAAGACAGATTAGCTTCCTTTGCCTCTTTGGATTTAAGGAATCTCCAGTATCTCATGGTGCACATGCGTAATAATGCAAGAATGAAAACCTACTTCAGTCAGCCCGGTGTTACAGTGCAGCAGTTCTGGATCAAAGTGTACTTGTCTGAGGACACCTACAAGCCTCTAGCTAAAGTTGCTTTGCTTTTCTTGTCCCTGTTTTCAAGTACTGTGCTGTGTGAGAGGGCATTTAGTGCACTCCATTGTCTGAAGAGCAAGTACCAAAACGGCCTCACTGATGCTAATCTGGAAGCTTCCCTTCTCGTTTCACAGGAGACCCGAGATCCTGCAGACTTTCCATTCCAAGAGCTCCTGAACTTTTGCAGGTAGTCTGATCCACACAATGGCTGTGTTAATGAAATTAAAGTTCTGGGGTTTATCACCCTATATTGGTAAAGCATAATATAACAGGATCGTTTGTTACTATTATTAGTGCTAGATTGGGTTGATTTTTGCGGGGGGGTCCGTGAAAGAGAAATTTTGGACACACTTGCAGATTTTTTTTCATTATTATTTGGACGTTTATTATGTAAAAGCATTTTTAAATGTGGTTCCAAATTGTTGTACCGACATCCACCTTTTACCAAAAAAGCAAAGACCCAACAACAAAAAAGAAAAGAACGCGCCAAGCACCTTATCAGTGGTTTATTGTGTTCAGCTCCAGTAAAGGATAGAGGCAGCTCTGCATTATTTTTATTATTGATTCTGAAGAAGAAGGGGGGGGGGAAACCCCATCGTAAATAAATGTACAATGACTGGGACATGTGTATGTTCATGTTTTTCCTAAAGTTAATTAAGTGTATTAGGAAAAATTGTCAGAGTGGCCACCAGCAAGGGTGATCGTAGCTGCACTCGGAGGCCCGCAGAGCATTTGTTGTGAGAACCCCTGCTCCGGAAAGAGATGGGGCAGGTTGGAGATGGCAAAGATCAGTTGGGCCCCAGGTCCTAGGTTAGTTGGGATCTAGTGGGAAATTGTTCCCTCCACTTGAAGTATTTAGGCTTCCCCCTTCCCTTGAGGAAGTTATTTGACAGGCCACTTGCTGAGAAGCTGGTGCTAGGTCTCTGCACTGCAGTCCAGGAGATCTGCCTTTGATCACCCGTCTCTTGCTTCCTGAGGGGGGCGATGTTGTGGGGGCAGCAGTTCCCTCACACTGGTATAGATCTGGGGTGAGGAGCCAGGAACCTCTGAATTTTAATCCCACCTACATGGCTGGCTGTGGGCAGGCCTCTTAGTGTGCCTCAGTTTCCCTTTCTGAACCATTGGGGATAACAGTGCCTTTCTGAGGAGTTGTGGGGATTACCTGATGTCATCTACAACCCCTGGAAGATGGAAAACCCGCTAAGCACCAGCTGTTCCTGCGGTAGCAGCCCCTCTGACCTGTTGCCAGAGCAGTGTTGAGAGGCTGTGGCGTCCTGGCTTCAGTTCCGTCTCTGCTGCACAGCTGCCTGTTAAGCCCCGCGCAGGGGCTCAGGGCTGCGGCGGGGAGACGTCTCTTTCCCCCAGCGCAGACGTGCCACGGCAGGGAGAGGTGCCCCTCCCTGCAGGCCCCAGCGTGGACCTGCCCTGGACTTGCCTCCGCCAGGGGAGAAGAACCCAGGCCCAGGCCCACTGGAGCTGCCAGGGAGAGGAGCCGCCCACCAGCCCCGCCAGAGCTGCCACCGGGCAGAGGAGCCTGTCCCCTGGCCCCGAGCTGCTGCAGTGAGGGGAGTGGGGAATCCTCTTTCCCCGGGACAGCCTGCACCCAAACCTCTCATCCCTGGCTCTAGCCCTGAGCCCCCTCCTGCACATCAAACCCCTCATTCCTGGCCCCACCCTAAAGCCTTCACCCCTAGGCTGAGCCCTCACCCCCTGCACCCAATCCTCTGCCCCAGCCCTGAGCCCCCTCCTGCACCCCTAGCCAGAGCCCTTGTGCCCCCAACCCTCTGCCCCAGCCCTGATCCCCCTCCCACACTCCAGACCCCTCAGTCCCGGTCCCCCCACAGGAAGTGGTGCACAAAACAAAATTAATTCTGCGCATGGACACACAAAATGAGAGGGAGCGCTGGTCCTGGCCTGCCCGCTGGTGGCCGCCTGGAGCGACGGGGGAGAGTTGGTCTTTCCTGTTCAGTGAATTAAGATCACCCTGATGATGGTCAAAGCTGCAGATGTCTGATGACGGTTCCTGCTCTCTCCTTTGCAGTCAGGCTGGCCCAGTGACTAGTCTAGTGAGTGAGATGCCAGGAGGAGTGACCTCGGCCGGGGGATCCTCTGAGGTGTGGGAGGTCCCTGCTTAAAGCACTTGGCTTAGTCATAACCTCCTCCATAGTGTTGGATGAGAATTGGGGATGGCCCCAAACAGGGTAAGGCCCCTGCCCTTTCTGGAGGGCATGGCCAGCATCTGTGGTTCTTAAAGCCCTTTGCACATGGTGAGTGGCCTTCTTTGAGCCTCTTCTCGGTGAGTGTCTACTGTGGCGCTTCCCCTCTGGGGTTAGACCACCCCCCCTCCCATTCAGAGCCTTTCCAGGAGTGGCCCCTAGCCTATGCCACCTGCTGCCGTTCAGCACCTCCCCGTTGGGCTGTTCTTAGGAAAGAGGGGCTGGTGGAGGGCAGTAGCTGCAGTGTTCCCCGGCCTGGCCTCCTGCTGGGTCGATCAGTGATAGTTAAGGGGTTGGGGTGACCAATGGAGCCCACAACAGTCTGGGCCCTTCCTGTAAGGGAGGGCACCTCTTGCTGGGTTGCCAGTGGCCGCGGAGCCTGAGCTGGATTCTCCTCAGTTTGAGAGGGCCGGCAACAGCGTTTTCCATGAGGGGGCTCTTTGCGCTGCAATAACTGTCCCCATCCAGGGCGGCCTGTGTGTGTCAGTCTTCAGGGCCTGCTGCAAGGTGGCTCCATGGGGAGTTTGTTCTGCCTGGGGGAGGGTATTGAAGGGGGCTGAGTCCTGTGGGGAGGGAGGTGGGCTGTAGCTTTGGTCTTGGCAGCGGCACCTACAGCCTTGCCTTACCCCCTTTCCCCCCACCCCCTGTACAAACCTCAATAAATAAAAGTGATCCTGGATTAGCAGCCGCCCTCTTGATTTCCTGAGTCAATATTCCCGGAACTGCGCCAAGGCAGGGAGGGTTTTCCTGCTGCCGTCAGCGAATGCTCCCAGGTAGCTGGTCTGGAGAGAGGCGTCCAATAGCTGACCATCCACGACCCCAAGGGGAGCTGTGGGTGCTCAGCAGCACTGAAAACCAGCGCCCCACAGTCTCTCTAGACGATGCTACTGTGCTGGGGTCCCACTCCCACTGTGCCCTGCTGCGTTGAGGCGGTGCCTGGCCCTGGGATTCAGCACTCGGATGAAAGGGATACACAAAGAGCTTGTTTGTCTTACAAGTATTTCCTCTGGTTCTGCTGTGCTGTGGAGGGCTGAGGGATGCTTCACTGTGGGGGCTCCACCTGCTGATCTGATATGCCTTGCCCACCTGCTGGGAAGTTACTTTCCTGCACTGACTCAGCAGGGAGTACTGGGATTCAGGTTTAGTTCTCCTGAGAGCAGAGCTCCAGCCCCGAAGGGCTCAGTCAGTGGGTGTTCTCGGTTCCCTCCGTGGGGTGCTCTGCAAGGAATGGGCCGTGGCATCATTCCCGGCTGCTTTAGTAACACGTCATGGGCTAATGCACTTCTTGTTCTCTACCTGCCCTCCCAAAGTCTTTCCCCATCACCACTCTGGACGGCTTCCTGCTCTACTGTAACTGGCCCAGAAGGGTGGCTTTCTTCCTCCCAGCGTTGGCTGCATTTCAGACTTGTGTGTGGTCACCGTTCTCCCCCTGCTAATGTAGCCTGCAGAGTTTCCTTACATGGGCAAGTACTGATCCTGATGAGATGTGATTTGTTCTTTGGTGCAGCTGGCTGAAGGCCACGCGCCGAACAGGAGTGATCGCTCCCCACGCTGGGGTCCGGGCTGCTAGGCCTCAAGCAAGCAGCATGGACTGAGTGCAGTTGTGGAAAGAGGGACTTGGCGAAAGTAAAATTGAACTCTTACCGGTACGGGGGCTGGCTCGCCCCCACCCCCCGGAAGGGGTGTGGTATCAGGCGGAAGGGGGCAGGGTGGGGTCAGCGTCGCCCATCCGTGCTACCTGGCCCGCACCACCTGGGGCTCCAGCGGTGATTTAAAAGGACCCGGGGCTCCATGGTAGCAGCAGCGGTGGCCAGAGACCCTGGCCCTTTAAAATCACTGGCCCTGGGGGCAGCTGCTCTTTTTTCGGCTCCCCCCCTCCCCCCCCCCGCCCCGGCGGCGGCAGCCGGGGGCGCAAAAGGGGCAACGACGTTAAAGTGCTGCCACAGGCGGCCACTTTTACCGGTCCGCCGTGCCACCTTGCTTTCCCCCCTGCTTGGTTCTGAGCCCCGGTCCCAGCACTGCTGGGGCCTCCCTCCATGGGCAGTCCCTGCGGGCCTGTCCTTCCCATTGCAGCTGCCTCAGCACGTCTGGCAGGCAGCCCCTTGCTTCCCTGTCTTGGCTTCTCCCTCTATGGTGGGAATGGACGCGGAGCATGCCGGGCGAATGACACCGCTCAGACCCAAGGTGGGAAAGGGCCCCGGGTGCTGTTAGGTCATGTGTCTAATCCCTTCCCTGGCACTTTGAACGCGTTGCACCCATGCTGCTCTCTGCAGTGGGATTCAGAGACCTGCCGGCAGAGGGAGCGCAGGCAGGGAATATGCCAAAAGAGGAAGTTGCTCCAGATGTCTAAACCACAAGCACTACCGTAAATAAAAATACTGTTTGCAGGGTAGCAGTGGTAGCTGCTGCAGGGTCTGCAGCTATGGGAACCTCTAATGGGGACCCTCAGTCCTGGGGTGCCCCCTCATGGCTCACTGCAGTGCCACCTTTGCATCTCTGCCTCGGTTTCCCCTAAGGGCCTCAGTAAGTCCAGTGAGGCTTATTTATATTGAACCGTGCCCCTTAGGGGCTCTGCTTTGTTTAACCCCCAGGTGGAGCATTGTACAAATAGGCATCCCCACAGCAGCTCCAGCTGGAAGGGGTGGGGGGCTGAGTTAACCTTAGTTCAGGTCCCTTACCAGCAGGCCCCTCTTGTCTTCAGCAGGGGAGGGGTCTACTCTTGGGTCACAGTCCCTACAGAGGTTAAAGTGCAACGACCTTCCAGACAGCCCCTGATTCCTGTGCTCTGGGGCTTTTGCACCACCTGGTGAAGGCCTTCCAGGAGGGCCAGGGTCCGCTGAGACTTGCTATTCATAGCGTCACCTGTTCGGAGCCCTCGTCTCCCCCAGCAGCATTCTTCCTTGGGGCCTTTTCCTGGGGAGCCCCCTTGAGACACCCTCCCCTTGGGAGCTTTCGCTTTTTGTGGCCTGGGGACTGTTCCTTGCCCCAGGAGCCTCTGTCCTCTTAGATCCCTGCCCCCCAAGGCGTAGCTTCCTTTTGATCCCGCCCAGGTGCCTCCCTGTTTAATTAGGTGCCCCTCAGTAACTCAGTGAGTTAACGAGTCCCTGGTGAACCTGAGCTGCCTCCTTTCCCCTTGTGGAGCCTGTCTGAGGTAGGCTGGGCCCCTGCCCCTTTCCGAGGGTCAGCTACCCTCTGTCAGAGCCCTGCATGGCCTCAGGTTTGAACAAGCCCTTGTAAGCCAGCGCGCTAGCAATGGGCCCACCCGCTGCATGGGCCCGTTGGGATATTCTGCTGTGCAAGGCGGAAAGGGGCAGCTGCAGCTGTCCTGCGAGGGGAGAGGGGGAAAGGGCAAAGCAGCATGAGCCCCAGCCACTGCGCTTCTCTTGGGCCCCTGCCACTAGGCCGCTTGCAGTTGCCACTAGTGTATGGTGCCCTCTGCCGCCACCCACTCAGCCGGTCTTTCCGGGGGAGCTAGCAGGCAGGAGGGAGGGGAAGGCGGAGAGGCAGGGCAGGACACTGCACTGCTTTGGGCTGGCTGGCAGTGCCCTTGTGCTGAGGGCCTGGGTAGGTGGCTTAGCCAGCCTGGCCATTGGCATGAAGAACCCAAAGTGATGGGGTTACTCGGTCCCTGAATGCAGTGCCAGGGCTGGGTGCCCACTGCTGCTGCTGGCAGTGAGGTATGGCGCAAACAGGACGTTCCCTTCCCAAATGCTGCTGGCTGAGTTCCAGCGCTGACTTTGTCAGGGGTCCGTTTTCCGGGTTGGTGCAGGTCTCGGACGGCTGCATGCAGGGGGATGGCAAAGCAACTCCAGGTCAGCGGAACTGGGCGAACGATGGCTGTCCTGCTACGTGGGTGATTCCCTCAGTTGATGCTCAGAGCTCTGTCGTTCCCATGGACCTGCCAGGGCGGCGTCTCGCCTGGATGGGCTGGTGCCTCTGTCCCTGCACCCACGTGCTGCGCTAGCCCCGAAGGATCACGCTAGCCCCCAAGGATCTCGCTCGCCAAGCCGACCCTTACCATAGAACCCATTGCTCCACCTGGCGCTCAGAATGGCGTCTGGAATGAGGGCGCTGCCCACCTGTGTGACTCAGGAGCGCCCCCTAAAGGCCATAGTGTGTGCGGTAAGTGTGGCACCCAAGGGGCTGAGAAGGTAAGACGATGGTCGTGCATGTTAAGCCAGAGGTGGGCACAGGGCGATTTCTCATCACTGGTGTGACATCCCCAAGGGAAAAACCCGTCTGGCAGTGAGCAAAGCCTCCATGACCACCGAGGAAACCCCCAGGGACCGTGCTCCCCTCCCCTTCCAGGAAGGTTTTGGCAGAGGCTGCAGCAGCTGGGCTAGTTGCCCCAGGGCGCGCAGGCAGGATGCTCTGTGTCCCATCCCAGCATGTGAGCGGCTCGGGCACTGGGGGGAAGTGATGTCACCTGGCCACAGGCTGGGCCCAGGAGTTGCACGATGACAAAGCAGCGAGAAGTGAGAGATGAGCAGCCAGCCCAGGACAGTTTCCACTGCAGCGATTTCAGTGTAGCCGTGTGAGTGCGAAAACCCGCGGCTCTGACTGCAGTGCGCAGGGCCTAGTCTGGGCATGCTGCCCCCAACACCCAGCAATGGGTGGGGGGCATCTCGTTCCTGACCCACAGCCCCCTGCTATCCCAGCCTTGACCCCCCACCCAGCTGTGCCCATAGCCCTGCCTCCTGACCCACGGCCCCCTGCTATCCCAGCCCTGACCCCCCCACCCAGCTGTGCCCAGGCCTCTGCATCCTGACCTACGGCCCCCTGCTATTCCAGCCCTGACCCCACCCAGCTGTGCCCATAGCCCTGCCTCCTGACCCACGGCCCCCTGCTATCCCAGCTCTGACCCCCCTACCCAGCTGTGCCCATGGCCCTGCCTCCTGACCCATGGCCCCCTGCTATCCCAGCTCTGACCCCCCCACCCAGCTGTGCCCATGGCCCTGCCTCCTGACCCACGGCCCCCTGCTATCCCAGCCCTGACCCCCCCACCCAGCTGTGCCCATGGCCCTGCTTCCTGACCCACGGCCCCCTGCCATCCCAGCTCCTGGGGGCTGTGAAAGAACCTGGGAGCCATCCTGCAGGACTCTTGCACGCCCACCCTACAAGGAGAGCTGGCAGGTAGGCCTCCCCAAATTCCCCCACACTGGGGGGCACTGCCCTTGCAGATCACAGCTCCATGGCACATGGTGCCCCTAGGCAGGGTCCTGGGATCCTGCCCCAACTTCCCGCACACTGGGCAGCCCTGCCCCTTGCAGAGCGCAGCTCTATGGCACACGGCCCCCCTGGGTGAGGTCCTGGGACCTGCCCCCTGTCTGCAGGGGAACTGCCCCCCCCCCCCCCCCCATCACACTGAAAGGGGCAGGATTCAGCCCAGCGGGAGACGGGCAGAGGGGCTCCCAGCCGCCCTTCCCAGGGCCACGGGGTGGGGGGCGACGTGGGGTTCCCGCTCAGCAGGGCCGCCCACGTGACCCCACCCCCCTGGCTGCCGCCACGCCCCGCTGCTCAGTCAGCCTCCGCACAGGAAGCTGAGCCCCGGCAGCTCGTGGCTGGGTTTTGAAAGTCATCTTTCCTCAGGCTGGTGCTCGCTCCCCCGCCGCCCAGCCTCTCGCCGTCCCCCAGCGGCATGGCCGAGCAGGAGAGCCTGGAGTTCGGCAAGGCCGACTTTGTCCTCCTGGACCAGGTGACCATGGAGCACTTCATGGAGAACCTGAAGCTGAGGTAAGCGGGCGCTGGGGTCCGAGGCCCCTGGCGGGAAGGGGGCAGGCGGGGCAGCGAGGGGAGCTGGGCTTCGGGTGCTGTCGGCTGGCCCGGGCCTGGACCTGTTTTAGGTCAGGGTACGGGGGGCAGGTTGCCCAGCTGCAGCAGCCAGCCGCACGGGTGAGTCAGCGGGAGGCGCTCTGCAGCCCGGCGGCACCGAGCCTGGCCCTAGGGGGCGCTGTGGTGCCGGCGGGACCGTCTCCTCGGGGAGCCTAGAACCTGCTGGCTGGGTGGCAGTAACATTCCCGTGGTGCTTTTCCTGCGGGCGAACCCTGGCGTCCGGGCTGACTTCCAGCGTGGGGTTTGGCGCTGTGCTGCCGGACTGTCCCCCGGCCGTGCCAGCAGGATGCGGGACCCCTTTGACGCGCCTCGTTTCAAGGTGGTTTTTTTAGCCAGGTCACGGTGTGGTACTAATCCGGGACTGTGCGTCCCCCCCACCCCTCCCCCAGAAGGAGCAAAGCAGCCCCTCTGCAGGTGGGGCGCTTGAAGGGCTTGTGGGGTCCTGTCGATCTATACACGTGGGGTGGAGAGGGCGGCCGGATTAGAGCCCTGCAGCTACAGCTTCACACCCACAGATCTCTGCCATGGGGGCAAAAGGAGAGCTCCCTCAGCTGGTGCTTGGAGTAGTCCCTTATACTCCGGGCTGCCTGCGAGACCTGTACCGCGCCAAGCACCTGTTCAACACAGAAAAACAGCGAGAGGTGGGCCCAGACCTACCCCTGAAGGCTGGGGAAGCGCCGGTCTGGGTCTGGACTGGTCTTTCTCTCCTCATAGGGGATGTTACACACTCCAGGAGAGGGAGGGGTGTCGTAAATGTTACTGCCTCTGAGGCGCGAAAGCAGAAATCTTGTCGTCTCTAGGCAGCCGTTCAGAGCAGATGGGGGAAGGACTGGTAGCTGGGTGGGGGTGGGGGGCTTGTCCCAGGGCTGGGGAGGGGGTGACACCTAAGCCGGAGCCTGTGAAGATGAATTTGTCCAGCCATGGTTGTCAGGGCGGCCCAGAGGAGCCAGCTGGGCCTCAGGAGATGCTGAGGGTCCAGAAGGGAGGAAGGCTGCTGGGATAGGCCGGGCGGTGCTGGAGCCGCATGCCGAAGGGTGCCGTGATTGCAAGGACAGAGAGAGCGAGGAGGAGAAACTGCCATGGGCTGGTCTCCAAAGGCACTGAGCACCCAAAGGTGGGGACAGTCCCTTTCCAGATCAGGCCATGTAATCCTGTGTGGTAACAGGGACTGTGCTCAGTCCCTGGTGAACAAGGGGTTAACCTCCGCTCAGCTGCCCCATACCCTTGCACAGGGACAGGACTACAAAAGCAGCTCTCCAGGACACAGAGGATCCTCTGGGCAGGCAGGAGGTCGCAATCGCCCTGGGCTGGGCTGAGCCCCCAGCAGGACGGGTGGCCTGTTATGTATAGTGTGGTCGTGTCTGCTGGCCCCACTGAGGACTGGGGTGTCATTGTGCTGGGAGCTGTACATGTGCCGTGAACCGACAGCCCCATCGCCGGCTGAACTGGCCGGGCCATGGGCCCGTTGGCTGTATGTCTCTCAGCCATTGTTTCTGGTCCCTTTGGGACTTTAACTAACCCCTGGCACTGAGCTCCCTTGTCGGCAGCGTGTTCCTTTATGTCCCCTCCCTTCGGTGTCCCCCTCGGGAGTGTTTCTGAGATGCAGCTCTGAGCTCTCCCAGCCCTGGCAACAAGGCAGCTGGCTGAGAAAGCATCGCAGCTGCAGTTAACAAATCCTCTAACCCCTCCCCCGGGATGTATCTCAGTATCATGATCCCCCTTTTATGGATGGGGAAACTGAGGCAGGGGGCAGGGCAGGGATTTGCCCACACTCACACAGTGTGTCAGGAACACAGGTGGGCTCAGAAACCCCCCTCACGTGTCCTAGTCTGGTGCTTCCTGCTGAGCTCTCTGTAAACTCTGTTTTCCCAATCTCTGGTGAAGTGTCTTTTGAGTAGCTTCTGCAGCCCCAGCAATTGGATCGGAGCCAAGGTCCAGCTAGTCCAAAGGATCCTGTCTCTGGCGAGAGCCAGCAGCAGCTGCTTCAGAGGAAGGTGTAAGAACAGTGCAGCAGCTGAGATGGGATAATCCTGCTCCCTCTCCCTCCTGCCAGGTCTCAGACCGGACCTCTGTTACTTACAGGTTGGCTTTGATCCTGGAGCAGGAGGGGTTCAATCCCTTCCAGATCTCTTTTTAAGCATTAACGGCAAAGCTTCGAAACAGCCAGCGTACGCCCGCTGGCCCTGCTCTGAAATGGAAGGCTGGTTCTCCAGAATCAGTGCTTTCCTTTTTTTAAACAAAGGCCTTCTCAAGCTGATCTGGCTGCAAAGAAAACCTCCAGACGGTGATCCGAACACAAGCCGTGCAGAGCTGAGTCTGGCAGACACTGTCTCGGAGAGGTGTGAACTTTCCCACTCATCTCCGGCAGCGGATAACTCAGATGTCCAGTGACGATAATTGATATGGCAACACTGTTAACTATTTCATCACCTGTGTAAGGATGGAGCCGGAGGGTTACAGGGCAGCATGATTCACTGAGTGACAGTGTCTCATTTGGGTAGTGTTGGTTAGGTACTGCAGCTTGACTTTTCCCCACTCAGGGAGCTAGGCCCATGGAGCCCAGTGTTGCTGTGAGGTCCATGACCGGATTTTGAAAATGGGGTCTCATTTTGGTGATTCTGATGGGCAGAGCTGATTTTGGGAGCCGAGCTTGGAAGAGCTCCAGTCTGATCCTAGGTGCACTGTGATAACATTGGATATTCCTGTTCTCCATAAAACCCCCTCCTTGAACTGTGCTAAGCTCTTGGCCTCAACAACTTCCTGTGGCCATGAGTTCCACTAGCTTATTACACTTTGTGTGAACATGTGTTTCCTCGTGTCCGTTTTGGATTTGCCACATTTCAATCCTTTGCTCTTGTGTTGTGAGGCAGGGAGAACAGCAGCTCCCCATCTACCTTCTCCGTACCAGGGGGTCAGCCAGACATGACACGCTCAAAGGCACCACCATTGATACTGCCTTAAGTATCATGCTTGTTGGTTTCGCTAGGGCGGCTCCTTGCTTGCCTGATGCTC
Source organism: Chelonia mydas (assembly GCF_015237465.2). NCBI lineage: Eukaryota > Metazoa > Chordata > Testudines > Cheloniidae > Chelonia > Chelonia mydas. The sequence goes on from NC_057850.1 coordinate 258,206,084, forward strand.
CAGTTGAGTCGGTGGGCAGCTGATTGTCCCAACTACTTAAGATTCCAGTGTCACCATGGAACTGGAATGTTCCAACCATAGAATCCAGGTGTCAGTAACGTGTCATCATCCCATCCAGGCCGGCTTTAGGATTTTGGGGACAGATTATCTCCCTTCCTTCCCTCCAACTCCCCCCTCCCCACACACACATCCGCTCATCCTCTTCCTCTAAACTCAGCCAGATCCTGTGCTTTCCTCCTTGGACCAGGGGCTTTCCTTGGGATGCCTTCATTTCTTCTCTGGGCTCCCGCACCAAACGGGCACTGCTGTCTGTGCCGATACCTCACCAGCTCCATCGGGGCTGGCTGCCAGCCACGACTCCTGTGTGGCCATCCTGAGTGAGAGGCACTCCAGGGGCTGGGAGCTCTGCAAAGGGCAGCCAGCCCTGGAAAAACAGCTAGGTTCTGGGCTGGACTTGGTGGGACACAACGGCCACACTGTTTTATGTCCTGGCTAGCGTGCGCGCATGCTGCTGGGTGGGACACCAGAACCACTCAACTGTCTGTCGGATCACAAGCCCCTCATACTGCTGCAGCTGAAGGAGATCCTCCCTGGCCTAGGGGGACTGAGCCCCTTTGAGTGCAGAAGAGGTGCACCCTGGCTAAATCTGGTTAGAGATGGGATTGCAGCTGGGGTCAGGAGATAATGAGGCTTGCAAGCTAGGAAGGGGCTACTCAGACCAACCAGACACACCGGGAGCAGGAGGTGGGCTTCCGTCAAGGAGCTTAAAGGAAGAGCCCTGTGGGCAATCAGGAGGAATTGCCCACAGCAGGGAGGCAAGGGGAGTGCTGGACCAGGCAACCCGGTGAGCTCCCTGGATAAAGGGACAGAAGGTGAAGGACCTGGGACAAGGAGATCTGTTACCCAGACTATGGGGCCCGTGTCTCTGGAGTTGGGCGTAGGAGAGCTAGCCCTGCATGGTGGCAGCGTGTGGGTACAGTAATGGCTGTGGAGTGCCGGGGCCCTTCTCCAGATTGCTTGTGGCCTTGGTCGAGACATCCAGATCAGGGCCTGCTTCACCCGGCTCTCACTTATCTCCCAGTGCATGTCCCCCTGCTGAAGCACAGAGCTGGCAGGTGGGAAGCAGCCAGGTTTGCTCTGAGTCACACCCTTCCGGGCTGGCCGAGTTCTCATGGGGAGGGAGTTCCTGGTTCTCTGCCTGTTTACAGGAAAGAGCTGGTTTCACCACTGCCGAGTAGGCTCCCCCTCCCTACACACACCTCTCCCGTCCCAGGGAGAGCCGGCTTTGCCGCTGCTGGGGCCCCCAAGCCATCCTTCTCCTGTGACCCCAGAATCCTCTGCCCCCCTCCGTGTCCCAGAAGCCTTTGCACTCTGTCAACCCCTACGCATCCCAGAGATGCTGCAGTCCATCACAATGTGCTGATTGTTGTCCGTGCTAGCCAAGGGCCAGGCCACAGGGACCTAGGCTGGATCAGACCCAAGGCGCATGTAGTCTGGTCTCGTGTCTCTGGCGCCAGCTGCTTCAGAGGAAGGAGTGAGAAGCCACAGTCGCAGGATGTGGGATAAGCCACCCCTGCATAGATTTCCCCTGTCCCTGATAGGTCAGCACTGACGCTCAGTGCCTGCAAGTGGGACGGCCTCATCCTTGGGTGGATTCGGTGTCTCCTGGGACCTCACCCGCGGAGCCCACCCTTAGCGATAGCCCATTCCCTCCTTCCCACACAGACACACCCCAGGCAGATGGGACCCAGCAGAACTCAGTTAGGTAGGGGCTCGGAGGCCATGGTGGTGGGCCCCCCCATAAGAACCGAGAGACAGCAGACGGCTCCAGGGGGCCAGGGAGAGCAGGAGCATGCCTGGTGCACCCTGGCTAGGTCCGGTTAGAGAAGGGGTTGTAGCTGGGGCCAGGAGCATGCCGGTGGTGGCTGGAGGCTGGCTTCGTGTCTGAAGTGCGCCCGCGGCCACGCCATGCGGTTAGAAGTGCGAATGGGACACCCTGCCGATGCCTTGCTAATTTCAAATGCAGGAGGCCACGGCTGCAGAAAGGCCGCGTGCAAGGCAGGCCGAGCGCCGAGGCAGCCGGGCCACCAGAGAATTGCAGTGTGAAGCACTTCCAGGCCCCTCATCGGCCGGTCCCCTCCTCCCAGGCCCTCGTGGTGGGTGTGAGTTGGCTCAATTGGAGGCCAGCGCACGCTCCCTCTGTCCCTCCCTGTTCTCTCACCCCTTTCTTCCTGCCACCCATCTCACTGGCCCTGCAGGGACCCCCAACCAGCAGCCACGAGCACAGAGCTAACAGCGTGACACACCCACACCTTGCCTGGCGTGTGGCTGCCAGTCCTCCATGTGTACATGCCAACCTTTCCCCTGCCACTGTGATGGAGCGAGCTCGTCTAGCTGCACCCAGCAATTGTCGATCGTTAACGTCCTGGATTAAAGCCCCCCCCCCACCTCCAGCATGTACCCCATCTGCCCAGTGACTGCAGCTCAGAAGGCCCCCCCTCCCCCAACTAGCAGGGCTAGAACCATTTTTAAAGACAAGCTCAGGTCCCATGGGAGTGGGGTGCCCCTGCTGCATGCCCGGTGGAGCACTGCCCACTGCTGGGTTAGAAGCAGGGACACTGGGTGTTCAGTAACCCAGGGGTGAGTGGTACCGAGGTGCCAAACAGGGAGCATGGTACCAATCCCCACAGAACCCCGGCCACGGCAGCTGGGGCAGTCTCGACCCAGTGGCCTGCTTTGACTCAGTGAGGTTGCTGGTGAACAAGCTGTTTCCAGGGCAGGGATGGAGGGGCCAGCCGTGAGTGCAATGGCCCGGTGTGAGCCAGGTGCTGGTTCTGGAGTTCGGCCTAGGAATGCTGCTGATCAGGGGGTGGGGGAGTTGGTCAGGGAAGGGGGCGGAGCTCCGGAGAGGGGAACAGGGAATTGCCAGGCTGGATCAGAGCGGGGTCCCGCCAGCCCAGAACCCTGTCGCCAGCAGAGCCGGAGCTGGAACCAGCTGCTTCGCAGGAAGGTACAAGAAGCCCCGTTGGCAGTATACTTCCATCAGAGAGCCTAGCAGTGCCCTGCGGGGTGGCTGTGCCGTAGGGGGCCCTGCTCCGTGGATCAGACGGGCAGTGCCCTGCGGGGTGGCTGTGCCGTAGAGGGCCCTGCTCCGTGGATCAGACGGGCAGTGCCCTGCGGGATGGCTGTGCCATAGGGGTGGCTGCTCCGCAGATCAGACGGGCAGCACCCTGCGGGGTGGCTGTGCCGTAGGGGTGGCTGCTCCGCAGATCAGACGGGCAGTGCCCTGCGGGGTGGCTGTGCCGTAGGGGTGGCTGCTCCGTGGATCAGACGGGCAGTGCCCTGCGGGGTGGCTGTGCCGTAGGGGGCCCTGCTCCATGGATCAGACGGGCAGTGCCCTGCGGGGTGGCTGTGCCGCAGGGGTGGCTGCTCCGTGGATCAGACGGGCAGTGCCCTGCGGGGTGGCTGTGTCGTAGGGGTGGCTGCTCCGTGGATCAGACGGGCAGTGCCCTGTGGGGTGGCTGTGCCGTAGGGGGCCCTGCTCCGTGGATCAGACGGGCAGTGCCCTGCGGGGTGGCTGTGCCGTAGGGGTGGCTGCTCCGTGGATCAGACGGGCAGTGCCCTGCGGGGTGGCTGTGTCGTAGGGGTGGCTGCTCCGTGGATCAGACGGGCAGCGCCCTGCAGGGAGGCTGTGCCATAGGGGTGGCTGCTCCGTGGATCAGACGGGCAGTGCCCTGCGGGGTGGCTGTGTCGTAGGGGTGGCTGCTCCGCAGATCAGACGGGCAGTGCCCTGCGGGGTGGCTGTGCCGTAGGGGTGGCTGCTCCGTGGATCAGACGGGCAGTGCCCTGCGGGGTGGCTGTGCCGTAGGGGTGGCTGCTCCATGGATCAGACGGGCAGTGCCCTGCGGAGTGGCTGTGCCGTAGGGGTGGCTGCTCTGTGGATCAGACGGGCAGTGCCCTGCGGGGTGGCTATGCCGTAGGGGGCCCTGCTCCGTGGATCAGACGTGCAGTGCCCTGCGGGGTGGCTGTGCCGCAGGGGTGGCTGCTCCGTGGATCAGACGGGCAGTGCCCTGCGGGGTGGCTGTGTCGTAGGGGTGGCTGCTCCGTGGATCAGACGGGCAGCGCCCTGCGGGGTGGCAGTGCCGTAGGGGTGGCTGCTCCGTGGGTCAGACGGGCAGCGCCCTGCGGGGTGGCTGTGCCGTAGGGGGCCCTGCTCTGTGGATCAGACGGGCAGCGCCCTGCGGGGTGGCTGTGCCGTAGGGGTGGCTGCTCCGTGGATCAGACGGGCAGTGCCCTGCGGGGTGGCTGTGCCGTAGGGGTGGCTGCTCCGTGGATCAGACGGGCAGCGCCCTGCAGGGAGGCTGTGCCATAGGGGTGGCTGCTCCGTGGATCAGACGGGCAGTGCCCTGCGGGGTGGCTGTGTCGTAGGGGTGGCTGCTCTGTGGATCAGACGGGCAGTGCCCTGCGGGGTGGCTGTGTCGTAGGGGTGGCTGCTCCGTGGATCAGACGGGCAGTGCCCTGCGGGGTGGCTGTGTTGTAGGGGTGGCTGCTCCGTGGATCAGACGGGCAGTGCCCTGCGGGGTGGCTGTGTCGTAGGGGTGGCTGCTCTGTGGATCAGACGGGCAGTGCCCTGCGGGGTGGCTGTGTCGTAGGGGTGGCTGCTCCGTGGATCAGATGGGCAGCGCTCTATGGGGTGGCTGCGCCGTAGGTGGCCCTGCTCCGTGGATCAGACGGGCAGTGCCCTGCGGGGTGGCTGTGTCGTAGGGGTGGCTGATCCGTGGATCAGATGGGCAGCACTCTGCGGGGTGGCTGTGCCGTAGGGGTGGCTGCTCCATGGATCAGACGGGCAGTGCCCTGTGGGGTGGCTGTGTTGTAGGGGTGGCTGCTCCGTGGATCAGACGGGCAGCGCCCTGCGGGGTGGCTGTGTCGTAGGGGTGGCTGCTCCGTGGATCAGACGGGCAGTGCCCTGCGGGGTGGCTGTGTCGTAGGGGTGGCTGCTCCATGGATCAGACGGGCAGTGCCCTGCGGGGTGGCTGTGTCGTAGGGGGCCCTGCTCCGTGGATCAGATGGGCAGTGCCCTGCGGGGTGGCTGTGTCGTAGGGGTGGCTGCTCCGTGGATCAGACGGGCAGTGCCCTGCGGGGTGGCTGTGCCGTAGGGGTGGCTGCTCCATGGATCAGACGGGCAGCGCCCTGCGGGGTGGCTGTGTCGTAGGGGTGGCTGCTCCGTGGATCAGACGGGCAGTGCCCTGTGGGGTGGCTGTGTCGTAGGGGGCCCTGCTCTGTGGATCAGAGGGCAGTGCCCTGCGGGGTGGCTGTGTCGTAGGGGTGGCTGCTCCGTGGATCAGACGGGCAGTGCCCTGCGGGGTGGCTGTGCCGTAGGGGTGGCTGCTCCGTGGATCAGACGGGCAGCGCCCTGCGGGGAGGCTGTGCCCTAGGGGTCCTGCTCCATAGTCTGGCAGGGCAGTGCCGCTCAGTGGGGGTATGAACTATTGGAAGGCAAAGCTCCAGGGACAGTCCTTGTTCGGGGGCGATGCATGAGGCCGTGTGGCCGCAGCGTTTCCATTGTAGCCTGAGCGGGTTTGTTCCCTGCAGGTTCGAGATGGGGCGAATTTACACCTATATCGGTGAGGTGGTGGTCTCCATGAACCCCTACAAGCAGACACAGCTCTACGGGAAGGACGTGATTGAGCAGTACCAGGGCCGGGAGCTGTACGAGCGGCCGCCGCACCTCTATGCCGTGGCCGACGCCGCCTACAAGGCCATGAAACGCCGAGCCAAAGACACCTGCATCGTCATCTCAGGTTGGAGTGAGCAGTGGCAGCCAGAACCCCTCTGTCTGTCTGTCTGTCTGTCTGTCCGTCCCACACACGCACTCATGTAGAAGGGGAAGAGGAGCATGTATCCTGGCTCCTCCTGTGATTTTTGTCAGCGCCACCCCATGGAGCATCACTCCGACATGCTGGGCTCCCACCCAGCTCTGCCAAGGCACCTCCATCCCGGTCCACAGCCCCCTGCTGCCCCTGCCCTGGTGTGATTTGATGCCCATTCTGCAGCAGCCCCAGCTAGACCAGCCCTTGACCCCATGTCTTCCTGTAATTCTAGTCTTGGGTCCCTCCTGAGCTGGAACCCCCAAGTAGCTGGAGTCATCTGGGGCTTCAGGCTGTGAACAAACGTCCCCTTGGGATCGGGCTGGCAGCGCTGCACCCGCTCCCCCTTGCCCACAGGGCACCTTGGAAGCCAGCAGTGCAGAGATGGCATTGCCCACCCTCCTCCCCCAGGCGTCACCTTGCTCCCACCCTGCCTGCTCAGCTGGGGGCCAGAGCCTTTCCCTGCGAGATCAGCGGTTCAATTATGGCCATGCCTGGCCATCCGAGAGCTGCGTTCAGCAGCCTCAGGGCAGTTCCTAATGGCCACAATACTGACAGCCCATCACCAGCAAATCTGCATGAGAACAAGGACTGAACCGGCCCGGCGGACGGGCCCTCCCAGGCCAGGGCTGGCCACAAGGGACGGCTGGTGGAGGCTTGTTCTCCTGCAGGCTGTGCTGGCACCAAAGGCTCTGTGCTACAGCCCTGAGCTCACCATCCGCCGGGGTCATAACCCGCCCCCCCCAACATGGCGCCTGGGAGCTAACGAGTGGCCTCTGACCTCCTGGACATGTGCCAGGGGAGGTGGGCAGTAACCTAGGGCAGCAAAGCCTCGCCCGTCCTGCTGTTCTCTTCCCATCCTGTCTGTCTGTCTTGCAGGGGAGAGTGGTGCTGGGAAGACGGAGGCCAGTAAATACATCATGCAGTACATTGCGGCCATCACTAACCCCAGCCAGAGGGAAGAGGTGGAGAGGTGAGAGGTCACAGCAGCATCCTGGCACGGTTGGGAGGCTGTGGCCAGTGCACTGGGCTGGGACTCAGGAGACCTGGGTTCTGTTCCCAGCTCTGCCCATGACCTGTCGGGTGACCCTGGTCAAGTCCCTTCCTCCCTGTGAACAGCTGCAAGTGCTGCGGATTGTCCCTGGGTGCAAATAGGAGCGGGGGGGCTCATTCATTTCAAGCCTATGGACGTGCCAATCCCGATTCCGGGGGGTAACGCAGCCTGGCCCCCTGTGATGTTCCCTTCATTGCTTCCCGCCTGGCCCAGGGTGAAGAATGTGCTGCTCAAGTCCAACTGCGTCCTGGAGGCCTTCGGCAATGCCAAGACCAACCGCAACGACAACTCCAGCCGCTTCGGCAAATACATGGACATCAACTTCGACTTCAAGGGGGACCCCACCGGTGGCCATATCAACAACTACCTCCTGGAGAAGGTACGGCCCTGGGCCTGCCTCTGGGGCTGCCCGAGCAGGAGGGGCAGTGGCGGAGGGGAAGGGAAGCAGGGGGGCGGGTAATGTACACTGCCGGGTGAAGAGGATGGAGGTGGCACCACGGGCCCAGTGCTCAGAGCAGTACCCCTGCGGCACGGCATCTGGCTGGTTCGCATGCGGGTCAGGCCGCGGGGTCTGGGTGGAAGAGGCTGAGAGCTCGGGCTTTGCCATAATTCACCCTGCCATGCCTCCAGGTGGGGTATGAGACTCGAGCCCCCTCCTCCCTCGCTAGAGAGGTACCGTCACCCTGAGCTGGAAGAGCCCCTCTCCGGCAGCCCCTTTCCTTTTAACCCAGGCTGTGGTAAGGGGAGGAAGGACTCGGTTCGTCCTTAAATCAAGCATCATTTGCTCAGTGTCCTTCATCGATCCCAGGGCCAGAAGGGACCATCATGATCATCTGGTCTGACTTCCTGTCTAGCCCAGGCCAGAGACTGCCCCACAATCATTCCTAGAGCAGATGGTTTAGAAAGACCTCCAGTCTTGGTTGAAAGATTGTTGGTGATGGAGACTCCACCCCGGCCTTTGGTAGATTGTTCCAATGGCTAATTACTCTCACCGTCCAAAACTGATACCTTCTTCCCAATCTGAACGTGTCTAGCTTCAACTTCTAGCCATCCGACGGCGTGAGACCTTTGCCTGCTAGACTGCAGAGCCCGTTGCTAAATACCTGTTCCCCATGCTGGGACTTAGAGGCTGGGATCAAATCACCCCTTCACCTGGTGGGGGACAGAAATGTTGCAGGGCTGAGAGGCCCTGTGCCCGGGGCAGGTCCATGTCTGGGGAGCAGGCACAGAACGTGGCCTTCCAGAGGTGCCTTCTGGGGAGATAATTGGATGTTTTCCAAGCAGATCGGCCCTCTCCTAGCTGCGCTGGGAAGTACCTAGCAGGCAGGGCCAGCCCTCAGAACGTCTTCCTGAGCAAGCAACTCCTCTGTCATTTGTTTGTATTTGAAGGTTCTCCACAGCTCCATCCTGGGGGGCGTTAGCTGGGCTCTCCTCTCTGGATTGGCTGAGAGTTCCCGCCTGGCCTGAGTCGACTCTGATAAACCCTAGAAATCGCGGTGTGCTAGCGTGGTCCCTGTGCCCTCCCGTCACAGGGCGGCCTGCCCCTTTCCGGGCAGGGCAGCCCTGTTCGGTTATCAGACCCGGCTGGAAAGGGCTCTGACATTTCAGCCGAAGGGCTGAGAGCTCTCAGATGGAGGAGGCTGCCGGAAGGAGGCTAGTGCCTGTGACTGGCCCCAGAGCAGGGGAAGAGATGGCAGGGGAGAGGCGTCTGGGGCCTGCAGCCTGCTGTGGTCAGGAGGAGTGGCCTTTGGGCCTTGCATCCAGGCGTGGTACCAGTCCTTGCTGGGCTGGGAGACAGCCCAGTGGCCATCACCTCTAAGCATCCAATGGCCTGGAGGTCGTGCGGCCCTCCTAGGGGAGCTCACGCTAGAGATAGTGTCATCTAGTGGTGTGGGCTGGGGGTCAGGAGACAGGCCCTGGTGCTGGGGTGCTGTGGTACCCTATCATGTCCGGGCCTCAATTCCCCCGCTGGAGAGAAGGACGCTGACCCACCTTTGTCACGTGCTTTGAGATCCCCCCAGGAAAGGCGCTCCCCGAGTGCGAAGTATCCTAGACCCCGTGCATTCCGAAGGGCAACAAGCCCTTCTGGTGAGCTCTCCTGGAGCTGGCTCGCGAGTCTCCTGTTTGGTTCTTCTGCCCCTCTCGGTGACAGGCTCAGTTCTGGTCCACTGCCTCCCAGGCCTGCCCTTAGTCTGTGACATTCCCAGGATGCCTTTCATCCCAAAGCACTGCACACACAGAAATCGTCTCACCCCTCACTGGGATGCAGCCACCTCTGGGGGCAACGCAGCAGCCGCTTACTAGTGCACCCCCCAGCTTAGGGCAGGAAGGGAAGACGGCCATTGGATCCACGCTGCAGGGGGAGTTGAGGCGGACAGGCTGTAGCGACTCACCGGCGTTTAGCCAGGGCACTGGAGTTAACGCCTCTGCTCTCTTGAACAGTCCCCGGTGGCCAGGACCTCAGCGGGGCCTCCCACCCAGAAGGCCAGGATGGCTGCTACATTGCTGCATGAACCTCGAAGGGCTGGTTTCATCCTGCAGCAAAATAAGGGGGCTAGGTGGGAAGCCCAGGGCAGACAATGGCCGTCCTGCCGGAGAGGCTCCCTGAGGCATAGGGAGTGATCGGCCCTGTTCCAGCTGCCAGCGCTCTGGGTGTGGAGTTTCCTTTACCAGGGACTGGTGTGTCCTTTGAGACAAGGGGATTTCTCTGGTCTCACCAGCCCATTGTCTCTGATTGGAGCAAATCTGGCAGCTGGCGGTGACTGTTCAGCAACCGGGGCTGAGCTGTGTGTGCCAGCATGGGACCCACAGCGATGGTGCGTGGCAAGGACCGGCCTGGGGCCGCGAGACACGGCCCCCGCAGGCACTGACTTCCTCTGGGCTTTCCCTTGCAGTCTCGCATCCTCCACCAGCAGCCAGGCGAGAGGAACTTCCACTCCTTCTACCAGGTGAACCGGGGGGGGAATCCTGGGGCAACGGTGCAGTCCGTGGTGCGGGGGGATCCCCGGGAGGCTGCAGGGTTTGGCTCCCTAGGGGAAGGGGAGGGGCTAAGGAGGTGACTAAATAAAGACGACTGATGGATGGGAAGTGCGCTCATCAGTGGAAAAGGAAAATGCCCCCCCGTACCCACCCAGGTCTCTCTAGTGGGGCCCGATGCCAGCCCGGTTTCAGCCAGGGCCTCTAGGCTTCCCGCCCCCAGCAGTAAGCTTGGGCGCAAGCTGCAGGAATGTCAGGATGCCCTGGCAGAGCTGGCCGGGTGTGCTGCAGGTGCCAAGGCAGAAGGGAGCAGCTGGGGGTGGTGCCCAGGCAGAGCCAGCCTGCGATGAGTTCATTGGCAGCAGCCCAGCCAGCCGCAGTAAAGAGGGAGGGGGAACAAGGGGGAAGTGGGGAAGGTTCATGGGCTCCCACCCTACCAGCCACAGGGGCACATCCTGTGGGTTTCCTGCCGACTGTGCCCAGGCAGGAAGCTTTGCTCCCAGGTCAGCCCCAGTCCTATGCACTCAGGCCCCCGGCTGCTGCCCGGCTGGGGGCAGAGGAGGATCCCGCTCGCCCGGGGAATTGGGTGCTGCAGAGGCCTCGGTGCAGAACGGGGCTGTGCTGGGTGCAGGGACTTGCCGACGATGCCCCGGCGGCTTCCGCTGCTGCTGCATGTCCCTTATTTATAGCGCGCCGGGCCCCAGGCGGGTAACCGCAGGCCGGTGACTCAGAAGTGAGTGCCGTCACCTTGCTGAGCCACACTCTCTGTGGCATGCTGCAGCCGCCCGCCTCCTTTGGCTCTCGCTCAGCCCCGGCCCAGTAGGGAGCACGTTAGTCGGCCGCCCTGAGGATGGGGCCCAGCCGTTCATGGCTCCCCCGCACAGGTTGGGCTGGGAGGGCAGAGCTGAGGCTGCTAGGTAGGGTGACCAGACAGCAAGTGTGAAAAATCAGGACGGGGTGGGGGGTAACAGGCTCCTGTATAAGAAAAAGCCCCAAATATCGGGACATCTGGTCACCCGACTGCTAGGCCAGTTTCCTCCCACCTTCAGCACCACAGTCCTACTCCTCCTCCTCGCCACCTCACTACCCTGACCCCCCGTCCTTTCGCTGGGTCTCAGCTCCCTGCCTCCTCTCCGGCTGCCCCTTCCCTGGGAACACCCACTCGCCCGGGCTCTGCTGGGCGAGCTCCCTTGCCTTCAGAGGCCAGCCAGAGCCCAGCTGCCGGGCAGCAAGTGCCAGGTCCTCGCTATCCCCCAGAGCTTGGGGGCGCAATGTCACATGCCCCAGGTACAAGGGGGACTCATCCCTGTCTCTCCCCCTCAGTTGCTTCTCGGGGCCTCGGACGCTCAGCTGGCCTCCCTCCATCTCTGCAGAGACCCTGCAGCCTACCGCTTCACCAGCGAGGGCGCCAGCAACAACGTGAGTCCCGGTTCCACGCCCGGGGGGACCACGCCAGGCTCCTCAGGGTTCCCCCAGTGACTGGTGATTGGGGGCACCCACCCAGAGACCCGGGCCCGGTTTGTGGAAAGTGCTGAGCCCCCACCCTGAGAATCAGGCCCTTCTACGGGTCTCAAGTTGGGGCCCCCCAAATCACTGGTCCCTTGGAAACCTGGGCCCAGGGATCTTCCTGTGCCTGAGCATTGGGATGGGGAAAGCAGAGGCTGGGTGGGTGGCTCGCCATGGGGAACGGGAACGGGCGGAGCCAGCTGTCAGTGCAGCAAAGCCCTGGCTTCCCGACAGGCGCCTCACGGCTGGGCGATCGGATCAGTGGGCTTCCCTCGGCCCGGGCAGGGTGCAGCTTCGACACTCTGCAGGGAGGGAGCTGCTGGGGTGCTCCGGGACCAAACGTATCCCTGGTGTAACCAGGCACAAATCCCGTTGACTTCAGTGGGAGCTGCAGCCACCTGCTGTCTAATGCACCCACACAGTTTCCACCAGGGCTCCCATTAGGCTGAAGTCCCATCCCCCATGAGGGGCTAATCATGGTTCCTGTGAAGGGGCCTGTGAGTGTCCCCGGCTTCGTGTGCATCCAGCACTGTGAAGGGAGAAAGCCCTGTCTTAAGTGCTAAGCACAGTTCTTGCAGCCCCTGCCTTGAATGTGGGCCATGCCCCTCGCTGGGCGCCTCTCTGCGTCCCGTTCCCCCATCGCACAGAGGAGCCGCAGGGCAGGCGGGCAGGAAGCACTTGGAGAAATCCAGCTGGACATGGCTTCTGCTGCACACAGCTCGGAGGGGGCCCCGGGTGCCAGGCAGAGGGCCACTGAGCCTTTCACCTCCAGGCCAGACACTGCAGTGATGGGCGCTAGCTAGATCATCAGTTCCACTCTCACCTCCTGGCTGCCTGGTGGCCACTGTGAAATGAGTTTGCTGGCTCTCAGCCCAGTTCTCAGTGGATCCAGGGGCACTGTATCCGTGGGCACTAGCTGCTGGCAAGGACTGAGTGGGCCAAGACGCCTGAGCGATCCCCTTGCTGGTAGAGATGGTCTCTCTGGGGCAGGGGCAGGCAGCTCGCCCTGCAGCTCCCCAGGCCCAGTGTGAACTGTGGCCAGATGGAGGACTCCAAGGCCATGCAGCTGGCACCTTCCCCAGGGCTGGGAACCGTCGGCTCATCTCTCTCTGCTGCCCTTCCCTCCCCCGCCCTTCTTCCAGCTGCTGGCCAGTGATCAGTCCAACTTCAAGGCCGTGGCAGATGCCATGAAGGTGATCGGCTTCAGCCCGGAGGAGATTGACTCGGTCTACAAGATCCTGGCTACTATTTTACACCTGGTAAGTGGTGGCCTGGTCGGCGGATACATCCCTTCCCCTGTGCCGTGTCCGGCCCGGCCAGCAGAGATAGTGGTGGGGTCAATTTGGGGTGGGGTGCTGGTGGGGCCCATAGCAGAGACGAGGGGTGGGGTCAGTTTGGGGCTGGTGCTGGCGGGGCCCATAGCAGAGATGAGGGGTGGGGTCAGTTTGGGGCTGGTGCTGGCGGGGCCCATAACAGAGATGGGGGTGGAGTTCTGGTTCGGCCCGTGGCAGAGATGGGGGCAGGGTCAGTTTGGGGCAGGTGCTGGTTGGACCTGTGGCAGAGATGGGGGCGGAGTTCTGGTTCGGCCCGTGGCAGAGATGGGGGCGGGGTCAGTTTGGGGTACACACACCCATTTCTAGGGCTCAGTTTCCACAGCCCTGCCCAGCGTGTGCTGAGCTCGGTGTCATACCTTGTTGGAGTGGGGAGGAATTTCTTCAAGTTGCTCCGAAGTTGTGGGCAGAAATCTGGAGGGGATCCTCCCAGAGCATTGCCCCTTGGAGCCCCCCCGCCCCCCCCCCCGGCTGCCCAGCCAAACACATGCCAGGCTGGTTGGCAGAGGGCTCAAGGGAAATGCACTTCATCAAGCTGAGCTGGGCTCCACCGGCCTTTCCGGGCGCACTGCAGGAATGCCCGGGCCGGCCACCCTACCCGGGTAGCAGGTCAGGGCTGAGCACCTGACAGCCCAGGAAGCCAGCGACTCTTCCCTGGGAGGCGGGTGGGTTGGGATTGAGTCTGGATCCGGGTCTTGCAGGACCCTGGGAGCAGAGCTTGTGGGTGGTTGGCAGGCCGTTAGCCTTCACGAGGGCACTTAGCAGCGCTCTGGGACGGGCCCCGCCCGTGGCTCCAGCTGCCAACCTGACTGCACGCAGACACGGGCCCGCAGACGTATGGTGCCACATGTGACAATAACCCTGAGGTCTGAGCTACGCTGAGCAGTGCCCGCTCCTCATGGCCCTGTCCCCAGCTCACCCGGCTCTGCCCGGGGACTGCGGGGGACTCCGGGTAGGGTTGCCAACTTTGTAATATTTAAAAACCGGACACTCCAGCAGGAGTTCTGGAAAGTCCCCTCACCCCATCTCTTCCCCGCCCCCCCCCCCGAGGAACTGCCCCTGCCCCGCCTCTTCCCCGAGGCCCCTCCCCCTTTCCTCCTCTCCCTGTCGCTCGCTGCTCTCCCCCTCCTCCCCGCCCCGCACCTGGGTCAGGAAGGACCTGCCTGCAGAGCTGGGATTGGCAGCTGCAGCCCCTGACGCAGGTAGGAGGCGGCCCCAGCTGAGTAGGGGATGGCTGGTGATGACCTGGCACCTCCCCCACCCGCTGTAACCAGACGTTGGGTGTCCGGTCCGTAGATCTGACCGGACGCTGTCAGGTCTCCTTTTCGACCGGACTTTCTGGTCAAAAACCAGACACCTGGCCACCCTAGCCTCGGGCAGTGCAGTGACCTGACCCGCCTTAAAAGTGGCCAATCATAGGACCAAGTCCTGGCGATGGGGCCTTCACTCTCAGTCTGCAGAGCCAGGCCCCGTGCACCTCCATGTGGCCCCGTGCACCTTTCTAGCCTGTGACTGCGTCCGGGCAGGCTGGTGCCGGCTGACCCTGGGCAGGGAAATTGAGCTGACTTGCAGCAAGGAGTGAAGTTTGTGCCACCTCTGACATGACACAGGGCGGGCTCATCGCCTGCCTGCCCTACAACATGCTGGGTCCACTCCTGTGGCTGCCCCTCTGTTGGCCCTGAGCCTGGCACCCAGGCACCGGTCACACCTGTACTGGTCGGTGTGAACCACCCTCGTGGTTAACCCTCGGGCTGGACAACACGAGGCACAAGGGAGCGGAGAATCAGGCCCTGCGTTTCTAGGCGTCAGGTCCGTGCGTGTTTGTCTGACGTCTGTCCATTGTGTGTCCTCGTGCGGGGTGTGTGCATTAGCGTCCCTGTGCATGGTGTGTTTTCTGTGCCCATTCAGGACCGTTCGCAAGGCTTAGGGCAGATATGTACATAAAAGGTTGTTACAAGGAGGAGGGAGAAGAATTGTTCTTCTTAACCTCTGAGGAGAGGACAAGCAGCAATAGGCTTAAACTGCAGCAAGGGAAGTTTAGGTTGGACATTAGGAAAAACTTCCTACCTGTCAGGGTGGTTAAACACTGGAATAAATTGCCCAGGAAGGTTGTGGAATCTCCATCATGAGGGATTTTTAAGAGCAGGTTAGACAAACAACTGTCAGGAATGGTCTAGATAATAATTAGTCCTGCTACAAGCGCAGGGCACTGGACTAGATGACCTCTCGAGGTCCCTTCCAATTCTATGATTCAATGATTCTATGTCCCAGTGTCCATGGGGCACCGGTGGCTTCCCCCAGCTCAGGCCCGTGCAGCGGGAAGCCAGTGCCCTCTCCCTGCTGACTGCGTCTCTCTTGCTGGATTTCCAGGGCAACGTGAGCTTTGTCACCGAGGGAGATGCCGTGGAGATAGAGAACAGGGAGCTGGTCTCCCAGCTGGCGGAGCTGACCTCCACCCGGCCGGAGAGCCTGCTGAGAACCCTGCTGTACCGTGCGGTGGCCACGGGCGGCGGGGAGGTGATCGAGAAGGGTCACAGCGCCAAGGAAGCCAACTATGCCAGGGACGCCTGCGCCAAGGTAAAGGGGTAGAGGAGCTGGGCCCTGCCGAGCCCCCATGCTGAGCCGCTGCAGAAACCATCCTTTAGCAGGGCAATGCCCCTTTGTGACCTCCAGCGTCCTCCTTCCAATTGCCCTGATGCCCCACAGCTCCTGTGGGGGGCGCCCTAGCTGCCCGCTTGCCTTCCCCCTCACTGCCCACTTGGGGCCAGCCTCCTAGCTGGTACGCGTGAGCTCACGGGAGTCATGCTCGCCCCCAGCTACATTTCGGATTCTCTCTCTCTCCAGGCCAGGCAGCTGTGGGGCAGGCTTCTCCCTGTGCTGTGACTGTCTCCCTGCCCACAAGAGACTGGGCATCTCTGGCTGCTCTGCGCCGGGCCTGTGGCAGCCCGGCTAGTTTGCCATCCCGTGCTGATGGGGACTATGGACGCGTTAAATTAGGTCACTAAACTGGCAGCAGCCAGCCCCACAGCCTGGAGTGGGGCTATTCTGACGTGCCCCACATCCGTCCCCATCCAAGGCACCCGCGCTGCGGTGTCAGGGAGCCTGGGAGGAAGAGTATGGATAGAAACAGGCCAGGGTCACAGGCCAGGAGCTGCTCAAAGCCCTTCCCGGGGTCAGCCGCTCCAGACAGCTCCATGGCTGCAGCCATGTGGACGTGGCTGGTTATACCACACTGGGGCAGCAGTGGGGATCAAACCCAGAGCCTTCAGCTGCAAAAACCCCTCAGCCCCCGTGCTAAAGGCGCACCCCATCCTGCAGTAGGGTTAAGGCTTATATCCACAGCAGCCACTAGGTGGCAGTAGAGTTGCACAGCCATGGCATTTCATCCAGCAGGGGGCAGTAGTGAAACCTGCACATCAGCCTGCCCCACATGTCCCAGTGCCAACCACCTGTCCCCACTCCCGGAGGGCGTGGCTTAAGCACGCCTGCTCCTGAAAGGTACAGTGCCCCACACCTGATGGAAAGAGTTTCACCCTTACCAGTCCCTGGGACTAGCTGCCAGGGGAAACCTTCCGCTTCATGGCGTCTCCCCCTACCCCCCTCCGCATCCCTCCCCCAGGCCATCTACGAGCGGCTTTTCTGCTGGATCGTGGGGCGCATCAACACCATCATCGAGGTGAAGAACTATGACGCCCGGCTCCACGGCAAGAACACCGTCATCGCTGTGCTGGACATCTACGGCTTCGAGATCTTCAAAAGCAACAGGTAGAGCCCAGCCAGCCACCTCGGGCAGTGCAGCCAGCCCAGCCGGAGGCCTGCCCAGCAGGACCCAGACCTACCCACCGCCTCCTCTCCCAGCATGCACCGGGGCTGGGGTCACGCCTGGGGCTGATTTTCTGTGGCTCGACCCTGGAACGGTGGGGGAGGGAGAGGAGGGCAGGTTGCCAGGGCCAGTGGCTCCGGGTAGCATGCAGCTGTTGATGTGCAGAGGGCCTTGGGGACAGGCGTGGAGGAGAGGGAGAGCGAGGGCGGGTCGCTGGCCGCAGGGGTTCAGGCCAAGGGACCAATCCGCTGGGCTGGATGGTGGCTCCGTCTGCCTGCTGCTCCCAGGCCCGGTTCAGGGGAGAGCCGGGGACTGTGCACTCAACTGACAGCTTGATCACAGGCTTGGCCCCCTCTCCTTCCCCCCAGTGCAAGGCCATATCGGGCTGGGTCACTGGATGGCAGGTGCCGGTGGGTCAGGGGCTGTGCTGATCCGAGTGGGTGGGGCTGGGGGGCTGCTGTGCCTCCTGGAGGGGGCTAAAGCAGAGGTGCTGCCCACCCAGGGCCCGGGGCACTCCTGGTGAGAGCTGAGGTGTTCACACGGACCCAGTTTCAGCCGGGGTCGCGATGTGGCCTCCAGACGTTTCCTGCGCGTTTTGATTTGCTGTGGCTGCTTCTTCACTGCTCCCCTAAACTCCTGCGACGCGTTCCTGTGCGTTGGGCAGCAGCTGCTGCATTCCAGCCCAGAGGCGGCTGCATTGCAGTGACTCTTCACATGTCACGGCGTGCAAAGTGCTTTGTTCGGAAGGTGCAGCACGGGGGGTTAGCGTGGAGTGGATCCTTCAGCCCAGCCCCCGTGAACTGAATCCTTCCTTGGCTCTGGGCATGGGGTAGCCAGCACATCCAGCCAGCCCTCGCCCGGGAGCCCAGTGTGTTCTCCAGAGTGCGAGGTGGGGTGCTGCGTACGGTAGGGTGGAGGGATGGGGAAGGGGGCATGGAGTGAGGGGTACAGACCGTGAGACTTGTGCACTTTGCTGGTTTGCAGCTTCGAGCAGTTTTGCATCAATTACTGTAACGAGAAGCTGCAGCAGCTGTTCATCGAGCTGATCCTGAGGCAGGAGCAGGAGGAGTATCAGCGGGAAGGCATTGAGTGGCAGCATGTGAGTGCAGAGCCCCATGGGGGGGTGGCGCCTGCTCAGGAGGCAGCGTGGGGGCGCTAGTGTCCCATTGGGGTGGGAGTTCCCCACCCAGAGGGCAGCGTGAGGGTGGCAGCACCCCACGTGATGGGGAAGGGCGAGGGGTCCCTGTCCAGAGGGCAGCGCGGGGGCGGAAGCACCCCACATGATGGGGAAGGGTGAGGGGTCCCTGCCCAGAGGGCAGCGTGGGGGTGGCAGCGCCGCATTGGGGTGGGGAGTCCCTGCCCAGAGGGCCATGCGGAAGGGCTTCTCCCAGTGATCTGTGTGACCCTCACCCAGGGCTAGGGGCAGACAGCACCCCCAGGAGCAGGACAGCGAGAGCCACTCCTGCCGGGGCACTGGGCCGGGAGCTCTGCCCCAGGGAGCTCTCGCCTGCTGGGGAATCAACTCCCGCCTGCTGCGGCCCCTGCTCTGAGCCAGCAACGTTGTCTCCCGAGGGGCCCGACACAGGCTTCTCCCGCGCCCGGCTCAGGGGTTCCATTGTTCACTGAGGGACCCTAGGCCAGGCTGTGACCACCCCCCAGCGTGGGGGTCAACCCCAGAGCTCCCCCAGGGCCGTGCCCGGTAACCTCTGCCCTGCCTCCCCCCCAGATCGAGTACTTCAACAACCAGATCATCGTGGACCTGGTGGAGCAGCCGCACAAGGGCATCATCTCCATCCTGGACGAGGCCTGCCTGACCGGGGGCCAGGTCACCGACGCCATGTTCCTGGAGTCCATGAACACCAAGCTGGGCAAGCACCCCCACTACACCAGCCGCAAGGTAACGCCCCACACACGGGCACCTCAGGGCCCGGGCTCAGATGGGGTCAGGGCTGAGCCCCACCGGCTAGGTGGGCGGGGGCTAGGCTGCCCCCTGTGGGGAAGACAAAGGGCTCAGGAGTGGGAGGGAGACTGGGTCCTGCTAGGCGGGAAAGGCCCTTTGGGGGAGCGGGGCGCTGTGTCAGGGAGCTCCTTGGATTCTGCAGGAGCGGGACAAATTTACCCTCCCTGTAACCTTAACACACACACACACACACACACACACACACACCCCACAATCCCCAGCGCTTCTGGCTGGAGGGGTGGGAGGTTCCTCTCCCCTGAGTGGGGGCCGGAGGGTCGCTCACTGGTGCATTCTGGGTATGCTGGCACCTCGTGGGCTGCCCGGTTCGTTGGCCTGTCACTGGGTGGGAGTGAAGGTGGGAGGGGGGGATTGCTGGGGCAAGGGAGAAGGGGGGGTGCAGGGCATGAGGACGGGGGCTATTTCCCCATGCCAGGGCAGGCGTACCAGAGTATGGGGTACTGGCCTGCCCTGGGGACAGGGCTTGTGTCTGCAGTGGTGCCCAGAGGGGTGGTGGGTTACCCCCTCCCGCCGATGTGTGGGCACCCGACGCTGGCTGCCTGTGCCCTCCCGGCTCAGCCCACCATGTGTTCACAGCTCTGCACCACCGACAAATCCATGGAGTTCGGCCGGGATTTCCGCATCAAGCACTACGCCGGGAACGTCACGTGAGTCCTGCCCCTGCCCCCCGGGGTCAGGGTGACGCCCAGCGGGGTCCCACCTGGCGGCTTGGCATCTCTGTCCAATAGGGGCCCTGTCTGGAGAGAGGCAGGGGACTCCCTGCTGACCCAGAGGGCTGGTGGCTTAGTACCCGTCTGCAGGGGGTGAGAGACTGAGCTGGGCAGGCCGAGGAGGGACCCCACTCGGGCAGGGGGCAGGATTGTGCCCTGCACGCTGGCCAGGATTTCCACCTGCAGACGCCCCCAAGGGGTTGGTTTCTCGGCAGGTGACTGCTCAGCCCTCTTGGAAACCAGGCCAGATTTGGCCCCTCTGAGGCCTCTCGAGGCAAAGCTCAGATCCCCGGTCCCTTGGCAAGCTCTTGGCCTGTATCCTCCAGTCAAAGCCAGGGGCTCCCCCTGCCCCCTCAGGAGACTTCCCCCCAGCTTGGCTGGGCTCACGGGCAGCAAGCGCTGACATGTTCTGCTCTTTCTCTCCACGGCTCTCGGCAGCTACATGACCCTCTCGGCAGGCTCGCGGTTTTCCCTCGCTAGCAGACCCCGCCGCTAGCCCCTCGCCACGCTCTGCGGCTAGTTCTCAGCCCCTTTCCCCCGTGCCCGCCGTTCCCCAGCTTGTGTGCGGCTCTTTTCCAGGCCCCAGTGAAATTGGTCTTGTCTCTGGCCCAGCGTGCTGCTCTGGGGGCAGGCTCCCCGGGCCTCTCCCCTCCCTGCGCCAGGATGTGCTGGGCTCTGGGCCCGGAGCTAGGCCGGCTGGGCGAGGGACTGTCCCGTGAAATTCTGGGCAGATCCCAAATGCCTCCCGCCACTGATCCCAGGGGCCCTCTGTCACGGAGTCCCTGGGCGATGCTCTGGAACTGCTCCCTACATAGCCAGTCAGGACTCCGGGGAAGTCTCCTTTCTGTGAGCAGACTGTCTGCAGGACACACAGCTCACACAGCTTCCACCCTCCTGGGTCTGACCTCAGAGCATTCAGCATCCTCTGCCCCTCCGTGCGCTTCCCACAGCGAGTCCGTCCAGGTGGGGTCCTGGGGAAGCCAGAGGGTCCTGCACCCCAACTTCGCAGTCAGACGTGACTCTCAGCCAGCCAGGAAAACAGAAGGTTTATTAGACGACAGGAACATGGTCTAAAACAGAGTTTGCAGGTGCAGAGAACAGGATCCCTCAGCTGGGTCCATTTTGGGGGGGCAGTGAGCCAGACAACCACGTCTGCCCTTCACTCCATGTCATAGCCAGCCCCAAACTAAAACTCCCTCCAGCCCCTCCTCCTCTGGGCTTTCCCAGGCCAGGAGGTCACCTGATTCCTTTGTTCTCCAACCCTTTAGCTCTCACCTTGCAGGGGGGAAGGGCCCAGGCCATCAGTTGCCAGGAAACAGGGTGTCAGCCATTCTCTGTGTCCAGGCCCCTGCACGCACCTGCCCTCTAGGGCTCTGCAATGATCATGCACCCTTATCCCACCACCTAGATACTTAAGAACTGCATAGGGGAAACTGAGGCACCCCCACACTATTCAGAGGAAACATTAAGAACAGTCCCACTTCTGGGCAGATCCCAAATGCCTCCCGCCACTGATCCCAGGGGCCCTCACAGTCCAGCCTCCTCCTAGCCCGGACCAGGTGTCTCTCGGGGGGAGGGGTGCCCGGGTGGACTCCAACTCAGAGCCTAGAAGGGGAGATGAGTGTGCGAGGAGCCGGCTGGGGCGCAGGAGCCTCCTGACGCAGGCACATGGGGGAGGCTGCCCCCACGGCCCCTTGCGGCGCTGCATTGCCGTTCACAAGGAGAGCCGCCTCCTCAGGGCTGCTTGCTCAGAGATTTCAAGGCTCATTGTTAGCTGGGCAGGGGGGAGGCCTGCGCCCTGTGTCAGGGGATCTTGAGTCAGGCAGAGGAGTCAAGCCCACAGCTTTGGTTCGGGGAGCAAGCACAGGACCCGGGCCATGTGCGCTTGGCTCCCTGGGGGTGGGAACGCAGGGCTGGGCAGGAGCAGGCGTAGCTGGCTGTGCACCTGGGGGGAGTGCGTCTCCCTAGGGGCCGTGCTTGTGCACACGCATATGTGTGATTGCACGTTGGTGGTGTGCATGTGGGCACGAGTGTCTCCCTGAGGGGGTTGTGCATGTGCACACGTGTGTGCGCGATTGCACATCGGGGGGGGATCTGGGAGGAGTGTGTGTGTATGTGTGTTTGTACGTGGGTGAGTGTGTGTGCGTGCGTGTTTGCAGTGGGAGGGTAAAGGAGAGGAGGGTCTCAGGGGAATCCCTCGGCCATTGGGGGGTGTCAGTCCCATCACGTCACCCTCTCTCCAGCCCCGTCCAGCTCTTCCCCGGAGCTCTGACTCTGCGTGGGCAAAGGCAATCAGCAATCGTTCACGCACAGCCCCGGGTTGCTGGAACCTGCTCTGTCGGGGGGAGGGAACGGCTTCCAGGATGCCGGGGTCCTCTCTGACTCTTTGCAGACCTCCCACGGGGACGTTAGCTTCCGTGTGGGCAGCTCGAGTCAGCCACCTCTCTAGGGTGAGGGCAGCCTCCTCCCGATCCCCCAGGGTGTGTGTGGGGGGAGGCTGCAGTGTGGACCAAAGGGGTTATGGGTGCATGCTCAGGACACCAAGTGTGGCAGGATGCAAAACCGGATGCTCCCTGCATGATCAGGTGACCCAGGTGCCACCGTTTCAAAATGTGCCTGTGAGGACACTGCTCCTTTAAGCCTTAAAGGTGCCACAATAATTTTTAGTGGGAAAACCCCCATGGTGCGATAACCACCAGCCCCTTCCTCCCCTCCCCGTGTCTGCCCTAGCAGGATCCCAGCTGCAGCCCATCCCGGGCTGAGGGTTCCGAGTGGAGGGACAGCACCCGCCTCCCCATAGCACAGGGGAGCAGCTGGGGTTGGAGGTGACCGTGCCCCCGTTGCTCTGAATTGCAGGTACTCGGTGGAGGGGTTTATCGACAAGAACAAGGACACCCTCTTCCAAGATTTCAAGCGGCTGATGTACAACAGGTGAGGGCTCCGGAGGCCTGCTGCACGCCCAGGGGGCTGAGCCTCACCGGGCACATGGGGCTGGCCTCCGAGCCTCAGCTCTGGGGAGGGAGCGAGAGCCGCAGCAGGAGAGATTCTGCAGGATCAGGGGGTCTGGTGCTGCAGAAGGGGCTCAGCCTGGCTGCCCTGAGACATGCCTCCCCCATCGAGCCACAGAGCAGGTACGGTGCAGGCAGCTGCCCCCACCAGGGTGTCTCGGCCATGACCTAGCGGGGACCTCGGTCTCGAGGCCAGTTAGCCCTCAGGCTCCCTGCCGTGGCTCCCAACGAGGGGGCTAACTGTGAGGATGCGCACCGGAGCCAGGAACAGCCCTGACTCGTCTCCCGCAGGCCGCCCATTGGCAAGCAGCGGGCCGGCTTTGACCAGCGGGAGGGGCTCTGAGTCCTGTTCCCCTGACTGAACCCAGGAGGCAGAGGGGAGCAATAATGGGCTGGGAGCTCCTGGAGCCGGAACAGCCTGGGGGCAGTTGGGACAGGATCCAAACCCTGGCTGGGTTCCCTCGCCGTTGATAGCCACACGTGGGAGGCCAATTTTGCACAGGGCAACAGCAGCCTTATGGAGCTTCCTAACTCCTGGGCAGCGCTGCACCTTCCTCTATGCCAGCGGGTGGCGCCCTTCCTTTAAACGAACCAGCTCAGTGGCTCTACCTGGGGAGCCTTGGATCAGGATCTGGGCCCTGTGGCCCGTTTCCATCTCAGGGTCTTGCTCCCCCTGTGTCTCTCCTGGCACCAGGGACCCCTGCTCTGGGTCCAGGCAATGGCCCAGGAGGCTGGAGGGAATATGGGGGACGGGAGGGGAGCTCCCCACAAAAGTCTTCTGCCTGCAGTAACTCCCTGGACAGCAGAGACGAACGGGGCCCGTGCTCTCCCCTCACCCTGGTGTCCCCATCCCTGACCGTCGGCTTCCCGGCTTCTCATGCCCCTTGACGATCTCTCCCCAGCACGGACCCTGTCCTGAGGGACATGTGGCCAGAGGGCGAGGTCAGCATCACCGAGGTGACCAAGCGCCCCCTGACGGCTGCCACCCTCTTCAAGAACTCCATGGTGGCGCTGGTGGAGAACCTGGCCTCCAAGGTAACCCCCCCACCCCACCCCGGCTCCTCCTTGGTCATCTGCTTCACCAGGACCCTCTGGCTGCTGCTGGCAGTGAGCAGGGCTGGCCAGAGGTCCCACCCACAGTGTCCAATGTGACTGAACAATAGGGTACCCCACTTGCAAGGGGGTTCCCCCCCCACAGCCTCCCTGGGCTGCCTCCTCCCACCTCCTGCCGTACACCCACAGGAGATGCTCCTTGGCCTCTAGCCGCCTCCTGTGTCTGGACTGGGAGCCTGGAAGGACCTTCCCAGGGGAGTCGGGGCGCTCGGCTCCTGGGGCCAGTGTCATGCGGCAAGCAGGGCCCTACACAGTCACAGAGCTTGCCTAGGTCCATGGTGGCCACTGGCTGCATGTAGGGATGGGAGATTGGCAAAGGTGGGATACCCCGAGATAGGTCTGGGCCCGGGGCCTCCCGCTGGTTCCAGGCTGGATTCTGTGTCCCTTAGCAGGCAGAGCCAAGCCCAGGCAGGCTGAGGTTCGGGATCCGGCCTCTCCCAGATCTCAGGGAGTTCTGGACGGCCGCTCAGAGGGGAAGGCTCTGGCTCTCAGGCCAGAACCTGGATCCAGGCTTGGCATTTGGGGTTATGCTCTAACAGTGCCCCTGCACCTCCCTTCCCAAACATGTCTGCCACCTGGGCGCTTCCTGAAGCGCCCTGTCCCCGAAGGGCCCAAATCCCAGGAGAGGGGCAGGCCTCCTGGCATTTCCAGCCCCACACGCCTAGGCTGCCCCTAGTGCACCTCAGAGGCCCCGCTCCTCACCCGTCCTGCACTGACCCCTCCAGTCACAGAGCCGCCACCCCGCGGCCCCCTCCCTGCCCAGCTTCTCTAAGCCACCCCCCACGGGTGGCAGCATGGCTGGCCGGCAGGACACCCAGCCATACATCTCCCACCCGCTCTGCTCCCCGGCAGCCTGTGAGCTTGCTTGGTGGCTGGGCACTGTGGTGATTGGGCAGGGGCAAGACAGCTGGATGGTTCCCCCCATCCTTCTGCCCTCGTCCCCGTCTGACGGTGGGAGAGCCCCGGATGGATGAGGTCTGGGACCATGCCATGCTTGCTCCTGCCAGAGGGGGAGCTGTTGAGTGCCACGAGGGCCTCCCTTCCCAGGAACCAGGTCCTCTACCTGCCTCTGCCCTCTGAGGCTGCTCCCTTCCCTCCCCGGATTGGCCCGCTGCTCCTGTGGGTCATTTGATTGGCTAACTGATGAGTAGCTCCACCCGGGCTTCTTAAAGGGCCAGCTCCTAAGAGGGCACTGTTAGCCCCTGGAGTGTAGCCACCTGTGGGTTTGATTCCTGCAGGTCAACCAGGTCTGAGTGCGAATCCTGGCTCACTCAGCAGCTGAGGGCCCCTGAGAGGGCCCGGACAGAGGCTGCCTGCTGGTTCTTAGCCAAAGCCAAGTGGCAGATTGGCCAATGTAGCCGATTCTGAACAGCAGCATCCCCCAGCCTTGACCCGGTCCTGACCTCCACCGACCCGCTGCCCTGGCCACAGCCTGCACACGCTCCATTCAATTAGCTGTTTCCTTTGGTTGTTTCACCGCAAGGATAAAGAACTGATTTAAAGGGGAGCGCGTGTGTCTGGCTGAGTGGAGACACGCGGGGACCCCAGCTGCCTTGGCAACGGGCAGCAGTGAATAATACCCGTGAATCATTTGGCATTTGCTCCCATTTCTGATCGGGAACCTGCTCCCAGAAGCTGCAGCAGCTAAAATTAGCCCTCGGTAGGAAGAGAAGTAGTGAGAGGCGGGGGAGGGAGCCAAGGAGAGAGTTGGGGGCGGGGAGCCCAGATGTGTGTCGCTGGACCAGACAGACGTGCACGTGGATCCAGGCTGGCGCGGAGCCACCCAGACAGACATGGGCAGAGGCATGCAGAGAGAGGCACATGCCTGGATGCATCCCCAGCCAGACACGGCCAGGCAGGCGGAGATGTATGCACAGACATGACATGTAGACACGTGGCCACCCAGCCATACCTGCACGGATCCACGCAGACTTAGAGCGAGAGACACACGTGGAGGTGTATACGTGCGATCGATGCACACAGGGACGCGCACTATCCATGTACGCACACTAAAGCAGACCCACACATGTATGGAGACACCCCCAGCTAGCCGGCACTTGTTTGGCTGCTGGGCTGGCCGTGGGGATGGGACTTGGCTCGGGCTTGTGGCACAGGTGTTGGAGGAGGGCTGGGCTGAGCCTGGCACTGGAGAACACAAGCCCTGGGCGGTGCTGGGTTGACTGTTCCTCACTCCCCGCTTCTCTAGCTGCTCATTAGCTCTGCCTGGGCACCTGCTGCTGATGCTGTCACTGGCAAGCTGATGTCTCAGCCAAATTTAGCTCCTGTGTGAGCTGCAGCGAGGCTCAGAGCCGTGATTATGTCTCCTGGATCGACCCAGTTGGAGCGGAGGAGCTGCCTGTCCCTGTCCCATGGCTGCAGCACTTCTCCCATCCATCGGGCCAGAAGGAAACACTGCCCCAGCTGATATTGTAACAGCATGTTGCACTGTGCTGCACACTGTAACCCATGAGAGCACCATGGGGACAGCTGTGAAGTGGCCCCCCTGCTCCCACAACACAGCCCCTACCATCTGAGCTACAGGAGAATCCCTTCCAGCAATATGGGGCTTATGACACACAGCTGAGCAGTTCTGATCTGTCTAGCAGAGGGCAGTGGTGACACACACACTGGCCATCCGCGTACAGCACAGCCTGCCCCAAGACGATGCCCCCACTGCCCTGCCCAGGGAGCTCCCAGGGGCGTTCGGAGCAGGTTGGCACTGTGCATCCAGGGCAGGACCGGAGCGGTGGGGTGGGCAGGGCTCGCAGGAGCTCACAGTGCCCTCAGCTGGCCCCTCTTCTCCCTGCAGCAGCACCCCGAAAGGCTAGGGGAGACACTCTCCCCCGGCCCTGACTGCCCTTGGGACGGGGGTGTTGTCCCTCACGGGCACCTGTCCTCTCCAGATCTCTCTTGGCACCACCTGGCTGCTTTGAGAGTGGGGGGCTGCCCTTCAGTTGGGGAACACAGGTGAGGCACTGCCTGCGGCTTCCCAGGGACTGCCCCCGGCTGCCCACGGCCAGGTTCATGAGTTTCCTCTGGTTGCCCCCTCCCCCTCGGTGAGTTCTGTACTATGCTCGTGGGGAGCTGAGTGGGGCTGGGGCTGTGACAGTCCCCGGGGCCTGGATCCACGGGGTCGGGGCTACACCCCCAGCTTTGGAGCGGTGTCTAGGAGGAACCCTTCAGTGTGCCGCACCCTGGGGCTCTCGCTCTTCTGCCAGGGTTGGTCACGCGCCCTCAGCCCCTTCGAGCCTGAACCTCTGGGCCTCCAGCACCCCCATGAGCTCTGTTCAGTGAGTCCAGCCAAGCTGAACTGCGGGAGACCTGCCCACTCTGCAGGGGCTAACACGCCTGGCCAAGCGTGGGCAGTGCCATTCACACGGCGCTGTCAGAACGGGCACTGGTCGCCTGGCATGCAGCCTAGCAACCCTTAGCTCAGCCCAGAGAGCTGCAGGTTAAAGCCTAGACCAGTCTGGTCAGCCCAGTGCTGAGCCCCGGCTCTGTCTCCATCTGCCCGCCATGGTCAGCTCCCAGGTGAGATCCCCGAGGCCTTCCAGCTCACACCTTCCCGGGCCTTGTTCTCCAGCTTCCCTGTGGAGAGGTGGGGAAATCCCCCTCCCTCTGGGTCCTTGGTGATTGGCTTTGCCGTCGTCTTCTCGGATTCTCCATCGGTCAGCCTTGGCCAGTCGTTTTTAACGCCCCAGCCTGGCTCAGACAGCTGGGTGACGGTCATACCTCTATCTGCCGGCCTGTCCTGAGAGCACACAGTCCCTTCTGCCCACTAGGTAACCGCGCAAGCTATAGGGGAAACTGAGGCACGCAGTGGCATCATAAAAATATTATAGAAAATTCCCATTTCATGCCTTTTCCCTGCTCACACGTGGCCCGGGCATGCCAAGGGGACAGGGATGGACCATGCTGAGGGGGCGGGGATGGGCCAGGCCTGGCTGGTTCTCTTACTGGAGCCAAACTGCAGCCTCAGCAGTGATAGTTGTTTCTCAGGCCCCAAAGCTCTGAAATTACCCGGCTGCCCAGACCCCAGATAGATGCTGCCTGCCCTGTGCCCCTGTGAAGAGACATGTGGGGGTGTGGGGGGGTGAGCGTCACCGCCCCCTGCTGGATAGTGTGTGTGCTGCGGCACACGATTGGCCCTGGGCTTGGTGGTGTGGCTGGCAGAGCCCAGGCCAGGCGCTCTCTGTGGAGCTGCAGTGCCATTGGGCTCACCCTGTCGCTCCCCTTGGAGGGGCACGTTTCCCCTCTGGGGCGGCAAGGCTCACACCCAGGCCCCAAGCGCACCCTGCCGCTGTCCCAGCCCTGCGGGGCTTCCGCCTGCACCTCCACTTCCCAGCGCCTGGCGGGCCCCAAGTCCAGCCCCCTGCCCCACTCCTTGGCTGGCTCTGGGTAGCCAGCTCCGTCAGCGCCCCTTGGCTCACCCTGCAGCGGGGGGATCCCCTGGGGCCGCCCTGCCTTTCCCAGGCTTCTCGTGGGTGGGTCTCTGGAGACAGAGGCCTCGAGGGGCACCCGCTCATTCCCAAAGCAGGTGACCCCTCCTGTCCCCTCCTGCCAGCCCTGGGGTCCTTCCCCACTGGTCCCCACATACGACCTGGCCTGGCACCGCTCCCCCCGCTCCCTGCCCAGCCATCCTGGGGGCTCCTCCTGACACCCCCTGCACTGGCATCCCCTCTCCAGAGCCTCAGCCCCTTGCCCCAGAGCGACGGTCCCAGCAGCCGCTCGAGGGCCCCTCCCACGGTTTCAGTGACACCCCCCCCTCCCCCCAGGAGCCGTACTACGTGCGCTGCATCAAGCCCAACGACCAGAAGTCACCGCTGCTCTTTGACGCCGAGCGCTGCCGCCACCAGGTGGAGTATCTGGGCCTCCTGGAGAACGTGCGGGTCCGGCGGGCCGGCTTCGCCTACCGGCAGCCCTACGGCCGCTTCCTGCTCAGGTACCTGCCCTCGCTGGCCTGCCCCCGCTGGCCCTCCGGCCCCGCCCCAACCCCGCTGGCCCTCCCGCCCCGTCCCGCTTCCCCTGGCCCAGCCACCCTGGCCCAATACCATAGCTCCCTGCTGCCCCCTGCGGAGCCTCCCCTTCCCGCCCCAGCTGGCCCAGCTGCACCTCCCCATCCTGCCACCATTGGCTCCTGGCTACCCCACCCCATCCTGATTTGGGGCTGCATAAGTAGGGCCATTGCCAGCAGATCGAGGGACGTGATCGTTCCCCTCAATTCGACACTGGTGAGGCCTCATCTGGAGTACTGTGTCCAGTTTTGGGCCCCACACTACAAGAAGGATGTGGAAAAATTGGAAAGAGTCCAGTGGAGGGCAACAAAAATGATTAGGGGATTGGAACACATGACTTATGAGGAGAGGCTGAGGGAACTGGGATTGTTTAGTCTGCGGAAGAGAAGAATGAGGGGGGATTTGATAGCTGCTTTCAACTACCTGAAAGAGGGTTCCAAAGAGGATGGATCTAGACTGTTTTCAGTGGTAGCAGATGACAGGACAAGGAGTAATGGTCTCAAGTTGCAGTGGGGGAGGTTTAGGTTGGATATTAGGAAAAACTTTTTCACTAGGAGGATGGTGAAGCACTGGAATGCGTTACCTAGGGAGGTGGTGGAATCTCCTTCCTTAGAGGTTTTTAAGGTCAGGCTTGACAAAGCCCTGGCTGGGATGATTTAGTTGGGGATCGGTCCTGCTTTGAGCAGGGGGTTGGACTAGATGACCTCCTGAGGTCCCTTCCAACCCCGATCTTCTATGATCCTGCTGCCCTGTGCTGCACCTCCCCTTCCCGCTCCGTCCTGACCCCGGTCCCCACCATGGGTCAGAGCTGCCCCTTCCCCGGAGGCCAGCCCGGCTGCTCTCCGTGCTCAGGACCTTGCTGTCTCAATGCTCAGGTATAAGATGACCTGCGAGTACACGTGGCCCAACCACCTCATGCCCACGGACCAGGAGGCCACGCAGGCCCTCATCGACCAGCACGGCTTCCAGGATGACGTGGCCTATGGCCACACCAAGCTCTTCATCCGCATGCCCCAGACTCTCTTCTGCCTGGAGCAGGAGCGGGCCCAGCTCATCCCCATCATCGTGCTCCTGCTGCAGAAGGTGAGGGGGTGCTGGAGGGGTGCTGCTGAGCTGCTCTACCCGCCCCCCCCAGGCAAAGAGAAGTGATCCCCTCCGTGTGTGTGAGGGAGTTAGAGCAGGGGGAGCTGGGAGCCAGGACTCCTGGGTTCTATTCCCGGCTCTGGGAGGGGAGTGGGGGCTAGGGGTTAGAGCAGGGGGTCTGGGAGCCAGGACTGCTGGGTTCTACCCCCTGCTCTGGGAGGGGAGTGGGGTCTAGGGATTAGATCTGTTCCTGGCTATGCTGCTGACTCACTGTGTGACGGCGGGCCGGGCACTCCCCCACTCCCTGCCTCAGTTTCCCATCTATGAAATGAGGCGATGACCCTTCCTGACTCGACAGGGGCAGGGCGAGGATAAATACCGTGCTCTCTGCGTGAGGCTTCCACATGAGCAGCTGTTCTTTCCTGTCTGTACAAGGCTTCGAGATCCTCACACGGACAGCGCTAGAGAAGGACCAAGTATCACGGCCATTCCCAGCACCCACGCTGTAGACGGGGTGTGGCGGCATCAGCCGGGTCCCAGGGTGGTGGTGCCCCCACCTGCCTGCTGGGTGGCCTCTGTGAGCCGAGTCTGTAGAGGCGTGTCTGTGTCCTGAGCCCCACCCGCACAGCTGGTACCAAGAGCAGCAAACTCAGCAGGAAGGCCAGTGCCAGACTGGCCCATGGAGAAGAAGCCCCTCCAGGTTGGGCCACGTGTGCTCAGGAGCCGGGGACGTCCGTCCCCAGAGCTGCCCCCCAGGGGCTTTGCCGTGTGGGTGGGGTGAGCTGCGGTCTGATCCCTCCCATGTCCCGGTGCCACAGACCCTGCTCTGGCAATGGCTTTGCCTGGCACCTGGGAATGGCCCCTCCCCACTCCCGTGGGGACTGTGCTGGGTCAGGAGGACGTCAGGGTCCATCAGCTGCTGTGGTGTCAGAGCGGATTAGCCTGCCCGGCTGTCACCACGCTCAGCGCAGCCTGGCAGCAGCCTCTCGGCACATGTGAGAGCAAGCGGGGCACCGGGATCTTCTGATCCCAGCCACCCATCGGGCGCTGAACCTCTGGGAAGGAGTCAGGACATGGGCACAGGGGGAGGGCAGGGAAGGGCAGGCACTCCCCGTGATTCGGCAAGTACTTAATGGAGCTGGGTTGCTGGCAGGCGAGGTCCGATGAAGGGGCGCAGTGCTGAGGTTGGGCCCCAGGTGCTCGCTGTGCCCTGCGGGTCCAGGCCCCTGATTGTGCTTGCCCCGCTCCACGCCCCCTAACCTCCTTGGCTGCCCTGGAGCTGCTGCTCCGCGGGAGCCAGCCCCCGACCCCGTTACTATCTACAGACGTGGCGCCATTAGCAGATTTCCCGCCAGCTGACGAAGTGTCTGGCTGAGGAGCTGCTTGGTCATATCAGGAGCATCCCAGTTACGGGCTGATGGTGAGCGCCCGCCCCAGAGTCCTCAGGGCCCGAGTGCCAGCATCTGCAGCACTGCCCGGTCCCCCGAGGTGAAGGGGAGTGGGGCTTGGCAGGGAATCCCCGGCACCCCAGAAAGTCTACGTGTCTCTGGGTGGCCGCTGGAGAATCAGATGGGAAACCGGAATTTCCGCCCTGCCCCAAATCCCAATTTCTCAGTGTTTGTCCCCAAACTTTTGTACAATGAAAAATCCCAGAACATTTCAGTTGGGAAACATCAAAGTTGTTTTTTTTTTTTATCAACACCAGCCTGTGTCCACCTGGGCCCCCGCAGCGCCCCCAGACCCCTGTCCTCCCTTATAGACCATGCCTCTGCCCGGACTACATCTCCCATGATGCACCACAGCCTCTCCCCGTGACTGAGCCACCTGTGGTTCTGATAGTAGAAGGTTTGGTTCAAAACTCTTCAGCCAGCCCAGGCTGGGCTCCCAGGCCCTAGAGCCACTGTGCTATGGGCTGCCTTTTTCCTGCCGTCATTCCCTCTGCGTTTTCACGTCAATGCCAACAGCTCCTTCACTTCCTGCCCTAAACGGTTGTGCGATATTGCCACATGCGAAACAGCTGCTGCTTCCCACCCCAGAGGTGGCTGCCCTTTGGTGGTGGGTGGAGGGATCCCCATGTGCCTGGTTTGTAAAGGGCTCTGGAATCCTCCTGCAGCAGAGAGAGGAGACGTGGTGTGGGGCTGGAGATGGCCCCATGGTTTGTGTGGCTCTGAATGCAAGAGTCGCTGGCCGTGGGGTTTTCTCCTGATGGCCGCAGGGCACTGGGTGTGGGGTCCTGGGGGCTGGCATGTGGGGCCTTGGCAGCAGAGGTGAGACTGGGTCTGCGTGTCTGTCCCAGGCGTGGCGGGGGGCCCTGGCCCGGCGGCGCTGCCGGTACCTGCGTGCCATCTACACCATCATGGGTTACTACAAGCGGCTCAAGGTGAAGACATACCTGCTGGAGCTGGTGCACCGCTTCCAGGCGGTGCGCAGCATGGCCGACTACGGCAAGAGCGTGGAGTGGCCCGACCCACCGGCGGTGCTGGCGCAATTCCAGGAGAACAGCAAGCTGCTCTTCCGCAGGTAACGCCAGGGGGTGGCACCCTGGACGCACGCCCTGCTGCCCCTGGGCCCCTCGCTGACGAGGCTAGAATCAGCCACAGTGCAGCCTGGCAACCGTCCCCCGCCACCCCAGCTCAGCCCATGCCCCTCCTCCTGACCCACAGCCCCCTGGCTACCCCAGCCGCGCACCCCCACAGCTCGGCCTGTGCCCAGCTGACTGGTAGGCAGTGATTGCTTCATCCCCACAGGATATGCCCAGTGGCAGCCGGGCACGATGCTTTACGATAAGCCGAGGAGAGCAAATGCAGGCCCCCGGCTCGCAGCCTGCCCGGGGGGGATGCTGTGCGTGAGGCTGCCCCCTAGAGGCCAGGGCGCTGCGCTCAGGGGTGGGCCAGGAGCCTAGCAGGGCAGCCGGGATCCCTGAGCCCCCTCCCCTCGCTGCAGGTGGCGAGCCAGGCAGATCGTGAAGAACATCCCTCCCTCGGACATGCCGCAGATCCAGGCCAAGGTGGCGGCCATGGAAGTGCTGCAGGGCTTGCGCAAAGACTGGGGTTGCCAGAGGAACTGGGGCCGGGATTACCTGTCGTCGGTGAGTCTTTGGCCCGGGGAGCTGCTGGGCCAGTGACGCTGGCAGAGTGGGCTCGGGATGGGAGGCAGGTGGGGAATTGGCGTGGCCTCGGTGATCCAGCAGGGGGCGCTGCTCTCTTGGAAGGGGGCAGGGCATCCTCCTGCTCCCATGCTGTGAAAGCAGCACTGGGGGAGGTGGGTGCTGTGCTCGGGGGGCTTCCCAGCTGGGCGAGGGGCGGGGGAGGCAGCTGCCCGCCCAAGCATCTGCTCTCGACGCCCACAGGTGCTTTCTGCTGCCAGGCTCCAGTTGCCATAGCGACAGGCTCTCGTTACAGCCCCGTTTCTCTCTTTGTTTCCCCGGGGCTGGTCCCCTGTGCCCCTCCTCCTCTGGGCTCTCCTGGCTCTGCCCCCTCGCCCCTCCCATGCCCAGGCTGAGAAGGAATGGCTGGGGGTCCCTCGGCTCGCGCAAGCCAAGCAGCGTGTGGCTGGGAGGAGACCCCAGGAGCGGTGCCAGTGACAGCGTTCCTCTCTGTGAGTCCATACCCCTGTACAGTGCAGGGGGCGCGGGGCCGCCCACAGGCGGTGCCCATCTGACACTGAGGAGCCTGGGCGCTCCCGTAACTATCAGGGGTCCCGGCCAGATTCCAGTTCTGAGGTACGTTCTGGCGCCCATTGTGGCTTCAGCTGGATGCAACGTTTTCTTCGATTTTTTTTTTTTTAGCCACATTGCTGCGGGATGTTAAACGGCAGCTGCGTCCCACCTCAGAAGTGGCCGCATTTTTGTGCTACTCCATCTCCATTCCCCCTCAGCCCACTGTGTGGTGCGGCTCCCTTCTGCCTAGTGCCAGGCTGAGTGCCAGTGTGCAAGTCCTTCTCTTTGCCTCCCCGGTTGGTACTGCCAGGGTGACTCTGAGCTCCAGTGTCTCTCAGTCACTGAGTTGTGGGCAGAGTGTGTGGGGGGGGTTCACCCGCCCCCCACTTGTCTGGATCTGGAAACAAAACTCCCCATCCCTCCTCAGTAGGGTAATGTGCCAGGCTAATTGGCAACTAGGCTGCGGTGGGGTGACAGGTCTCCCCTGGGGATCAGGGTCATCCCTTCAATTATGCCAACCTGGACCAAGAGCTGCCCACCACCACGCTGCCCACGCTGGGCATTGACTGGCCTCTTGTTCTCCTCTGGCTCAGCAGCCTGCCAGGAGCAGGTGCCTCCTTGCTACACTGAGCGGCCTTTTGCTGCCTACTTCCTGCGCTGGCAGCTGTTCCCTGGGCTGCGGCTCAGCTCCCCAGAGGGGCCGCAGTGTTCCTCTCCCCCGGGAGGATCCAAGCCAGCATGTTTCCGGGGAACTCAATTGGGGGGGCGGGGGGCGGGTCTGGCTGTGTTTGTGTGTGGCCAGAGACCTATACTAGCTGGCTGTGTGTTCATCTGGGGGGGATGTCTGCACGGGTGTGCTTTGGGCAGGCATTGTGTGTGTATGTGTGTGTGTCTGTGTGAGTGAGAGCAGGAGTTCTGTGTCTGCCTGTGTGCATGCGCCGGGCGTCTGTCTATGCATGTGTGCGTCTCTGTGCGTGTAGCGTGTGGCTCCGTGGGAGCGTGCTGGGCATGTTCTGGGTGTGTCTGTGCACATGCGTGCCGCTCGTGTCCGGGGGTGCATGGGGTGGGGAGTTGGGGCTGTGCCTGCCTCTCCAAGTCCCACACTCTGAGTGCTGCGTCTCCCTGAACAGTGGGCATCCACATCTCCAGATGCACCTGCCTTTCGCCAGGAATGGGAGGTTGTCTCCAGCAGCTCTCGCTCGGGCCCTCGGAGAGGCTAGATTGTTCTTCTCCAGCTGACAAAGCCCCACGCTGCTGCCGGCTGAAAGCGTTGGCTGTACGGGACCCTGCCCATGGGGGCTGAATTAACCCCACAGCTGGCCCGGCCATGGCCACATGGCACTTGCTGGTCAAACAGGGCCTGTGTGGTGGAAATCTCCCAGCCCCGCCAGTGAATTCACCCCGGCAGGGCTCTGAACACTGGGATAGTCCCCACAAGGAGGCACAAGGCAGCGGAGCAGACACCCTGCACACCCCTTCCGGTCATTTCATGCCAGGAGAGGAGCGTGTGAGAGTTTGATTTGGGCCTGATTCTGATCTCACGCTGTCTGCTTCGCCGTCCCTCCCGATTTACACTGCTGTGGCTAGCAGCAGGATCAGGCCCTTGTGTCTGAGCCGAGAGTAAACGCCTCTGCGGGTGGCTGCTGCTGTTTATGGTTTCGTGCTAGTTTGCCATAGGACTGGATCATAACAGCTCTTCAATTGGGCCCGTCAATCCAAAGTGCTCCACAAATTCCATGCACACCGCTGGAATGCAGCCACCGTAATAACACGCAGCTGCGAAATTTAGGTCAGGACGTGAAGGATCCTGTATCCACTGGGGCCTTTAGGAATGAGTTGGAGGAGAGGAAGCCAAGGAAGCTGGCTGTTAAATGTGTCGGTGGGCTCTGAGGCAAAGGGAGCAGCCAGGCCCACAGACTGGATGCATAGCCTGGCTCTGCATACAGAGCTGCACCTGCTGAGCTAACACTTTCACTTAAGATGTAATCAGCCTGTGGAACTCACTGCCACAGGATGACGCCAACATCAAGAACTGAGCAAGATTCCAAAAGGCTGTTTATCTGGCTAACAGGACTATCCAGAGTGACCATTGTTAATGCTAACACACTCCTGCTTCGGGACTCAAACCAACCTCTTGTGTTTAGTGATCAGGGTGAGACCTACTGTGGGGAGCACATCTGCTCCTGTGGGTTCCGACACCTTCCCCTCCAGAGCACCTAGCGCTGGCCCCTAGGAGAGCCAGCAGGCCGGACTAGACTGTCCTCGGCCTGACCCAGTTTCTAGGCTCCCAGGGTGGACACCGGCACTTGGATTTAAACCTGTTTGGCTTTAGTGAGCTCACAAGTGCCAGCTAACCCGACAAAACCGGCTCCAAACCAGTATGGGAGCAAGGCACGGGGGCCTTCTCATCCCAGCTGCCCATTGGGCATGGAGAGTGAACACTTGGGGTGGGGGCACCAGTTTAACTCAAAGGGCTTGTAAAGCACGGCATGGAGCCAGGGCCATCCAGGGGCCTATCAGGCTGAGGGAGAGGAGTGAGCTCAGGGCTGGGGAGGCATCAAGGCCGTAGGAGTAGGCAGTAAGACCCTGGGCCCAGAGGGTGCTACCACGGGGCAACAGATCCCAGCTGGGCATGGGTGGGCAAAGGGCTGGAGACTGAGTGGGCCTGCTGTGGGATTTTATCCTCCCCACGGGTATCACTTCAGTGCTGACAAACAGGGAAGAGCATCAGCAGCTGACTCCTCGGCCCCCCCGCGCGGGTCTCCCAGTCGAGTGCCGAGCAGCTCCTGCCCTGCTTAGCTCCAGGGAGCCGCCGAGTACGCAGCACGCGGTGTTACTGGCACAGTCGCGCTCAAGCTAGCGAAAGCCCCGTCCCGCTCCGTGCCAAATCAGCCTGCCTCCCGCACAGGGAGCTCTGCCTCCCCCTCGGCACGGGGAGATCCTCCTGCAGCCCCTCTCTGCCTGACGGAGCCTCTCCCCGGTTCTGTTCTGCTCTCCAGGTGGCTGAAAACCCTGTCATGGCCGCCCAGTTCGCCAGGAGGGTGCAGGCCCTGAAGGACAAAGTGCACTTTGGCTCGGTGCTGTTCTCCTGCCATGTCCGCAAGGTGAGGAGCCTGGTGCAGCAGGGCCCCTGGGGGCTGGGCCCCCCTCCCTCCTGCCATGGCCCTGCACCGTGTGCTGGACACTGCCTGCTTCAGCCCCTCCAGCCTGGGGAGACCCCCTCTCCGCCGGCTCGGAGAATGGCAGGATCCAGCAGGAGTTCTGGGCCCACCTGCAGTCCATAGTGCTGATGGGCCGTTTCCCCACACACACACACACACACGGGGACCCCATTCTGCCGGGTCCTCAGCACCCTTGTTTCTCCAAGCAGCCAGGGGTGAGGAAGGTTTGGGATCGGGTGTCCGTGAGAGTGGAGCACTGAGTGGCTGCTCCTGGGAGGGTAGGAGGGAGCCCCCCTCCCCAGCAGGGTTGGGGCACATGGGAGCGGGCAGGGAGCTGGGGACCCCTGGGCAAAGCCCTGCCTGCAGGCTGGCCCGGCCGCCTGCCTCTTGCTCAGGGCCCTGGCTGTGTTTCTCCCCCAACTCCAGGTAACTTTGTCTCCCCTGCCATGCAGATCAACCGCTTTAACAAGAGCAGGGACCGGGCCATTCTCATCACGGACCAGCACCTCTACAAGCTGGAGCCCAGGAAGGAGTACAAGGTGATGCGGACCCTGCCTCTGAGTATGGTGAGTGCCCCATGAGCTGGGCCAGGGGGTGCCGTAACCCTCAGGGACTGGCCCGGTGCAAGGGGCTGCTCTGACAGCAAGGCCCCTGTCTGCAGAGTGGGGACAGCAGGGCAACGGTCCCTGATACAGCCCACAGCTGTGCCCTGCCGGGACCCCTGCAGGGCCGAGAGGGGAGCTGAGCCTCCATGACCCACTCAGTCCTGGGGCTCTCTGCCAAGGCTGCCGGCCAGGGGCCAGGGAGTGTCTCACAGGCGTGGACACTTGAGTGTGGAAACAAGAACAATGGGATCTTTATGTCAGTCATGCAAGGGAGAAGACAGCAGTAGCAGGGGGTGCCCATGGGATCTCCCCCCAAGGAAGGCATGGATCACGCTGGGAGAGCATGGGGTCTGTTATACCAGCACACAGCTCCTGGGGCAGCTTGAGCCCTCCCATCTCCTCTGGTGGATCATCAGCAGGCTGGGTACCACGGCCAGCAGCCCTGATCGAAGCCATGTGGGCAGAGCAGAGATGGAGAAGACCAGGCTCAGCTGCTCTGTCCCCCTTCCAGTGCTGGCTGGGGGCAGTAGTGGGATTTCTTGAGAGACTCCTGAGCCCCAGTGCAGACAAGCAGGGTGGTTAGGGGCAGCGTTGCTGGAAGTTGATCCTGAAGCAGCTGGAAAATGTCCTTTCATGGGGAAAACCAAGACCTGGGTAATGAGGCAGAATCCCAAATGCCCTTCCCAAGGTATTCAGCACAGAATCTCTGAAGGTCCTTTTCTTCAGAGTCCATGTCCCGCCTGGCTGCAATCCCATAACACCCCGGCGCTCTTCTAAGGAGCGCTGAACGAAGCAGCAAGCTGAGATGCAGTGACTTGCCCACAGAGCCAGGAACTAAACCCAGGACTCCCAATGCCTCATCCTCTGCTCTAACCATTAGCTGCTGCTCCTTCCTGCAGCCCCCTCTGTGGTGTTACAGTGAATAGCACTGAGGGGCAGAGGGCACCATGCTACTACAGCATTAAACCTGGACAGGACGCAGCAGCAACAGCGTCACCACCCCAAACGGTCAAAAATCACGAGACAGGCCTCAAACACCTGCCTTGCTCTGCAGCTTGGGGCATGGGTCGCTTGGCAGGATCATCTAGGCATCGCTCACCAAATCAATTCCCTGCCGTCGCAGGGACCTCAGCCCCTCCTCTTCTCTGCACAATCACATGACTCCGGGAGCTGGAGATTTATAGAAACACCAGGTACCGCAAAGTTAATGATAAAGGCACAAGAGCTGGCAATGCTGGGGCAGGGAATAGTCCTGAACTTGCAGGGAGACTGGTTAGATCGCCTGGGCCTTTTCTATCCTTAACTCCTGTGCCCTGGAGGAAATTCCCCTCTCCGTGGTGCTCCGGGAAAGCAGCTGGTGCCGCGCAGGGGGCAGATCTGAGGGGAGATGCCTAGTCTCTGGGCATGATGGACCCCTTGGCGCATGGCAGAGAGGAACATGTGATCTGGTGGGGATGACATCACCTGGACCCCGCCACATCTCCTCCCGTCAGCCAATCAGAATACAGAATCATCTCCGTGCGGAACAAACACTAGCCAATTTGCCATCTCATTGGCTGATGTGGCGTCTGGTTGTGGGTGGGCTTAGAAAATGAAAGACCAATAGCAATAGACCGTAGACGCTCAGCTACCGCCCTGCCTTTTGCCCCCTGGTGGCCATGTGAGGAATCGCACTCTGCCCCCTGCCTCAGCGAGGGGGCCTGGCGTGTCACTAATCCGGAGCGTGTTTGTGCTGTACAGGTGACGGGGGTGAGCGTGACCAGCTGCCAAGACCAGCTGGTGGTGTTTCACACCCAGACCCACGACGACCTGGTCATCTGCTTCCATAAGATGCAGCCGGAAGAGGACAACCGAGTTGGGGAGCTGGTGGGGGTGCTGGTGGACCACTTCAAAACGTGAGTGATGGCATTGGTGCAAGACACAAGAAGGGACGGGGCAAGGGGTCCGGGCACAGCTGGGTCAGGGGGTGGATGGGAAAACCATGGTGGTGCTGGTGTTCTTCCCTGGGAGTCAGAGATGAACCCAAGGCTTTGGCATGGTGCTGAGGGAGATGCTGTCCTGCAGATCGGCTGTAAAGTGCGACCTTGACTGTTTGCGACCATTACAGATCTTGTGGTGTTTTAGGGCTCTGTCCCCCACAGTCCAGCCAAATAATTACATTTCCCTTGAGGTATCTTCTGAATGCTATAGTCCAGATTTTCTCTCCTAAACTCCAGTGTAGCTGTTGCTGTGTGCAGTTGAGCAGCTGCTGTGTTCCACCCCAGAGGTGGCAGCATTTCAGCGCTGAGTGGAGTGGCATGACTCCAGTTTTGGGGCGTAGCCCTTGCAGAGGATAACGGCAGCTAGGGCAGGGGTTAGTACTTGGCTCAGCCCTGAAGAAGCCTGCAGTTGATGGCAGCTTCCCTTGGAAGAAGGAACTGATCAGCCTGAGCCTCTTCCCGAGCACTAAGGGCCTGCACGAGACAGTGGTGGGTCAGGGGGGCTGTTCCTGTGGTATCTTTCTTGACGGGCTGGGTGACAGGAGCTCTGGCCCCACTGGCCCGTTCAGACTCTGGCTCCCCACACAAAGGCCACCAGACAACTATCAACTGGTCACTGTCACTAGGCGGCTCGAGGTGACCGGCTGTGGCTAGTGGATCTGAGCCACACCTGCGAATTATCCGGCCATGGTGGCTCAGCGGTTAAGGTGTTGGGCTTGAAATCCACCAGGACTCCCCCCCACCACGCATTCAAACCCTGCTCCCAGTGGGTTGGGCCTGTATTATAAAGGCTGTCAGAGAAGAGGATCCCAACAGTCCCTTCTGGCTTTGTAGTCTACGACCCGCTCTCAGACACCGGCGGCGCCTGGGATGGATTCAACCCCACAAACAAGAGTCGAAAGGCTCCACGGCCCATTACCACCCGTACAAGAGGGAGTGTGTCTGCACTGGCAGGGAGAGGAGCCTGTGCCAATCTGGAGTAGCTGCATTGGCAGGGATGCTGGGCATTGATCCTGGGCAGTGGAGAGCTGAGGATGCTGCTGGCGCTGGTTCCTGGCTGGGGGCAGGCGGGGGGCGTGCAGGCTGAGGGGGAACCAGCCATGCTGCCAGAAAGGCTCATTCACAGCCTAATCTCCTAATCAGGCATTGTGCAAAGGCACGCGGGCCCATTGCAGCCTCCAGCTGTCACGACAGCAAGCCTGAAGGCCAGGGGCGCCTGCCCACAAGCTCCCATCTGGGGTGGGGGGTTGGGCCGGATTAGAGAGTTCTTCCTGACCCTGCTGCTCCCCCTGCCACTGTGATGCAAAGCAGGTGTGGGAGCTGGCTGGGAGGGGGCTGAGCCCGGATCCGGGGGCATGAAGCCAGCTCCAGAGCTCCCAGGCTCGGCAGGTTACAGCCAGGGGTGCTAGCGAGCCTTCGCCAAGGCTGCGGGCTGCTCCCCTCCCTGGCCTCCAGGGAACACAAGGGCCCGAGCATGGAGAGTGGGGTCTCCACAAGCGGGTGCGTTCGTGTGGCCGTGCTGCAGAGCGGCTGGGTGAGGGTGTGCACCGGGGCGGGGACAGAACAGAAGCCATGTGTGGGTGGGGGAGGGCAGGGGTGTGTAGGTATGTACATGCCTGGGGGGGTCGTGAGAGGGAGCTCGCCCCCTTTGTGCGGCACACCCCCAGCTGAGCTGAGTGAGGAGCCCAGGGGCAGGCAGGGGCTTTGGATCTGGTTCGCCCTTTGCCCAGTACTGGCAGGGCAACGTTCTGTGCCCGGTGCCACGGACAGGGGCTTTGTGTCGCTGCAAAACAGGTCGGTAGTATGCGTGGGGGCCGGGCCGTGGGGCGGAGGCGGGAGAGGGCGCAGCATGTGCAGGTGAGGGCAGCACGGTGCCCGCTGCAGGGCGAGCCTGGTGGACAGGGCACTGCTGACCCCCCCAGGCTGGCTCTGCGCCGGCAGTCCCTGCGGAGCAGCAGGTGCCAGATGGATGTCTGTCTGCCGGAGCCCCTGAAGGATTGACCGAGGGAGGAGAGAGGGATCTGGGGCGAGCCGGCGCCATCTGCTCTCGGCAGCTGCTGGCACAGGTCTGCCCAGACGCAGGGAAGAAAAGAGCTGGTGGGGGGAGGGGGCTGTGTGCTGGCCCCCCCTCTCCCCGGAGCACTGTCACAAAGTGGATTGTAGGGCATTACCGCCCCACACATGGGCCCCCAGATGGTAACGCCCCTCCCAGGGTGGGGCCTTCTTAAAGGGCCAGCAACCGCCCTTTGCGGGGAGATCGACACAGACGGGTCAGAATGACGGATGCTGTCGGACTCGCACGGACGCAGACAGACTGACGCAGTGTGAGCAGGGCAGATCCCCAGCCCGCCCCTGCCCCACTCCCAGAGCACCCAGCCGCTCCCTCTCCCTCCCCGGCTCTGGTGATGCAGGTTGGGACAGACGTGTGCCCAGGATTGGGCTGCCCCGCCCCGCCGGAACTCAGCTCTTGCCCATCGCACCCCCCCGACACGCCCTGTAACCCAGAGACCTTCCTGGAGCAGCTGGCCCAGGAGCCAGTGGCTTTTCTGGTCCCTTGGTGTGAGTGCCACTGCAGGCCAGTTGGCCCGTCCAGAGCGATGTGGCATGGCAGGGGAGGGCAGCACACACCGGAGAGCGGGCGTGAGTCTGCCCCCACGGCAGGGCTGGGAGAAGGGGAAAGTTCCCCTGGCTCCACTGCCTCTTGGGTCCCACACGTGCATGTGTACACGCATATACACGCACGCACACGCACGCACACAGCTCACTGGCAGCTCCCACTGAGCCGAGCTGTCATTGGGTGGGTCAAGAGCTCAGCCGGTAACATGCTGGCGGAGATCCAGGGGACCCCCGGCCTGGTTTCTGTGCTGGAACTGGTGGGGCCTTCACCCGGGAGCTGGCCTCCGGGCAGGGATCTGTCAGCTCCCTGGGG
Organism: Chelonia mydas; assembly: GCF_015237465.2. Classification (NCBI taxonomy): domain Eukaryota; kingdom Metazoa; phylum Chordata; order Testudines; family Cheloniidae; genus Chelonia; species Chelonia mydas. The sequence continues at coordinate 258,247,880 of NC_057850.1, forward strand.
CGCTGGGGCCTTGGGGAAGAGCAGGCAGGGCTGGGCAGAGCTGGGGGTTCCTCCTGGGAAGCCTTGTGCTCTTGGATCAGCTGGTGGCTGAGGAGCTGGCCGTGGTGCTGAAGGGTGGCAGCAGGGGATTGTAGCCGCCTTGGCACAGACTTGTCCCGGGTGTGCCCCATTAGAGCCAGCAGGTCGATGTGGTCCAGAGGGACCAGCAGCAGGGCATGGAAATGTCGCACTGGCCCCGGCTAGCCCATGTGCGTGGGGTCCACGGCTGGACTATTCCCTACAGCCCCACTCTGTCGAAGGTGCTTCCACCCCTTTGGAGAGCCCATTCCCCAGGCTGAGGTCTCCCTCCCTGGCTTACCTCCTCTCCAGTCTGAAGTGCCTCTCTCACTCCCCGCTTGCCCCTCCCTGAATGATCCCCCTCCTTCCTGGGGCTTTACAGGATGGATGGACAGACGGAGGGATGGATGACAGGGCACCAGGCTTGGAGTTGGGACCAGAGACTTGGCCAAGTCACTTAATTTACAGACCTCCATTCCCTCCCTCTGTGAACGGCTTTGAGATCCCCAGAAGAAAGGGACTGTGTACGTTCTTACCATGACTGTGCCTGGCTAGCAGTGGGAGGGTCGCCCCTGAACGAAGCATCCTTCCTCCTAATCCCAGTTTGGGGGGAGAATGGCTGGATATTTGCCTTGTCTCCCAAGAAAACGGGATGCTCTGAAGACTGCAGGGGCTAAACCACCCCCTGCCAGTGTAGGGTGAGTGTAGGACTGGGAGCCGGGGTTGTCTGGTTTCTGTCCCCAGCTCTGACACCGATTCTCCTCTGTAACTTTGGACCAGCCATTTTAATTGCTTGGTGCCTCAGTTTCTCCATCTGTGAAATGGGAATGTAGCTAGTTGCTGTTTATAGCATCACCATAGGAGGGGCCTGTTAGACCCTCCAGGTCATGCCCAGGAGTCCAGTGCAGGACTGTGCCCTACAGGACACTCTAGGGTTATGGGTCCCAGGGTTATTCTTCCCTCCAGTCCCTTCCACAGTCTGAGCAATCTCAGGCCATGTGCCCAGTGGGATTTTAGCCACTGGTGCCAGCCCCTCGGGAAGGCACTATGCACACTGGTGTAGCTAACCCCAGAGCGGTACTAGTGCAAGTCACATGGGGCATGTGTTCATCGTGTCGACACGAGGGGTTTTCACCAGAGCAGCTACACCACCAGCTTCGGTCCCAGCCCAGCCAAGGCCTCAGGGTTGGCGGAATGTGAAGCATCGTTGGTGATCTCTGCTCCCGGGCAGGGGCAGGGAACTCTCATTCTACCACAGCCCCTGCCTGATTGTGTGGGGGGGCGGGGTGTTAGGAAATAACTGTCCAACTGGACTGACATTGCACTAGGCTCCCCATAGACTGGGGGGTGGGGGGTGCAGAGCCAGATCTTTCCCCAGGCCCCAGTATTCCCCTTCCCCCGCCCCGAGAAGGTGACTGCCCCTTTAAGAGACCCACAGCTGCTCCGCTCCTGGCTGTCATTTGCATTTCAGTCCTGGCTCTCTTTTGTCCTGTCTTAATAGCTACGTAGCAGCCTTCCCTGCTCAATGCAGTGGGCTGATCCTGCCCCACGCTCATGTCTTCTTAACCCAGCGACAGCTGCTGCTCCATTCGCTGCCCTTCCCCCCCCGCCCCCCGAGACACGGGCACACACAGAATTGCCGTGTGTCCCATAATAATCCTCGCCGTCGGTATCCAAGTGTCCCACTGCCTCCCATCTCTTTGGATCCCCACTGCAGCTCCCGCTGGAGTTCGCTCCCTCCGCAAGGGCTCCCTCCCTGATGGGCATAATTAGTAATGCCCTGCTCAGATCTCAAAGCGCTGCTCAAATGAGGGCAGTGTCATTAAACCCATTTTGCAGACGGGGAAATTGAGGCACAGAGGGGCTGTGATTTGTCCAGGGTCATCCAGCAGGCCAGCGGCCGAACCAGGGTTTGACCACAGGTCTCCTAAATCCCAGCCCCATGCTCCAGCCACTACGCCACACTCCTTTAGGCCTTCAGGTCTGATGGCAGAACAAGGCCCCTCCAAGCTGGGCATGACTATTGGGCTGGAAGTTAAAGCTCCCATGGCCCTTTTATTCTGAGTGTTGGAGACAGTGTGAGGACTCCTGGGTTCTCTTCCTGGCCCTGCCACTGACTTGCTGTCTGAAATGAGCACCGTGCTACTAGCCACCCTATTGACTAGCCACAAGACAAACTCACATGCCTTCTACCATGCAGGCGGAGGAAGGCCCTGGCCCTTTGCAGCTGAGTTGGGGTTTGCCCCAGCGCCCTTGGCTCAAAGTGCCCGCTCCCAGCTGTCGTGCAGCATGCTCTATTGCTTGCTTGTCATCCTCCACCCCAGAGGTGGCTGCATTTCAGCCTCGTATACCCGTCTGTAAAGCGCCCTGGGATGAAAGGGGCTATGGAGACACAAGCTACTACTCTTATTATCTTCTGTTTGTAACTGGTTTCCCTCCCCCACTGCCCCTCACCCAACCGCCTGGTCCCTAGGTGCTCCCAGGAGGACAGCCCCAGCAGGGTCCATCACCCTCTCTCCTGCTGGATGTCTGGGAGACGGAGCACAGGGAATTCGCACCTCCCGGCTCCACCAGATTTATAGCTGGGGAGTGCTTGAGCCCTGAGCATCCTCAGCCGGTTTTATTCCAACCCCGAGCCGAGACATTTAGCCATAAACAACATGCTGGGCTTCCAGGCCTGCTGGCTCCCAGAGCACTGCAGGGCCCAAGCCAGCTAGTCCCAGAGGGAAGCAAACTCCGGTGTGACGGCAGGGCGCTCGGCTGGGGTGGGGGAACTGCGGCCTTCTGTCACTGCGGGGAACCCTGCAAAGCTAGATGGGTCAGAGAAACAGCCCCTTCCAGAGTGCTCTCACCCGTCTCCATGCGTCTCCCCACACACTCTGTGGTTAGCACTAGCCCGCTGTAGGTGTCTGCCCCAGGCCGGGCTCCCCTGATCCGCACCCCACAGCAGTGCCAACTCGGGCTGGTCCCAGGCCAGGTCGCCATTACAGACGCCAGCAACCCCGCCGTAAGGCCAAGGCAGGGTCCCCCAGGGAGCAGTGCCCAGCGTGGCAGGATCCATAAACTCTGCAGGGTGGGGGGCTGAAGGGGGCGGCAGTGGGGCGCTAGCATCCTTGCTGAGATGATTTTGGCCTGGTGGCTGGGAGTCCGTGTGGCTGCTGCCTGAAATGATGAGCAGCTTGCTCTGAGGAGCTCACTAACCGACCTGCAAACCCCGGCACGCTTTCCCTGGCGCTGCCGGTGTCACAAGCCTCCGTCCGGCCCTCAGGCAGCAGAGCGTGCTCGCTGCTGTCCTGGCTGGCTGGAGAACTCACGCGGTGCGTTCCTCTAGCTCGGGGGTTCTCAAACTTCGCTGCACCGCAACCCCCTTCTGACAACAAAGTTATCGCATGACCCTGCTGGGGGTGGGCAGAGCCCGAGCCCTGCTGCCCCCAGTGAGGGGAGAGGGGGCCGCAGCCTGAGCCCCGCCACCTCAGGTAGGGGTGGAGTTGGGGCTTCACCTTCAGCCCTGGGTGCCCGCAAGTCTAATGCTGGGCCTAGCAACCCCATTCAAATGGGGTCATGACCCACTTCGGAGTCCCGACCCACAGTTTGAGAAACGCAGCTCCTCCCATCCGAAGATTGCAGAGCACTGTATGGCCCCCCAGCTAAGCCTCAGTGCACCTCTGTGAGGGCAGGTCTCAGGCTCCCCTTTGAGCAGATGGGGAAACTGAGGCAGGGAGCAGCCAAGTGGCTTGCCCAAAGCTCCAGATCATGTTGATACCAGAGTTGGGAACAGAACCCAGGGCCCTGTATCCCAGTCCACTGGCTCCCCGTATCTGGCCCTTACCAGCCATCACCTCCCGGCCACACACTCTCTGCTCTGCGTGGTGCAGCCCCCACGTGCCGGAGATGTTCCCCAGCAAGGCGGGTATTTCCCAGAGGCCACGGGGATCGCTTGCTCACCCAGCACTGCACCCCAGCCCCATGTTGGCCTTGGGGTCTCCCGGGAGGCCCGAGCCCAGGATTCTCAACCTGGGTTTCCCACCACGGTGAATGCGGGAGCCTGGTACAGAAATGGCTGAGAAGCACTTTGGGTGCTCGGTGCATCGGGGCTCAGCGGCTTTGCACCCCACGGGGCAGGGAAGAGGAACCTGTCAGAGCAGAATGCGGCTGCAGCGAGATCCAGCCGGGTGGGCCAGGCTGGTGCCCTGCACACTCAGCAGAAGGAGCCTAGCTGGTGTCCCACTTTGCAGATGGCTCTGAGCCCAGAGATGGTTGCTAGGTAACTGCAGGAAAGCTCATTAACAGCTGAGACTAACTAATGAGCTGGGGAAGAAAAAAGCAGGGAGAGCGGGAAGGTGTCAAGGTGAGAGGAGAGGGGAGAACGCCACGGGCGGCACTGCCAGCTTGGCCCAGTTTGCAGCCCAGCGCAGGAGCCGCTTTCCCAGCTTGGCGCTGTCACTCGCGGGGTGCAGGGAAACGCCACTGGGGACACAGGAGTAAAGAGGCTTCAGAGGCCACCGTGATGGGCACAGCCAGACTACCCGGGCGAGCCAGAGGCTCAGAGCGGAGTCAGGCAGGTCCCAGCCCAGGTTGGCATCGCAGAGGGCAGTAGCTTTGCTGGCAACCTGGCAGCAAGGCCAAGGGCTCACCCAGGAAGCCTGTGCTCCCCTCCCACCTGGTCATGGCGTGCACCCCTCCAGGGGTCGCTGGCTGCAGAGGTAGGGGCTGGTGCCATCAGCACTGGCTGGGAAGAGCCCTGAGAAGCCCCGAGCCTGTCTCCTGCTGGGATGCCGCCAGCTGGAAGGCAGGGGCGGGGGAGCAGGCAGACAAGGTGTGAGGCACAGGCTGGCTGTTGCAGGGACCGTGTTTCTGTGGCAACTTGGCAGAGCCGGGCATTGCGCCTGCTGCCACTGCACCCCTCTTCTGCCATGGGCCCCGGCATCGGTTCTGGGGCCCGCTCCAGGTCCCACCGCCGGGAGCTTTCAAGGGCAGCAGGATCAGACCTGGCTCTGACCTGTGATGATATCAGCATGGAGCTCTGGGAACAGGGGGCCCCCAGGGCTGGGCGTGGCAGGGAGCCTTCCCTGAGGCTGTGAGTGACCAAGGTGTGGCTCTGGGGACCTGGCTCCTTGGCCCCCTTGCATCTAGCTCCAGCCAGCGCTGCACCAAGAGGCTGGAAGGGATTCAGAGAAATGCAACGAACCCGCTCAAGGGACCGAGCTAGATGGGCCAAACCCATGGCAGGTGTAATCCAGAGTTCACCAGGGCTGGCGGTGCAGCCGGAGGAGATGGAGGAGAAATGGCTTGATCCAGTGGGGTAGATCGGGGGAACCGGCGGGAGCCACATTCACGCTGAATCAGGCCAGGCCCTGGCGGTCCTGCATTGCCCTCAGGAGACGGTCTGGGTGGACGTACCTGGGGTGTTTGGCTGTCTGGTGCAGACGTGTCCCAGACAGGCTCCCCTCTGTGCCCATTGCGAGCCCTGCCACCCGGCCAGGCCTCCGTCCATCGCGGCGGCGGTCTAGGAGTGCCGCCTGCAGCGCCGGGGCTCCTGGCTGAGCAGTTGCAGGGTGACAGCGGCACGGGCCTTGATGCCAAGTGCAGCGATGCTGATGCAGTCTGTTCCTGTTCCTGGCCCCGTCCCCGGTCGCTGCTGAGTGGCCGCTTTTGATTTCCACACTTGTCTGAGTGCCGATAGCCCTCTTGGCAGGAGATGCAGCACCTCCAGTGGTGGAGATTTCCATCACCTCGTCCTGCCTCTGGCAGGACCAGAACTTCATACCTCTGAGGGAGTTTCTGCCTAACGCCAGCCAGTTAGTGCTTGGCTTGCCCTGAAGCAGGAGGGTCAATATCCCTTGTAATCAGTCTCATTGACTTGTGAATGCTCTTATTACCCATATAAACAGCCAGCCCTTGTGTGGGTGCTGCTACATTCTTGGCCTGGAAGGTGTCTTGTGGCAGAGAGTTCCGTAGGACGATGGTGGGTACACAGGGCAGCGTCTGGACAGTACAAAGCGCTATAGAAACAGGATCAGTGACCCCCAGAGGGATCCAGTGAGCCACCCTGTTAGCTGGACTGGGACCCTGCTTATAGCCGCCGAGTAACTTCTGTGGACTCATTGTGGAAGGCGCAGCTCCCGAACTCAGCCAGGCGCGAGAGAGGTGGGCATGGCCTAGAGGGCTCTGCGGTAGAGAGTGGGGTGTCCTGCCGGGAACGGCCAGGCGTGGGGGCAAAGCTCAGGGAGAGATGGTTCTGACCCCTATAAAGGGGCTATGTCTGACTCTGGGTGGCTTCCTCTTGTCAGGGAAAGAAAGGCGATGGGAGACCATACGATGCATAGGAGTCTGCCGGGGGCATTTTGCAGCTATGCCGCCATGTGACGCTGTCGCATGAGAACCCTAAGGGCAGTATGCTGTGATCCCATGGGGAGAATGCCCCCCACCCCAGTGATTCCTTCCCATAGGCCTTGGAGCTGTAAGGTGACCAGCCCATCATGGGCCCCCCATTGCTGAAGGGTGGTATACCTGCAGGCCAGACACCTGACCTGCCACTGGGCTCGTTCCCCTGTGCCTGCGGATTGGTGCCATGGGTGGGGTTCAGGATCTTGGCTCTGATGCCAATCTCTCTGCTAGACATTGATACCTCGGTGGGGATTGGAGCTCAGAGCTTGTGCCCAGGGCCCACTTCCTCAGTGGGAGGTCAGCACCTGGGGCCTGTCCCACCAGTGGAGACCAGTTTCTCTTCTTTGCCTGGAGCCAGGTCCCCACCCCCTTTTCCAGACCATGTCCTCGGCCCCAGGCCCAGCCTGGTCCAGTCTCTGTGGCAATTGCCCTGCGTCTCTCGGCTCCGTTCGGGTTCGGACATGGCAACAGGGGCCATGCATCTGTGCAGAGCCGGCTGGCTGCTGCTTGGCATCCTCAGGGCTGCTGATGCCCGCACGCTGCACTCTTGGGCACGGATCAAGGACAGGCAGGGGTCAGGGACGGGCACGTCTGTGCCAGGGTGAAGGGCAAATCCCAGCCCCCTGGGCAGAGCGGGCAGGGGCGCGAGGCTCCCTCGTCGCAGGTAATCACTTCCACAGGGCTGCTTTGCCCCAGATCTGTCTGGCTTTTATTAATATTTTACTGCAGTGCAAGTGGTGCTGACGCAGACTGAGCCAGAGTGATGATTTATTCCTGGCTGGGCTGTGAGCACGACCCTCCAGCATTTCCAGAAAGCGAGGGGGAAATCACACTGCCCCAGCACTAGGGCCAGCACAGGGAGGGGACAGCCAGCCTGCATCTCCCCTATTCAGGGGCCGATGTGACCCCCCAGTGTACGTGCTGCCCTAGCCCCTCTAGGGCTTGCGGCAGGGGGAATTGGCGGGGCAGCCCTGGTCAGGCCCCACCCTACCCTGCCCAGAACACCCCCTGCGCCAGTGCACTTCCCCAGGGTCTGATGCTGGCGCTGTGGGGATTGGAGGCAGAGGGCAACCGTGCCTCAGGTGCCGAGTGTTGGTAAGGAATCCGTGAGCACAGCCCGTACAGAAACAGCCCCCGCACCTGTCCACTCGGCAGCACACACACAGACAGCCCCTGGGAGAGGACGTGGGGTCGTCTGCTCCGACAGCCCAGGTCTCTGCCGCAGGAGCTAGAGGAGAGAATCTCCCTCAGCTGCTGCGAATGATAAGGCTGTTTTCCCCTTTGCGGGATGGCCTCTAGGGGGCAACAAACGCCTTCCCCCGTCTCTCGCACACACAGACACTTGAGCAGCCCGGTTGCTATCGCAGTCACGGATGCCTAGGGGCACAAGAGGGGGCAAACCCCTCCTTGGTCATCCCTCGGCCAGCAAGCTAGCAGAGGGCACCACTGCTCGCACCCCCCAGACGAGCCTTGGGACTCTGCTGACAGGAACAGCAGCCCCCAGAGCAAGGGGGTGAGGGTTGTGCTGGCAGACAGGTCAGGCTCAGAGAGGTGGGCGCTAGGACTAGTGCATGGAAGAGTGGGGAGACCAGGGTTCAGTTCCTGGCTTAGCCGCACACGCCATACAACGAAGTCACTTAACCTAGCCTGTGCCTCAGTTTCCCCTCTGTAAGATGGGGATCTTCTGGAGGGATTGTGGGAGAGGCTTGGTTACCATGGTGATGAGGACCTGGAGAGATAGAACAAGCGGCTGGGGAGAGGGTCATGCTCAGGGAGGGATCCACGGGGGGGCTTTCAGGTGGCGGGGGGGTCTCAGAGCTCAGGAAGGGTTCCTGGTAGGCAGGCTGGGGGAGGACAAAAATCCCAGCCTGCTTCACCTCAGCTGCTGGAAACCCCCCTGCCAGTCCCCTTCCCCTGGACAAGCACCCCCAGAGCAGCCAAGCTCCAGGGGTCACCCCTGAGCCAGCGGGGCAGCCCGAGGGAGGAGGAGGTGCCAGCCCTGGGCTGGGGGAGGTGGGAACAGTGAAGGCTGGGAGCCGACAGCCTGCCACGCTGGCGGGCTGCCCTTGCCTCTGTTATTGCTCAGTCCCTTGCAGAGGTTCAGGAGTTGGAGAGGAGACTAGGTCGGTGTCTGCTGGCTCCGGGTGCAGCCTGGTTCCCTTGTGTCTGCTGGCTGGGGCTTCTCCGGAGACAGCTGCGCGGCATCACAGACCCTGGCCTCAGCCACCCACTGCTGCTGTCTGCAGCCTCTGTGGGCCACCCCCCCACCTGGGCATTCGCTCTGATCCCTGGGTCACCAGTTACCTCCCCCCGGGAGTGAACCTGCAGGCTGAGGCTGGGCCTCTGTAAGAGATTGGGCCGAGGGGGTGTGACGCAGCAGGGAGGGGGGAGTGTTGACCTGTGAATGTGGCAGGGGAGTTTCACTGCGGATGGGAGACCTGAGAGCCTGTAACCTGAGCCAGGAGGGGGAGGGGGAGTGGGAGGTAACACCTCTGCCCGGGAATGTGGACAAAGGCTGCAGGAGAGAGCTTGCTGCGGGGGGGTTGGTTTCAGTTTTGTGCTGGGTGGTGGAACGCAGGGAACCCCCGGGCTGGGGCCTAAGCTCCCTGCCCCCCAGAAGGACTTGACTGAGGGGTCCTGGTTGTACCCACAAGCTCTGTTTTAGGCTGTGTTCCTATTGTCCAATAAACCTTCTGTTTTACTGGCTGGCTGAGAGTCACAGTGAATCCCAGGAAGAGGGGTGCAGGGCCTGGACTCCCCCACACTCCGTGACAGCTGGTGGCAAAGGTGGGATCTACTGCACCCCATGGACGGCGCTTCCTGCAGTAAGTGACTGGGGAGCAGTAAAACGAAGGGGGATTGACGGAGACCAGGCGTGCTGAAGATTCAGAGAGAGATGGTTTCAGGGGGTGGTTAACCCCTGGGAGTGTGTGACCAGAGAGAAGGACTTTTGCAGTAGCAGGGTCCCCCGGGGGATTGCAGCGAGCTGTCCCAGGGCCGGAGGAGTCTGCAGCTTGACCCTGGCAAAGAGGTGGTGACCTCAAGAAGGACTGGCACACTAGGGGTTCTTCCTGGAAACCGTGGAAAGCTGCCCAGGCCTGTGAGTGGCCAGCAGGGAGATGTACGCTAAACGCCTTAAGAGTGACCTGGTGGAGCTGTGCAGGCAGAGGGGGCTGCACATTGGGAGGTCCACCAAGGAACAGCTGATTGCCCAGTTGGAGGAGAGGGATCGCTTGGATGACCCGATCCCTGTCCCTGAGGGAAGCCGCCCGGTGGACGCAGCGTGGGCCCTGGGGCCTGACCGGGCTGGGAGGGGTCAGACTGCTGCCCAGGACATCCCGAGACCCTTCCTACCTATGCCTAGGGAAGGGGTTAAGGGAAGCCCAGCGAATACTGAGGGCATCCTGACCCCGGCAGCCAGCAGGGGATCCTCCCGGCGGAGCTCCCCATCCCTGGAGTGGAGGCAGCTGGAATGGGAGAGGGAGATGAAAATGAGGGAGCTGGAGGATAATGAAAAGCGACGTCAGCATGAGCGGGAGGAGAAGGAGAGGCAACGTCAGCATGAGCTGGAGCTGGCCAGGCTGAGGAGCAGTTGGGCCCCAGCTGTGGTGAGTGACGGGGGACCCAAGACTGCAAGGAGCTTTGATAAGTGCCTCCTGGCCCAGCGTAAGGAGGGGGAGGACATAGATAGCTTCCTGACGGCCTTTGAGAATGCCTGCGAGGTGCACCAGGTTGACCCTGCAGACAGGCTCCAGTTTCTCACCCCCTTACTGGACCCCAAAGCCGTGGAGGTGTACAGCCGAATGACAGGGGCGGAGGCAGGGGACTACGAACTGTTCAAAAAGGCCCTGCTCCGTGAGTTTGGGCTGACCCCCGAGATGTACCAGAAAAGGTTCCGGAGCCAGCGTAAAACGCCTGAGGTCACATACCTACAACTGGTCAACCGAATGCAGGGATATGCCCGCAAGTGGACAGCTGGGGCCCAAGCTAAAGAGGACCTGCTGGACCTAATCGTACTGGAGCAACTGTATGAACAGTGCCCTTCCGACCTGAGGCTGTGGCTGGTGGACAAAAAGCTCGCGAACCCCCAGCACGCAGGGCAGCTGGCCGACGAGTTTGTGAACAGTCGGTCAGGGGGTAGCAGGGAGGAGTCCCAAAAGAACAGACCCCCCCCGATGCAGAGAGAGAGTCACCATGGGGCCTCCCAGCGGGGAAATAGGGAGAACCCCCTCCAAAGGGGAACGCCTGGCATCAGGCCCCTCCGACCCGCTCGAGGGGACCAATGTGACCTGAGCTGCTATCACTGTGGCCAGAGAGGCCACATACGGACCCAGTGCCCCAGGCTCAGGGACAGACTGAGCAGACCCAACCTACCCAGGGTTAACTGGGTAGGGACCCAGCTGGATAAGGGGCAGACGGCCCAGGCAAGGGGGGCTGCCAGCTTACCACCTGCTCAGGAGGGAAGAGTACCCCAGGCCAGCTCCTCCAGAGGGCTGGATGCTCTGGACTCAGGGTTCTCGGTTTACAGGGTGGGTGCGGGGCTGTCCCTCCGGAGAGAGTGCCTTGTTCCCCTGGAGGTGGATGGGAGGAAGGTCAGTGGATACTGGGATACGGGCGCGGAGGTGACACTGGCCCGGCCTGAGGTGGTGGCCCCAGATCGAGTGGTGCCCAACACCTACATGACCCTGACAGGGGTGGGCGGGACCCCATTCAAGGTACCCGTGGCAAGGGTACACCTGAAATGGGGGGCCAAGGAGGGGCCCAAGGATGTGGGGGTGCACCACCATTTGCCCACTGAGGTTTTGATGGGGGGGGACCTAGAGGACTGGCCAAGCAACCCCCAGAACACCCTGGTTGTGACCTGTAACCAGAGCAGGCGAGGGGCACTGCGCCCTGACCTTGGGGAGGGTACCACACCAGAGGCGCAGGACTCTACCCTGGTGGGGAGGGAGCGCCGAGGGGCACGGCTCAGAGAGGCTGTGGTATCAGACCCAGCCAGTGAGAGGGAACCAGGCCCCATCCCTTCCCCAGCCGCTGAGTTCCAGGCCGAGTTGCAGAAAGATCCCTCCTTGCAGAAGCTCAGGGACCTGGCTGACCTCAGTGTGGTACAGACCATGAGGAGAGGTTGCCAGGAGAGGTTCCTATGGGAGAAGGGGTTCCTGTACTGAGAATGGGCTCCCGCAAGGGAAGTGGAGTCCTGTGGGATCAGGAGGCAGCTGGTGGTCCCCCAGAAGTATCGCCGCAAGCTATTGTACCTGGCCCATGACATCCCCCTCTCAGGGCACCAGGGAATCCGACGCACCCGGCAGAGGTTGCTACAGAACTTTTACTGGCCCGGGGTCTTTACCACTGTCCGGCAGTATTGCCGATCATGCGACCCCTGTCAGAGGGTGGGGAAGGCCCGGGACAAGGGGAAAGCGGCTTTGAAACCTTTGCCCATCATAGAGGAGCCTTTCCAGAAGGTGGCCATGGACATAGTGGGGCCTCTCAGCACGACGACCCGGTCGGGGAAGAAATACATTCTGGTGGTGGTAGATTTTGCCACCCGCTACCCCGAGGCAGTGCCCTTAGCTTCCATTGAAGCAGACACCGTGGCAGATGCGCTCCTGACCATTTTCAGCCAAGTGGGGTTCCCCAAGGAAGTCTTGACAGACCAAGGATCCAACTTCATGTCGGCCCTGCTCCGGTGCTTGTGGGAGAAATGTGGGGTCCGGCACAACTGGGCCTCAGCTTATCACCCCCAGTCCAATGGGCTGGTGGAGAGGTTCAATGGGACGCTAAAGATGATGCTGAAAACCTTTATGAACCAGCACCCGCAGATTTGGGACAAGTACTTACCTCATCTGCTGTTCGCATACAGGGAGGTACCCCAGGAGTCTACCGGATTTTCACCTTTCGAACTGTTATATGGAAGGAGGGTGAGGGGCCCCCTGGACCTGATGAGAGACGAGTGGGAGGGGAAGGCCACTCCCGATGGAGAGTCAGTGGTGGAGTATGTCCTGATCTTCCAAGAGAGACTTGCTGAACTCATGGGCCTGGCCAGGGAGAATCTGGCCAGAGCCCAAAGGAAGCAGAAGGTCTGGTATGACCGCACGGTGCGGGCCCGCGCCTACACCACCGGGGATCAGTTGATGGTTCTCATCCCTGTGAGAAAGAACAAACTACAGGCCGCCTGGGAGGGCCCTTTCAAGGTAGTCAAGCAGCTAAACGAGGTAAATTATGTGGTGGAGCTGTCGAACCGGGCGCACCACCGCCGGGTGTACCATGTGAATATGATGAAGCCATATTATGCCAGGGGGAATGTGGTGTTGGCCGTGTGTGGACAGTGGGAGGAGCAGGGAGATGACCCTTTAGTAGATCTGTTCCCTGGGACCAGAGCTGGTTCCCCTCTGGAAAAAATTCCCCTCTCGCATCAGCTAACCCCTGCCCAGCAAGCTGAGGTCAGGGGGGTGCTGCATCCCTACCGACAGCTGTTTTCCAACCAGCCTGGACTCACTAATTTGACTGTCCACCGGGTGCAGACAGGATCGCACCCACCGATAAGATGCTCCCCCTTCCGAGTCACAGGGAAAACTGCTCAGGACCTGGAAAGAGAGGTCCGGGACATGCTGGCTTTGGGGGTGATCCAGCCATCGGCCAGCCCTTGGGCCTCGCCGGTGGTGCTGGTCCCCAAAAAGGACGGGTTGATCTGGTTCTGTGTGGACTATCGGAAGCTCAGTGCCATCACTGTATCTGATGCCTACCCCATGCCCAGGCCTGATGAGCTCCTAGATAAATTTGGAGGAGCTCGATACCTTACCACCATGGATCTTACAAAGGGCTACTGGCAAGTGCCGCTGGATGCAGATGCCCGGCTGAAATCGGCCTTTATCACCCCTCTGGGGCTCTATGAGTTCCTGACCCTGCCTTTTGGCCTCAAGGGAGCGCCGGCCACCTTCCAGCGCCTGGTGGACCAGCTACTGAGGGGGATGGAGAGTTTTGCCGTGGCGTATATTGATGACATCTGTGTCTTTAGCCAGACCTGGGAGGACCATGTGTCCCAGGTTAGACAAGTGCTGGACCGACTCCAGGGGGCTGGGCTGACTATAAAAGCTGAGAAGTGCAAGGTGGGGATGGCTGAAGTATCTTACCTGGGCCATCGGGTGGGGAGCGGCCGCCTAAAGCCGGAACCAGCTAAGGTGGAGGTGATCAGAGACTGGCCCGCTCCCCACACGAAAAAGCAGGTCCAAGCCTTTATTGGGTTGGCAGGATACTATCGAAGGTTTGTGCCCCGCTTTAGCGCCATAGCCGCCCCCATCACTGAGCTATGCAAGAAGGGGAAGCCAGACAAGGTGGTCTGGACTGAGCAGTGCCAGGAGGCTTTCCAGGCGCTGAAGGAGGCTCTGGTCAGTGGCCCAGTTCTGGCAAACCCAGACTTTGACAAGCCCTTTATGGTGTTCACCGACGCCTCAGACATGGGACTGGGGGTGGTGTTAATGCAGGAGGATGAAAAGGGGGAGAGAGACCCCATCGTGTACCTGAGCAAGAAGTTGCTACCCCAGGAGCAGACCTACGCGGCCATCGAGAAGGAATGCCTGGCCATGGTGTGGGCCCTCAAGAAACTAGGGCCATATCTCTTTGGGCGACACTTCACCGTGTACACCGACCACTCTCACCTGACCTGGCTACACCAGATGAAAGGAGCCAACGCCAAACTCCTGAGGTGGAGCCTGCTCCTGCAGGATTATGACATGGACGTGGTCCATGTGAAGGGAAGTGCCAACCTGATAGCGGATGCGCTGTCCCGGAGAGGGGGCCCCGAACTTCCCCAGGTCACTGGTCAGAGTGACCCCGCTCAGTTCAGTCTCGAAGGGGGGAGAGATGGTACGCAGCAGGGAGGGGGGAGTGTTGACCTGGGAATGTGGCAGGGGAGTTTCATTGGGGATGGGAGACCTGAGGGCCTGTAACCTGAGCCAGGAGTGGGAGTGGGAGGTGACACCTCTGCCCGGGAATGTGGACAAAGGCTGCAGGAGGGAGCCTGCTGGGGGGGGGGGTTGGTTTCAGTTTTGTGCTGGGTGGTGGAACGCAGGGAACCCTAGGGCTGGGGCCTAAGCTCCCTGCCCCCCAGAAGGACTTGACTGAGGGGTCCTGGTTGTACCCACAAGCTCTGTTTTAGGCTGTGTTCCTATTGTCCAATAAACCTTCTGTTTTACTGGCTGGCTGAGAGTCACAGTGAATCCCAGGAGGAGGGGTTCAGGGCCCGGACTCCCCCACACTCCGTGACAGGGGCCCCAGAGGCTAATCGCCGTGCGCGGGGAGCAGAGGGACGGCAGGTTTTTGAGAGGCCGAGCCAAGAGAGATGTGGCCAGGGGAGGACACTGGCCGTCTCCCCCGGTGTGGCTGAGTGTGCTAAGGAGCGTAAGCTTATGTGACGGCAGGGTCTGTAAGGGCAGCCGGGCGACCATGGTCAGTACATTGCACGAGATGTTTGACCAGAAGGTCTCAGCGGTTTGTGGCTAGGAAAGAGCCAGGAGCGGGCCGACGCCCTCCTGGTTGGGAGCCCTGAGATCCAAGCCCAGCTCCAACAGGGGCCCCCTTGTGCTCTCCCTTGGGCAGGGAGCCTCAGTTTCCTGATCTGTGAGCTGGGGCTTCCCTGGGACTGGTCAGGCCCCTGCGGCCGGCTGCTGCTGGGGTTCAGCTCTCTGTTGTGTCCTCTCCCCTTGGGCCAGCCAGGGCGTACCTGCTGCTCCTAGCGTCTCCTCCCTGCCCACAGGCCTCCTCGGGATCCACCGTTTGCTGGGTGTCTGTGTGCTGGAAGTCCCCACGCACGGCTTAGGTGGGGCCGCCCAGAGCAGCCTGCGTGGGGAGGAGCTGAGGTGGGGCTGAGCCCTCCAGGACAAGCCGAGATCAAAGCCCCTGATCTCACTCTCTCCAGCGCACAGCTGTGTGAGTCTGCACCTCAGGACGCTGTCCTGAGCCCTCCTGCCCCTTCAGGCACAGCGGGATCCACTCCCTGAGGTGCCAGCACCAGGATCTGCCCACTCCCAGCCCCTCTGAGTACAGTGGGATCCACCACCACCCCCGGGCACTAGCACCGGGATCTGCCCACTCCCAGCCCCTCTGAGTGCAGCGGGATCCAACCCCTGGGGTGCCAGCACCGGGATCTGCCCACTCCCAGCCCCTCTGAGTGCCAGCACCAGGATCCACCCCCATGCACTAGCACCGGGATCTGCCCACTCCCAGCCCCTCTGAGTGCAGCGGGATTCACCCCCCCCGGGCACTAGCACCGGGATCTGCCCACTCCCAGCCCCTCTGAGTGCAGCGGGATCCACTCCCTGAGGTGCCAGCACCAGGATCTGCCCACTCCCAGCCCCTCTGAATGCAGGGGGATCCCCCCCCCCGGGCACTAGCATCGGGATCTGCCCATTCCCAGCCCCTCTGAATGCAGCGGGATTCACTCCCTGAGGTGCCAGCACCAGGATCCGCCCACTCCCAGCCCCTCTGAGTGCCAGCACCAGGATCCACCCCCATGCACTAACACCGGGATCTGCCCGGTGTGTGGGCGGCCGGGGGGGCCTGGCCCAGGCTGTTCTCCGTGGGTTCTTGTCCCGCTCCCCTCGCTGCGCGGTCTGGGTTCATGGCTGACGTTCCTCCTCCTCCCCCTAAGGCCCAGGAGCCAGATCCCCGGCTGAGCGCGCCCCTGGGTGCAGCCCGATCCCTGAAGCCGCAGCTCGCCCCAGGGAGACTGCTGCAAGCTGCCTCTCCTCGCTCCGCTGGCTGGGTTATAAATAGGGCTGCCTCGGCAGCCACCCGACCAGCTGCCCTCTCCCCGCAGCGTCGAAGAAACGGCCCCTTTGTTTCCCGGCCAGCTCCCCCAGTGCCAGTGAGTAGCCATGTGAGCCGCCCGGGGCAATGGCCTCCATGGCACCAGCTCATGGCTTCCTGCCCTGCTCCCTGGAGGGGCTGCCAGGCCAGAGAGAGGGGGCAGGAGGCACTCCCAAGACGGGGCGGGGAGGAATGCGGAGCTAAGAACCCAGGGAGATTTGGGGGGGGCCTGATATCCAGGCGACGCCTGTGATGAGGGGGCTGGCACTGCCCTAGGGGAACGCCGGGGGACATCCCGCAGGGGCCAGTGTCGATTAGCCCTTTCCTGCCCCCGCTGAGCTGATGCCGTCGTGAGCCATTGCCCCAGGGACAGTGCCCCGGCACTCTGGCTCTCGGGATCAAAGGCGTGGGGCAGGAGCCCTTCCCCCACAGTTCCTAGCCCCTCGTCCGATCCCAGCCAGCCAGAAGGGGCCTTGGCACAGCTATTGGTGCCAGGGCTCGGTTTCCCGCTCTGAAAGGACACGTGCGACCTGCGGGTCATGCCGGGGTCCAGGGTTGTTCTCCAGGGGGCAGCGTGTGGGCTCACAAAAGCGACAGCTGTCAGGCCGGCTTGCACGGCGGGGTGGGGGGGAGGCGAGGCCTGGCTCCGGGGAACGTGCTCAGAGACGGATGAGTGACTCAAAGCCCCGAGCCCAACCGCCCCTCTCCCCACCAGCCCCTCACTAGATGGTCAGAACAGTCCCGTCTCGGGCCCACATGGAGAGTGGGGACCCGTCGTCCACACGGGGCACGGTGCCGTCATGCTGCTTGGGACGCTTCCGGGCCCAGGCGGAGTAACTGGGGCCTTTCGGGTTTAGCTCACGGTGCCTTGGCTGCCCCACGTACACAAGGCCTAAGAAATCCTTCCAGCTGGTTTATCTGGCCCTGAGTGCGTCACCCGGTTTGGAAGGGCACGGCTAGACTGCAGTCCCGGGGCGTGATTGCAGCTTGTGTAGACACACCAGAGCTAGCTCGCGCGAGTAACGAGCACGGAGTCACTGCCCGGTGCTCCAGGCAGGCCACGCGCTGCTCCGCTCCCCGCACGAGCTCGCCGGGGCCTGTCACCATGAGCGGCCCTCACGCCCTGCCAGGGCGGCGCAGACGGCCCCTCGAGGCTTGCAGTCCTGCACCGAGTCTGGCCAGAGCTCCCTGCAGCTGCTCCCCAGGCGAGGGGGAGTCAAAGCAGCCGCTTGGAGGCGGTTGGGGTTGCGAAACATGGTGACGTGAGGGTGCTAGAGGGTTTGTGTCAGGGGCTGTCAGTTAGCCTGTGCGTGCGGAGCTCTCTGGCAGCCGGACACGGACGCCCTCGCTCACATGGGGGGCTTGTGCTCTAGGACTGCTGGGCCTCCATCCGCTCGAACTCAGGGGGGGCGCCCTGGCCGTCAGTGGTGCTCCAGCAGCTCAGCAAAGACACACTCAGGCCCTGTGTCTTTTGGGGGAGAGCTGGACTCCACGGATCCCCTTCCTACGGACTCGGCTTCGTGTGGGTCACCCCTGGTTCTTGAAGGCGAGCCAGGCGCCTAGCTGGGCTTGGGGTGGAAGGGCTGCAGGAGGGAGCTCAGACTAGAGCCCGGGCTCTGAAGCCCCCTGTGGGGGCAGGTCTCAGAGGCCAGGCTCCAGCCGTCTATACGGCTAGTCTTAGCCCCGCGAGCCTGAGTCATTGGGCTGTGCTCTGAGACCCGGTGCCGCAGGTTTTTCTTTGCAACGGAGACGTACCCGCCACCCATCTGTGCCTACCCTTCCCCAACCCCCTGTGCCTCCCTTGGTAGCCTGTACTGCACCATGCCCTCCCTTCCCCATTCTTGGCAGTCCACCGCCTCCCCTCCATGCTCCCTTGACTGCTTCCCTCTGCCAGAGTCCGCTGGGAGCTGTATGGTGCTGGGACAGTAACATGCTCAATTGGCCAGGTCTTCCTTGTGCCAGGGTGGAGGGGCCAGGCTCACGTGCCTCGTCTCATACCCCTGATCTGATGAGGGGTGGGGAAGTAGGATAGCTGGGTAGGAGACGTATTCGTCATGCTAGCCCCAGCAAACACACTAAAAGGCCATTGCTTTGCAGCAAGGCCAAAAAAACAGCCAGCCCTGGAGGCCAGGCTGTTGTGGAGCTAGGATCACTCTCTCACTCTCTCTCACTCTCTCTCTCACACACACACACACACACACACACACACGCCTTTCAGATGTGTTTTTCTCAAAACACTCTCTCTCTCTCACACACACACACACACACACACACACACACACACGCCTTTCAGATGTGTTTTTCTCAAAACATCTCAGAGAAATTCTACCGTTACATGAGCAGGAGCACATGAGAGGTCAGGGGGTTCTGATTCTTTCCGAGGAAAGGAAGGGTGGAGTTCCCAGTGCAGCTCCTCATGCCAAGCTGGGTTTGTCCTTCATTACGAAGTGGCTGCATAGCACTGTGGCGGCTCTACCCATTGTAGAGGCCTGACGATAGAGCTGTGAAAGGCTGTAAACAGCTTTATTTTTGCAGTAATTATTGGGACATAAGTACAGGAACAGATTGTCACGGTGTCCCCGGGCGAAGCTCTGGAATTGCTCCCTACGAAGCCAGTCGGGACCCTGGGGAAGTCTCCTCTCTGTGAGCAGCCTGTCTCCAGGGCAAACAGCTCACACAGCTTCCACCTTCCTGGGTCTGACCTCGGAGCATTCAGCATCCTCTGCCCCTCCGTGCGCTTCCCACAGTGAGTCCGCCCAGGCGGTGTCCTGGGGAAGCCAGAGGGTCCTGCCCCCCAACTCCGCAGTCAGATGTGACTCTCAGCCAGCCAGTAAAACAGAAGGTTTATTAGACGACAGGAACGTGGTCTAACACAGAGCTTGTAGGTGCAGAGAACAGGACCCCTCAGCCGGGTCCATTTGGGGAGCCATGAGCCAGACAACCACGTCTGCCCTTCACTCCTCGTCCCCAGCCAGCCCAAACTGACTCACCCTCCAGCCCCTCCTCCTCTGGGCTTTGTCCCTTTCCCAGGTCAGGAGAACACCTAACTCCTTTGTTCTCCAACCTTTTAGCTCTCACCTTTGCAGAGGAGGGGCCCAGGCCATCAGTTGCCAGGAGACAGGGTGTCGGCCATTCTCTCCCTAGACAGCCTCACACTTCCCTCTAAGGCTCTACAACAATCACAGAGCTTATCCCACCACCTAGAGACTTAAGAAATGCAGAGGGGAAACTGAGGCACCCACACAGTATTCAGAGAAAACATTAAGAACAGTCCCACTTCGTCACACAGATAAAGTTATAATCTGTTTCCCGTGGGGATTTTGGAATCATAAGATCTTTGTACATTATAACCAGGCTTGGGAGGGTTAGATTTTTATTGGTATGTGTCCCTTTCACCGTAAAACACACAAGCCAACGTCCAAAATATTTCCATCAGTAATAGTAGGCAAAGTAAGAAAAATCTGCTGGAGAACTGAGCAGGGTTTGATTTAAGGGTTTTTACTTGGTATATTTTGGCATGCGATGTTGACAGGTTGTGTTTGAATGGTTATAGAACTTGAATGTTTTGAATCTCAGCACCTACAGTCATTAACTAATTATTGTCTAGGACCCCCCCCCTTTGCCTGATCCTCCCTCGCAATTTCCCACAGCTGTGAACTTTTAAATCAATACAACAAAATGCTTAAAATCAAACACTGATATTATCCATCAAAATGATAAAAAACAACAATCAAATTCTGCCGAGCCTCATTCTAACCCTATCAGCCGGCTCATTGGCAGGATTTCAGCCAGGCTTGGAATAATATTGTCTGTCGAAGGTCTCTGCTCTCCCGAGAGGGTTTCCGTTGGGGGAAAGGTCTGTCCCCTTCCCTTCCTGTGTGTGGTCTCAGACGCAGCATTACCTCTCGGCTCTCCTGCACCTCTGTCCCCCATCGTTTATCCTTTGCTGGATTGTAGCCACGCAGCCACCTCCTTGCTTACTGCAGATTAAAAAGCACAGAGCCTCCTCCTGAGCTGGTATAAATCCACCACTGAAATTGACGGAGCCACACCCGTTTATACCAGCTGTGGACCAGGGCCCCAAATTTCTGAGCTGGATTTTGAGCCCTGGGAAGTTTCAGGGAGCTCAGGGGCAGGATTTTGGTTAGAAGGGGCCATTTTCAATAGAACCTGAACTACCCCCATGTGTGCGTCTGGCCCTTAAACGCCGTTGGCGCAGATTCCAACTGTGTAGCAATGGGAGATAGTTCAAAGCACTGACCTGTGTCCTTGGAGTGACCTGCTGCGGATGGAGGAGGAGGCGTGTGTTCTGGGACCCCATCTAATGCCCCAGGGACTGATGTTTGACAGGTGAGAACTCTGCAGACACCAGTTCCTCCCCACCGCGCTTTACGAGCAGGAGCAAGTGCTGGTACAACAAGGTCCCAACAGAGAGACCTGGGTTCATTTCCCAGCTCTGGGCCCATCAGCCTAGATCCTCCAGTGAAATCAGTGGAAGTTCGGAGCCAGGCCTGTGCTTCTCCGGGTCAGGTGGGAGCTGGTGGCACAAGATTAGGCATCAAGAGTCTTGAATTCTGTGCTCAGCTGGGCCCCGGACTTGCTGTGTGGCCTTGGGCAAGGCCTGAGGGACCTTCCCCAGTTCTCCCTGCTATTGTGAGAGAGGTCCGAGCATTGGACTGGGAGCCAGCAGAGCCCGAGTTCTAATCCTATCGCTAGCAGTGGGTCTGGGGCCTTGGGCCCGTCACTGAACCCCTCTGTGCCTCAGTTTCCCCAGCTGTACCTTCCCTTGCAAGCACATGCGAGGTACACAAAGGCAGGAAGCGCCTAATGGCCTGTCTCCACGGCGCAGCAAAGCTGACCCTGTCCGTGCGACCAAGGTACCTTTCCGAGGGGCTACGCAGGGCAGTCAGCACGCCCATCGGAGCACTTTGGAGCCCGCTGAGGCGCTTTGCCAGCGCCGTGCGGACAAGCCCCGAGAGTGACTCAGGGTTCGCTAGTGGTGCACACCGGCGGGAACACGGTTAACCATGGCAGGCTGGAAATGGGAGCAGGACAATTAACAGCCGCCGCGTGAAGCTCACACATCCCGGTTGTGTCAGTCTGGCAGGTGCCACGTGTGGCAGGCTGGGGTGTCAAACAGGCTGCTGGCTTCATTCCCTGCTCAAAGAGCAGCAGCAGAGGCCTGAGCCAGTCCCGCCCCGGCAAACGGCAGCACGGCAGCCATGGCCTTGCCGAAGCTGGATTTTAGGCCCGGCTCCTCAAAGGTATTTAGGCTCCTAACTCCCATTGGAATCAGCAGAGCTGGGCCGTAGCCACGGCTGTCCTCCACACACACGCGCCCTCGTGCTCCTGGGCACGAGAACCACCCCTGCCGACCTGTGATGCTCGCTCGGCAAACCCTTGCTGCCGGGCGCTGAGCCCTGCTGACCCGCTCTCTCTCTTCCCCCCCAGGACGAAGCGCGAGCTGCAGGTGCGCGTGTCGGACTGCATCCAGCTGAGCCTGCGCGGGAGGAAGAGGCTGGTTGCCGTGCAGACGCGCCACGAACTGGCCTTCCCCGATTTTGGCAAGAGCCGGGACGGCTTTGTGCTTTACTGTCCCAGGAGATGAGCCAGGGCCACCCGGCGGGTCCTGGCTGGACGGCGGGGGGGAGGGTCTGCTTGGCTCCCAACCCAGACCCGCCTTTCCCCGCCGGGAGGAGCTGGGACACAGGGCCCTGCTCAGCATTGGGCCTCCCTTCCTTTGGTTTTTCGCTAGGAGTTTGTAACCTTTTATTAAGTGAGTTCATTGCTGTGGACGGAGCCAGCCGGAGCCTGGAGCCCGCCAGCGCCAGAGGGCAGCAGCATTCTGGGCCCCCCCACCCTGCCTGCTGCCGACGGGCCCCGCTCCAGACACACCGCCAGGGTGACGGCCTGCAGGGCCCATGTAGCTCAAACCCCACAGCTGTGGGACACCCCCAGATATGCATGAACCGCAGTGAGGCTCGTACCAGACACACAGCTTGGAATGGGGGACACAGAGGCACAGAGGCTCCGGGAGCAGCTTTGCAAGGAGCACCCCAGAGACATGCCCGAGTCACTGTCCAGACTGCAGTGGAAGGGCGCACGGGCAGCCCCAAGGTGGGGAGAGACAGTCACCCAGGCCGGCCCCCCCCAGGAAAGCCCCTCTCTGCATCACCCAGGCAGCCCTTGTCTCCCAGTTCAAGCCTGTAGCACTGCTGAGGTTGAATTGATCCGTAGCCGCTCTGCTGAAGCTGCCACCATGTAGGCCAGTCAGCACCTACAGCAGTGATGTTTGCAGGGGGTGCTGTCTGGGGGGGATGGGGCCGAGCCCCCCACAACTGCTAGAGGCTCTGCCCTTGCATAGCATGGAGCCAGCGTCCCAGGGCTCCTCTCCTCGGTGGTCCTCTGGGCTGCTGGCTTGGGGGATGATGTCCTCACCCTCTCTCCTCCGTGGGTTCCCCTGGCTCTGTGGCCCCTGGGTTCCCCGCTCACCAACTGCTCCTTGAGCAGCTCTTCTGCCCCCTCTGTTGGCAGCTGCCCCGGCTCTCTCCTCTTCCCCCTCTTTGCTGACTCCCCACCCCCAATCTTTTGCCACCTGCCTGCTCCCGCCTCCCCGAGGTTTCCCCAGCCAGCCCCTGTGCTGAGCTCGTGGTCTTCCCACCCAACCCTCCTCTCGCGGCTGCCCCAACCGGCCCTTCTCAGAACTCCTTGCCCCCTGGCCTGCTCTCCTCCGGCTCTTCTTAAGTCCTGTCCTTCCTCTCCGAATCCCTCCAATCCATCCTCCCCCCTCCCTCGCAACCACTGCTCCCCGGTCACCTCCTCTCCCCACATCACCCCCACCCTGTCCATCCAACATGCAGGAGCCAAGATCTCCCCCTTCCCCCGCATTGGCCACCTCCCCCCCGTCCCCTACTCCTACTCCCATTCATTCTGCTTCTTTTTACCCTCTCCTTTCAACTGCTCCCATGATCAGCCCCTTCTCCCACCCCTGGCTTCACACCTTCAGCCACTCTCAGAGCAGCCCTCAGCCCTGCATGCACCTACTCCCTCCATGTACAGGGGATAGAAAGGAATGTCCCTTCCCTGAGCAGAGGCAGGACTCTTATATCCCAGTCCCCTTCCCAGCATTCATTGCTGCCAGGCCTACAATTCCTATCAGTTCGGGGAACTACACCTCCCAGAATTCTCTTGTTGTGGGCTGAGTCCTTAAAGGGCCAGCAACACATCTCAACCTCCATTTTTCCCATAAGGCTCCTCTGCTGATCTCCTGACCGCTGCGCCCCCCCCATCCCCCAACACACCCCTTCTCGTGTTTGAAGATTTGCCCCAAGGGTTGTCTTTGGGTAGGATTGTAAACTCTTCTGAGCACTGACCTTTCTTACAGCCCCAGGCATGCTTCGGCTGCTCTAGAAATGATAAGGCCAGTACAGATAACGGGCCCCACAGGCTTCAGGAGCTCTTCGCAGCAAGGAAATGCCAACAACGCTGTACAGCTTGTGAATAAAAAGAGCTGTGTTTTCCTGGGTGCGGCTGGTGTGAGCTTTCCTGGATCAGGGCCACGCTCCAGAGGGTCCTAGTGGAAGCCAGGCAGGGCTGGTTATTGATTGATTCCCACAGAAATAGGCACCCATCCACAGGCACCCATCTGGTCCTGGTCAGATCCGGTGGCCCACGCCCTGGGGTCGTAGGAAGGGTGCGGCAGAGCCAGAAAGACCCCTGGGGCTGTTGCAATGAGCAATGTCTAGTAACAGAGCAGCGTCTGGGGCTGGGGGCTGGGTGGTCCGTCATGTGAACTGATACCACACTTCCACCTGCTTCGGCAGAGCCCTGGGCTTCTCCCACCCATGCACCCTGCCGCAGCATCTGCCTGGAGACTCCCCATGCGGCTACCCTCAAGCCTGATCACCAGTCAGATATTAACACCCACCCACGTGCCAGCTTGGTGCTCCAGGCTCTGAGAAGGAAGGGAGCAAGCCGGCCAGATAGGCTAGTGCAGGTTCCGTCACAGCACGTGATCTGCTACCATCGACACGAGCCCAGGGCCCGGACTCTGCTCTCAGTCACATGCGGGAAAATCCAGCATCTCTGCAGACTGTACTGTGTCAGAATCCAGCCCGATGGCCCTGATTTGAAATGCCTGAATGGTCTGGGCTCCCGCAAGTGCTGAGGTAACGGAGAATCCTCCGAGTGCAAGGTCACCTGTGGGTCTCAGCGACCTGTGTGGAGCTCCGGTGCTCTGAGGTCCCTGTAAGCTGCGTGGCCATGCAGCAGCCTATAAAGCGCCGTGCAGGCGCTCAGAGAATCCGCATAGCCGGGGGAGGGGGGCCCCTCCCCCAGCCCCAACTCAGCCCCAGACCTGCCACAGCTGGGGGAGGGGTGGCCCGGACCTGCCGCAGCCAAGGCTCCCCTCTCCCGGCCTCAACTCAACCCCGGAGCTGCCGTGGCAGGGAGAGGTGACTCTCCCCCACAGCCAAGGTCCTGCTGCAGGGAGAAAGTTTGGGGTGTGGAGAGGGTTCAGGGTACGGGGTCCTGGTGATGCTTACCGCGGCTCCCGGAAGCAGTCGCCAGGTCTCTGTGGCCCCTAGGCACATGGGCGATTAGGGAGGCTCCACACACTGCCCTTGCGCCCGCAGGCACCGCCCCCGCAGCTCCCATTGGTCGCAGTTCCCAGCCAATGGGAGCTGCTTAGCTGGCACTCGAGGCAGGGGCAGCGCATGGAGCCTCCCTGGTCACCCATGCGTCTAGGGGCCACAGAGACCTGGCTACTGCTTCTGGGAGCCGTGCAGAGCCAAGGCAGGCAGCGAGCCTGCCTTAGCCCCGGGCCCCTGCTGGGCTGCTGACCAGACTTTTAATGGCCTGGTCGGTGGTGCCAACCGGAGCCATCAGGGTCCCTTTTCGACCGGGCATTCCAGTCTCTTTATTGACCTCCTTGAGTCTGTCATGCTAAGGCAGGTTTTCTAACCCTTTAATCATTCTCACAGCTCTTCTCTGAACCTCTCCCATTTATCAACATCCTTCTTGAATTGCGGGCATCAGAACTGGACCCAGGATTGCAGCAGCGGTCGCACCAGTGCCAAATACAGCAGTAAAATTCCCTCTCCGCTCCTCCTGGCCCTTGAGACCACGAGAGTGTGACCTTTTGCTGCTGCTGTTGGACCGGCTGCCCCACTTCGAGGCTGATCCCAAGGGCCGCTGCGAGTTGGGGCTTGGCCCAGGCTGTGCTGCAGAGCCCCTGATATCTCCAGAATGCTCCGGGAGAGGGACCCCTCGTTCCTCCATTACTGAGTCCCAGGGAGGATAGTTCTAACCACAGAGCTCGCCCGTCAGTTTCAGGTGGGCGGTGTCTGAGCTGGCTTGATTATTATTATTTCTTGCTCTGGTTCCAGGCCGGGCTGTGGGGTCCCGGGCTGAGATGGGAGCCAGCTGAGCAGCAGCACCCAGGGGAGCCCTGCAGCCTTCTCCCCTTGCACTGTGACCCCATCAGCTCTCAGCCCACCTGGGGTAGAGCTGGGTCAGTGTTTGGATGGGAGGCCTCCAAGAAATGCCTCGTTGCCTCAAGACGTGGTGTGGGCGGCGCTCTTTCCCCAGTCAGTAGTGAGCCAACAGCCCAGCACAACACTAGAGGGTGCTGTGCTGCTGGGGGGCCTGTATCAGGGAGATGTTGACCATCGTGGTTATTATTTGTATTATCGTAGCACCTCAGGGTCCCTGCCATGGACCAGGCCCCCAGCTACTTACTAAAAAGCCTGCAGTGTTTTTGAAGTGTTGGGTTCTCTGGGCCAATTCTGACTTGGGGGATCCCCTCTGCTTCCTGGCAATCCCCCTGCAGAGCTCCTTGGATATGGGATTTGTCTTCACTTCCCATCCCAAACTGCTGCGCCATGTTGCCGTGCACTGTCGGACAGCTGCTGCATTCTGCCCCAGAGGTGGCTGCATTTCAGTGGTGGGTGGTAATCCCTGCTCATTCCTTCCTTCACGGGGGAGCTGCGGGGTTGTCCTGTGCTGCTGACGTACTCGGAGAGCCCCTCAGATGCGGCACCGGAGCGGGCAAAGTGAGATCAATAACAATGAAGAGCAGGTGAAGGGGCTCCTGTCACCATGCAGTACGAGCCCCAGCCCCTTTCTGCCCGGGGCCACTTCATTGTCTCCCTGGGGCCCGGCTGGTGGAGCACAGGGCCACAAGGAGTCATTCTAGGGGTGCTTGCTGTGTCTTCTTGCCTAGAATTGGGAACCCGGCAAAGAGTTAAGCAGACGGAGTTTGATATCTAGGCACCAGCTGGTACAAGTAACATCTCCCGATCAAACCCAGGCAAGAGGCTTTTAATAGCCCGCTGTTCCCAGCCGCCCCCAGCCTGCAGCGAATCTGCCATTGCCATTTTGCTGCCCCAAAGCACAGGCCCCTGCCACTTGAGCAAAAGGTGCCGTGCGAGGTATTCACACGGGAAGGAGCTCGGTCCTGAGGCACCAGCCGGAGCATCCTGGCTTTTCGCCCAGCTCTCCACTGGGCCAAGGGGAGCGACTCAGCAGGCTCCGGTCGTGCGACTGCCCCAACTGCCAGCCCCTAGTCCGGGTGCCTCACGGACTAGCCACTTGCCACCTCTGCCCCGGGAGGACATGGCCAGCTGCAGCCGAGCTCAGAGGCCTCCTGTCAGACCAGCTCAGATTGCTGATCCACAAAGGCCACTGTCCCCCAGCTGCCACAGCCCGTCTCACCGCTGGGCCATACAGCTTGGGATCCGCTTTGGGTCTGTCTACACAGCAGTGAAACGCCCCCAGCTGGCCTGGCTCGGCTGATGGGCTTGCAGGGCTGTAAAACTGCTGTGTAGACATTTAGGCTGGGCCTGGAGCCTGGGCTCTGGGACCCAGCGAGGCAGGAGGATCCCAGAGCCCAGGTTCCGGCACCTACATGGCAGTTTTGAGCCCCACAGCCTGGGCCCCACAAGCCCGAGGCAGCCTCAGGCATGCAGCAGGGCTTGTAGTCCGGTGGAAATGGACCCTCTGTCAGTCTCACACCAGTAAGACCATTAGTTCAGCTCCCCTGAGCCACTTACACCGGAGCAAACTGCAGGGCCACCCATGGACAGCCCCTGGTGTCTCACACGAGCTAAGGTTGCTGCTCCGTCCAGATGGGTGTCCCCGATCCTCTCACACCAGAGCAAACACTGGCCCAGCTACGCCGGTATCCTCCCCTCGTGTCGTGCTGGCTCAGAGCTGAGGTTTAGCCAGGCCCCCGGTCGCTCTAACCCCGTGTCGCTGCCAATGCCCAGGACTTGATGCTCCACAGGAAAGGGAGGCACCGATGACATTCAGAGCCATCAAAGACGCACCCCCCAGTCCTGAGCCAGTCCCCGACTCCCTGGTGGCTGTGGGCGCGTTGCATGGGGAAGGTGTTTGCTCTAAAGCGCTGGCGATTAGTTCTCCCGGTGCCCCTGGGTCTCATGTTTGCTGAGAGCATGAGGCCTTCAGCCCCTCCCTGACTCACCTGCTCCAGCCTGGCTCTCAGAGTCCCTCCTTCTCAGAGCGTCTCCAGGACCTTTCCAAGGCTCTCTGCCGTGGGCGCTCATCACTGGGCCCAGCACTCCGGGGACCTGTCACTGACATCCATGGGCTGCAATGGGCCGTGTCATTGGCTCCAGCTCTGGTTATTGGCCTTTCTTTATTTCTTCCACGCCTCCCTCTCCCGGCGCCTGTTGCTGCTCCAGGCTGGGCAGGCACCTTCCCGCAGAGGCAGCCCCAGGCCCTGTGCCCCAGAGTCTCCGGTGAGTTCAGAGCCTTGGATTGGCCCGGTGCAAAGGGCAGCTGGGGACTTGGGCCGAGATTCTGATTCCAGCTCCCTGGGATCCGAGCAGCTAAAGATGGAGAAACCGAGTGGATCCCAGCGAATGCGTCTCTGAAGGGCCGGTGCAGGGCTGCTCCCTACAGTACGTGTGCCAGTGTCTTGTTTCGTCAATGGCTGGAAAGTTTCAGTGCCCCAGGCTACAACCCGGCTGTGTCTGCACTGCAGGAAGGAGATGTGTGTGTGTGACAGCCGGCGTTGCCAATGGCCAGGGCCAGCTGAGATCAGCACAGACCCTACCGTCTGGAAGCCCAGTGGTCTGATGGGGACCTGTCATTGCTCCACAGCCTGGAGCACAACACCTGCCAAAGCAAGAGGAGCCCCCTGGGAAGTGCTGGGGGTTGCGGTGGTTTAAGCCAACGATGGAATGAAGGGAAAGCCGGGGCTCGCGCGGCTGAATTGTGATAATGCGTTCTCAGAAAGGCGGAACTCAGAGAAGATCTACCGCAGCGACAGTCAGATGATGGACTCCAGTCTCTCTTCACCTTCGCCCGTCCCCCTGGGTGTGGGGCAGAGCGGAGCAATTGGCCTCAGGACTCCTGGGTTCCATTCCCAGCTCCTTGTATTTATGTCCTT
This sequence comes from Chelonia mydas, assembly GCF_015237465.2. NCBI lineage: Eukaryota > Metazoa > Chordata > Testudines > Cheloniidae > Chelonia > Chelonia mydas. The sequence goes on from NC_057850.1 coordinate 258,276,540, forward strand.
GGGCAACTTGCTGGTTCCCTCCCTTAGCAAAGGAGGGAATAATAATAGCTCTGCCCCCAGGTCGATGCGAGGGGCGTTACCATTGGCGATGTGCTTTGAGATCCTTCTGTGGCGGGGTCTGTGTCCCTGCAAAGTGCTGCGGTTCCCCTCCGCTGGAGCATTCCCTGGCCAGGGATTTGGAGCAGCCACGCAGGTGCAGAGCCGGGTCCTGAAGAATCCATCCCAGGGGCTGAATTTTTCACACCAGCTGCAAGGGCTCCCAAGGTGAGATTCTGGACCCCAATGCTGCAGTTGGGGCTGGACTCCCTGGCATATTCTGCCGCTACAGAATAAGGGAAACGCCGAGTCTTGCTAAGGAGTCGGGGCCATATTTATTGGGTAATTCCCGGCCCAGCTGTGGACACAGAAATCCCCCTCGGCAGGGCCTCATCTCCTCGGGGCTGTTTGTGGCTGGCCTGGCACCTCTCCCGAAGCAGGAGGCCGGTGGTTTGACTGTTCTGTGGTCAGCCAGCTTATAAGGAAAACCCTTCTCCAGCCACCGAGCACTGGCCGCTGCGTGAGCTCCAGCTCCAGCTCCCCGGCCAGGTGCGCCTGATGGGGTTGAAAGGCAGTGGAGAGCCCGACTGGAGAAGCCTGGCAGCTGCTGACGGGTGTCGACATGGCCGCAGCGGAAACGGATTGCTCTGTTTTAGCACCACTAGCCTCCCACTCCCCAAAGCTGTGCAAATCCTGCTCCCACCAATGGGCTAAGAAACATCCCCTCCAGGCAGGCAGCTCAAAGCCGAGCCAGCCGGGTCCAAACAGGGCTGCCATGATGGGTCGAAGCCTGCATGAAAGGCGCTGGTCCTAACCCGCTTCCAGCGGCCACTCCAGAGCCCCAGTTTGGCAGCACAGAATCACAGACTCACAGAAGATTAGGGTTGGAAGGGACCTCAGGAAGTTGTCTAGTCCAATCCCCTGCTCAAAGCAGGACCCGCACCCATTAAATCATCTCAGCCAGGGCTTTGTCAAGCCTGACCTTAAAAACCTCTAAGGATGGAGATTCCACCACCTCCCTAGGTAACCCATTCCAGTGCTTCACCACCCTCCTAGTGCCCACAAGACTGGAACCCCCGTTTGAAAGTGGAGGTTCCCAAGCATCGCGCACTCGCCCAAGGCTAGCGATCGGACGCGAGGCTCCCACATGTGGGTGCCGGGCATTAAGCGCTCTGGGTCTAGCTCCCCTGCCGTCAGAGCTGTGACCACAGCACGGCCGGACGTACCCGCTGGAGCACGGTGAACGAGAGCCCATGCAGACAGCCCGGCTCCATGCTGCCACGGCTTCACTGCGATTTTTAGCTGTGCCAGGTGGGCAAAGCAAGCGGCGGTCTGCAAGCCCATGAGGCAATCACACCTCGGGTAGCTGTGTAGCCCCCCCCCCACCCCCACCCCCCAACGTGACAGCTCTTATACGGATGCAGAACTGGCTGCAGTTTAGAGGCCTTAGTCGGAAGCCGCGAGAGATTTCATAGACGTATAGTTTAAAAGATCGGCCATTGGCTCGGCCTGAACCCCGCTATACCAAATATCTGGGGGCTGCCAGGGACTGTGCTGTGAAGGGCAGACAGGAGAGGCAGGTGCAGAACTTCAACCTCGAAGGCACAGAATCCTCTTTAACAGATGCCGCGGTATGTAAAACCCAGAACAACTCACCCCAGCTGTGTCCGCGTCACGGAACCAGGCGTGGCCTTGATCCATTTCACTGTACAGCCGTGCGCTGGTCTGTTTCACTGCGCCTTGCTGTCTGATGCCCCAGCGTGTGGTCCGGCTGACGCGGAAATTGCATCTGGCCACTTTACCTCAAAGCTCTCGGGCCCAAAATAGTGATTTTTTTCTTCCTTAAAGCAAGGTGTTGGTTTCCTTACAAAGAGCTATGGATTTGTGAGTGTTACTGGGTGCGGGGAGGGGAGAAGGTTGAAACCCTGCCCTGTAGTGCGGGAGACCCACATACAGACTGGGTGTCCCGGACTAGGGGATGGGCGGTCAGGCCCAGTGGTCAGAGCTGTGGCCAGGAACAGCGCCGAAGCTCAGAGCCAGAGTCGGGAAGCAGGAATCAGAGCCACGGGGCAGAGCCAGAGTCAGGAACCAAGCAGGGGGTGAGGCCGGGAACGAGGCAGCGCAGGAGCGGTCGCAGCAGTGGGCCTAAGCGTGGGGCAGCCGCTGGCCTAGTGCCGCGTCCGGGCTCCAGAGCAGGGCTGGGGCCGAGGGTGTTTGGCTGCAGGCCCTGATGCCGGGCTAAGGCAGTGGCGTCAGACTCGGGAAGGTCGTGCTCGAGTCACGCCGGAACGCCGTGGGGAGCCAGAACGGGGTTCCGCCACTTCTGTGGGTCCCAGGCTGGGCGTCTCCTTTCCCTCCCCAGCTGCACCGGGTCCGCCAAGCAGGCAGGGGCTGGGCCCAGGCAGGGGGCGCTTGGTGGTGGGTCAGCACAGTGGGAGCCGGGGACATTGCAGCAGGGAGCGGGCGGGGGGTTGGCGCCCTGGGAGCCGGGGACACTGCAGCTGGGAGCGGGCGGGGGGTTGGCGCCCTGGGAGCTGGGGACACTGCAGCTGGGAGCGGGCGGGGGGTTGGCGCCCTGGGAGCCGGGGACACTGCAGTTAGAGCCAGGCAGTGTCGGGAGTGGGCAGCAGTTCTGCCCAGTCAGCAGAGCCCCCCATGGGCAGCAGGAATTGGGCACAGTTAAGGGGGAGGTGGGGACGAGATGGGCTCTGCAGCGAGTCACCCCCTGCTCCCCTGGGCCTCCCCCAGCACCCCCTCTGCCCCACCTTCCTCCCAGGTCCCCCTGCTCCCCTCTAATCTCTTCCGGGGCCTCCCTCTGCCCTGGGCTCCAGCCTGTCTCTTCCGAGGTCCCGCGCGCTGCGGCAGAGAGGCGGACGCCGGGGTTACTGAGGAGCTGTGGGCTGGGGGATGCGTTTAGGCCCAATCCTCGAAAGCATTTAGGCGCCTGACTCCCTTGGCGGCTCTGGGCGTCCCAGAGTGCGTCCCGCCCGCCGACCCCGCAGAGCGCCCGCCAGCGGGAGGTCTGCTCCGAGAGGGCCGGCAGGCCCTGGGCCGGGAGCCAAGCTCTTTGCAGTTGCTTGCGCAGCCCCTTCTTGCCGCATCCGGCAGCACTCACCAGCCGTGTGGTCCCTGCTGACAAGGGCAGGGCTGTTACCCAGCAGGCCTGAGACCCGGGGCCTCGCCCCAGGGAAAACACAGTGCAGACCAGTGAACTTGCCGTGGTCACCCCCAGGCCGGGGCAGGGCTTTCTCCTCACCCAGCTACCCTGCAGTGAATACACGGCCAGGGAGAGATGTCGGGTCCGCTGCTGCCCTTGCCCTTCTGTTCCTCATCCGCCGCCCTCGGTTTCGCTCCCTCTTTCCTGTCTCTCAGTGTGGCTTCTGCTCTCCCCACTGCGTTCCCTTCCTGCCACAGCTCCCGACTCCCATCTCTGCGTGGTCTGGGCCCAATCAGCCATTGACCAGTTAGCCTGGGCCCTGGATTGACCCTCCAGTGAGGTTACTGGAGTGCTGAGGAGCTCACATGCCTGAGTCCTGTTCAGAGCTGGCTGTGGATTCAGGCAGACATCCCTGCCTCCGGGTACACTGACCCCTGGGTTTCTTTACAGCCAGACGCTGGACACATCCTTTTTTAAAATGAAAGCTTAGCCTGTGGGCAAGCTGGCTGTGCCTGTCAGGCCACATTGAGATATTAAATGAGTCAGCTCTGCCCGTGGGCCACATGTCTGAAACCCCTGAGCTAGGGCATAAGCCAACCGCACACTGATGGCCGATAGGAAGGAAATTTCCCCTATGGGCAGTTGTTCCCTCACTGGCCATGGCAGAGCTCCTTGCATCTTCTTCTGGACTAGACGGATGGCTGGTCTGATCTGCTGTGGCAACCATAAGAACATAAGAATGGCCCTACTGGGTCAGACCAAGGGTCCATCTAGCCCAGTGTCCTGTCTGCCGAAAGTGGCCAGTGCCAGGTGCCCCAGAGGGAATGAACAGAACAGGTAATCGTCAAGTGATCCATCCCCTGTCGCTCATTCCCAGCTTCTGGCAAACAGAGGCTAGGGACACCATCCCTGCCCATCCTGGCTAGTAGCCATTGATGGACCTATCCTCCATTAACTTATCTAGTTCTTTTTTGAACCCTGTTATGGTCTTGGCCTTCACAACATCCTCTGGCAAGGAGTTCCACAGGTTGACTGTGCATTGTGTGAAGAAATACTTCCTTTTATTTGTTTTAAACCAGACAATGAAACTGACCAGAAACTGAAATTGACCAACTTTGATTCACTAAGCTAAAGCGCAGCTAGAGAACAAATGCCTTAAATGGTGAAATGTTCTAATGGATTTGATTTTAACTGCTGCCCTTTTAATAACCCGGGGTGATGCTAGCAACAGGGAGAAGGAGTTATTGTCACCGGTTTTTATCTTGACAATGCCCCAGTGAGGAGAACGACCTTCCTCGGCTTATTCTTCCAGAGAATGAATCGGTGCGTGGCTGTGATGCTCGCTATTTTTACAGGGATGATTTCCTAGAATTCTCCCTTTAAAACCCGCACAGTGGCATCACTCAGCAGTGACAGGTGGCAGTGGGAGGCGAACCTGACAAACACGTCAACAGATGATGGGAAGACGAGCGGGATCAGTTAACAGCCCCGAGTCAAACGAGGACAGTCTCAGAGACAAGCTGCAGCAGGAGAGATGGGTTCAAACCTCGGAAAAGCTTCATAGGATAAAATCTGCCTGGAGGCCGGGGAGCTCCCTGGAGATCAGTGGCATGAGCCCTACTAGCCTCAGGTCTATATGCTTTGTGGAAGGACATGCAGTGTGGCTTAGTGGCTAAGGCAGCACCCTGGCAGTCAGGAGTCCTCAATTCTGGTCTTAGCTCTGCCACCGACATGCTGTGTGTCCTTGGGCTTGTCATTTCATTCTTCTGTGCCTTGGATTCCCTGTGTAGACAGCCAGCTCTCCAAGGCAGGCCCTGTCTCTTCCTTCCGGGTGTGGCCCCATTGGCGCTGGGAAGTCGTTTCCAGTTCGAGGAGACAGACCTGTGCTAGCTCCGATCGCTGCAGCTGCAGGAGTGGCGAAGGGGCTGGGCGCCCCGGGGACGTGCCTCCCATCTCAGATGGGAGGGTAGACGGGGCGACTAGCCCCTCCCCCAGCTGCAGCTGCACTTCTGTGCTTTGAGCGCGAGCTTGATCAGCGCTATCGTGGGGACGTCTGCTCATGCTGACATGGCACCTCCGCCCCGCGTGGAGACGGGCCCCATGTGGCTGAGCAGCACCCAGCGCAGTGGGGCCCTGCTCTCAGTAGGTGATCACAGAGCGCTAGAGCACAAGGCCAGAGGGGCTCAGCAAATCATTCAGTCTGCCCCCCTGTACATCACAGACCCCCAGCACCCCCACACTAAACCCCGATAATCCGGGGGAGTGACCTGCACCCCACGCTGCAGAGGAAGGTGAAACCCTCCCAGGTCACTGCTAGACTGACCTATGGGGAAATTCCTTCCCGACCCCCACATATGGCAGTCGGTTTGACCCTGAGAGTGTGTCAGAAGCAGGGAATGGGCGACGGGATGGATCACGTGATGATTCCCTGTTCTGTTCATTCCCTCTGGGGCACCTGGCTTGGCCACTGTCGGAAGACAGGATACTGGGCTAGATGGACCTTTAGCGTGACCCAATCTGGCCGTTCTTATGTTCTTATGTCAGGAGTACAGCCCTGCAGCTGCGCCTTTACAGGGCTTTACAACGGCTTTACAAGCCAGCAGGCTGGTTCTTAAGCCCAGGAACAGCAGTAGCTTGCTGGCTGCTCGAACTGGCTGGGGACCAGGCCATGAGGCCTAGTGATCAGAGTCCGAGTGCCAGAGTCAAGGGGCGAGACAGAGTGGGAGCCAGGAATCAGCCAGGAGTCAGGGCTGGTTCTGAGCCAGGAGCAAGGCTGGGGGCAGGGCAGGGGCTAGACTGGAGCTGTGGAGGAGCAAAGCAGGAGCTGGGCTTGGAGAGAAATGAGCCCAGGGAAGCAGAGACCCTGCGGGGGTGCGTGGAGCAGCCAGCGAGCTGGCACTGGGGCTGGGCGTAAGAACCCGACTGGCTTCCTCAGCAGGTCAGGCAGGGCGGTGCCGTCAGGCCACCTCACTGGTTTGTTCGCCTGTTGCGGGGCCTGAGCATGTGCAGCTGCGGGACCTTCTTCCTGCCAACATGTGAGCAAGGACCAGCCAGCCGAGCCCCCGAGCGAGCGAATGAGGGAGGGACGCCATCGTGCAAATCATGAACTGTAATAAGCTGCCCCTGGCATCACGGAGCTGCTTTTGCAGAAGAGATTTAAGGCTTTGCCTAGATTCCCACCTGTCGGGATGGTTCCGGGATAATGACCTGGATTGTGCCACACGGGGAAGGATCAGAACCCAGCTAGACTAGAGGGTCCCCCCATCCCAAAGGATCTGGCCCTCTGCGTGTGTCCACACGTACCATGGGAGGATGCTGAGGTCACTTCCTTGGGCAGTGTTTAGACACTCCGATATCCTGCGCTCTCGCTGGACGCCATGACCCGATTGCCGTGCAACCCCCAAGTGATCCCAGCACTCAGGGGCAAGCAGACGTCGATGAATCCCAGTCCATCCAGGGAAGCCGCTTTGTTCCATCACTCCTCCCCCCGCACACACCCCCCAGCTCCCGTCGGTCGGAGGGTGGTGCTCGAACGAGGAAGGAGAGCCGGGAGCACGTTAGGAACGTCTGGGGATCGCTGGGCTCTAATCATCAAGACGGCAGGAACCCCAGGCTGGCGGCGTCTGCGCCTGAGAAGGGCAGGCAGGACGCCCTTGCGGCTAGGGCACAGGGGTAGGAGGCTGAAGAGCTGGGCGCTCGTCCCGGCCATGCCAGAGGCAAAACACTTAGGCCAAACGTTTCAAGCCTTGGGGTCCACGCATAGGCACCTAAAGGAGTGGCCTGATTTCAGAAATGTGGCCCCCCCCGACCCCCCCCATCTCAGCTCGCATTGACTCCACTGTAGTAGCCATCCTGAAACGGGGGAGCTCAGGCCCCCGCTTGAGACACCAAAAATCTGCCGTTTCCTAACTTTAGCGCCCCCCGCCCCCCGAAACATTTGAACGCTTTGGTCTGATCTCTCGCTGGCTCCGTTTCCCCATGGGTGGGATTACTCTCAGCACGTAAAGGCTTCTGGGCATAACCGTGTGTGTGACGGAAGGTTTCACCCTAGGGCAGCTTGTGCCCCCAAACCCTCGTGAGCTGACCCGTGCCATGTTTGTGCCAGCCTTCCCCTCCTCCCACAGGACGCGAGAGGTCTGGGGTCTGGGCTCTTTCCCAGCTGCTGTAGCCTATAGGGAGTTTGGCCCATGCGCTGGATGAGATCCGCTGACCCCCCACGTGTCTTTGAAGATCTGGGAAGCAACCCAGAGCCTGGGTGTGCTGGGAGGGCCTGGGGGCTGTAGCTTTGGGTTTGGGGCTGGAGAGTGGCCTGGTGGCGTGAGGAATGATGGGGGAAATCATTCTGTGCCTATCTGCTGTGAGGATGACGTCCCTTGCTCCCAGGGGTCAGTTCCGTCAGGATGTTCTCCCAGCTCAAATGGGATCACACCAAACATCGTCCGTCCTCTTGGATGCTGGCAGTACTACCCAGCGGCCTGTGCCTTCCGCAGCCTGCTTCAGGGACACAGCGTCACAGCGCTATTCCTGGCCTTGAAAACCACCCGTTGCATGAGTCAGGGTTTAAAATCTACTTTGCTTTTGAGTCAGGGGAGGAATACTGCGGGGAGAGGAGGACATGGCACCAAAGAAGGGTGCATGTTTCAGTCTCAAAGCTCAACGCACTCAGTTTATTCAACGTTTTCTGAACAAATTCCCACCGAGACTTCTAGCTGTGGTACTTATGTGGTCCCCATTACCGTGGGATCTGAGCCTCACGCTGCTCCTGGGAGGCAGGGCAGTGCTGTTATCCCCATTGTACAGATGGGAAACTGAGCCACAGAGCGTCTAAGGGACTTGCCCAAGGTCACACAAGAAGTCTGTGGCAGAGCAGAGACTCAAACCCAGTCCTTCCATGTTCTAGGCTAGAGTCCTAATCACAGGACCACTGTGATCAGCTAGGCCGGTCTCCTGTATAGCACAAGCCATAGGGCTTCCCTGACATAATTCCTGTTTCAACCAGAGCAGAGCTTCTAGAAAAACATCCGGGCTTGATTTTAAAATTGCCCGTGATGAGAATCTGCCACATGCCCCTTGGTAAGTTGTCCCAATGGGTCATTCCCCTCACTGTTAAATCCACACCTTATTTCCAGTCTGAATTGGTCTAGCTCCAACTTCCGGCTGTTGGAGCTTGTTAGACACTTGTCTGCTAGCCTGAAGAGCCCATTATCAAATATTAGTTCCCCATGAAGGTACTTATAGACTGAAATCAAGTCACCCCTTAATCTTCTCTTTGTTAAGCTAAATAGATTAAGCTCCTGTAGTTACGAGGCATGGTCTGCAATGCGTTAATCATTCTTGGAGCTCTTCCCTGAACCCCCTCCAATTTATCAGCATCCTTCTTGAACTGAGCACCAGAACTGGGCACCGTATTCCAGCAGCAGTCGCTACTAGAATACGGCCCTTGCTAAATCAGTGTGTATAGTAGGTCACATAGTCTGTCCTAGTGGTTTTCAACCTGTGGTCCATGGACCTGGAGGTCTGCAGACTACGTCTAAGACTTCCACAGGGGTCTTCACTGCCATTTGACATTTTTAGGGGCCTGCCAATGAAGAACGGTTGAAAAGCGCGGGTCTGTCCCATTCAGCGGATTCTGGTCACAGTGATTGTATTTACTTCTAGAGACTTGAATGTATGGGGAGAGATTTCAAGCTCCTGAACTCCCCACTGTATGCGGGTAAATCCCAGCTCTGTAATTCCAATGCTTGGCATGAATGCATCCTGAACCCTGCATGCCACTGGCAGGCCTGGGGGGTCGGGGGGCAGGTATAACGCGGCATGTGGGGCAGGGAAAGGAAGCCATTCCATACACTGAATATGAGATGCTATGGCGGAAATGCGATACCCTCGGCAGAATGGAGTAGCCAGGCCTACATTGCTATAGGTGTATTTTTATAGTGCCTGTCCCTGTCTCTTCGATCCCAAGGCCAGCAGGGACCATGGTGATCATCTGGTCTGCCCTCCTGACTAGCACAGGCCAGAGACCTGCCCAGCACAGGCCAGAGACCTGCCCCACAATCATTCCTAGAGCAGAGCATTTAGAAAACATCCCATCTTGATTTTAAAATGGTCAGGGATGCAGAATCCACCCCGCCCCTTGGAAAATTGCTCCAATGGTTAATTACTCTGTTAAAAATGTACATTTGTCTGGCTTCAACTTCTAGCCATTGGATTGGGATCACTCTTCTCTGCTAGATTGAAGAGCATGATTAAATGTTTGTTCCCCATGTAGATACTTATAGACTGTGATCAAGTCACGCCGTAACCTTCTCTGTTAAACTAAATAGATTGAGCTCCCTGGGTCTCTCTCTCTCAGGCAGGTTTTCTAATCCTTTAGTCATTCTCATGGCTCTTCTCTGACCCCTCTTCAGTTTCTCAGCACCGTTCTGGAGTTGTGGGCACCAGAACTGAATTCCAGCAGTGGTCACACCAGTGCCAAATACGCCCATGCAATAACCTCTCTGCTCCTACTCGAGATTTCCCTGGTTAGGCATCTCAAGATCACATTAGCTGTTTTGGCCACAGCATCACATGGGGAGCTCATGTTCAGCTGATTATTCACCCCCACCCCCAAATCTTTTTCAGAGTCGCTGCTTCCCAGGATGGAGTCCCCGATTGTGAAAGTCCGGCCTGCGTTCTTCGTCCCCAGCTAGCCTGAGGCGCTCACTCTTGTTTAATTCAGTAGAAGACTTTGTATTTCAGATTGTTTTTCCCCAAATTTATTTTGCATAAAGTGCCACGGTCATCAGCAGAAAATACTTGACCCCCACTACTCCCGGCGCCCTGTGACAAGGCTCCATCCCTGGAGCACCTGGCGGGGGGGGCGCGGCTCGCTCCCAGCAATGACACGTTTCGAAATCGGACATGTAGGCAAGTCTGAGATAGTAAATATTACAAACATATTTCAAACACCTCTGGGGGGTGAGGGGAAGGGAAGCATTTTTGCTTTACATATCGACTGTCATCTTCATTCCGCACTGGGAGGGGCGTGAAAGCGAAGGCCCCTACGTCTGTTGGGAGCATCGCCAGATTGCAAGGTGAAATCTCACACGGTTCCCACTGCAGTCTCATGGTTCTTTGGCCTCTGTAGCAACACTGGCCACGCCCTGGTACAGGGACCAAGGGACAAGTTTCTGTCCGGAATCACCCCCAAAGCCCCTCGCCTCCTGGGTGTCTTTGGGGGTGGAGGAGGGAAGGAGGAGGCTGGACAGCCCCACCCAAATAAATAGTGGTTCCAAAGAAGAAATGCAACAAATACTAAAAATAAACAGAGTCCGGTTCCAGTGAAAATGCACCAATCCTGACCCGAGGAATGCACTTTAATGTCTCCCCTTCTGGAAGAAAATCCAGAGCGGTGTGTTTGGTTGGGGGGGATTCCCCCCCTCCCAGTTTTAAATAAGAAACTCACTGCTGAAAAACAGCTCCACAAATGGAAAGAGAAAGATAGTGACAACTTAAATAAATCATCTTTACATGCACAATCGTCACGTACCCGCTCGCGACGCTTTATACAGGGCTATTTACACAACAGCATATCCACCGGGGGACAGGGGAGGGCGGGGAGGATGGCGGTGGATGCTGGTTTAGCAGCAACTGGCGTGGATTTCGCCAACAGTCCCGATTTTAGGGTCACGGGGGGGGCCTGGGGGGGCTGGGGGACACGACCTAAGCTTCTATAGTCGTGGAGTTGATCTTTTAATTAAAAAAAAGCAACAAGGCATTTGGGCCCATCCCCATGTTAGTTACTGATACTCTCTCATATAAAAATATACATATAGCTTATGATACAGTAGGGCTGCGTGTGTCTATAAAGGGACTTTATATCCCTGCCTATAAATCATGTATCTGTGCACACAAGCGCCCCGGAGATGTGCAGGGCCCGGGAATGCCATCAGGATGCTCGGGAAGGTCTGAGCCTGCTCACTGCTGTGCAGGGGGTCTTTGAGCTGACGGTGACTGGTCTGGGATTGTGCCCTTGCTCGGCTGCGCTGACGCACAAAGGAACCCCTGAGCTTGGCGGATATTCTGAATCTGAGGTTTGTCCCGGTACAAATTGCAGGGAGTCAGGGCTGGAGCCCCCTGGGGTTTGCCGAAGGAGTCCCTGGCTGCCAGTGATGGCTCCCACCTTGAACAGGTGACTCGAACAAAGATGGCCTTTCCCCCAAGGGTGCATTAGGCATTGGCGTGAATAGCTGTCAACACAACCAAAAGCGTTGAAAACAGGCCCCTTCCCCACGCGCTGGAGCTTGTTTCGTCAGGGCTGAAGCTGCCTAGAGACACGCCCCGGGTAGCTCAGGTAAAAACCAACCCCTTCTTATGGCCCAACGTCTCAGGCCTCATGCATCCATCAGAAAGGGAACAGCAAAAGGCACAAGCCCCATTTCTTTGCAGGGCCCCTTTAAGGGTGAGCAAGAAAGAATCCCTGAATGGCTTCCTGTCTCCAGTAAGGGCCAGATCCTGGGAGCAGAACTCCCGGGAGTCGGGGCTTTTAGGAACTCTGCCTTGGGGATGTTGTTAAAGGCCTCAGAGCTAACCAGGCTGTGACCCAGCTGAGCCCTGGTCGGTCCTAGCGCAGGGCACCCAGGAAAGGTTTCCGATGAGCCATAGTAGAAGAACTAGGTGCAGTCTCCCCGCGGGCTTATCGCTGCACCGAGAACTCCCCAGCCAGGCTGGTTATAAAACCTGACTGTGGCTGCAGCTACCATGGTGCTGAGCCCGGTGCCTGGGCATCAATTAACCAATCGGCACCACCCCAGGCACTGATATACCACGGCAAAGCCACCTGTGCGCACCTGCAGCCCCCCGAGCTCCCGTGAGAGGGCACCACGGCCTCCCCACCCAACGCAAGGCTGCGTGGGATGAGCCAGCGGACCTCTGGAGGTGCCTGACAGTTTTCACCAGCAGGGCGGCGCCTCCATGGGAAATCCTGATGCGTGGGGTCTGGTCGCACCCCCGGGGTTTCCCTGCCCATAGCTTTGCGTGTGTTTGTCAGCTACCTCGTTCCGTGTCCTGAGCACGGCCTCCAGCCTGGCACCAGCTCTGGTGCCCTCCCAACCACCCGCTCGTGGAGGAGAGACGCAAACGCTCATCCCTTGGGAATCTCTCGTGGCTTCAGGCACCAATAGGAGCCAAGCCGAGGGCAGGTAAAGCTGCAACCTCAGGTGCTGGAGATGGAGGAGACCTATCAGACCTCCCAGCCTGCGCCCTGCCACGCAGGATTGTCCCCCGCACTCCAGTCCAGCTCCAGGTGACCCAAGCAACGGCTGCCTGGTCGCTGCAGTATCTGAGTGCCTAGCCTCAGGCCAGGCCTGGAGGTCAGTCCTCTGCCTGCAGGATGAAAAGCCTCCCAGTTCTGACAGTAATTCCCTCCGTGGCCTCAGGCAAGTGGCTTGCCTGCTCCCTGCCTCAGTTTCCCAATCTATAAAGTGGGGTGGTAATACTGCCCTACTTCCTGGGCGGGGAGGGGCTGGGAATAGTCATGGGTGCTGGTAGAGCATACGAAGTGCGAATTTTGTAATGGTGACCCACAATCCACCGTGCCTTGCAGGAAGAGTGTCCCCAATGGGAGGAGGGACAGCTCAGTGGTTTGAGCACTGGCCTGCTAAACCCAGGGTTGTGAGCTCAATCCTTGAGGGAGCTATTTAGGGATCCGGGGCAAAAATTGGGGATTGGTCCAGCTTTGAGCAGGGGGTTGGACTAGATGACCCCCTGAGGTCCCTTCCAACCCTGATAGTCTATGATTCTATGAATATCCACACCCCTCCGCAGCCCATTCCAGTTACACCCCCTGCTTATGGGCACACTCTCCTCTGGAACGGCCCAGAGCCATCAATCCTCCAGCCATTCTACCCCCCAGCATCATCCCTGCGGCAGATCCTGCGCACCCCCTCCCTAGATCTTATCTGCAAACCCTCTTCAGAGCGGGCACGCGGCAGGGGCACTGCCAGGTAGGGCTGAATTAGCCAGGCTGGGGGCAAAGGAAGGGGCTGGACCCAAGGCTGGAGAAGCACCAGACAGCAAGAGAGTGGGTTAGCACATCCCCCAATCCTGCAGCCAGACTAGCAATGGGACAGGCAAGCAAAGAGAGACACCAGGTGCCGAACCCACCCCTCATGCTTGGTGGGGTACAGGAGACTTTTCAAATGAGATTTAGTCAACGTAACGCTGGGGAGCAACACTCACAGGGACCCAGCGGGGATCAGGGAGTAAAGGGGTCCGGGGGTCACTCTCACCCTGACGGGACCTGCCAGATGAAGGGGGCAGGGAACTCACAAACGAAACCCGTAGTGGGCAGGCTTGCAGCACCTCCGCTGGTCAGCCCTGCCCCTCTCCCCCCAGCCCGCCAGCCAGCCCTGCCCCTCCCTCCGTCCCCTCCCAGCCAGCCCTGCCCCTCCCTCCATCCCCTCCCAGCCCGCCAGCCAGCTCTGCCCCTCCCGCCCTCTCTCAGCTCCTCCAGCCTCTCCCTTCCCCTGCTTACACCACACAACACCTAGGGGACCTGGCTGCTTTAAAAGACACCGGCCTGTTCAAACCCTTCTAGCCATGGCTCCTCGGTTCCCAAGGCCACGCCCAGGCCAATCAAAGCATGCAGAGGCCAGTCATGCTATCGCTACCCTCCATCTACAGCCTGGGCCCAATTCCTCCACCCCCCCCCCCCACGCACCTGGAGAGTCCTTAGGAGGGGACATCAGCTACTTGTCCCCATCCTGGGACAGAGGCCCCAGCCAGCGCCAAGTCCAGGCTGCAGAGGTCAGACAGGTACAAAAAGGAAGGATCCGGCGGGACTGGCACTATCAGACAGTGCAACGCACCGGCTAGCCCAGTGTCTGGCAAGGAGGGGGCGGGAGGTTTTCTAAGCAAGACAGAGCTAGTTCGAAGGGAAGAACACACCTGTACAAATACATCACCGACCGAAGCTAAAGCGCGTGTCCGAGCGTCCGTGTATATTTGAGATCCTCCCCATCGCTTTGGAATGCATCCCAAGCAGACCCGAAAGAAGAAGACATTAACAAGCCACAAACATGGCACTGGGGGGACCGGAGGAGGGGGGGAGGAGGGAACCTACAGGCACTTATTGGCCTATTAAAAGGGAATCAAACTATTGGCCTTTGGCTGCTCCTCTTCTGTCTCTGACACAGACACCGGAGCTGAAGGCTGCCTCCCCCACGCTGTACACAGACACCCCTTGTTGTTGGCTCATGGGGCGGGGGGACAGCCAAGCCAGATTCCTTGTAAGTGGTTGGATGCGTCTGGCCTGGCCTGGGGGAGAGCTGGCCCAGGCGAGTCAGAGGAAAATCCCTGGCTCGCTGCAAGCTGGTTTTTAAAGGTCACAGCAGGGAGAGGGCTGCGCTGCACACGAGGTTGGCGGGGAGGGGGGCAGTTGGTCCTTGGGGCGCCGAGCCAGTCACCGGTCCAGGACGCGAGCGAAGTCCTCACGGGCGCTGCCTTCGTTTTTGAGGTCGGCGAAGACCTGGGTGAAGTAGTGGGGGTCGGCGTTGATGCGGAGCATCTTGCCGCTCAGGGCGTCGATGATGCGCAGGCACCGGTCCCAGAAGGCGTCCTTCGCCGCCTCCACCAGGAAGGGCTTGAGCGGGTAGGAGATCTCGTTGCCCATGTAGGAGTAGGACAGATAGAGGCAGGTGAGCAGCGCCGCCTGCAGGCCGTGCTCGCTGGAGACCGAGTCCCCGTCGATCACCTCCCGGCACAGCAGGTAGACGAAGACCACGTTGACCGGGGTGATGAAGGCCTGGTCCTGCCAGCCCTGCAGCAGCAGCGAGCGGTCCACGCTGCGCAGCCACAGGATGGGCTCCGTGGGCGACAGGTGCTTCAGGCGGTAGCACCGGCGGCAGAGGAATTCGCCCAGGCACTTGAGCAGCTCGCTGGTGGAGGCCTGGACGACCACGCGCCGCGGGGAGGCCGAGCTGCCCCCGCCCAGGCAGGCGCCCGGCTTGAGGGAGGAGACGGAGCTGGTGGAGATGCGCTTGGTGCTGAGCGGCGCCAGGGGCGCCCCGCCCCCCTCGTAGCTGGCGAGGTTGGCGCAGGACAGCGACTTCTTGACGTTCTCGTGGTTGAGGAGGGCCACGTCCTTGGCGTGGGGCGGGGGGTGGTTGTGATTGTGGGCGGGCCCCTTCCCCCCGCCCCGGGAGCCTTTCCTCTTGGTGGAGGCCACCAGCCGCTTCCAGGTCAAGGCCGGGATGAACATGGAGTGGCGCTTGAGGGGCTTGTCCCCCTTCTGCCCGCTGCCCCTGGCGCTCGGCACGGCCGGGTAGCGCGCCGGCGAGCCGGAGGAGCCCTCTTCGTACAGGCTGGCCTTCCGGGAGCCCGGCGAGACGGACAGCACGGTGCCCATGCTGGGGGAGGCAGGCGGAGGGATGAGCCAACACGGAGGGAGCCAGGCAGCGAAAGCAAGGGGGCTGCCAGTGCAAATCCCTGCATGCAGCTAATTAGCAAGCCGGCCTGCCTGCAACCGATGCGCCGTCCGGCAGGGAGGCCATTCCCCAGCAGCCTGGCCGGGCAGCGGGCTGCCTGCGATGTGGCAGTCGCGGCCGCAGCGCTAATTAGCAGCGTTGCATGGCGGTCCTGTCCTGTGCCTGCAATTAACAGCCTGGCACGCGTGCACGTAATTAGCAGTCTTGCGGAGCGCTTCCGTGCAGGCAATTAAGGCTCAGTCTTGCGTGGCCAGCCCGGGCAGGCGAGGCAGCAGCAGGCGCGAGCCCAGCCGGCAGGAGGATGCTGCCAGCCGCGCCGAGCTCCATCTAATCCAATCGCCGGCCAGGCCCGCTGGCGGGGGGCGGGCTCCTGCGCAGGTTCGCGTCCCGCCGCCGGGAGCCAGGCAGGGAGCCGGGCGAGCCCCTGGGCCGGGGGGCTCAGGGCTGCTCCCGGATCGCCGGCGGCTGCAGCCCCCGGGCCATGGGCTGGGACGAGGACGGATCCGGGCTGGCACCGGCGGCAGGGAGCCGGCGGCTGCTGGTGGCGATGGCGCTTCCTCGCCTGGCTACCTGGGCGGCAGCCGCGCCCCCCCTCCCCCTCGGATCTAGAGGCTCCGGGCGGGGCCCCCCTCTCTGCACTCAGAGCCCCCCCCGGGGCGGAGGTGGCTGGAGGGGGGGGGCGGCGGCGGCCCCCCCTCCCGCCGCGATCTCGGGTCCCCCCTACGGGGAGATGCTCGGGAGCCGGCCCAGGGAAGATGCGCCAGCGGATCTCCTGCCGGGGGGGGTCACTGGGCCGCCCGGAGCATCGGCCCCCGGCCGGGCGCCGCAGCAAAGCCCGATCCCGGGGCGGGGTGAATCCGGCCCGCTCGGCTCTCCCGGGGGTCCAGCAGCAAACCTCTTCCTGCCCCCCGAGGCGCGGCTCTCTGCGGCGCCCGGCCCGGTGCGGCGCTGCCTGGGGAGACCTGCCGCATCTGAGCCGCCGGGATCGCAGGAGCAGGAGGAGGAGGGACCGAGGGATGGTCCTTAGCAGCCACGTCCCCCCGCAGGCATCCTCGCCCCGTGGGGCAGGCAGGGAGCCGGGCTGTGTGGGGCTCGTGCTCCCCCTATGGCTGGGCCGCTGGAATAGACTTCACCGGGCGGACGGACAGACGGGCAGGGGCCCCTCTCCCCCCGGACACGCCAAGGCCCCCGCCCCAGGAGATGGGCTGGGCGGGTGCTGAATCCAGGCTGGGTAGAATGGCTTCTGGCAGGGGCAATGGGGGTACCCGCCAATATGCCCCCCTTGGCCAGCAGCCCTAGGCAATCTCCCCCTTTCCCAGGCTGCACCCCCAAGGGGGCTCTACCAGGCACGGGGGGGTGCGAATACCTGCAGCCTGGGGGCGGGGGGCAAGTGGCAATGGAGTGAGGGGGCCATGGGGGTGGCGTTCCCCATAGGGTTTGACATGCTGCCGGATCTGCGGGCACCTGCTCGATGGGGGATCCCGCTGGCAGCAAGGGGGTATCAGGTCTGCAGGGCATGAGGGGATGAGGCTGGGACCGGGCCAGGAGTGAGGGGTGCAAACGAGCAGGCAGGGCCTGGTGTTGAGCCACTGACCCTTGTGTGTCCTCTCAGCCCCCCGCCCCCCCCCCCCCCCCGGGCTTGGAGGGGACCAGCGCTGCCAGCGTCACAGGAGAGGGGGGTCTTTTGCCTTCCCTGCTTGGCCAGATTGCCCCCCCCACAAAGTTTTGGAGGAATGCAGCTTTCCCTGGGCTGGGCTAACCCAGCCCCCTGTGCCCTGGTAAGTGGTTGGGGTGGGGAAGGGGCTTAAAGGCCAGAGGATTTGCCATCGCAGATTGGGCAAGCTAGGCCCGGGATCCTGTCTCTGTCCAAGGTTCGGAGGATTGGCCGCTGCGTGTGCTCCTGGGGGGAGGGATGCACCCCTGCAGCGAACGGACACCCTGAGTCATGAGCCCCAGTTGCTGCTTCCAAGGAGCCAAGAGGAGTTTTTGGGGAGGGGAAGAGGAAGCAGAAAGAGCCCAGAAGCTCACAGCAACTCTGCTCCCTCTGCCCGTCCTGTGAGAGATGGTCTGTCTGCTCCTCCGCACCTCCCTCCGTCCCTGCAAGGCCAGGCCTGGGAAGGGAGAGGGGAGTGAAGAACCCCGAGAGATGCTGGAGGAGCAGGAGCACATGGAGGGGGAGGGCAGAGGGCAGATTGGGGGGCTGGGAATGCATAATTAGTTGCTGGGCTCTGGGGGCACAGATGTGGGGTAGAACTGGTGTGGGGCTTGCGGGTTGGGACAAAGTAGGAATGTTCTTAATGTTTTCTCTGAACACTGTGTGTGCCTCAGTTTACCTATGTATTACTCAAGTATCTAGGCGGTGTATCTAGGCAGTGGGATAAGGGTGGCTGATTCTTGCAGAGGAGGGGGCCCGGCCATCAGTTGCCAGGCTGTAGAGTGTTGGCGGTTCTCTGCAGCCAGTCAGCAATCACACCTGCCCTCTAGGGGTCACTGCAACAATCACACACCTTTATCCCACCACCTAAATACTTGAGTACCACACAGGGGAAACTGAGGCATACACAGTATGCAGAGAAAACATTAACAACATTCCCACTTCATCACATGGGTGCATAATGAATTGATTGGCTCTGGGGTGGGCAGATGGGGCACAAATAAATTAATTAGAAGGGGGGAGGACTCTGCAACATCAGGCATTCCCTGAGAGAGCGAATGCTGAGTCGGGCCAGAACTGCCCTGCTCTGTATGTGTGGGAGCGTTGGCAGCCCTGGTGGCTTCCTGCCCCCAGCAACGCACCATGGTGTGTGGGTAGTTCCAAAATCAAGAGATCAAAAAACAGCACCATGATCTTTAAACAGCTCTTTTCATCGCGGGGCCAGGCTCCTGAGTTCTGGGTCTGACTCCTGATATTTGAATTGTGAAGTGGGCCATACTGCACTCTGTGGTTAATAGCATCAAAGGGAATCTCAGTTTCTCCCCCATCCCCACCCCAAGCACTGATCCGTGTGTGAGCTTCCTTCTCAATCAGGCAGGAGGGCTTTGCATCTTCTTCACGGCAGAGGAGGTGAGGGAGATTCCCACACCTGAGCCGTTCTATTTGGGTGACAAATCTGATTATTGTCCCCGACTGAGGTGTCAACAGAGAAGGTTTTGGAACAAATTGAGAAATTAAACAATAATAAGTCCCCAGGACCAGCTGGTATTCACCCGAGTTCTGAAGGAATTCAAATGTGAAATTGCCAAACTATTAACTCTGTACCAGATGATTGGCGGGTAGCTAATGTGACGCCGATTTTTTTAAAAGGTTCTAGAGGCGATCCTGGCAATTACAGGCTGGTAAACCTAACTTCAGTGCCAGGCAAACTGGTTGAAACTACAGTAAAGAACAGAATTATCAGACACATAGATGAACGTGATTTGTTGGGGAAGAGTCAACACATCTTTTGTAAAGGGAACTCACGCCTCACCAATCTATTAGAATTCTTTTAGGGTTTCAACAAACATGTAGACAAGGGTGATCCAGATGATACAGTGTACTTGAACTTTCAAAAAGCCTTTGACAAGTCCCTCACCAAAGGCTCTTAGGCAAAGTAAGCAGTCATCGAATAAGAGGGAAGGTCCTCTCCTGGATCAGTAACTGGTTAAAAGTCAGGGAACAAAGGGCAGGAATAAATGGTCAGTTTTCATAGTAGAGAGTGATAAATAGCAGGGTCCCCCAGGGGTCTGTGCTGGGACCAGGGCTGTTCAACATAGTCATAAATGGTCCGGGAAAAGGGGTAAACACTGAGGTGGCAAAGTTTGCAGATGACATAAAATTATTCAAGATAGTTAAGTCCCAAAGCAGGCTGCAGAGAGTCAGAAAAGGTTCTCAAAAGACTGGGAGACTAGGCAAGAAAATGGCAGATGAAAATCAATGTTGATAAAGGCAAAGTAATGCACCCTGGAAAACATAATCCCAACTCTACATATAAAATGATGGGGCCTAAATTAGCTGTTACCACACAAGAAAGAGAACTTGGAGTCATTGTGCGTAGTTCTCTGAAAACATCTATTCAGTGTGCTGTGGTAGTCAAAACAGAGAACAGAATGTTAGGAACCATTAGGACAGGGATAGATAATAAGACAGTAAATATCATAATACCTCTATATAAATCCATGGTACACCCACAGCTTGAATACAGCGTGCAGTTCTGGTCACCCCATCTCAAAAAAGATCTATTGGATTTGGAAAAAGTACAGAGAAAGGCAGCAAAAATGCTTAAAGGTATAGAACAGCGTCTGTATGAGGAGAGACTGAAAAGAGTGGGACTGTTCTGCTTAGAAAGGAGCTGACTAAGGGGGGATCTGACAGAGGTCTATGCAGTCATGACTGATGCAGAGACAGTGAATAAAGAAGTTTCAGAGTAGCAGCCGTGTTAGTCTGTATTTGCAAAAAGAACAGGAGGACTTGTGGCACCTTAGAGACTAACAAATTTATTTGAGCATAAGCTTTCGTGAGCTACAGCTCACTTCATCGGATCCAGTGAAGTGAGCTGTAGCTCACGAAAGCTTATGCTCAAATAAATTTGTTAGTCTCTAAGGTGCCACAAGTCCTCCTTTTCTTTTTGTGAATAAGGAAGTGTTATTTACCCGTTCACATACCACAAGAACCAGGGGTCACCCAATGAATTAATAGGCAGCAGGTTTAAAACAAACATAAGGAAGTCCTTCTTCACACAATGCACAGTCACCCTGTGGATCTCGTCACCAGGGCATGTTGTGAAGGCCAAGACTACAACAGGGTTAAAAAAAGAATTAGGTAAGTTCACACAGAGGACAGGTCCATCAAAGGCTATTAGCTAAGACAGTCACGGACTGCTAGAAGCTGGGACTGGATGACAGGGGATAGATGACTCAATAAATTGCCCTGTTCTGTTCATTCCCTCTGAAGCCCCTGACGCTGGCCACTGTCAGAGATAGGGCACTGGGGCTAGATGGACCACTGGTCTGACCCAATCTGGCTGTTCTTCTGTGGCACACTGAGCAAACTGACCCAGTGTGGGACCTGCCAAGCCCACTGCTGGAGCCAGTATCCCCGCAGGGCCGCTTTCCCACTCTGCCCCCACCCCCAAAAGCAGGGAGCCGGGGAAACTGCCTAGCGGGGGCGCTGAGCAGGGGACCCATTGTGGAGTGCTGGGGTCCCTCAATGAAAGCTGCTGCTGGAAGATGCTCGTCCTCAGGGCAGGAGCAGCCAGGTGGACTGTGGGCGGGGCTAGGGTGGAATGCTGGAAAAGGGGTGTGGCCTGAAACTGCCTGGTCCCTGCCCCCAGGTTTGGGGCCTCTGTTAAGATCCAGTGTGAAGATGAGTACAGGGCATTCTGCTCAGGTTACTCCCCGCAGCTCCCTCTCGGGTAGGGGCCCATCCACCAGTGTACAGCAGGGGTGCCCTGTCAAGGGCCCGTCCACACCGTGCCAGGAGCCTGCGCCCGGTTTGCATGAAATGGGGCAGGTCGTGGCCTCCAGCCCCGGGACACCCCTGTGCACACCATGCTGCCGCGTGAGCCTCGCGTCCGGTGAACTTCAGTGGGAGAGTCCCTTGCGTCAGGGCAGAGTCAGCTCTGAGTCAGGCCTGCCGAAGCAGGAGCGCTTCACCAAGGCAGCGCTAGGTGGGCACCGCTGATTCATCCACACAACGCCCTTTAACCCACTACTGTCTGTCGGTGCTGGACACACACTTCACTGGTCAGTTCCAGAGGCCGCCAGACTCGGGGGCTGGAGGGACAAGCCTCTGGGGAGGGGCTAAAGGGGTGGGGTTGATGGGGAAAAAAACAAGCAATTAAAATTTTTGTCTCAACCTCAGTAAGAATAGGCTCCTGCCTGCTGCTGGCTTCCTATTCTGGGGCAGCCTTTGTGGAAACAAAGGAGAGGAGGGGAAGCTGCCGGCACAAACACCAGAATAAACTTCTTGCAGAGCACAGAAATAGATCCCCGAGCAAACAGGGGGACGGAACCTGGGGCTCAGCGCTCGGTGTGAGCGGTACCTGGTGTCTAGTGAGAGCCGTGCAAGGAGGAGAAGTGGAGGGGGCTAATTCTTCATTCTTTGACCCCCAGGGTTCCAGCTGGGACTCCCCTGAAGTCAACAGTGGGATGCGGATGTGTCAGAATGGAGAATCGGGCCCCAATGCAGCAGCCTATTCTGCACGGATCAGCAGGGCTAGCATCCTCTTTTCAGGCCTGCCACCAGAGGGGGACATACTCCCTGACACTTGAGCAGCGGGTCTGGTCCCATCCAGCAGGGGGCAGCGGTAGACGCACACACGTATGTTGTACAGGTGGTACGCTACACGCAGCCCCACGCAGCTCCGGCTGGAACAAGAAACCCCAGGCTGGAGGGTGCAGTTCTAACTTGTGCTGACTTCAGGGGGTGACTCGCCGACTTACGGACAGACAGGTTCAGCCTCGTCAGAGCCAGCCAGCCGGTGGCACTGCACAATCGATTCCCAAGGGCTGGGGTGTGTACCAATAACGCTGCCTCGAGCAGTGAACGCTCATTACCCAACGGGAGGCAAGCAGTGGTGACATACTAGGGCCCAGCACCCAGGCTCACCACGTGTGCCAGTCACAAATCCATGAAATACCAGAGGGGACTTGGCCTAGTGGATAGAGCACTGACATGGGACTCGGGAGACCTGAGTTCTAGGCCCTGCTCTGCCCTGGGCCTGCTGCAAGTGACAGCCCCGCTCTCTGCCTCAGTTTCCCCATCTGTAAAGAGAGGCTAACGATGCTTCTCTTTTCAGAGTAACAGCCGTGTTAGTCTGTATTCGTAAAAAGAAAAGGAGTACTTGTGGCACCTTAGAGACTAACCTTCTCTTCTCAGTCACCCAACCTGCCTCACTCTCTGCAGTGTCCAGGCCAAGCCCCCACAGTCCTGCCTGGCTGTAGGGTTTCTCTGTACATGTGCTACATGGAAACAGGGTGGTTTCTTGCCCCCCATTTGCATGGTGGGGCAGGGTTCAGAATGGTCCAAGTTTGCGTGGGTTGGGGAATGGATCGGTCCTGAGCTGCAGAACCCTCCCAGCTCCCGTCAGCACAGAGAAGCCTGGATCTGAGCCCTGGAGAACCATGGTCCAAACTGTGCAGCTTGGGGTCTGGTCCCTTCCCCCTCCCCGTGTTAGCTGGTCAGGGGTGGCTGGCCCAGGCTTGGCTTGGCTCACTGGAAGCTGATGGCCGGTAAGAGGAGAGAACCGGCTTTGCCTCCCTGTGTGGAAACAAGCCCTGAGGACCTCCGTCTCCTCTCAAGGATGGTGGGCCATGTTCTGTTCCCTCCCATGCGTGTGCGTGGAGATAAAAGCTCAGAGGCACCCACCCGCGGAGTGACTGGCCAAGTGCATGTGCTAGGCAGAGATGGCCCCGTGAGGATGGGTGTGCACTCGGGGCACAGTTGGAGCTGCAGGCCGGCTGGCTGGAGTGATGAGCTGTGGGGGGAGAAGCATCCCTGGGGAGGGGAGAAGGGGCAGCCACCGACTGGGGGAAATCTCAGGCCATAGCAGCACCTTGCAGAGGAATAAGGGAAATTCCAGTGCTGGGGGAGCAGCCCAGGAAGAAAGAGAGACAGAGCAGGGATCGTGCAGAATCCCGGGAGAAAATCTCTGCTTCGGAGATGGGTTAACAACAACCACGGGACTGGCCCAGCTGGGACAGGCAAGTCTCTGGCCTGCTCTTTGCTTCACCCTCTGGCGCCTCTCACTGAGCATGTTGCCAGCTCCCCTCGGGGACGGGCAAATGCTTTGGCAAAGAGGGTGGGGCGTGAAGGTGACACGGTCACCCGGTGGGTGAGGCAATATCAGTGACAGATGTTGGGCCAATAAAAGCTAGGAGCTCACCCCGCGTATGTGTCTAATATCCTGGGACTGACATGGCTACACCAACGCTGCCTGGTGACATCGGGGGTCGGGGTCCCAGAGTCCCTGCCTTGGGCTCTGCCATTCATCCCTGGCCCCTGGGCACGGGACAGCCAAGCAGAGCTGAAGGGCTGGGTCCCCGACAGAGTGGCGCTCCCCGAGGTTGCATGACCCTGACAGCAGCGCCAGAGGACGGAGGCGAACAGCTCCGAGATCCAGGGCGTTGGTCCGGCAGTGACTGGGGAGTCAGCGGTGGTTGCAGACTGCGAGCCCTGGTATAACGCGCTCTCGGCGGCTCATCCCAACCGCGGAGACTCGTCCCTCCTCTGCGCCCTTCCCGGTTCCAGAGGCCAGCCAGCACAGGGGCCCAGCGTGGCCCCGCGGGAGGTGAGTCCTTGCAAGCAGTGTCACTCCCAGCAGCTCTTCCTGCAGCCTCCTCAAGGCTGGGAGACATGAGGCTGCAAGAAGGGGGTGGCCCTAGGAGGCCCTGAGGAAGGAGGAGCCTGCCTGGGCAACAATCGGAGCCCGGAGCCGAGGGGAAAAGGGGAATTTGGGGTGGTTGATACTCCTCAGGCTGGGGATGACACCAGTGTCTCCCAGGGAGAACGGGCCCCTTCCAAGGGCAGGAGATTGATAAACCCACCAGAACTAGGAGAGCAAGAGAATCCTGCCTGCTCCCATCAGGCCTGCCCAGGAGAGACACCCCGCCCCCCCCGCACTGTCACTCCCTCCCAGGACACCTAGCAGGAGTGACCAGCCCCTCTAGTGCAAATCTGTCCAGAGGCTGGCTTGGTGTCCCCTCGATCGCAGCTTTTTGTCTCTCTCTTCCTTCTGCTCTGAGCTCCAGGCTGCTGCTTCCAGGCCCGGTTGGACTGAGCACAAGGAGAGAGCGTCATGGCAGGAGCAGACACCCAAGTCATGGAGCACCCCATAACGCCTGCTGCTGCCAAGACAGATGCTCCTACCCCGCCATGGCCATCCCAGTGATGCTGCTGACTGGGGCCCCATGGGACGGCATCCTGAACTTGGGGCCTCTGTGCTACACACTCACCCCCAGCCCCCAGGGCAAAGCACAGCTGGCGGGTGTCTGCTCATAGCCTAGGGTAGGGCTGTTTGTGGTGCTGGGTGCCATAAAAAGCAGTCCTCCTCCCACCCCCCAAAAAACACCCCTGCCCTGTGTAATGTGTCTGAGCAGGGCTGGAGCCAAAAACCTTGGCGCCACCTGCTGGTCACTTGAGTTTAGTGCATAGCAGACCGCCAAACTCATAAAAGCCATTTGCAAATGGGGCACGATAGGGGGCGCTGCGGTTACTTCTCGTGAAGGTTGTCGGGAGGGGGTGGGGGAGTCGGCTTGTGTTCACATGTAAAGTATCCGCTTCCCTGTGGTGACTGAGGAACGATCAGGATCTACAGGAAGCTGAAACCCCGAGGAAGGGATTGTGAGTCAAAGCTCTGGAGTTGGGTTGGTTTTTGGTGCCCATTTAACTCAAACACCCAACAACCGCTTGGGAGAGAAGTCCTCTTTGTGAAAGATGGCCCCTTGCTGAGCCGGACCCAGTCGAGGCTTGCAGTTCTCTAAGAAGTCCTCCAGCAGAAACAGATGCAAAGGCCTCATAGCTCTACTAGCTCTGGGGTTAAAAGAAAAAATATGGTTTTTGAGAGGCCCCCAGAGGCACGAATCTTGGTGGTTTGGGTTTCCCTTTGCAGATCACTTTAGAGATGAGCAGAGTTAGGAACCTTTATGCACCCAGATAAATCCTCATCCCTGCCCCCCATAAATCAGGGCATCGGGTCACACAGGGCTAGTGAGCATAAGCCACCAGACACACACACGCAAATGCGGGCACACACAGGCATGCACACATGTTGCATACAGGCTGCCACACTCCCATGTGTATACAGGGATATGGACAGGAATGCCCCACAAACTGAGATCTGCCTTTCCAGCTGTGCTTGTGGCCACATGCAAGCACATCTGCGAGGGGTGAAGGCACACAACTGCAAGCACACTTACACACACATACACAACTACAGAGTCACACACATGTACGTGCATGCACACCATGCTCCTAAGCACCAACAGGCCTCCTGCCACAGTGAGGTGAGTGCCAAAACCCACCCATGGGCCTGCACAAACTCACACGAATGGCTGGAACAGAGAAAGAGGCCTGGTTTCCCACCTGCAAACGCTTCAGTGCTTTGGTTCCTCCACTCTCCCTCTCTCCTCATGGATTCCACTTTCTTATTCTACATCTCCAACCCTTCCCTCTACTCCCCTGCCCTTTCCCTGTTCTGTTCATCCCTCATCTCCTCTTCCTTCCCTCCTCCTCCACTACACTCCAGTCTCTTTCCTCAGGCCTGGTCCCTTGTCACAGGGAAATCGAGGCTGATCTACAGCACATTGGGCTAATGTAGGCGGTGGTACTCCGCCAAGCTCCTCCCACCATCAAAGCTCCTCCCACTTGACACCAACATGCTCCAATACTATGGCAATGGGCAGATGCCATCATGGGCACAGGCTAACCATCTAGACCCCATAGCCGAGTGACCCCAGATCTCAGAGAGGGCATCACCCAGGTGCCAATCCCAGGCTAAGCCAGGAGAGAGAGACTATGATTAAAACCATTCTCTGCCCTCTCCATTTCTGCCACCAACCATCCTCTGAGACTCTCGTCCTTCTCACACTCCCCTCCCCCCATCTCCCAGCCATCCTCTTGGGACCGGGGTTGGAGCGTGCAGCCCCTCCGGCTGCAGGTGATCAGTGCCCACCTGGGCAGATGGAGAAGTGAATCATGTCCAGGTGCTACCCTCCAAACACGGCTGAGCTGACAACCCCCCTCCTTGCCCCCCCCCCCCGTCTCTATCTTCTATCCAGGGCCAGCACTGCCATGCTTGGGTTCATCTCCAATGGGACAGGGCCCTTGGGCGTCCAGAAGAAATGGGATCCATAATGGAATCATGGTTGGGATTGGAAAACCCAGATCCCAACCAATCCTACCTCTGGATGGTGCTATGTCCCTCACCACACCCCCCCACCGCCCCCCAGCTTCCTTCAGGCTCATGTCCATCTACTCAAGCACCTGTCCCCAGCTCCCTAAGTCAGATGTGCCCAGCACCCTGGTCTCGGTCCCTGTAGAGATGAAAGGGTTAATCTCAGGAGGGACTTCCCAAGCTGCTCCTCTTCCTAGGCAGGGTACCCTCTCCTCCGCCTCCTCTTTGGTTGCCATGGAAACAGAGTGGGGAGCCAGGCGGCGGGGGGCGGCACTGAGTTCTGTCCTCCCCCGGCATGTTCATGTTCTGCAGCGAGGAGATCAATAATTCACAAACGCCGCGGCGCCAGGGAAGCCTCAGATACCTCCGGCCTCCACATCTGGCCCCCAGCTCTGGGAGCCCGTTGTCCGAGGGTAGAGAGCAAAGGAGAAGGGGAGCGGAGGGGAGGGGGCTGAGAGATGCAGGGGGCATGGGATCAAGCCCGCAGGGGGTCGGATGGGCCAGGGGACAGGCATGGGCTGCAGATCTCCCCAGCACTGGCTCAGAGCCGCGCTATGTCCAAGGTGACTGGAAATTAGGACTGGTTGATGGCTTCTGTGAAATGGGTCTTAGCCCATCGCCAGGGGACATGCTCACATGTGCAATGGATGAGCCCTCCTGTTGGCAGTCTTAGCAGAGAGGCCAAGGACTGAATGGGCTGCCATGACTGACCTCTCCCACCACCCATCCAGATGGTCCCTGTGGGTCTGCAGTGGGGCAGGCACATTGTGGGAGCAGCCCTCTCCCCACCTGTATCTTCTCTGAGGTCTCACACCCTTCCTGGGGTGGTGTCACGGCATCCCCGAGCGTTGTTCTGGAACTACTCCATATGAAGCCAGTCAGGACTCTGGGGGAGCCTCCTCTCCAGGGCAAAAAGCTTACACAGCTTCCACCTTCCTGGGTCTGACCTCGGAGCATTCAGCATCCCCTTCTACCATGCGCTTCCCACAGCCAGTCCGCACAGGTGGGGCTCCTGGGGAAGCCAGAGGGTCCTGCACCCCAGTTCCACAGTCAGACATGACTCTCAGCCAGCCAGTAAAACAGAAGGTTTATTAGACGACAGCAACACAGTCTAAAACAGAGCTTGTAGGTACAGAGACCAGGATACCTCAGTCAGGTCCATCTTCGAGGGGGGCCGGGCAGGGAGGCCAGAGCCCCATCTGGCCCTCCCTCCATTTCCCCAGCCAGCTCCAAACTGAAACTCTCCAGCCCCTCCTCTCGCCTTTGTCTCTTTCCCGGGCCAGGAGGTCGCCTGATCTCTTTGTTCTCCAACACCTTCAGTCGGCACCTTTGCAGAGGAGGGGCCCAGGCCATCAGTTGCCAGGAGACAGAGTGTCGGCCATTCTCTGTGTAGACACCATCACACTGGCCCTCTTGGGCTCTGCAATAATTACACACCCTTATCCCCTGTGACGAAGTGGGACTGTTCTTAATGTTTCCTCTGAATAGTGTGGGGGTGCCTCAGTTTCCCCTATGCAGTTCTTAAGTATCTAGGTGGTGGGGTAAGGGTGTATGATCATTGCAGAGCCCTAGAGGGCAGGTGTGTACAGGGGTCTGGACACAGAGAATGGCCGACACCCTGTTTCCTGGCAACTGATGGCCTGGGCCCTTCCCCCCTGCAAGGTGAGAGCTAAAGGGTTGGAGAACAAAGGAATCAGGTGACCTCCTGGCCCGGGGAAAGGAACAAAGCCCAGGGGAGGAGGGGCTGGAGGGAGTTTCATTTGGGGCTGGCTGGGACATGGAGTGAAGTGCAGACGGGGTTGTCTGGCTCACTGCCCCCAAAATGGACCCAGCTGAGGGGTCCGGTTCTCTGCACCTACAAGCTCTGTTTTAGACCATGTTCCTGTCGTCTAATAAACCTTCTGTGTTACTGGCTGGCTGAGAGTCACGTCTGACTGAGGAGTTGGGGTGCAGGACCCTCTGGCTTCCCCTGGACCCCGCCTGGGCGGACTCGCTGTGGGAAGCGCACAGAGGGTCAGAGGATGCTGAATGCTCCGAGGTCAGACCCAGGAAGGTGGATGCTGTGTGAGTTGTGTGTCCTGAAGACAGGCTGCTCCCAGAGAGGAGACTTCCCCAGAGTCCTGACTGGCTTCATGGGGAGCAGTTCCAGAGCATCGCCCAGGGACTCCATGACATCCTCCCACCTAGATACTTAAGAAATGCAGAGGGGAAACTGAGGCACCCACACAGTATTCGGAGAAAGCATAAGGAACATTCCCACTTCATCACAGGTGGGCTGACTCCAGCTAATAGAGGGGATGCACTAGAGAGGTATCAAACAAGGCAGGGTGCGGAGAGAGTAGGCCAGAAGTTGAACCTCAGCTGGTCAGTCAGGACAGCTTGATCCTCTCCTGCTACAAGCTCAAGGGGACACAAAGCAATCAATAGGTGTCACAGTTAAAGCTGGGATTAGCCACAGGAACTCATGGCCACAAGATATCATGGAGGTTAAGAGCGTAGAAGCATTCCCAAAAGGCCTTTCTCTATATCATGGGCCCCGTGCTTCAGGGCACAAGTCTGGGGATAGGAAGAGATCTCCCCCAGGGGTATTTTACTGTATGTCTGTCCAAGCTGGGAGTTCCCAGCTCTTGCCTCCAAAGCAGCTGGTATCATTCACGGCCAGAGACTGGCTACCGGACCAGCTGGATCAGCATGGTGATTTCTACATTCCCCCTCTTCCACTGTTGCTCACGTCTCTCTTCCTTTTCAGGGGCAGCTGCCCCAGGGCCTGCACATTTGGGACCCCCAGGCTAGATGATCCCCCTTAACCCCTCACTATCCAAGGGCATCCTCCCACACATATAGGGTCTCCCCTGCATTTGGGTTGGAGTCACACCTGCTCTGGTGTGGGAGGGAATCGAGGTGCGGAGACGGGATGCAGCCAGGAGTGGGGGGCATCGGGAGAAGTTGTTTTTTTCACATGAGCCCCCCATGAAATCTAGGGTCAGCTCAGCCCTCTCTGGGTCTGGAGGATGTGGCCGCTATCAGTGTGTGCTGTTTGCAGGCTCCGGGATGGGCCTGGCCTGGGAATGTTCACTAACGGTTAAGACTCTGCTTGGAACAGAAGGGCACAGAGCACACCAATTTACTGGCCAGCGGCTGAATGGAGCTGTCCCTCCAACCCCCTCCCACCTCCCCCGCTGCTCTCAACCCCTGGCTTATTGGCAGCAGGCAAAGAAATGCTTTGGTTTAGCTAAGATCTTTTAGCTCAGTACAGGGGAGTCTGCAAGAAGCTCTCTGGTCTCATCAGGTCCCAGTCCCAGCCCCAATGTTATCCAGCCATCTTTACCCAGGTGCTTCCTATGCACCCTCTCCATTAGGTGGTGGTGTGAGCCACAGGCGTGCCATGTCCTGCACTCAATGGGTCAAGGGATCAGACGGGCCAGAACTCACCACAGCCACGTTTTCCAGTTGCATCTATTGGAAAGCAACAGATCCAGTATTTGAGCAGCAGCGTGATGGGTTTTTTCCCCACTCTGTCCTTCTTTGTCGGTTGCTTTTTACTGGAGGATTAATGGGGGCCTGGATTCCAATGCAAAATGTGTCTGTGAAATTATCATAAAGGTGATTCTTGTTGAGTGAATTTCGACGCTGGTTAAAAGAGCCAGCTGGACAGTCCTGGAGTCTGACATCTGCCGTTATCCACTGAGCTGCTACAGCACGGGCAGTAGTCGGGCGATCTTCCCATACCCCCTGAGCCCTGCCAGTGTGTCTCAGCTGGGCCCTGCAGCGCCTGCCTGCCTGGCCGACAGAGCCCCCTGTCTCCAGACCCATTCAGTCCGGGGCCTCCCAGTTGCGGTAGGTTTTGTTACATGGAGACCTGCCCGCTCGGATTGAGTGTGAGACCCGCTGCCCTTGTGTCACTCGGGACACCTAATATGTGTCCGATGGCAGAGCTTCCGCTCACAGCTGATCTTGGCTGGGTCTGAGCCCAGGGTGGGAGGCTGCGGGGGTCGTTTCCGATCCCGGATCATTTCAGACCTCGGCGCTGAGACCGGCTCCAGCCCATGCGCTGCTGTGACGTGCTACAGTTTAACAGGGGAATGGCACTGGCTGAATGCTGGGCCCCAGAGCCTAGCTGGACCCACTGCAGGCGGCTCTTGGCCACAGCACTGAGGAATGCAGCAGTGCAAGGCGGGGAGCAAGGGGCGGAGAATGTGGGGGTGGGGGGGGTTCTGTAGTGACACCCTTAGGGATGGAAGGAGCCCGCTTGTGTACCACCCGCCCCACAGGAGCAGGGGAGGAGCCTGTGTCCTGAACCCCAGCAGTGAGGGAGGGGCCCTAGGGGAGGAGCCTGTGCCCTGCCCCGCCCAGCAAGGAGGGAGGGGCCCTAGGGGAGGAGCCTGTGCCCTGCCCCCCAGCAGTGAGGGAGGGGCCCTAGGGGAGGAGCCTGTGCCCTGCCCCGCCCAGCAAGGAGGGCGGGGCCCTAGGGGAGGAGCCTGTGCCCTGCCCCCCAGCAGTGAGGGAGGGGCCCTAGGGGAGGAGCCTGTGCCCTGCCCCCCCAGCAGTGAGGGAGGGGCCCTAAGGGAGGAGCCTGTGCCCTGCCCCGCCCAGCAGTGAGGGCGGGGCCCTAGGGGAGGAGCCTGTGCCCCTCCCGCCAGCCGCAGGGGAGGGGGAGACCGCGTCAGGACTACATTTCCCATCAGGCGCCGCGGCGGCTTCCGCAGGGCGGTTTCCGGTGAGGCTCCGCGGCGGGCCGGGGGCGGGGACTCGGGAGGCTCCGGGCCTGCTGCGTTCCGGGCGCGGAGCGGCGCCGGCGGAGCGGCCGGGATGGAGGCCGTGCCCCGCATGCCCATGATCTGGCTGGACCTCAAGGAGGCCGGGGAGTTCGGGTTCAACCCGGCCGTGAAGAAGGTGAGGGGGGGGAGCCCCCAGGGGCCAGACTGGGGAGGAGGGGCACGTGTGGGGAGGGGCAGGTGGGGGCCGTTGGGGCGGGAGGGGAAGGTGTGGGGGGGCCGTTGGGTGTAGGGGGGGCCGTTGGGGTGGGAGGGGAAGGTGTGGGGGGGGCGAGAGGGGGAAGGTGTGGGGGGGCGTTGGGTGTGTGTGGGGGTGGTTGGGGCGGGAGGGGGAGGGTGTGGGGGGCGTTGGGTGTGTGTGGGGGGAGGGGGTGCCGTTGGGTGTGGGGAAGGGGAGGGCGAGACTTGTTGACGGGGAGGGCAGGGGGTTGTAGCTGGGGGGGCCTTGTTCCAGCGGATAATCCTGGGGGTGGTCACTGTGGGGTAAGTGTGGGGGGGGCTGGGCCTGAGGCCCGAGTCTGCCCCTGCCATCCCCACAGTGACACATCGGTCCATATTCCCCACTCCTCCCCCCAGCCTGAAGATGCCCCCCATGCCCAGGGCAGCTGGCCTGGCCGTGTTAGCGAGTGCTCCGGGCCCACCGGCTCTCATTACTCCCTGGCCCCCCCGTGACTGGAAGCTGCACCCCTTGCGAGCCCCGATTCAGCTCAGAGGCTCCTGAGGAGGTGGCGGGTGGGGCTGCATTTGCTGGTACCCCCTCCCCTCCATGCTCCAAGGCTGAGAGCTGGGAGAGTTTTAAAGGAGTGAAGTGTCTCGTGTCTCATTGAGCCACCCTTTGTCATGGGAGGGAGAGGTTTAAAAATCTCTTGTTCTGAGTGAGCAAGACTTGGCCATAGCAAGTAATGTCCTTACCGTGACTTTCCTCTGACCCCACCCATCCCATCACCACATCCTCCCTCTTCTCTCTCCTCTCCTCTGGCCTCTGCACCTCAGGATCCGTCCGGTGACACAGCGTACCCCATTGCTGCACATGCTGGGAGAGACAACAGTGGTGAGAGGAGGCCTGGGAAGGTGCCGAGTCCAGCTTGGAGTGGGCTCTGTTCTATGGCTTGTTATTTCTGGTGGGAGTAATTCTCACTGGCAGTGAGATAGCACCAGGGCCTTATGGGATGCTGGTAAATCTGGATCTAAAGCCCAGTTTGGTACCCCTGCTAGATTGAGTGTCTGTCTTGGGTATTTGCTTCCCCTGGGTTTTAAAATGAGGAAGAGAGAGTTTCCATCATTCCCATGTGTCTGGACCCAGTGACTTTCTAAGAGAGCAGTATTAATTTAACCCATTTGTAAGTTGTTTTTCATTGGGATAGCTCCGCCCTGTTCAATAAAGCCAAAGTACCAGATATCAATGGTCAAGAGCCCCAACCAGATCAAATGTACTGTCAGAGAGAGGCAAATGGGAGACATAATGACCTTCAAGGGGAATTGCTCCACCAGCAAATGGGATAAAGTCCCAGGTGATGCAAAGAGATGATTCTAAAGGAGGTAGGAGGGGCAGAAATCCCCTAGGAGGGAGCCCCAAATGGTTATGGAAAAGCCTGTCAAAACAGGGTCGCTCCTGCTGTGTGCCCTAAAGGGGCTCGAGCAGACCTCCTGTGGGAGGATTTCATAACACGGACCCTCGATTGCTAGAGTTCGATGCCCAGTTGGTCCAAACTATAGGTGTGTCTACATAGCCTGTGTCAGTATAGCCCTTTAGGGTGTAGACAGACTACACCAACGGGACTTTTTCTGCCAGTGTAGGAACATCACCATTCCAAACGACATTAGCTACCTCGACAAAGCCCTCTTCTGTTGGCATAGTTGCATCTACACTGCAGGTTTTGTTGGCAGAGCTATGTCATGGGGGTGCGTGGTGTGTTTTCATATCCCTGACTGACACAGCTATGACAACATAACTTTGAAGTGTAGACAAGTGGGAGCCATGCTGCCCCATGTCACTGTAATCAATAATGTATTTAATCTAGGCATTTTGAGATTGTCTCAATAATGTTTATTTAATAAGGATACAATCCAGTGTCTGTTAAAGCCAATGATAAACGCAGTGGGAGGCTTCCATTGGCTTTAATCAAGTCCTAAGAAAGTTGATAAAAGAGCAAAGGGGCAGCTGTACTCTCAATCTCACATCTTTAGAAACTAGAAGCTTAACTGAGAACTCTCTTTGCTGCTGTAAAATACTGTGCTATGATAAAGGAGAGGCAGTGTTATAAAGCAGGGACTTGCAGATAGGAGACTTGATCACTGAATTCTTCTGTGTTAGGTCACAGCTTAAATATTGCTCTTCTGTCTGGGGATGTTTTACTTACCATTGTTACCAACAATGCCTAAAATTTCTAGAATTGAAAGATTGGTCTCTGTGACTTTGACCGCAGTTTGTTCAGGGTCAGTTTCATTGTTTCCCTGATAGTGCAGGTCAATTTCTCTGTTGACCTTTCACACAGCAAAAAGGGCAGGGGGGAAGTGATTGTAAAACAAAAATTGGCCCTGGGGAGTTGGGGCAAGGGTAGTGTCTGAAACTGTCTTAACTTGTTCTTAAATTAACTAGATTTCAAGTGGGCTGTGTCCCTGGGACCCCTCTGTATCTCTATCAATGAGTATGGTACTTGCCCATTTTGTATTAACTTTTGTAAAAGAAAATACTTGCCCATCTTTGAGATTTGTTTGAGAAATGTTCGGTTAGTATTAATTCATATTATTTTTGTACAATGTACAAAAATTCTTGTTGCTTTTTGGGGAGGAAGGGCACCTGTCCTTCTATACAGCTTTCAGAGTAGCAGCCGTGTTAGTCTGTATTCGCAAAAAGAAAAGGAGTACTTGCGGCACCTTAGAGACTAACAAATTTATTTGAGCATAAGCTTTCGTGACCTACAGCTCACTTCATCGGATGCAACGATGTAGCTCACAAAAGCTTATGCTCAAATAAATTTGTTAGTCTCTAAGGTGCCACAAGTCCTCCTTTTCTTTTTATGGGATCTTGGATAACCATAAGTAGTTGGGCCTTCCTCAGCTTTTTCTAATGCAGTCCAGAGAGCTGAGTCATGCTTTGCAGGGTGCTGACATGGTAGTGGTAGTAAGTTAGAAACAGTCCTTGCCATTCCAGTTTGTCTGCTAGTGCTGGAAAGGAGACTAGCCATCAGTATAACTTCTGCTGCAGTGGATGGAGTGATAGGTGCCTACCTAGAGGAGGGTGGCCTCCAAAACAAGGCATTTTAAAATCACATGGCTGTGTGGCAGGCGTGGCTGCATGTGAGGGGATGCTCTTACCACTTGGTCAGATCAAGTGCTGTCTCTTTCAGCATGTTTAAACCTCGAGTTTATTCTTTATTTAAAAAAGCAAATCCTGAAAACCTGATATTAATAGAAATACTTTTGTGCAACTCTTCTCTTTAGATGTAAAGATTTCCCTGCAGTGTTCGAAACCCAGATTTCTCTGCATTTTGCTGGTTGGTACATGAAACAGGAAGTGAAACCAACTAGAAATCAGACAAACTGACTCATCCAATTTGATTACTGAGCGGAGAGATGCAGAAGTGGTGAAAAGTACATTTTTTTAAGTGCCTTCAGTTTTAATAATCTAGGCAATAGTGAGGTATAGCATATTATTTTTAAAACAAATCTGATATTTTTTAATCTGACAAACTTCAGGGTGTTTACCTTCAGCATTTCTCTTCTTCCCTGTGTTTACCTAGAGTGGTGAAGCAGATTGGATTTGCAGTGTATCATCTGGGATCTCAGATTCCTCCCCCTTTTCTGGTTGTGGTTGGGAGGTTGGATAACAGGTCTCAGTTTAAACTCCTGGAGGTTTAGGAGACGCTGCTGTTGAGCGCAGTGGTAGCATCCGTCTGACATCAGTAAATTCTAATCCTGGCAAAAGCACTTTTTAAAATCCAACGGTCTCCAAGCAGGCTCAGTGGCCTGCTGAGGGCCCCCCTGTGGCTGAGTAGCAGAGTCGGGACTCTTGAGTTCTAGTCCTTGCTCTGCTGCCAAATTGCTGTGCGACCTTGGGGAGTTCTTTGTCTCCCCTTCTGCACCTGGGAAATGGGGATAATACCCACCTTACATGGGGCTGAGAGGCTTAGCTGAGTATTGTGACATGCTAGAGCAGAGATGAGCAAACTATGGCCTGTGGGACCATCCTGCCCGGCCCCTGAGCTGCTGGAGCCCCCGGCCCCTTCCCACTTCCTCCCCTCCCTCGCAGCGCAGCTTGGCCCCGCCCACCTCACAGGCTTTCCAATAAGCCTGTCCTGCTGCTCTGAGCGGTCTGGTAAGGGCAGGGGGAGGGGAGGGTTGGATAAGGGGCAGGAGGTCCCCGGGGGCAGTCAGGGGACA
Organism: Chelonia mydas; assembly: GCF_015237465.2. Taxonomy (NCBI): domain Eukaryota; kingdom Metazoa; phylum Chordata; order Testudines; family Cheloniidae; genus Chelonia; species Chelonia mydas. The sequence goes on from NC_057850.1 coordinate 258,312,226, forward strand.
GGGGGTGGTTGGATGGGGCGGAGGTGGTCAGGAGACAGGGAGCGGGGGGGGGTTGGATAGGGGGTGGGGTCTCGGGGGAGTTGGGGGGGTCCTGGGGGGATGACAGGGAGCGAGGGGGTTGGATAGGGGGTGGGGTCCCGGGAGGGGGGGCAGTTAGGGAGGGGACGGTCAGGGGACAAGGAGCAGGGGGTGTTGGATGGGTGGGAGGTTCTGAGGGGGGCAGTCAGGGGGTGGGAAGTGGGAGGGGTCGGATGGGGGTGGGGGCCAGGCTGTTTGGGGAGGCACAGTCTTCCCTACCTGGCCCTCCATACCGTTTTGCAACCCCGATGTGGCCCTCCTGCCAAAAAGTTTGCCCACCCCTGTGCTCGAGCCTCAGATGGGAAATGCTAGGGAAGTTGATTAATCGGTGAGTACCTGCTTTCCAGCCCTGGGTCCAGTTCTTCTCTACACTGGCTTGCTACTACTTAGAGCCCCAAGTAGGCTGGAGGGGCTGGGCTTGTGCAGTTAACAGAGGAGATCCCATTTAATTTTCCTTTTATATTAGTCCCTGGGATTATAAACCTCCTGGTTGGGTGGGTGCCAGCTACGTATTTAGTCTCTTTTAGTCAGCAATTTGTTTGGATTAAGGACAAGCTTGACACTCATTGGCAGAAGCCATCAGTTCAGAGAGAGACCTTTTTTGGCTTGTGCTCAAACCGGCTCTACCACATTAGCTTGTAACCCTTCAGGTCCTGGTGGCTCTCCAAGTTAAGGCGGCTGGGTGCTCTGGCTGCTGTGGGTGTTCTTGAGCACGGCTTTATTGGAAGATCATAGGGCAGGTCCTCACTGCAGAATTAACTCCACTTCTAACAAGAGTGTTGCCCCTAATTCCAATCCCATCCCCACACATGAATCCTGGCCTTGGATGTGGCGATGCTTTTAACTCCAGTTGGGTGGCCTCAGGGGGACATACACTAAAACGTGAGTGAGCGCAACTCGTCACTGCTAACACGAGTATGGATACAGGTGTAGCCCCACTTGAGTGCCTTTAGTCCTCCAGTGCCTTCCCACAGTTCCACCCCTTGTGCCCAGAAAGGACAGACAAGTTCTCCCATAGTTCACTGGGAAAATGCAAAGTGAGGCTTGGCGTGCTGCAGTGCTAAGAACGCTGGGATGTGCTCCCAGAAGCCTTAGCGCCACACGAAGCGAGCACAGCTCCCATGTGGCATGGCGATCTGAGTGTTGTGTTGCCACATGGCCGCTCTACTGGCCTCCAGCACTGCCTGGCCACTCCTGTGCTAGAACGGTCAGTCTCCATGGCCTTCTGCTGCACCTGTTAGGAGGGGGCTGCTTGTGGTGGGGACAGCTCTTGAGGTGGATTGATTTATATCAAGGTGGTGATGGCACAGACTGGTGGGACCGCATAGTGTTGCAGGTATGGGATGATTCACAGTGGCTGCGAAACTTTCGCATGCGTAAGGCCACTTTTCTTGAACTTTGAGTTGCTTTCCCCCGCCCTGAAGCTCAGGAATACCAAGATGAGAGCTGCCCTGACAGTTGAAAAGCGAGTGGTGGTAGCTGTGTGGAAACTTGCAATGCCTGACTGCTACTGGTCAGTCGGGAATCAGTTTGGAGTGGGCAAGTCTACTGTGGGGACTGCTGTGATCCAAGTAGCCAATGCAATCACTAACGTTCTGCTCTCAAGGGTAGTGACTCTGGGAAATGTGTAGGTCATACTGGATGGCTTTGTGGAATGGGGTTTCCTAACTGATGGGGCGATAGACAGAACACCATCCTTATCTTGGCACCGGACCACCTTGCCAACCAGTACGTAAACCGCAAGGAGGACTTCTCAACAGTGCTGCAAGCACTGGTGGATCACAAGGGACGTTTCACTGACATAAACGTGGGATGGCCGAGAAAGGTGCATGACGCTCGCATCTTTAGGCACTCTGGGCTGTTCGAGCAGTTGCAAGAAGGGACTTACTTCCCAGACCAGAAAATTACCATTGGGGATGTTGAAATGCCAATAGTTATCCTTCGGGACCCAGCCTACTCTCATGGCTCAGGAAGCCGTACACAGGCAGCCTGGAGAGTAATAAGGAGCAGTTCAGCTACAGGCTGAGCAAGTGCAGAATGGTGGTAGAATGTGCCTTTGGACGTTTAAAAGCTCGCTGGCAATGTTTGCTGACTAGGTCAGACCTCAGCGCAACCAACATTCCCATTGTTATTGCTGCTTGCTGTGTGCTCCATAATATCTGTGAGAGTAAGGGGGAGATGTTTATGGTGAGGTGGGAGGTTGAGGCAAATCACCTGGCGGCCGATTTTGAACAGCCAGACACCAGGGCGGTTAGAAGAGCACAGCAAGGCGTGCTGCACATCAGAGAGGCTTTGAAAACCAGTTTCATGACTGGCCAGGTTACGGTGTGACAGTTGTGTGTGTTTCTACTAGCTGCAAACCTGTCCCCTTTGTTGATTTTAATTCCGTGTAAGCCAACCACCCTCCCCCCTTCGATCACAGCTGGCAAAGGAAATAAAGTCACTATTGTTTTGAAACCATGCATTCCTTCTTTATTAATTTAAAAAAAAAGAGATAACTGACAAGGTAGCCTGGGGGCGGGAGGAGGGAAGGACAAGGCCACATTGCTTATCGTAGCCACACTACAAATCAAACTGTTTGAATGACAGCCTTTTGTTGCTTGGGCCATCCTCTGGAGTGGAGTGGCTGGGTGCCCGGAGCCTCCCCCCGCCCACGTTTTTGGGCGTCTGGGTGAGGAGGCTATGGAACTTGGGGAGGAGGGCAGGCGGTTATACAGTGGATGCAGTGGGGGTCTGTGCTCTTGTTGGCTTTCCTGCAGCTCCAACAGATGATTCATCATATCCGTTTGCTCCCCCATTAGCCTCAGCATCGCCTCCTGCCTCTGCTCTTCGTGCTCACTTAATGCTTTCCTGGCCTCTGCCACTGAATGGCTCCATGCATTAAGTTGTGCCCTATCAGTGCGGGAGGACGGCATGAGCTCGGAAAACATGTCATTGTGAGTGCGTTTTTTTCCGCCTTCTAATCTGCGATAATCTCAGGGACGGAGATGATAGGGGGAGCATAGAAACATTTGCACCTGGGGGGAGATAAAAAGGGAGAGTAAAATTTAAGCTGCTATGTTTCTGAGAACAAAAGGGAGACTCTTTCACAGTGAATCAAGCAATTCACAAAAGACAGCACGTGTGCTTTAGGTACGAGGTCACATTTTGCCTTTTATATTGAGCGCCTGCCGATACGGTGATACATCACAAACCTCTGGGCAACAGAATTTGGTTTTTAGGCAGCCATGGTAAGCCTTTTGGTACGTGGGGTTGGCTTCTTCCGCCTTCATAACATGCGGGAATGGTTTCAAACTGCAGCGCCCTCCTTTCCCAGAGCAAGCAATGCTGGTTGGGCTTCACATTTAAAAGGAGGGGCTGCGGTTTTTGGGTGGATGTGCAGCACACACCTCCCCCCACCCCACCGCGTGGCTATTCTCTGGGATGATCCCTTCACCCCTTCCCCTGCGGTGTGGCTATTCTCTGGAATGATCCCTTTTAGCCAAGCGCAAACAACCCAGCATGAACGGGGTCCTTTTACTGTTCCCTTACAAAAATTCCCCTATTTCAACCAGGTGACCATGAATGATATCACTCTCCTGAGGCTAAGATATAAAGATACAGAAAGATATAGACCAAATGTTGCTTGAATGCGACCAAAACCCAGGACCATTCACTGCCGTGCTTTGTGCTGCAATGATTCCAGACTACTTGCTACTGGCTTGGCGTGGTAAAGTGTCCTACCATGGAGGACGAAATAAGGCAGCCCTCCCCAGAAACCTTCTGCAAAGGCTTTCAGAGTACCTTCAGGAGAGCTTCATGGAGATGTCCCTGGAGGATTCCTGCTCCATCCACGGACACATTAACAGACTTTTCCAGTAGCTGTACTGGCCGTGAATGCATCCCAATTCTACAGGGGAAATCAAGCATTAAACACTATTGCGTTTAAACCCTGTACTGTAGTTACAAATGTGTACTCATCAGAGCTGCCTTCTCCGGCTTCAGGGTCGGGGATCCCGACTTGGGAGGGTATTGGCTCCAGGGTGATGAAAAGGTGCTGGCTGCCGGGGAGAACGGATTCACCGCTTGCCTGCTGCGCATTCTGCTCCTCCTCCTCCTCCTCTTCCTCCTCCACAAAATCCTCCTCCCTGTTGCGTGAGACTCCCCCCTTGCAGGTGTCCACAGACAGTGGTGGGGTAGTGGTAGGGTCCCCCCCTAGAATGCCATGCAGCCGATCATAGAAGTGGGATTATGGAGCTCTGACCCGGAGCGACCATTTGCCTCCTTTGTCTTTTGGTAGGCTTGCCTGAGCTCCTTGACTTTCACGCAGCACAGCTGTGTGTCCCTGTTGTAGCCTCTCTCCACCATGCCCTGTGCGATTTTGGCATATATATTTGCATTTCTTCTTTTTGATCGGAGTTCGGCCTGCTCAGATTCTTCTCCCCATAAAGCAATCTGATCCAGCGTCTCCTGTTCACTCCATGCTGGAGCTCGTTTGTGATTCTGGGGGGACTGCATGGTCAGCTGTGCTGCTGAGCTCCCCACGCTGACCAAACAGGAAATGAAATTCAAAATTTCCTGCGGCTTTTCCTGCGTACCTGGCTAGTGCATCGGAGTTCAAAGTGCTGTCCAGAGCAGTCACATGGGAGCACTCTGGGATAGCTCCCGGAGGCCAATACCGTAGATTTGTGTCTGCGCTACCCCAAATTCGACCCAGCAAGGTTGATTTTAGCGCTACTCCCCTCGCCGGGGAGGAAGTCGATTTTAAGAGCCCTTTAGGTCGACGGAACGGGGTTGGTTGTGTAGACGCATTCATTTTAAAATCGACCTAATGCGGCTAAATTCAACCTAACCCCAGGGCTTAAAACTGACCTAATGCAGCTTAAATTCGACCTAACCCCTGGTGTAGACCAGGGCTAAGTCTCTGGAAAATGAGTCTCCTAAATTACTTAGGCTGACCTGTTCTGCCATATTTATAAAGACTGACCTCAAAGTTTTTCCCCTGGTTCTTCTTCTTCTAGAAAAGCAGCCTTTAACTCAGTTTTTGACAGAGGCTCATGGATTCAGCATAATTATTTTTTTTTTATTTAAATGTATTGAGATTATAATTTTAGGCCTTCACATGTTTTTTATTAGATTCAGATTTCATTTTAAGCAGGTGTACTTTTAAAAAGAAAAATGAATGATAGTTTAAATAACAAAATCAAAATATCCAATTTAAATCAAAATCCCATATTTAAAAATTGTTTTGTTTTCAAATAAATTGTTTTTATCCACCCTTAAGAAAGGAACTGAAGCCACCAACTCATGACATCCCTGTCAGTGAGCAGCTGGGGATAATGATAGCTGTGAGTCATGGCTGGGCTGGGCTAGATTTGAACCCAGTGACCTAGAGGACAGAGGTTTCTCTCACTCTGACTAGATCTACCCATAAACTCTGCTCTGCCCGTGGGTGGGGACGGCCTGCAGTCTGGGGTTAGTTGCTTTCCTCTTCATCCTGCTGACCTTGTGGCACATACTTAGGAGCCTTTGCTGTGACTCATCCCACCAGATGTCACAGGAGACAGTGTAATATAATGGTTATCGTAGGGCCACTGGGCGTTGGACTCCTGCTGTCTATTCCTGCCTCTGTTGTGTGGCTTTGGGGCAAGCTGCTCATCCTCTGGGTCTGTGCAATGTGATTGACTTGCCCACCCTGGGAGGGTGTGCAGCTTAGGTGTTTGTGAAAGCCCTCTAGGATCCTAGGGACTAGGTAAGTGTGCGGGGTATTGCCAGGTACGTTGTGTTCCACGCTGGTTTTTCAGGCTGCTCTGTCTCTCTCAGAAATCCTTTCTCCCCTCCAGAGTCTGGGAAGGCTGCCGAATCTTCAGTTCCCCTCCAGAGAGCCATTGACCTCTCTCACTTAGTGCCCCTGTGTGTTGTTCATTCGGACCCTAGGTTTGCCAAGACAGTTGGACCCCCACAGATCTCTAGCTGGTGTCAGTCCCTTCCCCCAAACCACAGCAGGCAGCTTGATTTCTTGCCAGCGTGGAGCTGTGTCCCTTCAGTCAAGGGTAGTACGTGTCTGCAATCACCAGCCTCAGTCTCGCTAACACTGGACAAGGACAGTCTTTCTCCAGCTGGTTTGCTGCCAGCTGGGCATGGCTGGGCCCTCTTCCCTTGAGCATTACTCTCAGAATCCTTTGCCCTCCTGTAGCACTGGCTGGGGATCTCTGAGAGCTCAGAGCCCTCATTAAGCCCCACGACCCTGCTACCCCCTGTGCGTGCTGAGCCTCCCCGTATAACAGGGGAGTGGCTTGCCCAAAGCCCCATGACAGGTCAGTGCCAGAGCCACAAATAGACTCCCTGTGCCCTGGCTTCTAGTCCCCTATGCTGGGCACTAGACTGGACTCCAGTGGAGTCCTCGCTCTGCCCAGGCCAGGCAGCTGTGTGCTCGTAGCTCCGAAGGGTCTAGCTCGCTGCTCTAGTCACAGTGTCACGTCTGCGTGACACAGTCAGCATTGCTACGTTCTGTGGGGCCCGGCCAGCCAGCCCCGTCCTGTGCGTGAGCCGTGCTGGTCCTCAACCAGCTGCTCCAGCTGCGGGAGTGCAATGCACGCCCCTAATGGGAGCATGCCGCGTCCAGCACCTGAGGGCACCCAAGAAATGGACGATCCCTCAGGCGCTCTGCACAGTGGATCAGTTACCCGCTGCAGGCATCTCTCGTGGAGAAGTCGCCTGCAGTGCTCAGGACCCACGTGGCGCTGCGCAGACAGCGCCAGTGCATGGAGCCGGCAGCCACGGCTCCCTGTGCTGCCACCCCATTGGCTCATCCAAGCTAAGTGAGGTTGGAGAGGGTCGGGGGGGAATCTCCAAGGTTCTACGGGCGATGCCTCGATGGCTCTCCTCACTCTCGAGTCAGGACCGCTTCCGCACCTCGGCGTGGGGGTGGGGGCACTGTGCTGCTGGAGGCACCGTCTTTCCCGTCAGACGCAGAACCATCGTGCTGGCCTCATGTGGTCCCTCAAGATCCCAGGGGCTGTATTACCTCCAGTGTTTTGGATGGATTTCAGTCCTGAGGACTACCTTTGTCGTAAAAATAAAGGGAAGGGTAACCACCTGTCCGTATACAGTGCTATAAAATCCCTCCTAGCCAGAGGCAAAACCCTTTCACCTGTAAAGTGTTAAGAAGCTAAGATAACCTCACTGACACCTGACCAAAATGACCAATGAGGAGACAAGATATTTTCAAAGCTGGAAGCGGGGGGGAACAAAGGGTCTGTCTGTCTGTGTGATGCTTTTGCCGGGAACAGATCAGGAATGCAGTCTCAGAACTTCAGTCAGTTAGTAAGTAATCTAGCTAGAAATGCGTTAGATTTCCATCTGTTTAATGGTTGGTAAAATAAGCTGTGTTGAATGGAATGTATATTCCTACTTTTGTGTCTTTTTGTAACATAAGGTTTTGCCTAGAGGGATTCTCTATGTTTTGAATCTGTTTACCCTGTAAGGTATTTACTATCCTGATTTTACAGAGGTGATTCTTTTACCTTTTCTTTAATTAAAATTCTCCTTATAAGAACCTGATTGATTTTTCATTGTTCTTAAGATCCAAGGGTTTGGGTCTGTGTTCATCTGTACAAATTGGTGAGGATTTTTATCAAGCCTTCCCCAGGAAAGGAGGTGTAGGGCTTGGGGGGATACTTTGGGGGAAGACGTCTCCAAGTGGGCTCTTTCCCTGTTCTTTGTTAACACGCTTGGTGGTGGCAGCATGTGGTTCAAGGACAAGGCAAAGTTTGTACCCTGGGGAAGTTTTTAACCTAAGATGGTAAGAATAAGCTTAGGGAGTCTTTCATGCAAGTCCCCACATCTGTACCCTAGAGTTCAGAGTGGGGAAGGAACCTTGACAACCTTTGTCTCCCGAATCTTCCCTGCAGATTCTCTTTGAATCTGGATTCTCATGTTGCTGTGTGCTGGTAAACAGCTGCTGGGTTTCATCCCAGAGGTAGCTGCATTTCAGAACTGAGCAGTGTTGGGGCTGAAAGCTGAGGAAAGGCATTCGTTATTTAAGCTTGGGCTGGGTAAAGCACTGGAGGCTGCACAGGAAGGAACAATCCAAGCCTGGCTGCTCGGGGGGAAATCAGAGAATGAGTGCCATCAGACATGGGGGGTGGGGATGCTTTACTGGGCCCCGTGGAGAAGAGAGCCAGGATCGGTTTTGATTTGCACAGTGCATGGTACTTTACAGGCACATCGGAGACAAGGTCCCAGCCCTGAGGATCTTGCCATCTGACCTAGACTGATGCCTCCAAAGACTCTACCATGGTGGGGAGGGGAGAAGGGGAATGTGACGGGAAAGCTGAGTCGTAGAAGGGAGCTGGAGGAGCATGCAAAGGTTGATAGTTACATGTGGGCCTGTCTTACGTACAGGACACTTAACAGGGTATCTGGGAGCCTGGCTCAAGTGTGCAGCTTCCAGTAGCCGTGGCAAATCTGTGAGATGAAAGGTTGGCAGCCCACTGGACAAGAAGCTGTGCCGAAACCTTTCCCCTGTCCAGCCCCTTGCTGGACAAGTGAAGATGCGGCATGTGTTGCTGCTTGAGCAGGCCTGTCACCTGGGCAGTGGTGGCTGATTGCTGCAGATTCACGTTGGCAGCATGCTCTCCTTGGCCGCTCACGCTGAATATGGCTGCTTAAGTCAAAGATCAGCCATGGTCCCTGCTAAGCCTTTGCCACAGGAGGGAACAAGTCTGCAGGCTGGGTCCGAAACTCCATTGACTTCTGTGGGCTGAGGGGTGTCTGACCAGGGCTGGGAGTGGCCAGCTGAGCTCAGGCTGCGGAGCTCCTTCTGCAAAAGGCCTGGCTCTGGCTTGTAGGCTGCGGGGAAATAGGGGCACCCGCTGCCTGAGGAAATACACGGGCTCCTTCAAAGTGGAGGTGGCTGCCATGTGCTGTTGGCTGACTGGCTGTGTGGGGGCAGCACAGGGAACTGGTGACACGTTCCTGGCCTTGCAGGGGGGCTTTCGTTCTCCTGCTCTGAGCTCCTCTCCCTCAGCAAAGACAGAAACAGCCTGGCCTGTGCAACACCCCGAAAGCCCAACCCCGAGTGTCCCTGCCACCCTTCGTGCAGAGCTCTTTCTTGGGGGTTCTGCTGCCCCTCTTGCTGCCTGGCTTCTCCAGCAATGCCCGGGCAGCTCTGCTCCGGGGAGTGGTGTTCGATTCTCCTCTACGCACCAGTCCTAGACACAAGCTCTGATTAGTTTTTTCTCCCTCCAGTTTGTTCTGAAGAACTATGGCGAGAATCCCGAGAGCTACAATGAAGAGCTGAAGAAACTTGAACTGCTCCGGCAGGTAAGTGTGCGCTGGCTCTGTGCAGTGTGTAACGGCGCTACGAGGCGGGGCAGTCACATGGGGAGACAGTCCCTGCCCAGAGCGCACCGTCAAGCTGGGGCTGACAAAGGCTGGCAGGGAAAGTGACTTGCCCAAGGGTAGGCCAGTGGCTGAGCCAGGAACTCCTGATCTCCTGGGCACAGTCCACGCGGTAGAGCTCATGGTTCTATTGTGTGTGTGCTGGTGTCTGTTCCCCCACCCGGGACCCTCCAGGGGAAGCTTTCTATATGTGAAACCTCCACTGCCTTGCTGGGAGGGGACCCAGGCACAGTGTGAACTGAATACAGGTGAGGGAGCCCCAGCCCCGGAGCCTACAGCCCTCCAGCTGCATGGGCAGCAGCAGGGGTGCTCGCCTCCCGCGCCCCCTGCCAGTGTGCCCGCGCGGGGTCGGGGGATTGATTCTGTTTGCGCTCCGTGGCCTGCTCGGTGCTGGAGTCAGTGTGAACAAGGGGACCTGTCAGTGCCGTTTGTGGGGAGGGGGGTGTTCAGTGCTGTGGACACCGGTCCGTTGGGACCCTCACAACTCCTCACACACAGCAGCAGCCCCTTGGGATTTTAGACCCCTCCGGTGGGGAAGGCGTTTGAGGCCCCCCTAGAGCTACTTAGACCCCAGCTCCTTGGACAGCCCCTGCAGTTACTGTGGTTGGGTCCTGGCAGCACAAAGGTCAGCGCTAGGGGTCTCACGAGATTGGGGGGAGAGGAGATTCCTTAGTGGGGGCAGGGAGGCTAGTTCCTTCTGTGAGGGCAAGTGGCCTTATAGGGGAGATCTCGGGGGGAGGGGCAGTGGAGGGGCTACCCCTGCAGTGAGGAATTGCAACAAGGCCCCTCCGTGCCACCACCCCCATGATGCCCCTGTCAGGCACATCGTAGGCAGGGCTGAAGGAGAGGCAGGTAAATGATGGTGGGAACAGCAGGGCTGGGCAGGGCTCCTGGCCGGCAGAGTAGAGATGCTCCCACCCTCTGTGGCCCTGGGGTTTGCAGGGCCGCCCGGCACAGCCAACAGTGGTCACTGCTGGCCCCCTCTGGAGTCGAACCAGCGACCTAGGGGAAGGAGCTGCCTGCAGTGGTGGCTGTGATGTGAATCCCGGAGCTGAGCCGTTGTGGGTGGCTGACGCGAGTTCCCAGAGACGTTTGTGGGGCGCTGTGATAAGGTCAGCACCGCTCACAACAGCTGAGCTCATCAGCGGGAGAAGGACCCTGGGACGGGGGGAACGTTTCCAGCCAAGCCAGACGCTGGCGTTCGTGCGCCTGCTTCAGCTGAGCCCGAAACGCAGGCAACCAAAGCCGGAGAGGGCTTTCTGGCCCAGGGAATTGGTAATAGGGCGTTCACCTCTCGCGGGCCAGGTCGGCTCCCAGCCAGTCTTCTCCATCATGTGGTGAAGTGACATTCCCCCCCAGCTGACAAGTGTCTGTGTGATCAGCGGCGCTTCCCGCAGACAGGCCCAGGACTGAATGGGCCATGGAAACCCAACTGCCCCGTAGGGAGGCAGCGCGGGGGAGGCGACCCGCTCGTTGCTGTGAATAAACGGAGACTGTCATTGCAAGGCACCTTTTAACGTAACCACGCGGGACTGCCGTCGCGCCCGCTTTCCGCAGCAGCAGTGCTGTGAACCCAGCCGGAGTGACCGGAGTTACCTGAGCCATAATGACCGGCTTGAAAACCCAGAGGGAGAAACATCAGGGTTCTGCCATTAGCTTTCTCCTGTTCTGGGTGTGCGGAGCCCTGAGGTGGGGCCTGCTTATGGGGGGGTATTAAGGAGCAGCTTGGCCTGGTGCAGAAATAAACTTCTGCACCCAGCCAGGCCAGGCCAAGCCAAGCACGTCACTAAGGTGCAGCACCGCTGGATCCTAGCACCTGGCTGCTCAGATGATGGAGCATTGCAGTTAGCACTCACTGGGAGAAGTTTGCTCTCTTCCGTTTGTGTGGCCGTGCTGCGAAGGAGAGAGCGCCAGCCGTTTCCCACAGGGCTGTGGCTGAGCTCTGACGCTGTTGAGTGATTGCTTCGGCACTCCACCGGGGAGTGATGAGTGAGCACATTCCTCTCTGCTGGAAAAAGTTACGCTTTTCCTGCCCAGCTCCCAGCACGGGGTCTCTGCTTTCCCAAAGTCACTCCCTTACTGGGAGGGGAATCTCTCATTCATTTGTGCTCCAATGGTGCTTTGAGGCTCAGCTGAGATCGGAGTCCCACTGTTCTGGGCACTGTTCAGAGAGAGATGGTCCCTGCTCTGAAGGGTTGGCAGCTGAAATGGATCAGACTGAGAGAGGGTGGAAGGGGTCACAGAGGCACAAAGGGGGAAAGTGACTTGCCTGTGGTCACCCAGCAGGTCAGTGGCAGAGCCAGGAAGAGCCCCCAGCTTTCCTGAGTCCCAGTCCAGTGCTCTGTCCACTACACCGCACTGTCTCTAAAATTGTATAGTAAAAGATCCGTGACAAAACCGCTCCTGAGGGAGTGTGGCCTAGTGGTTGGAGCTGGGACACGTGCAATCCAGAGCTCTGCTGCTGGCTTCCTGTGTGATCTTAGGAAAGTCCCTTCGCATCTGTCTCTTCCTAATCTGTAAAACGCAGTTCATCACCTTACCTCCCGTGACACAGGAACATAGGAGCGGCCAGGCTGGATCAGACCCACAGTCCATCTAGTCCGCTAGCCCCTCTGGCAGGAGCCAGCACTAGCTGTGTTGGTGGAAGGATCCCACACCTGCTTACTGTGGGTTGTCTGGTCTCCTGATCTCTGACAGAGATCGGCTTGAGCCCTGAAGCCTGGTATTTAAAACCCCTTCCAGAATTAATGCTGAGAGCACTGAGTGATCCAGCTGGCCATATGTAGCGAGTGACCCAGCTCCGTTAGCTCTCTCCGAAGCTCCTTGCAGCCCTCCCTGGTTCCCATTAACCTGACTGTCATTTGTCAGCTTTGTAACTCTCAACTCATGCGCCCCCCAACCCCCTCTTCCAGATCACGAATTAATCAACTAGACAACACGGGACTTGGTGCGGAACCTGCAGCCCTTGCTGTTAACCATTCGCTGTGCTGAAATTGACCATTGAATCCTACTTTTCCTGTCTCCGCCCATTTCTGGTCCATGATAACACTTTGCCTCTTCCCCATGATGACTTAGCGTCTTTGACAGGCTTTTGTGTGGGACCTCGTCAGAGGCCTTTTGGCTGTCTAAGCACATCGTCGCTGGTTCTCCTGTCTCCTGCCCTTTCCTGGCGTGCTCAGAGAATTCCAGGAGATCAGCAAGTCCGTTTTCCTTTGCAGAATCGGTGCTGGTTAGTCCTCCTCAGTCATGAGCGGCCAGATGGTTTGTTTTTAGTGATCATTTCGCCCAGTATGCCCAGGACGGATGTCAGCCTGACAGCTGGCATTTAATGAGCAAAGTACTTTGAAAGCCTTGGGCTGAAGGCGTTGTGGGGTGGTGGGTGCCTCCTGAGTTTGTGACATACTTGGCTGCCTTCAGCTCCGGAACAGAGAGGCCCGAGGCCTCTCCCGAGCCTGGCGTAAGCAGCGCTTTGTTGCAGTTGTACCACTGGATTGGCAAACTGCCTGCCCCATGTGTGTGAAAGGAGTGGGGAATCTACAGCAGCTCCCCACTGCAGCCCAGCCCAGAGGACTCTCTCTGAGAGTGGCTAATACCCTGGCTTCTGTGACTGGGCCCCGGAAAGTCCCTCTGAGGAGTTATTTCAGGGTGATCTCCTGCCCATGATCAGGTAAGTGGATTTCGCTGCCAGCCAAATACAGCCCAGGCCTCTGTCTGTGAGCGTGGCGCTGCCTGTTGCCTTGAGGCACTGCTCCTTCCTCTCTCCTCCTCCAGAGCGCCGTGAGCGTGCCCAGGGACTTCGAGGGCTGCAGCATCCTGCGGAAGTACTTCGGCCAGCTTCACTACCTGCAGAGCCGCGTCCCCATGGGCCCGGAGCACGAGGCGGCTGTCCCCATCACGTGGTAAGCTCAGCCATTTGGTGGGGTTTGTGTGGCGGCAGGGGAGGGAGCAGGTTTCTCCGCATCCAGCTATCTGCCCCTGCCAGGGCACCCTCGGCTGACGCTGGGGGCTTGGCTGTGATCCATTGGGAGATCCTTTGAGCAACAGGAGCAGAGGAGCTGAAGCTGGAGCTCGCCTGTGGACTCATTGTACTACCTGGCTTCGTCTCTTGCCTCAATTTCCCCATCCAGGTGGGTAGCTTCCTTGGGCCTGGTAATCTGCTGCCTAGACTCCTGTGATGTCCTACTCTTGTAAGCTGCCAGCTGTGCTATTCTGGATGGACTGAAGGCATATCCCCCTTCCTCTGCCCTGACCCAGTTCCCTCCACTGGCTCACATACCGCTGAGCTCTACCCCACCTACATCTCCCCTCGTGTCCCTGTGCTCCGCCAGTGCCCCTCACTCGGTTGCCTTTGCCCCTCCCTGCAGCCCCCTCTCTAGGAATCTCCTCCTTGATCCTGCATCCAGCCGCCAATGACTGACTCCCTCCCTCTGCCAGCCTTCCCAATGATCTGTACAATGGAACAAACCCAGACCAAGCTCCGCCAGCCTCACTGTGTCCTTCCCCTGCGCCCAGTGTGATCTCGCCCAGCAGCGTGCCTGCCTGGAACGCCCTGCGGGCAGAGCCACGTCTCTAGTCTCTCCACCAACGGCCATGCGCATCTGACTCTGGAGAGAGATCTAATACTGTAAGCTGGGGAGAAGAGTATTTCCCTCCCCGGGGACATGAGGATTAGTGGAGGTTTGTAGAGTACTGGGAGAGAGCCTGGGATGGAAGAAGCTATTAGAAGTGCAGTGTAGTAACTGAGAGTTTTTTATAGCACCTTTCAGCCAGCGATTGCACTTCCTGCCGCAGCTGGGATTTCAGTGCGTTAGGGTGCAGTGATAGCCCTGGGGGGGCACAGGACTGACCAAGAGGGATGGTTTTACGCCACCTGGCAGCAGTGGTGGAGGCTGGGCTTTGGGGCTTGTGGCTCGAGAGTGAATTTCAGCCTTGGGGCTGCTTGCTGACTGCTCTCCGTTGATGTGTAGAAACACACCTTCCTGGACAGAGCAGCACGTGTTCTCCGTCCCTGCCTGGTGTTCAAAGGCATGGCCAAGCCAGGGGAGGGAGATCGGTCGCTTGTCTCTGCCAAGGGACACCCCAGTTAGCAGAGCCCCTCAGGTTAAAATCCAGCCTGCGGCTTTGGCGTGTAAAACTGAAAACACGTTCAAACAGCACAAACTCGCTTTTGGTGCGTGTAAGATCAGGCTGTCCCCTCCTGGAGTGCCATGGCAAATCTAATGCCTACAGGTGGGCAGGACTGAAACATGACAGAGCCATCGGTCAAGTGCCCCCTCGCAGGGAGGAGTGCTGCTTACTGAACAAGTGACACCTTTCCTTTCTGTGCTCCTTGGAGGTCTCCCACCCATGTGCCTGACCCTGCTTTGGATGAGATCTGATGCCAGCCCCCCTCCTAACCACTAGATAACGCTTCCCTAGTAGGCTAAGAAGACTGGTCCTGGCACCACTCAAACATTAGAGGGGCTTGCTGGTTTATGTACCTAGCAGCTTCCCATCTCCCACTCGGTTTGGAGTGGACTCTGTGCCAGCTAGATAAGAAAGTGAGTCTAAATCATTTGGATCACTCCTGCCTGCTCTGAGCCATTAGTTGTGAGCCATCTGCCTTCACTGGAAACGTGGCTGTGGGCTGTGCATCTGGCCATCTCGCTAGCTCACTAGTGTAGGGGCTAACCCTGGGCTTCTCGTTCACAGGACGGAGATCTTCTCTGGCAAGGCAGTTACCCACGAGGACATCAAGTATGAGCAGGCGTGCATCCTCTATAATCTCGGTAAGGCCCTGGAGCCCACCTGCTGGCTTGGCTTGGCAATGTGTGTTGCCCAGAGTGCCCTGGGGTTTGCTTAGCACCAGAGAAATGCCCTCCTCCCTGGCCTGCCCTCATTCCCTTCTCCACAGGGTCCATCGTCCAACCTGGTCCTGCTGTTCAATTGGGGGAGGGGTGTCAGCTGCAGGGGCATTCAGCCGATCTGCCCGCAGCCAGTGGTGACGGTTGGCATGAAGCTGCCCGCAGCTGGAAGTGCTGGCCCTTGGGAGAGAAGACCCATGACATCTTGAAGTGTTACTGTGGTCACTGAGGACAATTGAGCCACTGTTTCCTTGGCTCTGGCAGATTCTGCTGGCCATGAGGACACCAGCCAGATCTGAACCCTGGTTGTGTTGTGTGTGCCAGGCACGAGACCCTCAAGTGAGGCTTCAGTCCGGGCATCTGCTGTGCGGGTGAGGCTGATCTTCAGGGTCAGCTCCGAAGGGCTCTTCCCCGTCATTCTGATCGATGAACGACAAGCCAGAGCATTACTATGCATCACCCTCCCCCGCAGGCCAATCCAGGCCTTGTCTAGGAGAAAAGTTGCACCCGTTTAATTAAATCAATTTGAAATTGATTCAATTCAGCAGGTGCAAACCCAGCTGGTTGTACTTAAACCGGTTTATCCCTCATGTAAATAGGTGTAGTTTAGTTCAATGAGCTATCAACAATCAAAATGAGCAAGGATTAAAATGGTGTAGGTCAACATTTCTCAAACTGGGCTCCGCAGACCCCCGGGGGTCCCCCTTCCTCCCAGTGCCTCCTGCACACTGGGGGAACAGCTGTTTAGGGACAGGGCATGCTCGGGGAGGGGGTGGAAAGAGGCAGGGAAGAGGAGGGGCAGGAGGGAGGGCCTGGGGGGATGGGGTGAAGTGGGGGCTGGGCCTGGGGCTGAGCAGGGGGCTTGGGTGTCTGCAAAAAAAGTAAATCAAAATGGGGGTTCTCGGATTGCTAAAGTTTGAGAACAGCTGGTGTAGATGCATCGATAAAGGGGTCTGTACTAGTGGATAGATCGGCCCTTTAAAGTTGCTAGACTTGCACTAGCTTAAACCAGAGTTGAGTCTGGCCCCTAGGCTTCGAGCCAGAGCCTCAGCTTGGAGCTCAAACAGAGGCTGAGCCAGAGAAGATGGAGAACGGTGTCACGTGCTGGGCACTCTTTCCTCTGAGTCAGTGCGGATCCAATGCTCCAGGGTGGCGCTTGGGGTGCTGCTAATTTTACCATGAGACATGCAATAGAGATCCGGATCACTGGGTTTTAGAGCCCTGGTGCAAGAGTAAGAAAGGTAGCCCCAGGTGTTTGTGACAAAGCCCAGCTCCAGGTGGATGTTCCTGCTTCCCCAAATTGCCATAGCCCTTGTAACTGCAGGGGGAAATCTTCATTTCTTGTTCTGAACTGTTTTACGGTGCTGTGCATGGTTGCAGCGCTCCACCCCAGAAGTGGCTGCCTCTCGGTAGCTGAACTGAATGGTATTATTTGTATGTTTTATGTGGCTCGGGAGCCTTTGGAACAAAATGTGCAGTGTAAATGTAGCTGTGTCAGTCATAGACTAGCAGAGGGGCTTTAATGCTGCAGGAATGCGCCAATGGCCTGATCTGAGCGTCCTGTTCCCAACAGGGGCGTTGCATTCCATGCTGGGCGCCATGGACAAGAGAGTCTCCGAGGAGGTAAAGATGCTAAACACCTCGTGGTTCCCCCCTTTATCATGGGTGGTCTCTTCCAAACAGATGAGAGCACAAAGGTCGGCGATAGTTAATCTCTGGTGGGGACTGGTCACATTTACTGAAGTCTGAAGATTTTTGTGTCGCTCGTGCCAGGTGCTGGGATTCCCGGGACTGGGGGAGAGGAATGAATATAGGATTTTTTTTTTACGTTGTGTATAGTTATAGAAACCCTGTAGCAGTGTCTGCGGCAAGCTCTGGGCACCCTGACATAATTTAACACCCCAATGTAACCCCACATGCAGTCTTCCCTCCAGCCAATAACAGAACCTCCCCCACCCTCCGAGCAGATGCCCGGAAAAGACGGGCCTGACCATGTGCCCTGATGGCAAGGACCCCTCCTGGAGAGTCCTGCCAGCCACTCCCAACCTGGGGAGCTCCCAGCTGACCTGGCTCATGGAAGCATCACCTGGGAAGAGAGTCCCTCTGCTGACCAGCTCCCAAGCCATGTAGGAATTCACAGCTGAAAATCAGCACCAGCCCCGTCTGGGAACCCGACGGCAGCCAGAGCAAGGGGGTAACTGCTTCTGGCTGTAATACGCAGTAGGTGCTTTTGGCAACCTCTCGTCTGAGTGGTCTCATGGGGTCACCCCGTGTAGAGCATCATGGTTATCCAGTCTCCAGGTGATGAAAGCCTGGATAACTGGGGCAGGAGAAGGTTTAACTCCCCTTAAGATGGTAACATTTGGGGTTTCATGAAGGCAAAAGGTAATTAAAAGAAATCCTGCTGCATCTCTTGGCTGTTGGTAAATTTCGGTAATCAAGGCAGGATGGCGTCTGTGCAGCGCCCTCTGCTTTGGCTTGGGTGCATTAGAGCCTTACGTGTTTCTTCTCCCTCTGCGGCGGCCCTGGCCAGGGCATGAAGGTTTCCTGCACCCATTTCCAGTGTGCGGCCGGGGCTTTCACCTACCTGCGGGATCACTTCCCTCACTCGTACAGCGTGGACATGAGTCATCAGATCCTTAACCTCAACATCAACCTCATGCTGGTAAGGGTGGGTGCTGGCTTTGCTGCTCACCATTCGTGCTGGGATCCAGTGGCTGGGCTTGTTAGATGCAGTTCATTTAAAGGGATCTCACCAAAGCTGACGAGGCGAGGGGAGAAGGAG
Organism: Chelonia mydas; assembly: GCF_015237465.2. Taxonomy (NCBI): domain Eukaryota; kingdom Metazoa; phylum Chordata; order Testudines; family Cheloniidae; genus Chelonia; species Chelonia mydas. The sequence goes on from NC_057850.1 coordinate 258,330,316, forward strand.
ACGCGCTCGGTATTGGGCCTGGCATTGTCTCATTTTTCAAAGGCCAGTTGGAGTGGGAGCCACCCTTGGACAGAGCTGGATAAAGATGGAGTTGTCCCAGTACTTTGGAAAGTACAGATTGTAAGCCTGCTGTCTGCTTAGAGGGAAATTATCTACAAAAAGTGGCCTAGAGACTTCCGGTGTCTGTCCTTGTTCAGGAGAGATCTCAAAGTGCTGATGTAGGGGAGGAATTGCGAGTCCGGCTCCAGAACATAAGCTGATTCTCTTCCCCCACACCCACACCCACAGGGACAAGAGGAATATTTTCCTCTCCATCCGCAGGGTTGCACAGGTGGCTGCATGCGTTGTGGGGTCTGCTCGCTTTCCTCAGAAAGAGGCCAATCCCCAGTCTGTCGGGCTGGGATACTGAGCTCTCAGGCCTAATGGCCTGAACAGCAAAGGGAGTTTTAAATGTCAAATCGGGGCGAATAAAACGTGGTAAGGAAACAAGTTGGTTTCCGTTTCCAAGGGGTTGGGCTATTGACAGAGCAGGTGGAAATACCTTGACGTTGTCGTCCTCGCTGTAGAGGAGAAAGGTAGAGGTGGGTGTGAAGAAAGCTGACCTGGCTTACTGCATCAGTGGATCCCATTATAATGGCACCTGCCTCTTGCATGCTCTTTGCATTATCCATTCTCATGTGCAGCTCTGGGAGGTGTCAGACTGATAACCATTGTCTGGTCAGCACTTTGGCCTTGAAAGGGAAGGAAGGGTTTGGATTTTGACTCTCCAAATGAGGTGGCTTTATTGGCTCAGCCGCACTGCCGCTGTACCGGAGCTAAGCTGAGCGTAGGTGAAGTCCAGCCTCCGAGGCCAGCTCACTTTAGCTAGGAGAAAGAAGTGGTGGAAGTGTTTGACTTGATTGTCAGCCCTAGGGATTGAGCAGGCAGAGCCCTGCGCTGGCAGGGGCTGACCTGTGTTTTTCAGCTCTGATCTCCAGAGCCAGTGCAGCCCTGTCCCCTAAGTGGGCCCACCAATGTACCTCAGTCCTAGGGTCGCCCCTGGAAGTTAGAGGGGAGATCGGTCTCCAAGGTCATTCAGTCCGTGCTTGGCCTCGCACCTGAGCCCTCCAAAGCGGCGGTGGGGTGAATCTGTGCACTCACTTCACAGTGATTTAGGGTTCCCGTGGATGGGCTGGCTTTGAAGTGGCAATGGAGGGGAGAGGCTTTCCGTGTGTGGCTAGTCCCATGAGCTGTTCTGGCTCCTTCGGCTTTGTTCTGCATTGTAGCTGGTCGGTGTCGGCATCTCTAGCATGGTAGACTGGAGCCACAGCTGAGTGACTCCTTTGGGGCGGGGGAGAGGGGGCTGGCTGAGTTTGGTCGGGGTGACTTTGAGGAGCCCTGGAATGCGGAGCCCTGGGGAGAGCTGAGTGTCTCCATCGCTTTTCCTGGAAGGGTCAAGCTCAGGAGTGTCTCTTGGAGAAGTCGATGCTGGACAACAGGAAGAGTTTCCTCGTGGCCAGGATCAGCGCCCAGGTGAGTTACCCGGGGAGCTGTGCTGCTCCAGCGCCTTTCCCTCTGCTGCACTGCACTCTGTGGGCACCTGAACCGTGATTGAGACGGATCCCCTCCTGCTGCCCTGCCACGTACAAGAACAACTCCACGGGAATCTCTGAAACCCGGGAACCAGCTGAGGTGGTTTGCAAGCAGAGAAGGAAATCCCTATACACAGTCACTGCTGTGCAGGCGGCAGGGTGGGGGACGTTCGCTCTCTGCTAGAGCGTGAGGGCAAGCGAGTAATGGTTTAAAGACCAAGCCTTTAAAAGTCAAATCATTTGAGTTAGTCAGTGTCTGAACTTGACACGATCTAGTCCGAATGAGGATGTTGGCTCAGGCCTTCCTGCGGCCGAGGGAGAGCCCTGTAAGCTGCAATACCTGGGCGCTGTGTGGCAGCCAGAACTCCAGCCTGCTGTTACTTCCCTGCAAAGGAATGCACATTGGAAAACATCCCAAACATACATATAAAGTGATGGAGTCTAAATGAGCTGTTACCACTCGAGAGAGAGACCTTGGAGTCATTGTGGATAGTTCTCTGAAAACATCCACTCAATGTGCAGCGGCAGTCAAAAAAGCAAACAGAATGTTGCAAATTATTAAGAAAGGGATAGATAATCAGACAGAAAAATATCCTATTGCCTCTATATAAATCCATGGTATGCCCTCATCGTGAATACTGCTTGCAGATGTGGTCGCCCCATATCAAAAAAGATATTAGAATTGGAAAAGGTTCAGAAAAGGGCAACAAAAATGATTAGGGGTATGGAACAGCTTCTGTATGAGGAGAGAGTAATAAGACTGGGACTTTTCATCTTGGGGAAAAAAGGGGGGATATGATAGAGATCTATAAAATCATGACTGATATGGAGAAAGTAAATAAGAAAGTGTTATTTACTCCTTCTCATAGTAAGAACTAGGGGGTCACCAAATGAAATGAATAGGCAGCAGGTTTAAAACAAACAAAAGGAAGTATTTTTTCACACGACGTACAGTCAACCTGTGGAACTCCTTGCCAGAGGATGTCATGAAGGCCAAGACTATAACAGGGTTCAAAAAAGAACTAGATAAGTTAATGGAGGATAGGTCCATCAATGGCTATTAGCCGGGCAGGGATGGGGTCCCTAGCCTGTGTTTGCCAGAAGCTGGGAATGAGCGATAGGGGATGGATCACTTGATGATTTCCTGTTCTGTTCACTCCCTCCACGGCACCGGGTACTGGCCACTGTCGGCAGACAGGACACTGGGCTAGGTGGACCCTTGGTCTGACCCAGTCTGGCTGCTCTTATGTTCTTAACTGGCGCTAGGGCTTTCTTTTGGGATTCTGATGCTGTGAATCCACCCTGAGATGCCTCTTGACCGGCTCTCTCCATGTAGGTAGTGGACTACTACAAGGAGGCCTGCCGGGCTTTGGAGGACTCGGGCACAGCCTCGCTGCTGGGGAAGATTCAGAAGGGCTGGAAGAAGCTGGTGCAGATGAAGATCTACTATTTTGCTGCCGTCGCCCATGTGAGTGGGAAGAATGAGGCTGCGCCCTGGGGGAGACCCACCCTGGCCGCCCCAGAGCAGCAGCAGCCCTTGCGTCCCTCTGCTTGCGGGTGGCTGTGGCTGCGTAAACCTGCCGGGGGGAGGTGGTGGTGTGGTCCCCATGGGCGTGGAGTTCCTGAGTGTACCTGGAGGCTGGCGAAATGCAGTCTCCTGTAGAGCGTCCCCTGGCTGGCTTTGTAGGGCTTCAGTCAGTTCCTCTTGAGCCCGTCCCCGAATCAGCGGCTGTGTTTCCTTGCAGTTGCATATGGGGAAACAGGCTGAGGAGCAGCAGAAGTTTGGAGAACGAGTAAGTAAAACTTTTTCTGCTTCGTGTTGGTTAATTCTCCTGCAGTCCAGCTGTAAACCAAGTCCCATCTCGTGTGGGCTTGGCCTTTACCCTTTGAAGAGGTTGGGCTACACGGGGGGAACTCAACTGTCCATGAAACGGAGGACACATTGAAAGCTTTAGTGTCTATTAAACTGTAACTTGGAAGCCCCTGCTGCTTCTGCACCAATCCGTGCGGCAAATAGCAGATCGGTCTCCTGTACTCCACATGAACTCAGGCACCATCTTTCTTGTTACTGTGTAAATTTCCAGCTAGGCTTGTTCTTTTGTTCTAAAACTCCATGCAGGTGTGCTGTCCCCCAGCAGGGGTAGAGTTAAGGCTGAAAGCTTGCATATGCCGGTGGATGTGACTTTCCGACCCTGTTCTCAGAAGAGAATCCACACTTGCATGATTGCCATTTTCCCTGTGATTCCCACTGGGTGCAGTGCAGGCGCCTCCAGAGATCTCAAACGCAGGATGTGACACTCGCCTGCTTGTGGGAACGCCCGTTCTGGAACCTGGGCAGCGTGTGACGGCAATAGCTGGATTGCTGAAGTGGCTGTGTGGGGCACTGCATTTCTCACGTACCGCCCTTCTCTAGAAAATGGCCCATGGGTGTCTCATGGGCAGAGTACTTTCATCTGGGTTGCTTGATTGTGCTATTAATTTGCTCCTTCTTCTTAGAAGTCCCCGCTGTATTTCATGGCGTTGGATTGTCCTAGGTATCTTTACACAGGGTTGTTAGAAGCCCCCGCTGTATTTCATGGCGCTGGATTGTCCTAGGTATCTTTACACAGGGTTCTTAGAAGTCCCCGCTGTATTTCATGGCCTTGGATTGTCCTAGGTATCTTTACACAGGGTTGTTAGAAGCCCCCGCTGTATTTCATGGCTTTGGATTGTCCTAGGTATCTTTACACAGGGTTCTTAGAAGTCCCCGCTGGATTTCATGGCCTTGGATTGTCCTAGGCATCTTTACTCAGGGTTCGCTGGCCTGTTTGGCTGCATGTGGCACAGCAAGTGAGTGCGCTCTTGTGACTCCTTCCCAGCTTGCAGAGGCGTTTGGCAGAACTTATCTCTGCTTTCTCTGCAGGTTGTCTACTTCCAGAGCGCTCTGGATAAACTCAATGAAGCTATCAAACTGGCAAAGGTAAGCAGCTTTCTTGTCCATGGTACTGATTGCCTTTAAAAAGCCCCTAATCAGTGCTCGGGGCGGTTCGGGGCCTAAACGTCCAGCAGTGCACTGCGAGCTCTTTCCAGTCGCTGCTCTGGGATCAGTGCTCAAAATACAGGTTTTGAGAGTGCTGGTGGTGAGCAACCAGCTGTGCACTTTCTCCAAAGATCATAGCAGCCTCGCGCACTTTCAGAAGGAGACATTTGCTTGGTGCCATCAGAGCAGGGCTGGCTAGCTTTCAGATGGTGCAGAACGTTGGTTTCCGGCTCCAGCAGCTCTCAAGGAAACTTTCCAAGCACCAGCTCTGTGGAAGAACTTCCCAAGGGAGGTGGCGGAAGCCCCGTTGCTTGACGATAGGGGGGAGTTGTGCACTGTTAGGGAGAAAGGCTACGTGGAACCTGGTACCAAGAGGTCTATCTCTTGGCATCAAGAAGACTGGCCACTAGAATAGGTGAGAATTTGTGGGGGTGGTGGTAATCAGAATGATGTGACTTTTAAAGCCTGCCTTACAGTCATCCAGGGTTTGAAATGAATCCTCTGCCACTGGAAAGCTCAGGGTCCTGCTTTTCCAGTACAGCAGGGGGTCTGTCTCCTGCCCTGGGGATTTGTGAATGCTGAGACCTGAGACTGGTGCCTCCTGGTTTCTAGGTCTAATGGGGGTTTTGGCTCTTGCACTAAGACTGAGTAAAACCCATTCTGGATCTTCAACAAGGTGTCCTCTCCTTCCGTGGCCTCTAGGAGCCCACGTGCCTCTCACATGTTGGACCGTGGGGCTTAACTGACATCCTCCATTGCAAAGAAGGAACTTGCTGGTTTAACGCAGCCCTGGTCCATACGGTAAAGCCCTAAGTTTCTCCTGGAGGCTGCATCTGCCCCCCACTCACTGTAGTACTGACTCCAGATGTGTTCTACAGCCCGGGGGGACAGGGGGGGGGACGAGACTCATTCATGATTTTACTACAGTGTCTTGAACCCGCTGCCCAGCTGGTGAATGTGGCCCATTTACATCACGTGATGCAGACAAGAAGTAGGTGGTGTTTCTGTTGCACAGAGGCCCGGAGAGGCTGTTGAAAAGCTCTCGGCACTGGCCTGTCTCTGCCCCCACCGAAGTCGGGGGTAAAACTCCCTTTGGGCCATGGAATGCAAGTTTGGCAGAGGATTGACCTGCCTTGTGTTTGTGGTGCTCCGAATCCCAGCTGTCCGTTGTGAATAACAAGTCAGCCTGCAGAATGCGACCAGAATGCACCCAAGGGCTGGTGCCTGCCAGAGTCTGCAGGGAGCCTGCAACTGCAGCTCTGAGCTGTTCACTGCTCCTTTCATCTCTGCCGGCTGCTCATTCTGGAAGTAGGATGGGGGAAATGGGGGGGCAGTGAGGGGCTGCCAGGCTGCTTCTGCCTTCAGATCACGGCTTGGTGTGTGGAGGGCAGCAGGATGCAGCATTCAGAACGGCGGCTCAGCGTGTTACATAGACTGTAGTGATGTGGCAGGACTGGCTGTGTTAACTCATGTTTTTTGCGTCTTCTAGGGTCAGCCTGAAACGGTGCAGGAAGCCCTGCGATTCACCCTGGATGTGATCGGGGGAAAGTGAGTCTGCAGCCGGAATTGCTTCTGGGACTGGAGTCTGTCTCTAGGCTCTCTGGGGTCAAACCTCTTTGCTGAATCTCTCTCCCCGCCCCCGCTGCCGCCACTCGCTGTGGGGAGCTTTGGCACAGGCTCTTCTCTGTGTAGGGTCTCCGTATCTAGGGCCAAATTCACATCTGCTGCTAGTGACTGTAGATCTGTACAGGGTCTTCTCACGCTGTCCGCACTGTAGCATCTCAGTGCTGTGAGCAGCTCGTTAAGTGACTAGCTAATGTCTGTCACATGTGGTCCATCCTCTCCCCAGAGGGAACTGGGTGGGGTTGTACCCAGTGAATGGCAGGTGAGGATCAGCCTGTAGAATAGAGATGGCAGATAGTGTCTTCTGGGGGCATCAGGTGGGCAGCAAAACACCCCTCGTGAGGCTCCTGCCCACCTAACCCAGCAAGCTCACTCCTTGAGTCCCAGCCGGTCCACCTTTCCCCTCCCTGGACTTACACTTCAACTGTTTGTAGGTACAATTCAGCCAAGAAGGACAATGACTTCATCTATCATGAAGCTGTCCCTGCGCTGGACACCCTGCAGTCAGTGAAAGGTAAGGCAGGCCAAACCCGGGCACGTCCATCCCTCTGCTGCTGCCCGCAGCTCTGCAAAACCACGCCATGATTGGTGCATAAAGCTTCAGCCCCGTGCAGTCCGGGCTCCGGGCTGGAGTGAGGGGGTGGTGGTCAGAGAGTGGGGAAGAAGCCTCTCTGAAAGGGAAGCACTTCGCGCTTTGCACAGGTATCTTGGTAATGGGCAGCGATGAGAACTCGCTGCCCCAGCAGCACAGGGGGGTTTGGTACCGGTCTCCAACCCCTTGGCACCACTGATGCTGCTCACGCCAGGGACTTCCTGCTCCCAGGGTCTCCACAGCACCTGCTGGAGGCGAACAGCTGTTGGTTGCTTTGATCTGCGTTTGGTGGTAGGTGCAGCCCAAAAAACAGCCTTGGGCACGAAGGGAAGTCCTGTGTCCTTGAATAATTTGCAGGCATCGGTGTCAGGCTGTTCTCTTCTATACTCAGGTGCCACCCTGGTGAAGGCCCTTCCCGTCAACCCCACCGACCCAGCTGTCACGGGCCCGGATATCTTTGCCAAGCTGGTGCCAATGGCCGCCCATGAGGCATCTTCGCTGTACAGGTGAGTGGAGGGGATCTCCATAGCAAGTACTTCCCGAGGCAGCCCCGGGGCATCTGTGCGCTCAGTAACGGGAGGGTGCGGATCCTGCCTCGGGGGCCAGGAAACTGGGTCCAGTGATTCCCTGCCAGAAACGTGGCGATCTCTCTCGAGCAGGGGCTTGTGGCTCTGATGAGGACGCGTCCGGCACTGAGCACGCCGAGGTGAATGGGAACTGCAGGAGGCTGAACTCACCAGAGACCTCCCCAAACAAATCAGAACCCCCTACCCCCTCCCCACCAGGGGCTGGGTCCCCAGCACCTTGTAGGGGAGCAGCCAAAACTGGACACTCGGCTGTGCCTGCCTGAAAGGGCCCTTCCAGCGTCTCCAGTCCTGAGCGTTTCTCCCTCGGCTCTCGCCTGCTCGCTTCTTCCAGCCTGGCTCTCTGGGAGCTGCTGGAACAGGGCAGTGCTGGCCCCTGGCTAGCCATAGGGCCGGCTCAGCCTGCTCCTGGAGTGCCTGAGGAAGGTTCGAGTCCTGAACAGGGTACCCAGCATAGGGCCCAGTGATTGTAAGTACCTTGGTTGGTCTGGGTGCTGAGGGGTTTTCTCTCGTCTGTCCTAGTGAGGAGAAGGCCAAGCTGCTGAGAGAAGTGATGGCGAAGATCGAGGCCAAGAATGAAGTCCTGGAGTATGTGTGCTCTGAGACTGCGCTAGAGTGTGGGGTTTTCCTCGCTGGTGTGGATGGAGTTGGTCCCTGGCCAGTGCACACCCAACAGTGCGGGGGTCTCCCATTGCATCGCTGTTCTGCGTTTCCCCATCCCAGCTGATGGGAAGTGAGCTCTGCTCCCTTCAGCCATGGCCCAGTGCGAGGTCACCTCTCGGCAATAGTACCTCTCCCTGACCTGGCGTGGTGGGACAGCAGGTCTCCAAGGGTGACCCAAGGCACTGAAGGAAATGGGGCAGGCAATTCGGTACATGCTGCCCTTTCCTGAGTCAGTACTGAGCCAGTGCCCTAGAGGGCGCTGTGCTGCTGGAGCTCTCCTTTGGGAAGATCTGGAAACCAAGGCACTGGTGGACCCCACAGTTCCCATGGCCTATTCCCAATAGCTGGGGTATTAACCCTGGGTTCAGGCCCAGTTCCAATTTGGGTTATTACATTTTGTCTCCCTGGATTCACCCTGAAGTTTTGTTTGTCTGTGTGGTGCTCACCTTCCCTTCCTGTCCTGCACTGTGTCATGCGGTGTGTGCTGTCGTGCTCCTCCCCAGAGGTGGCTGCGTTTCTGTGCTGGCGGAGGTGACCATGGGTGTGCGTTCTGTAAAGCCCTTTGGGATCCTTCCAGTTTCTCATTTCTGAGAACCATGATCCCGCTTCCAAGAAGCTGGCTCCAGCGTCTGCAAAAGCTCCCATCCCCAGGGCTGTGTCTGGGAAGGGTTCTCCTGCTGCTCAGAGGGCTCTGCTTTCTGTCTACAGCCAGTTCATGGACTCCATGCAGCTGGACCCTGAGACGGTGGATAACCTGGAAATGTACAACCACATCCCCCCCATCCTGATGGAGAAATGCGCCGCGCTCAGCGTGCGGCCAGACACAGTGAAGAACCTGGTTCAGTCCATGCAGGGTAAGATCCGATGGCGTGTGTCTGGGGGAATCCCCAATGGAGGAAAGGCCAGTGAGTCATGGCAAAGGGGTCTTCCTGGGGGCTGGGGATCTGACTCCTGGGCTCTATTCTCTGCCCTGATTGACAAGCCACCTCCCGTCTCTGCCTCTGCCTCCCCCGGTATGCTGGTGAAGTTCGCTAATTTCACTGGGACAAATGAGACCATTCGCTGCACCTGCCCTAGCACTGCGCCCCAGGCGGAGCCGGCTCGGTCTCCAGTCGTGCTCCGGGGCCTTGCCCAGCCTCTCTGGAAACACCTCCAGTGTCCTAATGCCTCTGGGTCTCTGCCTCTCCAGTGCTTTCGGGAGTCTTCACCGACGTGGAGGCCTCTCTGAAGGAGATCAGGGACCTCCTGGATGATGACGAGCTGCAGGACCAGAAGCTGCAGGAGCTGCTTGGCAAGCCGGGTTCTCCTCCTAGCCCTTCCCCGGGGCTGGCTGAGGTCAGCAAAGAGTGGGCCAAGTACATGGAGGTGCACGAGAAAGCCAGTTTCACCAACACGGAGCTGCACAAAGCCATGAACCTGCACATCAGCAACCTGCGACTGCTGAGCGGGCCCTTGGAGCAGGTGCGGACTGCCCTGCCTGCGCCGGCCTTGACGGAAGGTGAGCACCCAGCGCCATGGCACCCTGAGCCTCGCCCCTCCCTCGGAGAGCTCTGGCTGGGGCTGAGCTGCGCCGGCTCGCTGGCCTGGAGGCATTAATGCTGAGATCCAGGCTATTCTCCTTCCTTGGTCTTCCCTGTCGCTGCCCCAGAAGAATGAATCTGCTCCTGCTGTGGGCCCCAAGCCAGTGCCTTCCCTCCTGGCCTTGTCCCTCCCATGCTTTGGGCTCCAGCTGGGTCCCTCTGCAGTGCTCTGCTGGTTCCCAGCCTGTGGGGTCAGATGAAGAGCAAGTGATGGGGACACAGGCTGGATCAGGAGGCAGGTTGGGTCTAGACTCCAGGTGAAATTTCTGACCTCCCGAGGCGCCGAGCTCTGGAACACAGACAGACAGACGCGCCCCAGCTCCCAGGTGGCTAGAGAGACAGCTGAGACTTGCAGTGCTGCGAGAACCTCCAGGCAACTCGGTTAAATGGTTGCAGGGGCCTAGTGTTAACTGGCCAATCAGCACTGCTGAGCATGCTGCCTGCTGCATGGCTTAGATTAATAGTGACAGGGCAAAGGATCAGATCTGTGGGTGATGGGTGGAGTGTAAAGGGCAGAATGCCTCCAGCTAATGTCACACCCTCGCTCTGGCTGAGACCCCGGAGCTGCTCCCCGGGGCGGAGTCTGATCTGACGCCAGCAGCTTGCTCGTCCTGTCTTGCTTCAGGGCTGGGTGAGCAGGCTGGGTTCGGTGGTGCCGCTCCATCACCAGTCCTCTGAATGTCAGCTGGAGACTTCCTGGGGGGCTGTAGGAGGCAGGAGGCCCGCTTGGCTTCTGGACCCACAGCGTGTCTTGAGCAAGGGCCAAATTTAGCCCTGGAGTGGGGGGTCAGGTTCCACTGGCACCAACAGGAGCGGTACCTGCCTGTCCGAGGGATTGTTTTCCCGGGGGGTGGCTGTACCTAGGTGAGCCGGGTGACGGCAGTATGGAGCCTGTACAGAGCAGGCTCCTCAGTGGCTTGGGGAGCGCCCCCAGGTGGTGACGGCTTTCTCCTTCCTCCTGCAGACGACAAGCAGGTGCTGCAGAACTTGAAGCGGATCCTGTCCAAAGTGCAGGAGATGAAGGACCAGCGGATGTCCTTGGAGCAGCAGCTCCGTGAGATGATCCAGAAGGACGACATCACCACCTCCTTAGTGACGACCGACCGCTCGGAGATGAGGGTGAGGCCCGGGGCCGAGTGCCGAGCTGCTGCCTCGCCTGGGACTGAGCTGAGCCTATTACGTTCCAAACAGACTTCAACCCCCCCAGCCACTCGCTGTTCCTCCCTGTCCCTGCCTGCCGGCCGTGGTCACATCCCCTTTGGAGAGGAGTGATCTCCTGGGCCATTTCCGCTGCTCTCCGCACTCCTAGTGTGCTAGTGTATCTGGTCAGAGCTGATGGTGGCGTCTGCGGTGCCCCCCAGTCATACAAAGGGCCTTGCTCCGCCCTGCTAGGTATCTTGTTTCTATCGTGGCCTCTTCCTGCCACTCTCAGTTGGCCCCAGCCCTCCCCGCACTCAGCTTGTGGGGTTCCCCGCTGAGCTCCCCAGCCTCGTGCTGCAGCCCGGCTCTCCCGCTGACCCTAGCGTGCTCCTCTCGCCCCTGACAGAAGCTCTTCGACGAGCAGCTGAAGAAGTACGACCAGATCAAGGTGTATCTGGAGCAGAACCTGGCGGCCCAGGAGAACGTCCTGAAGGCCTTGACGGACGCCAACGTCAAGTATGCGGCAGTGCGGAAGGTCCTGGCCGAGGTGGAGCACAAGTGAGTGGGCGGGGAGCATGGCGTCGCCTGCAGGGGGCAGTGGCGGTCGCTGCAGCAGAGTCCGCTCCTAGCATGCAGCGCTGGCCCTGTGCTGTGTAAAACGAGCCCAGCCCTCGGCCAGGGTCTGCCATCTCCCGTTCTCCGGTGGGGAATGCCCCCCAGCCAGCCCGAAGCCAGCCGCTCGCTCTGTGCGCTAGCACCTCTTGGCTGGCGCGGCGAGAGGGGTGGGGTCTGCGGGCCTCGCCAGCCCGTCCACTCTTCTTGTGCAGAGATCCACATCCCAGTTGGGCCCGTGGTGGTTGCTGCTGACTTTGCCTGCCGTGCCCATGGCGCTAACCCCAGCGCGCCCATAGGCTGCCCCCCAGCAGGCCCTAGTGTTTGTCTGCTTTGAGACTGGTTCAGCTATAAACCAGAGGGGTGGTCCCCTGGGGCTGTCAGTGGAGGAGAGGAAATCCTGGGCCCCCCACGGGCCGGGTCCCTGATTGGAATGAGCTGGTGCCATGGCTGGGGTGTAAACAAACCAACTCCAGGGGTGGGGCGCATAGAAGCCAGTGAGCCTTGCTCTCAACCCCGGCCCCCGCAATCACCCAGGTTTCCAGGACTGCTCTGTTAATATCGCCCCCCACTGCATACCCTGCATTGACTCTCCCAGGTGGAACACCACGCTGCAGACACTGGTGGCCTCCTATGAAGCCTACGAAGACCTGATGAAGAAGTCTCAGGAAGGGAAAGATTTCTATGCGGATCTGGAGAGCAAAGCAGCCAAGCTCCTGGAGAAGGCCCGAGCGGCCTGCCAAGCATCCGAAGCAAGCCGACAGCAGGTCCTGGAAAGGTAGGTCACTGCCCCCACATCCGGCCCACCTTGGGGGGTGGGTTCTGCTACTCCTTGCGTCTGCGTGGTCAGCTTGTTCGCCATGTTCATGTTTCTCTGTGGGGGGGCTGGGCATGCCGTAGCGCTGAGAACCCGAATGTTGGGGTGTTTCTTTCAGGCTCCCCCAAGTCCCCTAGCGTGGGAGGGTGACTAGGAGCGGTGCAGAGACCGAGTGGCACAGGAGAGCCCCTAACAGTGACCCGACGGGGCCTGGGGATGAAATCGGACGTGCAGGATGGATGCCTCAGCCCATCCCTTAGGGCTGCAGCTGGGTGTCAAGGGCACAGAATCCACCACTGCTGCTGGCTGACTCAGCAATAGAGCCCAAACCCCTCTCCCCTCCCTGCTCCCACAGGAGAGGCTGCAGGAGAGGCTGGAGGTACCTTCTGCCAGCGCCCATGACGCCGGCCCTTAGAGCTGGGCTGGGGGTCAGGGAGCGCAAAGCCTCTCCGTTCAAGGCACCGGCGCCAGGGGGCTGGGTTTTCCTCACGTGCCTGCTCTTGCTTTGGCAGAGAAATGAAGAAGAAGCCGCCTCCAAGGCCCACTGCTCCCAAACCGGCCCTGCAGAAGAAGGCCTCTGAGCGGGACCTGGACCTCGCAGCCGGCCTGGACGGGGCAGACCTGCAGCAGCCGGGCTCCCTCTCACTGGCCGACCTGCCGGAAGAGCTCCGGAGCCTGCCCCCCGACGTGTTGGCAGCGCATCTCACCAGGCTGCCTGCGGACGCCATGGCTGCCTTCTCCATCAACCCGGCCTTCAGCAGCGGTGGCGTGAGGCCCCCAGGCCCGGAGGCTTTCCCGGCCGGCGCCCGGACAGCCAATGCTCCGCTCCAGCGGCCAATGGCAGCCCAGCCCGGCGTTCCCTTCAACCCTGCTCAGTTCAGTGCTTCGGCGCCTCTGCCGGGACACTACTTCCCCGGCAGGCTGGCGACCCCCCCGCAAGGTGCCCCTGGGAGCCCTCTGCAAGGCCCCTTCCCCCCGCAGACCTACAGCGGGCCCCCTGTGCTGCCATCCCAGGCGATGCAGCCCCACAGACCTCCAAGTTCTGCCCCGTCGCCCAGCCCTCAGCTCTACCCGGCTGGCAGCCTGAGGAGAGGCCCTGGGCACCCCAGCCCCGCCCCTGCCCCCATTCAGCCCGGCTATGCAGGCCCCCAGGTGCCTCCCCAGAGATCCTCCCCCCAGCATGTGCCCATGCCTGGCTCTGCTCCAGCTCCTATCACCCCCAATGCCACCTACAGGATGGGGCAGCCTGTCTCCTCCTGTGGGGCGCTGCCAGGCGGCCTCCCCACAGCCATGGGCCCACCCCAGCCCCCCCGGTTCAGTGGCCAGGCCCCAGGAGGCAGCGATGGCCCTCCTCACCCCCTTGGGGTCCGCCCGGCCACCACAACTGTCGACAGCATCCAGGCGCCCATTTCCAGCTACACTGCGCCCAGGGCCGTGGGCGGGCACATGCCCCCGCGGCTCACCAGCCAGCCGCCAGGGCTCCCTCCCCAGGGCGGCTTCCTCGGCCCACCCGCCCAGTTCCCCTATGCCCAAGGCGGCGTCCAGCCATTCGGCCAGCAGCCCCAGCCCCCATTCCCAGCGGGGCCGCCCCCTCCGAGCTTCCCCCAGCAACAGTATGTGCCTCAGGCCCAGGTCCAGCCGCTGCCCATGTACCAGCCGCAGGCCCAGTTCCCGGCCCAGTTCCCTGGCCAGCATTCGGGGCTGGCGCATGTTTCTCCCCAGCCTCCCAGCCCTGCCCAGATCCATGGCCAGCTGAGAACACAGCTCTATCCGCTTCCTTCTCAGGACAACCCCCCTCACTCCTTCCCTGCAGCTATGCCCCACGGGCCTCCCCCACGGGCTCAAAGCCTCCCAGCCGCTATGCTGGCCCCGGCTCAGCAGCTCCACCCTCACCCCTCGCTGGCAGGCATGCAGCCCATGCCAGCTGGCTCCTCAGCTCAAGTGGTCTCTGCAATGTCCTACTGTCCTGCCCCTTCTGCCTGCCATCCAGGGCCCCCTACAAACCAGATGCCGCCTGGCTCCGTCATGCCACTGGCTGGTCCCCAGCCCCCATCTTCGAGTCAGTCCGGCCCTCACCATGTCCCATCTTCCCCCAGTCCCGCTCTGAGCCAGATGCAAGGCGGCGTTATTGTCCCGGGTCCTGCCATCCCTTCACCGGCGCCATCCCCCCAGCCATCCCTAGCTATCCAGCCTCCAGCCATCTTGCCTTCCTCCGTGCCTGGCGCCCCTTCCCTGCCACAGCGACCCCCCCCATCACTCACCCCCGGAGCGGCCCCGCTGGCACAGGGCCCTGCTGAGGTCCAGTTCCACCGGCAGAGCTCTTCCACAGACGATCTCCTGTCTTCAAGCCCCGAGAGCCAGCACGGGGGCTCCAAGACGGCGGTGAACCAGCCGCTGCTGCAGCCCACCAAGGCAGATGCCAAGGAGGGGCAGAAACCCAAGGCCGTTCAGCTAATCGAGAACGACCCGTACGAGAAGCCCGAGCATATCATGAGGCTGCTTTCCGAGCTGGATCGGTTCCGGGGCGTGGTGGCTAGTCTGGAGAGGCCTGTCCCCGGGAGCGTCCCCGAGCTGGACGGCATCTGGAAGGAGCTCCAGGATGCCCAGGAGAGGGATGCCCGACAGCTGTCCATCGCCATCGCCCGCTGCTACTCCATGAAAAACCGCCACCAGGACATCATGCCCTACGACAAGAACCGCATTGTTCTGCAGTCGGGCAAGGACGACTACATCAATGCCAGCAAGGTGGAGGACCTGTCCTCCTACTGCCCCACCATCATCGCCACCCAGGCCCCGTTGGTGGGGACGGCCTCCGACTTTTGGCTGATGATCTACGAGCAGAAGGTCTCCCTCCTAGTCATGCTGGTCTCGGAGCAGGAACTAGAGAAGGTAGGATCTCCAGGAGCTCCTCAGGGCAGGACATTCTCACCCGGCAGCTTCCGTGAAGGGGGGCAGGGGGGTAAAGTGGACGGTGATCAATAGTTCTCTGTGCCCACTTGCTTGAGACAAGGGAGCTGTAGGCTGGGTCTTAAGGAAAGCTTTTGAACGAACAGGGTCATTACACTCTGGATCAGGCTTCCCAGGGAGGTGGTGGGTCCCCGGCAGGGATGGTCCAGGTTTACTTGGTCCTGCCTCAGCATGGTGGGGTGGGCTTGATGACTTCTGGAGGTCCTTCCGGCCAGCCAGGGTGCCAGCCAAGGTAGGGATGGTCTCACTTGAAAGCTGAGCTCCTGGCCAGTTCTGGCTGGGTGTTGGCATGGAGCCTGCTGGTGGGCCCTCTGCGTTGCCAGTTCCTCTGAGCAATTTGTTGGTCTGTACCCCGGAGCCTGGGGCAGGACTTGTGTTCTGGCCTGGGGCCGGGAGGGCAGGGCCAGTGGCTCAGGCCCTGGCGTTGTGTTCTGGGCTGGGGCCAGGAGGTGGGGCGGTGGCTCTGGGCTAGGGGACAGGGCTCCACGCCTTGTGTTGTGCTCCTGGGCTGTGTTTGCCGCGTGCTGAGCCCGGTCTCTCGCCCCGCAGCAGAAGGTGGTGCGGTACTTCCCGCTGGAGCGGGGCCAGCCCATGGTGCAGGGCCCCATCACCTTAATCCTCACCAGCCTGAAGGTCGCCCCGACGCACGTGGAGAGGATGATCACGCTCCAGTTCCGCGACCAGAGCCTGAAGCGCACCGTCATCCACCTGCAGTTCACGGCCTGGCCGGAGCTGTATGTGCCGCAGGGCGGGGGACCTGTCTGGGGGGCTGGAGAAGGGGGTCAAGGCCCTGGGGGCTCCTGGTACACTTGTGCTGGGGGAAGAACCCAGGCGACTGGATCAGAACTTCCCACACCGGGGGGCTGGACTGCAGGTGCTCTCTTAGGGCAGAGCTTCTGTTCCCTCCCAGCCTGGCTGTGGAGCCCTGGGAGCCCAGCTGGTGCCCCCCAGGGCCCTGTGGGGTGGCACTGAGGGGAGATCTCCTCACTAGCGGCACCGTATGCCCTACCAGGCCCCTGGGGGGGAGGGGAAATCAGGCCCTGTGCCACTGGGAGGAGCGTGGCACCTCCCAGGATGGGAGTAGAAGCCCTCCCCCGCATGGCTTGGCGGGCCAGGTTCTGGCACTGGGCACGGCAGGTCCTTGCCCACTCGCCAGCAGCTCCTCCCTTCCTCCTGCAGGGGCCTGCCCGACAGCAAGGGGAACCTGCTGCGGTTCATCCAGGACGTACACGGGCACTACCTGCACCAGCGCCCCCTGCACACCCCCATCGTGGTCCACTGCAGGTAAGGCAGCCCTCCCGGGGCCGGGTTTGCCGCTCAGCCCGAGCTAGCGAGCCAGTCGCTGCAGCTGCCTGGGCCCAGCGCAAGGCCCAAAGCAGCAACCCACGCGGGCACCAGGTCTCCCCCAACAGGTGGCTCCCCTCCTGCCGGGGCATGGGAGCAGGGCAGGCGCCCTGCCCATTTGGAGCAAACCTCCCTCCCGGGCCAGAGGAGGAGCCCAGCATAGAAAGCCAGCACGTCGCTGGGAGACCGCAGGGCTGGCCCTTTCCCCAGGAGTTCCCAAGCCAGACTGCAGCCCTGCTGTGCGGGGCAGAGGACTCCCAGAGCCCCCGGCCTGTGGGGAGAGGGACCCTCTACCCACGATGCAGTGCTGGGTAAGGGGCCAGAACTTCCTGCTTGCCCGGGCTTCGGCAGGGTCCCCTGTCATGCCCCCTGGGCACTCTCTTCCCACCAGCTCTGGGGTGGGGCGCACCGGCGCCTTCTGCCTGATGTACGCGGCCGTGCAGGAGGTGGAGGCCGGGAACAGCATCCCCGACCTGGCCCGGCTGGTGAAGAGGATGCGCCAGCAGAGGAAGCACATGCTGCAGGAGAAGGTAACGAGCTGGGAGGGCGGGGGGGCCAGGCAGCGGGCGCGGGGGGGCCAGGCAGCGGGCACGGTGGTGCCCTGACGCACTTCAAAGGGCAGAGTCGGCTCTGGCCGTTCCTGGCGCCTTGGCCTTCGTCAGCTTTTGGCTCAAGGGCCTCGCCGGCTGCTTCTCTTCCAGCTGCATCTCAAGTTCTGCTATGAAGCTGTCCTCAAGCACGCCGAGCAGGTGCTGCAGAGACACGGGGTCACCACGCCAGCCCCCAGCAAAGCCCCCAGCAGTGCCGCCCAGAAGGTGGGTACCCGCGCTCCCAGGCGGTGGGCGGAGCGGGGCTCTGGAGACGCCCCCGGAGGCTCCGCTTGTCTGGCACCAGGCCGAGCAGCCTCTGCTGCGGCTCCGGGGCTGGCTCTGGCGGCTGGTCCATGCTGAGAGGAGCGGGGCAGGGCCAGCGGGCGGCGGGCTGGGCCTGTCTGAGGGAAGTGCCTGGGTCCACCTTCTCGCTTCTCTTCCAGCTGTACCTGCATCAGGACCCCCAGGACCTGGTGCTGGGCGGGGACATGCCCATCAGCTCCATCCAGGCCACTATCGCCAAGCTAAGCATCAAGCCCCCCGGTGGCAGCCCGGAGCCTCCCCCAAACTGGCAGCTGCCTGAGCCGGCAGCAGCGCCCGAAGCTGCGAGCCCAGGGGCGATTCCTGCAGCACCCGACAGTGTCGCCCAGCCCAGCCTGACGGAGCCTGTACCCCCAACCAGTGCTGAGCTGCCCCCCG
This sequence comes from Chelonia mydas, assembly GCF_015237465.2. NCBI lineage: Eukaryota > Metazoa > Chordata > Testudines > Cheloniidae > Chelonia > Chelonia mydas. The sequence continues at coordinate 258,348,117 of NC_057850.1, forward strand.
CCCACTCCGCCACCACCATGCCTGTGCCACTCCCTGAAGCCGAAAGCAGCAACCATGTAGAGGAGAGACCCAGCAGGGAGCCTTCAGCCCCAAGCCTGGCTCCTTCCTCTTCCTCGCTGGAGCTCCTGGCATCGCTGACCCCTGAGGCCTTCTCCTTGGACAGCTCCCTGAAGGGCAAGCCGCGGATGAGCAAGCAGAGCTTCCTGCAGCCCCAGAATGGGGAGGGGCTGCGGGGGCCCCGGCCTAGCGACGACCCCCTCAGCATGCTGGACCCACTGTGGACACTCAATAAAACCTGAGCCAGGGGGCCGGGCCTGGCCTGGCTCTGGGAACATGGGCATGCACAGCCCCTCCCTGGCCATGCCAGCATGCCCCTTCTGTTGCCCCTACGAGGACTGGGGGGGAGCCCCCCCAGTGTGATGGCTGGAATCTGGGGTGTTGGACTACGGACCTTGTCCCCACTCAGTCCTGGGAGGGCTGAGAAATGCACACACAGCACTACAAGCCTGCGCCACACTCAGTGCCTGGGCCCCCCTGGCAGCTAGCCCAGGGTGACCCCTGCAGCATGGAGAGCCAGCCTTCCCTTCCCTTCCCTTCCCTGCCGCTACAGCCCCTCCAGCCCAGCTGTTCTGCGGGCTAAGCCAGGGCTGCTGCTTGTCCCCAAGCACCTCCTGGCGGAGACCTGGCCTTGGTCCAGCAGAGAGAGAAGGCCCTGCTGCTGCTCCTGCCTGGGGGCTTGGGGGGGGGGGCCTGTAGTACCCCCTGCTCTTCCATTCACAGCCCCCAGGGGAAGGAGCCTCCACCCCTGCGGCCTGGAGAACGCTGGCCGCTCTCCAGGCAGGACCCCTCAGCTCGCAGCCCTTGGAAGCTCCTGCAGGAGACCCCATGGAGGGCTGCTGGCTGAGAGCCCCCTGGGAAGCCCCCACCTCTGCGGGTCCTGGGGCAGCCTTTGGCAGGGAGGGCAGGTGCTGCCGTCCCAGCAGGGGGAGGGAACATGGTGAAGCCCTAAAGCTGCCCCAGGCGCCTGCCTGGAGACACACCCGGCTCGCTGGCTGCAGCGTGGCTCCCCGCCCCTCACGGGGCCCAATTGCGCCCCCCCCCCCCCCCCTTGCGCCGGCGCTGGGGAAGAGCTGAGCAATTCCAGCCCCCCTCGGCCTCAGTCGTTCTCTCCCTTCCCCCCCTTGCATATGGCAGCAGTTTACATGAGGGTTTTAGTGCCTGGGGGGCCTTGAAACCCCCTGGACCAGGCTAAAGCCTTAATGCCCCTGCCCAGCACCGCACGGCTGGGGCAGCTGCTGGCGGCTGTGCTTACGGCACTGCGTGTGCCCAGCTGGCCATTGGCCCCGGGCACCGCTGCCATCCCTGCCCGAACCGTGCGGTGAAGCCTCCCTCAGTGCTTCTCCTGGGCCTGGGGTGCCCCCTTGGCCTGAGCCGAGCTGGGGCCTGTCTCCTGGCCTGGTTGGACAGCTGTGAGGGGCAGGGGGTTGGTACAGCGAGAGCAGGGGCTGGGCCTTGCGTTCTCAGCCCGGGGTAACCTGCAGGCCGAGGGCACCTAGAGCCGGGTAACCCCAGCCAGGGGCGGCACAAGCCCTGGGCTTGGGGTGGGCGGCTGAGGCAGGCTTACTCAGCAGGGCCCCATGTTCCAGGGGGCTTGATTTGCTGGCAGCAGGGCCGGGGAGGGTGAAAAGCCCCAAGGCCCCTGTCCCACGGGGAGGAGGGGGGAATACGCAGCGCACGACAGTAGATTGATGATGGGTCGTTCCTTGTCTGCAGTCGCTTTGATTCTCTGCACCTTGCCCCGAGCTCTCCAGCCGCTGGGCGTGGAGGGGCACAGGCCGCGCATGGAAGTGGAGTCAATGTCCACCCCCTGGGGCTGTCCTACAGAGCCAGCGACTGTCTCGGGGGGGCAGGCAACATCCCAGCCGCTGGGTTGGCCTCTCCTGGGCCTAGGAGCGGGTGGCCCGCTGCTGCCTGGGGAGAAGGGCTTGTTCTGTGTTAAGCTGTGGGGCTGACAGAAGCAGGAGACCTGGTCAGCCATGTCCTTAGCAAGCCCTGGGAGCACCCATTGCTGCGGGGGTTGGGGTGGGACCTCGATTGCTTCGGTAACTAGTTTCCCCCTGGGTCTGGCCTGCATCTCATACTGTACAGCCCCCCAGGCTTCAGCGCTGGGCCCTGGCTGGGTGCTGCTGCGTCTGCCTCCGGCGGCCTGGGCAGAAATGGACACGGGGCACAGCCCCTGCTGGCGCGCTCGGTTCCTCTGCTTTTGTACAAATGTAACATTGTCCGTCTCCACGTTCTGATCTGACTCTGTAATTAGAACTGACTTTTTCAGCTCTTTGCTACTCCAATAAATGGATGATTTGCTCTGGGCCGCAGGGGCGTTGTGGACCTGAATTAAACCCTGCTGGAGATGGGGGGGTGGGGGAATCCTGTGCCATGGCCAAGCTGGGAAATGGCTGTGGCATGGAACCCCTCCCCACTTTCCTGTTGGACTGCCTGCACGGGCTTTTCTAGCCCAAGGGGGCTGGAGTCTGAGCTCACCTCTCCAGGGGCTTCCCCCAGGGACCTGGCAGGGAAGCTGCCACAGCGTGTGCTGGGCCTGTTCTGGGAGCAGCCTGCTGGGGGGCTGGCAGGCTTTCGGAAGTGCTAAATCACCCGCTCCCCAGAGCCCAGCTGCAGACGGACTGAAGCAATGGGGCTCGTCCATGTGCAGTGCAGTCCTGCAGCTGGGTCTTGGGTCTCCCAGAGCTGCCGTGCTGAGGGGAGAGGCCCTGGGGATTAGAATCCCAGCGCCTTTATTTCCCTCTCACGGTTCACGCGAGGTACTTAGACCCCATCCAGCCCCACTTGCCCAGATAGACGTGGTGGGAACTAGGTAAAGCATCTGGTTGGGGTGCACCAGAGCCGTCCTGCTCATGCCGGCGTGACTGTGTTTTCTGCAGGGCTAGCAGGTGTGTGGTAAATAGCAGGGTCTCGTCAGCGTATTCAACAAGAACTGGAAAAGGGGGGGCGCTCAGTGAGGTGGCAAAATTTGCAGTGGATACAAGATTATTCAAGATAAAGTCCAAAGCTGGCAGGAGTGTTACAAAGAGCTGGCATGGTCCTGGGTGACAAAATGGCAGCTGAAATTCCACGCTGATAGAGGCAAAGTAGTGCACATCGGCAAACAGTCCCGACGATGGCTGGAACAGATGGGCTCTAAATCAGCCGTTACCACTCAAGAAAAGGCCGGTGGTGTCAGCAGGGATCGTTCTTGGAGAACAATGTGGAAAGAGCTAATAAAGCCAGACAATATACTACCCCCACTATAACTCCGTGGTACGCCCACCCCTTGAATACTGGGTGCCATGCTGGTTGCCACAGCTCAGATCCCGTAGCATTCAAAAGGGGCCAGCGCAACAAAGCTGACTAGGGGCGTGGACCAGCTCCCTTAGCAGGTGCGATTACAAAACCTGGTCTTGGTCAGCTTATAGACGTGCCCACTAAGGGGAGACATGACAGAGGTCTATAACGTCATGATGGGTGTGGAGAAAGTGGTTAGGGAAGTGTTATTTACCCCTTCACGTAACTCAAGCATCAGGGGGTCCCCCAATTAAATTAATAGGCAGCAGGTTTAAAACAAACAAAAGGAAGCACTTCATGCAACAGGCAGGGAACCTGTGGAACTCCTTGCCAGGGGATGGTGTGAAGGCCAAAACAACACTAATGCTTAAGAAACAATGAGCAGGCCATGGAGGCTAGGTCAGGTCCATTGACGGCTATCAGCCACAATGATCAGGGCTACAACCCCATGGTCTGGGTGTTCTAAGGCTCTGCCTGCCAGAAGTAGCTGGCCCATTGGGCTGCCCCAGGATGGCTGTTCTTATGAGTAAAAGCCTATGTCAAAAGGCGGCCCACGGGACTCTGCTAATCTGTAGTGATGGGGCCCTTGTCTAGTCACCTAGGAGGTGCCATCGCAGCAGCACAGGGCACAAGGCCAGGCGCTCATCCAGCACCCCTGGGTCCTACCCCAGTCCCTCTGCCGTGTTGGCAGGGCGGTGGCACTGAGCTAGTGCAAGTGCAGTAACTCATGGGACCCATTGCAGTGGCGATTCCCTGCGTGTTGGGCTGCCCATGGCGTGGGCTGGTGCCTCAGCCCTCAGAGCCAGCCTCTGGCCATACTTTGCACACGGGCAAAGCTGTAGCTACATGTCTCACCAGCAGAGAGCGGCTCCCTACCAGGCCCCAGGAAGCATGGTGCTGCGTGTGCCCCTGGCACAGTGCAGAAGCCGGCGCTGTCAGCCGGCCGCAGGGAGCAGGCAGAGGCACAGGGTTTTGGTTAGTTTGGTTTAATGTGTCTTTGTACAGGTTATAAAACACAATCTGGTACAAAAAAGCTTCCACTGTACAGTACAAAGCGTACAGCAGGGCTAAGGCCACCCGAGGCAGGACAGACACAGCCAGGGCATCAGCGAGTGAGCACACGGCCCAGGGGCTCAGGAGCAGGACCCCCCCCCAAGCTGCTTGCAGCAGTGGCTGGACTTTCAGGGGCCAGCCCACTCCCATACTGCAGATCCCACCAGAGCCACAGCCTTGTCTGGGCCCTCAGCTCACCTGCCCCACTGCTGAGGCAGGCGAGAGATTAGTTCTCAGCAGGACTCAACCTTGGGGCTCATAAGGTCTGGGCCATCCAGTGGGTCTCTACAGGCACAGAATTACATCACACATGAACAGGCACTCGAGCAGCACGTCCTGCTGTCAGTGAAACATGTAGATTGAAATAAACCCTTTGGGCTCCTTACCTCTAGGGCTTCCCCCAGCTACTGGCCAATGGCCTCACAAGGACTGGCCACATGGCTTGCCAAGCCTGGTTTCCCCCCACACAGCTTCCCATTCCCTTCCTCCAGCGCAAGGTGTTCACACACTGTGGTCACCACAGGCCAGGCTTTCACCAGAGCAGACACTAGACTGGCGAGCAAGCCAGGAGACGGCCCTGGGGAACCCCTCTGCCACCCCAGCACTGGTACTGAGGATGGAAGTGGTGCCTGTTCCCCTGCACTTGGCTCCGTGGCCTGGGCAGGTGCCTTCTCCCATGCCCAGGGAAACCAGCTTGGGTGCTGGAGACTCCTGTATACATGCCTGAGGCAGGTTCAGGCTCCTTGGGGCTGGTGCTTTTTCCAGGGCTCGAGGTGCGCGCCGGGGCGGGGGGGGAATGCCAGAATGGGAACGCGGATGACGACAACACAGACCTCAGCTTGTGCCATAGGCTCATTTCCTCAATGACATGATCAGGCCAGAGCTGGGCTCCCAGCACCACGGGTCCCATGCGGGAGACTGACCATGCGGGAGTGCCCTGCTTGGTCCCACTGCACGTGCTGGCTGTTGGACCTGCAGCCATGCTCCCGGTGTCATCTCCCCTGGAGAGGGCTTCACAGCCCGTCTGGTGTCTGCATGGAGGGGACCTGCCTGTGGGGTCAGGAAATCTCAATGGCTGGCCCCCAAGCAGGTGCCGATGGTGCAGCCTCCCTCCTCCAGAATCCAACAAAGCCAACCACTTAGTTGGGGGGTGAGTGGGGGCAGAGGTTTCCAAGAGCCAGTTCCCAGCCTCTGTGTGCATGTCCTGCCCCATGCACGCTTCTTTATTGTGCCAGCAGCCAGAGGGTTCAGCTGCCCCCCTGCTCATGCCAGGGCTCTGCTCTGGGCTGCTCTGGAACCAGGCTCCTGGTGCCCCAGAGCAGCAGGGAGCTGCCGGCATTTGCTGCAGTTGAGGCAGCACTGGCCACGGGCTACAGGCCGCCCGCGGCTCATCCACCATAATAAATAAGTATATACAGCATAGCAATAAATAGGGCACGTGATGTGGGTGTACAGGGCTCTCTGGGGCAGGGCTGAGGGCAGAGCCCAACACACCCTTCTCATTCTGAGGCAGGGAGACAGAGCCCAGTGCTAACGCAGGGGAGCTGGCGGTCAGCTTCTGCTTTCGCCCGCTGCCCAATCAGCCACCAGCGCTGCCCCAGCCCCCCTTCTGTGACCAAGCGAGTGCAGGAGCTGGTTAATGGTGCCTGATTGAGCTACAGCAGCCAGTAAATTAACACACACACCCCTCCTGCCCACAGCCCGTCCTGCACGCTGTCACAGCCCAAGCCAGGTGAGCAGGGGATCCCCCCAGGGCCAGCGAGCCCCTGCCCACAGATGGCAGCTCTGGCCCCGGCACCCCTCCCTGGGCAGGGCCTGCACCTGCAAGCAGTGCTGGGGAAGCACAGGGGCGGTGGGCATTGAATGCCAGCCAGGACACAAGGGGGGGCTGAGGCCCATCCCCCTCTAGGATCTAGGCTGCCCTTATTCACTGCAGGGAAATGCCTGTTGGCCATGGGCAGGATTTCATTTGAACCAGGGCCCGCCTTACAGGGACACGCTGTAACATACGCGGCCCCTGCCCTGCCCTTCAGGGCACAGGCCTTGCTGGTAGAGGGAACCAGGGCCTGGCACCTGTGTCTGTACAGCACCTTGCACAGTGGGGCTATGGCCACCCTAATAGCAATGCCGGCATGGACTCCCTCTCCTCACACTGGAGGGCCCCGTGGCTGACCTGGGCAACGCCCCCCCCCCACCCCCCCCAAGCACTGGGCTACACTCTCCAGGCTTTCCAGTCTCCAGGGGGCAGGGCAGGGTTAACCTGCTTCACAGCTACAGAAACATCCCACAGAGAGCCCCAGGCCCCTGCTGGAGGCAGCAGCCAAGCCAGGTGTTGGACACAGCAGGGCCAGGCTCCCCGTCCTGCAATCAGACCACTAGGCTCCCCCCCCCCACCCCGCCCGCAGCCCCCTCCCCAGCTGTAGCAGGAGTTCCCCTCTCTACCGTCTCAGCCCCATGGGCACTGGGCCCCCATGCTCCCCAAGCCCATAGCACTGCACATACCAGGCTCTGTTAAGCCCCATCCCACAGACTGCTCCTCGGTTTTCTGGCCACCTGCAGTGCAACGCAGCCAAGGATGTGCCGGGGCTGCTGGCACTCAGCGCCGAGCACCAGACACACATCCCCCACTGCGGCAGCTGGTAGCTCCCCCAGGGCATCCCTCCAGCTGGTGACAGCACCAGCTTCCTGCCCCACGGGGGACTGCAGATCTATGAGCTGGGTCCCATCCCCACTGAGCTCAGCCGCAGCCCCAAGGGAAGAACTGACCTGCGGAGCAAGAGCAGGGCGGGAGGATGCCTTGGGTGGGGGGACACAGGCAGAGCAGGGCTCTGCCCCACCCAGGCAGCTGCAGGGGGAGCGCCTGGGATCCAAGGAGCTGGGGACGGGGAGGAAGGGATGGAGAAGCAGGCTCTCTCCTGGGAACCCCCCTGGAGCTCCTGCCCTGTCCTCCCACCCTAGGCGCCAACCAATCAGAACTCAGATACGGTGGCCCGCAGGGCCCAGCTCCACCCCTCAGTCCAGTTTCTCCAGCACCGAGGGCACGTAGACCAGACTGAGTTCGCTGCCGAAGTTGCAGACGATGGCGGCGTTCTCCAACACCAGGATCTGCCGGGCCGGCTGCGACTCGTTGCTCTTCCCCAAATAGACGGTCTGCAGCAGGTCGCCGTAGCCGATGTCCCAGAAGGAGACGCAGCCCTGGCCTCCCGTCACCAGCAGGTTGTCGGAGATCACCCCCAGGCTAGCCCCGCACCCCAGGTCCTGCGCCGGGAACAGAGGGGAGAGCATCAGAGACAGCGCCTGCCAGCCAGGGACAGCTGGTCTCAGGGAGAGAAAGGTGCTGGATTGAGCCCTGGGGCCACGGGTCCAGGACAGGCCCAGCCATCCCCATCAGTGCATCCCCCTGCGCTGGAGGGGCCACCTCCAGGGATGAGTGTCCACGTGCCCATGGCCTCTCGGCTGCCACTGCCGGACACACCTTTGTCAGGCCCAGGGCTGGGCCCAGCTGCCCCGTCCTACAGGCTAAGCGCTGGAGCAGCAGGGGGCGCTGCAGGCAGGGCTGAAGGGCAGTGGGGGAGCTGGGGGAGCCTGGTCGGGGATTCAGCAACTGGCCTGAGACCCGACCTCAGTGTTCTGCCCTGCCGGCCTCCCCATGGGGCCTCGAGCAGGTCCCTTGGTCCAGCTCCACAAGGCTGATTTCCATCTGTTCATCCTAGTCTGGTCTTAGCTCTCCTCTGCCCAATGGGGGGAAATGCCCTGCCTCGGGGGGCGGGGGAGGGGACATGACTCATTTCAGCACCTGGGATTCTGCTGCGGACAGCAGGGTCCAGGCTCTCCATAGCCGACTCCATGCACCTCCACTCCCCGCCTTGGGGCAGGTCCTGCCCTGCCCGCACGGCTCCTCAGCCCCTACCTCCCGCACCCCGCTGGCTGGCAAATGCTGTCGGAGCTGGGGCAGTGAGGGGCCTGAGCCAGGCTAGGCAGGTGCGGCTGGCCTGGATACTCCCAGCTCCTGTCAGAGCTTGCGCAGCCTCTGCCTTGGAACAAGGAAGCCCCCGCAGCGATCTGACCACGGAACTAACCCCACCCCCAGCAGACACACACCCCACAAAGGTCCCCATGGATCAGGGGCGTCTGCAGCTCCCGGCTGGGCCTGGGCCCTGCACCTGCCTGCTGAATGGAATAGAGTTTGATCCCGGAGCTTCGGTCCCAGATGCTGATCACGTCATCCAAGCCACTGCTGATCACGCAGGAGGTGGTGCAGGTCAGCGAGGTGACATCCCCGCGGTGGGCGTACATGTGACTGACCCTGCTTCCTGTCAGCACATCCCAAAGGCAGATAGCGCCATCCTGGCCCCCGCTCGCTAGCCCCATTGTCTGCAAGGACATGGGCCAAGAGACTGAGCAGTGATCCCTGGGGTGGCCCTCCCCTTTGTCCGTCCCCTGGTACTGCAGGGGGCACTGCAGCACGGCTCGCACGCAGTCCTACCCAGGACAACGGGGTTCCCATCCAGGCGCCTCCCAGTGCTCCGAGCAACACCCTCCCCTAGGCTTTGAAGAGCCATGGTCTCTGTGGCTAGGCCCGTAACGCATACTGCTGGGGCAAGGCTGGCATCTGGCACATTCCCCTTACTGCCTACAGGTCAGAGGAGGACCGGGCCAGCAGAGGGGGACAGAGGGGCTCCCGTTTGTTACTGTGGGGTTGCAAAGCACACCGTCTGTTGTTAAAGCCAGGTTTGCAGCAAGTCACCGTGCCAGGCCTCCAGCAGACAGCTCCGGCCCGGACGGGCTGCAGAGGGCTTGGCACGGTGTCCAGCCTGTGCCCATTCCCACACTCGGCAGTCCTGGGTGTGCTCCCAGGGAGATAAGCCCAGCTAAACAGTCTGCCCCCTTTGGTGAAGGCCAGCTCCCGTCGGGGCAGAACTTCCCGCAGCAGGGTAGAAAAGGCACCACTGGGCCAAACTCATCTTGATGTGACTCTCTGATGTCAGAGCCGCTGCCTTCGTTAGCGTTACGCTGGGGATTTGTTCCCCCGCCCAGGACCCCCTCAGAGCTGCACCCCCATCACACCTGCCAGCCTGGGCACTCGGGGCCAAGCCAGCTCCCATCGGGAAGGGCAAACAACCCAGAAAGTGCCACCTGTAGGAACAGGGATCCCCTGCCTGAAGCAAGCAGTGCTCTGGCTGGGAGGGTGAACCCGACCCTCATCTCCTAGCGCGCCAGCTGGCTGCTTGCCGTAATGTAGCCCACTGAGGGGAGGCCCTGAACCCTGCCCATGCCCCAGGCTAGGCGCACAGCACTGGTCTCCCCGTTCAATGCCTCAGGGTCGTACCTGGTCTATATACACAGCTGTGATTGCTCCTGAGTGACCCTGCAGTGTAAACAAGCAGCAGGAATCTTCCAGCCGGTACACCTGCAGGGGAGTGAGAACACAGCCTGAGCCCTGCTGCTCTGGCGGGGTGGGTGGTTCAGAGACATGTACAGGGAGTGTACGTGTGCGGGCAGTGCACCGATCAAGTTGGCTTGGCAGAATGAGTCCAATCCACTGCCCTCCAGATTCCGCAGGTGGACGCTGGCATTGCCCTTCTGCCCATGGCCCCGGTCCAGGGGGGTTTGCAGGCCAGAGCACCTCGCTGACCCCCTGGGTCATGGCTCCTGCTGCGTCTATCCAGAAATGTGGCCTGGGCCATGAGAGCTGCCAGCTGCGGCTCTGCCTCTGGCCTCCCCTGGCACCCAGGTGCTGCCTGGAGAACGCTCTGCCCTTGGGGGTCACTGAGGGCGAGGGGGGACGCCAGGCTGACATCACCGCCAGGCCCTGGAGCTCCCTCCGCTGGGCGATCTCCGTGAAGACACTAGTGCACCAAGGGAGTAAGCCAAACCGGCGTGTTAACACCACGCTGCCGGTGAAACAGAGGGGGGAGATGGGGAAGGGACCTGGTGGTGAGGAAGGGGCTCCACACACGGACATGCCCTGTACACATGTACTCCCCTCCGCACATGGACATGCCCCATAACACTTGTACTCCATTCAGACACGCTCCCTACACGTGTACTCTGCTATGCAGACATGCCCCTAACATGTGTACTCCGCTCCGCACACAGACATGCCCCATACACGTGTATGCCACTCGGCACTTGGACACGCCTCGTGCACCTGCACTCCACTCCGCACACAGACACGCCCTGTACGTGTGTACTCTGCCACTGACATGCCCCCATACACATGTACTCCCCTCCGCACATGGACACACCCTGCACACGTGTACTCCGCTCCACACAGAAACGTCCCCCTGCACGTGTACGCCGATCTGCACATGAATATGCCTCGTACACGTGTACTCCACTCCGCACAGACACGACCCGTACATGTGTACTCTGCTCCACAAATGGACACGCCCCCCCCCCATGTGTACTCTGTGTCACACATGGACATGCCCCCTCATGTGTACTGTGCTCCGCACATTGACACACCCTTATGTGTACTCCTCTCCACACAAGGACATGCCCCCACACGTGTACTCCTCTCCACACACGTGTGCCTACCAACCCATCGCCTCCATGACAGACGCTCATGTGCTAACAGCCCCGCCCCATACTAACAGCCTACCCACACCTGCCCCGCCAGCCCATGGCCTGCTGGGGAGACCCACGGCAACGGAGCACTTACTTTCAGAGTATGGTCCTGGCTGCCTGTCACCAGCCGCCCGGCCGCAGCCTTCAGTGCCGTGATTGGCTTCTGATGGGCGCAGGGCACTGTGTGGGTCAGCTGGCAGATGATGAGGTCATTGCTGCTGCACATGGGGGAGGATGGGATGCTGCTCCTGCTCGGGGTTCCTGGGGGAACACACACACAGCGGGGGTGGTGGGCACTGCGGCCTTCCACGCATGGGCCAGCACGCCCAAGAGTGGCCACGGAGGGTGGGTGCCCCCATTTTGGAGGCCCAACCTGAGACGCCTGGTGTCTGACTTTCAGCACAGCCGGGCACCCATTGCTCCAGTGGAGTCCATCGGAAGCTGCAGTGCTCAGCACCTCAGAAAGGTAGGCCTGGAGACCTCCATGTGGGCCCCCAAATCAGTGGCCACTTCTGAGTAAATCTGCTGCTGGAGACCAATGCCCTGGGATTACCCAGCAGGCAGGTCCAGCACAGGGACCTGCCTGCGGGAAGGAAGGGCTGTGCCCACGACCTGTTCAGATCTTCAGCTCTCTGCATGGACTGTGCAGTACCCAGCCCCCAGCGGCTACGGTTCAGAGGCCATCCATCCCCCCACAGCTCCCCTCCCCACCAGCCCACTCCCAAGAGGAGGGAACTATCGTGCACTGGCAGGGGGCTGGGCTGGCTCGTCATCCCAGAGCAGTGGCACCTCCAGGCTCCAGCTGAGATCAGGGCCCCTGAACAAACTCCCAGGGACAGACAGGCCCTAGTCCGAAAAGCTCACAGTCTAACTGGACAAGACAGACAAAGGGTCGGAAGGGCCACAAAGGCACATGGCAGAGCTGGGAACAGAACTCGTGTCTCACGAGTCCCGCTCCAGTGCTCTGTCTGTTGGATCAGTGCCACAGACCCAGATCCTTGAAGGTACTGAGGTATCTCAGTGCCATTGAAATCAGTGGGAGTTTGGCACCTGAATTCTTTTACAGATCTGGGCCGTTTTCCCTCCCAGGCGCTCGCTCACCTCGGAACTGCAGGTGGTTGTAGGATGAATGGGTTTCTAAAGAGAAGAAATCCAAGGAGCCGTTCAGCCTGGCAGCTACAATCCTGGGAGAGAGAAATAGACAGAGGTGAGGAGAGGCCTCTTCTCTGTCCCCACAGGAGCTGGGGTGGCAGCCCTGGAGGCTGGACGACTCCAGCTGCAGATAAGGACAACACCCAGATTTCCCTGGCTCCCAGCACTCATGTGACCCAGCCACCACCTGAAGAGGGGCAGCGGGGGAGTCAGTCTCCAGGACCCAGTCTGCCAGCATGGGGACATAGTCCTGGGTGGTGGCTTTTGTGATGAGGACACTTGTCCCCTGGAAACCAGACTGAGACCAGGCCACCGAACAGCTGACAGATGGGAACAGCTCGACTGGCACCTGGCTGGGCTGGATGGGAGCTGGGGACCTAGGGAAAGGCTCTTTATACCTGTCTCCTGAACCATTCAGCACCCGGTGGAGAGGTTAAATAAGTGGAGGAGAAGAGGCTACTGGACACATGGGTACCAAGAGCTTTAGGATTGCCAACACTGCATTTCAAAAAGAAGGGAGTGTTTTCTTAGCACCCCGCCCTACCCCATCTCCTGCTATTATTAACACCACTAAGCAGGACTCAGCTGCATTTGCCAGGGGTATTTCTTGCTGCTTTTTGCAGCACTCAGCTGCTCCCGATCTTGTTGTATGGAGATGAAGAAATAAGGGACGCCCCTTGTAATGAGGGACTGTTGGCAACCCACCGCTCTCAGCCAGAGCTTCAGGGGTGCAGGCCAGAAAGGGGAGCTCACAGCTCTGTCCACCACGACCTGGAGCTGCCTGCATCACCTCCCCTGGATGCAGACAGCTGGGCTCCTGCCTTCCCAGCCTCCTCCCGGGTGAGATCCCTGGGGAGGGAGCGTCGGAGGCTGAGTCCGTTACCTGTTGTTCAGGAAGACGAGTGCTGTGATTCCGGACTGACCCTCCTCGTTACTGCACCGTAAGGTCCCCTCGATGGCATCCCACACCTGGAAGAGAGGCGTAGTTACACGGAGCTGAGGCAGAGCGGCTGGCCAGGGAGAATTTAAGCGGTTTGGAATTTAAAATGATAGTAACAATAATGCTGGCTGTGGCCAGGCCCCCTGAGAGCTGGGCCCGTGAAATCACAATAGCTGGATCCCCCAACCCATCTCAGTCCTGCCCTGCAGCACTCCCTGCTAGTCCAGTCCTGGGGCCCGGCCCCACTGCTGTTCCTGTTCGCAGCAGAGACTGATTTGTACCAGATTTTGAAGCAATCTTGTGAGGCGGCCCGGAGACAAGGTTTAGAAGTGAGTTCAGGGCACGGCTGTGCTATGCAGACTACACCAGCCCAACTACGGAGCGCAGCTGAGCTGCCGTCACCCTGCAGCATAGTTGCAGGCATGCCGATGAGCGGGTTCTTCCGTCGCTGTGGGAACACCACCTCCCGGAGCGATGGCAGCTGCACTGACGACCGACCCGTGGCTCCACGGGGGCCAGGGCGGCCCGGCTCTGCCAGTCAGCGGTGGGGATTTTTCACACCCCAAGCGATGTAGCTTTTTGACCTAACTTTAAGGGGAGCCCCGGCTGCAGTCAGTCCTTCCCGGCTCCAGTGTGGCAGAGTGGCCTGAGCTCAGTAGCATGGATGGGAAATGGAAACTCATGTAATGAGCTGTCTAGTGTGTCTGTCACCAGCCCCGCCCTGCTGCCCTCGGCTGCCAGTGTGTGTCCTAGGCCCTGTGCAGATGACAGCAGTCCCTCCAGGAGCTCCGTAGCTGCGGCCCCGGCATTGGCGCCAGAAGAGTTGGGCATGCAGGTGGCGTACCTGACTGCAGATCTGTTACTACCTGGCTCTGCAGGAGTTCTAGGAACACCCTAGTACAGCTGCCTTGTGCTCTCACTCACAGGGGCGGCACGGCAGGACCAGTGCTCTGGGACCACCAACGGCTGAATGTGGAGTGCACCCTGCTATGGCTTTCTCAGTGCCCATTCCAGGGGCAGCGAGCTCCCCACTCTTACCTCCAGCTTCCCATTGCTCCGGCCAGCCACAATGAGGTTGCCCCGCAGGTCCAGGCTCCAGACAGAGCTTTCCAAGTCACCGACCCAGGCAGAGACTGGGGAGGACTTTTCAAATCCGGCCAAAGGCTCGTCCCCTAGGCTCTTCCTGCAGGCGCTGTACCCGCCCTCCCCGGTCCCGCAGCTCAGGGCCCTGGCGCTGCCTGCCCTAGCACAGGAAGCAGCCTGCCCATGGGGGGTCGGGAAGCCGGCGAAGTTCATGCAGTTCGAAGCGCTTTGCTCCTCGTAGACCTTCTCTACCAGTCTGTCGAAGTCGTAGCCAGTGTCCTTGTGCCGGCTGCAGACTGTGCGGTGTCTGGGCTCTGGCTCCACCACCTTGTCCTGCTCCGAGAAGTTGGTGTCGATGAGTGAGGTGAGGTCTGGCTGGTCGCAGAACAGAGGGGGCTGCGGGGGGCTCAGCATCCTCTTGAGCTGGTGGCTGTTATCGAAGGGATCTTCCAGCCCGTTCTTGAGGTCTGGGCTCTGATCCCAGCTCTCCTGGTAATCAAAGATGCCGCTGCTGTCTCTACGCAACCTGAAATGCAGCAGCTGCAGGTTAGTGCTCCCTTCCGTACAGGCTGGAAACAACAGGCAACAGGTGAACTGTGACTCTGTGGAGGGGTGAAAATCACCCCTTTCCTAACAGCTGGGGCAGTGGGGTGTCCTACCAAAAACCATGAGAGTTAATTTCTTCCAGCATGCGTTTACGTGGGTTAGTGAGCAGTGATCGTGTAAGGACGGGGGAATGTTTACATGAGGTAGTGAGCACTGATTGTGTAAATAAGGTGTGTGTTTCCACAGGTTAGTGAACACTGATTTGTAAGTACAGGGGTATGTTTGCAAGGTTTAGTGAGCAGTCATTGTGTAAGAACAGGGGTGTGCTTGCACGGGTTAGCAAGCAGAGACTATTTAAGGACAGGGCATGTTTGCACAGGTCAGTGAGGAGTGAGAGTGTAAAAACAGGGGTGTGCTTGCATGGGTTAGTGATCAATGTCTGTGTAAGGACAGGGATGTGTTTGCACGAGTCAGTGAGCAGTGGCCATGTAAGAAGAGGGGTGTGTTTGCACAGGTTAGTGATCAGTGTCTGTGTAAAGACAGAGCATGCTTGCACAGGTTAGTGAACAGTGATTGTTTAAGAACAAGGGTGTGTTTTCACGGGTTAGTGAGCAGTTACTGTATAAGGACAGGGGTGTTTGCACAGGTTAGCGAGCGGTGACTGTGTAAGGACAGGGGCGTTTGCACGGGTTAGCGAGCGGTGATTGTGTAAGGTCAGGGGTATTTGCACGGGTTAGCGAGCAGTGACTGTATAAGGACAGGGGTATTTGCACGGGTTAGCGAGCAGTGACTGTATAAGGACAGGGGTGTCTGCACGGGTTAGCGAGCAGTGATTGTATAAGGTCAGGGGTATTTGCACAGGTTAGCGAGCAGTGATTGTATAAGGTCAGGGGTATTTGCACAGGTTAGCGAGCAGTGACTGTATAAGGACAGGGGTGTCTGCACGGGTTAGCGAGCGGTGATTGTGTAAGGACAGCGGTGTTTTCACAGGTTAGCGAGTGGCGACTGTGTAAGGACAGGGTCGTTTGCACGGGTTAGCAAGCAGCGATTGTATAAGGACAGGGGTATTTGCCCAGGTCAGTGAGCAGTGACTATGTAAGGACAGGGGTGTCTGCACGGGTTAGCGAGCAGTGACTGTGTAAGGACCGGGGTGTTTGCATTGGTTAGTGATCAGTGACTGTATAAGGACCAGGGTGTTTGCACAGGTTAGCGAGCAGCGATTGTATAAGGACAGGGCGTGCTTGTGCTAGTCACACAGTAGTGAACGTACCCTTGTTTGGGGATGACAGTGAGGCAGTCTCCAGTCTGAGCATCCCACACTCGGATCTGACCCACCAGGCAGCAGCTGACGAGCAGCATCCCGTCGCTGGCCAGGCACTCAATATCCTGAGGGGGGAAGAGCAGCCTAGGCTGAGTCCATGGAACCAGCAAACCCCAAAATACCTGGGAGTGCCCTGCACCCTCCCCCTGCCCTGGCAGAAGCCCCTAGCCAATAAAGCTCAGGTAGAAACAATTTGCTGGCTCAGGATCCCCAGAGCAATAGGCTCGGAGCCCAAGGACTGCGGCAGATGCCAGCTGCCTTCACTTTCAATGCAGAGGTGTGGCCTGAGGAGACAACAAGCCCCAGCATGCAATGCGGGCTGGCTGCTTGGCTCAAGACAGAGCACTGCATGCTGGGACTTGTAGTCTCAGCTCCATACTCAAGATGAAGGCAGCTGCAGGGTAAAACTCTGGAGTCTGTGTGTAGAGTGGGGTGCTGTAGTCTCCATGGGCCCCATCTGGCACCCAGGCCACATGCTGGCCTGCTGTGCTCTATGGGGCATGTCTTCCTGTGGGAAAGGTACGGAGGAAGGAGCCCTGCCGGGCCGTCCCAGCATGGAAGTCAGCGTGCTAGGAATCTAGCACATTTCTATGAAGCCCATCTGGAACATACCCACCTCCTCATACTACTGAGAACAAACCAGGACGCGCTCTGCAAGCTACTGCCAGGGGAGAGGGGCTGAACAGCCTGGCTAGTGAAGGGTGCCAGGTGTGTCAGTAAGTAGTGGAGCAGCAGTAGCCGAGGGCCCAGAGCATATCACAGACTGTGTGGGCCAAAGACATGAGGGCACATCATGCTCCATCACCCCATGGGCGGCCTGCACAGTGCCCCTGGCCCCCGTTAGCCCCACTGAGCCACATGGCTCCGTGCTACATTACATGCCCACCAGTTCTGATGTCTGCAACTTCAAGGTGGCAAAGGGGGTAAGAGATGGGTTGTGTGGGCCCCCTGCAGTGAGGTGCACTGGACACTGCATATGCCCCAGGCCAACCTACCATGAGGTGACCCCTGAGGACCAGGGGGACGATCTCGGTCTCAGGTGGGGAATAGCCGTAGTCGTCACAGGGCAGGTCCCCTCTCTTCCTCCGGCTGTGCGAGAGCCCGTTCTGCCCGTAGTTTTTGGGGCAGAACACTCTATACAGGCAGAAGAGCAGAAGAACCAGAAGGATGCCAGAGGCCAGGCCCAGAGCAGCTACCCTGATGGGAGAGAAGGATGTTAGCTCTGCCACGCCACCACCTCTGGCACACAATACTCCCAACACAGCGCTTCAGCGTGCCTCTGAGGAAACAGCTGGTCTGACCTGGACTGGTGCTTACATAAGGAGCCGGTTTAGGGCTCCCAATTTAGCTTCTTAACAAAGAGGAGAACTTCAGAGAGTCCAGCCACCTGCGGGTAGTCAGCTGGGGCAGCCGAGGGCGAAAAGCACCTGCAGCTTTTAGGAGCCGCTGCACATGCGGTCTGGGAGGCCTTTTAAACACCTGTTTACAATGTTAAAAAGGCAGACGGAATTGGGGGGGGTTAAAAAAAAAATCTTTCTCTATTGATCAAATTGTTTTAAATCAAGTGACATCCCCGAGCCTGAAAGCGTCAAGCAAATGGCTGGTATCAGTTGGTCGACTGAAATTTCTCCAAGACAAAATAGGAGATTTGCCTGAAATTGACATTTTTCCTGGGGGGAAAGTCAGTGTTGGCAGCATTTTTCAATGGGAAAATTCAGAGTGAAAAGTTTCAATAGAAAACATTAAAAAACACGTCTTTTCAACAGTTCTGAACGGAAATCTTTCAGAAACTTTACACAAAATTGTTTGCTATTCTGACCTTTTGTCCATTTTGGAATGGAAACAAACGTCGAAGTGTAAGAATTCCCTGCAGGATGGAAATTCCGATTTCCAGACAGACACGTTCTGGCCCTCCTGCCCCGAGCTCCTGCACCATATTGGACCTTGTGCCTTCATCATTCTGACAGCTGCCCCTCCAGCCATAGCTCTGAACAAGCAAAGCTGGCTCTTCAAAGTGCCTGGCTAACTGCACGTGATTATCCCACGCACATTCAGTGAACGCTTACGCACGCATGGAGTTTTACCGTCAGCCCCTCAGTGTCTAGTACAGCGTGACAAGCAGCCCCACTTTTCTTGGGGCTCAGCGCACTGGCTAACAGCTTAGGCTTCTCACTGAATCTCCCACTTGGAAGCCCTCAGCCTCTGAAGACCACAATATGGGGCATGATTAAAGTAAAACTGCCCTAGCAGAATGGAAGCACCAGGGACTTTGCAGGGCTCTTTTTGGGCCCTGACCGTAGTCTCTCCCCAAGGAGACTCTGAGCCCCCAGGCAACTAAGCTGAGTGACAGAGGCAGGGCCAAAGGGGTGGATCACGGGGGACTGTCGGCTCTCTTACTTGTAGAGCGTGACGTCCCTGTGCCCCTGCAGTTTGGGCAAGGCCTCGCCAGGCTGATCCACCGCCTCCAATTTCCCAAGGCTCGAAGGGAAGAAAGAGTGGTAGCGATCAGCCTCCTGAGGGTGGCGCACTTCTAAGGCTTCTCGTGGATTCAGGTACAAGGTGACAGGGATGGCTGGGAGGATGCTGATGTACCTGGGGAGAGTGGGGAAAGACGAGGGACCGGCTTAGGAACGGCAGGATGCAGAGATGGCAAAATCCCAAAAGATCATCTAAGTCATCCCTCCCATGGGGCCACGCCAGGGCAGGGCCACTCCGAGTATTCTCTAGGGCTTCGTCCAGGCCAGATTTAGCTATCCCAACCCCCGGGGCTTCGCTACGTGCCTAGAAGAGCATTCCAAAGTCTAATGGGGCTCAGCTTCCTCCCTGAGCTCCCCGAAGAGGGGGACAAACAGCCAGCACTGGAGCTGCTCACTGGGGGCTGCCTGGATTTCAGGGATTTTAAGGCCAGAAGGGACCAATGTGATGATCTAGTGACTGTCTGTATGGCTCAGGTCAGAGAACCTCGCCCCGGGAGCCTTGCACGGAGCCCAGTGAGCTGGCTGCACTGCAGCATGTCTGTCATTCACCCTTAGTTTGGCCTTTAATTCCAGATGGCCACAAGCGGCTCTCCGAAGGTGTACATATGGCCCCACTGCAGAGCAGCCACCTCTGGGCTGGAGGGAAGTCACCAGGCACACAGCACGCCCAACACCAGTGGGAAGGAAAGGGCGTGTTTTGGCCAAAGACAAAGCCCCATGCCACGTGCTCAGTGATGTACAGTGTCCATGCAAGGCAGACTCAGCTGTTTGAAAGGGCTGCCCAGAAGACCCACCCGAAGTGAGCTGCGTGGAGTTCGGTTTATCTGCTCCAAGGGTGAACGGCTGAGCCAAACCTGATGTGATTCTATTCTGTGTGGACTCCAAGGGCTCTGGGCACCTGGTCTGCGACCCACTTGCCTTTTGGCCAGGGTGATGTTGTAGTAACTGAAGAGGGATGGCCAGTGTCGGAAGGAGAGCTTCCTCCAGATCTCCTCATCCTCCACTCCCCATGTCACCTCCGCCTTGGTGCCAGGCTCCGGCTGCCCACTGCCTTGGCTCTCCGGTCCCTGCGCCCACGGCTGCTGATTTGCCTCCAGCCCATTCCGGGACTCTAGCCCTTCCTTCTGCTCGCGCTGCTGCTGCGTCTGGTTCTCTGACAGCTGCACGGGCTCCGAGGGGAAGACCGAGAGGGCGAGCTTGGCATCCCCAGCCGGAAGGACCCCTCCAGGAACTGGCATGGGAGGCAGTCCCGCTTCTCCCAGCGGGCTCTGCTCTGCGACCTGCGACGTGAGGTAGGTGCGGAGGCCAGCTGGATCCGTGTACACCAGGATTCCAATCCAAATCACCGTTCCAGCCTGCACCGTACAAGTGAAGAGACAAGGCTGTTTAGTACACGGCACCCTCCCCCCACCACCATAACTGTGCAGACACCAGGGCATCGGTGTGGCCAAACTTCAGCCACATCCCGCAAAGGGTACACCCCGCCCTGAGATACAGCCCTGCTTCCAGGGACTGAGGCCCATAGGCCTGGGCAGAGACTCACCCTTCAAAGAGGAACTGCAAAGATCTGCAAACCACCCACAAAAACCAGACACTTGTGCTCCACCTGACACCCCACCACCCATACATGCACAAGTGCACCCTGGGAAACCGGCTCTGAGCTGACGACAGGGCCCCCATGACGTGCTGCAGAAAATGCTTTAACTGCTAACGTAGTAAAATGCTGCTGTGCCAGCTTCCACGCTGCCCCCAGGACCTGAACTCTCCTTGGCTGGTCTGCCAGGGTTTCCGCCCTCCCCTCGCCCAACCATGCCTGAAGAGCCACCTCTGCAGAGCACCCCTCAGGTTGCAGGGTAAGTGGGAATTGTCGATCACTATCCATGTGCTATTTAGACAAACAAGAGACCACACGGCAGCTGGTCACTCCATTAAGCAGAGCCCTAGAGCAGACATGTGCAGGTAGAACATTTTCCTGGAAAATCAATTCTCTGACAGCAGCCACCCCTCTCAGGGGAGTAAAAGGACTGCCGAGAAACGAGGAGGCATGAGCATCTTTTGGGTGTCTGTTCCGTGGATGTACAGCCAGGGCAGGGCGTGCACGGCCAGAGGGGAAGTGAATCAGACAACAAACAGCACAGGGTGTACCATGATGAGCCGCTGGGCCAGCCGGGTCCTGGCAAAAAAGTAGATGACCCGCAGCCTCTTGGGCAGGCGCAGATTCCTGAAGGACGACGGCTGCAGGGTGATGGTGTGAGGGGTGGCTGGCTGCATGGCTGGCTGGCGCTCGTACCTCTGGGAGCGGCTCACTGGCTTTGCCGGGGGCATGCAGGCTTCTGCCGGCAGCCGTTTGTTCAGGTCAGCGAGCTGCCAACAGGAGAGCACATGGAGTAGAGCCGCAGAGACTAGGCCCTTCCTCGAGAGAAACTAACACACAATTAGCTGCACACACATCCGAGCCCAGGCACCGGCTGTTCTCACGCACAGCTGTGCGGTCCACAGGTGCATGCCTACATCTGAGCGCACAGTCTCACAGATACACCCACGACCACGCCTGTCCTTGGTCTCGCTATACTCATGTGATTGGAGCTGCTTACTTTCACACCCAACCGCCCTTGCTGCTGTTCCCCTGCCCTATCCACTCACCCCCACATCCGGATGCCTGGCATGCACTCCTGTCCATCCAAACCACCCTGCTCACGCTCAGTCACACAATGAAAAGCACAGGAATAAGCTGTCCTGGTCTCGCTGCCTGGCACAGCCGCAGAAAGGTTAAGCGTGAAAACCTGCCTCCCGTGCCCGTCACCTACCTCCATCCGGCGAATGTCAATGGACAACACGGTGGTGAAGAAAAACATCTGTAGGAAGAAGTCGGACACTAGGCCAACCACAGCAAAGAGGCAAAACTCCTGCAGGACACAACACGTCCATGGGTCAGCAGAGGGCTCTCTGAGCTCACGGCAAGTCTTCTAACCCCAGAGTAAGCAGCACAGCAAAGGCCTGTCTATGGCACAGCCATGAGTGTATTCTGCTGGCAATCCCTGTTATCAGTACTCTGGTTACCTTGGTGTGTGTGATGTTCGTTCTGGCGGAAGGTGCCCAGCTGATAACTCTGGAGACTGTGCAGTCATGGGAGAGGCCTAACATTCCTTGCACTGATCATCCAAAAGTCTCAAAGTACTTTGGGTAAACTGAGGCAAAATTATTTGAGTCCACAGAGCAAGGCAGTGGCAGAGCTGGGACCTAAACTCATGACCCTCGATTCCCAGTCACGTGAACTAACCACTAGATCACACTGCCCCCCAGTCAGCAGCAGTGGCAGCTTTCTTGGCACCACTCCATCAATTAGCCTCACCCCTGACCTGAAGGGGCCTCCTAGAGCAGTGATACTCAGACCTCAGTGCTTCAGGAGCCAAATTAGCAATCACCGTTCCCCAAAACAGCCACCGGAGTGTGACTCATTGTCTCATTTTACTCTAGCGCTCTGTATTCAGTCACACCATGATTTAATATCACACGCTGCAAAGAGCTGCAGGAGACACATTAAAGAGCTGCTTGCCGCTCCCGAGCCTCAGTCTGAGGATCGGTGTCCTACAGGGATGCAGGGAGTTCAGTCTCTAAGGCTAGTCAACTACTTCTACAACCAGGCCAGCTTATGCCAGCAGTGCTGGTGGTTTTGTGATGTGACCTGGCCTTAGACCTCCAACATTCATTTCACACTGTCCACCAAACAGACAATTTGCAGCCCCCAAACCCTTTCCATGGAGGTGGATGGCTTCCATGAGCTAACAGGTCTTTTCAATTTCTAACCACTATGAACCTGGCAGGATAGTGATGAAGCTGGTTTCTCAGACCCCATGCAATGCTCAGCTCTCACCAGCAGGTGTCACTGCAGGCACAAGGATTACACAAAAATTCCAACCTTTCTGATGAACGGGAAATGAACTGAGCCCTAAACCACAACAAAACAAATGTAATCAGTCACCCCAAACCCAGCACCAAGTGTCCCGCAAAGGGCTCCAAACCAAACTTTCTCCCCATAGGAAGGCATTTCGGAGGGTGACTCTTCTACCATCTGAGAACCAGACTCCTGTCAGCGTTTTCTACCACTGACAAGGGCCAGGGGACAAGGCAGGAGCATGAGTTATAGATAAAAGCCCCTGGAGACGCAGCAGAAATCCCTTGTAGAGCCTGCTGGCCGCAGCCCCTGGGAACTGCAATTTCACCCATTGTGAAGCCAGTCAGGCTGCAGCCACTCAAATGGGGGTCACCAAGAGCCACTTGTTATGGGTCCTCGGCCTGATTGGCCTCCCCGCCTCACATGCAGTGCTGGTCACGCACTGCCTCAATCCAGGCACATTGGGACGGAAAGCACCTAGTGGTAACAGGGAGAGACTGGCTCCTCCAGGCCTTCCAATCTAACCGAGAGGCTTCCCCAGCCTGCCAGGGCTGTTCTCAAACCCAAGCAACACAAACAACTGCTTGGAGCCACAGGTGGAATTGGCAATTTACAGGCCTAGTAGGCCATATGGGGGGGCGTAATTCATCACTGTATCAGCTGTCCCTTCGGACAACAAAGCCACAAGGAAAGGCATCTCCTGGCTAGATATTTCCTTCTGCTCATTCCCCAGCAGCTGGGCTGGAGATTTTGGGAGGGGCGGGACACAGGAGCACAAGGCCAAATCCACCCTCTAGCCATGGGTCCAGAAGGGAACAAAAGCCCGCCACAACCAGGGACTCCACAAAGGCTGGGCCAGCTCTGCTCTGTACAGAATTCCACATGGCACTTGGGAGCCAAGACACACCTGATCCTGGGAATGCCAGTAGTGAAAGGCTACGAACCAGGCAGACCCTGATCCTGTTCCGTCCGCAGCAAAGCTCTCATGGATTTCAGTGAGAGCAAGACTGGGCCCTCAGACTGTGACCATCAGATGTTTCACATGAGCAAGGTAGGCAGGGCACTGGCAGGAGCAGGAGGACATGGGACTACTCCCCAAAGCACCAAGGTGCATACAATGTCTCAGGGCCTGGGGTTTCTCCACAAGGCCTTCATTGGGCTGCCAGCCCCGGAGAATGGGCATCCTGCACGTCTGCAATTCCTGGGAAGAGGCTCCCACCATTGTAACTTGTACCAGAGTGCTTGCAAAATGGCTCCCTGCTTTAGGCATGGGGAGAGCAGCAGCTGGGGGGGGCAAATTCTCCTCCCCCAACTCGGATGGGCTGCCTGGGTGTGACTGAGAGGAGGCGGCCTGTCCAAATGTTTGGAGCTGATCCCAGGCCTTGGGCAGTGGGAATTCCCCTTCCCTCTGCTGCTCCTCTCTGTACCATGCAGTGCCTAGATGACTTCAGCACTGCACTGCTCCCTTGGGCAACCACGAGCAAAGGTCCCCGCCAGATTTATGCAGCCCAGCTCCCTATCGCCAGGGCTCCTTGGACTCTGTGACACAAGGGCAGCATGTTATCTCCGCTGTGTCCTTCGCTCCCAGAGACAAAGATAAGGGAGACACACACAAACCAGACTCCCGCAGAGCAGCAGCCACTTTTAGACAGCACTGCAGTGGGGCTCTCCCTAGGGAAGCCAGAGCATGCAAGTCTGCACCCCAAGAAAGACAAAACCATGTACAAAGCACAGAATGAGTGTGACCACATACCTCGTGCCCCAACCTGGCACAAGCAAAAGCCATGCTGGCAACCTGCTGGCCAAGGACACACATGGGTGTGGGGCGTAGTGGTACATTCTTCCACAACCCCACTGACATGCCCCATCTCCCACTCGTCCCATTCATCTCTTCTCTCCTTCTGTAAGAGGAGAGAAGAATGAGACGAGTGGGAGTCTAAGTGAGTCACTGGATGCTGCTAGATGGGCATGATGGGAAGAGATGACTTGGAGTCTAGACGTCATTCGCTCAAGCCAGAAATGTTGGAATTTGATTCATTGTCTTGCTGCAGCTCAGCAACCACCAGCCCTAAGCAGACCACCTGTCACGTCAAACCAAGCAAACAGCCACCTGCTGAATGCATCAAAGGCCCCAGATGAGAAGCAGGTCCGACAACAAGTCCATGACTAATGGCGTCAGTTCTATCGGAGGAATGCCACTCAACAACACAGAGAGCCGTTCACAGCCACAGCGTTAGACAAAATTCTGAGTGATACTAGGATTGGCACTGCTGCTGGCTATGACAACATATCGCTAGAGTTTCTGAAGCACCTCAGGACTTGTGCTCATCAGTGGCTAGCGCAGTTCTTCATGCGAGTAGTCAACATAGAGTGACTTCAGAAGACCTGGCCAATGTCAAACACCATTTGCTCTACTGCAACCGGGGAAAGAGCCACATAATGTTGCAAGCTATCCAACATCGGGGGAGGGATAGCTCAGTGAAACCCAGGGTTGTGAGTTCAATCCTCGAGGGGGCCATTTAGGGATCTGGGGCAAAAATTGAGGATTGCCCTGCTCTGAGCAGGAGGTTGGACAAGATGACCTCCTGAGGTCCCTTCGAACCCTGATTCTCTATGATATCCCTGTTGGTCTGTGCCTTTCAAAGTGCGGGGGCATCTCGTTCTCCAGTGCATCTCCCCAGAAGTGGAGTCAATACTCAGCATCGAGCAAGCAGGCTTTCAGAGAGGTCGAAGCACCTGTCATCAAGTGCTAGCTTTGACAACATTAATCAAAGACAGTTTTTAGAAGAACCTGAAGACAGGAGCCATATTTCTGGACGTGACAGCAGCATATATGATATGGTCTGGCACACGGGGCTCCTAGTCAAACTGTTGAGAGCACTCCCAGCATGGATAGTCAATGTCTTTGACCTCCTCCTCCACAACAAACATTTCTGAGTACACATGGGAGAGGGCGTTAGCACGTGAAAAAGACAAACCACTGGTCTATCCCAAGGCTCTGTGCTGGCACTGACACTTTTCAATCTGTACAAAAATGACCTTCTTGACCAGTTCTGCAAGTTCACAGACACAGATGACATTTGCTCAGGCATCCAAGGATAGTCATTCCCAGTACTCGAAAGCACCCACAACACTGACTTGACTAAGATGGCTGAATACTGTAATCAGTGGCATTTACAACTATTTGTGACCATGACAGTTTCAAGTGTGTTCCAAATCTTCACAACGCCAGAGCCCTCAAGAACTGAGTATCTTTCTCAATGGTCATTACTTGAACTATGAATCTCACCCACGCTACCTAGAGTAACCCTAGAGAGATCTCTCACGTTTTAACCACCTGAGGAAAACTGCAGCTACAGAGAGGTCACATAATGTTCTAAGCAAATTGGCTGGGACTTCATGGAGAGCAAATGCTCAAACTCCACGCTCATCCAGTCTAGCCCTCTGTTACTCTGCAGCAGAATACTGTGCTCTGGTCTGGCTCCATCCGTCTCATGTCAAGTTAGTAGACACACAGCTGCACTCAATCATGTGCATTGTCACTAGGATGATTCGACTGACACCAGCACCGTGCTCCCCGTGTTAAGCCACATCATTCCTCCACACGTCCGTTGGGAGGAAGCTGCAGTCAGAATGGTTGAGAAGATCCAGGCAAACCTGAGCCTACCACGACACACAGACCTCTTCAACCACCCAAGAACGTGGTTGGTGCCTGTTGTGCGCCCATATTTCTCTGCAATGTCAATATGGAGTGAAGAATGGTCTGTAGCTGATGTCAGAAACCAGTCTCATAACTAACCCCACTATGCGTGCACCCAGCTTTGCTTTGCCATGCCACTCATAAGCCCTTCAGATTTCATATGGGCCAGGGTCAATGTGCAACCAGCCTTCACAGCTGGGCCAATGAGAAGATCCCACGTGCGGCTGGGGCCAAAGACAGATAGCGCCACACATCCCTGATGACCGCCCTCTGCCCAGACTGGATGGTGGTCAGAGGGCTCTGCATTTCACTGATGAAGCTGCCACAAATTGGTTTGGCAAACTCCGCATTCAATAATAACAAGAACACCAGAGAAACAAAGGCAGGATAAATGGAACTCCAATCGTCCCTCTGGGTTCTGTTTCCATCACTTAATCATAGTCATGTGATGTTTTCATACCGTGATCATGAGGGACCAGGTTCTCACTGCATATGCTGTGCTGTGGTCAGCTCTCTTCGAGAAGACTTGGTCTGGGCTTGCATGACAGGGCTGGAGCATGGCCAGGACCCTGCAAGACCCTCTACCTCTTGAAAAAAAGTGATTCGGGGACTTAAATGACCATGAATGCTCACACCAGTGGTTCTCAAACTTATTTCATCAGGTCCCCCTTTTTTGTGTCTGCAGTCATTTACGGCTCCCCACCCCCAAACAAGTACATATACCACTACCCAGCTCTGACGGCAGAGCAGAGAGCAGCGGCTGCTGGCCAGGCACCCAGCTCTGACGGCAGAGCAGAGAGCAGCGGCTGCTGGCCAGGCACCCAGCTCTGACGGCAGAGCAGAGAGCAGTGGCTGCTGGCCAGGCACCCAGCTCTGACGGCAGAGCGGAGAGCAGCACTGCACCAGCAGCAGTACAGAAGTGAGGGTGGCAATGTGAAAAGTGATATTTGTCAATCTCTCTCTTCTCAGCAGACTTAGCGCCCCACTGCCACCCTTACTTCCACACCGCTGCCACCCCGGGGCTGACAGCTGCCTCCTGGGGAGGGATTGAGGGCAGGGGAAGGAGAGCCCATGCCCAGGCTGCCTCCCAGTGAGGGACTGGGGGCGGGGGGGAGGGGAAGAGAGCTTGAGCCCAGGCCGCCTCCCCAGTGAGGGACTGGGGTGGGGAAGGACCGCCCGAGCCTGGGTTGCCTCCTGGTGAGAGATGGGGTAGGGGGAGAAGAGCCTGAGCCTGGGTGCCAGGACTCCGGCTGTTCCCTTTATCCCTGCCTCCTGGGTGGGCACGGTCTTCTGCATGAGTCCCAGCCATCCAGGGCTGACAGCCAGAGCTCTTAAATAAAAAAACAGAACCACACAGCTCGTGCCTCCCTTGACACATTCCTGTGCCTCCCTTGTGAGGCCCACCTCATAGTCTGAGAACTACTGCTCTAGATCTTTGTTTTACATCTAATCTGAAAGACAGCTCCATCCACCAGTGCAGAGCCCCCCCAACATCGCACTGCGGCACGGGTTCAATATGGATTTCAATAGCCAACGGAAGAGTCTTACTGCTTCACTCTGGTAATACAATTCTGCCTCCTCAAAAGGGAGGCAGCATTACCTAGGGGTTAGAACAAACAACTGGGGACCTGCGTTCTATACCTAGTGCTGTCACTACATTGTTGTACAACATCAGGCATGTCACTTCACCACTCCCTGCCTCAGTTTCCCCAACAGTTAAATGAGGATGTTACACACCCCAAAGCGGCACTGTGAAATTTGATGTTTGTAAAGTGCTTTGAGAAGGCACTGGAGAAGGGCAAAACACTATACATTCTTCTGTAGTTGCAAACGGAGACAGGACTCTTCACTTCCTGTCCTAAAGTGTGGCGTGGTGCAGCTGTACAGTGTAAAACTGCTGTTGGGTTTAACCCCAGAGGTGGCTGCATTTCAATGGGGAGTGACATGTATCCTTGTGTATAGAATGCATAAAGCCCCTTGAGATCCTCTGGGAGGTGCCAAGCTTGTTACTGAAAATCAGCTACTGCCATTGTGCTTGTAGCTGAGGTTACACACCTCTTCTCCACAAAATCCTTAACCGTTCATATTGATCAACCACACACACCTGGATGGCCGGGACGAGCGTGAAATAACCAATCAGGATGATCCCAAGCTCTGTGGCCATGTTCTTCATAATAGACCAGCTCTCATTGCTCAAGCCTAGAAAACAAAACATGCTAGTGATTAGAACAGCGGACTGGTGCTCAGGACTCCTGGGTTCTAGTCTGCCTCTGCGAGTGACCTTAGAAAAGGCTCTGTCCCTCAGATTCCCTACCTGTAAAAGGGGGATAATACTCTGAGATCCTGACAGAAGGTAGCAAAGCCTTATTATTATTACTGGAGACAGGAAGTTTCTGAGATTAGAAAAAATTAATTTCCTTTACTCAGCTACGCAGAGAGACCAACCCTTGTAGTCTAGGGAACTCTGGGTCACAGCCAATCCACCAAAATATGGGCGAGCCCCTTGTTTTTGTCCATCCTCTATAAAGGGAGCACACTTTGAATAACGTGCAAGGGATCATGCTAAATTCTTCACATGGTTTTCGGCTGGTAACATGCTCAACCGTGAGTCATTCTGACTGCCTGCCAGGAGCCCAACAGCCAACCTGAACATGTATGGAGCAGCCAGCACAGACTCTTGGACTATCTCAGGATGCAATGCTCCACCTTGAGCTAAGCAGCCTGAGTGGACTGCATGCTGAGCTATGTCACCCCCAGGGGGCGTAGCACCATAGTAAAGACATGAACCTGTCCCCCATGGCGCTGCATGGCAGCCTGTAGGCAGCACTTTGACCATTTGTGCTCTGAGAGGACATGGCACCAAAGGTCCACACTAGGGGATGTTGCAGCCATCCCTGTGCCAGTGATTATTTCACAGCAGGTTACATAGCATGGAGGAACCACGGCTGTGTTCCAGGCTCCCAGTGACTAGGGGACCCCTTGATGGTCTTACAGGAACTCCTGGGCTTGACAAGCAACAAGCTGAAATGGACATTAAACCCAGAGTGCAGAACACACAGCTCCCACATAACAGCATCTCAGTCCAGGGCTGTTTCACGCCCTCTCGCAGGCCAAGAATTACAATCACTCCCCTTTGGGGCTGGAGCGAATGGGAATTTCCCCCTTGCCGAGCCGGATGGGTACCTTGTGCAATCCTCAGTTTTACTTCCAGGTCAACGGGCGTGGAGACGACCGATTTGGTGAGAACCAGCACATTCTCCAGGCCAATCACCACCACCAGGTACGGAAAAATCTCCCTAGGAAAACAAAGCCAAGCGTGAGAACCAAGGGAGCAGCCAGGCGCCCTTCAGCTTAGTCCGGGGCAAGGCTGGTTCCAAGTTCTCATTTGTTACTCCAGCAAGCTGCAGTAAGGGGCTCTCTCGCACCATGCTATTCTGGGACCAGACGAGAGGTTGTGCAGTGTCTGGTTCAGACAAGTGGTAACATTTCGGCAATGCTGACTGTGTTACTACAGACTGGCCATCACGTGCCATCCTTACGTTAGATTTAAGCTTGCCAGGGCAGGGACAGTGCCCTTCTGGGTGTCTGTACAGCGCTAGCACAGGGGGCCCTCGGCCAGGGTCCAAGCTTTGAGCACTGCGGCAAAAGCTAACCATAAACAGCCAGTAAACGAAAATTAGCAAGTTGGGGAGGAGTCAGAGCCAGGCGCCAACACAAACCCCACTGATGAACCCCAGGGAATCCTTACACTACCCAAACCAAACCACTGCAGAGAGAGTCAGGGGATATATATATGGGGGGGGGGGGGGGGGGGGGGGGAGGGGAGGGAGGATGGAGAAGGGGCAGGCGCCCATGGGTAGCGGGTTCCTCACCATACAGCTGCTACTACAAAGACTCAGCTCTGCTACAATCGTAGACACTGGGGGGGAACTCCCCCAAAGGATGCCTGATGCCTGGAGCGAGCCTGTGCTGAGAGCGCAGGGGGAAGCCTTGTCTGTGCAGGACACTGCAATGCAGATGGAGGCCGACGGAAGAGGACAGCTGCCTGGCCTTTCGTACAGTAGGGAGGGTCAAAGGAGGGGAGTGCCAGCTGGACGGGCACTGAAGGCCCAGCAGTGGGGTTTCCTAACACCGACCTTCCCGCCGCTGAAACGAAATCCCTTCTGCCTGTCTGAGGTCAGGCTGCGGTGATCAGCGAGTGCTGCTGACTCCCATGGCCCTGGAGACTGAAGCCCTCTGATCACAGACCAGCTGGAGCCTGCGCTGCCCCGATTTGCTCTGCCCTGCCCCTGCACTGGAGGGGTCATGTCATACCTGGGCCTCCTTAGCCTGTCAGCTAGCCCGCTGGGGGGATAGGTTTGCAGTGACATGGACACCCAGAGCTCCCCACTCCTTTCCCACAGTGAGTGCTGGCCTTTGGTCACTGGCCAGGTGTGGAACTAGTCACCTAGATTGAAAAGCTCCATGGCCCATGAGCCCATTAGTCCCCCTTGCAGCCTTTCTAAAGGCCAATAACATCATGAAACTCCAGTGCCCTGACCCAGCTCCAGCGTGAGCAATTACAATCTGCCTGTCTAGTGAGGAGAGACATCAGCCTCTGGGAAGATTTCCCTCTTCCCCTCCGCGTCAGGGTACCTAAACAGCTACCACCGTGGGCTGGGATCAGATGGGGCAGCGCAAGGAACCAGTGAGACAAGACTGATGACTGTGAGTGTTGCTACACAACTGCAGCCTATCCACTCTCAAGTCGCATCCCGGCAGAGGAGAGTTCTGAGGCCTGGCTTGAAGGAGGACAATGAGTTCGTTTTTCCAAAACAACAAGACTTTCCCTGGCCCCTGCTGGGGCTCCCGTCACCCCTCCCTCCTACTGCCACTATTCTCTGGGCTGCTCACAGCAGCTGCGCTGGCTCTGTTCAGGGGAAGCAAACAGCTGCTCCAAGCATAGGGCCAGTACCCAGGATTTGCTGAGCATGGCAGGTTCCAGCTACCTCTCTGCCACCACCAGCCAGAGTCATTCACAGACATCGACCTCTCCCGTGGGGGCGCCGAAATCCGTGCCCCAAAGGTGACCACTGCACTACGAGCACTGGGCTTGTGTGGCACAGAAAGGGGTGGGCAGGAGAGGGAGCCAAGACGGAAACTCTTCTCCATGGCGAAGCAGCAGCAGGCAGGATGGCTAAGTGATGGGGCTGGAGGCAAAGCAATCCAGGTGGCTGCCTTTGCTGCTGCCTGTGTTGAGCCCTAAGGACCAAAGGCTGCCCTCGGTTACCCGCAAGCAGCTGCCACTGGCTTCAGCAGGAGCCACACACGTGTAACTGAGGGCAGAGCAGCTTTCTCCTGTCGTCATCCTCTCCCCTGCAAGGTCAAACGCTGCGTTTAGGGAACCGACGAGTCTGGCACCGACGGCAGCTCTGCTTTCTCACCCGAACTGATCCATTAAACAAACATGGCAAGATGAAGCTGCACTGGCTCCTTTTCCAAACAAGAGCAAAGCCACAACCCTCTCCCCGGGCTGCCGGCGGCGCTGGCTGCTCTCGCTCAAGCTGCCAGCGAATGGGAGTGGGCAAGTGTGGCGACTGAGCTCCCAAGTAGCAGTGGGGTGATCCAAAGGGCCCCAGCCCACTGGCCAATGCGTTCTGCCAGGGGAGGGGGACGTTGCACTCACACCAGATCAGCTGAGAGAGCCGCAGGGGCATGTCTGTAGCGTGAAGGTCACGGTGTGGGAATCACACAGGCACTGGCTAATGCCCTCTCAATGGTTGCATAAGAAAGTGATGCAAGTATTAAATGGGGGGAAGGGGGAGGGAGAAGGGTGCAGGGTTCTCCATAACCTGCTATCTATTGTGACATAGCTACCCAGAGAGAGAGAGAGAGAGAGAGAGAGGGAGGGGCGGGGGGATCGTATAACACATTTCCTCTAGTGCGTTCTCCCCTCCCACTTTGTCCACAACCCCAATGCAGAACCACAGCCCCCACTGCAAGCTGCACCTCCATTCTGCAGCCAGGCCCCCTTGATTCCTTGACTTTAGCAAAGCTTTTGACACGGTCTTCCACAGTATTCTTGTCAGCAAGTTAAAGAAGTATGGGCTGGATGAATGGACTATAACGTGGACAGAAAGTTGGCTAGATTGTCGGGCTCAACGGGTAGTGATCAATGGCTCCATGTCTAGTTGGCAGCCGGTATCAAGTGGAGTGCCCCAAGGGTCGGTCCTGGGGCCAGTTTTGTTCAATATCTTCATAAATGATCTGGAGGATGGTGTGGATTGCACCCTCAGCAAGTTTGCAGAGGACACTAAACTGGGAGGAGCGGTAGATACGCTGGAGGGTAGGTATAGGATACAGAGGGACCTAGACAAATTAGAGGATTGGGCCAAAAGAAATCTGATGAGCTTCAACAAGGACAAGAATCCCATGCACCGCTACAGACTAGGGACCGAATGGCTAGGCAGCAGTTCGGCAGAAAAGGACCTAGGGGTTACAGTGGACGAGAAGCTGGATATGAGTCAACAGTGTGCCCTTGTTGCCAAGAAGGCCAATGACATTTTGGGATGTATAAGTAGGGGCATTGCCAGCAGATCGAGGGACGTGATCGTTCCTCTCGATTCGACATTGGTGAGGCCTCATCTGGTGTACTGTGTCCAGTTTGGGCCCCACACTACAAGAAGGATGTGGAAAAATTGGAAAGAATCCAGCGGAGGGCAATAAAAATGATTAGGGGTCTGGAACACATGACTTATGAGGAGAGGCTGAGGGAACTGGGATTGTTTAGTCTGCAGAAGAGAAGAATGAGGGGGGATTTGATAGCTGCTTTCAACTACCTGAAAGGGGGTTCCAAAGAGGATGGATCTAGACTATTCTCAGTGGTAGCTGATGACAGAACAAGGAGTAATGGTCTCAAGTTGCAGTGGGGGAGGTTTAGGTTGGATATTAGGAAAAACTTTTTCACTAGGAGGGTGGTGAAGCACTGGAATGCGTTACCTAGGGAGGTGGTGGAATCTGGTTCCTTTGAGGTTTTTAAGGTCAGGCTTGACAAAGCCCTGGCTGGGATAATTTAGTTGGGGATTGGTCCTGCTTTGAGCAGGGGGTTGGACTAGATGACCTCCTGAGGTCCCTTCCAACCCCGATATCCTATGATTCTGTGGCACCCGAGGCTGGAAACTGGGGGGTAGCTCCCTTTGAAACACGAAAGTGCAGGTTTTATTGCATTCTTTAGGAAAGCGGAGGAGGCACTCAACTCCTGCGTTATTGAGCTCCCCAGGGAATCCCTTTTACTCTATCCTGGCCCCACTTTTGCCATTTCTCAGTGTGCTGCTGCATTTTGCATCAACACCACATAACTCCGTCACAGAAGCTGCCAAGGGGAAGCAGAAGGTTGTAGCAGTTGAGTAGGGATAGCTGGGACTTCGCCCACCTGGAAAGCCTTGGGACGCAGTATAGTATGATGGGAGAAACACATCAGCTGGGTGTTTCTGCTAAAAGGATCAGCAGTCAAACAGCAAACACTGGCAATATTTAACAGTTACCATCTTTCAGCACGTCAGAGTCAACAACGAATTGAAATGAACTGGGCACTTCACAGCTCTCAGAGCCTTGTTCCAAGCTGCCTGCAGATTTCCCTGCCTCAGTTCAATTCGGGTCATGCTTTTCTGGTTATCTTCACACCATGAGGGCTAGAACTATCTTTTGTTTAATTAAAGCTCTGATTCTAGAGCAGACACTGTGGCTGGAGGTGGATTCTGTGGCAAATTCCATGTCTGAAGAATCACAAACTATAAGGGAGAGGGAAAAGGGCAGGAAAACAGCTGTGTTATCACCTTCTCTGTTAATGTTTGTAACTTGACCAGGAGAAAAGTTAATCTGAATTGTCACAGATCCCTAAAACATCTCCTCAAGCCTGCTATATAGCCTCCTCTGGATGCCCTGGGAGGCTAGAGACGGCTGTCTCTTTAGAAGTCTGCAGTCACACCACCTCGGGCTGTGGTCTTGACAGATCTCTCAAGCTAAGCTGGGCCAGTACTGGGACAGGAGACTTCCCAGGAGGACACCGACTGGAAATGCTCCTGGGGATTCAGTAGGGGGCACTCATTCCTCAGACGCTGGACTAGACACTTACCCCAGCCTGTTGTTACTGATACTGGTTTCAGATAAGGCCCAGACCCTCGCCATTCATGGTTTGTCTTAAAGATCTCAGAGCATTATTTTTCTTTCCAACAAACATGTTAGCCCTGGTACCCTGGCCTAATGCAAACTCAAGCGATTCTATTTCGCCTGCCTGCAGTCCCTTTGTCGTTTCAGCTGGACATAGTACTCTCTTCACTTTCTGGCCACAACTGCCATGTAGAAACTGCATTTCACTGGGGAAACAAATACACATACCCAGAGATCACTTCTGGGCAACTTCCTGTTGAAAGAGACCATCTCAAGAATCCTCCAGTCCAACAAGTACAGCTCGGCTCCATCTTTATTAAAAGACCCTGCCATTAACCAACCAAATTTTGTCAGTCTCTGGCACTGGCCACTGTCGGAAGACAGGAGACTGGGCTAGATGGACCTTTGGTCTGACTCAGTATGGCCGTTCTTATGTAATCCTAGGATCTACGTACTGCCCTCCAAACAGCATGCTTAATGAGGGTACCGTACAAAACCAAAGCGCGAGAGACCTGACATAAGAAAAGGCTCTACTAAAACCCTCCCCTATAGTAACCCTGCTGCAGAAACAGGTCAAGTGAAAGCTTGAGCAAACAGACAGGGCTGACATGGCATCCTAAAGCTGGCCAAACACAAGCTCCGACACACTGCCAGAGGGTGCACGTTCCATCGAGGACACCTCGCCACCAGGCCTGGAAAGCTACCCCTCATGATCGGCAGGAAGAGAACCCCACCAGATGGTAAGGGTGCAAAGGGACACAGGGAGAGAGGTGATCTCTCAGGTAGCTGGCTCTCAACCCTCCCCTGGCCTATCAGCACCACTTCCATCTCATCCAGACCAAACCACCTGGCTCCCACCACGTCCCCACCTCTGACAGGTGCTGGGAAAGGAGAGACCAGAGCGTCAGTGCTTGATGAAAGGAAGAGAGATCCTACTGCCTTTCAAATACTGAAGGGTCTAAATGCCTCACGATCTCCCCCTGCAGCCCTATGCACATGGGAGACAAGATGCAGCCCTGTGGGACCCCTCCCTGTGAGAGCCTTTGCAGAGAGAGGGAGCTGCCACCAGACCTAACAAAATGGGTTACGTGTCCCCCACAGGAAGACCCCATCCTCCATCCCTCGCAGTCAGGTCTCTGTGGTAAGCCCACCTATGAAACCAGACTGTGGTGGCCAGGGGTAGGCTGGGAGTCAAGAGGTGCCGGCAGCTGCTCCAGCATGAAGAGAGGGTTCGAGAATGGACCACAACGTACCAGGCTGCTCTCATCACGAACGAAGCAAAAGAAATGAGTTCTGAGTGCAGTGAGGCCTGTGAGCCTTCTTAGCGCTTGTGGGAGGGAGTTCCCCAGGCTAGAGCTGGCTCCTGAGACAGTTCTGGCTCCTGCGCTCACCAGCCTCCCCTGTTGGCTGGTAGCATCACTGTCCCAGGGGAACGTAGATAGCAAGGGGGGTGGCTGTGCTGTAGGGAGAGGCAATCTCTCAAGTGGGCTTCGACAGAGATCTTGACCTGGGTGCTGTATTCACTGGGAAGCCTACGGAGAGCAAGCACCAGGGTGATGCGCTCACAGGGCCCCGTGTTACTTAGCAGGAAGGCTGCTGAGCTTTGTGCCTGGTAGAGCCTTTCAAGAGCATGCAGTTTCCCACCTCGGTACAGCCAAGTGCAGTAACCCAACCTGGAGGTCACCCAACGCATGGATCGCAACACACATGGACACCCCCTCCCAAGGGAAGAGTCAATAATCCCCACCAGTAACAGCCCCAAAGCCTCCCTGCTAGTCCCCATCAGCCATGAGCACCAGGTTCGTCCAACCTCACTGAGCAAAACACAGAGAACCTCGGCCAGGAAAGGCAAAGACACACAACCTCCTGCCCTGGACATCAGTCTGATTCAGAGCAGGCTTCCTGCCACTGGCATGCCAGCCATGGTGACTGGAGCAGGAAGAGGCTGTCTACGTGCGAAGCTGCTGATGTTTAGGGAGAAAAGATGGACACAATATTTCATTAATCTGTCAGCAGCCAAGTGTGACAGATGTGCAGCAAAATGTCCCCAGGAGGCCAGGAGCCGTCCAGTCCATCAGTATCCTGGGAAAGGAGGGCCAGGCAACGTGGAAAGTGATCACGCAATGAAAGTGGGTATGGTTAGAAAATCCTCAATCCTGGACACAAAGGGGTAAGTAGCTGGCATCAGACAGGTTAGCACCCACCCTCCCTTTGTCCCTTCTTTTAGCAGGAGACTCTTATTTCTGGAAACCTACCCTCCGTTGAGAGTAGGCGTCAGGCCAAACAGCGTACACAGACCCACCGACATGAGCAGAGAACTGAGCACCGTCACGACTGCTGCCAGGGCCAAGCCCCATTTCGACTTCACCATGTCAATCTTCCCTGTGAGAGAGAACACGAGGCCCACATCACTGGGGGAAAGCCAGTGCCAACTCCCGCATCATGGGGAGCAGGATCCGCGTACTCATTCACTTCGAGAGGCAGCGCGCTAGCCAGGGATGGTAGTGGTGGGTTCAAGGCCTCAGGCGCCTAGCTGGTGTTGACATAGCAACACAGTACCAGAGAGGCACGCTCCAGCCAAAGGACACAGCAGAAGAAAGCAACGCAGGGGTGGGCCACAGACTCTCATTCCAGCTACAGGATGGTCCAGGGCACGTGTGAAAGGAGCATACGTAACCTCAAATCAGTGGCAGGTCCTGACGGCACAAACACAGACTATTTGTGGGATCTTTCTGGCCGTGGGCTGGTCCCCCAGGAGAAGCGGGGCTTGTGCCATCATGTGGGTATTTAGAACTGAATAGGTCAGAGCCCTGTAGGATATGCCACAGGGAACAACCCTGCACTGGCTCAGGGAACGGAATAGCTGAAACCTAATAGGGCCTCTTCCCCTCTAAATCCTAGTTCTATGCCTCAGTGGAATTTTAGCTTCACCTGGCTGCGGAAGTGATAGGAGACTCAAGCACTGAAGATAGGTGCTGTGCCCTCCCTGCACGTGGGGCAGGGTGTACTGTGCCATCAGGCCCCTGTGCCCCCTCTGCTGTGAAGCCCATGGGTGGGGCACTCGCCCTCCCTGCTCCCCACAAACCTACGTGTGGAGAAGTAGATGTAAGCGAAGAGGATGATGTAGGTGGTGACGAGGGGGATCAGCTCAGCAATGCCAATCTCTTCCTTGAAGTGGACGTGAATGATGTGCTCCTCCCGCAGGGTGCAGTTGGGGCTAGGGTGCAGCAGCTTCAGCCGGGAGCGGAGGCTGGTGAGGAACCTGACACGTGAGAAAGGCAGAAGGACGTGACCCTGGTGCTATGACGTACACCTAACACATCCCTCAGAGGAGGGCCCCAGGGCTGCAGCCAGCTGGGAACATGGCTCTATAGATTTATGCAATACTTGGCAACCAAGAGCAAGGTCAGCTCTGCCTGTCTAGGTTTTGCACCTCATTCGTCACCGGGTACCACCAAGTTCCCCTGAAATCTACAGCATTCCTGCGGAGGATTCAAAGAGGGGAGCTGCAAGACCTCAATAAAGGTGTTTAGAGGAGGGTGTTGGGGTTTACCAAGAACTCTGGCTCTGGGGTATGGCGTGTGCTGTCGGTTCAAACACGTTTACTGTTGCCGGTGTTTGGTAAGTAGTGCTGATGAATGATGCTAATAGACAGTCCTGGAGACGGGAGGCTTCTCTCCCCAATGCACAGCATTGTCAGCAGCAGGGCAAACTTCCACCGGCCAGCCTGCCAGGCTGCCTTGAAGGCACCACCCGGAGGAGGGAGAGGAGCATTCACTCTCCAGTCCCATTCAGTCCGTGCCCTCTCTGCTGAGACGGCCAACAAGAGAGCCAGTTAGTGCCAACCAGCATGGCCCTCACTGGGATGCAGAAGCCCATCCACCAGGAGCTGGACTGAAGGCAACTCCCCGGACCAACCAGCTGCCACCAGGAGGGCAACGACTCCACTCATTACAAATCTGAGTTGAAAAGAGGACTGTAATTGTGGGCAGGGGCAGCCATCAGCAGAGGAATGCTGGGGTGGCTCCTGGGTGTGCTGGTTTTTTTTTTTTAAAGCGACAGTGCTATGCGTCCAGTGGCGGCAGACAGCTTTATATTGACGATGATAATACTTTGTGCTTCTATAGTGCCTTCCCTCTGAGGATCTGACCGTGCTCTGCACGGCTCTATCCAGAACAGTGAAAGGACAAATAAAGAGAACCAACAAGCTTCCCAGGAGACAAAGAAGGAAGCCCAACAGGCAGGTGATCTGACATGGGAGCAGCAGAGCCAAAGCGCCTTACCTGGAATCATATTGCTGGAGAGCTAGTGTGACAGTGTAGGACACCACCCGCTTCCTGTTGTACAGGTTCACGCCGCTGTACTTCCCTGGGACTCCGAACAAGAGATCTGCAAACACAATGGGAGCCTAACACCATGAGCCTGGACAAAGGTCACTGAGGGACGATGCATGAGTGTTCATCACCAGATGGGCAAGGATGCTGGAGAACCATGGCCCACCTTATTGCAAGGGCTGCCAAGTCCCCACAGAGCAGCAGGGTCTTTGCCTTCCAGGGCTCCCCCAACCCCATGTCCCCACCGCCACACACAGTAAAATGGAACTTCAGTCACCTGCCTTTGGAGAGAGCAACGACTGAGTGAGGTTTTCAGCTGTGGTTTCAAGAAGACGTGGTGTTTTGAGGTTTTGCTCAGACTGTTAAGCCCAGCCTCCTCTACTTAATCTCACTAGTACAATGCTGACCCCATGCCATTTCTGTGCACACTTACACATCCACGCGCTACATCAGCACATTCTCTGAGAGTGAGTGTTTGTGTGTGTATTCGTTTTCTCCTTGGGAGAAGGTACGGTCCCCGGAGACGTAGCCCTGTCTTCCTTTGGGGTGGTATAGTGCTGAACACATTCTGGATACTAAACTGGGAAACTTTTTAATCAATAAGTCTTAAGGCTCCAATGCCCCTCTTTAGGCAGAAGGGATTACAGGGGCCCTGACCTCAACTGGATCCCCTTATACAGAAAGGAGTGAACAATCCTCTAACTCGGTGGAACCAGGGAACAGCATGACTTCAGACGTGGCCAGATTCCTTATTCTAATTAATGCAAGAGACTTTCAGTGGCACCAGTAGCCCACTTGAGGACAAGCCCCGTGGGTCACTCCAGGCAACGATCAATAAAAGGACAAGAGGGAGCACTATGAACACTCACTCCTCACCTATGGCAATCTACCCCACTTTTGGGCAGCGCAATCAGTGCTTTCTCAGAGCAACCGGAAATAGACAGGGTGGGAGAAAGCAGCATGGTTAGAATAATTCAGATCAAAGGGCATGGGACGGGGGGGGGGGGTTGTTGGCTATACACAGATGTTCTCTCTATACCCACAGGCAGCAGGCTGATGGGGTTAGAACACCCACTTTTCACCTCTGGAGGGCTGGGTCAAAATCCAACTTAAAACCCTGGGTGGAATGAGTCCAGTGGCCTCATCCCAGACTCTGCGCAAGGTAAAAACCACTGCCCGATTTGGCACTGCTGGCAATCGGCTAACGAGAGACCTGGGACTGGAACAGCAGAGCAGGGATAAGGCACTTCTCCCAGCACCTGTACCACTCAGCCTCCTACCTTTGAGGGTAGCTGATGTCTGCAGTGTCTTTGGTTCGTGCTGGTGGATGGTTTTGATGATATTAGGGTCGGAGTTAAAGCGCTCTCGGTCATTCTGCCAGAAGTTCCCTGGAGACAGCAGGAGGCAGCCATGTTCAGGTAGCAGGTCTCGCAGCTTCTTTAAGCTGGGCAGGAGGTCTGTCACCTGAAGGCAGACTTCCTCCAAACTTCTGATCCCAGAACTGAAAGACAGGTAGAGACCAGAAGCTTCAGCGTGTTAGGGTATTCACAGGCAGCTCATCTCAGAAAGTCAACGCACCCATGCACTCCTGAGCTCTAATTCTCATTCACTATTTGGCTTGTGACCACACAATTTCAAAAGCCTCCACCGATTTTGGGGGCCTCAGTTCTCAGCGCCCAGTTTAAGACTCTCAGGGCCTCATTGTCAGAAGCGCTGGGCACCTGTAGCTAACTAGCTTTAGCTGGACTTATGCATCTTCAGCGTTTCTAAAATCAGACCCAAGGAGTGGGAACTTTTGAAAACTTGGGCCTTAACCTCTCTGCCTCCTTCTTTCCCCATTTGCTAATGTGGGATGATAATACAAACCTCCCTCAGTATTTCTGGCATGGATTAGTTAGGGGTCACACGGCTCTGAAGTGTGTGAAAGATACAGCAGGAGTAAAACTGCTCAGCACAAGCAACTCAGCAAAATATTCTCCAAACTCCTCTGCGGTGCACAGCGAAGGGAATGCCCCAAGCCGGGTGAACTCGTGGGGCTGCAGCACCGCCCTGCAAGTCATATATGGCTTGGAAGGGTTGGCATTTCCAAACTGTAGGCACAAGCCTGCATCCCTTGCTCAGGGACTCTCCTCACATGAGTACAGGCTGCAAGATCAGGCCTCTGTTTCAGAGCACCTGTCACAGCACTGCAAAGTGATGCTCTCCCAGTGGGTAAAGCTGTGTGAACTCGTGTTAACGTTGGGCTTACACTAACATTCACAATAAAGTGATCTTATTATAAAAGTTCAAGCCTTGCTTTATATGCTTACACAATCCTTTGATACCCACTAACAAATCAGATACGCATCCGACTTGACCCAGCCTGGGCCTACACTAGCACTTGTCCGAGTCTGCAAGGCTCAGTAGCAGACTGGCTGCCAGGGCCAGGGTTGGCTAGCATTGCCCAAAAAGAGAGCAGTACTTCCTTGTGAGTGGGCACAGCCAAGGCAACTGGCAGGATCTACCATAAAATCCATGTCCAGCCACAGAGCCACCCAGCAAAATCGAGGCTTTCACTTCAGAAAAAACGACATTTCTAGTCCTCCTGGAGGCAAAGACAACCTTCTGCATGGGAACTGACGTAGTGAGGCCTGCCTGAGTCCGCAGAGAGCTTGGAACAGCTCTGGAAGATGTCAGAACTCTGCTCTGTCCCCTCAGTCAGGCAGTGACTCTGAAACCTAATGGTGACAAAGTTCCTGTCAACAGTATTCACTACGACATCCCGGATCAGTTTAGCAGGTATATATGGCTCATGCGCTTCTCCCTAATGCCGGATGCAGTGGCAGAGACTGGGACAGGATGCAATGGAATGGCTAGCTGCCCTCAAGGCTGCTGGGATCTGGAATTAGGTGCTCAAACCACTCCAAAAATTTCAGGTCATCCCTGTCCCTGACAGAAGGGACAACTGCCCATAGCCTTAACTGTCTCCAGGGCAAAAAATGCAAACTGCCTCCCATATCATCTGGCTGGAAAAAGCCCTGGCTGTCCCGTACCCAGACGCCCAACCCCCCCGCTGACAGCTTCAACATGCGGATATGCTTTTTCCTATACAGTTTTTTTGCAGCACTTTAACAATTGTGGAGAAGACTAAAATAAAAGGAATTTGACGTCAAAATGAGCCTCAAGCCCCAGGAATATGCCACTGACTGTGTTACTAATTTCAGATTTAATTCAAGAACATCCGGTTTGGAAATTATTTCTCTGCCACAGAAATGGGGAGCTTGTCCCAGAGCTGAGGTCTAGCTGGGCACAGAGCACATGGAGCCTTGCTTCATTTCCATGCAGAGTGGCTACCCATCAAGGACACTGTCACAGTGATTTGAGATACCGTGCACACCAGGAGGAGAGGGCTTATAACTTGCCACTGACGAATGTGCGGCATCACCAGATAGTGATCCACACATATGTGATAAAAGGGCAGCTGAACCGAAGACAAACACTGTGTAGCAAGGACTTAGCCCAAGGTTGTAACTGGAAGGGTATCGAAAGCTCTTTCTGAACACAGCACAGGCAGCTTCTCTGGCACATAAAAATATAAGAACGTAAGAACGGCCATACTGGGTCAGATCCAAGATCCATCTAGCCCAGTATCCTGTCTTCTGATAGTGGCCAATGCCAGGTGCCCCAGAGGGAATGAAAGAACAGGTATCAAGATCATCAAGTGATCCGCTTCCTGTCGCCCATTCCCAGCTTCCAGCAAACAGAGGCTAGGGACACCATCCCTGCCCATCCCAGCTAATAGCCATTGATGGACCTATCCTCCATGAATTTATCTAGTTCTTTTTCGAACCCTGTTATAGTCTTGGCCTTCACAACATCCTCTGGCAAGGAGTTCCACAGGTTGACTGTGCGTTGTGTGAAGAAATACTTCCTTTTCTTTGTTTTAAATCTGCTGCCTATTAATTTCATTTGGTGGACCCTAGTTCGTGCGTTATGAGAAGGAGTAAATAACACTCCTTATTTACTTTCTCCATATCAGTCATGATTTTATAGATCTCTATCATATCCCCCCTTAGTCGTCTCTTTTCCAAGCTGAAAAGTCCCTGTCTCATTAACCTCTCCTCATATGGAAGCTGTTCCAAACCCCTAATCATTTTTGTTGCCCTTTTCTGTACCTTTTCCAATTCCAATATATCTTTTTTGAGATGGGGTGATCACATCTGCACACAGTATTCAAGATGTGGGTGTACCATGGATTTATATAGAAGCAATATGATATTTTCTGTCTAATTATCTATCCCTTTCTTAATGCTTCCCAACATTCTGTTTGCTTTTTTGCTTCACATTGAGCGGATGTTTTCAGAGAACTATCCACAGTGACTCCAAGATCTCTTTCTTGAATAGTAACTGCGAATTTAGACCCCATCATTTTATATGTAGAGTTGGGATTATGTTTTCCAATGTGCATTACTTTGTATTTATCAACACTGAATTTCATCTGCCATTTTGTTGCCCAGTCACTCAGTTTTGTGAGATTCCTTTGTAACTCTTCGCAATCTGCTTTGAAATTAACTATCTTGAGTAGTTTTGTACCATCTGCAAATTTTGCCACCTCGCTGTTTATCCCTTTTTCCAGATCACTTATGAATATGTTGAACAGCCCTGGTCCCAGCACAGACTCCTGGGGGACACCACTATTTGCCTCTCTGTATTCTGAAAACTGACCATTTATTCCTATCATTTGTTTTCTGTCAATTAACCAGTTACTGATCCTTGAGAGGACCTTCCCTCCTATCCCACAACTACTTGCTTTGCTTAAAAGCCTTTGGTGAAGGATCTTGTCAAAGGCTTTCTGAACATCCAAGTACACTATATCCACTGGATCACTCATGTCCATGTGTTTGCTGACTCCCCTCAAAGAATTTCAATACATTGGTGAGGCATGATTTCCCTTTACAAAAACCATGTTGACTCTTCCCCAACAAATCATGTTCATTTATGTGTCTGATAATTTTGTTCTTTACTATAGTTTCAACCAGTTTGCCTGGTACTGAAGTCAGGCTTACCGGCCTGTAATTGCCGGGATCACCTCTGGAGCCTTTCTAAAAAATTGGAGTCACGTTAGCTACCCTCCAGTCATCTGGTACAGAAGCTGATGTAAATGATAGGTTACATACCACAGTTAGTAGTGCTGCAATTTCACATTTGAGTTCCTTCAGAACTCTTGGGTAAGTACCATCTGGTTCTGGTGGCTTATTAGTGTATCAATTTGTTCGAAAACCTTCTCTAATGACACCTCAATCTGGGACAGTTCCTCAGATTTGTCACCTAAAAAGAATGGCTCAAGTTTGGGAATCTCCCTCCCATCCTCAGCTGTGAAGAGCAATGCAAAGAATTAATTTAGCTTCTCTGCAATGGCCTTATCGTCCTTGAGC
Organism: Chelonia mydas; assembly: GCF_015237465.2. NCBI lineage: Eukaryota > Metazoa > Chordata > Testudines > Cheloniidae > Chelonia > Chelonia mydas. The sequence goes on from NC_057850.1 coordinate 258,392,092, forward strand.
GCTCCTTTAGCATCTCGATCATCTAGTGGCCCCACTGGTTGTTCAGCAGGCTTCCTGCTTCTGATGTACTTAAAATTTTTTTTGCTATTACTTTTGGAGTAATATGAGCTTGTCTACACCGGGGTGTGGAAAGGAGGTGACACCATTTGCCACAAAGCCCACCTAGTTTCTTGCTTTCCTTATTTCCAGGAGTCTTAGGATTTCAATCTTGATGGCTAGACCTAGAGAGCACTAGGTCAGAAGGGGGGTCAGTGTGACACTGGCAGGCCCAGTTCCGTATCCGTGCTCTCTAGAGTCTCTAATCCAGGGGTAGGCAACCTAGGGCACGCGTGCCAAAGGCGGCAAGCGAGCTGATTTTCAGTGGCACTCACACTGCCCAGGTCCTGGCCACCGGTCCGGGGGGCTCTGCATTTTAATTTATCTTTAAATGAAGCTTCTTAAACATTTTAAAAACCTTATTTACTTTACATGCAACAATAGTTTAGTTATATATTATAGACTTATAGAAAGAGACCTTCTAAAAATGTTAAAATGTATTATTGGCACACAAAATCTTAAATTAGAGTGAATAAATGAAGACTCGGCACACCGCTTCTGAAAGGTTGCCGACCCCTGCTCTAATCAATGGGAGTTTACCTGTCTCTCAGGGCGTGGTTTCTGATCTCCTCCACTAGCTGGAAGACGCGGGAGAGCGGTGAGCGGAACACGTCCACAGCGAGGAAGTTCTTGTGCCATGGTGAGACCGTAGCTTTCACCAAGATCTGCTGTATGTAGGCCACAGGAGCGCCCAGGTACTGGGGGAAAATGGGGGTAGAGAGAAAGGTGACCTTCTGGAGACAGTGAGTTGGCAAGCCTGCAGAGTGAGCATGGATCTCTCCTGCAAATCCTACAGCATCAACTCCTAACCCTTCCTTCTTGCAGTCCCCTCTCTTGTGATGGATGGGTGTCCCCTCCCCCCCACATGCCCCCTTGTGCCACACCCAGCCATGGCCTGTTTTCCTCCTCTGATTTTCTGGTTTCTTTCTAGCTTCATAGTTTTTTTTTACCTCGTGTTCCCCCTCACTTGGTAGCTCTCCCATTCCTTCCCAGATGGCTGCATGCTGCTTTGGAGAAGGTGTGGCCTCTGGTGGCCACACCCTTCGTGCTCTAGCAGCTGACCTGAGTGCCATGGCTGAAGAGAAGCTTTCCTCAGCCAGCTGCAGCCTGAGCCTTCAGCCCTGCACACGCGAGCTGCTTCTGGGGCTGGCTGCACTGGAGCGACTGCAGGAGCCTGGAGGAAGGCAAGTGGCTTCAGCCACAGTCAGAAGAGCCCGGGGAGACCTTGATTTACCAAAAATGTTCATGCCTTGGCAGCCTCTGCTGAAGAGAGGCCTTGGAGTGTAAAAGCAGGGGGCTTGCAGGTCAGGCTTGAGGTGCCCTGATAGAGCTGTGATGCACCAAGAACTAGGATACCCAGGGATCCCGCAGATCAGGAAGGAAGGGCATTGGCAGAGCTATGCTGAGCAGGGGGGGAGGTTTTGAACTGTCCCCAGCCTCCAGGAGAAGGGCTGCGGATACAGGCTGCTCATGCCAAAGAAAAGTCAAACTCTTATCCAGTACATTCGGACACAAGCAGCATTGATTTGCATGATCCTGCCCAATACAAGAAACCCTTGGCTTCTACCCACGTCAGTGTTAACCCTTGTTCATGCCTCTACTGCCAGAGCACAATGGGCTCAACACGCTGGGACAGTCACCCAGCTCGGCGTGTGGCTGCTTAACCTCAAATGGAAAACACTTGGTTTTGCCCTTAAGAAGCAGGCATAAATATTGGAGATGAGACCCGAACTGGCAGCAAATGGCTCCTAGTTACCGCGGACACTTCAGGCAGCTAGCCAAGCCAAAGGAGTGAACACACAGGACGTACTGAAGAGCTCAAGGCACAGGGATCCACAGCCTTTCACCTCCAGGCCAGCAGTCTGATCCCAGCTCAGCTTGGCAGTGCTGGACCAGTCATTCTGTTCTGATGGCTGGTCAGTGGAGTAGGAGTTGTGAGCTAGTTGGTAGGTCAGAGACCAAATCCCCACAGGGGTACAGCAGTAAGTGACCCCCGGATTGGTAGCATCTCTATGGATGATAGCAACAATATGGACTGGCTGAGCTCTATTCTCACCCTTATAGGGGGGGAGTGTCCCATGGCAGGGTTGAGCCATGCCAGCAGAGTGGTGAGGGGGACTTGCCCTGTTGCTGCCCGTGTTGTCCCTGTTGGAGGGGAAGAACTGAGACCTTTTGTCTCCTGGGCTGTCAGCCCAGCCCCGGGGGCATGGATCAGCGTTCATGTCATGCTCCCCATCAGTCCCCGGCCCCGGCTGGGGAAGCGAAGGATGCAACCAGTGGACCAAATTCGGTGCTGAATCCTGGTCATGTGCCACCCGTGGCACATTGCACACAGGCTAAGAAGAATCCAGCACCTACCACTAGCACTAAATTGACTTAAAACAACTGAACAACAACTGTGAAAAAATGCAGCAAACAAAATGCAACACTTGACTCCGGATACAGTTCTCGGTCTCCCCTTGGACAGCAGGCTCCTGCTGCACAGCGTTTGAAAGCTTTTACCCACCCCCTCTGAAGGCCCAGAATTGGGTCTCCTGACAGCACTCAAGTCTAACGACAGGAGCGCATTAGCTCGAATTTAACAGCCAGGCGAGGTGCAGAAATTACAAGGCACTTCTTCAGTTCACTACATTAAGGTGCAAATAACACCAGAGGGAACTCCCCCCGCTCTCTCTCTCAGGTGCGCACACACACACCAGTCAGCAGGGGGCAGCACACACACACACGCAAAAGACCTACCCAATCAGGTCTCTCACTAGGATCTCCTTGCTGGTGGCCCGGCTCTGAAGAAGGTGACGAGTAATCCTTCACGGGGGTGCTGTACTCCACAGGGCCTGTTCCAGGTAAGGGGAGTTTAAGCAGCGGGTAGCTAAAATTAAGACACAAGCAGGAAGAATTATACATTTAAACAAGCCCACGTTTTACTGCATGTCACATGCTGAAATGCGCTGGGCCCATCAGCCAACCTTGCAAGGACTGGGAGCTGTATGGGGAACTTTTTCCAGGTTACCAGTCTGAATCTGACCCAGCACAGTAATATCCCAAAGCTGACGCCCTCTGTTGGCCTCTCTCTCTGTGTCTACATGGGGATAACAAATATGCAGCTGGATCACAGGTCTTGAGCTCTGGGGCTGAAAATTACTGTGTAGACACTCGGGCAGGGTCCCAGAGGTTGGGCTCCAGCCCAAGCCTGAATAGCCATTTTTAGTCCTGCAAGCCTGACGCAGTTGACCTGGGCCAGCCATGCCGTGGGGCTTTTATCCCCATGTAGACATACCCTCCGAGTTGGTGGCTTCAGTAGAGTTCCTGTTAGACGGATTTATGCATCACAGCCAGCCCTTTAGTTGGCAGCCTTGGGGAGAACTCAAAGAATGAACAGGCCATGCAGTTCAACCACCTTCTGAGCCACCACGCCATCTCCCCCCCGGGCGGGTGGGACAGCTAGAACATAGTGACAGGTTTCAGAGTAGCAGCCGTGTTAGTCTGTATTCGCAAAAAGAAAAGGAGTACTTGTGGCACCTTAGAGACTAACAAATTTATTTCAGCATAAGATTTTGTGAGCTACAGCTCACTTCATCGGATGCATCTGATGAAGTGAGCTGTAGTTCACGAAAGCTTATGTTCAAATAAATTTGTTAGCCTCCAAGGTGCCACAAGTCCTCCTTTTCTTTTTTCTAGAACACAGTGAGGATGTGGAGCTAGTGGAAGCAGATTTGTGTTTTTCCTTGAGGGAGGGGTTACAGTCACGTGTGCAGTAGTTTTGCAGTTTGGGAGAGGACCGTTGAGCAGCTCGGCATAGAGACAGCAGAAAAACTAAATTGCTTGTAAAGTCCTGAAAGTTAGCAGTGTCAGAGACAGATTAGGGTGCTCAGGCAGCCGGCTCTGGCTGGCTACTCCACAGTCTGTGAACTCTGAAAGCAGACACCTCTCACAGAGTAAGGCTCCACCAAACACACTCTGCATGGGCCACGTTCCTGAATAACCAAGAGATGGTAACTACTTTTGATCACTCCTGATCCAAGCTGGATTCAAAAAGCCCCAGGTCTTTCCAAATCCTTGACATCCAGCACCACCCCTATAATTTTCCAGGGCTGGCACTCAAAGGCCTGTCTCCAGTGTGGTTTGAACCATTTCTGACACTTGCCACAAATTTCACTGGCCTTGAAGGCACTGTTAATGGTGGGTTCTGAGACACCAGACCATAAAGTCATGTCATTCTTATTACCTTCTTGCCCCCTTGCAGCTGCAATTTCAGTGCGATTGTAGCAGCTGGTAACCTATTAACCATTCATATTAGAGATTAATGCTTTATAACACTTGAAAGCTGAGAGGCCCAGCTTTCAGACAGTAGAGAGCATTTTCTTTTTTAGCTCTAGACATCCTTTTGGTTCTAAAATCATGTTAGAATTGAACTGGGGGGAAACAATTCAGCCAATGCCATTCCCACCAATGCTAGAACTATTAAGACAGGATTCCTGGTTTTCCAGCAGCATACAGTGTGGCTCTGTAGCCTTGTTGGTTCACAATATATCAGATCTGGAATTTGTCACTGGTCCTTCAACCTCGCAAAGCTTCTTATGGCTGTGATCCCAAGCAAACTATAAAGGTCCTGGACCAATGCCATTTTCAATACCTGAAACGATTAGTGACACTGTAATAAATGCACTACCCACTTGGTTTATCCGTGGATCTGTTAAAGAGTCTGGCAACACAGGAGGTTTCTAAGGCTTAAAGTTTCAGAGGGCAGGGCGAAGACAAGCAACAGAGAGAAGATGAGGTTTGAAAAAAGCCAGCAAATCAGAAGAGGACAAAGAGTGATGTGACTGGTTAAAGTGGGTCACTTTTCTGTTTTAATATTCCATACATTTTCAGTTACTTGACAAAACCCACTGGCCAGGTCATGAAAAGATCAGACCCAGATGATGGCGAGTGGATCGGGGAGGAAGATGAAAGTGCATCGGGATGAGAACCCCCAGTACAGGCCACAATCTTGGAGGCATAGTTGCAGCAACTGGTTTTTTCTGGGCTGTGATTACCTGCTTTTGTCCTTTTTCTACATAATTCAGTGGTCCCCAAACTTTTTACCTCGCGCCTCCCTTACCCCTGTTCCCCGCCCCCCGCCACCCCCCAGAGCCGGGGTCGGGAGCAGGACCGTGACTCCAGGAGGCAGGGACACGCACGGGGTAAGGGGGCTGCGGCGGGGGCCACAGCTGGAGGTGGGGTGGAGCTGGAAGTGGAGCCCAGGGCGTGGGCTGCCAGCCGGGGCCCAGGGCCGGCAGCCGAGCTGGGTGGCACTCCCTCCCCACCCCCTATGGGGGCTGGCCTGGGCCCCAGCCATGCCCCCTCCCTGAATGTCCCTCCGCACCCCCGCGGCCCAGAGTTTCGGGACCTCTGACATAACGTCTAATAACTTGAACATTAAACCACCTGCACAGCACTCGAGATCTGGTGAGATCACAGGCCAAGGGGGGTATGGTTTCATTTCACAGAGTAAACTGGTTGGCTCTGAAATGGGTGTGACGTTGCACCCCATAATGCTTTACGGAAATATGCTTATGAAAGTAAATATGACATAACTGGAATATGTTTTATGCTAGATATGCCATGTAACATATCTCTGCAAAGGTTATGATCTACTGGATATATTCATCCTATTTGTATGCATGTATCATTTTTGTATTCGAAGTTATGAATATTGGCTATGTACTTGTTTAATTTTAAGTAGCCTCAGTGAAGCAGTTGGTCAGCTTCCTGAGAAAGGACTATTCTCAGTAATCACAGGTTTCAGAGTAACAGCCGTGTTAGTCTGTATTTGCAAAAAGAAAAGTAGTACTTGTGGCACCTTAGAGACTAACCAATTTATTTGAGCGTAAGCTTTCGTGAGCTACAGCTTACTGAAGTGAGCTGTAGCTCACGAAAGCTTACGCTCAAATAAATTGGTTAGTCTCTAAGGTGCCACAAGTACTCCTTTTCTTTTTGCAAATAAATTGGTTAGTCTCTAAGGTGCCACAAGTACTCCTTTTCTATTCTCAGTAAGTGCCCAATCAAGAAACACTTAAATTAACAATGAACTTGGAGAAGCCAATCCACATCTGAGCTTTCCCAGGAATGTGACCTGGCTGGTAAGGAACTCAGTCATGCATGGACATGTGACTTGCCCATGTGACTCCAAAACTCCATCTTGGAGCTGAATTATGGATAGGAGGGAGGAGGGGGTCTCCACCCACAAGAGAAAGTCTATGTAAGCCCCTCTGAAACTCCTCCATTTTGTCTTCAGCTGGCTCAAGAGATAGCCTCTCCACCCCCAAAGAATACCTGAAAGAAACTGGAACAAAGGACAGTAACCACAAGGGTGCCAGTGATTGCTGGACCAAGACTAGAAGGAGGCTAGTCTGTAAAAAAGGCTTATTGGAACATGTCTGAGGGTGAGATTTCATCTGTAATCACTTTCTTACTGTATTAGGTTTAGACTTGCATGTTTTATTTTATTTTGCTTGCTAATTCATTTTGTTCTGTCTGTTACTACTTGGAACCACTTAAATCCTACTTTTTGTATTTAATAAAATCATTTTTTACTTATTAATTAACCCACAGTATGTATTAATACCTCGGGGGGGCGGGGAGAGACAGCTGTGCATATCTCTCTCTGTGTTACAGAGGGCGAACAATTTATGAATTTATCCTGTATATGCTTTATACAGGGTAAAACGGATTTATTTGGGGTTTGGACCCCACTGGGAGCTGGGTGTCTGAGTGTTGGAGACAGGAACACTTCTTAAGCTGTTTTCAGTTAAGCCTGCAGCTTTTAGGGGATGTGGTTCAGACCTGCGTCTGTGTTTGCAGCAGGCAAGCGTGTCTGGCTCAAACAAGGCAGTAGCCCACCTACAGGGGCACCTCCCCACGTAGTCACCTGGGAAGTTTAAAAGCCAGATATATGTTCATTCATATATCTCAGTTCATTTAAAATTAGGTGCACTGAACACAGAAAGCGAGTGTGTTAATGAGAAGGACACTGCTCACGACTGATGAACAGCTGTTCAGCAGTGCACACTTTGAAGCCCATCTCATCCCTTCCCTGGTTAAAACTCTACTGCCCAGGACTGTGATCTTAACAGATAAAGCTAAGCAAGGTCCAGGCCGGCCAGTGCTTGGATAGGAGATACAAGTGCCACAGGAAATGATGATGGTGATTCACGGGGTGACTTTCCTAAAGAGTCCATAGCACCGTGCCCTGACTCAGGGTGTTTACCCCTGCTGTCTCAGACAAACGCCTGGTTAGGGCATTGCATTCCATAGATAAATCTTACCCCACTGCTGCTTCCGTTGGTCAGAAGGTTCTTCCTCACTTCCTGTCCTACAGCACTGTGGGCAGTTCCCTAGACAGTGAGAGAAGTTCCTGCATTCCAAGTTGTGGGGTGAATCCTGTACAGTGTGTAAAACACTTTGGGAGCCTTGGCCATGAGAAGTAACGCTATCATTATAAATATACAAATAAGGACATGTACAGTCCACACAGGCTGGTTGGTTGTATCCTCTCCCCTTCAGTACCGCAAGATGCAGCTCCTCCTCCACCCCCTGCACAAGACCCCCATCTCCCAGAATCCTTTGAGCTACTGCTTTTAGTCCTTCAAGAGATTCCTAGTGGAGCTCTTGATTGTGGCATAATGTGGAGAGGGTGCTTCACTCTCCCTGCTCCCTTAGGACCTGTTTGGAAGGAGACCTTCTCCTTCCCTCATTGCTGGGGAGGGGCAGGCTCCGCTCTCACTGGCCAGAGGAGAGCACCAGTGTTGTTCAGTGCCTCCCCGCTACTGGATGTTTTGCTTCCTTGTATTCTGGGAGAGCACCGGTGTGACAGGTATTCCAGTCACTTTGCGTATGGTGTGGGAAGAGCATGGACAGTGCTGACCAGAAACACCCGGCAGTGGAATGACCGCCAATAGGGACCAGTTTATGACCTACGGAAACCCACTGGGGGCTATGCCACAGACTTTGAGATCTACCAACTGAGGCGATGAATGAAATTCTGCACTATAATCCATATGGCAGCCAAGATAACAATGTTAAAGGAACGTTACGGCTGCCAAGTAACCACTCAGAAGTTAGGAAATGACCTAACAAATGTTGCCATTGCAACCTGAAGTCAACTCCCTGGTGCACATACATCATCATACCGGCTTCAAATGATCGAGGGAAGTAAGGCTCTATGCTCAACTTAATAGCATTCCTCTGCGCTCTCTGCTCCTTGGGAATGTAAGGTGATAACTTCTGAACATGTGACCAGTCTGTAGGTCTAAGAGCTGGTTGATGGCCGCCCTTAACACCTTCTGGCATAACTACCTCCCGCATCTCCGTTCTGCCCAGAATCCCAAGGGAGTTTAACATGCTGACATATGAGGGATTTCTCTCTCCTTGGCCTTACACTGTTCAGGGAGGTGGTGTGACTGCGTCCATGTACCAGCGTGGCAGTGTCAATGGGAGACAAATTTAGCTCTGGATGAATGCAAAACTACCACAAAACAAGTTGACATCAGTCAACATAATTTTGCAGTGTAGCCCAAACCACAAAGAAAAGAACTCATTTAACAAATTACCAATTATATAAACTGACCTATTTACATCTCTTCCTGAACTTGCGGGGGACAGGAGGGTGGCACATAGGGAGCTTATGGGGATGGCGGGGGGGGGAAGAGAAGGGTGCAATGAGCCCCTGATGTGTGCAGTGAGCTTGGCCTTCAAAAGCTACAAAGTGTGTGTCCTTCTAGACACAGGTAGGCTAAGACAGGAGTAGTCACAAGGGAAACAGGGGCACAGAGAGCCCCTGGCATAGGGCAGAGAAGGGGAAGGGGGGGCACACAGAGCCCCTGGAATGGGGAGGAAAATAGGGGACCCTAGAATGTAGGACACAGAGTCCTTATCATGAGGGAGCGCATGTGGGGGATAGGGGTTGTGGAGAGACCTTGAACTAGAGGGGGATGGGAGGGTGGCACACAGGGAGATTGTGGGGGGAATGGAGGGATGCAAAGAGCTGCATTGTGTGCAGTGAGCTCAGCCTACAGTAGCTATGAACTATGTGACCCTCTAGTTATTTTTTCCCATAGGACCCCTGCCTCATTCACTGAATGCACAGTTATTCAACTTCTTTTTATCCCCCTCATTCAGTGTGTAACCCTAGCCTTTAACACTCAGCAGAGATCTCATCCACTTGAGCTAACAAAGTAACTGGCAGCAGTAGTGGGTTGTTACCCTCTAAGGGAACCAGCCCCTAGAAAGTGGTAATACACACAATGACACACTCATTATGTCACCTTGGTCAAGTCACTTAGTTTCTCTCGGTCTTATTTTCCCCCGCTGTAGAAAAGGGATCCTGGTACACAAAATCGTGGGGAACATCTACTGCTGTCTCCAGGTACATTAGTACAATGATTGTAACCTGGAACAGTTGAGTATGCCCCTTTCAGGAGTTTGATTTGTCTTGTGTACTCCCAAGTTTCACCTCACTTAAAAACTGCTTGCTTACAAAACCAGCACACTATTACTGAAAAATTGCTGACTTTCTCATTTTTACCATGTAATTATAAAATCAATCAACTGGAATATAAATATTGTGCTTACATTTTGGTGTATAGTATACAGAGCAGTATAAACAAGTAATTGTCTGTATGAAATTTTAGTTTGTGCTGACTTTGCTAATGATTTTTATGTAGCCTGTTGTAAAACTAGGCAAATATCTAGATGAGTTGATGTACCCCCTGGAAGATCTCTGCATACCTCTGTACATGTTCCCCTGGTTGAGAACCACTGCACTAACACAAAGGGTGCACGGGGAGGGTGGAGTTAACTCAACAGAGCTCTGAAGAAGAGGGGCTAAGGACCAATATTATTACAAGACATACCAAAGAAAGAAAGGGGCTGGGCTTGCTGTAGACAGATAAGACATTGCTTACCACCTGCAGAAGATGCCTAGGACAGGACAGGACACCTGAATTTAGTTTTAATTAAAAATTATACAGCCAATAGGGAAGTGTGAGGGTTTTTATGGCAGTGGTGCGGGAGCTCGTGATAGGATTTGAACACTCCTCCTAAGTCAACAGGACGCTAGAGAAGGGGAGCTAGGCTAAAAGTGTGTCACCCAAGGGAGAGGAAAGCATGCACATGGCTTGCCACACCTATCATTTCAGCTTCATGCTCACCCTCTGGCAAAATTAACACAGCCCAAGGAAGTGTTGCTAAGGAACAGGTATCTCCCAGATCAGACCCACCTTAGCGGTGCAGGAAGCAGGCTCCAGTACCAATCCCCAGCTCTTGGTTGTTTTATAACACTGTTCTGAAGCGATAGCTGCATTTTGATCATACATGGAAAAAGGACTTTGTAGGCTAATAAATATGGATACACTTTTACCAGGAAGGTGACCAATTCAGACGTGCTTTTAGGTGGTGGGAAAAGGCAGGTACTAATGCCAGCCCAAAAGAGTAGGCAGACAGACCCCGTACCAGATTGCAAATCAGATGAATTGTATTTAAACTGCCTTCAGCCATGGCTAGTGCCTGTGTTACCCCAGAATCTGACATTCCTGCATACACCCAAGAATTTGACAATTCTGCAGCCAACAATTTTGTATGTTCAGCCACTGCTAGCTGAAAACCAAACATCACATAGCTAGGAAAATCTTAGGCCTTTGTGAAGCAAGGTCAGACGACTTCAGGCTTGCAGTTTCTTAATTGGAATGGGAAGATAGGACAGAAAGTTAACAAGTATGAAAGAGAGTGAGTCGATAGGGGCATTTAAAACCAAGGTCGCTAATACATTATTGGTATACCCTAGAAATGTTTTTATAAAAAGTAATAAGTAGTTTTATTGAAATTAGGAAAATGAGTGACCCACTAGGAGTCACAACAGGTTATGTTTTGTTTAAAGTTAGCTCTATAAAATTAGGCAAAAGAATGTGCTTTGGAACAATGTGATTGGGCAAGGATCCGGCCTCTAAGCTCTCCAGCAGTCAGACAGGAGGCAGGGCCCCACTCAAACCTGGCTGCTGATTCCTCAAAAACATTTCTTGACCTTAGGTAAATGTAAGTGTTTTAAAATTCTGTAACCCTACTGTGACGGCATGTTTGTATGTGTGCTTGAAATCTAATGAAAACGTAATTTTAGGTGAAAGCTGTCTGCTTTGTATCAATTATTTATCAGACAGAAGCACTATGTTCCCACTGATTAATTCTTGACAGGGCCCAAAGAGAAACAGTGAAGGCAGTGGTTCTCAACCAGGGGCACATGTACATCTGGGGGGTACGCAGAGGTTTTCCAGGGGGTACATCAACTCATCGAGAGATTTGCCTAGTTTTTCCAACAGGCTACATAATAAGCACTAGCAAAGTCAGCACAAATTAAGATTTCATACAATGACTTGTATATACTGCTCTACATAGGACACACTGAAAGCAAGTATAATATTTATATTGCAATTGATTTTTTTTATAATTATACGGTAAAAATGAGACAGTCAGCAACCTTTCAGTAATAGTGTGCTGGGACTCTTGTATCTTTATGTCTCATTTTGTAAGCAAATAGTTTAAGTGAGGTAAAACTTGGGGGTACTCAAGACAAATCAGACTCCTGAAAGGGGTACTGTAATCTGGAAAGGTTGAAAGCCACTGAGTTAAGTTACCATTGCTTTGAGTTCTGAGAAACCCCGCTAACACCCAAGCAGAAGTCACCAACAGCAACCGTGGAGAACATCAAGATCTTTAGCGTATAGGATTGTAAGAGTAGTTGTCATGTTGGAGCAGTTCAAAAAACAAGCCAAGAATTTCTTTGGGGATGGGGGGGGGGAGGGGAGGATTTTATTTTTCAGTCTTCTCTCACTCCATGGTTGAGCTGATTTTACTCAAACTTACACACACACAATCACCTTGACAGAGACCAAGCATGGAAAATTTCAGCATGAAAAAGTAAAGGTTTTAAACAGCTATGAGCAACCAGGCAAAAAAAAAAAAAAAAAAAAAAAGTGGGAGGTGTGCGGGGGGGTTAGAAGTGAAATAGTTCTGGATTCTTAACAAGAGAAGGAGCTACGGTCTTTGCTCTCCTATAACACTTTGCCCTGTCACAGCATATAGGAGATGATCTCAAAGCACTTTACATATATCATGAATGAAGCTTCACGCTAGTCATATGAGGGCGCGTAAAACTGAGGTACCGAGAAATTAAGGACAACATCTTTAAGATTAGCTACTACTTGTGTATCTCAATTGCTAGACGCCTACTCTGACACAATGTGCCTGATTTCCACAGGTAATACACACCTACCACTCAAACTGAAATAAGACCATAGGAGCTGCCACACCAGGTCAAACCATGGTCCATCTTGCCCAGTAGCCTGTCTACAACAGTGGCCAGTACCAGAGCTTCAGGTGGAGGGTACAGAACAGAGCAATTATGGAGCAATCCACCCGCTTTCCACTCCCGGCTTCTGGTAGTCACAGGTTTAAGGTCACTTCAAGCATGGGGTGCTGTCCCTGACCATCATGATTAACAGCCACGGATGGACTATCCCCCATGAACTTATCCCGTTCTTTTTTTAACCCAGTTATATTTTTGGCCATCACAACATCCCATGACAATGAGTTCCAGAGGTTGACTGTGTGTTGTGTGAAAAAGTACTTCCTCTTGTTTGCATTAAACCTGCTGCCTATTAATTTCATTGGGTGACTCCTGGTTTTTGTATTGTGGGAAAGTGTAAAATAACACTTTTCTATTCACTTTCTCCACACTAATGATTTAATAGATCTCTATCACATCCCCTCTTAGTTGTCTCTTTTCTAAGCTGAACTTCCCTGTTTATTTTACTCTCTCCTGGATCAGAAGCTGTTTGATACCTATATCCTAGAATCATAGCACTGGAAGGGACCTTGTGAGGTCATTAGTCCAGTCCCATGCACTCAAGGCAGGACTAAGTATTATCTTCTAGACCATTCCTGACAGGTGTTTGTCTAATATAATTGTTAAAATCTTCAATGACAGAGATCCCACAACCTCCCCAGGAAATTTATTCCAGTGCTTAACTACCCTGACAGTTAGGAAGTTTTTCCTAATATCCAACCTAAACCCCCCTTGCTGCAATTTAAGCCCATTTCTTTTTGTCCCTATCCTCAGTTAACAAGGACAATTTTTCTTCCTCCGCCTTGTAACAACACTTTATGTACTTGAAAACTATCATCATGTTCCCCCTCAGTCTTCTCTTCTCCAGACTTAACAAACCCAGTTTTTTCAATCATCCCTCACAGGTCATGTTTTCTAGACCTTTAATAATTTTTGTTGCTCTTCTCTGGACTTTCTCCAATTCGTCCACATCTTTCCTGAAACGTGGCGCCCAGAACTGGATACAATACTCCAGTTGAGGCCTCATCAGTCCGTGTCTTGCTTACAACACTCCTGTTAACACATCCCAGAATGTTTGCTTTTTTTTTTTTTTTTTTTTTTTTTTGCGCAATGGTGTTACACTGTTGAATCATATTTAGCTTCTGATCCACTATACCCCCAAATCCCTTTCTATAGTATTCTTTCCTAGGCAGTCATTTCCCCTTTTGTATGTGCGCAACTGACTCTTACTTCCTCAGTGGATCATCTTTGTTGTCCTTCTCTGAAGCTATGACATGGAGGAACTAGAACATGCACAGTATGCAAGGTGCAGTAGTAGTAGATTTTCTGTCTTATGTTCTATCCCTTTCCTAATAGCTCCTAAAATACGGTTAGCCTTTTTGACCACTGCTGCACCTGAGGCAGAAATTTCGGAGAACTATCCACTGTGAGTCTAAGCTCTCTTTCTTGGGTGGTAACAGCTAATTTAGAACCTACCACTGTATATGTATAGTTGGGATTATTTTTTTCCAGTATGAATTATTGTACTTAACACTGAATTTCATTTGCCATTTTGCTGCCCAGTCACCCAGTTTTGTGAGATCCCTTTGTAAATCCTCACAGTCTTCTTTGGACTTAACTATCTTGAATAATTTTGTATCATCTGCAATCTTTGCCTCGTCTCTGTTCACTACCGCTTTCAGCTTATTAATGATTATATTTGAACAGTACTAGTCCCAGTACAGATCCCTGAGGGACGCTGCTGTTCACTTCTCTCTACTGTTAAAACTAAACCATTTACTCCTACCCTTTGTTTCCATCTTTTAACCAGTTAGTGATCCATAAGAGGACCTGCCCTCCTATCCCATGGCTACTTAGTTTGCTTAAGAGCCTTTGGTGAGGAACCTTGTCAAAGGTTTTTTGAAAATCCAACTACACTATCAACTGGATCATCCTTACCCACCTCGTGTTGACTCCCTCAGAGAATTCTAGTAGATTGGTGATGCATGACTTCCCTTTACAAAAGCCCTGTTTACTCTTCCCTACCAAATAATGTTTATCTAGATATCTGAGTCTATTCTTTACTATAAAAAGAAAAGGAGTACTTGTGGCACCTTGGTTAGTCTCTAATTTATTTGAGCATAAGCTTTCGTGAGCTACAGCTCACTTCATCGGATGCATACTGTGGAAAGTGTAGAAGATCTTTTTATACATACAAAGCATGAAAAAATACCTCCCCCCACCCCACTCTCCTGCTGGTAATAGCTTATCTAAAGTGATCAGTCTCCTTACAATGTGTATGATCAAATTTGCCAGGTATCAAAGTTAGGCACGCCAGTCTGTAATTGCCAGGATCTTCTCCAGAACCCTTTTAAAAATTGGCACTATATTACCCATCCTCCAGTCATCTGCTACAGAGTCTGATTTCTGAGATAGATTACATACTCCAGTTAGCAGTTCTGTAGTTTCATATCTGAATTCCTGAAGAACTCCTGTGTGGATGCCAGCTGGTCCTAGTGACTTATTACTGTGATGAGAGTTAAAACCCTTTAATTAGGTGCTTAAATATGGATTTGGGGTGCTTCCTGTAAGCACTTTTGAAAGTGTTTGCTTCAGATTTTATTTTAAAAGCAGAGAGGAAGATAAACTATGCCTAAGTCTAGAAGAAAGAAATAGGACCGCAGATACAGCATTACAATGTGCAGTGATATTAAAACTAGCTTTCCTGGGCATTTTATCCATTTGACAGCATGTCATTAGAGAAGCAGTTACAGGCCCTACTCAGGGTCAGGGTTTATTGTGTTGTACAAACACAGTAAGAGACAGTACCCATCTCAAAGAGCTTACCCGCTAAGTAAACAAGACAGGCAAGCGACAGTGCATGGATGCAACATGCAAGCTGTAACCAGGCACAGGGAACCCTTCTCCAGACAGCAATGTGAAATGCAGCCAACCTCAGAACTAACCAATGTTGGCAATCCCTCAGGCAGCTGCTCAGGGTCACAGGTTGTGGTTCTGCAATTCCAGCTGAGGGCCTCCACGTGACCAAGCAGTTCGTTTCATAACAGTTGACTTCTGGGCTGATTTAGATGAGCACGTTTCTCCACCTCTCCCCACGACTAAATTCCACAAATTCCTCACTGCTGTAGAGAACCCACCCACAGGTGGCACAGGGTTGAAACATGAAATGCAGGAACAGGGCAGCAAGGGGCTCCAGATAACCCAAGCAAGTCTCCATGCAGTACTATCCATCTCCAGGAACAGAGAGCTTCAGATAAAACAGGCCAGTACATTTTAAAGTAGCTTTTTGCCACTGATTCACAGTAGGTCCCAAGAGTACACCAAAGGCTTTCTTCACGTGATAGTGATCCACCCTCTCTGGACAGCACTGCCCTCCAAGTACATGGGCAGAGAGAACATGCAGGGTTGGGGGTTCCACGACCACCATTCCCAAGAGAAGGAGGCGGGTGGTGGTGGTGGGCAGGGACTCTCTCCTCAGGGGGACTGAGTCATCTATCTGCTGCCCCAACCAGGAAAACCGAGAAGTCTGCTGCTTGCCAGGAACTAGGATTCACGATGTGACGGAGAGACTGCCGAGACTCATCAAGCTCTCGGATCGCTACCCCTTCCTGCTTCTCCACATGGGCACCAATGATACTGCCAAGAACGACCTTGAGTGGATCACTGCAGACTACGTGGCTCTGGGAAGAAGGATAAAGGAGTCTGAGGTGCAAGTGGTCTTCTCGTCCATCCTCCCCGTGGAAGGAAAAGGCCTGGATAGAGACCGTCGAATCGTGGAAGTCAACGAATGGCTATGCAGGTGGTGTCCGAGAGAAGGCTTTGGATTCTTTGACCATGGGATGGAGTTCCAAGAAGGAGGAGTGCTAGGCAGAGACGGGCTCCATCTAACGAAGAGAGGGAAGAGCATCTTCGCAAGCAGGCTGGCTAACCTAGTGAGGAGGGCTTTAAACTAGGTTCACCGGGGGAAGACCAAAGCCCTGAGGTAAGTGGGGAAGTGGGATACCAGGAGGAAGCATGAGCAGGAGCGCACGAGAGGGGAGGGCTCCTGCCTCATACTGAGAAAGAGGGAGGATCAGCGAGTTATCTCAAGTGCCTATACACAAATGCAAGAAGCCTGGGAAACAAGCAGAGAGAACTGGAAGTCCTGGCACAGTCAAGGAATTATGATGTGATTGGAACAACAGAGACTTGGTGGGGTAACTCACATGACTGGAGTACTGTCATGGATGGATATAAACTGTTCAGGAAGGACAGGCAGGGCAGAAAAGGTGGGTGAGTTGCACTGTATGTAAGGGAGCAGTATGACTGCTCAGAGCTCAAGTTGAAACTGCAGAAAAACCTGAGTGTCTCTGGATTAAGTTTAGAAGTGTGAGCAACAAGGGTGATGTCATGGTGGGAATCTGCTATAGACCACCGGACCAGGGGGATGAGGTGGATGAGGCTTTCTTCCGGCAACTTGCAGATCATCCCAGCCAGGGCTTTGTCAAGCCTGACCTTAAAAACTTTTAAGGAAGGAGATTCCACCACCTCCCTAGGTAACGCATTCCAGTGTTTCACCACCCTCCTAGTGAAAAAGTTTTTCCTAATATACAACGTAAACCTCCCCCATTGCAACTTGAGACCATTACTCCTTGTTCTGTCATCTGCTACCACTGAGAACAGTCTAGAGCCATCCTCTTTGGAACCCCCTTTCAGGTAGTTGAAAGCAGCTATCAAATCCCCCCTCATTCTTCTCTTCCGCAGACTAAACAATCCCAGTTCCCTCAGCCTCTCCTCATAAGTCATGTGTTCCAGTCCCCTCATCATTTTTGTTGCCCTCCGCTGGACTCTTTCCAATTTTTCCACATCCTTCTTGTAGGGTGGGGCCCAAAACTGGACACAGTACTCCAGATGAGGCCTCACCAATGTCGAATAGAGGGGAACGATCACGTCCCTCGATCTGCTCGCTATGCCCCTACTATACAGCCCAAAATGCCATTGGCCTTCTTGGCAACAAGGGCACATTGTTGACTCATATCCAGCTTCTCGTCCACTGTAACCCCTACGTCCTTTTCTGCAGAACTGCTGCCTAGCCATTCGGTCCCTAGTCTGTCGCGGTGCATGGGATTCTTCCGTCTTAAGTGCAGGACTCTGCACTTGTCCTTGTTGAACCTCATCAGATTACTTTTGGCCAAATCCTCTAATTTGTCTAGGTCCCTCTCTATCCTATCCCTACCTTCCAGCATATCTACCTCTCCTCCCAGTTTAGTGTCATCTGCAAGCTTGCTGAGGGTGCAATCCACACCATCCTCCAGATCATTTATGAAGATACTGAATAAAACCAGCCCGAGGACCGGCCCTTGGGGCACTCCACTTGATACCGGCTGCCAACTAGACATGGAGCCATTGATCACTACCCGTTGAGCCCGACAATCTAGCCAACTTTCTATCTACCTTTAGTCCATTCATCCAGCCCATACTACTTTAACTTGCTGGCAAGAATACTGTGGGAGACCGTGTCAAAAGCTTTGCTAAAGTCAAGGAACAACATGTGCACTGCTTTCCCCTCATCCACAGAGCCAGTAATCTCGTTATAGAAGGCAATTAGATTAGTCAGGCATGACTTGCCCTTGGTGAATCCATGCTGACTGTTCCTGATCACTTTCCTCTCCTCTAAGTGCTTCAGAATTGATTCCTTGAGGACCTGCTCCATGATTTTTCCAGGGACTGAAGTGAAGCTGATTGGCCTGTAGTTCCCAGGATCCTCCTCCTTCCCTTTTTTAAAGATGGGCACTACATTAGCCTGTTTCCAGTCGTCCGGGACTTCCCCCGATTGCCATGAGTTTTCAAAGATAATGGCCAATGGCTCTGCAAACACATCCGCCAACTCCTTTAGCACTCTCGGATGCAGCACATCCAGCCCCATGGACTTGTGCTTGTCCAGCTTTTCTAAATAGTCCCGAACCACTTCTTTCTCCACAGAGGACTGGTCACCTCCTCCCCATGCTGTGCTGCCCAGTGTAGTAGTCTGGGAGCTGACCTTGTTCGTGAAAACAGAGGCAAAAAAAGCATTGACTACATTAGCTTTTTCCACATCGTCTGTCACTAGGTTGCCTCCCTCATTCAGTAAGGGGCCCACACTTTCCTTGACTTTCTTCTTGTTGCTAACATACCTGAAGAAAGTTACTCTTAACATCTCTTGCTAGCTGCAACTCCAGGTGTGATTTGGCCTTCCTGATTTCACTCCTGCATGCCCAAGCAATATTTTTATACTCTTCCCTCGTCATTTGTCCAATCTTCCACTTCTTGTAAGTTTCTTTTTTGTGTTTAAGATCAGCAAGGATTTCACTGTTAAGCCAAGCTGGTTGCCTGCCATATTTACTATTCTCTCTATACATCAGGATGGTTTGTCCCTGTAACCTCAATAACGATTCTTTAAAATACAGCCAGCTCTCCTGGACTCCTCTCCCCCGCATGTTATTCTCCCAGGGGATCCTGCCCATCAGTTCCCTGAGGGAGTCAAAGTCTACTTTTCTGAAGTCCAGGGTCCGTATTCTGCTGCTCTCCTTTCTTCCCTGTGTCAGGATCCTGAACTCGACCATCTCATGGTCACTGCCTCCCAGGTTCCCATCCACTTTTGCTTCCCCTACTAATTCTTCCCGGTTTGTGAGCAGCAGGTCAAGAGCTCTGTCCCTAGTTGGTTCCTCCAGCACTTGCACCAGGAAATTGTCCCCTACATTTTCCAAAAACTTTCTCGATTGTCTGTGCACCGCTGTATTGCTCTCCCAGCAGATATCAGGGTGATTGAAGTCTCCCATGAGAACCAGGGCCTGCGAGCAGGGGGTTGGACTAGATGACCTCCTGAGGTCCCTTCCAACTCTGATATTCTATGATTCTATTCAGGGGACAGAGGACAAAATGTGATACAGCAAATGCAGACTGTCTGATCTGGCCCAAGAGAAATACCTACGGAAGTTAGAGGTCTGTGTTTGCACTACACGTCGAGTGCCTTCACACGGGGACACTACCTAGGAAAAGAAAGGTGCTGCTTTACTATATATTAAAGCAGAGTGCTCCCCATTTTACAGGGCACCAAGAGCAAATTAGAACGGAGGCAATCCCAAGGAACATAGGCCCAGATTCTCAAAAGGTATTTAGGCTCCTAAGTTGCACTGAAATCACTGGTCACGAGGAGCCTAAATCCATTTGAGGATCTGGGCCCTACATCTAACAATTTGAGCCCGCAAGTACTGCAGAATCTACAGTCTCTGCTGGATCTTTATGAGACTGTCTGCTCAACTGCTGCAGGTTTAGAGAAAGACACTTTGGAGAAGTGACCTGAAAACAAAAGATCACCCCCATTAAATGAGGACACACGTCAGTCGTCCCCTCAACTTACACACACACACACACACCCCCACCCACTACGCAAACGCAGCTGGGTTTTCAGGATTAGTTAGGGTGTGCTGGCACCCTTCTCAATCCTCTCCTGGAACATAAGTCACAGAAATACCTTCACCTGCAATTCCATGTGCTCCATATAGTATATGCCCATAGCCATGGACTCTGATGGCCAACAGGGGGAGAGAAAGGTAATGCAGTATTGAGAACAGGAAAATGGGAGTCAGGGACTCCTGGGGTCTATTCCCAGCTGTGACAGTAACTCACTCCACAGGCCATGTCCAGGGCCCAGCCTCTATTTGTTTCTTCTGTACAGTGAGAAAATGTTGACCCACCTCCGAGAGATGCTAAGAGAATCTGTGTCACAATTTCAAGCACAGTGAAGTGCGCTAACATTAATACACAGCAGCATGAATTTTAAAATGCACAAGGAAGGAGAGATGCTCTCTCCTGCTGTTCTGCATGTCATACCAGGCTAACACCATTAACCCTTTCAGTGCTTCAGAGCTTGGGAGAGAGGACTTCACAGGGCAGCTAACATACCAGAGATCTATTGCGGGGGGGGCGCGGAGGAGAGAGAATTTATGAAAAACAAATCAACTCTTGGTATCTCTCAGCTTCCCCACAACTGCCCAGCCAGTGGCAGATTTACATCTGAATAAGACTGTTCGCTCCTGCTGCCAGATCCAAGGGGTGGGGGGGGGGGAAACGACGGACACAACTTATTTCTGTTTAGTGACAAATTCCCTCTCCCGTTCATATCTGCATTTCAGGACAGCACAGACTGTTGCTATGGAAGCGGCTGCAGTATCACACGCCCTGCAATATGCAGTGGTGGTGCAGCCAGTGTCAGTCCCAGGACAGGAGAGAGACAAGGTGGCTTTGATAATAGCTTTCATTGGACCAACGTCGATGATAATTACCTCACCCACCTTGTCTCTCTGAAGTCCTGCAATGTCACTTCGTTCCAGGACAAGCAAGGAGGCAGCTGCTAAAAAGCACAAATATGGCATGGGAGAAGAGAGAGGAAGTGGATTTAAAATTTTAAGTGTAAAGAATGACAGAAGTGTTCCTTGCTGTGGGTGGATGCAGCAATAATCTGCCGCCACTCACGATACCTACCCTACTACACAAGCTCATTAATGGTCATCAAGAACCTGTCTACATGGGAAGTTTAAACTGAATTAAATTGAGTTAGTCTGGTTTGAAAAATCTTGCATACACAACGTAATTCATTGTAGTACACTGACTCTTCATTCATCAGGAACTCTGCAGTCTCTTTCAGAGTGAACTAGCTTTGCTGAAAATCAAATTAGTCTGGTCTATTGTTTGCATGCATACAATGCTGCTGCAAACTACTTTAGCTGCTATCCCAACACCGCTTTGCAGGTGACTGTTACTGACTCGTCTGTTTACCTGTGTACTTCTGCTGCTCGGAGGCCAAGATGACCGGATATCCCCAGCCCTGTTTATAGGCTGCCGCAGTGCCAGATTTTGCTCATTTGCTCCTAGAGACGAGTATATCCACATTGCTGCGATAATACTCCAGAAACCCCAAGTGCCTCAAGCAACCGCTTTGAGCCATGCGGACACCGTGGATCTCATCGTCATCTGGGGAAAGGGCAGGAAAGTGCTTTGGTGCAGGAAACTCTAGTCAGCCAGTCACCAAAATAAGGATCCGGTTGGGCACACTGCGAAGAGGATGCATGGGAGAGGCTACCACCAGAATAGAAACAGTGTCATACAAAGAGCAAGCAGCTTCCGAGGACCTATATTAAAATGAGGGATGACAGGGGAAAAAAATCTGGCAGGGGACATGTAACCTGTACATATTTGAGGAGCTGGACAGGATTTTCCAAGGTTACACAACCACCCAACCGAGGAAAGCAGTGGAGCCTGCTGCCTGTTTCCTTCTCCCCCGACCCCTTTATTAACAGCTGAGTGGCTGGCTAGCCTGAGGGGCAGAAAATGAACGCTGAAATGTTCAGACATTACAGAGTCATCCCCCGGCCCCCGTAACAACCACCAAAAAAAAAAAAAAAAAAGGTCAAGTCACAGAGAGATGGAGGTAGTACTGGAGGACAGAGAGGGAAACAAAGAGCTGCAGTGGCCAGGGACAGCATTGCCATGGCCAAAAACAATATGGAAAAAGACAGGGAGATGCAAAGGCAATTCCTGGAGGCAATACAACACCAAAGGGCTCTGTTGCAGCATGTTACTTTTAGGACAGCAAGCAACGCAGTACTGCAAACCACCACCCAGACTCGGGAGGCAGTCCCTGGACAATGATGTGATGGAGTGGGAATTTTCTATAAATGTTTTGTAGGAGTACAGAGGTGTGCCTCGGTTTCCCCATATACTGCATTGTCACCCAGGAAGTGGAGGAGGGTTGCTGACTCTCTGCGGAGGCCTAGAGGTACAGGTGTGACTGACACCTAGCTGTCTCGGGTTTGGGGCAGAGGTCAGTGGAGAGTCCCTGAAAACAATAGCAAATCCAGTCGCCGAGACATTTTGTTTTAACCCCGTCACATCTCTGGGGCTCTGATTTCCAAGGTGAGGCAGGGATTCAGGGTGCTCCTGCACACTGGCAGGCGCCCCCTGGAGTCGGGTCCCAACCAGAGAGCTGTGCACACGCCAGGAACCTATCTCCCCTCATGGGGTCAACCTATTGCCCTCACCCCCAGGATAAAGTCCTCTCTCAGTCCCTTCTCCTGGGGGCTGTGTTTTGCATCTCTTGGTGGGCCCACCATGCCCATGGCCACCTTCTGAGCAGGTGTCTCTGTAACCAGCAATCACTTTCCAGCTGCTTTCCCTTTCTCTCCCCCTTAAACAAGGCAAGCATATTTTGGCAGTCGTCCTTCCTTGCTGGCCTTCCCACCCTGCTCAGCTCTGCCTTTGCTTTCCCAGTGATGGCAGGGCGAGAGCTTGCTGCCTTAGGCACAGCATCTCTCCTGTGGAGACAGGCGGGGATCATCCTTCTGGCCCACTCAGCTACAGACAGAAAGATACCTTGAGCTTAGCAGCTCTTCCTTTGTGTTACCAAAGGGAAAAACCCCTCCTCCCTGCCAGACAGGCTATGTGCTGTTCAAAGATTTGAATCACGCCAAGCGGGAGTGAAGGTGTCAGTGGTTGTTACAAAAGCAGGGACTGGAACCTGAAGAAGAGCTCTGTGTGGCTGGAAAGCTTGCCTCTCTCACCAACAGAAGTTGGTCCAATAGAAGATATCACCTCCCTCACCTGGTCTCTCTAACATCCTGGGCCCAACATGGCTACACTACACCACATTAAAGCCATAGTCACTTCCCAAAAGGACATCAACACTGATATCCTGGAGAACCCCAACCACCCCAATCCTTCCTGTGGCTCCACAGGGATCTGAGCCATAGGTAGGGGAAATGGCTTCACATGTGAGACTTTCACCCAAGTTATGCAGCTTTTCAGCGTTTGATGGGGTTATACAGGCTACTGGGAACAACTCCTCCTCCTTCACTGTACCACTGCAGCCATTCCTTTCACAGACCCAAGCTCAGGGCTCTGAGCACAGCAGCCCCCTGGGAACCCAGTGCTTTTGAGCCCTCTGTCATGCCTGGGAACTTGGAGTCTTGGCACTGCATGCCAACAGGCCCAGGAACAAAAGGCAGAGCGAAGACAAATGCCTGCCTGTGACTTTAAGCCCCCCCAGCCCGTGTTGTGCCCTGCACTGCACTCTTGCCAGATGCAGTTTTGTTTCACTCCTGTGTTAATGAAAAGGTGCTTTGTAGATGGATTGTTCCAAAACAGTCTATTTTTTCATTTCATTAATTCATTCGTTCATTCCTAATTAATCATAGTTACATTAAGGTTCATTTCTGTTTGTAACAGACTGTTGAATAATCAAAACCTTGAAAGCGTCATTCATAGGACTTACCAGCTCATTTTACAGAGAAAATCATTACGTTTGCACTAATTCATAAGGTTGTAAAAACCATGTAGGCAAAGACAAGGTCAAACAGCGATTGCTACAATGGTGCACTTCCACCACCCATCAGCAACACTAACCCCCTCAAAAAACCCCTCCGCCTCCCACGGGTTAACAGCTGGATGTACAGCTGCACGATTTCAGGACTGAGACTCTCACGAAAAGCAATAGGCATGCCCAGGGCTGGATTAACCTTTTGTGGGCCCGGCACCAAACATATTTGTGGGCCCCCATGAGGGCAATGGAGCATGGTGCGGGGAGGTCAGTCCCCAGAGCGAGGGGCCAGCCAGGGGCAATGAGGCATGGCATGGCAGGAGTGGCCCCGCTCCACCCAGCCCAATGTGAAGGCACTACTTACAAACCAGCAGTTGCCAGACGCACAGTGACCCGCCTCAGGGGTAGGCCCATGCCGTACCACACAGCCCTCCCACCCAACCACCCACCCACCCACCCCCCGGCTCCCTATGGCCAGAGCCCCTCTGGATCCACTATGCCCAGTGCCACCCCCCTCCCCTCCACAAATGCACAGCACCAGGCACACCACCACCCCTACCCAGCACCCCCCTGCCCACAGCCCCACCCCAACTACCCAGCACCCCCACAGAACCCCTACTCCTTAGTGCCCCAACACACACCTCTTCCCTGCCCCCCTCACAGCCCAGCACCCCAGACTTCCCAGAGACCCACTCCCCGCCTCACACACCAACCCTTCTGGGAGGCAACTGCGTCTGCCAGGCTGAGCCGGTAGTGCAGCCAGGGCTGGTCCCACAGCCGGGAATTGCTCCAGCCCCTCAGGAGTGGTGTGATCAGCCAGGCCAGGGTCTGCCCCGGCCAGGCTCCCTCAGGACCCACCTGCCTGGACGGGCTCAGCCACTCCTCCTCACCTACCCAACTCCCAACTGGCCGAGACTGGCTAGGCTTCTGCACCAGTCCCAGGAGGCTCAGCTCTGGGGAGACGGGTGGGGCCCCACAGGTGGTGGGAAGCAGACACTGCCTGGAGCCAGAGGTGCACTGGGGTCCGGCCGGGGGGCAGAAAGGAGCAGGGGAGTGGAAGCAGGGAGTAGAGAGGAGCAAGTGGTGGGCGGGGGGAGCCAATGGGGTCTCGGGGCGCAGTGCAAGCAGAGCAGGCCGGGGCCCCTTCTGAGCATGGGCCCGGCTCCATGGAGCCACTGGCACCATTGTAAACCCAGCACTGACAATATCGCCCAGGCTGTTTGCATTTTGCACTGAACATCCCACTGGCTTCTCAAACTGCCGAGCAAATCCCTGCACCTCAGCCTCGCACCCATGGCTAAGGCCTTCTCCTTTCCTCTCACAAATACTGTGCAAAATACATCATCTTTGGGACTTCTTTTTCCTGCTGCTTCCAACCTGTTCCACAACCAGCACCACCTTCTTTACAAAGGGCCAAATGCACCCTCCGCTGCCATTCTGCAATGACTGAGGCAACAGTCCCATAGTTCCTTCCTTCCGTCCAAGCGGCCTGGGAATGGCTTCCTTAGCCTGGAAAGCAGAGGATAAGCAACATCCGCACCACTAAATGTCCATCACGTTCCTGGGGGCACAGTCCTTTCTCCACTAAGGTACATACAGCGGAATGCCAAGACCTTACCACCGTGGATGCTTTCAGCCTTTATGTCCGTAAATCTGCCATGGGGGTCAACGAGCCCTTGGAGCACCCTGAAGGAACACCCCTTCTGTTCATGAATTCTTTGCTGCAGGGCACAAATAATAGGGACATGGATCCCAGCAATTACCCCAATTATGTTTGGGAACCCCCTGCACTAACCTCCTGAGCACAACCGAGCTTTAGAACCTGGTGCAACAGTACCTTTGCCATGGAATCACACACCTGCATGACAATGGCCCCAATGGCTGATCACCCCACACCAAAAGAGGTCACTACAGACCGGCAACATTCAGGGGCAGCCAGCTTCCAGATGGCAATGGTAACCCTCTTCTCCACTGGTATAGGTTGTCTCATGTCGGCACACTGCAGCTCTGGAGTTAGTTCAGCACATATCTCCGGAAAGTTTGCATTCCCCCATCCTGAAATTCTCTTACCATTGCTCGTCACTCCATGTCTGCAGAATGATCCTTCCCCACCAATCCGAGCTGGTTTCCCAAGCTTAGAGCAGCACTGAATGCTGTGAAGCTGCTGCAAGAATCAGTCCTGTAATATCACTTGCTCGGTGTCTTCCTCATTCCGGTTCCCCCACTGCTGAAGACCCTCCTGCTGCTGCCGCCGCCACATTGTCTGCTCAGTGGGATGGCACTGCTCCAAAAGCACAAGCCCTTACAACTAGAGCTTTTAGAGTTTAATTTTAATCTTGCTCCTTCCCTGGAGGTGCATCCAAGCCCTACTAATATTGCCTCAAATTGGGTCAGTGCTGCATATTGCCTTGGAGAAACTAACAAGAATTAGTTAGGGAAGTGGATTGGACTGAAGAATTTACAGATCTAAAGGCAGAGGAGGCCTGGGATTACTTCAAGTCAAAGCTGCAGATGCTATCGGAAGCCTGCATCCCAAGAAAGGGGAAAAAATTCATAGGCAGGAGTTGTAGACCAAGCTGGATGAGCAAGCATCTCAGAGGTGATTAAGAAAAAGCAGAAAGCATACAGGGAGTGGAAGATGGGAGGGATCAGCAAGGAAAGCTAACTTATTGAGGTCAGAACATGCAGGGGTAAAGTGAGAAAGGCTAAAAGTCAAGCAGAGTTGGACCTTGCAAAGGGAATTAAAACCAATAGTAAAAGGTTCTATAGCCATATAAATAAGAAGAAAACATAGAAAGAAGTGGGACCGCTAAACACTGAGGATGGAATGGAGGTTAAGGATAATCTAGGCATGGCCCAATATCTAAACAAATACTTTGCCTCAGTCTTTAATGAGGCTAACAAGGAGCTTAGGGATAATGGTTGCATGACAAATGGGAATGAGGAAATGGAGGTAGATATTACCATATCTGAGGTAGAAGTGAAACTCGAACAGCTTAATGGGACTAAATCGGGGGGGCCCAGATAGAATGGGACCAGGATGAATAATCTTCATCCAAGAATATTAAAGAAATTGGCACATGAAATTGCAAGCCCATTAGCAAGAATTTTTAATGAATCTGTAAACTCAGGGGTTGTACCGTATGACTGGAGAATTGCTAACATAGTTCCTATTTTTAAGAAAGGAAAAAAAGTGATTCGGGTAACTACAGGCCTGTTAGTTTCACATCTGTAGTATGCAAGGTCTTGGAAAAAATATTGAAGGAGAAAGTAGTTAAGGACATTGAGGTCAATGGTAAATGGGACAAAATACAACATGGTTTTACAAAAGGTAGATCGTGCCAAACCAACCTGATCTCCTTCTTTGAGAAAGTAACAAATTTTTTAGACAAAGGGAACGCAGTGGATCTAATTTACCTAGATTTTCAGTAAGGCGTTTGATACGGTGTCACTTGGGGAATTATTAGTTAAATTGGAAAAGATGGGGATCAATATGAAAACTGAAAGGCGGATAAGGAATTGGTTAAAGGGGAGACTACAGCGGGTCACACTGAAAGGTGAACTGTCAGACTGGAGGGAGGTTACCAGTGGAGTTCCTCAGGGATCGGTTTGGGGACCAATCTTTTTATTACTGACCTCAGCACAAAAAGTGGGAGTGTGCTAATAAAGTCTGCAGAGGATACAAAGCTGGGAGGTATTGCCAATTTAGAGAAGGACAGGGATATCATACAGGAGGATCTGGATGACCTTGTAAACTAGAATAATAGTAATAAGATGAAATTTAATAGTGAGAAGTGTAAGGTCATGCATTTAGGGATTAACAACAAGAATTTTAGTTATAAGCTGGGGACGCATCAATTAGAAGTAACAGAGGAGGAGAAGGACCTTGGAGTATTGGCTGACCACAGGTTGACTACGAGCCAGTGATATGGCTGTGAAAAAAGCTAATGCGGTCTTGGGATGCATCAAGCGAGGTATTTCCAGTAGAGATAAGGAGGTGTTAGTACCATTATACAAGGCACTAGTGAGACCTCACCTGGAATACTGTGTGCAATTCTGGTCTCCCATGTTTAAGGAGGACAAATTCAGACTGGAACAGGTGCAGAGAAGGGCTACTAGGATGATCCGAGGAATGGAAAACCTGTCTTATGAAAGGAGACTCAAGGAACTGGGCTTGTTTAGCCTAACCAAAAGAAGGTTGAGGGGAGATATGATTGGTATTTATCCCTCTGATATATTTATAGAGAGCAGAGAGGGAGAGGAATTATTTAAACTCAGTACCAATGTGGACACAAGAACAAATGGATATAAACTGACCATCGGGAAGTTTAGACTTGAAATTAGATGAAGGTTTCTAACCATCAGAGGAGTGAAGTTCTGGAATAGCCTTCCAAGGGAAGCAGTGGGGGCAAAAGACCTATCTGGCTTCAAGATTAAACTCTATATCCCATCATACCATCTCCTCCATAAACTTAAAGATCAATTAATATCCAAAATCATGTTAACTATTCATGGTAAACAGGCCCAATGGCCAGAGATGGGATGTTAGATGGGGTGGGATCTGAGTTACTACAGAGAATTCTTTCCTGGGTATCTGGCTGGTGAATCTTGCCCACATGCTCCGGGTTCAGCTGATTGCCATATTTGGAGTTGGGAAGGAATTTTCCTCCAGGGCAGATTGGAAGAGGCCCTGGGGCTTTTTCACCTTCCTCTGTAGCATGGGGCACCAGTCACTTGCTGGAGGATTCTCTGCACCTTGAAGTCTTTAAACTATGATTTGAGGACTTCAGTAGCTCAGACATAGGTGAAAGGTTTATTGCAGGAGTCAGTGGGTGAGATTCTGTGGCCTGCATTGTGCAGGAGGTCAGACTAGATGATCATACTGGTCCCTTCTGACCTTCATATCTATGAGTCTATAAGAAGAAAGAAGCCAAGGCATTCAGGTGGCTCTCTCTCATTGATTTCAATGGGAGTTAGATACCTAAATACCTCGGAGGATCTGGCCCCAGGTTACTTCAGTGTGGGCACAGGTTAATTTGTCTGGAAACCCGTACTGTTTTCTACCTTACAGCAGGACCAGCCTGAGTTTGATTTTCTATTGGGGGTGGGAGGAGGGAAGAGAAGGAACCGCCACCCTAAAAAGAGAGGACAAACATAAGTGAAACATTCACTGTCTCCCAAAACATTATTGAATATTCTAGCACCCTGAAGTTTGGTTCCCTCATTTTACGGTCAATGGTTTTTGCCCAGTGTTTTAAATCCAAATGCAAGTTAAAAAACCATTTACAAAATATTTACAAAATGGCACCTTGGTGAAGCAATGGGAGATAAAAGGATTGGGGATCAGGGATGGGAGAGAAAAATCTAAGATTCCGTACACAGGTTTGCCAAAGGTGTTATGACAGCCACAGCAGGAACGTAACCAAGACAACAAGGAGTCCCCTACGCCCCACTATCCTCTTCACCTTCGCACTAACTCCCCACACATCAAAATCTACATCACAGTTTTAAATTCCTTTCCAATCCTATTGCTAGGTCATAAATACAGAAGAGGTAAGTGCAGCATGATAGATCCTATGTCCCCCAGCCACACACTGAAAGCTTTCACTGTGTTAGATGAGGAAGAAGAGAGGCGGCATCTACCGGCACTTGGTCATTAGATGACCTGCCTCTCTCTTTTTCAGCGTGGTGCAAATTCATTGATAGTTGTAGCCAGGAAAACCAAAATCTTTCTGGAAGCTGTCCCTTCAACCTGCTCATGCTTCCAAGGCTGCTAATTCAGCACCTGCAATCATGCCAAGCACATCTGTGAGTTTCTCTGATTTTCCCCAGACACTTAAAAATAAAGAAAGATTTAACACCGAAGACCCAGGTCATTTTTTCTGACAATGTCGTCAGACGACGAACGGTGTTAGATTTCAATCTCCGAGGTTGTCAGTCTTGTTCATAAAGTCAGTACAGCAGTACAAACATCCCCCAAACTGCCCTACCCACTCAGTTCTTTGCTGACCTGAAGAGGCCCCTTCAGGAGTGAGAAGTCCAGGCTCTGGACCCGTTCACCTTTTGGCCTTTGCAAAGACTGCAAATATTTGTATTACCATAGATCCTAAAAGTCCTAGTGGTGGTAAACCAGGACCTGAATGCCCTAGGCGCTGTACAAACAGAACAAAAAGAAGACCCTTACCCCCATAGAGCTTATAATCAAAGTATAAGACAGCAGATAGATATAAGTAGATGGGAGAAGTATAAAGAAACAATGACAGTATTGATCACCATGACAAGCACTGGTCTAAGCGCACCAGCAGCCCAATGACTGTCAGTTTTTTGTAGGCATCACAGCAAAGGAGAGCTTAGAGGAAGATTTGGAAGGAGGATAATGTGGTAGTTTTGTGGATGTTCATGAAGAGTTCCCCCCAGGCATGAGGGGCAGCACATGAGAAAGCATGAAGAAGGTGCATGTTAGAAAATCAGGGGAAAGGTAGGTAACTTTGGTGGTGGATATTATGTTGATATTTGCCCACTGGGTACAGAGCCAAGACCCAGGTACTTCTCTGCCACAGGGCAGAGAACCTTTAGATGGTAACCACTTTTGGTTACTACAAACCTGTTCAGATTTCACCAGCAGCCTGCAGGTGACAGGCTCCATATCCCACCACCACCCCACGCAGGACATCATCTTTTACAGACCAGGGTGTGCAGCAGTTTGTGGGCAGACTTCCATTTTTAAAGCAAACAGCATGCGACCACCTCACTGAGGTGCAATACTGCACCAACACAACATGTGCTATCCTCCCTAACTCAGACTGGCTTTTTACTGTAGTCATTCACCTCATGGCTGTCTGTTCGTTATCTGCTGAGACTGTAAGCCCTGCAAGGCAAGGACCTTTGGCTCACTTACCTAGAGAGCGCCCTGCACATGTTTATATATATTTCGCAGTAATGGATAGCCCCAGTGACAGCGTTCCAAACACAGCTCAGCTGGAAAAGGAAGCTTTGTTTTCAGAGAGCAAGGGTACCCGCATACCCTGAGCAGGAGAAAGGGAGCACACCAAGGCTATGTGCACGTTGCCGAGCCTATGCAAGTACAGCTGTGCCCATACAGCCCCCCATGGATGCAGCGTACGCCAACAGAAGGTTTTCTGCCACGGTCGGGACACCGCCTCCTGAGATGATGTTAGCTATGCCAACACAAGCACTCTTGTATCAGCGTAGCTGTGTCTACGCCAGGGGTTTTAGAGTAACAGCCGTGTTAGTCTGTATTCGCAAAAAGAAAAGGAGTACTTGTGGCACCTTAGAGACTAACCAATTTATTTGAGCATGAGCTTTCGTGAGCTACAGCTCACTTCATCGGATGCATACTGTGGAAATTGCAGAAGACATTATTATATACACAGACACCATGAAACAATACCTCCTCCCACCCCACTCTCCTGCTGGTAATAGCTCATCTAAAGTGATCATCAAGAAGGGCCATTTCCAGCACAAATCCAGGTTTTCCCACCCTCCGCCCCCCCACAGACAAACTCACTCTCTTGCTGGCAATAGCCCATCCAAAGTGACCACTCTCTTCACAATGTGTATGACAATCAAGGTGGGCCATTTCCTGCAGGAATCCAGGTTCTCTCACCCCCCTCCAGAAACCACACACACACAAACTCACTCTCCTGCTGGTAATAGCCTATCCAAAGTGACCACCTTGATTTTCATGCACGTTGTGGGGAGAGTGGTCACTTTGGATAGGCTATTACCAGCAGGAGAGTGAGTTTGTGTGTGTATGGGGGTGGAGGGGGGTGAGAAAACCTGTATTTGTGCTGGAAATGGCCCACCTTGATTTTCATGCGCGTTGCAGGGAGAGTGGTCACTTTGGATAGGCTATTACCAGCAGGAGAGTGAGTTTGTGTGTGTGGTTTCTGGAGGGGGGTGAGAGAACCTGGATTCCTGCAGGAAATGGCCCACCTTGATTGTCATACACATTGTGAAGAGAGTGGTCACTTTGGATGGGCTATTGCCAGCAAGAGAGTGAGTTTGTCTGTGGGGGGGCGGAGGGTGGGAAAACCTGGATTTGTGCTGGAAATGGCCCTTCTTGATGATCACTTTAGATGGGCTATTACCAGCAGGAGAGTGGGGTGGGAGGAGGTATTGTTTCATGGTGTCTGTGTATATATAATAATGTCTTCTGCAATTTCCACAGTATGCATCCGATGAAGTGAGCTGTAGCTCACGAAAGCTCATGCTCAAATAGATTGGTTAGTCTCTAAGGTGCCACAAGTACTCCTTTTCTTTTTGCCAGGGGTTTTGTTAGCATAGCCTTGTCGCTAGGGGGTGTGGTGTTTCCCGGACTGACATAGCTCTGCCAGTGTACATTTTAAATGCAGATTCGCTTGGTGCCTCCCCATACTGGGGGGCACAAGCTAAAGAGGAGGACACATGAAGGCTCCACGTGCCTCCCTTGCCCAGTGACCCCTCCTGCCCTGCACCCAGCCTGGGGCAGAGATCTCCCCACACCACTTACCTGCATGGGGGAGGGGGCTCCTTCTCTCTGTCCTTCCTTCGCTCCCTGTGCCTCCCCCTGCCCCACATTTGGCTACTCTCCCTGGCAACTGGGTGGGGAGCAGGACGGAGCCGTTTCCACCTGAGAGAGTCTAACACGCCTGTGTCAGTAACATGCACCTGAAAAGGGGTCGGTGGAGGGGTGTAGAGGAGAGATAGATTTCCCTGCATCATCCCCTAGCAACTTCCGGTTTAGAACCAGGTCTGCCTCCCAGCCAGGCTCCCTCATGCAGAAGCAGCTCCATCCAGCTCCCTGCCCGGCTGCACCAAAATCATTGGTGGCAAAGCACAACAGATAGGCACCAAAGCCCAGACTCAGGTGACAAGGCAAAGTGCCTCATACTTCCAATATTGGTTTTAGTGGACCCAACAGCTTCAAAGTGATGCAGAAGAAGAGATGGAGCAGCAACTGATAGGGATGCAGCTACTACGGGGAGTTCTTCTGCTAACTGACTGGAAGGCTCCAAAGGCTGCAGTTAAGCTGTGCAGGTGGCTCACAACAGCCAGTGGTGATCCTGGCTCTTGCTCCACCTGTCCCTAAGGAGTTCTACCAGTCTCATGCTCGGGGGCTGACACCCAAAAGATGATGGTATCTTTAAGGAGAAAATGCACAGTACAATGCAACCAGATAATGGTTAGGCAGGTGGAGAGCTGCGATGGTTACAAATTTGCACATGCTATTATATATTTATTATCCTGTCTCTTCCACCCCATCCAGGACATCTCGTCTATCTCACCCATCTGTTGTGTCTTATCTTTTCGTTGTAAAACTTTTGGGGAAAGTTTATTCCTTATTATGTATCTTCACAGCATCTAGCACAACACGAGGGATGACAGCAGCAGCAGCAACAAACCAAACCATTACAGTGAGTCAGATGCAGAGCAGGGATTAGAATGCAGGAATGGCTCCTCTTCTAGTGTTTAGTCCACTAGACCACACTACCCCCTGCCTAGCTAGATGACACATCTAAAACCATATGCTGATATGTATAGCTGGATAATTGCCTAGGCCAGGGTTCTCAAACACGCGAAGCTATTTCCTGCAGGCCGCCATAGACGCCGTCTCTCACACTCCCGTCCCTCCCTCCTCCCAGCGCGCAGTGTCCCCACTCCTCCGCCTACCTCCCAGCACTTCCTGTCGCCAAACAGCTGTTTGGCAGCGTTTAGGACTTTCCAGGAGGGAGGAGCGGGAACACGGCACACTCAGGGGAGGAGGCAGAGAAGAGGCAGGGCTGGGGCAGGGATTTGGGGAAGGGGTTAGAATAGGGGCAGGGAGGGGGAGCATGAGCTGTATGCTATTTTAGTTTAATGCATCATCAACAGAACTTTTGACTATGAGTCTAATCCTACCCCCATTGAAGTCAATGACATTCTTTCCATTGGATTTCAATGGGAGTTAGACAAGACCCTAAATTCCAGTTGCAGAATATAGTACTGGTGAAGAAGCATAAGTGAGAAAGAACATTGCTGGACTAAAATTACAAGATACATTTGCAGACCTGTGTAAAGGGGTCCACTCACCGCAGGAGTGCCTTCTTGTGGGTTCTCCACCCCTTTTAGGCCTCTTGTAAGAATCCCTAATCCAGGACAGAACCATGGGGTTTACTCTCCTCCTGACCTCCTCCTTGTCTCTAGCCAACTCCCCTTCCCTCTAGCGAGTGGCTGCAGACCTCCACCCTGCAGCCTCCTTCCTGCTGTCACTTCCTGGCTTTATCATCCTAGCCCAGGTCTTCCCCCTGCTGGGCTTCATCTTCCATTAGTTCCTTATCAATCCCTGGCTTCCCTCCAGGTGCAACATATAAGGTTAATTGGCCCTTTCTGGCCCACATTTACCCATTCAGAGCTTGTGTGGAATGGATACCCCATCACAAGCTGGCAGAAATTTTTTTTAACTCATACAAATAACAAATTAACGCTGCCAGCTAAGTGTCCAAAAATGAAATGACTTGTCAAAATTAGCACTGACTTTTCGCATTACAGTTTAAAAAAAGTTAATACATTGACTTTTAATAGCATACTATATTATTCTTCATTTTTACTATACTTTTGTATCGTTGTATGGAAAAGGTTTCAGTGATGCGGCCCTCAGGCCAATGTACTGGTCCTCATGTGGCCCTCGTGGTGATGTGAGTTTGAGACTCCCGGCCTAGGCAGATTATGGCCCTGCAGTTATCTGAACTGAATATTCATGCATTCAATTCAAACAACCACAGCTATTTAAATTTTAACGTGTAACCATAATCTCCACATTTGCTCAAGCCTTGCCCATAGGAACAAGCTGCTACCTTATTGGTACCTTGTGTGCATTCAGAAACCACCTTGGAGAATCGACTGCTGCAAAAAACTGTTCAGGGTTACACTTGCCTTAGACTAACAAAGTGTAAGAAAGGAAAAGAGCATTCTCTAGCAGGCAAAGCTGGGGAATGGGAGTTAGGACTCCTGGATTCTATTCCCAGCCCTGCCTCAGACTCTCTGATCTTGGGGTGGTTGCAACTTGCATCAATTTCCAGGGGAGATAATACTTACCTATATCACAGGGGTATTGTGAGGATTAAAGGCTCTGAGATCAGACGAAAGCCATAGAATCTGAGTGTTCTTTTATGGCCCTGTTCAAGGCTACCCCAATAACAGGCGTCAAAGAAGATGCTAACAAGACTAGGTGGGTTTCAGCATTAATATGGACAGGCCTAATACAGAAACAGCTCTGGTGACCGCCGATAGCAGAAGTAAGTTGGTAGCGGAAAGAGAAGAAAGGAATTGGGAGACAGCAGGGCAGTGACACTGAGAAATTCACCAGACCTACTACTTCAGAAGCAAACAACAGAGCGCCTATGGAAACAAAAGAGGTGTTTAAAATAAACCAAAGTGCTGCAGCGGAGATGCCCAAGGGATTCCAGCTTTCCCCAAGTGGCCAGGCACGGTGAGAACTTGGAAACCTAACGAGACGAGCTCATTGTTAAGATGGTGTGTACCACACAACTCCAAACGTCTCTAAAAGGAGTGAGAAGAGATGGCAGGAAATGGATCTCCGGTGAGAAGGAAAGACTGAGGAAAACAAAGCTGAAATGCAGAGAGCAATAAAGTTCCAGTGAGCATTCCTGAACACTAGCTGCAAGGCAGGAATGGAAAGGATGGCGGTGGGGAGGAAGAGAGTAGGGTTCTGAATCAATAACAACTCTAGAAAACAGGAAGCTCTAAGAAGCAGCCATGGTTCTGAGAAAGGTCCTTTCTAGACACCGAGTGCCCAAAACACAGCTTGCGGGCTTTCTGTAACCACAGCACAGAGACAAGTCATCGTCAACTGCAGGCAGAGCCAGCTCTAGGCACCAGCAGAACAAGCAGGTGCTTGGGGTGGCACATCTCTAGGGGCGGCATTCCAGCGCCGGCCATGCCACCCCTAGAACAGTGCCCCCGCCGCCTCAGCTCGCCTCCACCTGCTCCCCTGAGCACGCCGCCACCGTTCCGCTTCTCCCCCCTCCCTCCCAGGCTTGCCACGCGCGAAACACCTGTTTCACATGGCAAGCCTGGGAGGGAGGGAGAAGCTGAGTGGTGGCATGCTCGGGGGAGGCGGTGGAGCGGAGGCAAGCTGTGGCAGGGAGCGGTTCCTCTACCCCCCCCCTTACTTCCTGTGCTCCCCCCCACCCTCGCTCCCCTCCGCTACGCCTACTCCCCTGAATGTGCTGCCTCTCCCTCGCCTGAGAGGGAGGGGGGAGAAGTGGAGCAGTGGCATGGTCAGGGGAGCAGGCGGAGCAGAGGTGAGCTAGGGTGGGGGTTTGCGGAGGGAGCCGCAGGAAGCAATGGGGGGGGGTGGAAAATGCAGCACGCCCGGGGGAGGAGGCTGGGCCGGGGATTTGGGGAAGGGGTTGAGAAGGGGCGGAGCCAAAATTTTTTTTGCTTGGGGCATCAAAAATCCTAGAGCCGGCCCTGACTGCAGGTTTCTATTACTGTTGAACTTAAGTAATTAAGATACAGTATGATGCAGTCCAAGCAAATATATTTATGCCCCATTTGCTTTTACATCTTTTCAACACAGCAGAGAGGAAGGCTGGAGCACTGCCAGCTGAGCTAAGAGCAGCTGAGGAGCCAGCAGAACTGCCAACCCCACTGTTGCAAGCCTTCTTCAAAACACTGAATCAGAAGAGCCTCCACCATCTACTCCTGAGGTTTCCCCAACCCAGTAGCACCACCTCCACATTATCCCAGAGGGACCCTCTGCTAATGAATCAGCCAAACAAGGATGGAGAACTGCCAGCCCTTACAGGAGGGAACCTACCAGTTATCACCACCCTGTGCACCACACAGGTACCACACATGATAATATATGCTTTAGAAGAGCTCTCATCCAATCCTCAGTCTGGCTGAGACAGGGAAAATAGCGCAACCTCACCACCTGGGTCCAGTGAGATTCCACTGACTGAACTGTTCTTGGTACCTGTCACCCAAGAGGAACAAGGCTGAGGGACCCTCTACATTCAATTCATTCCCACTTGTGGTTCTAAAAGAGCTTGACAAGATTTAGGGAGCAGCACAAGATGCATGTGATCAATTTGGTTTTCGGTTAACCAGGTTTTCATTTTCTAGGCCAGTAATGATCCGTGGGCAGGGGTGGCAATGGCAAGGGCTGGTCTGGTTCACAGCCAGTTGCTGGCAACAGTGGCTCACTGTTTAACTCTGGTAAATGCACAAACCTAAGCTAATAATGGTGAGATGCCAGTTTCTGAACGACGAATGAGTACTGTCTGCATTCCACTGAGGACTGCAGGACTGCTCTCAGGACTCCCAAAAAACAAATGTGCATCGTGGGGGCAAAGATTTTCATATTTTTATCTCCGTGCCACCAGTTTGGTTTATTTTGGAAACAGACTGGGGAAGTCCCATTCCGCAGCGTATTTGCTTCTGATTTCATCAGTCACTCCCCCAGGAGACTGCAGTCCCTTTGGGTATTGGGAACATAAAGTAGCTTAGTTCCAAGGGTTAAAAACATCTGAAGTCAGATCAGCAATTGAGTAAAATACAAAGATTTCCCAATTCACCTGAAAACATTCTCTCTTTTCTAGCGGGAAAGTCCACAGATCCATTACAATGGGTCCTAACCTTGCTTTGAGTTCCGTGGAGGCAGAACCGGACCTACCGATCAATTCAGGCTAGAAACAGCTACAACCTATGAAGCCCCAGCCAGTTCAAGATACTTCCAAACTTTTTTCATAGAGCTAATTCCCCTAAACTTTAGTCCTTGTGCCAAATTGGGTTTGATTTGCAGATTTTCCCACTAGAAGAAAGGATATTTTCAGGCCAGTTAAGGAATTTTGCGATTCTTTGCAGGGAAAGTTTCCAGATCCACCAGACTGGCATGTCCAACAGCAAGTGTCTCACCAGAGAGGGAAACAAAAGATTACAAACCCTCCAAAACTGCATCTATCTATATATCAGTTACTGGGTGAGAATAGTAGGCAGAGCCCTGCTCCACAGCAGGGACTGATGAGGCGTGCACGTTTAATTTGTAACGTTTGGTGAAGATGTGGAAACATGTTTCCATGATTAGGTGGCCACCCTACATCTCTTTATATGTTTCATATGGTCCTTCAGGACAGGAGGCTTCCATGGCTCTGCACAAATGTTTGAGGAGAAAGATGGCTTCAATCTTGGAAAGCTTCTTGAAAGCAACAATTAAGCCATCTAATAACTGAAGCCTTGGTAGCTTTGTTTAGTTTATGATGGGTGTTCTAGACCAACAAAGCTAGAGACTGATTAAATTTAGTTCTGCATTCAATGTTTTGGTTTGGTTTTTTTTGTTTTTTTTTTTTTTTTAGAGCTGACACAGAGCATGCCAGAGGGGTGCTCATTCCTGTTTGGTTGTTTAAATTTATTAAGTGTGTTGTGTGTGTAAGTCAAGAAGGCTGGAAGAAAACACTTTATTGTAACCAGGTTTATTTGGGGAATGAAGGCTGTGTTAACTCTTAGCAAAATTTGCCTTCATGAGATATGCAGGATTGCAGCTCCCCATAGACCTTAAGTTTAAAAAACAAAAACAAAAAACACCACACCTTGCTCAATTGATTGCAGTCAGGATGACCACCTTTGAAGCTAGAAAATTTAATGGCACTTCTTATAAGGGATCAAAGGGTTCCCTAGTCAGGATATTTGATACAAGATTTAGTTCCCAGCAGAGAATTTTCCTCACTGATGTAGAGCTGAGAAGTAAGGCAGCTCTAAAAAATTTTATGTCTGAGTGAGAGGACAATCCCATGCCCATTTGCAGTCTCTAGTGAACTGGCAATGCCTACCAAATGGCCTTAAGTATGAGGTCTTAGGACTATATTAAAAAAACTTTACTGTAAGAACTCCAAAAAGATATGCTTTGCCCTTGCCTTGAGTAGACTGATCCATGCTAATGACTAAGCACTATATCTTCCCCATAGACCAGGCCCTTAAAGATGCCCAGTTTATGGCATACTTTCTCAAGGCTAAAGGTATGATAAAATAGGTTATCTGGATGTGTTTGTAACTGGTACCTCTTAAATATCCTGTAGCTACATTACTCTGGGCTTGGCTTTGGAATTTGGATTTTGAGACTAGATCCTTCTTGAAGAGAAAGCATATCTGAGCAGTGTTTGCCATCCGAATTGGAGGCGAGAACCTAGACACTCCTAGACAATGTGGGGCCAACTCAGCTCACTTTGGTTAAACTGTCCCAGAGAACATTATGAACAGAAATTTACTCATGATTTTGCCCACAGAAGAAAGTGCGTGATCATAGCTGCAGCCTATTGATCTCCATCAGGAATAAGTCTCCAGGATCTTTGCTGGATCCTGGATGCACACAGGTCCATTGATGGGGATGCAACCCAGGGCCTCCACTCAAAGATCTTGGGATGTAGACTCCACTCTCCTGGATTTACCCTATTCCTGCTTAACCAGATGCTTTGATGTTTATATGTAGTGCTTGAAAATGCAGAAGGACTTTTTTTCTCCTTCCCTGCCCCCCACTACTTCTTCCCTTCACTCAGAACAGAGAATATTAGAGACACACACCAGGGCTAAGGATGCGTTACTCCTTTCTTGTTGATGAAAGCCACTGAAAAAGTGTTGTAAGACATCACCAGTATGTCTTGGCTGACTAGGACTGAGTTACAGCTCTTACAGCCTAAGTGCTCCGAGTCTGATGTAAGTGGTACTGTGAGGGAGGCCCGTTCTTTCATTAACCTTGGATGAAACTGCTACCTAAATGAGAGTCCCTGCTACTGAAGCTGGTTGGTGGAGAAAATTAATCCCATCTCCAATTCTGACGTACTGTGCCCTTCCGGGTACCTTTCGACCACGGGACAAGGGAAGGGGTGATGATGGCTTCTGTAGGCTAAAGAAGTTAGGAAATTTCTGGAGAGGACCCAGAGGGAATCTCACTCTCAATAGTACATTGGTGTAAGATATCATAGTTCTGATTTGAGACTTAAGAGCCCTGACAGATATGACGAGAAAACAAATATCCTTGTGCCTTGTGGCCACCAATTTCTGAGTCCTATCCTCTGATAGAAATACATTTCTGTAG
The DNA here is from genome assembly GCF_015237465.2 of Chelonia mydas. Lineage (NCBI taxonomy): Eukaryota > Metazoa > Chordata > Testudines > Cheloniidae > Chelonia > Chelonia mydas. Next base: position 258,431,992 of record NC_057850.1, read on the forward strand.
AAGTTGATATCTATGACTCCCATAAGTAATATTTACTGCACAGAGTCATTCAACTCTCAGTGTTGACAAATCTATGTTACTCTACAATATAATCTTGGCTCTGTGATGGCTGCTCCATGGGTCTTTCCCAGGCTGGGTGCTCAGGTGAGAGGTAGTTTTAAAATGGACCCCTTTTTACCCAAGGAAACCAAGATGTTAAGGGTGCTGTTTAAAGCACAAATCAGAGAGGCAAGTAGGCGAAAAGGTGAAGCACTGTACTGGTAATGCCTATTGCTCGTGAAGTGGAGATATCCAGTATGGGATACTCAGACGGATGTTCAGCTCAACTGACAACAGAGAAACAAATTCCTTTTGGAAATTGCTACTACGGTGGAATTTACAGTCAACTCTATTCAGATCCACAAGATATGAGGCAACTTCCTCTTCTTCCAGAACATGCCTCAGTGCTATTAAGAGTAATTCCATGTTCTCAAATGGAGACCCAGACCTATTAGTAATGGATACATCAGTAACATCCATTAGGACGTTTTTAATCCTAGGACCAACATTCCCATGCCTTGGGACACTGCCAAACACAGATAAAGGCCCCTTTTATTCCACACTCTTCAGCAGCTGTCCAATGCATTTTTGGAAATTTCTCTTTAAACAAGAAGGTATCAGGAACTACAGAAATAGTAATTAACAATCACTTCCTTGTAGTGTTATGCGTATGGAGGAAGCTGCCCTACAGCAAGTAGGGGAATTTCTTTATCATCTATTTTAACACAGATTGGAGGCCCCCTAAAAGAAGTGATTTGGAGAGGAGGAGAGACAGGTCATAACAGATCAACTTCCACTCTTCAGTTAATGTTGATCATTTTAGGCAGATACTTCGAGTGCAAGCTCTTCAAAGCAGAAACTATTCATGTGTTTGCACAGTGATTAGCACGACTGGTTCCCCAGTCTCAACTGCCATAGTCCCCAAGACCCCAGTCTAAATAATAATGGCCTCTTACGAACCAGCGCAACATCCCTGATTATCCAACAATAGTAAGTGCACCCTACACCCCATCTGAGTTCCTATTTTCAGAGAAGAACCAAGCAGTCAGGAGTTACAAGAAATGGGCAGATGAGCTAGGGTTGAGCTGGATAAGGATAAGACGACAAAGTTCCAGGAACAGTAGTTTAAGGCTGAATATTGTGTGGGTAGGTAAGTGGGGGAAGATCATCATTTCCCCTTCCCCACCTCCTATTTCTGGTTCCAGAGTTGACCATTAGTTGGTCTGCTTTTACACATCAAGGTATTTTGTCCCTGGCTTTCCATTTTGCTCCTCAGCATGACAATGACTGGAAGCTCCCAAACACTTCAGGGACAGCACATACCAAAGTGCTCATGCTCAGAGAAAGAGCCTCACAGACCAGTAGCAAGGAACCGAGCCATGACCTGTACAGACAAGTATTTTGCAGCACTTACCAGCAGGCCAGGATGCAGACGCCAGTGAAGAGGATGATGGGAATGGGGTATGAAGCACACAGCAGCCCGTGGTTGTAGAATGCCCGCGATATCTTCTCGCGCAGCTTTTCAGTCAGGGTCATCCTCAGCTGTCGTCACCTAGCTGCCATCCCGGAATGTGTCCTGTGGGTTTCTCAGGTTCACCATGTGCAGCACTTCAGCAAAGCCACCGTATGCAGGATAGGAAGCTGGAAAGGGGAAAGAGAGTGAATCAGAGGAGCAACAGGAGCATTGTCAGCTTGGCTTCACAGCCATCCAGCTGCACATCTCCGCGGGAGCAAGCTGGAAAAACAACTTGTCCTGGGCTTCTGAGCAATAAGTTGTGCCATCAGTCTCCCTGACCACCAGACGAAGACAACAGGAGAGGAGGAGAGCAGGTTGCGTGACATTAGGCACAGCAAGTGAGCAGCCAGTCCTAGGGGCAGAGTGGGAACAGAACCAAGAGAATGTAGGTGCCTCAGGGGCAGAGAGAGATGGGGATGAATAGAGAACAGAATAAAGTTGTCAGTCAAAAGAGGGGGAGCAGAAGGCGAGATGAGATACCAGCTAGAGGGGAAGATATACAGAAGGGCTGAGTGGGAATGGAACTGGGGTGCCTGATGGGTAGGGAGAAGAAGGGGCTGGGCAGAGCAACATAATTGAGCTACCACTGAAAAGAGGTGGCAGAATGCCCTATGCTGGCATATCACTTAGAGGAAGGGTATGGGCCTAGTTGTCAGCAATACAAATACTGTCTTAGGAGAAGGGGGGACCACAGAGAAGCACACTGCTGAGCGTACTTGAGGTTGAGCCTCAGTATGAGCATCCTGGCAGTTAGCGATCCAATCGTGGTGATGGGGGGAGGCAGAGGAAGAGATTAGGCCTAGACTTTACAGCTACAGACAGACAGTTTCAAGGCACTTACTTTTGCTGGGGAAAGCAAGCAATGGTTCAATTTGCCAATCAAGCCAGAGTAGACTGTGCAGTAAAATAAAACACAGCTTGAGTGCTTGCTATTGGCAAAAGACATTTTGCCTTGATTGTAGGACAGGACCTAATGCTTTGTTACTGCCTCACAAATGCAGACCTAGAAGCTGCTCCAGGATCAGGCAGTTCAAACTTTTCTATAAAAATCTACTAGTATATACAGACATTCAGGAGAATTTAAAAAATTTTTGAAAGTGATGCACAAACCAGCCTTTTGGAAAGAAATTGAGTTTTTAAAAAGACTTAGTTTGAATCAGCAAGGGATAATAATGAAGACGAGCCAACAAACAGAAGCAGGAAACAGTGGAGGTTAGAGAGGGAGTGTGAGAGGAAAAAACATCTAACAAACATTCTAAATTTAGTCCAATAATATCCCCATAACCTAACCAAACCTAACCAAACCACCCACGCAAGAGAAAAAATAACACAGGCAGAGTCCAGCAGCAGAGTGGGCAGTATTCAGTTTATTGCACTGAATGCAGCATGACCGGTTACCTGTCTTGTGGGCAGGTGGTGCATGTGTGCATTCAGTGCAAGCAGCTCATGGTCCTCAGAGACATAGTACGGGCTTTTGAGACCAGAGTGGCTGAACTAGAAGAGCTAAGGGAGACAGAAGTACATAGAGGAAACTTTCAGGGATACAGAAGAGCAGTTCCACCCTAGTCTGACAGCCTCTGTGCTGTTAAGGAGAATTAGTGTTTTGGGGAAGAAGATCATCAAGCTAGAGCGGAGAGAAACAATCCCATAGTTGGGACCCTTCTTCCAGATGACGTCATGATGATGTCATGGTATCCTCTCACACTGAGGATACCCTCCAGGGGAGGGGAACCCAGTTATTAGCTTGAGAAAGGTAACAGTAATGGGAGATTCGATTATTAGAAACAAAGTTGGGTTTGTAATGACTGGGTTTGGAAGAACTGCACGGTGAACTGCCTGCTGGGTGCCAAGGTTGCAGATCTCACAAGACGTCTAGACCGATTTATGTGCAGTGCTGGGGAGAAGCCGGTGGTTGTGGTACATGTAGGCACCAATGACATAGGGAGGGATACGAGAGAGGTCCTGGAAGCCAAATTTAGGCTGCTAGGTAAGAGATCAAAGACCATGACCTCCATGGTAGCATTCTCTAAAATGCTTCCAGTTCCAGGTGTAGGACCAGGAAGACAGGCAGAACTGCAGGGTCTCAATGCATACATGAGGCAATAGTGTAGGGAGGAGGGCTTTAGATTTATTAGGAACTGGGGCACCTTTTGAGAAAGGAGGAGCACATGCAGGAAGGATGGGCTCCACCTAAACCAAAACGGAACCAGGCTACTGGCATGTAAAATTAAAACGGCCGTAGAGGAGTTTTTTAAACTCAGGTCTGGGGGAAAGCCAATAGGAGCTCATGGTTCGGAGGAGACATCCCTTAGGGATGACTTTATTAAAGGGGGAACTCTATATCCTAATAAAGAGGATACCAAAGCAGTGGTAAATTACAGGTGGGAGATAGTGAGGAACAGTCAGATGTAAAGGAGTACTTTTAAATATCACTAGAGCCCTTCCAAATTCACAGCTGTGAAAAACGTGTCAAAGACCATGAAATCTGGTCTCCACCGAGACAATTTAAAAACACCATAACACAGGCTCAAACTAAATGCTATTTTTGATTTGGAATTAGGGCTGTCAACTAATCACAGTTAACTCATGCAATTAACTCAAAAAAATTACTTATGATTAAAAAAATTAATCGCGATTAATCGCACTGTTAAATACGAATTGAAATTTATTAATTTTGGGATGTTTCTCTTCATTTTCAGATATATCAATTTCAATGACAGTGCAGAATACAAAATGTATAGTGCTCACTTTATATTATTTTTTATTACAAATATTTGCACTGTAAAAATGATAAAAGAAATAGTATTTTCAATTCACCTCATACGAGTACTGCAATGCAATCTCTATCATGAAAGTGCAACTTTCAAATGTAGATTTTTGTGTTACATAACTGCACTCAAAAACAAAACAGTATAAAACTTTAGAGCCTACAAGTCCACTCAATCCTACTTCTTGTTCAGCCAATCACTAAAAGAAACAAGTCTGTTAACATTTATGGAAGATAATGTTGCCCACTTCTTAATTACAGTGTCACGTGAAAGTGAGAACAGGCATTTGCATGGCACTGTTGTAGCCAGCGTCGCAAGATATTTACGTGCCAGATGCGCTAAAGATTTATATGCCTCTTCAAGCTTCAGTCATAGTTCCAGAGGATATGCTTCCATGCTGATGACGCTCATTAAAAAAAAACAACGCATTAATTAAATTTGTGACTGGACTCCTTGGAAGAGAATTGTACATCTCCTGCTCTGTTTTACCCGCATTCTCCCATATATCTCATGTTATAGCAGTCTCGGATGATGATCCAGCATATCTTGTTCATTTTAAGAATACTTTCCCTGCAAATCTGACAAAATGCAAAGAAGATAGCAATGTGAAATTTCTAAAGATAGCTACAGCACTCGACCCAAGATCTAAGAATCTGAAGTGCCTTCCAAAATCTGAGAGGGATGAGGTGTGGAGCATGCTTTCAGAAGTCTTAAAAGAGCAACACTGATGCAGAAACTACAGAACCCAAATCACCAAAAAAGAAAAATCAACCTTCTGCTGGTGGCATCTGACTCAGATTATGAAAATGAACATGTGTCGGACCGCACTGCTTTGGATCATCATCATGCAGAAATTGTCATCAGCATGGATGCATGACCACTGGAATGATAGCTGAAGTATCAAAGGACATGAGGATCTTCAGCGTAAGAATCTTTAGTGCATCTGGCATGTAAATATCTTGCCATGCCAGCTACAACAGTGCCACGCAAATGCCTGTTCTCACTTTCAGGTGACATTATAAACAAGAAGCAGGCAGCACCATCTTCTGCAAATGTAAACAAATTTGTTTGTCTGAGCGACTGGCTGAACAAGAAGTAGGACTGATTGGATTTGTAGGCTCTAAACTAAAGTTTTACATTGTTTTATTTTTGAAAGCAGGATTTTTTTTTACATAATTCTATATTTGTAAATTCAACTTTCATGATAAAGAGATTGCACAACAGTATTTGTATTAGGTGAACTGAAAAACACTTTTTTTTTTTACAGTGCAAATATTTGTAATAAAAAATAAAGTCAGCACTGAACACTGTATTGTGTTGTAACTGAAATCAATATATCTGAAAATGTAGAAAACATCCACAAATATTTAAATAAATGGTATTCGATTATTTTTTAACAGCGCGGTTTATTTTTTTAAAATCGCTTGACAACCCTATTTAGACTATACAAGACCAAAAAATGCCACCATGGCTAAAAACAGAGTAAACGAGGCAGTTAGAGGGGAAAAAGGGCATCCTTTAAAAATTGGAAGTCAAATTCTACTGAGGAAAATAGAAAGGAGCATAAACTCTGGCAAGTCAAGTGTAAAAGTATAAGAAGGCAGACAAGAAAGTATTTGAAGAGCAGCTAGCTAAAGACAAAAACTAACAGCAAAACAATGTAGTACTTCAGAAGCAGGAAGCCTGCCAAACAATCAGTGGGGCCCCTGGACAATCGAGGTGCTAAAACAACGAGGAGTCCTTGTGGCACCTTAGAGACTAACAAATTTATTTGGGCATAAGCTTTCGTGGGCTAAAACCCACTTCATCAGATGCATGGAGTGAAAAATAAGGGAGGATATGATAGAGATCTAGAAGATCATGAATGGTACAGAGAAAATGAATGAGGAAGTGTTATTTACCCCTTTGCATAACAAAGAACCAAAGAAATTCATAGGCAGCAGGTTTAAAACAAAAGGAAGTACTTCTTCAGACAATGCACATTCAACCTTTGGAACCAGAAGATGTTACGAAGGCCAAAAGTACAACTGGGTTAAAAAAAAAAATTAAGAGAAATGCATGGAGGATAGGCCCATCAGTGGCTATTAGCCAAGATTGTCAGGGATGCAAACCCATGCTCCAGGTGTGCCTAAACCACTGACTACCAGAAGCTGGGACTGGAGGACAGGGGATGGATCACTCAATGTTGCCCTGTTCCGTTTATTCCTTCTGAATGAGCATCTCGCACAGGCCACTGGGCTAGATGGACCATTGCTCTGACCCAGTATGGCCATTCTTATATTCCAAGACCCTGAGCAAAACCAGTGTAAAGCACATGGTATAGAACAGACGTGGGCAAACTATAGCCCGTGGGCTGCATCCGGCCCACCAGCCATTTTAATCCGGTCCTCGAGCTCCCGCTGGGGAGCAAGATCTGGGGCTTGTCCCGTTCCAGCCAGGGAGCAGAGTCAGGGGCTGCTCCATGTGGCTCCCAGAAGCAGCAGGTCCCCCCCTCTGGCTCCTTCGCATGGGGCAGCCAGGGAGCTCCACTCCACATGTTGCCCCCATCGCAAGCACCGCCCCTGCAGCTCCCATTGGCTGGGAACTGCAGCTAATGGGAACCGCACGGGTGGGAACTGCGGACAGGGCAGTGCACAGCAGAGCCACCTGGCCGTGCCTCTGCTTAGGAGCCGGAGAAGGGACATACCGCTGCTTCCGGGAGCCGCTTGAGGTAAGTGCGGCCCAAGCCTGCACCCGAGTCATGCCCCTGATCCCACTACTGCCCTCCGAACCCCTCAGTCCCAGCCCAGAGTACCCTCCTACACCACAAACCCCACATCCACAGCTGGCCCCACCCAGGAGCCCGCACCCCCAGCCACAGCCCTCACCCCCTCCCGCACACCAACCCCAATTTCATGAGCATTCGTGGCCAACCACACAATTTCCATATTCATATGTGGCCCCTGGGCCAAAAAGTTTGCCCACCCCGGTAGAGAACAATAACCTACAAAACGAGACACTTAGATGTAAATACTTTCCACAATTCACGGAAAGCAAAGGTTACCCACAAGTTGTGTGTTGGAAAGATGAAATGTGTAATTTGCAGAAAGCATGAGATGTTTCCTTGATAAGGGCAATCTTCTTGTAAATGGGCAAAAACTCCTTTATTCAGGACCATACTGCTGCTCATGTCAAATTCAGGGAAGCAGAAAGTGTGTCACTTTGTCCACAAGAAGTGCCCATTATTGGCTGCTCTATCAAGTCCACCTGGAGGTGACCCAAAGTTGACCACTTTGGTTTAAACCAGTTACAGAGCTGTTAAACTGGACTTCATCTTGAGATTTTGAAACACTCTGCAACCTGCACGACAAATAAGGCCTTAATCTCAGATCAAACTCTATTTAATACCCACAGAGGGAAACTTTACAGAGGTAATTGCAGAGTCATGAAAGTTTCTCAAAAATGCATATGAAATCTTGGTTTGATGAGTCTTTGTTAACAGATCCACTTTTACTGGTCTATAGCTCAGCCATGAGAGTATGTCAGGTTTGTGCAAGACGGCTAACCTTTCATTCTCTTTGCTGACACAGTATGCTGGAATCTGGAAGGAATAAGGGAAGAGCTAACAGTTGTGGGAGATTCTCTCAGCAGAGAGTTTTCAAAACTGATTTGCCTGAGTTTAGTGCAGCAGTAAATACAGGCTGCTCAAATATTGAGCAAGCCAAGTGTAAACCTCATGATACTGTGCACTGAAGCCAGCACAACCTTCAGCTTGCTATTTGAGATCTCAAAAAAACCTCTAAACGTTTGAATTGAGAATAGTGAATTTCAAGATCTCAAAAGGCAACAGCATCTTCAAGCCCTCATTAATACACTGGAGTGAACGGTGAGCTTATTTAGAAATAGCCAACATGTATGCTGGGTGTTTAGTCAGGCCAGATCACTGAAAACAATTATTAAAAACCATCAGTTGGAACATAGGCCAGAAACTGAATCAGAACTGATGCAGCCTGAGTTAGGGAAATTGTTTAGGACATTAAGACAGGCAAGTTTGTGGACACATTATATCCCACAATGGACTTAATCACAGTTGAGACTCTCACTTTTCAAGGAGAGGTTCTCTTGATGGCTGAGGATTTGCAAGAACTAGAAAGCACTATGTTGGAATTCACATGAAAGAAAGATATCCCTGACATAAAACTTACTTTTATGGATGAGAAAATTGAAAAGATAAATATTTCTGGATCTTTAAAGGCAAAGCTGCAGAAAAAAGTTAAATCTATACCCTTGAGGCTGCCAGTGACCCTTCTGCAACAAACATTTACCCAGTGTCAACAGTGACTCCACAAAATGGTCTAATTATAAAAAGATTTGACTACATGACCCAGGTCTCTCCTGGGTTCAGCAGAACCCGCTGTCTGAGTCCTTGGTTGGGTGTACAGAAACAAAAAGGTGATTTTATTTGGCTGGCAGCCGCTTGTTCCCAACCAAAGGCAAGTCACCAGCAGCAAATCAAGAGAATGACGGTCCCGGCCTACCTTCCCCTCAGGGAGGCTCTGACAGGCAGCTGACACTTAGGGTATGTTTACACTACAAAATTAGGTTGAATTTATAGAAGTCGATTTTTAGAAAGCGATTTTATACAATTCTGGGTGCAGGAACAGCTCTCAGGGTGAGAGCTGGAAGTCTGGTCTCCTTCCCTTGATGAAAATGAGCTGTGCTCTTTCCTTTTAATCCCTCCCTCCAAGCCTGACACCTACTGCAGGTGTATAGGGGGGCCCTGACTGAGCCCACTGTAGGTCATTGACCCTTTCCTGGCCAGTATGGGATATGCATACCCTATCGAAGACTCAGATCCATTATGGCAAGGTATAAGTCACTCTGATAAGCCAGTTAAGCAGATACAGCATGATGAGAAAGGAATATGCCCCATGACAGTGATTGCCTTAATCAGATATAAATCCCATCACATTCCTAACAAGAGACAGGGAACATGGATATTTAACAAAAGCTTTTAACCACCATAAATAAATTCCATGTTGCTTGGCTAAAAGGCTACTCAGGTAATAACTGCCTACAAGTTTTTGAAAGGCAAACAGCAAAGAGGGAAAGTAGTTGTTTAGGCTTGTTCAAGGAGGTCTAACTAGGAGTAATGGGATAAAATCCAGCACTGGACAGTATAGTCTCAATAGGAGGGAAAAGCTTCCTGACAGTAAGACCTAAGGTCACCTCTGCCTTTCTGCTCTTAGACACACTCTGGCTAAACCTGCCATTTGTGATAGGAATATGCAGTTTTAACTGCTTTGAGAACCCAACGCAGTACAACACAGCTGTGAGATGTGAGCCGAGCCCATATTACAGCAAACACTCATCAACTTACTCAGCATTGGAGCAGCCTGATTTTGGTAGCTTCTTTTTTCTGACAAGGTGACAATTGAGAATCCACTGTCATTACAGTATTGACCCTGAGAAACCAAGCACAGTCAAAGCAATATGCAAACCTGTTTAAGTTACTGTTGTCAGTTTAAAACTGAGCTCCCAATACTAACCTTCCTACAAAAGAGACCAAACGTCATTGTCCCAAACAGGGAGTCCACTAGGTCATTTACCCGCTATACCTGTACACCCACTACTGCCTGTTTGTTTTGGCAAATCTGTGCAAACAGAAGCCAAGTTTACTGAAGAACAGTTGCAATCTCACCCTTTGAGAAGAGCTGCCACTTAAAATTTCCCTTTGGCTTCTCAGCCTGCTGCTTTCTGGGGACAGCTGGCATTTTTGGCATGTTAATCAGACATCTAGAACTAGTCTCCTAGTACTTGATGCAGGAAAAGAAACAGTTTATTTCCCAAAGCTCAAGCATCTGCTGCTTTCCTTACATTCTATTAAGCCAGAGATGTAGAGTCAGTCATTGTATTTGATGGGCACGGGATTTCTAACGGGCACTGGCTCGCTGTATCACTGACCTGTTGAATCCCACACGGCTTAGAACAAACACCTCAGTGTTTCTCAGCCAAGAGAGGAGCAACTTAGGAGCACTGAGTATATCCTACTTAAGTTATAGAACATCTTGCTCACAGAAGTTAATTTTAGTCCCAAAAAAAGTAACTTATATCAGTAACTTTTGTTACTAACATTAATGGTATTTTGTTGGGAGGGAGCATTTTCTGAACAGTAGAGCACCGGCTGGTGGTCAGAAGACCTGGGCTTTACTTTCACCTCCACCAGATTCACTTCGTGACCTTGAGTAAGTCATGTAATTTCACTGTGCCTTTGCTTTCTCTGCTTGTTAAATTCAGGTAATACTGTCCTCACAGAAAGAAACTTACATTTGTTAATTCTTGAAAATTTGAAGTCTTCAGACAGTAGGGGCTAGAGAAGTTCTTTACAGTAAACACCAGCCCAGCAACCAGTAGTCTGTCTTGAAAAATTTACAGGACACTAGCTAAAGATAGAGGGGAGGGGGCTTTTTTTTTTGGTCAGTTTCACTCTGCTCCAGTTCTTGAAAGTGTTAGGAGCACATGCATTAGAACTGTCAGTGTGCAGACTCAAGATACTGTTGCATCAGTTCACATTTACAAACTATAATGGCTAGACTTCTTTAAAAGACCCCACAAGCTTTGAGTCTGAAATTATTGTTGACTTAGAACCCACTTATTCAGAGAACGTTTCCTACTCTCCACTAACAAAAGGATTTGTCAAGTCTTGCATAACCAACCCAACAAAAATGAAAGGTTACATGGAAATAGAAAGGCCATTAAAGAATTCTTTCATAAGCTCATAAACCAGTATTTTGCATTTCTGGAGCACCGTACATCCAAGGATCTCACTGCACTTTCCAGACATGTAATTAAACTACCACCACCCCCACATGAGGTACTCCTTCCATTTTACTAATGGCAAAAAAACAGAGGTGCACTGAAGTTAGACAACGTGCCCTAGAATAGGGGATCCCACACTGTGGTATGTGAACCACCATACATAAGCTTCATGCTCCATCCACTCACTTCACAGCAGTTTGGTGTGGTTTGTTTTTTTTTTAAATCAATGACTGGGACCCACACCCCTAGCACACACAAAGCATGTAACAGAGCCAGGAACAGAAGCCAGGTTTGGGCTTTTTAAGCACCTCGAGATCTTCAGATAAAAAGGTGCTTAAACAATAATTCTGTACATCTTTTATCCATTCCTGTCTTAAGCGCAGAGCATTATTACTGTTAGAGGATTACAAAAATTCCAGTACCTGCCTCAAGTGTGATTTAAATTAAGATGCTTTTCTCTCGGTAAAAAGAAAAGGAGTACTTGTGGCACGTTAGAGACTAACAAATTTATTTGAGCATAAGCTTTCATGAGCTACAGCTCACTTCATCAGATGCATGCAGTAGAAAATACAGTAGGGGGATTTTATATACACAGAGAACATGAAACAATGGGTGTTACCATACACACTGTAGGAGAGTGATCAGGTAAGATGAGCTATTACCAGCAGGAGAGAAAAAAACCTTTTGTAGTGATAATCAAGGTAGGCCAATTCTCGGTGCAATTCCAATGCTTTATTAACTACCAATCCTTACACCCAGCAAACAATAGTTAATGTAACTACCTAAGAGCCCTGAGGGTGGGATGAAGCTTATCAGTACCTGTAAGCTGCCTAAGGACAGCACTGCATTATATTTTCCCCACCCAGCTATTAAGAAATGATGGCACAATACAACATTACTCCACTATTGCTTGAGAAACATTTCCCGAAGCAGTCTTGCTACACAGTCTATCAAAGACATTGTGCGGCATCCGCAGCCTCACCGCAAAGTGCCAGTCCAATGCTGCAACAGCTTCACAGAAGAGGAGAATTCAGGTTATAACCAGTTCATGCTACAAATAGGATGGAAGAAGATTCAAACAAGCTGGAGCCAGAAACTACATTGTCACCTCAGCCTGGTCTCCCCTCTCCCAGGTACAGTAAGAGATGGCAATAGCACTTCTGAACCACTGCAGAGTAATACAGCACAGCAAGCCACATCACCTGAAGGGAAGCAAAGCTAAGTAAGTTTTACACTGGTGAACTGCGCTCTTTGGACAGCTGTGGAGATAGGAGTCTTCCATTCACCACAGGCAGCAGCGGGGCTAGCTTCCCCACTAGTGTGCCTCACTCGTAAGGATGGACCTTCCCTCGGGAAGAGAGCTGAACCTCTGTGGGACATTCTGCTACTGGTTTCTCTAGGGAGAGCACCTTTCAATCAGCTCTGCCATCTAGTACACCTACTGAAGTCTCCTGGGCTGTCAAGGGAACACAGTTCACTAATGTAAGATTTACTTTACCACAGAGGTTTGAGATGGAAGGTGATGGTCCCTATCCCACGACTTTTCATCCCTTCCTTCCATATGCAGGAAGTGAAATATGGCCAGAGCCAATAGGATGAGAGCTACTGGATAGTTGGTCTTTTGCGGGTTGCTGGAGACCCGATGACATCACAATGCCTAAGCATGAAGTCATTACACATCATAAATGCTTATAAGATTATATTAAAAAGGAGCTTTCCCGCTGGCTGACAAGCAGTATTTAACACAGAGTACCTCAAGACAGACGAGGTCACAGAAGTCTCATGTGGATGCAGTGAAATCATTTCTTGCTGTTCTCCCATAATGCAATATGGGCAGAAAGAACAGCCAGCACTCACACTCCATTCACCCCAGGGCCCAACCTCTCCTCCAGCTGATCATGACCTGTTCTTACACTTCTGTGGTCAGGTAATCACCCCATTAAGTCACATTCTACTGTATACCGCTACTAGTAAGCAAAAGAACTTTGTCAGTATACACAAGCTGCCTAAGGACAGCCCTTTCATTACATGTCCCCCACTCCCTTCCCTGTGCCCTTTTCCATACTGGAGCAGTACACCAGACACTATTTCCTCATTCATCTCTCTTCTAAAAACACCACGGCTTGCCCTGACTATCCAGCTGGCAGTAGCTCATTCTCTTGCATTATCCATCTATCAGGAACTCTCACTCAGACAAGAGTCACTTTCCTCTCTTTAAAGCCCTTTTACAGGAGTTTAATGTTATAAAGTATTTTGAGAAACAATGGGCCAAATTCAGTATGCAATGGAATTGGAGTTGAACCTGGTCCATTTGATTGAAGACAACCTATCCAGATCAGTTGTATGCTACCATACTGTGTGTTAGGGGATCTGGTAATGTCACTGTGAAATAAATGCTACAACAGCATAATTGAGTTATGCAAAAATATCTGTGGGAAACTGATGGCTTTCATCTCAGGCCAACTAATTCAAACTCAGACTAAGTCAGCAGTGGCCAAAATAGCTCCTACGTGTGAAAGCACCTCTGTGGTGGTATGAACGGTCTATGGAGAGAACATAGAGAGAGATCAGGGAATTGGTAATGGGACCCTGACCCCCTAGGTCACCAGCGACAAATATTTCACACGTCCGTTGGCTGTTCAGGGACCAATATGAAATGAATCTTGGGATTTCAGATCAATTCCTCGTAGATGTGTCCACACCACAAAAATCTACCACCAGAGCTGACACCTTCTTTTTGGCAGTATCAGGAGAGGCAAAGTAGACTTATCACTCGAGGTTGGTCCGTCTGTGGTGGGGTTGAGACTTGGGGTGGGAAAGCTTGCACTGCCACTGCATGCATTGTACATGTTCTGAAGGCACAGGATACAGCCTAGAGGGATGCCACTTTGTCACACTGATAAAAATTGCCAGACATGGCAATACCCTGCAATATTCTTGGGAGACCTAACTGAATTCAGATTAAGAATCTTTGGGGTCAATTGTATTAAATGAATGGTTTATGTATTGTTGGTGGGCTGGAATTGTATGTAATCTCTCAATGGGGGGAGATTTGACAAATACAAGGCCTGGGGTTACAAGGACTATACTGAACAATCTGCCAGAAAAGAATGGACTTTCGGAACAAAAAATGTTAAATGGTTTTTCTGGGGAATAACTTTGAGGAGGTGAATGCAAATTCCCCACCTCCATTTATGCAGAAACCCAGTCTTTGGAAGCTACCCTCTGAGGATAGGGCCATTGTCAGCTGACATTATGAGGCCAAGACCAAACTCAAGCTGGATAAAGGAAAGACGGAACTATTCATGGTTGGTCTGGTTCTGAATCTGAGACAGTAAAGAACTTGTAACCCAGCTGTAGGTTGTGAAGGATCGACAACTACCAGAGTCTGAGGGGGAACTGGGGTGACCTCGGATAAGCTTTTTAGCATGCATATGGGTTCTTTTCTTGATTCTAATATGATATCTCTGTAATGCATTCACCTTAAGAAGAATTGTGCTTGCTTAGAAAGAGGGGTATAGTAACTTGTAACTGCTGGCAATACACTGTTCATAACTTCTGGAGAGAAAGCAAAGCGCAGATGCTGGCCTTTTGGGCAGTCTGGCTTGCTGGACATATCATAACATAGGCAGGGGAACTGTGCAATCTAGACAAACCCCAGTCAGGAACATAAGAGCGGCCATACTGGGTCAGACCAAAGGTCCATCTAGGCCAGTATCCTGTCCTCTGACAGTGGCCAATGCCAGGTGCCCCAGAGGGAATGAACAGAACAGGTAATCATCAAGTGATCCATTCCCTGTCGCCCATTCCCAGCTTTGGGCAAACAGGCTGGGGACACCATTCCTGCCCATCCAGGCTAACGGTCACTGATGGACCTATCCTCCATGAATTTACCTAGTTCTTTTTTGAACCCCATTATAGTATTGGCCTTCACAACATCCTCTGGCAAAGAGTTCCACAGAGTGAGGGAGAGAGTCAAGAGTCTCTGCTCAAGAGAGAGATGAGAGCTGGGAGCCAGAAACCTTCAATCGGGTGCCCTTGGGGGACCACGGAGGAGGCGGGGGAATACTGGTGCAGTTGCCCTGAACTGTGACAATCAACAGTTAAAAATAAGCCTAACTGAAGCTAGCTGTAGCGTACAAAGTTTAATGAAGAGTATGTAACAGTGACAGACCCGTCATACTGAATAAGGTTGTCTATATTTAGGCCGCTTAGCAGCACAGCTGCAGTGCTTCAGTGTAGACACTTACTACACTCCCATCACTGCAATTAATCCAACTCCCCAAGAGGTGGTAGCAAGGCTAATGGAGGAATTTTTCTGTTGATCTAGCATTGTCTACACTGGAGGGCTGGTCAACTTAACTATGTCGCTCAGGGGTGTGGACTTTTCACACCCCTGAGCAACGTAACTGAGCCAACCTAACCTTTTAGTGTAGACCTGGCCCAAGTCTTGCACTGTAAAATACCTTTCTCCCATTTCCACATACTTTATGTAAACCATCAGGCTTGCCACACTTCCCAAGCACAGAAGAGGAACAGGCTACTTCTTTTGGCCATAAACCCACCCAACTGAGAAAAGTCATGACTAGACAGACCAACACCGAAGCGTGGCTCAGCAGGCAAAGGAGTACACCCTGTTACCCTGCAGCATTTCAGATTTCTGATGTGGCTTGTACACTCTGGTTTGGCTAGCTTACTCTCGGGATTATCAAGACAGTGGCTGAAAGTTTCCAAGTTCTTGTAATGTCAGATTGACCAGGGCGGGAAGTGAGCGATTCCAAGATTACCCAAAGGATTTCTCTTTGAGGGAGGTAACAGTTACTGGATGACACTTCTGCACACATATACCACTCCTCCTCACTGCGCAGCAGCATTATATGTTCTGCACTTCTTCCTTTCACCCTGAAGATCATTTTACAGACGCCACATATAAAAGACATCCCTTCACCACTGAAATGCAGCCGCCCTGGGCATGGATGGGTGCAGTAAGGTACACTGGCGCACCACAAACTCAGTAGTAGAGGTGGAGGGTATATTTTACTAAAGACATGGGGGGGAAAAAACACCGTGATTTTTTTTTTTTTTAAACCAATACAGTTTTAAGGTCCCACATGAAAGAGCCACACGCAGCAAGCGTCACAGAACTCTGATTATCTACGTCAGTAGGAAGACAAGGTGAATCAACCCTGCTGGGATTTGATCCCAAGGATTCCAGACAGCCTACGCATTGCAAACCTGATGCTTTGGTCACTAAACCTTCCCCTCTGAACAAATCCTTGAGCACAAGGTTGAGCCAGTTTAGCAGGACACTAACAGATTAAAAAAAAAGTTTCAAAAAATTTCATTGTAACTAACTTTTCCATAATGTCACAAAAAATTGAAGAATAATTTAAGTATTCCTCTGCAGTCTTAGCAACACATACCAGAACACTGGGCTAGTAGGATAGTGAAAATAAGTACTATATATTCATTGTTCAAGTTTCGAGAAAAGCAGTTAATAAGCAGCACTGATTTTTTTGAAGAAGTAATTTCACTTAATTTTACTGTTTTTAGAAACATAGCTAAATGATTCTGCCTTAAATAGGATTTTTAACTTGCCAACATCTATTTAAAGCACCTAGTATGGAGATACGAGATTGGGGATGGAGTGCATCCAACAGTGGTGAATAGACACATTATGCTACACTGCTGACTATTAGAATCCCCACTGGAGTGTATCCTAAATATATTCACAGTCTGCACATACTGTAGAGCAAGTAGACAGAGACCGGACATCCCCCTTCTACTTCGCATGACGGAAACATGTTTCCACTAGGACCAGCCCTCAGCTTAGAAGCAGCATATGCGGGGACCTTTGTTGGCGTAGCTGCGTATGTAAGCTCTGGCTGCATACTATTTCAGAAAAAGGAGGGACTCACCAAAAAAATGCAGATCTGTACAGGTTGTTCCACTTCTCTCCCCCTTTGCCCAATATGAAGCAAAAAAAGCTGGCTAGCATTCCCTTACAATGCAGCTCTGAAGGTTAAACAGGGCACATGGACTGTCCGAGGGAATTCACCTTCCTAATGCTACATTCGCTTGCAGTGTATTTACCAGACCGATAACCTTCCCAGCAGCGTCCATCCCCAGAGATCAGCAGGGAATTGACTACAGAATGACTTCTACTTTCAAAGTCATTTCAAAACAAGAGACGATAACAGGACTGATCCTGTTTGGGGCTGGATGAAACATCCTATTCCAAAACTGTGCTGTCACATGGGAATCACAGGTTCAGCAACAGGTGCTGAAAGCTCAGTTTCCAGCCAAAGCAGGCTAGGTAAACAGACAGCCATTACAGGACAGAGGGCACTCCTTACTTGGCAGAATTTGACATGCATCTCTACATACTGTACAGACACAAACTTGCTGTCATGATGAGATTGCACAGGAGGACACCACAGTCCTGTGCTGTGCCCCCAGAGACACACAGCATCTGCAAGTGGCACCTCTAGCACCAGGGTCTATAATCTGAACTCGTCTTCACTGAGCAGCCAAGGGTCTCTGAAGTCTCTTGCCAGCACTCTCTGCAGAGGTGGCTGCTGTACAAGTTACCTGAAACTCAGAACATCAAAGAGTTCACAATGAAGATACAGATGAAAATGAATTCCACCACAGTCTGCTACCAACTACAAGAGACACAGGAGGTCTCTGGGCCCTAGATCAGGTACACACCAGGGAGCAGGTGTCTCAGGCCCAAGGCCAGCATTCTATACAAGCGGCCACCGCACAAGTTGCTCAGCTGATCCATAACCTGGAGCTGCTAGACATAGCCTCTCTTCCCCCCTTACCAAAGTAGATCCATGGAGGAGTACTGACAGCAGCTGCAGTAGGAGCTCTCCTCTCCCAGCCTGAAAGATGCTCCAATAGCAGCAACAATAAGAGAGGGGAAATGAAAGAGGAACCCATAGAACCCAACCTTCCAATCACCCAATAAAAAAAGTCTCCTGACTGAACTGACATTTTGACATCTGCTCCAACGTGGGCTGATGGGTGGGAAGTGGAGCCATTTCTCTAAAGAGAGGTTCAGAGATGAAAAATCAAGTATGTGCTGAGGACATTAATCTCCCTTTATGAGCCTGCTAGACAGTCAGCTTCATAACACCACGCTGCTGTTCTCTGCTTCTATTCCCATGGCGAGAACAGCGTGCTTTGTGCAGTGCAGACACACAAAGGCCAAGCGAAACAGAACATTTCCTGTGGGAAAATCACAACCCAAGCACTGACCCTTTGGGGGCTGGTGTCTTGTGTGGGTGAACACTGACTCAGCTCTCTGGACATTTTGGAGCCTTGCTTCTGAATCTGTTCTGTGCAGAGAACCTAAAATTCGTTTCAGGTTCCATTCCCCCTACCCCCAGAAAACAACATCAGCCAAGTGATCACCTCTGTAACTAGGTTTGAACTGGGCCCCTTCCCACGCTCTCATCACAACTACCGGAACCAGACCACACCTTTCCAATCCAAAACATATCACTATCTGTGACCACACTGTCAACCAAGCCGGGTCTCTGGCCCCCTATCGCACTGCACATCAAATTAAGGCTCTAACTGTTAGAGTCTTGAAGATAAGAACAGCAAGCTGCCCCTACCTATATATCTGACCTGATCTTCTTTCATGTGGTTCACCAACAAACAGCAACCATTTTCAACAAACATCAGCTACTTCTTGCTTATCCTTTTCCCCAACGTGTCTCTACAGCTTTTCCCACCATGCCTCTTGGGCTTCAAATTGCTCCCCAAGCCACTTCCCTCAGCTCATTCAAATCCCTCTAAAACAAAAAACATTCACACCTTCATGGCAGAAGTGAGTTTAACAAAAAATTAAGGGACCATACCATTAAGATGTATACATGTCTCAGTGCGTAGTCACTCTTGGTGCCACCCTTTTCTATCCTCTCCCCTCAGCTATAACACTCAGTCAAGTCTTGGGATGTATTAGACTGCAAGTTGTTTGAAGTATGGACCATGGCTTTGCTTGTTTTGCAAGGCACCTACCACATCCTGGGGTGCTGAGAAATAATGACCAGTATCAAAATAGCCAGCATTTGAGAACACAAGCAAGAAAAGTAAGCTGGCCTCACAAAGGCTTTAAAAAAAAGAGAATGGAGCTGCTGAAACAAGCAACCCTTGATCTTACAAAGAGGCTGAATGATCTCAGTAACAACCTGAAGTGCTGATTCCTTTAGTAGCACAAGACACAAGCACCAGCCCTCATTTTTGGGACATCCCGTGGTCCTCTACTCCACAAGAGAAGAGCATTAAGTTGAAATTTGTCCAGGACAAATGAGTTACGTATAGTAATTACATTGGTTCTCATTTGCCAGAATGTCCCTCTGTACTTTCAGTTGGACTAGGTGTTCTTTGCTTTTTGTCATAAAATGGCATATAATGCTGCTCTGACTGGTATGGATGACATGAACACACATTTGGGCATGCCCTGAAATCCAGCTATTCTGGATGAAAGACAGTAAAGAAATGGAAGGATCAGTTGAAAGAGACATCTATGTTGTTTAGAAATTTACTTCCCATTTTTGATTTAGCCAAAGGGAGGTTAATAGAACCTCTATACACATCATATGAAATAGAAGACTTATTTTTCCAACATAGTTCCCTTCTCTACAAAGCTACTACTTTAGACCACTTCTGAGCAAACGCTTGTCCAGGTTAGCAGCCCTCTGTTCTTCCTACAACCATATTTAACAGGAATAAAAAATGACGATGTAGCATGGAAACCTTTCTTACTGGAGATAATTTTTTCCAGCATGTCTTGCAGGAGTCAGCCATTTACAACACTGTCAAATTTTTATTACTGAATGTCCTGTACAGCAAGTACAGATATGGGAGTGCAAGCTGGAATTTATCCTGCCTCATACATAAAATTATCAGCTAAATTCTAACTACAAAATCTTAGTTATGTAAAGCAAAACCCAGTATGATTTAGAGAAATCTTGACTTTTAAGCGGGATTAAGCCAGGTGTTGAAATCACAGCAAGAGAAGAAATGGGGAGCCCCAAAGCGTCGCGCTTCAGATGACGACAGCTGCCCAGAAAGCAAAGTGAACATGGAGAAAAGTTCAATGGCTTGGTATAGAGAAGAGATGCAGACCATCACATTTTACTGAAGGACTCAACAGAAAGAGCTATGTATCAGTTTAGCGTAGAACCTGCCCTCTGCACAGTCCCACAAGGACATGCCTCTTCAATAAGTGTATTAAGTGGTTCTCAAATGTCATCAAGCCCTTCAGAAAACAAACTCTGTTTGGTCAAGGGATTTTTTTCATCAAACAGGATTTCCACTGAGCCGTTCTGTAGTAGTTTGCCAACATTCATTCTATCAGTCCACACCAGGTTGACAGCCTCTTCCACATTCATGTCCTGAAGCTAGCCATGCTTGGTGGTATAGGCTACTAAGAGGCAGTTTTAGCCAAGTCCATTTCTCTCCACTACCACCACCGCAGAAGTAGAACTTGCCTGGGACTGCCATTGCTAATAGCCTTACTCTGAAATTTAAGGTTTACTGACACAAATATCAGCTCTAGTTACCAGATCCCGACTGGCCTATCGCCATTATCACATAACACTGGGTCTCATTTCCTTCCTTAGAGGGCACCATCTGCATGGGCAGACCTGGACATTACTTGAAGGAACTCTGTACTTAGACGCCATGCAGAAGGTAAAACATGGGGAACTGGTTTTGTTCACGGACTCTGCAGTTATGAAGTTATGGGGAGATCTTCACCAACCACCTAATGGAAGCTGTATAATGTCTGATCATGTTACCACTCATGGAATAATCAGCCTCCTCTTGTTTATCAATGTGGCTGCTTCACAGCAAATGGCTAGGGAATGCACCTGCCCTATAAGAATCAAAAGGATGATGCAACAACCACATGCAATTACATCCTCTGCACTCTGAAATGCAGCATACTGAGAACCTACAAGCGATAAAGAGCAAGGTCTACCACTGCCCTCTCCAACTGATCATGGAGGGGAACAGACCCAAATGATACTCAGCAGATACCTGCTCGGTACTACAGAGGAAAGCATAAAAAAACACCAAGAATCCCATTAACAGGTTCTTGTGGGCATGGAGGGAAAGTTCTTTCCCAATTCCAGCTATGGTAGTAGTCAAGTCATGCAAAAACTGTCTCCTGGATACAAGGAAACACCACCATAGTTTAAGCATACAGCTCCAATCACACCCCAAAATGCCAGAGCAATACATACTGTCTTGCAAATGTATTTTTTTCCAGTTTAAAAAATTTAAAATATATCTCCATGAAAAATAATCTGTAGGGATTAGAAAGTGCCAAGTATTATTATTATTTATCCTGTTGTAGGCCTTAACTAAACTCCACCCCTCAATTTTCACCACCACTTTGTAGGCTTCTATCCCCCTCTTGGATATAGTTTCACCAAGTTATACCATTTTAGCTCTTTCCACAGTCAATCAACCCCTCCAGTCCCCGGATCATTGGTTGCTCCTCTCAGTTATTTAGAGTTTACAAATAATGTACACTTACCGAAGCTAAGTTTCATCATCTTGCTCATGTTCCCTCTCACCCCATGACTTCAAGTTAACACTTCAGTTGTAAGCTTCTGGGCATATCTTTCTATTTGTACTGTGAAGCACCTAACATACTTTTGAGCATTATTAAATAAGACAGTAACTCTCTTCAGTTTGCCAAAACCTTTGTTAAATGAGACCAATGAAGGAAGACCAACATGTATGTCTGACTGAGAAGCATTTTTAGGCTGGGGATGCATCGGTCAGCTAACACTTCCACCATCACATCCTGGTGGGGTTTTTTGGTTTCTTTGTTTTTTTAATCTCTCTCTCTCTCACACACAATTCACTAAAGGCAGGAAGTACAATTTAGCACATCCACCACAACAGATGTGAGAGAATTACAGAACCACCCAAAACCAGTACACACTTTTACACACCAATTATTATGCTGAAACAGAGCACAGCATCTTCTCCCTCTAGTTTTAAAAAGTGTCTTATGTCCCTTCCCCACCCGGTCTTCAACAAACAGGAGAAATGATAGGTTGTAATACAGTGGCATCCATATCATTTATTGTATGCATTGCACTAGTGCCTAGGGGCCCTGGTCCATGTTTGGGGCCCCTATCATGTTAGGTGCTATGCAAACACACACACT
The DNA here is from genome assembly GCF_015237465.2 of Chelonia mydas. Classification (NCBI taxonomy): domain Eukaryota; kingdom Metazoa; phylum Chordata; order Testudines; family Cheloniidae; genus Chelonia; species Chelonia mydas. The sequence goes on from NC_057850.1 coordinate 258,454,313, forward strand.
CACACACAAAAAAGACAGTCTTTGTCCTAAAGAGCTTACAATCTAAGTATAAGACAAGAGACAACAGTTGGATAGAGAGACAAAGGAGCATAAGGAAACAATGAGACATCTCTGTTCTTAGAGGACCTCCGTATTATTGCCCCACTAGCCAGAGCAGCATTATAATCTAGTGGTTAAAGCACAAGATCTGAGCTTTTATTCCTTGCTCTGACACTGCCTTACTCTGACCTTCAGCAAGTCATTTCCCTACCTGTATGCACAGGGATAATATTTACCTCCCCACTCCTTTCTGAAATCTTTGGATAACACTGTTAGCGTAAAGGCGGTTTTTATTGTAAAAAAATATAAATACACATCAGTTATGTCTTATATGCACAGTGTACCCAGAAAAGATTCACTTGTCTCTTAAGTAAGCAATTCCCCAACTGCACTGTCATCTGTTTACTCCTACATCCAGTTTCGGGTAAAAGTTTGGCACTGCCTCTGTACCTTTATCCCGAGCACATGGCTCCTTTCATTATGAAGGACGAATCCCTGATGCAGGAAGAGCAAGATAAAATTGAACAAACTGTGGTCTTTATTGCCCTCTACTTTAAAAAAAAAAAAACAAAAAACAAAACAAAAAACCCACAACAAAACGAAAAACAGAGTGGAGAAAATCTGTGGGCCAAGAATCATTTCTGCATGTCATGCTCCTTCCTAGAAGTGGCCTTGGGTACACTTTTGAACAAAATATTTTCTATTGCTGCAGCCTTGTTAAGGGGGATTTCACCACGACAGAAGAGAACATCCATATTTCATTTTTTTTTTCCCATTTTTCAAGGACAATTTTTTTTTTTGGTGGAGAAAGGGAAAGAGGGTTTATGCAACACTCAAATGTATTCTACTGGAGGGGGAAGTGATGATGCAGGAAATTGCTATCGCACTTGTCGTCTCTAGATCAGTAGCTCAATCTGGGGCTACATAGATACTGCAGTGAATTTTCAAAGCACTTCTCAGCTAAACTAGATCTCACAGCAAATTCCTTACCACACTTCTCAGTTTTCTCCCTCCCGTCATAATAGGAAGCTCCTCTTGATTTTGCTTAGAAGTGGTGGGTTGGAGAGGTTTTCTACATCCAGTGGTGGCTTTCTGAGGATCAGGTGGACTATTCTATTTTTCAAAGAAGTTGGCATGTTAATTTTTCTGGAGGAAACGGTAATTTCTGTTAGTGGCAAACACAATTCTCCATGGTCTTTTATCAGCCAGGAGTGACACCTATTTCACAAGTACCAGCTCAAATATTTACAACAGCTATTACAGTGAGACAGGATCTAACCCTTTTGGGGTGATCAAGCGATTAATTTGGGCTGATCCATTTCTGAATTTTATGCCTTGACCAATTCCTCTTGTATTCAGAAGGGATTTTCTTCAGAGTAGGATGAAAGCTAGTCACAGCAGCCAGTGCTTGGATCCAATGACTGATTTAGGCTATCTGGATTAATTAACTGGTTCGCCATGCAGAACAACTCTGCTGGCCATTATCTTATGGTTTTGATGGAGGAGGGATAGAAGAGCAGAAGAGCCCTACAGGAAGTCTTTGTGCTCCTGGCAAGTAGACTTGGATCAGGTTTTGTGCCACCAACAATTTTGTTTTCTGCCTCAGCACACCATTTCACTTAATTCACTAGTCAACTTTGGTGATGTTCCGAGTTGGTACTGAGTGGACTATCCTATGAGCTTATTCATACCTTAGCCTTTCAGTTGTGTGGTTTGTCTTGTAGAATATGCTGGAAACGTTAAATGATTCAATTTTTTTTTGTGAGTAAGCCAGCTGAAGTTGGTGGTTGTTAGAACAAGAACATGCACACACTCAGACACCAGGTATTACTACTAAACCCACTTTCAGTTCTTCAGATGAAAGGTGCTGTGGAAGTGAACGCTTTACCAACACTAACCAAGCCTCAGCTTCATAGATGGGAACCTGGAAAGAGATTGTGATTTGCTCAAGGTCCACATCAAGCCCAGCAGAGTTAAAACCAAGAGCCAGTCCTCTGGCTCTAGCTATTAGAGTATACGACCCCTTCAACCAACCGTTCTATACATTTTACCTTATATTTTTCAGAGCTATGCAATATCATGGCTCTGAATCTGAAGAACCTTCTGAAATTCTAACAAGTTTATAGGAAAAGCACCTAGGGTTTCTAAAATCCCTATATCATGCAATGCAGGAAAAAAAGCACCTTTTCCTGTCTTAAGTAACATATTTCCATTAGCTGGACCCAGTACAACTCATGTACTTCAGCCTGAGGTACATGTAAAAGTTTTGGTAGCATAGCTATTTTGGTTAGGAGTGTAGAAAAATAAAGTCATTCCCATGACAGAGCCATACCAGCAATAGCCCTAGTGTACAGACGCAGTTATATCAACAAGAAAGTCCTTTTGCCAGTATAGCTTACTCTCTTTGGAGAACTGGCATGTAATGAGTTCTTTTTGCTCATATAGCTTATTTGCCAGTATAAGTTGTGTCTCCACTAGGGGAGTTTACTGATAATAGCTCTACTGACAAATCCTTTTAAGTGTACACAAGGCATTAGACTTGCAAAGTTATTTCAGTCACATACATTTCTTCACTCTTGTAAATTTCAGCTCTGACATAACTAACAGGTGCTCTCCCCAGAGAAAGAGCTATGTGCTGTGCTAGAATGGAAAGAGAAGCTGAGCGTACATCTGACCTTTTAGCCCACAAAGTAAAAAGTTAGCCTTCAGCATTGATTTCCTGTAATATTACCTTAAGCCACCTGGCATTCAAACACTAAAACTTCTTTTAAAATGTATAACAATGAACTTTCATTTAAACAGCATTTTTCAAAAAAAAAAATGGACTTTCAATGCACTCTACAAACTTACTAAGCAATTGTACAGACATATTGAGTTATTTCACACTCCACTGAAATGCAGGTATCTGTGAGGTGACCCACAATAGCAACGGATTACTTTCAAAAAGACTCTAGATTACAAAAATACCTTTTCACAGGCCTGAATACACAAGGTGCTAGAAGCTCAGAACTCCTGCTGAAGCCAGCACCTTGCAGGAGCAGATGATCCTCTATTTTAATTCTGAACAATACAATAATCATATAAAAAGAATTACAGATTAGACATTTGATTTTTGACAGCAGCAAGCGACTATTCAAGTCTCTCCAACCACTGGTGAAACACCGCCTAAAGCGACTTTGTTACATAACTAGTCTGACTTTGAGACTGTTGCTGTTGAGAACAAGATACCTATTATTCCCCAGGCACCTTTGTCACAAAGATCCATGCAAGATTAATTTAACCACTGCCAAAGAAGAAATGCAACTCCTCTCCCCTTCCTACACTCAGAGGCTGTCTGCTCCCTCACAATGAAACCCCCGGTCCCAGAAACAGGACTCTTGTTGCTCCTTGTCAAGACACACTGATTATGCAACGACTAGCAAGAGTTATGTAAATGGAGCAGGTGCCCCAACCTCAGGGCTGGCATCAAAGAATCACTGAGCACTCACCACAGTACACAGTCCCATTCTGTTGCTTTTTCTTCTTTGATTTGGACTCTTCAGATGAGCAGGAATCATTGCAGATTCTGAGCTAGACGGATCATAAGCCACAGAGCTGCATTACTGAAGAATCCCCCACAGCTGCCCCCTCAGAGACCCTGCACCAGATCTAACAACTTATTTTCTTTGCTTTCCATGAGGAGATGAAAGGGTGGTTACTTGCATGGACTGGGTAGAATGAAAAGAGAGCATGATGGCAGATGGAGGACAAGTTGGGTAGGTAGTGGTTTAAAGACAAAGAAGGAGCTTGAATGTGAGACAGATGGGAGGAAGACAGTGATGGGGTTTGGAAAGGGGTTGGACACCGTGAAAGCAGCAGGCAAGGAATAGGATTTTCACAGCCATGTGTTGGTCAGGATAGAAGAGTGAAAAGGCAGCAAAGGCCAGAGATTTCACTGTAAAAAGGTTTCTGAATATTCAACCTAAGTTTTCCTTTGGTCACCCTATTCACAATTTCTTTGAGCTGCACGCCCTTATGCTGTAATTAATTTGCATGTCTATAACACACTAAATAGATTAAAAACTGGCTAACTGATAGGTCTCAACATGTAATTGTAAATGGAGAATCATCACTGAGTAGATGTGTTTTCCAGTGGGGTCCCTCAAGGATCAGCTCTTGGCCCTATGTTATTTACTATTTTTATCAATGACCCGAAGAAAAGGTCATCACTGATAACATTTGCAGGTAACACAAAAATTGGGGGAATGGTACCTAATGAAGAGGACAGGTCACTGGTTCTGAGTGATCTGGATCACTTGGTAAACTGGGTGTAAGCAACCAATATATGTTTTTAATATGGCTAAATGTAAATGTATATATCTATGAACAAAGAATGCCGGCCATCCTTACAGGATGGGGGACACTATCCTGCAAAGCAGTGACTCTGGAAAAAGATTTGGGGGTTGTGGCGGATAATCAGCTGAACATGAGCTCCCAATGTGATGCTGTTGCCAAAAGAGTTCATGCAATTCTGGGATGCTTAAACAGGGAGCAGTGAGCTTATTTTACCTCTATTTGGTGTTGGTGCCACTGCCGCAGGAATACTGAGTCCGGTTCTGGTGTCCACAATTCAAGAGGGGTTCTCTTGTCACTGTAGCCAATCCATCTCCCTGACAGGCAGTAGCTGGCTCGACAGAATTCTTCCGTTGACCTAGCATTGTCAACACTGAGAGTCACATCAGCATACCCATATCTCTCAGGGGTGTGGATTTTTCACACTCTGAGACATACCTATGCCAATAGTTTTCAGTGTACCACACCCCTTAGACAAGCTACACATCGTTAGCTCATACCAAAAGCTGTCACTCTTCTCCAGTCCTTTGATCAAGTCATTTTTTTTCTCTCTGCAGGTTCATTAAAAGTTTGAAACTAGGCATGTCCAGCAATCCTTTTAGTTCAATAAAAGGAACATTTAAAAATTCTTCCAACAATTGTCTACAGTAAAGATTTAATTTGACCAGATGCATTGACTATGAATATCAGGACACACTTTCACGTTTCTAAAGCCAAACTGATTGTATTTTGCCCTTCTATAATTTTAGTGCATCAGATTATTGAAGCCACTTATTTGAAAAGGTAAAGAATAAGCATCCTGCTAGACTAAAACTTTGTAGTTCAAGATACGAAGCAGAGTTAATATCAGCCATTCCAATTAACCACTGAAAGCTAAATATTCTTGAGAGGGGAGTCAGAGACTAACAGCAAGACTTTCAGCATGGTTTATATCTAACAAGACAAATAAACCCAAACAATGTTCCCTTTTTAAAAGAATACACCAACTGACCCACCTGCTGCATCACACACTAGTTCCTGTAACCCTAATCTTATTGTATTCATGTGTTGCTATGGAAGTCATTGGTTTCTCAAAGGACTTATCATAATAAAGTGCAAAGAGGAAGTTCCTTTGTATTTTAAAACCCTCTAGAAATAAATGGAAGTTGCATCCAGAGATTTTCGGAAAAGGCATCAAGTGGTGCAGCTTCTCCTCCCAAAGTCCAACACCCAGCAAAGGCCCAACTATTTCTACTCACCACGCACAGAGAAACACAACCACATCACCTCAGAGCTTTTCTTCAAGTTCAGCGCTGCAGCTGTGTCACTGTAGCACTTCAGTGAAGACACTACTACACCAACAGGAGAGCTTCTCCTGTTGGCATAGTTAATCCACCTCCCCAAGAGGCTGTGGGGACATCAACAGGAAAAGTTCTCCTGTCGACATAGCACTGTCCACACAGGGGGTTAGGTTTGTATACCTATGTCGGTCGGGGGTGTGGATTTTTCACAATCCTGGTGATGTAGTTATACCGCGATAGGTCTGTAGTGCAGACCTTGCCAGTCTTCAAACAGCTTCTCTGCCTCCCCATTCCTTCCAGAAGCCACCCTCCTTCTCTTTCGCAGAGCTTGAAACAGTTTCTCTAATCCAGTGGTTTTCAACCTTTTTTCATTTGGAGACCCTTAAAAAATTTCAAATGAAGGTGCAGGCCCTTTTGGAAATCTTAGACATAGTCTGTGGACCCCCAGTGGTCCACAGACCACCTGTTGAAAATCACTAATCTAACACTTACAAGCTGAAAGGCTAAACCTACTAGAGCTGAAAGGTGAGAGTGAAATAGCCCTGTGCCATCACACCCCCTCATCCATGGAGTGTACAGTTTTGCTCTTAATGTGATAATCAAATACTTCTCACTTGTCAATCAAGTCTACTTAATAACTGAGTAACTTACTTCATGTCTGACTTTATTAGACCTTCTTTCCCTTCTTAACTGCCTGTTACTTTCTCCCTTTTCTTTCCTTTCATTGATCAGATTGCATCATCATCTTGGTTTTCAGCATCTGTAATTAACTTCTCTTCCCCTCCATCCTCCTATTTCCACTCCCAGACCACCGTGTGGTCTCTTCCTACCTTCTCTATGTTTCCTCTCTCACACGTCCTTAGAGGGTCTATTTATCCCCCATGCCTTCCCCACCCACGCCTCCTGCAAAAGGAGGAATGGCTCAGGGTCACCACTCCCTGCTCACCTCTAGAGGAACGAACAGTGGGCTGCTCTGTTCCCCACGCTCCCTTCCCATCCCCTGTTCCTGCAGGCAGACACAGCAATGGCTCCTCAGCATACCCCAAACGTCCATTTGACTCAGGTGAGGGAGTCCGTCCCCCCCCCAAGCCTTACTTTGTAGAAACCTCTGGAAGCTAACCCAGGTGGCCGAACCTCTTCACTCTCCCCATACCTACTACTTGCCTCTTCTCTCTTCAGCATCCGGCTACTGTGGGCAAGTGAGCCTTTTCCTCGGCCATTCTTAAGGTCCAGAGAAGCCGTCTGATCGCTCTCCACCACAGGCCAGGTTAGCGGGAGGCTTCTCTGTTCTCTCTTCCCTGGGCTGCTTCATGCCCCCTCCCCGCTTTGCTGGTTATTTAACCCCTGCACAGGGCAGGCCTTTTGGCGACGCTCTGCACGACTCTCCAGGCAGTGTCTCCTCTCCTGTAGTGGGACACCGAGGCCCCAGGACCAGAAACAACCTGAAGCAAGAGTCCGACTCAAAAATCTCTCCGGCACCAGCCCGCTCCGCCTGAGCCGAAGGACCCCGGGCTGAGGGAGAGAGGGAAGCTCGGTCTCCTCCCACTGGCTGCAGGGCATCCCAAACACACACACCCTGCCCGGGGGCGGTGGCCATGGCCGGCCGGGCCCGCTGTGCAGCAGACAGCCCCGGCCGGCGGGGGTCTCGCTGCACGGCCCGTTGGCTTTACCCGGCGCGCGTCACAGGCCGGTGTGTCCCGCCCGCCGGCCCGCGGCTCCCCACGCGAGGCGGCTGCACGCGCGGGGACACGGGACGGTAGCGGCCCCCCCACCCAGGCAGGGAGCGGGGGGACTAGCGGGCGCGGCCCGACCTGCCCCTCCCCCGCTAGCGCTGGCCCCTTTTAACGGGCCCCCCTACGGCGCGAGGGCTCCCCCCGCTCCTCCGGGCCCCACGTGTCCGAGCCCCGGCGCGGGGGCAGAGCCCGGGGGTGGGCGGTCACCGCCCCCGCTGGGGGGGGGACGACACAGAGCGCTCGCGCCACGGCCTGAAAAGGGGGGGGGGGAGAGAGAGAAGCGCGCGCGTCGCTCACCTCACGGGGGTGGGCGGGTCTCGCGCCGCTCGGCTCCCAGCCCGGGCCAGCGCCTCACCTCTGACCTTTGCCCTCTCACCCTGACGCCGAGCCGCGCCCACGCGCGCTGGGATGGGTGGCTGGGCCCCGCCTCCTGCCACGGCCACGCCCCTCAGGCCATAACCACGCCCCTCCCTCCCTCTCTCTGCGCTGGGGGCTCCGCCCCTGCGTGGGGTGCCCGGAGCGGCACTGCCCTGTGCCCTTTGAGGGGGAAAGTCGGGGCCTCGGCGCCCCAGTCAGTGCACTGGGGGCAGGGTGGGGGCTGTGGGCCAAGACAGGGTCAGGCCATGGGGGGGCTGTGGGCCAAGACAGGGTCAGGCCGGAGGGGGGGGGCTGTGGGCCAAGACAGGGTCAGGCCATGGGGGGGGCTGTGGGCCAAGACAGGGTCAGGCCGGGGGGGGGGGGGCTGTGGGCCAAGACAGGGTCAAGCCATGGGGGGGGGATGTGGGCCAAGACAGAGCCCCGAGTCTGCCCCCCCCGTGCACCTGGCCAAGGCTAAGGCCGGGCCCGGCTCCCCCCCGCCCCCAGGCTGGGCTCTGCGTAGCATGGGGTTGTGTGGAGGCAATAGGGCCAGGCTCGAACCCCGCCTGGGGCCTGGATGCTGCTGTAGCCAGGGTTAGGAACAGGCAAGGGGCAACCTCTGGCTGCTGACAGAGACGGGGTGCCGCGCGGCACAGGGGCCAGATGCCCCTCCACACCAGGCTCGGGGGTACCTTGCAGCCTGGAGGACAGGACACCACACAGCGCCTGGGATAGGACAGCCCGTAGGGGCAGGGGCCAGATGGCACTGGGGTCCGCTACACGTTGGGATGCGGGGAGGCACCGGGAACAGGGATGGGCTGAGATGGCACTGCAGTCAGGGATGGGATACCATGTGGCCCTGGGAGCTGGAAACCGTGCAGTGGCAGGATCAGGAAGGTAAGCCACGCAGCACCAGGGCTGAGTTACTTGCATTGCCACATGGCACTGTACAAGTCTGATGTCACAAATCAGGTGAGGATGTGGTGCAGTACCACATCATGACAGGTACAGAGACCAGGTCAGGACAGCTCATCATGCCATGCTGCACCAGCTGGTTGAAGTCTAAAGATCCATGCCAGGCCGGCTTAGGTCAACACGTAGTAATACTCCATATACTGTCAGGGACTAGGTCAATGCCTAACCTCAGTCTGTTCTAAGTGTCACAGGATGGCCTCTAGGCTCTCAGTCTTTGCAAAGGTGTGGGCACAAAGGGGAGGCTAAATACAATCTAGGAGGAACAGAACCATTCCCACTAGCAGCAATGATAAATAATGTCACATATATTACTTAGGGGAATATTACTTTCCTAATTTTTATATATATGTGTGTATATATATATATATATATATATACATACATACACACACACACATTTCAGTGTTCCCCCACTGCTGTCAGAGAAATCAAAGAGCGGCCCGGGTCAGCACCAAGAGAAATATGAGGGTTTTCAATTTGCCATTATTGTCAGCTATGGGCAGGTAAGGTATAGTCTAGGCAAGGGTGGTACTTTGTGATGCTACAGCGTCCGTGTTAGTTTCTGCAGAATTTAAACTACCGTTACAAAAAGAGAAAAAGTTTCCAGAGCCTCATGGTTGTAAAGACAGACTTCCCACTATGACTTGCTATGGGGCTGCAGGCCCAAGGATACCTCCAGGAAATGCCCCATCCAGCTTCAGGGGATGTCAGCCCTGACACCTACTGCTACTCCATGGAGGGAAGCTAGTTTCATGCAGGGAAGGCAGCAAGATGGAATGAAGGGACTCTCTCAGGGCATGGCTACACTTGCAGATGTAGAGTGCTGTGATTTAAACCTGCCGTCATAGAGCGCAGTAGGGAAAGCGCTGCAGTCTGTCCACACTGACATCTGACAGCGCACTGGCATGGCCACATTTGCAGCACTTGCAGCGGCGTTGGGAGTAGTGCATTATGGGCAGCTATCCCAGCATGCAAGTGACTGCAGTGTGCTTTTCAAATGGGGGGGGTGGGGTGGAGTGTGACAGGGAGTGTGTTGTATGTATGTGGGGGGGAGAGAGTGAGTGGGTTTTTGGGGTCCTGAGTGTGTCAGCATGCTGTCTTGTAAACTCAGACCCCCTCCCCCCGCCTCTCACTCAAAGCAAACAGTAAATGTTGGCTTTTTCTCTGAGCTGATAAGCAGCCGGCTTCTCCTAAACGGAGCTTTGAAAGGGCATTTCCACATTCCTGCAGAACGACAAGAGAGGCCACTTGACTTAAGGGGATTATGTTTCCGGAGGCTGATCAGAGTGCAGTAAAGCAACACCTCATTCACACTGGCGCAGCAAACATTCCACTCGCGGAGGTGGAGAACGAGCAGCGCTGTAGCCACGGAGTCAGAGCGCTCTACGTGCCTTGCCAGTGTGGACGGGAAGTGAGCTAGTGAGCCCAGGGCTCCTTTATTGCGCTGTACCTCACAAGTGTAGCCAAGCCCTCAGACCCCGATCTTGTGTTTTTAAATGTATGCAGGAGTAGGGCCTTAACTGGAACTCATCTAATGGAGGCAGGGTCTGACTTTTCCTCTCACACTGTGGAGGTCATTCTGGGAGATGAGGTTACAGTTGTGAGAGACAAGCTGAACTAATAAGGCATTATGAGAACATTGCAGGAGGTCACACTCGCACATGGTGCCTGCAAGTAACCAGCTCATAGCTCAGGTCTGCTGTAGCACAATGCAACTATGTCACTGTGACCTCCCAGGCCTCTGTGTAGGAGGTTATTGCAAAGTGCAGCTGCCCAATGATCTGTCAGGAAATAGTGCCAGCTTCTTGCAATTTAGCTGTCTTTGAACCTGTTATTAAAAGTAAGACATCTTTTCTGTACAAATTTGGTGCCACTGGAGTGAGAGTAGGGTTGGAGTTCAGCCAATATCAGATAACTTAGGTCATGCAGGTCCCATAAGAACATCTCGCAGATGCAGCAGCAGAAGCCCTATATAAGCCACACATGGAAAACAAAGGAATTCCTGTGCCCTACCTGCACAAGACAATGAACAGAGACAATGAAAGGATGGTGTTAGACACAGGGAAGAGAAAGAAGGCCAAGGACTGGTGGAGGAGAGAGAAGCAGAGGAAAGAAGATTGAAGCAAAGAAGGACAAATTGGAGGGAAAAGATGGAATCGAAAAGGTACCATGTACCTCTCCAATGCTCTACTTTTGAGGCACATTTTTTCCCATCTCCTCAGCTGAGGCTAAAATATTCCACATTATACACAGCACTAACCTCTATATCCTGCAGTTTCCCGTGGCTTAAATTATTTTATGCCTTCGCTCAGGGAGTTCCCCTGATCCGGGGATGTGGCATCTTTTATAACATTGCTACAGGTTTGCCACTGCTAGCAAGTGCTTTAAATAGTGTCTTGTTTTAAATACTTGTCATTTTTGTAGACATACTTCAAATGTCATTATCCAGTTGAAATTCTGGGGGGGGGACGTAGAGAGGCAGAATGCAATTACCCTGACCCAAGTTAACATGTGGCCAAGACTGGGGTTAATTAATACTCCTATTGTTGCAAAAAGTTACATGGGATCTTTAACCACCACATGTGGTCAGGACTTGAAAGACAACACTTCCAGCAGCGCACACAGGACCCCAGTGCTGCGACTAGGCAGGCAATTTGTCCAGTTTTTAAATGATTTCCCCCTCTCCAGTACTGAGGCAAAACTGCATGTGCTTTCGTCTGCTATCGTGGGCAGGGGACACCATTGTGAAGAGCATGACACCCAATCCCCACCAGAGCAACCTCGTACGCACCATGCGTGTGAGGTCACACCGATGGAGCTGGGGTCACACAAGTGGGGGCAGGCTCATGCTGCTCCCAGAAGTACTGGAGTGTCCAATGTTCTGGGGATGTGGGTGTGGCCACCGTCGCTGCAACACTGGTTTAGGGCTGATTCGGAAGAGTGCCACCTACTGAATCAACACTACCTGCATTTCCCTAGAGGTTTCCCATCCAAATACTGACCTAGCCCAGCCTTTCAAAATCAAGGCCTGAGGAGGCCTGGCTGCAAGCACTATGGCTTCCAGTTAATGGGAACATTTCCAGTGAAAAACAAATTCTGGGATATGGCTCCTTTAAGGACATGGGAACTCATTATTCTGTGGGTTCGTGGTCCTATCCATTGAGATTTAGAACATTCCCTGACCATTTGGAATTGATTGGACACAGTGTTCAAAAGGTTATTGTGTTACATCCAAACAGAAAACCTAGAAATGCCATCAAGCTGAGTGCAGGCCTCACAAACTCAGCCAATTAAGGAGGCTGGAGATAAAGGTCAAACTGAACAGCAAAATATCATAATTTAGTATTCAATGGAGAACATTCCCAATATCTTGATGGGCCCACTTGGACAGGGAGCACAACATTTTTACCTGCCCTAAATAAAACTCTGCACAGCTAAAATCTAACACCAAGACAAGAATTCCTACGCCCCTGCTCAGGTACAATACATGCTTTGGGTTTTTTACATGCCTGCTTGACGGTTTTTAAACTCATATCCTAGCCCTATAATTTACGTATGTTGGGTGTGATATAATTTTGGCTATGAACTGCATTGGTGCATGGCCCACAGTGAGATGGTATACTGTGGCATGCTGTACCAGCACATCTCTGGTGACCACATCAATTGTTGCAGGTTTCAAGATTTTATTTAAAAATAAAATTCCAATTCTGGCCCATCTGGCTGGAAAGAAAATCTTCCGACTGTGACCCATTGCAGTGATCTACCTAAGGCAGCAGAGGGCTTGGCCACTGGGCCCCACAATGCAGTCTACAGGGGCCTGAACTGCAGTACACGCTAAAGCATTGCACTGTAACTGCACTGCGTAGATCCTGCCAGTGAGAACTAAAAGGTACCTAATTTGCACCTTAATTAACTTGAACTAGGCCATGTAGACAAGACTCAGACACAACAGCACTGAAAGCCTGAAGTTGAGAGATTTAGCCAGAAGTGTGACCCTTCTCTCCTCCCTCCTTTCATCTCAGTGCAATAGTAACTTTGAAGCCCAATGAAGAAGATTTAAACTACCACAAAGTTAACTCTTTCACTTCTGGTCATTTAGCAGAAACATCCAGGTAATCTGAAGAAATTTGGCCAGAGCCTGATGAGAGTGCCAACATTTCTCCCTCTCACCCTGAAGCTTCTTATTTAAGCTCCTTCCCATTGCCACAAAGATGGAAGTCTCCAGAAAAAGCTCAGCTGAGTAATGATACTTGTCACTTAATGCATGTATTTTTTTTAAAAATTAAACTCTGATTATGATCTCCCAATAGGGTTTTCTCAGACACAAGATTAGAAGCTGCTAGTATATCACAATTGTCAGTAACGGATTGTATTCCATGCGTCAACTGGGACTGCACATCCATTGTGCTAGGCTCTGTACATAATACACAGCCCTCCAGAGGTTGCACTCTAAATAGACAAGACAAACAAAGAGTGGGATCTGTATTTCTAGAATAAAGAAGAAAAAAAAAACCATAATAAAGCCCTGTCAGGCCTTCTACAGAGACACAGTCAGAAGAGGAGCACCGGGTTATTTTTTCCCTGTGCAGATCACCTGTAGCTGCTGTCTCATTTGGTATGTTTCAGTGATTAAACCAACTCTTAACCCAGTTTAAAATAAGTTCTAGAATTTTTAAACTTTGATTGCCAGGCCTTTCCAGTGCCAGCACTGATTCCTTCACTCCTACTTTCTGTCTTGTCTAATTGGACTAATTAAGAAAAGGATAGATAATAAGACAGAAAATATCATATTGCCTCTATATAAATCCACGGTGTGCTCACATCTTGAATACTGCGTGCAGATGTGGTCGCCCCACCTCTAAAAAGATATAGAAATCTGAAAAGATTCAAAAAGGGCAACAAAAATGATTAGGGGTATGGAATGGCTTCTGTATGAGGAGAGATTAATAAGATTGGGACTTTTCAGCTTGGAAAAGAGACAACTGAGGGGAGATATGACAGAGGTCTATAAACTCATGACTGATATGGAGAAAGTAAATACGGAAGTGTTATTTACTCCTCATGACACAAGAACTAGGGGTCACTAAATGAAATTAATAGGCAGCAGGCTTAAACCAAACAAAAGGAAGTATTTTTTCACACAATGCACAATTAACCTGTGGAACTCTTTGCCAGAGGATGTTGTGAAGGCTAAGACTATAACAGGGTTCAAGAAAGAACTAGATACATTCATGGAGGATAGGTCCATTAATGGCTATTAGCCAGGCTGGGCAGGGATGATGTCCCTAGCCTCTGTTTGCCAGAAGCTGGGAATGGACAACAGGGGATGGATCACTTGATGATGACCTGTTCTGTTCATTCCCTCTGGGGCACCTGGCATTGGCCACTATCAGAAGACAGGATACTGGCCTAGATGGATCTTTGGTCTGACCCAGTATGGCCGTTCTTATGTTTTTAAGCATTTCAGGGCAGATAGTGTCTCTCACTATTTGTATAGTGCCTAGCATAACGGAACTGCAATCTTGATGGACTAGGCCTACTTTTTTTTTCAAATAAATGAACAACAATAAGCTGTATCAGACTATCAAGATGGCAGCTGCCTGTTTGTTAGTTATATTTAAAATTCATTACATTTTGCTCTTCTTTGCAATTCGAACCCTTTGTATATTACAGTGGAATGCTGCTGGACAGTAAAGGGAGGGGAACTGATTTAGGCCCCGAACCTGCAATAAGCTCAGCTCAGGCAGATCCCTCCACCTGCACAGAGTTCCCTGCAGGACTGGGTTTTAAATGCTACTTAGTGCCAATGCAAATCCTGCTCACACCACATTTACTGGATTAGCCCTGGAAACTGCTGAAAAAATACCCAGGCTGTATTGCTGGCATCTCCTGTTTTTTCCCAGGTATCAAGCACCACTTTCCCCTTGGCCTCAAGTCCTGCACTGAATTGTGCCTTGGAATTCACAACACAGCTACTGACATTCCTCTGGCAAAAAATGTGACATTCTTGTCCTGAATTTTATACTGGTAGATTCGGAAGAGATTCCTCTCTGCTTTCAGCTCGGATGACCCCTTCTGAATGATCTTTAACTGCAAAGGAAAGGGAAAGAGTGAGAAGCTGCTTCCTTGTGGCTGCAATCACAGCATCCTCCCTCCAAGGGAAAGGCCTGAGCAGGTGATGTGGTATTTGTGTTAAAATACCTTTAACATCCAGAACTGACCTGGCTGGAGGATTCGACACTGCCATTTTGGAAAGCCCTGTGCAGCCATCTTAACAAGCACTAACCCTCCTTCTTGGTGGCAGGCTTGGCAGAGAGGCCAGGCAGCAAATGGGCCCTCAAGACTGAAGTGCTCTCTCCCCCGCAGAGGGGATCCAGCCAGGTCATGGATGAGACTGACTGAATGGGAGTCTGGAGAAGCTTCTCCATATTTATAGCACACCCATCGCCTTAGTGTCAGGGCACAAGCTTGCACTAGCGCAGCCTGTGCTGCAGCTGTTCTATGTAAAGAACTTCAGTCTCCAGGGCTGTCTGTCCAGCCCCTTTCATCAGCACTAGATTCACAAAAACATGGACTTCACTTCATACTTCTGCCATTTGCAAAGTCCACAGGCCAGATCCTAACGCTGCTCTGGCTGCTTTACGCCACTCTGCAGTGCTTTGTACCACTACACTGATTCCCCCAACATAGGGAGAAGCCCCAGGTGACAGAGAGCAGGTGCAGTGTCTCTCTGTCATCCCCACTGGAAGCCCCCAGGAGGTGCGGCTGAGAAAAGGGAATGTAATTACAATGCCACAGTGCTCTAGCATCCTTGGCTGCTGGGGGCAGCAGGGAATAAGTTAGCCCTAAGGTTGCTCTGAATTATGCTGGGGTCAGATTGGTGCTTGCATCAGGAGCTACAAGGGGGCTTAAAATCCCATTTGCACCTCACCCCCTGAACTGCATGAAACATACCCTGGCTGCACCTGAGGCTCTAGCCAGGCATTATTGGTGAATATAATAAGTTACCATGTCTCAGGACAGCAACGGGAGCAGGGAAAATGCTTTCACAAGATTTACCTGTCCATGAACATCTTTACAGAAGCCAGTAGCCAGCCCCTCTGCCCAAAGGATCAAGTTGCTCTGGTGACAGAGGGAATTCACGACCAGTTCATTCTCCTCATCTTCTGAATCATCACTGCTGTGCACTAGCACCACTATGTTCCCCTGGAACAGAAAGTGTCACACGGGAATTAATGACTCATTGACAATCAATTCTGGATTATGAGAGGAGATCAGAGACGTGGATTCACACAAACACATTGCTAACTAAGCTACTTAGCCACTTAGCTTCATGGTATCTGCGTCAATCTGGGTTCTCAATCAGAGCCAGGTGGGAGAATAACCAAGCTTATATATAACTCTCCAGTCTAAAAATACATCAAACCTTTGTTACAAAACAGCCAGTGTTAGTTAAACTGATCTGTCTGGCCAAGCAGACATCTACTCTGTGAGCTATACCTTCAAGAACCATCTAATAGAGAACTAGCTGAAGGGGGCATTGCCTGGGGGATTATGTCCAATGTTTGATTTGGTGAAAGAAAAGAAACAAGTTTTATAAAATCCAAAACTAGTTCCATTAAAAATATATCATGAGAGTCTTTGTCTCAGCCCACTGAATATTTAAAGTCAAGTCAAATTCCGGCCCAAATTTAAAGTTTTCCAAAAGAAAAAAAAACTACCTTGTACAGAAATAAAAATATTTCTATTATTTATTTATTTTTAAATTACTTTGCAAACAGTATTCCAAACAAGCAAACATTCACTGGCACCATTTTCATCCCAAACATTGTAGCATTAGCAGCCAGCAAGAGAATAAAAAGGTGATGCTGACTAGTTTATTTTTGTGATCCAAGCTATAGGAAATCAGGGGAGAAGGGGAAAGCACTGCATAGACAGTAAAAGGTGGATATGGTATTTTAAGATTCTTTCAGCAGCAATACTCTCAGGAGTTACTTGTACACAAATAAGGAGAACTTCTGAAGTTGATTATATTCACACACACTCAAAAAACAGTATGCATGACTTGGGGTAACATTTCAGAACTGTGCAAGTGGTTGTTCCATTCCCATCCCAATCAATGGGAGTTATCCTGGAATTGACAGTGACAATTGTCCATGATCTGGCACTTGCTAGGTTCACTAATAATTAAAAAGCCCTGCTAAACTGAGGGAGCAGTGGTGGATCTGAAGTCCAACAGACCACTAATAACCAGAACTAAAAATTAAGTCTGTTCTGAAAAGTCAATCGATATCAGACCATTAAAATCACCTTGTTCTGATTAATATCTTGCTTTCTCCCCCCACCACTTGAATTTTGCAGTGAACTGAGGAGCTATTTGCTCAAGAAACACTAGCTCTGGGAATCAATCTTTATACCCTTGATACCCAGTTTGAAAGTAATGTAGATACAGAAAATTCCATGCTGGCTAACAGCATGTGAGAGACCAGTTGTTGAAATTATATCTGAAGGGATCAGCACAGATGCTTTCAGGACTAGCCAAAGAATGGCTCTGGAGCAGTGATCAAAGATCCTGAATGTTCTGGTCCCTGGGAATACACTGTTAAAACTCTGCATTTTCCTTTGATGATACACTGGGTGTGTATATAAAAGGAGAGAAATATGGACTATGCTCCAACTGCCTTTGGTGTTATAACTTCATTCTTAAACTATGAAATTCCTGATTGCAAGCTGTACATATTTTTTCCCCAATTAAAGTGAAACAGTTTACTCTAGGGAAGCTGAGCCAGCTGTAACAGAACCAGCCCTTCTCCTTAGTGGGCACAGGGGGCAACGGTGCCATTCGGTGATTACAAAGTTGACTTGTTTAAAAAGCAGTGGGTGTGGGTTTTTCTTTTCCCCAACCTCCATCCTCAAGTTTTCCTCTTTCACATTCTGCTCTCAACTGGCCCTTTCGCCTAGTGAATCCATTCTTTCCATCAGAAGACTACTATCCCTTTAAAAATCAGATGTATAGGAGTTTTTCCCCCTCCTCCCACTGTCTGGTCAGTGACAAAGCAGGGCTTCGTTTACTTGAGGGTCCTGCTGTGTCAAAAAACACCAAGGAGCTTCAGCACAGGACACCTCACTCCTGTCATAAGAGACAAATTACCAAATGAAGAGAATTGAAACTTCTCCTCCTTCCATCCAAGTAACTCAAAGCACTTTACAGCTGTTAATTTGTTACGCCTCAATATCCCTAGGAGGACGAAGGGTAACTCATCACTTTACTGACTGACTACTGAAATGCAAACACCTCTGGGGTGGGACATGGCAAATGTTTAACAGCACACAGCAACACTACACCGCACTTTAGGACAGGATATGAACACTGTATCACATAGCTGCATCCTGGCACTTAAATACTACGCATCCGATGAAGTGAGCTGTAGCTCACGAAAGCTTATGCTCAAATAAATTGGTTAGTCTTTAAGGTGCCACAAGTACTCCTTTTCTTTTTGCGAATACAGACTAACACGGCTGTTACTCTGAAACTACGGAGACGGGCACTCTGAAATATCTTTGTCTAGACTGAATTGAAACAGTGGAGGGAATTTGGGTAGATAGCATGTAACTACCTGAGTTAGAATCTGGTCAGGATCCTAAAGGGGAAAGCCCCACCCACACAGGGAGCACCACAGGATCTTTAATGGCCACAAGCAGTCAGGAACTCTGCCCATCCCCACAGAGCACGGTGCCTGGTCACCCCTGCTCGGCAGCACTGACTCAGAGGGAAGAGCACCACCTAGCGAGCCAGGCCGTAAAGGCACTGAACTTTGAGAACACTACAAGGAGAGACGCAGCAGTACCTGTAACTGGGAACACACTGCAACTCTGCAGTAATGGATGAAGTCCAAAACATCAACCGGCCTCACACCCAGGCTGAGCAGAACGCTGAGATCATCCACCAGCAACACGGGGCATTTCCAGGAATCGCTACCAGAGGCCATCAGGGATGTCCGGACAAACTCATACATGGTTTTCAGGTTGGAGCCATCTTCGCTGGAAAGAGGAACAGGAGATTCTCACTTGGCCTGGTCTCAGCATGGTTTTTGTACTGCATTAGCTATAGCACAGAATCGCTGCAATGTAGGGCTAGAAGGGACCCTCCAGAGGTCATCAAATCTAGGCCCCTGCACTGAGGCAGGACCAAGTAAAGCTAGACCATCCTGTTCTTAAAAACCTCTAAGGGTGGGGATATTGGTCTAGAAGCAGATATGGGATATGTCAACATTGGAGCTGGAATTTCCATCTCAGGTAGACACACCCACAATAAAAACACCAGTGATGCTGCAGCTGAATGGGTGGTGAGAAGGGCTAGCCACCCTGAGTACATGCCTAGAATTTCAGATGGGATTGTACTTGGGGTGGATAGCCCATCCCGCTGCCAGTGCAACCTCCGCTCCACTACTTTTAGCATGCTCGCTCAGTCACAGCTAGTGCGGGTCGGTCTAGCTTTGCTGGAAGTTACACCTCCAGCTCCGCTGTAGACACGGCCACAGTTACAGCAGTTCAGCCTATCTAATGTGGATGCAGTTATACCTGCATAAATGTGCTTTGCACTGATACATGCACCTTTATACAGCTATAACTAGGGCCCTACCAAATTCAAGGCCGTGAAAAATGCGTCATGGACCGTGAAATCTGGTCTCCCCCTGTGAAATCGGGTCTTTTGTGTACTTTTACCCTATACTATACAGATTTCACAGGGGGAGACCAGCATTTCTCAAACTGGGGGTCCCGACCCAAAAAAGGGTTGGGGGGGTTCACGGTATTGCCACCCGTACCTCTGCACTGCCTTCAGAGCTGGGTGGCCGGAGTGCAGTGCCTGCTGGCCAGGCGCCCAGCTCTGAAGGCGGCGCCCCACCGGTAGCAGGGCAGCAATAGCTTACCATGCCACCCTTACTTCTGCACTGCTGCCTTCAGAGTTGGGTCAGGACTCTACAGTGACAACACCATGACATTTCAGATTCAAATATCTGAAATCATGAAATTTATGATTTTTAAAATCCTCTGACCCTGAAATTGGCCAAAATGGACTGTGAATTTGGTAGGGCCCTAGCTATAACTAGGCGGGGGTCCCACTAGTCGGGGGTCCCACTGCCGTAATTTTGTCTGCTTCTACACTAATATAATGGGACAAATGCAGTGTGTAGTCAAGTGTCTACAGAAACCGGCCTTTGGAGTTATACATCAGAAACCGTAATAGCAGATTCCTACTGCAAGGCTCTGTCCTTAGCTGCCCTGGTGGCTTATACAGCTGAGCTTCAGATAGGAGGAAGATTCCCCACTAATTAGCTCGTTAGTTTCAGTAATTCACTCAGCACCTTTACAGCTCACTGACAGACTAGAGAGTGCAAGGAAGGCAGGAACAGAGGAGAGGATGACCTCCCTTAGTCCTCAGTGGAGGGAGGGATGTAGCACAGTCCCTCTCTCAGCAGCCAGAAGAGAGGGGGGAAGGGATAATCTTAGCAGTGTGGGTATTTCAGGGTTTGGATTTATTTCCATTTGCAAGTGGGAATTTAATGCCAGTGAGAATTGCTGGACTGGCAGCCCATGAGACTAACTCATTCTATTCAGCCACACACCAGGTACGGCCTGGACAGCTGCAGTGCAAATTTAACACACCCACTGCCCAGCTACTGTTGCCTCTGCCCTGCCCGGAGGGGGGGGGGGGGGTTCAGTCCCAATCCTTCACCTCACTGCTGCAGCGTGAGGCCAGTTAGTGCTAGTTTGTGATGAAGACAGCGGCATACCAGGAACTAGACTGAGAGTTCAGCATCGCAAGAGGTGGCAACATTTCTAATCCCAAGAGTTACTGGCTGTACCTCTTCCAAAGCACCAGAGCATTACCTTATAAACTGAAGGGGATTGGGCTGCCCCACACGCTGCTCCTCACCAAACAAGACGTCAAAGCAGGATTTCAGGCCTTCCAAGAACACAAGCTGTCCCCGCTCTTTTGCTGCAGTCAGACTGACTCCCTGGAGGAGGGGGAAATATCATCTTACACAAGCAAACAGCTGCAGAAGAATGATGCCAGCGGAGTCCCACGTGGATCTGTGGCCTATTTTGATAAAGTCTCATCTAAACATGCTAATAAAGCCAATACCCAGCTGGATCTTGCACAGCCACTCAGTCAGACAATTCTGTTTCACACACCGCTGGACATTTAGCTTCCCGTGTTTTCAGCAGACAGTCCCAAAGAACAGTCAGGAATAGCAACACCCAGACACTGAACCCTTCTGTGGCTTTTCAAGTTCACAGACCCTTAAAAACACACTAATTAAATGGGTCCTCGCATCACCCCAGGGAACCAGGTGGTATCATTGTTATTTTACAGCTGGGGACGCCAGAGAAGTGAAATGACTTGCCCAAAGCTAGAGTGTGTGTGTAAAAGCCCAGATTAGAATCTAGGCAGGTCTGGCTCCCCATCCTGTGGTGAGACAGGCTCTCCTTCTGGACTGTCTACTGCTTCACATATAAGAACACTTGCTCTTTGTACCTCTCCTCTGGCAACAGAAGGATCAGGGCATTTTAGCACTAGCTCTCTGTGAGCCCAGCCTGACTAGATCTTGTGTCAAGCAGTCTCTGAACTTCCCAAGGCAGAGTCTGGGATGGGAAGAAAGGAGGAATGACTGAGAAGGTCACAGAACTCTCCTCTACACCCAGCGCTCAGTAACTGTCCCCTCAGCCAGATGTGCACCACGCAAACCCTCCACTCAGTCAGGGCTCCAGAGACAAGCCAGTAAACCTTGAAGGAAGGCAGCCATTGTATGCAGTAACAAGGTTATGGAATGTCGATCTTTTGGGCTATCTCAGGGCTTCTACAGCACCCAGCAGCATGGTATCCAAGAGCTGATATTGTACTTTTCCACGTTTGAGCTAATCATTTCCCCCAGGTGCTCTGCTGTGAACAGTTCACTCATCTGGCCTCCAAGGACGGTGGAGGACTTATGATTGCCACTTTCTTAAAAAAAATTTTTAGCCATCACTGTGGCAACAACAGTCACTTGGCAACATTAATTCGTACAATGTAGCTACCGCCCACAAGCAAGGTGTGCCTCCAGTTACGGAAAGCACTGTAACCAGTAGCTGGGCAATTTACAGGAAGTTAAAATACCTCAGAGATTACTCTGCTGTTCCATGCCCTGGCAGGGTTCCTACCCAGTCCTGTGCTTTACTACCCAGCCCCTGCCTCAAACACTTTGGGATTCTTGGCAGCCGCTAAGAGGAATTATTATTACAATTAAGTCTCCATTACATGGGTTCCCAGGTACAACACTTTACGTTACTTCAGTTGTAATATTTCTTCTCCAGCACCTTCCAAGAATCTCAAAGTGCTTGGCAAACATTGATTATTTGGCATCACAACAACCTGTGTTAAATATATCCCCATTTTATCATGAGGAAACTGAGGCAGCAGAGACCAAACTGACCTCAGGTGTAACTCTACTGGTTTCATGGGACTTCCATATCAGAAGTAAATTTGGTCCAGACCCTGATTTTCAGGTGTGCAGAGCACCTGCAGTTCCCACGGACATCAACTGGGGTTACAAAAAGTCCCGCACTTTTCAAAGTCAGGCCTCAGGTGACTTGCCCACGAAGTCAAAGTCAACACCAGAGCCAGGACAAAGGTCCCAGTCTCCTGAGTCCCAGTCCATTGTTTAACCACTAGAACATCCCCCTTCCCTTTATCAATATGGCTCTCTTTTGTTGAGTACATTGTAGCTGCCTGGCGTATTCATCTCTGGTTCACTCTGTTTTGGGGGGAAATCCAGCACTTGTTACATTCATAATCAACCAAAGCTACTGCAGTAACACGTGTTCTTCTGTCATCTTGTTTCAGGAGCACCTGTTCTAGCCATAAGATTTTTAAGCACTGATCTGACTATACTTTTGAAATGAAGGTTGCTCCACGAGGGAGTGAGAGGAAAATTAGTGCAGACAGTTTATCAGCGTTTTGGCTCATTAGAAATTGGGTTGCTAATCAGTACAATAGGCAGCTAGAGGAGAGAGGATAAGATAGAAAGTTTACCGAAGGGTGCAGCAAGCCTTGTTTCAATATGGTATTGCTCAATACTCACAACTGGCAAGCCAGGCTAGGATTCGTTCATTCTCGAATGCTAGGAGAGAGATACACCAGTAGGTCTGGCATATGTTGACAGTAACAATGGTAACTGTAACGTAGTGAGAAAGATTGCTTCTTTTCTTAGATGAGTTGCTAAGTGTGTATATCTGCCTGAGAGAATTGCTGAAATCCTCTGAGGCAGGATTCCCAGGAGAGATGGGATCCAGAGACAGACATTAATTTGTGAAGTTTCTAGTGTGCACAGTAGGGAGAAGGGTAAAAATAGCTATGTTCCTACACCCTTAGTTAACAGCTTAATAGGCATTATACATCATCTGAACCTCACAACACTCCTAGGAAGCTATCCTCATTTAACACATGGGGAAACAGAGAGACGCAGTGATTTGCCCAAGGTTATGCAGCAAGGTGAGTGGCCGAGCCAGGGATAGTCTCCTGATTTCTAGCACCATGCTACATCTACACCCTCCCTTATTAGGTCATCAAAATTTAGGCAGCAACATGGTAGATTTCAGGTTTTTTCGCTTTCTTATTTGGAAAAGCTAATGTGAGTGTCTGGTCTGTAAGAGATGTTCACTACAAGTGACTAGTTCCAGCTGTTTTGGAAGCTTGGTATTTTCCCAAAAGACCTTATCACAGATGGCAGCGGTGGGAGAGAATAGACAAGGTTTCGCCAGATAAGGAGGAGGTCATTTCCAGGAAGGCTAACCTCGCATTTTCTGCTTTGTGGATGCACTCCTTCAGAGCTTATCAGCTGCCACATGTGCACTGCTAGTAATATGAGAGACAGATCTGCACAGCTTCCTTTCCCAGCTGAAATGCTGGGGAGAGAATGTCATTCATCAACGCTGATGCCAGACAAGGACTGTACAAGGCAGTATAGAAAATGTGGCTTTGGTGCAACATTTTCCATCACTGCCAGTTGACAGGGTTGGAAATTTTGACAAATACTTAATCTAGTGAAGGCTACTGGGGGTGTCTGATAAATAGCAGATTCAGATTAATCTTTTTCCTTGCATTAAATCAGCCCTGACTCTGCCATTCATTAAGACAAGCTAATCTTCCTGTGCAAATTTCTGGAAAGAAATCATTCAAACCCATGGCTAGAATCTAGGCTGTGATTTTGCAATCAGTCGAAGGGAAGGGGCTCTTTGTTTAAAGAACAGGATTGTTCTTTTCAACATGGCCCTTTCATTTTCAGCACAGCCACACTGTGCAGGGTTGACCAACAAAATGTTTCAGTTTGTATCATAAGAATGGCCATACTGGGTCAGACCAATGTTCCATGTAGACCAGTATCCTGTCTTCCGATAGAGGCCATCTCACACATGCTTCATCTAAGCCTCACTGTCCTCTCACTTTTCACATTCTCCCAGGAGAGACAGATCACAGCAACTCTCATTAGTAGCGCACACACACACAGGCTGGCACACAGCTGCAGATTTCCTCATTTTGGCTGGAAATCACTCCCTGTCACACCCACCAGGGCTGGCAGTTTCCACCAGAGGCTGATTTGGACTCAAAAAGTGTGGAAATCAAGCTTGCAGGTGATAGTTATCGACTAGAATCCTGCCAAGAAAACAGGGTGGGAATGGAAATCTTACTGAAGCCTATTATACAACTACGAAGTCACATCAGGGAAAAACCAATTTCCAGGCGAAAAACCCCCCAAACATTCTATTACATGACAGATAGAAACAACCAAAAAACCTACGTTAAACGTAGTTAGTTGCCACCCACTTGATAAATTGCTGAGCTGTGTTAAAAAAACCCTGAGTGATCATATGCTGATTAGTCCAATGTCAATCCTGGGTAAAAGAATGGAATGGTTAATTTGGGATGCTATCGACAAAGAATTGGAGGGCGGAGGCTAAAAATACAATTAATGCCAGTCAGCTTGGTTTCATGGAAGGTAGGTCTTATTAAACAAACATAGGGGGGAGGGGAGCGACAGGTCTGGTTGATAGAAGCAACAGTGTGGATATAGTACGCTTGGATTTTACCAAGGCTTGATTTAGTTACCACATGACACATTTTGATTTAAAAAAAAATAGGGCCCATATTACGTATCAAATGGATTTAAGAACTGGGTCACTGACAGATCTCAAAATGTACTTGCTATCTGGAGATATCAATGACCAGAACTGTTTTTAGCAGGGTCTCCAGGGATCGGCTCGTGGGCCAATGCTATTTAATATTTTTACCAATGATTAGACAGTGTTATCAAATCTTTACTGGTAAAGTTTGCATATGACACAGATTGTTAGGGTAGCAAATAACGAGGAGGACAGGTTTACTGTTACAGAGTGATCCAAATTGCCTAGTTAAGCAGTCACAATCCAACAAAATGCATTTTAATACAGCCAAATACAAAGTAGTACACCTGAGAACAAAGACTGCAGGTTCTATCTACAGGAAGGGAGACTCTGTCCAGGTCTACACTTCAAATTGTGGTCAATGCAAGTATTGTCAGGATACAGCCGCCACAGTTAGTATATTGCTCAAACATGTACATACTTGTCTCCTTGCATTGACACAGCATGTACTCACCAGGAGTGCCTGTGTCAATGTACATGCTGGTGCACCATGGGTAGGTATCCCATGTGCAATTCGTTCTCATGTGGCGCACTGTCTTTTGGGGTATTTTTGCAATGCACAATGCGGCAGAAACGAGTTGCACAGGGATGACTGGGAGCTAGGGGTCAAGCTCTCACCATGCAACTTTCTCCATCCCAAATTACTATTCATATCCCATAATTTTAGTGCCTTTTTTCTCAAGTCCCACAGAACCACGCGGAACCTCTTGCTGTCTGTCATCTCTGACAGAAGCATGGTGCCTACACAGCTCTATGCTGTTGTCATGAGCATTGCAAACAGAGTTGAATGATCTTCCGGTATTTGCAGAGCTGCAAGAAGAACTGCAGCCACAGGGAAAATGACAATTTTTTTGGAGGACAGATTGCTGTAAGACATAGCAAAAACCAATTCAAGATTGCTGGAGGCGTTCACAGAGCAGCTGCACACAGTGGAGTGCCACTTTTGGGCCCGAGAAACGAGTACTCACTGGTGGGATTGCATCATAATGCAGGCTTGGGATGTCAAGCAGTTGCTGCAGAACTTTCAGATGCGCAAGGCCACATTTCTGGACCTGCATGCTGAGCTTGCCCCAGCCCTCCAGTGCAGGGAGACCAGAATGAGAACTGCGCTGACAGTGGAGAAGCAAGTGGCAATCACACTGTGGAAGGTAGCAAAGCCAGATTGCTACCAGTCAGTGGGAAATCATTTGGAAGTTGGAAAATCCACCATGGGGGCCATTGTCATGGAAGTGTGTGGGCCAGTCATCATCTCCTGCTATGCAGGACTGACTCCCGGCAACATGCAGGACATAGTGGATGGATCCGCAGCAATGGCGTTCCTGAACGGCGGTGGCGTGATAGGTGGCATGTAGATGCCTATTTTGGCACCAGCACATCTTGCCCACAGAGTACACCAACAGAAAGGCCTGCTTTTCTCTGGTTATGCAAGTGCTGGTGGATCACCAGGGAGCTTCACTGACATCAAAGTTGGCTGGTCAGGGGAGGTGCACGATGCTCTCATTTTTAAAAGTATATGACTGTTCAGAAAGATGCAAGCAGGGACATTCATTCCCAAGCGGCAGATTTCCATTAGCGATGTTGAAATGCCAGTAGTGATACGGGGGGACTCAGCCTACCCCTTGCTCCCCTGGCTCATGAAGCCATACACCGGCCACCTCGACAGCACCAAGGAAAGATTCAACTACCAGTTCAGCAGGTGCAGAATGATGGGTGAATGTGTTTTTCCTCGATAGAAGGGATGCTGGTGTTGTTTACTCACAAGACTGGATCTCAGTGAAAAAAAAAACATCCCATTGTTTACAGTTGTCTGCTGTGTCCTACATAATATCTGTGAGACAAAGGGGAAAAGCTGCCATCAGCGTGGAGGTGGAGTGGCTGTCTGCTGAGTTTGAACAGTCAGACACAAGGACTATTAGAAGGACTAATAGTGCCAAGGTGGAGCTATGCAGCTGAGGGAAGCCTTGAAAGACCACTTCAACAGTCAGCCACAGTAATGTGGTGTGCTAGACAATGCTCAACCTGGCCCTGAAATTTTGGGGCCTGTTAGGGACTGTGTGCACTGAGCACCCCATCTATGAATATAACACTGTCACTGCACCTATTCATTGTGCACTGCTTGCTGTACATTTATCATTATTACACTGTGTATGTCACAGATCCTATGAGTTCTATCACGCTGGACAACAACAAATGTGTGCTTTCACTTCTGCTCGGCATCCTACAGTTTATGTTATGAAGTAATAAAGATGAGTTATTTTTCAAAAAATAGTATTTTATTGAATAACGAAACCAGTGCAAAAAACATCTGTGTAATTAAAAGCAAATAAAAAACGTTTGAAACAAATTAACAGGACAGAATTTAACAAGAGGAAAGAACATTCATGTCCATTTCAGACCATTTTGGCGACACATATAGCACCCATGGCTCTCACAGGTCAGTTTATGTGAAGCTGTCCTTATGATCCCCCTGTGTGGCGTGGAAGGGATGCAGCTCCTGATGTCATGAAGAAATTTCCGGGGGGGCGGGGGATGCTACAATGGAGTTTTCCATTGACTGCAAAGACAAGTGAGCCCCTGCTTTCTGAACCACCTGCTGGTCAACAAGAGTCTGCAGCATCTGTGTTTACTGCTGAAGAAGTCCTATCATGTCCAGGTGCATCTCCCTCTCCTTTTCCTTCTGGGGCTTTCTCCATAGTGTCTATAACATTCATCCTCCGTGCCATGTGCTCACGGTCTGATGCAGCACTTGCTTGCAGGATCTTACTGAACATCTCCCAAGTCCTCTTCCTTCTCCTCCTCGTCATGGTCAGGCATTCCACGGCTGTGGAGGTGGCACCCCCCTCAAGGCCACAACGTCAGCAGCTATAGATAAAGCAGGCAGAAGAATCATATTTATAGTCACAGCAGAAAGCGAAAGTTAAGTTTCTGAACTCCCTGGCCTTGCTCCCCTAAAGTTTTAAACGAGACATGCTTATTGACACTACAGCTTTGGAGCACCTCAGCACAGCACTGTGATTTTAGTCAATTTCTCCTTCCTGAGGGTAACAAAGGCTCAGAGAACACAGCTGCTGATGGTGTCCTGAAGGCCCCCAGGCCACTAGCCTGCTTACTGCAAC
This sequence comes from Chelonia mydas, assembly GCF_015237465.2. Classification (NCBI taxonomy): domain Eukaryota; kingdom Metazoa; phylum Chordata; order Testudines; family Cheloniidae; genus Chelonia; species Chelonia mydas. The sequence continues at coordinate 258,482,366 of NC_057850.1, forward strand.
GGTACTTGCTGAAGTCATCACGGAGTGGCGTGGGAAAGTGTCCTACCACAGCGGAAGAAACAAGGCTGCCATCCCTTCGGGAGAGGAGCAGAATACCTCCATAAAAGTTTCATTGCGATCTCTCAGGAGGATTCAAGGGACATCCCTGTGCACATAAACAAACTGTTCCACATGTCCTTCCCCCGGCCTACCACTGCTGGGGAACCAAATGCAGAAAATTCTTCTTCTATTTGTTGTACTGCTACCTCTTTAACTAGGAACAAATTAAATAAAAGTTGAACCCTGTGTTCTGGTAAGTTGGGGTCAGGAGCCAACTGTACATTTAAACACTGTAATGGACAATGCATTCACACACTTACCCAAGGTTCCTTCCCTTGCATCGGGTTCGCCCGCTGGGACTGGCTAGACTGTGGTGGAGTCTCAAACAGATCCTGGCTCACAGCATAGCTGGATCTCCTGGTCACATGTTCCCCCATCCTCTTCCTCCTCCTCGCTGTTCACAGCAGGGCTCTGCATGTCAGGCTCCTCAGAGGAATCCATGGCGCTCTGCGGGGTGTTGGTGGGTCTGCACCAAGTGTGGCATGCAACTCGTCAGAAAACCAGGTGGTCTGTGGCTCAGCACCAGATTGACTGTTGGCTTCCCTGACCTCCTGGTCAGCCGCGTAGCCGGTGGAGGGAACGGGGAGCAATCCAAAAAAAGGCACCACCTGCTGCGACGCTTTTACTCACCCGGCGGAACTCCGGCAGCTGGCCCTCACTCACTCTGGGTGTCTTTGGCAGTACTGACAATCCTGCCGCCGAGGTGCCGCCGAAGACTCGGAGCGCCGCCGGGTGAGTAAAAGCACCGCAGCAGGTGCCGCCTTTTTTTTGGATGGCTCCCCCCGTTCCCTCAACAGGGGAAAATTTAAAAGGTGCCAAGACATTGACAAGGCGCCACTTGTGCTCAGTGGGGGAGCGGCCGCTGCCCCCCTAGCTACGCTACTGCTCCTGGTACGCCTGCTGCAGTTCCTTTGCTTTCACATGGCACTGCTGCTGAGCCCTGTCATACTCCTTCGTCTGCCTCCCCCATGCAATCTGCTCATAGATGTTTCTACAAAAAGAAAAGGAGGACTTGTGGCACCTTAGAGACTAACAAATTTATTTGAGCATAAGCTTTCGTGAGCTACAGTTCACTTCATCGGACGTAGCTCACGAAAGCTTATGCTCAAATAAATTGGTTAGTCTCTAAGGTGCCATAAGTCCTTCTGTTCTTTTTGCGAATACAGACTAACACGGCTGCTACTCTGAAACATGTTTCTACAACTGCTCCATACTAGCACCTGCACAGCCTCTTCTCCCCACACGCCTAGGAGATCCCACACCTCCTGTCTTCTCCAGACCGGAGCATCGCTACAGCCTGTAACCGGCATGGCTGGCCGGGCAGTTGCACACAAACAAGGAAGAGCTGCTAGCTGTGCTCACCAAGCTGGGCAATCAGAAAAAGGCATTTCAAAAATTCACAGAGTTTTTAAATGGGAAGAGAGAGGGCTCCTGGTGTCCATGACCTCTGGGCCGTGGAGTTCACAATTGTGACCAGAGCAGTCACTGTCTGACATTGTGGAACAGCTGTGAGAGGACCGTTATGGTCGACATAGGTCATGAAGTGTCTACACTCCCACTGCGTCGACCATAGCTCTGTGCCATTCAGGGAGGTGGTTTTACTGGGCACTTACGCTGACAGGAGACAAATTTGAGTCGATGCAAGGCGACACGTCGACCTAACTTTGTAGCGTAGACTACGCCTCTCTCTTGGGAAGCAGTGACTTCAAGAAGGACTTAGGGATTATCATAGATAATCACCTCAACATGAACTCTCTGTGCAAGGCTGGGGCAAAAAGTGCTAATGCAATCCCTGGATGTGTAAGAAGGGAAATATCAAGTAGAGGAAGAGACGAGATCTTGACTCTGTACACTACATTAGTAAAACTGCTACTAGGATACTGTGTCAAGTTCTGGTGTCCACACTTCAAGAAGAAGGGCCACAAAAATTATCCAGGGACTGGAAAACAAGCCCTACAGTGTAAGGCTTAAGGAGCTCAACTTTTTCAGCTTATCAAAGAGAAGGCTGAGAGGTGACATGATCACTGTGTACAGGTACTGACACATGGACAAGAGAGCTGACGGTGGGGGGCTTTCCAACCTTGCTAAAGGAGGCATAGCAAGGTCCAGTGTCTGAACATTGAAGTTGGACAGATTCAACCTTGTAATAAGATGCAGTATCCTAGCAGGGAGGGTGATTAGACACTGAAACAGCTTACCAGGGGAGGTGGTGGAGTCCCCATTGCTTGGAGCCTTTAAGGCAAGATTAGAAATCTTTCTAAAAGATATTCTTTACTCTAGCTTCTTGGAGAAATTCTAAGTGGGGAGGGAGGCCCTCAAGCTGAATGGTCATGAGGGTTCCTTCTGGCTTTGGAATCTATGAATCCTCCTGTTCACTGCCTTCCTTCATGGGCCACGGGGAGAACAGAATTGCCTGCATTGCCCTTAACATGCTCATAATGTTTGCAGCTCTGCTTAAAGACCATGGCTTCATCCTGTAGGGATCAGGAAAGAAGGTTTTTTTCTGAAGCACAATTAGCCAGCTGTATTCTGGGTTTGTTTCTCTTCACCTTCCTCAGAAGCATGAGAGATTGGCCAGAGCTGGAGATGGGAGACCGGACAGGGTGGACCAGAGTTCTGATTTGGTACAGAGAATCCTCTGTCTAGATGCCTGGCTGGCATGTCGTTATCACATGTTTAGGGTCAAACCAACGCCTGCCCGAATCCAAATCTGTCCATTTACCCCCAGGTCAGACTGGCAGATACCTTGGGGGGAGTGGGGGTCACCTTCCTCTATAGCATGGGCCAAAGATTGCCAGCTGGGATAACCAGGCAGATCACACCTAATCAATTCCCTCCCATTGCAGAGGCCTCAGGCATTTGGTGGCACCTTGATCTCTCCTGTTCTCTGCCTGTCTCCCAGGGTCTGAAACACTTTAGTAGAACTAAAATCTTTGGGCTCAACGTAGAGGTATCTGGGTAAAATAGAATGGCATGCGATATTTAATGGTCTCTTGTGGTCTGAAAATCCAGGGTCCCATTGTGTGAGGTACTACGTCACATACAAAACCACAATCCCTGCCCCCAAAGAGCTTACAAAACCATACTGATTTCAATGACGCTGCTCCTCTGGATGTATTCAGAATCTCGTCTGCAACTTTAAATGACCAGAACAAGTTTCCATGACTTTTGTCTCTGGTAAAAAGCTGATGCTGGTCAAGGAGAGGGCGCAGGCCTCTACTGTTACTTGTCCAAGGGCAGTGGAACTGTTAAGAGTTCTGATGGCAGGTCATCACCAGCAGAGCAGGCGCTAGGAACCCAGCTTTGACTTGGCAGTGCTGACACTTAAAAGAAAACTAAACATCTTTTATCTTGTAAATTGAGCAAACTTTGTTCTAGAGTCAATGAGACAAGAAACAGGGAAACATACCATGCTCTCTTTGGAGAGTCACTTCAGAGTAAGCAGCAGTTCTGCAGAAAAGGACCTGGGAATTACAGTGGATGAGAAACTGGATATGAGTCAGCAGTGTGCCCTCGTTGCCAAGAAGGCCAACGGCATATTGGGCTGCATTAGTTGGAGCATTGCCAGCAGATCGAGGGAAGTGATTATTCCCCTCTATTCGGCACTGGTGAGGCCACATCTGGAGTATTGTGTCCAGTTTTGGTCCCCCCACTACAGAAGAGATGTGGACAAATTGGAGAGAGTCCAGCAGAGGGCAACGAAAATGATTAGGGGGCTGGGGCACATGACTTACGAGGAGAGGCTGAGGGAACTGGGGTTATTTAGTCTGCAGAAGAGAAGAGAGAGGGGGGATTTGATAGCACCCTTCAACTACTTGAAGAGTTCCGAAGAGGATGGAGCTAGGCTGTTCTCAGTGGTGGCAGATGACAGAACAAGAAACAAAGGTCTCAAATTGCAGTGGGGGAGGTCTAGGTTGGATATTAGGAAACACTATTTCACTAGGAGGGTGGTGAAGCACTGGAATGGGTTACCTAGGGAGGTGGTGAAATCTCCATCCTTAGAGGTTTTTAAGGCCCAGCTTGACAAAGCCTTGGCTGGGATGATTTAGTTGGTGTTGGTCCTGCTTTGAGCAGGGGATTGGACTAGATGACCTCCTGAGCTCTCTTCCAACCCTAATATTCTATGATTCTGTGATCATCGCACTAAGGCTGTAATAAAAGAGATTGTGGGCCAAGTTTTCCACTGGTGTAACCTGATTCTTAAGTACAATTAATAATCCTGTGCTGAGCTACCAGATACTGCTTTTTATAATAGCCCCTCCCCAACAAAAGGGCCTTCCTTGCCTATACTGGAGATTTCAGCCAGAGGTGCAAAACCCTAATACAGACAAGCAAAAATACTATACATGCTATTATTTGAACTGGTGAGTGAAATCAGAGCAAGCTGCACCCATGCAGATTGCGGTTTAGCCTGCCTCCAGTAGGGGTTTGCGCTAGTGCAGCTACACTGATAGTTGTAATTGGGGAAAATCCCCACTGTAAACAAGGCCCACGTCTAATAGTGAAACTATCCATCCAAGGAACACCTGTATTAAGATTGACAGCGTGTTAATTTAGACAGAAGTTGATGTAACCTCTGCGTCAGATCCAAGATCTTATTGCAAATCCAGGAGGGTTAAATAATCTATGGCACAACCTTCAATGTCAAAGAGCCTCCGAGGAATTCAAGGACGACCATCCACACAGAGAATCCTGAAGTTATATTATAAGATTAACTTAGAGAACTGAGCCCAAAGTCAGGAGGTCAGCTGACAGCTATCAATAGATTTAACTCTCTCTTGGAATTCCCCATGGAAGAACTGGATTGTTCCTTTCAGCACATCCCTTTAAGGACAAAAACATTGTTCAGAGCAGTGAGGAACAAAACATTTCAATTTGCATCACACACATGCTCCAACTAATCCTCATTGTTCTCTCACTTTTTCAGAGTTTCCCAGGAGAGAGAGATGACAGCAACACCTATTAATAACAAACACACAGGCCTTGTCTGCACTGGGAAATTGCATCAGATTAGAAATCATATTAACCAACATGATTTTCCCCTTAAGGTAAACAAGGACGCTCACCGCTGGACATGGTTATCCCTAGGGCACTGTCTCTGTCTACCATAGCTGCTAAGTGATGTTTAACATCATGTTAATTAACACAGTTTCTAACATGATGCATTTTCCCCAAGGTAAACAGAGTTGCCAGCTTGGCTGCAAATCTCCCCGCTCCAGCTGCCTCAGCCGTGGTGAGAACTGCTCCCTGTCACAGCAGCCACAGAACCAGCAGAGTTCACCAGAGGCTGATTTGGGCTGACGTGTGGAAATCTAATTTGTAGGTGCTATTTTCTTACTAAAATCGCCGTAAGAATGTGTGAATGGGAGGAGAAAATAAAACTTTACATGAAACCTCATCATCTTACCAAGGAAAACTCATTCCACTCACATTAGGTCTGAGCTCTCAGCCTGTTTATCTCCTATTACAAGGGAATAATTGGGCACTAACTTTTGTCTCTTGCCTTATACTTTGATTGTAGGCCTCTTGGGACAGGGGCCATCTTTTTGTTCTGTGTTCGTACAGTGCCCAGTACTGTGGGTCCTGGTCTGTGATTAAGGCCCCTGTGTGCACTGGGAATACAAAACAAATAAATAAATGAAATAAGCAAACTGCAATTGCTTTATAAAGCACCAAACCCAACCCACTGGCCACGGCACAGAACACATCAGCTTTACAAGCATCTTTCCCACCCTTGTGACAGAGTGCAGAGACCCAGCAGCTGAACCAGCACTCAGGTCACTGGAAATCCAATTAGTTCCCCTGGAGAGGGCCTGACTGAGGGAAGGAGTGACTAATTACTAGAGCAGCCTGGGCTGGGGAGATCTGAAGAGCTGATTATCCAGTTAACTACAAGAGTGGAAAAGGAGCACAGGAAGGAAGTGCAGGGGCTAGGCAGGGCCAAAGGAAGGTCTCTGGGTGGAGAGATCCCTTCCCTCTCTTATCACTATATGACACTGTAAAGAGAATTGCTGCATGGAACTGAAAGAGGGTAGTGGCTGATAAAACTAAAACAAACACAAATAAAGTACACAGTGGTGGTTACAGAGCAGAGGTGTCAGCGCCACTTACAGAAGACGGGAGCAGAAGGCCGTGCCCTATCACAAGAGTGGGCTTGTCCAGGATCTGCCTTATTCATGCTGACAAAGAACCTGACAGGGCAGCTGGTGCAGAGGCTCACCAGTCGAGGCAATGGAAGACATTGCAATGGCTTTGAGAACAGCAGGAGGAGATGCAGAAGACCCTGCAAGCCTTCCAGCACACCCACCACCTGGACAGACAATCCCTGTTGCAGGGCAGGCTGAGCAACAGAAAAGCCCGCAGGATTTTATTCAAGAACAAACCCCCACACAGCAGCAGATACTCCAAGGTGTGGTGAGTCCTGTTGCAGAGTACGACGACCAGACACAGGCGGTAGGCCTCTGTAAGACAAGCCCTGCGGATGACCCTGACAGATTCTTGGTCACTTTTGAAAGAGTAGCTATGGGTGCAGGTTTGGAAAAGGGAACCTGGGCCCTACAGCTAGCACCCTACTTGACAGGGGAAGCTCAGGAGGCCTGCATGGTAGTGACCAGGGGACTATGATATGGTTCAGGCAGCCATGCTAGAAGAGACGGGCTTATCCTCTGAAAAGTACCAGCCAAAGTTTTGGGCCGCTAGATGGACTGAGGTGTGTCTGCAAGAGACTGGTGTACTGGGAACCAAGAGGGATGTGGAAATTTTCCAAAAAGGGCCTTATTTTTGGAGTTCAATGTACTCACCATACACAAACCCACATTATATATCACTTGAAAGCGTATTTTATGTATGTTTACATGGGGTATGATGTGGAGCTATCAAGTAGTGCCATAAGCCTGTAGATGAGGTGAAACAATAGTACCCAAAATGAGAGAGCCATTTTTTCCATAGTTCCAGAAATATTGCTACATGACTATAGCTCCAGTTTCTACTGTTTAAGTTAATATCAACACCTTAATGTGGTGTTTATTGGTCAGAGCTCCCAAACCACAATGTATTAACATATTTTGGATGGTTTAGCATGGGCAAGTATTTTTTTCTTCAGAAATGAAGAAGCTGTTTAGCATGTGGCAAAAAACAGCAAATATCAACGTTTTGAAATATACCAACATGAAGTGTTTTCACATCAGATATTCTACTTAGGGGGCTGGACTAGATGACCTCCTGAGGTTCCTTCCAACCCTGATATTCTATGAGTCTATGATCCTTAATTGTCAAAGTATTCACAAGTGACTGTAATAGTTTTGTGTGTTTCCAGTTGAAATTTGCTGGCCAGATCAGTCTCACACTGAAGGTTGTGCACCAGTAGCAGTAGCTTGCGTGTCCACAGTTTGTACTGTACAGGGGTAGATACAATGTAAATGAATTCCTAGTGTAATGCTTCCTCTCCATTTGCAAGCTTTTATACATACAACGTAGCATCTAGTTTACATAGTAGAAGGTTTTAATTTGTAATTACCTATACATGCAGTAGTAGCCTTTGAAATATTCTAGAAACTTGCCTTTTAATTCAGTGACACTTACGCACAGGTCAGTATTAGCGTTAGAGATGACAATACACAGCTTCATATTACGAATATGTAAAGGCTAGGAGAGAAAGAAATAGCCTAACAAGAAGTAGTTAAGACAAAGTCTACAAACAAGTCCTTGCCTCTGCACTGAAAAGGGGTGAAGATCATGTTACAGCTCTTTCCAACCATGTCATCAACAATATAACAAACCCATTTCATCCTAAATCACATCCAGAGGTGCTTACCAGCATATCTACTGCATGTAACATGAGATGTGCAAGAGTCTCTACTCAAACAGGTGTTGGTGAAGAACAAACGGAGAGATTTATGAAAGGTGCACTTGATTCTGATGGGACACACAGCTTCGTCAGCCCAGTCAAGAAATCTGGTATCAGAACATTTAGTGACTTGGTCAAGATGACCAAATTAAAGCTTGGCAAGGGAGGAATAGTCACAAGAGCTGTCTGTCCAGAAATTGTTTTCCACAGAGCCACGTCCTTCGCAAGATGCAGAGATGATGTTTCAATGGCAACTGTTCTCAGTCACCCAACAGGACCTGTGCCTATGTCCCTTTTCCATGGTGAGGGAACAACTATAAGAACAGACAAAGCTGAATGAGGGCATCAGCTGGAAGCTCAAGAGGAAAGAATCCATGCAAACAAAAATCGGAGCATACACAGCTATCACACAAATGATGTCTGGAAACGAATTCCACACATTCCATGAACTGGCTGCTGAGTCGTTGAGGCAGATCCTAAAAGGATTTGACAAAGCTAATTCTGTAATCTAAGTCTTTGACAGATATGGCAACAGTAACTCTGTGAAAACTGCAGAAAGTCAGCACCGGACAGGATCTACGGTTGGGTGCAAGAAATATCAGGTGATTGGTGAACAACCTGTGCCTCCATGGAAAAAGTTTCTAAACATGGCATTCAACAAGCAGTCACTTGCAAAATTCGTGTGTAAATATATGGTGCAAACCCAATAGATGCCTTCCTTCTTGCAGGAAGCTTTTCTAATGATGAAGTAGCAAAGTCTGTCATGAGTAGAGGTGCTGAAGAAACCCAAGATTTGTCCAGTACTCAAGAGGAAGCAGATACAAGGATCCTCCTGCATGCAGTATGTGTCATCATGGCTTTTGGGTCTTAGTGTCCTGATACCGACATTTTGGTCTTTGCTGTTTAGTACTTTCCAAAAATAGCACATACATAACATGTGGTTTGAAATAGGCATCATTACCAGCACAGCTGACAAGCCGTTGCTTCATACCTGAGCATGCGATTTATGATGCACTTATTCCTGACTTCTGCTGTACATGCATTAACAGGATGCGACTCTGTGTCATCCCTGTATGGTTCTGGGGGGAAAATATGTGTTTAATGTTGTCAAAACAAAGACAGCTTACCACTTCAGCGATCTTGCCAAATTGGTAGAAGGTGATAGACAAGCCACAATTTCTGCAGCAAGAAGTTGGTAGCAGGGCTGTATGACCAGAGCGGGAAAGAAAAGGAGACCCACAGAGCTCTGAATTAGTTGTGCCTCACATCAAAAAGGACCAGTCACTGGCCAAATTCCCACCATATGAGGATAGTTTTGAAGAGCATGTCAAAAGAGCATCTTGGCAAACAAAGATTGTATGTTTCAGAGTAGCAGCCGTGTTAGTCTGTATCCGCAAAAAGAAAAGGAGGACTTGTGGCACCTTAGAGACTAACGAATGTATTTGAGCGTAAGCTTTCGTGAGCTACAGCTACATGCATCTGATGAAGTGAGCTGTAGCTCACGAAAGCTTACGCTCAAATACATTCGTTAGTCTCTAAGGTGCCACAAGTCCTCCTTTTCTTTTTAAAGACTGTATGTCTTCACACATAGGTAAACCAGATATTGGATCACCGTTGCCACACGGATGGAAAAATGTGGATGATGAACTATTTCCTGGATTCTTCAAGGACCCAGTGGCATCTGAGCTTCTACAAGGCCTTATCGGAGCCTGCAGCAGTAGAGACTGGTGCACAATAAACTGTATCTGCAGTCAGAACAATCGTCGCTTCACCCAACTGTGGACATGCCAAGAAATGAGGACTGTGGTCACCCCCCCCCACTCTCAGAGACCATAAACAAAATGATGATAATGATGTTGACTAGAAATGTCCCCAGCTCTATTACCTTTCAGTGATACCCGTACAAATTATTAGATTTTGTTTCACCCTTCAGATTGTTGTGTTGCTCTGAAGTCACAAAGAAATCCAATTTTATTTCTTGAAATAATACATAACCATGAAGCTAACAAACAAATGCAACTATTTCAAAATGGTCATTTTAATGTGTTGATGTGTCACTGTTTATCCCCATTTCCATCGTAGCAGCATCACATCATACCTCATCTTAAAGTAGACATAATAAGTTTCCAATGATGTGCTTTTATGTAGAGAGGGTACATTAAGTTGACCAAATTGGTCGTGTCTGCTACTTGCCTGTTCTATATCCAATTCTACTGCTGACCTTGGGGAAGTCACTTACCCTCTCCATGCCTCACCTTACCCATCTATAAAATGGGCACAATACTTGCCTGTTTCATTGGGCTTTGAAACACAATTCTGTAATGCTCGCAAAGTGCTTGGAGAGCCAAAGATGGAAGGTCCTAGAGAAGCGCCATCTTACTGTATATCACGGCTCCACACAATCAGTGCTATGCCCCCAACTTTGGAACAGTCTGTGATAGCTTCACGGCCTCTTTAGACTGGACTCTGGGCCTTCAGCACCCCGGCTTCACCCATGAGCTCTGTTCAGTGAGTCCAACTGAGACAGACTCCTGGAGACTTGTACACTCTGCAGGGATTAATGCACCTCGCCCAGCATTTGCAGTGACACTCACACAGCATTGTCAAAACAGGCGGGTTTATTCATTAACTGGAACACAGCATAGGAAGTCCTGTGGGTACCATAGTGAACTGAAGGTTAAAGCACAGTCCATTCTGGTTAGCCCTGAGCCCAGCCAAACTGTAGTGAACCCCTTTGTTCAAGCTCTGTCTCTCCCTCTGACCTCCTTGGTCATACTCCAGGTGAGAGCCCTGACTCCTGCTAGCAGCCAGCTCTTATTCCCCGCCCCCCCATGTCACACCTTCCCAGTCCTTTGTTCTCCAGGTGGAGAATGTTGCTCAGTCTTCCTGCAGAGAGGTGGGAAAATCCAAATCCCTCTGGGTTGTTGGTTGGTTGATGTCAATGGCTGGGCAACTGCATTTGCCACCATCTTTTCAAACGCTCCTCTGATATGGGGGCCAAGGCCCAGACAGCTAGGCAACAATCACACCTCTCTCTCTTAGCCTGCCCTGAGAGCAAACAGATGTTTTCCACTCCCACTGCGTAATAGTTCAGCATACAGGAGAAACTGAGGCACAATCTCATAAAAATATTATAAAATATCGCCCCTTCATCCCATTACGTTATTCTGAAATTGTAAGGTGTTCTAACTCATTGTTAAAAACCAAGAATCCCCTAGAACCAATTTGGTACATCACAACGTAAGGTCTGTCTACACCACAATCAGACATGTGAGTGCAACACATGTAGACATGCTAGCTAGCCAGCAGTGAAACCATGACAGCATGGGCTAGCCTCTTGAGTACATACCCAGGGTTCTGGGCGAGTCTGAACAGCCCCTGCTGCCACAGCTTTATTGCTGTTGTTATTCAAGCAAGCTAGCTCGGGTATGTCTACATGTGCTGCACTCATGCCGCTGACAGCAATGTAGACACAGATCCATAGACTTGGGACAGCAGACAGAAGACTAGATAGATATGGGCTTTCAATGTAATCAAAGGGGGCATGGATCAGCGTTCATCTCGGACTCCCAGTCAGTACCCAGCCCAAGCCAGGGAAGCTAATGATCCAACCGGCGGACTAAATTCGGTGATGAATCCTGGTCACCTGAAGCATGTTGCGCATACACTAAGAAGAATGCTATCAAATAAGCCCATGAAATCTTGAATTGCATACAAAGGCATCATGTTACACAGTGAGGCAGCAAGTGTTCCTCGTTATAGCACTAATGAAACTGCACCAACCAGGCTAGATTTAGTTTCGTTTAATGCTGCCAGAGGTGAGGGAAGGAATTCAGGGAAGAGTAACAAAAATGATTAAGTTGATGGAGGGACTCAGATTTATGAAGGAAGACTGAGAGAGCTAAATATATGCAGTTTGGCTAAGCATTGACTAAGGGGGAAAACGGTAACTGCACACAAGATGTAAACACCAAAGAGGCAGAGGAATGTCTTTAGGTGGTACAAGGTTTACCTACAAGTAACTGGATGAAGTTCAGCAAAGGATGATGTTTAGAATGAATGTTAAGGACTTCCTAATTGGAATCTCTCTGAGATTGTTCAGTTTCTCCAGACATTTCTAGTGCTCCTCCCCCACCCTCCCAATCACCTGTGTAACCAAGCTTCCCCAAGAAGAAATCCCATACTTGAGTTACCTAGGCCTGAAGCACACACTGCAGAGAGTAACCCTGCACTGGCTGCTCAGGGATGGATGTGATGGTTGAACTGATCTTTTTCTACAATAACAATGGCTTTCCAGCCCATTCTGCAGGAGCATGTCAGTGACTTTGATTGCTCCATCTCAGGGATTCTGAACCTCTTTCATCGCACGGACTACGCCTTAATAAAGATATTGTTTCATGGTCCAATCTCCCCACCAATTTGCAATCGCATAACATCCCTGCAGCAACTACACCAATTGCTTGCCTGAACTGCATTTAATGTATTTTTAGCTTCTTTTAATATTATGTAGCAGACGCTAACGCTCCTCCTTGTTTCTACCACATGACCAGCCAGCTCTCCCAAGGCCACAAGTAGATGCTCCACAGATTTCATATACACAGCCAGTGCTCTGCCTTATTTTGGGCCTAACACACAAACCACTGAGTAGGTAGAATGCTATGTTATCCATTCCGTTCCATTGCCATATTCACTCAGCACAGCCCTAAGCTTAGGTATAACCCAGCTGCAGCACATTGCAGGGATATATATAAGAGGAGATTGGCCACATGTGGATTTGGTTACCTGTCCCCCTCTCCATATAACAAATATGGGGACCACTGAGCCCAGTATCAAAGTTCTCAAGGATTCCTAACCTTGGACAGCTGGTAACAATCTGCCAGACCTGAAAAATACTTTCGATCCCAGTATTTAGGGCCAAATTGAACCTAGGAGTAAGTATATTAAATGCCCATTGAGGTCAGTGGAGCTGCACCCACTTACACCTAAGCTTACTTTGGTTCTTAGATACAGTCTCTTACTATACTTTTAACAGAATTAATCAGTGTTTTAAGTCTGCCCCAGTTGAATCAAAAGCTTTCCTCTGAGAAATGTCTGCTAGTTCCCTGCACATTTAAAACATCCTTCTCACAAAAATGATCGTGCTTAGAAAAGATAACAATGTACATCAAAGAGTTAACCCTGTAACAGGAGCCACGTGCTAAATATCTATTTTCAATGGAGGGAAAAGCAAGCCCTGAATTCAGGCTCAATCCTGAACATCCACAACGTCCATCGATTTCAAAATGAATTGAGTATGCTCAGTGCTTCATGGGATCAGACCCATGCATTGTAAAAGATTCAGATCTGGGGGGATGAACATGCAAGTTATATATAGAAAATCCTGTTTGTGTCTACCGCTGCTTTCTACTGGACAAAAACTGAGTTGTGTTACTGACCAGAATCAGACCTTCATGGAACAGAAATGGCATTGCCCTCAAGTGGCAGTAGCTTCCAAAGGCTACAAGCCGTAACCACACTACTCAAGCGTGAATGGTACTTATGATCATATTCCAAGAGACTTACCAGCTTCTGTGCTATGATGTTATAGTGACTGAAGGACTGGAGCAGGGCCACAAAACAGACTTTACAGCCAGCTGGGAAATAAGACAAGACACATTATCCCTTCAGTGTTGTAAGCTCCCACTCTCAAGGCATTTGAAATGAAGAAGAGTCAGACAACCAAAAGCCTATCAAAAAGAGCCCAAGGGGAGAAGACTCTCATCCCCCAATGGAGTTGCTGGCTCAAATTTAATGTAAGTTTATTTTAAACCTTTAAACCGATGATCTCTCCCCCATTTAAAGAAAACTTTGTTCAGTAAAAAAAAAAATATTAAAATATCGCTAAAAAAAGCCTATAAATTAGAAAGCCTCTTATGTCTCCCCTCCCTGCTGTCATGGGAGCTCCAAGCATTCTCTACCACTGGAGAGTCTTTAAAATAAGGACTATGGGCCACACCAAGACATGGTCTTGTCTGCTGAATTAACATCTCTTGGAGTATCAAAAGACCCTTTCATTTGGCTATCATGAGGCATGCACATGGTTTAGTCCTTGTCTTGACAGATTCACAAGCTTGGACATAATGATAAATGAGAAGTTTCAACAAAGAAGTCTCTTTAAGAGACTTCTTAAACATACGGGTTTTGGAAAATAAAGGCCCTGGCTGTCTGAGGAACATAAAACCCAGTATCCATCAGAAACACAGTCTTTGAGATTTGGGGCACATGGAATTAATTCGATGCAATTGCTTCTCCCCATTGGAGACAGTGACTTGGTAAAATGAGTTGAGCTGGGTCAGTTTAGCCTACAGTGAATGTTCAATGATGTCAGAAAGCCACCAACCAGTTGGGCAGTTTCTGCCAGACAGTGACATTATACTCAAACAATACGGATGTGCTACCAATCAGGATTGAGGATCACTGGCAGAATTGCGGTGGGACCCAGCACTGAAACAGGGGGTGTTGCAAGGCTGGACTGAGGTTCACTGGAAAAGCTTCTCTATCTGGGTGTTCCTATAGCACCCACTGCTAAAGCAGAGGAACAAGCATGGTAGCTTTGGGTGGGTCTCAGGACTAAGAGGACAGGATTGTGGCACATGGATGGAATACTGTGAGGGATACCAGGACCGCAAAGGGTGTTTGCTGCTCAGAAATGCAGTGCACTGACAGAGCTGGGTCAGGACACAGAACTACATTATAAGGGAGTGCTGAGGATCAGAACTGAAGTCCATTAGAAACCCAGGATGGGAAGCCTGCATGGTGCATAGGTCAATATGCAGCTGTATGCATCCTTCACTTTCAAAAGCACTCAATATTTTACATTCAGTTTAAATGAAGGAAAAGTTTGGCAAAATACTTCCCTCAGGGACACCCATGCAACCCCACTGAGTGCAACAGGATACGCAGGCATAACGGAGGACAGCATTTGATGCACCAGCCCCTATGTGCTAAACATCAATGCAGGTTCAGAAGGCTGGTTCCAGAGAGCCACATTACGTCACAATCCAAACCGATTTATCCAGAACTGCAGCTTTGCCATGAGAGGTTTGGAAAAGTCCAGGGCTCCTCACAATAGTATTTAAAACAATTCAACTAAACAGGCCTGCTCTGCTGTAGCAGGTGAATCATTAGCACGACAGACACTGTTACTCAACTTGCCATTTGGGCTGGGTTCTTGTTTGTTCTTTTTTAAACACAGTCACGTATCAGAAAGTTTGTTGATATTTGTTACATAATATTCCTTTTACATTTCAAAATGTGTGGGTAGTGAATAAGCTTATGTTATATAGCAACTTCCAGCCCTAACAAGCCAGAGCGTTTTACAACATTCATTTAATTTCACAACATCCCTACGTCCAAGTATGCTATGCATTTTGCAGATGGTGAAGCTGAACCACAGAGAGATTAAATGACTTGTCCAAGGTCACAGAGAAAGCCCAAAGACAAGTTAGGAATAGAGGTCCGACTCCCAGTGTCCTGCTCTAATCAAAAGAGGGCACAGTCTCCCTAAAACCAAGCTCTATTCCATCAGACATAGTTCATGTGTCAGCTGGATGATTCTACCAGGGCCAAGCAAGTCACATCTTCTTTGCAGAGCTCCTCGTTCTCACATACCTTTGAGATAAAAGGAGAGGAAGTGGTGCACCAGGAAGCTGCCATCTGTCTTGGTGTCACGCAGCAATGTGAGCTTCCCCTGGAAAACAATGAGCAGAGAACCTTAAAGAAAGGAGAGAGGTGAGGGGGGATTTGATAGCAGCCTTCAACTACCTGAAGGGGTGTTCCAAAGAGGATGGAGCTCGGCTGTTCTCAGTGGTACCAGATGACAGAACAAGGAGCTATGATCTCAAGTTGCCGTGGGGGAGGTCTAGGTTGGATATTAGGAAATACTATTTCACTAGGAGGGTGGTGAAGCACTGGAATGGGTTATCTAGGGAGGTGGTAGACTCTCCATCCTTACAGGTTCTTAAGGCCTGGCTTGACAAAACCCAGGCTGGGATGATTTAGTTGCGGTTGGTCCTGTTTTGAGCAAGGGGTTTGACTAGATGACCTCCTGAGGTCTCTTCCAGCCCTAATCTTCTATGATTCTAGGTGACAAAATTAAAATGCTGATCTCCCTCCCTCCATCACAGCTACGAAGCGGCAGAATCTATGTTGATTGAGGCACACAGCTATGAGGGGGTCTCCACTACTATTTGTGACTAGTTACAGAGAAGAGTCCTACACAGTACAGACTGGTCCTCAAGCTGCCTCTGTAGATTCGTCCCTTACAATTAGCAACAAAACCCTTAGATTCAGGAAGAGACTCAGGTCCCATCTACCTCTATAAATTCTACCACATTAGGAGAGCTATGATTGGCTCCCAGCATGGATTGGTCTTGAAATATGAACAGGACCAAATGGTGGTAAGTGTGCCCAGATTGTGCTACAGCCCTGCCAAGTCCAAAGCTGTAGCCAGGTACAGAAATATTGTTCAAACACGGTGCAGCTCTGTCTGCGATTTATTTTAAGGTTTTCTTCTGGCCCAGCACAGATGTAGCAGGCTGATTTCAGTTGGAAAACTAACACCCTGTTCCTGCTGGCATTGGGCTCAGGACAAACACGTTTGTCACCACGGAGTTCTAGTCAGTGTAGCCCCATCTACACTACAAAAGCATAGTGACTGGATGCTGTGGCTATGTCTACCCTAGCCTTTTGCCCTCCAGAATTTCCTACTGTTGTTACGCCTGGTGTAGCTCCCCTGTTAGTAGCAACAGCAGGCACATTAGTGTAAGTAAGATGCAGGTGGCTGCTGAAGTTTTGACCACTGTGTGTAGTGTAACTATACTCAGAGCAGGTCTAGACAACATGATGGTAAAACACTAAATACCAGTCTGCCACTGGTGGCAGCAGTAGTGAGAAACTGGAGGGGGGGGGAGGCGCGCAAACTGTAGCATAAATTGCCAATACTGGGACAAGAAGGTCTAGGCCCGCCCCCACAACCGAGTAGGAGGAGCCATTGGACCCAGGCCACAACTCAATACAGGGGACAACAAATGAAAACACAGGAACAGGCATAAGGTCAAAGGTTGAAAATTAGGGATCCAGAGGAGAACACCAAGCAGAGAACCCCAGATAGCGCCCACTACTCCTCAAAGGTGTTAGTCAGTGGACACTGCCCAGAGGAACTCTGCCTAGAGGCGTGATCGGGTAAGTAGGGCCCTTCCAATTTCACAGCATGAAAAATGCGTCAGGGACCGTGAAATACGCCCTTCCCCGTGAAACCCGACCAAACCAACCTCCGGGTGCCTCCCCCTGCTGCAGGACGCTCTCTGGGACTGGGCAGCAGCCTGAGGTTCCTGCAGCTGCAGGAGGCTTGTGGAGTTGTGTCCAATCTTCCCTGTGCTGCTGAGAGCATCCCAGCAGGGGGCTCCTAGCTGCTACTCCAGGCAGGGCTGGGGCATGACAGGACTTGCTCTTTCCCTGCAGCACTGCTCTTGGATATCTCTCCTGGCTGCAGATAGCTCCACACCTCCTTCTCCTCACTCACTTCCTATCCCCCTCCCTTTGCAGCTGCCTGGGGAGGGGACATTGTACAGGGAACTGCCCCCCCTTCCAGGGGCAATTATTAGCTTATTTCAATAATAACAGAAAGAAAGGTGAGGCACTTGACAGAATTTTTTGATTGTCACTTTACAGCAGCAAATCATACTCAGGGCTCAACTCACTGATTGGTAGATATGGACATTGGGGAGGTTTTGTAGTGTAGTGATCTCAATTGCCTGCCTACCAGAAGACACATGCAATTACTATAAAATGATTGTCCAAAGTAAATCAAAAACCTCAAAAATGATTACTGCAGCGGATTGCAGCGGATTTGGCTTCCAAATTCTACACGCCGATGAGGACAAACGTTTTTATACAAGCTGCAATGTTTCATTGGATCACACACGTCGGGAAATGGTTCAGCGCCACAGACTTGGAAACCCATCAAAGCAGAAAGAGGGCTGCAGAGAGTGCATTGCTGGTAAACGAAAAGTTCCAAAAACAATGTCTTCTCTTTCTAAGAAGATGACAGAGAGCTCTGAGACCCTCATTTAGCTAGAATGCAACTTGTGGATGCATTTGCAAGTGCTAATATACCATTGGACAAACTTGATCACCCAAAGCTGTATGAGTTCATTCAACGGAATGTAGAAAATGCCGGTTGCTTACCAAGTGCGAATAAGCTACGACAGGACTACCTTCCAAAGGTTTTTGCTACACATTTTGAGGAGATAAAGTCTTAAATTAACTCATGTGTCTTTTGCAATCATTTCGGATGAGTCCACAGATGAACAAGACAACCATGTACTGCGTGTTCTGTTTGATTTTATTTCTGGCAAGGCTGAAGACGTACAGACAGGAAAGCTAACAATAGTGCTCACCGACTACATTTATTTGGATGCTGTTAACTACACTACATTTCTCAAGTGATAATTAAAACCATTTCAAAGTACAGTGCGAACTTTGACAAAAGTATCTGCTTTCATAAGTGACAATGCAACTTACTTGATGAAATCTTTCAAATCGGTTCTCCAAGGTCTAAGGCCAAATGCTGTCTGTATACATGTAATGGACATATAATTTCTCTTGTCGGTGACCTGTGATGCCCTGATAACATAACAACTGTAGAAATGAGCTAACCGGGGGAAGACGCAGAGCAACATGCACTCGGTGTGGCTAGAATGGTTCCAGATAAATTCCCCGACTACAATGATGAAGGAAACAGAACTAGATCACAGATTAAACAACTGGTTTTGTAGCCTGTCTTTCAGTACGCTGTGCAATATGCCACAGGTCTGTTCCCACTAATAATAAACACTTAGGCTATGTCTACCCTGGCAGAGTTTTTTTGCCGAGAGCTTAATCGCTGATAAAAAAGTGCTTAAAGAAAACCACTGTTGTGTTTCACATTGTCTTCCACTGGAGGCATAGTGTGTTCACACTTGCAGCACTTGCATCACCAATGAGAGCAGTGCACTGTGGGTAACTATCCCACAGTGCAGCTCTCCCCCTTCTGCCGCTAGATCTTGTGGGAAGGCGGAGGGGATTGCATCGCATCATGGGTCCGGGCTTAATGCCCCATGATGCACTGCTTTCCATCCCAGCATTCCATGTGCTTCCGTCTTCAGTTTGCAGCATTTTTCAATGTCCTTTGTTTTCTACTTTCGCTGACAAATCTATCTGCAGGAATGGATCCTGCACTGCTCTCCACTGTTCTGATAACTCTCACTAGCACATCATGAGTGGCAGTGGAGTTGATCTTGAAGCTACAAAGACAACGGCAGTCACAGTTGCTTAACGTGGTGTCCTGACATGGAAAGCAGCAACATTAGATTGCTTTTGGCATTCATGGCGGAGCTGAACACAGTGGAATGTCGCTTTTGGACTCGGGAAACTAGCACAAAGTGGTGGGATCCCATCATTATGCAAGTCTGGGGCGACAAGCAGTGGCTGCAGAACGTTCGGATGTGGAAAGCCACCTTGCTGGAACTGTGTGCTGAGCTTGCTCCAGCCCTGCAGTGCAAGGACACCAGAATAAGAGCTGCCCTCTCGGTGGAGAAGCACGTGGCGATCACAGCGTGGAAACTGGCAACTCCAGACTGCTACTGTTCAGTTGTGAACCAGTTGGGAGTGCGGAAGTCGACCATTGGGACTGTGTTAACGCATGTGTGCAAGGCCATTAATCGCATCCTGCTGCGAAAGACCATGACTCTTGGCAACATGTGTGAAATTGTGGATGGCGTTCCCTAACTGCGATAGATGGTACGCATATTCCAATTCTGGCCACCAGACCACCTTGTGACCAAGTACATCAATCGGAAGGGGTACTTCTCCATGCTTTTGCAAGCACTTGTGGATCACTGTGGGCATTTCACTGACATTAACGTGGGGCAGTCTGGAAAGGTGCATGACGCACATATCTTTAGGAACACTGGCCTGTATAGAAAGCTGCAAGCAGGGACTTTCTTTCCAGACCAGAAGATCACCATAGGGAAAGTTGAAATGCCCATAGTGATCCTGGGAGACCCAGCGTACCCCTTAATGCCATGGCTCGTGAAGCCGTACACGGGAAACCTAGCTAGCAGTAAGGAGCAGTTCAACAACAAGCTGAGTAGGTGCAGAATGACCCTTGAATGTGCATTTGGCCGATTAAAGGCACACTAGCAATGCCTATATGGTAGGTTAGACCTGAATGAGGAAAATATTCCCACGGTTATAGCCACACGTTGTATGTTGCATAATATTTGTGAAGGGAAGGGCGAATAGTTTACTCAGGGGTGGACTGCCAAGGCAGAACGCCTGGCTGCTGCTTTTGAGCAGCCAGACACCAGGGCTATTAGAGGGGCGCAACGTGGAGCAATAAGAATCAGGATGCCTTGAGGCAACTCTTCGAAGATGAAAACCAGTAATATTTCTTGCTATGCTTGGGACTACAATGGTTAATTACATTTGGTATGCTAGGAAGCAGTTGTGATTGTTAAGGCCTAGGATTCAATGTAAGGAACTAATAAAAGTGCCTGTTGATTTGCAGGTGCTATGAGGTATCACACCTTGCGTGGAAACAAATAAAGAGTATTTATAATTCAAAAATCTTTGCTTTTATTGCCAAATAAACCACAACAATTCAGCCTCAGGCGGACACCTGGCATGGACAATTTCAGCCTGAATGGTAGAAGTTTAGCAAAGTTATAAACAACTGAAAACAGAGTCTTATAATGGTAAGTGTCAGGCAACCTTAACTATAGGCAGCTACCAGCTCTACCTATAGTAGGACAAAATGAAGTCAACAGGAGCCCGCATGTACAAAGGGTTTGCGCACAAGGATCTGATTGCAGGATGGGGGCCTAAATCAAGACAAACCAAAGTCTCACTGGGGATTAAAGGGGTGGGGGAGGGGGAGGGAGTTAAAGTGACCTGAATGAAGGTAAGGAGAGGGTTCATTAGGGTGTATTATGGAAACCTGAAAGGTTTTTTGTCAAAAAAGGATTGCTCCACTCCCCACTTTTTTAAAAAAAACCTTATGTATTATTTGTGTTACAGGAGCACCTGGAGGTTCCAATCTAGATCAAGGCCCCATTGTGCTAGACACTATGTAAACACACAGGAAGATACTACAGTCCCCCACTACCTCAAAGAGCTTACAACGTGCGGGCCTGATCCTAAAGACTTACACATATGGGTAACATAACGGGACTACTCACTTGAATAAAGATATACATACGCATAAGTCTTTGCAGGAGTGACGGGACATACAAAGGCAAATGACATGCAAAGCATTGGGAGAAGGGGAACAGACATTATACAGATACACATTTTTGTGAGTATTATTATAACTAAATAAAGCAAAAATCAGCTATCTACATTGCTACCCCAACCTGGCCATCATTAATTGGTTGGTTTTTTAGAAGGGTCCCAGCAGAAGTGGGTCTTGAGGGATTTGGAGGAGAATAGTGGCAGAAGGCATGGAGAGGTTTGTGGAAGAAGCTGATAAATGAGCAAATGAAATTGAGATGGAGATACAGTGAGACACAAGAAGAGAAGGGCAAGTTGTGAAGGGCCTTGCAAGTAAAGACAAAAAAATTAAACTTAGGGCTTGTGTATAGTAAGCAAATGTGCACAAGTATGATTACATTAATGTAGTAAGTTACTGAATGAAGCTGCAAGGATGTACTATGTCTACATTAGGGGTTTGGACCAATATAACTACATCAAAATAGTTACACCAGTGCAAATTTTCTGACAAGCTCAGGGTCTGGTGAAAGAAAGGGAGCCACTGACATGATTTACTGGGAGTAGTGATGTGCTCAGAACTAGCAAAGAAGATGATCTTGCAGCATTCTGTACTGATGGGAATAGGGCGATGTAGGGATTAGGGAGGCTGGAGGGGAAGTAGCCAAAGAAATATCAGAACCGTAATGCCTGGTCTTCCCTGCATGGCAGAAGGGGGAATCCCGAGAAGTGGAGGGGGAGATATCTCAACTCATAACCATAAGGACAGGGATGCTGGATGTTCAATTCTCCAAACTGGAGTGACACAGGGGCTAAGAGAATTGCACAGCAGAACGTGATAAGAACATAGGACTGGAAGAGGCCTCCTGGGGCAATAAGTCAAGTGCCCACTATCGCAGACAGCTCCATCATATATTCAAACAATTTGAACATAAGAACGGCCATGTTGGGTCAGACCAACGGTCCATCCAGCCTAGTATTCCGGCCAGTCAGCAAGTTTAAAACAAATAAAAGGAAGTACTTGATCATTACCTTCTGGGGCACTTGGCATTGGCCACTGTCGGTAGACAGGATACTGGGCTGGATGGACCTTTGGTCTGACCCAGTATGACAATTCTTATTTTCTTATGTTAAGTATTTCTTCACACAACACACAGTCAACCTGTGGAACTTCTTGCCAAAGGATGTTGTGAAGGCCAAGACCATAAAAGGGTTCAAAAAAGAACTAGATAAATTCATGGAGGATAGGTCCATCAATGGCTAATGGCCAGGACAGGCAGGAATGGTGTCCCCAGCCTCTGTTTGCCAGAAGCTGTGAATGAGCGACAAGGGATGGATCACTTGATGATTACCTGTTCTGTTCATTCCCTCTGAGGTACCTGGCACTGGCCACTGTCAGAAGACAGGATACTGGGCTAGATGGACCCTTAGTCTGATCCAGTAGGGCAATTCTTATGTTCTTAAGTTCTTCCAACAGTGGTCAATGCCAAATCCTTCAGAGGGAATGAACAGAACAGGTAACAGGCAAGTGATCCGTCTCCTGTTACCCATTCCTGCCTTCTGGCAAACAGAGGCTAGGGACACTTCAGAACATGGTTTGGACAAGAGTCACAGCCCCTCTCAGAGAACCTCATGCCACAGGCTGGGGGAACTCTGGAGAAACAGGAAAGGGCACTGGGCCCCGCTTATTGCCTTTCCAAGATGCAAGATTAGACCGGACCTGCAGTCCCAGGGAAACACATGGGGGATGCAGCTCCAAGGGAAGCAAAGCAGGGGGGTCATCCAGCCAGCCAGGGGTCCCACAGCCCCAGGGATGAGGCAGCACAACTAAGGGGGGCATCCAGCAGCCCAAAGGGGGTGTCAGAGTCATCTGGGGCGGGGGTTCCCAAACTGTGGGCCACAACACAGTCCCAGGTGGTCTGCCATGGGTGGAGTTGGGAGAGGCATGGGGTCCCTCCAACCCTCACCCCAAATGTGTACGTTGACAGAGTGGCAGCCAGCGACGGCCCCCACCCAGGGCTGGTGGAGCCCAGCACTTGCAGTGGGCAGCAGAGGGAAAAGTGGAGCCGCCGAGTGGTGGGTGAGGAAAAGGGGCCAAACCTGACAGGCAGCAGCTCCCAGGGCAGCTGGAGGATTCGTGGCCATTCCCCACAAACCATGGCTGGCAGGCCCCCTGTAGTATCGGTCCAGTGGCCCCCCCAGGGACCGGGGCTCAGCAGTGCCGCTCTGTTTCTGCCTGGACAAAGCCATGAGTTGGACCGTCAAGATAACGGGCAGGTCTGGCCCCAGCGCCTGCCTCTGCCTAGCTCTGGCTGCCCCTGAGCCCTTACCTCGTTCCTGGGCAGCGGGTGCCTGTGAGGCGTGCTAGGGTGCTGGGTGGGCGACGGGGGCAGGGCTGCCAGGAGGCACTCGGGGGGCTACTGAGGCAGAGGGTGTCGGCGGGGGCTGGCTGTGGCACCTGCCTGGCCCCTTCAGCCTCTCGCCGGCCCTGGTCCCAGCACGCCCATTGCATGCTCCCAGTGGGCCACAGAGCCTATTGCAGCTGCACGGGTGGGCCTCAGGGGGGAAAGTCTGGGAACCCCTGGGACCTGCAGCCCCAAGGGGAGGCGGAGCTGGGGGTCGTCCGTCTGTCTGGCCAGGGGCCCTGGGGAAGGAGGCAGAGCCACCACCAAGCCCGCACAGGGACCCCTCGAGGCAGCTAGCGCCCCGCAGGCTCAACGCCCCCCTTTGGCCCGCGTGGGCAGAGCAGGTCTCGCGGGGACTACAGTTCCCAGCACCCAACGCTCCCCGAGCAGGCAGAGCGGCCCCACGCAGACTACAGCTCCCGGCATGCAACGCTCCTTCCTGAGCCGAGGGGCAGGGATGGGACTACAGCTCCCAGCAGGCGCTGCTCGTCCGTGACCGAGCGGTGCATCCTGGGAGTCGTAGTCCCGATCGGGTCCCCCACATCCCTTCAGGATGGTGGCGGGCGGCAGCCAGGACCGAGCCCCTCCTCACCTGCTCGGGCCTCTCCGGGGAGGCGTTCAGCAGCTCGTTCAGCTCAACGAACATCCTGCCCCAGGCGTTCTGCTCTGCCTCTCCCTTCGCCACAGCCCGTACGGTGCCCGCCGAGGGACCGCGAGAGCCGTTCGGAAGCCGCGCGACGGCTCGTGGCCCTGACCCTGGGGAATGTAATACGCATGCGCCTGTCTCGCGCCCCGCCCTCTCGAACTGTGAGCTGTGCTGTCCCAGCCTCTGTGACCGCCCCACGTGGGGTGACAATTCCCCTCACGGCCCCCAGCGACCCCCCCGTGTGGGTGACAATTCCCCTCACGGCCCCCAGCGACCCCCCCGTGTGGGTGACAATTCCCCTCACGGCCCCCAGCGACCCCCCCGTGTGGGTGACAATTCCCCTCCTGGCCCGCAGCGACCCCCCCGTGTGGGTGACAATTCCCCTCACGGCCCCCAGCGACCCCCCCGTGTGGGTTACAATTCCCCTCACGGCCCCCAGCGACCCCCCCGTGTGGGTGACAATTCCCCTCATGGCCCCCAGCGACCCCCCCCCGTGTGGGTGACAATTCCCCTCATGGCCCCCAGCGACCCCCCCCCGTGTAGGTGACAATTCCCCTCACGGCCCCCAGCGACCCCCCCCCCCGTGTGAGTGACAATTCCCCTCACGGCCCCCAGCGACCCCCCCGTGTGGGTGACAATTCCCCTCATGGCCCCCAGCGACCCTCCCCCCGTGTGGGTGAAAATTCCCCTCATGGCCCCCAGCGACCCCCCCCCCCGTGTGGGTGACAATTCCCCTCACGGCCCCCAGCGACCCCCCCCGTGTGAGTGACAATTCCTCTCACGGCCCCCAGCGACCCCCCCCGTGTGGGTGACAATTCCCCTCATGGCCCCCAGCGACCCCCCCGTGTGGGTGACAATTCCCCTCATGGCCCCCAGCGACCCCCCCCCGTGTGGGTGACAATTCCCCTCATGGCCCCCAGCGACCCCCCCCGTGTGGGTGACAATTCCCCTCATGGCCCCCAGCGACCCTCCCCCGTGTGGGTGACAATTCCCCTCATGGCCCCCAGCGACCCCCCCCCCCGTGTGGGTGACAATTCCCCTCATGGCCCCCAGTGACCCCCCCCCGTGTGGGTGACAATTCCCCTCATGGCCCCCAGCGACCCCCCCGTGTGGGGTGACAATTCCCCTCATGGCCCCCAGCGACCCTCCCCCGTGTGGGTGACAATTCCCCTCATGGCCCCCAGCGACCCCCCCCCCGTGTGGGTGACAATTCCCCTCATGGCCCCCAGTGACCCCCCCGTGTGGGTGACAATTCCCCTCACGGCCCCCAGCGACCCCCCCCCCGTGTGGGTGACAGTTCCCCTCACGGCCCCCCACAAGAGCCCCGCGTGTGGTTACAATTCCCCTCACGGCCCCCAGCGACCCCCCGTGTGGGGTGACAATTCCTCTCACGGCCCCCACAACCACCCCATGTGGGTGACAGTTCCCCTCACGGCCCCCACAACCACCCTGCGTGTGGTGACAATTCCCCTCACGACTCCCAGCGACCGCCCCATGTGGGGTGACAATTCCCCCTCACGACCACCAGCAACCACCCCCCCGCGTGGGGTGACAATTCCTGTCACAGCCCCCAGTAACTGGGTGAGGCCTCTAGCTGCACGGCAATAAGAATAACAACATGGTGGGTTCATAACTCAGGACAGAGCTGAAGAGGGCCCAGCACAGGTCACTCCAAATTGAGCTTTACAAAGTCTGGGTGTGCTAGTAAATGTTTCCATTTCTGCCTCCCATCTCCGCTCCCTTCTTCCTCTTGCCAGGACCCTTCTTCAGGACTAATCCCAGCTATCATGAGGCATCCTTGTCCCTACAGAGTCCCAGGTGCCACCCCGCTCTGGAGAGCACTATTGTACCTATTGC
This sequence comes from Chelonia mydas, assembly GCF_015237465.2. Taxonomy (NCBI): domain Eukaryota; kingdom Metazoa; phylum Chordata; order Testudines; family Cheloniidae; genus Chelonia; species Chelonia mydas. The sequence continues at coordinate 258,508,506 of NC_057850.1, forward strand.
CTTTCTTAATAGATTCCCTCCTCACATTTTGGGGTTTGTCGCTGTGCTAAACCAATGAAAATACAACTATTAAAATGGTTGCCCCAAGCCCTCCTTCCACTTCCAGCTTATTTGTTATACTTACAACCCATCAAACCTTATAAGTATCAAAAGTGGAGGCATACGGAATCCATAGGTGCGGCATATAATCATCATGTCATGATGCGGCATATAATCAAGTTGCTATCTTGAAAACAAAGCAATGAATAAAGGCAATGCATGACAGTACTAAGCAGTTTGATCTCATGGCTTTCATTATAATTCCCAAGAGTGTGGCAGGGAATCTGAACTAAAAGCGTGGGTTTCCTTCATGTCTTGTACATGTAGGAGGGCTAAGCAGACATATGTAGATTACCTAGACTACCTCCCTGGATTTCCCAGCTCAGGGAATTGAGATGCCTGACTGACATATTCCAGTCTCCTAGGATATTAACAAATCAAAAATATGTCATTGCAAACAGAGCAGACCCCTTCACATCCCAAATACAGGGGTTTTCTCATACTAGATAACTCAAAAAGAACAGGAGGACTTGTGGCACCTTAGAGACTAACAAATTTATTAGAGCATGAGCTTTCATGGGCTACAGCCCACTTCGTCTGCTGGGTAGAATGGAACATATAATAAGATATATATATATATACATACAGATAAGTTGGAAGTTACCATACAAATTGTGAGAGGCTAATTAGTTAAGATGAGCTATTATCAGCAGGAGAAAAAAACTTTTGTAGTGATAATCAAGATGGCCCATTTAGACAGTTGACAAGAAGGTGTGAGGATACTTAACTTAAGGAAATAGATTCAATATGTGTAATGACCCAGCCACTCCCAGTCTCTATTCAAACCCAAGTTAATGGTATCTAGTTTGCATATTAATTCAAGCTCAGCAGTTTCTTGTTGGAGTCTGTTTTTGAAGCTTTTCTGTTGCAAAATTGCCACCCTTAAATCTTTTACTGACTGGCCAGAGAGGTTGAAGTGTTCTCCTACCGGTTTTTGAATGTTATGATTCCTGATGTCAGACTTGTGTCCATTTATTCTTTGGCATAGAGACTGTCCGGTTTGGCCAATGTACATGGCAGAGGGGCATTGCTGGCACATGATGGCATATATCACATCGGTAGATGTGCAAGTGAACAAGCCCCTGATGGCGTGGCTAATGTGATTAGGTCCTATGATGGTGTCACTTGAATAAATATGTGGACAGAGTTGGCACTGGGTTTTGTTGCAAAGATAGGTTTCTGCGTTATTGTTTTTATTATGTGATGTGTGGTTGCTGGTGAGTATTTGCTTCAGGTTTGGGGGGCTGTCCGTAAGCGAGGACTGGTCTGTCTCCCAAGATCTGTGAGAGTGAGGGATCATTTTTCAGGATAGGTTGTAAATCTTTGATGATGCACTGGCGAGATTTTAGTTGGGGGCTGAAGGTGATGGCTAGTGGCATTCTGTTATTTTCTTTGTTGGGCCTGTCCTGTAGTAGATGATTTCTGGGTACTCTTCTGGCTCTGTCAATCTGTTTTTTCACTTCAGCAGGTGAGTACTGTAGTTTTAAGAATGCTTGATAGAGATCTTGTAGGTGTTTGTCTCTGTCTGAGGGGTTGGATCAAATGCGGTTGTATCTTAGAGATTGGCTGTAGACAATGGATCATGTGGTGTGTCCTGGATGGAAGCTGGAGGCATGTAGGTAAGTATAGTGGTCAGTAGGTTTCCAGTATAAGGTGGTGTTTATGTGACCATCGTTTATTAGCACAGTAGTGTTACTACTCTGTCATTGCTGATCAGTCCTCCAGCTGCTATGTAAAGCCACATTAAAGCCATAGGAGGTTATGGGTGCTGTGAGGCTAAGAAATTTTAACAAGGGACCAGTTCAGAACAGGTTGGATAGCAAGTGCTGAGGATAAGAAAAGAAACAGGCAAATTAACACTTTAACTCAGCTCATGTTGTGGGGATAAATTCAATAAATTTAATACTTGAGCAGCACTGTGACATGAGAAAGAAGCAGCTGGAGGGAATAAAGGAAGGGAGCCTGCTTGCCAGGTGCTGAAGTTCACTGAAGCAATGTGGGAACAAGACACAACAGAATTTCCAACCACGTGGGTCTCTCTGTGTGACAGCAGATGGGGAAGAGGAAGCTGCACTACTTAGAGAGAAAATAGTGCAATGCCATTGTCAGTGACCCTGCTTCTGCCTGCTTCTGCCAGTGTCTCTATTACTCACACTGTTCTTTCCTCTGACCATGGCATAACCTCTGGCAATGTCCCTTTGGTGTCACCAGAGCCAGCTCTTTTCTATAGGCAAAGCAAACACGCATCCGATGAAGTGAGCTGTAGCTCACGAAAGCTTATGCTCAAATAAATTGGTTAGTCTCTAAGGTGCCACAAGTCCTCCTTTTCTTTTTGCGAATACAGACTAATACGGCTGTTACTCTGAAACCTTTCTTTAAAAGTGACATTCAAAGGGGAAAAAATGGAGTGTGCAGCCTTTTCCACTTCTTTATGATGGCTAAAGAAGGCCTGAAGTTATTTTTAAAGGGGTTTTCCTTTCTGGTTTTTTACATTTGAAATTTTGGTCCTGTCTACCCTGTTTTTCCTGGAAGATTCTATGAAGAACTAGTAGTACTGTGACATCAGAGATACAACATAAATACAGCTGATTAACTGAGAAGAACATTGGTTTGTATTCAGTCATTTTCAAACTCTTTGCTTTTGTTTGTATAACTCCTATTTAATTCAAATATTAACAAAGATTAACAAAGATATATTTTTACCTGTGTGTTTATGATTCAGCATCCCATCTGCCTCCAGTGAAGGGCTGACAAAGCTCATAAACTTCATTTCTGAGACTTCCAATAAATCCTCCAGCAAAATCAGGAAAGGCAAAAACTTGACACTTTTGATAAAAAAGGAGAAAACCTTTTGGACTTTCATCATAAAGTAGAAAAAAATACCACAAATCCAATGTTCCTGCCTCCTTCTTCAGGTCACCTTTAACATTAGTTTTCGAGCTTGGAAGCTGAGATGCCTGCCAATGTGCCACCAGGGGGCACCATGCCATCTTCCAGGGTAGATTGAAAAATTCCCGGGGAAGTGAGAAAGTGTGCTAAAAAGAGCAGGAGACAGAAAGGAAGAGTCATCAGAGTGGGGGTTTCTGAGGATGGGAGAGATTCTGAGGACCATTGTAGATAAAAGGGACTCAACATACACAGAAAGAAACTCTCTCCTCCTTGTTCCCTGTCACAGAAGTTTCTCATCTGCTCTCCTCCTCTAACACGTCCACTTCCCGCAGTGAGTGACCCCATCATCACATATCCTGGTCTCCCTTGTGCCACTCTCATCCCCTCTTTTATTCTCCCCTTAATCTCTCAGTCTTTTCTGGAGCTTTCTGCTCACAATACAAACATACTGTAGCTGCTCCCATCTTAAACCGCCCCTTGACTCCATCAATTAAACCTCTCCAGCGCATCATCAAAGATCTACAATCTATCCTGAAGGACGACCCATCACTCTCACAGATCTTGGGAGACAGGCCAGTCCTTGCTTACAGACAGCCCCCCAACCTGAAGCAAATACTCACCAGCAACCACACACCCAAAACACTAACCCAGGAGCCTATCCTTGCAACAAAGCCCGTTGCCCACTCTGTCCACATATCTACTCAAGGGACACCATCATAGGAACTAATCACATCAGCCACACTATCAGAGGCTCGTTCACCTGCACATCTACCAATGTGGTATATGCCATCATGTGCCAGCAGTGCCCCTCTTCCATGTACATTGGCCAAACCGGACAGTCCTACACAAAAGAATAAATTGACACAAATCAGACGTCAAGAATTATAACATTCAAAAACCAGTCGGAGAACACTTCAACCTCCCTGGACACTCAATTACAGACCTAAAAGTTGCAATTATTCAACAAAAAAACTTCAAAAACAGACTCCAATGAGAAACAGCAGAACTGGAATTAATCTGCAAACTGGACACCATTAAATTAGGCTTGAATAAAGACTGGGAGTGGATGAGTCATTACACTAACTAAAAACTATTTCCCCATGCTAATTTTCCCCCTACTGTTACTCATACCTTCTTGTCAACTGTTTGAAATGGGCCATCCTGATTATCACTACAAAAGATTTTTTTTCTCCTGCTGATAATAGTCCACCTTAATCCACTGGTCTCGTTAAGAGTTGGTAAGGCAACCCCCATTTTTTCATGTTCTCTGTATATATATATATATATATCTTCCTACTGTATTTTCCACTGCATGTATCTGATGAAGTGGGCTTTAGCCCACGAAAGCTTATGCTCAAATAAATTTGTTCGTCTCTAAGGTGCCACAAGTACTCCTCGTTCTTTCTACCCCTCTTTTTGCATCCCTCCACTAGCTCCCTCTTCTTTATTGCATCAGACATAAGCTACTTAGCTTCACTTTCAAGGCCCTTCAGCACCTATCCACCAGCACTCATTCACTACCAAATGTCAACTCCCGCCTCTGATCGGCCATGTCAGCCTCCATCAAATTTTCAAATAAGCACCTTTGTGCTTTCTCTCATGCTGCCCCTCACACTTTTGATGGCCTCCCTGTAAATATCCGCAAAGCTACCTCATGATCCTCCTGCATATTCTGCCTTAAAACTCTCCTTTGGCATGATGCCTACAAAAAACTTGACAATGGTTAGGCCGCAGGTGTGCTGAAAACACTGCCCTACCGTACTGACCAATATTGTCTCATTGTTTCTTTGTATTCTCCTGTCTCCATCTGTTGTCTCTTGTCTCATGCTTAGATTGTCAGCTCTTTGGGGCAGGGAACACCTTTTTGTTCTGTCTGTGGAGTGCCTAGCACAATGGGGTTCTGGCTCATGCATAAAAGAAAGAAAGAAAGAAAGAAAGGAAGAAAGGAAGAAAGAAAGAAAGAAAGAAAGAAAGAAAGAAAGAATGAATCTGAGCAATATGCCAGAGTCCAGGCATTTCAGGGGAAAGGCAGAAGTAGAGGAAAGAGCTTTATCATCCGGACAGGCCAGAGCCACCTACGCTCCAGCCTCACTTCTGTCAGGGCTTGTTCACACTTGGAAGATGCATCATGTTAGAAGATGTGTTAACTAACAATGATGTAAAATAACATAGACAAGACCTGTCATGCTTAAAATCCTCTTGGCTGGTTCCAAGGCTTAACCACAACCATAAAGCACAGTGTTAAACAAGCATCGCTCACCCTGTCTACCTGGAGTGTTTGCCAGTTTGGGAGGGTTTGAATGAGGGATTTGCTCTAGGCCCATCTTTAGATCCAGGTGAGTATCACTTTACTATCTGAGACATCCCCTGCCAGGGGGAGGACAGAGCATCCTGGTCTAATTGGTATTTCCCATCTTTAACTATTATGATCCTAACACGCTGTCTGACTGTTTGTGCATCAGAGGGCAAAGGTTATTATACTAATGAGAGGCAAATATTTCCCTTAGAGTCATACACGCCCAAAGGGCAACCCAGCAATGACAGAAAAATGTCATGCTCACAACGGTTCCCTCTCATTGCACTACAGGGAGTGGACTCCTTCAGACAGAGGCTGATCTTTCAGTGCTGCATCTCCTTTAAGTCACAATGCCGGGGCAGGAAAGTAACGCTGATGTACAGTGAAATGCATTATCCTCCTCTTGCTCTGCCAGCCCTGCAGTAGTGCTAGACAGAGCAGCTCCCAGTGGTGACCCAAATAGATCAGAAGAAATCAGAACTAGTCCCACAGCCCTGACCCTTCTTCACCCATCCCTGGGTCCTGGGAAGTAGTAATGCTGAAAGAGCGATGGGGGTGATAACGGAGAACAGTGAGGCCTGATTCTGTGAGGTGCTGAACATGGAACCTGAAGGCAGCAGGGTTAGATATGAGTTTTCGGTGCAATGTGGCAGTGAAAAAGGCTGACAGCTTGGTGCTGCATACATAGTGGCACCATGCCCCACGTCTGGACAGGAACGGTCCCTCTCTAAACAGCTCTGGGGTGTCTGCAGTAATGGGTTTATTTCTAGGGATCTCGATACCTGAAAGACAAACTGGACGAAGCTGAGAGCAAGACAGACAATCAGGGCTCAGGGATTGATGTGGAAGGAGAGATTACACTGAGACCTGGTCTACTCTATAAAATTAGGTCAAATCAGTTACGTTGGTCAGGGTTGTGTCAGTGACGTAATTAAGCCAACCTAACCCCCGCCTAGACAGCACTAAGTTGATGGAAGAATTCTTCTGTCAACCTAGCTACTGCCTCTTGGGGAGATGAATTACCTGCGCCTATGGGAGAATTCCTCCCGTCCCGGAAGGAGTGTCTACACTGAAGCTCTCCAGCAGTGCAGCTGTGCAACTGTAGCATTGCAAGGGTAGGCAAACCCAGAGTACTCAGGGGAGAGGGGGAGGAACATGATAACAGTAGAGGAAGGTAGAGCAGATCCAGCAGCCACCCTTAAAGAAGATGCTAGACGTCCTTGTGGCCTCCCTCCTAATTAGCTACCATCACATAGACGGATACCTGAGCCTGTTGCCAGGAGGGTTGTGTAGGCAGGAGGGTTGCGGAGCCTGTTGCACAGTCACAGCAGGAGGCCCTTGCGATTTTGCAGACTCAAAACGAAAGCTGTCACCAGCCCACCCCAGCAAAGGAGCGAAGCTAGAAAGGTCACAGGATCCGTTCTGTTCGTACAGTGTAGAAAGATTACCCTTGTGTTGGTTGCCAGCTCTATCTATCAAATCTTTGTCAGTACTAAACAGTGGGGGAGAAAATCCTGCAGCAGATCTGGGAGGGACAGAGGTAAATTTGGGTCTGAAATGATTAACACTCCCTTGCAATGGAGGGGGCGGGCACCGTTAATGGGGGAAGGGGGATACCAAAACGCCAGCAGCGCCCACCATGGAGGGAAGAGACGCTGCTCCCTTGACCCCTTTTCCTCTCCTTTATTATTTCCCCCTGTCCCTTGCTCCGGGCCTTTAGTTGGTGAATCAGAACTCAGTGCTATTTTGTTCTGAGCAAGCGGAGCTAGTCAAAGAGAAGAAAGGCTCCTTGTCTGGAGGTTCATGGCTCTAATCCACTCATGTGTTCAAGACAGAAAAGAGCGAGACAGAGTGAGAAGGACAGACCTGGTTTATATGCCAGTTCCCTCTCTTTTATACCCTCTCTCCTATGCCAACCATTGCCCTGTCACAAAAGACAGTCTCCCCTCCTGGCCAACTAACCAAGCAGCTAAATTGAATAGCTGACTGCAGCCTCTCAAATTAAAAGTGATTAAACATCTTATTAAAGCACATGTGTTATTCTGCTGAATGGGAGGCACATTCCTTTGCCGTGAATGTGAAATCAATTCAAGTGACCAATTTAACACAGTGTGGCACCTCTTACCCATTCCCTGCTTCAGTGTCCCACTGTATTGTAGTGAGGCCCTGGATGGGAACCAGACCCCTCAAATGTACCTGCTTACCCAGGCTGTCACTCCTGTCCTTTTGAGGACTAGCTTTACCTCTATTCCCTACAAGATCGGCTGTTATCTCACTTTTTCCCTCCATTATTGATAGCAGATACACTGGATCGTTAAACCTGAGGCTACAGAAAACTTTGTAGGTAACAATCAGCAGAGCACTTTATAAACATTAGCCCTCGCATCAGCTCGGAAAGTTTCATCAACCTCATTATACACGTGGGGAAACCAAGGCACAGAGCGGCAAAGTGACTTGCCCAAGGCTGCAGAGGGAATGTGTGCAAAAGATGGGATTGGAACTCCTGGCTCCCAGTCATGTATTACCACACCTTTGGGTCTAGGCAAATACAAGGAGTATGCTAGTAAAAGAAGATTGTCTCTCTTATGGGAAAACAATTGAACTCCATGTATCTGGATGGAATAGGAAACTTAGTGGCTCAGATACTACGGTGATGAGGGCAGTATAAGAACCGAGATAGAATAGAACTGAACAGCATAGACTAGAATTGTCCAGGGGAACCTGAGCTGAAGTAATTTACATCTTCTGGCTCTCTTAACACGTTAGTTACATGAACATGGACTCCCTTAGATTTACTCATATACTCCAGCCTGACTCCTGTCCTCAGTTACACCCACGTAACCCACTGAAGTCCATGGGCACGCATGGGTGTAACAATGGACAGAATTTGGCTCTTGGGTTCCCTACCATTTATACCCCCTTACTCATATCCTCTGCATCGAATCTCTGGAGTGTACTGGAATCAGCGTGGGTTCGGAGGCGGTCACCAGTGCACTCAAACAGGTGGTGAGGCATGGGTTTTTTGGATGTTTGGTTTTTGCTATCTGCTCTATTTTCTGTGCTTGTTATAGCCTGAGCTGCTTTCTGAGCAGCCAAATAGCAGCCGGAGGACAAGGAATAAAAAATGGGTCTCCAATGTGAAGGTCAATTACAGTTGAAAACATTTCATTTCCCACCAGAAGCCCTGGAAGTCTCACAAAGGTGCTGAGAGCAGCGGCTGTCTGGGAGGAGGGCAATGGCTCAGACCATGATTAATGAGGGCTGAGCCAGTGGGCTGCTGGAAGGCTGACCAACCGCTAAACAAACAAATTCAAAAAGCAAAAGCAGAAATGCTAATTTCCCTTCTTTCTCAGAGCCAAACAGTGATGGCAGCCCAGCTACCAAGTGGGAAATTTCCAGTGCTTAATTGGTCATGACAGAGGTGCCGGGGCTCATGCAAATTTTTTACTTTCATAACTGATGTGGCAAGCCCAGAGGTACCAGGGCTATGACATGCCAAGCCTAGAGGTGCCAGGGTTCAGCCCTTGCAAGCCCTGGCACAAATCAAGCACTGGAAATCTGCTTAGGGCTTCCCAGGGAAGCAGGGACAGAGTGGGTCCCTCTGGCTACTGGGGCTCTTTATACTCACTGGTTTTCCCCTGCAAAGGAAGGTTTTCCCTCTCCTGCAAAACTGAATCATATGGGTAGCCAAATCCACAGCACCTAGCTCTGATAACTCCTCTAAATGTGGGTGGCAGCAAAGTGGGTGGACTGTGTTTCTGAAAGACCCTCATTGCAGGTGCTCAAATACTATGGTGATGTGCCTGGCATAAGAACTAGCATAGAAGAGATCGCAGAGAGATAAGGACAGGATAAGTCAGCTGTGAGTAACGCTGGACCTACCTGGTATATACTCTTACAAAAGCTTATGCCAAAATAAGTTTGTTAGTCTCTAAGGTGCCACAAGGACTCCTCGTTGTTTTTACTCTTACAAATGCGCTCTAGAGGGACTTGCACACTTAACATATATATACAGACAGATGGTGGATTCTTTCACACACACTCAGGGGGCAGTTAGCATTGCACCTGCTGTACACCTTGTCAACCCCTTAAGTGCATGAAAGGCAAACGGGAGCGTTCTTTGGAAGTTCCTGCCTACCCAGGTACTGGTTTGAGATCATAGGAAAGTGCAGTCAAGTTTAGCTGGAGAGGGAGCATGGTGAACTATATACTGTGCACAGGGCTAGGGGCCAGGAAATCCTGGTGGCCAATCCCAGCTCTTCCACTGACTTGATGTGCAGGCTCAGGTAAGTCATGCAACCTCTCTGTCAGCCGGTCTGTAACCTGGCTTAGCACTACACTAACCTCCTGGTGTGGTTTGCTGGTGGATTAACTAGTGGCAGTTGTAAAGCCAGAAGGGGCCACTGTGATCATCTAATCTGACTTCCTGCATAACACAGGCCGGAGAACTTTCGTGAACTTATTCCTGTTTGAATTAAAGCAGATCTTTAAGAAAAACATCCCATTCTTATTTAAAAATTGCCAGTGATGGAGACTCCACCACAACCCTTGGTCAATTGTTCCAAGGGTTAATTACCCTCACCGTGAAATCTTTCTAGCTTCTACTTCCAGCCATTGGATCTTGTTAGATCTTTGTCTGCTCGACTGAAGAGCCCACTAGCAACTATCTGTGCCCCATGTGGGTACTTACAGACTGTGATCAAGTCACCCCTTAATCTTCTCTGTTAAACTGAATAGATTGAGCTCCTTGAATCTATCACTATAAGGCAGGGGTTCTAATCCGTTACCCATTCTCATGGCTCTGCTTTGAACACTCTGCAATTTATCAACATACTTCTTGAATTGTGGACACCAAAACAGGACACACTATTCTGGCAGAAATAGCACCAGTGCCAAATACAGAGGTAAGATAACCTCTCTGCTTTGACTCAAGACTCCCCTGTTTATGTTCCCAGGGACATTCTAAGTTTTATGGTGAAATATTGTTTTACTTCTTTTATGTGACTTGGAGGGATTGGCTTGCAGACTTTCATCCTTAACACATGACATTTTTCTAATGGTGTGCTAATTGCTTATTTTTCGCTCTCTGAATGATACATGAGGCTTGGCTTGAGGATTAATTCCTCCTCCAGGAGAAACCAAGAGATCTGGGCACTCACTTGGAGAACGGTACTGAGTAATAGGCATAGTTTCGCTTTCCCCACAGCTTGGAGAAAGATCTTTGCAAATGTTGCGCTTGATCATGCCATCCCTGCTCACACAGAAAGCCAGATTCTGATGTCGATAACTCTAGCACAAATCTGGAATAATGCTGTTGAAACCAATGGAGTTAGTCTTGATTTATACCCATGTAAGTGAGAACAGAATCTGGTGCAAAGTCACTGAAGTTAATAGGAGGTCTGCTTGAGTAAAATGGCAGGATTGGGACCGTCTTTTATTCAGCTCCTACAAAAAAACCCACCTGTGTGAACTTTGATTTAGGGTTGTTACATTGCATATTGCCCCAATGCAAACCATACAAAGCAAGGAATAATGCCAATTGCAACTGTCCTCTGAAGAGTCATTATGCCCAGTTTGGAAGTCGAAGTTCAACCATTAAGGTGTGTCACCCTCTGATTTTAGTGCTGATTTAAGTGCAAATCTCAATGTGACCTGAACTTCAGAGGTGTGACCAACGCAACCACAATACATCAGACAACAATGTCTGATTGAAAAAGTACTGGGTGAAATCCTGCTTTCGCTTACACTGTGTTAGTCCAGAGTAACGCCTGTGACTTCGCCCCTGTAACTGAGAGCAGAAGTTGGCTTGGAGGGTTTGTTTATAGGGGAGGTCACATACTGAAATGCTGAAGGGTAGCCTCACTGTCTGGGTAAGCACCACCGACCAGGTCAATATATTGTTACTCCTTAATTGTAATACAGTAGCACTTAGGAGAATCAAAGAACAGAGCAGTAAAAAGGTATTCTCTGCCCCAGTGAGCTCACCGACGAGGTTAGGACAATATATAACGGGTGCCGGAAACAAACGAAGGAGCGGGAGAGGATGAGGCGAACTAGGTCAGTCACTGTCCGCTAAAGAGTGGTCTCTGCTCACCATGGGCCTGATCCAAAGCCCAATGGATTCAATGGAAGACTGCCGCTGATTTCAGTGGATCCGGCCCCACCTGCTTGTCTATGATAAGCATTGCAGGTAACATGGCAGGACTGAGGCCTCAGGTGGGATTGGAAGGAGAAGGCAGAAGCGTGGCTGATTTTTGCAAGCGGTTTTCCCACTCATGCAAGAAAGCCCTAGTCCGCTGGAGAGCGAAGTGACCCACAGACAGTGACAGCTGGGGATGTTGGCAGAGAGAAAGTGAGTGGTTGATGTGGGGAGGCATTAACAGAGTAGCTAGGCAGGTCAAGGGAAGTCGGAAAGGGATTTACAGGCAAGAAGCTTGAGGCGGTGGAAATATTCTCTTTTTGTCCCCCATTGCTGAGTCTGGTTTCTACGTCCTGTGTGATCACCAACAGCAGCTTTCTTCTCCCCTACGTACTATGGCCTGTCAGTCTTCTGGTCACATCCTCTGTCTAATGTAGCCTGCACGCTCTTGTCTTCCTTATTTGTGCACCTAAGGGACATTATGTACATCACCATTTCTCAACACCAGGCAACATGGTTCCGGTTCATTATCCTGCTCAAGTGATTGAATTCCTTCAGCATCAACAGGGTGAAAAATCCAGGAGCAACCCTTTGCCTTATGCCCTGGACTTAATCTGGGGGAGGAAACTAGGACATTAATAACTGAAATGTAATGATGAGGCACTCAGCAGTACCAATTCCATTTATTAAAAAAAAATTTCTTTTTACGTAACGGTTTGGCAACATTAGAAGATTGTGAGCTGCTGTCTGGAAACACTCCTGTCACTGGAATAGAGAGTGACATTGACCGAACTAGTGGGCTTGGGGCAAATAGTTATGAACTTTTTCTCTCTCTCTCTCTCTCTCTCGCTCTCTGAAGATTAGTTTGAGAGAAAAGTATTTGGGAATAATAATAATTTATTATAATAGTTTGAAAAATTTAAAAAATCTAGTAACAGGTCATCTTCACTGTACATAGTACTTCACACAAAACCAAAAGTTTACCTAGTGCTCATCTGGATGAGTAAGGGCGTCACATTCAGCATTCTCATTATGCTTGGCATTTACAGAAAGCAGCCTCTGATTTTAGATGACCACCTTGAGACATCTTCAAAGGTATTGAAGTGTCTCGTTACCTTGTTAGGCACCTAAGTCCCCCATTTAGGCATTCAGCAGTCTTCTAACCCCGTAGGCACCTAAGTCCTGTAGGTGTCTTAAGTTTCCGCTGGTCAGCAGCCATGAAAGAGCCTAAATCCTGACACCACCCCACAACTAACGAGCCGCTGAGCCTCCTAGCATATGCGAAGACCCCTCCACCGAATTCTCAAATTAGTCGGAGGAATATCTATCTTGCCAGAGGGTCTGATCCTTTAGGCATGCGCTGAGCACACCTAACAGCTACTGGACCCCCGCAGCATAGCTTCAGATTCCAAGGCCCGAAGGGATCATTGTGATCATCTAGTCTGACCACCTGTACAACTCAGGCCAGAGAACTGCCTCAAAATAAGGCAGAGGGCTGGCTGCAGGCCTCCAGTAGGTAAGGGGGCAGCACAGCATCCGCACAAAAGACAAATGGGGGCCCAGGAATATATGGGGTGAGCATGAGAGAGGTACTGAGTGTGGCAGGAGCGAGAGAGAGAAATCATTCTGACGGCTACAGCATGGGCTACCTAAGCGCGTAACTTCCATTGACTGCAGGGAGAGTTCTGGGCGCTCAGCACTTCTGAAATCAATCCCTGCGGGTGTCTGAAGTTGGGCATCCAAAGGCTGAGGCATCTAAAATGTGCGTTTGTCCTGACACTTCACCCCTCACTGTGCTTAAGAAGACTCCAATGGCCTTGCGCCTGGGCATGAAGTTTCCTACCTTGATAGCACTGGTGGGGCTTTTTTGGACCAGCCGGGTGTATCCTTTAGGTCCAATTACCTGCAACAGCAGGAGGAAGGAGAAGGGGTTATTGCTGGAGCTAGGGCTTTGGAGTGATCGTCTGTGTGACTGACTCCACTGTGGAAGGGGCAAGAGAACTGACTAGGCTCAGGGCCCTCTGTGTCATTTGAATTTCCCTTCCCATTGCTTCTCTTCAGCTGCACCTGGCGTGCCCAAGGCCGTAGCGCGCAGTGAAGTGCAGCACTGATTGCCTTCCTGGCAGTGTTTCATCAGCACCGGCCTGGTAACTTTCTTCATCCAGCCTTCTCTCCCCTCCCCACCCCAGTAGCTGACGACAGCGGCAAATATGGGAAATGGCTTGACATGGCAATGCTAGTATGAGAGCGTGCGCTTCTCCTCCGCATGCCTGATCCGGAAGGCTTTATGAAGGGCAAAGCTCCCAATGCCATCACAAACACACTCTCAACCTGAGCCAAGATGAACGGTATAAAGGTGCAGTAGGGCCCCCACCTTGCAATGGAGTGAATTGAGGCTCTGACTCAGTTCCACCCTGGCACTACTAGGCAAACCAAGCAAGCCCAACAGGCCAAATCCCATTGAAGCCAACAAGAGCTTTTCCTGAGTAAGGACCTCAGGAAATTACCCCCTTCTAAAAAACATTTCTCCAGGATCCTCGCCAGCTGTGGGGAGCCCTCCACAGGCGCCGTGAGGAAGTTGTGTTGGGAATTCTGCACAGGGGGCTGCTCCATGTGAATCAGGAATCAGCACCCCAGCAGGGTGTCAGACAGTACCATTCGGCTGGACATTAGCTGCTATTTGTTATTCTGTTTAACATGCTTCAGTCTGCCAGTAAGAGGCAGAAACAATATAATGTGACTTGACTGGGTTAGCACAGCCCATGACTAATGGATAGCAACTAGATGCAGTGAACAGCTTGCTGCCAATCCATGCACTAACGTTTTTTCAAAACAGGTGCAATTCAAGATCAACGCACCACTACTTTGAGGACTTTAGTGCTGCCCAGACTTTGTGCTGGATCTATGGACAGGGGCGGGTTATCACCCAAAATCCATTTGGCGAATACCTACAAATATATTCAGAGCTATCACGGTCGATATACAAATAGCACCAAGGGCTACATTTACAATGGTTACTTGTGATGAGTAATCGAAACGTGCTGAGCACTGAAATGGGCAGCCCCTTGGAAACAGGAGCCAATCTTGGCCTATCAATGACCTATCTGACCTTTTCCATCTCTGCACCAGGGATTACAATCTGGCGCGCCCACACAACAGCGAGAGGCAACCACGTGGTTTAACTTTAAAAAAATGTTTTATTTCAAGATCTTTCTTTTTTTTGTTTTTAACTCGTATTTCAAAAAAAGTTGGGTAAAAGTACAAAAAATGTCAGTTGAGTAACAGCAAAGGTTTAGAAATCACAGCCGTGGAACTAACCCCAGCAATATACAGACAGGGCACATACCAGACAACCCAACGGACACAATTCATCAGAAGAGCATTTTGATTCTTCTTTTGTATTATTTTTTCTCTGTACAAAATACACCAAAGCATGCCAGGGAGCCAGGGGAAAAAAATATGACAAACAGTTACTAGAAATGAGAGTTGTACAACAGGAAATGGAGTGTGCTCTCTCTCTCCTCCTTTCAGTTTCCTTCATGTCAAGTTGTTCTGCAGACAGTTCACACCGGACTCATCCTGTTCGCCCTTCCCATTATCGTGCTTGGGTGATATGGAGTTCTGAATATTAAATGATTCCTCTTCTTTCATGCAGGATTTCAGAGAGTCCTGCAGTTTGTGGGGAGCATTGGGGTCATCCTAGAAAAGAAGGAGGGGAAAATAGAAGGGAGAAGGGAGGTTACAGAGGGGGCTCTGATGGAGGCCAGAAAAATCCTGCCCCTCTTTAGTAGCAGAGCACTGAGGCAGCAGGGGGTGATTACACAGGAGTAACACCACCACAAGTTGGAGCAGAGGGGCTCCCTCGCTGTGAATCACTGTAGAAGGCTCTCAGCCGGCCTGTCACCCAAGCTCATCCCGCCTGCCATCCTCTCGGACGTGTAGTACCACGAGACCCCGTGACTCAGCTTTGAAACAAACCCACAATGACTTAAATCTGCTCTCAATGAATTACGACATGGCTTTGCTCTCAGCGCTGAAAGCCACGGAGCATATACAAAGGACCCTGCCTGCCTTAGGGGCCTGCTGCCGTCATGCATCCTGTCACAGCAACGGAGACTGCCCGAGCTGGGTTCAGTTTCGAGAAGGTGAGAGGCAGGGCTGGGGAATTGTGTCCCCCTCAACACACACACACACACACACACGCACACACTCATCCTTCGGGGGGAGGTAAGATTTAGGATGCTGCAGCCCCGAATGAACAATCATACTGAGCCCTTTCCACCTGCAGATATCAAAGCCCTTTACGAAGTGCGGAGAGGGACTAACAATGAACGTATCTGCCCCTGCACGAATTGGTACTGCTAGGTAAGCCACAGGAATTAAATCTCTGATGAGACAGGTCACCAGTGTCATCACCTTAATCTTTTACAGATGAGGACACTGAGGCAGAGTCACTCGGCAGGTCAGCGGCAGAACCAGGAATAGAACCTGGGAGCCCTGATTCCCAGCCCCGGCATTGTACACTATCCTTCCCCCCTTCTTATACTGGAATTGGGAAAGGTTCAGAAAAGGGCAACAGAAATGATTAGGGGTCTGGAACAGCTTCTGTATGAGGAGAGATTAATAAGGCTGGGACTTTTCATCTTGGAAAAGAGATGACTAAGAGGGGATATGATAGAGGTCTATGAAATCATGACTCGTGTGGAGAAAGTAAATAAGTGTTATTTACTCCTTCTCGTAACACACGAACTAGGGGTCACCCAATGACATTACTAGGCAGCAGATTTAAAAGAAACAAAACGAAGTATTTTTTCACACAACGCAGTCAAGCTGTGGAACTCCTTGCCAGAGAATGTTGTGAAGGCCAAGACTAGAACAGTGTTAAAAAAAACTAGATGAGTTCATGGAGGACAGGTCCATCAATGGCTAGTAGCCAGGATGGGCAGGGATGGTGTCCCTAGCCTCTGTTTGGCAGAAGCTGGGAACGAGCGGCAGGGGATGGATCACTTGATTGCCTGTTCTGTTCATTCCCTCTGGGGCATCTGGCCCTGGCCACTGTCAGAAGACAGGGTACTGGGCTAGACAGACCTTTGGTCTGACCCAGTGTGGCTGTTCTTATGTTCTTCAAAAAAAATAATCACTGCTGAGAAATACTCCAATGCCACACCCTCATTGGAGCTGGCCGGGGTTCTTCACCAGCCCCTTGGTCTTGGGGGAGCTTCTTTGGCTTGGCCCCAGCATTGTGGATGGTGCAGGCAAGGCATCTGGCGGGCTGTGAGCCGGGTGTTCGGGAGGGAGCTGCTGTTTCGGAGGGAGCATGAAGAGCTCCTGGGGATCTTTCTGGGGGCCCCAAACAGCAGAGCCTAACCATCTTGCTCAAGCCCCTTCAGATGCCCTTTGCATATTGCTGCCACACCGGGAGTCCCTCTGGGCTGTAAAATCTACATTATCACATGAATGTTGTAGAGGTCTTCCCCTGGGGGCTGACATAGCCTCCAGCAGCTCTGGGCTAGCTCATACCTCTGCCCATGCACCTCGCTCCTGACCGGCAGCCCTTCTGCTCTTCCACTTCTGGGTCCTTCCCCAGCTCTGCCGAGGCGCCTCACTCCTGACCCACAGCACCACCTGCGGTGCCAGTCCTGCCTCCCACAGCCTTTCAGCCCCACTCTGCCCTGCTACCTCCACTCCCATTTGCAACAGCCTCTGCTTTTCCGACCCCTGCCTCCCCTGGATACAGAGATTTTAACGGCTGACCCTGCCGCGCTGACATGTTACCACCCTGCCTCTCTGCTGTGCTGCCCAACCATTGCACCATCATTTCCCTCGGGGATTTGGGGGATTAGTCTGCACTCCATATAATAATAATTCTACAGACAATGAATCAAGTCCATTGACGGGAAGGTTGCTACCTCCGCATGAGCATGGTGCCCTGAACCACTCCAGAAATCAGGAGGAATCTGCCTCTAGTAAGGCATGAGCTGGTAGCTTTGGATCGAAAGGCATTCTGGACTGCTCACTTGAACTAAAGGGAGAAGGCCATAAGTAGCAACTAACATCGCTTCCAGACCTCCAGCCACTAGAGGGTGACATGAGTCCAGCCCTGTGAAAGGTCAATACCGTATTTGCAGCACTGCCCTTTACTGGATGGAATCAGTACTGCTTTGCTGTGTGTCATAGGTGCTATACTTCTAGCAGGTAAAGGAGATTCTCCTTGGAGCCTATGCTTTTGGAGGAGGAGGAGGAGGATCTGAGCTCTGTCCCCAGTGCTGCTGCGAAGTTCTGTGTGGCCATGATAGGCAGCACAATGAAGGCCTCGGCAGTTGCAGGCTCCTTGCAGTATTTTAGTATCCAACATATTGCAGATGAAAAAACAAATGCAACAAATAATGAATTCGTATCTATTAGCGGGTGCTACGCTGAGAAACTGGCTGCATGCCAAGACCCCAGAGAAGGGTTAGCTAATCACGTGACACACTCAAAGTAGCACATTCAACCAGCAGGCTTAAGTAAATTCCATCCCAATCATTGATGCTTTGCACATTGAGTAACTATGTTTATGTAGCTGTGCGACGAGAGGCGAAGAGATGCAAATTCTGAGACTCCAAGTGCTCCAACCTGATCAGATCTGTCCAGTGGTAGCTCTCATGTCACAAAATACTCATCTTTAGGCCAGTTTCTCCTTACCAATTTCCCCCCCATTTAACTGAGCGTGGTGAAGGTACTAGGTTAATACCCTGGAGACTGAACTCCCCTCTGTGTGCACAGGACAAGTACAGCCTGGACAGCTTTAGTGGAAGATTCATACATTTTAAGGCTGAGGGGACCACTGTGATAATCTGGTCTGTCCTCCTATATAACACAGGCCAGAGACTCTCACCCAGCAAGCCCCCTAACCTCTCACACACCTCACTTTGCCAATCTGCCTGCCTCAGCCCCACTCTGGGCCAGTTCAAACCTATGGTGAGCTGTGGTGGTGATTCTGAGATGGGGAAACCCAGACGCCCCCCAGCCTGCTTCCCACAAGCCACTAGACAGGATTCAAAGCTAGGCCCTAGAAGGGGAAGGTGCCACCATCTGGAACCAGTCCTTGAAGCTATCCAGTCTGCCGTTGCTGCAAGGCTTTGTTTGTGTTGGTGAGAAGGGAAAGAAAGCAAATGAAGCAGCTCAAAGCCAGAGCAGGGGGTTTGGAAAAGACACCTGGGAGGTGCTGGAACAGGTCTGATCCTTGCACTCCTTCCTCTCCGCTGAGCCAAACTCCCATCACGCAGGAGCAAGCCCATGGGATGTAACAGTGACCAGGAAGGATGCTGATCTGCAGAGCAGTCAGGAGAAGGGGGCCATCTCCCATTCACAGCTCCTTACCCAGCCAACTTAGGCAGCTGATGGAGCTGGGAAGCAATGGATCCAGCCAGGGGAGGTGGGGAAGACAGAAGACTTGATTATACTGATGGTTGATAGTCCCCCAGCCTCACAATCCAGATGCCAAATGGCCCATATATTAGTACTGCTAAGTTTCTCTCATATTTCTCAAGATGTGGCCAATGTCTTCCACCCTGGAGTGGGGAAATGAATGGCTCCTTCATTTCTCTAGGGGAGCCCTCAGGACCTCTCCTCCCTGCCCCCTGTGAACCACTCAGCTCAGAGGGTTAGTGCATAGCCCTAATGACAGGGAGATTAATGGCTATGGACCCAGGAAGGCCAGTTGTGGTTGAGAGGGGTGAGAGATAAGGAGAGTTGGGTTCTTGTCCCAACCCTGATACTGGCCTCCCGGAATGACCTTGGGCAAGTCACTTGGCTTCTCTCTGTTTCTGATTTTCCTCCTCTGAAACATAAGGCAATATCATTCCAACTGTGCGGAAGTGCTTTTGAGCTCTGGAGGTTAAGTGCAAACCCCCATGGACTGAAATCTAGCAGTGCTGTTCCAATATCAGCCGGAGGGGTCACTGCACTTTCTAGCCTCAAATAGCTGCACTGCACAGTGTTACTGTGCGCTGTCAATCAAGTGTTGGGATCCACCCCAGAAAGGGCTGCATTTCAGTGGTGGGTGAAGTGATCCGTGTATATCCATCCCCTTCTTCTCAGGGGTGCTGTGGGAGTGTGTGCCAAGTGCTTTGAGATCCCCAGTGAAGGGAGCTATAGAAGAGTGAGCATCATTCTCTGTCCTA
The DNA here is from genome assembly GCF_015237465.2 of Chelonia mydas. Classification (NCBI taxonomy): domain Eukaryota; kingdom Metazoa; phylum Chordata; order Testudines; family Cheloniidae; genus Chelonia; species Chelonia mydas. Next base: position 258,528,094 of record NC_057850.1, read on the forward strand.
CCCAAAGCTTCAGATCATTAGAAGAGCTAGATTAATCGCAGTAAACGCTGCAGCTCACCCTTGTCCTCCTCCCCTATTGTCACCCGGTGTCTGCGGCGGTCTCTCACTGAGTCTTGTCTAAAGCACTGTGCACGCTCTGGCACTGTGGCTGCCCCTGTACTATCTGCGATCAGTGCTGCCCAGGGCTCCAGAGACTTTGGCTTGTGTCTCAGTGCTCACTTTCAGGTGTGAGTCAGGGGATGGGAAGAGGAGACCTACAGATAACAGGTTAGTTTTAGCCCCCAATGGTGGCATTCTCCACACCCATGTCCTAACCTTACAACACCTTCCTACCGAGAGGCAAAGGGGAAGCTCTGGGTGAGCATCTGTCCTGTACTTGCCCTTAGCTGGGCATGCTCTGCAGCTTGCTTCTTTGGCTCCCTTTTTGACAGGGAGTAAGGAGCTCGGTGGTGCCCCTGGTCAGGCACAGAGAGGAAGCACAGCCTCTGGAGGATACAGCAGGATGCAAACCCATTGGGCCCAGGTGGACAGGCCAAGAGTGGCCTCCTGAAGTAAGACACCTTTGTTGGGAAATTGGAGGGGGGCATGCAGGAGCTCTCAGGCACCCTGCCCTTGGCTGTGTCCTGTCTGGCTGCCTCCTGCTCCCATGCTGCTGCGTCAGCACCACTCACTCCCCAAGGCATCCTGCTTGCTCTGAGTGGGGGGCACCGGGGAAATGGGAGAGAGAGGGAGGGAACCAGAGGGAGGGCAGAGAAAGGGCGTGGGGGCAAAATGCTCCCTGGATTTCAGGGATCAGTGAACCACATCATCCCAGATATGGAGGGGCAGGACCCTGCAATGTCCCACCCATGGTGACACAGCGTCCCTCAATATCTCGCACTCAGAGGGTCCCACAAAGTCCTACGGTTAGGGGCACAGTGTCCCACACACAGAGGGTCCCACAATGCCTTGCAGTTCAGGGCATGGTGCCCACAATGCCCCACAGTTGGGGGTGCTGGATCCCACCGCCTCTCCCGTGTCATGAGTCAGCTCAGCCTCTCCCATTTCAGGGCTTTGTGTTGCCCGTTTGAGGGCTTGAGACCCCTGTTTCCATGTACAACACCCAAGGCTCAGAATCCCCCCCATGCCCATGCCTTGGGGACTTTGTCCCTTTCTCAGGGGCCACCCCCCATGACACAGCCAGCGAGGTACCGAGACATGGGATAGGGTTTGCCCCAGACAGAGCCTCAGAACCTCACAGGCCCCACGGCACTTTGCTGGAGAGAGCGACACTCACAGACACACAGAGACACACACAGACAAGCCATGTCGTCCTGCCATCCAGGCCAGCACAGCCCTCCCACGTGAGCATGGACACGACAGAGGGAGGGCAGGGGAAGAAGCCGAAATGAGCAACAGGGGGAGACGCTGACTGGACTGGCTGGCAGAGCTGTGGCACTGACGGAGGCTGCTTCAGAGTGCGAGGCGCAGGCCGAGCAGGGGGTCCCGCTCCAGCAGGGCAAGCTCCCAGAGCCTGTGCAGATCAGGGGCCTCACTCAGTGTCAGGGAACAGGGGTGGAGAAATGGGGATTTCTCCCCACTCCCTCCATCGCTGTGCTGGGTTTTGCCTCAGGAGAGGGGCGGCTCTGGGCACCGCCAGTGAGAAGGCGGGAGGGAGAGCAGGACGTTCCACCTGGCGGCTTCACTCGGGCTTGCGGCTGCCACCTCTGAGGTACGAAGTACCGGGAGATCTGGGGTGGTCCCGAGCCCACAACACTGGCTGGCTGGCTGGCAGTGCGTGCTGAGCACCCTTCCACACTGCCCAGGGCAGTCCTGGGAAAACCTCAGCAGGTGGCAGCCCCACTCAGGCCCATGTCTGTGTCAGGGTCCCCAGAGTGAGTCCATGGCCCCGGCCTGCTGGACAGCCCCCCTGGAGCCAGTAACCACCCCTGGCAAACCCTTTCTCTCCCCCCCCCCCCCCCCCCCCCCCGCAGGGCTCTGAACTCTGCATTCCCTCCCCACGGCCCCTCCATGGTGCTGGCTCCCTCCTTACTGCATGAACCTCGGACATCTTCAGCCCCTGCACGCCCTCTCCTCAAACCTGAAACTCCTCCTGGCTCCCACCCTCTGTCCTGCCTCGCAGGCTCCTGCCCGGGCTCCCAACACTCATGGGTGGGGTTACAGTCCGTGCCATGTTGCCACGTCCTGCTGGGCAGCCTATCACAGGGGCCTGGGAGTCACCTACACCTCTGCTCCCCTCTGCACTGCTCCCAGGGTCAGGCCTGTGCAGATGGGCAAGGGGGTTTCACCAGAGCCCCATCCAGTGCCAGCCTATTGGCACCACTAGCCGCAGGGCCCCCGATCTCTGTGCCATGTGCGCTCTGAAGCAGCCCCTGGCCAGCGCAGGCTGTGGGGAAGGGGAGGCATGCAGAAGAGGGAGACATGAAGAAGACGAGTTACCTGACAGATAACGTTATCATAGTAAGCCAATGCACGGGCATGAGGGGAGAGGTTACATGGGGTGTTGCAAAGTTTCCTTACATTTGGATGGGAGCCCTCGGCAATCGTGGACAGGGAAAAGTTATCATTGTGGAGCTCAGACGGCGTTCGGTACCTGCCAGCGGGGAGAGGAGACACAAATGGAGAGAGGTCAGCAGCCTGGTGATCAGTCGTACAGTCAATTGCTTGGCCACACTTCGGTTAGGAAATATACTCAAGAGACCAAATATCACACTGATTAGTATGGTACAGGGAAAAGGTTCTACATGATACGGGCCCTGGAAAAGCCGTCCCATGCAGCGACGTTCCATTCACCTTACGGCGAAGGCGGGCTGCCCAAAGCCACGCCCTGAAGCCAGCCTTTCATACCCTACTTGTTTACTAGGAAAAGGTACCGCATCCGTCATTCAGTCAGTCAGCTTTCGCCATGTTTGTGCTGGTAGCCTGGTGTGCCCCATGTATCCTGGGGGGGACGTACCCTTAGCTTTGTGTCGCACACGTACTTTACAGGTGCTATGGGGGATGAAAGCACCACCGTGGTCTGTGTGGGCAGCTCCTTTCCTGGTGTTCTGAAGACATAATCAGCTGTCCTGATACCGACAGTTTGCCTAGCCAGTCAAGCCAAGGCCTACCTCAGCCAATGCAAAGAATTATGGGATACTTAGCATCAATGTTCAGGATTATGACACAGGGGCCGGCCAGGTGGGCCTCCATAAGTACAATATGTATATTTAAATGCTTGGGATATAGATACTGTGGGAAGAATTATGAGGATAATACATATGTACATGCTAGCCAGTGGCTATTAGTCAACAGGCCCCACGAGCACAGTCACGACACAGCGAGGAGCACATGCCGAGCCAATCAACCCTCCCCTCCGACGCCCAGCTCCCACATCTTCCTGCCCTGGCCCTCCACCCATCTCACCCCCAGCACCTTCCCAGAGGCCTTTGCTTCATGCACGCTAGCTAGGACAGAGTGACAGCACCGTCCAGCGAGGAGGCGCCTCATGCCAGGGACACCCCCTAACAGCAGGGAGCGGGACAGGCAGCGCCGGAGATGGGGCCGTGCTAGTGCCGTCTCCTGGTGTCCCGTCCCCACACGCTGCCCACGCAGACCTTCGCCACGGTCACACTCACACATACTGGCCTGTGCACACAGCTACACTGGTATATGAACAAATGCATGCACACTCTCACACACTGGTGGATACACACACACACATACACTCATCTGCACCCTTACCTCTATTCCCATTTGCACACATTCATTCGCCTGGCACACTCCCAAGCCAGCCTGCATGCCCATATGCTCACCCCCCATCCTACATCAATTTGAACGCATCGCTGCACTTCCATGCACACACTAGTGTCCCCACACACGCTATGCCGCATGCACAGCTCCACCGATTAGACCAGGCGTGCACGTGCGTGCACCTATACCTGCTCATGGGCACTGTAACGGGTACACTGGCCCTTTAAGCCTAGAAAGGCCCAGAAGAACCCGTTCCAGGAACAATAGAACGAACAATGGCTCAGGAAATGGCGGAAGCTGGAGGAGAGGAAGCAGCCCCGGGGAATTAGTAGTGGGATGGGAAAACCCAGGACACCCTCCTTTTCAGGGCCCAGGACAGGGTGGGGCAGGCCAGCTGGAAGGAGATCTCGGCAGAAGGGCAGTAGATCTGTCACCTGCCTTCTCCCTCAGAACAGCGGGCGGTGGGCAGCAGGAGAAGGCAGGAAGGCCTAGCTCCGGCTAGAAAGGGCTGGGAGGGGGGTCGCTTTGTGCGGAGCAGACTGGGGCAGAAGAGCCAGAGCTGAGCGTGACCCTTCGTGTTGTGGCCTGCAAATTGTTTTGAATAGTTTCTGTGGGGGGGGTGGGGAGGGGAGCTGTGAGCCATGAGAAAGACTGTGGAGATCTTTAGGGGAAACAGAGGCAGGCTGCTGCAAAACTGCCTCTGGCCACAAGGCGGGGTACTCAACAGGCAGCTGCCCTGAGGTAGGCATTTGTCCCCCCACTGCACACTCGTCCATGGACACTGGTGTGCACCCCTCCCCCCCCAAGACACTAACACACTCTCTCCACGCCCTCACAAGCGTGCACACACCCCTCTCTGGTGCATACCCCTCTATGCACGTTGACACAGGTCAGGAGAAGCGGCCAGGATGAAGCTGCTGGACTGATGGCCAGCATCCTTCCCCCCCGCACCCCCCGGGTGACCTGAGGCCCAGGGGATGGTGACTGGTGGAATCTGTCCCTCCGGGTTTCCCCCAGAGGCTCCTGGCCCTGGGAATGGACAAAACACCATCTGCTGCTGCCAGGCTAAGAAGCCCCATGCAGAGCAGCAGCTGCTGAGGGCTTTGCAAAGCTCTTTCCCTCGCCTCCCTGGAGGAGGGGCGGAAGGGATGCCCGCTTTGTGGCTGTGCATTCAGGCAGGGCCCGGGGCCTGACTCGTTTGCATTCGTGCTGGTGAATGAGAGAAAAGTGCTGCAAGCATGTGCTGACCCGCAGGCTGGCCTCATGACCCCCTAGTCATTCAGCGGGAGAGTCCAAGGCAGTTCCCAGGCTGCCCAGGCATGGATCAGAGGGGCAGCAGCTAGGCACTGATCCCGGCAGCTGGGCTCCCTTAGAGCTTGGATTTAGATCTGAAAGGAGCAACTCCAATTTACAGAGCCTCTTTCATCCCAATGAGAATCCCAAGCCCTGAATGGACACCAGTCAGCCAGCCAGCTCCCTGCAGTGGGGAGAGGGGATACCGTTCCCCAGGGTCACCCACATTATGCCACCTCCACCCACCTCTGCATCAGTGCCTCATCCCAAAGGGCCGCAGAGGGTGGGTGCATCTAAGCATGGAGCCGAGGGCAGGCTGGCAAGCACGTGTGAGCTCGTGCCTTTTGGCTACTTTGTGGACAGCGTCAGGAACCCAGGGGCCTGGCCATCTCTGCTCATTAATAACCCTGGGTCCCACTGTGCAGGGGCTGGGGTGAGAACCCCGAGTGTCCTGGCTAAATTCAAATGGAAGAAATGTATATCCCGCTCCTCTTAATCTCCTCTTGTGTTTCAAGCCGAGAGTCAGCATGGCTGAGGGGTTAGCACACAAGACTACGGAGCTAGGAAATCGTGCGGATTAAACCTTGCTCTGAAAATGACCCTCTTCATAGCTTTAAGGTAAATCATGTCCCCTCAATGCCTCAGTTTCCCCATCTGTAAAATGGGAATAATCTTTAATGACCTCAGTGATGGGGGTTACAAAAATGGTTACTGCCTGTGAAGTGCTCTGAAGACGTGAAGAGTGCTAATGAACCGCCAAGGATTGTGATTCACTCGCTGCTGAATTCTTCACTGCCTGCGCTACACTGTTGTGCCATGTTGCTCTGCGCTGTTAACAGCTACTCGGCATCACCCCAGAGCTGGCTGCATTTCTGGGAGGGCTGAAGCAATTAACATGTCCTGTGCACTGCGGAGTTTGCTGGGCTCTTTGGGACGAAGAGCTAACGAAGTCTAGCCCTGGCGGAATGCGCGAGAAGAGCCTGCATGATCCTGCAGGGTGCACCCACCACGGAGGGAGAGGGCCCAATGAACAGGCTGCAGGGGCTGTGGGGCACCAGCTGGAACAATGGGATGAAATTAAGAAAGGGAAAAAATGAGGCCGAGTGTTAGGAGAGAGGCGTGACTGGCGAGACTGGGCTGTGGAATAGGCTCCCGGGGGAAGTCAGGTGAGCCCCCCATCGCTTGGGACATTCAAACCAGGCAGTGCAAAGCACTTCCTAATAAAGACACTAGGCACTTTACAAACATTAATTAACCACTCCTTAGGGAGCCCTCCTGCCTGGCCCAGGGGGATGGGAATCTAGCTGAGCTCAGGTTTCAGAGTAGCAGCCGTGTTAGTCTGTATCCGCAAAAAGAAAAGGAGGACTTGTGGCACCTTAGAGACTAACAGATTTATTAGCGCATAAGCTTTCGGGAGCTACAGCTCACTTCACAAGTACTCCTGTTCTTTTTTCTAGCTGAGCTCGTCCATTGCGTGCAGTGGGGATTCTATGAGCCTTTGCACTCCAGCACCGCGCTGCTTGGGGGTATAATCAGAGGTCGACAAAGCCAATAAATGGATGCTCATGGGATCGGGGGTGGGGGGGTGACTCCAGCAGCTGGCTCAGTTTGTTCCTCTCCAGTCTCTTCAGGGCAGAGAGTAACATGCATCTACAGTCTGGGCATGCAAAGGCAAAGCTCAGTTGGGTCTCTCTTGAGGAGCTGGGATCATTTTTGGGGAGGCTGTTTTCCTGCGCTCCAGAACTCACTGGGGCTGGGGAAGTGGTAAGGCTGCCCCATCCCTTTACCCTGCTAACACAAGCTGAGAGCCGCCCCTAACAGATGTATGGCTTGGCACACAGCCCTTTGCCCAAGAGACAAGCAAGCAAGCAACAATGGGAGTCAGGAACTCCTGGGTTCTAAGCCCAGTGACGACACAAACTGCTGCAGAAGTGTCTTTGCTGCCTTGTGCCTCAGTTTCTCCATCTTTAACATTGGGAATCATAGATCTTAAGGTCGGACGGGCTCATCTTTATCTCATCTCCTGCATAATTTAGACCAGAGAAGTTTAATAACTTCCAACTCCCATGGGGGCCATGAAGATTAATTAGTTAATGTTTATAAAGAATGTTAAATTATTAAAAATGTTGCAGGGTAACAGTGATGAATGACATTTCTATAAAGCCTTGCAGCTCAAGACTCCAAAGCGCCCACTCACTGAAATGCAGCCACCTCTGGGGTGGGCGGCATCAGCTGATGAACAGCACACAGCAACGCTATCCAACAGCCTGGCACGAGACGTGAAGAATACTTTCTCCAGTTAACACTGCCAGAGGATTTAGAGAGGCAGAATCTAATTATCTAGACTGGACTCTGACTAGGACACTGCGGGGGTCACACCCCAACTCTTCCAAAAAATGCCAAGGGATCTTCAATAGTCACAAATTGTCAGCACCTGTTTCATGGCTGATTCAAAAGATGGCACCTCCCGCAGCATAGCGCCCCCTAGCACCGACAGGGCATTGCTTCAGTACTGACAGCGGTAAGTGACCGCTTTTTGACTCACCCCCACCACTGCGGTTTCTCTGGGAGGTTTCCCACCCAGACTCTGTTTATTGGCAGAGATCTCAGCCTGCTGAGATGGTCACAAGCCCAAGCCAGAGGGAGTCAGAGACACCCCACGACCCCTCCTGCCTGATCCCAATGCCTTCCCTGCTGAGGCTGTTCACACTGAGGGGGAAGAGCCTGCTCCTGGGGCTCGCTTACTGCTACGCACGTCTGGGATTTCACCCAGGAAATTTACTAGCTGATGAGAATAACAGCGACGGACGAAACTGTTCCAGCTCTCCGGCCACACAGCCCTCTGCCCAGCGCGCCGGCTGCCTGCATAACTCACGGGCGCTGGCAGGGATTCCGCAGGGCTCTGGAGTGTGAAGCTGCGCCGGGCGGGAGCCCAATGCTGCATCTCATGGGGCTGTCCCATTACTCAGCACCACTACCAACCCAGCCACTGCCTCCTGCGCCGTGGGGAATTCCTTGGTGGGTGGATGAACGCATGTTGCATGGGGAAACAGTGCAAGGGCCTGCAGCTGGGACTGGGGTTCTGGGACGTTCCCTACACCCTGCTGTGCGACACCATTCCCGATAGACTCCTGATGGGACTGGGGCTCTGGGACGCTCCCGACACCCTGCTGTGCGACACCATTCTCGATAGACTCCTGATGGGACTGGGGCTCTGGGACGCTCCCGACACCCTGCTGTGTGACACCATTCCCGATAGACTCCTGATGGGACTGGGGCTCTGGGACGCTCCCTACACCCTGCTGCGGGACACCATTCCCGATAGACTCCTGATGGGACTGGGGCTCTGGGACGCTCCCGACACCCTGCTGTGCGACACCATTCTCGATAGACACCTGATGGGACTGGGGCTCTGGGACGTTCCCTACACCCTGCTGTGTGATACCATTCCCGATAGACTCCTGATGGGACTGGGGCTCTGGGACGCTCCCTACACCCTGAAGTGCGACACCATTCCCGATAGACACCTGATGGGACTGGGGCTCTGGGACGCTCCCTACACCCTGAAGTGCGACACCATTCCCGATAGACACCTGATGGGACTGGGGCTCTGGGACGCTCCCGACACCCTGCTGTGTGACACCATTCCCGATAGACTCCTGATGGGACTGGGGCTCTGGGACGCTCCCGACACTCTGCTGTGCGACACCATTCCCGATAGACTCCTGATGGGACTGGGGCTCTGGGACGCTCCCGACACTCTGCTGTGCGACACCATTCCCGATAGACTCCTGATGGGACTGGGGCTCTGGGACGCTCCCTACACCCTGCTGTGCGATACCATTCCCGATAGACTCCTGATGGGACTGGGGCACTGGGATGCTCCCTATACCCTGCTGTGTGACACCATTCCAGATAGACTCCTGATGGGATCGGGGCACTGGGACGCTCCCTATACCCTGCTGTGTGACACCATTCCAGATAGACTCCTGATGGGATCGGGGCACTGGGACGCTCCCTATATCCTGCTGTGTGACACCATTCCAGATAGACTCCTGATGGGACTGGGGCTCTGGGGACCTCCCTGCACCCTGCTGTGTGACACCATTTTGATGTTGCACTCCATATGTTTATGGAAATATGCTTATGAGTGTGAATATGATGTAACTGGAATATGCTTCATGCAAAAGGTCTCTTGTGAGGTATCATTACAAAGCTTATAATCTACTGAGTGTGTTCAACCTATTTGTATGAATGTATCATCCTTATATCTGAAGCTGGAAATATGAAGTATTACTCTGAGGTCCTATTGTAATTATGCAAAGTGTGGGCCATTAATGGTGGCTTGGAATCTTGATGGCTCCCGTTGACTAGGACAACTGGTTGAGAATGGGTTTATTTACCTGCAAGCCTGCCTGTGTACATGAGGTGGATAAAGAAGAATGAGGTCTTACAGTGACATGTGATCATGTCACATGATACTGGATTCCATCTTAAACCCGATGCTTTTCCATTCAGAAGGAGGGGTGGTGACCCAGAGAGATAAAAGATTCCCACCTTGGGCCAAAGCTATAAAAGGGGGTGGAATAGAACAAAGGGGGCTGCAGTCATGTGAAATCCCCTAGTTACCACCTGAGCTGGAACTAATAAGGACTGTACCAGGGGAAAGAATTGGGCCCAGACTAGGAAGGAGTCTAGTCTGTGAAAGAAGCTTACTGGAACATCTCTGACGGTGAGATTTTACCAGTAATCAGTTTCTTAATGTATTAGGCATAGACTTGCGTGTTTTTTTTTTATTTTGTTTGGTAACTTTCTTTGTTCTGTCTGTTATTACTTGAAAACACTTAGATCCTACTTTTTATACTTAATAAAATCACTTTTGTTTATTAACAAACCCAGAGTAAGTGATTAACACCTGGGGGAGCAAACAGCTGTGCATATCTCTCAGTGTTATAGAGGACGGACAATTTATGAGTTTACCCTGTATAAGCTTTATACAGAGTAAAACGGATTTATTTGGAGTTTGGATCCCATTGGGAGCTGGGTGTCTGGGTGCTGGAGATAGGTAACCTGCTGAGTGGCTTTCAGTTAAAGACTGCAGCTTTGGGGCCGTGGTTCAGACCTGGGTCTGTGTTGCAGCAGACTAGTGTGTCTGGCTCAACAAGGCAGGGTTCTGGAGTCCCAAGCTGGCAGGGAAAACAGGCTCAGAGGTAATTTCAGCACATCACATGACAGTCCCAAGGGGGTCTCTGTGACCAAACCTGTCAGAACCATTCCTGATAGACTTCTGCTGGGACTGGGGCTCTGGGGAGCTCCCTACACCCTGCTGTGCAACACCATTCCCGACAGTCCTGCTAGGGGAGTCTGCCAGTAACTGTGAGCTCCTCCTTCCTTCCAGTGACACCTGCTTGAAGGTTCAGAACTCTCTCTTTCCTCTCAAAGCTCCTTGACTCCAGTCCAGATGTAAGGACAGGATTTTATAATTGTACTATAAGAATTGAGGTAAACTTTGATTTCATTCTGCCAGCCACTCTTTTTGAATAACAGAAAGGAATGACTGTCTGAGACTGGGATCCTGTTTCCCATATGCATTACAATTAGGACCTGTTATAAAATTTAGTAAGTAAGAGACAGGATTTTGTATTGTATGATAAATAGATTAGAGAAATGTTGAAGGCCTGAGCCACAATGTAAACTGTTTTGAGATTTAGTGAAGTTTAATTTACAATCTATTCTGCTGAATATAAAATACTGCTGTCTTCTCTGTGAGAGATTGTTTGTGTGAATGAGGAATGCATGCATCAGGAAAAGATACGGTATGAAAGCCATTACAAATGTGCAGATGGTCAAGAAAAGTGAGAGACTTGGAAACACCAGGAGACAATCAGAAAACATCCATTGTATCCGATGCTAAACATGTTAGCAGCATTGACAACCTCAGAGGTGAGGCAGGCACCCCCGAAGGCAAGACAACAAATGGGAGATAACAATGGGAAGCCCGACAATAACCATCAAATGATAACAGCAGAAAACCCCAAGATTAACACCACTTAAGGACTAACGATTACAGTATGACATTGCAAAATGTGTGGACTCAAATGGGAATTTACAACTATAAAAATGGGGTGTTTTGCCATGGAACTCTGCGTTCAGTCCTGCCAAAACCTCGGAGTATCGGATCGCGACCAACAGAGCCCAGCTCCTCACTCATGTTCAATCTAACTGGCCATTAGATTGACTCGAGCTACAACAGACTGGTAACTATAAAAACATCAACTGGCAGGACTGTGTGCACGTTGTGTATGTGTGTGTGACTGAAAAAGCATAGGCTAACTGTTGTATTTTTAATAAATATGGCGTATTTGCCTTCTCTCTTATACAAGACCCCGTGTGCTTCTTATAACACAGATTAGGCTTTCCCAGCTCCAGCACCCCCTTAGCTGGGCTTAGTCAGCACACGCTGTGAGAGGCAGACGCAGGGCAGTGCCTTGCTCTCTGCTCACACTGATCCCTCGCTAGGAAAGGGGTTCCCAGGAGCACGGAAAGTACCAACACCCCAAGAGTTTCCAATGCAGCCCAAACACTGGCTGGCTGCAGGCTGTTCCAGGGGAGTCAGCCACAGGGCTCTGGCCGCATTCAAACCTCACATTTTGCCCCGGCCGTTTCAACAGGACAGTGTCATTCCTGTCCTAATCTGCGGCACAGTATTGCTGTGCCCTGTCCAACCGCGCCCCCGGCCTGCCAGTTGTCCCCCTGTGGCACAAGCTGCGTGTCTTTAGGGCTGCCATACTTTGGTGGTTGGGTTTAGTGTGCGGGTGCAGGGCGGTGCTGGTGGCCTGTGACATACCAGGGTCGGATGAGATGATCCGGTGGTCCCTTCTGGCCTCGGACTCTATAACTGTCTCTATAACTGCTGTGTCCCACCCCAGAGGTGGCTGCACTTCAACAGCAGGTGCATGGCATGTGGGGACCCTGCTGGATGAAAGGCATGTATACACACATGCCAGTCTTTTGCTCCACCGCTGTGGGTCAGGACGGACCCTGGGGACAACTGGGCCAAAGGTGGGAGCAGAGATGGCCTAAAAACAGCCAGCTTTCTTGTTCCACAGTGTCACCCCCCAGCTGGCAGGGCCAGGGGGCAGAAATGCCCCCTGGGGGTTGGCAGGCAGTCACTCCCCTTGGACAGCAGGTAGGTGCCCTTCCATTTTTCACTGGCATCCCATGGGCCGGTTGGCATGTGCTCAGGTACCCTCCCACTCCCCATGGGTTAGACAAGTGGATGCCCCTCTCCAGGTTAGCTGCATGTGCTCTCCCGATCAGCATACTCCCTGTAAGCTAGCAGATAGGTCATCTCCTGTGGGGCCCCAGGTGGGCATGGTACAAGCTGATTAGCACATGGACCCTCTCCTGTGAGCTGCCAGCTGGGCTCCTTCCCACTACCTCCCGCATCCTGCCAGCCCTCTCCCCATGCGGCTCTCTCCCTGCCCTCCCCGCCAGGCACCCTGCCCACTCCCCAGGCCGCTCACTTGGTCTTGCGCAGCTTGCTGTTCTCGGTCTTGAGCAGGTAGAGCTTCTTGGCGAAGAAGACAGTCATCATGAAGAGCAGCAGGACCACGAGTGCCGCCGAGCCCACGGCCACGCACATCACCTGGAAGTCGGTGATGATGGACTCGCAGCGAATCCCCTTGTGCCAGATGTAATCCTGGGTGTTGCACCTGCAACGGGACCCATGCCACCAGTTAGGGGCCAGCTCAGCAAAAGCCAGCAGGACATGCTGAGAGCTGGCTCAGCCTAGCGGGGGTGGGTAGGAAAGGGATTTGCAGGATAAGAGAGGGGCAGTCAAAGCAAAGAGGGGCAGTCAAAGCCAAAACCGCAGGGGGCTCCCTAGGCACCAGGTCACCAAGCAGGAGGGAAGAGTCCATCAGCCCACAGCACCCAGGGAGACGGAGACAAGCAGCTGAAGGATTTATAGGCCAGACAACGTGGCTGGCTGGGCTAAGCACAGAGATTACAAGTGGCTGAAGGCTGTGAACACCAAGGAGGGCGAGGGATTCTTCGGGGTGCTCCGCGGGGGTCTCCCCAGGAGGAAATAGGATTACACCAAGAAAAGGGGGACGGCGCCTGAGTATCAGGAAATGGTTCCTAATGGCGGGGCGGATGCCTGCAGAAGTGTTGCCTAGGGCAGTGGAGACGCCTTTTCATAGCCCCTAAGACCAGCTCAGAGGTGAGGCATGGTGGGAGGGAGTCATATGCTCGCTCCCCCCCTCCCCTATTTAACTGTTTGGCTTGTATTGAGCATGCTCACACAGACTGAGCATGCTCAGTAATATCTGCTGAAGCCACTGCCCTCACTGTGCCCTTACTTATGCCCCCTACACAAACACACACACACACACACACACACACGATCGGTAGGTGCAGGGCGTCTCTGGACCAGCTTGCTCCAACCCAGGTGTCTAAAGTCAGGCTTCTCCCTCCACAGTTCGGTCCCTGAAAGAAAGCTGATCACTGGAGTTAATGGGGGCTCTGGTTGCCAAGCCTACGTGCCTGGGTCTGGATGAAAATGCCTCACATTACCAGTGTCAGAACTGTTGGCTGAAGTCTCCTGGAGTGGGAGCCTTTCCTTGTGAGCCACTGATGTGCCGCTCTTTTGTGGCACTCCAGACAACTAATAAACACAACGCTCAATGCAATAAACCTCAGCATGCAGCTCGACGGCCTAGCGGCTTTCATGCCCAGTGGATCCCAGACAACATTGCAGGGTTAACCCATACACAGCCGGGGGGGCTACAAGCAAAGGATTTGGAAAATGAGGCCACAAGGTACCGGGAGGCTGTTCTAGATGGCCTGAGCTGCAGAGGAGAAGGCTCAGGAGTGGTACACAGCTGGTACTAGATGGACAGAGGGAGCCGGGGTAGCAGAGAGGGGACGTCAATGAAATCAGCTGGAGCAAGTCCTTGGAAGGATGTAGAATCAAGGAGGGCAGGGTGGAGCCGGGTCCTGGAATAAACAGGAGGCCGACGCGGAAGAGTTTAGCAATAATAAATAAAACTGTACCCTCCCCTAGCACCCTGTGAGGACCTCACAGCACTGTACAAACCTGCAGGAACTGAGCTCACCGCCCCGTGAGAGGTTAGCACCCCAACTGCACACAGAGGAAACGAGGCACACAGAAGTCGCATGGCTTGCCCCAGGGCACACAGCGAGCCTGTGCCAGAGCCTGGCAGAGAACCCAGACAGTCCTGCCTCCCCCGGAGAGGGGCCGGGGCAGCGCTCTTCTGTACATGCTTGCTGCACATGTCGGGGCCCAACGAGCTGGGAAAGCTGTGAGCAGTGGGGACAAAGGGGAGCTCTGGGGCAAGGGATCAAGGACAGCCCTGGAGAATGGACTGCAGGGGGTGCTCCTGCACTGGCCAAGGGAGATGGTCTAGGGCAGGGGTGGGCAAACATTTTTTGCCTGTGGGCCATATCGGGATACGGAAATTGTATGGTGGGCCATGAATGCTCACAAAATTGGGGGTTAAGCTATGGGAGGGGATGAGGGCTCTGGCTGGGGGTGCGGGCTCTGGGGTGGGGCCAGAAATGAGGGGTTCAGAGTGCAGGAGGGGGCTCCGGACTAGGGAAGGAGGTTGGGGTGCGGGGGAGGGGGCAGGCTCAGGGTAGGGGCTGGGGATGAGGGGGTTGGGGTGCAGGAGGATGCTCCAGCCTGGGGTTCGGTGGGCTGGAGGGGGATCTGGGCTGGGGCAGGAGGTTGGGGCACGGGAGGGGGTCGGGGTGCAGGCTCTAGGTGGCGCTTACCTCAAGCAGCTCCCAGAAGCAGCAGCATGTCCATCCTCCAGCTCCTACGCAGACGCGCGGCCAAGCAGCTCTGCGTGGAGCCATGGCATGTGTGGAATGGGGCAAGCCCCCGAGCCCGGTGGGAGCTTGAGGGCCAGATTACAAGGTCTGATGGGCCAGACGTGGCCTGTAGTTTGCCCATCCCTGCTCTAGGGGGCCCATCTCTAGCTTCTCTCCTCGGATCCAGTGGCCAGCAGAGGAGACGGAGGTTCAGATAGGGGAGAACTGAGGTGTGAACCTTAACAAGGCAACAACCGAGCAGGCAGGGGGACAGGGGCTGTCTGAGCACTTGTGGTGCTGTACCAGAAAGAGGATGTGCTGGGCTGGTCACAGAGCAGCCTGCTCCATGCTCGCCTGCTCTGTGCCCAGCTGTCTCCGGCAATCTCAAGCCGTGGCTGGCCCAAGCCCTCAGCTGCCTCATAGGTTCCCTTTGAGAAAGCCAGTCAGTCGCTAGAGCCGGTCACATCTCCTTGGGGCGTGGGGAAGGCAACATCCAAGGGCGACACAAGCTCTCCCCATCTAAGGAGCACCCCCCAGAATCCTGGCAGTGATGGGTGGGAATTTCTGCCCTGATTCCTTTGGGTACAGGGTCCCAAACCTATTCTGGACAAAGGGGAAAAGCAGCCCCACTGACTGGTGAAAGATAAATGTCTAACAGCACAGGAACATCATGCCGGCCAGGGGGCTGCAGTGAGGGGCTCAGCCAGGACACCAGAGTGCACCCAAGAGCAGCGTATCCCCACCCCACCGGAGGGCTCCCACGGTCCTGGACATGGGCTCTCACCTGTTCTGGAAACCATCTGTCTGTGCTGTGAGCATCTGGGCTAAAGGGCCACGTGTAGGCTGCTAGGGCCACCCGTGGGGTCCGATCTACCAGAGACAGTGTGCCTCAGATGGGACCTCCCCCCACGATCCCTGGACAGGTGAGCTCTGAGCACTGCAGGCGCCAGCCCCATACAAACAGGCTCTGGCTTTCAGACCCCCGGGCTGGCCACCTCAACTCCTGTAACCCTCTCCTGTCTATCCCCGCCACATCCCACCCCCAGTCTGTCCAGCACGCCACTGCTCCAGCCATGTGAATCCCTCCGTCTCTCTCCCAGCAGCTAACCAAGCTCCTTGTCCTCCCCTTCAAGGTCCTGCCATAATCCTGACCTCTCCCACTGCTCACTTTTACCTCCCTACCCCTACGCGCTTCCTTGTCCCATAGTCTTACCTTCCTCCCTTACCACTCCCTTGCTCTCCTTCTCCCACCCAGAGCTGCATGGCTTCCATCTCCCGGCCCCAAGCCCCCAGCCTCATCCTCCATGTGCCCACACTCCTGTCCTGTGTCTCTGCCCTAGTTGGATGATCAATGACTTGGGAGGGGGAATGTGTCTCTTTCTACGGCTTATGGGGACTGGTCTAGCTCAGGTAGAACACAGAATCACAGAATATCAGGGTTGGAAGGGACCTCAGGAGGTCATCTAGTCCAACCCCCTGCTCAAAGCAGGACCAACCCCAACTAAATCATCTCAGCCAGGGCTTTGTCAAGCCTGACCTTGAAAACCTCTAAGGAAGGAGATTCCACCATGGCCCTAGGTAACCCATTCCAGTGGTTCACCACCCTCCTAGTGAAAAAGTTTTTCCTAATATCCAACCTAAACCTCCCCCACTGCAACTTGAGACCATTGCTCCTTGTTCTGTCAGGGGTTTCAAAAGCCAGCTGGTAGGCGACCAGAGGAGCTAGCGAAAAGGGGAGGTTTGCAAGGGAGTTTAGACAGGGAGCGTGAGAGCCAGATACACCTAACAAATATTCTCTAAACTTGGATTAGTAATACCCCTCCACCCCCTGCCCCAAAAAGAAACAAATAAACCAAACAAACCCCTGCAAGAATAAAAATAACGCAGCAGAGTCCAGCAGCAGAGCGGGCGGTATCCAGTTTAGTGCACTGAATGCAGCACATACATTTACCTGCCTTGTGGGCAGGTGGCATATGTGGGCCTACAGTACTAGCAGCTCATGGCCCTCAGAGACCGAGGACGGGCTCTTGAGCCCAGAGCAGCTGAACCGGAGTAGCTAAGGGAGACAAAGAAGTACACAGAGGAGACTTTCCAGGGCACAGCAGAGTGGTTCCCCCCTGTCCGACAACCTCTGTGCTGCTGAGGAGGATGAAAGTCCTGGGGAAGGAGATCAACCACCTGGAGCGGAGGAAAATGAGCCCATAGTTGGAACTCTCCTTCCAGCTGACATCATGGTGTCCTCTCACACTTGGATACCCCCCTGGGGGAGGGGTCCCCAGTTACTAGGGGGATTTGATTATTAGAAATATAGAGAATTGGGTTTGTGACGACCGGGAGAACCGCATGATGAATTGCCTGCGGAGTGCGAAGATTGCAGACCTCTTAAGACATCTAGATAGACTTCTCTACAGTGCAGGGGAGCAGCCAGTGGTTGTGGTACATGTAGGTACCAATGACATGGGGAAGGACAGGAGAGAGGTCCTGGAGGCCAAATTTAGGCTGCTAGGTAAGAGATCAAAGACCAGGACCTCCATGGGAGCATTCTCTGAAATGCTCCCAGTTCCACGTGCAGGGCCAGTTAGACAGGCAGAACTGCAGGGTCTCAATGCGTACATGAGGTGATGGTGTTCGGCAGAGGGATTTAGGGTTATTAGGAACTGGGGAACCTTTTGGGAAAGGAGGAGTCTGTATAGGGAAAGTGGACTCCATCTAAATGGAACCAGACTGCTGGCATGTAAAATTAAAAAGGTCACAAAGGAATTTTTAAACTAAGGGCTGGGGAAAAGCCAACAGGTGTGGAGGAGCACATGGTTCGGACAGAGACACCCCTTAGGGGAGGATCTATTAATGGGGATTCCCTATATCCTAGTAAAGAGGAGAGGAAGGAAGTTGATAACATGCAAGTAGCAACTGAAGAGAAACAGTCAACAAAAGAGAGTCCTATTCAAATACATCACAAGAAGGCAGCCCACAAAATATTGATACACTTCATAAGCGCTTGTGGAAGACTAAGTACTAAAATGGGCGAACTAGAGTGCCTGGCATTAAATGAGGATATTGATATAACAGGCATCACAGAAACTTGGTGGAATGATGATAATCAATGGGACATGGTAATACCAGGATACACAATATATAGGAACTATGGCACTATGTGTTAAAGAAAGAATAGAGTAAAATATAGTAAAAATCTTAACTGAATTGAACTGTACCATAGAATCTCTATGGACAGAAATTCCATGCTTGAATAATAAGAGTATAGCACTAGGAATATACTACCAACCATCTGACTAGGATGGTGATTAGGAAATGCTCAGGGAGGTCAGAGAGGCTGCAAAAACAGAAATCTCAATAATAATGGGGGATTTCAACTGCACCCATATTGACTGGGTACATGTCACCTCAGGATGGGATGAAGAGATAAAATGTCTAGACACCATTAATGACTGCTTCTTGGCGCTAATCCTGGAACCCACAACGGGAGAGCCAATTCTTGATTTAGTCCTAAGTGGAGCACAGGATCTGATCCAAGGGGTGATGATAACTGAACCACTCAGTAACAGTGACCATAATATAATTAAAGTTAACATCCTTATACGTTAAATCATCCTTAATTAAATTTCCCCTTATTTGGGAAAAATACCAAAGAACCCCACCACAGTAGCATTTAACTTCAAAAAGGGGAACTGCACAAAAATGAGGAAGCTAGTTAAATGAAAATTAAAAGGAACAATCACAAGAGTGAAATGCCTGCAAGCTGCATGGAAACACCATAATAGAGGCTCAAATGAAATGTGTACCCAAAGTTAAAAAAAACGGAGGAGGACCAAAAAAATGCCACCATGGCTAAACAACACAGGAAAAGAGGTGCTCAGAGACAGAAAGACACCCTTTAAAAACTGGATGCCAAATCCCAGTCAGGAAAATAGAAAAGAGCACAACTCCGGCAAGTCAAGTGTAAAAGTATAATTTGGCAGGGCAAAAAAAATTTTATTTGAAGAGCAACTAACAGAAAACACAAAAACTAACTGCCAAAAAAAAAAAAAAAGGATATCAGAAGCAGGAAGCCTGCCAAACGATCAGTGGGACCCCTGGACACTCAAGGAGCACTCAAGGAAGACAAGGCAGCTGTAGAGAAGCAAAATGAATTCTTTGCATCAGTCTTCACTGCAGAGGAGGTGAGGGAGATTCCCTCACCTGAGCCATTCTATTTAGGTGACAAATCTGAGGACTGTCCCAGATTGAGATGTCAATAGAGGAGATTTTGGAACAAATTGATAAATTAATCAGTAATAAGTCACCAGGACCAGATGGTTTTCACCCAAGGGTTCTGAAGGAACTCAACTATGAAATTGCAGAACTACTAACCGTGGTATGTAACCTATTGCTTAAATCAGCTTCTGTATTGGAGACTGGAGGATAGCTAATGTGATGCTGAGTTTTAAAACAAGCTCCAGAGGCGATCCTGGCAATTACAGGCTAATAAGCCTAACTTCAATACCAGACAAACTGACTGAAACTAGTATCAGACACATGGATGAACACGATACGTTAAGGAAGAGTCAGCATGGTTTTTATAAAGGGAAATCATGCCTCACTCATGGGTATTGGAATTTTTGGAGGGGGTCAACAAACGTGAACAAGGGGGATCCAGTGGATATAGTGTACTTGACCTTTAGAAAGCCTTTGGCAAAGCCCCTCATCAAAGGCTCTTAAGCAAAGTAAGGAGTCATGGGGTAAGAGGGAAGGTCCTCTCATTAATAAATAACTAGTTAAAAGGTAGGAAACAAAGGGCAGGAATAAATGGTCAGTTATAAATGGAGAGAGGTAAATAGTGGTGTCCCCCAGTGGTCTATAGTGGGGTCAGGGCTGTTCAGCATATTCATAAATGATCTGGAAAAAGGGGTAAAGAGTGAGGTGGCAAAATTTGGAGATGATACAAAATTACTCAAGATAGTTAAGTCCAAATCTGACTGCAAAGAGTTACAAAGGGATCTCACAAAACTGGGTGATTTGGCAAGAAAATGGCAGATGAAACTGAATGTTGATAAATGCAAAGTAATGCACATTGGAAAATATAATCCCAACTATACATATAAAATGATGGGGTCTGAATTAGCTGTTACCATTCAACAAAGAGATCTTGGAGTCATTGTGGATAGTTCTCTGAAAACATCTGTTCAGTGTGCTGCGGTAGCCAAAAAAAGCTAACAGAATGTTAGGAAACATTAGGACAGGGATAGATAATAAAACAGAAAATATAATGCCCCTATATAAATCCATGGTACACCCACACTTTGAATACTGCATACAGTTCTGGTTGCCCCATCTCAAAAACGACCATATTAGAACTGGACAAAGGACAGAGAAGGGCAACAGAAATTATTAGGGGTCTGTAACAGTTTACATATGAAGAGAGATTAAAAGGACGGGGACTGGTCACTGTAAGAAAAGAGACTAAGGGGGGATATGACAGAGATCTATAAAATCATGGCTGTTGTGAAGAAAGTGACTAAGGACTAAGTGACTAAGGAAGTATTATTTAACCCTTCACATAACACCAGAACCAGGGATCACCCAATGAAACTAATAGACAGCAGCTTTAAAACAAACAAAAGGAAGTCCTTCTTCACACAACGCACGGTCACCCTGTAGAACTTGTTGCCAGGGCATGTTGTGAAGGCCAAAAGTATAACAGGGTTCAAATAAGAATTAGGTAAGTTCACAGAGGACAGGTCCACCAATGGCTATTAGCCAAGATGGTCAGGGACACAACTCCATGTTCTGGGCATCCCTAAACCTCTGACTGCCAGAAGCTGAGATTGGACAGCAGGGGATGAATCACTCGAAATTGCCCTATTCTGTTCATTCCCTCTGAAGTACCTGGCACTGGCCACTGTCAGAAGACTAGATGGATCTTTGGTCTGACCCAGGATGGCTGTTCTTATGTTCTTAAGTCCCATTGACTTCAATGGGGCTACTCGTGGACTAAGTCCGAACCCAGTCATCTGCACATGAACTGGTGGGGCTATTGAAATGGATACATTCATGATCAGGACCGTATGACTAGGTATCCTGTGAAAGCAAATAACTGGACTCAGAGACCCAGGAGATCCCATCCAGTCCTATGCTCCTAAACAAACTACCACCCCAGCATCCACATACACACCCACTCTTTGATCACAACAGGGAAGACCCCTGCTAATGACAACATACTATAGGATCCTACAGTAATAGTCCTAGGCTCTGTGTGACCCTCCTTGCAAGCTGCAGTGTCTGGGGCCAGACCTGTAGAATCCTAGACCATTGTTCTAGACGAGAGAAGCCGCTCCGGTACATGAGCCTCCAGGTCGGTTCTGCTATGGATCTGCAGCCGCTCTCCATCCCCAATGGAGCCTGGCCTTGGTCACGCAGTTTCTCCCCTTCGCTCTCACCTGGAACTGGAATCAGTTTGACTCCTCTGCTTAGGCGAAACAAACCCCTCTGGATGGGCCCCTGGGCTCTTCCAGCTCATTTTCTGCTTAAGCCTGTGGGGCCCGCCATGTGCTCCAGCATGTACACGCACACCCCTGCAGAGGGCGCCAGTGAGCTCTCTGCTTGCGCTGTGCAGAAAAGGGATTTCTGCCCATTGCATTTATGGTGTGTCCCACCAATATGGAGAACACTGTTTGGGCTCAGAGTAGCTGGAGGGTTTTTTGCGTTAGTTCTGGAGTCAGTACATAGGACCCAGAGGCTGCTTCCCACACTGGATTCTAACGAATCTACAGGGGGCGAGGGAGCTTGACTGAGATTCGGTGCCTTGTGTCTTCAATAAACCGAACAGAGCGTGGCTGAGCCATGTGCTGGTGTCAGGATCGGTCTGGAGGCCTTTTCGTTCCTCTACCGTAATAACCCCTCGCGTGCTCTCACAGGCTACAAGATCAGAGGTGTTCTATTATCGGCCTCAGCACCGTGTTTCACATGGGGCAGCTTTTCTGTGAATTACTGCCCTGATGCTAGGAAGGTTGACGGCAATTATATAGGTAAACAGCCAGGTTTGGGAACACAATGCAGTGGCTTTGGCGTTTGAGGTAGCAGGAGTTGTTTCTACCTGCAGTTATAACATGACACCAGCCTGGGCTGAAAAAATGCATTGCCCAGCCAGGGTTGCCACAGATAGGGCTGGGCTATGCTGCGGGCACAGCCTGTGGCTGAAGCCTAGGCAACTTCCTCCTGCATTACGTGTCTCCCCACACGCGTCAAACACCTCCCCATGGCTGTTGGGAGATCAGCTCTGCTGGGCCCCGTGCTTGTACGCCCCAGGTCACACTGCGGCAAACCTCTTCCCGCTCAGCCGCACGGGGACCAGTCGGACTCGCCTCTGATCTGGCGCTGGGGGAAGCTTTCCCCGGCAGGGATGCCCCTGCCACGCCCCAGGCACATGGCGCTATCCGTCCAGGGCCTCGCCTGGCCCTCGTTGGTAGCATCCGAGCCCCTCATGCTCGTTAGTGGATTTTCTCCTCACAGCCCCCCGGGAGGGAGGGGAGCATCATCCCCACTTCACATGGAGCTGAGGCCCAGGAAGTGACTTGACCAAGGTCACGCAGGGAGTCTCTGGCTGAACAGGAATTGAACCCTGGCTCCCCAGGCCCCGTCTGGCTCCCAATCCACTAGGCTGTCCTTCCGCCTCGGAAAGCGCTGTGCTGGATGAGGGCATGCCCGGCCTCTCCCCGAGACCCACCCCTGATAAATCACAAACCCCTAAGGCAGAGGCTGCATGTGCAGTCAGGCAGTGACCCAGCGCGCCAGCCCAGGCTGGGGTCCAACCATGTCCACGCAGGGCAGTGACAAACACGTGAGCCCGGGACAGGGGCCAATCATGTCGGGACAGGGGCCAATCACGTCCACCCAGGGCAGAGACCCAGCACTTCTGCCCAGGACAGGGTCCACTCACATTCGGCAGATAAGGTTCCATTCTCTTTGTCTCTAAATTCATATACAATGGGGCCTCTCACGTCTGCACACAGGGCACATGTACATTGTGTGCATCATACAACACACACTTGTCCTCCCCATGTGCACCAGGTACATGTACATTACACACATGTCCTCCTCCTAGTGCACATGGGGTATGTGCCATTTGTATACGTGGCCTTCCCTTGGGCACATGGGGTACATACTGAACGTTACACACATGGCCTCCCCCTTAGCACATGGGACATATGCCATATGTTACATATGTGGCTGTGCACATGGCATACATTACACACGTGGCTGCCCCCTGTGCACATGGGGTACATGGCATACATTACACACGTGGCTGACCCCTGTGCTCACGGGGTACATGGCATACAATACACATGTGGCCTCCCCCTGTGCACATGGGGTACATGTCGTATATTACATGCATGGTCTCCTCCTGTGCACACAGGGAATATGGCAGTGGCCCATCAACGGCCAGCCCTGGCTTTCCTGCAGCACAATCTGCCAGTGCCGATTAGCGACACGGGAGCATCGCAGTGTGCGTCTCAACAGAGCAGCACTGACCTAATTCCTGCCCCGCTAAGCCCAGGCAGCGCTGTGGGGGCAGGGAGGAATTGGAAAACCCTTTCCCCTCGCCATCCTTGCCCTGCCGGCACTCAAGGACCTGGCCTGCCCTCTTGATTACTAATGGCACCCAGGCAGCAACAGACCCGGCTGCCCCAGCCACAGGGGGCTGGGCCAGGATCCACGCTCCTGGAGGGCTGCTGTGGGAGCGGCAAAGGGAGCAGAGGAGCTCTGGGGCTTGGTACTCACCAGCTCCTCCCTGGCGTCACCCAGAGTTCAGCTCAGTCCCCAAGCGAGCGTCGTCCCTGGGGCCTGAGCGGGGAGCATGAGGGGGCGGAAAAGGGCAGTCGCCAGCAGGCGTGTCTCCTTCCATTGCTGCTCCTTCCGGCTGATGCAGCCTGACGGGCGAGAGGGGCCTTCTTCTGCCCCATCCCCCGGCCATACACTCAGGTCCCCGGAGGAATGGGACTGCAGAGGCCACGGAGAAGCAAAGATAGGGTGGGGAACAGGGAGAAGGAACCCCCTGGAGCCGGCTAGCAGAGCTGGGTGGATATCAGCAGTCGTGAGGTCGGGGAAAGAGGGAGTCGTGTGGTTATCGGATGTGAGGGGACCTGGAGCAGCCACACACCCTGCTCTGAGAGGTCAGGAGCTGTCTGCAGGTAGCATGTCACCCCGAACAGCCCTGCTGCCTCCGGCACCACCGCTCGCTGGCCAGTCGCACCAAGCCCCTGGCTGGCGGGGCTCCAGCGGCTCACCCAGAGAGGCTCGGGGAGACTCCTGCCCACATGGGTGACTCCGGAACGCCAGGAGCCAAGCAGGGAAGGGAAAGGAAATTCCTCCCAGCCAGGTGCTGCAGAACGTCTGCAACGGGTACGCCCGGAAAACACTAATTGTCGTCCTGCTGCTGACTGCAGATAAGAGCTGATCCCCTTCAAACCAGACCTGAAAGGGAAGCTCTAAGACAGGGGAAGGGGGAGAAAGGAAAGGCAGGGGGCAAGAGACAGAAAGGGAGGGGAAAGTGAAAGAGACAGAGATAGAGGGAGCTAAATGAGTGCTGTTAAGGATTATGATTGACAGCTTCATTCGCTTTTGCCCTAGATCTGTGGTGCTCAGATAATACAGTGATTGGTGCTAATACAAAAAGGACAGACAGAGTGGGAGGGGCTGGGCAGACGGACGGACAGACAGACCAATAGGGTTTACATGGCACAATACCAATTCCTCCTGGGTATTCCCGAAGCCCGGACAGAAAACCAATTTCCCCTGCACTCAGGCACATCCACTAAGCACCTGCTGCTGTGGCAGCCCCATGGTAGCTGCTGTAACGAACCCGCTTCTGAAGGCAGAGATTGGCCTGGCCGTGAGCAAAATGCCCAAAGAGGGGTAACTAGCAGGCAGGGCAGTGCAGCGGGCTGTGATACTGTTCATGAGGTCGGGATGTGGCTCTGCCCCTCAGGGGTCCTGGGTCACCCCAATCCTGTGGCTAGGAGGCTTTATCACCCCCCCACCACCACTCAAAGACACCTCCATATTTCTTCCCAGGATTATGACAGATGATCTGCTACATCCAGAGACACCAGGGGGCCAGCGTGCTTCTACCCAGAGAGCCCAATGCAAACACCACTGTGGATGCAGGCTCCCCATGTCTGGGGGAGAGAGAGAGAGGGGCTCAAGGTGGTCCAATAGGGGATTTCTCTGGGGTGCCCACCATTGGACGTCTCACGAGGACTCCGAACTAAGCAATAAACACCCTAGCTGGGCAGAGACAGCCAGGGAACCTCCATCTTGCCCACCGGCCAGAGCACATGCAGTCCCTGTCCTAGGGAGTTTAGACCCAGCAGGATCTGACAGAAAGAGCCCTGCCCAGCTCAGCCTCTCTGCAGGACAGTTGGGAAGAGAGAGTTTCTCAGATAAGCAGGTCCCACACAGTTCACTCGAAAATCAAGATGGGCACAAAGGTCAGCGCCAGGTCTGAGCTCCCCCAGGGCTCGGGGGGGTCTAGATCCAGAATTTGGGCCCAGCCCCGTCTCCGAGTTTAGAGACAAAAGCTAGCCCTGCAAATGGAGCCATGACTGAGCTGGTGGTCGGCACGCAACCAGAGCCTGGGTGCTGTGTGCTGGCTGGGGGGCCCCCGATTGAGCAGGATGCCAGCTGAATTGTACTCTGGCTCTGCTGTCCAGGTGGCTCTCAAGGGCAGTCCTGGGATAGACATGTAACCCTATTCATATAACTAGGAGTCAATAAGGGGCGACGGGAATCAAAGGGAAATAAAAATCAGCTCACACCCAGCTGTGGAGGAGCCCCTGCAGGGGAGCAGGAGAAGCCCCATCACTCGAGTCCTTTCAGACAGGACAGGACACAACATGAGAGAAGAGAGGGAATGGTCCTGTATTGGCACCAGGGAGCGGGGCTGGATGGTCTATTAATTGGGATCTTCCAGCAGCTATAACTGTACCATGCACTCTGCAACCTGGGCACAGCGCGCTGCAGTGCATCTCCTCAGCAGCCTGCGCTCCTGCGAGCACATCACACCCAGGCTAGGCTAGGCAAGTGGGATAGGGTGGTGGGCTTGGGGGAACATTGGTCGACCTTCTATTGGGAAAGGGGGCTGCATAGTTTGGAGGCCTCCCCACAATAGAAGGGGAACCAATCTCCTGGGGGACAGGCTGGCTAGAGTAGTCAGGAGAGGGTTAAACTAATAACAAAAGGGGAGGGGAAGAAGAGGGAAGATCTGGGCACTCAGCACAAAATGGAGATGTTGAGAACAAAATTAATCAAGGAGCAAAGAAGACAAAATTCCTGAATTGCCTGTACACCAATGCTAGGAGCCTGCTAACGAACACTAGGAATTGGAATTGCTCATTTATGAGCATCAATTTGATCCAGTTGGTATCGCTGAAACCTGGTGGGAAGATTCACATGCCTGGAATGTTAAAATCAATGGTTATACCCTATTTTGTAAGGATCGAGTGGGCAGAAGGGGAGGGGGAATGGCACTCTATGTTAAAAACGGCATTACCGGTTTCCAAGTCACTGACAACTAGGAAGAAATTATCTTGAATGTTTATGGATCAACATCCTAACAAATCACGCTCAAGGTGGGGTATTAGTGTCGGCTACAGACCATCAAATCGCAGCAGGGAACAAGATGACCGGATCTGTAAACACCAGTCTATGTTGTCTAAAAGCTGTGTGATCAAGGGAGACTTCAATTTGAGTGCAACAGGCTGTGTTGAGTGCAAAACATCCTTGGAATGTCTTAATATTATAGATGACAATTCCCTAACTCAAAAAGAGTTGCGTCCAACACAGGGAAATTCGATATTGGACCTCATCTTGACAGATAAAGAGGAACAGATCACAGAACTAAAAATTCATGGTGGCTTAGGTACAAGTGATCACAACTTGGTCACATTTATAATGCGCAAACAGAATAAAGTCCAAACCAGTGACATATACACACGTGGGGCTTCAAAAGGGCCAATGTCACAACGCCGAAAACAATCATGAGCCATATCAGCTGGGAGGAAGAATGTAATCAGCAAAGTGTGAACGATAATTGGGAATGGTTTGAGAACACTTTACGAGATGCCCAAAAAGCCACAAGCCCACAACAGAGGACGAAAGACATATTGGCTAAAAAGCCGACCTGACATAGAGGGGAAGTAAAAGCAGTTTTTAAATCAAGACTGGAGGGTTTTCTAAAGATCTGCTCTAGGAATTATTCTGGGGGAGTTCGCTGGCCTGTAGCATACAGGAGGTCAGACTCAATGATCACAGTAGTTCCTTTTGGCCTTGGAATGTATGAATCTATGAACCTGTCCTATACACACCGTACTGGCTCCCCACAGAACCTTGAGCCTAGATCAGTCTTGATCCTTATCTTCAAAGAGCTCCCTTGCCTGGGCCCAGCATATCTAAAAGAGCCTAAAGCACTGGGCTTTCGGGCCATGGTCAACAGCTCTGC
This sequence comes from Chelonia mydas, assembly GCF_015237465.2. Taxonomy (NCBI): domain Eukaryota; kingdom Metazoa; phylum Chordata; order Testudines; family Cheloniidae; genus Chelonia; species Chelonia mydas. The sequence goes on from NC_057850.1 coordinate 258,555,449, forward strand.
TCCTCAGGCACCTAATGGGCTCAGATCATCTGTGTGAGAGACAGAGCGCATGCCAGGGCTGGGCCGAGCATGTGGAACCAACTAAGGGCCACCACAAACCTTCTCGCAGCAAGGTAAGCAGCCAGTCGCCGTGCTCTGACCAGTCCTTCTCTATATAAACACAGAGCAGCGTGACACCATCCTGCCAAAACACTCCACGGCATGCACAATTCTCTGCTGCAGGAGAGGATGAGAGAGAGCAAACCACACAGGACAGGTTTCAGAGTAGCAGCCATGTTAGTCTGTATTCGCAAAAAATTGTGGCACCTAGAGACTAACCAATTTATTTGAGCATAAGCTTTCGTGAGCTACAGCTCACTTCATCGGACAGAGGTTGGTCACGTCGCTTACTGCCCCACTGGAAAGAGCTCGGAGGCTATGGTGCTGAACGTGGAATAAGGAAGAGAAGACACCTGAAACTTCCCTCAAAGGAAGCCCTTATCTAACACCACCAGTGAGCTGGGACAGCAGCCCCGCTAACTCATGACTCTGCCCACCCATGGACCCCCCGGACAACCCACTCCACGGAGAGCCCAACAGAAATGTAACACAAGAGCACTTCCACTGGGCTGTTCTATCACCTAAGCTCCCCTCCTGCGGGGAGCAGAACCATGCTAGCTGCCGCCCTGGGAGGGGCCTGTAATGGCAGCTCCCAGTGCATTCATCACCACGCAACGGGGCAGTACACAGCACTTCATTGCATTGCACTCATGAGATGGGAGGCACGGTGCATTCAGCAAGAACAAATCAAATGCAAAAACTCACTGGAAATTAAATAAATCATCTGCAACTTCGCCCCTGCAGGTCCCCTGCAACGGCTGCACCTCAGAGGACATCCCCTCCTTTCACCGCAGTGATTACATCTCCCTTCTCTTTGCCCCCCTCTACCCTAATCTCCACACTCCAGCCTCAAAGGGTCAGAACTTCCATCACAATGGGAACATATCAACATACGCAGGCGGTGGGGTTCAGATCTCACAAGTTGCACTTGTGTGGTCAAAGGCAATGGAGTTACTCCAGATTTACGCGAGAGTCCCTAAGGGGAAGGATGGCCCAGTGGTTAGGACCCTAGTCTAAGACTTGAGAAACTGGCATTCCATTCCCTGCTCTGAAACAGCTTTCCAGTGTCTCCTTGGCCAAGGCACTTAACCACTCTGTGTCTCAGTTTCCCATCTGTACAATGGGGGTAACAGCACTGCCCTACCTCGCAGGGGGGGTTGTGAGACTGGGAGATGTTCAGGCACGCTGGTAATGGCTACCTTAGGTAGCGAGCAGAAGCAGGCTCAAGCATGCTCAGATAACAACAGGAATTAAAACCTTTCATATATTTTCTCCCATCAAATGCCACCTGCCTTTCTATGCCATGGTCTCTACATTCCTCGGAGAGAATATTAACTGGAGGGTGCCATGCTGGTCCCAATCAGGCCTCATTTTTGCTGGGGCCTCTTCCCTCTCTCAATGTTTGATCGACCTGTTTAAGCCAGGGCTGAGGGTTCAAGCCTCCCAACACGATCTACCTCTCTGAGATCGCAGGAGGGTGACGGCAATCGACGGGAGCTTGCTTCTGGGGGAAACACTTGCTATAATTTAATAAACCGGAGCTCTGCATACTTAAAATATAGTAGGGCGAAAACTGCCCATGCAGCCTCCCAGTTTGGTCCAGCATGTCTTGAGCATTTTGGTCCAAAATCTAGAGAACTGGAGACACCAATCTCTTCTCCTCTGCACACCTAGAACTGCCTCTTCCCATCTCTCCCCACCTCCCTTCAAATCTCAGCTGAAAACACTTCCATTCTCCCCGAACTTGGCCTTTTAAACACACACCCTCCCCGATCATAACCTGACTGCATGGTCTGCCGCTGCCCAAGGTGATTCTGGGAGGCATTCAGGGGACGCGGTTTGCGTGGGAGAACCTCCCCAGGGAATACAGTTGCATGGCAAGTTTCGGACCTCCCGCCACACTAGCCCCTTTCAGGCCTGGCCCAGGCACCTCCTCGCAGCCCAGGCCTGGTGCTTACCTGCAGAAAGCGCCCAGGCCCTCCACGAGGTAGCAGTGGCCCCCGTTGTGGCAATAGCTGGGGAAGATGTCGCACACGGACTTGCAGGAGTTGTTATGCCTGACATAGCCACTCCTGCACTCGGTGCCGTTCTCGCCGCCGGGTCCCGCTGCCATGGCCGATTGGCTCAGGTCCCTGCTGGTCTCTGCCGGGCGAGGTCTGGAGGTGGCGCTACCCCCAGAGACAACGAAGGTCTGCAGCGGGGGGATGACATAGCGGCGGCTGGTGGACTCAGCCTCCTGCACCGTGGTCTGGATCTTGGGGGTGGCCGGGGTGGGCAGCTTGGAATTATTCTCATCCTCCAGGTCCCTGGCCAGCCCACCACCCCCATCCTCCTCCTCTTCCTCCTCGTCCAGCTCATCATCTTCACCATCCTCATCCCCGTCCGTGTAGAAGGAGGTGGTGGGGTAGAAGTCCGACTCGTCGAAGGGAGTGAAGTCGTCGTAGAGCTCATGAATGGCCCAGGACGTCGTCTTGTCATCCGGTTTCCTCTTGGGGGAGTCTGCTCCTCCGGGGCCCATGGCAGGGAAATCCTCCAGGCCCCCACCCCTGCCTTGGCTCTCCCCATCAAAGAGGTCGTAGTAGTCGATGTCAATGATCTCGGAGACCGACTGATCCGAGGGAGGCTCAGAGGTCTTGAGAACGTCGACAGGGGGTGTGACGGCCAACTGCAGCCCCGGGGACACCTCGGTAGTGAGCCAGGTTAGATCGGTGTGGCCCAGAGCCCCCTGGGCTGGGGAGCTGCTGGACGACACTAGCCACAGCTCCAGGGGCTCCTCCTTCTGGGCAGAGTCCTGTGCTAGTCCTGTGCTGCTCAGAGTCTGGGTGCCCAGCTCAGGGGCACGGCCATCCGGGGTGGGGGGCTGCAGCACCACTTCCCTGAAGGCCTCCAGCAGCAGCTCCTTCTCGGCTGAATCAGAGCTGAGGCCTGGTCCTGCCGACGAGCTGGCTGCACCCGCCATCTCCATGGGGACCTGGTCGGCGGACGGGGTGACCGTGAGCTCCACGAAAGCTCCCGGGTTCCACATGCCACCTGGAGAGGCCCTGGCAGGCTGGTCTCCGCTCCCGGCCTCCTCCTGGCTCTCAGGGACAGGGGCGGAGCTCTCCGGCGCTCCCTTTGTGTCACTTAATGCCAAAACAATGGCCTCCCCGTTAACAGACCAAGCCACACTAGTCACGGCTGACGAGGCTTCCATGGCCCCCTCATTGTCCTTAGCCAACAAAGGCTTCGGGGGCCAGGCACTCTGGCTGTCAACCCCCCCGGGGCATCCCAAACAGAGCGATGGTTCATTGTTCTCCTCGCTAATCCCGCCGGGATAATACCGTACAGAGATCCCTGCTCCAGCAAGGCCGCTGACTTGGTCGGCGGAAGCTGCAGCAGCTGTGCCTATGCCTTCTGCTGCCAGCCCTGGGAGATCAGCAGGTGTCTGTCTCCAGGATTCCTTCACTCTGGCTGCCTCCGAGGGCTCCACTGTGTAGCTATTTTCCCCTGCCGCAGTGACATTTCTCAGGAGCTCTCCGCTCTTGGGGTCCTGTTCCCTTCCACGGTCTGGGGGTGACGGGGGGCCCTCCCAGCCAGCCCCCGGCGCATCCGTGGCGTTCTGGCGCTCTGGGTGCCTTTTGGACGCTAGAGGTTACACAGGAAAGAAAAAACGTCAGTGCTTTAAAGCCGGGTCTGCAAATCACACGGAGGAACACGCCGCTCTGCGTGTGTTTGTGCTCCGCACCTCTGGACCAGCACCTCTGCATGCCCAAAGGGCACCCACCGGCCACCCAGATAAATGTTCATGGCGTCATTCTGAAACAAACCATTGTTTTCATAACAACAGACACCCCAGTAAAAATAGTGTCTGCATTTGCTAAATTAAGCCCTCGTCTGCGCTCAGTCTCTCTCCTACACTCCCCACTCACACACACGCTCTCTCTCTTTGATTCATGGTTTCCCCCCCCCACATTTCAAGCGTAGTAAAGCAGCATCCGCTGCAGGGAATAAAACGGGAAAGTTTGTCCCCATTTCCATCCCCTCCCGGCTCTGGCTTCATTATTCCATTCTTGTCTGGGCGTTCCCCCCAGTCTAACCCAAATCCCTGCCAGTGTCCCTCTAACCTTGCTGAACGGGAGATCCTCTCTCTGCACATGCAGCTGATAGGAACTGGGGGAGTGGGTGTATGTTGGTGGGGTTACCCCAGCATGTGAACCTTTGCAGGACGGGTGAAAGCAGGCAGCAGTCTAATCTCTGCCCGCCTGGCTGTTATCTAGTCCGTGGTCATCATACGGACCGTTCATGCCTTTTATGCAGCCACTACTGAAAAATATACAATTATGATGGTTTTCCTCACTCCGTTTTCACTGGGGGGAGGGAACAGAAGGGGCTTTCTTATTATTTCCCAAGGCTGAAGTGCCCCTGCAACCGAATGGCCCTGGTCACGGAGACATGAGCTGTCTCACAGATTCTAAAGGCAGAATGGACCACCTTGATCATCCAGCCCACCCCCCTGCCCGCAACATAGTGCCGGGCACAGAACTTCCCCCAAATCAGTCCTAGAGCCCCTCTTCGAGGAAAAAAACATCCCATCATGGGTGATGGAGGCTCCACCATGACCCTGGGGAAATGGCTCCACTGGGATGGGGCTCTGATTGAGTGTCTTGCTGCGCTTAAAAAGAAAAAAAATATCCCTCCAAAATAAACCACGGCCCTGATTCTTTTTTTTTTTTTTTTTTTTTTGGGGGGGGGGGGCAGGGGGAGAAGGTAAGAGGGGCTTCAGGACATAAATGCGTCCCAGTACAGACCCAATTTCCCTCCACCGCATTGCATTCCCCCCACACACACCACATCCTACAGGTCACACATGCACCGTGGCCGAGAGGGGGGAGCCCCACATTCTTCCACACACACATATCATGCCAGAGAGGGGAGGGACCCCCCATCATGGCCGGGGGATGCCCCCCCACATACATCATGGCTGAGGGGGGAGGGACCCCCCAGATTCTTACAAACACACACACGCATCATGGACGAGGGAGGAGGGACCCCCCCATCATGGCCAGGGGGGAAAGGGGATGTCCCCCCCACATTCTTTCACCCCCCCATTTTTACAATACAAAACACTCATGTTTGCAATCTCGTCTCCATGTCTGGGGGCTCCCCCCCCCCGGCGGACCCCCCCTCTGTTTTCAATCCCCCCCCCCCCCCGCTCGGCGTGGCTGTGTGGCATCCCTGCACGGAGCGAGGCTGAGGACGGGGAAGGGGGGGGATCCCCGCGAAAGGAAACGCACCCCCCAGCCCCCCGCGGGGACCTACCGGGAGCGGCCCCCGGGCTGGCCGCGAGGAGCAGGGCGAGAGCCAGCAGCAGGGCAGGTCTCCGGCGGGGACCCCCGGCGGCACCGGCAGCGCTGCCCATTGTGGCATTGGCGAAATCGTCCCCCCCGCCGCCGCTTCTCCGCCCGCCCCGACGGCGCCTGGCTCAGCCCCCGACGCGCTGCAGCCGCATGGCCCGGCGCTGGCTGGGTGCGTGGGGGCGGCCGGCGGCTCCCCGCCTCGCCCTGCTCCGGCGCCCGGCTGCACTGGCGGAGCCCAGCCCGCTGCACCGCCCCGGGCTCCCGGCGCCCGCACGTAAATGCTGACGCCCGATGGGCTGCTGGCGGGGCGGGGAGAGGGGGATGCGGCCGGCACGGCCCCTGCCTCCCCCTTCCCCGCCCTGATCCGTGCGGGCTGCAGATCCCCCGCCCCCCGGGCCTCCGGCTGCCCCGGGCCCGCTCCCCGGCACTGGGGGGGTCTGTCTGCCTCAGCCTGTCTGTCTGCACCCGCCTCTCCTGCCCGCGGGTGAGCGGGGAGCTCTGCCCAGAGACACCCCACCGGGGGCGGGGGCGGGGGCAGAACCGGACCCGAAAGCTCCAGGCAGAGGGCACTGCCCAGCCTCCGCCAGCCGGGACAGGGCTCGGCCTGCTTGGGGCGCATCGCACCCAGAGAGAGAACACGGCCGGGGCACAAGCACGGGGAGACAGAGGTGGGGGGTGCTGGCTGGAAGGGGTTTCCATCACATACAGGGTTCGCCGTTCGGTTCAATGGCTCTCCGCATCCCCACTGTATACATTGTTCCAGCGCCCCTGCCCAGAGGTTGGAAGGATGGATGTGGGGTGTACCGGGATGGATGCAGAGGGTGTGTGGTGATTAGACAGATAGATTAGATTAGATGATGGTGTATGTGGATGGGTGGGTGGATGGATGCAGGGGGTGGATGGAGATAGAGGGAGAGCTGGTGTATGTGGATGGGTGGGTGGGTGGATGCAGGGGGTGGATGGAGATAGCGAGAGAGCTGGTGTATGTGGATGGGTGGGTGGATGGATGCAGGGGGTGGATAGAGATAGCGAGATCCTGGTGTATGTGGATGGGTGGGTGGATGGATGCAGGGGGCGGATGGAGATAGAGGGAGAGCTGGTGTATGTGGATGGGTGGGTGGATGGATGCAGGGGGTGGATGGAGATAGAGGGAGAGCTGGTGTATGTGGATGGGTGGGTGGATGGATGCAGGGGGTGGATGGAGATAGAGGGAGAGCTGGTGTATGTGGATGGGTGGGTGGATGGATGCAGGGGGTGGATGGAGATAGAGGGAGAGCTGGTGTATGTGGATGGGTGGGTGGGTGGATGCAGGGGGTGGATGGAGATAGAGAGATAGCTGGTGTATGTGGATGGGTGGGTGGATGGATGCAGGCGGTGGATAGAGATAGCGAGATCCTGGTGTATGTGGATGGGTGGGTGGATGGATGCAGGGGGTGGATGGAGATAGAGAGAGAGCTGGTGTATGTGGATGGGTGGGTGAATGGATGCAGGGGGTGGATGGAGATAGCGAGAGAGCTGGTGTATGTGGATGGGTGGGTGAATGGATGCAGGGGGCGGATGGAGATAGAGAGAGAGCTGGTGTATGTGGATGGGTGGGTGGATGGATGCAGGGGGCGGATGGAGATAGAGAGAGAGCTGGTGTATGTGGATGGGTGGGTGGATGGATGCAGGGGGCGGATGGAGATAGAGAGCTGGTGTATGTGGATGGGTGGGTGGATGGATGCAGGGGGTGGATGGAGATAGCGAGAGAGCTGGTGTATGTGGATGGGTGGGTGGGTGGATGCAGGGGGTGGATGGAGATAGAGAGCTGGTGTATGTGGATGGGTGGGTGGATGGATGCAGGGGGTGGATGGAGATAGAGAGATAGCTGGTGTATGTGGATGGGTGGGTGGGTGGATGCAGGGGGTGGATGGAGATAGAGAGAGAGCTGGTGTATGTGGATGGGTGGGTGGATGGATGCAGGGGGTGGATGGAGATAGAGAGCTGGTGTATGTGGATGGGTGGGTGGATGGATGCAGGGGGTGGATGGAGATAGCGAGAGAGCTGGTGTATGTGGATGGGTGGGTGGATGGATGCAGGGGGTGGATGGAGATAGAGGGAGAGCTGGTGTATGTGGATGGGTGGGTGGATGGATGCAGGGGGTGGATGGAGATAGAGGGAGAGCTGGTGTATGTGGATGGGTGGGTGGATGGATGCAGGGGGTGGATGGAGATAGAGAGCTGGTGTATGTGGATGGATGGGTGGGTGGATGCAGGGGGTGGATGGAGATAGAGAGAGAGCTGGTGTATGTGGATGGGTGGATGGATGTATGCAGGGGGTGGATGGAGATAGAGAGAGAGCTGGTGTATGTGGATGGGTGGTTGGATGGATGCAGGGGGTGGATGCAGATAGAGAGCTGGTGTATGTGGATGGGTGGGTGGATGGATGCAGGGGGTGGATGGAGATAGAGAGCTGGTGTATGTGGATGGGTGGGTGGATGGATGCAGGGGGTGGATGGAGATAGAGAGCTGGTGTATGTGGATGGGTGGGTGGGTGGATGCAGGGGGTGGGTGGAGATAGAGAGAGAGATTGTCTGTCTGTCTCACAGAAATATGCTGTAGCTCCACTGAAGGTTTATGGGCTTGGTGCAGGAATCGCTGGTGACATTCTGGGACCCGTGGGGTGCAGGAGATCAGACTCGATTATCACAACGATCCCTTCTGACCTTAAAATCCCTGCCTCTGCACACCTCTGACACAGACACAGAGACGTCTACCCCATGTGCACGTATGGAGAGAGCAGACGGATGAGACCTGTAGAGACACAAAGCAGTAATAGAAAGAGAAGGCCGTAGGATGGAGGTGTCTGCACAGCGAGTCTAATGGGACAGAGACACATGCAGCTTCATAGCGCGTCCCGTATGCAGAGCTACACACACACACACACACGCAGGCATCATATATCAATGTATGAGTGCAGCTCATGCATTCAGAAGAGTGAAACATAAAGAGACACAAAGCGTTAATGTGCAGCAGTGAGAACGCTCGGTAAGCTGTCATACGGGGTATAGTACACAGGAGCAACCTGCATGTCTACAATGAGACAGAGCCATCCCACCTCACCGCACAAAGTCAGCTACATGCACCAGAATGAGCTATGAAGCAGCATTACGCACGAGTGGATAAAGGGCCAATCCATACAAAATGAGAGTCCATGATGGGATGATAGAAAGGTTTTATCGATTGGCATCTTAGCCCGAAGACTCGATTGAGGGATGTGGATCGTGCCAAACGAGCGCTGATAAAACCTTCCAACCCCTCCCTGCCCAATGTAGTCTGCATATTAGATCTGGTCAGAAAATAGAATTCCCATCCCTCGGGAACTTCTAACATTTCATTTTCCCCCATTCCAAATCGGAGGGGAAAAACAAGTCAAAATCTCCCACAGATTGGAAATTCCAGAAAATGTCTATTCAAAACTATTGAAAAGCTTCATTTCAATAAGATTAAAACATTTCCATTCAATAACACTGAAGCATTATCATAACATATGTGAAAATTAGTATTATAAAAGGCAACACAAAATAAAAACTATAAAGTTGAAACAAAACGTTTTTTAACCCATATCAGGACAAAAATCCTTTTGACATGATTGAAAGAAGAAGGGCAAAATGAACCATTTCAACACACTGCCCTCTGAAAATTTCATGAAAATTGACAGGGTCCCCCCACATGGTTCAGTTTCAATTAAACTGCATTTTCTGGTGGAAATCTGTTCCGCTGAACTTTTTCAACCAGCACTAGCCTGTATGCCACGTGCGTCACAACCAGACTATGCTTAGGAGCAATTTGGAGAATTTAAAAACATTTCCTGGCACTATTTATTGTATCGATCTGCCTGCTATTTATTGTATCCAGTGCCTTAGTTATCCAGAGCAGGTACACAGGGCTCAGAAGGGGACAAGGAGTAACACACCCCTAAAAGTGACCCTAAATATCTTTTCTCTAAATCACGATTTAAGGTCCAACCCTTGGCAACGTATCAGGGCTCAACACAAAGGGAAGATCTCAGTGCTACTCCATTCGGACTCTACAGCCTGCGTTATAACTTCCTAATCTGGGCCAGTTACAAAACATCAGGCTGCCAACATGTCATAGGTTCAGGCCTGAATGTTGCCTATCAGACAGATCGTTTGAAGGAGGACATCCCACATGAAAGCGCAGGCTGTGCTGATCAGAAATGGTGTCTGTTTGAACCTGCTGAAACAGAAATAGTCCTGGTGGAGAGATTAGTGAGCGGCAGTCAGGTGACACCATGCAAGCCAGACTGGATTAATTCATAGATACAATAGGCCCATGCCTAGGGCACCAGGTCTTGGAGTCATGGGATGATGTGAGAATATTGTCATTCTTTAAAAAAAAAAAGTTTCTAGTCCTCATGGTTGTGGAGAAAAGCTTGGAAACGTGACCTGAGGTCAACCAATGCCATAGTGTCTGCCTGAGTCTGCAGACAGTCTGAAACCATAGGGTGAACTGCCCTCTGCATCTCAGTGGAGTGTTAACACCCAGCCCCACTGCTCTGGAGGGCCCAGCCAACATCACCCCAGCTGAGGACTGTTTGTGTGGGGCAGGAGAAGAGTGTAGTGGTCCAAACCCACTCCCTCCCAAATAGACACACCCCATCCACTGAAGTAACTCCTGGGGGCCCCCTGCTGCCAACCCAGCCTCTCCAGAGTTTGGGGGAACCCTTGCTGCTGTGCCTGCAGAAGGGGGCCATGCCATGCCCCCCCCCTTTAGGAGGGAGAAACCCCACCACGACAACACCAAGTAGCAGGCAGGGCCATGCACCACAGGGCTCCACCGCAGTGTGCCCAGGAGCCTGGCTTGCCTTGGTCTGGCTTTGAGTGCAAGTCACCTCACATGGGAGAAGGGCACAGGCCATAACTAGCCGGAAGCAGGCGCTGATAGACAGAGAGAGCGATGGGGACAGAGCCTCATTCAGTGCACATCAGGATAGTGCCACTCCGTTCAATGGCGCTGGGTTGATTTGATACCAACTGGAGCCCTGTCCTCTGGGAGGGATAGCTAGATGGGGGGGGGGGATAGTTAGATAGATAGAGGGGTGGTGGTGGGATTAGATAGATAGAGGGTGTGTGTGGGGATGGATAGATAGAGGGGGGTGTGGGGATGGATAGATAGGGGGCTGCGGATAGATAGAAGGTGTGTGTGGAGATAGATAGATAGATAGATAGATAGATAGAGTGTGTGGGGATAGGTAGATAGACAGATAGATAGATAGGACAGGGAGGTGTACGACAGATACAGAGAGACACTGCAGATGGAGAGCCTGGCTCAGGCAGATGGTAGGTTTCCTGGAGAACTGATTTTCCCCTCAGTGAGCATCCAAGCTGACAGTGCAATCCAGGTGCACAGACACCCCCCCACCCCGAACTGTCGCCCTGAGGAATGCAGCCAGCTCAGCGCTTTCCCTGCCGAGCTGCTTAGTGTCCTTTTGAGGAAGAATCACCCTGCCTTCAGCTTCAGGTGGGCAGGGCTCTCATACTGAGAGTGGGGGATCCTGCAGGGGGTCCTATGCAGAAGGGGGGGATCAAGGGGGTTTCCTGTTCTGGGGACCTGTCCAGAGAGAGGCTGCCTCTGGCAGTGGAGTCCTGCAGAGAAGGGCTCAGCAGCTGTGCAGAGTGGGCCTGGAGCTTGCTTCGAAGCATCCTGCTTCTTCCTCAAACAGCTGGTGGTTTTTAGCGCAGCCATGGCTCCCCGCTCCAGCAGTGACTGCCGAGGAGGGGGCAGCACCTGGAAGGAGGAGGGCCTGAGACTCAGGAGGGTCTGCCCCTCACCCACACCCAACGCAGCCAAACACAGCGTGGTCCAGAGACACGCGCAGTGCAGAGCTGGGCCCAGAGCAAACCTGGCTCCTCCCTCCCCGCTGGGAGCGGCGACGGGTTCAAACCCGAACCCAGCTGGGAATTCTGGCCAAGGCCCCTGGGCCAGGTGCTCAGCTGATGTAACTCAGCGCCGCGGATGGCAGCGCCGCTGGGCCCATTTCACGTCAGCGCCTTAGCTTTGGAAGGGGGCTGAGCCAAAGCCCTGGCTTCAAGCCCACCCAGACTTCAACCGGGCATCCATGTACACAGGCTCGTGCACGTCTTACCCAGCAGCAGCGGGCGTTGTGGGAATGAGAGAGTGGGGCAGACCCAGGGGAGAGGCTGGGCATGGGACAGAGAGGGGGGCGTTTTAACTGTTCTCTCCTAGGGTTCGCAAAAAGAAAAGGAGTACTTGTGGTACCTTAGAGACTAACCAACGAGCTGTAGCTCACGAAAGCTTATGCTCAAATAAATTGGTTAGTCTCTAAGGTGCCACAAGTCCTCCTTTTCTTTTTGCGAATACAGACTAACACGGCTGCTACTCTGAAACCTCTCCTAGGGTTGCAACACTCCCCCCCACCCCCCCAAGGGAAGCAGGGAGGGGAAGCAAGGAAGCAATGTGCAGATGACACACCAAGGGGCCCGATTCTCCCCCTTCCCTCCCCTGAACCCCAGTGACTTCGCTCAGAGGCTGCGGTGGAAGAATCAGGCCCAGGGCTGGGAGAGAATGCGGGGGAGGGGGCTGGATGCCAGACTGCAACTTCGCTCCATTGAATGGGCCTGAGCAGGAAAAGAAAGGAGCTGGAGAGGGAGCGCGCTCAGGAGGAAGGGGTAGGGGGCTGCTGGGAGCCCATACAGAGGCTGGATTGAGAAGGAGAACAGAGGGGAGAGGGAAGGAGCTGTGCAGTCGTGACCGGCTTAGCAAGCGGTGAGAGGGCAAGACACAGAGAAGGTCCGGGCAGCAGGACAAGGGAGTCTGGGGCCTGTCATCCCTGGGGTGACTCCCCTGGCTCCAAGGGAGGAGTGCTGGGAACAAACCTCGCCCAGCGGTGTTAGGAGCCATTAGGTCTAAACCAGCTGGGAGCTGAACCACCGACCCTGTGTGCACGTGCGAACGCATGCACAAGTGTAAGAGTGAGATTGTGGTGTGCATGCACGTGGGCGTGTATAAGACTGAGCATGCTTGTGGTGGCACAGATGTGTGTGTGCATGCATGTGTGAGCACGTGAGTGTCTCCACCCCTGCACCCCTCCTGTTCCCAGGGAAGTCAGCGCCTCACTTGTCAGTACAGAACTGAGCCCGGAACCTGTCTCCCCAGACTCGGGCTTGCTGCCTGCAGAATGGAAATGGGCCCAACCTCCGGGGTGCAAAGCTGGGTCCTCGCTCAGCCAGGCCTGGTGCACTGGGGAGTTCCAGAGGCCTGGTACAAAGTCCAGGTTGTGCCACTATTTAAAAAAGGTCAACGAGCCGCGCTGTGTAAGCACAGGCTGGTTAGCCTGGCTTCGGTCCCGGGGACAAGTTGGATAAATTGTTGCGTGATGCTATCAGAAAGCCTTAAAGGCGGATAGCACAATTAGTGCCAACCAGTGGGGTCTAGGGAAAATAGGTCTTGCCAGACAGTCGTGATATTGTTTGTAGATGTGGCCACAAGTCAGGCTGATAAAGGTAAGTGAACTGATACACAGGCGTCGAGGTACATGGAGGCATTTGACTTCATCCCATGTGATACGCCAATAACAAATTAGCGGTATACGAAATGAATGAAAACCCATCAAATGGATAGATCGCAAAGAGGCATGGTTAGTGGGGAATCAGCATCCACGGGGGTGTGGGTAATGGGATCCCAAAGGCCTGGTGCGATTCAATACCTTTATCAGTGATCTGGAAGAAAATATAAAGTCGCTGCTGGCAAAATTTGCAGATGATACAAAAAATGGCGGGGTGGTAAACACTGGTGGGGCGAGGTCAGTTATTCAGCGTCATGTCGCGCAGTGCGCAGCTGTGTCGGTGTGTGTCTGCCCCGTGCAGTGCGTAGCTGTGTCGGTGTGCGCTCTGCCCCGTGCAGTGCGCAGCTGTGTCTGTGTACGCTGCGCCGGGTGCAGTGCGTAGCTGTGTCAGTGTGCGCTCCGCCCCATGCAGTGCGTAGCTGTGTCGGTGTGCGCTCCGCCCCGTGCATTGCGCAGCTGTGTCGGTGTGTGCTCTGCCCCGTGCAGTGCGCAGCTGTGTCGGTGTGTGCTCTGCCCCATGCAGTGCGCAGCTGTGTCTGTGTACGCTGCGCCGGGTGCAGTGCGTAGCTGTGTTGGTGTGTGCGCAGGCACGCACTCCGCAGCGTGCAGTGTGTAGCTGTGTCTGTGCGCACAGGAGCATGCTCTGCCCCGTGCAGTATCTGCATGTGTTGCATGAACCCTGGAAGCAGGCCAGGAAGAGCATTTTCCCTGGAAGTGGGGCAGTCTCTTGGCCTCCCGCGGTGGGGCCCGCCCCACCCTGCCGAGCATGCTCAGCTGAGGGCTGATCAGTACTGAGTCTGGTTTCACTGACCTGTTGTTGCAATTGCCTCCTTCCTCCTGTGGCGAATTGAGCGGTGCACAGCTGGGGATATGGCCCGGCTGATGGGATCTCTGCAGTCACCCACCCGTCGGCTGCTCACAGGGTCACAGCTGGCTCCAGCTTGGGGACACCCCTCCTCCCAGCAGAGCTTCGAGCCAGTCCTGCCCAGCCCTGCTCCCTGGCTGGTGTAGGTGCTAAGGGTAAGGGCTGTGTGTGCCCAAACGCCACACCCATGGGGATTCTGCACAGCTGGGGGCTAAGGGAGAGACCATCACACAGTGCCTAGCCCTCCCCCAAGGGGGCTGTGTGCTTGCAGGGGTTGGGGTGGATGCCCCATGACCCCACTGTGCTCGCTCTTGCAGGTTTGAACCCCCATCTCTCCGGCTCCCCCTCGGGCCCGCTGGGCCGAGCACTTTGGGTCCCAGTCCAGAGGGGATGGAAGTAAACTCCAACACGCCTCCTTCCCCCGACTTGCCAACACAAGGCGTAGCCACACCCGGGAGCCATGGGACACTGACACAGGCTGGGAGGCACTTACATGGACACCCTGCTGTTAGCAGCTTTCCCTGCCATACATCTCTCTCCTGGCCCCTCATCTCTTAAGAATATAAGAACGGCCACTCTGGCTCAGACCAATGGTCCATCTAGCCCAGTGTCCTGTCTTCCAACAGTGGCCAATGCCAGGTGCCCGAAAGGGAATGAACAGAACAGGGCAATCACTGAGTGAGCCATCCCCTGTCGTCCACTCCCAGTTTCTGGCAGTCAGAGGTTTAGGGACACCCAGAGAATGGGGTTGCATCCCTTCCCATCCTGGCTAATAGCCATTGATGGACCGATCCTCATTGCAGCAGCTTGGACTCCTAAGCCCACCTGGTTCCCTGGGCTGAGCTCAGGTGGCTGGCTGGAGTATCTGCCAGAGACATAGTGTTTACACTGCCATTTTTAGCACGCCACCTTGGGCCCTGCTAGCACACATCTGGCTGCCCAGGCTGGGCGGCTCACTCCCCGCTGCAGTGTAGACAGGTGCTAAGTGACTCACCGAAAGTTAAGGGAGAAAGAGAACCCAGGAGTCCTGACTCATAGTCCCCTGCTGTAACCAGACAAGATGCGAGTTCAGGAGCCTGCGAGTCCCCTGCAAGAGTTCCCAGCACAGGGCATCTAGCGCCCTCCTTGCTAGGCATCAGCTTGCTAGCAGCTGTATGCGTTTCCACAGCACCTAGCACAGTGCAGCCCTGACCCCTGACTGTGGCCTCTAGGCATTACTGGACTAGAAATACAAATCAATAGATAATCTAGTCCTGGAGCCAGTGCAGCATCAGCCTCTACAGTATCTGCTTCACTGTTCATTTTAAATATTCAAAGGGATGGAGCTTCTACCACTTCCCTTGGAGACCAAGAGATTTACACAGGTGAGTGTTTTTTTCTTTGCTTAATTTCATCCCCTTAGAAGCAACTTATCACATAATGTAGAGAGCAGCCTTCATGTGGAAGGACTTCTATAAAGCAACCACTTCACCTACCACTGAAATGCAGCCACCTCTGGGCTGGAACAGGGCATCTGTTTCACAGGGCACAGGAAACTGCACAGCAATATCCTCAGTTGGCATTTGGACCGGGCACTACACTGTCCCCATCATGTCCAGAAGAGGGTGCCTCCAGCCACCCAGGTTCCCTGGACACCACTACTACCCGGATACTGACTCGGCCACCTAAACCACGGGTTCAAAAAGTTGGTCAGCTCCCCTATAAATGCCCCTTGCATGCATCCACCTCTCCCCAGTTGGAGCGGCGGTGATGGATTGGAGAGGGAAGTTACCTGGCCACAGAACAAGCGTTGCATGGCCAGCTGCAGGGCAAGCTCCCCCCCCACCCCCCATGCCTTCACCTTGCCCAGGTGGGATCCTCTCAAGAGATGAGTTTGGTTTCTGCAGCCTTTCAATCTGTGACCTGTTGTCACGACCAAGGGGCCCAGTTAGCGCCAGTTGCGATGGTGGTTTCCTGTGAGGGACGCTGGGCACTGGCAGCCAGGCTGAGACCCATCACGCTCATTTCACATGGGCCAGCACAGAGTCATAGAGGACACTAGCCCCTTTTGGTCTCCACCAAGCGGGGCTGGGTTTGAACTCAGTTCCTGGAGGTGGGAAGTGCCACGTTCCATTGCCAACCCCTCCTTTCTGCTCGGACAACGTTGTTTTCCTGACCTCAGCAAGGACTGAGGCCCTATGTTTTTGATTCACGCCAGGCACGGTCAGCCTTGGTGCCCCATGTTGCCCTGGTACATTTCCCATGGGGAAGCGGAGAATTCATGGGTGTTGGGGTTAATCTGATGGGAATGGAACCCTAGAGGTGAAGGACATTGGCCCCCAAAAGCCATCTCCTGGGGATACCTTCAGCCCCATGCTCAGCTCGATTCTAGCTCAACAGAGACGCTGAGCCAGCCTGGTTCCTCCGAGAGCCCCGTGGCCATGAACAAGGACACATCACCCCCGCTGGGGGCTCCTGTCACACAGCACTCACTGCAAACAAGCCCGGCTCTGTCTGCTTTGATGCTGGTTTTCACAAGGAGATTGAATGGGCTGCACCTGCTTAACATTCCCGGCGCTTCCGCCTCGGTGGGATGAATGCGCTCCCAGACTCCCGGCTCGCGGGCACGTCTCGGAGCCGTTTCCAAGGGGACCAACCGAGAGGCAGCTTGGCCAGGCCTCAGGCTTGCTGCCGTGCCTGGGGGTGGGTGAGTAGAGAGGCAGGGCCGCCCGGAGGATTCAGGGGGCCTGGGGTCTTCGGCAGCACTTCGCCGAAGACATGGAGTGGAAGGACCCCTGCCGCCGAAAACTCTCGTGGGGGCCCCTGCAGGGCCTGGGGCAAATTGCCCCACTTGCTGGCTGCCTGGGAAAGGATCATGGCATGATTCAGTGCAGAGCCCACTTCCAGCCCACCCTGTTCTGCCCTCCTGGGGCACCTGCACCATCACCGTGAGATGCGTCTGGCCATACAATGGGGCGGGGGTGAGCCTTCCCTCCCCCCTGCTCTTTGGGGCTGGGTCAGACTCGCAGTCCAGCTAATCCAGTGTCTTCGTCCCAGAGTGGCCAGTGCCAGCTGCTCCAGAAGAAGGTGGGCGGAGGTGGGATTCTCCTCTCACTACGCGGCTGTGCAGCACGATGAGCCCTGGATCCCAGGGAATAAATACTGCCGTGGGGACGCTGCAGGACAGGCCATGGAGGAGCCATGCAGGGAACACTCACCCACAGGACAGCACTACGCACCCACCTCTCCCACAAGGCCCACGAGCTAGGCTTGCCACCTTTCTAATTGCTGGTAACTGGACCCCCAAGGCCCTGCCCCCTTCTCTGCCTCTTCCCCCCAAGATCCTGCCCCGGTCACTTGCTGGATCGTCTCAAGGGGCCTGCCTGGAGTAGGAGGCGGCCCCGGCTGAGCAGGGGCTGGTGCGGGTTAATGGCCCGGCGCCTCCTCCTGCCCCGCAGTAACTGGGCTTTTGGGTCGGGTGCCATTTAGGGTTGCCGGGTGCCTGGTTTTCGACTGGAAAGTCCGGCTGAAAAGGGGACCTGGCAACCCTAAATCACAACCGGACACAGAAGCCGAAACCCAGACAGGTGGCAACCCTACCCAAGCCAAGAATGCTCATTGGCGTCTCTTTCCCTCCCTTGTTTTTAGAGTCTGGATAAAAATCCCCTGAGAACTGAAGTAGCACGACAGGTGCCGGCCTCCCATCCAGCAGGCGCTGTCTGGCACCTGGATGGGCGGGTAGCTCTTTGGGGTACGGGCCGGGTGTCCCCTGCTGCGCTTTGAGTCGTGTTGAAATGCAGCAGTGCTCAGCGGTTCCCACGTTCATCGTGAGTGCGATTAAGGCGGTGTATTATGGCAGCCCCCGTTACTGTTGGGGCCCCGTGGGGCTAGGTGCTGTGCAGACAGATAGTGAGAGATGGTCCCAGCCCCAGAAGCGCAAAATCCAGAGGCAGGAACACAGGCTCTCGGGAACTTTCACTGCAAAACCAGGCGCTGCGCGAGGTCAGGCACCTCCTCCAGCGTTGGGCAGCCGCCCTGTGGGAGCTTTGTACATCCCGGCAGTGCCTACACACAGGCAGCCTTGGGCTGCACTTAGCCCAGCTGCACTTCAAGACACGGGTCAGAGCAAGGAACCAGTGGGATGAGCCGTGGTCACCACTCCCCAGTGGCCTAGCCATGGTTCAAAGCCCTTTGCTGCCCGCCGTCATGACCACACGGGGAGGGGGGGAAGCGCGGCCTGCGGTCAGAGCTGGGGATCCTAAGGCTGAGTCAGCGCCAGGATCAGAACTCGGGGCTTCCCGAGTCCCCACCCGGTGATCCCACCGCTCCCTCCATCATCCAGCCTGCCCACGGGGGCTCCAGCATAACCCGGCTCGCTGCACAGTGACAACATGGCACGCTCTCCAGACAGCCCCACTTCCAGGCGAGGTCCCGGGGGAACCAGGCGACGAGTCTCTTCTGGTATTAACGAGCACGTTTAACGATCACCACCTGTATGAAACATCATCCCAGGCGCCCTGCATCCCAAACCAGCAGCATCAGCCTCTAATCCACTCGGAGCTTTTCCCACAAAGCACCTCCCCTCACTCTGTGCCCCACGGGCCTGTGGCGGAGTAGCGGGGGGGAGAAGCCCCATCTTTGCCAGCGTCTGATGCCTTGACTCATCTCCATTCCTCTATCCCAGGGCTCTCAGACTCTCTCTCTTCCCTGCGCCCAGCTCCCTGGCTTCTCCTGGGGACCCCCCCGCCCATCCTGCGTCTTCCCCTCCCCCACCGCCTCTTGCAGAGCCACTGGGGAGCCTGCAGGGAAATCCCTGATCCCACACTCCTGCCTACCTATGGGTTTAGATCAGTGCCCATCCCCACAGCATCTAGGACCTTACCTCTTCTTAAAGGGACAGAGCACCAAAGAGTCCCCCCCTGCCTGCCCCCACCACGAGCCCTCAGTTAAAGGAGGGGAGGGGTTGGCCGTATCCTAGCTCCTTCCTCTAGCTGTGTGTCATCCCACCCCCACCCCCGCATCCCCCCACGGATGACCTAGCCCTGAGGCTTCCTAGAGCTTTAGGGATGCGACGGCCCAGGGGCAGCAAATGGAAATGGGGGTGAGGGGGGAGACCCTACTCAAGGGGAAGTCCGGGGCCTGGTGTGAGCCCAGCTCTAATGGCCGCTGCGACACCCCCAAGCCAGAACGCACTGCGAGCACAGGGGACTTCAGCTGGGGGCGGGGCAGTGGGAGATGGGGCCCATCAGCTCAGAAGGGGAAGAGCAGCGATTCCTTAGAATAAATCTGGTAGCAGGACAAAAGGCCCATCACAAGCACCCCTGCCTGGCCCCCTCCCTATTCACCCCACAATACCTACTCGCTCACATGCCCTGCCCCTCCCTACTCAGCATGCACCCCCCTCCTTACTCACTCCCTGCCTCCACCATGCCCCCCTACTTATCCCCCACTCACCCCCCGCCATGCTCCCTCCCTACTCACCCCCTCAATATGCCCCTGCCCCTCCCTACTCAGCACCCACCCCTGCCCCTCCCTACTCACCCCCGCACCATGTCTCCTCTCTACTCACCCTCCAACCCCCACCCCCTCACTTGCCCCTTCCTTACTCACCCCTTGCCCACCCCCTCCCCCACCATGTCGCCTCCCTACTAATCCCTACCCCCTCACCGTCCCTTCCCTACTCACCCCCCCACCCACCCTCCAACTCCTCACATGCCCCCTCCTTACTCACTCCCTGCCCACCCCCTACCCCACCATGTCCCCTCCCTACTCACTCCCTGCCCACCCCCTACCCCACCATGTCCCCTCCCTACTAACCCTACCCCTCTCACATGCCTACATTCCTCACTCTCCCCTTCCCTACTCACCCCGCACCCCATTCACTCCCCACAGGCAGGGGCGGAGCTGGTCAGGTAAATAAGCCAAAAAGAGCCCCGCTGAAGGCAGCGGTCCCTGCGAAGCTGCCCACGCCACAGGATCCTGCACGACTCCGCACGTCTGGCTCCTCTGAGCAGGTGCTTGAGCTAGATGAGAGGAAAGGAGGGAGGCAAGCGGGGAGAGATGAGAGGAGAAGAGCAGTAGGCCGGCTGGCCAGCAAGGTGATGCAGGTGAGATTTATGGCCTGGGAAAGCTCCCAAGAGAAGGATCCTTCCTGGCAGCCCTTTCTTGCGAGGATCCCTTCCCCACCCGGTGTGCAGACAAGAGAGCTCTCCCATCGAGCAGGAGGCCCAAGGACACCTACTGTCCCATCCTGCTGGGCCTGGGGTTGGACCTGCAGCCAGGAGCCACTGGCTCATCCCAAGAAGAAGGCAAGCCCAGCCCCTGGCCCTGGTAGGTGGCTTTCATGGGACAGTGCTCTACTGAGAAGGTGCTTTGCCAGCAACAACTGCCCACCAGGAACCAACCAATCGTGGCCAGACAGGGGAGGAACTGATATTTATTTAAGAAGTCCGTGTCTGTCCTGGCCAGTGCAGGCTCCTGTGGACAGGGACTGGGTGCCCCTCTGTGCGAAGGGCGCCATCCCGATATCATTGCTATGGACACTCGTGCACTGGTCAGAAGCCACACACATGGCCCGTGAGCTCTGGGACTGTGAGCCGTGCAGCTTCGCTGAGAGAGGGTGAAACACTTAGACTCACTGTGCTGACCTGAAGTCACTGGGAGTTCTGGGTGCCAAAGGGATCCAGGGCTTAGTTCTCAGTGGTCGACGAGTTCATGGGGCACGGAGAGTGCTCATACGCGTGTAGCACTGAGCCTGCTCGTGAAGCGGGTGTTCCATCTGGTGATGGCTACGGAGGAGCACCCGAGCCGCCTCTGAGAGAAGCTAGTGGCTCTCGCTGAGATGAGGCACTGAAGTGGTTTGCAGCAGGAATAAAAAAAGAAGGGAGTCTCCATAGCTCAAGGTTTAAAACTCACCCCCACCCCCTCGGGCCTGTTGTCATTTTAGACACCCCCACCCCCTCGGGCCTGGAATCTGGACCCTGCTCTGTTCTCCCCATGACACTCCATCAGCATGTGGGGCTGCAGCAGGCCAAAGGACAATGGCCCCAGCCCAGGAGTGGCATAGGAACAATATAAGCAGCCCTATGCTTCACCCCCATTGCTAGGTGTGTTTGTGGGAGGACATGCTCATAGCACGCAGGGCTACAAGAATTTGGGAGCTGCAAGGCCCGTGTATTCTGGGATCCCAGACGAATGGAGTTCCCCAGGACTGGGTTCCAGCAGCTTCACTTTCATTTACCAACAGGTTCCGTTCCCTCGAGGTTGCAGAGAGAACATTGAAAACATGCCCAATGCGGCGATGTCTGCCCAAGTCCGAAGAGAAGTTGAGACGATAGCTCTGTGAAGGGGGAGCTGCCCCATTCATCTCAGGAAGGGCACCATAGCCTCCAGAGCACAAGCCCTGTTACAGAACGGCACTGGGAAAGCTCACCTTTTGTGTTGCTACAACCCAAATAATAGGACTGGAAGGGACCTCGAGAGGTCATCTGTTCCAGTCCCCTGCACTCAAGGCAGGACTAAATATTATCTAGATCATCCCTGACAGGTGTTTGTCCAACCTGCTCTTAAAAATCCCCAATGATGGAGATTCCACCACCTCCCTGGGCAATTTATTCCAGTGTTAACCACGCTGACAGTTAGGAAGTTTTTCCTGATGTTCAACCTAACCTGCCCTTGCTGCAATTTAAGCCCATTGCTTCTTGTCCTATCATCAGAGGTTAAGAACAATAATTTTTCTCCCTCCTCCTTGTAACAACCTTTTATGTACTTGAAAACTGTTATGTCCCCCCTCAGTCGTCTCCTTTCCAGACTAAACAAACCCAATTTTTTCAATCTTCCCTCAGGGGTCATGGTTTTTAGACCTTTAATCATTTTTGTTGCTCTTCTCTGGACTTTCTCCAATTTGTCCACATCCTTCCTGAAATGTGGCGCCCAGAACTGGACACAATACTCCAGCTGAGGCCTAATCAGCTCGGAGCAGAGCGGAAGAATTACTTCTTGTGTCTTGCTTACAATACTCCTGCTAATACATCCCAGAAGGATGTTTGCTTTTTTTGCAACAGCGTTACACCGTTGACTCATATTTAGCTTGTGGTCCACTGTGACCCCCAGATCCTTCAAATCTCCAGCCCTTATTATTATGAGGAAACAGTCCAAATGCAAACCATGTCAAACTGCTACAGAGATGCTTGCCTGAGTCTGTAGGCAGTCTGAAACAATAGCTGGGAAGCGCTAACTACCCCATTCCTCTCAGCGGGCTGTTAACCCAAACCAAATGAATGGAAATACAATTGGCAACATTAACTATTTCCGCCAATCTTTTTAGCAGAATGGTCCAGCCAATGGGCTTATGCTGCAACCTCAATATTTCCCAGGTGCCCAGCCTCCAGCTTCCCCTTTAGACATCTGTCAGGCAATTCTGCATTTTCAGTACAAGACTCCGCTGCACTCTGAAAGTCACAAGTGCTGGAACAGGGCCCAATTAATTACGTATCAAATTAAAAACCATTGGGTACCCTGTACTGACTGGTTTAGTCACTTGGGACCAGATTTTTAAAGGCAAAACCCCACTAGGTGTCTAAATCCCATGAAACATGCAGCCCTTTTCCCTTTAATTGTGTACACACCTCCATCTTTTAAATGACCAGCAGCCAAGCCAGGATCTCTCATCTGCCACTCCAGTATCCAGGCACTGGGCCACAGACATTAGCTCCAGCTGGCTGCGGAGCGGAGAGGATCCTGATTAGGTGTCAGGACAGCACTGGAGAATTCAAAGGCAGCTTGGGATGAGGAAGTGTTCTTCTCACTGCCCCGTGTCCCTTCACTGGTGTGTGCGTCTGGTGAAATGATGCTTATTGACAACACTCTAACCCTTCGAAGGCTAGGTATGTCCTTTCGGAAAGGCGGCGTGGCAAAGTGGATAAGACTTTGCTCTGTTATGGAAGACCTGGGTTCTACTGATCTCTGCTGCAAGTGACCACGTACAGTTAAATGGGTGAATGATGGGTACTTTCCCCTAAAGCACTAGTATGAGACCTTGGTTAGTAATGAAAATTGTGAGGGGCACAGATATATTATCGGCAGAAGAGCCAGGACTCCAGTTTATGGTCTCCTGGCTTGCAGCTCAGTGTCCCTTCCCCTAAGCTACAGGCCCCAGGCATATGCACTCCCAAACCCCCCTGTCACCTGAACTCCTGCAACGGGCCAAAATTACCTTGTTTATCACATTGTATGAACGTGGTGGATGAAACTTGATTCAATTCTGTCTCCAGCTCTCTCTAGCCTATTTCCTATTAGATACCTGCAGGGCCCACAAGATGTCAGTATGCCACCCTGCTGGACTTGTCCCTACCTGCCTAGCTCAAATCCAACTCTTGACTGTCTGCCCCACGGGGCTGCCCTCATGACTCATTTCCTGAGAAGTCTGCCATATACAGCTCGCCAGAAGCTTGGAGAATTCCTGGCAGCACTGAGATAGTAACTGTTCTTCCTCCGGTACCTTCCACTATAGCTGCACCCTCCCTAGAGTTCTCTGGTGGTAGAAGCAGCCCTGTATATTAGATTAAAAAGGGATAAGCCCGGAGTTTAGACCCAACACTTCAGGTTTGCTTGAACAGAATGCAAATAAAGCCATTTTGCTGAAAATCAAACCACAGTATCAGGCTAGTGCCTAACCACTGCACAGTGAAGCTGCTTAAACCAACATAAATTGGAGTGAACAGTCTGGTTTCTTTGGCCAAGATGAGCAAAATGCAGAGAGAAAGCCACCAGCATCAGAGGGAATTTGATTAACATTTTCAGCTTTAATAAGATGAGGTGTCATCAAATAATGTTTACATTTCATAAGTGCCTTTTATCTCCAAGGATACACTTTAGAGATGCTATTGTGCGCACAAATCCTTTGCTGCTGAAATGCAGCCACGTCTAAGGTGGAACATGGCAGATGTTTACAGCTCAGGGCAAGGAGTGAATAGAATGCTGCATCCAATTGAAACTGCAGGGCAAGCTAAGGTAGGCAGAATGTAATGTAAAGCCTTGGTTGGGATGATTTAGTTGAGGTTGATCCTGCTTTGAGCAGGGGGTTGGACTAGATGACCTCCTGAGGTCTCTTCCACTCCTAATCTTCTATGATTCTATGTTGGTATCTGGCCCACAGACTGGTAAAAGCCCTTAACTCATACAAAAACTGTCACAGAACATTTAATGACTTCAAGTGGCTAGGACCTTGGCTTTATGTTTCATCCAAATGATGGCACCTCCAGCAGTGCAGTGCTATCTAGTACCATGCTGGGGTATTGGTTGCATAGTCAGACGGAAGAGTGCCCCCTCATAAGTCATTCGCTGCTCACATAGGTTATACACAGACACCAGTGGACGTGCAGTCCCATGGTACAGTACCGGAGCTGAACTATTCAGCCTGGATGCATTGGGACCATTACAAAAATATGTCCCCAAAGTGGTGGTGGCTGCTACGAGAAAAGATCAAAAGATTCACGGGAGGCGAAAACACAAAAGTGTCAAACATGCTTTAGATTTTTTACTCACACCTGTTGTCCTAAAAAAGCGTCTTTCATTTAAGGGTTTCCAAGCACTTAATGCCATTCTAGAGCCAGCACAGGCCCCTCACCTGCTTCCCAAGCTGTGATGAAGCAGGGTTTTTTTGTACTAGATTTATGATTCCTATGCATGCCTCAGTTTCCTTCTACACTGGGCCTAGCTATTGGGGGGCAGGGTGGTGAGAGGGATTAAATCTGCTCTTAGGGAAGAGCAAGAGGCATAGGTGGGCATGTGTCACCTCGCTGTCTGGGCCATTAATGAACAGCCTGAAAAAAAATGAGTCAAATCAACAGAGGCTCCTTTGTCAAGACAAAAATACCCCAACCCCTGAAAAATTCACACCGAGCAGCAGGGAACCCTGGCAGGCAGGATGTGTGAACTGAGCTGGAGAACAAGGAGGAAAAGATGTCACGTGATGAGAAGACTGGGTGGTTTTTTTTTTTTGGGGGGGGGTGGGGTGGGGGGGAAGAGAACGGGACAGGACTCAGGAACTCTCACCTGGGGGAGGGCAAAGGGACAAGAGAGGGAGCCAGAAATGAAGTCCAGCGCCGCTTGGTTGGATGATCATGGCACTGGTTTGACCAGGATGGACTAGGGTTAACTTCTGCTGCTCTTTGCTATCCTAATGACTTTCAGATTCCGTAGCCAGGTGCCTAATAAATTGTTACCTTGTTTGGAAAGGTTTCAGAGTAACAGCCGTGTTAGTCTGTATTCACAAAAAGAAAAGGAGTACTTGTGGCACCTTAGAGACTAACCAATTTATTTGAGCATAAGCTTTCGTGAGCTACAGCTCACTTCATCGGATGCATACTGTGGAAACTGCAGAAGAAAGTACTCCTTTTCTTCTTGTTTGGAAAGGCTGCCTGTGTTGCTGTGAGTATTCCCTGAGCATGTTGCGCCCTGCAGGAAGACAGTACCAAGCCTCCCGCAGGACTCTGGCTGGGCTGGATTCACTGCAGTGAACCATGGAGTACTGGAGCACTGTGTCCAGTTTTGGGCCCCACACTACAAGAAGGACATGAAAAAATTGGAAAACCTCCAGCGGAGGGCAACAAAAATGATGAGGGGACTGGAACACATGACTTATGAGGAGAGGCTGAGGGAACTGGGATTGTTTAGTCTGCGGAAGAGAAGAATGAGGGGGGATTTGATAGCTGCTTTCAACTACCTGAAAGGGGGTTCCAAAAAGGATGGCTCTAGACTGTTCTCAGTGGTTGCAGATGACAGAACAAGGAGTAATGGTCTCAAGTTGCAGTGGGGGAAGTTTAGGTTGGATATTAGGAAAAACTTTTTCACTAGGAGGGTGGTCAAGCGCTGGAATGGGTTGCCTAGGGAGGTGGTGGAATCTCCTTCCTTTGAGGTTTTTAAGGTCAGGCTTGACAAAACCCTGGCTGGGATGACTTAGTTGGGGATTGGTCCTGCTTTGAGCAGGGGGCTGGCCTAGATACCTCCTGAGGTCCCTTCCAACCCTGATATTCTATGATTCTATGGAGATCGAGAGAGAGGAAGATCACTGGGGCTGAAGGCCCAGTCTTGGAATCTTGTAAGCCATGTGCCTGCCCCTTGGAACTGTGAGAGTCTTTGGGGCTGGCACATTAATGGGGTCACTCCCAATAGACTGGTTACAGGCTGGGGCATAGACCACATCCTGTGACTCCATGACATGAGCCACTAGTGCCATTCTACAAACTGGCAGGCTGAAAAAGTACCGAGGTCTCCTGACTCCTAGCCCTGGCCTGCAACTCCAAGACCATTCTTCCTCACTACATATGAGTTGGAGCATAATTCTTTATCATCGTTCTTACAAAGCTGGGCAAGGCCAACCTTATAATAGTAAGATATATTGTAGTTCTTATATAGCACTTTTCATCCCTGGATCTCAAAGTGCTGTACAAAGAGGGTTGGTAGTATCCCCATTTTACAGATGGGAAACTGAGGCAAAGGAATGAAATGACTTGCCCAAGGTCACCCAGCAGACCAGTGGCAGGGAAGGGAATAGAACCCAGATCCACTCCTGAATGATAGTGCAGTGCTCTCTCCACTAGGAAATTCCACTTTCCATGGCAATACAATAGTGTCCTGAGTGTTAGATCTGGTGCAATGCACGGCACAGGCATGGCCGCACAAGGCTCGTCTATCCTGACCAGGGGAACAGGTCTAAAATCCTGCTAGGGACAACGGTGACACAGAAGTGCAGCAGTTAGCACAATTTTGTCACTAGCACAGATAAGGCCCTAGTGTCCAGTGCACACGGCCTCCATTTTAAGAGGAGCCACAGGAGCTTTGCAAAAATCAGCAACTCAATTATCTAAACATTTCCCGGGAGAGGTGCTGAAGTGACCTCTCAATGAATGGATTGCCCAGGCGACAGGGAGATCCCCTATTCAACATCCTGCTGGCAGCGAGGATTCACAGAGCCTTTGAAAAGACTCCCTGAACTGTGACCCCCAGAGGTCTCCCTGAAAGGGAAATTTCTATGCATGCTGCACACACAGCTGGGAGGGAGACGGCACAGACAATGAGTGACACTGTTCCTAGAAAGCTGGGCAGGGATTGGATTTGGAATAGCCAAGCCATTCACAACTCACTCTGAATCCCAGATCAGAGAGAATGCCTCCGGATCTCCATTTTGCTCAACAGTGCGTTGTTTGTAGTGCAGTAATGTGATATTTAAATTCAAGGGTATTTATTAGTCCACTGGATGAGCTTTGATGTCCTGCATCTTAGGGTTGTTCCAACTTAGAAGGGAGAGGAGCCCACGTTACACTTGTCACAAAGCTAAATCAGCAGCAGGGAGTTTAAAGGAACTGAGTATCCAGCACTGCTAACGCCCCACCAACCTCTTTTGAAGCTGTTTTTTTAAATGGGCAGGGATTGGGGGAAGGAAGGACAAACCTCACTATTCCAGTAAAACAGCTTTATAAGCAAACGTCAGTCATCTATTGCTCAGCCCCTAAAACCAGGACAGCAGAGAAACCCGTGTGGCAAGTTAAGAACACAGGATTTGCCTCGGATGACCAGATGTCCCGATTTTTGGGGCTTTTTCTTATATAGGCACCTATTACCCCCCCACCTCCTGTCCCGATTTTTCACACTTGCCATCTGGTCATCCTAGACTTGCCAGACTAGATCAGAGCAGTGGGCCCATCTAGTTCAGTATCCAGTCCCTGACCAGTACCAGATTCTTCAGTGGAAGGTGGAAAATACCCATGATGGTGTAACCAGCCAGTAGGGGAAGTTTCTTCCCAACTCTTTTAGGCAGTGAATTGGTTTCCATCCCAATTATGGAGATTCTCATTTAGCTTAATGAACTCTTGGTCTCAATGACTTCTTGTGGCAGAGAGTTCCATGGGCTAATTATGCTTTGTGTAAAAGGTTTTATAGCTATTTTAAATGAGGTGCCTTCAGTTTAATGGTTTTTGTTTTATGGGGTTGCAAATAGGAGTCAATTTATGGTCTCTGTACCAGCCATTACTGTGTACATCTCATGTCCTCCCTTATGTCTTCACTCTAAGCCGTCCCAGTAAATTCAATCTCGCTCCTGCATTTGAATCCCCTTCCATTTTATAAGCTGTAACAGATTAGAGGTGGCAAGCTCCAAAGTATCACAAAAGTATATAAACATGGTGGTATCATCAGCATCAGAGGCCTGATCCTGGGATGGCTCCCACTGACTTCAGCAGAGTTTGGATGAGGCCCCACTTCTCTTTATCCAATCTTCCTACCTATTTTACTGCACTCCATCATTGTAGTAACTGAGCATCTTTTCACTTCTATAGCACCTTCCATCACAGGGTCTCAAAGGGCCGGGCACACTGTGGATGCTATACAATAACAAAGTACATTAAGACTAAGGGTATGTCTTCACTACCGCCAGACAGCGATCGATCCAGTGGGGATCGATTTATCGTGTCTAGTCTAGACACAATAAATCAATCCCCGAGCGCTCTCCCATCGACTCCTGTACTCCAGCACCGAGAGAGGCACAGGTGGTGTCCACGGGGGAGTGGCAGCAGTCAACTCACTGCAGAGAAGACACCCCGGTAAGTCGATCTAAGTATGTCGACTTCAGGTATGTTATTCACGTAGCTGAATTTGCGTAACTTAGATCGATCCCCCTCCAGTGTAGACCAGGGCTCAGGATAACAGTGAGGCAGGTATCAGCCTTATTTTCCAGAAAAAGAAACTGAGGCAGGTCAGTTAAGTGTCTTGACTTAGGTCCCTGAGTTCTCTTCCTACCGTGGCAAAGTAAGGAGGAGAACCCATATATGATCCCCAGTCCTATAACAATCACAGGATGATCCTTCTTGGCAACCAATTGGAATTAGAAGAAGGGTGACTTGGCCAAGTTCACACAGTAGGTCAGTGAAAGAGCTGGGAACATAACTTGGAAATCCTGCCTATCCGACCCAGGCTTGCTCTGTCTAATCTATCATGGTGTGTGGTTTGATTTCACCACTTCCATTAAATGTTGATTATCTGACGCCTTGGTATATATAATACTCATTAATACACAGAAATCAATCAGATGCATTGGAAAGGGCCCTCCCTCCCTTATTTGAACGACTTTGATGTCCCCTATCTCAACTGGGTAACAAGCTTAGACTTGTATATACTTAGCTGTAGCCAATGCATTATCTGAAAACAATTTGATACTCAATTAAAACAGGTTTCAGCAGATCCACATCTTAGAATATCATGCATGAGAATTTACTTCAACTCCCCACAGATTTGCAAAACAGTTTTGTATAAAAACCACGTTTTTTATTTCACAAAATTGGGTGGCTGTGTTGCAGGAATAAAACCGGCCCTATACAGAGGATCAGATGAAAAAGTCGCCACGTGTATTTATACAGAAACACAACAGCGTTAAGAATTCAGGTACTTTGTAGGATCATCACTAGTACAGTAAAAAATAGTCTCCATCTGGATCCTTTAAATTTGAAATTGACCACACTAAAAACAACCTGAGGTTATTCTAAACTGGACCATGGCCTGAACCAGAATTCCATGCTCACTCCAAAGACACTGGAGGGAAAGGTAACATGTGGAATGGATTTCTTTTATGAAAGGTGGCGGGAGGGGAGGCCCTGACCGTTCTTTGCTAGGCACTATAGATTCTTAGAGGTTGACAATGGCAAAGTGTTATTCTTATACACTGGAAGTAACAAGGCCAAGTACAGTTGTATGAGCATGGAGCTGATGTGCAGACAGCCCAAAAATGGTTACTTCACACATGTACGCAAATTCTCAGGGTCTGGAAAGTTCAACTATTAACATTTCGAGGCATCAAGCACTTGAGTGCTCTTCAAGGCAAATCTGTATTTGTTTTACTTGATGAAATAGCTCTGTGGGTTTCAGATCCTCTGGGCAATCTTTCCCTCCCCACTAGTGAACTAGCTGTGGTCAAGCTTTAAAACAAACAGCCCATCTTACACTCCTGATCACAGAGATCCACCCGAGTGATCCCTAAGAGCGTTGGTGAGGACGCTTGTCAGAAAGCTCTCTCTGGAAGGAGAGGGTCTGAACCGCACAGAGGATGTGAACCATGCAGTCACTAATGATGAGGGCAAGGAGCAGCATTTGGCCGTTCAAACTCAGTCCATATTAGTGGCATTGTGTTGGTCTTCTCCATCGCCCTTAATCATGGAGCATGCTCGGAGTCAACTGCCAAACCTGTCCCCCCACTGCCTTGCAAAGAATGGAATGATAAAGCTCAGCAAGTGGAGGGTGAAGTGTGAATAGAGGAGTGAGTGTTCTCCCACCTCCAATACCAGTCCAGAAAGAAAAAGTACCACGTTCACTGAATTCTGCCCCCCCGGCTGTCTGCAAGAGGTAGTTCTGGCGTTCACACCCCCAGCCATCCCAACCCAATCCCATACACTAGCACTTCATTGCTATCTACTATTTTTTTTTTTTTAAAGTTCAATTTTAAAAGAAAAAAGTATATGCTCCAAAAAGAGAGGGACTAAAATTTGTTTTATTCCTCAGTTGGCTACTGTACCGAACTACCCAGAAGGAAGAGGATTCAACTACAAACTTCCCCTCCTTCCAATTAAACATAAAATAAAATATAAACTGGAGCAATAAAGCTCAGATAGAGTGGTTTGATTCTAACTGATTCACTCCTGGCTCTATTCACATCGGATCAATATTTTCTTTAATAAGTTAGCGAGGCAGCCTTGGGGCTCAGCTATTGCCCTTAATGATTATCTACCTGTAATGAATATGCTCAGAATTAACGAAGCTTCTGCTCCAAGGCAGTGGAAGGAGAACTCCTCCCTCACGCTCCCTTATGTGCTCAAGCCACTGGTTTGCTCTATTTGATCTTGATGCATCGCATGTTACACAGCAGATTACACCTCAGAGACTATGGATGGAAACGCCACCTACTGCATTCTAAGATACAGTGATGCCTCCAACCTAAAAGCCCCCCCCCGTCTCTAAAGAGAATCCAAAGGTTAAGCAGCAGAAGCAGCAAGATAAAGGAAAACCAGCGCAGAGAACTCATTCCATCGGGTAAACAGACAAATGCGTGAAGGACATCCTGCCAGCAGTATGAAGGTACTGTGACTACTGCTCTCTGTGTTCAGCGTAAGTGCTCCCCAAAGGGCTACAGCCAAATAATGCCAGACTATAAAGTCTGCGAGAGGGGAGGAGGTGCAGGCAGGCTGACGGGGGACCAAAAACCCCTGAAAGGAACAGAAGGAAACTGAGGAAATCCATTTTTGGTCGCCACTATCTTGGTTCTAGGGATCAGATCTAGAAGTTGCTTGTTGCTGGATGAGTTAGGGAGCTGCTGAGGCCGGCGTTGCACCTGCTGTAGGTGGAGTCACCCCATCAGCTGGTGGCGGCGGCTGCTGCGATGGAGGGGGATCTGCAAATACAGTGGAGACAAGCACGTGAGCACCAGAACCAGATGAGGTAGAAAAGTTAATCAAAAGGTATAAATCATGCATAAGAAGTGGGGCTATTTTCTTATGAAATCCATCTCTGTATAGCAATGATATGCGGCTTCCCAGGGAAATGGAGGAGGGTCTAGCACTGGAATTATTTCACACTAGTCTGGGCACTGCAGTGAACTGCACTGGCTCCTGGAGATGGCCATGACCCTCCAGGGCTTTTCCATCGCTACATTCTATGATTAACACTTTGCATTTGTGCTGTGCTTTTCATCCTCAAAGCACAGTACACGCTCACATTCCTCCAGCGAGGTAGGGAAGTGCCATCCCTACTTTGTACAGAGTAGGTGACTGAGGCAGACAGGTTTAGCAGCTTGCTGAGATTATGTAGGGAGTTAATGTCAGACCTGGGTTTAGCAGTTCACTGTTCCCATCTCCCAGTCCTGTGCTCAGAGCATTAGATCAAGCCTCTTGTCTGTTTAAAACAGATGTAACAACACACTTTACAAGCAGAGCTCTGCACATACAGATTCAAGAAGTATATGTAAGTGCCACCACAGGCAGAGATCTGAAAATGTGGCCCAGTGGGGAGAGAAGAAAGAGGGTCGGTACGAAGGCCGGGTTTCAGGCACAGTGAGCAGAGCACAGGGAAACAGAGGCTAATGGAATAAGACGGGGTTGTTCAGGAGAGGGAGAAAGTCAGGAATCAAGGTGAGGAAGAAGAGAATGGGGAAGTCAATTCGGTAGAGAGAGAGGACACTGTCAATGGTGGAGTTCCAGTAATATGGGAGAAGGAAAACAAAGGAAAGAAACAGCGTAAGGAGGAGAGAAGAGACAACTCCAGGCAAGAGTAGCACTAGAATGAGACACTTCTGTTTACAGCAGTTACCATTAAAGAGTCAGCATTTGATCCGTATCTTTGCTAACAGGTAACTGCAATAGTTTCAGGTACCACCGTATAGTGACTGCTCATAAAGGGTTGACATTTTAGGAGCACAGTACTGGTATTATCACACTAGGTCAGACCGGTGGTTCAGCCAGTGCCTCTTCCCGTCTGTTCAAGTGGACAGTACCACATACTTCTAAAGAAAGTGCAAGGAGCCCCAGATCTATGGTTGCTGCAAGCCAGTGTACCGTCAATCAACCAAGCCATCTGGATTTACACCAGCGGAGGATCTGGCCCATATGTCTTTAGTTTCTTTATAACTAGCTTCCTCTTATTTTAAATCTCCCCTTTTCCAAAGATGAAATTCACAGAGCTAGTTTTTGGTATGATTCTGCTGCACTTAATTATATTGTGGTCACTACTAATTAGTGTTCAGTCACAGTTATGTCTTGAACCCACTCCTGTGTGTTATTTTGGATTAAGTGGTGACTGGTTTTCATGGTGACCACAATGCCTCACAACCTTTATGAGTTAATCACAAAGGGGCAGTAACACATGCTATGGTGCTGAGGGGCGGGGAGGAGAAAGAGAGAGACTTTTAAATCTTCCAACACTCCTTTGACAGAGATTTTTGGCTGCTAATACAGATCTGATGGTTCCCACAGCACACAAAAGAAGCATTTAAACTACAATCACTTTTCCAGTAATAATGAGACAAGCAATGGAAAAAAACACAAGGTACATTCGGACAGAGATAATTCTGAAAACCCACTTACACATGCCATTTGGCGCTGCTAGGGGAACACGAGGTCCAATTATGTTTCCTGACATTGGTGGCATGCCAGATGGGGGAGGGCCACCACTGGTTGGGTGGATGTTGGCGGACACAGATGGCATCATCCGGCCTGGCATGGCCTGCCCAGGTATCATTGAACCTGGCCCTGGCATCTGTCCTGCAGTGACATTAAAGAGAGATTGCAATGAAATTCAGTTAAAATACACATGTGAACAGAAGAGGAAAAACATGGCCTAATTGTTCTCTGAGCAGAAAGAGAAAAATCTCGTGTGCTCAGATTCAACTCTGTGCTTCCACTCCAAATGCCATCTGCGGCCATCCCAAAGGACAAGCCTCCCACCACCGAACACCAACTCCTTTCAGGAGGAGCTGCCGTGAGATCTTAATGTTAATCTTAATGTTGCTAAAACCTTGTAAGACAACAGGCAACTGAAGAAGGAAATTATTCACAGTTGCCTCTAGAACAAGATGGAATCTGGGTAAAGAGGTGATTGTTAGGGACCTTCGTGAAGATGGACTACCAACTGCACAGGGAGAATGAGGCTTCAGAATAGCAAAGCCAGTAAAAAGGGCAGGAACAAGGACTAACGGATTAACTGACTAGCAGAGCTGTAGTCACGCAGCTATAAATGATACCGGAAATACCTGCGCAATGTAAAACACATTTTGATTTCAGTACAACTCATCGACTGGATTTTAAAACCCCATTTGAAGAGAGAGGGGTCCATAATCCATTACATTAACTTCTGCAGGATTCAATGCACACACATTTTGTATTTGCAGTACTTTAGTTAGGGAAGCAGCCACTAGCCATGGACTGTAGCTATTTACAAACATAAGGAAGGATTATTTTAAAAGATCCCTTCCATCCCAGACACCAGATAATTATGTAAAATAAAATGTCTGATTATAGAATCTCTTAAACATAGCCCCAACCCACCTTCTTAAACAACCAAGCACATATATAAACAGCATGAAGACCATGATGGAATTTAAAAACCTAGGAAATTCACAGGTCTGTATTTAGGACTAAAGTCAGTAACTAGGCACAAAGATACATACGTCTGTAATGCCTGCTGAAGTCCGGTTACTGGATGAGATACTTAAATGAACTAACAGTTTTATTAGCATCTATTACTCATTTAGCATCCTTCAAACTTTATTCTTAAGAAATGTATAACGTAATATGGACTTATAAAGAAAGTCAGCACCATGGACAGCATCACTGTCGCTTTTCAGGCAACTGGACCCGTTTGCAAGTCTAACAGACCAGAGGAGCCAACTCCCCATAAATTACACACATTCTCACCTACAATAGAGTTTGGGCTGTTCTGAACCTGGCCAACTGGGGGGAGCCCCTGTGCCCTGACACTGCTCCCTGGCAGGAGTGCCGGGCAGGTGGAGCCGGGCAAGCTCCTGTGCCCTGACCCTGCAGAAGTGCTGGTGGGGGGAGGGGGAGGATGGGGAGGGACTGCAGGTGGAAGGGGTAGGGAGGGGCTCCCACTTGCTCTGGCCCAGGGCCCCACAAAACTGTAATCCTCCACTGCTAATAGAGTGGCCTCAAGTCCTTCAGTCCATGATGTCTCATGTCTATCTGCTCCAAGAAAAGGGAGGAGCCTTCAAATGTGAGGTCCTGTTGGACCTTGTGGGGAAAGCCAGAGGACAGGAGTCAGGAACAGCACCTGATGGTGACTGTGGATGTCACTGTCTGGGTTGGTGAACTGGCAGCATCAGAAGCTGCCTGTAGAGCAGTCCTGGCGACAATCTTACTCTCCTCTAAGAGGGCAGTGAACTCCTGTCTTGCATCTTGGGGCAGGAAGTCCTTAAATGTAGCCAGCGAGTCCCATGGATTAAAATCGCATCTCCCCAGCAAAGCTTGCTGATTGGCGATACACAGCTGGAGGCTACCTATGGAATAAACCTTTCTTCCAAAAAGGTC
This sequence comes from Chelonia mydas, assembly GCF_015237465.2. Taxonomy (NCBI): domain Eukaryota; kingdom Metazoa; phylum Chordata; order Testudines; family Cheloniidae; genus Chelonia; species Chelonia mydas. The sequence goes on from NC_057850.1 coordinate 258,590,395, forward strand.
CAGTTCCTTAGCATCTTTTTGTTTTCGGATAGCACTTGACTGGCCCTGCCTGTCACTTTCATTTGCTGCAGACACCATCAGAGGGAGTGTGGGTGTGAGAATGAGAGAGAGAGAGAGAGAGAGTGAGTGTGTGTGTGTGTGTGTGTACACAGGTAGTCGAATCCACTTGCTGGCATACAATACTTTTTCTCTGTCCTCTTTGAAGTGGGAGCCGGAGGAGGAGTTTGCCATAGGGCCTTGTCTGGTCCCATCACTGCCTTGGATAGAGTTGCTGAGCTAGGATATCAATGAGGATGTGTGATGTCTCTGAGCTCCTCTATCTCCAACCCCCAGTCCAAGTGACCCACATCAGAAGGCCCTGATGGGCCCTGAAATCATCCTAGGGAAGTAGGCTGCTAGGACCTGCAACAGCCTCATCTGGGGAGGACGAGGAAGAGGTTTACACCAGAGGAGGGGCTCCACTGGAGGCATCTCCTGGACTTCAGTACTGGGGTCGGTGCTGGAGTCGGGATTCAGTGCCTAACGGGAAGGAGCAGTAGCCCGTGTCCTGGAGGCCACCGAGTAGGAGTGGTGGGAGGCTCCTGTATGGAGGAAACCAGCAGGGATTCCAGTAGGGCTACTGCATTGGCCAGTGACCCGTTGGTCAGGTGCCTGCCGGGAGACTGGTACTAAAGCCTGGTGGGGCGTAGGTTGGGTATTGATGGTGGGCTTTCGGTGGTACATACAGTTCCCCTTTGGATTCTGAACAGGATTCCTCTCTCGGCAACCATGTTGGAGCAGTACCCGCTTCTGCCTCCATACTGTGCTGGGGTTCCAGGGATTGGGATGCTGGGATCAGGTGTGGCTTGCCCCTGGATAGTGCTGGGAAAGCATCCAACGCACCCTGTTCCCTCCAGCTTCTGGATGCCAGAGCTGGTTGAAAGAAAAGGAGTACTTGTGGCACTTTAGAGACTAACAAATTTATTTGACCATAAGCTTTCGTGAGCTACAGCTCACTTCATCGGATGCATGCAGTGGAAAATACAGTGGGGAGATTTATATACACAGAGAACATGAAACAATGGGTGTTATCATACCTGATCACTCTTGTTACAGTGTGTAAGGTGAGACAGAGACAAACACCTACAAGATCTCTATCAAGCATTCTTACAACTACAATACCCACCTGCTGAAGTGAAGAAACAGATTGACAGACCCAGAATAGTACCCAGAAGTTACCTACTACAGGACAGGCCCAACAAAGAAAATAACAGAACGCCACTAGCCAACACCTTCAGCCCCCAACTAAAACCTCTCCAACGCATCATTAAGGATCTACAACCTATCCTGAAGGATGACCCATCACTCTCACAGATCTTGGGAGACAGGCCAGTCCTTGCTTACAGACAGCCCCCCAACCTGAAGCAAATATTCACCAGCAACCACACACCACACCACAGAACCACTAACCCAGGAACCTATCCTTGCAACAAAGCCCGTTGCCAACTCTGTCCACATATCTACTCAAGGGACACCATCATAGGGCTCAATCACATCAGCGACGCTATCAGAGGCTCGTTTACCTGCACATCTACCAATGTGATATATGCCATCATGTGCCAGCAATGCCTCTCTGCCATGTACATTGGCCAAATTGGACAGTCTCTATGTAAAAGAATAAATGGACACAAATCAGATGTCAAGAATTATAATATTCAAAAACCAGTTGGAGAACACTTCAATCTCTTTGGTCACTCGATTACAGACCTAAAAGTGGCAATTCTTCAACAAAAAAATTTCAAAACCAGACTCCAACGAGAGACTGCTGAATTGGAATTAATTTGCAAACTGGATACAATTAACTTAGGCTTGAATAAAGACTGGGAGTGGATGGGTCATTACACAAAGTAAAACTATTTCCCCATGTTTATTCCCCCCCCCCCCCCCCCGCCCCCCGTTCCTGTCAACTGCTGGAAATGGCCCACCTTGATTATCACTACAAAAGGTTTCTCCCCCCCCGCCTCCGCTCTCCTGCTGGTAATAGCTTACCTTACCTGATCACTCTTGTTGGTAACACCCATTGTTTCATGTTCTCTGTGTATAAAAATCTCCCCACTGTATTTTCCACTGCATGCATCTGATGAAGTGAGCTGTAGCTCATGATAGCTTATGCTCAAATAAATTGGTTAGTCTCTAAGGTGCCACAAGTACTCCTTTTCTTTTTGCGGATACAGACTAACACGGCTGCTACTCTGAGAGCTGGTTGGTGACCCTTTGGGGTGGGAGGAAGCGGGAGAGAGAGAAGGCCCCTCGCTGCCTGAAAAGCCTCTGGGGTTGATGGTACTGTCAGTCCGCTGGGACCGCGGTGGCTTCCTGGTGTCAGTGGAGGCACAAGGCTTGAAGACTGGGGACTGGGACATGCCCGGCCCCTGGGGCAAAAACTCCCTGCATGACAGGAATTATATACGCTAATTATATACACTACCACTACTTGCAAAAACTACACACACTAAACTATTAACACTATGAATGAAGAAAGAGTTCAAAACCGGTTGGAAGAAGCCTTCTCAGAGCAAGAAAGGGTCGTCCCAGCATCTATCCTGGCTGGTAAGAAGGAACTGAGAGGGTGCGGGGCCAGTGGCATCCCTTATACCAGCACATAAGTGTGCAGCTCCAGAGGGTGCTAGAGCCGGCCCAACAAATACCACTAAGGGAAAAATCTCCAGCAACAGTGCATGCGGCATGCACACACCTAGCATGGAATGGATATGAGCAAGCACTCAAAGAACAACGACGACTGGGAGAGGACTAATGTCACAGGCAGATATCGCTGCCATCGTAGAATATCTGCTGCGCTTGAACTCTCAAGGCTAGTGGTAACTTCCCTCAAGTCTCATTTAGCAGCTCTCTCTGCTTACAACACCTTGATCAGAAATTAAGTCTATATTTTCTCACCCTACATTTCATGTTTCCTTACAGGATTGACTAATACCTACCCCGCTGTGAGAGAACCTCCACCTACCTGGGATCTGTCTTCCCATGTTTATGGGTCCACCCTCTGAGCCCCTTACTCAGGCACCCATAGAACACCTGTCTAACAAAACAGCATTCTTAACAGTCATCCCTTCTGCTAGGAGGGCAAGTAACCTTAGTGCCTTGATGGCCGCTCCGCCTTGCATGGTGGTACACAGAAAGGTGTTAGGGAGCTTCACCCTAGTTTTACATGTAAGGTTGTCTCAGATCTTCACCTGTCACAGTGCATCTCCTTCCCCATTTTCATCCCCAGCCCCATGGTTACCCAGGGGAATGCTGTTTGCACTCACGGGATGTTGTTAAGAGCTGTATGTTATTCAGAAAGGTCCAAACCCTTTAGGAGTAAAACTCTTTATGGCTTACAGGGAGAGAGATAGAGGGCAACCTATTAGTAAGAAGACTTTCCCACTGGATTACGAGATGTACTGAACGTGGCTACTCCTTAGCCAGGGAGTCAGCACCCACGGGGTTAAAGACACACACCACTTGCACCACATCTATCTTCGTAGTTTGTCTGACAGATTCCCCTGGTAGAGATCTGCAAAGTAGCAGCATGGAGTTGGGTTCATACTTTTCTCTACACGCTATTTGTTGGACTTGGCATCACGTTCTGATGCTTGATTCGGTAAAGAAATGCTACAGTTCATTTTCACCTCAAACTCCTCTGCCACCGCTGTCCTCTCCTGGGGGCGCCACTTGCTAATCTCCTGCCAGTGGGAACGCACAGAGGCACTTGCTAATCTCCTGCCAGTGGGAACGCACAGAGGCACTTGCTAATCTCCTGTCAGTGGGAACGCACAGAGGCACTTGAAGAAGAGGGGTTACGTTGTCCAAGAGGTGCTCTGTGCACTCACACTATCCATCCACCTTCCTCTGACTTGGAGTCCTTTCTGTTGGAGGACTCTGCAGGGTGGGTGGTGTGGTGCATTCCCTTATCTAGCCAGAGCCAGTGATGTCAAACTAGCACGTGTTCTCCAGCACCCTCCAGCGGGCACAGCTCTTTTATACAGTTCCCACAATTTAACACAAGATGCACTAAAGAGGTCAGAGCCCTCAAAGGGCAAATCTTTGATTAACTTCCAAAAAGCTGGAGCAAATCCAGATGTTTGCAACCATGAGTATCTCCTTACGGCTATCCCAGTGGCCACAGCATCTCAGGTGTCAAAAGTTGCCTGCAGAGCATGACTGGCTGCTGTCCTCCCCCCAGCAACCAAGCTCTTTGCATCTTCTCCTTGTTCCTCTGGTAACAAGCCCAGATAGGACTGAGAGTCCCATTAGGTGTAGCTGTATTGTGGCACAGCAGTCTGGCAGTCTGAGGAAACTCACAAGGTGAAGGAGTATCTTTCTTCCAACCACATCCAACCTACGTCCTTCCCTATCTGAGGGAGGAGACAGGGATGCTCTTTTTCCTTTAAACCTTTCCTGAACTGCAAAGATTGGCATGAAATTGGCAGATGGATGCTGAAACAAATATTGATGACTTTCTGAGGGTACACAACGTACATTCTACTAGCTTTCTTAGTAACAGGCAGGGAGAATGCAGGGGGATAGCCAAGTGTTCTTCACCGGGTTAGGAACTCCTGGAAGGACTCTGTCTGCAATTCTGTAATGTCAAAGAGGATTAAATGAATCAGGTGCTGAAACCCATCTGTAGTTGGAGAGTGTTGGCCATTGTCTGTTAGCTCCCAAAATTGTTTTTTATCACCTGGAAGAGATACAGAGGAAACCCCAAACTTGCCTTCAGGCAGTGAGGTACCTTCATTTTTTGTTCAAAATGGGCACGAATAGCATGCCCTAGTTCATTTAATCTGAGGGAGCTTCTTGACAATCATATACTTGCCACTCTTCCTGAGAGGGTTGGGCCGATAGTATCTGCATGGACTAGAACACAGGCATTCTTGAAGACAACAGCACTGGGGGAGGTTTGGTGCCAGGACAACTTTCTACATGGTGCAGGTGCCTCCAGTACCAGGAGGGTGTCAGTACCAGTATCAGAGCAGCCGACAGTGAAGTGCTGGGTCTGGCAGTATCTAAGAGTGCCTTCATGGCCTGAATGTAGGGCCACGTGAGTCACTGAAGAGGGCTCTGCAGAACGTCTTTCCGTGCCAACAGAGTCTTAGATGAAGGAAGCCAACTGGGCTTCTGGAACAGCAGAATTTGCACAGGTGGTTCCAAGGAGAACCTGAGTTCCTCTAGAAGGTTCAGGATTGAAACTGGTGGTGAATACTGCTACATAGAGTCAAGCAGCAGAGGCACAGACAACAGATTTGACTGGAGTCCCCAAATGAGAGTGGTAACAGTCAACAGAGGTGGTACATGGACACCAGGGATGGATCTACAGAACTCAGCAACGAAGCCTCCAGCTAAGGAGAGGTGTGTGTGGAAGCTGATGTCAGGAAACATGGGTCACTGGTGGAGAATGAGAATGATGCCTCTTTCTCCTTTGACTCCCGCCACCAGTTTGAATGCTTTCTCTTCTTGGGCCCTGGAGCAGGGTTCACACAGAGATCTGGAAGCCTGCATTTCACTTACAGCATTGACTGGCATTGATTCTAATGGCACCAAAGGTGTCTTTGGTGCACACAGTTGAACCAGCATCACTGTGGTATCAGTGCAGATTGTGTAGCTGGTGTCAGATTGTGGTGACAGATGAGAAGCTCAGACACTATAGGCATTGGGCTCAGGGAGGCGGACCTTCAACCCAACATTAAAGGAGGCAAAAGTGCTTAGGTGTGTTTCAGGTCACATGACAGAAGACCTCAAAGCACAGAAGCAGACTGCAAACCTCTTGCAGGAGTATCAGGCCAAGCTGGTTGGAGGCTTATTGATGCCAAATACATTTGCAGTCTGTCCTTCCTTGCCCAAGGAGTATAAGCATGGTGGATTGTTTACTGGGAAATTACATGCATTTCTCCCAGGCACATAAGGCACTGAACGTGTGCATTTGTTTCAGGAAAGAAGGCTGAACAGGTCACGTATCCTTTGACTCCTTACATGGTTCAGGACCAGACATGATCTCGGGGGAAATGGAGGCCAATGGTCACAAATAACCTAACTATTTGAAGAAAGAAGACTAACGAGCTTTGCATACAGGAGAGGTAGATCCATTAGCTTGTGGCAGTAGAACTAAAGTGTACGGGGAGTGTGCTTCCTTATATCAAGCCAATTGCACCATTTTTGGGTGAGAGTGCTTCTACCACCACCCCAGTGCACCCAGCTTTCCTACACACTTTCTACAGCTCAGCGCCAGAGGTGCTGAAGCCCATTAGTGGGAATGCACAGAAGTCCTTGAAGAAAAGAGGATTAAGTTAACATAATACCGTAATGACCCACTGCTCTAATAACCCTTCAAATCCATACAAGCCTGAAATTGTCCAATCATATGCCAATTTTCCTCATAACTGCAGCAAACAGATTTTAAAAAAACCATAAGGAAAAAACAAGGTTTTTTTTTTTTGGGGGGGACATTTACACAAAAAGAGGAGAAAAACATCTAAATCTACCCATGCACACACTGAGAACAGCCTCTGGTCAGTGTCCTGTAATGTTAATCTATGACATTTCCATCGTCACAAATGAAAGAGCAGCAGCAGCCGACCAGAAAAGCTGTAGGGATTTGAGAATCCTCTCTTCCCCCTTCAGCTCCTCCTCAGCAAAATAGTTTCCACTCTGGTGATTGCGAACAGGTGTATATGGAAGACCATCGCAACGAATACTTGCTTCTCCAGTCAAGGATCTAAAGAGCAGACTGGAGGTGGCAGACTTCCTGAAGACACTTGCCACACGATTCACTGAAGCCTTCCAAACCCCTGAGCACACATGTGGTGCGGTCCTTCATAGGTATGAACTGTGTGGGCAAGTACAGTGCACACTATTTACAGCTGCAGATATCTGGAATCAGATTCCCCTCAAATAAGTTCAGAAAGAAGTTACCTAGCTTGGCTCGTTCCGTTCCCCTTGTAGCAAGCAGACAGCAAGAGCAACAAAAAGAGTTACCCTAGTCAGATAACAGAGGATTTAAACAGGCATACACATCTGTTTTGGTCCAGGTTGCTCTCAGAGGTGAAGAACAGGCAACAAGGGCATGATAGGCAGCGCGAGAGAAAGCTACAACGAGCCTGGGGCTGAGGTTTGAAGTCATGGTAACCCATTAGCATCAGAAGTAAATCAAAATGTATAGGATCAGTACAGGTCCTATCTGGTGATAGGGGGCTCCAGAATGAGACCACCACCCATTCTTTCACCATCAAGGACCTACCTGCTTTTCCAGATCCTCTCCATACAAACACCAAAAACTGAAGAGAGCTGATTAACCCCCTAGGCAATTCCTGCTGCTAGGGGTCATTGTGTGTTAGTGTTTAGCCTCTGGGAAATTTCAGCTTGTGGCTTCGAACAGGTGAATATGGCAGGAAGATGGGAAGCAACTGTCTTTTCTTCCTTTTGCAAGGCAGTCTATGTGCATCACAGCCAAATTTAACAGCATGTAAGAGCACTGTTGTTCTTTCTTCTTATCACTCAGCCACTAACTGTCACATGAGAAAATGCAGATCAGCCTTGCAGCAAAGCCCATTTGAAAACGTGAGGGCACAAGATAAGGTCAGTTGGTCAGCACCATGAGTCAGGATTTTCCCCAGAGCTGCAGGAGATGTGAGAGCTTATCTGGCTGGTATCAAGCTATTAAAATTCTGAGGCGAATCAGAGTAATACAGAATTTAGACAAAAAAAATCCTATTCTATTTAGCAATCTAGACAGGAGAACAATCCATTAACCTGAACCACCCAAGGAAATTAACTTCTAACCACAATATTTCCTTCAAAGCATCCTGCAACCAAATTTACACTCCTCTATTCCATTTGGATAGGATTAGAATTCAAAATGATCTTGACAAACTGGAGCAATAGTCTGAAGTAAAGAGGATGAAATTCAATAAGGACAAATACAATGTACAACATTTAGGAAGGAACAATCAATTGCACAAATACAAAATGGGAAATGACTGCCTAGGAAGGAGTACTGCAGAAAAGAATCTGGGGGGTTAGAGTGGATCACAAATTAAATATGAGTTAACAATGTAATACTCTTGCAAAAAAACTGATCAGCATTCCGGGATGCACTAGTAGGAATGTTGTAAGCCAGACATGAGAAGTAATTCATCTACTCTATTTAGCACTGATAAGGCCTCAGTTGGAGTATTCTCCAGTTCTGGGCACCACACTTCAAGAAATATGTGGACAAACTGGAGAAAGTCCAGAAGAGAGCAACGAGAATGACTAAAGGTCTAGAAAACATGACCTACGAGGAAAGATTGAAAACATTGGATTTGTTTAGTCTAGAGAAGACAAGACTAAGGGGGGGGACATGACACCATTCTTCAAGTATGTAAAAGGTTGTTATAAAGAGGAAGGTGATAAATTATTCTCTTTAACCAGTGAAGACAGGCCAAGAAGTAATGGGCTTAAATTGCAGCAAGGGAGATTTAGGTTAGACATTAAGAAAAACTTCCTAACTGTAGTTAAGCACCGGAACAAATTATCATGAAAATGCAACTCACAAATGTAGATTTTTTTTTTGTTAATAACTGCACTCAAAAACAAAATAGTGCAAAACTTTAGAGCCTACAAGTCCACTCAGTCCTACTTCTCGTTCAGCCAATCGCTAAGACAAACAAGTTTGTTTATATTTACAGGAGATAATGCTGCCCACTTCTTATTTACAATATCACCAGAAAGTGAGAACAGGTGCTTGCATGGGACTTTTGTAGCCAGCATTGAAATGTATTTACTTGCCAGATATGCTAAATATTCCTATGTCCCTTCGGCTACCATTCCAGAGGACATGCTTCCATGCTGATAACGCTCGTTAAAAAAATAATGCTTTAACTAAATTTGTGACTGAACTCCTTGGGGAGAATTGTACATCTCCAGCTCTGTTTTACCCGCATTCTGCCATATATTTCATGTTATGGAAGTCTTGGATGATGATTCAGCACACGTTGTTCATTTTAAGAGCACTTTCGCTGCAGATCTGACAAAACGCAAAGAATGTACCAATGTGAGATTTCTGAAAATAGGTACAGCACTCAACCCAAGGTTTAAGATTCTGAAGTGCCTTCCAAAATCTGAGAGGGACGAGGTATGGAGCAGGCTTTCAGAAGTCTTAAAAAAGCAACACTCTGATGCGGAAACTACAAAACCTGAACCACCAAAAAAGAAAATCAGTCTTCTGTTGGTGACATCTGACTCAGATTATGAAAATGAACATGTGCCGGTCCGCACTGCTTTGGATTGTTATCAAGCAGAACCTGTCAGCATGGACGCATGGAATGATGGACGATGCATGAAGGGACATATGAATCTTTAGCACATCTGGCATATAAATATCTTGCAACATCAGCTGCAACAGTGCCATGTGAATGCCTGTTCTTATTTTCAGGTGTCATTATGAACAAGAAGCAGGCAGCATTATCTCCTGCACATGTAAACAAGCTTGTTTGTCTAAGCGACCAGCTGAACAAGAAGCAGGACTGAGTGGCTCTAAAGTTTCACATTGTTTTATTTTTGAATACAGTTATTTTTTGTACATAAATCTATGATTGTAAGTTGAACTTTCATGATAAAGATATTGCACTAGGGTACTTGTATTAGGTGAATTGAAAATACAATTTCTTTTGTTTTTTACAGTGCAAATATTTGTACTAAAAATATAAAGTGAGAACTGTACACTTTGTATTCTGTGGTGTAGGTGAAATCAATATATTTGAAAATGTAGAAAACATCCAAAAATATGTAAACAAATGGTATTCTATTATTGTTTAACAGTGCAATGAATCGCACAATTCATTTTTTAAATCACGCGATTAATTGTGATTAATTTTTTTAATCGCTTGACAGCCCTAATTTATTCACATCACATAAACAACACAACAGTCTGGGTTGATTGTTTTTTCTCTGGAGGGCCCCGAACAGCAGGGGTTTGGAAGGTCAGGAGTGAAGTACTTTGGCAGACCTGCGTGGAAGCATGCTCACACTACGTCTGGCTCAAGCCAGTGCTTGGTTATTTTTATGACCACTAAAACCTATCAAAAAAATGTATCAAAGAGCTGGGTAACCACCACATCCAGGATTACATAGCCACCTTCTGATACAAGACCACACCTAAAAGGGGATAAAGGAGGACTTTCAGTGGCATAGCTGCGGGGGAGTGGGGCAGCAGCGGCGCCTTGTCAATGTCTTGGCGCCTTTTAAAATTTTCCCCTGTTGAGGGAACGGGGGGAGCGATCCAAAAAAAAGGCGGCACCCGCTGCGGTGCTTTTACTCACCCGGCGGCGCTCCGGGTCTTCGGTGGCACCTCAGTGGCAGGACCGTCAGTGCCGCCGAAGACACCCGGAGTGAGTGAGGGCCGGCTGCCGGAGTGCCGCCGGGTGAGTAAAAGCGTCACAGCAGGTGGTGCCTTTTTTTTGGATTGCTCCCCGTTCCCTCCACCTGGCTCCGCGGCTGAGGACTTCACCAGAGAAGTGGAGAATAAGGCCACTAAGGCTGGTGGAGCGAAGATAGGAACCAGCCTTGTGCTAAAGTAAGAAGTCAGAGACAGAGAGTGGGGGTAAACTGTGGAGGGCTTTGTAAGTATGGGCAAGCAGCTTATGTTTGATGGAACAAAGAAGGGGACCAAGTGGAGGGATTGAAATAGGAAGTGAAAGCGATGAACAAGGAAGATTATTTTAACCGCAACATTTTGAATGGAGTTGAGGGGGGTGAGATTGCAGGCAGTGAGGCAAGCATGAAGGAGATTACATTAGCCAAGGCACAAGCTGATCTGTGCTTGCATAAGAGTTTTGACAGAAAGGAACATTAGGATCTTGGAGATACTATGCAGGAAGAAACAGCAAAATTCAGACACTGCCTGAGCGCCAAAAGAGAGAGCCTAGTAAAGATGAAGCCAAGATGGACTCGTGTATTGCATGGAAAAAGATGGGGATGGAAAGGAGAAAGATGCCCAGTTGGGGACCACCATCTGACGCAGAACAGACCCCACCCACCAAGGATATGGTCCTGTAAGGGGCACCTGGGCTCTTCCATCTTCTCCTGTCAGATTTTCTCAAGTATTATCTTTCCCCCCACTTGAAGCACGAGAATCTCCAAGCATAGGCTGGCTCTCCTCTTCCTTCCCTGTCCTTGCTTTGCGTAACAAGGCTTCTTTGTCCACATTATAGAACAACCAACATTACTTAAAACCACTGAGAATAATTCATGCTACAGACGGCCATTCTAGGTAATGTACAGTAAAGCATAATACAGTTATAAAAACAGTATGGAAACGGTTTCAAATGAAGTTCTTCGCTTTAGTGTAGACAGGGGCTTCTTGGATGGATGGAAAAATCAGAGCCCTTCAGAGATGCAGTAAGGTTTGGGTTTTATTGTTATATTAACAGCTGCTTAAGCCACTATTAAAGAGAATATAACTCAAAATTTTATATAGGGAAGCAAAGGCTTATTTTGTATCATGAGTTTATTTCCTGAGTCCTACTCTACACTGCTGACGAGAAGACAACTGTGTATCTCGCTGTTAATGCTACAATTAGTTCAAGTGAATTTTGTCCTTGCAAATTTAGAATGTTATGTTGTATTGCAGTTTTCCTTAAAGCACCCATATGATGGGGCTTTAACACTGCCTGGAGAAGCTCTGTGTATGTGTGTTTAAGGGCAAGGCTAGCTTTTTATTTCTTACCTTATTGCAGCAGAATGCATGCAATTTTATTTTACAGGCAGCTAATGATGCTTGCAAGAGATGATCTTATCACATCTCCATTCTATCTCACACTAAGAGTTCATTCAACAAACAGTACCTAGCTAAACCTGGATTAAGCAATTGGGCTTTACAATTGTCAGCATGGCAAAATGAAATGTTATTTCTACAGAGATAATATTCCTTTTCACTTAATGAGAAAGATACAACTTCAAAAAGACAGGCTAAAGCAGAAAATGTCAAAATGTGACCTACATAAAAAACAGCAGACGCTTGAGATGATAAAACTGAAAGTCACTAAAATGAGATTCAGCTTGCTGAAAAATCCTTACTTGTTTATAGATTTTAGATATGTTTAGTACATAATGAAATGTTACTCTCACTAGTACTGCATGACACATGTATTCATGTTACAGTGAAACTTATACATTAAGCCATCCTTAAGGGACTACCCCAAGGTCTTTATTAGATGTCCCACCTCCATTAAAGCAGTCATTTAAGGGGCTACGGCAGGGATCTCAACCTTTGGCATGTGGTCTGCCAGGGTAAGCCCCTTAGTGGGCCGGGCCGGTTTGTTTACCTGCCGTGTCGGCAGGTTCGGCTGATCACTCCAGGCCAATGGGGGCTGTGGGAAGCGGCGCGGGCTGAGGGATGTGCCGGCCGCCGCCCCCATTGGCCTGGAGCGGCAAACCGTGGCCAGTGGGAGCTGTGATCGGCCAAACCTGCGGACGCAGCAGGTAAACAAACTGGCCTGGCCCACCAGGAGCTTAGCCTGGCGGGCCAAAAGTTGCCGATCCCTGGGCTATGGTGTTCGGTCCTAAAACAGGCTTCACTGTTTTTATTTTAAGGGGGGGGGGGAGGGAAGAGAAGAGAAGGAGAAAGTTGTGTAGTCTTCTAAACATTCACTTGCAAGTTCTTTCCCATTAGCACACCCCTTAAACAAATGGTTAACTCCTAATGCAATCAGTGCTAAGGAAGGGAGAATCCAACCCCTGGGGCCACAAGATCTGAAAGGGGATGAAACAACAGTGACTCTCCACTTAGAAGTTTCTCTAGTGCTCTTTTGCTGAGCAGAAGATTATGATTCTTCATGAAATCATGCTCTCACCTGAGCAAATAAATCACTTTCGAGATGCTCATGATATTTCTGTTAGACTGGTGAGAGCAGGAAAATTCTGTCAGGGTGCTGTCTGCAGGCTTCACTGCAGGACAGATTTTGTGGTGTCACTAGACACGCCTCCTCCCCATTATGAATGATTTTCAGAAGCGGAGTCAGAAGCCCATATTGCTAACCAATCTTCAAGACACGTCCTTACTTTAGCGTGTCCTCCCCAACACACTGCAGCAGACAGAATTCTAGAGCCAAGAACTGTGAATAATTAACGACAATAACTGATTTAGCATCAAATCTCCTGGGAGGCAGTTTCCGCTTCACTTGCATACTGTATTTCTGTCACTTCCCTCTTGCACAATTCATTCACTGTAGAATATAGGCACCAACTTGCTGATTATACAAGCACCAACTTGAATACCGAAGTGCACTGTGGTGGGGCTTTCCTGGTTCCGTCAGACTGGACCCCTAGCAGCGGGAGGCTCACCATTGTTTTTCCTGTAACATTTCACATCCATGGTAAGATTCTTTTGCGAGAAGTGACAAGCTGCTTACCCACCTACATGAATGAGGACAATCACTACCCAGGGCTGTACTGGCTATCTTAAAATATTTATGCATCTTAAATAATATATATGTGTACGGGGTTAGGAAGTGCTTAAACTCACTGGAGAGGCTTTGATGACATCCAAAAGCCAGGACAAGTGAAGCAGTTAAATCATCATATAACAGCCTCAATGGAATTGTTGCCCCTTGGCTGACTCCGTTATTTGCTATTCTACGTAACACTTTTTGCATGGTCAGGCTTTCACAGATGAGATGGCGCAGCTACCATCTTGTTAGTGGAAAGAACCCAAGCATTCTACTTGCAAGGGTTTCAATGGTTATTTACAGTGCAATAGAGATGCATATGCACAAAAATTTCCCTTTCCTACTGTGGTGTTAACAGTCTTTGTTCACGTCGCACTCCCCCTTAGTACCTAGCTGGGTTCGGGGAAGCTAATAGTCGAACCAGTGGACTACATTCGGTGCTGAATCATGGTCACGTGCCACTTGAGGCACATTGTACATATGCTAAGACCACCAGGCAGTATTAAAGCCACAGTAAAGGAACTTTAAAGCCAGGCTTTAAGTAGAATTAATGCTGGTCATTCTGTCAAAACAGGAAGCACACCAAGCAATCAAGAATACACAGAATATAGTCCCCTGCCAGGCTTCACATGACTATAAAGAGTTATAGTTTTAACACAAATTAACAAGTCCATAATTACACAATTATCTATCAGATTGTAACTGGGAGAATTCTGCAAAGCATTTCCCACCAATATCAGTTTACACTCCTTCTGTGACCCTAGACAATGAATTTAGTGGCAGGAGCATTCAACAGAACGCAGTAACTTAAGTGAACACTGGGGAATATTAGCAAGAAGAAAATTATGAATCCAGAAGTCTGAATATTTGCAGAGGAAAAGTGACTCGGAGTTACAATAAGCCAGTCCGGAAAATGAAACATATGGTATGACTAATGTGGACACAGTTAAAAACAGCTCAAATTCTGAATTTTAGACACTCACTATGAAATGCTTGCAAACATGCTACAGACAAGAATTAACAACAAAATTATTCATGGAATAATTTCAACCTCCACATCACAGAAAACTGGTTCTGGATGATGTGTGAACATACAAGGCAAAATTTTAATAACTGATCATACAATTATTCACCTCGATGTTGTGGCATATTTTTAGGGAATTTAAAGTGAAAACCAGGGAGACCCTTTTATCCACAGCAGGGGGATTTGCATTTTCACTGTGGGGAACTCATCAAAACAGTCTATGAATGGGCAGGAAGGTGGTCTGTGACAATTGCACAGACCAGTTCGTCTCCCACTGGAAAATATTTTCCCTTGGACTTAGCTTGCAGGCACTCTTTTACTGATGGATCTCACTGGTGGCTGTCAGACGGCTCAAACATAGCGGGTAGAAAACATGTTCACTAGTTTGAGATCATAATGGAAAACAGAGAGTTCCTGACATCTTCTGAGAAGCTAGAGCCAGTGGAGGAGAATCTGGAATGATTCTTAGACTTTTTTTGTGTTTTTCTTTTGCCTTTTGGATGGAACATACTTGTTTCCATCAGCAGATTGCTCCCTCTTCCTAGATGGTGTCTCCCTTTTGGGATTTAGGGCTGGATTTTCACTAACAGCTAGGTGCCTAGCTCCCATTCATCTCAATGCAAGTTAGATGCCTATCTGCATCTTTAGATATGTAGATACCTTTGAAAATCTGACCCTTAGCCCACAAGCAGGGCTTTGAGCCCCTCTGCCCCTTGTCTGTCCAATATGTAATTAGAGAAGAAACAAAGGGGATCACCCCTGAGAGAACCCAGATCCTGCTTTTGGAGAGAAAGGAGAGTCAGAAAAAAATATCAGTCTTCTCAAAGGACTCCAAGATCCCCTTGAAAAAGTAAGGAGGGGGATCAGAGAGCTTTTCCCCTTTAAGGAAGACTGGGCTGGGACTTCAAAAGGATTTTTGGACTTCCTGTCAAAGAATTCCCCAATTAATGAAGACTGACCTACCTACCGGTTCTCAAGCACTTGTGACAGTGTCTCCAAGTCTCTGAAGGGGGGGAAAGGGGAAGAAATGCCAAATTCCAACAAGCCATCCATATTCTAAGCCTTTTACTCCCTAGCAACAGAAGGATCTGCAGGCTGCGCCACTGGAACATTTGCAGCAGAGCTCCTCTTCTGAAGCTTCTTAGAGGTTCTCCTTAAAAATAGAGCACCACTTGGCCGTTTGTCTGCTTCAACAAACAGAGGGGAGAAACCTGGCAGGCGATCCCATTTCAGGAATGAAGCCTGGGAAAAAACTGTTCCCTAGAAAGAAGATGGGGAGGGTTGATGGGAGAAGAATACTGCTCACTGCTGCACCAACATTTGTTTGCAAGAGACGGAATGATGATAGAGGTGGAAGAGCTGACCTACCTTGCTCTGCTTGCATGGCTAAAAGAGGCTTCATGGCCAAATATGTAGAGCCCTGAAAATCTGTGTCTATCTGCTTTATATTTGTGGACCATAGT
The DNA here is from genome assembly GCF_015237465.2 of Chelonia mydas. Lineage (NCBI taxonomy): Eukaryota > Metazoa > Chordata > Testudines > Cheloniidae > Chelonia > Chelonia mydas. The sequence goes on from NC_057850.1 coordinate 258,606,339, forward strand.
TTCGGATAGCTGGCTCCGGTATTCGCAAGAAAAGAGTTGCAGATGAACTGTCTCAGACTAGGGGGAGAGGTCAGGATCTAGAACCTGCTATTCCTTGGATATTTTGATTTAAGGATCGTTGAAAGCGGAGCTCCTGAAGGAGGATGGAACACTACCTTTTCCTCTCCAAGCCTCTGGAAAAGAACCCATTTATGTGATAGGAAGCCCCTGTAAATGCATGTAAAAGAAAGATACAGGTTAAGGGCCAGCAGCATGCTCAGTCCTTCACTGACATAAAGAGACATACCTCCTGCCCCATGCAGATTTCCATCCAGTACAGACACACAATACACCATGCTGATGGTAGAATCTGGTAGAAGTGTTTGTTGAGGCTTTGTGGAAGAAGGTTTGAGACATTTAGTGGATGATGATAGAGGAAACAGGAAATAGGAAAAAGGAAGAGGAGAGTTAAGCACCCTCTCAATCACTGTAACATTCTTTTTCTAACTGTTCTCCAGTGCAGAAGGAGAAACCAGGCTACTAAGTGGTGCATTGTGGTTATTGCTTTTTCAAGTTAGGAAAGGGGACTAATGAAACTCTGAAATGGAAAAGCTTTAGTTTATGTCCCCTTTTCAGCCCCATGTCAATGCAACCTACCAGATGAGCCTGGATCAAAAACTGCAGAGGGTTCCTTTCCCCAGCTTGATCCAGACAGAATCTGGATCCATTATGCAATCAGCCACAATGACAAATGCTGTAATTAGGCCTTGGGAAATGTAAAGAGTCCTAGGAGCAGCAATATGCAGCCAAAAGAAACTGAGGTCTTGTGGGTAATTCTGCTATATAAGAGACTTAAAGCATTAGCCTGGGAGCTCCACCGAGGCAGGATAGTGAGAAAAGGATCCCCACTCTAGCCTCAGGGGCTACCAACCTCCTTTCTGACCGCATTCAGCATCTGAGGCAGTTGTAAGCCAGGGTTATTTTTTCCTTCTATTAATAAATGTTTTACAGACTTCAATCATCTGGCTTGGAATCATCTCTTCATCACCCCACCCCAGTCACTTGAGGGACACTCCAAGTATCATTTTGGTCATGGTCTAATGGATTGTAAGTTACTACTTTTTAATCTTTACTAAGAGAAAGAGGGCAGCCAAAAGTGAAGTCTGTTTAATAATGCTGTTGGGAAACAGACTGAAGTCCACACAGTTAAAGCATACAAACTTCTCAGGCAATCATACAGCCAACTAAGGAATTCCAAATGGATAGCTGCACTAGTATTTTTCCCATTCAGGCCCACTGCTTTTCTTCCACGTGTAGATGTATTTTGATAGCGCAACTTCTGATGTTTCTGTCACTGTTAAACTGTTCCGTGACTCTTCCACAAATGCAAACAATGAGTCACACTCTCTATAAGTCACAGTCCACCCAACGGACTCTCTGTAGAATGAAGATTAGACTGCCGTACTTGTCACTGATTCAAAGACTCCTTTGGATAGATCACTGTGGGGGAGGCCAACCAGCATTACTAGACAGCTCTACACAAACAACAGGCAAGGAAATGGTTTGCTCTTTTTATAAAGTCATTTTAAAGGGGTGTGTTGGGTAAAAAGGCTGGACTTTCAGTCCTGGAGACCAAAATTCTTTTTCTACAACCCTGGAAGCAACAGCACATGCTTCACCAAACTGCTCTCCTGTCAGTGCATCCTCAGCCCAGACCAGGAGGGACAGCCGCTAAGTGTCAGGTGAATTCCATTTCCAGAGACAGTACAATCTTTAGCACCTTTGCTAAGATTGTTTACCTGGGTGCTAATCAGCATCTACTGTGGTGAAGTAGATGTCTAGCCAATAATTATTTTAAAATCATTAACTTATTTCAGAGAGGCCACCAAAACAGCAATTATTTGGAAACAAATTTTGTTACTGATTGGGCTGAAATATGGTGACCCAGAGACAAAATATTCTGTATCTCACTACTGTCACAGGAGTGTCCAAGGAGGGAAATATATACATGAGAGGGGAAGGAGATGCAGGTGAAAACACATACATCACCCAATTCCTCTTCCCAGTATGGTCTCAATCTACAGCTAAAAGGTACATCAAAAAAGGCCAGGATATCAATTTATAATGTAAAGAAAGATGAAACAACCCCAAGCGATGTCAAAATGAGCTCAAAGTTTTTACCTTCTTCATACTATAAAAATACTATAATACTATACATAAAATACATAAAAATACTTCATACTATAAAAACAGTTTCAAGCAGAAACTATTTTTAACTGGATCAAGAATCCTCTTATCATAAAAGTGTTAACTGGATCCATCCCAGAGACATGTGTTGTTAGATTGAGCACAGAATTGGATGTCAAGAATGCCCCATTTTTAATAATGGTTCTGCTATTGACTTGCTGCATGGATTTTAGGTAAGTAATTTCTGTGTCTTGAGTTTCCTCAGCTATAAAATAGGGATATATGCATCTACATCACAAGGGTGTTGGGATGACTAGGTATTTGAACTTCATTTGGAAAAAGTAAAGCCCTTTTTAAGTGTTTAGTTATGACTATGATCTACCTATGCTATGATAAAATGTAAGGTATTCTGAAGCTTCATATGCAACAGGGGACAGAAGATCTTTTCCTGAAATGATTCTTTGATCCCCAGAAAGTTCACTGTTGATCAGCTGATAACCCTCCTTTCTCTAATGAGAAATATCTATGAAGCTCAGGAAGGAGCGATCATTTTCATAGAATCATAGAATCATAGAATATCAGGGTTGGAAGGGACCCCAGAAGGTCATCTAGTCCAACCCCCTGCTCAAAGCAGGACCAAGTCCCAGTTAAATCATCCCAGCCAGGGCTTTGTCAAGCCTGACCTTAAAAACCTGTAAGGAAGGAGATTCTACCACCTCCCTAGGTAACGCATTCCAGTGTTTCACCACCCTCTTAGTGAAAAAGTTTTTCCTAATATCCAATCTAAACCTCCCCCATTGCAACTTGAGACCATTACTCCTCGTTCTGTCATCTGCTACCATTGAGAACAGTCTAGAGCCATCCTCTTTGGAACCCCCTTTCAGGTAGTTGAAAGCAGCTATCAAATCCCCCCTCATTCTTCTCTTCTGCAGACTAAACAATCCCAGCTCCCTCAGCCTCTCCTCATAAGTCATGTGCTCTAGACCCCTAATCATTTTTGTTGCCCTTCGCTGGACTCTTTCCAATTTATCCACATCCTTCTTGTAGTGTGGGGCCCAAAACTGGACACAGTACTCCAGATGAGGCCTCACCAGTGTCGAATAGAGGGGAACGATCACGTCCCTCGATCTGCTCGCTATGCCCCTACTTATACATCCCAAAATGCCATTGGCCTTCTTGGCAACAAGGGCACACTGCTGACTCATATCCAGCTTCTCGTCCACTGTCACCCCTAGGTCCTTTTCCGCAGAACTGCTGCCTAGCCATTCGGTCCCTAGTCTGTAGCGGTGCATTGGGTTCTTCCGTCCTAAGTGCAGGACCCTGCACTTATCCTTATTGAACCTCATCAGATTTCTTTTGGCCCAATCCTCCAATTTGTCTAGGTCCTTCTGTATCCTATCCCTCCCCTCCAGCGTATCTACCACTCCTCCCAGTTTAGTATCATCCGCAAATTTGCTGAGAGTGCAATCCACACCATCCTCCAGATCATTTATGAAGATATTGAACAAAACCGGCCCCAGGACCGACCCCTGGGGCACTCCACTTGACACCGGCTGCCAACTAGACATGGAGCCATTGATCACTACCCATTGAGCCCGACAATCTAGCCAGCTTTCTACCCACCTTATAGTGCATTCATCCAGCCCATACTTCCTTAACTTGCTGACAAGAATGCTGTGGGAGACCGTGTCAAAAGCTTTGCTAAAGTCAAGAAACAATACATCCACTGCTTTCCCTTCATCCACAGAACCAGTAATCTCATCATAAAAGGCGATTAGATTAGTCAGGCATGACCTTCCCTTGGTGAATCCATGCTGACTGTTCCTGATCACTTTCCTCTCCTCTAAGTGCTTCAGGATTGATTCTTTGAGGACCTGCTCCATGATTTTTCCAGGGACTGAGGTGAGGCTGACTGGCCTGTAGTTCCCAGGATCCTCCTTCTTCCCTTTTTTAAAGATGGGCACTACATTAGCCTTTTTCCAGTCATCCGGGACTTCCCCCGTTCGCCACGAGTTTTCAAAGATAATGGCCAAGGGCTCTGCAATCACAGCCGCCAATTCCTTCAGCACTCTCGGATGCAATTCGTCCGGCCCCATGGACTTGTGCACGTCCAGCTTTTCTAAATAGTCCCTAACCACCTCTATCTCTACAGAGGGCTGGCCATCTCTTCCCCATTTTGTGATGCCCAGCGCAGCAGTCTGGGAGCTGACCTTGTTAGTGAAAACAGAGGCAAAAAAAGCATTGAGTACATTAGCTTTTTCCACATCCTCTGTCACTAGGTTGCCTCCCTCATTCAGTAAGGGGCCCACACTTTCCTTGGCTTTCTTCTTGTTGCCAACATACCTGAAGAAACCCTTCTTGTTACTCTTGACATCTCTTGCTAGCTGCAGCTCCAGGTGCGATTTGGCCCTCCTGATATCTTTCCTACATGCCCGAGCTATATTTTTATACTCTTCCCTGGTCATATGTCCAACCTTCCACTTCTTGTAAGCTTCTTTTTTATGTTTAAGATCCGCTAGGATTTCACCATTAAGCCAAGCTGGTCGCCTGCCATATTTACTATTCTTTCGACTCATCGGGATGGTTTGTCCCTGTAACCTCAACAGGGATTCCTTGAAATACAGCCAGCTCTCCTGGACTCCCTTCCCCTTCATGTTAGTCCCCCAGGGGATCCTGGCCATCTGTTCCCTGAGGGAGTCGAAGTCTGCTTTCCTGAAGTCCAGGGTCCGTATCCTGCTGCTTACCTTCCTTCCCTGCGTCAGGATCCTGAACTCAACCAACTCATGGTCACTGCCTCCCAGATTCCCATCCACTTTTGCTTCCCCCACTAATTCTACCTGGTTTGTGAGCAGCAGGTCAAGAAAAGCGCCCCCCCTAGTTGGCTCCCCTAGCACTTGCACCAGGAAATTGTCCCCTACGCTTTCCAAAAACTTCCTGGATTGTCTATGCACCGCTGTATTGCTCTCCCAGCAGATATCAGGAAAATTAAAGTCACCCATGAGAATCAGGGCATGCGATCTAGTAGCTTCCGTGAGTTGCCGGAAGAAAGCCTCATCCACCTCATCCCCCTGGTCCGGTGGTCTATAGCAGACTCCCACCACTACATCACTCTTGTTGCACACACTTCTAAACTTAATCCAGAGACACTCAGGTTTTTCCACAGTTTCGTACCGGAGCTCTGAGCAGTCATACTGCTCCCTTACATACAGTGCTACTCCCCCACCTTTTCTGCCCTGCCTGTCCTTCCTAAACAGTTTATAACCATCCATGACTGTACTCCAGTCATGTGAGTTATCCCACCAAGTCTCTGTTACTCCAATCACGTCATAGTTCCTTGACATCACCAGGACCTCCAGTTCTCCCTGCTTGTTTCCAAGGCTTTGTGCATTTGTATATAATTTTCAATTACTCTAGTAAAGTCTAATACACCCATTTGCTTACAGTGATCCAAGATAAGGTCATGCCTCTTGGGAAAAATATTTTTAACTCCTACCAATCCCCAAACGGAAGGGCTCCCAGATCTGGGCTGATTTCTGTCTTATTTCACAGACTGTGTCCCACCCATTCTTTTAGGATTGTTGGTATTTAATGGAGGGATCTGTGCACTCTAAAATAGGGCCAAGAAGATCTACAGGATATACAGGCTGGAGATTCCCAATTAAGGCAAATAATCTAACATGCAGTGGCTGTCTCTCTCAGACACCACATTAATGAACAAATCCCAAGGCTTTATATAAAAGTTTAGGCATCCTTTATGAGTACCACCATAATTAAATTTAGATGGGAAGTCCCTTGCCTCAGGCATAGAAAGAGTGTCCTTCCAGGCTGAAACTCAGCTACTCATCCTGATGGCAGCACATTTGAGACACAACTGAGCTATATCATTCAAGATATTAGATTAGCTTCTTATCTAAATGTCTGCTAGCTGTTTTATATCAAGCTCCCGAAGAGCACTAGAAAAATCTTATTTATTTGGATTTTAGCCCTCCATTTAGTGGCTGCATTGGAAAAGGCAGGCGGAGCAAACAGAGGGTATGTATACACTGCTATTAAAACCCTGTGGCTGGCCTGTGCCAGCTGACTTGTGCTCACAGGGCTCAGGCTAACAGGGTGTTTAATTTCAGGGTAGACATTTGGGTTTGGGCTGGAGAACAGCCTAATGTAGTGCCAATCTTTAAAAAAGGGAAGAAGGAGGATCCTGGGAACTACAGGCCAGTCAGCCTCACCTCAGTCCCCGGAAAAATCATGGAGCAGGTCCTCAAGGAATCAATCCTGAAGCACTTACACGAGAGGAAAGTGATCAGGAACAGTCAGCATGAATGCACCAAGGGTAGGTCATGCCTGACTAATCTAATAGCCTTCTATGATGAGATTACTGGTTCTGTGGATGAAGGGAAAGCAGTGGATGTATTGTTTCTTGACTTTAGCAAAGCTTTTGACACGGTCTCTCACAGTATTCTTGTCAGCAAGTTAAAGAAGTATGGGCTGGATGAATGCACTATAAGGTGGGTAGAAAGTTGGCTAGATTGTTGGGCTCAACGGGTAGTGATCAATGGCTCCATGTCTAGTTGGCAGCCGGTGTCAAGTGGAGTGCCCCAGGGGTCGGTCCTGGGGCCGGTTTTGTTCAATATCTTCATAAATGATCTGGAGGATGGTGTGGATTGCACTCTCAGCAAATTTGCGGATGATACTAAACTGGGAGGAGTGGTAGATACGCTGGAGGGCAGGGATAGGATACAGAGGGACCTACACAAATTGGAGGATTGGGCCAAAAGAAATCCGATGAGGTTCAATAAGGATAAGTGCAGGGTTCTGCACTTAGAATCATAGAATATCAGGGTTGGAAGGGACCTCAGGAGATCATCTAGTCCAACCCCCTGCTCAAAGCAGGACCAATCCCCAATCAAATCATCCCAGCCAAGGCTTTGTCAAGCCTGACCTTAAAAACTTCCAAGGAAGGAGATTCTACCACCTCCCTAGGTAACGCATTCCAGTGTTTCACCACCCTCTTAGTGAAAAAGTTTTTCCTAATATCCAACGTAAACCTCCCCCACTGCAACTTGAGACCATTACTCCTTGTCCTGTCCTCTTCTACCACTGAGAATAGTCTAGAACCATCCTCTCTGGAACCACCTCTCAGGTAGTTGAAAGCAGCTATCAAATCCCCCCTCATTCTTCTCTTCCGCAGACTAAACAATCCCAGTTCCCTCAGCCTCTCCTCATAAGTCATGTGTTCCAGACCCCTAATCATTTTTGTTGCCCTTCGCTGGACTCTCTCCAATTTATCCACGTCCTTCTTGTAGTGTGGGGCCCAAAACTGGACACAGTACTCCAGATGAGGCCTCACCAATGTCGAATAGAGGGGAACGATCACGTCCCTCGATCTGCTCGCTATGCCCCTACTTATACATCCCAAAATGCCACTGGCCTTCTTGGCAACAAGGGCACACTGCTGACTCATATCCAGCTTCTCGTCCACTGTAACCCCTAGGTCCTTTTCCGCAGAACTGCTGCCTAGCCATTCGGTCCCTACTCTGTAGCTGTGCATTGGGTTCTTCCGTCCTAAGTGCAGGACCCTGCACTTATCCTTATTGAACCGCATCAGGTTTCTTTTGGCCCAATCCTCCAATTTGTGTAGGTCCCTCTGTATCCTATCCCTGCCCTCCAGCGTATCTACCACTCCTCCCAGTTTAGTATCACCCGCAAATTTGCTGAGAGTGCAATCCACACAATCCTCCAGATCATTTATGAAGATATTGAACAAAACCGGCCCCAGGACCGACCCCTGGGGCACTCCACTTGACACCGGCTGCCAACTAGACATGGAGCCATTGATCACTACCCATTGAGCCTGACAATCTAGCCAACTTTCTACCCACCTTATAGTGCATTCATCCAGCCCATACTACTTTAACTTGTGACAAGAATACTGTGGGAGACCGTGTCAAAAGCTTTGCTAAAGTCAAGAAACAATACATCCACTGCTTTCCCTTCATCCACAGAATCAGTAATCTCATCATAGAAGGCTATTAGATTAGTCAGGCATGACCTACCCTTGGTGAATCCATGCTGACTGTTCCTGATCACTTTCCTCTCGTGTAAGTGATTCAGCATTGATTCCTTGAGGACCTGCTCCATGATTTTTCCGGGGACTGAGGTGAGGCTGACTGGCCTGTAGTTCCCAGGATCCTCCTTCTTCCCTTTTTTAAAGATTGGCACTACATTAGCCTTTTTCCAGTCGTCCGGGACTTCCCCCGTTCGCCACGAGTTTTCAGAGATAATGGCCAATGGCTCTGCAATCACATCCGCCAATTCCTTTAGCACTCTCGGATGCAACTCGTCCGGCCCCATGGACTTGTGCACATCTAGCTTTTCTAAATAGTCCCTAACCACCTCTTTCTCCACAGAGGGCTGGCCATCTACTCCCCATGTTGTGATGCCCAGCGCAGCAGTCTGGGAGCTGACCTTGTTAGTGAAGACAGAGGAAAAAAAGCATTGAGCACATTAGCTTTTTCCACATCCTCTGTCACTAGGTTGCCTCCCTCATTCAGTAAGGGGCCCACACTTTCCTTGGCTTTCTTCTTGTTGCCAACATACCTGAAGAAACCCTTCTTGTTATTCTTGACATCTCTTGCTAGCTGCAGCTCCAGGTGTGATTTGGCCCTCCTGATTTCATTCCTACATGCCCGAGCAATATTTTTATACTCTTCCCTGGTCGTATGTCCAACCTTCCACTTCTTGTAAGCTTCTTTTTTATGTTTAAGATCTGCTAGGATTTCACCGTTAAGCCAAGCTGGTCGCCTGCCATATTTACTATTCTTTCGACTCATCGGGATGGTTTGTCCCTGTAACCTCAACAGGGATTCCTTGAAATACAGCCAGCTCTCCTGGACTCCTTTCCCCTTCATGTTAGCCCCCCAGGGGATCCTACCCACCCGCTCCCTGAGGGAGTCGAAGTCTGCTTTCCTGAAGTCCAGGGTCCGTATCCTGCTGCTTACCTTTCTTCCCTGCGTCAGGATCCTGAACTCAACCAACTCATGGTCACTGCCTCCCAGATTCCCATCCACTTTTGCTTCCCCCACTAATTCTTCCCTGTTTGTGAGCAGCAGGTCAAGAAAAGCTTAGGACGGAAGACCGAATGGGACCGAATGGCTAGGCAGCAGTTCTGCGGAAAAGGACCTAGGGGTTACAGTGGACGAGAAGCTGGATATGAGTCAGCAGTGTGCCCTTGTTGCCAAGAAGGCCAATGGCATTTTGGGATGTATAAGTAGGGGCATTGCCAGCAGATCGAGGGATGTGATCGTTCCCCTCTATTCGACATTGGTGAGGCCTCATCTGGAGTACTGTGTCCACTTTTGGGCCCCACACTACAAGAAGGATGTGGATAAATTGGAGAGAGTCCAGCGAAGGGCAACAAAAATGATTAGGGGTCTGGAACACATGACTTATGAGGAGAGGCTGAGGGAACTGGGATCGTTTAGTCTGCGGAAGAGAAGAATGAGGGGGGATTTGATAGCTGCTTTCAACTACCTGAGAGGTGGTTCCAGAGAGGATGGTTCTAGACTATTCTCAGTGGTAGAAGAGGACAGGACAAGGAGTAATGGTCTCAAGTTGCAGTGGGGGAGGTTTAGGTTGGATATTAGGAAAAACTTTTTCACTAGGAGGGTGGTGAAACACTGGAATGCGTTACCTAGGGAGGTGGTAGAATCTCCTTCCTTAACCCTGGTCTACACTAGGACTTTAGGTCGAATTTAGCAGCATTAAATCGATGTAAACCTGCATCCGTCCACACGATGAAGCCCTTTATTTCGACTTAAAGGGCTCTTAAAATCGATTTCCTTACTCCACCCCTGACAAGTGGATAAGCGCTTAAATCGGCCTTGCCGGGTCGAATTTGGGGTACTGTGGACACAATTCGACGGTATTGGCCTCCAGGAGCTATCCCAGAGTGCTCATTTTGACAACTCTGGACAGCACTCTCAACTCAGATGCACTGGCCAGGTAGACAGGAAAAGAACCGCGAACTTTTGAATCATTTCCTGTTTGGCCAGCGTGGCAAGCTGCAGGTGACCATGCAGAGCTCATCAGCACAGGTGACCATGATGGAGTCCCAGAATCGCAAAAGAGCTCCAGCATGGACCGAACGGGAGGTACGGGATCTGATCGCTGTATGGGGAGAGGAATCCGTGCTATCAGAACTCCGTTCCAGTTTTCGAAATGCCAAAACCTTTGTCAAAATCTCCCAGGGCATGAAGGACAGAGGCCATAACAGGGACCCGAAGCAGTGCCGCGTGAAACTGAAGGAGCTGAGGCAAGCCTACCAGAAAACCAGAGAGGCGAACGGCCGCTCCGGGTCAGAGCCCCAAACATGCAGCTTCTATGATGAGCTGCATGCCATTTTAGGGGGTTCAGCCACCACTACCCCAGCCGTGTTGTTTGACTCCTTCAATGGAGATGGAGGCAATACGGAAGCAGGTTTTGGGGACGAAGAAGATGATGATGATGAGGAGGTTGTAGATAGCTCACAGCAAGCAAGCGGAGAAACCGGTTTTCCCGACAGCCAGGAACTGTTTCTCACCCTGGACCTGGAGCCAATACCCCCCGAACCCACCCAAGGCTGCCTCCTGGACCCAGCAGGCGGAGAAGGGACCTCCGGTGAGTGTACCTTTTAAAATACTATACATGGTTTAAAAGCAAGCATGTGAAAGGATTACTTTGCCCTGGCATTCGCGGCTCTCCTGGATATACTCCCAAAGCCTTTGCAAAAGGTTTCTGGGGAGGGCAGACTTATTGCGTCCTTCATGGTAGGACACTTTACCACTCCAGGCCAGTAACACGTACTCGGGAATCATTGTACAACAAAGCATTGCAGTGTATGTTTGCTGGCATTCAAACAACATCCGTTCTTTATCTCTCTGTGTTATCCTCAGGAGAGTGAGATATAATCCATGGTCACCTGGTTGAAATAGGGTGCTTTTCTTCAGGGGACACTCAGAGGAGCCCATTCCTGCTGGGCTGTTTGCCTGCGGCTGAACAGAAATGTTCCCCGCTGTTAGCCACAGGGAGGGGGGAGGGTTGAGGGGGTAGCCACGCGGTGGGGGGAGGCAAAATGCGACCTTGTAACAAAAGCACATGTGCTATGTATGTGATGTTAACAGCAAGGTCTACCCTGAAAGAGTGTAGCCAGTGTTTTATAAAATGTGTCTTTTTAAATACCGCTGTCCCTTTTTTTTTCTCCACCAGCTGCATGTGTTTCAATGATCACAGGATCTTCTCCTTCCCAGAGGCTAGTGAAGATTAGAAAGAAAAAAAAACGCACTCGAGATGAAATGTTCTCCGAGCTTATGCTGTCCTCCCACACTGACAGAGCACAGACGAATGCGTGGAGGCAAATAATGTCAGAGTGCAGGAAAGCACAAAATGACCGGGAGGAGAGGTGGCGGGCTGGAGAGAGTAAGTGGCGGGCTGAAGACAGGGCTGAAGCTCGAATGTGGCGGCAGCGTGATGAGAGGAGGCAGGATTCAATGCTGAGGCTGCTGGAGGACCAAACCAGTATGCTGCAGTGTACGGTTGAGCTGCAGCAAAGGCAGCTGGAGCACAGACTGCCACTACAGCCCCTGTGTAACCAACCGCCCTCCTCCCCAAGTTCCATAGCCTCCACACCCAGATGCCCAAGAACGCGGTGGGGGGGCCACCGGCCAACCAGCCACTTCGCCACAGAGGATTGCCCAAAAAAAGAAGGCTGTCATTCAATAAATTTTAAAGTTGTAAACTTTTAAAGTGCTGTGTGGCATTTTCCTTCCCTCCTCCACCACCCCTTCTGGGCTACCTTGGTAGTCATCCCCCTATTTCTGTGATGAATGAATAAAGAATGCATGAATGTGAAGCAACAATGACTTTATTGCCTCTGCAAGCGGTGATCGAAGGGAGGAGGAGAGGGTGGTTAGCTTACAGGGAAGTAGAGTGAACCAAGGGGCGGGGGGTTTCATCAAGGAGAAACAAACAGAACTTTCACACCGTAGCCTGGCCAGTCATGAAACTGGTTTTCAAAGCTTCTCTGATGTGTACCGCGCCCTCCTGTGCTCTTCTAACCACTCTGGTGTCTGGCTGCGCGTAACCAGCAGCCAGGCGATTTGCCTCAACCTCCCACCCCGCCATAAATGTCTCCCCCTTACTCTCACAGATATTGTGGAGCACACAGTAAGCAGTAATAACAGTGGGAATATTGGTTTCGCTGAGGTCTAAGCGAGTCAGTAAACTAAGCCAGCGCGCCTTTAAACGTCCAAATACACATTCTACCACCATTCTGCACTTGCTCAGCCTGTAGTTGAACAGCTCCTGACTACTGTCCAGGCTGCCTGTGTACGGCTTCATGAGCCATGGCATTAAGGGGTAGGCTGGGTCCCCAAGGATACATATAGGCATTTCAACATCCCCAACAGTTATTTTCTGGTCTGGGAATAAAGTCCCTTCTTGCAGCTTTTGAAACAGACCAGAGTTCCTGAAGATGCGAGCGTCATGTACCTTTCCCGGCCATCCCACATTGATGTTGGTGAAACGTCCCTTGTGATCCACCAGAGCTTGCAGCACTATTGAAAAGTACCCCTTGCGGTTTATGTACTCGCCAGCTTGGTGCTCCGGTGCCAAGATAGGGATATGGGTTCCGTCTATGGCCCACCACAGTTAGGGAATCCCATTGCAGCAAAGCCATCCACTATGACCTGCACATTTCCCAGGGTCACTACCCTTGATATCAGCAGATCTTTGATTGCGTGGGCTACTTGCATCACAGCAGCCCCAACAGTAGATTTGCCCACTCCAAATTGATTCCCAACTGACTGGTAGCTGTCTGGCGTTGCAAGCTTCCACAGGGCTATCGCCACTCGCTTCTCAACTGTGAGGGCTGCTCTCATCTTGGTATTCATGCGCTTCAGGGCAGGGGAAAGCAAGTCACAAAGTTCCATGAAAGTGCCCTTACGCATGCGAAAATTTCGCAGCCACTGGGGATCGTCCCAGACCTGCAACACTATGCGGTCCCACCAGTCTGTGCTTGTTTCCCGAGCCCAGAATCGGCGTTCCACAGCATGAACCTGCCCCATTAGCACCATGATCAGAGAAATCTGTGTCCATGTCCTGATCACTCACGTGACCGCGCTGACGTCGCCTCCTCGCCCGCTATCGCTTTGCCAGGTTCTGGTGCTGCATATACTGCTGGATAATGCGTGTGGTGTTTAATGTGCTCCTAATTGCCAAAGTGAGCTGAGCGGCCTCCATGCTTGCCTTGGTATGGCATCCGCACAGAAAAAAGGCGCGGAATGATTGTCTGCCGTTGCTCTGAGGGAGGGAGGGGCGACTGACGACACGACTTACAGGGTTGGCTTCAGGGAGCTAAAATCAACAAAGGGGGTGGCTTTACATCAAGGAGTATTTCAGGCAGGACTTCACGGAGGGTTCCAATAAGAAATGGTGCACCTAAGTTATTGTTCTTATTGGAACAAGGAGGTTAGCCTGGCCTCTGATTGATACATGGCTAGATTTACCTCGCTGCACCTTCTCTGTGAGTGACTGCAGTGTGACCTAGAGAAATGAGTCCCCTAGATGGGGAAGGAGGCAAATGAGTACAAAACAAATCTGGTCTATTTCTTGTTTTGATCCACTCCATCTATCTTTTACATCTTTGGCTGGCAGCAGACGGTGCAGAAGGACTGCATGCCATCCACATCTCATGGCTGCTCGGCAGAAGATGGTACAGTACGACTGCTAGCCATCCTCATCTCTTGCCTGCCTGGCAGAAGATGGTGCAATATGACTGCTAGCCATCGTCATCTCTTGCCTGCCCGGCAGAAGACGATACAATACGACTGCTAGCAATCCGTATTGCCTGCCTGCTCACCATAAGACAGTTCAATAGGACTGACTGCAGGACTAAAGAGAATGACCTGGTAAAGTCACTCCAAATTTAGTCCCTGCGCCCATGTCTGCCCAGGCGCTCCCAGCCGACGTGGCCAGGAGCACCTCGGACATGACGAGGACGGCTACCAGTCACACTGCACCGTCTGCTGCCAAAAGGCAATGGGTTGCTGCTACTGTGTAGCAATGCCGTACCGCGTCTGCCAGCATCCAGGAGACATACGGTGACGGTTACCTGAGCGGGCTCCATGCTTGCGGTGGTATGGCGTCCGCACAGGTAACTCAGGAAAAAAGGCGCAAAACGATTGTCTGCCCTTGCTTTCATGGAGGGAGGGAGGGAAGGGGGGACTGACGATATGTACCCAGAACCACCCGCGACAATGTTTTAGCCCCATCAGGCATTGGGATCTCAACCCAGAATTCCAATGGGCAGCGGAGACTGCGGGAACTGTGGGATAGCTACCCACAGTGCAACGCTCCGGAAGTCGACTCTAGCCTCGGTACTGTGGAAGCACTCCGCCGAGTTAATGCACTTAATGCACTTAGAGCATTTTCTGTGGGGACACACACACTCGAATATATAAAACCGATTTCTAAAAAACCGACTTCTATAAATTCGACCTTATTCCATAGTGTAGACATACCCTTAGAAGTTTTTAAGGTCAGGCTTGACAAAGCCCTGGCTGGGATGATTTGATTGGGGATTGGTCCTGCTTTGAGCAGGGGGTTGGACTAGATGACCTCCTGAGGTCCCTTCCAACCCTGATATTCTATGATTCTATGAAAAGGCTCTATAACCCTCCCATGTGAGAGGTCGCAGAGCTCGGGCTGCAGCCTGAGCCAGAAAATCTGCACTGCAATTAAATAGCCCCTCAGCTCAAGCCAGCTGGCCTGGGCAGCAACAGGCATCTAATTGCAGTGTAGGCTTAGTTCCAGAGAGGCTTAGTTCCAAAACAATGAGCATAAAGTCCCTTCCAGGGTACACTCTGTTTTCCTGTTCAGTGAAGTGCCGCTCATCTCAAAGGATTCTAAAGCACTTTATAAACTACTTGCAGATAGCACTCCACCCACCACAGAAATGCAATAATCTCATGGGCGGAAAGTAACACAGGAGTTAACCTAACTAGACTGCAAACTCCTCTGGACAGGGGCTGTATTTTCCTGTGTGCACAATGCCTAACACAAAGCACCGTCATCCTGACTACACTACCACTACTAACAATGGAGTGAAGAATACTGTATCAACTGAAAACCACAAAGGGAGTTTGGGGAGGAAGGGAGGCAGAGTGCTATTACCCAACCTGGAATTTTTCCGGGACAGCAGGGTTAACAACCTTCCTCTTAGGGCATGGTTGTACTTGCAGACGTAGAGCTCTGAGAGTTAAACCCGCCGTCGTAGAGTGCAGAAGGGAAAGCGCTGCAGTCTGTCCACACTGACAGCACACTGGTGTGGCCACATTTGCCACTTGCAGCGGCACTGGGAGCGGTGCATTATGGGCAGCTGTCCCACAGAGCACCTCTTCCCATTTTGGCGCTGTGGCTTGTGGGAAGGGGGTGGGCGCTGTTGGACATTCTGGGTCCTGTCCCAACACCCCATGATGCACTGGTTCGCATCCCAGCATTCCCTTTGCTTCTGTCCACATTTGGCGCCATCTTTCAACATTTTTTGTACTGCGCGCTCTGTCTTCCCTTTCGGTCTGTGGAAATGGAGCCCGAACTGCTGAGGAGTATGCTGACGAGTCTCGCCAGCACGTCACGTTTGGCAGTCGAGTTATCCCTTATGATCCAAAGTGACAGTGAGGGCTCCGACGATATCGACTCGAGTAACGCATATGACACGAGTTTGCTTGTGGCATTCATGGACATGCTCACCATCATGGAACACCGCTTTTGGGCTCGGGAAACAAGCACTGAGTGGTGGGATCACATCATCATGCAAGTCTGGGATGACGAGCAGTGGCTGCAGAACTTTCGGATGAGAAAAGCCACTTTCATGGGACTGTGTGAGGAGATCGTCCCCACCCGGCAGCGCAAGGACATGAGATTGAGAGCTGCCCTGCTGGTGGAGAAGCGCGTGGCGATTGCAATTTGGAAGCTGGCAACTCCAGACAGCTACCGATTGGTTGCTAACCAATTTGGAGGGGAAAAGTCGACTGTTGGAATCCTGTTGATGCAAGTCTGCAGGGCCATTAATCGCATCCTGCTCAGAAAAACCGTGACTCTGGGTAATGTGCATGACATTGTGGCTGGCTTTGCACAAATGGGTTTCCCTAACTGCAGAGGGGCGACAGATGGCACATATATTCCAATTCTGGCACCAGCCCACCTAGCCTCCGAGTTTGTTAATCAGAAGGGGTGTTTCTTGATGGTTCTCCAGGCGCTTGTAGATCACCATGGGCATTTCACTGACATTAACGCAGGCTGGCCCGGAAAGGTGCATGACACAAGCATCTTTCGGAACACTGGCCTGTTCAGGAAGCTGCAAGCCAGGACTTTTTTCCCAGACCAGAAGATCACTGTAGGGGAAGTCGAAATGCCCATTGTGATCCTTGGAGACCCTGCTTACCCTTTAATGCCGTGGCTCATGAAACCCTACACAGGTAGCCTTGACAACAGCAAGGAGCAATTCAACAACAGGCTGAGCCAGTGCAGAATGACTGTGGAGTGTGCTTTTGGCCGCTGGAGCTCTCTGTATGGGAAGCTGGACCTGGCCGATGACAGCATCCCCACAGTTATATCCACATGCTGTATCTTCCATAACATTTGTGAAAGGAAGGGTGA
The DNA here is from genome assembly GCF_015237465.2 of Chelonia mydas. Taxonomy (NCBI): domain Eukaryota; kingdom Metazoa; phylum Chordata; order Testudines; family Cheloniidae; genus Chelonia; species Chelonia mydas. The sequence goes on from NC_057850.1 coordinate 258,623,196, forward strand.
AAGATTCACTCAGGCATGGAACTCGGAAGTTCAACGCCTGGAGGCTGAATCTGAACAGTGAGAGAGCAGGGCTATTAGAGGGGTCCAGAGTGGGGCTGCAAGGATTCGGGATGCCTTGAGGGAGCAATTTGAGGCTGAAAGCCACCAGTAATGTCTGGTGCCCTGCACGGGAGTGAATTGCAGTGGTTCCAATGTTAGCTGGAATCTGTGTTTGCTACGCTGACTTGTAGTGCCTGTTTCTTTCCTGGGCTAAGGTATCTTTTACTTTATGCAATAATAAAGAATTTTTTCAAAGCCAATAAAATCCATTTACTGAAAAGAAAATTCATTTATTGAAAAGAAACACAACAGCTTGGGAAACAGAAAGGGCAAGCGGGTGGGGTGGGGAACGGTACAATCACAGATTTGCATATGTCCTGTTGTCAGCCTTCCTGTCTGGAGTGCTGTGCATGAGTGCTGCACTTCAGGATGGCTATACTGCATGGTGATTGGGGTTGAGTGCAGAGGGTAAGGGTCATAGTCTTCAGGTCTGGGTGGTGAAGCTACAGGTGTTGGAGGCAGCTGGTGGTGGTAAGAACCTGGATGTTGGGGAAAGTGGGTTGGAGGTGACATGGGGGCACAAGGGAAAGAGTTTTGGGACAAGGGCGGGGTGGGGGAAGGGGTGGGCACGGTAGTGTTCCGCCTGCATGACTACGAGCGCCTGGATCGAATACGCTTGGTGCTCCATTATGCTTATCAGCAGATCCGTGCTTTGCTGCCAGAGCACTGCGCTTTTGCGCCGGTGCTCCTCATTCTGCTGGCGGATCCTCCTTTCACTGTCCCACCACTCCTGCACCTTTAGATTTTCATTACTTGAATACTGCATTACTTCATGCAACATGTGTTCCTTGCTTCTGTGTGGTTTCTGATTCTTTGGAGTCTTTCAGCCGGTGATAACATGGACGACTGAGGTCTCAAGGTTACATCTGTAAAGGCAAAATGCAACACTCAACAGAGGCAGCATTGTTCACACCAGTCAGAGAAATGATTCCCCCGTAGTTAAGGGCAAGCACAGTCTACACAATAGCATAATTTGCCCGTCCCAAAGCGAGCGCACATAACCCACAGGAGCCCCAAAATGGTGAGTAAGCAGAGGGTCAAGCGTGACTGATTGTTTCATGGCTGTACTGTCCTCTGGGTTTCTGTGCCTTGGGGAGAGCGAACAGTGGCAGGGGGCCCCTATACGGAACACTGTCCCCACATTTTCCACAGGAGTTCATCCTGGAAGATATCTCGCTGCTGATGGTGACCTGGGAAGCAAGGGAGGATCTTCTACTGCAATGCGGATTCCGCCCTGGCCCATATGCAGCTTGCCTGTGGGCAGCAATGGTCCCACCGCCCCTCACGGCACAGTGGCGTGGACAAGTTAGCCTTACTGGGACAAGGAACACAGTGGCTCTCCCGAGAAACCTGCACAAGCGCATTGCCCAAGTTCTGGATGAGACCTCTGAAGAGATCACTGAGGCCGATTACCGCGATGTGAGAGAGCAAATCAATGCCCTGTTCCACATCAAGGCATGCATACAGCCCTAACTCTCCTCGCCCCAAGAGCCCGCACCGAATAACTTCCTTCCCAAAATAAAAGCTGCTTACCGGAAACCTCCTCTGGTGTTTCTCCTTCCCCAAGCACTGGCCGCCGCGACTGGCTACCTTTCTCCTGGCTTGAGAACAGCTCCTGGCTGCATGCATCTAGGGATTCCGTGGTGTCTTCCTCCGCCTCAGCACCCTCGCTCCCGCTTTGCTGCTCTTCCTCCTCCTGCCTGTTGACCTGAAGTGTCCATGGTGGTACTCGGAGTGGAGGTGGGGTCGCCCCCAAGTATCGCGTCCAGCTCTTTGTAGAAACAGCAGGTCGTAGGGGCAGCACGGTAGGCGTTTGTGAGCTTTGTGGTAGGCATTCCGCAGCTCCTTCACTTTAACCCTGCACTACAGTGTATCCCAGTCATGGTCCCTTTCCACCATGTCCCTTGATATTTGCCCGAAGGTATCGTAACTCCTACTGCTGAAGCGCAGCTTCCTTCCCCCAAACACTGACGAGGTCCAGCACCTTCCCATTGCTCCATACTGGGGATTGCCTGGAGGCATGGTCACCTGGAAAGATTCGCTGAGAGCATTCCAAGCCTGGCTGAGCAAACAGGAAGGGGATTTTCAAAACTCCCAGAGAATTTAAAGGGCGGGTCTGATGGGTGGTCACCTGAGGGCAGGGCAGCAGAGTTCAAAGTGATGACCAGAGTGGCTAGCACAGGCATTGTGGGACACTTCTGGAGGCCGATTAGAGCAGATTATAGGACCAGGGTGTCCACACTGGCGCTGCGGCACTCCAGCAGGGGTGCAGCAAACGTTACTCCACTTACCGAGGTGGAGTACCAGCAGCACTGTAGCCACGCAGTCAGAGCCCTCTACATGCCTTGCCAGTGTGGACGGGTAGTGAGCTAGTGCGCCCGGGGCTCCTTTATTGTGCTGTAACTCGCAAGTGTAGCCAAGCCCTTAAATAATACATTGGACACTTAATGAGCAGAGATATTTGGGCAGTCAGTTTTAAACATGGTCTGAAAGGGGTCATTATCAGATGGATGAATGCCAGCTGCTAATATATATTTAAGAGAAACTAAGAATCAGAGAAGGGAAGTGCTTGTGGCTCGTACTATCATGAGGTTCACCACAAATACTTATGTGCTATGATTATGGGTGTCGATGTAGATATCTGGACAGATATATTTATGGATTAGTTATCCTAGGTCTCAGATGGACATCTGTCAGATGTGTCTATATGCTGTGTTTGTTGAGTTAACTTTGTCACTCAGGGACCTTCCAATATAGACCCAAGGTGCCAGGATGTGGCGAGGGGAAGAGAAATCAAGAAACAAGTCGTCTTCTATCCCTGTTCCACTCAGGTCAACTTGTGAGTCACTGACTCAGAGGACTCAGGGGCGCGGGGGGGGGTGGGGGGTGGGGGTGGGGGAGGGGAGCGCAACTTGTTGGGTTTGCTTAAGACTGCCCCCAAGGATCATAAAGTTCTAGTTCTGATGCACTCTTGAAACCAGAGATTTATCCCATTTTCCCTTAACGAGGTAAAAAAAATTATCCAACGTTATATCTCTCAGTTTGTAGCTGGAGAGTTTTTGCTACTTAAAATGATGGAGACTCTCCTAGTCTTTCTAGGAGGACATTGTAGCAAGCTTCTGGACTTCCACCTGAGATTTTGAAGGCGTTTAAAGCAATCCCCTTTCTACAAGGACACTACAGGGAGAAGGTGAAAGAGGGAGAGAAGTCAATTTTACCCATGAGTTCTCAAGCAAACAAATCCCTTGAAAGGGCCAAGGATTCTTACCCTTAAGAAAACTGAAATATAGGAACTGCCATACTGAATCAGATGCAAGATCCAGCTAATTTGGTCTTACAGTGACCAATAACAGATGCTTCACAGGAAGGTGTAAGAACCTCACACAGAAGGCAGATGTGGGATCATCGGATATTAGTTATCCTGATCTCTAATAGTTGCAGATTGGCTTAAACCCTGAAACTCTGGTTTAATACCCCTTCCAAAACTTGTTCTAACAACTCGGGATATTCTTGATATCCACATAGAATGTACAATGCATTTTTGAATCTTGTGAAGTTTGTGGCCTCAATGACACTCTGTAGCAATGAGTTCCACCATCTAATTACATGTTGTATGAAAAAAATATTTCCTTTCATCTGTTTTGAATTTGCCATGTTTTAATTTTGTTGAATGTCCCTCTGTTTTTGTGTTATGAGATAGAGGAACAGAAGTTCCCAGTCCGCTATCTCTAGGACATTATTGTATATACTTCCTTCATGTCCCCTCTTACTCGTATGCTTTTCTACGGTAACAATCCTCATCTTTCCGATCTTGATTCAGCAAGGAGAGTTTTTTCAGGTCCTTGATCATTTTTGCTGCTCTTCTCTGAACGCCCTCCAGTTGTGCAATATTCTTTAAACACTGAATGGCCAATACCGCACACAGAATTCCAGATGGGGCCCCACCACTGATTTATATAAATGTATTATAATATTCTTCACATTATTCACCATCTCATTCCTTATGCAACTTAACATCTTGGTAGCTATTTTGACCATGGCTGCAAGGTGAGAAGAGGTCCTCATTCAACTGTCTACTGGGACACCCAGGTCCTTTTTGTGCTTTGACACAGTTAGTTTAGAATTCTGTATGATGTATGTGTAGTTTAATGTTTTCCTCCAATGCATTTCTTTGCATTTGTCAACCTTGAATTTTTGATTGATCTAGCTGATTTAGGACTCCGTAGTTACCACAGTCCTCTCTGGTCCTGTCTGACCTAAATAAATTTTGTCATCTGCAAAATTTGCCAAGTCACTGTCCACAACCCTCTTTCCATACCATTAAATCTATTAAAATATGGGATCTAGAACACAACTTTGCAACCCTACTAACAACCTTTTATCATGATGAAAACTGACCATTTAATCCTCTTTGCTTTCTGTCTCCTAGCCACTAGTTTTTGATTCAGGACAATACTTTACCTCTCACCCCATGACTCCTTAGGTTCCTTAGTAGCCTCTTGTAGGACCTTGTCAAAGGCCTTTTAGAAGTTCAAATACATTTTGTCAGCCAGTGGTTCTTCATCCACTACTCTACTGATATGATTAGTGAAATGCTATTTTCCTTTGCTGAAACTTTGCTGGTTAGACCTTTTCATATCATGAGCTTCCAAGTGGTTTTTTTTAAATGTTTTTTAATATCATTTGAACTGAACTGCCAGGGAAAAGGTGTGAGACTTAAAGGCTTTTAATTCCCCAGGATCACCCCTAGAACTTACTTTTAAAAATATAGTTACAACATTTGCTACTCTTCAATCCTCTGGCACAGCAGCTGTTTTCAATGAAACATTGCATATTTTGTTAGCAGCTCAGTTACTTCATACTTAAAGCTCCGTAAGAATTCTTTGATGGACCATCTCGGCCCAGTGATTGATTGCATTTTTATTTATCAATTTGCTTCTGCACCTCCTCTTCTGACACCTCAATCTCAGAGTATCTCATCATTGTTACCATAAAAAAGTTGGTCCAGGGTAAGAAATTGTATGACATTTTTAGCACTGAAGAAAATGCAAACAAATCATTTAGCTTCTCAGCAACATCCTTTATCACTTCCTTTAACCTAGTCATCCTGTAAACCCACTGATTCTTTTGCAGCCTTCCTGCTACTTTTATTTATATATATATATATTTTTTACACACACACCCCCTCCCTCTCCACCCCCCATTTTGGTGCTGGCTCAGCACCTGTATGATGTGCGAACAGAAGAGGGGTAAGCTCACAGTCTTTGAACAGTTCCAAAATTTGTCACCTTTGCTCATTTCACAGTGCCCAACAGGTAGGTGCCTGCCTCCTCCTCCTGGTGTGCTAAGAATAAAGCTACTTGGCAGTGCCACCAGTGAGACAAGGGGTTAACCGCACCAAGGCAGTGACCACCACACTTGGACTAACAAATAATTCAAACTCACATAAGCAAACAAATTAAAAATAACTATAAACTTTATGTAAGAATTTGAATAAAGAGAAATACTCAATCAGTAAAAATATTCAATGATTAAAATGATTAGAGATATTTATAATGCTTTTTAATTACTATTGGCTATGCCGTCAAGCGCACTAGGTCACATAACCACACACTCTCTAATGTTCCTAACCATAAGTGATTCTCCCCTCAGTTTCGTCCACCTGTCACGTCTCAGGTACTCAGACGGTGCATACAGAGATATGTTGCAGGCCCATAAGGAAATGCTGTTAGAAACAAACTTTAAAATGATAGAAATGTAGGGCTGGAAGGGACCTCGAGAAGTCATCAACTCCAGAGCCCTGTGATGTGGCAGAACCAAGTAAACCTAGACCATCCTTGAGAGATATTTGTCCAACTTGTTTTTAAAAGCTTCCAATGATGGGACTCCATGACCTCCCTTGGAAGCCAATTCTAGAGCTTAACGATCCTTATAGTTAGAAAGTTTTTCCAAATATTTACCCTAAAGCTCCCTTGCTACAGATTAAGCCCATTACTTTTTGTCCTACCTGTAGAGGACATGCAGAACAACTCATCACAGTCCTCTTTAAAACAGCCCTTAACATATTAGACCTATCAGGTCCAGCCTCAATCTTCTTTTGTCAAGACTAAACATACACAGTTTTGTTAACCATTACTCATAGGTCAGGTTTTCTAAACCTTTTATCATTTTTGTTGCTCTCCTCTGGACTCTTTCCAATTTGTCCACATCTTTCCTAATTTCCCTATTACTTATTGCCTGCAGTTTATTGGTTTCACGAGCATCACATTTCCAAATTTTGAAGGATTTCTGTTTGGCTAAAAAAAAAACAAACAAAAAACTCTTGAACCTAATCCTGTCGTACTTGCTCCAAACATTACAGTATCACTACTATAAAATGCCATATTTTGGACTATTACTGAAGAATACAGTAACCCTTTTTATAAGGGTAACTCAGATGAATCTGATTATTTAACTAGCTGAAGTTTTCCCTTTACAAAACCACAGATCCACTTTGGTCTTTGACCTTCTCTTGTGCTCTTCTAAAGAACCTCATTTTTTCAGGGGATTGGGAAGAGAATAGAAGAGACTAATGCTGGGCTCCAGAGATGGACATGGTTTCAGTTCAATTTAATGAAAACCATGTGGGTCACTTTGAGCATCACTTTGCTCATCCGATGAAGCCATTTATTCTAATTGTAACAGAGGAAGAGTAGCAGAATAAATCCATGATTTAGCAAAGTACTACAATTTGTCTCCATTATCTTCCTGTTTCTGAAGCTCACAACTTTGGGTTATCATGGATTCTTATGTCCTTCTCTCCTCACATACAGGCTCCCTCCAAATCTTGTCATTTCACTCTTAAAACATTTCTAAAAACTGTTCTTTCCTTCATAGTCCCACATCATAACTCTCATATTTGAGCTACTACAACCTTCCCTGTCATCACTCCATCTGTTAATCCTTCCCGATATATACTTCTCCACTCTTCAGTTTAAAATTCAGAAGCTAAAATAATCTCTTTCTAGATGCTCTGACCAAGTCACCACCTTCCGAACCCAAAGACCTTCAGTGTCTCCCTATCATTGAATCATAGGACTGGAAGGGACCTTGAGAGGTCATCTATCCAATCCCCTGCACTCATGGCAGGGCTATGTATTACCTAGACCATCCCTGACAGGTGTTTGTCTACCCTGCTCTTAAAAGTCTCCAATGGCGGAGATTCCACAACCTTCCTAGGCAATTTATTCCAATGCTTAACCACCCTGACAGGAAGTTTTTCCTAATGTCCAACCTAAACCGCCCTTGCTGCTATTTAAGCCCATTGGTTCTTGCCCTAACCTCAGAGGTTAAGAACAACAATTTTTCTCCCTCCTCCTTGTAACAACCTTTTATGTACTTGAAAACTTATGTCCTCTTTCAGTCTTCTCTTCTCCAGACTAAACAAACCCAGTTTTTTCAAACTTCCCTTATAGGTCATGTTTTCTAGATCTTTAATCATTTTTGTTGTTCTTCTCTGGACTTTCTCCAATTTGTCCACATTTTTCCTGAAATGTGGTGCCCAGAACTTAACACAATACTCCAGTTGAGGCCTAATCAGCACAGAGTGGAGCAGAATTACTTCTTGTGTCTTGCTTACAACCCTCCTGCTAATACATCCCACAATTATATTTGCTTTTTTTGCAACAGTGTGACACTGTTGACTCCTATCTAGCATGTTATCCACTATGACCCCCATATGAGCTCTATTAGCTCATACAGCCTGCAGTTGTGCCAAGTCACAGAAGTTACCAAACAAAACTGCATCATGCAGTAACATATAATAATGTTAGCCATTCTGGTCTCAAAGTGCATTTCTCTTTTATAAGAAGACACACCTTTTATATGAAACACACACACTACATTAAATAAGTACACAAGCAGATGTGTAGTTTCATCTGTCATCACTTCTTCCCCTGGCCTTAATCAATCATGATGATCTTCTCTTACAAACTCTTACCTGGCTGTGGTGGATGAGGGGGGGGCATCTGGTGGTGCATCATAGGGTATGGAGGGGGCTGCTGATGGGGCAGCATGCCCGGATGACCTGGTGCCCCAAGTGGGTTCATGCCAGGCCCACTGGAATGCTGGTGCGATTGTTGTGTGTTCTGACTGTGCTGCTGCTCCATTTGCTGGCGAGCCCTTAACTCTGCATATTTCAGCTGCTCCATGTGGAAGTTCTGTCGCTCCGTCAGCAGCTGCTGCCTCTGCTGCTCTAACTGCAGCCAAGAGAAAAACCATTCCAGTTAGAAATATGAAAAGATGTAAGAAGCTCTCCCCACAATGCTAGAAGTTCTTATCACCAATTGGGAACTCACCTGCTTAGCTCACCACTATTTTCCACTCAGGATGACAATATGTGCCATTAAAAAGGGATATTGTCTGTTACCACCCACAGCAGTTAGTTAACTCTACCATGGTGTTTTCATTCCAGGGAACCCCATGGCACTACAACTACAATTTAACCCAAGATAGACTGTAGACGTTCACCTCCTCTCACTTCTGCAAGCAATCGCTCTCCCTCTGATCCAGTTTCCTCCCCATGTTGCACTGTGGGAAAGACAATCACTAAGAAGGAACTGGATACAACCAGAGGAGTTTTCTATGGAAAGACTTCACCACCAAATTCTGCCCCAACAACATGTGCTCACAAAGTTCATACAGGGTCCTAATTCTATGCCTAGATTTCCAGAGTGACAGCTATGCCTCAAGGCACCCCTTAACCATTGATTTGGATTGCTGAGGCTAATACTGTTTCATGTTTGGACCAGCTGCCTTTTCCTTAAACTTTTTAAAAACACGTTATTGTGGTTTCAGTACAAAGCTTTGTAACAAGTAACCTAGATGATGAATAAATAAAGCCAGCCGCAGAAGATGCTTCTTACTATGGGGCTGTTACTATGCTGATCTTCTCATTATGGTTAGAAAAGCTCATATGTAAATCTTAGCTAACTCTAAGCTCAGCAAAGCATAACAGATAAGTGTGTCCTTGTACCTCTAAATGTGTTAATCTAATTGAGGTATACCACAACATAGCTTTCACCAGATCCATCCAAACCCCCTTCTATTCAGTTAGTCATGAAAGAAAAGCAAAAAAGTGGGGAATTGGATTTTGGAAAGTCACCTATAAAGTTTACCAGCTTGATACCCGTATTTTAAAAATGCATCCGCCCTGTTAGCCAAGAAGCTGATCAGAGACCAAATGCCAGCCTCTGAGACATGCTGCTCAAATTCTTTTCCCAGTTTCTTTGCAATCTCAACACAGGTGAGTTACGCTCTGTGAAGATGAACTGCCATGTCTAGATACAAACTAAACTCTTCTTTCCCTTCCCCAGGAAGAACGAAACAAAAGAGATGATGTGATTTTTCAGTAAAAGCAAAAACATCCTCTCCATCCCAGAAGCTAAATGCCCGTTCAAATAGAAGCATTTAAAGCTACAATACAAACTACGGGGTCTAAAAAACAGTTTGTCTGCATTCAGAGTCCTTTGCTCATTGCCAACATACTTTAAGATTTCTAGAAGAACACCACTCCACAAAACATTATGCAGACTGTTCACTACCAAAGTGTGAGTGAAAAACCACTCTGCCACAAAGCATGCATTCACCAACAGAACCAGATGGGGACCAGAGCCAATGAATAATGCATAGCTCTTGTGGGGGGCTCTTTTTCAGCATGTAATGACCACAATGTGTTTATTCATGCTGCCATGATTTCTTTGTCCTTGACCAATTTGACACTTTACCAGGAGGAACCTGATACAATGAAAAGACAAATACACCAATGGTGTAATGGTGCATGTGTGAAAACAGAAACAATAGGTGGCAGGCAGTTCACAGCAGAATTGCTTTAAAGTCCCTGAGAGCAAGGCTTAATAAAAACATACCACTGGAGCCTACTTTCATATTCTAACACATTCCTGCTTCTCCATCTGCAGGCCACCTTCTCTTGGTGCAATACATGTAAAAAGGGCAATCCAGTAGAATGTCATTACAAACTTCCCCACAATGCAAACACGTGTCTAGCAATATGCACCAATCTAAATGCTGATGAAAGCTTTTCCTCTACACATTTCCACCATTGGGATGGCAAAAAGGATAGGGGGACAAGAGATAGAGTCACACAAAAGAGACTCATGAAAGTTGAAGGCTCATGTGAAACATACATGAGCTGTGATGCAAGTCAGGCCTAAAATTGATTCACAGCCCAACGCAGCAGGTTCCACATGCTAGCTCTGAAACTGCTGAGCCACACTCCTGGAGAAGCGCAAAAAGACGGATTTAAAAAGACATGTACCATATTGTTATGTCCACAGAATTAGGCTTCAGGAGGGTTTGTCATCAATACACAAGTTTTCTGTCGAGGCAGATCAGTACATCAATACACATGCATTTACCTTTCAATTCTCAGAGCCAGGCGATAACCTGACAATGAGAAATCATACAGGAGCTAAATTAGATTGTCTCAACCTGGGTCACAGTGCACATCTGTCCACATCACAAACAAATGCATGAACAAGTTGACTCATGGAGGTGACAGGAAATGGAAAAAAGTGCTATGTCAGGAGTGACAGAAGGTTCTTCAGTATATTTGCTGTAAACATCTACAACAGGAAAAGGTTTAGAATGGCATAATGTTTTCAAGCTGCCTCAAAAAGATGCGCAATTAGAAATGACTTATAAATATCTATCTAATATGTTCACACTACAGCAGCCATCACTGGTTCATCATTCTACCTCCCACACTGCCTTTCCACGACAGTAAAAAGAGTGTATTCATTCATGTGTTACCACAATTTCTGGGTCAACAATGCTGCTATCAACAGAATCTCCAGTTACACATAATCAGCCCTGAAATAGCTTCAGATTACAAATAGAACAAAATGTGTTATGCATAAAACCTCCTCCCTCCTACCTCCCAGCCACACGTGCAGATTTCTTTTTAACAGTTACAAGCATGTGACCTTTACTATAATAGAGGGCTGAGACAGCTCAAGTGGAGCTGTATGGACATGTGGGTATGGAACCTGCCACAATACTGAGGAACTTCTGTTTTGGTTAAATTTAATTACTCCACTAAACATCCAGAGTGTCAGCGGAATATAGCTGAATTTTGGCCACCAGGAGCCAGGGGGGAACTCATACACAGAATGTTAAGAAGGAAAATGTCAGGCTGCCTCAAAATGAAGAAAAAAGAAAGAAAGGCTGTCACTATAATGGAGTTTTCCCCCTAAAGATAAGAAAATCTACAGAGAACCTTTTCAACTTAGTTATGGCCATTTCTTTAGTTGCCAATCAGTGTCAGAGGCAGACATGCAGAGTGAAACAGCTGAGGATACGAGGCAAAGAAGAATCTCTTGTTGACATTCTTTTTTGATAAAAGACCACACTTTGTCAAACTCTATCAGTCTGACTAATGCTAAGATGTGGATGTAAATTCCATTAAATTCACATGTGAGGAGTGCCACAGGAATTGCATCTGTATCTCTCCCACTGCACACCCCCACCCTGATGGTCCACTCCAAGAGTGTCCAGTAAGGTCTCCAGCTGTCACATGTATCTGGGCAGGGACCCTTGTCCCACTGCTTTCTGACTGAAGATTTTGAGGCTGCACAGCTCCCTGCCTTACACTGTGATACCCTCAGCAAACCAGTCTGCCTAAAGGCCAGCCCCTGTGCGATGCTTTCCAAGGACTATGAACAGGGTGTTGCCAGCAGTTACAAGTTACCATGCCGATATGTCTACGCAAGCACATTTATTCTTTCTCCAAACTCTCTGCAAGGGTTGGGGCCCCCCCTTGGATAGAAAGTCCTGACCATTTGCTGGATCAGAAAGAAAGCCCTGAAAGCTTATTATATATTTTAACCAAAAGGCCTTTGTTTCCTAGTTTCTGGAAAATCCAGCTTGAATGAGGGAGTCTGTGCAAACCACTGCAGGGTATGGTACCTCTCTAGAATTATTTAGTTTCAGTGATTCACCTTAATCACATTCCACTGTTTTTAGTTCCTGTAGGAGCTATGGTAACCCTTCCCCATGGAGTAGAACACAATCATACAGAAACCATTTGTAGATTTAATACAATATAGTCCCCCAAAATATTGCCTACTACTGCAATATCTGTCACAAAGGCAAGTATGGAAAACCCAGGAATTACAGGTAAATATCCCATAACCTCAGCTACTGTTACCACCACACTGCCCACAAAGAGAAAAAACCAACTACTCCACCAGGATATGCAAAAAAAGGGATGAAAAATTTAACTTTGAGCTCACCACTGAAGTAGTCAAAAGGATACCATGTCTCATTCAAAAAAAAACAGCTGAACAATATGTCAGAGGCTGATTCAGTGAATGCTGCATATCCTGCAAAGACAATATCTCTTTCCCTGGTATTTCTGATTCTAATTGTGCACAGCAAAGAAATTACTGAGTGTTAAAACAAAAGACTCAAGAAGCCACCAAAAAAATCACTGATTTATTACTATTAATTTGTATTAGGACTGTCATGTTTCAAACGATCAGAAACTAAACTAAACCTGTGTCCTAGCCCCTACTAGTAAGCTAAGTCTCTTCCCAAGACAGAATGCTGATTCTTTGATCAGCAATCACCTTATCCTGTTGCTCAACTCCTCCGCTTTTTCCTCCATTGTCTCTACTCATTGTCTTCCATGACAATCTGAGCTTGTTCCCAGAGCACTGTCTTACTGGCCCCCTCGCCTCTGTCCCATTTTCTTAGCTTCCTTTTTCTGTCCCTTTTGACCTGCCATTTTCCTATTATTTCTCATCTTTCTCATCATTCCCATCCGTGCCTATGACTGCATCCTCCTCTTTCTCTCCCCTCTCTTGGAGCTCCCCATTCTTTCTCCAGCTCAGAGATCTGTTACCTACTCAGGGAGTTCCTCCACGGTGTAAAGTGCACTGTGAAGACCAGAGAGTTGAATGCTGCCACACAGGAGTGTACCCACTCTGCTACTCAGGTTGAGTAGAATACTGGCTAAAAGCACAGAGGAAGTGAGAATCTCAGGGGAGCTGGAAGAGCAAATCCCACAAAAGAACTGGAGAAGCAGACTGAAAGATCAGACTAGGTGTTTGATCTAAAACCAGGGGAGGACAGAAAAGGCAGAGGGTTGGTGTCCTAGAGACCATACCCCAGCGATGTATGAAAAGCATCTCCCCACCCCATTCCCTGTGGAGGAAAGAATAGCCATCCTTGAATTACAAATTGCTCCTCTCCCCCTACTCAGCAGATGTAATCTCTGCACAAGCTCGGCAAATTTTCATCCCAGAATGAATACAGGGTGGGGGCAAGAGGCAAATTAGGGGCCAATGCATAATAGATAGTCCTAACTCACTCTTTTACACCACAGAAGAGATCCTGGGTAGACACATCAGAGAGGTGAATTAAACAGCTTAATATGAGTAACTATGAATTCTAAGGGTATGTCTATACTGCAGTTAGGCAGCAGTGGTTGGCCAGTGCCAGCTGATTCTGCTGGCACTAAGGGACTGTTTAATTGCAGTTTAGACATTCAGGCTCTGTCCAAGATCTGGGACCTTTCCACCTGACAGGGTCCTAGAGCCCGGGCTCCAGCCCAAGCATGAACATCCACACCAAAGTTAAACAGCCCCTTAGCCAGAGCCTGAGTCAGCTGGCATGGGCCAGCCGTGGGTTTTTAATTGCAGTGTAGATATACCCAAGGTGAGCTAACAAGAGTTGTATATTTAAAGGGTCAGGAACAGATGAAATTGCTAATACACCAGCTGTTTTGACATGCAGAGACCTCTCTAGCCATTGGCTTGCTCTAGGATATCACAGAGAATTAGTCTCCTGCACTTACTGCCTCCTTCTCTCTGTCCATGATTGTTTCCAGCTCTTCAAAATGACGAAGTTTGATCTCCAGTTTCTTCATTTGTGTTTCCACCAAGAGGGCTACCAAGGACTTGATCTTTCGCTCTTCCACTGCTGCTAGGTGCTAAGGATAAAAAACACAAAAGTTAGCACCCTCCTGCACACACAACCTTTACAAAATAGACAGTTCAGTGCTTTAAGGGATTGAATAATCAAGTATGAATTGTGTCCTAGATTTTCCATTTGTTCACTTTAACCAAATATTTATTTTCTTTTCATTTTCAATCCTTTATCTTCACAATGATAATCCTCCTAGTATTTCTGAAGTCTTTAGTCAAAGTAGATAGATGTTAAGCTTATATATAAATGAATACTGTACAAGCTCGCTCCCCCTAGACAATCTGATTTTGTCTTAAAACCATCCGAATTTGAGAACAACTGGAGTGGAGGTTTTAAAATGGAAGAGCGAGGGGGTAACGAGTTATCAAAGGGCAAAAGATTTATGGTGGCTCAGTTACATGTGATCTAAAAAGTCTTTACTATTGTGGTGTCTGTGAGGCTACTACACAGGAAGACACTCAGGAAGACTGAGGAAATGACAGACATACCTCTGCCATTCTAGAGACCTTTGCTCAAACAAGTAAAATTACAATTTTGCCCAATGTAGCAGTTCCATTTCAACCAGGGAGAGAGTCTACACAGCCTTAAGTAGCTACGCCTCACTGCCAGTATATAAAGTTTGTTGAAAGGTTATATAAAAGAAACCCCAGTTTTTCTTTACAACCAGTTTACTGCATTGCTCTTTTATGAAATACTGAAGCTACATTCAAAATTTAAGAGAGTGCAAAAACAGATTACAGACAAAACCAACGGGCCTCAAATATCTCCCTCAAGCTTTATCTTTACTATTGCAGATAATCAGATGTACATCTAAGGACAATTAATTATTTAAATACGTGCCATCTAAATGAAACAGCTCTCAAGCACTGCTTGAGTATTTCAAGTTTAAAATGTAAAAAGACAGAAGGATGAGCACTTTAATTGACCACACATACTAGCTATTGTTACAACTCACTGCTTGAATACATACACCCCCCCCACCCCCCAAAAAACAATTACCTATTTTTTGTAACTGTTGTTCTTTGAGATGTGTTGCTCATGTTCATTCTATTCTAGGTGTGCACACGCCCATGTGCATAGTCGTTGGAGATTTTTCCCTTAGTGGTATTTGTAGGGTTGGCTGTAGCACCCTCTTGAGTGCCGTGCGTTGGTATATTAGGCGCTGCCGACCCTATGCTCTTTTGGTTCCTTCTTGCTGGCAACTCCGACAGAGGGGCAGGAGGGCGGGTAAGGGAATGGACACGAGCAACACATCTCGAAGAACAACAGTTACGAAAGGTAGGTAACCGTTTTTCTTCTTCGAGCGTCTGCTCACGTCAATTCCATTCTAGGTGACTAACAAGCAATATCCCCGGAGGTGGGCTCGGAGTTCAGTCTAGCGGCTTGCAGTATGGCTCTACTGAAGCCAACATCGTCCCAGACCTGCTGGGTAAGTGCGTAATAGGACGTGAAAATGTGGACAGACGACCAGGTGGCCGCCCTACAGATGTCCTGGATAGGCGCTTGGGCTAGGAAAGCTGCTGAAGAGGCTTGTGCCCTGGTCGAGTGGAGGGTTACAGTCGCCGGGGATGGCACCTTCGCCTGATCACAGCAGTAGCAAATGCAGGACTAACGAGTTCCCTGGAAGTACAAACACAGGACTACCAAGTAAAAGCAGAGAGGCTATTTTATCTCTGTATTGGGCACTGATGCGACTGCTACTGGAATCGTGTGTCCCGTTCTGGTGCCCACAATTCAAGGATGCTAATAAACTGGAAAGGATTCAGAGAAGCGCCACAAGAATAATTAAAGAACTGAACTGGAAAATATGCCTCCGTGAGGGACTCAAGCAGCTAAATCGATTTAATTTATCAAAATGAAGACTAAAGGGTGACTTAATCACAGTTTATAAGTACCTACATGAGGAACAAATATTTGACAATGGGGTCTTCAATCTAACAGACAAAGGTATAACATGATCCAATGAAAGCTCAAGCAAGAAATTCAGATTAGCAATAAGGCACAAATTTTTAACAGTGAGGGTAAATAACCACTGGAACAATTTAATACAAGAATGACCATATTGGGTTAGACCAATGGTCCATTTAGCCAAAATCCTGTCTTCCAACCATGGCCAATGCCAGGGGCTTCAAAGGGAATCAACACAACAGGCAATTCTCGAGTGATCCATTCTCTGTCATCCACTCCCCTCTTATGGCAATCAGAGGCTAGAGACACCCAGAGCATGGGGTTGCATCCCTGACTATCTGGGCTAATACCCATTGATGGGACCTATTCTCC
Organism: Chelonia mydas; assembly: GCF_015237465.2. Lineage (NCBI taxonomy): Eukaryota > Metazoa > Chordata > Testudines > Cheloniidae > Chelonia > Chelonia mydas. The sequence goes on from NC_057850.1 coordinate 258,639,561, forward strand.
ATGAACTTATCAAATTATTTTTTGAACCCAGTTATAGTTTTGGACTGCACAACATCCTCTGGCAACGAGTTCCACAGATTCACTCTGCATTGTGTGAAGAAGTACCTTCTGATGTTTGTTTTAAACCTGCTGCCTATTAATTTAATCAGGTAACCCATGGTTCTTGTTTAAGTGAAGGAATAAACAACACTTCCTTATTCCTCTTCTCCACACCATTCATGAATTTACAGACCTCTACCATAGCCTGCTTAGTCATCTTTTTCCAAGCCAAGAAGTCCCAGTCTTTTTAATTTCTCCTCATACGGAAGCTGTTCCATACCCCTAATCATTTTTGTTGCCCTTCTCTGGACCTTTCCAATTCTAATATATCCTTTTTGAGATGGGGTAACCAGAACTGCACTCTGTATTCAAGAAGTGGTCATACCATGGATTCATATAGTAGCATTATGATATTTTCTGTTTTACCATTTATCCCTTTCCTAATGGTTCCTAACATGGTTAGCTTGTTTTGACTGCCACCACACATTGAGCACAATGACCCCAAGATCTCTTTCTTGAGTAGTAACAGCTAATTTAGACCCCATCATTTTGTATGTATAGCTGGGATTATGTTTGCCTATGTACACTACTTCGCATTTATCAACAATGAATTTCATCTGCCACTTTGTTGCCCAGTCACCTAGTGTAGTGAGATTTCTTTGTAACTCTTTGCAGTCAGGTTTTGACTTAACTATCTTGAGTAATTGTGTGTTGTCTGCAAATTTTGCCACTTCGCTGTTTACCCCCTTTTCCAACTCATTTATGATTATGTTGAAAGAGACTAGTCCCAGTACAGTTTCTTCTCTCGACTGTGAAAACTAAGCATTTATTTCTACCCTTTGCTTCCTGTCTTTTAACCAGTTACTGATCCATGAGAGGACGTTATCGTGGTCTGTGGTGGATTCTCCAACACTGGAAAATTTTAAATCAAGACTGGATGTTTTTCTAAAAGATCTGCTCTAGTTCAAACAAGTTATTTCAGGGAAGTTCTATGGGCTGTATTATGCAGGAGGTCAGACTACACCATCACAATGATCCCTTCTGTCTTGATAATTTATAAATCAGTATTCTTGTCATAGGCTGTTTTGATCAACCACATGACTAGATAAAGAGCACTATATCAATCTGCAGCAGAAAGGGTGTCCAGTGGTGGGAAAAAATGAAAGGACCCATAGGTCCTGAAATGCATTTTCATGGTCAGCGAAAATTAATTCAGCAATTTGGGGTTGGGAAGGGAAGAGATGCAATGGGTGTATCACCAAAACAATTAAAAAACAAAACAAAAAACCCCAAACAAAAATCTCATACAAAAAAACCTATTATTTACCACTTTGAGCCTTTCACGAAAAGTGTTAAAGCACTTTACAAACTGCGTGTGTATGGGGATTATTAGCTCCATTCTACATGTGGAAAACTATAGTGCAGAAGTGAAGTGCCTTGCCCAAATTCAAAGTTACTAGCAGATCTGCAAACAGAAACCATGTCTCCTGATGACCAGCTCCCAACTGACCACTATATTGTGTTGCCTCTAAAACACACTGACACATTCTTTTAATAACATTGTCCCACAGCCACCAACCTCCCCCAGAAAAGCTAACTGCAAGATTTCTCCTGTGACACTTACAGTTCTATTTCTAATGCAAAGTTTGCAACATTATAATAGCTTTCCATATAAGCTAGAATTAGGGTATGTCTTCACTACCCGCCGGATCGGTGGGCAGCGATCGATCCATCGACTGCGTCTAATCTAGACACAATAAATTGACCCCCCGAGCGCTCTCCTGTCAACTCCTGTTCTCCAGCTCAGCAAGAGGCGCAGGCAGAGTCGATGGGGGAGCGGCAGCAGTCGACTCACCGCAGTGAAGATACCATGGTAAGTCAATCTAAGTACGTCGACTTCAGCTATGTTATTCACGTAGCTGAAGTTGCGTAACTTAGGTTGACCCCCCCAGTGTAGACCAGGCCTTAGTGGTCTGGGGTTAATATTAAAGTTTAAATTATTCCATCTCAGACACAGACATGGCTCACAAAAGGCCTTAATGCTGTCTGAAATTTTAGTGCAAATGGGAAGAGAAGGCCTTGTTGCACTCCAATTTTACTCTGGAGTGTGAAGGTCCTGATTACAGGACATTATTTCCTCTAATATAAATTTTCTCGGTGTGCCTTTGTCAAAATCAAAAGGACTGCATTATCCAAGCCCTTTCTTCCTCTTACATCCACCACCAACGGAAGAAAATGGGGACATGAGCTTGATTGGGAGCAGGAAGCCTCTCAAAATAAAAGATTACATTTCACTCCTATTTACATTTTTATTGCTTGCCTGAAAATGCCCATCGATCCATGGTGCTCAGGCTATAAGGGGTTTTGCTATTTACGGAAGACCTCATTTCTACTCTTCAGACCTAGATGCAGACATGCAAAATTACCTACAATGAAGCCAGATGGTCTGAAGCACCAGCGCCTCTTTGGGAAATAGTCTCATACTATAGCACTAGAATTTGGCTTTAAATAAGGCCTTGCATGCTCTGACTGCTTTGTAAAGTGCTTCAGGACATTCAGCCCCTCGTATTGCACTGACTGCATATGTAAACTAGGTTGCTGTTTAGATCTTTTGATATTAAAATAAGTTTTGAAAGGAAACATTCACTAGAGTTATCACCAAATGTGATCATGAAGCAAGGACCCCAGTTTATCGGGAGAACCTCCACTAGTGTAACATTCTTCCATTTCCAGTCTGCACTACTTTTTTTGCACCCAAAGGAAATATACAGATAAGTATCTAACAGATCAACAGTCCAGAAGGCTACACTCAGTCACACACACAGCACATGTGCAGCACTTATGCATCCCAAGCCATTTCACACTATAATATAACAAATCATATCCATGCCTCAGTTTTTCCACCTGTAAAATGGGTATAATACATATTTCCCAGGCATGATGTGTAGTTTAGTTAGTGTTTGTTATGACACTGAGATCCTCAGATAAAAGGTTCTACAGAAATTAGATCAGAATTAAAAAATACTTTGATCATCTTACCACCTCTCGATGAAAGAAAGGAATTCCAGACCTGAGAAGCACAACTAAGGGGTATTTGTCATTTTTTCACAATTGTGTGGGTTATCACAGCAGACAGAGGGTTATTAAAAAAAAGAGATCTAGAAGGTGTGTCAGAACACAACTTTTAAATGGCTTCTTTAAATGGCTCAAAACATCTGCTCCTTGTGACCACTATCTGCTTACTTTACTAAAAGCATTTATTCCTTTTTAGCCTTGCAGTGCTAACATAGCCATGAAAGCCTTATCTGATTCTGCCATGGCTCGTGCATCAACATTTAAGCTCTGAATTAATCCTCGATACTGATGATGGAAGGGACAGAAAGAACAGCTTGATCTTCAGATCTCAGGTTGAGTTTATAAGGCTGATAGAAAAAAAGTCACCTTGGTATTCACATCTCAAAATAATCCTAAAATTAATAAACAAACAATTGGGGAATCCTATATGCCAGTTTAATATTACATTTTAAAGTTTGTGTCAAACAAACTGTAAATGGAGCTTCAACCTCATCCCCTTTCTCAGATCAGTCTCAATAAAATGATGTATGACATTTCAAAGACTTTAAACCTAGCCATTGCCATAAGGTGACTATCTAAAAGATTGCTTTACCTGAATCCAACAGTCTCAAGTTCAAGGGTTTTGAGCGTTTAAACGATCCCATTATAGTGACATCATCATACCCTAACTTGACAGAGTGCCCTTTTCGCAGATAAGAATTCACAACAACTCAAACCGAATCAGAAATGAGTACAAGCATGCTCAGGGGAAGGGGATAAGGCCTATATTAATAAACCTGACTAGACTGTAGGTCGACTACATGCCTCCCCCCCGCCCCCGAACAATTGTCAGAGTCACGACAGAAGCCAGAGTAAGACTCATTATCTGGGAATATAACAAACCGCAGGGACCAAAGGGGTGTGAATAGCAGTGCACACAAAAGTGCTGTGCTGTAACTTCCCCACATGGATGCTACAAACTCAGGACCTTCAAATTTGCACCCACAGCATCCATATGCCCCAAGAGAGTAAGAACATCTGCAGCCAGAAAAATCTAGGGCGCTCCCTGAGTACAGACTAGTTTAAAGGGAAGTTAAGTCCATGTTCTGGAAAGGAGTTCCCACTGTTTTGCCCGTCAAGAGTTGCTGAGCTCCTCCAGAACCAGAGGCTCCACTAAAAACTATGGGGGGAACACACTATGTAACTTGTGTTGGACAAGCTTACCACACATGCCAGGGCTCCCTTGATCCCTCTGCAAGCTCGTGTGCCACCCCTCCCTACAACTCCCCTCATCTTCATCCTGCAGGGGTTCTGTGTGCCCTCCAAAACCTCCTTTTCCCATACCAAGGTCCCCCATTTGCTCCCCCCCACAGCAGGGGTTCTGTGCATTCCCCCATACTACTCTTCCCCCCCATACCAAGGTCCCCTAATCTTCCCCCCATGGCAGGGGTTCTATGTGCTCCATTCTCCCTCCATGCCAAGGGCTCTCTGTGGCCACCTCCCCCCCAGTCCCATAGTGAATATCTATTCCCAGCATGTCAGGTTCCTCCAACCACATGCTATCAGGGGTTCTGTTTGTCCCAATCCCCCAACTTATCCTAGCATCCTCTTTTCTCCCCACAAGGCTAGGGCTCTGTGTGAACCCTCATTTCTTCCTTCCCCCACCATGCCAGAGGCTGTCTGTCTCCCATTCCTCTTTTGAGGTCAGTTTGTTTCAAAGAAATATGCAGCAATCAACTGGAGTTCTTTTTCCAGAGGAACTAACAGCTTTTCCTTGCTCTACCAGAGTATTATATTTGCCTCTCCTAAGCATCATTAGCATGGCAATGACTACTCAGCCACTGTCAAAAAATGCAGGACAAAGAAATCCAGCACTGGAAAGTATGCATCCCAAGCAGTGTCAAGGGACCTGCCAAGAAAACACACACACACACACACTCACTCTGAGGAGATGAAGCACAAGTTACAAAACATCATCATAAGCAAACCAGGCAAGTGATATGGCAGATAATCTAATTGACCTTCCACACACGATGGGGTCACAGTAATAAGGGTCTCTCACAGAGGCAGAAAAATGCCACAAATCCATCCTACAGCAATAATTAATTGGGGTATTTTACTATACGAGCAATTTCAGTGCTGAGGCACACCCAACTGGACCTAGTTATACATTTTATTACTAAAACCTGACGTGGAGTTTGTGATGTATAGTATTCAGCAGAGCTAGTGAAAAGAACAAAAAGACAGAGAAAGGATTACAATGAAACAAATTATCTGGGAAGTAGAGGAGAGGTCTTAAATATGAGGAGGAAAAAGGGTGTAACATTCATTAAATTGAATGAAGCAGGATATTCAGAAGATATTTACAATAAAAACTGTAAGCCAGAGCTGCCATGTGGAACACTGATTCAAGCTATGGCTCATTAGGTAAAGTCTGCAGACAACTTAAGTGAGAATCAAAGAATTTAAAAATATACATAAAAAAGGCAGACTGAAAAAAATAATTCATTGATTTGTGGCTGGAAAGTTTAAGAGGCCATTTAACACAAATATGGAATGGAAAAAATACCACTCTCTCAATATCCAGCCCTGAAAAACAACAGACGACCTTTCATGTGAGGATCTCAGAGATCTTTATAATTATCACATTGTCCTGCGAAGTAAGTGTTACACTTATTTTACTGATGAAGAAACTTAGGTACAGAGAAGTTAAATGAATTGCCTCAGGTCACACAACTAGTCAGTGGCAGATCCAAGAAGAGAACCCACAAATCTTGCCTCCCAATCCTGTTCCTTGACCACTAACAGCACACCCAGCAGAGACAACTGCCCAAGTTACACATTGAAAAGATGACATTCTTTTTTGGGGATGCTCACCCTGACGTTAGTAAGTTTACAATGGTAGCATTAAACTATTCACAGGGAAACAATTTCATTTAAGGATAGTGTGCAAACAGCGGAAGTGAAAGAGCACTAACAAACAAAAAAGCACTTAAAATCCCAGTGGTTTGGAACAATGGGCCATTTTTGAACACTTCCCAATTGAAACTGGAAATCAGCTGCAGTGGACATTTGTATAGGACAAACCTTTGCTTTGGTGGCAGCTGAGGCAAGAGCAGCAGCTGCAGCTGTAGCTACATTTCCTTCAGAGATTTCGTGTTCCACTTTCTTCTTTCCAGCTTCGCTTTCCTTGTCTTTGCACGCATCAACGTTTTCCTTGTTCTCTTCTGCCTCCTTCTCTTCTAAAGAGATGACCCAATAATTTCTTTACATTCATTCTTCACTGTTAATGATTATCACATCAGGGACAGGATTTACACAGCACGTACTTCTGTGCTCACACAGCATAAACCCATGCATGCACATTACAACTCTCCCACTTAGGTGCTTTACATTATTATAGTGCCTCAGCATTTCTCCACATACCGCTACAGAAGCAGTTTGAATACCTCCACAAAATGTATATTCCAGAGGATCCCACCAAAACCCTTAAGGGTGATGCTCCTAAAGTGCTTTCATTTCCTACCCCTGTGCACTCTTCTCGTCCCATCTTTTTCTTAGACTTAATATCAATATAATTTTAAGTTGTATTTCCAATAAACAAATTCCATGAACATCTCCATTTTGAGAGGCAAATAGAAACCTTTTTATTGTTTTGCTCTGTCCTCCCTAAAATCCTGATGAAAAAAATCCTGTCAGAAAAGATGTGCCAGATCTATATGACAATCAGAACACAGATTCATGTGAGAAATGACACGGTATTTTAAAATATAGGAAGATACTATGATTTTTCAGTACTTTATTCCCAACCAATCGAATGAAATGATTTGCACAACCTCGTAAGGAAACGGAGAAAGCTTGTTAAGCTTTTAAGCACAAAGCTGTGTTCATAGTAGTCCCATTCATCTGCTTCTTTACATTAGGAATGGACCAACAGATTAGCATATAGAAATAAACTCATTTATATGGTTTGTGCTCACTTTAGTTTAGCAATCTGCTCGCCCAGTCCCTACAGCCAAGATGAAAAAAGTCCCTTAATTGAAGTCTGAAATGATTGCAATATGAATTTAGCACTTGAGCTTTTCTGTGAAATGAACTGGAATATCTGCTGCTGAACCAAGCTGCAGACCTGTTGTGCGAGAGGAAATATTTTTGCCACAATTAACTTTATAGTCTATTCTTACAGCTTTGGAGAAAGGCTTTTAAAACTAAAATGCAGCTCAAGTAACAGCTGGTGTCTATTACCTGACTTGGTATCAGAAGTGACTTCACTGTCCTGCTCCTTTTCTGGATTTCTCTCATTTTCTCCTTCCTGCACCTTATCACCTTCCTCTATTTCACTTTCTCCTTTGCTTTCAACCTAGAGTGTTGGAGGGGTATGACGGAAGAGAGAAAGTGAAACATAAGAAAAAATTCCTTGTTAGCTTGGTCACAGATTCACTTTGAAATGCTCTATCATCCTTGAGAAGGTGGACTCAGTTTGGGACTGCCTGTTTGTTCTTTTCACAACCATGGTCAAGGTTCTTGGGCACAAAGAAATTGCCATATTGGATCCGATCCATGACCTATCTAGTCCAGGAAGCCATCTTCAACAGGGGGCAGCACCAGATTTTGTTTCAGCAGACAGTGCAAGAAACCTCACAGTAGAGAGAAGTGGAATCATCTTGTCCCTCCCCAAAGATTTCATTCTAATCCTTAATAGTTAGGGATTGGTTTAAGACTGAAGCATGAGATTTTATATACTTTCCAAAATTTTTGTTAGCATTCAGTATTATAAACCTGGATATTCTTGTTATCCCTATAAACATCCAATCCCTTTTTGAATCTTAGTAAGTTCTTGGCCTCAATAATATCATGTGGCAATGAGTGCTGCCGTGTAATTACACACAGTAGGAAAGAGTATTTTTGTCCAACAGAAAAAAGCAACAGGTATTTGCAAAAGTGTGGCATAAGGAAGGGAAATAAAATGAAGGAGAAGTTACTTACCTTGAACTGTACTTCAGTTCAAGATTTGTATCGCTATGGATGCTCCATGTCTAGGTATGCAAGGGCGCCAGTGTGCTCTTGATGGGAAATTTTTGCCAGCTGTCTCCCCAGGTCTACACCTGTGCCCTAGAAACCTCGTGCCCTGATATAACAGTATATAGAGAGGAGGAGACCTGCCGCCACTCCAGGTCCTACTCAACCACAAAAGTCCCAAGAAAGAGACTCTGAGGCAGAGGGGAAGGAGGGCAGGTAATGGAGCACCCATCGGGACACACATCTCAAAGAACTCAAGTTACTGTACATGGTAAGTAACCTCTCCTGTTGCTTCAAGTAGTGTCCCTTTGGATGGTCCACATAAGGAGACCCCCAAGTAGTACCTCCACTAAGGAGGCCCTCATCAAGGAACTGGATCTAGTATTGTAGGAAAGTGTCATCATGTCAGTCCTGAAGGCAGGCATGAGAGTGCAATGCTGGTAAAATATATGCAGCAATGACCAGGTGGCTGCCCTGCAGATGTCTGAGATGCATACATTTTTGACAACGGCTGCTGAGGTGAATTGAGCCCTGGTGGAATGAACAATAACTCTCAGGGGGGAAGGAGGAGGGAGATGAACCCCTAAGGCTTTGTAGCATAACAGAACACAACCTGCAACCCATTTGGACAATCTCTGGATGGAGATCAGATGTCCATTCATTCTTTCTGCAACAGAGATGAAGAGTGTAGGGGAAACCCAAAAGGGCCAAGTCCTGTCAAGGTAAAAGGGAAGAGCTCTTAACATTGCATATGGAGGTTCGCTTCTTCTCTACTAGAGTGAGGCATGGGGTAAAATACTGGTGGGTGAATATCCTGATTAACGTGGAATTCTGTAGAGACTTTAGGAAGGAAGCGAGGATGTGGATGTAAAGTCACCTCATCTTGGAAGCACCCCGTGTATGATGGGTCCTCCATCAAGGATTCAAGATCCCCCACCCATCCTAGGCAAAGTAATGGCTAACATGAACAAGGTCTTAAGGGACAAACGAAGGAGGCAGTAACTCCCCACAGGTTTGCATGAGAGTTTCCTCAGAGCACTGGGAACTAAGGTGAAGTCCCATGGTGCAGTTGGTTCCTTGGTAGGAAGAGGTTAAATAGACCCTTGATAAATCTTGCAGTGCTGGGGTGGGTGAAGACTGAGACTCCTTGTACGGGAGGGTGAAAAGTTGTGATGGCAGCTAGAAGAACTTTGATGGAGCTCAGCGATAAGCCTATAGTCTTTAATTTGACAGGTAACTGAGGATACGCTGGAGGGCAGAGATAGGATACAGAGGGACCTAGACAAATTGGAGGATTGGGCCAAAAGAAACCTGATGAGGTTCAATAAGGATAAGTGCAGAGTCCTGCACTTAGGACGGAAGAACCCAATGCACAGCTACAGACTAAGGACCGAATGGCTAGGCAGCAGTTCTGCGGAAAAGGACCTAGGGGTTACAGTGGACGAGAAGCTGGATATGAGTCAGCAGTGTGCCCTTGTTGCCAAGAAGGCCAATGGCATTTTGGGAAGTATAAGTAGGGGCATAGCGAGCAGATCGAGGGACGTGATCGTTCCCCTCTATTCGACATTGGTGAGGCCTCATCTGGAGTAATGTGTCCACTTTTGGGCCCCACACTACAAGAAGGATGTGGATAAATTGGAGAGAGTCCAGCGAAGGGCAACAAAAATGATTAGGGGTCTGGAACACATGACTTATGAGGAGAGGCTGAGGGAACTGGGATTGTTTAGTCTGCAGAAGAGAAGAATGAGGGGGGATTTGATAGCTGCTTTCAACTACCTGAGAGGTGGTTCCAGAGAGGATGGTTCTAGACTATTCTCAGTGGTAGAAGAGGACAGGACAAGGAGTAATGGTCTCAAGTTGCAGTGGGGGAGGTTTACGTTGGATATTAGGAAAAACTTTTTCACTAGGAGAGTGGTGAAACACTGGAATGCGTTACCTAGGGAGGTGGTAGAATCTCCTTCCTTGGAAGTTTTTAAGGTCAGGCTTGACAAAGCCTTGGCTGGGATGATTTGATTGGGGATTGGTCCTGCTTTGAGCAGGGGGTTGGACTAGATGACCTCCTGAGGTCCCTTCCAACCCTGATATTCTATGATTCTATGATATGCGACAGAGGATTTGAGAGGAAGTACAGTTTGATGGTTGCAACAAGCCTGGAAGCGTTTCCACACTTTTTCTAGTTGGTGCTTTCTGATATTGAGCAGCACCCACTGAACTTCTGGAGAGCAGACCTATGCTATACCAGAGGGCCATCAGGCAGCCATGCTTTTGAGGTAAAGTGCTGCAAGACTGGGGGAGGGGACCAATGCTGATACCTGGGTGAAGAGAATCAGGGTCAGAAAAAGGCAGAGAAGAGACTGTACAGATATATGAATCAGCTCTGGGAACCACAGCCTGTCTCAGCCACAACAGTGCTATGAGGATGGTTACTAGTTCCTCTTGTCTCTGTTTCTTTATGAACTTAAACAGGAGCAGTACTGGGGGATAAGGGCATAGCAGGCCTTGAGGCCAAGTAATGACTAGGACATCTCCCACTGAGTTGTGGTCGTGCCCACACCTTGAGCAGACGTCTGCTCTTTGCATTGAATGGAGTAGTGAAGCGATCCACCTGTGGATGGCCCCAGGAAAGTCGTATTTCTCAGAACACTTTGTTGTTCAGTTCCCATTTGTGGTTGATGCTGAATTGCCTGCTGACGGAATTTATGATTGTGTTCTGTAGTCTCAGCAGATGACCCTGAGATATGCATGCGATGTGACGTGCACAAGTTCCATAGTTTTATAGCTTTGGTGCAGGAGGATTGGTATCTTGCTCCTCCTTGCTGATTGATGTAAACATCACTGCTCTGTTGTCCAGCATTATTCTGATTGGGTGGTCCTTGGTGTGTGGAGAAAGTGTTGGCAAGCATAATGGACTGCTCTGAGCTCCAATATGTTGATACGGAGGGGGTCTATTTGCCCTGAGCTTTAAGGCTTTGGAATTGTGCACCCCAGCCTATGAGGGAGACTTCTGCGGTGACAATCCTCATGGGAAGAGGCTGTACAAATGAAACACCCCCCCACACCTTCTGTGGGTCCTTCCACCAGTTCAGATGACTGAGGACCCTATGAGGTATGGACACCTGCTTGGATCGAAAGCGTTGGGAGTGTAGATAGTTCTCAATTACAGGTGAAGACACCAAGAGTTAAGTCTTGCTAGGGAAGTCATGAACATACAGGCTGCCATATGGCCCAGAATTTGTAGGAAAGCCCTTGCAGTGGGGTTTGTAGACTCTACTGGATTGTTGAAACAAGGCTGGACATTGTGATAAATCTGCCCCGAGGAAGTATGCCCTGTCATGAAGCACCCATAGGGACGCTACTCAAAGAAGTGGAATTCTTCACATATTCTAGCTTATTCCAACTCAAGGGCCTTAACTGTATTAATGATATGAGCAGTGATTTTATGCGTAAGGGTGGAGGTGGGAAATATTTTAACATTTGCAAGTAATTTGGATTTATCTGAATGTCTAATCTATTCTGTTCTACTAGACCAGGAATTAGTTTCCAATAAATTTGGAACAGTAATTTTCATGCCCATGATTACCTTGCACTGTATTTACATATATTATTTCATAAAAGCAATATAAACTTACTCGAGAGAATACAGCAAACAAGGAGTAACATTCAGAATTATGTTTTTTGAGTATTAGGCTTGGTCTACACTACAGAGTTATGTCCACATAAGGCAACTTATGTGGACCTAAGTACGTCAGTGTCTACACTGCAGACTTACTCCTGCCGATGTACGTGCTGTACTACACCAACATAACTCCACCTCCATGAGAGGCGTAAGACTTATGTCAGTGTAGCTAGGGTGACTCAGTGTCTAGGTAGACATGGTTCCTCACATTGGCTGTTGGCTGCCATTCTTGTTAATTTCATAGCTCTGCTTGAGCCATGAAATTGACAAGAAAGCTGGCTCCTGGCTCCCCAGCCAGGCTGCTGCAGATCTCCCACAGGGTCGGATTAAGGCAGGGGCTTTAGGGGCTGCAGCCCAGGGCCTTGGCTCAAGGGGGGCCCCGCAAAAATAAATCACAGCCAGCGATCTCCAGGCCACTAAAAGGGGTGCTCAGGCAGGCTGCCTTCCATAGCCCCATGGAAGTTCCTGGAAGCGGCTGGTTGCTGGCATGTCTCTGCAGCCCCTGGCGGGGGTGGGGTGGAAGGTGGCTCTGCGCGCTGCCCCTGCCCCCAGCACTGTTCCCGCAGCTCCCTGTAGCTACGGGGGGGTGAGGTGGGGGGGGCAGCGGGGCTGCTTGCCGGGGAAGGCAGCATACAGAGACCTGCTGTTCCCCTCCCCGCAACGGGTGAGCAGAGATGTGCTAGCAGCCAGCCGCTTCCAGGAGCGGGCATGAGGCTATAGCAGGTATGCAGCCTGAGCCCTGCTGTGCTGTTGGCCGGAAGCCGCTTGTGGTAAGCGCCTCCCAGCCGGAGCCTGCACCTCACACCCGCACCTCCACCTCAACCTGCTGCCCCAGATCAGAATCCCCTCCTGCACCCAAACTCCCTCCCAGACCCCACACCACCTCCTGCACCCCAATCCCCTGCCCCAGCTGCCTCCTGCACCAAACTCCCTCCAAGGAAAAAGACTTGTATACAGGGACCCCACAAAATCTAATAGCCCTGTGCCCACAGGAGAGTTAATCCGGCCCTAGTCTCTGGGTCTTTGTTCCAAGCTGGGCTGTCAACCAGGCTCCTGGCTTGGGCGGCTGCCCAGGCGCCCCGCTGGGAGCCGTGCTGTACCCCAGGGTCCTGGCTCCCTGCAGGGAGCACTGCAGCCTACCAGACTCTGGGCATAGATCTCCCCGCTGAAGGAGAGAAGCCCGCAGTGGGGACCTGTGCAGAGCTGAGAGCCCTGGCTCTCAGCCCCCCTATGCTGTCCCTCTTCAGCTAGTGGAAGTGCTCCTGGTGAGGACGCGCACCAACAACAGAAGGAGGGTAGCGTGGATATCAGCCACCACAGCAATTACTGGGATGGCTGTAAGTCGACCCTACACAGGTCGATTTAAGACTGTAGTGTAGACATGTCCTTAATTTAAGCACAGGTGTTTCATTCATTTGACTGAAAAAGCGGGGTAACAGGAAAGTATCACAGGTAACTGCAGACAGAATGTAGTTATTGTGTATTCAAGAAAATGATGAATCAGTTCTAGAGCACTAGTTTGAATTTAGTGCAAGTCACTACTGCCCAGAAGTCATTGCCATTACCACTTTACAGTTCTGTGACCTATTTGAAAGGAGCTGCTAGTCACAGTCTAGATCTTAGAGGACATTTATCTATATCACAAAACCCACCATTGCAATCATCTTCTTTTGCTGACACTCTCAGTAGGAGAGATGAAAGCCTGAATAAACAGGCTGAAGTCCTCTCTCATTCTTAGGCAGTTTGTCACTAAGGGTTTGATCCTGCACACACTGAAGCCAATGACGGTTTTGCCACTGACTATCATAGGCTTAGGTTCAAGCTCTAAATCAGAGTTGAGTCACATTCACTAGACAAAGGAGGGTAGCTTGCATTGCCATTGTCTGTGATGCAACTATGAATAAATGACTTCACTCAGGTTGCCAATCCAACTCCAGCTGGCACCCAGAAGGGAATACAAGAACCCCTTTCTGTCTTTCATCCTCTCAGTGTCTCTCAGTTTATATTTGTGCTATAAAAATAGGTTACTCTGAGCACTTGGCAGTCCAACACAACTGAGTTACACTAAATTAAAAAATTAGGAATGGTTCTTGGAGGACTATGATTTCTCTTTACTGATCTTGTGTCAGACTAGAGCAAAGGTACTTAATCTTGGACAGCCAATTTCTCACTGAATTAAACTGTGCAGAGCTGAAAACATCACAGCACTGCACGATCAGGAGTCAGACTCATCAATCCAACACTACAAGAAAAATGCTGCAACATGTCAGGATGGGCTGCTGCAGTTTTTCTATGGTTCTACAATTAAATCTGACCTCCACTTTGACCCTTCTTCAGCCCCTTTCCTCATGGCTAGAAAGGGCAGGAAGAGATACTGACATCTCTTCCCACTTTGCTCAGCAACAAACTTGCAGGGGAGCACTCCTATGACCGCAGTGTTCAATTCACTCTGCACATGATGAGCCTGAGAACAAGGAGCTCTTTACTAAAATTTAAGTCACCTGGGGTAAGGCCCATCTTTTCATTATTCATTTGTACAGTGACTAGCACAATAGGCCCCGATCTTTGATTAAGGTCTCTAGGTGCTACTGTAACACAAGTAACTCAGACTTGTGAACTTCATGAAAAGAATCACTGTATGAGAGACAAAAAGAAAAGGAGTACTTGTGGCACCTTAGAGACTAACCAATTTATTTGAGCATAAGCTTTCGTGAGCTACAGCTCACTTCATCGGAGCTGTAGCTCACGAAAGCTTATGCTCAAATAAATTGGTTAGTCTCTAAGGTGCCACAAGTACTCCTTTTCTTTTTGCGAATACAGACTAACACGGCTGTTACTCTGAAACCTGTATCAGAGACAAATCTCAGACTTTTACCTTTTCTGACTGTTGCCCATCTGTCTCAGTTTCCATTTTTTCTTCTTCAACTCCATCTGTGAGAAGAAATATAAGTACATAAAGCAGAGTGGTTAAAAGTGCCATAACCACCATTTATTATGCTTGACAATTAATTACAGGCCTAACTGAAATGTCCTACTCTGTTCTGTTGTGGTAATTGGGCTTACAAATTTACCTTAATTGTGAGTTTAACTGTAAAAAGTGAGTGTAAGTTCATAAGATGTCACAACCTATAACAACAGGAGTTGATGGGAGTAGGTACAAGAAAACCAGACAGAGAAACTGGATTAGTTTAAACTAAAAAGGCCATGTTCACATAATCCAAGGACTGCTGTAATTATACCTGTTAAAAACAAATGATGTGGACCCAGAAGTTAATGAACCAAAATTAGTGTGTCAGAAATAAGGTCTAATTGGTGGACAAAAATAATGAGGGGATGAGCTATTCCACCCATCACTCCCTTTCTGGGTCCTGAAAGGAAGACTTTTTTGGGAAATAAGGGGAGGAGGAGAAGGGGCAAGGAGAACAAAGAACAGAAAAAAGATTGAGTGACAGAACAGACAGAGGATACTGAAGCAAACTTCACCATCATGGCTGCCACCCCCACCATCTTCTGGGGTCCCAGGCCTTCATTATCTAATCCTGAAAGATGTCCTGACCAGACCAGGCCAGAGAGAGGGACCCAGATAATACTCCCACTTCTACTGGCTCCAGCTGAATCCCAGACACCACCTGGGATGAAATGGGATCTGACTTTAACAGTAGTAGCTCCAGCTCATTTCAACTACCATTTTCTTTTTCCTAGAGGGACAGTTATTGCCATCTTTAATAATATCTAAGAGACTGTCAAACAAGAGGTTTTTCCTTCTAAAACTCTCTCCAGCTAAAGGGAGCAAATCATGTTACAATAAAAGCTTTACTTAATTCTTCACATTTCAAATGCTTTAACTGTTTTTTTTTTTTCTTTTCTTTATCTTTAATAGAAGGTTAAAATAATTTTCAATTATGTTTGCGCCATGGTACTAAGCAGGCTGAGGTCTCTGAATGCCAAACCCTGGACCATGTTTAACACTGTTTAATGTCGGACAGTGACTGGGTTGTTAATAACTTTGGCCCATTTGTTCCACCTAAATAAATAAAACAGTTCTTTAGAAAGATTCAAGAAAGCTTCATAACACTGGACACATGGGAGGTTTGGCAGCACAATACATTATGCTATAGCCGTAGTTTAAAACTCAGGTTTAAACATTGCTTCACCTTTGCAGGTTTGGCCAGCTGGGGTACGTGAGGCCAACAATATTAAAATAGCTATGCATAAGGATAAGATTATGTCACAAAGGCACGGATTCTGTGACTCAGAGACCTCAGACATTTTCTGCTTTAGCCCCAGAGCAGTGGTGCCAGAGCTGTCAGCAGCTGCAGGGGGCCCCTGGAGCAGTGGGGGGGCCCCCAGAGCTCTGAGCCACTGAGGCTGCGGTGAGGGGTCCGTGGAACTGCCACAGAGGCAGGTGCTGGACACCCCAACCCCCAACAGCGTGGCTCAGGCTCTCTTCCCCCACTTGGGCTTCAGTCAGACCTCCTGCCCCCATTATTTTTAGTTTAGTAAAAGTCATGGATAGGTCATGGGCTTCTGTTAATTTTTGTTTATTGCCCGTGACCTGTCCTTGACTTTTACTAAAAATAACCATGACAAAATTTTAATTTAGCTATGAAGATACATAGTTTGCCCATACAGACAAAACTCGAACCATTGCACACCTGTAAAAGGCCAAGGATACACCGCAATTCTATAACATGTTCAATCCATGTTATATTATAGTCAACCAACAGAATTCTAACAACATGCTCTGCCAATGTAGTCTATTTGTCTGTGTAGATGGTCCATAGCTCAGGCATGCAAGACCAGCCTCACCTAAGAACATCTTGTATTACAAGAGTGGTCATCACTGCTCAACATAAACTTCCTGAATTGCTTTATGAACTCTAAGCACACAAATGTCAGCATGCATGGAAAGTCAGTAGGAGACTTTATGTCCAATTTGCAGGTGATCAAAACACTATCAGAGTCCAATTTTATCATGTTATTCAAATCTGACAGTAGAAGAGACATTTATGCGCTGTAAAAATATTCTCACACAAAATTCTAGCAACTCTACAAACAGTGTTAAAGCATCAAACATTCACAAGAAATCCTCTCATTTCCCTGCCCTAGCATTTGCAGGTCTTTTCACTCCCCATAACCAGAGTTTCTTTGCCTAACCTTCATGACCAGGGACCCTAGTTTTCAGTGATTAAAAAAAAGTGCAAAATTCTCTGATAAAACCCCCCACAAAAATCCATGTTTTCCCATGATTCAAATGAAATGCTGAACTTGAGTTTCCCTAGCCACAATATATAGGAGTATCAGTTGAACGCAATGATTTACCAATATATTTACAATTTTAAGCTTACAGCCCAAGCCTCGCCGCCCAGGACTGACAGCTGGAGCCCCATCCAGTCTCCTGATTATCCGATCTGGCCCTGGTCCCAATTAGATTGGATAACTGGGGTTCCACTGTATATGTTTTTATTTTTTCACAAAATGTAAAAACTAAAGATTTTCTAAATAAACGCAAATTCATGTTTTTCTGTGGCAAATGGATTTCTAGGACCATTGTTCATGACTAACTGGCCCCTTCATGTCTCCCATCTCCAGATCTTGTTCCTCAAAGCATTTATTTCAAAAGGGCTACAAGACCTAGGCATACCCTCAAAGAAGTGCTAAAACAGACAATAGAATTTTGATGATTTCAGGAATTTATGTATGACTTATGAGTTCTGGCTGATCTTATGAAATTGCTCATTGAAATGCCTCAAGGTTAGTGGACTCAGCCACGTTGTCAGGGGTGTGTCACCCATTCCCCAGACCAAGGGCAATGGAGGGTGGTCAAACCTTGATGTCCCCCATTCAAGTGAGAGCACTTCAGTACCAATGAGACGGCTGAAGACAGGGGAAACTAGGCTGACCAAATGTTTCTGCAGGACAGATTTAAAGCAGTAGAATTTTCACAGTAGCACAACAAAGAATAAACAGGTGTTACCGTTGCGTTTTAAAAGCCACAGAACCTGACAGACTTAAGGAAAGATCATGGAGACATGAGGAAGCTTGGGTAGGGAAGATGAACAGAGGGGCATGTTTTTGTAGCAAAGGGGTCTTGTTTTATTGTGGAACCACCCCAGGAAGAAGGAAACAGACTGCACTAGAGAGAAACTCCATGATTTGGAGGAGAAGCCACGTGCAGGAGGTAGGATTCTGCACTCCTTAGAGGACTCTGACCTAAACCCAAAGAATGCTCAAGAGTGGTGAGAAACTGAGGCAGGGAAATGCGGGTATGTGGTTTTTGTTTTGTCGAAATCTATATATTTCTTGTGCTAACAAAAGTGAAGGGCGACTTTTTTTTTTTTTAAACCCATACAAAGCTTGTGTCATTCGCTTTCACTCTCACATGCCCCTAAGAGATCTGTAAAACTTGAGTGCCCACAAGGCAGGAACTCTGGGAAAGGACTTAAGCAACTGGGGAATCTAGGAAATCAGCACTAGCCCTGGGGGCTTAGGACATTGGCCACAGGGTCCCACTTCTGTGAAGGGGTAACAGACAGAAATCCTGTGCCCAGGAAATGTGCCAGAGAGGCCAAGGGAAGAGACAATGTTACAGCCCGCTGAGAACAAGGGAAGCTTAAGCGCACACTGATCTAGGATGGGTCCTAAACATAGTAGCTTGGGGAGCCTCTAACTAGGGCTGCATGACAAGAACATTTAAAAAAAAAATGAAAAGATGTGTGAGTTTAATAAGAGTTCACTGTTCAAATCACTTGGTTTTTGTTGTAGCTGACCACTTGCTGTCTGGTTAGACTGTAAGCTCTTCGGGCCAGAGACCTTCCCTCTCTATATGTATGCAAAGCACCTTTTACACTGTGGGTGCTATATATCAACAAAAATAGCTTAGCTGTCTCATCAAAAACTCAACTAGGTTCTGTTTAGTTAGAAACTTGCTGCTTAAATAATTATTGCCCAGTTATCTTACCATCCCATCCAACCATGAGATCTACAAAGAGCGTCATGTTGCACAATAATCTAATCAACAGTATGCAGGGGACAACAACATGGAGAAAAGTTGAAATGTTAAGGGAAAAAAAAAGTCAGTAAAATTGTTACCAGTGTTAGATGTATGGATATCTCTAAAAAGTATGAATGTTTTAACAGCAATTAGTCTCATTTCAAGCTACTTAAACCTTCATACACTTGTCCTTAGGATAGGTTTCTTGATGCCACCCCCCAGTTCATTTAATTAAGCTATTCTTTTAATGAATGTTCATGCAAAGTTTCCACTAATAAAGATTGGGCTCTTTGGGATAGGAAAAGTATACATACAGAGCCAGAATATTACAAAGCTTTATTTGGACTTCATCATGGACTTTAATTGTCAGTGATGTTTTGCACATATTTATTTAGAAGGTTCAGAAACACCTAAAAATACTGCAAATACACAGAGAGGAGAGGGGAATGTCAGCATGTAACAAGAGGAACAGCATACCCCTCAAGACTGAATCCCATAAGGTATCTGAAAACCTCCAGAGCGGAGTCTCCAGCACCATACATACATACCCAAAGGCTCTATGAGGCATTAAAGAGAAATTCTTATAGTTAGATCACAGGCTTTGACCCATGGTGCCACGCCTTTACATATAAAGGTGTTGGGCACTGCAGGCTGATCTCAAGCATGCAGGAATAATTAACACCACTCAACCCAGCTACATAAATCTCAATATAAGGTATTCGTTGATGCAAAATGTTTTGATTAAAAAAAAATTCCCACTCTAATGATAGTACAAGTCTGTTCTAAAACAGAGCTGGTAAAGACAGCTTGGTCTCTAACATGCAGCAATAATTTCAGTGATGTTGTGTCACAAATTAATTCTTCACATATTAGAAAAAAACTATGATGTAAGAAGAACTAGAAATAAGAGAAAAAACATTTTATTTTTCAATTGATCTTATCTGGGACAGACAACTCTGCCCTTCTGAAGTACCTGCCTTTGTCCACTGAGAGGGGATTCAAACCATGTTACAGACTGGTCAATATGCCCTCTTAAAAGGAGGGAATCTGTTCAGGAAGGGTTATTATTTGGTAGCCTAGCAATGACATAGGGAAGAGACAGATTAGATAGTCTCAGAGACTCTTGTCCGCAGCCTAAGAGCAGAATTCCAGACTGTGCTTGAAAGTGTGACTCTTTTTGGTAAAAGGAGTGGCAATGATAGGAAGTTTCAGTCTCCCCGTTGAAACATAATAAGAGCCAAAGAATTGGGAATTGAGAGTGGCGTGTTTAATGGGAAGTAAAGCTAACCACTTCAAACCAGAAAATTCTACAGAAACAAGATATAAAATTCTGTTTAAGTGCAGCTTAGTTAGAGCTTAAAACTCCCAAGTATCTTTCAGTACAGAGGAACTGAAGGAATTCATGTGCAAAAGCAGCAAAACAGGATGCTACATTATGTATAAAACAAAAACGACTGATTAGAAAATAGGATGGCGGAGAACAGTGAAGCAATTCTGAAGTTTTGATTCCTGTAGATCTCCCAGTCAGAATGACCAATCTCGCTTTGCTCAGCAGTATGAAATTTCACAGGTTGACAAAAGTACTCCCTGCTATTTATACAGTCTGAATTGCATGTGATAATAAAAGGTTATAATTAAAATAATCATGTGCGCTATTGCTGGTAGCCACCATAACACCGAAAAGTAATATACACCATGTACACAGGTTTTCTTTCTTTACACACAACAGTACTGCATGTTCCTCTCTCCCCTGTGTAAAATTAACTTTCCATCTTGCTTTAATGCTGACTTGGCAACCAAAAAACATTAAATATGTAATTGTTTCAAAATAACAAAATTCTTAGGATGACGCTTTTCAGAAAAATGGTGGTCACCACTTTGGTAACAGATACATTGTAGTCCAATAAACCAGAGAAATTAGAGAGTGATGATGTTCATTAATCCCTATTTAGTTCACCCTTAGGGGGCTACTTCAGCATTGCTTCCTACAGCATATTCTCCAGTCCTTTGCCCTTTCTAGTTTTACTCATCAAGCACACTATTACAAACATACTTTGCATTTCTATAGCACCTGCTATCAAAGGATCTATTAGGTCTTTACAAACATTAAACAAGCTTCCCCAGGTATCTGTGTAGTACGAATTACCCCCGATTTACAAATGGGAAAACTAAGGGCGGGTTTACACTACAGCCTAAGTCAATATAACTTGCGCTGCTCTGGGGTCTGAAAAAGCCCCCTCCCCCCAAGTGACACAAGTTTCGCGTCTCCACACCGGGCTATGTCAGCAGGAGACGCTCTCCCACTGACATAGCTTCCGCTTCTCTGAGGTAGAGTAATTATGCCGACGGGAGGTATAGCTATGCCGATGCACTGCTGTAGTGGGGACTTGCCTGAAGACACACAAGTTAAGTTAGTTGCCCAGTGTCTGTGAGCTAAAGAGTCCTGAGTCCCAGTATCACGCTCTCACTAATATACAGTACTCCATCCCATTCTGTTAAGCAGTTTCCTATCAAGTTACAGTGTAAGTGTAAGATGCAGTCAATGAACAGAAAATCTACCATACAAGCAACGTGACTGAACTTTACTTTGCTATTGAGCATTTAGATTTGTTCCGGTTCTTCTCTAACTCCCCTGCACAAAAATCCAGAGCTCTTTGGTTTGATTTTGCAAACTCCTTGCAGTTACTCTATTGTGCTTGTGGAGTTCACATCCGCAACCAATATTTCATTGTGCTCTTGCAGCAAGTACTATATACACCCTTTTGAGCTGGTGTAGCCCATCAGATCTGCAGGAGAAAGGCTCCCCCCAGCATAGCATGCCAACTGTGCAGTGGCATAAAAATTTCACTCATAAAACACATTTATTCTTTTAAAAAGAATATTTCTGAGTTGCAAATAGCCTATGGAAAAGTTTTCTACATTTAAATCTATGCATTTATTAGTTGTAATGTTGTATTGAGGCAACATCACAGTTCTCATGTTGTTTACTTTTTAAATTGTAACTCATGTATTTGCTGCAAAGTAAAGGACTAGTTCTCATTGTGACTAGACTGCCAGAAATACCTTACATTTTAAGATTCAGCAACAAAAAAAGTGCACAAATTCATCTTACACTTTCCCCACTATAAGTTTTGTTTTTCCCCACCCTCCCTTGCATTACAAAACTAAAAGAATTTTCCTGAAACTTCCAAAAATATATTCCCCTCTGTGATGAGACTAAACATGGATACGTTCGGTTACTAAGAAAATATCTTAAGTTTCATTATAAATTGCATTTTCACACGTTTATAATTCCTGATGTAACCTAGGTTGTCTGGTAGTGACTGTAATAATAAATTTTTGTTTTAATAAAAAATAAAGAAGTCAGTATGACAAGTTTAGCCAGGTAGTAGTTGATGGTTTTTGAAAATTGTCTTATCGCGTTCGCTGCAGAGCCATTATTTGCAGTGACAGTGTTGTGACTGCAGGCCTCCAGCTGGCATGAACCATTTACATTTTTTGCTTATACTGATGGTGCATGCAGGAATACTAAATGAATGAAATGAAAAAGGAAACTGAAAAAGTCTCTGCTATGAGTGTCAGGGCAAAATGAATTTAATTTATCTGAGTTCATGCAGGTTTCTATCTCTACGTTTTAAGCCATTTTAACTACCATAGTAGTGGGAATTTTAAAATGAAGTTAATGCAATAAGGAGACTGGACTCCTGTAAAAAATATAAATATGACATCCAAACGTGAAAGGTATGTGTGACAAAGTGGGACTGTTCTTAATGTTTTCTCTGAATAGTGTGGGGGTGCCTCAGTTTCCCCTATGCAGTTCTTAAGTATCTAGGTGGTGGGATAAGGGTGTATGATCATTGCAGAGCCCTAGAGGGCAGGTGTGTGCAGGGGTCTGGACACAGAGAATGGCCGATACCCTATTTCCTGGCAACCGATGGCCTGGCCCTTCCCCCCTGCAAGATGAGAGCTAAAGGGTTGGAGAACAAAGGAATCAGGTGACCTCCTGGCCTAGGAAAGGGACAAAGCCCAGAGGAGGAGGAGCTGGAGAGAGTTTCAGTTTGGGCTGGCTGGGGAAGAGGAGTGAAGTACAGGCGTGATTGTCTGGCTCTCTGTCCCCCAGAATGGACCCAGCTGAGGGGTCCTGTTCTCTGTACTTATAAGCTCTGTTTTAGACCATGTTCCTGTCATCTAATAAACCTCTGTTTTACTGGCTGACTAAGAATCACAGAATATCAGGGTTAGACGTCTGACTGCGGAATTGGGGTGCAGGACCCTTTGGCTTCTCCAGGACCCCGCGTGGGCGGATTCACTGTGGGAAGCGCACGGAGGGGCAGAGGATGCTGAATGCTCCGAGGTCAGACCCAGGAAGGTGCAAGCTGTGTGAGCTGTTTGCCCTGAAGACAGTCTGCTCAGAGAGAGGAAACTTCACCAGAGTCTCGACTGGCTTCGTAGGGAGCAGTTCCAGAGCATTGCCTGGGGACTCCGTGACAGTATGTGGACCTGAAAACATCATATTTTGATACTCTGGATACAAATTATAAAATAAAGGATGCCTGTATTCCAGGAAGATACAGACATGGCCTTTATTAATTTTGCTGCCAACCAGAAGCAAAAATCTGACTAGGTTAATGAAGAATACACAAAACTGACAATTTAGACGGGAATTAGCCCTCTGGAGCATGGGTGTCCACAACACAAACTGATAGTGATAACCTTCCTTTCCTTCTACAGGGAGTGCTTGGTAGTCCCTCTTACAGGGCCACAAGGGTCTCCACTGTCACAATCCTCTTTAGGAGGTCCAGCATCACAGCAATCATCTTTTGTGAGGAGAAAAACTATATGGCTCTCCCTTCAGAATCAGTAAATTATGGTTCTTAAGCAGCAAAAGGTAGATGGCTACCAAGCAATGCAAGGCATCATCCCAAGGAGGAGGCCAGCACTTCCAGCCGAAAAGCACACCTCACCCACACCCCAGGAATCAGACGTTCCTAGTCTTAAAGGTAAAACACAACCCTCAAGAACAGGGAGCTCTGCCTAGTTAGGTATCAACACCTATTGGTTAGTGATGAGAAATCTATGACTGGCTTCTCAGGAAGCCCCATTTAACCCTACAACTAGAGAAGGGAAACAGACTTCAAGTCAACAGGGAAATTAAAAGTGTCTGACCTTTGTTTAATTTCTCTAATCAGATTGTCTGCAAGCTACATGAGACAGCCTTGCCAGATAAATAAACTCCCCACTCTTATCAGTAGAACAATAAAGCAGAATGCATCAATGCAAAGTTATCTTTAAAATGTGTTTAAACTTAGTAATTCACAGGTGCCCTGAGACCAGGTTGGCCCCCTTTGTTTTCACAGATAGGACCCATTTACACAGTTCATTATAACACACTCTTTAATATGAATACTAATTTGATTCTGGATAAACAAGGTATCAGCAATGAAAAGGCAGATGTGGTTGGACTGATTAGTGGGCTCAAATGTATGGCAATCCTGCTACTAACTAGCACCATTTTTTCCTCCACGCTCAGTGAAAGGTAGGAACGCACAACAGTTAGCGCTTCCCATACTTGTACTCTGTGACACTTCTACACGCTCAACATGACAAATGGCACTCTTTCCCCAGAGGAGAGTGGGTAGTTCACTGAAAGCTTGTGCAGCAGTTGTGAACACTGCACGAGTCAGTTATAAGAAAGGATGGATAGTTATCACTAAGGCTGCAAGTGTCACGGAGGTCACGGATTCCGTGACTTTCCATGACCACTGCAGTGGCTGGTGAGGGCCAGCAGCAGTAGTTTGGGTGTGTGGGAGAGGGCTCAGGGCTAGGGGACAGGGGTTTGGAGGGTGCGGGGGGGGCATGCTTACCTGGGGTGGGGGGCCCCCCTGAAGCTCCTAGATGAGGGGTGTGGGGTCTCCGTGCCGCATGCTGCCCACACCCGCAGCTCCCATTAGCTGCAGTTCCTGGCTAATGGGAGCTACGGCAGCCGGAGCTTGTGGCTGGAGCAGCGGAGGAGCCCCTGCCCTGGCCCCTTCCTCCACTGCCTAGGAGCTGCAGGGATGCGGAGTTGGGTAGGAAGCCCCTGCCAGCCCCGCCAACCCTACCTCCCCTAGCACCCACGGGGGACCCGGGTCACCTCCCCCAGCACCAGCGGTGGCCCCCACTCCTGCCCAAGTTTTAGTAAGGGTGGGTACTTTTAGTAAAAGTCATGGACAGGTCACAGGTCCATGAATTTCTGCTTACACTGAATGCATCCAATGAAGTGAGCTGTAGCTCATGAAAGCTTATGCTCAAATAGATTTGTTAGTCTAAGGTGCCACAAATCCTCCTTTTCTGTTTACAGCTCGTGACCTGTCCATGACTTTTACTAAAAATACGCATGACTAAAACGTAGCCTTAGTTATCACCAGTCCTCAAAAGGCACTATATTAGCTGAGAGAGGTCTTGGCAAGGACATGAATAAGTAAAATATTCCAAGACTGTTCATTTTAGCTATGTTTGCATTTAGTCAAATCACACACTGAGATGAAAGGGAAATCACTGCCTGCCAAAAATACAGGAAGTAAAATAAATGACCACCCTTATCTATGTTTAATCTGCCTGTGAAACTTTCAAGTGCACAGACACAATAGGAACTGCGGCGAGATCATTCATGAAAAAGCAAGGGTGGTGAAGTTTAACACACCCTCTCTCTCTTTTGCCTCTGTACTCCATGTATTCACCACTGGCTTCCATCTTTGCCAGTCTCTTAGTTTCCTCCCATATCATTTTGAGAACTTTCAGTTCTGTTTTATTGTGCATTTCCTTGGTCTACCTTGTTGCCTCTTGACCTGTGGGTTCCAGTCCAATGCCTGTCTTATGTTATTTGGGTCTTTCCTTCATGTATGTCCAAGCCATCTCTATTTTTGTTCTGTAATTTGTGATTTTTTTTCTGGTCATCTGAAATTGAAGAATTGTCTAAAAACTGTTTATGGAAGCCTGGAGTTTAGGTAGTAAGGTCTTAATAAGAGAGGGTTACTCACCTTGTGCACTAACTGAGGTTCTTCAACATGCGTTTCCCCATGGGTGCTCCACAGTAGTTCCTCCTGTGCTGTATCTACAGTGGAGCACCCGTGGAGACATCACTCGAAGAAGAAGAGAGGGTTACTCAACTGGTGTGGTAACTGAGTTTTTTTGAGATGTCCCCCCCATGGGAGTCCACTGTAGGTAAAGCAGAGAAGGAACTACAGTGGAGCACCCATGGGGACATCACTCGAAGAAGTCATCTCCAAGTTTCAGTGCCACAGCGTAAAACTAATGTTACAATAGCGTTCAAGACTCTAAGTTTAGTTTGGAGGACAAGATTTCTGTTTCTTCAGCTTTAGAGTTACAAAAGGCATGGCTGGCTTTCACTGTTCTGGCTTTAATGTTTTCACTGGTTCCATCTGTGGTACTTACAGTGTTGCCAAGACATGTGAAACATCAGACCTCTTCTACATCAGTCCCAGGGACTGTGTCTTGACATGGCTGAAAGGCTTGAGTCCGCCCATAATCCTGAGAGCTATCTTGATGGGAGCATAACTCCTGATAGGGCCACTCATGCCAGACAGGTCGATGAATAGGACCAGGGAGTCCATTGGCCTTCCTGGTAGAGGGTTAGGAGTGGGCTCACAACCTGCTCCTGTTTTTTTTTTTTTTTTAAAGTCTTTATGGAAACCTACACTATTGTTCAATAAACTCAATCCAACTTGACTCAACAGACCCAGAAGAGAGATGATGAAAAGTGGCCAAACTCACAAGGAAGCTACTCCACTGTTGAAGTTCAATACCAATTCATTTGTAATTGTAACAACCACAGTAAGTCATACTAGAATTTCCTGAATACTTTCTTTTGGGGGGGTGGGGGAGTTACAGACATGATAAAACTCAGAACTGTGCGCTCCTGTGGTCAGAGTAAAGGCTCCTGGGTCTTAGTCCTGACTGTGTTTAATCTTGGGGAGGTGAGTCTCTTACCTGCAAAACATGGATAATGCCATACACTTGGCTTGACATATGGCTAGGAGACTTCATCACATCCAGGCAGACAGCTACCTGGCCTCTGTTATACATACCTTTGTCACCTCCCTGTCTGGACAGCAGCAATGCAATATACTTGGGCAACAAACCTTCAGCTCTTAGTTAACTCCAGCTAGTACAAAATGCTGAAGTGCATCTCCTCAGCAACACAGGCTAACATGAGCACATCAGACCTGTCCTCTGCTGCTTCCCTTAGAAGTTCAGGGACTTGGTTATCCTCCTCAAGGCACTCAATGGCCTGGGCATAGCAGAAAGATCACCCAACCCTCTCAGAGGACAACAAGATAGACAATTCCACTCCTCAGGCACAATGGAACTTTTTACAACAAGGGCAAAGATTGTGCAGAAGACAGAGCTTTCCCAGGGATGGTCTGAAACCACAGAACAAGGTCCAACAGGAACTAAGGGCCATCACAAATCTCAGCACCTACCACTCCAAGTGCAAGCTGAACTTTTTCGACCTGCCTTCTCTAACACACACAGCACTAAAAACACACAAAAAACCCCACCACAACCATACCAAAGCAACACACTGTAGTGCACACAAAATTTTCCTGTGTGAAGTGGAAAAATGAAAGAACAAACCACTGCAGGAAGGGACTTAGATAGAACAGTAATGAGGGAAGGATCAGAGTCTGTATAAAACAGAACAAAACAGAACGGAGATTTGCTTAATCTTTGGTGTAGTGCTTTGAGATCCTTAAATGGAAGCCATTACAGAAGGACAAAGTACTATAACTCCTCTCAGGAAACTCAACATTCACCATCATCATTCAAACTGAAATCTCCAATTAAAGTTACCGTGCACTTTATTAATTAAAACATTTGTGAAGTTTAATATAAATGGGCAAAGGCTGTACCCAGCTGCAAAGTATGTAAACATCACTGTGGAGTAATATATAGGGCTGTGCCCAGTCAACTGGTTAGTGATCAAATCTAGTAGTTCTTTACCTTCTTGGGTTCATGACCTCAACTTTCTTGGATTCCACCACAATAAGTCTTTATAAAAAGAATCTTTCGCAGACAAAAATTGATTGTGGTGTTTGGGTCATCTGAAGATACAGTAGGAGGTTTTGGGGGCTAGATGAGGTGCTCTCTGCTAGAAGTGGGGCAGATGTTGACCAGGAGGGCTTGACACAACAATGCTGGGGGTTGCTGGTGCTGGGTGGTGCTCTTTTCTCCCTCCTCCCCACACTCACCTAACACTCAGATATGATGCCTCACTGCTCCAAAAACCTGAAACTCAGAGATGTGTGGGCAGGGACTGACAGGGAGGAGAAAGTGTAGGGCTGTTACTGGATATGGGGACAGGAATGTTTGGAGCAGAGCAAGAGAGGCCCTGAAGAATGTATGCAAAGGTTAACTTTTGTACTGCTTACAAGATAGCACAAACATATGAGTGTTGGTTTGGGAAACTGCTTTTGTCTGGACATCTTGCATCTGTCCAGAGTGGAGCTGGCTGTACCTTTAAGATTCTAGCATTCAAGTGGCTCTTTGTACAAGCAATTAGAACTTAATCCTGCCCACGGTGCATCTGGGCAACATCAATGTGCATCTTGCAAAGTATGTGTGCAAACAAAACTGGTTTAAAAACATGGTTTAAAAGCCATGAAATACAGGAAGACCAGGCTGATTATTAAGGGCTTGATTCTGCTCTTAAAGGTAACAGTGAACAAAAATCCCTAAGATGAGGGCTCCCAGTGCATTCGGAAGAGGAATTCTGGATGTCCTTGACTCACAGCATCTATCATGTTAACCATTTAATCTGATCCGCGTAAACGCTATAATTGTCTACAATGGCTCTACATATCGATGTAAAGGAATCTGGTTGTCAGCTTTGAATACAGCAAACCACAAAGGTTATTACAGGTCAGAATTCTAGACTAACAGCAGCTCTCACAGTCTATTCCAATCACATTTCCCACATGACACTGAAATATATCAATATAAAAAACACAATTTTCAAAAGACTAGTGGAGCTATAATTAGATTACATCAATTAATGAACCTAAATTACAGTGTATTCCTAAATAGATAGTTTAGTTTTCAAGTGTGACATATTTAGGTGTAATACTTCAGTTCTAGTCATGCAAGGACAGCTAGCTTTTTCAGTAGGCGTATGCCATGCAAATGTACTTTAGCTTATTAAAAACACCACTGCAAGTGCAACCTTGGTAGATTCTTCCTCTGTGTCCTCCATTGCAAAGCTGTTTTGAGGTGGAAGGCCATGCAGATTGTCGAGTGACCCAGTTAACTCTTGTTGTGAAGCTCCCCCAGGGAGAACCGTCTGCTGTTGTCCTAATTTATTCCATTAATCACAGCCCAATACAAATCGCATTAACTATAACAGGCCAGTATTAGTTATAGAACCCAGTCTACAAGAATCATATTATGGTTGTCTGTTTTCCACATCCCCTTATTAAATGGCAAAGGCCACAAAACCTGTATTTGCAACTAGTGGGTATCCTTTTGAGAAAAGGGCAACTGACAGGCCAGCGTCACATACTAATGACGTACGACTAAGGAATTGCATGGCTCAGGCCCCAGAGAAGTCCACTCCTGTAGTCTCAAATCCTGCTGGGCAAGACTTACTAGCAAATTGTAACACTCCAGCTAAAATAGGCTTAAGTCCAGTGATTATTTTAATATAACCACTAATTTAACCTCGATCCAAGCTAGAAAATACCTAGATTTGTTTTACCTGAGACTCAGATAAGAAAAATAAAACTATTCCCCCTTTAATGGATTTAGAGGGCTATAACTCCTCCTGTCAATTCCACATGACAAAACAATGCGACACAGAGAGGGAGAAGGAGATATTCCAGATGCCATGATGTTTATTTTTCAGCATGTATTTGTCACGTCATTTCAGAGTTCTATGCTCCTCCAAGTCAGCTCTGCCCTGCTCCACCATGTGGAACTGACAAGAGGTGACAGAGCACTATGGAATAGCTTGCTAATTTCAGTTTGATTATTATTAAAAAAAAAAAAAGTCTGACAAGTCTAATGTGAAATTTAGGGGGTATTCTGCAGTATTTTTAGCTTAAACTAAACACTGTCCAATTTAAATCTACATACTTTTTAAAAATAAGCAGCATACATGGTACACATATACCTACTTCAGCTACGGAATGAGACTTAGAGAGGTAGGTGTTGAGTGTGTTATTGTGCACCCAGTTCCTATGAACCCACCTCAAAAAACCACCACACAATTCTGTACTCTCTTCTCAGGTCTGGAGTAACGGGGGATATGGCAGGTAAGGCCTGAGGTGTTCTGGCAGAGCTTGAGACAAAGCTTGCACACTACCCAGATTACACTATGCTCAGCTTTATCTGGTACAAGACATGCTTCATTAGCACAAACCCTAAATTCACTCACAAATTATTTGTGGTAGGATGAACAAGACACTAGCCAACCAATGCTGAACAGAGATTTTGAGATATTAAAAATTTACTGACAAACATTAACAGTGCTGCCAGATCTTTACTGAGTGTTTAAAGATGAAAATCTTTTTGCATTTTAGTAAGTATATAGCAGAGTCCCTGTGGGCACACTGCAGTAAACCAAATGGAAGAAATAAGAGCAGCTATGCTGCAGGGCTTAAGGAACTAAATCAAAAACTAAGTTATACAATTTACATTCTCTATTTAAGAATGGGATTGAAATAGAAGTTAGTTTTTAGTGGAAAGGGGATTCAAACAGGGATTTTCCATGTATTCTAGGACGTTGAAACAGCCACATAGCTTTTACACATTTGGGCTATAGACGACAATTTGTGTAGCATGAATAATCATAGCCTAAAATATTAACCTTATATGCCAGAGTATCTACTGAAGTAACTCAATAAGCAAGAGCATTCGCCGCACATAAGAAACTCAGCTCAACTGTGACAGTTACAACTACATTAGAGTTTTCAAAAAACTAAGAATGGCCCAAACTATGCAACACGAAAGCACCACTAGCCAATACACATTGTCCATGTGCAGTTCAGGTCTAATGAAACAATGTTTTCTCATCATTACTGTTGTCTAACACCGTACCGAGAACACAATCAGGCAGGAAGTCATGAAAACAGAGTGGAGATGAAGAAAAAACATTATGTAATTATTCTTTTTTTTTTTTTTGAGCAGGGGTATTCTGTACTTACATTTTGACAAAACCATACAATCCAGTTGGTTTTATCGTAACTTCCATAGAGATGGAAGGCATTATGTCTCATCTGGTCTGAACCAACCTTACTACCAGTGGGGTTCATGCAGAATTGTTCCCTCTGGAATATTTAATTGTTTTGCTTAGTCGGCTTTTATCTCTCCCAAGTGATGGGGTTTTCGCTTTGAGTCTTCTAAATAGGAACATATGAAGTGCCATTCTGGATCTGAACCAAAGTCCATCTTGTCTGTCCAGTATCGAAGGCTTCAGAGGTATGTGCGAGAACTCTGCAGTAGTCAGATGTGGGATAATCTGCGCCCCAGACTAGGTTTCATCCCAACTATTGATAGACATTGGCTTAAACCCTGAAACGTGCAATTTAATATTCCTTCCTAAATGGTTATAATTTATTATGACAACTCTGGATAGTCTAATTACCTATATAATCCCTTCTGAACCTTGCTAAGCTCTTGGCCTCAACAACTTCCTGTGGCAATGAGTTACAGTCTCACTATGTGTTGTGTGAAAAGGAATTTCTTTATTGGTTCTCAATTTCCCATCTTTTAATTTCACTCAGAGTCCTCTTGTTCTTGTGTTATGAGAATGGGAGAACAAAAGCTCCCAATCTATCTTTTGTAAACCATCCATTACGTTATACACTTTTATCCGGTCTCCTTTTATTTTTTACAATTGTGTGTATCAGTTACTGTCTCAATAAGAGTATTGTTCGGTCTAACACACACCTAACAGCAACTACCAAAGAGTCATGTCAATTACCTGTTACTTACACTTTTATATAAATGTTTAAGATTTTTCCATCAGGAAAAACTGAAAACTTTCTATATTGAAATGTTAGCAATAGAAATAAATGGGCAACATTTACTATGTAGTCCAAGTTCCCTGCAGGAAAGCTGTATATTATAAAAAGGGTTATATTCAAAAGACCCTAAATGCTATTAAACACTAACTTCTAATTTTGCTAAAGACAAATGTGTCCTACCTTTAGCTTCAACATTTCTGGAATTGTTAACACAAAACTGATTTATGATAAGCTATATGCAAGACTTATTGCTGACAATTTGTTCTATAATTGTCTAGGTCTCTTTCTGACCTAAAAGGGACAGAAGAAGTGAGGGTGGGGCCAAAAAAGAGAGAGATGGTATACAAAAGACCAAAAGATTCAGGTTTTTACTATATTCTATATAGAAAATATATATGCTTGTTTCTCTCTGATAAAAAGTACTGAAGATAAACCTGATTTGCAAAAATTTCTGCATTCAAGACTTATGACCTACCAAGCTTCTCTGGCTCATCTGGACCTGTTCCAGCAATGCAGCTGCTCTCTAGTCCATATGTTGGATCCACCTTCCCAGAGGTTCTCGCTGCCTCCTGCACTTTCTTGACATGGGCTTCAACTAGTTCCAGTGGTACCTCCTCTCGGACCCGAGAAAATTCCTCTGTTAAAGAATTAAAGAGAAAATATTATGGTGTCTGCACGTCACATGTCAAAAATAATCAGTTTTCACAGACCCACATATAAATAAATACAATG
Organism: Chelonia mydas; assembly: GCF_015237465.2. NCBI lineage: Eukaryota > Metazoa > Chordata > Testudines > Cheloniidae > Chelonia > Chelonia mydas. The sequence goes on from NC_057850.1 coordinate 258,672,097, forward strand.
ACAAAGTGAATTTTCAATACGTTCTGAAGTTCCGTCTCACTTATAACATAAGGAAGCTCATTTACTCCCTTAAATGTGGTAGTTAGCAGTACTTAAGAGTTAACAGTTAAGGTACAGTTAATTGGGGATTGGTCCTGCTTTGAGCAGGGGGTTGGACTAGATGACCTCCTGAGGTCCCTTCCAACCCTGATATTCTATGATTCTGTGATTCTATGAACATTTCTTCCAAACTATACAAATGCAAACTAGCACATTTATTCTATCTACAGAAAATAAGATAACCGGTTACTGAGCATGCAGGAACTATTCTATCCAATCATGATTACGTAACAACCAGGAAAGCAACAAGTTAAAATTAATAGAACCAAAATTGACATAGTTTTTGTTCAAGATTCCAAATAAGTGATTTAAAACACTGTAGCAGTATTTGTTAATGTAATGTACACTTAAACAAAATGATGATAAAAAGTAATAATGGGCACTTATACAGTGCTTTACAAACCAATTAATAGTTCACAGAGTCATAGAAGTGTAGGACTGGAGAGGACCTCAATACGTCATCTAGTCTAGCATTAGTAAAATGCAAAACAGACAATAACCATACTGGTAACTCCTCCCTGAGTAATTTTATAGATATTTGCTTCTGTTTTCAACTTATGTTAGCTGCATTCTGAAGGAACACCAAAGATAGCAGCTGATCTTTCTAAAGCTCAAGAGGAAGCCAGCAACCAAGCACAAAGTTACACCATGTTAGACAAAATCATAAGGAAAGAGTCATGGTGACCCCATACCTAAAGCAGCTTTAGCTGCAGCTGATGCCACCCGAGGATCCACCACAGATGCCAAAAAAGCAACAGTGCTCATCACTGGGTTTCCAGACTGGCTGAAAGGTACAGGTTGGTAAGCCAATGGGCCTAAGGATGCATCAGAGTTCTCCAGATAAGGGTCCTCTATGGGAAGTCTCAGAAAGTGGAGAATGCATTCATCCTGGGTGCGACTCCCAACGTGCTCAGAGACTTTATTCCAGTCATCTTTGTACATCTCCAGAGCCTGCAACAGAGGAAGAGTAAGAATTGTTTTGCAAATAATGCTACGTATACACAAGTTTTTTTGTTCTCACAGCCATTCAGTCTGGTGACAAACAGAACAGTGAATAAAGAAAGGGGAACTATGTGAAAGGGAGTATATAAACATTGATTTTTCATAAACACTTGTTTAGACAGTGGAAGGCCTCTCACTTAAACACTAAGTTGAATTTATGGGCTATGAGAACCGGTAAACAGTATAATACTCGTCATTTATTCTGTGCTCCAAACACACAAGTATGATTCTCTGTTTGCTAATTACCATCCCAAAAACTTGGAAGACTTTAAAAAACAATTGTTTAATTTGTGAGTCAACATAACCTATTATGAGACTATTTACACACCAACATTTACAACAGACTACAGCAAAGGTGCTGTAAGGTGCTATAAGGTGGGTAGAAAGCTGGCTAGATTGTCGGGCTCAACGGGTAGTGATCAATGGCTCCATGTCTAGTTGGCAGCCGGTGTCAAGTGGAGTGCCCCAGGGGTCGGTCCTGGGGCCGGTTTTGTTCAATATCTTCATAAATGATCTGGAGGATGGTGTGGATTGCACTCTCAGCAAATTTGCGGATGATACTAAACTGGGAGGAGTGGTAGATACGCTGGAGGGGAGGGATAGGATACAGAAGGACCTAGACAAATTGGAGGTTTGGGCCAAAAGAAATCTGATGAGGTTCAATAAGGATAAGTGCAGGGTCCTGCACTTAGGATGGAAGAATCCAATGCACCGCTACAGACTAGGGACCGAATGGCTAGGCAGCAGTTCTGCGGAAAAGGACCTAGGGGTGACAGTGGACGAGAAGCTGGATATGAGTCAGCAGTGTGCCCTTGTTGCCAAGAAGGCCAATGGCATTTTGGGATGTATAAGTAGGGGCATAGCGAGCAGATCGAGGGACGTGATCGTTCCCCTCTATTCGACACTGGTGAGGCCTCATCTGGAGTACTGTGTCCACTTTTGGGCCCCACACTACAAGAAGGATGTGGATAAATTGGAGAGAGTCCAGCGAAGGGCAACAAAAATGATTAGGGGTCTAGAGCACATGACTTATGAGGAGAGGCTGAGGGAGCTGGGATTGTTTAGTCTGCAGAAGAGAAGAATGAGGGGGGATTTGATAGCTGCTTTCAACTACCTGAAAGGGGGTTCCAAAGAGGATGGCTCTAGACTGTTCTCAATGGTAGCAGATGACAGAACGAGGAGTAATGGTCTCAAGTTGCAATGGGGGAGGTTTAGATTGGATATTAGGAAAAACTTTTTCACTAAGAGGGTGGTGAAACATTGGAATGCGTTACCTAGGGAGGTGGTAGAATCTCCTTCCTTAGAGGTTTTTAAGGTCAGGCTTGACAAAGCCCTGGCTGGGATGATTTAACTGGGACTTGGTCCTGCTTCGAGCAGGGGGTTGGACTAGATGACCTTCTGGGGTCCCTTCCAACCCTGATATTCTATGATTCTATGAAAGGGGAGTGAAAGAAATGGAAATTATTGTTAATATTTCTGAAGAAGAATCCTATCTCACATTAAAGGGACATCATAAACTTGAAACCTTGTTAATTAAAACAAAATTAAATAGTTTCATGTACTCCTACCAATTTTTGTTTTGACAAATCTTATTTTCTTAACTTTAAAAGTGTTTCCCTTTCCTTGTTGCTGTGTGAAAGACTAACACAAACAGGGGAAACTGATCGACTACACCGGGGAATAGAGAGTGTTGCTTACACCAAACATATTCATTTCATAGTTCCCTTCTCCCTCCATGAGGTTTCTCCTCATGTTCTCTCTCGTCATATACTAAAATTATAAGCCGTTTGGGTTAGGGTCTATCTTATTTCATATGTGTACAGTGCTAGCACAATGGGGCCTGGCTATTACTAATTGGTGCTACTACAATGTAAACAATTGACTGTACACAAAGTGCTGTCACCTGCACAAAGCAAAACATGAAAATATGAGAAAATGTTTTTTTGCCCCATAATCTTAGTTACAATCTACTAAAAAAGGTAGCTAAAAGTTTTCAAACAGGAGTTTGATTTTTAAATTGATAGCATCCTTGTAAGTTTTCAAAGTAACAAACCACTGTAAATGCAAATAGTTTTGGCAGCATACAGAAGGATACCAGTGATACAACCATGAAATGAGCTATACACAGAAGTCTAATTTTTCTCAACAGCCTAGAAATAAGACTACAGAAGCATTCTTGATCACTGGCAACTAGACAGAATCCATGAGTTGTAAGGTGAGGATCTTGGTGTAGCAGAAGCAACAGATTGTCAATGTGGCTATATTTACAGGTTTCAGAGTAACAGCCGTGTTAGTCTGTATTCGCAAAAAGAAAAGGAGTACTTGTGGCACCTTAGAGACTAACCAATTTATTTGAGCACAAGCTTTCGTGAGCTACAGCTCACTTCATAGCTCACGAAAGCTTATGCTCAAATAAATTGGTTAGTCTCTAAGGTGCCACAAGTACTCCTTTTCTTTTTGCTATATTTACAGAGCACCATCTATTAAGACTATAAATGGTAAAGAAAATCCTGCGTTCAGGAGGGAAGTATTAGACTGTAGTGTAGAGAGATTATCAGATCCCTTAACTAACCTTTGATAAAAGCAGAGGTATTTGAACCACATTAAATAAGACTACTTTGTGGACAAGATCTCCTGCATCTGAAGTGATTTATCGGAATCCCAAGTGATGGGGACTAGACACTGGACCACTGACAAACCAACTTTCCCAGATCTTGATCCAGTTATACAACAGCAAGTCCTTGAAGAAGTGGAGGAAATTCAAATGATGACATGCGATTCGGATTCCCGCCAGTTGGGGATAGCCAAAAAGGCAAAAAGTTCCTCGGGCAAAATGAAATTGCCTTCCTTTACAGAAAAGTCAGCTATCTACCTTAAAGCATTCTGTGATCTGATCAGTACCTAAGATGTTGATCACTGTCACCAAATTTAGAGAAGCCGGGGAACAGCCCTCTCCCAACTACACCTGCCTTCGCCAATATACAACACTCTTCCCAATTGGGTGTTTAACCCATAAGAACGGCCACACTGGGTCAGACCAAAGGTCCAACCCCAGGATATGGTATAAAAACAGTACTTGCTGCTCGGATGGAAAATTTCCTCCTAGCCACCACATGCACAAAAACAAGATCCATACTAAGATTCCTGGGTCACCTCTCATCAGCTTTCAACACAGCTGATTATGAGATGCTGCTGGACCACCTTAGCTTTGCAGTGGTGAGCGCTAATGTTATAAGTTTGTACAGATCCTTCCTCTGAGTGATCTCACTGATCCCTCACTTTCAGATCTAGAACCCTTAACTGTGGAGTACTACAAGACTCTGTCCTCTACTCCATCACACTGAATGCATATTTAAAATCACTAGGGAAGGCCGTGAGAAAGTACAGCCTCACTTATCAACCCCATACAGATGTCACCCAGCTCTACCTATTCTCCTCCCAGAATGTCCCAGTCCCTAAATAGTGGGTCAGCATCTGAATGAAAATCACCGGGAGAAGATAAACCTAGACATGATGGAAACAATGCTAGTGGAAGAAGGAAGTATTCTGAAGATCCAACCAAATTTGTCACCAATCTGAAATGAGGGATCTGTCTTCCATTCATCAAAATAGTTTGCAGCCTATGGATCCTCCTAATTCTTTCTTTCACTGCTACTAGATTCACAAATAGTGGTATCTACCATAGAATCATAGGATATTAGGGTTGGAAGAGACCTCAGGAGGTCATCTAGTCCAATCCCCTGCTCAAAGCAGGACCAACACCAAATAAATCATCCCAGCCAAGGCTTTGTCAAGCTTGGCCTTAAAAACCTCTAAGGATGGAGATTCCACCACCTCCCTAGGTAACCCATTCCAGTGCTTCACCACCCTCCTAGTGAAATAGTGTTTCCTAATATCCAACCTAGACCTCCCCCACTGCAACTTGAGACCATTGCTTCTTGTTCTGTCATCTTCCACCACTGAGAACAGTGAAGCTCCATCCTCTTTGGAACCCCCCTTCAGGTAGTTAAAGGCTGCTATCAAATCCCACTTCACTCTTCTCTTCTGCAGACTAAATAACCCCAGTTCTCTCAGCCTCTCCTTGTAAGTCACGTGCCCCAGCCCCCTGATCATTTTCGTTGCCCTCCACTGGACTCTCCAATTTGTCCACATCCCTTCTGTAGCGGGGGGACCAAAACTGGACACAATACTCCAGGTGTGGTCTCACCAGTGCCAAACAGAGGTGAATAATCACTTCCCTCAATCTGCTAGCAATGCTCCTACTAATACAGCCCAGTATGCCATTGGCTTTCTTGGCAACGAGGGCAAAACTGCGACTCATATCCAGCTTCTCGTCCACTGTAATCCCCAGGTCCTTTTCTGCTGCTTAGCCAGTCAGTTCCCAGCCTGTAACGGTGCATGGGATTCTTCTTTCCCAAGTGCAGGACTCTGCACTTGTCCTTGTTGAACCTCATCAGATTTCTTTTGGCCCAATCCTCCAATTTGTCTAGGTCACTCTGGACCCTATCCCTACCCTCCAACGTATCTACCTCTCCCCACAGCTTAGTGTCATCTGCGAATTTGCTGAGGGTGCAATTCATCCCATCATAGAGATCACTGATAAAGATGTTGAACAAAACCAGACCATCTTCTTCCATCTATAACAGGCCACAAGTCAACAATTTACCCAAATGGGTATCAATTTAGGCACAAAGAAAAGAAGTACTTGTGGCACCTTAGAGACTAACCAATTAAATAAATAAACTGGTTAGTCTCTAAGGTGCCACAAGTACTCCTTTCCTTTTTGCGAATACAGACTAACACGGTTGCTACTCTGAAACCTGTCATTAATTTAGGCACAGTATTCCAATCCTTTTGTAACCTCCACGATGGACTACTGAAATATACTGTACCTGGAAACAACTAGTGCCTTGAAAAAAAACTTCAACTAGTTCTAAATGCAGTAACCTGTTTTCCAAACAGGTAGATGTGAGCCCTTCACCTGATCCTGTGGATATTACACTCCTCAAGAACTTATCACAAGTTCTTATTTAAGGTTCTTGTTAGAGCCCTCATAAACTGGGCTCAGACTACCTCAGCAGTGACCACTCTCTCTACATCCATGACTTCCCATGACAGCTGCATTACTCAAAAGACTGGATGTACCCATTACAAAGTTGAAAGTCTAGAGCAGGAGAAATCAGCAGCCTAGCGGCTTTTAAACTGCCCTCCACAAGACATTCAAACTACCAGAAATTTCCTCACCTTCATGACAACATGCAAGATTTTCTGATTTACATTCCCCCCGGATACAAGATTTACACAACATTTCCGCACATGTAGGGAAAAGGAGAGACCCAAAAGGTAGATCAGCTTTAAATAGACTACTTGACTTACCGATTTCCACAAGGTACTTCGATAGCATGGGGATGGGTGCATCAAATGTTTAGATAGAATATTCTCTTGTGAGAGCTTCAAGCCACCCAAGTGCAAAAAGTAAAGAGATACCGGAAGTGTTAACAGAGGTGTCAAGGACTAAATGGACCAGAGACTGAACTATCACTTTCACCCTCTGAGACAGTTACTCCAATTTAGGACTAAGGGGAGGGAAGCTTGTACAAGTGTTGAATATGCTGTAACTTGTCCTGTGAGTAAAGAGGACATCAGACTCCAGGACTATAAATATAGCACATTTTACTAGCACTATACATATATGTTTTTAAATTCAAGAGGTCTAGAATGAATTGCTTTCCAGACTGGAGTCCTGCCCTCATAAGCCTGGAAGGAAGTGTTTTTGCAGCTGCAACAGCCTCAGCTGTAATTCTTTTCATCAAAGCCATGGTCACCTTCTGTCACAAGACACTTTGGGATGTCAAGAATGCTGAGAGTCAGCAAGGGAAAATACAAGATGAGGAGCACTTTGGAAGATGTGAAAAGAGACTAGCCAGATGGATAGCTGAGCTGAAAATTGAAATGTTATAGATTCGTTGTGCATTGACCAACTTGAAGAAATACACCCACACCAGGTGGCCTAAGGTCTTGTTTTGTATGATTATTTATAAGCGGTTTAGTTTTGCATTGTTGAAACTTTTGAATCAGTTTCTCTTGCAGTTTAAAACTAGTGTAGTTCAGTGTAGTAAAGAGACCTCCAGAATGACCTCAGTCCACTGCTGTACCCTCCACCCAAAGTGTAGGAAGCAGGATTAGGTGGGCAAATGCCACACAAACAAAATTCCTATTTAATACTTCAGAGGAGAGCAAATGTTCTCTGTCACTATAACTTAAGAAGCCAGAAGGGGAAGGGCAACATGAATTATGGAAATGTCCAAGACCATAAACTAGGCAATCAGTACCGAAAGCTAAGGTTCTTTTTAAAGATACCATGGAAAGGAGAAATACATCCAGGAAATCAGAGATTCTGTTTGGTCATCTGGTCCATACTACAGGCACCAATGCAGGGTTGTTCTTTATGGTATTGTTCTCCTGTGCTTTGTCCTGTCCAATTTTAAATGTCTCAAGCAATGGGACTTCTATTACTTTCCTTGGAAAACATTTCCACAGTTTAGAAGATCTCAGCATCAAGCAGAATTGCCTTATATTCAGGCTATAGATTTCTTTCCCTAATTTCATCTAATTACTGCTGGCCATACCTCCCCTTTATCACATTAGAAAGCTAGACTGGCTGTATTTTCGCATAATACAATTCAGTAATTTCTACTTCATTGCTTATTATTTTTCTAAAAGGTTTCAGAGTAGCAGCCGTGTTAGTCTGTATCTGCAAAAAGAAAAGGAGTACTTGTGGCACCTTAGAGACTAACGGATTTATTTGAGCATAAGCTCTCGTGAGCGACAGCTCACTTCACTGGACTGAATGCATCCGATGAAGTGAGCTGTAGCTCATGAAAGCTTATGCTCAAATACATTTGTTAGTCTCTAAGGTGCCACAAGTACTCCTTTTCTTATTATTTTTCTGCTAAACTAATGTTTAACTTCCCACAACACTTGCCCTTATTATGAACTGCTGAAAATGCTCCTGTAGCAATGTAAGGCATACAGTGCTACACTGAGATACAAGTGAAAAAATGGCAAATGAGGATGCTAGGAGAGAAGCAGATTTTTCTCCCTCCAGTCATTCCGTCTATAGATAGTAGGGCAATAATTATCTTGGATAAGACTACTTCTTTGGAACTTTACTGCACATATTTGCCCAAAGCTACCCTGAGGATTTAATTGGATGGAGTTGGCTTGTTGTAGCAGGATCACTTAAGCTTGAACTGATATCCTCTCTTTAATGTTTTATTTATAGGCTAAAAACCAAAGAGACTGAACAAATAGCATGGGCTCAGGACTCATTCCTTGTTTCATAAGCATTTGCTGAATTTGGGGGTGATGTTTATTTGGATGATTCCACTGGGATATTTTCTTGCCATTTTTGGACACCATAAGAGTATTGCACCTTTTTACTATAAATCAACAGATCATGGCTGGGTCACTATCCTTTCCAATCAGTTTTAACCACGCAAACAACTTTATTTACTGCAGTGAGGTGTTGCAATGTTGGATTTGCAATCCAGATTTTGTTTTTGCTCACAAGTCATTCTATTATTTCTCTTCCATTCCAGAGGAGCTATAACATTCCGTGCTTGTGAAGTTATTAACTAACACTAAGCAAATTGTCAATAGAATGTTGGTTGAAAGTTACTCCACCAGCATGTTTAATCCAAAGTAATAACTGTGCTGAATTATAATTAAACAAATTAACTATAGCATAAATTTTGTATGTCAAGGTTGATAAGGAAATATTTCTATTATTTATGATGAGGTATTAGAGTCTTATGTTTATACAGTATATGCCCAGTATCAACTGCTACTTAGCTATTCTTGCTCTGTAAACCCAGTTTATTATATTGTACTATATAAATAATTGCCTGAGGCACAGGCCATGTTTATCTGCAACATGAGCTACACGTAACATGAGATGCTGAATACACTTCCAGTTCTATGAAAACTGTCTTAGTAAAAAGAAAAGGAGTACTTGTGGCACCTTAGAGACTAACCAGTTTATTTGAGCATGAGCTTTCGTGAGCTACAGCTCACTTCATCGGATGCGTATGCTATGCATCCGATGAAGTGAGCTGTAGCTCACGAAAGCTCATGCTCAAATAAACTGGTTAGTCTCTAAGGTGCCACAAGTACTCCTTTTCTTTTTAAGAATACAGACTAACACGGCTGTTACTCTGAAACCTGTCTTAGTAAATTTTGCTTATTCATATAGGTGTGGTGGATATTAAATTAAGAGTCAGAGTATGAAGTGCTGTTGAAATTAAGAGTCCATGGTTTTCCTTATGATCTCAGAACTTGGTAGTGGGGTTTCTGACAAGTGGTGACATGGCTAATAAACCCAGACAAAATACCCAATAATACTCTGTTTGCATGGCAGAGTAGTAAAATTCTGGAAAAAATAAAACTTCTATATTTGGCTAGTAGTACTAGTACAGGCAAGTTCAGAAAATGGTAGTCTTGGATTATTGTACTGATTAACTATCGTAAGATGGGAATAAATAAATAGGTATGAGCACCATTACACTCGACCAGGGGTGGCCAACCAGTGGCTCCGGAGCCACATGCGGCTCTTCAGAAGTTAATATGCGGCTCCTTGTATAGACACCGACTCCGGGGCTGGAGCTACAGGCACCAACTTTACAATGTGCCAGGGTTGCTCACTGCTCAACCCCTGGCTCTGCCACAGGCCCTACCTCCACTCCACCCCTTCCCACCCCCTCTCCTGAGCCTGCCGTGCCCTCGCTCCTCCCCCTTCCTCTCAGAGCCTCCTGCACGCCACGAAACAGCTGATCGGGAGGTGTGGGGAGGGAGGGGGAGGCGCTGATCAGCAGGGCTGCTGGTGGGTGGGAGGCACTGGGAACGGGAGTACGCTGATGGGGGGGCTGCTGACGTATCACTGTGGCTCTTTGGCAATGTACATTGGTAAATTCTAGTTCCTTCTCAGGCTCAGGTTGGCCACCCCTGCACTAGAGACACACACAAGGATGATAATACCACAGAAATAGTTTCAAAACTGACAGCTCCTCTAGGCCAAGACCATTGTACTTCTTGTTTTTCTCTGTTCCCTATAAAGACTTTCCCTGTTTTGCTCACTTTCCATTCCCCCCCCCCCCCAAATGGCAATCACTTAGTTGCTCTTGTGTTGCATTAACAAATAGTACAGCTGACGTGTCCATCTTCCTCTATTGCCAAGCACTGTTGGTTCTTCGTGCAAGTCAGTTTTAAGAAGTGTAGTGGTAGGTTTTTTGTTTTTTTTTTTAAACAAGGCCCCTAAATTACATAATTGTAGTACACAAGGCTACAACTAGGAAAAATGGAATGGTATTAAGGAAAGGAGAACCTTCTCTGTAGGCAGTGGAAAAGATTCCTAGGGGAAACAGTGGTAGCTCTATTACTGAAGACTTAAACCTAGACTGGACAAACCACTAGTAAATAAGAAAAATCCTGCCCTGAGGCACAGGAGAAAGCCTGGGACCCTCTTGTTTATTATATTTTTACATAGCACCTAGCACAGTGAGACTGTGGCTACGTGACTGGGGCTCATTAGTGCTATCAGAATGGAAAGCTTAACAGATGATCCAAGTGTTAATATGTGAGTCAACAGCTCCAGTTCCAGTCAGTTTTGGGACACAGACCTGATAGAGTTTGCAAAACAGAACATATTTTTGACTTTATTCATAAAGAGTCAACTTAACCCTGCCTTCCTGCATTCATTTCCTTAAGCTTTTTCCAGAAGTCTAACAGAACACATTAAAGTACAATTCTGTGGTCTAGAGCAGGGCTTCTCAGGACAAATTTTTTGGTGGCCTCAGAGTGCAGCCACCAACTCTTGCTGGCGGCTGCTCTCACACTTTTTCCTAAAATACTTAATTAACTTTAGGAAAAACAAATAAAGATGGACATGTACACATCCAAATCACTGTCATGTATTTATTGCTAGCTAGTAAGTCTGCTGTGAAAAGTGATATTAACAAACATACAAGTATCACTTTTCACAGCCGACTTACTCAGCCCTGGCAAGCCTGGGGACAAATTAAGCCTTGGATTGGGGGGCGGGCGGGGGGGTGGAAGAAGAGGGGGGCGGGGCCAGGGATGATGGGGGTAGGGCAGGGGGCTGGAGCCTGAGGCCCCATGGCCAGGGCCTGGGGTTGGAGCCTGGAGCCATGCGCAGCCGGAGCCTGGGGCTGGAACCCAAAGCCCCACAGCCAGAGCCTGCTGCCCTGCCACCCCAGGATTGAAGCCCAAAGCTTGAGCCCTACTGCCCCTGGGAAGGTGGGGAACTCACCAGCTGCCTGATCCTCCAGGTGTCTCCAGAGCCCAACCCCTGGGCTGGTGGCCCCAGCAACCAACACCAAGACGGCGCATCCAGGAGCAACAGGGAGGGGGAGGGGCCACGTCCAGGAGGCTGTGGCCACAAGAAAAGCCCCTGGTGGCCGCATGTAGCCACAGTGACCGCATTTGAGGAATGCTGGTCTAGAGTCTCAATACACGTTAACTGCACTATGGTTTTCTTATACAATTACATGACTAGGTGGCTTCCTCTTAACTTGCTTCCCCTATTAATAGTGATGAAGGTGAAAAGTTAGTCAATATGTAACAGAATCATCCGTATTCCAGGAACAGATACACTTCAAAAAGCAATGTTAGCAGTTTCCTCTAACACCTTGTGGCACAGCTGGGGAGCTGTGAACATTATCAGAACTTCACAGCATTCACCTTACTTGCAAATATATACACAACACTCCAAGGGCATTTCTTTCATAGTGTAAAACCACGTTTTCAACTATCTGTTTGCCTCAAGGCCTCACTGCATTGTAAGAAGATACACTCAGGCACATAATAGAATTCTGGGGCTGCAGATACAGGAATCACATATTACTGGAAGTTAAAGCAAATTTTATATAAAGATATTCTTATGAATTCAGAAACGGCAGCACCACCATCCATAGTTCTAAATTGCATGGGATCTCTCAACTGTCTTATGCCATTTCACATAAGTGACTCTTTTTAAAAAGCTACACCCAATTTTAAACTCAATTATTTGAGGCAGTTAACAAGCATGTGGACAAGTGGGATCCAGTGAATACAGTGTACTTTCAGAAAGTGATTTTCAGAATGCCTTTGACAAGATGGAGCTAGGCTGTTCTCGGTGGTAGCAGATGACAGAACAAGGAGCAATGGTCTCAAGTGCCAGTGGGGGAGGCATAGGTTGGGTATTAGAAAAAACTATTTCACGAGGAGGGTGGTGAAGCACTGGAATGGGTTACCTAGGGAGGTGGTGGAATCTCCACCCTTAGAGGTTTTTAAGGCCCGGCTTAACATAGCATTGGCTGGGATGTTTTAGTTGGGGTTGGTCCTGCTTTGAGCAGGTGGTTGGACTAGATGACCTCCTGAGGTCTCTTCCAACCCTAATCTTCTATGATTCTAAGATCCCTCACCAAAGGCTCTTATGCAAAGTAAGCTGTCATGGGATAAGAGGGAAGGTCCTCTCATTGATTGGTAACTATTAACTGTTTAAAAGATAGGAAACAAACGGTAGGAATGAATGGTCAGTTTTCAGAATGGAGAGAGGTAAACAGTGGTGCCCCCCATCGGATCTGTAGTGGGACCAGTCCTATTTAACATATTCATAAATGATCTGGAAAAAGGGGTAATTAGTGAGGTGGCAAAATTTGCAGATGATACAAGACTACTCAAGATAATTAAGTCCAAAGCAGATTGCTAAGAGATACAAAGGGATCTCACAAAAATGGGTGAGTGGGCAACAAAATGGCAGATGAAATTCAATGTTGATAAATACAAAGTAATGCACCCTGGAAAACATAATCCCAACTATACATATACAATGAGGGGGTCTAAATTAGCTGTTACCACTCAAGAAAGATCTTGGAGTCATTGTGGATAGTTCTCTGAAAACATCCACTCAATGTGCAGCGGCAGTCAAAAAAGCAAACAGCATGTTGGGAATCATTAAGAAAAGGACAGATAAGAAGACAGAAAATATATTGCCTCTATATAAATCTATGGTACGCCCACGCTTTGAATACTGCGTGCAGTTCTGGTTGCCCCATCTCAAAAAAGACCATATTACAACTGGACAAAGGACAGAGAAGGGCAAAAAAATGATTAGGGGTATAGAACAGCTTCCATAGGAGGAGAAATTAATAAGACAGGGACTTTTCACCTTGGAAAAGAGTCAACTAAAGGGGGATATGATGGAGGTCTGTAAAATCATGACCATGTGGAGAAAGTAAATGAGTGTTATTTACTCTCTCATATAACACAAGAACTAGGGGTCACCCAATAAAATTAATAGTCAGCAGGTTTAAAACAAATAAAAGGAAGTATTTCTTCACAGAATGCACAGTCAAACTGTGGAACACTTTGCCAGAGGATGTTGTGATGGCGAAGACTATAACAGGATTAAAAAAAAAGAAAAAAAAACAGATAAATTCATGGAGGACAGGTCCAGGATGTGCAGGGATGATGTCCCTAGCCTCTGTTTGCCAGAAGCTGGGAATGGGCAACAGGGATGGATCACTTGATGATTACTTATTCTGTTCATTCCCTCTAGGGTACCTAGCATTGGCTACTGTCGGAAAACAGGATACTGGGCTAGATGGACCTTTAGGTCTGACTCAATATGGCCATTCTTATGTTCTTATCAACAAAGAGAAATTACTTACCTATACAGTAACTGGAATTCTTCAAGATGTATTATCCAGTTGTGTATTCAACTCAAGGTGCGCATGTGCTCATGTGCCAGGATCAGACATTTTTGCTAGCAATGTCTGGTCCATGCATGCACCCCAAACACCTTCATGCCAAGAGTACAAAGAGTGAAGCTGGACTAAATACCACTCCAATTCTCCCTCTATCGCAGAGCCCTGGCATGTAATAGGACTCCTAAGCAGAGAGAAAGGAGGGCAGGTTGTCGAATACACATATGGACTAGACATTTCAAAGAACACTAGTTACTGTACAGGTAAGATACTTCAAATGACTGTTCCTATGCTGACTCTATTTGAAATGAGTCCTAAACAGTGACCTGAATAAGGAGATGGGAGCTTAGAGTCTTACCCAAATAGAGAGTGACGGATTGTTCTACTGAAAGAAGCATCCACTCTGGATGCCTCTGTCACAGCACAGTGTTTAGCAAGCTATGTATGGAACCCCAGGTGGCAGCTTGTCAAGTGTCAATAATGGGGACTTACTTTCTTTTCTTTTTTTTAAAAAAGGTAGAGTTCAAGCCTCCAGAGTTCTGGTAGAATGGGCCTAATATGATGGAACCTCATGGAATAAGTCCAAAGAGATCCACTTTTAAACATGCCTTCCCTGGACCTTTTTGTCCACTATCCTAGAAAACGACTTGTACATTCCACACTTTGCTGGTGTATGTGATTCCTCCAGACCAAACAGACCCAGAGTGTCAGTCATTCTAAGGAAAGGCTCTCTCACAAGAGGTGGGGTACTTCAAACCAGGAAATTCTGTATGAGACATCATCCCTAAATAAGAAAGTTTTTGATAAATTAAAGGGGAGAAAACAGGGGAGGTGCAAAGAACCAAATTCTCAAAAAAACCCAGATAACTATGACTAATACAACAAATTGCCAGACAGCAAAAAACACTAGCACTAGTAACTATTAAAAACTACTCACAAAATTCTTACAAAAGATTTGAGGGATGCAGATACTCTAGCACTCCATCTCAAGCCTAGGGAAGCAAAGAGGAACTGGGGTGGCGGTTGGTATGGCTCTGCTGTTTATACACTTAGTATGGGACATGAGGGAGTCAGGGCGGTTTTGTATACAGGTATTTGCTAGATAAGGCATGAGTATAAGCTAAACCAATAATGTAATGAGCCTACAAGGCACATAAGACAATAACATTGTTAAACAATCCATAAGGCCCAAAAACCTTAGCATAAGCAGCTAACCAGGAAGAACCCTAGATCATAAGGTATCATAAGACAGAATGCTGTAATGACTAAACTGCTGACAGGTAATCACAACATGCTAGTTTATACCAGCTTGGATATTTTAAGTTAAGATTATCGCAGATGTCTGATCACAAGAGTGCCATGGTAACTAATTGACATATGCCAATAAGCTTGAGGTAAAAGGCCTAGTAACCTATGGGAGAAGGTAACCCGACATTAGTAGGGTGAGGAAATGCAAATAAGGAAAAGGGGAGTAGGCACAATGTGTCAGCATAACACATTATAAAAGTTGTATCCCAGCCTGTGTGCACCGGGAGACGTAACTCTTGGGAGGTGCCAGGATTCCGACCACTGGTGATAGTGATGAGGAAGATGATGACTAATATTTCAGGTTCTTTTGCAAGGGCTGGTGAGAGTATGTGGATGCTCAGATGCACATTCTGTATTACCTTTATCTACCTTGCGGGGTTGAGGTGTTTGTAACTTTTCTAACTGTCTTAGATACAGAGCGTTTTCCCTACAGAGAGGGAATACAGAGAGTATTGCAACCGTGCACATCAGGGTTCTCAACTGACCAGTAATTTTAATACCACTGGACCTGATCTTGGGACAAGAACCTACCAAATCTCAGAGTGTCAACTGGGAATTTTTAAGTAATCAATGTAATTAATACACGATCAATAGATCCGACAACAGTGCAGGTGTGGTCTAAACAGACATTGCTAGTAAAAATCGGAGATCGAGACCAGATGTGCACCTCAAGTGGTGCACACACATGGACAATCACTGGAAGAACCACCAAATTACATCTCGTATTACTAAGGATATAAATTTTGTACAGAGTTCATGCATTCCGTGACTTTAACGGACCTCCGTGACTTTGTTGACTTCAGCCCTGGCGGCCGGTGGTCAGCTCTCGATGGCAGGGCGCAGACTGTTAGTCCCTACCAGGTATTTTTCGTAAAAATCAGGGACAGGTTGCAGGCTTCCGTGAATTTTTGTTTATTGCCTGCGACCTGTCCATGCCTTTTACTAAAAATACCCATGACAAAATCCTCTCTTAACCTTAGATATTACATACAAAAGCCTCCTTTCTCTGGATTACCTACAGTATCCAACATTCTCCTTCATCAGCTCTTACCTCTAGTAGCAGCAGTGTCTCTTGCTCTGTCCATTCTCTTCCAGCACTGGCTCCCTTACTCTATAAAGGAAGAAAAGGCAAGATAGATTACTTCTCTTTGCAGGAGCACTACTTTGAGCAAAAGAACTTCTTGTAAAAGCAGCAGCTGTAGTGGTTTAATCTACTACCACAGCCTATTAGTCACTCTTCCCAGCAATTCTGCTGTAGTTGATCATATGGCTGCCTACCTTAGGCAGTTGTCCAGTCTGCAAGAATTACACTCAGAATTTCAAGAGACACAGAGGATAGGAAAGTATGTTTAACTAAGGCAACACTTGCATGGTAGATAGGTTGGATTGTATGAGGTATATGGTGGATACAGTAATGTGCAGTTTGAGAGACTGAAGTTGAAGACTGTTACTAGGAAAACGATCCTCAAAAAGAGATAAAAATACCTGGAGTGAAAAAAGAATCTCCAAGGATAAGAGATAAGGAAATGCAAGCTCTTTGAAAAATATACATTCCCTCCCTGTAACTGCTGCCCTCAGTATGAGTATTTAGCACAGCATCACTCCTGAGTTTACTGTATCTACACCAAACTGATCTGGGAATTACTTAAAAGTTTCCTTCAAACTACAGAACTCTTGGAGAGGATCCTACTAACAGTTTCAGCTGATAGAAACACCCCATCACAGACGTCAAAGCTTCCCTCATAAGGAGGGAAGGTTAATGGGGTTATGTTGTTCTGTGTAAGACACTGAATTCGTGCCAATAACTTATCATTTCCCCAAATATCTGCACAGAGTACAGATCATTAACCCATGCAGCACAAATTAAAAGTGTCAGCCATCAGACACTCAAAATTCTTACACAGGCTGGTGTGAATGCTTGAAAAACAACTGTTACTCCTGAGGGCATTCTGTGCCCAAAAAAATAAAAATTCCGTGCACAATATTTTAAAATTCTGCAAATTTTATTTGTCAAATAAATGTGGAGGCTCTAGCATGGCACTGGGAAGTACAGGCCACTGGCTGCAGAGGTGGGAGATCACTGTGCAGCTCCCCACGGGACACAGACTCTGCCGTGAGGCTGCACCCAACCTTGACAGCGCAAGGAAAGGGCCCTGCCCGAAAAACACCCAAGGCCCTGCCCCTCTGTGGCCGGTGCCACAGGTGTGGGCAGGCAGGCTTAGCCCAGGCAGGATCCAAGTGTGGAGGGGCTTAGTATGGGGGGATCCAGGTTTGGACTGAGGAGCGATGGGTGTAGGAAGGGGGGTCAGGGGGGAGAGCTTCCTTCAGCTGGGGGAGAAATCTGGGGTGGGTCTGACACAGTCCCAGATGCCGTGCAAGGGAAGAGGAAGTCCCGTCCTGTAAAGTCAGGACTAGAAGCTGAGCCCGGTGCAGGATAGGAGCCACCAGCCGGGTCTTCCCCAGTCCCGCCCCTTGCCCCACAGGGATTTACCTCTCTACTGGCTGCCCTGGGCCCCTGAAACATACTGCTGGGGAGGGTCGCATGACCACTCTTGTGCCTTCCATTTGCTTCCCCATCAGAAAGTCATTTTTCTGCGGGGAAGCAAAGAAATCTGCAGGGGACATAAATTCTGCACATGCGCAGTGGCACAGAATTCCCCCAGGAGTAAACTGCGTGTACACAAAAGGAAATCACTTTTTTGGGGGAAAAAAAGCCTAAGTCCATTTTTATAATTGTGTTTAAGAAGTATCGAGGAGCACCTAGGGAAAAGTACTGGCACTCTCACTGAATGAATGTATCAATCAAAAATAAGCGAATAAATCACACAATGAAATCTGGTATGGGTTGACTATGTATGGGTTGAATACCAATTTCTAGTAGGTACCCTCCAAATGTCAGTCTTTAGAACAGTGTGACACTGTCAGTAGTAATCCTCAGTCTGTGTGCTCTTTGGGATAACACATATTGCTCTTATGGAATCCACGTCCAAGCAGTTAGTCTGGTCTCAAGCAGAGCGAGTGAAATGATGATCTGAGGAGAACCCTGTATAGTTCCCGACATGAGGCAGCACTGAATAAATGGACCAGGGTTTCTAGGATACCTGAGTACTACTTTCTCTCTAAGCAACCAGAAGGGCGGGGGAGCAGGCGGCCACAGAAGCACGGCATTTTGTCTTGACACTGTATTGCAATGGTGTGTCACAGCATTAAATCCGTTTGGGACATGCTACAATGATGGTGTGTCAGAACATCACTTCATGACTTGGCTCAGAGAGCCACCCTTTGCTGATGAAGTGACCTTCCAGTTCTGTAAGGCTGAGGAACACTGTCCCATTTGAACTGGGAAAACAGAACAATTAAAAAAAAACCTGACTAGCGGGATTTACCTCCCAAGCGCCTATGAAATCTATTTGGAAACATTCAGCAAGCTGTGTGCGATACCTATGATTAGAAGGGCCCTACCACTTTCACGGTTGTGAAAAATGTATCATGGTCAGTGAAATAAGCCCTTCCCTGTGATAACCGATCTCTCCAGTGCTGCTGGGAGCACCCCAGTTGGGTGTCCAGGTGGAAGACACATGGGACAAGGATGGAGGAGCAGCAACATCCCACCTAGTGATTATGTAATGACTAAGGTTTGTGGAAGGAAGCTCAATAGAAGCCAAAGGGAAAGAAAAACTCAACAACTTTACCTTTGCCAAGGTCTTCTTTGAGTAAATGTCTGTGCGAAGTCCAAAGTTCTGCAGGTCAGTAGGCTTTTCTTTGTTTTTCTCAGGGAAGCTCAACATCTGCTGGGCAGCAGGGACCTAAGAACAAAAAAACCAAACACATGATCATCAAAATGAATCTACACAGGTGTGCACTGAACTAGCATTCTCCCCAAATCACCCTTATTTACACACAAAACTAGCAAATTTGGGTTTAGAGTGCTGGAACTGTAGGTGCAACATTACTCTACAGAATGATGGAAAATCTACTACTAACAGAACGTTACTGAGACTGAAGGGCATGTGGAGAGAAGGATGCATCCCCCCCACCAGAAAATGCATGAGCTACATACTCCGTTCAGGTACACACAGCATTGACCATAGCTACAAATACAGACTGGCTAGGAGTATGTTAAGCCACTCCCAAAATACACGTACTACTATTTCTATCTGAATAAGTGTGTGCGCATGTACACGGTGGTGGCGCCTGTAGGATTTACCTGAGGAGCTCGGAGATGAAGAGGCATAAGTCCAGAGGGGGTATCAGCAAGCACATTGAAGTGAGGAGTAGGAGGAGGGCCCATTGCCATGGGACGGCTTTCTGGATCCACTTGGTAGTTAACTAGACCCCACTGCTCCAGAAAGGCATGCACTCTATGGAACAACATTACATGATTAAAGTCTGAGGAAACAAACCCTCAAGCACTGCTGCTGCTGCAGAAAGAAGATACCAGGGAGGAAGTTCAAGTGTGGAACTGTGATGAGTTTGCTGCTAATCAAACAAAGGCAGGTTGAGTGCTGTCCTATTTACCTTTCACTGTTATATTCACTGTAAATAAGGGTATTATAAAATGTGGTGTTCACCACAAAAGGAAAAAAGATGATCTGCTAATAGAAACAATTGATGTGCCTAGGCCTCAAGTCTTCTACCTCACTATGCAGGAGGTATAACTTATAATTTGTAATAAAGCAGCTTTGCTGGGATAAAATATATTGTTACAGCTAAGGGTAGTGGCTGCAAGATTTAAGATTTTACCTCATTACAGCACATACATCTCCAGTCAGGTTCCTTCTGCAGGCAGTGCTGGTCAAGTACTCCTGAGGGTTTAAGCGATACGTATCAATCATGAAGTTCCGGTAAGCCAGGTATCTGGAAAGAGAAGGCAGTTCAACACACATTTGAAAATCTACACAGGTTCGTAGTATGTGTCATTTCAAATTCTGACCATTACTAAAATATCTTCATGTTGGCCCCCATCCTTCAATATATACAGCATGACAGGGGCGCCTGATATTCAGTTCAATGACCATGAAGTCCGAAAACGCACACTTATAACTGCAGGGTGACAGTGAAGCTGAAGACCTGCAGGGTTTTTTTGTTACTCCTGGTGAACTTTGCAACTAAGCAATCAATATAGAGTACAAAAAGTTAGTGTGTATTTCTTTATCAAATTGGTTTACGCGCCATCATCTGACCCACCTCCTCAGCATTTTATATTTGTGTCTATTTAGATTTTAATCATGGACCATATCTTTCTGTGTGTGTTGTCAAAGTATCAACTATTCTTTATGTGTTTAATAAATAATCTGCAAATTTAAAGCATCTCTCAGATTGCCAAAATAGTCCTCTCATTGTGAAATATAAGCAGGCCAAAAAAAAAGGTGAAAGTGAAAAATCTCATTCCAAACGAGGGGCTCAACCCTGGCATTTAAAGGTGGCCAGAATCATTAACAATTCATTGAAATTTTTGTTTTGGTTCCAGATGTGCTTTTGGGCCATTGACCCAAACACCTAAGATGTCTAAAGAATTCACACAGGTACCCCATACATTGTCCTCTCAATGACCTTCCCTATCAATCTACCAGACTGGCTGTAGCTTGGGTACTACATAACTAGGCACCAACAGCTGAAACAGCATTCCAGTTTGGTGGCACTTTATAGGCAGTTGGCTGCAGAGGGAAACTGAGTAGCGTAACTCTTGGATGCAAAAACCAACTGATTAATCCTAATCATTTTCCCCTCTGCATCAAATCTGAAAGAATGTTACACTTGGAAGAGCAGCAGAGCAACAGTTACTAGGATGCTACCCTGTTTCCCTCTGCAGCACAGTTTCCATGTGCAACAGTAATGGAAGTGAAAAGAGCAAGACAAAGACATGGGGAATATGCACTAAAAAATGAGAAAAAGAAAAGGTGCATGAGAACAGAGAAGAATGAGAGAACAAGAATGAAAATGTGGAGAAGACAAATACTGACGATGGACCTCACGCATTGGTGCCCCAAATCATCTTCCCCACTAAGAACTAACTGTTGAACAGCTAAGTTTGCATATGAGTCTTCACCTATAATTCTCCTTCCTTGAAGCCACCACTGTGCAGGATTTTCATGCTTTCTAACACAGGGTAGGGAAGAATTCCCTAGAGTATTCCCTAGAATTCTGATGCTGTGGCAGTGCCTGTCCACCTACAAGTCAGCAAGTGTCACCACGTCTCTCTATTCACAGCCCCTTTCAGTCAGTTCCTGAACTGCATGAGAAGCAAGACCTCCCAATAAAAGACAGTTAGAAATTATAGAAGTAAATCATAAAACGAATACCAGCGCATATCCAAAGGATGCAACAAAAACCTAGGATATAACCTCAAAAACAGACTGCCAAACTAGTGGGCGAGTGAATCTCCAGTGAGGGAATAAAGATTATAGGTAACTATCTCTTCATTGGTTTCAGAGTAACAGCCGTGTTAGTCTGTATTCGCAAAAAGAAAAGGAGTACTTGTGGCACCTTAGAGAGACTAACCAATTTATTTGAGCATGAGCTTTCGTGAGCTACAGCTCACTTCATCGGATGCATACTGTGGAAACTGCAGAAGACATTATATACACACAGACCATGAAACAATACCTCCTCCCACCCCACTCTCCTGCTGGTAATAGCTTATCTAAAGTGATCATCAAGTTGGGCCATTTCCAGCACAAATCCAGGTTTTCTCACCCTCCGCCCCCCCCCACAAACTCACTCTCCTGCTGGTAATAGCCCATCCAAAGTGACCACTCTCTTCACAATGTGTATGATAATCAAGGTGGGCCATTTCCTGCACAAATCCAGGTTCTCTCACCCCCTCACCCCCCTCCAAAAACCACACACACAAACTCACTCTCCTGCTGGTAATAGCCTATCCAAAGTGACCACTCTCCTTACAACGTGCATGAAAATCAAGGTGGGACATTTCCAGCACAAATACAGGTTTTCTCACCCCCCCCCCTTTTTTTCCCCCAAAAAACACACACACACAAACTCACTCTCCTGCTGGTAATAGCTTATCCAAAGTGACCACTCTCCCTACAATATCTCTTCATTAAAAATATTCATAAGGGTATGTGTGCACTCTAAGCGTGTGTGTACCGTAAATAAGTATGGGACCTCCCAAACTTAGTGTACAAAGAAAAGAGGTCAGCGCCTAATAAGCAACAAGAATACAAGTTGTTTAAATAGAAGGAGGAATAAGATGCCTTTGAATGACAAGAAATATAAACTGACAGATGCCTCAGTGATGCAGCCCTCAAAAAAGTCACTTTCCAAATTTGGCCAACTTAACTAAGGACATAATGAAAAAAAACTTTAAAGGACTGGGAGAGTTTGGGCCCATCCATTTTGGAAACTGGTTTTGTAGGCAACTAACCCAAGAGGGATTTACTCCCCAGAGGCCAGATACAAGAATACTATTTAAAATGTATGCAGAGAGGATCATGTGGCTGCTTTGTTTAAGCCTAAAATGGTAACATCCCCTGAGGTTCATACTGAAGCCAAGCTAGTCTGGATAGTGTAAACAGTGACACCACCTCCTAGCTGGAGTCCTGTCAGTCCATACAGTAAGAGGCGTAATCAGATAGCTATTTAGATATAGTCCTCTATGACAGAATTGCCCAAGGAATTGGCATCCGAAGAAAAAAGTTGAACTTTCTACAGTCTTTTGTTTGGTCAGCATGATCAGCAGCGGCCAGACTTTAAGCCTGATACAATCCGAAGGCTCCCCCCACCCCGCCTTGTAGCCCCACTGATCAATGCTACCAATAGGTGAAGACTAGATATTGTCCTAGTGTCTTTCACAAACATTGGGTTTTGGTGCTAACTGAAAGAGAGCTTGGGATCCTTTGGCTTTTGCTGCTGCTGCTGAGGTTGTTCACCCAAAGAAAAGGGTAATGGGCACCTTTGAATACAACTGTCATACTGAAAGTTAGTTTCTGAGCAGATGTCCTTCCTAAGCTCTCACCAGTGGAGTGCAAGGGAATAAAATACTAACACAAGAGCACTGGGTGGCTATTGTCTTTTTCACTACCTGACAACATGGCCTCAACCTAGTACCCAAAACATTCTTTCTACACACAGCTGGTCTCTAAGCTTTTCATTCCTCCTGTTGGAATCCAGCTGCCTACAGACAACAATACACAAAGCCATCCACGCCTGAAGCATCACCTTTCTTCCATTTCACTAGTTTTACAAGGTCTCCACACCTGATGCCAGACTAGGTCTATGCCTTCAGACTCAATCTTCCACCGCTCCTGGAGAGGACTGTCATACTGTGGAGCCTTTCTCCTCAGCTCAACCTGCTTTTAGCCTTGTAAACCAAACATGCCAAACAGTGAAAGATAGCGGTTGCTGAATGGTAAAGCCCACTTCCAAATGGTCTCAGCCCTGGTCTACATTAGGAGTTGAGGTCAAATTTAGCAGCATTAAATAGATTTAACCCTGCACCCATCCACACGACAAAGCCCTTTTTTTCCAACTTAAAGGGCTCTTACAATCGATTTCCTTACTCTACCCCCGACAAGGGGATTAGCGCTGAAATCGGCCTCGCCAGGTCGAATTTGGGGTACTGAGGATGCAATTAGATGGTATTGGCCTCCGGGAGCTATCCCAGAGTGCTCCATTGTGACCACTCTGGACAGCACTCTCAACTCAGATGCACTGGCCAGGTAGACAGGAAAAGGCCTGCGAACTTTTGAATTTCAGTTTCCTGTTTGGCCAGCGTGGCAAGCTGCAGGTGACCATGCAGAGCTCATCAGCACAGGTGACCATGATGGAGTCCCAGAATCGCAAAAGAGCTCCAGCATGGACCAAACGGGAGGTATGGGATCTGATCGCTGTATGGGGAGAGGAATCCGTGCTATCAAAACTCCGTTCCAGTTTTTGAAATGCCAAAACATTTGTCAAAATCTCCCAGGGCACGAAGGACAGAGGCCACAACAGGGACCCGAAGCAGTGCTGCATGAAACTTAAGGAGCTGAGGCAAGCCTACCAGAAAACCAGAGAGGCAAACGGCCGTTCCAGGTCAGATGAGCTTCTGTGATGAGCTGCATGCCATTTTAGGGGGTTCAGCCACCACTACCCCAACCGTGTTGTTTGACTCCTTCAATGGATATGGAGGCAACACAGAAGCAGGTTTTGGGGACAAGGAAGATGATGATGATGATGAGGTTGTAGATAGCTCACAGCAACCAAGCTGAGAAACCGGTTTTCCCGACAGCCAGGAACTGTTTCTCACTCTGGACCTGGAGCCAGTACCCCCCGAACCCACCCAAGGCTGCCTCCTGGACCCGCCAGGCGGAGAAGGGACCTCTGGTGAGTGTACCTTTTTAAATAGTATACATGGTTTAAAAGCAAGCGTGTTTAATGATTAATATGCCCTGGCATTCGCAGCTCTCCTGGATGTTCTCCCAAAGCCTTTGCAAAAGGTTTCTGGGGAGGGCAGCCTTATTCCGTCCACCATGGTAGGACACTTTACCTCTCCAGGCCAGTAGCACGTACTCGGGAATCGTTGTAGAACAAAGCATTGTAGTGTATGTTTGCTGGGGTTCAAACAACATCTGTTCTTTATCTCTCTCTGTTATCCTCAGGAAAGTGATATCATTCATGGTCAGCTGGTTGAAATAGGGTGCTTTTCTTCAGGGGACATTCAGAGGTGCCCTTCCTGCTGGGCTGTTTGCCTGTGGCTGAACAGAAATGTTTCCCACTGTTAGCCACGGGGAGGGGGGAGGGGCTAGCCACGCGGTGTGGGGAGGCAAAATGCGACCTTGGAATGAAAGCACATATGCTATGTATGTAATGTTAACAGCAAGCTTTACCGTGAAAGAGTGTATCCATTGGTCTATAAAATGTGCCTTTTAAAATACCACTGTCCCTTTTTTTTTCTGCACCAGCTGCATGTGTTTCACGGATCACAGGATCTTCTCCTTCCCAGAGGCTAGTGAAGAGCAGAAGGTGAAAAAAACGCACTCACGATGAAATGTTCTCTGACCTCATGCTGTCCTCCCACACTCACAGAGCACAGACGAATGCTTGGAGACAGACAATGTCAGAGTGCAGGAAAGCACAAAATGACTGGGAGGAGAAGTGGTGGGCTGGAGAGAGTAAGTGGTGGGCTGAAGAGAGGGCTGAAACTGAAGGCAGCGTGAGGAGAGGAGGCAGGATTCAATGCTGAGGCTGCTGGAGGATCAAACTAATATGCTCCAGCGTATGGTTGAGCTGCAGGAAAGGCAGCAGGAGCACAGACCGCTGCTACAGCCCCTGTGCAACCAACCGCCCTCCTCCCCAAGTTCCCTAGCCTCCTCACCCCGCCCAAGAACGCGGTGGGGGGGCCTCCAGCCACTCCATCCCAGAGGATTGCCCAAGCAACAGAAGGCTGGCATTCAATAAGTTTTAAACTTTTAAAGTGCTGTGTGGCCTTGTCCTTCCCTCCTCCACCATCTCTCCCGGTGCTTCCCTCCTCCACCACTTCTCCCAGGCTACCTTGGCAGTTATCCCCCTATTTGTGTGATGAATGAATAAAGAATGCATGAATGTGAAGCAACAATGACTTTATTGCCTCTGCAAGCGGTGATCGAAGGGAGGAGGGGAGGGTGGTTAGCTAACAGGGAAGTAGAGTGAACCAAGGGGTGGGGGGTTTTATCAAGGAGAGACAAACAGAACTTTCACACCGTAGCCTGGCCAGTCATGAAACTGGTTTTCAAAGCGTCTCTGATGCGCACCGCGCCCTCCTGTGCTCTTCTAACCGCCCTGGTGTCTGGCTGCATGTAACTAGCAGCCAGGCGATTTGCCTCAACCTCCCACCCCGCCATAAATGTCTCCCCCTTACTCTCACAGATATTGTGGAGCGCACAGCAAGCAGTAATAACAGTGGGAAGATTGGTTTCACTGAGGTCTAACCGAGTCAGTAAACTGCGCCAGCGCGCTTTTAAATGTCCAAATGCACATTCTACCACCATTCTGCACTTGCTCAGCCTGTAGTTGAACAGCTCCTGACTACTGTCCAGGCTGCCTGTGTATGGCTTCATGAGCCATGGCATTAACGGGTAGGCTGGGTCCCCAAGGATAACTATAGGCATTTCAACATCCCCAACGGTTATTTTCTGGTCTGGGAATAAAGTCCCTTCCTGCAGCTTTTGAAACAAACCAGAGTTCCTGAAGATGCGAGCGTCATGTATCTTTCCCGGCCATCCCACGTTGATGTTGGTGAAACGTCCCTTGTGATCCACCAGTGTTTGCAGCACTATTGAAAAGTACCCCTTGCGGTTTATGTACTCGCCGGCTTGGTGCTCCGGTGCCAAGATAGGGATATAGGTTCTATGGCCCCACCACAGTTAGGGGATCCCATTGCAGCAAAGCCATCCACTACGACCCGCACATTTCTCAGGGTCACTACCCTTGATATCAGCAGATCTTTGATTGTGTTGGCTACTTGCATCACAGGCGCCCCCACAGTAGATTTGCCCACTCCAAATTGATTCCCGACTGACCGGTAGCTGTCTGGCGTTGCAAGCTTCCACTGGGCTATTGCCACTCGCTTCTCAACTGTGAGGGCTGCTCTCATCTTGGTATTCTTGCGCTTCAGGGCAGGGGAAAGCAAGTCACAAAGTTCCATGAAAGTGCCCTTACGCATGCGAAAGTTTTGCAGCCACTGGGAATTGTCCCAGACCTGAAACACTATGCGAGCCCACCAGTCTGTGCTTGTTTCCCAGGCCCAGAATCTGTGTTCCACCGCTTGAACCTGCCCCATTAGCACCATGATGCCCACATTGCCAGGGCCTGTGCTTTGAGAGAAGTCTGTGTCCATGTCCTCATCACTCTCGTCACCGCACAGACGTTGCCTACTCGCCCGGTTTCGCTTTGCCAGGTTCTGGTGCTGCATATACTGCTGGATAAGGCGCGTGGTACTTAATGTGCTCCTAATTGCCAAAGTGATCTGTGCGGGCTCCATGCTTGCCATGGTATGGCTTCTGCACAGAAAAAAGGCGTGGAACAATTGTCTGCTATTGCTCTGACGGAGGGAGGGGCGACTGACGACATGGCTTACAGGGTTGGCTTATAGGGAATTAAAATCAACAAAGGGGGTGGCTTTACATCAAGGAGAAACAAAAACAACTGTCACACAGAATGGCCCCCTCAACGATTGAACTCAAAACCCTGGGTTTAGCAGGCCAATGCTCAACCCACTGAGCTATCCCTCCCCCCCGGTACTTCAGGCAGGACTGAATCTCCATTAAACTTTTCAAGGTGCCCCTGACAGACCTCACTGAAATGACTGTCGGCCGTTGATTTCACAGAGAGAGGGAGGGGGGAGCAAATGAATACAAACCAAATCTGGTCTATTTCTTGTTTTGATCCACTCCATCTATCTTTTACATCTTTGGCTGGCAGCAGACGGTGCAGTAGGACTGCTAGCCATCCACGTCTCCTGGCTGCTTGGCAGAAGATGGTGCACTAGGACTACTAGCCATCCTCATCTCCTGCCTGCTTGCCATAAGATGGTACAATAGGACTGCTGGCTGGACTAAAGAGAATAATCTGGTCGAGTCACTCCTAATTTAGTCCCTGCACCCAGGTCTGCCCAGGTGCTCCTGACCGACCTTACTGAGGCGGCCAGGAGCACCTTGGACACGATGACGATGGTTATCAGGCCTATTGCACCATCTGCTGCCACAAGGCAATGGGTTGCTGCTGCTGCTGTGTAGCAATGCAGTACCGTGTCTGCCAGCACCCAGGAGACGTACGGTGACAGTGGCTGAGCGGGCTCCATGCTTGCCGTGGTATGGTGTCTGCACAGGTAACTCAGGAAAAAAGGCACGAAACGATTGTCTGCCGTTGCTTTCACGCAGGGAGGGAGGGAGGGCCTGACGACATGTACCCAGAACCACCCGCAACAATGTTTTTTGCCCCATCAGGCATTCAACCCAGAATTCCAATGGGCGGCGGAGACTGCAGGAACTGTGGGATAGCTACCCACAGTGCAACACTCCGGAAGTAGACGCTAGCCTCAGTACTGTGGAAGCACTCCGCTGAGTTAATGCACTTAATGCACTTAGAGCATTTTGTGTGGGGACACACCCAATTGACTATAAAAAACGATTTCTAAAAAACCGACTTCTATAAATTTGACCTAATTTCGTAGTGTAGACATACCCTCAGTGTCAAAGATGAAGGTTCTAAGATCAGTATCAGTCTTCTCTCTAGCTACGAATATCTCTGCCTGCAAGCTCTTATGCGAGCGTTGGCCAACTAATGCTTCAACTGAAGGCCTACTTACAAGAGGCGCTCTGAGAGCCTCTAAGAGTGATCGAAGGGGTTCATAAAACTTAATGGTTCTCAGACATACCCAGGCAGCTCTGACACCCATGCATGTAACATTCAACACCAAAGCACAGGAATGTAGCAATTGTGCTTATTCTTAACTGACATCTTTTTGCTACAAGTACACTACTTAAAGCTACTGTCGCTTAAGGGAAGAAGATGACATGCTGAAAAGGAAAAATTTACTCCTGATGGAATTCTGCACCAAAAATTAAAAGTTCTGCACACAATATTTTATAATTGTGCAAATTTTATTTTTCAATAAATAAATGTGGCTCCAGCATGGCAGCGGGGAGTACAGGCCACTGGCTGCATAGGGGTGGGAGATCACCCTGAAGTCCCCACCTCCCCCAATACACAGACTCGGCAGTGAGGCTGCACCTGACCCTGATACAATGCAAGGGCTGGGCCTGCCCCAGAAACACCCTGGGGCCCTGCCAGGTGTAGGGTGAGTGTGTCTATGTGGGGCAGTCTGGGTGCGGGTGGCTCAGTGGGAGATCTGGATGCACAGGGGCTCATTGGGGGTTTCTGGGTGCACGGGCAATGGGACTCTGCAGGGGATCCAGGTGAAGGTGGTTGGGGATCAGCAGGGGGCTCAGTGGAGGGTCTGGGTGCTGGGGGAGTGGGGCTTCTAGGTTGGGGATCCAGGTGTAGCTGGTTGGGGATCACGGTGTGGGGGGCTCGTCAGAGGGGTCTGGGGTAAGGGACAGAGCTTGTCAGGGTGAGGGTTCAATGGCCCACCTTAACGGGGGAGCCCCAGCTGGGCTCCCGATTGCCCCCGAGACTCCTCTATCCCCTTTTCTTCCCCATCTCATCCCCCTCACTCCCACATTCACCTCCCACTGCCCTGTTCCACCCCTGCTTCCTTCCCCACACCTCTTCTTCCCTCATTTTCCCCAACCCTCCCCTTACCCAGCCCCACCACAGGCACTCTCTGTTGCACAGAAAACAGGAAGCCTCCCAGCACACAGAAGGGGAACACGACTGGCACTAGGACCCAGGATGTGGCATTCAGTTGAAGAGTCAGCAACACTCTAGACACAGCCTCAAAAGGATCAAAAGTCTTAAAAGCTATGAGAGTTGTGTCTCGTCTTGCCCTGGGAAGGTGAGAACTCTATGTTTGCAATCTTTAAAGGAGGTGTATTCTGTTAGCAGATATAATCAGTTGTGTGATTTTCTAGCATGCTAATTAAATGAAGTACTAGTGATGGATGACGAAAGCTATGTTAAAGTAGTATTCAGGTGAAGACTTCACCCTCAGCAAAAATTCCCTTTAAGACACATCTTTGCACCAGTGGTACTCGGCCAATATTTCAACCAACAACACAAATGCTGTCTGTGTGTTTGGAATGGGGTGTGTCATAACTGAACAACCGAACTATTTTTTTTTAAAAAAAGGTTTATTTCTTCTGTTTGGCATTCAACTTGCGCTTTTAAATCCCAATGCCAAAAATATGCAGCATTCACTGAAATTGCAGCAAGTACACAAAAATGTGCTAAAATTCCCACTCAAGATCCATCTACCCAAATTGGTGCCATAATGTTTTACGGTGTTACCACAGATTTTAAAGATTTAGTGTGAGCAGACATATTTTCATGAATCCTTTTAACTTAAAACAGAGTTTTGTCAATTTAAATATCTTCCTGTATTGCCAAAAACCCAGTAAACAGCCTTGTGCTATTCCACAAAAATCTGACAGTGAAACACTTTAAACAAATGTTCAATAGCATAGTTTTACTGTTTGTGCTGACAGACATGCAATACTTTACAAAAGCAAATAGTGAAGAGTAAATGTAATTCTCTCAGTTTCAATAATCTAAAGAGTTATTAACAAAAAATAAGATTTATCTTGACAATTTCCTTTTAACCTTTCATGTTAAAGGCAATATTTCCAAGACTAGTCGCTAGTGTGTATGAATAAACATAATTACATTATTATTTTAATAGGAAGATCTTCTTAAACAGATGGTAAAGAGGAGATACACCTATTAAAGCATACAGTAGGATTGCAAGGAAAACAGCAAATTATTGGGATAAGCCAGTTATCTTGCATCAAAATATTTATCATGTTACGTCTTGAACTGAACACAGAAATTAATCTGGTGTACAGAGCAACCTGGCATATTTCGAGACGGTATTACAGCCAAAGAGACTTTTACACTGAAATAAAAGACACCAAAACTGCCATTCCCAGCTCTGAAAAGCAGCATTCGTAGTTAGGATCCTGTGGGAAGTGGTTTTGTTATTTTTAAACAATTGTGTAAAGTTCTGCAGCGGATGATAGGCACTAGATACCACAATGATGGATGTAAACCTCTAGTTCAAATCAGAACAGCACAATTGCAGGTGCATGAAAGCAGGTACGTTATAAATGAAAAATGGTCACTAGATGGCTTGGGATATTCTGATTTTTTTATGCTTACAATGGAACTGCATAATCTCTGTGCTATATACTTGGAACTATGAACTTTTATGTTTAAACCAATGTGGTCACGTGTTGTATATCTGTAAACAAAGATCAGTGGCAGCTAGCTATTTTCATGTTTTGTTTTATTATGTATGCTTTAAAAAACCTTAAACTTCTTTCAGAAACCATTTTACTGTGTACATAACACACTGTACTAGCTTTGCAACCATTAATCAGGGGTATTTTTCCTAGATATCCAACCTGCTTAATATTGCTTAGATATATGTACAATTCTTACCTAAATCACAATAAAGTTAATTGTGTAAACAGATACTTCTTGACAATGGACAGACCAGGAATACCTCAATGCTCTTTTACACTATTTTCTGATGCATCAGTTCACCCTTGTGTATGTGAAGGGGGGGGGGTGCGGAAAGGACTACAGTGTTTCTGGAACTGAAAGCATTGCTTAGGCTTCACTAGGGAACACAGCCACAGGCCTATATCTATGCATTTTACTTACATTTCTGGAGTCTTGGACTTGTTTTTCCCATTGAAGAACTCTGGAAGAGCACGGCGTTCAATTACATGAATACTGCAAGGAAGTGTGATAAGCAACATGCTTACTAAAGAGAATATACAAAATCCAGATGCCAAAAGCTTGAATTCACCTTCAAGAACTTTTACCCAGCCTTAACATGAGCACCTAAAGTGCTAACATTTAAAACGAACCCTGTTGTTCAGACACCTAAATATTCCAACACAGCATATGGAAATATATTCTCTAATTACTTAGTTTTAACCACATAAGCAGAGCAATTCAGACATGAATTGCAAAGATTGTGCTTAATTCAAGTGATGAAAAGATACATGCCCAACGTTCCTTTAATCAGACTTGGGGGGAGTGAGAGGAAACAAGATTTTTAACCCATAAAAAGAGATTTTTAGTCTAATGTTTTGAAAGTTTATAGGTTGATAAATGCCCTTGCCTGCACCCCAGTCTAATTAGCAGAGAGTATGCACCACAGGGCCTCAAAAAACCCCAAACATTTGCAATTCATATGTAATGATAAGCTTGCAAATATTTGCTTCAAAATCATGCAGCATTAGAATTGGGTGCTCATCACTTTGAAAGTCAGGCAAATGCCTAAATAGGTATTTAGGAGTATTAAGTTTATGATCCTATATTTCAAAAGCTTTGCACTAGTCAATTTTTTAAAAGTGAATTAAAACTCTAGCTGTTTTGGGGGGATTTTACAATCTCATTTTCTTACAAAAAATTCTCTTTCCTCTGTTGCCATGTGAACGATCCACACAAATAAAAGAGGAAACTGACTTATTGTACAGCAAAACTGAGAATACATGAAGTGCTATCAAACACACAAAGTAAACTAGCTCAAAGGATAAAGTAAAAATTCAATTTATTTTAGTCAGATATTTAATGCATTACATGTAAATACTATGGGGGAAAATTTCAAATAAAAGTGGAGTTTTTTAGTTGACTGGGTCCATTTAAAAGGGGATGAAAGAAGCCTTTACCATTCTACAGCTTTTACTAGACGAGCTACAAGTAACATATGCTGTAGAAGGTGAAGAGATTTCTGTTAGTTTCTCTCATCCTTCAAAGAAAGCATAAGGAGGAAATATGATTTGCTGATCCGTTACTTTAAAAAAATACAAAGCAAATTGATCCCAAGACATTTCAGCTTTAGGGTAATTCCACCTCCAGAATTCTATCACCAGAAAGCTAGTCAGTTCATTTTGTACAATCCACACAAGGTAAATAGAATATGAAAATCTTATACCAGGCTTTGAAATATAAAGTGCAAATAGAAATTCATTTTGCTTAAAAAACAAACTTGTC
Organism: Chelonia mydas; assembly: GCF_015237465.2. Classification (NCBI taxonomy): domain Eukaryota; kingdom Metazoa; phylum Chordata; order Testudines; family Cheloniidae; genus Chelonia; species Chelonia mydas. Next base: position 258,704,871 of record NC_057850.1, read on the forward strand.
AGCCAAAATGTATATAATCCTTGATTATTCAACCCATTTCTCCATGCTTTAATGGATGAGCCCTTTCCTGGGTTATGTGTATTAAAGCAGCAAGGAATACACAGTATTCTGGATACAATTCTCTTGCCATCTATTGAACTATGATAAAAAAGTCCACCCTGCTTTGTAAAAGAAGCTTAAATGGCATGAGATTCCCTCCATAAAATTACTTTAATAAGCTCATACAATGACAACTATTTTGTATGAAGTTAAGAACTGGGGACAGTTATGATGGCCTTTAGATAGAACTTCTTTGGAGGGTGGGATAAGGGTGTGGGGGCAGTGGCATAGCCAGGTGGAAAAAACAGGGGGAGTGGAGATAAAAAAGGCACCATCCCCTGGTACTCACCCAGCGGCGCTCTGGGTCTTCCGCAGCACTTCGGCATCGGGTCCTTCACTCGCGCCGGTCTTCGGCAGCATTGCAGTGGGGGGTCCTTCAGTGCCGAAGACCGGCGCGAGTGAAGGACCCGATGCCAAAGTGCTACTGAAGACCCGGCGTGCCGCCAGTTGAGTAGAAATTTTAAAGGCGCCAAGTAATTCAAAAGGTGCCACTTCTGCTCGGTGGGGGAGTGGCTGCAATGACACCAGTCAGGATCTGGTCATGCTAGTGCTATACAAAACACACAAAAATTCTCTTTTTTTGCTGGAGCCAAATGATACTAGCCTTAGAATGACGGTTTTTCCATAACAATTTACAAAATATTTTAGAAAATAGTGTACAGTCTAAGGTGCTTAAGCATGCTTCAGATTATAAAATTCTTTGCCAGAAAGATACTAGATTACTTGTGACTGGGCATGTCAAAGAAGCACACTTTGAATTTGAAAGTGTAGCAGTGAATAGTTTGTTCACATCCTCAAATAACTCAAACAAGTATCTTAGCGGTACGGCATCAGCAGTGCTACTGTCAGAAGTTTGTGGGTGGGACAGGTTCAAGTATGTGCTATCCAATTCTCCAGAAAGTAACATCTATCCCAGAGAAGAATCACAGAGTTTCCAGAAACTGCAAAAACTCAATGCCATTGCTTTACTAGAACAGCCTGTGAAACTATTCTGCTGTGATGGTTATTTTAGCCCTAAATCCATCAGCCTGGTGAAGTAACAGCCACAGAAAGTATTAGAGTCCAAAACACACTGGGCTTTCTTTCACATCAATTTGTTGCTGTCTGGATGTCAGACCTCCTTCACCACAGACCTGCTATATGTTGTCTATTAAGTGTCATAGTGGACGTTAATGATCCAATGAGCAGTTTTGTATGGGTCTATAGAAATTCAGCACCAAGTTTCTGCCAGTCATGATGCACAAACTGATTTAGCTGCCTGAGAGACCCCCTTAGGATTATTACTGCTGCTATAAACAGATTAATTTGGAATCCTCTTAGTAAACAACCTGCAACTGAAATGTCAGGATTTTGCCTGATTGCCCCAGCATAATTGTACCTTGATTCTGAATGAGGCCTCTGGGTGGTACCGTAATACAAAACGTTCTCTCTCTCCAGTACCAGAGTACCTAAGCACCTAACAATCTTTTAATATATTTATCCTCACAACAACATTGCGAGGTAGGACAGTATTCTTAACATAAGAACAGCCATACTGGGTCAAACCAAAGGTCCATCTAGCCCAGTATCCTGTCTTCTGACATTGGCCCATGCCAGGTGCCCCAGAGGAAACGCACAGAACAGGTAATCATCAAGTGATCCATCCCCTATTGCCCGTTCCCAGCTTCTGGTAAACAGAGGGTAGGGACACTATCCCTGACCATCCTGGCTAATAGCCATCTTTTATCCTCATTTGTAGGCACAGGGACTTTGCCCAAGGGTCATAGTTTGGCAAAGCAGAAAACTGAACCCAAATCTCAGGCTAATGACCTAACCATTGCATCTCTTTCAAATAATAATAATGAAAGACGACATCTGACAAATACGGTCATTTTTTGAGTATTTGGAAACACGCGTTAAGGATGCATTTGTATAGATTAGAATTTACAGTCACAGCTGCCTAGAACTTCAACAAAGGAAACATCAATGTTATAACCCTAAAATGGCACACAGGAAAAGAGGTCTTCCCCTCAAATGATGGCCTTTTCAGGTGAGTGACAATCTCTCTCGCCTGAGTTTTGAAAACATGTATTTTTAAAAAAATCACTATAGTAAGGGCTGGGTTTCCAGACAACAGTGATTAGCAATTCTAGATATAGTCACTAATACTTCTCCTCTTCCACTCCCAACACACACCCATTTCCTGGATGTGGAAGTCTACCAGCATTGGTTAGTTCACCTAGAACTCTGAGCTACACAGTCATAAGGTGGACATTCCTTATAAAAAATGATGAAGAGGAATTCAAAGATAAGCAGACATTTTCCCCCCCACAGATAAAGTTCAATTAATAAGTAATCTTTTTAGAACCAATATTTGAAACCCATGATGGTTAAACATTTTCCATTTCTAGAAAAATTAGCAGCCATGGTAGGTTATGGGTGAGCAGAAAGGTTATCAGCAAATCTGGAACTCACGAAAATAAGTCTAAGCAACAATAGACAAGGCAAGGCATACTGAAGACAGGAACCACGCAAGCTTCTCCACCTTAATTCTAACCTACCACAACCCCTTCAAGACTAAGAGCAAAGAACTTCTAATCACATTAAAGTGCATTTTGCAATGGGGATAGCTGTCAAGAAGGCACTAGACCTAAACTAAATTCATCTCTGCTTGCAACTCAACAAAATTCCAGCCCAGATATTTAACTGGTGAAACAAACTTCAGTAACTCTCTGAAACCTCTCCCCAGATTTTGTTCTTACCAGTTGTAGTCAAACCATGATGCATAGCTTGGAATAATTATGTGATTGGTCTGTTCTGTGACATTGTCTTCACCTGGGTCAATGGATCGACTCTGATCACCTTTGTTGGGATCTTCATCTTCCTACAGCAGGAGAAAGACGAAAAAAAGCCTTAAAAATGGGGGTGTAGCATGAATAAGGACTTGTTTACACAGTGGTCTAGTGCACAGCAAGCTGCAGTGTGAATCTACAGTGTACTAGCTGGCTGTGTGCACTCTGCTGCATTTCAAAGCACACTATGAAACTTTCAATGTACCGTAGCAAGGTTCACACGCCAAGTTAACGTGCGCTGGCAATAAGAACTGTAAATACAGCATCCTAATCAGAAACATGCAAGTCCCTCGATAGGCTATGTCTAGTACTACTGATCCCGGGGAATACTTGCAGGTGGTTAGCATGACTCAGAGGCTGACAGTCCAATGTGGAGGACTGTTCAAGAAAAGGGAATAAAAAAAGAAATGTACTTCATCCTATCTTAACCCATGAACCACCGCTCTCAGTCGGCCACACAGATTGCAGAGGATCATCCAGCCATCTACTATCCCATGCTGCTCGTGCATGTGGGCCCTAATGATACTACAAGGTATGACCCTGAGCAGATCAGAAGTGACTACAGGGCTCAGAGTGAGGGTGAAGGGGTGGGGGGCGCAGGTAGTGTTCCCAATGATCCTTTCAGTCAGGGGTAGGGGCCGAGGGAGATACGGCTACATCCTGGAGATAAGCGCATGGCTGTGCAAATGGCATCACCAGGAGGGCTTCGGCTTCCTTGACTATGGGATCCTGTTCTGAGGAGGACTGCTGAGACAGAAACAAAAAAACAACCCCCACCAAACCTGGCCTGATCCAGGATTCTGGAAGCTGTGCTGTGTTGAAAGAGGCTGTTGAGGCTCTTTAGGGGAGATTACTGGGCTGTAGCAGCAACGTTTAAGAAGGAAATCTGAGCTGAATGCGTTGAAAAATGTAACTGTTGGAGGAAGCAGCTCTTGTTGAAAAGGCACGATGACAATGAACACTGTGTACGGGTTTTTGTGTACTCTGTGAGTGGGGGTGGAGGGAAAAGGGGACAGGGTGAGGTTGGGGGTTATATAACATTTCAAAAGTCGTAACTGATTACCGTCTGGATGGATGGCACACACAGCTACAGCCATGTCTACATTACGGGTGCTATAGCAGCACAACTACACTGCTGTAGCTACGGCGCTGTAATCCCGCAACGTGGACACAGACTAATGATGGAAGGAGGTTTTCTGCTGCTTTATGAACTCCACCTCCCTGAGCAACGGGAGCTAGGTCAATGGAATATTATTCCCTCGATGTAATTGCATCTGCATGGCGAGTTAGGTCAGCACAGCTACGGCGCTGAAGGTTGTGGATTTTTCACACCCATGAGCACCGCAGCCTAAGATTCTTTCTTCTCTCCCCTTTTCAAACAGGACAACCCACATACAAATCAGATATACACCCAAAGTTTAGCAAAACAAGAATAGCACAGACTAAGTAGAGTGAGTATGGGACACGTTTTCAAAGTTGGACACGTGCAAGTGCAAAAAAACCTAACTGGCGTGCACAGGTGTAAGTGTTAGGCATACAAATTCCACACATGCAAATAGATGCACCAAATTTTGGAAATCTGTCTGTCTCATCTGCACAAGTGGCCTCTAGAGGTCATTGCTCTGCCAAAGCAGTGAGGTTTACTTGGCAAATTGTTTATACATAAGACAAATGTTCAACAATTCAGTTAATAATTTTTTCCCCAAAACAGAGGATCCAATCCTGCAGTCTGTTCACAGTCAATGCTCCAGTTGCATTTAGGTCTGCAGGACCAAGTCTAAAGAACAAAGGGCACATCTCAGGTTTTTAAAAGCCTAGCAAAGCATGCTGAAGTTATTTAAGTCTCTTCAGATTCCATTTAACTTATAATGTATAAAAGGGTGTAGTAACCTCACAATACTAAGTAAATTTTCTTTTACTACATAAAGGAGAACTTCATCTAAGCAGAAGACTCTCTCCTACAAAGGATGTATTTATTCTTAAACACAATTTAGGAGCAAGATACAGTTTGAGTTCTTGAAGGTCAGATGAAGGTTATTTCCTACTAAACTTTTCTAACTGAACAGTTGTTACCTTTCCTCCTGTAGCAACTGTCTCCTCATCCTGCTCATCTGCAAGGTAAAGAGCAAAGAGAATTAAACTCTAATAAAATGCAGCTGGATTACCTGCAAACCTTTGTACACCACAGTCATTTAACTGGACAGGATTTTGTTTGCCTGGGGTGGGCGGAGGAGAGACAAGAAAAAGGAGCATGGACAGTGCATCGTTAAAGCATAATCTCTTCTTCATGTACACACTGAGCTGCCATAGAGAAAGAGGATAAGAGCAGAAATACACAGCAAGGATAATTAAGCCCTCTTGATACCAAAAGGCAGACTGTGGGCCAAATCCAGACCAGCAGATGCTTTTGAATGGACCGCAAAATCTTTTTATCATCATCATTGTTATTGGGAAGTGAAAAATGTTTCTCGGGAGTCTGGACTTTGACCAAGAAATCTGGACTTTGACAAAAAAATAAATAAAATAAAATAAATTGACTACCCCTGGCCCAGGACCTTATATGCTGCCCTGCACACCAGAATGTAGGTTCCCAGTACATGGAAAGAAGGGATCTGGAAAAGGCAAGTATCTGCCCCTATACACCAAGCTCAGTAATAGTGTAAAGTATGTCTACAAGGGAGCAGCTTCAAGGAACAAAACTGATAACGTTGATCACATACATCTGCATTAGAAGGTAGAATGTAAGTACCAAATGGCAATTCCGCAGATGGAAGAACATGTAAAAAAAATTTCAAGTATCTGGTTTCACCACATTTTTCTTTTTTAAATATAAAAAAAATTACAAACATTTATTGCACAAACCGGGGTCCGTTATATAAGACGATGACTAAGAAGAATTAAAAATATATAATTTTTTTTACCCAGGTCTGCTACTGTTCCTCCTTTCACTGGCGTGTTTTCACTGTCTTTCTTTGGGTTCACTGTGGAAGCAAGCAAGATTGCAAATGTGACATTTGTGCCCGCTCTATCAAGATTCAATCCTTACAAGCACACTGTTCCCTAGTAAGCACACCTGTCTCACCGGCCACACCAGCATACCTGTATTTTATTGGGGAGAAAAGGCCAACCCCATACATTACTACAGATATGCTGGGCTCTCCATATTGTGTACTCCTGGGGGAATTCTGCACCACTGCGAACAGGCAGAATTCATGTCTGGTGCAGAATTTTTTTCCCTTGCAGAAAATACATTCTGCCAGAGCAGTGCTGCAGTTCCACCTTTCATCCACCCGAGGCCACTGTGGCACAAGACCAGCCAGCAGCTGGCTGCATTCATCACAGCACCCTGCTTGCAGAGCCAGGTTTGGACAGACATAGCGAGGCCCATAGGGCTGCTGGGGGAGTCACAGACTGGGGTGCAGAAGGGCTAGTGGCGGGACAGACTGGGGCGCAGGCTCAGGAGTTAGTGGGGTGATAGCATTGAGCCAGGGGTTGAATGGGAGTGGAGATGCAGGGCCACACAGAGACAGGGGCAGATGTGCCTGACTGAATGGGAGAGGCTTGGGGTCAGCCAGGGTCTGCACGAGAGAGGCTCCTCAACTCCCTAACCCCCCCCCCCCCCCCCAAAAACAACTGTTCCATACTTCTCCTACCCATATCCAACAACCCTGCAGGTTCATTCCCAGGCTCCTTCCCTCTCTCTCAGCTCCTCCGTTACCCCTGACTGCCCCAAGCCTTTGCACTGCTTCTGAGGGATGTGGGAAATACGTTTCTGTATTGTAGTTTAAATGAATTACTTAAAGTTCTGTATTAATATGCCTAGCAAGGAATCTATTTGTCAAAAAAAATTATCTGTGTCTTTTTTTGTCTGTATTGCTACAGACATATTTGCTGACAGATATTTTGAAATAAATTACCAAAATAATTGAAACTGGCATGATTATATTGTGTATCTGGACAAATAAAATATTGTGCACAGAATTTAATATTTTGGCGCAGAATTCCCTCAGGAGTAGTAGTGGCTGAAGTTTACTGCTGGTGCACACTGTGCAGTATCCTTAGATCTAAGCCACCAAAACTACCTCAAACTACCATGTTCCACATCACAGGAACTGAGCTATTGTATTTCAGATTAAAAAAATTAAAGAAATTAAAGTAAGTTAATTTACTGACGGCCATACAAACTACCAACACATAAAAGAACAATGGTCTATGCAGTCCAGTATCCTGCCTCTGGCAGTGACCATACTTGTTTCAGGAAGAAGAAAACACAAAAAAACCCAAACAAACCAACAATTCAGAGGTAGATTTTCAAAGCCAAACAGCACTTGGGAGCCTAACTCCTGAAATTAGGGACGTACCCCTCTTCTCATTCCTGTACTTAGGGATTTTATGATGTCCATAGGAGATAGTGTGGTCTGGTAAACAGGACAATGGTAAGACTCAGAGAGAGAGAGGAAGTTCCTCCATTACATAGCGGGAAGAGGTTTTTCTCTCTTATTCCGAATCCCAAAAGCAAAAGGAGATCTCAGGCATATACCACACCAAGAGCTCAACAAATACTTAAAGAAAATAAAGTTTTGCATCATCACCCTGGCTTCCATTATCCCCCTCATGGTTTCTGGCAATTTGTATGCTATCCTCAACTTAAAGAACTTGATTCCATGTGGCTGTACATCAACTATATACAACACTAAGAACAAGGGAAAACTTGCAATAGCAAGGAAAAATGTTAAAGGCAGTCAGAAGGAACTGTGGAGGTTCGGGGGAAGCTCTGACTTTTGTATCATCATGCAGCAGCATGAGGCAGAGGGCATATGCGCCACCCTGACAAGTACCATCGAGGGGGGGGGGGGGGAATCTGACACCAGTGCACCAGCTGTGCATACAACTGAAATGGCAAGGACATGTGCAATCACTCAAAGCAGGGTCAATAAAACTTCTCTATTCACTTTTCCCATAACATTAATAATTTATAGACCTTTAGTCATCTCTTTTCTATGTTGAACAGCCCTGATCTTTTTAGCCTCTCCTCATATGGAAGTTGTTCCACACCCTTGATCGTCTGTGTTAACCTTCTCTGTACCTTCACCAATTCTAAAACATCTTTTTTGAGATGGGGCAATGAGAACGGCACGCAGTATTCAAGGTGCAGGCATACCATGGATATATAAATTGGCATTATATTTTTTGTTTCATCTATTTTAATGGTTCCCAACACTGTTAGCTTTTTTTGATTGCTGCTTCACACTGACCGGACATTTTCAGGAAACTATCCACAATGCCTCCAAGATCTCTTCTTTGGGTGGTAACAGCTAACTTAGACCTTATCATTCTGTACGTATAGTTGGGATTCTTTTTTCCTATGTGCATTACTTTGCACTTAACATTGAATTTCATCTGCTATTTTGTTGTTCAGTCAACCAGTTTGGTGGAACCCCTTTGTAACTCTTTGTTGTCAGTTTTGGACTTAACTATCTTGAGTAATTTTGTACTGTCTGCGATTTTTGCCACCCCATTGTTTACCCCCTTTTCCAGATCATTTATGAATATTGTGACAGGATGAGGCCAGAGGGCTACAGAAGAGTGATAGAAGGTAGATATATTAGCCCCAGATTAAGCAGGTCCCTTTTCCCTGAGTAAGATAATGGGCTGTTCCAGATCAGGAAGTTGCTGGAACCAATTATGGCAGGCAGGCTAATTAGGACACCTGGAGCCAATTACGAAGCAACTTGAATCAATTAGGACCGGCAGGCTAATCAGGGCACCTGGTTTATAAAGGACCTCACTTCAGTTAGTGAGGTGCGTCCGAGGAGCTGAGAGTGAGAAGGCATACTGCTGGAGGACTGAGGAGTACAAGTGTCATCAGGCATCAGGAGGAAGGTCCCGTGGTAAGGACAAAGAAGGTGTTGGGATGAGGCCATGGGGAAGTAGCCCAGGGAGTTGTAGCTCTCATGCAGCTGTTACAGGAAACACTGTAGACAGCTGTGGTCCACAGGGCCCTGGGCTGGAACCCAGAGTAGAGGGCGGGCGTGGGTTGATTCCATCAAAGAATTCTGATAGAGTGGTGAGGCATGACTTCCTTTTACAAAAGCCATGTTGACTCTTCCCCAATAAATCGTGTTTAACTATGTGCCTGATAATTCTGTTCTTTACTATAGTTTCTACCAATTTGCCCAGTACTGCATTTAGGCTCACCAGCCTACAAGTGCCAGGATCTCCTCAGAGACCTTTTTAAGAATCAGCATTACATTAGATACCTTCCAGTCATCTGGTACAGAGGCTGATTTCTATGCCTCTACTTCCCCTCCAAACCTTTGTCTTGTCCATTTACTTTGTAAGTTCTTTGGGTCAAGGACAGTCTTACTGTGTATGTACGTACATACATACATATGTACAATACCTAGCAAAATGGAGCCCTAATTTCAGCTGGGGCTTCCAAGTGTTACTGCAATACAAATTGAATAATAAGCAGTTTATGCTGGAGGGTTCTTCACCCCAACGTTCAATTTTAAACTATCTTCCTACTCTGAGTCACCCTATACTACTTTAATGTTTATATCCAACCCCGTTTTAGAATCAACAACATTTATGACTGACCAATGCAGAGAGAAAAAAAGTAATCAAATCTGAAGTCCATCAGGTAGGGTACCGCAATGATAACTTGTGATAATCAAGGTAAGAGGAAGGATGGCAGAAAATTAAAGGGCAGGCCCAGAATGATGAAAAATCTTACATTTGTGGCTGACTTAACTAGCTTTATTCACACTTTTTGGTATCCCATCCTGAAATGTTGAACATTCAAGATGCAGAATATGAAGATTAGGCAACAAAAGCATGAGCTTTCTCTTTCACACATTTCCCAAATATAGCTGTTCCTGGAGCTCCTCTGTGATGGATAGCGAAAAGGAGTTTACAGCCATTAATGTAGAAGTGAGATTCATGTGTCTGGATTTTGTACATCTGTCATGTCAGACTGACCATTTGCTTTGTTGGTCACATGCATGCAGTCCAAAAGAGGTCAGCTGATCCAGTACAGGCTCAGAGGACAACAGAGCTCCTGTTTGTGTCTAATAAAAGCTGATTTGCCTTCTTTTCAGGGCTGAAGTACTGCCACAGCCTTTTATTCTTACACATTCTGGAAAATGTGCTTTGTTTTGTGCCATGAATACTATACTTCTGCTGCCCACAAAACAATTATGAATATTAATTATTGATCAAATCTGTTGTACCTTGGCTCCAAACTATGTTAAACTCAAACAACGATGAACCCCCAGAATGCTTTTCTGTTAAGGATAGTGTTAGGAGGATGCAATATATTTCTGCTTTACTTTTCACCCAATATATACTGTAATGAGAAACATTGTTTTCAAAGGTTTGGAGCAGAAGGTTGGGAATCAACACTGCTTGGTTTTATTCCTGAGTCTTCTACCTTGATGTGTTACCTTAGCCACATCAGCTATAATCTCTTTGCTCCTGATGTAGATTTTTAGATGCAAACCACCCAACTTGAATACGCAGGGCAAGAACAATCTTTAATATTTAGCTTGTTATTCACTTAACTGAATTTTCATAAACTTATTTCAAGAAAAAACAATTGCGATAAAAGGGGTAAACTCAGTTTCAGAAGAATGCCACATTCCAAAGCCTTGTCTAAATAAAAACCACATGGCCAAAGAGTCCAAAAGGAAGGCTACTTGTAGAGACGGTATCTCCAAGATTTGGCTAACGTATACAGTGAAAATATAGTGTCTGCTGTTCATTTAGTGGTCTATCATTCACAAAAACCAGCGCAGCTAACACCTTGTGTGTGAATACTTTACCATTTTTGGGAAGTACCACTTCTTCTATGTTCGGTACAGGTGTTGGGTCCTCCATGTCCTTGGTAAGATCTTCTTGCTCATCCTCTTCTTTCTGACCTCGCCTTTTCCCATACAATCCTGCTTGTCTAAAACAGATAAGACAAATTCTCTGCAAGTGATAACTTGAAGCTGTAGCATATTTGTGATGATCCCACTAAATCTCTGAAGTTAAGAGGGTTGGGTCAGGATGATACTTCTATGGAAACACCTAGGTGCTGCAGGAAGTGGTCTTGGTGACTTAGGAGATGGTAGATTTCTCAAGTTAATATTAAAGTAACATTCTAGTAGGGGGCTATGGTGTAACTCCTGTGTCCTGACCAAATTCCAGCTCAGAAAATTGGACTCTGTCCATTTAAATTCCTCCCACAGTTTCAAATGGATAGTCTTCTTAATTCCTTTTCTTATGCAGCGTTGCCTTGCCATATTGATATAACAGCTGCATTTCAGGTAATTTGAAATGCTAAAAATAGGAGGTTTGTGGCCCTCGTGTTAGTAAGATTAGAGAGGTTAGTGACCCATTTATACACATCTTTTTAAATTCTCTAACAGGCTCTGAAGTTTGCAGAAGATGTTACTATACAGTCATGTAATTAACAATTTGCTGTCCCAAACCAAAGGCATTAAATATGAAAATGCTTAAAAATGATCTGCAAATATTTTTTTTAAAATTGGACTTGGAATATAAGTCTCATTTCTTCTGGTTATGTCAGTGGACACCTTGGGGTTTTCAGAGCAGTGTGAGCTCTTATACATTTAAACTCCCCGAGCTGAGGTATAACAAAAATGTCTTTGTCCAAAATTTTCATTAGTCAAAGTTTAATAGGAGCAGCCAAAAACACACACACAAAAAAACCAAAAAAGTTTAACAAGTCAACTACAAATACCTTCCCCTCTCAGTTGCCAAACTTTAAATCTCTTGGTTCCTGCCATTTCACTAGTTTACTATTCAGAGTTTTAGGTTAAATGAGACCTGACCATCTAATGCAATTAACAGAAAAAAACAAAACAAAATCCAAACCACACAACTGAAGACTTTTAGACAACTGAAGAGAAAAGTTTCTTGACACCTTAAATGACTGCTTCTTGGAGCAGCTAGTCCTGGAACCCACAAGAAGAGAGGCAATTCTTGATTTAGTCCTAAGTGGAGCACCGGATGTGGTGAGGTTAGGTGAATATAGCTGGATCGCTTGGTAACAGTAACCAGAATATAATTAAATTAGGGCTGTCGATTAATCGCAGTTAACTCATGCAATTAACTCAAAAAAATTAAACGTGATTAAAAAAGTAATTGCAATCGATCAGTTTTAATTGCACTGTTAAACAACAGAATACTAACTGAAATTTATTAAATATTTTGGATGTTTTTCTACATTTAATATATATTGTATTCTGTGCTGTAATTGAAATCAAAGTGTATATTTTTTTTATTACAAATATTTGCACTGTAAAAATCACAAACAAAAGAAATAGTATTTTTCAATTCACCTTATAAAATATCAGGGTTGGAAGGGACCTCAGGAGGCCATCTAGTCCAACCCCCTGCTCAAAGCAGGACCAATCCCCAACTAAATCATCCCAGCCAGGGCTTTGTCAAGCCTGACCTTAAAAATATCTAAGGGAGGAGATTCCACCACCTACCTAGATAACGCATTCCAGCTTTTCACCACCCTCCTAGTGAAAAAGTTTTTCTTAATATCCAACCTAAACCTCCCCCACTGCAACTTGAGACCATTACTCCTTGTCCTGTCCTCTTCTACCACTGAGAACAGTCTAGATCCATCCTCTTTGGAACCCCCTTTCAGGTAGCTGAAAGCAGCTATCAAATCCCCCCTCATTCTTCTCTTCCGCAGACAAAACAATCCCAGTTCCCTCAGCCTCTCCTCATAAGTCATGTGTTCCAGTCCCCTAATCATTTTTGTTGCCCTCCGCTGGACTCTTTCCAATTTTTCCACATCCTTCTTGTAGTGTAGGGCCCAAAACTGGACACAGTACTCCAGATGAGCCCTCACCAATGTCGAATAGAGGGGAACGATCATGTCCCTCGATCTGCTGGCAATGCCCCTACCTATACATCCCAAAATGCCATTGGCCTTCTTGGCAACAAGGGCACACTGTTGACTCATATCCAGCTTCTCGTCCACTGTAACCCCTAGGTCCTTTTCTGCAGAACTGCTGCCGAGCCATTCGGTCCCTAGTCTGTAGCGGTGCATTGGATTCTTCCGTCCTAAGTGCAGGACTCTGCACTTGTCCTTGTTGAACCTCACCAGATTTCTTTTGGCCCAATCTGCTAATTTGTCTAGGTCCCTCTCTATCGTATCCCTACCCTCCAGCGTATCTACCTCTCCTCCCAGTTTAGTGTCATCTGCAAACTTGCTGAGGGTGCAATCCACACCATCCTCCAGATCATTTATGAAGATATTGAACAAAACCGGCCCCAGGACCGACCCTTGGGGCACTCCACTTGATACCATCTGCCAACTAGACATGGAGCCATTGATCACTACCCGTTGAGCCCGACAATCTAGCCAACTTTCTATCAACCTTATAGTCCATTCATCCAGCCCATACTTCTTTAACTTGCTGGCAAGAATACTGTGGGAGACCGTGTCAAAAGCTTTGCTAAAGTCAAGGAACAACACATCCACCGCTTTCCCCTCATCCACAGAGTCAGTTATCTCGTCATAAGTACCTCATACAAGTACTGTAGTGCAACCTCTCATGAAAGAGAAACTTACAAATGTAGATTTTTGTTACATAACTGTACTCAAAAACAAAACATAAAACTTCAGAGCCTACAAGTTCACTCAGTCCTACTCCTTGTTCAGTCAATCGTTAAGACAAATGAGTTTGTTTACATTTACAGGAGATAATGCTGCCCTCTTCTCATTTACTATGTCACCAGAAAGTGAGAACAGGCATTTGCAGGCCACTTTTGAAGCCAGCATTGCAAGGTATTTATAGCCAGATATGCTAAACATTCGTATGCCCCATCATGCTTCAGCCATCATTCCAGAGGACATGCTTCCATGCTGATGACACTCATTAAAAAAACAATGTGTTAATTAAATTTGTGACTGAACTCCTTGGGGTAGAATTGTATGTCCCCTGCTCTGTTTTACCCACATTCTGCCATGAATTTCATGTTATAGCTGTCTCAGATGATGACCCAGCAAGTTGTTCATTTTAAGAAAACTTTCCCTGCAGATTTCACAAAACGCAAAGAAGGTACAAATGTGAGATATCTAAAGATAGCTACAGCACTTGACCCAAGATTTAAGAATCTGAAGTGCCTTCCAAACTGAGAGGGATGAGGTGTGGAGCAGGCTTTCAGAAGTCTTAAAAGAGCAACACTCCAATGCGGAAACTACAGACCCCGAACCACCAAAAAAGAAAACCAACCTTCTGCTGGTGGCATCTGACTCAGATTATGAAAATGAACATGCATCGTTCCGCACTGCTTTGGATTGTTCTCGAGCAGAACGTATCATCAGCATGGACGCGTGTCCTTTGGAATGGTGAATGAAGCATGAAGGGACATATGAATCTTTAGCACATCTGGCAAATAAATATCTTGCAACGCTGGCTGCAACAGTGCCATGTGAACGCCTGTGCTCACTTTCAGGTGACACTGTGAACAAGAAGCAGGAAGTATTATCTCCTGCACTTGTAAACAAACTTGAATGTCTGAGCAACTGGCTGAACAAGAAGTAGGACTGAGTGGACGTGTAGGCTCTAAACTAAAGTTTTACATTGTTTTATATTTGAATGCAATTATTTTTTGTACATAAATCTACGTTTGTAAGTTGAACTTTCACGATAAAGAGACTGCACTACAGTATTTGTATTAGGTGAACTGAAAAATACTATTCCTTGTGTTTTTTACAGTGCAAATATTTGTAATAAAAATAAATATAAAGTGAGAACTGTACACTTTGTATACTGTGGTGCAAGTGAAATTATATTTGAAAATGTAGAAAACATCCCCAAAGATTTAAATAAACGGTATTCTATTATGGTTTAACAGTGTGATTAATCGCAATTTTTTTTAACCGCTTGACAGCCCTAAATTAAATGTAACATCCCTGTGGTGGGGAAAACACCACAACAGCCCAACACTGTAGCATTTAATTTCAGCAAGGTGGACTACACAAAAATGAGGGAGTTATAGAGAAATTAAAAGGTACAGTGCCAAAAGTGAAATCCCTGAAAGCTGCATGGAAACTTTTTAAAGACATCATAATAGAGGCTCATCTTAAATGTATACCCCAAATTAAAAAACATAGTAAGAGAACCAAAAAAAGTGCCACTGTGGCTAAGCAACAAAGTAAAAGAGGCAGTGAGAGCCAAAAGGCATCCTTTAAAAAGTAGAAGTTAAATCCTAGTGAGGGAAATAGAAAGGAGCATAAACTCTGGCAAATGAAGATATAAGTAGGAAGGCCAAAAAAGAATCTGAAGAACAGCTAGCCAAAGACTCAAAAAGTAATTTAAAAAAAAATTTTTTTTTTAAAAAGTACATCAGAAGCAGGAAGCCTGCTAAACAACCAGTGGGGCCACTAGACGATCGAGATGCTAAAGAAGCACTCAAGGACGATAAGGTCATTAGAGAGAAATTAAATCAATTCTTTGCATCAGTCTTCACGGTTGAGGATGTGAGGGAGATTCCCAAACCTGAGCCATTTGTTTTACATGACAAATCTGAGGAACTGTCCTAGACAGGTGTCTTTAGAGGAGATTTTGAAACTAACTGATAAACTAAACAGTAGTAAGTCACCAGGACCAGATGGGATTCTCCCAAGAGTTCTGAAGGAACTCAAATGTGAAACTGCAGAACTACTAACTGTAGTCTGTAACGTATCATTTAAATCAGCTTCTGTACCAAATGATTGGGGGATAGCTAATGTGACGCCAATTTTTAAATAGGGCTCCAGAGGTGATCCCGGTAATTACAGGCTGGTAAGCCTGACTTCAGTATTGGGCAAACTGATTGAAACTATAGTAAGAACAAAATTGTCAGACACATAGAAGAACATAATTTGTTGGGGAAGAGTCACCACGGTTTTTGTAAAGGGAAATCATGCCTCACAAATCTACTAGAATTCTTTTGGCGGGGGGGAGGGAGGGTTCAACAAGCATGTGGACAAGGGAGATCCAGTGGATATAGTGTACTTAGATTTTCAGAAAGCATTTGACAAGGTCCCTCACGAAAGGCTCTTAAGCGAAGTAAGGGCCTCTCACGGATTGGTAACTGGTTAAAAGATAGGAAACAAAGGGTAGGAATAAAGGGTCAGTTTTCAGAATGGAGAGAGGTAAGTAGAGATGTACTCCAGTGGTCTGTACTAGGACGAGTCCTATTCAATATATTCATAAATGATCTGGAAAACCAGGTAAAACAGTGAGGTGGCAAAATTTGCAGATGATGCAAACTACTCAAGATAGTTAAGTCCCAGGCAGACTGCAAAGAGCTACAAAAGGATCTCTCAAAACTGGGGGCCTGGGCAACAAAATGGCCGATGAAATTCAATGCTGGTAAATGCAAAGTAATGCATATTGGAAAACATAATCCCAACTATACATATAAAGTGATGGGATCTAAATTAGCTGTTACCACTCAAGAAAGATCTTGGAGTCATTGTGGATAGTTCTCTGAAATCATCCACTCAATGTGCAGTGGCAGTCAAAACAGCAAACAGAATGTTGGGAATCATTAACAAAGGGATAGATAATAAGACAGAAAATATCATATTGCTTCTATATAAATCCATGATACGCCCACATCTTGAATACTACGTGCAGATGTGGTCACTCCATCTCAGAAAAGATATATTGGAATTGGAAAAGGTTCAGGAAAGGGCAACAAAAATGACTGGGGTATGGAACGGCTGCCGTATGAGGAGAGGTTAATAAGACTGGGACTTTCCAGCTTGGAAAAGAGGCGACTAAGGGGGCGGATATGATAGATCTATAAAATCATGACTGGTGTGGAGAAAGTAAATAAAGAAGTGTTATTTACTCCTCTTCATAATTCAAGAACTAGGGGTCACCAAATGAAATTACTTGGCAGCAGGTTTAAAATAAACAAAAGGAAGTATTTTTTCACACCACACATAGTCAGCCTGTGGAACTCTTTGCCAAAGGATGTTGTGAAGGCCAAGACTATAACAGGATTCAAAAGAGAACTCGGTAAGTTCATGGAGGACAGGTCCATCAATGGCTATTAGCCAAGACGGGCAGGGATGGTGTCCCTAGCTTCTGTTTGCCGGAAGCTGGGAATGTGTGACAGGGCTTGGATCACTTGATGATTGCCTATTCTGTTCATTCCCCCTGGGGCACCTGGCATTGGCCACTGTTGAAAGACAGGATACTGAGATAGATGGACCTTTGGTCTGACACAGGATGGCCGTTCTTACATTCTTTATCTTGTAAAAACCCTTTTAGGCCTTCATAGATCAAAGCAACATAGAAGGGCAAAAACACAATAAAAATCATTTGCAGGTCACTAATAATCAGCGAGGGCTGGTCTGCATTAGGAAAGTTGTATCAGTGTAGCTAACTGGATTAAAAATTTTCTCTAGTTATCCAGCTGCAAACTCCTCTTTGTAGACATTTAAAATTTTATGAACACTGAAGAACTTAGATTGGTTCAATTTAATTCAGTAATTTACAAGTGTAAACTAAAATGATGTAAACAAAGTTTAAATCTTTATAAATGCATCTATCTACGTAAGGGATTTGCACTAGTGTAATTCGATCAATCGGGAATACTATTCTAATATGGACAAATCCTAAGTCTCACTGTTAATGATATCTGCCTCTCAATGGTGGAGTTCTCATTAGGTTTAGAATAAATGACTGCACCAGACTTTGCTCCATCTGCAGGCAAAATTCATACATTCCAATTGCAAACACATGGTTACGTTGGGGGAAGAATGGAGGAAAATGACTTGTTTCAAGAGCTCTCTCTGCTCCAGTTTCAGCCTGAGCAAAGCTCATCTTTGGTTGTCTGATCCTGACACTTACCCTTTCTTTCCAGTCTTCTTCCTTGATTCCATGGGAGTGGGGGGAGGGGAAGGTGAATGCTTTCTTTTCCTGGTACTTGCTGCTGCTTTCCGGTCTCTTCTCTCAGGGCTACGGACAGGCTGTTAGAGAAGCGAAGTTGTCAGTCAGTACCAATTACCACAGCTCATTGAAACTAAGACTGCAGATCTCTCCTAATATGCCCTGCATCCAGGGTGCTAAAACAAGAGCACTGCAGCAGCAACCAAGTTCAGCTCCAGAATACCCACATTGCAATATGAAAAGCGGCCTGTACCATTTCTACAATTAACTTTAACTGCTGGCATGGCTGTCTGCCACAGAAATGGGCTTTTAAAACACCGCAGGGTCCAAATACAAACTTTTGACTTGTTTGAAGCACTGGGCCCACTCAGAATGGGGAACATTTGGCATTTAACCTTGAACTCTGAGTAACTTCTAGGAATAGCTACTGTTTTCAGTGTTTTCCCCAATTATAGTGACAACTGTGGGTTAGTGGTCTCAACATGTACTTCAGGCCAAAGAAATTTAGAAATTAAGATCTTAAATTGTTTCTGTATCAATTTACCCCAATTTAAGTTTGTGGAGGGAAAAGAAAAAGCAAAGTAGGCCCCAACATTTATATTTTTTGGGAAAAAAAGACACTTTGCTGTGTCAAAGGGAAACACCAAGTATGTCCATTTTCCAGAAGGGTGCAACATATATGCATTTACATGTGACCTTGGTACCATTAGCTCCTGAGAGACTGGCACCTAATTTAGCAGCTTTGATTCCCAAGACGTCTGCCTTACATGGTAGTAAAGAATATAATTAACACTGCTAAAAATCAACAAGTCATTCACCAACAGAGAAATACCATACCTCTTCATTCTTCATAGAGATTCGCTGGCGAAAACTCACTG
Source organism: Chelonia mydas (assembly GCF_015237465.2). NCBI lineage: Eukaryota > Metazoa > Chordata > Testudines > Cheloniidae > Chelonia > Chelonia mydas. Next base: position 258,723,597 of record NC_057850.1, read on the forward strand.
GCTTCTTGTTCTCATCCACCTCATAATCCTCTTCATTCATCCATTCATTGAATATATCTGTGTCCAGAATCCATTTGGCATGAACCTAACAGCAAATCCAACAAATCTCGATGTCAGTAAATAGACTCCTACTAATGCCAAGGTTTCTGCACTAGCTTTACACTTGAACACAAGCCTCCATCACCAATCCAGTAAGACTCTAAGAAAAGGGAGTACTATAATTTGGTTATCAAAGTTGGAGGTTTTGGAAAGCATTTATTGGTTTCCTATGTACCAAATTTAAGACACAATAACTGCATAAAGCAATGCAACAAAGTAATTATGCCAAGTCTATTGACTTCCTCCTTATTTCCGCTGCTTAGTTATTCTAAGTCTTTTGTGCTGGCAGGTGAGAGCTCTTGTTGGGACAATTCTGTATGAACGTGTCACTTTGAGACTAAAGATACAAAAACTGCACTCTGTACAAAAACCTTTAAGGTATAACAGGGAACATCTTGATGGTCACAATCCAATTCCCAGTAGATAGCTGTCCCCATCACACACAAAAAAAGTAATGGTCACAGCTGGTGTCTTTGTTGGCAATCTCAACAGAAAGCTCAAGGACTGAACTTCCCTCTCATTCCTAGAAGTAGGGGAAGCTTGCATTGATGCCATGCCTGTTCTGGGAATGAAGAGAGAACTGTAGTCCCTTCGGCAATCATTCTCTTAGCCTGTACTGAAATCACACATATGTACAAATATACAGTACATTCCAACATGGACACCAATCAATGAAATTGACACTTATGGAGTAGAGATTTGGGAAAGAAACATCTACCAACTGAGCAGCACTAAAAGCCTTGTAAGATTCTGAAAGGGACACATCAGTGCCACTGCTTCCCACTATCAAGCCTTATTAGGCTTTTCCCATGCAGTTCTAAAGACTGATTTGTAGCTACAGGAGACTATGCAATCAGTTTTTGTCTTGGACAGTGATTCATATTTCTTAAAAAGCTAGCTGAAAAGAGAAAAATTGACTAAATATATGTAATGTCAACATTCCTGGACAATACCATTTTTTGACAGGCAGTTTCAGTAATACAGGCTCATCTATTCACCTTTTCCAAACTACACCTTAACAACAAATACTAGTGACGCTTTGACCTCTACAGACAAAAGCATGGGGAGGGGGAAATAAACTATTAAACTCTTCACTTCACACTTGAAGTGCTCCAGTGAGCAACCATTTTTGTCAACTAAGGCTTCTCATGAAATTCAAATGGCTTCACGTGTCAAGCAATAGTCAGAACACATCATCCCTGCCTTCATCCTGCTTGAAAGCAACACTGGTCCAGGATTCCAGAAGCCTGGAAGATAACCAAGAGATACTCTGCCACAGCCAAAGGAGCAAAAGGGAGGGGAGGAAGCAGAATCACAAGAGAAAGAGTTTTCAGCTAGCTATGGAAGACTGTCTAGAAAACCAGATACTGATTTACTTGGATAACCTCTTTGAATGGGCTTCTAGTTTAAATATGTAAGTAATAAAAATGGGCTTGAGCTTGATTTTAATATTTAAAACAAGATTTAAAGAGCTATTTATAAAATCAACCCCACCCCTCTCCAATCATCCAACCAAAAATTAATTTTCTTCTCCTGATCTGACCACAAAGACCTCCTCCTGCATTGATGCTAAACAAATTAGTAACAAAACACAACAGCATGAAATGTTCTTCTCTATGTATAAATGAATAAGCAGCATGTGCAATCTTTATTACAATTGTTTCCTTATCTTGTTTTCTTTCAATGAACTAAATCAAGAGAGAAACCATTGTGCCACAAACAGACCTCTAATCATGTAAAGGACCTAAATAGGGCTGCTATTGTTGTTTTGAGCCCTTACAAGTTCAATAGACCAGAAAGTGTTGATTTAGTTTTCATACCTAACAGCAGCAATGGTCAGAGTTCCAGTTAAATCATAACGCTTTTAACAAAAGCAAGATGTTAATGACTGTGCAAATGTCACTATAACAATCCATCACTGCTTTTCATACATATGTTGGAAGGTTATTTTCGTACAATTGGCACAATTTTGCCATCGTCCAAATGCTTTTGGCAAGCTGGAATCAATCCAAGGGACATGAACTGTGCAATGTGCTCAGCAGAGCTTGCAGAAATTGGCATCTATTTCAGGACTGGGCCAAACAGCAACCAGACTCAAGAGCTTAAATCACTAGCACAAACGCAGCAAATTTGCAAATCTATGCAAGCCCTTAACTGATTCTAGTGATATCACCCCCAAAACAGCTAAGAATTGATTTCAATAAAGTGAAAGACCACAGCAAGAGTTTATTTTCTTCATCACCTTTAAAATGGAAGGACCTAACCGAAAATGGTTAACTTCTCTATGCAAGAAGAAATCAGACTTTTAATTTCCAGTGCTTTGGCTGCTGCTATAGTATGTTGGGGGTTTAAAGCAGTTCCTACAACAGCAATCCTTCATAATTCTGTACAAAAATTCAGTTATTACAGTGCTTTCTGCTTTTATTACACCCTTCATCGAAGGATGTCGAACCACTTTACAAAAAAACCATTGCCAATTATTTCCGTAACTGCTGTTTGAAATGTGTCGCTCATGTTCATTCCACGTTAGGTGTGTGTGTGCCATGTGATCTGCTGGCGGAGATTTTTCCCTGTGTGTTATCCGTCAGACTGGTCCTAGTGCCCTCTGGAGCTGTGTGCATATGCGCTGGCATAAGGGTCACTACTGGTCACATACCCTCTCAGTTCCTTCTTGCCGGTAACTCTGACAGAGGGGTACAAGGGTGGGTCATGGAATGGACATGAGCAACACAAAGAATCATTATAGAATCATAGGACTGGAAGGGACCTCGAGAGGTCATCTAGTCCAGTCTCCTGCACTCATAGCAGGACTAATTATCTCGACCATTCCTGACAGGTGTTTGTCTAACCTGCTCTTAAAAATCCCCAATGATGGAGATTCCACAACCTCCCTATGCAATTTATTCCAGTGCTTAACCACCCTGACAGTTAGGAAGTTTTTCCTAATGTCCAACCTAAACCACCCTTGCTGCAATTTAAGCCCATTGCTTCTTATCCTATCCTCGGAGGTTAAGAAGAACAATTCTTCTCCCTCCTCCTTGTAACACCCTTTTACGTACTTGAAAATTGTTACGTCCTCTTTCAGTCTTCTCTTTTCCAAGCTAAACAAAACCAGTTTTTTCCATCTTCCCTCACAGATCATGTTTTCTAGACTTTGAGTCATTTTTGTTGCTCTTCTCTGGACTTTCTCCAATTTGTCCACATCTTTCCTGAAACATGGCACCCAAAACTGGACACAATACTCCATTTGAGGCCTAATCAGCATAGAGTAAAGTGGAAGAATTACTTCTCGTGTCTTGTTTACAACACTCCTGCTAATACATCCCAGAATGATGATTTTTTTTTTTTTTTCTGCAACAGCGTTACGCTGTTGACTCGTATTTAGCTTGTGGTTCACTATGACCCCCAGATCTCTTTCCACAGGACTCCTTCCTAGGCAGTCATTTCCTATTTTATGTGTGTGTAACTGATTGTTCCTTCCTAAATGGAGTACTTTGCATTTGTCCTTATTGAATTTCATCCTATTTACTTTAGACCATTTCTCCAGCTTGTCCAGGTCATTTTGCATTTTAATCTTATCCTCCAAAGCACTTGCAACCCCTCCCAACTTGGTATTGTCCGCAAACTTTATAAGTGTACTCTCTATGCCATTATCTCAATCACTGATGAAGATATTGAACAGAACAGGACCCAGAACTGATCCCTGCGGGATCCTACTCGTTATAACCTTCCAGTATGAACAACGGATGACTACTCTCTGGGAACAGTTTTCCAACCAGTTTTGTACCCACCTTATAATATCTCCATCTAGGTTGCATTCCCCTAGTTTATTTATGAGAAGGTCATGCGGGACAGTATCAAAAGCTTTACCAAAATCAAGATATACCACATCTCAAAGAACAGTTATGGAAAGGTTAGTAACCGTTTCCTCCCTTCTGAATATGTTCTATGTTAGGTTACTCACAAGCAGTACCCCCAGCGGTGGGCTCGGAGTTCACGGACTTGCTTACAGCAATACCACTCTCCTGAAACTGGCATCAAACAGGACTTGTTGGGTGATGGCATAGCGAGATGCGAAGGTGTGTACTGATAACCAGACTGCAGCCCTGCAGATGTCCTGGATCGGGACCCGTGTGAGGAACACTGCTAACGAAGCCTGGGCTCTTGTGGAGTGAGCGGTTAAGATGGCCGAAGGTGGAACATTCGCCTGCTTGTAGCACACCCAAATACAGATGGTTATCCGGGCTGACGCAGGTAGCCCTCTCACCCTTTTCAATACTGCTACGAAGAGTTGCATGGATGTGTGGAAGGGTTCAGTCCTCTCCATAGAAAAGGCAAGGGTATTCCTAATGAGTCCAATGAGTGAATCAGCCATTACTCAGAGTTCTTGAGAGGCTCCAGGAAGAAAACTGGCAGGAAAATGGTTATAGAATTGTGATGCCACCTTTGGCAGGAAGGCTGGGTGGGGCCGCAGTTGGACCTTGTCCTTGAAGAACAGTGTGCAAGGCAGTTTTGATATAATGGCTTTGGTTTCAGAGACCCTTCTGACCGATGTGTTTGCTATCAAGAAGGCGACTTTCCAAGAGAGAAGCAGCAGAGGGCACAATGCTAGCGGCTCAAATGCAGGGGGACCCGTGAGTCTCAATAGAATAAGGGTTAAGTCCCATGGGGGGGGGGGGGAGAAAATCAGCTCATGAGGATAGAGCTTCTCCAACTCCTTGAGAAACTGTACCATCATCTTGTGGGAGAACACTGACCTGCCGTTCACTGGAGGGTGGACGGCTGAGACTGCTGCTAAGTGCATCTTCATAAATGCGAAGGCCGGTCCCTGCTGCTTTCAGTGGAGCAAGTAGTCCAAGATACACTGAAGGAAGATCGAGACTGAGAGAGAGCTTGTTAAGATGCCCATGTTGAGGAGCATTTACACTTGGCAGCAGGTAGATAGCCCTCGTAAACGGCTTTCTACTCCCTAACAAGACCTGTGGACCTGTTCTGAGCAAGCTTGTTCCTCTAGGTTCAGCCATGCAGCAACCACACAATTAGGTTCAGGGAGGCAAGGTTCAGGTGAAGCAACCAGCTGTGGTCTTGTGAGATTAGGTCCAGACAGAGTGGGATTGAGAGTGAAGATGCTACTGACAGATCAAGGAGTGTGCCAAACCAGTGTTGGCGTGGACATGCCAGGGTTATCAGAATAACTCTCTCCTTGTCTCATTTGACTTTTAGGAGAACCTTGTGAACCAGAGGGATCCGGGGAAAGGCACAGAATCGGAGATCTGACCATGGGAGCAGAAAAGCATCGGAGAGGGAGTGCAGGCTATGCACATGCAGCAAGCAAAACTGATGGCATTTCCTGTTCTGTCTGGTAGCGAACAGGTCTGCCGGGGGGGGGGGGGGGGGGGGGGGGCGACATCTTTAGAAGATTAACCTGGTGACCTCTAAAAGTGAAGGGACCACTTATGGTATCAGGAAAAGGATCTGCTGAGGTGATCCACCAGTACATTCTGGGCTCCTGGGACATGTGACACCTCAAGAAGAATGGAGTGCTTCCTGCAGATGTCCTATAGACATAGGGGCTGAAGATCAGGCCCCTCCCTGCTTGTTGATATAGAACATGGCCATGGTATTATCTGTCAGGACTTGCACCACTTTGCCTGAGATCTGGGGAAGGAACACTTGGCAAGCTACACGTACTGCCCTGAGATCCGTGACATTTATGTGCAGGGAGAGTTCTTGGGGCCTGAGGCCCTGAGTCCTGAGGTTGTTGTGGTTGGCTCCCCACCCTAAGTCCGATATGTCCGAGATTAAAGCTACAGACGGTTGAAGAGTAGCAAAGGGCACCCCCATCATTACTGATCTTGGGTCTTTCCACCATTGCAGGGAGGCAAGGACATGGGGAGGAACTGTGAGTATATAGAGTCCAAATGGTGTCTGTTGAGGGACTATACCGACACTAGCCACATCTGGAGGGGGGAAGTCTTGCATGTTGAAACACAAGTGCATGCCACCATGTGCCCCAGTTGCTTGAGGCAAACCCAAGCTGTCGTAATTGGGAGGACCATGACATCGGATATCAGGTCCGACATGGTCCTGAATTGGGCTTCCGGCAGGAAGGCCCTACCTTGGATCAAGTCAAGCACTCCCCAATACATTCTATTCTCTGAACCCAGACAAGAATTGACTTTTATCAGCAGACCCAGTGCTCGGAAGGTGGTTTGGACTGTGCTGATGCTGTTCTGAACTTGAGCCTGCCAGCCTTTGATCAGCCAGTCATCAAGGTACAGGTAGACCTGGATGCCTCGCCATCTAAGGAAGACTGCTACCTCCACACACAGATTTTGTGAAAATCCGGGGGGGGGGGGGGGGGGGGGGCACTGATAGGCTGAAGGGAAGAGCGGTGAATTGGTAGTGGTGCTGACCCTGAGACAAACCTGAGAAATCTTCTGTGACCACAGAAAATAGAAATGTGAAAATACACATCCTTTAAGTCAAGGATGGTGTAACAGTCTCCTGGATCCAGAGAGATCATGCGGAACCTGTTCCTTAAGGTATATGTTGAGGTGACGCAGGTCCAGGATGGTTCAGATTTCCCCTTTGGCCTTTGGGATTAGGAAATATCAGGAGTAAAAACCTCTTTCCTCTCAAATCTTGTTGAACACCTCCCCCACCCCCATTCGTAGGAGGGGCTGCACCTCTTAGGCGAGGAGATGCTCTTGAGAAGGATCCCTGAAGGATGGGGAAGGAGAATTGGAGGGAGAGGCGGATGAAAATTGAAGGGTATAGCCAATTGTCACTGTACTTAGAACACAAAAGTCCGATGTTATGTATGACCATGCTGGGCTAAAGTGTGACAGATGGTCCAAAAGTAAAAAGGGGAATGGATCCGAAATGGTGATTGGTACAGCAGCCTTGTGTGCACCTTCAAAACACCTGCTTGGGCCCCCTGGAGTACCTCTGAGACCCTGGCTGGGAGGCTGAGGTGGATGAGTGTGGTTAGCACCATTTATAACCTTTCCTTTTGTAGAGCTCTTATCTTGGAGGCACCGAGAAACAAGGAGGCTGTTGGGGTCTGAAGTGCTTCCTGAAAGCCAGCAGAGCATAAAGGCCGAAAAATCGTAGGGTGGTCCTAGAGGAGCCTTCGGAAGGGAGGCCCTAGATGGACTGTTGGACCCTGTGAGAAAGCTCCAAGGACTGGAGCCAAGAACGCCACCTCACGGTGACAGTGGAGGCCATTGTCCTGGCTGTCACATTGGACTGCATTCAGAGCCACCTGTAGAGAAGTTGTAGCCACATTTTTACCCTCTTCCAAGAGGGCAGCAAATTCTTGCCTTGCATCTTGGGCAGGGAGTCTTTACATTTAGCCAGTGAGTCCCACAGATTATAACTATCTCCCCAGCAAAGCGTGCTGGTTAGAGCTAGGTAGTTGAAGGCTACCTGTCTAATTAACCTTTCTTCCGAAAAGGTTGTGCTCAAGTGGCTTTGCCTGTCCCTCATTTGCTGCAGCTGCCACCAGAGATCTTGGAGGATAGTGCGAGTATACGTATTTGAACCCACTCACTGGCACATAATAATTTTTCTCTGCCCTCCGTGAGGCGGGGGAAGAGAAGAAGGAGTTTGCCATAGGGTCTTGACTTGTCCAATCGCCACCTCATTGATGTGTAAGGCCACCTTGGAGGAAGCTACTGCAGCCAGGATCTCAGTAAGGCTGTGGGGTGTCTCTTTAAGCTCCTCAATTTCCAGACTCAGGTTCGCAGCTACCCATTTCAAAAGGTCCTGATGGGCCCTGAAATCGCCCTGCAGAATCAGGCTATTGGGTCCTGTGAAAGCCTTGTGTGGAGAGGATGAGGAGGAAGTTTGCACAAGAGGAGGGGTTCCCTCTTCTTCCTCAGCCTCAGCGATGTCCAACCAGGGTTGGTACTAGAGTTGGGGTCTGATGCTGAGCAAGAAGGAGTGGTAGCGTGCCTCCCGGAAACAACCAAGTAGGAGTGATGGGAGGGAGGACCCAGTGCCAGGGAAATCCCCAGCGGTTCCAGTACAGCCACTGCATTGGCCAGTGACCCATTGGGAGGACCGGTACTGAAGTCCGGTGGCGCATAGGTTGGATACCTGTGGTGAGCCTGAGGTTGCACATATGGTTCCCCTTTGGACTCAGAAGAGAGGTCTCTCTGAGACCATGGAGGAGTGGTAGCTGATTCTGCCACCATGCGATGCCCAGGTTCTGGGACTGGTGGTGGACCAGAGATGGTTGGGACACTGGGATCAGGGTCGGATTGCCTCTACAGGGTGCCAGGGGGCCCTGTGCTGAGAATGAGCCTGATGCCCTCTGTTCCTTCTTGATTCTGGACACTGGAGCTGGAGGGTGTCCCAACAGAGCTGGAGGGGACCGAGAGAGAAAGTAGGACCCTCGCTGCTTGAACAGCCTCTGAGATCGACGGAACAGCCAAGGTGGCTTCCGGTTGTTGGCGGAGGGTCCCGCACCAGACTCATCACTCTAGGTGGAGTTGACAGTGCCATCATGGGCCTAGGAATGGAAGAGTGGCCTTGCACGGGTCTCACTGTGCTGCCTTCCTTCCCCGCATTTGTCTGTCTTCTTCACCCGTGAGTGCTGTCTGTTGGTGCGCTGCTTTTTGTGCTTTTTCCTTGGCACCTAGATAATAAATAGTGCCAGGAAGAGCTCGGTGCCAGAGCAGCACTTCGCCCCAATGCCGAAATGCTTGGTGTCAGATCAGAGCACTCTGCTCTGAGTCTGGTCTGAGGACAGCTTCCATGAAGACAGCCTTCAGCCTAATGTCTCTGCCCTTTTTAATGCATGGTCTAAAGTCCCGACAGATCTGGCACTTGTCCTTCATGTGAGTCTTCCACCAAGCACTTCAAGTAGTTGGAGTACGGATCACTCATGGGCATAGGTTTGCCATAGAAGGCATAAGGTTTGAAGCCCGGGGATCATGGCATGCCTGGCCCCTGGGGCGACTGAGTCCCTTGACGACAGGATCTATTTACACTATGTACAATAATATTAATTACAAAAACTATACACACTAAACCATGATAACTAAGAACGAAGAGCGAGAGTCCAAAACCCCTGGGAAGAAAGCCTTGCCAAAGCAAAAAGGGTTGGTCCAGCAACTGTCACGGGCGGTAAGAAGGAACTGAAAGTGTTCATGGCTGGCAGCACTCCTTATACTGGTGCATGAGCGCACAGCTCTAGAGGGCGCTAGAGCCAGCCCAATGGATACCGCTACGGGAAAAATCCATGGCAATGGTGCACGCAGTGTGCACACACCTAACATGGAATGGACATGAGCAAGCACTCGAAGAAAAAACAGTCTCAACAAAGCTGCGAGGTAAGTGAAATAAGGATCACATCACCATCACTGAAATACAGGTTTCAGAGTAACAGCCGTGTTAGTCTGTATTCGCAAAAAGAAAAGGAGTACTTGTGGCACCTTAGAGACTAACCAATTTATTTGAGCATAAGCTTTCGTGAGCTACAGCTCACTTCATCGGATGTATACTGTGGAAAGTGTAGAAGATCTTTTTATACACACAAAGCATGAAAAAATACCCCCCCCCCACCCCACTCTCCTGCTGGTAATAGCTTATCTAAAGTGATCACTCTCCTTACAATGTGTATGATAATCAAGGTGGGCCATTTCCAGCACAAATCCAGGGTTTAACAAGAATGTCTAAGAAGGGGAGGGGGGGGCACAAGGGGAAATAGGTTACCTTGCATAATGACTTAGCCACTCCCAGTCTCTATTCAAGCCTAAGTTAATTGTATCCAATTTGCAAATGAATTCCAATTCAGCAGTCTCTCGCTGGAGTCTGGATTTGAAGTTTTTATTGTTGTAATATCGCAACTTTCATGTCTGTAATTGCGTGACCAGAGAGATTGAAGTGTTCTCCCACTGGTTTATGAATGTTATAATTCTTGACATCTGATTTGTGTTCATTTATTCTTTTACGTAGAGACTATCCAGTCTGACCAATGTACATGGCAGAGGGGCATTGCTGGCACATGATGGCATATATCACATTGGTGGATGTGCAGGTGAACGAGCCTCTGATAGTGTGGCTGATGTTATTAGGCCCTGTGATGGTGTCCCCTGAATAGATGTGGGCACAGTTGGCAACGGGCTTTGTTGCAAGGATAGGTTCCTGAGTTAGTGGTTCTGTTGTGTGGTATGTGGTTGCTGGTGAGTATTTGCTTCAGGTTGGGGGGCTGTCTATAGGCAAGGACTGGCCTGTCTCCCAAGATTTGTGAGAGTGTTGGGTCATCCTTCAGGATAGGTTGTAGATCCTTAATAATGCGTTGGACGGGTTTTAGTTGGGGGCTGAAGGTGACGGCTAGTGGCGTTCTGTTATTTTCTTTGTTAGGCCTGTCCTGTAGTAGGTGACTTCTGGGAACTCTTCTGGCTCTATCAATCTGTTTCTTCACTTCCACAGGTGGGTATTATAGTTGTAAGAATGCTTGATAGAGATCTTGTAGGTGTTTGTCTCTGTCTGAGGGGTTGGAGAAAAAACCTGGATTTGTGCTGGAAATGGCCCAACTTGATTATCATACACATTGTAAGGAGAGTGATCACTTTAGATAAGCTGTTACCAGCAGAAGAGTGGGGTGGGGGGAGGTATTTTTTCATGCTTTGTGTGTATAAAAAGATCTTCTACACTTTCCACAGTATGCATCCGATGAAGTGAGCTGTAGCTCACGAAAGCTTATGCTCAAATAAATTGGTTAGTCTCTAAGGTGCCACAAGTACTCCTTTTCTTTTTACTGAAATACAGCTACCTCTTGGATGAGACAAATTAGTTCTCAGAGAACCTTGCAATGCTACATAACAATTGTGGGAAGTGAAAGTGCAAGGCAATTTTAGACGAGAAATAAAAATCAGCGGACCTGGAATTTGCCTCTATTACAATGCCCCAGGGGCATTGATTCAAGTACTACAGAAAGTGGTGTTGGGGATTCAAAAAGAACCGAATAAGTGTTTTTTCAGAAAGAGTCTGGATAGCCATCTGTCTTGGATGATTTAGACACAGCAAACCCTGCATCTTGGCAAGGGGTTAGACTAGATGACTCGATGGTTCTATGAATGCCCAATATGCTGTTAAAGGAGCTGTAATACTGGAATTGCCAACTTTCAGAGGAGACACTATGAAGGGATGAAACAGACAGGAAAGGGTTATGAGCTGCTTGCCTTTCACATAACTCAGCTGGGATTAAAGAAAAAGGGGTGTGTCATTCTTTCAGGACTAAGAGGCCAGGGGAAAGACCTCTGGGTCTGCAGCATGCTTTGATCAGGGGAATTTATTTGTTTCGTGTTACTTCATATTTTGTGTTTTTTTTTAAAAAAACGAAGTTATGCCCTTAGGCAAGGGCCTGAAACAGACTCCGCGAGCACGGCACTGATGTTTCCTGGGCTAGAGAGATACTGATTACCTGTGGGGATTAAAAATACCATGACACTTTTTCAGAGAGTCTAAACCAAAAGGGACCCACTGTGTTAATCTAGTCTGACCTCCTGTATAACACAGGCCACAGAACTTCCCCGAAATAATTCCTAAAGCAAATCTTTCAGAAAAACGTCCAATCTTGATTTAAAAATTGTCAGTGACAGAAAATCCACCACAACCCCTGATAAATTGTTCCAATGGTTAGTTTACTCTCACTGTTATACATGTATACCTCACTTCCAGTCTGAATTTGTTTAGCTTCAACTTTCGAGCCACTGGATTGTGTTATAACCTTTCTTTTCGAGATTGAGCAGCCCAATATTTGTCCCCCATGTAGGGACTTACAGACTAATCAAGTCACCCCTTAAATTTTCTCTTTGTTAAGCTAATTAGATGAGCTCCTTGAGTCTATCACTATAAGGTATGTTTTCTAATTCTTTAATCATTCTTGTGGCTCTTCTCTGAACCTTCTCTAATTTATCAGCATCCTTCTTTAATTGTGGACACAAAATGGTACACAGCATTTCAACAGTGGTTGCACCAATGTCAAATACAAAGGTAAAGTAAGCGCTCTACTCCTACTTGAGATTCCTGTTTATGCAACCAAGGATTGCATTAGCCCTTTTGACCACAGCACTGGGAGCACACATTCAGGTAATTATCTACCACAACCCCCAAATCTTTCTCAAAGTCACTGCTTTCCAGGATGATATTCATACTCCTGGGGGATTCTATTTAACATTTACATTACAGTAATGCACAGGGACCAACCAAATCAGGGTCCAATCATAAGGATGCTACCCTCATGTTCTAGGCAGATCTCAGTTTGTATATTACAGTCTATCCAAGTTCCCCCTGAAATTTGATCACAAATGGTATTTTTCCACTTTCAGTCCTAAACGGTTGTATGATGATGCTATGCCCAACTAAACAGTTGCTAGGTTCTACTTCAGCAGTGGCTGAAATTTAGCGGTGAGTAAAGAGATTCTGATAGTACAGAGCACTTTGAATGACGCCTAATTAAATGTAAGAGATTATCCTTGGCATAACAGGGATGTGTTATTTCCTCTTTCCCGTTCTTTATAATCACCAGAAGCAACATTTGGGTTATCTCCAAACCAAAGAAATGTGGGTGTTTTATATGTTAAATGTGATACTAAAAATATTGATTTTGACTTTTTCCATGTAAGTGGGAAAGACTGCATGCACATGCATCTGTCGTTAGATGTTTGGCTGCGTGTGTGTTCTTTTTGTGTGCTGTGCTGACTCTGGCCAAATAGCCCATACAACAGGCTCTGATCGAACTGCTCAATAAATCCACAGACTCAGTTTTTAGCCTCAGGTTCATACCAGGCCTTTAACACAAGGCCTTATATCTCAGGCCCTCTTTCTATTACATCATCATCCTTTCAAAACACCCTTCAGAACAGCACCTCAGGATACAACATACTTAAATAGCACTTCAGAACAATTTTTTTAAAGGCTCTCACCTTCCATGGTTTTTCTGGAATTGGAGCATCTTCAATTTCAGCTTCAATGTCACTAGCATGAACCCAAGTATCATAGCTAAAAGGGAAATCAGAAGAGAAAAAATGAATTGGTCCTCTAGGTTGTTCATCCCAAAAACCACTGGCAAGAACATTTGTTGAGCCATCAAAGCATGTTCAAATCATACCACTAGGACAGAATGGTGTCAAGTTATTTTCTATTATAAGAACATTTGCTGGCTTCTCTCAGAGGAATATTAAAAAAAATGCAGTGGAGAAAGGAGTGATTCAATGCAACTGATGCAATACAGAAATTTAAATTTCTGAGTTAGAAATTTATAAAAGCTCACAAACAGTGAAATTATATATTTTCTGATAATTTCAGGTTTCAGTGGTGTTTAAGGAATTCCTGAGTGAATTCCTATTTCTCTGCACCATTAATTTATTAAGTTGCTCCCACATTTAACCTTATCGATTTTAATTAAGATTCATTAGACTCTGAAAATAAAAGGCAGCAATACAATCTTTCCCACAAGCCTCTAGTTCTACATAATACATCTGACCATTATTTTCCTGTTTCACCAAATTACGTGCCATCCCAAAAAATGGTCGCTTGCAACAGTTCAACCAAAAAAAAGTCAGATAACTTTGTAATCAACACTAGGCATGTGATAAAGACCCAAGCAGGCCACAGCATTTCTTTGCTCTCATTTTAATCGGCTGGATTGGTCTGATTTTTATATGGACACAGTTGGTACGCAGAACTGAATATAACTGATGTAAAAATAAAAGTGTACTAAAAATGCTTTATTGCAAAATGAAGATGTAATTAGGAAGTGTCGTCCCATCCCTCCCACCTGCGAATTTGGTGTTCATTTCTGCTGGACACATACACACAACCCCTGTTGAAATCAACGTGTCCTGCAAGCATACCACAACGGACATTTTGGCCCTAGGAAGGGATTTTTTTCAATAGAAATTTTTACATTTAGGTTTGCAGATTCCTAGTGCAAAGGCCATTTACACCAAGCTGTCATTGAAATCTACACAGTTCCATGGGAAAATTTAGATTTACTTTCTTGCTGGTTATTGGATGGCTGTAATGGGCATGATTATAAACAAATTCTTATCTACTGTAAATTTTCATCTCATATTCACACTACATAGTATGGTGCAATTAAACTCTAAACAGTGTCTTTGAGAAATAAGTTGGTGGGGTTGTTTATTGAATAACTTTCAATCCAATTAGGTCAATATATAAAAGTGTGGGTTGTTTTTTTTAAATATTAAGCATACACACAACCAACACAGAAAGCTACCTAGGATCTGAAAATGTAGTTGTGTTCTGCCTCTTACATCACACCATCAATAATAAAGATCCTCAGCTAACAGTTGTAGTTAATTGTGGTTTTAACAAAGAGGGCAATTAATCATTGGAACAAATTAACAGAGAAGTGGTAGATTTGCCATTTCTTGATATCTTCAAATCAATTTCAGGAAGATATGCTTTAGTCAAACACAAGTTATTGGGCTTGATACGGGGTAGCTGGGTGAAGTTTAATGGCCTGTGATATACAGGAGGTCAGACTAGATGATCTAAGGGGCTCTTCTGGTTTTATGATCTATGAAAATATAAAATGGGATTAGATTTCAGAGTAACAGCCGTGTTAGTCTGTATTCGTAAAAAGAAAAGGAGTACTTGTGGCACCTTAGAGACTAACCAGTTTATTTGAGCATGAGCTTTCGTGAGCTACAGCTCACTTCATCGGATGCATAGCATATCGTGGAAACTGCAGAAGACATTATATACACACAGAGACCATGAAACAAAACTTCCTCCCACCCCACTCTCCTGCTGGTAACAGCTTATCTAAAGTGATCATCAAGTAGAGCCATTTCCAGCACAAATCCAGGTTTTCTCACCCTTTCCCCCCCACACACACATACAAACTCACTCTCTTTGAAACCTCTCTTTATAATGCGCATGATAATCAAGGTGGGTCATTTCCAGCACTAATCCAGGTTTTCTCACCCCCCCCCCACACCCCCCTCCAAAAACCACACACACAAACTCACTGTCCTGCTGGCAATAGCTCATCTTACAATGTGCACAGCAATAATCCAAGTTTAACCAGAACGTCTTGGGGGGGGGTTTGTAGGAAAAAAACAAGGGGAGACAGGCTACCTTGCACAATGACTTAGCCACTCCCAGTCTCTATTCAAGCCCAAATTAATAGTATCCAATTTGCAAATGAATTCCAATTCAGCAGTTTCTCGCTGGAGTCTGGATTTGAAGTTTTTTTGCTTTAAGATAGCGACCCTCATGTCTGTGATTGCGTGACCAGAGAGATTGAAGTGGGGGATTAGACAGTGACACACACAAAATGGGAAATGACTGCCTAGGAAGGAGTACTGCAGAAAGAGATCTGGATATCATAGTGGATCACAAAATAAATATGAGTCAACAGTGTCACACTGTGCCAAAAAAAGCAAACATCATCCCGGGATGCATTAGCAGGAATATTGTAAGCAAGACACAAGAAGTAATGCTTCTGCTCTACTCTGTGCTGATTGGGACTCAACTGGATTATTGTGTCCAGTTCTGGGCACCATATTTCAGGAAAGATGTGGACAAACTGCAGAAGTCCAGAGAACAACAACAAAAATGACGAAAGGTCTAGCAAACATGACCTATGAGGGAAGATTGAAAAAAAATAAAAATAAAAATAGGCCTTTAATCTGGAGAAGAAAAGATTGAGCGGGGACATAACAGTTTTCAAGTTCATAAAAGGTTCTTACAAGGAGGAGGGAGAAAAATTGTTCTTTTTAACCTCTGAGGATAGGACAAGCAGCAAGGAGCTTAAATTGCAGCACGGGAGGTTTAGGTTGGACATTAGGGAAGACTTCCTATCTGCTAGGGTGGCTAAGCACTGGAATAAATTGCCTAGGGAGGTTGTGGAATCTCCATCATTGGAGATTTTTGAGAGGAGGTTAGACAAACACCTGTCAGGGACCGTCTAGACTCTAGATCAGTGGTTCTTAACCTTTACTGCAGCCTGCACCCCTTTGGTTCTCAAAATATGTTCTCGCGCCCCTTATCAAAAATCCAAATATGTTCTCGCAGCCCTTATCAAAAATCTTTGAAGTAGGTTAGTTCTTTAAACTTAGATATATTTTTTGCTTGTATATTACAGTAATAGTTTAAAAATGTATAATGTTAATAAATACATAGGTTTGATGAAACAAAGTAGTTGTACTTATGTGCCTGTGCTTAATTTGTGTTTTCGATGATTTACCTTCTAAAAAAAGCCTGGCATGTCTCACACCCCCAGAAAGGGCATTTCGCACCCCCAGGGGGGCGTGCACCCCAGGTTAAGAACCACTGCTCTAGATAATACTTAGCCCTGCCTTGAGTGCATGGGACTGGACTATCCTACGATTCTATGAAAAGGCACTGGACTGGGACTCAGGAGATTCAGGGTAAATTATGAGGTCTATCACAGACATTGAAGGAAAAGGTGCCATATCACCAGTCCATAACCACTGGCAGTATCACACTGAGCAGCTGTGTAGATTTTAATCTTAGGCTATGTCTACATTATGGAGCTTATGCTGGCATAGCCCTCTACAGTAGACACAGCCTATATTGACAGAAGTTTTTCTGCTGGTGTAGGACCACCACCTCTCTGAACTGCATTAGCTACATTAACATAACTGTGCCTACACTGGAGATTTTGTCAGCATAGCTCTGTTGATCAGGGGTGCGTTTTAGTCACACTGACACACACAGCTATGCCAATATAACTTTCAAGTATTATCAGAATGAACAAAATCTCTTTTCTCTAGTTCTGGGTACTGCAAGAATTACTAAGTCACTAGGAGCCCATACAGCATGAGACTAATACTCTCTGTGTGTTGGGTGTTCTAGCCTGTGTTGTACAGTCATTAAAAAACCCCTGAAACAATCCAATCAGATGGTGTGCAAAATGGTGAAAATAAGTGCGTGTGTGGGGGAGGGGGGACGTTTAAACTTTTCTTTTACATGAAACTAACGGGCCTGACCCTGTGGCATTATTCTGTAGGACTAGAAAAGAAGAGCACAAGTACAGACCATACAAAGCTGGGATGTCACCATTTTGTTCTGAAAAACAATGTGCAAGTTCACTAAACAATCACAGCTGCAGAGCAGAAGGTGGTTTGAGATCAGGAGAAATAAGACCCGCTAAAGTAAGAGGAACCGTTCATCTGTATGAGATGATGGATTAAATCATCTGCAATTTCAAACTTCTAAGATTTAACACTTCTCTTTTTTAACAAGCTTTTTCAGGATTTAGAGATGAAGGTTCTCTCCCCTCCTCCTTTCTTTACCTGTCTGGGTAAAAGCCCCAGTGCACCAACACCTGCTTATCTTTCTTCATCACAGGTCTCAACCATTCATCTGCAAAATGAAAAAAAAAAA
The DNA here is from genome assembly GCF_015237465.2 of Chelonia mydas. NCBI lineage: Eukaryota > Metazoa > Chordata > Testudines > Cheloniidae > Chelonia > Chelonia mydas. The sequence continues at coordinate 258,741,093 of NC_057850.1, forward strand.
AAAAAAAAAAAGTCAGATTGAGATAGTGAGCTAACTCAAGCAGAGTGGCTTTGCCATAATAAGAGCAGGATTTATTTCAGGCACCTCTACCAAATGTCAGAGGAGGCAGGGAAGCTGCAGGCTGTTTTTTAAGATACATTTTTTTAATTGAGCTACAGTGTTCTCAGGGTAAGCAGCAAGATATCATTAGCTTTCGTTTGGACTCTCATCTGTCCTAAAAACCCTGCTCCTGGCCTTTGGACAAGATCTGCAGTGGGCCATTAGAAATGCAAGATCCGCAGTCCTGAGTAGCAGAATGAGATAGGTAAAGAATAGAGCTGCTGCAAACATAGGGCATCTGAACAGCCTTGTTGCCACACTACAACTTAAAGAGTTTTTTTTTTTTTTTTTTTTTTTTTTTTAAAACAAAGGCCTATTGTATTCCTTTTAGGCCCCTATAGATTCATAAATGGACCCACTGCCAATTTGTCCACAAGAATAAACCCACTTGAAGAGTTTAAGTCTCCATTGCTGACACTGCAGACTTTAACCCTGAGGTCACTGGCTAATCCCCAGAGTTTTAGCACCCTGGTGACTGGTCAGTGTGTAAAGGCTTGAAAGTGGTCACTTGAAGGCATTGTACTAGAAGAGGGGGAGGATTTCCGGCTGATGGGAAGTAGAGCTGGGTTAAGACTTGCCTGCCCTTGAAAACTCTCCCTCACCCAGCCTGCCCCCCCGCCCCCGATTCTAGCTGGTCATCTCTCCCTGCCTGCTGCTAGCTTCTAACTAACTTACCAGGCTGAGAACCTGGTACGGAGCATAGAACAGCTCCTGCAGTACAAGGTTCAGTAAGGGGCTGCTTAAGAGGCAGAAGTAAGGTGGAGAAAGCCAGGAAGTCTAGTTCCCCAGGACAAATGTATCTGTTCTAACTACTGTAAGGTTTAAAGCCCAACCCTTTCCCTCCAGAGGTTTTTCTTGTCAATTGGAAAATATCTATCCCCCCACCCCTCCCCACTGTGTCCTTGTCGGAGCTCTGAATAGCCTGTCACTCATTCCCCTAGTTTGATTTACACCCATCAGCCTGTTTCACAGGAATTAAACTTCAGATAAAGTGTTCCAGATACAATCCTTAAAAATGCTCCTTTTTCAGGAAGATGGTTTTGAAGGGGGAAATACTAGCCTTACACGAGGGAAAATTCATAGATTCTAAAGCAAGAGGGGACCATTGTGATCATCTATTTGACCTCCTATATAATACAGGCTATAGAACATCCCCAAAATAATTCCTAACACATAACTTTTAGGAAAAGCGTGTGCTAACTTAGCAGAACTTCTAAGGCAATGCTGACCTAGTGAGACTAGTAATCCAGTTCTTGTTTCCTTCATGCAGAACGCTATTACTAAGACACCTGTAATGACAATTGGTGCGTGGATACTGGCCAAACCAGGGACAATGAAAATGAGTTTTTGCTTATCTTGCAGTAAGAGCGTGAGCATGGTTCCAATACAGTTAGATAGGTATCTGGCACTACAGAGTCAATAGTGGTTTTTGTGAATGATGCTAGCTGTTTCTAAAAGGTGTCTTAAAATATTCATTCCCCGCCACCCCCCAATGGCATTGGAGAAGAGGGAGAGGCATTTAGAAATTTGGCGAACACTACCCAAACTGATTTTTTAAATGTAGGTTAGATTGCGAGTCTGAACTATGCAACAGTATTTCTTGAGTTCATGGCTCCATTGCAGTCATGCTGTCCCTGAAGCTCAATAAAGTCAGGACTTAAACAGAGCCATGTATCTCTATCTAAGAATATAGTTGCAAATTCGCCAAAGATGTCAAACTGCGCTCATCCCTATTCAGGAAGAAAATGGATTAAAGAGAGCTTCTGAACACAAATGAGGTAGTTATGTATCAGCATTATGTCCCTTGGAGTGCAAAACACATTCAATAAGGGATATGAAAGGATAAAACAACATGCTGCAGTCTACACAGGGCCAAACACTCCCATCTAGTGGAAATCAGGTGTCAGGACATAACACTATTTCAGCTTTCTTTGTGATATGGTGCATCAGGGAAATCCAGTCCCACAGAAAAAGTTAAATTGGACAATGAAATTTGAAAAAGGCACTTCTGTTGTCTTATCTTAATAAGTAAGGCTCTTTAATAGCTAGCTAGATGTTGTATGATATAAGCATGATAAAATGCTTCTGATCAACTATGTAACATCAGATAATAGTCTCAATGAGAACTGCAATATGATCTTGATTTATCTAATCCACTCATTTCATTAAAAAAGGGAGCAAGGAGGATCCTGGGAACTACAGGCCAGTCAGCCTCACCTCAGTCCCTGGAAAAATCATGGAGCAGGTCTTCAGGGAATCAATTCTGAAGCACTTAGAGGAGAGGAAGTGATCAGGAAAGTCAGCATGGATTCACCAAGGGCAAGTCATGCCTGACTAATCTAATTGCCTTCTATGACGAGATAACTGGCTCTGTGGATGAGGGGAAAGCGGTGGACGTGTTGTTCCTTGACTTTAGCAAAGCTTTTGACACTGTCTCCCACAGTATTCTTGCCAGCAAGTTAAAGAAGTATGGGCTGGATGAATGGACTACAAGGTGGATAGAAAGTTGGCTAGATTGTCGGGCTCAACGGGTAATGATCAATGGCTCCATGTCTAGTTGGCAGACGGTATCAAGTGGAGTGCCCCAAGGGTTGGTCCTGGGGCCGGTTTTGTTCAGTATCTTCATAAATGATCTGGAGGATGGTGTGGATTGCACCCTCAGCAAGTTTGCAGATGACACTAAACTGGGAGGAGAGGTAGATACGCTGGAGGGTAGGGATAGGATAGAGAGGGACCTAGACAAATTAGAGGATTGGGCCAAAAGAAATCTGATGAGATTCAACAAGGACACGTGCAGAGTCCTGCACTTAGAACGGAAGAACCCCATGCACCGCTACAGACTAGGGACCGAATGGCTCGGCAGCAGTTCTGCAGAAAAGGACCTAGGGGTTACAGTGGATGAGAAGCTGAATATGAGTCAACAGTGTGCCCTTGTTGCCAAGAAGGCCAATGGCATTTTGGGCTGTATAAGTAGGGGCATTGCCAGCAGATCGAGGGATGTGATCTTTCCCCTCTATTCGACATTGGTGAGGCCTCATCTGGAGTACTGTGTCCAGTTTTGGGCCCCACACTACAAGGAGGATGTGGAAAAATTGGAAAACATCCAGCGGAGGGCAACAAAAATGATTAGGGGACTGGAACACATGACTTATGAGGAGAGGCTGAGGGAACTGGGATTGTTTAGTCTGCGGAAGAGAAGAATGAGGGGGGATTTGATAGCTGCTTTCATTTACCTGAAAGGGGGTTCGAAAGAGGATGGCTCTAGACTGTTCTCAGTGGTAGCTGATGACAGAACAAGGAGTAATGGTCTCAAGTTGCAGGGGGGGAGATTTAGGTTGGATATTAGGAAAAACTTTTTCACTAGGAGGGTGGTGAAACACTGGAATGCGTTACCTAGGGAGGTGGTGGAATCTCCTTCCTTAGATATTTTTAAGGTCAGGCTTGACAAAGCCCTGGCTGGGATGATTTAGCTGGGGATTGGTCCTGCTTTGAGCAAGGGGTTGGACTAGACGACCTCCTGAGGTCCCTTCCAACCCTGATATTCTATGATTAATTTTCATTGATATTGCTTTCACTGCCACTTGTGGCTTAACCAATTCAGACATGCACCAGGAAGCAAGGATGCTAACCACACTTCTATCCCTATGAAACTATACAAAGTAGTTTTTAATTCTTACATGTTTTATTTTGGCTCCAGTGTTCTCTACCACAGATCTAGCTCAGTTTCTTAAGAGGTACTATTAGGAAAGCAGAACATTTAACCTTTTTGCCTATTCTTATATACTATCAATCCTGTCTCAAGTTAGTTTTCCGTGTCATTTTTGTACTTAGTCCTGGTAGTGTTGATGTGGAGCTATTTTATCCACAATCCCACTGAATACGAGTTGAAATACATAATTTTGTATGGATTAGCTCTACCACCCAGAGATCAGGGGCAAAAACAAATCACCAAGGTGAAGTCACTGGGAGAGGTGGTCCATGGTAGGTTCAGTCTCAAGGCCTGCTTACACCACCAATTCGTAAAAATTTTGTAATCTATGACCACTCCTTCCTTTGGCTTTTTCATAGTCTTGATTTTCCTTTGCACCTCCTCTAGATTATAAATTCTGAAGCATGGAATGTGGTAATCTGTTGTACATAGCACCAAGTTTTACGCTGCCAGCGCTTAATGCTAACAGCACAGACTTTCACTCAATCAAGGCCTACATCATCATATGCTTTCCAGAAAATATAGTTCCAGATCTATAAAAAACACTCATTGTACCCCAACCCCCCCATATTGTGACGCAGGACATTTAGGACTACAAACCATTTAAAGTCAAATCTTGAAAGTTATTGCTTTCTGAACAACTCTCAGTATTAAGCCGAGTGCATCTTCGTACCTAGTGGTTTTGTATAGCAACCATCACTTTAGCAGTTAAGTGTTTTAGTTACAAGATTCATAGACAAACGCTGTATGATTTACCATCATCCAGTGAGGTAGGATTAGGATAAATATGGTGGGTCGCCTTTGCCTTCTCATCAGTGACGGTTCCCTATGGAAAAAAGTGAAACACTGCTTGAGAATCCATAGCTACACAGAAATAACTTCCTCCTACAAACAGAAAAAACTTTCTATTTCAGAAACATTAGTGGGCGATTTTAGTTATAATATAGTAAGATCCAGAACCTAGGTGGCTCAACCCTATTACTTCCAATAGTCTAAAGGTATCAGAACAGGAGGTTACTCTTCATCTTTTGGAGGCTACCTCTTTCCCCTAGCTGTGCTTTGCTACATTTTCAGAAGGGTTGCTTCTGGTACACCATCCTGCCTCCACCTGGTATCGCCTTGGCCCTTCTCACCTCCGTCTTTCCTTTCCTCTCACTGCTTTTCTCTTTTTCTTTCCTCATCCTTCTCTTTCCCAAATCTCAGTCTATGCAAGTCTATTGTGTACATTCCTATGAGAAGATACCCATAACTGTGTTTAAATATAAACACACTTTGCTTCAAACTGTAATTTTAAAGGGACACTGTCAACTTGATTTTTTTTTAAAAAATAGACTAAAAAAATTCCGGTTTCTGAGGGAGCCTCCTTTAAATAGTATGTCCTGAATTTTAAACAAACCTAAAGAAGAGTTCCTTTAAAAAAAAAAATTAGGGCTGTTCTGCTCCCCCTTCGATGTTTAAAAGGATCTGTTTAACAAGGGAAAAGACAAATATGAAAGAGAAAACAATGACACTGAGAATACTCAAAGCTCTGTCAAATGCTCATAGTAAATTATAAAAGATACGCTATTTTCACTGACTTCTTTGTCAGAGTAATTTTAGGTGTTACTTGTAACTGTAAAAGATAAACACGTCTGTCTGAAATTGTCTGTATTTTCAAGTTGATAGTGTCCATTTAAATATTATAATAGTCAACTGTTTATTATTATTTTTTTTAAATTAGATATTTGTTAACTGAGGATGCCATATTGCTTGCATAGTGTATCTATAAATAAAAAATTGCCTTTCTTCTGCACTAAAAACATCAAGATTATCTAACATAATACACAGAGCCTCATAGTCACTACACAGCAGAAAGAATCACACCCAAGGGACAATCGGACTCTACAGATATATTTCTTCAAAATCTATGGAATTTTTCTTAGGTGGAGGGAGATGTATTTACAGAAATGGAAATGTATAGCATTTTTCACACAAACTGTATTCCAAAACATATTTTACAGAATTAGATACCAGGACAGTAGAGAGCATATGGTTAAGTTACAGGAAACAGAACGGTGAATAAATCAAAGCATTCAGTAGACAAGGCTACCATCTGCAAAGGGAAAAAAGTTAGGAGACCTATGCATGGGAGAAGAGAGATGCATTTAAGATGAGTGCAGAGTATGAGAGAGATACCACCAGATGGCTGTTCAGATGGCAAAGTAAATCCCATACTCCTAAAATTTACTGCTTTACACTTACATAGCCCATTTCACATCTCAAACTCCTTTTTATACATGAAGGAGTTAATCATCATCCTCCCAGTAAAGAAGGTAAGTATAATTGCCATTTTAAAGACGGGGAAACTGAGAGAGATGTTTAAGTGACTTGCCTAAAAACACACAAGTCTGTAATATAGCCAGGAATAGAACCTAGACCCCCCTAGACCCAGGTGTGCATGCCACAAAAACACTCCCTTCTCTACACCAGGGATGAGCAACTTTAAGAAGAATATGGCCACAAAATCCATTAAAACCCTTTGGTGGGCCCAACATTCTTTTAAAGAGGTTATATACTGCATAACTCAGAAACGTTTGCCACAATATAACATGTTAACATACAGTTAACCCTGTATTAACACTGTAAAACCAAAGTGTTATTCAAAATAAAAGTCCGTTAGCACAACCTTGAATTTTTTTTTTTTTTTTTTTTTTTTTTTTTAAAGATTCAACTTAACTCTTTCACTAACTTTTTTTCAGTGTCCAGAAGAGGATGGGGATTAATAAATGAAAACAAAAAATAAAAATATCTTAATGTTTTTCTCTGCTGTTTTTCATCGTTATAGTACCTTGCCTGTCAGAGTGAAACTCGGCTTGAGCCTGCCTGCGCACTAAGAAGGGCACATCTATATCATAAACTGGAAGAGTTTCATCAGTCAGTTGGTTCCTTCCTTAGACTTCAAATGATTCAATGTAGAAAAGTTACTTTCACAAGCATAAGTAGCCCCAAACATAGAACACAAGTTCAGTGACCACTTTCTCAGACTCGGGAAATGGGATTTAGGAAGCAGTTTCCAAAACTGAATGCCCCTTTCATCCTTCTTTCAAAAAAAAAAAAAAAAAAGGAAAAGGAAAAGGAAAAAAAAAAAAGGAAAAAAAAAAAGAAAGGATTAGCCTGCAATCTGCTCAGTTCTAGTTGGTGTTCATTGACAACAGATGCAAATGAATCATTAAAAAGGATGAGGTGAGGTCAAAAACTTTCAAAATCCTTAACACATTGGTGGAAATTAAGCAGCAGCATTTCAACATCAGTAGAGTACCCGCTGAACACTGACTTGCATGCTTGCCGTTTCAATGCAAATGCAGCACATATTATAAAGCGGGCAAAATCCAAACCCAACAGGAGAGTCTTAAAAAATTCAAGCTTACGCAAACCACCCAGGTGAGCAATGACATCCAACATATCTGGTCCATGCCTTGCAACTGAAGATTCAAATGTCAGGTTTTAGCAGCCAAAAATGCCATACTACAGAAAAACAGAATCTTCCATTGTTTCCTGAAACTCCTTAGTATCAGAACTTGCAGTGTTTTTCAAAAAGGTGACAGTCTCCCCTCAAAGTGCAAATAATCTGTCAAGAGAGACAAAATGGTGAGGTAATTTTTTTTTTTTTATTGGACCAACCTCTGTGTAAGCCCGAAAGTTTGTCTCTCTCACCGACAAAAGATATTACCTCGCCCACCTTGTGTCTCTAGTATCCTGGGACCAACATAGCTACAACAACACTGCATACAATAATCTCTCAAGACATTTATCATGATTCATCCATCATACTTCAGCATATGGCTCCAAGTCGCCATACTTTACATACACTTCACTGAGAAAAGCCACAAATTTGCTATTGTTGCCACCTCAAATTACGTTTCTAACTTTCGTGACCACATTCATGACATGATCAAAGTTCAGTGATGTTCCATACAGCGACTTCTGATGGATAATGCAGTGCAGTGTTGGGCAATTCACTTCACTGTGCTTCAACAAATGTGCAAACCTGACCTTTGATCTACACATAGTCGGTGGCCCGTCCGTAATAGAAGTAGGCAACTTTTTGAAAATCTGCAACAGCCTCCTGAACTGCACCAAAAATATCTGGGCCCTTTTTTGTTCTGTGTAATGAGGCTAACTTCATAAACTCTTCATGCATGTTAAAACTGGTGTCAATCGTCTGGATATATATCTGTAGCTGACTTGATTCTGACACATCTGTACTCTAGTGTCAAAAGAAATGAAGAACAATTGAGCACAATTATGGTTAACTTTTCTTCCACATGTTCATGCTTATCTAACTCTTTGCAAAATTATACATTAAGATATATGGTTTCGATTTTTTTTTTTAAACCATTTTCTCATCAAGTGGAAATGCCTTTTCCATTTGCATTGCACATCGACGATTAGCAGTATATCTGTCATACTCGGCATTGCAATTGGTGCTGTAGAAATGGTTCAAGTTATATTCTTTTGTCACTGCCATGACTTGTAAACATACGAGCAACGGAGGCTTATGTCCATTTTCAGTAAAAAGATAGTTACGCTCCCACTGTTCATGAAAGACTTTCCTTTGTAATTTTATCACAAGTTAAAAAAAATTAAGACTGAAGTATCAGTCATGGGTTTGTCAATGCACCACTTCTCACCACACTTGTGGTGCAGTGGATACAGACCTGATTTTTCAGGATATTGAATTTCCTTGTATTCAGCATACATGCAACCCAAGGAAGCACACAGCCAGTCCCCCTAGTGATCAGTCTTCCACATCGAAACATGCGCTTTATACTCTCAGTATGTTTATCACAGCAAAAAAGCTGAGAAATAAAAATAAATGTCACAGCAGAATAAACTGTTAACTGTTGGCAGGCCAAATAAAATGGTCTGGAAAGATGGATGCAGTCCCAGGCCACCAGTTGCCCCTTGCTCCTCTATACTATTTAATTTTTAGAAGCCTCAATTCTAAAGTAATATCTCTACAGTTGTCCTTTATAAACAGCTTCAAAAACTTAACCTGCAAAAACGCAAGGCTGCTACAAACTTCATATCTGTTACCTGGTGACGTTTGACAATGTCCTTTAATTTATTAGCCAACTTCAGTTCGATATCTGGAATGAGGTAGATCGTTGGTCTGCTCAGACAATTATTCTAGAGGAGAAAAGGCAAAACTTTAAATCAAAAACTAGTGGATGAAAGGCATGAACCCATCAAGGATTAATTACTGCATTAAACATTACTGCTTGACAAACACTAATGCAAAGGTCCTGTGAAGAACCTAACTAGGCATTTTAGTGCCCATGACGAGCAAGCATATTTTCACCCCCTAGAGGCAATGTGTGGGTTGGTAGGGACATGGGGTCATGTGCCCCCCCCCCATTTCTGCCTTCCATTTAGCACAGAGGTTTTCAAACTGTGGGGGCATGCCTTACAGTTTGAGAACTGTTGCCTCCTGCCAGGAGCTGAATGATCAGAAGCTTGTGGGAGCTGGGGCACTGGCCGGCTGCTCAGCAGCCCTCTTTGCCCTGTTCCCCGAGCTGGGCCACCTCTGCACAGATGGGCACTCCCTGGGCAGGGTGGGCAGCACAGCTCAGAGATGCTCTCCCTCAAAGGGGCCTGGCACTGACCAGCTCCATCCCGGAGCTGGTCCCTGCCAATGGAGCCCGGCTGCCATGAGATGCTCCAGTAGTGCCAGGGCAGAAGCATGCGAGTGCCTTGAGAAACATCTCATGGCTGCTGGGCTCTGCGGGTAGGGGATGGCTTCAGACGATGTCACCGGCCAGTGCTGGGCTCCATCGAGGGACAGGCAATAGTGTGGTGGACAGAGCGCTGCCTGGGGAGCATCCACCTGTGCAGAGGACAGCATGGACAGCAAGGGGCCTGAGTGGGCCAGTGACCCCCATCAACCACAGTTTGAAAACCCCTGTGCTAAATGGAAGGCAGAAGGAGAAGATGTGACCCTGTGACACCACCAACACCGCCCCATTTTTCCGCCCCTGTGGCTTCGCACCCTGGGTGGCTGCCCTGCTCACCCCGCCTGAGTTCTGTGCACCAGCATGTTCTTGGTCCATTGAAGAAAATGGAAAGATTCTCAACTTCACGATGCTTTGGATCAAGTCCTGAGCATGCTACTGTAAATGGAAAACTAAACACCATGTTCGATACATCCTGACTAGGATCTCACCCTACAGCGCTAGTGTCTACAGATTTCTACATTACCTAGAACAGTGGTTTTAGCCACACTAAATATTTATTTTAAAATAAAGTGACTATCCAGCTATCTTTAATCAAATCACAGCAAAACCATTTATTCCAAAATGTCAGTGAAGAGTGTCACTTTTTGAGTTCTTTCCCTCCCGTTTCTGATTTTGCTAAATACTTGAAATGTACAGCTTGAAAGCAGTACAAGCAAAAATATTGGCCTAGGCCCTACAGATTATCATAGGAAACAATCACTGACACAGTAATAAACTTAATTTTAAATTGACCTGCTCGGATGGGGAAGTGAGTAGATCACTGTAATGGCACAAGGACAAGGGATGAGTAACGGGATACAGAGCTTTTCAACCTCTAGGTCAATTATTCAAATTTGACTCTGGACAGGAACGAGCTGCTACCGTATGGTAGCTGTTCAGTGGCTCAGACAAATTAGTCGGAGTTTACTAGTGGAGGGGTATTCTCATCAGAAACAAAACGGAACTTTCACCCTTGCTGGCAGTCTCAGACGAGCCAAGGGTGGACTTTGATGAACAAAATTAATTATCTGCTCACTCCTAGATGTGGTCCCTCCAAGTCAGGATTGAGGCACATTGATGGAATGTTGAAATTTCTATTGCTGCAGCTTGTAATGTGCTTCTACACCTGCCCTGATAACCCAGCACCTTTCAAGAGCAGTAAATTCACTTTTTGCCTTAACGTACGTGGCCAGGCTTTTGCAAGAATAGTTCTGTTTCACATTTTTTTTTTTATAACTTCTTCATTTCCTAAATTCTAAAGCACAATGTTTTAACTTGTTAAACATACTGATTTGTACAGATGCTCAATTTTAAAGTTAAAAAATAGTTGTCTAACAATTTTAAAGCTCAAAATTATTCTCCCACCCTAACTACCAGGTTTCTCTGTACTAAGTATTCCCCCAGTCATCCACTCTAACTAGTTTCAGAGATTCTCAAGAGAAAAGGTATATTCAGATAGAAATTCAAGAAAGATACAAAGTTTGGAATTCTGATGCAGGTCACAGCTCTAAGGGACCTCAAAGCTAGAAGGTCATTTCCCCAAAGAAAGTGGCAAATACAGTGAGACACAAAACAGAAAATAAAAGAAAAGGAGTACTTGTGGCACCTTAGAGACTAACCAATTTATTTGAGCATAAGCTTTCGTGAGCTACAGCTCACTTCATCGGATGCATACTGTGGAAAGTGTAGAAGATCTTTTTATACACACAAAGCATGAAAAAATACCTCCCCCCACCCCACTCTCCTGCTGGTAATAGCTTATCTAAAGTGATCACTCTCCTTTCAATGAAAATCAAACTCAATTATTATCATCATTATTTTTGCAAAAAATAAACAACCACCATTTGGTCTTAAAAAAAAAAAAAAAAAAAAAAAAAGAAGCCAATTTCCCCCCCGAGAAAGCTACCCTGTTACAGCTCCCTACAGCTAGTTGGAAAGGTTTTGGTAGCTTTCTCAGGCGGGGAAATTGGCTTTTTTTTTTTTTTAAGACCAAATGGTGCTTGTTTATTTTTTGCAAAAATAATGATAATAATTGAGTTTGATTTTCATTGAAAGGAGAGTGATCACTTTAGATAAGCTATTACCAGCAGGAGAGTGGGGTGGGGGGAGGTATTTTTTCATGCTTTGTGTGTATAAAAAGATCTTCTACACTTTCCACAGTATGCACCCGATGAAGTGAGCTGTAGCTCACGAAAGCTTATGCTCAAATAAATTGGTTAGTCTCTAAGGTGCCACAAGTACTCCTTTTCTTTTTGCGAATACAGACTAACACGGCTGTTACTCTGAAAACAGAAAATGTTTATGGTTATAAAATGTCTTGCCTGCACTAGTGTTTTTTCAATGTTCATGAACATCTCCACATTTCGATCCATTCGCGATGGATTCTGCAGATCAAACCTCCGCCTGTAAACGAGGAAAATGATTGAAAGATATTAAAGACTTCAACTTGCCTATTTTCAACAGCAAAGAATCTTTAGACTTTTTTATATTTGGTTTTGACCAAGAAGTGATATTTAAAACTCTGCACATTCTAGTAAATTACACTGGTATACTTAATATTAACAGAGAACGGATTCTTACAGTATCTGCATGTATGAACATAAGTTATTAATGGAGTTTTAGAGCACAATAGAAATGGTTCAACCATGTTACTCTTGCTCCACTTAGTAGAAAAGAAACAGTCAATCTCAATCAACAAAATGCAGTTGATTTTTAAACTCTTAGATGCACAATGAAATCCAAGGCTGAAGTTCTATTATCCAACATGACTAGCAACAAAACCTTGGAGTAAGACAGGTAGCCAATTAACTACATTTCTATGCTCTCTAGAGTGATCAGACAAGAGCAATTAATTAAAAGCAGCTGAAAATGTCATTTACTTTTATTGAGACAAAGCTCACAATGGTCGACAAGAGACAGCAGCACTGGGAGCATAGGCAAATCAATGTTCATGTCTTTAAACACTGTTTTCTATTTATATTTCCGTCGCATTCACTAGTCTATTGGTTATGTTGAGCAATCAGTTGTAGGCCTACATTCTAACCTCAGAAGCACGCAGCTTAATAAAGCACACATCTTAATAAATCCATTACGGTGCTTTTTTTTTTTGAACTAGGCGCATCTGAAAAAAACCACTATTCCACGCATGGAATACATATTGTAGATGTAGCTGAAACAATACATTACATCCATCCTCACACTGGAATCTGATTCTTGGCCTATTGTTAAGTGGGAAATCTTTTACAATAACCCAAGTTATTAATCTAATGATGCAGAGACATAGTAATGTGACTTCTTTCTAAAGTCATGGGATGGATTCATTCAATTAAAATGACTTCCTTTCCCACCTCAATACTAAGAATTTGGACAACAGCTGTAAAGAATTTTAAGGGTTAGGATATATATTTAGATACAAGTCTGCAATTTGACAGGCTCCAGGAGTTTCTGATCTCCAGCAATTCAGCCTGCACTATTAATTTGTTAAACGCTAGCAGTGGTTATCTGCAGTAACTGGTTGTGAGCTTCACTTTGGCAACTAGAAGGATTAGAAACAAAGCTGCTGATAAAAGAATTCAGTATCAGATTCTTAGGTGGGGTGCATGACTTTCTGTCCAAGCATAGCACTACACACAATAAAAGCGATTAAGTGCTTGTTAGTGTGCAAAGTGTAGTAAGTGGCAGTATACTTCAAATACACAGAGCACCACATATTTTCAGTAAAACACCTGAGAGATTGTTACAGCTTGTAAATATGTAATGATGTTAAATTCAGTTTTACACATCTTGATGTGCAAGTTTGAATTTTACAACTTCAAAAGCTCACATTAACCTACATATTTATAACCTCACAATCTCATGTAATTTTTATATTAATTTACTAATCTAAGCAATTTACTAATCTAAGCAGCTACCACTTTACCACTGAATGCATCTGATGAAGTGAGCTGTAGCTCATGAAAGCTTATGCTCAAATAAATTTTAGTCTCTAAGGTGCCACAAGTACTCCTTTTCTTTTTGCGGATACAGACTAACACGGCTGCTACCCTGAAACCTGTCACTTTACCTTTAACTATCTGAGGCCCTTAAGTACTGTATTGCAGCATACACAGTCTTCCACAAGGGGGGGGGGGGGGGGGGAATCTTTATAATATACCAGAGGTGCACATCACTAGACGTTCACATTTGTGAAAGGTTTTTTCTTTCCCTAATGGTTTCGATTTTCAGCCAGTGTGATGGGATTTTTTCCACAGAGGACTGACTTTGTTGTAATGTACAGCATAACAGAAAGGAGTTACAGGCAATCACTTATTTTTGTATGCTTGTCTTTCAACCGTAAAGTTCTCTATATTTAAATGTCAATATTACATGTCAATATAAATGTCATCTCAAAGTCTTACAGTGACTGTCAGAACAAGAAATCTTAACAAGTTGTGTACGGAACATTTCTGGACTGGTAGAGGGTGGGCTTGATGATCTATAACTTATTATTCTAACTGCCTTGATTAAAAAAAATCTTGCCTCAATATACACATATTGACATAATTTCACAATCTTTTGGTCAAAATGTGATCTTCAATAGCTGCTCTGACTGAGATTAATGGGACAAAGTTAAGCATTAGGAAAGTGGACACAAAGAAAATTAAAATACTGATTATGTTCACAAGCAAGTTTTCAAACTCTGACTATTATTTCAACCATTTTCAAAACACTATGTGTTAAGGCTTAAACATCTCTATAAATCAGGTCACTTATTTAGTGCTTAGCTTTAACAGACCAAAATTTTCAAACATGGTTGAAGTCAACACTAAGGATTCATTTCACTTTGTTCATACATTCAAATTTCTACCATAATTTTATTTAACCTTCCACATAAAAGCACTCATGTTATTTCTTAACATATAAACAGCAGCATATACTGTATTGGGAATTTTTTTTTTTTTTAAAAAATCACTTTAAAAAGATCATTAGGAGGTCCTCCTGTCTTCTTGTTTAACTAATTAATTCTAGAAACTAAGTCTGGAGCAACAGGTTTTAGAGAACATCTGTTTGAATTACAATGACAAGGTACGTCCAGCTGCACTGGATAAGTGCATTTTTCAGACATACCTATTATGACCAGGAAAGGTACTTCTCCTATAAGACAGATCATTCACAAACAGGTTAACCAAGAGCGACAATGCATACCATTGAAAAACAAAGAATCATGCATCAGGCACATCATATTATTTGGTCAAGTCAGTGAAGGAAACATTCCAGGCTCTAAATCTGATCCTCAGTGTTAAATTCTCAAGTATCATTTCCTTCCCCACTCCACATGCACACACACTCAAGACACTACCAGCTAGTTCTGAGAGATCAGCAAGAGAGGGAGGAGAGAGGATGCGGCCAAATGTCAGAGTTTTGCTCTCATTCAGATTTCTGTAAATGGGAAATAAGTTTGTCCAAAAAGAAAAGAATATTTACTTTGTGGGAGCTAGCTGAGGTGCTCTTCTATTGAGGCTCAGAGGAAGCACAAAGCACCTGAAAGGCACATTACTCAGATATCTCAGACAGCAGTTAACTGTGGCTGGGTATTAGCATTGTAGGAATGGAAGAAGGCACTTCAGAGAGTTAACTTATGGCAGCTTCTTACTCTTTCATGTCCTGCAAATGCAGTTAGGGGGCAGAGCACCATCTACCCTACAAAAATAATACTAAAACATGGCTTATTCTTGCCTTTTGATTTGCTTGAGGGGGTAATCTTAACCCAGGTACACTCACAGGTCTTCACAGCATTTGAAAAACAACTACATAAATGAAGGGAAAATTTCTGCCTTATTTTTAACTGAGTTATTGATCTTTTATATTGACTATTTTTAGTTCCCAATTGGAGATTTTGCAATTTTCTCAATGATAATTTACTTATTATGTAACTTCCCTTTTGGGAAAAGTCTTCTGAATTATAATGTACACACGATAACCACCGCTAGACTCCAAATGGACAGTTTTGTACACATCAATATTTATATAGGCAGTGGTTTTATGAAACTTGCATTCTCTACTTATGAGCACAGATGAACAGTTACAAAGCATTTTCTATTTATTAGTATCTATGTGGTGCTTTGTATTTGTAGACATTAATTATTCCTAACAATATCCTAGGAGACAAGTAAGAATAATCCACATTTTACAGATGGGGAAACTGAGGCACAGCAAGAGTCAGCAATTTGGCCAATATTACACAGCAAATAAATGGCAAAAATGGGATTATAAGATCAGGAGATTCTGACTCCCACCCTGAAGCTCCATCCATCAGCTCACAATATTTCTCATCTTTAGATAACTTTAAATTGAGCATCAACTAGAAAACAAAAATTTATTCCTCTTCTCAACTCCCTTTCCCACTCAACTCTTCAAGAAAGTGTATTAAATTGCAAGTAGTTTGAATAGGCATTTCATTTGTTTAGTTTCATGCAGAAGGTGTATAAATTCAAGTAAAAACTTACCAGCCCTGTTCATTCTTATACTTGTAAGCAGCACCAAGAATATGACATAATGTACCTCCAGCTTTGAAATCCATGAAACACTTGGCCTAGAATCAGGAGACAGAAGTGTGAACACTGACCAAAAGTGACATCTTCAATGCTATGATAGCGAAGATACGCTTTGTATCATTAAATGTACACAACTCTGTACAGAACACAAAACCAGTGAACTCATAAATGTACCATTCCATTTTCATCTGGGGCTTACTTTATAAAGCTTTACTCTTCACTCACTTAAAAACATTCCAAGTAGTAAAAAAAACAAATACATATTCAAAATTAAGCAGTCTGATTGTAAACACACGGTGAGATCAGATGCATCCTAAATTTCATCTTAATCCATTCCACTCCTTTATGTTTCTTCTTCCCACAGATCGGGGGCTCAAAGGCCAACTCTGATATGTATTTTCGTAGGTACGTGAGAATCTATGTTCTACAGAATCACAGAAATGTAGGGCTAGAAGGGACCTTGAGCAAGTCATCAACTCCAGCCCACTGTGCTATGGCAGAAACAAGTAAACCTAGACCATCCCTGACAGGTGTTTGCCAAACTTCTTTTTAAAAAACAAAACAAACAAAAAAACCAACCAACCCTCCAGTGATAGGAATTCCACAGGCTCCCTTGGAAGCCTGTTCCAGAGCTTAACTACCCTTATAGTTAGAAAGTTTTTCCTAATATCTAATCTAAACCTCCCTTGCTGCAGATTAAGACCATTACTTCTTGTCCTATCTTCAGCGGACATGGAGAACAACTGATCGACATCTTCTTTATAACAGACCTTAACCTATTTGAAGACTTATCAGGTCCCACCCAGTCTTCTTTTTTCAAGACTAAACATCCCCAGTTTTTTTAGTCTGTCCTCACACATCTGGCTTTCTCAATCTTTTATCATTTTTGTTGCTCTCCTCTGGACTCCTTCCAATTTGTCCACATCTTTTCTAAAGCATGGCACACAGAATTGGAAACAGTACTCCAGCTGAGGCCTCACCAGCGCCAAGCTGAGTGGGACAATTATTTTCTGCGTCTGACATATGACACTCCTGTTAAAACCCCCTCAATCATATTAGCCTTTTTCAAAACAGCATTACACTGTTGACTCATTCAATGTGTGATCCACTCTAACCACCAGATCCTTTGCATCAGTACTACCACCTAGCCAGTTATTCCCCATTTTGTAGTTTTGCACTTCATTTTTCTTTCCTAAATGAAGTACTTTGCACTTGTTTTTATTGAATTTCATCTTGTTGAATTCACACCAATTATCCAATTTGACAAGGTTGTTTTTAAATCTAATCTTGTCCTCCATAGTGCTTGCAACCACCTCCCAGCCTAGTGTCATCTGCAATTTTATAAGCATATGTTCCACTTCATTACCCAAGCTATTAATGAAAAATATAGACTTGTACTGGACCCAGGGCGTCAATGACCCCTGTGGAACCCACTAGATACGCTCTCCTAGTTTGACAGCAAACTATAAATACTCTGAGAATGGTCTTTCAGCCAGTTGTGCACCCACCTTACAGTAATTTCATCTCAACCAAATTTCCCAAGTTTGCTTAAGAGAATGTCATGTAGGACTGTCGAAAGTCTTACTAAAAGGTATAACATTTACTGCTTTCCCCGATCCAGTATGGCTATTAAGGTCCATAACCCTCACGTTTCACTCCCCATCAGTACTTGGCATGGGCTGGGGAAGCTAATGATCCAACCAATGGAACAAATTTAGTAATGAATCCTGGTCACATGCCACCTGAGGCACGTTGCACATATGTTAAGAAGAAAACCATATCGAAAAAGGAAATTAGGTCAGTCTGACATGATTTGTTTTTGACAAATTCATGCTGGTAAATCCTTAGAACCCTATTATCCTCCAGGTGCTTACAAATTGATAGTTTAATAATTTGTTCTAGTATCTTTCCCAGTATGTAAGTTAGGCTGACTGGTCTATAATACCACAGGTCCTCTTTGTTCCCCTTTTTAAAGATAGGTACTATGTCTGCCATTCTCCTGTTTTCTGGGACCTTCTCAGAAATAACTGCTAATAGTTCCAAGATTGCTTAAGCCAGTTCCTCAAGTACCCCAGGATGAATTTCATCAGGGCCTGCTGACTTGAATACATCTAAATATTCTTTAGCCTTTCTTTCCCTATTTTGGCTTCTATTTCTTCCCCCTCGTTGTTAACACTGTGGTTTTGAGTATCTGGTCACCATTAACCTTTTTAGGGACACCTTGAAACAAAATAGTCATTAAACACCTCAATTTTCTTGATATCAGTTATTAGATCTTCTTCCCTGCAAAGCAGAGGTCCTATACTTTCCTTTATCTCTCTCTTGCACCTAATATATTTAAAGAACCACTTACTGTCTTTTATGTCCCTTACAAGATGTAACTCATTTTGTGCCTTAGCCTTCCTGATTTTGTTCCTACATTACTCCTGGGGGGATTCTGTACCAAAAAAATTAAAAATTCTACAGATTTTATTTGTCAAAATAATGCAATACAATCATACCAGTTTCAATTGTTTTGGTAAGTTATTTAAACTACAATACAGAAAAAAGTCACAATAACTATTCAGCATTTCCTAAACACATGAAAGTTAAGTTGCAAATACTTGGTAACTAATACCCTGCATTCCACTTATAATCCTGGATTTTCATTTAAATTACATTGCAGAACACCAAACAGGAAAAAAAAAAAGTAGAATATCATTTTAAATTGCTCAGACTTTCACACATGCAAGTCATACAGTTTTGCTAATCATTGTCCTGGACCTAGATGGGTACTTTGGGAAGTGCTTGGTTCTAACATTGTCCTAATGTTTTATTGACTGCTTGGTAAATGTTTTATTTACCCTCAAAAGTCTTTTTTTTTTCCCCAATGGGTAAGTAAAAATCTAATCCTATTGTACCTTTTTTTGGGGTGGGCTATGACATAGCCTCAGAGGTCTGGTACACCCCATCACAGATTCCTTTTTGATGTTCAGGTCATTAAAGAGCTCCTTATGGAGCCATAGTGGCCCCTTTCCATTCTTCATCTCAGGATAGTTTGCAGTTGTGTGTATAATACTGTCTGCTTGAAAAACTACCAGATGTCCTGAACGACTTTTTCCTTTAGATTTTCTTCCCACTGGGCCTTACCTACCAGTTCTCTGAGTTTGTTAAAATCTGTTTCTTTTTTTTTTTTTTTTTTTTTTTTTTTTTAAGTCAATTGTCCTTATTCTGTGCTCTCACTTCTTCCTTTCCTTAGGATCATGAAATCTATAATTTCATGACCACTTTCTCCCAAATTGCCTTCCACCTTCAGATTCGCTACCAATTCCTCCATGTTTGTCAGAATCAAGTCTAAAATAGCTATCCCTCTGATTACTTCCTGCACTTTTTGTAACAAAACATTGTCCTCAATACATTCCAAGAACTTACTGGAAATGTTATGTTTTGCAGTATTACTTTTTCAACAGCTGCCTGGGTAGTTAAACTCTTCCATTACTACCAGGTCTTGGGGTTTGGATACCTCCGTTATTTGTTCTAGAAACGCCTCATCCACTGCCTCTTCCTGATTTGATGGTGCATAGTAGACCTCTACCATGACATCACCCCTATTTTTTAACCCTTTTATCTTTACCCAGAGATTCTCAACTGGTCTGCCTCCCACTTCCTTCTGGATCTCAGAACAAGTGCATATATTCTTGATGTATAATGCAGCACTCTTCCCCAAGCCACCTGGAACAGGATTCATACATACTGTAGAACATAATGTATCAGAGGTGGCCACTGAGCCCCAATCTATGAAAAATAGAAACAGAGGAGTGGAATGGATTAAAGAGATAAAGAAGAATCTCAGTATTTGTTTTAAAAAGGAAGTTTCCAGCTGTCTTCCTAATGAAGATATCCTTGAAAAACAGAGATATAAACCAATCAGCTGGGCTCCACTTCTGCAGCAGGAAGATTGCATGGGGCTGGTCCTGAAGATCCCTTTCCGTGTAAAAGTTTTTGTAACAAAAACCAAAAAATGTTTATTTTGTGAGGACCAGCAAAAATTTTTTTTGCAGACTTACTGCTAAATGCATCTCAGATTGATTTATTTATTACAGTACCTGAAGCGTACAAGGCACCATTTCACTTCAACCAATCAAGGGGTATACCATACCACACATTCCAGAATTGAGAGCAGAACATCAGCTGGAGATTTAAAGGGTCCATTAGGTCTCATTTAGTCTCTCTCTAAGGGGTCAATATAGGATTGCTTTCTAGAGTATGGATAAAATAGCGGAGAGGACTCTATAGTTTTAAATTGGAGAGCATGCTTCAGATTTTAACATTCTTTTCCAGGATCACTAGTCAGGATATTTGTAAGTTTAGAGCTGGCTGTAAAATTGCACAATATTTCCATTGAAAATCCATTTTCAACAAGATTTGGCAGGAAGAGTTCTCAGGTAAAGGATGCAATTACTGGGGAAGTCGAGGGAGGAAAAGAGAGAGAGAGAGAGAGAGAGAGCGCGCGCGCGCCCCCCAGATCCAGGATGTTCCCATAAGCCAAGGGAAATCTGTTGATTATATGAAGCTATAACCACAACTGCATATGTGGCAAGAACTAATTTTAACCATGCAATGTACTAATCCATTTTTTGCTCCTAGAAAGTAGAAATCTTTTGATTATCAATTTAACATGTTATAGTAGGAACAAGTTTAAGAGACATCACATGATTCTACATTCCAAGCCTCTGGAAACACCATACATAGGAATGTGAGGTAAATAAAAAGCTTAAATGTACAGTTCAATCACATACTGTTTAAATCAGAAAGGTGTTTGAGTCTTAGAAACCTGCACTAAAGCAAAGAAATACATGTATCAAAGTTATATTCTACTTTCTTTTAAAAATACACTTCATTTGAATCCTTTTTAAAAAAAAAAACCTATAGAACTCTAGAGCAACAGTTTGTGACACCATCCAGCTTGAACAATACAACCTACATTATTCATGACCTTTGAGTTACGCAGCAGCTCTACTCCATGGTGGGTGGGTGTGTGAGACAGAGAGAGAAAGAAATCTAGACTTGAGTTATTCAGACCCTAAGAGTGTCTGCTTGCAAAGTGGGTTCTTTTCCAAGGTATGAAATGGTAAATCTGCTACAGAGTTTCTTGGATGAAACACACTACCTAAGTCCAAAGTAGATTTAGCTTCAGCCATTACAAGTGCCCTTTATATTCCTCCAGATGATTATGATTTTGCAATTCAGTTTTCCTATTTTTAAAAATTATTTTTCCTCTCCCATTTCAGTGTGTGAGGCCAGCACAGAGAAGAAACTAACTATATAAAAGCAACAGTGAAATTGTCCAAACAAGTGCACTTTGTAAACCAACTGGAAAAAATAAAGATTTTCCTTATAATCTTTCAGTGACAGTAATGGGGGGCATGGATGAGTGTTCCTATCGCACTCCCCATCAGTATCTGGCCCAAGCCAGGGAAGCTAATGATCCGACCAGCGGATCAAATTTGGTGATGAATCCTGGTCACATGCCAACTGAGACACGCTGCGCATACGCTAAGAAAAAGTGACAGTAATATTAAAGTGCTATTTGCAATACTATCAGGGAAAACAATGTCTGGGCAGATGAGTGATTTTTAAATTGATTGTATCCATTTAATAGTGTCTAATTAAAACATAGCCACAATTATGAGGAATAAACTGTGAAATCTGGTAAAAAATTTTTGACCAAAGTTGAAAGTTATAAAGCTATCAGTATTGCTGATAAAGATCAAATCCAAGTTATGGTAAAATATTTCCAGATTTGACCCTACAAAAATTACTATGCCATCTGAAAATTAAAACCACTCCTCACTTTCAAATGAGCTACTGAATATTGAAATGGCAGGATGTTTTAAGCTTAAAGCTTGTTTCACAAGACAGGAGGACCAAGCTGTTCGCTCATCTGCATTAAGCATTGACAGTGACTGTAGAACAGCCACAGATCTACCTTCTCAGCTGGAACTGTGCCACTGTGTCATTTGGCAACAAAAATATTGGATGAACAAGAATGAAGTATACTGCTATAATGGCAGTCGCTCTTGGCATTCAAATACTCACAGGAAGTTTGGTGAAGGCAGGATTGGTGACATGTTTCCCAAAGGCATCTTCCTGGAACTGCAGCAGCTGCACCACCAGCCCAGCCAATGTTTTATTGGTCGGAGCATCTGCCTGAACATACTGAAAGACACAAACACATACTTACTGGAGATGGGGGAGAACGACAGTACAATTCCTTTGGCAATTCAAAGACCAATTCCAGCAAGCTTCAGGGCACCTTTTTTTTTTTTTTTTTTTGCGCTAGCTTTTAGACTCATAATCTTTAAAATACATAAACAAAACTCAGTTTTAGTTCTCAGGAACTATGCTTTCAATCCCAAATAAACCACACTGCCATAAACCACGAGAGGGGATATGGTATGTATTTCTGTAATACAGCTCATCATCAGCAAACAGTGGACATTAGTCTATTTTTGGCTTTTCATTATTGGTTAGTTTTTAGAATCATGGATTTTACGTTCTTTAACAGTCATTTAATTGTATGAAATGCAGCTATGTTAGAATGGTCATTATAGTCAGCCACATTTACAAAATCTTTTTTTTTCCTGCTTATTTAATGTATTGCTTTAGACTGATTCATGATAACCTGTACTTTAATATCTAGTCTAAGATTTGGCAAATATCTGTGGATCGTTATTAATTCACTGGATTCAATATTCTTCAGAAAAGGATTAAATACTTAATTAGAGATAGAAATCAGATTGAGTTCTAATGCTAATTCCAGCCCTCAGATATATACAACTCACTAGGAAAACACTGTCTTCTCTCTCGCAAAAGAATTACCCTGTGTATTCCACATTAATTCACTAACCTTTAGTGTATTCATGCACAATCAGGAAAAATATACCCAGAAGACCAAATTTCTGCAATTTTGCAACAATCTACAATCAGGTACTTTTTCTCCAGGATATATTTATTTCCCCAGGCACAGTACCTCAGTGTATGACCAGTTCATACATAATCTGAGAGGCTGTTAGTTGGTCAGTAAACAGACTAACCATTGAGCCATTTACCTGGTGAACAACTAATATAATAGCCAACCAGAATGCCTTATATCTTCCACTGTTTCTGTCTAGCCAGACTCCTATATATACTTCTCGTGGAATTCTGTGCCAAAAAATTAAAAATTCTGCACACAGTATTTTAAAATTCTGCATATTTATTATATTTGTCAAAAATAACACAATATAATCACACAAATTTCAATTATTTTTGGTCATTTATTTCAAAAGACCTGTTATCAAGAATGTCTTTAACGATACAGACAACAAAAAAGATTCAGGAAATGTTTTTTGACAAATAGATTCCTTACTAGGCATATTAATCCAGAACTCCGAGTACTAATTCATTTAAACTACAATATAGAACCATATTTCCCACACCCCTCAGAAGCAGTGCAAAGGCTTGGGGTGGTCACGGGTAACGAACTTGGGAGGGTTGTTGGGTATGGGTGGGAAAAGTATGGAAGAGGGTTATTTTGGGGGGGAGAGAGGGGACAGATTGTTAGGGAGCTTTCCCCATGCAGACCCTGGCTGACTCTTAGCCTCTCCCATTTAGTCAGGCACATCTGCCTGTCCCCATGTTCCTGCACCCCCATGTGTCTTTGCACCCCGTACATGTGCCCCTCCACCCCCATTCAGACACCTACTCCCCACATCCCCATGTGGCTCTGCACCCCCTTCTCATGTCCCTATGAGGCTCTGTACCCCCTCCCCCTGTCCCCATGTGTCTGTACCCCCACCCAGCCATCCCTTGTCCCTATGTAGCTCTGCACCTCCTCCCACACCACCATGTGGCCCTGCACCTCCCTCCCTCTGTGGCTCTGTGCCTCTACTCCCATTCAGCCCCTGCCCCAGTCTGTCCTCCCTCACTAGCCCTTGAGCCCCTGTCTGACCCTCCACCCCCAGCACCCCACGCTGTCTGTCTCCCCATGGCCCCCGTCTCCTAACCTGGCCCACTGTTAAGAAAACAGGCTCTCTCTCTTCCCTAGCTGGCAGGGAGCTGCTGCTTTGTTCTATCGCCACAGCGCCCTCTGGTGGGCAAAACGTGGATCTGCAGCAACATTTTGGCAGAAGCTTTTTTCTGCACAAAAAATTAAAAATATGCGGGGCTCATTAATTATGCACATGCGCAGTAGCACAGAATTCCCCCAGGAGTGTATATATAGAGTACCTTGAGAAGTTCATGAAGCCAGAATAGTTACATAACAATCAGAACTCCTACAAATATTTCTATTTTTTGTTAAACCATTCTGTTACATACATCAGGCGCTGGTCATTTCAATTTAGCCTGTTAAATAATCAAATAAAACCCTTTAAGCCAGTTACTAAAGTAGCATGTAAGAAGTGATGGATACTGTAAAGGGTATGCAAAAAGAAAAGTAGTACTTGCGGCACCTTAGAGACTAACAAATTTATTTTAGCATAAGCTTTCGTGAGCTGTAGCTAACGAAAGCTTATGCTCAAATAAATGTGTTAGTCTCTAAAGTGCCACAAGTACTACTTTTCTTTTTGCAAATACAGACTAACACGGCTGCTTCTCTGAAACCTGTAAAGGGTATGGGTTTCTCACCATGAGACTTCAATAACTAAATACTTAAACTTGTAAATGACTTAGTACAGTAACTCCTCGCTTAACGCTGTAGTTATGTTCCTGAAAAATGCGACTTTAAGCGAAATGATGTTAAGTGAATCCAATTTCCCCATAAGAATTAATGTAAATGGGGGGGTTAGGTTCCAGGGAAAAGTTTTTCACGAGACAAAAGACTATATTTCTGGCGAAAAAAATGTGTGTGTAAAAACACACACACACAGAGTATAAGTTTTAAACAAACAGTTTAATACTGTACACAGCAATGATGATTGTGAAGCTTGGCTGAGGTGGTGAAGTTAGAGGGTGGAATCCCAGGGAATGCCTTACTGCTAAATGATGAACTAGCACTCGGTTAACACATTGTTGTTAATGTGGCTCACGCTCTACAAGCGGCATGAATGGAGGGAGGGGAGACAGCATGGCAGACAGAGACACACACCCTCTGTGTGGGAGAGAGAGATGTGCATTGCCCCTTTAAGTATGCTGACACCATTCTAAGTACATTGCCTTTAAAAAGCTCTCTCCATCCAAAGCCCTGTCCCGTCCCCACCCTGCTCTATATGGAGAAGGGGTAAGCGGGGGACAGGAGTAGGGGGGAGACGGACACCCTGACATTACCCCATCTCTTCTCCCCTCCCCTGCACAGCAAGCAGGAGGCTCCTGGGAGCAGCTCCAAGGCAGAAGGCAGGAGTAGCACATGGCAGTGGGGGGGGGGGGGGGGGGGGGGGAAAGGACAGCTGAACTGCCAGTAATTGATAGCCTGCTGGGCAGCTGCTGCACAGGGAACTTAGGGGAGCAGGGAGCTGGTAAGGGAGCTGATGGAGGGGCTGCTGGTCCACCCTGGTTCCAAGCCCCCACCAGCTAGCTGCAACGGGCTGCTCTTCCTGCAAGCAGTGGACAAAGCAGGTGGCTGCCAAACGTTATAAGGGAGCATTGCACAACTTTAAATGAGCACGTTCCCTAACTGATCAGCAATGTAACAACGACACAACGTTAACTGGGACGACTTTAAGTGAGGAGTTGCTGTACTAGCTGTAGAAGCAAGGCTGACAATATCTGGAGAATGAAGTTTTAATGATTCAAAGAATACGAACGACACATGGCAGCACAAGATTCCCCAAGTTGCCTCACTTGTGTGTGTGTGTCAAGGACACAAAAAGGGCAGATGGTTTTCAACCTGTTCAATTATTCAATTCTCTGCCAAAAGGGGAGACATTTGTGGTAATTTTGTAATGTGGATAGCGTCCCACTATAAACTAGAAAGGTCACCAAACCATTTCATACAGGCCACCATAGAGCGCTCTCTCCTAATTTGGGCTGGATTCTATCAGGTGACCTAAAAGAAGGCAGCTTTGTCTGTTAACTACTCTATTTTCTGGAAGTTTTAAGACTTATTTAACCAAGAAGGAAAGCACTTCATAACATTCATACAGTGCTGTAAGCGTATATGGCTGTAAAAGAGGTGACAAAGGTGACAAACTGCTGCTCCTACAGTTTAGGGCTTAAAAACAAAAACTCAATTAGTGTTACTGAATCTCTTCATTTTACAACTGTTTAGATGAACAAACAGGGTTGTGCTGAATCACCAACAAAAACCCTGCAATTCCCAGAAAACTGAGCCAACCGTGCACAACAAGTCATCACTCTACCTTGTCCGATTTCACATAACATTTTGAACTTTCAGTTTAAATAGTATTCTTCAACAAGTATCAACCAGATTGCATAGGAAAAAGTGCAGTTAAAATGCGCATTACTAAGCTACAAAGTTAACTTGTACAGTAGTTAGTGTATGGAACTGACAGCATGGGAAGTCAAGTGTCAGATGTTATAATCTTGTTTCCATTCTATTTTAATAGAAGTTTCGGAAGACAAAATATTTATTTAACAAGAACAGCATGTGCACACATGTTCAAGAAGCAAAGCTGGCAGGTCTAATTTTAGGTCTACCAGCCTCAATAGCACCTAAGTGGAGTAGCTTACCTGTGCTTATCATTACATCTGTTAGAACATATCCTCTCACCCTCAAAAGCAGTACGTAATCTGCGCATGCCAAGAAGAAAAATACTACCATTTCCAAAAAGGCTATTTTGTGGATGATCTTCATCCTGTCTAAAGGAACTTCCTTTATATAAAAGTGTTATTCAATAACAGGACAACCTTAGTGACCATGAAAACCCATTTCACAAGGCAGATCCATTCTGCCATCTCTGGCTCTTGCGTCATTGCAGTTTGACAGCATCTCAAACCAGTTTTATTACTGTTTAATTTCCCTGAAATATGTAATTTAAAATGGTTTGAATACTTTTTTAAACTTTATATAGTGCATTAAGTTTAAAGCACCGTAAAAAGTGAGCCAACCCTTAAAATTTCTAAAAATAGGTAAGTATGAAGTGCTTCTTGTACAGATAGACATTCTCTTCTGTGCTTCAGTTTTTCTGTGTCTAAGGCCACATTAAGAGTCAGTAACCAAAGTAGGATTAGAACTCTAAACATTTTGACTCCACAATCCATGCTCATTCCTTCAGATCATATTGCTTACCAGCACTCAAAACAAGTTGCATTTTTTTTTTTTTTGTTTCTGAAGCTTTCTTCAGCCTACTGTAACAAAACTTAGAAACTTAAAGAGCACAAAATGTAACCTCACTCCAGAATACCAATATTTAGAAAAAATAAAATATTCTTAACCTGGATTATTATATATATTTTAGCTGCTACTTTAGTTAGAATTCCAGTCCCCCCGCTCCCCCTCAGGAAAATGCACCTGGGGGTTTGGATATATTTTGAAGATACATTTTTTTCACTCTTATTTCTTAATAGAGATTTGTGAATCCCACTCCCACCTCACACAGAGTCAAGTTAAACTTGAGGGCTGTCAAGTTGTTGGAAAAGGAAATAATCAGAAATAGAATATAGGAGTCCTAATGCTGTCTCAGATTTGCTGTGTTACCTTGAACATGGACATATCATTTAACCTCTGTGCCTCCATTTCCCCCTCTACAATAAGAGGATAGAACACTTTGCTACATCAAAGGAAAAACTTTGAAGGGTCCTCTCATTCACTATCTGAAAAAGCTGTGCAAGAGGGCCTTGCTATGGGCTTTTGCCAGCAATATTAATCCAACCAGATTCTTATTTGCCAGCTGATTCATAGTTGATTTTTTGGGGAAGGAGACAGCAGTGAAGCTTACAAGAATCATTCATATTACTTTCACCCATAATGAGCAGAGGCAGCGTATGAGCCTGCAGAGAAGGAAACACAATAAAAAGTTTTAGAGTAAGCTGCCCTAGGGCAAGGTCTATGCCTTCTTGTGTGTTTGTAAACTCACCCAGCAGACTGTTGGCACTACAGGAAACAATATAAGACACATGCAGAAATAACACTAAAATGTCAGATTTGGATACAAAAGCAACCCAACTTTAAGGCCACCACCATCCTTAAATAACTCAACTGTATGTTGTAGCACTTTCACACAAAAGACCACCACTTTCCTGACAATTAATCATAGCTAGACTCAATGATTTGAGCTAAAAGCAGAACAGCAACAACAATACTAGATTTGTATCTTTAGCTCCTTTAAAAAAAAAAATTGATTTTCAGATTAGCTCAAAGGAAATTAGCAGAGAAACACTTGCTAATTTAAGGTTTCAGAGTAACATCCGTGTTAGTCTGTGTTCGCAAAAAGAAAAGGAGTACTCGTGGCACCTTAGAGACTAACCAAATAAATTGGTTAGTCTCTAAGGTGCCACAAGTACTCCTTTTCTTTTTGCTAATTTAATGTTCCAATGGTACTGATAAGAGACTATGAAACGAATATGGAGATGACAAGTTTTTCCAACCCAGATACTAGTAGCTAATGTGAAACAAGTTGGTCTCAGTCTACAGGTACATGTCACAAACCACTAAAATTAACACTTTAACAGCTGCCAAGGACTGAAACAACATGCGACATCCCTCCAGGTCAGGGTTGAGGCATGTTAACAGAACTGTGTGGGGGAAGCTGGCACTGCTGATGTCTGTGCTCTAACTTTTGTGCCTACATAGCAGATTTTCAGCACCACTGCCATCAAGCCACTGTTTCAACCAGCACAGAGGCCCCTTATTTAAAATTAAAAGGAAAAACAGAAACCTTGTTTTAGTAAACAAAACTAGTCTATTGCAGTAGTAAAAATTAGACCAATTTGAAAAACAAAATTTTGTGGCTCAGATCACTTCACTATTCAGTCAGAATCCCAAATCATACCCACTAAACACACTCAAAAGACAGCCAATCCTCATGTTGCTTGCATTCTGAGGCAGCACACCAGCTGTTTACCCATTTGTTTTTATTGCAGATCTCCACCATACCATCTGTCAGTGCTTTTTGTAGCCACCAGAAGCACTGAGCACCCGCAGACTGCAGCTAGACTTGGAGGTGCTTAACATTCCTGAAAATCATGCCCAGGGACTACGTCTTTGGTCTGAAATCAACACGAAATTCGATTACGACAAGTACAAAGTACTTTACTCAGGGAAGAAAAAAATCAAATGCACAACTACAAAATGGAGAATAATTGGCTAGGTAGTAGTACTGCTGACAAGGATCTGGGGATTATAGTGGATCACAAATTTAATATGAGCCAACCATGTGATGCAGCTATGAAAAAAGGCTAATATTGTGGGGTGTATTAGCAGGAGTCTTGTATGTAAGACACAAGAGGTAACTGTCTTGCTCTTACTGCCACTGGTGAGGCCTGAGCTGGAGTACTGTGTCCAGTTCTAGCTGCTACACTTTACGAAAGATGTGGACAAATTGGAGAGTCCACAGGAGAACTACAAAGATTAGGTCAGGTTTTATAAACCTTTTCTATAAGGAAAGGTTAGGAAACTGGGCATGTTCAGTCTTGAGAAAAGACAACTGAGGGAGGGACCTGATAGTCTTCAAATTATTAACAGCTATCACAAAGGATGACAGTGATCAATTGTTCTTCATATCCACTGAAGGTAGGACAATAAGTAACAGGCTTTATCAGCAGCATGGGAGATTTCGGGTATGTCTTCACTACCAAAATTAAAGCGCTAGCGCTTTAATGTGGCTGCGTAGTCGCAGCTCCAGTGCTGGGAGAGAGCTCTCCCAGAGGTGTAAAAACCACCCCCATGAGGGGAGTGGCTTCCAGCGCTGTAGCACTGTCTACACTGCCACTTTACAGTGCTGAAACTTGCATCATGCAGGGGTGTGTTTTTTCACACCTCTAAGCGAGAAAGTTCACTGCTGTAAAGCAGCAGTATAGACAAGGCCCTAGGTTAGATATTAGGAAAAACTAACTATACGGGTACTTAAGCTCCAAAATAGGCTTCCAAGAGAAGTTGTGGAATACCTCATCATTGGAGGTTTTTAAGAACAGGTTAGACAAATACCAGCCAAGGATAGTCTAGGTATATTTGGCTCTGCCTCAGCACAGAAGGATGGACTAGATGACTTCTCTAGCTCTCTTCCAGCCACAGTTATGTGAGTCTATAATCTTTAATGCCAAAGCTATTTGTTGATCTCTTTAGCATAAAAAGTGTTGGATGTTAAATGAAGAAAATGTGTGCTGGAAATTAAAGACCACCCAAAATGTTAAGAAAATATTTCCAGTAGAACTATAAATGGCACAGCATAAAGTAGAGAGGTATTTTAATAGAAAACAATTAGTTGTGTAATCATTAATATAACATGATGCTAGTTGCTGTACATGCACATCAGGGCCTGATAAGTGGAGCCTCTGATCATTAGTGAACTATAAATAAACTATATTAAATAATTTACTCAACTTCTCATAGTTTGAATTAGATTTCTGTGTAAAATAGTATTTTATCCGGTATCTGTCCCACATTATGTGCATTAGGTCAAAGAATATCTCAGTCCTGACCAGAAAAGGATTTAACACTCCAAACACAATTGACTAGGCCTTCAAAGAACCCCACAATACAAAGCGTTGGGATCAAACTCATTCAGAGGAGAGGTCTGAATTCCATTTTTTATTATGGTCAAAGGGTGGGAGTAGAAATGTAAGACTCCCTACTACTTTCAATCGACAGCATAACTCCCAGTTATGTCAATAGATTTGCACACAGATCGTGAATAAAATTGTTTTTGTAGTCACTGAACTTTTAGAGTGCCTTGCTATCAATTCAATATCACTAACAGTATCACTGTTTTAACTAGCAATTTTACTTGACTTATGGCTCAATTGTTCACATTAATTCATCTACCAAACTTGGTCAATGGAAAAATAAGGTGACCACTATATCTGCTTTTTGTTTCTCTTCCTTCCCCATCCTTCTTTCTTGATTTCTCTTCCTCTTTCCTGTATTTATGTGCACCTTCTATTCTTCCCTTTGGATTTCTTTCACTACAGCAACTCCCAATTCCCACCCTCCTTCCGTGGACTTCATTCCCATGCCCTTCCTCCATGTATCCCACTGAAATGATCAACAATTAAAGAGCTATTTTTGATGTTAGCGTCATCATTGGTCTTTAGCACTGATATCCTAATGAGATTAATAAAGGGTGAGGGAATTCACCCTTAGAGTTAGTTTCAGGTTGTCTGCAGACTCAGGAAGACAACACTGCACTGATTTACATTTGATTCAGTTGGAAAATTACCTGCGTAATCGAAAGCCAGAAACTTAATTCTTCTTTAAAAAGCCTGGATTCTTCAGTTTCCATGTGTCATGCAGGCCACAAATTTTTCAACCAGACAAACTGTTCAATTTATTAAAGACACTATCCTGCACCAGTTGAAGTCAATGGAAGTTTTCGCATTAATACAGTAAGACTAAAATAGTTCACTATAAAAACTGTAACCTGTGAAAACTGCTATTAGTCTTATTAATAGAAAGATGATAAACATTTACATCTGATGCTCTAGTTTTACTAATATTTAAAAACATTTGACTATATAAATTCCTTTGTTTGCCAAAATGGAGAAGCAGTTTTTAATCCCCCCCTCCCCAGTTTTTAAAAAGACTATTCACCTCTCTTTTATAGAGGTCTTAAAAAATTCACTTGCCAAGAATGATTAGATATCATTTCAAGGCAAGTCCTATCAACTTTGCAGAATCTAAATTTTCATGTAAGAAAAATATTAAGTGTCTGGCCATTATGGTTAAAATTACCTTCGCATTTAACCAATGAATTGCTGTCTTAAGCCTACACTATGATGGATACAATGCCTCTCCTGACGCTAAGAGCTTTAACAAGCTACAACAGAGTGAAAAAGTTCTTGCCAGTTTTCACAGCTACAATCCAGAATCCTATATGCAGCAGTGAAATTAACAAGAACTGAGTTAACATCACTCTGATACCCTTCCTTGAGGAAAGGTCTGAACAGCAAGAGGGCAGGTACTGATTCTATTCCCCAGGAAGGAGGACTCAAACTGAGGCTAGAAGAGTGGTAAAGCAGTGGATAAACAATCTTCTCTCACATTAGCCAGGGACTCTGGGATGGAAATCTTGGGAAACGGAGTAAAAGAACACTCCTTTCTTCTAGGACCCAGAAATATTGGAGGAACCTCATGCTTATAGAAACCAATTAGGCTTCAGGTTGATATAAACGATGGAGCCCCACCATAGTCCAGGAACTATATTTGAGGTCGGGAAGGAATTTTCCTCCAGGGCAGATTGGAAGAGGCCCTGGAGGTTTTTCGCCTTCCTCTGTAGCATGGGGCACGGGTCACTTGCTGGAGGATTCTCTGCTCCTTGAAGTCTTTAAACCACGATTTGAGGACTTCAATAGCTCAGACATAGGTGAGAGGTTTTTTGCAGGAGTGGGTGGGTGAGATTCTATGGCCTGCATTGTGCAGGTGTTCAGACTAGATGATCAAAATGGTCCCTTCTCACCTTAATATCTATGAATCTATGAAACAGCAGGTTTTCTAACCCCCCCTCTCTCAGCAGCTTAGGTGAAGGATGGGGAAATATCTAGCTTCCCATCTGCGTTTTGCTCCAGATAATGCTCCTCAACTTTCATCTAGGACTTTGGCTAGAAGGCTTAGCCTTCTGGTACTAAGTATTTGGTAAGACTTCAAAGGCCCACATGAATTGTGGAATGGGAAGATGGAGAAGTTGATGGGATAAACCAGAGAAATACAATATGGAGAGACTTAAAAAGAAAATAAGGTAGAGAAAACAATGAATGGAAATACATGGGCTGAAAGAAAAAAGACACTGAATAAGATAATGCAGGACATGTGATAACTTTACATGCTATTACAGGAAAAGACATGGAGTGAACAAGGAAAGGGAAAGGTATAACAAAAACAAGAGATATATAATTAAGTTTTTAAAGCTTTAATAAATAAGAATTTGATTAGCATGTTTTAAATTCAGTTTAGGAAGTACTTTTATTTAAATTGCAGGAGTCGTGGCTTTGAGAGAGTATTGGCCACACAAGTATATAATCAGAAAGCTGCACTGGAGTTACAAATCAGTTTAAAAACAATTTTGTTAAACCAGAGCAAAACACTGTGCAGACAATCTTATTTTGATTTAAAAGTGGGTTATTTTGGTTTAGCTTAAATCTATGAGGAAACTATTTCACCCAAATCAATATGAGCCATTCAAACTGAAATAAAACTGTACATAAAGGGTTTTGCTGGCTTAAATATACTGACTTAAAAAAATCATTAGCTAAACCAGTGCAAGTTTGCATGCAGATGAAGCCACAGTCCTCAGAAAAATGGTCATTGGGTAAATTTTTCAATTCTTGTTCTTTTATATTTAGACAATGGAGCCCTGAACTTAATAAGGTTATAGAAATGACGGCTGGTCCAGATAGGTTATTAGCCTGGGACTCAGGAGACTTGGGTTTAATTCCCTACTCTACCATAGACTTTCTACAAGGTCTTAGGCAAGTCATTCTCTGAAAGTCAGTCGTCATCTGTAAAATGGGATAACAGCACTTCACCACCTTCTAGCTCATAAGAGTGTTTGAAGATAAACAGATTGCACTCAGATACTGCAGTAAGGCACAAGCTGTACAAGTACTTAAGCTAAAGAGCATCAGCAACCCAGTTTTAAATAAAAGTTAACTTAAAACTCCACAGTTTCTCTCCATTATATTATAATCATGCTCAGCATGATTGGCGCCTCATTGTGCTGGTGCTATACATGTCACAGAGTTTACAGTCCAGTACACATTATATATTCCCACAGCTGCACACAAAGAAACTACAGTTAAGACCAAGATCAAGAGAGCTCCCTATAAGTTGTGTAACCGGTGAAAACTAGGTTCAACCTGATGTTTAAGACTTCTCTTCAGCGTCGATTTAGACAGGCTGAAGCTGAGAGAAAAGCAGAGGGCTAGGACTGGCGAAGCCACCACAGCCTGGGGAGGGGAGCGGAGCGGGATGCCCCGGGGCGAGCGACCGTTGCAGAGTAACATAACCAGCCCGCTGGCCGGTAAGCCGGGCCCGCTGAACCCCCAGCCCGCCGAGGGCCGGGATCCCGCTCCCACCGCCCAAAGGAGCGGCTGGCCCTTTGTTACCGCTCCCAGACTACCTGGGGCGCTTCGGCCCTCGGGGCTGGCGGCGGGCCGCCCCTTCCTGTAGCGCTTCCCCGGGCCCCCCGTCTCCGCGCGGGCCAGGCCGCCCCCTCCTGTAGCGCTTCCCTAGACCCCCCCCTGCCACCCCGGCTCCCTCAGCTCCTCGGGGCCGGTCTGTCCCTTCCTGTAGCGCTTCCCCGGGCCCCCCCGCCTCCGCGCGGGCCAGGCCGCCCCCTCCTGTAGCGCTTCTCTAGACCCCCCCCCCCCGCTCCCTCAGCTCCTTGGGGCCAGGCTGTCCTTTCCTATAGCGCTTCCCCGGCCCCCCCCGCCTCCGCGCGGGCCAGGCCGCCCCCTCCTGGAGCGCTTCCCTAGATCCCCCCCCACCACCCCGGCTCCCTCAGCTCCACGGGGCCGGGCTGTCCCTTCCTGTAGCGCTTCCCCGGCCCCCCCCCGCCTCCGCGCGGGCCAGGCCGCCCCCTCCTGGAGCGCTTCCCTAGATCCCCCCCCACCACCCCGGCTCCCTCAGCTCCACGGGGCCGGGCTGTCCCTTCCTGTAGCGCTTCCCTAGACCTCCCCCCTCCTCCCACCCCGGCTCCCTCAGTTCCTCGGGGCCGGGCTGTCCCTTCCTGTAGCACTCCCGCGGGCCGGCCCTTGCTATAGCGCTTCCCTCGACCCCCCCCGCGGGCTGGGCCTTCCCATAGCGCTTCCCTAGGCCCTCCGCGGGCCAGGCCGCCCCCTCCTGGAGCGCTTCCCTAGACTCCCCCCCCCCACCACCAGCCCCTCAGCGCCCCAGTCCCCGCGGGCCGGGCCGCACCTTCTTGTAGTGCTTCCCCAGCCAGACCCGCACCGCGTCCAGCTGGGACACCGTCTCCGGGCTCTCCCAGAACTTGCCCGTGGGGCCGCCGTCCTTCCGCCGCGACACGGACAGGGCCGCCAGCCCCGCCGCCGCCCCGGGGCCGGGGCCGCCACCTGCAGTCACTGCCGCTGCCATTGTTACTCTCGCCGAGCGCCGCCACCGCGGCCCTGCGCCTCCCACTCGCCTCCCTCCGCGCATGCGCCGAGCCCCGCACGCCCCGCCCCTTGGAGCATGCTCGGGAATACCGCTCCCTGCCCCCGCCACCGCCGTGCACGCGCCGGTTCCCCACCCCCCCGCGCCGCCACCGCCTCTGCGTCGGCACTCTGGGCCGCGCTCC
Source organism: Chelonia mydas (assembly GCF_015237465.2). Lineage (NCBI taxonomy): Eukaryota > Metazoa > Chordata > Testudines > Cheloniidae > Chelonia > Chelonia mydas. The sequence continues at coordinate 258,776,554 of NC_057850.1, forward strand.
ACGCACACTCCAGAAGCCTGCTATCTCTGCGCATGCGCTAGTTTCCCACTCTCCCCCCCTTTCCGTGTACTCTCGCTTGTGAGATCCAGTCTGACCTCCAACGCTTGCCCCTCCCCCCAACCCTGCTGTGCACGCATGCGTCAAACCTCAACCGCCCCGCACGGGCCGCACTATGCGTGTACGCATGCGCCCACTAGTCCAAGCATCTTATGGGGCGCTTTGCGCATGTGCCATTTCGACGCTGATGGAGAGGGCTTGAGCTTCTAGTTTCTGGAATTCCCAGCCTCGTTCTCGCTTCCCGGCTCGGTGGTGCCTGCGGCCTTCCCAGCTGCTGCGGTGTCACGCTGCACGCGCTGTGGGCGGGAACGGGGGGATTGTATGAGGCAGCCTGGAACCGTCAGTTTCCCGCCTCGCGAGTGCGCGCGACGCCCGCTTGGCGCTTTGGGTGAGCGCTGTGTCCCGCTGTCCTCAGGTCGCCCGCGCGGGCCATCCACGGCGTCGGCTCCGTCCGCAGGCCGCTGTCTCCTGTGCTGAGGAGACTGGTAGCAGTATAAGGTTGTTGTCTGGGGGGAGACATGCCCTACGACATGTCGAGTCGTAGCTGGGTGCTGACACTCAGGAGCGCAGTTCTGGCCCTAGAGAGGAGGGGGCCCAGTGGTTACAGACTCATCTGCCCCTCACTATCCCTGTTCTGTCCCTTCCACCCCCTGGCTGCCTTCATCCTCTAATCCCAGCCCCTTTGCCCAGCCAGGCCTAATCATCCGTGCTCCAGGTCTGACATTCAGCCTATGTCATCAGTGCAAAAAAGGTGTGTTTTTACCTAGGTAGTTAACTCCTAGCTATCTCGCTGTAAAATCCCCGTGGATACAAGGCACTGTAGTTTTCATCTCAGTGTAACTAGTCGAAGTCAACCCCTAGTGGGAGGTATAGGGTTGACCTCACCTAGCTACATCTAGGTAAAAACTATCAGTGCCTTATGCCACACAACCTAGGTAGCGCTCCCCCTAGCTGGATACGCATCGGGGTTCTGTGTTTGAGTCCCAATAGACAAGACCCATGTGCTCTAAGTAGGCTGTAGCCCTGTCTCTCTCTCCCCTTGGCCTGTCTGGCACAATTTCTAGGCATAGGCTCCCTGTCTGTTACTCTTTTGTGGAAATGGGACCCCAGGGTCAGTGCTGACACCCAGACTCCCCAGGAGCTTAATCGCACCCTTTTCCAGAGCTCTAACCTTATGGGTGCTCTGGGTTTACAGTTTACCTCTTCAGGGACACTTGATAGTGGAAGCACATAACAGACACACAGGTTTTGTAAGGGTATAAACACACCTTTTTTGCACTGATGACATAGCCTGAATGTGTAGAATTCTTCCCCTAACGTTACCTGCAGAGACATTTTAATCTCTGAATAAGCTACACAAAGTTTATCAGCACAATGCAGTATCTCTAATGGGTTATAAAGCTATCCAGCACACTGAACAAAGCGTACAGGATATTAGGATGCCATGCCGAACTGCAGATGTAATCAGAATACTGTAAAATAACATTTGTGTTGGTATAACTGTGCCGTTATAGGGACAAACTTCATGATGAACTGCTTTTATCAGAACCTAGAATGCATTCCATATGGATAGCAGTATCTCCAGAGTGTATGAGAGTCTCTGAAATAAATGAAAGTAGGTAATATCATTAATATATGTCATTACAACCTGTCTATTTCTAAATTCATTTCAGCTGCTGTTCCTCTTCTTTCTCTTATGAAAATCTCCACTTCTGTGGTTTTGATGACGCAAAATGTCAATATGTCTGTCCTGCCAAGTTCAGCAACGGAAAAGGCATTTTGGGTCATTATAAAAACTAATTTTACCATACTAATTTCCCCCTACTGTTACTCACACCATCTTGTCAACTGTTTGAAATGGACCACCCTCATTACCACTGCAAAAATGATTTTTCCTCCCTTGTTATTCTACTGTTAATTGAATTCTCGTTAGACTGACCCCCCCCCTACTTGCTAAGGCAACTCCCATCTTTTCATGTACTATGTGTATATATAGCTGCTACTGTGTTTTCCACTCCATGCATCTGATGAAGTGGGTTCTAGCCCACGAAAGCTTATGCTCAAATAAATTTGTCAGTCTCTAAGGTGCCACAAGTACTCCTTTTCTTTTTAGTAATATTAATAATAGTCATCCAGTCTCAGTCTCCTTACCCACTGCTTCCCTGGCTCCTTGTCCAGCCAGTCCCAGTCTCCCTCTAGTTCTTTGTCCAATCTGTTTTAGTGTTCCCCCATGGCCAACTGGCTCCCTCTATTTCACCGACTGGCTTCAAGTCCTAGGCTCCCTCCCCCCGTGCTAGGCACAGTCTCATTGCCTATCCAGTCTCTCTCTTCCCCACTTCCAGTCGCATTCTGACCAGACTCCTTGTCCCAATCTAGTCTTTTCTCTGTCCTGGCTTTTGTTCCCTCTGCATCCAATTCAGATGGCTGCTTGGGTGCCATGAAAGGATCATGTGGTCATAGAGCACAGAATAGACAGGCTCCCTGCTCTCAGTTCTCATGCCCAGCTCCATCGAGCAGCCACTGAGGAAACGACTGGCTTCACCTCTGTAGCCCTGGACTGGAGGGAACATGCTTGATCAGTCTGAAGGGATCGCTTATGTGAAGCCAGTCACATTAGGAGCACCGAGAGACTCAGGCATGCTCAGTGAGGATGGAATCTTTGGAGATTTTAGCTGTTAAATATCAAAGATATTTCTACTGAGAATGTGTGAACTGTGAGTTATCAAAGGCTTAACTTGTCCAAGTATAGGTGGATTTTCACCCCAATGGCAAAAGGAACATCCATGTCCCAAAGGCAACTCCCCTACCAAATTTCAAGTACCTACTCCAAACCAGTGAGTGCTACATTTGTTCAGAAAGGGTTAATTTATTTTAAAAGTCCCGCCCGCGTACTCGAGAATTCCCCAGTACAGTCCAAACCATACTTTCAATTGTTCAAGTCCCAACATTCTATCAGCACACCAAGACAGCTCTGGCATCTCTCATCACAATCCAGTTCTCTGAGATAGGTCTGGCATCTCTCTGCACCTCACCCCAGCCCCTCTAGCTGGGCTGTTTCTCTGTCATGCTTAATTTTCAGGTTTGGAGAGGTCAGTGGGCTCCCTTCTCCATCAGCCTTCATCCTTCTCTGGCCCTCTAGCTTCAGCTCTCCACCTCAGAGAGCCTTTGGCTCTCTCCAGCCACCGGTCTGTGGTCAAGAGAAATTTGTAGGTGACTCTCTGGCTGCCTGATCTGGCTTCACTAGGAAACTCTCATCACTCCCTTCACAGCCACCCCCTCCCTGAAGCTCTGAGCATAATTGTTTTCTGTTCTTGGGAACTCCCTCTCTGGGCTCAGTTCTAAACTCTCTTTCAGGGCATCTCCTCCATGAGGAAACTAGACAGTGGCTTGTGGACTCTCTTGCCTTTAGGGTGTTTCTCATTTGTAACTCTGTGGGATAGCACCCCCCCTCCTCATTACACCACACTAGAACACATCTGGATTGGAACAGGAGTGGTGAGCCTGATTTAATTTAAGGGGCCAGCTATCCTGTTACACTTACATCACCTTAAAGTAAAACTTGCTGTCCAACGACAAGCTCCAGCTAGTGCAGAAGATGTCCATTCACCTCTTGAGTGGTGCAAACAAGTATGAACATAATGTGGGTGGTCAATTCTATACTTGATTCTCCATTTGTTTCTGATGTCAGTCAAGGTGTCCATTATGCTATAAAGCCATGAATGATCTGGGATCCAGTTCCCTGAAAGATGTTTCTCATCTATAGGCTGCTGAAGCTCTCGTTTCTGGATCCTCCCCATTTGAACACTCTGGCCCAATTCTCTTGTGATATGGGCCTTTGCACTGCTCAATGGGGCTGTAATTTCACCTTAACCAGCTACCTGCTAATTTTCCTACCATAGAGAGGAATCCACTGGTGATATCAAACCAGCACAGCAGTTCTATGCACCTCCCTACCCCCAACCACCATCAGTGGGGAAAAAAGGCCAGAGTTCATCTTCACTCCTGCTCTTCCCAGCTGCAACAACAGATGCTGCTCTAATTTGCACAGAGGGCAGATCTGGCCCAGTATATGGGAACATAAAAACAGCAAAAACTCCATTAACCTCTCCAACTATTCTTGTGGCAGAGTTTGCCTCCCCATTGAGGGCAGGTCTTACTTAGTGACAGGCTCCTTGTATGTGGAACTAGTTCTCCATAACAGTCTGGGGGAATTCTGTGCCAAAAATTAAAAATTCTGCACACAATATTTTAAAATTCTGCAAATTTTATTTGTCAAAATAACACTATGCAGTCATACTAGTTTCAATTATTTTGGTAATTTTATTTCAAAATACCTGTCAGCAACTATGTCTGTAACAGTATAGACACACAAACATTCCCCCAGGAGCAGAGAGCTAAAGAAATCCCTACGACAACCCAGTTCCTGTTTCTCTGCCCCTCCCTGTCAGAACCGAGTCGGGGGGCCAGACACTCTCACCCCCTCTGCCCCAGAGCCCAGCCACAGGCCTCCCCCAGTCCAGACACTCTCACCACCTCCTCTCCAGAACCTAGCTGCAGCCCCCCCATCCCAGACACTTACATCTCCACCCCCCCCCCCCCCCGAGATGCCAGCCATGGCCCCGACACTCACACCCTCTGCCCTCCAGAGTTCTGGGATTCAGAGGGAGGAACAGCCTGAAGCTGCTGCCTCCTTCCTTCAAAGTGTGCTGGGAACTGCAGCGGCTGGGAACCCTCCAGTTCCCTCCCCTCTCCTAGGCCTTGTCTTCTATTTGTGAACTGGACTCTGCTGGGTCCAGCGGCCCCTAGTGGCAGCCAGCATCTCTGCAGCCCATTTCTGGGGGGTGGGGGGGGGAGGGGGAGGAAATTCTACGCGCACAACATTAATTTTTGCAAAATTCTGCATTGTGCAGTGGTGCAGAATTCCCCCAGGAGTATCAGAGCTCATAGCTGCTGAACTTCAGGACACAATATGAAACCCATATGATTTATTTAGCACTGAGTAACTTTGTTTTGTGTACTTATCTTTGTAATTAGTGTCTCTAGAATCAATGTCCTAGGTATCAATGCTATAGAAATTAGTATAATAATAAAACAACTAGAACAGTTCTGTGATGGGAGAAGTTCCCACCCCCTCAGGAAGGGGTTAATGAGATCCTCTGGGCACAATCAGCTGCAACCCAAAGCACCTAGGAGGCTTGCTGAACCTGGAGAAGGACTTTAAAAAAACCCAAAAAACACAGATTCAAGCTCAGTGGGAGGTGCACCTCAGAAGGAAGTAGAACTGGGACACAGAGCTTTCTGAACCCACCATATGGCTGCTGATGGCCTTCTGGACAAGTAGAAGGATTCCCCTTACTTTCTTTAATTCAGAGCCCAGGAAGCTCAGCATGGGCCCATTAGCCTCATAAAAGCCTAGAGAACCCAGCCCTAGCTTAGGGGCTGTTGACCAGTTGCTTTGCAAGGAGAGTAGGATGAACCTAAACCGGGCTGTAAGACTCACTACTCCACCTTACCTTATTCCCTTGGACTATTGTTAACCTGGGGGAGGAGAGAATTGTCTCCCTGATACTGGTAGCTAGAAATAGGCAATTCTTTTCATGCCCTGCTCCAGAGGAAGCTGGTGAGGGGAGAAGCAGCACCTGTACCTACCCCAAAGGGGGGTGCTCTAGAGGTAAAGTCTATGACAGGCTCCCAGTTGCCAGTGAAGCTTCTGATTCGAACAGCCTGTCTCTTAATCCTTGCATGAAGTACAGTAGAACCTCAGAGTTATGAACACAAGAGTTACGAACTGACCGGTCGACCACACACCTCATTTGGAACTGGAATTACCCAATCAGGTAGCAGTACATACCAAAAAAAGCAAATACAGTACAGTAACTCCTCACTTAACATTGTAATTATGTTCCTGAAAAATGCTACTTTAAGCAAAACAATGTTAAGCGAATCCAATTTCCCCAAAAAGAATTAATGTAAATGGGGGGGTTAGGGTCCAGGGAAATTTTTTCACTAGACAAAAGACATTATATACATATACAGTATAAGTTTTAAACAATTTAATGCTGTACTCACCAGTGATGATTGTGAAGCTTGATTGAGGCAGGGGCGTAGCGGGGTTGGGGCAAGGGGACTTGCCCCACTCTACGCGCCTGGCGCTCGGGGCGGGGGCTTGCTCGCTCCCCAGCTGGAATGCCAGTTGGGCGGAGTGGGGTAAGCCCCTGAGTCCCAAGCCCTGGCTGGAATGCTGGGCGGGTGGAGCGGGGTGAGCCAAACAACCTTAGAACATTGCCCAGCCTTAAACAAGTGTGTTCTCTAATAGAACAGCAACTTAATAACGAAACAATGTTAACTGGGACGACTTTAAGTGAGGAGTTACCGTACGGTACTGTGTTAAATGTGAACCACTGAAAAAAATAAAGGGAAAGTTTAAAAGGAAAGATTTGACAATGTAAGGAAACTGTTCTTGTTTCATTTAAATTAAGATGGTTAAAAGCAGCATTTTTCTTCTGCATAGAAGTTTCAAAGCTGTATTAAGTCAATGTTCAGTTGTAAACTTTAGGAAGAACAACCATAAAGTTTTGCTCAGTTACGGACATTTCAGAGTTACGAACAACCTCCATTCCAGAGGTGTTTGTAAATCTGAGGTTCTACTGTATCCTGCTGTTCGAATACTAGCAGAGGGGAAGAGACTTTTGTCTCCAGCACATGCTATTTCCTCTGCTGTGGCTGCCTAAGCACATAGGTGGCATAGGTGGCAGGTATAATAGGCCAGGGGAGGCTAAGCCACTCGCCACTGGGCCAAGGTGGCCATGCCTCTTCCCCTCCCTGCTTCGCCCCTTCCCCAAGGCCCCCACTACCTGCTGCTGCTGCCTGGTGAGTCTTCCTCCTCTCCATCCCTCCCCTCTGTGGAAGTCCTGGAGGGGGCTAGCAGGAGGATCTCACAGTGGGTGGGAGAATCTGGAGAGGTGTGAGGAGGTGGGCAGGGAGGGGGTCTCGTGGTAGGGTCTGGCAGGGAAGTGAGGAAGCGGGCGGGGGGGTCTGGTGGAGAAGTGAGGAGGTGAGTGGTGGGCTGAAGAAGGAGGGAGGCCTGGTGGAGAAGTGAGGAGGCGAGTGAGAAGGTCTGGTGGGGGTGAGGAAGCGGGATGGTGGGGGAGGGGGTTGCAGGGGGTCTGGAGGAGGCGGGCAGGTGGGGGTGGTCTGGCGAGGGTCTGAGGAGTTGGGTGGAGGGCTGAGGAGGCTAGCGATGGGCAGGTAGGTGGTCTGGTGGGGTGAGGAGATGGGTGGGGGGGTTGGCAGGAGAGTGAGGAGATGAGCGATGGGCAGGCAGGGGGATCTGGTGAGGAGGTGGGTGGGGGGGTATCTGGTAGGGAAGCGAGGCGAGTGGAGGGATGAGGAAGCGAGTGGCTGGCGGGTGAGGGAGTGAGCAAGCGGGGTGGTGAGGCGAGCAGTGGGCAGGGGAATCTCTTGGCGGCTGGAGGGGTGAGGAGGGACACGGGGAGCTGGGAAAGGGCCAGGGCCAAAGAGTAGGGGCAGGGAGCAATCCTCCCCATCCATGGTGACATTTATGGACAACAATGATACCTTGTGGAAGCTCCCAGGAGAAATAGAATTAACTGAGGAACTTTCATCAGAAGGTGATTTTCTTCACCACAAGCATTGAGCAAAGGGTCTGATATATTTCTATTCACTTAAAAGTATGAGACTCTTGGCCTTTTCAGATCATGAGAGAGTTCTTTGCTGCTAAGGTTAGTTTTCTAAGAGAGGTTGAAGTAGGGTTGCATGGTGCTTTGAAAAAGGAAAATGCTGTAAAAGTGCTAAGTATTTCATGTTTCCGTTGGTGGGTAATGAGAGAAGATGTTTGATGTGACATCTTAGAGCTTTGTAATCTTGATGAACTGAAAATGCTGTTCTGGTTTTGCTACAGGGCATTTTCCAAGATTGTCTGCAGTTTTTCTCATGACAACAAAGCTAGTCCCAGCCTGAACTAAATTTTGCTTTAGAGAGTATAGGCAAATTGATCTCTTCTGGTCTATTTGGATTGGTCACAAGAGATGGTTAACTATGACATTGAAATCCCCATTGGCAGCTGGGGAGTACCCCTTTGGGCTTCTGTAGCGAAGTGAAGACTCACTGGTGTGGTGCCTCCTGCTGGTCATCTGGGAATTAGCTCTTTTCCAGCATATGGAGTGCCCTCTGCAGGCTGGTGTCTCGTCTGCTGCTGGCCCCATGTCCCTCCTGGACCCAGGTGCCTCTTTACCTCGGGGTTTGGCCCCCAGCAGTACCCCCTTACTCTGGGTTTCCCCTCCCAGGGGAACCCCCAACCCTCTAAACCCACCTTGCCTCAGTAGGTGCTGCCAGTCATCATCTAGTCCCCGCTCACTGGGGCAGACTGCAGTCTGTAATGGCCACTCATCATTGGCAAGGGGGTGGGACCTGCTGCCTTTGTCTAGCTGTATCTCTGCAGCCCTAGTACCTTTGATAGGCCTTCAACAAGGCCTGTAGCCTGGGGTTTTACCAGGCTGGAGCTCCCTTGCCCTATTCCCCAGCACTGCTCCAGTTCAGGTACCTTCCTCTCAGGCAGCTATAGCCCTTCCCACTCCAGGGCTAGAGTGAGACTCCTTCAGCTCCTGGCCCCCAGCCCGCTGATCAGGGCCAGCTGGGCCCTAAGTGAGCCGGCCAGAGCTGTGGCTGCTTTCCCAATCAGCCTAGCTTGGCTGCTTTCAATCCCTGTTCTCCAGGAGTGGGGCAGCTGCCCCACTACAGCTTCCTTCATGATATTTGTATTAATGCTAACCTTAAGCATTTGAGAATTATAAATCAGGTCCCAAGAAATCATAAGATTAAAAAAAAATTCTTCCTTCTGGTTTCTGAGCCTTTAGGATTCACTCAGCTCATGTCTTCTCCACAAACTTTTATTTTCTTTTTAAAATGAAATCTGAGATTCTCATGTAATTACTTGACTTCAGAAGCTGGGGTTTTAAGGAAATCAAATATTGCCAAGCTTACAATAAAATCACAAGAACTGGCAACATGGGATTAGAGTATCAGCGCTGAACTAATTAAAGGGTGTTGCTTTATTTTCCCCAGTCCTAATACATACATCAAAAGAGCCAATTCTGCCCTTTCATTTGCAGATATGAAGGGGATTCTGGAATTATATGGTTTTGCTGTGCAGGGGTAGGTTACGCCAGGTCTTAAGAGGTCACCCTTACATTACTATTTGCAAGGGTAGTTGAGGAGGCAGAAGATCATCTACTACATTATACTGCATTTGGTGGTTCTCCTCACTCCCATGAGTGGTGGGAACCGTAAACTCACACAAGGTCAGAGGCTACTCAGGCCACTAGGATAGCATACTGCTATGGAGTATCTCAGCTTCTACACTTGCTTCACAGTCTGGATATGGATGAGGGAAGAATCCTTCTTCCGCCCCCCCGCCACCCATAGCAATCCTTACCATCAAGCTCAGTTACTTTGGCTGAGCACTGGAGAGAACTTAGTGGTTAGAAAAGAGGACTCGGAGCTAGGAGACATATATTCTGTTCACACCTGCAAGACTCCTTGACAAAAGCATGTCTTTTATTAAAAAAAAAAGTTCACTACTTTTGGGTGCCCAGCATTAGACCCCACCAAGGCCCAATTTTCAGAAAAGCTGTGTAACTGCTGTTCCAACTCAATACAAGCTGTAGGTGTTCAGCACCTCTGAAATTCAGGCCTCACTGTCCAGTTGGGCATCCAAAAATAGGGGACACTTGAAAATTTGGTTCTTAACTTCTGTTTCCTCTCTCTCATTATCCCCAGTGTGAGAAGTTAGAATGACAGCCACCACCTTTATAAAATGCTTCAAGACCTTTTATTCAGTGTGAAGACAGTCTGAAGCTCATTTGGAAACCTGCTCTTTGTACACGTGAGAATAAACTGGCTGCATTGCTTTGGATGGTAAGTAGATATTCAGTTTTAATGGTTGCTGAATAACATAGCTTATAGACCGTGAACTGTGTGTGTGTGCGAAGTTACATTCACAAACACAATGGAAATTGAACCTAAAGCTAATTGCCACTGCCTTTCAGACAGACCACCTCACCATAGTCAGCTGGGTGCTGTCTACTAAAGGTTTGTCTACACCAATATATCAGTCTAAGGGCATGTCTGCACTGTTATGACTGCGGTGGCTGATGTCCACAGTATCCTCCTCCTGTCGGTGGTGTGCATCTTCACCAGGAGTGCTTCCACCAACTGAAGAGGGGGCTATGTGGGGGACTGGGTGCCAGGGCTCTTAGCTCTGCACAGCTCCCAGCCAGGGAAGGGGCAGCTGCCTGGGGTTTCTTGCCTCCGGCAGGGAGATCCACACCTGGAGTCCAGTTGGCTGTCATGCTCCGGGGGGGAAGCAGGGATCATGGGTGGCCACCCAAGCCAGAAGCCCAGCTTAGAGCAGAGACCCAGAAGCAGCCCAGCTGGGGAGCTGACTTTCTTGTCAATTTCACAGTGCCAGCAGAGCCGTGAAATTGACAAGACAGCCCAAAGCCAATGTCTGGCTTCTAACTACACTGACATAAGCCCTGCACCTCTCATGGAGGTACAGTAGATCACATTGGCGGGAGCAAGGTTGTAGTGTAGACACTGACATAGTTAGGTCAACCTAAGGCAGCTTAGGTCAACCTAACTGTGTAGCATCGACCAAGCCTAACTAAGGGTACATCTTCACTATCCGCTGGCTCCCTGGGTAGTGATCAATCTATTGGGGATCGATTTATTGCATCTCGTCTAGATGCGATAAATCGATCCCCGAATCGACGCCTGTACTCCACCTCGGCAGGAGGAGTAAGCGGAGTCGATGGGGGAGCCGCCACTGTCGACTCGCCGCTGTGAGGACAGCCAGGTAACTCAAACTAAGATACTTCGACTTCAGCTACGCGAATCTTAGTTCGAACCCCCCCGCCCCCGGCCAGCGTAGCCCAGGCCTAAAGGTGTGAACTTAAACAGGGGCAATCCCTCTTATTTCAATTTACATCAGGATTATTTTGGTTTAGCAGAAATCAATTAGGAACAGGTTTAAACTAAACCAAATAAGCCACTCAGAAATAGAGAGTGTCCACACAGGGAATTGTACCACCTAAACTAAACTGTTTAATGAAATAGATGCAAATTTGCATGTAGACAAAGCGTAAGCCTGATAGGCATGGATACTTCTGACCACTAGATGTCACTAAAGCAGAGATTTTTTCAGATAACTTTGTTGGAACCATGCTACTAAACTGAGTTAAGTGAATAGTGCAAGAGTATTCATAATCATTCTCTTGTGTTCAAGATAGCAGGTTGATGCTACCATATTAGTGTTCTTTTCCATAGATTGGGATTCGCACCAATGTCTGAGTAATGGCTGTTCATGCCACTACCCACATCCTTATGTGAACTGTCAAATTTTTTGCATCAGTTTAGGCTCCCTGTCCAACCAGATATACCTGCCTTTTTAAAAAACAACAATAAAGTTTCTGTCATCCTGTCAGGAAGCAAAATGTGGTATTAATCATATTCTATGATTAGCAAATTCTTAGAGCATGTAGTGCACAAGCACACAGGCCAAACTACATTCACAGCAAGTGTTCAAATAGGAGTAAGGAAAACAATAAAAAAACAAAACAAAACACTGTCAGCAATTACACTGCTATCCTAAATACATTTAATTCTAGAGCTAGAGTCCCACAGGCTAGTTTTGTCCCATTTTATTCTTGCAACTACTTTCAGATTCTCTCTTTACAGTTATAGTAGCTATAGAAATATGGTTTGTTTAGGCCAAGGTGATCTCATAATTTAGATAGAATAGAATTAGAATTAGGTCATTACTAGGTCAATTAGGTCATTTTCAGAAGTATTGAACACCTGCATCTTCCATTGACAAATTGGATTTGTGGGTGCTCTGCCCTTCTGAAAGTTAGACCACTGGTCTGTACTGCTTAGCAAATGGCAGATTTACAGAGGGAGATACTTGTGTGGGAGATGAGGGTTTCCTGAAGTGGTGGAAAGAGGGACCAAGTAGGGATCCTTGCCAGGAACAACCCCCAAATCCACCCTGCTTCCAGAAACCCTCACTGATTCTGCCCTGTAGCTCCTGAGGCGACCTCTCATTACTAGTAACAGCAGGGATTTATGGAGGCGATGTAAGTGAATTCTGCGGGTTACCTAGGAGAAAACTGTCCTGGAACTAGCATAGGGAATAAAATGTTGTGGGGAGGTTGGGTGATTTTTGTGGAAAGGGCCTTAGCTTAGGGGAGATTAGAAGAAAAGAGGGAGTCTGCATGCTGAGTGGTGAGGAAAAGCTGTGAAATGGTTTACTCTCCACTTCCTTAGTGCACTGCATTGGAGGACATGTTAACTGTCACAGCTATAAGGTTTAAAAAGCGAAGTTGAGTCTCAACTCATCATCCCTTCAAGTTAATGAGTTTAGCTGTAGTACAAGGTCTGTTTTCACAGGGTAAGTACTGAGATAGTCTGAGTAGTGATTGTCTTTGGATGACCATGTTTCATCTTCAAACCACCATCATTACCCAGCTATTCCCATTAAGGGCAGTCTGGAGAAAAAAAGTTACTCACCTTCTTATAACTGTTGTTCTTTGAGATGTGTTGCTCATGTCGATTCCAGTTAGGTGTGTGTGTGCGCTGCGTGCAGTTTCATCGGAAAGTTTTTCCCCAGCAGCACCCATCGGGTCGGCTGTGGAGCCCCCTGGAGTGGTGCCACTGTGGCACTCAATGTATGACCCTGCTGACCCGACACCTCCTCAGTTTCTTCTTGCCAGCTACTCCAACAGAGGGGAAGGCAGGTGGGTTTGGAATGGACATGAGCAACACATCTCAAAGAGCAACAGTTACGAGAAGGTGAGTAACCGTTTTTTCTTCTTCGAGTGCTTGCTCATGTCAGTTCCAGTTAGGTGACTCCCAAGCCTTACCTCAGAAGTGGGGTCGGACTTATGGAATCTCAGACTGGATCGCTGCTCTGCCGAAAACTGTGCCATCTCTAGTGTGCTAGGTAATGGCACAGTGAGCGTCGAAAGTGTGCACCGAGGACGACGTTGCCGCCCTGCAGATCTGTTGAATTGGCACCTGGGCCAGGAACACCATCGAGGAGGCCTGCGCCCTTGTGGAATGCACTGAGAGTGCCAGGGCTGGAATGTTGGCCAGTTCGTAGGAGGTGCGGATGCAGGAGTTGATCCACAATGAGATCCTCTGCAACGGGACCGGAAGACCTTCCATACGGTCTGCCACCGCCACGAACAGCTGGTTCGACTTTCGGAACAGCTCCGTGCGCTTGATGTAAAATGCAAGCACCTGTTGAACGTCCAGTGAGTGGAGTCTTTGTTCCCAGCTGCTTGCATGAGGTTTAGGGTAAAAAACAGGCAGGAAAATGTCCTGGTTGTGAAACGGGAAATGGTGTGAATGACATCTGTCCGGATGGACCACTCGTGGTTGTGGAAGGATCTGCTGAGGTAGTCCGCCAGCTTGTTCTGTGAACCTGAGAGGTACATCGCCTCCAGGTGAATGGAGTGGGCTATGCAGAGCTCCCACAGCTGGAGGGCTTCCCGACATAGGGGAGAGGAAGGGGCCCCGCCCTGCTTGTTTATATAAAGCATTGCAGTTGTGTTGTCCATCATGACTCCCACGGACTGACCCTACAGGTGAGCCTGGAAGGTTTGGCACGCTAGCCATACAGCCCTCAAATCCTTGATGTTGATGTAGAGCAAGAGCTTGTCCTGGGACCAGACACCCTGCATCTGAAGGTCCCCCAGGTGCACGCTCCACCCCAGTGCTGACACGTCCGTTACCAGGGACAGGGAGGGCTGGGGCCTGTGGAAAGGGACTCCCTTGCACACGTCTTGCAGGTTGAGCCACCAGCCGAGGGACTGGAGGACCTGCACCGGAAGGCTGACCACTAAGTCCAGACTGTCACGCCCTGGGTGATAAGCTTACGTGAGCCAAGCTTGGAGAGGTCTGAGACGCATCCTGGCGTGCTGAACCATATATGTGCAAGACGCCATATGACCGAGACGCCTCAGGCAGCCCCGTGCTGTGGTGGTGGGGTACCGTCTGAAGCCTTTTATGATCTCCAACATTGCTTGGAAGAAGGCCTCCGGCAGGAACGCCCTGGCCTGACCCCCGTCCAGCACTGCCCCGATAAACTATCCTTTGAGTTTAAAACTTGCTCTTGTTAAGGAGAAGGCCCAGCCAGTCAAAGGTGGATCTCACAAAGTGGATCTGCGCATCTACCTGATCCCTGGAGCGCCCCCGAAGCAGCCAGTCGTAGAGGTACGGGTATACCTGCACCTGCCTTCGACAGAGGAAGACTGCTACAATCAACATGCACTTGGTGAATACTTGGGAGGGGGCTGTTGACAGGCTGAAGGGAAGGACTGTGAATTGATAATGGTTGTGGTTGACCACAAACCTGAGGAACCGTCCGTGAACAGGGCGTATGGCTATGTGGAAGTATGCATCCTTGAGGTCGAGGGCAGCGTACCTGGAGACCATGCAGAACTTCAAATTTCTCATCAATCCGTTGAGTCCTCACAGGTCTAGAATGGATCTGAGACCCCCCCTTCCCCCTTGGCTTTGGGAATTAGGAAATAATAGGAGTAGAATCCCTTGCCCCTTAGCTCCTGAGGAACCTCCTCCACTGCCCCTGCAGCGAGGAGAGTCTGCACTGCTTGTGCAAGGAGATGCTCGTGAGAAGCGTCCCTGAAGAGGGTCAGGGAAGGGGGGGAGGAGCAGAATTGGAGAGAATATCCCACTTCTACTGTGCAAAGAACCCAGTGGTCCGTTGTTATTTGGGACCAAGCATGGTAGAAGTGGGATAAATGATTCAGGAAGCAGGGGCGAGGATCCGGTCCAGTGGCTGGTATGTCGTCCCTGGGCACACCTTCAAAAAGCCTGCTTAGAGCCTGAGGAAGTGCACGCCTTGGCCCCAGTTAGATGAGGGCTGGGACGTCTTGCGCCTGCCGTTCCTACCATGCTTCATAGAGTAGTCCTGTCTAGGGCCTGGCTGGTAGGGGCACTGTGAGGGCTGAGGTTTAAAGTGTTTCTGCTGAGTGGCCGGGGTATGCACCCCTAACGACTTCAGTGTAGCCCTAGAGTCTTAAGGCTATGCAGCCTGGAGTCTGTTTGCTCTGCAAACAGGCCCACCCCATCAAATGGCAGGTCCTGGAGGGTCTGTTGCACCTTGGTTGGCAGCCCCGAGGCCTGGAGCCATGAGCTATGCCTCATGGTGATGTCAGAGGACAGGGTGTACGCCACCACGTCTGCAGCATCCAGTGAGGCCTGTAGCGAGATCCGTACCACTGCCTTGCCCGCCTCAACAATAGCCCCAAACTCCTCCCTGGACTCTGCAGGTACCAGAACCCTGAATTTTAGCATGGAGTTCCAGGAGTTGAAGCTGTACCTGCTCGGGATTACCTGGTGGTTGGCAATCCTGAGTTTCAAACCCCTGGTAGAGTAGACCTTGCATCCCAAAAGGTCCAGCCGCATGGACTCCTTTGATTTGGGGGTAGGACCCTGCTGCCCCTGCCTCTCTCGTTTGTTCACCATAGCCACCACCAACGAGCAGGGCTGTGGGTTGGTGTAGAGGTATGCATAACCCTTAGATGGGACGAAGTATTTCCTCTCCACACCCTTTCCTGTGGGAGGGATGGAGGCCGGGGTCTGCCATAGGGTCCTTGTGTTGGCCTGGATGGTTTTACAGAGGGGTCATCTTCTTCAGCTATCCCTCGATGTGAGGATGATGTCTTCCAAGGGGGTTCATTGGTGAGTTTTTAAGTGGCTGAGGAGCCCAATTCTTGCCCTGCAGATTTTCCCACAGAAGTGACAGATGTAATCTTGGAGGACACATAGTTTTTGGCTGGAGTGTTGTGCCCTTTCTTTCCCCATTGTCGCTTCTCTGTCTCATGAGCACATCCGTTCTCCTCAAAGTGAGGTGTGGCTTGGTGTATGATGTGGTGCCACTGCGTTCTGTTCTGTGCTAAGTCCTCCCACTTTGTTGGGTTGATGCCTCCCTTTTTAAGATGTACTTTCAGTATGTCTTTGAAACGCCTCCGCTGCCTTCTGCAAGCCATTCTTCCCTGACTTAACTGGGAGAAGAGTACTTGCTTCTGGAGGCGAGTGTCAGGCATATGTACATAGTGGCCAGTCCAGCGGAGTTTGTATTTCATGACCTGCGCTTCTATACTGCTGATGTTGGCTGCAGAGAGAATACTGATGTTAGTGCGTCGGTCTTCCCAGCTGATCCTGAGAATCCTCCTGAGGTAGCGCTGCTGGAACCACTTCAGTCCCTTGAGATGTCTCACGCCCATAGAGAAGGGTGGGGATGACAACTGACTTGTAAACCAAGATCTTAGTATCCGTTTGTAGATCCCTATCATTGAATACTTGTTTGAGTAGTCTTCCAAAAGATGTGCTGGCACAGCAGATCCTGTGTTCAATTTCTGTGTCAATGCTGGCTGTTAGGGAGAGGTGGCTGCCAAGGTACGGAAATGGTCCACATTTTCCAGGGGTTCTCCACTGATGGTGATTTGTGGAGTACAAAGAGTAGTTTGTGCAAGTGAGGGCTGGTAGAGTACCTTGATTTTCCCAATGTTGAGGGAGACACCCAGGCTGTGATAGGCATCTGCAAAAAGATTTAGGGTGCTTTGCAGATCAGCCTCTGTGTGTGCAAGAATGACAGTTATCTGCATACTGAAGGTCAGTGACGCCAATTCTTGTGATCTTAGATTTTGTTTGGAGATGTCAAAGATTGAGGAGTTGGCCATCCATACGATACTCAATCCCGATTCCATCAGGAAGGCGGTTGTGAATGAGAATCAGGATCACAGCAAGTCTCTGGATTAAGTTTAGAAGTGTGAGCAACAAGGGTTATGTCGTGGTGGGAGTCTACTATAGACCACCGGACCAGGGTGATGAGGGGGACGAGGCTTTCTTCCGGCAACTCGCAGAAGTTACTAGATCGCACGCGCTGGTTCTCATGGGAGACTTCAATCACCCTGATATCTGCTGGGAGAGCAATACAGCAGTGCACAGACAATCCAGGAAATTTTTGGAAAATGTAGGGGAAAATTTCCTGGTGCAAGTGCTGGAGGAATCAACTAGGGGCAGAGCTCTTCTTGACCTGCTGCTCACAAACTGGGAAGAATTAGTAGGGGAAGCTAAAGTGGATGGGAACCTGGGAGGCAGTGACCATGAGATGGTAGAGTTCAGGATCCTGACACAAGGAAGAAAGGAAAGCAGCAGAATACGGACCCTGGACTTCAGAAAAGCAGACTTTGACTTCCTCAGGGAACTGTTGGGCAAGATCCCCTGGGAGAATAACATGAGGGGGAAAGGAGTCCAGGAGAACTGGCTGTATTTTAAAGAATCCTTATTGAGGTTACAGGGACAAACCATACCGATGTGTAGAAAGAATAGTAAATATGGCAGGTGACCAGCTTGGCTTAACAGTGAAATCCTTGCGGATCTTAAACACAAAAAAGAAGCTTACAACAAGTGGAAGATTGGACAAATGACCAGGAATGAGTATAAAAATATTGCTCGGGCATGCAGGAGTGAAATCAGGAAGGCCAAATCACACCTGGAGTTGCAGCTAGCAAGAGCTGTTAAGAGTAACAAGAAGGGTTTCTCCAGGTATGTTAGCAACAAGAAGAAAGTCGAGGAAAGTGTGGGCCCCTTACTGAATGAGGGAGGCAACCTAGTGACAGAGGATGTGGAAAAAGCTAATGTACTCAATGCTTTTTTTGCCTCTGTCTTCACGAACAAGGTCAGCTCCTAGACTGCTACACTGGGCAGCACAGCATGGGGAGGAGGTGACTAGCCCTCTGTGGAGAAAGAAGTGGTTCGGGACTATTTAGAAAAGCTGGACATGCACTAGTCCATGGGGCTGGATGCATTGCATCCGAGAGTGCTAAAAGAGTTGGCAGATGTGATTGCAGAGCCATTGGCCATTATCTTTGAAAACTCATGGCGATCGGGGGAAGTCCCGGACTGGAAAAAGGCTAATGTAGTGCCCATCTTTAAAAAAGGGAAGAAGGAGGATCCTGGGAATTACAGGCCAGTCAGCCTCACCTCACTCCCTGGAAAAATCATGGAGCAGGTCCTCAAGGAATCAATTCTGAAGCACTTAGAGGAGAGGAAAGTGATCAGGAACAGTCAGCATGGATTCACCAAGGGCAAGTCATGCCTGACTAATCTAATTGCCTTCTATGACGAGATAACTGGTTCTGTGAATGAAGGGAAAGCAGTGGACGTGTTGTTCCTTGACTTTAGCAAAGCTTTTGACACTGTCTCCCACAGTATTCTTGCCAGCAAGTTAAAGAAGTATGGGCTGGATGAATGGACTATAAGGTGGATAGAGAGCTGGCTAGATTGTCGGGCTCAACGGGTAGTGATCAATGGCTCCTTGTCTAGTTGGCAGCCGGTATCAAGTGGAGTGCCCCAGGGGTCGGTCCCGGGGCCAGTTTTGTTCAATATCTTCATAAATGATCTGGAGATAGTGTGGATTGCACCCTCAGCAAGTTTGCAGATGACACTAAACTGGGAGGAGAGGTAGATACGCTGGAGGGTAGGGATAGGATACAGAGGGACCTAGACAAATTGGAGGATTGGGCCAAAAGAAATCTGATGAGGTTCAACAAGGACAAGTGCAGAGTCCTGCACTTAAGACGGAAGAATCCAATGCACCGCTGCAGACTAGGGACCGAATGGCTCGGCAGTAGTTCTGCAGAAAAGGACCTAGGGGTTACAGTGGACGAGAAGCTGGATATGAGTCAACAGTGTGCCCTTGACACTGAAGAAGGCCAATGGCATTTTGGGATGTATAAGAAGGGGCATTGCCAGCTGATCGAGGGACGTGATCGTTCCCCTCTATTTGACACTGGTGAGGCCTCATCTGGAGTACTGTGTCCAGTTTTGGGCCCCACACTACAAGAAGGATGTGAAAAAATTGGAAAATGTCCAGCGGAGGGCAACAAAAATGGTTAGGGGATTGGAACACATGACTTATGAGGAGAGGCTGAGGGAACTGGGATTTTTTAGTCTGCGGAAGAAGAATGAGGGGGGATTTGATAGCTGCTTTCAAGTACCTGAAAGGGGGTTCCAAAGAGGATGGCTCTAGACTGTTCTCAGTGTAGCAGATGACAGAACAAGGAGTAATGGTCTCAAGTTGCAGTGAGGGAGATTTAGGTTGGATATTAGGAAAAACTTTTTCACTAGGAGGGTGGTGAAACACTGGAATGCGTTACCTAGGGAGGTGGTGGAATCTCCTTTCTTAGAAGTTTTTAAGGTCAGGCTTGACAAAGCCCTGGCTGGGATGATTTAATTGGGGATTGGTCCTGCTTTGAGCAGGGGTTTGGACTAGATGACCTCCTGAGGTCCCTTCCAACCCTGATATTCTATGATTCTAAGGTGAATAGAGAATAGAATAGAGCAATGACACAGCCCTGCTTGACAACAGTGCGAATGGTGTGGTATCTGAACCACTGCACAGGTGGCAGTCATCCCATTATGGAGTAGTCTGATGATGGAAATGAAT
This sequence comes from Chelonia mydas, assembly GCF_015237465.2. NCBI lineage: Eukaryota > Metazoa > Chordata > Testudines > Cheloniidae > Chelonia > Chelonia mydas. The sequence continues at coordinate 258,796,169 of NC_057850.1, forward strand.
TTCTGTGGACAGCCAAACCTACCCAGCACCCTCCATAGGGCATCACGATGGATAGAGTCAAAGGCCTTGGTTAGGTTGATGAATGCCAAGAACAGTTCCCGGTGTTGCTCTCTGTATAATGAGGAGTAGAGCCTCCCCTGATGGGCCTTCCGGGACCAAGATGTTCAACATGGGCTCTACCACCTCCTCGGCCTGCAGACCCATGTTGCGCGCCACTCTGCGCAGCAGGTCCTGGTGGGCGCAGTTGTCTATGGGGGGCTGCTCTGAGGTGGAAGTCCCTGCTACTGGGGAGGATGAGGAGGATGCCAGTGGGGGTAAAGGGTCCTGATGGCTCTCCTGAACCGCTGGGTCCGATTGCCCCACCTCCACTGTGGTAGTGGAGGTTGGCTCCGGGGGAGGTAGGGTGGCCAGTGTCACCTTGGCACCCTCAGGGGCGGGGCAACTGGCTGATGCTGCCGGCACCCACAGCTTGGACACCATGGGAGCCCTTGGATGGGGCGCCCTGGGCCTGATGGTATGCCCAAGGGGTCCAGAATGGCCACTGTGCAGGCCATGGCCCTGCACCCACATCTGGCCGCCTCTGGCCTGACCTGTGCCGACTCCGTTTGGAGTGCCGGGACTCCTCTTCAGAGTCCAAAGACGAAGACTGGGACCATGAAGGCGAAGGCGGTGCAGAGCGGAGCTGGGCTGGAGAGCAGTGCCGCGATCTGGAGCGGTGCCGTGAAATGGACTGGCGTTGAGACATCAAGTGGTGCTGTGATGAGCGGTGCCGGGAGCGGGACCTCTGCCATGTTGGGGACCAGTTCCTCAGCGGGGGAGCAGTGCTGAGACTGGGAATGGCGCCACGAGTCCTGACTTGCACTGCGAGCTAGAGTGGCAGCGGGACTCCCCGTGGTGGGGTCTTCTTCCCAGAGCCGGGGACCGGTGCCGTGGAGATGTGCTGAACGTGGCATCAACTACGTGGGCTTGCCTCAAGATGGTGCCGCGCACTGCAGTGCTGGAGGCTTTTCTCAAGTGGTCAGGAACCATGGTGCCGTCATGGCGATTAAGTCCCTCATGGCCTCGAAGGTGTCCAGGGTGGATGGCAGGTCCACATCCCCCACCACCTGGCTCGGAGAGTCTTAAGAGCACCGGACTCAACGATCCCCCCTTGCGGGGCCAAAGTAGACGGTGCCGGCTCCTGAACCTTTGGCGCTGAGTGCTGCTCTGTAGGACGCACCCCAGTGGTGACTTCTAGGGCGGCAGACTTCAGTGTAGGGGGTTGGTCCCTGTCCTGTTTCCTTCTGGTGCCGCTGCTATAGAACCAGAGAGTGAGACTGGTGCCGTGCAGTCTCCACCGGCTTCGGTGCCTGGGAGCAACGGTGCTGAGGATCACTGTGCCCATAGTCCTTCCTCGGCACCGCTTCTCTTACGGAGGACAGAGCGCTCCGCACAGAAGAACTTGGCACCAGATCCTGCTATGCCGAGGTGGGCTGAGGTTTCAGAGCTGCCTCCATGAGGAGCTGTTTTAAACGAAAGTCCTGCTCCTTTTTAGTTCTGGGACGGAACCCATTGCAAATCTGGCACCGGTCTGTCTGGTGTACTTCCCCTAGACACTTGAAGCAAGAGTCATGGAGGTCGCCCATTGGCAGGGGCTTGTGGCAAGACTTGCAGGGTTTAAATCCTTGGGATCGAGGCATGCTCGAGTCCCAAGGGGAAACAGGAAAGTTGGGGTGGGGACCCCCCCCCCAAACTGCTATACACTAAGACTTAAGTAACTGTAAGCTATAAATTATTAAAACTGTGAAACTATGAAAACTATATACACTGAGCTATAGAAGAACTAGCGGAGCACTTGCGAAAGCAAGCCACCTCAGTTCCAACGACTGTCACAGGTGGTAAGAAGGAACTGAGGAGGCGCTGGGTAGGCAGGGTCATATATTGAGCGCCATGGAACTCTAGGGGGCTCCACAGCCCACCCAATGGGTGCTGCTAGGGGAAAAACTTTCCGACTGTGAACTATGTGCGCACATGCCTAACTGGAATCAACATAAGCAAGCACTCGAAGAAGGTTCTTTACCACGTGAACATTATTTTCCATCATATGAATTACTAAGGGGAGAATAGGATTCAGTCTCCTGCAACCCAGTCAGCAGTCTCCCTGCTTATCAGCCCCTCCTTCTGGCATGGAGGGACTGAATTCCATGCTGATTTTTCGCCAGTAGCAGCCTGATGTGATTAGACCTGCCACTGGTTCTTGACCAATAACAATTATTAGGAATCAGCCATGGTGAAGTGAAAGCAGCTATTAATACACACACACACACAAATATATAAATCAGAATTTAAGAAATGTAGAAAATTGATAAGGGAAGCAAGAGGAGAAATCTGTAGCCAGTGAGTTAAGGTCAATAAGGAGGATGGGTATTTTAGGAACAAAAAGAATCTTAATGGTATTGGATCATTACTAGATGGGAATGGTGGAATTGTTAATAACGCAGAAAAGGCAGAGGTGTTAAATATATGTTCCATATTGGGGAAAATCCAGATTATGTAATCATATCACATGATGAAACACTTTCTATTCCATAACTCATATGAGGATGTTAAACAGCAGGTGCTAAAGTTAGACATTTTTAAAATCAGCAAGGTCCACTCAACTTGCATCTGAGAGTTTTTAAAGAGCTGGACCATAACATTGATTTTGAAAAAAGTCTTTGAACATGGGGGAAGTTCCAGAGACTGGAAGAAAGTAAAAAAATGAATGGCTGATATATAGGAACAAAGGACTAGACTGAACCTCCTGGGTCATGGAGTCCAGTCCCATGCTACCACAAGCAACCATGTCAAAGAACCCCATTCATAAAGTTCTGTCTTAAAAATTTGGAGATGATACAGAAATTGGGGAATGGGGTAAACCTAATTAGTTTTATCAGTAATGATTTTGTTTTCTTCTAGGCCATTCATAAAAATGTTAAATAGTGTGGGGCCAATAATCCATCTAAAAACTAAAAAAATAAAAGGGTAATATAATTAATACCAGACAACATGGCTTTATAGAAAGTAGATCCTGTCAAACTAACTATCTTTTTGATGAGATTACAAGTTTGGGTGAAAAGGTAACAGTGTTAATGTAGTATATTTAGACTGTTGTAAGTCATTTGACTCGGTACTACAGAACATTTTGACTGAGAAACTAGAACTATATAGAATCAACACGGCACACATTAAACGGATGCAATTGACTGATAGGTCTCAAAATGTAATTGTAAATAGGGAATCATGAAGCAGGTGTTTTTCTAATAGGATCCTGCAGGAATCAGGTTTTGGCTCTATGCTATTTATCAATGACCTGGAAGAAAACAATCATTACTGATAAAATGTGCAGATGACACAAAGATTGAGAGAGTGATAATGAAGAGGACTGGTTATTCATACAGACTGATTTGGATCACTTGGTAAGATGGGGGAGCAAACAACATGCATTTTAGTATGGTCAAATATAAACATATACATCTGGGAAGAAAGAATGTAGGACAAACTTACAGCCCGGGAAGTCTACCCTGGGAAGCAGTGACTCTGAAAAGAACTTGGGGTAATCAGCTAAACATGAGGTCCTAGTGCAACCTTGTAGCCAAAAGGCGTAATGTGATCCTTGGAATTTCAGAGAAACATTGAGTAGGAGTAGGGAGTTTCTATTACCTGTTTTTGGCAAAAGTGTGACTGCTTCTGGAATACTATGTCTCGTTCTGGTGTGCACCATTCAAGAAGGATGTTGATAAATTGGAGACAGTTCAGAGAAGAGCCATGAATATGAGTAAAGGATTAGAACACATACCTTATAGTGTTAGGCTCAAGGAGCTTGAGTCTATTTATCTTATAAAAATGTTTAAGGGGTGACTTGATCTCAACCTATGAGTACCTACAGGGGAAAGAGAAATTTGATAATAAAGGGCTCTTCCATTTAGCAAAGATATAACAAGATCCAGTGGATGGAAATTGAATCCAGACAAGTTCAGATTAGAAATAAGGTGGAAATGTTTTAACTGTGAGAGTTAAATTAACCTTTGGAACAGTTTATCAAGGGTGATGGCGGATTCTCCATCTCTGGAAATTGATAAAATCAAGGTTGGATGCTTTTCTAACAAAGATCTACTCTAGTTCAAACAGCAATTAATTCAGAGAAGTCCTATGGTTTGTGTTATACAGGTGATCAGACTTGATAATTGCAATGGTCCCTTATGGCTTTATAATTATTAATAAAGGTCACATAGGTACTATAGGCTAAGGAAGGGGAAATGGTCAGAACTCATTCCTCACAAAATCTCACTGTGGATCCATCTCTAAGTGGTGGGAATTCCTTCCTGCTCAGTGATACAGACCTTAACTGAAATCTAGTAACTTGGAATCGTGTGTATAACCTGTACGGAGATTATCACTTCATGACATTAGGTCACAGGCTAAATCTGAATCTTTTGCCATTTAGCAGAAATGACCTTTCCTATGACATATGGTCCAACCATCTGTTTCTAATGGTCTAGACCAGTGGTTATTAAACTGGGGTCCTTCAGAGGGTCCATGAGTCAACGGGGCCATTGGTCCCACTGAACAACTCCTCCACCCTCCCTCCCAGTGCCTCCTGTATGCCGTGGAACAGCTTATTAGCAGAGTGCAGGAGGCACTGGGAAGGAGGAGGAGGAGCGGGAACGGGGCACGCTCTGGGGAGGGGACGGAAAGGGGTGGAGCAGGGGTAGGACCTTGGGAGAATGGGTGAGGTAGGGGCGGGGCTTGGGGCTGAGCACCCCTGGGGAAAATTAGAAGCCAGCTTGGGGATCTGTGAAAAATTTTAAATCAAAATGCGGGTCCTCGGGTTGCTAAAGTTTGAGAACCGCTGGTCTAGAGGAAGTTTGAGTCTAACCAGCTACACATATAAAATGGCCAAATGACAGTATACATAGGTGTGTGTAGAGTTTGATTTTAGCAATCACTAACAACGAACAAGAGCATTTCTCCTCTACCAAGGTCACCATAAAAAGGAAAAGTCTTCTCCCTCCTGTCCACTTTTTGACTAGGAGTCCCTAAAAAAAACCTCTCTCTCTTGATTGCACCAGCCATCCAAGTATGCTATTCTCATACTAAAAGAGTGTCCCTTATTTTGATCAATAGGGCAGGAACGTGACACAAAGTAGTTGTCTTCATTGCTACCATCTAGTTAATCCCAGACAGGGCAGAGCAACTAGGGACCTTCCTCTATTTGACAAAGGAAGTCATTCTTAACTCAGATTGTCTGCTCACAATGGCTGTGTAGGATCAGGTAATCAGATACCATAATATTAAGAGAACAAAGGGGAATGCATACATTTGCAGGAAAAAAAGCAAGACTTGGCCAATAGATTGCTAGAAACCTCAAGTTTTATTTTGCTTTCATAACCATAGCATTTAGTCAGATGTGCTTTGAAGTCATTATTGTGAAACATCTTTCCAAACAGATTTTGCCCCTTTAAACGGTCCCAGAGTTAGTTTGCTAACATGTTTCTTCATCCACAGAACATCCATCCACTCAAAATAACACAAAAATAAAAATGCCAGAGACAGGGAGAAAAGTACATATAGAGCAATTACACAAAAGATGACAGTCTGTGGGAGAACTCTTAAATGTTTCTGTGCTTATTGCTTATAATCAACTTATGAAAAATATATGAATCGGACAGGATGGATTGTAGGTTTCTTGGAATTTCACATTTCTCATTTTCAAATTACCCAAAAGAAGGGGACAAAACGTGTGAAAGGGGAATTGGGTTTAAATGTGACAGTGTTTCCCCAGAGGCTTCCTTAGCCATCCCTCTTCTCATTGCCTTTATATTTCACTCTGCTGCTTTTCTGGAACAAAGTGAGTTACTGCCACTTATAGCCCATTACAGCAGCTATGGAGACTCCATCAGATCTCAATGAACTGCACACTAGATGTGGGATAGGATACAACTGCATTGTTAAATGCAAAGCCAGTTATGCTTGGTGCAGCTGATAAGTGGTAGCACTGCCTTTTAAACAGGTTACTGTTTACTCATCCAAGTTTACCCTCCAAAATTTCAGTATGGTAGCCCTTCTATTTGACTGCTATTTTATTTAATACTTTTATTACAGAACCATTCAGAGGCCCTAATCAGGATTTGGGTCCCATTGTACATACATACAATCCCTGTTTTGATCATTGCTTTCCTATATTCCTATTTCCTCCTGCATGTCCCAGCTCAGGAGAGGAGAGAATACCTGAAAGGACACCACTGGAAACTCAGAAGAGCAATGATGTCCAGCTATCCAGGAATAACTTAGAAATACTATCCTTATAGACAATTTACAATGGCAGCACAATGAGTAAGCTATTTATCAAACTGGTTCATTAAAAAAAGTGGGCTAAATGTTTAGTTCCATTAGTCCTGGGATGTAAACATACCATCTGCAAAGGGCAGAGATTCGAAGTGGGAAAGTAAAAAGTAAGATGCATGTCAAACAAAGTTGAACATGTTACCACAGTGTTACCGTAACACATTTTCAAGCCCCCTTTCTAAATGTTGGTATTAAAAAGTACATGTTCTGGAAGGGCAGCTTTCTGACCCATCATTTTCCAGAAGGGCTCCCCAAAAATGGCTCAACACCCTTCCTACCCTCTGATAGTTGGGAGCTGTGCCCCCATTGTACAGTGAATCTATGGTATTTTCTTTCCCCAGTAGTTTTGCTTTACAGGGGCTTGCCTGCTAAGATCCATGATAGAGAACAATTGGGAAAAAGCTCTGAACAAGTTAGAGATTGATCTCCATCCATCCTGTCAGTTTCATTACAGTGAGAATATACACTAAATAAATGAAAACATCCACAGCATGAAAATGATTTGTAGTTTATTTGAAGGCAGTTGATACAAACGTCATTTGTGCAAGGCCAAGGGAACCTGCTTTTCACATACTCTCAAGAAAGGATTTGCTTTCATAGCTGCATTTAAAAATAAAAGCCATGCAGCACTGTTAGACTTCCCCATACCTTTTCAGATGTTTATCAGTTGATCTCTTGGAAAGCGGTTCCTATTCCTGCTCCACCATGATACACTAGACAAAAAGCGACTGAAGACTGGATGTGCAGCCAGGGGGCACCCTTTCAAGATACAGATGTTTGAATATCAAACAATTAAAGTTAGAACAGCCAATTTGGTTTCCTCTCTCTCTCTGTTTGATTTTCTTTCTTTCTTTCTTTTTTTTTTTTAACCCACCATCTCTCTCTGCATTATCCTGGGCTGCTGCAACTGTTGCAGCACCTAACCTTCTTGCCAGCAGGGCAACTGATCCCTTTTCTCCAGAGTAAACCAGAAGTTTTTTTTTCTGGACAGCACGGTCCTCTCAGAGATCCAGCACCTTATTTCTGCAGTGTGCCCAACCCTTCCCAATCTGGGGACATGGGAGCCCAAAATCTGCTGCTGAACCTAGGTCTCATGCATGGCAGCACCATTCACTGCCAGTGCTCCTCTGAACCAGCTCATCAGCCAAGCTTTTGATTCTGAAATAAAGTATGTGCCGAACATAACACATCACATAAATCAGGTGTTCATCTGTTGTTGAACAGCCTTCCTGGGAAGCATTGCTGGTCTGTGAACACCTCCAAGCTTCTGTTGCCCTCTGTTTGCAGGTCCATATCTGAAACACGTGGCTCCCTGGAATTAGATATGCCAGAGTCTATACTGTTAGTCCTGATACCCTGCTTGTTGCTAGAGTCCCACTGTTGAAAGTCTCCTGACTGCTTGCATCCATCTTCACTTGGCTGTTCCAGAAGAGCTTGGTATGCTGGGTCTGAAAGGGGAAATGTACGCGGTTCCCAAGGTTGTACACTCTGTGGGGGACGGGGGTGGGGGGAAGGATTGGTACAGAAAACCCAGAGTTAGCCAGCTGTAGGACATGACAATATTCATTCCACCCTACATCCCCAAAGAGACCTCACGCTTCAATTTAAACCTCAAGCTCTTCTCTCTGGAACAGGGTGCTGAAGTAATGGAGACAGTTTTGATGAGCAATAGAAGTTATGCAGCATAGAACTGTGATATGTGAGCCTGCATTTATATTCTTAGTCCCAGCTAATCATTATTCTGTTGGGATCAAGACTACTACCCTCCTGGCTCCTTACCTCCCTGATCTTTGAGGAAGTTCTTCCACAACCCCAGTGACTTCAAAAGACATTTAAAAAGTGAAGTTAGTGCCTGTACTCAGAACAGGTCTGGCGCAGCAAGCAGCAATGAGATTCTTCAATCTCAAATGCCTGATCTGGAAGGATCATCTCTAAGGGTGAGAGGGGAGTTCAGTCCCTATGGTACACTCAGTCAGAGACGCCAGCTCCATGGGTGCTCCAGCCCTGGAGCACCCACAGGGAAAAAAAAAAAATAGTGGGTGCTCAGCTCCTACCGGCTACAGCTGTTCCCCACCACTGCCAAACAGCTGATGAGGGCAGCGCAGCCACCAAACAGCTGTTTGGAGGCATGGGGAGGGATTTGGGGGAGGGTAGAGAGCAGGAAGGTGGGTGAGGGCCTCAGGGGGGGGGTGGAGTGGGGGCGGGAAGAGGTGGAGTGAGGGTGAGCCCTGGGGGAGTGGGCAGAGCAAGGATAGGGCTTTGGAGCAAGGGCAAGAAGAGGCAGAGCAAAGGCAGGGACTTGGGGGAAGGGGCGGAGTCCCAGGGCAAAGTGGGGGCTAAGCACCCCCAGGGAAAAGGAAAAGTCGGCACCTGTGCACTCAGTCCTTGATCTTTCTACAGAAACTGCTAACAAGGGTGGAGAATCGATGAAGTGGCTTGTGGGGAGGATACCTGCCCAATGAGAATGGGCTGCAGGGCCAATCATTTCACAAAAGCCACTTAATTTTGTCAAACAGGACAAGTCACTTAGGTTTCAGTCATTATGATGTAGAATGGATTTAAACTGGTGGCTTAAAGGTGGGATAGCTCTTTATTCCATTCCCAATCCCTTGACCAACATAACTCTGGAGACACTTAAACTGAGCCAATTCAGTGACACTGGATCACAAACTAACTCTGATCTTGTGTGTTAAAAAACATCTTAATTTAGCACTAAGTTAAGGTTTATTTTAGGTAGCAGAACATGCAGACTGCTGTGTTACAAAGGGACATATGTACTGGAGTATGCTTCAACACTCACATTTATATGAGTATGTATATATAATGTTAGTGTGATGTCACAAATTTAGTGGGACTTCACTGTAGGATCAGGAAGTGATGCTCTGTTTCAAATACAAAGCTTTACAATCTCCAAAGAAATTCTGTGAAGTTCACACAAAACCAAATTCTAGTACCAGCAGTGTAAAGAAGTGGGGAAGATCTGTGGCTAACCATGCTCATCCCTGTGACTCCCAAAATCATGTCACTCTGTTTGATTGCTACCACTTTGGAGTAGTTTCTTTATAGAGGTCCTCCGGTTTGTTTTTTGGTCTACGTTCAAATATGTCTTTTAAACTGAAAATAACTTTAAAGTTTTCCAATATTGTTGTAGCCATGTTGGTCTCACCATATGAGAGAGAGAAGGTAGATGAGGTAATATCTTTTACTGGACAACTGTCTGTTGCTTGAAAGAGACAAGCTTTCGAACTCCACAGGCCTGAAGAAGAGCTCACTGGAGCTCAAAAGTTTCTCTTTCAAGTTGGTCCAATAAAAGATATTACCTCATCCACTTGTCTCTCTCAAGAACTTTTAAAGCAGTTGTGAAGAATTCTCATTCTCAGTGAGTTCAAGATGCCATAAAAGTTTCGTGCTCTCAGCCCTGAATGTATGTAAGCACAGTGGAAAGGCAGGGAAGAGGGCTTTACAGGAATGTGTCATCTGGAAACTTGTGTGTTTTGAGCTGCTCCTCTCACTTAGTGTTTCAGTATTTTGCCAGTTTAACAATAAAGATGCCTCTGGAGTAATAAATGTCCCTCACCTGTATTACTGCATTTAATATTTCTGGGGAGAATCTGGTGTCCTCAGTGCAGGACAGCGGCACTCTAGTCCTGTTCTTTATAGAGAGGGGTTGCAGAATATTATAAGGCTCAGGGCTGTGAGATCCCATAGAAGGGTGCATATAGAGAAGGTCATTAAGGCAATTAAATCCAGGATCTGGAGATGCTGGCTGAGGTGTCCATCGACCATCTGTTTTGTTGGAGGACCTAAACAAAAACAACAAAGTTATTTAAGGACCAATGTTGACACAACAACAAATGGATATAAACTGGCCATCAATAAGTTTTGGCTTGAAATCAGACAAAAGTTTCTAACCAGCAGAGGAGCGAAGTTCTGAAACAACCTACCTAAAGGAGTAGTGGGGGCAAAAAACCTAACTTTTGTTTTAAGAGTGAGTTTGCTTATTTTATGGAGGGGATGGAATGATTGGCTAAATGGCATATGGCCCATCCATGACTGCTACTAGCAAATATCTCCAATGGCTAGAGATGGGTCAGTAGAGTGGGAGGGCTCTGAGTTACTAAAGAGAATTCTTTCCTAGATGAGTCTTGCCCACATGCTCAGGGTCTAACTGATCACCATATCTGGGGTCATAGAATCATAGAATATTAGGGTTGGAAGGGACCTCAGGAGGTCATCTAGTCCAACCTGCTGCTCAAAGCAGGACCAATCCCCAACTAAATCATCCCAGCCAGGGCTTTGTCAAGCCTGACCTTAAAAACTTCCAAGGAAGGAGATTCCACCACCTCCCTAGGTAACGCATTCCAGCGCTTGACCACCCTCCTAGTGAAAAAGTTTTTCCTAATATCCAACCTAAATCTCCCTCACTGCAACTTGAGACCATTACTCCTCATTCTGTCATCTGCTACCACTGAAAACAGTCTAGATCCATCCTCTTTGGAACCCCCTTTCAGGTAGTTGAAAGCAGGTATCAAATCCCCCCCTCATTCTTCTTCCGCAGACTAAAAAATCCCAGTTCCCTCAGCCTTTCCTCATAAGTCATGCGTTCCAATCCCCTAATCATTTTTGTTGCCCTCCGCTGGACGTTTTCCAATTTTTTCACATCCTTCTTGTAGTGTGGGGCCCAAAACTGGACACAGTACTCCAGATGAGGCCTCACCAATGTCGAATAAAGGGGAACGATCACGTCCCTCGATCTGCTGGCAATGCCCCTACTTATACATCCCAAAATGCCATTGGCCTTCTTCAGTGTCAAGGGCACACTGTTGACTCATATCCAGCTTCTCGTCCACTGTAACCCCTAGATCCTTTTCTGCAGAACTGCTGCCTAGCCATTCGGTCCCTAGTCTGTAGCGGTGCATGGGATTCTTCCAGCCTAAGTGCAGGACTCTGCACTTGTCCTTGTTGAACCTCATCAGATTTCTTTTGGCCCAATCCTCCTATTTGTCTAGGTCCCTCTGTATCCTATCCCTACCCTCCAGCGTATCTACCTCTCCTCCCAGTTTAGTGTCCTCTGCAAACTTGCTGAGGGTGCAATCCATGCCGTCCTCCAGATCATTAATGAAGATATTGAACAAAACCGGCCCAAGGACCGACCCTTGGGGCACTCCACTTGATACCGGCTGCCAACTAGACATGGAGCCATTGATCACTACCCATTGAGCCCGACAATCTAGGCAGCTTTCTATCCACTGTGACAAAGCTCTGTCCTTGCCTCCGTGGGTCCCACGTTTCCTGGCGGATTTCGCTAGCCTGAGAGGCTCACTGTGACCCTCCATGTAACCCTTCTTTCTCTAGAGACAAGGGTCACAGTCTACTGAGCCATTTTCATCATAAGCCAGCAAGGGAGGTGAGGAGAAGTTATCCTTCCTTGCACAGTCTCTGATGTCTCCCAGTCTCAGTGATTAATCAGGGGGCAAAGGTGGTGGTGGGAGCCCGGGCCCACCCTCTACTCTGGGCTCCAGCCCAGGGGCCCTAATAGTATCAGCTATGGTAGCTGACCTTTTAAACATGACGTACAATTCCCTGGGCTACTTCCCCCCACAGCAGCCCTCACTTCCTCACGCTCCATTTCACCCTTACCTCAGGGCCTCCTTCCTTGTGCCTGATATGGTGTGTACTACTCAGCCTCTCCAACAGCGCAACTTCCTTCCACAGTTCCTGACATGCACAGCCACGTCGCTGACTGGGATGCTTTTAACTAGTTTCAGCCAGCCCCTGATTGGCTTCAGGTGTCCCAATCAACCTAGCATTCTCCTTGCCCTCTGGAAAGTTCTTAATTGGCCCCAGGTGTCTTAATTGACCTGGAGCAGCTTCCATTTCACTTAACCTGGTACCAGGGATTTGTTTAGCCTAGAGCTAATATATCTATCTCCCACTACTTTTCTATAGCCATCTGGCCTTGCCCGGTCACACCATCGTATAGTCCATTCATCCAGCCCATATTTCTTTAACTTGCTGGCAAGAATACTGTGAGAGACCGTGTCAAAAGCTTTGCTAAAATCAAGGAATAACACGTCCACTGCTTTCCCCTCATCCACAGAGCCAGTTATCTCATCATAGAAGGGAATTAGATTAGTCAGGCATGACTTGCCCTTGGTGAATCCATGCTGACTGTTCCTGATCATTTCCCTCTCCTCTAAGTACTTCAGAATTGATTCCTTCAGGACCTGCTCCATGATTTTTCCAGGGACTGAAGTGAGGCTGACTGGCCTGTAGTTCCCCGGATCCTCCTCCTTCCCTTTTTTAAGGGTCAGGAAGGAATTTTCCCCCCAGGTCAGATTGAGGTTTTTTCACCTTCCTCTGCAGCATAGAATCATAGAAGATTAGGGTTGGAAGAGAGCTCAGGAGGTCATCTAGTCCAATCCCCTGCTCAAAGCAGACCAACACCAACTAAATCATCCCATCCAGGGCTTTGTCAAGCTGGGCCTTAAAAACCTCTATGGATGGAGATTCCACCACCTTGCTAGGTAACCCATTCCAGTGCTTCACCACCCTGGCATTAGAAAAGGTTCAGAAAAGGGCAACTAAAATGATTACAGGTTTGGAACGGGTCCCATATGAGGAGAGCGTAAAGAGGCTAGGACTTTTCAGCTTGGAAAAGAGGAGACATGATAGAGGTATATAAAATAATGAGTGATTTGGAGAAAGTAAGTAAGGAAAAGTTATTTACTTGTTCCCAAAATATAAGAACTAGGGGCCACCAAATGAAATTAATGGGTAGCAGGTTTAAAACAAATAAAAGGAAGTAGTTCTTCACTCAGCACACAGTCAACCTGTGGTACTCCTTGCCTGAGAGGTTGTGAAAGCTAGGACTATATCAGGGTTTAAAAGGGAACTGGATAAATTCATGGAGGTTAAGTCCATTAATGGCTATTAGTCAGGATGGATAAGGAATGGTGTCCCTAGCCTCTGTTTATCAGAGTGTGGAGATGGATGGCAGGAGAGAGATCACCAGATCATTACCTGTTAGGTTCACTCCCTCTGGGGCACCTGGCATTGGCCACTGTCGGTAGGCAGGATACTGCGCTGGATGGACCTTTGGTCTGACCCAGTATGGCCATTCTTATGTTCTTACCCTCCTTGTGAAATAGTGTTTCCTAATATCCAACCTAGACCTTCCCCACTGCAACTTGAGACCATGGCTCCTTGTTCTATCATCTGCCATCACGGAGAACAGCCTAGTGCCATCCTCTTTGGAACCCCCCTTCAGGTAGTTGAAGGCTGCTATCAAATCCCCTCTCACTCTTCTTTTCTGCAGACTAAACAAGCCCAGTTCCCTCCGCCTCTCCGCATAAGTCAAGTGCCCCAGACCCCTGAACATTTTCGTTGCCCTCTGCTGGACTCTTTCCAATTTGTCCACATCCTTTCTGCGGGGGGGCGGGGCGGCGCAAATCTGGATGCAATACTACAGGTGTGGCTTCACCAGTGCCAAATAGAGGGGAATAATCACTTCCCGCAATCTGCTGGCAATGCTCCTACTAAGGCAGCCCAATATGCTGTTAGCCTTCTTGGTAACGAGGGCACACTGTTACCTCATATCCAGCTTCCTGTCCACTGTAATCCCCAGGTCCTTTTCTGCAGAATTGCCGCTTAGCCAGTCGGGCCCCAGCCTGTAGCGGTGCATGGGATTCTTCCGTCCTAAGTGCAGGACTCTGCACTTGTCCTTGTTCTGAACCTCATCAGTTATCTTTTGGCCCAATCCTCCAATTTGTCTAGGTCACTCTGGACCCTATCCCTACCCTTCAGCGTATCTACCTCTCCCCTCAGTTTAGTGTCATCCGCGAACTTGCTGAGGGTGCAATTCATCCCATCATCGAGATCATTAATGAAGATGCTGAACAAAACTGGCCCCAGGACCGACCGCTGGGGCACTCTGCTCGATACCGGCTGCCAACTAGACATCGAGCTGTTGATCGCCACCTGTTGAGCCCGTCAATCTAGCCAACTTTCTATTCACCTTATAGTCCATTCATCCAATCCATACTTTAACTTGCTGGCAAGAATTCTGTGGGAGACTGTATCAAAATCTTTGCTAAAGTCAAGGTATATCATGTCCACCGCTTTCCCCATATCCACAGAGCTAGTTATCTCACCATAGGAGGCAATCATGTTGGTCTGGCATGACTTGCCCTTGTTGAATCCACGTTGACTGTTCCTGATCACCTTCCTCTCCTCCAAGTTCTTCAAAATAGATTTCTTGAGGACCTGCTCCATGATTTTTCCGGGGACCGAGGTGAGGCTGATCGGTCTGTAGTTCCCTTGATTCTCCTTCTTTCCTTTTTTAAAGATGGGCACTACATTAGCCTTTTTCCAATCTCTGGAACCTCCCCCAATCACCACAAGTTTTCAAAGATAATGGCCAATGGCTCTGCAATCACATCAGCCAACTCCCTCGGATACATTGCATCCAGCCCCATGGACTTGTGCACGTCCAGCTTTTCTAAATAGTCCTTAACCTGTTCTTTCATTCACTGAGGGATGCTCACCTACTCCCCATACTGTGCTGCCCAGTAGAGCAGTCTGGGAGCTGACCTGGTCTGTGAATACTGAGGCCAAAGAAGCATCGAGTACTTCAGCTTTTTCCACATCACCTGTCACTAGGTTGCCTCCTTCATTCAGTAAGGGTCCCACACTTACCCTGACCTCCTTCTTGTTGCTAACATATCTATAGAAACCCTTCTTGTTACTCTTCACATCCCTTGCTAGCTGCAACTCCAATTGTGCTTTGGCCTCAACAAGACTTCTTTAAAATAAAGCCAGCTCTCCTGGACTCCTTTCCCACTCATATTAGCCTCCCAGGGGATCCTGCCCATGAGTTTCCTGAGTCTACTTTTCTGAAGTCCAGGGTCTATAGTCTGCTGTTCTCCTTTCTTCCTTTTGTCAGGATCCTGAACTTGACCATCTCATGATCACTGCTGCCCAGGTTGCCACCACATCTACTTCCCTTACTTCTTCCCTGTTTGTGAGCAGCAGGTCAAGAGGAGCACGGCTCCTAGTTGGTTCTGGTTGTCCTCAACATTCTCCAAAACCTTCCTGGATTGTCTGTGCACTGCTGTATTGCTCTCCCAGCAGATGTCAGGGTGATTGAAGTCCCCCATAAGAACTAGGGCTTGTGATCTGGAAACTTCTGTTCGTTGTCCAAAGAAAGCCTTGTCTACCTCATCCTCCTGGTCTGGTGGTCTGTAGCAGATGCCCACCACGACATCACCCTTGTTGCTCCCGCCTCTAAACTTAACCCAAAGACTCAACAGGCTTTTCTCCAGTTTCATACTGGAGCTCTGAGCAATCATACTGCTCTCTTACATACAGTGCAACTCCTCCACCAGGTCACTTCCTGGTTCAAACTAGAGTAAGTGGCGGATTCTCTATAACTTGAAATCTTTAAATCAAGATTTGAGAACTTCAGTAACTCAGCCAGAGCTTATAAGCCTATTACAAGAGTGGGTGGGTGAGGTTCTGTGGCCTGCGATGTGCAGCAGGTCAGACTAGATGATCATGATGGTCACTTCTGGTCTTAAAGTCTATGAGAGACAGGAACATAACTACATACTAACATGGAACTCAAATAAAAATAAGCCACTGCATACTGCAAATGTGAGCCACAAAACTGAGAGAAGTTTGGAATTAATCATTGTATACCTCCTTTATTCAAGCAGCTGGTCATGGTCTCCAGCAATTAGTGCTTTGCCCCTGAATTGCAGCTTCTCCCCCATTGTCTGCTACAACAATAGCTCACAATTTTCTTGGGCAATTTCTGCCAATTTTGGTGGTGGTGAATTTTAAGATTAAGAAAGTATTTGCTAGCTGCTTTTTCTCATGATGAGACTTTGGGGAACCTGAGATAAAACAGTATAAACCATCTACTACTAAGTACAGAGGCAAACAGATTGCTGTAATTGGAAGTTATACCGAAGGGTCCTGCCTCCTATTTCTGACTGCACACACACATTTTTTTATTTTAAATCCTTTCACCTCCTCCTCGGGGCCTGACATATGTTCATTGTGCCCCCCCTCTCCCCCCCCCACCACTCCAGGTTTCCAAATTTCTCTTCTCCTTTCCACCATGTTGTTATGACCTTCTGTCTAACCAAGGAGAGCTGGAAGAAATTCCCATGTTTACAATCTGTCAACTCAATTCCTAGGTAAGCTAAAAGGATGTAATTTGAAAAAAGGACATGGAGTTTGCACTAATTTATTAGTTCCTAGCATGCGACATGAGGGCCCAAGCTTAGTATGAAACTAATTTCTCATGTGACATGATAACATGCTGTGTCACTACTCTGATGAACTGGCCCTATCCTATATACATTTTATCAACACTTTGCTTGTCACCACAGCAGACTGGTTACATGAACCACGTCATCAGCACCCAAGGATTTCTTTGCCCACAACGAACCATAGTTTCACAAAGTATAAGGCCAGAAGGGACAGTGATATAAAGAAGTCAGACTAGATGATATCTCTGGCCATTACATTTCATTCAAATACTTCTATAGAGTTCATTCACTCCTTAGAAGACTGAACTGTTGTGCCACTGGCAGAGACCAGGAGAGTTTTAGGTACCACCAATGCCTGAGGCCCCAACAATGGCAGGAAATTGATTAAATGAGATCTGCCCAGATCTTCCCAGCAGACAATCCATGCCCCATGCTGCAGAGGAATGTGAAAAATCCCAACGCCCCTGTCAGTCTGACCCTGAGGGGAAATTCCTTCCTGACTCCAAATCTAGCAATTAATTAGACCCCGAACGTGTGAGCAAGACACCAGCAGGCATTTAAAATGAATTCTCTGTATCACCTAAGTACTGGTTCACCCTGCCTGGTGTACCAGCTCCAACTGTGGCCTATCTCCGATGCTTCTGAAGAAGGTAAAAAACCAAACAGAATATATCTAATTATGCACTGGGGAAAAAATTCCTTCCTGATTCCTGCAGGTGATCAGCTGATGCACAGATGCACAAAATTTGATTATAGTCATTGTCTTAATGCAGAGCTGCAATGAGTATGTTCGGAGCAATGCATACAATCCTGTTTTCCCCATGATGCATGAAGGAAGGGGATGAATGGGGGACTGATAAGAGTCTTAGATTCCAAGACCAGAAGAGACCACCAATCTGACACAACACCTTCCTCTCCCTCTGCATCCCCATCTTCCTGGGCCATAGAATTTCTCCCAGACCTGCATTAAAGCACATATTTTAGAAAGGTATTTGATTTCCACCTTACAGACTCCAAGCATTGGGAATTCCACCACATCACCTGGTAAGCTGTTCCAATGTTTAATCACCCTCATTGCTAGGAAATTATATCTTAGTACAAGGTTGAATTTGTCCAACTTCAACTTCCAGCCACGGGCTCTTGTTATACCTTTGTCAGCAAGGTTGAAAAATCCCCCACTATAAGACCTCTTGTCCACATGTAAGTGCCTAAAGCCCTAAGACAGTGATCAACTCATCTCTCCATCTTCTTTTCAATAAGCTGAGACTCCTTACTTTCCAGCTTCCTGATTATTTTTCTGGCCCTTCTTTGAACTCTCTGCAGCATTTCCACTTCCTTCTTGAAGTGTGGACACCAGAACTGGATTCTATATGGTAGTAGCAGTCTTACCAATGCAGTGTAGAGCGGCAAGGTCGCTTTTCTACTGTCCCCTTTTTATACATCCAAGGACTGCAGTCGGTCTTTTTGCCACAGCATTGGACTGAAAGGTCATGGTAAGGTGATAATCTATGACAGTGGTTCCCAACCTTTCCAGACTGCTGTATGCCTTTCAGGAGTCTGATTTGTCTTGCATACTCCCACGTTTCACCTAACTTAAAAACTACTTGCTTACAAAATCAGACACAAAAATACAAAAAAGTATCACAGCACACTATTTCTGAAAAATTGCTATCATTTTTACCATTTAATTGTAAAATCAATTGGAATATAAATATTGTACTTACATTTCAACGTATAGTATATAGAGCACTATAAACAAGTCGTATGAAATTTTAAGTTTGTACTGACTTCACTAATGCTTTTTATGTAGCCTGTTGTAAAACTAGGCAAATATCTATATGAGCTGATGTTCCCCTGGAAGACTGCTGCGTACCCACAGGAGTACAAGTACCGTTGGTTGAGAACCACTGATCTGTGATGATCCCATAGTCCTTCTCTGAGTCATGACAGAGTTTCCCATCCTGTAGATATAACCTGCATTCTTTGTTCTCAGATGCATTACCTTGTATTTGACTTATTAAAATGCATTTTGTATGAATGTTACTGGTGATCCTTATCACCCGGTAACAGTCACCTGTCCTCCTCATTATTTTCCACTCTACCAATCTCTTAGTCATCTGACAACTTTATCAAAAATTTAATTTTGTCTAAATAGTTGATAAAAATATTAAATAGCATTGGACCAAGAACCAATCCCTGGGGACCCCTTCTAGAAACAGTCTCGACCATTGATATCTCCAGTTAACAACTACATTTTGAGATCCATCAGTTGAGCCAGTTTTTAATCCATCTAGTGTGTAAAGTGTGCCCTGTTAATTCCACATAATGCAAGTTTTTTTAAAAAATCAACATGTCGTGGTATTACGTCAAATACCTTGGAACTGTGACCAAAAGCACCTCTGTATTCACACCCTACATGCTGTTATATAATCTTTGTACAAAATATGACTTGTGACAAACGATTTGAAAACTAATAACTCACTGGTCAATAATATCATGGTGAAATGTATGTGGCAATATTATACGTAAAATTATTAAATCCCGCTGCATGATGTTCTTAGGATATGTTCAAACTACACAGCCCGACCTGGACGGAAGTATCCTGAACCAAGAAATGTTCCGTTTACCTCAATTTACATAAAAGTAGTAAACAGGGTCCTTGAGACAGTAGGGAGAGGAGATGGCAGGAGACAAAGAAAACTGCATTTCAGCAAACATAAGTGAGAACAAAGAACATGGAACCTCCCTCTCCACCAGACTCCATGTCACCTTCTTCACTCTTTGAATAAATATTGCTTTGAGGGGTAACCCTGAGAAGAATCCTCTTCCAAGGTTAACTGGACTACAAAAGAAAGGGGCAGAAAAAAAAAGAGTTACCTTTTCCGTAACTGGTGTTCTTCGAGATGTGTTGCTCATGTCCATTCCATATTAGGTGTGTGCTCGCCACATGCACTGGTGCCATAAGTTTTTCGCTCAGTAGTATCCGTAGGGGACCTGCTCTGGCGCCCTCTGGAGTGGCGCCCGCATGGCACGATATAAGGGGCACCGCCAGCTCCCCTCACCCTCAGTTCTTTCTTGCTGGAAACTCCGACAGTGGGGGAGGAAGGCGGGTCATGGAATGGACATAAGCAACACATCTCGAAGAACACCAGTTACGGAAAAGGTAACTGTCTTTTCTTCTTTGAATGCTTGTCATGTCCATTCCACATTAGGTGACTCCAAAGCAATACCCCTGGAGGTGGGTAGGAGTTCACGGATGTGTAGATTGCAACACAGCTCTGCCGAACCCAGCGTCCTCCATGCCCTGCTGAGTGATGGCATAATGGGCCGTGAACATATGGACAGAGGACCACGTTGCGGCTCTAGAGATGTCCTGCATAGGGACATGCACCAGGAAGGCTGCTGAAGATGCCTGCACTCTAGTCGAGTGGATTCTGACAATGGGCGACAGCAGAACTCCCACCAGGTCACAACAGGTCCTTATGCATGAGATAATCCAATTGGAAATCCTCTGCGATAACACCAGAAGGCCCTTCTCATCCTATCCGTTGTAGCGATGAAGAGTGAATTGATTAACGGAAAGGCTTGGTACGTTCTAAGTAAAAAGCCAAGGACCTTTGGATATCCAGCCCATGAAGACGCCTCTCTTCACTAGTCTTCTGTGGTTTGGGACAGAACACTGGGAGGAAATAGTCCTGGTTCATATTGAAGGAGGACACCACCTTCGGCAGGAAGGCTGGGTTGGGCCGCAGCTGAACCTTGTCTTTGTAGAAGACTGTATGGCGGTTCTGAGGTCAAGGCTTTAATTTCAGAGACCCGTCTCACCAACATCACCACCACCAGGAACGCGACCTTCCATGACAGATGGGAAAAGGAACAGGAACCCAGCGGCTCAAAGGGCAGGCCTGTGAGCCTAGAGAGGACCAAGTTAAGATCCTATTGCAGGACAGAAGTCCGTACCTGTGGGAAGAGTCTCTCAAGCCCTCTCAAGAATCTGAGAGTCATGTCATGGGAAAACTCCGTCTGTCCTTGGATCAGCGGGTGAAAAGCAGAGATGGCCATGAGATGCACTCTAACAGAGGAGTGTGCTAGGCCCTGGTTTCTCAAATGAAGCAGGTAGTCTAGGACAGCCTGTATGGAAGATTGCAAAGGAGAGATGCCACACTTGGAGGCCCAGTGGAAAAACTTTGTCCACTTGGCCAGGTAAGTCAGTCTAGTTGAGGGCTTCCTACTTCCCAGGAAGACCTGTTGGACCTCCTCTGAACAGGTCTGCTCCTCTGGCTTCAGTCATGCAGAATGCACGCCGAGAGGTGGAGGGACCAGAGATTGGGGGTGTAAGAGCCGACCGTGATCCTGTGACAGAAGATCCAGTGGGTTGGGCAGGGGCCAGGGAGGGGCTGCTGACAGGTTCATTAGTGTGCCGAATCAGTGCTGGCGAGGCCACACTGGGGCACTCATGATAACCTGCACGCTGTCTCTCTTGATCTTTGCCAGGACCTTGGTGATTAGCAGGATCGGAGGGAATGTGTACATCAGGCCCCCTAACCATGACAGGAGGAAGGCATTGGAGAGGGAGTCCTTGCCCAGACCAAAACCGATGACATTTTCTGTTTTGCCTGGTGGTGAACAGGTCCACTGGGGAGTTCCCCACCTCTGAAAGACCATGTAGGCAATCTCCTGGTGGAGAAACCACTCATGGTGAGAAGAGAACGCCCTGCTGAGGTGATCCGCTAGCGTGTTCTTGATGCCAAGGAGGTGACAAGCCTCCAGGTGGATCTCGTTGACAGAGAAGTTCCAGAGCCAGAGGGCCTCTTGGCAGAGAGCTGATGAGCATGCTCCCCCTTTCCTGTTGATGTAGACCATCGAGGCTGTGTTATCCATCAGGACTCTCACCACCTTGCCCGACAGGTGAGGTAAGAAGACGCTGCATGCCAATCAGACCGCTCTGAGTTCTTTGATGTTTATGTGGAGCACCATCTCCTCCGAGGACCACATACCATGGGTCTGGAGATCTCTGAGGTGCGCACCTCAGCTGAGGTCTGAGGCATCTAACACCAACTTGATGGACTGGGAATAGGCAGTCGTCAGCCATTGCTGCAGGGGCCGCATCCGGAGCCTGGCATGGCGGACAGCGTTCATGCAAGCTGCCATGTGGCCCAGCAGACGAAGGCAGACCCTGGCTGTAGTCGGGAAATGCAGACATCTCTGCGATAAGGTCTGTCAAGGCCCAAAAGCTTTCTAGTGGCAGGAACACTCTCGTGCAGGTTGAGTCGAGCGCCGCCCGATGAATTCTATCCTTTGCACTGGAACGAACGTCGACTTTTTGTCATTCACCAGTAGGCCCAGGGAGTGGCAAGTGGTTTGCAGCACCGCAACATACCTTTGCACCTGAGACCTGGAGCTGCCCTTGATGAGCCAGTCATCGAGGTACAGGTAGATCTGGATACCCCGGCGCCGAGGTAAGCCATCACCACCGACATGTACTTGGTAAACACTGTTGGTGCAGTCGCCAGGCCAAATGGGAGGACCGTAAATTGGTAGTGGCCTGATCCCACCGTGAAATGGAGAAAACGTCTGTGCCCTTGGAAGATCACTATGTGAAAGTATGCGTCATTTAAGTCAAGGGCGGCATACCAGTCTCTTGGATCCAGGGAGGGGATGATAGAGGCCAGGGTGACCATGCGGAACTTCCGCTTCTTTAGGTACTTGTTGAGGTCTCGCAGGTCCAAAATGGGACGCAGACCGCCCTTGGCCTTTGGGATTAAAAAGTATCAGGAATAAATGCCCCTGTTCCTATACTCTAGAGGAACTTCCTCCACCGCCCCCATCTGCAGAAAACCTTGGACCTCCTGCGCAGGATCCCTGAAGAGGGACAGGGAAGGGGTATAGAAAGAAACTGAAGGGTATAGCCCTGCGCCACTGTGTTCAGGACTCAACGGTCTGAGGTTATTGTGGTCCATGCAGGGAGGAAAAGTGAAAGGCGGTTAGAAAAGACCGGGGAAGATGGATCCAGGGAATAATCTGGTAGGTCGCCCTCCGGCGCACCCTCAAAGTGGTCGCTTGCCCCCTTGCTTATTCCGGGTGGAGCCCAACTGAGCAGAGGGTGGCTAGGGTGGCGTTCGTAGCTATTGGCCTTCTTGTGAGGCGAGTCCTGCTGAGGCTGGCTCCCTTGTCCCTGAGGCTGTTGTGGTTTGAACTGCTTACGTGCTGGGCCTGGGACGTAGCGTCCCAGCATTTTCAGGGTGGTACAGGAATCCTTTAAACCATGCAGCTTGGTATCCGTCTGCTCTGCAAATAGGGCCTGGCCGTCGAAGGGAAGTTCCTGCATCGACTGCTGAGCCACGGTGGACGAGCCTGAGAGGAGCAGCCAGGAAGCTTGCAGCATGGAGATGGCAGAGGCCATGGTGTGGGCTGCAGAGTCTGCCGCATCAGAAGTTGCCTGGAGGGCTGTCTGGCTGCTGTCATGCCCTCGAGGATTGTCCGGAATTCCTTCCTGGACCCTTCGGGGAGCGAATCCTGGAACTTGCCCGTGGCCTGCCACATGTTGTAATCATAGCAGCCAAGGAGGGCTTGGTGATTGGCCACTCTCAATTGCAGGCTAGAAGACGAACAAGTCTTATGCCCAAAAAGATCCAGCCTCCTTGAGTCTTTATTTTTGGGGGTAGCCCCTGGTTGGCCTTGCCTCTCTGTGGTTAACTGCCTCAAATCACAAGGGAATTGGGGGCCGGGTGGGAGTATAGGTACTCATGCTCTTTTGTTGGCACAAAGTACTTGCATTCAGCCCTGTTAGAGATAGGGGGCAAAGAGGAGGGAGTCTGCCACAGGGCGGTGGTAATCTTTGATACCCCCTCATGAAGGGGTAAGGGCCACCCTGGCAGGGGCAAAGAAGCAGAGGACATCAAACAAGGAGTCTGAAGGTTCTTCCAACTCCTCGGCCTGGAGCCCCAGGTTAGATGCAACCCTCTTTAATAGTTCCTGGTGCGCTTTAGCGTCATCCTGAGGAACTGGGTGAGGTGCCTCTGTGATAGCCTTGTCTGGCGATGACGAGGACAATGCCAGTACCACAGGAACCTCCACGTTCAGTGGTGGTCTAGTAGGCTGCTCCCCCGGGTCCTCCTGGACCTGTGGGATCCTTCTCCCTCAAAGTCTTGGGTACTGGAGGGGTTTGGGATGCCGAGGCCGCAGGCCAGGCTGAGGCTCCCGACACCAAGCGACCAGCCTGGGAAGCCTGGGTGAACCCCCAGGGGTTCCATGGCGCTGGCCATTGTGCCTGGACAGATTTTGGTGCTGCTGATGTAGGTGGCACCGCAGAAACTGGAGGCTGTCCCGCAGTTAGAGAGCCCTGCTCAGTGCCGGAGCGGTTGCTACCCAACGACCAGGATTGGGCAGAGCGGTGGCTCTTATCTGACCGGTGCCGGTCGCTGCGCCTGGAGGCAGACCTGTCCGAGCAGGATGAATGTCTTGGCTGAGGCCTTGGGGACCGATAGCCTTCGGCGTATTGGCGTCGGAAACCCGGTGATCTACGCCTTACTCTACCCGACCGGTACACGTGCCAGCTGCTGGGAGGAACTCCCCAAACATGGTGATCCCCATCTCAGAGGTGGACGACTGCAGTCTTGTGACCTTGACCCCTGGATCTATACCGAGCTCTTGGTGATGCGAGGGGTTGGTCTCGGTGCTCCTGCCTGGGGGCGCATGCCTCGGTGTGTCTGTGCTAGACTACCAGAGAGGTGCGCCTCGAATCCCGCAGTCTGTGCCCAAGGTGCGGGGACCGAAGAGGGCTCTGTTGAGCCTGCCTATCTGAGGCGTGATGGCTTCATGCGGGCGAGCAGTAGTGGGACGTTCCACGTGAAGGGGAACTGTGCCGCTGAGGTGGGGACACATGGAGATCCCAAGGCGGGTTTACCCCGAGACCTGGATACCGCTGGAGCCAGTGTGGGCGGCACTGGAAGCATCAGGATCTCTTGAACTGCCTGCAGGGCCTCGATGGCACTTGTAGCTGGCGGAGGCCTGTACTGCTATCTGGAGTTGCAGGCAAAGCTTGAGCTGGGGCCTGACTTCCCAAAGGGGGCGTTGAGCTGCCTGGCGCGGGTCTTGGTTCACCCCCAGCCCTGTCTTTTCCCTTGTGGGAAGTAGGCGATCTTCCTCCTTCCTGTCTTCTTCGGCTTCTTGGCCAGAGCTGTGGAGGGGGACCGGTGCCGGCTCATGGACGGCACTGACGCCGTGGTGCTCGGTGCTGAGTCGGACTGGTGCTTCGGTGCCGGAGTGAGTGCTGACTCCAACAGGAGCACCTTTAAGCGATTGTCCCGCTCCTTTTTCATCCTAGGTTTGAATGACTTACGAAGATGACACTTGTCGCTTATGTGCCCCTCACCCAAGCACCGTAAGCAGCTACTATGTGGATCATTGATGGGCAAAGGCTATTTGCAACCATCGCAGGGCTTAAAGCCTGGGGACCGGGACATGCCCCGTCCCCCGGCTGAGTCCCATTCGGGACTAACGAAGAGTTCAAGAACTATTACTAAGGGTAACTAATTCAACTATTAACTATATACAACTATATTACAGGTTTTCAAAGTTTGCAAGAACAGAGAATGAAACAATGCTAGCTGAAGCAGATGATGTTCCAGCACCATCACTGGCGGCAAGAAAGAACTGAGGGTGGGGGGAGCCAGTGGTGCCCCT
Source organism: Chelonia mydas (assembly GCF_015237465.2). Classification (NCBI taxonomy): domain Eukaryota; kingdom Metazoa; phylum Chordata; order Testudines; family Cheloniidae; genus Chelonia; species Chelonia mydas. The sequence continues at coordinate 258,821,497 of NC_057850.1, forward strand.
TATACCGCGCCATGCAGGCGCCACTCCAGAGGGCATACGAGCCAGTCCCAAGGATACTGCTGAGGGAAAAACTTCTGGCACCAGTGGATGTGGCGAGCACACACACCTAATATGGAATGGACATGAGCAAGCACTTGAAGAAGAACCCCAAGCTCTAGCTCTCTCTCTTTCACCTAAGACGACAAAGGAACCAGCCTTTTGATTTTTGGGGGAGGTCTGACTTGAGAATTTGGTCAGCCTTATTGCTGGGAACATGTTGTAAGGATTTTACCTTGAACCAAATCTAGCTTCTTAAATTTTAGCTACTAGAAAGCATTTTGTCTTTATTTTCTTGTAACCATTTCTGACATTAATACCTGGTACCTGAATCCACTTAAAATCCTATCTTCTTTTGTTAATAATCTTGTTTTATTTTTTAATCTAAACCAATCCAGTGCTGTGTTTAAACTGAACTGTTTGCTAACAGTTCAAGAAGCAGATTGTTGAATTTTAACCCTTTACGGGGACAATGGACCTTTAATAGCTGAACTGTCCAGGAGAGGGCTGATCAGTGTAGAATACATGTTGTGAGTGGCCCACGTTGGGAGCTACAACAACACAACCCCTCACTGGTCTGGAGTGCAACCCAGAATGTGACAACCCCAAAGCAGGATCTCTGTATAGTTTAACATGAAGAAGAAATAAAGATTCTTGCTTCCATGCCTTGCTACATAGTGCTAATGAGAAATTGATACCTGTTTCCTCGCTTGTGGGAAACAGCTGCTGCCCACGAATCCCATCGGGCTCGTTCAAGCTCCTCATACTTGGTGTGATGGTTCAAATAGGTCTCATCAGAAGTGTCTTCCAGCTAGGAAAAAGAACAAAGCTAGTTTTCCCTCTAATATTCAAAAGATGACATTCTGTCTTCAGGGTGACATTACTGTTTGGTCAAGTACAAAGTAGTAGAAACCCTATGATTCTGTACTATGGAACTCAGCAAACAGCAATGTCTATTGGATGATACTGGAGAAACCAGAGTCTGTTTCACCCCACTGAGTTCCTTTAAAAAAAGGGGGTTTCCAAATGGAAGTCAATTCACATAGGATCAAGTTAACAAGGATTTAATCTTTGCTTCAGGTTTGGCTGGTCAAAAATAACAAAATCGGCTGTATCTGACTTACCTATTAATTTATACAATTGGATTCTGAATGTTGGAAGATCAGACATCTGTTCATGCTGTTAATTGTGTGTGTGTGCGCGTGTGTTGTGGCAAGATGGCCGATTTTAGTCTGGTGGGTCCTGCACTTTTCTTGGCGGGGAGCTAAGATGCCACCCATTGCCCCTGCTCTTGGTGCCGAGGGCCCTGCTACTAGCCTGGGAAGGTGGTAGAGGAGGGAAGCGGGGGAGGGGTCTGGGTTTGCTCCTCGCTCTCAACCCCTATGGGTTTCTTACCGTCGTCCCCCTTAGGTGGGGTTACCCTTGGTCCTTAGATGTTGGGGGGGAAGGGAGTCTCCCTGTCCTGCTGGGCAGGGTCTCCCTTACTTCAGTTCTCAGGTCTTCCAAATCTCTCAACACACCTCCAAGCTCCAGTCCTTTCTTCTCCTCCCCTGTCTGCCTGACACAGGGGTTTTATTAGGTTCCTAACAGGGCCTTAATTGACTGCAGGTGCTCCAATTAACCTGCAGCCACCTTCCCTAGTCTACAGGGAACCATGCCTTAATTAGCCTTGAGCTTATATATTTCCCTTCTAGCACTCTCCCACTGCTCCCTGGCCCTCCTGTATCACAGTGTGTATGTATAAATATATAAAGAAGTTTCTTTCATGTAACTATAGAACATTTTTCTTCACAGTTTGTTCTCTGTAGAACACGGCAATCCACTAGAACAACTCAGCATGAATTCTCTTACTGAATAAACCCTCTGTCATAGGAGTTGAGACTTTCCAACATAGAGCAACACCATTCAATCACGTCATCTGTGGTTGCTCAGGTTGGCGACATCTTCCCTTCACTGGGGAATTGGAACCACTGTTTTGAATCACTAACCCAGTCATACTTTTCATGAGCCGCTGAATTTGAAATTTATGTATCAGACTGTTGTCTGGATTCTCTGAGACAGACAAAGCCTCTATTATATAGATCATGTGAACGGATGCCAAGAACATTAAAGCACCACTCAAGGGTTTGCTACAGCTGCTGCTTGTAGAGTGGGATGACCCAAGAAATGCTTTTTCGTAACAGCTGATGCAGATGTCAGGGAGCCAATTGCAGCACAGTCAATCTCCTACCAATAGAATGAGCATAGCTGATCCTGGCAGGGGCTGTCTGATTGCACTTCCTGACTGGTGGAGGGGCAGGGCTAAGTTACTACTTGACCCAGCAGCAGCCAGAGCTCAATGGCTGCTCAATCCAGCCCACACCGCAGCTGTGTTTGATCATGTTTCCCCAGTGCCTGCTCCTGCACCCTTCCAGCCTGTGCCTGCTCTTGTGACAGCTCCAGTTCCTGCTTTGTGTACCTGTTCCTGCCCAGCCTGCCCTTCTCCATCCCTGGCTCTGCTTCCTGACCATGACTCCAGTTCACCTACTGGCTCTGGTATTTGGCTTCTGATCCCTGGCTCTGACCTCGGTTTTGCTCTTGACCATGCCCCTGGACATCCCATGGCTCGGATTCTCCACTCAGCTCTAACCTCCAGAGTTGGCCTCCCCCATGGCTCCAACCACTAAGACCAACTGCTAACCTCCCGGTCCTGTTCGTGACAAATTGAGCAGCCTGCAAGAGAAAGACTGAAGATGAGGTTCTGCTGTGAGGTTGACCCCCATTAAGGTCTCTGTCTTCCTCACAGAGGTAATGGGCACCTTGCAGAAGCTACAGACCCAAATCATGGCCCTGCAGGCACAGGTCTCACTATCCAGGGCCCCGGTTCAGGAACTGAAAATTCTGCTGCTAGCCCAGTTTGACAGTGACTGTGGGAAATTATGCAACTTTCTGAATCAGTGCTGCCTCCTGTTCATGTGATGACCTCTGTCATTTCCCACTGACCAGGCCTGATGTGGACTCATCAGCCCGTTAACTGGGAAGGCCCTGGCCTGGAAGTCCCCTCTCCAGGAGACTTCCAGCCCCTTGTTAGGGCAGCTTGAAGAATTCCATGAAGACACGGCAGTTGTTTCAATGACCTGAATTGTACCTGCTCTGCCAAGGGTGCTTTGGCTCCTACTCTAGGGAATAGACCATTAGCCAAATTTGCCATGGAATTCTGGCACTTAGTGGCTGACACTAGATGGAATGAATCAGTACAGCACAGCACCACCATTTCCAGCATAGCTTGAATGAAGAAATCAAAGACAAGCTGGTGCAGGTAGAGCCACTGTCTGACCTAAATGCTCTGCTCAGGCCGTTCATCAGCACTGATGATCACCTGGCCAAACATCAACTAGAAAGGAAGTTCACTTTTCTACACCCACAGGCTGAAGAAATTCGACCTTGCCTTGCCAACACAGAAAGGAACCTGCAGTGAGCTCCAGATTTATGCTTATATTGCGGGAACCCGGGCACTATGTACAGTGGTGTCTCAGTAAGACTCGTGTCCTGTCCCAGTTGGGAAAGCCCTTTATGTCAAACAGTAACCTGGCTGTAGTTGGCTAGTGAGCCACCATCCTCCAACTTCTTCTTTGGCTACAACACCCTGCCATGTTTGAGGTTTAGCTAAGGGCACTGGTGGACTCGGGCCTCTAACAACTTCATGGACCTAGATTTTACTTGGACCCATAACATTCACACTCAGTGAAACAGCATCCCTGATTTGATGGAATCCATTGGATGGGTCCGCCACTCCTCTGGCCCTGTTATTCACCAGACGACACTGCTGACTCGGACCACGCTCCAGGAAATTCTGCAATTTGGACTGATTTGTGCCGCTCACTCCCCCATCATTCCTTGGCTGGATGACCATGACCTGTGCATCCAGTAGGGATAAGGCATGGTGTGCTTTATGTCAAGATTCTGCTGCCAGTTATGTCTCCCAAGGTTGGTGTCAGATCCAAACCCTCTCACAATGGAGCTGCTGAAGGGCGATGTTCAAAGATAGCTGCCGCCCTCTCTTCACCCTCTCACCCATTTCAGGTATTGCGGGGAAATTTCGAGACTTTGCTGACGTCTTTGATAAAAAGAGAGCGGATGTCTTACCGACACATCACAATTATGATTAGTTCATACTCCCTCTCAGGACTGAACCTTCAAATGTTCCAGGAATACTTCCATAAGAATTTCCAGGAGAGGTTTATTTGTCCTTCTGCCTTTCCTGCAGAGGTTCCAATCTTTTTTGTTATGAAAAAAGACATCTCCCTGGCCCCTGCGTTGTTCACTGGTCTTTGAATAGAGTGACTGTTCGAAATTGCTACCCTTTGACACTTAATGAACTTTTTGAAATACTTTGCTTGGCTGTTTTTTCCCTAAACTTCACAGTCTTTGCAATCTGGTTCATACCAAGGAAGACAAAGAGTGGAAGATAGTATTCCAGGTTCCATTCAGGCATTTTGAGTATTTAGTTTGCCAGAAGCTGGGAATAACTGACAGGGAATGGATTACTTGAGGATTACCTGTTCTGTTCATTCCCTCTGGGGCACCTGGCATTGGCCATTGTCAGAAGACAGGATACTGGGCTAGATGGACCTTTGGTCTGACCCAGTATGGCTGTTCTTATGTTCTAGCTATGCCATTTGGGCTAAGTAATGCCTCTACATTGCAGCATTTCATAAATGAATATTTTCAGGACATGCTGGAACAATTTGTTGTTTATTTAGATGATATTCTTGTCTTCTCCAAAAACCAGAAACTACATCAGCCGATGTGCACGGGCTGAAATTGTGGAAAAGCAGCATCACTTGCCCCATAAGCTCAGCTGTGCAGAACACAATGCCATCCACAGCCTCAGAAACAACTCTGACATCATAATCATGAATAGGTCGGAAAATGAACAAGAGGCTGCTAGGCAGCTCTCCAACACCACTTTCTACAAGCCATTACCCTCTGATCCCACTGAGGGTTACCAAAAGAAACTACACCATTTGCTCAAGAAACTCCCTGAAAAAGCACAAATCCGCCCAGACAGACCCCTGGAATCCCGACCTGGGTATTCTATCTGCTACCCAAGCTCCATAAACCTGGAAATCCTGGGCGCCCCATCATCTCAGGCATTGGCACCCTGACAGCAGAATTGTCTGGCTGTGTAGACTCCCTCCTCAGGCCCTATGCTACCAGCACTCCCAGCTACCTTCAAGCCACCACTTACTTCCTGAGGAAACTACAATCCATCGGTGATCCTCCTGAAAACACCATCCTGGCCACTATGGATGTAGAAGCCCTCTACACCAACATTCCACACAAAGATGGACTACAAGCCGTCAGGAACAGTATCCCTGATAATGTGACGGCAAACCTGGTGGCTGAACTTTGTGACTTTGTCCTCACCCATAACTATGTCACGTTTGGGGACAATGTATACCTTCAAATCAGCGGCACTGCTATGAGTACCCGCATGGCCCCACAGTATGCCAACGTTTTTATGGCTGACTTAGAACAACGCTTCCTCAGCTCTCGTCCCCTAATGCCCCTACTCTACTTGCGCTACATTGATGACATCTTCATCATCTGGAACCATGGAAAAGAAGCCCTTGAGGAATTCCACCATGATTTCAACCATTTCCATCCCACCATCAACCTCAGCCTGGACCAGTCCACACAAGAGATCCACTTCCTGGACACTATGGTGCTAATAAGCGATGGTCACAAACACCACCCTATACCGGAAACCTACTGACAGCTATTCCTACCTACATGCCTCCAGCTTTCACCCAGACCACACTACACGATCCATTGTCTACAGCCAAGCTCTACGATACAACCGCATTTGCTCCAACCCCTCAGACAGAGACAAACACCTACAAGATCTCTATCAAGCATTCTCACAACTACAATACCCACCTGCTGAAGTGAAGAAACAGACTGACAGAGCCAGAAGAGTACCCAGAAATCACCTACTATAGGACAGGCCCAACAAATAACAGAACACCACTCGCCATCACCTTCAGCCCCCAACTAAAACCTCTCCAACGCATCATCAAGGATCTACAACCTATCCTGAAGGATGACCCATCACTCTCACAGATCTTGGGAGACAGGACAGTCCTTGCTTACGGACAGCCCCCCAACCTGAAGCAAAATACTCACCAGCAACCACACACCAGAATCACTAACCCAGGAACCTATTTTTGCAACAAAGCCCATTGCCAAATGTGTCCACATATCTATTCAGGGGACACCATCATAGGGCCTAATCACATCAGCCACACTATCAGAGGCTCGTTCACCTGCACATCTACCAATGTGATATATGCCATCATGTGCCAGCAATGCCCCTCTGCCATGTACATTGGTCAAACTGGACAGTCTCTACGTAAAAGAATAAATGGACACAAATCAGATGTCAAGAATTATAACATTCATAAACCAGTCGGAGAACACTTCAATCTCTCTGGTCACTCGATCTCTGACCTAAAAGTCACTATATTACAACAAAAAGACTTCAAAGACAGACTCCAACAAGAGACTGCTAAATTGGAATTAATTTGCAAACTTGGCTGTATCATCTACCTCAAGTACAGTCTGCTTTCAGTAAGCTAAAGAAAGCCTTCCCTTCAGCTCCCATTCTTGTGTATCCAAACCTTTTACCATGGAAGCAGAAGTCTCACACATTGCAATCAGGGCCGTACTTTCACAAAATGCAGGCCCGCATCACCAACTCCACCCATGTGTGTATTATTTACATAAACTAACCCCTGCTGAAAAGAACTATGATATCTGGGACTAGAATGGCAACACTTTCTGGAGGGGGCTCGGTTCCTGATCCAGGTCATCACTGATCACAAGAACTTAGAATATCCTTGAATGTCTTAATCATCGGATCCGTGGTCACTTTTCTTTGCCAGATTTGATTTCAGTATTACCTACTGCCCTGCATCACAGAAAGCGAAAGCAGACGGCCTTTCCCACAAGGACAAATATGCTGTGCTGAACACTACTCCCCAAAGTACTGTGCTATGACCATCTAATTCTGTTGGTGGAACCACAGCCCAGGATTTACCATCTGTGATTCGGACTCTACTCCCAAAAGACCTGCAAGCAGCCAAACTCTGAGAGACCCTTGATACCTTCAGTGCACCATTCAGCTCAGGCTTCCATTTGCACAATGGTTCACTATATCTTAGCAAGCACTTTTACATTCTGAATGATCAGCCCAGACTCAAAGTGTTAAGAATATGCCCCGACACAGTAGGTGCTGGCCATTTTGGACACCATAAGACTCAGGACTTGGAGGTACGAAGTTTCTGGCCAAGGGTGAGTCCTGATGTGAAGAAATACATTGACTTCTCTGATCTAAGAAAAGGAGTACTTGTGGCACCTTAGAGACTAACCAATTTATTTGAGCATAAGCTTTCGTGAGCTACAGCTCACTTCATCGGATGCATGTAGCTCACGAAAGCTTATGCTCAAATAAATTGGTTAGTCTCTAAGGTGCCACAAGTACTCCTTTTCTTTTTGCAAATACAGACTAACACGGCTGTTACTCTGAAAGTTCTCTGATCTAAGCTTCCAAAGCAAGTGCCCACGTGTTAAAATGCTTGGATTATTCCAGCTTCTGCCACCCCACCTCAATGCTAGTCCATGGTGGCAAAGGACTTCTTGTAGAGCTCCTTCTCTCCCACGGTTGCACTGTCATCCTGGAAAACATTGATCTGTTCATGAAGATGGTGTGTTTTTATTTCTTTTCACTCTCCCCCCAACACTCACAAAACACTCTGCATTTTCCTAAACCACGTTTTTTGGCTCTATGGACGGCCAGTTGGAATAGTGTCTGATTGGGGCCCACAGTTCACTTCCTGGTTCTGGCATGAACTCTATAAAATCCTAGGAATTGAACTCTTCATCTTCTCAGCCTACCACCCATAGATCAACAGGCAGATGGAGTAGTGTTAGGATATTGCTCGGGCATGTAGGAAAGATATCAGGAGGGCCAAATCGCACCTGGAGCTGCAGCTAGCAAGAGATGTCAAGAGTAACAAGAAGGGTTTCTTCAGGTATGTTGGCAACAAGAAGAAAGCCAAGGAAAGTGTGGGCCCCTTACTGAATGAGGGTGGCAACCTAGTGACAGAGGATGTGGAAAAAGCTAATGTACTCAATGCTTTTTTTGCCTCTGTTTTCACTAACAAGGTCAGCTCCCAGACTGCTGCGCTGGGCATCACAAAATGGGGAAGAGATGGCCAGCCTTCTGTGGAGATAGAGGTGGTTAGGGACTATTTAGAAAAGCTGGACGTGCACAAGTCCATGGGGCCGGACGAGTTGCATCCGAGAGTGCTGAAGGAATTGGCGGCTGTGATTGCAGAGCCCTTGGCCATTATCTTTGAAAACTCGTGGCGAACGGGGGAAGTCCCGGACAACTGGAAAAAGGCTAACGTAGTGCCAATCTTTAAAAAAGGGAAGAAGGAGGATCCTGGGAACTACAGGCCAGTCAGCCTCACCTCAGTCCCTGGAAAAATCATGGAGCAGGTCCTCAAAGAATCAATCCTGAAGCACTTACACGAGAGGAAAGTGATCAGGAACAGTCAGCATGGATTCACCAAGGGAAGGTCATGCCTGACTAATCTAATCGCCTTTTATGATGAGATAACTGGTTCTGTGGATGAAGGGAAAGCAGTGGATGTATTGTTTCTTGACTTTAGCAAAGCTTTTGACACGGTCTCCCACAGTATTCTTGTCAGCAAGTTAAGGAAGTATGGGCTGGATGAATGCACTATAAGGTGGGTAGAAAGCTGGCTAGATTGTCGGGCTCAACGGGTAGTGATCAATGGCTCCATGTCTAGTTGGCAGCCGGTGTCAAGTGGAGTGCCCCAGGGGTCGGTCCTGGGGCCGGTTTTGTTCAATATCTTCATAAATGATCTGGAGGATGGTGTGGATTGCACTCTCAGCAAATTTGCGGATGATACTAAACTGGGAGGAGTGGTAGATACGCTGGAGGGGAGGGATAGGATACAGAAGGACCTAGACAAATTGGAGGATTGGGCCAAAAGAAATCTGATGAGGTTCAATAAGGATAAGTGCAGGGTCCTACACTTAGGATGGAAGAATCCAATGCACCGCTACAGACTAGGGACCGAATGGCTAGGCAGCAGTTCTGCGGAAAAGGACCTAGGGGTGACAGTGGACGAGAAGCTGGATATGAGTCAGCAGCGTGCCCTTGTTGCCAAGAAGGCCAATGGCATTTTGGGATGTATAAGTAGGGGCATAGTGAGCAGATCGAGGGACGTGATCGTGCCCCTCTATTCGACACTGGTGAGGCCTCCTCTGGAGTACTGTGTCCAGTTTTGGGCCCCACACTACAAGAAGGATGTGGATAAATTGGAGAGAGTCCAGCGAAGGGCAACAAAAATGATTAGGGGTCTAGAGCACATGACTTATGAGGAGAGGCTGAGGGAGCTGGGACTGTTTAGTCTGCAGAAGAGAAGAATGAGGGGGGATTTGATAGCTGCTTTCAACTACCTGAAAGGGGGTTCCAAAGAGGATGGCTCTAGACTGTTCTCAATGGTAGCAGATGACAGAATGAGGAGTAATGGTCTCAAGTTGCAATGAGGGAGGTTTAGATTGGATATTAGGAAAAACTTTTTCACTAAGAGGGTGGTGAAACACTGGAATGCGTTACCTAGGGAGGTGGTAGAATCTCCTTCCTTAGAGGTTTTTAAGGTCAGGCTTGACAAAGCCCTGGCTGGGATGATTTAACTGGGAATTGGTCCTGCTTCGAGCAGGGGGTTGGACTAGATGACCTTCTGGGGTCCCTTCCAACCCTGATATTCTATGATTCTATGATATACATATTCAGGCCTGTCTGTAAAGGCCTGTACTTTAAGAATTTAGGTGTATTCTTATCACTTGGCTAGTTAGAGGTATAAAAGAAAGAATCAAAATCACTGTCTGCCAGTGTAAGGTCCTTCTCTTACTGTGACAGTCTGAGGCCCTGTTCTTAGGCTAAGGCCTTTGGCTAAGCGACAGAGGAAGCCATAAGCTGGGAAGCAACCGGTCACATCCTCACATTCCAAACTAGTCACATTGAAAGAAGGTGCTATTGGGCTGTTAGGAATACAATCCTGTCCTGATAGTGCCTATCACCTCCAGAGAAAGGGAAGTGCCTAGAAGATGTAAAAGGAAATTGAGGTTGATAGTTTTCTGTCTGGTAAGAACTACTTATCGATAGACACAGCTGGGAAACTCTTATGTCTTTATAGATGTAGTTGTGAAATCCTCACTTCTGTATTGTTTTGTCATTATGTTCCCACTTTGCTATTGTTTATTGGCATGGTCTCTGTCTGGTTCTGTGATTGTTTCTGTCTGCTGTATAATTAATTTTGCTGAGTGTAAACTAATTAAGATGGTGGGATATAATTGGTTAGCTAATCATGTTACAATATGTTAGGATTGGTTAGTTAAATTTGAGTAGAATGATTGGTTAAGGTATAGCTAAGAATATTACTATATAAATTAGGGGCAAACAGGAAGTAAGTTGGGATTTGAAAATAAGGAAAAAGGAACTTGTATTTAAGCTTGCTGGAAGTTCACCCCAATAAACATCGAATTGTTTGCACCTTCGGACTTCGGGTATTGTTGCTCTCTGTTCATGCGAGAAGGACCAGGGAAGTGGGAGAGTGAAGGAATAAGCTCTCTAACAAGTAGGTACATCAAATCCTCAAGCAATATTTTTGATGCTTCCTTAACTATTGTCAAGATAACTGGTCACTTTCCTGCCATACACTGAATTTGCTTAAAATACCTCTGTTTATGCCTCCACCTACAACAGTCCATTTTTTGGCCAGTTACGGCTTTCACTCATTTCCTCCCTCTAGCCGCCTCTGCAGACTCTCAAATTCTTGTTGAGACAGACCTTGTTACCCACCTTCACCTTCACCAAGTTCACCAAAAACTTATGGAGCATCTGGAAGCCACCAAGGAAACTTATAAACACCATGCTGACCAAGATCACCAAGTTGCACATATACTAAGAGTGGGTAATAAGGTCTGGCTGTCCGCTAAACATCTCAAATCTTCCCACCCACCTGCCAAATAAAATCATCAATACTTGCGTCCGTTCAAGATCACTGAACAAGTCAACCCAACTCCAGCTGCCTAAAACCATGAAAGTCTATCCAGTTTTTCACGTATCCTTCCTGAAGGCCTACACAAAAAAAATCTCGCTCTGCTTCATGGCCCACTCCCATGGAGGTCCAGGGTCAAGAAGAATATGAAGGGCAAGAAATCCTGGATTCTAAATGAATCCGAGGTCTATTTTACAACCTGGTGGACTAAGAGGGTTATGGTCCAGAAGAATGGTCTTGGGAATCAGAAAGGAATGTCTATGCTCTGGAGCTCACACACACTTTTCACCAGAAGAACCTAGAAAAACTGGGCCATAAGGCCCCTAGAAGGCACCCTTAAGGGTTGGGGGCATGTGCTGTCAAGGGAGCCAGCTGCAATAGGGTCAGTCTCCTAGTAACACACTGGGCATAGCTGATCCTGGCAGGGGCTACCTAATTTACTGTACTTCCTGATTGGTGAAGGGGTAGGGCTAAGCTACTACCCGACCCAGAAGAAGCCAGAACTCTTGGGCTGCTCAATGCATCCCACTCAACAGCTGCGCTTGATCCTGCTTCCTGTATAATGTACCTGCTGCTACTCCCAATCTGCTCTTGTGCCTGCTCCAGTTCCTGCTTCTGCTCCCATCCAGCCCGTACCTGCTCCTGCCCAGCCTGCTCTTGTACCTGCTCCAGGTTCTTACCCTACTCTGTCCCTGACATCCCTGGCTCTCACCCCTGGCTTCAGTTCCCAACTGCATCTCTAGCTCACCCATTTGTTCTGGCCTCAACTATGTGCCTGGGTGTCCTGATTCGTGGCTCAGCTCTAACCTCCAGGCCTGACCACCCCCATGGCTTGAACCAGTAGGCCTGACCGCCCACGTCCCGGTTGTGTTCTTGACAGAGGAACGCTTTGACCCTCACGCATATACTGGCAGCTCACTGATTAAGCTGTGCGCTGTGGCTGGACAACATTTGCTACAGACTTCGCTTAATAAAGCCTGCAGGCTTAGCAGTTTACACTCAATCTTTACTTCTTCTAATAATACAAAATGCCTATCAGACATTTTCAGGATGGCTGTTACTTCTAACGACGTTTATCATTTGTCAGTAGTGCTTGAGACCAGAAACAGTGTGACAGAGTAGATTTTGTCTCACCTCAGAGTCCATGTGATCCAATGGCTCCACATCTTTGGGCTCTACCACTCTCCAGCTGCAGGAAAGAACACTCATTGTCAGAACAATTCTGCACTTGCTGCCATGTCACCCTCTTGGCTAAGACCCAGAGCCAAGACCTGGCCTCACAGTTGTTTCCCCATAGGTGCTGGACACTAGACCAAAGGTGATTAGCTTTACTGACAGAGCTTCCTAGTACAGACATACACACCTAGAAGCCATAGATTTAGATGTCTCATGTATGCACCAGCCAGCAATGTGACAACAGAAGCCTGATAAATTCAATCTCATTGGACTCTGTTTTGACAGGCTTTGAGGGAAGGCAAAAATGGCAGGGCTCATGAAAGTGAACAATGAACAACTGTGGAACTAATGACCATCTCATCAACCATGACCAATCAATCACTTTCTCTCTCTCTTTTACATAAAAGCCTTGTCTGTATTTTGTTTACTTAGATTGCAAGGGGCAGAGATCTCTCACTACAAGTTGGAGGTACACAGAAGACTGGATGCTGAATAAATAATAATAGTAATCAGAACCAGGAAATAGGATGTGCAGAAACTGCATGTAGTACTGCACAGCTCTTCCAACGGTCCTCACTCCTACAGCAGTATCTCTGCTATTTCAATCTTTCTGAAACTAGTAATTATACCCTTGAAGCACTCATACAGTTCAAAGCTCTTTGCCCGTTCTGCTAATATCCCTACAACGACATGTGCCAACAACTGAACAAGAAACTAATTTCCCTTGCTAACCTTTTTCATGTCTGGGAATTTTGCAGCCATCAGCTGGGAAGCATTTACCCAGACCAAATACTGCTGTCATATGCTAGTTGGCCAGTGGGCGATGCTGCCATGAAATTCCCTTTGAGGTGACAAACTGCATCCTTTTTGATTAAGGTTTTTTTTTTTTTTTCTTTTTAAAGATATACTGTCTTAATTTAAGTTATTGTTGTTTCTTGACAAAAGATAGAGCTTTAGCAAAAGAGAAAGAGCTTTCTCTTTTCACAGCCAAAACAACACCACCCTACACAGAACACAAAGGGAATTATTAATACTTTCCCATCTGCAGATACCTTGGTGTTAGAATCTCTTTGTACTGCAGCTTCTCCACTCGAGTGGCTGCTGCCATCGACATTGGGATCACAATGTTATTGATGTCGTAGGAACATTCCACTTTTCTTTTCTTTGAGGATAACTGAAACCACACGCAGAGCGGAAAGGGAAAAAGCCCAGAAAGAGCATTAGTGTCAACACAAAAGAACATTTAAATCATACCATGGAAAAAGCAACTTCCCCAGAACAAGAGGTACATGTTACCTAGTGTTTCGAGTAATGGTGTAAGCAGGATTCCTGAGTTTTTTCCCCAGTTCTTCCACCAACCTGCTGTGATATTCTGGCCACATCAAGCAAACCCTATGGCTCAATTTATTCTTCTCCAAAGTGGGGATATTTACCTATCTTATGTTGATGTTGCCAATCCTAATATTTGTAAAGTGTTTTAAGATCATATAGCAGAACAAAGTACTATTTATTACTCAATTATTCACAGCTAAGCAAGTCTCCTCCCCACACTGGAATTTGAGCTTGAGCCCTGAGAAACTAAGTTTTCCCTCTACTTGTAAATCAGGTTTTTGGAAGTCTCCATACTCAGCGTAGAACAAAAGGTCTCTCAGTTCTAGGGGAAGAGCTCAAACCCAGACGGCGGGTATATCTATGGTGCAAAAAACCCCCAGCAGCCTCAAGTCTAAGAGCCCGGGTCAACTGAGTCAGGCTTGTGGGGCTCATGCTACAGGGCTAAATGTAGTAGTGTAGATGTTCCAAACTGGGCTGGTGCTCAGACTCTGAGGCTCTCCCTTCTCACTAGGTTTTGAAGTCTGAGCTCCAGCCTGAGTGGGAACATCTACACTGCTATTTTTAGCCCTGAAGTGCAACCCCAAGTCAGTTGATCTGAACTCTAAGATTTACTACCGCAGGGGTGGTTTTTTGTTTTTGTTATGTAGACACACTTTAAGTCAGTAGCAGCAAAAAGTTAGGTGCTCGGATGTCACAGTTATGAGCACAGCGTAAAAAATTTGAAACACAGATGGGAAGACTTGTCCATAAAATCCTTTAGAATTTGGTTTAGGAAGCTTCTGAAAAGATTGTTCCACTCCAGAGCAGGCAAGGCTAACAGGTCCAACTTCCAACTCTACTCCTAGACAACTGCAGCTGGGCATTCCCAATGGAGTCACCTATAGAAGGTGGGGCCAGAAAGATGGACAGCTTCTGGTAACGAGGCTCCAAGCAAGTGAGCTGATGATGTCAGTAGACTCTGTGAGGGAGTCCTCAAAGAAAAATAGTTTACAAATATTTTGGATATAGCAGTGAAGCATGAGATGAATCTGGAGCAGACAACACAGGATGGAGATGGGCCTGCCCTGCTGAAGCTATCTGGGGAACAGGAAAGCAGTTCAGCTTTGGGATTGCTCCATCTGCTTCTGTCAGTCAAGCCTGAAACAGCGGCCCATTAGTCAAAAATAGCATGTGGGGGGAGGGGGGCGGGGGGAGGAAGAGCAATAAATGTAATAATTGCTACTTCTAAGTCTCCTCCCTCCAACCCAGCAGTCTCCCCATATCCACAGAGGCCTGGACAGGAGCCAGTCAATACTTATCCTGTATGGGCTTATACAAATGACTATTGTGAGATGTAGCATTTCCCCTCCCTGCCTCTCTAATTCTGTTCTCCCCCACTTAATTTGTAATCAAAACAAAGTTGAGTCACAGAGCTCAGACAAGGATTTGTTTATGCACAGGACTTACAGAATCATAGAAACATAGGGCTGGAAGGGACCTCAAAAAGTAATTAAGTCCAGCCCGTTCGCTGTGGCAGGACCAACTAAACCTAGACCATCTCTGACTGGTGTTCGTTCAACCTTTTATTAAAAACCTCAAATTGTGGGAATTCCGCAATGTCCCTTAGAAGCCTATTCCAGATCCTTATAGTTATTCCATATCCTTATAGTTCCAGATCCTATCTAACCTAAATATC
Organism: Chelonia mydas; assembly: GCF_015237465.2. NCBI lineage: Eukaryota > Metazoa > Chordata > Testudines > Cheloniidae > Chelonia > Chelonia mydas. Next base: position 258,836,854 of record NC_057850.1, read on the forward strand.
CCTTGTTGCAGATTACACCCATGACTTCTTGTCGTACCTTCAGCGGGTATGGAGAACAATTGATCAAAGTCCTCTTTATAGCAGCCTTTAACATATTTCAAGACTGTTACCAGGTCCCGCCTTAGTTTTCTTTTCTCAAGACTAAACATGCCAAGATTTTTTAACCTTTCCTCATAGGTCATGTTTTCTAAACCTTTTATCGTTTTTTGTTGCTCTCCTCTGGACTCTCTCCAATTTGTCCATATCTTTCCTAAAGTGTGGTGCCCAGAATTGGACACAGTACTCCAGCTGAGGCCTCACTAGTGCTGAATAAAGCAGGACAATTGCCTCCTGTACCTTACATACAAGACTCCTGTTAATACACCCCAGAATCATATTTGCTTTTTTTCACAGCTGCATTATATTGTTGACTCACATTCAATTTGTGATCCACTATAATGCCCAGATACTTTTCAGCAGTACTACCACATAGCCAGTTATTCCCCATGTTGTAGTTGTGAATTCAATTTTTCCTTCCTAAGTGAAGTACTTTGCACTTGTTTTTACTGATGGTGTATGCTTAGTAACAAATTTATAGACCACATATGCTGACCCTGGTGGTGCACAGCAGGCACCCTGGCCACTTTGGGTGCTGGCTAAGACCACTGAAGCAAGTAGTTACTACTGTCTAATTTTAATAAAGGCATTTCCAGATTGTCCCTGCAGCCTACTGGCAGGCAAGGACTCCCCTCCCATAGCTTTGGCATAGGGTGTCCACGATGAGTCTAGCATCCGTTGGCCATGTCCAGCAATGCAGATGTTCACCAGCTGCATTAAAAAAACAGTTCCCTTTTTTAGGTTTGTTTGACACAGATTATGTTCTGACTCACCATTGTTGAATTACCAGCGGAAGGGAACTGGCTGGAAGATGGCGCTGGAGGAGTTTCTAGATACAAAGATGGTAGGTGGTGCATCAAAGGACTATGTTTATGTGTCTGAGAACCAGAAACAAGCAAGCTGTGATTGTCTGTTCCTTTAAGCTGCCTCTCCCCTTTAAACAATGAACCTGTTAATAAAGCACATGAACAGAGAACCCAAGTAAAGCCAGAGTAATTTGTTCATAAGTCATTGCTGCTCTTATCTGTCAGTCCACCAGAACCCAGCTGGGGAATGCAGTCTGTATTGTGGAAGAAATGTTAAAATAAAAGAAATGGGGAAAAATCTACAAGTCAGAAAACCCAGTGAAACCATTAGCACTGCACAGAACTGAACATATCACCTGTGAAATTCATCTTTGCTGGGTGTTTGCGATGAATATACCTATCAAAAACAGTAGACTCCCCTCCAGTATGTTCAAAAAGCGGCCACCAAAAATCTTCCTCATATGTTGAGCTGATCACATTAGCCTCATCTTTGAATCACTCCTTTTTGTGTATCACATTAATTTAAAAAACACGGTCAACCACTACAATTAAGCCCCATGATACTACTCTGAGGAGGAGAAGTGATATATAAAGATCTTTTCACTCACCACTAAAATGCAGCAGCTGATCAAATTATCTCAAACACAGTACACAGTTTTAGGACAGGAAGTGAAGAATATCACCATAGTCAACTGAAACTGCACAGAAAGGCTGATGTGTCCTCTCAAACATGAATCAAAGGAAGTGAATTATTATCCGAGAAAACACTGAATGTGCACTGCTGGCAGCAGTAGCATTTGCTACATAAGAGAAAGGCTCTCTGACACCACTGGAGAGAAGCCAAGATTAATCCCTGAGCAGAAGGGACCTAAGACAGAATACTACAGCAGCTATTCTAAAGCACATAGTAGAGCCATGGAAACTGACACAGGATGCAAGACTGATGGAGTTTATATTTAAGTGTAATAGTTTGCCTTCTTTAGTAGGTTCCTTACACCTGGAAAGGAGAGTCACTTCAGTGCTAACAAGCATGACCATTCTCAATGCCTCTTGAACCAACTATTGGATGGATGACATCTACAGTCTTTGCAAGTAACCTTCTCTCTCAAAGAGAAACAAACAGACTGAAAACAATGGGTAGGGTAATTAACTATTGTTAAGCCAATGTGTATAGTGCTTCCTTTTTCATACAGCTGAAGGCACAAAGCTGAATGCACATGGGATGTGCACCAAATGCCAACCACCACACTGCCTGGTGCCAATCTGTATTTTCAGCATAAAGTTCTTTTCTTTAAATGTTCTCTGGTTTGTTCACAATAATTCGTATCAACAACTGCAAAACAAGTAAGTACGTCAGAGTCAGCAGCTGTGGGCCCCATTATAAGAACTCCATGGGCATGTCTGGCTTGCAGGCTGCATACTATGCTTGATATTTTCTGCAAGTACTGGGTATAAGAAAATATATTCTTTTAAAAAACCAAATGAAAACACCCACCGTGGTACACTAAACAAGACCGGATGCTATAACTGGGGTTTAATTCTTTCTAACATGGAATTGGTTTTTAGCCCTGGGTGCTTCTGTCAGCTTTCCTAAGAGCTTAACTTCTATGGATAGTTTTAATATCATGCACTTTAATGGGCTAAAAGAAACAGGAACCTAGAAAAACAGAAAAGAGTACAGGAGAAGACCGTGAAGAGCAACAATGGCAGCTCTGAACACAACTGAAACAGAAATATTTGGCAGGGATTTGCCAGGCACTCTTGGCAGGTGGATACACACATGCTTTGATTTAACACACACAAGGATCAAAAAGTTTCTCTTTGTTGACTTTCTTGTTAGTTCATTCCCAATCACACTGTCTGGGTTTCTGTAGTAGCCATTTATTTGGTCATCTAACCAAAAGCAGGCTTTCCATTGTGGTGATGAGAACTTCTGCAATTTGCAAGATGCCAAAGCCAATCACCACCTGACGTTTATGTACTGAGTTTATTGCTACTTTCTACAGAAATGACAGGAACTGTAGGCTACACTGTAGGGTTGCACTTTGGTCACCTGTTAAAACTTACATGTAAGTTTACACCCCATCTCAGCTGAACTTACTGGATGCAGAGAGAGGTGATAGGCCTAGCTTTGGGAAAACGTTGGTTAGATCTTGTGGCTTCTTTCCAAAATGGGACATCTTCAGAGCCTTGAGCTTATGGCTCAATCTATGCTGCCTGTCATCTCTTAGTAAGGTTTCAAAGTACAAGTGAAGAGGCTTGCCTGAAAATAAAAACAACAGGTTATTCTAATATACACGAATCCTCTCTCCCCACACACAAACACACTGTATGTTGTACAGACATAATTTGTAATTAGCACCTGCCAGTACTGTTAAATTCTATACATAGGAAAGTCACACATACAGCTAAGCAGTTACAAATCCTGTCCCTTTTTAATCTTACAGCCCGTTGTCACAGATGATGTGATACAGAAAGTTCAGCATGAGTGGCCCCAGAATAAAAGCTTTCCTGCAACAAAGCAGCTGGTCAGGACAATCTAGCTCATGGAATTTGGCATCTTGCCTCAGTGCATTACCTCTCACACTGTGCTGGCCTAACCCATTTCCAACTACACTATCATTTCTTGACAGTGGCCTGTGTCATTGCCTGAAAAGCTTTAGCAAAGACTTCTCATATTTCATTTCCTGTTGTCTCTCTGTTCTTACTGTAAAAAGCAAGTATGACAAGGTAAAACAGAAATTAACATCAAACAAGTCTGAAATAGATGCTTTCACCCTTGCACATTGGGGAAAAGTATACCCTTCCAGTTGCTTACTCTGCCTTTAAGCCCTGTGACAAATGTCTTGTCCTTGCAGTTGCCAAAACCTCTTGCAAAGAAAGAACAGTTACTTACTCTACAGTAACTAAGAGACTAACCAATTTATTTGAGCATAAGCTTTCGTGAGCTACAGCTCATTTCATCAGATGCAATCAGTGGAAAATACAGTGAGGAGACGGAGAATGTATACTTTCAAATCAGCGGCACTGCTATGGGTACCCGCATGACCCCACAGTAGGCCAACATTTTTATGGCTGACTTAGAACAACGCTTCCTCAGCTCTCGTCCCCTAATGCCCCTACTCTATTTGCGCTATATTGATGACATCATCATCTGGACCCATGGAAAAGAAGCCCTTGAGGAATTCCACCATGATTTCAACCATTTCCATCCCACCATCAACCTCAGCCTGGACCAGTCCACACAAGAGATCCACTTCTTGGACACTACATTGCTAATAAGTGATGGTCACATAAACACCACCCTATACCGGAAACCTACTGACCGTTATTCCTACCTACATGCCTCCAGCTTTCACCCTGACCATACCACACGATCCATCGTCTACAGCCAAGCTCTGCGATACAACCGCATTTGCTCCAACCCCTCAGACAGAGACAAACACCTACAAGATCTCTATCAAGCATTCTTACAACTACAATACCCACCTGCTGAAGTGAAGAAACAGACTGACAGAGCCAGAAGAGTACCCAGAAATCACCTACTACAGGACAAGCCCAACAAAGAAAATAACAGAACGCCACTAGCCGTCACCTTCAGCCCCCAACTGAAACCTCTCCAACGCATCATCAAGGATCTACAACCTATCCTGAAGGACGACCCATCACTCTCACAAATCTTGGGAGACAGGCCAGTCCTTGCCTACAGACAGCCCCCCAACCTGAAGCAAATACTCACCAGCAACCACACACCACACCACAGAACCACTAACGCAGGAACCTATCCTTGCAACAAAGCCCTTTGCCAACTGTGTCCACATATCTATGCAGGGGACACCATCATAGGGCCTAATCACATCAGCCACACTGTCAGAAGCTCATTCACCTGCACATCTACCAATGTGATATATGCCATCATGTGCCAGCAATGCCCCTCTGCCATGTACATTGGTCAAACTGGACAGTCTCTACGTAAAAGAATAAATGGACACAAATCAGATGTCAAGAATTATAACATTCATAAACCAGTCAGAGAACACTTCAATCTCTCTGGTCACTCGATCTCTGACCTAAAAGTCGCAATATTACAACAAAGAGACTTAAAAAACAGACTCCAACGAGAGACTGCTGAATGGAATTAATTTGCAAATTGGATACAATTAACTTAGGCTTGAATAAAGACTGGGAGCGGATGAGTCATTACACAAAGTAAAACTATTTCCCCATGTTTATTCCCCCCAACCCACTGTTCCTCAGACGTTCTTGTTAACTGCTGGAAGTGGCTCACCTTGATCATCACTACAAAAGGTTTTCTTCCCACACCCCTCTGCTCTCCTGCTGGTAATAGCTCATCTTAAGTGATCACTCTCCTTACAGTGTGTATGATAACACCAATTTTTTCATGTTCTGTGTGTATATAAATCTCCTCACTGTATTTTCCACTGAATGCATCCGATGAAGTGAGCTGTAGCTCACAAAAGCTTATGCTCAAATAAATTGGTTAGTCTCTAAGGTGCCACAAGTACTCCTTTTCTTTTTGCGAATACAGACTAACACGGCTGCTACTCTGAAACTCTACAGTAACTGTGGTTCTTCGATATGTGTTCCCCACATGTATTTCCAATTCTGGTGCACATGTGCCTCATATGAGATAGATTCTTTTGGAGTTTGCTAGGGCCACACCTGTGCCCTAGATACCCTCTCACTCTCCACAGCCAAGAGCATAAAGGAATGAGGGCGGTCACAATCACCGTTCAATTGCTTCCTAAATCAGAATCTAGGTGATACAGGACTCCACAGTAGTGGGGAAGAAGGGCAGGGAAGGTTGTGGAATATGTGTGGAGAATACATCTTGAAGAACCACAGTTACTAAGTTAACTAAGTTAACTATTCTTTTTGTGATTGTCCATGTGTATTCATCTGGTAACGCACAAGTCGTGATCTTCTGTCCAGCAGGTAGGTGCTCAGAGTCTGCTGAAACAATGAATAAGACAGCTCTGCCGAAGTGGGTGTCTGATCTGGAGCTCTCCAACAAGCAGTGCTGGAGTTCAGTTCACACCTTCACCCAGCTGGGTGGTCTACAAATCTGAGATTGGAATGCCCCTGAGAAGAGAGACTGCAGAGGATGCTTGAGCTCTGGTAGAATGAGCCATGATCTGTGAAAGTGGGTTCAAGTGAGCTTTTGCAGATGACACTAAACTGGGAGGAGAGATAGATACGCTGGAGGGTAGGGATAGGATACAGAGGGCCCTAGACAAATTAGAGGATTGGGCCAAAAGAAATCTGATGAGGTTCAACAAGGACAAGTGCAGAGTCCTGCACTTAGGACGGAAGAATCCCATGCACCGCTACAGACTAGGGACCGAATGGCTAGGCAGCAGTTCTGCAGAAAAAGACCTAGGGGTTACAGTGGAGGAGAAGCTGGATATGAGTCAACAGTGTGCCCTTGTTGCCAAGAAGGCTAATGGCATTTTGGGATGTATAAGTAGGGGCATTGCCAGCTGATCAAGGGATGTGATCATTCCCCTCTATTCGACTTTGGTGAGGCCTCATCTGGAGTACTGTGTCCAGTTTTGGGCCCCACACTACAAGAAGGATGTGGAAAAATCGGAAAGCGTCCAGCGGAGGGCAACAAAAATGATTAGGGGTCTGGAACACATGACTTATGAGGAGAGGCTGAGGGAACTGGGATTGCTTAGTCTGCGGAAGAGAAGAATGAGGGGGGATTTGATAGCTGCTTTCAGCTACCTAAAAGAGGGTTCCAAAGAGGATGGCTCTAGACTGTTCTCAGTGGTAGCAGATGACAGAACAACGAATAATGGTCTCAAGTTGCAGCGGGTGAGGTTTAGGTTGGATATTAGGAAAAACTTTTTCACCAGGAGGGTGGTGAAACACTGGAATGCGTTACCTAGGGAGGTGGTGGAATCTCCTTCCTTAGAAGTTTTTAAAGGTCAGGCTTGACAAAGTCCTGGCTGGGATGATTTAGTTAGGGATTGGTCTTGCTTTGAGCAGGAGGTTGGACTAGATGACCTCCTGAGGTCCCTTCCAACCCTGATATTCTATGAATCTATGATTGCGCAGCATGCCCTGATATAGTCAGAAAGCCACAAAAATAATCAATCAGTGGGTATCGGCTGATGCTTCATCCTGTCAGAAAAGGCCAGGGACAATCTCTGAGAACTCCTGAATGGTCTTGTTCTAGTCACAGTAGAAAAGAATTTGGAGCACATATAAGTAAGACTACGATTTTGTCACGGAGGTCGTGGAAGTCACAGAATCCATGACTTCCAAAGATCTCCGTGACTTCAGCCCTGGAGGCTGGGAGCTGCAGGGTCCCGCCTCCTCCTGCAGCAGCAGGGAGCTGTGAGATAACCCTGCTGCCTGAGGCAGCTGGCCCTCAAGCTTCCAGCCGCCATGGGCAGCGGGGGTACCCCACAGCTCCCTGCCGCCGCAGGCAGGGGGACCCTTGCAGCCCCTGGACACCACAGGGAGGCAGGGGGACCCCCTGCAGCTCCCCTCCATCGTGGGAGTCAAGGGGGCCCTGGAGCTCTGAGCCCTCACTGGTGGTGCAGGCCCCAGAGCTCCAAGCCACCCCGCAGCTGCCCAGTCCCTTCCCATTTTGTCATGGATATTTTTAGTAGCAATCCAGGACAGGTCACAGGCTTCAGTGAGTTTTTCTTTACTGCCTGTGACCTGTCTGTAACTCTTACTAAAAATATCCATGACAAAACCTTAGCCTTACACATAAGGTGTGAAGTTTGGCTTCCTTTGACTACTACAAGGCTTGAAAAAAATTGGCAGGTGGATCACTTGATTCAGGTGAAGGTTCAAGACGGCTTTGGGCAGAAACTTTGGATGAAGCCTTGATGTCACCCTGTCCTTATCACATAATGTATATGCCATGGCAGCCTGGATTTCCCTTATTCTCTAGGCTGCAGTTCTAACCATCAAGGTGGTTTTCATAGACAAGCGGCATAAAGAAAAGGTTGCTAGATGTTCAAAGGGGGGACCCCCATTAACCATGCTCCATGAAAAGATAGTTGAGATCAGTGTAAATGTGGCTAACTGTCATGTAGGTCCATGAGGTCACATGTCCTAAGAGCATGAGATATGCTGACTGATGTTGCCAGGTAAGCCTGGCATTGATTGAAGTTCAGCATGGTGAGGAATCTGTCCTGTGGCAAGTAGTTTTTTACCACTGTGGAGTCAAATAATGCCCCTATGAACTCTATGTTTTGAGTGATGTAAGAATGGATTTCTCCCTTCTGACTCTGAGACCTCAGGGGGCAAAGAGTTGTAGTGTTACTTGAATGGAATTGCTCACTTGTTGAGGAGATCAACTTCTGGTAACCAGGTGTCAAGCTCTATATAGATTTGCACTCCCCTTGTATCCTTAGATAGGCTGCCATAACTGTGAGGCACTCGGTCAATACTCTGGGAGCTGCGGAGAGGCCAAAGGAAAGCACCCTGCATTGATAATGCAACTCTCCCAGAAGCAACGTGAGGTATTTCCTGAGGGTCCAGTTGAATAGCTGTATGGAAACAGACATCCTGTAAGCTGAGAGCCAAAAGCCAGTCTTGAGGATCTAGGGTAGGAACTAAGGAAACTAGGGTTACCAACCTCCATTCTTCACTGGGATTAGGAAACAAAGTGAATAAATCTCTCTGCCCTAGAATTCTACAGACTCTCCTTCCATTGCTATAGAAAAGTTTATTTCGTTTAACAGTATCTCATGAGAGGGGTCCCTGAAGAGGGACAGGGAAGTGGGGCAGGGAGAGACTGAAACTGTATAGCATACAGCATGTCTACAATTTCTAGGACTTACTGGTTTCTAGGTTCCAGGCCTCCCAAAAGCAAAACAAATGGTTCCTAAAAGGGTGGGGGAGGGGTGGGACAAAGGGAATACAAATCCTGTCGTTCTATGTAGCTCTGTAATTGGGTTTACAAAGCCCATACTAAGCATAAACAGATGGGGGAGGAGAGTCTTCCCTGCTTACAGGCAACCAGGCTGACCACACCCCAGCACAGCTGTTGGACCTGCCAATCATGGAGGCATGTACCCACAGCTGAGACCAATAAGGAAAACAAGCCTAGGTATAAAGGAAAGAGAACAGCGAGAGAGGGGGAGGCAGAAAGGCCTGGGACATTTGACAGGCTCCCAACGGTCCTGTCAAATTTGCTGACAGGAGGTTGATGCAGAGTGTATGGCAGGGGAGTAAGGAGCAGAGCATCTCCATCTCTGGAACTTCTATCTTTTCCTCAGGGGCTCTGTTGATCTCAGCTGGTGTGGGGAGCTTAGACAACTGTTCTTGGTGCTTTCGGTGCCAAAACATCGGTATAGTGAGTGGCATGACCGGGCTCCTCAAGCTGTGCCAAGTTTGTTCAGTGACCTGTCTGGGCCAAGCTGTCAGTAGGACCCGATCCAGACCTTGAACTGCCTCCTGGTTTGGACTACTCTGGGTCAGCAAGGGAAATCTGTCTCTCCAATCACTCAGAGCAGTGCTCCTTGCTCCCTCTTTCCTCAGAAAATTGCGTTGAGGAGGGTTTGGAGGCTCTCACAGACTCTGTAGTCAACAAGTAAGACTTTCTCGAAGCTCTGGGTGGACCCATGGGTTACTGGTCTGGTCATTTTCTTCATCTCAGGTTTGGAGTACGCCTTCATGGACATCTTCAGGAGGAACACTTGTAGGTGGGATTTCCTTGCTTTTGGTGTCCTCTTTGAAAAAGAGCGACATGTGGTGCATTTTTCTGGAATATGCACTTCAGTGAGGTAGAAGTCTTTTTGAGTGTCTGTCACCATATGGATAGCTTGCAGATGGACAGGAATTAAATCCTGAAATTTTGATTCTGCCATGTTCAGGGCACCCTGTATTGGGAGCACCCCAAAGTTAAAGACCTTCTTTCTTTTACTTTTTGGCCAGTGGGCTTAAACTATGTTAACTTAACTATATTAAGGAACACTAAACTAAAAACTAGAGAAGCAGTTCTAAAACTGTGGGTCGGAACCCCAAAGTGGGTCATGACCCCATTTTAATGAGGTTGCCAGCGCTGGCTTTGACTTGCTGGGACCCAGGGCTGAAGCCCTTCGGCATAAGCGGTGGGGCTTCAGCTTCCGCTCCCCACCCCGGGGGAGTGGGGCTCGGGAAGGCTCAGGCTTCTGTCCCCCCTCCTGGGGTCGTGTAGTCATTTTTGTTGTCAGAAGGGGGTCGCGGTGCAAGGAAGTTTGAGAACCCCTGAACTAGAGCAAAAGAATCACACAGTGCCCAGAGATGCAGACACTGCCGGGATTCTGTCTCTGCCTCAGATGGAACTGAAGGATGGTTGTGGCTGCTCTACCCTTTATGCCCTCAGCTCATCAGAAGCAACAGGGCATTCAGGACACAGGGGCAGCGCGCAAACACACAGAATCCAGTCTCCAGCACAAGGGCACCAGAACAGAATATATGTGGACAATCACTTGAAGAATAATTCTACCTGAATTTCCTCCAAAACAGAGAGTCGTTTTTTCCCTTCCCAGGTGCAAGAGTCCCCTCTTCCCAGTTCTTTCCTTCACAGACATCAGTCCTCATATACCCACTTATGTAGTGAAACCTACTCAAGTCTCCCTTCCTAGAGCCCAGTCCTGACCTAACTTTGAATACACCCAGTTTCCAGATGTCCACTGTCCCAAAAGTTAAATTAAAAAAAAAAAAATAGTAAATATACTAGAGAAAGTCTAATAGGGTACATGAAATCAAACAATTCCTCATCCCCCAACAGAATTTAGCTGACTCTCACTGGCTGGAACCAAACCAATCACAACCCTAGAAAAATAAATTTTCTCTTCAAATACACTTTGGGGAGAGCGCTGCCTAAAAACCAGCACTGAAATGAGTTTTAGGGCTAGTCTACACTGGCAACGCTTGTGTAGTCACAGCAGAGCGCTGGGAGAGAGCTCTCCCAGCGCTCTAAAAAACCCACCTCCATGAGAGGTGTAGCTACCAGCGGTGGAAGAGCAGCTCCCAGAGCCGGTGCACTGTTTACACTGGCGCTTTACAGTGCTGAAACTTGCTGCACTCAAGGGGGTATTTTTTCGCACCCCGAGCAAGAAAGTTGAAGTGCTGTAAATTGCCAGTGTAAACAAGCCCTTAGTCATTTTTGAGTAGATTTCCTGTTGTTGATAATCCCTCCTACCATTTGTTTCCTTCCACATTGTTCTTTTTGTGCATGTATGCTAATTAGTTTAGTGTTACTCAAAAGGGGGTGAGACGGTCTCCTTCTGGTTTGCTGTTGCAGCCCATGGAGACAGGAGCTCTTTATGAGGGCTAGACTTTTAGAACTTACTTATTTTTTTAAATACAAAAATAGCAGCAAACTTTTCAAAGAGACAAGAAAAAAAAATTAGGTTAAGATTTGGTCTGGCTTTCCAAGTTCCCCTTTTAAAGATCCTATTCTTTCCTTGGAAAGAATCTGGGAATTTTTCCATGGAAAATTAAACAGTAACAAAAAGATTTTTCTTTCCAGAAGGGACACTCAAGAGAGGGCTGCAGTGGCACTGTCAAGAGCTCATCTATTTAAACATTAAACAGAGTAAAAATAGCAGTGCCCTTCTATTCAGAGCATGGTATGCTGGGACATGTAGTCTCCATGGGCTGTATCTCTGTATTAAAAATAAGGGAAATTAGAGTCACACTGCAGAACTTTGTGGGAAGCCTCTGGCAATTCCTTGCATATATACTACCCTAAAGTTCAGTTTAGTGTATTTTAAACATTCTTGCCTGTAAATGGAAGGAGGAGCAGGACACCTGTAGAATAAGGTCCTTTATTTTATACTAAGAACGTGTAATCTACTCACCATGAGAGAATGACAGTATGGGATGGAAGCCAGAATCCAGCAGTGCTATACGCTCTTCTAAGGACATAGTGTCTGGGTCTATGGCCTGAATAGAGGTTTTACAACCACACAAGATACAAGTGCTGGGCCATTCACAGCTACACTTCATGGTGAGAGGTTTCTGCGGCTAGTAGAAAGGAAAATAGAAAGATCAGCCATCTAAAAAGGGAAAAATCACCAGTGTCTTCTTTAATTTAAGAAAGGATGCTGATATTCAGATCCAATGTTTCCAGGGTCTGATTTCTACAGACAAACTACATTTCATGCCCTAACCAAAAAAAACCCAAACCTTTCAAAAAGGAAATATTTAGATAAATTTTGCAAGATAGACATAACAATGGTCTTGTTGAATGGACCATCTCCAGTGAACCAACAAAAGAGTAAACCAAACACAGACACACAGGTCCCAGTGCCCACTCAGCAGCAATAACAGCATGTATGCAGGGCACAGCAAGGAATACAATCACCTCTTTCTTTCAAGTACTCTCCTTGCTCCTGGATTCCAGCTCTTATCCTTTGAAAAAATCATTTTCACTAATACAAGACTGGAATTCTCCTTGTGGCTAAACATAAAATTGAATTACAATGGTTTCTGGTAATTATACTTAGGCCTATAATACTAACATATGGTGCTATTTTAAAGGGACAATTCACAGTTAAACTTTTTTGACATTTCCAAGTGAGTATAGCTTGTTTCTTGTATCATCTTCTACTGAGCAGGAAACATCAAAATAAAGAATAAGATGTTTGTAATGTAAACGCTCTAAGCTAAAGGTAAGTGGTGGGAAATAGAAATTATGTCAGTGCAGAAACCAAAACCATAGTTAGGCTGTCACCGCTCGCAAAGGCATGGTCTGAGCACATGACTAGGATTCAGGTACTCTGGCTCTAATCCCAGCTCTTGACAGTTTCCCTGTGGCCTTGGGCAATTCAATTTCTATGCCTTGGTTTCCCCAATTGTAAAATCATAGAATCATACAAGATTGGGGTTGGAAGAGACCTAAGGAGGTCATCTAGTCCAACCCCCTGCTCAAAGCAGAACCAACACCAACTAAATCATCCAACTAAATCAGGGGTCTCAAACTCGAACCATCAGGAGGTCCACATAAGGACTCGTATGTTGGCCCGAGGGCCGCATCACCCCCCCCAACTGCCCCCACCCTCCCCCTGCCCGTGGAGTGCAGCGGGGGCTCAGGGCAGGGGGTTGGGGTGCAGGACGGGTGCGGGGCGTGGCAGGGGGCTCAGGACAGGGGGTTGGGGTGCAGGAGGGGTTCGAGTTCCAGCCCGGCGCCACTTACCTTGAGCGGCTCCGGGGTGGCAGGGGCGCGCACTGGGGCCAGGGTAGGCTCCCTGCCTGCCCTGGCCCCGTGCCACTCCGCTCCGGGAAGGCAGGCACCTGCGGCCGCGGGGGGAGGGGGAGCAGAGAACTCCGTGAGCTGTTCTTGCCTGCGGGTACCTCCCCCGAAGCTCCCATTGGCCGTGCATCCCCGTTCTCTCCTCCCCCTCCCCCTGCAGGGAAGCGGTGAGCTTGGCGGGCCGCATGTTTGAGACCCCTGAACTAAATCAACAAAATAGAGTATCTACTCTCAGAGGGATGTTTATAATGCACTTGGAGACCCTGGGAGTGAAGGGGGTACTCCTTTGTGTTTAGACTTAATAAAAAAAAAAACGCAGGCTAGATTGTATTTTAGCAGCCACGTGGCTAAACTCACTGAGAGTTTGTACCTACCTTCTTGCTAAGGAGAGACACAGTGTTAGCTCGGACCAGCTTGCGTTTCTTGTATCTGCAAATGGGGCGGATTCTAGCTGCAACACAGCTGTTGTCTGGTACGGAGGGTACAGTAGCCAGGCTATCCAGTTGTTTCTTTTTGAGAATCTCTTCAGCTTCCAAACTGGCCAGAGAGATGTTGTTGGAGCGGCTTGTGTGCAAACTGCAACCAAATAAATAAATAAATAAGACAGTGAGCCTCACTCAGAATGAGAGAGGCAAAAGTTAATACTGCATTGTCATGGCTGTGCTGTCAGATCACCTTCAGGTATTTTCTTAGGCAGCTAATGATTTTTATCAGTTTGGGTTCTTACTACAGCTGTGCTCCTGTTAACTTAGCTTCTAATAATTCTTTAGGGGGAAACATGCTCAGCTACTTATGCATCTAGTTGGAAATGAATAATGAAGGCCATAAAATCGTAGAAATGCAGGGCTGGAAGGGACCTTGAGAAATCATCAAGTCCAGCTCCCTGTGCTGTGACAGGACCAAGTAAACCTAGATCATTCCTGACAAGCATATGTCCAACTTGTTTTTAAATGGTTCCAGTGATGAGGACTCCATGACCTCCCATGGAAGCCTATTCCAGAGCTTAACTATTCTTCTAGCTAGAAAGATTTTCCTGATATCAAACCTAAATCTACCTTGCTGCAAATTAAGCCCATTATTTCTTGTCCTACCTGCCGTGGACATGGAGAACAACTGATCACCATCCTCTTTGTAAAAGTCCTTATTATATTGGAAGACTTATCAGGTTGCCCCCCAGTCGTCTTTTCTCAAGACTAAACATGCCCAGTTTTTCCAACCCTTCCTCACAGGTCGAGTCTTCTAAACCTATCATTTTTGTTGCTCTGCACTCATTCCTATTTGCCACACCCTTTATAACTGTGGTGCTCAAAATTGGACACAGTACTCCAGCTGGGGCCTCACCAGTGCCAAGTCTAGCAGAACAGTTAGAATCATAGACTGGAAGGGACCTCGAGAGGTCACCTAGTCCAGTCCTCTGCACTCAAGGCAAGGCTAAGTATTATCTAGACCATTGCTGACAGGTGTTTGTCCAACCTGCTCTTAAAAATCCCCAATGATGGAGATTCCACAACTTCCCTAAGCAATTTATTCCAGTGCTTAACCACTCTGACAGTTAAGAAGTTTTTCCTAATGTCCAACCTAAACCGCCCTGTGACGGTGCCCCCCATAGGGCTTTATTGGAAATAAGCTTATGAATGTATATATGACATAACTAGAATATGTTTTATGCTACATATGCCATGTAACATATCTCTGTAGAGGTTATGATCTACTGAATCTATTAATCCTATTTGTATTCATGTATCATTTTTGTATTCAAAGTTATGAATATAGGCTGTGTACTTGCTTGATTTTTAAATAGCCTTTGTAAAGCATTTGATCAGCTTCTTGAGAACAGAATGTGCAAGTTAAATGCCCAATCAAGAAGCATTTAACGAACAATGGATGTTGGAAGGTCCCAATCCACATAAGAAGTCTTCCTGGAGATATTCAAGATAGCATGTGGGCAATGGCTGCTGCCTGTAAAAACCTGAGTCATGCATGGACATGTGATTTGCCCATGTGACTCCAAAACTCCATCTTGTAGCTGGACTTCGCAAAGGAGAGAGGAGGGGGTCTCCACCCACAAGAGAGTCTATTTAAGCCTGTTGGAGAGCCCTCCATTTTGTCTTCAGCTGCCTAAGAGAGAGCCTCTCTACCCCCAAGGATACCTGAAAGAAACTGGAACAAAGGACAGTAACTACAGGGGGTGTGAGTGATTGCTGTACCCAGACTAGAAGGAAACTAGTCTGTAAAAGGCAGCTTACTGGAATTCCTCTAAGGGTGAGGTTTTATCTGTATTCAGTTTTCTTAGACATAGACTTGCATGTTCTATTTTATTCTGCTTGGTAATTCACTTTGTTCTGTCTGTTAGTACTTGGAACCACTTAAATCCTACTTTCTGTATTTAATAAAATCACATTTTACTTATTAATTAACCCAGAGTACGTATTAATACCTGGGGAGGGGGGCAAACAGCTGTGCATCTCTATCTATCAGTGTTATAGACGGTGAACAATTTAGGAGTTTATCCTGTATAAGCTTTATACAGGGTAAAACGGATATATTTGGGGTTTGGACCTCATTGAGAGTTGGGCAACTGAGTGTTAAAGACAGGAACACTTCTTAAGTTGCTTTCAGTTAAGTCTGCAGCTTTGGGGCACGTGGTTCAGACCCTGGGTCTGTGCTGGAGCAGACTGGCATGTCTGGCTCAGCAAGACAGGGTGCTGGAGTCCCAAGCTGCAGGGAAAGCAGGGGCAGAAGTAGTCTTGGCATATCAGTTGGCAACCCCAAGGACGTTTCTGTGATCCAACCCGCCACATGCCCTTGCTGCAATTTAAGCCCATTGCTTCTTGTCCTAGCCTCAGAGGTTAAGAACAACAATTTTTCTCCGTCCTTCTTGTAACAACCTTTTATGTACTTGAAAACTGTTATGTCCCCTCTCAGTCTTCTCTTCTCCAGATTAAACAAACCCAATTTTTTCAGTCTTCCCTCAGGGGTCATGTTTTCTAGACCTTTAATCGTTTCTGTTGCTCTTCTCTGGACTTTCTCCAATTTGTCCACATCTTTCCTGAAATGTGGCGTCCAGAACTGGACACAATATTCCAGTTGAGGCCTAATCAGTGCAGAGCAGAGTGGAAGAATTACTTCTTGTGTCTTGTTTACAATACTCCTGCTAAATACATCCCAGAATGAGGTTTGCTTTTTTTGCAGCAGTGTTACACTGTTGACTCATATTTAGCTCGTGATCCACAATTACCTCCCATGTCTTATATACACCATGCCTGTCCATGCCCCGGCACTTGTTCAAGTTTTCCACAGGAATCACCTTGAGAAGTGTGATCCCACATCACTCTGAGGGCGCACTTGGAGGAGGGGATATCAGGGAGCATGTGTCTTGAACTCTGGGTCACAGGTCATCTTAGGAGCCAGTAAATTCCAGCCTGCCAACCAGTGACCTTAATAGTTATATTTTTATCAACTGCTAAAATTTGCAATTTTCATGTCTAAGGCAGTTGAGATATCTATTATTAATGGCATGCATCTCCCCCTTTAACAGAGTGGGCTTTTACAGTCAGTGGTTCCATTTGTTCTCAGATAATAAATCTAAAGACACGAGTTAGCGAGGGGCTGTTCTATCTCTATTTCTTTTGTAAACAGAAGACCAAAAAGAAATGGGAAGAATTTTCCTTTTCTGTTCTCCCTAGGAACTGTACAGCTGTGATTCAATATGTATCGAGCAACCTGGTGCTTTAAAGTGCCTTCTCCCCTGAAAACTGACACTATAAAAATGGCATCTTCTTACTTAAAAGACCTGCTTCCTCTTTGCTCACTTGGACAAACGTAAGCTTTTTATCAGTACTTACTCCTATTAGCCCTGTAGGACCCATGTAGCTATGGAAGCTACACTCTTTTCTGGCTTGCATATTATCAGAAGAATTGTTAAAACTGCCATGTTTAGAAACTTTACTATTGATGTGTGAATCAGAAAGAATCCAGTTAAATTTTCAGACTTCATGTTGCGATCACAGGCGGTTAGAAACAACATCACTGAGACACAAACATGGATCCCCATTATGCTATTTTTACAGAGTAATTTTTTCAGAACTGCACTCTTCATGTTTTCAACAAATAAAAGCTGCAGTTTTACAAATGAAAACTTGATCTTTCTAGGCTTACATCCAGTCATTTTAGGTTTCACAATTATCAGACACATACTAATTATATTTGCCAGTCAGCAGGATGCACTTAAAGCCGGGCATCCTCCCTTTTACTCCAACGGTTAAATAGTAATTTGACTGTGAGAAAAGGTTCCATGGAGTATTAGAAATCTAATACTAATGCTCCCTCAATATTAAGACAGAACTGTGTTAACTACAAACAGACTATCATACGCTCATCTACTATTAATCATGACTATACAGCAGTCTTTTTTCTGACATAACCTTGTGTCAGCTGTTGCTTATGCACACCTACCATGCTACATAGCTGTGTGTGTACCCATACATTCTGGGAACATCTGAGCAGCCATCCCACGCTGACTGAGGGAGTGGATTATGGGTTTTTCCCCTTCATGCAATGCACTTTGGAATGTCTTCCCATATCCGGGAGGGAGGAGAATTGACTGGCTAGGTTAAGTAAACAGTCCTATCTACACTAAAGAACACCATTCACCTCAGGATGTTACAGACTGACTCACTATCAAAGCCAGAACACAATACACCCACTAATTTAGGAACTACATGTTAACAATCTTATGTGAAGGGACTGTATTTAAATTAACTCTTATAGAAGCTGGTCACAAACTCAAACTCCATTGTGACAACAGGATCCATCCAAGTCTTTCTGTGACCTGATGATTCTTTCACTTTGTACCGCTTTGCAACTTTGTCCCCCCTCACAGCTCTGCTGTGCTTTAACAGACCTTTCTGTTTGTTGGACTGGACCCCCTCCAGAGCATGACAACTGTTGCTCAGCCAGCAAGAAAAATTGTTGAATGGGAGGTTCACCTTACTTTCTGAAGGTAAGCATGCTGCCTCACAATTCTTCCATGTCCCCACCAACCCAGGGAGAGGGGAAAAAGACTAGAACACCACAAAGTGAACCTAAGTCTGCACTGTAGCAATGCACAGCACTACTAAGCTAATCTTCCTTGTCAAAGAAATTGCTTACTCATGATTATCGTTTTACTTCTCTGCCCTGCTTTAAACACACACAACAAGAATGACCTTTATAAGTTAACTTATTAGCAGCATAGTATTCCACATCACCCTGAACAGACTGTGTTAAGACAATACCATTTTATCTTGCAACTTCACAATGAACTGTCTATTGCCATAAAAGCAATCTTACATTCTTGCTGGGAATGTTGAAGTTGGGAATCCAAACCGATTTTCTTAGGAAATGAGCCAGGGATAAACATATAAGAGAAATTACGATTGATATACATTTAGCTGATCAGGTAATACTGCCAGCTATCAGTGGAACTTGTGAACCTCAATCCACATAACTCCTTTAAACTTATGTTCAACTGTTCCAACTCTTGTACTTTTATTAATGTCTCCGGCTCAGCAATAGCTGAGATTTTGGCCCTGAATGTCCATTTTATATGACATTTTATCATGGGATCTCAAAACACTCTTCAGCTAAAAAACACCTTAGAGGATTCATATTACTCGTATTTTACAGAGGAAGCAAAAAGAGGTTAAATAACTGGATTAGAGTCAAAGCAAGGGAGACAAGGCTGTTTTGGAAAAGATAAATGAATTCTTTGCATTGGTCTTTACTGCAGAGGATGTGAGGGAGATTCCCACACCTGAGCCATTCTTTTTCGATGACAAATCTAACGGACTGTCCCAGATTGAGGTGTCAATAGAGCAGGTTTTGGAACAAACTGATACATTAAACAGGAATGAATCACCAGGACCAGACGGTATTCATTGAAGAGTTAACTGTGGTGTGTAACCTACTGCTTAAATCAGCCTCTGTACCAGGTGACTGGAGGATAGCTAATGTGACACTGATTTTTAATAAAAAGGCTCTAGAGGTGATCCTGGCAGTTACAGGTGGATAAGCCTAACATCAGTACCAAGCAAATTGGTGGCAACAACAGTAAAGAATAGAATTATCAGAGACATAGATGAACATGATATGTTGGGGAAGAGTCAACATGGTTTTTATAAAGGGAAATCATTCCTCACTAATCGATTAGAATTATTTGAGGGTATCTACAAACATGTGGCCAAAGGTGATCCAGTGGATACAGTGTATTCAAACTTTCAGAAACCCTTTGACAAGGTCCCTCACCAAAGGTTCTTATGCAGAGTAAGGAGTCATGGGATAAGAGCGAATGTTCTCTCATGGATCAGTAACTAGTTAACAGACGGATAACGAAGGGTAGGAATAAATGGTCAGTTTTCACAATGGAGAGAGGTAAATATCAGGGTCCCCAAGGATCTGTTGGGACCAGTTCTTTTCAACATGTTCATAAATTATCTGGAAAAAGGGGCAAACACTGGAGGTGACAAAGTTTACAGATGATGGAGAATTATTCAGGTTAGTTAAGACCAAGGCAGACCAGTGGCAGGAAAATGGCAGATGAAATTCAATGCTGATAAAAGCAAAGTAATTCACATTGGAAAACATAATCCCAAATATACATACAAAGTGATGGGGTCTAAATTAGCTATTACCACTTAAGAAAGAGATCTTGTGAACAGTTCTTTGAAAACATCTGCTCAATGTGCAGCAGCAGTCAAAAAAGCTAACAATGTTAGGAACCATTAGGAAAGGGACAGATAAGATGACAGAAAATACCATAATGCCACTATATAAATCCAAGGAATGCCCACACCTTGAATACTGCATGAAGTTTTGCTCACCGCATCTCAAAAAAGATATATTAGAACTGGAAAATGTACAGAGAACAATAAACAAAAATGATTAGAAAAATGGAAGAGATTAAAAAAACTTGGATCATTCAGCTTGGAAAAGACGACTGAGGGGGGATATGATAGAGGTCTATAAAATCATGAACGGTGTGGAAAAAGTGTTAATTGTTTCACAAAACACAAAAATCAGGCGTCATCTGATGAAATTTACAGGAGGCTGGTTTAAAACTAACCTAAGGAAGTAGTACTTCACATGAGGCAGAGTCAACCTGTGGAACTCGTTGCCTGAGAATATTGTGAAGGCCAAAAGTATAAACTGGGTTAAAAAAAGAATTAGGGCTAGTCTACACTGGCAACGTTAAAGCCCTGCCACGGCAGCACTTTAATGTGGCTTGTGTGGTCGCGGCAGAGAGCTCTCCCAGTGCTCTAAAAACACCCACCTCCACAAGGGGCGCAGCTCCCAGTGCTGGTGCACTGTCTACACTGGCACTTTACAGCGCTGAAACTTGCTGCACTCGGGGCTATTTTTTCACCCCCCTGAGCAAGAAAGTTGCAGTGCTGTAAAGTGCCAGTGTCGACAAGCCCTTAGATAAGTTCATGGAGGATAGGTCCATCAATGGTTATTAGCCAAGATGGTCATGGATCCATCCCCATGCTCTGGGTGTTCTTAAAACCTCTGACTGCAAGAAGCTGGGACTGGATGACAGGGGATAGATCACCCAATAAATTGCCCTGTTCTGTTCACTCCCTCTGAAGCATCTGGCATAGGCCACTGTTGGAAGACAGGATACTGGGCTAGATGGCCCATTGGTCTGACCCAGTGTGGCCACTTTTATGTTCATATGTGAGGAATCCTGAGGCTCTCATTACCCTTCTGACCCCTGGATCACACTTTCTTCCTCAGAACACTAACTGCATTTGAATACATATGACAGCTTGGAAAATCCACACTTCTGAATCTTTACATATATAAAACATTAAAAACAAAAAACAAACATTCCCTGAAAAAAAGCACAGGCATAAAAGTCTAATAAAGTCATTACAATATTAACAAGTCTTTTATATGTAGTTGTTTGGGGGTGGTAAAAGGTTAGCTAGCACTCAGATGCGTGATTACATGAGAAAACCCAGGAAACTCCCCTCTCTTTTCCATACACACACAACTGCATTTTTCAGTGAATAAAATATTTATTTAAAAAAAAAAAATCACCCATCTCTATATGTAATGCATAAAGCATAGCCTTTTCACCTTCAACTCACTTGTTCGTTAGAGCTTACATTTCAAAGAGAAGGATTTAGATACTGTTAGCCCAGATTCTAGTTCATATTTTGTTGCCCTAGACAATGCAAGGTCAACTGTCTCGGAAAGTCTCTGAGTAAATGTGGAAACTCAGTTTCCTTTCAGTACTATGCATGTGCTTTCTTGCAAGACATAGGGAAGGTTATTAGCAGGTCACTGGGGAAAGTTCACAAAGCAGTTAGAATGTGCTTATTGACCCAAAACTATTTGTCAATTTGACATGATTAGTTTTGGTTGTGAAAATGTTTTTCAGGGTCAGCTGTGTGAGTGGGAGTGAGAGAGACTGACTGTCCCTTATAACCATTAGCCCAGCAGTTAGGGTACTTACCTGGTATGTTTGAATCTCCACTCTGGAGCAGTGATCACAACTCATAACTCTCCCCTCTCAAGTGAGCCTCCTAACCAATAGGCTATTTTGGTGTGGGTTGCTCTCAGTCTCTCCTCCTGAAGTTGTTTCACTTTGTATAAATACTTAAATACGCACTGGGCAAGAAAGAGAAAATGACTACAGCCTGGTGATTAAAACACACAGCTGGGGGGTATGAGATGTGGATTCAAATCTTCTGTTTTTCTGATACAAAATGGAACAGCTTCAACAGGAGAGACTGAGAGCAGAATAGTCTATAGCCTGGTGGTTAAGGGTCTCATATGGCAGGGGTGACACCTGATTTCAAGTCTCTGCTTCAATATATATTTTTTAGTATATACACAAAGTGGAACAGCTTCAACAGGAGAGACTGAGAGCAACCCACCCCAGAATAGCCTGTAGGTGATGGCGGTTACCTGGGAGGGGAGAGATTTGAGTTCAAATCTCTGCTCCAGAATGGGGATTCAACCTGGTTCTTCCACATCCCAAGGAAGTGCCCTAACCACAGAACTAAAGGTTACACAAGGGGGATGAATGCACATACAGAGTTTTCTGAAGCTGACCAGAATGAAATGTTCCTTATGATCTGTATCAGACTTTTCCAATTTGCTGCCAAATTATCAAGATTTTTTTTACCCTAACCAAATTTTTTTTCTGATTTTTTTGGTTTGCTGGCTGAATTGAAAAATAAATTCATCCAGCTCTAAGGATCTGTACCTCTGATGCTTAATTCCAGTGCATATGAAATGCTAGTAATGCAAATTCTATAGAAACAAAGCTGAAACGGGACACTTGAAAAATGTATAAGGAAAAATAGCTTTTATATATATCCACATACATACAATGTAAACATAAAAGAGATGGAAGGGGAAAAAAGAAAAGAGAAAAAAAAGAAAAGGAGAAAAGAAAAGGAGAAAATACGGTCGGATATATCCAACCGCATCAGCAACACCTGCAAGCTTAAAGCACTTTTGAATAAAATTAGCAATCAACAGAACAAATACTTCTATTTATTAAAACTAAGCATCAACGGAAAACTGGCAACCTGTTTTGTAAGCAGCTAAACCTGAAAATGGAATACATCCCACCTCACTCAGAGCAACAACTAAAATATAAATCCAATGTGCAATCCTCATAGTAACAGTAACAGGCATTCAAACTTTCCCCAAATGAGGATTTAATTAGCAACTTGCCAGAAATTGAATGGTGTAGCTGATTAGCATAAAATGGTGTTAACTGCAACCCCAAAAGAGGTTACAGTAAGAACTATTTTTTATTTTAGCAGAGGCTACTTGAATCAAGGTGGAGCACTGCACGCTGACACAAATAGATTTCACAGGATGCACCTCCATAGTCAGGCAACCAGCAAAGGAAAAATATTAGTCTTTTACCATTTTGGGCTTCTTTATAAAGGATGAAAGGCCTGAAAAATGGTTCCGTTCATTTAAAAACAAAAACAAAAATTTTCACATTAGAAATTCAGGTCTTGTCCATACTGGAAGACTATTGAACAGGTGTCAAACACATGGCCTGCACCCCAGATCCAGCCCCTAAACCCTTTCCTATTACCCAGAGCTGCCTGCCTGCTGTGATCAAAGTGGGCTGGCAGAGAGCTGGGGAGGTAGCTTGCACCTGATTGGGACCAGGCAGCTGAGACCTTCCTCTCTTCACCAGCATTTGGTCAGAGCACCTTACAGGCCACGCTAAAAGGAGTCTCCTTTCCCGTCTTCCCTACCCTGTCTCTGCCTCTGAACCCACAGGAGCAGACCCCTTCTCTCCCTCTGCTGCCTACCTGGCCTAGTCTTTGCCAGTCCCTCCACCCTGAGCCAAAGGGGACTTCTTTCCAGGCTTCCCGCTCTTTGCAGCTGCCACCACTGGCTTGTCCCCACAGGATCAAATGAATGAAAGAATCTGCTTCTAAACTGCCCACTCTCCAGAGAACTGGAGGCGGAAAATAGGTGAAGAAATCCCCAGAGGTGGGGGAAGGGGAGGGAAATTATCAGGTGGTATATGTAAGGGGGAAGGTGGATGGGAATGATTCTCAAAGTGGAGCAGCAGGTAGGAAACATTCATAAAAAAGTGTGTGTGCAGATGGCAGGTGCACAAGCAGGGAAGACAAGGGAGAAGAGACTGGTCACGGAGGAATACACTGAGTGATAAGTTAGTGGACAACAGACAGAAGGTTTCATAGATGCATTTACATTTTTTTTTAAATCTTTGTCTTTAAAATGGCATATTTAAAATTTTGCTAATAAAGAGGCTCATTCTGAGTTGTACAGACCATAACATTTGCCTATTACCTGTGAACTTTTTGCTCCCAGCCCATGGACTTTGGGGGACAGAGTAACTTGGCCCTCACCAAAGAATAAAGGTGACTGG
The DNA here is from genome assembly GCF_015237465.2 of Chelonia mydas. Taxonomy (NCBI): domain Eukaryota; kingdom Metazoa; phylum Chordata; order Testudines; family Cheloniidae; genus Chelonia; species Chelonia mydas. The sequence continues at coordinate 258,860,900 of NC_057850.1, forward strand.
AGAACTAGCAACATTAATGACATCACAAAGACACACACTTGGGCAGCGGAGAGAAGAGTCCTATAGGCTACTTAAGTTTTATTTTTTTAACTCCCATATCTAACAAGCACTTGTTTGGAAGAGTGTGTTAAACATTCAATACCCTTTCCCCACTACTTTAATTACAGTATGAGAGCTCTCAACAGCCTGAGGTCCAAGAGGTCATTCAGTATCACTAGGGAAGACACGATTGATTTCTGATATTTCAGCGGTTGAAATACAAGCAGAAAAAGTGTCTTTCAGGCTCTCTTTATACATGATAAAAATGAGAAAAGGTCACAAATCCAATTTTAAGGTGGAAAAATAAACCTTTGTAGGTTACCTTTAAAGATTACCATGCATTTGGATTTGTGGGCAACACTGGCCATTAAAAGAAGATAAAGCTATATATAACACTTTGCAACAAATACACTGCAAAATATGCAATATTATATGCTATTTTTAGTTACAAAATGTAGATCGCAATATATAACCTAATATCTATCTTCAAAAATATTTCTCCCCCATCAGGCATGTGCATTTATTTTGCTTCCTTACATCATGAATTGTATTCAAAGAGAGAAGGTTCACCTGTGATCACATTCTCAGCCACTATCACAAATGTCTTAATTATAAAAATTACTCAGAATAATCCCAAATATGAGATTGGTCAACCTATAAGAAAAGAAGAACTAACCAGTTAATTTTTCCGTTGACTTGGCGGGATGACGTGCAGGCTTTTGGGGGTCCTGGAGACCCACTGATGGGGGTACAGGAGGGACTTTGACACATAGGGTTTCCTAAAGACTGCGTAAGACGAGAACTCTGCAAGAGAAAAATAAAATCTCAAACTCAGGATAGCTTGATGAAAGAATGAACTTTGAAGAGGGATGGGGAGAAAAAAAGTAATCAATCTAAGCAGCATTTTGCAATTAAAAATAATGCTGAACATAGTTAAGCAGTCCCAATGCAATCAATTATTTACAGTTTCTTTCCATCCGCTTAGATTCAAGGATCAAAGACAGATTCTTCAAATCACTCCACATCAGTGATTTTAAATTGCATTCTTAGATGTTACAGAAAGTTGTCAAATACAATTTCTAGTCCTCTGATCTATAAACTGGAGACCACTTTCATTGCCTGCCAGCTTCACTTGGAATACGAGCAGCTTTGGTGTAGCAAAAATTTTGTTTCATACAAACTGTTCCAAAACTTTAACCAAATGCTAGCATCAATCCAGGATATCTGGTAGTCTAGGGGTACATTATATACTTACTGGACATTATTTTGAAACACTGTAAAAGGACCTTGGACTCTGACAGTAAGCTTTCAGTCCCAAAGCTTGATGTGTGCATGCATCTACATTTTATGTGAATTTAGTGCTAGCGAAAAATAAGGTGGTCACTCACCTTGCACAGCAACTGTAGTTCTTCAAAATGTGTGTCCCTATGGATGCCCCACTTCAGGTGTGCATGTGCCTCTCTCCACTAGCAGTGTCTGTTCGGCTTCTCTATCTGAATGTCCAACAAGAACAGTCCAAAGCAGGGGGGAAGAAGGGCAGGTCCACCCATAGAGGGAAACATCTCGAAAAACCACTGTTACTGCACAAGGTGGGTAACCTTTTCTTCTTCTTCGATTAGTGTCCCTATGGGTGCTCCATTTCAGGTGACACCGGAGCTGTATCCTCACAGGGAGGAGGGAGCTTAGGAATCAAGTCCAAGACTGAAGACAGTACAGCAGATCCAAGAAGACAATACAGCAGATGCAAGTACTGCATCAGATCTGAGTGTGTGGAGCAAGCATAATGTTTAGAAAAGATATGCACTGAAGCCCATGTAGCAGCTCAGCATATCTCAGATGCTGGAATGTTTTTGAGCAACACCGTGGAAGTTGCTTGTGATCTTGTATTATGAGCTATAATCCTTTGGGAAGCAAAGCACCAGCTGTATCATAACAAGCAGTAATACACCCAGAGATGCATCTCGAAGAGACTGTGGACTCCTTTGATCTTTCTGGAATGGAGACAGAACGTCTAGGTGATTTCTGAAATTACTTTGTCCTATTTAGATAAAAGTCCGTCGTACATTTAATGTACGAAGGGAGGCCTACTGCTGAGATTTATGTGGTTTAGGAAATAATATTGGCAGATAAATAGACTGGTTAAGTTGGAAATCTGACAGAACATTAGGTAAGAACTTTGGGTGTAGTTATAGAAAGACCTTGTCCTTGAAAAATATTGTAAACTGGGGGGAGAGGGGGTCCTGACATCAAGGCTCCAATTTCTCTAGCCCTGCAGGCTGACATGATAGCTACTAGAAAGGGTGTCTTCATAGAAAAGCGAAGCAAGGAGCAGGTCATCATAGGTTCAAATGGAGACACAGGCACAAGGCAATGATCATGACACCAGTGGTTGAAACCTCTTCCATTTCTGGAGGTAAGTAATTTGAATTGACTTCTTTCTATTGTGTAGTTAGTATTACTTACTGTACTCCTGTCAAGCAGGTGGAGTCTAATCCTGTGAACCATCTAGGAGCTATGCTTGGAGAATGGATGACCCCCAGGTTGTGGTGAAGCACACAACCTGTATCCTGGGAGAGGAGATGAGGGAGGGTCAGAAGTTGGAGTGCCAGTTGAGGACACAGGTGAAGCAGGTAAGATTACCAAGCTTACCTTGGCCAGGTCAGCATTATGAGGATAACCCTGGTCTTGTCCTGCCTTATCTTGTTCATCACACTTGGAATTGTTTGAGTTGGCGGGAATGCATAGAACAGACACTTTCTCCAAGGAAGGAGAAAGGTGTCTCCCAAAGAAAGGTGACCAAGATCTCCTCTTGAGCAAGATAAAGGGCACTTTCTGTGCTGGATGTGGTGAACAGGTCCACTTGTGGAAGTCCCAACCTTTGGAATATCCCATGAAGGATCTGTGAGTTCAACTTCCATTCATAGTCCTGGGAGAAGCATCTGCTGAGCATAGTGGCTGTGACATACTGGACTCCAGTAAGTTAAACGGCCGAGATCTAAATTGATGGCCTACACACCAGTTCCATAACTTTATAGCTTTTATGCACAGGGAAGGTGATCTTGCGCATCCCTGTTTGTTGATATAGAACATGCAAGCCACATTATCCATCATGATTCTGATTGATTTGCTCTTGATGAGGGGTAGGAACTGAAGACAGGCATTCCTGACTGCCCTCAGTTCCAACACATTGATATAGAGATTGGTTTCCTACAGCGACCATCTGCCCTGAGTTGTGAGTGTATTGAAGTATGCTCCCCACCCTAACAGTGATGCATTCATTGTCATGGTTATTGTTGGAGCTGGGAGGAGAAATGGACACCTGCGCAGACATTGCATTCATCTTTCCACCAATGCAGAGAGTTCTTCACCTGGAGAGAAACCGTAACCTGCTTGTTTGTCCAAGCTGCCTCTGGTTGAGGAACAGGCCCTCCTGAACCAGGCCTCAAAGCAATGGAGGCACTATCTTGCATGCCCCGTCACAAAGGTGCAAGCTGCCATATGACACAGGAGCTGCAAACAGTAGAAGGGAGTCAACTCAAATTGCTTACCTTCAGAAATGGAAGAGGTTCCAAGAACATCACCACTTTGTGCCTGAAACTGCCCCATTGTCAGTCATCATAGATTATCTGCTGGACTTACAAAAATTGGATCAGTTATATCTATTAGGTTCACCTCGCCATGATATTAGCTTTTCATTCCCCACTAGAGGCGTTTTCTATTTTTGCATACCATATGTCCTCGATATTTATTACAGGTCCGGAGAATCTTTATCCCCTGGTTAAGCATCCTTCTCTGACTTGGGATCTCAATGTGGTACTTAGATACCTGCTGGAACCTCTGTTTGAACCTCTGGTGACCTGCTCCTTGCTTCACTTATCAGGAACTCTTGAGACTTTACAAATTTGTTCAGTTGTCTTAGATTTACAATTGGTCTCCACCCTCCATCCTTCTTTAGCACGAGAAAATACTCTGAGTAAAACCCTTTCCCTCTCTGAGGGGATGGGACTGGTTCTACTGCTCCTAAATAAAAGAGGGAGTGTCCTTCTTGACTAAGTATAGCCTTGTGAGAGGGGTCCCTGAAGAGGGATGGGGAAGGTGGTGGCGAGGGACATGAAGAGGATGATGTAGCCCAATATTATAATCTCCATGACCCACATGTCTGTTGAAATAGGTCACCAGGCCAGTTGGAAATGGGAAAGGTCGTCTCCAAAAATGAAGAAGTGGGCATAAGGTTACAGCTTGCAAACTACAGGCAAGGGAGGATTTGAGCCTTCAATCAACCCATCAAAATTGCTGTTTTAATGATGACTGGGTACTAGCTGAAGGACGGTGGGAAGCTCTTTTCCTCTGGAATCCCTTTCCCCCCCCCCCAGAAGATTCAGTGGTTCTGTGAAAACCAGAGAACTGAGCCAGGTGTAATCTCTGGACAGTCTAAGACTTGCTAAATCTCCTCTTGTTTGTAGGAGTGTATATACCCAGACACCTCAGTGTGGCCCTGGAATCCTTCAGCATGTGCAAGAACTTGTCCATAGTTCCTGAGAAGAGCATCTGACCATCAAACTGGAGGTCCTCAACCTGAATCTCCCTTGGGAATCCCAAAAACTGCAGCCGTGACACCTTGTGCATGACAACTGCCCCGGAGATGAATCTAGCAGCAGCATCTGCGGCATCTAGGGATGCTTGGACAGAGGTTTTGGCTAATAACGGACCCTCCTTAATGATGGCCTGCATGTGTTCTCTATGCTCCTTTGGAAGATGTTCAAGAAAGGATTTGAACTTGTTGCAATTTGTGTAGTCATACTTGGCCATGATTGCCTCATAGTTGGTGATCCAAAATTGGAGGGTTGCAGATGAATAGCCCTTCCATCCAAAAAGGTCTAACCTTTTCATAAGGAGCAGGCAAGGAGTAATACTATCTATCTACCACACACGTTTACAGCATCTACCACCAGAGAATTTGGTGAGGGGTGGGAAAACAAAAATTCTGAGTCCCTGGGGGGAGGGGCTACATAATATTTCTTATTTGCCCATTTACCAGTTGGTGGTATGGTGGCGGAAGTTTGCCACACAGTCTTTGCTGGATCCAGAAGTGCTTCATTAATGGGTAGCACAAACTGAGTGGGTGTCACTGACTGCAAAATGTCCAGGAGTTTGTGATGTGAGTCTTTAACCGTCTCAAGAGGTATCTAGGGAGTGTCCGCCACCCTCTTCACAAGGTCCTGGAATTGACAAAAATTGCTGGTCTTCAATGGTGATTGGGGAATGACTGCCTTGTCTGCAGATGAAGACAAAATAGGAGTTTAAGGGGTAGCCTCTTTGTCCACCCTAGCCTTCTACTTCCTCAAAGGTCTCCTCATGTGGGAGGTTTGGTGGAGGTGACAGTGACCCTAGTTTCCTGGTGCAGTGGAATCAGTGGTCTGAAAAACTGCTGCCAATACGCCACCCAAGGATCCCAGTATGGCCACTGGAGAGGCCCATACAGGAGAGGAGGTGGTACCTAGGACAGATCCCTCCATCTGTGACAAGGGCAGGGATCTTCATCAAAGTATGGATTCCTATAATGGTAAGAAGGAGACTGATTAAGGATGTAGACTCCTGCAGTACTGGGAAGCACTGGTAATCTGGAGACTGGGGTCTAAGTACCAAGAGTCGTCTGGTACCCACAAACAGGGAGCACTCCAGCTTGTCTAACACTGACAAGTCCCTGGTGTAACGGAATTCCTGTGGTACCAAGTGGGTTGGTACCGACTCAGCAGTTGACTTGGGCGGTACCAACGGTTTGGAGCTTGAAGGCACTGCGGATGAAGGTGTGTGCTTCAAATCTGTCCGTACTGATGGAGCCAAGTGGGAAGGCAGCATTGGTAAGTCTGAAGTAAATTGTGCTGATCTGGAGGCAGATGGTACCAGGGCCCTGCTGATGCCACATATCTCTGAAGTGCTCCAGGATATCCCTGCTCTGCCGATACCAGAGAAAGTTTCTTTCCCCTCCATGGTACCGAGTCCAGACATCAAGGTCTTAGAAATCGCAGACCTTGCAGCAGACTGGACTTCTTGGGAGTTGGCTCCTTGTGGTGGGATACTGTAGCTCCACTTTTTTGGAGCTTTCCGTGAGTCCTCAGAGATCTTTAACTTCTTAAGTGAGATCTTAGCCAAAGGGGCACTGAATCTGTGTGAAGATCGATGTATGGGGAGGGGATGAGTGTCTGTCTTCTGAGCTGAATCAGAAGTTGGTCGAAGGAAGTGCTCTATGAGTAGCAGCTTCAAGTTTTGTCTTCCAGTTCTTCCAAGCTCTAGATTTTAGGTCCCGGCAAAAGTTACACTTTTGGGAGATATGGAATTCTCCCAAGCAATGGATACACTTAGAATGGCCATTGCTTATTGGGACAGCCTCCTGACAAGAGAGTCAGGATTTGAAACCTGGCAAGCCAGGAATGCCTTTCCATGTCAAATAAGCTCCCCAGAAAAAATGGGTGAGAAAGGGGGAGAGAGGAGGTTAGGAAAAACGGAAACCTCTCAACTATATACCAACTAACTAACTAACCAACAACTACAAAACACGCTGACGCATGCACAAGGCAAACACGCTAGAGCTCCACCTCAGGTCGAGGTGACAGAAAAGGAACTGACGGGTTCGCCTGCGCAACCCTATATGCCCTTGGAGCACAGCATGAGGTTGCACAGAGCACACGTGGGCCAAACAGACACTTAACAGAAAATCTCTAATCAAGGGCTCGAGATGCACATGCACGCTTGAAGTAGAGCATCCATAGGGACCCCTCTTGAAGAAGTAGTAGTAGTACAATGCAAGCAGCAGCAGTGCAAACTCCCCTTACTACTCTACCACCCACGACTTGAAGGGAGCGCCTTTAAAGGCAAAAGGGAAATTCATCCTCCATAGCCCTTTGGCCTCTCTTTGGAGACTGCCAAAGAAGGGACTCAGTAGTATCAAGTGGCGTGCTGTTTTGGCCCAAGACCACAAACTCATTTTACAAAGGCCATTGAACAGTCATCTGATGGAACTCTGTCTAGATCTGAAAGATGATTTCATACTGGCTATGAAACAATCTGGTGGGGAGTTTTCTAGACTTTTTTTTTAAATTTACATTCACTCAATTGCCAAGAAATATACAATACAAATATTGTGGTCAGATATTACAATGAGATGGCTGCCCTTTAGTATGCCATTAATCTACATAGTTGTTGAGGAACTATAACAATTCCTATCAGTGCTGCTGATAAAGAGAGACTTAAAACAAAAAAAGGTGATGGGTTTTGATCTTTTTCAAAGCAGAGAAACCAATATTAAAGACATCCTCTATTAAAATCAACCATTGTCCTGAACAAACACTCATTAAGTGAGTTGTTGGCAGTAGTGGTGTGGTCATATGCGGTGAAGGATAGGTAGAGCTGTGTCTCCCTCACTGTTAGCACTTGAGTCCATGCTTTCTGACCAGTTCACCTAATGGCTCTATGTATATGTTGAAAAGGACTGGCACATAAATGTGCGGAGCAAAGCACAATTCAATTCCCACTACACTTCTGAGACAGGCAAGTACAACTATTCCCATTTTACAGATGGGAAAATGGAGAAAGAGTTTTAGTAATTTTTTCCACTGCTACAGTGAAAGGTGGTAACGCTGGGGTTAAAGTGCAGCAGTTCCTGACTACCAGTCCGGTGATAAATCCATAATACATTTTGTTCCACTGGATAAACCCAGAGATTAAAAACAGGCTATCAGTATACCAGAGAAAACTGTAACAATGTAAAACTACAACTGAAGACAGATCCATTGACATTGTGTTTTACTCTCCACTCAGTTAAGTGAAAAATCAAATTTATTTGCAAATTAGCAGATTTGCTGGCTCAATTACTGTCAACTTCTCATGGCAGAAAAATCAAATGTGAATAAAAATATCAAAGAAGTTTATTATGAGAGTATGCAGGGATATAAGATGGCATGTCTGTCTCTCTCTCTCATACACACACACACACACACCACACACACACACACACACCACACACACAAAGTTATTTTCAGATAATTGGCTCCCTGGTCAAGATGTTCCCTGAAAAAAACGAGGAGTCCGGTGGCACCTTAAAGACTAACAGAATGTAATCTGTTAGTCTTTAATGTGCCACCGGACTCCTCGTTTTGTGGATACAGACTAACACGGCTACCCCCCGATACTTGATGTTCCCTGATTATCCACGAGGGAAAAAGGATGGTTTTGTGACTAAGACAAAATATTTGTTCTATTCCTTAATCTACCAGAGATTTGCTGTTTGACATTAGGTAGGGTGCTTCACTTCTCTGCCTCATTTATTTATCTGTAAAATGAGAACAATACTATTTCACAGATTAAAGACACAAGGGACCATTATAATAGTTTAATCTGGCCTTCTGAATTACACACCCTATAGAATTTCACCCAGCGAGTCCTTGTGGTTCAACTTAAAAATGCTGCTCTTGGAAATAGCAGCCAGAGCCTGCATTCAGACAGCCTCTGTTGACCCCATCCTTGCCAGTTATATTCAGGAGGAAACTCCTTTCTATGAATGATTTTGAATTCTTATGAACTGATGTTCTAACAGATAAAGAACAAGATAGGGTATTAGTTGGTGTTTGCTATAGACTACCAAATCACACTAAGGAAGAGGGTGACTGGCTCCTTACGCACCTCTTTAATATGTACGAAAAATAGCTGCGCAATCACTGGAGACTTCACGTCGAGCGACATATGCTGGAGGTCTGATGCTGCCAATATTAAAACAACCTTGGTATTTCTAATTATAGATGACAATTTCTTAACTCAAAAAGTAGGAGAATTCTATTGGAGATTTTATCTTGACAGATAAAGAGAAACTGATCACAAAACTAAAATTAATGGTACCTTCGATACAAGTGATCATGACTTGATATTTATAATGTGAAAACAGAATAAAGATCAGACCAATGACATATATACCTGGTGCTTTAAAACAGCCAATTTCATAAACAAGTATGCTCACAGGAAGAATTTAATCAGAAAAACACTTCACTAGTTGCTCAAAAAGCCACAATCCCACAACTGAGCAAGCAGGCCATACTGGTTAAAAAACTGACCTGGTTTAGAGGGGAAGTGAAGGTAGGTATAAATTAAAAAAAAATAATAATAAACTGAAGAAAGAGGAAGCTGAATGTAATAAATACAAATGAGAAGCTAGGAATTGTAGAAAATGGGTAAGGGAAGCAAATGGGTCAAGGAGAAATCTATGGCCAGGAGACTTAAGTACAATAAGGTGTTTAAATATACTAGGAACACATATTGGTCCATTACTAGACAGGAATGGTATTAGTCCACTGCTAAGTGGAAATGACAGAATTATCGATAATGCAGAAAAGGCGGAAATTTTCAGTAAATTTCTGTTCTGTATTTGGGGGAAAACCAGATGATATAGTCATATAATATGATAACACTCTCTCCATTCCATTAAATATTTCAGGAGGATGTTAAATAGCAGCTACTAAATTTAGACATTTTTAATCTACAGGTCCAGTAAGTTTACATCCAAGAGTTCTAAAAGAGCTGGCTGTGGAGTCGCTGGACCATTAATGTTGATTTTCAATAAGTCTTGGAACACAGGGGAAGTTCTGGAAGATAGGAAGAAGTCAGTGTTGTGCCAATATTTAAGAAATCAATGGATTTATGAAAAATAGATTCTGTCAAACTAACCTCATTTTTTTTTAAAAAAAAATAAGATTACAAGTTTGGCTGATTAAACGTAAATTTTGATGTAACAGACTTAACTTCTGTAATAAGTTGGATAAAAATCCAATAAGGTGGATAAAAATAAGGTGGATAAAAATCAATGATTTAAAAAAAAATTTTTTTTTAAATCTCTTTTTATTTAAATCAGCTTTTTGATAAAACACTTTGAGGAAAAAACCTATTTAAAGATAGTTTTAATTAAGATACATTATAGCTCAAAGATATCTCATCATGGAATAAGGATTATAAATTCTAATTCTATAGTATGAGACAATATATTCATGTAATGTTTAAGAAAAGTTTTGTAAATGAGTTCCAATAGTTCATGGATTAGGGACCCAATCTTATGGGGTTCCAGGGGCTTCTGTATAGATTATTTAGGTTAATCTTTCTATCTACCCAATGGGACTTAGTGCTCAGCCTAGAACAGGGATCTCAAAAACACGGCCCATAGGGTTCTTTCATGCGGCCCACCAAGCTCCCCGTGGCCCGCCCCCCGCGTGCCCCTCTGCCTACCCCACGGTGCTGCGAGCCCCGCGCTGCTCCCTGAAGCGGCAGGAACCATGCCCCAGCGTCCCCGGGAGTGGGGGGGTGGGGGCCGAGGGCTCCGTGCGTTAGTCTCGCTTCCAGGCACCACCCCCCGCAGCTCCCATTGACTGGGAAAGGGGAACCACGGCCAATGGGAGCTTCGGGGGAGGTACCTGGAGGGAGCCATGTGCCCCCCTGCAGGGACATGGTTCTGGCTGCTTCCTGGAGCGGAGCAGCCCGGCGCAGCACCAGGGCAGGCAGGCAGCAAGCCTGCCCTGGCCCCTATGCGCACCGCTGCCACCCCGGAGCCACTCTAGGTAAGCGGCCCCGGGTTGGAGCCTGGACCCCAAGCCCCTCCTGCATCCCAACCCCTGCCCGGACTCCCTGCCCTGAGCCCCCTGCGCCCCTCCTGTACCCCACACCTAACTCCCTGCCCTGAGCCCCTGCCGTACCCTGCACACCACCTGCACCTCAACTCCCTGCCCTGAGCCCCCGCCACACCCCTCCTGCAGCCCCTGGAGGCAGGGTTGGGGTGGGCACTTCGGGGAAGGGGTTGGAATGGGGGCAAGGAAGAGGTGGGGCCTCATGGAAGGGGTGGAGTGGAGGCGGGGCTGGGGGCAGCAAGCGGGGGCAGGAGGGTGTCAGTGATGCAGCCCTTGGGCCAATGCACTAGTCCTCATGTGGCCCTCGTGGTCATTTGAGTTTGAGACCTCTGGTCTAGAAGATACCATCAGAGATGCTTAGTTCTCAAACTGTGGATTTGTCTCTCTAGAGATAACATGCTTGTTAACAGCAAAAATGTTTTTAAATAAATAAATAAAGGTGAGAAATAACAGACCTCAACCCTATTGTCCCTCTGCAAATTTGTGTACACAGAGTCAATCCCTTACCTCTCTCTAAATGTGCACAGTTTCAAAACGTTCAATGAATAGAAGATTGTTGGGGGCGGAATAGATCTGGACAAGGAGAAGTCTGGAGATAAATGTGAGAAGGGAGGGACAGGCAGTACAAACAAAAGTGAAACTGTTTGAGCAGCATATTCCAGAAGTCTTGAGGTCTTTCTGAGTTTAGACTTCATTGATTTGAGATCTACCATACCATTCTCTCACTAAAAGGGAAAACCTATAATGGCAGCAGGCCGTAAAAGAGACCCAGTTTGGGAATATTTTAATGAAGTTCCTCTACCTGTGCGTAAGTCAGGCATGCATGCAAAACGCAAACAGTGCAGCAAAGAAATGCAAGGCCTGGTTGCCTCAATGAAACAACATCATGAGAAGTGTTCCTTCTCAGGAGGAAACTGCATTAAAGATGATGAAAGGAACATATCTGAACATGCACATCCATATCTTCAGGTTGGTAAACTTTTTTATTTCATACTTCCTTCTTAAGGACTGCCTGTCTTCCTTCAGGACTATTCTTGAATTCTCATGTTTGAGGAAAAAATATGGTTATTAGTTACTCTATGGTACTATCATTTTAGATGCGGTTGTGATAAAAAATAAATAGCCGAAATAGGCAATTTTACAATTTCACTTTTAAAGTAGTACTGAGCGTCAGCGAATGCAATGAGTAATACTAAATGAGCAGTATGGTAATAATAATTAAATCACAGCACTGACTTATTTTGTTTAGAAGAATCCATCCTCAACATACAGGATTCTGAAGACTATCCACATTCAAGATCACCATCATTTTCTATAGTTTCAGAGTTATCTGCCAATGATAGTGTTTCAGTCACATCATGTATGTCACATAGCCACAGTATACCACCTGTAGCAAAAAAAATAAAAATAAATCTCCATCATCCAGAAACAATCATAGATAAGTTTGTGATAAGAACCAGCCGATTACAAAAAGAGGTAATTGATGAAAAAAATTGCCCCGTTTGTTTATGCAACAAACTCTCCTTTCTGTATGATTGAGAACTCACACTTTATTAACATGGTTCAGTCATTAAGACCATGATACAGTCCACCCAACAGAGCAGATGTCGCAGGCGAATTGCTGGATAAAGTGTATGAAAGAGAAAGAGCAGTGTGCAAAAGGTCTAGAGGGTAAAATTGTTAACCTGAGTCTTGATGGGTGGAGCAGTGTCCACAATATTCCTGTTGTATGTGCTTGTGTGACAACAGAAGAAGGGAATGTCTTCCTTACAGAAACAATTGATACATCAGGAAATGCACACACACTGCAGAATACTTATAAGAAGTAGCAGTAAAAGCTATAACAAACTGTGAAAAAAATTCAAATGTCTAGTATGCAGCCTGGTCACAGAGAATGCTGCAAATGTATCCAAGATGAGAAGAAATTTAGGTGAGAGCGAAGAGCGTCCCAAGCTAACAACATGCAGGTGCAGTGCTCATTTGATGCACCTCCTAGGCAAAGATTTCAGTATTCCAGAAATAAAGGCTAATAATGTTGAAATTGCAAAATACTTCTGTAACAACCACTTTGCAGCAGCAGCTCTGAAGAAGTGGGAGGAACCAAGCTAACTCCTCCCACAAGAAGTGCGATGGAACTCCGTAGTGGACTGTTTTGAGCACTGTACCAAGAACTGGCCTAATCGGATGACAGTTTGTGAACAAAATTTTTTTGCTTTTTTAAATATTTCATTTAACTATTTTAGTTAACAATTTTAACAAAAACAAACCTGATTTTAAAAAATGTGAATCTTTAAATTAAAAAATTCATATGCTTGTTTTGTTAAAATATTATATGTTTGCTGTTGAAAAAAAAAATCCAGAATACATAACGTTGTTGTTTTAGTTAAATAAAACCATTTAAATATCTGTCTGGTGATGCTCTCCTAATACAGCATGGCAGGAAAATCCTCCAAATATTAATGATTAACCTGTTGAATTGGAGATATTTATGAAGACTTTGGGAGCTAAACTATCTGCTTCAATTACCTTTGGTAAATGAAATAACTAAACAATCATTCATTTTCCGATATAGCTGTAAAACTAATCTGAAAAATTTTCAAAATAAATCACTTTAAAAATGTATAGTGTACACCTTCTAAAACTGAAACCTACATATATCTGAGTTGTGAAGAATATGTATTAAGGTTATAACAACCAACAAGAATGCACTTTTATGTAGAAATCCATGATTAAATCGAGTCTTCCTGACTAGTGATTTAAATCATGATTTAATTTCAATTTGATTTAAATCAAATCTCCCCTGCCAAGCACTCAACTGCGAGTGTGTCAGTGGAGCACTTGGGAGCAAAAAGCACTCATAACCCATTCTTACTGGAGCATTGCATGTCAAGCTTTATTGCTTCTGGCCTCTAACTTTGTCTAGACTAGGAATTAAGAGGTGCTTCAGAAAAAGAGTTGGCTAACACGTCAACAGTCCAATTTACACAAGGCAGTGTACATTTTAATACATACTAACCTGGTCAAGATGAAGCATACCTTCAATTTGACCAGCCTGGCATATATTAAAATGTAAACTGCCTTGTCTACACTGCCCTTTTAGAACATGTCAGCCAACATCTAACACAACATACCTTTGAATCCTAATCTAGAAAAAGCCTGTGCAACAAGTCAATATGTAATCTTGTAATATACCCATATAAATATAATATAATTTATAATAATATAAATGTAATATAAAGTTGCTTTAGCTACCTTTTTTACTTGTAAATCTCAGTTAAAGACAATCTGATTCCACTCAAACTAACCAAGTTGCTTTTGAGCTACTCTAGGACTATGAGCTCAAGTTTCTTACACAGGTTATTTTCCTGATGGCAATAACAAGCAACAAGGCAAGTTTCAGGTCATAGTGACTGATTCATTTATCATTAGTTTCTTTAAAGATCAAGTGGTGCTGGACATCCATCTCAAATCAGACTAAGGCCTTTAGAAAGTCCATCCAGCTTTTTAATTTTATTTGACACCGAGTAGGTTCTATAGGCTCCAAGAGCAAGACATCTAACTGGCTGGCTGAATACAGCTTTCATTGATACAGCTTGGCAAGCCTAGATATGGAGGATCATGTTAAGGGCCATTCTCTGAGAGGCAAGTATGCTGCCTCCTATGTATTTATCTATACAGAAGATTCACAAAGTAACCAAACTATCAAATGCAGATTTAAGGGTTTTCTAACTGCATATTTTTTCATCTTGCCTCAGCTGGCTATTATAGGAGTATTTTCATGTTTCAAAGAAAGTCCCCATGTGAGCAATGGAACAACCCTTGGAAACCTCCAAAGGCTGAGGTGAGATGCCTGCTAGGTCCAATGGCTTAGAACTGTAAACCCAGGAGCAGGAACTGATTGAGATGGATATCTTCAGAACAATTATAATTATGAGATTCTAATTACCTCTGTTAGCTACCAACCGCGAAATAGGAAGGCTTCAAAATTCCATACAGTTTAGAAATGGTCATCCAACCTCTTTAGCAATGGTAATGACTTGTACAGAGTATGAAAGAAACATAACAGGTCTTTAGGAGAGCCAAAGAAAAAAAGCAAAACAAGTTATTCACAAGTAAAAAAAAAAAAAAAAAAATATATATATATATATACACTGATGACTACCTACACCAGAGGACTTATCATTATTTAAGATCAGGGGAAAATGAAAGCTGAAATGAATTATAAAGAAAAGTTAAACCATTAATGAACAGAGAGTATGATAAGACTAAGTTATGCTGTAGCTCACGAAAGCTTATGCTCAAATAAATTGGTTAGTCTCTAAGGTGCCACAAGTCCTCCTGTTCTTTTCACTATCTTATGTGATTTGTGAACTTATTTCAGTAAGTCTTATTATTGATATAAGATGTGCTAAAAAGACAGTCTCCTTCTGCATTACTCTGTATTGCTGCATAAACACTGCATTCATGTTTTTCCTAAAGTCTAACCTGTTTCTCCACAATGTTCATGAAGTAGGAAGGGGTGCAGGAGGACAAATCACACGGTCTCTCTCCAGAAGGGACCTTCTGGATGGAAGAGGAGGAATGTGGTAGTCCCTTATTCCTTCTGGAATTCACCACTGATGTGGAACTTAATCGGCCCTGCTGTTTCATCAAATCTTCAGGCTTCTGATCACCACCAAGGACAACTGGACCCTGGGGAGAGAAAATGACACTGGATTCATCATCTGCACAGAGTTTTGGAAACTGCAGTATAAAGAATTAAAGCATCCTCAAGAAATAACCACCAGGGGAGTGAGTAAGTAAAATAAATAAAAATAGATAATTAGGTTTTCATAAAAAACCCTGATCAGTATGAGTCATTGTTTACTTCTGAACTAGAAGCAGCTTAACTCCTGTAGGAAACAGAAATGTTTCTAGTCCAATTCTAATGCTACTGTGCTTTGCCTTTTTCTAGAACACTAAAGAGGCAGTGAGAAAACTAACTATAGAATGTAAATAATACACAAACTCTGAAGCAGTTACGATTGTCCCTCCTTCAACAAACCCACAAAAACAAGGAAATGAAAAGTAAGCCACTCAACAGTACAAAGCCTCTACACCTCCACCTACAAGCAAACATCTTACCATTACCAGAACATACACCAAAAACTGCAGGCCCCAGTCTTTACTCTGCCTTCCACTTCCACTATTCTGACACACCCTTTACTCCTGGGGAAACTGTGCACCAAAATATTAAAAATTCTGTGCACAATATTTTAAAATTATGCATATTTTTGTAAAAACAACAATATAATTACACCAGTTTCAATTATTTTGGTAATTTATTTCAAAATACCCATCAGCAAGTATGTCTAACAATACAGACACCAAAAAAGATTCAGGAAATGTTTTTTGTCAAACAGATTCCTTATTAGACATATTAATACTGAGTAATAATTAATTTAAAACAACAATATCAAAATGTATTTCCCACACCCCTCAGAAGCAGTGCAAAGGCTTGGGGGAGTTTTCAAAATCCCTCTTGCAAACTTCCTTGAACCTTAGCCCAGGTTGGCTCAGTGGCCTTGGAGCATCCTCAGGCTTTCCATACAGAACATAAGAACGGCCATACTGGGTCAGACCAAAGGTCCATCTAGCCCAGTATCTTGTCTTCCGACAGTGGCCAATGCCAGGTGCTTCAGAGAGAACAAACAGAGCAGGTAATCATCTACTGATACATCCCCTGTCACCCATTCCCAGCTTCTGGCAAACAGAGGCTATGGACACTATCCCTGCCCATCCTGGCTAATAGCCATAGATGGACCTATCTTCCATTAATTTATCTAGCTCTTTTTTGAACCCTATTATAGTCTTGGCCTTCACAACATCCTCTGGCAAAGAGTTCCATAGGTTGACTGTGCGTTGTGTGAAGAAATACTTCCTTTTGTTTGTTTTAAACCAGCTGCCTACTAATTTCATTTGATGACCCCTAGTTCTTGTATAATGAGAAGGAGTAAATAATACTACTTTATTTCGTTTCTCCACACCTATCATGATTTTATAGACCTCTATCATATCCCCATTTAGTTGTCTCTTTTCCAAGCTGAAAAGTCCCAGACTTATTAATCTTTCTTCATATGGAAGCTGTTCCATACCCCTAATCATTTTTGTTGCCGTTTTCTATACCTTTTCCAATTCCAATATATTTCCTTTTGAGATGGGGTGACTACATCTACACGCAATATTCAAGATGTGGGCGGTACCAGAGATTTATATAGAGGCAATATGATAGGTCCTTTGGAATGCACCTGGTACAGATGACCAAGGCAACGAAGATGCCTGCGGAGCAGTCTTTCTGACTTAAGGACCTATTGCTTTCTTGATGCCATCATACGTATCTCTCAGACCTCCATTCTCAAGGACATTTCACAGAATCATAGAAGATTAGGGTTGGAAGAAATTTCAGGAGGTCATCTAGTCCACCCTCCTGCGCAAAGCAGATTTGTATCTTCTTGCACAAATAGAGCCATGTGTGATTAAGCACATTGCTTTGTACTGGTTGCAATGCGCCCTTGGCCAGTCTGAGGTTAATACATGTATCAGGAGAGGGGTTCATGTTGTGCTGGAGGAATGCTGTGCATTTTGCCTCCATGATTAGGAGCATTTCTTCAGAATATGCCACAAACCAATCTTTATCTTGTACCATCTTTTTATCAAAGACTAAAGTTGAAGCTGTATAGATATGTCTTCCAAGTGTATTCCATGCTGCATCAGCATTCAGGGAGGTATAAACAGAGGACATATCTTCCCTGAGATATGTAATACATTGGCAACACTTTCACATCAGCAACACAAAAGACCAAGGAATGTGTAGGCAACAGCTTTCTTTAGTATGATGGAATTTCCATAGTGAAAATCTTGTTTTGCAGCATACAAATGCATAGTCTATGTAAGGCCTGGTCTACACTACGGGGGTTAGGTCGACTTTAGCCGCGTTAGGTCGATTTAAAAATGACTGTGTCCACACAACCAACCCCACTCCGTCAACCTAAAGGGCTCTTAAAATCGACTTCTGTACTCCTCCCCGACGAGGGGAGCAGCACTAAAATCTACCTTGCTGGGTCGAATTTGGGGTAGTGCAGACACAAATTGACAGTATTGGCCTCCAGGAGCTACCCCAGAGTGCTCCATTGTGACCGCTCTGGACAGCACTTTGAACTCCGATGCACTAGACAGGTACACAGAAAAAGCCCCGGGAACTTTTGAATTTCATTTCCTGTTTGATCAGCATGGCAAACTCAGCAGCACAGGTGACCATGCAGTCCCCCCAGAATCGTAGAGCACAGAATGTTTCTACGCTCCCCCTATCATCTCCATCCCTGAGGTTATTGCAGATTAGAAGGCGAAAAAAAACCCACTCGTGATGACATGTTTTCCGAGCTCATACCGTCCTCCCGCACTGATAGGGCAAAGCTTAATGCATGGAGGCATTCAGTAGCAGAGGCCAGGAAAGAATTAAGTGAGCGCGAAGAGCGGAGGCAGGACGCGATGCTGAGGCTAATGGGGGAGCAAACAGACATGATGAAGCGTCTGCTGGAGCTGCAGGAAAGCCAACAAGAGCACAGACCCCCGCTGCATCCACTGTATAACCGCCTACACTCCTCCCCATGTTCCATAGGCTCCTCACCCAGACGCTCAAGAAAGCAGAGGGGGAGGCTCCAGGCACCCAGCCACTCCACTCCAGAGGATGGCCCAAACAACAGAAGGCTGTCATTCAAACAGTTTGATTTTTAGTGTGGCTACAATAAGCAATGTGGCCTTGTCCTTCCCTCATCCCCCATGCCACCTGGGCTACCTTGTCCGGTATCTTTTTTTTTTTTTTTTTTTAAATTAATAAAGAAAGAATACATGGTTTCAAAACAATAGTTACTTTATTTCGAAGGGGGGAGGGTGGTTGTCTTACAGAGAATTAAAAATCAACAAAGAGGGCGGGTTTGCATCAAGGAGAAACACATACAACTGTCACATTGAAGCCTGGCCAGTCATGAAACTGGTTTTCAAAGCCTCTCTGATGCACAGCGTGCCTTGCCGTGCTCTTCTAATCGCTCTGGTGTCTGGCTGCTCAAAGTCAGACACCAGGCGATTTGCCTCAACCTCCCACCCCACCATAAATGTCTCCCCCTTACTCTCACAGATATTATGGAGCACACAGCAAGCATCAATAACAATGAGAATGTTGGTTGCACTGAGGTCTGACCTAGTCAGCAAACAGTGCCAGCGAGCTTTTAAATGTCCAAAGGCACATTTTACCACCATTCTGCACTTGCTCAGCCTATAGTTGAACTGCTCCTTACTACCGTCCAGGCTTCATGAGCCATGGGAGCAAGGGGTAGGTGCGACCGCGCGGTGCTGCCGGCTGGGAGAGCAGCCTGACGCAGAAGCCTCCAGCTCACATGATATTCCAGTCAGGACTGAATCTCCATGAGACGAAACTTCAAGAAGAGAATGAGCTGGAGTCTCTGTCTCCCATGTGGTGCTCTAAGAGGAGAAAAGCCATGTCTGTCCAGGCGCCCCGATCAACATCACCGAGGTCTGCCAGGAGCACCAGGAGACGTACGGCAGCTATCAGTCCTACTGCACCATCTGCCGCAAAGGCAAGGAGCTGCTGCTGTGTAGCAATGCAGTACCACATCTGTCAGCAGTACCTAGGAGACGTACAGTGACGGTGAGCTGAGCGGGCTCCATGCTTGCCGTAGTATGGCATCTGCACGGGTAACCCAGGAAAAAAGGCGCAAAATGACGGTCTGCCATTGGTTTCCCGGGGGGGGCTGACGACATACCCAAAACCACCCGTAACAATGTTTTTGCCCCATCATACATTGGGAGCTTAACCCAGAATTCCAATGAGCAGTGGAGACTGCAGGAACTGTGGAATAGCAGACAACAGACAATCACTCACCTGATGGTAGCTTACTGATGACACTATGAAGCTGCTAATAGAATAAGTCCTTCTCTTCAGAAATGGAGGAAAGTGTTGGGACATATATGGATATTGGCAAAGCTATATATAGTAAGTATATTTAGTAATACATATGATGATGATATAATATAATATGTTCTGATGTTACAACAGGACATTCAACTTTGGGTGCTCATGAGTTTTTGACTGCAAAACCCACCCCGTATCCCCAGTGGTCTTGTTTGCTTTTTCCATGCCAGAAAAAGGTGTAATGCATCTCCCATAGAGATCCTGCATCAGCTAGTCTGGTTTCAGAGAAAGTGGTCATGTCAATGCAAATAAGGTGTCAGAGGTTTACCTTTGGACCAAAGTCCCCTTCTCAGCAATACAAAGGCTTGGAGGCCAAAGACATTTGGAAGCCAACAAATCTGCCGGAAACTCCAAAAGATAGAGCTGAGTTGCAGTACCAATCACATAATGTTTTCTCCATATAGAATTGGATCATTAAAGCAGTAGAATCCTCTCATATTCTATCTCCTTGTTGAAAATGCGCATTGTAATACAAGCCCTATGCCCGGATACCAACATAACCGACACAATTATGCACAGAAATGATCCATATAGTGCACCCTGAAGGAATACATGCACCTCTTCCCTTTTCTCACACGTAAGAGGGTGGAAAACATAGATTTCCTATCACAATCACAGCTCTGTCACATATCTCAAAGTAATCCACGCACTTACCAATAAGGCCCAACTATTGCCTCTCCATTTAGTATAGGTACATCTAACACACAACCTGCTCCTGAAATGTATGCAAGTAATTCCCGTTGGCTACTGCCAGCTCCAAGAGAAAAGAGAATGTGGCATGGGCAACAATTTCCCCCAACCCTGCTTTTGTCCTTTAACAGGGTTAGATGGAATCCTGTGAGTGAGAGTGAATGGACTGTAAGAGATGAAGAGCTTGTATATCTCAACAACTGTGGGATTGGCAGACTGTGTGTGTTAATGGGGCACTGCTTAGAGTGGACACAGTTAAGGTTTCATGGGCAACCTCAACTGTGGATTTCATGATTTTCAGAAGTTTGAAGTTCTGCTCAGCTAGACATTCTGCAAGAGGATAACATACCACAAAGCAACCTTAACTCTGCATTGACAGTTTTTTGCTGCTGAACGTAGTCCAGCCCGTTTAGATATCTTTCACTGCTAACAATTTCTTTACCAACCATTATACTTTTCTCTCTCTTTCTTAGAAGAGACCCTTGAGAAGAATTGGTCTGCTATTACAATTAAGTAGTGCATGACCTCTGCTAAAAGTTTAGATTGCTTCAAAACAGGTTTCAATATTTATTTGATACACTGATCATTTAGCACTGATAGACAATTGAGGTCAACAGACAAAAGCTACACTTATACTGAAACTGCTAGATCTCTGAGGCCTCTTAGACGGTTGATCATGAGGTGCTGCTGACTCACTCTACCGAGATGTTTATACCATGCCCACCACTGTAGTATATAACACACATATTGTAGCAGTAAATTGGCTGTACATGTCCCTTTCCAATAGATCCCAGAAAATTATGATGGGCAGCTGTTTTTTTGGACAGCTCTTACCTGCAGAATCCTACAGGACCTGGGTCTTAACACCTCTGAAATGTTTAGACTCTAAGCTTTTGGGGGCAGGGGTTATCACCTGCTATGAAAGTGTACAGTGTCTAGGCACAATGGGGTCACAATGACGACTAGGGCTTCTAATCTAGGAGCTATTATAATAAGTAATGTAAGCCACTGAGAGAGATCGTGAAATGCTACGGTACTTCGGTGTCATCGATATGTGAACGGCAACCAATTAGACAACTCTTCAGCAAAAGTAATATTGTTGCTAACAGCACCTGAACGAACTGGAGATCTGGAGTAAAGGCTGAAGATAAATCCTGGAATTGGAAGACCACTTTGATTGCCAGACAATCATTTGTGTCATAGCCATGGCATCTCTGATATACACTGTGGTTTCTTTGTTACATACTCTTAGCTCACGGATTCTTTCATCTTGAGTCTCCAGCTGATGCCCTAAGTCAGTTTTTGTCTGTTCTTCTCATTGTTCCATCAGCATGGATGAGGTGTAATGTAGAGCTGTTAAATGGCATTATAAGCCTGTAGGTAAGGGGAAACAATGGTACTCAAAATGAGCAAGTGTCATTTTTTGCTCACTTCCAGAAATACTGCAACATGACTATGACTATTTATCAATGTTGATAAATGCATAGTAATACACACTGGAAAATATAATCCCAACTATACTACAGAATGATGGAATCTAAATGAGCTGTTACCACACAAAAAAAAAAGAGATCTTGGAATCATTGTGGATAGTTCTCTGAAAACATCCACTCAGTGTGCAGCAGCAGTCAAAAAAACATTAGGAACCATTAGGAAAGGAATAGATAATAGGACAGAAAATATCATAATGCCACTATATAAATCCATGGTACGCCCACACTTTGAATACTGCGTGCAATTCTGGTTGCCCAATTTCAAAAAAAGATATATTAGAATTGGAAAAGGTACAGAGAAGGGCAACAAAAATGATTAAGGGCATGGAACAGCTTCTGTATGAGGAGAGACCAAAAAGACTGGCATTTTTCAACATGGAAAAGAGGCAATTAAGGGGATACAATGGAGATCTATAAAATCTTGACTAGTGTGGAGAAACTCTCTTATTCACTGTTATTTACTCCTTCACATACCACAGGAACCAGGGGTCGGTCACTCAAATTAATAGGCAGCAGGTTTAAAACAAATAAAACGCAGTACATCTTCATACAACACACAGTCAACCTGCAGAACTCATT
Organism: Chelonia mydas; assembly: GCF_015237465.2. Taxonomy (NCBI): domain Eukaryota; kingdom Metazoa; phylum Chordata; order Testudines; family Cheloniidae; genus Chelonia; species Chelonia mydas. Next base: position 258,883,390 of record NC_057850.1, read on the forward strand.
GCCAGGGAATGCGGTGAGCACCACCTGGATCCGGCACCCCGCACCCCAACCCGCTGCCCCGAGCCCTCTCCCACACCCAAACTCCCTCCCAGCCCCTGGACCCTGTACCCTCTCCCGCGCCCCAACCCCCAGCCCCACATCCCCTCCTGCATCCAAACTCCCCCCACTTAGTTAATCGGCATTTTTCACTTACCAGCACCCCTCCTTCCCACAACATGCCAGATGAAACAGCTTTTACTGTACTAATATGAAATGTTTTCACATAAGATAGTCTTAATTGTTAAAGTGTCTCAAAAGTGATAATAGTTTCTATACTTTCAATTGAAACTTGCTGATCAGATCAGTCTCATACTGAAGGTTGTGCCCCCGTAGCAGTAGACTGCATGCCCATAGTTTGCATTGCACAGTGGGTAGATATAAAAGTACATGAATTCCTAATGTAATGCTTCTCCATTTGTAAACTTTTGTACATACAAGTTAAACAGCTAGTCTGCCTGGTAGAGGATTTTAATTTGTAATTACTATGCATGCAGTATAAGCCTTTGAAATATTCTAAAAACTAGCCTTTTAATTCAGGTCAGTATTAGCGTTAGAGATGACAATACACAGCTTCATATTATGAATATGCAAAACCGATGGGAGAAAGAAATAGCCTAACAAGAAGTAGTGAAGACAAAGTCCACAAACAAGTCCTTGCCTCTGCACTGAACAGGGATGAAGAGCATGTTGCAGCTCTTAACCATGTCATCAACAATATGACAAATCCATTTCCAGAGGGGCTTACCAACATACCTCTTGCATGTAACATGAGATGTGCAAGAGATTCTACTGAAAAGAGCAGATGCTGATGAAGAACAAATGAAGAGATTTGTAAGAGGTGCAGTTGATTCTGATGGGACATGTAGCTTCTTCAGCCCAGTCAAGAAATCTGGCATCAAAGCATTTACTGACTTGGCCAAGACGGCCAAATTTAAGTCTGGCAACTTCCCCAGAGCCAAATCTTTAGCAAGATGCAGAGATGATGTTTCAATGGCAACTATTTCTCAGTCACCCAATAGGGCCTGTGCATATGTCCCTCTTCCATGCTGATGGAACAATGAGAAGAACAGAAAAAAACTGAATTAGAGCATCAGCTGGAGGCTCAAGATGAAAGAATCCTTGAGCTAAGAGATGTAAACAAAGAAACCACAGTGTATATCTGAGATGCCATGGCTATGACACAAATGATTGCTGGAAACAAATTCGACATTCAGTGAACTGGCTGCTGAGTACTTGAGGCAGGTCCTAAAAGGATTTGACAAAGCTAATTCTGTAATTGAAATCTTTGATAGATATGACAACAATAATGCTCTGAAAACTGCAGAAAGTGAGCACCAGACAGAATCTAAGGCTGCGTGCAAGAAATATCAGGTGACTGGTGGATGCCCTGTGGCTCCACAGAAAACATTTCTAAATGTGGTCCAACAAGCAGTCACTTGTAAAATTCCTCTATAAATATATGGTTCAAAATGTACCTCAGAGTGTAGGAGCACACCCAACACAGACACTCCTTCTCGCTGGAGGCTTTTCCAAAGAGGTGCTGAAGATGCCCAGGAGTGCAGTACCCAAAAAGAAGTAGACAAAATGATGCTTCTGCATGCTGTATATGCCAGCATGGTCTCTTGGCGTCAAAGGAAACTTAGGAATTAGGTCACCTGATACAGATGTTTTGGTCCCTGCTGTTCAATGCATTCCAAAAAAAGAATACACAAAACATGTGGATTGAAACAGGCACCTTTACCAGCACAACTAACAAGCAATGCTTCATACCTGTGCATGCCATTTGTGATGCTCTCCTGACTTCTGCTGTACACGAATTAACAGTATGTGTCTCTGTGTCATCCATATTTGGTATGGGGGGGGGGAGGGAGCAGTGGGGGAATCTGTGTTTAATGTTGTCAAAACAAAGAGAGCTTACCACTTCAGAGATCTTAACAAATCAGGAGACAGTGACAGAAAAAGTTGCAATTTTTGCAGCAACGAAGTTGGTAGCAGTGCTGTATGACCAGAGTGAGAAAGAAAAGACCACCCCCATAGAGACCTACCTTGTGCCTCAATCTAGCCATTAAAAAGGACAAGTCACTGGCCAAACTCCTACCACACAAGGACAGTTTTGAAGAGCATGTCAAAAAGAGCACCCTGGCAAACAAAGACCTGGATGTCTTTGCACGTAGGAAAACCAGATATTGGATCACTATTGCAACATGGATGGAAAAATGTGACTGATGAATTACTTCCTGTATTCTTCAAGTGCCCAATGGCATCTGAGCTTTTACAAGACCTTATTTGTGCCTTATTTGTGTAGAACAGTGGTCCCCAAATGGTGGGGAGTGGGCCCCTCCCCAGGAGGGAGTCCACTTCTAGGGCAAGGATACTGTTGTGAGAGTGGTCCCGGAAGCAGAATGGAGGATGTGGAGGAGGTAGTGTTGTGAACTTGATCATATAGCGCTAATGACATCTAGGACCCACTTGTCTATTATCACACTCCATGCTGGTAGAGTCTTCGGCAGCCTCTGAAGGGGGTGACTGGCAAGAGCGGTGGTGTGCATAGTGGTTGACTGCTCCCTAGACGTACTCAGAAATAGCGCTTACATGAAGAGTGGGTTTGCTGTACAGAGGACTGAACTTGATGGGCCAGGTGGACGGGACCTCTAGGTCTTCAGATGCTTTTAGGGAGGCTCGTAGGGTCGCTGGTGGTAAAACTGGGCAGCTTTGTACCGCTGTGCGGGAGCTGGCCGATAAATCTTTCACTGGGGTGTTGACATATAAATACCCAGCAATTGTAAGGTGGCTCTGGAGCCTTTATGCAAGTGTAGGGAATCATCCGTTTTCTGGCTTAAGATGTGGGATTCATCAAAGAGAATGTCTTCAATTGTATTCTGTACCTCCCTAGGGAAACCAGAGGAGTGTAACCAGGATTCCCTCCTCAATGATTCCAGTGGCCATAGAGCACAAAGACCTGTTCACAGAGCCTACTACAGCCTGAAGCTTGGTTCTGGCGACTCATGTGCCCTCCTCCAGAATAGCTTGGAAGCGAGCATGATCCTGTTGGGGTAACTTGTCCGCTAACTGGCCATAGTTCAAAAAGTCATATTTAGCCAGCAGTGCCAGGTAGTTAGAGATGTGGAACTGAAGACTGGCTAAAGAAAAGACCTTGCTACCTAGAAGGTCTAACCTCTTAACATCCACGTTCCACTCCAACCAACAGGGAGGGTATTGCCTGGCACGCTCCTTAGCGGCCTGCATAACCAAATAATTAGGTGGGGGGAGAGAAAACAGAAATTCAGACCCCCTTCGGCGGAGCATAGTACCTCTTTTCCGTCCCCTACATGGTGGGGGTACACATGGCCAGTGTATGCCACACGGTGCAAGTGAAGAATGGCACTGTTGATCGGTAGTGCCACTCTGGCCAGTACTGATGCGTGGAGAATGTCCTGCAACTGATGCGGATGGTCTTGACCTCTACAATAGCTCCTGGAATTAGTGGTAGTCATCCAGGACTGAGAAAGGAATTGACGACTTGGCCACATTGGAAAATGAGGGGAACTGCTCTGGATCTGGCGGCACTGTTGGAGCTGGGCTAACCAGTGTGTCCTCCAATCCCAAATGTCTACTCAAAAAAGGATGGAATGGTGAAATAGTAGACTCCTCTCGGGTGGGTTGGGACAGTTCTGAAGACAGATAGTGGAGCCAAGAACCCCAGTAAGGCCAACCCAGGGGATCCTGAGGCTGTTGCAGTGGTGCCCCTAGTGGCTCGTGTGCTGGGGCAAGGGAGGGTAGTGCTGCTGGACTGGCAGAACCCTTGAGTAGTCATGCCATTGGAACAGGAGCAGTGGACCACACATACCAGCAGAGTCCTCTCACATGGAGGAACTGGATTTTTATACAAATGGTGGCACCGTCAGAATGGAGTGAGCCATGGAGGAGCGCTCAGGAACATGGCTGGAAGGCAGCAAGTCTAAAGTAGGAGAACAGACCCTTCTGGGGGCTGGGGGGGGGGGGGGGGAGGGCGCAATGTCCTGAAATACAGAGACCTCAGCTCATCCAGGGCAAACAGTTCATGAGGACCGGACCTGCCTCCCCGGAGTCAACGGCACAGTCCACTGACGGAACCAGAAGCTGCCTCAGAACTGACTATTCATGGGACTTCGGCAGACCCGGTGCAGAAGGGGTACTCATGAACCAGGACCGATGGATCCAGTGTGTGGCATGACTTTTTGTCACACTTGTGGGCCTTGAAATGCGCTACTTCTCCATGGCTGGAAGTTGCAGATGATGCAGCATCTTTCTTGGGCCCTGAGGAAGACTTACTGCTATGCTTATGCACATGCTTCCTTGCCTCACGACTAGGGCCCGGCACAGGGTCCATAGCACTGGTACTGGCGGAACCGCTTTGGAGTTCTGTGGTAGAAGGAGCACTTCTGCACTGCTCAGGCCGACGTACCGGGGCATACCCCAGCCTAGATCAGACTGCAGCCTCATGGTAAACTGCTTCTTAAGGCGGAGAGCCCGACCTTCTCAGATACAGGCAGGGAAGAGGCAGCACATACTGTACCTGGACGCAATGTAGACTTCCCCCAAGCAATACAGGCAGCACTGGTGCTTGTCACTGTCCAAAAACAAGCAAGGGCAGGACGCGCAGATCTTGAACCCTGGCATCTTCAGCATAATCCAGTACCCATGTGTGGATGCTGGGGGGTGGGTAGGTGGGCAGGAAAACTGCTGAAGCAGCATCTCAAAGTCCTTAAATCCTAAGAAAAGTACTACTAACAATAAAAACTACTACAAAAACAATAAAATGCTAACTATACACAAAAATAAAAGTTTTCCACTATGTATGAAAAGTGCGTCACAAGGAACGAGAACAGCAGAAACTCTGATTTGGATTACTAGGTGGTGAGAAGGAACTGAGGGCGTGGTCAGTCTGCCCCACCCTTTATTGTCTCGGTTGAAACCATGAGGCAGTACAAGGGTGCATATACAGACCAGTGGACACTACTACTTTCAAAAGCTCAGGCTCCAGGCACATGGCATATTCACATAACCCTCAGTGGAATACAATAGGGACAATCACTTGAAGAACTAAAACTGCTCCAAACCAAAAGCCATTTTCATCCCATTGGTCCCCTTTCATACACAGAGACCCATCTCCCTGAAAAACCTTCACAGGAGAACCCATCAGCATATCCTGAACATCACTAACGCCCTACAATCCCAAGGCCCACTGAAGTTAACTTGAGTCATTCCATCGACCTCAGTGGGTTTTGGATTAGACCGTGAATATGGGCTCTGCTAAATCAGGTGGGAAAGAGTGAACTTCAGAGCTTGGAGGTCCTCATAACACCTTTCCATTTAAACTAGGGGCTATTATATTAAATAAATTAGATCACGAGTGCTGCATTATCCACAGGGAAAGCCTGAAATATTCAGAACCCTAAAGTGATCAGTGAAATAATTAACTGTCCTAATTAATCATTCACACCTCTCAGAGCTATTGTTTCAGGCTGTATGAAGATTCAGGAAACATAACTGAATGTAAAACAATGCAGTAATCTTTTAAAGATTTTTTTTGCAAACTTTAGACATTCTCTCTGAAATGAATGCTTAGATTATGTCTCAAAACTCTGGCAAGGATTTGATTCTGTTGCAAATTCCAAAGTTGTGCATCAAAAAATATAAAGGTTCTACTTATGAAAATAGGGGTGCCAAGAAAGGGACACAATATTAAGTTTTAAAACAAGCAAGAAATGCAGACCCTCACCTTAATTACTACAGTTTATCCTGACAAGTTCTTCTGTCACACAAGGATACACAGTGTATTTTTGTTCTTTCCCATATGTCCCAGATATCAACAGCAACCAAGGCTCCGTCTCAGGCCAAGGCGGTTGAGAAGGAACTGAGGGCGGTTTACCCATGCAGCTCGATACAGCATTCGTGCATGACTTAAGGATGCATACAAACACATGTGCGGGCCAAATGGATGCTGCTAAATAAAAATCTCCAAGAGGTGCATAATCACTTCAAGTGGAGCACCCATCGGAATGCTACTCGAAGAAGTAAACTTAGCAACAAATGCCAGCTACTAATTCTTACACCCCCTTACGCCCGGGAAGGGGGAGAGACAAGATTCCTAGGAGAAAATTTACAGCAAGAAAACATTCTGCAAGGCAATTCTTCACTGTCATCAACACTCTACGCTTCCTAACAGCCTACTGGGATAAAGTTTAGCTTCGCCTTTGTATTATGGCAGCACCCAAAGGCCCTGATCAAACTTGGGGTCGCCTTGTGTTAGGCACAGTACAGACACAGTCCCTAATGTGAAGAAGATCTCTGTGTAAGCTTGAAAGCGTGTCTCTCTAACTAACAGAAGTTGGTCCAATAAAAGATTATCTCACCCACCTTGTCTCTCAAATGTTTTATTACTCACGTAGTTCAAGCACTAGAAACAGCAGCAATCACAGAGAAAAACAATGCTGAATGAAAGCGGGAGATCAGTACATCGATCAGTAACCTTAGTGGTTAGTATCAGTACCACGCAATCCTTCTGGGGAGAAAAACAAAAAAACAGAACACTCCTGCTTCAAAGGGTATGGATGGCTAAGGGAACTAGTAATTGGATACAGAGCTTTTCAGAAATAGGTTACCAGTCAGAATCCAGCCCACGCTGGAAGTAAGCAAAAACAATCAGCATCTGATGGCTGTTTAGCAACCTATGCAGTGGTTATGGATTACAGGAAATGGAATAGACACCACCTCTCTCCCCCTCACACACACGCACTATATTTGGCACACCTGGCCTTCCCATTGGCAGTCCCAGCAGAGATGCCAATAACTGAATAGATCATGGAGACTTCACTCCCGCTTTCATTTCTACAGGTAGTCCCGCAGAGCTTCAGTGAGGAGGATTACAATGCCAATGTTTATTACATACCTACCACCCTGTGGCCATCTGGCAAGTTTCACTTACTGAAGTGACCAATATATTTTTTAAATAGTTTTAAAAGTGTGTGTGTGTGTGTGGTGTGGTGTGTTTATTTAAAACTGGAGCCTGTCTCTACCCCTGGCTCATGTGCAAAGAAGAAATAAAAGAAGAAATAAAGTTTCAGTATATTTAACAGAGAACAAAAACCCTTCAATGAAAGGGCCCTCGAGCTTGGCTGTTTCTTTGCATTCATCTGTCAGGTCCAAGTGCTCAGATCTGACCAGCGCTTCATGCAGGCTCCCCAACTCCGGAGGGAGAAAGGAGTCAGCACTCTCTGCTTCCCCCGCGACTGCCTTCCTTCCTGAGCAAGCACGCAGGCCAAGGAGAAAACCCCTGCAGGGCTTGTGGGAAGCAGAACTTCGCATTTCCCGCCTCAGCGCCCCCTAGCGTGTAGGACAGCTACCCCGCGGGAGGCCCAGGGGAAAAGCCTGTGTGGGTGGGCGCGCCCTGGGGCTTGGTGGAGATTGTTGGCTTGACCACAAGCCCTGTAACAGGGGGTGGTCTGGGCTGTCGCCTAACTCTGTCTGTGCTCCTAGCCAAGGCAGCGCCTTCTCCTCAATACTCGCAGGCACCAGCCCCAACTCCCCTTGGCTGCTGTGAGCCGTCTGTTTTAATCCCCCACCAGGGAGCTCCCTGCTGAATGCGCACTGGCAATCTGTGCCAGCAGCCTCCCCTCCCCTCCTGAGGCTGGGGGGGCTGTACTCAGAGAAATACCTTCTTGAGAGTCACCACTTTCAACAGCAGCTGGACCAGCTCTTTCTCATGGGATCCCAGCTTATCCCCCTGAGCACCAGCAGTCTTCCCGAACAAGATCACCAGGTAGTCAGGAGGGGAGGAGGCAATGGCCAGGGGTAGAAGCAGCAGGAGGCGGCGAATTGATGGCGGGGGCAGCAAAGAGTGGGAGGAAGCAACAGCAAAAGGATGAAAGGGCAGAAGTAGGGTGGATACAAGAGGAGGGAACACCAAACTGGGGTTGAAGCAGCAGAAGGAAGGATGAAAAGTAGAGAGGTCCCAGGAGAAGGAGGGAGGCGAGAAGCAGTAGCAAAAACTGGGGGATAAGTGGGTGAGAGGCAGCAAGAGACAGAGGAGCCAATAGTACAGGGAAGGGGCAGCCGTAACTCGAAGGTAATGGGGCAGGAGGAGAAGGCACTTCCTAGCAAATGACAAAGTTGTCTATGATCTCAACGTGTCTTCTTAGCAAATGACAAAGTTGTCTATGATCTCAACGTGTCTTCTAGGGCCCAAAGGAGCTCAGCTGAGACCTGGCTGTCCAGCCCCTCGCTCACTCTGCCTGGTCATTGCAACGGCCCTTCTCCCTGCTGATGACATGTAAAACCAAAGAAATGTGAACAGCTATGACACCACGTCGTGATCGCTACAGTCCCAGTGCCATTCTCGCCTGGGGCTCCGTGAAAGGAGAAGGGAGGGTGTCCTGGGGTTTGTCGTGCAGGGGGAGGTTCAGGGGACAAAGTGTCTGCCGCCTATCCACCCCACTGCAGGAAGAAGAAACTCCAACACGAGATGCATTTTAAAGAAGCCCAAATGAACACCATAGGGAAACCAGCTCTGCTGAAGCTTTGAACACGGGAGTAGGGTCAGAGAAGGGAAGGTGGATTGTAGGGGGGCAGGGGGATGGGGAGCCAGGCTCCTAGGGAAGAGAAAGAGATGATGAAGAGCAAGTGAGGTGACTTCTCTGCTGGGAATGGAAGGAAAACGGTGATCATGTGGACAAGAGGGATAGAAGTGGGGCTAGGAGAGGAAGGGAGGCAAATGTGGGGTTTGCCAGTACAGCTTATTTTGCTTGGACGCACTGAATAAGATACTGATAAAAGCGCAGTTTGGCTGGGATAGGCTAGTTTGCTAAGGACACTCTGTCGTACAGTACAGCAGTGCTCCCATTGTAGGCCTGGCATCTGTTCCTTACACATCCATAACACACCCACCTCTCCTGGCCAGTCATGCACCCTGCATGTGTGCACAGCATGCAAACCCCTGTCTATTAGCACCGACAGGTATCCCAGATACACTAGCACAGACACACTGGTTGTGACGGTCCCACAGACAGCTCACCACAGTACAAACACACTCACACAGCTGTCCACATAATAACCATCCCGGTCACACGTTCTCCTTGCTGAACACCCCAGAAAATGACTGAATTCTCTTCAGGAAGACAGAGGCACTGTCCCTCTGCTGTCTGAGGTTAGAGCAGCCTCTTCCCTGCCAGGTTCTTCCCCCTCTCCCTTTTCCTTACTTAGCATTAATGTCACCCCAAATTGCTCATTCATCATCCAAAATTAGCCAAATGAATTGTGTTGTTATTCCAGTTATGACAATGAATGACCTGACATCAAAAAACATTTTGAATTCGCAGCGAGAAGGCAATCAATTATTTCATTCCCCTGCCTGGCTGGGAGCACCAGGTTTTGCCCTGGAAACAGTCTGTGCTCCATTAAGAAAAGGAGTACTTGTGGCACCTTAGAGACTAACAAATTTATTTGAGCATAAGCTTTCATGAGCTACAGCTCACTTCACCGGACTGAATGCATCCGATGAAGTGAGCTGTAGCTCACAAAAGCTTATGCTCATATAAATTTGTTAGTCTTTAAGGTTCCACAAGTATTCCTTTTCTTTTTGCGAAAACAGACTAACATGGCTGCTACTCTGAAACCTGCTCCATTAATGGTATTTCAAAGCCCCAGTCAGGAGACTGGAGTATTTCATTTCATGCCCTCGCAATTACCAAGGTAGTTGTTGCTGTTAATCCCCTGCAGCCTGTTAAGCTAAGGCTGCTCTTTTGTTTGGGATGGGGTTGGTATGCGCCTTGCATGCGTGTTGATTAACCCGTCTGGGGCTGCTTGTTTAATCAGGGCTGCTCTCAAGCTGGGGCTTCCTTGACTGGCAACGTTGATTTCCCATCCCCACTCCCTAGCAACTGTTGAGCCGCTGGGGATTCCCTCCCTGCTGGAGGCAGCTGAGGGGGATTCCCGCCCACCCACACCCTGTCTTCTGGTTGGGTGTGGCAAGGGAGCACCCATCGGCCATTGATGGAACTTGTTCTGTGCAGAAGCAGCAGTGCTGCGTTCCTGCCCAGATTAGGAAGTGGGTGATGGGCAGTTTTCTGCTGACTCCTTTTCAGGATCAGAGGAGGGAGCCTAACAGCAATTCAAGGCAGTGAGCCCAGCCCAGCCCCTCTCAACACCTCCCTGTCCCTTTAAGCACATTTCAAGGGTAAGAAGGCGGCAACACCACCCACTGAGAAGGAATCCATCAAATCAGCATTGCAGCTACCCCGGGCAGCATTGCAGCCTGTGGTTTGGGCAGAGAGTCGCATCTCAGCTGTACTGTAAGTTCATCAGGCGCATCTGGCATCTGGGCTGTCCTGTCCCTGCAACGTGCACTTTGTTACAGCACCGTCTGCTGCTGGAAAACAACCATCTCTTTGGCTAAGAGCATGGCAGGGCAGGTGGGATGTACTCTCCCAGCTGGCTGAGATCCTGAATGGGATGGCGGGATGAGATGGGAGACTGAGACCGGGATCGACGGTCAGAGGGTCCAGGATCAACCGGTTGGTGACCACTGCTCTAATCAAGGGATGCCTTTAAGCTTGTCTGTACACTGTTTTTTTTATTGCTGTATTTGTATCCATTGAGAAAACAATATTGTTACAGAAGAACCCCCTCTAGTGTGGACAATTATATAGGAGTATAACTTTTAGCAGATAATGATACAGAGGTCTACTAATGAAAAGCACTATATAAGAACCAGCTATTATTATTCCCCTCTACTTATAGGAATAGGCTACATTGATATGAGCACCTTTCTGGTGGTATAATTGCACACACAGTAGGGGATACTTCTTTAACTCTTCCAGTTTCTAAACCGACAGTTACAGTGGTACAAAACCCGCATTTAAACCCGGTCTTAATGTTTTCAATGGCCTCACCCATTGGCCCCAAAAGGTTAAAATGTCAGTAAACTCAAAGGAAGAATTGTAAGCAACGTTGTTGTAGACGTGTCAGTCCCAGGATAGTAGAGAGACAAGGTAGGTGAGGTAATATCTTTTATTGGACTAAGTTTTGTTGGTGAAAGAGACAAGCTTTCTTGTCTCTCTCAGCAGAAGTTGATCCAATAAAATATATTACCTTATCCACCTTGTTTCTATATAGGCAGAACTGTCATTCAAGAATAATCCTGATTTCCTCATTAGCATTTTTCCAACACACAACCTAATTTGCACCAAAATGTTTGACAATGACTACATAAAACAAAGGGAAATGTAAGTGATTTAAAAAAAATGTTTACATATCAATGCCAGTGTGACTTTAGCTCGCTGGATTTAGCGCACGAGTCAACAGTATCCATGCTTAATAGCTTTAATACTCCATTTTCTCAAACCATTTTCCTCTTATTTTACCTTATCCTCCTTGGGGTTTTCCCCGCCATTGTGAGTGTAAATAGTCTGCATCAAGCCTTTGACCCCTCCCTGATCCTCTAAGAGTAGACCTCTCTGCTTCATGTGAGAGCCAAGCAGCAAAGTGAAGTAACAAGGGTTACAGTGCAAAACACATTGATTAGTCTCCTTATTGAATATGGTCTTTATTTGCATTTTCACTCAAGTCACTAGGTTTCAAACCGAGTTTATCTGCTATCATATTTAAACACATATTTAAGAACAAAGCCAACACAAATGAACAGAGAGGAGCTAAAAGTATCCGTTTCACGTTGTAACTGAATAGTATAGCGAATTCACACATCAGAATGTGGACATTATTTAAAATCAAGGATCAGCAAAAATGTATGTGAACCAGGCCAGAAGGTATGAAGTAGTGTGTATAGAAACAATTTACAGAATTATGAACTAAATTATAGTAGTAACAAGAGGCCCCAAGCAGGATGATTGTTCTAAATGAGAAACATTCCTATGTGTAAAAAGAAAAGGAGTACTTGTGGTACCTTAGAGACTAACAAATTTATTTTAGCATAAGCTTTCGTGAGCTACAGCTCACTTCATCGGATGTCATTGTAGCATAAAATATTGTGCCAGAGGGCTACTGATAATATTTTGATTTACATAGCAAAATCACCCCTACCATCCTGTAACATGGTGCTCAAGCAAGCGGTAGCAAATGTAGTGTGACAAAGTTCCTGCTCTACCTTGGTGGGTCTTGCGCTTATTGGTGGATTTGCTCGCCTTGGAGCTTCACTGCAGCCCTCAGCTTGGCCGTTTTTCTGAACCCACAGTCCAGGTCAACTCCTCCTGTGTCTGATCAGAAGTTGGGAGGATTTGGGGGGAATGCAGCTGTCTAGAGTGCCTCCTGGAACAGCTGTGCAACAGCTACAACTCCCTGGGCTACTTCCCCATGGCCTCCTCCCAACACCTTCTTTATCCTCACCATAGGACCTTTCTCCTGGTGTCTGATAATGCTTGTACACCTCAGTCCTCCAACAGCCCGCGTTCTCACTCTCAGCTCCTAGTGCCTGCCTCTTGCTCCCAGTTCCTCACACGCACACCACAAACTGAAGTGAGCTCCTTTTTAAACCCAGGTGCCCTGATTAGCCTGCCTTAATTGATTCTAGCAGCTTCTTGATTGGCTGCAGGTGTTCTAATCAGCCTGTCAGTCTTAATTGTCTTGATTGTTCTGGAACCTTCCCTGTTATCTTACCCAGGGAAAAGGGACCTACTTAACCTGGGGCTAATATATCTGCCTTCTATCACTCCTGTAGCCATCTGGCCTGACCCTGTCACAGTAGGTATAGCCAAATGAGCCTTAATTTTGTGTTAAGAATGAAGGGTCTCAAAACAGCAAAGCATGAAAGATTAAAGCACCCAAAAGCATAAGGCAAATACTGACTACAATGTCTGTCAATTAATTACAAGGGGAAATGTTCAGAAAATACACACACTTAGCAGGTTTCAGAGTAGCAGCCGTGTTTGTCTGTATTTGCAAAAAGAAAAGGAGGACTTGTGGCACCTTAGAGACTAACAAATACTAATTCAGATGCCAGCTGGCACATGAATCAATTAACTGCATCAAACTACATCATCATCTGGTGTCAAAGACAAATACATCAATGTAACAAAAATTTATATCACTGTTCCAAAAACTCAATTTGAGGCTTCCTGGTGCACAATTTCAACTAATCTGACCATAGGCAGATCACATGCTGAGGAGACGCCACTGTAGTTTGCAAAGTACTTTGAATTCCTATGGGACGAAAGAGTCTCTACATAAGCAAACGTTTGCTTTTTTTAAGCTTTAACTCTATTTTGAAATTCGTTAGACACTTGAAACAACTGACTCCCACTTCAAGGCTTTTCCAGTAGACTCTCAGAAGGAAGTGAAAGAATTACTGGTGTTTGGGAAAACTTATTTCTGGAGTCAAGCCAACACAGGCACCATCTTCTTCCTAGAGAGAAACTAGTTGGTGTGTCTTTGCCCCTGCACACACATGCATACACATATAAAAAAGAATAAGCAAGTAACAGTATGCTTAATCAACTGCATATTGTTATGTGGGTATGTATGAGTAGCTGTACAATGGTGGCAGGGGACCCTCAAAGTGACTGACGAGCACATCTTGCTTTTCCATCAGGACATTCCTTGTCCATTACAAAAAACTTTGCCTCTGACTTTTCCCCATCACCCAAACTACTAACCAAACCAAATCCACTGAAGTGGCCATGGCACTCAACCACACACAGAAGATTAGTTTAGATTATTTTAAATTCCCCAGCTTCTTCAATAGAATTACATGCTGAAAGCAAGTACCTTGCTGAACTGAGGCCGTAAACTTTTAACTATCCCCAAAAAGGAATGTTTAAAAGACAGCACTCAAAACAATCATCATTTAAATAGCTCCTTCAAATTATTCATCTAAGGCCAATCTTTATGTTGCAATAATCAATAGTGGAATACTACTAAATGCAAAAATGGTGAGGTGGAAGATTAACACCCTTTTATGTGGAAACTTATAGCAGGCAGATAACAGATGTTTGCAGTCTCATGTGGTCCTGCAAGTATACCAGATTAATGTCACCTAAGGTAAAACACTGATATTTTCTTCCAGCACCTCAGAGGATTTTTTTAAGCTGAACTTGTATTGTCCCTGCAGGAGCATTGCCACTGGGTAATTCACCTCCCTTTGCTGGCCCTGTCTGAAAGGCAAGTTGGGGGCTTTAAACTATGAAATGTAATTTATACAGGTAATAGATGTGGTGATCAGAATCCATTCACTCCACCTATTATGTTTTTAAAATTACACTGCAAGTTTCAAAGCCTCCAACTTACCTAAATATACACAATTGGTCCAATAAAGGGATAGAAGCAATCCTGCCAGACTCTCCCTGAAGGAATGTTTAGCAACATGTTCTCCCCTGAAGGGCCTATGAGAAGGAAATGTGAGCTTAATTTTTATCTTCTCCTGGATTTTGAAATAAAACATGGAGACAAGACAGAAAAGTCTGAGCTCCTAAGTTTATTAGACTAGGCAAAACATTAGAACATATATTGCAGGAAATAGCCCCGCATTGGCAAAGGTTATTATTTAAATAACCTAGCAGATTTTTTCCACCTTTAATTTATGCAATTAAAAAGAATACCAATTAATACTCATCGCTTCCCTGGAGAGGTTGCTGCTGGAAGTCCTTCATTAATGTGCTGCCTACAAAATTCTAGTCACCGTATAAAGGGTTAAAATCTCCAAGGTACAGAATGGCCTTACCTTGTTGGCACGTAGTTGCTTGTAGAGATCTGTCTGCTGCCTTATGCGATACTCCAAGTCAGAGATCTGAGCCTGCAGCCACGTCCACTGACAGATAATGGTTGCTCTCTCCATTGCCCATTGGCACTCTGCGTGATGATGCCTGGAAAGCAAAAGTTTGCATACTTTAATCACTTCCATTTACTTAAACTAATTTACTCTACATACAAAATCAACTAGGATAGGCAAATATTCACAAGTAAAATTAATCACATTCACTTTAAAGAGAGACCTATAAATAGCTTCTAAAGTCTATATCAAAACATTTCCTAAAAGGCAGGATCAAATAAGTTTTGCACTTCTCAAGCAATACCAACAATCCATTTCCAGCCACATACCAGCAATCATCCCGGCAATTATAAGGCAGTGAGAATGAATGGCTTAATTCTTCCTCAACTGCAGCAACACAAACTGTTATTCTCTTTGGTGACTTGTTAATCACAAAAAGTGGTCCGTCAAGGAAAGAGTTCTGCCTAGCCACCTGCACACCGAGAATGTAAGAAATCTTTTACAGTTCAGTGGGATTGAATTATTGTAAAATGATAAAAAGGCATCTTTTGCTCCGTTGTACTCTAAAAAGGTATGACAACTTATCTTCACTGCCAGAGTTAGTTTACTTGAGTTCCTCCAATTGAGCTAGTCTAGCTAGGGTGAGGGCTCTTCTACACTGGACATTAGCATGCAGCAAGCCAGGGTCTGAATCTAAAGAACACTTGCTTGCCGTACAGTAATGTCCCCTTTGGACACTGTTTCTGTGCACTGGCTTAGACTATGTCTACACTATGCGCCTTTTAGCGACACAGCACTGTTTGTCGGCAGGAGAGAGCTCTCCCGCAGACAAAAAAACTTCCACCCCCAACGAGTGGTAGTAGCTTTGTCGGCGGGAGAGCTCTCCTGCCAACAAAGCACTGTTCACACAGATGCTTTTCGTCAGCAAAACTTTTGTCGTTCGGGGTGTGTGCATTTTTTTCACATCTCTGAATGAGAAAAGTTTTGTCATTCAGTTTCCAGAGTAGACAAAGCCTTAGTGTAAGTCTTCTGGATTCACACCCTGGATTGCTGTACACTAAATTCAGTGTAGACAGGTCCTGAGAAGAAAGAGAAAGCAACCTTTCAGTGACCTCATTAGCAGATAGAATAACTAGATGAGCAGTTTGAGTTGTAACCTGAGCTGCTGCATGCCCACTGCACTACTAGCTGAAGCATCAGCAGCCCTGAAGTTTCAAAACACTCCATGAGTAAAGCACTTCTTAAACTCAAACTAGAGATTTGTGTGTGTAGACAAGAGACTGGTTAGAGGCAAAACTTGAGATATACCTCAAGCTAACAATGCAGTGAAGACAAGCCCTAAGCTGCAGCTAGAATTTGAGTGGGATCCTGGCAAAACTAACTAGAGCACTTGGCACAGACATCACAAAAATAGGAGAAACCTAATATCTAGATTTCAGAGTAGCAGCCGTGTTAGTCTGTAGTCGCAAAAAGAAAAGGAGTACTTGTAGCACCTTAGAGACTAACCAATTTATTTGAGCATAAGCTTCGTGAACTACAGCTCACTGAATGCATCCGATGAAGTGAGCTGTAGCTCACGAAAGCTTATGCTCAAATAAATTGGTTAGTCTCTAAGGTGCCACAAGTACTCCTTTTCTAATATCTAGAGTCCTGTGAAATTTTTATTCTTTACAATTGTGTGTTTTATTTTTTAAGAATTTTTGTTATTTCATTTTATCCACGTGGGAGGGGGCTGGGAGTTGCAAAATGAGCCACCCTGCACTCATGTTGAGGTGGCAGCTCCAGTCCCACAGGACTGGGTCCGGCTCCCTGCTCTGGGTGTTGTGATCTGGCATATGGGTTTGCTGTGACAGCTGCTCAGGTTTGGCTTAGCCACCCTCCATGAGCCAAGCAGCAACAACCAGAGCTGAAAGCAGGGCCCAGCCACACAGGACAGGAGCCACCACTCCAGGGTGAGTTTTTTGTTTTATTTTGTATTTGCAAAACACATAAGGGCGAATACTATCTACCTTTTCCCATAAGAGAGTGTTCGCGATAAAACAGTTTGTTGCTTTCTGTTTGCTGCCATTAACTGTGGCAGAGAAGCATTTTATGCAATATAAACTTTATTCACAGTTGTGAGATTATGGACAACAAGAATTCAAATGCAAAAAGGATATGGCTATTTATGGTCCTCAAAAGAAGTACAAGGGAGACAGAACTCAAGGATGAAAAGGAAGGGCACTCATAGGACTTTTCAGCTCAAGAGCAAAAAAGACAAATCACCACAGAGGAAACGCTACGGCCAAATGGGCTAATGCAATCTTGAGTAAGAGTAGAGAGGTAATATTATCTATGAAGTTGGCACTGGTGCAACAGCTGCTGGAAGAGTGTGTCCAGTTCTGGTATCCACAATTCAAGGATACTGATAAATTGGAGAGAATTCAGGGAAGAGCCTCAAGAATGATTAAAGGATTAGAAAACCTGCCTTACAGTGGCAGACTCAGGGAGTTCAATCTAATAAACTTAACAAAAAGAAGGTTAAGGAATGACTTGATTACAATCTATAAATACCTATATAGAGAGCAAATATTTAATAACGGGCTCTTCAATCTAGCAGAGACAGGCATAATGTGATCCAATGGATGGAAGTTCATGGCCACCGTACAGCACTGTTACAGTGCACTCACTTAGTGTACAGCAAGCTAGTGTGTGAATTAGGAAAGCTCTGGCTTGGGTCGAGTTGAGCACTGCCCCAATAAATTCTATTCTCTGAACTGGAACAAGAGTTGACTTTTGTTCGTTTATCAACAGCTCCACCACTCAGAAGGTGGCTTAGACCATGTGGACGCTGTCCTGTATGTGAGCCTCTGAGCGATCCTTGATCAGCCAGTTGTCCAGGTACGGGTAGATCTGAACACCTCAGTGTCTGAAGCAGGCCATAACTACCGCCATGCACTTCGTGAAAACCTGGGGAGCTGTAGACTGGCTGAAGTGGAGAGTGGTGAAGAGAAGATTACTCACCTTGTGCAGTAACTGAGGTTTTTCAAGATGCACGTCCCTATAGGTGCTCTACTTCAAATGTTGGTGCGTTCTGGCACCACTGATCCAAGATTTTTGGTAGTAGAGTCTGTCAGGGTCGTGTGTGCACAGTAGTCATCTTGTAGCGCTGTTGGCACCTTGACCAGTGCGCGCAGGGCGTGGCGCAACCCAATCGCCTCAGTTCCTTCTCTACCATAGAGTCCTTACTGCGAACTCCGAAGTAGAGGAGGAGGAGGATGGGCAGTGGAGCACCCACCAAGGGACACATCTCTTCGAGTGTTGTCCCTGTGAGTGCTCCAATTCAGGTGACTGTAGAGCAGTGCCCTTGTGCGGATGGAAGGGACTTTGGAGTTGCATTCACAGTGGAGGCTAGCACCGTTAGACCTACCACTGTATCTGAGCTTGAGCTTTGAGATTGCATAATGGTTCGTAAATGTGTGCTCTGCATGTCCACTATTGGTACATTATTTTTAAAAGCTATTGAGGTAGAATACTGATCTTGTCAAAAGGGGCCTTTATCCTTGATGGGGGTTCTGTTTTGTGCAGTTGGTTACACATATGGATGCAACTGGAGATCCATTTATATAATTTCTGTGTGGCTACTGCAGAACGCTTGGAACGCTTTGTCATTGTAACAACAAGCCTTGGGAATTTTTGGAAAGGCTTTGTTTCGTCCAGGTAGAATGCTAATGCGTACGCAGAAGTCTCTTGTGCATTTGCATGGCGCTTGAGATAAAATGTAAGCAGATGAATCCATTGATTGCGGTGGAAAGAGGATGATATTCTGTGTATAAATTTTGGATGTCGTCTCAGTGTGACTTTGTCCTTGAGAAATATGGTGTATGGAGGATGAGCCATGAAAGCCCCTATTTTGCTTACTTGCCGTGCAGACGTAATTGCAACCAAGAACGCTACCTTCATTGATAAATGAAGTAGGGAGCTGGTAGCTAGTGTTTCGGATGTGGTTCTGGTAAGGCTTCCGAGGCACCAGCGTTAAGTCCCATGCTGGTCTAGGGTCACGTATTTTCCAAGTACATATTCTGTATGCCCTTGAGGAAGTGTTTCATCATCAGGAGCATGAATATCGATATGCCATCAAGCTTAAGGTGAAAGGTGAGAATGGCTGATAAGTGTACTACAGCAAAGCTTGTAGAAAACCCTGAATTCTTTAGTTTTAATATGTATTCCAAGACCAACAGAAGTGGTGCTGTGCGTGCAGATACATGTTTGTTCTGGCACCATAAGGAGAACCTTATCCATTTTTGGAGGTAAGTGGTATGTGTGGTTGGTTTTCTGCTATTTACTAACACCTGTTTTACTTGTTCCAAGCAGGTTAACTAGTCATGGTGGAGCCACACCTTTAGGCGAAGTTTCTCCAAGTTCAAGTGGAGGACTTGACCTCCTCCTTGTGAGAGATGGCCCTGTTGGAGAGGGAGAGTACATGGTGCACAGATATGGTTATCAGGTCTGCCTGGGCTATGTCGGAACTACAAGTATGACCTTGTTTTGATGGTCCGTATCTTGTGTATTACTCTGGAGATTAGTGGTACAGGTGGGAATAAGTACAGGACAGGTGCATCCCACCTGATTAGAAAGGTGTCTCCTAGGGACTGTGTTCCCAGTCCTGCTAGTAAGCAAAATTGCGGATATTTGTTGTTTCATTGTGTGGCAAATAGGTCAATGCAGGGGAACCACCACCGTTGGAATATGTGTTGTAAGACACTGGTGTTCAGGGCCCACTAGAGATCTTGGGAAAAGTGTCTGCTTAGTGTGTCTGACATTGTGTTCTGGCGGCCCAGGAGTAGGAAGCAGTAATGGTGATGTTGTGAGTTATGCACCAGTTCCATAATTTTATGACTTCTGTGCATAGGGTATGAGAACAGGCTCCTCCCTGTTGATTTATGTAAAACATACATGCAATGTTGTCTGTGAGGACTCTTACTGTTTTATTCTTTATCACTGGGAGGAAGTGAACATACATGTTGCAAACCACGTGCAATTTGAGAAGGTTGATGTGTAGTTATATTGCACACATTCACTGGTCTTGTCCACCAATGTAATGAATGCTGGACTTTTGGTGTCAATGTTAGGCTTTTGTTTAGACTGTACTTGTCTGATATGTATACTGAGCTTAGCCATCCCTGTAGTCCAGATGCGCCCCAATGAAATCCAACTGTTGTACTGGAATTAGAGTTGATTTTTGTTTGTTTATTTGTAGCCCTAGGGTCTGAAAGAGGGTGACAGTCCTTTGGGTAATGTCTCTCGTTTCTGATTGGGTAGGACCTTTCAGTAGGCATTTGTCTAGAAATGGGAATATCATTATTCCTGGTCTGTGCAAATGTTCTGCTACTACCACTAGGGTTTGGAGAAGACTCTCTCAGCAGTCAAAAATCCAAATGGCAACACACTGTATTGGAAGTGATCTTTTCCTACTGTGAACCGTAGAAACCTTCTGTATGCAGGATTTATGGTAATGTGAAAGTATGCATCCTGTAGGTTCAGGGGTGAAAACCAGTCTCCCTTTTCCATTGCTGGGATTATTTAAGTCAGTGTGACTATCCTGAATATATGGATTTGTACAAACTTGTTCAGTTTTCTGAGATCTAATATGGGTTTCCATCTACCGTTTTTCTTTTGGGTCAAGAAGTAGTGGGAGTCTTCACAGGTGTTGTCGGTGCTGTGTAGGAGGAGTTTGGCTTGTGTTTGCCTCTTGACTCCTTAACCTTGCCAGCAGCGGCACCACTGCAGGCGGTGCCGGAACTTCCCGGTGCATCAAAAGTGCTCACTCTTGGCATACTCTGCAACAACAGCAGCAATGTTGCAGAACATGGCTTTTTTTTCAAAAGATTCTCTCTGTGGGGACAATGTGGCTCTTTTCCTCACTTTCTTGAAGGAATGATACTGGTTTCCAGAAATGACATGCTGGGAGAGTCCCTGGTTGAGGGGTTCTGCTGTCCAGGGTCAGAAGCTGGCTGAAGGGATTTCTCCATAAGAATAAGTTTCAGGCAGAGATCTCTATTCCATGTGACTCAAGCTTTGAGGTTGCTGAAGTGAGTACACTTTTGTTGTGTGCGCAACTGACCTAAGCTGTGGATGCAGGGTGAGTGGCCATCAGAAATCAGCACAGAGTCCTTGCACGAGGAACATCTTTTGAAGCCTGGTGAACCAGGCATGTTTTTAATGTCCCTCGCTGATGTCGATTTAAAAACAGAATAAATGAAAGGAGGGGTTTTTTTTTTTTTTTTTTTGAAGGGAGAACAAAAAAGATGTGCAAATGTCTAAACTAGTAACCAAGACCTAACTATCACTAATTAATTCTAACTATTTCTAATTATTTTTCCTAGGTTGTCATTCAACACCACTATGGAGCTCCGTCTCAGGCCGAGGACAGCTGAAAAGCAACTGAGGGGTCGGGTCACACACACGATGGTCAAAGTGCCAACGGCACCATGAGATGACTACTGTACATGTGCATCTCTGATGGACACTGCTACTGAAAATCTCTGATCAACGGTGCCAGGACGCACCAACACCTGAAGTGGAGCACCCCATAGGGACAGCACTCAAAGAAGAATTGGTAGCGGCATCGGTTCACAATAAATCTGAGACATCTTCTGTGGCCACAGGGAGGGATAGCTCAGTGGTTTGAGCATTGGCCTGCTAAACAGAGGGTTGTGAGTTCAATCCTTGAGGGGGCTATTTAGGGATCTGGGGAAAAAATTGGGGATTGGTCCTGCTTTGAGCAGGGGGTTGGACTAGATGACCTCCTGAGGTCCCTTCCAACCCTGATATTCTATGATTCTATGATACAAATGTGAAAGTAGGAGTCCTTTAAGTCAAGGGTGGCATACCAATTCCCTGGATCCAGGGAGGGAATGATGGAGGCCAGGGTGACCATGCGGAACCTCAGTTTCTTGAGATATCTGTTGAGTTAACGCAGGTCCAGAATGGGCTGAAGGCCCTCCTTGGTCTTCGGGATTCGGAAATATCAGGAGTAAAACCCCTTCCCTCTCAAGTCTTGAGGAACCTTGTCCACAGTCCCTATCTGTAGGAGGGAGTGCACCTCCTAGGTAGGAAGTTGCTCATGAGAAGGATCCCTGAAGAGGGACCAGGATGGGAGGACGGGGTAGATGAAAACTGTAGGGCACAGTCGATTATCACAGTACTTAGCACGCAGTGGTCCAATGTTATGCAGAACCCCAGAGCTGAAGTGGGACAGTCCGAAAATAAAAGTGGAGACAGGATCTGAGACAGGAACTGGTATAGTATCCCCAGGCACACCTTCAAAAGGTCTGCTTGGACCCACTAAAGTACCTATGTGACCTTGGTTGGGAAGAGGCTGACACTACTTGTAACCTCTCCCTTTCCTTTTAGGACTCCTGTCATAGAAGGGGAGACCGGTACCCTCTCTACTTCCATTTGGTGCCAGAGAGTCTGGGGACTGGTGGCGGACCAGAGATGGTTGCAGTGATGGTATCAGGGTTGGCTTGCCCCTAGAACAGTGGTTTTCAAACTTTTTTCCTGGTGACCCAGTTGAAGAAAATTGTTGATGCCCACGACCCAGCGGAGCTGGGGCAGAGGGGTTTGCGGTGTGGGAGGGGCTCAGAGCTGGAGCAGAGGGTTGGGATGTTGGGGTGAGGGCTGCAGGGTGGGCCGGGAATGAGGGGTTCAGGATGTGGGAGAGGGCCAGGCCTCTGGGGTGGGGGTGCAGGCTCTGGGGTGGGGCAGGGAATGAGGCATAGTTTGTCCTTTAGAACTTTAAGCATTTAAGGATTAAAGATATTTCTGGAATACTGAATTTGTGAACTATATTACAGCGATATTTATAAGGAGTGTTGATGACTGTATGATCTCTAGAGTTGTTTGTTTGCTAGACAAGGGAGAGGAACAGGTGTGGGTTCTGAATGACATTATAGAGGCAGAGTTTAAGGTGCCTGGGAGTCCCCTTGGTGAGTGTGGTTGATTACTGCCGATGTGCTTCATATAGGAACAATTTATTTCTGAGAATGGGTGTGTTTGCACGTATGAAGCTGCATAGTTTCACCCTATTTTCTGTGGCTTCAAATTAGACATTGTTTGCCCCTCAGCAATTTAACTATTTTGAACAGCTTGTATATCTGAATTTCCTTTTCTAAAATTTAAAACTGAAGGCACTGTAAAGACAGAGACCACTTCATTCAGTGTTTGTAGGTAACTTCTCAAACTGAAATATTTCCAGACCTTTTAAAAAAATATAGAGAGTGAGGATACACAGGAGTGTTAAGATTTCCCAGCTCTCACAAAAAGGTCCTAAGACTTCCATTGCCAATGGATGGAGAATTACAAAGCAAATCTATTTGGAGCTGTGATTACATCAATTACAGTGGAGCAGTGAATTTGCTAAGCACAAAGCGTCAGTTTGAGAGATCTATTAGGGACTCATGTTTTTCTTGGGAACAAAGCCTAATGGATGTTTCATGCAACCCTTTTTATGGCACCCAAAAGTTTGCTAGGTACCTCACAAGACAAGTTCAGCAACATGAGTCCTGCCACAAACTAATATCTAACATGATGACATAAGACAGTGAACAAGGTAGTAAGGAGGGTACATGGAGTAGTAGTACACAGCAGGATGTGTGGGTTGTCAATAGAGTAAAGCAAACGTTGGCTACTTTCTCGTAGGCTTAGAGAAAGAAATTTTTAGGTGGGAAGAAGGCTGGGACAAAGTCAGAAAAGGTATTCTGAGCATCCAGGCACTCTGGAGATGGTGGTGGGAGGAGGAGTGGAGAATGGTTGCTGTCAGAGCAGAGGCAATGGCAGGCAATAAAAAAAAAAAAAAAAAAAAGAATATTTCATAGCAGAGGCAGAGTTGTGCAAGGCCTTGAAAGCAAATACAGGTAGCCTGAAATTGATGTTTGCAGAAGGGTAAGCCAAAGGATGGATGCAAAGAGTGGGGGATGACAGATCAATGGGCAAGTAATAGGATCTTAGTGGCTACACTGGTGTCAAAGGCCAAAGAAGAGGTTGTAGTGATGAAAAGAGGGGATGAGGTAGACCTATATGAAAGTTTTAGCAGTGTGGGCAGAATAAAAATGTTGGATCTTATAGACACTGTGAAGAAAGCAGCAGCAAGAGCTGGACATAGATTCGATTGCTGGAGGAGAAAAATCATAGATGGCCTCCAGTTTACAGGCTTGTGACACAGGCATTATCTGTTGTGTGTTCAACAATATGAATGGGAGAGTGGAAAGTGTTTTGGTGGAAAGAAAGGGATCCAGTTTTGGCTATTTAAAGCTTGAAGGAATAGCAAGGCATCAGATAGGTTTAGATATGCGATTGGATAGCAAGTAAGTAAGGAGGTGGATTGGAGAAGTGTAAGAGTCATCAGCAGAGAGAGTATAACTGAAGCTGTCGGAGTGAGTTAGATCACCCAGAAAAGAGCGGACTGACAGAGGAACTGACACATTAAACATACCAAAACAAATTCCTCTCACCCTTCTTTCTTTTTGTAGCATAAAGCAAGTGAATCAATAGAGCTCCTACTGTGATTAGATACAAAGCGTGTAGCTCCATTTTTATTATAGTTGCTACAAAGGAGCTGTTAGTGAGCGAATAATTAAAATTGACCTACTGTGATTGGAGACCTTTCTATAATAATATAGCTGAAAAACTTTTAAAAAACATTTAATCCTATTTTTCAGCCTTAAAAATATTTTTTTTTTAAATGAACTGCTAATGTGACACAGACTTGCCCAGACATGTATATTAACCAATCAGACCATCTTCTCAATATTTCACCTAAGGGGACTGCGTGTGGTCTCTGCCAAAAGCTAAGAACTGCTGATTGTCATGGTTACTGTGAGATGTTTGCACAGGAAACATTTAAATAAATATGTAAAATGTAGATTATCACCTGAGATGAGTGGACTCTCAGGGATATCTCAATCAACACTGAGAACAATGGACATCTGTGGAGATAGACTATGTTCACTTTCTAGACCAGATGCAGGCTTCAGGATTTACAAAAAACAAAAGAACTCCCCCCCCACCCCCACCCCCCAAAAGCTTCTAAGGGACCACTGTGGTAAGATACAGTAGTCTGCAACTATATAAGAAAATAGAAAAGAGCACAAGATTTTATCCATTACAGAGGAGAAACCCTGCAAGCAAGGTGTCTCATGAAAGGCAGATCCCAGCTGTTTGAACTGGACCAGCACAGCAAATACTGTATTGACCTTTGGGTGAGACATACTTTACTAGAGAGGAAAGTTAATAAGTACAGGCTATAGTTTGTGTCTTATGTTTTTCTTTTACCTGTAACCTTATGTTTACAAATCCTTATACTTGCATTTATTTGAATATTTACCTCACACTCTGAAAAAGTAAACTTCAGTTTGGTTTTACTATAAATCTGTTTAAGTGCCCTATGCTAAGGCGAGTGTTGAACTGAGGGGAGACCCATGAACTAGGATGCATTGTTTCTATGGATGCAGCAGATCGGTGTACATTGAAGGTGTCCAGAAGATAAGGGACTGGGCACCCAAGTGTAACATAGTGGGGTGTGTAAATTGCTAGCCTTTGAGCCCTGCATTCTCTCCCTACAGAGCCCAGAGTGGAGTTTTATGTTGCCAACAACCAGTAGTTGGAGAAGGTTTCTACTGGTGGGCACAGACAAGGCACAGTCATGCTGTAACGGTAGTGATTAATCCCAGGCACCTCAGGTAATCCCCCAAAGTGTCAATTACTGATCGTTAAATAGTTAATAATGCTACTCAACATTTATTTTTAAATAAATTTGCTAGTATGTTTATCTTCAAAAATATTATTCTATGCCTGCAGAATACATATGCCAGTTATGTGCAACTACCAAAGTTCATTTAAGTTATATACAGGTTGCATAATGGATTTTTACTTTAAACAAAGTTGGTATTTTCCTTCATTTATTAATGCAGATTCTATTTTATAAGAACTTCTAAAACCACACACCACTGTACCAAGATGCTGACATATTTGAATTCTTGAATCAGCTGCAGTAACACTAAGTCTTTTATGGGATCTTCTTCCATAGCGTTAGAGGTCCAACTCACTTTCTACATTAAACTCTGTTTAAATCTTGCAGTAAAATTCAGTTAATGAATGGTCAGTTACAGGACTTTCAACTTAAGTACTTCTGTGGCCCTCATCACCATATTCCTTACAGTTTTAAGGGAGCTAGTATGTTTCTTTCCTTTATTTAGTCTAAGTAAGTCAGATAAACACAAGAGCAAGTAAACTCAGACCTGCTCTACACTTAAAATTTAGATCAACCTGGACGCAGAACTAACTGGGAGCTTCATCATCACTGGTTAAGGGGTAAGCACCTTCTAGTGGACAGGTGTGGTTCTGCCTCCCAAAAGTTCATGGAGATTGAATACCTATTTGAGTACTGTCCTGTGTTATGCAGGACATCAGACTGGCTGATCGTAAGTGTCTGTCTTCTGGCCTTAAAATCTATTCATCTACGAAGGACTGAAGAAATTAAAAAGTCTTGCACCACCACACATTTTTCCATTAGTTCAGACAGATTATCTCCAAAGAATTTTCTAAGTGCAGAAATCCATGTCTAGCTTCTCTATAATAGTGGGCAATGTTAACTGCCATCATCAAAACAAGAAAGGGTGCATACATGCTTATTGAGTATGCCTAGTTTAAACTGCAAATGTTAAACACACTTTCTGATTCTGTGTCAGATTGCCTGAGGTGGAAAGAAACTGAAAGCATAACTAGACATTCAATTTTAATGAAAGAGCATATTCAGAACATCAGCAAGGGTAGTCGAACACATTAAACGCTTTCCTTTCTTTCTCCAAGTCCTGTTCCTGAACTGTCATTGTGATTGCTTGATCTTTCATTTGCTCAGTGTCTTAAATACAGTACTTCTGTTATTTAATAAGTGGCCCACATAAGAGAGCAGACAACTATATCAAGTGGTTACTACAGAGAGGAACTTCTGAGAAATGTAGATGCTTTACAAGAAGGTAGAAATAAGGCCAGATGTCCCTTTCTCACATCACGGAATTTCCCTTCTTAGATGGGAAAGTGGGGTGGGGAGGAGACAGACCAACTATGCCAGTTTCTGGGAAATGGTTTTCCTTTTTTGTATGGGAGTCAGTGATGTAGCCACAGGAATGTTAATTTTATTTGACAACAATGAATTTTATTAAGGAGGGGCTTTTATTCCTTTTAAAGTTCTAGATAGATCATTTAGAGAACTAGAGTCAAGGTCTCAAATTGGTTGTGCCTTCTGAGCCTCTTTAATATGATCTGAACGATAAAGCACCTCTCCCTCTTAAAAACTGCACTGCAGCCAAGAGATGGAAACTTGTAAAGAAGAGGACCTTTGTGAAACAGATAACGGACGTTTTCCTGAAAGATATGCTCTAGGAGGAATTATTTTTGGGAAGCTCTATGGCCTGTGTTATACAGGTCAGACTAGGTGATCCCAATGGTCCCTTCTGGCCTTGGAATCTGTGAATGATGAGCAGAGTAAGGCCTGCAGTATGGACAGACAGAAACACGGCTTGTTACTAAAAAGGTCGTTGTCCTAAAGGTGAAATTCAGAATTTTCAGAATTTAGGCCCAGCTTCCCTCCCCGCTGCTGCCACCCTATAGCAGGCCTCTCAAGGGATTTCTGCTGATATCCCAGGCTGGGGCCTTCAGGGGAACACAAACCCATCTGACTCATCTGGTCCAATACATTAGAAAGGGACAGCTTTTCTGAGGAGTCAGTCCTTGAATCCAAGTGCCTCTCCTGAGACAGAAAGAACCCCTGTAGTAGAGGGAAGACAATAATAGATTGATAATCATTCCACTCAAGTATCCCTTTCAAATCTGTCTGACACTGGATGATCACCTCTGTGAGGCAGAGACAGAGTCCAGTGTTAGGTTAAAGTCAGGCCTGAGAAGTATAGCCTCTGCAGACAGAAAAAACAGTATCACTGATGCTCACTTTCATCTAGAGTTAAGGTTTCCCAGTGACCGCTTGTGCCCTTCCATAATATCAAGTTCTGCAAAACTCAAACTTCAGAAAAACAGGACACAGTTAAGTTACATACCCTATATAGCCTTAATATTGCCCCCTGGAGCTGGCAGCCACTGGGGAGTTATCTGCAATGGTCTGAAGCTGCATCCAGTGAGAGAGCTGTACCTGTACTAAATGGCTTAAGTGGTGGAGGGAATAGGTGGGGCAGATTGGTGGAGGTGTGTTTGTGGGTTGAAGAGATAGAGATTAGTTTAAGAAGCATCACAGAATTGTGAACCTAGCGGAGTTTCCTGAATCATTTTATTGCAAAATTAGCAAAGCACAGGGGAGGGAAGGGGAGTGTCTTGCCATGCAACAGGAATGGTCAGTAATGAGGTGGGATATGAAAGCAGTCTGTGGGTTTAATGATGGGTAAGGGAACATATAGGTTTAGATGGTATCCTGTAAGTGCAAAGTGGTATTCTGAATAGGCTAAGAGAGTGTAGGGCAGGTGCAGGTAGGTCCTTTCCTTTACAGTGAAAGTTGCAGGTGTTGGTAGGAGTTCGTGGTCATTATGGCAGCCGTAGACAACACGTAGAATAGTGGACTGTGCACTCCTGGTCCTGCACTCCTCTCCCTGCCCCCTCACCACCCAGCCAGTCCTGTGCCTTCCAGTCCATCCACCCTCCCTGCTGGCCCCCACCATGCTATTTGTCCAGGCTTCCCCTCATCCTAGGCATTCCCTAATGTGTCTATGTGGCATTGTATCCCATTTTCCAACTGTACCTGACCTTCGAATCAGAATTTTCCCTATGGATGATGAGAGAACCCTAAGGCTGTTTTAAAGTGTTAACACAATTTTCTGAAAAAGAGCTGTATCCTGTGCATTCCTTGGCCACTCTGCATTTTTCCTCACATGCCCAACCCCTTCATTCTTGGTATGTGCAGCACACAACACTACACATCCTTCTACAGCATAGAAGGCTCAGAAAGGGGTGAAGTGGCCCATTTATCTCAATACGATGGCATACCTGAATAAGAACACCTTAAGATGAATGCAGCGTGAAACAATAGTTCTGAGATGTATGAATGACTCGATTCATATCAGTCTCATTCCCCCTATCCAGCCAACTTCAGGAGAGCCACAATAAGAATTCATATTCTCAACACCTGCATGCTCTCAGTATGCCTGTTCTCAGCTGCATACCCGAGGGACAGGGTTTTCCCAGTTCCCCCACACATAGTGGGGAATAGGGAGACAGGCTCAGACCCCCTAGAAGGACAAGGTCCCCCACACCGTAGCTCACAGAAGGGGCAGGCAGGGGTATTAAACCCCCATGCATGGTCTGGGGCCCCCCCAGATCATGGTGCACACATGGGAGGGGAATATCAGGGTGATACATATGCTCCTATTTCCCCACAGTCTGTCACTCATCTCCGCCCCCACCGTGTTCCCTTTTCCTGATGTCCCTACCCCTGCCATTCCCCATCACCTAATCCCTCTACCCACCCATCCCCATTTATCCCTCTCCTCACACCCCCAAGCCCTGTCCTCACCTATTTCCACTCATTCTTCTACCCCGATCACCTTCTTCTCCCAGCATACATTTGCACGTACAATTCATTTTTTCAAAAATAGTTTCAGAGCCTTTTGAATGTTTACTATACGCATATTATATTTCCCCAAAATAAAAATTCTTCTTTGACAGAGGCAGATTCAAGCAGTATGCCTCCCTTTTTAATTTCCACTCTGCATTGGGGATTTGAATTCATAGTGCCTCGGTGGGGCTCAGATTCAATGGCCAGAACGTTCCCTTGAAGCCATGCAGGTCCTGCCAATCTTCGATGGCTTTCAACACCATTGGGCTCTCTCTCTGTACATGCAGAGGGTAATCCATCAGGCAATCCTTATGCTTACCAGAACACTCAACTGGAGAAAAAAAAAAATCTTTTACTAAGAATGCTGTAATTTGATTTCTCCCAAAGGGCTGGTGGGTGCCATGCATTTTGTAGGGGTAACCCTTGAGCACTAGAGATCCTAGTGCAAGGATCTCAGCCATGGTTTGATCTCTAATTGTACATGAAAATGTTGCCAGCATGTCAACTTTAAGAGCTTTTTTTCCTGGGGGCTATATCTTGGGAACCCCTTATTCAAATTGTCCCAAATTTGGTTCACTGACCAAACCCCACTTCCCCATGAAGTGCACAAAATTTCAAGGCAATCCGAGTAACCATATGGACTTTAGAACACTTGAAGTTGAGCTTTAAACAGGAAGCCTGTCTTGATCAAATACAACAGAGCTGGTGGCACTCTGCTATAATTAGAGTGAAAATGGAGGGGCGGGGCACTACATACCCATCATAGCATAGCAGGCTCAGTGAAATGCTGAAGTGGCTCATTCATCTCAATGAAATGTTTTCTGATGAAAGAAGACCCAGTGGAGATGAATACAGCCTGGAATAATAGTTCTGAGATGTATGAACTACTTCATTTACGTCACTGAGTGTCCCATCTCTCCATCCCAGTGCTGAAGTGTTTCTGATGCAAACATGCCCATTCTCAGATCCTCACCCAATATCTGCAGTGTGTTCTTCATGCATGCTCCAAGTATGTCTGTTCTAAACTCTCCATCCAGAGGGGCAGGGCTTCCCCAAACCTGGTTACCTGGTTCCGGGGGGGGCGGGGGGGGGGGGGGGGACGGGACGGGACGACACTGAGAACTGAGATGGGCTCAGATACCCTTTGAGCGACAAGGCAACCCAGACCCCAGCTTACATGAGGGAGGCAAGGAGAGGGTCTTAGATTCTCCCCCTTCAGAAGGGGAGGGGGCCCCAGACCCTGGTGCATGCACACACACAGAGGCCCAGAAAGTAGGGCTGGATCCCAGATTACATTTCAGAAGTAGGCAGAGAAGATGGGGTCAGATGCACCAGATCCTGCCCCACACACAGAAGGGTAGATTGTGGGGCTGACAGGCACCCTATCCCTATTCTCCCACGGGTCCCCAGCATCCCTTCCCTGAGCTCCCCAATCCCTCTCACCTCCCCCTCTCACTCATCCCTTTATCTCCCTCCCCCGATGCAATCCCAAGCCCCCTCACCCTCATTCCCCCTAGTAAGCATGCAAACTGATGTGCATATGAAATTAATTTTAAAAAAATAGATAATTCCTGCATTCTCCACACTAGATAACAGAGTAAACAGCCTTGTAGTGTAACAGAGCAGTGGTTCTCAACCAGGAGCACACACTCGTCTGGGGGTACACAGAGGTCTTCCAGGGGGTACATCAACTCATCTAGATATCTGCCTAGGTTTACACCAAGCTACATAAAAAGCACTAGTGAAGTCAGTACAAACTAAAATTTCCTACAGACGACTTGTTTTTCTGCTCTATATACTATACACTGAAAAGTACGTACAATATTTATATTCCAATTGATTTATTTTATAATTATAAAAGGTAAAAATAAGCAATTTTTCAGTAATAGCGTGCTGTGACATTCTTGTATTTTTATGTCTAATTTTGTAAGCAAGTAGTTTAAGTGAGGTAAACTTGGGGGTAAGCAAGACAAATCATACTCCTGAAAGGGGTACAGTAGTCTGGAAAGGCTGAGAGCCACTGTAATAGAGGGTGTTACCATGCTAGTGATGGGTGATCTAAAAATACCTGAGAGGAAAAATAGCTTCTCTCCTCTGAAAACTCCTGGTGCACTCCACTAGCTATTCGCACTGCAATACGTACGAGCATGAGAAAGTTCAGAGGAATTTTCTTACATACACTCCAATCACCATCTTTAGCAATAAAAGTTGTCTACATTAGGTGAATACTGACATTTTATACTATATGGTTTAAACCTCAGACATTGAACTACCAGTGGAAGACAACGAGAATTCCCCATATAACATCAGTAAAGGAGGTCCCTTCATCCAGCAAGACCAAATCCTCTCACCTGTATGATCCCATTTATGATGGATACCTAGATATCTATTAAGGAATTTCAGATGCATGAAAATCTAAAAGTCAAACAAAAAGTATCAGTCATCATGGCAGTCATCTCAGTGCTTCAATATTACGTAGGATGTTTAATAGGAAGCAAATTTATAACAGGAAGAGTCAGCATATTTCTTTGCTCACATTCTTCCGAGCAGATGCCTTGCAGCAAGATAACAATTTAAAGCCCAACTGTAGATCTTACTCTATTGTTTATACATAGGCAGTCCTAAGGATGTACAAAAGGACATACTAATTTTCCTGTTCCAGAACTCTGAAGGATACCATTACAGTACTGGCATTAGCACAGGATTTGATATTATGCTAATTATATTCCCCCTTTCTAATCAAGTTGTTTCCTTAGCTAAATGACTAAGAGAACCAGAAATGTTGACATACTCTGATCCTCAAACCCTAAAGAATCTAAGTTAAATATATAACATTTCAGATTTAGATAGAAATAAGCCTTTGCACTTTCCATTATAATTCACTCCCAGAGGGTAAAACAGCCTAATGTCACTAATTTGCACTAGCAGTTATGGCTTTTGCAAGTTGCAATTAAAAAAAAAAATCACAATGAAATTTAGTTATAACTGTGATAATACTTTGCATCCCTCTCAAAAAATGTTCTGTACCGTGTTTTGTAGAAAGTCAAATCAGTAACACAAAATCTTACTACTGCACCCTGATACAGTAACTCCTCACTTAGAGTCCTCCCGGTTAACGTTTCGCTATTACATTGCTGATCAATTAGGGAACATGCTTGTTTAAAGTTGCGCAATGCTCCTTTCTAAGGCCCTTTGGCAGCGGCCTGCTTTGTCCACTGCTTGCAGAAAGAGCAGCCCTTTGCAGCTAGCTGGTGGGGACTTGGAACCAGGGTGGACTGTCAGCCCCCCTCCCGCCCCACCATCAGCTCCCCACTCCTAAGTTCCCTGTGCGGCAGCCGCCCAGAAGGCTATTAATTGCCTGTAGTTCAGCTGTCCTTCCCCCACTGCTATGTGCTGCTCCCGCCCTCTGCCTTGGAGCTGCTCCCGGGAGCCTCCTGCTTGCTGGGGGGGGGGGGGGGGAGGTGTGCTAATATCAGGGTGTCCCCCTACCCCTTGCTCCTGCCACCGGCTTACCCTAGCTCCATAGAGCGGGGGTGGGGGGGGGGGGAGAGACAGGACATGACAGGGCTCAGGACGGAGGGAGCTTGCAGGCAGCAGCTACTGTCTGTCTGCCATGCTGTCTCCCCTCCCTCCATTGTGCTGCCTTGTAGAGTATGAGGCTACATTAACAATGTGTTAACCCTTGAGGGTTCAGCAGAGTTCTAGTTCATCATTTAGCAGTAAGGTATTCCCTTGGACACATACCACCCTCTTCCACCCGCTGACTCCATCACCTCAACCAAGCTTCACAATCATCGCTGTGTACAGTATTAAATGGTTTGCTTAAAATGTATGCTGTGCATACATATATAACATATATATTATTATATGCCATCCACAGCCTCAGAAACAACTCCGACATCATAATCAAAAAGGCTGACAAAGGAGGTGCTGTTGTCATCATGTATAGGTGGGAATATGAACAAGAGGCTGCTAGGCAGCTCTCCAACACCACTTTCTACAAGCCATTACCCTCTGATCCCACTGAGGGTTACCAAAAGAAACTACACCATTTGCTCAAGAAACTCCCTGAAAAAGCACAAGAACAAATCCGCACAGACACACCCCTGGAACCCCGACCTGGGGTATTCTATCTGCTACCCAAGATCCATAAACCTGGAAACCCTGGGCGCCCCATCATCTCAGGCATTGGCACCCTGACAGCAGGATTGTCTGGCTATGTAGACTCCCTCCTCAGGCCCTACGCTACCAGCACTTCCAGCTATCTTCGAGACACCACTGACTTCCTGAGGAAACTACAATCTATCGGTGATCTTCCTGAAAACACCATCCTGGCCACTATGGATGTAGAAGCCCTCTACACCAACATTCCACACAAAGATGGACTACAAGCCATCAGGAACACTACCCCCGATAATGTGACGGCAAACCTGGTGGCTGAACTTTGTGACTTTGTCCTCACCCATAACTATTTCACATTTGGGGACAATGTATACATTCAAATCAGCGGCACTGCTATGGGTAACCGCATGGCCCCCACAGTATGCCAACATTTTTATGGCTGACTTCTTCAGCTCTCGTCCCCTAACACCCCTACTCTACTTGCACTATATTGATGACACCATCATCTGGACCCGTGGAAAAGAAGCCCTTGAGGAATTCCACCATGATTTCAACAATTTCCATCCCACCATCAACCTCAGCCTGGACCAGTCCACACAAGAGATCCACTTCTTGGACGCTACAGTGCTAATAAGCGATGGTCACATAAACACCACCCTATACCGGAAACCTATTGACTGCTATTCCTACCTACATGCCTCCAGCTTTCACCCAGACCACACCACATGATCCATTGTCTACAGCCAAGCTCTACGATACAACCGCATTTGCTCCAACCCCTCAGACAGAGACAAACACCTATAAGGTCTCTATCAAGCATTCTTACAACTACAATACCCACCTGCAGAAGTGAAGAAACAGACTGACAGAGCCAGAAGAGTACCCAGAAGTCACCTACTACAGGACAGGCCTAACAAAGAAAATAACAGAACGCCACTAGTCGTCACCTTCAGCCCCCAACTGAAACCTCTCCAATGCATTATCAAGGATCTACAACTTATCCTGAAGGATGACCCATCACTCTCACAAATCTTGGGAGACAGGCCAGTCCTTGCTTACAGACAGCCCCCCCAACCTGAAGCAAATACTCACCAGCAACCACACACCACACAACAGAACCACTAACCCACGAACCTATCTTTGCAACAAAGCCCGTTGCCAACTGTGTCCACATATCTATTCAGGGGACACCATCATAGGGCCTAATCACATCAGCCACACTATCAGAGGCTCGTTCACCTGCACATCTACCAATGTGATATATGCTATCATGTGCCAGCAATGCCCCTCTGCCATGTACATTGGTCAAACTGGACAGTCTCTACGTAAAAGAATAAATGGATACAAATCAGATGTCAAGAATTATAACATTCATAAACCAGTCGGAGAACACTTCAATCTCTCTGGTCAACTCGATTTCTGACCTCAAAGTGACTATCCTTCAATAAAAAAAAACTTCTAAAACAGACTCCAAGGACAGACTGCTGAATTGGAATTAATTTGCAAATTGGATACAATTAACTTAGGCTTGAATAGAGACTGGGTGTGGTTGAGTCATTATACTAAGTGAAACTATTTCCCCTTGTTTATTTCCCGCCCCCCCGCTCCCCCAGACGTTTTTGTTAACTCCTGGAAATGGCCCACCTTGATTATCACTTCAAAAGGTTTTCTCTCCCCCCACCCCACTCTCCTGCTGGTAAC
Source organism: Chelonia mydas (assembly GCF_015237465.2). Lineage (NCBI taxonomy): Eukaryota > Metazoa > Chordata > Testudines > Cheloniidae > Chelonia > Chelonia mydas. The sequence goes on from NC_057850.1 coordinate 258,918,606, forward strand.
AGGAAAGTGGGGTGGGGGGAGAGAAAACCCCCACTGGTAACAGTGATCGCTGGTAACAGTGATCTTAAGTGATCACTCTCCATACAATGTATTTTTTTTCATGGTCTGTGTGTATATAAAATCTCCTCACTGTACTTTCCACTTTATGCATCTGATGAAGTGAGCTGTAGCTCACGAAAGCTTATGCTCAAATAAATTGGTTAGTCTCTAAGGTGCCACAAGTACTCCTTTTCTTTTTATATATATTATATAGTCTTTTGTCTGGTGAAAAAAATTTCCCTGGAACCTAACCCCCCCCCCCCATTTACATTCATTCTTATGGGGAAATTGGATTCGCTTAACATCATTTTGATTAAAGTCATATTTTTCAGAAAGCAAGGAGCTACTGTATTAGATCTTTCATAGAATCATAATCATAGAATATTAGGGTTGGAAGGGACCTAAGGAGGTCATCTAGCCCAACCCCCTGCTCAAAGCAGGCCCAATCCCCAATTTTTGCCCCAGATCCCTAAATGGCCCCCTCAAGGATTGAACTCACAACCCTGGGTTTAGTAGGCCAATACTCAAACCACTGAGCTATCCCTCAGTGAAAGAAGACCACTTGGTAACATATGCAAGTTAATATGTGCATCAGCAAGGTTCTGCTGTGACTGAAAGGCATTTATAGTTAAGCATTTGTACATAGGGAGAATATTCAAACTTTTTCACTAACATTCAATAAAATCTTGTTGCTTCCCCTGTCAGCCTCACCTGTGGTATTGTGCGGGGTTCTCAAAATTATAATCAAGTTCTCAACTCCAACTGTAGTTCTCTAGTAATGTTTGTCCTCCTGTCTAATGCTGAAACAGATTAAACAAATTAGGTTTTGACTTTTAGTTTAAATTTACGATAGCCAGAACAGATGTCAGCTTAAATTTGTTGTGAAGAGTGTCTAACCAATATGTGATGCTTAAGTAAATGCTGTACTGTTTTTGCAGATCTAGCCTCTCCTGCTACCCTAAAAAACTCTGAACATCCAGAACGCAAGCTTGGGTTACATCTAAATGCGATTCCAGTTAGATTCTAATACAGTTCCCATCACCATAGTATGAGCAACTCACAACATTCTGAAGTGTTAAAGATATAGTTCTCTCTTCCTTGCAGTGTACAGACTGGCCTTTTTAAAAAAAGCTGCAGTGATACTGTGAAAAGCCTAATCAAAAGTAGGTTTCAGAGTAACAGCTGTGTTAGTCTGTATTCGCAAAAAGAAAAGGAGTACTTGTGGCACCTGAGAGACTAACCAATTTATTTGAGCATAAGCTTTTGTGAGCTACAGCTCACAGCTTATGCTCAAATAAATTGGTTAGTCTCTAAGGTGCCACAAGTACTCCTTTTCTTTAATCAGAAGTAAGATTTATATATTTTTTCCTGAGACAGAGTTTCCTGGGCATCATGATCTCTTTGGGGAGTGAGTTCCCGACTCAGGACCAGTTATTAAGAAAGTTCTCTGCTGCACACGCAAGTCTAACTCTTCAGGGTGACAACTCCATTCTTCCAATGCCAATTTAGAGGCTCTGATCCTATCGAAGTCTTACAACACATGGATTAATTCCCTTCTGAGACTACTTCTGCGGGGGGGGGGGGGGGGAGAGGTGTCGATACCGTGGTGCCTGGGAATTCCCTGTTCAGTGTTTATCAGGATCTCAGTGACAACATCCAACCCCCAAGACACACTCAAATTTTAAATATAGTTAGGTGGCCTCTTCAAGAACAAGTATGTGGCTTTTAAAGAGATATCCTGTGTCATATTTCAGCCTCACTGAATTAAATTCTTCCAACACTTAAGGGACTTTACTAAGGAGGGTTGTCTCTAAGTTCCCTGTAAGCTGCGCGGCTGCGCAGCAGCCTATTTAGCACCACTCAGACGCTCAAGGAACCGTCCAGGGACTTGCCGCAGCTGGGGGAGGGGCACCTCTCCCCCAGCCTAGCCCCCAACTTGCCGCAGCCAGGACGCCCCTCCCCCAGCCCCAACTCTGCTGTGGCATGGCCAGAGCAGCCAGAGGCAGACCCAGGCACAGCCAGGGGATGGCTGCCTATCCTGAAGGCCCAACCCCAGAGCTGCCGCAGCAAGGGGAGGCGGCCCGGACCCAGGCACAGCTGGGGGATGGCTGCCTATCCTGAAGGCCCAACCCCAGAGCTGCCACAGCGAGGGGAGGTGCCTCTCCAGCCCAGGTGCTGCTGCGAGGAGAGAGCCTCTCCCCCTGCCATAGCCCCGAGCACCGTCCTGCACCCCAAACACCTCACCCCCTGCTCCCCAACCCTGAGCTCCCTCCCACCCTCCGAACCCCTCGGCCCCACCCCCAGCACATGAATTTAGTTAAGTGCACCGATATGAAGGTGATGTGTGTCACAGCCCCCATATTGGTGCATATCATAAAATTCATTCTGCACATGGGTGGGAAAATTAGAAGGAACACTGCCAGTGATATGCTCATTAGTAATTTCATACAATTTTGGATAAGAGATTTTAATTGGCAATCCCACAAGCCTAATATATGGTAAATTTTTGCTAGCTCACCAAATCTGATGCTCATTATTAAGGGAAGTATAGTCAACTCTGAAGTGATACCACCTCCTCCTAGATATCAAATACTATATGACTCAATCACATTTCAACTGCTGAGAAGACTTCTTGGAGCCTCTGCTCAAGTCCTAGTTACACTACTACATATCATGCATCAATCACGTTAAAGCTAGGAACCTCAAATTCTTTAAATTCTCTACGTAAGAGGCACACCCAATTGCATTTGATTGTCATTGTCCTGCTGCAAGATGATGTGTCTTCAAAGCAGGATTCGAACTCAGCTTGCTGGTTCCCACTTCCATATTTCATCCATTAAGCCAGCATCATTTCCACCTGGAGCTCAGAAGATTACACTGCAGTGACAAAACCAACATCTACAGTATAATTAGCTTCTAGAGAGTGTTCTTATTTTAAGTAGAGCAATATGAAAATGATTGCTAGGCAGAGCTAGAAAATCAGTTTCCCTGCAGGCATAGCTAGCTGGCAATAAGGCTTCAAAGTATGAACAAACAGAGAAGCATACAAATTCCTATCAGCTAATTAGTTTTGCTCACTGTACTTAGAGTAGTGACTCAGAGTGACACAATCCTGATATGGAAGAGATTTTGTCCCTAAAAACAATGAATTAATATCAAATATATGCAGACAATAGCAACCATTACTTTAGTACACAGACTCATTCAGATTTGTCATATCCCTATGTAAATTCCCAGTCAAGAAAAGAGTGAATTGTATTTTAAAATTTCAATTTAATTATCCATTTAAAAGGTCCTCCATTAAAATAAATCTCTACAATGCTATATTAATATTTTGAAATTCGTAAGTTTATTACAGAGCAGCAACTAAGTCAACTTTGTTTTCAGAGCTCATCTACATGTTTACAGCCTCTCAAGAGTGTAAGAAAGTAACACTGTAAATCTGACTTGATACAGAAATCAAAACTGACTACATGCACCCTCTCTCATAAATACAAAGCACACACCAAGAAGAGAGATTGTTAGCATCTGTTTTAGTAACAAATTCTCATGTGAAATTGGAAAAAATATTGCAAATCTTTTATAAGTTGTGTCCATTTAAAGCCACCAGCTAAGGACTGCTGAATATCGCACCCCCAGCTTTTTTCCCCCACTCAGTACCCTCAGAGGAATTTCTTAAAATTACCTTTGAGATTGCTTCACTGGTATCTGCAGACAGACACATTGCGCTTAAGGCACTTTACATCACTAGTAATCATACGACTGACTGAGAATGTGCCATTTTCAGTCACATTATAGGTGGCATTACCAGCTCCTCCTAGAGTTCAGGTTGCTTGATACTTCCCATTATAAGATGCTTTTTTATCAGGGATGTGCCTTTTCCTGTTCCTGTGAAAAAAGTCCAAATTTGGCAGTTATCAGCCTTTGAAAAAGTCTCAGTTTGCACGTGTTCAGCAGACTTAAGAGTTTGGCAGCTAAATTATCCAGAGATTATCTGTACTGGGAATGCTCCATCCTGCGGCTGAGCAGGAATTACTTTACAATCGCTGTTCCGGACTGCTGGGGGTCATTGCACCGGGTACAAAACTTTCTTAATTATCTTTCTGCTGACACCCGGACAGGGTGGAGGAAGACACAACATGACTTGAATATGGAGGGAACAAGAGCTGGAGGAGGGGTGGCACATGCAAAGACAAGCAATCAGAGTGGAGAAGAGAGAAGACTATGCCTGGCAGGGGCTGTGCATAGAGAGACTGGGAGGAGACAAGGTGCTGAAAGGGTGGAGGGGGGAATGATTGGGACTGACTTGGCAAAAAGATGGTACTGGAAACCAGTGGAAAGGGGCCGGGGGAGAGACGTTAGATGAGAAGCCCAGGACAGGATAGCCATGAAGACTTGAGAGCAGAGCGGTGTTGACAGACAGATTCATACATTCCATGGCCAGAAGGGACCATTGTGATCATCTAGTATGGAACAAGGGCAGAAGGGTATCAGGATTAGGGAGGGAGATAATGCACAAGAAACTATGACCACTAGAGACACCCCTCTCCAGAACAGAATTCAAGATTCCAGTCTCAACATTCCTCTGTCAGCAAATATCTGTGAAACTAACTGCTATATGTGGGTCTCATCCTCATCTAGTGGCTGGTCATCTGCCTTTATGTGAAACTACTACAGCCATCAGTTACTCTGTTACCCAAGTGGTTGTGCTATGGATTTAAAAGTTTCATCACATCCGATGGACCAAAAAAAAAAAAAAGGGTGTCAATGATTCCACACAAAACATTCCATTAAGTTTAGTTTAAAAAACAACACACACACACACCACACCAGAGAATTACATACAAAAGCATATATTAATAGAATGTTAAGATGGTAAATTCAAGTACTCAAGTTATGAAATGCCAGAATTAACACTGCATGTGCAAACCTAATTCGACACCCCTGTGTGTATGCATTATTATGCAGTCCTAATTACGTGACTGTTTTTGCCATAAGATCTTTGCCTCATTCAGTGCACAGAAAGTACCATGCTCTAGGAATGAATCAGGATTATGCACTGAAAGAGGCTGTTGGTACAACCCCTGTCTCATTTGCGGCTGAAGCTGAAATGTGTTTAGTGCAGGAGGCAAAGGACGGCATGAAGAGAAAGGCTGTTTTCATGGTTAAAGCAATCTCATTTTCTGGGTGCCCAACTCTAGACCATGGGGTCTAATCTGCAGAAATGTTAAGCATTGTATAGCTGCATCTGAAGCCAAATGGAGATGTGCTCCGAACATAGAAAGTGTTATATAATGCTACATACTCTGAAAAATATGAAGCCCTCAGCCTCTCAAATTGGGCACCCAAACTTAAGATCAAAGGTGTCCACTAATTTCTCAGTGCATCGGTTCTCCAGCTGCAGAATGCAGCTACTTCATCTCATGTAACAGGCATGTTTTGAAAATAAGTTAGTATTTATGAAACACACAGCTACTAACAAACATCAAAAAACCAACATGGAAATAGTCGTATAGTGTGCACTAAATAAGGCATGGGGCCAAACTCTGGAAGACTATGATAAAACAAAATGTTGAATAGTTGCTCCTCAAATAAACACTATCCTTCCTATGTACTGAATGAGAGAGGTCCTGTGGGGAAAAAAAATGTGTGATCATATAGTTACAGAGTATCATAACACATACACACAAGAAGGGCAAAATAAATTTGCCTAGGCAGCCTTAACTTTGGCATGGCCTAACTTGATCTCACAGCCTTAAGTAATATTGAAAATACTGTTTTTGGCAAAAGCAGAATTAAAAATGTAAGAACGGCCATACTGGGTCAGAGCAATGGTCCATGTAGCCCAGTATCCGGTCTTCTGATAGTGACTGGTGCCAGCTGTTTCAGAGGGAGTGAAAAGAACAGGGCAATTTATCGAGTGAGCCATACGTTCATCCAGTCCCAGCTTCTAGCAGTCAGAAGTTTAGGAACATACAGAGACACAACCACATCATGGCTAAATAGCCATTGATGGACCTATCCTCCTTCAACATATCTAAGGTCTTGTCTACATTACAGAGTTTTGTTGATAGAAGTCATGCCGACACTCAAAAAGAACTATAATAAATATTGGTATTGCAGTTCACACTTACTCTGTTAGCAAAGCGCGTCCACACTTGGGGTACTAGCATCGACAGTATGAGCAGTACACTGTGACTACCTATCCCACAGTCCAGCTTGACACCTTCTGCCGTTATATCTTGTGGGATAACGGAGCGGATTGCAGCGCATCTTGGGACCGGGCTCAGTGTCCTGTGATGCACTGCTTTCTGTCCCAGCATTCCACAGGCTTCCAGCTTTCTTTCATGGCATTTTTCAAATGGCCCTACTTTGCTGTGCACCCCGGCATTTTTGTGAGAAGGAATTCCGCACTGCTCTCCTATGCTCCGATAACTGTCATGAAGACACTGCGGATGGCAGTGCAGTTAATCACGAAGTTCCTAACTGAAGATGACTCCCAGATGCCTGACATGCTGTGTAATATGGATAAGAGCAACTTCAGATTGCTTTTGGCATTCTCAGAACAGCTGCAGAGGGTTGCTTTTGGGCTCGGGAAACAAGCACTAAACGATGGGATCACATCATCAGACAGGTGTGGGATGACGAGCAGCGGCTATAGACCTTTCTGATGTGGAAAGCCACCCTCCTGGAACTGTGGGCGGAGCTCACCCCAACACTGCGATGCAAGGACACCAGAACGAGAACTGCCCTATTGTTAGAGAAGCGTGTGGCACACTGTGTGGAAGCTGGTGACTCCAGACTGCAACTGGTCGGTCACGAATCAGTTTGGAGTTGAGAAGTCAGCCACTGGGGATGCATTAACGTAAGTGTGCAAGGCAATAAATCGCATCCTGCTATGAAGGACCGTGACTCTGGGAAATGCGCGTGAAATAGTGGAAGGCTTTGCAAAGATGGGTTTCCTTAAATGTGGAGGGGCTATAGATGGCACACACATTACAATTTTGGCACCAGAACATCTTGTGACCAAGTACATCAATAGGAAGGGGTACTTCTCCATGGTGTTGCAGGCGCTTGTGGATCACCCTGGGCGTTTCACTGATATCAATGCAGAGTAGTCCTGAAAGGTGCATGACGCATGCATCTTCAGGAACACCAGCCTGTATAGAAAGCTACAAGCGGGGACTTTCTTTCCAGACCAGAAGATTACAGTGGGGGATATTGATATGCCCATAGTGATCCTGGGCACCTGGCGTACCCCTTACAGCCATGGCTCATGAAATCTTACATGGGAAACCTGGATAGCAGTAAGGAGCAGTTCAACAACAGGCCGAGTAGGTGCTGGATGACCGTGGAATGTGCCTCTGGCAGATTAAAGGTGTGCTGGCAATGCTTTTATGGCAAGTTAGACCTCAATGAGGATAATATTCAGAGACCCGCCGAAGTATCCACGGGGCTCTTGGCGGTGGGGTTGCCACTGAGGATAGTGTCCACCTCCTTATAGAGCTAGCAGGTCTTAGGTACAGCACCAGAGTGAGGGTTCACCTCCCTCACCTAATGGTATGCTTGCCTCAGCTCCATTATCTTCACTCTGCACTACAGTGTCCCCCGATAATAGCTCTTTTCACAAAAGTCTTGAGAAGTGTGCCTGTAGGCATCCCAATTCCTATAGCTCAAGCACAGCTGGGATTGCACAGCCTCCTCTCCCCATATACTGATCAGATTCAACAGCTCCACAGTGGTGCAAGCTGGAGAGCGTTTGCTGCAATAACCTGCCATGATCACCTGGGAAGATGTGATCAGACCTCTCCACCCCAAGCAAACAGAAAATGGAATTTCAAAAATTCCCAGGCTTCTAAGGTGGAGGGCCAGATGGTTGTTTACCTGGCTGTAGGGCAGTGGAGTTCAAACTGTTGACCAGAGCAGACACAATGGGCATTGTGGGACACCTCCTGGAGGCCAATTAAAGCAATAAAATCCAGTGTGGTGTCTACTCTGGCACTTTGTCCACAAAAATTTTGCACAAAAAGCCTTATGTCTATCATCAGGGTGGTTTTATTTATTTGTCGACAAAACTTTGTAGTGTAGACAAGGCCTAATTCTTTGTTGAACCCAGGTATACTTTTAGCTTTCACAATATCCCAAAGGCAATGAGTTCTACAATTTACATTGTGTGAAATACTTCCTTATGTTTGTTTTAAACCTGCTGCCTATTAATTTCATTGGGTGACCCGTGGTTCTTGTGTTAAGTGGCGGAGTAAACAACACTCCTGTATTCACTTTCTTCATACAACTCATGATTTTATAGACCTCTACTGTATCCCCCACTCAGCCTCATCTTTTCTCCAACCTGAACAATCCCAATCTTTCATCTCTTTCAAATGGAAGCTATTTCATTTTTGTTATCTTTCTCTGTATGTTTTCCAGTTCTAATATATCTTTTTTGAGATGGGGCAAACCAACTGCATGCAGTATTCAAGGTGTGGGAGGACCATGGATTTCTATAGTGGCATTTTATTTTCTGTGCTATCTATTCCTTTCCTAGTGGTTCCTAACATTGTTCGCTTTTTTGATGGTCACTGCACACTGAGCAGATGTTTTCAGAGAACGATCCTTGATGAATCCAAGATCTTTTCCTTGAGTGATAACAGCTAATTTAGTCCTAATCATTTTGTATGTATAGGTCGGATTATTTTCCCAGTGTGCATTACTTTGCATTTATCAACAATGAATTTCATCTGCCATTTTGTTACCTGGTCCCCCAGTTTTGTGAGAGCCCTTTGTAACTCTTCAGTTAGTTTGGACTTAACTACCTTGAGTAATTTTGTATCATCTGCAAAGTTTACCACTGCACTGTTTACCCCCTTTTCCAGATCATTTATGAGTTTGTTGAACAGCACTGGTCCCAGCACCTCTTTCCACTGTGAAAAATGACCATTTATTCCAACCCTTTGTTTTCTGTCTTTTAACCAGTTACTAATCCATGAGAGGACCTTCCCTTTTATCTCATGACTTCTTACTTTGCTAAAGAGCCTTTGATAAGTGACCTTTCTGAATGTTCCAGTACACTATATCCACTGGATCACCCTTGTCCATATTTGTTGACAGCTTCAAGGATTAGTTAAGTGTTTATTTCTTTCAACAAAAAGAAAATATTTTAAAATAATTTTACTACAAAGGCAACGTTAGAGCATGTACTACCTCCACACCATAGTCTCCTAAAGTTTTTCAGCACACAAAAAAAAACGCAATACAAAATTAGGTTCAAAAGGAGATGCACTGTATGCATCAAGAGGGAAACAAAACTAACATGGAATATCACTTCAAATACAGCAAATCCCCAGAGATTAAAAGCTTTGCAGACACCGACTACCCAGAGGCTGATATGAAACATAAGCCCCACCTCTCCAGGGAGGGTAAGCAGCGCAGCACCACCTCTGCCAACCAAAAAGCTGGTGGGAAGAACCCTGGAATTTCCACCAAGGTTCTGATCCTGGGCCTTTGCTCAGGAGTTCTTTTATATCTACTTCTGGTTATTAAGTCATCTGTTTTGAAGATCCCCTACCCACTAGGAGGGAAAAGCCTCCCGGCCCCCAGAAGGCCTGACTTCTTGGGCAAGGGTGCTCTATTCAGCCCCTTCCTTAACCTCCTAGCAGATGAAGCTCTCCATCTATTGCTCTGCCTCTTCCAGACTTCTTTATTTGGGTCCTCTTAACTCACATGAATAGCTTTCTAGTGCTTGTCATAACTTATTTATCACTGCTGCTAGGCAGTTCTGAGAAGTGCAGGGAAACTGACAAACAATCAGGTCAATTTCACTTTGCTGATACTTGTGAAACCTCAGAGGATCAACTGAGACAATTGGAGATGTTCACTGAAAGAGTCATGGACATAGGCTAGAAAGGACGGAATATCAAAGATTCCCCCCTCCTCATAACAGCCAAGGAGTTCTGCTAGGTCAGGGATGGGCAAACTTTTTGGACCGAGGGCCACATCTGGGAATAGAAATTGTATGGCGGGCCATGAATGCTCACAAAATTGGGGTTGGGCTCTGGTTGGGGGTGCTGGCTCTGGGGTGGGACCAGAAATGAGGAGTTCAGTGTGCGGGAGGGGGCTCCAGGCTGGGATGGGGAAGTCTGAGGGGTCCGGGTTGCGGTGGGGTAGGCTCTGTGGTGGGGCTGGGGATGAGGAGTTTTGGGTGTAGGAGGGTGCTCTGGGCTAGGACCGAGGGGTTTGGAGGGCAGGAGGGGGATCAGGGCTGGGGTAGGGGTGTGGAAAGTGGTGCAGGCTCTGGCTGGGAGTGCGGGCTCTGGGGTGGGGCTGGGGATGAAAGGTTTGGGGAGCAGGAGGGTGCTGCGGGCTGGGATCGAGGGGTTCAGAGGGTGGGAGGGGGATCAGGGCTAGGGCAAGGGGTGGGGAGAGGCTCAGGGGTGCAGGCTCCCAATGGCGCTTACCTCAAGCGGCTCCTGGAAGCAGCAGCATGTCCCTTCTCTGGCTCCTATGCGGAAGTGCAGCCAGGCGGCTCTACATGCTGCCCCATCCATTGGAGCATGTACAGGCCGGAGCGCAGGTGTACAGGAGTGGAGCTGCGGGACAGATTCCAGGAGCTGCGTGGAGCAGCCCCCGATCCTGCCCTCTGGCTGGAGTGCCAGAATGGGGCCATGCCGTGGCTTCTGGAGGCCACATAGTGCTTCTCCCAACCCTGCGCCCCAGCTGGAGCAGGGCCACACCACGGCTTCCAGGAGCTGTGTGGCGAGTCCCCTGACCCTGACCCTGCTCCCCGGCTGGAGCACCGGAGCAGGGCAAGCCCCAGCTCCCGCTCCCCAGCGGGAGCTTGAGGGCTGGATCCAGCCCGCGGGCCGTAGTTTGCCCACCCCTGTGCTAGGCAGAATCAGGACTGTGATATTATCAGACACCTACTAATCAGAGGCTTATAATGAAGATTAAACTGCTGAGCAGGACAGAGGTGCAGCACCCTAGTAAGAATCTTAGCATCCTCTATGTGGCGGATGGAGGGTGGAGACTGCTTTCTAGAAGGATGCTGCCTCTCAACAATGATTCCCTTCCATCCACTTCTAGCTAATAAATTACCACAGGGGGAAATAGAATACTCACCTCACTAGATAACTGGAAAATAAACATAAGGAAGAGGATCATTCAAGAGACGGATGATGCAGCCTAATCTGTAGGATTATGTGCATCATAAAAATCTGCAGTTAAAAAGAGCCCTCTCTTCCAACCATCTCAAAGTACTTAAAGGTTAATTACAGCCCTAAGACACACTTGACTATCAGTAAGCCCTAATTGACAGGGGAAACTGACACATATATTTAAGTTACTCTGCTATAGTCCAACTGTGTCAGTGATAGGAACAGAATCAAGATTACCTGTCTCCAAGTTTTGTGCTCTGATCAGTAAATGATCAATATCATTATCATAGATTCACAGATTCCAAAATCAGAAGGGACCACTGTGATCATCTAGTTCAGGGGTGGGCAAACTTTTTCGCCCCACGGCCACATCTGGGTACTGAAATTGTATGGGAGGCCATAAATGCTCAAGAAATTCGTGGTTGGGGTGCGGGATCCGGATGGGGCCAGAAATGAGGAATTCAGGGTGCGGGAAGGGGTGGTTGGGTGCGGGCTCTGGGGTGGGGATGGGCATGAAGGCTTGAGGGTGCAGGAGGGTGCTCTGGGCTAGGATTGAGGGGTTTGGAGGGTGGGAGGGGGATCAGGGTTGTGGCAGGGGGTCGGGGGTGCAGGCTCTGGGCAGCGCCTACCTCAAGCGACTCCCAGAAGCAGCAGCATGTCCCCCCTCTGGCTCCTACATGGAGGCACGGCCAGGCGGCTCTGCGTGCTGCCCTGTCTGCAGGTGCCGCCCCTGCAGCTCCCATTGGTCACGGTTCCCGGCCAATGGGAGCTGCAGGGGCAGTGTGCGGGGGGCTGTGTGCGGAACCCTGTGGCTACCCCTCTGGGTAGGAGCCGGGGGGGGGGGGGGGGGGAGGACATGCCACTGCTTCTGGGAGCTGTGTGGAGTGGGGCAAGCCCCCAACTGTGCTACCCAGCGGGAGCTCAAGAGCCGGATTAAAACATCTGGAGGGCTGGATGGGGCTCCCAGGCCATAGTTTGCCTATCCCAATCTACTCTGACCTCCTATACAACACAGGCCACACAATGCTCCCAAAATAATTCCTAGAATATTCCTAAAATAACTTCCAGGAAAATATCCAGTTATAGAATCTACCACACACCTTGGTAAACTGGAACAATGGTTACTTACTCTCTCAAAAATTTCTGCCTTATTTCCAATCTGAATTTGTCTGGCTTCAAGTTCCAGCCACAGAATTGGGGATTATACCTTTCTCTGGTAGATTGAAGAGACCCTTATTAAATATTTGTTCCCCATGGAGGTACTTACAGAATGTAATCAAGTCACCCCTTCACCTTCTTTTTGTTAAGCTAAAGAAACTGAGCTCCCTGAGTCTGTCACTGTAAGGCAGATTTTCTAATCCTTTAATCATTCTCACGGCTCTGCTCTGAACCCTCTCCCATTTATCACCACCCTTTCTGAATTGTGGACACCGAAGAAAGATAACCCTTCTATTCCTACTCGAAATTCCTGTTTATGCACTCAAGGACTGTATTAGCCCTTTTGGCTACAGCAGTGAGCTGGGAACTCATGTTTAGTTGATTATCCACCATGATACTTTTTTCAGAGTCACTTCTTCACAGGATAGATTACATAATATTGAAACTTTGCTGAGTGCTCCAAATGCATCCTACAACTGTTGTTTGCATCTTAGGTTCTACATGCCAAACTAAGCAACTGTCCAGCCTGTTAGTCACTTCCTCCCTAGAAAGCAAAAATAATAGCTTGTAATAAATATGCAATACTTTCAAAGCACACATATGACCTCTATTAAAGCCAATTAATTACTAAATTAACAGTATGAAAAACTTGGTGGTTTTAATTTGTAATATACGTCCAAAAAAATCCCAATTTCACTATGCTGAAAGTTGTTTGTTGACAAGGATAGTGGTCTTTCAAGATCTCCATGCTCAAAAGGAACTGAGAGCTTCAGAAAGGGGCAATTTTTATTTATTTATTTTAAACAGGAAGGTTCTCTTTGTTTCTTTCCCTTTTGTACTTTTCACCCCACAAATCATGGCCTGTTTTTGATCTTTTCCAACTATTATGCTTCTTTAGGCAGGGAACTCCTCGCCCTGAATGTCTGTGAAGAGACAAAAAGAAAAAGGAGTACTTGTGGCACTTTAGAGACTAACAAATTTATTAGAGCATATGCTTTCGTGAGCTACAGCTCACTTCATCGGATGCATACCGTGTGATCATCATGAAGTGAGCTGTAGCTCACGATAGCTTATGCTCTAATAAATTTGTTAGTCTCTAAGGTGCCACAAGTACTCCTTTTCTTTTTGCGGATACAGACAAACACGGCTGCTACTCTGAAACCTGTGAAGAGACACACATTCTACTAGCACTATGGAAAATAATTCAATGATATTTTAAACAAATCAGTTCTCCTCTATAAAGTCATCTATACATTACAATATAAACACCACAAACCAGAAATTCTAATTCTCAGATTACTGATAACACATAAATTTACAATCTGAAGAGACTGTTTTGGCCTAAAAAAAGTATTCAAAAGCCCTATGTGATGGTCTTAAGATGTTGGTTACTGTACTGTCCCTTGCCTCAAGAAAGCATCCTTATGATTCTATCTAGGTTTTGATAGAACACTTATCAGGATAGTATTCAAGAATGTCACAACAACCTTATGAGATAGGAAAGTATCTGCATTTAAATTAGGTAAAATGAGGCAAATAGTGACACCAAAGCTCTCACAAGAAATCTATGGCAGAACCAGTCACTGAACCAAGATCTCCCTCTAGCTCAGTGCATTTATTACAAAACCTATTTATTACACTCTATTACCGAAAATTCATACTTCATGTTCTTTTTGCCCAATGTTTTATTTTACCTGAAAATGGAAAATTAGATTAAATAAATTGGATAACTAAATTATATATGCTAGTTACTCAGAAAACCCAGCCAAAACCACTATAATACTGAAGCAATTCTACAAAAATAAGCATGAAGTGGGTTAGTTTGTTTGAAAACTTAAATCTGAAACTATGGATAAGGTACTTAAGGGAAACGCTCGTTATGACAAAGCATTTATTTATTCACTCATGTGAGAGAACGTGGCCAGAATCAGCGTTCTGAGAGCAGGATCAGTAAGGAAGCGGTGAGTTGTATGAATGCGCACATCTGGTGATAGAGTTTAAAGGAGGAGCCGGTAACCTCAAGGTTATAAGTCTGACTGATAGCGGGTGGGGCGGGAAGCCGTGGAGAAGTTGGCGACGCAGATTCCAGTCTCGGAGAAGGAGATGCGGAGTTAGGCTTTGCTGTGAGCAGTTCAGGCGGCGGCGGCGGCTTTCACGTCGCTGCGGTTGTCACAGCATCTCCTTCCCACCAGGAAGGGTTTTGCAGCGCGCACGGCAGAGAAGCGCCAAGTGACTCACAGCACTTTAAATCCACCTCAGGAAAACTCTCGCCACAGCTACGGGAGAGAAGCCCACGCGCCGGGATGACCCCGCCACTTCCCTCAGGCCCCAAGTGCGAGAAGGGCGGGTAACTTCGTAGCTCTCAGCCCCGGTCCGGTAACCGCCCCCACCCGCCACAAAGCAGCCCCCGTTACTCACGTTGCAGGGGCCGGTACGGGTCGCTCCTCCTCCGGGCTTTCGCTATCAGTCTCCCCCCCGGAACCGCAGCTAGAGCCGCCACTGCTGCTACTGTCGGTGGCGTCCGAGTCACAAGCCCCCTGGGCGGCCTGGAGCCTGGCGGTGGTGCTGGCCGCCAGCTGCCGCAGGTCAGGCCCCAGGACGCGAGGGAGGCCGGCGGGAGCCGCCCGCCCCATGTACCGCACCAGCCCGGCCAGCTGCTGCCGAACGTGCCGCTCCACCTGCTGAGCCTGCAGCGCCCGCAGCCTCCGGCACAGGCTGCGCGCCCGTCCCCACAGCGCTGCCTGGCGGCCCCGCGCCGCTGCCTCCCTGTCCGGGGGCACCTCGGAGGGCGGCTCGGGGAGCGCTGGGGCCATGGCCGCCGCCATGCGGGGACCGAACGGGACCGAGAGCGACGCCTCACGGGGGGCCCGGGCTCTCCATAGGAGCAGCAGGTTCTGGCGGGCTCCTCTTTCCCTCCACAGCCGCCTCCCCACGGCCGAGCCCGGACAATACAGCGCCCAGGGCGCCGCCTCTGTCAGGGCGCCCAGTCAGCCCCACCACCGCGCGCACGCGCATATACACGGCCCTCCGCCCCACGCAGGCAGACCGCTCCCATCCCCTCCCCCGCCGGCCCAGCACATGCGCACACCAACCCCATCGTCTCCACTCATGGCGCCGTCCCCACACTCTCCACTCTACGCAAGCGCACTCGGAGACGCCGTCTTCCTCTTTTCATTGTATCTGCGCCTGCACCGGGCTGTCGCAGTCAACAACTCTAGTCTCACGGGGGGTGCGGGGGTCACCTCCACTCTGTTCTGATTGGTTCTTCTGCTACTATCTCCGCCACCCCATATACTCTCCTTCACTGGGGGAATTCTATCCAATCAGAGTAGACATCTCCTTCAGCCACATAATGAAGGAGAAATGGACAGCACGCTGTACCAATCGCAAGTATTATTTCCCCCCATCCCGCCAAGTAGGTACAGCCGAGGAGATATAAAGCTGGACGGCGAAAAGGGGGCGCTGACTGCCCTCCCGTGGTATCATTAACACTTGCTGCTTTCCCCAGTGGAGGGGCTACACAGCCAACCTAATTCCTCACCTCTGCAAGGAAGTCAACCAGGCCCTGGGGCTTCACCTTTGCTCCATGCCCTGAATGCAAGCAGAGCAGCAAAAAGGGATTAGCACGATTCCAGTGCTTTAAGGTAAAGATGGCAAGGGGTCCCAAGAAAGCTTATGCTCAAAAAGAAAAGGAGTATTTGTGGCACTTTAGAGACTAACCAATTTATCTGAGCATAAGCTTTCTTGAGCTACAGCTATGCTCAAACAAATTGGTTAGTCTCTAAGGTGCCACAAGTACTCCTGTTCTTTTTGCGGATACAGACTAACACGGCTGCTACTCTAAAAAACAGAACTGTCTCTCTAAGGTAATGTACTTTAAGCACGGTCTTACCCAAGCTGTTGTTGCTCCCACATCTTTATAGCCCCCCCCATACACACTTTAAGCACTTCATGATTGTATAAAAGCAAAGCAGCTAGCTTTGTGCTACAGAGACCCTGACAGTTTCTCTTCCTTCTCTATTTACAAGCAGACATAAGAGCAGGATATTGGTGTTAGAGTACCACACATTTCTCTCTGTGCTTCAAACACAAGCCCAACCTCAGTCATCAACTGACTTTTTATCCAGCCAACAAACCAAACATCCAGGTTCAGCAACTACCTAGGAATACTCTCTGGGACTTGCCACCTGGGCAACTCAGGGTCGTGCACTATTTTCAGTTTCATTGTTGCCAACTCTCCCAATTTCTTTGCAACACTGGTGACTTTGGCCGGAGTCTCAATCATTCTAAAAAGCTCCAGCTCCTCTCACATATTTCACTTCTATCTTGAGGAAGCCCCCTTATATGGCTGCTTTCCCCACTGCCCCGCCTCTGGAGGAAGAGAAGCCATAGGGAGCTGCTGCAAGAAGCTAGTAGAGCTCCCCACCCTCCAGGAGCTGACAAGTCTCATAGGAGGGAAACTGAGAACAGTTGAGCCCAACAGCTCAGGCTGCACCCTCCTTCCCTCCAATAGGTAACAGGGCAGCTCTTCTGTTCCTCCTCTCTCCCTTCCTGCAACACTGGAGCTGGGAATGGTGAGTGAGAGAGGCGAGGAGTCTCTGGAGCTGCTCCCACCTCCAGCCTGGAAGGGGAAGAAGAAGGGGATCCTGCTGCAGGCCTCTGTACTGCCATTTCCCCCCTCAAAAAAACAACACCCCAACAACCCTGGGACAGGGATGAAGAGCCCCAGGAACTGCAAGAGGAGCAGAGGGTGAGGCTGGGAGGGAAGGCAGAACTGATGCTGGAGGTTGGGAGAGGGGGGCAGAACTAATAGACAACTGAGGAAGACAGGCAAATGTGGGGGTGAGAGCTCCTCCAATGGAGATCAAAAGTTACCTTAATACGTTTGGGAGCAATGGCAACACTAATTGTCACAAATACACTTGGGGTGGGCAGTGAGAGTTCAAAAATCAAGACAAACCAAAATCAATGTTTTTAATGTATTAATTTTGCTGCCAAGCTCATGATTTTTTTTTTAAACTGGGGTTGCCAATATTCAGTTTATATAAAGGCAATGGACTGGGATCACAGTAGAAAGATCAACATCCTGGAAGGCAGGTGTATGTGTGAAAGGGTTGTAGGAGATTGGTTTACTCACAGAAACAGTGCCTTTAAAAGGTCTTTTCATTGTATACATTTGATCAGGAACAGTGAGGACTTGGAGATTTGACAAACCCTAGAGCAAACATGAAAATTAAAGCCATAAACACTGAGCATAACAAAAGCTTTCCATTCATAGATCTCAAAGGCATATTACCAAGCTAGTCAAATATCCTCATTTTACCGTGGGGAAGCAGCTTGTCCAAGGCGACTCAGTAAGTCAACATAGCAGCAGAACTGCGAGTAAAATTCAAGTTTGTCTCACAGACATGTATCCTTTGCATGGGACCACACACTTAGTTAAACAGATAAACAGTGTTACTCTGAACAGTTAGGTGACTAAGTTAGTTCAATAAGAGTATTAATTAGGTGCAATACAAGTAAATTAAGAAGAAAAAATTAGTCTATCAAGAAAATCGGAACAGCCATCATTTAGAAACTGACAGCCTAAAAGTCTTTTAAAAAAAAAAAAAAAGTCATGAGACAGCGAAAGAACACCTGCTTTTTGAAGTGGACTCTGTGACAAAGGAGAAGCAAGTTTTCCACATGCGGTCATCAGAAGCTTTTAAATTTATTTTGGGAAGGGACCACAACAATTTTATTTGACTGAAGTTCTACTGGTACAAAAGTAAACTATATTACATTTTATTGGTTTAAAAGAGGCTCATGACAAACTTCCTCTACTAGCATAATGGGTTATAAAGATTATTATAACATAAGTCTTATCTGATTAAATTCCTAACTGTTGTTCTTAGCCTTTCATTCTGGGAAAATATTTAGTGTTTATAATTATCTATTAACTTAAACGGATAAAAACTATTTCAATATTCGTTTTTACTGTATTTTCTAGCAAAGCAGAGGAAAGACTTGCATTACTAGCTCCTATTTTCAGGCATTTATAATTCTGAAAAGTTTCCTCTCTGGGATGACATTTGTCGTGCTTGTTTATAAACAGAAAAAGGGGCAGAAGAAGAGAGATTTAAGAAGGTCAAAAGCTTTGTTTTCCAGAGAAACCTTAAGAGAAGCATATTTGCTTCTAGGCAAAGTTAAATACAAAATTAATGTAAAATCTTAAATTAAATCATTTTTCATTGGGAACTAGTCTTCTTGATACAATAATCAGAAAAAAACACTTAGAGTGATTCTTTTTTTTTTTTAAATCACTAATAGTGTTGGCATAAGGCTATTTTATAATGAAAATACAACTGATATATTGCTATTTCTTGGAAGGCTGCAGCATTCTGCTTAAATCAGGAAATGTACAGTAATACCCTAGCACAATACACATCTTGTCATGTTTTGTTGCTTAAAGTGAAGTTCTCTCTAAAACGTGAGACTAGAAATAGTGGAGTTCCAAGTTTATACTTAGTAACTTCTATGCTTTAAAGATAAGTTAAGCATTACCTGTCAATAATCCAGTACAGTAGCCGTTTTTAGTGTTTTTTGTTAGCAACTCAGTAACTAAGTTCCTTCAGAATACTTGGATGTGCGAACTGTGCCTGGTGATTTTTACAGCTTTTAATTTAACAATTTGTTCCAGCATCAACTCTTCTGGCAGCAATCTTTGATAATACCTCATCTATATTACCGAAAGAGAGTAGATATCTCCTTCATCTTCTCTGCCATCAAGAATGATGCTGAGAAGCTAAATAAATGATTTCTGTGAAATTTGTTTATCTTCATTATTTGCTCCCTTTAATTCCTGGTGATCCCACACACTCAATTTTTTTCCAGGCTTTCTGGTGATTAATTTTAAAAATTTCTTGTTTTTATACCTTAGCTATTTGCTCTTCAAATTTTACCTTAGACCTCCTAATTTCTGTCTTTAACATTGCCTGCTAGTTTATGCTCCTTTTTATTAGTTTCACTACAATTAGATTTCCAAATTCTGAAAGATTTTGGCTGAGTTTGAGTAACCTCTTGAACATTGTAATTTACCCATACTGGTTTACTTCTTGCTTTTTTGCTTCCTTTTTGTTCAGAGGCATGCATGTATGTATTCTCAGAGTATTGTTTCCTTATATAGCAAACATCCGTGCCAAATCTAAGGCATTTGTTTTCTTTACTTTTGACTCCATGGCCTTTTTGACTAGATTCCTTATTTTATTGAAGTCTCCCTTTTTAAACTTATCTTTCTTCTTCCTAGTCAGTGACATGTAAATTTCACTACTTTATGGTCACTATTATTTAGGGGCTCAGCTATTGTTATTTCAAGCACCTCAAAAACTTACAATAAGATTTTCAAATTAATCCTCAAACTCAAAATATACAGTTTATAGAGAACTTTATTAACCCTGTTAGAATGGAAACTCTGGAGCAACCTGGATTATGGTGGAGAAACTGTGCCACCATAACAAATTTTATTTTAGCTCTGTGTGACCTCAGTTGCCACTCCATCCAGGACCTCTCTAGTGGCTGTAAGAGTTTCTATTGAAATTATTTCATTGTTAAGTTTAAATATATAGTCTAAAATTATAAAGAAAGTCACCTGAATGACCAGATATAGGACCACATGACAGTCTGCTGAAAGACAGCCTGACATAATAGTGTTGAAACCCTAATTATATAAATTGTTCTACATGTGAAGACTCCGATGCTGCACCTAAAGCAGTTTGCAGGGTCAGGGCCTAATAGCGTCAATTGCTCTCATTTGTCTCAATGGTTGAAAAATCTGAAGCCTAATGATGATCGGTAAGGCTACGATTTAGTCACGGAGGTCACGGCAGTCACGGATTCTGTGACTTTACTGGACCTCTGTGACTGCTTCAGCTGAAGCAAGGGCTGGAGCCAGGGATATGCTCTGCACATAACCCCGTGGCTTGCAGTGGGGGCCGCCTCTAGGGCCGTGCGCCCCCACCCCGCGGCCATGTACTCCTACCCTGTGGCTGTGCATTTCTGCCAGGAAACTTGTACAGTTAATTTCAGTAAAAGTCACAGACAGGTCATGGGCTCCGTGAATTTTTGTTTGTTGTCCGTGACCTGTCCGTGATTTTTACTAAAAATGACAAAATCTTAGCCTTAATGATCGGGGGTGAAAGAGGAGAAGCCACCAAAAGGGGCAAGGAAAGTGAGATATAAGCAGTGTTCTACCACTCTTCTCCCCGCACACACCCCCCCACACCCAAAACACACTTCACTGCCTATAGCCACTGAAGACCTAAAATTGAAGATTTTTTTAGACAAATCTAATTTATTTTCACTACTTATGTTGTATTTGGAACTTGATTCATTATGGTTAGATTCAGTTTCACGTTTATGACTTTGGGGGTTGTTGTTTTTTTCCTTAGGTAAGTGTGTTGAAGATACATAGACATAAGTGTTTCTTACTCTAGCCCAGTACTGAAATTTTGGGAATAGAAGTTGATTGTTGGTGATCGTTAGCACCAGTTAAAAAAAAAATCATCAAAAAGATGATCCGCTTTGTGCTCATTTTGCAGTTACAAGGAAAAAGAAACAGTGAGCTGCATTTAGACTTCAGGTCATACTTTGGTACCTCTGAATTACTCCTTAGAAATTAACAATGCTTGGAAACGAAATATTGAAAGCCTGCAAGATATTTTAAAGGAAGCTTGGGCAAATATTGTACTCTGTAGCCAGCATGTTTCAAGGAAACAGAGAAGCAGTGGTCACTGAACATGCCTAACGTTTAAAATAATGGCACCTTCTGGCAATTCCCTATTATACCCTCTTTGTTAATAAGCAGTAAAGCTCCCCTTCCTACACCACTCCAAACCAGTAACTTTTCTTAAGTTTACTTCAAACAGTCTATTTTACCCTCAAAATCCTGAGCATTCAGAAATCAAACCCATAGGATAGGTGCTCACTCTTCATTAACATTATTCCTTCATATACAACCCATCTGTAGAGGTCTCAGAGGGATAAATATTGCCTAATTCAATATTTTTGGCTGCCGTCCCCCAGTCTCCAGACCTAACCAAACCTGGTTCAATCATTTTTCTCATAATTATTCAAGAGCTGGAATAAGTGTAAAGTGGGCTATATTTGAAGCTCCCTGCTAATCAGATAGAGGAACAAATGAAAGTGCAATACCAAAAAACCACAAAGTCTCTCTTCCCACCCCATACATTGTACTCCTGCCATCTTTGTTCATTCTGGATGCATTCTAAAGTCAGAATTGCCTGATTTTGCCTCGGTTGTGAGTGAAGTTGGATGAAAGTTATGGGAGATAAGAATCATAGAATATTAGGGTTTGAAGAGACCTCAGGAGGTCATCTAGTCCAATCCCCTGCTCAAAGCAGGACCAACACCAACTAAATCATCCCAGCCAGGGCTTTGTCATGCCGGGCCTTAAAAACCTCTAAGGATGGAGATTCCACCACCTCCCTAGAGTAACCCATTCCAGTGCTTCACCACCCTCCTAGTGAAACAGTGTTTCCTAATATCCAACCTAGACCTCCCCCACTGCAACTTGAGACCATTGTTTCTTGTTCTGTCATCTGCCACCACTGAGAACAGCCTAGCTCCATCCTCTTTGAAACCCCCCTTCAGGTAGTTGAAGGCTGCTATCAAATCCCCCCTCACTCTTCTCTTCTGCAGATTAAATAACCCCAGTTCCCTCAGCCTCTCCTCGTAAGGTATGTGCCCCAGCCCCCTAATCCTTTTCGTTGCCCTCCACTGGACTCTCTCCAATTTGTCCACATCCCTTCTGTAGAGGGGGGACTAAAACTAGACACAATACTCCAGGTGTGGCCTCACCAGTGCCAACTAAAGGGGAATAATCACTTCCCTCGATCTGCTGGCAATGTTCCTACTAATACAGCCCAATATGCCGTTGGCCTTCTTGGCAACAAGGACGCAGTGCTGACTCATATCCAGCTTCTCGTCCACTGTAATCCCCAGGTCCTTTTCAGCAGAATTGCTGCTTAGCCAGTAGTCAGCCGGATGCCAGTAGTCAGACATTTCTTACCTTCATGTGACTCCCTTGCCTGTCCCATCGCATTTTGTTCCACTCATTTTCTGTCTGACTGGGAGAAGCAAAGCTCTGCACTGTAAGCCACAGCAAAAAGTTTGTAACTGGAATACATTTTTCAAGCTTAGCATTTAACCTGGAAGGGAAAAATTAAAAAAATAAGAAAACAAGCATTTGTTTTCTGATGCAGTTTTAATTATGTGGACAAAAAAGGAATTTTACAAATGTAATGGAGAAATAAATTACTTTTTTAAAAAGTATACATATGTATGGATACAGAGAAGGAGCTCTCCCTAATAACCTTTAGTCTAGTAGTTAGGCTACTCATCCAGGATGTAGAAGACCCCAGTTCAATTAGCCCCTCTGCCTGATGAGAAGGAATTTGAACAGAAGTTTCCCAAGAGTGTCCTAACCACCAGATTATTGTGTGATCCTCACTCTCACCCAATATTTGTTAAATTTATTCCACTTTAATTAAATTATTAGAGACCCACATCAGAATATCCTATAGTCCAATAGTTAAAGATCACCTGAGATGGAGAACCCCTGTTCTGATCCCTTCTCATCATGCAGAGAAGGGAATTTAACCTGGATCTGCCGCTTCCCATGTGAGCACCCTAACGCCTCAGCTGAAAATTATGAGGGAGCAGCCCTGCTGCTCCTATGCCAGCTGTTTTGTGTGGAGTTAAGCAGCCTCTGAGCATGCCCATTTGAACACGTCCCACAGGCAAGATAGATGGGGGGAAACACCTATCTTCCCCTGGTTTGAGGATCCCACCAGGACTTAGGTGTGAGATAGGCATCAGGACGCCGAGAGTGAGACAGCAGTGGGTATGCCCACAAGCAGAAGCTTAGCTGCCTAAGGACTGCCTCTGCTCACAGGAGTAGCAGGTTGGTAGTCATAATGGGCCTAGCTTCTGAGGTGTGCAGAGCACTTATTTGATAGGTACTTCATAAGAATGCATCCAGTGTTAAACATTGACAAGAGATTGTCTGAGATCAGCTTTGCAGTTTGTTACATACCAAGACAGAAGGTTAAATAATGACCTACTTGCCAGGGGCAGTACTTAGCTTAAATCTTAATATATCCGTTCACATAAACTGAACAATACAGTAGTATAAAACATAAAATTTCTGAGACTGGTACGGGGACATTTGGTGCTTTCACAGAATATGAAATTGAACTATGCCTTTCATAATGACCATAACCCAAGACAGATGTGAACTTCAGATTAAAAGAGTTTATCACATATGTGACCATAGGTGTCACATGAGCATATCGATTTCACCCTTGCCTCTCTCTACTACCAACACTTTCCTGTGATATCATTGCCTCCTGCTGTATGGACTTTATTTTCTAAGACACCATGCCCATGTATGGCACTATATAACTAACACAAATGCTTAACGTGGCCAGCCATTTCATTATTGAAAAAAATAGAACTATTGATCTCCAGTGTTTAAAGTGAGAACTACACACACAAAGTCTTGCTGTATTTCACTTCCTCCCACAAAACCCGAGTCTTGTCTTCTAGAACTAATCTCTGCTCTAATAAAAGAAAATAAAAGCCATAAGTCACTTACACCTATGCATTTCATTCTGAATTATCTTCAATGCCTACAGCTTAGTGTCAGGACTTCACTGATGGAGCTCCTTCGGATCTAAGCAACTCCCAGTCAGACCCCCTGTTTAGGCAATTCCCATTCATCCTAGCTGAGGCTCTTTGCTGGAAGGCAAACAGAAGGAAGCTCCTTTTGTGCCTCTTACGGCCCCAGGAGCCCAGGCTCCAGCACTGTCAGGACAGTGTATTTCACTAGCACTAAACTCACTCAAAAAAATAAAAATAAATCAAATAGCAGCTACCTCTAGTGCAATGAAAATGACCCTGGGGTCCTTCAGGAAAGGAGAGACAGATTCGTGCACAAACTTCGCAAGGGCAGGAGACAAATTCAATCCCCTGTAAAAAGCTGCTGAAGAGCGGAGACCAAAAGCTGCCCCAAGGATATGTAATGGTGGCCTGTGCGTGTGAAACGCTGCCATACCCTCTTCACTCCCACCTCCCCCCAGGCCCCAGCAGCTAACACAGGGAAGAGCTGCACTAAGGATGGGAAGGTGAAGAGGAGGAGGGCCAAGGCCAGCGGCGTGGCGGGAAGCGGGGCGTCCGCGGAGAAGACGGGGGTGGCGGCGGGGGACCTGAGGCGAGGCCGGCGGCGGGAAACGGGGGGGGGGGGGCGGCGCGGCCGGTTGGGAGGGACGCAGGACTGGGCGTGAGGCGAAGGAACAGTCTGAGGCAGGGTACGGGGCTTAGCGCGCCCGACAGCAGGGCCACAACCTCGCACCTCTCCGCCTCGCTTACCTGAGCGCCGACGAACCTCCTTGTACGGCCACCGTCCACTGCCAACCCGGCCTCTAGCCCTGCCCTACTTCTCTCCCATTGGCGCGAACTGTTGCCATGGGGATAGCTCCCACCCGCCACTCCTGGGTCGTATCGGCTATGGCTGCAGGTTTCATTTCCGGTGCGCACACCGGAAGCGGATTGCAGAGGCTCTTGGGAGTTGTAGTTTCGGCTGTCGCGGACCGGCGCTAGAGAGTTGTGAGGAGGTCGGTGTCGGGGACCTGGGACCTGCATCTCTCCATCCGTGGGAGGCTCCGAGCCGCCGTGTGCGTCGCGGGCGGCTGGCGGCATCTGCGTGTGTGCGCGGCGCGGGCAGGAGGGGCTCCGCGCCGGGGAGCCGGTGCGGGGGGGGGCGGAGCGGGGAGCCGGTGCGTTGTGCCGAAGGGGAGGCTCGGCGCCTCTGGGCGCGGCGGGGATGGGGCGGCCCCGTGTGCGGCGGGGAGGCGCTGAGCCTGCAGGCGGGGGCGAGGTGTGTGTGTTGTGGGGATGGGGGGTGTTGGCTTCTTGGCGTGCGATGGGGGGGCCAAGGGGAATCGGTGGGAGGCGTCGGGGTGTCTGCGCATGGGGATGGGGGGCAAGGGGAGCCGGGGGGGGAAGGTGTCTGAGCCTCGGGATGGGGGGGCAAGGGGAGCTGGGAGTGGGGGAGATGGGGTAAGGGGAGCCAGTGTGAGGTGTGGGGGTGTCTGAGTCCCCGTATGGGGGGGGCAAGGGGAGCTGGGGTGACGGGGGGTGTCTGAGCCTCTGTATGGGGGGTAAGGGGAGCCGCGATGATATGGGGGGGGAGTGCATCTGAGCCTCCGTATAGTGGGGGAAGGGGAGCCAGGGTGACAAGGGTGTGTGTGTCTGAGCCTCCATATAGCGGGGATAAGGGGAGCTGGGGTGATGTGGGGGTGCCTGAGCTTCTGTATCGGGGGGCAAGGGGAGCTGGAGTGGGATTGGGTGGGGGAAGGGGAGCTTGTGTGAGATTGGGAAGCTTTCAGAGATGTGGATTTTAACAGCTGAGTTCCAGAGGCAGCTGTTCACTTCTGGGAATCTCCAGAGGAGAGCCCTGGTTTGATAGAGCTGGGGAAGTTTGTCAAGCCTGGTGTCTCCTTCTTAGTGCTAACAGCTGCAGGGGGAATAATGTTGTGGGGAATGGATGAGGTGAGAAGGTTCCAAGATGGGTGTCTGGAATTGGAAGCAAAACTGGCAAACAAAGCTGCCAGCTGATTCCTTTTTCCTGCAACCCCACTGGTCCTCAGCCCTGCTGTAGAGCCTAGTTCCTTGACTCCACATGCAGCCCATCTGCCTAGTGCTATGTCTCTGGGCTCCCCATTGGGCCCACAGACCTGGATTTTGCAGTGGGACTGGGCTGGGTGTGCAGCAGGTGCCAGGGACCTTTGGGAATTCCTTCTGCCAATGCTATCCCAAGCTGCCTACCAGCATCAGTGACCCTCCACAGCCTCACTAAACTTAGCAGCAGAAATCCCAAGAAGGCAGTGATGGAGAACAGAAATCTTCTCTAAAGAACCAGTGCTCCATCAGCCTCTGTGGTAGAAATTAAAAACAGTTCTTTGAGCATTGCCTGCATGGATCCCTGTTTTAGGTGAGGAGCAAGCCTTGGGAATTTTGGAATAGCAATGTCGGAGAGGCCGGGGGGGGGGGGGGGGGCCGGCATGAACCCCCTGCCAGTGTCCTTGTGACCTCCCCTACACTCAACGATATACAAAGGGATGTGAATGTGGCTTAGTTTTTTCTGACTGCTATAGGCAGTGAGCAAGAGCTCTGTGGTGTAGGTTGCTTCCTTGTGTGGCCTGTTTTGGGGAAACAGCTTTTTCTATATATATAAATATAGATTTATTTATAGCTAGGAATAGTTACTGGAGATGGCCAAAAATCCTAATGCTCTGTTGAGCATTATGTTTCTGGGCTGCTCTCATGTTGTTGAGGGCCTATCTAAAAATTACTAAAGTCAAGTTTGCTGGCTTCTATCTGTGTCCCTGCTGTAATTGTATTAAGTCTGTCATCAGCTAACATATTTGGTTCCTGTTCTTCTTCAGTGTGAGCATGTCTCATTCTGCTTAGTCAGGTTCTAATGCTGGGCCTGGAAATGCTTCAGCACCCAGAAACTTGGCTTGGTCATCTTATGTTGTTGATTCTAAATGTCCCATTGAACTGCTTGTTAGAAGTCCCATAGCTTCATGGTTCCATTCTCCCTAAACCCAGTGTCATGTCAAAAAGAGATACAAACTCCCACCTCTAGCTCAGCATCAAGTCTTAACAGCAAACTTCTTGAGTCTTTGAAACACTCCATCTCTCATTATCATTCTTTTCCTTCAGCAGCAAAGATGAAAAGAAGCCATGAGGCCACCATAATTGCGGGTCTTCCTTGGTATCAGTGTCTTCAGCAATGTCTGGTGGCAGCATTGAGTGTCTTGGGATCTTACATCTTGGTTTTGGGTGCTGTGGTATCATTGATGGTTTCTGGTTCGAGATCCTCTGTGTTAGGGATCTTGGCATTGGACCCTCCAGTTCTGGTGCTGAATCTAGCTGATGAACGTTGGTTCCAGGTGCCTCAATGCTGAGTACATCTATCCAGGCTGTTGCCTCTGTGCTGCTCTTAGATACCCAGCTGCTGGGTGGCTAGATCCAGGCTGTGACTGCTCCCAAAGCTTTCTATGTCATTCAGAGGAAACTTAGCCCAATGGAGGGAACACTGGACTATGAGCTCTGGCTCTGACATGCTATGTAACCTTGAGAAAATCACTTAACCTCTCCATCTGTGTCCTTGTTCGCCTCCCACCCTTAATCTTTCTTATCTGTTTAGACAGTCCCTGCCCCAAAGGGCTTACAGTCTATTACTATGTGTTTGACCAGTGTCTGGCATAATGGGGGGGGTGCAGGCATCTCATTTGGGGATCTCTAAGTGCTACTGTAATACAAATAATGAATAATTACTTGACATTGGTGGTGTTCGTGAACTGAGCTAATCTGTTGCTGAATCTCTTTGGATCTCTGTGTTCGCTGGCTCTGGTATCTCCTTCCTTGGTGCTGAATAGTGACGCATCCCCTCTTTCTCCTTTCCATGTTTCCTCTGTGCACTGTCCTGGTGGACTTGGTCTTCAGAGCCAGGAACTATCAGAGTCAACCTTACTGTCATCATTGATGAGGTCATAGATCCACTCTTGAATCTCCTGATTTCAGGATTCTTCTGACCGTCCTAGTTAAGATGAGGCCTCTCTGGTTCTCTCTGAATTCATGGTCCTCCTGGAATGAATCTCACCTATTCTATACATCAAAGGCACGTTAGCCCTATTGGGCTACGTAGGTTCAATTTCTTGTATTACTTACATGAGACGTCATCGTGCAAGATCTTTCACTGAAGATTTAGTCTACATGCTAGCATTTAATCTACTGATGTCTCAATCTTTGTCATATTTAAAGCAATGGAAGGAAGAAGATGCCACGGATATGCCTGTTCCAAGATGTCCTCATCAAAGCCATATGCTTCTGTGACACCATTAGCGGTCACTCCCTAATGACTTTAAAGTTTTCAAGAGCTGGCTATTTTGTATCATATTGGGATAAAATGAGAGGTCAGTCCATTCCCACTCATAGATTGTCAAAGTAGATTAGACTCAACATCCACACTTGCCATGAATTAATAGAGATACCAATATCAGCAGACATGAAGGCATTTTGTACCAAGTCTATGATGATCATTACTCCAAGTCTCAGGAATGTTCATCCCCAGAGAGGCATACTAAACTGCTACCAACTAGAGTTCCATCCATGAACGATGTTGTGATAGTCATGCTGAATTACTACCAGGACTTCGCTTGTAGGTTGGATCATCCAATTTGGAGCATCCTGGAATCCTTAGATGAGCAAGATTCTCCAGCTTTATCTCTTTGGGTCTGGGGACTGCTTGTTAATCACCTACAGTGGGTTTTCATGCAGGCAACGCTGAAAGAAATATGTAAATATTTTTCTATAGCAATTGTTACTGTTGTTCTTTGAGGATGACAGTGTGGATCCATCCAAGCAATCTGCCGTTATGTATCATTGGGCTAGGAGGGAGTCCAACCTCAACAAGTACTGCTATTGAAAATACCACGTTCGTGCCCACTGTACACTCATCAGTCACCTACAGTATGGATCCATGCAGGCAATCCTCTTGAGGGATCATGTTTGTCTATTTCACTATTTTTGAAAAAGACCATTAAAAATACAAAGTTATTTGGCTTCTTCACCACAAAAAATGGTTAATTACTATAGCAAAGTGTCAACTTCTTATCACCAAAATCAGTAGGTCTGGCTCTGCATGCACAGAGGGAGCAGATCTGTTGAGTATAAGAAAGGTGCCATTTTCACACAGTCACTTTTCAGAATAGAAAAGTGTTCTTGCACTTAGGCTGTTCTTGTACCACTGGAATCAATAGGATTTTTGCTATTGATTTCAGTGGGAGCCCTTTGAAAGCCTAGTAATAATAGTATCATCTGAATGGGAACACCCACAAATCTGCTTCAAATCTGTTATGAAATCTTTGTTACTCTAATTCCAAGAATGCTCTAAAACCGAACTAGTGGGCATGGGTAATAGATTATTTCCAAAATTATGTTTTGTTGCCCTTGCGTTTCTCTTTCCCCTATCAGATGTCATTAGTCCCACATTGAGGACAGTGCATTTTAAAATAAATAGCTAGCTTAACTTCTTAACTTGAGTTGGGCAAAAAACAACTGAAACATCAAACAAATGCAGGCCTCTTCAGTGTGCCTTATAACTGGGAAAATACATTAACCAATGTATGTCAGTCTTAAGAAAAAAAATGTGTGTTGAGGGCGTGGGAGAAATCTCAAGAGCAGCCTATCAATATATTGTATTTCATCTCAGTGGGACTTGCTATGGCTAGAATGTGAATGCCTAGAAATCAGTAGCACCTTTCATCCTGCAAATTTCCAAAGTCTTTACAAACTTGAACTGATATTTAGAGGGATCACTTCCCCCACCTCTAGATATAGCATAGCAGCTATTTAACAGAGTGCAACAACTTTATTCAGCAATTTAAGACCTCAAATAATAGATACTATAGCCAAGCAGAATGCAGTCATTCAAACTGGAATCTGATCAGAATTCAGCTGTATTCCTCACCTAAAAGATAGTTAATATCAGAAAAGCTAGTGGAGGTTTAGACATTTCAGAGAGGAATATAAATTCTAACTTCCTGCCTCTTCACCCTCTTGCTTTCCTAGGAATCAGATCTTTTCACTTTGACAGAGATGTTCTCGCTGAATTCATGTAGAAAAGGTAAGGACTTGGTTGGTTTGGGGAACTCTCTCATCTCTCACCATTATTTTTTTCTTGACTGATCAGCTATAGCACTAGATCTCTGGACAAAGACATCCAGTTCATAAATAATTTTACCATCCTTTTCTATACTGGATGATATGACAGGTGTGCCATACTGCCTGGCAATGTGACTTGATATCTCATTCATTTAAGTGTTTGTGCCACCAATACATGTTTAAATGTGCTGAAAAGGAAGGATGTGTGAGAAAATTAGTGGCCACATTGACAGTTGTTATGTGTCACTCTTTTTATAGAGTCATAGATATTAAGGTCAGAAGGGACCATTATCATCATCTAGTCTGACCTCCTGCACAATGCAGGCCACAGAATCTCACCCACCCAGTCCTGCGATAAACCTCCCACCTACGTCTGAGCCATTGAAGTCCTCAAAGCATGGTTTAAAGACTTCAAGGTGCAGAGAATCCTCCAGCAAGTGACCTGTGCCCCATGCTACAGAGGAAGGCGAAAAACCTCCAGGGCCTCTTCCAATCTGCCCTGGAGGAAAATTCCTTCCTTTTTAACTGCAAGGAGAGCCTCACATCCAAGGGTAGAATTTGTCCCCACTCGTAAAAGTGTAAATGTTTCCAAACCATAATTGTTTGATATCTAGTACTTATGCAGCATGTAAATCACTTTTCAGCTAGGGAAGCTGTCTGAACAAGTGTTAATGTCACAAGTATCTGTACTTACATTAAGTAGTACAGTAAGAGAGTCATTCCATGCAGAAGCTGGAGATGGAAAAGAACTACTGTGTCATCCAGTCCATCTCCCTGACAATGCAGGTTTGTTCCCTATAGTGCATTACTTAGCTCTTCATCCAGTTTAGTTCTAATTAGTTTGAATTTTCCCTTTTAATTTCATCCTCCTACTCTTAGTTGTATCCCTTTGTACTAGTTCAATAAGTCTCTCTCCTTCGTGTTTACATAATTCAAATATGTCAACTGTTATCATGTCCCTTTTTGTCATCGCTCAGCCAAGCTCTTGATTTAGCTCTTTTTAGTCTTCCATCATAAGTCAAGTCCCTCCAGCCACTGGTCATTGTTGTTGCTTTTTCTGAATGTCCTTCAGTAACTCTATCTTAAAATGAGCTGCTCAGAACTGAATCCAGTATGCCTGGTATGGTTGCACCAGAAATGTACAGCGAGGGTCTATTATCTCCCTGCTCTGGGAAGTAATGCCTCTGATTCACTGCTTGGGTGACATAACGTTTCATTAGCCATTCTCAATGTCAAGCTAAAAATTTAGGTCATCAATAGTCATGGATCCTATCATTTAAAAAATTAATGATATTTGACATTTGTATTTCAGTGGAAAAACTTAAGATGCCAAGTAAAAATCTGGGCAGGATGGGAGGCTGAAGGAGAGCAGCAACTCATGAGGGCTAGTGGTTTGTCATGGCTGGACTGGGGGTAGGGACTTCATGGATTCTGTGACACGACTAGTTTTTTGAGGAAAGTCTTGAAGCTAGCATATCTGGATAAGAATCTTCTGTACAATGCTGCTGCTGCTGCCATCCCCTTTGCAAAGGCTCATGTAGGGGAGAAGAAGGGTCAGCCGCGGCTCACTGCTGTGAGTCTGAACTGGCATGCAGCGGGCGAGTGGTATTAAACTATAAGTTAAATGCTGTTAAACGCTTTTCATTGCAAAATAAAGGATATTTTGGTTGAAATAATGTAATCTGTGACTTCTGGCATTTTTTCCATAAATTGATTCTTGCCTTTTTTCTGTGACCAGACTTCAACTTATTGTCTAATTTACCGTGACAAACCACTAGCCCTACTACTTATATCTAATTTGCTGAATACTCTCACCTTTTCTTTTTTTTGCATCACTGTTTCTTCCTCCCATTGAATGTGTGTTTTCCATAGTCTTCCCGAGATGTACAGCTATATTTTTCCATTGTTGTATTCTCCACCAATGGATCTCATCTCTTTAGGGCTTTCTCTATTATTTCTGCATTCACTGGTATGCATAACTCAAAACAACTTAATATAATCTGTGATTTTCCTTAATGCAATCGTTCTCAACCAGAGGTCCGAGGCCCCCTGGGGGGCTGCAAGCAGATTTCAGGGAGGCTGCCATGCAGGGCCAGCATTAGACTCGCTGCGGCCCAGGGCAGAAGGCTGAAGCCCTGCCGTATGGGGTTGAAGCCCGGGCCCTGAGCCCTGCCACCCGGGGTTGAAGCCTGAACATTGTAGCTGCATGGGGGCCCCTGTGGCATGAGGCCTCAGGCAACTACCCCCTAACGCCGGCCCTGGCTTTTATATGCAGAAAATCCATTATTGTGGCACAGGTGGGTGGTGGCGTTTTTATAGCATGTTGAGGGGGCTTCAGAAAGAAAAAGGTTGAGAACATCTGCTTTAATGGACATCTTACTCCTTCAAGATCACAATGAAGATGTTAAATAAACTGGATACATTGGCATTTAACATTAATCCCTTCTACACACACACTTTTTATTTCCCCCAGAAGTTTTACTTCTGCTTAACTATTTCTATCCAAACCAATTTGAAATAATTTTTCAAAATAGAGTTCATGGGGTTTAGTATCAAAGCATTTGCATCTACTGAATTTCCTTAATTTGGGCAACTTGTCCGGCAAGATTTGTTCTATAGGAACCAATGCCATGTATTGCTTATGGTTGTCATCCTCCAGTCATACTTTTCTCAATATTTGTTTAATTATTATATTGGGGATAGAAGTTAGACTTATGGGGCAATAAACTGCTAGGATCATTTCAATTTTCTTTTTTGAAAATCTGTACTGCATTTTTTCCAGTGCCTCTCTGATTGCCTGATTTTTTCAGAAATATTTGTCATTGGTACAGTAAGTTAGTTAATTTGCTTAATACCCTAAGATGCACATCCTCTGAGACAAGTGATTTAGTGTGTGTTCAGATCTTTCAAGTACACCTTTATCTGTTCTTTGTTAAAAGTCTTTTATACGGGGTTTTCCTAACTTAACTGTTCGGACATCTTTTAAAAATCTGCCCTCTGCATGAAAAATGTAGAAGTTAAATTTCTTATTTTATCTCTCTCCTGACATTAGTTGTTTTCTCTCCTGATATTTGTTGAAAGCCTTATTCCTCTTAATGATTTTTTACACATTTTAAACAATGTAAAATCTTGCTTTACAAGCAAAGTATTTACTGATTAATAAATGACATTTAAACTAACATATAAATAGAACTCACTACTGTAAAGAGGCACTCTCAATTTAATTGTAGCCCAAAGTGCATACGTTATAAATAGACTTCATAAAATTTAAGGTGTATGTGAATATTTTGACCATTTAAAAAAAGAATTCTGATGGGGGGGTGGGGGAATTAAAGCATCCCTGCGGTGGTAGGGGAGTTGACATCCACATGTTACAGTATTAAGAACTTTATGCTCAAAACATTTAATTGTTAAAACTGACCAAATCTAATTTTTTCAAGGTGAGAAAAATGCAAACAGTGAACAATATAAATAAGTATTTTTTTTTAATTCTCAAATGTTAGTATCTAAAGTGTTAGTCAAATAATGAAGTTTGATTGCAACTGAGACACTGGAAACTTGAAGTATAGTCAGTATGTATCTTTTTTTTAAATTACTTTCAGGTACTAAACCTGCTCCTGAACTTTCCCTGCTGATTGGTATAGTTCTTGAAGTCAGATCTTCCTGTTTGCTTGCTTGTTTTTTGTTTGTTTGTTTGGTTGTTTTTTAAATGTGGTCTCATTACTATGTGAAAAAAATGGAGAGAATATAACTCAGCTACGTTGGCGAAATGGTGAAAATATACACAAGGTGCTAGCAAATGCATTTTTGTGTTCTACTCTCCAAATTGTAATAGTTTAAAAAAAACCCAGAAGTTATATTTTTTAAGTGCCCTTTAACATTGTATTTAAAAGAGCAGGGGAGTAGAAGTCGGAATATCTGGGGACCATTCGCAGCACTGCACTAACTTCTTCTGGTTTATGAGCAAGTGAATCATAAACATCTCTGTGGGTCAGTTTCCTCATTTGTAAAAATTGTGTAATGCTAACCTACCGTAAGGGGCTGTTGCGAGGCTCAGATAGTATTCAGAAAGTGCCTCACCTCAAAGCTATATCTTACATGTATTAATAAGCGTAATTTCTCTTATGTTGCTTCTGGTTGATATGCATGTGATCCAGAGATAATACAAAGAGTAGATTTGCTACCTAGGGCCACTCAAGGGGGAGCAGCAGGCTAAATGATATTTATACAATGTCAGATGTAAATATGACGATACTTTAAAAATAAAAAGGGGTGGGGGAAAGGGTCCTACTATTTAAATTACTGGCATACTTGGCCTAGAGCTTGAAGTTCTTTGTTTAACTTCAGAACAGATATGGGCAGGACTAGTACACGCTTCCCCCATTCTGCCCTTTCCCTCAACTTTGACGTGGCGAGACCCCCTGTACCAGGGAGAGGGATCCCTTGCTTTCTAGCCCTATTTACTTTCTTGGCCTTTTCAATGCAGCTCACTAGTGCAGGGGTGGATAGGGGAGGAGTGGACAGTATCCATTGCAAGAAGGCCACTGACCTACCCTTGAATGAGAATGGGTAAGTTACCATAAAACAGGGGCGGGGGAGCCTGGAGGAGCGAAAGGGGTGTCCGGTAAGGGGGGAGGCCTGGTCGGAGCATTGGGAGAGGCTGATAGCTATAGGGCAAGGGTGTGGAGGTAGGACAGCTCACCGCAGCTCCTGTGCTCAAGCTCCTCCTTGTCTGCAATGCTCCGGTCTTCTCGCTAGGGGCCGCTGCGTTCCGGTGGTTCCTCCTTGTGCAGGCGGCGCCCCCGTCGTTGTCCCTGCCCGGCCTGAAGCCGGTAGTAGGCGGTCTTGCAAGATGGCGGCGCCCAGGCGGCTCCTGCTGGCGCTGGTGAGTGGCGTTTCCGGGCCGCGGCGCTGCCGCCGCTACCGCCGGGCGGGGCTGGTGGAAGCGGGCGGCGCCACGCGGAGCCTGTGCGCGGGCGGCCCCCTGAGAGAGGCGGCGCCCGGAGCGGAGCCGGAGCCGGGAGCGGACGGAGCGGGAGAAGCCGGCGCAATGGTGAAGGGTGAGCTGAAGCCTCTTCCCTCCGCATGGGCCGGCGGATCTTCCTCCAGGCGGGGGTGGCAGGGCGACAAAGGCAAAGGCCCCGCTTCCGCCATAGAGGGGCCGGGGGGGGGGCAGATTCCGTCCCCCAGGGAATTGGGGTGGGGGGAGAGCGAGGCCCCCTTTCCCCAGCGCTGGGGGCCGTGCGCGCGCGAGCGCCGCGCCCCCCCCCCCCCCCCCCTGCGCTCGCCGGCCGGCCGGCTTCTGCCCGCCTTGAGGGCGGGTAGGCCCCGGCGCCGGGCCCCGCACCCCGCACCGCGCGGCCCCGGCGCGGGAGCCCAGACCTCTCCCGGGAAGGGATGGGGTGGACGGGACAGGGCGCCCTCCGCCGTCTGAGGGGCTCGGGGCCCGGCGGCTGGAAAACAAGCGCAGGGGGGAGCTGGTGCTCCGTGTGCTCGGTGCAGAGAGACTCGCGGGGCCTCGGGTGACCCTGCCGGGCAGGGATTCCTGGCTGGAGTCTGGAGCACGGGAGACGAGCGGGTGAGTGGGCCGTCCCGTCCCTCTCCTACTGCTGCTTGCCCAGGTGAAGTGGCTGACGGCGGTGCTTTTTCCTAGGGCCCCTTCTCTTCTCCCAGCGTGGCCCCTACACGGGTGTGAAACTGCTGGTGCTGATCAGCAACGAGTCCTGGGCCTGGCTACTTGGATAACTGTGGAGCAGCTGCATGTTGGGGGGGGGGGGGGGTGGTTTCTGAAGCCTGCCTTTAATAACGATTAGGATGGGTCTGGGCTTCCTGAATGTGAATCTCTCAGTATTATGAACTTTCATTCTGTTCTCTGCCTCTGATTTACAAATAGGGTGGATTGGATGCTCAGGAGAGTGGTGAAGGGCTCCATATCCTTTTACCTCAAGGTCACTTGTTTTGTGGGCAGATGACTTCAGTCTGTAGAGCTGGCAGGCTGGCACCTTTGACCAGCTAATGTCTCTGTCCTAACCAAATGAAATGTAAAAAGTAAGCTGGATGTTAAAAGTTCCCATTTACCATAAATTCCTTTGTGTAACAACTTCCATAAATTACATATGGGAAGCTGTTTGTTAGAGCCTGTTGGGCATTCCTCTCTGCATATCATCCTTCAGCGTGTAGCAGACATTCACTTGAGTTACAGTTTGTTTCCCTCTTAATGTCCTTATCCTATTCAGGGCTGACTTAATTGTGCACTTAGAACCTCACACATTTTAAAAAGGCTTTTACACCTTTCAATTATCTAGTTAAACTCTCGCATACCCTTTTTAAAAAGGTTGTGTCTTTTTCAAGGATGTTTGCAAACATAGTAATAAGCCATGACCAGCTTACTACAGGCATGATATTAAGCTACTAGTGCATAGATGCTTTGTGAGGTATAATGCCAAAGGCTGAGAGCCTTCATCTACCCAAGAAGTGTCCTGGAAGGCTTATTGCTGTCATATGATGGTTTACCTGTACATTCAATTTTTTAAAAAATTTCCTGTGTGTTTTGGGCAGGGCCGGCTCCAGGCACCGGCGTTCCAAGCAGGTGCTTGGGGCCGCCCTCAGAAAGGGGCGGCAGAGTTTCCACGGCAGCGGCAATTCGGCAGCAGCTTCTCTCTCTCTCCTGCCGTCCGTGGCAGCAATTCGGCAGTGACAGTTTTTTTCACTGCTTGGGACAGCAAAACTGCTAGAGCTGGCCCTGGTTTTGGGTGGACTTCTTTCTGTGAGCTTCCGCTATGGAAATTAGTTCCTACTAAAAGGTTAAGAAAAAATAGTAGGAAAAACATTATATAAATACCTCTATCTCAAATATTTTAATTTTTTTAACTCTTCTTTGTCTCTAATTGGTCACTTACTTCCCTTTCCCCTCAAAAGCTCCGCTATCCTTTTGGTAGCAGTTTATGACCTAACAGCTTTCAACTCTTGCATATAAATTGGCCTGTTGAACAGCTACCAATTTGACCTGTTTTCCAGTGAAAATGTTAGAACTCAAATGATCCCCTCCCTTCCCCCACTCCAAACTGCTTCTGAAAGGGTAGTTTGACACACTGGGAGAGGAGACATTTTAAACTCATTTTTTCTCCTTTAGCACCTCATTTCCCTATAGACACCTACTGCCTATTTCATCCATCCCCAGATGCCCTGTCTTTCTGTTTCCCTTAATTTTTCCCAAGTGCCCATTAAACATAATAGGTATAGCAGTCTTTTTGTGTTTTAGTGAGATCTTGGCTGTGCACTGTTACGAGCTGGCATACTCTGTGACATCAAAAAGCCCAACTGGCCAACCAGAAAGCTGCTCGGGTGTTACAGGCAGACTTTGACAGTGATAACAGTGACTCAGATAAAGCTGGAGCAGATTGCTGGAGTCTTTTCATTCTCATTGCCTTGTATTGAGTTCTCCAGTGATAGACTCAGAGCATGTGAGGTTGTTTCAGGATGCTCACTGAAAGAATAAAAGGTATGCCTCATTCAACACGTAAGGTGTCTTTAAGGGCTCCCTGAAAGCCTGAGCTCCATCTCAGTGACTTTTACTTGAGCCCATAGGGAGCATGAAAGTCACTTTGAGGTATTTCTTATGGAGGCAGGTCCCAAGCCTTCCACTGTCAGACTGATATCTTCAGGCTCAATTTATTCTGGTACCTTGGTACTGACACCTGGTGAAACCACTACAGATACACCAGACCCTCGCTAGAACGCGGGATTTGGGATCCATGCATGGTACCGCATTATAGCGGGGACCACATTAAAATGAAGTGCAATTAAAATAATTAAATTTGGGATCCATGGCCGCATTATATGCGAATTCATGCTATATAGACGTGTGTTCTAGCGAGGGTCCGGTGTATTGAAAATGCATCTCTGATCTGAGATGTTTTCTGGGTCTGTTACTGAAATCCACATAAATTTTGTTTTGTACCAATAAGGAATCTTTTTCTTCCTCTCTGTAGCTGTACAGATTTGCCTCACTAGTTGTCGTTTGTGGTTCTCCACTTTGAGATGATCTACCCTAGTTCTGAGGGTTTTTGCTGTCATTCTTAGATTGTAAGCACTTTGGGGCAGGGTCTGCATGGTCTTTTACTTGTACTGTGCCTACCCTACAGGGTGATGCTGTATTATAAATATTTGTAATGGAGTCCAACCTGAGAACTCTGGTGTGCGGTCCTCTAGCAAGAAAAGTCCTACTGTAATTATCTACATGAGCGGGTGTTGG
Organism: Chelonia mydas; assembly: GCF_015237465.2. NCBI lineage: Eukaryota > Metazoa > Chordata > Testudines > Cheloniidae > Chelonia > Chelonia mydas. The sequence goes on from NC_057850.1 coordinate 258,956,997, forward strand.
AGGGCCACAAGCTTTTCATCCTTGCACATGTCTGATGCTTTGGGAGCATTCTCCATCAGGTTTCCTTAATTTTTATGGACCCTATGCATCTTGGTCTTCCTGCATATCTCTGTTGCTCATTTGCAGCTTCTTTCTGAGGAAGAGGATATGGTGGAAGGTATGAACAGTCAAGATCAACCTAACAGTCTTTTGTTATTCCCCACATGAGAATGTAGGCCATTCAGTCTCTCCACTTAACAATTTTTGGCGTTTCCTGGATTTGCTGGGGCTGATAGCACCTTAGGTGCTATGAATGGGATTTTCAAAAGCACTTGGTGTTGGCCTTACTCTGCTCCCATTGAAGTCAATGGTAAAATTCCCACTGTCTTCTAGAATTAGGCCAGTGCTGAGTGCTTTTTATAACCCACCTTGACTTGTCTGCTGTTCAAGAAGGGAAGAGTTTTTCTCTGTTTCTACAGATGTGGCCTACTAGGGACTAAAGACTAAAACCAGCCTCCATTTCATCCATCTTGGGGATGTCAGGTGCCAACTCTCTCAACTGGGTTTTGACTCCCTTTTAGCCCATCTGCAATCAGGGCCTCTAGTCTTGACAGTCACAGAGACTGGAGTGATATGTGACATCCGCTACATGGTCCCACTGCAGCAGTTAGCCAGCTGCAATCACAGAAAAGCTTCCTAACTGCTACATAACTGCTTTAAAATCACTGATGGGTACATGGCTGGAAATGTGGTGCACATGGCTTGAAATACTTGATGAGGATGTCACAAAGCTCAGTGATGATGCTGAACGCCTTCCTGGAGGCACAGAGAAAGATTGGTTGGCCTGGAAATGTTTAAATCACCCCTGAACAAGAGTTGGCAGGTCAAAAGTCAATATGCAGAAGTGGGGCTGTTCCAACAACCGAGACACATGACTGCAGCAAAACACAAATCATGGAACATTTGTTGGTCTGCTGGCTCCTGGAGGAACCATGCACCATGGAAGATCTCACCAGGGCTACAGACTGGGCCCAACACTGGAAAAGTCTATGATAGTGGTGGAAAGACAAGATAAGAAGTCACAGAGAGATACGTCATTCTGCTTTTGGATGAAGGTGCCAAGAAATTCAGTCTGCCAGGGAGGAAACCACACTCGCTGCAACTTGGGAATTCAGGTTTGCATCTTCAAATACTTCTGGTGATGCATGTCTTCTCCACATGAGTTTAGACCATATCAGTTCTGGGGTTGAAGATGTAGGATGATTATTTGGGTGACTCCTTGGGCACGGCACATTCTGTGGCAGTGTCAGTAGCTATGAGGCATACGTTGTTGCTCCGCTGGCTGTTCAGATCTTGATCTACAAGCCAAAATGGAGGATTTTGCCATTTGGAGGAACCATTCTCCTTTGCTCCCAGGTGGATTAAACACTGAAGTTGACTACAGATCCATCTCAAAATCTTTGGTGTCATTATATAAACACGTCTATTCTTCGTAGATGCCTGTGACAAGGTCCTCCTCATCCTTTGCTCCTTATCACGGATTTCCTCAAAGGAGTCCTGTTTCTCAAAGCAGAGGCAATCATAAACCTAAAATACACGTTCTTGCTGATGGCAGTCCATGTAACTCCTCATCATCATCTACAAAATGGGTTTAGTGGGGGTGATTGTGAATTGTTTCTCTCCTTTTTCCCCTAAGAATGGGATTACTGTAGACGGACTATTAGTTTGAGGATCCTTAGAAAAGGTTACCCCATGCCGCCTGTCAACCCTCCCCTCTCATCATGGACCCCTGTCATGGGACTCTGTTGAGTGAAGTAGCCTTATTCCTACTCAAAGTGAGAGAGGAGGTTCTTTTAGAAATATCAGGGATAGGGGTTTATTCACATTATTTTTTCCTAAGAAAAGGCACCATTGAAAATTGTAGCTAACAAAATTGAGCAAATACATCAGACAGTGATGTTAGCTTTCATTATCCCTTCCCTAATTATACATGATTGGTTTGAGGCATCCTTTTAGCTTGAAAGACCATTTTCTCTCCCTCTCTTCCCCTTCCCGCTCCACCCCCCCCCACTCAGTCCCCCCAAAATAAGAGCTTAACAGTACAGAGTACTCTGTATGTAGTTCTCTATGGTTCCAGGGGTCTTGACCAGGTAAGTACAGAAGTGGTAACCCATGTAAAACATAGAGGAATCCAGGTCTCTCCTTGCCTGGATTCTGAAAGCACAGCTCTACAAGAACCCAGTTGACCCTACGGACAGCGAGGGCACATTTCCTGTCTCTGGGTTGCAGGATAAACCTAGAAAATTAGATGGAGTCATGGGGATTGTTCTGGACTCTAGATCAGCATCTTTCTATATGCCAGAGGACAGAATCCAGGATATGGGAGGTCAGTGGTCTCCAAAAGCCTTTCCATATAATATAGTTTTTGTAGCTTCTTATACCTGTATGATACTATTTGCCAGGCTCTACGCAAAAGCCCTGCAGAGTTGGTTAAGGATAGTATATCTGCCATAGTACAACATACAGTCTGTCAGTGATCTCCCAGAAGATCCAGGAGAGAGTCTCTTCTGTGGCGAACAATGTTCAGATATGCCTGCAAATGATACTGTCTGGTCACTTCAGAGGCAACTCCTTCAATAAATATTTCTGCCTGTAGAGAAAATGCCTTTATCTATACGCCAGAGGTAGCAGCAAATCAGTTTCTTGACAGATGCTGTCCTCTTGGCTTGGAGTCAGGAGTTCCCATGTGTCTTCCCTCAATATCTGTGCTACCAAGAGCTCTCAGCAAAACTAAACAGCACAGAGTGTGAGTGAGATTAATAGCTCTGATTAGAACAGATCACTTCTTGTTCACAGATCGCCTAGGCTTTGTGTTGGTAGCTGAAAAGCTGGTTCTTTCTCTTGTTATCTGAAACCCCTGACTTTTAGCAACCAGGATTGGAACGTATTGACGAAATGTGACTGACCAGGGGAAATTCAGCAAATCTTTCTGGAGAGTTGTAAACCTTCCATGAAAGAGGCCTATGCCTTAAAGGTGACCTGTAAAGGTTCATTAAGGGGTCTCTAGAATGACTGGGGATGTTTCTGTTACTGAAATCTGCTAAACTGCTACGTGTGTGCTGCATGAAAATATGACATTATTCATCTTAGCAGCTGGGCTCTATGCTCAGCTTGGGTAAGCAGCTCTGCAACCTTTAACCAGTTCTCCTCAGACCCACCTCCTTGGTTGCTGTTAGTGCAAGTTAATCTCGCAAAAATCGTGCTGACAAACTCCAAGGAGAGGTCCCATTCCAGTAACTGGTTCTCTGAGCAGATTCAGTACAGATCCCCACTTCCCTTTCCCTCTTCTTTGAATCCTGCTGCTAAACTTAAATTAAGTGGACAGCAGCTGTGGTGGAGTTAGGGAGCCACAGCTCCTTAAATAACCTCCCACCATGTATCTAGATCCCACAGGGGAGCCTGTGCATTACTTGAAGGCACTACTTTCTAGAGCCATTGGCTTGGCAGTGAGGGGGTATGTGCATCCCAAGTATTTGGATTTGTACTAACAATTTGTGCAAAATGCAGTTATTGCTCAGTAACCTTTCTGCCACTTTACAGTTGGTGTTTGGTTGGAGTTTTGATTTTTGGGGGGGGGGGGGGGGGGGGGGTGGTTTGTATTTGTCTCAAGTCAATTAAAACAATTAGTTTCACTTACTTTGTTTCATTTTCTAGCTTCAGGGGCTAGTCCAGTGCCACAGTATTTAGGTTCTGCACACTTCAAGGGAATGTTTGCATCCAAAGAAATGGATTTCAAATAGATTTTTTTTTTAATCGTGGAAATGTTTTCATTCATCTCAAAGCTTATAAACCTTGTTTGTACAACATAAAGTGTTTCTAGATTGGCTTTCATGGTGTGTCCTTGAGTCACTAAACCAAAAGTTCTAACCATGAGGCAATCTGAATAGAATATTTTCAGGCTTTTTGAAAGCGGAATAAGTAAACATAGCTGCCTGACTTCTCCTGAAATCCAGACCAGAATAGCTGTTGGTGTGTTGGTAATGGAGTGTCCTCCAGTGGTGAGAGCCCAGGGGACTTCAGGGTTTCTGGATTCTGTTCCACTGACACGTTGCAACACCATGGGCAAAGCACTTTCTGTTCCAGTTCCACATCTGTAAAACAGGAATAATTTTAGACCTTACAGCACTTCAGTGAGATAAGAGTTGATAACATGCTCCAGCTCCTTTGAACAGGACTATACGAGTATTAAAATGGCATTCTTTTTCCATTGTTCTTTCAGATTCCAGAGACTTGTTGAAGGAATTTCCACAGCCAAAAAACTTGCTCAACAGTGTGATTGGAAGAGCCCTGGGGATCTCCCATGCAAGAGACAAACTGGTGTATATCCACACTAACGGGCCAAGAAAAAAGGTAATTCCATTATTAACCTCTGGCTGTGGGAGGAGTGCTTGTACGTGTAGGTGGCAAAGGGCCAGGAATACTCAGAGTTGTAAGTGATTTTTAATATACACGTCTGAAGCACTATTGCAGTTCTTAATGGCGTATTGCATAGTAGTATGTGTTTCAAATATACTCCCCCTTCCGTCTGTTCTTCATCTCGGCACATTTAATATGCATATAAAAACCCAGTCTCCATCTCTAACCCTCCCTGTTTGTGGAAGGATGGTTATTTGACATAACTAGTTAGCTGTAGTTTTGTCACTGCCCTACTATGTGATTGTGGGCAAGTCACTTCACTGTCACATCTGTAAAAAGCGGCTAAATGAAAAGCCCTTTGAGATCCTCTACTGAAAAGTACTAGCTGAAAATAAGAGCCTCTTAGTGATATTTATTAAACCTTTCTCTTGCCTGGCATTCAGAGAGAGCACCCAAGTACTAGGAGGAGAGAGGGCTTGGATTCCGCACTCTCTCATATTTCACTGCTTTTCTCTCCTTTTCAGAAAGTCACTCTGCACATAAAATGGCCTAAGAATGTGGAAGTGGAAGGCTATGGGACCAAAAAGATCGATGCTGAGAGGCAGGCTGCAGCTGCTGCATGCCAGCTCTTCAAGGTGAGCTGTTGTTCCTCTCCTCTCCCCGCCCCCACGACATCTCTGCCAAGAGTCAGGAAGAGGCCTCTGAACCTTAATGGCTGTTTGACCTCTGACTTATTTAAAGCTCTTTCCTCCTCCGTTTTCTCAGTTGTTTTGTCTTCTAGTCAGGAATGGGGGCAGCCCCACTGGGCTTAGGGCAAGTGGCTGGATGCGACTGAGCTTGCACACCCACTTACTCCCATGGCCAAGCAAGTAGGCTGTCTGAACACATTAACAGCCTTGAGTTACTTCTGGTCTTTGTTCTCCATTATGTCCTTTGTTGTCCTCAATCTCCAAACAAAGCTCATCACTCTTGGGAGAGATGGGTGCACCTAATGCTGTTCCTGTGTGCCTGCCTCACTGTTGGACAATATAAAGTTATAGTGGGAGCTGTTTGGGAGGGAGCACGGTCTAGTGGCTAGAGAACCACCCTGGAAGGCGGGGTTTTAGGTGCTAGTCCCAGCCCTGCAATTGATTTTGCTGTGACCATGAGCAAGTTGCATCACCTCTCTGTTCTTTTGTTTCCTCGTCTGTAAAACGGAGACAATACTGACCTATGTGCTATTAAGCAACCTAAATACAGGGGTCGCTGCAGCTCTCCCCCTAGAATTTAAATCTAGTTGCATCCAAAAATTAAAAGAACAATATGGTTGCAAAGCCAGGCACTCAAAGGTTAGGAAATGACAGAATTAAGGTTGCCTGTGCAACCCTTAATTTGGCCCCTTTATGCATATGCATTATGATGCGGTCTTTAATTACATCATCACAGACTCTTTTTCCACAGGATCCCTGCCTCATTCAGTGCACAGGGTGGATGGTGCTCATTGGATGAGTAGCTATGGAATATTTTGTTTTATCATTATTGTTCAGTGTGTGGCCCTAGACCTTACTTACTGTGCAGTCTGAAAGCATAGAAACTATGAAAAGCTAAATCTTCTCAATGAAATGGTTGTAAGAATTTTTTTATCATGGGGGGGAGGGGAGAGAGAGATTTTACCTCAACTGTGTTCTCAGAAGCAGCGGAACCATTTTTGCTGAAATTTTTCAAAACAGTTCAGTTCAGCCCAATGCATGCGTTTGGCACAGAAAATTTCAGCCTGAATGGTTAGTTTAGCAGAGCTTTATGCAACTGAAAACAAGGGTTTTATAATAGGAAGCTTTGGGCAACTTTATCTAAAGGTGGTAATTCCGGTGCTATCCATAATAAATAGCTTGCCATCCAAGTAAACAGATGGTACTATCTGCTTAGGGCCAGGGACTGTCTTTGTTATATGTGTATGTAGTGTGAGGGGCCCCAAATCAGGGATTTGGATCTCGAGGCTCCACCACAGTACAAAATAACACTGTCCTGTCTAATAGGGGTGTTGTGAGGCTAAATGAATGAATGTTGCCAAAGTTCTTTGAAATGTCACAGTATAAAAAGCAAGGTGTGTTGTCATGGGTGTCCCTGCACCTGTGTGTGGGCACATAGGCCTAGAATGCAGGTGAGGGATTCTTGCAAATAATAATTACCCAAACAGCAGTTGGGAGCTCTTTGTAGTTCCAGGCTCAGACAAGTTTTGAAGTCTTGTACGTTACAAAACTCAGAAACACAAACATCTGTCACTCGAATGTAAACGTCTTACTTTCGTGAAAGAGGAGGAAGTGAAAAATTAACATCTTCCCTAACAAGAACCCCAGTGGTGTGTTTGGTGGGATGTTCCAAATATTTTTGTTCTTTGAAGTCAAATGTGAAGTTTTTACTATGTGAATCAGCATTGTCTGTTCTGGGAGAGAAAAGAGGAGTCTAGAAAAGTTAGTATAGTCCGTGTTGTGTTGGGGGGGGAGATTCAGTGCTTTAAAACACCAAACAGATACTGTCTGCTGTATAACAAGCCAGCATGCGCTGGCCCAGTCTTTGTAAGCAACAGCATGATATCAAACCACTGTGTGTGATCGGAAGAGAAGTCGGCAAGAAACAGATTTCCCTTTTAAGGAGTGACTATAAATAGGGACAGGCGGAATTTTTTTTTTTAAGGTATGCAAGTGCCTTTTCAGCTTCCTTTCGCTCTCCTGGAAACAAGGGATTCATCTCTGTACATCTCCCTTTGGACCAAGCGTGGTCCCAGTCTGCTTTAGAAGTTGCCAGGTCCTGCTAGCTCCCTACAGCTGTCTAACAGTGTGTGACTCTTTTATTCAGGGCTGGGGGTTGTTAGGGCCCAGGAACGAGCTGTTTGATGCTGCAAAGTACCGAATCCTTGCTGACCAGCTTGGCTGCCCGGAGGACAGGTGGTGCCCCGAAGGCAGATGGCGTTCCAAGTCTGGACCATCTCTGGCTGACTTGTCGACTTGTTGGAGACGGGTGGAACCAGATGACTCCATCCAGTCCATGGAGCAAGGCAGGATGCCTAAAGCGATGCGAAGAGAGGAGTTGGAGGAAGGGGAGCTAGAGGAAGGGGAGTTGGAGGAAGGGGAGCTGGAAGAAGACACGATTGATGTTACCGATTACCTATCTATGGCACAGAATGAAGCTCGGACCCCAGCTAGAGACATGAGGTAAAATCACGTTTTGACAAGCTCACTAAAGCAGGGGAGTAGTGAGAAAATGGTCTGTGCACGAGCTGATGTATCCCCAAAGACCTCAAAGTTGACCTCTCGCTGCCCACACCATAGTGAGCACACAGAGCACTTCAGCAGAGTCTGAACATAAAGCTCCTGTGCCAGGCTCCATAAGGATGCTGCGCCATTCCATGGTGGGTCTGCCTGCTTTCATACCTAGGTCAGCACGAGCGGGTGTGGGGTTCTTTTCTGGACTCCTGCTCTTCTGACAGGCGATTTCCCCAGCTTGCTCACTGTCAGCTTCATAGACATGGTGGGGAGCAGTTCTCCTGGCCTGCAGTTTGTCATCTCCAAAAGCCACACTTAAATTTGGCAGTCTTTTTAAACCTACTTTAGGTGGCCGTTGTACATGGTAATGAGATTATTCCCACCCTTACCCCACAGTACCTTGCTTTGTGCTTTTTCATTGTAAGCTCTTCAGATTGCCAGTGCCCTCCAGGAGAAAGACAAGTCAGGACCTCTATTTCAATTTTTTTTAAAGGGAAACAATTTGGGACAAAGGGGGAAATACTTTGAAATGGACTGTGTCTCCTAAAGGAGTAGTAAAAGCCATTCCTGTATTCCAGTTTGCATTGCAACTGTAAATATTTGGGATGACAGTTACTTTCAGTAGAAGCTAGAATTCTGACTTGGAGCTTCCATTGGCTAGAAGGATTGTCTTCATTCTGAGTTCTGTAACGCAATGTAATGGTACTCTCTACCCAGTTGGCTGCAAACCCTCCATTGCTAATTAATTCCATAATCTCTTTACTCACATTGTATTCTTTAATTACTCAATTTTAGACCATGACAAAGGAGCTGGAGGGGGAAGGGTCTAAGCAAAAATAGAATTACGGAGAAGAGAGATTTGTTTGTTTTTTACCTACCTGAACTGTTTTACTTTTCGTCTTGCAGGGGAGGGGCCTCTGTTGAAATGACAGATGACAACAATGCCATCAGGGCTCTGACCCAATTCCCTCTACCCAAAAACCTTCTGGCCCAGGTGATTCAGATTGCAACCTCTTCCTCCACAGTCAAGGTGAGTTGCTGTTAGAATGTCGTCTCCTATCTCCTCTTGTTGGGAATCTGCCTTTCAGCGGCTGGGAAGGATGGGCTGCAGTGATTGAAAGGGTGTAGATTTCAAGGAAGGAGAAGAATTCTTTGGGGTTCTCCAAAGGCTGTCTAGATAGTGGTGGGCTGAAATTAGGCTGAAGAAGAGGAAAATCTTATTGACAGTGAGACTTGGGGAAGAGTCCCTCAGGAGAAGCAGTGGGAGCATTGTTACTCAAACGAGAAGCTGTTGTTATAAGTGGGGTTTGTGTTTTTGCTGGGGTGAATTGTGCTGCAAGCCCCCTTGATTTGTGCAGCCAGCCAGAGCCATATCCTTTATTCTGAGAATTTTGTAATGTTCATTGATGGTCAAATTTGTCCAGAACTCCACTCCTGCCTACATCTCTGCTCTCCTTCTCCTTCCTCTGCGCACTTCACCCACCTCCTTTCCAGACTTTGTTGTGCCCTGCACATGCTGAAAAAAAGTTTGACAAGCTCTCCCCCTTGTATCTTTCACCTTCTAACTCCCTCCTTCTATGAAGTGCTCCACAGAGCAGCCTGTTTGTTATGTCTTATCTTTGTACCCACTGAGCCTTTAGCAGGTGAGCTCTCAGAGGAGGGGTTTAGCACAGGTCACCTCTGACTACATGGATGCTGCTATATAAGCTGCTGGCTTAGTGTAAGGGGGAAAGCAGTGCATGTGAAATACCTTGATTTTGGTAAGGTTTTTCACACAGTGTCACATGACGTTCTCATAAGCAATCTAGGGAAACGTGGTCTATATGAAATTACTGTAAGGTGGGTGGATAACTGATTGAATGACTGTACTCAGTGGTTTGCTCTCAGACTCAGAGGACATATGTGGTGGGGACCCACATGGTTCTGTCCTGGGTCCAGTACCACTCAATATTTTAATTTAATAACTTGGATAATAGAGTAGAGAATGTGCTTATAAGATTTGCAGATGACATGAAGCTGGGATGGGTTGCAAGCACTTTGGAGGACAGGATTAGTATTCAAAATGACTTTGACAAATTGGAGAATTGGTCTGAAATCAATAAGATGAAGTTCAATAAAGACAAGCGCAAAGTACGTATGCAGTATACTTGTAGCTGAGTTGGTCCCAGGATATTAGAAAGCTTGTCTCTCTCACCAACAGAAGTCGGTCCAGTGACAGAAGTCGGTCCAGTGAAAGATATCACCTCACCCACCTTGTCTCTCTGAGTGCAAAGTACTTCATTTAGGAAGGAAAAATCAAATGCACAACCACAAACTGGGGAATAACTGGCTTGGTGATAGTACTGCTGAAAAGGATCTGTGGATTATTGTGGATCACAAACTGAATATGAGCCATCAATATGATGTAGTTGTGAAAAAGGCTAATATAATTCTGGGGTGTATTAAAGGTGTGTTGTATGTAAGACAGAAGTAATTTGCCCACTCTACTTGGTACTGGTGAGGCCTCAGCTCTAGTACTGTGTCCAGTTCTGGGTGCCACACTTCGGGAAAGATATGGACAAATTGGAGAGAGTCCAGTTAAGAGCAACAAAAATGATGAGGCATAGAAAACCTGACCCAGGAGGAAAGGTTAAACAGGGCATGTGTAGTCTTGAAAAAAGATGGCTGAGGGAGGACCTGATAAGTTTTCAAACATGTTAAGGGCTGACATAAAGAGGATGGTGATCAACTGTTCTCCATGTCCACTGATGGGTAGGACAAGAAGTAATGGGCTTAATCTGCAGTAAGGAAGGTTTAGGTTGGATATTAGGAAAAATTTCTCACTCTAAGGATAGTTACGCTCTACAATAGGCTTTCAAAGCAGGTTGTGGAATCCCCGTCACTGGAGGTTTTTAAGAACAGGTTGGACAAACGCCTGTCAAGGATGGTTTAGGTTTACTTGCTCCCTGTGCTGATGCAGGACCCGGGCTAGACAATCTTTTGAGCTTCCTTCGAGCCCTACTTTTCTATGATCCTATTCCAGAAGGTACTGAGTTAAAGTCTTACATGTAAAAATGCCCTGCTGTTTAGGTAATTTCGCCTAGTAAACCTTTCAGAGGCTCCCTCTGAATAAACCAGCCTTTCAGTTGCCTTCCTCTTCCCTCAAAAGCTGCCTGTCTCTCTTTCAGGAATTCATGCAGTTCCGTACCGTGGGCACCAAGACTAAGATCTGCAAGCTCACTCTGCGCTGGCCCTGCCCGATGACCTTCGCTGCCAAGGGCCGCCGCAAGGTTGAGGCCGAGAACAAAGCAGCAGCACTGGCCTGCCAGAAATTGAAGGTGAGTAGCATGTGTCTAGTAGCAAATCTTGATGTGGCTCCTACCACAGCATCCCTTCCATGCAGGCACTATCCAGCCTGCTGTGAAGGAACGCTGTGAAGGAACACTGTTCATACTAGAACTGTCCTATTCTGGGGCGAGGCTGAGCCTCCGAGACCGAAGGCTGCTGATGTTTCTGTGACTCAGTCTGGGTTCCCTGCTGCCACCTAGAGTGGACTCCATGATAAGCCTTGGGTCAGATAATTGTCCTTGTCTCTAGGCTGATACCTTAGGATTCTGTGCAGGGGTACAGCAAAGGAGTTGGGAAACAGATTGTGAACCTCCATGGCGCTGATGGGGGTTTTTGCCCATCAGCAAAGTGATGTGTAAGGATCAACCTGCGAGTGGTGGTTCTGTCTTTTCAGCCACGTAGCTGCCTCCAAACAGGGTAGGCTGGCTCCCTGCTCCTTCAGGCAGGTCAGTCTGACCACTCTGTTCTCTTAGCTCTCTGTCATGGGTAATTACCTGGCTCCAAAATCAATGGGGAGAGGGCAGGCAGAAAAGACTATTCTGGGTCGGCTACCTACTGAAGTTTGTGAAAATGCCAGTAAGAGGATTAACAGCTCTTGTAAGTGGGTCCTACTGGAAATTACTGCCTATGCCATTCCTCTGATCTGAATCTTCCTTGGCGAATTTCCCCAATTGGCAGTGTTGGTGTCAGGGACAGCCCTGGGCTCCAATGTGTGTATTTCACAACAGGGAAGATCCTGGAGGATTCCCCTGGGTCTCAGCCTCCTGCCCTGGTGAAGGCAGGAATTGTTGGGATTGGGACTTTCCTGGTTAGGGAGACTTGCCCTTCTTTGCACACCACCTTCCTTTGGGGAAGGGGCTCTCAGTGGCTGGGCATGGAGGAGCTAAGCTAGATGAAGAGCATGGTCCCTGCAGTCAAAGCTAGCCTGGCTCTGAAAATGCTGACTTAATTCTCATCTGTGCTGTGTTCCCTTCCCACTCCCTAGACACTGTTTCATGTGGGGAGATTCCTTGCCTTTTTTACTGTCCCTATTTGTCTCCCTCCTTTCCAGAGCCTTGGCTTAGTGGACAAGAACAACAACCCACTGAGCCACGCCATGTACAACATGACGTCCCTCAGGGAGCTGGGTGAGAATCAGAGGAGACCCTGCCACATCAAGGTCCCTGAGGCCACCCTGCGTAAGATCGAGAACTACCTGAACCATGTAAGACTTATTCACATGTCATAGGGCCACCTCGGGGCAAAGGTGGCAGCTAGGTTCCCTGTCCCTGAACCAGCCAAGCCACAGGTATCATATGATAGCGTATGAACTCAGTGAGCTAGCTTTTGTCAGCTCTGTACTGGGAGAGCTGCTTTGGTAATCCCCAAGCCAGGGGTCTCGGCTGTGGGACTGGCTTGTACACAGATCACTCAGGGTAGCAACCGCTGTCTTAGCACAGGCTGGCTTAACAAACTATACAGTGATCTCTGCTGCATTTACTTGGTTTACGGTGAGCAGCTGCAAGTATTTGTAGATGGCCCTTGGGGATTTTTCTCTCATGGCACTGAATGCATTAAATGTTGGGTGCAATGGTCCTAGAGCAGTAGGTGCTGGTTACACAGGGCACTTCACCAAGAAGTCTCAATTCTCAAGTCCCCAGAATCAGGCTGGGAGGCTGAAGTCAGTGGGAGTTGTGCCCACTTCCACTAGGACAGAGGCTGGTCTCTGGTGTGTGAAGAGGTGGGCGGGTGGTTGTGCGGTATCCGGTAGATCATGGTACTCTGCAGTCAGGACAGCTGCCGTCAGTTCAGTATCCCAGCCTGTTTCTGGGAAGCACTGTGCTGCTGGAAGTGCCATTGTTTGGGTAAGACTGAGTCCTGAGGTCCTGACTTGTGAGCTCAAAAACGTCCCTAGTCCTTTAAACCTGAATAGGCATGTTCTGGCCAAATCCTGACCTGAGGAACTGCGTTCTGCTCCCTAAAATCCCCCCTGTGCTTTCCCTGGGATCTGAGATTCATTTCTTGCCACAAGCTGTCGTGTTGCTGTGTATAACTGAATAGCAGCTGTGTTCCCATGGCCTCTAGGGGTCTAAAGTCAGCTGGCCTGACTTCCTTAGGGGATAGGGTTATTTCACAACACCTAAAACACTGCTCACGTAAGGCCTGGCCCCTGCCCTGGAGCACTTACCCTATTTCTAACATTGGCTTGCGTGGGGGTGGAAGGCAGGCTGGGTCACCACTACATGATGCAGCGGTTTTTCCCGTTCTGTCTTGGGCACCGCATGGAGGGTCAGTTATCAGGGCTCTAAAATCTTTGTTGAAAGGATTGGGTGTCCCAAAAGAGGTTTGAAATGAGGCAAGCGTAGAGGGCTAGCTTAGGGTGGTGTGCTAAGCAGAAGGGGTGGTTTGCGGTTATGTTCTGAGCTGAGTCTTTACAAAATGAGAATTCAGGGGCTGAATTGCCCAAAGCGACATGGCTTGTGCCTTGCTCCAGGCCATGCAGTCAGTGCCAAAGCCAGCATCCTGCCTGATGGTCCCCACCTCTGACCCTGCAACATACCCTCCTGGCGTTCTGTGTTTTAAGGTGCGGCTTCAGAGTTAAGTGTCTGTCTGTGCCAATTTTCTCCTCCTCCCTCAGTACCCGGTGGACTCGAGGGAATCCAGGCCTCGGATTGCTGACGACATGATGAACCTGAGTAAAGAGTCTGGTGCTATCAGTGATGCCATCACAGGGAAGACGTACACTCCCATGTCAGAAGGGGAGGAAGTGCGCCTTAGCCAGAACCTCCTGGCCCTTTGGAAGAGGAGGGGTTCATCGTGGCCAGAAAGCCATCAGCTGCCTGTGGATCCTCACAAGGACACTATTTTGTCGGCCATTGAGCAGAATCCTGTGGTGGTAATAGCAGGAGACACTGGCTGTGGGAAAACCACCCGGATCCCTCAGCTGCTGCTGGAGCGTTACATCCTGGAGGGGCGCGGTGCCCGCTGCAATGTGGTGATCACCCAGCCAAGGAGGATCAGCGCCATCTCGGTCGCCCAGCGGGTTGCGCAGGAGCTGGGTCCCAACATGAGGAAGAACGTGGGCTACCAGGTGCGGCTGGAGAGCAAACCACCAGCCCGGGGAGGAGCCCTGCTCTTCTGCACGGTGGGCATCCTCCTGCGAAAGCTGCAAGGGAACCCCAGCCTGGAGGGCGTCAGCCATGTGATTGTGGACGAGGTCCATGAGCGGGACGTCAACACCGACTTCCTGCTTATCCTGCTGAAGGGCATCCAGAAGCTCAACCCCGACCTGCGCCTGGTCCTGATGAGTGCCACAGGGGACAACCAGCGCTTCTCGCAGTACTTTGGGGACTGCCCCGTAGTCAAGGTGCCAGGTTTCATGTACCCAGTGAAGGAATATTACCTGGAAGAGATCCTGGCCAAGCTGGGCCGTCACAGACACCGGCACTACGAGGTGAAGGTGAGTATACAGCACGCTCTGATTTGTTTCCCTGTCTATGGTACCAACCCCCGGGATGGTTAGCAATGAAAGGAGATTTGGGCTGGGGCTAGTTCCTTCCTGCTGCAATTCTTCTGCACTAGTCCAGTGCTGCTGGGTTTGGGTTGCAAGCTATTGGCAGAGTTTTAATTCCAGCCCAGACCTCCTGAGGTTCCCATTAGGTTTGGTTAGATCCCATTTATAATCTTCATCTAAAATCTGAATCAGATTTCAGACTTGGCTCTAAACAACTTGGCAGTGGCTCCTTTGTAATGAAATGTTAGCTCCCTATGGGTTTGCCTGCACTTGAGTGCTTTGAGATTGAGGAAACTGACCGCCAGCCAATTTGAGTTAGCTAACATAAGTATACAGCCTATCCTGAAGGATGATCCCTCACTCTCACAGATCTTGGGAGACAGGCCAGTCTGTGCTTACAGACAGCCCCCTAACCTGAAGCAAATACTCACCAGCAACCACACACCACACAGCCAAAACACTAACCCAGGAACCTATCCTTGCAACAAAGCCCGTTGCCAACTGTGCCCACATGTCTATTCAGGGGACACCATCATAGGACCTAATCACATCAGCCACACTATCAGAGGCTCATTCACCTGCACATCTACCAATGTGATATATGCCATCATGTGCCAGCAATGCCCCTCTGCCATGTACATTGGCCAAACTGGACAGTCTCTACGTAAAAGAATAAATGGACACAAATCAGACGTCAAGAATTATAACATTCAAAAACCAGTTGGAGAACATTTCGATCTCTCTGGTCACTCAATTACAGACCTAAAAGTTGCAATATTATAACAAAAAAAACTTCAAAACCAGACTCCAATGAGAGACTGCTGAATTGGAATTAATTTGCAAACTGGACACCATTACATTAGGCTTGAATAAAGACTGGGAATGGATGGGTCATTACACAAAGTAAAACTATTTCCCCAAGTTTATTTTTCCCCCCCTACTGTTCCTCACATGTTGTCAACTGCTGGAAATGGCCCACCTTGATTATCACTACAAAAGGTTGTTTTTTTTTCCTCTCCTGCTGGTAATAGCTCACCTTAGCTGATCACTCTCCTTACAGTGTGTATGGTAACACCCATTGTTTCATGTTCTCTGTGTATATAAATCTCCCCACTGTATCTTCCACTGAATGCATCCGATGAAGTGAGCTGTAGCTCACGAAACCTTGTGCTCAAATAAATTGGTTAGTCTCTAAGGTGCCACAAGTCCTCCTTTTTTTTTTTTTTTTTTTTTTTGTATGTATGTATGTATACCTGTAAGTCTGGACACTCCAGAGAAGTTTGAAGCAGGGCACACCCGGTTATGGTTTACTCTGGCCTCTAGTAATAAACACACATGTCTGTGGAGTGTCCAGACTGCAAACTAGTTAGCTAACAGCTCCAGTTAAACAACTGTAGATTACCTACGTGCCTGAATTCTCCTTTTCCTAGTTCTGTCCTTGCACATGCTGCAGCTGGGGCCTATTTTTATGAACTCTGTCCACCTGGAACGCTTCCCTACGTATAGATTCTTCGTAATATTTGATGGCTTCTGGGGTGTATCCAATCACAGCAGGGTCCAGTGCCCGGCCATCTTCCACCACTCACACTCACTCTCTCTCTCTGTCTCTCTCAGTGCATTACTCTTTCTGGTTCTGTTATCCTCTTAAAAGACCTTTATCATCCAGTTGCCTGCCCCACTCCTTGGGGGCGCTCTCTTTCTCACTTGCAAAGAGATGCAAAGAAAAGCCTCGGCCTCCTGCTGCCCAGTTGATTCACTGATGTCCCATTCTCCCGTAGCACCCGCCTGCCCCCACCAAAAGCCATGATTTAAATGAGCTGATGGTGACAATATAATCCGTAATGCTGATATTTACAAATCCTTGCAAACCCTCACAGATGGGGGAAGGGAGGTGGTATCCTCACTGTACAGCAGAGGTGGTGACCAGAATGAGTCTGAGCCTAACTTAAAGCTCCTGGAGTTCATGGCTCGTAGTGCTGTGATCAGACCACTAGCCCACGGCTCTTATTAAAGGTGTTTGCTATCTTAGGGGGATGCTGCAGGGTGTGTAGTACCCCTCTCCCTGCCCATTGGGTCACTGCTGCTACCTCAGTATTTACATATCCTCCTGTGTTTCTTAGCAATCAGATGATGAATGTGTCCTCGACCTTGAGCTGATCACTGACCTTGTGCTCCAGATCGATGCCCATGGAGAGCCAGGTAGGTGCTGCATTACTTTCTCTCTTGCCTGGGGTTTTGGAAGATGGGGAAAGAGCAGGTAGAGCCTGGTCCCTTTGCCAAAGCAGATCAGACTCATAAAATAGGGCTGGCTCCTGCAAGGGGCTGGGCATCCTGTCTTTCTCTGTGGGCACTGAAGGTACTTGGCAAGACCAGCCCTTGATCCTTGTATTGCCAGGGCCTTGCTGGCTGAGAGCACTGTCTTCTGGGCCCTGGCAGCGGAACAGCCACAGAATTGAGGTCAGTGGTGCCTGAAAGCACCCGTGTGAATGTGTCATCAACCCCTTTGTACTGGATCTGCTCTCTGAACCCTTCTACCCTCAGGCAGCCCAGGGTAAACCCTGTTGCCATTAGTGTGCGGCTGCCATGTGCCTGGGGCTGCTGTGAGCTACAGAGAGACCCCATGTCTGGGATTCACTGAGGCTGCAAGAAGATCTGAAGAGTTTGTCAGCAAAGGATGCAGGCACTGGTAACCTCTGAGTCTGCATACCGTAACAGGAGTGAGCCAAGCAAGTGGATTTGTGTGTAAAGCGTTGCCATGTAATAAAAATGGGGTGACATCCCCAAGTCTCTTGAAGTCGCACCAATAGCTAAAATCAGTTGGCATGTCTGTCTCTTGGGGATAAAGTAACCCGCTATACAAATGCACTGTGCAACTTTGCATCCTGTACGGGAGATTAGTGACCTTACTTTCTTGAGTCTCCTGGAGCGTGCAGCGTGGTGTCTGGACACTGGGTAGAGTGGTGGTTACTGTGTTGGCAAATAATATTTGACTTGCATGGCATTTTTCAACATGGATTATAGGGCTTCAGAGATGTAGACGCACTGTACCACAGAAATGAAGCCACCCCAGGACTCCCCGGGGTCCCCAAGCTGGAGGGGTGGCTTACATGTTGCTGTTTGTCTGTGAACTGTATGGGCATGTGTCTGACAGGTTTCAGTGATGATCAGTCCTGATACAGACGTGGTAACCTGTGAGTCTCCTGTTCATGTTTTTGGGTCTAGACAGGGAAATACCTCTGTGCCAGGTCTCCCATACTCCAAGGAGTCCTGGGGAATCCCAGTAAGAGTCATGGTGTCTGTCTGCAGCTTGGAAAAGAGCCCCATGCATCTCTGTGTTGCCTGTTTTGCTCTTGATCCTTTGCAGGTGGGGTCCTCTGCTTCCTTCCTGGCTGGCAGGAGATCAAAGGAGTGCAGCAGCGCCTGCTGGAAACACTCGGCTCTCAGAACAGCCGGTACCTTGTCTTACCAGGTGAGATGGCATTGCCAGGCCTCTGCTCTCTAGTGCTTGGGGGAGAGGAGAGATGGGGTGGGGCTGAAACATGGTATTCTAAGTAACACTTCCAGCTGTTGCTGTCTGATGCAGAATCAATTTGGACGCGTCAGACACACTGGTAACCCTGTCATGTAACTCTGCATTTGGGGCAGATTGCCCGGGCCATGCTGACCTGGCTGCTGCTGAGGCCTGTGGGGAGGTGAGGGGGACAAACTCACTCCCTGTCTGCCATCATGGAGCCCACCGAATACCATGTTCGCTGTAGCTATGTGCTGAGCTCCTAAATAGTGTAGCAAGGGGAATCTCCACCTATGAATTCCAGGGCCCTTGAATCATCTGCTGTAAGCTGGAGCCAGCACAGAGCTCTGCTGGGGCCAGGGAATTGGGCAGAGTGAGGGCTGGGCGTGTGTGATTCCTAATTCTAGGTGCAGCTTCACACTGCGCATGTAACTTAGTTCTTATCCCAATGGGATATTTTAAAACATTTCTGCAAAATAGTGCTTCATATCTGGTGCCTTCCTACCACATGCCGAATGGCCGAGCTCCATAACCAGGCTGCGGCATGCTGAGATGTGTGAGCAGGAGATGCTCTCTTCTGAAACATGCTTGCTTATATCCGGGCCAATTGCTCCACTTACCTGTTGTTCTTTGGGGCCCGCAGCATGCAAGCCCATCTGCTGTCAGGAATTTCCCCGGGTCCCTGAGCCATAAGAGGAAATGTGTGGGTTGGAGTTACAGGCCTTTGGCTGCAGCCCCTGCTGGTCAGGTGGCATTATGTCTTCGCTGAGACAGACCCCATCCCCTAAGCAGGCCCAGGAGGAAGAGTAGGGCGGGAAAAGTGGTGTCCTCTTTAAAAAGTGGAAATGCAAGAACCATGCATAATGGAATTTCTTCACCTGTGTGTGGGAGTAAATACATCTCCTACAGCCCAGAGTCCTCGGGAAAGTCCATGTGTGTGCTCTGTTCAATCGAGGGCAGTGGTTTTTAACTTCTTTTTTTTTTTTTTGCCGACCTCTAAAAATTTCAAGTGGAGGTACCGACCCTTTTGGAAATCTTAGACATAGTCTGCAGACCCCCTGGGGTCCGCAGACCCCCTGGGGTCCGCAGACCACAGGTCAAAAGCCATTGTTCTATGGTAACGACAACGGATCCCTTGGACATAGTCTACGGAGCCCCAGTGGTCCGTGGACCACAGGTTCAAGACCACTCATCGAGAGAACCTCTGCCTGGCAGGAAGTTCTCAGATCTCCAGGTGCTGCTCATATTTTTTAGGTCACAGAGTTTGAAATGAACCCTTCCTGTCTGTAGCACCTGGAGTATTTTGCCATCTGCTGTTTCATTTTACTGTGCTTGACTCTTCCAAAGTTTGGTTTTGGGATTATTGGAGGATGCAGTGAGGGGTCTGATGAGTAAGCCTGGGAGAACCATTGGTTGGCTGTTTGCAGTAATGCCAACATTAGAAACAGCTATCTTTGCATGTGATGGCAGTGACTAGCCCCAGCCTCTCACAGGGGGCTGAGAGAAGGTGCCTACGTGAAGGAAGAGCATGAGCAGTACAGAGAGCGCTCTGGAGGGCTGAGTAGACCTGACCTCCTCCCTAACTGGTGCTGATGGGCAGAGCAGGGCCGGGCTAACTCTGCACTTTCTCATGCCAGTGCACTCCAACATCCCCATGATGGACCAGCAGAACATTTTCCAGCGGCCCCCACCTGGAGTGAGAAAGATCGTCCTGGCTACCAACATTGCTGAGACCTCCATCACCATCAATGACATTGTGCATGTGGTAGACAGCGGCACTCACAAGGAGGAGCGCTATGACCTCAAGACTAAGGTGCTGGCTCTTGTGTGTCCCGTATGCATTCATGGAACAAGCTGCAGCTGATGCATGATTCTTAAAGCAGCATTTGAGATGTCCCCCGCCTGCTATTAACTCATGGCTTGAATTGTTGGTGCTCATGGCTTGAATTGCTGATTCACTTTGCATGTGATCTCCGCAGAGCAGGGATAATGCCCCCTCCTCTCCTCCCCCCTCATCTCAGAGGCAGGTCAAAAACAAAAAAATCCTTCTCAGGCACAGGTGATGGTGATTGATTGCGCAGGGAGCGTTGGCTGTCTGAGCCACCTCCCTCCCAGTGCACAGCCCACCCCAGTGTGCACCGGGAAACTCACCCCTGAACAAATCCTATTGTCTGTGTGCCACCCTCAGTAGATCTCCCTGCCTTACAGCCCTCCCTAACAGACTCCCATCAGTCACTTCCTAGTAGCCAAACCAAGCTGGCTGCTGCTCCACCAGCTGGAGCGAGCGCTGTAGAATAGTGGCATGAAGCAGGCATGCTTCTGCCGCACACTTGGCTCCCAATTGCCCAGACATCAAGAGAGACTGAATAGGATTTAAAGCAGGTTCTTAATCAGCATAGCACTATGCCCAGGTCCCCGGGAGCCCCTCTCCCTGGAGTCAGCTGCATTCAGCAAGGCTGAATCAGTGTGCTGGTTCTCAAATGAATTTTTGCTGTGGCTGCATGTGTGGCCACAGCAAATTCACGGTGGCCTCAGTTATAACAGTTAAAATATACGATTGACAGCCTGGTCCACAAGTCGTGGTGGCCGCACTTGAGAATCACTGAGCTAAAGGATGCTGTTGAATATTGGGGGGGTGGGGGGAGTGTGCAGACTTTGTCCGGCAGATGGCGCCAAGCTTGGCGTTTCCCTTCTGCTCTGCCAGGGATATGAGAGAGAAGGCTGTGAAGAAGGAAGGCAGGTGCTAAGCTTTGCACAGCTGGCTCACGTGCAGATCCGGCTTGTTGGCTGCTGTCATTGGAGCAGGGCAGTACAACGGGAACACAGGTTCCACTGAGACCCGTTTTAAACTGGTGGGAGAGCTTGTGTGTTTATGGCTGCCATTTGGCAGAGATGTGAAATCAAGGTCCCTTCAGCCCAACTCTGGAGTTTGCCTTAGTGGAAGGTAAAGGTCCCAGGGTTCTTTCCAATGCCCCGCCATAATGCTGGGGGATGGTGTGTGTCTGAGATGCCAGGGTTTGTATGAAATGTACAAGCAAGGTCCTTGCCCACGCTGCGATCAATTAAGGATTGTTTTATCCAGCTCTCCCCTCCTCCAAATCCCTGTGTAAGTCTCTACACTTTATATACCTAGCTTCCCCTGTTGATTGCTGCAACATTCTTCATTGCTGCTCCTGATTAGGTGTTCAACCCTAGAGGCAGTTGCATCTCGGCGGTGGGTACAGTTACTGTGTCTAGTCCCTATAGCAGGTTGCTTGCAAAGCACTTCGCCCCAAAAGCAGGGGGTGTGTGGGTGTGTGTCACTAACTGGCCCAGGACTGAGGAGAATGGGGAGAGCTTCCCAGCTCCCGCAGTGGGACTCTGCACACTAGAGAAGCAGCTTGCCAGCTAGGTCTGAGCTAGGTGACGCGGAAAGCTCTTGGGGCAGGGGTTCCTCAGGTCTCTGGGCTAGAGGGGGAGCTTGGTGAAACAGACTAAATCGCAGCAGGAGCACTTGCCTCTAACGCTCCTCTTCCCCCAGGTCTCCTGCCTGGAAACGGTGTGGGTGTCAAAGTCAAACGTCGTGCAGAGGCGAGGGCGTGCTGGCCGCTGCCAGTCGGGCTTTGCCTATCACCTCTTCCCTCGCAGCCGCCTGGACAAAATGCCCACTTTCCAGGTCCCTGAAATCCTGCGCACTCCCCTGGAGAACCTGGTGGTGCAGGCCAAGATCCACATGCCAGAGAAGACGGTAGGTGTAGCACATGGCTAGGAGACCACAGTGCTGGCGGAACTCCCTCTGCCAGCGTGACTCTGCCTGCTCTGTGCCCCTTCCAGTCAGTGGTTTTGCGCTCAGGTCTGCAGGCAGTAAACAGGGGAAATCCAGGGTGCTGCAGCTGATAAGTAGGTCGGGTGTTCTCCGAGAGTTGGTACTGAACCCGTGTGCCGACGCCATGCTTAGGGGCCCTATGGTCTTGTCCATGGATACTCATTAAAGATCCTGTTTGCCTGAGCACTGATAATTTCACTTTGCCTCCCTATACTCCCTTATAATTTCAGTGAGCTATAGTTTTTGCTGTCTCTTCCTGCCCTAAACAGTAGTGCTAATGCAGGGAGCCCCCAGGAAGGAAATGTGCAGATTAGCCAGGGTTAGCGCCCGGCATACGTAGCGCCATGCGGAAATGCAGAGCACTGAACTCGGTGTCCCTGCGGGTAAAGAGGAAATGACATTCCAGTGTTTCGATGTAGAGCAGCCATTTCTGGGCAGTGTGGAGAATTCTTCTGCCTCTAACCCTGCATGGGTCAGAGTTGATCCTGCGCTGGGGGAGTCTCATGTTGTCTCTGCATGTGCGTTGCAGGCAGTCGAATTCCTCTCCAAGGCTCTGGATAGCCCTGACATCAAAGCTGTGGATGAAGCAGTGATCCTCCTGCAGGAAATTGGTGAGTTAACACTGAATGTGGAAAGGGACAGGAGCCACAGCTCCAGTCCAGATGTAAGATACTGGGCTTGGGACGGGATCCTCTTGCTCTGGGTTGGGGTGGGATCTCAACAATGCATCTGAGCCCTCGATCAGAGCGGGGAGTAGCTGGGACCATTCCAGCCATATTCACTTAGCTTGTGCTGATCAAACTCTTAATTTTGCGCACTGCTTTGCTTATTGTGCTAGAGGAGACTCCAGGTGAGATCAAAAGAGAGGGAGGAGAGCGGTGGTTCCAGGAGTTACAGCTGGGTGCTCAACTGACCACGTGGTCATCTTGCAGCCCTTTCGCTCTTTCCTAAGAGGTCGGAAGCTGCTGGGGACTCAGTGACTCCCCCAGGGCAATGTGGTCCTGAAGGTTTGTGGCTGGAACCCAGGGGGCCATGCCCATCCTGGAGGTGACTCGTTGGCTGGCACCCCAGTCTCCTGCGTCAGGTTGCTGCAGTCAGCAGGATGTCTCTGCAGGGTCCTTGCCCTGCCTGCTGAGCAGCACTGTGTCTGAAACCAGTGGCCTCCCCTTCCCTGTCCTGTCGGTGCTGCGGGGAGGCTGATGGATGTGCCCCTGTGCATGTTCTGTTGCAGGAGTGCTGGATCAGAGGGAAGCCCTCACCACGCTGGGCAAACGCCTGGCCCAAATCTCCACAGACCCTCGACTGGCCAAAGCCATTGTCTTGGCATCCATCTATCGCTGCCTTCATCCGCTGCTCGTCATCGTCTCCTGCCTCACTCGGGACCCCTTCAGCAGCAGCCTACAGAACCGAGCGGAGGTGGACAAGGTGAGGGCCGCCTGCTGGGGCCGTGGCAGGGAGCGGGCAAGGAGGGTTTATTGCTCATCTAACTCATCTTCCTGGCTCTAGGCGAAGGCTGTTTTGAGCAGAGAGAGTGGGAGCGATCACCTGGCCTTTGTCAGGGCTGTGGCAGGCTGGGAGGAGGTGCTGAGGCGCAGAGATAGCCGTGCCAGAGATAACTACCTGCAGGACTACTTCCTCTACGCCCCCAGCCTGCGCTTCATCAATGGTGAGTCCCACAGGCCCCTCCCACCGTCAGAGCCCAGGGTTTGGCTCAGTTGGCAGGAACAAGTACCATGCAGTAGAGGCCCTGCATCCTAGGCCCACGGGGCGAGAGCTTGGCTGTCATGGGGGTGGGACTCTGGGAAAATCCCTCCTTAAACTAGACTCCTGCTTGTGGGCGAGCCCTGACTTTGGGCCTTTGAGTGCCTGTACAGCTGGGCCTCCTACCCTTCTGCACAGGAACTGCCAGAGAGCCTCGGGCCAGGTATTTGCCTGTGACAGCGAGTGAATCGGCCTCACATGACCCAGACAGGTGTGGGTGCTTCCGCGCAGACCCTCGGGAGTCCTTCTGTCTCTGACCAAGGGAGCCCATCCTGCTGAGGGAAGGGAGCAAAGCTGGGGCTTACAAAGGGGTGGGCAGCAGCTCCTGTGCTGAGAGCTGGGCACTTATGCCTGGCCTGACTCCTCCCCACAGGCCTTGTCAAGCAGTTCTCTGAGAACATCTACGAAACCTTCCTGGTGTCAGCGCCCGCAGACTGCACCATGCCCTCTGCGGCCTGCAACCAGTACAGCGAGGAGGAGGAGCTGGTGAAAGGCGTCCTCATGGCCGGCCTGTACCCCAACCTCATCCAGGTAAGAGCCCTCCAGTGACTGGGAGCTCTCTCCTTTCCTTTGTGGCTGCCCCAGTCCCAGGACTCAGCAGGCTGCCTGCACTCCTGGGCATTGTGGCCCCACCCCACAATCTCCTGGCTCCCTGGACATTGTCCATTTGCATAGTGTGTGTGAGAGGGTGGCGCTGTGGTCTGGGATCACTCTCCTTCCACTGGGGCTCTGTGCTCATGTCTCTGTTGGTAGGGCACGGCCGAGGGCGAATTGCCTGCTCCCCGTCCTGTGTGACACAATCAACCCCTCTCCCCCGCCCCCGCAAATCTCTCCCACTGCCAAACCAGCCAGGCTTTCTGGTCTCAAACACAGGCCTGTGCTTGTCCAGCCATGGCTCACTGAGGTGATGGACAATTCCTCCCCAGTTGGGCTCCCCAATCCTCTGCCTCCTGTGATGTGCTTTGCAGCAGCCAGGGCTGGCTATCGCAACTTCTTCCTGCCCCCAGCCATCCTCTGCCACCAGCAGGGAGAGGGCAAGGCTGCCACAGCAGCTCAGGGTGTCCAGGAGGGAAACCCCTGCTCAGGTCTTGCTGGTTGCCCTGGATTCCAGCAGCACCTGGCAGGCCTGTGTATAAACTGACTCTCCTGCTTGCTGAGATGCCTTTCCTGTTCTCAGGTGAGACAAGGCAAAGTGACCCGGCAGGGAAAATTCAAGCCCAACAGTTACTCTTATCGGACAAAGGCTGGCACCGTCCTGCTTCACAAGTCGACCATCAACAGGCAAGTGGCGGGTGTGAACGCGGGGGCAGATGGTTCTGGCGCATGCTGAGGCCAGCACTGCAGGGAAGGGAGTGAGCTCCCCTGGACACTGGGGCGGGAACCTCCTCGTAGGTGGGTTTGCTGGGGCCGCTCTCTTGCTGTCGTTCCGAAGAGGAGCTCTGCTGTTCCAGGGCTGCCTGGTCTCATCCTCTGGACAGGGCCGTCCCCTCCAGGCCCTTGGCTCTGGGCTGAGCCTGGCGTGGTGTAAGCGGCAGGGGTTGGGGGGCGGGGAGCAGGGGCCTGCATGTGGTTGGCAGTAACCCCCTGCTTTTCCTGACCAGGGAGGCCTCTAAGCTCTACAGCCGCTGGCTGACTTACTTCATGGCGGTGAAGTCCAACGGTGGGGTCTTCGTGCGGGATTCCTCCCAGGTCCATCCACTGGCTGTTCTGCTCATGACTGACACGGACATCCATGTCCGAGGTGGGTGCTACGGCTGGTTCCCCCTGCTCCGCCCGTCACGCTACGCTGCCGTTCTGCCTCCCTGCCTCTGCTCAGTCCCTGCCCCCTGTCCGTACCGGGGGGTAAACTGAGGCATTTGTCAGCGCAGGAGCCCTTGCGCCTGTGTGAGCTCTCCCCATTAGCTCCTGGCAGAGTTAACCCTTTGAGCACCATGGAGGCAGTGGTTACTTACCTATAAACTGGTCTACCCACACCATCCAGCTGCTGGAGCCCACCCACCTGGCCCATGCTCCCAGCCTTCCCCTGCATGCTCCCAGTTCTGTGTCCTCTGCCGCCTGCATGGTTGGACTCTTGCTTTGGGCTGGAAGCTGGTAAGATAGATACACCGTGGCTTTCGGACCATTCACCTCTAGCTGGCTTAGAGCCTGAGGCAGGAAGGGCTGCAGTACCCAGACGGTGTCTGAATAAGCAGGTATTTGTGAAATGTCATGCTCGGCAGCTAACGTTTCACAAGCTGGGCCCAGTTCCCGACAGCTTGAGGGCCTGACGTGTGTGGAATACACCTGCAGGAGGTGGACAATGGCTTCTAGCCTAAACTCGGTCACTTGCTGCTAGAGGTGGGGGCTGGAGCTGAGGAACAATTTCTCCTCCCCAGGGAGATACGGCTTTATCAGTTCAGATGGAAGCAGTACCTCAGCAGGCCCCAGGGTCTGTACATCCTTGGGAATGTAACCTCCTGTTCATGGCTACTGCAGCCTTTCCCAGTCCCTCTTCCAAGGCAGCAGCCTGGAGTGAGTGAGGGTAAAGCCATCAGTGAGGTGCCAGGCCCTGGTGAGTTGCTTCTCCCTGTCTTCCTTTCGTGTGTGCACAGACCTCGAGCTGCTCCTGTGGGAAATGTGTGGAGGAGCCTGAGCGCTCTGGCAGGTGAGCACGGCTTGCAGAGGGGATCTCAGACTTTGGCAAACTGAGGGCAGGGGGTGGGTCTGCACCAATCCCTCCTGCTGCAGCGGCAGGGGAAAGGCTGAAGTGCATTTTGACATGCTGGGCCCAGTCAGCTCCATCCTGCTGCTTAACTCCACTCAACTGCTCCTTTCTTTTCCCCCAAGATGATGGCTGGCGGGCAACAGTCTCTCTGACTGACAGTGACCTTCTGGTGCTGGAAGGAGACTCGTACACAATCCGCCTCTTGCGTGATTTCCGTGTGTCACTCTCCAAGATGGTGGAAACCTGCCTGTGTTATGAAATGTCTGCTATCCCGGGGGACCTGCACCATCAACACAGCCAGCTGCTTGACATCTTGGTGGATCTGCTCAAGGGACCTCCTGGCAGCTTTGGCGCCTAGATAGAGGTGGAGGATTGAGCGTGGGGACTTGTAATTTGTATAAAGATGTTCACAAATGTTTATTTAAATAAAGTTCTATTTATCCCTTGTGAAGTCATCTCTCTCCATCCTAGAAGATCAGTGTTGTCAGAATCTCCTGCTGTTGGCTCCGGGCATGGTCATCGTGTAGGAGGAACCAGCACCGCCCTGGCGTCGGCCGCTGCTGAGGCACAGAGAATGGACTGGAAGTGCTGACGCCCCAGAGTTCAATGGAAAGCCACTTCCTCTGTTCCAAAGGTCGTCGTAGCCCCTGAACTGGAAAGGAATCGACATGGCTGACTCCTGCAACCCTTCCGTTGCCTCCACCCTGCGGGGCATGCCCAGAGCAGCTCTCAGCATAGGCAGAAGATGGACTTTCAGCTCATGGCCGTGCCTGCACTGAGGGTCGGGGCCAGCCAGAGTGGAGCTGGCAGCTTTGCTGCAGGGTGGTGGTTTGTCGTCTTAACTTTCCACTTGCTGAGCCCAGTCTGAAGAGGCAGGAGGGAGAGCGAGCCCTGGAAGGGGCTGGACCCAACATTCCATGCAGAGGGCATCTCTGAGCCTGTAGCGGCTAGAGGCGGTTTCCTCCTGCACAAATCAAGCTGTGTTGGCATTAGGAGTGTGAGATGTCGTGTAGTTTCTATCTGCCTGTATTTTTGTCCTTTTTTGCTTTTTATTTTTTTAAATTTCTTGTTCTCCCTCTGTCAAGGAGGCCAGCTCCCTGTAACCTGTGCAACCCATAAAGCGATTGCAGATGCCACTCATTTTGGTAGCCCGTCTCCTTGAGTAATGCTAATCCCTGTTTTTCTATGATCTGGGACCAGAGTAGCACAGAAGCAGGGTTCTGTGACTAACGCACAACGTTCTGAGGCACGAGCTCTCATCCCAGCTCTGTCTCAGTTCCCTGTCTGTCGAAGATAGCAACCTACCTCACAGGGCTGTTGTGAGGATAAATTCACTCATGTCTGTAAAGTGTGTGAGACGGGTAGCTGGAGAGTGCTACAGCTGAGCTGGTATCTGACAGTGGCTTTGCAGGTGATGTCTGTTATGCTGGTGAAAGTCCTGTATCCTAACATTGCAGGAGCCTGCTTTCTAGTACTACTGCTGATTTGCCCACCAGGGAAGTGAAAGGTGGTCACTGGACTTGCAATTTATTTTTATTTCTACTGCTCTTTGTAACTAAAAAGAGATTAACATTACCCTAATTGCAGCTGGCAGAGGCATGTGTGTGATGGCCCAGAGTCTAGTTTATGTACAGGGCACAGTATTGTAACTGGATCCTGTTACACTTCTAATTGGGCTGGTAATAAGCCACTAGGAGCTCCATCCTCCCACACAGGAGCCAGCAGCTTTCCTGGTGTGAAATAACTACAGGAGCAAAAACTAGCCTCTCATTGCCTTCAGTGCTTGCACTGGGCTATAACTGAAGTGGAGACATGAAGCAGCCCCTTGCCAGTGTAATTGAAGTACTCCCTCGGGTGCAGTGGAGATGGAATCACTCTGCTCTAGCTGTGGGCTGAAGCACAGGGGTGGGAAAGCTCACTGGAGACCTGGATCAGATGTCATTGTTGGCAGTGAGCTCCAGAGAGAAGTTACTCTAGCTTCAGCCTCTCTTCAAGTAACTTTGTTCAGAACTGCAGCTGAGGGAGGGGCTGTCTGAGGCAGCCTGGTGGTCCTGGAGCCATGCAAAACTTTTCATCTACATTTCACTTGCTTGAGAGGTTGTCACAATAATTTGACCAGTGTTTTACTTTTTCAGCCTGTACAATAAACAGTATGGTTTTTCCCCTTCCAGCAGGTAAAAAAAAAACAAGCTATTGTCTAAATGGTTCAGAACTAGTGTGATATTGGGATACTTCAGTGGCTGTTATGTGATACTGGATCTTTTTACAACATTAGATAAAAGACAATAAAAAGGGATAGAGTAGTAACCGGTTCTGTCCTTTATTAACCCCTGTATTCAAAACAGATTGTTCTCTTGCTACAGACTACAGCCAAACAGGCTAGGATATGGTGCCCAGCTCCATAATGTTTTTATTTTGCTATATCAGTGACAATGGGAGGAAAGAGGCAAAGCTACCATTAAATCACATTGCTGAACCCGTGTGTGTGAATGGAGCCTGTCCCATACTGCCCAAAGGTTACATAGCCCGGGGTGGCTTGTAGTCTCAGCCTGATGTCAAGTGCAGCAGGTAGAGGTACTAACACACACTTGCAGTGTGGAAAGTTCCTGCTGCCCCATAGGGTGAGTCACTTGCTAGGCTCATCAGTGTATATCCCAGTTGATTTCCTGCCAGTGCAGGGGCCCGTGATACATAGGGCATCAGACTAGATGATCTGGTGAGTCCCTTCTGGGCTTAAGTTCTATGAGTGACAGCACTTGCCTGTCTTCCTCATTCATTTCTAGTTTTCACAGACCATGCAACCTCAGCCCATTGTTTTACCATTTTCAGTTGAGCCACACCTCATGGGGTCCAGATGCAGAGGAGGAATAAAAGCAACTCTATGTAATTAATTCAAACAGTTGCAAGCTGCACCTGCAAAATAGGAGGCTTAAGAACAAGGTGGAGGAAAACTGCTGTAGGCCTTCATTTTGCAAAGTGGTAGGTACCTGACTGAGCAAGCAACCTGAGCCCTGACTTAATGGCCCAATTGGCTGCTCCTTGGGGGCACACAAATGTTGACAACAGTGTTCCTGCTCTGTAAACAAGCTGGACAGAGGAGGGACTTAAGGAAGCAATTTCTATCACAGCCTTGCTGCAGCCAGGAAGGGACCTGAGGAGTTTGCACCTATGCTGTTTACTGATCCCTACGAGCAATATCAGCCTGTTAACCTGATTGTCTCCTGCAATCCTTGACCATGCACAATGCAAGAGCTGCAGAAGGGACCCTAGTCAGAATGCTTGCACAGTACAGAAAGCTGACTGACAGGGATGGCTAGACAGGCTAGGCTGAGGACAGACACCTAGCAGCCCTACTTGGCCTTCTGTGAACCTACACACTATAGTGAAGTGTGGTGTTTCCAACTTCCCTCTCCATCCTAGGCACTATCACCTGAGTCAGTCTTCTTCAGTGGGCAACCCATTTTATCTATCTATTGAGCCTCCCCAGGCTACAGCTGCACCCACCTTGAAGAGCAGCTGGAGCTTGTCCCCTGTCCAGAAAATCCTAGACCTCAGAGGCTGCTTGTCTTGTGGGAGAGAAGAGGGTGAGCTTACTGCAGTCAGGTTCTTTCACCATACCTGTGTTACCCCAGCCTTGACTATCTAGGGCTTGCTATGGGAGTTGGTGACACTGAGGGAGTGTTACTCAGCAAGTGAAGCTGGCTAACACTCCCTGGTGGCTCCATATTCCCCACCAAAAAAAAAAAAAAAAAAAGACCAAATGAGGTCAGGCAAAGGTAGGAAGGATGAAGCCCCAGCCAGCTGTGCTTACAGTGGTGGGGCACTACCGCCTGCTAGTTGACAGAAGGTGGGTTTAAAACCAAGAGGCAGGCAGCAGCCTGCATAGGGCTCACAAAAGGAAGAGGAGAGAAGCTGTTAAGGGCAGGATGAAGAGAGCAGCTGTTTCCCCACCGCACAGAGCACTAGGCCTTGACTTGATAAAGGAACAAAAATAAGAGGAACTCCATGCAGGGACCTGGCGAGGTTTCATTTGGGCACCACTCCAGGGCCTTAGGATCCAGATGCAGAAGGTGCATAATTGAGTTTCTAAAAACAGCCCAGCCCAATTTCTGCCCCTCCTCTTTCTTCTAATTCTGCCTCTCAGCCTGATTTGCAGCAGTGCTCAACACCCACAGCTCCCAGTTGGAAGAGTTGCAGATGCTCATGCTGGCTGGAAATCCGGTCACTGAGCTTTAGATCTCCAAAGCAACTTTGCCAACATTACAGTATCCACAAGAAGTAAGATTTACCCCATCTTCCATATCAGGAAACGGAGGTCAAGATACAGTAAGTGACTTGCCAAAAGTCAGAATCAGGTTCACAGCTGGGAGTCAAGACTCAACTTAGGTTCCAGTTTGCTGTTCTGCTCACATATTTCCTCTCCGCTCCCTGTAGCGCAGGGGAAGCAACTCCTGGTGAGAAGCAGCACCAGTGATGCTGAAGGAAACGTGACAGTCCCTTCTCCTACCACCCAGCCAAGCACACCACAGGTCAGAGGATTGTTACACTGTCAAATGGGCTCCCCAGATTAAGCCATTTATATAGCACCATCAGCACACGGTGTGTTAGGATCTAAGCGAGATCCCCATGTCACAACTACATTGTATTCACTGTGGAGGTCGGTCTGGAGAAGAGGGGAATATGGAGGCTGAGTGACTGACTACACACAGAGCTGGAGATGCAAATACGGCAGGAGAATGCATGTACCCTGCTCCTGCCTCTGCCCGTGCTGTATTTACTCAGCAGCAGCCTAGGATTTAACCCACCGTCCAAAGAACCGGTTTGTTTCCCAGAAAAATACCAGCCCCCAAAGAAATGCAAATTCACACTGGTGCCAAGGTTGAACATCTAGAAGCTTTATTTCAATCCTTTACAATAGTAAGAATCACAACGTCAAATCAGGAAATGTTGCTAATGGAGACACCAGTCTTGTACAGTCAACAAGGAGGGTGAAACAAAGGCAGAAGTAAACCAGTACGAATTCACTCCCTGGCGTCAGTACCAGGGGTTTGCACTCCCCCTCTAGTATTCTACCACCTCTCCCAAGTAGCTGGAGTCTCAGCCTTTACATCCATGCAATAATCTCCCCCCTCCCATCAGCACCCTCTAGATTATAGGAACATCTGTATCACTCAACATTACAGCAACAGTTGGCTGCACAGTCGCTGCCAAAACTGGACAGCTCCGTGCTCTCCTCAGTCATTATGGTGCATCTCATGTGACGCGGAAGGAGCCTCTGCATAATATTCCTACAACACAAAAATATTAATACTTAACCCTTAGAGAGCATCTTATACACACTAATCCTACCTCACACCTCCACTGGGAGGTTACTATTATTATCCCCGTTTTGCAGATGAGGAAACTGAGCCCGAGAGGTTAAGTGATTTCCCAAGACTACAGAGGGAGACAATATCGAAGCCAGGATTGGAACGCCAGTGTTCCTTGCTCCTAGCCCTGTGCTCAGAGCATACCTGCCTCTCAGTCCACCCCCCTCTCCTACTTTCCTTCTATGCCTTTTCCACCATGTACCTATGTTAAGGGATTACTGAGCCTTCAGGCAATACCAAATGCCGGAAAGGGAAGTCAGCAGAGGGCTGGAATAAAGGAGTCTTGACTGATCTTACACTGGATGCCATCCTGTATTAAGTGAGACTTTTGTGAGAAGGAAAATATATATATATTGTAGCTAGATCATCAGTGGCAAAGGGCAACAAAAGGTGGAGGATGCTTTCCACAGCTTTCTTCCATAGTTCTACATTTATCTTGGCTTCTACTGCTTGTCAAACTCCTCTGGGAAGCGAAGAATCTTCTTGTGAATCCCCCCCCCACACACACACACAGAAACTGCCCTTGGGCGGAGTGACAAGATGGGGGAGGTCACATCTTTTATTGGACCAACTTCTGTTGGTGAGAGCCAAGCTTTTGTGCTCTGTGTAGCTCAAAAGCTTGTCTCTCTCACCAACAGAAGTCGGCCCAATAAAAGATGTGACTTCACCCACCTTGTCTCTCTAATATCCTGGGACCAACACGGCTACAACACTGCATATACTTGGGCAGAATGACATTTCTTCCACCCCAAAAAGATGACACTCTTCTCCAGCCAACTAACCAGTAACTCTTCCTACTGAGCCTTTGCACAGTGGTCCAACAAAAGCTAAAGAGGTCCTGGCATTTTCTTTCTGTCACCTGTGGTGGAACATGGGGCATCCTGGCAGTTCGAGAATCTGGAAGACACCGAGTTCTCATGTCAGAGAACAAAATTCTGCTCAGAGGGCACCAAACACACAATGGTTCTAGTCTAGAGCCTCATTCACACTGACGCACTACTCTGTGTACAGGGGACGACAGCAAGGATCAGCACAGAGAACTACATTCACTGAGCAGTAAGGGACCAAGAATGACAACGGGAGGCACATTCAGGCTGTAGCCCGGCCTCTGGGGCCAGGTGCTGCACAGCAGAACACATGCAGCCCCGAAACAGCAACGGCCAACGCAGCCAGACCGTGCAGCCTCCTGCTGTTGCGGCCCTGAGTTGATCCACCTGGTTGTTTGAATGTCCTTTGTTTTACAGTATTAAAGCCCCACTGAACTGTGTATCTCACTGTCAACTAAACAGTCCCCAGGCACTGAGCAGCCAGCCATTCCCACCGAGGCCCTGCCTGCACCCCCATGCCACAGGCTGGTGTGTGAGAGAGGTCAAGTATGGAAGGTGGAACCAAGAGTCATCACAGAAAAGGAACCTCCAAGCTCCTGCAGGAGTCACTTTCCAAAGAGCCTATTAACCTCACCTCTTAGCCTTTCACCGCATCAGCCATTACAGACATCTCAAAGCCAATCCCAGCTTTAACCACAAGCCCAGAAAAAGATTCCTTTTCCCTCAAAGGTAAGAGTTGTCATGGCCCTAGGACACACATTCCCCTCTAGCCTTGCCGTGGCTACAATGGAGCTGCTCTTGCTAGCAGGGCGGATCCCCATTTCCAGCCCATCAGACTCTGCCACGGGGCTGCTCTGCACTGAGACCACAGCAGCAGGTTGCTTTTATGCCCCATCCATCGTGAGTCAAGTTCACTGTAGCCTAAAGCTTCCTGTCAGATGTGCTTACGAAACCCAACCTGACAGCCACCAGGGAAAAGAACGCCAACCCCAGCCCACCTGTCCCCTGGCTGTGCCAAGCCATGCCAGCTTCTTGAAGATACCTGAAACCCAGGGAATTCCTCTGGTTTCTACAAGGGCATCTCAGACCAGGAACATTTACATTCAAGCCACATTTAATTCAGACTCAACTCACCACTTTTCAAAAGGGAATTTATTTACTACATAGTCCTAGGATCAACCCTAACAAGAATACACACAGATCGCTGGCATTATTCTACATCCTGCCAGTTCAACCCTGCCCAACTGGCATCCCTAATGTCTGGGAAGAGGAGCCTGGCTCACGAGAAGCCTTCCGTTTTACATGGGTCATCTGGAGAAGATGCAGCTGAAAAGAGAGCCTCTGGCTCCTTCAAGCAGTGCAAGTCAACACGGCTCAGAAGCCTTTCCCCACACGGGGGCTGATCCTGCTCCCACTGGAGTCAGTGGTTGACTGCAATGGAAGCAGCATTGAGCCGTGAGGGGCAACAGCTCAGGAGTTTTCAATTAGTGGGTCAATGTCCCAAATATTTAAAGGCAGACCAGGACTAATGGGATTTTCAGCTTCTCGGCGAGATTTTCCAACCTGCTGCAGAATAGACAGTAACGCTTCCCGCAGCTTTCATTTTCAGGTCTCAGCATAACTCAGCGCTTGCTCCCATCCCTCTACATAGGAAACCAGAACCATACCAACCACACACACACACACACAACTATTCCCAGGCTAGCAATACTTACAGCTATTTCTTTAAAATAAAATCAGAAATTCTTAATAAAACTGAAGCTGTCCTAACAAAACCAAACTGGTATATCTGGATCTAGTTTAAGTCACCTAAAGACAGGCACAATAAATGTTAGAGAGAAGTGGCACAGAAGCACAGAGAGCTCTTAGCATTCAGCTGAAACCTGTGAGAGTTTGGGACTGTTTGTGCACATTTAGAGATAGGCCTTCGCTCTGCTGCAGACCAATTCATTGGAGAAAAGCAATCAAGAGGGATCAGGAGGAGGTAAAACTTAACTCTTGGCAAAACAAGTTTTTTTCTTTCTTTTTTTGCAATCTCAGAACATAAAGTGCAATGTTGCTACCTGTCTTCCTATCATGGCCCCCGAACTAAACACTCGCCACCCTATGAAATCGGTAAAAAGGACCATCAGACACATCCTGCCTCAATGGCTTTACTCTTCCCTGTGGTCTCTAGCAGCATGAAGTGAAAAGAACGTGGTATTTCAGCTTCCACCTCTCTGAGTAATTCAGAAGAAAACAAATGAACGTTGGCCATATGTATCTGGAGCACATGGCTGGATTTTACAGCACTGGCTGGAGTCTGTTATCAGCTACTCCCGCACAGGTACCTCGCTTGTTAGTGTGCATTTCTCAACTCCTGAGTCTGGAGGGGAGCCCCAAGCCTGACTTCAGATTACCACCAATCCCAGCATCTGGTGTTAAACAGGAATTTAGCTGGGGCTCCACATACCTGCAGACACAGGACTGAAAGATTGTCTTTGGGTGATGTGCACCTACCCTACTGCAGAAATGCGCCAGCCAGTGCAGCCCTGTCAGGTCTCCTATTTCAGAGCAAACTTCCATTATTGCTTTGGGAAGCAAAGTCTGTGCCTTTTCCTGTTAAGGGGATTGACTCTTAAAACCATTTCTCTGGCTCAAATACCCCCTTCCCGCTCAATCCCAATTCACAGATTTAAAGAGATCTCGCTGGTGTTTAGAATTTAGTAACAAAACGTAGGAAGCATCAGAGAAGGGGCAGTGATATATACCAGGAGGGGTACATGCAGGTGGATGGGTCTTTCTTGATGTTCATAGAGATCTGAGCCAGCACCTGCAGAGCCAGAGCGGCTGTCACAGTGCTTCAGGGCATCACAACACAATTCAACCATTTTACCCTGGGAGGATGCTTGACATCGAATAGGTTCTCCTCCCTTACTGAGGTAGCAGGACAGCAAGTGCAACTGGCTATGGGGCCACCTCCTAATCCACCCCACGGGGAGCAATCTTTCAATGGATGGTTTGGCTATTACTGGCTTACTGGATATGGTGCTGCCCCGGCTGCCTCTGGTTGTGCAGCCTCAGCCTTATGTCTCCAGTGTCCATCTCTCCAGAGCAAGGTAAACATTGGAGGAAAGAAAAAAGGTTACGAGAATCTGAACCCCCTCGGGATGGGCCCTCAAAACAAGCATTGAAAGATGTAAACAACTATTTGGAACTTCCAAGCACAGAGGGCAGGAGAATTTGATGAGCCCAGCAGCTTCTCCCTGGTCCTAGGGTAGCATGCGTGTAGCATGAATTGGAGAGGAAAGGTGGTAGTGATGGGGAAGAGGGGAACAGAGGGAGTTTTATGGAGAGAACAGGGTATATATAACAGCCCCTTTCAGGTGCAAATCTGCATTGTTTATTCAATTTTGTATTTAGTGGAAAAAGCACTTACAAGACTAGCAGACCACTTGGATGCAAACTATTACATTTTAATGCCATTTTATTAGAAATCATGCAAACTTTAATATAAAAAATACAAGTGCAATAAGAATCTTTGTGTGTAAATACAGATTCCGGGTTATCGTGTCACTGTCAGCTTCCCAAAGAGAAATATTCCCACAAGCAGAGGAAGCTGTGGGCTCCTCTCCGCCCCCCATACTTCAAATTGGCCAGCCCCCTTAGCAGACGTCTGTCGTCAGTTAACTTTGATCCCTGTGTTTTGTTATTCTGCTTTTTGCTTTAAGTTAGTTTGATGACTCAAGAACACCAGATTTTTTATATACATTTTGTTTCTTTAGTGTCATTTGCAACATAAAACAAGGAGCTCAAACCACAATGGTGTGTGATCTCTTGACAAGCCAGGGCTGTACCGCCTTCATATTGTAAGCCTGCCTACTCTGCCCCTCCCAACCCTTCACGGACATTCAGCTCTCCCTCTCTGGCTCCCTGGATGGGAGGCGGCTGTTCACTTCTTCCCCATCCTAGCCTCCCACCAGATTGCATCTAGCCAGGTAATCTGTTGACTCCTACATTTAACATTTGTTAAAAATAATACATATCACACTGGATCCCTTGCATCAGAACACACACCCTGCATTAACCTGCAACATATTGTTTGAAGCAGCTTCCTGACCTGATACCCTGACCCTGGCCTGATACCATGGCAAAGAAAAAAACTATCAACAAACGGTCTGTGGCTATTCAAGTTAATAAATATACTTTGCGCCTTTTGTTAATCCAACAGAAGCAACTACAAAGGTGCCAGGGCATCCTCTAGGGCTTGGTTATTGACCCCGATAGGAGGTTCTCTAAGCATCCCTTTAGCATCGCTTGTTGCAGTCAATACAAGGCTTGGTTGAACTGTTACAGTAAGAGATTTTTTTTTTTTAGCACATTCTTATGCCTTTCCTTTCAGACATGGCTTAATTACATGAATTTGCTCCATCATTTAAAAATATTTTAAAAAACAACACAAAGAAAAACAACAGTTACAATTGCTGGATATGTCGATAAGAAGCCAGCACTGCAGCAGCGGTTAATGTCTTTATTCCTATGGTTAGGGAAAGAAGGAAAGAGAGAAAAGGAAACTTAGCATGGTCATAGCACAATAAATCATCAACACTTCGTCACAAAAAAAAATGAAACGGTTAAAGTCAACAGTTAAAACAGCCTAATGTGTGTGTATAATATAGATAATCATTAAATAGGAACAGCAGAAACTGAAGCAGCAGGAGGAAAAGTTAACAAAGAGAAAGATCACAGCTTATCCCCATTAACTCCGGCCTGGCTTGGGCCACTCGCAGCACAGCCCCACCACTTCCGCCCAAACGCAGCAACAGAATGAGGCTTGGCGCCCTCCCCAGAACAAGAAGTGGCTTTAAGCACATGTTTAGTCTAGAGCTCTCCAGCTGCCTGTCCCTAAGAAACACGTCATTCAGACTCACACTGATGTCCTCCTAAGAGCAAGAGGATCGGAGGTGAGGAGAGGAAAGGATGCCCTTTCCACCCAACACGGGATCACCAGAGCCTGAGACACACTGGGGCAGGCGGAGCCACTGTCACAATGAAATGAACCTCAGATTCCTGGGCTGTATGGGCGAACAACTACATTGCCCTGTTGACAAACAGCACCACTGAAAGGGAAGCTAGCCCTGCTAAAATGCTGTCCCCTTCCCACCTAAAGCCAAGTGCCGGGTTAAGGGATCCAAGCTGAGTTACTCTGGGAAGCACATGGGAGGCGGGGTGGGTGGGGACGAGTCACAAGCCTTGCTGAGAAAGCACCGCAGAAAGGTCTTCTGCATGGGGAGCCGGCTGTTGCAGCGGTGACGAGGAGGCGATGGAGCCCAGGCTCTCGCTGACGGACGTGCTACACCAGGGGGAAGTGCTGCTGGAAAGGTTGGGGGATTTGGAGACGACGATGTCCGCTCCGTGGTCCGTGCGAGCCTTAGCCTTCTCACGGAACATCAATTTGTGGGATTCAATCTGCAGCGACACAAGGGGGTAGGTGAGATGGGGAGAAGGGGAGGAGAGAGGGGGCAGGGGAGCGGAGGATGATACCATAATGTCATCATTAGATGCCTGGAAAATAAAAGGCAATTTTCTTCATTAAAAATAAGGCAAAATATTGACAGAAAAATGTAACTTTAAGCTTAAATCCGTTAGATCAACGTCCACAGGCTGCTCCGCCCCTGCTGCGAGTGCTTGCCCCTCCCCGCCCTGCGGAGCTGAGAAGAGAGGAAGGCACGAGCACTTACTTGTTTCTTGTATCTGAGTGCCGAAGCTCTGAATTTCCCTTTGGTCACCACCACCCACAGCGGGCGCAGTCGGCCCTACTCCATTCTCCCGCATTTCACTGCCTGCCTGGGGCGCTGTCACATCTCCATTCTGAGGGGCCTGAGCCAGCAGCGCTGCCTCTTCACCCCCCTCAGGCTATAATGAAACAATGGGGTTGGGGAGGACAATGACGTGTCAGTAGAAGGATGGGAATGAAATGGAGTGAAATGAAGAAACTACAGTCAGGGTGCCACAGAGACCCCCCTCCACACGCACCAAGATGTGGGGTGGTTAGAAATGCAGCAGAGAAGTGCTACAATCAACTCCCTGGTTTCCTGAAAACCCACCTGTATTGAGCAGTTCTTCAATCAGAGCAACATCTGGCAGCGACGTGCTTCAATAACCCACAACCCCAGCCAGTCTCACAAAACCTCACTGGCCTCCTGCCACATCTCAGCTAGCTAGTCATAGCCGACACTGAATGAGCACTCATATTATTAAACATCTAGTCATTTCCATGGAACACGCAGTACATTCACATGGAGTACCAGGCTAGCAGCAAGAAGACTGGAACAAAGTGATACCATCACCCATGAGAAGACTACCAAGCATTACCCTGTAGGATTAAAAGTGAAGGGACTTGTGAAAATAAGTAATCTGAGTATATTGCAATGAGACAGTCTCCTTGATTTGATTGTTTCTGTTGCTTATTTGCTTACTTGCCAGATTAATAATCCACAGTGGATCCCACACCCACAAAGGCAAGTTAGCACAGAAGACCACATCCTTGCCATACTGGCTGAAGCTGGTCTGTGGTCATTTGGTGCAGCTCTTCAAGGGACAGGATTCTGTTCTGTGGCATGTTCTCCTTAACAAGGGTGATCCTATTTGGAATTGCTGATTTCCAGAACACTGCTCTTGGGAAAATGAGTTTACGCTGCTAAAATAGAGCTGTGGCTTCTTCAGGGGAACGCAGAATTATCTGGAAAGCCCCTCCGCAGATGTGACGAGCAGCACCGGAGGGGGTGAGAAAAGACGAGACGCCATCTGGAAGCAGGCTGTGTTCACAGGAGCAGAGTGAGCACTGCAGACAGAACTCATCTGTACTGTGTATTCTCTGTATCGAGGGGTGCTGTGGATGGTCCTGACTCTAACAATGAATGCACTCCATGATACTTCGGCCACCATCCTGCTCCTGCTCACCATGTTCCTTTGGAGAAAGCCCTTACAAAATGGGTTCCTCAAGCGGCCAAGGGAATGCATTTGGAACAACGATTTTGCCGTTTCCTTTCAGAGGATCTGAGTGGGGGCTGAGAAATCTTATTGACTATAGGTATGGCCATTTCCTACACTGCCTAGTGGGGCTGCAAATCTAGCAATAGCTGGCAATTCCCCACCAGTCTCGTGCAGCCTCGACAGACAGTGCACCCGTCTGACCCCCCTTTCTGGGGTTTAAACCCACATGAACACAACCATAATTTTGGTACCTAGATAATTCTGAAGGAAAACACACAGAAACTTGCAAGGTTCCCACCTCTACACCACTCTTCTGCAAGCAGAGCAAGACCAGCTGTCTTGCACTAACACCTCGACAGACCACTAGAGGGCGGTTACAGTCAGAAAAGTACCTTTCTCACTCAGTTCTGTGCATCTGTGATTTACTGGTTTAAACAAGGTCTGACTCCCGAGAGCCCTGAACAGCCCACAGAGCTATAGATGAACAAGCTGGACAGTCTGGTCTGCCTCACACACTGGCAACAGAGTAAGATCAGATCTGACAGCAGGATCAGTGTTGAGGGAAGAGGTACGAGGCACGCTACTTGGGCTCTCGCACACCCAGGCGAATGTCCAGCTCTGACAGGGAAATCACACTGCAAGCTGGATGTGGAGGTGACAGACACACGATCTATGGAACCCAGCACCACTGGACAACACTGGCCATCAGCAAACCGCCCGAGTAGAATTAGTGTCGAGTATAAACAGCTGGAGCAGCCTGGCGTAAAGTAGGACAGGGATCAGATTCTAACCCCTACCCTCACATAGCAGCTACGTTTATACCTGCTTAAAACCATTTGCCTGCTAAAGTCGGATCGTCTGGGAGCTAAAATTAAGTTTAAAGGATTCAAAAATGGAGGAAACATCCTACTTGTCCCTCAATTAATATGGTCGGCAGTGTCTCAATTTTAATGGGGTCTATTTGTATCCTTGTGTGTGTGTGAATCCTGCCATATATGCTATTATCCCAGCCCCTCCACAACCTCCCTGACTGCACGCCCTTTGGAACGGGGACTGTTTATGATCTTGTTGGATACAGCACCTACCACAGTGGGCCCCAACCTACATGGCCTCTCGGTGCTCCCACAACAAAAATGTTAATCATGAACAAATAGGATTGAAACAATGGAAAGCGAAAGCATTTGGAAGGGGATGCTTTTCTCCAGTGCTCTCCCCAGTGGCTGAGGTGCTGCTGCCCTTTGTGCTGGAACACCGGATTCCTTCCTTCCCATGCCATAGTGCTTAGAACTAAACCTCTGGTGCCAACGAATCCACCTGAATGTGTGAACTCCAGCTCCATTCTCATGTGTACATGGCTTGGTACGTTAGCCTGCACAGTCATAATGAAGAGGTCATCTAAATGGGGGTGATTTCCCACCCCTAAAAGCAGATGCCTCATGGCTGTAGTAAAGCTGAGAGATGCACCAGTGCAGTTTACAGAGCTGTGGCTGAGGGTAGTTTGATTTATTTCATGTCCTTGTGGCAGAGAAGTGCTGTACCAAGACAACATCCCAACTCTAAAGCAAGAATTCATTCTTACAGTTATCCAGAGAAAGGGTTCAGAGCTGGGTTTAGTATGAGGTTAACCCCACCCATGGAGGATTCTACCAGACAGATAGA
Organism: Chelonia mydas; assembly: GCF_015237465.2. Classification (NCBI taxonomy): domain Eukaryota; kingdom Metazoa; phylum Chordata; order Testudines; family Cheloniidae; genus Chelonia; species Chelonia mydas. Next base: position 258,998,065 of record NC_057850.1, read on the forward strand.
TTCCTTGATGTAATAAAATGCCTATTTACAGCCCAGAGCACACTGATCTCAGGAGCTCTGTTTGGGAGAGAGCTTCCAACTAGCCATTCCAGTTGCTCTGATTGGTGCAATAAGGAAGTTACACAAACACTTAGCCAGGACTAGTGAGCTGGTATTCTAATATCACAATGGAGGGAGGAAAAGTCGGACACAAGTCTTTCCTCTCACCCATGCAACAATGGACCTGATTATAGATCTAGCCTAAAAGGTTAATCCTCTTCTCAGACCCTCTAGAGGGAGGGAGACAAAATTAACCAGGCTACTCTCTCAGAGCAGTAGTTCTCACACTCTGGATCGTGACCCATTTTACTGGGGTCGCTAGAGCTTGCGTTAGACTCGCTAGGACCCGGGGCTGAAGCTGAAGCCCGAGCCCCATTGCCTGGGGCGGAAACCGAAGCCCAAGGGCTTGAGGCAAGGGCACGGCTCCAGCCCTACATGGGATCGTGTCATAATTTTTGCTGTCAGAAAGAGGTCCCGGTGCAATGAAGTTTGGAACTGCTGCTCTAGAGACATGTGGTGGGACCCATCTAGAACGGACACTGACATGGTTCAGAGCTCTCTCCCATTTAGCCCTTCCTTGTTTTCTGGATTTAATGACAGAGTGGTTATGGAAGTGATGCTGGGAATGAGTAAATGGCCACAGGCTGACTGAAGGGGGCAACTGGGATGCATTAGCAACAAGACAGGGAGTTGATCTGAGCTCAAGAAAAAGAGCAGAATGACACATACCTTCATTGTGCCTCCTGCTGGCACGTGTCCCACATTGTCCAGAGAGCCCACTTTTGCCTGCGCCTTCTCCTTGAAGTTCAGCTTCTGGTTCTCGATTTTGACATCTCCTCCCCCTGGAACAAGAGAGGTGGATGGAATTCATTATTGGTTTCAGAACAGGGGAGCACTTGGAGCAGAGTCTGACCCAGGACCTCCCTCCTCCTCCTCCTGCTCCAAACCCACCCCCAGAGTTCTGCGTTAAGCCAATTACTTTGAAGCGGGTAGGGTGGAACAGTGCATTAAGTGTCTCAGCTTTTCACCGAGGCCTGGGCTCAAATCTGATCATTGTCAAGATGAAAGCTGGTGAACTCCACCTCTGCATACAAAACCACAATACAAGCAAGCATGAGTTCCAGAGTCCAACCCTGGAGATGCCCCTGTGCAGAGAATGCTGCATATTAGGACGGGTATGTAGGAAGAACTGCACATTACAACCTTCATTATACCAGAGGTGCTTCCAACTTCTCTCCTCCAAAGGAGGACAGTCAATCCACGTTTAAAATGTCAAGGTTATTTCTGATCGCATCCTCTAACTTCCCACTCACATACATGTGCAGACACCTCTCCTTCCATGTCCTTTGACAACCTCATCTCATTATTTACGTGGATGTTTGCAAGAGATCCACGACCTGATCTTGGTGTATGATTTTTTGACTCCCTTTCATTCGCTGCATTCCTCCACTAGTTTATCTAGTTCAAAAAAACTAGATAAGTTCATGGATGATAGGTCCATCAATGGCTATTATCCAGGATGGGCAGGGATGGTCATGTCCGTAGCCTCTGTCTGCCAGAAGCTGGAAATGGGCGACAGGGAATGGATCACTTGATTACCTGTTCTGTTCATTCCCCCTGGGGTATCTGGCATTGGCCACTGTCGGAAGACAGGATACAGGGCTAGATGGACCCTTGGTCTGACCCAGTCTGGCTGTTATTGTGTTCACTTATTTTCCATTCCCTCTTCATCTCCATCAGTTGCAACTGTAAAACTGCATCCACTAATCACTGTTTTCTAGGGCAGGAGGACCTGCGGTCCAGTGGTTAGCATTTGGCACTCTCACTGCCACAGCTTGGGTTTGATTCCCAGTCAGAGAAAAGTGACTTTACATCAAAAAACTTTCAATTATTCTTCACTTGCCATTTAAACAAATCCAGACAGGCTCCCGTGACACTGCATGAACAGCTCAGGAGGCCACCGTCTGTCAGCAGTGCAGCCAACAGCACAACCCATAGAAGAAGCAAATCCTCGCTTTACCCTCTTATGTTTGACAGTGCTGCACTCTGCTGGAGGGATGGAAAGAGGCCCAAAGACCTACTTGAGATTTGTGGCAAGTTCTCAATGAACGTGGGAGGGCTGCAACCCCCATCAAGTAACAGGGGACGTGCAGTGTATTGTTCTGCTTCCTCTAACAATTTTATTAGAAAGCTGTTCATATAGTGAAACACTGGCGACAATTGCAGCCCTCCAGGGACATCATTAAATACATAAGCTCCTCAGCATTTTAAAAGAATTTCTGAGCTTTGCATGGGTGAACGGAATCCTTTCTGGCCAATGGATTTTATCCCATCATTTTGGCCACACAGAATTGCTTTAAAATGCGACATAACAGATAATTCTTGCAGGACTATTGTGTTTTAATCAGCCCTGGACAAGAGCAGTTATTGTAGTGTAGCGTACAGCTTGTTACTGCAAAGAACTGAATAGACAGAGGCCAAGTTTGTGACACTATGTTCTCCAAGTGGGAGAGAGTTTCTGATGCACTGAACCATGATGTTTTGTGCACAAGGTTGAACTGCTTTCAACCCAAGAGACTTTCAGGCTGGGTCTGGGGACGTCTTTGGAAACAAAGACTAGCTTGTAGTGTTCATTTTCAGGTTTGGTCTGTGAACTCTGTTTTCTTCACACAGGCATGTTTCATTACCAGGGGACTCTTCTGTGCGGATGATTGTCCCTTGCTACTGAAAAAAACAGCAAGACAAAGGCCTGGACCATACTCTTTGGGCTTACTCAAGGGTCGGCTTGATCTGACATGAAGCAAAGTTTAGACAACTGGCCTGCAACCATAACACCTTGGACTGTGATCCTGTCAACATTTCAGCTAAAGAGCGGGTCTGCTCAATGAGGAGTCCAATGGAAATCTCAGACACTGGAAGAACTGGTGCCTCTGCTGTGTTGTCAGTGGGGAACAAAGGATTCTTGCACATGCATTCTGTAAAGTGATTTAGGATCATTTGAGGATAGGTGTTCTATAAAGTATGGATTGTTACTGTACAAAACACTAAAAGGTCTCCTGCATCTGTTCCGGAGAACTGGAGAGAGACTACTTCACCCTTCTCTAATGCCCTCCCTCTGAGGATCTCATTAAGCCTCAAAACCCTTGAAAGGCAGGTATCTCACCATTTCAGAGTTGGGGAAACTGAGGCAGATGGGTTAAGTGACTTACCTTGTTCTAAGCTTGGCTGTAACAATGACTTGCTATTTGGGGCAAGTCACTGCCACAGCCAAGCTTAGAACAAGGCAAGTCATTGTCACAGCCAGGATTAGAATCAGGTCTCCTGATTCCCAGTCCCCTTCTCTAATCAGGAGATCATGCTGCATCCATAAGAAACTAGATACTTCCCTTCAGAATACCATCCATCCACCTCACTTGCTCCAATTGGGATCGCAGGTTCTGCCTGAATGACATGCAATATTCACTAACTGACAAAGTGTGAGGGCGCACACTAAGAGTTTTACCTGGCTTGTGTTTAATATTTGTTTTAGAGCCACACTTTGAGGACACTTTGGAAATGTCAACTTTCTTGCTCTGGATCTGCACCTACAGAGACAGGAAGGAACAACTCAGAACAAAGAAACATTTCTTATGAAACTGGAAACCACTGTCCCACCGCAAAGGGCAGTTTATATTTAATGAGGTCTTAATCTCCCCTTGCCACACTTTTCCCATTAATCACCTGGCTGGTAGGTGTCAAATAGCATTGCTGATGTAGGTTTCAAGAATTCTTAAGAAAAAGGCAAACATTCATTAAGATTATCAAAAGCCCTGTCCCAGCCAACAAAGGGTGAATATGTGCAAGTAGTAACATGTACTGAATAAAACAAAACCAGTAGAGATGGATAGTGACCAGAAATGAGTGTCTCATATGCATAGGAATATTAAAGTTTGACCAAAGAGGCCGATTCCAACCCCAAGTTCCCCAGACTGTTTCTACCCAACACCAGCCTTGACTTTTAAACCTGTCCCATGTTGCCTTCAGCCACGTGCCAGGAGAGAAGTTATCTGGATTGGTCTATTTGGAGCAAGGCTATCCTACTGTGGTGCCAAGCATATACTAGAGGCTCCAACTTTCTCTCTACCATCTTCAGCCAACACACCAAGGTGTGGATCCACCTGATACTAAGTCTGTTTCTTTAGGGCATGTTGACAGGCATGCGCTGCTACGTATGGGGATAGACTGCATCACCACACCTAGGGCTGTGTCTTACTGCTAAGAAAAAAACAGGCTGGATTTGGGGGTTCTCTGAGATAAGCTATGGAAATATATATCTTTTATTTACTGGGTTTTATTTGCTGCAGCAACATCATCACAAGGTTGTTTTCTTGACAAATCTCAAACTACACACATATGGGCCTGAACAATACCTGACTGGGAAACCTCTGGAAAACCAGCAACAGCAGTAGTGTAAGTGATTCAATAGATAGCCCTCTTCTGGGTCAGTAATGAGTCAATGTCCCAGCATGAAGTTAGCATAGGGCTGCTGGTGGAGATGCCCTCTTTTGGAATAGGTGTAAAGCCAAGGCTGTTGCTACTTTAAGTTATTAAAGATTTCACAGCCTTTTCCCCCAGAATAGGGTTTTAGCCCTGATACCTGGGCTGAATTCTAGCTTCAGTAACTACACTGTGCCTCGTGGAGTTTCAATACCATGTGACTGTCTTCTCTTCCTACCCATAACCTGCTGTGTAGCATTGCTGTGTGCCACTAAACAGTTGACCTACTCCATCCCAGAGGAAGCTGCATTTCAGTGGCAAATGAAGTTATTCTTGCCTGGTTAATTTGTAAAATGCTGCATGAAAGATGTTATATCACCAAGATTTCCCCTGCAAGGAATTCATAAATTCTAGTTACTTTAATAGGACTAACTTGTGTGTGTGGGGACTTGGGGAGATCCTCTTCTCTAGTACCTCGCTGGCTTGGAATATTTAGTATCAGTTTGTCCATATAAACAAAATAAAAGTATTTCCTTAGTATTGAGTTCACCTCTTTATAAACTAGAGAGAGAAAGCGAATGAGGTAATATCTTCTATGGGACCAACTTCTGTTAGTAAGACAGACAAGCTTTCACAGAGCTCTTCTTCAGGGCTGGGAGTTTATAAACCATTGCAATTGCCATGCTAAAGCCCATTAAGAGCCTACTGAGAAGCTTCATTGTGTGCACATGTATTTGTAACTTGGTGTGTGTGTGTGTGCGTGCGTGTGTGTGTAATTGTGCGGATTCGTTTAGTGTGTGTGTGTGTGTGTGTGTAATTGTGCGGATTCGTTTAGTGCTTGCATAAGGTGCTGGATTCGATGCTCTTTTTGTTCACAGAATAGTCCACACAGAAGTAATATAAGCTCCCTCTATATTGTCCCATGCCAATGTCTCTCAAACCTGACCTGGAGGAGCCAGTTAGCCCTCTAGGGGTTAGAAGAGAGTTCAGTGGCCATGGTCCATTCAGTCTTTGGTCTTCACAGAGTCTGCCAATAAAGTTGCCAATTAGTGATGATGGCTTTTATGATATGATCATGTGTTTGGTGAGAACTGGACTAAGATTCTGTCGCTTGGCTATTTGAATGGTAACATCTGGATACATGAATGAGGACCTTGAAGAAGTCATTGTGATTTCTCACAATCTTTAAGGTTGTGGACAGCTGTTTCTTTTAAGAGTCTCAATTTCCCACTTCCTACTAAGGCTATGTCTACACTACGCCGCTTTTACCCACTACAGCCGTGTCACTAAAAGGCACGCAGTGTAGCTGCAGTGCACCATCAGGAGAGAGCTCTCCTGCCAACAAAAAACTTCCATCCCCAACAAGCGGCGGTGCCAACAACGTGCTGTTCACACTGGCACTTTTCCTCTACAAAACTTGTGTCTTTCGAGGGCAGGGGTGTGCGTTATTTTTAACACCTCTGAACGACAAAAATTTTGTCATTCAGTTGTCAGTGTAGACAAAGCCTAACTTGAATTATTGAACCTGTCCCTCTAAAGGCCATGTTCTCAGACTCAGGGGCCAAAGTTAAGTGCTGATTTAGTTGCCTGACTTTAGGCACTCTGGGTAGGAAGTGTGACTATTACTTTCCTTTAGTTTTTCACCTCTCTAACCCTCTCTCCTTCCACTCTCCATTAGCTTTCAAACAGGGTGGTAGCCTCGAGACACCAAAGAACCCACATGCTCTTAGAAGAATTCCGAATGATCGCACCCAGACCCTTTGACAACAGGGATAAAATGAATATACAGGTAGTCCTCAGACTTATGACACAATTGGTTCCTGAAAATCGTGTCTTAAGTTGAAAACATCGTAACTCGAATTTCCCATAGGAACACTGTTGGATCAAGCGTCAAAGTCTAAACCAATGTCATTAAGTCGAAACAGGATGTCAATTTATAAACGGCGTACGTGCCGTTCGTTGCAACTGTAACGCTGTAAAGTCGAGGACTGCCTGTACGATGGATTATCCAAATGTCTTACTCCTCGCTAGATTTAAACTTACTGTAGACATTTCATTTCTATTGCTTTGCTTTTGTATTTTTTCTCCTTATTTATAAAAGTATAACAAACAGTATTTCCTGGTAAAATCTAATGCTGCGAGCTTTGGGGTCTTTCTGCTAGACCTAATGAAAGCAGTAAAATAGTCTACAGCCTTCGACCTCAACTTCTCAGTATCCTGACAGTCAATCACCACCCTTGCACATAGGAGGCAGGGCAAGCAGGTTCCCCCTACCCACCCCCAATTTTTTCCCCAAAAGGTAATTGAATGAATTGGCTAGCAAGTTCCAGTCACTTCTACCACAGCAGACCTTTTTGTAAAATGACAACACTAACCCTGAATCGCTAGCTTTTGCTAACCACTCTGCTTGCCCCAAGAATGCCCAACAGCCATTACTGAGGAAAGAGTAGCACTGGAACCATGGACTTTTCAATCATTCCCATCAGCTGTATGGTTAAAAACTTTAGAAACAGGGAGCTTCTATGAGCAGATGCAATGAGAGGACTATCTCATGCTGTCTGACTGGACAGAAAATGCCTTAGAAGCGGACACCTGGTACAGTGCCCAGGAATAGCGGAGGGAATGCAAAACGGACAAAAGGAAATCCAATCATAAGAAGCCAGGTATGCCAGTCTGGCTCTTCTACTCACATTGGTACTGCCTGGGCTGGGTTTGGGGGCGATGGACGGCTGGGAGCGGCTGCCTGAAGCTGGCTTTTGGGCATTTGGAACCTGAAAATGATAAGCACTTTATTCTCTGTTCTTAAAGTGAACAGCTTAACTAGTGGACTGAGGAGAAGAGATGTAGTGGTGACAGGAAGAGAGACACTGGGAGAACAAAGAGCTGAAAAAGGATACCTCTTTTCCCTAGAGCTGGAAACATCCCCTAGAGGGGATAGAGGAATAGTAAAATGGAGAGAAGAGGACAGTTTTGGTGGTTTATTACATGGGATTTTTAATATAAAGTGAAAAACATTCCCCGCAACCCAAGGTTTTATTCTGTAACATGTCTGTTAATAACAGAGGAGGAAAAAGGACACAAGGCCCAGCCAGAAATACACCATACAGAACACCACTCAGCAGAGAAGGAGTGGTTTATAAAATAAAGCCCCTTTGGGTGCGTAACAGCTGCTCTTTAGCAGTGCAGCTGAAAGAACCCTATGGATGCCAAGCACTGGCAAAGCGAAATGTCAGACAACCCCAGCACAAATATAAAATGTCTCGGCAGTTATAAATCTTGAAGAGAACAAAAGCCTGATTAAATGAAAATTACACCTGTAGCTGTGCTCTTCCTACACCCAGAGAAAAGGTTGTTCTTCACCTGTGAAAAGGATGACTAGCCCTTCATTTAACAAGCTTTTTTTAATAAAACCCACAATGAAGGTCTTCAGGATCCTCTTGCAGTAACTTATGAAAGAATTTGAATGCAAGAGTTGATGCATAACCATGCACAGGCATATTTCTCAAGAAGGTGCTTACAGAGCATGACCTGCCCCTCAAGCAATATTCAAGGCAGCATTTACAGCCTCCAAGTCCAGCGAGTGGCAAGTGCTCTAACAGGTGACAATGCACTGAGCCCATGGCCAAGCACTACGTTTGCCTCTAACGGTTGACTATTTGCAGGCCAAGAATGCAGGTTTCCTCCCCACTCCATCCTGGAAGAGAAGCTGAAGGGATTTAACTTTAGCTTTTTTAAACAGCATTGCATTAATAAGTTTTTAATCCCACAACTGCATAGAGCAGGGGTGGCCAACCAGTGGCTCCGGAGCCACATGCGGCTCTTCAGAAGTTAATATGCGGCTCCTTGTCGAGGCACCGACTCCGGGGCTGGAGCTACAAGCGCCAACTTTCCAATGTGCCAGGGGGTGCTCACTGCTCAACTCCTGGCTCTGCCACAGGCCCTGCCCCCACTCCACCCTTTCCTGCCCCCTCCCCTGAGCCTGCTGTGCCCTCGCTCCTCCCCCCCTTCCCCTCAGAGCTTCCTGCAAGCCTCAAAACAGCTGATTGGGAAGGAGGGGGAGGCGCTGATCGGCAGGGCTGCCCGTGGGTGGGAGGCACGCTAGCGGGGTGGGGAGATGATGGGGGGCTGCTGACGTATCACTGTGGCTCTTTGGCAATGTACATTGGTAAAGTCTGGCTCCTTCTCAGGCTCAGGTTGGCCACCCCCGGCATAGAGTCAGTGGAATGGAGAAGGGAAAGCCAGGACACCACTATAGGTGACACCCCACTCAGTACAGGGATTCTGAACTTCAACAGCGATAGTTGTCAGTGTGTTGGGCACAGGGACAATGGAAAATTAGCAACAGCAAGAAACAGACTCTTCCACCTGGTCACCCTCCTTATTTAAAACAGTGGCAAAGTTGCTATTGCTACGAGCATCCACACTCTGCATTGCCAGAAACTATCACTACTTAGAAAGTAAACAAACTCTGGCACAGACAGATAGATATTTTTAAAGGTAATGCAGGCTGTGTCCGCTGGGAAACAGGTGACCTGTCAGGTCAACACAGGACGTCTTTAAAGCCTATGTTTTTTTCAGCATCCAGATGGGTATTTGGCATTGCTCCAATCACTCAGCTCTAGGTACTAGCAATACTATCTCCATCTGAAATCCACAGTGTGTACTCAAAGTGCATATACAACCATCACAATATTAGCTCGCAACACCTCAGCAAGCTCACCTCCCTATTTCCAGTGAAACCAGTAGCCTTGAATGTTAGAAGTCGCTCTTAAGTTAGTAACTAAACAAAGATTGGAACTTACATCCCCAGAAGTGTTTCAAAGTCCTTCTCCTGATACAAAATCCTCCTTGCTTTAGATCACTGGGAAATGGATCGAATGCACGGCTGTGAAATGTAACATACGCTCACACATTTAACCTACTACAGCTCAGGAAAAAGTCTACCTACACATCTCCCAGAAATCTTAATTCTGCCGTGCTCATCCGCCTGAAACAGAATATTCTCAAAAGACTACATAAAAAAGCAGAACAAGAAGTTAGTAGAAAGACAGCTTGTCCAGAGTCCATACTTACATTCCCACCTCCAGGGACATGCTTAATATTGTCCTTGGAACCACACTTGGACTGAACATGGCTGTAGTTCGCTTTTTTGGAGACTATCTGGACCTAGAGTGTTACAGAATGGAAAAACAACACAAGGGAAAAGGACTGGTTAGAACTGTCATACGGCACGCTGGAGTGATGCTGTAACATGGTGGATAAACAAAGAGCTGTGTTAAACTTCAACCCAACTTCAGCATTACATGTGAAAGAACTTGAAAGACAGAGAGAAAAGGAGTGAACAAACAAGGAGAGGCAGAGTACAGCTAAGCAGACAGTGGCAGTGGTGACAGCTTAAGTGCTATTGTGGAGGACAACACTTTCTTAGCATATTGTACAGACATGCAATACAAGAGCGCCTGGCTGCCAAGAAGACTCTGTATGCTAGCTTCCTCAGCGCATGTTCAGCCATGCATTCCAGCAGTGAGAACGAACATGGCTATCTCCATCCCTTCATTCTCACACTTTCACCTCGTTGATCCAAGTCACTGCCTCCGACGACCCACTCACTGGTTAGTCTCTGCAGTTTTAAACTGTTCCAGTTTGCCTGGGAACGACTCAAATCCTAGGCAATGCATCTGAAAACCTCTCAACAGTATAGCCTAATCCTGAAAGCAGTAACTACATGGAAGGTCGTCAAACCACCAATTTAACTTAATTGGCAGCAGGTCTGATGCCAGCCAGATACAGGAGAAACAATGTATCTAACAAACAGTTCCAGACCCATTAAACACACAAAAAAGCCTAAGGCTATGAACCCTCAAAAGTTAAGTGAAAGCTACAACTCTACTCTTTAATAAATAAATAAATAAATAAATAAATAAATAAAATCGGTTATGACAAGCCCCTGAGTTCAGTCCTAGAGGTTACTTACGGTATAGTATGTTCAGAAACACCCATGGTACAAGAAGATAAATTAAATATGGGGTGGAAGCTTTACCTCTTACAGTAGTTTGGTTTTGTACATTGAAGTTATCACCTGTAGCTAGAACCACCAACATGGATTTTTCAAAGGATACTTGCCAATTTAGGTAGATTGGATTAAGTGCAACAAGGACCCTCACATTTACCCTGCCATGGAAATTTACCAGTTTGCTGGCTCTAATTCAGAGGATCAAAACATTTAAGAGCAAGACCAATGCCATCCTATACATATATAAGGTCTACCTGATGGTATCTCAGGAGATAGCACCAGCTCACAAGTTAAACTTTCACTGCCAGCCCTCCTCTTCTCTACTCCTTTCCCCCACATAGCTCAGATCTGGGATAAGACTTCATGACAGAACTTCAGGGTAGGAAGCCAACAACTGGTAACCACCAGCTGTGAGGGGTTAGAGAACAGTATTCTTGAAACTAGGTCAGGAAAGTTACAGGGAGAACATTAACTCACCAGTTCTCCATACTTTTTTGTTTGAAAGTGCCGGGACCATTGATCCCGCTTCCTAATCCCAAACTGGTAGCATCCATAGAGAAGGGAGGTTTTCCTCACAGAAGACCAGCCCATCTTAGAGTTACAGCCCCTCTAAAAGTGAAGGCAGAGCACACCACTGAAGCAATGTGTAAGTCAGGCCTTGAAAAAAACTATATGTGAAGTCAGCAGGAATACTTCTGACTGTATTTTACTGGCAGTGTCACAGGACATATAGGAAAGATGTGGAAAAGGTGCACGTGGGGAAGGGAGGGGAACAGTGACACTGACAAGAGAAAGCATAAAAGCTAAATAGAAGGGAAAGTGACTCAAATGGAAAAAAGTTTCCCTTTCATCTTTCAGGGATAAAAGACTGAAACAAAACTCACTTTCCCATTGGGCTGCTTTTGTGCACCCTCTTTTGTTACAGTTGTTTTAGTAGGAGCCATTTTAGAGACTGCATTGGGTTCAGACTTTCGCGCAGCACCGGCTGATTCTGGTTTTTTCTCTACTTTAGCCTAGATGGAGACAAATGGAGGATGATTTTAACCATGAGAATCAAAGTAAATGATGGGAGGAAATGATGGAATTCAAATCAACAACCAAGATAGATTCAGTGGACTGGACAAGCCAGGGAGAACTTTTTATAAATCAACATGTTAAAATGGTGAGACAAGGTGGAATCTCAAATCTAGAACTGGTAAAGCAGAAGGCACGGTCTCACTCAGACAAGCGAATCTTTTGAAAGATCCCTTCATGCATCAGAATTAGTGCTTCCTAGTGGGGTAGGTGGCCAAGGCTCTGTGGAAGAATTATGCCCGGCCTCATAATAACTGAACAGTTGTGCCAGATTCTGTCCTACAGTTTTTTTGCTCCACAGGTCTACCTGGAGACTTCCTCCCACCTCTGGAACCCTACTACTGTAAGCGTTCCGCTGGATGGGTCTGCACTGTATCCCGTTACTCATCTCCCTCACCACCCTACCGTGGCTCATGCTATACATTATGCTGCGTACAGCGATGAAGAAACGTGACCTGATCCTGTGTATTAAGATTTAGTTAATCAAGACTGGTGCAAAGGCAAAAAGTTGCAGTTAGTTCAATATGAGAATGTGCAGGTTTGGAAAAATTCAGCGTCAGCCTGAGAGAGCCCATTTTCCTGCTGATTTCTTACTTGTTAACCAATGCTCACCGCAACAGGCGAGTGCACTCAAAGCTGAATTTGTTAAGCCCAGGGCGTCTGCAGCAGCTCTGTACCCTGCTGAACCAAGTAATAACACAGCAGTAAAACAGGCAACACTTCTCTGTTTATTAGGACACTCCCAAAAGAAGAACAACTTTGAAGACTTTAAAAGCCCTGCAAGAAATACAATGATTCTCTCTGACAGACAGTCTATGTTAACATACACTCTAACCTACTGCTATTATGAAATGGAAATGATCCAACAAAATAAGGGAGTACAAACAAGGGAATACATTGTACAAACAATGTCCCTTTAACAGACAGCCCTGAAGTCTAGCCAGAAAGCTTTCCACGCTTCTGGAATTCTTTTGACCAGATTTCTGAAGGACCTTAATGGTGTTAGTGAACCTCCAATCTAGTCTCAACTTGCATTCAATTTGTGAGCACTCCTCCCTTGGTTCTCACTTCCAGGTCCTCCAGCCAGGTTTGGTTTACCCTGTTTGGAAGCTTCTCCCTTTGTGAATGCTGGCACAGCTTTCCCTAAATGGGCAGACATTCTCGGTCATTACTTAGATATCTGCTTTTTGTGCACCCCAACACATACTCATGGAAGCACCCTTTGGGCTTCTTGGCTCTGAGGAATAGGTCATGACCATCTACAGTTATAACATGCCGGACTTTTAACAGTTTGGTGGTACCTTCGGTGATGTGGTTTATGGTATAGTAGAATGCAGCTCATGACTGCCCTTATGATTAGTGTGCCTTTCAGAGACTAGGGTTCCCATCAAAAAGTGTTTCACCTTGGTTACAGAGATCAGAATGGAAAATCAGTTTCAGGAGACCACTCCTCTGTATTAAAAGCAAGGGTGCTGCAATTTGCTCCATTTTACACAAAGTAAAGCCCTCGGACTAAAGGCAAGTTGCTAATTCAATACTTGGTCACACAAAGTTTGGGAGTATCTGTTATATGATGTCTGATAATAGTTTCGTGTTTCTGCATTTACAAGATGTATAGGATGGAAATGTTAATGATTGCCCTCTGATTAAAAATCAATACACATTAATCAGTCTAATGTTTGACCCTTATAAGGAACACCACAGAAATATTCCAAGGCTTTTCTCATTCAGAGAATCACAGGGAGAAAATTAATTAGCACCTCTGTATTAAATGAGGGCTTCAAGCTATGTCCTACCCCCTCCTTCAACCTCGGCATCTACTTTTTCCCATGGCAGTTCTCTCAATCCATCTCCGTCTTCCTTAGTTATCTGTCTGTGGCCACCAGAGGGTGTCCTGAGAACAGCACATGCTGCCCTATCCACCTCTGCTTGAAGCCTAACCCGTACAGCACATTGCTCATGTCAACAGAGACAGTGTGTCCTAAGACTTGCTCCTGAATCCAGATCTCCCACGTAGTGGCACATTACTCTACCTAGTGTACAATTTTAGCAGTCCCAAATCCTCTTCTCAAACAGATACTCTGAAATATAAATGAGCTCTGAGCTTTCACACAAGCTAGTCTCCAGATCAGGAGTGTGGCTCTGTTTCTCCGTATCAAAGAGTTGTGAAATTTTGTTCATATTCCAAATACTACCATGAAACCTTTCAAAGTGTATTTCCTCTATATGCTAATGGTGCTGCCTTGTGCACATGGGGAACCTAAAAGGAGCTCTGCAGAGTCTGAATATAGGAAAGCCAGTGAGCACAGAGTGACTGAAAGCAGTGAGAACTACCAATAGCTCTTAAATGCATGTGAGTAGTCCTAAAAGCCGATTGAGGAGACTTACCCTTCCTCCACCAGGTTGGTGTTTAATGTTATCTGTTGATCCGATTTTGGATCGTATGTTCTTCAGGTCAGAGGCAGAAACACTGCTGGTTGGGCGAGGTGGCTTGGGAACAGTGCTGGTTTTAAGTGGAGCTTTAACTGTTGATGGTTTTTTAGCTTCTGGAGTTGTACTCGATGCTGTGGTGGGTCTGGCTGCAGCTGGCTTGGGTTTGGGGCGGCTGGTGGTAACTCCAGGTGAGACAGGAGTACCTGGGGTTGTTGCAGTGGGGGTAGTGGCGCTGCTCTTCGCAGAGTTTGCGGGAGCACTCTTTGGGCGGCTCAGGTCTGCTGCAATAATCATAGCAGAAAGGGAAGTTTGAGTAAATATCAATCAAATCAAGCAGACAAATACCCAACTGTAAAGATACACAGTAACATGTTGATTGAACACATTTCTGTAGTGAAGTAGAGAAGGATCTAGATGCAGGAACTGAGGGAGATTACCTGATGGTGACTTCACAGTGGTCTTCCTGGCATCTGCAAGCTTTGTTTCAGTCTTGATAGCTAAAGAGTACAAAAACAGTCAACCTTTTCTTCATGCTTTCATTGTGAACAGATTCATTGGTGTTACTGGGAGTGAAAGCTAACACACAGACCGACCCTTTGTGGATGCTGGCATAGCTTCCATGAGTGGCCAGACATTCTCCGTTGCTTCTTAGAAATCAGCTTCTTCTGCATCCCCAGTGCATACTTGTGAGATGCAAAAAAGGATGACTGCCACTCATTTTAAGGCTAGCCTCTTTCCTGCTATTTAGAGGGAAACATCAAAGTATCTCATAAAATCAGCTGCTCCCCATGCCTGGGTGAACTCCCTCATTACAAAAGCAGCATCTTATTTCACAAGATATGGTACAACTCATGTCCTTCAAAGAGAGACTCAAGCTCATAGAGTAAAGCCTCAGGGAGGCTAGAGAATGTCATAACATGGTTAGGCCTCAGGATGGTGGGTAAGGGTCGCTTTGTTTTTACTTTTATTCATTTTTATATAATGGTTTTCCCACATCTCTCACCAATTGCTTGCTAGTGACATTCAATTGACACCTTTAATGACTCCCCCTCTCTGCTTCTCTTAAATCAATTTGGGGCCTTCTCTCAACTGTCTTCATTTAATATCAAAAGCAAAAATGCATCCCTTGGCAAACCTGTTTATCTATAAACTTTGGCATCATCTCTAACCTGACGATAGTTTTGCTAGATTATTTTCTGACATGTGAAGGTACTGTACCCAATACAAGGTACTATTTTGAACCTTACTATGATGGACAAAAATTAATTATTCAAGACATTGGAAGTTGGTGGTTACCAAGGGACCAGTGATCATGACCCGATTACATTCAATGTAGGCAAACAAAAGACAGTCCCAAGCAGTAATATATACACTTGGTGCTTCAAAAGGGCTAATTTCCAAAAGCTGAGGAAATTTATGAGCCAAACTGATTAGGAAGAAAAATTTAGACAGAAAAAAGGTAAATGAAAATTGGGAGTTCTTTAAGAAAAGGTAATTAGATGGCCAAAAAGCCACAATTCCCCAACCAAGATAGAGGACAACTTTGGCTGACAGCCCATCCTGATTGTGGCAAATTGAAGTGAGCAATTAGAAGCCCAAAAAAACAAAAGAAATATATAGCAATCAATATAAATTAGAAGTTATGAAGTGCAGAAAATTGATAAGGGACACTAAAGACATCAGGAAAATTCCATGACTGGCAGGACTAAGGACAATAAGAAGGAAGTGGGTTGGTTTGTTTGTTTTTGTTAATAGATCAGCAACAAAATAAATACTAGCAATGGTGTAGGCCCATTACTAGATGTAGATGGTAACATTGTTAATAACGATGCAGAACAGGCAGAAGTGTTCAATTAATATTTCTGTTCTATATTTGGAAAGAAGCAAGATAATGTACTCATATCACAGGAAGATGAAGTACTTTCCAGCCTATTAGTAACTAAGAATGATGTTAAATAACATCTCCTAAGGATAAATATTTTTAAATCAACTGGCCTGGATAACTTACAACCAAGAGTCCCAAAGAGTTGCCTAAGAAGATCACTGGCCATTTTTAAATAATCTTGGAGTACCATGGAAATTCTAGAAGACCGGAAGAGTACTAATGCTGTGGAAACTTTTGAAGAGGGCCAGCAGGATGGCAGGGTAACTGTAGGGTGGGTTAGTCCTGTCATCAATCCCAAGCAAAATAGTGGAAAAGGTCATACAGGACTCTATAGGTAAAGAATTAAAAAACTGGAATATGATTAAATTCCAGTCAATATGGTTTAATGGAAAATAGATCTTGTCAAACAAACCTGATTTCATTCTTTGATGAGATTACAAGTTTGGTTGATAAAAGTAACTGCATCGATGCAACAGACTTAGACCCTCATAAGGCTTTTGACTTAGTATCACATGATATTCTGATTAAAAATGAGCACAATACAAAATCAATAAAACACAAATTCAATGAATTAAGAAGTGGCTAACTGAGGTCTCAGAAATTAGCTGTCAATGAGGAATCATCATCACTGAATGGGAGTGTTTCTATTAGGGTTCCATGGGGGTCTGGCACAAGGCCTAGTGCTATTCCTACAAGACCATACCTACAGACTGATGGACTGTGGGTTCTGAGAAGGATTTAGAGGTCACAGTGGACAAGTAACACAATATATTCCCAGTGTGATGCTGTGGCAAAAAAGGCCAATGTGATCCTTGGATGTATAAGCAGAGGCGTGGTGAGTAGGGGTAGGAAGGTGATTTTACCACTGTATATGGCACTGGTGAGACTGACGCTGGAATGCTGCATTCAGTTCTGAATGGTAAAAAGTTGGAGGAGTGGGTGCAGAAAACAGCCACAAAAATAATTTGAGGGCTGGAGAAAATGCCTTATAGTGACAGACTTAAAGAGCTCAACCTATTTAGCGTATTAAGAAGACTGAGATTTGACTTGATTACAGTCCCTTCTCAGGGAGAAAATACCAGATACTAAACGGCTCTTTAATCTAGCAAAGAAAGGCAGAAGAAGCAGCAATGGCTGGAAGCTGAAGCCAGACAAATTCAATTAGAAATAAAGCACAATTTTTTAACAGTGAGGGTGATTAACCGTTGGAACAAATTACAAAGAGGAGTGAGGGGTTTCCCATTCTTTGATGTCTTCAGATCAACACTGGGTGGGTGTCCTTCTGGAAGATATGGTTTTAGCCAAGTACAAGTTACCCCTTCATTGAGCAAAGTGTAAACAGGGTGAAATTTAGATGGCCTGTGATATACACAGGCTTGGAAGTATTAGATTCTTATCAGTAAATATTGATACATGTCAATTTCATCATACACATACAAACCAACAAAAAAATATTTCCATTGATAACAGAAATTTACAGATAGGCAAATTAAAAGAAATGCTGCTGGCGAACTCAGAGTTTGATTTAAGGGTATTTACTTGATCGTTTTGACATGTGATGTTGACAAAAGCTTTAACTTTTTGAACTTCAACATCTAGACAAAGCCCTGGCTGGGATGATTTAGTTGGGGATTGGTCCTGCTTTGAGCAGCGGGTTGGACTAGATGACCTCCTGAGGTCCCTTCCAACCCTGATATTCTACGATCTACTGTCATTAAATAATTTCATGACCCCTCTTATTGTCTGACCACCCCATAATTTCCTGCAACTGTGAAAATTTTAAATAGACAAAACTAAAAAATGCTTTAAAAGAAAAAGTTAATATCTGTTGAAGTTACAAAAAAATAAAAATCTAATTCTGCCAAGCCTACATATACAGGAGGTCAGAATGGATCATCTAATGGTCTCTTCCGGTCTCAGACTCTGAATTTATAAAACTTAAATTTTCTGTCCCCTATGTCTCTACATCTGCCTATCACCATCCCTACACACCTATCACACTTCAAGTTCACACTTATCACAGCTCAAGCAGTCCTCACCATTTGTGGCCAAAAATGTGATAGTTTTATTTGCAACTGAAGAACTAGCCACTTTATTTAATGGAAATCTAAATGTGACAAACTGATGGGGCCAGAGAAGTGCAAGCATGGAATGTGCTGATTATTGCCTCAGTTCAAACTGTCAGGGGCACTATGAGCTGCAAGAGAGGGCTAAATTTCTGTCAGTTAATCCAAATACTAACATTTTTCAACAGAAGCTAGCAACAGTTTAGAAAGCAAGGGTGCTCGTCCTGAGCTCAAAAGGGCAATGCTTACTTGTTGGCCTTTTGGGTGGGGAAGTAGCAGTGTTTCTCAAACCGGAGGCTGTTGTAACTGGAGATGCTGCAGTTGTCCTGGGCGTGGCAGGGCTGCCCTTTACAGCAGCTCGAGGTGTCGTAGCAGACAGTGGCTTTGAAAGTGAGGTCCGTTTGTCTGGGCTCTTCGCATCTGTTACCTGGTAACAAAAGGCTACACTGAAATCAATGGCCCAATTACAAACACTACTCTCACTACTACTGTTTGGATTCTTAAATACATAAGCTAGACACTGCTAAGAAAAGTTCTGTAACAGAAAATTCTAAAACAAATGTCCTATAGTACATGAAAACCTGTGGCTGGCTATACTTAGTGAAGGACACATGGGACAGGGAGGTTGGTGCACCCTAAAATTCATTATTCACTATCTGGGAAGCTCCATTAGATTCCTCAGCTGACAGGAATAGTCCATTTGTAGACTTACACAAAGTATTTATTTTGAGCTCCACTGTTCTTTTTCAGTCATTAGTTCCCTAGCATCATGGCACTCACTAACATCTGGAATAGGAAGCTATTTAATTACAGGCCAAAATGCTTTCCAGACTAAGAAGGCATTTGGCAGATCATCTGGAACACAACAGACAGATCAATTTATGAACAAATGACCCATCAGGAAAATGGAGAGTGGTTCATTCCTTCCTGAAAAACTAAGCAGATGGGATGATTTGACTGCAACATCAACAGAAATTGGAAATAATTTATAAGTGGTTATTTGGGGGGGAGAGGGGGAAGCAGGGGAGTTACACAATATTCGGTCACAACTCAGTATTTCTGCGGTATTATAGTTTACCTAAAATCAATTTTAAAAAGCGTTAAACATTTGTGATTAGTGATAAATTTAGAAAAGTAACGATGGAAGGAGGAAGTGAAAGTGGGATTACCTACCCAAAAAAATCAGTATTTCCATCAAAATATACATTGGCTTTGTTCAGACAGAGACACAGACACATATATTTGCCCTTTTGTAACCACCTGTGTAGGGGACACTAAACACAATCCTTTAGATCTGCGTTTGACAGTTAAGCCCTTAACAAACACACTGATGAATGTGAAGATTTACAGCTGAAGTTTATTTCAACATTCCTCTGCAGTTTCTATACTACTGCATGAGAATATACACATGAAGTTGTTATAAACAAAAATGCCTTGCTTCAAACTGGATGTAAATGTAAGCACCTAGATGTAATAGGTGAGTAAATTTAAACATCTAGAGACGATGCAGTGAGAGGTAAAGTAAACGGTTTTATTTTCCAAGCTGAGTGAGGAGCAGAAAGTCCATTAGATTTTCAAATTGCTCCAGTTTAATAATCTCTGATGCAATTACAAACAAGAACTTTAAAAAAAATATTTGTATTTTGTCAGTGTCCCCTTAAAAGTCTGGTGTTCTACAAATACCAAATACACACTGCACAACCCACTTACAGGTCACAATCAGCATGGGGCACATTGAAGACAGGCTTCCAGTTCTCTAAATTGAGTGCTTATATCCTTCTTTTGCTCTAGGATATGATGCTTTAGAGTTTACAGGCGCTTGAACGACCATTTACTGTGAGCATTTACTGGGCAGATCAATGAATAAATCATATCTAATGGCATCCATCACCACGGTATCTGGGCACTATCAAAGTTACATAAAGTGACATTGAATTGGAAGGATTGCACTCAATCTGCAAACACCATTAGCGTATGTATGTGTGGGGTGGGGAGGTTATTCCTGCTGCTTATCTCAAGGGGAGTGTTGGTAGGTCATTCTTCAGGGTGTTTATTTGGGAAGACATTGGAGAAGATTTCACAGAGCTATTTAGGAGTAGAAGCATCTCTATTCGGTCACCTAGTCTATACCCCTGCTTTGTGTCACAATTACCTAAAATGGGTGATTAATCTGTGTCTTGAAGACACCCAGTGATGGTAGATTTCTACAACCTGTTTCGGCAGCTTCTTCCAGTCCCTTATTCATATTTAAGATGACTTTTCCCTACCATAGCTTAACCCCAGTTGTTATTGTAATAGTCTCTGCTTTGCCTTGTTAGACTGTAGCTATCCAGTACTCTTAACCTTTCCCCCTCCCACATCCCAGTGGTCTTATTTACCTACTGGTTTCCCAGTTTTCTTGTTGACT
Organism: Chelonia mydas; assembly: GCF_015237465.2. NCBI lineage: Eukaryota > Metazoa > Chordata > Testudines > Cheloniidae > Chelonia > Chelonia mydas. The sequence continues at coordinate 259,018,458 of NC_057850.1, forward strand.
TATTTAGTCTAGCTCTTTTTATAGAATGTGGAGTTGAACATTAAGTTCCCAATTCAATCACATTAATTCAGCAGTTCTCTGACGTGTATAATGCAGAACAAAGAAGGTTACAGGCTTTTGTTTTAAATGTAAAAAAATAAAGAATTTTCTTGAGCACCTTTTAGTAGTTCATGAAAATAACTACCAAAACACAGAGGCAAGTTTCAATGCTCTCCTGCTCTTCCTACCCCTCAGTGTCAAAATACATCTCCTCCTCAGATCCATGGAGACAGAATCTTGTAACCATGCAGATCTGATAGCAAGCTCAGGCTTTAATCTTATTATTCCATTGTTGTCTCTAGAACTATACTACCATTGATTCCTATCGACTGTTGCTAGTCAGATAAAACAGTTACCTGGATTTTGGTCTACAAGCCTTGGAGCTTCAATGTGCAAGTGAAATATTCTCTCTTACCTTTGGTTTAGTGTCTTTAGGAGTTAAAGTGGAGGGACGTGTAGTACCGGTGGTTGGGCGTTTGGGAGTAGTGGCCGAAGTAGGACCTGCAGTAGGGCTGGTGGGTTTTTTGTTTTGGCCAGGTGTGGCAGAAGCTGGCCGCTTGGGGCTTGTAGTGGACAGTGGCTTGGTTTTCGTTGCTGCAGGTTTTGCTGATGGTGTGGATGCTGAAGGCTTTACATTTTTCAAAAAGCAACATCCAATGTAAACACAAACACAGACAAAAAGAAAAAAACAGCGCATTGTAAACAAAAATGTTAAGCAGCAAGGAACATAAAATGCTATTTAGAGGAAACAAAAACATTAAACATCCTGTCTTCTGAGCATAACAAAAGAAAGGCTGAGAGCTGGCATATAACATTGACCGGAAGTAATGTATTACCGGTTTTACAGATGGGGAACAGCAACACTGGGACCAGGATTTTGCCCTCTGAAGTCAATAAGAGTTTTGCTATTAAATTTGATGGGACCAGAATTTGGCCCAGAGACAATCAAGGCCCCAAAGGGAGTCAGTGGTGGAGCTGCAATTAATACTTGGAGTTCCTGACATTTAGTCCTATGCTCAATGAATGGGACATTTCTGTCTAATTATACATATATAATGCAGTGCAAGATCTAAATCGTAATCTAATCTAAACCAATGACCAAATTCCCAGTGCCTTCAATGTGACCTGGATTCAGCCTTAGGTATCAACTCTTAATAAAAACTGGAGCTTAGTAGTTTGAAGCCTATTCCTTTGGATTTGTCAGGTGACAATGTGAATGAGAGTAAAACCATGACATTCACGGATATAGAGATTACTGTTTGGGTTCAAAACTTCAGTAAGTGTTCTGGTTCAGATTCTGCTGAGTGCTACCATCTCTTTGAGGTAGAGACCAACTGTTTGTACAATGCCAAGCAGACTAGGGCCCCAGGTCCTGATGGGGACCCCTGTATGCTACTGAAATACAAATACATTAATAATAATGAAACTATCAAGTGGATCAAAATATTAATATTCTTGAAATGTCATTATGAAAATTTATTGTTCTCCCCACCATGGACATTGCCCAATGAATTATTTTACATTTAAGTTGAGCATAAATTTGTTGGGTTAAATCCAGTTTCAATTAGATTTACTGAAAGCCAATTTGTTTGTAACTTTACAATTGAATTACATTGTTTGGTGTTCAAATGAAATACTTCCCAGAAGCCAATAGCTCAGAAAACAGAAGTGTATCATCACAGCTTAAGAAGCAGGGAGTAAAGCAGGCAGGGGAAACCAAACCCACAGAGCTGGGTATAAAGAAGCCATGACATAACGGCACACCTACCTTGGTCTTCTTCTCAGGGCTTGGAGGAAGCTCTTTGTTTGGAGGTGCTGTGATGTCATTTCCCGTCACAAGCTCCACCGGTTTTATCTCTTCTGGTTTTGCTGACCAAAAAAAGAAGACGACACCCATATATATATTTAAACTTCCTTTAAATTCATTTATTTTAAAAATGGCACTATAACCGCATTGAAAGGCAAATACTGCACAAAGAGCAGCTAAGGTTATATGACGGCTGCTTCTAGAAAGGCTCTTGGGAGATGGAATGCCTTTCGTGAGCCTTTCCAGAGATCATGAACTTCCCAAATGGTTTAACTAGAGAAACTAACAACTGACCCAATGAGCCATTATTAACATCTGTAGAAAAACTCTTTAAGGTCTATAGGAAAACTCATTGTTTAATAAGTTGTACCTCAAAATTGTTAGGTATATAAGTTGCTTATTTACTTGGACCAATTTCAGCCCAGAGTATAAAACCCCAAAATATAAAACTACTTTTATGCTGTCCCTGTTTTATATCCACACTGGTGATACTGCTGGTACTTTCCTCTGACTTTAGTTCCTCCTATGTCACACTATATGGCAGTTCCTCACATCCAAATTTTACACTCTGAATAAGGGAGATTCCCAGCAGCCAAAGTTATTTGACTGTTATAGCAGTAGAAGTTAAAAAGGTAGAGATGTGGCAATTATGTTTAGACATAAAATAAATAGTACAGAAATGTATTAGTACAGAAGTTGTTAGATGTATCATGCTTCGGCATTGAATGTTTCAAAGCACAAAAAGCTTTAATTTATGGGTTACATAGACACGGGATGCCAGGATTTTGACCACAATTTCTAATTTTCTTCACGGTTCTTCTTCCAAGAAAAGATGTCATTAAATTCCCAGGCATCAAAATTATATTTACTGACTCTCACAAAGAAGTAGGGCTATAGCTATATTAAATGTGTCCCTGTCCACTTCCAAAAAATGTATCTGAAAACACTGTCCAAACACCAGTGAAAGACAAATCCCCTCCCCCCCAAGCAAAACCCTTTAAATAGCAACCTAATGATATTTTTCTTCCCAAATCTTTTGATTTGGCACAAAATAGAAAAGCACTTGAAGATCTAAAGTGGAGCAACCAGAACACAAAATTGCAATTTGCACCCTGCGATACATTAAAAAAAGTAACGTCTGCTTCACCGTCACCAGTTTTACAATATCAGAACTGTAAGCAGAGACTGCTACACTATGAAGTGATTTACTGTTGCACTTTCTGTGGTATCTGAACTCTGTGAACCATGTGGCCCACAAAACCCTTCACAAGTTTACTCAGTTTCCCTTGTCATCTGGAGAGTAAGATGCAGAGAGACATTTGTATTTCTAAACATAAGAACATAAGGTATTTCTAAAAAAGAATATCAATTATGCAACAGATTGTCATGTTGTACTACCATGGTAAGAGTCTACTGGAACAGATGTGTGATGAGTTGAACAACTAAAAGATCCCTTCCCAAGGTCTTCCAAGAATTGCTGTGTACATTTCATATTTTTTGGCTTGTCCATTTCACGGAGGCAAAGCCTTAAACACACACTCGCAGAGCTGGTTTTGCTCATCCAAAGCATGTTTAGTTTCTTACCTGCTTTTGTCTAGTTGGTGTTGCTCCATAATACTTAATGTTTTCTTCCCCCTATACTAACTACAGTTATTTCTTGCATTATATTCAGCTTTTCTCCTTTTCCCAAGCCCCAAACTACATTAAAAGTTACAGAGCTGCAGTTTCTTTTCTAAACACAAAAATCTTTCCATAGAAAAACTAGCACTGAAACTGATGGGGGTATTTCTTATTGTACATCTGAGGCCAGAATCACTGACCAGCTCACGTTCTAATAGTCTGAGCGCCCAATTATTTTTGGTAACTAATCTAAATTGGCCCATACACACAAGTAACTTCTACTGAAGTTCAATAAACCATTATATTTTTCCCCTTAGTTTGTCAACCTTAACTGTAGCAGCAGAATAGGAAATAATCATTGTCAGCAATTCTGGGATTTGAACAGCAAATTTCTGTCCATTAGTTGTTTGAGGCTAAGTCTCTACAGGTATTTATTCTGCCTTGAAACTTGGATCTGGAGAGGGTTTTATTTATGAGTTCAAATTTGTACAAAATTATAATGGTCTTACATAAAAACACGCATCTTTATCTTCCTATTGGCCTCTGTGGTACCACAGATCCCAAGATGACCTCCACCCATTAGCAATTGCCTTCAGGTAATATCAGCTGCTTATTTCAGCTAATTCAGCAGCAACACCAAACCTTTTGTTTGATGATAATGTTTGAACATTCCATGTATATAACGTGAAGCTGTTTATTGAGGCACAGGCTGCGTCACCCAGTTGAATCTTATTCAGATATATTCCTGATTAGCTTCTTACTGCCTTTGGAGTACAAAAGTAATGCAATGAAATCCCCTTTCTTTTGCAGACAGCAGCATAATCCATACCCATGGAAGTAAGCATTGGACACTGTAAATGAATCTCACTCCAACCAAGGCATAATCAGAATGAAAATTCTGAGACAATGGTGTTAAGGTTCTAAAAGCTTAACAATAACTTAAGGGAAAGAAAATCCTAACAGAACACTGAAGTTTAAAAAAATCATGCCACCTAGGAAAGCCTGGATATTTTAAGATGATGGAGCTACATTGGGAGATGTCACTATTACTTTATGAATTAGAAGGTGATTTGTGTAGATAATCATTAGTTACCTTCTTATATATGCCAGGCTGGTGAGGTACAGCAGCAATTTCGACCACAAAGGGCCAACCAAGAAAACACCTTTTGTGCAGGTGTCTCCTTTCCCATTATAAACTCTGATGGGGAAGGGGGAGTTTGGCAGGGCCTCAAGGGACATTAGACGGGCATTTTTGTTGTACATTCTCTTTCTTTCATTTAATTAACCACCAAACATGCTCATCAGTACATTTGCCTTCGTTCATCATTTAATTACTAGGCTGCTCTCTTTTCAAACATGGAGCGCAGCACTGCCTGGAAAGAACTGCTAGTTACAGCGAACATTAGGAAAAGCTGCCAAATCTTAATCAAATTTGTTCATTAGTCTGTAAGAATCATTGAGGAGACCTTTCAGTTTGCTAGCTCCTCCAGTCATAGCAGTTAACCTACCAAAAGGTATTTCAAGGACATTTTTGTTCAAAGCTACAATGAAGTCTATTGCTACACTCTTCTGAGTAGAATTCTTTCTTTGTCTACTCCAGCTCTTGCTTCTCACTGAGTTTGCTGTTGGTGAAACTACTCAGCTCAGCTGATCCAGCAAAAAGAAGCCAATTAATCCCTTTGGGGAAAAGTGAGAAGGGGATTTGAAGGAGAAAGAAAAAGGACATTCCACATAATGACCTGGCACTGAGAAAATGACTGGTATAATGCTGGGATCAATTGTACTGGCCATATTGTTACTCCATGTAATCACAGCAGTGGGAATAGCTAGTAGGATACTGGTTTCAGAGTGGTAGCCGTGTTAGTCTGTATCAGCAAAAAGAATGAGGAGTATTTGTGGCACCTTAGAGACTAACAAATTTATTTGGGCATAAGCTTTCATGGGCTAGAACCCAATTCATCAGATGCATGGAGTGGAAAATACAGTAGGAAGATATATACACACATGAAAAAATGGGTGTTGCCATACCAATTGTAACAAGACCAATTCATTAAGGTGGGCTATTATCAGCAGGAGAAAAAAACCTTTTGTAGTGAATCAGGATGGCCTATTTCAAACAGTTGACAAGAAGGTGTCGGTAACTGGGGGGGGTGAATTAGCATGGGGAAATAGTTTTACTTTGTGTAACGACCCATCCTCTCCCAGTCTTTATTCAAGCCTAATTTAACGGTGTCCAGTTTGCAAATTAATTCAAATTCTGCAGTTTCTCGTTGGAGTCTGTTTTTGAAGTTTTTTTTGTTGGAGAATTGCCACTTTTAGGTCTGAAATTGAGTGACCAGGGAGGTTGAAGTGTTCTCTGACTGGTTTTTGAATGTTATAATTCTTGACGTCTGATTTGTGTCCATTTATATTCTTTTGTGTAGAGATTGTCCAGCTTGGCCAATGTACATTGCAGAACAATGCCCCTCTGCATCTCTAACACCGCATCTCTAACTCAAATGCTGTCTTTACACAAGCCTCAAACATAAATCAAACCCAAAGGAAAGTGGCAGAGGTCTGTGGGTAGATCTACAGGTTCCAACCCTGCTGGCAAACAAGGTGGGTATGTGGCAGGGTTCTGTGGCAAACACACCTAATCAGCCCCTGCCACGCCAGCCCCAATCAAGGGGGATAGATTGGGGCTGGCTGAAAAGCCTTATGTCTGCCTAGCGATTGGCAATACCTGCCAGCCTGAGAGGCCAGGAGCTACAAAGGCTGGGAAGGAGCCAGAAGGAGCTGGGGCAGGCAGAGAGAGGGGTCAGTCACAGAGGGAGGTGGAAGGCCTCTAGCTGGTTACTGACCCAACCTGCAGTAGGCAAGAAACCTGTAAGGATTGTATATAGTTGGACACTGGTGGTGGGAAAATGCTTAAAGAATAAAAGACATGGGTGTTGCACAGAGCTGAAGTCTCCCTGGACTTATTCGGGAGGGCAATGAGGCCCAGAAAAAAAGGGGCTGGCCGTGCACTCTGTGACATTTGGAGGCTTGTCCAGGATCCTTTTGTGCCAGAGCTACAGTTTGGTGACCCAGAGATGGACGGAACCCTGCAGTGGCAGACTCAGCAGCAGGAGGAGATGCAGAAGACGCTGCAGGCCTTCCAGCAATCCCACCAGACGGAGAGACAGGCTCTACTCGCCTGGCAGGCTGAGCAGCAGAAGACTGTGCAGGACTTTATTAAGGAGCAGGCGGGGGTGCAGCAACAACTCCTGCAGAAACTGATGAGTTCCTCGTAGGGAGATGGCACCCCCACTACAGGGTTGGGCCTTTGTAAAATGGACCCCGCCGACAACCCCGAGGCCTTCTTCTGCAACTTTGAGCAAGTGGCCGTGGGCACTGGATGGGACAGGGCAACCTGGGCCCTACGGCTAGCCCCATATCTCGCTGGGGAGGCATAGGCTGCATATATGGCCCTGACTGATGCACAAACCAGGTAGTATGACACCGTGAAGGCGGCCGTCCTAGACCAGGTGGGGCTTTTGTCCGAGAAGTATCAACAGAAATTTCAGTCGGCCAGGTGGACTGGACGCATGGGGCCCTGGGCCTTCACTCAGAAATTGACAGACTGGACCACACCGTGGTTGCGGCCCGACACCCAAACGGTGGAGCAGATCATGGACCAGGTGATACTGGAACAGTATGTGCAGGGCCTCCCAGAGAGCATGCAAGCCTGGGTCCGGCAACACCAGCCGGACACTGTAGAGGCCGCAGTCAAGCTAACGGAGGAGTATGCAGAAGCGGACTTCTCTCCAAGGGCGAGTCAGATACCTTGGGACCCAGAGGGAGGGAAGAAACCCAGAGAACCCTCCCCTTGACAAGAGCGTGGAGAGACGGAGAGAAGAGACAAAGGGTGCCCCTAGTCGCCCAGGACAGCTTGTATGCTGGTGTTGTGGGCAGCTGGGACATAAAAAACATGATTGCCCGGTGATGGAATGTGGCATAGCCGAGATCTGTGGCTGGACTGAGGTTGGGGGGCAGAAGAAGAGGCGTGGTTTTCCCACCATTCCCATGCAGATGGGGAGAAAGCCCCAGAGGGGACTGGAAGACACGACCTCCGCCCCCTCGCTCATTCAGCCGAGGAGATAAAGCCACATTAGCTTATTACCAGAGAGAGGATGACACTCAAATCCATCCACGTGGATAATGAGTATTGTCCCATGGCCCAGGTGCCCCTAGATGTTTGGGGCAAGTTCTCCTGGAAACGGGTGAGGGTAGTAGAGGGGTTATCCTACCTCATAGTCCTGGCGACGGACTGGGAACCCGTCCCTAAAGGGAAAGAAGACATGGGGAGGAGACCCACTGGGAGAAAGAGGGGAAGTAACCCAAAGCAAGGGGGGGACCCCAGGAAGGGGGAGGGCCCACGGCCCCAGGGAGAAGGGGATCTAGACCCTAGACAACAGTCAGAAAAGAGACCGCACAAGAGTAGAAGAAGGGGGACCAAAAGGAGCACCCTGAATTAGAATCCTCAGGGGAGGAGACCCCGGGGCAGAGGGGGAGGGCCTAAGGAAGGCCTGAAGGCGGGACCCCCACCCGGGGAGGTCCGAACTTCGCTGGGTTGGGAACCAGAACTTGAGGCACTTGGCAGCCTGGGCGAGGTCTACCCCAGCCCTGGTCCCCCATCAGAGAGGAAAAGGGAACAGCCAGGACGACGCACCCGAGGCTGTGACTGGTGTTAGGACCTCTGGGTCACCGCAGACTTGTGGGGCAGCCCATCCTCTTCCCAGTGTGCCTTTTGTTGGTGAGGGATTGGTGAACCCCACAAGGATGGGCCCGGGGACCCCCCAGGTGGGCATGAGGGGCTCCCCCGGAATAACCTCCCAGGCAGAGGGAGGCGGGGCCGAGCAAAGCCAAGCCTGGAAGCGGCTTAAGTGGGGAGGTGTGTGGCAGGATGCTGGTGCAAACACACCTAATCAGCCACTGTCACGCCAGCCCCAGTCAAGGGGGATAGATTCATAGAATTATAGAATATCAGCGTTGGAAGGGACCTCAGGAGGTCATCTAGTCCAACCCCCTGCTCAAAGCAGGACCAATCCCCAATTAAATCATCCCAGCCAGGGCTTTGTCAAGCCTGACCTTAAAAACTTCCAAGGAAGGAGATTCCACCACCGCCCTAGGTAACGCATTCCAGAGTTTCACCACCCTCCTAGTGAAAAACTTTTTCACAATATCCAACCTAAACCTCCCCCACTGCAACTTGAGACCATTACTCCTTGTTCTGTCATCTGCTACCACTGAGAACCGTCTAAATCCATCCTCTTTGGAACCCCCTTTCAGGTAGTTGAAAGCAGCTATCAAATCCCCCCTCATTCTTCTCTTCCGCAGACTAAACAATCCCAGTTCCCTCAGCCTCTCCTCATAAGTCATGTGTTCCAGTCCCCTAATCGTTTTTGTTGCCCTCCGCTGGACGCTTTCCAATTTTTTCACATCCTTCTTGTAGTGTGGGGCCCAAAACTGGACACAGTGCTCCAGATAAGGCCAGATTGGAGCTGGCTGAAAAGCCTGGCGATTGGCAACACCTGCCAGCCTGAGAGGCCAGGAGCTACAAAGGCTGGGAAAGAGCCACAAGGAGCTGGGGCAGCCAGAGAGAGGGGTCAGTCACAGAGGGAGGTGGAAGGCCTCTAGCTGGTTACTGACCCAGCCTGCACTAGGCGAGAAACCTGTAAGGATTGTATGTAGTTGGATACTGGTGGTAGGAAAACACGTAAAGAATAAAGGACGCGGGTGTTGCACAGAGCTGAAGTCTCCCTGGACTTATTTGGGAGGACAACTGGGCCCAGAAGAAGAGGTGCCAGCCATGCACCCCGTGACAGGGTGTCAATACAATGCCACATGATGGAATTTGTTTTTTCAGTTTGCTACTTTGAAAACCCATGAATTGGTTTATGCGTACAGGTGCACACACATTCACAAACTATGTTAAAAGAACATTAAAGTTGCAAAAATCAAGCACTCAGAAGTTAAGAAATTCCCTAAGCTCACCACCCTGCAAATTTTTAGGGCCGAGTTTTAGGATAAAGGGCAATGAGAGCACCAGCCAATATGACCATGGAACCATAGGCTATGACCAGTTAAAGAGATATTGAGATTTCAGTTAACGACTAGAAAGAAGTCTCCTGGTGAAAAGGGGCACTTTCTCTCCATTGATATAAAACTGGCCTCCTCTCAAGATCAGATTTCTCTAATCCATCTACACTACCAGTACCAAATCACGTCTGACCTCCGTATCAGGTAAGAATGAACATTTAAGGTAGAACCAGAAGCATACAGCAATTAATCTCACTGCTCCCTACATGTCTCTCTTCATTCTGAGCCTAGCAATCCAAGGCACATAACTTCCCCATTCCACAATAGTAGCAAGAACCTAGCTGCTGATTCCATACAAGGTTGACAATCTCAGCTATGGCTGATGCCTAAATAAGAGCTTTCAGTATACAGGAGGGTAACTGAATTGCTCAGCAGGGCAACATGAGGATGTCAACATGGATGATGGGGTGGATTGCTTGATAAATTGCCCTATTCTGTTCATTCCCCCTGAAGCATCTGGCACCGGCTGCTGTTGGAAAACAGGATAGTGGGCTAGGTGGACCATTTGTCTGATCTAGTGTGGCCATTCTTATGCTCAATCAGGGAAGACATGAGACCTATCAGTCATGCCAATCTTTTGAGTTGGCACCACCACCATTTCCCTGAATAACCCAGTAGCAATACTGCTTTCCACTACCAAAGGTACCATTGCAGACACGTGTTGAACACAGAGACAAAGTGTCATTGTTTTAAAACTTAAAATTGTTCAGTCTAAATGGGATAATACATACTTCACAGAACTACTGTGGGCATTAAGTAGTCAGTGTTTGTATAGCATATTGGAAACACAAGGCAGTGTGTAAGTGCTAACTACGATGGTCACTCAACAGGATGGGGTAGTTAAATAGCTACAAATGCTTTCAAAACTAGTTTTATCCAAAAAGGAACTGGTTTAAAACAATGAATAACCTGGCACATAACTAAGATTGAATGGGCCATTTACTGTTTATGTAAGTGTTACTCTGTTTAAAGTCTCAAATATTTATTAGTATCTCAAAGCTACATTGGGAACTGAATGGAGAAAGATGTCTGCACTGTAAATGATTAATTACATATCTTCTTGAAGTCTGGTAATGTGACAGAGGACATGAACTGAATGATTAAATCAAGTTTAACCTGACTCGAAGTGACACTAAGGAAACTTTCTCACACACAAATGTATTTCTAAAATCAAAAGGGAATGGAGCATCTTGTACCAGGGAAACAAGAGAGAGAAAAGGGAAATTTCCATTTCCAGCATGACCTGAAGGAAGAATGACATGGAAATATTCTTAAATCACATCTATAGATCTCAATACAATTACTAAAACTGGGTAAGCATTATCCCCCCATTTTGTTTTATAAGTGCGGAAATGGAGGCACGGAGAGGTGGTGACTTGGCTTAGGACACCCGTGAGTCAGAAGCGTAGAATACAGATCTCCAAACTTCCAAGTCCCTGCTACAATCTATTTGAGAAGAACAATCCTCTCACAGAAGATACAGTCCTGAGTGAAAAAGCTACGATGGACATGCACTGTGCTTGAATAGCTTTACAGTTTATGTTCTCTTCTCTTTCCTAATCATAGTTTTAAAGATAGGCATGTTACAGAAGTACACTCTCAGATGTATCTAGATGGTGTTACTGCTTTGCTGTTGTACATTTTATAGATCTAAAAAGTATTTTAGAAGATAAAGTAGTTTAAATATTGTACACCAGCTGGTACACCTAGGAAAAAACACTATCAAAGTTCATTCTAAGGCCAAGAGGGACGACACATTGAAAAATACATCTGCATCTTAAAAGTCTCAAAGCAGGAAATTATATTTACAGCTACAATTCTTAAGCATCTGGGGATGTCTGGCTGAATTAAAATAGTGAGCACAAGCTAGGAAAGTGGGGTGGAGATGGAAGGTAGGAATGATTATACATACGCAGCATGTTTGAAAAAAGGTCTCTGGTAAGATGAGGTCTTATTTCCCATATAGTTTTCTTTAAAACTTCATGAATTCTTAGTGTCTTAAAAAATATTTGGGAGTAGCAGTTCATTAATACTTAAATCCCTGTCCTCCTACCCATCTCCTGGGAGACACTCACTTCAGTTTTACACATAGGATTTATTTCACCTGTCTGGCACCTATTGCCTGATTATGTTTGGGTCATTAACGTGCCTCAAAATGGAGGCATAGCCATATTCAAATGCGCTTGTGAATGAGGTTATGCATTCAACTCCGTATGCTTCCCAGCAAGGGATATTCAGCAGGCTAAACTGAACTGAAACATCTTTCACTGAAATAGCTCCATAATTCTCAAAATGGATTTTCTGTTGATTGCTCTAATCCTTAAAAGCAGTAGATTAAGCAATAAGGGAGTGATCATCCTTACTCTTCTTCTTAAACTAAAATACAACCAAACAGCCTTTGAAACAAAATGCAGATGCTTTAAACAATGTTTTTAACCAGAAATGTTGCGTCAAGACACACTAGATTAAATTTGTCCCTCTCTCCCCCACAAAAAGCTGCTGAACCAGCACAGCAAAAAACAACACTACTTAAACCTTTTCTTTGTCTAAGACTCTTAAGACAAAGTTTATCTACAAATATAACAGCTCAATTTAAGCAGGAGGTACAATCCTCAACCCTCCCCTTTCCAAAAAAAGGCTAAAGAAAATTTAAGTCTCTCTGACCCAAATACAGAATCACTAAGCATTTTATCTGGCAGAGAATGTAACTCAATCAGCCTGTATGCGTTCACTTAACATCAAGTATTGAGAACATCCGATTTATACCTCTCTGCCTGAATTCTGTGCACTTAGGCTCATTTATTGAAGCTCTATACTTCACTCAAGCAAGAAAAAGCAAGAAGAACTGGAGGGGCAGGGGAAAACTTTGCTCAGTGTCCATTAGCAACTATGAAATCCAACTATCATGAGCACTGGAGAAAAATACATATTATTCTCCAAACTCAGCCTTATGCTCGCATGCCCGATAAGATAAATTTTTATATTGAGAGATAAATAACAAATGTACTCTACTGAATCACACCATTTTGCACTTGAAATTTGACACTGGGTTATGAACAGGACTGGCTAAACCACTGATGTATCTCGCTTATTAATTCTTCCTTCCTACTAATGATAATGAAACTCAAAGTTACACAACTTTATGAACTGTTAAATGGCCAGCAATTAGATGAGAGGGTCATATGACTGACTATATCTAGTGACTCCTCCTTCCCAGGACAACATCTAAGCACCTCCCAATTACATAAAAACAAACCACTACCACGAGAAAACTTGGCAGAGGGTCTCAACTCATAGGGCACTAGGAGATAGGATAAGTGATCTAAGTGAATATAAATGTATGGACCAATATGAGGGACAGACTAAAAGTTGAAGAAAAGTCTCAATTATTCAAAATGGCGGTGATACTAGTGTCAGTTATGCCATTGGCTAAAGTGAGTCATATACTTACTACTTCAGGCATTATAGTCCACTATGCTATTTTCAATATGTGAGGGAAGAGAGTATAATCACAGTTCCTCTGAGGTTGAAAGAGTAATCAATCTTGTCTCTATATCTGTTTACATAGTGCCTAGTATACCGTTGGCTCTCGTTGTGGTGAAGGGGCTTGAGTGTTCCAATGAACCTCAGAGCTAAGTTGTCGGGAGAGTCAAGTTCCTGGTAGGGGTCTCCCAAAGCAAACAGGTCTGAGGGGAGGTCCCAGACAAAGCATAGTCCCCCAAGTCCTCAATGGTGAATCAGGTGGAAGAGGTCCTTGGATCTCAATGGCTGTGAAAGCGGATGAAGGCTGCAGCAAGTGGAGATCTCCAGTTATCTCAGAGACTTTCCCTGCCACTGGGCCCCAGACCTCCAACTTGTCGTGATCGTGTTGTCGCTGTAGATGCACCAGCTTCCTCACGTTAAAAGAAATCACATGCAGGTTTCTATCATGGGAAATAACATCTTTCCAACCTTCCAAGCCCTGCGGCGACCAACTAGTGGTGACGGGGACAGGACTGGTGAATTTGGCAGTCCATAGCCACAAATCTGCACGTAGGCGGTGGTAGTTAGATGGTCATCTGGTATCTAGACTTAGATAGGGGTGCAATTCAGCAGCTACTATCGCGACTAAGCAGTCCTCTTTAGGATCCCCTCTACTCACCCCGCATGAGGAGACGGCAAAAAAGGTGCCCTAAACCTAGGCTGTCTCATACATTCCTTACTGGATTACTGCATCCAGTGGGATCACTCTGCCTGTGGTTGAAGCTACAAAAAGACAGTGACTTTTGCTACATGGAATGTTCGCTCCCTTATGGATAACAAAGATAATGTACGGCCAGAAAGAACTACTACTATCGTCACCAGGAAACTTGTGAGACAGAACATCGACATCGCTGCCCACAGTGAGACAAAGTGCCCAGGTGAAGGTCAACTGAGAGAAGAAGGTGAAGGCTACACCTTTTTCTGGAAAGGAAAATCTGCAGAGGACAGGCGCATTCATGGTGTTGGTTTTGCAATTAGGAATAAATTTGTCAGTCAGGAGGAAGGAAAAAGAAATAACTTTCTCCCAGCAGCCACTGGCCTGCCACAAAATGTCTGTACCTACTGCAGGCTGATTTGTGGTTCCAGGATTGGACTCCTGAGTCATCTCAGGACCCATATGTAAATCCATGGTAGAGATCATCCTCGAACTCAAGGGATCACCAATCAATCACACTGTTGGCACCATACAAATGATCATTCAAACATTAGGAATTACCATGCCAGATCAGGTCCATCTAGTCCAGCAGCCAGTACCAGATTCTTGCACTTCCTCTGAACTAACACCAGAAGACAATGAACAGAGATGGAATAACCTGCCCATAGGGGAAGTTTCTTCCTAAATCCCAAATCAGTTAATGGCTGGTTTATATCCTGAAGTATGAATGTTTATATGCATTACCTTTATTCTATTTAATGTAATTGTAGGTGGTTGTCATTGTCATAGTTCAGGGCAATTGCACCTGTATTCCTCCTCAGTGATCTCCCATGGGCACCCACTTTTAGCCTTCTGGCTCCCAGCCATCAGATTTCTGGGGCAGAGATCAGTGTCTCATTCCCTCCTCACTGGGGAATCTTTAAAGCTGCACAGTTCCCCGCCTACACTGTGACATCCCCTGCAATCCAGACTGCTTAAGAAGCCAGCATCTGTGCTTTGCTTTCTCTCCACAGATTCCAAAGCCAGAAGGGACCAGTCTGACCTCCTATATAACACAGGCCAGAGAACTTCCCCAAAATAATTCCTAGAACATACCAATTAGAAAAATATCCAATCTAGATTTCAAAATTAGCAGTCATGGAGAATCCGCCACGACCCTTGGTAAACTGTTCCAATGGCTAATTACTCTCACTGTCAGAAATTTACCCTTCTTTCTGGTCTGCATTTGTCTAGCTTCAACTTCCAGTCACTGGATTGTGTTATACCTTTCTCAGCTAGACTGAAGAGCCTATTATTAACTATCTGCTCCCCATGAAGGTATTTACAGGCTGTAATCAGTCTCCCTTAATCTTCTCTTTGTTAAGCTAAACACGTTGAACTCTCAGTCTATTACTATTTTCTAAGCCTTTAATCATTTTCATGGCTCTGAATCCTCTCCAATCTACCAATACCCTTCTTGAATTGTGGACACCAAAACCGGACATAGTATTCCAGCAGCAATCATACCAGTGTCAAATACAGAGGTAAAATAACCTCTCTACTCCCACTCAGGATTATCCTGATTATGCACCCCAGGATCCCATTAGCTCTTTCAGCCACAGCATCACATTGGGAACTCATGTTCAGCTCATTATCCACCATGACCCCAAAGTCTTTTTTAGCATCACAGCTCCTCAGGCTAGAGCTCCACACCGCTTAAGTATGGCCTACCTACATTCTTTGTTCCTAGATGTATACATTTATGTTTAGTCATATTAAAATGCATATTATTTGCTTGAGACCAGTTTACTGAGTGATCCAAATTGCTCTGAATCAATGACTGCCCTTTTCATTATTTACCACTCTCCCAATTTGTGTATAATTTGCAAATTTTATCAGTGATGATTTTATGTTTTCTTCAAAAAGTTATTGATAAAAATGTTAAACAGGACGGGACCAAGAACTGATCCCTTCAGGTCCCACCAGAAACAGACCACTCGATGATTCCTTGTTTAGTTACAGTTTCATAGAATCACAGAAATGTAGGGCTTGAAGGGACCTCGAAAGATTATCCAGTCCAGCCCCTTACACTGTGGTGGACAAAGTAAACCTAGACCATCCCTTATGAGTGTTTGTCCATCCTATTCTTAAATGCTTCCAATGATGGGGCATTCACAACTTTCCACAAAAGCCTATTCCAGAGCTTAACTACCCTTACAGCAAGATGGATAAAAATTATTTTTTTATTTAAATGATCATTTTTTCTTCTTAAAAATCAACCTGTTTAGTGAATGAAATAAATGAAATCTGAAAATGACAATGCCCCTTTCCTCAGAAAATAACTGAAATACAAATGGAAAAATTGATTAAAATCAATTATTTAAATCAAGGCTTTCCACTTGATTTAAATAGCTGATTTAAAATCACCTTTATTTAAATCAGCATACCCAGCCTCATAGTTACAAAGTTTTTCCTATTATCTAATTTAAATCTCCCTTGCTGCAGATTATGCCGATTGATTTTTGTCCTACCTTAAGTGGACATGGAAAACAACTGATCCCCATCCTCTTCTCACCTGATCTGGCTCATTTTTTTTCAACTCTGTGAAACTGGCCCTATTAAAGCAACAAGTACATAAAATATTGGTCTGGTCTTTATTCTGCTTGCACGTTATGAATGTGATCAAGTCATGATCACTTGTAAGCTATTAATTTCTAGTTCTGCAATCAGCTTCTCTTTATCTGTTAGGACAAGGTCTAATATAGAATTCCCCCACGTTGACTTTAAGACTTTTTGAGTTTGGAAATGATCTATAATATTTAGAAATTCCAAAGGATGTTTTAGTACTGGCAGCATGAGACCCTCCCCCCCCCCAGCATATGTTACTCAAATTGAAGTCCCCCATTACCATGTAATTTTTTTCCTACACATTATAGAAAGGTACATACGAAGGTATTTATCCTGCTCCCAGTGTGATTTGGTGGTTTGTAGCATACACCAAATAATATCCTGCCTTGTGCTTTATCTATTAGAACACTGATCCATAAGCATTCAAAATCATTTTCTTCCAAGTTATCAGTGACTCAGAAACAGGCAATACCATTTTTGACAGAGTGCCACTGCCCCTCACCTTTTGCCCACTCTATCCTTCTGAAGTAGACTATAACCATTGATTTTAACATTCCAATGGTGCAAATCATCCCACCAGGTTTCAGTAATACCAACTAGACTGAATTTATGCTCATAAATGAGCAATTCAAATTCCTCTTGTTTGTCACCCAGGCTCTTAGCATTAGTGTATAGGCAATTCAAGAATTTCTTCTAATCATGTCCTTTGTTTCCTTGATTAATTTTTTTTTCAGCATCTCAATTTTGTGCTCAACCATTCCTCTTTTTACACTCCCCTTTTATTAGTTTAGCCTTCTCCGGATTACTTGAGCCAGCCTGTCCCTAAGGAGATTGGTCCCCCTACTATTGAGGTGGAGGCCATCCAATCTATATAGCCCCTCTGTCCACAGAAGGGGACCAATGTTCCACAAAACCAAAACCCTCCACCCTACACCACTTACTTAGCCAGCGGTTCACTTCCAGAATCTTGTGCCTTGTGTCTTCCTTTGCTCGGGGAGCAGGAAGGATCTCAGAGAAGACTGCTCGGACATTCTTCTTCAACACACTTCCGAGTTCCCTAAAGTGATCTACTATTTGCAAGATATCCCACTGATATGAACTATCACCAATGGCTCCTTTCCTATCAACTTCAGAAACCTATCCTGTCTTAGAGTGACATCTCATGTCTTGGCTCCAGGAAGGTGGCACATTGTCCTGTTGTCAGTCTGTCCCTTTCAGAATGTTCTTTCTATTCTTCTGAGTATTGAGTCTCCAACAAGGATAGTTTGTATTCTTTGGACAGTTGGAGAACTCTTTGCAGGGAAGCTTGATTTTCTTACAGGTTGGGCTGAGCTGCCATCCACATGTCCCATACACCTCTCTGTTCCCTAGGACCTGCTGGAGATACCTTGAGAGATATCTTCCAAAATTTCCATGTTGAAAGGATCTGTATCAATTTGAAACTTTGAGCTCTATGGAATTCCTCCTGGTCCTCTTCTCTCTGGTGGCCACAGCCTGTCATCCCTCATCTATCTCCAGCCACATAGAATACTGCTATGACCTCTTGCTTCTGGTGGTTATGAATCACCAGGCCTCCTCTCTGACTCCTCACTCCAGTTCCTTGGTGGCCAGCTACATTCTTTCTTGAACCTAGGATACTGGTGTTTCCAGAACCTGGCTATTTAGGAACTCCTCAGCTTCTCTGATTCTCAGTAGTTTCTCAGCTTGCCCCTCCAATCCAAGATTTTTTTCCTCCAGCATAGCCACCAACTTGCACTTCATGTGCATGAAATCCCATCCGTCTTCAGGCAGGAAAGAACATGGCATGTCCGTTGCAAGCCACCACCATTGTTCTATTGCCCGCCATCTTGACATCATATGTAGTGCTGCACCTGGAAGGAAAGCCTCTCACACTCCGTCTCTAAGCTTCCTCCAAAGTTGTCCTGTTCGCTGCCTCTGTTCACCCAGCAAGTGACTATTACACCAAGTCTTCCCTGCTTAGCTCAGCTCTGCCCCCACCACCCATGACAAACTAACCACTCAGGGACTTCAAACAGCTGGGCCGGTGAAAGCTCCAGGGGCTAGAGCTGCACGGCCTTTAGCAAGGCACCCTACTTACTCAGGGATCCGCAGCTCATACACAGAGGCTATGACAAGTGTATTGGATGCAGTTATAATTTACCACACAGCTCTTTATAAGCAAGCACATTTATTCTTAAGGTGCAAGCAGTACAGAGAAAACACTAAAACTAAAAGAACCTACATGCATGCTAACAGTCACCCCAGTCCCAGCTTCGGGCTTTGGTAGGTGTCAGTCCTTCAAAACCCACAATTGGATTTTCCCCAAGGTTACAAGTTCATAACTGTCTCAGATTCAGAACCAGAACAGAAACTGGCCAGAGCAGACTGTTTCTTTATACGCTCAGACCTTGACCTCCAGGAACTGGGAACACATAATCAGCAGTCAATCACCTCTCCTCAGCACGTAGCTTCAAAAGGCTGGGTTTTTGCATAACCAGAGGTGGGGAATTTGCATTCACCTCTCCCTAGGTATTCGCATCAGGAAATCCACCTAACATTTATTGTCCCCAAAGTCCCTTCCTGTCTGGCACATTTTTAATATAGTCCTTTGAACTCCATCTCACATCTCCCCAACAGAGGTTACATACAATCCCAGCCCACAAAAATACATAAACCATTCATTTAATACAATGGCCACCAAACATACTTAAATTTAATTTTGCAAGGTCTCCCAAGGACGTGGCAGGACATTGCCATATCTGACACAGTCATTATCCATATAAATATCTAATCTTTATTTCATTTTGAGTCCTGCTAAACTCTTGGCCTCAATGAATTGTGATACACATTCTGCAGGTTAATTATGCATTGTGGAAAGCAATATTTCCATTTCTCAAATTTTAGATGTGTTGCCTTTCAATATCACTGAATTCTCCTTGTTCCTGTATAATTAGAGAGGGTAAATAGGAATTTCTGATTTACCTTCTCTAGACCTCCCATTATTTTGAAAACATCTATTATGGTTTAGGTCTATGGGTGGTATAGGTATACTTGGTCCTACCTGAGCATAGGGGGGATGGACTACTAGATAACCTCTTGAGGTCCCTTCCAGTCCTACATTATGTGATTTTGATTATATCCCCTGGTTTGTCTGTTTCTAAACTAAACTTTCCCAATCTTCTCTCTTTTCCCATCTTTCCTCAGCTAATTTATGAGAAAGGATGACCAAAACTGAAATGAATATTGCAGAAGAGGGTATTAACATTGATTTATAGAACTGTATTACAATATTTTTTTCATTATTTTCTATTCTATTCCTTACCACATACTACCATTTTGTTTGCTTTTTAAGATTGCCAGATGCACATTGAGCAGAGGTTTTCACTGAGCTGTTCACAATGACAACCAGGCATTTCTAATATATCTATCACCGATAGCTAGTCACTTCCATTTCCCCCTTCCTCCCATAGTATATCATTTTTTCTTGTTATCCATCTAATATAGGATGTAAGCCTTTTGGGCAGGAACCTTGTTACATGTCTGTAAAGCAGTACCTACACTAATGACTTTATAGAAATAAATAAATTGCAGCTTCTCATTACTGGGTAGTGGGAGTGTGACATTTTCTATTACCTTCTAGTCATGCATTAACATTTAATGCATTTAATCTCACTTCACATACTACCACAGTTTAACACTCATTACAAATGTTTGAAGCCTTTCTTTGAAGAACTTTTGAAGTCTGACATTCTCACCTACACAAAATAATTCAAATGGTGCCTCATTTATCAAGACTGCATAAATTATCTGTACGTAAAGGCATGTGGGAAACGGAACACTGTAAACTGTAGGATATATGCACACAAAGTGTGCCCGCTGGGGAGGAAAATACTTGGAAAACAAGATGGCAGCAGGAGACCTGGAACAGTTATTAACAGCACACATTGTTTATAGACTTGTAACAAAATAAGTTGGTCAAAGTCCAGCTGGATTTTGTGCTGCACGCCCAAAGATATCAAGAATCAGAAAGGTGATAGTCCCTTTCTTCACAGCTCTAGCACAATGATACCTAGAATTTGGGGACCTCAAAACCCAAAGGATAGCAAATTATTGGAGGAAATTCATAGCAGAGGACCCACACTCAGAGTGGAAAGGTGTCAATAAATGAGGAAATAAATATATATAGGTTAGGTAACAACAATGCGGAGGGAGAGGGTGTGAGAAATAAATTCCATCCTTCGTAACCTAGTATGCAAACAGTCAAGTTAGATTTCTGTTTGATGGGAAAGCATGGTAGGGATTTTAAGCTCTACAACTGATGATTAAATGATATGGAACAACTAAGAAATGCTGCTGTTCTGCACAGTTTTATGTAACTCTGAAGTAATTACTTTTTAAACCTATATCACAGGCACCCAAGAGCTTTGGATGGGGTAGAGTGTTTTAGAGTGAAGTCTAAATAAATTTGCACCACCCACAAAATCTAAATTTATAGGTAGAAAATTTCTTTAATGTGACCCAAGAATATATAAACAGGAGTAAGGCGAAGAAATTTAGCAAAGAAAAGATCAGTGCAAGAGTCTGACTGTGGAATCTTCTTTCCAACAGAAGTCAGCAGAAGCACCATTATTTGAATAATTCAAAATTAGACTTGACAAATCATTCACAAGTATTTGGAAGGGAAATGTAGGCAGGTGATGAGAGTTGCAGAACCTTGAAACAAGGACCAGAAGTTCACAGAGTGACAGGAAACCAACAGAACAAGAGATTTAAGGATGAGGAAGCTTATGGCTGTATCAGCAGACAGCAAAAAGTTGATTTTGGCAATGATGTTTTGGACAGATTGATTGTGTGTATGGAGGGGGGCTGCAAGGTGAGGATAAATAAGACCAAAGAAAAGGAATTTGCCATCCTTGACACCAGAAATTATTAGGATATGAGCGAGCAATTTAGCTATGAGAACAGAGAGGAAAAGAGATTTCTGACTGATATCATATCTTAGCCAAAAAGCTGCTTCCTTGGGCAAGTTATTTCTTATGTCACAATTTCACCATTCAGTAATGAAGAAAACTCTTTGTAGACGCTGTGAAACCACTCTAGTAACATCCAAGTCGTTCTTTCCTGTTTTCTTGCATTGCAGAAAGTCATACTAAGACATGCAGATATGAAGCAATGAAAGGAGCATTTTACCATTTCCACTGCAATCTAGTCTACTTAGACTAGATCCAGTGTCTGAAACCACTGTCAACAGAGTGAAGTAAACATGACTTGACATTTTCACCATTGTCCACCATTTTTCTGGATACCAACACAGACCAGAATTGTTAATTTCATTGTGCACTTTTTGTGAAAATATGAGCAGTACCAAAGACACTGGAGCGGTCTGCAAACTCAGACTGTATCAAGTCATGTTTCAAAGGTTGCCTCTGCAACGAAAAGAACTATAAATTATTTTTCAAAATAAAGATTGCAGCCTAACGTTTTCAAACCCAGATGCCTACAAAGTTAGGCATCTAAATTAATATTTGCACACCCGCATAAAAGTGGGCTGATTTTCAGAGGTGCTGCACACTCCCATAGCCAATAACTGACTTGAATTGTGGATGTTCAGCCTTCTGAAAATCAGCTCACTTAAAATTAGGCATCTATATATGGGTTTAGATGCCTAAATTTACACATCTGTGTTTGGAAAATGTTGCCCCTTAAGTTCTACAGAGTTTGTTGCCTTAGCTACACCATGATTTCCTAACTGCCATTGACAAATGGATTTTTTTTTTATGTCCTGGATACGACCATCAGTAGCTGCTGAATTACCACAAAGAACCAGACTTGAATTTCATAACAGGCTCTTTAGAAGCTCACTGACACCAGACATTTCATAACCAGAAAGGTGCACGCAGACAAGATTCTGATTGCTTGGCCACTGATATGTTCCAGATTCATCCCTTGAGAATATAAATGTTTGTGACATCACAACTGATTAGATCAGGGTGGGCAAACTCTCTGGCCCGAGGGCCACATTGGGGTTGCGAAACTGTATGGAGGGCCGGGTAGGGAAGTCTGTGCCTCCCCAAACAGCCTGGCCCCCGCCCCCTATCCGCCCCCTCCCACTTTCAACCCCGACTGCCCCCCTCAGAACCTCCGACCCATCCAACCCCCCCGCTCCTTGTCCCCTGACTACCCCCTCCTGGGACCCCCATGCCAACCGCTCCCCAGGACACCACCCCCTATCCAACCCCTCCTGCTCCCCGTCCCTTGACCCCTGCCCCCAGAACCTCCGCTTCATCCAACCACCCCCGCTCCCTGTCCCCTGACTGCTCCCCGGAACATCCTGCCCCTTATCAAACCCCTCTGCTCCCTGCCCCCTTACCATGCCGCTCAGAGCAGCAGAAGCTTGCAGCCACACTGCCCTGCAGGCGTGGCGGGCCAGAGCGCTGGCGGCACGGTGAACTGAGGCTGCGGGGGAGGGGCCAGGGGCTAGCCTCCCCAGCTGGGAGCTCAAGGGCTGGGCAGGACGGTCCCGCAGGCCAGATGTTTGCCCACCTCTGGATCAGTTAATGTTTAAGTTGTCACAAAAATGTGGTTTCCCTAACTTTCATTTCAAAAGCACAATCCAGAGCAAATCAACTCAGCAGCACAGACCATATTTTCATGCAAATGGGCGATGTCTAGGTATCTAGTTCAAATCCAGCAAAGAACAAATTGGGATCTACCTATGCTGCCATCTGATGGCTGTTTGGTGACCTATGTGAAATAAGCTGATGATCTCATTTTTAGACCCAGTGAACCGATATCAGCAATAAAAAAACCCCACCCACCCTCCATCACTACAATTGACATGACTTGATGTCCCTTTGCTGGCAAGCTCAGCTGAGAAGATACAGACTGAACAAATGATAGTGAATGATTTATACCCTCTCCTCCGCTTCAGCTACATCAGGGTTAAGATACTTTGGCATAACAGACTTGGGAAATTTTCACTGCCACTGCACCCACTTTAAAGTCACTTTTTCAGAGCAAGTAAGCTGCAGAACTGTCAATCAAGCGCCTTTCACCAATGCTAAATCTACATGAAAAGATTTAAAATAAAGAAAAATCCTGAAGAAAACTACTAGAAGAAAAAGCAAAACAAAGACTGTTTCAGCAGCAGAACTGTCTGTAATTAGAATGGTTTTCAGAATTTTCTAGTCTAGGTAGGTTCAGTAGCTCTCTAAAATGGATAACCGGGATGGAACGTAGAGCAACTGAACACTGTGGATTCATCTAATTGGCCACTGGGTGTCACTAACACTCCACAAAAATAGAGATAAGAGATATTTAACCTGGTGGTTGAAATACTACCAAATCTTGTTCAGAGACCATAATTCAGTTATGACTGCTGGGGGGGCTTTCAGTGTGTTGACCTACAGTATTAGGTTGGGGTTTTAAAATCAGGTATCCTTTTTATTGGCTATGCTCCCTGTCTGTACTATTTCCTCTCTCACAGGACAGTTTGTTTATAATTCAGCTTTAAATTCAAAATCTCAATATCTGAGCCCTCTCAATTGCTTTGATATTCCATTGAAGGATGAGTAAACAAGCTAACTACAAAGCAGCCGTTGGATTAGGAAATTCATGTGCACTTCTTTGGCCTTTATTTCGGGCCTGTGTTTTTCTCCTCTGTGAGAAGTTCCTCATTCACAGAGAAGGGATAAAATAAAACAAAAAGGTAACACACCCACAGTCCAAGGGAATAAAAGCAGCTACATAAATAATAACAGAGCAGCTAACTGGCTTAAGAGGGACAGGGACTGACATGGACACAGACACACACAGATTAACTGCACTTGTCACAATTTTTAAATCCCAGCAGACTGACCTCATACATCATGCCACTGTCTAAACAACAAGAGACTAAAGAACAAAACAAGCTTCTATTGACCGTTAGCAATGGGAGAAGGCACTACCATGATCTGGGTTTTTATAATTTATAACCACTTTCAGAGAGGGAAATTCTATTTTGGATACAGTATAAAGCTACCAGGAAGAGACCAACAGTGTAAGACATTCTACCCTCTTATTCAAAGAGGAACATAGCCAGTCTCACTGCTCTCTCCAAGCAGAAACGTCAAAGGGTGCCAAAAACTAAACTGAAAGCACAATCTTCTGACCTTTTGGCAAAAGCTGGAAGATTCTGACTTTGATAACATGCTCATTTCTAAACAATAAGACAGATTTGCAAATTGAGAAAACAATTCCCAACAACTCTTGATACTTGAAAATTCCCTTTAATATTTTTGTTTACATTCATTAGTATTAACACTCCTAAGGACAGACTTAATGACTAAAATCTTTTATTTGGAGCAAAAACTAACGATCAATTCTTGATTCTATTATTGTGATTTAAGACACCGGCAAGCAATTTCTTGACCCATAGCATCTGCTATAGCACCAGCCATCCAATCTATACACTAAAGTTATTTTATTCTCTTCCTTGCTTAAATCAAAGCTTATCCTTTGTTATACCTATTAGAACCTAAGCTGTGTCAGTCTCTGGAGTCTTCCTGAGCCACCCACCCTCCTGCAATCTGTCAAGTCAGTTCCTTCCTAGCTGCTGTCTGCACGCTCCCCAAGGAGGTAAAATTTAGCAACATACCATCACGTGGTAGAACTCCTAGCTGGGAAGATGGAGTGCTCTGCACATTGCTGACCTCAATTTCTTTTCTTTCCAATGGAACAGTTTTGCTGGATTCCATCTCACTGCCTCTGCTTCTTGGAGAGTCAAGGCTAGCAGCTTCATCAATGACATTTCTCTTGTCCCTGTTTGCTGCTGCTGCCTCCTCCTCCCTCCCTTTGTCGTGGCTGCTGATTTCAGGAATTTGCTCCAGTTTGCTGTGATACAACCCAGGGCTGCCCAGCTCTTTCTTGACAGAGGTGCTGCTGCCGCCGTTCCACTCCTCTCTCTTCTTGGCAGCTGGCTCCTCTGTAAGAAGGGACTGATGCTCCTTCACAGTCAGGCTGGGCAACTCCGCATTGTTCTGTTCAGCACCCAGGCTGTAGACAGATGTTTGCTCTTCTGACACAGTCATTGACCTTTTCATTGGAGCGCCTGGCTTTCTGGTAAAGGGGCTTGAGCTCTGGGTCAGACTGCTAGTAGGAGAGAGAAGGCCAGTAGCAAGGTCTTCTCTAACCAGTGGCTCAGGGTATTTGTCTGCCAAATTAAGGGTCTGGGGCACAGACAAGTGGGAGCATTCTGACATTGCACGCCTCATTGCCTTCCTTTGGTGAGCAGCTCTGTTCAGGAAATTGTCTTCATCTGCACAGCTCAGCTTTTCCTCCATCTCAACCATAAATCTTTCTTCCTCCATTTCACTGATATTATTGAAGTAGCTACTTTTGGAGTCATCCTGTGCAAACTCTATAGTTGTAGTTGGAGGTTTTGGATTAGATGCAGTCAGGGAAGAAGAAAATCCACTCTGTAGATAGTTATCATTAACTACTCCTATTACACAATAGCTAGGGGCTCCATCTTTTTTCACAGTCGCCTCTTTAGACCCTGAATTGTCAGGCAGGATAGCGTTGAAATTTGGATTCCACACACTAATCTCCTGCTCCTTCATGTATTTGTCAGGATCACTCTCTGACACAGACAGGTTGGGCAGATTTTGTTCTTGCTGACACTTGGTTTCCATCGCACTCTTACCTGCTGCTTTCTCCTGATCGGTGATGGCTTCATTTTTTCCCAGCCCAGTGCAAGGTCTCTCGGCTCCTGCCTGCCCCAAATGGAAATCTGTAGTTTTGGGGTTTGCCAAGTTTCCTTCTGCAGAAGGAAATGCTTCAGAAATCAAAGACCAGCTTTCAAGGTGACCTGGAGCTGCCTGGTATTTTTTGCTCTGCACCTCAATTTCTCTTTTGTCTTTCTGAGCTATTTTCAGCTCTTTGTCCAGCTTTCCTTCAAAGAAGCAGAGCTTATCCTCGTCTGTGAAGCCAGCATTTTTAACAAGCCCATCTTTAATCTGTCCCCCTGAGTTTACATTTAGCCCAATTTCATTAAGCTTTCCCTCAGTCCTCTGCCATTCAAATTTAGTTTTGCTGAAGTCTTTCTGGGATTCCATGCAGTGGTAGGCTTCTGAAAAGCTATCTGTGTTCTTGGCTTTGCACAGCTGGCTGTATTCTGAGAGAGATGCAGGCTGCTTGTTTGAGAGAGACATCTCTGACTGCTTCTCTCCCTCTCGTAGCTGTAATACCACCTACAAGCAAGCCGAGCTTGCTGGCTGCCTGAGTCTGTGACGACATACCATTCCCCTGTATTCATGACAAAACTCATTCTTCCCCATCCCCCTCTTACCCAAAGCACTCATTTACTGAAATCAACCACTAGTCCAAATAAAGCACTTTAGTTCGACCCTAAAAAATGTCAGGTTTTATCCCTTCCTAAAAACAAAATGGAAATTTAATTTGCAAATTTCATTCTTTGGTCTCAGTAAACACTGATGTGATTTTAACAATTCCAGTGAAATAGATTCTCCAGTGACAGATGTTGAGGGTAATTAAACACACATACTTTGTTACCCCTGCATCCATTTATACGGAAGCTTACAATCGGTTTTTCTGCTCCAAACAATATTATATAAATAAGTATTCCTTGTTCATGAACAGTCAATCATGAACAGAGAAGAACCACTCCTAAAAATTGATAAAAATTATACTCAAGAGTATGGTTTCCCCTCTAAAAACCAATACCGTGCAGAGATTTGCCTCCCAGAGGCAGAGGAGTTTTGCTGCCAGAGCAATGTATTTAATACATTCTTTCTGTATCAGAGATCACAAACACTGCCACAAATGGGGATTTCATTCACTCTAACTAGAAATAATGCAACTCACAAGAGTTTAGCCCTGGACAATGCTTAAGAGAGAGTATGGGACAGGTTCAGAGTGGTTTTATGATTCTCAATACTACATCCTGGAATTTGGGCATTTTAAAAAATCATCAACTTATACAGTACTTTCATTGCACTAAATTCTTCCATCGCAAATATTTTACTTTCAGCATTACATGCTCTGTGCTGATTTAAGACAAGTGCCCTGAAGTGAAATAAGTGAATAACGTGACGTATCAAAATTTCTCATTCGAGCATCAGTGAGAAGACTTTTCTAACTCTAATTTCAGCATAGATAACATCTTGCTCTGACAAAATAATTTCCTCTATCTTTCTTCAGACTACCAAGATCACTCAAGTCATGCACTTTGGAAAAGGTTGATGGAGGTGGGGAGATGTTATCCATTATAGTCCTTGAATTGTAATGGTTAAGCTATCCCCTTCACTACAAACTGAAAATAGGCTCCTGGTAACAGGAATTTCCAGCAGTGGGAGATAAAGCGCAAGGACGGCTTCACTTGTATGTATGTATGTATGTATATGTATGATTACATATAAGGGCGGCTGAGATGCCGTATGTAAAGGCCATTTAACCGCTGGGTGAGAAAGGGAGCTGGCTAAGAGAGGCTGGCCTGGTAACACACTGTCCCAAATTCCTCTACCTAACGGCCATGGAGCCCTGAGTTCCTTCTACATCAGTGTAGGACCAGACAGATACTCAAATTAGGGAAGGGTACTGCTAAGGTCACCAGCTTGTTTGAAGTAACACAGGCTCTCCGACTCCAATTTGGTCAGGCCAGTAAGTGAGGAACAGTGTTTCCAAGTGCTCAATTTTAAAGTGTAACTGTTAAGCATATTCGACCTGTTACTAGCCTGTGATCCTGCAGCGTTTTGTTCCTTAGAAATTCCCACATCCAGTGAATCTCTCCCAGTGAACCACATGGGAAGCAGGACAGGAAGCAGGCTCAGCCTGTAGGGAGATGTGGGACAGGCTCAGACTTCAGTGACTCCAGAATGCCCTAACAGCCAATAAACAGGCCTTAGAACATGTGCTACTTTGGGAAGCAAAGTCATCTAGACTTTTGTTGTTGTTAATTTTGGAATAAATAGCTTTTAAAGGCAGGTCAATTAAACAGACCACATCTTCTAAAGACTTTGATTACATCTATGAAGGAAGGCCCAGTTTAAACCAATTACATTTAATTACATGTAATGACGTTCCCAGTAGAATCTGAGAACTTCCTGAAAGCACTAAAGATTGCCTCTATCCATTTACCATTGACACTTGGAGTGATGCATTCCCCTACCAGCACCAAGGGGTGCTGCCCTTGTCTTTAGAGGCCCAGTGCGAAGTAATCCTGGACTAGGTAAACCCTCCTCTTTGAGTCAAGATTACAGAACTTTAGGAAGAATGATCATTGCACATACAGCCAGAAAAACTCCGGCCTAGGAGGAATTTTGCCCTTGGTGTGAGCAAACAGTAACAATGATTCCTGTTTCAGTTTAATTTTGACAACTTTATTTTTAGACTCAATGTAGAAATGCTTGAGCTGCAGTACGCCCCCTGAATTTAACCTGCTGCAGAGATAACACGCTCTGATCCACACATTCATCTACTTGTATTTGAATTCTGGGTTTGAGACATTGCTATATTTAAAAACAATGAGTAATGTACTGTAAATTATATCCACAGTTTCTACACCCTCCATTTAACCAAAATACTTCCACCCACCAGCCCTACCGTTCTCAAAAGACCTCATTTTTTAAAGTGATTTAAATATTCTTAGACATCTTGCTGTGTGAAATGTGACCTACGGATCAATATTTTTATTCCCTGTCTACTAATTGGTGCAAGGCTAGCACTTGGAAACATTTGCTGGTCCTAAAAGTATATATACTGGTCTCACCAACGTACTTGACAGGTCACAAAATGCCAAACCTTTAAGTCATTCAATCTCAGTTACGTTATGTTGCTTCCCCATCACTTCAATCAGTTCTAAACAGGATTTTAGCAGCAGATCTCAACTTACTAGAGTTCTATTAATGCTCTACACTGATGAAAGCAGGTTTTCCATGTTTTCTAATGTTCAAAGCACTGGTTTCTAGTTCTAGCAGTTCTTGAAAGAGTGGCAGCTATAATTATGTAGAAAATAAAGTAAGAAAAATGAAGCAAAGTGGCATGCTATGATTTTAGGGTTTAATATTTCACAACCGATCAGGGAAAGAGAGGAATGCTTTATGTCACCGGAAAGCAGAGACCAGTTCTCAGAATTCTAATGGGATACAGGATGCTTGTGTAGTCCTAGTGGTTTGCAATGAAAGAGATGCGAGAATTGTCGCTACTTCAATTAGCACTACTTTTCTGGTACAGGTCCTGAACTGGCTAGTACAAGTCTGGGACATTGGAGCACTGTAATTGTTAAGCTCTGAGGTGCTGTTTTCCTCCCTTACACCTCTCCCTTCAGCATCTTGTGAACATCCAAACTCTGCTGAAGATATACCACATCCTAAGAGAGATGCTTAAAAGAACCAAGCTTTGCAATATGGTTGTATTGGTCCAATCCAAGGGGTGAGCTATATGGACTTAAGGTAGCAGAAGCTAGTATAGCAGCACACAGAGTGCCAGGTGACTGCTCAAGAATTAATGTTTTTTGTTCCTTTCCAAGCCAGGTGGATGCCACGCAAGATATTTGACGGTGCTAGAGAAATTAGATTCAAGCAGCTAAGCAGAAAAATTGAGTTGCATAGTGTACTACCACACACAATTAGTAGCCCAATGACACAATTTTTGTTTTGATCTTTTCTTTTAAGTTTTAGCTTAATGTTTGCAAAACACTATCTATATTTTTATCATCCTAATTTTTTTCCTGCATGCCAAAATATGTTAGCTGTCAATCAGGATCTAACTGTACAGAATAACTATTATTTTGAAAGGAAAAATAAAGCGAAGAGTCCAACTCCAACACCACACAATGCAGCTCTTACCAAAAGCTACGACTGCAGTTAACCTACAGCTAGCTGTCCCAGGACGTTGTCAAGCTGACCCACTCTGCTTGTCATTCTTAGCCTCTTCGCAACTTCACCATATCTACATCTATCCTTGTTTCAACCTACATACCCTCTTGCTCACACACTTTTATTTATACTCTCCCCTACCCTTAGAACAGCCCCCCAGTTTCCATGCACCAACCACCCTCATTCTTCTCCAAATGCTTTTTTCATGAAAACTTCTTAACACTGGTCTCCTCATAGACTACACCTCTGGATCTCCTCATTTCTTAACTAGACCAGGAGTCTAGTGGATAAAGCACAGGACTGGGAATCCCGAGATCTGAGTTTTGTTCCCAGCTCCGCTACAGGCTTCTTATGTGGCTTTTACCTCCTAGATACTAAAAAAAGAGGTGCTGCACTTGGAGGAAAAGACATATCAGTCAGTGAAGGATAAGCAGGAAAGGATGGGGAGCTCTCCAGAGAACTATTCGTGATTGAGTGATTCCGTGCAAAAAGCAAAAGAGTAAATTTGAGGAAAGTTGCATCCTAAAGAGCAAGATGATGGCTAGGGACAGCAAAAGACTGTCTTCAGAGGGTAAAAATTCAAGACTCCATGCCCCTCTACTGGTTCGTCAGTTGTCTTGAGGAAGACAGATTTCTTGGATGTCAGAATTTTGAGTTTCACAATCCTTATCACTCCCCACTGGCTTTTCTTTTAGGAAAGTGTCAGATAAAGGCAGTGAAACAATAACGAGCCATAGCCAATCAGATCCCAGTGCTGCTTCCAGATGAATAGATGCCTCTATTATCTAAAGCCTCTCTCAACCTTTCAATGGTGAAACTGCAGCATATTTATTCAGGAGGAAGTTTGAGACCTACTTGTATTCAATCTACACTTTTCCTCCTGCCATGATTAAATCCTGAATCCTCTTAAAGGTACATTGCACACAAAAGACTAAAATGACCTAGCCAATAAAGCTGAAAAGCCCCTTACATACTAAAATATATTTAAGTACAATATTAAAAACCCACCAAACACACCTATAGCCATCAGTATCTCTAGCTGCTTAAAATATTTTGATGCTTATGTTGTCTCACTGAATTTAACCATCACTTTCTAAGGGAAGAGACACCTTTCAATTCAAGAGATTGCAAGGAACTGCTGCCCATTTTAGTAGTTTTGCAAATACACGTACAACACATGACTATGTAGGCTCTTACAATGCCAATACCAAAGCAGACCAGATCACTATATCAACACGTCATGATTTAAAATCCAATCTGCAAGCTTCCAGCCCCAGCAGATGAATAAGCCCAGTGTTTCTATTTTTGCTTCAATCCTGAAGCTATTACTTATCCCATTTAATGCCTCTTTTTTTATCTAACACAATTGTTTCTGTGCAGTCCTTTGCACTAGTTTCCAAGGCAACGCCACCTTCCAGAATGATGAACTACTCCTTGCCAGCTTCTCCGAGAGACGTTCTCTCTCTCTCTTTAAGTGTCACTACCAATAACAGTCAATAATCTTAC
Organism: Chelonia mydas; assembly: GCF_015237465.2. Classification (NCBI taxonomy): domain Eukaryota; kingdom Metazoa; phylum Chordata; order Testudines; family Cheloniidae; genus Chelonia; species Chelonia mydas. The sequence goes on from NC_057850.1 coordinate 259,050,208, forward strand.
TGATCAGATTGATTGAGGATATACTTTGGCATTAAAAGCCAAGATCATAAAATTATAATTTGGATATTCACTTGAGTGTAGGTTGACACAGATGCACACACTTCCTGCTGATCAGCCAAACATTCACTGCAAATAAAACAAACCTATTAAAGCTTTGACACAAGGCCTGAAGCCTGAGACTGTACACTGAACTCACATGCCTCATTACTTCCCACACTTTACAGTCATTGTCACAATATATTGACCCAAAGTTTAGTTGTATTTAACAAAGGATTATTGTGATGGGGGTGTTGACCCCATATTTGCCCTGAAAGGGTTCATGTAGGCTAAGGGGGCCAATTAACTAGACATGCCATAGCGAGGGGAATCAGGTGGTTTAAATAATCCCCTGACTGAACAACAAGGGAGCTGAGGAGGACTGCATTTATAGACAGGAAGTTGGCCGCAGGGAGGGAGCTGCAGGGAAGTACCCTACAGTTACTTCCTGGGAAGAGGGAATTTTGAAGCTAGCAAACCCGGGGGGGGGGGGGGGGGGGGGGGGGGGGGGGGGGGGGGAGCCAGAAGGTTAGGAAAGGCTCAGGAAAAAGGCAGTAAGGTCTAAAATGAAACAGACCTTGGCTGCTGATTAGAGGGTCCCTGAGCTGGAACTGTGGTGGGCCCTGGTTCCCCCACCAGCCACTGGGGAAGTGACACTGGCTGGGCAGTGAATGAGAAGACTGCCTCAGCCCGTTTGTAAAAAGAGACTTTGATACCCTGAAAGGGGAGGACACACTGACTTGGCCAGAGGGCAAAGCCATGAACACGGAGCATCTTGCCTCACTGAGAGCCAGAAAGAGAAGGCAGTGCGTGTGGCGAGATGTGGAAAGGTGGAATCGGACGTGGAATCGGCGACCAGGAGGCGGCACGCTAGTGGTGAGCAGACCCTGTGACAATTATATACATTCATATGAACAAGATTATCTGCGGTTCTACTATATAGGATAAAAAAATCATAAGGAATAGAAACCTTTATGCTTCAGGATGTAAACTCATCACTAACTGCTTAAGACTATGAAGAAAATATTGTCCATTACAGGGCCTCTAATGTCTTCTTCAAACATCTAATATTGCCAACTTTGAGACCAGATACTGATCTGAATGGAACATTAGTCTGATACAGTATGGCAGATACTGTGTTACTAATAAAACCAAACATATTTGATTAAAAGGCATTTGTGCACAGAATTGTGTGCTTGAGGTCATGATTTGGCAATAATTTCCATTAGACAGCCATGTGTAACTATCTACGTACCCAGTTATAGCAGAGACTAAGTCACAGCAGAATTATAAACCACTGAAACTGTGTGAATGAGGAGGGTTATAATGGAAATGCTAACAGATTAACAGCATGAATGACACCAGTATAATTCAGAACAGCCAGGAAAAGACAACATTCAGAGAAAGGGCATCATTGTGGTTGTAGAACAGAAGAAAACATTGTAATTAATTAGAGATGGCTCTATTGGATGTTGAACATATTTTATTTACATATGAGGGATGTAAAGCTGTCAGATTAAAAATGTGAACTACGATATGTTACACACTGAAAAGGATTATGCCAATGATGGGTATTGGTGACTGCTCTGGAGACAGCTGGCTGTTGTTAGCTAAAGGAAAGGGTGCTGGAAGAATGCCAGCAGAGGGCAACAAAGGAAAGTAGGATAAAAAGCTAAGTCGGAGACCACCGCTCAAAGCGGCCCTTCAAATCCCTGTCCAACAGGGTAATTTTCAGATCCTTTTAACAGCCAATACTCCCAACACTGGTATTCCATACGCTGCTCCTTTACATTTTGCCTAGAAGACACAGTCAAGGTTCAAGGACCACTATAACAGGCACTGTACATACAAAGATAGTTCTTGTCCTTAAGAGCTTACAAAATATAAATGTGAGGAAGACAACAGGTGGATAAAAACTAAAACATGGAGGGCTAGGTAAGCAAGACTATTTGTAGTATGCTGTTCCTTAAGATATAGGCTAGAGAGGGACTTTTTCCCAGGAAGCCTTTAGTGTTGACACAGATACCAGCTGAGTGGGGGGGCGGGAATGGAGGGGGTGGGCATGGGGAATACTATTTGGAAGTCTGAGTGGGATAGTTCAACACTGGGAGAATGAAACCCTGGTATCATTTACCCCGTCTCCATTCCTCAGCTTGAGGTCAGCTGCATTGTTATTGGTAGGGATGTCTATGTCCATACTGAGATTCCTACACTACTGCATTCTTTACACATCTAATCCTACTTATAACTCCAGCCAAAATGAAGCATAACGGCTGCTAAAAAAACTTGCCTGATAAATGTTGACCCTACCAGCATGGCAGAGGAATAGGATTTGCTGGCCCCTGAAATGAAATCAGGCCCAGTTGTCCTGTTCCAGTTCAGATATGCCCTAGTTTGGTGTAACAGGGAGGGCAGAGCTGCCCTGCGAGTTACAGATGAGAGACAGCCCAAAGGCAAGGGAGAGTCAAAAACCCAGAGAGGTAGAGTCCATAATCCAGAGTCTCGAGAGAGCCCAGAAGAACACAACAAGGTTGAGAGCTTTAGGGAGAGGATCACCTTAAAGGAGGGAATGGAGAGAGCTCCTTGGTTGAGCAACGGAGCCAGATTAGGCTGCGGAAAGTGGAAGGCAGTCGGGGAGGGGTGATTGTTATTTACAAAATTTCCCCAGACCAGAGGGGGCTGAAGGTTGAAAGCACAAGGGGGAGATACTTGCTGGCTCTCTGAGCTGGAGAACTGAACCCGGAGGGCCAGAGAGGGGTGAAGTCTCGGGAATTATGGACAAGTGAGCCAGCTGGAACCATATCTGAGAAGGAAACACGACAGAAAAGCTAGAAGGGCAGGAGCGAAGCATGGTGAGACACACCAAACATGTACCCAAGAGATGAGGTGTAGTAAAATATGCTGGAGCCAAACCTAAGAGTCTAAAATGGGGTGCGTGCCACTAGAGCTGTGAGCCTGAACCTGGGGAGATGTCGGAGCTGTACTGTACATGGTGTGTTGATAGACTGTTGGGACCTGAAGACTGAACGTACAGTTTGACTACGTTGGGAAATTCTGGACTATGGTTGTGGGACTCTGTAATAAATTAACCTTGCAAAGAACTATTTATATTTGGAAAGCTTGTGTGGCGTTACTGCGGACTCTAGAAGAGGGAAACTGAGGGGGTGGCCACATGCACAGCCACTAGGAGGTCATGAGGGAGGCAGTCACCCTACAACAGGCAGATTTTGGTTATAATCCTTACTGCCCAATGGTGTTAAAAATGTGAAATAGGTTTCCAGAATACCTGTATGTTTCTAGTAATGGCTGTAACAGGGAACAGAAGGGACAAGGTTGAATATGGTAAACAATCATACAAGAGGCAGAAAGCTGCATGGGCAATCACAAATCTGCCATTTTCTAACTTTGAATGCTTGACTTTGCAATCTACACAACAGCATTTTAACAGGTTTTTTTTTGTAGCTAATCCACATATAAAATGTAGGGAACCATCCTATCAAATAAAGATATCTACAGCATTGTAATTGCCATGTCTTCCAAGAAGCGACAAAAGCTCTTTGGGGCAGAAATCAAATCATGTTCTACATTATATAAAACACTGGTGTATAGCAACACTAACATTACATAAATGCATCCATATAAATTTAGAGAAGCCATCCTGTTGTACTGGAGCACACGCACACAGTAGTTACAGATCTCACAAGCAGCCCTCTAGTTTTGCTAAACAAATTTCAGTAGCTAATCTTTAGCAGAACATTCTCCAAAATACTCAGATGTGGTATTCAGATGAACAAATTTACATAAGTTTGAAGAGCAAGAGATGTAAATATGTAACAGAGATCTCATGGACTATTATAAATCCACAGCCACAATACACAGTGATATTGTAATCTGCGTTCTGGTGACAAGTATGGAGACATTTACCGGTAAGTTTCACGCTCATGATTTATGTAGACCCCAGAAACACCTTAAAATAGTTTGTTTGTTTTTTAAAATAAAAATTACAGTTTTATAAAGCTATTCTATTTATAGATATTATAGCAATATTTAAGCAATTCTATAACATCTTTCATCCAAGGATTTCAAAGCACTTTACACAGTTAAGTATTATTCCTATAGAAAATATGGTAAACTGGAGCACAGAAGGTAAGTAATTTGCCCCTGGCAAAGCAAATCAGTGAGAGAGTTTGGAATAGAATGAAGGTCTTCTCCTGGCTCCCACTAACTCCTGCTCTAACCAGTAAACAAGACTACTCCTCATACACTACTTAAACCTCATAAAATCTTTGTCACACTGATCAATGTTTTTAACCTGTGTTTATCTGACACAAGTTTACTGTTCACTTGATAAAGTACGAGCCATCCTAAATAAATTTTACACAAACTTTTTTTGCATTTAGGAATTAAGCTAGGATATTCATAGTCCTTGGGAATTCACTAAATGGTTGCTTCATTACTAGTTACAAGGTGTAGGGATGGAAAGAAAATAAGACACAAACATATGGACAAGAGTCAGTCAAAGGTGTCTTTTTGTCCCCACAGTGTTCTGTGCTTTACTGAAAGTAACATTTTGTCACTCAGCCCAGATGTTGTGCAGTCAACAATAGTTTGCCTAAGAACCATGCCAGAGGCCAGAGCCATCCCTTCAAGCCCTCATCATCAATCCTGCACCTGACAGAACGTGCATTCAAATTGGGGTCGGAAATGTGTCAACCAACATCTCCAAAATAAACTCAATCATTCACAGCTTCTCTAAAAAACAACTGTCAATTTACAAAGTGTTACTTAGCGTAGTCAAGGATTGAGGCAATTGTGCTTAATTAGAAAGCTTCTATGTGGCCTTATATAATACTAACTTGCAAATGCAAGCCGTATATCAATCTACTTACATGTAGCCATTCTGCACTGCAGTTGGGAGTCCTTTGATGTATTGTGCAGTTTTCAGTAAAATTTACCTGTGCAACAGTCAGGAAGTGCTTTTCTTTTTTTGCAGGAATCTCCCAGCTTTACAACTATCCCTTTAAAGGTAGCAGTTTACAAAGGGAAACAAAAAGGTTTCTAGCAGATTATAAAGGTTTTTTTATTTTTAAAGACACTGCCTTTTGCATTCGCTCCACTTTGTACCATCATGCAGCATACTTCTATGGGCACAAGTTCATGCAGAGCAACCACTTCCAAAATAGAACTACTCTGGGTTATGCAACACTCATTAAAATTACAAAACCTCTCAAAAACCTGACCAGAATGTTAAGGCTGACTTGGGCTCCATGTTTATTAAATTTAGCGGCTGTATCATTCATGCTGACAATGTGGAAATCTGCAAAAAGAGAAACAGGGAAGTTTCATGCCTTAACGACAGTGCAAAAACAACAGCTCGTAGATAGGGATGAGGTACCCTTGCCAGGCCACTTCATTACATCAAAATTCATTGATAAGATGAAAGAGCACACTTTTAAAGGAGGTTTGTAGCATCGTAAGTCCCAGGTTGGTTGTTTTTAAATCATTTATACATGCTAGTCAAAACACAGCCAAGACACAGGCTCCATTTCACAGGCAGACAGCTTGGGTCGAAAGAGATCCAAATTCTCTGTGAATCCTGGCCAGGACTGGCACTTGGAAAAGTTTTACTGGTCCCACCAAAATGTTTCTAGCCCTAACAGGTAGAGGGGGATCAAATCTTAAAATTACGTCAATCCAATTACTTGCTATTTCTCAAGCTGCTAGAGTCAGAGATTAATGTTTCCTAAAGCTAATCAGTTGGGATGAAACACAGATTTTTATACCTTTGATGGTTTTGAGATAGTTGAAGGTAAAAATGGTCAGAATTCAAGTGCAGGAGAAAAAAGCAATAGATATAATTAGACTAATGTGATTTTAAAGTCAGATCCCACAACCTGCCAGGGATAGGAAGGAACATTTCATACTACAGAAATCTGCAATTCCCTGCTCTCCAGTTGTATAGGCCATTAATTTCTAATCAATTTCAAAAAGAAAAGGAAGACTTGTGGCACCTTAGAGACTAACAAATTTATTTGAGCATAAGCATAAGCTTTCGTGAGCTACAGTCTCTAAGGTGCCACAAGTACTCCTTTTCTTTTTGAGAATGCAGACTAACAAGGCTGCTACTCTGAAACCTAATCAGTTTCAGTTAGTTTCCTTGATCAAGCACTACTTCTCTGTCACTGGTCCAAGACTGAATATAGGAAGTCCTGCATCTCTGACAAACATCACACTCAGTTTCTGGTGCTGAGATGTTAATTTCACCATAATGCTCAAAGTACAGTTTAGTTTAATTTGTAAAAGCAGGACATATATAAATGGACTTTAAATGCAACCCAAAGAAACAGAGCTTTAGAATTCAAACCAAAACTATCACTCCTTCTAAAACTTGGGAATTAGCACCGTGAGACAGGCAAGCAGAATTAAGAGCCTTTTAAGATCAGCCAAAACAGTCATGCCACATTTGTTTGTGACACACAGAATTAACAGTTATGTATTCATGCCAACGCACTGACAAGTAGCAAGGTCTCACACGCAAGCTGTCTGCGTTACTGCTGCTAGCTCAAATCACAAGCACACACCTTTTTCTTGCCTTTGCCGACTCATACCATTGGCTTTCAGCTGCCTTGGTTTCTCTCGATCTTGAACAGCAGGCCTTGGTGGCGGAGTAGGAAGCCCTCTTGACTTTGTGGGTCTCATGTAGCCTTTTATCTGTTCCGTAGCTTTGACTCTCTCCTCTTTCTTTGTCTCTTTCAACACTTTTTGTCCAGAACCATCTATCTTTTTCTGAGGTAAGTCTGCACATTTATCCTCTTCAGACTTCAAAGCTTGGAAGTCCTTCAAGCCAGCCTCTATCTTGTCAGCAGCATCACCTTCTGAGTGTTCAGAATGGCCTTTAATTTTATCAGTCGGACTGATTTCCTCTGTTTGGGCATCTCTCAGAATCACATCAGCAGCCTCAGCTGCATCTGTCTTTTTTTCTAAACTAACTGGGCACTCAGGGAAGCTTTGTTCACTCTTCTTTCTTTCACCCAGCTCAGTCTCCTTTCTTTCACCCAGCTCAGTCTCCTTTCTTTCACCCAGCTCAGTCTCCTTTCTTTCACCCAGCTCAGTCTCCTTTCTTTCACCCAGCTCAGTCTCTTTAGTCTTGTTCACCACCACTGCTGCAGCTAGAACCTGCAGAACAACTGCTTCTGCTTTATTCTCCCCTTGCACTGTAAGTTCCGGAGAGATGCATCCAACATCCTTCTCACCAGCATAGCTACTTCCTTCCATTTTGTCCATTACTTTGGCATCTGTGGGAATTGTTCCTTTTACGGCATCTGTCTCCTTCACCAGATGCTCCAAGGAAGCACATTCAGTGCTTTGCTTTTCATCAGTGAAACTTATTTCTTTGTCATCAAACTCTGCTAAAATGGAAGTGTGCACTTCATCCCTTCCTGCCTTGGCATCTTGTTTAACTGGAGAATCCAAGGCAGGACATTTACCTTTCTTCTTCTTCTCCCCAGCACTAGTCACTTTGCTTTTATCACCCTCCTTCACTGAAGTGAAAGCCGGTACACCAGCCTCTTCACCTTCCAGGTTGACTGAATGCTCAGAATGGCTATGTTTATTTTTCTCCCTTTTGTCACCCATGCTGGACTCTTCGTTGGTGCCCTCCAAAACCACTCCAGGAGGCAGTGGCACCTTACTTCCATCATCCTTTATGGGATACTCTGGAAAAATACTGGCAAGCCCTTGATTTTTATCTATAGAACAAGCTTTGCCAACTCTGTCAACACCAGCTGCTCTAGACTGAGTGTAGGGTGTGAACAAGTCCACCTTATTATCCCAAAGCATTTGATGCTCAGAGGAGAAATTTCTAATATTTTGATTTTCATCTACAAGACCCATTTCTTCCATTTGGTACTCCAGATCGGTTACTATAGGAGGCTGTATTTTGCTTTTGTCGGTCTTAGTCTCCAGAAGAACTGGCTGTTCAGAGGCATTTTTAGCCTTTTTGTTTTTTCCATCATTACCCCTCTTTTTACACTTATTAGGCACCAGTGCTGGACCGGGCTCTATCGTTGTTCGATGTTCTAAAATAGTAAATCCAGCCTCTCTGTTTTTATCAGAAGAAGTTACAGCTTCAGTTTTGTCGACTATCTCATCAGCACCACCAGGAAGTGTGGCTGTATCTACTTTAGTCTCCAAAAGAAATGGCTTCTCCAAACCAACATCAGCCTTTGTGCTGTTCTCATTATTCTCTTTTGCTTTTCCTGTCACCAATGGTGTAATGGGTGTTTGTATTTTAGCTGTATCTGTTATATCCTCTAACAGATGCTCTGAAGTAGTAAATTGAGTCTCCTTGCTTTTATCAGTGGAGTGAATTTCTTTAATTTTATCAGCCTCCTCGACTACTGCAGGAAGTTTAACGGAGTCTGTCTTTGCCTCCAAGACAGCAAGGTGCTCAGCACTATTTTCAATCTTTTTGCTTTTCCCATCACTACACCTCTTCTTAGGTTTGTCCGCCACCAGTTCTGTAATGGGAATGTGTGCCTTAGCTGTATCTGTTATATCCTCCAAGAGGTGATCTAAAGTAGTAAAATCAGTCTGCTTGGCTTTATCAGAGGAATGAGTTTCTTTAGTTTTGAAGAGTGTTTTGGACTTTGCTGTGTCCATTTCATAATCTGAGGGAACAAGTTGCTCAAAGAAACTTTTTTCATTACTTTCCTTTATTTTAGGTTTTTCTGTTATCAGTTTCATAGTGGGAACTTGTACCGTGGTTGTATCTGTCAAATTCTCCAGTTGAAGCCCTGCTGTAGTAAAAATAGGCTCCTTGCCTATATCAGCAAAACCCATTTCTTTAATTTTTTCAGCCTTTTCCACTACAGTAGGAAGCTTGCGTGTGTCTGTCTTAGTTTCCAGAAGAAAAGGCTGCTCAAAAGAACTTTTTTCAGCTTTTTTGCCTTTCCTGTCACTGTCCTCCTTTTTAGGTTTGTCAGTCATCAGTGCTCTACTGGAATCTGTAGTAAATTCAGTTTCTATGCTTTTATCCATCAAACTATCTTCTTTTGTTTTGCTGATTGTCTCAGCACTAGCAGAAAGTTTGGCCGCATCTGTTTTAGTCTCCAAAAGAAGTGGCTGTTCTGAAATACTGAATTCAGCCTTTTCACTTTTCCCAGTCATACCATTTTTAGGTTCTTCTGTTACCAGTGTTGTAGTGGGACCTTGTACCTTCACTGTAGCTGTTGCACCCTCCAACAGATGTTCTGCAATAGTAAAATCAGTCTCTTTACCTTTATCAGTGAAAAATATTTTTTTAGTTTTGTCATCCTTCTCCATTACAGCAGGAAGACTGCTTGTGTCTTCCTTAACCTCCAGAAAAAATGGCTGCTGGAAATAACTTTTTTCAGCCTTTTTGTTTTTTCCATCACTAGTCCTTTTCTTAGGCTTGTCTGCCACCTTTGCAGTACTGGGACCTGTCATATTCTCCAATGAATGCTCTGCAATAGCAAAGCCAGTCTCTTTGTCTTTATCAGTAAAGATTATTTCTTTAGTTTTGTCAGCTGTCTCAACTACAGCAGGAAGTTTGTTCGGGTCTCTCTCGGCCTCCAGAAGAACTGGCTGCTCAGAGAAATTTTTAACCTTTTTGTTCTTCCCATCACTACCCCTCTTTTTAGATTTGTCTGTAACCAGTGCCATGTTGGGATCTGTCTCAGTTGGATGATCCAATGCAGTGAATCCAGTCTGTTTGCTTTTATCAGTAAAATCTATGTTAGCTATGTCAACTGTCTCAGCAGGAGCAGGAAGTTTGGCTGTATCTGTCTTAGTTTCCAAAAGAAATGGCTGCTCTGAAAAACTGAAGTCAGCCTTTTTGTTTTTCCCAGCAATGCCCTCTTTAGGTTTGTCTGAGACCAATGGTATAAGGGGTACTTTAGTAATATCTGTTGCAGTTTCCAATGGAGGCTCTGAAGTAACAGAGCCAGTCTCTTGGCTTTTATCAAAGGAATCTGTTTCTTTAGTTTTGTCGACTCTCTTTGCTACAGCAGGAAGATTGGTTGTATCTGTCTTAATCTCTAAAACAGCAGGCTGCTTGGAGATACCATTTTCAGTCTTTCTGCTTTTTTTATCACTACCTCTTTTCTTTGGTTTCTCTCCCGTCAGTGCCCCAATGGGAGTTTGAACTTCACTTGGAACGGTCTCATCTGCTGCTATATGTTTGGGAGATACGCACTTAATCTCTTTATTTTCGTCAATAAGGCTAATTTCTACAGGTTTGGCCTCCAAAGGAGTGTCCACTTTGTTTAGGTTGATGCCTTTTGAAATTGATGCTTTAAGGTCTGAATGCTCTGAATGTTTACACTCAATCTTTTTGTTTTTTTCAACAAAACTTATTTCCATAGGTTTGGTTTGTGTCAGTGCTGATGCAGGATCCCCCATCTTAGTGTGTTCTGCCTTGCATTCTAGCTTCTCCAAGGGTACCTGTTTGTTTTTGCTTTTAGACTGCAACGAACTGTCATCTTTCATTTCTTCTGGTTTCATGACTTCTCCACCTTTTGCATCCAACAAAAATTTAAATGGTCCTTCAGTTTTCAGGCTCTGCTGGCCTGCTGCGGGACTTGAGATAATATTTTGATCGTCTAAGAGGTGGCTTTCAGTTCCTACCTTAGCATCCCTTGATACATCTGAAGTTCCCTTCCTCTTGCCCTCTCTTGAGGGAGTAGAGTGCTCTTTGACACCTTCAGCAGGCAAGACAAAGGGAATGTCTGGCTTTTGCAGTTCAGCAGCAAAGAGGGGAACTTTGGGAGCTTTAGAAACTCCTACATTTTCATCCCCCAACTCCATTGTTCTTGGATGGTGGTTTCTCTTTTGTTTCGGTTTCTTCTTCTTCTTCTTCAGAATCACTGGAGAACCTTCTGAATCCCAGGTCTCTCTAGGTACATCTCTCTGGCTCTCTACAAACTCAGACGGCATGCTGAGTAGCTGCCCGGCTGCCTTTTTATGTGGTGCCCTAGTCCGTGAGAATGTTCCAGAGACCCATCCAAGTTCTGGCATAGAAAAGGGGTCTGCTTTTGGGTCACTACTCTTCTGTTGTGAGAGACCTACTAGAAGTTCCTCTGGGACATCTGCACCAGGCACTGCTGCAGGTTTTGCTCTGCCAAACCTGCGGTCACTTGATTTGTTAGCTTGCCTTACTTGTGCAGTAGGTACACCTGGAATACAGGAAGTTTGCTCAAGTATCAGAGCAACTATTTGCTAAAAAGTCTGATGTTAGCCAATTTTTTATTTTATTGACCACCTCAGTCATATATGCAGAACTTTTAAACACACTGATACCATACTAACCCCAAACCCAGTTTTAGTGGTGCTGTTTAAGAAAGCTAACTTTAAAATAGGTTTTATGTTTAATTTCTGTGTTACTGATAAGTAAGTAAAATAGATCAATGACAGAGATTAACAGTCATTTTTTGTACAGTGGGTGATCTTTACTCCCATAAAACACCTGCTCTTGTAGTGAGAAATTACCAATATTTAGAAAAGGCATTAGGGATCCATTTTTCCTGTTATCTTAGCAAGACAAGACAGCAGCTACACCAGTTACAACCCTCTAGTTTAGAAACTTTCCTTAATAGGAAATAGAAGCATAGTGGAAAGGTAAGGCTCAAGAAGAAAGCGTGTGGATGTAATGGGAAGAAAAAGCTAGAAGTAAGTTTCCCACAGCACCCGTAAAGCAGTGGAAGGCAAAACTTCATCAAAAGAAAAATAATTTTGTGTACTCAGACGTAGATAGCACTAATTTCCTCAGTTATAAGCCATTAACTTTAGAGAGTGTCAGTCATTTCTTACATATCCCTGGTCCCACAAATCAGCCTCCAGTCAGAAACATAAGCAATCTAGGCTCAATGGAGAGGTGAGTTAGTGGAGCAGGGACAAAAACTATGTTTTCCTCCTTCAGCTACACACCTCAATTTGGAAAAGGAATTTGCCTTGATTATTTTACTAGAATCAAGGAACACTGGGTTTGTCTTAACACCAAAATAAGAGCCATGTTGGAAATGGCATTAGAAGAGAGGGAAGGTGAGTGTTTAAATGCTTTAGCAGTGAAGACATAAGCCAGCCCCCAATGAAGATAGCAGCAGCATCCAAATTTGGACTTGTAGTCCTGAAACCAAGGAGATTAAATCATTTATAGAGGGGACAGGGCAGAGACTGGAGGCAAAGTGCAAGCAGAATCATTGTGATGAATTCACAAAACAGCACAGTGCTGGCTGTAGAAAATTGTGTGCTTGCCCATATGGCTGAAGGGTAAGACAAATGCAGCTAGTAGGAGAAGGAAGAATGGTATTGAGAGAGAAAACATACTTTAATTCTAAATTCCAGCTACTGTCAAATCTCTACCTGTAGGTTCCAGTGGAGATTTCTCTTGTGGAGGTTCTATATGGTGGGCATGACTAAGCTCAGCCTCTTCCTTCAGCTTCTCTACTATGGCCAGGTCAGCAGCCGGAGCTGTTTTTTCCGGAAGGGTTTCTTTAGTTTCTATTAATGTAAATGGTTCTTTTGCTTCCACTGGAAGTGAAACACAAAAAACACAATAAGATGGGATGTTTCACATCTGATGAATGAGTGTAACCAATATTTTACACACAGGCATATAGAAAAGGGTACAAATGGTTTAGAATACAGATGCAATTTACAAGATTCTGTAACCTGTCTACCTATATTCCTCCGTCAAATTCCCTTTGACAAATACCCTACCAAATGGTTGCGGTGTCAAAGGTGAAATATACAAGATTGTCTTTGCTATCTGAAGACAGGTCAAGCCTCTTTTCTTGAAAGAAAAAATGGTTACCCACCTTTTTCGGAACAGTTGTTCTTCGAGATGTGTTGCTTATGTCCATTCCATTCTAGGTGTGTACGTGCCCATGTGCGTGGACGGAGATTTTTGCATTAGCGGTATCCATAGAGCCAGCTGTGCCGCCCCCATGAGTGCAGCGCTCACGTGTTGGTATATCAGGTGCCGCCGGCCCTATGCCCTCTCAGTTCCTTCCCGCTGACAACTCCAACAGAGGGGCAGGAGGGCGGGTAATGGAATGGACACGAGCAACACGTCTTGAAGAACAAGAGTTACGAAAACAGTGGTACTTGTGGCACCTTAGAGACTAACATTTATTTGAGCATAAGCTTTTGTGAGCTACAGCTATTTTCTTCAAATACTTGCTCATGTCAATTCCATTCTAGGTGACTCACAAGCAATATCAATGAAGATGGACTCAGAGTTCACGATCTTGCAACACTACTCTGCCAAAGTCAGCATCGTCTCGAGCTTGCTGGGTAAGAGCATAAGGAGACACGAACATGTGGACAGATGACCAGGTAGCAGCCCTACAGATCTCTTGGATTGATACCTGTGCCAGGAAAGCCGCTGACGACGCTTGTGCCCTAGTCAAGGGCGGCGTACCAGTCTCCTGGATCCAGGGAGGGGATGATGGAGGCCAAGGAGACCATGCAAAACTTCAACTTTATGAGAGACTTGTTGAGGAGACACAGGTCCAGGATGGGTCTGAAGCCCCCTTTTGCCTTTGGGATTAGGAAGTAGCGGGAATAGAACACTTTCATGTGCTGAGCGACCTCCTCCACTTCCCCCTGGAGCAGGAGGCCCTCAACCTCTTGAACAAGGAAGTGCTTGTGAGAAGGATCCATGAAGAGGGGTGGGTGGGAGGGAGGTGTGGTAGAAAATTGCAGGGTACAGCCCCGAGATACTATGTTCAGCACCCAGTGGTCTGAGGTGACCCGCAACCAGGCCAAACAGTAGGAACAAAGACAGTCGAGGAAAGAACAATGTGGATCTGGGAAATTGACTGGGGCGTCACTCTGAAGCACATCATCAGAATGAGCGCTTCTGGCCCCCAGGATGCTTCGCCAGGCCAGGCTGCATGGGAGGAGGAACGGCGGCAACGACTAAAACTCATCTCTCTATCCCTTCTCCTTGCAGACCCCTGACGAGGCTGCCAAGGCCTTGGCAGTGGGAGCAGCCAGAACTGCTTCCATGCAGACTGCTGCATATGCATCCCCAGTGAGCAAAGGGTGGCCCGAGTGTCCTTCAACCCATGCAGCCTCATATCTGTCTGTTTGGAGAAGAGACCGTTCTCATTGAATGGGAGGTCCTAGATCAAGGTCTGCATCTCATGGGAAAGGCCGGCAGTGTGAAGCCAGCAGCTGCGACTCATAACCACCACCAACGCGACCACCCTGTCCGCCGAGTCCACCACATCCCACCCCATTTGCGGGGAGCTACTAGCTGCTGCAGTGCCTTCATCTACCAGGGTGCCAAATTCTTAGGCCAAACCCTGCAGGAGGGACTCCTTGAACTTATGAAGGGAGCCCAATAAGTTAAAATTGTGTCTGCCCAAGAGGGCCTGATGGTTCGCCACTGGAACTGTGTGCTGGCAATGGAATACATTTTTGTCCCAAAATGGTCCAGTCTTTTGGCCTCTATTTATGGGAGTTGAGCTGGTGTGCCCCTGCTTGTCTTTTTTGTTGGCTGCAGAGATAATCAATGAGCACGGAGGTGGGTGGGTATAAAAGTACTTGAACCCTTTGGCTGGGACAAAGTACTTTTCGGCCCTTTTGGAGGTGAGAGGGATGGAAGGCGGGGTTTGCCAGAGGGCCTTGTCAATTTTGAGAACCCCGTCATGCACTAGTAGTGCAACATGAGCTGGGGTAGAGGCTGAGAGGAAGTTGAACCAAGTGTCCGCCTGCTTGGCCATCTGCTCCATCTCTAGGTCCAAGTTCTTGGCCACCCGTCGAAGAAGGGCCTGGTGTTCTTTAAAATCATCCAGCGGGCCAGTCCTCGAGGGTCCCGCAACTGCCTCGTCCAGAGCTGAAGACGACGGCTGTACCACCGAGGGAGGCCCTGGGGCATTATCCCCAATGGGGGAGGGAGGGGTTTAGGGGTGGGTGCAGTGTCCTCTACCCCGACCTCCGAGTGCGACTCGTGCACCGAGCCCGGTGCCGTCAGTGCTGCCAACTGTTGCTTCGAGGCACCAGCAGATGAGCAGCGTGAAGGGGACATTGTCATGACTGGCACGCCCCATGTGATCCAACAAGGCCACTGTGCTGGCCACTGGCCACACTGCCAAGACGGCGCCGTCAACGTTGACGCAGCCCCAGGAGCCCAATCACGCTGCTGGAGTCTGGGCAAGGGGCTGAACTGCCCTTCCATGCCAGAGGAATCCCCTACCGGTGACAAACAGTGGGGCCATCGACATCTGCACTTGCCTGCTGACCGTCGCTACTAGAGACAGATGCCTGGAACGAGAGGATCAGTGCCGGTACCAAGGGGACTGGTGCTGGGGGGACCGGAGTTGTGACAGGGAGTGCCCTCACAGGGAAGGCATAAAATCATAGAATATCAGGGTTGGAAGGGAACTCAGGAGGTCATCTAGTCCAACCCCCTGCTCAAAGCAGGACCAATCCCCAATTAAATCATCCCAGCCAGGGCTTTGTCAAGCCTGACCTTAAAAACTTCCAAGGAAGGAGATTCCACCACCGCCCTAGGTAACGCGTTCCAGTGCTTCACCACCCTCCTAGTGAAAAACTTTTTCCTAATATCCAACCTAAACCTCCCCCACTGCAACTTGAGACCATTACTCCTCGTTCTGTCATCTGCTACCACTGAGAACAGTCTAGATCCATCCTCTTTGGAACCCCCTTTCAGGTAGTTGAAAGCAGCTATCAAATCCCCCCTCATTCTTCTCTTCTGCAGACTAAACAATCCCAGTTCCCTCAGCCTCTCCTCATAAGTCATGTGTTCCAGTCCCCTAATCATTTTTGTTGCCCTCTGCTGGATATTTTCCAATTTTTCCACATCCTTCTTGTAGTGTGGGGCCCAAAACTGGACACAGTAATCCAGGTGAGGCTTCACCAATGTCGAATAGAGGGGAACGATCACGTCCCTCGATCTGCTGGCAATGCCCCTACTTATACATCCCAAAATGCCATTGGCCTTCTTGGCAACAAGGGCACACTGTTGACTCATAACCAGCTTCTCCTCCACTGTAACCCCTAGGTCCTTTTCTGCAGAACTGCTGCCTAGCCATTCGGTCCCTAGTCTGTAGCGATGCATGGGATTCTTCCGTCCTAAGTGCAGGACTCTGCACTTGTCCTTGTTGAACCTCATCAGATTTCTTTTGGCCCAATCCTCCAATTTGTCTAGGGCCCTCTCTATCCTATCCCTACCCTCCAGTGTATCTACCTCTCCTCCCAGCTTAGTGTCATCTGCAAACTTGCTGAGGGTGCAATCCACACCATCCTCCAGATCATTTATGAAGATATTGAACAAAACCGGCCTGAGGACCGACCCTTGGGGCACTCCACTTGATACCGGCTGCCAACTAGACATGGAGCCATTGATCACTACCAGTTGAGCCTGAAAATCTAGCCAGCTTTCTATCCACCTCGTAGTCCATTCATCCAGCCCATACTACTTTAACTTGCTGGCAAGAATACTGTGGGAGACCGTGTCAAAAGCCTCGTCCAGAGATGAAGACGACAACTGTAGATCTGCGCCAAGAGGATGACCGGCAGGAGGGCAAACGGTGCCAGTAGTATGGAAACTAGCACCTCCCCCCTTAGGCAATCCGCTTTGAGATGGCAGGGACTGCGATTGAGGTGCCTGTGACCAAGGGCACGCCCCAGAGGATCTGGGCTGCAACTCTGGAGATCTGTGGCGTGGAGGAGAGCACTGCCTTGTCTTGGGGAATTGGCAGCACTCCACTGCCCCGAGAGCTCTTAGCTGCTGGCTTGATCTCGAAGGGAGCCTTTGATGTTTCCTGCAGCATTGGCAGTGCCGGCAGCGTGGGCGGAGACCTCTGCTCTCTCGTCATCGGGGGAGCTTGGGAAGGTGTCAAAGCCGTCAGGAGTTTGGGTCCCCTACTGCTCCCGGGAGCCAGTGGTAGATCCTTTAAGGGGCTAAGGGCCCTGACCAGGGAGGCACGTACACATGGCTTCGGAGTGGCTGGGCGGCCTGAACTGGGTCCTTTGCCCAGTGTCCCATGGCCCTTCTTGCCTGGTGCCGGGGAGCCATGCTTGTTTTCTTTTTGGGCACCAGCGATGGAGAGCAGTGCCGGGCAGAGCCAGGGGTGCACTGCGCACTGAGACCAAGGTATTAGGTGAGTCTTGGAGGGACGGCTCAGAAGCTGGACGAAGGGCCGGAAATGAGAAGAGCCCGGAAATAAATATCCTGCTCTTTCTGAGTCCTGGGTCAAAAATTTGTACAAATATGACACTTGTCCTTCACATGTGATTCCTTAGGCATTTGAGGCAGCTGGTGTGTGGGTCACTTACAGGCATAGGCCTGTTCCAGTCCACTCAGGGCTTAAACCCCGGAGATCAGGCCATGCCCCGCCTGGGGCAAAGTCCCCGCTGGGACTCTAACTTCGAACTATACTTAACACTAACTATTATAAAGAAACTATTTACAAGGCCCTAAAGCTCGAAGTCAGAAGAGACAAAACCGTTAGCCCTTGCTATGCAAGGAAAGGCACTCCGACTAACCCCTACAGGTGGTAAGAAGAAACTGAGAGGGCATAGGGCCAGTGGAGCCTGATATACCAAAGCATGAGCACGGCACTCAAAGGGGTGCCATGGCTGGCCTTACTGATACTGCTAAGGCAAAAATCTCTGACAACTGCACACATGGGCGCGCACACACCTAGAATGGAATCGACATGAGCAAGCACTCGAAGAAGGATCAAGAGTTCAGACAACACTGGCTTTCACACAATTCTGAAACTGAACTTGTAACGCTTTATCATTGTACAGTTGCTTTTCCCAATATTTATTTACTGTATCAACTAACAAGGAAGCTTACTTGTAAAGCTACCAAAATACAGGAGAAAGTTAACCTTTAACTTCACCTAAAAAAAGGCCAGAAACATCTTGTAACATGCTAGCTAAAACAAATACTCGGTTCACAACGCTGATTAAAAATTAAAGTTTGGACAGAGCTTCCAAAATGTGGATTGATGTACTACATTTAAGTGCTTATTATTATTATTATTATATACATACAAAATTAAAAGGGACATAAAATTCAGACAATTTAGTTCTTTTAAAGTCATCACATTAGAGACCTATTAGATTTTTCATTAACTTGAATTTTTTAAGTTATATACGGTTAATTACTTTATACAAAGATATAAAAAATAAAAACTGTAATAAACCAACCACCACATTCAATGGATACAACAAATATGCATGGGGAAAAAAAGGAAGAGAAATACAAATTCACTCCCAAGTCCTTAATGGAAACCGTATCTACATTATAGCAATCTGCAATGGTTACCCCGCCCGGTTGAGGCTGAGAAACAGTTTCTAATATAACCCTACATTTTCACATGCTCATAACTTTCCAAAACATTCACCTTGGGGCTGAAGTCTTCTTTGCATGGTCTCTGCCAAAGGCAGAGGAATAGTGTGAGAGAGAAATTGGGAGGAAGAAGTTATTAAGCTCAATCAAAAATGCTGACTTCACAACAAAGAAGCCCTCTTGATTTTATACCCAGGTTTATAGATCTCACCTGCCAGCTCTGGGAGGAGTTCATTTGGCTTCGGAAGATGCTCTGTATGTTTGCTGGGAGATGGTTTATTCTCTTCCACAAGAGTACTATCTGCACCAGGAGTAGAGGCTTCTGGGACCGTCACTTTTTGTTCCATTACCTCAGCTGGAGCAGACGATACTGTTTACAACAAATTTTAAAAGTTAGTGGTTTTTCTATTTGTAAACAGTTGAGACCCCACTTATCTCTCCAACTACTCTCCTCCCTCCCCCAATTTGCCTCCAAGTTCCTTGAGAAAGCAGTCTATTTACAGTGCCTTGAATTCTTGTCCTCTGGCTCCGTCCTAATCCCAGGCAATCCAGTTACCATCTGTTCCTTTGAAACTACTCTTCCCAAACTCTCCAGTAAGTATGAGCCTACTCTGATCTCCTCCTGCGTAAGTCTAAGGGATTTCCTGATCCTCTTTTTCTGCTGCCTGCACACAGTCACTCTTTCACTCCAGCATTCTAACTTGGCCTTTTACATCTCTGCTGTCCTGCCTCACCAGCAGCTCTTGTGCCAGATCCTCCTCCCTTACTTCTCCTGAGATCTCTCCAGGTTCTTTCCTCAGTCCTCTTCTTTTTACTTTACACTTTATCTACAAATGAACTCTTTACTCTCATGGCTCCAACTATCATAATTCCCTACTTGTTCAATCTCACCTCTTCAACTGTCCCTCCAATTTCATTCTAGCTGTCTCGTCAGCAGCTCAGACTAAGCATGGTGAAATACCACTTTTTTTGCTCACCTATACCATGTCCTTGCTTCTCCTCCCATCAGCCATTGTCACTGTATTGTCTTGAATTCCCTCTCATTCTTCCTCTCCATCCTGATCACCAAAATCCTTGTTCAGGCTTTGGTCACCACTGGTGTCAGTTACTGTCACCCCTTCCTCGCTAGCTAACCTGATTCTCAACCCATTCCCTTTCAGACCACACAATGATGTCCCCACTCCTACTATTCTGACTATTCCATTCCCCTAATATTATCCTTTCATTGGTTACTCTGGCCTCCCACAGAAAATCTCAACTTCTCTTCACCTTCTCTACACCCCTGTACCCTGTGTGTCAGCCTTCATTTCCTCCTCCTCACTTCTCCTGGAAGCCTATCCACTTCTTAAAACTGCCTGTTTAAATACATCTGCCCACACTGTCTGGCTCTTTTATTCACACCTTCTTCCACACCACCCCTTATGGCTCATTCCCTAGCCTGCTGCTTTTAGTTAAAACCTCTCCCCTTAAAAACTCACTTCTACCAAAAAGCCTATCCATGTTAAGACACTAAAGAATTAAGTGCATAACATTTAAAAAGTGACTGCTATCTTTACCAGAGTGTACTTTAGAGCTTACCTTTCCGGTATTGAGAGTCTGAACTATACTGTAGGTCAAACTTAGATCATAACTTCGACTCAGCAGGGACCATAGTTTCCTCTGACTGTACAGCATGGACTACAATGATCATGGCCCATACACAATAAAATCCCCTTCCCACTGCCAGAAAACAAACACTTCTCATTTGATATCCCTGTCCTCAACCCCTGAATTCTTTAGCTAAAACAACCTGGCAAAACTGCTAAAAAATAGATTTTGTTGCTGGGTAGATACAACAGGCCCTATTCAGATTAGAAGCCCTTTGGAGAAGGCACTATGTCTTCTTTTTGCCTATACATCACTTGGCATGTCTTGTGCACTATAGTACGTATTTTAGATACCATAATATGTACACAAAATAATTGCCACTAGGGGTGGGCAAATATGCCTTCTGACAGCTTGCACTAAATCTCTCTCTGAAACCTTGATTTCCCCAAAGATTTCATAGTGCTTTAGAGCAATGCAAAGTCCTAAATGGACAATAAAATATCAGTTCCATATTGTAGACATGAAAAACCCTTGAGAGCCATTTCCTTTTGTGCATACCTTGGCAGTAGAGTTGAGCTGCACCCAGGAGACTGAATTTAAGACAGACCAGAGCAATATTTACTTTGGATGAATTCACTCTTTCGTGTTCAACAATCTTACTGGAACTTGTATATCTGGATTTACACCAGTTACTGTACAGCAGGGTTTTAGTAAGACTTTCCTTTGTAGACTCAGATCTCATAGTGGCGTTCATACAGGATTTGCCAAAATATTTAAGTCCCCAGTGAACGGTTTATGCAGGCTTTCTGGTGTCTGCTTACCTGCTGGAGGTTCATTAAGAGCGGACTTGTGTTGCTCAACAGAAGGTTCAAACACCATCAGCTCTTCCACTACAGGAATAGACACTTGTCCCATCACTTGAACACATACTTCTTCCACAGCTGGAGCAGATGCTGCAGAGATTAACAAGTATACTAAATACTGTTAGTTCTGAAGTTTGTAATTGAGGGATGACAAGAGGAAAAGCACCTAGAAACTAGATATTTTTTCCTTATGTGACTGTGTATAAGTCCTATTAGTGGTAATGACAGATACACCTTCTTGTACAAATGGCAGCAAAAGGTACAAAATACTCCAAAGTCTGCATCCTTGTCTGCACGCCTTGTTTGACACTCGCATATTACCAAAGTGTCTCAAACTACTGTAAAGTAAAACTATTTCCCCATGCTTATTTCCCCCACACTGTTACTCACACCTTCTTGCCAACTGTTGAAAATGGGCCATCCTGATTATCACTACAAAGGGTTTTTTTCTCCTGCTGATAATAGCTCACCTTAATTGATCACTCGTTATAGTGTGTATGGCAACACCCATTTTTCATGGTGTGTGTGTACATACATACATATATATATCTTCCTACTGTATTTTCCACTGCATGCATCCAATGAAATGAGCTGTAGCTCACGAAAGCTTGTGCTCAAATAAATTTGTTAGTCTCTAAGGTGCCACAAGTACTCCTCATTCTTTTTGTATTCCACTATACACCCTATTTTTAATAGAGCTAATTCCTAGTCAGGTATGCAGTCTTATAGCCTGAAAATCCACTAGGAGCATATGAGGAGGCACAGCTGGTGATCTTCTGGCATGTGGCAACGTGCAGCATGCATTAAACAGGAATGAGAATGACTTATTTAAATAGCACAATATAGAAGAATTCCTGTGTGGACACAAATACATTCAGCTGACTACACCTCTACACTTGAAAAAAGTACCATGGGATCTTCAGTGACCACATGTGCTCAGAACCTTGTTTTCCATCATATTTAAAAAAAAAAAACAGCATCTCTGGTTGCACAGTTCCCATGGCTATCTCAAGCAGGAGCAATGATTTATTCCTGACTTAGAAGGTACTACCATCAACTAAATCACTAACAGGACCTTCTTCTCTGATCCAAGCACTGGCAACGCCTGACTCTGCACTTGACAACAGAACTCAACTTGGCATGTATACAGGCTTTAGAATGTGGCTCATGGGCTCTTATTTTATTTAACAGACATCAACTGTCTCCCAGTTCCCAATGACTTCAGAAGCGCTGAAATTCTTCAAGAACACTGTTCAGTCAGTTTAAGCCCAAAATTTCAGCTTTTAAAAACAAGGGGTTTTTTGTTTTGTTTTTTTGTTTGTTTTTTTCTTTTTTTTTTTTAAACAAAACCTTAATAAAACCAAAAGAAGTATTTTCATACAGTTTATTTGGATTTAAATATTCTCCTGAAGTATTTGCTCCATATGCTACACAGCATAGTCTGAAGGCACTCAAGTCAGAACACGATAGTGACCAAAACCAAAAAAGTCTATTTTCGTTGTCCAAACTTAGTGAAATACAAAAAAAGTGAGCACCAGTATAAATGGTGGGAGGTAAATTAAGTTTTAAAACTAGATTCTTAATAATCTAAAGCAATGATACTCAGAACTTGGTTCACGAGCCAAATTAGCGATCAACATTAGCCAAAAGAGCCACAATAGCGTGACTTCATTGTTTCATTTACTATTTTATATATATATTATTCTCATAGCAAAATGACTGACCAAGTATTATTTTATCAACTACACTTGGTTAATAACATAGTAAAAGTATTCTGATCGGTTAATAACTTAGATTGGGTAATAACTAAATCATACCATGTTTTAATATCATGTGTTGCAAAGAGCCGCAGAAGACACATTAAAGAGCCGCTTGCAGCTCGAGAGCCTCAGTCTGAGGATCGCTGATCTAAAGTGTTGACAAAGGTTAAGAAATTCATTTTATAAAACTGATTTTTTAATCTGACCACCTCCTTTAATCAATGCTACAGGATTCACTTTTTCCAGCCATAGCTGATACTCTCACTATTGTGCTCGGTGATCTAGACAGCCCTACTCCTAGGTTATACCAATTATGCAGTACACTTGAGTTTCCAAAGCCAAGACATTGGCTGATATTTATTGTTCACCATTTCAGCGAGGGTATGACCCTCTCCAAAATAAATTAAATGATTGGTACAGAATATATATTACTGGGAAAGGCATACAGGTGCAAGTAGTATCGTTGCAATCTAACAAATCCTGAGGCTTGGTCTACACTACAGTTAGGTTGACGCAAGGCAGCTTATGTTGACCTAACTACAGAAGCGTCAACACTAAAATTTGGCTCCTGGAGGTGTAATTGTCCTACTACACTGACTTAACTCCACCTCCACGAGAGGCGTAGAGTCACTGTTGATGTAGTTAGGGTGACGCAGTGTCAGTGTATTACATCTACTGTTACTGGCTTTCAGAAGCCGTCCCACAATGCCCCACGCTGACAGTACAATTGATGCAAGTGCTCCCCGTGAGGATGAGCACTGCTGACACAAGAAGCAAAGCGTACATATACACAAGCAATGTAATTACTATGGTGACTGTCCGTGGACATACGTTAAGTAAACTTAATTTTGTAGTGTAGACATGGCCTCAGACCCACAGGAGGCCGTGAACAATATGAACAACAGGAGAAGGAATCATCAATAAATTGAACTTGTGAGCGCATTGGTATGACTAAAGCAAAGCTGGATCACAAGTCAGTTTTTTTTTTTATATTTGACTACTAACCACAAATAAGGATAACCCAGTTTTCGGAACTTCACATTCTGCGAGAGCAGTGGGTTATGAGGTAGTAAAGAATCATTTAATCAGCTTCTGGGCATATTTAATGCAACAGCTGTAGGTGTACTACAGGGGTTCTCACACTGGGGGTCGGGACCACTTAGGGGGTCATGAGGTTATTACATGGGGGGGAGGGTCACAAGCAGTCAGCCTCCACCCCAAACCCCACTTTACCTCCAGCATTTATAATAGTGTTAAATATATAAAAAGTGTTTTTAATTTATGAGGGGGGTTTCGCACTCAGAGGCTTGTGAAAGGGGTCACCAGTACAAAAGTTTGAGAACCACTGGTGTACTAGATTTATCATTCCCTAGCCATACAATTCAGCCAAACCCTCCCACCTCTGAATCTTCACTCATGGTGGGTTTTTGCTGGAAGCTGTGATAATATGCTAACTTCAGTAAAACGAGTTCAACCCCAGATCCCAACCCCTTCAAACTTTAGTTATGGATCTGAGCCCTTAAAGTAATCTTTAATCATCATCTTCTTTGCCTTATCCCATCAATCAGGATCGGAAGCTCTTGTTCTTTGTCTTCCAAGCTGACATCAACTTTCTTCACATCCTCCTGAGGCATCTTGAACTACCTTTTCCTAGGTCTTCCTCATGGTCTTTGTCCCATGAGTCTGACTACTAGATCTGATGCTTTCTGGCCAAAATATCTCACATATCATCGTCTCACATGACCCAGCCATCTCAGTCAATATTCCCTCAGATTTTCTATGAGGGGACTACCTGCAGAATGGCTTGTACTGTTTCAGTGCACAGCTTATCAGCTCTCATCTTACCCAACATCCAGCTGAGCATTCTTATCACAGCAGTGTGAGGAAGTAGCAGTATTTATTTCTTCCACATTGGCTAACATTTCAACCCGCACATCATGGCTGGCCTAATCACGATCGTATATACTTTGCTCTTTAGTTTACCTGGCATATTCTTATGGCAGAAATTCCTGTCAACTCCCTCAATTTACACCAGGTACTCTCCATGCACCTCCATGACATCTGTATCCACATTCCCAACATGGCTCAGGACTGAATCCAGATATTTAAATTGTCACACCGACTCACACTATACCATCTAATTTCACTAGCATCTTGTAGTCCCTCTCAACAAAGCACCACATGGATTCCAGCTGATTCATATGCCATTTTTTAAAATTCAGTTCTAGGTCCCTCTCCAGTTTGTATTTATTTTTACAGCACAACATAATGTCAGCTGCAAAAAGCATGCTCCATGGAGCCTTTGCTGTAAATGGAGATTACTTACCTTCAAGATGTGTGGTCCCTATCTGTATTCCACATATGGGTACCCTTACACTCCATGCACCTGAGACAGGAGATTTTTAGCAAGTAATCTCTGTTGGTCCATGCATATGCAGTTGCTCTCCTTGTGCTCTGAACTGAGGGCATAAAGGGCAATATCTTTCTAGTTTCCTCTCCTACAATGAATCAGATAAGATCCAAAGCAGAGGGGAAGGAGCGTGGGTATTAGAATACAGATAGGAACCACACATCTTAAAGAACCTCAGGTTTCAGGTAAGTAACCGTCTCCATTTTTTGGTCTGGATGCCTAACACTACTGACCTCACAACTGCATCTGCTGAAGAACCCTGGACTAGGGCGTAATGTTTTGTAAAGGGGTGGATGGAGCTCTAAGTAGCCACCTTACAAATGTCTGTTACTGGTAATCTCAGATGCCACTGAGGTTGCTCGGGCTCTCAGAGTGGGCCTGACCCCATCTGGAGGAAGAATACTTGTCAGCTGACAACACTGACCGATGCATCTAGAGATCCACTTAGAAAGTCTCTGAGCTGATCATTCTTGTCCTTGTAATCACTTTGCTATACCAACAGTCTTGTGTTTTCCTAACAGGTTTCACTCTTTGCGGATACAAGGCCAAGGCTGGGCTGATGTCCCAGAAGCACAGTGTCTTTTCTTTGATGGAAGCATGAGGCTTTGGGAAGAATACCAATAAGTGAATAGGTTGATTCACGTGAAACTCTGAAATTACTTTGTGGATAAATTTTGGGTTGAGGCAAAAGGAGGAGCTCTCTCTATGAAATATGATGGGTCAGCCACACATGCTACCAGTTCACTCACTAGTCTGCTTGATGTGATAGCAACTGAGAAAGCAACCTTAGTGGAAAGGTATGACATGGAACACGTAGCCATCGGTTTGAAGGGTAGTCTGGCAGGAGCTGAGAGTACTAGGCTGAGATTCCATTGTGGTGTGGGTTTAGTCCCAAGCAGGAAGGGCCTAATGAGGCCTTTCCGGAATCAAATTGCGGTAGGGTGAGTAAAGAGATTGGCCGTCTACAAGAGAATGGAAGGCATTGATTGCTGCCAGGTGAACCTTTCATGAAGTAATGGAAAGTCCTGACATTTTGAGGGACAGAAGATAGCCTAAAACTACAGGGGTATCTGCTGATTCTAGTGATAACTACTTCCACTGTGACAAGGTAGAGAATGCCTCCATTTAGCTAAACCACATTTTATAGTGGAGATTTTTCTGCTGTGATTGAGGAGTTTGGACAGCCTTTGAACATGATCATTCCTGGTCTGACACCCATTCAAATACCAGGCTGAGAGATAAACAGGGTCTGAGTTGGGATGTCTCATCCTGCCCTTCTCTTGAGTCAACAAATCCAGATGAGAGTATGTGGGGGATGACATTTGTAGAAGCTCTGGAAATCAAAATTGTCTGGGACAATTGGGTATGAGGAGGATAAACCTGGCCTTGTTATGGAGAATTTTCCAGAGAACCTATGGTTGCAGTGGGATGAGAGGAAACAGGTACCTTAGATGATCCGTCCAGGATAACAGAAGGGTATCCCTGGAGTCTTGGCCTACTGCTGCTCTGGATCAGTAGAGACTGAATTTCTTGTTTGCTTGGAAGGTGAACAGATCCTAAGATGGTGTTCCCCACTGCGTGAAGATTTCAGTCAAGACAGAATTGTGAATTTCCCACTCATGGTCTGCGAAGTGCCTGCCAAGATCGTCTGCCAGAGTATTCTGCACACATGGTAGGCATGTTGCTGAATGCGATATGGTTCTTGATACACCAGTTCCATAACTTCACTGCCTCTAAACAGAGGAGAAGATCTCGTCCACCCTGTTTGTTTATATAAAAGACTGTCATGTTGTCCAACACTATCTGGATGCGACAGAATCCTATGAGGTGGAGGAATTCTTTGCAGGCTAGGCAAACTGCCCTCATGTCCAGCAGATTGATATTCATTCTAGCCTCCCTAGTGCATTGTGCAGTGAGATTGTCCATATGGGCTCCCCATCCTATGAGGGATGCATCCGTGATTATGGTTGTGTCAGTTGTGGATGGAAGCCAGGGAACTCCCGTTTGTACCTGGTCAGGTTTTGTCCATCATATGAGAGAGGCTCTGACCTTTTGTGGGATTGTTACCAGATAAGGATAACCTGAACACCACTATGAGTAAACAGACGGAAGCCAGGCCTGCAGGCAACTGGAGTCTGGCAAACAGCATTATATGTGTACATGCAGCCATGTGGCCTAGTAAGGAAAGACAGACCCTGATTGTGGTGTGACGTCTCAGGGTGACTTGATCTATCAAGTATCAGAGGGGTAGCCATGTTAGTCTGTATCCACAAAAACAACAAGGACTCCGGTGGCACCTTAAAGACTAACAGATTTATATGGGCATAAGCTTTCGTGGGTAAAAAATTTTGTGCATCTGAAGTAGTGGGTTTTTTACGCACAAAAGCTTATGCCCAAATAAAACTGTTAGCCTTTAAGGTGCCACCGGACTCCTCGTTGTTTTTGATTTATCGAGATGGCCATAGACTGAAATCTCTCTACAAGGAAGTAGGTCTTTCCTGAGGAGAAGTCGAGGATTGCTCCTTTGAAATCTACAGTCTTCGTGAGAATCAAAGTGGACTTTTCTTTGTTTACACGGATCCCCAATGACTTCAGAAGGTGCAGTAAGAATATGGTCACCAACTGGACCTCCTGGCTTGATCTGCCCATTAGTAGCCAGTTATCCGATACAGGAAGATGGTATAGTTGTCATCTCATCATATGGAAGCTGGTCCATACCCTTGATCATCTTTGTTGCCCTTCTCTAAACATTTTCCAGTTCCACCAGATCCTTTCTGAGATGGGCAACCAGAACTGGACACAATATTCAAGGTGTGGGCACAACATGGATTTATACAGTGGCATTATGATATTTTCTATCCCTTTCCTAATAGTTCCTAACATGCTGTTAGCTTTTTTGACCACTGCTGTGCATTGAGAGAACTAGCCACAGTGACTCCAAGATCTCTCTCTTGAATGGTAACAGTTAATTTAGACAGGTTTTAGAGTAACAGCCGTGTTAGTCTGTATTTTGGAGGTGGGGGGGTGAGAAAACCTTGATTATCATACACATTGTGAAGAGAGTGGTCACTTTGGATGGCCAATTCCAGCAGGAGAGTGAGTTTGTGTGTGGGGGGGGGGAGGAGGGAGGGGCAGAGGGTGAGAAAACCTGGATTTGTGCTGGAAATGGCCCAACTTGATTATCATACACATTGTAAGGAGAGTGATCACTTTAGATAAGCTATTACCAGCAGGAGAGTGGGGTGGGAGGAGGTATTGTTTCATGGTCTCTGTGTAATGTCTTCTGCAGTTTCCACAGTACGCATCCGATGAAGTGAGCTGTAGCTCACGAAAGCTTATGCTCAAATAAATTGGTTAGTCTCTAAGGTGCCACAAGTACTCCTTTTCTTTTTAGTTAATTTAGAACCCATCATTACATATGTGTAGTTAGGATTATTTTTTCCAATGTGCATTACTTTGCCCTTATCAACATTGAATTTCATCTGCTATTTTGTTGCCCAATCATCCAGTTTTGTGAGATCCCACTGTAACTCTTCACAGTCTGCTTTGTATTTAACTATCTTGAATAATTGTATAATCATCTGCAAACATTGCCACTTCACTGTCCACTCCATTTTCCAGAGACATATTCATTCATTTATTAATGAATATGTTCAACAGCACAGGTCCCACAAATAGCAACAGGAAGACGCCTGTTCTACCAGCAGTGCCATTAGTTCTTGCGGAAGAATGCTCTAAGTTGTGGGTGCAGTACGGGAGGATCTTCTCCTCAAAGTGGTTTCTGGAAATCACTCTAAGAAGGACCAGGCCCAATAGAAGAGGGGATTGTGAATAGGGAAGAACGAAAATATCCTTCAACAAGGTAAGGGTTTCATTCCTTCCTGTAGTTCAAGAAGTCCAAGGTGGGGATTGATGGATCCAAGCATCCAATGGTCTGTACTTAGCGGATCCCAGTCAGAGGTGTGGAAACCATCAAATGGGGGTCCAATGTGGAATTCTGAGACAAGACTGGCTGGTGCCAATTTTTAGGCTTGTGGAACAGAGCTGGACCCAGTACCATCAGACCCTCCTTCCTTTGTGCCTTTCATTCTTGGATGGAAGGTTTATGTAGATCTAATTCCTCAGGACCTGTGGATGAGGACTCAACCAACTTGGACAAAAATAGGGAGGGATACTTTTTTTTTTTCTCCTTTTTCTTTCTTTTTAAAGAGACAGATCCAGGACAGGCATCTGTTCTTTTGCCTATAGTAATGTCCCCTACTCTTTTGAGAGGGGTTCTTAGGCTTAACTGTTTTGGCCTCCACTCCAGAACTCATGCTCAGAAGGGCACTGCTTGCAATCTAAGGCTCCTGTACCGGGGGTTCTCCCTGGCCTGGGTCCAACTGGAGTCTGTCTCATGGCCTTCTCTATGAACTGTTTCTGCAGATGGAACTCTTGTGCCTCATGGTTTGAGGAGGGAAGGAGCAGCAGAAGCTGCACTTGGCAGTGATGTGAGCCTCTCCAAGGCAGTGCTGGTGTTCATCATTGATGGAGAAGAAATGGGATCTGAAAATACAGTTATTAAGCCCCTGGATACTTGACATATTCCTTCTCCACGGGGAGAAGCTTCCCGAGACGGGGAGCTATACTAACTATACTAGCTATAAAAACATTAACACAGTCTAAATTTACTAAAAACTATTTACAATATATATTTACAAGTATTGACAGTAGAGGAAGACCATAACGGACACAGAATTCTGACAATCTATGTGGCGGTAAGAAGGAATTGGAGATGTGTCAGTCCACGCTGCCCTTTATGCCCTCAGTTCAGAGTACACGGAGAGCAACTGAGCGTGCAGAGACCAACAGAATCACAGAATCATAGAATATCAGGGTTGGAAGGGACCTCAGGAGGTCATCTAGTCCAACCCCCTGCTCAAAGCAGGACCAATCCCCAATCAAATCATCCCAGCCAAGGCTTTGTCAAGCCTGACCTTAAAAACTTCCAAGGAAGGAGATTCTACCACCTCCCTAGGTAACGCATTCCAGTGTTTCACCACCCTCCTAGTGAAAAAGTTTTTCCTAATATCCAACCTAAACCTCCCCCACTGCAACTTGAGACCATTACTCCTTGTCCCGTCCTCTTCTACCATTGAGAATAGTCTAGAACCATCCTCTCTGGAACCACCTCTCAGGTAGTTGAAAGCAGCTATCAAATCCCCCCTCATTCTTCTCTTCCGTAGACTAAACAATCCCAGTTCCCTCAGCCTCTCCTCATAACTCATGTGTTCCAGACCCCTAATCATTTTTGTTGCCCTTCGCTGGACTCTCTCCAATTTATCCACATCCTTCTTGTAGTGTGGGGCCCAAAACTGGACACAGTACTCCAGATGAGGCCTCACCAATGTCGAATAGAGGGGAACGATCACGTCCCTCGATCTGCTCGCTATGCCCCTACTTATACATCCCAAAATGCCATTGGCCTTCTTGGCAACAAGGGCACACTGCTGACTCATATCCAGCTTCTCATCCACTGTCACCCCTAGGTCCTTCTCTGCAGAACTGCTGCCTAGCCATTCGGTCCCTAGTCTGTAGCTGTGCATTGGGTTCTTCCGTCCTAAGTGCAGGACCCTGCACTTATCCTTATTGAACCTCATCAGGTTTCTTTCGGCCCAGTCCTCCAATTTGTCTAGGGCCCTCTGTATCCTATCCCTGCCCTCCAGCGTATCTACCACTCCTCCCAGTTTAGTATCATCCGCAAATTTGCTGAGAGTGCAATCCACACCATCCTCCAGATCATTTATGAAGATATTGAACAAAACCGGCCCCAGGACCGACCCCTGGGGCACTCCACTTGACACCGGCTGCCAACTAGACATGGAGCCATTGATCACTACCCGTTGAGCCCGACAGAGACTACTTGCTACAGATTTCCAGTCTCAGGTGCAAGGAGTGGAATCCACATAAGGACCACCACTCAAAGAATATGACACGGTGTTCATTACAATCACAAATAGGAATGGGCCTAAAGCTGATCCTTTATATAGACCTACTCTCACAGTGAAGGACTCATTATAGCCACAGCTGGTTATCACTATTGTGCTACCCTCGTACATATCCAGTGTGCTCTTCCTCCACTCATCAGGCATTTTTCCAGTACAGAGAATTACACTGAAAAAATTCATCACCACCACTCCCTCATGACCAAATACTTTAAATGACTCAATTGGTACACCATCCAGTCCCACTGCCTTCCTGTGTTTCATCATCTTTCGTATTGTCAGTCTCCACCATCATGATAGGTTTTGTGAAGTTGTTGCTTGTGCATACTTCCCTACATGGTTTCTTCAAAATCTTAAATCCATCACCAAATAATCCATCACCAAGACAGACCCACAGATCTTACCTGTTGGTTCAACCTGCGGTGTGTCAGTAGCTTTGGTCTCTCCTGTAGGCTCTGTTAGTGCAGAAGGAACAGCAGCAGGTGCAGCAGCCACTGGACTTGGCAAATATTGTTCTGATACATCAGCTAACCTGGTGGGTTCTAGGTACACAAAAGGAATTTTTGTTCATTACACGTGAGTGAATTTGGAAACACTACCTGTATATAATGTGAGCTCTTTTGATAAGGGTCTGCGACTTTGCATGCATTTGTACCATGCCTAGTAACATAACAATAGAGGCCACTGGACACTACTGTAACACAAAATTAAATATACTACTACTACTCAAAAAGAAAAGGAGTACTTGTGGCACCTTAGAGACTAACCAATTTATTTGAGCATAAGCTTTCGTGAGCTACAGCTCACTTCATCGGATGCTGTAGCTCACGAAAGCTTATGCTCAAATAAATTGGTTAGTCTCTAAGGTGCCACAAGTCCTCCTTTTCTTTTTGCGAATACAGACCAACACGGCTGTTACTCTGAAACCTACTACTACTCAAATACTGAAATAAGGAAGTTTGGTTCTACTCTGAAAAGTGACTCTAAAAATACCATTACGGTGTTCCACACTCATGACATCTCAGGATATGTCTACACAGTGAGCAGCAGCACGTGGCGGCAAGTCCCAGAGCCGGAGTTGACCAATCTGGACTTTGAGAGGCTTGGGCTACTGCGCTAAAAATAGCTATTATAGATTTTGCAGTTTGGGCTGGAGCTTGGGCTCTCAAACCCGCCCCTGACCACAGGCTTCTGAATCTGAGCTCCAGCCGGAGCCACTTCATCTACAACAGCTATTTTTAGTGCAGTAGCCCAAGCCCTGCAAACCCAAGTCTGTTGACCCAGGTTCTGAGACTTGCTGCCAGGGGCAGCTGCTTGCTGCAGAGATGTACCTTTAATGACTCAAACAAGTTTACTCCATTTATAAGACTTTTTCTAGCTGCAACCACAACACTCAACTTGGAATCTGGAGTAAAGCTAGATTCTTTCTGGCTTACTCACCACAACCAATAATGACGATTCTGCAGGTCAAATTCCATTACACCTGTGCAAATTAGTGCAATTCTCCTCTCAGTTATACCTGTGCAGTCCCACTGTCTCCTGAGTGTCACAACAATATGGTACAGCACATGGCTGTGAAAATGGAACTTAGTTAAAAATTGGTGAACATGCATGCACCAGAATCACATTTGTTGGTTCTCCCTGCTGCACTGACCCTGCAGGGTTAACAGGAATAAAATCTAGTAAACGAACACGTCACTGAAGTCAGCAGACCTGACTGTCAACAGGCACAAGCGGTAGATACATTGAGTGAGAAGGTGCAATTTTTACAGGGATCCTTTTCAGGAGTAAGCTATGTCCACCCAATGAATTATTTTAGCATTCTGGAAAAGGCACAGTAACCTTGAACACCTATTCCTTATATTAGTAATGCATTTACTGCACCTTCACAGGTACAGAAGTAAGTGTAGGAGGTAGATACAAACTGCTCTACAAGAAAGGTGATCACTGAACCTATTTTGTCTCACACAGACCCCTGCCCAGATCTGCCTTGCATATCTTATGTGAATGAACTAGGAGCACCCAAGATCTATTGGTTAATTAGATCTCCCTATGGACCCAATTATGGTTAAATACAGACACTCTAGTACCGCAAGACACCTATTAACTAGGCTGTTCTAATTCTTCAAGTCAAGAGAGGAATGTTCATGACAAACTATAGGGATATGTGTACCTGTCTTTCCATGTTATATTATGCTGTCAAAGGAAAGACTGGATATAGAACTGGAGGCAGTGATTACTAAGGCTTCATAATACAACTACAAGAAAACATTACATCTGCAACAGCCACCTAAAAACATCAAGGTAGAAGTTACTAGCATAAAATAAATTAATCAGAAAGCCTTCAAAAGAGATTTTCTGTTCATTAAGGGGTTCATTTTCCACTTCATATCTGACCCTTGACTATTGAGCCACCAGGGTGAGAACTGGGGGAGGTGCTGCTAACAGAAAGGAAAGTATTGGTAAGAAATGTTTTGTTTTACAGCCCAGCTTTTCCCACAATACTTGACATCTGGGAAGGAGTGAGCAGTGAACAGTTGTAGGGAGGGTTATAGAAAAGATCAGAAAAAGAAAAATCTTATCCCCTCCCCCACCTATATTTGGTCAAAGGGCAAAATCATTTCCGGGACTCTGCCTGCAGTACCTTCCTGCTGAAGGATATCTGTGCAGAGGACAAGAAGTCCACTTTGTAGTGCATGACAAAGGTTCTAGCATTTGACCAGGTTGCTGCCCTACACATTTCTGCTGCAAATGCATTAGCTCTTTCTGCCCATGAGGTTGCCAGGGATCACATGGTATGTGCCCAGACCCCTTCTGGAACCAGAATCTCTGATGTCTTGTACACTTCCACAATGCATAGTTTAATCCACAGGATTTACAAACTCTGAGTCCTTGGAATTTCAGATGAAAGGATACATACAGGGCACCTGATCTCCTCATCTGACTGTACACCTGAGGTAAATTTTCAGAGGTTTTCTGAAATCTAAGGTGTGCCACGTCCTCCTTGGTGGGATGCTCTGGTCTTGGACAGAACAATGGTAGAACCACCTCTTTAGAAGCATGGAAAAAAAAGTTCACCTTCGGGATAACCAATTCCCGAGTTCCATGTACCACCCTGTCCTCGTGAAACAAGCAATAAGGCTCCTGCATTGGGTGCTGCCAGCTCTGACACTCGCCTGGCGGACCTGATGGCTATCAGAAAACAAGTTTTGATGGAAAAATACAACACTGACATCAGTGGTTTGAAGGGATGGTTTGTGAAGGAGCTCAGTACAAATGACAAGTCCCACTGGGAAAATGAGGTCTAATCACTGGCTTGGCTAACCAGACTGCTTGGGAATTGTCATCCAGAGAATCCACAGATCCTGTGAACATCACGCTACTATGTGCGGACACCTGAAGCAAAATGATGCAGGGTTGGAGACCTTTGTCAAAGCTTTCTTGGAGAAAATCCAGGATAGCTAGGGTTTGCTTCATGTTCCTGGCACCAGCCACAAAACTCAGTCCAGATTGAGGAGTATGCTTTCAAATGTTGATACTCTTCTAGAAGAAAGAAGTGTTCGTTCTTTGGAGGACACATCCAACGATACTAGTGCTTTCCTCTCAATAGCCAGGATGTTAGATGCAGCCAGTTCAGGTCCAGATGAAGCAGAGGACCTTGTGAGAGGATGTCTTATGTGTTTGGGAGCTGTAGTAGCGGTCCCAGTTTCAACTCTATCAGGTCTGAAACTTAGTGTCTCCCTGGCCATAATGAACATTCAGAGGACAAGGCTATGATAATGGCACCGATATGAGAGGATGCATTTCTGGCGTGCAAGTTGGATTGCTGGAGGAAAATCCACAAGCCTTTTTTGTTCCGTGTGCATGCCACAGCCTTAAGTTGATTTTATGTGATATGGCCAAGTCTTCTGTAGAAGCTATTTCTTTTTTAGGTTTGCTGCAACGCATTTACATGCTCTTTTCAGCTTCCACTCAACAATGGCAAATATTCAAAGCACATGTCAGTGGTATTACTGTTAAGCCTCTATCTGAGGCACGTTGGGAAAGCACAGTAGAAAGTGTAAAAACGTTGAGATATCAATCTGAGGAAGTTTACAAAGCACTGGTTGCTATTTCGGAAGAAGACAGAGATCCAAAAGCTAAAAGTGAAGCACAGTCATTGGCCTCTGAAATATCCAGCTTCAAGTTTCTAACATCTGTCGTAATCTGGTATGACATTCTTGTTAAAATCTCAAGTGTAAGCAAAATAATGCATCTTGATTCAACACTTACCTTGCTAAACAACACACAAGACTTTTTAGTGAAATACAGAGAAACTGGATTCAAAGCAGCACAGGTTACAGCAAGAGAGTTTGCAGAGGCACGTGGTGTAGAACCAAAATTTCCATGTCCGAAAAATGACAAGAGTTTCGAGGAAAAAACGGCAAGCAGAATATGAAGGAGCAGATTAGCCCACAGAAGATCCAGAAAAGAAATTTGAGGTTGAATTTTTTAATGTTGTGATGGATAAAGCAATATCTGCTGTTGATGAAAGGTTTAATACCTTACAAGCACACCATGAACAATTTGGATTTTTGTATGACATAACTAAATTCAACGAAATAGGAAAACAAGAGCAGCTAATGACAAACTGCAAGAACCTAGAGAGCCTCCTGAAGCACGGTGATAGTTTTGATTTAAATGGACTTGAACTCTACGAAGAATTGAGTACATTGTCATCAGTGTTGCCACATGCAAAGTCGGTGATGGACATTGTACAGTTTTATCATACCACCAAACTTGTTGACATAAATCCTAATGTGTACATTGCCACTCATATTCTACTGACAATTCCTGTAACAGTGGCATCAGGGGAACGGAGTTTCTGAAAACTAAAGCTCATTAAAAACTATCTCCGCTCTACAATGAGTCAGGAATGCTTGACTGGTCTTGCTATTCTTGCAACTGAACAAGACATCACTTCATCTTTGTCATACAATGACATTATTACTGATTTTGCAGCCAAAAAAGCCAGAAAGATTGCTTTTAATTAAAAGCAAATCCTTGTTTCAATACCTCTTCATAGTAATTTTCAATAAAATGTTGACAAATTTAAAAAATTATATTATTTGCATCATTCTGTCAATAAATCAGAATGTTTTTAATATAGCGCTACGTCTTTAGTGCAAGTATAGTCCATCAGCATTATAGTGTGCTTAATTTGTTAAATTGTTTTTAATAAAGTGCATGTGGAAAGTTTTCCAATACTGTAAACTTATGTTTGTGTTGCTAAGAACAAGTCAGGCATAGGGGCATCAGTTTAATAATACTGTATAGGGCCCCATAAATCCTAAGGACTGCCCTGCTGCCCCATGTGTGACTGCGGTTGTATTGTTTGACTGAAGCAGGACATGGTTCCCCTCTAGGCTGGTCTGGAACCTTTCCTAGAGTCAGCTTGACCATCCTTAGTTCTAGGAGGTTTATGCTGTGGGTCCTTTCCTCCAGGTGCCAGTTGCCTTGAACTATTTGGGACTCCATGTGTGCTTCCCAGCCATTCAGGCTGGCATCGATTGAGAGGATAAGGGGAACTGGAAGTCATTGCCCTTGTGAACTTTGCCCTGGGCTGACAACCATTTTAAGGAATTGATCACTTGTGCCGGAACCCTCTTTTGATCTTCCCTGCATTCTAGGGAGCAGTCCCATACCTTTAAGATGAAGCCAACTGATGTGTGATTGTGGCAGTGGAGTGATCCCTGTGCTTGAAAATGATTTTAGCTTGTATAGGATCCAGGAACCAAAAGTCCCAATTACTGAGCTACTAAAGGCTGACGCTATCCTAAAGTCCTGGACTAAAGGTATGGTTTTCCCCTCAGAAGGTGAGTTCTATCCTGAGGAGCCCATGTATAGAAAAACAGAGGTCACTCTCAAAAAAGATTTTGAGGTTTTATCAGTCTCCCTCAGGCTGTCCCTAGTGCTACTTGCTTTGTGAAGGGATCTCTCTCCTGGGTAGAATATCGCTGAGTTCTCAATGATAGAGATCACCCTGACTCTGGCTCTAATTAAAGGAAGTTTCCCTGACAACAGCATTCATTGTTGAACCTCCTGCAGAGGCAATGAGATTCTCAGCCAAAGCCTTGGCCTCCAGCAGTGACCAGGTGCCAACTATAGCTCCATCCCTGGAAGGAGGATAGCCACTTGAAGCAGGTCCTGTGCTCCACCAAATTCATGGAATCCCTGATTTTCAGAGAGAAGCTAGACCAAGTAGTGGCGGACAGTGCCCCAAAATCTAAACAGTCCTTCCCAATGCCATACCATACCTTTTGCAAGAGTACAGAATGGCCTTCAGGCAAAGGCATTCCTTTTGGCTTTCATCCTCACAGAAACACCAGTGAAGAGACAACTTGTTCTCCAGAGGAAAGCCCCGAGGGAACCCTGCCATTCCCAAAGCCTCATTATGACAAAGACTGCATAGGTCTCTGCCTAGAGCTGAGTTACAGGCTCCACCCCATTCATTTTTCGTCTAGTCCCACATCTCAAACAACCCCATAAAGCATGGTTTAATCCAGAACAAGATTTCTCATTTCCTGGATGTGGGAGTAATAGAGAGCATTCCCTCAGAAGATGGAGTAGAACCCTTAAAACTCTATCATCTTTATCATTCAGAAATTTACAGGTGGAATGAGAGCCATTCTGTATCTCAAAAGGCTCAACAGGTAGATGAAGAAAACCAAGTTCCAGATGGAGACCCTAACCTCTATGGTGTATCCCTGTCCCAGAGAGATTTTATGACTTCAGTAGATCTGGCAGATGAATACACCTCCAACATCTCAATCAGACCGTGCAACCACAGGTTCCCAAGGTTTGCCTACAACAGGAAGCATTATCAATATCTGATGCTCCCATTTGGCTTGTCCTCTGCCTTGTAGGTCTTTATAAAGATATTGGTGGTAATCACAGACAGACTTAGGTCACGCAGATCCACCTGTACCCCCTCCTGGACAACATTTTAATCAGAGCTCTGTCTCTAGCAGTGGCATACAAAGCTGTGTCTCTGACTTTGAGTATCCTGAAAGGCTTTATTATCAACATCAAGAAAAGCTCCTTGATTCTGTCCACCCAAATAACTCACTTGGGAGTGAACATAGACCCCCAGATAGCAAGGATATATCCATCTTCAGAGAGATACCTAAAGCTCACAACTGATTTTATTTCTTTTCCCAATTCTGAGCACTTTGCCATAAGAAATGTACCTCCAATGAAGATTTTTTTTCTATTCCAAGGATGTTACAGAATCAACACAGCAGTGTTTTACTCATGCTATAGTACCCACAATACAGCCCTTAGCCTCCATTTTTAAGAGGGAAGGAAAGACCATTATTTCTGGCATTCAAATCCTGCTGAAAGACTCCAGAAATAATTTTCTGGGGACAACCCAATACTTTAATTTTTACCTGGTGGCTCTCCAAAGGAAGATTCATCTAGTCCCTCAACAGCATGCTGAACTCCCAGCCAATGTTCTTCAGGCACTGTCACTCTTGCAGGTGCTAAGGGAAACAATTAGCACATATAGCCCTGTCAATGTCAACAGCACTGGTTCTGGACTTCAAAACAGATGCTCAACTACACACTGCAACCACATATTTACCCATGTGGTACAGGCTTTGCTGTTTTGCAACTTCATTCTTAGAAAGAACTTATTAGTTCATCTTGGGAAACCTTACAGGACCTGAACATGTGTTCTCCTCTGATATTATTATAGATCTAAGGGATTATATAAGAAAGGGATATTAACTAGTACCAATTTTAAGATCCACCAGCACAAGACACACTCTCTCAATGAAACATTCTGCTCCCAAATACCTTAAGAAATCTCTCAGACTGAAAATTGAGTTGATGCATTTTATGTTCTTTCCAATGGGATATTTTCTTAATCTTGACTCATTTTATGTAACTGGAAAAGCCAAATATGATCATCTTTTTAAGATTAATACACCTAACAGTTTCTGACCCACAGATCCCTCTGGCCCCAGTTATAAAGTAGCATGGCAGCAGCAGAAGTGTGTTGCACCTGATATATTCAGCAGAGACTCTGTTGTTGAATCCAGGGTCATGAAGGCAGATGGATCTATAACTTCTGCAGGAGAATATGGGGATCCCAGAGAAGGCAGTTCAGGTACCATCACAGCTGCATGGGGTGCTGTAAGAAATAAAGTACATTTGTCACTGCTATCATCCTTTTAAATTCTGATTTGTTTCCAACACAAACTTATTTCATTAGGTCCATTAACTTACAGAGCAATGTACTTTATTTTCATCACAAAATAATGTATACATGAGTCTACATACTGTACATAAACCTACCTGTTAATTCACTCAGAGGCACTAGATCTGCTATACAGACCAAGAAAAAGTTAATCAAATGTTATTAGGCAGGGGAAGGGAAGTTGTGTGCCTTTCAGGTACTACTCCCAAATAAGCTATTCTTATAGAAGCTCTCAAGCGACCATGGTCCAAATGTTGAAAACTGGAAAGTGAAAAAACCCACAAATGGGGACAAAACATTGGAAGACGAAGTTAAAGTTTGGACTTGAGTTTAGTTAAGCTTTTTTTTTTTTTAATTAAAATAAAATAGGAAGAAAAGGGGATAAAAGACCAGGTCTGTTGAGAGAGCTCAAGCCCAAAACACTGTTTACAAAAGACGACTCAGGAGAAGAAAGGAGGTAAAATTTTACATTATTGCCAGTTTAACGGATTTCTGTAGACAGCCCACAATTCCATATATAGAAACTGAAAACTGAACCCCTGGTTAACAGCAGCCCACGAACATATTCAATAGAGGATTATACCATGAACTTCTTCTGAAGCTTCAAAATGCTCTGTGAATGGTAGGCGAGTCTCCCCAGAAGGACGTAGCAGCATATCAGACAGGACATCCTCTCTGTGCATCTTGAAGGGCTCTGAGGAACATGAGAATAAATCAAACATGTTACCAGAAAAGGATGACAACATGAGAGTAAGATTATGTAAGAATGTTGAGGATGAGCAACACTACCAACATTGTCCTGCAAGAGGTTATACAAAGCTAGGAAATGTGGGAGTTCTCCCCCCACAAAAAAAGGATGACTTGTCCTCTTTCGAGCAAGATTTATACTCAACATGAAAATGTGGTTGTTCGTGTTATTTTGTAGCCAAGATGGGTTTAAGAGTAGAATAAATATTGTATGGTGCACCTGTATGTCCCTCTCTCAAAGACAAGCAGTATTTAAGTCTTGGGTGATTTGATGGACCGGTATATCTGATCTGAAGAAGAAATGAAAACTGATCCAGCTCAGATAACTCAAATGTCATTATGTCATGTCCCATACTGCACTTTGGGGAAAAGCATATAATGAGCCATACATACACTTCCCTCAGAGCAGCATGGAGGTGTAATTGGCTGTTGAGCCAGAGCAGGAATTTAACAAAATAATGGGCCAGGCAGAGAAATCACCCATTTTTTTATTATTCAGAGACATTACAAGATGATTGAGGAAGGGTATGGGTCTATTACAGGCCTGGGTGGGTGAGGTTCCGTGGCCTGCAATGTGCAGGAGGGAAGATTACATGATTATGATGGTCCCTTCTAACCTTAAAAGTCTGTGAGGAGAACAATCTTTGTTATATGTTCCAGATCAGACACACTGGTTAGTCAGCCTCACGAAGGATTTTTAATGCAAGTCAGCAGCTTGCCCGACAGGCAAGAAGCTGAAATTTCATTTATCTGGAGTCACCTTTTGACTGGCCTCCGGACAAAAGATATATAGCCCAAGACAGAAAAAGTATTTATGCCACTCCTTGGTGGTATATACTCAGAGGTCAAGTCAGACACAACAAAAAAGGAAAGGAACTTCCATTTCAGCAATGCTGACTGCTCTGTGTGTGTGTACACATACAAGTGCTCCCAAATAATGAGTGCAACCACCTAAGCAGGACACTGCAAGAAGAGTTGCACTATATTTTTAGGCTTGATTATTTAATTGAAATGGCCAAGCCATTTAACAGAAATGAAATGAGCAAGAGTAGTAGAGGGTTGATCTCGCAGACAGAGGGAAGAACAGAGCTGTAAAAACCAAACATGGGCTGATCGCTATGCCCAAATATAACCAAAAAGAAAGAATGTGCAACTGGGTGAAGGTAAAGAAGCACACTGCATGATGTGTCTCTCTCACATGTGACCCTGGGTTTCGAGGCCTCTAGATAGTTTTCAGGATCAAGGACTATCTTGTTAGCTTGCGCCAGTATGCTTTACTTCACTGACTAGATAGATGCAGCTGAGCAACTAAAGGTCCTTTGCTCAGGACCCACAGCAGACAAGTGACATTTCTGACAGTATATCCTTCAACCCTTGGAATAGGCTAGTATGTGCACTATACATTGCTGAAAGGAAGGAATAATCACAGTTTCCACAGTTGATCTGCATGCATTCTGTATAGAGATCTCAATTATGCAGCACAATTAAAATGATGCCGTCTCAGGCCCAGTGTATTACACAGTTAGGTTGACGCACAGCAGCTTATGTCGACCTAGTTGTGCATGTATCTACATTTAAATCGGTCTCCCACCACTATAAGTGCTCCATTGCACCAACATAGTAACCCAACCTCCCTATGCTGAGTAGAGTCTCAGTTGACATACTTAGGTTGATGCAGAGCGTGTGTAGACAATGCGCTATATATGTCAATCCTAACTGTACTTCAGCAGCTGTTCCACAATGCAAAAAGAAAAGGAGTACTTGTGGCACCTTAGAGACTAACCAATTTATTTGAGCATAAGCTTTCGTGAGCTACTTATGAAGTGAGCTGTAGCTCACGAAAGCTTATGCTCAAATAAATTGGTTAGTCTCTAAGGTGCCACAAGTACTCCTTTTCTTTTTGCAAATACAGACTAACATGGCTGCTACTCTGAAACCTGTTCCACAATGATCACTCTGGTCATCATTGTGAACTCCACTGCCCAGGCATCACCAAGACCAGAAGTCTTCCCTCCCTTACCTTTAGAGCCCGGCAAATTTTTGAAATCGTTTTTCCTGATTATCCGGCTTGGTGAGCACACTTAGCAGCTCTCAGTTGTTGCGTGTAACTGGCCTACTGACCGTGCCAGCTACATGCTCCAGTCATGCTCCTGTTTGGAATAGACGCTCCTGCTTAGAATGGGCCTGTGGAGAGAAGCAGCTGTGCAGGAACAGCTCCAAACCATCTGTAGAAATTTTGATATCTATGAGCAGATTCCTCGGGGGACGCATAAGAAGGGGTACAACAGGGATCAGCAGCAGTGCCATGTGAAAGCCATGGAAGGCATACCAGAAAGTCAGGGAAGCCAACAAGCAATCCAGCGCCAAGCTGCAAACCTGCCAAGTCACAAGCTCCTGCCGTGAACAGCGAGGAGGTGGCTGTGGATGAGGAATAGGAGTAGTATGGAGGACAGGCAAGCAGGGGATCCAGCCGCACAACAAGTCAGGCCCTGGTTTTAACTCCACCAGAGTCCAGCCTGTCCTGCCAATCAAGCCCAATGCAAGGGAAGGAAACTCAGGTAAGTATGCAGATGAATTTTCAATTACAGGGATGGCAACCCAAAGCAGCAAGGTACAACTTTTGTCTTTTTATTAATATACTCATGCTAGAATAGGTAATGGTACAACCAAGAGAGGTAGAGTTGCTTTCTGCTTTTCATTCTCCTCTACTTAGGCAGGGTGGCCATGCAGAGCTGTTTGTTTAAATCCACAGGGATATCCCTTGAATCCTCCTGAGAGATCTCAATGAAACTTTTATGGAGGTACTCTTCAATCCTCTGCTGAAGGTTTCTGAGGAGGGCTGCCTTATTTCTTCCTCTGAGGTAGAACGCTGTCCCTCACCATTCAGCGATAACTTCAGCGGGCACCATTATAGTACACAGTCTAGCAGCATTTGGGCCCCAATGACTCTGGTATGTCAGCAGCAGCTGTACTCTCTCCACTTCTGTTATCCTCAGGAGTGAAATATCAGCTAAAATCACCACTGTTTGTGGAAACCTGTGACAATATTCCATGTCATTGCCCTAGTCTACTAGAATCAAGCAGCTGAGCAATTCCCTCGTCATTTTCCCAGCCCCCCGACAGGCCACACTCATCATGGCTGGTGCCATGCACAAGCAATCCCAAGCAGATGTGAAAATGTAGTGCTTAAAACTTGAGGTGAGCAAGGGGAGTGAATTCAGCTTCCTAAATTTTGCTTTCTGTAGTGAATATACTGACAATGGTACCTCTGTGTATTTTATCTTCAGCTGCTGCCATTGTGGCCTTCAGGGTCTCCCCCTCCATACCTGCAGAATGCCTGAGCCAGGTAAAGAGGAGAAAGACAAGGACTCAGTATGACATGTTCAGTGAGATCCTGCAAGCCAGTGATGCACTGGATCGTGAGCACAGGGCCTGGAGGATGACATTGTGGACAGCCTGGGGAAGGAAAGAGTGGAAAGGAGAAAGGCTCAGGAGTCCCATCACGAAAAGGGGAGAGAGATGCACTAGGATATAATGGGGCTTCTCGGGCAGCAAACACAGATGCTCCAGACTCCGATGGAACTGTAGTTAGCCTCCCTCTGCAGCACACAGAACTCAATATCGGGACCTCTCTCTACCCCCCATCCC
Organism: Chelonia mydas; assembly: GCF_015237465.2. NCBI lineage: Eukaryota > Metazoa > Chordata > Testudines > Cheloniidae > Chelonia > Chelonia mydas. The sequence goes on from NC_057850.1 coordinate 259,093,837, forward strand.
CCCAACATTCCACATGGCATCAGTGGTCACTGCACTACCCCCACCACTCCACCCCAGAGGACATTAAAGACAATTAGAGCTTCACATACACTGACCTATGAAAGTGACGGTTGGTATATATGTACCTGAAATAGACGTGAATATTCTTTCCCCTTCATAAGTTCTGTTCACTTAATTTATTAAACTTTATTACGTTTTTAATGTATTTGTTTAAAATTGCCCTTTGTTGCACTGATTTTATTACAGAATAAATCCTATTATTTGGAACATAAATTATCTTTATTAGATCACAACACATGCTGCCGAGTGCCGAGCTGTTCTGAAAGAAACCAATTACCTGTTACTACACAGTCGCACACAATTCATAGGATCAGTCACGAAATTAATAGGTACACTGACATTGTCAGAGTCCTACATGTACAGCAATCACCACACAATTCCTACCACACCACAAAAGAGCAGGTCCAAGTAGAGCACACTACAACACCACACACTATTCTGGCTCACTGTTATCTGGCTGTTCAAATTCAGCAGACAGGTGCTGCACCTCTGCTCTCCATCCCAGCGGAAACCTTTCCCCCTTTGCTTCACATATATTATGCAGGACATAGCAGGCAGCTATAACCATTGGGATACTTTTTTCATTTGAGATCCAATCTTGTGAGTAAACAATGCCACCAACCCTTCAAATGACCAAAAGCACATTCAACTGTCATTCTGTACCTGCTTCAGCCGGTAGTTGACTCATTCCTTGGTGCTCTCAAGGTAGCCAGTATGACTTTCCAGACTAGTGGGGGGCTGTATCACCCGCTGCCCTGCAACTGTGGGTGCCTCACTATGCTTTGCTGCTGTAACTCCCACCTGAGCCACTCACAAACCGCCTGCCAGCATGCATGTCTGTGTATAGCTGCACCCTGCCAGCCACATATCAGTCAGACTGTGGCTTCCACTAGCCTTGGTTACACTTTCAGGGTGACCCCACCATGCTCCCAGGCCTGGATTTTCCCCCAAAAACATGTTCTGCACCATCCAGCCCTCTCCTGGACAGTCCAGATACATTAGGCCCGTTATCCCTCTAAGGGGATCAACATACAACAGTCTGCTACTGTTAAATGAAGTTACCCAAACAATTAACACTGGATTGAACTTTAATTAAAAAATAAAACAAGTTTATTACCTGCAAGGAGACAGGTTTTAAGTGAGTACAAATATAATGCATTACAGTCAGAAATCGTTACAAGAGAAATAAAGATAAAACGCTTACTAAACTTAAACTGGTTCAAGGTGCCCTTATCACACGTTTCCAGTAACACTGCAGACCAAACCCTCAGGCCAGGATCTGCTCCCCAAGTCCAACAGCTGTTTCTTTTGTCTTCTAGGTGAAAAAAGAGATGGACAGAGAGTGATAACTTTGGGTGTTTTTGCCCCTCACTTTTTAGTCCAGTCCCCACTTTGAGATGCATGTTTCCAAAGGTTAAGCCCCAAAGCAAAGTTTATTCAAAACAGTAAAGGCGGCAACGTGGTATCTGACAGCGAAATAGGAAGCATGCTGTTTCTTCTCATCTCGGTTTGCTGAAATGCAGATTTTCCTAGTCTCCTGTCTTCCTGGTCTGACTGTCTGAGGACCCTGTTTATAACTTATATGTAAACTGAGGTAAACACACACTCCTTTGTTTCAGAACTGCTTGACTGATCGTGTCTAATCAGGGCTATGTGGGTTTGAACATGTGCCACCATCATTCAGGGGGAATTCATAACTTTACATATAATGTTGCTACACACACTTCACCATGATATTATTGACCAGTGAGTTATTAGTTTTCAAATGATACCTCACAAGGTATATTTTGTACAAAGAGTATTATAATAGTGTGTAGGGTGTGCATACAGGGGTGCTCTCAGTCACAGGTGGTGTATGGCTTCATGAGCAAGGGGTAGGCTGGAGTCCCCCAGGATCTCTATTGGCATTTCAACATTCCCAATGGTAATCCGCCAGTTGGGAAAGAAAGTCCCTACTTGCAGCTTTCTGAACAGTCCTGTTTTCTTAGAGATGTCAGTGTCATGCACTTTCTCTGACCAGCCCACACTGATATCGGTAAATCATCCTCAGTGATCCATCAATGCTTGCATAATCATAGAAAAGTAGCCCTTTCTGTTGATATACTCTGTGGAAGGTGGTCTGGTGCCAAAACAGGGATGTGCGTGCCGTCTATCGCTCTACCACAGTTTTGGAGTCCTACTGTTGCAAATCCATCCATTATGTCCTGCACTTTGCCCAGAGTCACAGTCCTGGGTAGCAGGAAATGGTTAACGGCCCTGCACACTTGCATGACAACGACCCCTGCGGTGGATTTCCTGACTCCAAATTGATTCCCAACTGACTGGTAGCAAACTTGGGTACCAGGTTTCCACGGTGCAATCACCACTCAATTCTCCACTGTCAGTGCAGCTCTCATCTTGGTATCCCTGCGCCGCAGGGCTGTGGCAAGCTCAGCACACAGATCCAGGAACGTGAGCTCTGGCATCCGAAAGTTCTGCAGCCACTGGTCATCATCCCAAACCTTCATTACGATGAGATCCCACCAGTCAGTGCTTGTTTCTTGGGCTCAGAAGTGGCATTCCATCATCTGCAGTTGCACCATGAATGCCACCAACAACCTTGAATTGGTTCTCGTTGTGTCCCACAGCTATCTGTCTTCCAAGAAATTTTCATGTTCCCCACTCATATGGTTTTTGTGGCTCTGCAAATATTCCAAGATCAAGTGACCTGTGCTTGCAACGCTCATGAAAATAGTGCAGAGCTGTGCAGACTCCATGCTCCCATCAGAGATGGCAGACAGAGGGCTGTGCAGGTTGGTGGGATTTTGAAAAAAGGACATGAAAATTGTAGGATACAGATAACATTATGGATTGAGACAGCTGCAAATTGGGATGTTGACCCTATGCTCCCAATAACCCCTGAGCAACCTGTTTTGGCCCCATCATGCATTTCCAAAACTTCCCAAAAGGCAATGCGCCTGACAGTGGCAAGTTGCACAGTGGGATACCTACCCATAGTGCACGGCACTCTGGATCTATACAAGCACTCCTGGTATACACTGCCATGGTGCGCACCATCAACACAAGGAGCCAAGCATGCACACACACAAGTGACATACTAACTGTGGCAGCTGTAAGCCGACGTAACTTGAGTTTGCCATAAGCTTCAGTGTACACATGGCCTCAGTCTACTATTCATGACAAGCCTATTCTTTGAGACGGACGATGGGGAAGCTCGTAAAAACATTTCTATGCTCAGTGTGCTCAGAAGTTTCATGATTGGCTGAGCTTCATATATTGTCCAGCTGTCTTCATCAGGGTGGCTGAGATGCAGAAACAATATATTGCTTCCACCTAATCTTAGCTAAATTTCAACACAGCTGGGATTCACCATCACAAATACCACAACCAGAATTTCGCACAGAACTTCTGCCCTGGTTGCCAGGACAGCTATCAAAATATCTTCTTTAATGTCTCTATTAATGAGCAACACCTCCTTCAGCATGGGACAGCCAAAAATTTCCATAGCAAAGCTCTGAATGCTAGTCACAAAGTGCCCCTTGGCTGGGGGTCCATTGTGCAGCCCAAGACATTTATGACTTGGACTTCCAACACTTCTACTGCTTCCTGAATGCAATCATGCTCAGCTGTCAGACTCAATAGCTCTTCTTTGGAAACTGAACAATCCTAGTGTAACTTGCATGGACACCCATAAAGAGACATCCTTCAACCTGACTGAACAAGTTTCCTTTTTGGCAAAAGGACTATGCATACAAGACTTACAGAAAACACACCTTCTGTAGCTCTAAACACCAGGAAAAGGATATGCGCCCAGTATTAGAATAGCGTGAGAGCTGGGAAAAAGGTTAATTAGGTGAAAAAGAGGAAAAAACCGGACTTTTGCGCCAACAGTCTAGAACTAGTGACTTGCTCAGTAATTGGATTACTCATAGTTATAAGATATCCATATTGTACCTTCACCCAGGGATGAAAAGAAACACAACACCTGTACAAGAATTTTAACTGCAAGAATATTTATTCCAGAAACGCATCTTTTTCCACTGGTTTCCTGTTATATATAAAATGGGATACTTGATCTAGTTATGATCATAGCCAGTGATAAACAAGTTTATTGGATGCAATTTGTACACCTCTACATAATTATTCATTGTCAGTCTTGTAGACAAGTATTAAAGTCCAGTTCTGGGTTAACTATTTGGTGACATTGCATTTTTCAGAATTTCAAGTTCTTGTTTGGACTTGATGGAGCATCTCATCATGCATCTATATATACACAAAAGAAATACAATCCAGTACATTTTGGTGTGCTGAGGGAGAGAGCACAACTCAATATTGTAGTTATTGGTGCTGTATAAACAGATGAGGTTTAGATAATAGTAAATTTAGAAAGGGAGGCAGGCAAGCAGTGAGGTTGATTGGAAGGCATGAGATGCGCTGTCCTAAGGTTGCGGGTTCCACGACCACCACTCTCAAGAGAAGGAGGCGGGTGGTGGTGGTCGGGGACTCTCTCCTCAGGGGGACTGAGTCATCTATCTGCCGCCCTGACCAGGAAAACAGAGAACTCTGCTGCTTGCCAGGGGCTAAGATTCACGATGTGACGGAGAGACTGCCGAGACTCATCAAGCCCTCGGATCACTACCCCTTCCTGCTTCTCCACGTGGGCACCAATGATACTGCCAAGAATGACCTTGAGAGGATCACTGCGGACTACGTGGCTCTGGGAAGAAGGATAAAGGAGTTTGAGGCGCAAGTGGTGTTCTCGTCCATCCTCCCCGTGGAAGGAAAAGGCCGGGGTAGGGACCGTCGAATCGTGGAAGTCAACGAATGGCTATGCAGGTGGTGTCGGAGAGAAGGCTTTGGATTCTTTGACCGTGGGATGGTGTTCCATGAAGGAGGAGTGCTGGGCAGAGACGGGCTCCACCTAACGAAGAGAGGGAAGAGCATCTTTGCGAGCAGGCTGGCTAACCTAGTGAGGAGGGCTTTAAACTAGGTTCACCGGGGGAAGGAGACCAAAGCCCTGAGGTAAGTGGGCAAGCAGATACCGGGAGGACGCACAGGCAGGAACATCTGTGAGGGGAGGGCTCCTACCTCATACTGAGAATGAGGGGCGATCAGCAGGTTATCTCAAGTGCCTATATACAAATGCACAAAGTCTTGGAAACAAGCAGGGAGAACTGGAGGTCCTCGTGATGTCAAGAAATTATGACGTGATTGGAATAACAGAGACTTGGTGGGATAACTCACATGACTGGAGTACTGTCATGGATGGTTATAAACTGTTCAGGAAGGACAGGCAGGGCAGAAAAGGTGGGGGAGTAGCACTGTATGTAAGGGAGCAGTATGACTGCTCAGAGCTCCGGTATGAAACTGCAGAAAAACCTGAGTGTCTCTGGATTAAGTTTAGAAGTGTGAGCAACAAGAGTGATATAGTGGTGGGAGTCTGCTATAGACCACCGGACCAGGGGGATGAGGTGGATGAGGCTTTCTACCGGCAACTCGCAGAAGTTACTAGATCGCACTCCCTGGTTCTCATGGGCGACTTCAAACACCCTGATATCTGCTGGGAGAGCAATACAGCGGTGCACAGACAATCCAGGAAGTTTTTGGAAAATGTAGGGGACAATTTCCTGGTGCAAGTGCTGGAGGAGCCAACTAGGGGGAGAGCTTTTCTTGACCTGCTGCTCACAAACCGGGAAGAATTAGTAGGGGAAGCAAAAGTGGATGGGAATCTGGGAGGCAGTGACCATGAATTGGTCGAGTTCAGGATCCTGACACAGGGAAGAAAGGTAGGCAGCAGAATACGGACCCTGGACTTCAGGAAAGCAGACTTCGACTCCCTCAGGGAACTGATGGGTAGGATCCCCTGAGGGAATAACATGAGGGGGAAAGGAGTCCAGGAGAGCTGGCTGTATTTCAAAGAATCCCTATTGAGGTTACAGGGACAAACCATCCCGATGTGTCGAAAGAATAGTAAATATGGCAGGCGACCAGCTTGGCTTAACAGTGAAATCCTTGCGGATCTTAAACATAAAAAAGAAGCTTACAAGATGTGGAAGATTGGACAAATGACCAGGGATGAGTATAAAAATGTTGCTCAGGCATGTAGGAATGAAATCAGGAGGGCCAAATCGCACCTGGAGCTGCAGCTAGCAAGAGATGTTAAGAAGGGTTTCTTCAGGTATGTTGGCAACAAGAAGAAAGCCAAGGAAAGTGTGGGCCCCTTACTGAATGAGGGAGGCAACCTAGTGACAGAAGATGTGGAAAAAGCTAATGTACTCAATGCTTTTTTTGCCTCTGTCTTCACGAACAAGGTCACCCTCCAGACTGCTGCGCTGGGCAACACAGCATAGGGAGTAGGTGGCCAGCCCTCTGTGGAGAAAGAAGTGGTTAGGGACTATTTAGAAAAGCTGGACGTGCACAAGTCCATGGGGCCGAATGCGTTGCATCCGAGAGTGCTAAAGGAGTTGGCGGATGTGATTGCAGAGCCATTGGCCATTATCTTTGAAAACTCATGGCGATCGGGGGAAGTCCCGGACAACTGGAAAAAGGCTCATGTAGTGCCCATCTTTAAAAAAGGGAAGAAGGAGGATCCTGGGAACTACAGGCCAGCCAGCCTCACCTCAGTCCCCGGAAAAATCATGGAGCAGGTCCTCAAGGAATCAATCCTGAAGCACTTACACGAGAGGAAAGTGATCAGGAACAGTCAGCATGGATTCACCAAGGGAAGGTCATGCCTGACTAATCTAATCGCCTTCTATGATGAGATTACTGGTTCTGTGGATGAAGGGAAAGCCATGGATGTATTGTTTCTTGACTTTAGCAAAGCTTTTGACACGGTCTCCCCCAGTATTCTTGCCAGCAAGTTAAAGAAGTATGGGCTGGATGAATGCACTATAAGGTGGGTAGAAAGTTGGCTAGATTGTCGGGCTCAACGGGTAGTGATCAATGGCTCCATGTCTAGATAGCAGCCGGTATCAAGTGGAGTGCCCCAAGGGTCGGTCCTCAGGCCGGTTTTGTTCAATATCTTCATAAATGATCTGGAGGATGGTGTGGATTGCACCCTCAGCAAGTTTGCAGAGGACACTAAACTGGGAGGAGAGGTAGATACGCTGGAGGGTAGGGATAGGATACAGTGGGCCCTAGACAAATTAGAGGATTGGGCCAAAAGAAATCTGATGAGGCTCAACAAGGACAAGTGCAGGGTCCTGCACTTAGGACAGAAGAATCCAATGCACCGCTACAGACTAGGGACCGAATGGCTAGGCAGCAGTTCTGCGGAAAAAGGACCTAGGGGTGACAGTGGATGAGAAGCTGGATATGAGTCAGCAGTGTGCCCTTGTTGCCAAGAAGGCCAATGGCATTTTGGGATGTATAAGTAGGGGCATAGCGAGCAGATCGAGGGACGTGATCGTTCCCCTCTATTCGACATTGGTGAGGCCTCATCTGGAGTACTGTGTCCAGTTTTGGGCCCCACACTACAAGAAGGATGTGGAAAAATTGGAAAGAGTCCAGCGAAGGGCAACAAAAATGATTAGGGGTCTAGAGCACATGACTTATGAGGAGAGGCTGAGGCAACTGGGATTGTTTAGTCTGCAGAAGAGAAGAATGAGGGGGGATTTGATAACTGCTTTCAACTACCTGAGAGGTGGTTCCAAAGAGGATGGTTCTAGACTATTCTCAGTGGTAGAAGATGACAGGACAAGGAGTAATGGTCTCAAGTTGCAGTGGGGGAGGTTTAGGTTGGATATTAGGAAAAACTTTTTCACTAGGAGGGTGGTGAAACACTGGAATGCGTTACCTAGGGAGGTGGTAGAATTTCCTTCCTTAGAAGTTTTTAAGGTCAGGCTTGACAAAGCTCTGGCTGGGATGATTTAATTGGGGATTGGTCCTGCTTTAAGCAGGGGGTTGGACTAGATGACCTCCTGAGGTCCCTTCCAACCCTGATATTCTATGATTCTATGAGGAAGGAAAGACAGACAAGCTTTATGAACTTCAACAAGTGAAGAAAATTATAAAAGGTAGAAGAAATTGGATCCCAAGAACAAGCCTTCGGTTTTATGGTCCATTTTTGTCCCAACTGCTAGGAAAGTAACAAATAAGATATTGCCCTTCCAAGAGTTCCCAGTTAAACATTTAACAAAAATATGGAACAGCAATAGCATCTGTTGGCACCCCTTGATGAGTAGCATACAGTAAATGTCACTTCAGCTTCGTTCATGAAATGCTCTCTAGTCTCCATGAGCAGAGGCAGAACACAGTGCATCCAATTCTAATCTGTTTACCTGTTGTTTAAATAGTAAAAATCCCCTCTGAACTAAAATCTGCCAATGGGATCCAAGGCTGGAAGAAATTTGACAGTTTTGAACAAAAGATTTAGATGCTTTTCTTTTTTAAAAAAACATATAGACAGTGTCTACAATAAGGACAGATGTGTTTTGACGACAAACGTTACTGTTAATATGGAGTGAATATAATGCAGACACTAGCTAATTAGTTGGAAAAGATACCATGAGACAATTAGTTAAAAAAAGATACCAAGACTGTCATCATTATGAATACAGACATGAGTTTAGAGCACTTTGTTTGAGGAAAGGAGTAGGTTTATGTCAGTCCGAGATCGCTGGCAGATGTGAGCTATATGCCCCAATCTCGGTCACTGCGCTTCAAAAATATATATATATGGAGGTGAGTTGAAGTACAGCTCATTTTCACAGATCATGGGTAGTGTCTGACAGGGACACTACAATCTTAACAAAAGACCAAAAATGACTCCATTTAAATTGGCTCACACAGCATCCCATTTCCACAGAGCTTATTAGGGCACAAGGATGCAATTACCAGATGACCTATTCTGCCGTTTCATTTTTTGAGATTATGTCCTGTGCCAGATTAAAACACCAGCTTGACAGTCTATATAACTCACTGGGGTGTTAAGGTCTTTGGAATTATGGGCAATGCATTTAGGAAAAAATGGGAGTGCAGGATAGAAAAAACAACCTTAAGTGAGATGGTGAGATTCCAGGATTTTGTTGGCTATGGTGCAGCCCTAAGATTATTTTAACAACAGCGTAGGTTAATACAGCCATACCTGTCTCCTCCATGGGTCTGAATATCGACTGTGATTCAAAGCAAAGGTCTCTATCATCCATCGCCCAGGTCTCGCTGTGATCCAGAAACTCTTTGTAGGACATCTTTTCACCCGTGATCTCTCTTGGGGATACTGAAATGTGAAGAAAAAGCAGCGACACTTACCAGTAAGTCACTAGGCTGAATTACTTCTGTGTATGTGGTTTATGTTACGCTGAGTGGCAGAACTTTTGCTAAGACTGACAGCACACATGATTTTCCAGTGAAATCAGACCCATCAGTGTGCCCAGTTCTACAATTTTAATGAGGTTTTTAAAGAGGAATGGAGGAAGGAATGGGATTTGAAGAAGCTTGATAAAATCAAGAATGGAGTATTTATAAACCACAAAGTGTTCAGATGCCTTTAAATGCTGAGAAATTACTGCCAGCAGCACACCCTACCCTTTAGGGTGTACTTTCACCAGAAAATTACATCCAGTCAGAAAATAACTTAGAGGAGCCAGGTTAACAAAGACATCCCTTATTTGTGATTCTTTTTTTTCCTGGGAAAGAGTAGTTCATAGGAGCCTGGCAATGCTTCTGACCTCCCAGGCACAGCTGCACACTCCTAAATATTTATCTAGCAAAACATAAAAGAAAGCGTTTGAGTGTCGTTTTCATGGTCACTTGTCCCTCCTGAGGGTGTGTGCGCACCTCCGGTTACTACTGCTGTATAAACTGAACTGAAATGTCTAATCACTTCAGAAAGAAAAACAAAAGCAGCAGAGACCCATCAGTAAGAGCTGGGACAGAGGAAAGCACTGGGGCCTGAATGAACTCAAATTCTGAGTCAAATAGAGCCTACTGGGCTCCTGCAAGGTTTAACTTACACCAAAAGTTACAATTACCATAGGCCCAAAGTCAGAATCCCAGTGTTGCCATCATGTGATTTTACTGCAAGTCTTTCAATATTTGGTTGTTTTGTGAAAGTCCAACCACCTGCAGTTATTTGAATGATCTGGTCCAGTCTGGCAATTCCATGTTCCTATGAGATCTCAGAAAACTCAGTGTTTCACAATGGTCCATAAAGACTCCCTCTATTCTGCTCCAACCCACAATTTACCTGAAACCTTATAAACAGTCTGGGGTTTGCCAGGCATGTATGGGAATCAACAGAGAATGTGTAGGATGAGGGACAAAGCAGTGCATGGGAGGAAGCGTCATTGAGCAGGAAGGGAGTTCTGACTGATAGGGCTTAACAAGCCAGATTGGCAGTCTTGAAGAGCTCAGCGGAAGACAGGAGAGATTCAAGGGGAACAGCATAAGGCTTTATTAAAGGCTCACAGTTACCTAAAGATGCCTATTGGCATATCTGTGCCAGTTAATTACATGCAGTTAATAATACAAGTATATTGCCAAATCCTAGATGTACCTTTGAGGGGCAGAAAACGGGAATTTAAAATGTATACACCTATTAAAGTGTTTTGATAACAATGCACAATACATATACAAGTGCATACATCACCTCTGTATGTTAATACACATGCAACAAGACAGAAAAAAAATGTGTTTAGAAAATGTGTCCAATTTCTGACTATCATTGATGGAGGATTCCTAGCTATCACAATGGGATCCTACAGATGATACTAGCATCCTAAACCAGTTCCTGGTTTGGCAAGAGTATGCTGGGTTTCTGTCGGTGCCTCTTAGCTATTATACTTCTAAATGACTGAATTTGATATGGTTCACTTCAGCAAGGAGGTTGTACAAGCTTCCCAGGCCAGGCTTTAAGATAGCACTGCTTCCTGAATGCAAAGGATAAAGGTGTGGGAGTGTGCACTGGGGCGGAATGTGGAGGGAACAAAACTGCTGTGTGCATGGAGGGGGTGGGGGGGATCAATGCAGACGATGTCTGACGATAAACTGGTGTCAGACTAGATGACACGCAGGCAAAATGACAATTTTAACAGCAATATTTTACCAAAACAGAGAATGATAATTAAGGTTTGCAAAGTGCTATTATAAATGTGAAGAGACACCATTATTCACAATTATTTGCAGGGTAGAGTAGTGAGGGATTTAATTAACATCTACTATAAGCTCCTATTTAAGCTGTAAGCTCCTCCGGACAGGAACATGACAGGTCTTTTGTCTGCCTATAGAGCATCGTATGAAATAATAGGAAGATGTAAATGTTTACGCCAATGTGAGGAAACAGACTGAGAAAAATTAGGGAAATTTGACAGGAATCCAAAAGTCTCATTGACCCAATGGGCTTTGAGTGGGCTCTAAATGCTTTAGAAAAAACTTCTAGTGCTAGAGCTAGAATAAAAACACACATTTATAAGTTGTTGGTACCTATTGTACCAGAAGAGAAACCTGAACTTTATGGTATTGGCAGGTAAGCACAAGGAAAAACTTTTACATTATTATTTTAAGATGTATTTGTAAGTGGCAGAGTGATTACGTCTGTGCCTTTAAATAGAGGGAGGGGGAATTTCCCTGGAATGTAGAGCATGCTGGGAATGGAGAGAAAGCAGGAAAACAAGACAGTGGCTAGAAAGCAAGACAAGAAGGATTATGCTTAGAGCTGCTAAATATAACAAAACTCCTATAATGCTGTGGATAGATTTTGATTTATATCTGCATTTATAAAGCATTTGTTGTAGCAAAAACATTGGAGACTGGGCAGTGGAGATCCAGACACTGCTGCTGTGGGCTAGGACAGTCAAACCAACAGAAAACAAAGCTTTGTTTGCTTTACATAACGTAAGTACCTACCTCTTATATAGTGCTTTGCATCAATACAGCTCAAATCAATTTCGAAAAGAAGTATCATTACTCCCATTTTACAAATGGAGAAGCTGAGGCAGAATGGTGAAGTGCTGTGTCCAAGGTCACCCAGCAAGGTCAGTGGTAGAGCCAGGAATGGAACCCAGGTCTTCTAAGTCTCCATCCAGTGCTCTATCCACCAGGAAACCCTGCCTCCCCTACACAGAGCTGTTTTATTTAAGCTGTGCTAAACTAGGATTGCCACTGGCACTTAACTTATAATGTGAGTGGACCAAGAATAAAGACAAAATTTTATATTACATATATTCTGTTACTTACCAATATTGACGACTTTTTAAAAAGACTTCCAGTTCACCCTTTTAAAAACATTGCTATTCTAGGCAAATATTTTGTTTATTAAAATGGACTGAGTTATAACTGAGGGCTAAAAAGTTTAGATTCCTCAAGCTCATTTGATTCATTTCAATGCACAATCCTTGGTCATCCAGACAAATTTAACAGGTGATGGTATTGTTCCATCGGGCATGGAATAAAAATGGCCTTAGAAAGGAACTCTGGAGACTGAGGAAAAAAGTGAGGCAGCTCTTCATTTTGAGTCGCAGTCCTCTCCTGTCCCACCCCCACTGCCCCAAAAAATAAATCCTACGTACAGCCAGCATTTCAGAGTCAACAAAACCACCCAAGTGTTCATAGATATTCGATATTTTTAGGTCAGAAGGGACCAGTATGATCATCTAGTCTGACCTCCTGCACAACGCAGGCTACAGAATTTCACCCACCACTCCTCTCACCTATGTCTGAGCTACTGAAGTCCTCAAATCATGGTTTAAAGACTTCAAGGAGCAGAGAATCCTCCAGCAAGTGACCCATGCCCCATGCTACAGAGGAAGGCGAAAAACCTCCAGGGCCTCTTCCAATCTGCCCCGGAGGAAAATTCCTCCCTGACCCCAAATATAGTGATCAGCTAAACCCTGAGCATATGGGCAAGATTCATCAGCCAGATACTACAGAAAATTCTTTCCTGGGTAACTCAGATCCCACCCCATCTAATATCCCATCACAGGCCATTGGGCCTATTTACCATGAATATTTAATTACCAAAACCATGTTATCTCATCATACCATCTCCTCCATAAACTTATCGAGTTTAATCTTAAAGCCAGATAGATCTTTTGCCCCCACTGCTTCCCTTGGAAGGCTATTCCAAAACTTCACTCCTCTGACGGTTAGAAACCTTCGTCTAATGAAACCCATTAGATAAACTGTCTGATAAAATCACAGGAGGCCACACTCAAGGAAAGTGCCTGCTTTTCAATTTGACAAAAGTTATTCTTCACCAGAATCTACCAGCAAGGGACAACATGCCTAACTTCAAAAGAGGTGCAGGTCAATATCAAATTTATAGCAAGCCTATGAACTAATGAAGTGTGCTAACAAGAGTTAAAAACCCATATGTCACTTCATCATTGATATCATTACACTGTCTGAAATTACAACTGAAAGTATCAGACTGGTAGGAAAATGCCACCTATAACATATTCACAAACAAGCTGCTTCTGAAGTCAGAAACATGGATCCTACACAAGCAGCATTTTCCCTAAGCTGAGCCTGCAGTATGTCCCAATGATTGCAAATGTTTACTAAGGCTACAGACAGCACTGATTTGTTTGTTTTATCTGTTCTGCAGAGATCAGCATGGCCACGTAAACCAAGTGAAAAATTAATCCACATAAAACAGCACTTCTGGCAACCTAAAGCATGGAGACTTCCAATGTACAGAGCCCGCTGTGCTCAAAGGTTCACATAAAGAATTGTACCCACTATGCTATATGGTACCATACAGCAAACTTTCAGTAAGTAGTGCTTTTTGAGTAGAGGATTACCATAATAAAGTCCACTCCCTGCAGGAGAGCCTAATCTTGCTAGGTCACTGATCAGACATTTAACTCTAGGTTAAATATCTTCACTATCAATGAGTTTATAGGAATGAGCTGCACCTGCCAGCACCAAATCAAGCCTGAGGGTAAAAGAGGGGCTTAAAAGCTTTGTTTTCTAGAGTTGCCAACTAATTTATCAAAATCATTTCAGTGGTTCTGTCCTTTCAACAGATACAAAGTTTGTCTGGCTCAAATTATTTGCTAGAGCAATACCTTTACTCTCCAGTCAGACTAATCCACTCCTTGGATTAAGTTCTTGCCAGTGTTAAAGGAAACAAAGGAATTCCCTCCATCTCTCTGGGGTGTAGCATGTTTTTAACTTTGGGTGAAAATGTAATTTAAAAGTGCTGTTAGATGGAAGGTGATCTGAAAACACACGGTTTAAAAGATCCTATACCAGTTTTGTTTTGTTTTTTTTAAGGTCTTAGAGCAGTCAACATTTTGGTTTTATGTCCACAAGAGCGGCTGAGTGGTTCCCCACTGCATAGCTACACTTCAGAATGCTGCTTTGTGGATTTGCTAAACCCTGGGACCTTAAGAACTTTGAATTTATCAATACAGGAACGAAACTCCTTAAAAGCTCATATCTATAGTTGCTTGTATATAGAATCATAGAAGATTAGGGTTGGAAGAGACCTCAGGAGGTCATCTAGTCCAAACCCCTGCTCAAAGCAGGACCAACACCAACTAGATCATCCCAGCCAGGGCTTTGTCAAGCCTGACCTTAAAAATCTCTAAGGATGGAGATTCCACCACCTCCCTAGGTAACCCGTTCCAGTGCTTCACCACCCTCCAGGTGAAACAGTTTTTCCTAATATCCAACCTAGACCTTCCCCACTGCAACTTGAGACCATTGCTTCTTGTTCTGTCAACCGCCACTACTGAGAACAGCCGAGCTCCATCCTCTTTAGAACCCCCGTTTCAGGTAGTTGAAGGCTGCTATCAAATCCCCCCTCACTCTTCTTTTCTGCAGACTAAATAAGCCCAATTCCCACAGCATCTCCTCGTAAGACATGTGCCCCAGCCCCCTGATCATTTAAGTTGCCCTCCGCTGGACTCTCTCCAATTTGTCCACAGCCTTTCTGTAGTGGGGGGATCAAAACTGGACGCAGTACTCCAGTTGTGGCTTCACCAGTGCCAAATAGAGGGGAATAATCACTTCCCTCGATCTGCTGGCAATGCTCCTGCTAATGCAGCCAAATATGCCGTTAGCCTTCTTGGCAACAAGGGCACACTGTTGACTCATATCCAGCTTCTCCACCACTGTAATCCGCAGGTCCTTTTCGGCAGAACTGCCGCTTAGTCAGTTCGTCCCCAGCCTGTAGCGGTGCATGGGATTCTTCCATCCTAAGTGCAGGACTCTACACTTGTCTTTCCTGAACCTCATCAGATTTCTTTTGGCCCAATCCTCCAATTTGTCTAGGTCACTCTGGATCCTATCCCTATCCTAGAGTGTATCTACCTCTCCCCCCAGCTTAGTGTCATCCGCGAACTTGATGAGGGTGCAGTCAATCCCATCATCCAGATCATTAATGAAGATGTTGAACAAAACTGGCCCCAGGACTGACCCCTGGGGCACTCTGCTTGATACAGGCTGCCAACTATTTTTTACTGTTCTTAAAATTACTATTTTTAGTAATTTTCCTGGTTTTCCAGTCTACTGCATATTTCTGTAACGGGTCACATATGGCAAGCAATGTCATCTAACAGTCTCTAAAGAGAGTCAAACTCTGGGTTATCCCTTGATCTGACAATGACTCATGTGACCTTTGGCAAGCAATATAAGGCCTGATCCTGTAAAATGTTAGGTGCTGAACATCCTCAACTCTCACTGACTTCAAAGTGAACTGAGGGCACTCAGCATCTTGCAGGATTATGTCCTCAACCTTTCAAGTGCTTTGGTTTCCATATCTGTAAAATGGGATAATACTGACCTACCTCTCTGGGATGTCATGAAGTTAAAAAACGTCAAGTGCTTTGAGATCCTTGTCTGAAAGCACAGCATGTTACAAGCCTCAGATACCTGTTTATGATTTGCTTAATTCCCAAAACTGGGAGGGAAAAGAAGGGATTAAGGACTGGATGGCAAAAGATTAAACATATTCCACCTGACTTCATGCTCTTATACAAACTCCTACGTCTTCAGTAATAAAGCTCAAAACTAAATGGTCCTAAGTGAGTCAAGTTTACAGTCTTCTGTCAATACTTAATAGCCTTGAGGGATAATTGTTTATAGAGCAAAATCAGAGTGGTCAGTCTCTGCTCCAGAAGCAGCCCAGGACCAACTGAACTGCCATGGAGACTGCCACCTTCCACCTACAGAGAATGTGGGTCCCTTCAGGTCTAGACTGAAGTCATTAGTGGGGCAGCACGAGGAAATCTGCACTGAGGCTGCCAGGCTGCAATCTTACGTGGCTTAAGGATATACAGCCAGCTCCTGAAAGGGATGTCAAACAGGAAGGAGTATTTATTATAATAGAAAGAAATTATTCCATGAGCAATTTGAAAGCACAATTGGCTTCTGTCACTTTTAATCCTGAAGATTTTTATGTCTAAGAATAAGCCTGCCAATCACACTGAAATAGCAGTTTGAAATTACATTTTCACTCACCTGACACAAATTCACAGTTTACTATTACTATCCAGTGCCTATAGAAAGGAGGGGGTGTATGAGTACGTGGCAGCACTCCCTACACAATCACCACATTGTGTTATATCCCCTTCCCCTACCCTTTGGCAGTCTTATCTATTTAGCTTGTAAGATCTTCGAGACAGGCATTATCTACTACTCTGTTTGTATGGTGGCTAGCTGGCACTTAGGAACCAACCAAAAACAGGGCCCCAATACACTACTATGATCTATATAGTAAGATTCCAGGAACATCATTGTGTGTCACCTGAAGCCTAGAATGTCTGTTGAGTAAGTGTGAAGTTATGGAAGCAGCTACCAGTATGGCTGAGAGCTCTTTGTGTTCAAAATATCACCAGATTCAATTATCACTGGGATTCACAAGCTGTTACCATCCAATTTTTAAGTTCTCAGCCATTTTCAGATTTCTTTTTTTAAATACAAATTATTTTATGAATTATACCCACAAGACAGCACAGGCTTTCAGCTCCTCATTATAATGAGCTGTCTGGAAACAGAGCAGCTGAAATTTCAAGCCTAAGAGAAGAAAAGAAAGATTTAAATTAAAGTGAAAGAAGGGATGGATCCTTACAATCGGAAAATTCCATGACAGTTGATAAGTTGACAGGAGGGGGGAAAAGAGGAGGTACCGATGAGAAATGGCCAAGAGGGCAAGACCTCTCAGATGTTTGGGAAAGAAAAGCAATAACTAGGTAAAAAGCAGGGATTCCCCCAGGCATGAGGAAATGAAAACAGTATACTAACCTTCTATTTCTGTCACTAGTCTCGTTATGGTAACACCCATTGTTTCATGTTCTCTGTGTATACAAATCTCCCCACTGTATTTTCCACTGAATGCATCCGATGAAATGAGCTGTAGCTCACAAAAGTTTATGCTCAAATAAACTTGTTAGTCTCTAAGGTACCACAAGTACTCCTTTTCTTTTTGCGGATACAGACTAACACGGCTGCTACTCTGAAACTAGTCTAATACCTGTAAATTAAGTTAAGATGAAGTGCTGAAATTTACAGGAAAACCAATGTAAAGAGTCTGCATACTTGGGGTTGGGATATAAGGTGCATGAAAGATAGTTAGGTACAATAGATAAAGTATCAGAAAAAACCTAGGTTAAGTTCCCAGTAACTTGAGGTCTCGGAGTAGATTTCTTCCTTAAATCCAGACTCTTGGAACTCTGTGCTCAGACAAAACCCTCAAAACATTAAAAGCAGTTATGCTGCAGTGAGGTTACCCACCTCTTAACGTGAACTGCTCTGCTCCTACAGTAGCCAAAGAGAGGCACCACTGCTCCTTCCTCATACTCTTCAGTTCCCATTTGCCTGTCCAGAACAGACTCCAGAGGAACGCTACCACAGAAGCACTGATCTATGGAAAACCAGTATTTTGGGAACCGCAGTTACTGCTAAGTAATCAGGCTTACTACATTAAATTGCCTCCAGAGTTGTGCCCTCTTCAGGAACTACACACTTGCACTAGTGATTAGGTGAACAGCTGAGTAAGATGGTTTATATAGAGACTGCAATGCTGCCCTAATAAAGCAGGCACCTGACCTAACCTGTGCATCTAGATAGTATGGATTGCTGGAAGTACACACTGGACTCTCTCATGGGTGCTCTACAGATTTTAGCAACATGAATTCTATGAAGGGGAGTTTCAGAAGATGCAGATGATGATGAAAGACCACACTATCAGTGACAGTGTTCAATCAAATCTGGCTGCAGGCTCTGCAACCAAAAAACAAGCTTTACCAGTAAGA
The DNA here is from genome assembly GCF_015237465.2 of Chelonia mydas. Taxonomy (NCBI): domain Eukaryota; kingdom Metazoa; phylum Chordata; order Testudines; family Cheloniidae; genus Chelonia; species Chelonia mydas. Next base: position 259,112,097 of record NC_057850.1, read on the forward strand.
AGCTAATACAATGCCCTGAGGGCAATAAAATGGGCGAGAACATTAAGGACCAAAAAAAGCTTCCTTGAGAAGCTGCAAGGAATTTCTCATGGAGCTCACAGTTCAGCAGCCTTTTCAGCAAAGGTTTAATAAAAAGAGCACGCCCTCCACTATGTCCTTCATTGCTGCAAAAGCTGCTAGATGTCACTAAATTAAGATCCAACCAGTGATAAATGGTAGTCTCCCATGACCACGCAAAATACTAAAGGGAACCCACATCAAGAAACACTTCCACTGAAATGCAACATTAAAGAGTCAAAGACCTGGGATTTCAGAATGAATTATCCGATATTGCCAGGATATCTGAATATTAAAAGTTCTAAAATCTTAAAAGACATGTTGACCAGAAACAATCACTTCAATTCACTAACTACTACTGCTATTTCCTTTGTTTAATAAATCAGTTTTATATGCAAAACGTGTTTTGATAAATTTTTTCTTATGTATCCAGAACTTTTAAAGTAGTTTTATTTAATAAACAAATGTAAATGCAGTTTTTGTGCACTTTTAATTGAATTTGAATTTCCTTCTCAATAGAGCTTGACAAATTGCAATCAAAAACTAAATCTACTAAGAAAAAGGGTTCATTCCCATTTTCTAATATACTAAAAATGGAAAGATTAAGAAGCTCAAATATAAGACAAGCTTCATAATTGCTTAAATAAATGTTTATAGATATAACATACCCTCCTGGTTAGCAAAAAGCAGCACCAAGTTTAACGCAAAGGCTATATATATTTAGTTGCAAATCAACACGTTTTAATGGTTACCAACCAATGAGAATCAAGCTCTCTTAAGGAAAATAAAGTACAAATGCAAAACAATTAAAATCAATTATTTAAATCAAGGCTTCCTGCTTGCTGATTTAAATCATTATTAAATAAATCTACTCTGCACTGTTCTCTCCAAGCATCAGATGAGAAGTAGGTTCTAGATGCAGAATGTCTGAGCCTTAGATCAGGCCTTACTGAAAGAAATAATAGGTCTCCCGGGATAGGTACTTATGCTTTGAGTAATCAAGTCAGAATCCCATGCCAGAGCTTTGAGTAGCACCTTAGAAACTTAGGGAAAATGTGGGGAAGGAGGGAGAAAGGACAGGAAAAAAGGAGTGATTCAGTTTAGCAGGAAGAAATACCTTCATGCCTGCAGATTCTTATCTGCTGTGGGGCAGAAGCCCTTCCACCCGCAGGGGTGGGGGAGAACAAGCTATGACCTGTTTTTACTGGGTTTTTAAATGGGGATGGGGGATTTAATTCTCCAGTAATTGTGTGAACTTAAATTAGGTTTAGGATTCTTAGACCATCTAAATGTTTAAATAAAGCTGAATGACTGTTGCTTCCTCTGCCTAGAGAGCAGTATTCATAGATTCAAAGGCCAGAAGGGACCACTAAGATCATCTAGTTTGACCTCCTGTACCACACAGGCCATAGAACTTCCCCAAAATAATTCCTAGAACAGATCTTTTAGAAAAACATCCACTCTTGATTTAAAAATTGTCAGTGATGGAGTTTTCACACCCCTGAGTGATGTACTTATACCAATGTAGTGTATATCTGGCTTTAGTCATTTTTGAAAATGAGAGTAGGAAAAAAACACATCATTGCCTTCCTCATGTTAAGTTCATTCCAAGAACTTTTCTTTAAGGAACTCCACAGTCTCCACAATTTGGCAAAGGAGAACCTATGTGTCTGAGATGTGCTTTTTACTGTGAAAGAACATCCAAATTTGGCCAACCTCTGAGCCTCTGAAAAATCTCAATTTGTATATGCTAAGTAGAAACTTGTTAGAGTTTGGCTGCTAAATTCTCTAAAGATTCTGTGTGCACTGATCACGCTCCAGCCCCACATAGCTCCTACATATGACTGGACTGCACATGTGCCATTGCACAGAGTGACTGAGCATGCTCCATCCTGGGGCCGCAAGGGCAGGCGGAGCAGGACTTTCTCTGAAATTGCTTCTCTGGGCCACTGTGGTAGTGGGCAACAGACCAGACAACAGGGAAATCGTCTCTTCTGTGTTCTCAATGCTCCTCTTGCTGATGCCCGGGAAGTAAGGAGAAAAAGGAAGCAGTTTGACTTAGAACAGAGGGGTGAGGAAGGTACACACTGGGAGATGGTGTTGCAGGAGCCGGGAGGGGTGGAGGGAGCAAAGGGGAAAGACAAGAGCAGGGAGGGTCTAGGGGGTATATAGGCGCAAATGGAGGGAAGGATTGGAGCAGAGAGGGAGAACAGAGGCAGAAGGGACTATAAATACTAGAGCACACTCCCCCCCATAACCTGAAATTGAACCCAATGTCCTACATTCCTCTACTGTCAGCAAACAGCGTTGAAATCCACTGGCAAAGTATGTGCCAGATCTCCCTCAAGGGCCTGACCCACATATTCAGCCCCCGGCTGCTACCATTTACTCAGCTCATGTAGTAGAGGTCTATGCTGCAGATGTAATGTCCAAACCCTGCTGATGACCCAAATTGGGGGTTAATATGGTCCCACAGATAGAATTTGGTTTTGCATTTGCTTTTTTAAAAAATTAGGAAATGATATTAAAACTACATTAAATATTAAGGTTGCAAAGTCAAGCACCCAAAAGTTAGGAAATGCCAGAATTAAGGTTGCCCATGTAACCTTAATTTGTACCCCTTAATGTATGTGCATTATGAGACAACCTTTAATTACAAAAAAAAAAAAAAACCACACAGGAGTACTTGTGGCACCTTAGAGACTAACAAATTTATTAGAGCATAAGCTTTCGTGGGCTACATGAAGTGGGCTGTAGCCCACGAAAGCTTATGCCCAAATATATTTGTTAGTCTCTAAGGTGCCACAAGTACTCCTGTTTTTTTTTGCAGATACAGACTAACACGGCTGCTACTCTGAAACCTGTCTTTAATTACACGGTCACATACTATTTTTTCCACATTATTTTCTTTAATTGTGTGTTCCTCATTTTCCTCACCCAGTGAGAGACACAAGGCCACTTTGCAGAAGTGCTGAAAGCTCACACATGCAACTAAAGTCAACTGTAGTTGTGCTTTGAACATGTGTTCTACAAAAATTCTAAGTACTCAAACAAATTAGGCCCTTGGATGTTTCAAACTGGCACCCAGTGCTAGTGGACACATCAACAATTTTGGTTTTAATCTCTCTGTGCCTCAGTTCCTCATCCAGAAAATGGGACTATCTCAGAGGGGTTTTGTGAAGATGAATTCATTAATGTCCGTGAAGCTCTTGGATACTGTGATGAGAGCACCATAGAAAACAGGGGGAAAAAAATTTTGTGTTCAGTGTGGGGTTTGTATGGTCTGTGTTAAATGAGGCCTGCGGGACCTCATATTAAATGATAAAAAGAAATATTGTACAACTATACATCCACTTAACGAAGCAGGGGGCCTGTGAAAAAATATAGTATGATCATGGAATTAAAAACGGTCTCAATGCATTCGCACAAGCGGACTGAATTAAGGTTGAACAAGCAATCTGGCACTTCTTAACTTCTGAGTGCTTGACTTTGCATTCAATGTTCTTTCAGCACAAGTTTTTAATGTAATCTATAAAGAGACGAACGTTGCCACTTTTTGTGCTAAATACATACCCTTCTTTTTCCTCTGTTCTCAGAAGCAGCATCTTCCTTAAGCAATGTTTTCCCTACAATCAACAAGCTTGAACAAAAGCCTAGGAAAGATGTATTACACTGCCTTGCTGTTCAATGAGCAAAATTATCTCCCAAGCTCGCATTTCCTGCTGGGGAAAATTAGACGCTCAGAAAGCAAGTCATGTGGTATCTGCATTTCAAATTTGAACACAGAAGATGTATTGTCAGTAGGCTCTGGGCTGCAAAATAAAGCTGTAATTCAGCTTCCACATGTACTAACTTTTCCAGGCGCTTGTATGTAAAGCCCCATGCGTCTAACAGATTGAGACATTGCCCATCAGACACATCACTGGCAATTACGTACTAAACCACACAAGCATGCAGTGCTCTGCAAAGATCACATACTCTACCATAAGCCCAACCTAGATTTTTAAATATGCTTTTGTGATTGTTATGCCTTGGTTTTCTCACACACCCCATTCTAAAACGATCTGTGTCTCTGGAAAATGGAGAAAAAGAGAAAGTGTCACTGTGCAGGACAGCTGCGAGAGGGCAAAAAACTAGCAACAAAAAGGTGGTGCAGGCCCAGATCAGTTTCTGATTCTAGGAGGAAACAAACAGCCATTTCTGAGCTGAGTCACTGAACAACCAAACAGCCATTTCTGAGCTGAGTCACTGAACAACCGAACAGCCATTCCTGAGCCATAACTGTTCGTATGTGAACAAGGTGCCTGACCCGTAAGAGCCCATGTGCTTATGGATAGATTTTACTACTTTTTTTTTTTTTTTAAAATAACAAAGGCACTTCAAGTCCTATTTTTACACTAAAGACTCTTGAGAGGTTTATTTCCACAATTGTTGTCATATGCACAAGTGAGAGCTCAGAGAGTGAAATAGCTCTACTTAAGAACCATCCTTCGACCCCAACAAACCCACTGTATCAGAGCAACATTAACTGACTTTTAGAGGGACACAGGCAAATTAGTCATTAAAAAGGTTCCTTACCAGTGTTACTATACATCAACTTAGTGTATGAAATCTGAAATTTAAAAATCTGGTTTTACACTACACTTTGGTTTTTGCAGGGTTTGTTTTGTTGTGCATTTCACAGAGTTTGAACAATATAACTAGAGTAGTCTATAATTGTTTTACTTTAGGGTCCTTTCACAATGCTGCTGAGTTCTTTGCAGCCATTGAAAAGTGCTTCAACCCAAAAAAGAAAATTAAAAAATTGTATTGATTGTGTGTGTGTGTGTGTGTGTGTGTGTGTGTGTGTGTGTGTGTGTGTGTGTGTGTGTGTGTGTGTGTGTGTGTGTGTGTATGTAAAAAACTAACAATCTCACAGTAAATGAGATCAACATGACATGCCTAAATACATATAGTTATGAGTATGGAGAAATAAGAGGATAAGTGAGTGCCTAGATACTATGACAGGCTCCCTAAAAATGCACAATACCTATTTAAGTCAACTGAAATACTCCAGCTGGCTTCAATGGGCATTGGATCAGGCTTTACGTGAAGAGTCCTTATGAAACATTGAATTTACAAGAGTGCTTCTACTGCAAACAGTTCATCGTGCAAGGCTACTGTGACTTGTGTGTATTTAAGTTTATATTAAATCTTGGGTATAAGGCTGTAAAGATACACAGGGGTATGAGAGCATCACCACCACTTAGGGGACCAGAGGAGATTACCAGAGGAAGGTGGATAGAAAGTTGGCTAGATTGTCGGGCTCAATGGGTAGTGATCAACAGCTCCATGTCTAGTTGGCAGCCGGAATCAAGTGGAGTGCCCCAAGGGTCGGTCCTGGGGCCAGTTTTGTTCAATATCTTCATTAATGATCTGGAGGTTGGTGTAGATTGCACCCTCAGCAAGTTTGCAGATGACACTAAACTGGGAGGAGTGGTAGATATGCTGGAGGGTAGGGATAGGATACAGAGGGACCTAGTCAAATTAGAGGATTGGGCCAAAAGAAATCTGATGAGGTTTAACAAGGACAAGTGCAGAGTCCTGCACTTAGGACGGAAGAATCCCATGCACCGCTACAGACTAGGGACCGAGTGGCTAGGCAGCAGTTCTGCAGAAAAAGATCTAGGGGTTACAGTGGTGGAGAAGCTGGATATGAGTCAACAGTGTGCCCTTGTTGCCAAGAAGGCTAACGGCATATTGGGCTGCATTAGTAGGAGCATTGCAGGCAGATCGAGGGAAGTAATTATTCCCCTCTATTCGGCATTGGTGAGGCCTCATCTGGAGTACTGTGTCCAGTTTTGGGCCCCATACTACAAGAAGGATGTGGAAAAATTGGAAACAGTCCAGCGGAGGGCAACAACAATGATTAGGGGGCTGGAGCACATGATTTATGAGGAGAGGCTGAGGGAACTGGGATTATTTAGCCTGCAGAAGAGAAGAATGAAGGGGGATTTGATAACTGCTTTTAACTACCTAAAAGGGGCTCCCAAGAGGATGGATCTGGACCAGGGGTCTCAAACTCTAATCACCAGGAGGGCCACATGAGGACTTGTACGTTGGCCTGAGGGCCACATCAACCCCCCGCTTCTCTGCCCCCCACTCCACCCCCGCCTCTGCCCACAGGGTGCAGGAGGGAGTGTGGGGTGTGGCAGGGGGTTGGGGTGCAGCGGGGGGCTCAGAGCAGAGCCCAGAGCAGTTGGGTGTGAGGTGCAGGAGAGGTTCGGTTTCCGGCGCGGCACCGCTTACCTTGAGCGGCTCTGGGGTGGCAGGGGCGAGCACCGGGGCCAGGGTAGGCTCCCTGCCTGCCCTGGCCCTGGCCCCGGCCCCCATGCCGCTCCGCTCCGGGAAGCAGTGGGCACCCTGTCCCTGCGGTCCCAGGGGGAGGGGGAGCAGAAAACTCCGTGAGCTGTTCTTGCCTGTGGGTACCTCCCCTGAAGCTCCCATTGGCCGCGCTTCCCCATTCCCGGCCAATGGGAGCTTCAGGGAAGATACCCACAGGCAAAAACAGCTCATGGAGTTCTCTGCTCCCTGGGGCTGCAGGGAAGCGGTGCCCGCTGCTTCCTGGAGCAGCGCGAGGCCCCCAGCACCACGGGGTTGGCAAATCTGAGGGCCGCATCCGGCCCGGGGCCGTAGTTTGCACACCCCTGGCCTGGAGGTAGGCTAGGGATGCGGCGCGCTGGAAGGTGGGGGAAGGGCGCGACGCAGGGAGCTTGCCGGGCTGCAGGGAAGAACCCCGCAGGCGACCCGCGTGTTTGAGATCCCTGATCTAGACTGTTCTCAGTGGTACCAGATAACAGAACAAGGAGTGATGTCTCAAGTTGCAGTGGAGGAGGTTTAGGTTGGATGTTAGGAAAAACTTTTTCACTAGGAGGGTGGTGAAGCATTGGAATGGGTTACCTCGGGAGGTGGTGGAATCTCCTTCCTTGGAGGTTTTTAAGGTCAGGCTTGACAAAGCCCTGGCTGGGATGATTTAGTTGCGGATTGGTCCTGCTTTGAGCAGGGGGTTGGACTAGATGACCTCCTGAGGTCCCTTCCAATCCAGATATTCTATTATTCTATTACAGGAATTCAAGAGTCACACACTTTCAAAATACCTGACAGATAAATTTTAGAGACACTGTTTACTCACAACTGATCCCTTTCCTAATTGACAGTGTGGGGAGAGGGTGTAATGTTGAGCATTATTTGTATTACAGTAGCATATAGAGGCCACAGCCAAGGTCAAGGCCCCACTGTGAGAGTTCGTCCCTTACACTATCATCTTATCAGAGCCGATGACAACTATAGTTTACAGAAATGAGCTGTTACCTAGCGCACTGTCATTCCTCAGTCTAGTCATGAAAAAGGTTATTTCTTATGAAATGGCTTCTGGCAAATTCCAATAGATTAATGATCCAGGAGATAAAATACTCAATTCATGTATCTATTATAAATAAATTCCATGTGGGTAGAGGATGGGATAGCTGCTCTCAGTCTGTAAGAAACAGGCAGAGAGTTAGCACTGGAGGAGGAGGTCTTATCATATCTCTAAAAATAAACAAGGGTCAAAGCTAATCAGTAGCTGGTCAAGAGACTTCCAAGGAAAGCCAGGTAATTCCTGAAGTGGTTTTAGTGATCCAGTAGATGTTAGTCAGTCAGTCCTGAATTAACACTCCAATATGATATTGGGGACACCAGCTCCAACAATGGGGCCCTGTCCATGAATGGGACCCCTTGGTGCATGTTGTTTGGGGCAGACCACCACCGTAGGGAGGTGATCACAGAGTCCGGCACGGTGAGGACCTTGTCCATCCTGTCCATGGCCTGGGAGAACACTGAGGCCAAACACAGCTGGAGGGGCCTCATCCGGAGTCTGGTGTGATGGACCATATACGTGCACGCCGACATGTGACCCAAGAGTTGCAGGCAAACCCTGGCAGTTGTCACCAGAAACCTTGTGACCGAGTCGTTGAGACCTTTCAGGGTCTCAAATCTGTCTGGCAGGAGAGAGGCCCTGGCCGACGCCACATCCAGGAACGCTCTGATAAACTCTATGTGTTGGACCGGGACTAACATGGACTTGGTGTTGTTTACCAACAGGCCCAAGGCGGTGCACGTGGACAGGAGGAGCGCCACATGATCCCTCACCTGTGACAGGGAGATGCCCTTGACAAGCCAATTGTCCAGATAAGGAAATATCTGGACCCTCCGCCATCTGAGGTAGGCCGCTACCACCGACATGCATTTTGTAAACACCCTGGGGGCAGTGGACAGACCTAAGGGGAGGACCGTGAATTGGTAATGATTCTGTCCCACCACAAAACAGAGGAAGTGCCTGTGCCCCTCGAATATGTGAATGTGGAAGTACGCATCCTGTAGACTGAGGGCACAGTATCAGTCCCCGGGATCCAGGGAGGGGATGATGGAGGCCAGGGAGACCATGCGGAACTTGAGTTTCACTATGTACTGGTTCAGACCTCGCAGGTCCAGAATAGGCCTGAACCCCCCCTTTGGCCTTTGGGATAAGAAAACAGGAGTAATACCCCTTGTCCATGAACTCCTTGGGCACTACCTCTATCGCTCCTAGTTCTAGGAGCCGCCCCATCTCCTGCTCGAGCAGAGCTTCATGTGAGGGGGCCCCCAAGAGGGACAGGGGTGGTTGGGTGGGGAGGAAGTAAACTGGATGGTGTAACCCAGGGAGAAGGTGTTGAGGACCCATCAGTCCGAGGTTAGCCGCGACCATTCCAGGAGTAAAGCACACAACCAGTTGAAGAAGGGTAGCTTTATTGGGGGTGGATCCTTGGTGAGGACTGGCAGGGTGCCCCTGAGCGTCCCATCAAAAACACCTTTTCCCCGCCTGCTTGCCCTTGGAGGACCCAGGCTGGGGGGCAGACCGAGACTGCCTCTGAGGGCATCTCTTATAGTCCCACTGCTTCTTATGGGAGGCCTCATACTTCGGGAGGGCGGCCTGGGCGGGAGTCTGCTGCGGCTTGAACTTAGGTTTTGCCGGAGCCGGGACATAGGCCCAGAGTCTGGAGGGTATCTTTCATGCTATGCAGCCTTGTATCTGTTTCCTCCGCAAACAGAGCCTTCCCGAACGGGAGATCCTGCATGGAAGACTGCGCCTCGCTGGACAGCCCAGAGAGCAGGAGCCATGATGCCCATCTCATGGACACCACGGAGGCCACTGATCATGTGGCCATGTCCACAGCATCTGAGGCTGCCTCCAGGGATGCCCTAGTGGCCGCTGTCCCTTCTTCCACTAGCGCCCTGAACTCATCCCTATCGCGCTCCTGGAGGGAGTCCTCAAACTTGGGCAGGGAGCCCCACAGATTGAATTCGTACTGGCCCAGAAGAGCCTGACGGTTTGCCACTTGTAACTGGAAACTCGAAGACGAATAAATTTTCCTTCAGAAAGAGTCCAGTCTCTGAGAGTCTTTGTTCTTTGGGGTCGGGGCTGGCTGACCTCGCCGTTCCCTGTGGTTGACCGACTCGACCAACAGGGAGTTGGGCGCCAGGTGGGTATACACATACTCATGCCTTTTAGTGGGTACAAAGTACTTGTGTTCCACCTTTTTAGAGATGGGGGCCAACGAGACCGATGTTTGCCACAGGGCATTTGAAATCTTAGCCACCCCTTCTTGGGGAGGCAAGGCTACCCTACCAGGTGTCGATGAGAACAACATGTTAAACAGGGAGTCTGAGGGCTCCTCCACCTCCTCTGCTGCCACCCTCTTTAAGATTTCTTGGTGGGCCCTGAAGTCCTCCTGTGGGGTGGAGGGGGGCGGGGCCACAATCGCCTCCTCCGGGGGGGGCGAGGAGGCTGGTGCAGTGCTCTGGGTGTTGGCTGGCGGTGCCTTGGCGGAGACTTCGAGCGGGAGTCTGAGTGTGAATGGCGTCGACGACCGTGCTGTGTCCAACTGCGGTACCCTCTCCTAGACGAGAACCGTTGGCAACGCCTGCCACGGTCCCGTCAATATTCACTCCTTGAGGATGAGCGGTGCCGAGAGTCCCAGCTGGACGGAACCCACCCAGACAGTCTGGTCTGGGTCAAGGGCGATCCATATGGACTCTACCTCGAGCGGTTGCAGGGTGGTGAACGGTGTTGGGAACGTTCCCTCAACCAAGCCTGGTACTGATCCAGAGGCAACTGCGGAGATCAGGGCACCGGCATGGACATAACGTCCCAGGCTGCCTGGAGGGCTTCAGGTGTAGATGGCATCCAGACAGGCCTGTTCCGAAGGGGCCGGGCTACTCCGCTCAATGTGAGTCAGAGGCCTGGGGCCCGGTGGGGATTGAGGACTGCCCGACGTGGGCCTAGCCTCTGTCTTAGACTTCCCTCAGTGCTGCTGCAAAGAGGGAGTCTTCCTGGCCCTCTTGGCATGCCCCGTGGACGGGGAACAGTGCTAACTGGTCGATGGCACCGGAGGGTCGCCACATACTGACTCCGCAGTGCCGGATACCGGTTCGTAGCGGCATGCTGGAGTTGGGGTCAGTGCCAACTCCTTCAGGATGGCCCGGAGCCTAATGTCCCTTTCTCTTTTGGTCTGAGGCTTTAACAACTTGCAAATCTTGCACCTTTTGCTGATATGGGTTTCTCCCAAAAAGCACAAACAGTCTGCATGCGGATCACTTCTTGGCACAGAATGCCTACAAGAGTCGCATGACTTCAACTTCGGGGCACGGGGCATGCCCTGGCCTGGGCTCACTGACTGACTAAACTAACTAAACAGCTAACTATCTACAGGTACTAACACCGAACGAACGGTTCTGGGGACGAGCTACAGCAAAGCTGAAGCAGCGCAGTTCCGACGCACCTTCACTGGTGGCAAGAAGGAACTGAGGGTGGGGAGAGCGCGCAGCTCCCCTTATACCGCACCAGGCTGGGGGCGCTCCCTCCTATGGGTACTGCTAGGGGAAAACCTTCCGGCACCAGTGCACGTGGCGAGCACGCACACCTATTGTGTACACATGAGCAATCACTCGAAGAAGAAAAAATGGTTTCATGTGGCATATCTGGCATTCATACTAGAGAGCGCAAACTGAACCACTTCTAAGTGGGCCAAATACATGATTTCACCAAGAAACTGATTTTTCAAAGCTGAGTGTAGAAACACTCCAGTTACCCCTTTTAACTTTCACGAGCAGTCTTGAAGGGTCCAGATGCATACTCAACATGAGCACTATTGCAGAAAATTCAAATGCAAAGAACTGTCAGACTCCTAGCAAGCAACCTCAGTTCTTTCTCCAGATAGTGTGCTAAGAAAGGATGTCAAGTGAAACATGAATTCGCTGGTTGTCATATTCTAGATTACAAATATGCATTTTCTTTACTGGTGATAGGCTTGCTATTGAACACCAAGATTGAAATCCTGGCCCCACTTAAGTCAATGAGAGTTTGCACTAAACTTCAGTGGGGCCAGAATTCACCCCAAATATCAGCATACTAGAGGAAAACGAGTGACTAGCATATAGTGCATAGACAATGCTGATAGTATAAGACAAAGTAACCATTCACTGGCCTCTGACCAAACAGTACTTGTCAATCCACTGTTGCAAGAGACAACACAGTGGAGAGGAATGAGAAGAAGCCAAGAGTCAGGAGTGCCTGATTTGATCTCAACTCTTTCACTGACTTGTGAGAAAAGGGGGCAAAGAATGTTCTGTCAGTGGTGATAACACCAGGTACGCTAGTAAATGTGCTGGATTCCTCATACTCCCCAATGGCACCTTCATCAGATGTTTTTATTATCTACATTTAGGAACAAGAGATGCTTGCAATCTAGAAAATACATATTTGAAGTAAAATGTGGTTTTGGGGGTGAGATGGAAAGGATATACCCGTACTGTACCTCAAAAAAACAGTCACAATGTATGAATATTTCCATTCCTAGCCACAGTGTGGCTATTAATGCTCGCACAGCAGATGGATCACTTGATGATTACCTGTTCTTTTCATTCCCTCTGGGGCACCTGGTATTGGCCGCTGTCGGAATAAAGGATACTGGGCTAGATGGACCTTTGGTCTGACCCAGTATGGCTGTTCTTATGTTCACAGATTTAAAATACTGCTTTTTCTTTTTGTTCCATAAACTCCTCTTGCATTTTCACCCATTCCCTGGAACCTGCACAACTTTGCACTAGAAGCATGAAATTGTCTCTACAAACCAGTGCCATTCAGGATTAATTGACATGAAGACTGCATTCATAGAATCATAGAATATCAGGGTTGGAAGGGACCTCAGGAGGTCATCTAGTCCAACCCCCTGCTCAAAGCAGGACCAATCCCCAATTTTTGCCCCAAGGATTGAACTCACAACCCTGGGTTTAGCAGGCCAATGCTCAAACCACTGAGCTATCCCTCCCCCCATTCAAGAAACAATTTATTAAAAACCATTGTTGGTGTAAATATACAGGATCTCCCATATGTTTGTTCTGCAGAGTGAGCTAGAGATCATGGAAATAATGCTTAAAATAGCAAACTTCCCTTCAGCATTATAGTCAAGTTTAATGCTGAGATTATAGTCTGTTTCTCAGCCTATATTCACACACACATTGCTGCTGACCTAGTTTCAGTTCTTAAAATCCTGTGGCAAAGGGAGTAAATTCACATGAGGGATCAGAAGCAGCCAAGAGAAATATCTACCACATTCAGAATGTCATTAATTTCAGATAGTGTCAAACTAATGAAGCGAGGGACATCAAAGCAAGAAGCCATTTACATAATACTAGAGGAAACTATGATTCCATTGCTATTTATCCGGGAAGCTTCTGTTCAGGAGATGATGGGAGAATGACAGGCTGCTTCTGCTCATTGAAATCATTATCACTTACAATCTTATGAAAAAAAGGGTTATCACTCAATGTTCAGGGAATACTGAAATCCCCCAACAAAGAGGAAACATTTTTGCTAAGTAAAGATTTGGCAACATTTCCTTCTTCCTACAGGAATAGGTCTAACCAAGGAAGGATTATTATTCTAGCAGACAAGCCACTCAAAGTGATGCACAGGAGTCTTTTAAAGGGTCAGCTATTGCTGCTCTTCACCTGCAGTGGGGGACTACTAGAGGTGGCATATGCGTCCAACTATCTTAGCTTCAGATGAGCAAATACAAGGAGAGCACAGAGGAGACCAAAGAGTAGGAAGATTATCTGTTATGCAGATCTTTTCCTTCCTGCAGCCTGTACAGTCTCACCTTCATGTTTTTGACAGAGACAGGTTCCAGGCACTCAGGACAAAACAGAATTGATGATGCCCCCCGCCCTTCCCTATTTGACAGTAACTAGATTGGACATTTCCAGGGTTGTCAGAGGAACTTTCATGGACTATGAAGCTCCATCTACATTAAGAACTGCAGTGATTGCACTGCGGGGCATTTTTGTAGCCAGGGCAGACGAGTCTGTTCTATTTTTGTTTTAGGAAAAAATATAGCTCTGAAAAGCAACTTTGACCTTGAAACACAGCTAAGTGACTGAAGTGCACTTGCATTCTATAATCATTTATCCCAAACTTTCTGAGATTACAACAGAGGTGCAACAAAAGAATTAGCTTTTACCACATCAACTCAACATCACATAGAGTTATATGTTAATCACATCAAGGTGGAACCACACACTAAAGTTATCAAAGAGAATGCAAGTTTGGGATTTTTAAAAGAGGCTTGAACCCATTCAAGCACAACAAATATTTCACACCATAATTTGTCCCAACTGCATACAGCAGCTGAATTACAAGCAACACAATTTTGTAGGCAACTAATCTCGTATTTGGATGCATGCTGGTATTTTAAGAGAATAATATTTTGAAACAGGTAAAATTGAACGAAGTAACTATCGAGCTTAAAGAGAAAACTACATGCTATAAACTTCCCATCCACACAGGCCCCAATTATGTCATCTCATTTGATTGGGATTTAGTGCTGGAAGCCTTTTTATGAAGTATCTGCAATCCTAAGAGACTGCTACAAAGAGAAATCAAATCAACAACGGTTCATGGCAGCAATCACATCAATGGAACTAATTTCATTTTCTACCACAATTTAAAAAAAAAAAAGAGGAACATCAGAGGTTGGAAAGCCTCACAAATAAAAGGAAACAGAATGAAAAGCAGCCTCTGAAAACTTGATTGTCCTTGGCCATTAGGGAAAGGGCCTCAAGTACCTCAATGTTGAATGCTGTTCTACACCATGTTTGCAGTGAAGAACAGAAGATTAGTTACAAACTACAGAAATGGGAGAAAAATAAGAAGCAGGTATATCAAGGGAATAACCTAAATAGATCACTCATTTTCTGGTGAATTATTTATGTGCTGCACTGCAGTTTTGCAGATTTCATAACTTTAGCACTACTTAAAGTGAAATATCTGAAGTATAATTTCTATAATACTCCTAGTTATTGAGCTTTACTGAAGAGAGCTTCACTTGAAGGTTACCTTTGGAGCCCTACAGTCCTGTCACTAGGACAACCACAAAATTTCATGTTGACCATTATTTTTCCATACTAAATAGCACTTGTAGGGATTCCAGGCAAATGATCATGAGGCAAAGTGGAGCAACAATATGTTCATGTAACATCAACCCCAACACAAAGAGTACCTTGATCTGGCAATTTTAATAATCTCCAAAATTGCAGCACCTTGGTTTATCATTCAACAAGCAGGGCTAGTGCTCGAAAGTGAGTCATGGTAACTGGACGACTTTAATTTAAAATGGAACCAGAGAATAATCTCTAGGTACCGGTAAAAGGTACAAATACAAAACGGAACCTAACCAATGCAAAACGACCCTAAGGCTATTCTGGCCTATTAGCAGGCATGGTCAGTGTTACTGGCAGTTGAAGTCACTAATCAGCATGCATACATATTTCTGAACTTAGATGTTAAACTCCTCCTGACTAAGCCATGCAACAGTTGGCCAGCTAAGGACCTAATCTTGCCCTCAGAGTCTTAATTCCTAGATCTGCACTCAGAGGTAAAATTGGATTTTTTCAGGACATGGGTTCTCACATCTTAAAACAGACTCTACATTTTGCTGAATGTGTTTGTGTTATGCTTCCTAACACTTCAGTGGGTGAAAGTGTAAATGCAGATTTTCCCATTTAACCCAGAATCATAAACCACAACCTATTTTGGGGCTCTGGGTTTAAGACACCCATAAAATTCTTTATGTTCCTTCCCTTCATTTTCAACTTTGTAGTACAATAGCTCATCTGCCTATAGGCATAAATAGTGCAAGGTTAGCTAAACAGATGTGAGGAGGATTTTCCATAATAATTTCACTTAACATTGATATGAAAAACAAAATAAAATATTTAACACAATATAGATTTCTAGGTTTATGTCCCAATGAAGCAGAAGGGCTTTTTCAGCACATAAGTGTTAACTTTAAGAATCCTACCTACACCTCCTCTTGGTACTGCCTGGTTCTTTGAAGATATCCACGAATATCTATCCAAAATCTCACTGCAATCAACATCATTTCTGATACCACAAGTTCATGCCATTGAGACAGATACAGCTGCTAGAGTTGGTGGGGAGGGCCAAAGGGCCATTGTCCCCCACTTTTTAAAACCTGAAGTTAAGGTCCTGAACAAAGGCCCAGGGTCTGGCTGGAATCCCAAGTCCTGCTCTGCATTGCAGCAGCATTCTAGCAAGGTCCCACCACTCTGTGTGGCAGCAGCCAGGCCATCACCTACCATCAGCTGCCAAAACCTGTGGTGGCAGCTCCTCCCAGGCTCGCCAACACAGAGGGTAAGATAAGGCAAGACAAGGGCGATATAGAGTGAAGGCCGGGGCTCCAGAATGGTCAGGCTGCCGGGGTGAGAGAGAGCTAGGGACTTGGGGGTCATGGGGGGAGGCAGGGGCTGCAGGAGGGTCAGGCTCCTAGGAAAGACAGAATAAGGGCTCTGGGACTGTTGAGCTGCTGGGGGGCAGAGGGCAGGGAAAAGGAGCTCCAGGACAGTACGGCTGGTGTGTGTGGTGGTATGGGGGAAGCAGGGGCACAAAGGACATAGGGAAAGTTAGGACAGAGGCCTGGAGGCCACATTTAGGCTGATAAGTAAGAGATTAAAGTCCAGGATTTCCATGGCAGCAGTCTCTGAAATGCTTCCAGTTCCACGCGCTGGGTCAGTTGGACAGGCAGAACTGCAGGGTCTCAATGCGTGGATAAGACTATGGTGTTTCAGAGGAGGGACATCAGTTCATTAGAAACTGGGGACACAGACAGTTTTGGAAGAGGAGGAGAATGGGCTCCACCTAAACCAAAACAGAACCAGATTGCTGGGATATAAAATTTAAAAGATGGTAGAGCAGTTTTTAAACTGAGGGGTAGGGAAAAGATGACAGGTGCGGAGGAGCCCATGGTTCGAACAGAGACATCATATGGGGAGGATTTATTAAAGGGGATACTCTATATCCTGGTAAAGAGGAGACAATAGAAGTTGATGAAGTGCACGTAAGAATTGAAGAGAAACAGTCAAATGAAAAAGAGTCCCATTCAGTTTACTCCTGAGAACTTTCTGTGCCAAAAAATTAAAAATTCTGCAAATTGTATTTGTCAAAATAACACTACATAATCACGCCAGTTTCAATTATTTTGGTAATTTATTTCAAAATACCTGTCAGCAAGTATGTCTGTAACAATACAGACACACAAAAATTCCCCTAGGAGTAGAGAGTTAAAGAAATCCTTATGACAACTTTGTGCACTCTTCCCCCTGCAGAGCCCAGCCGGGGGGTCAGACACCTTCAATCCCTCCCCCCAGAGCCCACCCGCAGATACCCGCCCTTGCTCAGATACCCGCATGCCTTCTCCCGCACAGCCCAGGGATCCAGAGGGAGAAACAGCCTGATGCTTGGCCCCAGGTTTGCATGGAGTTTCCTGTGCATTGCCCTCTCCTTCCCTCAGGGCATGCTGGGAACTGCAGCTGCAGGGAACCCTCTAGCTCCCTCCTCCTCCCCCGCCCATGGCAGTGTCTTCTATGGACAAGCTGGGCTCTGCCAGGTCCAGCAGTGGCTAGCAACACTGCTGTCCATTTTGGGGGGCTGAGGGTTGGGGAGGGGGAGAAATTTTGCCCACACAATATTAATTTTGGCAAAATTCTGCATTGCGCAGTGGTGCAGAATTCCACAGAAGTATCAACTGCATCACATGAAGACAAATAAATATTGACAATTTTTTATAGTATAGTGCTTGTATAGAAATGCTAGACGTCTAAATACTAAAATGGATGAACTGGAGTGCCTGGTATTAAATTAGGATATTGATATAATAGGCATCACAGAAACCTAGTGGAACCATGATAAATCAATGGGACACAGTAACACCAGGGTACAAAATACATAAGAATGAGACAGTAGGCCATGCAGGTGGGGGAGTGACATATGTTAAAAAAAAAAAAGCAGTCTCAAATACAGTAAAAATCTTAAATGAATCAAACTATACCATAGAATGTCTATGGACAGAAAGTCCATGCTTAAATAATAAGAGTATAGCAGTAGGAATATACTACTGACCACCTGACCAGGATGGTGATGATGAAGGTGAAATGCTCAGAGAGATTAGAGAGCCTACGAATCCAGAAATATTCAATAATAACAGGGGATTTCAACTATCCCCATTTTGACTGGGAAAATGTCACCTCAGTTGTTGCCTGATTTTAGGAGATTAATATTAGATGGGATGCAGAGATATAGTTTCTAGACACCATTAATGGCTGCTTCTTGGAGTAGCTAGTCCTGGACTCACAATTAGGACTATATCAAGAATTGCTTCTCTAAGTGGAGCACAGCATCTGGTCCAAGAGATAAACATAGCTGAACCGCTCAGCAATAGCAACCATCATGTAATTAAATTTAAGATCCCTGTAGGGGGGAAAACACCAAAGAAACCCACTTCAGTAGCATTTAACTTCAAAAAGGGGAACTACACAAAAATGAGGAAGCTAGTTAAAAAGAAATTAAAAGGAACAGTCACAAGAGTGAAATGCCTGCAAGCTTCATGGAAACTTTTAAAAATCATCATAATAGAGGCTCAAACTAAACGTATACCCCAAATAATAATTAAAAAAAAAAACAGTAAAAAGACCAAAGAAATGCCTCCATGGCTAAACAGAATAAAAGAGGTGGTTAAAGACAAAAAACCTTCCTTTAAAACTTGGAAGTCAGATCCTACTGAGGAAAATAGAAGAATCAAACTCTGGCAAGTTAAGTGTAAAAGTATAATTAAGCAGGCCAAAAAACAATTTGAAGAGCACTTAGCGAAAGATGAAAAACTAAACTGCAAAAAAAAAAAAAATTTTTCAAGTACACCAGAAGCAGAATACAGGATACTAAAAGGGAGTTTTATCCCGCTCACTCCCCTTTGCAAGCACACTGGGCAAGTTCCAACCTTATCCTTAAATTAAATGGCGAGGAGGAGAAATTGTTTCTACTGTCCACTCCGTGTGTCACAGGACAAAATAAGAAAGTGATACCTTCCAGTAGGGTTTGTTGTAAAGACCAGTGAATTCATCCAAAAAAAAATTCATCAACTCCAAATGACTCTCCCCCAAGTCTAGCCATCCACATTTGATTATTTATATTTGATGGGACTGTTCATGGTGGTGGTAGCAAAAAAAACCAAATAAATAAACTAAAGCACCGCATATTTCAATAGGGTGTCGAGATGTTTTGGTTGCATGCCAGTCTTTCTCCCCCCCACCACCCGGCCCAACCTCCCCCTCCACACACACACTCTCACTCTCTCTCTCTCTCTCACACACTTTTGCAGTCCTTCTGGCACCCAGGCTGAATGAAACATTGTCAGTAAATCAGGAAGTAAAGACAAAAGGGAGGACAAATTCTTTGAAAAAGATGGATACATAATTTTTGGACTATCTATAATTGGAGCTTATCACAAATTTAAGAACCCACAGTCAAAACCTCTACAAATATAACATTTGTATAGTGCCTAAAGGTCCCAGTGTGTTCCACTTTTTTCATATATGGCTGAAATGCGTATTTACAATTTTTAAAAGGGCAACACAAATAGTTACATCTTTTCATTCTTTAGTTTACAGGGCTTTAATATTCCTTTGATCTCAACATTTAAACTGGTTCCTAAAGGATCTGCCACCATGAAGCTTTAGGTTTAAAAAAACAACCACCACCTAAGTCCAGGAGATCCTTTATAACAGAAGTCAGACATAGAATCATAGAAGTGTAGGACTGGAAGCTACCTCAGCAGGTCAATCTACTGCACTCAAGGCAGGATTAAGTATAACTAGACCATTCCTGACAAGTGTTTGTCTGACCTGTTCTTAAAAAACCTCCAATGACGGAGATTCCACAACGTCCCTAGGCAATATGTTCCAGTGGTTAACTACCCCAGAGACTACGGAAGAGACTTATTAGGTCACATACTCCATCCCAAAGGGCTACGAGACTATTTACTATAGTCTTATCTAGCACTTCAGTTAGGCTAGTTTGAAATGTACATAATCAAAATATCACACTTCTAAAATATCGTACCTACTATTGTTACTAGTATCATCTAAGACTACTAGAACTAAGATTAGAGCTTTAAAAAAATATATTTGCCCTCTCTACTTTGTGCACTATGTCTCATCAGTTTTAACATTTTTATAGTGGTCATTTGCACTTGGAATGCTTTGGGGCAGCTCACCTACATGCTGTTCCTCAGGGGTGAAACCCAGAAGAGGTAAGAGCTGCCTTTATTCAGATCAGTTGAGTAACTCTGCAGCCTTCTCCACACTAAACATTTTTAGCACACGTTTTCCAATGTTATCACCACCTGCGAAGCTAACTTGGTAGTAGCAACAGTACAAGCACTAGTACAGTCAAGATACCTGCAGCCACTGTTTTAAAATCATTTAGAAGCTCTTTCTATGCTAGCACTCCCACCAGTGGGAATTTTGTGCCAAAAAATAGTTTTATGAAGCTAATACAGAAACAGGTAGTAGTTCCCCACCCCCCAAAAACTGCTATCCCACATCCATCCCAAACCCTGCATGCATTTAGAGCAATGGTGGCAAATAAGGATCTAGCGAATTGTCAAGGGCTGATAAGCAATGTTATAATGCAGTATTCACTTAGAATCATACTTTACCTTTTTCATTCACTTCATCAAGGTAACAGAGTCCATTCCACTGACAGTTTAAAAAAATCCATATTCTCAGACTTGGAAGCGAACATTGTGATTTGGTACCTATCATATAAATTGTGACTGACTTATCACAGAGTTACTATCATCTCCATACCTTAGCAGATTAAATACTTATTGCTGATCAGAGACAAACCAGGACTTTCTCCCCCTTTGACAAATTTAATCCAACAGCCACATGTTTTAAATTGGCACCAAGAAAAGATGTGAAACACAAAAAAGCTGTGTACCAATTAAGGAAGAATCCATGGCATTGTATCAAGAACCCAGACGCCTCTGATCTCCCTGTGGCCAACTCTTCTTAAAACAGGAACGGTTTATACAGCCAGAACAGATGATGATCTGGCACCCAAGGCTGCTTTCTGCTGGCAAACATTGTGATGTCATAAGCCACGACAATGCCATGCCTGCCAGTTTTCAGATTGGAGGAAACATTTTTTAGTGGTTGGCTCAGGTGACGTGGGTTCTATTCCCAGTTCTGCCACTAACCCACCCTGTGATAGACAATGAACCACTTTTCCACACATCTGTCCCCGTATGGCCAAATCTGAAAGATAGTTGAAATACCAATTTTATGCTGAGCTTTGAGATTGTCAGATGCAAGTCACTGAATGAGCAAAGTATTAGATTTCCTCCCTCATTTCCTGTGGGTGTTAAACAGAACATTATTTCTTGCTCTTTGCAACAGGAGCACATCTAAGTGGGCAATGGCACACTCACCTGGCAGGCCCAAATGTAGCAGTTAGGCAGCAATGGATTTTAGTGTTAAGTATTGTGCAGCAATGACAGCTTCTGAATAAATTAACCACTTCCACTAAGAGAAAGGAAGCTGCACAGGAAGAACAGGAAAAGAGTACAGAAAAAGGGTAAATGTAGCCATAGACTCTGCCCTTTATTAGAAAGTTAAACTAGCCTTCAGGGTGCGGGCGAGGGCACAAATAACCTAGTAGATTCTAACTGTGGCTTTTTAGTGAAAGTAGAAAAATGTTATTGCAATGAAGAAATAAAGACCAGCTTGAAGAATTTTCCAGTACTAAAGCATAATATAATTTTGCTATATTTAAAGAGACTTCAACAATCAAGGACATGACCAGCCAAATCTACATAGTCTTCCAGACAGTTTCTCCTTTGAATAAATCACGTTGCATTCTGCTTCCTGGATTCTTACGTCGATTCTGTACCTGCTCACTAACTCGTATCAATTGTATAGCCACCTACAGCATCAACTGTCCACAGAAGAGTCTGCAGCCCAAAGCTGTATGATGGCTCCCAAGGGAACTGTTAGCCTTACATAGCATAACAATCACAGATTGAATGCAAACAGTCAGATGCATGTTGAGGAATTTTGGTTTCTACCCATCTACCTCTAGAAAGCTGCTTTGGTTTTTTTTGCTGTTTGGAACAGCCAGAAGTACTGAAGCAATCTCCGACCCCAGAGTCAGAGCATCAACTCATTTCTGAAGCTATGGCCCTGTGTTGCTCATTAAAGCCAAGTCCAAATGCTTCTAGTGAAAAGAGCTCCCACTCTGAAGATGAGCTTTTATTACACTGCATGGAAAAAGAGAGGGATACTACTCCGCAGTATCCCATCGAATGGGAAGGAGATAGAGTGCACATTCGAGCAGAGTACAAATGAGAGATTGTTTCCTCAACAGGCTCCCAAGAAAAGGGATAGCAGCACCATTCCAGTAGATATCTGTACCTAAGAAGGGACAAGAGCACTAAAAAAAAACAGATGACAGACAGCAATCCTCCTAGGGATGGTTTCAATTACCCAACAGACCTTTTCCATCGCTACTTTTAAGGATTCTATTAAGCAACTTCTATGCATTTTCTTCTCAAATTCTGGTCAAGCCATAGTATTCGTGAAATGTATTCCTGAGCTGCATGGTACAAGTGTCTCAGCATGACATTTTCAAAGCGTTAGACCATTAACTGAATAGTCACTTGATACCTCATTGGTGGAATTGGACATTAGCGCCACAAACTGCTCTGAAAAGTATGAGGACAGGTTACTTCAGAGATTCCAAAATGGCAGCACATGGATTACTTTTAATACTACAATTTCTGCACTTTCCCTGAATTACTGACAAAAGATCATTTGTTCAAAGACATTTGCATGTTCATAAAGGAGCTAGTTAAAGAATAATGGTCAGCAACCCAGGAGACTGAGTTTTATCATTTAAACCAGGGGTGGGCAAACTATGGCGCATGGGTCAGATCCGGCCAGCTAACTACTTTAAGCCAGCCCTCAGGCTCCCGCTGGGGAGTGGAGTCTGGGGCTTGCCCTGCTCCGGCGCTCCAGCTGGGGAGCAGAGTCATGGGCCGCCCCACATGGCTCCTGGAAGCAGCTGCATGGCCCTGCTCCGGCCCAGGGCTGCCTCATGTGGCTCCTGGAAGTAGCCACATGGCCCCGCTCCGGCGCTGCAGGCCCAGCGCAGTGTGGGGCGCCACGCCACACGGCTGCTGGAAACTGAGGCATGGCCCCCCTCTGATGCTCCAGCTGGGGAGCTGGATCGGGGGCCACGCCACATGGCTCCCAGA
Source organism: Chelonia mydas (assembly GCF_015237465.2). Classification (NCBI taxonomy): domain Eukaryota; kingdom Metazoa; phylum Chordata; order Testudines; family Cheloniidae; genus Chelonia; species Chelonia mydas. The sequence goes on from NC_057850.1 coordinate 259,134,878, forward strand.
AGCTGAGGCATGGCCCCCTCCAGTGATCCAATGGGAGCTGCACAGGTGGTGCCTGCAGACGGGGCAGCGTGCAGCAGACCCGCCTGCAGACAGGGCAGCTTGCAGCAGACCCGCCTGGCAGCACCTCTGTGTAGGAGCTGGAGAAGGGACATGCCACTGCTTCCAGGAGCCTCTTGAGGTAAGGGCTGCCCGGAGCCTGCACCCCGGAGCCTCTCCCCATACCCCAACCCCCTGCCCCAGCCTTGATCCCCCTCCTGCCCTCCAAACCCCTCGGTCCCAGCCCAGAGCACCCTCCTACATCCCAAACTCCTCATCCCTAGCCCCACCCGAGAGCCCACATCCCCAGCTGGAGCCCTCATCCCCCCTCCTGCACCCCACTCCCCCACCCCAGCCTGGAGGCCCCTGCCGCACCCTGAACTCCTCATTTCTGGCCCCACCCTGGAGCCCGCACTCCCAACCAGAGCCCTCACCCCCCTCCACACCCTAACCCCAATTTTCTGAGCATTCATGGCCTGCCATACAATTTCTATTCCCAGATGTGGCCCTCAGGCCAAAAAGTTTGGGTGAGTCTTCAGTTATTGATTAAGCCCTGATGGTCCATCCCTACTTGCTCAATTCCCCATAACCCAGGCACATATCATCACCACAAAACAGCGATTAGCTCAGCAAAAGTCAGAAAAGTCAAGATTATCCTTGGGACTAATCAACACTACTCTGTAATTACAGAGTGCTGGGATAAAACAAGACCCATAGTATTAGGAAAATACAAAGTTATATAAACAGCCCTCTATCCCCATTTTACAAATGGAGAAACTGAGATGGAAAGGTTCAGTGACTTTCCAAAGGCCTTGGAGTGTGCCAGTAATCAGAGCCAGCAGTAGAGCTCAATTTCCAGGCTCCTGGTTTCATGCTCAGTCTACAAAACCATACAGCCTTTGCATCCACCCCTTCTCTCACACACACACAAAAAAAGTCAGCCGGGGGAGGGCAGGAACTCATGAAGGTAGGACTATGAAATATTAAGAAAGCTCTCACTTCAGAACCTGGCTTAGCCAACATGAAACAGGGATGCCAATTTAGAACACCACATCCTGTTATAAAAAACAAGAGCTGTCTTACCATCCACCCCCAGGTGGCTCTCTGAGGATATCGATGTGGCAGCCGTTGGCCCCTTTCCTCATTTACACTCTCAGGTGTGCTCTCACTAAACTGTTCCAGAAATGCTTCTCCAAAAAACGAGCTTCAGCTTTAAATTCACAACATGGGTTACCTAACAGCCTAATTCATGAGAAAATTTCCTTCCTGATTGGTTTTTGTTCAGTAGCTTGTCCCTGAAGCGTGGTCATGTTACTAGTAAAAACAAAACCAAGTAATTAGTTAGTTACTTTTTTTTTTTTTTTTTTTTTTTTTAAGTGTGGAAAGGATTAATCTAACCTATCTGCTTAAGTGTGTCTAACAAAAAAGTTACTTTAAGAAAGAATACAAAATAAGCTTAAAATTTTATGCATAACTTGTGACATCCTAAAAGGAAAAGGAGTACTTGTGGCACCTTAGAGACCAATAAATTTATTTGAGCATAAGCTTTCGTGAGCTACAGCTCACTTCACTTATGCTCAAATAAATGTTAGTCTCTAAGGTGCCGCAAGTACTCCTTTTCTTTTTGCGAATACAGACTAACACAGCTGCTACTCAAACTTGTGGCATCCTAGTTTGTTTCAGGCCAAAATCTGTTACCCAGGGTTTTCAGAACCCCCAACAGGGGCAATTTAACTATTTCAATCCAGACGGTGTTAGGAATAAATCAACAGGAACTCAGCAATACTGTCTGATCAAGGATTAGATGCAAGTCAGCGTGCTCTTGTCTAACACTGCAGTTTATTAGATTTAAGCACACACAGACATAAGCAATAGGTTTACAACATCCCAGATATTATACCTATATTCTGAGACGGTATTAAGTAATCAACAACAGGTCAGTGCTAGCTAAACATCTCCAGCTGAGGAATAAAGATGTCAGGAAAAAGGTCTCTCCCAGGATAGCGCCCGAGGACTTCTTTTATCCCTATTATCTTCCAAGTGCTTACAAACTGATCTTTTAATAAATTGTTCCAGTATCTTTCCAGGTATTGAACTTAGGCTGACTGGTCTATAATGCCCTGAGTCCTGTTAGTACCTATCTTTAAAAAGGGGAACAATGTTTGCTCTTCTCCAGTCTTCTGGGACCTCACTCATCCTCCAGGAGTTCTCAAAGATAATTGCTAATAGTTCCGAGATTGCTTCAGCTAGTTCCCTAATTACCCTAGGATGAAATTCATCAGGTCCCACCAGCTCAAATACATCTACCTTATCTAAATATTCTTTAACCTGTTCTTTCCCTATTTTGGCCTGCATTCCTTCCCCCTTGTTGTTGATATGAATGGTGCTTGACTATTTGGTCACCATTAACCTTTTGGCAATGGTAAACAAGTAGATTTAGTGTCCAAGCTCACAATTTTGCAAACGTGACCAACAGGAAAGGGGCTCATATTTCTCGTTAGGAAATATAGAAGAATATAAGGATTTACTTCTAATCACTGCTTTGTCACTTCAGTTCCATTTTAAATGCAGAAATTTTAAGCTAAAATCATGGGAGCTTTGGAAACCTCGCATCTTGAATATTTTGAGCAACATCCATTTGCTCAGAATATTCCAAGTATTGTAACAGATATGTCAACTCATCCTGCTATCAGTTGATGATTAAGAAACTTAAAAATACTGGTATGTATATGTGATGGGGTGTCCACACCACACAAGGCCTGAAGGGGTAAATTAGGCCACTTAACCTATAGGCAGCACCTGGAGGAAAGTCAATGAGCACTACAGCCTAATTGGGTGATGGAGTCCAGCTGGGGGAGGAGCTGGGCCAGGTTTATAAATCCAGGAAGCTGGCAACATCCGGGCTACAGGGAACTAGTCTGCAGTCACTCCCAAGAAGAAGGGAGGTGTGGTTGGGATTACAAAGGCAGGTAGCCTACGGTTACTCCCTGGGAGGAGGAGGGAGTTCAGAATGGCAAACCCAGAGGACTGGGCACAGCCAAAAGGTAAGAAAGAGGGAGCAAGGTTCAGGAAGGAACAGACCTTTGCTCCTGACAAGAGGGTCCCTGAGCTGGAACCAGAGTAGAGGGCGGGCCCGGGTTCCTCTACCAGCCACTGAGGGAATGGAACCTGGGGCAATGAATGGGAAGACTGCCTAAGGCTGCAGGCAATAAGAGACTTTGACTTAACCCCCTGGAAAGGGAAATCACGTAGTGATCTGGCCAGAGGGCCAAGTGACAAAGAGAAGGCTGCAGTACCTGGAACAAGAGAGGGGCTACGGAGAGAGAGATGGAGAGACCGCCAGAGGAAGGCGCAGCAGCTGGAAGGTGCTAATCCCCCAAGCGGCCAAGAAGCAGCTCCAATAGCAGTGAATAGAGCCCCCCCATCACAGTACACTTTCCCTTGGATCACCATCCCTTCTTTCCAAGTCTTGCTAAGCCTTGCCAGAAAAGAGAACTTTTAGTTATCTTCCTGACATATTTCTGTTGAACAATCCAAATCAGGATGCACTGCATCTTTGAATCATCCCTTAAAGCAGCAAAAAGTCAAAGCAGCATGGTTGCTAGGAAGGTGCCATTTAAAAAGGCATGGCCATGACAACAGTTTTTTTTTATTGAAACAAAAGAGTCCTCCTTTCACTTGTAGTCATCACAGTCGCTTTCAATACATTCCCCGTAGCTGTATGAGTTCCAATACTTACTGTCCTTCATGAGTCTTTTAGGAGACAAGAGTAGCATTCACTACAAAAGAGTGCTGTTTTTCTGAAAACCCTACATCCTTTTTAGTTCCAACTTCTCCCATCCTTCCCAGTTTCACAACTTTGTTTCTGACTATCTGCAATAACACTGAAATATTAGCATTTTCAATTATGTACTTATGTCTTCAGATATGTTGGGGATTGGGGGGGGGCGTGGGGAGGGGCATTTTTGTTCATTTCATAAAAAGCTACTATAGACTCTGACATGCTCTAGTTTTTCACACACACCACTTGTTACACAACAGCCAAGGCCAATCTGATCTAGACAAATGAGACTGCAGTACAGAAAGAAAATAATCCAAAATATGGACTTTCAATGTATGCATGCAGCATGCCTGAACTGTAGTGTCCAGAATTGTATGCATGCAGCATGCCTGAACTGTAGTGTCCAGAATTGTAAGCCCCACAGGGATTACAACCTCTGTTCCACGCGGACCACACCATCGGTGCTTAAAACATTCCCTAGCAATAGTGTGGCAGGGAGCATACAATTACAAAGATTGCTCTTGCAAGAGTTTAGGTAATTTGTTTAATCTAAGCCCAACATCTCATATACATTTGAAGAAAGCAATATACCCCCACTGGCAAGTGCCATGGTAAAACATAGGCAACAGAATCCAAGCCATTTGGTTTTGATATCAGTTGACCGAATTAACATCATGCTAGAAAGGCAGAGAGTTCTCTTTACCTTGTAGAAGGGTAGTGCCATTAAACCAGAAAACCAAATAATAAAGTCCCACATCACATAAGTATTTAACATCCTGCTATACAGGATACATATAGGTATGCTATTTTACAAACATAAGATGAGCTTCCCCAAGGCACGGATCTTACAATTTAAGACATATGATAACTGATATTTCAAATCATCCTTGCATTGAGTTCACTTGCAAAATAAAGTAGAATAGGTGACCTCTTGTTCCCTTTACTCAGTAACATAAGTCTCAGCTTTTGAGAGTTCTGATTTTCCAGACTAATGAAAAAGAATCCAACACAAACATATCCATTTCCACAAGTGCTACTTTATTCCCTGACTGGTAGAATATTTGTGAGAGATTTAGAATGTTTAGGCTTGTGAAACAAAAATTAAAGCACTGTTGAAAAAAGGTACTCGTGTGGAGATGCCAGAGCCAGACAGGCAGGCAAAAATAGGCAAGAAAACAATTATACCCTCTGTCCTTGTTCAGGACAGAAGTGGTGCAAACATATTATAAGGATATTAATTGCTGTTTCTTTACATCTGTAGCATGGAGCTCTATAGTGAAGCAGACAGAGAAGCTTTAGAGGATATTGTTTGCAATTTTCTGAAAAAGTTACTCCTTTAATGTTAAAATAAAGGCTCTGATTCTTTACCACCATGACATGACAGTTTTGATACAAGCACTATCTAGGTTACCACAAGGAACTCTTAAGAGGGGACATGTAATATTTATGATATATATCTATGCACACATTTTTCTTGCATCTGTAAGATTTGCCTTCAATGGTATTTGTATCAGAGACCGTAAAGGAACATGCCTATTTGTTAATGTCATTTCCATATAGCAGAATGCTCAAAGCTGCACACACATTTCTAGAAAGAGATAATGGAGATAGAAAGATAATACTCAAGTTTACCCAAGCCACTTAATACCATGTGAAGCAGATTCTTGTGAAGCAAGTTCTCACAAAAGTGTTATTTTGATTTAAAAACCAGATCTCAAATATCTGCTTAATTTCATAACTTTACAGTCTATAAATTACTTTAGAAGCATTCAACCCTTTATAAATGAGCCTCCCTTATTTAAAAACAAGAATACAGACATGAGAAAGTTACTGGTGTGAGGTTCAACTGCAGTTGTATATGAAAGGTATCTAGAGTAGGAAGGGGAAGTCTGTCATTTTTAAAAAATAAGTCTTCAGAGCATTTGTCACTTACCATAGGTCACTTGGCGTTGCGAAAGGGGAGTTAGTTTAGGCACAATATGTCATAACCTGGGAAAGTTATAGCTCTGATTTCACTGATCCAAATAAGCATTTTTAAATTGGACTAGTATCAGCTATTACTACTGTGCCTATCATGTTACCTAGGCACCAGACCCAAAACTAGGAATTTGTTCACAGAACCTTACTGCCATTCCTTGCTTCAGCTGCTGGGATTGTTTTCTAATCACATACCGCAGAGCACTGATACCAGGTGAATAGTAGCATTTCTCAAACAGCACTACTTGGCTCCCTGTAGACCATCTCATTAAAAAGCTCAAAGCTGTACAAGGCATGGAGATTACACTACCCTCTCACTCCAAGACAGGATACTTCCAGGTAAAGAGGCATATTGGAAAGGCACTGGTCCCAATGGGGAAGGTGGGGGGGAGGGACGGGGACACACATGCCAAGGCTGGACATGCTGTACTTTTCTGTGGTATAATGGGGCACTTTGGTCTCCACAGTTGTCAATCCTGTACTTTTCTTAAAAATTACATTCAAATTACATTAAAATGTAAAAATATTAAATTAATTTATAAGAACTTTTGCTTAGAAGGAGATTTTATTAAAACATTAATGTTCTGGACATTTAACGTCAAGCAAATTGTACATTCTGCAATTTCAGGAATGGTTGCTTGTCTGCTTTCAAAAGAGACTTAATTCCTGTGACCAATATGCAGTGCATATTGCGGCATGTCAAAAATCACTTCTGTGTATGCTAATTTTCTAAAATACAGAAGGTAAGTAAAGTATGATTTGCAGAGGAAGGAATTTTGCAGAGGAAGAAATGGAGGCAGAGATTAAATGACTTGCCCAAAGTCACACTTTTCAGGTAGCACAGCTAGGAGTAGAACCCAGGTCTCTTGAGTCCAAGGCATCGAAATTCTTTCAGAATTAAGATTCTTCAGCCTAATCATTTCTACTGTGATGGCACAAAGAACAGATTCATTTATAGCTGCTAAGTGTCACTAGTGAAAATTTAAATGTCAGCCTTGAAATGCTATTTTAGTTTATCCAAGAGAAGGTTAAGAGGTGATTTGATCATGGTCTACAAGTACCTAGGTGGGGGGAGGGGGGAATTCTGATAGTAGAGGGCTCTTTAGTGCTGCAGGAAATGAGATCTAATGGTTGGAAACTGGACCTGGACACATTCAGACTAGAAATAAGGCTCAATTTTCTAACAATGAGGGTAATTAACCATTGGAACAACTTACCTAAAGATATGATGGATTCTCCATCACTTGAACTCTTGAAAACAAGACTGAATATTTTTCTTAAAGCTATGCTACAGCTCAAACAGAAGTTATTGGCTTGATGCAAAAATTATTGGGTGAGGTTCTCTGGCCTGTGTTACACAGGTCAGACTATCTGATCCCTTTCAGCTTTAAAAATCTGTGAATCTATGAACACAAGGAACTAATATGAATTTTAGTGTCCATTATGCTAGTCCCTCCTGCAATTTTCTAAATATCATCGAGTTTTGTACTTAAACAAGCATATTCCTCCCCTACTCAATCCTGCAGAGACAGCATTAGGGCTTCATAGCAGTTATTTCCATTATAACAAACCAATATCAAACTAAGGCTTACATGGTCACTGCAGGATCAAGCTAAAACTGGGATTTTAAGAGAACATTTGTATTCAAAATACAAATACCTTAATAAAAATGATAATTCAGAAAATAGGTGCCAAAGTCAATTGCTTTCGGATGAGTGCTTTACTTATACTGTACTTTTACTCTAAATGTGAGTCTCTCTTTAAAATCTGTATTTATTCATGTGTAAGTTTCACTGGATTTCAGCAAACAGTACATAAGGGATGAAAGCTTCTTCTTGAGGGACTCTTCAATAGATGAAAAGTTCCTGAAAACACTAGCTTCTAAAAATCTTAATATTTTGCAGCAGATGACCAGGAAAGGATCTCTCTCATTGCAATGTTGTCTGAAGTCACTAGAGAGTTTATACTGAAATGGCAAAGAGTCCTGTGGCACCTTATAGACTAACAGACGTACTGGAGCATGAGCTTCCGTGGGTGAATGCCCACAAAACGCATGTATCCGACAAAGTGGGCATTCACCCACGGAAGCTCATGCTCCAGTACGTCTGTCAGTCTATAAGGTGCCACAGGACTCTCTGCTGCTTTTACAGATCCAGACTAACATGGCTACCCCTCTGATACTATACTGAAATGGTAATTCACTTGATTAATACAAAATCAGTTTATGTACACACAGTTGGTTTTAACAGAGTATACCATAATGGCTGTATTGGTATAATGCACTCTCTTTTGTTTAAGTGAGGTGGGCAGCTTTACATCTAGCTTCTTAAGAGTCATCCGTGGAGTATGAAAGTGCCAACATAACCAGTTAGCCCCTTCGCAGCACTCATTGGGCAATGAGAACAAAGAATTACAATATCCTATTCATAGCATACCAGTAAATGTGGAAGATGGGAAGAGGAGTTTAAGCAGCATTTACAGATGTAAATTTTTTAAAACCTAATCTTAGACAAAATTACGCTGAAACTTCCTGAGTTTCTAGTGCTCTTCAGTTGCATGATGTACCTAAATTCTCTCCTGTCTCCAGTCCAAATTATCAGTCTCCATGCTTCCTGGTTTTCTTACCTCTTCCTCCTTTCAACTTTCATCCCATTCTGGGTGATTCTTAGAGTCCTCCAAAATCACGGAAAGCAGTTTCAAACTGGCATAACAATTCCCAGAATAATACAACAGGCTTATTTAGCCAGATTCCTTCTTGCTCACTCTGACTTCACTCCATGAGAATTAAGATTCAAATAATTCTTCTCTGGAAAATATGCCATGATGTAAGCCTACTTTTAAGGGCCGAAAGAGCCAACTCTGAGTGTGAAGTCTGGACAGTTCTGAAAACACACCACTATTGAGAACATAGGGGCCAAATAAGCACAAGATGCAAGGGGTGAAGGGGAGGTGTTGGTTGTTTGTTTTTTTGAAGTAGGAAACAAGTGTCTTTAGTCTCGCATCTTTGAATTTCTCAGGAAAAAAAATCTTCTCATGCCCTACCTTAAGCATTCTTATGTGTAAACAAATTGGATTACCCAATACAAAGTCTGAGGGAGGGTAGAAAATAGGATATCTAGATTCAATCTTGGCTATGAGTTTGCAATCAATGCCTCCATTACACTCATTATGGTAGCTGGAAGAAATGTGGTTTGATTTATTTTCTCCCCACTGGAATGGTATGGAATACACTTTGCATAAATAATATTTTTCTTCCCTGCTGATCCCTCAAAAATTAAGTGTTTTTCTTTCAGGACATGTGCTTTAGTTGTTACGTGCCACTCCCATGCACTGCCTAACTTTCATATGCAGGTGCTTACGAGCAGTATTTGGGTGTCTTAATACTAATTTGAGTGCCCCAACATGGAATTGGACACCTAGTGCAGTTCTCCGGATTTGAAAGTTTGATCCGTGTGTGTTGTGGAAGACACGTGATTTTATTCTTTGTATTAATTTTTAAGTAGTACCTGAATCATGTAGTTCACCCAAGTTATTAAGGCTCCTTTTACTGAACAAATTACACTTAAAATGGTTCTCTGACGAGGAGAGAAGTCTCTTCCAGTAGCTATTTAGACAGCAAGTTATCCCAACCTTCAGACCATTTTCCTCCTACAGGAACTTGTCCTCTGGCATTTACAGACACACAATTAGAAAATATTGTAATTTTATAACAAACCCTAAGCAATACTTAGGAATAAGAATCAAGGTCAGTCTGGATGACTTTAGATATTGACTTTAAACAAAAGTTTGTCTCTCATAGAACACCAAGAAGATTCCCACCAAGGTGCAGTTATTGAGCTGTTAGTGCAAGGTGTTTATTAGGGTGGTTTATTCAGCAAAGTGATATACAGCATCACAATATACAAACTATTGGAATCCAACAAAATATACAAATTTAGAGGCATAAATTAAGTTATAAAATATTCTGAAAAAGGTTTTACATTATCTCCTGCAACTGGGCAATAAAGCCTGGAGCGCATATGCAGTTTAAATAAAGCAATTCACAAGCCTGGTAGCTTCCTGAAAATTTGAGAAGAGTACTTTGACATACACAGTTACTGCACTAAGTCTTTAACAAGATGCAGTGTACATTTTTCTTTCTTATGACATACAAAAAGGCATAACTGGAAACCACAAGGAAAAATCGATTCTCCCTTCCCCACCCCCTGAGAAACGTGTGTTACATTTCACTCCAGAAAGTCACAGCATTAGATATGCATGACAACCTTGATTTGTCTGTTAGATGGAAATTTACTAAAGGACATTTCAACAGTGAAAAACTCAAAATAAGTTTTTGGAAATTTGCAATACATATCTCAAACAAAAAACATGATTAAAAGAAAATACAAAAAATGGCGAAAAAAATAATTAAATAAGTTTTGGTCCTGTGATAAAGTGTGATGAATTATGCAACTCAGTAGTTGGTAGTGACTAGATTCACAGGGGAGCTTCAGTTTTCATTATCAACTTTTGCTTTGTTCTGTCTGACACACTGTTATGGCTGGGTAGTGGTGACAGATGTTAAGGCTGATTTTGCTAAAAATTGAACTGCTAGTTTTCTGAACTTCTTTGGCAGAGTTTTTCTGTAAGGCAACTTTACCAGACTAACTGCCACAACGCTAAATATTTCCACCCAAACAATTTATTAAAAAGAGATGTATATCCAGCATAATAAAACCACTTGGGGAGTTTAATTTTCAGTTGCAGGTACCTAGAGCTTGGGACACAGATGGCATTGCCCACCTCCTCTGGAGGGGAAGAATGATTTGCGTCACTAAGCAAAAATTCCTCCAGGCTTCATAATGACAGGTTCCACTAAAAATGTTTCCCTGGGATGCCCCCTCTTTACTCAGTCACTGGTCTTTGTCCAGAAGTCCCCAAATCCCTGGTAGTGAGTCCCATAGCATCCTTTTAAGAGAATAGCATCCTTTTAAGAGAATGATATATCGAGGATGGAGAAAGATTATCAAAGCATCATTGTTTTTTCAGCCAACCAAGCAGAAACATTGTGGCTATTACAAAAACATTTCCCAATGGCCCTATAACACCATGTGACAGACCACCACTAAAGATAGTTTGCTACATAAAAATGCATAAAGCTAGAATGGGATCTTGGTATGGCCTGATTGCCAATGTACCTTGAATCCCAAGTGCCACTCTTATTCTAGTACAGAGGACCAAAAGAGTTTTATTAATGCACTTCAGTCATGACCTGGTATTCCAGTCCTGGCCTCTAAAAGGATCACCAGTCTTTGCAAATCATGTGGTAGCTCAGCAATGCATAAAAACAGAGACCAGATAGGAATACCAAAATTTTTCACTTCTGCATTTTAAATTTTTTTCATAGGCCAGAGTCTCTTATCAGGAAATAAAGAGATGTAAATTTCCTATAGTAATGCTAACACTGTAACTGTTACTGTTCAGAGCTCTCAGTAAATTGGCGTCGTGAATTGTCAGCTTCAAATTAATGAGGCTTTGAATAAGTAAAGGCAGTAAGTACACATTAATTGGAGAATGAAAAGCTTCTCAAATTCTGATATATGTCATTAAACAGACTGATTACATTGAATCATAGAACCATAGGGTTAGACGGGACCACAAGGGTCATCTTGTCTAACCCCCTGCCAAGATGCAGGTATAGAGGGAAAAGAAGGTATAAAGGAGACATGTGTAATACAAAGTAACAATTCTGGACACGTACCAGCTTCGGTGGAGATTGAGAGAGTTCTCAAGCTAAACCAAGATGGGTCAGTACTTTCATTAGAGACCTTCAAGAAAAAACCCAGAGTACTGCAATTAGCAGCACTGGCAATTCAACAGGTGACACGAGGGTTGGCATCCCTCCAGGATTGTCCTGGAGTCCCGAGGAATTAAAGATTAATCTTTAATTAAAGACTGTCATGTAACAAAACTCCAGGAATACCTCCAACCAAAACTGGCAATCCTAGGTAATGCCCTTCCAGTGACTCATTGTACAAATGCCCCAATATGGTTACGGTATTACTGCAAGCCACCTAACCATTAAAGGTTCTGTGATGCTTTTTACCGACATCAGAGAATTGGCGCCATTGTAGTGGCCTCGTGAAGATTTGGATAATCATATTTAGACTCCTGATACTGTTTCACGTGTCCAGAATTGTTACACATAGTACTGTGCTTGGCTAAAAAAACTGTGTTCAACCCCAGCGCTGGCTGCATTTTGAAAGGAATTCTGTTTGTACAGTTTGTAAAGTGCTACATGTTAGGCTATTAATTTTTCCACGAGCAAATTGAGCGTGAAACTGCTTTCCTGAACTTAGTGACAGTCTCTCTAGTGGACTGATGTCTCAAACTGAAAATATTAAATATGTGAGATGTCCTTATGAATATTGCATAAAACTAGGGCCAAGACTAAGATTTAGTTTATAGCAGAGCCCATTCAAAAAGCATTCCCTGGTCTAGAAAAATTCAGTCTCAGTACTGCATCAAAATCCATCTAGGTGTTATAGCAGTTAATGTGCTCTAGAAGTGTATGCCTTTGGTACACTATTTTTATATTTTGTCTATACATATATTTGTTAGCAGCAGATAAAGCACGTGCATATAAGGACTGCACGAGAGGGCAGTATTTATTATGAAGTCTCTATTATTAAGGAAAAATCTACACCTCAATGCCAATTCTCCTGTAGTAGCAAAGCTTTTCACATGAAAGACTTGAATTATATCTATGCTGGAATAGCAGCAGGAATTGCAAATGACATGCTGAACATAGAGACAGATCTGCGGGAGTTCAAAGAGGCACTGTTTCTTTCAGTATGGTTGGAGCCTTGTCAGATAATTATTTTGTTAGACATTTGACAAGTTAAATGTAGTTCTTGACATCTGTTTTATTGTTCAGATTCATTCTTTATACTTCTTGAGGGCAGATAAAAATAATTTGTATCTGAGCCCCATGCCTTTCCCACAAAAGTAGTCACCACACATAAAAGTTGTAATTAAAACGGAACTCTTCTTTTGCTTCCAATTTTGAAGTAGTCAGCGCAGTATCAATGTGATTTGCTTTACTGAGACTCAGGGTGCGAAAACAATTGCTTTTTTTGGTGGGGGGGGGGGGGTTAACCAATGATTAGTGGATGCCAGTTGGATAAAAGAATTTTCTTTAAAAAAATAAAAAAGAAAGCTCCTTAGGTCTAAGTAGATGCAAATTTGGGAATTATATTTAAAGTCTCTATAGTAGATCCCATAAAGAGCCACCTCTTTCTAGCAAAGAAAATGGCATCATTAAATTTAAATCCTTATTCACAAAGGTTTCTAAGCAGCAAGGACAAAGGCAGGTGGAGCTCAGGATTACCCTAAGGATGTGTTCAGTGATGGTGAAAAGAGGAGGAGAGCTGCAGTCATGGTGGACCCATCCCCTATGAAAGCACAGCTTGGATTTACTGTCAAACCCTTCGTTAAGAATTAAAACCCCAGTGAATTTTTAATATGTTTAAAAGATGGATTAAATAAAAATGGAATTGTAAAGGTAAGTTAAAAAGTAACCTTGACAAATTGCTAAAATTGTGCAGTTAAAAAAATCTGTCATGCATGTTTGTGCTTACACAAAGAAAGGAAGGTTTCAACAAGCACTGCAGAGAGAGGGAGGAGGAGGAGGAAGAGGAGGGCTGATCAGCTGACAGCAGAAGTGGGACGGTAGAGCTACACGTTTCTTCTACACGTAAAGTCCAGGGATGTAAAGCAAGAGCTCTGTAAAATGCCGAAGGTTTTAGAACTGTAATGGCAGGTAGAAAAGTACACTGGTCTTGTGTCAGTAGCAGCCCCAGTGTTAGAAGACAGTCTAGGCTTCTAGGAGGAGAAAATAGAAAAGGAGGGAAAGAAATAGGAGAAGGGAAAGGGAGGGGGAAGGGCAAAAAAGCGTAAATCATTAGTAAACATGAACATTAATGCAGCAAACTGCACATCAAGCAATATTTCATTTAGTGCTGATAGCAGACCTTTCCAGAGACCAATTCAGAAAAAGGAAACTTCATTTTTACAAAAAAGTCTGAAAAAGTCTCACTTCATGCAAGAGCAGACAACTGTGCTACATGCAGAAATTAGCTGTGGTAAATCTAGATTAGTGGCAAAGTGCTGTTGAGAGAATGGCAGTTCACAATGTCTCTAAAAAGGAGGATTTGCGTTAAAAACTGTACCCAGCAAGATATATTTCTGTGAATTGGTTTTAAGGAGAGAAAAAACCACTAGACATGCAAGATCCAGTACTGCCAGGTACTAAACATTATGCGAGGTGCTGAGTACCCTTAGCTCCTACTTAAATCAGCAAGTGTTGAAAATACTCAGCACTTGCAGAATTGGGCCCTTAATTAGAAAGTAAATATAGGAAAATTAACCACACAAAACTTTCACTTACATTCTGACATCCTGCACTCAGTGTTTCCTCCAAGGATACCCCACAACTCTACTATACTCTGGATATTCCAGCCAGGGAAAACAACAACAGAAACCAGCCTTGTGGGGTTTGGCATCACACTGTAAAATTCCCTTTTGTGCTTGGGTATCCAGACTTTTGGGGCTTCTCTACATGGGGACACTCAGGAAGGCTCAGGCAAATCAACTAAAGCCATGAACTGAATGTGCATAAATTAAAGTGTGGTAATCCCCATACGTATGCTTTCTCGTTCAGAGTAAATTGGCTTTAGTTCACTGTAATTTAATCCTTCGTGGAGGTATATCTACACTGCAATTAGGAGGTGTGAATGCAGCCTGTGTAAGACTACCAGAGCTAGTTTTGATTGAGTTAGCTCACTAAAAATAGCAGAGAAGCTGAAGCCATAGCAGCATGGGCTAGATGCCCAAGCATAAGCCCACCCAGGACACTGGGCACATACTTGAGCAGCTAGCTTGTGCCATAGCAGCTTCACTGCTATTTCTAGTGAGCTAGCTCAGGTATGCCTACATGTGCTGCAATCATACCTCCCGGCCGTAGTTAAGACGTACCCTAAGGCCACTTTACCAGTGAGCGAGCGCACCCACAGAGAGGAGTTAAAGCATTTTGCGTTACGAACATTCACTTCACACTTTTAGTTGATTCACCTCAACTTTCCTAGTGTCTCCATGTAGACATGCCCTTAATATAATAAAGGGAGAGCTAAACTGGGAAAAGCCGGGGGGAAGAAGGGGGGGGCCTTTTTTCAGACCTGATTAATCCTAACCACTGTATACTCCAGATAACTGCAGAGAATGTTATATGTAATGAAAACTTCATCAAGTCAATGTCCCATTGAATCAGGCTCCAAATACATTCCACTGCAGAAGGAGAAAAAAAGCATAACTATGTGGCTCTGTTTTGCAAAGCTCTCCACGATCTCACTCGACTTCTGTATCACCTGTTTGTCTCCACAATTCTGAAGTTATGGAACCTTCTCTGCAGCTCCTGCTCTCTGGAACAGTCTTTCTGGATTTTCCCAGCTCATCAACTGTTCATCTCCCTTCAAATCTCCTTTGAAAAAGTCTCTCCCTTGTCTGTGCCTCTTAATATCATTCTCCCTCTATTATTTAACTAACTATTGGAGATCAGTGTTGTGAGACATTTTGAAAAGACTACAGTTGTATTATACACATTTCCCATTACTCTGAAAACCCTATGTTAGTTGATGTTTAAATGACTACTTAAGCTTCCATATTGCTATTCCTATCACTCTGATGTTGCCTTTAGACAACCTCTAACAAGAAAAAATTCTGAACTCCAAACCTCACAAACTTAGACCTCAAAACAGAACCTATTGATAACAAACAGGCTGCAGTCCCCTACAAAGGTCTTTGCTTGTGTTGTTAGCATTTAGCATCTGAGAGGTTAAAATTAATTTGTTATGGTTTACTGGAGACTACCCTTTAAAGACGACTATTACTAAACTCCAGAATCATTCATTCAAAAGAGGACCATGGTGCACCAGTACAGTCAATTACACATACTTACAATGTCATAATGGGATAAGTTTGGATTCCACTTCTTCCAGCATATATATAACACTGAAAAGAGCAACTGAAGTGGATTGAGAGAGGCTCAGGGGTCACCTTAATTTTATACTTTCCTGTAAAAATCTACAGCTTTATTTTGACAAGCATTTACAAAAGCAGGTTAAGCACAGAGACTAATGCTGTATTTGTAAATCCTCATCCTCCCAATAAATACATCCAATTTAACCACATATGCACCAAAAATTAAATAATTCTCTAAAAGCACAAGTACTGACCACAACAAGAGTTTTCTGCCCCTTCATAGCCTCAGGAAGCTTGTTTTTCTTGAGCCTGGACCTGAAGACCAACGTAAGTGTAACATGCTACCCCAGGAGGTTCCAATTTGGGTCTCTAGTGCAGCCTCTCCAGCGATAGGCTGGGATCACTGTCAAAATAACATTTTTAGCCTCTATTTGGAGCTAGTGATTCAGGAGACCAGCAAATACCTCCGGTCAATGCCAAGAATGACAATCACCTCTGAACAACCGTATACTTGGTAGAGCAAAAATTACTACAATGTAAGAGCTTTGGCTGATCAACCATTTCTCCCCCCTTCACTACAAAAGAAAAGTTACCTATTACTGGAATACTTGTTACAGCAGAGTATTTTCCCCAAAGGACCTACCTTAATATTTATGGTGATAGTGATATCCAAGCTACATCAACAAGCTAAATGCAATGATCAAAAATAGGACAAATAATGCATGTCCCTGACAGACGTGAAGTTTAATCACTCATTCAGATCCTATCACAGGATATTTGTGTAGAGATTTGCCCATTTAGTCATGGCATGTTTCTTGAAATACCAAGTTATTATGTTCTGCTGTTAAGAGACGGATTTAGGAGGACTTCAAAACTTCCACTTTGATAGCACGCTGCCAAAGTGAGAGTCTAAAAGTGTCGGGGGAAAAACTGAGAAGAGAAGACGAACAACCAGACCACAGTGAACTTCTCCTGGCAGCTGATGATCACACTGCACTTTGAAACTAGGGAGAACAACATGGGAAGTTCATACTCAAAATAGGGTAGACTTAGTCCAGGTAATGTTAGGGCTTCATTGGAAAGTCATTTTAATATATCAGTATCTCAAATACATCTTCCTTAGGTTAACTGTGGCTACAGTACATGAAGCCTTCTAAAAGGGGCCTTCCTACATATGAGCAATTCTGGTATAGAAGATGCCTTTAAAGTAAGCTAAAGCTTTTTAGAAAAATCAAGGTTCACTGGGCAGTGAGCAGCTCTTCAGCAAGTACCAAATAAATACTGAAAATCTCATAGAAAAGAACACTTTGCCAGAACGAAGTTCATCTAGTAGGTTCTGACTGCACCAGAGGAAATAGGTAAGTCTTCTAAAGCTTTGTGTTTAACTCAGACATTACTCTCTTACCTGTACTGTCATCATCTATTCCATGGTCACCATTTTCTAGCACTGCTGGTCCAACAGCTGAAGTACCTGCAATAACCACAGAGAATATCAACCAGTGGGGAGGTGTTACTCCTAACCTATATAAGGTTCATCTCAAAACTTTTCGCCAAGATGTTTTTTTCCCTCAATACTGCTCAATCCACACCCTAGATCTTCTCTCTGACTGCCACTCCCACCTCCCTTGTATCAGGGTAGGGGGAACAAGCCACACAAGTCATTGAGTCAGAAGAGCCAAATTAACCACTCACCAGTACCATCAATACTTCCTAAGAGAGTGCCGTATTCCAGGCACACAGTCTGTTGCTTAGTCCCAGGAAAGTGACCCACAGAATTATAACCTGGGTCTTCTGCAACAACTCACACCACAATTGCAATTATCCAAATCATCTTGGGGATGAACCTTGGACTAAACTGGCTTCCAAAAGGCAACCCCACAGCAAAATTCCCTTAAAGGATATTCAATGAAGTGTCAGAGTAGCGGCCGTGTTAGTCCGTATCCGCTTATGCTCAAATAAATTTGTTAGTCTCTAAGGTGCCACAAGTACTCCTTTTCTTTTTTCAATAAAGTGTGCCTTTGAAATTTTATTCATCTAACAAAGATAGGCCCTCCTTACTGTACTACTCATTGCTATATTGCATATGGATACTGTCATTACAGCAAAGGCTGTATCACACAAAAACCCTGAGCATAATCTGTTCCAGAAAGAGAAGCTTGCATCTGACTTTCTGAAGCAAGCTCTGGAGTGAGAGACCATTATACAAGAGGTCTCAATACAAATGTAACACATAACCGAGATAAGAAGTGCTTTTGCTCATCCTGAGTGCCCTTTTGAGGGCGACATCCATTTTCCTTCCAGAGAATATTTGAGCCCGGAGGAGACTGACATAGGAGTCCTAGTACTTGAAATTGTTGCCTTTACCCTTTTGGACAAACCACTGTTATCTTAGCCTTATAATTTGTGGAGCTTCCAAAATGCTTTTGGGATAGAATCTAAGTGACTCCATTCCTTAACCATGTCCAACTCAGCTTCATTAAAAGAAAGAGTTGGGAGGTTTAGGGTGGGTCCAGAACTGTTACCCTGCATGACAAAGACAAGACTAGGGAGAGACAATCTTTTGTCTCCCCGGCTGACATGAAACTAACATTTTACAGTTATGGACTAATCCTAGAATAATGATGGAAACTGACATTCTTATTTCAGCTAGTCAAAGCTGAAATCAATAAATATGGTTCAGGATATTTACCTAAGAAAATTTCAATTGAGACATTATAAAGCATATGCATTCAAGTTTATTTATTTTTGTCTATTACATGAGCACTTAGCTGGATAACTCCTACAAAAGTCAACAAGAGACACATTGCTAAAACCCAGCTCTCATCTCCTAAAATATGTCATGCATCATCAGTATTTAACAAAACTAATAACTAAAGTGAACAACAAAAAGCTGTTTTCATTAAAAATAAAATCAGTCCTGTAAATAGGGGAGCTTAAAGGCAGTATAATGAAAGGTGTTCAGCCTTCAATTTGTTTAATGATATTCACGGTTTCAAGATCAGAGTCCTTCCTGCTCCAATATTGCTTAAAAGAATTTCCTTGGGAGTACTAGGATTTATACCCTGCCTAAACTCAGAAGGCAGTTGAGTACTGCGAGATCCAGTGGCTAGGTCAGAGGACTGGGAATCAGGAGATCTGGGGTTAACCCCAGATTGGCCACTCACTCTCTGTGTGACTTTGGGAAAGTTATACAATTCCCATGTGACTCAGTTTCCCCAATTATAACATGGGAAAAGTGAGGCTTAGTTATCTTTGAAAAAGAATTTGAGATCTATGGATGAGAAGCATTATGAAAGCATTAGTACCCTTTGTACTCTAATTACTAGAAAATGCATATATTGCTCTATTACCCACGGAGTTCTCTAACCATCCAAATATGTTTATACAATTCAATATTGATCCCACAATCCCATGAACACAGAACTGCTTAGGGTCAGTAACTATATCCACTTCATGCTTTCTGGAGCAGTATGCAGAAGAAAGGCTACAATTTAATATAAAAGCCTATCATTCTCCAAAATACACAGTGATCTTTAACAGCTGGATTCTGTTGGAATTAATGTTGTGAGCCAGGTTGCCAGCATTATTGGACATCTTCAGACCACCACTTCAAGCAGACATAAGGCCATTTAGTAAAATGGCAATACTGTATCCTCCTGGCAACAAGCCCTGTGCAATAAAGGAACTATTGGAATACCCTATCTTTTCTTCCAAAAGCTGCTGCTCAGCTTCTAGGAACTGATCCCTGTTTTCAGTTGTAAAAAACATAGTAAAGACAAGCAACTGCAGGAATCATACAGAGCAGCAAGAATTATTTTATTCTAGTTAATGGTAAAGAACATGCTTCTTTTAACAGAACCTCAGCATCTCTGGTTGTTAGCTTTATGTTATGCACTGGGGCATCAATTTTTACCTGCAACCAGGAGGAATAACATTTTTATTTTAAATGAAAACCAAGACTTTCCAGGGAGAAAAAGTTAAGACACCATTCATTAATGAGTGCTTTGTAAATTAAGGGTTAAAAACTAGAGTCAGACTTTCTATCTAATCCTGCAAAGGGTAGGGACTAGAACAGCTGCATTGTACCTCAGTGCTCATTCTGACTCAGCTGTGCTTGCTGACAAATTAGTATAGCTAACATAGCTATCTTTACGTGATGTCCATGTTAAGTGACAATAGGTTGCATAGCATGCAGCACTCAACAGGATCAATACAGGCATATTCCTACATTCCTTTGCAACAGCTTCAAGTTATCCAAGCAGAGTCCCTCCTTTTCACCCACTCAAACTTTCGGAAAAATCCTCCTCCTCAATCCCTAACCTTGTGTCAGCAATTCAGAAAATAGTAGGTCAGTTAAGTGAGTGGGACTAGAAAGCCATGATCATTTCACTCCCCTAGTGTTCTGAAAGTAAGCATCACTGACCATCACTGAGATCACCTGCTGAAACTGTGTCAGTTTTCTACACTACAATAGCAAAAATATTCTAAAAATAGAAAAATGAAATTGTAAAACTACAAGTGGCAGCAGAGGGACTAAAGAACAACTGTAGTATACAAAAAAGCTTTTAACTAACATTTTAGAATGACTAGATTTCATGTTAGGCATATCCCTTTAAAAAAAACAGCTTTACACAAAGATTCTGTATCCAGTTAATTCAGATGGGGAAGAAACCTCTGCATGTGGAGCCCAGATGCAAGTGAAGAGATAGATCTATGAATCAAACAGCTAGCCAAATGTGGCCAGAGCTGGGAGGGTATCAAAAGATCACTACATAAAAGCTTTTACAGTGTGGTAAAGCACTCTTTGCTGGGCTGATAGCATCTGAACAAGAACAGATTCAAGAAGAGTTCTGCTCATTTGAGCCTCCCAAAATCAGGCATACCCTTGCCTTGCTGCACCCTCTTGAAAATTAAAAGTAGCAAGACTGACTTCCTGTAAAGCTCTAGCTTTTTTGAAATGGACTAGGCGACTTATATGAAATACAAGGGTCCTTAGTCATGGGGGTATAAACAGTGGTGAGCTGGAGCCGGTTCGCACCAGTTCGCTAGAACCGGTTGTTAAATTTAGAAGCCCTTTTAGAACCGGTTGTTCCACAAGGTACCTTGGCGCCAACTCCATGGGTGCTCCAGCCCTGGAGCACCCAAGGGGAAAATTTGGTGGGTTCAGAGCACCCACCAGCAGCTACCCATCCCACCCCCAGCCCCAGCTCACCTCCACTCCGCCTCCTCCCCTGAATGCACCGCCCCGTCCTGCTTCTCCTCCCCTCCCCAGGCTTCCCGTGAATCAGCTGTTCGCACGGGAAGCTGGGGCGGGCTGAGAAGCAAGCGGCGGCTTCCCGCTCAGGTCCAGGGAGGCGGAGGTGAGCTGGGGCCGGGGGGCGCGAGGAGGGCTGCCCGCACCGCAGCATGTAACCCAGGCGCAGGATGGGGAGCTGCCGGTGGGTGCTCTGCATCCACCAAATATTCCCTGTGGGTGCTCCAGCCCTGGAGCACCCAGGGAGTCGGCGCCTAAGGCGCCACTTTTGATGTAATCAGTGGGGGAGCGGCTGCTCCCCCTGCTCCCCCCCAGCTACGCTCCTCCTCCCCTAGGAGCCAGAGGGACCTGCCAGATGCTTCCTGGGAGCTGCCCCAGGTAAGCACGTCCGGGACTCCCCACCTCGCCCCCCAGCAGGTGCCTCGGGTTCTTAGGGGCAGGGTAGGCACCCACTACGGTGGCCCATGAGACCCTCCTGCCCAGTTCTGGGGGAAGTCGGGGGGGGGGGTGTTGGATGGGGCAGGAGTCCAGGGGGGCGAGGGTGGGCAAAGACCCCCTCGTGGGGTGAGGAGGGAACTCATTGTTAAGATTTTGGCAGCTCATCACTGGGTATAAATGTAACTGTTATTACCAGGTGTGCTTTGGTAAAAAGGCCTTGGAGCTGAATATATATTTCTATTTCAGCTATATGAAGTGCAGTACACAAATTCCCAATAATCTTTTTTAAGACCAACCCCACTATCATCATAATCTGAACTATTTAAGAGTCAAACACATCAAGACATCCAAACTCCATAATCCTTGTCAGAATCAAAAGATACTACTTGCATCTGGCCAGTGCATCAAAGGATTGCCTTTATGTAAACAAATTTAAGAAAGCGTCCACTAAACCAGATAATCTCAAGCAAAATGGACAGGGCCAATATATTAAACAATCTCCACATTAATGGCTTGGCATGGTACATATGTAAGCACAGCGACACTGTTTTGAACACATTTTAACTCACCATCACACAAGCAGTTTACTTGGGTGAGAAGGCAAGAGGGTCGAAAGAAAGACTTTCAGATAAGCCCATTGAAGAGAAGCCCATTAATATATTTTATTACTCTTAGAACAATTAGACGTGCAGATTGGTTGGATATGCCAGATAATGAATAGAAACCGTGACACAAAGCACAACTGAGAATAATACAACCCAAACATGTACATAAACAGAGCTGTGCATAGTCACTTAGCTAGAATCCACATCAGAACAGCGGACTTAAAACTAAATAGAGGCTACCTTTACTTGTGCATCTCCAGTACTGACCACCTCAATTTAAAAAAAAATGGCCCCCCCCCCAAATTATTATATTGGTTTAAAAGATTATGAGATTTAAGAAAATTATTAATTTGAGGATTTTTATTTGCCTTCTGGTGAGACTCTTTTGGATACATTTGGGTCATGTTTTCATATGCAACCAGGAGGACTAACTTTTTTTTATTTTAAATGAAAACCAAGACACTCACTTAATCACATGCCTCCAGGATCAAGGGCTTAAAATCGTTAACTATCACATGACTTTAATAAAAACACAAGTATAGGCGCAGTGTTGCTAGCACCAGGTACATGCAAATATGCATGTGAATTTTTGCCCTTGGTCATATGACAATAGCAATGAAAGTGCCAAACATTTAGATTATACATGATATGCCTTGTACCTGTGAATTTTCACAGCAAAATGGATGTAGTCAAGTTTTAATAATAGAATACTCCCACTTAGATCCCACTGAATTGCTATAGTTTATCAAAAACTGAACCACAAAAAAGTATAATTTTTAAAAATGCATTTTCTGCAATACATTTAATTGGATCCTAAACCTCAGTGAACTAGTGTCCCCTATAATTGGCTTTAACCTACACTGTCAACTCTCAACACCATGAAAACTCTCATCTCAGGTCTTAACTGCTACAACCTTGCCCCCTCAAGTTCATTCAAAATGTTGCTGCTAAGGCGGTTTCTAGATAATACTAAGTCCTGCCATGAGTGCAGGGGACTGAACTAGATACCTCTCAAGGATCACTTCCAGTCCTACGATTCTATGACTCTTGGATAGCTGCTCTGACCACATCAGGTGGGTAATATCAGAAGTTGGTCCAGTAAAAGTATTACTTCACCCACTTTGTCTCTCTACCTACTAAGAAAACAATCACAACAGGATTAAATACAAAAGACTATTTAGGGTCTCCCACATTGTGCTCTACTAATGACGTTTAAAACAACTGTGTGATGCTAGCCAGTATAACAATTGTGCTAGAACTTCCTCGTTTTGTTTTGTGCACTGTAGCAGCATTAATATTAACTTCTCCAAGTCGGAAATAAGCCCTCTATCGCCTTCGTTTTATAACATGCTAGAGAAACTGGAGTATCATGTCTAGATTTCTAAGACAATATTTGAGGCACTTTTTCTTCTCTCTCCTAAGAAAAAGCACATTTATTAGCTGTCGATCTAACACAGGACCTGTGGAGTTCTACAGCATAGGCTGCAACAATCTTCATCTTTAACATGCATCACAGAGATCACCAGCAGCAGGCCGTATGCCTGGATCAAGACTGAGCACTGCGTGCTACACCTGCAGTTTCTGCAGCTTTGCCGATGTAGAGGGGCAGCTAAAATCAGCTGTCCTTCATGCAAATTAAGTGCTGCCCTCAACCTCCTGTCAAGTTGCCAATACAGCCCTTCAGCCAAAGTTTTGGATGCTTCTTTATTAACCAAAATATATACCATGAAAAGTACAAAGGAAAAAGGCAGTATAGGAACATTTAAAGAATCAAGGTATTACCTGCAGTACTTTCACCTGTATTTAATTTGATTGCCAAGATCCTGACAGCAACATAAGAATTGCTGCCTGGAATACTGAAACAGATGAAAAGCTTTTCATTTTAATCCTGTGGGATACATTTCATTATTACAGACAATGAAGTAACAATTCTTACTAATGCTAGAGGTTTTACCAGCCCTCTAGAAAAAAATCAATTATGTATATATGGAGAATATTAGCAGTATAGATACAATCCAGATGTCATAGAATCATAGAATCATAGAATATCAGGGTTGGAAGGGACCCCAGAAGGTCATCTAGTCCAACCCCCTGCTCAAAGCAGGACCAAGTCCCAGTTAAATCATCCCAGCCAGGGCTTTGTCAAGCCTGACCTTAAAAACCTGTAAGGAAGGAGATTCTACCACCTCCCTAGGTAACGCATTCCAGTGTTTCACCACCCTCTTAGTGAAAAAGTTTTTCCTAATATCCAATCTAAACCTCCCCCATTGCAACTTGAGACCATTACTCCTCGTTCTGTCATCTGCTACCATTGAGAACAGTCTAGAGCCATCCTCTTTGGAACCCCCTTTCAGGTAGTTGAAAGCAGCTATCAAATCTCCCCTCATTCTTCTCTTCTGCAGACTAAACAATCCCAGCTCCCTCAGCCTCTCCTCATAAGTCATGTGCTCTAGACCCCTAATCATTTTTGTTGCCCTTCGCTGGACTCTTTCCAATTTATCCACATCCTTCTTGTAGTGTGGGGCCCAAAACTGGACACAGTACTCCAGATGAGGCCTCACCAGTGTCGAATAGAG
Organism: Chelonia mydas; assembly: GCF_015237465.2. Taxonomy (NCBI): domain Eukaryota; kingdom Metazoa; phylum Chordata; order Testudines; family Cheloniidae; genus Chelonia; species Chelonia mydas. The sequence goes on from NC_057850.1 coordinate 259,159,562, forward strand.
GGGAACGATCACGTCCCTCGATCTGCTCGCTATGCCCCTACTTATACATCCCAAAATGCCATTGGCCTTCTTGGCAACAAGGGCACACTGCTGACTCATATCCAGCTTCTCGTCCACTGTCACCCCTAGGTCCTTTTCCGCAGAACTGCTGCCTAGCCATTCGGTCCCTAGTCTGTAGCGGTGCATTGGGTTCTTCCGTCCTAAGTGCAGGACCCTGCACTTATCCTTATTGAACCTCATCAGATTTCTTTTGGCCCAATCCTCCAATTTGTCTAGGTCCTTCTGTATCCTATCCCTCCCCTCCAGCGTATCTACCACTCCTCCCAGTTTAGTATCATCCGCAAATTTGCTGAGAGTGCAATCCACACCATCCTCCAGATCATTTATGAAGATATTGAACAAAACCGGCCCCAGGACCGACCCCTGGGGCACCCCACTTGACACCGGCTGCCAACTAGACATGGAGCCATTGATCACTACCCGTTGAGCCCGACAATCTAGCCAGCTTTCTACCCACCTTATAGTGCATTCATCCAGCCCATACTTCCTTAACTTGCTGACAAGAATGCTGTGGGAGACCGTGTCAAAAGCTTTGCTAAAGTCAAGAAACAATACATCCACTGCTTTCCCTTCATCCACAGAACCAGTAATCTCATCATAAAAGGCGATTAGATTAGTCAGGCATGACCTTCCCTTGGTGAATCCATGCTGACTGTTCCTGATCACTTTCCTCTCCTCTAAGTGCTTCAGGATTGATTCTTTGAGGACCTGCTCCATGATTTTTCCAGGGACTGAGGTGAGGCTGACTGGCCTGTAGTTCCCAGGATCCTCCTTCTTCCCTTTTTTAAAGATGGGCACTACATTAGCCTTTTTCCAGTCATCCGGGACTTCCCCCGTTCGCCACGAGTTTTCAAAGATAATGGCCAAGGGCTCTGCAATCACAGCCGCCAATTCCTTCAGCACTCTCGGATGCAATTCGTCCGGCCCCATGGACTTGTGCACGTCCAGCTTTTCTAAATAGTCCCTAACCACCTCTATCTCTACAGAGGGCTGGCCATCTCTTCCCCATTTTGTGATGCCCAGCGCAGCAGTCTGGGAGCTGACCTTGTTAGTGAAAACAGAGGCAAAAAAAGCATTGAGTACATTAGCTTTTTCCACATCCTCTGTCACTAGGTTGCCTCCCTCATTCAGTAAGGGGCCCACACTTTCCTTGGCTTTCTTCTTGTTGCCAACATACCTGAAGAAACCCTTCTTGTTACTCTTGACATCTCTTGCTAGCTGCAGCTCCAGGTGTGATTTGGCCCTCCTGATATCTTTCCTACATGCCCGAGCAATATTTTTATACTCTTCCCTGGTCATATGTCCAACCTTCCACTTCTTGTAAGCTTCTTTTTTATGTTTAAGATCCGCTAGGATTTCACCATTAAGCCAAGCTGGTCGCCTGCCATATTTACTATTCTTTCGACTCATCGGGATGGTTTGTCCCTGTAACCTCAACAGGGATTCCTTGAAATACAGCCAGCTCTCCTGGACTCCCTTCCCCTTCATGTTAGTCCCCCAGGGGATCCTGGCCATCTGTTCCCTGAGGGAGTCGAAGTCTGCTTTCCTGAAGTCCAGGGTCCGTATCCTGCTGCTTACCTTTCTTCCCTGCGTCAGGATCCTGAACTCAACCAACTCATGGTCACTGCCTCCCAGATTCCCATCCACTTTTGCTTCCCCCACTAATGTCTACATCGACTGACTGATTTTTTCTGATTCCCATTTTGAGACTCAGGAAATTCCCAGTTCAATTAAATATACAGCTTTTAGGATGCACTTATGAAACATTTGCTGTCCTTAAACTCAAATGTCAGTGTTTAGATTTTTCTTTGCAAAAGCAATGTAAAAACTTACAGGAAGCCTGCAGCCTTCTGCAATGAAGGCACCTACAGCTACTGTGGAGAAAGAGAGAAGGAAAGGAAAGGGAAATTTTGTGGTTTGATCTCAAGCTTGCAGGCCCCAGATATGTGCTTTGTTTTCTTATTAGGGAGGGGACGTCTGCTCAGATATGCAGCAATTTGTGTCCACTCTACCATAGTCTAGTACTATCAGTGCCCTCTGGTGGCCATTTGGGGGCTTGAACATAGAATCTAGGATGACAGACAAGCTTGCGACTGGGATGGAGAAAGGGATGATTTTTGCAATGTATTTACACCCAAAAGAGTAAAACAGAGCATAGCTTTCTTCCCCCACTCCTGAAAGTAGCAATAGTATCAAGTTTTGAAGCAGCATGGTGTACTTGGAAGCAAGTAGCAGACAGCATACCAGTCTGCAGTGGGGTTTTAAAGCCTGACATTTACTTCTCAGCTGACACCCACTCCCACCCAAAGGCTATCATTTGAAAAAACAGGATTTAAATATTTTCCAAACAGGATAATATCTCTCTCACTTTAGGTAAATCAGAACAATGCAGGGCTTAAAAAACTGTCTTCACAGGCTATCTAGACTTCAATTCAATGTCATTTTCACTGCTACAGCCTTCAGGGCTACATCATAACTGAAAGCCCTGAAGGTCTGAGAGTTCCGCCAAAAGATGGAGATTAAACAGGTACACACAGCAGCCAGCTGCAAAAACATACAGAAGGCTTTGTACACTCCCAAAGCAATCCTCCAGCATTATGTAAAGACCACAACGTAGTAAGAGGATTACCTGGAATTTGCCAAATTATATCCAGCAACTTGCTAGGTATACTCTAAAACTTCCTAGGAATTGATATCCCAATGCGGAAAGCACCACTTAAGGGTTTTCTAAAATTAACATTTAGTCTCACTTTGAGACAAATTCCCATCTGACTATACTGCTATTCTCATTACCCCTTCTCTTCCCTTACCCATCTCTCAGTATTCAGATGGTTCACACAAGTCCATGCTGGGGCCCATCTGACTGTTTGTTAAGCTCATCTAATCTGGCTCATGGATTTAAAAACAAAAAAAAAAACAAAAACACCACTTTAGCAGAGATGGAATAGCTGAATCCTGACAGGACATATGACTAAACTCGTTTCTGACTGAAGAAAGTCAATCTCAGTAGCAAAGATCCTGCTGTCAAAACACATCCTGGCATTTTAACATGAATAAATTAACAAATGAGAGCTGAAAAGTCTGATCCATGAAAGTTCATTTCCTCCTTCAGGAAAGGATAAAGCAGTTTTGGAGTCACAATCTGGAGTTTTGAATGTGAAACTCTTGCTAAATGTTATGCAGCAATTTCTGTGCTCAAAAGCTTCATATTACAATCAAACATTAAAACAGAGCCTTATGTTTCACTCCCAGCTAGGCCATTTCATAGTGCACACAGAGTCTAAGTCTGATTTATTCTACAGGATTTACTCAGTGGCAGGTAGCACATATTCAACCCCACCTTATATATTGTCAGAAGCATTTTTTAAATCAAGATTTGTTTAACAGTCATAACATGTGGCTTTGGTGAGAAACCATGGTCTTTTTCACAAGGAAATTGATCTCCCATCACCTCTTCAAGAAAAAAAATAGACAACCATCTGAAAGTAGCACATAATGAGATCAAGAGCCAAGAATGGCTTGTAGTAAACTGACACCATTTGAGATTGCAGAGGTTGACAAACCTTAACAGCCACGCATGTACAAAGAGACGAAAAGATAAAAAAAGCTTTAGTTTATGCACCCACGGTAATCAGGCTCTCCAATTACTTTGGAGAGATCAAAACAACATCAAAGATAGGGATTCTATAATGCTTATGATTTCCATTGCCAGTTACTCCAAGGCAATTTGAACATCCAATTCTTCATGTTTAGAAGCTAACATTAGTATTAACCCTCTGGAATATACCTAATATTAATTGGCTTGTTAGTTTTAGAGTAAGATAAAAACAGATTCAATTCAGTCACTAAAAGGATTGATTGCACATCCTAGGCGAAAATTTAAAATGCCATCTCCTTCTAGAAAGCCAAAAGTGCATAGTACAAAATCCTCATATAAAGTGACAAACCTACCGGCAGCTCATGTTAGCATACAGGGCTTTCAGAGAGACTCGAGCTCAATTCCCACTCACAGGTCCACAAGTCTTCTTACTGGGTGGCTTATGTAGGTTTTAACTGCCAATTAAACCAGTAAGATGACTGCCAATTGCCTCAGTGGCTAAAGTTGTATATAGAGCACTAAAAGCTCTCATGCTGAACCTTCAAGGGATGGACACCTAAGAGATCACATCCTCAAAGAGAGGCTTGCATTTTAAAGCAACACACATTTCTGTTGTGACATTATAATTTTCAATTTTTTATTTTAACATTAATGGAGAATCTTTTTGGCAGAGGATGCTGTAGCTGTATATCAACTTCAAGAGATTCCAGCAGAAAAACCTCTTTAAAACTAAGTCTTTGAAGCTAAATGTGAAAAAGTTCTTTCCCACCCCCACTTTTTCTCCCACAATGCACAAGTCAATATCTACTATTACAAAAATCTGTTAATTAAACCAAGACGAGTACGTGACTAATTGGAGTAATCACATGATGTTTTGCCACAGCCTTCATCCTTCCTCATCCCACCCTCCCCGTTTATCCCCACTCATCACATCATATCTAATATTAGACTAAGCTTTTCAGAGCAGGCACTTTTTTTTGGTTCTTTATTGTGAAGTACCTAACTTTCAGATAATGTAAAATAAAATATATGATGTGGATCAAATTCCTACATGCAGTCCAATGCCACGCCAGATGGGGACTTTAGGACCATCCCTTGTTCTGACTGATGACCATTTTAGTCCTTTTATATTCACCCCCTTTGCCCACCTATATAAGTACCAAGATTAGTGTAAATCTTCTTCCACAATGATGAGGTTACCTCGTTAGAGGCAGAGAGTACTTTGCTTTTATTTACACATCATATTTCATGAGAGGATGACGAAGTGCTTCACATAGGTGGGTTTTAGCACCATTTTAGAATTGCAGAATCAGGTACAGGGAAGTTAAGGAACTAGCCCAAAATTATGTGCTGAGTCAGTGGCCAAGTAAAGGAGCAGAATTCAAGGCTCCTGAATCCCAGTCCCTCCCTCTAACTCAGCCAGAAAAACAAAGTCTATTCACTCATTAATCTGGAACAAGCAGATATTTTCCCCCCCCATAATCACCAGATTGTGTCTGCTTTTCATTTGGGCTGGTAAATTTTCAAAGTCATTAGTGAATGATGCCAAGCCTATTTGTAAACACAGTCAGTGAAGAGTGCTCCTGCAGCAAGAGACTAAACTTCTCCTCCTCTCACCCAAAGGTCTGCAAAGCACAATCTGAAGTGCTAGAAAGGCAGCATGGCCTAGTGGTTAGAGCACAAGACTGTCAGACAAGGTGGATTCTATTCCTCATTTAACCACTGACATTATGGGCAGGACTGCCAAGTGACTTAACCTCTGTGACTCAGTTTCTCCATACAGAAAATGAGAATAATATTGCCCCCCCGCCTTTGTACAGTTATGGGATTTGGGGTAAAAATATTTAGCATATGTAGTAACATTTAGTACTTGTGTAGCACCTTCCATCTGAGGAGGCCAAAGCACTTTACAAGCATTAAACCCCACAATACCAGTTCCTGGGAGTTAGGACTGTTAAATACCCCCATTTTACAGGCTGAGAAATTAAGGCAGAGGGTAAGTGATTTTTTCCAAGATCAAAATCCAAGACAGAGGCAGAGTCAGGATTAGAATCCAGACCTCTTCACTCCCAATCCCAAAGTGTAATCATTAGATATTGCCTAGTTTAAAATGGTGTACAAAAAGTTTTAAAAGGCCTAAAACCATGGAGCCCACTGTTTGCTTACTGTAATATTTATGTACGGTGCAACCATTTGGTCTGGTGCTTATAGACACTTACTTTCTACCTGACCACCGTCTGTGTGGGACTTGCTTTTTGGTTCCTGGCTCTCAGCCTTTGCATCATCATCATCCAGTAGGGGGATATAGTCGGTTTTACCCACTGTTTCTCCAACCACGTCATCAAATTTCTCTGCTTCCAGGGTGGCAATGAAGTCTCGTTTCACTTCTTCCTCAATTTCTGCTGGTGGTTCTGTCAGAGCATCTGCAAGACTGAGATTGTGATCCAAGTCAGCCATGCTTTAGCACCTCTGTAACCTGAAGAATGAGAAAGATCATATTTTTAGTAAGAGATCTAATGCTACTAGGAGATTGATGCTGGCAACTGTGTTTACCTGCCTTCACAGTGTTGTAATTCCCAGATGCCCGGAAAACAAAATTAAAGACAACATAGTTCTCCTGAATCAAGTGTTTTAACTGTATGATCCATATTAAATTTCATATAGTGTTTGCAATCAGAGCATAAAACAAAAGCTACTAGATGGCTAGCAACTAAGAATTAGCCTAACCTTACATTCTGTTCTCGTGTCTCCTCCAGAGCCAAGAGTTAATTCAGTATCCTCAGCTGCACAAAACCAACTGACACAAGGCAATCTAGTTCTTGGGCAGACTCCACCCAGCCTCCCCTATGGAGATTACGTTTTACATAATCTCTGGTGTGTACCTTAAATCTCAGTGTTGCTTTTCATCCCTTCCACAGAGGTTCTGCAGCATGTTTCTGTCCTCAGCAGACCTGGCTAGTGACAGTAAACTTTCGCCTTCCCAGCATTTATGTTGGAAGGTAAAGCTCTAATAAATTAAGTGCTAAACATCTCAATGCTCCTAGTTTAATGACTCAATAAGATAATTGATTGTCCAATCCTTTCCTCTTATGTAGATCAGTGCTCAATGTTGTTCTCTGTGAGAGTCAGCAGACAATTTATATTAATCAACCCACCCGGATTACTGCAGAAGCTCTTTAGGTACACAGCAAACAAACACCTCTTTGTAGGGTGGATTCCTGGATTTTAAAAGAGTTTAAAGAGCAATGCACCAATGAGAGGCAAGGGGGAAAAAGTTGAGCTTTATCGTTCAACAGTCTATCTTCAAATGCTGGGTTTTTTCAGACTAATTTTTAGACTGTTCTGTTCTACAGAAGTATTGAAAGTTCCATTCATATGCCCTGTCCATCCAAAGAACGTCTTCAAGCCTGGACAGAAATAAAAACATATACCACAGGGGTATCTAAATGGGGACATTTCAAACCCCATAATACACTCAGTTCAGTTTACTTCAACTTTTTAAACAATTTACTGTTAAGTACTGAATCCAGATTAGCTTCAGTTAGATTTGCTCCACATTTAGAAGCATGGATAATCTGTGCAAAAAGTTAATGCTCCTTTAAAGATTTAGTTATCCCCTTTTTAAAAATCCAGTAAGTATTGTTTTTTTTTAAAAAAAAGCATATATAAGACAAATGTGGAAGGATGGAAAAATGAGTACACGTGTAACAACAAAGGTAGAGTTCAACCACCACATTCACTCAACATATAAAATTTATCATAAAGTTCATACGTCTAAGCAATATGAGGTCATTATGCATTATGACAGACAAGACCCATTATGGCTGACTAAAATGGTACTTATATCAGTCAGTATTGTAAACACTCTGTGGCCACATAGGACTTAAGAATTGTCACTGTGCTGCTCACCATAGTTTTAGGGCAACAGCATAATCCAGATCCTTCTGCGCCAAAACAGAGGCCCCCCCTACTACTTCAGCTGTGGAAAGTCTGTTAACTGTTAGCAGTGTATGGCTTCTGACACACAGAAATCCTGACTCCAGCCAGTGGAGTGCAGTGTTACAGATACTTCAGTATATTTCCATGTTTTCAAGAGACTGCTATTTACCCACTTATGTTCAAGCAGGAACTGGAAAGTTTGAAGAGTTTAGCCAAAATATACACCTTTATATAATAGTACCCCTTTTCCAGCACTGGGCTGTTAAAAGATCACAACCACTCCTTGAAGTGTAGAAAGCTTTAACAGCTATTTTTTTTTTTATAAAGCTTAAAGCCTTTCAACTTCAGATTTTTGTTTTCTTTTAGCTCCCAGTCCCTTGCCTACTATCACAATAGACAGTGAAAAAAATTGAGGAACAAGATTTGGTCCAGGTCCCATGTTTAAAGGCTTATGGCATTTAAGTATTTGTGGTCAAGTTTTCAGAAACACCTAATGGAACTTAAGATCCTAAGATATTATGTCACTTATTAAAAGTTTACCCTGGTATTGGTCCCAGCCCTGATAGGTAACAAGATAGCAGACCTTAAAGTGATGTAATTTCAGCCACCACCTTGCTTTATTTCTACTTCAGCAGACTCTTGAGGTTAGTTCCACTATCTCAGGAAAAGTTAGAGCTATAAACAAACACTTTAATCCTTTCATTTGAAAGCTGATGTGAAGCACTGGTTTTCTGACACTACAATCTTTAAGTAGCAATTTATGGGATAGTCATTACGAAAATCATGTCACAAAACTGAGTAGTCAGAAAACAGTTATAAAGTCCAATACCTTGCAGCAGAGTTAAGGATCATAAGGAGTGTTTAAAAGTACATTACGAACAAAACAAAACAAAAATCAAAACAATGATATTGGTCCACTCCTAGATGGAAATGGAAGAACGGTCAATAATGCAGAAAAGCCAAGTGTTTAATAAATATTTCTGTTCTGTGTTTGGGAAAAATCTGATGCAGACATATGCTGATGAAACACTTTCCTTTCTAAGAGGAGGATATCAAAGAGCACCTGCTAAAGTTGGACATTGTTAAATCAACAGGTCCAGATAACCTGCATCCTAGAGTTTTAACAGAGCTGGCCAAAGAGCTTGCTGGACCATTAATGTTGGTTCTTAACTCTTGGAACACCGAGAGAATTTCAGAAGATGGGAAGAAATCTAACATTGTGGCAATATTTAAAAAGAATAAAGAGAATGACTGAGGTAACTAAAGACTTGTCAACCAGATATCGATCACTGGCAAGATAATGGACTGGCTGATATGGGACTTGATAAAGAATTAAAGGGGGAGTACTGTAATTAATGCAAATTAACGTGGGTTTATAGAAATCCTGTCAAATTAACTTGATAACTTCTTTTCAATGAGATTACAAGTTTGGTTGATAAAAGTAATAATATTGAAGTAATATATTTAGACTTGTGTGGTACCAAGTCAAATGACTACAGAACATTTTCATTAAGAAACTAGAATGATACAAAATGGAACTCTCATTAAATGGATTAAAAACTGACTAAATGACAGGTCTCAAAATTTAACTGTCAACAGGGAATTATTTTCCAGGAGGTATGTTTCCAGTTGGGCCCTGCAGAGATTGGTTCTTGGCCCTATTTCACATTTTTATCAATGATCTGGAAGAAAACAAAATCACTGAAAGTTTGCAGATGACAAAAACTGTTGGAGTGGTAAATAATAAAGAGGCCAGGTTACCATCAGTGATCTGGATCATTTGATAAGCGAGGCGCAAGGGAACAATCTGTGTTTTAATATGGCCAAATGTAAATGTATACATCTAGGAACAAAGAACACAGGCCAGATTCACAGGATGGGGGACTCTATCCTGGGTAGCAGTGACTCTAAAAAAAAAAAAAAAAAAATGTAAGGGTCATGATGGATAGTAAGTTGAACATGGGCTCCCAGTACAATGGTGTCGCCCAAAAAGGCTAATGAAACCCTTGGGTGCATATACAGGGTAATCTCAAGGAGTAGAGAGGTTATATTATCTCTATATTTGGCACTGGGGTGACCATTATTGGAATATTGCATCCAGTTCTAGTAACCACAGTTCAAGAAGGATGCTAATAAATTGGAGAGAGTTCAGAGAAGAGCCACAAGAATGATTAAAGGATTAGAAAACCTGCTTTGTGGTGGTAGAACCATAGAACCACAGGGTCAGAAGGGACCGCAAGGCTCATCTAATCTAATGCCCTGCCATGATGCAGAATTTGTTGTCTCTAACCGTCCAAGAGAGATGGCTATCCAGCCTCTTTTTGAAAACCTCCAGTGAAGGAGTTTCCAGGCTGTTCCATTGTCCTACTGTACTTACAGTTAGGAAGTTCTTCCCAAAATTTCATCTAAATCGCTATGCTGTAGTTTGAACCCACGGCCTCTTGTCCTGCCCTCTGCGGCAAGACAAAACAGCTTTTCTCCACCTTTTTTATGGCAGCCTTTCAAATATCTGAAGACCACTATCATGTCCCCCCTTAATCTCCTCTTTTCCAAACTAAACATACCCAGTCCCTTCAGCCTTTGTTCGTTTCATCCCTTTAATCATCTTTGTAGCTCCCCTCTGGATCCTTTCCAGTTTCTCTACATCCTTTCTATACATTGGTGACCAAAATTGGACACAGTACTCCAGCTGAGGCCTAACCAGCACCGAGTAGAGCAGTCCGATCACCTCCCGTGACCTGCATGCTATGCCACTTATTGCAATCTAAAATTGCATTTGCTTTTTTTGCAACAGCATCAAATTGTTGACTCATGTTGAGGTTGTGATCCACCAGAATTCCCAGATCCTTCTCAGCAGTGCTGCTGCCAAGCAAGTTAGCCCCCATTCTGTATTTGTGCATTTGATTTTTCTTCCCCAAATGTAGCACCTTACATTTGTTTTTGTTGAATTTCATTTTGTCCGTAGTCCAATTCTCCAATTTATCAAGATCACTTTGAATTTTAGCTCTATCCTCCAAAAAGTTGGCAAACACCCCTCCCCCTCCCCAAGGCTGGGTCTTATCTGCAAATGTGATCAGTATGCTCTATATTCCTACATTCAGGTCATTAATAAAGATGTTAAACCACACCGGACACAGAACAGATCCCTGTGGAACCCCACTTGAGTCCTCCTTCCAGTCTGACATCATTCCATTAATGCCTATTCTTTGTTTCAGAGTAGCAGCCGTGTTAGTCTGTATTCGCAAAAAGAAAAGGAGTACTTGTGGCACCTTAGAGACTAACCAATTTATTTGAGCATAAGCTTTCGATAGCTACAGCTCACTTCATCGGATGCATAAAAGTGGAAAATGCAGTGAGGATGTTTTTATACACGTATCCACTTAATAGTAGTTCCGTCAAGCCCACATTTCTCCAGCTTACTTATCAGAATGTCATGTGGGGCTGTGGCAAAAGCCTTGCTGAAGTCCACGTATGTTATGTTCACAGCACTCCCCTTCTCCACCAAACCAGTTACCCTGTCAAAGAAGGAAATCAAGCTGGTTTGGCATGATTTGTTCTTGGTAAATCCATGCTGGCTGCTGGTGATCATCCCTCATCCTCCAGGTACTTGCAAACTGAATGTTTTAGACATTGCTCTAGTAGCTTCCCAGGTATCGAAGTCCGGCTGACTGGTCTCTAGTTCCCAAGCTTCTCCTTTTTCCCCTTTTTAAAGATGGACACTATGTTAACCCTTCTCCAGTCTTCCAGCACCTCTCCTGTCCTCCATGAATGGCTCCAAGATTTCTTCAGCTAATTCCTTCAGCACCCTGGGGTGAATAGCATCAGGCCCTGCTGACTTGAACTCAAATTAGTCAGAGTATCTCGGATATGTTCTTATCCGGATCTGCATCCCTTCCCCTTTGTCGTCTATGGTAACTTTACCAGTCATCCAGTCACATACCTTTTGTGATAAGACAAAGTAGGCATTGAGCAGCTCTGCCTTCCTATCTTCCATTACCAGCTCACCTCCTTAATTGAGCAGCGGACCCTCACCACCCCAATATTTCTTTTTTGGTAGACAGAAGGAGCTCAATCAATTTAAAGAGAAGATTAAGGGTTCAGAGTCTATAGGTATCTATATGGGGAACAAAAATTTGACAACGGGCTCTTTAATCTAGCAGACAATAGATATAAAATACAATGGTTGGAAGCTGAAGCTAGACAAATTCAGACTAGAAATAAGGCGCAGCTAAACAGAGTAATTAAGCAGTGGAACAATATACCAAGGGCTGTGGAGGATTCTTCATCACCGGCAATTTTTAAATCATGATTGGAAGTTTTTCTAACACATAGGCTCTAGTTCAAACAGCAATTATTTCATGGAAGCTCTATGACTTATGTTATGCAAGTGCTCAGATTAGATCAGTTGTTTTCAACCTATGGTCTGCGGACCCATGGGCGGGTCCACAGACTATGCCTAAGTTTTCCAAAAGGGTCCATACTTCCCTTTGAAACTTTTTAGGGGTCCACAAATGAAAAAAAAAATGTGTGAAATCCACTGGACTAGATGATCACAATGGCCCCTTCTGGCCTTACAATCTGTGAATGACAGAACTGGGGCTAGAAATGCACACTATTTACAGATGGAAACCTGATTCCTGGCATTTGTTTGTAACCATGACCATTCACAAAGTATACCTCATAGGCGTCACAGACTTTTCATTCCAGTAATACTATATTCCATTCCAGGTCAATGCCAATACCATAAGTCCCAAGACTTGTAATTTCATTTTGTGAATAACACTCAATCTGAACAATTATTTTTAGACAAGTCCCAAAAAGGTCTCAGCCCCCTGTTTTTACACACTTCCATGTGTTCGTGACCACAGAGTCCTCTGAGCACACATTGCAATCAACTGTTTATCACAGTATTAAAATATTCCACCAGCTTGCAGTTTTTATGCAGCCAGTTAAGACATCGGCATCCTTTTTATTTATTTGTATTAGTCTCAAAGTCTTGAGTTATTTGTTAGCAGAGCTTCCTCTCAGCAGCAGAGTTTAGAACTGCCCAGAATAGTAAATCATGGCCATCCTCCTACTCAGATGGAAACTATTACTGACTTGAAATATAGGCCCTACTAACATTCATCTGCCCTTGTATAATAAAGGCTGAGTAAGCATCTAAAGCCAACTCCAGATGGCCTGCAAACCAATGTGCCTCCTTATCTCTTGGATTGTAAGGAGAGCCTCAGTTTATGTCCAATCCAAACATTTCAGAAACAGTTAAACAACCATTGTTCCATGGAAGTATTTTCTTTTGCTTTCCTTCAAAGCCTGCCTAATCACACACTCACTAGGACGATAAACTATTTACACTACTGAGCCACCACAATAGAACAGCATTTAATCAGAGGCAGAAGCTGCAGCATAGGTGGTGCTTAGAGAAGAAACCGTTTATAAGGCTTAGGGCACCATCTGGGATGGTCCCATCTAGCCTAAGTTCTAGAGATATTACATCCAAAAAGATTGCATGATCCTCATTTGCAAAAGAATGGATGGATTGGGTCAACCTCATCTCCATAAAATAGGATGGAGGATTTAGCACCTTCAAACCTAAACAGCAAGTGAGACATTACAGAAACTGACTTTCTTGTACACTTATTAAATTAAACATCAGGATATTTATTTCCCATAAGGTATGTGGTAGTTATGCAACATCAGAACAACTAACTGGAAGACTTAAGTCATGTTATTGGAACTTAATATAAAATTTATCTCTAATGGAGTCTCTGAAGGCATAGCAAACTGGCAGACTGATGTGCGAGCACAAAACTATACTGTGGCAATGTGCAAACTTCAAGTGGTTCTGAGGATCTAAGCCTACTTTCCAGCCAAGAAAGAACCTTAAAATTTGCTTCCGAGGTTTACTTCCTCAGTTAACTCAGGAGATGGCTTCAGAGTGACAGGTGACACCATCCCCCTCACCCTAGGAGCACAGCAGTAGCACAAACAGCACTCATTCATGCTCAGCTTTTCTCCAACCCTTACCATTACATGCTCCTTTCTCCCACTTAAGGCAGGATTCCTTAAAGGTACAAAGCAGGTTAGAGCAACAACTAAAAACAACAGAACACTTACATGTATAGGTGTTCCTTACACATTTGTAAGTGCCCCTCAAACCAGCTAACTCTGTCTCAGGCAGGGAGAAATGGACTGTAGCATCTGTGAGTAATACTTTCTGTCATTTTCAGTTTGCTAGGAGACTTCATCCCATCCTGACAGATGATGACCTAGCCTCAGTTATTCACGCTTTTGTCACTTCTGGGAAGGACTACAGCAATGTGATATACCCGGGCATGAAGCCTTCAAACACTGTGGAAACTTCAACTAGTACAGAACATTGCAGCACATCCCCTCAGCAACCCAGGCTACCATGACCACATCAAATCTGTCTTCCACTCTGTCGGTTGTTTCCCATAGAATTTCTAATCAAGGTCTCAGTCTTTATCTTCAAGGCACTTCATGGCCTGGGCCCAGGATATCTAAAAGATTGCCTAAAGCTCCAGGATGAAGATACTAGTCGACAGTTATACTCTGGCACAGCGAACTCTTTATAATAAGGGTATATCTCATCTGTAGTACAGGAGACAGCGCTTTCTCAAGCCTGACTGAGACTGTGGAATGAACTCCCCCAGGAACTAAAGACCATCACAAATCTCAACACCTCCTGCTCCAAGTGCATGGCACATTTCTTTGACTTTGTGAGAGGGCAAAGACATAGCAACACATTTTTTTTTAAAAAAAACCATAAAACCCTACCAAAACATGACACTCCACTGCACACACTTCTCCCCCTGGGGAGAGGATGAGAGTATAAACAACATGTGACTGATGTGTAGTCACACTGCTTATCACATGACTGGAAGGCGCCCAGATACTACAGTGATGAGTGTGGTATAAGAATCTATGTGGAATAGAAAATAGAATATACTGTCCTGTACACTGCACATTCCTTCTGTCTGTGTAACCCCTTGCCAGCCTGTCAGCTTTTTACTGAGTCACCCTTGGTAGCCTCTCCCAGCTCAACCCCCTAGGGTCTTTGGGGTTTTACATCTCCTTTGATCCCAGACTAAGCCTTGGGAAAAGTAAACCATTCTAGCCTAGATGGACTGAGATAGTTTATCCCCCACTGATGACACAGCCATTATCTTAGCTGCTTTGAAGGTGTGTACCTGAGGCTCTTATCTTTGCCGTAGTTTCATTTCCCATGGGTTTTCCCATTTACAGCTTCCTTTAACATAACTCCATAGCAAGTAACCCCTCATAATCAAACAGAGGCCTGCACTATGTTTCATTTAAAAAAAAACAAACAAACATATCTTTCAGTTCATCACACCCCAGCTCGTTTTATTCTGCAAGTCACCGAGCTAGGGGAGCAGAGCAGCTGAAGGAAGATTGTCACTACAATGGATTCTTGTCTACCATTCCTCTCCAAACTCTCTGTATGCATCCAATGAAGTGAGCTGTAGCTCACGAAAGCTTATGTTCAAATAAATTTGTTAGTCTCTAAGGTGCCACAAGTACTCCTTTTCTTTTTTGAGAATACAGACTAACACGGCTGCTACTCTGAAACCTTTATTTAAATTATAACATCACAGTCAGATCAAGACTCAATCCCCTTCCCCATTCACAAACAAGAAGATAAAAAGACATGTGGAGACAAAGCAAGGGTTTTCAGAAGGCATTTTTATGGGTACTATATAGTAGGCAGACTATTTACATCTTATGTTGAATATATACATTTTCTGTGCACAGAAACTTGCCTCCTACAGATTTTGGCAAAGGAGATATTCTTCTTAGGGAAACAGACTATATATTACAAACACCACCCTCTGTCAGCCATGTAATGCAGACAGCAGACTGCTTGCTGAAGTCTGATCCTTGAAGGGATCCACACTGTTTCCAGCTATGACAGACACTGGAAATGAGCTTTTCACAACCATTCAGATCACTTCTTTGAAATACAGCAGCTTTAGAAAGGATTTGCTGTTCTTATGATTTGTAGCAAATGAACTTTACCCCTAGACTAGAGAAGAATGGGAGAAGGTATGACTTGGGAAGCTAGTGATGGTACTTTGATTTGCTAGTATTTACACCCTGCAGACCTCCCCAAGCATGAACTCTATTTTACTCTCTCCTGTCCATCAAGGGATTCAATTGACTAGTTCTTCCTAAGGTCAAACGTTTCTTTTGTTAATCTTCTTTGGGCATTTCTATATTACAAATTTTCCCCAATGTGTATTATTTAGGCATAAAGCCGCGGCAGTTAGTATATCGCTTGTCTGTATGCACACTTGGCTCCTTGCATAGCCACTGCATATACTCACCAGGAGGGCTTGTTTTGATGCCCAGTGCGGTGCACTATGGGTAGGTAATTCCAGTGTGCAACTTGCCACCATTCAGTACACTGTCTTTTGGGAAGTTTGCATAATGGGACAGAAACGAGTTATGCAGGGATGACTGGGACTGCAGAGTTAAGTTCCCATCATGCTACTTTCTCAACCCCATAATGCCATCTCTACCCTATCATTTTTGCTCCTATTTTGAAAATCCCACACACCCATGAGGGACTTGTCACTGTCCACAATTTCTGACAGAAGCACAGAGCCTGCACACCTCTGCACGATTGTCACGAGCACTGCAAGCACAGGACACATGATCCTCCAGTATTTGAAGAGCCACAGGGAATGTGATGGTTTCCTGGAGGGCAGATTGCTGTGGGACACAGTGAGAACCAATTCAAGGTTGTTGGTGGCATTCACAGAGCAGCTGCAAAACGGTGGAGCACCACTGCTGGGCCCGAGAAACAAGCACCGACTGCTGGTTTCACAGCCTAATGCAGGATTGGGAAGACTAGCAGTGGCTGCAGAACTTTCAGATGTGCAAGGCCACATTCCTGGATCCATGCGCTGAGCTCACCCCAGTCCTCCAGCACAGGGACACCAGACTAAGAGCTGCACTGATAGCGGAGAACTGAGCGGCAACCACACCATGGAAACTTGCAATGATGGATTACTACCGGCATTGCTCACTGAACGTATGTCGAGACCTCTTCTTTCTTCTTTTCTTGCCTCTTCTTTCTTCTTTCCTTACCTGGCTCAAGGTTTCTGTGGCATGGAGGGGGAACTTCTCAAGGCCCCAGTGGCAGCTGCTACAGATAAAACACACAGAGGTACCATTGTCAGTATACTCACAACAGAAAGCCAAGATTAAGAACTCTCCCCTTCCCTTACTTCCCCTAAAGTGTTAAAAAAAGACACGTTTACTAACACTTCTGCTTTGGAGTGTGGCCCACCATGGGTGAGGGAAATGAGGAGGGAATTACTCGGCTGCATGAAGCTATGAGTACAGAGCAACGGCACTAAACCCTGGCACCATTTTCCACAGACAGTGGTGATTGCAGCAGATATCTCACTCCTGAGTAACCAAGGCACAGAGCACAGCTGCTGCTGGCATCCCTAAGCCACCTGGGCCCATATGCTGTTAGCCATAATGCCTGCCGAAGTTATCGCCAACTGACGTGAGGTAGTGTCCTACCACGGGAGGAAGAAATAAGGTTGCCATCCCTAGAAACCTTCAGGAGAGGATTGCAGAGTACCTCCATGGCGTTTTCATCAATATCTCTCAGGAGAATTCAAGGGACATCCCTATGTACGAACTTCTCCACATGTCCCCACTCCCCCACCTAACTCTAGAGGAGCATGAAAAGCAGATACTCTACCTCTCTTTGTTACATCACTACCTCTTCTAGTACAAGTAAATTAATGAAAAGTCAATAGCTGTATCATGCTAAGTTGGGGACATCATCGTTGTAAGAGCAAATAAATTGATACTTACCCAAGATTCCTTCACCTCCATCAGGCTCGCCTGTGGTCGACTGCAAGGACTGACTGGACTGTGATGGAGTCTCAAACAGGTCCTGGCTGATGGCATCGTTGGATCCCCCAGTTACAGGTCTCACCCTCCTCTTCCACATCCTCGCTGTTCACACCAGGCACCTATGACTCAAGCTCCTTGGAGATATCCACGATGGTGTGCAAGGTGGTGGTCTCTGCCATATATGGCATGCAGCTCTTCGCAAAAGTGGCAGGTCTGCAGCTTGGCACCAGATCAACTGTTGGCCTCCCTGGCCTTCTGATATGCCTGCCTCAGTGCCTATGCTTTCATGCAGCATTGTTGCTTATCCATCTTACCCCTTCTCCTGCATCCTCATGCACTCTGCTCATAGATGTCCACATTTCTACAGCTGGTCGATAGCTGTGCTTGCAGAAGCCTCTACTCCCCATAGGCCCAGAAGTTCCAATATCCTCTGAGTACGCAAGACCAGAGTGTGTTTCGAGCATTTAACTAACATGCTCAGCCAGCCAGTTGCACAGAACAATGGAGGGATGCCACAAAGATGGACAATCTGGAAAAGGAATGGAGGTGGAGGACTGCGGCTTCTGGTCTCTCTGACCCCTGGGCAGGAGAGTTCACAACTGTGACCAGAGGAATCGCTCTCAGGCATTCTGGGACAGCTGGTGGAGGACTGGTAGGGTCAACGTAGGTAACCATCTGCATTTGCGCTGCATCAACCTCAGTACTTTGACAAGGGCTAAACAGCACTCGGGAAGGTGGTGTTACTATGTTGGCAAAATGGAGAGCTTACAACAATGGGAGGCAAAATTTAAGTGTAGACATGTGCCCAATCAGATCGACACAAGATGGTCTATGTCAGCCTAACTTTGTAGCACAGACCAGGCCTTTTAAGTTACTGCAATTCCTGTCCTTTACTCTAGGCTCAGTTTTGAGACACTGATGTGGTACAACCATTTGTTTTCTTTCAGCGCCCCACTCTCCTCTAAAATTAGCACTTAACTACTCAGAGAGTGAAACTTGTGGTTGTAAGAACAGAACCAGCTCTGCCATAGTTCCCATTTCTCCTGTCGTAAGTCAGCTTTTCTTAGAATGGGCCACAGCAGGAGAAGTTATTGTTGCCTGCTCAAGTATAAGCAAACAGTAAGTCATCCCTATTTCTCTGCAGCACTCTAAAACCATATCAATTTTTCCTGAAAAGTGCCTCCAGTTTCCTTGGGGGGCGGGGGGGAGGGGGAGGAGTTAAGATATTGAGTATCTTTTACACTCCATGCACAGGTAATCCCTATTTATTTATTTCTAGAAGGTATATTAAATATACTACTTACAGCCTATAGTGGTTGCCTTGTCCTATACTACAGACTTATGTAAAGAATACAGGAATGTGTTTCCCAAAATGCAGGACTCCCTGCGGTTAAGACCCTTAACAAGACAGTTTCAGGTTAGCAGCTGTTAGAGCGCATGTATAATTTTGTATAAACACTCATGTTTACAGACAAGCCCTTCAAAAGGGGTCAACTGAAGTATATTACTCTAGTCCTACTAACTTTGACAACATCCTTAAAAACACGAGGCCATTTCATCTGAACACACGTTTTGGCATCTAACAACATAAAAGATTTTGTTCACATCAGTGATGATAATACTGAATTACTAGATAATTAGATACTGCACAAAGCACTCTGAATGGGCTTAAAGCAAGAAAATCTGACATACGAGGCATAATACCTCACCACTGACTTCAAATGGGTGTTTAGGGCATTCTGCACGGAGCAGGACCCAGATCTAAGTCAGAAGTCATGTCACACAGGATCAAGCCTTCCATGATCACAGCTAAGGACCTGAATCACCTTCAGCCAATACAGGAACATCCTTGTCACTTAGTTTGTACATATATCAATATAGAGAAGTTGCATAAAGCCTCCTTTCTCACATCCAGCATCCTTCAGGAAGAAATCGCTTTCTGAAGAAGTTTGGGCTCTTTACCTAAACTCCCACAACGAAACCAAAGGTCTGCCCACAAGGTCTTGTGCAGTGAGAGTTTGTGCTGTGTGTCTCTGAGATCCTTAGAAAAACTAAACAAATATTCAAATTGCCAATAAAAATATTTAATTTTAATCATGATAAATCAAGGTGGTTTAAATCTGTTCAGTTTATCCAGGAAGTGAGAAACAACCTCAGCATGTTTCTTTCGCATCAGCTACTAGTGCAATCCTACAAGTTTTAAGAAAGTCAGCACTGACAGAACAACCACTGCTATAAGAAAGAAACTAAAACTTGCATGATTTGGATGAAAGATCCACCCACTTCCAGCTATGAGTTGTCATGTGGAGGATACTTTACATTCTTGAAAGAAGCAAGAGTGCAGCATGCAAAGGAATCCTAATGCTCCCTCAGTGAAGGAAACTAGAGAACCTGCAGAAGCATGTGGCAATGCAGATATGCTTAGTCCAACTCCTCAGTATCCTCATTTTACAAAACCACAGGAAGTAAAATGCACTCTCCACACTATACGTGCTGTATGCATTATACCACTTGGCAGCACTTCATACGGCACATACAGAGAGCTGTATGTACAGTGGCCCATCTGATCTGATGAATGAGCATCCATAAGCAGAGAATAGTAATTCAAAAGGTGAGAAAGCCAGGAATCACCTAGATTTTTTTTTTTTTTTAAAGGAACTACATATGATAGAATACTACATTCAACACTAGTATCACGCAGTAGTCTGACTGCCTTAGTGCAAATCTCAGTTCACTTCTACCTCTTAGTGCGACACATGAGATTTTAAATCTAATCCTCTAGCTTCTCATTTTATAAACGTGTTTTCAATTTAATGAAGTTGTAATTAATCTTGTCAAGGGACTTTCAAAGCAAACAGAATACAGCTGGAAACTCTATTGTTTCCTCATAGCATTATTGCTCAGAACCATTTCCTCCTTACAGATGTCTGAATGGTAGAACCCTGCACAGATACAAAATTTGGTTCCGCATCCAATCTGCAAACATTGTCCATGGACATCCACAGATTTGCATGGACATCCACAGATTTGCTGGTAAGTCACCACTTCCATTTCCTATTAGGGCTTTATTGAAGACCCTTCATCTTTTCAGTTTGGTCATTTACCCTTATCTGAATTTCTTTCCTCTATCAAGGAGCCGAAGCAATGAAGCAGATTAAATGAATCTGAATGAAAGTTACTAAGGATGCACTGATGTTACCACCTCTTCTGAGAAGTGACTTTGCAGGGTTCCATGTTTGTATCTCAATGGCTTTCAGATCAAATGTGCTCCATTTGCAGTTGAAAAAAATTTTTTGCTTGTAAACTAAAAATTCTGTAGGCCAAATTAAACCCTATTGTATTCAGACTCTGCTTTCAGTGACACCGGTGTAATCCCATTGCTGTCAAAGCATTTGCACAAGTGTAAATGATTAAATTTACTAAATTTTTACAAACTCAAACTGTTGATTCATAATAGAATCTAGGTCCTCCATTATCTGCGTTGGTTAAGCAGGGCAAAAAAAAGTGTAAATTTATTTTTGCCATTGAAGTCAGCCAATCTGACTTGACAGAAGAAGTAGATCTGATGAGTAAGAAGATACTAACAGGAGAACCACCACACTCTAAAGGCCACAAACTAAGCTTGGAAGTCTTACTCAGCCACAGATGAGTGGGAGTATGGACCAGGTGAGAAGAGAGATTGGATAGAAAGTGGCTAGAGAGGAGAGCAGCACAGGAACCCACTGCATCTTAAAGAAAAGGGGATCAGCCAGTCAAGCAGTCCAAGTGTTGCTACAGCTTTTTCAGAAGGAGGCAGGAGAAACTGAGGAATCCAGGTGCTGCTCCTCGTGTCTTAGAATGCTACAGGGAGAAAAGTGGCAGGAGCCACTGTTTTTGTCAGGATAGAAGGAGAAGCAGAATGCTCTCGGTACCTCGGCCCAACACTGTAGCATTTAATTTCAGAAAGGGGGACCACAGAAAAATGAGGAAGTTAAACAGAAATTAAAAGGTGCAGTGCCAAAAGTGAAATCCCTGCAAGCTGCATGGAAACTTTTTAAAGACACCATAATAGAGGCTCAACTTAAATGTATACCCCAAATTTAAAAACAAAGTAAGAGAACCAAAAAAGTGCCACTCTGGCTAAACAACAAAGCAAAAGAATCAGTGGAAGTTAAATCCTAGTGAGGAAAATAGAAAGGAGCATAAACTCTGGCAAATTAACTGTAAAAATATAATTAGAAAGGCCAAAAAAGAATTTGAAGAATAGATAACCAAAGATTCAAAAATTAATAGCAACATATTTTTAAGTACATCAGAGGCAGGAAGCCTACTAAACAACCGGTGGGCCACTGGACGATTGAGATGCTAACTGAGCACTCAAGGACGATAAAGCCACTGTGAAGAAATTGAATGAATTCTTTGCATTGGTCTTCACGGTTGAAGATGCGAGGGAGATTCCTAAATCTGAGCCATTCTTTTTAGGTGACAAATCTGAGGAACTGGTCCAGATTAAAGTGTCATTAGAAGTGGCTTTGGAACAAATTGATAAACTAAACAGTAATAAGTCACCATGACCAGACGGTAGTCACCCAAGAGTTCTGAAGGAACTCAAATGTGAAATTGCAGGACTACTAACTGTAGTCTGTAACCTATCATTTAAATTAGCTTATGTACCAAATGACTGGATGATAGCTAACGTGACACCAGTTTTTAAAAAGAGTTCCAGGGGTGATTCCAGCAATTACTGGCCGGTAAGCCTCACTTCAGTACCGGACAAATTGGTTGAAAGTATGGTAAAGAACAAAATTGTCAGACACATAGATGAACATAATTTGCTGGAAAAGAGTCAACATGTTTTTTGTAAAGGGAAATCATGCTTCACCAATCTACTAGAATTCTCGGGGGTGGGGGGGGGGTCAACAAGCATGTGGACAAGGGAGATCTAGTGGATATAGCATACTTAGATTTTCAGAAAGCCTTCGACAAGGTCCCTCACCAAAGACTCTTAAGCAAAGTAAGTGGCCATGGGATAAGAAGGAAGGTCTTCTCATGGATTAGTTAAAAGATAAGAAACAAAGGGTAGGAATAAACAGTGAGTTTTCACAATGCAGGGAGGTCAACAGTGGTGTCCCCAGGGGTCTGTACTGGGACCAGTCCTATTCAACATATTCATAAATGATCTCGCAAAAGGGGTAAAACAGTGAGGTGGCAAAATTTGCAGATGATACAAAACTACTCAAGATTGTAGCCTGCTTTGGACTTAACTAAGAGCTACAAAAGGATCTCACAAAACTGAGGGACTGGGCAACAAAATGGTAGATGAAATTCAATGTTGATAAATGCAAAGTAATGCATATTGGAAAACATATTCCCAACTATATATATAAAATGATGGGGTTTAAATTAGCTGTTACCACTCAATAAAAAGATCTTGGAGTCATTGTGGATCGTTCTCTGAAAACATCCACTCAGTGTGCAGTGGCAGACAAAAAAGCTAACAATGTTGGGAATCATCAGGAAAGGGATAGATAATGACACAGAAAATATCGTATTGCCTCTATATAAATCCATGGTACGCCCACATCTTGAATACTGCAAGCAGATGTGGTCGCCCCATATCTAAAAAAGATATATTAGAATTGGAAAAGGTTCAGAAAAGGGCAACAAAAATGATTAGAGGTATGGAATGGATTCTGTATGAGGAGCGATTAAGAAGACTGGGACTTTTCAGCTTTGAAAAGAGTTGATTAAGGGGGGATATGATAGAGGTCTATAGAATCATGACTGGTGTGGAGAATAAATAAGTGTTATTTACTCCTTCTCATGACACAAGAACTAGGGGTCATCAAATGAAATTAATATGCAGCAGGTTTAAAACAAACAAAAGGAAGTATTTTTTCACACAACGCATAGTCAACCTGTGGAACTCCTTGCGAGAGGATGATGTGACTGTCAAGACTAACAGGGTTCAAAAAAGAACTAAATAAATTCATGGAGGATAGGTCCATCAAGGGCTATTAGCCAGAATGAGCAGGGATAGTGTCCTTTGCCTCTGTTTGCCAGAAGCTGGGAGTGGGTGACAGGGAATGGATCACTTGATGATTACGTGTTCTGTTCATTATCGCTGGGACACCTGGCATTGGCCACTGTTGAAAGACAGGATACTGGGCTAGATGGACCTTTGGTCTGACCCAGTATGGCCGTTCTTATATTGTGACCCAGTATGGCCATTCTGATATTCTTATGCATTCAAGAAAAACTGTCAGTGTAATATGGAAACCACCACTCCAAGGTCACTTGGTCTAGATAGGAAAAGCCATCTGAGAAAAGAGAGATCTGGCTGAACAAAGCTCAATACTTTTGTAATTATATTAAATACACCATTTGCCTTCAAATTTAATTTGAAGCAATAGAAATGAATTCCAGTCATTTCAATTTAATAGGTCCTTTGTAGAAGGTGGGAGGCAGGATCCATCTTTTAAGTGTGGACGCCTAAAACAAAGTAGACTATATATCTCCTCCACCTAACCCTGGACGTGGGAGAAGACTTCTGTCAAAAGAAAGGAAATAGCATTGGCTAAGACTGGATAATCAACATGCAGAATTTGGCGATGGCCATCTAGCAGATCTCAGTACTGGAGACTTGACACACTGCCCTGACACAGTCAGTGCTCCTAGGAACTGGACTTTGATGCTTAAACAGGAGAGGATAATTTCTTGAATTTATTCATGGAACGAATGCTATGACAGTTGTGAATACTACCTACTGACTCTTATTAGAGAAAGCTTCCAACTTCAGATAAAATAACTAAATCGGAGACATCAGCCATCTGCGGGAGGATTACTGTCATTGATAGTACGTATAATCATACCTTCTGAAGAGCTCCAATCAGGATAGTATTCTAAGGAGCAGAATGAGGTTACAGGGTCTTACTCTATGACCTGTGGAGCTGGAATAAGATTGATGCCCTAAGGAAACAATGTTGGAATTTATATAAAACTTTCTTTTCTTGAACAAGCTGAAAAATATACTACAGGGACCTCACTTTTCTACTTAGACACACTTATATCTCCAAAATAAAGCCCTCTTGGAGGAACTAAAGGCTATGTTTCACTGATTTAACATGCTAGTTGAACTATGGACTTTGCACCAGCCAGTAGAATAAGCTCTATTTGTTGAGTTTTCTGTCAGGGTTCATGAGAGCAATGATTACTTCATACAAGTATTCATTTTAAACCTATCTGGTCCTGGATGGAAGACTGGTCTTGCAACAAACCTTCTCTGTAAAAGAGAGACATCTGAAGATCTGATGCTTGGTTAATCAGGCCTCAGAGCCATAGCCTCTTCAGCCAGAATAGCCTAAACAGTATTGCTGCCATTCACATCCTTATCTTTAGTATTGTCCTGGGGAACAATGAAAAAAAACAATGAATACAAAGCAGGGACTTTGCCCAGTCTTGAAAAATGTCAGTCACCACCTCACAGCCCAGGTCCTGACAAGGAGGCTGCTTTTGTCACAGCCACATTTAAAGTCTCACTGCCAACTTGGTGCATCCTTCGAGAGTTCAGGGCTCGCTTCTGCTTGTTGGGCCCAAGGCTTCAATACACGAATCCACCGTCTCTCTGTAGGATTTATTCTGATAATCTGATGGGTCGTCATCTATTAAATCATCTGACAACAATGGCTGCAGAGGCTGTAGGGCATTTTCTCTACTGTTTGCAGCTACAAAGAGGTCGATCATTAGATAGGAAATTTTGCTCCACCTAGCACATGAGAATCTCTCTCTCTCTCGGTGTCTCAGGTAGGGCTGATCATGTTCTTCCCAGTTATTACAAAAACCCTACGACAGTCTGGACAGTCATGACCAGAACAGGTCTGTTATCAATTGAAGGAGCAGTTTTCAGAGACCTCAATGTATCATTGTACTCTAGCTGGCAGATGCTGTACTCTCTGGTACCCATTCCCTGAACTTAATCTGGAAGACCCCTTTAAAAAAAAATATCTAATTGCCTGCATTCACCAGGCATAGGACCTGAGAATATACAAGTGGAACTAGATCTCTGCCAAAGGATGAGATGGGCGAGATGGAGAGGGAATAACCAAAACTGCTGCTGGATATGTATTCATATGAATTCTAGGTCACTGCAGCATGCCTGAGAGGGAGCAGAAATCTCAACAGGCTCCAAGGAGAACTGGATGTATGTTTGTTACACCATTTGGTTTCCATTATGGCTATCATGGATAAAGAGGGAATTTTTTGTAATATTTTTATGAATCCTATGTGTGCCGCAGTTTCCCCGATACTTTGCATTGCTATCCAACAGGGGCATTAAGTTTGCTCTCAGAGCAAACTAAGACAAAGGTACTCATGTCACCTCCCTGTCTGGTGGGAATGAATGGAGCCAAAAAGGAACTGTCTGGGAAAAAAAAAAAAAAACAGATGAACAAGGAGTTTAGAGACGCAATGCAAGTACCAATGATTCATGGACTGGTGCACTCAGAAGGGAAGCTGAGCAGGGATCTCAGCTCAACAACAAAGGACAGAGGGTTGAGAATAAGAGCTGGCATCTGGAAGAGGCTGGGAGCTCGCTCTCCTGAAAAAAGACTAAGGAAGAAGTCAGGGGAGAGAGCCTGAAAATGGAGTTCACTACAGCTTGGCTGGTGAACTGCTCTGGACAGACCAGAATGGACTATGTTTTAACCTTTATTTCTCTATGCTAACCTCAGAACTTCCAACATTATCTTCCAGTTGGCTAATAAACCCCACTGTTTTGAAAATGGTGCTTGAGTATCACTGCAAATACTGGGTGAGGTGCGTTAGCCCCTGAAGAGTATACATGTCTCTAATCAGGAGTCTCTCCCCTGTGGCTCACTGAGAACTCACGGTATGAAGCTGGAGTGCTGAAGCCACAGAGGTTCAGTCTTAGGAGACTGTGAGGCCTCGTGGTCTACCCTGAAGGAAGAGTGGGACCCTTTGGGGGCTCGGCACAGCAAAGGGGTTTTTCCAAGAGACCATTCCAAAGCTAGGGGATTGCACAGATCCTGTAAATCAATGACACCATCTTCAGTTAACATTCTTCTGAGATGAGACCTTGTACCTCATAATATTCATCCTCAGACCAGGCTTCTCTGGCACCATTTGTCTGTGTTTGTCCTGAATCCAAGACACTCCACTAACTGTAGAATTGTGTGTTTGCTTCATCTTTCTCTTTGTACAGAACTTTGATCAGAAAAACTGACTAGGAAGAAAAGGAGTCCTTGTGGCACCTTAGAGAGAGTGAGCTGTAGCTCACGAAAGCTTATGTTCAAATAAATTGGTTAGTCTCTAAGGTGCCACAAGTACTCCTTTTCTTTTTGCAAATACAGACTAACATGGCTGTTACTCTGAAACCTGACTGGGAAGAGAGACATGAATTTCCTTCTTTCCTAAAGCTAATATTATTGCTCCCATGTTCTAAGAGACTCTCTCCCGGAAGCACACAAGATCAAACAGCAATGAGGGAAGCTGGAAAAAGAAAAATAATGCCATCCATCTGCAAAACGTAAGAACTGTCTAAAGAGGGTAAAATGGGAACGCTTTTAAGGCAAGCCTCCTCTAGGAGCTTTTTAGATATTTCAGACAGGGCCCTGCTTTGCTTGTCCCCAATCCTTCCAGGTTAACAATAGGAAGGGAAGCAGATTGTACTGTTCTGATCTGAAGTAGATGATGGATGATTTCGTTCTGAGACTGGGAGTAGGACAAAGCTGTTCCTGAAATTCTTTTACAACTCCATAGCATACCCCCTCTGGACAATTTTAGTGACCTCATTTGATCTAAGCTATAAGTCAGCTATAGGGTGAAACAATACTTGCCTGTGAAGGGCCTCTGGAGTGGCCTTCTCATTATTTCAGGTAAAAATCTCCCCCAGTTAGACATGCTGAATCCCTGACCAGCAAAAATAGACAGATTATTCTTTGATAGTGATACCAGAGTAAGTTTTGACTTGTAGATGCTGAAGAACCTTCTGGTGTTATTAGAAAAAAATGAAGGCTAGGGGGACAGTGTGGTAGAAAGACAGAACTGGTGGACCGCCATTGCTGCCTGCCAGTTCTTCCACACCTGGGCTGCTGTCCCTCATCACTCCACTGCCATCTGCTGAAGGGAGAAGGTGGAGGGGAGGCCTGGGAACCAGCAACTGAACCTGGAAACAACCTGGACATTAGGGCATGGTGACGCTCAGCAGTAGTTGGGGACACCAGTCTTGATACTTTCCCAATCTTTTATATGTGGCAAGAAAACCCCCTCTCTCTCTCACACACACACACCCCCACACCCACCCACCCACCCACACACCCCACCCTAGGGTTATATAGCTATAGCTTGTTTAGGGCAGCTACAGATCTAAGCACAGTTTCACAGTATTCAGTACACTCTTCAGAGAGAATATTTTATTTTATTATTTGATTCTCTAACCTAGACTACTAGCCTTCCTCCCTTAAGAGAGGAAGAATACCCTTCATGGGGGTTTAATGTATGCACACCTAGAGGAATCAGCCTATATCTACAGCCCTGTGCACATACAAAATTTGTATCCACATCTGATCCGCAAAAATGATCCGCAGCTATAAAGTGGATATCCATGGATTTGCAAGGCTGTACATGTCTCCTGGCTTGGTGTTTTCTGCATTGATCTGCCCTTCTGCACTCTGAAGATGAGCAGACAGTGCTGATTTTATATATTCATATATTTCCCTTTCAGGAATCTACTTCCATAATCCTCTTCAAAGGGAGGAGAAAAATTGAGCTCAGACTGCTCTGAAAATATTTCCTATGATTAGGGATCTCTCTGTCCTCAAAGAGACTGCACTTGTTAGTCTTCCGTACCCCATACAGGTCTCTCAAGAAAGGTACTGGCCTGGGGCTCATGGATGCTTTTCCCAGAAGCTCTTCCCCTTTCTATTATTGCATGAGATCCACATGGATCAAATAAGTCTCAGCCTGGGATATAAGTAAGGATCCTAGAGGGCAGGGACTGTTATACAGGTGGCAGCCAGGAAAAAGACCAGAGCTCAAAGGCCCTTTACCACACTCTCTGGTGTTGGCAGTAACTGTGCTGTGTCCAATTCCTTCCTTCCACAACTCTCAGCTTCATTGCCATCATGGAGATAGGAGGCCTTTCTGCCCCGGAGCCAGCTCTTTAACATTCCTGCCTGCCACCTCTCCTGCCCACAGAAAGGGGATCAAGGCAAACCTGCCCAGACTGGGCTGTGAGGGAAAATGCATTCTATGCTTGTTGGCAAGCACCCAACAAGACATTCAAGCAGGAGACTGACCTTTCATTTTGCCTTTGGCTGTTCCTAGCCTAGCTTGGTCCCTGAAGCCTGTAGGGGCAGCAGTTGCTGCGACCACCACCAAACAGGAAGCAGAGCTGAGGGAACAAACTCCTCCAAAATCCAATGCAGCCCTGGAACACAACTAGGAATTAGATAAAATATTGAGCCCAATTTTTAGTCTGAAAATTTTGAAATTTTCCTCAGAAGAGCTCTGGAGCAGGGAGGGCTTGGGGCAGGGGGACTGCTGGCCATTGGGGAGGCAGAGAAAATTAGAGAACTTCAGAAGATGGCAGTGAGGTAATTCCCCAGTGACTGACAGGTCTAATTGTGCACCCCCGCTGCAAGCAGGCCGCCGAAATACTCATAACAACAGATCTAAAAAAGAAAAGGAGTACTTGTGGCACCTTAGAGACTAACAAATTTATTAGAGCATAAGCTTTCGTGAGCTACAGCTCACTTCATTGGATGCAACATAGCAGATCTGTTGACCTTAGCACAAAGAAGAGCTTACAAGTTAACACCCATATTTTTGGCAGTGTCAAAGATGTTATAGTTGATATTTTATTAGTTTTCAATTAATTTATGTTTCCTTTCTGCTTGTGCCCCAGAGAGATGGGCTGGCATGTCTTCTAGGACTAAACATTGGAAGGCCCACATACAAAAAGAAATTAACCCTGACTGACCCTGAATAGTGTTCAAGACATTGCAGCCAGTGGGTGTATTGGAAAACTACTTTAGAGCTAAGGTAAAAAGCGAGAAGGGAAACTGGGACTGGTGGGTAGTAGGTACCTGAGTGAAACTATTCATTCTAAAGGTCTAAATTCTCTCGCCCATCTGCCTCTGCACAGAAGACCACAAAACACTAACATCCTAAATTTTAAAGGTCTGAGCATCTGCAGCTCCCATTGACTTCAACAGGAGATGAGGTTACTGTGCTCTTTTGAGTCTGTGCTATTTGCTTATAGCCTGACTGATACAACCAAGTGCAAGGAAACTTCCCTGGCACTCTGGACAGCCAACATGAACTGGGAGTGTGTGAGCGAAAAAATCAGTCCACAGCAGAGCCGTACTTCACTCATGACCTGTGTGGACAAATGAGAAGCAGTGAGATTTTTGTATTGTCAGCCTGATATAGGCTATGAGTGAAAGAGTTAGAGAAGAAAAGACAGGGATGGGAAAGAGAGCCATAGCTGATTTTCCCTGCTGACACTCCGTCCTTCACTCCTAGGAAATACTATGGGAATATTATATCAGTGCACCCCAATGCTCAACAAGCAGCAGGTATATTTGAATTTTTTGTGCTTTCTAAGCGCTTTACAGATGCTAATTGCCCCAAGATACATTGTGACAACATATGAAAATGCCAGCCTTCAGAATGAATTTCCTTCCTTTGGGCAACTGTGTCACTCTTACTAACAATTTAGTGAGAAGTGAATAAAACTGCCCAAGTAAGAAACTGCTATGTTATGCAGATGTAGTCTGTCAGATGATAAAAGTTTACATTAGTAAACTTTCCTTGAGTTGCAGCGTGATGGACTCTGCCAAAGCAGCTTCATCAGAAGTACAAGAATAAACCCTTGCCGGGATTAGGGAATGTAAAGGTGGGGATTAATGGTCTTGGCTGGCCCTCAAAAAAAAGAAGAAAAAAGAAGTCACACGAAAAATGAGTTCATAGATAAAGAAAGCCCCTTACAAAGTAAGTACCTAGCTGCACATATGCCTAAGAGCTTTGAAATGTGGTGCCTGGGGGGAAAAAATGACTGGTATGTAATCGCCAAAGTCATAAATGTCTTTCTTTTCTTTAGGTAAAAGGCCCATCTTCTGCAAAGCCCTTTGCGTTTTAGCTGTTGAACGCCTGATTCACAAACTCTTCTATTCCAGCTCTTCAAAGAAGATCAGCAAAGAAATCAGAACTGAAGACTGGCTTTCAAATTCTCATTTCACGGGAAGTTGTCTGGATATTACACACTGCAAAAAGGCAGCATTAATAAGGAATGTATTTCAGAGTAACAGCCGTGTTAGTCTGTATTTGCAAAAAGAAAAGGAGTACTTGTGGCACCTTAGAGACTAACCAATTTATTTGAGCATAAACTTTCGTGAGCTCGAAAGCTTATGCTCAGATAAATTGGTTAGTCTCTAAGGTGCCACAAGTACTCCTTTTCTTTAAGGAATTTATATCATTAATGACCTTTTTATGACTGGGGGGGGGAGGTCTCGGGTTTTAACCTGGAAAGGGCAGGAGACAGAGGGGAGGAGGGCAAGGAAAAGGGGGTGCTTGTTTCTAAAGCCTCTAGCTGAAAATAAAGCACTCTTTCTATGCTACATATCAACTGCTAAGTCACACAGACCAAACAGGCAAGGAAAGCAGCTGTTCCTGTCAGCTGCTTTCCTTTAATAGTACATGTATCAAAAAGGAAAGCAGCTTTCATTGAACTAAAAACAAAGACAGAGAATAATGCATTAGTCAAAAGCCATGTCTGTAAAGGAGACGCATCTTAATATATTACTGCACTTCCAGTTAAAGTTTCTGCTTTCATCAGCAACCCTAAACCCCCATGCTTATCTTTATGCCTTAACCCAGAGAAGACTACTACAGGGTGCATGGGTACTTTGGAAAGGGGAAAGTTTAGTTACAAAACTTACCTTAGTCTTTTTCTGGCAACATTTCTGCTCAGCTGATATTATGCTAATGTTCTCAACTCTCCCACTTTATCACAAGTCTTGCAATATTTGGTGCTTCTCCTAAAGCCCCAGCTCCTTGAGTCAAGAGATTACTTCAGAAGCTCAGCTTTCATTTTTATAAATATAGTAAGTTTCTAGCTTCCTTGGTTCTGGAGAAAACTTGGATATATAAACACTACAGTCTCAAATTAAAAAACAAATAGAAAGAAACACAATGTCTCATGGATTTTTAAGCAAATCATGATTGGGGGGGGGGGGGAAGAGAGACCCTACAACTATTTTTGAACGGGGGCTGGTAATACAGCTTCTTATAAATTAAGGAATTTACGACATTTAAACTTGTTTTTTTAAAGTTAAAACCTTTTTCAGGGTGCAGAAAAAATTCAAATCTGTCTGCAGTGATCTAGCAGGAGTGAGTGGGATTGTTATTCTGTGGCTCTGATCTTTCATTTTAAAGAGGTATAATAAGGAAGTGGTGGATATTACCCCCAAAGACTCTGCTGCCAACCCCCAGATGGTCTGTTTTGTAGCCTCTCCTGTTCAGCACGTAGACTGAAATGGCTGTAGTTAAGGATCTATGGGATCTACTGGAACCTGGACTGTCACTCTTCAGACAGGCCCCCTGAATTTTGCGGCAATACAGTATTCCAGACAAGAAATTCTGCAGCATCTTCATTTAACATTTTTAAATGATGATTTTCATAGACTTAAGTAAAAAAATAAAATCAGCATGGTTGCCCATGTTTTGAAAAATTTCATTTTATGTTGCACCCACATTGTCCGATTTCATCATGCTGCAGGTATTTGTAATGATAAACCACAGAAATGGTCAGTGGGAAAGGCTGGATGTTTGGCAACTGGGTAGAGGCAGTCAAGGCTTTTGTCTATACACAAAAGTTGCATTGTTTTAAATGTATCAGCATAAAGCACCATGCAGGTTGGGGGACCCGATCACCAGCCAGTGACAAACAATTGGCCACGCCAAGTTCAGTTTGTAGTCCTTACCTCAGGGTTCTGTTTACTTAATACAGATTATGGGGGCCTCTCTGGCCTCCACTAACTTAATGGTCTGGACCTTTCTCAGCCGGGGTGGGTGGGAGAGACGGGACGGTCCACAGGGCTTGCCCTTACACTAGCAACCTTCTGCTACAGCCACAGGAGAGTATACTCCCAGCCCTCCCTGGTCTCAGTCTCCGTTATGGAGCTGGGCCTTCCTTTATATCCCCTAGTAGGGAATCAGATCCAATCCCTAGATCTTGTCCAGATGAGTCAGATGATGCCCAGAACCTGCCTTTTGGTCTCCTCTCCAGAACAGGGCTGCCTGCTCTTCTGCCCTCCTGTTCCTTAAAGGGGCAGATTGCCTTGTTATACACCTTTAAACAATATAACCGCATCAATATAACTTTGGGGGATTGCATCAATATAACTTAGTAAAAAGCACACCACTGGCCAAAACAGACAGACATTACAAAAAACCTGTAGATTAGGGCATGAAGGATAGTTTGAGACAGACACACAGCTAGAGGCACAAGTAGCAGCAGCCATCACATTCAACAAGTCCTGCCTTGACTGTGGCCTACATCAAAGTTCTCGACCTTGGGGTCGACTAGATGCCAGGGGTTCATGACCACCCTGTCCCTCTCATATGGCTAAATGTGGGGCCAAGGGGAAGGTTGAGAATCACCAGTCTACATGTATCACATGAAGACAATTTTAAAGCATCAGCTAGTGCAGAATGTGGTGGCCTTTCTGCTAAGCAAAGTGATTTAGAGCAAGCATATTACACAACTGGTTGGCAAAATGCAATAACTTCATCTGCTTCCAAGTGCTTATTCAATATGCTGGCTCCAATGTAAGGAGCTCTATGTGATTTCCAGCCTGGCTACCATAAAGACCACTTCTCTTCCTATGCAGTTTTGAGTCAGCGAAGACATAGCTGCCAAGTGCCTATCAGGTACTTTTGGACTGGAGGCAGGATATTTCCAGAGGATTTGCATCTGTAAAACTTGTTCCTTCTAGAGCTTGGGTCAGGACAGTTTTCTGATCTTCAGAGCATGGCCCAAGTAACATTTCTACAGAAGCTTCTCTGATTTTGGACTATCAATGTGTAATCACAGGTGAGTTGGACGGCACAAAAAGACAGCCTGTTTGCCCCATATATTGCAAGTAAATTAATGTTTAATTTATGTCTTTCAACTTGATGCCAGATGAATAATTAAATAAAAATTAACTACTAGAAACACCCCATGCTGATGGCCACTGCTGCTTGCATTGTTTGTCAGAGAAAACTATTTACATTTAGGCACAAATATCCTAATTTAAAAATGCAGAGACAGCTGGACCCGTCTATTTGTTCTTGTAAGAAGTGTTTAAAACCATGCAGCTTGAAACATTTCAGGAGCTGTTAGGCACCTCTGGAGGCTGTGAGTAGAACAAGTCTCTCTCCAGTCACAACTGCTCTGAAAAATGTCTTCCCAAGAAAGCTGGGAATAAAACATTCTCTTTGTGACCAAAAAAAAGGGGGCACCACCCTTCCACAACATTACTGCTTCAGCACAGACGGGAAGTGTGAGCAATGGTTTAGCTTCAGAGTCAGATGAAGTAGAAATAAGAGTCCACTGGGGCATCCTGAAACTATCAAGGATTATAAAGCTATCACCTAAAACTCCCACAGTATGAAAATCCTCTTCTCACATCAGCACCTATAGGTTGGAAAGAAAGCTTACCCATGTGTTCCCTTTCCAATATCAACAAGTAAAATTAGGACCGCAAAGCAAAGCAGACCAAATTTCTCCCCCAGCAAGGGGCTCGCTCACAAATTAAGATTTACCTCAGCCTCCACTGCTGTGTATTCCAGAGTCTGTGTCATATCCAGACCCACACCTGAGGTCACACAAGCAAGCATCTGTGCCGTACTCACTGACACAGGCAACCCTGTTAGAGACTGAGGTGGTGCCTCCTTTCATAACCCGGCTCATCTGTTCCTTGCATCAGAAAAGGGCATTCTGAATGCACTTTCAGCTTGAGAAAGCACTAAACTGAACACTAAGTAAACTGAAAGAAAACATGCCAGCTGTAAAATAGTCAAGGTCTTCTGTTCTAGCCTGGGACTTCTAGTTTAATCCCTCAGACCAGTAAGTAAAGACATCTGAATATAACAAACTACTGCATCTACTCGCCAGCAGTGTGCTGATTTAATTCTGTCTCTAGCAGGAGAATACGCTTGAAGTGGTCACATGACATTTATTCTTAAAGAGGATCCTGAGGATTTTTGCTTGAGCTAAATCCTGCCATGTGGCTGGCCAAATGCCACAAAGCCTTGGTAGACCTCATCAGTTCTGAAAAGGGAGCAGCAATGTTAGGTGCAGAACCACTAGCCAGTTATGACAGAAAGTGGTGGGTCATGCAAGAAGTAAAGAAATAGCCTCCAGAAAACACTACTGCTCCCTCAAAGCGCTAGTGCCGCACTAAGCTCACGGCAGCCTCTTGAACTACCTTGGCAGCCACTTGCTGCTACCCCACCCATTTGGTCAGTCAAAAGGTTGGGCTAGTTGAAAGGCATGTAAGAGGTGGGGGAGAGAAAACACTGAATACTTTAAAGTAACAGAATCTTCCAGAACAGTTCCCATGCTGCACCTAGAAATCTGGAATCAGAACAGCGCTCTGGCAGCACAGGCCTGCATTAAATTTTGCATTGTCTTGCCCTGTCAGGAGGGGTTAACTCACTCCAGTCTAGTATAGGTGTAACCCACACACCTCCTGGGCATGGTGCTCTGTCCCATCTAAGGGCACGGAGACCACTTGGAAAGAAAGCAATGAGTCTGCTCTAAACCCTTAGCTAAGGGCCATTTGGATTTTAGCTCATGCATTTAGCTCCAGAGGCCCAAATTTAATCCCACCTGCCAACGACCTATTTTTGGTTGCTTTAGAGGTAAAATCTTTTACAGGTAAATTCCTGCCTGCTTGGAACAAGCCCAATATTAGACACTGTTACCATCCAATAGGAATAATATTAGATACACCCAACTACTCATCTAATTCTGTATAAAAATTTGCTGTAAGCTTGTCTCTCAGGGAAATATACTAAAAATCAGCAGACACACTCAAGAGAAGAATGAATAACTAACATGAAAAGAATTTGCATAGAGCACCACATCAAGAGGCTGCATGCAGGTTTCAAGGAAGTGCAAGTGGAAAAAGACAGTGACCTTTTCCGTAATTGGTGTTCTTCGAGATGTGTTCATAGAATCATAGAATATCAGGGTTGCTCATGTCCATTCCATATTAGGTGTGGGCACTTGCCACATGCGCTGGTGCCAGAAGTTTTTCCTTCGGCAGTATCCGTTGGGGACCAGCTCTGGCACCCCCTGAAGTGGTGCCCACATGGTGCGGTATAAGGGGCCCGGCCAGCTCCCCCCACCCTCAGTTCCTTCCTGTCAGAAACTCCAACAGTGGGGAAGGTGAGCGGGTCATGGTATGGACATGAGCAACACATCTTGAAGAACACCAGTTATGGAAAATGTAACTGTCTTTTCTTCTTGCTCATGTCCATTCCATATTAGGTGACTCCAAATCAGTACCCCTGGAAGTGGGTAGGAGTTCGTGAACGTATAGATTGCTACACAGCTCTGCTGAACCCAGCGTCATCCCTGGCCTGCTGAGGGATGGCATAATGAGCGGTAAACATGTGGACAGAGGATCACATTGTGGCTCTACAGATGTCCTGGATAGGGATGTGTGCCAGGAAGGCCGCTGAAGATGCCTGAGCTCTCGTCGAGTGGGCTCTGACAACCACCAGCAGCGGAACCCCACCTGGTCATAACAGGTCCTTATGCATGAGGTGATCCAAATGGAAATCCTCTGCGAGGTCACTGGATGACCCTTCATCCTATCTGCTGAAGAGATGAAGAGTTGAGTCACTTTACGGAAAGGCTCGGTACATTCTAAGTAAAAAGCCAAGGCCCTCCGGATGTCCAGGGCATGAAGACATCTCTCTTCACTAGTTTTCTGTGGTTTGGGACAGAACACTGGGAGGAAATAGTCCTGGTTCATATTGAAGGAGGACACCACCTTCGGCAGGAAGGCTGGGTCGGGCAGCAGCTGAACCTTGTCTTTGTAGAAGACTGTACGGTGGTTCTGAGGTCAAGGCTTTAATTTCAGAGACCCATCTCGCTGACGTCACCACCACCAGGAACGCAACCTTCCATGACAGATGAGAAAGGGAGCAGGAACCCAGCAGTTCAAAGGGCGGGCCAGTGAGCCTAGAGAGGACCAAGTTAAGATCCCATTGCAGGATGGGAGCCCACGCCTGCGGGAAGAGTCTTTCCAGCCCTGTGATAAATGAAGGGGGGGGAGGGGAGCTCCCTTTTATGGGCACCCAGCCAGCCAGCTAGCTATAAAACCCCTGTTAGTAGCTGCTCTCTACTCGCTTTACCTGTAAAGCGTCCATAGGTACAAGGAAGGGAGTGGGCACTTGACCAAAAGAGCCAATGAGAAGGGTAGAACTTTTTAATATTGGAAAAGAACTTCCCCCTTTGTCTGAGTTGTTCTCCCGGAGAGCAGAGACAGGGCTGGAACTATGCTGTAAAAAGCTTTGGGCCAGGTATGAAAAATCACCAAATAATACCTAGAAACTACTCATTTGAAACCCCAGATATGTAATTAGATCAGGAAATGTCTAGGAAGACGCAATTAGGTTTCTCTCTCATTTCTTTATGGCTTGTGGACTCCTCTGCGCTAACCCCAGGTGCTTTTGTTTTGCTTGTAACGTTTAAGCTGGACCTCAAGAGAACTATCTTGATGCTTAATCCTTGTAATTTTTTAAAAATCTAGCAAAAACCCTATATTCCAAATGTATTTTCTTTTTGTTTTTAATAAAATTTACCTTTTTTTAAGAACAAGATTGGATTTTTGTGTCGTGAGAGGTTTGTGCGTATGTTGCTTAATTAGCTGGTGGCAACAGCTGATTTCCTTTGTTTTCTTTCTCAGCTCTTCCCCGGGGGGGGGGATTGAGGGTACCCCATGGGAAGAAATTCCCAAGTGCGCCTTCCTGGGTTCTCAAAGGGGTTTTTGCACTTGGGTGGAGGCAGCATCTACCCATCCAAGGTCAGAAAAAAGCTGAAACCTTGGGAGTTTAATACAAGCCTGGAGTGGCCAGTATTAATTTTTAGAATCCTTGCGGGCCCCCACCTTCTGCACTCAAAATGCCAGAGTGAGGAATCAGCCTTGACAGCCCTTTCAAGAATCCGACTGTCATGTCATGGAAGTCCTTGGATCAGCGGGTGAAAAGCAGAGATGGCCACAAGATGCACTCTAATGGAAGTGTGTGCCAGGCCCTGGTTCCTCAAATGGAGCAAGTAGTCCAGGACAGTCTGTATGGAGGGACATCCTGTTCGGGCGCCTAGCGGGAAAACCTCGTCCACTTGGCCAGGTAAGTCAGTCTAGTTGAGGGCTTCCTACTTTCCAGGAGGACCTGTTGGACTCCCTCTGAACAGGTCTGCTCCTCTGGGTTCAGCCACACAGCATCCATGCCAAGAACTGGAGGGACCCGAGGTTGGGGTGTAAGAGCTAACCGTGGTCCTGCAACAGTAGGTCTGATCGGTTGGGGAAGGGCCGCTGACAGGCTCATGAGTGTGCCGAACCAATGCTGGCGAGGCCACTTCAGGGCGATCATGATAACCTGCGCCTGGTGTCTCAAGCTTTGCCAGGGCCCTGCTGAGGAATGGAATCAGAGGGAACGCGTCCATCAGGCTCCCTGACAGGAAGGCAGGCATCGGAGAGGGAGCTCTTGCTCAGAGCCTGTCGAGAACAAAGCCAGTGGCATTTCCTGTTCTGTCTGGTAGCAAACAGGTCCATTTGGGGAGTTCCCCACCTTAGGAAGGTCATGCAGACTACCTCTGACTGGAGCGACCACTCATGGTAAGAGGAGAAGACCCTGCTGAGCAGATCTTCCAGCGTATTCCGGACACCGCGAAGGTGACAAGCTTCCAGGTAGATTTCGTGGCTGATTCAGAAGTCCCACAGATGGAACGCCTTCTGACAGAGAGCCAACGAGCGCGCTCCCCCTTGCCTGTTGATGTAGAACATCGAGGCTATGTCGTCCATCAGGACTCGTACCACCTTGCCCGACAGGTGGGACAAAACGACTCCACACGCCAGCCAGACTACTCGGAGCTCTTTGATGTTTATGTGCAACTGCGCCTCGCCTGGGGACTACATCCCCTGTGTCTGGGAGGTTGCCGAAATGTGCTCCCCAGCCGAGCTCCGAGGTGTCCGACACCAACTCGATGGAGTGAAGAGGGTTGTCGAACGGAACCCCTTCTAGGACTGTCCTCCGGTTGGTCCACTATCTCAGCAAGAAGAAAAGGAATACTTGTGGCACCTCAGACTAAAATTTATTTTAGCATAAGCTTTCGTGAGCTACAGCCAATGAAGTGAGCTGTAGCTCACGAAAGCTTATGCTCAAATAAATTTGTTAGTCTCTAAGGTGCCACAAGTACTCCTTTTCTTTTTGCGGATACAGAATAACACGGCTGCTACTCTGAAACCTGTCATTATCTCAGCAAGGTAAGTATCACCTGGGGAATGGTAACAATATTCTCTAGGGGGTCTCGGGACTGGGAATAGACTGTTGCCAGCCATTACTGCAGAGGTCGCATCTGAAGCCTGGCATGGCAGACCACGAAAGTGCATGCTGCCATGTGGCCCAGCAGGCAGACAGACAGACCCTGGCTGTAGTCAGAGGGAACGCAAGACTTCCGTGATGAAGTTCACCATCGTGTGGAACCTTTCCAGTGGCAGGAATGCTCTGGCACAGGTAGAGTCAAGGACCACTCCGATGAACTCTACTCTCTCCACTGGCACCAACATTGACTTTTTGTCATTCACCAGTAGGCCCAGAGAGCAGCACATAGCTTGAAGCACCATGACATCCCTTCAGACTTGAGACCTAGAGCCGCCCTTGACAAGCAGTCGTCGAGGTACGAGTAGATTTGGATACCCCAGCACCTGACGTAAGCCACTATCACTGACATGCACTTGGTAAACATTTTCCGAGCTGCCGCCAGGCTGAACGGGAGGACTGTAAACTGGCAGTGGTGGGGCTGCACCATAAACCGGAGAAAGCGTCTGTGTCCTTGAAAGATCTCTATGTGGAAGTCTGAGTCCTTCAAGTCCTTCCAGTCTCCCGGATCCAGGGAGTGAATAATAGAAGTCAGAGAGACCATGCGGACCTTTAGCTTCTGTAGGTACTTGTTGAAGTCTCGGAGGTCCGTAGACCGCCCTTGGCCTTTGGGATTAAAAGGTACCAGGAATAGAACCCTTTGTTCCTGTACTCGAGAGGAACTTCTTCCACTGCACCCAGCTCTAGTAACACCTTTACCTCCTGCGCGAGTAGACTCATGAGAGGGGTCCCTGAAGAGGGATGGGAAAGGTGGGTAGGAAAGGAAAGTAGAAAGGAACTGGAGGGTATAACCCCGTTCCACTATGCTGAGGACCTAGTGGTCCGAAGTTATAGCGGTCCATGCCGGGAGGAAAAGGGGAAGGCGGTCAGAGAAACTGGGAAAGATGGATGCAGGGAACAGTCTGGTAGTTTGCCCTCGGGCGCACCCTCAAAAAGATTGTTTGGCACCCTGCTTATTACGGGTCGAGCCCAACTGAGCAGAGGGTGGAGGCGGGTGTCTCGGGAGCGCTTGTAACCCTTGGCTAGTTTACGGGGCTGGTCCTACCAAGGCTGGCTTCCCTGGCCCTGAGGCTACTGCGGTTTGAACCGCTTACGTGCCAGGGCTGGGACGTAAAGACCCAGGGTTTTCAGGGTGGTGCGGGAGTCCTTGAGGCCATGCAACTTGCTGTCTGTTTGCTCCGCAAATACAGCCCCGCCATCGAAGGGCAGGTCCTGCAATTACTGCTGAGTCTCAGGGGACAACCCAGATAGGAGCAGCCAAGAGGCTTGTTGCATGGAGACAGCAGAAGCCATTGTGCGGTCAGCAGCATCTGATGCTGCCTGGAGGGCCACCCTGGCCGCAGTCGTGCCCTGATAAAGGATGACTCGGAACTCCTTGGAAGCCTCGGGGAGCAACCCTTCAAACTTGGCCATGGCTTGCGACATATTAAAGACAAATCAGCCAAGGAGGGCTTGGTGGTTGGCCACTCTCAGCTGAAGGATGAAAGACAAATAAACCTTACGTCCAAAGAGATCCAGCCTCCTTGAGTCTTTATTTTTTGGGGGTGGCACCGGGTTGTCCCTGCCTCTCCTTGTGGTAACCACCTCTACCACAAGGGAATTAGGAGCTGGGTGGGACTATAAGTACTCAAGTTCTTTGGTTGGCACAAAGTACTTGTGTTCGGCCCTTTTAGAGATAGGGGGCAGAGAAGAGGGGGTCTGTCACAAGGCATTAGTGATTTTAGAAACCCATTCATGAAAGGGTAGAGCCACCCTGGCAGGAGCCAAGGAGTAAAGGACAAAGAGAGGCCAAGGGCTCTTCCAATTCCTCTGCCTGAAGCCCCAGGTTAGAAGCCTTGTGCTTCTTCAAAAGTTCCTGGTGCACTTTGGCGTCATCTTGAGAAACTGGGCATGATATCATCCTTGTCAGACGAGGCTGCCGGTGCCGCAAGAACCTCCACATCCATTGGCAGTCCAGCAGCTTGCTCTCTTGAATCCTCCTGGACCTGCGGGGTCTTACCCCCCAAAGCCTTGGGCACCGGAGAGGGATGGGATAACTGAGGCCACTGGCCTCTCTGAGGCTCCCAATACCGATTGAGCAGCCTGGGAAGGGTGAACCCAGAAGGGTTCCATGGATACCATGGTGCCGGCCACTGAGCCTGGGGCCATGGGACGGGTTTCAGTGCCGATAATGTAGTCGGCACTGCCAGTGCTTGTCCCGCAGTCAGGGAACCTCACTCCGAGATGGGACTACCAGCCAAGTGGCCGGTACCAGGCGACCAGGATCAGGCTGAGCGGTGGCTCTTGTCCAACCAGAGCCGGTCACTGCGTCCCAAAGCCGACCTGTTCGAGCAAGATGAGCGTCTTGGTCGGGATCTCGGGGACTGATGGTATTCGGTGGATCTGCGTCGGATACCCAGCGATCCACGCCTCACGCTACTCAACCAGTACTGGGACATCGAATGGGACCGAGAGCTACTACAGGCCAGTTGCTAGGATGATCATCCTGAGTAGGGCAACCTCCTTCTTGGAGACAGGCGATGACGTCCCAGCCATTGGCAGTCTCTGGAGCCTGATCAGTCCTGGGATCAGTACCAGGCCCCTGGAGACGGTCGGGGACGGTCCCATAGGGTCTGCGCCAATCTACCGGCGAGGTACACCTCAAGTACCTCGACCAGTGCCCCCGCTGTGGGGACCAAAGAGGGCTCCACTGAGCCTGCCTCTCCAGTCCTGAGGTGTGACTGCTTCAGGTGGGCAAACGCTGGCAGGACGTTCCTCTCGATGGGGATCGGTACCGCTGAGGCAGGGACACATGCATAGGTCCCAAAGCAAGTTTTCCCCAAGACCGGGGTAGCGGTACAGCCGGTGTGGGAGGCATCAGGAGCATCAGGATCTCTTGAGCCGCTTGAAGGGCTTCGGGCGTCAACAGCATCTGAAGCTGGCTATAGCCTGCACCGCTATCTGGGGACGCAGGTGAAGCATGGGATGGGCTGCACTGCTTGACGTGAACTGGGGCCCGACTTCCCGAAGAGGGTGTTGAGCTGCCCGGCACGGGTAGTGGCTGACCCCTAGCCCTCTCCTTTCTCTTACAGAAGGTAGGAGAACTTCCCCTCCCAGCCCTTTTTGGCTTCTTCCCCGGAGCCGTGGAGGAGGACTGGTGCCGACTCATGGATAGCGCTGGCGGAGCACTGTGCATGGAGACTCCGGTGCTCGGACCACTGCCCTGGTGCCAGAGTGAGTGCTGACTCCATTAGGAGTGCTTTCAGGTGGATATCGCGCTCCTTCTTCATCCTAGGTTTGAAGGACTTACAGATACGGCACTTGTCACTTATGTGCCCTTTGCGTAAGCACCTTAGGCAGCTGGTATGTGGCTCACTGATGGGCATAGGCCATTTGCAGTGATCGCAGGGCTTAAAGCCTGGGGACCAGGGCATGCCCCATCCCCTGGCTGAGTCCCATTTGGGACTAACGAAAAGTTGAGAACTACTACTCAGGATAACTAAGAAACTACTAACTATATTACAGGTTTTCAGAATTCATAAGAACAGAAAATGAAACCACGCTAGCCGAAGCAGCAGATGTTCCAGCACCATCACTGGTGGCAAAAAGGAACTGAGGGTGGGGGGAGCTGGCGGCACCCCTTATACTGTACCATGTAGGGGGCACCAGAGCCAGTCCCCTAAGAATACTGGTGAGAGAAAAACTTCCGGCATGTGGCGAGCACACACACCTAATATGGAATGGATGTGAGCAAGCACTCAAAGTAGTACAGATATTTGTCTGCAGCATTTTGTCAAAGGCCTGGGAATCATTCCCAGGTGTTGCCAGTCACTGGCTGTGGTCAGGTTGGAGCATGGGACTAGCCTGAAGGTCAAGAGATGACACAGTTTTAGTTCAGAAAAATAGTTCTTCAGACTAGTAGTTCCCTTGTGCTTGTAACCTGTATGGCTTCTTAATTTAGCTAGTCTGATTTTTTTCTTCCAAAGCCAGCTAATGCTAAAGGGGGGAGGGATAGCTCAGTGGTTTGAGCATTGGCCTGCTAAACCCAGGGTTGTGAGTTCAATCCTTGAGGGGGCCATTTAGGGATCTGGGGCAAAAATTGGGGATTGGCCCTGCTTTGAGCAGGGGGTTGGACTAGATGACCTCCTGAGGTCCCTTCCAACTCTGATATTCTATGATCAGTTTCCACCTTCC
Source organism: Chelonia mydas (assembly GCF_015237465.2). Lineage (NCBI taxonomy): Eukaryota > Metazoa > Chordata > Testudines > Cheloniidae > Chelonia > Chelonia mydas. The sequence goes on from NC_057850.1 coordinate 259,202,907, forward strand.
TAAATGCAGGCAGGAAGTCAGTGGAGAGGAGGAAGGGAGTAACTGCTGCACTTCAACCACCATTGTATTTACATTTCCGTTCTCTCAACAACAAATAAATTTAATTGGGACCAAACATGAGGCACTACTTGGAAAACAAAGGTTGAGATTTCTGAAGAGAAAGGAGTGCAAAAGTAGGTTTGGATCCCTTTGCGGTGTTATCAGGTGGGCATTTTGAGAGAATGATTCACTTCCTTGTGGAACTTAAAACTGCAATAGCTAGGGAATTACTGAATCTCAATGGGCAGCCAAGGTATTGTGTGCTCATAGACACAAGCAGTTTCCAGCTGAAAGGAAAAGGATAAGGGACTGGACATACTATTTTATCCAGTACAATGCTAATTGGTTAAGTCATTTTTCTTAAAATAAAGGACTTCCACCCTACTTTAGAAAGGGAGATGAACCATTCCTTCCCATATTCTATCACTGGGGTCGGCAACCTTTCAGAAGTTGTGTGCCCAGTCTTCATTTATTCACTCTAATTTAAGGTTTTGCGTACCGGTAATACATTTTAACGTTTTTAGAAGGTCTCTCTCTCTAAGTCTATATTATATAACTAAACTATTGTATGTAAAGTAAACAAGGCTTTTAAAATGTTTAAGAAGCTTCAATTAAATTAAAATGCAGATCTTATCAGTTTAGTGCAGTGGTTCTTAACCTGGGGTGCACACACCCCTTGGGGGTGCGAGACATGCGAGTTTTTTTAAGAAGGTAAATCATCAAAAACACAAATTAAGCACAGGCACATAAATACAACTACTTTGTTTCATCAAACCTATGTATTTATTAACATTATGCATTTTTTTAACGATTACTAATATACAAAGCCTTTAAGTTTTCAAGTTTTTAAGCTAATTGTAGTGTAATTTTTGAAAAGGGCTGGAGAGCGCTGGGCCCAGGCAAGGAGTAGAGCCCTGGGCTGGCTGCCGGTACCCCAGGAGGGCTGAGCAGGGCTAGAGGCCCGGACCCCGGCTGGCAGGGGGCCGGGCGGCTGGAACCCCAGACCAGCAGTGAGGTGAGCAGCGCCAGCGGCTGGTATCCCAGGCCGGCAGCAGGCTGAGCAGTGCAGATAGCTGGGACTCCAGCTAGCAAGGGGCCGGTGACCAGAACCCCAGACCAGCAGTGAGGTGAGCAGCGCCAGCGGCTGGTATCCCAGGCCGGCAGCAGGCTGAGCAGTGCAGATAGCTGGGACTCCAGCTAGCAAGGGGCTGGTGGCCAGAACCCCAGACTGTCAGCGGGCTGAGCCAGGTGCCGGACAGAACCCCAGACCGGCTCACCCACTGCCAGTCTGGGGTTCCGCCGGCTCCTGCCAGCTGGGGTCCCAGCCGCCGGCCCCGCTCAGCCTGCTGCCGGCCGTGGGTTCCGTTCGCTCAGGCAGGCAACAGGCTGAGCAGGGCAGGCGGCCAGGACCCTGGCTGGCAGCAGTGTGCCATTAAAAATCGACTCGCGTACTGCCTTTGGCACACGTGCCGCAGGTTGCCGACCCCTCTTCTATCAGATTATTTGGCACAGTATTTTGAATAAATATGTACTGTATCATGTACCAGACAAGCAAGCAATCTTAGTCCACTGTTAACTTTTTAATCATTTCCAAAAAAGCATAAATTTCCACGTTACTTCCACCAAGTTAGACTATTAGACGAAGGTTTTAGAAATCCAGGTTACTTTTCACCATTAGTGCCAATTGTTTACTTCTTGCATTTCCTCCCAGGTTGGGCAATGAAAATAAACTAGTCCATTTCTAATCAAAAGTGTTCTTTATTACTTAAGATGTCTGCCATACCATCACATCACTGAGAAACATCAATATTTCACACCCCTAGAGGAAGCACAGAAGATGGCCAAAAGATCAGTGTGCTTTATATGTTTGCAAAGCCATAAAAGGAGCAAGTAGGGAGAATGTGTTGGCTTTGAACTGGTCATCTTCTCAAATTTTATTAGCTCTCTAAATAATGTCTTGGACTCTTACTTTAAAGCCCTGTTTTTACTGGGAATGACAATGTGAAATGATGTACTAAGACAAAAATGACCAGCCTCCAATATTAAAGTTGCATAATAAGGCACTTCCTCCCCAAACCCCTCAACCCTACCTGCTGCCCCAAGCTCAGCTGCTCTTCTGAAGGAAAAAGAAAAGGAGTACTTGTGGCACCTTAGAGACTAATCAATTTATTTGAGCATAAGCTTTCGTGAGCTACAGCTCACTTCATCGGATGCATACTGTGGAAACTGTAGAAGATCTTTTTATATACACACAAAGCATGAAAAAATATCTCCTCCCACCCCACTCTCCTGCTGGTAATAGCTTATCTAAAGTGATCACTCTCCTTACAATGTGTACGATAATCAAGGTGGGCGATTTCCAGCACAAATCCAGGGTTTAACAAGAACGTCGGGGGGAGGGGGGGGGGGGAGGGAACAAGGGGAAATAGGTTACCTTGCATAATGACTTAGCCACTCCCAGTCTCTATTCAAGCCTAAGTTAATTCTATCCAATTTGCAAATGAATTCCAATTCAACAGTTTCTCGCTAAGAAACTGAGTCTGGATTTGAAGTTTTTTTGTTGTAATATAGCAACTTTCATGTCTGTAATCGCGTGACCAGAGAGATTGAAGTGTTCTCTGACTGGTTTATGAATGTTATAATTCTTGACATCTGATTTGTGTCCATTTATTCTTTTACGTAGAGACTGTCCAGTTTGACCAATGTACATGGCAGAGGGGCATTGCTGGCACATGATAGCATATATCACATTGGTAGATGTGCATGTGAACAAGCCTCTGATAGTGTGGCTGATGTGATTAGGCCCTGTAATGGTGTCCCCTGAATAGATATGTGGGCACAGTTGGCAACAGGCTTTGTTGCAAGGATAGGTTCCTGGGTTAGTGGTTCTGTTGTGTGGTGTGTGGTTGCTGGTGAGTATTTGCTTCAGGTTGGGGGGCTGTCTGTAGGCAACGACTGGCCTGTCTCCCAAGATTTGTGAGAGTGTTGGGTCATCCTTCCGGATAGGTTGTAGATCCTTAATAATGCGTTGGAGGGGTTTTAGTTGGGGGCTGAAGGTGACGGCTAGTGGCGTTCTGTTATTTTCTTTGTTAGGCCTGTCCTGTAGTAGGTGACTTCTGGGAACTCTTCTGGCTCTATCAATCTGTTTCTTCACTTCCGCAGGTGGGTATTGTAGTTGTAAGAATGCTTGATAGAGATCTTGTAGGTGTTTGTCTCTGTTTGAGGGCTTGGAGCAAATGCGGCTGTATCGCAGAGCTTGGCTGTAGACGATGGATCGTGTGGTGTGGTCAGGGTGAAAGCTGGAGGCATGTAGGTAGGAATAGCGGTCAGTAGGTTTCTGGTATAGGGTGGTGTTTATGTGACCATCGTTTATTAGCACTGTAGTGTCCAGGAAGTGGATCTCTTGTGTGGACTGGTCCAGGCTGAGGTTGATGGTGGCATGGAAATTGTTGAAATCATGGTGGAATTCCTCAAGGGCTTCTTTTCCATGGGTCCAGATGATGAAGATGTCATCAATATAGCGCAAGTAGAGTAGCAGCGTTAGGGGACGAGAGCTGAGGAAGCGTTGTTGTAAGTCAGCCATAAAAATGTTGGCATACTGTGGGGGCCATGCGGGTACTCACAGCAGTGCCGCTGATCTGAAGGTATACATTGTCCCCAAATGTAGAATAGTTATGGGTAAGGACAAAGTCACAAAGTTCAGCCACCAGGTTAGCCGTGACATTATCGGGGATAGTGTTTTTGATGGCTTGTAGTCCATCTTTGTGTGGAATGTTGGTGTAGAGGGCTTCTACATCCATAGTGGCCAGGATGGTGTTATCAGGAAGATCACCGATGGATTGTAGTTTCCTCAGGAAGTCAGTGGTGTCTCGAAGGTAGCTGGTAGCATAGGGCCTGAGGGGGAGTCTACATAGCCAGACAATCCTGCTGTGATGGGGCAATCCTGATGACAATCCAGACAATCCTGATGGGGCGCCCAGGGTTTCCAGGTTTATGGATCTTGGGTAGTAGATAGAATATCCCAGGTCGGGGTTCCAGGGGTGTGTCTGTGCGGATTTGATCTTGTGCTTTTTCAGGGAGTTTCTTGAGCAAATGCTGAGGTTTCTTTTGGTAACTCAGTGGGATCAGAGAGTAATGGCTTGTAGAAAGTGGTGTTGGAGAGCTGCCGAGCAGCCTCTTGTTCACATTCCGACCTATTCATGATGACAACAGCACCTCCTTTGTCAGCCGTTTTGATTATGATGTCAGAGTTACTTCTGAGGCTGTGGATGGCATTGTGTTCCACACGGCTGAGGTTATGGGGCAAGTGATGCTGCTTTTCCATAATTTCAGCCCGTGCACGTCGGCGGAAGCACTCTATGTAGAAGTCCAGTCTGCTGTTTCGACCTTCAGGAGGAGTCCACCTAGAATCCTTCTTTTTGTAGTGTTGGTAGGGAGGTCTCTGTGGATTAGTATGTTGTTCAGAGGTATGCTGGAAATATTCCTTGAGTCGGAGACGTCAAAAATAGGATTCCAGGTCACCACAGAACTGTATCATGTTCGTGGGGGTAGAGGGGCAGAAGGAGAGGCCCCGAGATAGGACAGCTGCTTCTGCTGGGCTGAGAGTATAGTTGGATAGGTTAACAATATTGTTGTTTGGGTTGAAGGAACCATTGCTGTGGCCCTTTGTGGCATGTAGTAGTTTAGAAAGTTTAGTGTCCTTTTTCTTTTGTAGAGAAGCAAAGTGTGTGTTGTAAATGGCTTGTCTAGTTTTAGTAAAGTCCAGCCACAAGGAAGTTTGTGTGGAAGGTTGGTTATGGGTAAGGAAGTTAACTTTACACATCCGGCTAGCGGACCGACTCGAGAGCCAATGAGCATGGGTTAGGCCTACCAGGATAAAGTGTTTCGGGAAATGCTTTTCGCTGCCGAACAAGCTCTTTGGGAAACACCTGCTTGATTTCCATGTCCTGAAAATTTAACAGCAGGTATCAAAAAGACTTTGAGCCAGCCTGCCTCAAGTCTACATTACATTTCTAGGTTGCTTTCTATACAAAGAAAAAGAAGGGGAGACTGAAAACCCTCAAATCAGTAAGAGATGCAGGTTAAAGAAAAAAAAAGTGTAAGGCACATTTTGCCCTGATTGTCAATGAGACAACCAAGAAAATAGCAATATTCCAGACTGACTCCTGAACAGCAAGAAAAATGCCCTGATAAGTAGAGTTTCTTCAATCATTGCTAATCAGAAGTTTGAATGGGAAAAGTTGCAGTCCAGAGCAAGGGGGGAAGGGGGAGTGTGTCAAGACTCCCACATTCTCTGCTATGAGTTGCTTATATTTCTAAATCCCTGCTTTAGAAAGGCAAGGCCCCACCTTCCACCATCGCTCTCCCTTTAACAATATCCAGGGCCAGAAACACTGAGTGAGAAGCATGAACTGAACTCAGAAGCCATCACGACCTCCCATCCCCCACCCAAGCATGATAAGCCAATGTATTTGGCTATTAGTCAAAGCGCTTTTAAAGAAGAAAACAGCTTAGGGTGGCTTCCCCTTTGTATTATGGCTCTCTGCCAAATAAATCAATTGGCTGTGTTCACAGTAGATGGATTTAAATCAAAGATTTAAAATCAGATTTAATCATGACTTAAATCAGTAAGCAGTGACCTTTGTTTTTTTAAATAATTGATTTTAATCTTGTTTTGTTTTTGAACTATTTAGTTATTTTCCTCAAGAAAAGTTGATGCTCATTGGTAACCATCAAAACAAGTTTTTTTGCAACTAAACATAGCCTTCACGCACTAATTTTGGTACTTCTTTTTGCTAACCAAGAAGATGTACAGTATCTATACACGTTTATTTAAGCAGTTATATGAATAAATTTGACAAACATACATGTACTGCTTTTTTTTTTTATTAACTGAAATACTTATAGTATGTTTAAGCCTTAATATAGGTTGTCAAAATTTCAAATTTAATTTTAAATAGTTTTATTTTTACAAAATGAACATTTAATTTAAATTAAATAACCTGATTTTTTTATCCACCTTGGCTGTGATACACAATATCATATCACTAAAACTAAAGGAGGACTTGTGGCACCTTAGAGACTAACCAATTTATTTGAGCATAAGCTTTCGTGAGCTACAGCTCACTTCATCGGATGCATTCAGTGGAAAATACAGTGAGGAGATTTATATATACACAGAACATGAAAAAATGGGTGTTATCATACACACTGTAAGGAGAGTGATCACTTACGATGAGCTATTACCAGCAGGAGAGCGGGGGGGGGAGGGGGGGACGACCTTTTGTAGTGATAATCAAGGTGGGCCATTTCCAGTAGTTAACAAGAACGTCCGGGGGGGGTGGGGGGGGGGGTGGAAGGAATAAATATGGGGAAATAGTTTGACTTTGTGTAATGACTCATCCACGCCCTGTCTCTATTCAAGCCTGAGTTAATTGTATCCAGTTTGCAAATTAATTCCAATTCAACAGTCTCTCATTGGAGTCTGTTGTTGAAGTCTTTTTGTTGTAATATTACGACTTTTAGGTCAGAGACCGAGTGACCAGAGAGATTGAAGTGTTCTCCAACTGGTTTATGAATGTTATAATTCTTGACATCTGATTTGTGTCCATCTATTCTTTTTCGTAGAGACTGTCCAGTTTGACCAATGTACATGGCAGAGGGGCATTGCTGGCACACGATGGCATATACCACATTGGTAGATGTGCAGGTGAACGAGCCTCTGATAGTGTGGCTGATGTGATTAGGCCCTGTGATGGTGTCCCCTGAATAGATATGTGGACACAGTTGGCAATGGGCTTTGTTGCAAGGATAGGTTCCTGGGTTAGTGGTTCTGTGGTGTGGTGTATGGTTGCTGGTGAGTATTTGCTTCAGGTTGCGGGGCTGTCTGTAAGCAAGAACTGGCCTGTCTCCAAGATTTGAGAGAATGATGGGTCGTCCTTCAGGATAGGTTGTAGATTCTTGATGATGTGTTGGGAAGGTTTTAGTTGGGGGCTGAAGGTGATGGTTTTAGTTGTGGGCTAACACGGCTGCTACTCTGAAACCTATCACTAAAGCTGGCTTTTATAAATCAGGTTATGAGTGGATGCTGGAAAGCTTAACTTAGGGTATGTCTACACTACCCGCCAGATCCGCGGGTAGTGATCGATCTATCGGGGATCAATTTATCGTGTCTAGTGTAGACGCAATAAATCGATACCCAATTGCTCTGCCGTTGACTCCTGTACTCCACCGAGGCGAGAGGCGGAAGCGGAGTCGAAGGGAGAGCGACAGCAGTTGACCCCATGCCGTGAGGATGCGAGGTAAGTTGACCTAAGATATGTCGACTTCAGCTACGCTAGTCTCGTAGCTGAAGTTGGGCATCTTAGGTCGACCCCTCCTACGCCCCCCTGGGGCAGACCAGGCCTAAGTTTGACTGTGAATTAAATCAGACAAACCTTTCCAACCTCTACACTAGTAGCTGGTTAAGATCCTCCAAGAAAGAGGTATTCAAGATAAAGCTTGTTCCACACTGACAGAAGTGGGGACAATTTAAAGATGCAGTTGAGAACTGAATTTCCAGGGGGTGGGCAGTTTTAACTAGTCATTCCAAGTACAGTGGTTTGCCATTAAAAATCCAACATCTACCATTTAGTACCTAACAGAATTATTTCCTGTTCTAATTCTATATACTGAAGTATCTCAGGTATCATTGGGTGTTAACAGTAGGTAAGTATGGACTTTGATGGCAACCTCTCATACTAATTTTGTACGTTTCATGGATTTGTTTGGTGTATCTGTATCACAATTTGGGTGGAGACAGGAAGAAACATACTGCATTAGCCAAACACCTCTAAGTCTGAAGAACAGCAGAGGCTTGAAAAAAAAAAATGGGTAACATTTTACAATATGAAGGTACTTTGCAATTTAATTAGCCATTGTCACATGTATACTCCTACATTATAGCCTATGCCCTTCTCAACGCAAATAGTCAATGGTTACAGAATTCTATTTATTCTTAATTATTTGTTAGTATATACAAGCACACAGGGTCTCATGGAACAGATATGCTTACCTCCTTAATCATCCCTTGGCTACGTGAGCCAGTGCACCACAATGAAGCAGTTTGGCTACACAGCACCTTCTGTTATTCAAGAACAAGTGTGGCATTTGAGCCTAGGGTAGTGACAAGCTCAAGGTTTGTTAATTACTTCATCCAAACATGCTGTCAAGCTAAGTCAGACTCACCTCTTCCCCACAAAAGAATCGTGTACAACTGGGTCACTCAAACTCTGCATCAGCAGAACAAACAGACGACACAACACGAGACCAGACAGGCTGCGGTAAAGGAGGAAAAAACTGATAGAAGAAGCAGGAAAAGGGAAGAGGTCCAGCCTGCCAGAAATTACATCCTTTGGACCACATTTAGACTCTGCTACCTAAAACTGAGCAGATGCAAGTGCCAGAAGCAATAAAGAAGCCTCAAGTCTGAGAACCTGAGCAAAACAAGGAAAACTGAAGATCTTCCAAGGAAGAGGGAAGGATTTCATGTTGTTAAAATGCTTTCAGCGCATATTCATTCTGCAGAGACTTCCATGGGAGGGTCTCACACACAATGCCTGGCATTAGGACTTACAGATTCTACCAGACTACGCTCCCCATTTCATCCCCAGTCAGCTGAAGCAGCTGGACCTGCCTGCCCAGCTTTGCTGCTGAACTCCAGCGGGAGCCTAAGCAGTCTCCACACACCATATTATGGCTACGTTTTTCCAACTGATGTTTCAGTATGTGTGCACCAATGATTCTGCTTCAAAATTTTGTGGATTTCAAATATGGAATGTATCTTTAATGAGAGGTGATTCCATACCTTAAAAGCAGATGTTCCCTTTGTGTGTCCTTAATCTCCCAAACTGCTGATCTGTAAAATAAATGAACACACAATTAAAAAGGAAGCCAAGGTTATAATCAACTACTTGGGTGTCACAGAGACTGATCTTCATGAGGGCTGGCCAGCCCAAATTTTAGTCCATGGCTTTGTACAAACTAATCCACTGGATATTTTACTTTGCTGTTTTCCCATTTCTGTGGCCTGGGACCCTCTCGCTTGGCTTATGCCTCAATGACAACACAAACTAAAGCAGACGTTAGGTTACTAACCCAGCCCTGAACCCTAACTGTAACAGTCTAGGAAGCAAGTTGTACAGCAGCCTCTAATAAAAGGCTAGATAGCACTGTTCAAGTCATTCTTGAAAAAAGCCAGAAGGAACCATTGAGGTCATCTAGTCTGACCTCCTGCATAACACACACCACAGGATTTCACTGAATGGATTCCTGTTTGAACTAGAGCATCTTTGTTAGAAAAACATGCAACGTTGATTTAAAATTATGCAGTGATGGAGAATCCACCACAATCCTTGGTAAATTATTCCAGTGGTTAATTATCCTCACTGTTAAAAATCTGCACCTCATTTCTAGTCTGAATTTGTCTGGCTTCATCTACTGGAATCTTAGTATGCCTTTGTCTGGTAGACTGAAGAGTCCTCTATCATCAAATTCCTGTTCCCCATGTAAATACTTACAGACCGATCAAATCAGCCCTTAAACTTCTCTTTGTTAACCTAAATAGATCGAACTCCCCAAGTATCACTATAAAGCAGGTTTTCCAGTTCTTTAATCATTCTCGTGGCTTCCCTCTGAACCCTTGCCAATTTATCAACATCCTTCTGGGAAGGATATTTCAGTAGCATCTGTACCAGTGCCAAATACAGAGGCCATATAACCTTCTTACACCTACTCAATATTCCCATGTTTATACATCCAACGATCACGTTAGCCCTTTTCCGTGCAACTTTGCACCATCATCTTATTTTCAGCTGATTATCCCCATAACCCCCAAGTACTTTCAGAGAGTCACTGCTTCGCAAGATAGAGTCCCTCTCAGCCAATATGCATGTCCTGCATTCTTAGTTCCTACATGTATGACTTCACATTTGGCTGCACTGAAACATATTGTTTGCTTGTGCCTAAATGATCCAGATAACTCTGTGCCAGTGACCTGTCTTCTTCATTAACCACTTTCCTCTATCTTTGTGTCATCTACAAACTTGGTCACCAATGATTATGTTTTCTAGCAGGTCACTGATTAAAATGATTAACAGCAGAGTGCCAAGAACCAATCTTTGCAGGACCCCTCTAGAAACACAGCCGCTCAGTGACAATTCCCTGTTTAAAGTTACATTTGGAGACTTGTCAATTAGCCCGTTTTTAATCATTTAACATGTGCCATGTTGATTTTGTATCATTCTAGTTTCTTAATCCAAATGCCTTATAGAAGTCTATTATCTCAACACTATTACCTTTATCAACCAAGCTAGATCTCTGAAGAGATTACGTTAGACAAAATCTATTTTCCATAAACCCATGTTGATTGGCATTAATTATATTACCCTTCTTTAATTCTTGACCAAGTCCTGTATCAGCTGTTTCGTTATTTTGTCAATTAATGCATATACACAAAATGTAAATTAAATTGAAACTGAACAAATGAAATACAATATAGCTGCAAGAGACATCACTAAAGGTAAACTGATACTGGAATTTTGTGTCTTCTGAGTTATGCTTCATGGCATGAGAACACAGCATCAGAGTCAAACAACAAATGTTGCTAACATGGCACTCCTGGTGCTTATGACCTATACCAGCCATTCACCAACAACAGTTACCTCGTGACTAAGTGCAGAATAAAACTGAACCAGAGCAATGAAAGATCAGAACATAAGCTATCAGAAATCAAGTTAGTACAAAGGCACACAAGCAGCAGCACTGGCGCAACCATAAGAGAACTGAGTGGTGACGTACTCTGGGAGAAGCATCAAGAAAAATATCACCCTCATGGCTCGTACACTCTACTAGCCAGTACATGCAGAGTATTAACATTCATTCTTCAGAGGGAAGGAGTCCTGCAAGACAGGCACCGGGAACTTGAGGAAAGAACAGAGGATTCACAGCAATGTAGCAGCTGACAGGAACCCTGATACATAAATCACACACAAAATAGTGTTGCAACTCACAATTTTATCACAATTCTCACAAAAAAATTTCTTAGAATCATAGGTCCTGGAATTGTGCAAGTAAGTTAGTCTCTCCACTTTCATTTGAAAAAACAGTATGTTTCTAGCCCTCATGATTGCAGAGAAGAGCTTGAATGTGTGATCCAAGTGTACTCTAAAATTCAAAAGTAGGCATGTAAATAAAAAACACAAAATGATGTTTTAAAGTTCCATGATTTTGGGGAGCCTGATTATTTTTGAGCACTTGGGACTGGCAATATTACAGTTATGATTTGATAAATTAGATTGACTAAAATCACTGGATTATATCTTGGCCCCATTAAAGTCAATGGGAACTTTCCCACTGACTTCAATGAAACCAGAATTTCATCCATTTTCTTTGACAAAGATACATTTGCCGTAACTTCTTGCTGTGAAAACTGCACTGAATGATAGTCTTCAATATAACTCAAATCATCCATCATATTATGTTCCTTTGATCTCAACTGCTCCAAAAGCCCAAATCCCTCCACCGGAAAAAAAATATAAAACATTAAAGCTATTTTGTTCTAGGCCAGAGGCTCCCAAACTGTGGCTGATAACTAGGGGTCCAGAGAGAGCTGTCTGGCCAAATGGTGCTGAAGCAAACAAACAAATGTAAAGAAAGAAGATATAGAATAAAAGTAAACAGAGTGTGATCAACACTTAGAAAAGAATGCCTCCCTTAACACATTAAAGAGAGCTAAAAACACACTAGATAAGAACATAAGAACGGCCAGCCTGGGTCAGACCAAGGGTCCCTCTAGCCCAGTATCCGGTCTTCCAGCAGTGACCAATGCCAAGGGCCCCAGAGGGAATGAACACAACAGGTTATCATCAAGTGATCCATCCCCTATCGCACATTCCCAGCTTCTGGCAAACAGTCACTAAGACAACCATCCCTGCCCATCTTGGCTAATAGCCATTGATGGACCTATCCTCCATGAATTTATCTAGTTCTTTTTTGAATCCTATTATAGTCTTGGCCTTCACAACATCCTCTGGCAAGGAGTTCCACCGTTTGACTGTGCATTGTGTGAAAAAATGCTTCCTTTTGTTTGTTTTAAACTTGCTGCCTATTAATTTCATTTGGTGGCCCCTACTTCTTGTGTTATGGTAAGGAGTAAATAACACTTCCTTATTTACTTTCTCCACACTAGTCATGATTTTATAGATCTCTATCATATCCCTCCCCCTCACTCCTCTCTTTTCCAAGCTGAAAAGTCCCAGTCTTATTAATCTCTCCTCATACGACATCCGCTCCTGTGACAGAGCGGGGAGTGGGGAGGACTGACCTGGGGATGTCACAGGGGAGTTTTACTGGGACTGTCTGCATTGGGGATGGGATAGCAGGGGGTGACTTCACTTGAGGGATGATACCTGAGCCTGTAACCTGAGCCAGGAAGGGGGTTGGGGCCAGGTGACACCTTTGCCCAGGAAACTGGACTAAGGCTGGAGGAGGAGCCAGGGGGAGGCTAGGTGAGACTGCTGGAGGGGGTCTCAGTTTGGAGTGGTCTGGGGAAACAGAGGGAGCCCCAAGTCTGGGGTCTAAGCTCCCTGCCCCCCAGAGGGACCTGACTGAGGGGTCCTGTTTGTACCTACAAGCTCTGTTTGGAACTGTGTTCCTGTCATCTAATAAACCTTCCGTTCTACTGGCTGGCTGAGAGTCATGGGGAATCACAGGAAGAGGAGGGTGCAGGGCCCTAACTCCCCCACACTCCATGACAGCTCCACACCCCTAATTATTTTTGTTGCCCTTTTCTGGCCTTTTCCAAGTCCAATAGATCTTTTTTGAGATGGGGTGACCACATCTGCATGCAGTATTCAAGATGTGGGCGTACCGTGGATTTATAGAGCGACAATATGTGATATTTTCTGTCTTACTAAGTCTTTTCCCAGCATTATTTTTCTATGTAAACAATTTCTCAAGTTGCCACAGATATGTAGGATCGTTAATGAGGAGGGAGGTGTCCACGTGACAATCTGCACTATGAACATTTTGGGGAAGTTTTAAGCAGTTTGATCACCACTCTGCATTATTTCATACCTCTGTACAGCATCTTTTCCACATGCTCACATGCAGGGCTCAAAGTCCTGTACATCCGCATTGTCCCAAAGGGTTGTGCAACCAGGTATATGAGACGCTTTGGATCTCTTTTAGAATTGCATTTTTGGCATAACTAAGGAATACCCGCACTCCGTCTCCCATCACAGAGGGCAGGAATGGGATCAGATGATCAATTGATGAAACGCCAGCGAGCGCTAAAGGGCACTGAAATATTGGTGGCATGGTTTATCTCAGTCACTAATTGGTAAAGCTATTACCCAAAGGATTCTAAGATCTTTCACATGGCAGAACTCTTATTTTTATGTTAGTAATCCCTCAGTTGAGACAACTAAACATGAACAATTGTTTATTTCTGTTCAGACAAGAGGTAGGAATAAAAAGGCATCACAAATTGTGTCATTCCACCCCAAAGCTGAAGGACATTTTCCATAATTCCAACTTCATGGAGAGTAGAATTTCTTGTGGTGCTTTAGATAGCTGTTTCGCTTGCCCATGTCTAAGGGAAACCAATCTGAACCCGTTTAGGAAAATATATGGAATGTTCTTTCAAAAGCTACAATTATTTCACATCAAAGTTAAGATATTAACTGAACCAATAAATTTCAACTTGTGGTTCTCACAGCACCCCTGCACATAGTGGGCCAGATCTTCAGCACAACTTCACGGATTTTAATAAAGCTGCACCATTTTACAACAATTGAGGACATGTCCTAGTATCAATATTTATATATAGGGTCTGTGAAGGAGTGTACTAGCCCTTTAAGAGTCAGCCAGGAGCTCACAGCCTGGGATAATCAAGGAGATTGCCTGCTCCACCTTGGACTTCCTTATTTAAACAGAAAGAGGAAGTTGAACAGGGGAGAGAGATTAGAGACATCTAGCTGACAAATGGGGGTGATCTCTCTCCAGCAGGTTAGCCTGCCCTAGGCACAAAAACTTTTTTTTTTTTTTAAATTTGGGAAACACAACCCTTCTTAGCCTGAAGTATATAAATCCCTGGTAACCCCCACATGTTGAATACAGCATGCAGTTTTGGTATCCTCATCTCAAAAAATATAAATTAGAATTGGAAAAGATGCAGAGAAGAGCAACGAAAATGATTGGGGTATGGAACAGTTTCATATGAGAATTTTTCAGCTTAGACAAGAGATGACTAAGTGAGGGGGGATATGACAAAGGTCTATAAAATCACGAATGGGGTGGAGAAAGTGAATAGGGAAGAGTTATTTACCTCTTCACATAACACAAGGACTAGGGGTTACCCAATTAAATTAACAGGCAGCAGGTTTAAAACATACATTAGGAAGTAAGTCTTCACACAACACACAGTCAACCTGTGGAACTCTCTGCCAGGAGATGTTGTGAAGGCCAAAATTGTAACAGGTTCAAAAAAGAACTAGATAAATTCATGTACAATACATCCATCAATCGCTATAGGCCAAGATGGTCAGGGATGAAATCCTACACTCTGGGTGTCCCTAAACCTCCAACTGCCAGAAGCTGGATGACAGGGAATGGACCGCTCAAAATTTCCCTGTTCTATTAATTTCCTCTGAAACATCTGGCATTGGCCACTATCAGAGACAGGATACTGGGCTAGATGGACCTTTGGTCTGACACAGTATGGCCATTCTTATGATGGGAAAGGAGGACTGAATTAACACTCCAGCTTGGAGGAGAACTGTGAGCTAGAGCAGACAGAAGACTCCCAGGGAATAAAAAGACAACTCGTCCAGTCAGGTAGAGCTGCAATTTGGACTCTGAAGCCTTTATTTTTATTCAAACAGTATAGGATAATAAAACAGCATAATATTGAAGAAGAAAGCCTCTGTGAAGGGAAACTGAGAATGACCAAGACAAAGCCACACTAGCCCAGAAGAGGTTTCTCCAGGGCAGACACACCATTTACAGCATCCGAAACTTGTTAGGTGCTTTCCAGTCAAACAGTATGATCTTATGACACACTTTTGACCTTGACTTCCCTAGTATAAACACATAGCAACATGTACATATAAGAAGAATTTTAAAACACTACAGTAGACGCTCATTAGTAGCAACAAAGCGGTGCCCTTTTGCTATGTTGCTCCAAAGCAGCTGTTGCTGTTATGGGGAGTGTCAATAATTAGAACAGAATAGAATCATAGAATTTCAGGGCGGGAAGGGACCTCAGGAGGTCATCTAGTCCAACCCCCTGCTTAAAGCAGGACTAACCCCCAATTTTTGCCCCAGATCCCTAAATGACTCCCTCAAGGATTGAACTCGCAACCCTGGGTTTAGCAGGCCAATGCTCAAACCACTGAGCTATCGCTCTCTCCCCTTCTCCCCCACAATTCACAGTAGAAAAAGTGTTCCCAGGGGAAATGTTGCTCGTAAGCAGTGGTTGGTCTTACAAGGTGTTGCTGCAAACAAGTGTCTATTCTATAACAAATAAGATACTACACTGCACACACAATTCTCCCTTTGGGGAGAGTGAGAAAAACGAACCAAACGACACACTAGTCATGTCATTTAAAGCACTACCAGAAGGCTCTCAGATACTGTGCCGATGAGGGTAGGAAAGGAACTTAGCCAGAATTTAGTGGATCCCTACCTGAGGGAATTTACAGTCTTAGTCTTGCTAGATGGGGGTTTACGTTAATGGAAATGTGCTATATCTGTGGTAACAGTAACTAGTGGTGTAATTCAAACATAATGTTAAAATAAAACACTAAAAACTGCATTAATGTAAAACAGACCAAATGAGAATGAACACCATCTCCACTAATGCAAAGCTATAATACTGTACATGGTGACACATATAGGGTAGATTTGGTAAACCAAGATATATTTATTCTTAATGTATTACAGTCACAAAACTATATCCATATTTCAAACAATTATGTGTTAACAATTCATCTCTATATTAAAGGGTGTTGCAAGATATTTTTCAGATCCTTAGTACTCAGGATGGCAATTGCTTCCCTCACTTCTCATACCAGGGTTAGTTCTTCCTTGACAGCAGCTGCCTTTATAGTCTTGTTAGGAAAAAAACTATGTTATGCCCAGGTAGTAGTGCTACCGTTGTTCATGCCACCTACTAAAGAAATATCCCACCACCGCAGAAAAACAGGTGAGGCAGGGTGAAAATAAGGATTCCCTACACCCCATCCCATGAAAGATAACTAGTCATTTAAATTAGATGACACCTATCCCCATGAGTTTAGTGTCTTTTAATGTTTGTAAACCACCTAGTCCAATGGGAAGGACCTTACCAAATTTACAGTTCATTTTCATTAATTTCACAGTCATAGGATTTTAAAAATCATAAATTTCATTATTTCAGCTATTTAAATCTGAAATTTCACGGTGCAGGCGTCTTGACACAAAGTTGGGGGGGGTGGTCACAAGGTTATTGTAGGGAGAGTTGTGGTACTGCTACCCTTACTTCTGCGCAGCTGCTGGCAGAAGCTGGGCTGCTGGCCAGGAGCCCAGCTCTGAAGGCAGCGCCGTCGCCAGCAGCAGCGCAGAACTAAGGATGGCATAGTATGGTATTGCCACCCTCACTTCTGCGCTGCTGTCTGCAGAGCTGGACCCTCAGTCAGCAGTCGCCACTCTCCAGCCACCCAGCTACGCAGGCAGCAGTGCAGAAGTACGAGTGATATTGTAAGGGTGGCAATACCATACTTCTGCACTGCTGCTGGCAGGGCGCTGCCTTCAGAGCTGGGCACCCAGCCAACAGCTGCTGCTCTCCAGCCGCTCAGCTCTGAAGGCAGCACAGAAGTATGGGTGGCAACACTGTGACACCCCCCCCCCAAAATAGCCTTATGACCTCCCTGCAACTCCCTTTTGGGTCAGGACCCCCAATTTGAGAAACACTGGTCTCCCCCCATGAAATCTGTAAAAGCAGACCAGATTTCATGGGGGGAGACCAGATTTCACAGTCCATGACGTATTTTTCATGGCTTGGAATTTGGTAGGGTTCTAATTATGGTGTTAGTCCAGACTTTTGTAAACCCTGACCCATCAAGCCATACAGAATGGTCATGAAACCCACTGCCTTCACCTTAATGCTACCCACCATATTTCTCCACCATAGGTGAAAGGCCTTCACCGAAAGTAGTAGTAGCTACATGTCGTCTGCAACAGCAACTTGGCAGACAAGAGAAACTGCTTCCACTTCAAAAGCCACTATTCCTTACCAGGGCCCCTTCCTCATTCCTGAACTCAACAAGCGCTTAAATCAAGTGTTTATGCTAGAAATACAGTGATTATGTTTTCTACACAGGGACTACTTCCAAATGTATGATGCATTCTTGTGCAAATTCAATTTACTGTTTCCACTCCTGCATGAGAAGACCTGGATGAAGCTGACAGTACATTAGAAGACCTTAAATCTAGAAGATGTCACTTCTAGAGTGTTTGGCTATAGCTTTTCTTTCCTCTCCATTGGAAGAAGTAACTCAGTCAAGTTTAGACTTTAAGTTTAAATGTGTTGTAGAGTGGGATGAAGGCGGTCAGACCTATTGGTCAGAGAAAATGGTCAGAGCAAGAATCAGGTACTGGAACCAGAGGTCAGAGCGGATGACTGAGTCAGGAGTCAAGCCAAGGGTCAGAGCCAGAGTCAGTAGCCAGGAGTGTAAAGCAGGGATCAGGAACAAGACAGGAGGGCAAGAACCAAGAACAGGACAGGAAGGCAGGAATCAGGAACAATGCAGGACTCAGGAGTCAGGCGAGAAGGCAGGGTCCAAGATAGCAGCCAGCCTAGTTGCTTAGACAATGTCCTATGTCCCAACCCTCACCCCCCTTTCTGGCTTAAGTAGTGAGTCTGAGCCAAATCAGAGAGGCCAGACATCTCTGCCAATCAGAAGCTTTGTGGGAGGTGTCTATGGCCACCAGCCCATACTCCCTGATGGTACCAGTGAGCTGACAGGTGGCGGCAGAGGTCTGAGGACTACCTGGGGATCTGTAGACCTGGGTTTGAGATTCACAATCCCTCACAAAAATGTTACAGAAATATAAAAAGTTTTCAAAAGCTAAAAGAAGTCTTGCATTAAATTCCAAACCTGAGCAACCTTCTAGAGAAGTGTTCAGGGACAAAAGTCAGCCTCACCTGGCAATTATCGTAAAGAAAACCTAGTCCTTCTCTTTCGCCATGCAGAACATTTTTTTTGCTCAGAAGTCAAAATCTTCTGGGGTACAGTGGGACGTCCACTAGAGTGGAATCTGTACTAGCAGCGGTCATCAACTGAAGTCACACTATTCCAACTCAGTCCAGAAGTCAGACCATGGAATTAAGAACCTCTTAAGTGGACCGATTTTCAACGTGTGGAAAAACTAGACAATATTCTTTGGCAATGTCCATGCTTCCTGCTTATGCACGATAATGGCCTTTTTGCTGAGGTGCTCTAACCAAGCTGTTTGACACACACCAATGGACAGAGAGAGGTGAACTTGGTTCACAAAACCAGGCAGCATCAAATAGCCAAGCAGCTGCCCAAGCACAATATTTTCATAGCGCCAAATGTTTTCCGACATGAAGCCCACCCCGTCCACAGAAGGGATTAGTGGAAGAAAGAAACACTTTGGTAGTGACCTTTTGAAACAGGTATTCTTCTTTTCTTTACCCAGCCTCTGCTTTCCTGATCTGTTGCAGGCGGTCCGCTCTATTTTGACAGATGCTCTTTACTTTAAAGCTTCCGCCTTTAGTTGCGCAGATTTTCCAGAAGCTGCAGAAATATTTTGGTAAAGATGGTTCAGGACAGCCACCCAAAAATCCACTCTGCTGGAAGAACTAAATGAAATTTTCTGCAAAGTCTCCTAAACCAGCTTGTTTTTAACCATGTATTCAAGCCAAAGAGGGATGCGGGAAATATGGATTAGACTCTGAAGAGACAACACCAGTTATATCTGTAGCTTTTGCATTAGCACTATGCACGGATGGGAGGACTGCTCGGTAACAGGTTTAGGGGTCAAGCCAGAAATTCTGGGTTCCACATCTATTGAGAAACTGGAGTGCTACCCTCAAGCATTTTCATTACACGGAGATTTGTGCAGCAGTGGAAGGTCTCCAAGACAGGATTTCCTTTCCTTATTTGCCTCACATAACTTATGACCTTTAAATAAGCCTCATCTACACTTAACTCTCCCTCTTTCACTATTTCCCACCACAGGTGCAACGTAGGGAAAGGCACCAATAGCCAAGGGCATTTTAACCAGCAGGGCTCAAGAGTGCCACCTTCTCAAGATAATCAGGTGTACCAGAGAGATGTTTGAAGCAATCAAGTTTCAGTAAGGAAGGATCTGAATAGAAAAGCTGTCCCTCAAACGTGCTGGTAAAGAAGCAGCATCCAATACCAATGCCCTTTTGCAGCCATGGATTGCAGAGAATTTGATCCCATCTAGGGAAAATGAAGTCCAAAAAATTGCAAGGAGACTCATGACTACATAAATCAAGTTTTTATATAATGGACGAAGAAAAGTTCTCCCAAGAAAAGCTTCCTGCATCCTGAAGAAGATTCCTGCTCAAAATGAAAGTTAGTTCTGGATGTAGGCGTTTGGTACCAGTATCTGAGGAGCTTACCACTAATATTAGCTGCACGTGCCAAGTAACAGCAACCTGTTAAGCAACACTCGGTTCAGCGGTTACCTGAAAGAGGATCAAGGAGGCCTTTGGAAGGAGATAAGGTTAGTTATCCTGAGTAATTAAAATAACTTTTTTTGGAAGAAGGAGAACAGATGCCATCTTCAACTAACAGTGAGAAAGTAGAGACACAAGGTAGGTGAGGTAATATCTTTTACTGGACCAACTTCCATTGGTGAGAGAGACAAGCTTTCGAGCCACACAGAGCTCTTCTTCAGGATAGAAGTTGGTCCAATAAAAGATACTACCTCACCCACCTTGTCGGTCCTAGGATATATGAGAGACACGGCTACAACTACACTGCATATAATAGTAAGACAGTAGGTCCAACATAACTAACCAACATTGAACGGACACCAAAATTGAACACAGAAGTAATACTGAGATTTCAGAAGTAGTGCTAACAGATCAGATGCATCCGATGGAGTGAGCCGTAGCTCACAAAAGCTTATGCTCAGATAAATTTGTTAGTCTCTAAGGTGCCACAAGTACTCCTTTTCTTTTTGCTAACAGAAAGCCTTCTTACCCCTGTAAACAAATATTAGTATAGAGGCAGGTCAGCCAGCCTGTTGGTGTCCCAGATACCATACTACTTACTGGACACCAAGAACTCAGAGATAAACACAAATTATTTTACTGACCAGACTGCCTTCCCTGTGGCTAGCAAACAGCAAAAATACCAGAGGAAGATAATTCAGTGGATACAGCGCTGATTAAGAAATTAACGCCCAATCACACAGCCCAGGTTACTGTAATCTCAGTTGTATTTGATCCGATTGTTTCGCAATACAGCACACACTGCACAGTCTGAGCCAAATCCAGGATTGTAATTTTTAATAGCTAGCTGCTTCAGTTTATTCGTTTATAGCTAAACTGAACAAATGACCATTTTGGTTACCATTAAGTAATCATTAGTAACTGGACCCAAACGAGAAAGCTCTCATCATTCAGTCATGTTATGAACATCAAGAAGCTTTTCTTCACTATAGTCACTAGACAGGTATCAAGGAACATTTAGAAATATTAAAAGATTCCACACCAAAGAGGAAATTAAATCTTGCGATATAAATAGTGTCAAAATATATAAACCAATTTCCTGGGAACGGTACTACTTTCTCGGGGATCCATTTTTGACCCACAATTCTTCCTCTATACCCTCTCTCTGAATGATCCTATCCACAAACAAGACATTAACTACCATATTTAGGTCACCAATGCACAAAATCAGTATCTTGGTGGAATGATGATAATCAATGCATCTGATGAAGTGGGTTCTAGCCCACGAAAGCTTATGCCCAAATAAATGTGTTAGTTTCTAAGGTGCCACAAGGACTCCTCGTTTTTTCAATGGGACACAATAATACCTACAAAATATAACGGAATGACAGAATAGGTCATGCTGGTGGGGGAATAGCACTATATGAGAAAGAAAGCATAGGGTCAAATATAGTACAAATCTTAAATGAACCAAACTGTACCACAGAAAAATCTATGGATAGAAAGTCCATGCTTGAATAATAAGTATATAGCAATAGAGATATACTACCAGCCACCTGACAAGAATGGTGATGGTGATTATGAAATGCTCAGAAAGATTAGAGAGGCTATAAAAATAGAAAAAACTCAATAAAAATGGGGGATTTCAACTATCCCCCACCCAATTAAAGGTTTCTGGCTTCCAGCTCTCATCTCTCTTGAGCAGAGACTCACGTCTCTCTCCCTCAATCTATGGAACTCTTTGCCAGAGGATGTTGTGAAGGCCAATACTATAACGGGGTTCAAAAAAGAACTAGATAAGGTCATGGAGGATAGGTCCATCAATGATTGTTAGCCAGGATGGGCAGGATGGTGTCACTAGCCTGTTTACCCGAAGCTGGGAATGGGCGACAGGGCATGGATCACTTGATGATTACCTGTTCTGTTCATTCCCTCCGGAGCACACCTGGCATTGGCCACTCTCAGAGACAGGATACTGGGCTAGATGGACCTTTGGTCTGACCCAGTATGGCTGTTCTTATGTTCCTTATGTTCTCTACCTTATGACTGGGTTCATGTCACCTCAGGATGGGATGCAGAGATGAAGCCTCTTGACACCATAAATGACAGCTTCTTGGAGTAGCTAGTCCTGGAACCCACAAGAGGAGAGGCAATTCTTGATTTAGTCCTAAATGGAGCACAGGATCTGGTCCAAGAGGTGAATACAGCTGAACCGGTTGGTAACAGCAACCATAATATAATTAAATTTAACATCCCTGTGGTGGGGAACCAAAGAACCCCACCACAAGTAACATTTAACTTCAGAAAGGAGAACTACTCAAAAATGAGGCTAAAAAAAAACTCATTAAAAGAAAATTAGAAGGTACAGTCCCAAAGGAAAATGCCTGCAAGCTGCATGGAAACGTTTAAAAAAAAACACCAGAAGAGGCTCAAATTAAATGTATACCCAAAATTTAAAAACACTGTAAGAGGACCAAAGGAGTGCCACCATGGCTAAAAGACAAAGTAAAAGAAGTAGTTAGAGGCAAAAAGGCATCCTTTAAAAATTGCAAGTTAAATCCTACTGAGGAAAATAGAAAGGAGCATAAACTCTGGCAAATCAAGTGTAAAAGCAAAATTAGGCAGGCCAAAAAAGAATTTGAAGAATATCTAGCAAACGCCTGGAGGATTACTAATATGAAGCCAATTTTTTTTTTTTTTTTTTTTTTTTTTAAAAAGGCTCCAGAGGCAATCCCAGCAATTACAGGCCGGTAAGCCTAACTTCAATACCAGGTCAGCCAGTTAAAACTATAGTCAACAACAGAATTATCAGACACATAGATGAACATGATGTGTTGGAGAAGAATCAACATGGCTTTTGTAAAGGGAAATCTTGCCTCACCAATCTATCAGAATTC
Source organism: Chelonia mydas (assembly GCF_015237465.2). Taxonomy (NCBI): domain Eukaryota; kingdom Metazoa; phylum Chordata; order Testudines; family Cheloniidae; genus Chelonia; species Chelonia mydas. Next base: position 259,225,593 of record NC_057850.1, read on the forward strand.
TTTGAGAGGGTCAACAAACACGTGGACAAAGGTGATACAGGGGATATAGTATACTTGGACATCCAGAAAGCCTTTGACAAGGTAACTCACCAAAGGCTCTTAAGCAAACTAAGCAGCCATGGGATAAAAGAAGATCCTCTCATGGATCAGTAACTGGTTAAAAGATAAGAAACAAAGGGTAAGAATAAATGGTCAGTTTTCAGAACGGAGAGAGGTAAATAGTGGTGTCCTCAAAGGTCTGTACTGGGACAAGTACTATTCAACATATCCATAATTGATCTGGCAAAAGGGGTAAATGCTGAAGTGGCAAAATTTGCAGAGGATACAAAACTACTCAAGGTACTTAAGTCCCAGGCAGACTGCAAAGAGTGACAAAGGGATCTCACAAAACTGGGTGACTGGGCAACAAAATGGCAGATGAAATTCGATGTTGATAAATGCAAAGTAATGCACATTGGAAAATATAATCCCAACTATACATATAAAATGGAGTCTAAATTAGCTGTTACAACTCAAGAAAGATCTTGGAGTTATTGTGGATAGTTCTCTGAAAACATCCGCTCAATGTGTAGCGGCAGTCAAAAAAGCTAACAATGTTAAGAACAATTAGGAAAGAGATTCATAGATATTTAGGTCAGAAGGGACCATTATGATCATCTAGTCTGACCTCCTGCACAACGCAGGCTACAGAATTTCACCCACCACTCCTGTGAAAAACCTCTCACCTATGTCTGAGCTATTGAAGTCCTCAAATCATGTTTAAAGACTTCAAGGAGCAGAGAATCCTCCAGCAAGTGACCCATGCTATAGAGGAAGGCGAAAAACCTCCAGGGCCTCTTCCAATCTGCCCTGGAGGAAAATTCCTTCCCAACCCCAAATATGGCGATCAGCTAAACCCTGAGCATATGGGCAAATTCACCAGCAAGATACTACAGAAAATTCTTTCCTGGGTAACTCAGATCCCACCCCATCTAATATCCCATCACAGGCCATTGGACCTATTTACCATGAATATTTAATTACCAAAACCATGTTATCCCATCACACCATCTCCTCCATAAACTTATCGAGTTTAATCTTAAAGCCAGATAGATCTTTTGCCCCCACTGCTTCCCTTGGAAGGCTATTCCAAAACTTCACTTTTCAAGACAGAAAATATCATAATGCCTCTATATAAACCCACAATATGCCCACATCTTGAATACTGTGTACAGATCTGGTTGCCCCATCTCAAAAAAGATAAATTTTTAAGCCCCACTTAATTTGCAATATTGCTGATCCCACAATATCAGGCTTCCACCTCAATTTTGATTTTAATTAGCTTACTTTGCAGAGTCCACAATTTTGCATACATTTTGAGGTTTGCAACACACTTTTTTCCCTATTAGTACAGTAGAACCCCATTTATCTGAGCTGACAGTGGCGGGCTCCCACTGTCAGCCCAGCAGGCAGCCAGGGCTCCCGCTGTCCGCCCCATGCATTAATGATTGTAATATAGTTGCAGCAGAATGTCTGGTTATCAAAAAAATTAGCAGGCATAAAATAATAACTGAGTGTTTATATTCTTCCAGCAAATTTTTCTTAAATAGGTCTTCTCTGATTTTTCCAAATTACCACAATTAATAAAATGTCCACTATTACTTTTCCACAATTTTCCATGTCTTGTCCGCAACTCAGCAGCAATTATTTGACAATCATCCCACGATTCATGTAGGGCCCTAGATATATTAGAATTGGAAAAGGTACAGAGAAGGGCAACAAAAATGAGAAGGAGTATGGAACAGCTTCCCTATGATGAGAGATTAAAAAGACTGGAAATTTTTAACTTGGAAAAGAGATGACTAAGAGGGGATATGATAGAGGTCTAATAAAATCTTGAGTGGTATGGAGAAAGTGAATAAGGAGATGTTATTTACTCCTTCACATAACACAAGAACTAGGGGTTACCATCTGAAATTAACTGGCAGGAAGTTTAAAATGAACAAAAGGAAATACTTCTTCACACATTGCAGTAAACCTGTGGAACTCACTGCTAGGGGATGTTGTGAAGGTCAAAACTATTACAGGGTTCAAAAAAGAATTGGATAAATTTCTGGAGGATATGTCCATCAATGACTATTAGCCAAGATGGTCAGGGATGCAAACCCATGCTCTGAGTGTCCCTAGCCTGTTTGCCAGAAGCTGAGAGTGGACAACTACCCATTCTGTTCATTCCCTCTGAAGCACCTGCCATTGACCACTGTCAGAGACAGGATACTGGGATAGATGGACCATTGGTCTGACCCAGTATGGCTGTTCTTATGTCCGTAATCTACGTCTATTCTGTATCTCTTCCTTTCAGCCAAATTAAAATCTCTGCATGCCTTTCTAACATGTCCTCAGGGCCACTGATCAACTAAAACTTAATAGCCAAATTGGAGCTCCTGAAACCTTCCTCCCCACTTCACAATGAAGAACACCGCTATCATCACTGTTACTCAAGCCCTTAATATTTGCTTCCTCTCTTCGACTTGGTCCTCTCTTGACTCATACATCCATTCTTCTTCCAGCACAGAATCTCCAAATCCAACCTTTCCTCTGCCCAAATGGACTAATCTATGGTGCAAGCCTGGATCATCCCACGCCTTAACTAATATAATCACCTCTCCAACTTCTATGAGTCCAACCTCACCCCCCTGAAATGCATTCAACATTATGCTAAGTTAATCTTCCTGACTTAGAACTGTGTCGTTCTTGTATCACTCCATCTACGGACTCCTCTTCTCCCACCACAAACACAAACTGCTCATCCTTACTTTCAAAGGAAACTTAATTTAGCTCCACGCTGTCTGACACTTAGTCTTATTGCAAGGTCAGCTCCTTCTTCACTCCATTAGTAAGGCCAGCCTCAATTGCCAGATTCTCCTCTTCTCCTACAAGCATATTCATTGTCTCCTATGTTGCCCCTTGCAAGTGAGAAAAGCTTCTAGTAAAAATCCATGTAGGAGGATATGGAAGTGGCTTTAAGTCCCACACCCACACCCCAAAGCTCACCTCTCTAATACACAGTAAACTGATAATGGCTAGGCACTTGGCAAATTGCACATGCTGCTCTTGATAGGATGTGTGCATTTCTTAGCCAATTTGTTAACCTGTCTCCCACACCTGAACTTGCTTGTTTGTCTCAGGTAACTGTTACGTCTTCTCTTCTAGACTATCAGTGCTTTGAGACAGGGAATATAGTTTTCTCTATATTTGTACAGCACCTAGCACAATGGGTCCCTGACATGGTGAGCCTCTTCCAGATGCTATCATAACATAGGGTTTAATGCTACTTTCTGTTTCCAAGTTACAAACTGTGGCTATACAGAATCCTAATGGTCCATGGAACTTTGCAAATTTCCCTCAACAAGAAATAATCTGAGGAAGGTGGATATGGACCCTACTCCCCTAGAGATAGACCTGTTTTAAAAAATAATAATAATAATTTAAGATTTATACAGAAAGGACTATGAGCTCATTCTGAAGTACTTTTGCCCTTCCCTGGTGTCAAAAAGTATGGTATTCACTTTTGCTACAAACACCAAGTTACAACATACATAAAACTTTCATTCAGCAGCTCCATTACAAAATTAAACCAGATTAGTTTTAACAAAGGATGCAATATTCTGATCTACTTACACTGGTATGTTAAAGAAAGCGGTCAGGATTTCCAGTTCAGCTGGAACTTGGAGAAGACTGCCTTTGCAGTGATATGTTGCCATGGTGAGAGTTTTAAAGCAAAACTACTGAGTAAAAAGAACTCTGAACTGCTAGAGATTCATTTCACTATATTTCTAAGTCAGCATGAAAATTCATGAGATTTAAACAAAATCTACTTATGTTTTCGAAGTTGATGCTTGCCAACTTTCATAATTTCTAGTGCCTGAATTGCTAGTTAATATCTATTCATTTATGTGCAAGTCTCTTGCAGAGGTCATAATCTTCTTCTAATATCATCATTCCCAGGCTGCCTAAAGACAAGGAGGATTAGGTCCTGTTAGTATAAATGAGGGGGATGACAGTGGGAAGGGCTGCATATCTACAGCCCCATTTTCAAATTCGCTGCTGATGTCAGCAGGAGTTGCAGGTGCCAGCACTTCTGAAATCAGGCTACCAGACTATATGCCAAGAGTTTCAGAATAAAAAGGCAACCGAACACCAGGGTCTCTCTTTAAGTTTGAGTACATTTAGTTCTTGTGAAAGGTCCTAGTTAAACACCAAACTGGCAAAGCATCAGTGGCATTAAAGCATGCTTCCTCACACTGACATGGAAAACTGCATCAACCCTGGCCTGAAGGAACCATCCCTCAGAGTAAGGACAGTCACCAGTTGCTATCCAGCAGATAGCAGCACCCAAGCATCACAAACCTGGTTTAGATTCAAGCCAGCAACCTAGAGGTTAAAGGCTCCAATTGATCGGTTTTACTTGCATTTTTCCTTCTACCCACAAAATCACTAATTCAGACTGAATTCTGATGTCATTTTGACAGACTGAATAACCTGAACATTAGGCAGCCCTTAAAATTATCCCACAAAGCAATACATTCTTTAGTCAACCAGACACTGAAGGCAGACCTGCACTAAACTGTTAAGGACTCCAGCTACAACATGGATGCCCCATGACTTGTCTAAGAGAACCCTGTTTCATCTTGCCATGTAAGTGGGACTGATTGGATTTTAGCCATGTCCCTGCAACACGCAGTCATCTCAGCCAAGGCTATCACTCTAGAAGGGAACACAGGTAAATTTAGTTTACACTAAAGACTACCATTTTAGGGACAGTCTATTGTAACCATTTCCCTTAGTTATTTTTGAAGGGTACACAAGTCCTAAATAAGGGGCATTACAAACCAGAACCATCTGTAGAAAAAGAGCAGCAGGGCTGGACTATGGAAGCGGAAAGCCCTACATACACCACAATACACAGCCTTCACTGTGGCTCTATACTCATGCTGTTGCCCTATCCCCACTTGGAATGGCTGTGGACATGCTTCCAGAGAGACTGGAGCAACAGCATGGGACCTCTTTTCCCCCTCCAAGAGGGCCAGCAGAGGTCCCCATCCGTCAGAAGCAACAAGATCAGCAACAAGGATTTCTGTTTCCCCTTAAGAACAAAGACTGGTAACAGAAATCAGGAGAAGAAAAAAAGTACTGACCACATTGATCCAAAGGCCCACAATGAGTCCTTAACTAACCACATGAAGTTTCCTTGGAAATCACCAATACTTTCTATTATTCAGAAATTGTGTGCTTATCAGATTGGATTCAATGATCTCTTTAAAATTACAACACTATCCATGAAGTAAGTCTGCAGCTTTCTGGAAAACCACTACCTGCTTTTATGTTTAGCCTGAGATATGCCAAAAGTGTAATTCAGCATTTGTATCTGAATGTGTGTGTTAATGTAGTGACTACAAAGTGCAGCGGAAATGAATCAAAGCTACATAGATACTAGGGATTACTTTGGGCACCTGCTTCCTTCCTTTGGAATCTGCGGATAAGACCATAGCTGCAGCTTTTCATGAAATTCTATCCTCCCTCAAAGAGGAGCCTGAACTAGTGGAGGATGGCTCTGCATTACCCTTGCACACTTAAGTTTCATGGGCAGCAGTTTCCAGTGCTTTTGTTTCTCTATTACAGTAATTAGACAGAGTTACTGTTCAGCTCTTAAAAGTGCTAGTGTAAGATAATATCACTATCCAAAAAGCCAGATAAAAATCTTCTAGAAACACCTAATGCTTCTCAGTTGTCACAGGTCAATGAAAGTCCACAAAGGGGGCCAAGAGCCTCATGCAAGTTACTTCCCGAGATAAATGAAAGAGGGAAAGCAGTAGCTCATCTTCTATCAAGAACAGTAGTTTAACAGGAGCAAATTCCCTGTCTTAGTCCAAATAAAAACAGTGCTCAATGTCAAAAGCAATGGTGACAGAAATCACAGAGGTGCTCTCTCATGTGAGTGTCACTAATGATAAATGACCATGGAACATGAATTCAGCTATTTAGCTTATGATCCTTATGAACTTATTCCTTGTATGTAGCCTTTTCCTCACTTAAGCAAAGTAAGGAGTCATGGGATAAGAGGGAAGGTTCTCTCATGGATTGGTAACTGGTTAAAAAATAGGAAACAAAGGGTAGGAATAAATGGTCAGTTTTCAGAATAGAGAGGTAAATAGTGGTGTCCCCCAGTGGTCTGTACTGGGACTAGTCCTATTCAACATATTCATAAATTATCTGCAAAAAGGGTTAAACAGTGAGGTGGCCAAATTTGCAGATGATACAAAACTACTCAAAATAGTTAAATCCCAGGCAGACTGTGAAGAGCTACAAAACGATCTCTCAAAACCGGGTGACTGGTCAACAAAATGGCAGATGAAATTCAATGTTGATAAACAAAGTAATGCACATTGGAAAACATAATCCCAACTATACATATAAAACGATGGGCTCTAAATTAGCTGTTACCACTCAAGAAAGAGATCTTGGAGTCATTGTGGATAGTTCTCTGAAAACATCCACTCAATATTCAGTGGCAGTCAAAAAAGCAAACAGAATGCTGGGAATCATTAAGAAAGGGATAGATAAGATGACAGAAAATATCCTATTGCCTCTATATAAATCCATGCATACACCCCCATCTTGAATACTGTGTGCAAATGTGGTCGCCCCATATCAAAAAAGATATATTAGAATTGGAAAAGGTTCAGAAAAGGGCAACAAAAATGATTAGGGGTATGGAATGGCTTCTGTATGAGGAGAGAGTAATAAGACTGGGACTTTTCACCTTGGAAAAGAGACAACTAAGGGGGGATATGACAGAGGTCTATAAAATCATGATTGGTGTGGAGAATAAATAAGGAAGTGTTATTTACTCCTTCTCATCACACAAGAACTAGGGGTCATCAAATGAAATTAATAGGTAGCAGGTTTAAAACAAACAAAAGGAAGTTGTTTTTTTTTTACACAACGCACCATCAACCTGTGGAACTCCTTGCCAGACGATGTTGTGAAGCCAAGACTATAACAGGGTTCAAAAAAAGAACTAGATAAATTCATGCAGGGTAAGTCGATCAATGGCTATTAGCCAGGCTGGGCAGGGATGGTGTCCCTAACCTGTGTTTGCCAGAAGCTGGGAATGGGCAACAGGGGATGGATCACTTGATGATTACCTGTTCTGTTCATTGCCTCCGGGGCACCTGGCATTAGCCACTGTCGGAAGACAGGATACTGGGCTAGATGGACCTTTGGTCTGACCCAGTATGGCCGTTCTCATGTTCTTATAACATAGGAGACAGGCTGCAAATTCTAATCTTCCTATTCCCAACTGCAGATTACATGCTGCCAACCACCAATGCCATTACCATAGGAAAAGAAAAGAAATCAGGAAGTTTATAATTTCCTGTGCATGAAGATATAATAACACATTCAACATCTCCATTTCCTAGCATGACTGTTACCAACATCCCCACCTCCATAAGGAAGGACAACAAAAAGGCTGGCATGAGGACTTACACTTAACCAATGGATAAAAAGCTCAGAGTCAGCACTAAACTAGAGAAGTAAATGCCATTTTAGACTTACTTAGCAGAATGAATCACAGATACCTACTGCATTTTTAAGGCATAAGTGAAATCATGCTCCTCTGTTTAGCTAAAATCAACATTGCAAGATGCAGAATGTTTTGTCTTTGTCATCTGTTTCATTTCTGAAAAAACTATTTCAACAGCCACAACTTAAGTCAGCAGTATAGACTTAGAAGTCAGCTCACATAATGCAGAACAATATCAGTACCTAGTCTGGAAACCATGTATCAAAGCAGAGTTTAATCAAAGTTAACACCAATCACAATGACAAAAAAAACGCATTACTGAAATTGTAATGAACAATTCTTTGAGATTATTAGAACATGGCTGACTTTTTGCAAGTATACTGAGGGGCTGCTGTTCAAATACTTTACCTCAATGCAATGTACATTTGTAATTGCTACACACAGTAATGTTAAAAGTCTACAGCTTCTGAAGATCATCCAACTCAGCTGCAATACGCACAGCAAGGTATAAGGGAAGACTACAGAAAGACTTAGAGAATTTAAAAGTATCAGGCAAATAAAATTCAAAGGCTTGGGAAGACAAATACCTGAATGTTCAATTATACACAATATTTGAGAACATTAGTGAAGATTGGAATAAAAAAATTAGTCTGCTGTGAAGAACTACAGCATGAGAAAAATTCCATATTGGGGAAGTGGGAAGAAGGGGAGATAAAAAAGGTCAGAATACTGTAGCTAGATAGCTTTATGATCAATAACATTTGTAGTTATGGAAGCTGAAGGCAAGTATGTTTTCAAGGCATAAATAAGCCCTTCTTGTCTGCTTTTCCCACAACTGTCTCAGTGCCTTTTTCTATGCTAAAAGAAAAGGAGAACTTGTGGCACCTTAGAGACTAACCAATTTATTTGAGCATAAGCTTTCATGAGCTACAGCTCACTTCATCGGATGCATTTTTCTATGCTGTGCCCTAACCCTGAACACTCTCCCTTATCCTGGTCCACAAAGCTACTACCCTCTGCTCATTCAAATCTCTCCTTAAAAAAATGTAATTCTGTGATACCTATTGACTCACTTGTGGGTATTTAAAAAGATAGAATTTGAGTCATGATCAGCACATGCCTAGTTGCATGCTCTTGCTGCTGTTTTACTCCTTCCCCACTCCATTGCCTCCCTATTGTTCATTACCATCACCAGTAGAGTCTCATCTAAAAACCAGACTGTTAACTGTCTGGGGCAGGGACCATATCTATTCTAAAAATAAAATGCCTAGCACTTTGAGGTGCTGTAAAGATTGACCCTTGCAGGTTGCTGCGATAAAGCAATTCCTGCCTCTCCCTACACATTCCTAGCCTTATATATCTTTTAACAACAATCAAGACAATCCCTGAAAGAGGCAAATAAGTATTTTCCCCTACTTCAAGAGATTGAGAAACTGAGGCAGAAATTAAGTCTTTCATTGCCAGGGTACTGAGCGATCAGAACTCAGGTGTTCCTGCTCAAACCACATCTCATTTGATTAGCACCACAGTTGACCAAGGTCATTATGGAAGCCTTTACCATCTCTGAAGAATCAAAATTTGGCCATTTCTAGAGACAGCATTACTGATTTAAGGTGGGATGGGGAACCTCCGGCCTGTGGACCAGATCCAGGCCGCTGCTTAATTTAATCCGGCCTGCAGCAAGTCTCCACGCTGCAGGCCAGAAGCCCCAAGTCCCCACCTCCAGCAGCTACCGGAAGTGGCCACCATGTCCCTGTAGCCCCTAGGCAGAGGGGCGATCAAGGAACCTCTGCGTGCTCCCCCTGCCCCAAAACACCAGCTTCGCAACTCCTACTGGCCAGGAACCATGGCCAATGGGAGCTGCGGGGACGGCACCTGCGGGCATGGGCAGCACACACTGCACAGAACTGCCTGGCCCCTTCGCCTAGGGGCCAGACACGGTGGCCGCTTCAGGGAACAGTGCGGAGCTAGGACAGGCAGGAAGCCTGACTTAGCCGCACTGCACCACCAACCGGGAACCGCCTCAGGTAAGCGCCGCCTGGCTGGAGCCCGCACCCTGAACCCCCTGCCTCAGGTCGGAACCCCCTCCCACACCCTAACTCCCTCTCAGACCCTGCACCGCCATCCAAACCCCTTGACCCCAGCCTGGAGCCCCCCCCGCACCCTAAACTCCTCATCCCCAGCCCCAACCGAGCTTCTGTGCCCCCCATGTGGGGCTGGAGCCACAAGCACTAGCTCACCCCGTTGCAGGGGGAAGCCCTGAGCCTCTGCACCCCCTCGTCCCCCGCACGGGGCTGTGTGTGACCCGCAACTGATTTTTGTTGTGGGTCAATGGCCCCCGATAGAAAAAAGTTTCCCCACCCCTGACTTAAGGAATGGTCTGATAGAAACAAGTCCAGAAAAAATAAGAACAGAGGCTTGCAGCAAGAGCTGCCATTAAAAAAAAGCTAGTTACGGTAGGATGTTAAAAGATTGAAGTATAGAGGGGAAAAGAGCAAGAATTTCTCATTGCACGATTGGTTCATTTCAGCACAGGATGTTATAACCCACCAAATGATGACTGGACCACATTACTAACAGGCACAACGTAGTAAATTGGACCAAGATAGCTGGATGCAAGCAGACTCTTTACACCATAATACAGTTAACTATATTGTATTTGTAACAGATAGATTGAGCAGTAACACTGCCCATGAGTTTAGAATGAGATACCATGTTAGAAGGCCTCTGTCCCCCATACGCTCACCCAGCCACACTATGGCAAACAGCAAAACAAAAACAACCTTTATTTTCCATTTGGCAGCATTGATGTCAATTTTGTCAGAATACCTTTGAAAATAACTGATTTTAGCTGTAGTTCTTTTGTTGCATCTTTGCAAATAGCCATCTAATAGAGCCCAATCTTGTCACTCGAGAAGACACAGATTGTGATTTTCCCTAATTTCTCTGATGAATCAGTGTCCTGAAAGATAATCCTTTCAAGAATAACCTACTTAATTTTGCTGGATAAAAAGATGGCAACTTCAGTTTATCAGTGCCTTCCATTTGGTCCACAGGTAGGCACGCTCCAGTCAGAGAAGACAGGATGCCTGCCTTTCATGTCCTTGAGTGTGAGCTGCAGTCAGTACTCTCCGCAATTTAAATACAATTGTTCTCCCAAACACTTGCTCTGTGCTTATCAAGGAGATTCTCCTAGTAATAGAATCTGCTCTCTCACTGTGAAGATAGGAAAAAGAAAAGGAGGACTTGTGGCACCTTAGAGACTAACAAATTTATTTGAGCATAAGCTTTTGTGAGCTACAGCTCACTTCAAGTCCTCCTTTTCTTTTTGCGGTACAGACTAACATGGCTGCTCCTCTGAAACCTGTGAAGATGGGGCATTAGCAGTTGCAAGTTAAAAATAGCACTAAACGTAACCATTTTATGCCTTAAAAAATGCTGTTTTGGTCATCTCTTCCTCCCCAGATTCAACCTTTTTAGCTTCCTTTTAAAGCATCTAACTTTAAAGCTACTTGTATATCTTGTTCATGATGCACAGCCAGACCATATGTCAGGCTCTGAAGAAATTAAAATAGCATCAGTGTCCCATATTTATTGTCTCAATTATTTCATGTCATATTTGCCAAATTTACAAGTTGACCATTTCAATAATCACAAATTGATCTTGGGGTCAGGAAGTCAAGCTGGTTTCTTTCTGAGTTGTGCATCATTACCAATAACATTCCGTAGCTAGAACTGAGTAAAAAAAAATTATTTTGGGGGGGGGGCCAGTAAAGCAGACAAATGCATCTATCACCACACACAACGACAACAGCTGAGTAAGAGGGAGTTACGTTTAATTGGGTAATTTTTCTAACCACAGACACTTTGAAAGTTGTGTACTTATTTTTAAAAAGCATTTCAATTCACCTTCATGTTTTAAGGAAACCTGGGTGGAAAGCACACAGTATTTTATTGCCACCCAGGAAACCCTAGTTAAGTAGTAAATTGTACCACTGAACAAAATTCCATCTATTCAGAACTACTAGGAGACTAGGCAATAGAATTTCAATCAGGAGTAGTTGCAGCTGTTACTGTCCAACAAGCAGTGGGAAAGTCATTTATCAAAGGTTTAATTTCAACAGGATGGAGGTCCTGACTGAAAACTCACAGAAGTGCAAATATTGATATTTAACATTTTGTTAGCTCTTTTCCTGCATGTTGAACTCACTGTACATTGAAGATGATCATGATGTGGTAGTTACTGTAGTCATGTTTCAGACTAGGATATTAGAGTACTTTATAAACATTAATTTTCATAAATGTTAAGGCCAGAAGGGATCAGCTAGTCTGACCTCCCTGTATAAAAGACGCCTCACAATACAACATCCTTATGAGATAAATGCTGTCTCTATGCTACATATGGGGAAATTGATGCTGAGTGGCTAAGTGACTTGCCATTCCATGCTTTTTAGCTAAATGTAATAGCCCAGTTTGAAAAACATGGGAAACTGTCTCCACTAATGGAGGTAAGTTAACCTATGATGTTAGGGAGCCCTATTCTGTTTATTCTACCTCTTTTCTACAATCCATATACATCAGTCAGTGACATTCTAACAAAACCATTAGAAAGGTATCACGCAAGCCCTAAATTCATAGAAAAACTATTACCCTACTTGTTTCCGAAAGCTCCAGCTGGAGTGAGCAGGTACTTTCTGTACCATTTACCTGCTGCCTTACAATGGGGGCATTTCAATCTACATACATATCTCAACTCTGAAACATTACATTGATCAAATAGACTACTCTGTGGTCAGCCAGCTCAACATACTTTTGTTTCAGCAAATAGTTGGAGCATTGCACATTACTCCAATTGGTCACTGGGATGAGATCATTCCGAACAGTCAACCTTATCAAAAAAGCTTTTTGTTATGAGCTGCTATACCTCAGAAAGCAAGCTCCATTTTACACGCTAAGCACTAAAAAGAATTCTCAGAAGAATTAGCTTTACCACCCAAAAAGTACTCAGCAATCTCCACATTTCTGCCTCTTTCATAACTCCACTCAACACTACAAACAGCTACTGAAAATCATGTCAAGTGGATGGATTTCTTATTCCAGCACCATGTTTTTTGACCACACAAAAACTCCTAGACTCCACAATATTGCTTCAGTTTGCAGTAGTAAGAGCAGCAGCTCCTAAACCTCCTGATCCTGACCTCATGCAGAGGGACAAGAGTGCAAGAGGCAATGAATAAGAGGATACCTATACTGCAAGAAGAGCTTCCCATAGTGTGGGTGAAAGATCTACGTCAGAGGATAGCGGTATAAGAGGGGAGAAATTGGGTAAGATGAAGCAGGGAGAAGGGACGGAGAAGGTGAGAGAGCAAAGGGGAAGTGAGCAGAAATGAAGGAAACAGTAAACAAAGGATGATTAGGATGGACACTTGGCTACTCTGATGAACACCATAATTCTTAGCTCCATCTAGTGAAGCATGTGGGTTGCGTAAAGATATGATTTTACAAAGAAGACAGACAAGTGTAGATCTTAATTCAAGTTCCACTAAGCAGAAAGATGGTGGACTCAGATTCTGCATGCATTCAAAACACAAATCACAGTTAAAGTGGTGTTTTACTGCTGACTATCTGAGTTAAGAACTAGATTTAGCCAACCAAAGAATCACAGAAATGTAACAATGAAAAGAACTTTAATTATCCAGGGTAAAATTTTCAAAAGCACTCAAGTCCCACTGACTGTCAATGAGATTTAGGTTTTAAGTGCCTAAGTCACTTTTAAAAATGGGATTAACGCACATTTCCTCACACTCGCATGAATACTGCCTGTAATTTCCCCTCCCCGCCCCCCGCATTCTGTTTTAAATAGATTGATGCACTTTATCAATCTAGAGCTTACCACTAGGTTAGCTTTTGCTTTTACGCTTCTACTTTGATTCGGCAGCCTTCTGCCTGGTCCAGCTGATGACCGTCTCTATGGCACAATGAGCCAGCAAGTTCTACTTTAACAAGACTTTTACCCTTGAGGAACTACCGCTCATTAAAACTCTTGAAAAGTACACCAGCATAAACTTGTTTAAAGAATTTGCATTAGAAGGAACAAGGAGAGAACACTTCATAGCCAAGGTCTTCAGTCTGACAAGTCATGAATTAAGTTAGCATTTCCTAAAGCGTGGGGCACACTTCCTGGGGATGGGGTCCAGAAGATGTGTAATTGAAGATTGGTAAAAAGAAAAAGTTCTTGTGGCACCTTAGAGACTAAAATTTATTTGAGCATAAGCTTTCATGAGCTACAGCTCACTTCATCAGATGCATGTAGTGGAAAATACAGTGGGGAGATTTTATATACATAGAGAACATGAAACAATGGGTGTTACCATACACACTGTAACAAGAGTGATCAGGTAAGGTGAGTTATTACCAGCAGGAGAGCTGTTCCTCAGATGTTCTTGTCAACTGCTGGAAATGGCCCACCTTGATTATCACTACAAAAGGTTTTCCCCCCCACCCCGCTCTCCTGCTGGTAATAGTTCACCTTACCTGATCACTCTTGTTACAGTCTGTATGGTAACACCCATTGTTTCATGTTCTCTGTGTATATAAAATCTCCCCACTGTATTTTCCACTACATGCATCTGATGAAGTGAGCTGTAGCCTCACAAAAGCTTACGCTCAAATAAATTTGTTAGTCTCTAAGGTGCCACAAGTCCTCCTTTTCTTTTTCCGGATACAGACTAACACGGCTGCTACTCTGAAACCTGTTAAGATGGGTAAGCAACTAGCAACACATAGCAGGGCTGAAGAGGGCATGATTGGTTTCATTTTCTTGAAATGGGGGGAGGGAGGCTCAGCTTTCAAATGTTTGAGAAACGCTAACATTTTGACTATTTTCTAAAAGTAAAATATTAGTAACGGAGCAAAGTTTATAGTCTCTGCATGTAATTAGATCCCAGCTTAAATGTACTTAGTTGTTTGAAACGCTTGGTTTTTAAACTTTGGGGTATGTCTTCACTGTACAGTTAACTTAGGTGATCAGCACCCGAGTCTGAGCACCCGGCTTAGACTAGTCCTAGGAAGCCACTACAAAACTATACCTGAGTTACTGTGTCCTGACTGATGCTGATAACTATGTTTTTCTAGACTTCTGGGGGACACATCTCATGGTTCTCTGCGCTGCAGTAAATTGACCTACTCTAATTCTCTCCCAGTGAATTGCAGGAGAATGTCTCTCTCTTAGGCACACTGGAAGAACTGTGGGAAGGCACTGTACAACTAAAGCACTTGAGTGCTTTAGCCGGCACCCTCACTACAAGTTGGAAAATTACCAGCCTGAATAAAAGCCTCACTCACGCTTTAGCCTACAGCCCCAAATGGGCCCACTAGCTCAGACTGAAACTGCTACTAAACTGTGGTCAGAGGTTTTTTTGTGTGGATGGGAGGGGTGCTAAAAGCAACAAATAAGAACCCAGGTTAACTGTGCAGTGAAGGTATACTGTTTGTGTCAACGAAACTCATCTCATCATTTCGTCAGCCACATAAAGGTAGTCCTTTGACTCATTTCCTTGACAATATCAGAAAACAAGATCAGACACTAAAAATTAGTGCTCCCTTGTATACTGGCTGTTTGCCTTCTGTGAATGAAAGGGATTTTTTGTTACAGTAAGTCATGCCACTTGCATCATGGCTGAAAAGACTATTGAAAACAAGCCACATTGTGCATCTAAGTGACACATGGAATAACACACAAGATAGTCTAAGACATAACCAGACTGCAGCACAAAAGCAACTGCTAACAGTTTACCATTGACCCTTATATACTTGAAAAATCAGTGCACAGAGGCTTTCTACAAGTACTCCACCCTGCACAAGACTCTGCTTCTGTTTAAAAGCTGGTAAGACAATCCAGTCTCCTTGTTTCATATTCAGTTAGGCCAGTTATACAGAGCACCAGCTGATACCTGACACTGACTTTTACTCCTCCCCTCAGCTCCTTTATTTTGCTATCATCACTGTTAATCCCAAATTCAGTTATGTACTCTTCTTTTCCAGACCTAAATTCTAGATGCTAGATAGTATATTTAACTTCTTGTCCTTAATTTAAAAAAGCAACGGCAACTCTTTCTTGGTTACTCTTAAGGATTTGGAACTTAAGGAAAAATTGAGATAAAATCCCAACCAGGACTGGGAGGATAGCTGGATATATGGCTTCCCTTTGTAAACTATGCAAAGGAGTCAAGTAATTCATTTGCATCTGGGAAGATTTCACATATTATAGTTATCTAAAATCCTTCCACAGACTTACACTCTACCCTAAAGCTTATTGTTTGAACAATTAGAATCTTCTTTAAATTTAAAATTAAGATCTTTTACCTTGTCCTTAGGTTATTTCTAGTTTATAAAACTATACTGAATTTTAGTCTGTATGTACACATTAAATATACTGGTTTTGGGAAAGATAGAGAAGAAAAGGATGCATAACCATGATAATATTATGTAGCATGCTTATGGATCTGAAGAGATTTTATGATCAGAAGAATTCTTATTTTATAGTTTGTAGGCCAGCAGAATTTAACATTATATGGTGTTTGTATTTTTGGTTGTGTCATCAATTTTTAAAAGATTAAGGAAAGGTATCAGCTAATCAGGAATAAGACTTCCGTTTTGGGGAAGCACAGTTGATTAGTTCAGTTCTTGAAGTCAAGATAAATTGACAAATTTCATCTGAAATGGCAGAGCTAGTCCAAAAATCTGCCAAAGGGAAATTTCTACACGAAATAGAAAAAAATATTTTTGCAATTTGTTTCCATTTTCCAAATAGTTTGTTCTACTGCATTTCAATTCAACTTGGATAATGAAAAGTTGATCATTTTCACAATTGTTTAATCTTACTCATAGACCCACAGACTGAGACCAGAAGAGACCATTATGATCATCTAGTCTCACCATCTGCACATCACAAGCCACAGAACCTCTCCCAGCACTCCTGTAAGAGGACCATAACTTCTGGATGAGTTCGTGAAGTCCTCAAATCTTAACTGAAAGATTTCAAATTAATTTAATTGAAATAACTTCCCTCCGTCCCTCCCTCCCGTGTTTACTATCCATAAATACATCAAAGGGATAATCATATCTCCCTTCAACCTTTGTTTTGTTAGGCTAAACAAGCCAAGCTCCTTAAATCTTGTCTGGTAAGGTAGGTTCCCCATTACTCTGGTCATTAGAATCATAGAATATCAGGGTTGGAAGGGACCTCAGGAGGTCATCTAGTCCAACCCCCTGCTCAAAGCAGGACCAATCCCCAACTAAATCATCCCAGCCATGGCTTTGTCAAGCCTGACCTTAAAAACGTCTAAGGAAGGAGATTCCACCACCTTCTTAGGTAACGCATTCCAGTGTTTCACTACCCTCCTAGTGAAAAAGTTTTTCTTAATATCCAACCTAAACCTCCCCCACCGCAACTTGAGACCATTACTCCTGGTTCTGTCATCTGCTACCACTGAGAACAGTCTAGAGCCATCCTCTTTGCAACCCCCTTTCAGGTAGTTGAAAGCAGCTTTCAAATCCCCCCTCATTCTTCTCCTCCACAGACTAAACAATCCCAGTTCCCTCAGCCTCTCCTCATAAGTCACTTGTTCCAGTCCCCTCATCATTTTTGTTGCCCTCCGATGGACATTTTCCAATAGTTCCACATCCTTCTTGTAGTGTGGGGCCCAAAACTGGACACAGTACTCCAGAGGAGGCCTCACCAATGTCGAATAGAGGGGAACGATCACGTCCCTCGATCTGCTGGCTATGCCCCTACTTATATATCCCAAAATGCCATTGGCCTTCTTGGCAACAATGGCACACTGTTGACCCATATGCAGCTTCTCATCCACTGTAACCCCTCTCTCTAGTACCATTCCAGTAACCCTTCCCTCCATCTCTTCCCATTTGAATTCATCTTTCTTAAACATGGGAGACCAGGACTGCACACAATATTCAGATGAAGTCTCACCAGTGCCTTATAGAATGTAACAACACTTCCCTATCTCTACCAGAAATACCTCACCTGATGCATTCTAGGACCACGTTAGCCTTTTTCACGGCCGCATCACATTGGCAGTTCATAGCCATCCTGTGATCAACCAATACACCCAGGTCTTTCCCCTCTTCTGTCGCTTCCAACTGATACATCCCCAATTTACAGCAAAAATTCTTGTTAATCCTTAAATGCATGAACTTGCACTTTGAATAATTAAATTTCATCCCATTTCTATTACTCCAGTTTTTAAGGTTGTCCAAATCGGTGTATGTGATATTCCTGTCCTCCTCCATATTGGTCAATACCTCCCAACTTTGTGTCATCTGCAAATTTTATTAGCAAACTCCCACTTTTTGTGCTAAAGTCATGAATGAAAACAAGTAAAACTGGTCCCAAAACTGATCCTTGAGTAACTAGTAACCTCCTCCAGTCTGACAGTTCACCTTTCAGCATGACCCATTGTAGGCTCCTCTTTAACCAGTTCCTTACCCATCTTTTGATTCTTGTATTAACCCCCATCTTCTCCAATTTAACTAACAATATCCCATGTGGAACTGTATCAAATGCTTTACTGAAATTCAGGCAGTTCAAATCTACTACATTTCCTTTGTCTAGAAAATTGGTTATCTTCTCAAAGAAAGATCAGATTGCGCAAGACCAATCTACCTTTTGTAAAACCATGTTGTATTTTATCCCAATTACCATTTACCTCTATGTCCCTAACGATTCTCTCTTTCAAAATTTTGTTCTAAAACCTTGCATACAACTGAGGTCCAACTAAAGGGTCTGTAGTTTCCTGGATAACTCTCTTACTACCCACCGCTTTCTTAAATATAGGTACTATATTTGCAATTCTCCAGTCATGAGGTGTGACCCGTGAGTTTAGAGAGTCATTAAAAATTCTTGCTATTTGGCTTGTGATTTCATTTGATAGTTCCTTTAATATTTTGGATGGAGATTATCTGGGACCCGCGATTTGGTCCCATTAAACTGTTTGTGTTTGACTTCCACCTCAGATACGGTAATTTCTACTGCCACATCCTTGTTCCCATTAGTCACTCTGCCACTGTTCCCAACCTCCTCATTACTCTTATTAAAATCTGAGGCAAAGTATTTGTTTAGGCATTGGGCCATACCTAGATTATCTTTAATCTCCACACCCCTTTCTCAGCGCTTAGCAGTCCTGCTTCTTTTCTCCTTTTCTTTTTTTATATATGGCTAAAGAACCTTTTACTATTGGTTTTAAATTCCTTTGCAAGGTCAAACTCTGCTTGGCTTTTGACAGTTCTCATTTTTTTCTTAAACCTTCTGACCTCCAAGAGGTAGCTCATCTTGATGATCCATCCCTCCTTCCATTCCTTGTAGGGTTTCTGCTTTCTCTCTTTCAAATTTTCAGCATTTATATTCTCACTCACTAGCACAAGGATGCAATATTTGGGATCCAAACTTTACAGAGTGTTTAAATTCCATCAAGAATTGTTTTCAGTGGAATTTCAAAAGTTTTTATGGACACACTTATGCCAGTCTCAGGTTTTGTAAAAAAAATTTAAACAGCCACTAAACTTAAACGTTAGACCTAATCAACCTAACAATGAATCTAATTTAACAAACAGACCAAAAAATTGAAAATGTTGGATAGCATGCATGCACATTTATACACACTACAGTGTATAAATGGGCTTTTACTCTCATTTGCATTTCCCCCAGCAGCAAAATTCAGCCAGGTCCAGCATTATATATTCTGAAACTTTTAAATGTTAATTTTCTATTCAGTCCATTCTCAACCATTTAATTCGATTACATCAGTACCTCAGAATGAGATTAGATAGAATGAAATTTGCCATTAAAGTCTGATTCAAGATATTAAAAAAACGGTGCAGTCAGTATATTTGTCTACAAAAATAAGGCAAATTATACACAAATTATATATTAGCAATAGCAAATAGGTCTCAGACTTCAGGGACAAAAAAAGGCAGAGTATAAGATCCATCAAAATTAAACAGCTAGTTTCTCAAATGAAAGAGCCTTTGGGACACAGGGGAGGGAAAGTAGTTAAAAGTTCTCATAAAACTCAAGTCGTATTAAAGCCAAGTACTATTTACATAATAAGTGTCTCCCAGTTCCACACGACAGCATCTTGTCTGTGGGCTACAGTATAAACAGAACTAATCTGATCTAAGTAAACCATGCCATCTGTGAAATGGTGTTACAGAAAGCTAATCAGCGCGCACCCTCTCAGCACAGAGGAGCGCAAGATGGTGAGCAGTGCTTTCATTAAGATAGATGGGAAGAGCAAATCAGCTACAGCAAGAACATTTCCCTCAAAAGCTACAAACTCTATTCCTCCCACTCCCCAAATGCAGCTTCTTTAATCATAGAAAACTGACAAAGAAAAGGATTAAAGAACCCTGGAAGACACAGAGATGGGCTTAACGGTCTCACAGCAGGAACATTTTGGGGGGCGGAGGGAGGACGGCTATAAATTCAGGTACGCAACTCCAGACTTTAAAATCTAGATCTTGGAGCAGCACCCTTATTTCACCTACAAATAACTAAGACAATAAAGTCAATTTTTATACTACAGCTGATTACAATTAGGGATAAACTAGAGCCGAATTTATGCTTTAGTTCAGGGTTGTCAAACATCCAGACTGATGTATTTGTGAGACTTGGACTTGCATAGCACATTCAGATTCTACAGGATCTAACCCTTAATTTAAAATGAGATTATATTTTGCCCTCACTGTTGCAAAGATTACACTTGGTTCACATTTTCAAAGTTACCAGTGCGACATTATCTTCCTGAGTCTGCACATAGCCTGAAATGATGACGACTGAGATGTGAATTCCCTCATTCACCTCACTAGATTGTTAAAGCTAAAGCCTAAATATGATATTAAGACATCAGCACTATTTCACAGCTCACCATTTTAGCAGAAAAATGGAGACAAGGTTGGAAGCACAGGGAAGAAAGGAGGAGAGACATGAACACTATAAAAAGGGGAGAATAGGGGGGGAAAAAAAGAGAAACTAAGGGCAAAAATAGTGCTGGTGCACCAGCAGGATAATATTTTCTCTGACATGGAATGTGAAAGTTAGGCAACATCATTTGTTCAGTACCTTAAAATTAATTGCAAGACAAAATAAAAGCCATATTTCACCCTAAAATTTTGTGCAAACACCACAGTGACATGAGTAGATCAGCTGTAGATTAAGGGTTTGATTATACTGCACTTTCTTCATCAAAACTTTTGTCGCTCAGGGGTGTGGGAAAAAAAACACACCCCTGAACAAAAGATTTCACTCCCATCAACAAAGTTACCGCCCCTCGTTGGGGGTGCTTTTATTTTGTCGCCAGGAGAGCTCTCTCCTGGTGACAAAGAGCAGCTACACTGTTTACCTTATAACAGCATGGCCGCAGAGGCACAACCACGCCATTGTAAAGTGCACAGTGTAGACATAGCCTAAGGGTAGTATGCAGTCCTGAATTTATACTCCAGTGCAATGGATCGTAATTAAGAATGAAATACGGGTCTCTCCACAAAAGAAGTTTGACACTTGTGCTGTAGTTGCTACCAAATAGCTTTCCAGTGTTAGCTGACAGTGGCTACTGGAATAGACTATGAGAGACACTTACAGTTTTGCTTTTGGAATGCCAGGTTCTTCAAAATCTCCACTGTGACATGATAGGGGAAGCCTCTACTTTTGTCCAGAGTCCAGGACTTTTCAGACTACTACAAGCACAAGTAGACCTTTTAAAAATAAAGTATGAGAGGAGTAGAGACTTTGTGCTGGCATTATCTATTGAAAAATGCTTTAAAATTAAAATAAACTAGCTGGTCAAATATTCCACCTCCCCAAACAAAAAAAGTGACAGCCAACCATAGAGGTAAGACCCACAGGTTAGTTACCAGAACCTTTAGAGCTTCAAACTTGACAGATACATTATCCTGAAGGAGTAATGCAGTCATTTTCTCTTATTTAAAGAAACAGTTTTAGAGAAATAAAAAGTTAATGTTTAAAACAGAGTACCAAATGTGAACAGAACATCATCCTTAATGACTTAACTACTTCTCGTCCATTGCTCAAAGCCACTCCCTTATTTGAATCCCTGCTGTGTATTCCTCACACCTTTCATGTCAAGTTCAAGTTTCTCATTCATCCACCTGTGAACCTGTCCACCTTTGCTCACTTCCACCTGCAGACTACACTCCAACTTGGTCGCCCTCCTAAAAATAAATACCCTTTTTGTAGCTTCACAATGCCATTTTTGGGCTTTACTCCATCCACACCTTATGCTTGAAAATCCCCCATATAAAGAAAATCTCAGTGTTTCAACAGCAAGTCAGCCACAGAATTTTAAAGATCTGCAGTGCTTTGAAGTCATACTTTTATCTGGTGCTACTAAACTGTATTGTTCAAGTCTTATTTACAAGTTAAGATCTTTGGAGCAGGAACCACGTTTTCCTCACTCATAGCAATACATCCTTTTATTGAGTTTTGTGGGATGGTTTTAAATGTTTATAGAAGACTGATCAGTGGCATATGGAAGGCAAGGAATGGGGACAGTAGAGGAAACAGCATAATAGGGCACGTGGGAGATCAAAACATATTGGATGAGGCAGATGCAGAACCAGCAAAGGGAGTGACAGAAGAGAAGCAGCAGGAGGAGGGTGGGAGAGCAGATTCTGCAGCACAGGAGTGGGTCATGGTAGCAGAAGGAGCAAACAGATGATTTAAACCAGACTTTGTTTAACTTGTGAAGTGTCCTGCATGGACTGCAATACAATGTTCATGTGAGTCTGTAACCCTGCATTCACCCTTTTTATAAGGCTATGATGGATTTTGTACAAAATATCATTTGAAAACTCATAATTTGCTGATCGTTATTGTCCTGGTAAAATGTGAGGCAACATTGTATATAAAGTTATAAGGTTTTACTGTATGATATGACTGAGACATATTCCAAGTCTGCAAAAGCAGACACAAACCAGTTCCTCGGAGACAAAAGGCAAACCGATGCCTCAACCAGGCGTCACCAAAACCAAATCACCTGGTCAACAAAACTATCACCTGGGTAAGCGGCCATTCTTTGGCAGGAAAAAGGGTGCGAGTGAGAAATTTACATTTTGGCGAACACACACCTTAAGATTCTCATCCCCACAGATTTCCTGTCTCCTGAACCCTAGCTGGAGATGATCTTCAAAGGAAAAAGAACTATAAGAAAAGGGCAACAGATGCCCCAAAATACTCCTCCTTTTCTCTCTGCTCACAGCATCAACAATCCTTGACTTTCAGGTAAGTAATACTGAACTGGGGTGGGGTCCTGACTGAAAGGAATCCAGCCAGACTGCTGTAAGCACATGGTGAGAGAAACCTTTACTTTGAATTCATTTAGCTTGTTAAGTTAGATGTTCGTTTGTGTTTTACTTTTCATTTCTTTGTAACCAATTCTGACTTTTATGCCTCATTACTCAAAATCTATCTTTCTGTTGTTAATAAACTTGTTTTATTGTTTTATCTAAATCAGTGTGCTTGGACTGACGTGTTTGGGAAACTCCATTTGAGATAATAAGATTTGTACATATGATTTTCTATCAATGAAATGACGGCCGTCGTATGAGCTTGTATTGTCCACGAGGGTGCTAGGCAGTATAAGATGCACACTCCTGAGGGAAAGTCTGGGACTGGGAGTTTGGGGGTGTCACTCTGCAATGTAGCGCATAAGTGCTGACTATAGCACTCATACACTATAATTGGGAGTGATTTACATGCTGACAGCCATGTGTGAGCAGACTAAGAGTGGTTGCTCTCACAGCAAAGCAGTGTAAGAGGCACCTCAGACTGGGGAATTGAGGGGACACAGCTGTCTGTCCATCAGATTGGGCCCGGGGTAATATCACAGTTAACAAGTATGGTCATACCTGTAATAAGCAATAATTGTTTTCATGTTCAATGCAATTTATAATCAATTGTTAAATGTTCCTTCACACCAAGTGATCCTAGTAAACTTTATAATTCAGAAGAGAGAGCAAATTAGTAGACAGGGAATATAAGAATTGCCAGACCGGACCAGAGCAGCAATTTATCTTTTACAGTATCTAGTCTCCAGCAGTATACAAGATAAGATGCAATGGCAGACTCAAGAATCCCTGTAACAGACAGCCACAGAATAATGTGCCTATTGGGGAAATTCCTATGTAATCTCTTCAATTAGTAATAAATAATCAAATGAATTCAGAGTATGAGAAAATTACCAAACTTGAAAATGCAAAAAGTTAAGTTATGGTCCCCCTCTCCCACCTCAAGGGAGACCATAATCATTTTGCTTTACTATTTGGACATAGTAGCAGCAGGAACCATACAGAAGTACTCACCATAAAAGAGATCACACGTGAATAGTTAACTCATAACATTCTGTGTATAGATTTTGCAAATACTGTATTTTTCCTATTGCCAAATTCAATTTTGTGTCTGATAAGTGATGACATAATGCAAGACTACAGTATATTTTAATTGCCACACCAACACAGCTAATGTCTGCTGAAACAACACCTAAACCCAGAAGCTGATCTGCAGGTTACTGGACACATGCATTTGGTTTCTCAGCATCCTGCAGGCTCCACACATTATATTTTTCACATCAGAAAATTTGTTCAGAACAAATCACCAAACCTAAGAATATGTGCTAAGCACACAAGCATTCTGATCTTCAGATAAGCTGTAGATTCAAACCTGAACAGTGAATTCATAAATCTGAAATTAGGTTGGAGGGAAAGCAAATAAGCCAGAGTTAAATCAAACACTGTTAACGCAGATATACAAGTTTACAAATCCAGCCATTCACCAATGCAAGCTACTAAGAGGGTCACCACAGGACAAACATGTAATCTCCAGTGTGACACTTGATCCTACTGTCCTGTGTACTGTGATGAATCCTCATAGCTAAAAAAATGCACTTTACCCAAAGGATGAGTTAAACTCCAGCAATTCATCCCTCAAAGCACAAGCAGAATCAAAGTAGTACAATCTATCAGGCAGGACATTTCCAAAATGCTGGTATCCTAAGAAAGACTATTGGACAAAATGAATACAGGAATAAAAAGATACAGGTTTAATGCAAAAATTATAGGTTTTGTTTTAATTCTCAGCACAGAGAAGATCATATTCTGAACAAATCGTATCAGATGAAATATCTGAAGGTATCCAAAAGTCAGAGTACACTTTCACAAAAAGAAAAGGAGTACTTGTGGCACCTCAGAGACTAACCAATTCATTTGAGTATAAGCTTTCGTGAGCTACAGCTCACTTCATCGGATGCATACTGTGGAAAGCACAGAAGATCTTTTTATACACACAAAGCATGAAAAAAATGGGTGTTTACCACTACAAAAGGTTCTCTCTCCCCCCACCCCACTCTCCTGCTGGTAATAGCTTATCTAAAGTGATCACTCTCCTTACACTTTCATTAATTATTCATTTTTCAAGTTTAGAAAGCAGCTTAGGTTACCTGCATCATACTGCAATGTCATACATTGTTTCATCTGGTGAATGAATATATCAGCAACAAACATTGTGCTGTAATGATGCATGGAATTTTATTATAATGCCTTTAAATTAAAAATTCTGCATGTGTTTTTAACCAATGATACAGAAATCTCTATTTCCTGATCATGTTGAATGGCTGGAAACATCTTAGAGTAATGCTGTGAGTACTATGAAACTGATTTAAGTTTCTCAAGCTGCTTTCTGCCCACCTCAGCAGGAACATGAATGCTCAGCTCAAAAGCACCAATTGCTGCTGTTATCAAATGTTTCCTAAGAAGCATAAAACCCATCCTTTTTGCTTACTGCTTCTTTTTACATCCCAAATTCCCATTTCAGAGATTTATCAGAGAAGGTTTTTTAAAGTAATATCAAGGAAAACATTATGAAGAGTAAGTTACAATCAAAGTAATAATTTTAGAGCCATGCATCAATAGTTACCAGATACCATCCTTAAAATTGTACCCACTTTTACAGGAGGTGTTCCCATGAAGATCACCAAACAACCTATTTGATCTGCTGCTGGATATATAATTTCAACTTGAAAAAATCCACTTGTGCCCCTGGTGAGTAAGAGAGCCTAAGTCCATTTCTAACCAAATTAAACTTTCCTTTTAAAAACTGAAATTTCTAGATGGTTTGACTGAAGAGATAACTTGCAAAATGTGATCCTCTTCTTGTCTGTCTTCCCAAGTCTGCAGAGACAGAGCTTCAAGGCCTCTGCTGCTACTGGCAGCTTTCCTAAACTACAGCAAAGTGAAGACAAGACTATGGTTGCTTTCACGGTTGCTAATCAGAAAGCTCTAGGCAGAAGTGAAACAGACAAGAAACAACTGTTTGCAGTGTTGTTATAGCCATGTTGGTCCCAGGATATTAGAGACACAAGATAGGAGAGGTAATATATTTTACTGGACCAACTTCTGTTGGTGAGAGAGACAAGCTTTTGAGCTACAAAGAAAACCTGAAGAAGAGCTCTGTATAGCTCGAAAGATGGTCTCTTTCACCAACAGAAGTTGGTCCAAAAGGTGTGCCTCATCCACTTTGATTACAATTTATAACGGTTTTACTTTAATTTCCCTAATACCAACAAATACTGAAGCAATTATCTGAGTAGGGTCACCCAAAAAAGACTGGAGGGAGGTGGGAAGGGGACAAGAGAATATTGGAGTTCACCGTCTACAAAGCAGACAGAAGGTTATGGGGTGGGTAGTGTATTAGCGATTCCTACATACACACAAGATGTTCTGGGAAGGGATCAGAGAGGCAGACATAAAAGCCCTGACTGCACTAGGGAAGTTTTGCTAAGTTTTATCAGTTCATAGAACAATTTCAGTTCCACCAGTGTTCACCACATTAGGAGACCTAGTATAGACAGACTACTAGCTACAGGAGTTTTAAATACCATAATAAACATACCTGCTAAGAGCAGGGTTCGTTACCAGCATTTTAAATGCCATAAACTGACAGCTGCCCAGCTACTGTAGTGCTCCCAACAGTGCTAACACCAGTGGAGCAGAGATGGTGTTAACAATGGTAACATTTCACAAGATTTTTCTGCTACAAACAAGGCTAAAAAAATTCTTCCTTCCAGAAGCCAGGAGTGTGTGTGTGGAGCAGGGATTCAAAGTAGACTCCTAATAGCAAGAGGTTGAAGAAAGATAGCACTATGTAGGGCACAGGTGGGCAAACTATGGCCCACAGGCAGATAGCCATCCCCTGGCGCCTCAGGCCCCACACCATTCCTGGAAGCAGCCAGCACCACATCCCTGCAGCCCGGGGGGCAGGGGGGCAGCGCACAGCAGAGGGGTCGCATGCTACCCTCGCCTGCAGGCACAGCCCCCCGCAGCTCCCATTTCCGGAAACGGGAAACCACGGCCAATGGGAGCTTCGGGGGAGGTACCCACAGGGGAGGGCAGCGTGCTGAGCCCTCTCCCCACCCCCACTCCAGGGGCCGCAGGGACATGGTACCAGCCGCTTCTGGGAGTGGTGCAGGGCCAAGGCAGGCAGGGAGCCTGCCTTAGCCCCGCTGCATGCCGCTGCCACCCCAGAGCCACTCAAGGTAAGTAGTGCCAGGCCAGAGCTGGCACCCTGAACCCCTCCTGCATCCCAACCCCCTGCCCTGATCCCCCTGCCGCACCCTGCACCCCAACCCCCTGCCCTGAGCCCCCTCATGCTCCCCATACCCCTCCTGCACCCCAACCCCCTGCCACACCCCAACCCCCTGCCCTAAGCCCCCAGACCCCTCCCGCACTCCTCCCTGTACCCCTGCCCTGAGCCCCCCCACACTCCGCACTCCCTCCTGCACCCCAACCCCCTGCCCTGACCCCTACATTCATGGCCATGCATGCAATTTCCCCACCCAGATGTGGCCCCTGGGCCAAAAAGTTTGCCCACCCCTGATCTAGGGACTTCAGGGACACCATCTCCTGGGGGATTGGTCTTTTCACTGAGGCACTGCCTTTCAATCTCACTGGAATTCTGCCACTTCATCCTTGGTTAGTAACATTAGTCCTTCAGCTAGAACTTCTGGTAATTTTTTCAAGTGTTAATGCTTTGCACTTCTGTTATTTATTCATAGCATTTAAATGTGTTATTCTCCTTGAAGAAGATGCACAGAGCCATGTTACCTATACTGAAGGGCTTACAATCTCATAGCAGACATGGCACAACAAGTGAAAAGTACAAATAGATGGGGAAATGGAGGATACATGCACATGATGTCTTCTTCCAGAGGATTTAAAGTATTTCATAAACATCAATTAAGCTACATACAGATGCTCTAACCCCCTCAATTTAAAGTTCAAAATTCAGCAGAGAAAAAAGCAAAAGCTAAACATGCTCAGAAAGTACATCCTCAGCACTGGAGGATTTCCACCAATAGGAATGGACGGATATCTGGTATTTTAGCACTTCAGGAGTCATAATTAAAGTGTTTGTAAACATGCTTTGAAATTCATCTGATAAAAGATTCCAGTTTAAAGTAAGTGTCAACACCCTAACTTCAGCTGAAAGCTACTTTCCAGGATAAGGTAGCGCTAATGCAATTTCACAAAAGAAACAGTGACTCACTCCCAGACAAAAATGTTGGAAATATATGACCTAATCATATTCAGAAATAAATCTGCTTTTCAAAAAAAAAAAAAAAGGCAACTTAGACAATAACATACATCATGTATCTTAATCAATTTATGAAAAGGGGTAGCTTTTGGACTAAGAAAGCTGCAAAATAACAGCTATGAGCTTAAATTTCAGTTCCAATTAGTCCTTGCCAAAACATAATTAGCCTGTCTGGCTGCATGTAGTTCAGTCAGCCTCAGTTTCAGTTGAAAGCTAGGCATCTTCCTGTAGGACTACAGCTACATGTGATCCAGCCCCCTCAGGCCATTTTAGCCCTGCCCATTGAGTCAGTGCCAGGAGTGATCTGACAGAGGGAAACAGATGCCATTTCACCACGTGCAGTCTGAAGGATGCATGGGGGCATTCAAATTAAAATGTCAGTATTTGCTAGTGATGAAATATTCAAAGTATTGGCACTTGGCTGACTAGCAAGATCAGCCTACTGCATGCTCAAGTGGATTCCTGACAGCTTTGCTAAGGATGCTCTATCCACACAAAGAAAAGGAGTACTTGTGGCACCTTAGAGACTAACAAATCTATTTGAGCATAAGCTTCCGTGAGCTTATGCTCACATAAATTTGTTAGTCTCTAAGGTGCCACAAGTACTCCTTTTCTTTTATCCACACAAAGCTAGTTTTAAAAACTGACGTTAAGACTGGCTGCAAGCAACCTGCCATAGAAGTTGCCTACTGTGATCATTCTATTTTTTTTTTTTTTTTTTTTAATAATGACTGAAATAAGTGCCTGTCTATATGGGACACCAACCTAATGAACTAGGACTACCAGTTGTATGTGGAGATAATCATGACAAGATACAGGGGATACAGACACTTGATCCTGGTCTTGATCCTGCACAGTACAGGCGCTGCATGTTCCACACATGATATAGTCACAAGGTGAAAAGGGATGAACAGTTCAAGAATGGCAGGTAAGCCAGATTCCACACTGCTGCCTGGCCAGCAAGCGCTCTTGCACAGCAGCAGAAAGCTTAAAGAGGGTGGGGGAGGGGGGGATATGTAGTTAATCTCCTCATTAGCATGATCAGAATTATACTTAAGACCATACTAGGACATTCCCGTTTTCTAAGCAAGCTCTACTCCTTTTGTACCCCGTGTACTTGCAAGTATGAGAATAAGCATACATGAGGCCTGACACATGCCACCCAGTGCAGAGAACTACGCCTAGTACTTAACCTTATTTGTACCCACACAGAACCCTGCATGCACAGCAGTACAAACACAGTGGGCTTGAAAAAAAAAAAAAATCACTTATTTGCCCAGGTGAGAGAAGGTGGCAGATACTAGGACTATTCAATGACACCAGCCATTTCCGCAGAATTTATATTTCCATTTAAAAAAAAAAAAAAAAAAAAAACATTTAGTCCACATGGTTGCAAACAACCTTCCAAATGTTACTCCTAGGGAAACAGAGTCAAAAAATTAAAATTTCTGCACACAATAATTTTAAAATTCAGCAAAATTGTGCTCTGGCTGTCAGCCGCACTGCACACAGGGCTGAAATTTGTGATTTCCACCAAAATGCTTCCTTTTGGTGGAAATCACAAATTCTGCACGAAAAAATAAAATTCTGCATGGAACATTAATTCTGCATTGTGCAGAGGTGCAGAATTTCCCCACCAGTAAAACGTGAGCTAATGAAGCATGTGCCATTTTTATTTTTATTTTGGCATAAGCTTTCGTAGGCTAAAACCCATGCATTTGATGAAGTGGGTTTTAGCCCGTGAAAGTTTATGCCCAAATAAAAATTGTTAGTCTCTAAGGTGCCACAAGTACTCCTCGTTGTTTCTCCATAAGCAGTTTACTGTGCTATTGTTGGCCAAAATACATTATTCAGACTGCTGCAGAATTAATATTTGCAGAACATCCAGGAATTGATTTCAGTGACCTTTTCTTCCCACTGAGGAATTCTTTTGTACATGGACACCACTATGTATCAGGGCATGGCACAGGCTTCTAAACTGTGGAAGACTGAAGATATTTTGAACAATGGGAACACAGCCTTCAGGCTTTGTCTATTACAATAAACTACCTATAAAAAATACTCAAACTGACTGTCCTCCATTCAACATAGCTATTGGTGAGCACATGCACCCTTTAAAATCCTGTTGTCAATGCCCACTGCCACCAGGTGGCAAGACATTACTCTTCTCTTCCTCTGAGGCCTTCCTATTTCAAATGCAATTTTTGCTGGGTCTTGAGCTAACATCACCACCATGATGCTGTGCTGCCATCTCACCCACACAGCCCAAGTACCCTGCACTTTCATCATCTATTGGTGAAGGTTAATTAAGTTATACTTCAAACAAGAATGTCAGCTCAAGCCCACTAGCACAGGCACCCAGGAGGGAGTAAACCCCAGAACATTAATACACATGATCTTTTGATAAGTAAAACAAATTAAAATATTCCCATCTACACATGCGATTCTCAAGAGTAGGATGTGTGACAATCCCAGTTGTCAAAGGAAAAAAATTAGACTTTCTTCCACTCTAAGCTTGAAGTATCACAATAAATTTTTAATGGTCTTTCCAATAAGACCATAAAAGCCAAACTAATGCACAAACATACCATAAGTAACCACTACTTTCATTTTAATTATACATGATTAAATGTATCCTGACAGATTTACAAAGCCCTGGCTGGGATGATTTAATTGGGGATTGGTCCTGCTTTGAGCAGGGGGTTAGACTAGATGACCTCCTGAGGTCCCTTCTAACCCTGATATTCTATGATTCTATTCACTGTCTGACCAGTGGTTTCCCTTAGTCATAAATGTGGAATATTCCATCAGAATATGGAAACCTGTACAACAATACTAATTGTATGTAAATACGGAGGGTTCAGTGCTAGAACTGCATTTACTAGCCAAGGTTACTGGTAAAGGATTTATTGCATGGGAAACGAGTTCAAGAATAGCACAACAGAGTGACAGTCAACAGTCACTTTTTCTTACTAGTACTAATGAGCCTAAATTAAAACTCTGGACTTAAATCTCACAGAAATCCAGATCTGATTTTGTGGCTCAGGTCCATCTACTTCTGGAGATGGAGGTAACCACTAGGATATCACAGGGGTTGGAACCGCAAATATAATTATAACTTTGTTCAATAAAATTAAGGCTGTGTCAGCACTTTTCTTACAAACCCCAGAAAGAATATATAACTCATCTGTTTAAACTGAGAATTTGCCAGCCTGAAACCATTTTAAGAAAGGATACAGATTAAGATTCATATTTTTAAAGAATGCGTCTATATTTGAGTTACTGGCAGTCTCTCAGATTATCAACTGACATTTTTAAAATGTACGCTGTTAACTTTTTGCAGCTGCATTCAGCTTGCTCAATTAAAATAACATTGTTCCTTTAAAAATAAACCATTTCCACTGAAGTGTGCTTGGTTTTAATTTCATAAAATTTTTCAGCTGATCAGTCTGGCTTTTTTTTTTTAATAAAACCTTAGTTAACAAAACCAACGCTTAAATTGACCTAATGTTGTCCCTAAAACCAGAGGGCAAATGGTTGTTTTCTTCAAAACAATGTTAAAACTGAATTATTTGGCTCTCTTATAAAATGGTTACATATATGGAATGCATTTAACACGCATATAAACCAAAACTAATTGCAAAATTTCATTTGACAGTTTAGACTATAGGAAAGTAAGCCATATTAGTCCCACCTACTGGCCTCTCTCCTTTACCAATCGTATGTCCACAATGAACATTTGCACCGGCAGAGATGAAATAGCCACAAAGATGCATTTATCGACAACAAAACACACACTGATGTCATACAGGTTTCAGAGTAACAGCCATGTTAGTCTGTATTTGCAAAAAGAAAAGGAGTACTTGTGGCACCTCAGAGACTAACCAATTTATTTGAGCATAAGCTTTCGTGAGCTACAGCTCACTTCATCGGATGCAGTGAGCTGTAGCTCACGAAAGCTTACGCTCAAATAAATTGGTTAGTCTCTATGAAGTCAGTTTCCTGTTTCCAACAACCAAATGATATAGTCCATTAAAATAGGTCTTCAGGTAGCACACTGGACTTCCATGCAATAAGGGGCACATCCTGAGATGGTGAGCATCTGCAAATCCCAAGGAGGAGTTTTGGTGTTCGGCACTCCTTGGAATCAAACTCTGCACCAGTCTGCATGCTGCAGGTCAATGATCTGAACCAATTACTATTAGCATTAAGACAGGTCTCAGCGTGGTAGCCGTGTTAGTCTGTGTCAGCAAAAACAACAAGGAGTCCTTGTGGCACTTTAGAGACTAACAAATTTATTTGGGCATAAGCTTTCGTGGGCTAGAACCATGCAACTGATGAAGTGGGTTCTAGCCCATGAAAGCTAATGCCCAATAAATTTGTTAGTCTCTAAGGTCCCACAAGGACTCCTTGTTGTATTAGCGTTAAGGAATTAATCAAGTAAAGTCAGATTTTAAAGCTTCAAAGAGTAGCTTATCGGCATCATATAAATATGTAAACTTAAAAATTCTATTTTTCCTTAAAGACCAAAGTGACTGAATCCTTCTCTAATGCTGTTAGAGGGGAGGAAAGCCACACCAATGGGAAGACTGTTGTCAGGGTGAGCGTTGACTATCCTGACCTTCATCTGTCTGGGCCATTATAGCTTCCAGTCACTGAAACTTCTTTGAATTTGATATTTCCACTGAAGTCACTTTAGTAGATACATATTAAACAAGAGATTTAAGTGATAATATCAAATTTCCTTCTGCTTTTGAGGTAATAAGTCAGATTCAAAACTATCCTGCCTTTGGGCTCATCATTTATCACAAGGATTATTTCCAAGGAAAACAAAGGAGCAATGATATTATTGCTATTATAATACAAGTTTAATGAAGCTGATTTAAACTGAAAAACCCATCTGCCCTGATCTGAGTGGACCACAGAGCCAGGGATCATTCACTGTCTCTCTAGACATGTGGGTAATTGAGACCCTCCAGAATGGTCAGAGAGTTCTCATTTATATTTTCTAAAACGATTCAAGTAATTTTACCACAAAAAAGTGATTGCAACCCTACATTCTGATTGACCAAGTAGCCACTGGTATTATGACTGGCAGCATTACTAAAATTTGAGACTTTGCAACGAGCAATAATAAATTATAATTGAAAGGGATCTGGATTTTGCAAGCAAGAGAAAACTACTCTGCAAAGTAAATCAGAATAAGATGGTAATATACCAAAATGTTACCCCAGCATACAGTAAGTAGAACATTCAAGCCATAATCAACAGGAAAGGAATTTAACAGTTGTAAAACCCTTCAAGCCATCAGCACAGTACTCAGCTGCAGTTTTAAAACAAAAGGGACACTAAGAATGTGTCTACACAGCAATTAAAAACCCACAGCTGGTCCATGTTGAGCTCAAGCTGTAAAATGGCGGTGGAGACATTCAGGCTGGAGCCCAAGCTCTGGTACTCCATGGGCTGGGGGGGAGGGGGAAGGTCCTAGAGCCAGGGCTCCAGCCCCAAGCCCGAACACCTACACCTCGATTTTAAAGCCCTGCAACCTGAATCAGCTGACACAGACCAGCCATAGGTGTTTAACTGCAGTGTAGACAGACCCTAAGGCTGCATCAGACAAGGTTACCTGCTGGTCACTGCAAGAACAAGGCGTGAGGGAGGGAGGGAGAGAGAGAGAGGTCACTAATCCCCCCCAAAGTTAAGTCTTAAAGGAAAAACAAGTGATTTTCAACACTGAATATTTAAACAGTATCTCACTGAAAACACATTGCTTAGATCTTTAGACACTGTGTTCAGTATTAGCCTCCTTTTCACAGGAAGAATATAATTGTCCAAAATGTGCAATACAGGTATCCAGGAGGATTCCACGTTTAAAAATTTCTCTCACGAAGAAAAGTACAACACAGTGAACTTGCTCTTCCTGGAAAAGATGACCAAGGTGTTCTCCTAATAGGACAGCGGTGTGCAAACTTCGGCCCTCGGGTCAGATCCAACCCCTCAGGGCTTTGAATCTGGCCCGCAGGATTGCCACCCCCATGGCACCGCAGGCCCCGCACCGCTCCCGGAAGTGGCCAGCACCATGTCCCTGTGGCCCAGGGGGTGAGGCAGAGGACTCTGCATGTTGTCCCCACCTGTGGGTTCCACACCCGAAGCTCCCATTGGCCGCGGTTCCCCATTCCCTGCCAATGGGAACTGCGGTGGGCAGTGCCTGCAGGCAAGGGCAGCACACAGATCCCTCTGCTTCCTCCCCTACCCCTGGGACATGGTGCTGGCCATTTCCAGGAGTGGCGCTGCTGCCACCCCAGAGCCACTCCAGGTAAGCAGCGCCACGCCAGAGCCGGCACCGCGAACCTCTCCTGCACCCCAACCCCCTGCCCTGAGCCCCCTGCCACACTCCATACCCCCTCCCTGCACCCCAACCCAGGCTGGCTAACCTAGTGAGGAGGGCTTTAAACTAGATTCACCGGGGGAAGGAGACCAAAGCCCTGAGGTAAGTGGGCAAGCGGGATACCGGGAGGAAGCACAGGCAGGAACGTCTGTGAGGGGAGGGCTCCTACCTCATACTGAGAATGAGGGGCGATCAGCAGGTTATCTCAAGTGCCTATATACAAATGCACAAAGCCTTGGAAACAAGCAGGGAGAACTGGAGGTCCTGGTGATGTCAAGGAATTATGACGTGGTTGGAACAACAGAGACTTGGTGGGATAACTCACATGACTGGAGTACTGTCATGGATGGTTATAAACTGTTCAGGAAGGACAGGCAGGGCAGAAAAGGTGGGGGAGTAGCACTGTATGTAAGGGAGCAGCATGACTGCTCAGAGCTCCAGTATGAAACTGCAGAAAAACCTGAGTGTCTCTGGATTAAGTTTAGAAGTGTGAGCAACAAGAGTGATGTAGTGGTGGGAGTCTGCTATAGACCACCGGACCAGGGGGATGAGGTGGATGAGGCTTTCTTCCGGAAATTCGCAGAAGCTACTAGATCGCACGCCCTGGTTCTCATGGGCGACTTTAATCATCCTGATGTCTGCTGGGAGAGCACTACAGCAGTGCATAGACAATCCAGGAAGTTTTTGGAAAATGTAGGGGACAATTTCCTGGTGCAAGTGCTAGAGGAGCCAACTGGGGGGGAGCTTTTCTTGACCTGCTGCTCACAAACCGGGAAGAATTAGTAGGGGAAGCAAAAGTGGATGGGAATCTGGGAGGCAATGACCATGAGTTGGTCGAGTTCAGGATCCTGACACAGGGAAGAAAGGAAAGCAGCAGAATACGGACCCTGGACTTCAGGAAAGCAGACTTTGACTCCCTCAGGGAACAGATGGCCAGGATCCCCTGGGGGTACAACATGAAGGGAAAAGGAGTCCAGGAGAGCTGGCTGTATTTCAAGGAATCCCTGTTGAGGTTACAGGGACAAACCATCCCGATGTGTCGAAAGAATAGTAAATATGGCAGGCGACCAGCTTGGCTTAACAGTGAAATCCTTGCGGATCTTAAACATAAAAAACAAGCTTACAAGAAGTGGAAGATTGGACAAATGACCAGGGAAGAGTATAAAAATATTGCTTGGGCATGTAGGAATGAAATCAGGAGGGCCAAATCACACCTGGAGCTGCAGCTAGCAAGAGACGTTAAGAGTAACAAGAAGAGTTTCTTCAGGTATGTTAGCAACAAGAAGAAAGTCAAGGAAAGTGTGGGCCCCTTACTGAATGAGGGAGGCAACCTAGTGACAGAGGATGTGGAAAAAGCTAATGTACTCAATGCTTTTTTTGCCTCTGTCTTCACGAACAAGGTCAGCTCCCAGACTGCTACGCTGGGCAACACAGCATGGGGAGTAAGTGGCCAGCCCTCTGTGGAGAAAGAGGTGGTTAGGGACTATTTAGAAAAGCTGGACGTGCACAAGTCCATGGGGCCGGACGAGTTGCATCCGAGAGTGCTAAAGGAATTGGCGGCTGTGATTGCAGAGCCATTGGCCATGATTTTTGAAAACTCGTGGCGAACGGGGGAAGTCCCGGATGACTGGAAAAAGGCTAATGTAGTGCCCATCTTTAAAAAAGGGAAGAAGGAGGATCCTGGGAACTACAGGCCAGTCAGCCTCACTTCAGTCCCCGGAAAAATCATGGAGCAGGTCCTCAAGGAATCAATCCTGAAGCACTTACTCGAGAGGAAAGTGATCAGGAACAGTCAGCATGGATTCACCAAGGGAAGGTCATACCTGACTAATCTAATCGCCTTCTATGATGAGATTACTGGTTCCGTGGATGAAGGGAAAGCAGTGCATGTATTGTTTCTTGACTTTAGCAAAGCTTTTGACACGGTCTCCCACAATATTCTTGTCAGCAAGTTACACTGGGCTGGATGAATGCACTATAAGGTGGGTAGAAAGTTGGCTAGATTGTCGGGCTCAACGGGTAGTGATCAATGGCTCCATGTCTAGTTGGCAGCCGGTATCAAGTGCAGTGCCCCAAGGGTCGGTCCTGGGGCCGGTTTTGTTCAATATCTTCATAAATGATCTGGAGGATGGTGTGGATTGCACCCTCAGCAAGTTTGCAGATGACACTAAACTGGGAGGAGAGGTAGATACGCTGTAGGGTAGGGATAGGATACAGCGGGCCCTAGACAAATTAGAGGATTGGGCCAAAAGAAATCTGATGAGGTTCAACAAGGATAAGTGCAGGGTCTTGCACTTAGGACGGAAGAATCCAATGCACCGCTACAGACTAGGGACCGAATGGCTAGGCAGCAGTTCTGCAGAAAAGGACCTAGGGGTCACAGTGGACGAGAAGCTGGATATGAGTCAACAGTGTGCCCTTGTTGCCAAGAAGGCCAATGGCAGTTTGGGATGTATAAGTAGGGGAATTGCCAGAAGATCAAGGGACGTGATCGTTCCCCTCTATTCGACATTGGTGAGGCCTCATCTGGAGTACTGTGTCCAGTTTTCGGCCCCACACTACAAGAAGGATGTGGAAAAATTGGAGAGAGTCCAGCGAAGGGCAACAAAAATGATTAGGGGTCTGGAACACATGACTTATGAGGAGAGGCTGAGGGAACTGGGATTGTTTAGTCTGCAGAAGAGAAGAATGAGGGGGGATTTGATACCTGAGAGGTGGTTCCAAAGAGGATGGTTCTAGACTATTCTCAGTGGTAGAAGATGACAGGACAAGGAGTAATGGTCTCAAGTTGCAGTGGGGGAGGTTTAGGTTGGATATTAAGAAAAACTTTTTCACTAGGAGGGTGGTGAAACACTGGAATGCGTTATCTCGGGAGGTGGTAGAATCTCCTTCCTTAGAAGTTTTTAAGGTCAGGCTTGACAAAGCCCTGGCTGGGATGATTTAATTGGGGATTGGTCCTGCTTTGAGCAGGGGGTTGGACTAGATGACCTCCTGAGGTCCCTTCCAACCCTGATATTCTATGATTCTAACCCACTGCCACACCTCTCCTGCACCCCAACCCTGAGTGCCCTCCCACACCCAACCCCCTGCCCTGAGTCCCATCGCACCCCACTCCCCTCCTGCACTGCAACCCCACCTTGGGCCCCGTCGCACCCCTCCTGCACCGCAACCCCCTGCCCTGAGCCCCCTCCCACACCACACTCCCTCCTGCACCCCAACCCCCTGCCCTGAGCCCCTTCCTGCACACCACACCTCCTTCCACACCCTGCACTCCCTTCCACACCACAACCCCCTGCCCCAGCCCTACATTCATGGCCCTGCATGCAGTTTCCGCACCCAGATGTGGCCCTTGGGCCAAAAAGTTTGCCCACCTCTGTAATAGGAGCTTAGACACCCATAAACAGAATCGGGGGGGGGGGGGGGGGGGGGGGGGACACACACCACTTCACCCCTTCCATAGACTCAGCTGGGAACGTCTCCCTTCCTGCACCCAGAGGATCATGGAAGAAATAATCAACCCTCTCAGGCACCCCAATTCTCCAACCAACTCCCGCTGGGCACCCCACCAAAGATAAAGTGAAATGAAGACTATTACAATGGTGATGGGGTTTAAAAGCTAAAGAAGGTTTATCAGGAAAGTTGGGCTAAAATATTAATTCAGCTTTAATAGGCTTAATCAGGGCATGAATTTGACAGAAAGAGACTGAACATTACAACAACAAAGCATACTGTCAGGATCAAGATACACCTAATGAGGAATACGTTTATTCAGAGTGGACTTTTCACATCCAACAACTCCATGGCACTTGTTTCTAAACTTACCAGTGACAGTACTATATAGTGTCATAGCAAACACTCATTTAATACTGAAAATATGACAACTGTTCCTTCTAAATCAATGTGCTCAGCTTGAAACTAGGCCTAATTTATATAAATAGCTTGGCGTTTGAATCTCTATGCTGATGACTGGGCAGTGTTACCGTATAGGCCTAGCGTCTGCTGTATCCACTCAGCTTACCACACCCATCTCATCAAGCTGCAAGCAAGCAGCAGCTCTGCAAATGCTTATCCTTGCTGTGTTACTGAATTACAGCACAAATATCCCCTGATGCAATGCCACAACCATCCTTGTAAAGTAGGGAAGGAGACCAGCCAGCCAGAATTGTAGCAAGGAAGCAGAGGGGAACCACATTACAAAAAGCTTCAAGAGGACCAGATAAGAAGCCCTAACACATGTAATACTGGCCAACAAATTTGTTAGTCTCTAAGGTGCCACAAGTCCTCCTTTTCTTTTTGCGGATACAGAATAACACGGCTGCTACTCTGAAACATGCAATACTGTATTTGACCTAACACATATGTGTTTCTGTGAGTTTGAGCGGCGGGGGGGGGGGGGGGGGGGGGGGGAGAGAGAGGGAGGAAGAGGAGTTCACGAAAATGCTGTTTCAAATAAAACTGCAGGAACAGCAAAGCTATCACCAGGAACATAGCCTCTTCCCTCCAATGCAACAAAACCTTTGCCAGAAGCTCCCACTTCCTCTGGGATGACCCAGACACAAATCCCCCACCTCTCTTGCTCAAGACAGATGCTGCAGGATGCTCCTCCTCCCACCCCCACTTTGAATTTCCTGTCACTTTTATACGTGCCAATTATTGCAGCCCATCACACCCTTACTACAAAATATTGTTAATTACCACAAATTAAATTAACCCCCATAATGTTCCAGTTTGTTGCACTGAACAGGATTCTGCCACCTCACCAGCCTGTGATTTATAATTCAACTCCCATTCCCATAAAAGGCATAAAATGCCCCATATCCCTTAATTTGAAGAAAAATGAATTATTGGGGGTTGGGAGGGAGGGAGATTAAGGGGAAGTTTGGGTGTTCTGGTTGAGGGAGGGAAGGGATGAGATTCAGAGCTCTGAAGTGAGATTTTGGGA
Organism: Chelonia mydas; assembly: GCF_015237465.2. Classification (NCBI taxonomy): domain Eukaryota; kingdom Metazoa; phylum Chordata; order Testudines; family Cheloniidae; genus Chelonia; species Chelonia mydas. Next base: position 259,265,170 of record NC_057850.1, read on the forward strand.
AGTTCTGGCTGGGGAAATTTTGAGTGTACTTATTTAAGTGTGCCCTTCCCCCAGTAGAAAACCCACTAATCCTATAGCAAGCAAAGGTTTGTGATCCCAACTCTGTCCCTCTCTCTACCAGACCATCCCAGGGCTGACCGGAGGCCAGAGCCCCATATCACTAGGGGTCAGCTCATGCTGGGAAGTGGGGCAAAGGGTCTGATTAGGTCAGTGTAGCCCCCCAAGAAACCCCTAACAGACATTGATACGACAGCCACTGCCAGCAAAGAGAAAGCTGCCTAAGGGATGGAGCTAGGAAATGACTCAGGCTCCTGAGCAAGGAAAGAAAGAGGGGTGTCATACCCCATCCCAAGACGGTGGGGGGTAACCACTTCACCCCTTCCATAGACTCAGCTGGGAACGTCTCCCTTCCTGCACCCCAGAGGATCATGGAAGAAATAATCAACCCTCACAGCCACCCCAATTCTACAACCAACTCCCTCTGGGCACCCCACCTCAGGGTCCCTCTGCCAGAGTCACAGCTGCCCCCCCCCCACGCAGAGCCCTGCCCCGCCCCACCCGCACCGCTGCCCCCCGCCAGGAACCCCCCCCCCCCCGCCCTCACCGCTGCCCCCCTCACTCTCAGGGCCCCACCACGCAGAGCCCTGCCCCGCCCCACCCGCACCGCTGCCCCCCGGCAGGACCCCCCCCCCGCCCTCACCGCTGCCCCCCTCACTCCCAGGGCCCCACCCGCACCGCTGCCCCCCCAGGAACCCGCCCCGCCCTCACCGCTGCCCCCCTCACTCCCAGGGCCCCACCCGCACCGCTGCCCCCAGGAACCCGCCCCGCCCTCACCGCTACCCCCCTCACTCCCAGGGCCCCACCCGCCCCGCTGCCCCCAGGAACCCGCCCCGCCCTCACCGCTGCCCCCCTCGCTCCCAAGACCCCGCCCCCAGGGCCCTGCCCCAAGAGCTCCCCCCCTCCCGGCGCCCCAACAGCTCCTCTAGGGCCCTGCTCTCCCCTCCCCCTCACACCCCCGCCGGCCCCCCCCAAGAGCCCTTCCCCCCCGGCGGGCCGCCGGCCCCCTCCTCCCCGCCGGGCCCACGCCTCCGCTCCGCCCCTGGGGTCCCCCCACACACACCCTGCCCCGGGGACCCTCCCCGCTCGCGCCGTCGGAGCCCCACGGAGGCTCTTACCGACAGGGATGGCGGTTGCGAGCTGCCGGAGCCGCCTGATGAGTGTCACTCTCCCTGCGGGCCCGGCCGGGAGGGGGAGGGAGCGAGTAGTACTAAAGCACCCGCAACTAGGCTGCCGCCGACCTCACGCTGAGTAACCTAGCCCGCTGACACAAAGGGCGGGCCTCTGCGCTCAGCCAATCCCTGCGCAGCGAGCTCGCGCTCAGCCAATCCTGACGAGCGCGGGAGGCGGAGGGTGGGGCCGGCCGCGGGAGGAGCTGAGGCGGCGCTGGGACAACAGGGCAGCAAGCTGGGGTGAAGTGTAGCATGTGGGCGGCGGGGAGCGGACCCTGTCAGGAAGGCCATAGAGCTAGGCCCTGCAGAGAGGTTTCAAGGGGGAGGGGTCTCAGGGGTCTGGAGGGCGTTGGCTAAGGGGAGGGGGCTGGGGAGAATGGGGCGATGGATCTGGCTGGAGAGGCTGGGCTGCAATTAGGGTGACCAGATGTCCCGATTTTAGGGTCTTTTTCTTATATAGGCTCCTATTACCCCCCACCCCCGTCCTGATTTTTCACATTTGCTGTCTGGTCACCCTAGCTGCAATGCAGAAGTGAGGCTGGTATAGCTAGGGCAGGGAGGGGGTGGTTTTTTACTGATAAGAGTTACACTGGTATAAGCCCTAGCGTGGATGCAGTTGTACTGGTGTAAAGGTGCCTTATAGCGGTATACCTTATTCCCCTTTCCAAACAAGCTATACCAGTATAAGCTCTTTTATGCCAGTACAACAGCATCCACACAAGGTGCATCATCATGCTAGGCTAGTTAAAATGATAAAACCTTCTGGTATAGACAAGCTCTTAGGGTCCCATGGCATGAGGCGCAAAACCAGGAGCCATGGGGATATACGGGCAGGGTAGGGCTACCCCTTGCCTAGGTTTTCCCAGCATTGTCTCTTCTTGAGGTAGCTGTGCCAGGAAATCTGTAAGGGTGCTCAGTACACACTCCAGTTGTCCGGTTTTATAGGCTCATCCTTAATATCCTGGGTTTTTTTGTACATCAGAGGTGGCAACATGAGGGCAGGGAGAGATCTGTGGGGCTTAGGTATACGGGGGTGGAAGGGGAGAGAAGAAGTGGGCTAGGGTGCTTGGTGACATTGTGGGCAGGGGTTTCATCAGTAGAAAGTGGGAATGGGTAATCTCTCAGGAAGTATAGATGACTGACAAAAGGTCTGTAAGGGAAGAGGATTGTGGTGGGCGGGCCTCATCATCAGGCTGGTATTAAAGAACAGGGAAGAGGACATGTCTCGCTAAAATGGCTGGCCCCAATTTTGAGGAGGGGAGGAGGTCATCTGTTACCATCAGGATGGCTTAATGACAGCCTGTCATCATGAGTCATTGCCTGGCCTTTCAGTGCTAGAAGCATGAGCCTCCATCCACTTGAGCTAAGTAAGACAAGAACAAGAGGACAGTCAATTAATTAAAAGATGGCAAATCCAAAACTGAGAAAAGGAAATACTTTTTTCACCCTACATATAGTTAGACTGTGGAACTCATTGCCACAGAAAGTTGTTGAGGCCAAAAACATAGCAAGATTCAAAAAGGGATTGGACATATATATGGATAATGAGAATAGCCAGAGTTACCATTGTGACGTTGCACTCCGTATGATTTTATGAAAATATGCTAATGAGTGTGAATATAATTTAACGAATATGCTTCATGTAAAAATCTCTTATAAGGTATCATTACAAATCTTATCTACTGAGTGTGGTCATCTTATTTGTATAAATGTATCATTATTGAATGTGAAACTAGAAATATGAAATATAACTCTGAGGTCCTATTGTAATTATGCAAAGTGTGGGCCATTAATGGTGGTTTAGAATCTTAATGGCTCCCATCAACTAGGACAATTGGTTGTAAATGGCTCTGTTTACCTGCAAGCCTTCCTGTGAGTCAGGTCAGGAAGAATGAAGACTTTGGGTCTCACAGGACATGTGATCATGTCAACTGGTACTGGAATCCATCTTAAACTTGATGCTTTACCATTTAGAAGTAGAGGTGGGGACCCAGAGAGCCAAAAGAGTCCTGCCTTGTGCCAAAGCTATAGAAGAGGGTGGAACAGAACAAAGGAGGTTCCAGTCATGAGAAATCGCCTAGTTATCACCTGAGCTGGAACTAACAAAAACTGTACTGGGGAAAGGATTGGGCCCAGACTAAGAAGGAGTCTAGTCTGTGAAAGAAGCTTATTGGAACATCTCTCAGGATGAGATTTACCTGTATTCAGTTTCTTAGACTTGTGTGTTTTTGCTTGGTAACTTACTTTGTTCCGTCTGTTATTACTTGGAACCACTTAAATCCTACTTTTTATATTTAATAAAATCACTTCTGCTTATTAATTAACCCAGAGTAAGTAATTAATACCTGGGGGAGCAAACAGCTGTGCATCTCTCTATCAGTGTTATAGAGGGCAGACAATTTATGAGTTTACTCTGTATAAGCTTTATACAGAGTAAAATGGATTCATTGGGGGTTTGGATCCCACTGGGAGCTGGGTGTCTGGGTGCAAGAGACGGGAGCACTTGCTAAGCCATTTTCAGTTAAGTCTGCAGCTTTGGGGGCGTGGGTCAGACTGTGTTGCAGCAGATTAGCATATCTGGCTCAACAAGACAGGGTTCTGAAGGTCCAAACTGGCAGAGAAAACGGGCTCAGAAGTAGTCTCAGCACATCAGGTGACAGTCCCAAGGGGGTCTCTGTGACTGAACCCATCACAACCAGAATTTATTATAACAAAATTTTGGAAGGGATATTAAACTTCATGTTTCAAGGTTTAAGCCAGGGGTGGGGAACCTCCAGCCCGCAGGCCGGATCTGGTGCCCTGTTTCATTTCATCTGGCCCGTGGCAAGTCTCCGCGCCTCAGGCCGGAAGTCTCGAGCCTTGACGCGCCCCCCCTGCGGGGCTGAAGCCGTGAGCGCCGGCTTGCCCCGCTGCAGGGGGAGGGCTGCCAAGACATTAAAAATCTGGTCGGCCTGTCCCTGTGGCCCCTAGGTGCAGGGGTGATTAGGGAAGCTCTGCGTGCTGCCCCAGCCCCCTGCTCCGCACCTGCCATTGGCTGGGAACCAAGGCATCACACAGAGCCCCCTGGGCCCTTCACCTAGTGGCCGGATATGGTGGGCACTTCTGGGAGCAGCGCAGAGCCAGGACAGGCAGGGAGCCTGCCTTAGCCCTGGTGCGCCACTGACCGGGAGCTGCCTGAGGTAAGCGCTGCCAAGCCAGAGCCCACACCCCGAACCCCCTGCCCCAGGTTGGAACCCCCTTCCATACCCTAATTCCCTCTCGGACTCCACACCCCCACCTGCCCCCCAACCTGCTGCCCCAGCCCTGAGCCTCCTCCCACACCCAAACTTCCTCCTGAAGCCTGCACCCCCACCCCAACCCACTGCCCCAGACCTGAGCTCCCTTCCATACCCAAACTCCCTCCCAGACTCTGCACCCCACACCTCCTCCCGCACCCCAACCCCCTACCCCAGCCCTGAGTCCATTCCTGCACTCCAACCCCCTTGGCCCCAGCCCAGAGCCCCTCCTGCACCCCAAACCCCTCATCTCCAGCCCCACCCCAGAGCCTGCTCCCCCAGCCAGAGCCCTCACCCCCTCCCACACACCAGCCCCCTGCCCCAGCTTGGAGCCCCTCCTGCACCCTGAACCCCACATTTCTGGCCCCACCTCAGAGCCTAGGGGAAGCCCCAAGCCTCTGCACCCCCACTCCCCTGCAGGGCTGGAGCCGCAAGTGCCGGCTCACCCTGTGGGGAGGAAAGCCCCCAGCCTCCATGCTCCCTCATGGGCCTGTGTGTGGCCTGCAACTTATTTTTTCTGTGGGTCAGTGGCCCCTGATAGAAAAAAGGTTCCCCACTCCTGGTTTAAGCCAATCACTAACTATTAAATGACCGGATGAGCTCTAATGTGTGGGGGAAGGTATCTCACAGCTCGCTATTGTGGGGATCTTACACCTTCTCCTCTAAAGCATCTGGCATTGGCCACTGTCTGATGACCTGCTGGATCAGAAGGACCTTGATCTAATCCATTGTGGCAATTCCTATGTTCCTGTGTAGACTCTGACCCACTGTGGACTAGCCACTAAAGGGTGACATGTAACAGAGACTGAACAGTGGGTTACAGTGGCATTGGTTTGGGGAATGAGTGTCTCTGACCATCAGGCCAGCCCTGGATTTGGCTCCAGGGGCACTTCATTTTGTTTTGCCAAGTTCCAAACTGGAGTTTAAAAAAGGGGAAAGTAAGAGTCCTTCAAGGCCAACCTCTTAACCCATTGCTTGCCAAACAAGAATCAGGCCATTTGTGCTGCACTGAGCCCAAACTTTGCCCAACCAAGTGGTGGCATTGGCAACTCACCATAATCCCGGAGAGAAAAGGCTGGCAGTTACTACGCATCTTTAATATTGTCAGTGTGAACAATAGAGACAACGTGTCCCAGCATCCAATAGTCCACCATAATGTAAACATCCATACTGCACTGCATGCTGGAACTTCTAATTTCCAAGATCCACCTTTCCACACTGAAGGTGAAGACAGCTGAAGGCCCTCTTTGTAGAATGTGGTAGGCTGCCTTTAGCTCCGGGGCTGTACTTTGGCTCCCCCTAATATGAATTACACCTGTTTCTTTGATACGTAGCCCCACTGTCCAAACTCAGGATATAGATTTCCAATCACTTTCTTTTCATGAAAATTGAGTGTGAGGTAATGACAGCCACCTGCAGACTGGTCCTCTCTTTATTCCCTCTTTAGGACTTCCTATTCTAGCTGTGTGCCATGTCTACATGTACACTCTGACCTGGGCTTCCTAACGCCATTGTGTACAATGCTCCTCTGTAAACTCAGAGCTGGGCTTCCTAATTCCATTGGGTCCTATCTTGCTCCCATTGAAGCCTACTGGAGTTTTATTATTGACTGTAAAAGGAGCAGGATTGAGCAGAGGGTTCCATACCTCAGCATACATCTAGAGAACATAATAGGGTTATCCCTGGTTAGGGGGCACTGAGATTCAGCAGGAAAATATATAACTATGCGCTGTATTGTTCTCATCTGCACAGCATGAATCCCATTGTGCATGCAGCACTCTTTAAACTCACAAATGCCTGACCCAGCATGAGCTGGTAAAACCTTGCATGGATTGTCTTTGGTGGCTCTTCAAGGTTATACACTGGGAGGAGTTATACTCAGGACATTGCAGAGACAACCCTAGTCTGGCACATCCATCCTCCCCAGAAACATTAGTGGCCCTTTTTCCTTTTCTCTCTATCTATGTTTAGTGTCACTTCTGGAGGGCCCTACTTTAAATCAAAGCTCCCTGATGCTTTAGCTTAAGGAGAGGGCTCTGCTCCTTGCTTTATAGGGGGAAATGCTGAAAAGAGACCCTCTCTTTTGTTTTTTATGTGACTCCCCTGTGCAAGAACCCAGAACTATTTCTTCACTTTCCTTTGTTTATTCTCTTTAGATGGTTCCCTTACTTTTCTTCCCACTTTGATAGTCGCATGGTGCTGTCTTTCCAGGGCCCAGCAGATTCAACAATCCCTCTTTGAGCCAGGAAGTATGCGGTCTTGGGTCACTCACCATCACCTGGGTCATCTGATGGGCCAAAGATTCCTGGAAAGCACCACAAGAGCAGCTGTTCGCATAGCACATCTCTCTAACAGGCCACCCCTAGCAGAACCATTATACAGCAGGAAGCCATCGATTCAGTGAGTGGGTACGGAACTGCCTCCAACAGGTCAACTGTCTTCTACTTCAAAGTGTGGATCCAACTATTAACATACAAGTCACTTGTGAGCTCTGAAGTAGTTAAAACCTAAGAGTCCAATCCTGCCCAGTTCTCAACACCCTCAACTTTAATTTGGGAATCAAGGATCAGGCCCACAGGGTCCCTCTACAGTCAAGTCCCATGAGCCCTGCCTTTAAACTAGGTCTGTTTGTTATGATGCAGTATGTGCAGGGGAGTTTGTGTAGCCTTGAGTTACCTTTTCATAAATACGGTAACAGCTGGAGGGCCCATGTTTGATTAAATAAGGAAAGAGACATACAGTACGTGCCTATATGATATTCTCTGTCCTTAGCAATTCTGCCATTCTGTTGATTTATATCTGGAGATTAAGGGATTTGACTTTCAATAAAATTATTCTCCTCAAACTACTAAATGGGGCAGAAAGGGGATTTCCCATCACGTTTTCAGCTCTACATAACCGTCCCTTGAAAACACCATTATCTGCTTCTCGTTGACAGTGTTAAATGTACATCTCACAAATGATTGCTAATCACTTTTGTTATGATTTGCTATTTCTATAGCATGATTGGTGCGCAGCTGAAGTCACGCTGGAAGACAAATGACAGAGTGATGTCTCTGTGCCCCGAGGAGCTTCCAGTCTAAATTAGACAGAGAATATAACTGGAAATGACAACTGGCTGTGTGCTGAGAGAGAGGAGGAAGAAAAGTACTCTTGGGGGAGCTCCCTTAGGCCCTCCTTCTGCAAGGAGCTTCGTGCAAGCTGAGCCCTGCACCAGCAGAATCGGGGACTGAGTTTGTTTCAACTTTGTATTTCTCTTCCTTCCCCAGTATGACCAAGCACAGGACAAGGACCATCAGAGCAGAGACTGGTGAGGGACAGGAAGCTGGAAGAAGTGCATGTGAAGAGAGCAATGCACAGTGCTTGTCCCTCCCGTGTAACTGATTCTGATCTCACTTAAAACAGGTTTTACACTGGAACATAGGAATTGCCATAAGTAGTCAGACCCCAGGTCAATTTAGTCCAGCATTCTGTCTCTGATAGTGGCCAGTACCAGATGCTTCAGTGGAAGGGGCAAGAACCCTGCCATCAGCAGATACAGGATAATCGGCTACCCCACGTTAGACCGCCTTGTGATCTCTGATATTTTGATTGGCTTAAGCCCTGAAACGTGAGGTTTATTTTTTAACATTATTAATTATTTGTATTATCGTGGCACATAGGAACCCTAGTCATAGACCAAGACCCCATTGTGTTTGGCAATGTACAAATATGGAACAAAAATGTGGAAGGAAATGGGAGAAGAGAAACCAGCATCCCCATTACAGTGTGATAAGGGCAGTGGGTGTGAGAGCAGGAGAGGCCTGCATAAGAGAGGGAAGCTGCAGAGGCAGCATCAGACAAAGGAACCCAGGTGTCAGAGAGCCAGGAGCTGTAGGAAGTGAGATATGAAGACGTCATAGATGGCTGAGATCTTTTTAGAGATGCAGTGGGTATTCCAGAGACAGGAAGAGAAGGGGAGGAGTGATGGAGGGAGAAAAGATGGTAACAGGTGTCAGGTTAGGGATGACAGCATGAGAGGGGTGGAGGTGGTGGCGGGGTTACGTGTGGAAAGGGGATAGGGCGGGGATGCTTGGAGGGCCAGTGTTGGGGCAAATGTCATCAGGCAGAGGAAGATGTGATTGTGGGATCTGGATTTATGCTGATGGTAGGAGGGGGGAGATTGGGATGCAGAGGGTGAGGTAGAGCTGGTGGGAACCATAGATAAGTGAGGTTAAGAAGGATTTGGAAATGGAGCAAATGAAGCCGGTGGGGTGGGGAAAAGAGGAGGACGACGGATACTATGATGCAGAAGAGGGATGTGCTGACAGACATGGGTAAGAGGCAGATGGATAAGGGCAAACACACACACACAAAGTTTGAAAAATTCTGTGATGGTACCCTTGTAGAAGCTCCCTCTCAGGTAGTTGGCATGTTCCTTCCAAAATGTTAATTCTGGATATTCCTGAGCCATATAAATGTCCAATTGAATATTTTTTGACCTCAATTACTTCCCCTGGCAAAGAGTTCCACAGTCTAAAAATATACATGTGATAATGTATTTCCTTTTAATTTCACTGAATGTCCCCTTCCTTATGTGCTATGAGATGGGGTGAACAGAAGCTCCCGATCTACCTTCTCTAAACTATTTGTTATTTTACACACTTATGTCACTTCTTATTCACCCCCTTTCTAAAGTAAATGATCCCAGTCTTTCCAATCTCTCTTCATGTAAGAGTTTGTCCAGGCTGTTGGTCATTTTCACCATAATTCTCTGAACCCCCTTTAATCCTGCATCCTTTGTGAGATGTAGGGGTAGATCCCCAAAGGGTCTTAGGCATATAACTGCTACTTTAGGCACCTAAGTCCAACATTTAGGAACAACCGAGATCCTGAAAGGTGGCAGCTGAGTTGGGGTTAACCCATAGGGACCTAAATTCCCCCTGGTGGGTGTGATACTGGCAGACCAGGTGCCAGCTCATGCCAAGGTCCCTAGGCCTCAACTAATGAATGCTGACCAATACGTACTTGGAAACCAGCCCGGCTTGCCTGTGTGTTAGTATTGTTAAAAGAGATGTTAAGTTTATGAAAATGTGTTTAGACTTTATGAAATGCTTGTAGGATGCTGTATGTATTAATCTCACTTATAACAGCTGTACCCCATGTAATAAGGTTATATGGCATGTTTGCATTGTAAACTTCGGTAACTGTGTAACTCACCAAACAGGAAAGAACATTGACTAATGTAAAATGCTGACTTCCTACAGAAGGTGGTAGGTCCTGCCCACCAGGAAGGCCCATTGAAACCAAATGAGCCATTGTGAAATATCAAAGAACAAAGACTTTGTTAACTGCTTTCCTCTCTCTGTCTCCAAAGGGGAGACCTGCTCATGAACTCATCCCATCAGCTTCAGCTCTGGGAAAAAGGGAGTAAAAATCTCTGAGAAGAAACTGGATCTCTGTGCTGCTTGGACTGTGGGAGGGCAAGATTTCTAAGCCTAAGCAAGAGATCCCCAGCTGCTTAGCCTGGGTTAGCCCTAAAGGACAGGCAGAGATTGTTTATTATAGAAGCTTCTACCACCTTTTGGAACTTATATTCTTTATGAAAATATGCTTGTGGTAGGAATATGACATAACTAAGATATGCTTTATGCATGATAACCTTTCCAATGATACCTTACAAGAGTTATAATTTACTGAATATGATTATCCTATTTGTATCCATGTATCACTTCTGTATCTGAAATTAGGAATATTGACTATATATCTGTATTTCAACTATGCTACTTTGGGTGACGCCCACTGCTAACACTTAAGGTACAACTATGAAAAAGCCTGACAGTGCTGATGGCCCCTGAGCAAGAGACAATGGACTGTAAAAGAGCTTAGTCTTCTTGTGAACCTGTGGGTCAGCCTGTGAAGAATTGCTACAGGGGCCCTACAGAGGTAGGTGACCATGTCACCTGATACTGGAACCCATCTTGAATTCTGTACTTTTCCACAAGAAGCGGCAGGGCGGGGCAGGAGGAGTGTCAAACTAGGAAACAAAGGACTCCCACTTTATGCAAATCCTATTTAAGGGTGGGGAAGTGAGGTAATCCAGGTCATCAGTTCTCCCCTGTTACCCCACCCAAGAGGGCTGCTGGAAACAATTAAGACTGAACTGGTGGAAAAAACTGGGTGTCAGGCCTGTGATGATGATTAGAACCACATTTAGGGTGAGAACTTACATGTAACCAGTTTCTTTAGTGTATTAAGCTTAGTTTGCATGCTCTGTTTTGTCTTCTTAGTCATCTGCCTTGTTCTGTCTACTACCTCCTTAACTACTTAAAATACACCTGTTATAGTTAATACATTTATCTGTGGTTTATAGTATAACCCAGTTTATGTGATTTCTAACTGAGGGGGTGAGAAGTTGTGTACACCCTCCTCCACACTGAGGGAAGAGGCGAATTTCATATAGTTTTGGGTTTGTACTCCAAGTGGAAAGGGTTGGACATCTGGGTGCTGTGGCAAGCAGATCTCTGTCTCTTTGTGCAGCTGGGTGTGGCCCTGCCTGGGTGCTTAGCTGGGAAGCCTATCCCAGCAATACCAGGTAAAAGGGGGCCCAGGCTAGCAGAATAGTCTGACTCAGTGGCATCCCAGCACACCAGGTGACACCCCTGAGGGTCCAGCCCATCACAAATACATCTTTAATTAATTTGTTATAGGACTGGCTGAGAGCATTGTCTTTAGTGTGCAATCTGAGGTGCAACTGACCTGGGGTAAGTGACTGGTCCTTTGAGATTGGGAAAAACCTGAATATTGTTGTGATTTTTGGTGTAAGGGACCATTTATCACAAAGGTAAGCTTGTCTAGGTGGCAAGATAGACTGGAGTACCCAAGAGGACTGTCGGTGACTCCATGTTAAGGCTGTTGTAGTGTTTGAGGAGTTCACACTTGATGCTTGATTGGTGAAACGTAAGTATAACTCATAACCAGTTTGAGGTTTGTGCCCTGATTTGTAGCAGTCTGCCTTGAGGTTGGTACTCACATGCTTGAGACACTCCAGACAGCTTGACAGTGGACCTGCAGAAAGCCACTAAATCCTAGCTCCCAACTAAACCCCAGCATGAACCTCAGCTGAGGTATTCCTCTGCCTATGTAACTTGCAGAACCTGATCCAGTAAGCATTCTCAGAGCACCCTTACCACAAAAGACAACTGGAGGAACCAGAACAGGAACTTGGCTGGCATCTATCTGTGTCCTGGTCTACTACCCAGTTTTGAATCCCTGATATGGGCTAGGGACTTGAACCCAGGTCTTCTACCTCCAAGGAGGTTGCGCTAAGCACCAGGCTACTCAATAGTCTAAGGTTAGCTTTCTTGACTGCAGGTACACATTGAACAAAAAGTCTCTACTGAGCTGTCAACAACAGTGGCCAAGTCCCTTTTACTTATGCTTAACACAGGGATGCTTAACAGACATATTCAGTGCATACTTATAGGCTGGATGGGAGCATCCAGACAGGGAACCACCACAGCAGCGTGTTTTAAAGGCACCTGAGATTACAGGAAGTGTGGTGACACCATTTCTCACTGGTCTGAAACCCCAAAATGTGACAATTTGGCACTGGGGTGACTACTTCTGGAACACCATGTCCCAGACTGGTATCCACAATTGAAGGATGTTGATAAATTGGAGGGGGTTCAAAGAAGAGCCACGAGAATGGTTAAAAGATTCAAAGGCCTGCCTTATAGTTATTGAGCTCCTTGAATCTAGCTAACCAAACAGATTGAGGGGTGGCATGATTGCAGTCTAAGTACCTACACAGGGAACAAATATTGGATAATGGACTCGTCAGTCTAGCAGACAAAGGTCTAACAAGGTCCCTGGTGCAGAGAGAAGCCACAGGGGTTTTGGCCAGTTGAGGGCCCAGCCTTCTGAGCAGGACCCAAGTGCTCGCTGTGCTCCCAGGACATGTGGTAGTTGCAAGACAGCTGTGCAGCTGCATATATGTGCAGGCTACAAGGAATGTTAGCCCCAAGTGAAAAAACCTGGCATATTAAGTCTTTTCACTGGCCACCAGCAAGACAGTACAAAAACCAACCAGGTGGCAACTCCAGCAGGAGAACATGGGGGCAGGAGGAGACCATGGGAATGGGGTAATGTGAGGGGCAGGAGGGCGACTGAAGCAGCACAAGAGGAAGCCTGAGGGGGGTGACGGGGATAGAGACAGGAGTGGGGTAGAATGGCAGCTGTCCCATGCTGGGGTGGTCAAGGGTCAGGGAAATCCCCTCTGAGCAGCTGGCAAAAGGACATATTTTCTCATGTATATTTAAAGCTGGATTTTCCAGCCTGAAATCTCTCATTTTGGGGCAGACAGATTTCCCCCCAAAGCATCAAAACCAGAAGGCAATTAAGAAATGCCACAAATTTATTTTAGAAGATCTTGTGATTTTTATGGAAATCATGATGGAGGGTGGACAGACTCATTTTTGATCACATGGAGTTGGCAATACTGCAGCTGGCCACCACGGCGGACCTAAGGGAGCTGACCTCTGAGTTTAAGACACAGAGAAACGATCTCATGTCCAAAACTCCAGCAGAAGAGGAGAAAGTCAATAACCTGGAAGTCTGAGTCAATATTCTAGAAACCGGCCATAGATAAACACATAAGAGAAAGAGGCCGAGGTGCATGGCACTGCTGGAGCAGAGAGATGCAAGTTAAATTAGATAATATAGAAAAGGGAGTGAGCAGAAACATTACAATAAATGGGTTGCTTAAAAAAATGCTGAAGGAGCAAATCCAATCTGGGATGTACAAACTTCAACTGCAGAGCTCTCCGGAAGAGGTGAAAGTGGACAGAGTCCATAGGGTGCTATTCCCTCCACCTAATCCTTGTAACAGGCCAAGAAATCAGACTGAATGTCATCAGCAGTAGACTAGATGATCATGATGGTCCCTTCTGGCCTTAAAATCTAACATAACTATGTTAAGTTATAAAGAAAATAGTCTGAAGTTTGGTTTAATTGGAGTGGGCATAATTCTGATAGCTGTGTTCTGTTTTTTTTTTAAGATAAAGAATAATGAGGGAAAGAATGGGAGAGTTCCAATGATGGAGGTTGGAGAAAATAGATAAGAGAAGAAGGGGCAGGGGCCTGTAGTTCTATGTAAATCGTCTCCATGTAACTCAAGTGATCAGATGGCAATATATCCCTAAGGGCCAGGGCTGAGGTCCCATCGGTGAAGAACATCTCTTGCAATGCAACTGAAGTAAGTAGTCGAAGTGTTCATGGGGAGAGTACAGGGGTTTAGGGGTAAGCAATGCCCCGTCATTTGGGGACTGATTTATGCACTATTTTGGTTTTGGATTTAAATTAAGGGGATACAGGAGAAGGGAGGGAACTAATACAGGAAATAGCTGCAGATGTTTATAAAAAATCATCAAGCCATATTCAAGCACGCAATTGTGAAAGACACTGGCCACACAAGGGTCCATGCCAAACAACCACACAACTTTCAAGCTTTTCAGTAAGCCAAGTAGTTATTCTCAATGGCTCTTCCCTTTCAAGTAATGTCTTTGAATGGTCAAAGAGATAAATAATGTAATTAAAAGGAAAAAAGCCCTGGCCAAAAAACTCAACTCCTCCCCTCCCCCCCTCTGGACTATTTTCCTTCAAGAAACTCTTTCAGGAGGGACAAAGGCAATTGGTTTCAGCAGACATCTTTTGCTTCAGCCAAATAAAAAAAAAAAAAAAAAAAAAAGAGGAGAGGGCATATCATTGTACCTTTTAAGATTAACAATCAATTTAAGAATAAGGAAGGACAGTTTCTCTTGTTAAAGGGCACAACTGCTTGGTTAATAACAGCAGTGATCTCAGTGTATGCTCCCAGTCAAGTAGGGGTGGGGGAGGGAAAAAAAAAATCAAGGAAAATAAAATATGGCAAACACTTTGGAGAGGGGGAATTATTCTAGGAGGAAATTTCTATTGTACACTGTATCAGTGGGTAGCAGTGTTAGTCTGTAGCCATAAAAACAAGGAGTCTGGTGGCACCTTAAAGACTAAGATTTATTTGGGCATAAGCTTTTGTGGGTAAAAAACCCACTTCTTCAGATGCAACTCCATACATCTGAAGAAGTGGGTTTTTTCCCCCACGAAAGCTTATGCCCAAAATAAATCTTAGTCTTTAAGGTGCCACTGGACTCCTTGTTGTTATTGTACACTGGTTCCTTACTGGGACCGATCTGATGAAAAAAAGACAAAAAGAATAGTTAAGGAAACAGGTGACACATTCACCTTTCTATACACCAACAATTCAACCCTCAGATTGATGGAAAGAACTGCACCCAGAGGAAAGAGACTGTACATTTATATACTAGGAGAGATTTCATGCTAATCTCTAAATCCTTATTGAAGCAGGTAAGATCTGCAGAAATTGGCATTTTTATATGATCAAATCATGTATTGGAAGCACTGTTTGATAGCTGGATCCCAAATATCATCACCTTTTTGGAAAATTAATTCTTTGTTTCTCCCAGATAAAGATTAGGTTGCAGCAATGCAGGAAGACACTGTTCAATTGTAATAGAGACCTTGGTGGTCTGAGTGGCCTAGTGCAGTGGTTCTCAACCTTTCCAGACTGCTGTACCTGTTTCAGGAGTCAGATTAGTCTTGCATATTCCCCCAAAGTTCACCTTGCTTAAAAACTACTTGCTTACAAAATCAGAGATAAAAATACAGAAGTGTCACAGCACACTATTACTGAAAAATTGCTGGCTCTCTCATTTAGTCTATATGAAGTTTTAGTTTGTACTGACTTATGCTAGTGCTTTTTATATAGCTGGTTGTAAAACTAAGGAAATATCTAGATGAGTGAAGTACTCCCTAAAAGACCTCTGTGTACCCCCAAGGGTACATATACCCCTGGTTGAGAACTGCTGGCCTAAATGGTTAAGTACCACCCGCCCCCACTTTTAGTAGTTGGAGCTGTGGTGGGGAGCCTGGGCCCATCCATTCTACCAGGCCGTAACCCAGGGCCCTAGTAGGGTCAACAACATTTGGCCTCCCTTGGGGTCCTCTAAGTTACCCTCCCTGAGTCACCTCCTACTGTTACCTTATGTGGGACCACAAGCTGAGGGAGAAAAGTATATAAAAGACAAAAACAGCCACCCAAACCATCAGTCCCAGCTGGGCTCAGTGTATAGTCTTGTCCCCCAAGGAGACTTCTCCAGCACTTCAGTCAGGAGCCTTCCTTCCCACCTCACCTCCTCTTCTGAGCAGGGTTGCTCTCTTTTCAACCCTGTCTCCAGTTGAAGCATTCTCTGTATGGCCCCAGTAGTACTGTCCTTGAACCCCTCCAGCCTAGTTTGAGGTTTGTATATCCCATCACAGAAATATTTTCAAATTAATGCTAAAAACAATATAAAGAAAGCTTTATGGGGAGGCAGGAAAGGCAGTATTTAGGGGTCAGTTGATAAGCAGAGCCTCTCATTTGAAAAAAGAAAGCTCAGAAAAAATAAAAGTAGAATAGGAGAGAAGTACAAGAGATTCATAAAAAACACAGGTAAAAAAGTATAACTAGTATAAGGGGAAAATTGACTATGTTGATGACAGACCCCACCGAAATAGCCCTTTGGTAGATAAAACAGATATTTTATGAAAACGGAAATACAAGTGATAAGCTATTGAGCCAATAGCTTAAAGGGACACAAGTGCAACACATTCCACCAATTAAAAAACACCTGAGAGAAATGTGCTACTTTTGCTCCTTATCATAAACCCCTGTGTACTACACATACTCTGAGCTTTGAAGTGATTCAAAGTCTCTGGAGGTAGCAGGCTTCCCAGAGATACATGAAATTGATAAAGAAGCATTAGCTAAAGAAATAATAGACAAAGAAATCTTATAGCCAATAGCAAGTATGAAAAGTGGTAAATGCCAGGACCTAATGGCTTTCCAGTAGAATTTTTCAAGGTATTTAAAGTATTTAAAAGTGCAGTTAGTTGATCCCTTAAGGGGTACATTTAATGTCATTCGGTTAGGAAAGGAACTTCCACAGTCTATGAAAGAAGCTACTGTTTCCCCCAAAGTTGGAAATGACCTTCTCTCATGCAGCTTTTGTAGGCATAGGCAGCTGGTAGCTAGCGCTAGATGGGGCTTAGCCCCCTCTCCCGTCTATCTCGGCCTTGTCATTTTATGAGCAATCCCACTGCACGCCAAGCTCGGCAGGCAAAGCCCCATGGCCAGTGGTACCAGAGCCTGGAATGGAGGAGGGCATCATGGGGGCAGGGCTCTTTCAGCACACAGACACAGGCATCAAGTCAACTTGAATCTGTAAGTAGCAAGAGCCTGCAGGCTGCTGCAGAGTGAGTGCAGGGTTGGCTCAGCACACCCTGCTCCAAGAAGATTTTCACCAGCCAGCTATGCTTACAAGTGAAATCATGATATAAAAATTTTAGTAAGAATACTAGCTAATCCATTGCAGTCCATGCTTTCAGTTCATATAAACCCAGAATAAACTGGATTCATTACAAATATTAGCTGACACTTGTTTAGTCTTAGAGTGCTGCACTTGGAATCATTCATAGTACCAGCTCAAAAAAAAAAAAAAAAAAAAAGAGATCCATGTCTTTGCTATCACTTGACACAAAGAAAGCTTTGGAAAAAAACATTTTGTCCAATATGGACATTGGCCCCCAGTTCCTTAAATGAACAAATGCTCTTTCCACCAGCCCAAAAGCAGCTGGTCAAGTTAAAGGGGTTAAATCTCCCCCATTTGAATTACACAGAGGGACTAGGCAGGGGTGTCCACTGTCTCCTTTACTTTTTGCATTGGGCATGGAGCCTTTGGCACAGAGGATAAGGAACCATGAATTTATTGCAGGAATTAAATGTGCAGGAACACATCAGAAAATAGCACACCAGCTGCCAAGCTGTTTTCAAGCTGTGATCACTGCCCATGCTGCTGACCAATATTGTTCCCTTGTACTCCCATGTCTGTCTGTATCCATCTCTTGTCTCTTTTCCTATACTTGGACTGCAACTCTTTGGGGCAGGGTGTTTCTTTAGGTTTGTACAGCATCTAGCACAATGGGGTCTTGCTCCATAACTGGGGCCATAGGCACCAGCTTCCTCCAGGCCCGTGAAGTGCTCAACCCCCTGCTCTGCCCCAGGTCCCACCAACACCCCACCCCTTCTCCCAAGTCCCCACCCTGCCTCTTCCTGCCCAGTTCCACCCTCTCCCCTGAGCGTGCCGTTCCTGCTCCTCCCCCTCCCAGCATCTCCTGCATGCCATGAAGTGTCTGACTGCAATGGGCAGGGGGCGCTGGGAGGGAGCAGGGGAAGCTGGCTGCTAAGCACCCACTAATTTTTTTCCATGGGTGCTCCAGCCCTGGAGCACCCACTGAGTCAGCCACTATGACTAGGGCTGCTAGGTGCTACAGTAATACAAATAAACAGTCATATATGCTGATGGTATAATGTTAGTTTTAGGGAAATGTTCAGGTTAGATACAAGTACTCTCTAAAGAAATCCATGACTTTGTGAAAACATCTGACTTTAGTAAATTATGACAAATCTGTAAGGCGAGCTATAAATTTGCTAGACTAGGAGAAGTAATCCTTCCAGAAAATATCTGGGTACAAAAGGACCACAAAGTCTGTAAGATACCTGGAAATTCAAATCTAAAAAACCTAGAAGAGCTATATGATTTAAATGTGAAACCACTTACTACTTCAAAGTTAAAAAGATGTGGACTGCTGGAGGAAGTATGGAATTTCTTAGTTGTGAAAAAAGGCCATAGTCAAAATGAAAGTTTTGCCAAGAATCTTTCTTGTTTCAAAAATCTTTCTAAAATCCTCCCAGATAACACTGTAGCAGGAATACAAAGAATGTTAGAATTTTTACAGAATACAAAGAGACCAGGAGTGAAATCAGATACTTTGTATCAACCCAGTGAAGAGGGTGGACTAGCTGTTCCAAATATCATATGGTACTATCAAGCCAGACAGTGGTGGACTGGGGGCACTCACCCAACCATACACGGTCTATATTGAACAAGACAATTGTGGCAGTGTCAGCTTGGCTAGGTTACCATGGATCAATAAAGGAGAGTCACTCCCTCCAGCAACTTATATATGTCCTTTAATAAAAGCTACTCTCCAGGTCTAGCATGGAACTAGAAATAAAGAGTTATTTTCCCCTAGCTAATGGTACCTCTTACAAATAATCCATATTTCAACCAACATCATGAACCAGAGAGTTTTAAAGATTGGGAGAGTCATGGAATACATATGGTTGGCCACCTGTTCACCAAAGACATTTTTCTAATGTTTTTAGAAATCAAAACTAACTTGAACTGGTCCTGTCTCCCAAGGTACCAGTATCTTCAAGTTAGGCATTATGTTTCTCAACTTTCTAGAAAAGTAGTTTTCTACAGAAAACTAGCTTTTATAGAAAACATGGCTTCTAGTCAATCATGAAGCAAAACAATAAGTAGTTTATATCCATTTTTGCAAACAATTTTCCTAAAAAATATATGTCCATATGCAGAGGTGAAAATAGGCCAGTACAGGGTACCAGCCAGGCCCTTTAAATTCCTGCTGGAGCCCCGGCTGGGCAGCACTGAAGGGCTGGCTGGGGGAGTCTGGCCCCAGCCCCACCCCTTCAGGGGGCCCAGAGCCATCTCCCCCCACCACCTTGCCCAAGACCCCAGCCGCCCTGCATACCGGTAAGTCCTTTAAGTTACTTTCACCCCTGTCCATATGTGACACAATGGGAAAAGGATTTGGATAGACAAATTACTCCAGAGAAATGGGCTTTGATCTGCAAAAGAGAATCAGCAACCTCAGTCTGTAGCACAATACAAGAAAATTTCTTTAAGATACTGTTTCAGTGGTGTCCCACACCACTCAAGGTAAAAACATAGAGAGATGGAATGGGGATAAACATGGGCAAAATAGGAGATTTGAAGAGAATACAAATTGTTGGATATTGATCCTTTGGTGATCCTCCTGGCACCTCCTAGCAGAAACAGTCACAGTCAATGAAGAGCTGATCTCTCATCTACTGGTAGTGGCTAGACTATTACAGATAGCCTCTCACTTGAAAAATAAAATTGTCCCAAACTAGAGGCAATGTGACAGGGTGTGGGTAGCCCATCTAGTGCAGGGTGAGTGCACCTCATTAATAAATCCACCAAACTGGCCTTGGCCTCAAGGCTGTAAGGCCTACTGGTCAGAGACAGAGCAGCCCTCACTCTCAGGGCTATAAGGCCTAATGGCCAGAGTCAATATGGCTACCCCTTCTCTCAGGGCTGAGTGGCCCAGCAGCCAGTCAGGCAAGTGAGCCACCACCTAGGGATGGGTGACAGCCAGGGTATGGGGACCCAGGCCATCCCTTCTCCACCATGTCCCAGCCCAGAGCCCTATCAGTGGCAAGGGTCTCTGTCACTGAGTCAGCAGAGATCCAGACCAAAAACACACTGACTGTTCCCAGGCATACAGCTGCCACCTCTCCCTGTGCTACTTCCTATCTCATCCCTTGTAGTCAAGCACTGGGCACCTCCAGGGTTTCCAGAGCCCTCAACACAGATGGCTCCCAACAACCCTGGGTTCTCACAGACCTTCCAGTGGTGTCTGGGTCTCCACCTGGGCTTCAACATCTCTGGTTCCCTCCAGCACTTTCCAGGCAAGCACCTGCAGCAAGCATCCTTCCACCTCAGCTGTCCCCACAAACTGGGCTGCTCTGCTGCCTTTTATACTGCAGCTACACTTGGAGCACGCCCAGTAGGTCTGAGGAAGTTAACCCTTTCCCATGCAGAGCAGGGTGAATGCACCACCTCACACATGGCTCCAAAACTATTGGGATATTGTTGTTATGGAACAACTGATGGATCAATTACGTACCCAGCAAACCAGACAGAGGACAAATAGATACTTAGGTATCTGGTTACCACTTATGCAATACTCAGACAAAGTACATTAATCTTCAAAAAACCCAGCACACCTGTCCCATTTTTTAATTAATATTCAGGTTGATAGACATGCCTGGCTTGATAAATCTGAGTGGAGTCAGTAGTTTCTCTCAGTTTAATAAAATCATCAGCAACAACATGGCCTGGGTGATGTAAAGAGGCTCATTCTATATACTCTGGGAGCCCCCTGGTTAAACAGAGAGATCTGATTATTATATTCCTGCAGATTCTCTCAACAAAGAAATGAGCTCACTCTTGTAATGACACATCTTCCCTCTGTTTACCTGGCAAAGATTTGTAAACTTGTTAAAACTTCCTAAATAAATCAATAGATATGTAAGCAGGGGGAACAGTCCTGCTATTGTGGGGAACTTTCCTGGCTTCTGCACCACCCTGGTGAAGTGGGCTAGTGAAAGAATCTGAGTCCTCGCTCCCACTTCCTTTACCCAGTGGCCTCCCTGCCCTTGAGGACTCCCCTTCCACTCTCCTGTCTGGCAGAGTCCCTGTAACCCCAACAAGGCTGGGCCCAGGATTCCTGGAGGGCTCGACCCCCAACCCTGCTGCGGTCACCTAGGACAGGGGCTAGGGTGTCCCCACTCCAGGGTACTCTCTCTGCACTGGGCACTTCTCTGACCCACTGACCATTACATACAAGTTAAAGCAAATGCAAGTTATTTCATCAACAATTAATTTTAAAAAAAATAAGGAAAAATGGGAAAGGTTAAAGGAAACACATCACTCTGCTCTGTGGCAGGGAACATCACAAACAATGTCTCTGGAACGTCAGGGCAGTTCACAGTCTGCTCCTTCTAAGTCCCAGGCCTCCTTCTCAGGCCCTGGCTGTGCTGCAGGGGTGCTGTGGGTTGGACACTCGCTCTGGTTGTGGCCACACGCTCTCAGGCTCTAAGTGGTAGGACCCTTCTTCCCAGTGTCGCCCCCCCGCCCTGTTGGGGTTACGATCCAAGCCTGGCCCGCAGAGCCTCTTGGCTGAGGCGTCTCCCTGGGCTGGGCCCGCTGCCCAGGGTCCCCCTCGCTCTCCCCAGCTCCACCACTCTGTCTCTGCACTGCTGCTGTTGCTCTGCCTCCAGCACCCTGGGTGCTTCTCTGGCCCCTCTGGCTCTGGCTGCTGCAGCTCTGCTCCCAGGGCAAGTCTGCTCTCTCTGGGCTGTGCCTCTGGCTTTGGGGCTGCAGCTCTGTTCCCAGGACACGGTCTGCTCTTTCTGGGCTGCTTTTCTGGCCCCTCTGGCTCTGGTTGCTGCAGCTCTGCTCCCAGGGCAAGTCTGCTCTCTCTGGGCTGCTTTTCTGGTCCCTCTGGACCTGGCACAGCTCTGCTCCCCAGCTCAGCTTGGGCCCCTGCTTTCTCCTTAGCTTGGCCCTACTCTGTCTGACCCAGGCAAATCCACCTCACACAGAGGACAGGACCTCCCTGGCCTCCTGACTCCCTGATTAGCCTGCTCGCCCTGTCATTCAGGCTGACCCGAAGCATTGGCCTCTCCCCATTGTTCCTGGGGGCTGTCAGTCTCAGGATCCTGGTTTCCTATAGACCCTTCTCCTTTTAGTACTGGGAGCAAGCCAACCAAAACACCCCCACTGAATGTTAGTAAGGGGGCAACAGTCCCCTTACAGATAGATATAACATATCTTCAGCTAATGCTTTTTATATCAATACCATAGATATTTTTACAAGAGGGTACAGTATAGTATTTTTACTATTGTTTTATTTTAATTGTATAAAGTATTATTGCAAACCCGTATGTAGGAGTACGATGGGAAGGTTAAAGTTGGTGTGGCACTCCAGCAGAAAAGGGCGTAGTCTCCACTCTGTTTCTAGGTGGGTGGGGATATGGTAAATGGGGCAGGTTTAAGGCTAGGGCTGAATCTCACATGGAGTATTTCCTGACCAAGATTTTCAAAAAGGGACTAGTTGTTGTGGGTGCCTCCATTTTGGGGTGCCATTCATGAGATGCCTTGAAGGGGCCTGATTTTCAGAGGGCAGGAGCTCTGCGTTTTGTGAAAATGAGGGTCTCATAAGGTTCTTTCAGTGGAGCACCCAAAATTACTAATAATAAATTAACAGTAACAATCACTTCTGAGAGTCCTGGCCTCTGTAGTGTGTAGCATTTAAATTCTCATCTCTAAGAATGCAGGAAATCCAGCTGGTTTGCAGGAGGAATATACTTCTGTGCACTGATCTGGCTTTTGTGTGCATATGCTCTAGGGCTTTGCAAGCTCTACACCAGAGTCCCGTTCATGCTGCTGAGCCCTGAAGAGGTTCCACATTTTGTTCTTTTTAATTTAACAGCTTCTCCTTCCAGACTCATTGTGATGTTTTGCTACAGATGCTTTCAGCAACCTGATACTATGACTCAGCCTAATTCCCTGCTTGATGAGCTGTGTATTCAGAGAGCTGGTTCAGAGATGCAATTCCAGTTAGGCCCAGCCTGCACTGGGAGCAGAACAGGGCTAGCTACTGTACAGAGATGGCGTGATTACACAGGGGACCGCAGCACATGATGCCAACAACCAGCCCCATTTGGAAATAACAACTGAGTTATTTATAAGTGGGTGGGTGTCTAGAAAGCCACATACTTTTGTCAACAACATAAGAAAGAAAGAAAGAAAGAAAGAAAGAAAGAAAGAAAGAAAGAGCCTCCCACAGTGAAGGAGAATAGTCTTTCTAACTACACTGGTATCTTCTGGATCTCAAGGATGAGTAACTCTAGGGAAAAAAGACATCTAGGCCTGGATTCAGAAACAAAACAAAGGAAAAACCCTATTCAGCAAAACACATAGGCTTGTACTCAGCCTTAGGCATATGTTACATACTTTGCTGAATTGGGCTGGGTTTAAACATATTCTTCAGTACCTGGCTGAACTGAGGCCTTAGTAACAGGGCTGCAAGAGCGAAGACTTATCATGTCTACACAGGGATAAAAGCCCCATGGCGTGGCCGGGGCTGGCCCAGATCAGCTGACTCAGGCTTGCGGGGCTTGGACTGTGGGGCTAAAAATTGCTGTGTAGATGTTTGGGCTTGGGCTGGAGCCTGAGCCAAAACCAAAACCCAAAGTTGATTTTTTCTATGGTGTCTTTAAGGAGGCTCTGACAGTGATTTGCACTTCTACTGAAGACTTTATGGTCTGAATTCTGCCATCTATGCTCAGCCAAAATTCCTACTGAAGGCAAGCAATAGTTACAAGATATATATAATTGGGTCCAATCCACCCAGGCTAGCCTCACCATCCAACCTCATTCCATTTTCAAGATCAGATTTCATGACACAGCGAATGTCCTTGTGCAGACAGGGCCTATGGGAATTGTTTTAAATTAATTCTAGTTGCCTTTAGGGTGCAAAGCAACTGCTAATTCACAGCACAGAACAATACTAATAAAGAGCACCAGACTCAGGAAATCTGGGTTCAAATCCCTGACTCCTAGCGTCACCGTGGCCAAATCACTCCATCTATCTGTGTCCCAGTTCCCCATCTGTAAAATGAGGATAATAACCTTGCCTTGCTCTCCCTATTTTGTTTGTCTTGTTTATTTAGACCAGTGTTTCTCAAACTTTTGTACTGGTGACTCCTTTCACACAGCAAGCCTCTGAGTATGACCCCCCCTCCCCTTATAAATTAAAACAACTTTTTTATATTTAACACTATTATAAATGCTGGAGGTGAAGGGGGGTTTGGGGTGGAGGCTGACGGCTTGTGACCCCCCATGTAATAACCTCACGACCTCCTGAGGGGTCCCAACCCCCAGTTTGAGAACTCCTGATTTAGACTGTAAGTGTAACCTATGTGCCTAATAGGGAGATATCCCTTTAAGAGATTTCACCAAGAAGGTTGGTGGTGATTGGACGTTTAACATAGTGAATGCCAGTGAAAATGAGGTAGGATCAGAGTCTAAAATAGGGAAAGAACAAGTCAAAAATGACTTAGACAAGTTAGATGTCTTCAAATCACCAGGGCCTGATGAAATGCATCCTAGACTACTCAAGGAGCTGACTGAGGAGATATCTGAGCCATTAGCAATTATCTTTGAAAAGTCATGGAAGACGGGAGATATTCCAGAAGACTGGAAAAGGGCAAGTATAGTGCCTATCTATAAAAAGGGAAATAAAGACAACCCAAGGAATTACAGACCAGACAGCTTAACTTCTGTACCCAGAAAGATCATGGAGCAAATAATTAAGGAATCAATTTGCAAACACCTAGAAAATAGTAAGGTGATAAACAACAGTCAGCATGGATTTGTCAAGAACAAATTGTGTCAAACCAACTTGATAGCTTTTTTTGACAGGGTAACAAGCCTTGTAGATAGGGGAGAAGTGGTAGATGTGGTATATCTTGACTTTGGTAAGGCTTTTGTATGCATCCAATGAAGTGAGCTGTAGCTCACGAAAGCTTATGCTCAAATAAATTTGTTAGTCTCTAAGGTGCCACAAGTCCTCCTTTTCTTTTTGTGGATACAGACTAACACGGCTGCTACTCTGAAACCAGCTTTTGATACTGTCTCCCATGACTGTCTCATAAACAAACTAGGGAAATGCAACCTAGATGGAGCTATTATAAGGTGGGTGCATAACTGGTTGGAAAATCATTTCCAGAAAGTAATTATCAGTGGTTCATAGTCATGCTGGAAGGGCATAATGAATGGGGTCCCCCAGGGATCGGTTCTGGGTCCGGTTCTATTCAATATCTTCATCAGTGATTTAGATAATGGCATAGAGAGTACTCTTATAAAGTTTGCAGATGATATCAAGCTGGGAGGGGTTGCAAGTGCTTCGGAGGATAGGATTAAAATTCAAAATGATCTGGATAAACTGGAGAAATAGTCTGAAGTAAACAGGATGAAATTCAATAAGGACAAATGCAAAGTACTCCACTTAGGGAGGAACAATCAGGTGCATGCATACAAAATGGAAAATGACTGCCTAGGAAGGAGTACTGCAGAAAGGGATTGGGGGAGGGGAGTGTCATAGTGGATTACAAACTAAATATGAGTCAAAAGTGTAACACTGTTGCAAAAAAAGCAAACATCATTCTGGGATGTATTAGCAGGAGTATTGTAAGCAAGACCCAAGAAGTAATTCTTCCTCTCTACTCCATGCTGATTAGGCCTCAACTGGAGTATTTTGTCCAGTTCTGGGTGCCACATTTCAGGAAAGATGTGGACAAATTGGAGAAAGTCCAGAGAAGAGCAACAAAAATTATTAAAGGTCTAGAAAACATGACCTGTGAGGGAAGATTGAAGAAAACTGGGTTTGTTGAATCTGGAGAAGAGAAGACTGAGAGGGGACATGATAACAGTTTTTAAGTACATAAAAGGGATCGTCCTTCAGAATAGGTTGTAGATCCTTGATGATGTGCTAGAGAGGTTTTAATTGGGGGCTGTAGGTGACGGAGGACGATCCCTCACTTCTCACAGACCTTGGGAGACAGGCCAATCCTTGCTTACAGACAGCCCCCCAGCCTGAAGCAAATACTCACCAGCAACCACACACCACACAACAAAAACACCAACCCAGGAACCAAACCCCGCTACAAACCCCGGTGCCAACTCTGTCCACATATCTATTCAAGGGACACCATCATAGGACCTAACCACATCAGCCACACCATTAAGGGCTCGTTCACCTGCACATCTACCAATGTGATATATGCCATCATGTGCCAGCAGTGCCCCTCTGCCATGTACACTGGCCAAACCAGACAGTCTCTACGCAAAAGAATAAATGGACACAAATCTGACATCAGGAATCATAACATTCAAAAACCAGTAGGAGAACACTTCAATCTCTCTGGTCACTCAATAACAGACCTAAAAGTGGCAATTCTTCAACAACAAAAACTTCAAAAACAGACTCCAACATGAAGCTGCAGAACTGGAATTAATTTGCAAACTGGATACCATCAGATTAGGCCTGAATAGAGACTGGGAGTGGTTGGGTCAGTACAAAACCTAAACTTAATTTCCCCAATACTAATTTCTCCCTACTGTTACTCACACTTTCTTGTCAACTGTCTGTAATGGGCCACTCTCTTACCACTTCAAAAATTGTTTTTCCTCCCTTGGTATCCTGCTGTTAATTGATTTATCGACTGACCTCACACTTGGTAAAGCAACCCCCCACCCTTTCATGTATTTATACCTACTCCTGTATTTTCACTCCATGCATCTGGTGAAGTGGGTTCTAGCCCACAAAAGCTTATGCCCAAATAAATTTGTTAGTCTCTAAGGTGCCAGAAGGACTCCTCGTTATTTTTGCTGATATAGACTAACACGACTACCACTCTGAAACCTGTCACTTAGCAGAATATGCATCAGTCATGAATTATATTATAATACATTAATATTTCGGACAATATAATGTAGGTTATGTAATTATAACACCTTCCGCTCTAGCTTGCCTTCATTTTTGTAACTATGTTTATATTATGGACATATGCTAGTAATTCATTTGCAATGTACTATTTATTGCATACACTGTGTCAAGTACAACATAGTAAACATGAGTGATCATTGCATTAGATACACTGTCACATATAGACACAATGTGTAGTTGCCTAGGATGTGATGCTGTATTTATTGCATACAGCATTAGCATAGCTTCTAGTAAATACAACTCTTGTTAGTGAATTGAAGGATCCTTCACTAATTTCTTGGAGAAAACCCAGTTCACCCATGTGCAAAGCACAGCACAAGGCCTATGCACCACATAAGCCCTCAAAAGATTGACCAAAGCCCCACTCCACCGATGAGTTCTGAATGGTGTAGACCCTGGGGGTCATGTTTGCTTATGCTAATTAAAAATGTGTTGAAATGAAAGCCAGGAGCAGATCTTTAGGCCTGAAGTTTGGGTTTCAAATTAGCTAGAGTTCAGTTGTTAGCATGAATGAATAAGAGGTGTTAATAGAAGTGACTTCAGGCTTAACCTTGGGTCATGTAGTAAACATGTTTTTGTTTTAGCCGGTGTTGTGTAGGGGCAATTTTGGATGTTTTGGAAAACTGTTAACCACAGAATTTACATTAATGCAAGTGATCATTAGAATGATGTTTGATTAGAAGATATTTGTGTTTGGGGGTATGGAAGATTAAATATGGTAGCAGAAGAATAGCTATGGTAAAAGATAGACTTAATGCTAATTAATTAAGGGTGCTATTATAGTTGATTATAAAAGCGTAGTACACTCATTTTAGGTCAGTGTGCTCATCCACCATCAGGGTACTGTTACAGAAAGGATTATATACCCATTCTTCTCATCCAGGAACTGATAAACCCTGAATGCACCATTTCATCTTTGGGTGCTAGTATAAATGCAGTGTATGGTTATGCTGTAATGCCTGTTTGCTTTAACTAATGATTTTATTTTAAATAAAGTCTTTTAATTCTATCACTCATTGCGTCATTCAGTCCTCCACTAAATTAAATTATCTGTAACTGCCCCAGCGGCTTGAACCTTAAAGAGTTCAGTTAGATTTGATTTCTTAGCTTTAAACTATTAATTGGGAACCCCTAAATCAAGGTTACCAGGGGCAGACCCCTGCACTTGTGCAGAGCCCCAGTGAAATTAGTAAAGGCAGGTCAACACGTAAAATGTTGCATCGGTGGAGCCGCACAAATGCAGCTGTGTTGCTGTAGTGCCTTAATGAAGATGCTATAAGCCGGCGGGCGAGAGCTCTCCTGTCGGCTTAGTTACTCCACCTCCATGAGAGGTAGTAGCTATGTCAGCGGGAGGAGCTCTCCCACCACCATAGTGCTGTCTACACCTGCAGTTAGGTCAGTATAATTACGTCATTCAGGAGTGTGGATTACTCACACCCTTGAGTGATGTCATTATACTGAAATAATTCAGTACTGTTTCTTGACTTTAGCAAAGCTTTTGACACGGTCTCCCACAGCATTCTTGTCAGCAAGTTAAGGAAGTATGGGCTGGATGAATGCACTATAAGGTGGGTAGAAAGCTGGCTAGATTGTCGGGCTCAACGGGTAGTGATCAATGGCTCCATGTCTAGTTGGCAGCCGGTGTCAAGTGGAGTGCCCCAGGGGTCGGTCCTGGGGCCGGTTTTGTTCAATATCTTCATAAATGATCTGGAGGATGGTGTGGATTGCACTCTCAGCAAATTTGCGGATGATACTAAACTGGGAGGAGTGGTAGATACGCTGGAGGGGAGGGATAGGATACAGAAGGACCTAGACAAATTGGAGGATTGGGCCAAAAGAAATCTGATGAGGTTCAATAAGGATAAGTGCAGGGTCCTGCACTTAGGACGGAAGAACCCAATGCACCGCTACAGACTAGGGACCGAATGGCTAGGCAGCAGTTCTGCGGAAAAGGACCTAGGGGTGACAGTGGACGAGAAGCTGGATATGAGTCAGCAGTGTGCCCTTGTTGCCAAGAAGGCCAATGGCATTTTGGGATGTATAAGTAGGGGCATAGCGAGCAGATCGAGGGACGTGATCGTTCCCCTCTATTCGACACTGGTGAGGCCTCATCTGGAGTACTGTGTCCAGTTTTGGGCCCCACACTACAAGAAGGATGTGGATAAATTGGAAAGAGTCCAGCGAAGGGCAACAAAAATGATTAGGGGTCTAGAGCACATGACTTATGAGGAGAGGCTGAGGGAGCTGGGATTGTTTAGTCTGCAGAAGAGAAGAATGAGGGGGGATTTGATAGCTGCTTTCAACTACCTGAAAGGGGGTTCCAAAGAGGATGGCTCTAGACTGTTCTCAATGGTAGCAGATGACAGAACGAGGAGTAATGGTCTCAAGTTGCAATGGGGGAGGTTTAGATTGGATATTAGGAAAAACTTTTTCACTAAGAGGGTGGTGAAACACTGGAATGCGTTACCTAGGGAGGTGGTAGAATCTCCTTCCTTACAGGTTTTTAAGGTCAGGCTTGACAAAGCCCTGGCTGGGATGATTTAACTGGGACTTGGTCCTGCTTTGAGCAGGGGGTTGGACTAGATGACCTTCTGGGGTCCCTTCCAACCCTGATATTCTATGATTCTATGATTCTATGGAGACCAGGGCTAAGGCTCCATATAGGCACAGGTGGCACCGTGCTCAGAGCTCATTTCTTGATCAGGGCCTAAGGCTAGAGCTACCCTGCAGCCTATGTGGGCAAAATGTATGTCGCTTAGGGGTGTGAATACTCCATCCCCCTGAGCAACATCAGTTACACCAACCTCAGCGCTCCCGCCGACATAGCTTCTGCCACTCGTGGGGGTGGGATTTTTATGCCAAGGGGATTGCTCTGTCCTGTCAGCATAGAGTGTCTTCCCCAGATGTGCTGCAGGGGTGCCCCTGTATGGGTACAGCTGAGCTGCCACACCACTGTATGTGTAGACATGGCCTGAGTGTACTCACGTGGCACTCACGTGGCACTCACGTGGCACAGAGCCCTTGGACCTGTCCTGTGAATAGCGTAAGTCACTTTATTATCCACTTGTGTTAGAGCAGCGCCTAATGACCCCAATTAAAGATCAGGGCCCTGCTTGCTAGTGCTGTACAAACAAATACAAGGAAGACAGTCCCCGGCCCAGAGAGCTCCCAGTTTAGATGTCAGATAGCACAACCCAGACAAATGGGATGCGTGACAAAATGAATTGAGTTTAGCAGTGAAAAGTGGAAGTCTGAGATGCACCTTCCTCTGTCTCTGGCTATTGTTTATACAGGATTATGCAACCATTTGTGTGTTGTTTATATGCACTAATCTTGTAACTACAAAATAGCCCTATGTACATCTCTGCTCCCTTCCTAATTCGTTCTGTGGGCAAGTTTGGAATTAGGCCACTTCATTGCACTACGCTGACAGTTTACATACCAATTATAATCTATCTTCTGTGTCAACCCAAAATCTAAATACAAAAGTAATCTTATATGGCAAGAGAGGTTTCAAAGAGAAGTTAAAGAAACAATATTATTTCATTCTGACTCCTGGGTGGAACTCATTCCCCAAACGTCTCCTGAATTAACCTTTTCCCCTAACCGAGCCCTTCTCGGATTTCCCCTCTGTCTCGCTTTCCCTATCACAGCAGCACTGATCCAGCAATCTGATCTGTATGGGCAGACCCTTACACCTGCACAGAGTTCTGCGGAGGTCAAGGGGCTGTACCTGGGCACAGCCCACATAGCTCAGGTTGCGGTACTGGGGCTATTATTTCTCCAGTGCTCACGAGCCTCTACTTTCATAGCCTAAGATATTACCTACAGAATAGTAATACATAAATAAAATACATTAAAAATACAGAAGGGAACACAGAAAAGAAGAAAAGAGAATTCTGCTTTGTTCCTCCTCAGTGCTTTTCCACTTCCTTCCATTTATATTATTTTCCCATTTTAAAGCTCCCCCCTTCTTAACTATAACATAAACACAGCTGACTAGCTTGTCCACTAAAAACAAAAGCCATGTTTTCTGCAGGTGTAAACCGGCACTGCTCCATCAAAGGTAATGCACCGGTTTACATCAGCAGAGGATTTGGCCCAAATATTTTCACCAAAAAAGATCAGCTTTTAAATCAAGTAGTCGGACTGTTGCTGTTTTTGCAAACATCCCATCTATGCTGTCCAAAAGAGCTTGCCAAGCCTCTCTGGGGACCTGGGGGTACACTTACACTGCAAAAGAAAACAAACAAAAAACATGCAGCAGGTCTCGGAGCCTGGGCCAGCTGACTCAGGCTCACGCTACGGGGCTAAAAATAGCAGCGTAGATGTTTTGGATCGGGCTGTAGCCCAGTACTCAAACCCAGCGAGGGGGGCAGTTTCCGAGCCCGAGCTCCACCCCAAGCAGGAATGTCTACACTGCTATTTTTAGCCCTGTTGCATGAACCCCACAAGCCAGAGTCAGTTGACCCAGGCTGAGACTCGCTGTTGTGGTTTTGGTTTTTGCAGTGTAGACATATCCTTAAAGTGCTTAGTAGAACCACCCAGGATTGGTGTGAAAATAGCAGGAGGCCTAAGATCATACCTGATATCAGCTCTGAGTATTTGCTTCAAATCACTGCATCCTGCCCTCTTTTTGCTAAACTCTCCCAAGAAGAGTCTGCATACCTGGCAGTGTGCTGGACAGGTCTCCTGACTTCCCAGCTGTGTTCTTTAGCACTTTGGGCCATTGAGCTGCAGTAGTTTACACATCATGGGCTTGAATCGCCACTTGCATGTACCTTGTGTTGTCATTTTACACCTGTGCAGAATGGGGACAAAAAGCTACCACATCAGAACAGCAGGTTCTCAGTTCCAGCACCAAGGCTGAGTTTCAATAATGTATATGTCACGGCAAGAGCCCCCTGTGGGCTGTTGCACCCACTCAGAATAGCCAGAGCGCAAACCGTTCTCACCATACCTGTTTTCTCCCCCAATATATGCCCTAAGTGTAGGGGGAAAATAGAATAGAGCCATTCTGCTGACCCTTCACCACCAAGAATCTCCTTAATGATGAGTGTTTTCCTCGGTGGGGATATCTGCCAGTCACTTGGTCCCTTTACACTGGCAGAGCTGCTGTAAAGGAGCCACAGTGGAACGAATCATCAAGGCTGGAGTGATTTATAGCCACTTTGCACAGGCATATGTTACCATACGAGGTGAAAGGCAGTGGCAAATAAGGCCCCAGTGATATCCCTGAGACCAGGGGGATGAGGTGGACGAGGCTTTCTTCCAGCAACTCGCAGAAGTTACTAGATCGCACGCCTTGGTTCTCATGGGAGACTTCAATCACCCTGATATCTGCTGGGAGAGCAATACAGCGGTGCACAGGCAATCCAGGAAGTTTTTGGAAAATGTAGGGGACAATTTCCTGGTGCAAGTGCTGGAGGAACCAACTAGGGGCGGAGCTCTTCTTGACCTGCTGCTCACAAACCGGGAAGAATTAGTAGGTGAAGCAAAAGTGGATGGGAACCTGGGAGGCAGCGACCATGAAATGGTCGAGTTCAGGATCTTAACACAAGGAAGAAAGGAGAGCAGCAGAATACAGAACCTGAACTTCAGAAAAGCAGACTTTGACTCCCTCAGGGAACTGATGGGCAAGATCCCCTGGGAGAATAACATGAGGGGGAAAGGAGTCCAGGAGAGCTGGCTGTATTTCAAGGAATCCCTATTGAGGTTACAGGGACAAACCATCCCGATGCGTCGAAAGAATAGCAAATATGGCAGGCGACCAGCTTGGCTTAACAGTGAAATCCTTGCTGATCTTAAACACAAAAAAGAAGCTTACAAGAAGTGGAAGATTGGACAAATGACCAGGGATGAGTATAAAAATATTGCTCGGGCTTGCAGGAGTGAAATCAGGAAGGCCAAATCACACCTGGAGTTGCAGCTAGCAAGAGATGTTAAGAGTAACAAGAAGGGTTTCTTCAGGTATGTTAGCAACAAGAAGAAAGTCGAGGAAAGTGTGGGCCCCTTACTGAATGAGGGAGGCAACCTAGTGACAGAGGATGTGGAAAAAGCTAATGTACTCAATGCTTTTTTTGCCTCTGTCTTCACGAACAAGGTCAGCTCCCAGACTACTGCACTGGGCAGCACAGCATGGAGAGGAGGTGACCAGCCCTCTGTGGAGAAAGAAGTGGTTCGGGACTATTTAGAAAAGCTGGACGAGCACAAGTCCATGGGGCCGGATGCATTGCATCCGAGAGTGCTAAAGGAGTTGGCAGATGTGATTGCAGAGCCATTGGCCATTATCTTTGAAAACTCATAGCGATCGGGGGAGGTCCCAGATGACTGGAAAAAGGCTAATGTAGTGCCCATCTTTAAAAAAGGGAAGAAGGAGGATCCTGGGAACTACAGGCCAGTCAGCCTCACCTCGGTCCCTGGAAAAATCATGGAGCAGGTCCTCAAGGAATCAATTCTGAAGCACTTAGAGGAGAGGAAAGTGATCAGGAACAGTCAGCATGGATTCACCAAGGGCAAGTCATGCCTGACTAATCTAATTGCCCTCTATGATGAGATAACTGGCTCTGTGGATGAAGGGAAAGCAGTGGATGTGTTGTTCCTTGACTTTAGCAAAGCTTTTGACACGGTCTCCCCCAGTATTCTTGCCAGCAAGTTAAAGAAGTATGGGCTGGATGAATGGACTACAAGGTGGATAGAAAGCTGGCTAGATTGTCGGGCTCAACGGGTAGTGATCAATGGCTCCATGTCTAGTTGGCAGCCGGTATCAAGTGGAGTGCCCCAGGGGTCGGTCCTCAGGCCGGTTTTGTTCAA
Organism: Chelonia mydas; assembly: GCF_015237465.2. Lineage (NCBI taxonomy): Eukaryota > Metazoa > Chordata > Testudines > Cheloniidae > Chelonia > Chelonia mydas. Next base: position 259,298,807 of record NC_057850.1, read on the forward strand.
TATCTTCATAAATGATCTGTAGGATGGTATGGATTGCACCCTCAGCAAGTTTGCAGATGACACTAAACTGGGAGGAGTGGTAGATACGCTGGAGGGTAGGGATAGGATACAGAGGGCCCTAGACAAATTAGAGGATTGGGCCAAAAGAAATCTGATGAGGTTCAACAAGGACAAGTGCAGAGTCCTGCACTTAGGATGGAAGAATCCCATGCACCGCTACAGACTAGGGACCGAATGGCTCAGCAGCAGTTCTGCAGAAAAGGACCTAGGGGTGACAGTGGACGAGAAGTTGGATATGAGTCAACAGTGTGCCCTTGTTGCCAAGAAGGCCAATGCCATTTTGGGATGTATAAGTAGGGGAATTGCCAGCAGATCGAGGGACGTGATTGTTCCCCTCTATTGGACATTGGTGAGGCCTCATCTGGAGTACTGTGTCCAGTTTTGGGCCCCACACTACAAGAAGGATGTGGAAAAATTGGAAAGAGTCCAGCGGGCGGCAACAAAAATGATTAGGGGACTGGAACACATGACTTATGAGGAGAGGCTGAGGGAACTGGGGATGTTTAGTCTACGGAAGAGAAGAATGAGGGGGGATTTGATAGCTGCTTTCAACTACCTGAAAGGGGGTTCCAAAGAGGATGGATTTAGACTGTTCTCAGTGGTAGCAGATGACAGAACAAGGAGTAATGGTCTCAAGTTGGAGTGGGGGAGATTTAGGTTTGATATTAGGAAAAACTTTTTCACTAGGAGGGTGGTGAAACACTGGAATGCGTTACCTAGGGAGGTGGTGGAATCTCCTTCCCTAGAAGTTTTTAAGGTCAGGCTTGATAAAGCCCTGGCTGGGATGATTTAGTTGGGGATCGGTCCTGCCTTGAGCAGGGGGTTGGACTAGATGACCTCCTGAGGTCCCTTCCAACCCTGATATTCTATGATTCTATGAGAGTCACTGGAAGATGTTAATGTCTGGCATCAAGCAGGTCTTCTATCTACAGACAGTCACAGATCTCATTGCAGCTAATGGATGTGCCTTCTTTCAAGCTAAATGGAAGGACCAATTAAGTCCCATTGTAAAGGCAGAGAGCTGGAGAAAAATAGGAGGCTACTGCCCAAGGCACTAGGCTGCATGACAAAGCTTGCAGAGAGTTACATCACGTGGGCTGAGGGGTTTTCCTGGGGCTGCTTGGAAATGCAGGGACTAGAGAATTGACTGATGTGTGAGAAGCAGGAAAGGCAGCAGAAAGCCAGCAGACAGCGTGAGAAAGAGCTCTTTAGGAGACAGGACTCACTGGAGGGTCAGGCATGGGAACTGTGATCATGGAAACAGCCTTTTGCTGTTTGTTAGTACTGCGTTCAGGGAAAAATGACTCTGTGTGCATTATTTGTATATAAACCAGATTGCACCAAAGAACAGCCAGACTGGGTCAGACCAAGGGTCCATCTAGACCAGTATCCTGTCTTCCAACAGTGGCCAGTGCCAGGTGCCCCAGAGGGAATGAACAGAACAGGGAATCATCGCGTGATCCATCCCCTGTCGCCCATTCCCAGCTTCTGGCAAACAGAGGCTAGGGACACCATCCCCGTCCATCCTAGCTAATAGCCATTGATGGACCTATCCTCCATGAATTTATCTATTTCTTTTTTGAACCCTGTTATAGTCTTGACCTTTACATCATCTTCTGGCAAGGAGTTCCATAGGTTGACTGTGCGCTGTGTGAAAAAATACTTCCTATTGTTTGTTTTAAACCTGCTGCCTATTAATTTCATTTGGTGGCCCCTAGTTCTTGTATTATGAGAAAGAGTAAATAACACTTCCTTATTTACTTTCTCCACACCAATCATGATTTCATAGACCTCTATCATATCCCCCCTTAGTCGTCTCTTTTCCAAGCTGAAAAGTCCCAGTCTTATTAATCTCTCCTCATACGGAAGCTGTTCCAGACCCCTATTCATTTTTGTTGTCCTTTTCTGAACCTTTTCCAAGTCCAATATATCTTTTTTGAGATGGGGCGACCACATCTGTACACAGTATTCAAGGTGTGGGCGTACCGTGGATTTATACAGAGGCAATATGATATTTTCTGTCTTATTATCTATCCCTTTCTTAATGATTCCCAACATTCTGTTCACTTTTTGGACTGCCGCTGCACGTTGAGTGGATGTTTTTAGAGAACTATCCACAACGACTCCAAGGTCTCTTTCTTGAATGGTAATTGGTAATTTAGACCCCAGCATTTTATATGTATAGTTGGGAATATGTTTTCCAATGTGCATTACTTTGCATTTATCAAATACACAAAGAAATACAGAACACATAGCATCAATTTCTCCTCTTAATGGAAACAACCCATCAACGCCCCAAATATGGGCTCACTGCTTGGGCTAAAGGGGCAGCAATAATTTCTGCTGGGGGTGTGGCGGGAATGAGGGGATGGGATATGCCTCATTGTCGTGCCATGAATGCTGCTACAAGACCTGCTCATTCACATTCCCAGTCCCCCCACATCCTCTCCATGTGGCTGTATCTTTAGCACACACATCATAGAATACCAGGGTTGGAAGGGACCTCAGGAGGTACCTAGTCCAACCCCCTGCTCAACGCAGGACCAACACGAACTAAATCATCCCAGCCAGGGCTTTGTTAAGCCGGGCCTTAAAAACCTCTAAGGATGGAGATTCCACCACCTCCCTCGGTAACCCATTCCAGTGCTTCAACACCGTCCTAGTGAAAGTGTTTCCTAATATCCAACCTAGACCTCCCCCACTGCAACTTGAGACCATTGCTCCTTGTTCTGTCATCTGCCACCACCGAGAACAGCCGAGCTCCATCCTCTTTGGAACCCCCTTTCAGATAGTTGAAAGCTGCTATCAAATCCTGCCTCACTCTTCTCTTCTGCAGACTAAATAACCCCAGTTCCCTCAGCCTCTCCTCATAAGTCCTGGGCCCCAAACCCCTGATCATTTTTGTTGCCCTCTGCTGGAGTCTCTCCAATTTGTCCACAACCTTTCTGTAGTGGGGGGATCAAAACTGGACGCAGTACTCCAGTTGTGGCCTCACCAGTGCCGAATGGAGGGGAATAATCACTTCCCTTGATCTGCTGGCAATGCCCCTGCTAATGCACTTATTCCCCTGATGCAAGGAAATTGCTCTCTGCTACAATGAGACACAGCAATTGCTGCCTTCACTCTTTTTAAGGGAGACAAGGTGAGTGAGGTAATGTCTTTCACTGGACCAACTTCTGCTGGTGAAAGAGAGAAGCTTTCGAGCTCCACAGAGCTCTTCTTCAGGTCACTCTTTTTCACTTTCTCCCCTTCTTCATATGGTTTGCATGAAAAGCGTGTCAATCAGAAAAGAACCAGACCCTGCATATTTCTCCCCATTCCCTTCTGCTTCTGTCACAGTGATCAAGCACCAACCTGATGGCAAGTCATGCTTGGGGATACACACTATTAAAGGAGGATTACTGGGACTGACAGATCAGAAAGCATACATGGTTTACAGGAATATTACAGGCATCTGTTGCAATGTAGCAAAAATAAATTTCCCATATACGCAAGACAGTTGCTCAAAGGAAATGAAAATAGGCTGGAGGGAAGCATAATATCAACATTTCAGGAGTTAAATTTCATCTGGTGCCATCAAGCGTCACGTTTTAATTTAAGCCAGTAATACTGTCATTTGCATTTTATGGTTAAGCCTCTAAGACTTACAATGAGCAGTCATTACTACCTTAGTGATGGGAGGAATTTGATTCTCAGCTTCCCCAGGCTGAAGTGTATTAAAAATTCGAATGATTTTGACAGTGGATTTCCTGGATGTGGACTACTGCAGGGGGCTGTCACTCTGTGAACAAGGTAGTTTTGTTTTGGAGACAGAGGAATGCCTGGCAAATGCTGAGGGACACGGATGCGCTTGTGCGCGGTGAAGGACAGCCAAGGGGGAATACATGCTAAGGGACATGGTCTGTGGCATATGCCACAAGTATAGTTACGCTGGGAAACATACTAATTGGCAAATCCTGCTGCCTCAGAGTCGCAGAGGGGCTCTGAGAGCAGCAGAAACGAATGTGGCTTTAGAGGGGATGGGGCACAAGACGAGAGGAGCCTGTGTAAGCGGCTGCACTCCAGCAGAGTTTTGGGGGCAGGGCGAAGGTGGAGCGGGATCAGAGGGATAGAAATGTGTGTCATCGGTGCACTGAGCACAGTGTGTCTGGGTACTGCCGTGCACAGTGGGCAGGTGCAGGGAAGCTGAGAATCACTCACCTTGCTACTGAATCTCAGAGTTTTGATTCAAGGAGTTCCCAGGAAGCTGATGTTACCCAAGCTCAGGTGGCAAACCGCATTGGGGCTGAAAAGTGGCAAACTCCAGGACAATGCTGTGACACTCTGTACCTCAAAATAACACCCTGGAGCCCCCATGTTCACCACAGTGACATCAAATGTTTTGTACAATGCATGCCTTGTGAGGTATCATCTAAGACGTTGGATTTGTTGAACATTAATATCCTGTTGGGTTGTCTGTGCTGTCGTTGTATGGGGAACTATGAAGCATTGCAAGAGGTTTGTTTCTGAAATATGTGGTAAGTGGGAAACACCCACAGCGAGTCTCTCAGTGGCAACAAAGGAGTCACGAACATTGACAAGGCAGATTTACATCAGGACTGGCCAGACGTGTTGATGGCCCACCAAGAAGAATCCACTGTCCCAGAGACTCCTCAGAGAGCACGTACGCAATGGGGGGCAGCCTAACCCCCATATCACACCAAGGATCTTTCTAGCCCCTGGAGAGAAAGTATAAATGAGGGTTGATGACATCACCACACGGCCTTCCCCATCTCGCCACCTGGAAGATCATTTGGGAGACAAAGACTTTGAACTGGGGAGATTGGTCCCAGGCTGAGAAGGGAATTCAGCCTGTGTATGAAGAACCATAAACTGCCTGGAACATCCCGTGGGGGTGAGAAAAGCTGTTTGATTCAAATCTTGCTTAGTCTGTTCAAGTTTAGAATTCAGACTGCGACTCTATTTTGTATGTCTTATGTCACCAATCTTGACCTCTGCGCCTAACATTATAATCACTTACAAATCTACCTTGCTGTAGTTAATAAATTCATCTGAATGTTTTATCCTTACTAGTGAATTTGTCTATGGTGCTAGGGGAATCTGGTCAGATTTCAAAGGCTAGTGCATGTCCACTTTCTTTTGATGAAGTGGCAAACTAACTAATGAGCTTGCACTGTTCAAGAGAAGGTCTTGAGCAGTGTAAGATGGTGCATTTCTGGCACAGATGCTCTGGCAGGGTGAAGTGGCACAGCATAATTCCCGGAGGACAGGTTGGGGTCAGGGTCCTCCAGCTCCCCAGACCCCTGGCACAGGGATTATGAGAGCACTGTTTGGGAAACAAAGGTGTGTGTGGGGGGGGGAGAATTACCTTTGGGAAGGTCAGGCTCTACATCCAGAGTTATAGGACTGGGTTGAACCCAGGGTTGGACTGAGACAATCCAAGGGCCCTAGAGACACACCTCCACTGTGTGGTCATGCCCTCCCCACTATGGCCCCCCCCTTCTCTGGGACTTTGCCTCAAACTGTTTCCAGACTCAGGCAGACAACACCACATTGATTATCATTGTTTAATGTTTTCAAGGATTTTTTTTTTTTTTTGGCAACCAGAAGGGCTCAAGACTTTGAAAACAAAACAAACCCCTGCAATCTTATAGATTCACAGAAATGTAGGGCTGGAAGGGACCTTAATAATTCATCAAGTCCAGCCCCCTGTGCTGGGGCCACACCAAGTAAACTTAGACCATCCCTGTCAGGTGTTTGTCCAACCTGTTCTTAAAAACCTCTAATGATAGGGATTCCACAACCTCCCTTATATCCACAACCTCCCTTTGGATGCTTATTCCAGAGTTTCACTAGCCTCATAGTTAGAAAGATTTTCCCAGTATCTAACCTAAATCTCCCTTGATGCAGATAAAGCCCATTACTTCTTGTTCTGCCTTCAGTGGACAGGGGGAGCAATCGCTCACTGTCCTCTTTATAACAGCCCTTAACCTATTTGAAGACTACTTAAGACAGTCTTCTTTTCTCAAGACTAAGCATGTCCAGTTGTTTTTTTTTTTAACCTTTCCTTACAGGTCAGATTTTCTAAACCGTTTTTTAATTTTGCTGCTCTCCTCAGGACTCTTTTTCCGATTTGTCCACATCTTTCTTAAAGTGTGGTGCCCGGAACTGGACACCGTACTCCAGCTGAAGCCTTGTCAGCACTGAGTAGAGTGGGACAATTACCTCCCATGTCTGACATATGAAACTCTTGGATTCTTGAGGATAAAATCACAGCCAGAACTGGGGGGTGGGTCCCAGGCCTCATGGTTAAACTTACCTTGGTTGAGCCCCATTGGGTTTTCTTCTCTGGTTTTGTGTAGCTATTTTGCCTTCTTGTTTAAATGACCTACTTTGAGAAAAAAGTCTAGGGGAAGAAACCTTGCTGTCTAAGACTGGGTGGGTGTTTTGGGGCTGAACAATTCCATTAGCGTACACATTCACTGACTCCCATCAAGCAGTTCCTTTTCATGCCATAAAACAGCCCCATAACAAACCTTTCATCAAAAGCATAACAACAACAACTAGCACTTCTTAAACATTAACGAATTCATCCTCACGGCAGCCTGTAAGGGTAGCTAGATGCTATTATCCCTATTGTACAGATGAGCAAAGTGAGGCAGAGAGCTCAAGTGACTGAACTGGCCAGAACACAGGAGGAGCCAGAGCTCTGATTAGAACCCAGGATGGAAGTTACAAGGATGCAATTTGTGGCATAAATGGTGGAGAACCTGTTGATGCATATGGCAGCCGTGAAATCATGCCTTACTGTACATTTTAATGCTGTGTTGTGTCTTGCAGATATGCTCTTCCAGTGCCTTGCAAATACAGTGTTCAGTGTATCATGGGGGGGGAGGGGGAGGAAATTACCACTAAAGAAAGAAATCTAACCGAGCCTTCTTTAGCCAAACCAGCCTCTCTTTCTTCAGGCAGTTCTGTCATGAAGATATTAGCGCTGTGGGAGCTCGGCGAGTCACAGGAAATAATTACTGCCATCCAACTAAGCACCAAAGAGATTAAAAGACAGTGAACAGCATAAAGGCAGGCTGTCATTTAAAGGGACAGGAGCCACGATTCTATGACTGCACATCTCAGGTGATGTGTATTGCTGATTTGTTCCATACAACATATGTCTTCTTGTTCAGCAAAGACTGTGTCCTCTGAGCAAGGTAACATCTTATTGGACCAACTTCTGTTGGTGCGAGAGAGAACCTTTCGAGCCACACAGAGCTCTTCTTCCGGTCTGGGAACCGTGCTCCCAGTGTCACAATTAAATGCAACGTGGAACAGATTGTTTAGCACAAGTAGTTAGCACATACTGTAAAGGGACCATTCAAGGTAGAGTGGCCCGTTAACACCTCTGCAGTTATAGGACAAAAAGCAGGGGTTAGCGGGTTACAGGTTGTTGTAATAAACCATAAAGCCATCGATGCATCCGATGAAGTGAGCTGTAGCTCATGAAAGCTTATGCTCAAATAAATTGGTTAGTCTCTAAGGTGCCACAAGTACTCCTGTTCTTTTTGCATAAAGACAGTGTCTCTGTTCAGCCCATCATTTTTAGTGTCTAGCAGAGTAATGCATTTAAGCTCCCAGGGTCGTTTTTTTAAAGCGTTGTGCAGGTTTATTTTGAGGAGGAGGACAAGGCAAGGTTTGGGCAAGGCAGTCCTAGATACTATTCAGAGGAGATGGGCTAGGAATAATCTATGAACATGGGAAATACCTGTTTTAAATACCCGGTGACTCTGAAATATTCTGGTATGGAGGATGCAGTACAAGAGACTCCTAGGAAAAGATTTTCATGAAATGAGGGAATACAGTTAGGCTCCTAAATCCGTATTGAGGTGCCCGAAGAAGTGGTCTGATTTGAAGAACCCAGCTGCTCTGACTGACACAACTGAAGCAAAGAAGACAGAGGAGCATCTTCATCATTCCCTGCACTCAGAGCCTGATCCTGAACTTTCAAATCAATGGGAGTTTTATCATCAACTGCAATGGAAGCAAGATGAAGCCCTAAAACCAGAGAGAGCTTTCTTTTGCCATATGCCTAATGATCTCAGTTCTGACGCACCATTAATTGCTGCTTAAAAGCTGCGGCTTCTGTTATATGTGAGTACACATGCCTCTGTGGCTTTAAATCAAAGGTGGATTGAAAAAGAGGATGGCTGCTTTCCGTTAAATGCAAGTTCCTCGACCTGCCACATGGATAGTAAAAGTGCAGCTCCTGTGTGGGCACCGAGCCAGGTTGGACATGTTTGCGTTTCACTCTTGTGGTAAGCTGTGTGTGTGTGTACGCTCACTAAAAAGACTTGAGATTAGTGCCCACAGAAATATAAATACATACATGAAACCAAGGCACCTTAGAAACGAAGAGACTCGGAGCCTGACTCTCAGCTATGCCAGTCCTGCGCTTGGGGTGGGAATGGAAAAGATTGATCCACCTCTGCACTGCCTGTATTCTGGGGCCATGTAGGCCCCTGCCCAACCCCTAGTGTAAGTTAGAGCAGCTTCAGGGCTGTTCTAACTTATGCTCTGCTTCCCAAGGGCTACTCCAGTCATATCCCTGACAAGTCCCCTGTATAAAGGGCTGGAGCAGGATCAGTGTAGAATGCTTACATTAGCTCTACACCAGCCATGGGAACCTCTGCATCAGGATATCTCAGCGGGTCATTTCCTCCCACTTGAAGGCCCCCTTATTCTACCAGAGTTTTCTAACTAGGTCTTAGCATAACAGAGTCAGGCCCACACTTAGTTCAGAGCCTTTTGACTTATACTTTGTTATGACTACTCCTGTAAGTACAGATGAGATGCTGCTAATACGTAGTGTTAATAGATCTCAGAGTGCTTTGCTAAGGTAGGTAAGTTTCATTAACCCCCTTTCACAGCAGGGGAAATGGAGACACCGAGAAGTTTAGTGACAGATCACACAGCAAAGTCTGTGGCACAGCCAGGTGTAGAACCAAGCACTCTTGCCTCTCAGTTCCAGGCCGTATCCAGCAGGCCATGCTGCCTTTGTCATTCCTACTCTGAGTGGCCCAGAAGATCAAACAACATACCTACCATCAGCTACCACGACAAAGAGACTTGGAGCAAATGTTGTATTTGCATAGCTATCCATCTAATTGCAGCAGTTGGCTTTCCAGGCTATGTCACTTGAACATTGGTATAATCAATGCTCCAAACAACTCCCTCTTCTCTGACCAGTGCCCTCTTCTTTCCGTGCCTATTTCTCTCCTACTTCTGGCCATTGCCCCTTTGCTGCCAAGCAGGGTGAGGGAAGTCTAACAGCTGCCTCTGTATGTCAGAATTCAGAAGGTCACCCAATGTTTAGAACTTGAAATCCTGTTACTCTGCTATGTGACACTGAGGAGTCAGCTTCTAAATACGAGCCAGAGCCAGATTTCCTACCAAGTCCTGTGACCAAACCCCTCTTTGTCAGCAGCTGGGGAATTTCCCAGCCAATTCACCACCTAAGTCAGAGTGAGTCTGCTAGGTTGGGCCCTCATTCTCCAGCTTCTTGAGTGGGACAGGGCATGCACTGAAAATATCCACATCAGAAAGCAAGGCGTGTTCTCCTACAATGTCTCTGTACTCCCAGCTTTGTCTGAATGTGCACCAGTGCCCCCTGTTGGGCCTGGAGTAACTTCTCTGTTTGCATTCCATTGTCAGAGACCTGTGTGTCTGCAATGTTGTATCCTGCCGCGGCATGCCCCCAGACGCTTCTAGTGCTAACAGACACTTGCTCTACATCTCTTAACACTGACACTCAACTATGATCAATTGCTTCACAGTTTTGGATTGTCTTTTCTATGTGAAAATAACTACTTAACATTACCATAGCTGCTTAGTGCTGTCTCCGGAAGGAAAGAGACACACTCCAGGTACACGTAACAACAGGTACATGCTTCTGAAGGTATAACTTTACCAGAAGAGGGGACCCAGCCAGGGAGCTCACGCCCCTCCACTTGCCTGGGGTGAAGGGTGCCGAGAGCAGCCCCCAACCCATGTCCCTGCCCCCCGTCCTCCCGCCCAGGGCAGATGGAGGGTCCATGGCTCCCCACAGCTGCCCGCATGGCTCTTACCCTGACCCAGCTCCAGCCGGGGGGTGGAGGGCATCGGAGCCACAGCCCAGCCATAGTAAGAGCTGCCCAGGCTGCGAAGGGGAGCCATGGACCCTCCATTTCCTCTGGGCGGGAAGCCTGGGGGGTGGGGACATGGTCCGGGGGCTGCTCTCGAGCTCCCTCCATCCCGGGGAAGGTGGAGGGTCCACAGCTCCCCACAGCCGCCTGGGTGGGCTCCCTGGCCAGGCTCCAGCTGCCGGCTTGGCCAGGACCTTGTGGGGGAGAGAAGGGGCAGAGCCCATGGCAAAAAGTGGATGGTCCAGGCCCACCCGCTTTCAAAAAGTGGGAGGGCCATGGCCCCCGTGTTCCCCCTATTCCGGAGCCCCTGACTGGAGAGTTTAGGTTTTAGGGCAGGGGTAGTCAATTATTTTTTGTCAAGGTCCAAATTTCTTGGCCAACGTCCAGATTCCAGAGAAAATAATAAACAAATAATAAGTAAATAAAAAGATTTCAGGGTCCATTCAAAAGTGTTGAGTGGTCTGGATTTGGCCAGCAGTTTGCCTATTGACTACTCCGGTGCAGGGGTCTGAGAAGAGAGACCACCACTTTCCTTACATTTTCCAAGGGCTGGAATCTTCGTGCTGGTTTCATTGCAGAGCCGGGTCAGCGCTAGCTGCTCCCAGTGTGGATTCTGTCTCTGCAGTAGCACTGCGTCAATTCCTGCGGGCTTTCCCTGTCCCCAGCATGGCTGTTCTGAGGACAGAACCATTTCCTGGCTTTGGTGGCAGGCCTGTCACAATGCAGGCTCCAGCCGCGAGAAGGGCACCGGTGTCCAGTTACCAAGCCAGGCAGAGCTGTGGCAGAAGCCCCCTTTGGTTGTCATTTGTTTGACCTCTGGGAAAGTTTGAGATGCTCTTTCCACATTACACTTCATTCTGGCTTTCAGCTTACAGACCTTTCCTTCACATGTCTCACTCGTGTTTCTCTGGGATGTGCAGCGGTGACGGCCCTTGGTACCGATCCCATTCAGTTCATAAATCCGTTCTCCTGGTGTATTTATGATCCACGTGAATGCTTCCGATTTAATCTAAATGCATGTTTCTAGCTCAGCCGTAATAAGTAATCTTGTTTCAGCCAGTCTAATCTGCTTCTGCACTACATGCAGGCCTGGCCATCTTCGGAGGACGAGAGAGGGAGAGGCTGGGAGCAAGAATGAAAGGCAGGGCTCCTGCAGGCAATGTAGCTCACGGAGCATGGCGCCGGCCCAAACAGAAACTCTACCCTCGGTGGCCTGAGCACATGGCTGAGAAGAAGGAGCTTCTGCATTCTCATCCCAGCGTCACTCTCAACACTCGGCACCTCCGGCAAAACACAAATGCCTCCATTTTCCAAAGAAGCTACTGATTTTGTGTGGCCCAGTTTAAGATAACTCCGGTCTTATTTTCCAGCTGGAATCGATGGAAGCTGCAGGCACTCCGCACCTCTGAAAATCAGGCCCAAGGTGTCTCCAGCTGAGCAAGTCTGGAGAACGCAGGCCCAGCGCGCCCTACCTCAAGTTTTCCCATCTGTAAAGTGGTGATAAACCCTCCCTGCCATGGGGCTATGGGGACTCAGTTAATGTTTGCACAACACTACGTAAGATACTAAGGATTATGTTTACAGTCAGTGTTATAATTAACTCCCATATGAGGAAAGGCTAAAAAGATTAGGGCCGTTTAAGAGGGGATATTACTGAGGTCTATAAAATCATGAATGGTGTGGGGAAAAAGTGAATAGAGACATTTTATTTATATATAAGACAGAGAATACCTTATTGCCCTTATATAAATCCATGGTACGCCCACATCTTGAATACTGCATACAGATGTGGTCCCCTCATCTCAAAAAAGATATACTGGCATTAGAAAAGTTTCAGAAAAGGGCAACTAAACTGATTAGGGGTTTGGAATGAGGAGAGATTAAAGAGGCTAGGACTTTTCAGCTGGGAAAAGAGGAGACTAAGGGGGGATATGATAGAGGTCTATACAATCATGAGTGGTGTGGAGAAAGGGAATAAGGAAAAGTTATTGACTTGTTCCCATAATATAAGAACAAGGAGCCACCAAATGAAATTAATGGGCAGCAGGTTTAAAACAAATAAAAGGAAGTTCTTCACACAGAGCACAGTCAACCTGTGGAACTCCTTGCCTGAGGAGGTTGTGAAGGCTAGGACTATAACAGGGTTTATGCCCTTCAGGATGGAAAGGTGCCACCTCCACTGAAATACAACGCGGCTGCTGTGTCTGACGGATTCAAACTCCCAGGGAAGACACACGAGCGGTTTGAAAGTTCCTTTTCCTCTTAGTGGATCCCACGTAATTTTCCCTGGAATAAAGCCACATGCCCCAAGCCCTGGTGTCCAGCAGGGTTCCGACCTCCCACTGGTTACGCATGGCGGCATGGCCAACCGAGCGCCACAAAGCAATCAAAGGCTGGACTTCTACCTCTTGCTCCCAAGCAGGCAGTGGCCAGCACCAAGCCCCACTTTACCGTTCATGCCAGGGGTCAGTGAGACGCCTTCTCCTTCTGCTCCGACAGCCAGACTTCAGGCCAGTCTGTGAGTTACTGAGTTATTTCGCACCATGGGATCTCCCCAAAATTGGGACCCAAATGGGTGCTTGGGCTGCTTGACCCCTGGCTAGCGAAGGGGCCTAAGAATCAGGACTCTGACGCTCCATTCCAAGCTCTGCTACTGACCCCCCTTGGCCTTTGTCAGATCAGAGCCACCCATTGCCTCTGCTTATCCAGCTCAATGTGGGGAGAAATAACCAGGATATGAAGATATTTCTTTGGTGCGTGCAATACTTTCCTACTTTTCCGGGGTATTTGGGGGCTTAGAAGCTTTGCCGGCACAAGGAGAGCAGGATCAGGCCTTTATTTAGTTAGGCCCTTATCTGCTAATGATGCCGTGTGCTGTGTGGATAGAGCACTGGACTGGGACTCAGGAGACCTGAAGTTTAGTCCCAGCTTGGCCACTGGCCTGCTGGGTGATCTTGGGCAAATCACTGCATCTCGCTGTGCCTCAGTTTCACCAGCTGTAAAATGGGGGTGATGATACTGGCCTCCCACGTAAAGCACGGTGAGAGCTGCTGATGAAAAGCGCTAGAGCAAAGTTAGGCATTATTATTAAAAGTGGCCTGAAAGCAGCTGGCGGCAGCCAGTGGAAAATTGTTCTTGTGCTGGGGAACTCTAAGCAGGTGTAAAGCTGGCTGGTGTGGCTCTGCCTCTCCCTATGCTGGCCACTCCTTACCCCAGCATGAGGGGGAGATGGGGGCTGTTCCAGGGGAGGGACATGGGGAAGGGAGAGTGGACACAGCCTGGCAGAGCTCCACCATGCCTGATTCTCGATTGCCTCTGCCTTATCTTGCACCAGGCCCAGGGAGTTGCAACCCCACTCCCCAGGTGGAGTGGAGAATCAAGCCCTCAGTGTCTGTGAAACACCTTGGAGATCCGCAGCTGAAGGGCACCAGAGACAGGCAAAGTCCCATTATTACACAGGAGGCAAGTTTACACCTGAATGCCTGTACCTTGCCAGGCTGCCTGGCACCTTTCCCTTTGGCCAGGATCCAAGCTGGCTTGATGTAGCCCCTTATTTAATTGAGATGTTCAGAAGAGATAAACTAACAGCCCAACACAGAGCCCCCGAAGGCCGGGAGGGAAAACATTGAAGTGCTTTGGGTAACACCCTGAGACTTGCACAGAATCCCCACAGCCTTTCCCTGTGGATGAGGCAGCAAATTCAGGAAGCTTCAGTGCTAATAAAAAAAACATTCCCCACGATGGTAACCGAGGCATGAGCACCAGGTCTTTCGGTGCTGAAAGCTCCTCGCTGGCTGACAGGCTGCCACGGAACACACCAGGCCATGAATTATTGACTGTACCTAGGTAATGCAGCGGAGGGGCCAGATCCCACTCTCTGCTCCGTGGGTGCAAGTCCCAGTGCAGGCATCGGGAAGGACGAGAGAGCAGAATGGGGCCCAGCGTCTCCAGCTGTGCCAGTGGGGTGACCGATCGACAGGGGCTGCTGGTCCCTAAATGTACGCAGAACGGAGGCTGCTCCCAGGCTGGCAGGAGCAAGGTTTCTGCTGCCGTCTTAGGGTAGTTTCTTTGCTACAGGACCAGACCTGGGCTGGGAAGCAGACCGGCCCGTGCTGCTGCTCTGTCATTCTCCACGCAGGACCAGCATGCAGGGCCCTCCGCAGGCCAGAGGAGGCTGAGTCCTTGACCTCCAAATTCACAGTCTAAGTCAGACAGACGTCGTTCAGACAGAATACATTGGATGAGCAGATGGTCAAATTGCAAAGGACCCCTTTATAGATCAGGTAAGGCCTCAAAAGTAAGGGGACAGAGTCACTCCTAAGGAACCTCCCCTCTCCCCTGCACCCATCCACTGCCCAAAACAACTTGCAAAACGGAGGGTTGTGCACAGTCCCCTGAATTTCAACTGGCTCTGGGATTTTCAAGCAACAGCTAGAGATGGCTGCCTCCTCCTTCTCTTGCTGGTGGTCTGGAACCCTTGCCCTGGCTTTCTGTGGAGCCTCATCTTTAAGTTAAAAAGGAGTGGGAGGGAGAACACAAACACAAGATATGCCCCACAGGCCACAGAGAAAGGTGCACAAATGGAAAGGATGGCGCTGCTTCTTGGCATCTGGCGTTATTTTGTAGGTGGACACGCACAATGAAATGCGGGGTGAAAGCTGGAATGGATACACTATTTGAGTTTTTCAGATTCAGAATTAAAAAAACCAAAGGATCTGTTTGCAAGGTAAGTACCTCCCTGGAGGGCTGTGCGAAGCTGCGGATATCTGCAGACCATCTTTTTGGATCGCAGATACAAATGTTGTATCCATGCAGGGCTCTACGAATAGCAGCCTTCCTTGGATTCTGGGTTTGGGATTCGGCACAGCTATTTACAGAATATCGCTTCCTGACATTTTACAGTGGTTCTCAAACTTTTGTACTGGTGACCCCTTTCATACAGCAAGCCTCTGAATGCGACCCCCCTTATAAATTAAAAACACATTTTTATATATTTAACACTATTATATATGCTGGAGGCAAAGCTGGTTCTGGTGTGGAGGCTGCCAGCTCGCGACCCCCCCTCGTAATAACCTCGTGACCCTCTGAGGGGTCACGACCCCCCGTTTGAGAACCCCTTAGAGCACTGTCGGTCAATTAGCTCTGTCTGTACTCGGCCCTTCTGCTTCTTCACATCCAGCTGAAAACCAGTGGAACTTGGAGACATGGATCAACCAAATCCTGAAGCTTCTTGATCCATGCAGCTTAGGGACAAACTGTCACAGGAAGAGGGGAAGGTGAGTCCACTGAAGCTGTCCTCGAAGCCGTTTGCCACTGCAAACGAAGGCCTCCATTTTCCCCAGCTGCGGTAAGGAAACCTGAGACTCCCCCCTTCTCTCCTAGCACCTGCAGACAAAGCAAGAGCCCTGGAGCACAGGCATCTGCTCCCTGCTTCCATGAACAGCCACTGAGGGCCAAGAAGCGGCTTTGCACTGGCAGAGAGTGGAGTCCACACTGAGGGAACAAAATCAGCTGCACAACGAGCCTTCCATGAACCCACCAAATCTGTTCATCCTGCTTAAGCAGAAACACGCCGCACTGTCTACTCTTCAGCCCCCAGTGAGATTCCCTTCCCATCCTGCGCCCTGACAGTGTTCTGTTCCTCCAGAAAGCCAGGGAGATGCTGAAGCAGGGGGCATTCTGGGGAGATGGGGTGGGATCATGATAGTGGATGGTAACTCACAGACCTACTAGGTCTTTTCCATCTCTAATATCCTGGATGCCCCAGCTGCACTGGATAGGCACGTTAGTTGACCTTGCCATTAAAATAATCAGCAGTTAACAATGCTGATATTTTAATGGTCATCACTATACTCCAGAGCAAACACCCTTGTGAGAGGAATGGAGCAGGTCCCCTTTCTCCTGAAGAAATCATTCTAGGCTATCTATAGACTGACAGGCCTGCACCAGGATATGTTTACAAGGTTTTCTTCATGTCCCAAATGGCTAGAAAAAAATATATATTAAAAAACTGAAAGGGGTTATATTTTTCCCTGCTAAGAGGGAATCAGGCATAGGAGAGGCCTGAATGTGAGCGAAGGTCCAGAACTAGTTGACAAATCTGAGTAACTGTCCCAGATTGAGGTGTCATTAGAGGAGGTTTTGGAACAAATTGATAAGCTAAATAGTAATAAGTCACCACGACCAGATGGTATTCACCCAAGAGTTCTGAAGGAACTCAAATGTGAAATTGCAGGACTACTAACTGTTGTCTGTAACCTATCATTTAAATCAGTTTATGTACCAAATGACTGGAGGATAGCTAATGTGATGCCAATTTTTAAAAAGGCTCCAGAGGTGATCCTGGCAATGACAGACCAGTAAGCCTCACTTCAGTACTGGGCAACTGGCTGAAACTATAGTAAACAACAAAATTGTCAGACACATAGGTTAACATAATTTGTTGGGGAAGAGTCAACATGGTTTTTGTAAAGGGAAATCATGCCTCACCAATCTACTATAATTTTTTGAGGGGGTCAACAAGCATGTGGATAAGGGGGATCTAGTGGATGTAGTGTACTTAGATTTTCAGAAAGCCTTTGACAAGGTCCCTCACCAAAGGCTCTTACGCAAAGTAAGCTGCCATGGGAGAAGAAGGAAGGTGCTCTCATGGATTGGTAACTGGTTAAAAGATAGGAAACAAAGGGTAGGAATAAATGGTCAGTTTTCAGAATGGAGAGAGGTAAATAGTGGTGTCCCCCAAAGGTCTGTACTGGGACAAGTACTATTCAACATATCCATAACTGACCCGGCAAAAGGGGTAAATGCTGAAGTGGCAAAATTTGCAGAGGATACAAAGATACAATGTTGATAAATGTAAAGTAATGTAAAGTAAAGTAATGCACATTGGAAAGCATAATCCCAACTCTACACATAAAACGATGGGGTCTAAATTAGCTGTTACCACTCAAGAAAGAGATCTTGGAGTCATTGTGGATAGTTCTCTGCAAACATCCACTCAGTGTGCAGCAACAGTCAAAAAAGCAAACAGAATGTTGGGAATCATTAAGAAAGGAGTAGATAATAAGACAAAAAATATCATATTGCCTCTATATAAATCCATGGCACGCCCACATCTGGAATACGGCGTGCAGATGTGGTCACTCCATCTCAAAAAAAAAAAAAAAAAATTGGACTCAGAAAAGGTTCAGAAAAGGGCAACAGAAATGATGAGGGGTCTGGAATGGCTGCCGTATGAGGAGAGATTAATAAGACTGGGACTTTCCAGCTTGGAAAAGAGACAACGAAGGGGGAATATGGCAGAGGTCTATAAAATCATGACTGGGGTGGAGAAAGTAAAGAAGGAAGTGTTATTTACTCCTCATAACACAAGAACTAGGGGTCACCAAATGACATTAATAAGCAACAAGTTTAAAACAAACAAAAGGAAGTTCTTCTTCACACAACGCACAGCCAGTCTGTGGAACTCTTTGCCAGAGGATGTTGTGAAGGTCAAGAGTATAACAGGGTTCAAAAAAAGAACTAGATAAGTTCATAGAGGACGGGTCCATCAATGGCTATTAGCCAGGCTGGGCGGGGACGGTGTCCCTAGCCTCTGTTTGCCAGAAGCTGGGAATGAGCAACAAGGGATGGATCAGTTGATGATTTCCCGTTCTGTTCATTCCCTCTGGGGCACCTGGCATTGGCCACTGTCAGAAGAGAGGATACTGAGCTAGATGGACCTTTGGTCTGACCAGTGGCGGATTAATGATTTTGCCGCCCCTTGACCCTGAAATAATTGCCACTCCCCCCGCCCCAGCAGCTCCCTGCCCCAGCTCACCTCCATTCCGACTCTGCCTCCTCCCATGAGTGCAGTGCCGGTTCCTGCTTCTCCCCGCTCCCTGCCCGCGCTTGTGTGCGAAACAGCTTCATGAAGGAGGAGGGAAGAGGGGGGAACGCGGCACGCTCAGGAGAAGAGGCAGGGCTGGGGCGGGGATTTGGGGAAGGGAACCAATAGGGGCAGGGAGGGGGGTGGGGAATGGGGCAGGGAAGGGGTGGAGTTGGGGCGGGGCCTGGGGCAGAGGGCGCGAACTGGCGCCGGGGAAAGCAGCCTCTGGCTGCTATTATAAATTTGCCGCCCCTGCAAATTTGCTGCCCTAGGCCTAGGCCTTGTCAGGCGTTAATACGCCACTGGGTCTGACCCAGTATGGCCGTTCTTATGTTAACTATACAGCTTTGGCTCCAAATGCAGGATTCCCACTTGAAGGTTCCTACGACCCAGAAATGCAACAGATGCTCTGGGCGCCTGTTTAAGATTCTAGATCGAAGGTTACGGCTTCAGCCTCCAGGAACGGTCTCTCTCTTTCGTCCTGAGGTGCTCGAAGCACTCCTTCTCGGCGAGCCCTTCATTTTAAACTGTACAGTCATTTCACAATCCAGGCTTCCTCAGGACATGACCCTTTAACTACTCCCAGTTAGTGGCACTGCATTCTCTCAGGCTCTCCCGCACCATCGGCCTGTCCTGCACACCCGCCTTCCAGCATTACCGAGCACTCCCAGATGCACTGGGGCTGTGCCATTTCCTCTCCTACGTTCCTATCTGTCTCTCCCAAGCTATCCCACAGGCCTTCATAACAATCTGGACAGTGTTTTGATTTTCCCAGCCAACCTTGTGTTATATGCATAATGGGGGATGCTTCCAGCTTCGCTTAGCGACAGTCTCTCGCCTCGGGCACTGTTAGATGCCACAAAAGGGGCTTGACGTTGGTCGGGGAAGGCGGGTTCTAGCCCTGCCCCATCCCCTGGAGCAGCTGCTGGTAGGGCCACGGTGATCCTGAGCATTGCATGTACTCTCCTTCGCAGCTCCCCAGACCGCTCCTCCCATGGGTGCCTGAGCTCGCCTCTTGCTCCCCACAAGTAGTGCCCCTACAACTGTAGCCACAGCCAGAGCTCACATGCCAATCCAGTTCTCCCCCCTTACCACAAATTCATCCATTCTGCACCTCTCCTCCCCTCTGTCAACTCAACTCTGGCCCCCATCTATACTGTCCCCCCTTGCCAGCTGCAAATTCCAGCTCCTCCTCAGCGTCCCCCAGATTCCCGCTCTGTGGCCTATTCCTACACCAAATCCCTCTACCTTCCTGCGGGGCTCCCATCATGGTCCCCTCTGTGTGGGCCCCAGCGGGAAGACCCTTCCCCTTAGTGGCAAGTGGTCTCTGCCTGGCCCATATGTGCCAGCCTGGGGTGAGCCACATAGGTCCCCCACCCCACTCGTGTGAGTGCTGCAAGGGGGAGGGAAAAAAAGTCCTCTCCTGGCTCAGCTCTTCTCTCTCGCCAGCAGCAGTTCATGGCTCCACAGGGCGACCATGGGGCACAGTGGCTGCAGTTGCTGCCCACACAGCACCTCCGAGCGGAGCAGCCGTCCAGGCAGCCCAGGGGAGAATGGGGTGACTTGGTGGGGTGGTGCCAATGCATGGCCTAGGGAGCCAGCGGTGCTGTCTTTCAAGCAGGGAGCAGCACTGGGGCTGTGCTGCCATGGAAGGAGGGAGCAAGGGGCTAGAGAGAGGAGGAGTTGGCAGGCTTGGGGGCTCTGGGGCTGGTAGGTGTGTGTGGGGCACTCTCAGGCTCTCACAGGGCCTTGGGCACCACTGCAGTAGGGGCTGGGCTTAGCTGGATTTTTGTTGGTAATAACCAGATATTATAGCTAAGAAAACACAGTGGGACCCCTACGCTGAGCACAGAACAGCCCCCCCCGACACCCGTCACGCCCCCAGACCAAACACCAAACAGCCCCCCCCCACTCACCCAGACTGAGCACAGAACAGCCCCCCCAACTCCCGTCACAACCCCGCACAGAGCACAGAACAGCCCCCCTGACTCCAGTCATGCCCCCACACCGAGCACAGAACAGCCCCCCTGACTCCAGTCACGCCCCCACACCGAGCACAGAACAGCCCCTCTGACTCCAGTCACGCCCCCGCACCGAGCACAGAACAGCCCCCCTGACTCCAGTCACGCCCCCGCACAGAGCACAGAACAGACCCCCCCCCCCCCGACTCCTGTCGCACCCCAGCACAGAGCAGCCCCCCGCCATCAGGCCCTAGGATAGGCCAGCCATACATTCACATCTACCCACATCCAACTTCTGGAGCATTTAGGCTGGAGCATCCCCAGCCTGGCCCATACTGCGCTGTGGACAGAAACTGGCCCTGCATGCTGAGGGGGAAAGCCATGGATATGGGGGGGACGTGGGAAACAACCAGGGCAAACAGCTCATATTCAGCCTTTGTTTGAAAATCCTGGTCCCCCTGCCCCCTCCCACAGCCTGACCAGGCATGGAGGGGAGCGTGTGCAGAAAAAGCTGGGAGCAGGGCAGGAGAGAACCTCTCTATGGGCGAATGTTTCCAAACAAGAAGAGCCACGGTCCCTACCTGCCCTCAGAGCCCCCCCACCTCCCCATCATATACTCCATCCATTACCCCCTTGGCCTCTTCTTCCCTCCTTTCATCGCATCATTCCCTCAGCCGTTGGCAGTCATGCTTGTCCCCCCACATTGACTCTCATCCTCTTAAGAGCGCACTTCCCTCTGCCCACCAGCCAGCTCTGCTCCAGCTACACGAAATAGCCTATAAATATGTAGAGCGCCAGGGACAGCGTCATTCCCAGTGCGCGAGTGATGCCTATTGAGGCAGGGGGCTGCTTCTTTCGTCACCTAGAGAGAAGGGAGGCGGGCACATGGCTCTCATGCATCTAGGCAACAAAGAGGAAATAGAGGCGTAATCAATGCACCTCGCCCACCTTCCTGGCCAGGGGGTAGGCCTATGGCACGATGCCATTCATGCAGCTATTTGCTTCCCAGGGGCAGCTCTCCCCCCGGGCAGGTTTTGTTTGCTCCTCAGGCCTGCTAACAGCTAGTGCTGTCTCTGCACCTGCTCTGTTAGCAGCCAATGTGCGCAGAGGCAGGCCTAGCCAGGGAGACCGGGGCCGCCCCTCCTCCCTGGAAGATGCAAGAAATCATTAAGTGCCCCAGACCGCTCTGACGACTTAGAAGAGGCAGTAATGGATGGGCCGCTCGGGAGACACCGTTGCCCCTTCCTCTACTGCGCGCTAGAGCTCTGGCGCTTTGCTTTCTGCCGCGAACATTAATCTCCCCCCTCCCCCCAGCACAACCAGGAAGTCGGTAACCATATTTCAGATGAGGACAGATAGGGCTTGTCTAAACGAAGCAGCAAGCAGTGTTTTCAAAGACCTTAACTAACATTTCTTAGCACCGAACATAGTCAGCATGGTTTAGAGACTTAACTTGTCATGGTTAACGCTAGAGAGGGCTATATTTTGAAACACCGCCTTTTCTCTGTCTGCCATTGACCCAATCGAGAGAGGCCCACAGAGGGTAAGGCCAGGTCTACACTACAGACTTCTGCCAGCATCGCTGTCAGGCAGGTGTGCGAAGAGGTCTGGCCCCTGACCAATAGAGCTGTGCTGGGAGAAGTGCCCAGGGTAGAAGCAGCTATGCCAGCTGCCAGTATAGTTATGCACACCCAGAACACTTTGCCACCATAGCATACTGGTAATCCTATACCAGTAAAGTGCTCCCCGTACAGATGTGGCTTAAGTGAGCTGGGCAAGTTTCCCCCTCAAGCCAGTGGCAGAGGGGATATGGTCGCCTCCAGGCCTGTTTACCCACACAGCCGGGCTGTGTTTGGACATTGCAGCGCATGCACGGTGATCAGCTCAGCACCCCCGGGAGGCACAGCTAAGCAGGACAGGGTGCATAGGAGCCCGGGCAGGGCTACACTAAGCACAAGGGATTTTTTTTTCTCTCTCCAAAATGGGCTTCTCTGAAATTTTAAGCTTGTATGTGATATTCTCTCCCTCCCACCTTCCCTGGTCCTCAGGGGAAATTCAGTTTAAGATTTTTTTTTTTTTAAGCTACATAGAATCCTTTCCAAACAAAGGTTCTACCTCCAGAGTAATTAAGGTCCACCATGGGTTTGGAATTGGCCTACTTGAGACTCCATCTCTCACAAGCATGGCCTGCGTCATGGTGAGCTCAGCGGAGGCACTCACAAGAGATACCCCTCTGGTCTGATCGGTCAGGCTTCATGCTTTAGGGATTTCCACACAGGCTAGGGTAGAAAAGGACAGCAGAGGGGGTTGGGCATTTGCTGGGTGTGCTTGAGACTTAGCAAGGTGGGCAGACCCCTTGGAAGGGGCTTTTTATTATGTCTATAAATCTAAATAAAATCTAGGGCAGAGATGGAAATTTTAAAAACACAGCCCAAAGTCAAGAATTCACGTTTTATATGAGCCAAATGAAACTAAACCGCCAGCGTTTGGAGCCCAAAGCTAAGTCAAAATCCTGTGATCTGGAGCGAGTTCCAATTTTGGGGAAACAAGTTCCGAGAAGGCCCCAGGGAGCTGCAGTGACGGTGAGTGACGCGGTAGCTGGCACTTTCAGTGTGCGACTGCTGCCTCAGCACGGGGTTGGATACAGAACTGAAGGGGGGCTCCGCTCAGAAACAGCTAATGCCCTCCGTTTCCAGAACACTCCAGCAATCTCCAGCAGCTTTTAGGAGTAGAGGGCCTCTCCCATTTGTACACAGGGAATCTTGGGACTGAAAAATCCAATGGCTATTAAGATGAACTATGCACACTCATGCCAAACAGCTGCTTTGCATGTTGAGATCCTGCAGTGATTCATCAGGGTAGTGCCAGACTTAACAGGATCAGAGCTGTATTCAGCCCCCGCAAGCAGGCAGCAGAAAAAGGGAGTTAATTGTAAAACCTAGCTATGTAACCTCAGCACATCACGCAGCCCCAGAAACTTTATTTTTAGAAATAAAATACAAAATGACAGCACCCACTTGGCCCTGTGTTTGAGTCAGGCTGTATAATTCACTGGGATGCTTGGCCCTTCTACAGCACCTTCCATCTGAGGATCTCAAAGCCCTTTACACCCCCTCATCTATTAAGACTGGGACATCTAGGAGATAGACATGCAATATTCTGTTCTACAGCTGGGCAATTGAGGCAGAGGAAAATGTCTGACTTGCCTAAAATCACAGACAGAACCAGAAACTGAACCCTGTTTTACCAGCACCTACTACTGTGTTTAAACCACCCGACCCTCTTTTCTCCTCCATCTCTCCCAAAAGCCAGCAAGCCTTTTAACTGGAGCAGCGGTGCAGGCTGACAGAGAGGCATGGGCTATCAGTGGTTAATGTGGTATTTCTCCCCCCCACCAATTTTATATCTGGAGCTTCTGCTACAGACTTAAGTTACAGTACCATCTAGTGGACTTTCGAGTTGTGTACCGGCAGGAAAGCTCTCAGAGAGCAGTCAAGCCTGATGACAATCTTCAGCAATTCCCCGCTTGCTGCTCAATTTTTACATGTAAAAGACACTGCCCTTTTCCCCAGCACCTTCGCTCTAAGGATTTCAATGCACTTCACAGGCAGTAATGAATTAGGCCTCACACAACCCCCATGGAGGGCAGGGCAGTATTCGCCCCATGGTACAGTGCAGGAAAAAGACAGGAAGGTTTAAAGTGAGGCTGCAAGGCAACTCTGATCTCCTGACTCCTTGACTAGCACGTTAACCAGATCATCCCCTCCACTTTGCCTGCTCACCCTTCCAACCAGCTCTAAAAATGCAGAGATTTTGATAAACCTGACATTTTCCTGTAGCTAGGATGGGGACAGGATGGGCCCCTTTCCCTAAAGGGCAAAAAGTGTTGGGATAGAATTTAAGACCTGGACTCTCAGCATTTGAACACATTAAGTTTGTTAATGGTACTCAGCCAGATTAAAATTAAACATGGCTGCAATGGGCCTGGGGAACCTATGGGTCTTAGGGGTGGTTGAAAGACACCCTCCAGACCTTGGCTGGGCTGAAGGACTGGGTTACTTATTTCACTGGAGGATGTGGGAATCTTCTCCAGTGGATGGGGCCATTGCCTTGAAGGCAGGGGTTGTGTTCTGTTCCCAGCACTGCTGGAGTCACATTGACATTGGACAAGCCCCCCTCAGTTTCCCTCTTCTATTAAAATGAGGATAATGATACTCACACCCACCCTCCGAACACTTAAAGATTTATGGCCAAGAAGTGCTATGGAAACAGTGAAGTATTTTCATTATTGTTAGTAAAAAGGGAGGAATTAATACACAGAAATGGGAGCCAATTCTATTTGTTCAATTCCCTCACTGTTCAACGGTTGGAGGAAGAATGCATTGATTATAGTATTTAAATATGTACTAAATATGACTGAACATGGCATGGCATTTAAGTACAGTTTAAGGCTGTTTGCTTCCCAGCAGGTGCTGCAGCCTGACTTGTTAAGATGTTGCTCGCATTTGGATGCAGATTTGTAAAGAGGAAGAAAAAAAAAGTTTTTGCCTGTGTCATACTAGTGACATTGACGCCCCTGGAGGCCAAAGCCCTTGACCCACACAGAGAACAGGCAGAGCACAGGCCATGGTAAGTGCAATTTCTCTAAACTGTCCCTTGCCAATTACTTCTAGCCTCTTCTGGAGGGACCTCCTGTAGGGCTAAGAGGATTTCAATCTCTATGGACTAGCCAATCCCAGCCCTCTCTGCTGAGGCTGCCAACTAGTGCTTCTTGTTGTGGGAGGGGTGGGAGTATGACTGATGTGGACTCCTGTCTGCTGGAACTGGACTAACACTCATCATGATGGGGACAGGGATAGGGATGGGGCCTTGGAGGGCCCCCCCACGTACAGCATCCAGGCCTGGTAAAAAAAGTCTAGTTTACTGTTCTTTGATAAAAATATAATGACAGATAAGCTATTTTTCAATCCTGTTTTATATAGGTTGTTACACTGTGCTCATCACCATGGCATCTGAGCACCTTCTAATAGTGCATTAAGCAACATGACTAACATCTGTCACATTTTTCCTCTCATCTCCCCGGGGGAAGCACGTGCAGGGGAATATCTGCTTTTGGTGGGTTTTTTGGGTTGCAGTTGAAGAACAAAGAAAAATGCTGACACTAGCATGCAAGAAAATGCATCACACCATTCTCCAGCTCTAGGGGAAATCCTGATCAGTTATGACTGAAAATAGCCCTCCCAAGATGAGAGCACGTACAATATGGAAGGAGGCAGGTAGCCCTCAGGACCTGTTTAAAAGATGGACCCCACCCCAACAACCTACCTCAGTGCCCTCAACAGAATCTGACAGCTGGGAGCAGCTAGTTGTAAATGAGTCCCAAGGAAGCTGGAAAAGGAATGACAGCTAGAAATCCCTTTTACATCCCCGCTCTCCTGCTCTAAAGATTTGCCATGCAAAACCTCCCAACACACCTTCTCTGTCAGGAGTCTCTGGGTGAAACCGTCACATTCCCACCGGTAACAATAAAGGAGTTTTCTTAACATAGTGTGACATTTCAATTGTCCACTAATGGAGTTTATGCCAGGTGAGATTCCAAGACTCTGGTAAAATATAACCACCTACCTGGTTGCAAAAACCTGCTTTATGGGTATGTTGCATCAAACATTCCCCTATATAGTATAAACTGTACCTGCCTACTATACCACGTATACACCTATGCACTTGTTTCTATTGCCTTAGTCACAGGCCAGGAACCCAGAGCACTAGGCTATTTAGAAACACAGAACAAAGGTCTCTGCCCTAAAGAGTATACAATCCAAGTACAGCTTACTGTTAAAAGCTGTAATAAACTTACCTATAAAACAGGATACCACATACTTCATAACTGACATACCCAATGAAGGATTATTTATCCATTTTCACCTTCAGCTAACCAGACACCATTTTAAATAAGCAACAACTCCACTGTGTGGCTGCACTTAGATCTGGTGTAACAACCTCCTGCTTACTGGACACACAATACGAAGTCTTGTGTAGGGGAGACCTACCTTTAATTGAATTGTATAAGATTGATAAGAAAATCATTGTGATGAATGAGGTGCAATGAAGTGTGTAATTTGGTGCCATCTTTCTGTGCCTTTGGGAGCTTAGAATTAATCCATGGGGCGGGGGAGGGGGGGAAGAAGGGTTGATCATTAGCTATCATTGCTCCTCTCAACACCACACACTACTTAACTTCATAATTGTGCCCCATTAGAGCATCATGTGAAGATGGCAGCGATCTGTCGCCTAAAAAGGAAGATATAGTGGAAGCAAATTTGGCTTCTGAAAAATGGTGTTGAACAGACAAAATTATGTCTGGACTAGCTGATTAGAACAGGGCAAGAATATTTGCTCTTCAGGGTATGGATGAGGCTAGCATATTGACAGCTGCTATTGATCACCTTCACTACCAAACAATGAGTTCACTGGCAGATGTTTCGTTTTCCCTACATGTGCTCACTTCTGGGCCCCCGGCTGTCCAGTTTAGTATTAAGTAGATCATCTCAAGGTGTCACATTCTGCTCTTACAGGGAAAGGGTTAATTTTAGTTAGCCTTTTATCTTCGAAGGAATTCTCTTCTCCTCCAGCTGATGGAGCTATTTATTTAGGAATATGCTCCAACAACACAAAGCCAGGAAGCTTCAAGTACCCTCAGACAAAGCATCTAGCTTAAGCCAGGGTTCAGTCCCTCCCTTCACTTTCCTAGCCAGGAAAGTTTAAAAAACTGCAGGGTATGATCCTTGCCAGTTGTCAATTACAATAAAGACACCTAGAATCAGGGTAAAGGTCAATGAGTGAAACACATTTTGCAATTTTACATGAAGTTTCTTCCCGCTTCCTGATTCTATCAAGGCTTGTTTTAGGGTGCCCTCCCTTCATACATGCCTTTCTGTTGGCCTTTAAACTCACCAAATGCTCTTGCAACACTTCAGATTTCAATACAGTAAGAAACGGGGCATTTTTTCTCCTTTGGGTCACGGATGGAAAGTGATGTGAAAGAAAATGTTCACTTTGTATTCAAGGGCTTGCGTTATAGCTTCATCAGAATCTAAGCAGCTTTCCACATCAGTTTTGAGAGGATGACAGATGGAAGTAGAAAGAACAATTCTTTGTTTTAGTCTACAGTAGATCTGAAGTCACATTACTGTATTTAAGTTAAGCTTTTGATTCTGACCCCGCTTCTGAGCACTTGTTCGCCATCTCAGTGCTATCTGCTGAAACTATTAACATACCTGAATACAGCATGCAGGTGTTCTACTGGGAAAGCATCCACAGCAAACACATACGCATCTTTGCCCCATAGTGAGTTGTACAATTCTCCTCTCACAGCATATGGAGACGAACATTAATGTCAATCTCTCTGAAGTTCAGACCACTGCAACTCCAGTATTATCCTCCTCTAGTCACTTACTTGTACAGAGTACCTATAGTATATTAAAAGAAAAGGAGTACTTGTGGCACCTTAGAGACTAAAATTTATTTGAGCATAAGCTTTCATGAGCTACAGCTCACTCCATCAGATGCTGCTACTCTGAAACCTTATATATTAGTTTATTAGTTTATTAGTTCTGCTCTGAGAAGCCTCTAGCCTGACAGCCTCGCAAACACAACTTGCGATTGGAATTAAACTGGGTTCTTTTCTTCCTGTGCATCACTGCCGGTAACAATAGCTCTCGAGGCCAGATTAGGCCCTTTTAGGTACTTGTGCAACCCTCCACTGCTAGCAGTGGGTTTGCATAACTGAAACTGAGTGGAAGTAGGGATGACAGTTCTTCTGGGGCACAACACAAATAAGATCCAGGCCTCCTTCAACTGGAATGACTTTGCTGACATAACAGGAATTAGGGGCAAATAAGCTTGTTGCCTTTCAAGTTAGTAGACAGGATTGAATACATCCAGGGAGCAGATCTAGTGAGTAAGATGGAGACATTTTTAGTCATTTTGCCACAGAACCATTCGAAGTTACACTGGAAGCAGTCTTTGAAGTGAGAGGGATTTTGGAAAATTAGTAGAAAGCAATTCCACAATACAATGAGTGTAGTCTGTTTTTAACGCAGGCTTGTGCTGTTTTCAGTGCGGTATGAGAATGCTGTTCCACATCTTATTTCTTGGTATATATTAGTATTTCTGCACCAGTCATGGACCAGGACCCCATTGTATAGGTGCGGTACAAACCCAGAACAAAGAGATGGTCCCCAACACAAAGAGCTTACAATACCAATATATCTGAGGAGACAGATGGATACACACAGTCCAGCAGAGGAGTACAAGAAACAATGACAGCCTAACCATTAAGTCTTTGCTAGGCTTCATGGCAGAGGAGTTTTAAGGAGAGATTTGGAGGAGGATAATGAGTTGGTTTTGCAGATGTTTATAGGGAGCTTCTTCCAAGTGAGAGAGGCAGCCTGGGAATTGTCCACACTACACCACACTGCTCAAGGGTAGTAATGATGGAACTACATTGGAAACAAACAGCTTGGAGTTTAGGTAGTTTATTCCCTCAGCCTGCAAGAGTCTATTACAGATGCAGGCTGCATTAGTACAGATCCTGTTTAGGACCATGTACATCTTACAACTTCCCTCCCACCCAAACCAGGGTACATACAAAAGAACAAAGTAAGGTATAAAACAAGGTTTTGTATTTCCACACCCTGCCCCCCGCCCCAACAAGGTTACATGGAACTCTAACACAAACCGAACACTGCAACTAATTAACAATGTGGTACAGCAGTGTTAAACAGCGATACTCAGCATACACTTAATATCCTGAATACCAGGAAGTTGGGGGTATTCTCAGGAAATACAATGGTAAAGCCACAGATTGCTATAATGGTTATTGTTACACAAGAAACCAAAGGTGAATGACCCTTTTCAAATGGGGGGGAAAAAAAACATTACTCAAACAGTCTCCCACCTGCTTTTTTTGGATGTGACTTGGATCTTCACAATTGTTACCGACATGACATTTGTTCGCCATGTTGCACTGGGGGAATGTGTACGTCAGATATGTTGCTAAATTGCCAGCTTTGAGTACATACTGATCACCTGCATACAGTGACGGTAATCATGTATCAGAAGGTAGCTTTAGTCAAATGGATTACTGATTGGATTTCAGAACTTTCCCCTTCCCAGATTTAATACTGACACATAATTCAGAAAGTTTAGACTTAAGTCATTTCACTGGGCTTCTTACAGAAATTCCTAATACAAAATACCATGCAAGGATGTGGAATACAACTTCCCTCCTGTTTTTTGATTATAAGTTTGGTAAATCTCCAGCACTGATTTAACACTTATTAATCCACCCATAAGAGACTTAACTTTAAAAAAGAATAAAAGCGTTATGTAATGTTTTTGAAACTTAAAGGAATAAAACTTGAACAGTAGACGTTAGGAAATGGAAAACTTAAAAACAAAATAAAACGCCACAAAACCTTTCCCACCCTATACTTTGATGTAAATGCCTTTTTTAATGTTGACCTGAAGGGCACAAGTCAAGCCATCTGAAGCACTTCAGGATTTCTGCTAAGCTAAAAATAAGGGTTTTTGAGAATCTCTGGAAAGTAAGGCTGCTTTCTTACACATAGAGCTGGTTTCACTGATATGTTGGCACATGGGGAAGCAGAGCCATTGCCAAATCAGGCATACTAGTCTCGCTGTGCTCAAAGTGAGAGGCAGATCACATACTAAGTCATTAGACCACAGGTGGGCAAACTACAGCCGGCAGGCCGCATCCAGCCCGCAGGACCCTCCTGCCCAGCCCCTGAGCTCCTGGCTCCTCCCCTGCAGCCTCAGCGCTCCACCAGCACAATGCTCTGGGCGGCCAGGCAGCACAGTTGCAGAGCAGCGGCCTGACCTGGTGCTCTGTGTGGTGCGGCTGTAGCGCGGCCAGCCACCGGTGCTCCAGGCAGCATGGTAAGGGGGCAGGGAGGGTTGGGTAGGGGTCAGGGTAGTCAAAGGGTGGGGAACAGGGGGTTGGATGGGGCAGGGGTCCCGGGGGGAGGGGGGGGGCAGTCAGGGGTAGGAGGTCCGGGGGTGGTCAGGGGACAGGGAGTGGTAGATGGGGCAGGAGTCCCGGGGGGGCCATCAGGGGGCAAGAAGTGGGGGGTTGGATAGGAGCTGGGCCACGCCTGGCTGTCTGGGGGGAGACAGCCTCCCCTAACCAGCCCTCCATACAATTTTGGAACCCGATGTGGCCCTCACGCCAAACAGTTTGCCTGCCACTGCATTAGACTGCTTTAGCATTTGCTAGACATGCTTTACATGTTGCCAAAGAAGCAACTAGAACAGGTTTAACACTGGCACAATCTCTTGCCACGGGATCCTCTGCTTTGGGTAGCTAATTTCTAGGATTTAGCTCTTTATTTAACTGGAGAACACAAAGCCGGCCTTTGAAAGTTTTTCCTTTTACCAGCATCAACTATCTACTGATGGTGAAAGTTCATTGGCTGTAGGCTCCTCTCTTGCTTTGTCCTTCCAACAAACCAGTTGTAAACACCTGAAGTTAAAAATCCACAGCTGCTGAAGCAGTTTTAGAACAGCTGCACAGCGGGAGGTGGCTGCAGTTTCACTGAGAAGCAAATCAACTTGCAAATGACAGGATAAGCATGATTCCATATAGCCAGGTTCTCTTCCAGATGTAAACCATGATAATACCTAGAACTGAAAGAAGCAGCAATATGCTGCTCCATCACTGCTCAATTTGGCAACGCTAAATACATAATCAGGTTTGCCGCCTGGCATTTCAGAGTTCATCAGAAGCAACCTGTTCTCTGGTTTATGGGAACTGGCAGTAATTCTGCCCACTCTGAAATGATGGTTCCTTCAGATTTAATGAAGCAGCTAAGGAGAAGTTCCTGAAGTTAAAATATAAAATAAAGCAACCTAGATCACAGAATAAATTAAAAGAACATGATATCTGTACAACGAGCAGTTTCCCGTTATACTGTCAGTAGGCTTCCTGTAGGTGTTGCATTTTAGTTGTGTGAAAAGCCTCAGAGAAGCACCACTCCCCATCCCACTTCACTACAGTGTGTTACACTGCCAACAAAAACCAATCAGAGCTGCAGTTGAAAGGAAAGACTTGAGAACGCCTCAGTAGGGGTTGCCTGTTAGCAGAAATTAGGTCTCAGTGCAATCCAGATGACTCGCCTGCAGTGGTATTAGCTTCATTCGACTGTACTTAAATAATAAAATAAGGCATAGTTTTAAAATAGGCACTAAAATAATCTCACCATTAACACTTACACAGCACATGCCAGCTCAAGCCACCCCACCTACAGTAGGCTGTTGGGTAGCTGTTTCTATGTATGCCATAGAAGAGAATCCATTTCCATGAACCATGTTGTGGAAGGCATACAGAAAAGTCATCTTTGCAGTCAGCATGCAGATCACTAGGTCAACAGGAGCAGCATGGTGAATACAAGTGTTCCATATTGTTTCTCTTATCACTTCCAGCAAGACTGATAAGAATGCAAAGTTGTCCATGGAGTGAGTTGGTGCATGATAATCATGACCAAGGAACAGATACACTCTTCTCCCCTCCCACTTCAGTTTTCCTACATGGTGAGCAGTCTTCCGCTGCCCATCAATACAGCTCTTAGAGTTTCTTCAGGCGACTGTACAGTTCCCTTTTGCTCTTCTCACCTGCCCATGTTCTACTTTTCGTGCGGAACCTTTTCAAGTCTTCCTTAAAGTCCTCATGGTGCATGGGGCGGTAGCTTTGGGGTTCACAATAGCTCTAGGAAAGAAAAGCTGGTTTCACATCAATTTGTCATTGCTTCATGTACAAATGACATTCCTATCTGAACCCTGTCAGACCCCAGGTCCCAAGCAAACAAGCTCATGCTTACAACCTTCCATACAACTACCCAACCATCCTATCACCGTGGCATCTAGATCCAGGCCCCAAATTGCAATTTAACAACTGGTTAAGGTGGTTTAAGTCAACATTCACAAACTGAACTCATCATTCAGCTCTGCTTGACATCTTTCTCCTGAAGATGGCCCGGCTTTGAGAGAGCTGACAACCTTATGTTCACATTGTTCCCCTCCGAAAGCCTCTTACCAAGAAACACTCTTCCCACCAGTGAAACCAACAGAGCACAGCAATACTACACAGCCATTTAGGAAAGAGAAACAGTGTCCACCCTGTGAGCGTAGGGGAAATTTGGCTAGGACACCAGTCTTCAGTGGAACTTACAAAATACAAAGAAATGGATTTATCTGCAATAGAAAGGCTAGGAAGGGGGGAAGGGAGCACGGTTGGATTACTTTTTTATTTTTAAAAGAACACTCTCCTTGCCTATGCTGGAATGGTATGGAGAGCTAGCTGGAGAACTAGTAGAATAAGGGCGTGGCACCAAAGAAATGGAACCTGATTGAGATGGAAAGCAATTTTTACTCAAACTTTTAAATGCACTAAGGCAGAAAAAGCGGTAAGAGATTTAATATCACCCTTCAAAATAAGGGCTGAGCATACACTGAAGAGCCCCAGCAAAGACCAGATTTGACATTTCTGATATTTCTAATGTAAAAACGAGCGGAGAATCTATGGGAAAAAACTCAAGCTTTTGATCATCATACAGCGTCAGACAATGACAAACCCATGTTTCTCCTTTGTTCATGATTTCATGAAGAATATCATGGATTTTAAAACTACAAAAGGTCAATTTTATACCTCATCCAAGAGACATTGGTGAGTGCTAGAGTGACTATAATAGGTAGCTTTGAGGTGTGGAGAGGGTTTAGGCAAGAGCCTTTGTGACGCATGGCTAGAAAGGGTTGAATATCCTGCATAATAAATAACCCTCAAAAGACATGTGGGGAGATAATGTTTGTGTTTTGTATATTTATATATGTATGAGTAGGGTCCACAATGTAATCAACAGTCCCTGTCTATGCTGTATTCTGATATCATTTAAACAAATTGTAAACATGGGATATCTCGGTATTCATCTCTCTTTGAAATATACTGTGAATGGGGGAGGAACAAGCAAATGGCCTTATGTTAACTTGTATAGCTAAGTACTGGTGATGGACCTCCTTCAAAGTCATCCTAATTACCTTTTGTTCCCTGAAGAACTCCAGCTTGTCAAAAGACATGGAAATGTACAAAAGATCTTTGGATCCTATTCTGTCATCCCAGATCTGCTTAAGCTTCATCAGGGAAAGTTTAAGTCGCAAGACTGAGGTCCCAGTTATGCTGGTATGCCCTGAATGAGAGATTTGGACATTGGACTATGACCTATGAACTGAATTCTATAGGAACTCTTTGCAACTACAAAGCTCACCAACTCTGCTATGAATCTAAACCTCGATGGATTGAACTCATGTCTGTATGTATATTGATTTTTTAACCATAGTCTCTCTCTCGTTTTTTTAATAAATTTTAGTTTAGTTAATAAGAACTGGCTGTAGCATGTATTTGGGTAAGATCTGAAACATTCATTAACCTGGGAGGTGATGTGTCGGATCCTTTGGGATTGGTAGAACCTTTTCTTTTATATGATGAAATAAGATTTTCAGAAATCATATTTGACCTGGGTACCTGGAAGTAGGCCTGAGGCTGGATCACTTTAAGGGAACTGTGTTGTTTGGACTTCTGAGTAACCAGTAAGGTAATAAAGAAGCTGTTTTATGCTGGCTTGGTGAATCTAAGTATTGGAATATCCACCAGCTTTTGGGGGTTTGGCTGCCTCATTCTTTGCAGTTCACCCTAATTGAGTGACCACAGCTGGCCCCCACTAGGACCCCGGTCACAACCTTTATTGCAAAAACTCCTCAAATGGCAAGTTAATCATAGCAATCAATCTAGTCTTGTAGCACAGCAAGACCACTATGTACAAAAGAGCAAGAATCAAGTATAGTGCAGTGAAATACTCTTCATCTGTTCAGAAGCACAGTTTAAGCCCTATAGCTGAATTTAGCTGGAGAGAGAGGCATTTGTTCAATGTTATCCCTGTTGTGAAGAGTGAAAACAAAAGGGCAATGAGAAGTTAATAAATGAGCGATCCTTACTTGGCATCTTAAGAAGAAGTCCTTATAGCCCCCCTTTAGCACATAGAGCTCTGGATAATGCAGGTTGGGGTACTCGTTCCCTAGTCTGTCTCTCTCTCTCACAAACCGGCACCTGTAATAGGGACAGAGGTTAAAACCTACAAACCTAAGTTATATTTGCGCAAACCACATTCCTAACCTGTGCCTCCCGATACTCCAAGAACAGAGTACAGCAGCCAGCTACCACCTGTTAGAAACAATTGCTGTACTGTCTGACAAATTCTGAAAACTAGTTGTCTATCAGGAACGACACAGCCAGCGCCTACTACAGTAAATTGCGTAAGCGGTTGACACGCTGCTATCTAAAGTCTTAAGCCACCTTCAAAAGCTTACTAGTAACAACTGTCACTAGCACAGCTGTGGGATTCCAATCCCAGTATAGGTAGGACCATGCTCAGATACTCACATTCGGGGACCCCGCTCTGAGGAGAACTCACAGTGGAATACTATTATTACTCGTTTGTTCTCTGATGGCATGATAGGCTTCTTCAGCAGGAAATCCTCCACATCCTCTTCCATGTGGAGGTTTACAGCACCCTGGGAAGGCAGAGTCGCAACTGAGCATACAGCACAAGTTAGGAGGGGAGATGTAACAAAGCCACTTCTATCTTCTTGTTGAGTGCAGTTTGCTTTGCTGTTTACACTCCTTGGAGAGCAGTACTCTCTGCTGGAACAGCTCCCGTTCTTGTGGTCACTTGGGTGACTGCACAACATCGGTAGGATTTAGGATTTAGCCTTCCACCTCAAAGCACAGGGCTCTGTTGAACTTCTTTTTCAAACTAGCCAGCTTACTCAAGCAGCACCCTTCAGAATAAGTGCTCACATGTCAAAGCTTGTGTAATAGAATAAGGTCATTTCTTCTACAGCTAGAATATTAACGTTTAGTTCAAGTAAACTGAATGTCCGATTAAGCTACGGAAGTTTTTAATATCTGTTTCCCGAGAGACAATAGGTACCCTAACATTCTGATTCTTCTACAGAGAAACAAGTGTCCAGCCAGTCCTCTACAATTGCCCTACACCTCCCATTAAGGAACTCCCTGCTTCCAGCCAAGGAGAGCTGAGTGTTCCTCCCTTCAGAGGGAAAGCTAATCCAGAGATCACGAAGAGTGAGCTTAGTCCTAAACAGTTTGTACAGCACACAGCACAACATGGTCCCAATTGTGTTTGGGGACTTTGGGCAGGGCTGTAATATAATTTTAAATACAAGATCAGACACCATCTCCTTAACCTGAAGGGGCAACAAAAGAAAAGAAAAAAAAAGCCCTCAGCAGCCAGCCTTCCCTTGGATTTTCTCATGAATGGTTAAGACTGAGCATCTTTAAAGATACTTCCCAGGGCTCCCTGATTTGCCCAAAGGGTAGCCATACATCAGACACCTATACATTTCTCCTGCAGGGTCACTGTACCTTGATATGGCCTCCCTCATATTCATATGGATATCTGCAGTCAATTATCACACACTCCTTAATGAAGCTTGCAAACTTCCCAGTCAGCACAGATACAATCTGCACAGAAAAAGAAGATTTCAGGAGTTTATCTTATGTGCTACATGAGTTTGCTTCCTTGTAAAAAGCAGTTTCTTATTGCTGCTGGGATACATACCATTTCTGGGTCAATATATTTTAAATCTTGATGCTTCCCATCTACAGTGTGGAAAAGATAATCCTAAAAAAAGAAAACAAAAGCTAACTCAGACTGAGGAAATCCCATTTATGACAGTGTAAACCATACATCTCAGTTACAGAATGTCTAATTATTGATTTTATAGCACCCACTAGTATAACTAGACACTCATAGATCAGCAGAGGCACCTGCCCATTATTTATTTTATTATTAATTTGGCATAGGCAATCTGGTCAAGCCAAACAACAGCGTTCTTAACAATAGTCAAGGCACGAAGACTTCCAGGAAGTTGAGTCATTTTGTAGTCCTCCATGTGTGTCATGGATTGTGGCTGCCCACACTGACATAGCAGCCAGTCTCTAAAACTCCACCCACCCACAAGACCTTACAATCTAAAGAGTCAGAGGGAAAATGGATGCAATTTTAACAGTTTGTAGGGAGTTAGAGAATTATGAATATTGTGGGAAAGGATTGAGAATACCTCACAAGGGTGAGGAGTTAATTAGTTAATGATTGTTAAAGTACTTTAGTGCTTAGCATTTATAGAGCCCTCAGACATGCACTGTTGGAGCAAGAGAGAACCTGACTTGGGTTAGTTTGACACACAAAGATGCTATTAAAAAAAAAATCAATGTTACCTTTGAGAAATCGCCAATAAGATTCCTTTGGTCACTGTCCAAAATGCTCTCAATCTCTGAGGATGACTGAGTTCTAATTAGTTTCAGACTCTACAGGAACAACAGTTAGAGAAGATTGCTGAGTAACAATGGCCTATTATCCTTTCCCACAGAGAATCAATGCACTTCACTAAGAGTGGACACTAACATCAATTGGTATATATCATAGAACACCTAAATCCTGGCCTGTCACACCCTCAAATTTATTTTCACTTGGGATCACAATGGAAGACCTGAGCTTAAGCTCACCTAACCCATTCTTTAACATCATGCATTAAGAGACTACAGCTTGTCAGACGAACAGTTATCTACCTGGAAGATCATTGTTCTCTTGAACATCCTTATTATAATTTATAAAAGAATTGGATACCTAGCCTCACAAAATAAAACTGATTAGACAAGGGTCAACATTAGATATTAAGCCACCAACCACTGCTTCTTCAGAAGGTGTTCCAGGCACATTTCTCCTCCTTTTGCTGTTTCCTGGAGAGGTCTCTTCTTGGGACCTTTCCATTCTTTTCAGGGCAGTCCTAGCCACACCACTGGGCAGAGATGGTGATCCAAACAATCTGCACCGTTTAATCTGGAAAAGAAGCAGAGAAAAATTAGACACTCCCCCCAGCCAAGGATGAGGTTAAAGTCTAGATCAGTCTCAAACTTAGTTTCCTGCAAACATGTTTATAGAAGATTTCATTAGAGCATGAGTGGGTGTTGGACCATCACCACAAAGTAGCTGAGACATAATTTGGTGCCACAGCCAGCTGACCTCTTTTAACTTCAATACTGGGCCATATATTTAGTTGCCATGCAAGAAACCTGGGTCCTAATCACAGTTCTCCCTAATTTTTTTTAATTTTTCATGTGCAGAATGAATTTTATGTGCACCAATATGGAGGTGATGTGTGACACATGACCTTCATATTGGTGCACATAAAATTCATGTGGTGGGGATGGGGCTGAGGGGTTCGGAGTGTGGAAGGGGGCTCAGAGTGGGGCAGAAGGTTGGCATGTGTGGGGGGTGAGGGCTCCAGGTGGGGGTGCGGGCTCTGAGGTGGGGCTGGGGATGAGGGATTTAGGGTGCAGAAGTGTGCTCCGGGGCTACGGCAGGGAGCGAGAACCCCCTCTCTCCGGGGCAATGGGATAGGTGCCCCTCCCCCGGCAGCAGCAGGTCCCAGACGGGGCTGAGTTGGGGCGGGGGGGCGGGAAGGGGCACCTAGGCCATGGCAGGTCCAGGCCAGGGCTATGTTCGGGCCAACCCTCCCCTAGCAGGTCCAGGGCTGGAGCACCCACAAAGAAAAAAGTTAAACGGGTGCTACACATAAGCACCCACTGGCAGCCTAGCTCCCCCTCCCCCCAGCACCTCTCATCTGCTGGCAGCCCCACTGACAAACTCCTCCCCCTCACTCCCAGCACCTCCCACCTGCTTCGAATAGCTGTTTCGCCGCATGTAGGAAGGGAGGGAGAGGAGCAGCGATGGGGCGCACTTGAGGGAGGAGGTGAGGAAGAGGCGGGACAGGGCAGAGCGGGGGTAAGAACTTGGGGGGGGTGTTGAGTACTCCTGGCTAGCGGGGAAGTCAGCGCCTATGAGTGCCCCTCCCCCAGCAGTTGGGGCTGGGAGAGAGGTGCCCCCCCGGCCACGGCAGGTCCCAGCTGGGCGGGTTCCCTGAGTGCCCGCGCAGCATTACAAATGCTGCTGCGCCACGTGGTTTGTAGGGATCTTAGGTCCCAATGTTGGTCTCTTGCTATGCAGGTTTACCCGAGTTTGGGGAACACTACAAGAGACACATGCTCTGCCCTTTGGGTGAGGGAGTGTGTTGTAGAGCTTGACAGCAAATCCTCTGGCAGATTACAGAACTGAGCTGATGGACTGTGAAGGGAATCCAGACTTCAGCCTTAAAAGATGGTGGCTGGAGGGATTACAGATGGGTGTACGCAGAATGGGTTGCAGAGACATTTGTAAGACTCTGTTTAGGATGCAAACTTTGGACATCTCTCTCAAATTGCTGAAGCTTTAAATCCTATAGACACTGTCCTACTGTTTCCAAATGCTACAAAGACAGAACCCTCTAGTCATTAGGCAGGCTAAGGTTAAGAGCAAACACGTAGGGACTACCATGCCCTGGATCCCGAGAGGTACAGGCTCAATGTCGCAATTATGGTCACTTGTCTCAAGGGCAGTTTTCGAAAGCCATATTAGCAAATGTATGGCTTGAGTGTATGAGGGATGCCAACTAAGAGTAATGATTTAATATGTATTTAATAAGGAATTTCAATGGTCTAGACGGCCTTTTGAAAGAGATGCAAGTTTCATTATGTTGGGATGGGACACTTACGTAGTTGTCTGCTTTTCTCATGACCAGTGGAGCCGTCCAAAGGCTTGCCACACCAGATGGCATCTCTTCATTGTTCTGAGGAAGCAGAAAGTTCTATCACATTTCAGGAGAACCACATTTTATCATGGACAGTGATTACACAACATGTCTAAGGCTTTTGCACAGCTCAAGCAGGCATTTAAATTTAATGCAGGTGGCAGAACAGTTCTCTGGGATTACTTATTCATTCACTACTGTGGGAACTACCATTTATCTGGTAATTCTTAGATTAGCAGGAACTCCACTCTAATGAAGACTAGGATACTGGAAAGGCAGAGTCTTAAAGCTGTTGTAAGGGAAGTTACAGCAATTGATTCATTTAACAAAAAATGCATTTATGGTTTTTAAAAATGTTACTTTACAACTTTAAGAGTCTCCTGCTCTCATGCATTCAAATAGGAACAGCATCCTGTTTAAGCAAAGGATTGCAAAGAAGGTACATCCAATTCTGGGCTTACCAATCATGACTCCATCCCCAGAAATATGGCTTCTCCATTAAACACCCCACTGTAGACAGATTTTTTCCTTCCCACTATTTCCTGGGCATTCCCCAGTAAATTGCAATGTGAGTATTTTATCATCAACATAGGAACAGCAGCAAATTGTCTCCATTTAACTGCTACTGTCTGCTGGTGAGGAACTGAAGTGACAAGGTCTACAGTCTACTGTTAGAAGCAGAAGCATAACATTTTTGTAATTCTATGAAAGGCAATAAGAGGTGGAAAAGACTACAGCTATGTCTATGCTAGCACTTTTGTCAGTAAAACACTTGTCGGTCAGGAGTATGAAAAAACCCACCCCCACGACGGACATAAGTTTCACTGACAAAAGCACCCGCGTGGACAGTACTGTCAGCAGGAGACGCTCTCCCGCCGACATAGCTACCACCACTTTGGGGTGGTTTAATTATGCCAGTGGGAGAACTCTCTCCCACCAGCACAGAGTGGCTACATGGGAAACCGTACAGCTGTGCTGCTGTAAGGTCTGTAGTGTAGACATGGTCTACAGCATTAAGTCCTCTTGGAGGATCATCTGCAATTACCAACTTTTTGCCACTTGTGATGAAAGAATTCTATTGTTCTATCTTATTGTAGTTACTCAACATAGATGTTCACCCTGGACAAATACCATTAACAGATTGTTGATGGCCCTGCAAGGCTTAACTAGAATTTACACTACTATGGTCACTTAAAAACCTGCATCAAGAGTCTGCACTCAGGACATTATGTATACACATTACTTCTAAATAAGCGTTCAATACAGACACAGGAATGCTGTCCCCTGCAAGCATAAATCAACCACTCCCCTTTCACGTACCTTCAAGTCCTCCCCATCCAATATATCTAGGAATCCATCATCTTCTTCCTCAGTGTCAGGGGAAGTTAGAGATGATAGCTGCATGAAAGCAGGCCTATAGTTTCCCAAGTCACCTTCAGGGGCTTCACCAGTGGGAAACTGGAAAGAAGACATTTTGGTTGAATGGAAGCCTCCATCCAGCCCTTTATTCTGGGGATTGTGTGTGACACTGACAGGCCAGCAGGTCAGAGCCATAGGCCAATTCACTTGTGTGTGAATATCAAAGAAATGTTAAGTGTACTAGTATGCATAGACCAATTCACTGATGTGTTAATAGGTATTGTTTTCACCTATCCATACCCTGTTGATTGCTATCACGTTACATTTGTATATTCCTGTACTTAATTAATCATAGATCAAAAGTGAGTGTTAGTATTAAGATGAGAATTTACTTGATGTGTAAACTTCATGAAAACTAATGAAGGATTGTTATGTGCCATTACATTATAATTTACATAGCGTATATCCTGGTAATTAAGTTTACCCATCAAATGCAATTGGAGCTTTGGAAATACAAATGAAGGTTGCTAACTTCAAAGCATGGGTCATTATGTTCCACAATGGAAATTCACAGACTCAGTATGCATTTATCAGAGTAACAGCCATGTTAGTCTGTATTCGCAAAAAGAAAAGGAGTACTTGTGGCACCTTAGAGACTAACCAATTTATTTGAGCATGAGCTTTCGTGAGCCACAGCTCACTTCATCGGATGCATTTAGTCAACAAAGCAGAAGTCCATGCTGTGAATGAAAACACTTGCCAGAATGCTTTCAGCGGAAAGGAGCTATAAGAATGGATCCAGGGAATGAGACTGTCTCTGAACTATTTGGACAATCACAGGGAAGCATTCCAGATGCAAGACAGAGATCCCCAAAGTTATTCTGGGTAACCTTGAGAGATTTATGGAAAACTAGCAGATTACTACATCTTTGCTATCATTTTGGACTTACAAACTTAGACTCACCTGTTAATGTATTTTACCTGCTTTAACCTCTCAATAACAATTTATTTTTCTTAGCTAATGAATCTTTAGTTAGTTTACTAGAGAAACTGGCTGCCAGCGTTGTCTTTGGTGTGACATAGAGAGTATCCATTGACTTGGGGTAAGTGACTGATCCTTTGGGGTTGCAAGGAACCTGACGTGGTGTGATTTTTGGTTTTAATAACCTTTTATCACTAAGATCAGTTTGTCTGGGTGGCAAACAGGCTGAAAGGTCTAAAGGGACGGTCTGTGGCTCCATGGTAACACTGGTATAGTGATCCAGGAGTGCACTTTTGTTACTGTCTTTGTGAAATCTAATTATAGAATATATCACCAGTTTGGGGTGTCTGCCCTATTTTCTGACCTGAGATTGGCACTCACAATTGTCAACCACTCCAGACAGCATGACACTATGGTCTCCCTTCTAGATGACTAGGAACACTGGTTCTAGCAGCTAAGGCAGTGCCATTCCTTGAAATGGATTTACAGAAGTTGTTCACATGGTCACCCCACCTATTCATCAACTGGCTTAGGCAGCTCCAAACCTGGCTCTGGCACTGTTATTTGGCCAGCAGAATAGTGAAAAACTTCACTGCTAGTTTTTCATTAAGGGATAATCCTGCATTCTGGAAAATTATACAATCCAGCATGTTTGCAAAGAGGAGCTCACTTCCAGGATGGTGCAGAGAGAGGAGGTCTCAGTAACAGGAGGTTACCCAAGTCTCCAGGTTTTGTGCATGCAGCCAGGAGACTTTCAGAAAGACGAGGGATCACCATAGTTAAGCAGTAGATGAAAACCAGAGTCCCCAATTCCCTGCTTCTATATAGTGGTCTTGGCCCCTTTCCTGGCCAAGCAACAGAACTTGCCATAGAATAGTACTTCATCCCTATATTATAAATGCAATTTTATTCTTTTAAACGCATCTAAATTTCAACACAGCTGTCTGCTTCACTGCAGAACCAGCAACACGATAAAAAGATTAATCCAATCCATGCTTTGTTAGACATCCACGCTCACTTGACTTATTGCAGTTTAGCTCAAGTTTCATGAAGGATTATAGTCAATAACTACTTGTGGTGTTTTGGTAACACCCCTAGTTGATCTCCCATATTCAGGGTACAATGAGATTTTTCCCAGCTTTAAAGCCTGAAAGCTGGGTGGACTTTTTTCCAGCTCAGTGTGTTATCAATAAAGATGCAGAAAGTAGTCGGTGCTTCTTCCCTCCCCCACTCCCAGAGCATCATGTCTCCGGACCACCGCTTCAGTGTGCTTTTTCTCCTAGAACCAAGCAAGCCTACGGCTAGGCAGAGGGTTCGTTGCCAAGGACAGCCTGATACATACCATCCGAGCTGGGGCAGAGTTCTGTCTTTGCCCAAAACCATCTTTTCCATCTTCAAGGGAACGGACACGCAGACAACTACGAGAAGCGGGCCTGGTTGGCTTCTTAAACTCAAAGGACTCCTTAATGAAAGGGAGCAAGACAAGCATTTTATCAAACCAACGAAGCTTAGAGGTTGAAGGGCCCATTGCACAGAAATTTTACAGCCCCTCTTGGACTCAACTCCCTGCAGTCCAAGGGAGTAAGTAAATCTTTCAGCATATGTGCATTTCCAAAGGAAAGTTGTTATAATAGTGATTAATATAGGAGAATTAGACTCACTTTCTCAGAGTATCCTTTACAGTCAACTATCAGCCCTGCACCTATCAAACTTTCCAGCAAAAGTCTTGTCTAATCATTTCAAAGGCAGCCAGATCTGTACCTAAATCACTAGAATGAACTTGCTGTTGTGCGACAAGCTGCGCCCTCCTCCCATTACTCCTGAGAATGATAGATAGATTTCTGTAGAAATCTGAGTCCTTGTAAGATTTCTTCATTGATCGAATTCACAGCTAGTTGGTCTGTAATGGAGTTGGACTCAATAGCCCCAGACAAGTTCCTTAAAGATTTACTCACTCAGTTTAATGAAATCACAGATGTTTACAGTTTGATAATTACAACCTGACAGGGCAATTGTCTGGTGAGCCAGTAAGGGAAAGCCTTGAAAGTAAGAGGGATGACAAGGTAGTAGGTTTGGACTCTAGATCCTCAGTGAAGGTAGGATGCCCTAATTAGGTTAGGGCCCATCCCCCACAGACTAGTTTCGAGATAGGAACATCCCTAGCAAAGAGCTGAAGTGGTCCTAGAAAAATCCTCCATTTTAATAGGGCACAAGAATTAGGGAGCATCCATCTTCCCTTTCCAGTTACCATCACCTCTCTACAGTTCCCACCCACCCAATCTCCCCCTTTCTTTCATCAGGATATAGATCTCACATCCACCTCCTCCCCCTCACTTCTGGTGACATTTGCCCCAGCGGGGGCCCTCCTCCTATCCCCACCCCCACACCTGTCCCGTCGCATTCCACCATTCTTACCCTCACACCCATCTCCTTCCTTTTGCTGTCTGTTGAATACCCATTCCAGCGCTAAAAAGATCTGTGAAGCAAAGCTTGTCCCTTCCACCAACAGAAGTTAATCCCAACAACATACTGTTGCGCCCACTGTGTCTCCGTAACAAGATCTGTCATTCACAACCTCTTCATAACTCTCCCTCCAGCTTCTGGCTCTCCCAGAACCCTTCATCTGATGCTGCCTCTGTAGCTGCGCTCTTAGGGCTTGTCTACATTACCGGCTGGATAGAGGGGCAGAGATCGATCCAGTGGGGGTCGATTTATCGTGTCTAGTTGAGCACTCTCCCCTCGACTCCGGTACTCCACCAGGGTAACAGGCACAGGCGGAGTTGACGAGGGAGGGTCAGCCATCGACTTACCTCAGTGAAGACACCACGGTAAGTAGATCTAAGTACATCGACTTCAGTTACGTTATTCACGTGGCTGAAGTTACGTACCTTAGATTGATCCCCTCACCCAGTGTAGACTAGGCCTTACAGAGGGTTCTTCCCTTACCCAACCATAACAGATCAGACTCTGGTGGGGGTGGAGCTTCTCTCCAGTTACTGCCACTTTCGATACCACCCCCCCGCCCCCCGATTTCAGCATCACTGTATCTGGTTCTTCTACCCTTCTATGTCGCTGTCATTTACCGTCCACCCAACTCCTCCCCATCAGCCTTCCTCTCCAATTTCAACTTTGGCTTTCTCTCTTTTATTTCCCCCACTCATCCTTGGTGACTTCAGCTTCCATGCTGATGACCCATCTGACCCTCTAGCTGCACAATCCTTCACCTCGAGCTCTTTATTCAACCTGGAGTCTTGGTTCAACTCTCCCACTCACCAAAAGGGCCATTCACTTGACTTGGTCTTCAAGAGGCACGACCCTCGATGATCTCTCTGTTGTGGAGTTCCCTCTCTTCAATCACCACCTGATCTCTTTCAGCACACCCATCAGCCTGTGCCCTCTCACACGGCCTTACTGTGACTTCCAGTCTATCTGCTCTCAGTCCCCTTCTCTTTATAGTATTGTTGTCCTTCTCCCCCATCACAAGGTCTATCCTGCCAACCTCCAGCTCTGGCTCACCTTCAACATCCATTTCCTACACTCCTGCTCTAATGTTGTGAAAATCTTCAGCAGAAATTCTGGGACCAGGCTGACTTCCTCTCTTACAAATTTGTTCTCTCCTTCAGTTCTGCCATCTTCCTAGCGAGACAAATCTAATTCTTTAACTTAACTGAATCTCACCCACAATCCCAGCTGCTT
This sequence comes from Chelonia mydas, assembly GCF_015237465.2. NCBI lineage: Eukaryota > Metazoa > Chordata > Testudines > Cheloniidae > Chelonia > Chelonia mydas. The sequence continues at coordinate 259,343,681 of NC_057850.1, forward strand.
TTTCTACCACCTTTGACTCATGCCTCAAACCCTCCCATCCTCCCTCCACTTCTCTGCACAGGTTCTCACTGACTTCTTCCAAGAGAAAACTGACAAGATGTGACATGACCTTCCTCCTCCCCTCACCTTGCCTTCCTGTCCCTGCCTATAATTCTCCTTCTCCCCAGTTAGAGACAAATGTTTCTCTCTGCTCTCCTCCTCTAACCCCTCCACTTGCCCTAGTGACCCCAATCCATTTTCTGATCTCCCTCTCACCCACTCTCAATCCTTACCTACATTCCTCCTCAACCTCTCACTCTCCTCTGGCTCTTTCCCCTCACAAAAAAAACATACTTTAATTTCTCCCATTTAAAAAAAACCTCATCCTTGACCCAACTTAACTCTTCAGTTATTGTCTCAGTTCTCATCTCTTTCATTCCTAAGCTCATTGAATGTGCTGTTTACAGTCGACATCCAGAGTTCATCTCCTCCAAATCCATCCTAGATCCTCTCCAATCTGGCTTCCGCCCCTTGCACTCAACTGAAACTACTCTCATCAATGTCTTCCTGGCCAAGACTCAGAACCTGCACCCAGTCCTCCTTGACCAGACAGCTGCCTTTGACACAGTCAACCATGCTCCCCCTCTTGAAATCTTGCCCCCTCTTGGCTTCCGTGACTATCCACTCCTAGTTTTCCCTCCTACCTCTCTAATCATGTCTTCAGCACATCCTTTAGAGGATCCTCCTCATCCACCTTCCAATTTCTGTGGCTCTAGAGGGCTCTATCTCCCTCTACATCTTATCACTGGGTAATATCATCCACAAATTCAAACACCATCTCTATTCTGATGGCTCAGATCTACCTCTCTGCACCGGACCAGTCGTCTTTTGTCCAAAGTTAAAATCTCAGCCTGATGTTTTCCGGGTGGACATTTCACCATCAACTCAAGCTCAACATGGCTAAACCAGAGCTCTTCCCCCAACTGCCTTCTCAATCACCGTGCATGACTACACCATCCTGCCTGTCACTCATGCCTGTAACATGGGCATCATCTTTGACTTGGACTTCTCTGGGGCCTCACATCAAGGCTATGTCTAAGTCTTGCCAATTCTTTCTGCATAACTTCTCTAAGATATGGCCTTTCCTGTCCATCCAAATAGATAAAACTCTCATCCAGGCTTGCATCTTCATTACTGAAATGTCCTTTTTTCTGGCTTTGACAAATAGTGTTTCCTGGCTCACATCCATTCACAATGCTTCTGCAAAGATGATTCTCCAACTTACAGCTTTGATCGTGTCACCCCTCTCTCAATCCCTCTACTGGCTCCCTCGTCTCTATCATATAAAACATAAGCTACTTGTCACCATGTTCAAGACCCTTCACAACCTAGCCCTCACCCTATCATCTGTCATTCAGTATTAACAGGTCAACTCCTGCCTCCAAGCAGCCCACATCAGCCTTCACTGCCCATTTTTTAAATTTCCAAACAAGCATCTTTGTGCTTTTTCCCTTGCAAAGCCTCATGCTTGGGTGCCCCCGCCCCCCCGGCCCTCTTAAACATCTACAAAGCCACTGCAGTGTTTTCCTTCAAATCCCATTTAAGAGCTCTTTACCACAATGCCTAAAAACTTGACAACAGCTAGACTAGACCACTACCTATCAGGCTGACCAACACTGTCTAGCTGTCTCTTGTACTCCCATGTCTTTCTGTCTGTATCAGTCTGTTGTCTTTTGTCTTAGACTGTAAGTGCTTTGTTCTGCATTTGTACCGTACCTAGCACAATGGGGCTCCTAGGCATTATGGTAATACAGAAAGTGGAAAGTCAGCTTTTGCACCAGATTAGTGCAAATTCTGCAAGACAAACCACGGAGAAGTTTAAGACTGCCACAGTTCACCAAAAATAATAAGAAAGGCTTTACCCACCACATCAGCCACTCATTACAAACCTCCTCCCCAAATAAGGAGTTATCCCCATGTATCAAGCCCCATACTACAACAAGTCACATTTTCCTGGGTATAGCTTCCCATACTACACTACTTCGGAGATGCGTAGAGTGAATTAAACTTACATTCTCTTTGTTGTCATCTGTTTCAGTCAGGTGAAAAACATCACAATCCAAAGAATCTGAGTTGCTCCTCTTCAGAGCAGGACTAGACCCCAGAAGCTTCTGCTGCAAAAGTGAGAGGGTATATCCTGCTCAATATCAACCAGTTCCCCAAATTTTGGGCAACTGAGAGGCCACGCTGACAGCTTGCCAAGAATGTAAGGGCTGCGGTACCCAAACTGGCACAAACTATGTTAAAGACAAGGGCTGGCCATGGACATGCAGCCCCTGGAGACAACAGGTCCCAGCATGCAATACTTCCACATAAAGCTAGTGACAGGCTGCCTTGTAGAACATAACAGATTACACTTTGATCCATTTCAAGATTATAGCCTATGACTTTGTTATCTTAATTTTAAGCAACAAGCAACACCAGATTCTTGGGACTGAAAGATTAATGAGTTTTGCTGGATATCTGCGAATAAAAAAGTGGATGCATAAGTAGCGTTAGCGCTTAATACTGAAAACCTCTTTGCCACTCCTGAAAGACCAAAATCCCTCTCACTTACCGGGAGGGAACGTATTCTTCTGATGGGTAACTGAATACTGCAATGAGAACACAGACAAAAATAGAATCAAATTTTACTTTAACATTTAAACTGAAAAGCTGTTAACAGTAACTGATAACATAACTCAGATTTTCCACTGCAAAACTGAATTAGCTAGTGGCATAATTTAATGGATCAATAGATAACTAATTAAGAAGGGAAGTTAAAATTCGAATTGTACTCACTTAGTAAATCTGCCAGATTCTATAACTGTTTTCTCAAAGCTGAAAAAAGGCAGACAAAGGACATTAGTTACTTTTATTGCTAATTCATTATCCAATACTTTGGACTACTTAGTGTTGTTTAAACTCAAAGTCATGGAATGTTTGTTGCTGCTACTTGTCCCCAGCTTTTAAACTTGTGCACCTTAGGCTATGTCTACACTACAGCTTATGCTGACATAAATTATGTGTGAATAAAGCACTCCCCTGAATGACAAATTATGCTGGCATAAGCGCTGGTGTGGACAGAGCTATGTCGATGGGAGAGCTTCTTCCACCAACAAAGTTTCTACTGCTTGTGAGGGTGTTTTTTGCATAGAGCACCTTCACCACACCCACTACAGCACTGTATGTATAGACATGGCCTTAAGAACAGCAGACCATCTTGTTCTTTGTTTCCTAGAGACTTATTGTCTCAGCTGGGCTGGAGGACTAAACCCAGTTTCCCTACCCCAGTTTCCCCAAGGAGACTAGAGCTAGTGTTTCCTAATCCAGGATAGTATTAACAGCAGATTAGCCTAAATGGAAACAAGAGTTTCTCAGTGAGAAATGGGACAGGGTGGCCCAAGGACCAAGTGTGTCCAAAACACCATCATCTTCTTTACCTGCAAGGTAAGGACATAACTGATTGACCATAGGTGGAAAACTCAAAACAAGCAATTGCTGTTAGCCATCAGTTAAGGTACATGTACAAGCAAATAGTATTGCTGAGTATTTAATGAAAACTATAAGTTACATGCAAGATAGGTGTAGCCCTCAGACTCCTAAGCAAGGTGCCAATGTGATGCTCAGAGTCTAGGGTGCTCAGAAGTACATACTTTGGTCTGGGCAACACATTAACTTAGACATAAGACTGTTAAGCAGTCTGGGCCACATTCTGTTGAAACAGAAAACCCAGAATTTCAAGCTGCAATGTGCCAAGACATACACTTCAAGAGGGTTAAGTGAGAAGAGCTCATTTTACATGTACTAGCTGTGGAATTTTCAGATCAAGCCTCCCATTAGCCCACATTTAGCAGTTAATAGTATAGTCTAAAATGCCAAAAGTTTAGCACATTTTTACATACGTTTCCTCAATGTCTGAGTTCAGGGGATCAGGGAAATCTAGACAGTAGCCTGTGAAAGATAAAAAAAATTTTTTACTACTGAAAATATAAAGTACAGGGCACTGTTAGCGAGGAGTCTTAGATCTTCTCCCCCCAAAAGGTTACAGTGACTTGCTCAGCAGGGCAACTTTTTGCCATGCAGAGAGAGTCATAGACCAGTCATATCCAGTCATAGACCAGATAAATCACCCCCGACTGAAATCCCTGGAGTGGAGGGGGGAGGGGAAGAGGCAGGAGAGACAGCCTTGAGTATCACCCAGCTACTACTTCTGACCACAGGTAATGGTTTGATACTGGGCTTTTGGGGTGAGTGAGAAAAGGAGGAATAAAAATATCCCACCATAGTGCCCTGTATGAGAAACTGTCACATAAGAAAGGAACATACCACTTTAGAACCACAGCTTAACTAATATTTTGGCCTTTTTCCACACAGACTAATAAATTGCTATTCCTTTGCAGTTAGCCCTGCCAATTGATTGTTTCCTATATGCAAGCTTTTAGCCATGCTCTTTTATTACCCCCCTCCCCTGCACAAAGTAGGTAATATTAGCAAATCTCACACAGTCATCTACCGAAAAATGCCTTCATAAGACAAATCATTGTCCAGGTAGCAAGATAATTAGTATCTTATTGACATACAAAAGCCAGGTGATGCATTAAAGCAATACAGCTGCTTCTGGTAGGTTTAAGGTTAGGAACACTTTTTCAAAGACCTGTGCTTTAAAAGAACTACTTTGACAAAAAGTAGGTAGAAGCACGCTACATCTCCATGTCTCCCTGACTTATCCTATTGCAGCCTTGCCCCCTGTGATCTCGGGTGTACTCATTTTGTGTCAGGCTGTAAAGGTTCCATCTGTAGTCTAGAGTACCACGCACAGTCGTGGCACTACACAAGATGAGACATACATAGAGAGAAGGCCGTTTCCCTATACTGGGTTGCGTCAATAGAGTACCATGAAACCCCCACGATTTTAGTAGTATTAGTTAATCATAACACTCTAAACAATATTTACATTGATGTAGCGCCTCCCATCCAAAAATACTTCAAGTTTTAGACATAGCTGTATTTAAGTGGCTCTACATATCTCTGGGGTGCAAGGACAATAGTTGGACAACCAACAGCACACAATATGCCACGATGATTTAAGGTATTAGTCAAGAAGATCAACATGAAATTACATTGTATTCACACAGTTTATCTACCTCAGAAGGATGAAAAGCACAGTCAATTCTGCTAAGAACTCAATTTGTGATTCCAAGGAGTGTAGGTATTTCAAACCCACTGCTTAGACCATTAAGCAATTACCTCTTGATTGTCAGCAACCACAAACTAACATGGGAGAGCTATGTTTACCAGCCAATGGTTTACAGAGAGGCAGAACAGACTAGTGAATTGGAGCCAGAACTCATTTTTCACACTGGCTCTGCCACTGACTTACTGTATGATGCTGGACAGGCCACTTAACATCTGTACTTACATTTTGACATTTTCTTTTTTTTATAAAATGGGGCCATCTCCCTCCTGCTTCAGGAGGGTTGCTAGGATTAATTATTGTTGCAGTGAATTATGCAAGTACACAGTATTAGCTTCCTGTTAAACCTGAAAATTGCTCTTTATAATACAAGGCAAGAGGATGTCAAGCTTTTTCATTCCTTAGTACTTATGTGTGGATTAAAAAGTAACCTGAATCAGTAGATTCTGACGAGTCGGTTCTTTGTAGATTGTTACTGTTCCTCATTCCCAGCATTTGCACAGAATTCTCATACTGACTGTAAAGATTAAGAAAATGAGTTATTTTACTGAATGTTTCAGACAGGAACCACCACAATAGGTTTAAAATGCAGAAATAAACTGTAAATGAGCTCAAATTGGAATGGTTATTCTTGATCAGCTTATGTAGTGGACAACGCAAAAGGTGCCAGTTTAAACAGTCCTGCAGATTGAAGTTTTGCGTAACCATAGCAGAGACAGTACAGGTAAGAGCAATACAATACTCCTGGGGAATTCTGCGTCACTGCGCATGCACAGAATTCATGCCCCCCACAGAAAAATGACTTCTGACGGGGAAGCCAAAAGAGCGGTCACACGCCTCTCCCCGGCATTGCAGGCAGGTTGGTTCAGGCATCCGGAGCAGCCAGTAGAGACATAAATCACTGTCTGAGGGGAAGAGGCTACATAATTGTGTGTGAGACACACACACTCTGTCCCTCTCACTCGCTATTGCAGCTTGCTTGGCGTGGAAGGGCAGGGCTTTAGAGTGTTTCTGAGGAGTTAGGCGTGGGATAGGCACTGTCCCCTGAGGGAGGGCAGAATGTAGCTACCTGCCTGCTTAGTGAATTCTTCCCATTCTTTCTGTGAATTCTCCCAGGAGTATAAAACAGGTGTAAATGATTTAAGGCTCCTTTACATTGCCAGAGTGGTGTAAGGGACAGTATGGCCTGATAAAAGCTTATGGTGCTTTAGTGATTAAAACTGGTCTAATTTTTGGACTGAAAATTTTTTCTAACAGAATGTGGTCCATGAACTGTTTGCTACTGACCTTTCTGGAGATGGACAGTAGCCAATATAAATTGTGAGTTTGATTCCCCAGCCCTCACTTGTTCTTCAGTTGCCTTTGATGTAACACTAAGCATATGGATGCATATATTTGTTGACTAATAACTAGAAATAAAGGGTCAAACCTAGTTACATTACTGTTAGGCCAGGAGGTTTGGGGATTTCCTCCAATACTCCCCACTCCCATTCTCCATCCATTGTATTGTAGTTTAAGTAAATTACTGAAATAATTGAAACCAGAGTGATTATATTAAGTTATTTTGACAAATAAAATATGCAGAATTTTGTAACATTGTGCACAGAATTTAATTTTTTTGCTGCAGAATTCCCCCGGGGAGTAATACAAGTTTCAGCACACTCCTGCCAACATGACTCAACCTAATGACGTGGACTGGATTTACTCCAATGTCCTTAAAGCAATTAAACCCCATTTCTTTTAGTGACTGGTGTATCGTAGGTGCACAAATGCAGTATTGCTAACCCCAAGAGTTAAAAAATCAGGCCTAAAATCATGATAAATATATTTGGGGTTCTTTGCCTTCTGGTTTCCATGTCATTCAGAAACACTTGCATCAAGATTAAGCTTTTCTCTGCATGTATCAGAGCTAGAAACTACCTTTTTTACAATTAAAGTTGAAATCCTCTTCTAATCTCATGCCTCCAGGAGCTGGGGCTTTGAAATAAACCCCAAATATCATAAAACTTGGAATAACGTTGTGAGCATTGGCAACATTGCATGTGTGATAGAGTACTATTGTATGGAATGAATTTACAGGTATTATGTGGTCTATCAAAGAGCCATGAAGAGGTAGAATAGTGGCAAACAGCCCAACCCAAATAACCTCACGTTTAATTCCTTTGTTGTCTGGAAGAGAATGGTGGGAGAAAATAATTCATCCCTGTGCAGAGGGCCATCTAAAAACAACTTTATACCATTTATTTCCTCCTCCCCCCTCGGCTGCCAGCCCAAATCAGGTTTTAAGTAGGTTTTAAATGCTGTGTTGGTCTTGTGCTGCCCTATGCATAGGGATGAATTTTGCTCATAATGTGTAGTTATTGACTAGTGATTAAATCATTATTTTTGCAATATTATTGCCAACACCAGAGAGAAGAGGAAATCAGCAGATTTTGTGCCTATACAACCTTGATGCTTGTTTTACAAAACTGCGTTAAAGAGTGGTACTAATGAGCTCCAAAGGGACTCTAACCTAGTCCCATTTGAGTGGTGGCTGTAAAATCTTCAAATCTGAAGATCCTGCACGACGCAACATAGACCCATGAACAACAACTTATTATCCACCCTCAAACACACATGGTAAGCACCTGTACAAACCTAACTCTGGGAATGGGGCAGAATGGGCCAAACTAACATATTGGGCAGATTCATCCCTGGTAAACTATCAGCAACAAACTTACACCAGGGATATACTTGGCCCTTTATGATTAATTCACAGTCTCAGTTATTTCAGTGCAGAGAAAGAACAGAAATATTGAAACAGTAATGGAGGAGGACTTTGCATGGCATGGGTAAGAGGCTACATGGTGTGGGGTGGAGGAAGGGCTACAGCAGGGGGTTCTCAAACTGGGGGTCTGGGGGCGAGCTGTCAGCCTCCACCCCAAACCCTGCTTTGCCTCCAGCATTTATAATGGGGTTAAATATATTTAAGAAGTGTTTTTAATTTATAAGGGAGGTCCCACTCAGAGGCTTGCTCTGTGAAAGGGGGTCACCAGTAAAAAAGTTTGACGACGACTGGCTACAGGACATGTTCAGAAGGCTTTGGGAAGTGAGAGGATGTGGTATAATAGACTGCAGGGTTTGAGCGAAGAAGATTGAAAGTGGAATGCAGGGAATTACCAGTGCACAGGACTGCTGGTATTGTTTGGGGAGTCGGGGGTGGGGGTGGGGAGAGAAGGCTGCAGGGGTCAGAGTGTCTGGAGAATGGAAATAGGAGCCAGGGAGAACTGAGGGGCTACTAAGATGTGATCATGTGGGCTGTGTGAGGACGAAGAGAAGGCTGTAGGGACCAGGCAGAGTTGCCAGGACAAGATAGGGGTTGACTAGAGAGGCAGCAGTGGCATATGGAGAAGGATTACAGGGATCTCGGAGCCCAGGTACCAGGAGCAGTGGGTGGGGAGCTGCAAGGCTTGGGAGTTGTGTGGGGGACAGGTCATGGGGGCCACATGTGTGGGGGAGGTGGCAGCCACTATGGATAATATGGAGATCATGTGGCACCATGTGTGCACTGTGTGTTAAAAGAGCACACCAAGGAGGCCAGTACCAGGAAGCTATGGGGTTGCAGGGATAAGTTCAGGGGGAATACACATTGGGGAAGTGGGCAGACACCAGTGGGATGTGGGGGTGGCATAGGTGGGGTATCAGGGGCCATATGTTGGGGAGATGGGCAGACACCAGGAGTCATAGGGGCTGTATATGGGTAGCCACCAGGATTCACAGGGATTGGGGATGCAGAGGGAGGGTCATGAGGGCCATGTGTCAGGGAGGAAGGAGGCACAAGGTGACTCTGGGAGGCCGCAGGGGTGGAGTCCGGGGAGCCATGTATGGGAGAGTGCACAGGCAACAGGGGACTAGGGAGGCTGCAGGAGCAGGGTCATGGGGCAGGCACCAGGAAGGGCTATAGGGGTGGGGTTAGAGAGACCAAATGGAAGCAGTCACAGAGGGGCTCTGGAGGCTGCAGGGGTGGGGTCCTGGGAGCAATATGCGAGGGAGGGCAACAAGATCCAGGGGGCTATGGAGGTTGCAGAGATGGGGTCCCGGGGCAGGCACCAAGGGGACTATGTAGGCTGAAGGGATGAGGTCCCGGGGCAGGCACAAGAGGGCTCTAAGGGGAGCCCCATGTGCACCAAGGGACTATGGAGGCTGCAGGGGTGGAGTCCTGGAAGCCATGTACGGAGGAGGGGGCCAGAAGGGGTGAGAATCCAGGGGGGCAGGCACGGGGCAGTTCTGGGGTGGAGTCCTGGGAGCCATGTAGGGGGAGGAGGACAGGCACCAGAGGGGCTATGGGGGCTGAAGGGGTGGGAATCCTGGGGGGGGGGGGCAGGCACAAGGCAGCTCTGGGGTAGGGTCCTGGGAGTCATGTGGGGGGAGAACTATAGGCACCAGAGGGGCTATGGGGGCTGAAGGGGTGAGGTTATGGGGACTGAAGGGGTGGGAATCCTGGGGGGTCAGGCACGAGGCAGCTCTGGGGTGGGGTCCTGGGAGCCATGTGGGGGGAGGAGGACAGGCACCAGAGGGGCTATGGGGGCTGAAGGGGTGAGAATCCTGGGAGGGGCAGGCATGAGGCAGCTCTGGGGTGGGATCCTGGGAGCCATGTGGGGGGAGGAGGACAGGCAGCAGAGAGGTTATGGGGGCTGAAGGAGTGAGAATCCGGGGGGGGGGGGGGGGAAGGAGGGGGGAGGCATGAGGCAGCTCTGGGGTGGGGTCCTGGGAGCCACGTGGGGGGAGAAGGACAGGCACCAGAGGGGCTATGGGGGCTGAAGGGGTGAGGTTATGGGGGCTGAAGGGGTAGGAATCTTGGGGGGGCAGGCATGAGGCAGCTCTGGGGTGGGGGCCTGGGAGCCATGTGGGGGGAGGAGGACAGGCACCAGAGGGGCTATGGGGGCTGCAGGGGTGAGGTTATGGGGGCTGAAGGGGTGGGAATCCGGGGGGGGGGGGGGGGGAACGCAGGCATGAGGCAGCTCTGGGGTGGGGTCCTGGGAGCCATGTGGGGGGAGGAGGACAGGCACCAGAGGGGCTATGGGGGCTGAAGGGGTGAGAATCCTGGGAGGGGCAGGCATGAGGCAGCTCTGGGGTGGGGTCCTGGGAGCCATGTGGGGGGAGGAGGACAGGCAGCAGAGAGGTTATGGGGGCTGAAGGAGTGAGAATCCGGGGGGGGGGAGGCATGAGGCAGCTCTGGGGTGGGGTCCTGGGAGCCATGTGGGGGGAGAAGGACAGGCACCAGAGGGGCTATGGGGGCTGAAGGGGTGAGGTTATGGGGGCTGAAGGGGTAGGAATCTTGGGGGGGCAGGCATGAGGCAGCTCTGGGGTGGGGTCCTGAGAGCCATGTGGGGGGAAGAGGACAGGCACCAGAGGGGCTATGGGGGCTGCAGGGGTGAGGTTATGGGGGCTGAAGGGGTGGGAATCCTGGGGGGGGGGGGGGGAAACGCAGGCATGAGGCAGCTCTGGGGTGGGGTCCTGGGAGCCATGTGGCAGGAGGAGGACAGGCACCAGAGGGACTATGGGGGCTGAAGGAGTGAGGTTATGGGGCTGAAGGGGTGGGGTCCTGGGAGCCATGTGGGGGGAGGAGGAGGAGGACAGGCACCAGAGGGGCTATGGGGGCTGAAGGGGTGAGGTTATGGGGCTGAAGGGGTGGGGTCCTGCGAGCCATGTGGGGGGAGGAGAACAGGCACCACAGGGGCTATGGGGGCCACAGGGGTGGGAATCCTGGGGGGGGCAGGCACGAGGCAGCTCTGGGGTGGGGTCCTGGGAGCCATGTGGGGGGAGGAGGAGGAGGACAGGCACCAGAGGGGCTATGGGGGCTGAAGGGGTGAGGTTATGGGGCTGAAGGGGTGGGGTCCTGGGAGCCATGTGGGGGAAGGAGGAGGAGGACAGGCACCAGAGGGGCTATGGGGGCTGAAGGGGTGGGAATCCTGGGGGGGGCAGGCACGAGGCAGCTCTGGGGTGGGGTCCTGGGAGCCATGTGGGGGGAGGAGGAGGAGGACAGGCACCAGAGGGGCTATGGGGGCTGCAGGGGTGAGGTTATGGGGCTGAAGGGGTGGGAATCCTGGGGGGGGCAGGCACGAGGCAGCTCTGGGGTGGGGTCCTGGGAGCCGTGTGGGGGGAGGAGGAGGAGGAGGACCGGCACCAGAGGGGCTATGGGGGCTGCAGGGGTGAGGTTATGGGTTCATGGGGGGAAAGGCACCGGGGAACTATGGGGGCTGCAGGGGCGGCCTCTTAGGGGGGCGGCATGGGGGCAAGAGGAAGGCACCACCAGGGGGGCTCTGGGGGCTGCAGGGGCGGGGCCGTGTGAGAGGCACCAGGGGCTCGGAGGGTGGCAGGGGATGGGGCACGAGGGCAGGGGCACCAGGGGGCCATGGGGCGGGGGCACCAGGGGGCTGGCACGGCCGGTCTCACCTGTAGCCAAGTCCCTGCAGCTGCTTCATGGTGAGGCTGAGGCCGGAGACCGGGGAGAGCTCGGCGGGGAACAGGGACTTCACCACGCCGGGCCCGGCGGCCGGGAGCTGCGGCAGGAGGAGGCGGCGGCGGCGGGAGCTCGGCGGGGCGGGGCTGGGGGGCCCGGGATCCATGAGGCCGGCGTGGGGTGGGAGCGGACCCGAGCGGCTCCTGCTGTCAGCGCGACCCCCCCACGCTCTGACCCTCCCCGTCACCCGTACGGAACAAACGCTGCGCAACCCGCGCGCGCGCGCGCTCTCTCGCCCTCTGCATACACCCGAAGCTGGCGCCAAACTTGGGCCCACCAATCAGAAGCGGCCTCCCCGCGCCTCGGCCCGCCCACTTCTCTGAGCGACAGCAAATCCGGTGAGCGAAAGAGAGCTCTAGCTTTATACGACCAATCACAACCAGACTCTTTTCCTTTCTCCCCACCCACACATTGAACGACAGAGACACTGACCAGTAGAATGCGACCCTTCCCTTCAGCCGGCCAATCACCAAGTCTCATCACTTTGCCCTGCCCAATTCTCTAAGTGAAAGGCCAATAGAATGCCCAGACGCTTTTTTGGCCAGCAATCAAAACAAGCTTCGTCTTTTCTCCGCCCACTCAGCAGTTCCGACCAATAGAATAGAAGAGCCGGCGAGGGGGCCGACCAATTGAAACCAGCCGAATCTTCTTTCCCCCCGCCCCCTGGATTGTTTGACAGGAGATCCGACCACTAGAATTGCAGATAGGCCCGTTGGACGCCGGCGGGTTTTTCGTTGATACTCGCGTGTAAGGGGCGCGATCAAGGGGTTAGCAGCCGAACGCTGCGCGCCTGGCCTTAGACGCTCCAGTGGCACTACAAGTCCCAGCATGCAACGCTCCAGCTCGGCTCAAGCAGGAGCGTTGCATGTTGGGTCTTGTAGTTTCCAGTAGCCTCACAGCAGAACCTCAGTAGAAGCCATAACTGAGGGCATCATTGGGAGGGGAATGGGGGCTGCAAGAGGGGTCACGGGGTATAAGCACCAGAAGGCCATGGGGCTGCACAGGCATCAGTGAGGCCATAACCTGGCCCCCAGAACCTTGCTGTCTGGCGATGCTGCCCAAGGTGGGAAAGAACCAGCTTGACCCTCAGATCCCAGGTGGAGGTCACAGGCCCGGCAACGGGCAAAGCAGATCTTTCGCCCTGTAATCTGAGACCCTGTGACGCCAAAATCAACGAGGAACAAACATGGAAACCCCCCAGCGCCCTGATGATGTTTTTACAGGCAACTTTTCTGACCGCTTTTGAGAGCAGCATTCCCAAATCTCGTGATCTTAGCACAAGTTCAGTGGCGTTGGCATTATTTTTATAGTGGGGGTGCTGAAGGCGGAAACCGTGTATTTGGGTTGTTGTTGTTACTACTTAAGACAGGAAGTGCAGCAGCGCCCCTAGTTCCAGTACCTATGCACAAGTCTCACAACATCTGGTGTTTTTCTGTGAAGCCCCTGCTCCTGGAGGCATGTGATAAAGTGATACTAATGTAATCATACCTAGCTTTTATCTCTGCTTTCATTAAAAAAAAGAAAGTATATTGTTAGCCCTCCTGATTACAGAGAAAAGCCTCAAAACGTGACTCAACTACCTAACTAAAGGCTAAAACACGGGAATAAAAAGAGCCCACGTTTTATTTTTTATTTTTAATCTCCTGGGTTTTGGACGCCCAACTCCCGATTTTTAAACATTTGGGGTTGGCAATACTGTAAGGGAGGGCTGAAGCTGACACCCATGAATCTGAGAAGCTCATTGGGGGCTTGTGATACTTCTGCCACAGCATCACACTTCAGTGTGGTGATGTACAATGCAAACACCGGTCACTAATAAGAGTGTGCGCTTAGGCATTTGGAACTGGGAGCCCACATCCACAGCTGTTAAGTTTTCTATGTAATTTCTGATCAAAGTCAGACCTTTGCCAGAACAATAAACGAGTGCAGCGTGGCACCTTTGGGAAACATTTGCTAAAGGGAAATGATCAGCTCCTAAAAAAAAAAAAAGTCATTGCACATAAGGAGTGGAAAATTTTGGTCTGGATTCTGAGCTGCACCAAACCCAGTGCAGATTGCAGGGAATAGGAGGGGAGAGGGAGCCAAAGGTGGCTATCAGCAATCTATGTACCCTCACCCCCTGGATTCTAGTGCACTTACAAAAGATAAGCTGTATGCCTCTTATGCCTCTTCCCCCCCCCACCCCATTTTATATGGTGATTCCTGGAATGACAGCCAGAGATCTAGTGTGTGTAGGGAACATGTGGACAGGCCGAACCCAAATGGGAGCAATATGTCTGGAATCTCCCCTACTGTTCTGACTGCAGGGAAAACTGCCAGGACTTGTGCTTCCCAACCCTGCCCAGCCAGAGATGAGTTACAGGTACACAGAGTGTAAGGAGAGCTTCTGATAGCAGTAGAATCTCACTATGCACATGTGCGTTCACATGAGTGAGAGGCTGCTCTGTGCAAGGTGTGCAAGAGCAGTGTCAACATATTGTCTGACCTCAGGACTCATCAACGAATGAACAGTGGCCAGAGGCCATATCAGTGCAACGAGGGCATGAAGGACAACCAAAGTACCCAAAACTCAACCTGCGCATGTGGATCCACATGGTGGAGAGGCTCTGACAGTGTGCCCAGCTGGCAGTCCTATCTCTCTGTGCACCAGTGTACACATACGCACAAAGGTGAGAGCGTGCCATGAGCCAGCGGCATGATGGCAAGCTCTCCAACCTGACCATGCACCAGGGAATGCACAGCAGGGAGCAGGTCTACAAGTGCATCAATGGAAGAGGAACTTCACCATCCTGTCCATCCTCACCATGCACCAGAGGGATCACATGAGAGAGAGGCCCTTCCAGTGCACCCAGTGCTGGAGGCGCTTCAACTGCCAGTCCAACCTGGCTGTGCACCTGAAGGCTCACCAAAGAGCTGGCCCTGACATGTGCAGGCCCAGGAAAACACCCTTGGGGAGGGGGTTGAGGGTGGCGACCAGATCTGTTGATGGGGTCAGCCCTAAGCACCTGCAGACCCTGCGACCAGCTTCAGTGCTCAGGGGTCCCTCCACGAAAGTTTATGTACACCTTTTACAATGTCAAGGAGCTCACGTAGGATGCTGTATTAATGATGACAGGGTAGAAAATATTGTTTCTATAGCCCAATCCCTAGCTCAAGATAGGCTTCCTCCCAACCACACCCAGCCTGCTCCCAGGAGCTGTGGACAATAAAGCAGATACTGGACACAAGCATCTCTGTGCATGTCCCGTCATTCCTGGGCTATAAACACTGCATAGGGGATGTCCCATACATCCTTGGGACAAAGGGCATCAGATTGCAACCATGTCTCCTTGTAAATTGGATAACATACCCTTGGATAGAACTCCTTTGGTGTTTGAGAGGATTTTTTAACCCTTAGGTTGCTGCTATGTTCTAAACTCTTGGATAAATTTGTTTTTAAGACATCTCTCCTATTTGGCCACCTGCTCAAATGAGTTAATAGACAGTCACTCTGTTTCCATTCATAACTTCAGTGACCAGAACATTCATTTTCTTTCTTTCCTGACTATATGTATAAGAACATAAGAACAGCCATACTGGGTCAGACCAATGGTCCATGTAGCTCAGTATCCTGTCTCTGACAGTGGCCAGATGCTTCAGAGGGAATGAATAGAACAGGGCAATTTTGAGTGATCCATCCCCTGTTGTCCAGTCCCAGATTCTGGCAGCTGGAGGTTTAGGGACACCCAGAGAATGGGGTTGCATCCCTGACCATCTTGGCTACTAGCCATTGATGGACCTATCCTCCATGAACTTATCTATGCCTTTTAACTCGGTTATACTTTTGGCCTTCACAACATCCCCTGGCAACAAGTTCTATAGGCTGACTGTGCGTTATGTAAAGAAGTACTTCCTTTTGTTAGTTTTAAACCTGGTGCTTGATTAATTTAATCAGGTAACCCCTAGTTCTTGTGTTATGTGAAACTGAGTTTCTGGAATTGTGGCTTTAGTGTGTGGGTGTCTGTCCCTGTGTGTGTCTGTCCAGTTGGTTCTCTTTTGCATCCATGACTGAGAAATCCAAGACCCGAACCACCGTCTTTCAATACCTGGACAAACAGGACTTATTTTTCACCTAATGGGCTAAACGACTGGGGTCATGAAGAGCCAGGTGCCTTACACTGCATAGTCCATCATGGCCCAGGTCCTAACTGGGCTGGGGAAGCCCATGCCTTTCTTGGACATCTATGTACCTCAGCAGGGGGAAAACAAATGCCCAAAATCTCCCTATCAATGATCATCAGTGTGGCTGTCTGATTCCTGTCATGCTCTCATTCCAGTCTTACTATGGTGACCACAATCACTCTGTTCAGTAAGTGGTGTACAGTACAGTAAGTGGTGTAATTTTTAAAAATTTCCCATGATAAATTCTCACTGTTCTCAGAATTTCTAGAGCAGTGGTTCTCAACCAGGGGTACATATACCCCTGGGGGTACGCAGAGGTCTTCCGGGAGTACATCAAGTCATAGATATTTGCCTAGTTTTACAACGGGCTACCTAAAAAGCACTAGCAAAGTCAGTACAAACTAAAATGTCATACAGACAATGGCTTGTTTCTACTGCTCTATATTCTATACACTGAAATGTAAGTACAATATTTATATTCCAATTGATTTATTTTATAATTATATGGTAAAAATGAGAACATCAGCAATTTTTCAGAAATAATGTCCTGTGACACTTTTGTATTTTTATGTCTTATTTTGTAAGCAAGTAGTTTTTTAGTGAGGTGAAACTTGAGGGTAGGCAGGACAAATCTGACTCCTGACAGGGGTACGATAGTCTGGAAAGGTTGAGAGCCACTGTTCTAGACTAGAGCATAAAGCCTGAGCCTACAAGATGCTGAGCACCCCCAATGACTTCCTTGTTATCCTAGAGCTACAATTACCCACATAAGCCAATAGATGGCACTTTCAAACAAAATATGCAAAGTAAACACAAAGTATGCATCCGATGAAATGAGCTGTAGCTCACGAAAGCTTATGCTCAAATAAATTGGTTAGTCTCTAAGGTGCAACAAGTACTCCTTTTCTTTTTGCGAATACAGACTAACACGGCTGTTACTCTGAAATCTGAAAAAAGTAAACACAGTTGCCAACTTTCACACGGTAAATAAGCACCCCGACTTTCACAATAAGCCAAAAATCAAGCTAATCCCACTTCAAAACAAGGCCAAAACAAGCCAATCCCTAAGAACCCCAACATGCTATGTGACTAGATCCCCCCACCATGCAGTCTGGGACTGTGGTGGGCCCGCTGTGCACCCCTGACTCTCTCCCACCCTTGCCCCTGCTTGCTGGGAGCTGATAAAAAAAAAGAAGCAACAAGCCAAAAACTAGTCAACAAGCAACTCACAAGCCAATTAACCCCAAATCAAACCCCATTTCTGTGGTTTTTTTGGCGGGTTTGGCCTGTCTGTAAAATGAAATACAGAAAAGCTTCTCCAGTCAGGGTAGTTAACCCACTTCCCTGAGAGGCGGTAGCTGTGTTGATAGGAGAATCCTCTGGTGGACTTAGCGCTGTCTACACTGGGGTTAGGGGGGTATAACTATGTTGCTCAGGGGAGTGGATTTTTCACACCCTGGAGTGATGTAGTTCTACCAGTGTAAGTTTCTAGTATAGACCTTTTGGTAAATCGCCTTACCCCTTTGCAGATGGCAACAGGCCCATGTCACTGATGACCAAGATGATGGGGAACTGAATGAAAGTAGCTTGATTTGTTCAAAGCATTTTCAATCCCAAAGGGCTGACAGACGAGCTCCAGATGCAGTTTCGTTTTTTTTTTCTTTTACTGTAGCTACAAACCAGTTGAAAAGCATAAGCAGAGAAGGAGAGAGGGAGGTCCAAAATACTATGGGGAATGCATTGGGGGCCTGTGAAAGGAACCCCATTAGCGACCCTAGAGACTGACAGTCTGTGTGTATAGCACAGGCAGAAGCATTGCCAACCATCCCTGCCCTGCTGACATGCTTCAGTCCTGCTCCTGAGGGGACCACACCTTGGACTGAAAGGGTAATTAAATCTCTGTGCCCCATGGAGTCTTTCTATCCATTGCAGGTATTGATCTGGCCTCCCATCACTGTTATTTTAGCACTTCATAATCTTGAACATATCTTTGTCTGGCTGGTGAGTCTTGCCCACATGCTCAGGGTTTAGCTGATCGCCATATTTGGGGTCGGGAGGGAATTTTCCCCCAGGGTAGATGGGCAGAGGCCCTGGGGGGGTTTTCACCTTCCTCTGCAGCGTGGGGCACAGGTCACTTGCTGGAGGATTCTCTGCACCTTGAAGTCTTTAAACCACGATTTGAGGACTTCAACAGCTCAGACATAGGTCAGGGGTTTGTTACAGGAGTGCGTGGGTGAGATTCCGTGGCCTGCGTTGTGCAGGACGTCAGACTAGACGATCATAATGGTCCCTTCTGACCTTAAAGTCTATGAGTCTATATTTATCCTCTTAAACTCCCCTGGGGAAGCAGGGAAGTACCATTAGGCCTGTTTTACAGACGGGGCACTGAGTGACTTGCCCAAAATCACACAGGAAATCTGTAGCAGAGCAGAGTATTGAACTCAGGTCTTCAGTTTGCATCTCAACCACTAGACTCTCCTTCCTGTAGTCCTTCGCCTTTAGAGCCAACTCTGATGGAAACTGGTCCACGGATATTTGGCCCATCAATTCATAGGCCACCAAACAGCCATCAACAGGTAACAACTTCTGGACATTATTGATGCAGTAGTGATTCAAGACAGTGACATGGAGGCTGAAGAGTTCCATGTCCATTATTAGTTCCCTGAGATACCCTGGCTCCCAACAGAATTAGCTTTACATACAATACTGGTGTCATCTTTACAGTAGCCAAAAATTTCCCCCCATAATTAATTTACTAAACCACTTTAGTTTCATGTGACTCTTCTTCCTTCTCCTCCTGATGGATGTAGAGCAGGGGTGGGCAAACTATGGCCCGCAGCTGTTTTAAGCTGGCCCTCGAGCTCCATCTGGGGAGTGGGGTCTGGGGCTTGCCCCGCTCTGGTACTCCAGCTGGGGAGCAGGGTCGGGGGCCGTTCCATGTGGCTCCCGGCAGCAGCGGCATGGCCCCCCTCCAGCTGGGGAGAAGGGTCAGAGGCTGCGCCACATGGCTCCCGGAAGCTACGGGATGGTCCCCCTCCAGCACTCCAATGGGAGTTGCAGGGGCAGTGCCTGCAGATGGGGCAGCATGCAGCAGAGCCGCCTGGCCGCGCCGCCACCTAGGAGCCGGAGAAGGGACATGCTGCTGCTTCCAGGAGCTGCTTGAGGTAAGCGCCTCCCAGAGCCTGCACCCCTGAGCCTCTCCCCATGCCCCAACTCCCTGTCCCAGCCCTGATCCCCCTCCAGACCTCCAAACCCCTCGATCCCAGCCCAGAGCACCCTCCTGCACCCCAAACCTCTCATCCCCAGCCCTACCCCAGAGCCTGCACCCCCAGCCAGAACCTGCACCCCGCACCACAACCCCCTGCCCCAGCCCTGATCCCCCTCCCACCCTCCAAACCCCTCGGTCCCAGCCCAGAGCACCCTCCTACACCCTAAATTCCTCATCCCCAGAGCCCACACCCCCAGCTGGAGCCCTCAGCTGCCAAGGGGGGCCCCTGGAGCTCCCAGCCATCACAGGGGGCAGGGGGCCATTGCAGCTTTCAGCTACTGGGGGGACCCCGGAGCTGTCAGCCGCAGTGGCAGTGGGTGCTGGACCTCCCTCCCCTCCCACAGCAGGGCTCGGGCTCAGTCCCACTGTGTCACAGTTATTTTTAATGAAAGTCAGGGACAGGTCACAGGCTTCCGTAACTGTTTATTGCCCGAGACCTGTCCCTGTCTTTTACTAAAAATAACCGTGACAAAACCTTAGCCTTACCTCTAGTGGTAAAAGTGCAGAATTGAAAGTATAGCTGCATTTACACTCGGGGCTTTTGCCGGCACAGCTGTGTCGGTCACAAATTACACCTCATCACACCCCTGCCTGACATAAGCGTGCCAGCAGAGTGAAGCGACCACGCTTGTGGTGACAACCTGGCATGGACACTTAAAGGGGCAGTAGAGAACATCCAGTAGACCCAACAGGTTTATGGCAATTCACACAGGAGATGACGCAGCCCGAGGCTGTGGGTAACGAGTACAGATGAACTTACTGCAATGAGAAATACAAGCAGGTCACGTCTGAGCGTTCGCTTAGTTAGGGCTATTTTAAAGAATCCTCTCTTTTTCCAGCTGCAGGCAACTGTGCAGGAGTTCTCCTGTGAGAGCCACTGTAAGAAGCTTGATACCCATCAGGGACACATCTGGATACATGATTCTGGGGACCAGAGCCAAAAGTAAGGGAAGATTTTCTCGTTGAAAGAGGCAGAGAAATTGAAGATTTGGGCCATGTTCTCTGCATTGTAAAAGGTCACTTGCCCCTCTTCATAGTCCAAGTGAACTCGGATCTTCCTGGGCTTCTTGTCAAGTGAGAGAGGGGTCGGGGGGAAAGTGAGAGCTGCATATTGACAATCCCAGCCCAGCCGTACAGCCCAGATCCCTTCCGTCTGAAGCCTTGACGGCCCGTTTCTCTCCACAGACTCTCTGGCAGCCCCTACAGCCCAGCCATCCCCATCTCCTACCTCCAGCTCCCAATAGTGTCTCCCTGTTGTGAATCCCTCAGAGCCCAGGACACAGGGGCTCACCATGAATCTCTTGGGATTGTCAGGCACATCCAGCCGCCCCGCTCCAAGTCTCACGCTTTTCCCATCCTCTGACAGGACGAGGTGGGGATTTGCTGTTTCCGGATCCAGAGTCACGTTGACTAGAGAATGATGCAGATAGAGAGAGGCAGACAATCAGAGAGAGGCAGAACCCCTTTCCAGGTCAGCTCTGGAGCAAATCGGTGAATCTCCTTCCTCCAGAATTAAATGGAGTGGGGAAGGCAGGAGGAATGTTCCTGGTCTGAGCCAAGAACAGGAAAAACTCCTTCCACTGGAGCTAAATCAGGAATAAAAACATGGGTGACGTGTGACTCATGCATTTGGGGAGACTAGGTGTGAGCGCCGGAAGTGGGAGGGGCCACCGACACCTGGACCATGGTCCCACCCCCTGCTCCCCCCAAGGCCCGCCCCTGCTCAACCTCCTCCCCCTGAGGCCCCACTAACACTCCACCCCCCTGCTTTGCCCCAGGCCCTGCTCCCACTCAGCCCCCTCCCCTGAGATCCCTGCCTGCTCGTGCCTCTTCGCCCCCTCCCCCGAAGCCTCCTCCACCCACTGCTCGCACCTCTTCACCCCCTCCCCTGAGGCCTCCCCTGCCCGCTAAGGAGTGGCAGGGGGGCCTCAGGGGTGGGAGCGGTGGGGACCTCGCGGGAAGAGGTGGAGCGAGGGCGGGACCTCGGGGGGGAAGAGGTGGGGCCGGGGCGGGAAGAGGAGCAGCGTGGGTGGGGTAACAGGGGAAGAGGACAAGCAGGAGTGGAGCCCCGGGGCGGAGCATGAGCGGGGCAATGGCCCAGGTGCCCTTTTGGCAGAGGCGGTGCTTCAAAGACGGCAGGCCGGTGCACCTCCAGAGGGAGGGGCGCCGAATCCCGTTTGGGGAGGCTTAGCCTCCCCTGGCCTCTTATATCCGCCGCCCTTAAATAAAATTGCACATGGATGCAATCCTGGACCCACTGAAACTAATGGGAGTTTTGCCATTGACTTCAGCAGAGCTAGGATTTAACCCCATGAATGCAATTGGCTTTAGCCTCAGCGGATTGTATGTTGGACCATTTCCAGTCCACTTTGGATTCTACTTGTCACCCCATAGCCCGTATGCACACGGGACTTGTCTCAGTTTCTGTTTCAACCCTGGCATAGCAGTGGAAGAGACACAGGTGCAGCGAGTTCCCCGGTGACTTTCTGTGCTATGCTTTTCTGGAGAGACGCGTGCTTTTATGCCACAACGGTGGAAGCTGTGCTAGCGACAGCTCAGTGGAAGCACCATTTCCTTGACCAGTGTGGACAGGGATTTTTACAAGCAGGGATGTGCCTGTATCCCTGGCTTTTTGGGGGTGGTAATGGAGGGAGATGTTCAAAATCCCAACCTAGATCTAAATTCTGGGTCTGTCTCCTCTTGCTGTTATGGCCTTAACCAAGCCTCTGGTTCCAAATATTTTTGAATGTAAGGCTGTTGCATATCCAGATCAGGCCTATTTCTACTTGTAACTGTGCTAGTATAGGCCCCTATGTAGACTCTAAAGGGTACATAGATCTTTAGCACAGGTCTTATCTACTCTGGTTTAGGAGAAGGGGGTAGAACATCATGTTTAAAAGACACTGTTGCTGCTACAACGGTTTCAGTTTTACTGTGGACAGGGCCTAAATACTAGGGAGTTAGCGACGGTAACAGTTCTTAGGGTTACAAAAAAGGGTCTGTTCTTAACTTGGGTTAGCCAACCTGCGTGAGCTCATGGGTTACAATAGCGGTGAAGACACGGCAACTCAGCTTGGACCTCAGGCTAAAGCCCACAGGTATGGAGGAGCCAGGGCTTACAGTCAGTCTTAAAACTCAGCTGCTGCTAACCCCAAGGTAGTTTCTATAAAGTAGCGATCACCTTCTCATTGGCCTGCCGTCACCTGGCCACTCAGTAAAGCCATCTTATGTTTGTCTAGCCCCAGCCCTTTCACCTCATTCCTATTTTGTACTTTTCATTACACTGACAGTTCCTCAGCCCCTCCTTTAAACCACCATTCCAGCAACAACTAACTGCGTCACAGGATGGCACCTGCCTGTCTCCAGGGGTTCATACAGCTGGTGGAGACAATCTCTTCTAATGGCGAAAACCTCTCTTTGGTTTCAGTTGCCTCTTCTCCCAGAAAATCCAGAGGGAGCAGAGATGGTCTGAACCAAAGTTGTGGATCAGAGCATCCTCGAACTTTATTGACATTATGAATCTGGATCCCAATCCAAAAGTGCCTGTGAGGATATGTGCGCTGTTTCTTTAAGAGCCTACTTCAACAAAGTGTTTAAGCAAGTGCGTAATTTCAACCATGTACGTAGTCCTCTTAAAGTTACATGTGTTTAATACCTTGCTGAATCTGAGCCAGAAGGGAGAAGCAGAGAGAGACAGAATAGCTTTAGAGTTAATACTGTTCTGAGTAACGTTCCCTGTTCAGTGTTAGAAGATAGCAACTTTCTAGGATTCTTTACCATTGTCACAGGACAATGCTGGGCATGTATTTCTATAACAGGCCTAATCATAACCCAGATCTGAGCTCTCGCCAGTTCGCTGAGTTCTAAATCCACATCCAGACATTGTGGCCTACGCCCATCTCTGCAATGGAGAAGTAAGTACCGTTCTAGCTCCTCATTTTAGAAAATCTTTGCCTCTTATTTGTTCCCAGCAGTCACAGAAACGTACCTTTTTCTTTATCCAGCTGAGCTCGCAGATTCTCTAGATGAAGAAAAAGGAGACAGGGATGAGATGTCATGCACACCAGTTCTCATGGCACTATTCCAGATGTGCTGTCAGTGCCAAATCCTGAGTATAAAGTGGTTGGAATCTGTGCAAAATGTCACAATCTCACACCGATCTGGCCTCCCATCAGTCGTTCATCATATCCAAAACCGGCATTGCACACCCTTCAGCCATGTCACCAGGAGGGACAAAATCACCCCAGCACACCGGGTTCTCTAACTTTCCATAGATATGCAAAGAGGCACATGCCATGACCCTAGCTGGGGCCGCCTGTGGGGCCACCCAGAGATTCATGGATTTGCAGGACTGAGTCAGATTTTGGAACTTCCCTACATGGCGCCTGGTGTGATGCCATCACCCATGGTCACTCTGGCTGGTGCGACAATCCCTAGTAGGCTATGCGTGTGTGTCTTTTCCTGCCTGTCTTTGTAGCACTGTGGTGGTAGCATGATTATCTCTAGTTAGAGGGGACAGAAGCCAAAATTTGGAACAACCCGCCCCCCACCCCAAGTACACCCCATTGCTCCCCTCCTCCCAGCTCCCACTGAGTGCTCTGTTATATCACCTCCCAAAACTATGGATCACCCTCTCTGCCCCTTCATGTACAGCAAACACATTCAGTTCCCAGAACCCTTTGCACTGGCTGCATTGAGGCTTCATAGGACTCAGGAGCGGATGGAGACTCATAGGTGCCAACAAGACATGACAGAGTAGAACCAAGGGCAGACACACTTCTGCATGAGGAATCAGCTGGTAGAGATTTTGTAGCTGAAGATGGTTCAGGAGTGGTGAGGAAGAAAGCTAAGGTCCAGTGAGAGACGTGGTGGGGACCCATAATGACAAAAAACAGACGAGAAAGAGTGAGATGGGGGAGGAGGACAGAGGCAAAGGAGCAACAGCACATGGGGCATCATGAACCAGAGAATGGGGTGGAAGAGAGACACAATGGGCCCCTGGGGAGACAGGACTGGAGACATCACCCACAAGGTCACTTTGTTTTACCTTTGAACATAGCCAGCACCCCCATTACAAGGCTATTATTTTCAGAGAAGTCGCTGACTCTCTTCTTCAGCACAGGAGAAACGGGCGCTGGAGTTGGGACTTTCACACACTCGCACCTAGGAAAACACACATATCCTGAGGTCTGGTCTACACCTAAAACTTAGGTTGACCTACCTTCATCACTCAGGGCTGTGAAAAATTTTATGCCCTGTACAATGCAGTTAGGTTGACCTAACTCCCACTGTGGATGCAGCTAGATCGATGGAAGAATTCTTCCGTCAACCTCGCTACCACCTCATGAGGGGCTGAATTTACTACAGTGATGGAAACCTTCTTCCGTTGTTTTAGTCAGTGTCTATGCTCCAGCGGTGCTGCAGCAGTGCGAGTAGTGTAGATGCACCCTGAGAGCATTCACCCAGCTGTCGAATCCCAAACTCTCCACCCGCGCAGAAAGAATAAAGACCTCAGCCTATGAGCTGCTGAGCCCATCAACACCCTAACAGGGACAAGTGCATCTAATCCGCATGGCAATTATCGAAATAGGAAGGGCAGCAGTTATACTGGTTAGCAAGTACAAATGTGAACCTTACAACCCCGCTATGAACTATTATTGTTATGCAGATTACAGAAGTGTCCAGATAAAATCAGGGCCCTGTTGGGTTGGAAGCAGCACAAACTCACAACAAGAGAGAATCCCTTTCCTGAAGGGTTTATAGTCTAACTAGACAAAGGGACAGGGAGGGGAAGTGACTGCCCAAAGTCACCCAGCAGGTCAGTGACAGAGCTAGGACTAGAACCCAGCTCTCCCAATACCTGGTTTAGTCCCCTGTCCACTGGGGAGTTAACACCTCATTTTACATGAGGAGAAAGAGAGGTACATAGAGGCTGAAAACATGATTTTTCAGTGCTGCTGAGCAGTCACAACTCACTGACTTCAACTGGCTGTAGGGGACTTGCCTGACCCCTCGCTCTCACCAAATGCCAAGGCGCCATCGGAGTCATTTAGTATTATTTTAAAAATGTAAAACAACAAAGAAAGTTGAGTTTTTATCAAAGTACCAATCCCGTGGCAACCAAAACTCAGCCCCTTTGTACAAATGACAGATATATTAAATACAAAACATTCCCACAGTTGCTGCATGCTGGGAAGCTGGGTGTTCAGGACTGTTTCCAAGACTTTTCTGAGCACACCATGGGGGGACGGAGAGCGGGAATGAGCCCAGTAAGTACCTGCTCAAGGTGCTGCCAACGTCCTAGAAGGGAAAGAAAACAGATGATCAGTTCATGTGCCACAAGAAAGGAGGGTCGAATGCGGCTCTCCGCTACACCAGGGCAAGTCAGTGGGGCCTTGCTGGTGAATCCAGCCCGGCAGGTTTCTGCTGGGAGGCCTGAATCACTTTGTGTTTGCAGTTTGAGTCCCATCTGCAGGTCTCCACACTGGAGAACATTAGATTTCTGGTAACTTAGGCCCCCATCCTACAATTGACTCCACGTGGGCAGGTGCCTGCCCATCTGTGTGGCTCCATGAAGGCGAATGGGTCTGCCTGCATGAGTTTCACTGCAGGATTGGCACCAGAGTCAGAAGTAAAAGGAGGCTTTATTTGATTCCCAAGGATGGCTCCCTCATCTTCTCATCTCCTTAGCCCCTCTTTCTCTGCCTCTTCCCACCTCATGAAGATAAGACACCTCCAGCCGTTCTAGCCTCTTGCGGCAAGTACTGTAGGACAACCCACCTCTTCCCCCTCCTCATACACCAAAAGGCACAGAAGCCTTGCGCTCACCCTCTCTTCCAGTCCTGACACCTCCCTGCATGCAGCCCCTCTGGGCTCCTTCCCAATTCTTCTCCACAGTCAGCCTCAGATCCTGACGTGCTCTGTGTCCCTGGTCTGGTTGGAAGTGAAGGCCACAGGACTTGCTTAAAGGGTGGGATTGGTTCCTCCTACAAGTCCTGACCTGACCCATCTCCCAGCAGCCAGAAATCTTCCCTTCATGCCTGCCTACATAGCAACCCACTGGCTTTCTCTGAACCCAGGAAATGAGCCAGTTCCCAGATGACATCCCAGGTGGGAATTAAATAGATAAGCATTAACCTTTTGGAGACCAGGTACTTTCTGAAGCCCCAGAGACTGTTTGGAGTTTCTCCTCATGGGTAATTTTTCTCCATTTCTATTCAAGATCATTCAGAGGAAGAAACACTGCCTCTGTTTACATATAATCCAGAGACGCACTGACACCATATAGTTCAGTGTTTCAATCTTACAGTCAGTATTTCAGTTATACCGTGAGCTCTGAGTCCTGGACTCCAGTATCCCATAGCTGGGCTTCACTAGCTCAGGAATCTTTCCTCTTTTTGCACAGGGTCACAGGGTCTGCACAATGCAGCCTCACCTTCAGGAATTCTGTCACTGGCTGGGAACATTTCCTTTCTAACTCGCTGATCAGTTCGTTGAGTAGTAACGTTTTCTCTGAAACTTTGGTTACATATTCATTCCGCCTCTTTAAAATCTCCTTGTCTAGCACTTCCAGCTGCGCCAGAAGAAGGCACTGTTGTTCACTCAGAAAGTCATGCAATTGCTCAAATTCCAACAAAATCTTCCGTCTCTCCGATTCTGTCTGTCTCTGCAGGGAACAGATATAACGAGGGGAGGGGCACGTCAGTATTACAGCCGGAGTCTTTTCACTCTCCATAGATCCTTGTGTGTGTGGATGTGGCAGATGAGACAGAGTTGGGGGTTGGAAGAATAAACCTTACAGTGAGAAAGAAGGACAAAAGAGTCTAGGGGGTAGGAGATCAAGAAGTGGAGTAAATCATAACTGAGCCAGTGGAGAAGACAGCAGGAGGAGTTGTAGAGAAGCCACTGGAGATGACAAGACGATCTGGTGCGTGTTGTTGAAGGAGATGAGGTGGTGGCAGGACAGAAGAAATGGAGCTGAGAGGTTAGGGAGGAAGCAGTGTTTAGAGAAGACAAGGTCAAGTGAGTGGCCATTTTGTCAAGAAGGAGATTCAAAATAGGGATGAAGGTCAAAGGAGAAGAGGAGGGGGAGGCTAAGAGGTTGGGCTGGACATCAGTATGGAAGCTGAAGTCCCCAAGGGTGAGGGTGGGGATTATGAAGAGAGGAAGAGCCAGGACTCAAAGTCAAAAAAGGTGGCCAGGGAGGCATCGGGGGTGCGGAGGCAGTGGTTGAGGGTAGAGGAGGCCACCATCGGGGAAAGTGTCTATTGAAACAGTGTCAGAAGGGACATTTATGTGGGTGCCAGGAGATGAAGAGGTCTTGGCAAACTGACCCTTTTGGAGATGGAGTGAGCCTGCCAGGGAGAGCAAGAGAACGAAAAGTTGGAGGTTGTGAACGGGGGCTGAGATTGAAAAAGATGATCCAGAGGGACAGAGGTGGTGACGGGGATGGCGGTGGGAGGCAGGGAGCGTGGGGATGGAGGGAGGATGAGGGTTAGGGTAGATGTCACCAGAGGCGAGGCAGAAGCAGCAGAGATGAGATGTGGATTTGCGGGGGGCAGGGTTGAAGGAGGGCAGAGAGGGTAAGGGAGAACTAGTAGTAGCAGTAGAAAGTGGGGGTTAAAAGGGATATGGAGACAGTGGGAGAGGAGGGAGGGAATAACAGATACATTAGTAGAAGATCAAGATCAGTTGGGAAGTGATCTGCTAACCAGAACGAGAATACATCTGTAACCAATACTGTTTGCAATGAATAGCTCTGCCAGCTCTATGGACCCCAGACAGAGTAACATGTTACTCACGAGGGGGTGTAGTCCGCACTGTCTGCTCATGGAACAGCCAAGTGCAAAGCATGCCCGTATTACTGCCACGTTACTAAGGCCGTGTCTATATGGCGGGTCAGTGCACGGCAAGCTCAGGTGTAAATCTACCAGCCTACTGTGCATTAACCGGCCCTGTGACCCTGCCCGAAAGTTCCCTAGTGCGCTGTGTGAAACTGCAGGGTAGTGGCGGTGTTGTCAATGTCATGGTGTGAGCCCACTTGTCATGCGAGCAGCCAGTATGTGCCCTAGTACTGCTGTGATGAGGCCCATGTAAACAAGTAGAGAGATAGGTAGGTAGATACCAGCAGTTCATCGCTTTTCTCTTCTCCATACGGCTCAAATTCTTCTCTCTCTTGTTGTAAGAAACACAAATTGCTCTGAAGCTTTTCCTGGAAAGAAATATGGATTTGGTGATTTCCGTGTTTTATTTTACACAATATACAGCAGTATTATGTTTGGTTATGTCAGCTCTACACATCTGCAAAGCTCTCTTATGGAGTGACAGTAGCAGCTTGATAGTTAAGGCCAGCTCCCCGGTGTAAGTCCAGTTTTCAAGCCCTCCTCTAACGTCCCCCTAAAGAAGCCAAAAAGCTCAGGCAAAGCATTTTAAAGTTATCATGACTAAAACTTTAGTTTACTTGTTGAAAAAAATCCTAACTTTTTGGCCAATAATTCTAAAATGTTTTGATATCGGGCCCCCAAAGATGTTTTGTTGATCTTACTGAGAAGTGCCTTCTGGTATTGGGGGCTGAGTTAGCTGGAAAGGGTTTGAAAAGATATAAACACTTGTTTTCACATTAATAAAATGGATCAAT
Source organism: Chelonia mydas (assembly GCF_015237465.2). Taxonomy (NCBI): domain Eukaryota; kingdom Metazoa; phylum Chordata; order Testudines; family Cheloniidae; genus Chelonia; species Chelonia mydas. The sequence continues at coordinate 259,372,464 of NC_057850.1, forward strand.
GAAGTTATTGGCATGTAAAAATTCATCATACTCTCAGTCATACTTTTAGTCTGGTGGAAGTTTGCAAGAGTTAGTCGGAGTTGTTGGGTTTGTTTTTTTTAAATATAATGGGCAGTTACCAAAGTTTGAATTCTCCAGATAATAAACACTTACAATGTTATCTATTGTTATCCTTTTTGTTGTGAATGTTTGAAGACTAGCTACAGTTTAACTTGCATGGGGTGACTGCAAGTGAAGGATGAATATGTGGCATGAATTAAGCGTCTTCATGCTTTAACTAGTTACTTCTGAGTTTTTGAGGTAGAAGAACCCTATTGAGACTATAATAAATAAAATCACAACAAATGAATAATAATACCTAGCTCTTATATGCATTTTCTGAGTGGCAGGTAAATTCCACTGAAATATACTGTCACCATTACAAACCCTAACAAAGGTTTTGTTTATGAATTTCCCTAGCTTACACACAGATGTGTCGATAGCACTTTTCACCCTAAAGCACTCCACCAGAACAACCAGCACTTACAGTTTACAAACCAGTCCAAGAAGAGCCACAGTGAGTAGAAGACTCAAGCCAGCACCTGAGCGAGAAGGGATTAGAACAAGACCAGCAGCCGGACCTGTGAGCCAGACCCAAATTGGTCTGCTCATCATACATCGTCCATTTCTGTTCTCATCCCTCCTCTGGCTTCTCAGCAGGACAGGCTCTCGGGGGGGAGCAGGGAGCCGGGGAGTATAGGGCACGATGGGCAGTGTGTCCCTGGGGGGGAGGGGGGAGCTGGGGGGTATAGGGCATGATGGGCAGTGTGTCCCTGGGGGGGAGGGGGGAGCTGGGGAGGTACAGCGCACGATGGGCAGTGTGTCCCTGGGGGGGAGGGGGGAGCTGGGGAGGTACAGTGCACGACGGGCAGTGTGTCCCTGGGGGGGAGGGGGGAGCTGGGGGTATAGGGCACGATGGGCAGTGTGTCCCTGGGGGGGAGGGGGGAGCTGGGGGTATAGGGCACGCTGGGCAGTGTGTCCCTGGGGGGGAGGGAGGAGCTGGCGGGGGGAATAGGGCACGATGGGCAGTGTGTCCCTGGGGGGGAGGGGGGAGCTGGGGAGGTACAGCGCACGATGGGCAGTGTGTCCCTCAGGGAGTGCTGGGGGGGTATAGGGCATGATGGGCAGTGAGTTCCTTGCGGGGGTAGCCAGGGGGTATAGGGCACGATGGGCAGTATGTCCCTGTGGGGGAGGGGAGAGCTAGGGGTATAGGGCGTGATGGGCAGTGAGTCCCTGGGGGGGGGGGGGAGCTGGGGGGGGATAGGGCACGCTGGGCAGTGTGTCCCTTGGGGGGAGGGGGGAACTGGGGGTATAGGGCACGATGGGCAGTGAGTTCTGGGTGGGGAGGAGCTGGGGGGGTATAGGGCACAATGGGCAGTGTGTCCCTCAGGGAGTGCTGGGGGGGTATAGGGCATGATGGGCAGTGAGTTCCTTGCAGGGGTAGCCGGGGGGTATAGGGCACGATTGGCAGTATGTCCCTGTGGGGGAGGGGAGAGCTGGGGGGGTATGGGGCACGATGGGCAGTGTGTCCCTGTGGGGGAGGGGAGAGCTTGGTGGTATAGGGCACGATGGGCAGTGTGTCCCTGGGGGGACGAGGGAGCCAGGTGGGGAATAGGGCACGCTGGGCAGTGTGTCCCTGGGGGGGAGGGAGGAGCTGGCGGGGGGAATAGGGCACGCTGGGCAGTGTGTCCCTGGTGGGGAGGGGGAAGCCGGGGGGGTATAGGGCAGAATGGGCAGTGCGTTCCGGGGCAGGGAGCCGGGGGGTCTGACCTTCCCCTGACCTGGTTTGTTTACTAGAACCAGCTTCTGCCCCCCCTACAATTCAATGGGAAAACTTCCATTGACTTGGACTGAGCCCCTGGACAGCGTCTCTTCAAAGACATTACTTAGTGCCGGATTTCCTACCTTGTAGGCCTGCGCCACCTCCTCTATGGGAGCCAGGGTGTGATCCCTGTGCCCCCGGGACTCCCTGCACACCAGGCAGATCGGTCTCTGGTCCTGTTCGCAGAAGAGTTTCAAAGCTTCCTTGTGCTCCTCGCACACAATCTCTTGCGCTTTCTTTGCTGCTTCAACACCAAGCCGCACAGTGATTTCTACCATGTTTGCCAGCTGCCTGTTAGGCCTGAAGTTTCTTGGCTGGATTGTCTTTCTGCACTGAGGACAGGAGAGGTTCCCGGATGATTCCTTGCAGTACTCACCGATACACGCCCCACAGAAATTGTGGCTGCACTCGGTGATCACTGGATCTTTGAAAGAGTCCAGGCAGATGGGACAAGTGGCTTCATTTTGGAGATTTTCAGTCAGAGTCAGAGCAGCCTGAGCCATGATTCTTTCTCCAGGAAACAGAAGCAAAGTGAGTTTCACTTTCGTCTGCTCAGCAATGGGTTTGCCAGCAGTGGGTGTGGACGCCCTCCTCCCCTGGCTTTGTGCCCAGAAAGTCCTTTGCCTGCAAGCTCCTAAGTCACACCCTAGAGCAGTGATACTCAGATCTCAGTAGGTCAGGAGCCAAGTTAGCAATCAGCATTACCCAGAAGAGTCACAGTCGTGTGACTTCATTGTTTCATTTATCATAGTGCTCTATATTCATATTTAAACAGTCTGAGAGGGGAAATATTTAGTTAATATATATCATTTATATATATGTCAGTTTAGATGAAGGATTCTCTTGGGATTAAGGACTCAAAATCAGCAGCTCTATGGTAACATTTTCCAAAGTGCCTAAGTGACTTAGGTGCCTAAGGGTACATCTCCACTGCAAAAACCCCTCCCATGGCAGCGAATCCCAGAACCTGGAGCACGGGCTCTGAAACTGTCCTCCTCAAAGCCCGGGGTTCGGCCTGAGCGGGAACATCTACACTGTTATTTTGAGCCCCATAACGTGAGCCCCATTAGCCTGAGCCAGTTGACATGGGCTCTAAGATTTGCTCCCATGGGTTCTTTTAGATGTACCCGAGGTCCCATTTTCAGAAATACAATGGGATTTATTCCCTTAAGTCACTTAGGAGTTTTTGAAAATGTTTCTCCTATGCTTTACACTAGCCTTGGACCTCACTCTATGTCTTGGGAAAGTCACCTCACTGCTTTTTGCCTCAGTTTCCCCCTTTTTGTAAAATAACAACAGGGAAAATACTGACTAACCTCACAGAGGTTTGAGGGGTGTAACACGTCGGTGTTGGCAAAGCAGCTGGAGATCCTGAGAAGCCAGGTGCTGTATAAGAGCAAAGCAGTCTTAAACAAGATCTCTTCTCGGTGCTGAGGTAGCAACCTGCATCTGGTTCAGTGGTGAAGTGAAGGCAGCAATTAGAAATAAAAACCAATATATGACAAATGGGAAAAGGGGAAATAGATAGCAATCAATATACATTAGAATTCAGGATGTGTAGAAAATTGATAAAGGAAGCTGAAGACATCAGGGAAAAATCCACGGCTGGCAGAGCTAAGGGTAATAAGCGGGAGGTTTTCTAAATGCGTTAGGAATGAAAGAAATCCTAGCACTGGTATAGGTGCATTACATGATGGAGATGGAGGACTTGTGGCACCTTAGAGACTAACAAATTTATTTGAGCACAAGCTTTCATGAGCTACAGCTCACTTCATCGGATGCATTCAATGGAAAATACAGTGGGGAGATTTATATACATAGAGAACACGAAACAATGGGTGTTACCATACACACTGTAATGAGAGTGATCACTTAAGGTGAGCTATTACCAGTGGGGGGGGGGGAACCTTTTGTAGTGATAATCAAGGTGGGCCATTTCCGGCAGTTGACAAGAACGTCTGAGGAACAGTGGGGGTGGGGGAATAAACATGGGGAAATAGTTTTACTTTGTGTAATGACTCATCCACTCCCAGTCTTTATTCAAGCCTAAGTTAATTGTACCCAGTTTGCAAATTAATTCCAATTCAGCAGTCTCTCGCTGGAGTCTGTTTTTGAAGTTTTTTTGTTGAAGAATTGCAACTTTGAGGTCAGAAATCGAGTGACCAAAGAGATTGAAGTGTTCTCTGACTGGTTTTTGAATGTTATAATTCTTGACATCTGATTTGTGTCCATTTATTCTTTTACATAGAGACTGTCTAGTTTGACCAATGTACATGACCATCTCTTTGGTCACTCGATTACAGACCTAAATGTTCCAATTCTTCAACAAAAAAACTTCAAAAACAGACTCCAATGAGTCTGAATTGGAATTAATTTGCAAACTGGATAGAATTAACTTAGGCTTGAATAAAGACTGGGAGTGCATGGGCCATTACACAAAGTAAAACTATTTCCCCATGTTTATTCCCCACCCTGACCGTTCCTCAGACGTTCTTGTCAACTGCTGGAAATGGCCCACCTTGATTATCACTACAAAAGGTTTTTTTTCTCTCCTGCTGGTAATAGCTCACCTTACCTGATCACTCTCGTTACAGTGTGTATGGTAACACCCATTGTTTCATGCTCTCTGTGTATATAAATCTCCTCACTGTATTTTCCATTGAATGCGTCCAATGAAGTGAGCGGTCGCTCACGAAAGCTTATGCTCAAATAAATTTGTTAGTCTCTATGGTGCCACTAGTCCCCCTGTTCTTTTTGTGAATACAGACTAACACGGCTGCTACTCTGAAACCTGTCATGATGGAGATGGTAACACTGTTAACAGTGATGCAGAAAAGGATCAATATTTGTGTTCCATATTTGGAAAGGAGCAGGGTGATGTACTCGATCACATGAAGATGATGAAGTACCTTCCAGTCTGTTAGTAACCAAAGAGGATGTTAAACAACATCTCCTAGGGATAAGCATTTTTAAATCAGCAGGCCTGGACCCAAGAACCCTGAAAGAGCTGGTGGAGGAGATCTCTGATATTAGCACATCCTGTTGAGCCCTGGCACCAGCAGTGATGGTACAAGTCTCCCCCGCCTTAGCCCTGGCTGGAGGAACTCCTCCGCAGGTGGGAGGGCCTTGCCAGCTTGCAGACCCTGTCAGGGTGGCCACTCCTGCTGCTTGTGCTGGTTTTGATGACAGGTCTAGGCCCAGCTCCCAGCTCAGCCCAGTGGATAAACAGGGGTTCAAGTAACAGGGGGACAGCAGCTCCCCCGCTAAGCGTGGAAGGAAATCTCCTTGGAGCTGGGTTAGGGGAACTCAGCTCTTCCCATCACTGGGAACCTGCAGCAGGAGGAGCTGGGGTGTTTCTGGGGCACTCGGCCTTCCTGCCAACAGATGGAGCAGCAGCAGCACCTGTCAGAGGGAAAAAGAGTCCACCTGTGTCTGACTCCTCCAGCGGAAGATCTGTCCCCTGCCACCCAAGCCAACCTGCCAGCTCCCACTTCTCTGGAGAAGAGGGGAAAAGGAGCCACTCCTCCTACCGCCTCCATCCATCCTCCAGGCCCCCAAGGAAGGACAGCCACATTCAGAAGCTTGCATAAAAGGCAGGAAACATTTCTGGGTGGAAGAAGTCCCTTTATTCCCTCCACTTCAATTGGGTTTGTGCATCAGTGCGAAATACTCGCTGGGGCCCTGTCTGAGTGACAGCCTTTCTAGGAGTGGGGGCACGGAGCACTGCAGATGTGCCCCGGGGACCCCCACATGGCCCGCCTTCAGCTCAGGCCTCCTTTGGACAGGAACTCCTTCCTCAGGCATGTTGCCTCTTGTCCCCATTCTCTTCTTCTTGCTGTGTCCCATCACTAGATGACCTCCTGAGGTCCCTTCCAACCCTGAGATTCTATGATCCTTTGATCACCGCAAGATCCCACAATGACGCATAACACTGAGACCCACCATGGCAGGTCCTGAAAGAGGTGATCACACTCCTAGTTTAATCTACTTAGTCAGTGTGGCTACATACCTAATGGATCTAGGCTGGGACCATCAAAGAGTGTGGGCAATCCCAAGCATTCAGAAATCATGAGTCAGGTGCCAAAAAATCATGATAGTTATTATATTATTATATTTTAAATCAGTCTCTTCTATGGCACTTTTCATCAGGAGAGCTCAAAGCGCTTCACAATCTTTTATGTCTTTATCTTCGTGCCACATCGGTGAGGTAGGGCAGTGCTATTATCCGGATTTTACAGATGGGAAACTGAGGCACAGAGAGGCTAAGTAACTTTCCTAAGGTCACATAGGAAGTCTGTGGCAGAGTCTAAAAATTAAGTCCTTTTTATTTGTCTTCTGTTTTGTGAGCCTTTAAGTTACACCTACTTCATGTTTTCAAGCTTTTCCCTGCAACCACGAGGGTGAGAAACTTACATTTAAAAAAAAGAAACGAACACTGCAATTTGCACCTATTCTCTTGATTCCAGCAGCTGGAGCTCTAGAAAAACCACCAAATATTGCAAGATTTATAGCAGAATCACACAAGTTAGCAACACTGATTCACATAGCAACTAGCGGGGCAAGGGAACAATTTTTATAGTGGGGGTGCGGAGAGCCATTGAATCAAACTGTAAACCCCTTCAAACCAGGGGGTGCTGCAACACCCACCCCTAGTTCCAGCACCTGTGGCAACCATCACATAGTAGTAATGCCCTTCCATACTGGCCTAAGCTGGATCTGAACTGCTGACCAGGGGGTGAGAGACTCTTTAGCTCATTCTGGATCTACTGAGCCCCCCTTCACGTGTTGCTTTGTATTTTAATTTCTTTGTTTCTTATTTTGATGCAGAACACTTGAGACAACATGGAAAAATGAACTAAACTAAACGATTGAAATTCCGTGGCCTGTACTATGCAGGAGATCGGGCTTAATGCTCATAATGAGTTTTTCTGATGTTAAAATCTATGGGTGCGTGTATACTGCAGCTGGGACATGCTTCCCAGCAAGGGGAAGCTTTCGCAGCCAGGGATAGCTCAGGTGGCAGCTTGGACTATCCACTTGAGTACATACCCAGGGGCTCTGCATGGATTTATCCTGTGCTACCCTGACTAATCTTAGCCCACTAGCTCAAACCGAGCTAGTGCGGGTCTGTCTACGCCGAGCTGCAGTGTACATATAACCCATGTATATATGAAATATCTATTAGTCTATGCCTACAATTTCCTTGTCTCCTGAAGTACCAGGAATAGTTCAAACCATAAATTTCTCCTGGGCAGCCTGAATCATATCATTTGTATATAAATAATTGTAAAATCAAATTAAACAAATACACACAGTCGATTGTCTTCTGCAGTAATAAAGGGAACTAACCAAAGGTGGAATTAACTGAACTTGATAAACACCCAGCTGATGATCAACTTGCGTTACACAGAGACACGGCTAAAAGAGAGCTGCAAATATTGGAGAGATATAAAGGTGGGTGAGGTAGTACCTTTTATTGGACCAACTTCTACTGGTGGGAGAAATCTCACCTCACCCACCTTGTCCCTCTCCTATCCTGGGACCGACATGGCTAGAATCCCACTGCAAACATAGATACAAATATTCTCACTTGTGGAATGGCCCTTCAGTTGGGCCTATATGAACTATTCTTTATTAGAGGCTGTGCAGCTAAAATGTATGTCTCAAGGCTGCAATCCGGGAGGGCGCTGTTCCTGTTATAAACGAGAGACACACAGGACTGCTGGTAAGAGCCCGATTTTTATTTCCTAGCCCCACTCGAGTACAAAAGAGAATACATGGCATGATACATGACAAGCATCAGGATCTGCTGATTTCAGGGGCACTGTTAATCTTCCTATTTTTTTCCTTTTGAAGATCAAACACAAATAAAACAGATCACCCCAAAACCCCCATGAATACAGCCAGCTCGTAAATTTACGATCTAGATGGAGGTCAGACCAGACAAGCTACATCAGGCTCTACTCTGACACTACTCACTGCCCAGATGGACGGTATTGAGTATGCTTAGCATGGTGTCCTCTGTACAGAATCCAGTCACATGCAACAACTTCATCTCTTTGATTCCAACAACATTAAATGCTTGGAACTTCCTGACCTTTCACTAGCTGGCCACCCATCTAGAATCACTCTCTCAAGCTGCTGTCGTCACTTGTCTTATTCTCCAGAAGTAGCTGAGGCATATTTACTTCATGCTCCTGCAGCTCCAGGATTTAACAATTTATAGGCACTCCCAAAAGCCTGTCCACTATGAAAAGCTCCTTGCAAGGCCTGTATTTTAATATTTAAGGAGTACTCTGGCAATTTCGTGATCATTTCCAGAAGCGAAGACAGTGCTTTCCTCCATGGCTTCCCGGCCCAAAGCAGCTGCCTTTTGGATGAATTGGAAAGGGCCAATAAGGTGTTGTGGAAACGAAGACTGTGGTAATCAGGATTGGAGAATATTGGAGCACAGATGAGAGTTTCAGATGGTGGGATAGAACAGAAAGGTTTTAAAACATTTTTTAAATTTTATGAAAGAAAAAGCAATATTTAGGCATGATCTGGATGAGTGGAAAAGTGAAATAAAAGAGGCCCAAGATAACACAAAAATGTTTCTGCAAGATTTCAGAGAGACATTTTTCACCAGTTTTGCACAGCTCTGCCAGACTGACGCTTTCTGTCAAATGAGCGTTGACCTCCAGATTACATTGGAGAAATCATCTTTTCATTATTATTATTTGTAAGGTGGTAGCACCCAGAGGCTGGAGTCCAGATCAGGGCCACGCTGTTTGCATAGGGCTATGCAAACAGAGAGAGTCCATGCCCCAAAGAGCTTGCAATCGAATTGGAAACAAAATATAAAGTATAAAAAACAATAGGAGGGAAGATGGAGATGTGGGGATGAGGGGAACAATAAGATCACCTGGTCATGCACATTACAGTCCCAACTAGTAATATATATGCTTGGTGCTTCAAAGGGGCTAATTTTCCCTAGACTAAAGGAAATTGATTGTGATGAAAAATTTAGATAGAAAAGCGTGAAGGAAAATTGGGAGTTCTTTAAGAAGAGAGTTTATTAGTTGGCCAAAAAGCCACAATTCTACAATCAAGAAAGACGACGATTTTGGCTAAAAGGCCATCCTGGTTCAGGGGTGAATAGTAGGCAGCCAACAAAATACAGTATAACAAATGGAAAAAAGGGGACTAGATAGCAATCAATGCAAATTAGAAGTTATGAAGTGTAGAAAATTGATAAGGGAAGCTAGAAACATTTGGGAAACATCCATAGCTGGCACGAATCAGGACAATAAGGAGTTTAAGTGTATTAAGAACAAAAGAAATTCTAGCAATAGTATAGGCTCATTACTAGATGGAGATGGTAAAATGGCTAATAACGATGCAGAAAAGGCAGAAGTGTTAATAAATATTTCTGTTTTGTATTTGGAAAGAAGCAGGATGATGTACTCATATCATATGAGGATGATGGAGTACTTTGCAATCCATTAGTAACCAAAAGAGGATGTTAAACAATATCTCCTAGGGATAAACATTTTAAAATAAGCAGGCCTAAATAACTTGCACCCAAGAGACCTAAGTCTGGTCCGCTGATGTTAATTTTTAATAAATCTTGAAATACCAGGAAAATTCCAGAAGACTGGAGGAGTGGTAACGTTGTGCCAATATTCAAAAGAGGCAAGTAGGATGACCTGGGGCACTACAGGCCAGGTGGCCTAATGTGAATCCTGGACAAAATAATGGGAAAGCTGATACAAGAGTCAGTTGATAAAGAATTAAATAGTAGGAATATAATTAATTCCACTCAAGATGGTTTTATGGAAAATAAGTCTTGTTAAAAAACCATGTCATTTTCCGATGAGATTACATGTTTGGTTGACAAAGTTAATTCTACATATAATAGACTTGTAAGGGGGTTGACTTAGTACCACATGACATTTGATTACAAAATTAGCACTGTACGATAGCCATAAAACACCAGTTAAAAGGATTAAGAACTGACAAGCTCACAGAGCTCAAAAAGCAGTTGTCAATGGTGAATCATCCTCACTGAAGGGGAGTGTTTCTAGTGGGGTTCTGTAGGGATTGGCACAAGGCCCAGTGCTATTTAACATGTTCCTCAGGGATCTGGACATAAATATAAAATCACTGATGATCAAATTTGTGGGTGACAATAATTAGCAGAGTGTGGAATAATGAGGAGGACAGGGCAGTCATACAGAGCAATCTGGATTGCTTGGTAAAATGGGTCCATTCAAACACAATGCATTTTAATACAGCCACACCCAAAGTTATGACAGGTTTCAGAGTAACAGCCGTATTAGTCTGTATTTGCAAAAAGAAAAAGGAGTACTTGTGGCACCTTAGAGGCTAACCAATTTATTTGAGCATAAGCTTTCGTGAGTGAGCTGTAGCTCATGAAAGCTTGTGCTCAAATAAATTGGTTAATCTCTAAGGTGCCACAAGTACCCAAAGTTATATATCTAGAAACAAGGAATGCAGACCACCCCTACAGAATAGGGGACTTGTCCCAGAAAGCAATGAATCTGGAAAGTTTTCGAGTCCTAGTGGACAAATAACTCAATGCGAGCTCCCAGTCCAATGCTGTGGCAAAAAAGGGCTAACGTGATCCTGGGTGTGCAAACAGGGAAGTAGGGAAGTGATTTTACCTCTGTATTCAGCACTGAGGAGACTGCTAGTACTGGGATACTGCATCCGGTTCTGGTGCCCACATTTTAAAAAGGATGTTGAAAAATTAGAGAGGGTGCAGAAAACAGACAGAAAAAGGATTCAAGGGCTGGGGAAAATGCCTTACAATGGAAGACTTTGAGCTCAATCTGTTTAGCTTATCAAAAAGAAGATTGAGAAGTGACATGACTTTGACTCCCTCAGGGAACTGATGGGCAGGAGATCCCCTGGGAGAATAACATGAGGGGGAAAGGAGTCCAGGAGAGCTGGCTGTATTTTAAAGAATCCTTATTGACGTTACAGGGACAAACCATCCCGATGTGTAGAAAGAATAGTAAATATGGCAGGCGACCAGCTTGGCTTAACAGTGAAATCCTTGCTGATCTTAAACACAAAAAAGAAGCTTACAAGAAGTGGAAGATTGGACAAATGACCAGGGAAGAGTATAAAAATATTGCTCGGGCTTGCAGGAGTGAAATCAGGAGGGCCAAATCACACCTGGAGGAGCAGCTAGCAAGAGATGTGAAGAGTAACAAGAAGGGTTTCTTCAGGTATGTTAGCAACAAGAAGAAAGTCAAGGAAAGGGTGGGCCCCTTACTGAATGAGGGAGGCAACCTAAAGACAGAGGATGTGGAAAAAAATGTACTCAATGCTTTTTTTGCCTCTGTCTTCACGAACAAGGTCAGCTCCCAGACTACTGCACTGGGCAGCACAGCATGGGGAGGAGGTGACCAGCCCTCTGTGGAGAAAGAAGTGGTTCAGGACTATTTAGAAAAGCTTGACGAGCACAACTCCATGGGACCGGATACGCTGCATCCGAGAGTGCTAAAGGAGTTGGCGGATGTGATTGCAGAGCCATTGGCCATTATCTTTGAAAACTCATGGCGATCGGGGGAAGTCCCGGACGACTGGAAAAAGGCTAATGTAGTGCCCATCTTTAAAAAAGGGAAGAAGGAGGATCCTGGGAACTACAGGCCAGTCAGCCTCATCTCAGTCCCAGGAAAAATCATGGAGCAGGTCCTCAAGGAATCAATCCTGAAGCACTAACACAAGAGGAAAGTGATCAGGAACAGTCAGCATGGATTCACCAAGGGAAGGTCATGCCTGACTAATCTAATTGCCTTCTATGACGAGATAACTGGTTCTGTGGATGTGTTGTTTCTTGACTTTAGCAAAGCTTTTGACACAGTCTCCCACAGTATTCTTGCCTGCAAATTAAAGTATGGGCTGGATGAATGGACTATAAGGTGGATAGAAAGTTGGCTAGATTGTTGGGCTCAACGGGTAGTGATCAATGGCTCCATGTCTAGTTGGCAGCCGGTATCAAGTTGAGTGCCCCAAGGGTCGGTCCTCAGGCCGGTTTTGTTCAATATCTTCATAAATGATCTGGAGGATGGTGTGGATTGCACCCTCAGCAAGTTTGCAGAGGACACTAAACTGGCAGGAGAGGTAGATACGCTGGAGGTTAGGGATAGGATACAGAGGGTGACAAATTAGAGGATTGGGCAAAAAAAATCTGATGAGGTTCAACAAGGACAAGTGCAGAGTCCTGCACTTAGGACGGAAGAATCCCATGCGCCGCTACAAACTAGGGACCGAATGGCTAGGCAGCAGTTCTGCAGAAAAGGACCTATGGGGATACAGTGGACGAGAAGCTGGATATGAGTCAACAGTGTGCTGTTGTTGCCAAGAAGGCCAATGGCATTTTGGGCTGTATAAGTAGGGGCATTGCCAGCAGATCGAGGGAGGTGATCATTCCCCTCTATTCGACATTGGTGAGGCCTCATCTGGAGTACTGTGTCCAGTTTTGGGCCCCACACTACAAGAAGGATGTGGAAAAATTGGAAAACGTCCAGCGGAGGAGAACAAAAATGATGAGGGGACTGGAACACATGACTTATGAGGAGAGGCTGAGGGAACTGGGATTGTTTAGTCTGCGGAAGAGAAGAATGAGGGGGGGATTTGATAGCTGCTTTCAACTACCTGAAAGGGGGTTCCAAAGAGGATGGCTCTAGACTGTTCTCAGTGGTAGCTGATGACAGAACAAGGAGTAATGGTCTCAAGTTGCAATGGGGGAGGTTTAGGTTGGATATTAGGAAAAACTTTTTCACTAGGAGGGTGGTGAAACACTGGAATGCGTTACCTAGGGAGGTGGTGGAATCTCCTTCCTTAGAGGTTTTTAAGGTCAGGCTTGACAAAGCCCTGGCTGGGATGATTTAGTTGGGGATTGGTCCTGCTTTGAGCAGGGGGTTGGACTAGATGACCTCCTGAGGTCCCTTCCAACCCTGATATTCTATGATCACAATATAGAAGTACCTTCACTGGGAGAAAATGCCAGGCACTACAGAGCTCTTTCATCTCGTGGAGAAAGGCACAACAAGAACCAAGAGCTGGAAGCTGAAGTCAGGCAAATGCAAGTTAGAAATAAGGCACATGTTTCTAACAGTGAGGGTGAATAACCATCGGAACAAACTACCAGCAAAAAGAGTGGATTCTCCATCTCTTGATCAGGACTGGTTGTGTAACCCACACACCTCTTGGGTGTGGTGTTGTGTCCCATCTAGTGGCACCTAGACCACTTAGAAAGAGAGCAATTAATGAGTCTGCTCTACAGCCTTAGCTAGCAGCCAGTTGGCTTTTAGCTCATGTGGTAGAGGCTCATGCACTAAGCTCCAGAGGTCCCTGGTTCAATCCCGCCCGCCGATGACTGGGGTCTGTCGGCATCACAGTTGCCTTTCTGGAAGATGCTTTAGTCAAACACAAGTGACTGGGTTCAATACAGGGGTAACAGGGTGAAACTGAATGGCCTGTGCTAGACAGATGGTGAGACTAGATGATCTAATGGTCCCTTCTGGCCTTCAGCGCCATGAATCCATTAAACTACTGCACCATGTCATGGTTTTCACCTGCATATGCCTCTCCCACCACACAGGGCACCTCACATACACCCAACCGTCCTGCCCTTTACAGGGCCGGTGAAATACAGAGAGCTCGGAAATCCTGCCTGTCCTAGGACAACTACACAGAGGAGAGAACAGAAGGGCTTTATGGGGGTTCACAGGAAGGACAAGGCCCTCTATAATGATTCAAATACATCAAAGAAACAATAAGTGCTGTGAGACTGTGGCTGCCTGGACCCTTTGAGGGAATGGAGGTGAAGCTCCTTCACCTTCTCCGGGGTGGAGTGTGTCTGTAGTGTTTCTTCCCCTCCGTTCTCTGCCGGGAGCTATGAAGGGGTGATGGCTCCGGGGGTGGTTTCTCCAAGTCCCTGCGGAAGCAGTTTCCCCTCCATGGGGGAAGTGAGGAGGGAGTTTGGGGCAGGACGACTGCATTGACTATGGTCTAGTCTACGCTACCATGCGCCGCTGTAGCGCGTACGGCAAAGATGCACTGTGCCATAGGAGAGCGCTCGCCCGTCGACGTAATTACTCCACCTCAACGAGAGGAGGAAACTATGTCGGTGAGAGAGTGTCTCCCGCCGACATAAAGCGCTGTCCACACCATGCTAAGTCGATGTAACTTGCGTCGCTTGTGTGTATGTGTGGGGGGGGGGGCTTTTTCACATCCCCGAGCAACTCAGTTACATTGACTTAAGTGGTAGTGTAGACAAGCCCTATGTCTGCGCCCTTTGGTGGGTTCTCTGGTGTTTGGCGAGGGAGTCTTTCCGCCGGAAGTGTTTCCCGCACTCTGAGCAGGCATAGGGCCGCTCGTCCGTGTGGATCCGGAGGTGGGACACCATCTGCTGCTTCTGCCGGAAGCGTTTCTCGCACTCCGAGCAGGCATAGGGCCTCTCGCCTGTGTGGATTCTCTGGTGTCTCCTCAGCTTCTGCTTCTCCCTGAAGCTGAGCGGGCACTCGGGGCAGTGGAAGGGCCTCTCGTCCGTGTGGATTCTCTGGTGCGTGGTCAGCTCCTGCCTGCGCCGGAAGCTCTTCCCGCAGAGCGGGCAGCTGTAGGGCCGCTCCCCGGTGTGGATCCGGCGGTGCGGAATCAGCTGCTGCCGCTGTCTGAAGCACCTCCCGCAGTCGGCACACTGGTAGGTCCGCTCGCTGGCGTGCGCTCGCCGGTGCGTTAGGAAGTCGTGCCTGTGAGCGAAGACGGCCTTGCACTTGGGGCAGGTGAAGATCCGCCCTTTGGCCTGGCTCCCCTCAGAGCCACCTTCTCCCACGTGGGTTTTCTGGTGGACCCTGAGCGCCTGCTTCCAGCGGAAGCTCTTGGCACACTGCGTGCAGGGGTAGGGCCGCTCCCCCGTGTGGATCCGGCTGTGCGACACCAGCTGCTGCTTCTGCCGGAAGCTCTTGCCACAGGTGGTGCAGGGGTACGGCCGCTCCCCCCTGTGCATCTTCTTGTGAGTGCAGAGATTGGCGGTCTGGCTGAACCTCTTCCCACAGTGAGTGCAGAGATAGGGCTTCTCCCCCGTGTGGATCCTCTGGTGCCTCCGGAGGTCCTGCCGTAGCCGGAAGCACTTCCCACACACTTGGCACTGGTGTGGATCCTTTATCTTGTGGACGCTGCGTTTGTGTCTGCTAAGGTCTCTCTCTCCCTTGAAGCTGAGTCCACACATGTGACACGTAGCTGGGCTCTGGCTTGTCTTTGGTCTTCCCTGCGCAGGGAGCCTCGGAGGTTCCTGGCCACCCCTTTCGCAGTCCCTTGGGGTAGCTGGCTCATTCCCCGCCAAGATCGGCTGCAGCCTCAGCGACCTGCGCTGCCTCTGGAAAGTTTCTTCCCACTCGGGGCTCTGGAAAACTCTCTCTTCCGACCTACTCGGTAAAGTCCCGTGTGGCTCCAAGTTCTCAGGACCTTCCTCCTGCTGCTGCTGCTCAGTTCTGCTCAGGCCTGCACCCTCTGGAGAGGAGAATCCAGACATTACTTCATGTTTTGCTGACAACACCACTGCTCCTAGGCAGTGGGGGAGGGGTTTCTATGGCAGAATCATCTCATCCGCAAGGACAGGGGATACCTCTAAAAATGGGACATTCCTACAAGGGTCAATTGTGAGCAGATGCTTAACACAATTAATGTTTATGATAAAGGGGAAAGATCTTGGGCTAAAATAGGGAGAGAAGAGGTTAAAGAATATTTGGATGTTAGATGCATTTAAGTCAGCAGGGCCTGATGAAGTTCACCCTAGGGCAGAGGTGCCCAAACTGTGACATGAAGGAAAATTCAGGGGAGCGGCGGGGCCCAGGCCAACTCCCAGGGGGGGCAGGGAGGGAGCACCACCCAGCCCCGTGCTGCTCCCAGCTCTGCTCGAGCCCCGCCTCCAGCCGCAGCCCCGCACCTGGCCGTGGCTCTGCACCCGGCCCAGGCCCTGTTCCTGGTCCCGGAACCACCCTCAGCTGTGGCCCCAATCTCAGCCCCCTTACCCCTGTCCACATACCCTACCCTAGGAGCCACGGCCCCACTCCCGGCCCTGGCTCCAGGGGGGTGGACAGGGGCAAAGGGGGCTGCGACCCTGAAAAGTTTGGGGACCACTGCCCTAGGGTACTTAAGGAACCAGTTGAAGCACTCTCTGAAACGTTAGGGATTATCTTTGAGAACTCATGGAGGACGGGTGAGGACCTAGAGGACGGGAGAAAGGTGAACATAGTACCTATTTTTAAAAAGGTGGGGAAAGGAGGGCCTGGGGAACTATGGACCAGTCAGCCTAACTTCGATATCCAGAAAGGTAGCAGAACAAATTATTAAAAAATCAATTTGTACAAACCTAGAGGATAATAATGTAAGTAACAGCCAATATGGATTTGTCAAGAACAAATCATGTCAACCAATCTAATTTCCTTCTTTGGCAGGGAAGTTGGGCTAGCGGATAGGGGGGAAGCGGTAGATGTGATATCCCTTGACGTTAGTGAGGCTTCTGACACAGTCCCACATGACACTCTCATATGCAAACTAGGGAAACATTGTGCAGATGAAATTACCATAAGGTGGGTGCACAACTGGTGGCTAAACTGAACTCAAAGAGTAGTTATCAATGATTCGCTGTCATAAGAATGTAAGAACGGCCACACTGGGTCAGACCAAAGGTCCACCCAGCCCAGTATCCTGTCTACCGACAGTGGCCAATGCCAGGTGCCCCAGAGGGAGTGAACCTAACAGGTAATGATCTAGTGATCTGTCTCCTGCCATCCATCTCCACCCTCTGACAATCAGAGGCTAGGGACACCGTTCCTTACCCATCCTGGCTAATAGCCATTAATGGACTTAACCTCCATGAATTTATCCAGTTCTCTTTTAAACCCTGTTATAGTCCTAGCCTACACAACCTCCTCAGGCAAGGAGTTCCACAGGTTGACTGTGCGTTGAGTGAAGAAGAACTTCCTTTTATTTGTTTTAAACCTGCTGCCCATTAATTTCCATTTGCTGGCCCCCAGTTCTTATATTATGGGAACAAGTAAATAACTTTTCCTTATTCCCTTTCTCCACACCACTCATGATTGTATAGACCTCTATCATAAGTGGGAGGATCCACAAGGGGCTGTTCTGGGTCTGTACTATTCAATAATTGTATTAAATGACTTGGATAATGGAGTAGTGAATATGCTTCTAAAATTTAGAGATGAAATCCAGCTGGGAGGGGTTGTATGCACTTTGGGGGACAGGATTAGAATTCAAAATGATCCTGATAAATTGAAGAACTGGTCTGAAAGCAGTGAGATGGCACTCAGTGAAGAAAAGTGCAAAGGACTACACTGAGGAAGGAAAAATCAAATTCACAAATACAAAATGGCAAATAATTGGCTAAGTAGCTCTACTGCAGAACAGGGTTTTGCAGTTATAGTGGATCACAAATTGAATAGGATTCAACAATATGACACAGTTGCAAAAAAGGCTAATATCATTATGGGGTGTATTAACAAGAGTGTCGTATGTAAGACATGGGAGGTCATTGTTCCACTCTACTCAGGACGCTTGAGGTCTCAGCTGGAGTACTGTGTCCAGTTCTGGGTGCCACACTTAAGGACAAATTGGAGAGAGTCCAGAGCCGAGCAACAAAAATGATCAAAGATTTAGAAAACCTGCCCTCTGAGGAAAGGTTGAAAGAACTGGGCATGTTTAATCTAGAGAAGAGAAGTCTGGGAGGCAGGGAGGTGAGGGAAACTAAACAGTCTTCAAATATGTTAAGAGTTGTCAGAAAGAGGATGGGGACCAATTGTTCTCCATATACCCAGAAGGTAGGACAAGAAATAATTAGCTTAGTTTGCAGCAAGGGAGATTTAGGTTTGCTGTGAGGGAAATGTTTCTAATTCTTAGGACAGTTAAGCACGAGAACACCTTACTCAGGGAGGCTGTGGAATCTCTCTCACTGGAGGTTTTAAAAACAGGTTGGACAAACACCTATCAGGGATGCTCTAGGTTTACTTGGTCCCACCTTAGCACAAGGGGATGGACTAGATAACCCCCCAAGGTCCCTTCCAGCCCTACATTGCTATGATCCTCAGGCACTTACTGCTTTGGTTGGAGCCCGGCCCCAGGGTAATGCTTTGAGAGAGGTATGGGAAAGGCTGGAGGGTTCTGGAGAGCCTGGGAGTCAAGACAATCAGTGAAATTCAGTGGAGTTGCACCAGCAGTGACTTGGTTTAATCCTTGGGACAGAACATAAAAGGCTGCCATTTTAGGGCCTCTGAAAGGCATGCAGGAGGTGATAATGCCAGTGATCAGGGAGGTCTGTGTGTGGAGTCGGGGGTGGGGTGGGGTGGGGGGGAAGGTCCGACACTGCACTGGGAAGTAGGACTGGTTGGGATTCTGACCTGGAGCAAGATTTCTGCCAAAATCCCCTATTAATCCTGGGAGCGTACTGCCTGCTGCCAGCTCCCCAGCTTGATCCTGGGCCCCAAGAGCCAGCTGGTGGAGGGGGTGAGCTGGGCATGCATGTTTGTGGGTTTGACACTTGCCAGAACAGCCCTGCTTATAAAAACAATGCGGGAGAGAGACTGGGGCAGCAGCCTGTGACAGGGGCACTTGTCCCCAGCTCTGGGGTCTATAGTCAGAGCAGGTCTGACACAGTTTAGGTGTAACTGCTCACCATGCAAGGTGCATTCCAGCCTCTCTCTTTCCTCCTGCTGATCCATGACCCACGGCTCTTCCCCTCGTTCGATCCGCGATAACACATCAGGCGTGGTGCCTGCATGGCCTATTTGTGGGGATGTAGATCAGAGGATGTTATGGTTTGGATTGCCACCATGGAATGCTTGTTACAAAGCCGTGTGAATGGTTTGACACCAGTTCCCTCCCTTTGCGGCAGGCACCGTTTATTATGAATGGATTTAAAGCACAGGTATCAAGGTACTCCCCCTTCCACCATCCAGCTGCTCCTTAGAAATGGATGCACCCTTTACAGTAAGATCCCAATTACGTCCCTCCCCCGCCCTTAAATCACTTTTAAAAATCAAACTTTCTGTTTACAGCCCAGGCCCCCACTGCACGTCTGAGGCCAGTCCTCTGAAGGACAGGCTTGCAGGAAGCTGTGGCTGCAGCGGGCTTGGTGTATGTAGCTTGAAACCATTACAGCTTTGTTTTCCTTTGTATGGCACCTTTCAGTTTCTAAGACTTCTGCCTCTCTGATAGCAAAATGGCTGCCTCCCCTGCAGAGTTGCTGCAGCTGTGTATAGAAGAGACTATACGCACACACTTTGCTCTTTCATGGAGACTTTCCTTTTGTTCTTTCTTGTTGCTGTTTTCCTTTAATCTAAAATACACATCATTCTGGATTAAAACAATACGGTTGCTTTTTGTGAGGACACATGACAGCTGGAAATAGAAGACAGGAACAAAGCTGCTCAGTGTTTTTTAAACCCTCCTTAGGGGTTTACTCTAACAGGCCCAGCGATTTAGGAAATGCATGACTGGAGGTGAGCTCCACCCTTAAAACACATGGATGAATTTTGCAAAGCTCAGAGAGTATAAGAAGAAAATGGACTTTTACCCAGGGAAATCAGATTGTCATAATGTTCCTTCATCACGTCCCGATACAGCTCCTTCTGCCACTCTGCCAGCATCTCCCACTCCTCCCGGGTGAAATAGATGGCAATGTCCTCAAATGTCACCGGGACCTGGAATTGCAAGAGTTACTCAGCACCTTCTCTGCAGCTACCTCCTGACACCTGCACCCAAAATCAGTGGCCACTTTATATCGTTTTGGCCTAAATTATTTGATCAAAGTAATACACTGAGTCAGTACCAGAGCAGAAACAGCAGGTAGGTGTCCTGGCTCCCAGTCCACTGCTCTAACCACTAAAATACAGTAGGTTGTTATTTTGAGAGCTTCCTTCAGAGCAATCTTGAATTTGTTTTGCTTTGTGTAATGCAGATGTAATAGATGTAATAAATAACCACTATGACGTTTTGCATTGTGGCAGGCTTGTTACGTTTCTTTATTAGGCGTGGGCTTTGAACTATATTGATTTTACAATATGCTCACTGCTCCGCTTCTTCCAAGTGAGACAGGAGCCCTGTTACGCAAGGCACTATCCAGACCCAGAGACAGTCCCTGCACCAAGACCGGTAAAGGGAAGTGTTCCAGTATTCGTAACAGAGAGCGGGGTAGAAGGGAGAGCACTGGGTAGATTAAGGCCAGTGTTGAGATTTCTCAAAGGAAAAGGGGCTGCAACAAGCTGATGTTGACTGAAATGGTTTCATGACATTAGTTGGTTAGACATTATTGGTTTGAATTGATACCTAACCTTTGCGGCAGTGTGATACAGCCTGAGAACCGCCCTGTGAAACTGAGAGCTCACAGGCCCGCTGGAGGGTGGTGTGTAGGGTGACCGGATGGCAACTGTGAAAAAATGGGACGGGGGTAATAGGCGCCTATATAAGAAAAAGTCCCCCAAAATGGGACTATCCCTATAAAAAGGGGACATCTGGTCACCCTAGTGGTGTGGGACCATTCTGGTGACAGTCTCCCCCTCTCCTGATGTCCGAGTGGGGAGCAGCCTCCGGTCCTGACACCCAAACAAACAAAAAGTTGGAAGATAACTTGTTATGTGCAAGCGAAAGGCCCCGTTTTACTCCCACTGTTGTCAATGGAGAGTTTTGCTGTTCAGCAGGCGCCCAGATTTGGATGAAACAAACAAAGAACATTTATTTAACCCCCCCCCAACCCCCCCCCCACGCCTCCACCAACATCATCAGAGCCAGGCGCTTTGCGGGGGAGCATTCAGCACTTCCGTCCTTCTCCTTAGCAGGCTGGCCCCGTGGGAAGTGGCTGGTGGGGGCCTGTCAGGTCCTGGCTGCCCCTCCCGGGGGGGTCCACTGCCACTTTCCAGCAGGATGCTCCGCCACAGGCAGCGCCTTGCCAGGGGACCAGCCAGGCGGCTGCGCTGAGGAAAACGGGATCTGCCCCTTGATAAGCGGGGCAGGGCTCGATGGGCCACAGCCAGACCCGCTCGGTGCAGGGCCACTGACAGCCGAAGTAGCAACCGTCCACACCGGCCCGGAACCTGGCCTGGTGCCTCCCCGCTGCCGCGCATTTGACTGCCGGGCTCCTACCTGCAGAGCGGCCCCGGCTGGCATCGCCCCTTCGGCGTCTCCTCCCCGCATGCCGGGCCGCTCCTCGCCGCTGCAAGAGCCGGAAAACCCCCCTGCAGCCCGGGGCCCTGGCGTGGGCTCGCTGCCGGCAGACCCAAGCCCTGCCCCAGCCCCGCCACCGGAGACGGGAAGTCGAGCGAGCCAGAGAGGGAGCTCACACCCAGAAGTCGCCGGGCTGTTTCAGGGACCGGAAAAGGCCCTTTATAGAACCGCGCCTGCAGCCAGGGCAGAGGGCTTGGCCCACAGGACAGTGGTTCTCAGCCAGGGGGACGCAGAGATCTACCGGGGGGACATCAGCTCGTCTAGAGATTTGCCTAGTTGTCCGCAGGTTACATGAAAAGCGCCAGCGAAGTCAGTCCAAACTAAAATTTCATACAGACAGTGGCTTGTGTATACTGTTCTGTATGCTAGACACTGACATGTAAGTACAGTATTTATATTGCAAGGGATTTATTTTGTAACCCTATGGTCAGGATGAGAAAGCCAGCAATGTTTCAGTAAGAGTGGGGCTGTGACACTCCTATTTTTAGGTCTGATTTTGTTAGCAAGTCGTTTTTAAGTGAGGTGGAACTTGGGGGTGCGCAAGACAAATGAGACTCCGAAAGGGGTTCCGTCGTCTGGAAAGGCTGGGAGCCGCTGGTCTAGGAAACAGGTCTTGCCGGCTGCAGAGCGATGGGGGCGAGGAGTCTGAGAGCTGTGGAGGGGAGCAGGTTCAGAGAGTCGCACCTGGCTGCGCATGCGGGGGGTGCCGAGGTTACAGAGAACTCAGAGCCGGGGGCGAGCTGGGAATTACTCGCTTATTGCATTAGAGAGACAAGGTGGGGGAGGCAATATCTTTACTGGGCCAACTTCTGTTGGGGAGAGAGACTGAGCTCTGGCCACACAGAGCTCTTCACACGTGTGTGTAAGCCCCTCATGCAGAGGCATGCAAAAGGAGAGGGGGGAGAGGGCGCGTAGGTGGCAATCATAAACCGTCTCTGCATTCATCCCTGCAACATAGCCTTGGACACGGCCCTGTGGCATACCACCGCTGCATGGGGCAATGGGCATGGTCCCTGGAGCTTTGGGAGAGACTGTGCCCCAACCTCTCCCCCATCCCCTTACAGAGGTGTGACTCCTGCTCCCCCTGCCCCAAGGCCAGCCTGGAGCCCTGGGCACAGCCGGGCCCTTAATGTTGCATTGAATTATGAACTATCCCACCTGCTTCATTAACGCAAAGGCCCTGCATTATCTTGTTGGCTGAGCTTGTGAAGGCTCATCTCAACACCATTTCTCCATCTGTCTGTCTGTCTGTCTGTAAGGCACACGACACGATAACTTTGGAACACTGCATCCTGTCATTTCCAAAATCGCAGGGACTGTTCTAGGCATCAGAAGCCAGGACCCTATTGATTTTGGGAAGAAATCAGAAAACCAGAAAGGGGAAAGTGAGGAACACATGAAGCCCCTGCCAGCTCTTTAGCAGAGCCACAGCACCTAGAGATCAAACAGCTGGTTGATGGCCCCATTAACACCTGTCAGCATAACAAAACCTGCTTATCTCTGCTCATCGGATGAAGTGAGCTGTATCTCACAAAAGCTTATGCTCAAATAAATTTGTTAGTCTCTAAGGTGCCGCAAGTCGTCCTTTTCTTTTTGCGAATACAGACTAACACGGCTTGTAAGCTTCTACTCTGGAACCCCCTAATAGAGTTTAACTGGTTGGTACCTTGACAGACTTAACTCACGGATAGAAAGAAGAATAGTGTGTGGAAGAGGACTAGCAGGGCATGGGGGAAGGGGGAAGGGGAAAATGCAGATGGCCCCTGGCATGGAGGTGGGAAAGGGGCACACAGATGCCCTGGTGGCAGAGGAGGTTGAAGGACCCTGGTTCTGAGGCAGTGGGGAAGGGAGGCACAAAAGGAGACAGAGCTCCTGGCACAGGGAGTGAATGGGGGATGCTGCTATGGAGGAGAGGGGAATACACTGAACTCCTGGAAGGAGGGAGGCTGTAATTATTGGGTCTGCAAATTTCCCCTAATTGTGAGTTCAACCGTGGGAAAGTGGAGAACATTTTATGGAATGTTTCAATCCCCTAGAACAAAAAATGTTGATGGGAAAAGGTGCAGAAAGGACAGGGCTGAATTAGGCCAAACGAAAAGGCCTCCTGCCCTAACTCAAAGGCTGTGTTTAAGATCATGCCTGGTAAACAAGAGACTGGAAATCAGGGAACCAAAATTGGTGTGTCGGAAAGTAGGTCTGATTGGTGGACAAACTAATGAGGGGACGGGCTATTCCACCCATCACTGCCCTGTAAGGTTCTTCACAAGAAAAGACTCTGTGGGGAACATTAATGGAGGCGAAGTGAAGGGACAACGACTGGCTGAAAGAAGTAGTGAGC
Organism: Chelonia mydas; assembly: GCF_015237465.2. NCBI lineage: Eukaryota > Metazoa > Chordata > Testudines > Cheloniidae > Chelonia > Chelonia mydas. The sequence continues at coordinate 259,395,917 of NC_057850.1, forward strand.
GTCACCGTCATGGCTGCCATCCCTGCTGTCCTCTAGGGCCCCAGGATTTACTCTGTCATCGTTGGGCCTTTGTCATCCTGCTGCTGAGAGATGTCCTGACCAGACCGGGCAGAGAGGGGGACCCAGATGACACCAGCAGCTCCAGCTCCATCCCCGCCACCATCTGGGATGTGAGACTTTGTCACCCACCTATGCCCCCTTGAGTGCTCTTTTCCTTCCCCAACTTATTTCTTCTCTTTCCTGGCCCCCTCCTTTTTAACTCCTGTCTAATACGAGTCTGGCTTAGCTGCTCAGTAATGTATATTTTGAAACACTGAGGTGAGTCTGTGACCAGAGAGACGGATAAAAATAGTGCCCTAAACCTAAAAAGCCCGATGCTGGTATGAGTTTCATTCATGCAAAGGCCCTGCATTATCTTGTTGGCTGGTGAAAAGGCTTTTCAATGGGGTGTTTGCCCTGGTGCTAAGCAGGTGGCGGTCTCTGTGTACCAAACCCCGAACCTTGCTGAACAAAGTGTGTCGTGTTGGGCAGTGAATGACAGGGTTATATTAATCTCTTCCACTGAAATTAGTACAGTAGGGGACACTGGGGGGACCTGGTACAGGGAAAGGGGGACAGAGCCCCTGGCGGGGGGGAGAAAGGGGGACCCTAGAAGAAGCAGCGAGGGGGCCCACAGAACTCCAGGCAGAGGGGAGATTGGAGGAAAGTACAGGGAGTTCCTGAAACTGGGGGATATGGGGCAGGCAGGGAGCTTGTGGGGCAAATGGAGGGATGCAGGGAGCCTGCAATGAGCTCACCCTACTGCAGCGACAAACCCTGTGCGACCCGCTGTAAGAACTGTATTCACGGGAGACATGAATGGAAATCCCTGATGCAGAAACACATTTTGGCTTCAACTTTCACAAGTGCCCATCAGTTTTGGGGCACTCAGGTTTTGGGTGCCCAGCCTGGGACATGCAAACCTGAGAGTCAGAGGCACTGCACGCTCACAACTCCCACTTAAACCAGCTGGATCTGGGGCTGCTCCGCACGTCTGCCAGTCCGGCCCTGCATTACCCCCCGTGCAGCTGGTGGGTTTCCATTGCCTGTGCAATGGCTTCTCCACCTACATCCAGCCCGCGCGCCGGGTAGGTGGGTGGCTTAACTTGCACAGTAATAGATCCACGGAGTTTACAGCCAGAAGGGCCCATTAAGCTCGTCTAGGCTGAACCTCCTGCATGACACACCTAACAGATTTTCACCCGCGATGAGGTCCGGGCGGGCGCTGGAAGCTCCATGTTCAGGATTCGTTGCAGGAGCTGAACTGGAATCATGCCCTTGCTGTGGCAGGAGCAGCAGGACCAGGCTGACTGTGTGAAGGGCCTCCCAGCACTGTAGCCTCACCGCAGAGCTGCCTATGTGGGTCGCTCACCCTGCTGGGTGCTCAGCGTCCGCTGGGCTGGCTAGCGGCACCCGCCAAAAACTTCCAGTCGGTCAAAACCGTCAAACCCCAAAACATTCAGGTCTCACAGACTGGCAAATTCAGCCACAAAATCTTCCTGTCACTGGACACGGAGCAAGGGAGGGACACTGAGCTCCAGCCTGGATTATGGGAAGGGGACGGGAGAAAGCCAGGCCGTAACAGCAAAGGAGAGGGCAGGATGTGGTGGGAAGGGGGCCGCTGGGGGAATGCAGGCCCCTGTCACTCAAGAGGCGAGCGAGGGGGAGCAGCCACGTGCTGGGAGAAGCTGCAGATGTAACCAGTTGCAGTCCCCTCTGCCCACTGACACTACAGGAAGGGTTGAGGCGCAGGACTGGTACTTGTGAGAACTGGGTTCAGTTCCCAGTTCTGCCACCGACTCCAGGGACCTTGGGCAAGTCACTTGGTCTCTGTGTCTCAGGTACCCATCTGTAAAATAAGAATCCTTCCTCTGTCTACCTTGTCTGTTTACATTGTGAGTAATTGGAGCAAGGACTGTCTCTCATTCTGTGCATGCGGCATTTAGCATGATGGGGCTCCGATCTCAGCAGGGGCCTCTAGGCAATACTCTAATCCAGGGGTGGCCAAACCACATGCGGCTCTTTTACTGTTAAAGTGTGGCTCAGGGAGCATCCCATGCCCCCCACACACACCATTTTCCACCTACCAGACAGCTCATGGGTTCTGCCCTGCGGCATGGTGGTGGAGCTGGGGGCTTCAGCCTCTAGCCCCACCACCCTACCACAGGGCAGATGCTCCGAGCCCTGGCAGGTGTGCCCAGCTCTCAGACATTTGAAGATTATAGTCTGCAGCTCAGAGGGTCAGTAAGTTTGGCCACCCCTGCTCTAATCTAAATAGTAATAACATCAGCAGTGATTGAACTCAGAGCTTCCAGCACCAAAAACGCAGGCATCTCCCACTTGACAGCTACTGCGGGGTGTTTTTAGCTCATGGGGGTTGTGCAACTACTGGGACCAGAAGCAGGGCTGGCTCTCCAGTTTTTGCTGCCCCAAACAGTGAAAAAAACTGGGAACACTGGTGCCTGGAGCCGGCCCTGACCAGAAGCTAGAGAGAGACAAGAATTCACAGACCACAGGCTATTATGTTACATAGACATGTTGATAGCTCCTTCTAACAGAGGTGTTTAGATACCACCATGGTAATACGCTATTAGGTAGCTGGTCAGCCAGGAATACAGGTGAGTGATGGGTGGATCTTTTCAGGATTTTAAGAGTGGTGTAACTCCATTGACCTTTATGAAGGTGTTCCGGCTTGGCATCTCTTTAAAGAGTGTGGCGAATCAGATGTTGGACAGTTTAACATGCAGTTCAGCCTGCTTTAATGACAGACTGAAAACACAAAGAGTCACGAGGCATCTGACACTGCGTTATACCAAGGATTTATTTTATCTGCTGTTACTATAAATATAACCCAGGTCTGATGTCCCCATGAGGTTCTATACACATGCTTGCTGAACCTCTATTGAAAGTTTCATTATGTTTTGAGAATAAGGAACATTCCATGCTGAGCAGCCACCTCTGTCATTTCAGAAAGGACGATGGGCTCTAGGTGTGAGCTGTCCAAGGAATTGTCCCTATATCTTCCGCGTTATACAAAGTCCCCTTTGTACTGCCTGGCACTGGGCTATTGTAATAAACATTGTGACCAGGTGGCTGGGATGAACTACATGGAGAATGCCACACTCAGGGCAGACTGCAAGAAACAAGGCAGACAATCCCCCCCAAACTGGTGGTTTTCTCTATAATTAGATTCACCGAACCAGTAACTAAAGAGCGTCAGCACCACACTGATTAACCAGAAGCCAGTCCCCTTGAGGCATTCCAGCCCTTGGCTCCCATCCTGACAAACAGGTCGAATCTAGTGAGGGGTTACACCAGATGGGTAACCCAAAGGATCACTTACACCCAGGTCAATGTGTCTGTCAGCCAATCCTTCATAAACTAACAAAGGGTTTATTACTAAAAGAGCTATTGACGGGTAAAGAATCACATGCATACAAGAGATTTGCAGTGTTCATAGATCAGGATCACAGCAGAGGTGGAACAGACCCCTGGCTTGCAAAAGTCTCTCTCTGGTAACTGCCAAAAGATGGGAAGGTCATCAGTCCACAGCTCAGAATGCTCCTTTTAGAGAACGGGAGCAGGAAAGAGGAGACGTCTCCAGTGTCTTTTATATCCTCTGCCATGTGCATGGAAATTTACTGTCCCAAACAAAGCCCACAGCCTAGGTGCATGGAAAGTTACTGGCCCAAGATGGATCCCGGGCTCGCATGTCCACACCACATGTACTTACATGGTTTGCTGAATGACAGGGGGCGGCCACTGGCCCCTCGCTGTCTGAGGCATCCACAGGAAAGGCCTACTGGGCGGGATGAGTTTCTTCAATGGCCCATGGTGAGAGTGGAGTGTCCTTAACGGGCCATGGACACCTCGCTGTCTAGCCCTGATGTCAGTCTGGGGGATGTCACCCAGGAACGCAACACAGGTTTGAGATACAGGTAGACAGCCAATATTCCTAACATCAGGTACACAGATGATACATGGATCTAACCAGGATCATCATACTTGATAGACTGTAACTTTTCCATTGACAGCTTACGTGAGACACTTTGTATAAAATCTGTTACATTTGTAACACTGGCAGCAACAACAATACAAATGGTCATTTTCAATCATACAGCACCACAAACCTAATCAAGGAAATTGCTGATCCGGGGTACATCAGCCTCAATCCTATGGGATTAAAAAAAATTGTTCAAAGCAAAACCGGTTGTAATTCTATATCAAACAATATAAATAAGAGCTACAAGAGACCTGTTTCTCTTTGATACTTGTCTGACTCCCTTCACCCCATTATCTGAGCACCCCACAATCTTTGATGCATTTATCCTCACACACCCCTGGGAGGTAGGGTGGTGCTATTATCCCCCTTATACAGAGGGGAAATAGAGGAACAAAGAGGCTAAGTGACTCGCCAAAGGTCACACCACAGGAAGTCTCTGGCAGACCCGGGACTTGAACCCAGCTCTTTCAACACCTAAGCAAGGGGCCTAACCATTGGATCATCTTGCCTCTCTCCAGGTCACCTCTCAGCTTTGCTGGTGCAACTCCCATTGAAGCCAACAGCCAATTTAGCCCACTGGGTTCTAAGGCTGCGCAGCAAGTGTCAGGAGTGATCAATAGCGACCCCTTCGCAGACAAAACGAACCTGTCTGTAGCTCCCCCGCCTCCATCAGCTTGCTGTAGACAGAAGAATCCCCCCCCCCCACCTGAAGAATGTTTCCCAAAGTATCTCCAGAGTTCTGGGGGCGAGAAGCAGCTGCTAGGACCCTTCACCGTGCTGCCGCTGGCTGCCATTTTCCTGAGAGAACAAAGGGAACCCTGGTCCCACATGGAGAAACATCATTCCACCTCAGGAGGAGCACCTTCCTCCCCCCGGAGAGAGAGATTCCTGGGTTAAGTCAAAGCCTGAAACTCAAGGGATCCAGACAGCCCCAAAGGGACTTACCAGGCTGTGCACACATGTCCCCCCACCCAAGGAAGTTAGCCCCAGAGAACAGCAGTACCCTGATCCTCACCTTGGGCACCTGTCCCACTCACCTCGCTAATTGTAAAGAACACATGCGGGATAACCCATAAACAGTGATAACAGGAGAACACACACCCCAAATCTGCCTCGCAGGTGAATTCCCTGGACACTGCTCATCGTCCAGACTCCAAAGCAAGGACTCTGGGAACTCCTGTAGCAAAAAAACCCAACCCTCGTCACCAGCTGCATCAGCAAGGGCCTTTTCCAGCTCCTGCCTCACCCACTCACACCTTTCCCGTTCAATCGGGGAGTGCCCCAAGGGGATGTGTCCCTTTCAAAAGGTGAAGCACAGAGCCCCTAACAGTGCAAGGAACAGAGGTCTTGACATTAGGTGATGGGTGCCTTAGAAATACCTTAGCCAGCCAGACTAGAGGAGATGCACAGGGGACTAGAATGAGTTTATGGGGTGCCCAGGAGAGACAAAAAAACCCATTCTGTGCAGGAGGAAACTGCCAGGACAGTGAGCCAGACCCTTGAGCCAAATAAGGCATAGCCCCTCCTGCCAGGATCTCCGGGGGTCTCCTGAGCATTTCTCCTGCTCTGAAGGAGACGGCATGGGACAAGGAATCAATTCTGCAGCACTTAAAGGAGAGGAAAGTGATCAGGAACAGTCAGCATGGATTCACCAAGGGCAACTCATGCCTGACTAATCTAATTGCCTTCTATGACAAGATAACTGGCTCTGTGGATGAGGGGAAAGCAGTGGACGTGTTGTTCCTTGACTTTAGCAAAGCTTTTGACACGGTCTCCCCCAGTATTCTTGCCAGCAAGTTAAGGAAGTATGGGCTGGATGAATGGACTATAAGGTGGATAGAAAGCTGGCTAGATTGTCGGGCTCAACGGGTAGTGATCAATGGCTCCATGTCTAGCTGGCAGCCGGTATCAAGTGGAGTGCCCCAGGGGCCAGTCCTGGGGCCGGTTTTGTTCAATATCTTCATAAATGATCTGGAGGATGGTGTGGATTGCACCCTCACGGCCATTGCCCCGAGGCCTTCTCCTCCGCACATGCTGATCCTGCAGCCAGCTGCTAAATCCCCTCCTGGAGTCCTCAGCTCTGCTACCGTGGCTGCTCTGCCCCCTGCCCCTGCCTGTGATGGGCGGCCGAGAGAGGAGCACTCCGCCAGCCAGGCTAGTATCCAACACTGCGAACAGGAAACGATCACAGGCTCCCAGGAGTCCCCATCGGCTACCAGGGAGCAGAGGCCCCTAACCACAGAGAGAGCAGAGCTGACAACCCAGCCACGGCAGAGGGGTTAGTAGCCCCTGGGAAGGGGAGGGGCCGGCGCTGGTCCCCACGCCAGACGGATGGGGGGGAGATGTACAGAAGGAATCACAGACAATGAGGGCCTGGCTCACACATGGCCCAGGTGAGACCCCCCCCCCCCCCGAGGGAGGGGAATGGGGAATGAAGTAAATCTCCCGGCATAAAAGCTAAATGCGGGACAGACTCAGAAGCCCAGCACAGTGGCAACTCGAGAGAGAGACAACACCGCAGCCCTGTGAGAGCGGAGACTGAGCCTGCAGGACGCCCAGCAAGGAAGAGTCTCCCTTGACCAATCCAAAATGACAAAGACCTTGGGTGAGGGAGGAAAACCTCGGCCGAAAAGCCGTGAGACCCGTAACAGTCTGCTCCGCAGTCAGAGCGGGGCTGGGACATTCGCCAGCGCTGGCGCCCCGGGACAAGGGCTGATGCTCAATGCTCTGCAAACAGGCGGAGTGAGAGCCGTATGCTCCCCTCCCTGCTCCCAGCTTTTACACTTGTACCGCTCGTCACCCGCGCTAGGACCCCGTTAATGAGCATAAGGCTGTAAGTGAGCTCGCCCTCATTGAGACGAATCGTGCAAAAACCGCCCCGCCGATGCGCATTCACGCCCCGCGCCGTCCAGCCACCGAGCCAGGCTAGTGCGCGGCGTTACTGGCTCTTCGCAGGCGTTTGCATCAAAGGGCTTCTGTTTGCACAGATGTTCAGGGGTTGTCCGTTCTCTGCGGGTGAAATTCACTCCACTCATGTAAAGCCCAGCTACCCAGGCGCTAAGTAGGTAGGATGGGGGTGGTTAATACTGCTATCGGCCACCTCTGTGCTGTTTCCTAGCATCCAGCTAGGCTTTTCTTACCTTAACTTGGGATGTCAGACACCCGTCCCTTGATGTGTAATTGATGATGCATATTCAGATTCTGCAAAGCCTCTGTAGTCATTTAAAAGAAGAAAATATCTAGCCCTCGTGGGTGCAAACTGGAAAGCTTCCAGATGCGAAGGGAGTGTAACCAAAGCAACCCGGTCTTTCTGAGTCTGCAGGCAGCTTGAAACAAGGGCACAGTGGTGTGATCTCTGCCAGTCCTCCATCAATCCAGTGGTGCGTCAGCTCTAAAGCCTAATGCTGATACTTCAATGTCAATATTAACTATTTCATTGTTGATCATTTTAGCAGATGAAATGGGGCAGGGGATGGGAATGAAGCCCATGAGGATGGAATTAGAAGTCACTGTGAGGAAGGAAATGCAGCAGGAAGAACAGAGGAGACCCACAAAGACACAGAAGAAGAAGAGAAACAGAGAAAGGGGAAGGAATGGGAAGAATGGGGAAGGAAGAGAAATAAAGGCAGGATAGTGGTGGCCTAAAGAAGATTGTATTTTTCCACAGGATGATGCTGGAAGCACCAGTAAGGTACTAAGCAGATAAATAATTACATTAACTAAAAGTTTGGCCATTACATAAGGTCCCTATTCAACTTCTGATCTTTGTGAAAAACTCCCATCGAGCTCAGCGGGGGAGCCAGGGACAGTGATGGGCCTGCCGTGCTAAACTCATACTCAGCCATAATTAAATAGGGAATTCATCCATCTCCACTGAATCAGTCTGAGCCCCCTGCACTAACAGATCAACCAACGCAACCTTCTAGGGTCTCTACATTTTTTTGGTATGGTTGCTTCTATGCTCCTAAAGAAACTTGTTCATGCAGAATTTGTGGGGCCTTTGAGGTGAAAACCAAACTGGTTGATATGAAAATCATGAAATCCAAATCTGCGGCAACGGTGTTGTTTTTACCGGTAAGAAACAAATACACCCAGAATCGCAGACACTGTGCATGTGCTGCAAGGCAGCCCCTCGCAGCGGGTGGCTGCTTGGCACTAGCTTGTGCACATCTGCATGGTGAAAAAACAGGGCTTGTGATTTTCAGGAGGCCATGGCAGGCCCTGATTTTACATGCCCTGCCTCCCTGTGGGCTTAAATACCCACGACGGGTGCAGTGCAAGAGCCCAGAGAGACAGAGACAAGTTACTGAACTTCCCCGTGCCTCAGTTTCCCCCCCGGTAAGGGGTGGGAGGCGGGGTAAGAAGACTCCGCTCAAAGGGATGCTGTGAGCTTTCCCTAACGCCCTCCCAGTGCCTCAAACGCTGCAGAAGAGCCAAACAGCAGCTGGGTTTTTTTGTCTGTCAGGATTGTCCCAGGTTCGCCCTCCCAATGGCCACCAGGGGGCGGCCTATCCTCGCCCGGGGAGCGGGACGTTCTCGCCCTTTGCAGGGCGTGGAGAGCGCAAGCCGCGGGCTCGGGTCCCTTCCTCCCGCATCTCCCCGGCGAACCAACGGGAGCGGGCTCCCTGCTGCCTGCATGGCCCGCAGCCCGAGCGGCTGCCGCGGCCTGTGGGTGACGGGAAAGCAGGGACCCCTGAGTGCAGCTGGAGGCGCCCAGGGATCTGAGCAGGCGGTGTCTGCCTGGGGCTGCCGAGGAGGCGGAAGGAAAATGTCTGCAAGGGAGTCTGGCTCGCAGGTAGGGAATGGATCGTCCGACTCGGCTTGGCCCCTTTCCCTTGGGCTTGGCAGGTGATGCTGCAGGATGGGAACAGCCCGCAGGGAGCTGGGACTTCCCTCCCTCAGCCTCTGCCCTGGGCCTGACCCAAACCAAACCAAACCCATGGGCTGCCCTCCAGGTGCAGCTTTGTTCCTGGGTTAAAAAGCGGCCGGGGGGAAGGGACCCTGTGCGCCTGGTTTCAGAAGTAAAGAGAGACCAGCCCTGGCTCTAACATAAGCCCATTTTTAAACTCTGCAATCGCAGAATGAAATCCTGTCATGTTCAAACCAGCCATGAGAAATGTCATGAACAGAACGGGGGGGTGGGGGTGGGGATAAGCAAAGCTCTCATTTGACATATTTAGCAATGCTTCTGTGTGGGCAAAAATAATTTACAAATATGTCATGTGGCCCAATTCTGCAGTCCTCACTCAGGCAAAACTCCCAGTGACCTCAGTGGGTTTCACCTGGGCAAAGAGTGCAAGATCAGCCCCCGAACTGACCAGGTAAAACCCTGGATGCTAAATGGGGATACTCTGTCCCCATCAGGGGATGCTTTGTTTGGTTCTGCAGCCCTTCCCGCCCTGCAAATCACCACCAAATTCTCACAGTCCCCAGGGGGGCAGCCATTTTACACGAGGCAGAAGCAGGAAGCTGAAATTTTTAGTTGTTCTGCTCGAATACACAAATGGTGCTCAGAGATTTTATTAAATTGCGAAAACTTGTACAAAAGTGCTCCCTGGGATGTTGATAGGTGCTGATTGGTCAGGACTTGCAACAAGCTTGAATGAGATAGGCTGAGTGATTTTGATGCAATGTCTGATTGGTCAAATGCTAAACATTGCCTTGGTGAGGAACTGACTTCAGGAATCATTAGGTGATTTGATAAATTTTCAACCTGTCTTGTTCCTGGTGCACGCATGGTAAATTGAAAATGGTGCGCACATTTGCTGCGAGATTGCCATACTTTGTATAACAACGTGTAATGTTTATGCCCTGTGTAAAATGTCTGTGATCATCCATGATTTACAATGTCATTCTATAGCAAACCATTGATTGTCATTTAAAAAAACTCATGCAATTACTGTGCACATATATATGGAGGGTCCTGGGTGTTTGTTTTTTGCATGTGACTTAAATAATAATATAACACTTGTGACAGCTATCGTGGGTACCCTGATGATGATCCCTGCACATGCCTAGATAAATAGAATGCGTTAGTTAAGTTTGAGAAGGCATTTCTTTGTTCTCTCTCTAAAACATGCATCATTCTACAGCACTAGTCCAAAGAACTCCATTTGACAGTCGCGATACTGCAGTGTTATCGGAAATGACTGTTGAATGTGGTGTTTTTTGATAGGTAAATTCTTTAAAACGCTTATAACAATTTCTTGGGGTGTTTTTCCCCCTAAAACTTCAGGTCTGATCTCATTCAAAGCTGGGTGAGTAATGACAATCATGTGTTAATTTTATTCAGTTAACATATTCATGGCAGGCTCGTTTTTGTACATGTTAATTATTTGCCCAGTTCACAAATAGGAAGAATGCTGGTGAGAACTGTCAAATAATGTTTAAAAAATTCACCAAATAAAATCAAATGTTGGAGAGAGCTCGAATCTCAACCAAAAGGCAAATGAAAAAAAGAGAACAAATGATTTCTGCTGACGTTTGAGTGAGAGACCATGGAGGGGAAAAGGATACTTTTCCTGCAGTTAGAAAACCCAAAACCATATTTCTTCCTCCTCCTCCCAATCATGCAAAAAGGCGGAACATGAAGGTCCATATTTTCTTCTTGGTTCTGCTGTTGAAATTCATGTTGACCTGCTACTGCAGTACATATGAATAATAATTTCCTGTGATTTCAGGTCCCAGTGTCATTTGCCGATGTCTCAGTCAGTTTCACCCGGGAGGAGTGGGAGATCTTGGCAGAATGGCAGAAGGAGCTGTACTGGGACGTGATGAGAGAGAACTATGAGATACTGATATCGCTGGGTAAGTGACTGTACGTTAATGAGGAGCTGTCATGTCTGAATGGCTTTGAGAGTTTGTTCCCCTCCTTTTAATCTGCTAGAGAAGGGTACGGGCTTGGCAGCCCTGGAAACTGAAGGCAGTGTGTCCTAGTGGATAGAGCCGTGGGTTAGGGCTCAGGAGATCTGTGTCCTAGTCCTGGCTCTGCCACTGGCCTGCTGTTTGACTTGGGCTACTCACTTCATCCCTCTGTGCCTCAGTTTCCCTGTTTGTAAAACGCAAAGCACTTCCCAAAGGAGGTCAATATCATTATCCCAATGATACTGATCTTTTTTGTTGAAGCGCTTTGAGATCTACTGGTGAAAAGCAACCTACGAGCTAGGTCTTGTTTATCCACAAAGCAGGGGCGTAGCAGCAGTGCCTGCTTCTCACATTCTGTTCCAGCGCTGTCCACCCTTCCAGTGTGAAAACATTCTGGACGAGGGGGGAGTCGCTCTCCATGGTCTAGTCGGTCTGCTGAGACCACCAGTCAGAGCCACTGGGTGCCAGTTGGGCCAACAGCTTCTTGCGATTGCTGTGCTGGGAACTGGGATTCCCAACTTGTTTCACACTGGTGTCCTGAAGATCTTTGGTTTTGCATTAATGAGGGGCCACCTCTGTAAATAACCCTCAGTGTTCATCTATTTTGCCTTTAATCGTTACCCTCTTACAGAATTGAGTTCTCTCTTGTTAACAAGAACAATTTTGTTGTCAGTTTTCATAAAAGTGTCTAAAATAGATACTTTGGCATTGGCCGCTTATTCCCAGAAATAGCTTCTTGTTGAATGGGCTCAGCTAACCCCACCTGCCTCATTGCCAGCCATGCAGGCTCAATCTAGCTTCTGAAAAATCAGGATGTGTTTTTTCTGCAAGCAGTAAAGATCCTGGAATAGGGATTTAACTGGTAATTTTGTTGGGAATCCATGAGGCAGAATGAGGTGCAGCTTTGCTTGCCTATACGTACAATCGATTAGATCCTCAGGGCTGACCATGGTAAAGCGGCCAGCGGGACTCATTGCCACAAGATATCATTAAGGCCAAACACTTGACCGGTTTCTAAAAAAGGACTGGGTGTCCATATGGATAATGAGACTGTCTGGCGTTGCAGCGATAAAGGTTTAAAAAGTAGTTTGGAAGGAACAGAACCCTTCATGCTTCAAGGCAGTAGACAGCCTTTAATTGAGGAAGGGATGTTAGGAAAATTTTTTCCCCGGTGGGCCAGTTATTCCAGAAGTGCCTACTGCAGGGGTTGTCTCGCTTTGTATTGCGTTGGGTGTTGGCTGCTGTTTGGAAACAGGATACTGGACTAGGCGGTCTGATCCCGTCCAGCAATTGCTATGCTCCTTGTAAAGGGCTCTGCTCACCGCAGATGTATCTCCTTGTGGCTAGGTCTGGGAATTAGCTTTCACCCTGTCCGGTGCCCCTGTGGTTGGCTGCTCGCACGTGGTCCCTCTGGCTCTTGGCGACGGGAAGCGCTCCCCCCGCGTAACTCGGCCCTGCAGACACGCCACTACACAGTCTCCCCTTTGCGGGGTACCAAGGGCCCACTGGACAAGTGTTCAGATGCTACCTGAGATGGTCTGTGTTCCCGCTCTTGGTCCTGTGCCGCTGCCCAGTGGCTGGTAGGGGAACCTGGGCCCTCCTGCAACTCAGATTCCGGCCCAAGGGCCCTCTGACTAGCAATCCAGGGCTGCTCAGTCTCCGTCCCTGTCGGCGTTTCCCTGGGCTCCTTCCTACCCCACTTCTCTATCTCCTGGTCTATCTCTGGGTTTACCACCAGAGCTTCCTCTGCTGCCCGTGGCTACTTCTCCCCTCTCAGCCGCTTGCCAGACTCCCGAGTCCAGGGCAGGAAAGCAGACACGGAGGTCAAGTGAAGCCTCTCAAAGCCACAGAGGGAGTCTAGGTCAGAGCCAGGATTAGCGCTCGGGAGGGCCTGCGTCTCAACCCACTAGTAGGCAATGCTCTCCTGGGAAGTGATGGAAAGCCCACATCCGTGTGACGGGTTCAGGCAGGTTTGCCGTACAGCCCTTAGCAGAAGGATATGACTGCCGTGGGCCGGCTCTGATTAGTTCCGATTGTTTGTTTGTGACATGCAGGTGGTGATATGCCAAAACCTGCCCTCCTGCTGCTGACGGAGGAAGGGGGAAAGCCCAGTGCGGAGGATGCCTCTGCCAGGGCGGCCCTGGCCCCCGTGTCTATAGGTGAGTATGGGAAATGATGGCAAGAGAAAAGAAATGTCTCTGAGCAAAGGAGAGCTGGCTGAAATATTTCACCCCCAAAGCTTCTGTTGTGGAAATGGGGCCTTGTTTTGAGAGTGAAAAATCTTCTTGAAAAAATCTTCTTACAAAACAATTACTGACATTTTTATTGTGCTCCAGGCTTCTGGTGCATGAAAAAATTAGAAACTGATGCGTTGCTAAAAATTTCAATTAATTTTGAAAAAACAAAACATGGGGCAGTTTTGAACCCTACGAAAAGGAAACAAACAGTCTAGAAATTTGTAGCAAAACTTTTTTCCCCCACTTATTAACCAGCTCTAGTTTTAAGTAGGAAACCTGCTTAAAAGCTTCGTCATCCCAGACAGCTTAGTGTGGTTCTGTCAGCGAAACAGCCAGGACCTGCAATCGGCCTGGCTTTTTATGGTACGGAAATTGGGATTAGTGACCCCATGCACAATACGTGGTTGTGTCTCCACTGAATAAGTATCGCCTTGCTCTTCGATTCACAGATTCTGAGGCCAGAAGGGACCACTGTGATCATCCAGACTGCTCTCCTGTATGACACAGGCCAGAGAACTGCCCCGAAATAATTCCTTTTAGATCTTTTAGAAAAAAAATCCCACCTTGATTTAAAAATTGTTAGTGAAGGAGAATCCACTTGGGAAATTGTTCCAGTAGTTAATTACTCTTGCAAACTCCCTGTTTCACATATGGGCCCTTTCGGAGTTCAGGGGCATGTCTTAGTTTCAGATTAATATGACTAGGAATTCCTAAGAGAATTAAATCTAGTCAAGAAATGCAGGGGGAGCTTCGCTCTTCCGTGTGTCTAATGAGATGAGTGTTGTTTCCTTCCAGTTGCTGAATGCCTGAATGCAAGTGGAAAGGTGAAACTGGAGGACAATGAAGTTGAAATCCAAATCCCTGAGCATCTCCCTTTGTCTGTGGAGGGGAGGCCCATTTCCTGGGGCTCAGAGAGCAACGCTTCACCTTTGGGTGGTCAACTGCACACGGCCCCCCAGGCTGCTCTCGGCGACGTTGATGGCAAAGCTCCCAATGTCCTGAGTAAGTGCAAGACAGAGCCCTCCAGGGAGGTGGAAGTTCCACCCGAGTGTCCTTCGCGGTGCGACGGCAGTTTGCGATGGCAGCGTCAGGTCGACGGCACAGCCCCGCGGGAGGCTCGCTGCCTTGTGAAGGAAGAGATTGAAGAAGAGGGCGGCTATGGAACGGGTTTCAGTGCTCAGCAGTACCAGCGCGCCCCCGGAGAAGAGGCAGAGGCTCCTCCATGCACCGAGTACAATGAAAGCTACAGCCCATGGCCGGGCGCCGCCGGCAGCCAGAGGACTGGTGTCGGCGCGGATCCGTCCAGCGGCGGCGAAGACCAGAGTGTTGTCATCTGCAAGACTGAGATAATGGATGACCTCCAGGTTCACGTCATGGAGGAGCCTTACCCGGGCGCGTCCCCGGCCGGCGACCAGCCGCGAGATCAGCCGAGAGAGCAGCTCTTGCAGTGCTCCAAGTGCGCCAGAGACTTCCTGCGCCGCTCGGACCTGGTGAGGCACTGCCGAGCGCACAGCGGCGAGCGGCCGTACCGCTGCAGCCGCTGCGGCAAGGGCTTCCGCCGGCGCTCGCACCTCAACGAGCACCTGCGCACACACACGGGCGAGAAGCCCTTCCCTTGCTGCCTCTGCCCCAAGAGCTTCAGCCGGCGCTCCACCCTCAACAAGCACCAGGAGACCCACGCCAAGGAGCGCCCCAAGGAGCCAGCCTGGCAGAATGACCCGCCGAAGCCGTGCCGGGCCCGCAAGGCGGACAAGGCCTACCCGAGCGGGAGGGGTCACGCAACCCAGCAGGAGAGGACGCACGCCGGGGGGAAGCCCTTCTCTTGCGGTGTCTGCGGCAAGAGCTTCAGCACGCGTTCCTACGCTGCCAAGCATGAGCGTGCCCACCTGGAGGAGCGGCCCTACCCCTGCGCCCTGGGCCCTGAGAGCTTCGCTGGGCAGCAGGCCCTGGCCAGGCGCCAGCGGGCGCCCGGCGGCGAGAAGCCCTTCCCCTGTGGCTTGTGCGGCCAGTGGTTCCGCCGGCGCTCACACCTGAGCGACCACGTGCGCACGCACACCGGCGAGAAGCCCTTCCCTTGCCGCCTCTGCCCCAAGAGCTTCAGCCGGCGCTCCACCCTTAACAAGCACCAGGAGACCCACGCGCGGCCAGGCCTGCGCACCACCCGGGACAGGGAGCCCGTCCACCAGCTGCCCCGCCGCAGCCACCCAGCCGCCAAGCCCTACCCCTGCCGCAGGTGCCACAAGAGCTTCAGCACCCGGGCCTCTGCCCAGCGGCACGAGAGGGCTCACTCCGGGGAGAGGCCAGGTCTGCCTGGTATGGGCGACCGGAGCTTTCGCGGGCAGACTCCCACCATCAAGCGTGAGTCTGGCCCCCGGGGAGGGGAGCCGTGTTGGCCCCACGGCCAAGGGAACGGGGTCGGGTCACCGCCGCACGCCTTCAAGGAGGAGAGGCCATTCCCGGGGGCCAGCGTCCCGGTGGGGGCGCCGGAGCATCGGCCTGCTCCTGCCCAGGACAAGCTCTACCCCTGCAGCCTGTGCGAGAAAAGCTTCAGGTGGCCGTCGACCCTCAGCAAGCACCAGAGCAGCCACGCGGCCAAGAAGCTGCACCCCTGCCCGCTGTGCCCCCAGAGCTTCAGGAGCCCCCTGGCCTTGAAGAGGCACCAGCCGAGCCACACGGAGGAGAAGCCCTTCTCCTGCAGCCTCTGCCACAAACAGTTCCGCCGGCGCTCCTACCTCAGCGTCCACCGGCGCGTGCACCTGGAGAACGGCCCCTACCAGTGCGCCCTGTGCGAGAAACATTTCGTCTTCAAGTGCGACTTCGTCAAGCATTACGGCTTCCACACGGGCGAGCGGCCCTACCCCTGCAGCCGCTGCGCCCGCAGCTTCCGCAAGCAGTCGCACCTCACCGAGCACCTCCGCATCCACACCGGCGAGAAGCCTTTCTCCTGCAAACTGTGCGACAAGCGCTTCGGCCGCCGCTCCACGCTGACCAAGCACCAGCAGATCCACGGCCGGCGTGCGCCCCTCCGCTGCGCCGACTGCCGGAAAACCTTCGCCGTGGAGTCGGTGTTTCTCATGCACCAGAAAATGCACGGCAGGGCGGCCGCGCCCAGCGTGTGACTCTGCTTCCAGACGCACGGCACACCTGCATGGGCCGCAGCATCTGGGCAGCCGATGATCTGTAGCCAGCTGCTGCATGGGCCAGCGAGTTACTCCAAAGGTCAGCTTTGCTGACTGCCAAAGTGGAGAAGGGGTCTAGTCAATTGCCAGGTGCCTCCCCCTTAAAAACGGCACTAGGGTTATTTTCATGACTGCAGTGGACAAAGGATCCGCATGGAAAACTTTGCTTGGATCATACAGCGGGCTGGAGGATACGCAAGACATAAGAGAAATTATTGAAATATGAGCTATTCATTATGCCTCTGGGTGAGTCCCCAGCAGTGGGGATTGAACCTGGGATATCTGGATATCAACACATGAGCCTCTCTCCTGCTTGGGCTAAAAGACTCAGCTGTTTAAAGCTAAGAACATAAGAACAGCCCTGCTGGGTCAGACCAATGGTCCATCTAGCCCAGTGTCCCGTCTTCCGACAGTGGCCAATGCCAGGTGCCCCAGAGGGAATGAACAGAACAGGGCAATTATTGAGTGATCCGTCCCCTGTCGTCCACTCCCAGCTTCGGGCAAACAGAGGCTAGGGACACTCAGAGCCTGGAGCTGCATCCCTGACTAATCTGGGCTAATAGCCATTGATGGACTTATCCTCCATCAACTTACCTAGTTCTTTTTTTTAATCCTGTTACAAGTTTGGGCTTCACAACAGCCTCAGGAAAAGAGCTCCCCAGGTTGACTGTGCGTTGTGTGAGGAAGTACGTCCTGATATTTGTTTTAAACCTGCTGCCTATTAATTTCATTGGGTGACCCCTGGTTCTTGTGTTATGGAAAGGAGTAAATAACACTTCCTTATTCACTTTCTCCCCACCTGTCAGGATTTTATAGATATCTATCATATGCCCTCTTAGTCATCTCCTTTCCAAACTGAAAAGTCCCTGTCTTTTTAATCTCTCCTTATATGGAAGCTGTTCCAGACCCCTAATCAGTTTTGTTTCCCTTCTCTGTATCTTTTCCAATTCTAATCCATCGTTTTTGAGATGAGGTGACCAGATCTGCACACAATATTTAAGGTGTGAGCGTACCATGGATTTACATAGAGGCTGTTTGATATTTTCTCTTGTTATCTCTTCCTTTCCTATTGCCACTCTGTTCATTTTTCTGAGTGCCGCTGCTCATTGAGCAGAGGTTTTCAGAGAGCTATCCATGATGACTCCAAGATCTTTCTTCATACATCATTTTTTATGTCAGTTGGGATTATGTTTTCCCATGTGCATTACTTTGCATTTTATCAGCATTAAATTTCATCTGCCATTTTGTTGCTCAATCACCCAGTTTTGAGATCCCTCTGTAACTCTTCGCAAACTGCTTTGGACTTAACTATCTCGAGTAATTTTGTATTGTTTGCAAATTTTGCCACCTCACTGTTTACCTCTTTTTCTAGATCACTTATGAATATGTCAGACAGCCCTGGTCCCACTACAGACCCCTGCGGGTCACCACTATTTTCCTCTCGCCATTGTGAAAACCAACCATTTATACCTACCCTTTGGTTTCTGTCTTTTAACCAGTTACTGATCCATGAGAGGCCCTTCCCTCTTATTCCATGACTGCTTACGAGTCTTTGGTAAGGGACCTTGTCAAAAGCTTTCTGAAAATCTAAGTACGCTATATCCAATGGATTACCCTTGTCCACATGTTTGGTGACCCCGCTCAAAGAATTCCAGTAGATTGGTGAGGCGTGAGCTCCCTTTACAAAAGCAATTTTGACTCTTCCCCAACAAACTGTGTTCACCTATGTGTCTGTAGTTTCAACCAATTTGCCTGGTACTGAAGTCAGGCTTACTGGCCTGTAATTTCCGGGATCACCTCGGGAGCTTTTTAAAAAAATTGTTGAAACGTCCACATGTACAGCCGCGTGAAGAGTACAGGTACTTTGCCTGTTGCTGCACGCTGCAGGAAAGGCTCTGGTAGGGGGAGGCGACGGGACGCTACACTGTTAAAAGTAGCAGTGTAGACGTGGGGGGTGCTGCTTGGGCGTGCAGAGAGCTGTGTCGGGTGAATATGCCCTAGAGTTCAGGTGCATAGGGCATGCTACTCACCTAAACCGTGTCTTACCGTCTACACTGCTGGTTATGCCTGTGCTAGGGGGTGTGCAGCATTTGGACTCTACCTGCTGCCAAAAGCGTAGAAGTCGCCTTAGCCAACGCTGTGGCAGGCTCATCAACCGCTATCTGTGGCCTAGCCACCACTAGAGGGGGACAGAGCACCGCTGTGAGTGGTTGCAGCTTACATATTAAAGAGTGTTTTCTCACCTGGGGCTCCATCAGTTCTCATGTGCTAAGCTTGGTCACGCCAGGTCAGTGCTTGGACGGGGGACCGTCTGCTGAAGGCAGGATGGGAATTCGAAAGGTGACTCTTCCACGTGAGTTGGTGCTGAACCCAGGGCCCAGCATGGTGCGAAGGGACACAGTGCTTCTGGAGGTGCTGACGTTTGGACGAGATGTAAGACTGGGGTCCACCACTTGTCCTCATTAAAGATCTCCTGAAGTGTGTCCAAAGTGCTATCCTGGCCCCATCCCATCTCTGGTATCAGCATTCAGCCAACCTGGAAATCTGTCCCCACACTTTCAGTCGGGTGGTATATTCTTCCTGCTGTGCCGTGTTACTGCGTGTAGTTAAACCGTTGCCATGTTCAACCCCAGAGGCAGCTGCATATCAGTGGTAGAGTCAAGGATTAATTTCCAGTGTATATAGTTGAAGACTGCAAAGAACGAGATGTGCAAGATATTACCACTAATATCTAGCTCAGGCCTCCCATAAGAGACATGTGCCCACAGGGTGGGGGAAAGAGTTCTTGTAAATGTAGCCTGGTATCGGAGCACAGTCGACTGGGTAGTCCTGGTGGTGAACAGGTGTGTGGAATGCAGCATCCAGCCTCCGCAATACAGACCTCCTCTTGCTTCCGGCTCGGCCTCCTACTTAAAAGACTGATGGTTTTTACCGTAGGTAACAAGGCTGAGAACCAATTGCACTGATTAGTCAGTAACAATTCCAGTTCTATCACCGTAACCCGATGCTCAATTTCTTGCACTCAATGGCTTAGCTGTAAATGGACAATAAAAAGGTTTATTACAAGTGCCGTGGCTGGTTATTATCTTGGAATAGGACCTGAGTTCAGGTCAACTGTTGGTCTTTTATTTAAATGTTCTGATGGTGGAATATGTCTGGGCCAAATCCCAATGGACCTTGGCAGGAAGCTGGGGGAAAGAATCCTTCCCATGCACGGCTTCCTCCGTTCTCCTGGGAGGCAGGGGAGGATTTCAGCCACCTTCGTCAATAAGAGGGTGCCTGGAGCATTAGGCCAAAAGCACACAACTTGTTTGTCATGTCTCGTCCAGCGTTAGCGAGATGCCAGGAGTTCTCCTGGAGCAGGAGAGGCAGGGAGCTGTACAGGGTTGGGTGCCAGCCTGGGAGCTCGGGCCAGTTCTGCCATTGACTTACTGGGTCAGCTGCTCAAACTTTGCAGGCATCTAAAAAGTTTGGCACCGTTCCTTGCTATTGTCCTGTTGGATGGGTGGCAACACCCAGAGCGCGCAATGCCCTTGCCTGCCAGGCAAACGCAGGCTCTGCCTGGGGCCCGAGAAAGGGTGACCTGGCTTGCAGAAGGGATGGGCTCTCAGAGCTCCTACGTACGTTGGTGGCGAACTGGGAGTGTCCAGCCCCGCTGAAAAATCCGCCCATTCCTAGGGGACTCACTTCAAGCACCTGCATGTGGCCAGTGCTCCTTGGCTCTTATGAGCTGTGGCTTACACACATCATCTAGCCTTAGCGTTTGGGCATGTCCGCCATCTGCCTGCCCCCTGCCCTCTGTGTCTTGCTGGTGCTGACGTACGTGGACGAGGATTCCAGCTCTGCTCTCTTCAGAGCCGTACGGAGGGGACTGACATCCTCACTCCATGCCATGATGCTGCAGTGACTGCATCCCTTCGTCCTCCGTTGCCCACACCAGGCGTGTGCTGGATAGGCGCAGTGGTGCACTCAGGGCTGAGATGCTGTAACGCACAATGTGGTTTGTTACCAGCTAGCTTTTCCTGTAACAGCAATAAGTTTGGAACATAGTATCTTAGCACCAGTAACCTGATGGTGCTCTGAGCCCTTTAGAAATAGGAATCCTCCCCCCCCGGCCCTTTTTCCGGAGGAGTACAGAGAGGTGCAGTGACTTGTGTGAGGGAATCCATGGCAGAGCTGGGTCTAGAGCCCCCCTCGGATTTATCTATTGGGCACGATTCACAGTGATCTCTAAGTATTTGCATCTCCTGCCTTCCCAGCCTGTACATTAGCTACACGGGGGTCCCTCCCATAGGTTGATCCATGTAGCCCCCACCACTCCACCTGGAGTCAGACTGCTGGGAGAAGGAGCCCTTGGTAAGTTCTTCAAGGGGCTCTCCAAATCTGGGCCTCAGAGCCAGGTTGCGCCTGCAATGTGCCCTGGACTGGCCTCTGGCTGTGGTCCTGTCTCAACAGTACTCTTGAGTGTGTGCTGGCGGTCAGGCACCCCGGCCTTTCCCAGCTAGGATACAGCTCCAGCCCCAGCCCGGGCCCTGATCTGCTTGTACAGCCAGCTTCCCACAGCCCTCCCCTGGCTGCTTGGGCCAGCGCTGGACTGGGACCGGTGGACATTGCTGCTGCCCATGCAGGGCTCTCACTGTGGGGGTGTCAGGCTGCCTGTAGCTGAAGAGCCAGGCCTGCCCTGAGCCCTCTCCTCTTGGCTCCTGTCATATGCCCAGCTCAGGGCCTTCACTTACCCTCCCTCCCTGGCCCATGCCTGGCTGGTCCCTGCAGCCCTCCTCCCAGCTTGTGCAAGGACCCTATTGCTTGCCCCGCAGGGGAGGAGTGGCTGTTATAGCATTACTGCAAGCCATGGGTCCCTGGTGGTTGATAGGAGAATTCAGGGACACTCTGAACCCTAGCAATCGTCTTAAGTCGGCCCCTTCTCCCCTATGTATTTATTTGCTATTGCCACCCCCAAGGGTGCTACCCCTGCCTTGCCAGTTGGGATCATTTAGCAAGTATCAGTAGGGGCCTGAACTGGTCGTTCTGGCATCCGCCACCCACGGAGCTGCTCTGAGCACGGCTCAAGGATTGTGACCAGAGCGTGACTGAACCAGCCACTGGCCGAGACAGTGGTGGAGCAGGCCTCTCCGGCTGGGACCATCTACTCACGCTCCATCCACAGTCCCAGTGGAGGTGGACGGTTCTCATCAAGTGACCAACAGTGAAATATTTAATGCTAATGATGTTAAAATTGTCATCATTTGGGTTCAGACTCAACACCTCCTTGAGATGAATGGGGTACTTTACACCTTGCTTTTGGGCCTAGTCCTAAATAACAGAGGCCATGAATTGCAACCCAGAAAGAGGCTCCACTCCAAGAAATATTAAAATCGCACTGTAATAGGGATGCACCTGGCTTTTACAGCTCCCTACAGGAAACCCTGTGGTTCTACTATATCCTGCCCCAGGAGAAGAGCAGCGAAGGTGGGTCATCCAGGCCTGCCTAGGGAGGCCTCAGGGAAGCAGCCAATCAGAGCCCAGCTGGCTCAGATAAAAGGATCTGCAGGGGCTCAGCAGTCAGTTCCTGGTGGGGACCAGATGGGGGAGGCAGGGTGCCCCTCTCCAGCTGCAGAAGCTTGAGGGACTACCAGAGTTAGGTTCCAGCAGCATTTGCTGAAGCTGGAGAGAGAGGCCCTGAGAACTTTTAACCCTGAGGTAAAGGGTGTTGATAAGAGGGCCGCAGGAAAGGCCCACGGAAAGAGCAGCAAAGACTTGCAATTGGGCAGCATGTGGCCTGAGGTGGAACCTGGAGCAGGGGGCGTCTCAGCTTCCCCCACCGACAAAGTGGTGTAAACCTGGGAGCCTGAATGAAGGGCTGAATTTAAAGGGCCCAGAGCTGGGGCTGAAAACTCTGGGGAGGGCAGACAGTTCCACTGGACTTTGGAAGGGGTTTATTGTGACTGTGTGAGCCAGCCAGAGGGCTGAGCCCCTGAAGACCCGCCAAGCCTGGTCAACAACCTACAGGGGGGTGCCAGAAGCGGGAAAAGGACTGCGGTACCACACCCAGCCACCAGGAGGCACTCAAGAGGTGAATGTCCCCCATTACAAGCACATTCAGTGTGGGGATGGTGGAAGTTGATCCCAGTGATAAGAGGGCTGCTCTGACTCAACACACTCAGCTTATAACTAACTAGCTGCCCGTAGCTAGACGGGCTCTCTGCTGCCCTTCAGACTCTGCTTCAGGGAAGTGAGGCAGAGTGCAATTTAACCACTTAGCATGGAAAGGAAGTTAAGACCTGATTCTACATCCATTGGACATCACTGGGCAGCTTTCCATGGGATCAGGCTGTCTCTGGACAGAACTTAAGTACATTTTCAATACAGCTAGAGTAGGGATGGCCAGCTACTCTGGAAGGGGGGAAACACTGGTACAAATGGGTTAAATAATGCATTCTACCTTGGGTCCGCATTGGAAGTTCATGGGAATTCTGCCAGAACATCACATTATGGGTTGAGGCTGCAGTTAATTTTGTAGTAAGTCCTTTGCTTTGCTGACCCAGGGTCACTACAGATTCACACCTATGGGAATGCTGCTGTGGTGAACACTTATTTCCCTGCCTCCAATGAAATGGTGGGAGGAAAACGGGTCACTGCCGTTTCACTTCCTCCTATGGAGTTGGGTTCAAAAACACAGCCTCTATATTTGGCTTTTTAAAGAGTTTATTTAAACTCACTCCTTCAAGTGGGCTTAGAATCCAGCTGCGTATATTTAAACACACCTGTGTAACCTTCAGGCTAAGGTCTGTACGCTCACACAGTCACATAACCTTCCTTGTCTTTGTTCCCCTCTCCTGTGACTCTTCCTGCTGTCAGATTAGCCAGTTGGGGTCAGGACTCAGTATCCACAGACTTGCACCTGCTCCTTTATTATTTAGTGTCATACATTGGTTCAAAATGCATCAACACTTCTCCTTTGTAAGAGAGTAACAAGCACTCGAGATGGGACTGGGGGCAGAGTACAGCTTGCATTTGCCTGTCCATCTTCAGTGTCCTGCCCTTCATGACTTCAGTAGGTTTGGGAGCACCAATGGGGTGGTTCCCGCTAAGAGCCCTGGGGTTGTAAGCCCTGCTTTCCTCCCAGCATCTGCCTGAGCGGCCTGGGCTCATACGTAGGAATCGCCACCTCTTGGACTCTCGTTATCACTGATAGTTACTCAAAACTCATTTTAAACCAATTATCTAGGAAATCAAACACGTTCAGTTTATTACCGATGAACGTAACAAAGTCACACATTATCCAAAGTCATGTACAAGCATGGCCACGGAGGCACAGCCCAAGGCCAGGCAGGCAGAGCCAGGATTAGGATGCAGGACTTCCAATCCTATGCTCACCCAAAGGACCTATTTTTAGTGGCCAGGATAGGGCTGGCTCCAGCCCCCAAGGCCATGCATGAGCAGTCCTGTCCGGTCTCTAGAAAATGACATGCAAGTGGGCAATAGGTCACTTACCCTCCATTCTTTCCATAGAGTCTTTACACAGGGGAACAGTGGTAAACCACAAAGTAGCCTACAGCTCCTAGCTAGAAGAGAATGGACATGTGCAAACCTGAAACCATGGGGGCCATACACAAACTGTACATATAAAACAAATCTGTGATGAGAATTCTAACAAGACACCAGCTGCAGGATATGAGAGACGCCCCTGCTGTACACAAGGGGGTAGGGGGGGCGCGGAGGAATCTAGCTATCAAAAGTTTCTAGTCAGTTTCCAGTTTAGCCGAGTCTGCCACATAGGCTCAGGTCTCCCTCCCAGTGGCTCCCTCCCAGCTCCAAGGGTGAGCGATCTCTGGCAGTGAATGTTCCTCCAGCACTCAGGTGGTTCCGTAGCTTTGGCTGCTATATGATAAATACAGACATGGAGACCGAACCTGCAAAAACTAAGGATGTGACTGGTCCCATGGAAGTCACATGCTTAAAGTTAATCACGCATGTAAGTGCTTTCCAGATCAGGGCACGGTGAGTGTGTTAACTCGCTGTATTGTATTTGCTTCGCTTGTTGGAAGATATGTGGCAGGCTGGAACCTATGTCTGCATTAAGGAACCCAGGCTTCAGTCTTTGGGGAAGCCTCCAGGTGATCTGGCTCCACTCCATGCGCCCTCTGATGGTCTTTCAGCAACTGCTTATATCGGAAGCTTCTCCCGCATTCGCTGCACTGGAGAGGCCTCCCTCCAGCGTGGATCCGCTGGTGTTTCAGGAGATGTTCTTTCCGGATGAAGCTCTTCCCACAGTCACTGCACTGATGGGGCCGCTCCCCCGTGTGAACGCGCAGGTGCTGGAGGAGATGGTACTTCTGGCTGTAGCTTTTGTCACACTTGGTGCATTTGTAAGGCCTCTCCCCCGTGTGGACTCTCCGGTGGCAGGTGAGCTCTGACTGGCACTTGAAGCTCTTCCCGCAGTCACTGCATTCGTAGAGCTTCTCCCTGCCATGGTTTCTTTGGTGCTTTACTCCGCTCTCCACGAGCCAGATGCTTTGTCCACACGTGGCACACGGATGGCGTCCGTCAGCACGGCTCTGCTGGTGGCTTAGGAGGTCCTGCTTCCCCGAGACGCTCTTCCCACAGGGGATGCACCGCTCCGATCCCTCGTCCAGGTGGACATGCTGGCGATTCCGCAGGCGGTATTTCTCGGCATAGCTTTTGCCGCACTTGTTGCACTGATGGGGCTGCTGCCCCGTGTGAATCAGCTGGCGCCGGAGGAGGCTGGAGAGGTAGCTATAGTTCTTGCCGCACCGTGCGCACGGGTAGGGCTGCTCACTGCCATGGCTCGTCTGGCGCCTTACGAAGCTCACCTTGGGGCGGAAGCTCTTCCCGCACTGGGCGCTGCTGTAGGGGTTTTCACCGGTGTGGATCCTGTAGTGCCTGGCCAGCTTGGATTTCTCACCGACGCCTTTCCCACACTCTGTGCATTTATAAGGCCACTCCCCTGTGTGCATCTGCTGATGCGAGACAAGCACGAACTTTTGACTGAAGCTCTTCCCGCAGGTTGCGCACTGGAAGGGCCTCTCCCCGGTGGGCAACCGCTGGCGGCTCTGGAGGTGCTCCTTGCGGCTGTAGCTTTTGTTGCACTGGTCGCATTTATACGGCCGCTCTCCCCTGTGGATCATCTGGTGCCGCATGAGCGCCGAGTGGCACTTGAAGCTCTTCTGGCGTTCGCTACATGGATAGGGCCGCTCCTTGGTGTGGCATCTCTGGTGCTTCACAAAGCTGATCTTGAGCCTAAAGCTCTTCCCACAGTCAGCACAGGTGTAGGGCCTCTCACCCGTGTGGAGTCTCTCGTGCGACAGGAGAATGTCCTTTTGAGTGAAGTTCCTCCCACATTGGGCACACGCACAGGGGGCTATTCCTGCATCGCCCCTGAGCTGGGCAGCAACAGGTTTGAGTTCTCTTTCATGCTGAGTAAGTTCCCCCAGGGTGTTGCCTGGAGAGCTGACCGAAGTGCAAGGACTCTCAACGGCTGCTTCCCGTTCAGCATCCTGGAAAGCTCCCTCCTCTGCTCGTCCTGGCAACGGCCCAGGTAGCTCCAGGTTGGTAGGGCCTTCTTCAGGGCGTTGCTCCTCTGTTTTGATCATGAGCTCAGCATCTGCTGGCACAAAAGAGAGAATCAGGACATTGATGTCACCTGGCTCGGATGAAGGACGTCTCCAATACATAATGCAGAAAGGGCTGGCAGCAGCGTTAGTCTAGAAGGGAAAAGGTAGATGAAAGGACAACTTTTATTAGAGCAAAAACCACAGTGTATAACACACAAGCTTGGTGGCCAAACCGTTTCCTCTCTGGGGCTTGTCATCTGGTACCTGCACAGGCTCCACCTACAGGACCTCTGCTCCCCTATCTCCTTCCTGTCTGACAGACACTCCTGCTGGCTTACTCACCTTTGCCCTCCCACACATATGCCACAGGATGTCGGAGCACCCAGAATGCTTTGCAGCAGACTGGCCTTCCTGCTGGAGCGTAGTGCGAGACACACAGGAAAGGCAGGGCAAGCACGGCAGTGGGAAATCAGAGGTTTCAAAGTTGGAGTGAGGAATGGGATTTATCTACAATATTCTCGTCCATTGCCAGGGGAACACACTTCAGGGTTTGGAAATCTGTACACAATCAATGGTTTTAATCGGCTTGAGTTTGGGATGGCTACACAACTCAGGAGTCACATAGGTCATCCCAAACAAGGGCCAGGTAAGCCTTTCGACAGGACTGCACCAACATGCATTCTGCATATGCCACAGGTTACAGAACTAACTAACCAATGCCTTTTGCTGGGATTCTTTTTGTATCCCTCTGCTTTTGAAGCTAGTCTCCCTTCGCTACCATGATTCTAAATCTTTCAGATGAAGATGGAGTCATCAACAATTCTAACAGGGGCCTAAAATAGCTTTTCTATATTTGTTTCTATGTTTATTCTCAGGACTTTGCAGGGCCAGAAGCAAGTGCTGTGCATCCTGTTGGGAAGCTGGGGATTTCCCCCTTCAGGTGAAATAAGCTTCCCCTTTCTAGTCCTGCAGAGTTGTAATACATTGGGCCTGAAGCCAGTCAGTTCTGAATCAGTGACTATCTGAGCCTTGGGCAGATGAGCAGGCTTTGATTTGAAGCTGCTCAGAGGTTGAACACTGCATGTTCCAGGTGAGATAGATAAATGGGCAGAGGGCAGGCGTGGTGCAAGATAAATGAAGTTTGTCACAAGGTTCTAGAATTCATCACATGCACACAATTAATTTGTATAAGAGGATAAGAATGACTGAGAGCAGATTACAGGACGAAAACCAGAACTACTATCTAAATTGCATCAAAGCAGTGTAACATCAGACTGTTAAGAAGGCGCCCCTGTCCTAACAGGACCCGTCATCACCAGATAAAGAAACAGATCTTAAAATCTTTAAAGAAAATTTTGTTTGACATCATTTTGTCTGGCAAGGAATCACTTAACAGTTGTGATTGTGAAATCTGTACTTCCATTGTTTTGTCTTTATGGTCCCCACTTCTCTACTGTTTATCTGTATAGTCTTTGTCTGGTTTTTTGATTGTTTCTGTCTGCGGCATAACTAATTTTGCAAGATTTAAATCAACTAAAGTGGTGGGATCTGACTGGGTAAAGAATTGTTTTGTAATGGGCTGTGATTGGTGAAAAACACTGTTTGGTAGTTGCATCCGATGAAGTGAGCTGTAGCTCACGAAAGCTTATGCTCAAATAAATTTGTTAGTCTCTAAGGTGCCACAAGTACTCCTTTTCTTTTCGTGAATACAGACTAACACGGCTGCTACTCTGAAAACTGTTTGGTAGACTTTCGTTTAAAATGATTGATTGGTTAAGGTAGAGCTAAGCAGGACTCAAGTTTAACAAACTGGGGTCCAAAAGGAAGTTTTTTGGAACCTAACTTCAGGACACAACCCCAGATCAGAATTGCTGGACCTCAACATTCAAGTTGCAATGGGGGAGGTTTAGATTGGATATTAGGAAAAACTTTTTCACTAAGAGGGTGGTGAAACACTGGAATGCGTTACCTAGGGAGGTGGTAGAATCTCCTTCCTTAGAGGTTTTTAAGGTCAGGCTTGACAAAGCCCTGGCTGGGATGATTTAACTGGGACTTGGTCCTGCTTTGAGCAGGGGGTTGGACTAGATGACCTTCTGGGGTCCCTTCCAACCCTGATATTCTATGATTCTATGAACACCCTGCCAATCACACTACACGGGAAGCTGGAGCCCCTGCCGATCTAATCTTGACTGGCCACCAGGAAAAGTTTGTCTGCCTTATTGGGAGTAGTGAGCAATGTATGCTTAGTGTGTGTATTCTGTTTGGTAACTGTTAATAACTAGAAGTTAAGGATAATACTGTGTACGGCTCTTTCATTGGTAAAAGGCCCCGCAAACTTGAGCCCTAGAAACTGGGTAAGGGTAGGTGCCTAAATTAACTGGGTTAGGCTTGAGTCCACGGAAGGGTAAAGGTGGGAGCCCTAGAGTGTGTGGGTAACAGGAGGGTAGCTAACGTGACGCCAATTTTTTAAAAAGGCTCCAGAGGCAATCCTGGCAATTACAGGTCGTTAAGCCTAACTTCAGTGCCAGGCAAACTGGTTGAAACTATAGTAAAGAACAGAATGATCAGACACTACGATGCACACAATGTGTGGCAGAAGAGTCAACACAGCCTTTGTAAAACGAATTCATGCCTCACCAATTTTCTAGAGTTCTTTGAGAGGGTCAACAAACATGTGGACAAGGGGGACTTTCAGAGACCTTTTGACAAGGTCCCTCACCAAACGCTCTTAAACAAACTAAACAGTCATGGGATAAGAGGGAAGGTCCTCTCATGGCTCAGTAACTGGTTAAAAGACAGGAAATAAAGGGTACAAATAAACAGTCAATTTTCACAGTGAAGAGCGGTAACTAGCAGAGTCCCCCAAGGATCTGTACTGGGACCAGGGCTGTTCAACATATTCATAAATGGTCTGGAAAAAAGGATAAACAGTGAGGTGGCAAAGATTGCAGACGACACAAAACTACTCAAGATAGTTAAGTCCAAAGCAGAATGTGAAGAGTGTAAGGGACCTCACAATACTGGGTGACTGGGCAACAAAATGGCAGATGAAATTCAATGTCGATAAATGCAAAGTAATGCATATTGGAAAACATAATCTGACCCAATTACACATACAAAATGATGAGATCTAAATAGGCTGTTACCCCTCAAGAAAGAGATCTTGGAGTCATCATGGATAGTTCTCTGAACACATCTGCTCAATGTGCAGCAGCAGTCAAAAAAGCGAACAGACTGTTAGAAATTCATTAGGAAAGCGATAGAAAGTATGACAGAAAATATCCTATTGCCTCTATATAAATCCATGGTACGCCCACATCTTGAATACGGAAAGCAATTCTGGTCACCCCATCTCAAACAAGGTATCAGAGTTGGGAAGAGCAACAAAAATTATTCGGGGTGTGGAACAACTTCCATATGAGAAGAGATTAAAAAGATCAGACTTTGATCTTAGAAAAGAGCTGGCTAAAGGGGGATATGACAGAGGTCTATAAAATCCTGACTGGAGTGGAGAAAGTGAATAAGGAAGCGCTGTTTACCCCTTCACATAACACAAGAATTAGGTCACCTGATGAAATTAATCGGCAGCAGGTTTAACACAAACATAAGGAAGTACTTCCTCGCACAATGCATGCTCAATTTCTGGAACTTGTTTCCAGGTGATGTTGTGAAGACCAAAAGTATAATTGGGTTAAAAAAATAAATTAGAGAAGTTGATGAAGGATAGGTCTGTCAATGGCTGTTAGCCGAGATGGTCAGGGACACAACGTTGGGCTCTGAGTGTCCCTAAACCTCCAACTGTTAGATGCTGGGACTGGACGACAGGATAGATCACTCCAACTGCCCTGTTTTGTTCACTCCCTCTGAAGCATCTGGCAGTGGCCACTCTCAGAAGACAGGACACTGGGCTAGATGGAACCAGCATGCCCATTCTTACGCACCGACAAAGGCTAGTTACAAAGTTATGACAGATGTACAAAACAATGGAATTATAGGAGCTCAGGAAGGTTTGATCGGATTTCCACCGCTGTCTATTTCAGGATGGTACACACAAACGCTCCCCTCACCACATCCCCGGCCAGTTTTAGGACACCAGAGCCAAAAGACTCTGCCAGGTCTAGAAGTTGCAGGACAGAGAAGACGGGGCTATTGTCCTTGACCCAGAGGGGACAAGTGAGACAAAGCCAATCTCTGCCCGGGGCGTGGGGGGGAGGAGTGCGAAAGGGGTCAGAGACCAGGTAACTTTGGAACCTCCCCCCCCCCCTTCTTCGCCACCTCAGGGCCGAGCCCGCAGCTGGCAGGGCTCTGAAACCCTGTGAAACCGCCGCGGGCGAAGCAAGCCCCCCGGGTGCTGCCTGGCTGGGAGAGCCCGAAGCAGGCCTTGCCCCAGGCCGGAGCCGCGGCCACTCGCCTTCCCAGCAGACTTTAGCCCCGGGGCCCCGGACGCCAGCCGGCCCCGAGAGGGGGCGCAGAGAACGCGCCGCACCGCGCTGCCGGGGCCCGGGCCGGGCGGGGAGAAGCTCCCGGGCCCCGAGGCTCCCCCGCCCGCCGGGCCCTCACCTGGGCAGCGGCCCGCTCGGCCATGGCCCCCCCGGGCGGGGCTGCTCCCGCGGGCCCGGCCCGGCCGAGCCCCGCCCCGCTCCCACTGCGGGCTGGGCAGAGTCCCGGCGCCGCCTCGCCACGGGCCGGCCCCGCTGCCGGGCGGAGCAGAGCGAGCGCGGCCCGGAGGGAGGGAGCAGCGGCCTGGCTGCCGGGAGGGGCCGCGCACCCCGCCGTTCCCGCAGGATTTGAACCCGGGGCCGCCCTGCGGAGCGGGCAGCTGTTCGCACGAGCCCCTGGGGGCGCCGAGCAGCGCCGGGGCGGGTCTCCGGGGGTCTCTCTTGGGAACGTGCATCCTCCTCTGGGGCGGGATGGAAGCGGGCGGGCGATTA
Source organism: Chelonia mydas (assembly GCF_015237465.2). NCBI lineage: Eukaryota > Metazoa > Chordata > Testudines > Cheloniidae > Chelonia > Chelonia mydas. The sequence continues at coordinate 259,426,745 of NC_057850.1, forward strand.
GCCCAGCCCTGGGCTGACAGCCCTGGAGGTCCGTCCCCGCCCTGCCTTCCACATCCACAGCCCGTTTTGCATCTGCCCAGTTCCACACCCACGGTGCCCGCTCCTGGGGGGCCAGGCCCACCCCGCTCCTGTCTGACGCCAGCCCTGGGCCCTCGCCGATGACCGGCTCCCATGCAGGGTCCCTCCCTCTGCAGGGAGCGCAGGCCTGTCTTTATGCTTAGCTGCTGCGGGAATTAAAGGGGGACCTGCACATCCCGTGCACCCGGCTCCCAGTGACAGATGCCGCCCCCCCCACAGCTGTGACTGCCTCTAAGGCATAAAAATACAACAGCAATTACCCCCTCCCCGCAGCACTGCTGTTGGGACCTGCAGGGGTTGAAGCCCTGGCTCCAAAATACTGTGGAATTGTTTCGTACAAGTGAAGCTTCACAAGGCCCCTGCATGGAGGCAGGCAGGATGTAGGGGGTGAGAATGGGAATGAGTATTTTGGGGTGAGCTCTTATCCTTGTCCACACCTGTCGCACCACCACACCTCTCCCTACGCACACCAGCCACACAACCTGTTCAGACAGGAGCCCAGTGCGGAGCCATCTTACAGCCCCTTTCCTCCCACATAATGATGGCCAGCATTTGGGCCTACCTCACTACTGGTTCCATAATTCATTTGGGCTGTAGGTCCAGGAGAAAAAAACCCTAGCTGTACTTTGTGAATAGATTAATTTTGTCCCTTTAATTTCCCCTGCTGCTCTAATCATCTCTGGCAGCAGCCCCCACTGCCAATGACAGTACATGGTTTGCAGGTGAGCCTGATGCAAATAGTCATACAGTTAAAAGCTAGACGGGACTAGCAGATCTAGTCCGACCTTCTGTATATTACAGGCCACCCGTCTACTGGTGAAGAGCACTAATTCCAGTTGATACAGGGCAGTGGAAATGTAAAGCACTAAAGAAGGGGCATTAGGGCACCACCCTCCGTTATCGAGCTTTCAGACTCTTTTGTAAATGATCTCCATGCTCTTTAAAAAGTGTGTGTCCGTTCTGAAAAGCAACTCTCAAAATTGGCATTGTAGGGGCTTGTTTACTGTCATTCAATTATTTCTCTGTAACATAAGCACATTTAATAAGTAAAATTTGTTTTTCCCAGCCCTGCAATCTCAGACTGGATTTATCTGAATCAGGCTAGGTTCTGTCTTATATAGCCCCGAATTAAGCCCTCAACAGCCATGAAACCTCATTGCTTTCAATGGGTTTACATAGGTGTAACTGCATAGGATGTAGTAACAATGATGCACATGAAGGAATAGACTCCAGCTCCTTCTCTTAATTGTGTTGGCTCTGCAGACTTAAACAGGCTAAGCAGAAGAAAAACTTAGTTTTGTTAATGAAGTCAGGAGCTAAGGCTCTCAAGACACATAGGAGCAGAGCTTTTGAGTAAGAAGTTGCTATTTTCAATTTCACTTTTCAGGGTAGAATTACACCTTCCACTGTTCTTGCTGCACCAGTTTAACCAAACATCCTGATAAACAGTACAAGAAGTTCTGTTCAAAAATAATTTCTAATTCACTTAAAAGGCCTCTTTCCACACTGGTGAGCTAAAGTATATTTATACTTTTTCAACTAGAACCATGTTTTAAACTGTGCCAAACGGTTTAAACACTGTTTAAAGCTACAGGCCTTATGCAAGATTGAAACGTTATTTATTTGTATGGCAGTAGCACCTAGGAGTTGCAGTTATGGAGCAGGACTCCATTGTACTAGATGGGGTACAAACAGAGTAAAAGGAATCCCTGCCCCAAAGAGCTTCCAATGTAAGTAAGCATGTTTTTTTCTCTTCCATTTTGCTGCCTGCCATTTACTGACCCAAAGGAAGTCCTTTGACTAACTGCAGCACACTTAAAATGGGAAGGAAGGAGAGGTGATGACAAGAAAGAGGCTGCTAGGAAGAGGATTTTAGCTGCAGGAGAATCTATCCATCTTGGGAAAATGCTCATGCTTCAGATGACCTCCTGTGTTACGTCAGAATGACAAAACCTCTGCTACAACGTGTTAAAACACAGCAGACAGGATAAATCAGGTAACAACATTTATTGGTCCATAAAAGTTAACACACAAGCTTTCATGCCAAAGATGTTAAAATTATTCAAGTGCTGGCAGTTTATACAAAAGCAGAGACTTTACATAAAAGGTTGTATGGATGTGTTCAGTGATTTAAATTAACACAATGGCATTGACTATATATCAGAGTCGCTGGATGATTACACCCAGGCTGCTGAAAGGTATTCTCTGCACCCTCATCTATTTTCTAGAGCAGACTGAGAATAGCAGTAAACAGGAATGGACATACTTACTTGTTCATGTGAGTTGAGGTTTAGAAAAAGGGGGAAAACTGTTGCCATAGTGACCACTGATGGAACAGAACGCCTGAAACTGCAGAGTGAATGGCCAGTTACCCATTACAAGTAATTCCTTTTCACTCAACCTAACTATAATAGGCCAAATCCTGAGAGGCCTGGACAGTGCTCAGAAGCTCTTAAGCCTCAGGTCAATATTCTCCTGAAACTAAGACCTGAGTCCAGTATATACTATAATCTTTACAAAGATGTTTTTGACCTGAATGCACTGCAGTAGCTTCATGTTAAGTCCACAGGGGCATGCACTTCTCTGATGCGAACACTTATTAGCAGCCAGCTGCAATTAATGTAAATGAAAAACAAAACTGAGTTTTCAGTGCTACTCCCTCACAAATTTTTGTTCTGATTCAGAGATTGAAGACCTGGCTCCTAAGCATGGTGGAAGATATTTATCAGACTTATTTTTGCAGCGATTTTTCCCCCCGGACTTTGGTTCTTTACAGGATAACTAGGAAGCCTAAAAACAGCAGCAAAGCAAAAATTAGAACACCCCCCCCCCCATCCCCCAACAAGCCCCAACTACTATACTAAATGTCACAATTGCAGGGTCTTTTTGGTCCTTGTGCTGAGTTTTCTATATTTTAGCACACTGGCAGCCTGCCCCAAAGCCCACTGAAGCCAATGGAAAAAACTCATTGGCTTCAGGGGAGACTGGATCAGGGCCTTGGTGCATATACAATCAAATTTAGGCCCCAATCCTGCAACTTCCTCCATGTGGGCAGTTGTGTCCGCACAGAGCCTCACTGACTTCAGCAGGGCTTGATGCAGGTGCAGCAGTCTGCTCAGTCTCACGAAGTTAAATGATCAGAACCTTAATTTGGTGCTAGGCTAGCAATAGAGCAAAATTAGTTTACACTTTGCACACGTGACTAAGCCATGTAATAAAGAGCTATGCAGAAGCATACACCCATATTATCCCGTCCATCAATGTTTAAACAAAGGAGAACAAAGTGCCTCAGAAGAATTACATTCCCTACCCGCCAAAGAATTCTTTCCCCCCTGGAATCTGTGTACAAACAGCACCATTTACAGGCTGTAGGGCCACTAATATCCCAGCATGGAGATGTGTTAGCTAATGGAGTGATCACAGTACAACAACATTATTTCAGTTGCATGGCTGGAGAAAAAAATATCTTTAAAACAAAAGTTTTGATAATTTTTTATGTAGTTTTCCCATTTCCCATATGTACAGAAAACCCACTTTGTTTCCAGTCATTAGACTTTTAAATACTGAGGAATTGCAAAAATCTTGTCTTTTTTGAGAGAAAGAAAACCCAACACTTAATAAAATCACATAGTAATAAATGTTTGGTTTATAAATAGTGGTCTTACACTTAATATCGGCAGTGTTATGCACGCAAGCAACACTTGACTATCTTATAAAAACTACATTAACTCTGTAGCGTTTTTTTTAAAATCAGCAAATTCTCAGAAGGGACCACTCAAGTTTTCCAAGACATGGTTCATGTTGATGAGGCTCTTTTGGAAAGTGTTCAATCTGTAAAACGTTGCAGGATCCTAACGGTATTGTTTTTTAAAAACAAGTGGATTATTATTATTTTTTAAAAAGTTCTCACCTGGGTCACATCTAACCTCATGTTCCTGTTTTCCCTAAAATAAAGTCCAAGAACTAAAGAAAAGCATTGACTGCTCAAAATAAAGATTCAATAAATTTTTATACAGTGTGTGTGTGTTTGTGTGTATAACAGATTGACATACACAGCAAGGTAAGCTTTAACTGGAAAGGTCTTCAAACAGGAGTTGGACCAAAACTAAAGTAAAAATCATCTCAATAATGAGTTTGACAGATATAAAGCCAAAGTTCATGCCCTCCCTTCCCCTTTGTAGAATTCACATGAGCACACTGAGCATCCTTTCTTCTCAAGGGCTCATGGATTTAGAAGCTCATGAGTGTGCTCCTCTAAGAGAGGGAAGTTTGAATGTCTGCTTTTACTTACCTTTATAACGCGATAATATCCTCTTCCAATTTGCTGGAGCTGATGTACTTTTATTAGGCAACTATTTACAATCATGCTACCATGTATTTTCTATTTTAACATCAAGGAGCCCAGTTTCTATTTCCTGCAAAAGGCCCTGGGAAATTTCCGGCTGCCTCTGCTCTGCGCTATGAATTCTCAGGTGATCTTTGAGCGACTGTTTATACCTAAAGCTTTTGCCACACTCGGCGCACTGGTAGGGCCGCTCCCCCGTGTGGATCCGCTGATGTTTCAGAAGATGATGCTTCCGAATGAAGCTCTTCCCGCACACCGTACATTGGTAGGGTCTCTCTCCTGTGTGCAGTCGCTGGTGGTTCAGAAGATGCTCCTTCCGCATGAAGCCTTTCCCACAGTCTGTGCATTTATAGGGCCGCTCCCCCGTGTGAATCATCTGATGCCTGATGAGTCCTGAGTGACAATTGAAGTTTAAGCCACATTCAGTGCATTCATAAGGTCTTTCCTTGGCGTGATTTCTCTGGTGAATTATAAGGCTTATCTTCAGACTGAAGCTCTTCCCGCACTCGGCACAGGTGTGCGGCCTCTCACCTGTGTGGATTCGACAGTGGTTTGTTAATTTGGATTGCTCGGTGAAGCCCTTCCCACACTCTGTGCACATGTAGGGCCGCTCTCCCGTGTGGACTCTGTAGTGGTAGGTGAGCCTGGACTGGTGGATGAAGCTCTTCCCGCACTGTGAACACACATAAAGCCTCTCACCTGTGTGGAGCCGGAAGTGGTTGTTCAGATTGGATTGCTGGGCAAACTTTTTCCCGCACTCGGAGCAGGAATAGGGTTTCTCAGCGGTGTGGGTTCTCTGATGTGATATGAAGATGTCTTTCTGGCTGAAGCACCTCCCACACTCACTGCACAAATATGGTCTTTCTCCCAGTTGGCTTCCCTGTTGGGCGGCGACATTTGGAAACTGACCAAACTCTGTTTCACCTTGAATGGATTCCCCCAGACTGTGTGCTGTAGAGGTTGCGTTTGAGATGAGCTGCATGTTTGAATTGGGCTGATTTTCGCAGCTGGTTATTTGGAAAACACATGCTTCTGATCTTCCTGATAAGGTCACAGGCAGTTCCTGGTTCACAGGACCTCTCTCCTGAGGACGCTCCTCATGTTTGACCAAGAACCTATCATCTGCTAGAGGGGGAGCGGGGGGGGGGGAGGAGGGGGAGGAGATAATCCTTACGTTACTTACGCATCAATTTGAAATAAAGAAACCCCTTAAGATTTGGAGATTTCTGATTCACAATGGAATCCCATGAAGTTGGATTTCTCTTCTGCATGTTCTACAAAAATGCTCGGAATGGTCTGTTGAGACAGTGCCAGGTAAGAAAAACTTCACTCTCAATCTGTAGGTACTAGAACAGGGGAGGGCAAACTATAGCCCGTCAAGGCTTTCAATCTGGCCCGCAAGACTGCCAGCCCCGTGGTGCAGCAGGGCTAAGACAGGCTCCCTGCCTTCCCTGGCCCCACGCCACTCCTGGAAGCAGCTGGCACCATGTCCCTGCGGCCCCTGGGGGAGCAGAGGGCTCCGTGCGCTTTCCTTGTTTTCAGGCACAGCCCCTCGCAGCTCCCACTGGGCGGGAACAGAGAAACGTGGCCAATGGGAGTTTCAAGAGTGGTACCCACAGGCGAGGGCAGCGCGCGACAGAGCCGCCTGCCCCACTCCACCCCCAGGAGTCACTGTCGGACATGCTAGCTGCTTCTGGGAGAGGCGCGGGGCCAGGGCAGGCAGGGAGCCTGCCTTAGCCCCACTGCACACCGCTGCCACCCCAGAACTGCTCAAGGTAAGTGGCACTGGGCCAGAGCCCGCACCCCAAACCCCTCCTGCACCCTGCACCCCAACCTCCTCCCCTACCCCGCACTCCTCCTGCACCCCAACCCCCTGCCCTGAGCCCCCTCCTGCACCCCAACCCCTTGCCCTGAGCCCCTTCCTGCACACCGCACCGCCTCCCACACCCTACATTCCCTCCTGCACCACAACCCCCTGCCCTGAGCCCCCAACCCTGTACCTTGAGCCCTCTCCTGCACCCCAACCCCCTACCCTGAGCCCTCTCCTGCATCCCAACCCCTTGCCCTGAGCCCCTTCCTGCACACCGCACCCCATCCCATACCCAACCCCCCTTCCCTATATTCATGGCCCTGCATATAATTTCCCCACCCAGATGTGGCCCTCAGGCCAAAAAGTTTGCCCACCCTGTACTAGGAAGTTATCCATATCCAGCTATTTACAGAGAGTTCTCCATTGGGCTAGCTCCTCACCCCAAACTGGCCTCTAGATTGACTAGTCAAAAATGAAGCTCTAAGAATCATTCTTGCCATGTCCCATCATTTTTCACCAAAATTACAACACAGCTGGCTCTAAACCTTATTTATTGCCTGATCATACAACTGGTGTGGGACAGAAGCCGAGTGAAAATCTTCCCCTTTTTTTCTAGTGCGTTACACCAAGAAGACATTTTGAGCTGAGTTATTTTGTGATGAGTTTCACTTCTAAGAAAAGTCTAAATCCAAAGCTTTGGAACTAAGAAGGGGCAATACATGCGTCTAGATCTGTATTCAGTCACACCAAGATAAAAGGGGACACTCTCTCTGATTTCCTAGTGCTTTTCAAAATACAAGATCATTCCCTGTGATGTTTCCAAAGATAAATTTCTACCTAGAAATCAGAGTCACAGAAGAGCCTTGTGCTGTATGAAACCAGCCTTCTATGTACACGTGATTAGTGTTTTAAGCCCCCATCTTGCAAGATGTTCTGCACAGGTGGAGGACTGTACAGAGCTCAGGGCAGGATCAGGGTTTATCTGTTTACAGAAAGTTTTATATATAGGAATAAAAACTGGTATGGAGTGGAGTGAAGCTTTCACTGTTATGGAGAGAGGAAAAACAACATTCCCAACTGTATAAGAATTAAGGGACTTACAAGTATTAATATTCATTTTATCTGGCCAAGTAGTATAAGGTGATATTTACTGTGTGGGGCATGGATGAATACTTAATGAGCAACTACTGGTTCTTTTATCAATAAAGCACCTTTAAAATTAAAAAAAAAATTAAAAACTGAATGTTACAGGGCCCTCAATCCCAACACTGGAGGAAATCAGTCATATTGCAGTCTGCCTCCTTCTGGTTCTCTACACCATACTCTGCCTTCTGGGCCATTTTTAATAACAAAGAAACTGAAGACCAAGTCCAGTTCTGTGGAGATCAGTCATAAGAGATGGGCATTCTTTCCAGGAGGAGAGGAAAAATTATTCATATCCCCACTCTTTTTACGCTTGGGCAACTAGGGTTCCTAGCCCACACAGCTGCTGAAAACTTTCCCCTCAAGTGGATTCTCCACCTGTACCCCACTGGAAATCTAACAGCTGCCCCTTCACCTCCGAATCATTAGCAAAGCCCTGCCTCTGTCTTTCCATTGGAGCTGCATCCATGGGGAATGTCCTCCCTCCAGGATGACACTCTAAACCCAAAATGTACAGAGAGATGGCTCTGCCTGGGCCTCCCAACAAATCCAGGGGACCAGCCACCTCAGGAAAGTAACTCTCAGGCAATTTACTCACTGTTCCTCAGTTATTTCACTCCTGTACTCACTGGTGCAGGTACTTCTATGCGTTTCTTGTTCCTTAGCATTCTCTTGAGCTCGTATGCTCTGCTCCTCTTCTTGTTTAATCCATGAGATAATGTCCGTGGTAGAAATGGGAGATTCTGTTCAGAGGAAAGAGGGTGACATCACAGCTTATGTATAATCCACGGAACATCTTATTCAGTATTTGAGAGCTGATCTGAAACCAACACAATGGACCAAGTATCCGGTTGGAGCAAACTGGCACGACTCCACTGAGAGTTGCATTAACATATACCAGTGGTGAATTTGACTATTTCTTTGCTGGAAGAGATGCACGTTCTGACGGTTTGCACACGTTAAAATGGAAATTAAAAAATATGGGGTGAATATATCAGATGATCAGAATACTCTGAAGAGCCAGAACAAGGAAAGATTGGTGCAAGAGCAGGATAATAAGAACCTGCTCACAGGAATTTAAGCTGTGACTACATGAGCAGGATTCTCAACATTAACTGCAATCAGTGTTCCAAGTGGATTTTATGTATTACCTGTGCTGGGACCGGCAGAGACAGAAGTAACTGGGGCAGGTGGAAAGTCATGAATGACATCTGCAATGAAGATAAGAAAACGGTCAGTTAAAACGTATCAAGCTCATGTGTTTTTTCCTCATATTTCTATTCTTTGGTGGAATTCCCTACTTTTAACTGCACTCACTTTTCCATTTCAGTCCATTACTCACCTGTGCTAGGTTCTGTAGGGATCTCTCTCACTTCCAAGTCCTGCAGCTCCCCAGCACAGAGCTCTTCCCCTTGTTCAATCCGCGATAAAATATCAGGCTTGGAAATTGCATGGTCTGTTCAGGGAAAAGAGGTATTGAGGATATAGTAAGTACCGATTTTAGTTTTAAAGGGGTTCTCCTGGTTTTAAGCCAACCTCCTTGCCTCTCTGGAAGAGACAGGTAATCTGCACAGATGTAAGAAATTGTGAACGAAGATCATGCAGAAGAACAAATGTCTGCTGGAAAATGGGAGCTCCTTACAGGATGGGGGGATTCCCTCACACAACCCCAAAGTGCAGACTGCTGGGCTTTACTGGGCTGCTGGAGAATAAAGGCAACCTATAGGATATCAAGGAACTGGAAGGTCTCTAAGTGTGTAGGACACTTCTCTCTCATCATCGTATCTTGAGAGAAAAACCTGCCACCATTCATGAGCAGCTGTCAATCCACCCACAGCAAGATATGCAGACATGTCAAGAATACCGTGAGGCTGGCAGTATCAAAGGTATCTGGCAGATCTAAAAGAATCAGACTAGACACTTGGATCTTCATTTCTTTCCAGGAAGAGATCACTGACTAAGGAGCCAGTCTAAAACAAAGGTGCCTGTGCTCAGATTTCCTTGGCTCCTCCAGATACTGCCAGAGTTGCCTTGCTATAATCCTCATCATAGAAAGGGGGATTCAAGACAAGTCAATAATCAGAAAGACAGTCTGTACCAAGGGACAGTTTCCAGAGCACGGACCTAGTAATCACTTCCTCAAAACTTGCTGGCACTCTCAGGTTTGCATAAATTAACAGCACCTTAGTCCTCCCCAATATCAGGTGGGTCAGGGTTCTTGTGCGAACCTTTTGCAAAGCCCTAATTTTAAAAATGTGTGTTTCTAGTATAACATGGGCAGAAGCCTTGAGACAGCCATTAATGCAGAAGATCTTGCAACACCTTCACACAATGAATAGGTCAGGTTTCTGGACATGGCCGGAGCTTACACTAACACAATTAGCTCAGTACCAGAAAACTCAGTATCAGAAAACTCAGTGGAGGGATCAGGAACCGCGTTAGCTTTTTGAAATCTCTCTAAATTGGGAAGATTTGTGGAGCTGGTCTATCACACAGGGTCTGAGATAGGTGCTGATCCACCAGAAATCAGAAGAAGTTGAGAACAGCCTTGGGATAGAAGAAATTCATCAAGTCAGATTGCAAAGCCTCCAATAAGTGTAAAATGCTCTTTACCTAGTGAGATCAAAGACTCATAGTTGCCCTTCATCACATTCTTGTAAAGCTCTTTCTGCCACTCTTCCAAATTCTCCCACTTCTCCCGGGGAATTTGGATTGAGACATCATCAAACGCCACTGGGACCTGAAATCACAAGTGTCACACACTCAGCACCTTCTGCTGCTATCGCCTCCTGACACCAGCTATCCTTTCACCTTGTAGAACAGAAAAATGGGTTGGAAATTGCAGAAATTTAGCTTTGGGATGACTGCTCATTGGTCTGTATATAAGCAGGTGGGTCTCCCTCCCATGTCCAGTCAACAGGTGTCCACTCCAGAATAACCATCATGAAAACTGGCACCAAATGATGGCCTTGCTAGAAGTCTCTGCATTGAGACTGGAATGGGCTTGGAGAGTGAACTACTTGCTCACCCTTAGAGGTGGTCTCTCCAGATCAGGTACAGGATGAGTGCCATAGTCATGTTTATATGGAAAACATTTTAAATAGTATTCCCACAGAAACTTTAAAATTTAAAAAAAATTAGACAAAGCATTTTAGAAGTCAGGAGCATGTAGTTACGGCCTTTGATTTCAAGAGGATCTGTATATATTTAGTGACTGTTAAAGGTATTATTTAAAAATGCCTTTCACTTCTGCTTGCTAACCAGCCCCCTAGTGCTGACATCGCTACACGTCAAAAATCTACTTTGCTTTATCCAGTACTGAAGAACACTGCATGCACTATACAAACATTTGTCTTTTGAGTATTTATACCACACATCACCCTGGAATCCAAGCCCCTCTCAGTAAGATTACTTCACTATGCATCTAATCTAATGGCCCAAAAACCCTTTACAGAACACATATTACTCGTAACTTGGCTATTTAACATGGATCACTCAGTTTCCGAAGTGCTGGAGTGGCTATGGACCAAGAGGTGACTACCTGCACATGGTAATTTTGCCCTATTTTTAATCATATATTCTAGAATCAAGTATTATTCCATTGTTCTCAGATACTGTACTGGAACAAGGTACAGCTCAAACACCATTCTTGTTCGGAGTTTGTGGAAAGACAACAGATAAAAACTGTAGACTGGAAGCCATCCCAAACACGGTGGTTTTTCACAGTATGGGACTTTGGGCCAGATCCTGCTTTCACTTGCAGCAGAATCTGGAATAGTCAGTGAAGTTAATGGAGTCATTCCAGTTTTACAATAGAAACTGGCCCATCAGCTCTCCCTGTAGAAAGTGACATGCCTCTGAAGAGAGCATTAAGACCATTACCTTTTATGAACAATGTAGAAAACTATAATTTCTAATAAAAGTAAAATATATAATTTATATAAAAACAGATTGAATAGATTTCCTCCCCATTTAAATATTTTTTTTTAAAAACAGATGAATGCCTGGCTGTGGATCATAATGACTAACAGTAGATTGTATTCATTGTCATCTGTCCTTTGCTTGGTTAATATACCTATGTCCGCAAAATATATATATTTTTTCAACTTAATAGAAATTGTTTAGATGGTCCTGACCCAGAAAGTCAGAAGTATAGCTTACATTTCTTAAAGTTTGGGAGACTTTCAGTAGGAGGTTATGGTTTACTTCTCTCTTAAAATTTTTTTTTTAAATTAAAAATCTAATAGTTTTAAGCCATGTACTTAGCCTGGAAAGCAGCATTACTCAGCTGGCTGAAGGTACGTTGAAAAATGCATCTAAAATTTGAAAGCATCCAATATCCCACCCAAAAAGCTTTGTTAAAAGAAGGTTATGTTTGCAAGTGTAGCCTATGAAATAAAAGAGAGCTTTGAAGCAACCAGCTCTTTGGGCAGCTAGGCAGCACCACCTGCTACCAGAGCCATAAAATGCTCTCATAGCAGTAGGGGCAGCATGCCTTTAATGGCTGGCAGCTGGTCACAAGCCCCACATGGAGGGCACAAGAGCAACTGGTGAGATGAGGAAGGTGGAGGGGGCAGAGCCTTCCCCTTTCTCCGCACACGGTGGCGGGCCAAATAAAATGATCTGGCAGGTTTCATGTGCCCCCCACCTGGGCTGCCAGTTGCCTATCCCTTATTATGGTCCAGTGGTCAGGGCCCCCCAAAACAGAGGCCTTGTGCGAGTATGCAATGGTTAATTTGGGCCTGGCTATCCACCAACTATTTTCAAACAGGCTGTTAAGATGGAATTTTTCTTTGTCCATCCTGAATGCTAATTACTGGGGGCGGGGGCATGTCGCATTAACAGAGGTGAACCCAAAGGGGGTCACGGCATGATACAGTCTGGGATAAACACCGCACTAGATAGTGCCCAACTTTATTGTGTGAGGCAGGGGTCCAGGGTCCCATGGAAAACAGCATGTAATCATGCCCACCTAGGGGCTGTACTGTAATGCATATGGATAAAGAAGCAGACTTAAGTTTAGGGGAGCAACAGATTTTGGCATTTCCAGACTTAAGTGTTTCACTTTGGAAGCATAATATTTTAACATAGGGATTTTTATATGAAATTTCTTTTTTTTTTTTTTTTTTAAAAAGAGATTTCTTTTTTTTTATATTGAACTGTTCGCTAGTCTGCAGCAGAATGCTCATTCTGCATGATACACTGGAGTAGGGCAGTGCAACATGGGTATACATTTCATAATTGCTTTCACATATCTTGTGGATCAAGTACTTGCTTAATAAGCAATACAGCTAGCAGCCAGTCAGACTGCTCCTTCCAGCCAAGCTATTTTACAATGGTGATTTATAGGGACATAAAAACTTCTCCGACACAGTATACATTGGTTTTACACGAAAGTACTAGATGGGTTACTGTTACCTTTGGGTCTTCTCCTTTACTAGCAGGAGGAATTCTTAGGATCCAGAAGTTCCTATTCTTCAGCAGGTTCTCCATGTTCTCCAGTCTTCTCTGCAGCAGTCCATACTCCTGGATCAGAGTTCCCAGCACGGCCCACTTACTTTCCAACTGGTTACCAAACTCTACCACTGTTTTCTCACAGTCCACAAATTTCTTCTCAGCTGTCCCTGATCTCCGCTCCAAATTCAGCAATCGCATAGCATGAGACTCCACTTTCCTCTCCACCGCTTGAACAGCAGCTACCACAGTCCACAAGGAAATAGCCGCAGTCTGCAGCTGGGTTTCTTTCACAAAACTTACATCTGGGATAAGGGGAGCTTGTACCTCTGTGTCCCATTCTGATGCCTGTTTGCAAGGACAAAAATTAAAGAGAGCTGGGTTTATGTTCCCAACTAGCAAAATAAGCTACAAAGAGAAACAACATAGAAGTAGATCATGGGCTGCTCAAACCTTGCGATTAGATCTTTGTTTTTAATAGGGTCAAATTTAGAGTTGTGCAAAACAGTCCCAACAAAACCAATATACGATCTAGTGGACTGATAGTCAGGAGAGCTGGGTTCTATTCCCACCTCTGCCACTGATCTGTGTTGTAACACGTGTTGTGTAATTTCACCTCTCTGTGACTGCTTCTTGTCTACACGGTTAGCTCTTCGGAGCAACGACTGTCTTTTACTATGGGTTTGTATAGGCTGAGCACATTGAAGCTCTGATTTTGGTTGGGGCCTTCGGGCATTATTGTAATACAAAGCAAACACCACCACACCAACCCATCTGTGCTGGGATTATTACGAAGTGAAAACTCAGATGATGTGCACCACTAAGGTTCATAAGCCTTGCTAACACACCTGGGACAGTTTGCAACAGAGCCAAGCAAAACTCTGGTTACTACTGAGTTTTGATTTGAGGCTTTGGGTCTGTTTGACACTCAAAACGAGATTTAGAGGGGTAGCTAAATTAGTCTGTATCCACAAAAACAAAAAGGTGTCTGGTGGCACCTTAAACACTAACAGATTTATTTGGGCATACATTTTTGTGGGTAAAAAATCCACTTCTTCAGATGAATGGAGTGAAAATTACAGATACAGGCATAAATAATATATATTGGCACATGAAGAGAAGGGAGTTACCTTACCAGTGGAGAACCAGTGATGACAAGGCCAATTCAGTCAGGGGGGATGTGGTCCACTCCCAATAATTGATGAGGAGGTGTCAATACCAAGAGAGGGAAAATTGCTTTTGTAGGGAGCCAGCTACTCCCAGTCCCTCTTCAAGCCCAAGTTAATGGTGTTAAGTTTGCAAATGGATTGTAGTTCTGCAGTTTCTCTTTGAAGTCTGTTTTTGAAGGTTTTTTGTTGAAGCATGGCTACTTTTAAATCTGTTATTGAGTGTCCAGGGAGATTGAAGTGTTCTCCTACTGGCTTTTGTATGTTACCATTCCTGATGTCTGATTTCTGTCCATTTATCCTTTCACATAGAGACTGTCCGGTTTGGCCAATGTACATGGCAGAGGGGCATTGCTGGCACATAATGGCATATATATCACATTAGCAGATGTGCAGGTGAATGAGCCTCTGATGGTGTGGTTGGGTCCTATCATGGTGTTGCTAGAGTAGATATGGGGACAAAGAAGGCAACTGGGTTTGTTACAGGGATTGGCTCCTGGGTTAGTATTTCTGTGGTGTGATGTATAGTTGCTGGTGAGTATTTGCTTCAGGTTGGGGGCTGTCTGTAAGCAAGGATTAGCCTGCCTCCCAAGGCCTGTGAGAGCGGGGGATCGTTTTCCAGGATAGGTTGTAGATCGTTGATGATGCGCTGGAGAGGTTTTAGCTAGGGGCTGTATGTGATGGCCAGTGGTGTTCTGTTATTTTCCTTGTTGGGCCTGTCCTGTAATAGGTGACTTCTGGGGACCCATCTCGCTCTGGCAATCTGTTTCCTCACTTCCCCAGGTGGGTATTGTAGTTTTAAGAATGCTTGATAGAGATCTTGTAGGTGTTTGTCTCTGTCTGAGGGATTGGAGCAAACGCGGTTGAATCTTAGGGCTTGGCTATAGACAATGAATTGCGTAGTGTGGTCTGGATGAAAGCTGGAGGCATGTAGGTAAGTATAGCGGTCAGTAGGTTTCCGGTATAGGGTGGGGTTTATGTGACCGTCACTTATTTGCACTGTAGTGTCCAGGAAATGGATCTCTTGTGTGGACTGGTCCAGTCTGAGGTTGATGACAGGGTGGAAATTGTTGAAATCCAGGTGGAATTCTTCAAGGGCCTCCTTCCCATGGGTCCATATGATGAAGATGTCATCAATGTAGCATAAGTAGAGGAGGGGTGCTAGGGGACGAGAGCTGAGGAAGTGTTGTTCTAAGTCAGCCATAAAAATGTTGGCATACTGTGGGGCCATGCGGGTACCCATAGCAGTGCCACTGACTGGAAGGTATAAATTGTCCCCAATTTTCCGTCTCTTGGTATTGACACCTCCTCATCAATTATTGGGAGTGGACCACATCCATCCTGTCTAAATTGGCCTTCAACATTGGTTCTCCACTTGTAAGGTAACTCCCTTCTCTTCATGTGCCAACATATATTTTTGCCTGCACCTGTAATTTTCACTCCATGCATCTAAAGAAGTGGATTTTTTACCCATGAAAGCTTATGCCCAAATAAATCTGTTAGTCTTTAATAAAACAATATTTGGGATGGGAATTTCATAAGGAGTCATGTGAAAGAAAATCTTCACATAAACCCTATTAAGGAAAACTTTTGAGCACTCTGCAGTTCTAATCTGGATAGAATAGTCAAAAGATCTGTTAACATTTTCACTATAGGTAATGTTTAGAGGTTTATAATACATTGGTCTGGGACTTGACCCACAGGTTACATCAGCAGAGCTGCCACTGATTTGCTAAATTCATTACAGCAATCCTGCTATTTTTTTTCTTTAGAATATTCTGGCCTGACCAATTCTTGTCTGCCAAGCTGAAACACACACTTCACTCAAACCCCTCAAGACTCACTTCTTCCACAATGCCCACAAAAAGCAACTCAACAATAGTAATGTTTTATGAAAAAAAAAACAAAATAAAACACTTAACTGAACCACCAGAATATGCATATATCCAATACCCAAATCCTGCAGGCTGCTCTGTGTGGGCAGAACCCTGTGCAGTGCCCCACTGAAATCAACAGGACTAGGGATGAGCACAGAAGCTCCATCACCAAGGAACACTGTGCAGGATCAGGGCCTAACTGGCTGACTGACCGATAATCCTATTGCTGTGAGAGCCCCTTGTCCGTTCCCTTCTCCTTGTTACACTCACTAGGCGTGTCTAAAAATCTCCAGGTCCCAAGCCTACAGCTGAACCCGCAGAGGACGACCCTGGCACCCCAGGGAGATGGCGCACAGTCTTCCCCGGGGCACTGGGGCCGAAGGGCGGCAGCAGTCCCTCAGGCTGTGAGGCTCCTGACCGGGCCCGCGGTTTACTGAGTGTCCAGGGGAGCAGGGCAGAGCCCGGGACGCTCCCCGGCCAGACAGGTCCCGCTCCTGCACCTGCGCCACCGGGCGCGCAGCCCACAGCGGCCTCCGGGGCTACCCCGGACAGACGCTCCAGCAGCCTCTGCGCCCCCGTGAAGAGCAAATCCCGGGCGGCACCTGGCACGGACCCGCCACCTGGCTCAGGGTATTTGGGCCGAGCGGGGGCGCCGGTCCCTGCAGCGGGGGGAGCACCAAAACCCCGGGCCCTGCTCCCAGCCGGAGCCGCCCCCGCTGCGGCCCGGGACCGGCCGCCCCCGCCCCGGGGCTCAGCCCCAGCCCGGCCGGGCAGCACCGCGCTCCCCGCGGGCCGCTCCCGGGCCCGGGGCTCCCCCGCCCGCCGGGCCCTTACCTGGGCAGCGGCCCGCTCGGCCATGGCCCCCCCGGGCGGGGCTGCTCCCGCGGGCCCGGCCCGGCCGAGCTCCGCTCCCGCTGCGGGCTGGGCAGAGTCCCGGTGCCGCCTCGCTAGGGGCTGGGGCTGGGCGGCACGGCCACGCCGGGGAGGCAGAGTGCATGCCGGGAGTCGGCGCCCCCCCCAGCTCCTGCAAAGAGAAGGGGTCCCCGGAGCCTGCCCGCGCAGGAACAGCGCCACCTACCGTGGGCGGAGCGCAGGGCGCGTGTCCCGCGTTCCGTCTGGGCCGGTTCTTGGGGTCTGCGTCTGCCCCTGCCCCGCGCTGGGGGCGCATCTATCCGCACCCCTTTGCACAGGGCTCGGGTCTTCGTGCCTGAGCAGCGCTGCTGTGAACTCCCAGCCAGCTGCCCTCATCAGACACGAGGAGCCCTGGCTACCCCTGGAGGGAGCTGTGCCTGTGGCCTGGTCTCGGGACTAGCCTAATGGTTTCTTGTTGAAAATCGGTGAAATCGCTTATTTGAGAAGATCAAGCTAGTGCCCGGTTAGGAGCTGACCTAGGGCGACCAGATGTCCTGATTTCATAGGGACAGGCCCGCGCATAGAATCATAGAATATCAGGGTTTGAAGGGACCTCAGGAGGTCATCTAGTCCAACCCCCTGCTCAGAGCAGGACCAACCCCAACTAAAACATCCCAGCCAGGGCTTTGTCAAGCCTGACCTTAAAAACTTCTAGGGAAGGAGATTCCACCACCTCCCTGGGTAACGCATTCCAGTGTTTCACCACCCTCCTAGTGAAAAAGTTTTTCCTAATATCCAACCTAAATCTCCCCCACTGCAACTTGAGACCATTACTCCTTGTTCTGTCATCTGCTACCACTGAGAACAGTCTAGAGCCATCCTCTCTGGAACCCCCTTTCAGGTAGTTGAAAGCAGCTATCAAATCCCCCCTCATTCTTCTCTTCCGTAGACTAAACATCCCCAGTTCCCTCAGCCTCTCCTCATAACTCATGTGTTCCAGTCCCCTAATCATTTTTGTTGCCCTCCACTGGACTCTTTCCAATTTTTCCACATCCTTGTTGTAGTGTGGGGCCCAAAACTGGACACAGTACTCCAGATGAGGCCTCACCAATGTCGAATAGAGGTGAACAATCACGTCCCTTGATCTGCTGGCAATGCCCCGACATATACATCCCAAAATGCCATTGGCCTTCTTGGCAACAAGGGCACACTGTTGACTCATATCCAGCTTCTCGTCCACTGTAACCCCTAGGTCCTTTTCTGCAGAACTGCTGCCAAGCCATTCGGTCCCTAGTCTGTAGCGGTGCATGGGATTCTTCCGTCCTAAGTGCAGGACTCTGCACTTGTCCTTGTTGAACCTCATCAGATTTCTTTTGGCCCAATCCTCTAATTTGTCTAGGTCCCTCTGTATCCTATCCCTACCCTCCAATGTATTTACCTCTCCTCCCAGTTTAGTGTCATCTGCAAACTTGCTGAGGGTGCAATCCACGCCGTCCTCCAGATCATTTATGAAGATATTGAACAAAACCGGCCCCAGGACCGACCCTTGGGGCACTCCACTTGATACCGGCTGCCAACTAGACATGGAGCCATTAATCACTACCCCTTGAGCCCGACAATCTAGCCAACTTTCTATCCACCTTATATATTCGGTGCTTGGTCTTATATAAGCACCTATTACCCCCACACACACACACACACCCTGTCCCCGTTTTTCACACTTGCTGTCTGCTCACCCTAATCTGACATCCCCCTCTGGGGGACTCTCCTGCAGGGACAGGGGGAGGGGCGGACCAAAGGATCCCATGCACGGAGCCCACCTTTCACGGGGGCGTTGAGCAGGCGGACGGGGAACAGCCCAATGTGTGCGGGCACCGCTGCCCTCTACCGGATGGCAGCAGAGTTACACACAGGGGGCGCGCTCGGAGGAGGCGGGCGGGGCTTGGGGCGGAGCGTGGGCGGGACCGCGGGGAGGGAGGCCTGGAGGGGGCGGAGCCAGGCGCCGCTCCCGGTTGGCAGCCCAGAGCGGCCCCCGGCAGCCAGGCCGCGGCTCCCTCCCTCCGGGCCGCGCTCGCTCTGCTCCGCCCGGCAGCGGGGCCGGCCCGTGGCGAGGCGGCGCCGGGACTCTGCCCAGCCCGCAGCGGGAGCGGGGCTCGGCCGGGCCGGGCCCGCGGGAGCAGCCCCGCCCGGGGGAGCCATGGCCGAGCGGGCCGCTGCCCAGGTGAGGGCCCGGCGGGCGGGGGAGCCTCGGGCCCCGGGAGCGCCTCCCCGCCCGGCCCGGGCCCCGGGAGCGCCTCCCCGCCCGGCCCGGGCCCCGGGAGCGCGGTGCTGCCCGGCCGGCTGGGGCTGAGCCCGAACGGATCCGGTTGGTCTTTCCCAGGCTCTGGGGGCGTCTCCGGCCTGTGCGGGGCCCCTTGCGGCCGGTCCGGGGAGCGGGGACCGGGGCTTTGCTGCTCCCCCGGCGGCAGGCACCGCCCCCCCGCCCCAGTCTCCCCGGCTCCCGCTGTGGAGCCCGTCATGGCCTCGCGGCGCGGCCCCCCCGGTGCCCAGCGAGCCCAGTCCTCCCCCCGGTGAGTGTGCAGCGCTGCCCCGGCGAGCAGCCCTGGGCCCTCCCGCCTCCGTTCCCCGCGCGCCTCGCCCGGCCCCCGCAGCGGTAGCTGGGTCTTCCTGCCTTGCCCCCGCGGACTCCGGGGGTCTGCTCAGAACCACAGCGGCGCGCTCCAGGGGCAAACATCCGCGGTTCCTGCTTCCTGCTCCTGTCAGCCGGCGCCGCTCGCTGGCGTCTGTTTCTTGTGGGTCAACAACGGACTTGTGTAGGTCTCATGCAGTCACACCTGTGAAAACCTGCTGAAGGCAGTGGGTGTGCCCAAGAGGGTATAATTAATGTATCATGTACATAATTTAATATGGCCAAAATAGCCATAAGGGTAAAAGTTGCTTTGCTGAACCCTGACTACTGGGAAAGAAGGTAGCCTGGCTCTCATTTCCATGTTATATTTATTTGAATCACAGTAAAACCCTCGTCCCCTCATTACAGTTGGAGCTGCATTGTGCTGGATGCTAGACAAACATCTGACATGGGGAAAGGAGACTGCCAGATGTATCAGTGTCACATTCCCCACTTTCAATTTCTGTCCTTGCTAACAGGCTCCAAAACAGGACCTAGAATCTCAGCACCTGTCACTTTTGTATCCCCCCTCCGGCCTCAAACAAACCTCGCAGAGAGAGATGCAACTGCAGACTGCAGAGATTTCCCTGACTCTTGTGGCTGCTGTTCAAGACATGGAGAGGAGGGTTGATTCTCATGCTGCATGTTTGCTGAATCTGGAAGGGAGAACAGGGATGACTGAGAAGAAACTAGTCAGCTGTGAGAAGACAGTGGTGGAGTTTGGAAACCAGCTGGAGAGTAAGTGGGCCGTGCTGGGAACTCTGATCCAGGAGTATGGGCTGCTGCAGAGGAGGCTGGAGAACATGGAGAACCTGCTGAAGAACAGGAACTTCTGGATCCTGAGGCTCCCCCCAGGTACTAAGGGGGAAGTTCCCAAGGTAACAGTGTTACAGCTAATGATGAAGAGTAGATATAAAGCCTAACCATGAACTATTGAAGTGGGTTTTTTTTTCCAGAACTTGGTATATTGGCCCTTTAATTCACCATTAATAAAATAGCTTAGAACAAGGGAACTGATCTGGCTGCTTGTGTTGTGCTAGTTCACAATTAAATATGTTTAGTATTTTATTTCAAAGGAAACAAAAGTGAGGGAAGTCTTTTTAATGGAAGATAAAAGGAAGCAAGCCTCAGAATGTGATCACAACACAAGGCGCTGAATTTGTGACATTTGTGATTCCAGGTGCCAGTAACATTTGATGACCTCTCAGTCTATTTCAATGAGCAACAGTGGGGGAATTTAGACGAATGGCAGAAGGAGCTTTACAAGAATGTGATGAAAAGCAACTATGAGATGTTGATGTCACTGGGTAAAGATCAGTTTTTGCTCTTTTGTTAGAAAAGTTCTGATCTTTGAAATATTACATTCTCTTCCAGATTTATTCTGGTCCTTTGATTTCTGGTGATTGGCCATTCTAGTTATTGGAAACTTGGTGATATGGGCTCAACTCCCTTTGCTGTCTGCATGACAAGTGGCATTCCATTCCATTCAGCTTTTAACACTGTAGAGTTTAAAGCGCCAGCTCTCTGCAGTGTGGAATGTGCACATGCTGCATTTATCTCCATGTTTATGCACTCAAATGACGGTATATTTGGAAATCATAACTTTGTAAATATACAAGTCAGGAACAATCCATCTCAACTTTAGATAACACTGTTGTTTAATAAGCATTGGGCTTTTCCTGGCTTGACTGTGGCCTCTTATGGGACCTGAACTCTGTGCAGATTTACAAGGTGCATGGATACTGAAGTGGTGGGAACAGTGTGAGACCCTACATAGGTAGCAAGTGGATTAATACTTGTGTATGCATAAATCCGCCTGTGTGTGGAGATCTCTGGCACCCTTCCAGAAAGCACACACACACATCTCCCTCTGTAACAACTTAATGTGCAACTGACAACTGACGCAATTGCTTTATAAATCTCTCGTATCCCCAAGTTGCTGGGACTGGGACCCTGCTACTTCAGCTGTAGAGACCCAGCCCTCTACCACTTGGAGCATACCTATATAGCAGTAATCCCTTAGCCTCTGTGTGGGGCCAGGCTAGAGGGCAGCATCAGACAGCGTACTGTTTCTGACTCATTACTTCATAGCACCTGGCATTTCCTCCTACAATGCCTTCAGTAACACTTTTGCTTCCGTTCTAATCTCTAGCAGTGGAATGAACTAAAATAACTCAAAATCTTTAATGAAAGTTAATAGAGCACTAGCTGCTACTCCTGAAGAATACATGGATTGGTAGGGTTGTGACATACTGCTGTGCTGGTAAGAGGCTTGTCTTTCATTCCTGTCCCTAGTTGCCTGGCATGGGTCAGGCTTACAGATGGTTAAATATCTTTGTTATATGGCACTGGGCCCAGTATTCTCGGACTCTTGTGGCTAATACATGCATTACAAGCCTCTGTTGGATGGGATGTAGGTGTGGCGGCTGCCGTGGAGGAGATAAGAGGTAACTGGAGGGGAGGAAGCAGTAGCAGAAGTTGTTTTCTTCCCCTCCTTCCTAAATCATTCTGTGGTGGCTGCAGCCCTCAAAGGATACGCCCATCCAGTAGAATGCACTGATATACATACATACATACATACATACTGTGGGAGGACAGACTCATGCAAATCTAGCCTATTACTATATACTGTCTCTTAATATCTTTTTCTATGAACAGACTATGCCATTTCCAAACCTGACATCCTATCCCGGATTGAACGGGGGGAGGAGCTGAGTGTCGGGGATCAAGGAGACGCAGAGGAGAGAGAAATTCCTACAGACCCCAGCACAGGTAACTGATATGTCAGAAGCACTCGCACAGTTAATACAGTAAAATGCTGGAAATGCAGCAAGACTTTTGAACTCTTCTTGTGGCGAGAGATTGATCTCTTCATAGTTGTGGCTGTGACCAGCTTTGCATGATCAGCCTGACTCTTGGCATGTGCCTCCTTCCCCACCTCTAATTATACCAGAAGGCTTGAAATCATAAACTCTTTACTATCCATGGTAGTTCTTGCAACTGTGCACGTACAGCCCTCAAGACCCTTGCAATTAAGCTATATCTGCTTTGCCAAATAAAAGGGGAGGTGATCAGAGATGTTCTAGCTGTGGACACTGAGCACCAAAATACTATATTTGAGGACTAATGTCTTTGGCTCCCTTGGTGCCTGATTTAACATGTAACTTAGCTGTGATCTTATAATACTCTTCATAGACTTGTAGCTCTAGTTTACGTGGAGGGTAGACAGAGTGGCAAGCATATGAGGGCAGAGTTAAGGCTGTTTGAGGTACCTTAACTCTCTATTTCTGTATGTTCCAAAATCAATATGGTTTTTAAGTGTAGCTTTATCTTTGAATTTCTGGTGTTCATACTAGTTTGTAAAACTGAAATGCCGTATCAATGTTTATTTCCTTATTTGTGCCACTGTAACATTTTGTGTGTGCAAACCATTGGTCTGAATCATTAATGGAGTTGCCCGGGTGTAAAACTGAAGTAACACAATGGTGAGTCAGGCCCTGGGTCTCTTATGTTTTATCCGTGTTTTCCTACTCTCTTGACATAACACCATTGAGACCTTTTCTAACTCGAGCTAATCCCTCATGAACTCTTTTCTAAAGAATATGGTGTATGTTGGAAAAACAATGTGAATTTTTGTTCCTGTGAACAGAATCTCCAGTTTGTACACAAGAGGGTTTATTACTTACTAAACAAGAGGAAGAGTTGTATGTTGGGGATCAGCAGGATTTGGAGGGCAGAAAAGTCTCTAAAGAGCTCTACACAGGTGAGTTAAAGTTGCTCAAATGGGGAGTGAAATTGAAAGGTTAATAAACTTTGAGCTCTTATCTTTTTCTACATATTCCAAATCTACAACCAACACTTGTTTGTATCTCCATGGCAGACGTCAATCAGGCTTTCTATCAGTCCTGACTGATTTTGGGCATTTTCTCTTTCTCATCTTCCACCCATTTTCTGAGAGTTCAGAATTGGTGACTGCTTCTTTCCTGTGCAGAAGGTAGTAGATGTAGGAAATAGTTTTCCTCCCTTAACCCTCCTTGCTTGGTGTCTTAAGCCCAGGTGGCCATGAATTTCTGATTTATGGTGGTTACTGTGATTTCACTCTTTCTAAATAAGGCTTTTGGAGCAGGGCCTTATGTGATTAGTCTTTTCAGGCAGATGGTGCCAGAGAGCATAGAACTGATACCTTAACCTGGGAAAGGAAAGCCAATTTTGTGCATGTATTTGGATATGTGCATATATATAAAATTTAACACACAAAAACTATGTTAAAAGAACATTTAAGATTGCAAAGTCAAGCACTCAAAAGTTAAGAAATGCCAGAATTAAGCCTTCCTGTGCAAGCTAAACTTGGCCCCCCTGTGCAGATGCATTATAATACAATCTTTAATTAAATGATCATACTATTTTTTTCCACAGGAGCCCTGCCTCATTTACTGAACAGGATGGACTGTGCTGTGGGGATGAATCAGGGTTGTGGCTGATCAGAGGCTTATAATTTGGTCAAATGTGGGTGAATTTTCATGGGGGAGGCAATAAGCACATCCCTGACACCCGTGGGACCCTGTACCACAAGTCAAGTCCCTGCTCCAAATCAAGGAGGTGCAGGAAAACGAAAAGGTTGTAAGAATTATTTTTATCTGGGTAAAATGGTTTCCCCCCCTTAATCTTGTTCTTGGAAATGGCTGAACTCTTTTAGCTGAAACTTTCTATTAAAATTCAGCCTGAAGTAGACACCTGGCGTGGAAAACATCAACCCTAGCAGTTAAATTTTGGCAAAATTTATAAGCAACTGAAAAGAGGGTCTTATAATAGGAAGTATTGGGTAACTTTAACAATAAGTGGCACTACCAGCTCCTCCTATAATATACAGTGCATGAGTAAATACACACATACTGTATAAATGCAATGATAGTGGGTCCGTCTAGCACATCAGTTTTGAGCTCCAGCACCCATCTTTCTTTTTCTGTTTCTTATAACTTTCTGAAACAGAGTCCTTTGTCTTAGCTGCTTCTGCCCAGAGCCTAACTGCTTTGTTTTTAGAAATTTTGAGGAAATATAATCTATTTTTGGGGGGGTAGTGGGAGAGATGGGAAGTGTATTTTAATAAAACACAGCCAGATTCCCTTATGTTCTAATGCTAATTGTTTTTACATTCAAGGCCCAAACTAAACTCCCATCTAAACTAAAGAGCTAAACTCTGACTTGGAGTTCAGGGAAGCTGTGGGGAGTATCAAGCCAAACTAATACAGATCAAGAAATATATAAGCTCCACTGGCAACTTCTCTCTTTTTTGAAAAAAGAAATTTCTTAAGAAAATTTCATAAATGGGGCGTGTGGAATTAAGGCTGAAAAGCTCAATCTTAACATTCACTCCTTTTGGTTATGCCTTTAATGTGATCCTCATATCTGCTAAATAATACATAATGATACAATACAAACTGGAATTTTATACCCGCTTATGTTGAGTAAGTTGTATAAGACCTTGGGTGTGTGTGTGTTTGTTTTAAGGTCTAACTGAGATTTACAAAGCAAGCCAGGTTTGGGGAGGGGGAAAAACAGATTTTGCAGCCACTTTTACATTCACGATACTTGTATCTCCATCTTTCTCCTTGACTAGACCATGCAGTTTCCAAGTCTGACACTTTATCCCAGACTGAGGAAGGCAAAGAGTTATGCGTCAGGGTACTGCTGGAGTCAGAGAATACAGAGATGCCTGTAGACCCATGCACTGGTGAGTAATAGATCAGAACAACTCAAATGGTGTTGGCCAAAGCTGGACACCCAGCAATACCTTTGGTAGCTCTTATAGCCATGTCTTTCCTGATGCTTTATCAGCACTTTTTTTATCTGCATGACAAATGTGACTTGCCAAGAACCTCAACCAGATGTAATCTGGGGTTCCTAACTATTCCAAAATCCTTCGTTTTCCTAACTTCTACAGTGAATGCTTTGTAATATAACTCTTTCCCATGAACAGGATTTCAAATTTGTGCTACTGACATTTTATCACTGATTAAACAAGAGGGAGAGCCGAGTGTCTGTGAGCAGCATGATTCAGAGGAAAACAAAATCCATACAGATCCCAGCACAGGTCAGTAAGGGAATAATACTCCCAGTGGAAAAGCTAAATTAATGCCAAGCTAAATTAATGTAAATGCAGAAAATTCAGGACCTTTTTAGTTGTGTCCACACAAATCCAATAATTCAGTGCCATGCTCTTGATATAGGATGAAGCATCCTCCTAATGTGGGTCATGGATTAGCTATAGTTGCTACAAAATAGACCCAAGTTTGGTTAAAAACTCAGAGGAAATGGTTGTGTCAAATAGGAAAGAGGTATCAAGTAGAATCCCGTATGGTTTAGACCTAACACTATTCAGCTTTCAACCTGCCAGGACCCAAATATAGGAAAAAATATTTTGAAAAGACCCAAAATGAAGGACACCCAAGAATTATTCACACAGGAAATTGCTGATAGTGTGGCGTTAATTCCCTTAGTGTAAATGACTTTCTGTAAGCTGAGCTTCCTGTGTGCCTTTATTACTGATGTAAATAATTGTCAACAATAGAAGTGAGGGGACACCAAATTTGTGTGGAACATAAGTAACTGAGACTAAAACGAGTGGTATCCCAATATGGTAGTGTGAAACAGATGCCATTCAGTCTTCTCATTAACAACCTAGCAGGTGTAGTGGAGCCTTAATGTATTTAATGCATGGATGAGACAAAGGTGGGATGGATTAGATACACCGAGGAGGAGACTATTAAAATATAGTGATCATGATCTACTGGACGCCTCTACTGAAATCCATTGAAAAACTAATCTTTAAAGCTAAATGTCAAATGATCAATGTGGGGAGGAATAATTCCTTAGAGAATGTGGGAACGTGCCCGCAGGGTGGCAGTACGCTAGTGCAGTAGCAAAAATGTCACATACTCTGTTGGGCTCCATTAACAGGAGTATCAAGTGTATAATAAGGCCGTAGCCCTGCAATGAACTCTCAGCATGGATACACTATAGACAAGAGCCCAGAGCTCTGGGTGTGCGCAGGGGGTTGCCCTATACAAAGTTTGTTGTGGGATCAGAGCTCTCAGTGAGGTTAATGTTCTGCTATGCTCAGCACTGGTTAGGCCTCAATTGGATAAGTTTTCAGGTTAATGGTGTTCCTTATTCAGGCCTGTAATGTAAACTGATTGTGTACTGACTGTAAATTCCTGATTTTCAGAGGTGCTGAGCATCCACAGATCCTTGCCTGACTTTATTTGGAGGTGTGGGTTCTCAATGTCTCTGAAAATCAGGTCCCAAAACTTTTGTGTATTTACTGATCCAGTGCTAAGACTAAACTCTTCCAAGCAGGGCACAGGTCTTGCCGTAGGTTTGTAAAGTGCTGACCAAATCTCTGACTCTGCAATAAGTGATTTTTAATAGAGCTGGTTGCAGAGACAAAATGTTTTCTATTTTTCATCAACATTTTAATTTCAGTGAAAACTTTCCAAGCTGTTCTACTCAGTAATAAAGCCTATATTTTTATTTAACTTGATTATCTGTGCTTCAGAAACAATATAGCCACAAACATTTTTCTGGTTAAGGCCTTTGGTTTGTTGCAATCAGAAGAGGTTTCCTCAGTCGTTTTACCTTCTTGTGATTGTATGTTTATTTCAGCGAAAGATGGAAGCACAAACAAGGATAAGCTCCCTGGAAATCCTCTTGAAAGCATCGTGTACGAGTCTAGTTTATATGGAAAACTTGGAGAAGAGTGTTTGCCAAATCCCAAACAGAGAGTGACATGGAAGTGTCTGTACAATTCAAAAATGCAGCAGGCAACTGCTACTGGGAACAGTTTGGGGGTTTCATCTCACTGTGACAAAAATTTATTAATCCATCAGGAAGAACCCTACCCAGAAGAGAGACTGTATACAAGTACTGAATGTGAGAGAAACTATACTCAAAGGGTGTATCTTCAGAATCACCAACAAGCCCACGCAGGAGAGAGATTGTTTGCATGTGCTGAATGTGGGAAAAACTTCCAGCTGAAGATAAGTTTGACAAAACACCAAAGGAGCCATGGAAAAGAGAAACCCTATGAATGCAGCCAATGTGAGAAGAGCTTCATTTGCCACTCATGGCTCATTAGACACCAAATGATTCACAGTGGAGAGAGGCCATATAAATGTACCGAATGTGACAAAAGCTACAGCAGAAAGGATTATCTTCTAAATCACCAACGCCGGCATTTAGGGGAGAAACTATTCCAGTGTAATGTGTGTGGGAAAAGCTTTGTACTGAAAAGAAGTTTAGTTAAGCATCAAAAAAGTCACATGAAAGAGACCCAATCCACTTAGCCAGTTGAGTTGTCTTAGACACCAGGTGATTCACATGGAGAAGCTAGAACAATCACTTTTTGAGGGAAAAACTGAGTAGGAAATCTATGATCCTCAAAAATAGTCCTGTCACAAGTAACTTCATCTGAAGGCTTCACAGGGACCTGGATACACAACAGAGAGACCAGCCTGATGTAAAAAGAGAGGATGCATTAGTATTTGTTCACAGTCTACTATGTGAGACAGAGTTAACTGAAAATAGGTCAGAAAATGCATGTCCTTGTGACACACAACAGGAAAAAGGGATAGTTGGCTCTTTACTGAGAGGAGGGACTCCTACCATTTGAAATTTAGAACCCGTTTCTGAACCCCTTCAGAGAAGCAGCAGATACTTAGGAATGGAGTTTGGGAGGTCAAATGCACCCCTAGCTCCCATTTAAGTCAAAGGTAGCTCTCGGTATTCAGTACCTCTGTAAATCAAACTTTTAACCCATTGAAGCCAGGCAAATGGAGCTATCTGAAGATTACCTGGCTGACTCTCCTTATGAGTTGGAAACTGACCAGAGAAAGCTTACAGTATAGATTTCTTTTTGGACAGCCTGAGTTTTCCACCTTCCAAATGTAATGTTCCATATTACAGACAGTTGTATATATGATTTGATGTGTGCATTACTGAAGATTTTTATATGATGATTGTCCTGGTTTTGAGAACACTTTTTTCTTAATTTTCACTACATTTGGGTTTTGTAGAAAATGTTATGGGGAATCAAGTGGATAAGCGTTTGGCTCACTGCAGCAGCTCTAGGTCATTGGTGTCGCTACTTTTCGCTGGAAGGACAAAAATGTACCTGAGACAGGAGCCAGCCCTCTTCAGTAACACCAGGTTCTTGATATAATAAAAGAAAATTTCTCTAATCTTGCTTTTGATGGCACTATGGCCCTCTGGGGGGAAAAAACCTTTAGGGGCAGCAGGGCTGGGTAGTTAAGTTGAGCAAAATGCCATGAAAGCCACTGTTGTCAGTAAATAATACAAGTCAGCTCCTCAGCTGGTATAACTTGTCATAGCTCCTTTGCTATCAGTGAAGATGTTAAAAGTTACAGCAGCTAAGGATCTGGCTCTGTATTTATAAACTCTTACTGAAGTTCGTGTGGGACAGTCTTTAGTTTTTTGTTTTTGTTTTTTTTGTTTTAAATAAAATTGTCAAGAAAAATCCTCTTGCTCAAACTTGCCATGATTGTTTCTAGCACCCCCTGATGCCTCTTCTGGGGGACTGAGCTATCTTATAGAAAAGATGAGGGGAGGGAAAAACAAACCAACAGGGCAAAACCTAATTCTGGCAGCAACCATCTTGTAAGCTCCATCCAGATGGCACCCCTTCACAATTTTTTTTGATAAAATCCACTGAGTTACTGTTGGGGAAAATGCAAACAAAAAAAAAAATTAAAAAAGCAGATTCTTCGCAATCACGTCTTCAGCCTATGTAGACCACCCCAAATCTCATGTTACAGTCTCACAGGGTGGAATTCAGTTTGTGAAGTCAGTGGAGGTTGTGAGGGGCATTCTGCCCTTCATGGGATGTAAATCGAGAATTTTCTGCTGCTTGAGGTGCAGCATTATGCCAAATAAGTATGGCTTAGGGTAAGAGTTCGGCCCAACAACTGCGCTTAACAAAACGAAGGTAGTCTCAGCTGGAGAATTCGGGAGACAGCCATGGAACAAAATGACTTTGTGTGCTAAGCCCAAAATAGAGGCGTGAGGTATTCTTTATAGCGCATTCTTTGTGAAGGAAATGGATTCTGCTTAGTTACAGAAGATGGAAAATTGGTATAGGCATGTGTATTCAGCAAAAGAATCAACATTTCATGGTCTTGGTAAAATCTTTATGGGTAATTTTGTTACTTTTCTGTTAATATGGACCTTTCACTCAGTCTGAGTAGAATCTATTTTTCTTTCTCACCCCCATTAATTAGCTGATGAGCTGTTGTGATTGTTTACTAGAGGTGTAATTCTACCATTCTTATCCTTGTGGCACCTTAGAGACTAACAAATTTATTTGGGCATAAGCTTTCATGGATCTGATGAAGTGGATTTTAGCCCATGAAAGCTTATGCCCAAATAAATTTGTTAGTCTCTTAAGGTGCCACAAGGACTCCTCGTTTTTGCTGATACAAACAAACACAGTTACCACTCTGAAACCTGATTCTTATCCTTGTGAATGGATTATCTTGTGTGATATATTGCTATGGATAACATTTTGTTCCTAAATTAATACTGTTGGGGGTAGTTACTTGCCACAGAACATGTAGTATTTCCTACCCTCAATTAAAGGAATAGGTAGTGTAACCGATTACTGGAGCTGTCCAGATACATTTGGGCCTTACCTCCAGCCCTAGCTTGCATGAGGAGTTCTGTAGACCTTAGTAGGGCTACTCCTATGAGTAAGAGCTGCAGGATGGGGCTTTCAGTGTGTGTTCTCAAATAGTGTTTTATGAAATACAAATACTGGTAAATACAGTACATCAATCTTACGAACAAGCAGCTATACCAATCATTTTTCACAATTGGGGGTTGGGGAATCACACAATGGAAGTGATGTTGAAGAACAAATCAACATTCCTTCAAATTTTGATGCCTCCAATGGAAATTACCTTGCAGTGGTTTGAAGGACAGGAAGAAAACAATGCAGTACACCATACTGCAACAGCTAATTTTGAGATACTTAATTTTATGAATGATTCAGTCCACAGTTAATTTAAAGATAAAGATTCTACGGTATAGTTTAAATATAATGCAGTGGTTTCACTGCCTTTTAGAAAGGGAGATTTAACATTTAAAGGAGCAGTGTACAAAAGGTCTATGTGCCACTTAAGCCTATCAGTCTCCTAAACAGTGCATAGTAGTCCTTGTAGCAGATCTTTACACATGAGTTAACTTCAACCTTAATGAAAAAGCCTTGGTGGGAAGGTTATTTGCATGAATGATGTGTCTCTCTCTCTGGTGGCCATTGGTATACTGGATCCTACTCATAACAATGTTTTATACTCATGTTCTATTTTGGATACTATGATGTAATTATTACAAAAAAAAGTTTAAGAACAGTAGAAGCTGTTCATTTACTAAATAAATAGAACTCAAATAATAATCCATTAGTAGGAGGGTTGTGTTTATCAAAATAAACTGACCCCTCTTTTTAGAAAAAACCACAAAACACAAAAATATACATGTTTCAGAGTAGCAGCTGTTAGTCTGTATCCGCAAAAAGAAAAGGAGGACTTGTGTCACCTTAGAGACTAACAAATTTATCTGCGCATAAGCTTTCGTGAGCTACAGCTCACTTCATTGGACGCATTCAGTGGAAAATACAGTGGGGAGATTTATATACATAGAGAACATGAAACAATGGGTGTTACCATACACACTGTAAGGAGAGTGATCGGGTAAGGTGAGCTATTACCAGCAGGAGAGCGGGGGGGGGGGGGGGGAGGGTGGAGCCTTTTGTAGTGATAATCAAGGTGGGCAATTTCCAGCCGTTGACAAGAATGTCTGAGGAACGGGGGGGGTAAGGGAATAAACATGGGGAAATAGTTTTACTTTGTGTAATGACCCATCCACTCCCAGTCTTTATTCAAGCCTAAATTAATTGTATCCAGTTTGCAAATTAATTCCAATTCAGCAGTCTCTCGCTGGAGTCTGTTTTTGAAGTTTTTTTGTTGAAGAATTGCCTAGCGGTCAGTAGGTTTCTGGTATAGGGTGGTGGTCATGTGACCATCGCTTATTAGCACCGTAGTGTCCAGGAAGTGGATCTCTTGTGTGGACTGGTCCAGGCTGAGGTTGATGGTAGGATGGAAATTGTTGAAATCATGGTGGAATTCCTCAAGGGCTTCTTTGCCATGGGTCCAGATGATGAAGATGTCATCAATGTAGCACAAGTAGAGCAGGGGCATTAGGGGACGAGAGCTGAGGAAGCGTTGTTCTAAGTCAGCCATAAAAATGTTGGCATACTGTGGGGCCATGCAGATACCAATGGCAGTGCTGCTGATTTGAAGGTATACATTGTCCCCAAATGTGAAAGTTATGGGTGAGGACAAAGTCACAAAGTTCAGCCACCAGGTTTGCCGTGACAATATCGGGGATACTGTTCCTGATGCTTGTAGTCCATCTTTGTGTGGAATGTTGGTGTAGAGGGCTTCTACATCCATAGTGGCCAGGATGGTGTTTTCAGGAAGATCTCCGATGGATTGTAGTTTCCTCAGGAAGTCAGTGGTGTCACAAAGATAGCTGGGGGTGCTGGTAGCATAGGGCCTGAGGAGGGAGTCCACATAGCCAGAGAATCCTGCTGTCAGGTTGCGAATGCCTGAGATAATGGGGCGTCCAGGATTTCCAGGTTTATGGATCTTGGGTAGCAGATAGAATACCCCTGGTCGGGGTTAGCAGTGATAGGCTAAGGAGAGGAGACACATCTTTGAGGCGAAGATTCCAGTGCTGCCACTCAAACCATCTGTAGTTTGCTGGTTGAGAAGTCTAGGTCTGAGGAGCCAGAGGATGCTTTATCTGTTCAGCACTGCTGTTAGAGGGAAACAAGTTATTTGAGCCCATAGTGGCATTCATTTGGGATCAGGACTGGGGGAGGATAGATCTTCTGTTCCTTATGTTGAGGGATAGTGAGAAAGAGAGAGTGGTAATATGGTGGGAGAGATGTGGCCAGACAGCCAGAGTTGAGGGAGACAGTGGGTTAGGTTTACCTGCCAGCCATCTAGGCACACCTTGTACCTCATATTCATACCTCCTTAGGGTTGGGAGCGTGTCCTCTCACAGGGCCAATGTTAGGGAAAATGGCGCCATAGGCAAACTTGAATTTTTGCACCTTTTAAGCTTAAGTATGTAGTGTTATTAACGAAAGTTTCAGAAATTAAGCTGTAATCTCAAGTTTTTATCATTTACTAAAAAATACAAATGACAATTCAGTTTTATTCAAATAAATGTCAAAAAATAACATAGCTAAATGACAAACAGTAAACTAAATAAAAAAACAAACGTTCACCAAGACTCAGAAGGCAACTCTGTGTGCCTTTGCTGCCGCAAATTCTGATATTGCTTGTGACAGGCCTATATTTTGAGCCACAGCATTCTCAATACACAGGATGGCCAGCGAAGATTGTCTGTCATCTCCCATGGTCGATAGCAGATATGTTTTTATGAGCTTCAACTTCAAGAAGCTCCAGTCGTTGCTCGCTGCTGTAACAGGTACGGTTAACAGGATCCTGAGTCCTATCCATGTGTTTGGGAAGTTGTCATTAAGTTCATTATTGTAAATAAATGGTAGAATTTCTTGAGGAGCACTACAGTCCACTGGAAGCAGACTTTGGAGATAGCAAAGTTCTTTGCAGAGGTCACTGCCATTAATGTCCGAGCTCTCTCCATATGTCAGTGCACTATGAAGGTTGTTACAGTGCTTCATCAAAATTTCTTTGTCAGAGAGTTGCGTTATGTTATACAGAAAGCCCCAAAGATTCACATGTTGATTCATTTGCTCAAACTGTTCTTCCAGAGACATCAGTGTCTAAAAGCCGGTTGAAAAATTCAATTTTAAACTTGACTTCTGGATTGTTAACTGTTTCATCTTCACATTCTTGGCTGAATTGATGCTTTTTACGATGAACATGGTTTAAACTCTACATGAACACCAAGATTTTCAGCTATTTCCTTAGCTGTTGTCAGAGCTCCTTCGTACCTGACTTCCCTGTAGTTTATCAAGTTTGTGGCTGCAACAATGTTGACATTTTTCTTGCTTTGCATGCTTTTGTTCACCACATTGACTTGAAAAAGGATATCGTACCACACCACAATGGAGACAAGAAACTTGAATTCAACTAGTTCACATGCCAGGGTGAGTGCTTCATGACAGACACCTGCATCTGCTTGCCCTGATTCAGCCAATGCGATGAGGGCATTGTGGACTTTAGCTGTTTGGTATCGAACAGCTTTAATGCTGTCAATTCTGCAGTTCTAGTGTGTTTCACATATTGGCTTCACAGTGATATTGACATGATCTGTGAGAATCTCCCAATGATGAACAGAGGTAGAGAACAGAAGGTAGATCCTTTTGCAGAATGCCACAGGGGGAGATGGACTCTGGTGAAGATGTTGCAGCATCCCTCACCACAAGATTGAGCAAGTGACATTCACCTGGAACAAAAAATGCTCTTGGGTTTTGGTTAAGGATTCTTGCCTGTACACCCTTGTTTTTCCCCTTCATGTTTGCACCATTGTCATAACCCTGGCCCTGGCAGTCTTGGATATTTATGTCACATTCCTTCAGAGTAGTAAGTATAGTATCAGTTAGTCCTTCCCCTGTAGACTTGTCCACTGTTTTAAAACCAATAAAGTGCTCCTGAATGGTCACTTTACCATCTGAAGTATCAAGGAACCTAACAGTGAAAGACATCTTTTCATAATAAGAAAAGGAGGACTTGTGGCACCTTAGAGACTATCAAATTTATTTGAGCATAAGCTCTCATGAGCTACAGCTCACTTCATCGGATGCATTCAGTGGAAAATACAGAAGTGAGCTGTAGCTCTCGAAAGCTTATGCTCAAATAAATTTGTTAGTCTCTAAGGTGCCACAAGTACTCCTTTTCTTTTTGTGAATACAGACTAACCTGGCTGCTACTCTGAAATCTATCTTTTCATAATGGCTCTCATCTGGAGTGCAATCCAATATAATGGAGTAGAACTTAGCACTCCTTAACCTTTTAAGAATATCTTGAAGCACATTCTTCACCAATAATTCAATTATCTCATTCTGGATTGTTTTTCCAGAGTAGTGATCTGTCACCTCCCTGGAAAGTATGCGTCGCAAATGTTCCTTCATTACTTTATTGTACTTTCCTAGTAATTCCACCAAACCTAGGAAATTCTAGTTGTTCATCGTGAAGAGCCTGTCAGATAAACCTTGGAAAGCCATGTTATATTTAGAAAGATAAAGTGTTATTGTCATGAGCCTCTTTACAATGTTCTCCCAGTGTTTTGTCTCTTGTTTAATTACACATTGAAGATCCATGTTCATGCAATTATCCTGTTTTAGCCTTCGCTCTGCTTTGATCCACATTTGGTAGGAATTGAAATGACTAGGCGACTTTTCATGATGCATGAGAAGCTGAGACATGTTCTTCAATCATTCAACCCCTTGAATGCTAGGGATGATTTTGGATTCAAGTCAAAGAGCTTGCAGCAGAAACAGAAAACCTTGTCAGTGGAATCTGAGTAAAGCAGCCAGCGCTGCTTCAAAACTTCGCCATTTTCAAGCTTTCTGTATAAAAACATCATAGAAAAATGGCAATTCTGCTCATCCAGAGGAAAATCCATGTCCTTTACTTTTGGTGGACCATTGGTCGCTAGCAGAGCTTGAATTTTGGGTGTTAGATTGGACCATAAAGCAGGATCAGAAATGGTATTGCTAAAAAATTGGGGATTGGTCCTGCTTTGTGGGGGGAGGGATAACTCAGTGGTTTGAGCATTGGCCTGCTAAACCCAGGGTTGTGAGTTCAATCCTTGAGGGGGCCATTTAGGGATCTGGGGCAAAAATTGGGGATTCATCCTGCTTTGAGCAGGGGGTTAGTCTAGATGACCTCCTGAGGTTCCTTATAACCCTGATATTCTATGAATGCTTATAATGGGAATCCATTTAATCTCTGTCACTAGTGGTATCATCATTATTCTGGTTTGGATAAAGAATTTGTTTTGTTTGGATCTCTTTATTTTTCTTGTGCTGATCCTTGAATGTTCAGTTGTGGATTGTCTATGCATTTTTCATCTGATGTCTCTGCTGTGACAGTCTTGCGGCTACTACTGCATGGGTTGTTAACCTATATTAAGTATTTTTTTCATTGTATCTATATCTTTCTTCATTGCAGTCATTAAATGAGCTTTTTGTTTCCTTTTCTGTGTCCCTGACATCATCATCATCTTAGGTACTTGCGAAATTGTCCTTCCAAGTCTCATGAAATAAAAAAACAATATATCTCTTTCACCACTTTTAAAGATGTCCACCCTCTCTGTGGTACAGTCAAATGAATGGTGCCTTCAGCTAAACAACTTGATGACTGAAGAGCTCTGAGACTTATAGGTATATTTTCAAACAGGGAGAGGAGGTACTACCAGGAAGAAAAAATGTGGGGTGGACAGAAGGGAAAGTTGCTAAGAGCTGGATACAATGCTGTGACATTGTACTCTATAATGCTTTATAAAAATATTTATAAATGTGAATATGATGAAACTGGAATATGCTTTATGCAAAAGGTCTCTTGTAAGATATCATTACAAATCTTATCTGAGTGTGTTCATCCTATTTGTATATATGTATCATTCTTGTATCTAAAACTATGAAATATTACTCTGAAGTCCTACCGTAATTATGCAAAGTGTGGGCCATTAATAGTTGCTTGGAATTTTGATGGCTCCCATTAACTAGAACAGTAGTCTGTAGATGGCTCTGTTTACCTGCAAGCCTCCACTGCCTGCGTATGGGCCAGTCCTGAAAGAATGGAGGGTGGCTCAGAGGACTTGTGAACATGTCACATGACACTGAAATCCATCTTTAACCTGGTGCTTTTCCATTTACAAGGAGGGGTGGGAAGCCAAAGAGACCCAAAGGCTACCTGCCTTGTGTCAAAGATATAAAAGGGGATGAAAGAGAACAAAGTGGGGATTCCAGTCATGTGGAATCCCCTGCCTTTCACCTAAGATGCCTGCTGGAACTAACAAGGTCTGTATCAGGGGAAAGGATTGGGCCCAGACTAGGAAGGAGTCTAGTCTGTGAAAGAAGCTTATTGGAACATCTGAGGGTGAGATTTCATCTGTAATCAGTTTCTTAATGTATTAGGCTTAGACTTGCATGTTTTGTTTTATTTTGCTTGGTAATTTACTTTGTTCTGTGATTACCTGAAACCATTTAAATTCTACTTTTTTTTATTTAATATCACTTTTGTTTATTAATTAACCAAGAGTAAGTGATTAATACCTGGGGGAGCAAACAGCTATGCATATCTCTGTGTTATAAAGGGTGCACAATTTATGAGCTTATCCTGTATAAGCTTTATACAGAGTAAAACAGATTTATTGGGGGTTTGGAGCCTATTGGGAGTTGGGTGGCTGGGTGCTGGAGACAGGAACACTTGCTAAGCCATTTTCAGTTAAGTCTGCAGCTTTGGGGGCATGGACCAGACCTGGGTCTGTGTTGCAGCAGGCTCATGTGTCTGGCTCAACGAGGCAGGGTTCTGGAGTCCCAAACTGGCAGAGAAAACAGGCTCAGAGGTAATCTCAGCACATCAGGTGGCAGTCCCAATGGGGTCTCTGTGATGGAACCCGTCACAAATTCTCCCTCTACATTTCCACACCACCATGCACTTTGGTCTCCCCTATTCCCTTGCTGAGAATAGTGGTCCTACATTTATTCTCATGCTGCTGCACTGGAGTCACCACACTCCCTGTTGGTTGATCGGGGGGGGGCCCTCGGGGTTGCAGGGTAATGAGCTGAAAGTGGGGAGGGGTCTGAGAAAGGCAGAAAGGGGCCATGGGCCTGCTGGAGGAAGGAGCTGGCTATGTTTGAGGGAAGCTTGGGAGAGGGGATGGGGCCACGTCTGGGGATAGGCAGTCATGTCTGCGGGAGACTGACGGGTGGGGCTGGGCGAGAGCTGAAGGGAGCTCCAGGGGCAGCCGGCGGGATGTGACTGAGGGGAGCTCTGGTGGGGTCTGGGGGTGACTGAGGGGACCTCCAGGG
Source organism: Chelonia mydas (assembly GCF_015237465.2). Taxonomy (NCBI): domain Eukaryota; kingdom Metazoa; phylum Chordata; order Testudines; family Cheloniidae; genus Chelonia; species Chelonia mydas. Next base: position 259,464,238 of record NC_057850.1, read on the forward strand.
GGAGCAGGGGCACGGGCTGGGTGCAATGGAGGGGAGCAGGCTGGGGGTGACTGGGGGGAGCTCCAGGGAGAGTGGGGTGGGTGCGACTGAGGGGAGCTCTGGGGGGTCCTGGGAGTGACTGAGGGGAGCTCTGGGGACAGTGGCAGGGGAACGACATGGGTGCAACTTAGGGGAGCTCTGGGGGGTGGGCTGGCTGCCATTGAGGGGAGCTCCAGGGAGAGTGGGTGGGGGCCTGGGCTGGGTGCGACTGAGGGGAGCTCTGGGGGGTCCTGGGAGTGACTGTGGGGAGCTCCGGGGAGAGCGGGAGGGGAGCAGGCTGGGTGCGACTGAGGGGAGCTCTGGGGGGCGGGCTGGCTGGCTGCCATTGAGGGAGCTCCAGGGGGAGCGGGTGAGGGCCTGGGCTGGGTGCGACTGAGGGGAGCTCTGGGGGGCGGGCTGGCTGCCATTGAGGGAGCTCCAGGGGGAGCGGGTGAGGGCCCGGGTTGGGTGCGACTGAGGGGAGCTCTGGGGGGTCCTGGGAGTGCCTGCGGGGAGAGCGGGAGGGGAGCAGGCTGGGTGCGACTGAGGGGAGCTCTGGGGGGCGGGCTGGCTGGCTGCCATTGAGGGAGCTCCAGGGGGAGCGGGTGAGGGCCTGGGCTGGGTGCGACTGAGGGGAGCTCTGGGGGGTGGGCTGGCTGGCTGCCATTGAGGGAGCTCCAGGGGGAGCGGGTGGGGGCCTGGGCTGGGTGCGACTGAGGGGAGCTCTGGGGGGCGGGCTGGCTGGCTGCCATTGAGGGAGCTCCAGGGGGAGCGGGTGAGGGCCTGGGCTGGGTGCGACTGAGGGGAGCTCTGGGGGGCAGGCTGGCTGCCATTGAGGGAGCTCCAGGGGGAGCGGGTGAGGGCCCGGGTTGGGTGCGACTGAGGGGAGCTCTGGGGGGTCCTGGGAGTGCCTGCGGGGAGAGCGGGAGGGGAGCAGGCTGGGTGCGACTGAGGGGAGCTCTGGGGGGCGGGCTGGCTGGCTGCCATTGAGGGAGCTCCAGGGGGAGCGGGTGAGGGCCTGGGCTGGGTGCGACTGAGGGGAGCTCTGGGGGGTGGGCTGGCTGCCATTGAGGGGAGCTCCAGGGAGAGTGGGTGGGGGCCTGGGCTGGGTGCGACTGAGGGGAGCTCTGGGGGGTCCTGGGAGTGACTGTGGGGAGCTCCGGGGAGAGCGGGAGGGGAGCAGGCTGGGTGCGACTGAGGGGAGCTCTGGGGGGCGGGCTGGCTGCCATTGAGGGAGCTCCAGGGGGAGCGGGTGGGGGCCTGGGCTGGGTGCGACTGAGGGGAGCTCTGGGGGGTCCTGGGAGTGACTGTGGGGAGCTCCGGGGAGAGCGGGAGGGGAGCAGGCTGGGTGCGACTGAGGGGAGCTCTGGGGGGCGGGCTGGCTGGCTGCCATTGAGGGAGCTCCAGGGGGAGCGGGTGAGGGCCTGGGCTGGGTGCGACTGAGGGGAGCTCTGGGGGGCGGGCTGGCTGCCATTGAGGGAGCTCCAGGGGGAGCGGGTGAGGGCCCGGGTTGGGTGCGACTGAGGGGAGCTCTGGGGGGTCCTGGGAGTGCCTGCGGGGAGAGCGGGAGGGGAGCAGGCTGGGTGCGACTGAGGGGAGCTCTGGGGGGCGGGCTGGCTGGCTGCCATTGAGAGAGCTCCAGGGGGAGCGGGTGAGGGCCTGGGCTGGGTGCGACTGAGGGGAGCTCTGGGGGGTGGGCTGGCTGCCATTGAGGGAGCTCCAGGGGGAGCGGGTGAGGGCCTGGGCTGGGTGCGACTGAGGGGAGCTCTGGGGGGTGGGCTGGCTGCCATTGAGGGGAGCTCCAGGGAGAGTGGGTGGGGGCCTGGGCTGGGTGCGACTGAGGGGAGCTCTGGGGGGTCCTGGGAGTGACTGTGGGGAGCTCCGGGGAGAGCGGGAGGGGAGCAGGCTGGGTGCGACTGAGGGGAGCTCTGGGGGGCGGGCTGGCTGGCTGCCATTGAGGGAGCTCCAGGGGGAGCGGGTGAGGGCCTGGGCTGGGTGCGACTGCGGGGAGCTCTGGGGGGTCCTGGGAGTGACTGCGGGGAGCTGCGGGGAGAGCGGGAGGGGAGCAGGCTGGGTGCGACTGAGGGGAGCTCTGGGGGGTGGGCTGGCTGCCATTGAGGGGAGCTCCAGGGAGAGTGGGTGGGGGCCTGGGCTGGGTGCGACTGAGGGGAGCTCTGGGGGGTCCTGGGAGTGACTGTGGGGAGCTCCGGGGAGAGCGGGAGGGGAGCAGGCTGGGGGCGACTGAGGGGAGCTCTGGGGGGCGGGCTGGCTGCGACTAAAGGGCGCTTTGGGGAGCGCGAGGGGGCCGGGTGCGAGTGAGGGGAACTGCGGTGGGGAGGGGCGATGGAGGGGCCGTGTCTGGGGGGCGGGGTAATACCAACCACCCCGCAGCGTGGGGGCGAGGCGGGAAGCCGGATTACAAGAAATCTCAGTTTTTCCCACCGCGGCTTTTTCCCAGCCTGCACCAGCGCCCCACTCGCGATCTGTGAGGGCTCTTCCGCAAGGTCGACAGCCGTCTCCACCAATCACAACTCGGTCCTGCCAGCTGCGGGCCAATAGGAATGCCCAGGTCGGAGCAGCCCACCACTGTCGCTGGTAGAGGAGACTCCTGGGGGAAAGTGGAAGAGTCAAGAGGCTGATTGGTTCCTCAGGCCCGTCGATCACCAGTCAGAGGCCAACAGCCGGAAGAGGTTGGCCAATCAGAGGAGAGGACGGAAGAATGGTGTTGTCCTGGTAAGACTGAAGCTTAGAGCCGTTACCCATCCTAGCTGGTGTCGATTCTGATTGGTCGTTGTCCTCGCTCCCAACCGTAACCTTCCCTGCTCACGGGGGTGGGTGGTCGTCTCCCATTGGTGGGCACTGGGCGGCGACCAGAGGCGCGCGCAAGGCGGGGCCGTTACAGGCTGCTGCGCGCGCTGAGGGAGGGGGAGAAGGGAGTGGGACGGTGATGAAGGGAGGGACTGAGAGGGGGAAGATGGCTGCCCGGCAGTGGAGGTGAGAGACTCTCAGGGAGCCCCTCTGGAAGGGGGGGAAGAGGCTCCGCTTCCCATGATGCCCCGGGGCGAGGGAGAGGGGATGCTCGCCAATAAGTCTGTGTGGGCTGCTGGACTGGGTGTTGCCCGTCCCCCCCAGGATAGAGTGGGGCTGTCTGCTCCCCAACCCGTAACGCACCGGGGCAACGGACTGCGTGTGGTGGGTTGTACATTCCCCACAATGCACTGGGGTGCGGAGTGGGGCTGCTTTCCTCCCCTCCCCCCGCAGTGCGTCAGGACAGTGACCTGGGGCTGCCGTCACCCCCGCAGCCTACTGGGTTGATCGATCAGGGCTGCCTAGGCGTAACCCCCCAATGAAACAGAGAGGGGGGTTCACTGTTCCCCTTCTCCCCCCATTGACGTGCTGAGATGGTGGAGCAGGGCTGTCTGCATTTCCCCAGCGTGGTGGAATGGTGCTTCTCCTTGACAGAATAGCTGGTGTAGGGCTGCCCGTGTGACCAGAGTGTCGGGAGCTTCAGACATGTAGGAATGGTGGAAACGGTCAAGAGATTTATTCCAGGGAAAGGAGATATCCCAGAACCAGTTCTGGGGTGTTTGGGGTTAAATTTGCTTGTACTATGCATTCCCAACATTCTCCCTTCTAGAGTCCCTTCTCTTGACCTTTCCATTTCCTTTTCCTTCACACATGCCTTCGTCCCAATTTAAAACGTAGGTACATATCTGATTTGTTGACTACAGTCCCCTGTGCATCAGCATATACTTGAGTTCTTGCACTCCAACGTGCTTCTTCCATATGTCGATCCTCTGATACTTGCTTCTTCTCCAATGTGCAGCCAAAGTCTCCTTCTCTTCCTGACAAGTATAAAGCTGACATTTCCCCATATGAATTGCTCCTTTTTGGACATTGTACATCATCCTTCTGTTGCTGCCTTCTGTGTAACCCTAATGTTATAAATATTTTTTTGCTGCTGAATATGGCAAAATTTTTAGCAAATATCCTGATTGATAGGGTGTACTTGTGTGTATGCATAACGTAGGGGTGTTTAATATATGGGAGATGTGCATGGTAATGTTAAAGAAACATTTTAGTTTGGGGGTTGTAAATAGGTACTTGGACTTGCAGAAACTGTATGCCAGTATATGGTTTAAGGAAGAGCAGTATATAATTTAAGAAAGCAGGAGCCTGACTTTTCTCTGTATTTTACAGATATCAACTACGCTGAGGTCCACGTGTGTCCTGTATTGAAGTCTGGCTCCACAACTACATTTTGCTTCACTGTGAACTTAATCTTTTCCTGTATTATACAACACTGTACGTTGTTGAGGTGCATATATCTACTGCTCTTAATATTAAAGCAATAGTTGATTATAAACCCTGCAAACTGACCTCTTGGCATCTTATTACTGTTTTAGATTTGTTTCTACTGCTCATTTTACAATGGTTTATTGCTCAGCTTTGAACTGTCAAAATGCTACAAGTGGGGTATATAAGAACAGTACAGTTACTTTCTATGGTTTTCCTTTACATAACAAACCTCTCTTGAAGCAGTGGATTCACAACATGGGTCGGGAAATGGGAACTCCATCAAAACATCAGCGACTATGTTCTAAACATTTTGAGGACAGTTCTTTTGAAATTGATCCTCTAAAAATTAGGAAAAACCGGCGCCTACTGAAAGAAGCAGTTCCCAAAAAATTCATTTTGGGTGAAGACGGAAACTGGCTTGTTGGAACACCTCAAAGTTTCTGTGGTGGAATAAGTAATAAAACTCGAAAACGAATCCGGAATCCTGAACATTTGAAGGTAATTTAAATATTTGATATTCTATTTGTTTCTCTTAAATTAAGAGAGCATAATAAGAGAATACTTGGATGGGAACTCTCCAAGGGAACACCTAGGTGCTGCAGGAAATAAAAATATAAATGATTCAGTAGGTTGCACTTTTCCCTTTGAGTTGCTACTTAATCATTGTGCACCGTGGAGTTAGGAGGCACATTGTTGCTGAGCTCTTGTGACTACAGACAATATTATGGTGCTTCTCTCTTGATCCTTTTTCAGCTTGTGCAATTACATTCTGCCCAAGTAAAAATTTCTGTTTGGCATTTCAGTTGGATACTGTACACTTCTTTACTTCCTGCTCCAAAATGAATCCCAATCCTGCAAACCTGTACTCGTATGAGTGAGTAGTCCTTACTCATGTGAATAATCTCATTTGATTTGGGATGACTTGATTGTAGTATAGAGCTTATACTGTGTATGTTTGTTGGGTGTAGTATTGTTGTAGCTCTGTTGGTCCCAGGATGTTAGAGAGATAAGAATGGGAGATTATATCTTTTATTGGACCATTTATGAGGGTGAAAGAGGCAAGCTTTTGAGCTACACACACCTCTTCTTCAGATCTGGGCAGACCTTGTTGGGGACTGTTAAATAGTGTCTAAGTTTCAGTTTAATTCAGTATCTTGTACATCAGTTTTGGGTGGTGATCCTGTTTAGGACCAGATATTACAAACCATCATCTGAGTAGTGCTTACTCATGGAATAGTTTCCTAATGTAAAAGTGAATACTCATATGACTACAGATTTGTAGAACTGGATCCATAGGTTGTACAATTGATAAAATTTGTGAAACACTTAGATACCCATTTGAATGAAAGGCAATACATAAAGGCAGAGTGTTCACTCCTAATATTACCAAATGGATACAAGCCACGTGGGAACAATAATACTGATCAGGCAAGTATTGATACAACTTTACATATAGTTTGTGTCCTTTAATATTAAAATGAATTGGGTGGGGAGCTACAGGCTAGATGTGAAATTGGCAGTCTTGGATGTATTTGCACTATCTTTTCTTTGAAGTTTTGTTTTATTTTCAAAATTTTATGTTTGATGATGTTTGCCAGTATTTTTGCTCCTACAGTTATAGAGAGTGTTTAATCTTTGCGGAGGTTGTGGGCATTACACAAGATTCAAGGCCAAAAGAAGCACTTCCTATCTGGGAAATGAAAGAGGAAGTGGATTTAAGAAACTGCAGCTATAATACTGCACTCAACTCTGGTCACCTCAAATCAGAAAGATCTAGATGAGTTGGAAGGAACTGAAAAAAGGAGCAACAAAATAGATTAAAGGGTTGGAGGGTTTAATTTATAAGGAAAGATCTTTTTTAAAATTTTATTTTTAAAATATGTATTGGTGAAGGAGTGATACAACAGTCTGCCAGTATTTGGAAGGTATAAATGCTAAAGAGAGAGAGCAATAACTCAGTTTGGTGCAAGACAGTATGCTCGTTTACAATCCCTTTCTTCTAGCTAAAGGAAAATTTAAGTTGATCACCAGGAAAAAGAAATCCTGGCAGTGAGATCTATTGAACTGTGGAGTTGCCTCATAGCTTGAGTCATTTAAAGTACATTGGACAAAGAAAGCACTGAAGAATGTGCTGAAGAGAACAACTGCACTGAGTTTCAGAGATTGGCCAAGATGACTTTGATAGTCTTTACTTCTACCTTTTGATTCTGTTGCTTGGGAAGTCATGATTCAGTGAAGAGCTAAGGAATACCACCTTGAAACGATTATACTGACTTTGAGAGCGACATAGCAGTATAAATATCTCATTCCTCTTTGTAAAGGTGATATACAGTAGCCGTCAGATATAGAGTGCCATCAGAAACACCCGGCAAATGACTGCATGTGTAATATTCTAAGTAAGGCCCTTGTCAGGATGTAATCAAAGATACTAAGTATGCAATACTTTTTATTTCAGGTCCCAGGGACATTTGATGATGTTGCAGCTCCTGACGGGAAGAATTTAGAAGAGTGGCAAAAGGAGCTTTACAAAAAAGTGATAAAGGACAATTATGAATCTTTAATCTCACTGGGTAAAGGTCAGTTTTCACTCATTCTCTGGAAGTTGTGAAATATGTACAGTTCTTGGGCTGGCTCCGGTCTGTTTTCTCAAATCCTTTGATTGATGGTGGATCAGTTCTTAGATGCTCCAAAACCTTTGTGATAGAAGATCAACTGCATACGTCCTTTTCTGTAAAAGAAGATTGATAGACACAGTCATGTTTCTAATACCTCTATATCCACCACTTTCCTGCTGTGAATAATGCTTATACACTATTCAGTTGTGTATGTTGAAGCCACATGCACAGATGCTACTTTCCATGTGTGATGTGGATGAAGCACTCCTTCAGTAAAGGATATTTCAAGAATAATGTATTTAAGTAATTTGTGATTATATCATTTCTTAATCTATATGCCAACTCTAAAACAAGAAAAAATGGCAATGGGAAAGATTAGATGTCTGTTCTCTTCCTCTTGAAGGGGATCTGGACTTTCAGCTGACTTATAAACTGCCAAGTGGTTTAGTACATATGGTGTGATTGGGATTCTCCCTGAATTTCCTGAAGGAAGCAAAACTGATTTCCAAGCAAACATTCTGCCTTTCTGCAGGATCTTTATTCAAGTAATCTGCAAATCCTTTCTGATGTTTTCTAGGATTACTTACATTTAAGCATGTATTTTTTTTTTTTTTTTTTTACTTCTAAGATTTTTTTTTAACTCCCCCCACCCTCACCCCAATTAAAGTGTGCCTTTTGGGCACACACTTTCATCCTTGGCAGTTTTTGCTTAATTTTAGGTGAAAGAATTACATCATAAACCCCATGGATCTTTTAATCATGAAGTTTTAGTGTGAGCTGCTCCTACTCTGATTCCCTCCCTCCCTCCCCACCCCACCTCCCAGTACCTGCTCTGTATACAGTTTTTGTACTGACTTAACTGCTGCTGTGGTGGTGATAGTGGTGGTGGTGGTGGGTTATCTAAGTAGTTAAATTGGTACAACCCTGTGTGTGGTGCTGTTTCAGAAAATTAGGAAAACCTGCGGGGAAAAAAATAGCCACTTGTGAAAATTTTGGTTTAAGTGACTTGCTCAGCATCACATAGGAACTCTGTAGCAGAGGCAGGGATAGAATCCAGTTCTCCAGGGCAGTATTCAGTGGCATTAACCATGAGGCTACTCTTCTTTTCCTGCAAGTCTCTGCCTCATTCGCTGCACACCATCCAACTTCTGCAACAAATGAAGCAGGGGTCCTACAGACAACAACCTCGTTCACAACACAACCCTGATCTATTGTCAAAGCACAATCAGTCTTTTACAAGGAATGGGGCAGGAGTTGTGTGAAAACAGTATATCATCATATAATTAAAGACTATCATAATGCATACGCACAAGGGGGCTAAATTAAGGTTATAGGTGTCCTTCATGCTAGACTTTGTAACCTTCATGTTCTTTTAATGTAATTTTTTGGATGTAATTTCTTAAGTATTCTTTTAAAAAAAAAAAAAAATCATCCTGAGGGATAATATTGTCCCTCCCACATGGGTCATCAGCAGAATTAGGATCTTTGGATCCATGCAAACCTCTACCACTTGAGGTAACAGAGTAAGTGGAAGGAATAGAAGGCTTTTATCATTTGTGCGGGTGTGGCATTAGAAGGGGATGGTGATACACACTTAGCCAGTGGGTTTCACAGGTATTTGCTAGGCGGCAAAGGAATATTAAATGGACTGAATTACATGTTCTTTGGAGAGTGTTTTCTAGTGACTATAGAGCCTTCCACCCCTGTGCTCCCTTCTGCTCTTATTCCCTGGCAGACTCCTGCCCCTTCTCCTAGCCTCCTGTGTCTTCTGTCCCATTTCCCCCACCCCAGCTCTGCATCTCTTTTCTCCTCACCTCTCTGCCTTTGAATCAGGCACTTTCATTCTTCTCCACGCTGCCTAGGTGTCAGCAGTAGGAGCATTGAAAGCATAGAAGAGAGAGTCTCCTTGCTCTTGGTTTTAGTGTCTGGTGTTATAGTGACCCCCAGCAGGTAGGAGGAGCAATTGCAGGGAAAGTCCTGCTCAGCCCATGCATCCCTGGGATAGAGCATGCTCAGTTGCTCCGTAGGGATGGTGCATGTGCCATCTGTCAGTACATAGGAGTTGTGTGGGGATGGAGAGGAAAATGCTATTTGCAGCTGCAAGGTGTGCAAATAGCAGTGATGTCAGCAAGGGGCAGAATTTAAATTCCAGTCCCTTGGGTTTTCCTGGGGAGGTCAAAGCCACTGTTTTTAAACAGATATTAATGAAAACCGGGATTTTGACAAAAATAAATAAGTCGACCAAAAGTCTCATAATCTGAAAAGGTGAACAGACTCAAAAATGGTCACCTTTAACACTGTAACCTCTGCACAGTTTACCTACTACCACAGCAATGTAAGCATTAATTTCAGATAATGTGACATTCTTTGAAGTTTAAAAAATCAGTGAATGTTAAGAAGATATTATGAGATTTTTTTTTATTCTTTGTCCAAACTGTTCAGTCTCCATACATGATATGCAGTCAAGAGAAGAGCTACGTGTCAAGGCTCAGCAGGGCTTGGAGGAAAGAGAAATGTCTATGAATCCTAGCATAGGTGAGTAATGGATTCAGACCTCTCAGAAGAGTAAATGACTTAAAGCTGGCAAGAGAAACCATCATGATGAACACTTCTGTAGTTTTTGTCTTTTCTCATGTATTGATATTTTATAACAAGACCTTGTCATAAGTTCATTGTAGATATGGGAACCAGTGAACTTTCTGGTCTAAGGCAGATTCTCTCCTTTCATCCATCCAATTTCTAAGTGTTTGGATAACATGTTGTGTTATTACTAGTATTTTTAATACTAAAAATCACATACTGATATACATATACATAACCCTTTTTAAACAAATGGTGTGACACATGCCCTACCTTGCAGAACATGTGGTCTAAGATGAAACATCTCTTTTGGTACTTATATGGCCACCATTACTAACATAGTGGTTGAGTGACATGGAAAAATAATTTAGGAAGGGTGATCGTGGTGAAGAATTATTAGTAAGGAGCATGAGGTAGGAAGAATTCCATGAGGTGTTTTAACAAAAGGTTTGAAAGAGGCAAGACAGGGTGCTTGGCGAAGAAGAGGGATGATGTTCCAAATGTAGGGGTACTGTAAGGAGCAATGCTAAGAGTCAGAGAAGGGAGCAGTAAGGTGAGAGAACAGGGAGGAGCATGGGAAATATAGAGGGAGTAGGGGGAAAATGAGAGCAGAAATGTTGGAGGCAGGATGATCTATGCCTTGAAGGAAAGGGCATATTTCTATTTAATGCAGTAAAAAAGAGGGGCAGGGAGTTAGGTGATTCAGTTTGAGTGAGAGGGAGAAAGATGACGCAGCAGCTTTTTGTATGGAGTAGAGTGGAAGAGATTAGAATCAAGGCAGCCACAGAGAAGGTTACAAAAATCAAGAAGTAAGATGGTAAAGGTACGGACAAGGGTTTTGTCAGTAGCAATGGAGAGGCACAGGTAGATTTTGAGGGTATTAAAGTTGTAGAATCATCATTACTGGTGATATTCATGGCTTCTACTAGGGATGGTTTATGAAGTCAAATCTATCTTGTTAAAATGCAGGGAGATAGATTAGATGACATACTGTGGAGTTCTTTCAATCTAAATTACTTAAACTTCTCGAATTGGCAATTTGTGAGAGGCATTTTATATGCAAAAGTTTGAGTGACATACATTATTTACTGGTCCAATAAGTTATCACTTTTCTGTTTTTTGTTTCCCTCAAGGAGCAATATGACCTACAAGCATTGTGTGCATTATGGATCAGGAATGTTTTATTCTTAGGAGATTTCCTTTTCCCAAACAGATGAAATGAATGTTTGGATTCTTTTTATTCCAGTGGATGATGGGATTGTGATCAAAACTGAAGTGCAGGATAATGAGGAAGCTCCAGAAAATGTGGAACTGCATGGATCGTTTTCAGGAAGATCAGAAGACCTGGTTTTCCAAACTCCTGACAATGGAATAACTTGTGAGAGTAATTGGAGCACAGAAACAGAGCCGAGGAGTCTTACTGGAAGCAGAATGGGTAACTCTACTCTTGGGAAAGGAGATTCCAATAAATTCAAAGGTATCCTTTTCTACCAGGAGACACCCACAGGAGAGAGACTATATCTATGTACAGAATGTAAGAAAACCTTTAAATTGAAGATAGGTCTTTTAAAACACAAGCGAATTCATGCAAAAAAGAGTCCGGTATCATCATACATATGTACAGACTGTGGAAAAAGCTTTGGTCGCCATGCAGATCTTATTCGACACCAGAGAACTCACACGGGAGAGAGACCCTATAAATGTACAGAATGCGAGAAAAGCTTTACTGAGAAACCAAGACTTACTAATCACTTACGAACTCACAACATATGCCTGTAACCACTGTGGCAAAAGCTTTATGGGAACTGATTTTCCACTCAGTCATCAACAAATCCCTCTGAGAATATGAACCATACATATGTACCGACTGTAGGAAAAGCTTTTGTGTAGAAGACCTTTTATAACACTGAATTGAACTCAAGCATGGGACGGACCAGTCATTTTAGCTCGTCTGTTTAAACCGTGAGAAGCAACTGAATTTATTAACTATCAAAATGATTCATGAAAGGGGGGAGAACGGACACAAAAAAGCGTATTGACTATACCAAAAATTTAATTTAAAAAAGCATATTCTAGAACACCAACTAACCTATACTAGAGAGAGACTGTATCATTGCAGAAAATGTGGGAGAAGTTTCACTTGAGGAACCTTTGACCACATCAGAGAATTTACGGAACAGAGCAAGATCATTCACAGAATTTTAGATAGAAATTAGAGCTTCAAAGAGCCTTAGATCAGTTTAAGAGATTGGCCTTCTTGATGTAAAAATAGGAAATAAATGGGAAAGTCCATTAAGCACACGCAAATGATAGTGGTGCCAGCAGTGCATGTTAGTATGGCCAAAGACAAAATGTAGTTCAAACTTCCACAATTTAGAGTAATTTATAGCACACGAGATGCAGGCTTCATTTTTGAGCTCCTGGAAGAGAAAACAAAAATGGATAATGTTCTCCTTTCTGTCGCTTCTGTGCAACATGAAAGATGAGAGGCAAAACTGATGTGGGATTATTCTTCTCTCTAAACCAAAAGCAGCACTGGCTCCAACTTAAGAGGAAGTGTCAGCAGATGGAGATAGGGGGAAAAAATAGTGGTGTCTTCTGCTTAAAAACATAATCAAACACAGGTCAGAAAATCTTACCAAACCTGTGCATTTTGTTAAATGCCTTGCTTAAAGGTGGCCTGCAAAGGATTAAAAAACACCTGTATTTTGTGCCGTTTTTTTAAACCTTATGATGTGGACTTTCTTGCTGGGGGGGGGGGGGGGGGGGGGGGGGAGGGCGGCAAAGTGGGTGTTAAAATAAATCCTCCAAATTCTGTAGGATGTTGATTTTAACATTGCCCAATTGTGCCTACATATGAGCAGTTAGGGAGAACTAAAGAGGGGGAAAAAGAGTAAAATTTTGTATTGTATGATCATTTGTTACAATGAAGAGTGCTATGTTGTAGTATACATGACATTTGTTTTCAGTGAATGATGCCTGATGTTCGACTGGAAAATCCAGTCAAAAAGGGGACCTGACAGTGTTCGGACAGATCTACTGACAGACAACCAAAGTCCCATCACAGAGGTCAGGGAGGTGCCTGGTCACTAATCTGTGCCAACTCCTACTCAGCTGGGGCCTCCTCCTACCTGTGTTGGGCAGCTGCAGCTCCCAGCCCTGCCTTTGCAGGCGTGTACCTCCCGACCAGGGCAGAGAGGGGAAAAGCAGTGAGCGACTGAGGTGGGGTCTTGGGGGAAGAGGTGGGCCAGAGGTGGGGTCTTGAGGGCAGGGGCAGTGTTGTTCCAGCTGGAGTGTCCGGTTTTTAAATACAAAGTTGGCAACCCTACTGGAAACTGAACTGATGGGGAGGTTCGCCAAGATTATTATTATTCTAATTGCTCTAACTTAATCTTATTTTTTCTCTATTAAATGTTTGTATTATTAACTAGCAGGTAAGCAGTTAAAAGAATTAATTTTGCAAGATGCACATTGAATAGAGCAAAAGGTGGTCCACGGACTGCTTGGTGGTGGGTATGCAGAGAGTTGTCTGGTCTCATGTTGCTGACTTCTCCTTCCAACTGCTAAATCGCATGAGAGACAACTAAACCTACATTAAATACTTTCCAATTATTACTTTCCCAAGTAAGCAGTTCCTGGAGAATGATATGCACTCCTAAATAGGGATTCTCTGCAATCACGAATGAGTGGGCATTTGATCCCCTAAATGATCTCTGCATTAAAATGTGATTCAAACCATGAAATGGTTCAAGAACCCCCTGAAATAGAGGGCTGAATCTGGCACTCTAGTTACACTCCTGCAATTGGTGGCTCAGGTGCAACCCAGAGCAGAATCTGGTCAAACAACTCTGTAGAATGTTTCCCCCTCTTGCTCAACAAGTACAACAGCAAAAGTAGTTTCCACCCTTGGGAAGGATCCATGTGGTAGCAATAGCTCAGTTCCAGAGGTCTTACTGAGCAAATATTGATGATAGGTAGAAGATAAATGCAGAACATCCAACATCACAAGTAAACAATAGCTACTGAGGATGCAAAACTTTATCAGCTTGTGGAGCATGACCCTCATGCTCCACAAGTGCTATGCAGAATAAAAGTAGGACCTAGCATTTATATATAGGCTTGGCAGAATTTGATTTTTTAAATATACTTTTAGCAGATGAGTGTATTTTAAGCATTTGAAATTTTTTTAATTGATTTACATTTTCACTCGTGAAAAATTATAGGTTTTAAGCATTTTTTGTTTATCAGTTTGAATTTTCACAGTTGTAGGAAATTGGGGGATCAGACAATTATTTAAAGATGGTAGACATTGAGATGCAAAAAGTTAAAGCTTTATAAACCATTAAACACAAATTTTCAACATCACATGTCAAAATATCCTTAAATCAACAAATCCTACCTGTTTTTATTATTCATTCTCTAGTCCATTTGTAACGAGCCTTATTCGGAAGTCTGTCACTGGATTTAACTTTAATAAGTTCTCAATCCGCATTTTTCTTTGCCTATCTGTAAACAGCAGTTATTATTGATGGAAATATTTTTTGTTGATTTGTGCTTACATGTGGTGAAATTGACATTTTCTGACATTTATTGATAAAAATCCAATCTTTCCAAGCCTTGTCATATAGCACTTTATATGTTCAAATGGTAATCAAATAAAACATTAAGCAGAAAACATTGAACACTGAAGAGGCTTTGCAATAAAATTAGATTCTCCCACAGAATATAGTGAAAGCTGGTAGGCAATAGGGGTGAGCTACTGTTGAATGCAATGGGAATTAATAGCTAGAGAAGTCATGAATTTTGGAGAGGTATAGAAATGTGGCATTCTGTTTTATTTTTTGACCAACAGCTCAAAAACTGGAAAGGAGACCAAGAACCAGACCCCTTTTTTGTTGAAATGGATTGTTTTTCCTTAGTTGGAAATGAGACCCTAAAAGAATCTGGAATCATGAGCCTTTGTATCTGTCACGTTGTGAAAATTGCACTTGCACATAGGCAGAAGCACGTTGATAGGGTGTGTAAATGACACAATATGTGCTTTCCCCAATCTGGGACTGAGCACGTTTGCAAAAAGAGAAGTACTCCCTTCTTAAGAGTCTTCTGCTCAGTGTTTCACTGAGTTATCATTATTATATCCTGCTAAAAAACAGTCTGTTGTGCTAGTCAAGTGCAGTATCTTTATGTGTGATAAAGAAAGTGCAAAGACTTCATTGAACCCAAAATAAAGTGAAAAAGAAAACATGGCTCTTCAGCAGGCCATTTGGAGCTAACGAGATAAGTTTTATGTTTTGTTTCCAAAGATATAGGGTCTGTTCCTGATTCCATTGAAGTCAATAGGAGTCTTGGACCCATAGTGGATAAGTGAATAGTTTGTATGTGAATTTAACCTCCCCCGCCCAAAGCAATTAATGTTATACTGTGTAAAATGAACAGGTATTTTTCATGCGAGGCTAGTCGACTTTACTACTACCGTTATTTCTGAAGGTATCTTTTCTGAGTTCAGTTAACATCTTATTTAAATGTTTGTTCCTTGAATCTCTGCTAAAAGCAACCCTAGTCTCTCAACACAGATCCTGAAAACATACTTTAGATTTATGCCGACCACTAATAAAATATGAAAAATACCTGTTCATTTTACACAGTATAACATTAATTGCTTTGGGGGGAGGAGGTTAAATTCACATACAAACTATTCACTCATCCACTATTGGTCCAGTCTTGCTCCCATTTAAGCCATATTTGCAGTTCACAAAAGCTTATGTTCAAATAAATTTGTTCGTCTCTAAGGTGCCACAAGTACTCCTTTTCTTTTTGCGGATACAGACTAAGACGGCTGCTTTTCTGAAACCTATATTTGAAGCTAGTTTGCTATTAAGATTCAATAAAGATCTTTTAAAAAAGTGATTGCCTTCAAATGACAAGTTACAGCATGAGCAAAACACCAGTGAGCACAACACAATAAGCAATTGTCCTAGTCCAAGGGGATGTTTTAGAATATATTATAGTAGATCTGAACTCTGTCAGAGAAGTACAGGGAAGATGCCAAATATAGTAACTGTCTTATCCCGCATTTGTTAGATTGCCCCTGTCAAGTTTCCTTCCCCACTCTGAACTCTAGGGTACAGATTTTGGGGGCCTGAATGAAAGACCCCCTAAGCTTATTCTTACCAGCTTAGGTTAAAAACTTCCTCAAGGTACAAACTTTACCTTGTCCTTGAACCCTATACTGCCACCACCAAGCATGTTAAACAAAGAACAGGGAAAGAGCCCACTTGGAGACATCTTCCCCCGAAAATATCCCCCCAAGCCCTACACCCCCTTTCCTGGGGAAGGCTTGATAAAAATCCTCACCAGCTTGTACAGGTGACCACAGACCCAAAGCCTTGGATCTTAAGAACAATGAAAAAGCAATCAGGTTCTTAAAGGAAGACTTTTTTAATTAAAGAAAAAGTAAAAGAATCACCTCTGTAAAATCAGGATGGTAAATACCTTACAGGGTAATGAGATTCAAAACATAGAGAATCCCTCTAGGCAAAACCTTAAGTTACAAAAAGACACAAAAACAGGAATATACATTCTATTCAGCACAGCTATTTTACCAGAGCTAGATTACTTACTAACTTTTTACAGGAGTTCTGAGCTGCATTCCTGATCTGTTCCCTGCAAAAGCTTCACACAGACAGACAGACCCTTTGTTCCACCCCCCTCCAGCTTTGAAAGTATCTTGTCTCCTCATTGGTCATTTTGGTCAGGTGCCAGCGAGGTTATCTTAGCTTCTTAACCCTTTACAGGTGAAAAGGTTTTGCCTCTGGCCAGGAGGCATTTTATAGTTCTGTATACAGAAAGGTGGTTACCCTTCCCTTTATATTTATGACATGCCCCCCCAAATCACAGATAGGGTGAAACACTGGCTGTGATTTCTTCCTGGAGCTCTAGGAGAAAACAGAGTTAATAAGACACATGCACCTCTACATATACTACCAAGTGTATAAAGACTAATAATATTTTCCACATCTCAAGGACGATTTTAAGCAGTTGATTCTGGGAAACTTTCACGGGAGAGTGCATCAGCCACTTTGTTAGAAGCTCCTGAGATGTGTTGGATGTCGAAATCAAAATCTTGGAGAGCTAAACTCCACTGAATAAGTTTTTTGTTATGTCCCGTAGCGGTATGAAGCCACTGTAGCACAGCATGGTCGGTTTGCAGGTGGAAATGCCGTCCCCAAACATATGGGCGTAGCTTTTCCAGAGCGTAGACAATGGCGTAACATTCTTTTTCACTGACTGACCAGTTGCTTTCCCTCTCAGACAGCTTCTTGCTGAGAAACCCTGCAGGGTGGAATTCTGGATCCGGTCCTTCCTGCATTAAAACTGCTCCCACACCACGCTCGGACGCATCTGTGGTTACTAGGAACAGTTTGTCAAAGTCTGGGGCCCTTAGCACAGGGTCAGACATGAGTGTCGCTTTAAGCTGGTTAAAGGCCTTCTGGCACTCTTCGGTCCACTGAATGGCATTTGGCTGTTTCTTTTTGGTTAGGTCTGTCAGTGGGGCAGCGATTTGGCGGTATTGCGGTACAAATCGCCTGTAATATCCGGCCAAGCCTAAGAAGGATTGGACCTTTTTCTTTGACTTTGGGACAGGCCACTTTTGGATAGCATCTGGTGTCCAAGGTAAGTCACTCTGTTTCTGCCTATTTGGCACTTCTTAGATTTAACAGTTAGTCCTGCCTCCCTTATGCGCTTGAAGACTTTTTGTAGATGTTCTAGGTGTTCTGCACAGGAATCTGAAAATATGGCCACATTGTCAAGGTAGACAACTGCATAGTCTCCCAGTCCCGCTAGGAGACCATCTACAAGTCTTTGGAAGGTGGCGGGTGCATTCCGCAGCCCGAAAGGGAGTACATTAAATTCATACAGCCCGACGTGTGGTGAAGGCTGACCTTTCCTTGGCGGATTCATCTAGCAGTACCTGCCAGTACCCCTTGGTTAAGTCCAAGGTAGAGATGAACTGGGCCCGTCCCAGTTTCTCCAATAGTTCATCTGTGCATGGCATTGGATAGTTGTCTGGGCGAGTTACAGCATTTAGCTGACGGTAGTCGACACAGAAACATATCTCCCCATCTGGTTTGGGAACTAGAACCACTGGAGATGCCCATGCACTGTCAGAGGTGCAGACTACCCCTATCTGTAGCATATCCTGGATCTCCCGTTCTATAGCAGTTTTAGCTTGGGGAGACACCCGGTAAGGTTGGACTTTAATTGAGTGAGCATTACCTGTGTCAGTGGAGTGGTATGCCCGTTCAGTCAGTCCTGGGTGGCTGAGAATGTCGGTGCGTAGCTAGTGCACAGCTCCTTGATCTGCTGTCACTGCATACGCCCAAGGGTCATGGAGATGTTTAGCGCTTCTACGCCACCATCACTTTTCCCTTCGTAGTAGACACCTTCAGGCCACTCAGCATCATCTCCTCCCTGGGCTGTAAACTGGCAAACCTTTAATTCTCTGGAATAAAAGGGCTTTAGAGAGTTAATGTGGTACACCTTAGGCTTTCGGTTGGAGTTGGAGAATGCTATGAGATAATTAACAGCTCCCAGGCGCTCCTGGACCATGCATGGCCCTTCCCACGACGCTTCCATTTTATGGGCCTGGAGCACCTTTAAGACCATGACCTGGGCCCCTACTTTGAAGAAACGCTCTCTGGCATGTTTATCATACCAGGCTTTTTGCTCTTTTTGAGCATCCTGTAAGTTTTCTTTAGCAAGGGCTAAAGAGGTTCGGAGAGTGTTTTGTAGGTTGGTTACAAAGTCCAGATTGTTAGTTCCTGGAGAAGGTGTAAATCCCTCCCATTGCTGCTTCACCAACTGTAATGGCCCCTTAACCTCGCGGCCATATACAAGTTCAAATGGGGAAAACCCTAAACTGGGATGTGGTACAGCTCTGTACGCAAAGAGCAACTGCTGCAACACAAGGCCCCAGTCATTGGAGTGCTCATTTACAAATTTATGTATCATGGCCCCCAAAGTTCCATTAAACTTCTCCACCGGGCCATTTGTTTGATGATGGTTAGGGGTGGCAACCAAGTGATTTACCCCATGAGCTTCCCAAAGGCTTTCCATAGTTCCTGCCAGGAAATTAGTTCCTGCATCTGTGAGGATGTCGGAGGGCCAACCTACCCTGACAAAAATGTTTGTTAGTGCCCGGCACACACTTTTAGCCCTGGTGTTGCTTAGAGCTACTGCTTCCGACCATCGGGTGGCAAAATCCATGAAAGTCAGTATGTACTGCTTTCCTCTGGGTGTGTTTTTGGAAAAGGACCCAGAATATCCACAGCTACTTGCTGAAATGGAACCTCAATGATGGGGAGTGGCTGGAGAGGGGCTTTGACCTGGTCTTGCAGTTTTCCCACTCTTTGGCATACCTCACAAAAGCAGACATAGGTAGAAACATCCTTGCCCATTCCCTCCCAGTGGACCGACTTTCCCAAATGGTCTTTGGTTCTGTTCACCCCGGCATGGCCACTAGGATGATCGTGGGCTAAGCTCAAGAGCTTTACCCGGTATTTAGTTGGAACTACCAACTGTCTCTGAGGATGCCAGTCTTCCTGGTGTCCACCAGAAAGAGTTTCCTTGTATAAAAGTCCTCTTTCTACAACAAACCTGGATCGATTAGAAGAGCTGAGAGGCGGTGGGTTGCTCTGTGCCACCGTCCAAGCTCTTTGGAGGCTTTCATCTGCTTCCTGTTCGGTCTGGAAATGTTCCCTTGAGGCTGGAGACATCAGTTCCTCATTGGATTGTGGATCTGGGCTTGGTCCCTCTGGAAGCGATGTAGGGGATGGGGCTGCTTCCGTTGACTGTGAACCGCTTTCCGCTGGTGCACTACATTGGGGTTCAGGCTCCGGCTGAGCCTCTTGTGTAGGGTTATCAGCTGCTGCCAGTGCAGGTTCGGTGGGGCCCTCTAGTGTTGGGGTTGTAAGTACTGGATTCAGTGCTGGCAATGGGGCTGGTGCTGGTTGTTCCGCCGGTTCCAGTTCTGTGACTGGCTCTGTCTGGGTTTCTGGGACTGGATCCACTACTGCTGTTGCAGACGTTGGCCTGGGGTCTGGGTCCATCACCTCTGACCGGGTCCTGGTAGAAGTTTCCGGAACAGAGCTAGGCATGACAGCTTGCTTAGCCTGGCTGCGGGTGACCATTCCCACCCTCTTGGCCCACTTCACATGATTGGCCAAGTCTTCCCCCAACAGCATGGGGATGGGATAATCATCATAGACTGCAAAAGTCCACGTTCCTGACCAGCCCTTGTACTGGACAGGCAACTTGGCTGTAGGCAAATTGAAAGAGTTGGACTTGAAGGGTTGAATCATCACTTGGATCTCTGGGTTGATTAAATTGGGGTCCACTAAGGAAGCATGGATAGCTGACACTTGTGCTCCAGTGTCCCTCCACGTGGTGACCTTCTTCCTGCCCACACTCACAGTTTCCCTCCGCTCCAAGGGTATCTGGGAGGTATCTGGGCCTGAGGACCTCTGGTGTGATTCTGGTGCAATGAACCGTAATCTGTTGGGGTTCTTGGGGCAGTTGGCCTTTACATGCACCGGCTCATTACATTTAAAACATCATCCAGCTGACGGGTCACTGGGGCGAGGTGGGTTGCTGGAGAACGGTGTGGCAGGACGATAAGGTGTCTGGAGTGTTCCTTGGTGTGTAGTTGGGGCCTTGAGCGGTCCACGGAAGTAGGGTGAGGTCGGAGGTTGTCCCTTCTTGTCTCCGCTCCAACTGTGACCAGGATTGTTCCTCTCTCCTCCCTCCACCCATTTTATTCCGGTTTGCCCCTTCTGATATTCGCCCCAACTGCTACTAATTTTTTTCTTTTCTGCCACCTCCACCCATTTGGCTCCAATCTCCCCCGCCTCAATTACAGTTGTGGGCTTCCCATCTCGGGTGTACCTTTCTATTTCCTCAGGAACACCCTCTAAGAACTGCTCCATTTGCATTAGGAAGGGCAACTCTTCTGGAGATTTAACACTTGCTCCTGATATTCAGGCATCCCAATGTTTCACAATGTGGTAGGCATGTTGGGTAAATAACACATCTGGTTTCCACCTTAGGGTTCTGAACCGCCGAAGGGAATGCTTGGGTGTTAGCCCCATTCTGACTCTCACCTTGGTTTTAAACCGTTCATACTTGTTCATGTGTTCCTTAGGCATTTCAGCCGTCACCTCTGCTAAGGGTCCACTGAGCTGCGGCCTCAGCTGTACCATGTACTGGTCTGTAGAGATGCTGTACCCAAGGCAGGCCCTTTCCAAGTTTTCTAAGAAGGCCTCGGTATCATCGCCTGCCTTTTGGTGGGGAACTTCCTTGGATGTGAGGCGGTACCTGGAGAAGGATTGCTAGGGTTTGTTGGTATATTCTGCTGAGCCTTTGCCTTCTCCATCTCCAGTACATGCTTCCTCTCTTTTTCCTTTTCGTCCTCAGCATGCTTCCTCTCTTTTTCCTTTTCCTCCATAGCTCTCCTGTGGGCAGCCTCCATTTCATTTTTCTTTGTCTCTGCCTCCATTTCTCTCCTGTGGGCAGTCTCTTTGGCTTTTTCTGCCTTGGGTTCTGTCATCTTAGCCTGTCTGTTTTTAACTAACTTTACACCCAAGAGTTAAAAAACAAAACAAAACTGGCTTGTAAAATTTAGTTGTGCTGATACTTGTGTTCTGTGATAGCTATTCTCAGCCTACAGAAAAATTCTCTAGCTGCTCTTAGCTAAAAAACAAACAAACAACCTCTTCAGGTCTGTGAAAAACTTGTGAATTTCCCTGCAGGAGGTTAACTACCCTGCCTTTAGGTAGAGAAAACTCCAGCTCACAAAAGGAAGATCCCTTTGTTATGCCTGCTGCTGTCCCTTTTTCAAAACCCTTTTAAAATCCTGCTGTGCTTCTGGTTCAAAATGATCTAAAAAAAAAAATCTCAAAATGATCCCACTGCTCTGCCACCATGTCAAGGTTCCTTCCCCACTCTGAACTCTAGGGTGCAGATGTGGGGGCCTGCATGAAAGACCCCCTAAGCTTATTCTTACCAGCTTAGGTTAAAACTTCCTCAAGGCACAAACTTTGCCTTGTCCTTGAACCCTATGCTGCCACCACCAAGTGTGTTAAACAAAGAACAGGGAAAGAGCCCACTTGGAGACGTCTTCCCCCCAAAATATCCCCCCAAGCCCTACACCCCCTTTCCTGGGGAAGGTTTGATAAAAATCCTCACCAATTTGTACAGGTGACCACAGACCCAAAGCCTTGGATCTTAAGAACAATGAAAAAGCAATCAGGTTCTTAAAGGAAGACTTTTAATTAAAGAAAAAGTAAAAGAATCACCTCTGTAAAATCAGGATGGTAAATACATTACAGGGTAATCAGATTCAAAACATAGAGAATCCCTCTAGGCAAAACCTTAAGTTACAAAAAGACACAAAAACAGGAATATACATTCCATTCAGCACAGCTATTTTACCAGAGCTAGATTACTTACTAACTTTTTACAGGAGTTCTGAGCTGCATTCCTGATCTGTTCCCGGCAAAAGCATCACACAGACAGACAGACCCTTTGTTCCACCCCCCTCCAGCTTTGAAAGTATCTTGTCTCCTCATTGGTCATTTTGGTCAGGCGCCAGCGAGGTTATCTTAGCTTCTTAACCCTTTATAGGTGAAAGGGTTTTGCCTCTGGCCAGGAGGGATTTTGTAGCACTGTATACAGAAAGGTGGTTACTCTTCCCTTTATATTTATGACAGCCCCTGAAGTGTGTAAATGGGGATGGGAGAGAAGTGATGTTACAGACACACAGTAAACATTGTTATTTACTATTTGTATTACTGTAGTGCCTAGGAGCTCTAGTCATGGACTAGGACCCCAGTGTGCTATGGCCATATTACGTCTTTACCTGTATAGGGGCCACATAATTCTGTGAATTTCCTCAATGGCCATGGTTTCCCTGAAAATGTAAAATAAGCCTTGGGCCATAGCATATTATTTTGCCAAGAATCATAGTCAAGCAGAAGTAGAATAAAACATATATAGCCTTCAGAGTCTTTACTTCTGCTGAGTAGTCAGATTAAGGTCTGGAAATACCGTGTAAGGATTTTCTGCCCTTCATATTTTAATGGGTTTGAATTGTCTTGCTGACATAAATAAACTTCCTCTGTCACACTGATCTGTCCAGTTTGTGATTACAGTACAGTCTAACAGTTCATCATTAATGCTGTCCATCGGTGATGTTTATTTTTAAAAAATCTGTAATGTGCCTAATATGTTGTGGGTGCTAAATAATAATAAATAACAATACTGACTCCACAGGTTGTAAACTTGTAGCCGCATTTTCAGGAAGAGGATCCCTATGTACAATAACAAATAAGCTCCTGGTCCCTCCCTGCCTCACTCTAAGGGGGAATGAAAAGCAGATAACAACTCTACCTCTATTTGTTCTTCCTCTGTTGTGCGACTAAAACAATGAGAAGTAGATAACTATGTCTTGCTAAATTGGGGTTGGGCTGGTGCCATCTTCACATTTAAACATTGTAAGGGAGAATGCGTGCTGCATACACGTATCTGAGGATTCTGCCCCTGGATTTGGTTCATCCATGTTTGGCTGGGGGTGGGACTGGCCAAATGCCCAAATAAACTTGTTAGTCTCTAAGGTGCCACAAGGACTCCTCTAAGGTTGTTTTTGCTCACACAGACTAACACGGCTACCACTCTGAAACCTGGCTAGATTGAGACTCCACCGCAAACGGATCCTGACTCTTGCTGTAGCTGGATCCCCTGGCCGCATGGGGCACTGCTGCTGATCCCTGTGGTATTCCTTTGTTTGCTTCCCCCGTGCAATCTTGGTACATATCCACATTTCTATGACCTAGGGTGACCAGATGTCCTGTTTCTATAGGGACAGTCCTGTTTTTTTGGACGTTTTCTTATATAGGAGCCTATTCCCCCCCCGCCCCACCGCTGTCCTGTTTTTTCACAGTTGCTGTCTGGTCACCTTACTGTGACCAGTCTATAGTTGTGCATCCACAGCCTCTTTTCCCCACAGGAGTTCACAATGATGACTGGAGCAGTCACTGTTGTGCATTGTGGGATAGCTGCTGGAGGTCGGTGAGGGTGTCTACACTCACACTTCATTGACCAGAGCCTGTACACTGACTATGGCTCCACTTCCTTCCGGTCCATGCCTGGTGTTATTGTGTCCTCATAATGTAGACACAGTGTAGACATAGGCGCAAATGCAGTGCAGAGCATGTGCAAGGGGGACTTACGGGCACCTACCTGTGTAGTAGAGGGCAGGGCTAAGAGTCGCATTTTAATTTAAGGTGTAGCTGAGGGGAGACTGGAGGCCAGGGGCAGTTTAAACTTGATGCTAAGGGGAGCAGCTGCTGCAGCAAGTTAGAGGGAGAAGCGACGTCTCAAGGCCTCGCTCAGGGGGTTGGTTTGGTTCCACGGCTGGGCAGGAGCCGGCACACGAGAGCCCGTGGAATGAGCCTGACCCTCAGCAACTGAGACACAGGGTCCGACTCGCAGTGCTGGGACTCTGCCCAGCCTGGAGTGGGAGCGGAGCGGAGCTTGGCTGGGCTGGTTGCTCCGTGTAGGAATGTGCTACCGGTAACAGTTACTGATACACAATGGATTGTAAGAAACTGCTATTATAGTAAACTGCTACCCGATGCAGCAGATGCCTACAGGTAGCCGTTTCTGGCACTATCGAATATGTAACATTGCTCTGCGTACAAATATGCTGCCTGCAGCAGTTATTTATACGTGTAGCATGTAAGAAACCGATTCTGTAAAAAGATGCTGCTTCCCTCCTAGGTCACGTTTTCCAGACCTTACTTTTTCTTTTTTTCTCTTCTCTGGACTCTCTCCTATTTGTCCACATCTTTCCTGCAATGTGGTGCCCAGAACTGGACACACTACTCCAGTTGAGGCCTAATCGGCACAGAGTAGAGCGGACATCCCAGAGTAGTGATCTGGTTTTTTGCAGCAGCGTTATACTGTTCACTCATATTCAGCTTGTGGTCTGCTAGGACCCCTAGGTTACAGTACAGTCTTTCCAGATCCCTTTCCACAGGACTCGTATTCAGCTTGTGGTCCACTATGACCCCCAGATCCCTTTCCGCAGTACTCCTTCCTAGGAAGTCCTTTCCTATTTTCTATGTGTGCAGCTTATCATTCACACACTCTATAATTGTACTCTCTATGCCATTATCTCAATCATTGATCAAGATTTTGAATAGAAACTTATCCAGAACTGATCCCTGGAGAACCCCACTCGTTATGCCCTTTCAGCCTGTGAATCACTGATAACTACTGTCGGAACTGTTTTCTGACTAGTTTTGCACCCATCTTATTTTAGCTCCATCTATGTTGCATTTCCACAGTTTGTTTGTGAGAAGGTCGTGGGAGACCGTATCAAAAGCCTTACTAAAGGCAAGATAGACCATGTCAGCCACTTCCCCCCATCCACAAGGCTTGTTACACCGTTAAAGAAAGCTATCAGTTTGGTTTTACATGTGAGACTGCTTGAATTAGCTACATCAGATGTCCTTTTTTAGCAAAGTAGGACCTGTCGCTGCTGCAGGTAGCCTGGTCCTACAGACAGCATTTACACACACACATCCACACCCCTGCAATCTGTAGGGATGTGCTACCCAGCATACACTGCCAAACCAAAGCTTCCCAAAATACAGTGGGATATCTTTCAGAGTAGCAGCTGTGTTAGTCTGTATTCGCAAAAAGAAAAGGAGGACTTGTGGCACCTTAGAGACTAACCAATTTATTTGAGCATAAGCTTTCGTGAGCTACAGCTCACTTCATTGGATGCATGTAGTGGAAAATACAGTAGGAAGATATATATATATATATATATATATATATATATATATATATATATACAGAGAACATGAAAAAATGGGTGTTACCATACACACTGTAAGGAGAGTGATCACTTAAGATGAGCTATTACCAGCAGGAGAGCAGGGTGGGGGGGAGGGAGAGGATAAACATGGGGAAATAGTTTTACTTTGTGTAATGACCCATCCACTCCCAGTCTCTATTCAAGCCTAAGTTAATTGTATCCAGTTTGCAAATTAAGTCCAATTCAGCAGTCTCTCGTTGGAGTCTGTTTTTGAAGTCTTTTTGTTGTAATATTGCGACCTTTAGGTCTGTAATCGAGTGACCAAAGACATTGAAGTGTTCTCCAACTGGTTTTTGAATGTTATAATTCTTGACGTCTGATTTGTGTCCATTTATTCTTTTACGTAGAGACTGTCCAGTTTGACCAATGTACATGGCAGAGGGGCATTGCTGGCACATGATGGCATATATCACATTGGTAGATGTGCAGGTGAATGAGCCTCTGATAGTGTGGCTGATGTGATTAGGCCCTATGGTGGTGTCCCCTGAATAGATATGTGGACACAGTTGGCAACAGGCTTTGTTGCAAGGATAGGTTCCTGAGTTAGTGGTTCTGTTGTGTGGTTGCTGGTGAGTATTTGCTTCAGGTTGGGGGGCTGTCTCTAGGCAAGGACTGGCCTGTATGCCAACATTTTTATGGCTGACTTAGAACAATGCTTCCTCAGCTCTCGTCCCCTAATGCCCCTACTCTACTTGCGCTATATTGATGACATCTTCATCATCTGGACCCATGGAAAAAAAGCCCTTGAGGAATTCCACCATGATTTCAACAATTTCCATCCCACCATCAACTTCAGCCTGGACCAGTCCACACAAGAGATCCACTTCCTGGAAACTACGGTGCTAATAAGTGATGGTCACATAAACACCACCCTACACCGGAATCCTACTGACCACTATGCTTACCTACATGCCTCCAGCTTTCATCCAGACCACACCACACGATCCATTGTCTACAGCCAAGTTCTACGATACAACCGCATTTGCTCCAACCCCTCAGACAGAGACAAACACCTACAAGATCTCTATCAAGCATTCTTACAACTACAATATCCACCTGCTGAAGTGAAGAAACAAATTGACAGAGCCAGAAGAGTACCCAGAAGTCACCTACTACAGGACAGGCCCAACAAAGAAAATAAGAGAACGCCACTAGCCATCATCTTCAGCCCCCAACTAAAACCTCTCCAATGCATCATCAAGGATCTACAACCTATCCTGAAGGATGACCCATCATTCTCACAGATCTTGGGAGACAGGCGAGTCCTTGCCTACAGACAGCCCCCCAACCTGAAGCAAATACTCACCAGCAACCACACACCACACCACAGAACCACTAACGCAGGAACCTATCCTTGCAACAAAGCCCGTTGCCAACTGTGCCCACATATCTATTCAGGGGACACCATCACAGCACCTAATCACATCAGCCACACTATCAGAGGCTCGTTCACCTGCACATCTACCAATGTGATATATGCCATCATGTGCCAGCAATGCCCCTCTGCGATGTACTTTGGTCAAACTGGACAGTCTCTACGTAAAAGAATAAATGGACACAAATCAGATGTCAAGAATTATAACATTCATAAACCAGTTGGAGAACACTTCAATCTCTCTGGTCACTCGATTACAGACCTAAAGGTTGCAATATTACAACAAAAAGACTTCAAAAACAGACTCCAATGAGAGACTGCTGAATTGGACTTAATTTGCAAACTGGATACAATTAACTTAGGCTTGAATAGAGACTGGGAGTGGATGGGTCATTACACAAAGTAAAACTATTTCCCCATGTTTATTCCCCTCCCCTCCCCAGTTCCTCAGACGTTCCTGTTAACTGCTGGAAATGGCCCACCTTGATTATCAATACAAAAGGTTTTCTCCCCCCCTCCCCCGCTCTCCTGCTGGTAATAGCTCATCTTAAGTGATCACTGTCCTTACAGTGTGTATGGTAACACCCATTTTTTCATATTCTGTGTGTATATAAATCTCCTCACTGTATTTTCCACTACGTGCATCCAATGAAGTGAGCTGTAGCTCACGAAAGCTTATGCTCAAATAAATTGGTTAGTCTCCAAGGTGCCACAAGTCCTCCTTTTCTTTTAGTGGGATATCTATTCATGGTGCACCTCACTCTGAATCTACACAAGTGCTTCTGGTGAGTACCCTGACCTGCTGAGACAAGGAGTCCAGGAGGCATACACACGAGTGACATAGTAACCGTAGTGACTCTATGCTGACATAACTTGAGTTAACACACACTTAAAGTGTAGATATGGCCTTAGGTATATTAAATGTTTGGGAGAGGTAACAGGAACAGTATGAGGGTAGATGAAGATTCATTCAGGTGTTTAGGCTTAAGGCATTGGAACTGGCCTTACTGCACCCTACAGGCTCAGGAACAAAAAGGCACATAAAAATAGATATAATTTATTTATTAAAATTTCTTGACTCAAGGGTGTATAACTCATGATTTTAGAATTCTTGTGGTTGTAAAGGTATCTTGGGGTTGCAGATGTGTGTTCATTATATTTTGAAAGGCAAAATTATGAATGGGTTGAACAAAGAATTAGATCAGTCCCTAAGGATAAGTACATTGGCTATTAGCCAAGATAATCAGGGATGCAGGCCCATGCTCTGCCTGTCCCTAAACCATCCTTTGACTGCCAGATGCTGGGAGTGGACAATGGGATGGTTCACTGAGTCATTGCCTGGTCTGATCATTCCCTTAGAAGCACCTGGCATTGGCCACTGTCACAAGACAGGATACTAGATTAGGCAGAATATTAGCCTGACCCACAATGGCAGTTGTAATTTTTGCAGAAAATTACAATAGATTTTTTTCCAGGGAGAAAGATGTTATAGGAGATAGTATACGGCCTTTACTGAATATTTGAGAATCAAGTACACAATGGCATGCGGAAAAACACTAGACTGAGAGGCAAAATAACAGTTGCAAAAATGCAATCCCCATTGGTGGACTGACTCAAAACAAAATTTTGACACTAGGCCAGAAATTCAGTCAGCTCTAAAATGAGAAGAAAAAAATTAAATTTAAAAATTCAGGGAATCCCAGCAGCAGATAAGACAACTTGGGAAACTGCTAGGAGACTCTATGCAATCAGATACCGTGATAAGGGATTCTTTATTTCTGAGGGGATATATGTAAAATGTTCCACTGAATTAAGTCTCAGGGATTATCTACACTGGCAAGTTAAAGCGCTCTAACTTGCTGGCTCGGGGGTGTGAAAAATCACCCCCCCTGAGCGCCGCAAGTTTGAGCGCTTTAAAGCGCTAGTGTGGACAGGCTCGGTTCCCAGTGCTGGGAGCTAATCCCCTCATTGAGGTGGATGACCAGGAGCACCAGCACCTGTGGGAGCGGTTTGAACTTTGTAGTGTAGACATAGCCACAGTAGGTTAGATCAAAGAGGAGCTGCATTGGCTAGGCATTGGGATGCCTGTGCCTTTAAGAACCCAGCCCTGAGAAGCCGGTGCTGAGAGTTGCTGTCTGTGAGAGGGGAAATAAAAAAAGCCCCTTCCCCGCCCCCCCCCCCCCCCGATTTTTGCAAACACAGGGGTCTCAATCCCACTGGGGTAACTGCTCCCCCCCCACCCCCCGGGCCCTGGTCTGTGCCGGGTTTTGCCCTCTATCATCCTCTGCCAGTGCCTCACTCCTGGGATTAACTCCTGCTCCTCCCCTCCCAGCCCTGATTTTGCCCTTTAGCCCCTCTCCTCATCCTGCCTCCAGCTTCTGGACCCCCCTGACCAGTCAATTTCCTCCCCCTGCTCAGACCCTGGCCACCCCCCTGCTCTGATTCGCCCTCTTTGCCCCTTTTTAACCCCTGTCCAAAGCAGTCAGGAGAATCCTACAGCTACTAAGGGCAGGGGGAAGGGCAGTGGCTTCAGAGGATGAACTGAGCATGCTCAGTGCACTGTAAGTAGCACATTCCTACAGAGACTAACAAATTTATTTGAGCATAAGCTTTCGTGAGCCACAGCTCACACTTTACTACACTACACCCGGCCCGCTGGAGAAGCCCCGCCCTGGGGGCCATGCCCGAGCAGGCCGCTGCCCAGGTAAGGGCCCGGCGGGGGCGCCTTGGGCCCCGGGAGCTTCTCCCCACCCGGCCTGGGTCCCAGGAGCCGGCCCGCGGGGAGCGCAGTGCTGCCCGGCCGGGCTGGGGCTGAGCCCTGAGGCGGGGGCGGCCGGGTCCGGCTAGGGTGGGGCCGTTTGCAGCTGAGCAAGGACTGGGACTTTGCTGCTCCCCAGCCGCAGGGATCGGCCCACCCGGCCAGTGGCGACCGTGCCCGGCTTGTGCTGCGCATGGAGAAATCTGCAGTTTGTACCCCCACCCCACCCCAGGGTTTTGGGATGCGCGGGACACAGCAGTGCAGGCGGCTTCCACTGCTGGAGGGAATCAATAATTGCAGACTAGTGTAGAGCCTGGCTGCCGGGCACAGCTGGCGGTGCCGTGGGCCTAGCGTGTTTCCCTCTCTCCTTTGGAAAAAGATCTGCCATGGGGTGCTGGAACAATTTGTATAGTGGGGCTGCTGAGAGCCATTGAACTAAATGGTGTAATCCCTGTATATAATGGAAACCACCTGAAGTCAGGGGGTGCAGCCGCACCCCTAGTTCCAGCACCTATGGATCTCTGTGTAGACTTTGTCCCTTAGCTGTAAAATTCCCAAAGATTAATCAAAAATATCTTTCTTCTGCTCCTTTAAAGCAGCAGAAGGACAGCATGGGGAAGAGTCTGTGTGCAGTGTATTCACTTCCAATGGTGGAAAAGTAGATTTGGATTTTACATTTCAGCTTTGCTTATTGGATCCCCGCTGGGTTACTATAAACCATGTGTGGCCTGGGTCTTCCGCTGACCAACTTTTTGTGTGTTAACTTTTCCCATTTTAATTTTGAAGCATTCTCAAATCGGGGTCACAGAGAGCACTGATTAGTGCCAAAGAATTTAAAAAATAATGCCTTTGGAAGAGGGCTCTGGATTCCTTTGAATTCCGTCTCCCATCCTAAATCTTAAAACAACAATATTACCTAAATAGTTAGACAAATATAGCTTATTTTCACTGACGTTGCAGATCTTTTGACTATTCTATCTGGATTAGAACTGCAGAGTGCTCAAAAGTTTGCCTTAATAGGGTTTATGTGAAGATTTTCTTTCACGTGACTCCGTATGAAATTCCCATCCCAAATCTTGTTTAATTAAAGACTAACAGATTTATTTGGGCATAAGCTTTCATGGGTAAAAAAACCCACTTCTTCAGATGCATGGAGTGAAAATTACAGATACAAGCATAAATATACTGGCACATGAAGAGAAGGGAGTTACCTTACAAGTGGAAAACCAGTGATGACAAGGCCAATTCAGTCAGGGTGGATGTGGTCCACTCCCAATAATTGATGAGGACTGGTCAATGCCAAGAGAGGGAAAATTGCTTTTGTAGTGAGCCAGCCACTCCCAGTCCCTATTCAAGCCCAAGTTAATGGTGTTAAGTTTGCAAATGAATTGTAGCTCTGCAGTTTCTCTTTGAAGTCTGTTTTCGAAGTTTTCTTGTTGAAGGATGGCTACTTTTAAATCTGTTACTGAATGTCCAGGGAGATTGAAGTGTTCTCCTACTGGCTTTTGTATGTTACCGTTCCTGATGTCTGATTTGCGTCCATTCATTCTTTTACATAGAGATTGTCTGGTTTGGCCAGTGTACATGGCAGAGGGGCATTGCTGGCACATGATGGCATATATCACATTCATAGATGTGCAGGTGAATGAGCCCCTGATGGTGTGGCTGATGTGGTTGGGTCCTATGATGGTGTTGCTAAAGTAGATATGGGGACAGAGTAGGCAGCGGGGTTTGTTACAGGGATTGTCTCCTGGGTTAGTGTTTCTGTGGTGTGGTGTGTAGTTGCTGGTGAGTATTTGTTTCAGGTTGGGGGGCTGTCTGTAAGCGAGGACTTTCCATGAAGGTCACTTTCCTAATAGCCATCTCTGACGTTATTGACATAAGCTGGGACCGTATAGATCATTGTTGCAACCAAGGTTCTGTAGTGGCATCAAATCTTATATAAAGGGGGTCAAATGAGGTGTCTAAGACAAGGTTATGGTTTGCTGATTATGATTATGCTGTCTATATGCATGTATCATTTTTGTATTTAAAGTTATAAGTATTGGCTCTATACTGTCTGTGGGTGACACCCCAGACAAGTTGGTGTCAGCTCTGCCTACCCTGCTTGCTGGCCCATTAAGGACCATCAGCTACACAACTGACCCATTGAGAGAAGGCAGACGCCTTGTAACTCAGCAAGGTGTGCAGGGACATGCCTATGGACAGAACTCTGAGGTTTTTCCAGGACATGGGATGGACAGCTTGTCTTTGGAACAAAGAAAGCAGAGACCACATGGCAAGAGACTATAAAAAGCTGCTGCAGCTCCTCCATCTTGTTTTCAATCCTGCTTCTGACCTCTGGAGGGACTTAGCTACAAATGGAGGCTCTACATAAAGGACTGAATAACCCATCCCAGCAGTGGATGGGCTCCAGAGACTAGATTTGAACCTGCAGTTTATTCCGTCACTGCTGCAAGCCTGAACCAAGAACTTTGCCATTCCTGTGTGTCATTGATTCCATTTAACCAATTCTAGCTCTCATCTCTATCTTTTTTCTTTTATGAATAAACCTTTAGATTTTAGATTCTAAAGGATTGGCAACAGCGTGATTTGTGGGTAAGATCTGATTGGTATATTGACCTGGGTCTGGGGCTTGGTCCTTTGGGATCGAGAGAACCATTTTTCTTTTACTGGGGTATTGGTTTTCCTAACCATTTTTCCTCATAACGAGTGGCACTGGTGGTGATACTGGGAAACTGGAGTATCTAAGAGAATTGCTTGTGTGACTTGTGGTTAGCCAGTAGGGTAAAACCAAAGTCCTATCTGTCTGGCTGGTTTGGTTTGCTTTAAAGGTGGAAAAACCCCAGCCTTGGGCTGTAACTGCCCTGCTTGAAGCAATTTGTCCTGAATTGGCACCCTCAGTTGGATCCTGCCAGGACCAGCATCGTTACACCATCTCCTCAGCTAGAAGGGTTGGCGAGCTTGAAGCGATGATGGCAGTTCCTTCTTACACTATATTCCATAAAGATAAGGTTTCTTTGCGTCTACACCCCAAATTCACCCCGAAAGTCGTTTCAGAATTCCATCTTAACCTATTGATTCACTTACTGTGTTCTTCCCAAAACCACGGTCCGCAGGGGAACGAAGACTCCACTCCCTTGACATTCGGCAGGCCTTGGCCTTTTCCCAGCAAAGAACAAAACCAATCAGGAAATTCCAGAGAATAATTGTCACTATAGCAGAAAGAACCAGGGGGCGTGCCATCTCCACCCAGAATCTCCAAATGGATCTCTGGTTGCACTCTGCTCTGCTGGCAGCTCTCGGACTTTCCCCACCCCATAAGGTGAGAGCTCATTCCACGATAGCACAAGCAGTGACTCTGCCATCTCTTCAGGAGGTGCCCCTCCTGGACATCTGTAAAACGGCCACATGGGGCTCCGTTCACATGTTTGCGAGACATTATGCCCTAGTGCAGGTCTCTGCTAATGCCTCCTTTGGAATGGCAGTCCTACGGTCAGCTCTACCTTCTACATCCTCAAAACTGCCTCCTACTTAAGTTCTGCTCGTCAGTCGCCCACAGTGGAATACAATAGGGACCATCACTTGAAAAAGAAGGGGAAGTTACTGACCTGTAATTGGAGGTTCTTTAGGATGTCTGGTTCCTGTCTACATTCCACTACCCACCCTCCTTCCCCTCAGCTTTGGATCTTCTTTGATTCACAGTAGAGAAGAAACTGGAGAGGCCCAAATTAAATGTATACCCAAAATTTAAAAACACAGTAAAAGAGAGGCACTGTGGCTTAACAACCATGTAGAAGAAGCAGTGAGAGATAAAAAGGCATCTTTTAAAAAGTGGAAGTCAAATCTTACTGAGGTAAATAGAAAGGAGTATAAACACTGGCAAATTAAGTGTAAAAATGGAATAAGAAAAGCCAAAAAGGAGTTTGAAGAACAGCTAGCCAAAAACTCAAAAGATAATAAAATGTTTTTTAAGTACATCAGAAGCAGGAACCCTGCTAAACAACCAGTGGGGCCCTTGGACAATCGAGATACAAAAGGAGCACTTAAAGATGATAAAGTCATCGCAGAGAAACTAAATGAATTCTTTGCTTCAGACTTCATGGCTGAGGATGTTAGGGAGATTCCCAAACCTGAATTGTCCTTTGTAGGTGACAAATCTGAGGAATTGTCACAGATTGAAGTGTCATTAGA
This sequence comes from Chelonia mydas, assembly GCF_015237465.2. Taxonomy (NCBI): domain Eukaryota; kingdom Metazoa; phylum Chordata; order Testudines; family Cheloniidae; genus Chelonia; species Chelonia mydas. The sequence goes on from NC_057850.1 coordinate 259,498,017, forward strand.
GGAGGTTTTGGAATTAATTGATAAACTTAATAGTAACAAGTAACCAGGACCAGATGGCATTCACCCAAGAGTTCTGAAAGAACTCAAATGTGAAATTGAGGAGCTATTAACTATGGTTTGTAACCTGTCCTTTAAATCGGCTTCTGTACCCAATGACTGGAAGATAGCTAATGTAACACCAATATTTTAAAAAGGCTCTAGAGGTGATCCCAGCAGACAGGTAAGTCTAACGGCAGTACCGGGCTAATTAGTTGAAACAATAGTAAAGAATAAAATTGTCAGACACATAGATGAACATAAATTGTTGGGCAAAAGTCAACATGGTTTCTGTAAAGGGAAATCGTGTCTTACTACTCTATTAGAGTTGTCTGAAGGGGGTCAACAAACTTGTGGACAAGGGGGATCCAGTGGACATAGTGTGCTTAGATTTCCAGAAAGCCTTTGACAAGGTCCCTCACCAAAGGCTCTTACGTAAATTAAGTTGTCATGGGATAAGAGGTAAGATCCTTTTATGGTTTGAGAACTGGTTAAAAGACAGGGAACAAAGGGTAGGAATAAATGGTAAATTTTCAGAACGGAGAGGGGTAACTAGTGGTGTTCCCCAAGGGTCAGTCCTAGGACTAATCCTATTCAACTTATTCATAAATGATCTGGAGAAAGGGGTAAACAGCGAGGTGGCAAAGTTTGCAGATGATACTAAACTGCTCAAGATAGTTAAGACCAAAGCAGACTATGAAGAACTTCAAAAAGATCTCACAAAACGAAGTGATTGGGCAACAAAATGGCAAATGAAATTTAATGTGGATAAATGTAAAGTAATGCACATTGGAAAAAATAACCCCAACTATACATACAATATGATGGGGACTAATTTAGCTACAACTAATCAGGAAAGAGATCTTGGAGTCATCGTGGATAGTTCTCTGAAGACGTCCACGCAGTGTGCAGTGGTAGTCAAAAAAGCAAACAGAATGTTGGGAATCATTAAAAAAGGGATAGAGAATAAGAGGGAGAATATCTTATTGCCCTTATAGAAATCCGTGGTACGCCCACATCTTGAATACTGCGTACAGATGTGGTCTCTTCATCTCAAAAAAGATATACTGGCATTAGAAAAGGTTCAGAGAAGGGCAACTAAAATGATTAGGGTTTGGAACAGGTCCCATATGAGGAGAGATTAAAGAGGCTAGGACTTTTCAGCCTGGAAAAGAGGAGACTAAAGGGGGATATGATAGAGGTCTATAAAATCATGAGTGGTGTGGAGAAAGGGAATAAGGAAAAGTTATTTACTTATTCCCATAATATAAGAACTGGGAGCCACCAAATAAAATGAATAGGCAGCAGGTTTAAAACAAATAACAGGAAGTTCTTCTTCACACAGCGCACAGTCAACCTGTGGAACTCCTTGCCTGAGGAGGTTGTGAAGGCTAGGACTATAACAGGGTTTAAAAGAGAACTAGATAAATTCATGGAGGTTAAGTCCATTAATGGCTATTAGCCAGGATGGGTAAGGAATGGTGTCCCAGTGTGACAGATTTCTGTCACCAATCCGCCTGGGGCGTCAGGTGATCAGGCTGAGGCTGCAGGATCTTTAGGGGAGGAGATGAAGGAGCACACCAAGTGACTAAATTTTAAAGCTTTATTAATAAAATAACAACGGTGAGTGCGGGGTGCTCCCCATGTCACTCAGCGGAAGGAAGGAAGCGTTAGTGCCCATGCCCTAACCCACTTTCATACTCACACACGCAGAACCTAGGGCTGGCCAAGCCTGGGTGTAACGTAAGAAGAAGAGTGGACGAGAGTTCTGTCCTGTGCACAGGTTGTCCAGGGTCCGCTGTTGGTCTCCGATTTGCTTCAGCTCTTAGGATGGTTTTAAGTCCCGGGGTCTTTTGTGGGAGTTTTGTTCAGGGATCTTTGTCCCCCATGCTCTTTGTACCAGTCCAAACTGGCTTTCTGTGGCCTCTTCAGCTTTCCACAAAACACACCAGCTTCAGGGACGCGAAACTTGTTTTCCCCCTCGCCGGTCTTCACTGTCTCAATAGCTTTTTTGCAATTCCCTGCAGTCTTGTTCAGTTCACTGCTCTGTTCTCACGGCTGGTTGGGGTTGGAATCCAGGCCCCTGTCTTTCTTGGCAGGCAGCCGAGAGTCAGTTGTGTGCCATGGCCTTTGGCTGGAGTCCGCGTCTTATCTTTGGACCTAGCTGGAGTGTCGAATTAATCCCTTCTCTTCTCCCTCCTTCCCTCCCTCTTCGGCCTCTTGCAACCTGCAAAGGAACCCTTCACTCCACACTCACACCTTTGAGCCTTCCCAAAATGCTTTGCAATGCCTGCACCAGCGTTAGCAACATACAATGCTGATCTGGCTCCCCAGGGGACCCCCTGAGGGAGGGGGCCATTGGGGTTGTGTGACACTAGCCTCTGTTTGTCAGAGAGTGGAGCTGGATGGCAGGAGAGAGATCACTTGATCTTTACCTGTTAGGTTCACTCCCTCTGGGGCACCTGGCATTGGCCACTGTTGGTAGACAGGATACTGGGCTGGATGGACCTTTGGTCTGATCCAGTATGGCCATTCTTATGTTCTTATTATGTTCTTATGAGAGATAGTCGATCGGCCTTGCCCTTTATCCCCTCGGATGGAGGCACAAGCTGCATCAGGGCGGACCAACGGATACTACCCTTAAATTCTCTGGCTCTGGGTGCGTGGTGCACATGGGTAACCCGCAGTGGAAAGCAGATAGGGACCACACATCTTGAAGAATCTCTAGTTACAGGTCAGTAACTCCCATTTATTTTATTAGTTCCTATTGTCAATCCTTTTGCCAACGTAAAGAGTCTTCTTTAGTACCTATGAGAGGTAGCTCCTTTAATGAACTACTACCTCAAAATAGGACTTGAGGGGTAACTAGATTTCCTTCTGGGTGTGCAACAGTGCCCTGGATTTGAAGTTCATAGGAAAATATTATGTGCCACTGATAAGTGAAATTTTAAAAAAAATCTCTCTCGTGTGAAAGGTAGGTGCTGCCAAAACTTGACGAGCACTCCACACGCTTGCTCAATGAGGAGGCTACATTGAGTCTGGTGGTTTGGGCATTTCTGATTGGGACATTTATTAAAAAGATATTTTTTTTCATTGGCTACTAATGAGACACCAGAAAATAAAAATTATTTTCAGGCATTACCAATCTCTACTGCTACCTTTGATATAAAGTCACTGGATGCAGGTGTCAGGAAACAACTGCAGCAGATGATGCTGAATGTGTCACATTTGTGATTTCAGGTCCCAGTGACGTTTGATGAGATCTCCGTCTATTTCAATGAGCAGGAATGGGGGAATTTAGATGAATGGCAGAAGGAGCTTTACAAGAATGTGATGAAGAGCAACTATGAGACTTTACTCTCACTGGGTAATGATGTATTTTCATTCATTTATCAGAAGTTCCATGATCAGTGCTTTTTACATTTCCCGTGGTTTCAGGTAGATCAGCATTTACTTCGAACTTTTGTGACTGGTCCACCTTACACAGCCCCCATTTAAAGAGACTAAAAATACCCAATAATGGGCTTAATACTTTAGTGTCCAGTATCAAAGTACTAGCTATGTTTTTCTTGTGCATATTTAACTGATACACGCAGAGAAAGATTTTCTGTCCAATCTCTACCTGCTCAGAATCAGACAAGATTAAATAAACAACCCCCTGTATATGTGGATATTTCTGAATCAGCTGCAGGGTCCAAAACTGATCTTCTCCCAGATGTTTTATGTTTTTTTTAACTATTTTGTCTACACTCAAATTGCCAATCATTTCTGGTGCTGAAAGGGGATTGGTTTAACATAATTCTCAGTCCTTTTAAATTGTAGCAAGTACTCAGAGTGCTATTAATGAAGCATAATAATCCCTGATCTCATGATCAGACTATGCAATTTCCAAACCTGACATTCTGTCCAGGATTGAACAAGGGGAAGAGCCATGTGTCAGGGATCAAGGGGACCCAGAGGAAAGGGAAGTGTCTACAGACACCAAGACAGGTGAGTAGTGACTGATTATGTAGGGCTGTGAGGGAATGATGTTGTTTATGTATGGCACAGGGATATCCATATCCCAGAACAGAGGTGGGCTAACTACGGCCTGCGGGCCACATCCGGCCCACGGGACCCTCCTGCCCAGCCCCTGAGCTCCTGGCCCGGGAGGCTAGCCCCCAGCCCCTCCCCCGCTGTTCGCTGTCCCCCGCAGCCTCAGCTCGCTCCGCCGCGGGCGCAAGGCTCTGGGCAGTGGGGCTGCGAGCTCCTGGGGCAGCAGGGCTGCAGAACCTGGTGGCATGGCTGGCTCCAGCCGGGTGGCGTGGCTGTAGCGCCGCCAGCCACCGGTGCTCCAGGCAGCGCTGTAAGGGGGCAGGGAGCAGCGGGGTTGGATAGAGGGCAGGGGAGTTCGGGAGGGGGTGCTCAGGCGGCGGGTGTGGATAGAGGTTGGGGTGGTCAGAGGGCAGGGAACGGGGGGGTTGAATGGGGGCAGGGGTCCCGGAGGGGCTGTCAGGAAGAAGGGGTGGTTGGATGGGGCAGGGGTCCCAGGGGGGCAGTCAGGAATGGGCGGGGGTTGGATCAGGGGGCACTTAGGGGTGGGATGCCCAGGGGCGGTCAGGGGACAGAGAGCGGGGGGGGTGGATGGGCCAGGGGTTTTGGGGGGGCCGTCAGGGGGCGAAAAACAGGGGAGGGGTCAGATAGGGGGTTGGGGCCGGGCCACGCCTGGCTGTTTGGAGAGGCACAGCCTCCCCTAACTGGCCCTTCACACAGTTTCAGAAACCTGATGTGGCCCTCAGGCCAAAAAGTTTGCCCGCCCCTGTCCTAGAATCTCATTAACACAATGTGGAATTCAGTGTTTTTGTTTTTTTTTTTTCAAAGGGAAAGTTAAAAAGGGAAGAGTTGGGGGCCTGTTAATTGTGGCTCTCATCTGGGAGGTCAGCAGTGCTGCTCTGGGTAGCCTGTAGTGGTATGTCTGCAGAGGGATAAAAGCCCCACGGCATGGTCATAGCTGGCCAATTCAATTGACTCGGGCTTGCGGGGCTCAGGCTATGGGGCTAAAAGCACTGTGCAGATGTTCAGGCTTGGGCTGCAGCCTGAGTGCTAGGACCCTCCGTTCTCACAGGGCCCCAGACCGCAGGCTCCAGCGGGAGCCTGAGAATCTATACACCGATTCTGGAGCCACAGAGCCTGAGCCCCTATCAGCTGACCCAGACCAGACGCAGGTTTTTTTATCCCTATGTAGATGAACCTTAAATGACTGCAGGCATGTTTGTAGCTGTTCGGAAGACCTGTCTGTTTTGGCGAAGAATTGGCCGAGGCTTGAAATTGGGTCTCAAATGTTTTTTTAAAAATGTTCTGTGAACACTAGAAAAATATACTGTAATTCTCTTTCCTCTGAACAGAATCTCCCATTTCCACACATATTTTACCACGAATTAAGCAAGAGGAAGAGCCACATATTGGGGATCAGCCAGTTTCAGAACCAAAAGAGAGCCTTCCAGAGCGCAGCACCAGCGAGTAATTAAACCTGCTTGGATGCAATGAATGAGTAAAATGCTGGAAATGCCAACAAAATTTTGATGAGCTCTTAAAGGTTCTACCTTTTTCTCATGTATTTTCGTTTTGTAACCAGAACTTGACATACTTTCATCTCCGACCTCAGTCCTGGCTTCCTACCACGCCTGGCTGACTTTGGGCATTGTAGCTCTCTCATCATCTGATTTATTCCCACCCTCCCCGTTTTCAGGTGAAGAGGCTTTCTTTAAAAACCAAGCATTTTATTTAAATCCCTGTCTGGATTCTATATGTGGCAGGGACTTTCGTACTTTGTGCTTTGTCCGGTTCAGAGAGCAGCCTCTAGATGCTAACATATGCAAATAATAATAATTCTTTATTCTATCAGCCAGGGCTTTGGAACAGAGCCCGAAGCTGGAGCGCAGAGCAATGAAGCTGCAGGTTTTTGCCTGGAGCTGGAGTGGAGCCGGAGCACAGAAAATCTTGACTGCTCCAGTTTCTTTTTTCATTTTCAATCCAAAATGAATGATGTTTAGCAAGAAAGTCCTAAAGGTGCCAAAAAGTTTCAGATTGTATAACAATTGATATTAACAGGTTTCAGAGTAACAGCCGTGTTAGTCTGTATTCGCAAAAAGAAAAGGGCTGGGGGAGAAAACCTGGATTTGTGCTGGAAATGGCCCACCTTGATTATCATACGCATTGTAAGGAGAGTGATCACTTTACATAAGCTATTACCAGCAGGAGAGTGGGGTGGGGGGAGAGAAAACCTTTTGTAGTGGTAAACACCCATTTTTTCATGATTTGTGTGTATAAAAACAAACATCTTCTGTGTTTTCCACAGTATGCATCCGATGAAGTGAGCTGTAGCTCATGAAAGCTTATGCTCAAATAAATTGGTTAGTCTCTAAGGTGCCACAAGTACTCCTTTTCTTTTTAATTGATATTAACATCTACTTTACCACTTTACGTAATATGTCACAGTTTTTCTCACTTTGGCCGAAATCAAGATTTACTGTACAGATACAAAATTACCAAGTTTTTTGGAGATATGTTTTATTAAAGAATCAGATAATTATCAGACATCCGGCAACACTGCAGACTGCTCCCACCCTTGTGCCAAGGTTAGGCGAGTATACACTCGCGTAGATTAGTTAGATTAGTATGTGTTGATACTTCTTTTGTAAGGGTTGATCAACGAGACGCACTGAGTGCTGTGATTACGGAAAAGTAAGATGCAACATTTAAGATATTGCAAACAGGTATATTGCAAAAAAAAATAATGTTTTTGTTTATTGTATCGCAAGAGATATTAACCACTTAAGCTCATTTCTCACACAGGCTCCCGTTACCGGTACATTTGTACATGCTCCCGTATCACTCTGGCGGACTTATTTTATATGTCATCTGTTCAATGGTCTTTTGGTAGCAGTGTTTGTAATTTTAAATTTACTGAAAAAGTCATGTGCAGCATATAAATATACAGTAAACATTTTTGATAAATTAGGAGTGATTTTTGTGATATATCCAGAGTGATTGGAAAATGTGCAATACAACTACAAAAGGTTCTCCCCCCCCCTCCCCCCCCCCGCTCTCCTGCTGGTAATAGCTCATCTTAAGTGATCACTCTCCTTACAGTCTGTATGGTAACACCCACTGTTTCATGTTCTCTATGTATATAAATCTCCCCACTGTATTTTCCACTGAATGCATCCGATGAAGTGAGCTGTAGCTCACGAAAGCTTATGCTCAAATAAACTGGTTAGTCTCTAAGGTGCTGTTAGGGGGCTTATTCCTTCACCCAGTCACTTCCCTGGTCCTTCTCGCATGAACAGAAAGCAACAATACCCAAAGTCCAAAGGTGCAAACAATTCGATGTTTATTGGGGTGAACTTCCAGCAAGCATGATTCCAGTTTCCTTCCTTAGTATCCTCCTTCCCAGCTCTGACACCACAGAGCCTTACACCTGTGTCCCTGTTCCCATTCCTGCCCTTAGCCAAACATGATTCCAATTTCCCCAGCCCCATTCCCTGTTCCCATTTCCCCTTTTAGCAAAACATGATTCCAATTTCCTTACCCACATTCCCTGTTGCCATTTTCCACACACACACCCACCCCCTCACTTCCTGATTGACTGCAGACTATATAGTAGAACCTGAGTTCTGCTTTGCTATACCTTAACCAATCATTTTCCTGAAATTTAACTAACCAATCCTAACATATTGTAACATGATTATGTAACCAATTATATCCCACCACTTTAATTAGTTTACACCCAGCAAAATTAATTATACAGCAGACAGGAACAATCACAGAACCAGACAGAGATTATACAGACAAACAATAGCAAAGTGGGAACTATAATGACAAAACAATACAGAAGTGAGGATTTCACATCCCAGCTATTGATAAGTGAGTTCTTGCCAGACAGGATGCTATCAAACTAAGTTTCCTTTTACATTTTCTAGGCACTTCCCTTTCTCTGGAGGTGATGGGTGCTATCAGGACAGGACTGTATCCTAACAGCCCAGTAGCACCTTCTTTCAGTGTGACTAGTTTGGAATGTGAGGATGTGACCATTTGCTTCCCAGCTTATGGCTGCCTCTGTTGCTTAGCCAAAGGCCTTAGCCTAAGAACAGGGCCTCAGACTGTCACAGTAAGAGAAGGCCCTTACACCGGCAGACAGTGATTTTGATTCTCTTTTGTACCTCTATAACTAGCCAAGTGATAAGAATAAACCTAAATTCTTAGAGTATAGGCCTTTACAGACAGGCCTGAATATCTATATCCTAACAGGTGCCACAAGTCCTCCTGTTCTTTTTGCGAATACAGACTAACACGGCTGCTACTCTGAAACAACTTTGGGGGTGAATCCTTAGGTCATTTTAAGAAAAACGTTTCTGTGAACACGTGTCCTAAAATTCTTCCTAAGGGAGTTACAGTTCCTTCAAGGAGGTGATGAAAAGTTAATTTCTGATTAATATCTCAAAAACGCTTTAATATACAGTAATGAAATGATGTCTGTTTTAGCATTAGTGTGTGCTACCATATTACGTTATCCAAAATTGTTTAAACCGTAAGCATCCCGAACTGGCTGTTAGTCATTTTTATTTCATATTTCAAGAAAGGCTTGACGTCGACTGCCCCTGGCTACAAGCGGTAATATTATGTTCCATAATAAGTTAATAATTTTTGGTTATTATTTATTATTACATTTAAAATGTATGGTTCCAAAGTTGAAAAATAAATAATAAGTAAAATTGTTTGTATCATTCTAAGCATCTAAGCAGATTAAAATTTTTAAATAGTTTTCTCGGAAACGGTTAATTATACAAAATAAATTAAGAGGGCTGTTTTAATGCATGTTTTAGCATTAAATCATATTCCAGGGTCGTATCTGTTAAACAGTCGAAGATTTAAAAAATATTGAATAAAATTGGCCCAGTCCCCCCAGTTCACGACGCCTGTGGTTTAAATAATGTTATTTGAATGCTGTTGTATGATAGAACGCTGGAAATCAGCTTTAACGGGAAAGCGGATTCAAACTGCAAGCACAGTCCTTTTAGTAAAGAGAGGAAATTTTTGGGAATATGTTTTTCCTTCATCAGGCTGGAAACATTATACAAGATAGAGCAAATAACAGGTTCTATCTTGTATAATGTTTCCAGCCTGATGAAGGAAAAACATATTACCGAAAATTTCCTCTCTTTACTAAAAGGACTGTGCTTGCAGTTTGAATCCGCTTTCCCGTTAAAGTTGATTTCCAGCCTTGTAACGTGTGGCCACGTTACTTCCCAGCAATGAATGTTGTAGAACAGTGATAGCACGTACTAACACTACGGCACGTACCACATTTCATTGCTATATCTATATTAAAGCGTTTTTGAGATATTAATTAAAAATTTGTAAAATATTTTGAATATTTTACAGCAAAATTTCATAAGAAAAACTAACTTGCAATTTATAAATAAAAATGTATATTATGTATATTAAAAATACTTCTTACTTCATTAAAACTGCAAGAAACATGTTAAAATATTAAAATATACTTTAGTAATAATTTTGTATAAAAAGGAAATATTATCATTTTTTGTCCAGAAAATCCAAAATAAATTCGAAGTACCTTAAGTGGTTAAGATATCACAATGATTTACGGAAAAGGATGTCAACGACGTCTTTACTTTTGAATTTGAAAAGCCCAAATTTGGGCTTTTGCAAAAAGCAAAGAAGAAATTGGCAAGGTGGAAAAGGAAGTGAATGGTGAGCTCAAACCATGTAGCTTCAAGACAAGTGAAGCAAGTGCCGTGAAAAGTTTCAACCTTTGGTGGCATATAAAACCGTAACCATCCTGAAAACTCTGGTTAGAAAAAAGGACCAGGAAGATGAGGCAAAACAAGAAAGCTGACACGGCTAAACAACGTTCATCTGGCTCTTTGAAAACTCCTGGAGAAAAGATTTTTTACGGAGTTTCATCTGAAAAGAAACCCAAAATTGAGCAAACAAAACTTGACTCATATTTGAAGTCCTCAAAGGTTACAGTCATCATGGATGCCAATACTTTCCGTGAAGGGCTGATGGAAATGGTTTGCTTGAGTTCAACACGGCTCACTACCTTCAGGCTAAAGAACAAAGGATTCCAAAAAACTGCAGGTGAAATGGGTCGGCAGCTTGACATTTCGACGGGGCACGATGCGGTTCGTCATTTAGTTGTCAGCATAGCTGAGTCTGGTCGCCAAGAGCTCAAGAAAGCTTTGGAGCAAAAACTGTGCTACCTGAAAATGGATGCGGCAACCCGTGGAAACAGATATTTCCTTGCAATCAGTGCTCAGTACTGCAAAGAAGGAAAAGATAAAGCTGTGGTAAAAACCTTGGACATAATCGACACTGAAGGGCGTCACAATTCTTCGTGCGTGAAAAGTCAAGTAAAAGCTATTTTAGAAAAATTTGGGATCAGTGAAATGCAAGTGCTGAGCATCTGCGTTGACAATGCAGCAAACATGACATGTGCCGTCAAAAATTTCAGCGAGGACAATGAAACCATTTCTACCTCTGAGAACACAGATGTGGACAGAACTGAAGCTATTTTGCCCGATGAAGGCACTAAAGGAATGGATGAAATCAAACTCAACATGGATGCTGCTTCGCAATGGGTTAATGACCCTAGCCTCATACTTCCAACGTGGCTTCATGAGGACGACTCAAAAGAGTATTCACACTCTTCAGTTGGCAATCTGGGATGGACTGATCAAAGAACATGCAAAGAAATTTCTGGCAAAAATTCGACAAGTTGTTGTCAAGTATTCAGAGTGTTCTGCTTGATCTACATGGGGTAACTCAATCCTTGGATACTGTGACTCACTGGGGTTCAACATTTGCGATGATTGATCGGCTTCTCGTTTTTCAATCTTACTGTGAACAAGTGGCGGCTGCTGCTGGAACAAGAGAACTCAAGTTAACAAAAGCTGAATGGGACGAAGTGAAGAACCTGCGAGACCTCTTGGCAAAGCCAAACCAAACAACCGTGAATCTTCAAGCCGTCGATGTAACCCCGGGAGTTTTAATGAAGGAATGGCAAAAACTGTCAAAATTCTTGCAAGAAAATGGTGGACAAATTGCAGAAGGAATTCTATCCTCCATGCAGAAACGCGAAGAGAAGCTTTTTGACAATATTCATTTCCTTGCTGGAGTTTATGTTGACCCACGGTATCGGATTCTTCTTACCTCAAGGGAAATACCAAAGGCAAAAGAAGGGCTCCTTGATATTGCTCGCCGACTCGAAAAACAAAATCTATTGCTACATTTGAACTCAGCGAAAGAGGTTGAAGAAAACAAAACACAACAAAAGGAGTCCTCAACCATTGAATTTGCTGTTTCGGAAAGTTCACATCCTTCAGAAATAGCAGGCTGTTCTCAAACTTCCGTCTCCACTCTGAACTTGTTCGAGCGTCCATCCCTGAGACGTCTTCAACCATCACAGGGAAATGGAGATAATTCAAGCACGAATTCTTCAGAAGATGACGCCTTCGAAAAGGAATTGGATAAACAAGAAAGACGCCAGCGAGTTTCTGCGATTCATAATTGTAATGAAGCGTTATTTGAGAGCAACTTTCGGGAAGATTGTGAGGCGATGGAGTCTATTGGTAGGCTGAAAGTTAAGTCTGTTTTTGAGGCCATTCACAGCTACCCACACCGCATTCAGGCTGTCTGTAGAATTGCTTCGAGCATGCCAACAACTCAAGCTGGTGTAGAGCGACTGTTTTCGGCTTTAAAGTTAATTTTAAATGGTTTGCGTCAGGATGTGAAAGACGACTTGATTGCTGCAATAATTTTTTACAGAATGAATTATGAATGATTCTAGTTTGTATCATTGTTGATGACATTTAAATGGTTTTAAAAGTCTGAATAAAAATAATGTTTTTTCAAAATGACAGAATACACTTTTTTATTTAGTTAAAAATTAATTTGAGTCAGAGGGCGGAACGGAGTCGGAGCGAAGCTGGAGCAGTCACTATTGGTGCCGGAGCAGAGCAATTCAAAAATTTGATTGCTCCAAATCCCTGGTTAAAACTGCTGCAGAGCAGACAGATGAAATCTCAGGAAAAACTGCCTCAGTGTTAAGAACGGTAGGACAAAGGAACAGACACCTGGGGAGGTTGTGGAAGCTTCTTCACTGGAGGTTTTCAATAGGAGGCTGGAGAGCCATCTGTTTTGGGTGGTTTAAACACAACAAATCCTGAATCTTGACAGGGGGTTAGACTAGATGATCCTTGCGGTCCCTTCTGACCCTGTGGTTCTATGATTATAGCAGCCAAAGGTGTAACACGATCCAGTGGGTGGAAGTTGAAGCTAGACAAATTCAGACTAGAAATAAGACACTAATTTTTAACAGTGAGGGTGATTAGCCATTGGAACAATTTATCACGTGTTGTTGTGCATTCTCCATCACTGACAATTTTTAAATCAAGATTAGATGTTTTTCTAAAAGAGCTGCTGTATGTGAAACAGAAGTTAATTCAGGGAAATCCTGTAGTGGAATATAGGCAGTCAGACGAGATGATCGCAATTGTTCCTTCTGACTTTACAATCTGTGAATAAAATCCAGAGACTGTGAAGGACTTTCCCGCTGTGCAATTTGCACTTATAACTAAAGGAACCAGCCATCAGGAAACTCCCGCCCAATTCAGGACACTACACAACAGATCTCTTTGGTGGCAATGCCAGAGGGTAGCCATAGACTATCTGACAACATAGTGTCAATGGCAGCAGTAGCCATTCAGGATTAAAAGTTTGACGAGCTTGCTAAGTAAACTAAACATGTGTAAGGCCAAATCAGAACTCTCTCTGTTTGTGCTTTGCAAAAAAATAAATACTGAAAGAATTCAACAGCAAAACTCAATACTTCTTGCATGATACACTGGATAGTGAAATATCACAACCTACTAAGCAATAAAATTGAGATCCTGAGAACATCAAATGAATACTGAGGATCCTACATTATTTTTTGAATACTGGATACTAGAAATATTCATGTGAGATCCCAAAGTGGATCCACTTGCCTCTAAAAGGGCTGGTCATGTCCCTAAAACAAGAGCAGAGTTGGCTGAAAGAACCTGACCTGGAACTGTGATCTGTTGTGCATCTCACTTGAGCAACAGTAGAAAATATTCATTCACTTGCACTATACATTTACTTTTAAATAACCTGTAAATGACCACAATACTAATTTTTCTTGTCATACACGCCTTCTGACAATCTGTGGGTAAGCATAATGTTAATATAGCCCAGTAAGCTAAGAATCCACTGTGGTGATAACCTGTATCTTGCTACATGGAGGGCAGAGACTTCATTGGACCTAACAGAAAATAAGGAAGTATATGGGACCTCATCAGCCCATTCAGAGCTAATGGAGATTAGCTCTTAACCTCTTTTAACACATAGTGAATGAGTGGTTGGTATATTTAATAACCTGTGTCTTTGAAGCATTTGATATTAACTTTGTGATTTCTAAAGATAACTAAAGTGATTTCTGCTATCCCTAAGTTTTATTTCTAAAGGACAGTAAAGATCTTACCTAGACGTTTAGGGCTTTAGAATATAATTTATCTTGTTTCTTCCTGATGCAAAACATGGAAAGTATCAATTGGAACTGTGCCTGTTCCAATAAACATGAAACATTGTGGATGGAAGCATGTTGTGGGAGCAACATACTGCTTCAGGCTAATAAGTAGAACCAGTTTATCTCAATTAAGATTTGCCAGTCCATTGCTGGATGGCTGCCGTGTGAACAACTCTGATCTGAGTCAGAACTGGCATACACGCTGTGCTGCCTTTCAATTGTATTTTCAGTGCATCTGTACATGCATTGTTTTGCTGCAGTAATCTGCTAAATGTACCTTAGTTGGGCTATTTTGCACTATTGAGATTAGCCACTTTTTCACTAAAGAAACATTTTAAGTGAGGGTGATGTTAAACACACGACCACCCATCCCATAGTCCAAACTGCAGAGGACATGAGCAGTTCTCTGAGCCAGTGAGTATTTTAACAGTCAAATAGGTTCAAGCCGGTCTGAAATCTATTGGAGTGCAGCAAGGGTTTAAAAAAAAAAACTAATTAAAACTCACCCATGCAGGGCTGCTTACAAAATACTTGACAATGGCTAAGCAGCTGCGAATGCTGCTAGTTCCACTAATTATAAACTTCTCACGGTTACCTTGTGCTTTCTCCACCGACCCACCCGCTCATTTGTTTTAAGAAAAGGAGTACTTATGGCACCTTAGAGACTAACCAATTTATTTGAGCATGAGCTTTCGTGAGCTACAGCTCACTTCATCGGATGCATACCGTGGAAACTGCAGAAGACATCATATACACAGACACCATGAAACAACACCTCCTCCCACCCCACTCTCCTGCTGGTAATAGCTTTAGATATTTCATGGTGTTTAGATGTTTCATGGTGTCTGTGTATATAATGTCTTCTGCAGTTTCCACAGTATGCATCCGATGAAGTGAGCAGTAGCTCACGAAAGCTCATGCTCAAATAAATTGGTTAGTCTCTAAGGTGCCACAAGTACTCCTTTTCTTTTTGCGAATACAGACTAACATGGCTGTTACTCTGAAACCTGTCATTTGTTTTAGTCACCCATTGATGTGACACCCGAAGACCACTCAGAAGCCTCTGTGGGTGTGGAATGTAGCTGTCCATTTACACTGGTGCCTCCAGCAAATTACTCACAAGGGAGCCTGTTGCTGGGGCTGGAGTGAAGGGAAACCAAGGCCAGAGAGGGGATGGGTGTGGCAGCGGAAAAAGGGGGAGTGGGAGGATGAGAGCCTGGAGAGAAGGGAAAAAGGAGGAGTAGGGCCATAGGTGCTGGAACTAGGGGTGCAGCTGCATCCCCTGGCTGGAAGTGGTTTCCATCACACACAGGGTTTACAGTTTGGTTCCATGGCTCCCAGCATCCCCACGATATAAACTGTCCCAGCTCCCCTGAGGAGAGCCCAGATCCTCAAAGGCTCCTAATTGCTGAGGATCTGGGGATCTGGGCTGGAGGCCATGACTCATGGGGTGGGAGGAGAAAAGAGCAGGGGAGACTCTCTATCTGATGAAGTGAGCAGTAGCTCACGAAAGCTTATGCTCAAACAAATTGGTTAGTCTCTAAGGTGCCACAAGTACTCCTTTTCTTTTTGCGACTACAGACTGAACAGGGCTGCTGCTCTGAAACCTGTCTGAGGTGAGTTCAGGCTGATAGAGACCGGCACAGGGAAGGGGGGGAGTGGGCCCCTTTATTCTGTCACCCACAGGTGCTAAAACTCTCCCCTGCACGGAGGGCGACCGGGGTCCCTCAGTTAAAGACCCGCCCATGCCGTCATGGCTTTGCCCCCTAGACACGTGTGTTACAGCCGCTAACAACAATTGCAGGGCATCAAAGCGGCAGCCGCGGCCGACGCCGAGCTTCCCCCGCCAGGGGCCGCTGCCGCCCCGCTCCCCGCCGGCCCCGCCCCGCCGCTCCCGGCCCCTCCCGGCAGCCAGGCCGCGGCTCCCTCCCTCCCTCCCTCCGGGCCGCGCTCGCTCCGCTCCGCCCGGCAGCGGGGCCGGCCCGTGGCGAGGCGGCGCCCGGACTCTGCCCAGCCCGCAGCGGGAGCGGGGCTCGGCCGGGCCGGGCCCGCGGGAGCAGCCCCGCCCGGGGGGCCATGGACGAGCGGGCCGCTGCCCAGGTAAGGGCCCGGAGCAGGGGCGCTGCGGTACGTAGCCCCGGTGCCTGGCCCGCGGGCCCCCTGCAGAGCCGGGGCACGTGTGCCCAGCGCCCCCGGCTCCCCGCAGGGACTGGCTCCAGACCGCTCGGGCTGGGCGTTTACACGTTGCCCGGCTGCTCCGAATGCGGGCGCAGAGCGGAGCAGCGGGGGAGCGCTGCCTTTCCCGGGGTGCGTCCTGACTTCCAGCCCGGGGGGCGTAGGCTTGGGGGCACCCTGCCCTAGGGTGACCAGGACTGTCCCTGTAAAATCGGGACATCTGCTATTTGGGGCTTTTTCTTATATAGGCACCTATTACCGCCCACCCCGGTCCCGATTTTTCACATCTGCTCTCTGGTCACCCTGCCCCGGGTGCAGCTCTTAGCGCCCCGCTTCCTAGCGCTAGCGAGAGCGGGCCTAGCACTGCCAGGACTGTGTAGCCGGGCAGGGGGAAGGCTGGCAAGGAAATGCCTTGATTCCTGGGCTGTGGCTGGTTCTTAGCGCCTCTGCTCGCCTGCCTCAGGTGGCCTTTGGAGCGTGTGCCTGCTTCGCTGCATCCTGGAGGGTGGTAGTCAGGGCCTGGCGGTTGCAGGTGCTTGGCTGCAGAGCGTGTTAACAGGGCACCAGCATCGCTTTACACAGGAGGCTCATTGCAGTGCCAGAGGGTTACCTAATGTCAAGCAGCCTGGATTCTATTTCGGAGTTTCCTACTGACTTGGGTGAGTTATTTCCAGTGCTTAATTTGTAATGAAAGCTGAGCTGGGGCTCAAGCAAATAGGTGCCGGAGCTTAAGCAATTTTTTTGACTTTCGTAACTGATGCGGCGAAGCCAGAGGTGCTGGGACTATGAACTCCTAAGCCTAGGGGTGCCAGGGCTCAGCTCTGGCAAGCCCTGGCACAAATGAAGCACTGGTCATTTCATCCCTGACAGCCTGGCACACAGAAGCCGTACAATGGGAGTGGTAATAGATTCTTATTTCTCACATAAGGATTTTGAAAATGCATCAATTGTTCTTAAAGTGCTTTGATGTGCAGGGATGAACATTGGTAGGGGAGGAGCGCAGAAGTTTGAACAGGTTGGGCCCAATGTCGAAAAATTTTAGATGTGCAAGTTTCACATGCAGTTGTCATGATTGTGTGCACAAACCGCGTAACTGCCAATGTTGTGTACAGTGTGGTTGTAGCCTTGTTGGTCCCAGGATATTAGCGAGACAAGGTGGGTCCAGTAATATCTTTTATTTGACCAACTTCTGTTGGTGAGCGAGACGAGCTTTTGAGCCAGCCAGAGCTCTTCTTCCGGTCTGGGAAAGGAATGGAAATGACCAGAACCAGGCATATACATGTGCAGTTACCTGGACGGTGTGTTTGTAATTGTGCACTTATTTCGTATGTGCAGTTCCAGTCCTAACTTTTCAAAACCAGGCTCGTAAAACATTGCATAATTTTTTATTTAAAATAAGTAACTGAATTTTTACATGCACCTGATGTGGCTACACAATATCATTATAGTTATGTGCATGAGAGGGTTTTCTCTCTGCTTTTTAGGTGTCATTCAAATAAAAAGCCAAGGAGTTTGACGAAGGGAGTGTTCTCGCTTGTTTGGATTCCGAGCATTACACCGAACAGCTACAGTGTCAGAACTGTACTGGGAGACCAGGGATGCAACCAACTCCCAGAGCTACTTAGGAAAGAGCCTTCAAAGGTTTCTAACAGATCAGCTGGAGGAATCTCTAGAACTTGCCTGCTAGTGACATTGTAACGTAGTAACATTTTACGTTACAAACCATGCCAGCTCGCTGCGTAGTGGCCAGGTGTTCCAACACCACCCAAGATGGTGTATCCTTGTTCAAATTTCCAAAAGACCCTCACGTTAGGAGCCTTTGGGACAGATTTGTTCGGATGAAGAGAGCAGACTGGAGAGGGGGACACGACCGCTCACTGATCTGCTCTGCGCACTTCACAGACGAGTGCTTTGACATTTCAAGCGTGACGCAAAAAAAATTAGAATTTGGAAAGCGGTTGCTTCTAACCAAAACAGCGGTTCCGACTCTGAACGTCTGCCCGAGCATGAATGGGAACCCACAGTCCCTATCGCAACCAAAAGGAAGAGGAGCCTTCCGGAAAAAAATCATCGAAGAGGTACCTAAATGTTGGTTGATGAATAACACTATGTGTTTATATTGAGAGGAAGAACAGTTCCTTGGCTGAAGCAAAGGATTGAGTGCCAGGAGTCAGGAGTTCTGTTCCCACTTCTGTACTGACTTGCTATGTGATTTTTGGGCAGGCCACTTAACCTCAGTTTCTCTATCTCTACATGGGGAATAATACTTCATGCCTCCCTGGGGTGGTTATGAGTCTTAATGTGTCTGTGTTTGTAAATTGCTTTGAGATCCTCCAAGGGAAGGTGCTGCAGAGATGCAAAGTATTGGGATTAGAACTGGGTGAATATTTGTTGCCAAACTTTATGTGGGGAATGAGCTGGTTTTAGATTTTGGAAACCTTTGGGAAAAATGTAGCAGTTTTTTGGGGGAAAAGTTGGTTGAGACAAAAGAGGTGAATGAAACTTCAACCTGGAGGATCTCTGCAGGGCCAGAGAAATGGGCACGGGCCTGTGACCCCTGAACTCTGTTTCCATGTCTGCTACTGACTGGCCTTAATAATCCTTCACGCTTCTCTAGTGCTTTGTAAGCCTGGTTCACTGCAGTCTTCTGTCTAGCTGGGGAGGTGATCAATGGAGGTTCCTGTTCTCACACATCTAGCTCTCCTGTTGCTCAGGCCTGTATTTAAACTGCTGGACCACAGTGCTCTTGAGGCAAGTTTCTTATCCCCAGCAGGTCTCAGTTTTCCCATCTGTAAAAACAGCGATAATCATACTTTATTTGGGAAGCCAAGTAAATTTGATGACTGAGGAGATCTTAATTTACTGAGAGGAAAGCTAGGACACAGTGAAATGATTTGCCTAGGAAGCATGGTGATCTAGGGCATTAGATATTATTTGGGGACAGTTCTGGAAAAACATCAAGTTCGTGACAAGGACATGAGGAGAAGAAAGGGACGTGGATTCAAATGTTGGTCCAGACACATTTACTCTTTGCCCTGGTGCAAGTTGCTTAACATTTCTAAAATGGTTTCTGCACCTGAATGCTGGGGATAAGGATACCTACCTACCTACCTACCTACCTACCTGGGGTGTTGTGAAATTTAAGTTTGTACAGACTGGAGCACCGATTTTGTACAGTTAGTTTGTTCCTATCCTGTCTGGTCACTGCTGGAATATAACACCATCTCCTGATGGGATAAATGTTGGCGTGCAGATGGGCCATAAGAGAGAGCGAGAGACCCAGGATATGTCAACACTTGGAGTTGGTTGTTTGATTCCCATTTTAAGGAGGCATATTTGCACTAGCTCTGATCGAGTTAACATGCTAAAAATAGACACAGTTGCAGTGGTGCAAGCAGTGGGGGAGGCGAGCCGCCCCGAGCGTGTGCCGCTGGACTTGGGCCGTGTGGTCCTCAGAACGGCTAGTGCTTCCTGCCACTCACAGCTGACACTACACTTCTCTAGAGCTAGTGCAAGTATGTCTCTTCGCGCAGGGAATTCCCCGTCTAGCTCATCCCCTGGGAGTCTCTGGGGCCCTGTGGCAAGGAGACCTCATGCCAGGCTCATTAATTCTCTTCTCATAAGATTGTTGTAGTGATTGACTCTTGTTTGTAAATGAACGTGATTAGAAAAGCTCTTGCCTTATATTGCAGTTTTTCTCAAACAAATTAGGACAAAACGCGAGATGCATGGGACATTTCAGTTCAATACCATTCCCATTGACCCTTATAAATGAGGATTATAATGAAAATGTCAGCAGCTTTTTAACCATCACTTCTGGAATGTGAGCCGATGATGATAAAGATGCAACCTTGAACAGTCTGGGCGGCCTGTTGCATGTGAGCGGCTGCTTGTCCTGTTTCTTTGTAGCTAACTTTGCCGATAGGGAACGTGACTTCAACTCTGTTTTCATTTTCTGTCCTTGAAACAGGCTGATGAATGGGAGGTGGAACCGCAGGTCCTTGCCGCCTTGCAGGCACCGGTCCTCCCTGAGCAAACGTCTGTACAAGAAACACCACTTCCAAGTGCAGAGGCTTCCCTTCAGACTGTACTAGCCGCAGTCCAAGCTGTTGAGAGGAAATTAGATTCTCATGCCACGCGGTTGCTGGGTCTGGAAGGGAGAATGTGGATGGCTGAAAAAAAGCTAATAGGTTGTGAGAGAACTGTGGTGGAGTTTGGGAACCAGCTGGAGAGTAAGTGGGCCGTGCTGGGAACTCTGATCCAGGAGTATGGGCTGCTGCAGAGGAGGCTGGAGAACATGGAGAACCTGCTGAAGAACAGGAACTTCTGGATCCTGAGGCTCCCCCCAGGCACTAACGGGGAGGTGCCCAAGGTAACTAGTTTTATCTGTGTGGTGGTAATGCCTAAGAGTCCCTGTCACGGACCAGGACCCTACTGTGGCAGGTGCTGTACAGACACAGAACAAAAAGACAGTCCCTTTCCCAAGGAATCTACGGTAGAAGTGTTGGATGAGATGGAATGGGGGATACAGACAAGGAGACGTTTCTTGTTGATGTGATGGGCAGTGGAGGGATGCAGAGAGGAGGGTGATGTGGTCAAAGCGATGAGCTAGGAAAATAAGCATTGTCACAGCACATCTCAACGAGCACTAAGGAGGCAGAAGTCAGCATAGAGTAGAAAGGATGGTCTTGTAGTTAATACACAGGTCTGGGAATCGAGGTCTGAGCCTAGTTGTTATCTAGCCCTGCCTTGAGTGCAAGGGACTGGACTAGATGACCTACTGAGGTCCCTTCCAGTCCTACCCCGCTATAATTCTATGATTCATTTCCCAGCTCTGCCACAAACTTCCTGTGTGATCTTGGACATGCCTCTTAACTTCTCTGAGCCTCATCTTTAAGATGGGGATGATATTTACCTTCCTCACAGGGGTACGTGAGGCTTAAGCCACCAGTATTCGTAAAGCATTTTTAGTGCTTCATGTGGAAGGGGCTGTACCATGTTAAAAGGTTTATTAAGTAAGTCCCTTCTATTACCAGATACACAAGGGATTTTTTTCACAGGCTCGTTCTTTCCTTGTCTTTGCTGCTCTAAAAGTGCTCAGATTTGATGGGGTGGCAGAGGGTTTTTTGAGCCAACCCCTGTGCTGATCAGAACTAGTTAGATGACTTTCACCCCACTCCCTTGTCGTGCTGATGGGAGCAGTTGGGGGAAAGGGGAGGGAATGGAAGAACAAATCTAACATCTTGAAAAACCTCTCCAGATTAAGGAAAGGACAGAAGCCCAAAGTTCATAGTCAGAGAAGGGAGAAGGACCCCTCACTATCTGTCTGTTTTAGATACTTATATGGCGCTGGATGAGAGTGCCTCCCCATCTTTTAATGTATTTATCCTCGCGACACCCCTGTGAGGTAGGGCAGGGCTGTAATCCCCAGGTGTAAATCTGAGGCACAGGGAGACTGAGATTTGCCCAAGGTTCCACAGGATATTCATGGAAGAACAGGAATTGAACCCCGCCTAGCGCTGTAACCACTGGACTATCCTTCCTGTCTGCTCTTACCACCCCTTTTCAGTTTTCGACTTTCCCCGCTGCCTCTTTGCCATTTTAGAGCCTTCTTCTGCAACACTCTGCACCTCTCATAGGCAAAGCCCACTGGGCCTGTGCATTTCAAAATGTTACCCTCTCATCCCAGATACCAACTGAGCGATTCGCATTAGCCTAACAGCCGGGAAGAGGTTGGACTTTCCACACTCAAACTTTTCTTTTGTGTGTGAAACCCACTTGCAATGAACCCTGCTGTGCCTCTCTCTGGTACGCTGTCCCGTCTGCTTACCGGTGTGCCTGCAGAAACTGTGCTGCACCTGGGAGAGAACTGTATAGACGGACCCATGAAGAGAGGGTGCAAATGGGAACCGCTGAGACCGGTTAATGTCAGTGTTACTCAGATTTAATGTTACGAAATTCCAACACTGTGAAAACAATCCATTCATATGTGCCTAGTTAGTGCACCTTATTGGCTGGCATTTACTGTGCCTGTCAGCTGATTATGGTTCCTTGGAGCTGTTCAGTCAGTGGTAGTTAGACCCTTCTCACTGGGAAATCAAAGATGTGTAAACTGCAGATTGCAAAGTGAATCATTTTTACTTGATTAAACTCCCATTATCCTGCATGGGAGTGGATGGGTGGTTATGGGCTCAGACGTTCTCTGCAGACAGGCATCCCATCACGGAAACCCCTGGCACAACTAGCCCTAGCTGGTCCCCTGGTTGGCAGATGGAAAAGCCAGCGTCCGAAGGGCTGCAGACGTGGAATGACCCGGTTCTGTAAATGTGATCCTTCCAGATGACGGTAAAGATGGGGGTGCCATTGCTCGCTCTGTGAACTAATAGAGGAGCTCAGTGTCTAGATTTTCTTTTATGAACAATTAATTTAGAGATGGGCATGAACCAAAGCTCCGCTTTGAAGCATCCTGTTGCTACAATGGACAGAACCAAACCCCAGATTCAGAAGACTCCCAAACTGCAATGTTTGCCGTCCAACATTTCCCTAAATCTGCATGTTCAAAGATGATCTGTTATAAACTCTCTGCTTCTCCTGTGTTTCTGCAGCACCTAGTACAATAGAGATGGATCTTGACTGGAGCCCCTGGGACCTACTGTCACGTTAAATAATAATAATGTCAAGCTGCAAACTCTGACCCCTGTATGGGGCCAGATCCTCAGCTAGCCTAACTAGGCATAGCTGCTTTGAAGACAGTTGAGTATTGCTGATTTATACGAGCTGAATATCTGGCCCATGGTATCTTGATTCTGGCTAAACTCAAATTAAATTAACTTTAAAACATTCTTAGAGTTAACATAAAAAGGTGGGTGTGACAGAATTAGAAGGTGGTGAGTGACTCCCCCCTTGTAATTTCAGGTACCGGTGACATTTGATGACATCTCCGTCTATTTCAATGAGCAGGAATGGAAGAGCTTGAATGAATGGCAGAAGGAGCTTTACAAGAACACCATAAAGGGGAATTATGAGACCCTGATCTCACTGGGTAAGGATCAGTTTTCACTCCTTTATTAGAAGTGGTGAGATCTTTCATGGACTGGGTTTCCTCCTGCTCACAGTTCCTTTGATTTGTGCTGGGACAATGCCATTAGTCTTCCAGATGTTTATGATAGCTCAAGTTCCTCACATCCTTCTGTGGAAGAAATACCAAAATATACACTATTGGGCTTAAGGCCACCACCTCCTCTTATCCCATACTAGAAGCACAGTGGGATCTACGTTTCAAATTCAATCTAGATACAGAAAGTTGCTAGTTTCCATGTCAGCTGTTGATGAAAAATATATCCAAAGAGAAACAACTGAAGAGTCAAGTCCAGGGTAATATAAACCCCAAGCAGGTGCACTTCCTCCTGCAGGTCCTGGGGAAGCATAAAATAGTTAGCACTGGTGGTCCCGTCTGCATGGGAGAAGGAACAGTGTTTTAACTGGTATTGTGGGTTTCCCCCCAACATGGCTGATTTTGTGTAGGCAGCGACAGAATAGCTAATTAAAATTCACCGTTCTTGAGGAATTGTTGTTGCCCTTGGTGACCGCAGATGAGGCTGATGACAGTGTTATGTTGGGGCCGAAAAGGCCGATGTGAGTGTGTTGGTCCTTTCCGCATCGAGGGCATATGTAGCTCAGTGTTGAGGAAGGGATTATGCTCTGTGCCCGCTGAATCTGCTGCTGTGTATGACTCAGCGCCTCAGGATAAGATCTGAGTAACCCCATCCCTGACTGCTCGCCAGCGCGATCTGTCTATTGTGACAGCTCCCAGCTGCAATGTTGCATTGCTTCTGATTATGCTGCAGTGTGTCCTTGAAGCGTTTCTTCTGGCTGCCTCGTGTACGGTTACCTGCTTCCAGTTTTCCATTCCACAGCTGCTTTGGCATTCTGGTGTCCTCCATCCTCAACAGTGTAGCTGTGATGCGATGAGCATGCATCGGTCCCTGTGGAGTTGCTCTGTTCTTGAGTAATATGCTAAATTGACCTACAATAACCCTTCCATATAGGGACCTTTTCCCCCTTATTCAAATGACTGTATGGTATAAAGAACGCTTGGACCAAATTAGAGTCCAACTCATAGCCGCTGCTAGGAACGTAGGAGGAGGGTGTTCAATGATCTCTTCACATCCCCCACAGTAAACACCATCCCACAGTCCAACTCAGGCTCTGGTGTCAAACCTTGAAATGAGCAGCCATTCAGTCATTCCCAAAGGAGAACACAGAATTAACCTCCTCCAGTGAAAGAGCCTCCAAGAGCTTCCCTGGAATCGGGCCTCTCTGGAGCAATGTCAGCAGTTTGTATGATGAATCCAGGCTATTCATCCCAGCCTCATTATCCATAACATGGGGAGTGAAAAGAATCAACGTTTGGGCAATAGAGACAATGGGGCCCTGATCTTGTTTGGAGCCTCTAGGTGCTACTATATTGCAGGTAATAACAGTGATGACTGGGGACGCTAATGGGCCTACTACCAGCCAGAAGTCCTGTGCTTGGTAGTAAGCACCTGCGGGATTGGCCCCTCACTAGACAAGGTTTAAGTAAACCAGGTTCTACTTTTCATTGAAACTGATTTGTTATAAATGTGATTTTAAAAAAAAAAAAAGCTAATGAATATCACAGTTGAAAGGATCCTTATAATCCCTGTGTAAGTGATCTGAATAAAACATCCTACTGTATCCCACCTAATATCATCTCCCATGAACAGACTATGCTGTTTCTAAACCTGACATCCTGTCCCGGATAGAGCGAGGGGAGGAGCCGTATATCGGGGATCTGCAGGACTCTGAAGAAAGGAAAATCTCTGTTGAGCCGTGCGTCAGTGAGTAATGGATTAAAACGATTTAGAAAGGGCATGGGAAGGGCAAAGCAAGAACCAAAGTTCTTGTGAACCTCGGTGGTTCTAGCTTTTCAGACATTTTTAATGTGTTGCCAGCAGCTAAATAGATATTAGATAAACATAATGGAATTCTCTCTTCTTTCCCTCCGCCCCCCCATGAGCAGACTCTCCCGTTGCTGCACCTGGCCAGTGGTGCCAGACCGAACAAGGCGCAGAGCCGTGTGTTGGGGAACAGGGCAATGCTAAGGAAAGAGGTGTCCCTGCAGACCCCAGCACAGGTCAGTAATGGATTGAAACCATTCCAAAGGGTAGAATTCACTTCTTCAGACAGGACACCTGCACAAAGGCTAGACATCACATAAGTCCCATTGGGCTTGTGCTGTCCCTCTACACAGGGATGAGTGAAGTAAAAAGCTGGAAATCTGCCTCTGTCCAAGCCAGACACTAACTGAATGCAACAATAACAAGATAAACCACACTTTTCGACTTACATATTTTTGGTTGGTTGCCTGCTATTGCAAGTTGACAGTGGCTCATCTTTGGGCCTCAGCAACTAAAAGAAATTAAAGCTGTTGGAACACCCAGAGTCAGACCAAATCAATCCCTTGGTTGCCTGCTGAACAGCTGTTCTCAAACTGTGCTTGGAGTTGTGAGTTAGTGAAGAGGAAAAAGTGAGAGACATTCATATCAGTAGGGTAAAATAAATGCCTCTGAAATAGACACATTGATTGACAGCAAAATGAAGGTAATGGTGAAGGAGTAATCGATTTACCTCAATTTACAGTATCCCGTATCTAGTGCCAGCTTTCTACCACTGCCTAACAGCATGCATGCGCTGACCACTCTGCATTTAACATGTTTGGTGGAAGGAAAGTTATTGATCTTCAGTCAAAATGCAGGAGAATGGGTAGAAATATTTACCTCCAAATACCCATCTCCTTATATCCCTTTGCACCGTGTGATCGGAGATGAAAAAGGTGGTGGGATTCTTCCCAAGACCCATTTCCAGCCCAAGCTTTGCCGTTCTGTGACTCCACAATGGATGACTCAGTTCATTATGGGATACTTCCTCTTTTTTGTCTTGTGAGCTTCGATCAGCAGTGAAAGTTTAAAATGTTGGGAGTTCAAGTTGCCATCGGTAGGCTCCAGGGGCAACACCATATCAATCTGAATAGGAGCAGTGTGTATCTTTCTGAGCTATTGTTTCAAGCTGTTTGCACACTCAAGCAGATATAATTGGGTTGATTAAATTCAGTCGGCAGGCAACCATAAGCGCCAGAATTTTAATTTGTTTGTTTGTTCTTTAAATGAAAGCTTAGCACAAGATAACAGCAACCAGGAAATGTGGGCAGGCTGTTGTAGCCACTACAAACCAACTCAATTCAACCTCTCCTTATCTATACCTGTACAGTACCTTCTAATTTAGCTAAGGCATTAGTAATACTCCCACTCTGTACTGATCGCATCAAGCCATATGTATTCTATGATCTCCTTATCTGTACCTGTGCCATTTATCATGTGCTTGTATATACCTATATATTGTCTTTTTTCAAAGTAGCAGCCGTGTTAGTCTGTATTCGCAAAAAGAAAAGGAGTACTTGTGGCACCTTAGAGACTATCAAATTTATTTGAGCATAAGCTTTTGTGAGCTACAGCTCACTTCATCGGATGCATCCGATGAAGTGAGCTGTAGCTCACAAAAGCTTATGCTCAAATAAATTTGTTTTTTATATCACCAAGATCGCCTATACCTTCCCTTTTGCCAGTGTGTAGTTCAAACCAAAGTTAGGGCTTGATGCAGAAATTATTGGGTGATTTTTTTTGGCCTGCATTATGCAGGTGAAACAAAATATAATGGTCCCTTCTGGCATTAAAAATCTATGACTCTGAATACTTCAGCGTGGTTTGATGTGCTGTCTAGAGTCTGCAGCACTATATAAATGATTTTTAACAATGACCTAAAGCTCTGTAATGTTGCACGTGTGGTTATACCAAGTGGCCACCTTTGGACTTACCTGTGTCAGCGTTCTCCGGATATCAGCTGATCTTAAAGAAAGAGAAACTAGCCTTCCAACAAAACCTTTGCTGGCTTCTACAGATTGTATAATTTTCCGTCCACCTTGGGTATTCCTAGTGTGTCCATTGCTGTAGTAGCTAGGCCCTTGGAACATTTTCTACCATATCTATTTATATTTCTACAGCATCCATCACTGCACTAAAGCACTTGTTACATAGTCAAGAGATATGAGAACACTTTCCAAAGTCTCCCGTTCTCTGTGAAACTGTCTTGGTGACTAATCTCTGCCTATGTCAGCACTTAATAGAAAGGGATGGCCAATCATGATGTAATTTCTAGTTTAGCCCTTGTGTGTTCAGATTAAAATCGCATCAGATGCTTCGTCAGAATAAGTCAGTGAGATATAAGAATAAAACACAGCATCTATTATTACCTCTTTCCATGAACCAATTATACAGTCTTTGGCTGTGACGTTTTATCGTGGATTAAACTAGAGGAACAGTCCTGTGCCGAGGATCAGGAACACTTTGGGGAAGGAGCGCTCTCTACAGACCCCTACGCTGGTGAGTGATGGGCTAAGCTGCCCAAACAGTGACTGAAATCCAGTAAAACTTTTGGTCCAGACTCTGGCTGGTCCCCGTACAGATGAGAAAGAGATTATAGTGCAAGGAGCCTTCTCCTATCCTGGCAGTTGCAGTCCTTAGTGCTGAGGTTGCTCCCTACTAGTCCCGAGTGAGCTGTACCCCCAAAAGGAGACAACATAGGTCCTTACCCCCTCTCCCCCACCACTTCCGCACTACCAGCAGGGCTGGCCAGCCACAGAGAGGAGTGCACGCTGCTCCCGCCGAAGGGCTGGTGCAGACTCTACTCCCAGGGAGCTCTCCTGAAGCAAAGCCTGGGGCAATGCTGTTCTGTACAGCTCCATTCTAGGCCCAGGCCTATCGGTACCACCTGCCCCTTTATGGACGCAGCCATCACCTTTGGATTTCCACCAATCTCAAGTTCTCCTGGCTCTGAACCCTTCTGCATTTATTTCCTGTGGATCTTCAGTGAAATGTTTGTAGCCAATCAGAATGTGTGTCTCCTCCAGCCCAGAAACAGCACTGGGTTACGATCAGTTGACATTTCCTTGTATAGTGTTTGTGGAGATCAGAAAAGCAATGCGTTCCTCTGTCTGTCGTGAACAGGGTGCCAAGCTTCTGCACGCTATGCTTCCTGCCGGAGGGACGTCGAGGAAGAGCCAAGTGTGCAGGATATGCAGGTCTCGGAGGAAAGGCAAATCCATACAGAGCTCTGCGCAGGTGAGATGGATTGTAACAACTTTGATAGGGTGTGAAATAGCTGGAAATCCTCTTTTCCTCAAATCCAGGAGACGATTTGCAATCTTGACACTGTCCAAATGCAACGATTACAAGAGAAATGCTGTTTCCTAAGCTTGACAGTCGCATGATGTAGTTGAGTTAACATGATCAGAATCTTCACTTTTGCTTTACCCATAATTCTTCGTTCAAAACTCTGAGCCGAGCATTGCATTAACACAAGATTTATTTTGCATTTAATTTCTTTTTACTTTTCTTTTTAAAAGACAGAAAAGAGGGAAAAAATAGGGGAGGAGGGAGAAGCTACCTGTGCTGCAATTGAGATGTGTCTGGCGGGTTTTTGCAACGCCGTGCATTGTTCGTTCGCAGCACTCAGTAAATATATCCAGTGCCTAGCAGCAGTATTGGACAGGGTGGCACAGTGTAAACTTTGCAGCTGTATTGAATCACGGACTAACTAATAGACATTTTTACCAGGGCTTTGGAGTGGAGCCCGGAGCTGGAGCACGGACCAGTGGAGCTGCAGGTTTTTGCCTGGAGCCGGAGCACAGAAAATCTTGACCGCTCCACTGCTCCAGTTTCTTTTTTCATTTTCAATCCAAATGAATGATATTCAGCAAGAAAGTCCTAAAGGTGCCAAAAAGTTTCAGATTGTATAACAATTGATATTAACACCTACTTTACATAATATGTCACAGTTCTTCTCACTTTGGCCGAAATCAAGATTTAATGTACAGATACAAAATTACCAAGTTTTTTAGAGATATGTTTTATTAAAGAATCAGATAATTGCAGTGTTGCCGGATGTCTGATAGACTGCTCCCACTCTTGTGCCGAGGTTAGGCGAGTACGTACTCGCGTAGATTAGTTAGATTAGTATGTGTTGATACTTCTTTTGTAAGCATTGATCAACGAGACGCACTGAGTGCTGCGATTACGGAAAAGTGTGACGCAAGACGCAACATTTAAGATATCGCAAACAGGTATATTGCAAAAAAAAATAATGTTTTTGTTTATTGATATATTAAGATATCGCAAGAGATATTAATCACTTAAGCTAATTTCTCACATGGGCTCCCGTTACTGGTACATTTGTACATGCTCCCATATCACTCTGGCGGACTTATTGTATATGCCATCTGTTCAACGGTCTTTTGGTGGTTGTAATTTTAAATCTACTGAAAAAGTCGTGTGCAGCATATAAATATACAGTAAACATTTTTACATAAATTGGGAGTGATTTTTGTGATATATCCAGAGTGATTGGAAAATGTCCAACACAACTTTGGGGGTGAATCCTTAGGTCATTTTAAGAAGAACGTTTCTGTGAACATGTGTCCTAAAATTCTTCCTAAGGGAGTTACAGTTCCTTCAAGGAGGTGATGAAAAGTTAATTTCTGATTAATATCTCAAAAATGCTTTAATATAAAGTAATGAAATTATGTCTGTCTTAGCATTAGTATGTGGTATCATATTACATTATCCAAAATTATTTAAACCGTAGGCATCCCGAACTGGCTGTTGGTCATTTTTATTTCATATTTCAAGAAAGGCTTGTCGTTGACTGCCCCTGGCTATGAGCAGTAATATTATGTTCCATAATAAGTTAATAATTTTTGGTTGTTTTTTATTATTACGTTTAAAATGTATGGTTCCAAAGTTGAAAAATAAATAATAAGTAAAATTGTTTGTATCATTCTAAGCATCTAAGCAGATTAAAATTTTTAAACAGTTTTCTCGGAAACGGTTAGTTATACAAAATAAATTAAGAGTACCGTTTTAATGATGTTTTAGCGTTAAATCATATTCCAGGGTCATATCTGTTAAACAGTCGAAGATTTAAAAAATATTAAATAAAATTGGCCCAGTCCCCCCAGTTCACGACGCCTGTGGTTTAAATAATGTTATTTGAATGCTGTTGTATGATAGAACGCTGGAAATCAACTTTAACGGGAAAGCAGATTCAAATTGCAAGCACCGTCCTTTTAGTAAAAAGAGCAAATTTTCAGAAATATGTTTTTCCTTCATCAGGCTGGAAACATCATACAAGATTGAACCTGTTATTTGCTCTATCTTGTATAATCTATACAGGCTGATGAAGCAAAAATTTCCAAAAATTTGCTTTCTTTACTAAAAGGACTGTGCTTGCAATTTGAATCCGCTTTCCTGTTAAAGTTTATTTTCAGCCTTGTAATGTGTAGCCTCGTTACTTCCCAAAAGTTAATGTTGTAGAACAGTGATAGCACGTACTAACGCTACGGCACGTACCACATTTCATTGCTATATCTATATTAAAGCATTTTTGAGATATTAATTAAAAACTTGTAAAATATTTTGAATATTTTTACAGCAAAATTTCATAAGAAAAACTAACTTGCAATTTATAAATAAAAATGTATATTATGTATATTAAAAATACTTCTTACTTCATTAAAACTGCAAGAAACATGTTAAAATATTAAAATATACTTTAGTAGTAATTTTGTGTAAAAAGAAAATGCGATCACTTTTTTGTCCAGAAAATCCAAAATAAATTTGAAGTACCTTAAGTGGTTAAGATATCACAAGCAGGTACATTATAAAAAAATGTAATGCTTTTGTTCATTGCTTTTCGAAGATCATAACAAGAAAGCTTTGGATGCGGTAGCAGCACAAGAAGATTTGGCCAGGGCTTCAACAAAAAAATCAAATCTGCCCCCCATGATTGATAGCCGATTTACGGAAAAGGATCTCAACGACGTCTTTACTTTTGAATTTGAAAACCCCAAATCTGGGCTTTTGCGAAAAGCAAAGAAGAAATCGGCAACGTGCAAGGTGGAAAAGGAAGTGAATGGCGAGCTCAAACCATGTAGCTTCAAGACAAGTGAAGCAAGTGCCGTGAAAAGTTTCAACCTTTGGCGGCATGTAAAACGTAACCATCCTGAAAACTATGCGGCTCTGGTTACAAAAAAGGACCAGGAAGATGAGGCAAAACAGAAAACTGATGCGGCTAAACGACGTCCATCTGGATCTTTGAAAACTCCCGGAGAAAAGATTTTTTGTGGAGCTTCATCTGAAAAGAAACCCAAAATTGAGCAAACAAAACTTGACTCATATTTGAAGTCCTCAAAGGTTACAGTCACCATGGATGCCAATACTTTCCGTGAAGGGCTGATGGAAATGGTTTGCTTGAGTTCAACACCGCTCACTACCTTCAGGCTAAAGAACAAAGGATTCCAAAAAATTGCAGGTGAAATGGGTCGGCAGCTTGGCGTTTCGACGGGGCACGATGCGGTTCGTCATTTAGTTGTCAGCACAGCTGAGTCTGGTCGCCAAGAGCTCAAGAAAGCTTTGGAGCAAAAACTGTGCTACCTGAAAATGGATGCGGCAACCCATGGAAACAGACATTTCCTTGCAATCAGTGCTCAGTACTACGAAGAAGGAAAAGATAAAGCTGTGGTAAAAACCTTGGACATAATCGACACTGAAGGGCAGCACAATTCTTCGTACGTGAAAAGTCAAGTAAAAGCTATTTTAGAAAAATTTGGGATCAGTGAAATGCAAGTGCTGAGCATCTGCGTTGACAATGCAGCAAACATGACGTGTGCCGTCAAAAATTTCAGCGAGGATAATGAAACCATTTCTACCTCTGAGAACACGGATGTGGACAGAACTGAAGCTATTTTGCCTGATGAAGGCACTAAAGGAATGGATGAAATCGAACTCAACAGGGATGCTGCTGCGCAATGGGTTAATGACCCCAGCCTCATACTTCCAACATGGCTTCATGAGGACGACTCAAAAGTCCAACTGATGAAGTGTGGTATTCACACTCTTCAGCTGGCAATCTGGGATGGCCTGAACAAAGAACATGCAAAGAAATTTCTGGCAAAAATTCGACAAGTCGTTGTCAAACTACGAACCCCAAGTATTCAAAGTGTTCTGCTTGATCTACATGGGGTAACTCAATCATTGGATACTGTGACTCACTGGGGTTCAACATTTGCGATGATTGATCGGCTTCTCGTTTTTCAATCTTACTGTGAACAAGTGACGGCTGCTGCTGGAACAAGAGAACTCAAGTTAACAAAAGCTGAATGGGACGAAGTGAAGAACCTGCGAGACCTCTTGGCAAAGCCAAACCAAACAACCGTGAATCTTCAAGCCGTCGATGTAACCCCGGGAGTTTTAATGAAGGAATGGCGAAAACTGTCAAAATTCTTGCAAGAAAATGGTGGACAAATTGCAGAAGGAATTCTATCCTCCATGCAGAAACGTGAAGAGAAGCTTTTTGACAATATTCATTTCCTTGCTGGAGTTTATGTTGACCCACGGTATCGGATTCTTCTTACCTCAAGGGAAATACCAAAGGCAAAGGAAGGGCTCCTTGATATTGCTCGCCGACTCGAAAAACAAAATCTATTGCTACATTTGAACTCGGCGAAAGAGGTTGAAGAAAACAAAACACAACAAAAGGAGTCCTCAACCATCGAATTTGCGTTTTCGGAAAGTTCACATCCTTCAGAAATAGCAAGCTGTTCTCAAACTTCCGTCTCCACTCTGAACTTGTTCGAGCGTCCATCCCTGAGACGTCTTCAACCATCACAGGGAAATGGAGATAATTCAAGCACGAATTCTTCAGATGATGACGCCTTCGAAAAGGAATTGGATAAACAAGAAAGACGCCGGCGAGTTTCTGCGATTCATAATTGTAATGAAGCGTTATTTGAGAGCAACTTTCGGGAAGATTGTGAGGCGATGGAGTCTATTGGTAGGCTGAAAGTTAAGTCTGTTTTTGAGGCCATTCACAGCTACCCACACCGCATTCAGGCTGCCTGTAGAATTGCTTCGAGCATGCCAACAACTCAAGCTGGTGTAGAGCGACTGTTTTCGGCTTTAAAGTTAATTTTAAATGGTTTGCGTCAGGGTGTGAAAGACGACTTGATTGCTGCAATAATTTTTTACAGAATGAATTATGAATGATTCTAGTTTGTATCATTGTTGATGACATTTAAATGGTTTTAAAAGTCTGAATAAAAATGTTTTTTTAAAATGACAGAATGCACTTTTTTATTTAGTTAAAAATTAATTTGAGTCGGAGAGCAGAGCGGAGCTGGAGCAGTCACTATTGGTGCTGGAGCGGAGCAATTCAAAAATTTGATTGCTCCAAATCCCTGGTTAAAACTGCGGCAGAGCAGACAGATGAAATCTCAGGAAGAACTGCCTCAGTGTAAGAACAGTAGGACAAAGGAACAGACACCTGGGGAGGTTGTGGAAGCTTCTTCACTGGAGGTTTTCAATAGGAGGCAGGAGAGCCATCTGTATTGGGTGGTTTAAAGACAACAAATCCTGAATCTTGACAGGGGGTTAGACTAGATGATCCTTGCGGTCCCCTCTGACCCTGTGGTCCTATGATTATAGCAGCCAAAGGTGTAACACGATCCAGTGGCTGGAAGTTGACGCTAGACAAATTCAGACTAGAAATAAGACACTAATTTTTAACAGTGAGGGTGATTAGCCATTGGAACAATTTATCAAGTGTTGTAGTGAATTCTCCATCACTGACAATTTTTAAATCAAGATTGGATGTTTTTCTAAAAGAGCTGCTGTATGTGAAACAGAAGTTAATTCAGGGAAATCCTGTAGTGGAATATAGGCAGTCAGAGGAGATGATCGCAATTGTTCCTTCTGACTTTACAATTGCTTCGAACATGCCAACAACTCAATCTGGTGTAGAGCAACTGTTTTCGGCTTTAAAGCTAATTTTAAATGGTTTGCGTCAGGATGTGAAAGACGACTTGATTGCTGCAATAATTTTTTACAGAATGAATTATGAATGATTCTAGTTTGTATCATTGTTGATATTTAAATGGTTTTAAAAGTCTGAATAAAAATAATGTTTTTTCAAAATGACAGAATGCACTTTTTTATTTAGTTAAAAATGAATTTGAGTCAGAGGTTGGAGCGAAGCTGGAGCAGAGCTGGAGCAATCACTGTTGGTGCCGGAGTGGAGCTGGAGCGAAGCAATTCAAAAATTTGATTGCTCCAAATCCCTGATTTTTACAGCACGTTTACAAAAAACACTTTTTATGCGTTATGACTTTACTGTTTAAAATACCCCTCCCCCCGTGTACCAAGCAGTTATTCCTCACTAAGGACTAGCCACATGTGAAATTTGTAAATTGGTGGAGCGCCATCAAGGTCAATGGAGGAATGACGATTATCCCAGCTGAGAATTTGACCCCACAAGTTTAAGATACTACTAAGCGCCAATATCAGCAGCAAAATTACAAAACTGAGAAGGTTAATTACATTTTTCTATAAATGTCCAGACAAATGTCACTCAAACTTGGGGAAGGAAATCTCCTTTGGTTTCAGACCATATATGAAAAGTTTCGGGGCAAAAGGGTAACTTTTGAAGACTGAGTTTCTGAAAATAGGATTATAATGGGAATAGAATTATAACCTTAACTAGATAGTTTTTGCTCTCCAGTTGTCTAGACCTTCTGGACTCAGCGCTGACCCTTCATACTCCCGGTACTTAAATACACCCTTTTCCCAGAGCTCCACCCAAAGATGTGAAGCTTCTCGTTTACAGACAAGTTTTCAGGGCAGAAATCTCCTCTCTCAGTTTAGATGCTAATGGTCTGATTTTCAGAAGTGTTGAGCAGGAAGGGGGCTGCTCTGCCGATTTTCAAATCGGGCCCTAGATCGTGTGTGCATGCACTCATTATTTATCTTGGGTAAAGTTTTCAAAAGCGCCTAAATTCCAGTTTCAAAAGTCTCTAGTAACTTTCCAAAATGGGACTAAGTTTCCTAAGCCACCTAGGCTCTTTTGAAAACTGTCCCCCTTGTCTACTTTATCGGCCACGTTCAATAAGCTGACAGGTTTAGTTTTTTCTGCATTGAGTCACTGAATGGCTGAATCAGCAGAGGTGGCTTTCTCTCGCTCACGCAGGCAAAGGGAGTGATGTCGCTGATTCTCTCTCTGTTGCTGCAGATGAGGTGATTGTGATTAAAACAGAGGTGCAGGAACATGAAGAAGATCCTGAAGACTTGGAGCCGCGTGACATGCTGTTGGGAAGTTCAGGGGAAAGTGTTTCCCAGAGTCTGGTTGCTACAACAGCTTGGGAGGGTCAGTGCGACTCCCTAACGCCGACAAGGAGCCTGGCAGGCACTGTCTTGGGGGAGCAGATTTCAGGTGGAAGAGATTTGGGTGGCACCAACCCTCTCCTCGTCCATCAGGCAAGCCACGCGGGAGGGAGGCCGTATATCACGTGTACGAAGGGTGGGAAGAGCTTCCGGCTGAAAGTGAGCTTTGGGAAACAGCACAGGAGCTGTTCCAGAGAGAGACCTTATCAGTGCACCGAGTGTGCCAGGAGCTTCCGGTGCCATTTGAAGTTCATCCGACACTATGCAAGCCACACTGGGGAGAGGCCGTATAAATACACCGGCTGTGAGCAGACCTACAGCCGAAAGTGGCTCCTTCTGAATCACCGACAAGTCCGCGTGGAGGAGAGGCCGTTCCAGTGTGTAGTGTGTGGGAAGAGCTTCCAGCTGAAGGGGAGTTTCCTCAGACACCAGTGGGGCCATGGGAAGGAGAATCCCCAGGACTGCATGGAGCGTGGCAAGGACTGTAGCTGCCTCGCCGAGCTCTGTGCGGGCCAGCAGCTCCAGGCCAGAGGGAGGGCCTGCCAGTGTGCTGAGGTCTGCTCAGAAGCAGCGTCTGCCCAATGGCCAGCGAGCGTGCTCTGGGGAGAGGCTGTTCCAATGCACCGTCTGCAAGAAGAGCTACAAGGTCAGGGCCAGCTTCCACATGCGTCTACAGAGCCACAAGACTGGGACGCCCTGCCAGCGTGCAAAGTGCAGGGCTGTCTTCCCAGGTACGATGCCACCACAGGATCAGCAGAGGGCAGACCAGACAGAGCAGGCTTCCCCAGGGCGAAGACTGGAGACCGGGAAAACACCAAGGAGTGGGATGGGGACTAGGTTGTAGCTAGCACGTTATGTCCAGACCAGTTCATCCCTGTGCTTGGTAGGCCTCAGGGCTGGAGTGTGGGTGGGGTGGGGCAGTTCCTGTCCAATTGTAAATGACCCTATTGGGCAGCAGTCTAAAGGGCTGCTCCCCCGGCATCTCATCCTCCCGCAGGCTCCCTGGACAAACCTGTGAAGAGCGTCTGATCTCTGCTCCACACCAGCTGACTAAAGTGTGCGAGATTGCAGTGCTTGCGGCAGACTCCCTCTTTGCTCACTCGACACTGCAGGGGAGGCAGGATATGCTGAAGGGCAAGTGGTGTAAAACCTGCGCATTAGCTTGCCAGAGCCTGAAGGAATCTGCATGCGTGAAAGGGTTAACTGCTGTGGTTCGGCAAATACCTGGCACCTTCCTGGTAAAAACCTGGGAGTGCTGAGTCCAGATCCTTCTTCCTAGGTCTGCCCGACTCCTCCGCTTCTCAGGATCATGCTCCCCCCACACCCCTGGAATGGTCTCCCTGTTCTCATCTGCACAGAGCCATTTCTCCTCTCCGAGCAACCCCTGCCCCTTCCTCCTCCTGCTAGTCAATAATCCCCACACCCGATCTGTTTTCCTGTGCCGTGTCTTGTCCTACTTAGCTGGTAAACTCCCTGGGGCAGCGTCCGAGTCTAGGTCTGTGCAGTGCTATCTGTATGCGCCACCTTGCTGTCGAAATGACTTCTAAAAGCATCAGACAGAATGTTCGCAAGCCTGCCCCACAGTTCAGGGTGAGCTGGGCTAGGGCTGGCGGGGAAGCATGTCTGGATCCCGGTGAGCAGAGTCAGGGCTAGGGTTTAGGTTAGATTCAATGGGGCTGAAATCTCATCAGCTGTTCCTGCAAGATTTGTGTCCTAATACCTGCCCTTCCAGCGGGAAGGTGTCGCTGTCCTGCAGCGCAGAAGCCCTTCTTTGCTGGCTCTCCTCCAATATAGGTTTCTTTTGGTCCAAGGTTCAGACGATAATCTTAACATTAGGGCTGCGCCTGTCCTGTCCTGTCCTCGAATTTTTATTGTTTAGGGGTTTTTTCTTTCCGTCTCTCTGTGTGGGTTTTTATCGGGACTTACGTTCTCACGTGTATAATGGCAGCTAAACTCCGTCATCGCTCACTGGTGGGAATGGCTGATGATCCTTCCCCACCATGAATGGTTTGCGGGGAATAATGGGCTGTTATGAACACTGAGAAGCTGAACTTGGGTAGCGTCAACGATTCTCCCGATGATGCTACGGTTTGGGAGCAGTTTCATAAATACTCTGAGCATGGAAATTCCAGGTTTGTGGTGGTACAGAAATGGCACAGGTTTTCTTAAGTAAGTGTATATTGCTTCTGATACCCCCCTCACCCCTTCCACTCACACTGGTGGTTCAATAACACCAGGTTACTTACTTCCCCTCTACTAGTGCTGGGTACCATTCTGGTTTCGCTTTTTGTACCATATGAGGTGGTGTTACTGGGTGGCCTGTATATAGTCTGCATCCTAATTGTCTTGAAATGGATATGCAAAGCTCTTGTCTGCCTTTCTTCTGTACCTCTTTTGTCTTGTAACCTGGATGACAAATCTGTCCTGTAACATTGTCCGTCTGACATTTATTCTAATAAAAAAAATTGTAACAAAAGTGAAATGGACATAAAACCTATTGATTCAAAAAGTAATTGTCCATTGTGGTGAGGGTTGGGTGTGGTGACTACAAAAACCAGATGGGCCTCTTTGGAGGGCTATGGTAAAAACACAGCATTCCTAGAGGTGAATTGCAAAGGGGATAGAAGAATTAGGTGTGCACCCTCTTACATTTCTTTATGGTGATGTATACAAAAGACCTGAAAGATTTTTGTTAGTTTCCAAAGAACATTTCTTTTTCCTGCTTGACGTCAAGTTTAGTCTTCCCTGTTTTTGTAGGGGTCTTTTTGGAAGAGCTAGACATGTAGATTGGGAGTTGTGTCAGCACTTAACTAAAAGAGTGAAAATGGTAAATATTTAATAGTGCTCTTTTCCCCCATCTGTTTTTGGTATTTGAGTTAAATGGCATGGAAGGTAATCGGGTGCTCCTGTTTTCCCTGTCTCATAAACAAGAGCAAGAGGGGATCAAGTGAATTGAAAGGCAATTAATTTAAACCTGATAAAAATAAATTCTGTTTTACACAACACATAATGAGCCAGTGGAACTCTCTGCCACAAGATATTGTCAATGCCAGTTTCTTAGTAGGGTTCCAGAAGCATGATTCAATGCTTATACAGATAATGAGAACAGCCACAGTTACCCTTGTTAGGATAACAAGATATAAGGGATCTAAACACTCTCTTGTTTCAGGGAATTTATTCTCCCTCCTCCCCAATTTATTATTTATATTCTGGTTGAGCCTACAGGCCTCAATCAATGATCAAGGTGCCAGTGGATAAGCTTGTCACGAACTGCCTGGGATTAAGAAGAAGCTTCCACTATGGAAATTGTTGCTCCCCTGAAGGAGCTGGTACTGGTCGCTGTCGGAGATGGACCCCTGGACGGGGATGGAGAACTGGTCTCATCTGGAAAGGCAGTTCTTTTGTCTCAGACTTCAGTCTTCAAGACAGTATCTGAGAAGCAGCACATTTCAATCCAAAACCATAGCTCACCTAATAGTTACAAATCGGAGAGCAAAAATAAGCACCTGAAATTATCTACAAAGCGTCATGTCTTGGTGCGTAACTTTAAGTCTGAGTAGTCCTATTGAAATCATAGTTATGAGTTGGTAAAAGTTAAGGCCTATAATGCTGTGGTAATCCAAAACCAGCCAACCAGAGCATGTGTTTCAGAATCTGGTGTTTCACTTACTCAGGTTATGGCTGCAGGTCTTATGATTGCCCAGATAACCTTGGAAACTTGAACTGAATGTAAGGGCTTGTCTTTGTGTGCACCACTGTAGTGCTTTAGCACCAATGTGAGAGTTTCTCGCATTGGTGTCGTTAATTCATTTCCTTTAGAGCAGGGGTTCTCAGACTTTTGTACTTGTGACCCCTTTCACACAGCAAGCCTCTGAGTGCAACCCCCCTTATACATTAAAAACACTTGTGTATATATATTTTACACCATTGTAAATACTGGAGGCAAAGCAGGGTTTGGGGTGGAGGCTGACAGCTCGCAACCCCCCCATGTAATAACCTCGCAACCCCCTGAGGGGTCCTGACCCCCAGTTTGAGAACCCCTGCTGTAGAGGCAGTAGTTATGGGGGTGGGAGAAGTTCTCATGCCAACATAGCGCTGTCTACGCGAGGCGTTAGGCCAGTGTAACTACATGGCTCCGGGGGTGGATTTTTTCACACCCTGAGTGACATAGTTAGACTGATATAGGTCTGTAGTGTAGACCTGACCTAACTCATGTGGTGTGGCTTTCTTGTGTTGGCAGACTGTCTGAAACCACTCACCCCATACATCTGTATAGGGTGCTGTCTCTGGATCCTAACAGTGGTCATTCAAATGTAAAAACCATTGTGTCTGCTACTCATTTTAGCAGAAACATCAAACTACTGTGCTTATCCTACAGTCCCAAACTGCCTCTAATGTCTCCATTTGTGCTAATCCTCCAATTCCCAGCTGCCTGAATCTTTCCCCCATGACAACTTCAATGATGCAGTGAGTCATTGTTGATATAAAAATCTAGGGCCTACTGAATGCTGAAAATGTGGGGGCAACATAAATTGTGCTCAGTATCAAAATAAATAACATGCAGGCTCTTGCACCGATCATTTCATATTCAGCTCATTTAACAAAAGTTAGGCCCAGCTCCTCACTGGGTGTATGTCACCCTAGTTAAGCTGAAGTCAACGGAGCGAGGCTACTCTACGCCATCTGAGGATCTGGCCTGTAACTTCATAATTTAAACTAAGCTGCTGCATGATCCAGGGCCCATGCTGCAGAATGTGGGTTTATTTGCGAGGGAGCAGGTAGGGCTGGGTTCGGAAGTAGCCCCACTGAAGTCTTTCCACTATTCATAAGAGCAAATCTGGGCCCCTGATCTTCTCTGTAGGGTTGCCAACTTTGGTTGGACGAATTCCTGGAGATCTCCTCACGTGACATAATCTTTAACTCCTGGGGACTCCAGGACAATCTGGGAGGGTTGGCACAACCCTACTTCTCCATGACCCTTCGAAGGCGATGGGCGGGGGCTTGCTCCGCGTGTGATCTGTCTTCACTGCCCCAGCCTGGGCCCTGGCCCTAGGGCCAGGTATTTACTGACCCGCGGTTGAATGCAGCTGATGAAGGGAGCCGTAGCTCGCCAAAGCTCATGCTCAGATAAATGTGTTAGTCTCCAAGGTGCCACAAGTCCTCCTGTTCTTTTTGTCCCTATTTAAGGGGATTTCTTTCTGGTGTGGATTCTGCAGGGCGGTGAGGGGTGCACTGGAAGGGCTAGTACGGGAGCTCAGTCGAGGGGACCCTGGGGGCGGGTTAAAATCTCTGAATCAATATCCCTTATATTTACAGGGTCACCCCCGCCTGGTGCTGGGGGGAGGCGGGGCTCGCACAGCAGGGGAGGATGGACGCGGCCTTTCGGGCTGAACCTTCCGGGCCACGAGCTGCGTTCTCCGCCGCGCCCTGTAGGCGGCGCTGTCCGCTCGCGGCGCCCCTGCGGATTCCGCGTCAGGCGCTTCTCTTGGGGGGGGGGGCGAGACCGCGGCTCGCTCCCGGCATGCACTGCGCGGCGCCCGGCAGCGGGGCCGGCCCGTGGCGAGGCGGCGCCGGGACTCTGCCCAGCCCGCAGCGGGAGCGGGGCTCGGCCGGGCCGGGCCCGCGGGAGCAGCCCCGCCCGGGGGGCCATGGCCGAGCGGGCCGCTGCCCAGGTAAGGGCCCGGCGGGCGGGGGAGCCTCGGGCCCCGGGAGCTTCTCCCCGCCCGTCCCGGCCCCGGGAGCGCGGTGCTGCCCGGCCGGGCTGGGGGGTCCCGGGCGGCAGGGGCGGGGCCCGGCGCTGCTCCCCAGGTACCCCCGGGGGTTTGACCTCCGCCCCGGGCGCTGGGGGGAGCAGCCCGGTTCCCGGGGGCTCCCTGGGGCGCAGGTCTGGCCCGGCCCGGCGGGGGAGTTCCCGGTCTGTGCGGGAGCCTCCCCTGCCCCAGAGAAACCGGCCGTCGTGCCCGGGCTTCCTGCTGCTGTGCCCAAGCTCCGCCGAGCCCCCGGCCGTGGGCGCCCTGGGGGGCTGTAGGTCCCCGCCGGGGTGCGCACAGCGCGGGCTTGTGGAGCGCGTCAAGACGCCAGCTCCTCGGTTGCTAGTTCGTGCAGTAACGGCCGGCTGAGTGGTGCTGACTGGAGCCGCCAGGAGCCCTTTTCGACCAGACGTTCCGGCTGAAAACCGGAACCTGGCAACCCTACCCCCTACCTTCCGCTTCCCGGCTTCAGCCCCGGCAGCCTCGTGAAAACGGAGTCAGGGGATTGCGGCCCACAGTTTGAGGACCGCTACACTAGTTATCTGGCTCAGTACCGGGGTAACTGGGTAAAACTGAATGGCCTGTGGTGCGCAGGAGATCAGGCTAGATGATCGAATGGTCCCTTTTGGCCCTAAAGCCTGTGAATGTTCCACACTTGATGTGAGTCAGACATTGTGGGGTTTCCATTTCAAATCTGCTTCACTACAGGAAGGGAAACAGTTCTTGTGCTGTTTTTCCCTGATGCTGACTTTGTTTTTCTTCATGCAAGCAGGCGCCTGATGTTCCCGAACAAGCTCCTGTGAGAGAAACCCATCCTCACACTACAGAGATCTCCTTGTGGACTGTAGTGGCTGCCATCCAAGCTGTGGAGAGGAAGGTGAATTCCCATGCCTCACGATTACTGAATCTGGAGGGGAGAACAGGGACAACTGAGAAGAAGTTAACAGACTGTGAGAAGACCGTGATGGAATTTGGTAACCAGCTGGAGAGTAAATGGACTATTTTGGGAACTCTGATCCAGGAGAATAACTTCCTGCAGAGGAGGCTGGAGAATCTGGAGAACCTGCTGAGAAACAGGAACTTCTGGATCTTAAGACTGCCCCCAGGCACTAAGGGAGAAGTCCCCAAGGTAACAATATCCTAGCTTAGGGGTTGGCAGCCTTTCAGAAGTGGTGTGCTGAGTCTTCATTTATTCTTCATTTATTGTTTAATTTAAGGTTTTGCGTGCCAGTAATACATTTTAACGTTTTTAGAAGGTCTCTTTCTATATGTCTATAATATATAACTAAACTATTGTTGTATGTAAAGTAAATAAGGTTTTTAAAATGTTTAAGAAGCTTCATTTAAAGTTAAATTAAAATGTAGAGCCCCGCAGACTGGTGGCCAGGACCCAGGCAGTGTGAGTGCCACTGAAAATCAGCTCGTGTGCTGCCTTTGGCATGCGTGCCATAGGTTGCCTATCCCGTCCTAGCTAGTGCTGAGGGATAGGAACTTAGGTACTGAACGGATTTTCATATCTTTTGATGTGCAGGCCCCCTTAATTCACTTTATTACACCTTAGATGCAGGGAGTGATCTTACTGGCTTCAAGGTGTCCAATAACTTACTGGCCAGATCCAGCTGGTCCAGTCGTTTGTGGATAATGTACGGGACTGAGAGTCGGGACATCTGGGCTCTGTTTCCAGCTCAGTCACTGATTTGCTGTTCATCTCTAGCAAGTGCTGATGTGGAAAAGTAATATTAAGAGTGTACTTATGTATCACTTCTGATGCAATTTGGAAACAGTGGTTGGAAACTTACGCCAGAGCTAGCCAACCAGATGCTCTCAACAGACCACCTACAAATGCTCCATTTGTCAGTGGGAGCTGAGGGCGCTCTGCGCTTTTCAGGAGACACACATCTTCTTGCTGAATTTGGCCCTGATTCTTCAAAGTTTCTGCTAAAATTAGTACTCCGGTCTTGGTGCATCTACGAGTACAGCACAAGATGCATTCCGTGCCATAAGGATCTCCTCCATAACCTATGGAAGTCAGTGGCATTCACTTGAGTGAGCTTTGGGTCAGGTCCTTATAGTCTAAGAAGAAGCTTATTATAACCCTTGTGATTCCAGGTGCCGGTGACATTTGATGACATCTCAGTCTATTTTAATGAGCAGGAGTGGGAGAACTTAGAGGAATGGCAGAAAGAGCTTTACAAGAACGTTATGAAGGGGAACTATGAGACCCTGATCTCTCTGGGTAAGGATCAGTTTTCATAAGAATGGCCATACTGGGTCAGACCAAAGGTCCATCTAGCCAAGTATCCTGTCTTCTGACAGTGGCCAATGCCAGGTGCCCCAGAGGGAATGAATAGAACAGGTAATCATCAAGTGATCCGTTCCCTGTCGCCCATTCCCAGCTTCTGGCAAACAGAGGCTAGGGACAACATCCCTACTCATCCTAGTTAATAGCCATTGATCCTGACTAATAGCCATTTCACTCTCTGATTAGAAACAGTTCCTACTCTGGTTCCCATTGCAGGTTATTCTCCAGTTCCTTTGATTTCCAGTGGATCACTACTTCCCAGCGTATTAGCAATCGACAGCTCATACCACACACCCTCCTATTTAGAACTAAATTGGAAACTGCAGATGTATATATGGTCCAGTGCTTCCTAGCTGCAGATAACCGTTGTAGTTACATGCTGCAGAGTACGCGAGGAGCCTGTTCATCGCTGCGATGCCTCTAATATCTAGTTTCAGAGTAGCAGCCTGTTAGGGGGCTTATTCCTTCACCCACTTACTTCCCTGGTCCTTCTCGCATGAACAGAGAGCAACAAT
The DNA here is from genome assembly GCF_015237465.2 of Chelonia mydas. Lineage (NCBI taxonomy): Eukaryota > Metazoa > Chordata > Testudines > Cheloniidae > Chelonia > Chelonia mydas. The sequence continues at coordinate 259,541,750 of NC_057850.1, forward strand.
ACCCGAAGTCCAAAGGTGCAAACAATTCGATGTTTATTGGGGTGAACTTCCAGCAAGCATGATTCCAGTTTCCTTCCTTAGTATCCTCCTTCCCAGCTCTGACACCACAGAGCCTTACACCTGTGTCCTTGTTCCCATTCCTGCCCTTAGCCAAACATGATTCCAATTTCCTTACCCCCATTCCCTGTTCCCATTTCCCCCTTTAGCAAAACATGATTGCAATGTCCTTACCGCTATTCCCTGTTCCCATTTCCTCTCTTTAGCAAAACATGATTCCAATTTCCTTACCCACATTCCCTGTTCCCATTTTCCCAACACACACCCACCCCCTTACTTCCTGATTGACTGCAGACTATATAGTAAACTTGAGTTCAGCTTAGCTATACCTTAACCAATCATTTTCCTGAAATTTAACTAACCAATCCTAACATATTGTAACATGATTATGTAACCAATTATATCCCACCACCTTAATTAGTTTACACCCAGCAAAATTAGTTATACAGCAGACAGGAACAATCACAGAACCAGACAGAGGTGATACAGACAAACAATAGCAAAATGGGAACTATAATGACAAAACAATACAGAAGTGAGGATTTCACATCCCAGCTATTGATAAGTGAGTTCTTGCCGGACAGGATGCTATCAAACTAAGTTTCCTTTTACATTATCTAGGCACTTCCCTTTCTCTGGAGGCGATAGGCACTATCAGGACAGGATTGTATTCCTAAGAGCCCAATAGCACCTTCTTTCAATGTGACTAGTTTGGAATGTGAGGATGTGACCGTTCGCTTCCCAGCTTCTGGCTGCCTCTGCTGCTTAGCCAAAGGCCTTAGCCTAAGAACAGGGCCTCAGACTGTCACAGTAAGAGAAGGCTCTTACACCAGCTGACAGTGATTTTGATTCTTTCTTTTATACCTCTATAACTAGCCAAGTGATAAGAATACACCTAAATTCTTAGAGTATAGGCCTTTACAGACAGGCCTGAATATCTATATCCTAACACAGCCGTGTTAGTCTGTATTCGCAAAAAGAAAAGGAGGACTTGTGGCACCTTAGAGACTAACAAATTTATTTGAGCATAAGCTTTCGTGAGCTACAGCTATCTAGTTTTCCCAAACCCTTTGAAGCATGTGGAATGTCTCCCATTGACTTCAGAGCACTTCGGATCAGGTTTGGCAAGCTTAAGTGATTGTCAGGTCACACAGGGAGTCTGTGGCAGAGCCAGGAATTGAACCCAGGTGTGCTGAGTAGCAGGCCAGTGCCTGAAATACAAAACCATCCTTCGTTTCCTTAAAGATCCAGATCACTCCATCCTGTGGTAAAATCAGTCTTCTGCTGATTTAAAATCTCAGTCCTACCATTGCATCAGCTAGTTCTTTGAGTGTATGTCCATAGGGTGCTGCACCATAGGATGCACGCACTCTATGTGCTCTTGACTGGAAACTACAAAGCAGTGTCTGCAGGTCCACATCTGCCCAGAGTGGCGCCTCCAAATGAGGGGATATAGGGGGGCACGGACCTGCTGCCACTCAGTTCCTTCTCAACTGCCTGCGGCTTGAGATGGAGTGGTTGCATGTCCACTGGTTCTCGGCTTCCCGCCTTTCTTAACATAGGGATTTATTCTTAGTTTTTCCTGTGTTTGTGTGATCATTTTATTTCTGCGTTCAGTTTTAACAAAGCTCCCCCCCGCCCCTTTTTTCTTTCTATAGTCCATTTTGGTCCATTAACACTCTGTGTTATGCGAAAGATCCTGGGGTTTAAGTCCTGCCAAACCTGCCACAGGTCTTTTCTCTGTAGTGACAGGCATTTGAGCTGCATTGGAGACACCCACATTCTGTCCAAGTGTAAGATCAGTTCAGGGAGCCTAGACTGAAGCGCCTTCTAATGGAATGCTCACTAGCCCCGGTGGGGCCCGCGTCCTCCTCCTTACATTGGCTTCAACGTCCCAGTGGCTGCTGCAGCACCTTGAGAGGCAGGGACTTCTACCTCTCCCTCAAGACTTAGTTCCTTATAGCCGTCTCTTCAGCTGGAAGAATGGAAGAGCTCAGTGCTCTTATGGCAGAGCCAGAAGAAAGCCGCCTATCAGTGTTTTACCCAAAGTCTCTGGAGAGGAGACCAGTCTACTTATACTAGGTGTCAGAATGGCTCTAACCTTCTACCTGGGCTTCTCAGAGATTATTTGTATCATCTGCTGAGAAGATGAAGGGAAACCCTATTTCCACTCAGACTGTCTAATGGGCTGCAATTCAGCTTGTTTAGAACATGCTGCAATGCGGCCCCCTCACAAAGTGACAGCACGCTCCCCTCCGGACCTCAGTCCACAGCTATAGCTCTGCTGAAAGACATTCCCATAACAGAAATGTGTAGGACTGCAACTTGGTCTTCTGTTCACACCTTTGCCAAGCATTACGCCATCTTACCTACTTCTGCCTTTGGTGACGCAGTCTTCCGAACCATCTTGGACTTGCCTCCCCATGGAGTTTACTGCTTGGGAGTCTCCTCTGGTGGAGCACCCATAGGGACATATACACTCAAAGGAGGAGAGGTTACTTATCTTATAGGACCTTGAGTTCTTTGAGGTGTTTTGTCCCTATGTCAGCTCCACCTTCCTTCCGCTCGGCTGCAGAGGCTCTTCTTCACAGTCAAGAAGGAACTGAGTGTCAATGAGTTCACGCCTCCTTATATGCCCTTTTTTGGAGGCACAAGGTCCCGCTCTGCGCAGGCCTGCAGACCCTGCTTTGCTGTCTCTCATTGAGAGCACATGGGTGTGCACATGTAACCTTTGCGGGGGGTTGAGTTCATTTCATTGTCCTTCTCTAGTGCCTAAAAAACCCCAACTCCCACAGAAAAGTAGCTGGAAACCCAAAATTCAGTCTAAGGATTTTCAGCAAGGATTGCACAGGGTCAACCTCCCCACATTCAAGTCCCCAAAAGAACAAAAGGAATGAACTTAATTAAGTACCAACATTATAAATCTTATGATAAAGAAACATAATGAATAATAACTTAATTTCTACAACATAACCTGGCAACTTTATACATTGTCTTCACAGTTATGCATAAACATAAAGAAAACAAATTAAATCTAAACAGCTCAGTCTCCACAGAAACACAGTGAAAGGAAACTCAGAGTTCCCAAAAGTTTAGGTTGAGTTCACCTGAGTCTGATTCTTTGACCACTAAATCTGTACAGTCTGCTGGTTCAAAAGCAACATCTTCCCTCCACTTGCTTCTAGGAATCTTCAGATGGAATCCATGCAGACTCTTCCCCCAGTCACCTAGCTGATTAACCACTCACTCAGTTAAGTGTATAGATTTAAAACAAACCCTGTTACAAGAAATTGCAAAATCTAAATGACTCTTTCCCCATGATCAAATTTAAAGAAAAGCTGGTGAATCGCACTGGTTGAGTTAATGTAATTAAAACACTTGGGATAAAATCAATACAACATTCACAGTATACAATTACAATAAAATAAATTATTTTTACCTCCCAATTTCCCCTTCCTTTAATTAACACTGGCTATGTTTCCCTGTTGTCGGTTTAACAACATCACTTACCTGCTGTAAAATGCTTCAGAGTTAGGGAAAACAATCTGCTTTCTGCTCCTGGGCTCAACTTCTCCCAACCTACGCAGGGCACATGGCAGCTGTTTTGCAAAAGGCCCTACCTGCTTGCCCTCCTGGTGTCTGACCCCAGCAACAGGGAACCTACTGGAGCATGCCCAAAACTACCACACCCAATTCCAGAAACTTCCAGATGTGGAGTTCTAAATCTGCCTAGCAACAATGACCCCAGAACAACTTACTCCTACCCCCTCCCCTCATAGATCTCTTAAAGTAGTGGTTCTCAACCGATTTACCATTATGGGCCACATATGTAGCTCTCTATATGTTATGTGAGCCGCATCCACGCAATATATAGACTAACTGTATGGCCCTGGGGATGTCACATGGGCCACAGCTGTGTGCTGATTGGGCTGCAGGTTGAGTTCCACTGTCGTAAAGAGATATCTCTCTTAGGCGAGTTGGTTACGTGCACATCTTATGGTGCGCATACCCATAGGGATAAAACATCTTGAAGAATTAAAGTTACCATAAGGTAAGTAACCTCTCCTTTTGTTCACCTGGTAATAATATAGCATTGAGCATTCCTCCCTGAACTGGCTCTGGCCGATCAACTCCCCTTCTATGTGGTGACCCCCGGCTCTTCTGCTGGGAAGCACACCCGACCTCCACAAGAAATGGTATCTTTTTACAGGATCCTTATTAGGTATTGGCCTCCTTTCAGATCTGTCGTCAGCTTCAGCGAGGGAAGGGGAGCTGGTTTAAAATCATTTAGCATTATTTGTAATGAACATTAATAGGCCATGACGTTCCCTTAACATCTGCTACCATGAACAGACTACGCTGTTTCTAAGCCAGACATTCTGTCCCGCATTGAACGAGGGGAGGAGCCGTGTGTCAGGGATCGGTGGGAATCACTGGGAGGATTGGAGGAAAGAATCCAGAAGAAGGAAGGGCTGGTGGAAAGAGAAATCCCTGTGGACCCCAGCACAGGTGAGTTCTACCAAGTATCACAAACCCACACGTTCTCCGTAAGGACTAAAAAATGCAGGGTTTGGGCGAGGGCTGAGAGAGTCGTCGGCAGGGCCCAGCACTTTGTTACTCATCATCCAACAAGCTGAAGGAAGATGAGAGAAGGGGGCTGCAGGCCAGTGGGCCACAAAGTGTCCTGTAGTCTGCATATGAGGCACTGAACTATCTGTTGGAAGTGCAGCTCCAGAGCGCACACAGGTGAACTGCTACTCCTGGCTGGCTGTAGGAGTCTCTTGGAGCCCTCCCAAGTATCTGCCAGGCGTCTCATGTTCATGAACTGGATTTGCACTTGAAACCCACATGCCAGCCACGCCCTGTCTCAGCCCCTGCCACGCCCCCTTTTCGCCCTGACCTCTGCCCAGGCAGAAGTGAACCCCCCAAGACAAGAGGATGAAAAGTGGGCAGCTGTGTGACCCTGCAGGGAACAATATTACAGGAGTGTGGGAATTCCTCAGGCTCCCCTGGGAAAAGCAGAGATCTGCTTTCCTGAGGATCACCAGTTCTGCCTCTGTTCAGCTCAGGTTTAAAATCACATGTAAGTGCCTGGTGAATATGAATAAACCACTCATTTCCCCTCAACTCTGTCTTCATGAATAGGCCCTGCCATTTCCAACCCTGACATCCTGCCCCAGGCTGAAGGAGGGGAGGAGCCGTGTATCAGGGGCCAGAGGGGTTTGGCGGACAGAGAAATTCCCGTGGAGCCCAGCACAGGTGAGGAGTGGGTTGAAACCTGAACTTGGTGAAAGGCGTGAACAGCACCTGGCCCATCAGCATGTATAACTGCATCTGTCTGGATGTGTTTTCTCATCTGTTTTCCCTTCTCTCCACAAAATGTTATCAACCTTCCACCCGTCCCAGACAGCTCTAGCCCCAAATCGTTTGCAGAAAGAGGTCAATAAGTGCTGGTAAAACACACACTAATTTGTTTCTGTTTCTCATTAACATAATCACCAGTTTCTACATCTGACACTTCAACCTGGATTAAACAAGAGGAAGAGCTGGATGCTGGGGACCATCAGGAATTGGGGGAAGGAAGAATTCTCTCAGGCTCCAGCATGGGTGAGCATTGACTTGCTCCTGCAGGTTGCTCTTGTGCAAAACTCCCATTGGCTATGGGGGAGTGGGTGTGATGGGTTGCCCCCCCGGTCTGGGGATCCACCTGATGTACTGGGGTACCACTTCACCTGCCTGACCCACCAGCCTGGGTTCCCTTAACACTGTACTGCTATGCAGCCTGTCAAGCCCTTCCCCAAGCTTCAGGCTGCACTTTACCAGCGCACATACAGGTAGGGACACCCCCTGGTGCAGAAACACACAGACAGTGAGATCAGCTCTGCATGAGAAGGCTCAGCGAAGAAACTGCCCAGTTACTCAAGTGCACACCCCCCTCTGGAGTGTAAACTCAAAAGAACTGTACAGTGTAATTACATAACATTTGCTCTCTCCCTCAGTGTGGAGAGAGAGATGCACAGCTTTTTGCCCCCCAGTTATGAATTCCACAAACTTTTTTTAGAAAAAGCAAAAACAAGTTTATTAACTACAAAAGATGGATTAAAAATGATTATAAGTGATAGCAAATAGACCAAAGCAGATCACCTTAGTAAATAAACAAAAAACGCAAACTGAGCTTAAAACACTAGATAGGTAGGATATAAATTAGCAAATTCTCACCGTGAGTGATAAACAGGCTGGCAGATTCTTAAGGCACACATTGCCTTGGCTTTCCCAGGTTTTCACACTCAGGCTAAAAATCCTTCTCACCTGGGACCATCACTTCCCACAGTTCAGTCCTTGCCCACAATGTGTTTCCAGTCATGGTGTTGTAGGGAGAGTGAGGTCCTCTCATGCTGTCATTATGCCCCTTTTATATCTTCTCCCCACTTGCTGGAAAGCTCTTTTCCTGTGACCTGGGTCAAAGAGTTCTTATTGTGTAGTGCTATCTCTGAGAGGTTTCTGTTGTACACAGTTCCTGGGGTAATTCTCATGTTTGTGTGCATTTCCTCAATAAGCCATTAACATGGTTTGGCCTTTTTACTGTTTACTGTACCTGAAAGGCTGCTTGTGGGTGTTTTCAACCCCACAACATGTTTCAGTAACACATATATAGCCAAACTTCATAACTTCACATACAACAATAGCACATACAATCCAACGAGATATTAATGTCTAGCAGATCAAGACTTTTAGAATGATACCTCACAAGACATACTTTGTACAAAACATGTCCTAACTACATGACAGTGGTGAATACTGGGGTGTCAGGGTGTCACAGTGGGGCTCTAAGGGATTGAAACACCTCAAAGGAGGTGAGTGGAGTAGCTACCTGCGGCTCCTCGGAGCTCCTCCACCTCTGTGTGTTCTTACCTGTTCTAAATGATCATTTATTATTATTTGTATTGCATTCCTGAATCAGGGCCCCATTGTGCTAGGTGCTGTATGAACACAGAACAAAAAGACAATCTCTGCCCCAAAGAGTTTACAGTCTAATAGTAGTAGGCATCCTTCAGTCTCGGGAGCCCATGAATGTGCGCCCCTGAGAGGTAAAGAATTTACTCAGTTGGTTTTATGCCTGAAGAGACCCACTTGAGAGAGACAATCTCTGCCGCATCTGTCACATTTAAAGGTGGTGTCTTGACCCTTTGGGCCCTACCTTCTGCGAGCTCTTTTCTTCTCTGCTAAGCTGGACAGCTTTCTCCTGGAACTCCAGAGACCTTTGTTAAACTCTTGTTTCCAAAGGCTCCGGTCTTGAGTGCGATCTTCCCATTTGTCCACATCCATTTCTTGGTCTCGCTTGCACGCATCCTTGAAATGCAATTTTGGGCTTCGGTTGCGTCTTTCTCCAGATGCCAATTTGCCGTAGAGGATGTCCTTTGGGATGCGCCCATCATTCATTCAGCACACGTGCTCAAGCCAGCGGAGGCTTCTCTGTTTGTTTGAGGAGTGTTTGGATGCTGGGTATGCTGGCCTGTTCGAGGACCTCAGTGTTGGTGACTCTGTCCCTCCAAGAGATTCCAAAGATTCAGTGAAGGCAATGCATATTAAAGCTGTTGAGCCTCTTTTCCTGATGAGAATATAAGGTCCCGGTCTTGCTACCGTACAAAAGTGTGCTGATAACACACGCATGATACACACAGATCTTTGTGTGTTCTGTCAGTTTGTTGTCCTGCCAGACCCTCTTGTTCAGTCTAGACATTGTTGTGGCGGGTTTTTCAATGTGGATGTTGAGTTCTGTTTCAAGTGAAAGGTTGACTGCGATAGTGGACCCCAGGCATGTGAATTTGTTCACCGCTTCACGTTCATAGTTGTTGATCTTGATGGAGAATGCTTCCTCAACTCCTTGGCGCATTATGTTAGTCTTTTTTAGGCTTCTAGTAAGCTCAAAGTCTTGGCAGGCTTTAGAAAAACTGTCCATTAGACTTTGAAGATGAGCTTCTGTGTGGGTTGTCACTGCTGCGTCATCAGCAAAGGAGGTGTTGGATAAGGGCCTCCCGAGTCTTGGTTTTAGATCTGAGTCTTGCAAGATTGTACAGCAATCCATCAGACATTGTGTACAAGTAGATTCCCTCAGCTGAGGAACCAAAAGCTTGTTTCAGTAGCAGGGAGAAGAAGGTCCCAAACAGAGTTGGGGCAAGTACACGGCCTTGCTTAACTCCGCTATGAATCTGGAAAGCCTCAGACACTGAGCCGTCATATCGAACTGTGCTGTACATGTTTTCATGGAAGGATCGAATCATGCTTAGGAGCCTGGGGGGACATCCAATCTTTTCTAGAAGCATGAATAGTCCACTTCTACTGACAAGGTCAAAAGCCTTTGTGAGATGGACGAAGGCTATGTAGAGGGGCTTTTGTTCTCTGCATTTCTCTTGTAGTTATCTCAGCAAGAAGATCATGTTGATAGTAGACCTTTCAGCTCTGTGGCTGCACTGTGATTCAAGATAGATTCTGCCTGCAAGGGTCTGAAGTCTGTTCAGGACAAGTGGGCAAAGGCTTTTCCCATAATACTAAGAAGGGAAATGCCATAATAGTTGTTACAGTCGCTCCTGTCACCCTGGTTTTTATAGAGTGATGATGTTGCCGTCTCTCATTTCTTGTGGTACTTCGCCTTCTTTCCAGGATAGGCAGAGCAACTCATGAAGATGTTGCAGTAGAATAGATTTTCTGCATGTTATAACCTCGGACAGTATGTAGTTTTTTCCAGGGGCCTTTCCATTGGGGAGACCATCTATGGCAAGGCTAAGCTGCTCAACAGTTCGCTCATTGTCAAGTTGGTTCATAACAGGCAGGCTTTTGATGGCGTTGATGGCTATGTCCTTAACAATATTTAATTAGAGTAAAGGTCAGAGTAGTGTTCTACACAGGGATCCATTTGCTTGGTGCGATCACTGATTGTTTCCCCTGTTGTTGATTTCAATGGGGCTGTCTTCTTTGAAGTTGGACCCAAGGCTTTCTTGATCCCGTCATACATGTTTCTGAAGTTGTCTGCATCAGCTGCTACTTGGATGCCTTCACATAAGTGCAGCCAATAGTCACTGGTGCAGTGTTCAGCAGTTTGCTGTACCTTGGTTCTTGCCACTCTCGGCACTGGTAAGGTTTTCTCATTTGGGTCTCTCTTGTAGGTGGTTTGGGCTGGTGTGTTTGGCCTCTATGACCAGTGTCAATACACTGGAATATGCGTCAAACCAGTCGTTGGTCTTGTTTTTCTTCTTCCTAAAGATACAGAGCTGCACTGGAGATTGTGTTCTTCAGTTCCTCCCACTTCAGCTGGGCACTTGTGACACAATCACTGGTGTCAAGGGCTTGTAATATGTTCTTGTATTGCTGTGGCTTTTCTTGGTCTGCTATGGCACTGAGGTTAATATGAAGTCATCCTTTTACTTTAGATATGTGTATTTTCTTTGGTTTAAGTCTGATCTTGCTGCGTACCAGAGAGTGGTCTGTGTTGCAATCAGCATTTTGATAACTCTGGGTAATGAGGACAATGTTAAGGTTGGCATGCCTTGTGATGATAAGATCCAGTTGGTGCCAGTGGCCAGATCAGGGATGTTTCCCAGACACTTTGTGTTGCGACTTTGTCTGGAAGAATAAGTTTGTTACACAGAGATAATAGGAATAAAGTTCTAGCAGTTTCTGACCGTTTACATTCATCTTACCAGTTCCGTGCTGACCAAGAGAGTTGGTCCATGCTTTATGATCAGCTCCCACCCTTGCATTAAGTCCCCTAGCAGGAAAACATATTTGTGTTTCGGAATCCTGCTGACGGTAGTGTTCAACTGGTCATAGAACTGATCCTTGATGTCAGAAGACGAGGAGAGTGTTGGGGCATACACACTCACAAGATTGACTGAGTCCTCAGATGTGAACAAGTGTCGTGCCAAAATTCTCTCTGATCCATTTGTATGTGGCTCAGTCATCCCCAAAAGTGAGTTCTCAATGGCAAATCCCACGCCGTGCTCTTGTGTTTCTTCTGCGCTTTCCCCCTGCCAGATAAACGTGTAGTCTTTTTCTCTGAGAGAGCTGCTTGATGCTAGCCGAGTTTCTTGGAGGGATGCGATATCCACATTGAATCGTTTCAGCTCGTCATTAATCATGGCAGTTTTACATGCATCGTTGATCTGTTGAAGGTCCTCAGATAATCCAGTTGTCATGGTGCGTACCTGTCTTTAAGGATGTTTTCTTTCTTTTACTTGATTTGCCTGGTGCATTGGTCACAGTCCACTTGTCAAGCTATAAAACTCTAAGTTCCAAGCACCCATTTGAAGCAGGCAGACTGTGGTGGGACAACACCCTATTGTCTGGGGGCTGCCCAGTTTTATGGGGGGTGGTAGTTGTCCAGTGAGATATGATGATCTCTCCCACCGTCAGAGACAGCCCCTGGCATTCAACGCTATGCCAATAGAGTAAGAGCTTAGAACCAGTGACGACTGCCTCCCGAGTTGTGCCGACACTTGAGGTGAAGCTGGAGTACCTCTCCAGGGCACAAGCCTGGGCATATGCTATGGAGGCCCTGAGTTGCCCATGCATCAGGACCCCCCTCTCAGTGTCACTGGTAAAATCCAGAGAAGAGGAAGAATCAATACATCTGGGACCCGATCTGCTGCAGGAGTTGCCAGAAAGTTTCTAAAATATTAGTCCCTGACTGCCTTTTGGAGCTCTGCTCCAGATTTTCTGTCTGAGTTTACTCGCGTAGGCTTACATTCTCCTGAATTCACCACAAGGCGGGGGGCTTATCTGTCAGGGTTTGCTCCCTTTACCTTATGCCCTCGCTGGCTACCCACAAGGCAGTGGGGTTAATGAGCGGCAGGTAGTTCCAACTACTCTCATTACGGTAGCAGGCATAGCCTGACCTGACGCTTACAGTCTAACAGCCCCATTGTAAATGTGTAGCCGTTATTTGATGGTGAATGTCAGTCACTCCCTGTGTGACTAATGGGGGGCAGTTGATCCTGTCTTTCTGAGTGTTTGATGTGATGCAGAAGAATGGGGTCCCTCCTTTACTCTGCCCCCATTCCTTCTCTGGGGGAATGTTTACCCCTCGACACCAGCTTGGAGGGGTGGTTTCACGCTCATAACATCAGTCATGCAGTGATGCAGGAGGTGTGTAGCCTAGAAGTGTCATGACATCCAACCCAAATTGTGCTGTTTAGCTCACAAGATTTCAAGCCAAGACGAGCCCTACTTTAGGTCTGTTGAGTTCATATGCTGAAGCAATAAATTACTCATTGGGCCATTGAAAAGTGTCAGTTTTTTCTGCACAGAATCTCTTAGCCAGGGGAGCTTTCTTTCCAGATCAAAGCACTAATGCCTCTCTCTCTCTCTCTCTAATCTAGAAAATGATGGGACAGTGAGCAAAGAGGAGGAGAAGCCCCAGGAGGGATGTCTGAAAAAGTTAGAACCACACAGGATTTTCTTGGTGAAATCAGAAGAGGACGTTTTGCAGAACCTACAGCAGGGAGTGGCTGCACAGCTGGCTAACCCTGCAGTCATCAGAGTGGAGCAATCAACCCAGTGTGGCCGAGACTTCGGCCTGCTCAAGGGCTTTGTGGTGCAGCCGGGAGAGAAGCCCTTTGTCTGCAGTGAATGCAGGAAGAGCTTCCGGCTGAAGGGGAATTTGGTCAAGCACCTGCGGAGCCATGCCAAGGTGCGGCCCTACAAGTGCACCGAGTGCGAGAAGAGCTTCAACTGTCAGTCAGACCTGCTGCGCCACCAGATGATTCACCGCGGGGAGAAGCCCTACAAGTGCAGCGAGTGCGAGAAGAGCTACAGCCGCAAGGTGTATCTGCTCAACCACCAGCGTGTGCACACGGGGGAGCGGCCCTTCCAGTGCACGGTGTGCGAGAAGAGCTTCCGGCAGAAGGCCGTGCTCATCTCCCACCAGCGCCTGCACACGGGCGAGCGCCCCTACAAGTGCACCCAGTGCGACAACAGCTTCAGCGAGAAGTCCAAGCTCAACAACCACTACCGCGTCCACACGGGAGAGTGGCCCTACAAGTGCACCAAGTGTGACAAGAGCTACAGCCGCAAGGTGTACCTGCTCAACCACCAGCGCCTGCACACCGGCGAGCGGCCCTTCCAGTGCGCTGAGTGTGGCAAGAGCTTCATGCTCAAGACGAGCTTCATGAAGCACCAAAGAAACCACGTGGAAGAGAGACCGCACCAGGGCGGCCCCGCTGCTAAAAGCCATGGCAGGTCTGTCGGCCATGAGGGTAATGACCCGGGAGAAGGGCTGAAGTGCCGCACTGAGTGTGGGGAAAGCTTCACGGGGAAGCCTGAGACGCACCAGCAGGTCCATGCTGGGGAATGGCCACATCAGTGTGGCACGTGTGGGAAAAGCTTCCGATATGAGGAATCTTTGAAAGAACATCGGAGCCTCCACAGCGCAGAGCAAGGGCATCCGGAGATTTCTCGGAGCCCTGGACAGGGAGCAGAGGCTGGACTCCTGGTTGTAAAGATGGAAGATACGTGGTAGCCAGTGGAGTTAACGTACAGCAGGTGCGTTAGTCAGATGAAAGGCAAGAGGAGGAGTTGAAACATCCCATCAGATCAGCGTGTGTGTCTGAGCCCCTGGAGGAGAGGTGGAAACCCAGCCAGTGGGCTTCCTTCCGTCACCACCTGAAAGGGGAACCACGGACATTAGCTGAGGAGGATTCTTCTCTCTCAACTGAAAATGCAGCAACGGCACCATGGGGACACGCAGAGGTACCAACTTCTGCTTGTGAAACATCCCCACGTGGCGGCAGGTGGACGGCACCGGGAGAGGAAGAAGTCGGAGGGACATGAATGACTGGGAGTAGGAGGGAGATGGGCACGCTGTATGGAAGGCCTGCTGCTGGGCATCACTGGACAAAACTGAATCGCAATTGCTTAGGATATAAGCGGACATCTCAAGTTCAGCGCCATGGCCCACGTCCAGCAATAGCTTGGGAGGTCTAGTCTGTTCTTGTTCCTAGCGTGACCCTCGCTTTAGCCTTCACTCACCTTGAGGTCATGTGAATTCTCTAGTGACTCCAGCAGAGGAAGGACTCGAGAGTAAAATTAAAGTGGGGAGATAATGAGAAATACCCTGAAAAAATCATGAACACATGGGAAGTTAGTACTGCAGGTAAATCCAAAGAGATGTTCTCCCCGAGTCCTGACCCAGGAACTATCTGGGCATGTCACCACAATGGAGCTTTTCACTTGGGCAAGTGGGGGGTGTGTGTGTGTGGGGGGGGGGGGTAGTTGAGCTATTTCTTATCACGTAACATGTACAAATCTGATCACTGTCACCTCATCCTTCAGAGTGAGAAGGCGGTTGTTCCTACCTCCCCCACAACAACACCTCGGTCATTTCAGGGTTTCTCCCATAATCTTTTATTTTGATGTACGTACTGTAATTAGCATTGTCCACTGTTAACCAAGGCTTACCAGGGCCTCTTGAATGAGCCCATGAATAGGAACACGTACCGCTACATCACTACACGCTTGCGGTTACCTGCTACAGTGTTCAGGATATTGTAAGTATCATTAATAAGCAAATCATACTTTTAACGTGGACCCTGTTGCAATGTGTGGAGACAGGCCGTGGGCTGAAGGATGCTGTTGCTTTCTCCTTCCAGCTGCTCATGTGCTTCTTCAGTCCCCATTGCACTGGTTTTCTCCTTACTGATTTTTAATATGTTTACACTAATCAGGAAGCAGAACCTTCACTCCCTCCCAAAAGACACTGTTAACTCTTGCAGTCTTGTCTCGAGTCTTGGGATATTGGGTGTCTGTCAAGCCCCATCTCCTAGAGGCAACTGATTACAGGAGGCTCTAAGCTTTTGTTTAAAAAAACCCTACATTTCTGTTCCTTGTTGTGGAGAAAAACTTGAAAATGTGACCAAGTGTAACCTAAAATCTCAGAAGGCAAGAAAGAAGAACCCAACATTTATTCGTTTTTAAATCATGATTTTGAGGGGCCTGACTCACGATTTTTGAATGTGTGGCATGGCCAATGCTGCAAGTATCTCTTTTGTGTGGCTCCATCACATGGATGGAGTCCCCCCTGTACAGAGACTGCTCATCAAGGCCTCTGTCCCATAGCGGTTACCCCATTTCAGCTTCTTTTAGCCTGACTCTTATCTCATGTAGGGCAGTGTTACTCCTTTGACTTCAGTGGAGTTACTGTTGATTTACACAACTATGAGTGAGAGCAGACTCAGGGCCTGTGTTTTCCTAACAGATTTTCCTCAAAGCAAGCGTGTCTGTTCCTCACAATACCCCTTTCCCGGTAAAGCCTTTCTTTTGATGACACTCTGTGCCTCTCCGGCTGCTTAATTTAATCCATCTTTTGTATCATCATTACTTATACACATCTGCTCTATTTTGGATACTGTGTTTTAAAAACTGATTTTGTGATAAGAACTAAAGGCAAAGTTAAAGAATATGCGGGTCCTTTATTTACTTGAGCAATACAATTAGTAAACAAAGAAATACTCATTGCCAGTCTCTTTAGAGCATAACATAAAAATGGCCATACTAGGTCAGACCAATGGTCCGTCTAGCCCAGTATCCTGTCTTCTGACAGGGGCCAGTGCCAGATGCTTCAGGCAGTTGGAGGTTGAGGGACATCCGGTGGATAGGGTTGCATCCCCTGGCTATTAGCACTGATTGACCTATTCTCCATGAACTTACCTATTTTTTTTAACCTAGTTATAATTTTGGCCTTCACACAGTCCACTGGCAAAGAGTTCCAAAGGTATATTGTGTGGTGTGGGAAGAAGTACTTTGTTTGTTTTAAAGCTGGTGTCTATTATCTCCTATCAGTGTGGGTGCTAAAGATGGAACTGAGCCCATTACAATCAGGGGAGTGGGAATGCGGACTTTACCTGTCAGGGCTCAGAAGGAAAATGCAGGTGACTTGCAGCATCCAACAATGGGTTGGCACAGAGGAGGGGAGACAAAAGGCCTAGAGTTATTTTAGATTCTTTTAAAGACCCTCCCTAACTCACTGACAATATGATACCCAGCAAACTTTCCAACAACTGAAAGCATTAAAAATATCTTCACCCCTTTTCTGGTCACCCCCTGTGGGTTTTCCATCAGGCCCAGTAGCCCAAGCACCAGTCCCTGTTTTGTTCTGGTCCCAGAGCTGGGTTCCTGGGGGACAATTTGCAAGTGGCTGGAATCCCCCGCCCCGGCCAAGGCACCTGGGGAGAGAGCTCGGGGTCCCCTGAGCTGGGGCCCGTGGGCGGGCGCGCGGTGCTTTGTCCCACTGGTGGGCGGTGGAATAGGGGCAGATGCTCGCCCCCCCCCCTTCCTTCCCCAGGTGCCCGAGGACACGGGGATGGGCGGGTCCCCCAGGGGACGGAGCCTGTTCTCTCGTCCGGTGAGGGCGGGGAAAGGGAGGCGATTCCCGCCGCCAGGGGCCGCTGCCGCCCCGCTCCCCGCCGGCCCCGCCCCGCCGCTCCCGGCCCCTCCCGGCAGCCAGGCCGCGGCTCCCTCCCTCCCTGCGGGCCGCGCTCGCTCTGCTCCGCCCGGCAGCGGGGCCGGCCCGTGGCGAGGCGGCGCCGGGACTCTGCCCAGCCCGCAGCGGGAGCAGCCCCGCCCGGGGGGCCATGGCCGAGCGGGCCGCTGCCCAGGTAAGGGCCCGGCGGGCGGGGGAGCCTCGGGCCCCGGGAGCTTCTCCCCGCCCGTCCCGGCCCCGGGAGCGCGGTGCTGCCCGGCCGGGCTGGGGGGTCCCGGGCGGCAGGGGCGGGGCCCGGCGCTGCTCCCCAGGTACCCCCGGGGGTTTGACCTCCGCCCCGGGCGCTGGGGGGAGCAGCCCGGTTCCCGGGGGCTCCCTGGGGCGCAGGTCTGGCCCGGCCCGGCGGGGGAGTTCTCGGTCTGTGCGGGAGCCTCCCCTGCCCCAGAGAAACCGGCCGTCGTGCCCGGGCTTCTGCTGCTGGGCCCAAGCTCCGCCCAGCCCTCGGCCGTGGGCGCCCTGGGGGGCTGTAGGTCCCCGCCGGGGTGCGCAGAGCGCGGGCTTGTGGGGCGCGTCAAGAGGCCAGCTCCGGGCTGTCGGGACGCACTAGTTCCTGGCCTGAGTATCGGCCTAGCAACTGGGTAAAACTCAATGGCCTGCGGTGTGCAGGTCAGGCCAGTATTCAGGGGTTCTTAAACTGGGGGTCGCAAGGTTATTACATGGGGGGGTCACAAGCTGTCAGCCTCCACCCTAAACCCCGCTTTCCTCCAGCATTTATAATGGTGTTAAATACATGAAAAAACGTTTTTAATTTATAAGGGGCGGGCGGGCAGGTCGCACTCAGAGGCTTGCTATGTGAAAGGGGTCACCAGTACAAAAGTTTGAGAACCACTGGGATAGCTGATCGAATGGTCCCTTTTAGCCCTATAGCCTACGGAGATTCCTTACTTCCTATGAGTCAGACATTGTGGGGTTTCCATTTCAAATCTCCTTCAGTACAGGAAAGGAAATAGTTTTCCCCTGTGTGGATCCTGACTGTACAAGAAGATCCAGCCCCAGGTAGTGCTGAAGGGCTCTTAGCCTGTTTTTTCCCTGATGCTGACTTTCAGTTTCTCTTCTTGGAAACAGGATCCCACTGTCCCTGAACAAACTCCTGTGAATGAAGCCCATCACCACACTACAGAGATCTCCTTGTGGACAGTAGTGGCTGCCATCCAAGCTGTGGAGAGGAAGGTGAATTCCCATGCCACACGATTACTGAATCTGGAGGAGAGAACAGGGACAACTGAGAAGAAGTTAACAGACGGTGAGAAGACAGCAATGGAATTTGGTAACCAGCTGGAGAGTAAATGGACTATTTTGGGAACTCTGATCCAGGAGAATAATTTCCTGCAGAGAAGGCTGGAGAACATGGAGAACCTGCTGAGAAACAGGAATTTCTGGATCTTAAGACTGCCCCCAGGCACTAAGGGAGAAGTCCCCAAGGTAACAATATCCCAGCTAGTGTTGAGGGGTACAAACTTAAATACTGAATGGGTTTTCATATCTTCTGATGTGCAGGCCCTTTAATTCACCACTTTATAAGAGTGCGGATGCAGGGAGTGATCTTACTGGCTTCATGGTGTCCAAAAACTCACTTGCCAGACCCAGTCGGTCCAGTCATTTATGCATAATGTATAGGACATCTGGGCTCTGTTTCCAGCTCAGTCACTGATTTGCCTTTCATCTCCAGCAAGTGCTGATGTGGAAAAGTAATATTAGGAGTGTACTTATGCATCACGTCTGATGCAGTTTGGAAACAGTGGTTGGAAACCTAGATGACAGCAGCCCCATGTGCCCAGCCCACCATATGCTTTCAACAGACCACCTGCTGCAAATACTGCATTTAGTCAGTGGGAGGCGAGGGTGCTCTGCACCTTTCAGGAGACACATATCTTTTTGCTGATTTTGGGCCTGACTCTTCAAAGTTTCTGCTAAAATTGTTGGTCCAGACTTGGCTCATCTAAGAGCACAGCATAAGATACATTCCCTGCCATAAGGATCTTCTCCAAAGCCTATGGAAGTCAATGGCATTTACTTCGGTGGGCTTCGAGTCAAGCCGCTATAGTCTAAGAAAGAAGCTTATTGTAACCCTTGTGATTCTAGGTGCCGGTGACATTTGATGATGTCTCCGTCTATTTCAATGAGCAGGAGTGGGAGAACTTAGACGAATGGCAGAAGGAGCTTTACAAAAACGTGATGAAGGGGAACTATGAGACCCTGATCTCCCTGGGTAAGGATCGGTTTTCACTCTCTGATTAGAAACAGTTGCTACTCTGATTCCTGTTGCAGGTTATTCTCCAGTTCCTTTGATTTCCAGTGGATCACTACTTCCCAGAGCATTAGCAATAGACAGCTCATACCACACACCCTCCTATTTAAAACTCTTTTCTTCTAATATCTAGTTTTCCCAAACCCTTTGAAGGATGTGGAATGTCTCCCGTCGACTTCCAAGGGTTTGGGATCAAGTCCGGCAAGTTTAAGTGACTTGCCAGATCACCCAGAGAGTCTGTGGCAGAGCCAGGAATTGAACCCAGGTGTTCTGAGTAGCAGGCCAGTGCCTGAAATACAAAAGCATCCTTCGTTTCCTTAAAGAGCCAGATCACCCCATCCTGTGGTAAAATCAGTCTTCTGCTGATTTAAAATCTCAGTCCTACCATTGTATCAGCTAGTCCTTTGAGTGTATGTCCATAGGGTGCTGCACCATAGGATGCATACATGCCGTGCACTCTTGACCGGAGACGACAAAGCAGTGTCTGCAGGCCTATGCCTGCCAGAGTGGTGCCTCCAACCGAGGGCATATAGGGGGGTGCAGACCTGCTGCCACTCAGTTCCTTCTCAACTGCCTGCAGCTCGAGATGGAGTGGTTGCATGTCCGCTGGTTCTCAGCTTCCCGCCTTTCTTAACATAGTGATTTATTCTTAGTTTTTGCTTTATTTGTGTGATTATTTTATTTCTGCGTTCAGTTTTAACACAGCTGTGTTGAGAGGAGGGATTCCTCCCGCCCCCGGCTCTTTTTTCTTTCTATCGTCCAATTTGGTCCATTAGCACTCTGCATTGTGCCAAAGATCCCAGGGTTTAAGTCCTGCCAAACTTACCACAGGTCTTTTCCCTGTAGTGACAGGCATTCAAACTGCTTTGGAGACACCCACATTCTGTCCAAGTGCAAGATCAGTTCAGGGTTTAGAGGCAGGTCTCAGAAAGAAAGAGAGGCTAGACTGAAGTACCTTCTAATGGAATGCTCACTAGCGCCGGTGGGGCCCGCATCCTCCTCTGTACATTGGCCTCCACGTCCCAGGCTGCTCCAGCAGCAGCTTGAGAGGCGAGGACTTCTGAGAAGCAGCCGCCTCTTGCCCTTATCTGGGAAACAAGAAAGAGGGGTGGATCACCCCCTAAATTCCACTCTAAGGAGGCCTTGTGTTCCTCTAAGGGCACAGCTGAGGTGCCGTCTGATTCCAGAACCGAGCCGCTGGCCCCTCACAAGAAGCAGCATGCAGAGAAGTCTTCTAATAACACAGGGAGTCATCTACCTTGGTACTGAGTGACCCCTCTCGGCCCTGAGATGTCCACAGGCCTCCTACTGACACTCCAGTACCGTCACCTTCCCTGCACCAGAGCTCGGAGGTCAGAGAAGTTTCTCTACAAGCCTCTCTGCTACCGTGCTCACCATCTCAGCACGGCGCCCTTGTCCAGGCTCTGGTACAAACTCAGACTTGCGCATACCGTAGCCCTTTAGTACCCTCCAGGTTTCTCTCTCCAGAGGGCCTTTTCATACCAGAGGAACTGGCATCTCCCCTGTTACTGACCTCTACGAAAGCTCCTTCCCTGGTACCGCTCAGACACCTGCAACCACTATCCTCCTGGATTGAACGTCGGTCAGACGTCCAGCCTCTACATTTGGCACCTGTATCTGGTTCTCCCGTGTTCTGCCCAGGGGATGATTATACTTTGGACTCTGAGGTCTCAGTACAGGGCTCTTTTTCAGCATTATACCATCACACCCTGCTAAGCCACTATTTTGGGGAGTGCTCAGTACCCCACCAGATGCTCCATATCCAGGCGTTACAAGTATCTGTGGGGACCTTCCCCATCAGCCCCCTAGTTGGGCTTCCTGGAATCCTTGGGGTCACCTTGGTGAACAATTTTATAGAGTACCAGCCAGAAAGAGACCCCAGTACTGCCAGCACACATCGCTCTAGGTGAGTTTTGAGCACGGAAGTAACCCGTTCGGATAAGGTCGAGTCAGTTCTCCTATCTTAGCAGTAAAACTAGTACTTTGAAACTTACCTTCCGAAGTGGAAAAGCTTCCATTCCTGCTGTTCTCTGCACTCGTCTCAAGCATCAGAGGTTCCACTCTCCAGAATCCTGGGCTGCCTGTTGGATTTGAAGACACAGGGTCTAGCAGTGAATCCAGGGCATGGTCTACACTTAAAATGCTGCAGCTCTGCAGTTGCACCACTTGATTAAAGACACAACTGTGCCAATGGGAGAGCTTCTCCCGTCGGTGTGGTTAATCCACTTCTGTGAGAGGCGGTAGCTACATCGACGGGAGAAGCCCTCCTATCAACTTAGCGCTGTCTACACTGGCGGTTAGGTTGGTATAACTGTTGCTCAGGGGTGTGAAAAATCCACACCCCCCTGAGCAGCATAGTTATACTGATGTCAGGTCCGCACTATAAATTTGCCTTACTCAAAATACTTTTGGCTGCTGTCACAGTCTTCCAGTCACCCACTGAGGGCTTCTTGGTTTTTGCCCACATCACTTATGCCAGATTCCTCAAGGGGCTACACAACTTGTTTCCCCCTGTAGAGACTCCAGTTCCCAAGTGGGACCTTAATTTGTTTCTCAGTGCCCTGAGGGCCCCCCGCTTTGTACCTATGGTTACCTGTTCTCTCCTGCACTTCTCCTTCAAGACTTAGTTCTTTAGAGCCATCTCTTAAAGAATGGGAGAGCTTGGTGTTATGGCAGACCCGCCATTTACTACCCTCTATAGAGATGAGGTTACACTGCATCCCCATCCTCGCTTCCTTCCTAAGGTCTCTTCAGAATACCACATTAATGAAGAGAGCCGCCTATCAGTGTTTTACGCAAAGCCTCTGGAGGGGAGACCAGTCTACTTACACTAGGTGTCAGAAGGAATCTCACCCTCTACCCTGACAGGATTAAGACCTTCGGGGCTTCTCCAAGATTATTTGTGTCATCTGCAGAGAGGAGGAATGGACAACCTATTTCCATTCTCAGACTGTCTAAGGAGTTTCAGGTTGCATTTCAACCTGTTAGAACAGCACACTCCTCCAGAGCTCAGTCCACAGCTATAGCTCTGCTGAAAGATGTTGCCCATAACAGAAATGTGTAGGACTGCAACTTGGTCTTCTGGTCACACCCTTGCCAAGAATTACGCCATCTTACCTACTTCTAGGGATGATATGATCTTTGGTGAAGCAATCCTCCAAACAATCTTGGACTTGCCTCCCTGTCAAGTTACTGCTTGGGAGTCTCCTCTGGTGGAGCACCCATCGGGACATATACACTCAAAGGCGGAGGAGAGGTTACTTACCTTATAGGACCTTGAGTTCTTTGAGATGCTTTGTCCCTATGGATGCTCCACCTTCCTTCCCCTCGGCTGCAGAGGCTCTGCTAGGTGGTAGAGAAGGAACTGAGTGGCAACGAGTCTTGTTTGGAGGCATGAGGGGCTGCTCTGCGCAGGCCTGCAGACACTGCTTTGCTGTCTCTGGCTGAGAGCACACAGGCGTGCATGTATCTTATGGCAAGCACACCATAGGGACAAGCATCTCAAATAACTCAAGTTACGGTAAGCTAAGTAACCTCTCCTTTTGTGTCACCTGGTAATAGAGCATGGAGCATTCCTCCCTGAACTGGCTCTGGCCGATCAACTCCCCCTTCTATGTGGTGACCCCCGGCTCTTCTGCTGGGAAGCACACCCGGCCTCCACAAGAAATGGTATCTTTTACAGGATCCTTATTAGGTATTGGCCTCCTTTCAGATCTGTCGTCAGCTCCAGCGAGGGAAGGGGAGCTGGTTTAAAATCATTTAGCATTATTTGTAATGAATATTAATAGGCCATGACGTTCCCTTAACATCTGCTACCATGAACAGACTACGCTGTTTCTAAGCCAGACATTCTGTCCCGCATTGAACGAGGGGAGGAGCCGTGTGTCAGGGATCGGTGGGAATCCCTGGAAGGATTGGAGGAAAGAATCCAGAAGAAGGAAGGGCTGGTGGAAAGAGAAATCCCTGTGGACCCCAACGCTGGTGAGTTCTACCAAGTATCACAAACCCACACGTTCTCCGTAAGGACTAAAAAATGCAGGGTTTGGGCGAGGGCTGAGAGTCGTCGGCAGGGCCCAGCACTTTGTTACTCATCATCCAACAAGCTGAAGGAAGATGAGAGAAGGGGGCTGCAGGCCAGTGGGCCACAAAGTGTCCTGTAGTCTGCATATGAGGCACTGAACTTTCTGTTGGAAGCGCAGCTCCAGAGCGCACACAGGTGAACTGCTACTCCTGGCTGGCTGTAGGAGTCTCTCGGAGCCCTCCCAAGTATCTGCCAGGCATCTCATGTTCATGAACTGGATTTGCACTTGAAACCCACATGCCAGCCACGCCCTGTCTCAGCCCCTGCCACGCCCCCTTTTCGCCCTGACCTCTGCCCAGGCAGAAGTGAACCCCCCCAAGACAAGAGGATGAAAAGTGGACAAGGCAGGGGGAGCTGTTTGACCCTGCAGGGAACAATATTACAGGAGTGTGGGAATTCCTCAGGCTCCCCTGGGAAAAGCAGAGATCTGCTTTCCTGAGGATCACCAGTTCTGCCTCTGTTCAGCTCAGGTTTAAAATCACATGTAAGTGCCTGGTGAATATGAATAAACCACTCATTTCCCCTCAACTCTGTCTTCATGAATAGGCCCTGCCATTTCCAACCCTGACATCCTGCCCCAGGCTGAAGGAGGGGAGGAGCCGTGTATCAGGGGCCAGAGGGGTTCGGCAGACAGAGAAATTCCCCTGGAGCCCAGCACAGGTGAGGAGTGGGTTGGAACCCAGACTTGGTGAGAGGCGTGAACAGCACCTGGCCCATCAGCATGTATAACTGCATCCGTCTAGATGTGTTTTCTCATCTGTTTTCCCTTCTCTCCACAAAATGTTACCCAACCTCCCACCCATCCCAGACAGCTCTAGCCCCAAATCCTTTGCAGAAAGAGGTCAATAAGTGCTGGTAAAACACACACTAATTTGTTTCTGTTTCTCATTAACATAATCACCAGTTTCCACATCTGACACTTCAACCTGGATCAAACAAGAGGAAGAGCTGGGTGCTGGGGACCATCAGGAATTGGGGGAAGGAAGAATTCTCTCAGGCTCCAGCATGGGTGAGCAATGACTGGCTGCTCTTGTGCAAAACTCCCATTGGCTCTGAGGAAGAGTGGGGCCCTAAGGGATTGAAACACCTCAAAGGAAGTGAGTGGAGTAGCTACCTGCAGCTCATAGGATCTCCTCCACTTCTGGGTTTTCTTCCTATTCTAAGTGATCGTTTATTGTTATTTGCATTGCAGTCCCGAGTCAGGGCTCCGTTGTGCTAGGTGGTCTATGAACACAGAACAAAAGGACAATCTCTGCCCCAAAGAGCTGACAGTCAAATAGCCCCGCTGTAAATGTACAGCCATCACTTGATGGCGGGTGTCGGTCACAGCTCCCCGCCTGTCCGGAGTAGTGGGGGGCAGTCGATCCCATCTTTCACCTTTTTGAGTGTTTGATGGGATGCAGAGGAACAGGGCCCCTTCTTTACCCTGCCCCCATGCCTTCTCTGGGGGAGTGTTTACCCCTCGACACCCAGCTTGGAGGGGTGGTTTCAGGCTCATAACATCAGTCATGCCGTGATGCAGGAGGTGTGTAGGCTAGAAGTGTCATGACATCCAACCCAAATTGTGCTGTCTAGCAGACAAGATTTCAAGCCAAGATGAGCCCTACTTTAAGTCTGTAGAGTTAATTACGCTGAAGCTATAAATTATTCATTGGACCATTAAAAAGTGTCATTTTTTTTTCTGCACAGAATCTCTAAGCCAGGGGAGTTTCCTTCCAGATCAAAGCACTAATGCTCGTCCTTCTCTCTCTCTCTCTCTCTCTCTCTCTCTCTCTCTCTTCTTTAGCAAATGATGGGACAGCGAGCAAAGAGAAGGAGAAGTCCTGGAAGGGATGTCTGGAGAAGCTGGAGCCGCAGGGGATGTCATCAGTGAAATCAGAAGAGGAGGTTTTGCAGAGCCTACAGCAGGGAGCGGCTGCACCGCTGACTAACCCTGCAGTCAGCAGAGTGGAGAAATCCACCCAGTGCGACCGAGACTTCGGCCTGCTCAAGGGCTTTGTGGTGCAGCCGGGAGAGAAGCCCTTTGCCTGCGGTGAATGCGGGAAGAGCTTCCGGCTGAAGGGGAATTTCGTCAAGCACCTGCGGAGCCATGCCAAGGTGCGGCCCTACAAGTGCACCGAGTGCGAGAAGAGCTTCAACTGCCAGTCAGAGCTGCTGCGCCACCAGATGATTCACCGCGGGGAGAAGCCCTACAAGTGCAGCGAGTGCGAGAAGAGCTACAGCCGCAAGGTGTATCTGCTCAACCACCAGCGTGTGCACACGGGGGAGCGGCCCTTCCAGTGCACGGTGTGCGAGAAGAGCTTCCGGCAGAAGGCCGTGCTCATCTCCCACCAGCGCCTGCACACGGGCGAGCGCCCCTACCAGTGCACCCAGTGCGGCAAGAGCTTCACTCAGCAGTCCAAGCTGACCAACCACTACCGCGTCCACACCGGCGAGCGGCCCTACAAGTGCACCCAGTGCGACAACAGCTTCAGCGAGAAGTCCAAGCTCAACAACCACTACCGCGTCCACACGGGCGAGCGGCCCTACAAGTGCACCCAGTGCGAGAAGAGCTACTGCCGCAAGGAGTACCTGCTCAACCACCAGCGCCTGCACACCGGCGAGCGGCCCTTCCAGTGCGCTGAGTGCGGCAAGAGCTTCCTGCTCAAGAGGAGCTTCACGAAGCACCAAAGAAACCACATGGAGGAGAGACCGCACCAGGGCAGCCCCGCTGCTAAAAGCCACGGCAGGTCTGTCGGCCATCAGGGGAACGAGTCGGGCGAAGGGCTGAAGCGCCGCACTGAGGGCGGGGAAAGCTTCACGGGGAAGCATGAGCTAGAGACGCACCAGCAGAGCCATGTCAGGGAGCAGCCACATCAGTGTGGCACGTGTGGGAAAAGCTTCCAATACGAGGACTCTCTGAAAGAACATCAGACTCTCCACAGCGCAGAGCAAGGGCATCCGGAGGTTTCTCAGAGCCCCGGACAGGGAGCAGAGGCTGGGCTCCTGGTTGTAAAGATGGAAGATACATGGTAGCCAGTGGAGTTAACGTACAGCAGGTGCGTTAGTCAGACGAAAGGCAAGAGGAGGAGTTGAAACATCCATGGTTTAGAGAGAGCTTCAGCCCATCAGATCAGAGTGTGTGTCTGAGCCCCTGGAGGAGAGGTGGAAACCCAGCCAGTGGGCTTCCTTCTGTCCCCACCTGAAAGGGGAACCAGGGACACTAGCTGGGGAGGATTCTTCTCTCTCAACTGAAAATGCAGCAACGGCACCGTGGGGACACGCAGGGGAACCAACTTCTTCTTGTGAAACATCCCCACGTGGCGGCAGGCGGACGGCACCGGGAGAGGAAGAAGCCGGAGGGACATGAATGACTGGGAGTAGGAGGGAGATGGGCACTCTGTATGGAAGGCCTGCTGCTGGGCATCACTGGGCAAGTCTGAATCACAATTGCTTAGGAATAAGCGGACATCTCAAGTTCAGCCCATTGGCCCACGTCCAGCAATAGCTTAGGAGGTCTAGTCTGTTCTTGTTCCTAACTTGACCCTCGCTTTGGCCTTCACTCACCTGGAGGACATCTGAGTTCTGTGACTCCAGCAGAAGAGGGACTCGAGTAAAAAAAAAAAAAAAAAAACCCTGAATAAATGGGGAATACATGGTAGATTAGTAGGGACGGGGGCTGGAATGATTTGTATAGTGGGGTATAATGAGATCCATTGAACCAAACTGTAAACTCTTTATATGATGGAAACCCTTTCAAGCCAGGGGGTGCGGCAGCAGTCCTAATTCCTGCCCCTATGTTAGTAGGTAAATCCAAAGAGATGTTCTCCCAGACTCCTGACACAGGAATTATCTGGGCAGGTCACTGCCCTGGAGCTTTTCACTTGGGCAGGTGGGGAGCATGTGTGTATGGGGGGGTGTTTGTGTTATTTTTTTTTATCATGTAACATGTACAGATCTGATCGTGACTTTTAAAACCTAAAGGTAACACTGTCACCTCCTCCTTCCGAGTGAGAAGGCGGTTGTTCCCACCAACATTTCCTCAGCCATTTCAGGGTTTCTCCCTGAAGCTGTTATCTTGATGTACATACTATAATTTGCATTGTCCGCTGTTCTTCTTCTTTCGTACGACTGGTGTAGAGCAGCGACTACAATTTCACCTGAAGTTGATGGATCCAAATGGCTACATCAGGAGTAGCAGAATTTATTGCAGTGATGCCTCCGTCATCTTTATACATTGGGCAGTAGGTAGTGATGTGTTCGATGGGCTGTCGTAGGGAACCACACTCACACACCAGGGAGTCCTTGATTTTCCATTTGTGCATTAGATCTCCGCATCTACCATGGTTGGTTCAAATTTGGTTTAGAGTTGATCAAGATGACCGTGGAGGGTCAAACCCAGGAACCGTCTGCATGGGATCTGGCACAAGGTGCTTATTTTTTAAGTCTTGTTTAGCCCAATCTGCTTTCCAAGCTTCCTTCTGATCATAACCTGATTGCATGAGGCTAAACGAATGTTCCCAGAGAGACATGCGGGACTTAAGACGTTGTGGGGGGGGGGGGGCTGTCACGGAGTCCCTGGGCGATGCTCTGGAACTGCTCCCTACGAAGCCAGGCAGGACTCTGGGGAAGTCGCCTTTCTGTGAGCAGCCTGTCTGCAGGACACACAGCTCACACAGCTTCCACCTTCCTGGGTCTGACCTCGGAGCATTCAGCATCCTCTGCCCCTCCCTGCGCTTCCCACAGCGAGTCCGCCCAGGCGGGCTCCTGGGGAAGCCAGAGGGTCCTGCCCCCCAACTTCGCAGTCAGACGTGACTCTCAGCCAGCCAGTAACACAGAAGGTTTATTAGACGACAGGAACGTGGTCTAAAACAGAGCTTGTAGGTGCAGAGAACAGGACCCCTCAGCTGGGTCCATTTTGGGGGGCAGTGAGCCAGACAACCACGTCTGCACTTCACTCCAGTCCCTAGCCAGCCCCAAACTGAAACCCTCTCCCGCCCCTCCTCCTCTGGGCTTTGTCCCTTTCTTGGGCCAGGAGGTCACCTGATTCCTTTGTTCTCCAACCCTTTAGCTCTCACCTTGCAGGGGGAAAGGGCCCAGGCCATCAGTTGCCAGGAAACAGGGTGTCAGCCATTCTCTGTGTCCAGATGCCTGCACACACCTGCCTCTAGGGCTCTGCAATGATCATACACCCTTATCCCACCACTGAGATCCTTAAGAACTGCACAGGGGAAACTGAGGCACCCCCACAATATTCAGAGGAAACAAGAACAGTCTCACTTCGTCACATCTCTCCCCCCTTCGAGACCGAACTGAGCGGGGTCACTTTAGCCAGTGACCTGGGGAAGTTGGAAGCCACCAACGTTCCCAGGGATGCCCCAGCATCTCTCCCGTTCCTTGGTGGGAGTTACACCAGGCCCTTCCAGTTTCATGCCCTCCCTTAGGTCGGGGTTGGTCAATAGCACCCGCATGCCGCACGTGGGAAGGTTTATATGGCCTGTGCCCTTTTGCCACCCCAAAACCCCTGGGGTCAAACTGGGATCGGGTCTTCTCCTAGCGCTCCAGTCTGGAGGACTGCAATTCGGGCTCTCTTGGTTAAGATCCTGCATCTTGACCTGGGCCACATACTGTTCACTTACAGAACTAGCATGGAGACATTCCTTTCTCAACAACCTTGTCTCCCCAAGAAGCTGGCCAAACAGCCACTTGGTTATAGGATTCAGAGTAGCAGCCGTGTTAGTCTGTATTTGCAAAAAGAAAAGGAGTACTTGTGGCACCTTAGAGACTAACACATTTATCTGAGCATAAGCTTTCGTGAGCTACAGCTCACTTCGTCGGATGCATGACTGTTTAACTTTTTAACAGCTTTCACTCCATCTGAGACCTCAAAGCTATCCACACTGGATCCTTCAACAGGAAAGTCAGTGGATCCATTCACAACAGAACATTTCTGGCTGTTAGGAACTGAAACTCTTGATTAAATCACTTTCACACCCTTCAGTTGCAGTAAACTGCTTGCAAAGACTACCATGAGGATTCCTTTCCCTAGGGCTTTTCTATGCAACAATTCACCCTTCACAGAAATTCTGCCCTTACCCTCTTCACCTAGGGCTTGCTCTAGAGGAACACTTTCCTGAGCAACAACAGACTCTTTCTGGGTCTCACATCCAGAATTTCCTCTGGCCCATCAGGCGGATTCCTACACAATCCCCTTTCAGGCAGACTCACAGACTTCCTAGATAACAGGTTAGAAGCATTCTCCTTCCTTTTGCCACACACAAGTTCAGGAATCTTTTCCTTCTTGCTACAGGTTTCCACACCCTCAGTAGGTAACACAATCACATCACCTTCATGCTCTTCTTGTGCCCTGGCTAGGATCTCACCCTGATTAGACAGAGTTGCTACACCCTTTCCCAACAACACACTAGCAACAGGCAAAATATAAGCACCAGAATTGTCTGGTCTCTGGGATTTTACATAGATGCTAACTGGATGCGACCTAGTTACAGGGCCATTCTCCCGAGCAGACACAAACTTAGGACCCTTCCCTTCCTGGGCTTTAGCTGAATCCAGAACCAGCTCTGAGACAACTGCACGACCCTCAACCATCACAGGCTGAAAGGCCCCTTCTGTCTGCTCCACAGACAAAGAAGAGCCGGACACACTTTCTCCTTCACCAGACACACAGCTTGGGATCTCATTCCCCTTGTCCCAGCACACAAGGCTGTTCACAGACAACTGCTTGGAGACCGGGGTAGCTCCCTCCACAGGCAAGTCAATACCCCCGACAGACACAGGCACATTTCCTTCCCTGTCATACTTCTCCACTCAGCTAACAGGTAAGGTCCAGGGACACTCATCTTCCACTCTCCTCGCCTTCCCACCCTGCTGACTAGACACAGCCATCAGCTCACAAGGCTGCCTAGGCTCATCCAAACTTTCCTTACCAAGCACCTTGCCACTCCCAACAGATCCCCTGCCCTGCCTGTGTCTCCCCCCATTCAGCTGGGGTCTCAGCTCCCACTGTGCTCAGCACTGCCCTTGCTGTCCCCGTGGGGGCAGGCAGCGAGCTCCCTGCTTTCCTCACTGCATCAGAGCCAGCGTGAGCCCCCTCTCCGGTGTGCAATGGGGCGGGGAGCATCTCTCTGTCCCACCCAGCCCCAGGGCTCTGGTTACCGGCAGGCAGGTAGCCTAAGCCTAGCAGCTCCTCCCCCCACCAGCCAGGTCATCTGCATTTTCACTGACCATTTCCCTCTCCGCCGATTGGTTCCCTGGATTCAAATTCAAACCTTTGGCCTTTACAGGAGCAGGGCCTGGATCCTATCCCAAGGAGTCACAGTCACTCCCCAACAGGGTCTCACAGCTGATATCCTGGAGAACCCCAACAACCAGCCAGCCCGACCCCTCCTGGGTCTGCACAGGGATCTGGGCCATAGGCAGGACAAGGGGCTTCATCCCTGGGACCCTCACACAGCCCCTCAGCATCTGAGGCTGCACCACCAGGGGCCTGACAACCGTTCTCTCTGTCCCAGGATCTCGCCACCCCAGGAATGTCTCCCCATTGACCATCACCTTCTGCTCCCACTGGAGGTCCGAGGGGCCTGGCCCCAGGAAACTCCACACAGACATATAGGTTGGGACCAGGAGTGGGAGCCTGTCCACCTCCCCACCCATCTGGCTGACGGAGTCTATGGCCCTGGGACCCAGCAAGGGAGCTAGACACCGGGGCTTTTCCGCAGGGTTCCCCGGGTTCAAATCGCCAACCTGCTCAAAGGCAGTGAAGTGGGCATCCACATCCCCCCCTCCTTAACCAGGGGCAGCAATTTAGTCTCGAGGTTCCCTGCAGAACTGGCACTCCAGGGTCTATCCCCACTCACCCCGGGGAGGTCCCCTATGCCTCTCTGCTCCACCACCGCCAGTTCATGCTGCTGCTGCTTCTGCAGCTCTTTCTCGGGCTCTCGCTGTCTCTCACAGTCCTCTTGCTCTCTCGGACTCAGCTCCAATCCCGTCTGTCTCCGATCCCCCGATGGGGAACCCAATCGTGAAGACCCCCGTCTGGTCAGGGAAAGGAGTCTTGGGGATGCCTGGCTACCACTCCAGCTGCTCCCAGATCCTACTATAGCCCCATTTGGGTCAGGAATCTGCTCCTTAGAGCGGTCATCCTCCTCCAGCTGCACGATGAACTGTGCTTTGGTGAACTTTCCAATGCTCAACCCTCTCTTTCTGCACAGGGTTACAATGTCCTTCTTAAGGAGACGGTGACAGGCCATCACTCCGCTGTTCCCAAGGTGTTGTGGACTCACAGGCCTGTGTGCTCTCAGCTCCCCATGGTTTCCAGGGAGAACCCCTAGTGTGCCAGCCCTTCTCGAGGTCACCACCTCTTTGCCAGGGTCGAGCTGCAGACTCCTCCGCCCCTTGGACCACTTGCTGCAATCCCCAGGGGAACCCTGTTACTGCAAAAGTCCTTCTCTCTCCCAGGGCCAAGCCACAGGCTCCTCAGCCCCTGACAATGCTTACTGCAGTCCCCAGGGGGACCCCATTACTGCACAGTCCTTCTCGCTGGTCACACACTCCCAGGGGTTAACTGCCCCCCGAAACAGCTCCTCTCTGAGCCTTCAGCATTCCTGGTCCTCGTTGATCCCCCTTCATTTTACTGTTCCCCAGTCACTTACTGCAGGAAGCGCCATCCATGGGGTGCAGTACATCCCACCGCTGCCACCAGTTGTCACGGAATCCCCGGGTGATGCTTTGGAACTGCTCCCTATGAAGCCAGTCAGGACTCTGGGGAAGTCTCCTTTCTGTGAGCAGACTGTCTTCAGGACACACAGCTCACACAACTTCCACCTTCCTGGGTCTGACCTCGGAGCATTCAGCATCCTCTGCCCCTCCGTGTGCTTCCCACAGCGAGTCCGCTCAGGCGGGGCTCCTGGGGAAGCCAGAGGGTCCTGCACCCCAACTTCGCAGTCAGACGTGACTCTCAGCCAGCCAGTAAAACAGAAGGTTTATTAGATAACAGGAACATGGTCTAAAACAGAGCTTGTAGGTGCAGAGAACAGGACCCCTCAGCTGGGTCCATTTTGGGGGCCAGTGAGCCAGACAACCACGTCTGCACTTCACTCCTCATCCCCAGCCATCCCAAACTGACTCACCCTCCTGCCCCTCCTCCTCTGGGCTTTCCCCTTTCCCGGGCCAGGAGGGCACCTGATTCCTTTGCTCTCCCACCCTTTAGCTCTCACCTTGCAGGGGGAAGGGCCCAGGCCATCAGTTGCCAGGAAACAGGGTGTCGGCCATTCTCTGTGTCCAGACCCCTGCACACACCTGCCTCTAGGGCTCTGCAACGATCAAAAAACCTTATCCCACCACCTAGATACTTAAGAACTGCCTAGGGGAAACTGAGGCACCCCCACAATATTCAGAGGAAACATTAAGAACAGTCCTGCTTTGTCACAGGAGCATTGTCAAGGTCTTGAGGAATAGGAAGGCATCTGTTTTCCTGGATTCGCTGAGCTTCATGGAATGTTGCAGCCGTTCAGCGTATCGGCGGGAGAGCGATGTTAGACAGGACAGCTAGCCATGGGGTTGGAGCTGCCTTAAGGGTTCCTGTGATGCACCGCACCACTGTATTTAGCTGGGTATCCACAAGTTGTGTGTGGCTGCATGCTCCATACTGGTGCACAATATTCAGCTACTGAATATACAAGTGCTATTGCAGAGGTTCGCAACACTGATGCTGATGGACCCCAGGTTGTACCTGCTAGTTTCTGGATTCCGTTGGCTCTCGTTTTGATCTTTCCAGCTACCTTCTCAAGATGATCATGGAAGGACAGGGTGCGGTCAAGTTTCACTCCCGGATATGTTGGGGTGTCATCGTGTTGCACATTTTTACCACAGAAAGCTACTTTCAGTGTGTTTTTGGCACTCTTCTTATCAAGATGAAATGCGCTTACTATTGTTTTTCCAGGGTTTGGCTTGAGCCTCCATTTCCAGAAATATTGTTCCATATTGTAGAGGTCCTCAGTTAGTGCTTTCTCAATGTCATGGAGGTTTGATGCTTGGATTCTCATGGCAAGATCATCTGCATATCCAAATTTTCGTGATTTAGTTGGAGGCATGTAATTGATGTAAATATTAAAAAGGGCTGGCGCAAGCATAATCCATTGTTTATGCTGCAGGGTGAGCTGGTCTTATTCCCCAGTAGGCCCCTGTCACTCAGCATGGTCCACAACAGGCAAAGTGTTTGGTAGCAAGGGATAATTTTAACAAGTTTCAGCATCAGGCTCTCAATCCATACACTATCATACGCACATGACAGGTCAGCAAATACTGTGCCAGTCTTGAGGTTTTTTTGATAGCCAGACTCAATGTGAGTTGTGAGTGCCAGAACTTGGTCACAGCTGCATTTTGGCCGGAAGTCTGCCTGTTTGACAGGGATAATTGGCTCAGTAAAAGGGCATATTCTTTTGAGGTTGATACGTTCAAGAAGTTTACAGGTTACACATAGTGGAGAAATTGGCCTATAGTTTCCTGCTTCATCAGGGGCCTTTCCAGGCTTTGGAATAGCAATTACCATTCCCTCATGCCATATTTCAGGGATCCGTACTGTCCTTAAGTTAGTGGAGTACAATGTTGCTAGCCACTGGAGTCCTTTGGGACTGAGATGGAGAAATTCTGGCGGAATACCGTCAGGGCCTGCAGTCTTCCCTTTTTTCATCGTGGCAAGTCCTTTTACTTCCTCAGTGCTGACAGTGGAAGGTCCTTGGGGGATTGATGCAAGTGTTGGGTAGAGTTCTTGATACACTTCTCTTTTTGTGTGTTTATCAAGTGGTCCTTTTGTGTTCTCCACCAGTTTGGAAGCTATTGAGTTTGGCCAGATTTTCGGTGGCCTGTACTCTGTGGGATTAGTGGCCTCAAGACATCGTAGTAGTGTCCAGGTTCGGTGACTTGAATGTGTAAAATCAAGGTTTTGCAGGCATTCAAGCCAGCGCTGGCGTCTTGCTGTGTCAAGGGAGTGTAGCAGGGCTTTTGCAATACGAGAGCTCTGGTCTGATTGTACTGCCAGAGCATCTCCTGCGTCTCTCTCGTCCGGCAGGCAGTGAGCTTTCTCTGGAAGCCTCAAGGAATGTTTTTTCCTGCTACTTTCAAGAGGCCTGTGAACCGTTGATAGCATTCTGGTCTCGCTGGAATCCTTGCAACAGTTTTCTCAACGGTCTGTTTGTAGACATCCTAATCCGCTTTAGCAAAATTCCATAGTGGTCCCTGTTTCAGAAAGAACACGGGAATTTTGCTGCCTACGTAGATCATTATACGTCTGTGTTGGCTGTTTGGAAATGTGGGTAATACTTCCCAT
The DNA here is from genome assembly GCF_015237465.2 of Chelonia mydas. Taxonomy (NCBI): domain Eukaryota; kingdom Metazoa; phylum Chordata; order Testudines; family Cheloniidae; genus Chelonia; species Chelonia mydas. Next base: position 259,575,015 of record NC_057850.1, read on the forward strand.
GTTGTGGTAAGAGTATTACCACACTGGTCTGTAGACACGAATGTTAGGTCTGGATTGTACCCACGTTGCCAGCGGCTTGAATGGAATCTTGATTGTTGTTTTAGTTCATAGATCAGTGGTAAGTCTTGTGCAGATATCCCGTCCATGAGATCTTCGCAGTCGGTTTCATTTGTTTTGTAGCCCCACGTAGTGTGGTGATAATTAAAATCACCTGCATAGATGCATGGAATAGGAGAGCTGGGTAGCGCTGGTTTTGGCCATCTTGTGCTTGGGGCTTTATAGACGTTGGTAACGTGGAGCTCCCCTACTTTGATAGTTGTGGTAAATGTGGTCTCCTCTTTGGTTGGTGGTGTAGGGAGCCAGGGTGGCTCCCCTGCGAACCAGAGGGCAAAGAGCCACCCTCGCAGCCCGAGTGGGCGGGGCCAGGCCAAGCTCCCGCCAATCCCCGGAAGGGGAAGGGTGGGACGGGAAGTACAAAGGGCGGGGCCCTCTGCCCAATGAGGAGAGCACCAGGGAGGGAGACAGATGCAGGCTGCCGGCTGCTCCCTCGCGATCCTGCTGCCGACCCAGGGGAGGCCCTGGGCAAGGAGGAGCCTGACCGGGAGGAAGGCCTGTGGCAACCAGGGCTGCTGGCCGCTGAATACCCAGAGGACCTGGAGGGGCCTGACTGCAGCCCGGGCCAGCATGAGTCCGATACCGAGGGGGAGCGGGAGTGGTCCGCAGCGGATTACCCGGAGGAGATGGAGGGACCGGAGTGGCCCGCAGCGGAATACCTGGAGGAGATGGAGGGACTGGAGCGACCCGCCTGAGAGACCAGGTAGGAAGTAGCCCAGGGGCCGAACTACACCATGGGGTGGGTATGTTTGGTCAGCGGGCGCGGACGGCCACTGTCAGGGCCCTGGGCTGGAACGCAGTGGAGTTGGGTGGGCCGGTGGGGCGCGCTCCCGGCTTGTGCCGGTGCTCCCCCGCCTGTGGGGCGCGCTCCCGGCTCGTGCCAGTGCTCCCCCACTAATTCCCCAATGCCCGGAAGGTGTGGCTGAGGCCTGCCATGGAGACCATAGCTCTCCATCGCCCCTAGGGGCTCAGACGACCGACACTTGTCACAGTGGAATAACATTAAAATCTGTGACGGTGTCCTTGATGTGTATTGCCAAGCTATATTTAGGATGTTGATGGCTAGTTGTTAAGTTGTACCCATAGATACGGTAGCGCCTAGCCTGTTGGTCGTTGCCAACATGGGTTTCTTGCAACATGAGGACATCTATGTTATAAGTCTTCAGCAAGTTTCCAAGATACTTGCATTTTGCCCATGAGACTCCTTCAACATTAAGTTGCAGGATTCTTATTCCAGGGCCTATTTGGCACGTTGTATGGCCCTGAGGAGGAACTTTAGGATTTGTTGAGTTGCTGCTCTGATGACCAGGAAATCGCGGAGCGATGTTCGGTCGCTGAGTTGATGGCATTCATTGTGAATGCTTACTTAGCAGAGTGGGCCCCCGTGAAGGCTGCCATCTTCCACTCCATTGTCCACTGTTAACCAAGGTTTAACAGAGCCTCTTGAGTGAGCCCAGCAATAGGAACACGTACCGTTACATCGCAGTGAGCTTGCAGTTACCTGCTACAGTGTTCAGGATATTGTATCATCAATAAGCAAATCACACTTTTAACATGGACCCTATTGCAATGTGTAGAGGCAGGCAGTAGGGTGAAAGCTCCTGTTGCTTTCTGCTATCAGCTAGAGCCCTCCGCCTGATAATTTTTGAATCCTGCTCCCATTCCGCCCTGCAATACCCACTGCTACTTCCACCTGCTCCTGCGTTGTTTCTTGCATTTTTATTCTGCTGCTACCCTGAAAAACCTTCAATCCTGCAAGAGAGAGAGATTCCCCCATGGAACTAAAAAAAAGGAACAAACCAAAACACGGTCAGTTCATATATTATTTGTATATATAAAAGGAATTCAGACACAATTTTTACCTCTAAAACAATAAAACAAATCTTGCTTAAAACATCTTGCACCACTGTTTTGCCTTATAAGGTGCAGGGTTTTTTTTAGTGATTATAAAAAGTAAGTTATTAAAAAAACTGGAATTGTTTAAACTGCTTAAAAACCGATTTGAGAACTTTGAAACATACCATCCCAGTTATTTATATCCCATTCAAGTTATTTATGTGTCAGGATTATTACTGCTTTTCGAAAAACATTTAACGGAAAAACTGCTCACAGCCCTGACAGCAAGTTGATACACCAGAGACTGAGTGTGCATATGTGACGTCACAGAACAGCACGACCCGGGAGCGTGATTCTCTGACCTGACTTGAGCTGGTGAACTATACCAGATTCAGAGAGAAGGAGCTAAACACATGTGGGAAAGATAAACTCAAACAAAATAATTAGCAATTTCTCAAAGAGGCTACTTGTGGTAAATTGATGAGAGATTTAGTGTTTGTGTGCAAATTACTGCAGCCTGGGTTTTTTTGTCTACCTAGTCCTGCTTCAGGGCTCTATTTCCAGCTGCTCAGGTGCTTCTGCACTCCCCATTGATGTGGTTTTCTCCTTACTGATTTTTAATATGTTTACACTAATCAGGAAGCAGAACCTTCACTCCCACCCAAAAGACACTGTTAACTCTCGCAGTCTTGTCTTGAGTCTTGGGACAGTTGTTATGTTTTAAATCATCTTTTGGGGGGCTGACTTACAATTTTTGAACCTGTGGGGTTGGCAGTGCTGCAAGTATTTATTTTGTGTGGCTACATCACATGGGTGGAGTTCACACTGTACAGAGACTGCTCAAGGCCTCTGCCCCATGGGGTTGCTCCATTTCAGCTTCCTTTGGCCGGACTCTTTTCTCAGATAGGCCTGTGTTACTCCTTTGACTTGAGTGGAGTTACCTTTGAGTTACATCACGCTGAGTGAGAGCAGACTCAAGGCCTGTATTTTCCTAACAGATTTTCTTCAAAGCATGTCTGCTTTTCCTCACCAAACGACTCCCTGGCCTAAGCCTTCTCATGATGCTGTGTGCCTCCCTGGCTGCTGGTAGGTTTAATCCATCCTCTGTATCATAGTTTCTGTGCTAGTTGGGATACTGTTTTTTAAAAATTTTGTGAGGCAAAGTTTAAGCATATGAGGGTGCCTCATTTACTGGAAAAAAGAACAGGAGGACTTGTGGCACCTTAGAGATTAACAAATTTATTGGAGCATAAGCTTTCTTTTTGCGGATACAGACTAACACGGCTGCTACTCTGAAACCTGCCATTTACTTGAGCAATTCAATTAGTAAACCCCCAAACCCCATCTCCAATCTCGTAAAACCATAACACAAGAACAGCCATCAGGGGTCAGACCAATGGTCCCATCGGGAGTGGGAATGGGGACTTTACCTGTCAGGGCTCAGAAGGCAAATGCAGGTGACTTGCAGCATCCAACAATGGGTTGGCACAGAGGAGGGGAGACAAAAGGCCTAGAGTTATTTTAGATTCTTTTAAAGACCCTCCCTAACTCACTGACAATATGATACCCAGCAAACTTTCCAACAACTGAAAGCATTAAAAATATCTTCACCCCTTTTCTGGTCACCCCCCGTGGGTTTTCCAGCAGGCCCAGTAGCCCAAGCACCAGTCCCTGTTTTGTTCTGGTCCCAGAGCTGGGTTCCTGGGGGACAATTTGCAAGTGGTTGGAATCCCCCGCCCGGCCAAGGCACCTGGGGAGAGAGCGCGGGGTCCCCTGAGCTGGGGCCCGTGGGCGGGCGCGCGGTGCTTTGTCCCACTGGTGGGCGGTGGAATAGGGGCAGATGCTCGGACCCCCCCCCCCGCTTCCCCAGCTGCCCGAGGACACGGGGATGGGCGGGTCCCCCGGGGACGGAGCCTGTTCTCTCGCCCGGTGAGGGCGGGGAAAGGGAGGCGCTTCCCGCCGCCAGGGGCCGCTGCCGCCCCGCTCCCGGCCCGGCCCCGCCCGCCGCTCCCGGCCCCTCCCGGCAGCCAGGCCGCGGCTCCCTCCCTCCCTGCGGGCCGCGCTCGCTCTGCTCCGCCCGGCAGCGGGGCCGGCCCGTGGCGAGGCGGCGCCGGGACTCTGCCCAGCCCGCAGCGGGAGCGGGGCTCGGCCGGGCCGGGCCCGCGGGAGCAGCCCCGCCCGGGGGGGCCATGGCCGAGCTGGCCGCTGCCCAGGTAAGGGCCCGGCGGGCGGGGGAGCCTCGGGCCCCGGGAGCTTCTCCCCGCCCGGCCGGGGCCCGCGGGGAGCGCGGCCCGGGGATCTGCGCGGTCTCCGGGGTTGGTAGCAGCCGCTGGGCGCCGTGCAGGGGGCTCCGGGCTCGCTCCGGGGTGAAAGCGAGACCCCGCCCCGGGGCCGGTGGGGTTGTGAGCCCCGCGGCACCTGGCATCGCCCCCGTGGGTTGTTTTCCTCCTCCTGCCTCCGGATCCTCCTCCGGCCCGAGCTTCCCTCCCTCGCCTTCGGGTGGAGCAGGTGCGTGTGAGCCCCAGGCTTTGCTCCGCTGCGCTGCCTTTTGAAGCCCCTTTCTCCTGGGTCAGAGCTGGGGAGTGGTCGCCCCCCATTTCTCCGTGCCTCTGACCTGTTAGCTGGGCATGTGCCCCCCAACCTCAGCTTGGTGTCTTGTCCTGAACAGGCTCCGGCCGCCCCCTGCCCCGGGCGGCCCCTGCCCGCTTCCGGAGGGACCCCCCGGGCAGAGGGACAGCTGCAAAGGGCAGAGATTTCCCTCGCTGTCCTGGCTGCCCTCCAAGCCGCGGAGAGGAAGGTGGACTCTCAGGCCGCACGGTTACTGAGTCTGGAGGGGAGAACGGGGATGTCCGAGAAGAAACTAATAGACTGTGAGAAGACAGTGGCGGAGTTTGGGAACCAGCTGGAGAGTAAGTGGGCCGTGCTGGGAACTCTGATCCAGGAGTATGGGCTGCTGCAGAGGAGGCTGGAGAACATGGAGAACCTGCTGAAGAACAGGAACTTCTGGATCCTCAGGCTCCCGCCAGGCACTAAGGGAGAAGTCCCCAAGGTAACTGTCTAGGGACCTCCGTGGTCTCATCACTGTAGTATCTGAGGCCCAGATCCTCAAAGGTATTTAGGCCCCGAGTGCAAATATCCCAGCTCGCAATGAGGAGCAGAAGTAAAGCTTGGTGCTGGATCAAGTCAGGCTTGACAAAGCCCTGGCTGGCATGATTTAGTTGGGGATTGGTCCTGCTTTGAGCAGGGGGTTGGACTAGATACCTCCTGAGGTCCCTTCCAACCCTGATATTCTATGATTATCCCCATTGTACGTATGGGGATACAGAGGCACAGGATGGTCAAGGGAGATGGGTGGATCACTTGATGATTACCTGGTCTGTTCATTCCCTCTGAAACACCTGGCATTGGCCACTGTCGGAAGACAGGATAGTGGGCTAGATGGACCATTGGTCTGACCCAGTATGGCTGTTTTTACGTTCTTATGAGACTGCATGTCGGTATCAGAGCTGAGGTTAGATCCCAAGCCTGCTAACTTGAGTTTTCCTTCCTTACCGCTAGTCCATGCTCCTTCCCATTAATCCTCGCTTGTAGGGATCAAAGAGTAAATTCCCTCTCCTTGTCCATTCCTGGTCTCCTCTGGCAAGAATACCAGCATGGGTACCAGTTCGTGCCATTTGTGATGTGGCTGCCTGTCTGAGAGGAACTAACCCAACACATTTCATGTATATAACCAAACAGATGGTGGGACATGCTGGGTGTTGGTCACTGTTGGTGCCTGGCCAGCCGTCTTTTAATATAAGATAAAAAGCAAGGTGTGTGCAGATAGGATGGCAGCAGAAAGTGCTGTGCGTGTAATGCTTGTGATTTCAGGTCCCGGTTATGTTTGAAGACATCTCAGTCCACTTCTCCAGGGAGGAGTGGGAGAATTTAGAAGAATGGCAGAAGGAGCTTTACAAGAACTTGATGAAAGACAGCTATGACTCTTTGATCTCCTTGGGTAAAGATCAGATTTCACATATTGATGAGAAGCTGTGAGCTAAGCAAAGTGTCAGGTTGCCAGGTTCACTGACTAAAGCTTAGGCCTAACTGGAGCCTAGGGTATGAAAGAAAGATGGGGACAGCACCTCAGCTAGTTCTTCCTCGTTTTTCCCCTTGGCGAGCTGCATAAATAAATAGTTAGGAGGTGACAGCTCCTTTGGTTTGGGGGGGGGGGAGATAGCTCAGTGGTTTGAGCATTGGCCTGCTAAACCCAGGGTTGTGAGTTCAATCCTTGAGGGGGCCATTTAGGGATCTGGGGCAAAAATTGGGGATTGGTTCTGCTTCAAGCAGGGGGTTGGACTAGATGACCTCCTGAGGTCCCTTCCAACCCTGATATCCTATGAAGGAACATACAGGTCCCACGGAGCCTTTGCTCAGTGGTCAGTTCCACCCATCCTCCATTTGAAAGGAGCCTGGAACGCACACAGCCCTGGCTCTGATACCTTCAGCTCTCGTCCTGTTTGTTTATTTGAAGGTTGCATTTATTTATGCACGTGCTTCGCCCCCGCGTAGAAAACCCTGGGCTAGTCTGCGTGCAGGGTGTACGTGCCGTCGCTGCCTTGAAAGGGTGTTTTCTTGAATCAAAGCTGCATAGGTTATCAAGGGAACAGTGGTAGCCTCTAGCGCTTTAACATAATGTTCCATATTTATTACTAATACCACTTAAAACCCTACACACGTGTGCACACGCCCACAGGTTTAAGAGGAAATTGTGTTATGAGTCAAGGGAGCTGTTTTTCCCCAATATAGTAATTAACTAGCAATAAACCAAAATTATATTTTAATTTCTGCTGGCTCAGAAACATGCAATTATATAAACCATTCTATGTCTTTCCTCTCCCCATATCCCTTCCTTGGCCTGGCCTTGTCTTTGAAAAAGACTCTGGCCTTTCCACAGGTTTGTCAATGGACAAGGGGATTATATTGGTGCAGTGAAGAAGTCTTCAAATTGCATCATTTCCGGGAACCCCTGCATCTCCTCTAGGAATTACAACCCTGCTCCCACCAAGGCTTTAATGTACTTTCTTGTATGGTCTTAGTTAACATTAGAATCTGTTCAGGTTGCTCTCTTCCTTCTGGTGAGAAACAGACGCTGTGGGGCTTGGTTTAGATTTTTTTAAAATTTCTGCCAGGTGCCTAGCTAATATTAATCAGACACTTTCTCTTTTAATGTCTCTTTCCATGAACAGACTGTACCATCTCCAAACCTGACATCCTATCACCGACTGATCAGGAGGATGAACCAGGTGTCAGGGTGCAGGGAATTCTGGAGGAGAGAGGAACCCCTGCGGATCCCAGCACTGGTGAGTAATAGATCTGAAACGGACAGTGGAGTGAAGCTGCTATGTGCTGTGTCAAATGACTAATTATATCTTCAGATTAAAAGATCACTAGCTAACAGTTTGCTTTCTTTAACCTTTGTAAACTTACCTGACGAAGGACTAAACTCTCTCTAGGATCTTGCACAGTGCCCCTCACTGGTATCTGTGTGCTTACCTGGTATCCGACCTTCCACTTAAACTTTCTTTTTATATGTATGATGTGGTTTCAATGCTCCTGGAAGAGGCTAGATTGACAGCCCAGGACTCCCCATTTGTCCTGTTTATTCACTTTAGTTACTTAGCTGAAAATCGAATAAACCCTTTGGTAGCTCCTATTGTTCCATGGTTTCCGACACAATCCCCTTGCCCATGGATTTCTGTTGTCCTTGCCTGCGAGAGCTGTCACTCTTGGAACCTCCACCGATCTCATTCCCAGCTGACTCTGAATCTAACCCTCTGTGTTCTCAGCATTCTGGGCATTCCGCACATCTGGACCCTAAAGTTTCCCTTTGTCCCATCTGGAGCCTTCTTAATGTCTGTGCCCATGTCCATTCAGCGCATGCCTCACCCCAGCAAAGGTCTGAGATCCAGTTTTAATTTCTCATAGACAATTTAAAACACAAAGCAGTGTTTCTCCTCTGTGTAAACAACAGTATCTTACATTTATAAAGGGCCTTTCATCCAACAGCCATCACAAACTACATGTGCACAGCACCACTGAAATGCAGCCACCTCTGGGATGGAAGGCCATAGCGACCACGTTGCATGCTGTACAGAAGTAGTAGGGAGAGGGTACTTTGGCTAAGGATGAGTACTCCTGAGGAATGTGTCTGAGCTCCTATCATCTCCGGAGAGCACCTCTATTTTTAAGGTCTTCTCTGAAATACCTTCCCCAGCCCTCACCCCCATACATTGTAAAGACAGCATGAGACTCCATTTCTCTACCTGAGAAGGATTAAGAGCTCAGTTGACTCTCTTGGGATTTGAACCTACAGTTCCAGAGTGTTTTGGTATTTCAAATCTGATGCTAAGCCATCACCTCTCATATGAGCTCACAGGAAGGAGTGTGATAGAAGGAGCTAATTAACATGGCCAAAAAGGCATGACTAAAAATGTTTCCAAAGCTGAAGGAATATACCTGATACCAAAGCATCCCACGGTTTGCAGTCGGTTTTGAAATCTGTTATGAAGTGTTCAGTGGTTTCTGTGGCTTAGTGGATCAGATTCAGGACTGGGAATTGGGAGGCTGGAATTCTCTTCCTGGTACACCACTGCCTTGCTTTGTGGCCTGAGGCAAGCCAGGTCAACCTCCTAGTGCCTTCAAAGCGGATGTGTATGAGAGGGGATACTAATGTGTACCCATCTTGGTACAGCATTTTGAGCTTTCTGCATGAAAAATAATATGCAAGTATTACTTTTAGTCTGGAGAAGAGAAGACGGGGGACATGAGAACAGTTTTCAAGTACGTAAAAGGTTGTTACAAGGCGGAGGGAGTAGAATTGTTCTCATTAACCTCTGAGGATTGGACAGGAAGCAATGGGCTTAAATTGCAGCAAGGGTGGTTTAGGTTGGACGTTGGGAAAAACTTCCTGTCAGGGTGTTAAGCATTGGAATAAATTGCCCAGGGAGGTTGTGGAATCTCTGTCATTGGAGATTTTTAAGAGCAGGTTGGACAAACCGCTGTCAGGGATGGTCTAGAAAATACTTAGTCCTGCCATGAGTGCAGGGGACTGGACTAGATGACCTCTTGAGGTCCCTTCCAGTCCTATGATTCTGTGAAGCATTATAATTGCATGAGTAAAGTCTATACAAATCTGTGTTTGCACAGAACCGAGCAGGATGGGGGCTTGGGCTGTGACTGGGCTGCTAGGTGTTACAGCAATAAAATAACTCTGTTTACGTGAACAGACTCTCCAGTTCCGACACCTGACGTTTTATCCCAGGTTAAACTAGAGGAGGGGTCGTGCAGCAGAGATCAGCAACAATTGGAAGACCGAGAAATCCCTGCAGATCCCAGCATGTGTGAGTTCTAGAGTAACAGCCTCTGTAAACTGGGAGAGAAGTTAAATGAGAGAGTCCAGCAAATCTCTTGTGGGTATCACACCGAGCAGGAGGGGATGGAAATATTTAGCACTTCCACAGCACTTTTTTTATCCATAGGGACTTGGAAAAGGTGGGGAAATACCATTGTTCCCGTTTTACAGACTGGGAGACTGAAGCACAAAAGTGACTTGCCCGAGGTCATGCAGAGTCAGTGATCAGAAGACTGGGGTCTCTTCCACTCCAAAATGTCAGCCCTGTGCCTTAGCCCCTGATCCAGGTGGGGTTATAGATCAGTGCTGGGCTCGGGACTGGAGAAGGGGAAAATTGAAACTGTCACTGTAGTGTATCAGCTGCCCCTGTGAATCTGGCTGTTCGGGTAATTCAGCACACGTTCGGGTTAGGGCCAGCAGGTCATGGCGGCATTGGTACAGCTGCCAGCCCAAGCCCCTGGAGTAACTTCATTAGCTGTCAGGAATTAGGAAGCTCTTGTATTTGCTATGCCCAGCACAGGGGACATGATCACATGTATTAAGCAACTACATTCCCAGTGGTTTCTTATGGCCCAAGTAGATGAAATGGGGGGGGAAAAAAACCGTGCTGGATTCTGTTCTATTTTGTTGCAGCAGGTGATCGGCTTATGATCAAAACGGAGGAGGGGACTGTCAGGGAAGGCCATGACAGCCCAGAGCCACATGGGGTGCAACTGGGGACATCCAGAGAGAGCAAGGTGCAGGCTCCTGAGCGGGGAGCACCCTGTGAGAGTCTGCCTGGCCCGGTGATGCAGCTGAGGAATGACCTGGGGCAGCCCAGCGAATGCAGGGGCGGCTGGAATGAAATCGCTGAGCCCCAGGGCACGGCTGTCCCCCAACTCAGCCCGCCCACAGAGAGGCCCTTTCATTGCCTGCAGTGTGGCAAGAGCTTCACCCGGAAAGACACCCTGCTGTCCCACCAGCGCACCCACACCGGGGAGCGGCCCTATGCCTGCGCCCAGTGCGGCAAGACCTTTGCCCAGCAGTCCAAACTCAGCAGCCACCGCCGCACCCACACGGGCGAGCGCCCCTACGCCTGCACCCAGTGCGCCAAGACCTTTGGCCGCAAGGAGCACTACACCCAGCACCAGAGGACCCACACGGAGGAGCGGCCCTTCATCTGCAGCCAGTGCGGGAAGAGCTTCCGCAGGTACTTCAACCTGACGGTGCACCAGCGCACCCACACCGGGGAGCGCCCCTACCCGTGTGCCCAGTGCGGCCGCCGCTTCAGCCGCAAGGAGCACTTCCTGCTGCACCAGCGCATCCACACCGGGGAGCGCCCCTACCCGTGCAGCCAGTGCGACAAGAGCTTCATCCACCAGTCGCGGCTCAACTACCACAGCCGCATCCACTCGGGGGAGCGGCCCTACGCCTGCGCCCAGTGTGCCAAGCGCTTTGCCGAACCCTCCAAGCTGGCTGTGCATTACCGAGTTCACACCGGCGAGCAGCCCTACTCCTGCCTCCAGTGCGGCAAGAGCTTCGGCCTGAAGAAAAGCCTCGCCGTCCACCAGCGGAGCCACGCCCAGGAGCGGCCCTACCAGTGCTCCGAGTGTGGTATCCACTTCATCTGCCAGTCCTACCTGGTCCGGCACCGGCTGGTCCACACCGGGGAGCGGCCCTACAAATGCACCGAGTGCGGCAAAAGCTACAGCCGCAAGGAGCACCTCCAGAACCACAGGCGTATCCACACTGGGGAGCGGCCCTTCCAGTGCTCTGCTTGCGGGAAGAGTTTCATCCAGAAACATCACCTCCTGAAGCACCAGCGCATCCACACTGGGGAGCGCCCCTACCAGTGCGGGGAGTGTGGGAGGAGCTTCCGCTGCAAGGAGTCCCTGAAGGATCACGCCAGGGTTCATGGCACCGAGCTGGGTCACCCGCAGGCTGCGCCCAACTCCAGGCAGGTACTGAAGATGGGCACCGTGGGGTGAGAATAAACACTGGTGCTGATGGCAGCCCAGTGAATAGACATTGAGAACAGCAACATGGTAACGCAACAGGAAATGGGCAAGCCCCAAGCACTTGTCTGTTGCTATGCCCCAGGGGAAATTGCACAGCCCAGGAGAACCTGTGTGCGCTCCCGCCTGTCACAGCCATGCGGCCTGATGAAGAGCACCAGCTGCGTGGGTGTGAGGGAGCGCGGCCGCGTCTCTAAACCAAAAAGCAAGAGCAATCTTACCCGCAGGCTGTTTGTGCAGAGCAAGTATCGGCCAAGGGAATGTGGGCTGCCAGTCTGCTTTTTTGATACAAGAAAACAACTCCTGTTGCTTTATGTTTATAGTTGCACCCCCAGTATCTGAGGTTAGAATTGGGGGCCATAGCGTGAAAGCCACATCTCTAAAGATAACCATGCAGTGGGGTGAGGGGAAAAAGCTGTGGGGCATGAGGAAGACACGCTGAAGGGAAGAGAAACTGAGGCACTGACAGAATGAGTGGGGCCAAATGAATGAGTAAATGGCAGTGTAAGTTGTATGTTCGAGGCCTGGTGATCCCATGAGTTGCTTGTGAGAAATAAGAAGATGCCAGCAGTCAGTGGTTAGCAAATGGGTGTAACTGGCAAAATGGTGTAATTTGCAAGTAATTTTGGGGTTTCTCCTGCAATACAGCCTGAGTGCAGATCTTGGCAGGTAAAAGCCCCATCCCTACAAACTCCGGGATTCTGCTGTTCCTACTAACGTGACTGCTGGAGAACGTGCTCCCTGCTCTGGGGCCAGCAGTTCTGGTCATCTCTTTGTAAAAACAGTATCTTCCTTTATCTCTGGTTTAAAAAGTGGTGTGTTGTTACCATATGGCTTAACGTGTACGGTATGTGTGTGATCTAGAATGATAACATTACCTGTATGTATGTTTAAAAAATAGTTTTCTAATAATGTTCTTTCACCTTAATAAAAATTATTTTTGGCAAAGCAGTTCTGTTCCAGCGTTTGGGTCTGCAGCCTCTAGATGGTGCTCTTGGTTCTCAAGTTCTGTCATGATTATTTTTCCTTTGCTGTATCTGAGTAGTGAGGGGCCCTACTCCGCTTTGATAGGTGAGGTCAGAGCACAGGACTGGGGACAGGGAATTCCTGTCCTAGTGCGGACTTGTTCCCTCTGTGACTTTGGGCAAATCACATCTCTCTCGCTCTCTCTGTTTCCCAGTGGTTAAAATGAGGATTAGTTCCTGGCCTGCTGTGAGGGTTAGTTTGTCAGTGGATGTGCTCTCCACTAACAGAGATTTGCCTGGTTTTACAACAGGTTACATAAAAAGCACTAGTGAAGTCAGGACAAACTAAAACTTCATACAGACAATGGCTTGTTTATACTGCTCTATATACTATACACTGAAATGTAAGTACAATATTTATATTCCAGTTTATTTATTTTATAATTATATAGTAAAAATAAGAAAGTCAGCAATTTTTCAGTAATGTGCTGTGACACTTTTGTTTTTTGTCTGATTTTGTAAGCAAGTAGTTTTTAAGTGAGGTGAAACTTGGGGTACACAAGGAGAAATCAGACTTCTGAAAGGGATACAGTAGTCTGGAAAGATTGAGAGCCACTCCTCTAGAGCAACTAAGTAGTAAAATGATCCATCCCTGGAGGACTGAGCACACTGACAGTTCTGGTGAGGATTTGATTCTTGTCTTGTGGGTCTTAGGCCAGTGGCATTACCCCTGACTGACACTGGTATAAGAGAAGGGGATCAGGTCATCAGCTTTCATATAGCTCTTCACATATTTAAAGCACTGTACAGATGCTAAGCTAATTCATCTTTGGATCACTCCTGGAAGGTAGGTGGCTCAGTGTCATTATCATTTTACAGATGGGAAACTGAAGCATGGAGATGCTGTGACTGGCCTAAGTAAGTCAGTGAAAAAGCCAGGATTCCCCCTCCCACCATTTTCATGGAACGGAGACTTTCTTCCGCTGCAGATGCTGGCCCTGGGTCTCTCTGTCAGACCAGTGTGACTCCACGGCGTGAACTACACCAGCCTAGCCTGTGAGAGTGTGTTGAATCAGGGCCACTAGCTACACACCACTGTTCTGCACAGAGCAGGAAACTGAGGCACGGCTCTCTCCTCTGGCTAGGGATTTATACCATCCTCAACCTCAGGGTATCGCAGCACCTGCGGCCGGTGATTTGACTGCTCCTGCTTTCCTCCGAAAGCTCCGCTGCGAGAATGGGCAGCATCCCCCCCTCCGATATGGTGGCTTAGGGCTGCAACAGTGAAATAGAATAGGTGACAGAGCAGGGGGTTATTCCGCAAGTGCCAGAGGGGTCAGAGACTCAGTCCAGACCGTTTGTAACAGGAGCTGGGGATTGCTAGAATCCCTAGACCGGTGCCCTCATGGTCAGGCAAGTGCGTTTGAATAAATGGTTGATGCTGGCTCTCCAAAGGTATGTCTACACTGCAATACAAGGGGCTGGCGAGGCTGTAAAAGGGCAGTGTAGTCACCTGGGCGAGGGCTGGGGGGTCCCAGAGCCCAATTTTATAGCCCCCCAGCCCACGCCGGCTGACATGGGCCAGCCTGGGGCATCGGACGGCAGCGTCGCTGCACCCTGAGGCTCTGACCCCGAAGAGCTGCCTGCCCTGGAGCGCTGAGCGGCGCGGGATCAAGGCTGGGCCCCCAGACGTCAGTCATCCGTGGCTCTATTTCTTTACCTTCTCCCGGCCGAGCCTTTCTCCGGGCGCTTCCCTGCAGCCCCAGGGGCTGGGGGCCCCCGTCTCCAGGGGCGAGGGGGAGTGCGGAGGACGGCGGGAGCCGGGGCGGGCGGAAGAGCAGCCCGGGCTGGGGCTAAAGGCGGGCGGGCTCGGGGCAGGGGGGCGTGCGGCGTGCGGCGGGGCCGCGCCCGGGAGAGTGGCGCTGGGTGAGGCCGGGGCGGCGGCCGGAGCCGCCGCAGGGCGCTGGCCCGGCACGGCCCCGGCTGGTCCCTCGCCTCGGCGGATACAGGACAAGCCCCTGCGCCCCGGCTCCTGCGCATGGACCGGGCCCGGGGGCGGCGGCGGGCTCGGAGCTCGCTGCGCCCGCGCCCGGTAGGCGGCACTGCTCGGAGCTCGCCGCCCCTGGCGCGCCGGCCGCCCGCGCTCTTCGCAGGACCAACGAGGCGGCGGCGGCTCCCTCCCAGGCTGCACTCGGGCCGCTCCCTCCCCAGCATGGCCGCGGGACCCGGCCCACGCCCCTAGCGAGCCCCGGCCCGGCCGCTTCCCCCAGAGCCACCCAGCGCGGGGCCATGGCCGAGTGGGCCCCCGCCCAGGTAAGGGAGCGCCGCGCTGGGGCCGGGCCCGGCCCGCGGGCTGAGCCGGGAGCGGGGCTTGGCCGCAGCCCGGGCGCGGGGACCGGCCCGGCTCGTGCCGCGGGTTGCGGGGGGGCTCGGCGCTCCTGGCAGCACGGGGCGGCCCGGGGGGGGGGCTGCGAGTCGCCCCCCGCCGCATAGCCCGCCGAGGGCTGTCTGAGCGGGTTATTTCCCTCGTCCCGGCCCTTCTGGGCGATCCCAAAGCGCCCCGCCGAGAGGCAGCCCCCTCTGGGGGGCAGGACATCCGCGGGGGGCCGCAGCAGCGTGGGTCGGCCTGAGCAGGGGCAGTGGGGTGAGGCCTTTCGGCGTTGGAAGTGCCCTGGCCGCCTTATTGTCCACGCGGAACAGCGGGCGTGGGGGGACTGCCTTGCCCCTGCCGGGATTTGAACCTTTGGATTCCGGCTAGCTGGGGGCTTCTGGGCCGGATGGTGCCGCCGCAGGTCAGGACTGGGAAAGGGACACCTGGGCTTCACTGGGGTAGGAAAGTTGTTTTCAGCTGGGCTGGGGAATCAGCAGCGCTCCAGACTCTTGCCCGGTTGGCTCATTCCCTGAAGCATGAGTCCTTCTTGGGAGGCTTTTATGATTCATGGGAATGTCCAGGCCTTTCTTCATCCTCATTGAGCTCTTGGCTTCAAACATATGTTGTGGCAGTGAGTTCCACCGACTTACACAATTTTGTTTGCTTAAAGTAATTTAGTTTTCACTTTAATTGACCGTCCCCTTGTTCTTATGCTCCGAGAGAAGGTGAAGAGGGGTTTCTGATGCACTGTTTCTAGACCATTCGGTATTCTGTAGACCTGTATCGTCTCCTGCTCTGTCTATACTAAGCATCCCCAAGCTTTTCAATCTCTGAGGAAGTCTTTTTCAGGCCTGTAATCGTTTGTTGTCCATCTCTAATCCTCTTCTACTCTGCTTATTTTCTCTGAGAAAGAGTGACCAGAACTGACCCCAAGAGTCCAGCCAAGGGCGTCCCATTGAATTGTATGATGACGTAAAAACTAGAGCTGGCGGAAAACACAAATTCAATTTTGCAAAAAAAATTGTAGGTTTCAAAATTTATTTTCATTCTGCATCAGAAGGAAACGGGGACCTTTTGAAATTTTCTGTGAAAAAACATGAATGAGAGATTCCCTCTAGAATAGCCAATAGCCCAGTGGTGGGATGTCAGAGACCCCAGTTCAAATCCCTGTTCTAACCATTGGGGTGAGATGCTCTCTGGTTTTGACCAGCAATTCCATCCTAGACCCGGGAAACCTTCCTGACAAAAGTTTCCTCAAAACGGATCCATTTCTGTGAAAAATTTTAGGTTAGACAAACCAGCATTTTCCAGTCGGGGAAAAAGTTTGTTGAAAAATTCTCAGCCCACTAGAACAATAATCTGCTCAGTATAGTTTTCAGTCCTGCTCCTCGTGCATCTGACATTGTCTTTGCTTTTTCTGATCACAGCTACATGTTGATTTGGTAGACTGAAGTTTGGATTTCACACAGCATGCCCGGGAAGCTCAAAATACATCCTCCAGAGTGGGTTACATTGTGTCTGTCAACAAGGAATTTCGTCTGCCCTTGTGCCGCCCATCCGCCAAGGCTGGAAACGTCCCTCTTGAGTCTTCTTTAGTCCTGACTAACTTGAATTACTTTTGCCATCGTCAGACCTTTGCCCCCTTTTCCCAGTTAGTAAATATCTTAGTCACTGATCCTAGTGCAGATCCGTGGGGCACCTCCCTCTTCACCATTTGCCATGATGGAAAATTGGCCGTTCATTCCTGCTGGCCCTGAAAGGTCTGCCCAAAGCCAGGTAGAGTCCATAGACTATGGCTTCTACTTTTCTGCTAAACTCTTTTGCTCTGTGTTGCCCTCATCCTCCCAACATGCACCCTCCTCATTTGATTAGTCATCTGTTGTGTCCTGTCTCTGACCTGTAGATTGTGAGCTCTCTGGAGCAAAGTCTCTGTCATTTTTCTGTGCAGCATCTACCACTACGGAGCCTTGATCCTCGGTTAGGCTTCCTAACTCCTGCTGTGATAACAATGAGTGGAAAGACTCCCATTGGTTTCAGTGGGCTTTGGATCAGGTCCTAACTGGTGTTAGTGGGAGCAAATGACTATTCCAGCTATCCCACTGGTGAACATGGTATAAATACCTAGATAGGCTCCACTGAAATAACTGTCACCCGCGCACTGTCCTGTGCTCAATGTAACATCAGGGAGGTGTTTTGTTTGGATGCCACTCAAGTGCTGTGTGCTTTGTTTGTTGTGACTGAAGCTAATTTCTGTTGTGTCCCCTGCACATGCTCCCTTCCTCCCTGGGCTGTGCTTCTCATCTATCACGTTCTCTTCTCCCCAGGCTTCCCTGGGCTGGCCTGGCCTGGCTGGACATTCCTCTGCAGGTTAGAATGTTGTTGTGGGAGGAGGAATTCGCTACAATAGGAACTGACCTAGTTTGCCTCTTTTCCTTTTGGCCAGTGGATATTTGCCAGTCTTTCCACTTTCTTTCCAGTTGGGGTTGGAAGCCCAAGTAGTGAAGTGGGGAAGTATGGCCTTGCATTTCTAGATTGGCTGGCAACAGGATGCACTGGAATTCACGGATGAGAGCTTGAGTTCCTGAGAGATCCAGGCCAAATCCCAGCCAGTGAGGTTCAGATAAACACTGGGATGTTTGGATCCTGATCCGCATCCTCCCTGATCCTTTAGCGTTTTGCCACTGAATAAACACGACTTCAGCCGTTGTCGATTTCTCTCCCTACAAACAGATTCAGGAATGGAACGTCGAGGCGCAACATCTGCTGCCTTTGCAGCCGCCCCTTGTCCCCGAGCGCGCTCACATGAGAGAAGCACAGCTGCACACGGCAGAGGCCTCTCTCTGGACTGTGGTGGCCACAGTGCAGGCCATGGAGCGGAAGATCGATCTGCTGGCCACGCGCCTGCTGAGCCTGGAGGGGAGATCTGGGACGGCCGAGAAGAAATTAATAGACTGTGAAAAAACAGCAATGGAGTTCAATAACCAGCTGGAGAGTAAGTGGGCCGTGCTGGGAACTCTGATCCAGGAGTATGGGCTGCTGCAGAGGAGGCTGGAGAATGTGGAGAACCTGCTGAAGAACAGGAACTTCTGGGTCCTGAGACTCCCCCCAGGCACTAAAGGGGAGGTCCCCAAGGTAACGATACCCCAGCTAGTGCTGAGAAGCATGTGCTGAAATGTTCTGTGATATCTCCATGATGTGTAGGTCCTTGTGTTTACTGCTGTGGAACTGCTAGGAATGAGGAGGAGCGGTAATGCTGGATAATACGGTGGGTCAGTGTAACTCCGCTTTCTTTCCTGTGAATCTTTGCGTGACATTGACGTTGGGGGAAGGTGTTGGCTTGGTGGCACTGGAGACCGACGTCTTCCTGTGTCTGAGAGGAGCGGGCAGCGCTCCGAGCTTCCCTCTGCTGTCTCACCGCAACCCTCTCCTGGAAGAACCATTGAACTAGAGCAGTTCAGCCTCCATGGCCCATTTGGTCTTTGGCGTGTTTGTTGAGACTGCCAACAAAGGTGTCAACTGGCACCAAAAGAGATGCTGACTTTGGCTATGTGGACACTGTTCCCTGGGCGTTGGACTGAGACTCCCAGCTTACACAGGTAGATTTTTTAGGGCCCATTGCGATTGTCTGGTCTGACCTCCTGCCTAACGCAGGCCAGTTCTACTGACCTCCCACACGCTTGTGATTGCAGATGCCGGTGACGTTTGTCGACGTGGCTGTCTATTTCTCTGCGGAGGAGTGGAAGAATTTGGAAGACTGGCAGAAGGAGCTGTACAATAACCTGGTGAAGGAGAACTATGAATCTTTGAGCTCGCTGGGTAAACATGCGTTTTCATTGCTTACCGGACTGTGTGTGTGATCTGTGATGTGCCGGAGACAGCCCCAGCTCCAGGCAGAGCGCAAGGCCTTTTCATTTCAGCCGGGGCGGTGGCTAGACTTTCCCGAAGGTTAGCAATTAGACCTCCAATCCACACTCCACTCCCATTTAATGGGAGAGACTCACCTGCCCTGTCATGGGTCCAATCCATCCGTCTCCAGGGTTTGTTGTCTCTGGAGTCGTGCTTGCTGACATCAGGGCTAAAATTGCCCCAATACTGATCTTTACTTGTGCATGTTCAGCATGGCTCTGCATGGCGCTAGTGAAAAATCCGCTTTGTTAATGCGGAGCCAGGTGAGTAGAGTTACAGGCGGGCGTTGCTTGCCCTGCCTTGGACTGGTTTGAGCTTCTGTAGTTTTATGAATAGGTGAGTGGTTTACCGTTTGTACTTTGTGAGCTCCTCTCCATACGGAGATCTTCAAATTTAGAGCACAGCCCACCTTCCCCTGAATGCTTTACCTTCCCACAGGGTCTTTGTCAATAGCTTTTGCTGCAAAGTTCCCCCCGTCCCCTCCAGTGACGAAATGGGGTTGGCTTTAAATAAATGAAAGGTCTCTAACAATCGCACGCTGTAAAATGAAACATTGGGTTCCCCTGGTATCTTTTCTGTGAACAGACCGTACCCGTTCCAAAGTGGACCCCGAGCCCCGGATTGAACGAGGGGAAGAGCCACGTGTCCAAGATCAGCAGAACTTAAAGGAGAGAGAAATCCCTCCAGAGCCCTGCACAGGTGAGGAATGAGATTCGAGCACTCAGAGGCAGGGAGTGGAATGCGAATTGCAGCTGATGTGTCTGTGTCCCGTTCAAGGCCTGTTGGTGTCGCTCATGGTTTTCCTCCAGTCCTGACTTCTTCGGCTCTTTTTGGTCTTTTAACCATTCAGGACACCTTCCCGTTGGTGTACCCTTTTACTTGGCTACACTCCTCAGCCTCTCACTGCTCGCTCCTTATCTCTGGTGATGGCTGTACCGTGGGCTCTAGACCACTTCTCTTAAGGCATAACTCCTGCTCCACTTCGCCAGGGGAAGTTATGAAGGCCAAAAGTATAACTGGGTTCAAAAAAGAGCTGGATACGTTCATGTAGGATAGGTCTGTCAATGGCCATTAGCCAGGAGGGTCAGGGACGCAACTTATGATCTGGGTGTCCCTAAACTTCTGGCTGTCAGAAGTTGAGAGTGGAAGACAGGTGGATCATTCCTTGATTGCCTTGTTCTGTTCACTGCCCCTGAAGCTCTGGTACTGGCCCCTGTTGGAAGCAGGATGCTGGGCTAGATGGACCATTGGTTCGACCCGCTATGTGAGCTCTTCCGTAATGGGAAAGCAGTGATTTCTAGCTGGTGAGCATTGAGGCTTAGAGTGAGGACTCCTGGGTTCTGTTCCTAATTTTGTCACTGACTTGCTGTGGGATATTGGGCAAGTCACTTAAGCTCAGATTTTCAAAAGTGGCCTCTGATTTTGGGGGTCCCCATTTTTTAGTGCCCAACTTGAGACCCCTCGTGTGTGATTTTTCAGAGATGCTGATCACCTGGAGCTCCCATTGACTTCAAATTAAGTTCTGGATGCTCAGCACCTGGATAATGAGTTAGTTTAAAGTTAGGTCCCTATTGGAAAGTATAGGCATAGCTGCTCTGTGCCTCAGTTTCCCCACCTGTGGAAGTGATCAGTGCTTAATACTTAATTACCTCACAGGGAGATTTCGGAGCTTAATGAATTATTATTTCTAAAGCACCGCAGCAGGTCCAGTGATGTCACTTCCACGCATAGCACGATGATATGCTGTGTACCGTATTCACCCCTCAGCCAAGAGCCTTGCTAACACGTTCGTGTCGATTCAGAACATGCCCCCTCCGGAGTGCGGAAGCGGCATTGCTTTGAGATGGGTGCAAAGGGTTCAATGGCCGATACACGAACCTCTTCTAATTCTCTATCCCTCGAACAGAATCCCTGATGTCAACGCCCGACATTCTGTCCCGGATCAAACAAGAGGAGGGGCCTTTTGCTGGGGAGCAGCAGTTCTCAGAGGAGAGAGGAATCCCCGCGGACCCCTGCGCAGGTGACTAATCGATGCAAACAACTTGCAAATAGTGAGTGTGAGAGAGAGCAGGAAATTGAGCACAGTTTCCTCTCAGAACTCTGCTGGTTCTGTAGCTTTGCTCGTCCATTTCATGGGTCTTGTCCTGCCACTGACTTGTTGTACGACCTTGGGCAAGTCACTTGAGGCCCAAATTTAGCAGCCTCTGATTTTGGAGGGGGGGGGAAGGAGGGGAGGCCTCCATTTCGTCCTAGGTGCCAGCTTCTTCTGATTCTAATCCCTCCTTTTTGTGAGCAGTCTGACCTCCAGGGCACAGGACAGGTCTGAATGGCCTCGTGCACCTGTCTGCATCCCTTCTGGCTCCCCCCAACGCAGAGACCGGCCATCCACTTGAGAGCAGAGTGTTCTGTGGGTATTAGAAAGCAGCGTGTTCTCATTTTCTCCCTCAGGTGCAGACGCTCTCATTTCTGCCCAGGACTTTTTATCCTGGATTAAGCAAGAGGAAGAGCCCTGTGTCCGGGATTCGTGGGAGCTGGCCGAAAGAGAAATCCTCACTGGCCCTGGCCCAGGTGAGCAATGGCTTAAAAGAAGCCAAAACCAGGGGCTAATGCGCAAAAATCAGCAGTCCAGCTGCCCCTTGGGAGCACTCCTGCAGTTGGGAAGGTTTGTGCTGTCTTCGTGGCAGACACCAGTTCGTAGATTTTTAAGGCCGGAAGGGACTAGTGTGATCGTGTCGTCTGATCTCGTGTACAAAGATGGCCAAAGAATCTCCCTCCAAGTGATTCCTGCAGAAGCTTCCTGATCGGTCTAGATCTGGGCAGCTTCCCTCTTCCTTCCTTCGTCCGCAGAGTCTTCAGCTGGCTGTGGCTGAAGCAACATCAGGCTGGGTCTATGCCTGAATGTTCGGCAGGCATAGCTGTGTTGGTGAGAAGTGTGAAAAATCTCACACACACACACCTGTGCCATCAAAAGCCCCAGTGTAGACACAGTTATCCCAGCAAAAAGTCTCTTTGCTGGCATAGCTCATTTCATTTGGGGAGCGGGTATCCGCATTCCTGGCGAAAGGACGCTACGAGAGGGTTTGCTGTTGGAGCCGGACCCTAGTACAGTGACCGACTCAAGGAGCTCAGTGGGTTTAGCTCGACAAAGAAGAGGTGCAGGGGTGAGTTGATGACAGTCTGTAAGTACCTCCATGGGGAACCAATATCCAGGCTAGCAGAGACGGCAGGTCTAACACAACCCAATGGCTGGAAACTGAAACTGGACAAGTTCAGACTGGCAACAAGGTGCAGTTTCTAACAGTGAGGGTCGTTAACCATGGGAATGTTTTACCAAGGGTTGTGGTGGGTTCTCCAGCACTGACCACTTTTAAATCAAGATGGGATGTTTTTCGAAAAACAATCTGCTCTAGGGTTTATTTGTGGGCAGGTCTAGATGATCACAGTGGTCCCTTGGGTGCATGCTGTCCTGGGGCTGTGGTGGGGAGAGAGGACCCCCTTCTCCCCCCCCCAGCCCTCTCTCACCACAGCAGCTCGGGGCTGGGGGAAAGGCGCCTCGCTCCGGCAGAGCTGAGCTGGGCCGAGGGAGGGGCTCCTCTCCCCGGCAGCTCCGGTGGTCCTGGGCCAGGCCGGGGGAGG
The DNA here is from genome assembly GCF_015237465.2 of Chelonia mydas. Lineage (NCBI taxonomy): Eukaryota > Metazoa > Chordata > Testudines > Cheloniidae > Chelonia > Chelonia mydas. The sequence continues at coordinate 259,597,230 of NC_057850.1, forward strand.
GGCTCCTCTCCCCTGGCGGCGGCAAGTCTGGGGCAGGTCTGCGCTGGGGCTGGCAGGGAGGGGTGCCTCTCCCCGCCACAGCCCTGAGCCCCTGCCCGGGTTTAGTAGGCAGCTGCGCGGCCGTGCAGCTTAGAGGGAACTTAGATGCTGCCTTCCTCTCCTATGCACTATCCGAGATGGCCCGGAGCTGATCCCTGCGCAGAGCGCCTGCGTGAGGCCTAGTGGGGAACTTCCCCCGTTGTTTAGTCCCAGGGCAGGGTTGCGTGTGCGCAGGTGACTAGAGCCTCAGTGATTATAGCTGTTGAGAAGCGATTAAATGCTTTTTCATTTCCGCGTCTGCCACCCGGAATAACCCCTGTTTCAGATACCTCTGCCGTTGGCCAGAGACCTTGGAGTCTCGTGGTACATTCCCCCAGCACCTGTTCAACTCCATGTGTGCCCAGACCTTGGGAGACGGCTGCTCCTAGCTAGGTGTAGGCACCCATCTGGGAAGTTTTGGCTTTAGCCTGCAACTGGTTAACGTGCTCAGCTGTGAAAGTACGACTTGGGGTTTGTTTGGTTTTCGTAGCTGAGTGTCTGGCTGGGTGTTTCCAGCGATGAGCGCTCCTTTGGGTTTTGGTGGCACCTAGACTCTTTAACTGAGATTGTGCTGGGCTCTGCACGGCCACGTAGCGAGAGACAGCCCTGCCACGAGAGCTCACGAGCTCCATAGACCAGACAGAGAGAACCCCATTGTACAGATGAGGAACTGAGTCTCGGAGAGACGAATGCCTTGGCCAAGGTGGATGTGACAGAGCTGGAAATGAAACCCACATCTCCTGAGTGCCAGCCCGGTGCCTGTTCGGCTGAGATCTTAATAATATGTTTAGAGTGGAAAATGGGCACAAACAATCTTTTCCCAAGCCAGAAACCTTTATTAGCGCTCCACTGTCTGATCACCATGTGACGGAGGGTCGTCACGCCGCTTAAAGTGTGACTGGAAGGCGCTCAGATACTGTGGCGATGAGGATGGTGTAAGGACCTGCCTAGAATAGAGTAGAACTGGGACAAAAGATGCTCTGGAGGGAGGAAGTTGGGACTCCTGGGTTCTCTCCCTATCCCCAGCCTCTCCTTTGGGCAGGAAGTTGGGAGGGAGCATACAGTAGGTGTTAGGAGCTGGGACCCAGCTCTCCTGGGGTGCTCAGAGATTGAGGCCAGTAGGGACTGTTAGCTCATCTAGCTGGAGGTGAAGTGGTTAATGTTTGCTGAATTTTTTGTGCTCCTCAGTTAGGAGATGTGATGGGGGGAAAGTACTGTTATGACACATTAAAACAAATGGGGATTTTTGTCCTGCTGCCCTGGCCCAGGCCCTGTGAGGACTGTCGGGAATGATCTGCAAAGCCCTGTTTCCTATGTGGTTGGGACCAGAGAGTGCTTTGGGTGGCGGTGACCCAATTCTCTCTGGATGAAATCCACCCCTGGGCCAGATACTGACCCTCTCTCCCGGGGCTGGGGCTGGCCTTCTTCAAGCAGCTGGATGTAACCGAGAGAGCTCAAACCCTTCTCACCGCTGGTCTCCATCCCAGGTTCATCCTAGCCCAGGCCACTGAGACCCTCGGCTCCGTGGGACCGTGCTGTGGATCGGGGCCTTTTCCCCCAAAGAGCCAGGGATGAGATTCTCTTTCTTTCTTCCGGCAGGCGACGGGCTCATGGTGAAGTCGGAGGAGCAGCGTCACCGCCAGGCAGGCCCGGAAGAGCTGGGGCTCCTGGGGGGCTCTGGGGAGCCGCTCTACCAGGCCCCAGCCTACGGGAGCCAGCGTGGCTCGGTGACGCAGCAAGCCGACCCCGGCGAGAACAGACTGAGTAAATCCTTCCGCTCGGACGGCAGCTTCGGCGAGTTACCGGGCACCTTGATCCCGCGGGGAGCCGGCATGCTGGGGGAGGAGCGGCCGCACGGCTGCGCCGAGTGCGGGAAGAGCTTCAGCGTGAAGAAGAGCCTGAAGATCCACCAGCGGAGCCACGCCAAGGAGCGGCCCTACGCCTGCGGGGAGTGCGGCAAGAGCTTCAACTGCCACTCGGGGCTGGTGCGGCACCAGATGATCCACCGCGGCGAGCGGCCCTACAAGTGCGAGGAGTGCGGGAAGTGCTACAGCCGCAAGGAGCACCTCCAGAACCACCAGCGGCTGCACACCGGCGAGCGGCCCTTCCAGTGCGCCGCCTGCGGGAAGAGCTTCATCCGCAAGCAGAACCTGCTCAAGCACCAGCGCATCCACACCGGGGAGCGGCCCTACCAGTGCGGGGAGTGCGGGAGGAGCTTCCGCTACAAGGAGTCCCTCAAAGACCACCAGCGGGTTCACGGCGCGGAGCTGGGGCCCCCGCCTGGGCTCCCGCAGGCCCTGGGCGCTGGGGATTAGATCCTGGGACTCCGTGGACTAGACCACATGGCAGCTCGGGACTGGGTCGTAACCGACCACGAGTTAAATCCAAGGCAGCGAAGTGAAAAACCGTGCCAGAAACAAAGCTTTTACCAAATACGTCCGCGGGGCGCGAGGCAGCCGGGGTGTCTGGCACGTCCTCGGAGGAACCCCCAGCACGTTTTTCATACCCATCTCCCATCCCCTGGACGAGCCCCTTCCACGCAACCTGCAGAGAGAGCCGGAAAGGCTGGTGCATGCGCCGAATGCTGCTCCCCGCCTTCTCCCACACCCAGAGAACAGCCACGTCCCTTCCCGTCCCCCCGAGTCCCCACTAATGTCCCGCTCTGGTTCTAAACCCCCCCCATGGTCTCACTCCTGGGTCTCTTCTCTAGAACCCGCTTCCTTTCTCCCGCTCCACACCCACAGCGGCAAGATTGTGTGAGAGCCTTCTTCTCTGCAGCTCCTGCCCCCAGAACTGCCTCTCCCCACATTTCTCCTCCCTCTGGATGTAGATTGATTCTTTCTCACCCGTTGCTCTGTGTCCCCGCCCCCGTTGTTTTTACATTTTAATTTCATAAGCGTGCAGTTAAACTCTGTCAAGTGTTTGGCGGTGTAGTTTTATATGGCAGATGCAATGCAAAATAAAGTTGTGTTGGGCTGTTCTTGGTGTTGGATCGTTCCTACAGCTAACCCTGCGCAGCTGGCCAGCCCCATGAAATCCTAGGGGAGACCGCTGGCATGAGCGCAGCAATGCGCTGCCTTCTGGGTTTTCACACTGAGGGTGGCCCACCAGGGCCGGCGCACCCTGCCCGGATTCTCGTTTGCTCTAAAGCTCTGCTAGTGTAAAAGGGCCGTGATAGCTCCACCCGCTTCCCAAGCTCCTTTATGCCACCGGAGCGGTGGCAGGGCTTCCAACGTACATGAGGATCCGGCCCCTTTTTCTCCATCGGAACCTACTGGAAACTCCCTCCTCGCGGGTTTGCTTCCGCCCACGTTGGGGGCAGTGAGAGCGCCACTGGCATCCGCGCCACGCTGTCACAGCCCCCCACTTGGTCCCCACGAGCTGCCCGCTGGGATCACCGGAGCTAGGGCCGCTACAGGCCAAACGAGGCAGAAGCACATCACAACCTGGCACGTGGAAGTGGGTGGTTCTGGCCCTGTCGGGTTGTGCTGATCAGCAGGGGTGTTATTAGAGTCCTTGGACGTGTGCGGGGAGACCATGCTAACCAAGAACTGGGTATTGGCACAGCAACATGCCCTTAAACCGCTGCTCCCTTCCCCACAAGCTGGCCGCCCCGAACTCTATCGTTTCCTTATTTGTTAGCCTGGCGGATGCGAGCAAACACTCTGTAATCTCCAGTTAGGAGCCGCCTCACCTGCATGGCCCACTGAATCCATAGGACTTCAGTGGTCCCTCGTGCTGGCCTCTGCACGCACAGAGAGGAAGCCCCTGCTACAGCTGGCTACCCGAGATGCATGCTGCAGGGGAAGGGTTTACCACCAATCTCCCGTCCCCCCAGTGCCCAAGAGGTGGTCCAGAGTCTCCATGGACCTGACTGGCTGATGTGTGTATGACCTTGCTCTGATCTGGTCTGTGTTGGGCCTGCGCCCATGTTCTCCTGTTGGGGGTCCTTCTGGTGCATCTTGTCCCTACCCTAGTCCTCACTGGCTCAGTCATTGTGTCTCCTCAGTAGAGTTCTTTGGCCTCTGGCAATGACAGGTTCTTGGTTCCAAGTCCTCGTAACGTGGCAGGGACCCAGTGACTGATGGTGAAATGTAACCGCTTCTGATGTCCTTTTCCAGATGGTGCTATTTCCAAACGTTACCTCCTGTCCTGGACGGAAGAGCCATGTGTCAGGGACCGGGGGGACATAGCAGAGAGAGAGATCCCCACGGGACTCGGGACAGGTCAGTAATCCACCTACGGTAGCTGGAGTTGGAAAGAAAAACAGACCTAACCAAATCCTCCTAAACTCCTATATAAGGAGGAGAGAGGAAGGCCGGTGCAGTGGTCCGCCTGTAACTCCAGAGATCTGAGTTCATTCCCTGCCTGTGAGAATCACGCTGTGCCACGGTTCCCCATCTGCATAATGAGGCTAACAGGGCTGCCCCTGTGGGAGGATAAATACAGGAAAGGTTGGGAGGTGCTTGGGGCCACAGGTGAAGTCTGTCCCCACAAGCCAACGGCTCATGGGGCTGAGGCAGTTACGGCATATCGGTTTCATAGCCAACAGTACGCGAAGAAGCGCTGTGGTCAGCATCACGTGCCGCTGCCTGGGACTGCCCTAAGCCAACCAGGGACGCAGTTTGCAGCTGGGCGAGGTGGCCTGAGCAAGGCGCAAACCCACGGCCTTCAGGCTTGCAGTGGAGCACCTTAGCCACTCAGCCGCCGCCCCTCGAACTGTGGCGGAGCCGTAGGTAGAAAAGACGGTTGCTGTCGAATTGCTCCAGAGTCTCACTGCGTCCCGTAGCAGCTTCCTGATCCCTGTACAGCAGCACCCCCGCAAGGTGCCAGTGCTTTACACGTAAGCCCTCCCCGTAATGGACCATCGCGCACGGCTTCCCACCAGTCGCAGCTGCTAAACCTGCCATTGTGACCTTTCAGCAGGTCTCAAGCCCACCCCGGTTTCCTTTGGCTCCGGATCCTCAGGTGTGTCCAATTAGCCCACCCCCCAGAGAGAACGCCACTGGGCGGAGCCCTGTTTCGGGAGCTGCTTTTCTGATCTCCGTGGGACGCTTTGTAATGTTGTTCTCTCTCCTGCCAACAGAATCTCTCATTTCCCCCGCGGGAGCTGTGGCCCGGACAGAAGAAGGGGAAGAGGCCTGTGTTGGGAGCCGGCAGGACTCCGGGGAAAGAGAAACATCGATGGCTTTGAGCACCAGTGAGTGATAGTTTGAATGTGGCCTTTTGGCCCATAGCTCTTAACAGGCTTCACAAACTCTAGCTAATGAGAGAAGGCAGCGCTCAGGATAACGGTCAGACCTTTCTCCCCATCCCGCACGGGTCAGTTTAGATTCTGTCTGTCTAGGTGGATTCTCAGATGGCCCTTAGCAGCATAGTACTGGAGCTCTTCAGAGCAGGGATGTCTCTTATCATGTGTTTGGACCATGCCAGGTACAGTGGGGACCTGATCTCGGCTGGAGCCGAGCGGGGGCTCGTTCTCCTGGCACAAAGGTGGCTGGATTCTCTCTGTGTTCCAGGTGGGACCGTGACCAAAACGGAGGCGCAGTGTCTTGAGGAGCATCCCCCCCACCGCGAGCAGCACCAGCTGATGTCGGAAAGGCGGGTTTTCTGGAGTCCTGAGCAGAGAGATCCCTGGGATGCCCACGTGGTGGAGGATCAGTGCGGAGCTGCGCTCAGTAAATCCTCTGAGCAGCCAGTCCTGCTCCCAGCGTCAGAATCTCCGTTGCCCTCCGCGGGGGCAGGATCGGGCCCTGGGTGGGGCAGAGTTCCCTGCGAGAGCCGAGATGCGGCTGCCCCTTACGTCGGGCGGGCAGGAGAGAGGCCCTTTGTCTCGAGTGCCGTGAAATCCCAGGCCTGCTCCCCGGCAGATGAGCCGGTCCAGTGCGAAAGGAGCTTCCCCCAGCCCACGCGCAGCGGGCAGAGGCCCTATGCCCGCAGCGAGGGCGGCCAGAACGTCAAGCAGCGGCAGAACCTGGTTATCCACCTGAGAACCCACGGCAAGGCCAAGCCCCACCAGTGCGGCCAGTGCGGGCAGAGCTTCCTCCACCGCTCCCGGCTCACCTACCACGCCCGCATCCACACCGGCGAGCGGCCCTACCCCTGCGCCCAGTGCGGCAAGAGCTACAGCCGCAAGGAGCACCTCCAGAACCACCAGCGGCTGCACACCGGCGAGCGGCCCTTCCAGTGCACCGAGTGCGGGAAGAGCTACGGCCGCAAGGAGCACCTGCAGTACCACCAGCGGCTGCACACTGGGGAGCGGCCCTTCCGGTGCGCCGCCTGCGGGAAGAGCTTCATCCGCAAACAGAACCTGCTCAAGCACCAGCGTGTCCACACCGGGGAGCGGCCCTACCGGTGCGGGGAGTGCGGGAGGAGCTTCCGCTACAAGGAGTCCCTCAAAGACCACCAGCGGGTTCACGGCGCGGAGCCAGGGCCGGCCCCCAGCCTGCGCCCAGGTGCCTCTGTGCGAGAGAGGAGCTGAGGGGAGGTCTGGGAGCTGATGGTGATACTCAGCCCTTGTGCAGTGTTTCCCCTGGGCTGGGCCCAGAGGAGCCTGGCTCTCCCCAAGCGGGGGCAGGAAAAGTGAAAGGACTTGGTCACGCAGAATCGAACTTGGGTCTCCTGGACCCCAGCCCTGTGCTCTAACCACTAGACCACATTGGTTTACTCTAGCAGGAAACTTCTTGTGGCTAAAACCCTCTGTGAAACTGAGCTGAGCACATTTCTCCGCACTCTTCTGCCCCCTCTGCTCATGTAGACCTGGTCTCTGCCACCCGGAGCAGTGTCGCAGCTACGGGCATCACAGCCTTCTCCTCTGCAGCTCCTGCTGCCCTGAACCTCTCCAGCTGCTTTCAGATCTCCTGGGGATGTAGGGAGCCATCCTTGCCCTCATCCCTCTCCCTGTTTCTCTTGCACAATGGAGAATAAAGTTTGGCTGAATTCTGCTGGACTAGGCCTTTTTTTCTCCCCAAGCCAAAGGCAATTCGGGCAGCTCTCTCCTGTTCTCACAGCAGGGCTGTCGGCACTGGGGAGCCAGCACCGGCGTGAAGAAAGAACCGGGCAGTGGCGTCGGGGGAAGTGGAGCTGCATGGATGACGCAGCCGGCTGAATTTGCAGCTAACGTGTTTCTCTGGCCTTTGGGTGCCTGGGAGCGCCCTGCATGCCGATGCAAAGGTTGCCGTGCTCAGGAGAACTGCAGCCCCCTCCTGCAGGGACGCTGCCCTGGTGCAGTGCTGGGGTGAGTCCCATTTGGAACGGCTGCAGCCCTTCTGCATTAGGGGTTTGCACCATTGCAGCTACACGGGCGCACGTTGCCCAGATGCAGCTAGGCCTAACTCTCAGTGACACGGGGACCAGAAGCCGGCAGCCGCTGGCACCTTGTCCACACTAGCACTCCCACCACGGTGGGCAGCGCTGAGGCTGCAGTCACTCCACCTCGGTAGGCTGGGAGCGGTGTTTTTCCCAGTGGTGAACCGCCACGGGCTGCCCGGCTGCCCTTTGTGCCAGGGAAGTTTCCCTGCAGAGGGTGCCCTAAGGTGGGCCTGCAGTGGTAATCGTGCAATAGTCTGCAGGGTGGAGGCAAGGGGAGGAGGAGAAATGGGGGGAAAAAGGGACCCCACTAGCCGTCCTCTCTGGTGTCCCTCTCATGCGCAGACCCAGAACATTGCACCCGCGGGCACCGCGTTGGGGACCCTTGTGCTATGCTGTGCCGGCAGAGCCCCCAATGGAGATAAATTTTTTTTTTTTTTTCCTACCAACGGGTACCCCATGTCCCTGAACGCCGTTCGCTAGGCCAGGACAAGGCGGGGGACGTCGTATCTTTCACTGGACCAACTTCTGTTGGGGAGAGAGACACGCTTCCGAGCTTGTCACGGCTGAAACCTTGTCTCTGTCCCCAACAGAAGTTGGTCCAATGAAAGATCTGACCTCACCCAGTTTCTCTCTAGTATCCCGGGACCAACGTGGCTACAGCAGTGCTGCATATGAGCTCTGCTGCCAGAAACGGTTGATCGTTGCATCTACGCTGGGGGTTTTGCCAGCATAGCTAGGGGGTGTGGGGTTCCCCCCACCCCGGCACTCCTAGCCAACATAGCTATGCTGCCAGAACTTTGTAGCGTAGACTGAGCCTGCATATGACAGGCACTTGGGAAAATGCAGCTGACGCATCTGGGGAAAAAGGATCCAATGGGAGGGAGAAATCTACGAAGCAGCAATGACTGAATGGGATGTAGGGTAGGCAGCAGGAAGCAAATTAGACCCGAGTTTGCAATGTGATAATGGCAGCAAAACAGGCTGATCTGAGTCACCAAATCACACTGCTTGACATGGCCAGTATCCACCCTGATCTTTCCCCCTTCCCTGGTCTGCGTGCTTTGCTCTTTGCGGGGCCCTATGTGGGTGCTCCTGGAACTAGTTGTTAAGAGCAGCATTGCAATATTGAGGTGCGTATGGGAAGGTGGCCCCTCCTGGAGCAGGGGTGGGTCTGGCCCTGCCTTGGCTGCTCATGGAGTCCTGTGGCCAGCTTTACGCATGGCAGTGCGGACACTGCTAAACTGGAAGGCCTTCAGAGAAATGCAGCTCTAATAACCTGGGGGCTGGAGGAGCTGAGCTCTGAGGAATGACTGAGTATGAAGTGTGGAGTTTGGCTAAACAGGGACCAGAGGACTCCCCTGCCTCTTTTATAATGTGATACTTTACAGCTCTGTGGCACAGGGCAGACACAGCCCCCTTTCTGTCCTGCTCTCTAGCAGTGGGTCAGCCCTTCACCACTAAAGACCATAAGAATGGCCATAGAGGGTCAGACCAAAGGTCCATCTAGCCCAGTATCCTGTCTTCTGACAGTGGCCAGATGCTTCAGAGGGAATGAACAGAACAGTCAATTTATCAAGTGATCCATCCCCTGTCATCCACTCCCAGCTTCTGGCAGTCAGAGGCTTAGGAACAGCTAGAGCATGGGGTTGCATCTCTGACCATCTGGGCTAATAGCCATTAATGGACCTGTCCTCCAGGACAGGCGTCCCCAGTGTGGTGCCTGCAGGTGCAATGGTGCCCGCCGGGGCACTTGTGTGTGCCCGCAGGACACCGTGCTGCCGAAATGCCGCCGCCAAGCGCGGCCACTTGAGAACCACCCGCCAAAAGGCGGCCAAGAAGAGTTGCCGTTTCTCGGCGGCATTTCGGCAGCAAGGCTTCTCTCCGCTGCCAGTTCTTGGCGGCATTTGGGCGGCGGGGTGTTTGGCGCCCACCACAGTCTGTTGGGAATAGGAATGTGCTATTCCCACAGAATGGTTGGGGACCACTGCTCCAGGAACTTACCTACTTCTGTTTTGAACCCACTTATAGTTTTGGCCTTCACAACATCACATGGCAATGAGTTCCACAGGTTGACTGGATGTTGTGTAAAGAAGTACTTCCTTTTGTTTGTTTAAAACCTGCTGCCTGTTAATTTCATTGGGCGACCCTTAATTTTTGTGTTATGTGAAGGGGTAAATAACACTTACTTTCTCCACACCAGTCAGGATTTTATAGACCTCTATCATATCCTCCCTTAGTTGTCTCTTTTCTAAGATGAACAGTTCCAGTCTTTTTAATCTCTCCTCATATAGAAGCTGTTCAATACCCCTAATCATTTTGTTGTTCTTCTCTGTACTTTTTCCAGTTCTAATAGATCTTTTTTGAGATGGGGCGACCAGACCTGCATGCCGTATTCAAAGTGTGGGCGTACCATGGATTTATATAGAGGCAGTATGATCCTTTCTGTTTCTGGCCTTTTCCTAATGATTCCTAACAGTCTGTTCGCTTTTTTGACTGCCACTGCACATTGCACAAATGTTTTCAAGGAACGATCCATGATGACTCCACGGTCTCTTTCTTGAGTGGTAACAGCTAATTTAGACCCCATCATTTTGTATGTTTTCCAATGTGCATAACTTTGCATTTATCGACCGGATGGTATTCACGTGAGTTCTGGAGGAACTCACATATGAAATTGCAGAACTACTAACTGTAATATGTAACCTATCGCTTAAATTGGATTCTGTACCAGATGACTGAAGGGTAGTTAATGTAATACTGATTTAAAAAAACAAAGTCTCCAGAGGTGATTCTGGGAATTACAGGCCAGTAAGCCTAACTTCAGTACCAGGCAAATTGATTGAAACTATAGTAAAGAACAGAATTATCCGACACATAAACACAATCTGTTGGGGAAGAGTCAACATGGCTTTTGTAAAGGGAAATCATGCCTCACCAATCTAGTAGGATTCTTTGAGGACAAGGGTGATCCGGTGGATATAGTGTACTTGATTAAAGAGTGATCTCTCCATGCAGGAGAAAAGTCACCTGCAGGAGGAGATTGTGCATAAATGCATGGTGTGTGAGAAGAACTACCTTTGTAAGTGTTACCTTCAACTGCACTATACATCCCACACAGGGGAGAGCAAATGGAGCGAGTGTGGTAAAACCTTTAGCTCCAAGTAATACCTGAAGGCACAGCAGAGAATTCGCTGAGGGGAAGAGCCCTTCCAGTGTGGGCAAACATTCACATTCCAACAAACCCCGTAATCCCACCCAGTTTGTCCCCAAGGGGAGCCACTACACAAAGCCTCTAAATGCGGGAAAAGTTTAAATCCTGTTGCACCAGAGACTTCACTACACAAAGGAAGCCTATAAATGTCCAGTGTGTGGTAACTGCTACAGTTCCCGGCATTATCTTTCGTTGCACCAGAGATCTCATGTCGGAGAAAAAACGTGTACAGAGTATGGTTGGAGCTTCATCTCCAAGAGTTATTGGCGCAAACACCAGCAATGTCACGGGCAGAGAGACTGTTTGCATGCACGGTGTGTGGGAAGAGCCTGGATGCTAAGAATGATCTCCAGGCCCATCAAATCACACATGCAGGCGAGGAGGAAGAGAAGCGTACAAATGTCACCTTACCAAACACCTGAAAACCCATCGTGGACAGGATACCCTCCAGTGCCCCGAGTGTGGGAAAAGCTTCATTTGTGAGGATTATCTGCGCGTCCATCAGATAAAGCACAGGGTCAAATAGCCGTATACATGTTCCCAGTGCAGAGCTTTGTATACAAGTCCATACTTGATGGGCATCAGAGAGGAGAGAGATCTCCAAGGGAAAGGCTTTTCTTCCAAAGCAACAGGAGTTCCACACAGGTACCGGTGTCCCGACAGCGGCAAGAGACCTGCTTTCAGGAGCTCTTTGTCCAGCACCTGAAGTCACAGAGGGCAGGATCCAGCCCAATGCTCCGGGTACGGTAAGAGCTGCCATTCCAAGCGCTGCCTCTGTGCGCTTGGGAGGACCCCCAAGGAGGAAAGGCGACATGGATGCAGCGAAGGAGAGAGCAGGTTTAGGGTTCAGAGGACTACCTGGCCAGGTATCATGGCCTCCATGTGGGAGACAGATACCAAGGTACGGAGTGTGGGAAGAGCCGCCGCTCCTGTGTCCGCACCAGCGCATCCGCTCCGGAGAGCGGCCACGCGGGCGCGCCGGGTGTGGGAAGAGCTACCTTCAGAAGCTGCATCTGACAAATCATCAGTGGAGCCGTGCTGGAGAGGAACCAGATACATGAATGTGGGAAAGGCTTTGCCTCCCGAAGCGCCCTGAGCATACATGGCCGGGATCGCACGGGAGAGGGGCCTGTGAAGGAGCGTACTACCCCTGCCAAGACAGCCTGGGGGTAATAAAACAGGTCTCTGCCCTGCCCTGGTGCTGGATTGTGTAAACAGGAGCAGGAGAGCAGACTGGAAGCCATGCAAGGTGTAGTGGGCAGTTTGTTTTCTCTTTGGCTCCTGGCCTGGGGTCCGGTCTTACTGGGCCTAGAGACTTTAGGAGCTCAGAGCTAAGGGCCTGATGAGCTGTTGTTACAACTGGTCCTTTGCTGAGGCCTCACCAAAGGGGACTTAGTTTGTTTTAGCTTCCCCTTGTCTGGATCCTAGACAGTGAATTTATTGACAACCCACCTGGGGAAATGAAGGCAGAGTGCACCTGCAGTGCCACAATTGGCCACGAGGGGGCGTGCGGGGGATGGCACAGGGCCATTGGGAAAGCGTCACTGTCAGCTGCTCTCTCGGCACGCATGGAGCGGGCAGAGACCGTACTACTGTGCCCGGTGCAGGGAGGGCCATGCCAGCAAGCAGGGCCTCGTTACCTTTGCTAGCATCACCAGTCAGGGCCTGCAGCAGAGCCAGTCTCCCTGCCACCGAACGGGTAGCAGAGTGCCTGATCGACTGGAAGAATCAGCAGGCCAGCTCACAAGCCCAGCGGCAGGAGCAGCTCGGGGGCTGCTCTTAGTATTTGCCCACGGCTCATGATGGCTGCTGCACCAGCTGGTTCCCAGCCCGGCCCCAGACGCTGGGAAGCGGGGTCGGGGTCTTGCCCCACTCTGCATGGTTCCCGGAAGCAGCGGCATGTTCCCGCTCTGGCTCCTATGTGTAGGGGCAGCCAGGGGGCTCTGCGCACTGCCCCCGCAGCTCCCATTGGCCGGGAACCACAACCAATGGGAACTGCAGGGGCGGCGCCTGCGGACAGAGCAGCGCACAGAGACGCCTGGCCGCACCTCCACTTAGGGGCCGGAGGGGGGACATGCCGCTGTTTCTGGGAGCTGCTTGAGGTAAGTGCTGCCTGGAGCCTGCCCCCGACCCCTTCCCGCACCTCTGCCCCAGCCCTGATCCCCCTCCCACCCTCCGAACCCCTTATCCCCAGCCCCAACCCAGAGCCCGTACCCCAGCCAGAGCTTTCCTGCACCCCAACCACCAATTTCATGAGCAGTTACGGCCCGCCATACAATTTCCATACCCAGATGTGGCCCTCGGGCCAAAAAGTTTGCCTGCCCCTGACTTAGTGGGTTTCAGTCTGGTTCCTCGTGGACCGCTGTTCAGATCTGGCTCTGAAACCAGCTCTGGGAGAAGGAGAGGAACAGAAATCTGGCTGTGACGTTACCCCCCCATATTCTTCATAGAAATATTGTTAGGATGCGATTGTGGCATAACTAAGGTATGTTCCATGCAAGATGGGTCATGTGCGGTATCAATGGAAAGGTTGCGATTTACTGAATGTGTTTATCCAATTGGTAGGCATGTATCATTTCTGTATCTGAAGTTAGGAATATTGTCTATGTAACTATTACAACTGTGGGTGTACTTGGGAAACGCCCACCAGACTGTAAGCAATCAGCCTTGATGGGTCATTAGGAAGAACAGGGTGAGGAAACCCAGGCAGGTGGAAAGGGTTGGCTCAGTGGGACCCCAGCACATCAGGTGGCACCCCGAAAGGGGGGTCCAACCCATCACACTGACCTTTTGTCAGCATTAAATCCATTTTAAAAGCCAACAACAAAACGAAATAAAAAGAAAAGGAGTACTTGTGGCACCTTAGAGACTAACCAGTTTATTTGAGCATGAGCTTTCGTGAGCTACAGCTCACTTCATCGGATGCATAGCATATCATGAAATGAGCTGTAGCTCACGAAAGCTCATGCTCAAATAAACTGGTTAGTCTCTAAGGTGCCACAAGTACTCCTTTTCTTTTTACGAATACAGACTAACACGGCTGTTACTCTGAAACCTGTCATTAAACAAAAAGAAATGTGACCCTTTGAAATCCTGTGCTCTGTGTGAGTCTATCTTCCGCCATCAGGAAGGCCAAAGCTAAACTGAGGACTTGAGTACTCTGTGAAGACTACATACAGTTTATTATTCAATGTTTTTGTTATTTGAGTGAACACAGATTGCAGCTGTGCTCAGAGACCTCACTAGAGAGAGTGCCCCATTGTGCAGACACAGCTTAACAAACAGGCCCTGCCCTGTGGAGTTTGATTGCTTTTGAAATTTAAAAACTGCATTTTGTAATGCATTGTTCATCAGCGGATATCGCAGTCCCCCCAGTGGGGAGAGGAGGACCATGAAAGGCAATATGGGGTGTCCTAAGGCATTGAAAATTGTATTACAATCTAAAGCAAAGACAGTCTCGGCCCCATCCCAACGCCCTGCATGTCCTTAGCCGTGTGTCGTCTCTCAACTGCTGGAAACAGACGCTTCTATGCATTTCATAAGCTTACTATTGACACGGTTTGTGTTCTTTCCTTTTATAGTACAGCGATACTGTTCTTTGACAGGGTAAGAAGCCTTGTGGTTGGGGGGGAAGCGGTAGATGTGGTATATCTTGACTTTAGTAAGGCTTTTGATACTGTCTCACTTGACCTTCTCATAAACCAACTAGGGAAATACAACCTAGATGGAGCTACTATAAGGTGGGTGCAAAACTGTTTGGAAAATATTCCCCGCGAATAGTTATCAGTCGTTCGCAGTCATGCTGGAAGGCCATAATGAGTGGGGTCCCGCAGGGATTGGTTCTGGGTCCGGTTCTGTTCAATATCTTCATCAATGATTTAGATAATGGCATAGAGAGTACACTTATAAAGTTTGCGGACAATACCAAGCTGGGAGGGGTTGCACGTGCTTTGGAGGATAGGATTAAAATTCAAAATGATCTGGAGAAATGGTCTGAAGTAAATAGGATGAAATTCAATAAGGACAAATGCAAAGTCCTCCACGTAGGAAGGAACAATCAGTTGCACATGCACAAAATGGGAAACGACTGCCTAGGAAGGAGTACCGCGGAAAGGGATCTGGGGGGTCACAGTGGACCACAAGCTAAATATGAGTCAACAGTGTAATGCTGTTGCAAAAAAAGCAAACCTCATTCTGGGATGTATTATCAGGAGTGTTGTAAGCAAGACACGAGAAGTAATTCTTCAGCTTTGCTCCGTGCTGATTAGGCCTCACCTGGAGTACTGTGTCCAGTTCTGGGCACCACATTTCAGGAAAGATGTGGACAAATTGGAGATAGTCCAGAGAAGACCAACAAAAATTAATAAAGGTCTAGAAAACATGACCTATGAGGGAAGATTGAAAACATTGGGTTTGTTTAGTCTGGAGAAGTGAAGACTGAGGGGGGACATGATAACCGTTTTCAAGTACGTAAAAGGTTGTTACAAGGACGAGGAAGAAAAATAGTTTTTTTTAAGCTCCAAGGATAGGACAAGAAGCAATGGGCTTAAATTGCAGCGAGGGGGGTTTAGGGCGGTTAAGGCTACATCCCTCAGGGCGGTGTTGTTCCTACACTGGCAGATAAACTCCTTCTGTCGGCGTAGGCTGTGTCTACACTAGCAGGCATAGGCTCCATAGTGTAGACATAGCCTTAGACGCGATTTCCCTTAGGCCCTGTCTGCACGAAGGACATTGGCCCTGCTGTAGCTCCATCCGTGTAGCTCAGCCACGGCAATCCCCTCACGTAGAGGCGCTGGACCAATCCAACCAGTGGAACGAACGCAGTGGAACGAACTTCGTTCTGTTAGCAGATTAAGCGGCTCTGGCCTAAGCCTGACTCTGTACTAACCCAGTGCCTGGGCCATTTGCCCCAGTGTTACTACATCAGGGCAGTTCTCTCGGGGACGATTTCCTTAAGGCAGTGTCACCCCAAGCCCTGAGCCTTGTTTAATGCTGGACAGTGAGAGGGCCACCCTGACACCTTGGACTCTTGGACCCCTTTATTCCATCTAAATTAACACAACAGGCAGTTAAAGTGCGACACATCAGAGCGCCCTACAGTTCACACCCACGTGGTCTGGACTGCCATGTAGACAAGTCCTAAATTAGAGCAATCAAGGCAGAGAGCAGCCCCCCTTGCTATCTGGCACTGGCTCCCTCAGAAGAACTGGAATCACAAAACTAACAAGGCAGGACAGCGTCCAAGTCCGAAGAGCAAAGGAAATGAATTGGACAGCCGTCTGTCTTGGATGCCGAGGATCAGAGGGGTAGCCGTGTTAGTCTGTATCCACAAAAACAACGAGGAGTCCGGACTATCAGGGTTGTTTGGGCATACGCACGCCCACGCCCTGCTCGTTTCCGGAGAGCTGGTTGAATGCTGCCTGACCTGTCAAAGGGGCCGAGACTGAGCTGGACTGTGCCAAACAGCGCCTGGCACACTGTGCTCCAGAAAGGGGAGCTATGCATCAGGGCTGACTGGTATAGTGAAGAACTGAGCATTACCCCAAACCTGGCCATGCAGGAAAGAAATCACACCGACGTGAGCTGGGCTGCTGAAATCCTTCGCGCGAAGGGCCCGTTCCAGCACCGCTCCGTTCAGAGGGACTCTTGCGGTCGAGTCGAACAGGACTTTGATCCAGCTCTAAGAAGTGAGATGGCAACAGGAGCTAGGCAGTGAGGTGCTGCCAATATTTTAGCAAGACGGCCCCCGCCCCCCATTCTGTGCTAACCCCATGTCCCGGGGCACATGTGCAGCAGTGGAGGGATGGGGGCGTTAGGAATTTGTGCCCTACGTCAGCAAAGCAATTCATGACGTGCTTAACTTTAAGCATGTGCTGAAGTCCCGTTCAGGTGCAGGGACTCCATGCAGCTGACCCCGGCCTCATGTGCATCCCCTAGGATCTGTGGAGCAAACCCCCCAGCCTATTCCATGGGAAAGGCACACCCTGTGGACTGATGTGGGGGGAGGGGAAGGGGATCTCAGTGGCTGTTTCCTCCCACAAAGGCCCCTCTAAGGGGTGTTTCCACAGGGGGAAGATCTCACTGGTTCGTTATTAAAGAAAAGCTGCACCTGCTTTCCTCAGCCTTTAACTCTCCCAGGTGGGTCCACTCACCAATCGCCCCCAGCCAAGCAGCCTTGCTCCAGTCGTCTCCCTCCCACTCAGTCACTGATTCTAGTTCACACCCCTGTTCCCTCCAGCAGCCGGAGCAGGGGTGCATGCTGGAGGGGGCGAGACCTGCAGTGCTAAAGCTCCGGGAGTTCCAGTCGAGAAACGAAAGCTGCAGCTGGCAGATGTGAAGGGGAGTCAGACTGTCAGATGCCCAGAAGCCCTGCTCAGGTAGGAAGCTGGTGTGTTTGATTCTGGGCAGTGACACACTGAAGGGGGAATAAAAGTCCATCCCCTGGACACTTTCCCCTCGCGTTCCTGGCAGTGTGTGACACTGCAGAGATTTCCTAGAGAGACCAAACTGGGGCTCCGAAAGCCTTTTACACGGATGCTAAAATCTCAGTTGACTCCCAAATGCTGCTGGCTTGGGGGGGCACACAGAACCCCCGAGATTAGGCGGCGTCATACGTTTTGGGGTCTAGGTATATTGTGCATTGGCAGGTGTAACTCTCGCCCCATTGGGAGGGCGGGATGCTCCAGCATGGACCAGGCTGCAGGGCATGGCTGCAGGCAGCCAGCTGGAGTGATGTGGGTGAATCTCGCTCTGTCCCTCCAAAACTGCAGTCCACCGGTTTTCACAAGTAGCCTTTTTCCCATAACACACTGATGTGAGTCTGAGCAGCCTCGGGGCTCTTTCATCCCAGAGACTTGTGTGCAGGGTGACCAAGGCTATCGGTGGTTGCCCACGGGTAGGCTAGGTACCAGCCCTGTTTTCTGCAGCTCAGTGTGTGCTATTTCACTGGTGAGCAATAGTCATCGACTTCCCATTAGGGTCCCTAGCAGCATGCTTGGGGGAGGCAGGAGCCTCAGAAGCGGGGACAGTGGGGGGTGTTGGGGGAGCCAGTGGGGACAGGGGTACTGGGGGAGCCAGGGGTGACTAGGCGTGGTGGGGGTTAGTCTAATATCATTCTGGGGTGTATTAGCAGGAGTGTCATAGGTAAGACCCAGGAGGTCATTGTCCTGCTGTCCTCAGCACTGGAGAGACACCAGCTGGAGAACTGTGTCCAGTTTTGGGTGCCACAGTTTAAGAAAGATGTGGACAAACTGGAGAGAATCCAGAGGAGAGCAACAAAAATGATCAAAGGTTTAGAAAACCCATGACCTGTGAAGGAAGGTTTTAAAAAACAGGATATATTTAGTCTTAAGAAAAGAAGATTGAGGGGGACCTGATAAGTCTTTAAATATGTTCACGACTGTTATAAAGAGGACAGTGAGTAATTGTTCTTCAGGTCTCCTGAAGGTAGGACAAGAAGTAATCGGCTTAATCTGCTGCAAGGAAGATTTAGGTTCGATATTAGGAAAAACTTTCTAGCTCTAAGGATAATTAAGAACCAGAAGAGGCTTCCAAGGGAGGTTGTGGAATCTCCATCGGTGGAGGTTTTTAAGAACACCTGTCATGGATGAACTAGGTTTACTTGGTCCTGCCTCAGCACCAGGGGCTGGACTAGATACCACTTGAGGTCCCTTCCAGCCCTATATCTCTATGATTCTAGGATTACCAATACCTCCCATAATAATGTCTTGACCCTCTTTTTATTGCAGCAGATGAGAGGTTCACCAAATAAACCAAAACAAAGAACCACCACAGGGAATGTGCTGAACAATTAGACCTACTCAAAATGGCCTCAGAGAGAACCAGTGAAACCATTATGGGAAGCTCTGAGAGGGGGAAAGCCTGCAAGAGTTAGAAGAAATCCAAAAAGTCGTCAGAGAAACCCGGCAAGAGAAATGGACCCGAAGGCTGCAGAATGTGAAAGGGGAAGCCACGCAACGGTGAATCCTTATAAATGTGGGGAATGTGGCAAAAGGTTCAGACTGAAACCACTTCTTCAAATTCACCAACTAATCCATGCCAGAGACAGGCCCATTCCTCATACGGCGAGTGGGAAAGGGTTCTGTAGGAAACCAAGTCTTGACGAACCCCGGGGAATGAATACAGGAGACCGTCTGTAAATGTACCGAGTGTGGGAAATGCGGCAAGCACTGAGCAATGCTGGAAGTCAGGCCCTAGGCAGTTAGTGTTAGGCAAGCAAAAACTGTGGCCTATAATTATTAATGCTCCAAATACAAAGCACTTCATAGGGCCTAGATCCCAGCAGGTCTGTTGTACTAGAAATACATGGCTAGCGGGCTGGCTGCCTTCAAAGTGAGTTGTGGTGCTCAAAACCCCTGACAATTTGGCTCAGTGTTTGAACTTCCCCAACTCCCATGTATTACATACGGAACGTGGAAAATATATTCCAGCGGGTGATGGGTTCGCTAACAGAAAACAGATAAGGAAGCCTCATGAGGCAGAGGGGAATCAGTTCTGACCAACCAGTCTGCTTTCAAGCTATGGCCAGAGGCTTTAGTATAACCATTTACCACAGAGTATTTCTCCCAGACACTCAACCCAGGAATTGCCATACCTGTTCAGACCAATGGTCCATCCACTTGTGTATCCTCTCTGCTACAACGGCCAGTGCCAGATACTTTGGAGAAGAGTGAGAGAAACCCTGTAATGGACAAGTATGTAAAAATGTGCCCATACTATGGAGGAAAATTTGTCCTAAACCCGTAATAGTTGGGTTATGCCCTGAAGCACAATCTTTTATCACCCTCATAAAAAAATCTGCCTTTAGATAGCTGTGGATGTTTGCTAATATACAGCCCTGTTTTGATTCTTAGCCTCTGTGATATCTTGGGCCAGTGAGTTCCACAGATTAATTACACGTTGTGCTTTTAAAACAAACAGTTTCCTTTATTCATTCATATTTCTGTAAATAACTCATCTGTAAATAAAACACAAGCACACTGCACTTTTTAAACATTCATTTTATATCCATAACAGCTAACGCAAAAGAACGAGAGGGTCCTACGGCTAAACTTGATTTAATTTAACGTAGAGTTTGACTAACATAGCATTGGTGTTGGGTCTGGTTTGGTTTTTATTTAAAGCATTTGCCTTTATCACATGCACAAAATAAATCATAATGATCCCTTGCCTGACATTCACACATGATTAGTTATGGTTTTTGCATTACTTATACTCCACCGGAACATTAAAAAGAAACCCAGGCCGAGGCACGGGGAGGAAAAAGTCCCTTTTAAAGCAGTAGCTGGTCAGTTTTATCTCCTGGATATATTTACAGTAAAATTCATTAACATCAATGACCAACATAGAAACAACCATTTGATTATTCACCGACATTTAAATATTAGAAATTAGGTGACGTTAGATACACACAGATATATTTAAAATACAATTCAATACATTTCTCAACACATAATCCTTTAAAAAGTGAAGAACCCCCCCAAATACACAAATAACAAATCATCCTTATTCCTGACTTGAGTTCGTATGATATTTATTTACATCCAGTTTTAAACCCAGAGATCAAAAGCTATGACCCTTCCCCCCTCCACCCAGCCTTCCCTTGGCTTTGTAAGCAGCAAGAAGATCCTCTCTCTACAAACAGTGCTTGGGCTGGGAATGGCCAGAGATTTGGAAAAAGCCCCCAAATTAAAGGAGCAGGCCCCAGCAGCAGCCATTTTGAATGTTCACATGCTTGCTGTAATGTCATATGTTCACTGCTGGTGTGACAATGCAAAATGGCTGACACACAATACAGTTGTAGTGGAGGGGCTTAACGGGGTTAGGACGAGAAGGAGATTAAACAGCTAATGGAAAGGCAGGGGGTCCGGGATAAAGCAATTTTCCATTATGCAAACTGGCTACGGCGTTGAATTCTGGGATGCAGCCGGTGCATTTGCAGTTCTGTTCACGTCTCTGTTTTGAGGGAGGATCAGGGGGTCCTGCCTTAAGATAAACTAGTACAGCTGCCAAAGAGCTTTCAGGTTACTAGATAATTACCACCAGATGTTCGGGGCCATTATCACGTGCAAAAACAGAGCCCAAGAGTTTCCAGACTGGACTGACACACACACTCCCATACCACGAGAAGGAAATGCCGCCCAATAGTTACATGCTTATACAGGACTGAGGGGCATTTCTGACCTCAGGGTCTGACTGATGACTTAGGAGGAGTCACTGCAGATTTATATTGGCATAACTGAGATCAGATGCTGGCCCTAAGTGTCTGCCTTAAACTTAGGAAAGCAAGTGTATAGAGGGTCCGTCCTAAAGGCTCCATCACCTCACTTCAGCCCTCTGCCACGGGTGGCATTAGAGTCAGACCTAGAAATGAAAAGGAGGACTTGTGGCACCTCATCGGATGCATTCAGTGAGCTGTAGCTCACGAAGCTTATGCTCAAATAAATTGGTTAGTCTCTAAGGTGCCACAAGTACTCCTTTTCATAGAATCATAGAATATCAGGGTTGGAAGGGACCTCAGGAGGTCATCTAGTCCAACCCCCTGCTCAAAGCAGGACCAATCCCCAATCAAATCAAATCTTTTTCTTTTTGCAAATACAGACTAACACGGCTGCTACTCTGAAACCTAGAAATGAATCTGTGCTCACAGAAATGTTGGCATAGCAAACAGTCTAGTACCAGAAATAAAGTCGGGGGAGGTAAGTAAAGCAATATTCCTACCTTGCACCCCTCAAACAGCCATGTAACAAGCATCATTTTGTCTGTTTGTTGTTATTAGTATTAATGATTCATAATAATAATGACTATTTTGCATTTTCTGCCTGTAAACACAGTGTGGACTCCCTGTTATTCAAAAATGTCATGTTTTGAAACATCCTTCCGCTTAGTAATTTCACTGAAGATTCCCTCTGTTTCCTGAAACCGCAGCGATTCAGGGCCAAATGATCTATGGCCAGAAACTGAGGCAGCTCTGTGGATTTCAGTGGAATTGACCCTCCCTGTCCCTCATAGACCTGAGCCAAGCACGGTAACATGGTACAAACCCTAATGACTCTACATGACATCTCTCCCCCAAGGTTAATATCCTCACCCCCATTTTACAGAGGAAGTAGTGGAGGTACAGAGTGGTTAAGTGACTTGCCCCAGGTATCACTGTCAGAGCCAGGGCTGGAACTCAGCTGTTTCTAGTGGCCTAATCCCTGGGCTGTGTCTCTCCCTATGTTACAGGACAGCTAGAGCATGAAAACGGCAAGAACTTAGCAAAATGTGAACAGCAGCGCGATGGGGGAACCCACCCTGTGTTGGTCTTTGACTCTGCAGAGACTGCATGGCCAGGTCTGCATAGAAAACTGGTGCTCATTGCTGCCCCCGATAGCTTCTCAACGCTCTAAGGACACAAGCGTCTTACCCCTGACTTCTGTTACATTGGGGACTAGTTTAAGAACATAAGAACGGCCACACTGGGTCAGACCAATGGTCCATCTAGCCCAGTATCCTGTCTTGTGACAGCGGCCAGTGCCAGATGCTTCAGAGGGAGTGAACTGAACAGGGCAATTTTTGAGTGATCCATCCCCTGCTGTTCAATCCCGGCTTCTGGCAGTCAGAGCTTTAGGGACACCCAGCGCATGGGGTTCCCCAAGAGCAGCAGTGGAAGCCCTGTCTCTGGAACCACTGAAGACTGGCCTGGCAAAGGCATGGAAAATATGGAACGGGGAACAGCTTTGTGTTGTCCGCTGGGATAAACATGATGTGATTTAACTAGGTCCTTCTGTCGCTGACTTTTTGGGTTCTAAATGGAGGAGGATCCCAGTAAAACGGGTGACGTCAATTGCATTTGGATATTACAGGTTCATATAGCTGGGAGCCAAGAGACATCTTGTCATCCTGTGTCCTAAGGGTGAGTGAAAAGGCCCTAACACTCTGCTAACCTCCTAGGGCAGGGATGGGCAAACTACGGCCCGCGGGCCGGATCCCTAACACTCTGCTAGCCTCCGAGGGGGTCTCCCACAGCAGCCTTGTAACAACAGGAGGCCGTTGATTAACATGCCTGCCTAGCAGGGGTAGGGGAGATGAACTGGCCGGACCAAGCGGGTCCTGTGCAGGTGGCACCCACACCAGGAAACGGTGGCTGTATATTGTCCTGGGGCTGGATGTCCCCCATTGGTAAGGACTGATGCCGAGCCTGTGCTGTGTTTGGGAGCAGCCCTTTGGCGACACGTTGGCTGCGAGAAGACTCCACAGAGAGGAACATGTGCAAGGAGAGATGCCGGGAACAGAAGGGGGCTGAGGTAGCTTTAGCTTGGTTGTTGAGGTAGCTTGTTGTGAGGTGAGCAAAAACTAAAGAAGTGCAGGGTGCCAGCAGAGTGGTTGTGAAACACGTGCTATGGTGCCCACACGGAGAGCCCAGCTGGAGGACCTAATGCATCTGCAGTGCACAGCCAGCCTCCCAGAGAGCAACAGGACTCAAAGACACATGCCCAGGAGAAAGAGCAGCACCCCAGTCTGGCTAATGTTTGGTAGCTCAGGCAGAGTGCGATGCAGGTAAACTATGACTGAGCCCTTCCTTGGGTGGGGTTTGCAGTGATGAGGGCTTTACAACTGCCAGAAGGGGAGAGAGAGGGAGAGAGGAGTTAGAGACGCCCAGCCTGTGTGCGTGGCTCGCTGCAACGGAGGAGGTAAAGGGCAGAGACAGATGGAAGGTATTGACACTGTGGGAGAGGAAAACTCTCTAGGAAACTTGACACCGGTTTGGTTCGGCAGTGGGGGTGCTGAGCTCACTGCTGATCCTGCTGACCAGGACTGTCTCATTGTTTCCCTGTGCTCCCCGCCTGTCTGTCTGCAGCTGTTTGTTTTCTCCTCTCTTAGAAGTAAGCTCATTGGGGCAGGGATGGCCTTTCTGATCTGTGTTGTACAGCGCCTAGCCCCTGGCCTAGGACCATGATTCTGCAGTACAAAGCAATAATCAGAGCAGCAGGACCGGACCATGCGTGTGCTCACACCAGTTTGCAGAGAGGCCCGTGCGGGTGCTCAGCCGAGCCGCGCTCTGGCTGCTGGGTAAGGTACGCTGCTTGGCTGAGTGTTGCCCACCTAGGAGCCTGTTGGTGTTTCCAGAGGAATGCAGGCCTGGCTGAACCGGAGCCGGCTCCGCCAGCCTCCGACCGCGTCGGCTGCTTCCCTCCTAGGCCCCGTGCCCTCCAAGCTGTGCGCATGTGCGTGCGCACACAGATCCCAAACCCCGCGCACACGGCGACACACCGCGCGCACAGCCATTTGCACAGAAGAAATTTTTTGCGCACACGGCCTGTCAAAAATTTAGAGGGAACATTGCTCCCAGCTCTCCCTGGGGCTCAGCAAGGCCCGGCCCGGCTGGCTGCACGGCAGGGCCCTCTCCGCCAGGTGAGTCCACTGGTGAGTGGCCAGGTTGGTCGGCTGGTGGAGGCCCTTGCCGCACTTGAGGCAGCGGTAGGGGCGCTCCCCGTGCCCGGTGTGGGTGCGCTGGTGGCGGATGAATCCCTTCTGGCCCTGGGCGCTCCGGTAGGGGCGCTCGCCGGAGCGGGTGCGCAGGTGCGGCACCAGGTTGGAGCGCAGGATGAAGGTCCTCTCGCACGTGGTGCGGCGGTACGGCTTCTCCCCGGTGTGCGTGCGCCGCTTGACGAAGCTCTTCCCGCCCTGGGCGCAGGCGTGGGGCTCCTCGCCCGTGCGCGTGCCCTGGTGCGCAAGGAGACGGGAGCGGTGGCTGAAGCGCTGCTGGCAGGCCGGGCACGGGTAGGGGCGCTGGCCCGTGTGGCTGCGGCAGGGCACCACGAAGGCCGAGCGCTTGCCGAAGGTCTTGCCGCAGTCCAGGCACTTGAAGGGCCTGTCACCCGAGTGCGTCCGCAGGTGCTCGGCGAGCCTGGGCCGCGGGGCGAAGCTCTTCACGCAGTGCGGGCGCTGCAATGACCTCGCCTCCTGCTCACCGCCCGGGCGGTGCTGTGGGGCCACGCTGCCCTGGCCCCTGGGGCGCAGGCGCGGCTGCTCCTCTGCCTGGTTCGGCTGCAGCCCGGAGGTGTCTTCGCGCCCGTCGTGCATTGCTCCAGAGCCAGCTCCCCAGTGGCCCAGTAACCCAGGCTGCCCCCGTGGTCCAAACTCACTGCAGCTGCTCCAGCCCCCCTGGACACGTGCATCACAGCTGGGGAGAGAAGGGGCTTCTCTAGGCTGCTCAGCAACCCGGTCGATGGCGTCCGCTTCTTGGTCAGGGCCTAGCAAGCCGTCTCCTGAAAGGTTCAAATACAGCCTGGTGCCACTGACTCGCTGAAACAGCCCAGCCCCCGCCCCTCACTGCTCAGTCCGCGCAGTGCAAATGGCCCTGTTGGGGGTGCTGTCCTGGCCACTCACCTCCTGGGGCTGGAGGGCGCTTGGGCAGCGGGGGCAGGTCAATCACTCGGGGACGTCTCTCTCTGTCTTACACGTTCATGGGTAACCACAGTGTTGGGGTGGTTGTGGGCGTGGCCAGTCCTTTGGTACTAGTTTGTGTGTCACGGCATTGGGTCTCAGAGCACTGTACCGCTCACCATGTCCCACTACAATTCAAGCCCTGGGCGTCCTAGGGGGAACAGCGGGAACATGGTTCCGCTCCACCAGGATTTTGTCTGAGATGCTGGGTACAGATTTTATAGTAGCCCAGGGGTGGCCAAACTTACTGACCCTCCGAGCTGCATACGACAATCTTCAGAAGTTTGAGAGACGCGGTGCACCTGCTGGGGCTCGGGATTTCAGCCCTGCTCCTGCTGAAGCCCCGAGCCCCAGCAGACATACCTCCCCGGGGCTGAATCCCTGAGACCCCCCCCCCCCACCCGTGGGGCACAAGCCAGGGGCGATGCATGGGGGGCACGTGGAGGCACGTACCCCCCAGATATTTGCCAGGGTTTGCTGGCCCTGCTTGGTCACATGGTGAGACCTGCACAGCAGCTGCTGGAGCCGGCACGTGGAGCTGCAGCTGTGGGGAAAGGCAGCAGAAACCAGCTGGGAGCTGCAAGGAAAGCTGCAGTTTTTGTGGCTGACGCTCCCCACAGAGCTAAAGCAGAGGCCCCTCCCTGCAGCTCCCAGCTGTTTGCCATTGCCTCTCCACGGGGAGCTAACACCCCCCTGAGGAGAAGAGAAGGGGCATGCCTGGTGCGGCATGACTCAAGCTATTGGGGGGGCGAACCTTTAAATTGTGCCCCCCCTCAGCAGGCACCAGTCATCTCTGGCAGAAGACCCTAGCCCTACCACTCCACCGCAGGACAGAAGCCCTGAGCTCTCCTCTCAGCCCCCGTCTGGTAGGCAGAGAGTGGGAGAGGCCTGGGGGGCTCTGTGAGCCTCACTTTAATGGTAAAAGAGCTGCAGTTTGGCCACCCCGACGTAGCCTGTGCAAAACCTTCAGGAGAAGAGAAACAGACCGCACGTCAGATTGGCCCACAGAACCTTGTGAGCCATACACTTACCCCCAAAGTGGGTCTCAGGTGCAGGGTCCTTGGGATACTGGACACAGGCCTCTCCTCCTTGCTCCATCAGGGACACGACGCCAGGCCTGGGGATCTGGAATCCTTCCCGAGAAAGACGATGACAAGCTTTAGAGTTCAGATTGAGGAGTCTCTGAGAAACTCAGCAGAGCTTTTCTCCGAGACCAGGAGGGCTAGAAACTTACTTTTTCTTTTAAGGAAAGCTGAGACTCTCATGTAATCACCTGATTCCAGGAGTTGGGGCTTTAAGAAGAACAGCAAATATCACAATATGAATGATAATATCACGCGAGTTGGTGACGCCGGCTCTTTCTTGAGACACCCTTCTTCCACAAAGCCTTCCACACAGTCTAACCACTTATGCCCCACAGTGGGAGTTTAATTGGGGGACATTTCGTTAAGCTATCAATATATTTTTTTATTTCCTTGAATGTCACTGGGAGGAACGTGAGAAGGAAAGTGTGTAATTCTACACGTGCATTGTAACAGACCCAGGGCTCTCTGGGACTTCACTGTTCTAACTAGTTTGCTTGTCACAGCCAGCTGGAATCTGGGGGTGAGATGGTGCTATGACATGGCTCCCCTTGCTCCGAAAGCACAATCTTCTACTACCTGAGCTAAAGGACAATCTTATTTAGCTGTTAGCAGTATGGGGCCTAGGACACACAGTTGGCCAGTTCTAATCTCATCCACTAGCGGGCAGTGTGCACCTCTGCACCCCAGCCAGTTCATTACAGTGTAACACAAAACACTGGCAAATCCTGTCCAAAGTAACGCAGGAGGGAGGAACCGGGTACAGGGAAGGCAGATGAGTGCCTTACCTAGAGAAAGCACAGTCTCCAGGTTCTCCTTCATCACCTCCTTGTAAAGCTCCCTCTGCCACTCTGCCAAAATCTCCCACTCCTCCTCAGAGAAATAGACGGCAACGTCGTCAAACGTCACTGGGACCTGAAACAGCAATGAGTGCATGTTTGGTGTGATTAGTCTCATTTATAGAACAGCAGCACCCACCCGCGCATGGGCCCACACTGGGCCAGGGGCTAAACAAACACATGGGGAGACACAGTCCCGTCCCCAGGAGTGCACAATCCAATTTTAAGACAAGATACGGTTCAGTGGACAGAGGGCTGGGCTGGGATACAGGAGAACTGGGTTGTGTTCCTGGGTCTTCTGCTGACTTGCTGGGCGATTTGTGCAAGTCCCTTCCACTCTCTGTGCCTCTGTTTCCCCTTCCATCCATGGCCTGTGTTGTCTATGAGACTACGTCCCTTGGGGAAGGGTCAGTCTCTTTCAGCTGGGGCCTCTCGGTGCTCTGAAGGACTGTACTATCAACAGCCGGCGCGAGGCGTGATTGGCCCCGACGGGGGGAGAAGAGGGAGATGGCAGCAGGACGCTGGGCACGTCTCCATGAGTCAGACTGAAATCAGAGCTGCTTTTTTTAACCGCTGCCTTTGTCTGTTGGCATGTTTTAAAACCTCAGCTGTTGCCGGTTTCTGGATTTTTTTTTCAGTTCCCCTCTAGTTCAGTCCGGTGGCTCGTGGGGCAACGAACCATCCAGGGGCCTTTCCAACTTGCCAAACAGATAACTGACAGTGGTGACTAAGGCAACTTTCCAGGGCATTTCACTCAAAAGTCCGGACCTGTGGCTGGGGCAGGAAGTAAGAAGAATCTTGTCTCCTGCTGAAGCTGCCGGGGGAATTCAGGGAGGCAGGACAGAATGATCAGAGCTGGAATTTGGCCAGGATGCCGGCCAAGGGCCCATGGCCCCATTACTTTTCAAAGTGGGAGGGCCTTTTTACCAGCCCTATGGGTGAGCAATGCAGGGGGCAGAGAGGAGTGAGCAGGGGTGGGGCCTTGGGTGGCTCTTATCACTGCCCAGCTCTGGCTTCTCTCCTGGCCAGAGGGCAGGGCCTCAGGGGGAAGAGGAGGAGTAGGGGGCAGGGCCTAGAGGGGAAAAGCAGGAGCAGGGGCGGGGCCATGGAGGGGGGCGGGGCTCCTGCACGTGTCCCACTTTTGCCTCGTGAAAAGATGGCCACCTGACCAGCTCGGGCAGTGCCAAATGCTGGGTTTGCCGCTATGGAAGCCACGTCAGACCCTTCTGCCCCCCTTAGCCCTCTCACTGCAAGCGGGTGGGAGCGGGTGCAGAGCAGAGCAGAGCCTCTGTCTAGACACAGTCCCAGCACCGCACTGGACTTTTCACACACCACCATTGCTAGCTCCCTGTCAGAGGCCCTCTGGGTATCTCCCCCCGCCATTGTGGAAGAGGAGCTTGGAAAGTTTATCATCTATGATGGAGACAGGCAAAACACTGGGTCAGATCCACCCCTGGGACAGCTCCAGTGAAGTGAATGGGATTAGAACAGGAATCCTTCTGGCCCTGCCTATTCACTCCATGCCTAATAATAGGTCCCGGTTGGCCATTAACTAGATCGCATTCAACAAGCTTCCTTCCGTCTTGTCTCCTTACCAGTCTCTTACCCTGATTTTTCTACATACCCAAGTTGCTACAGGGAAAGTGTTGGACTTGGGTCTGGAGGTCACCATCTGAGTGTGCGGGATGATAATAACCCTTGAGGATCCCTTCCCTATTAGAAACCTCGCTTTAGAAAGGATGGAGAGAGAGGGCAACAGATTTACAATGGACATAAAGACAGCATTTTTTAAAAAAATGCAACATCTAATTAATCTGTGGAACTCATTGGCACAGGATATTCTTGAGGCCAAGAACTGAATAAGGTTCAGAACTGGTGAGAAAGTACAGGTGAAATTCACCCCCTGTAGGGACCAGCACAAAGACCAGTTACATCCCATTTCAGCCCTACAAGATCTAGGCACCATTCAAGTTCCACTTGTGCTGATCCCTTGCACAGGGTGAATTTCACCCTATCCAGATAACTGAGCTCTGCCCAGTCATGTACAATAAGAAACAATTTTGCATTGTCATGGATGGACTCAATTACATAACAGAATATTAAAAACATAAGAAAGGCTGTACTGGGTCAGACCAATGGTCCATCTAGCCACAGGCACCGACTTTCCAAAGTGCTGGGGGTGCTCAACCTCCGGCTCTGCCCCGGCCCCACCCCCACTCCACCCTTTCCCCCAAGGCCCCACCCCTGCACCACCTCTTCCTGCCCCTGCTCCACCCTGCCCTGCCTCTTCCTGCCCAGTTCCGCCCTCTCCCCGGAGCGCACCGCATCCTCGCTCCTCCCCTCACCCCCCCCAGTCTCCTGCACGCTGTGAAACAGCTGATCATGGCGTGCAGGAGGCTGGGTGAGGAGGCGCTGATCAGTGGGGCTTGCCAGTGGGTGGGAGGCGCTGGGGGTGGGGTGGGAGTGAGCTGATGGGGGGCTGCCGGTGGGTGCTCAGCATCCACCATTTTTTCCCCATGGAGTCGGCGCCTATGTGTCTAGCCCAGTATCCTTTCTCTGACAGTGGCCACTGCCAGATGCTTCTGGCAGTTGGAGGTTTAGGGACACCCAGATCATGGGGTTACATCCTTGACCATCTTGGCTAATAGCTGTTGATGGACCTGTCTGCCATGAACTTATCTAACTCTTTTTTTTAACCCAGTTATACTTTTGGCCTTCACAATATTCCATGGCAATGAGTTCCACAGGTTAATTGTGGCTTGTCTGAAGAAGAACGCCCTTTGGTTTGGTTTAAACCTGATGCCCATTAATTTCATTGGGTGACCCTGGTTCTTGTGTTGTGTGAAGGGGGAAATGTTCGCTTTCTCCACCCCAGTCCTGGTTTTTTCGACCTCTCTCATATTCCCCCCCTCACGCACCTCTATTTTCAGCTGAACAGTCCCACCCTTTTTCATCTCTCCTCCCGCGTCTAATGTTTACGAGGCCACGGACAGCGCAGTTTGTGATCTACCTTAACGAGAACGTGCCCTGTCCCTATTGCACGTAAAGCCCCACTCATGGCTTCAAGGCACTTTCCCAGAGCCAGAACACACCGAAGCTGTTTCTACCAGCCTGGGAGGAACGGGGAACGGAAGGGCGTGGAACTGTGGAGCAATGTGCATACCTGTCGTTCCACGGCAAGTGATCAATAGAGAGAGAAGGCAGGGATGAACATTTGAAGCCAGTGGACAGGTGGGTCAGAAAAGCCTGCCCTTGGCTCCCCACCTAAGGTAAAGCCTAGGGCCAGAACAGCTCTGTAGAAGCCAGTCAGGTCCCTGGGGTATAAGGCAACGGGGCTGATCCTGAGAAGTGCACCTTTCCCCCTGGATGGTGCTGAGCACTCTCCGCTCTCTGTGCAGCTAGTGGGAGTTGAGGGAGGCTCCGTGCCCGGCAGAATCGACCCCCATAATAGGACAAAGACAGGGAAAGGCACAGCTGATGCTAGGGATTTATAGACAGAGCTGCCTGAGCTACCCGGTCCTTTCCTTTGTCTCCTGTTGCTGGGCTGGAGATTTGTGTTTAACACACAGGCAAAGGGAACACAAGAGTCTTGTCTCTCAGGCTGTCTGGATGGGAGAGAGCGAGAGAGCGAGAGCGAGAGCGAGAGAGAGAGAGTGTGTGTGTGTGTGTGTGTGTGTGTGTTAACCCTTGCGATGCTGGGGGGTTCAGAGGAATGGTTCCTGCTCATGCGGCCAGGTCTCGATTCCCCACCCCCCCTGCCCAGCATGGAAATTAAACACCAGGGAATAATCGGCCATGACTCCCAGAGCCCTGGCCTCAGGCACTTTCAAATCAGATACCTACTGACATGTCAGACATTGCTTAATTTACCCCCGTCAGGGCCTAGCACCAGCCTTGGTCTGTGATGTGCTGGGGCCACGACTGACGGGCACCTCCCAATGTCTGAAAGCTGCCAAGAGAGGCAGACGGGGCATGTCTTTTTGCTCCATTGGACTAGGCGATCTGGGGGGAGGTGGGGGGGACAATGATAAACATATTGGTGACTTGGGGACTGTTCTCCTCAATCAGGGGTGAGGCCTGGGTGAGCTTGGGGTGTCCGGTTTAGATGGCTGGGAACGGCCACAGGGAACCCCGGGCACTGATCCTGCCCAACAGGGGACAAGTAACCGCAAGCTGCTTGGGTCTGACCGCACACCCAACCCTTACCTTGCGAGAGAGCCCTTCAGACATGTCGGCAGGTGACGCGAGGTGTCCGGGGCTGGGAGCCGGTCAGCAGCCGTCACCCTGATCTGTCCACCTCGCAGGGATCCATCGCTCACGTTTTCATGTGCCTGCAAAAGCAAGTTCCCAATCAGCCGGTGCAGGCCGCCCCCTGCCCCGCTCCACAAGCTGATGGATACAGGGCTGGGGAAGATTAGCTGCCACAGCGCATAGCAAGGGCAGGGGATATGGGGAGGGAGTGGCCCTCAGAGCCAGTGAGGGGGTCAAGCCGGGGCACCCCAAACAGGGCTCCAGAGGGTCACTGCTTTGGCTGATCAAATCCCCCTTTGCCGAGATGGTCCTCAAATCAGAGGGGCATCTCCCTACATCAGAGCCATCTCCATTTGTAACAGCCTGAGAGGAAGGGGCCGTGTGGGCTGCTGCTAGAGGGGGACGCTGGGAGATGTAGTTCTGCCCAGGTCTTGCTGTGGGATGCCGGCGGCATGTGCCAGCCACAGTCCCCGGCACAGACCCTCCCCAGCTTCCTAGGGGGAGAGGGGATAAATAACATCTCCCAGCAGGGCCTGGGCTGAGCGCCGGACACTGGATAGGGGAGGGAAGCCACAGAGGCACCTGTTCCTGTCCCACTCGCCCCTCTGCCGGAGCGGGCCATGGGGCCAGCGCTGAGCTGGCGGCTTGGGGCACATCTGAGTGTGTGGGAATCGCTCAGATGAGACTTAAATGCTAGATCCCATCTCCCCGGTGTGGACATTAACGAGCCTGGGGATAAGACCAGGGATTTGCCCTGATCTCCTGAGCTCATATTTCAACCCCACCTCCACAGGGTGCAATGCACTGTGAAATTCACTATTGTGCAGAGGCCTCCAGTTGTGGGCCTAGAAGTGTTGCCAAATCACAGACATTTCCTGCCTCAGCTCCCTGGTGCTCTGAGACCTCAGCACTACGAGGAACCCTTCAAGTGCCTCAGTTTCCCCATCTATAAAACAGGGCCAATGATGCTTACCCACCTTGTAATATGCTTTGGGACCTACCAATGATAAAAGACCAGTGT
Source organism: Chelonia mydas (assembly GCF_015237465.2). Classification (NCBI taxonomy): domain Eukaryota; kingdom Metazoa; phylum Chordata; order Testudines; family Cheloniidae; genus Chelonia; species Chelonia mydas. The sequence continues at coordinate 259,629,474 of NC_057850.1, forward strand.
CTCCAAACACAGTCAGGCACCTGGATACATTTACAGGCAGCTTGTCTGAGAGCGGTCTGATTTCCAGAGGGACCAAACCCATTCTCAGTGAGAGTGCTGGGTGCTTTGCTCCGCAGAAAGCCCGACCGATTGTATTTAGAAGCTTAAATATGTATTTAGGTGTCTAAGATGTTGGTACACAGGTTTGAAAATATTGGCACAAGACTTTACTATCGCTGTTTTTCATATCTTAACCATCAGCCCCCGTGACCTGGCTTTCTGGTGTTCTTCTCTTCACTGACCTGACGTGTGAATAACTTCTTGTGGTGATGAACCCAACACCCGATGCCCAAGCCCTAAGACAGGCCCATTTCCTCATTGCCTGGCGTTCTGGCCCCATTGAAGTCAGTGGAGGTTTTGTCACTGGTGTCACTGAGGCCACAGTTCCAGTCAGGGCTCTGAAGCTGCTGACCAAGAGTAACGGGAAAAGTCACCTGCCAAAACGCTCTTCAAATTCCAGGGAAGGAGCCTGGCGCTGCCTGGGATTTTTTACCCCTTTGACGTGTTGGCCTATCAGGCAGCCAGATCCGACCAGATCGTTTCATAGTCTGGGCTCAGCTAGTGGAATAATTTGCATCTGTGTATGATTTTGGGTGAAGTTTTCGAGCCCAACCCTGAAGGCCTGGGTGTGGCCAAACTCTCACTGAAGGCAGTGGCGATTTTGCCTGAACCAGGATTTGGCCCTTTGAGATTATGGACTTGATACTTTTCCTCCAGCGAAGCCCACTGGGGTTTCACAGCTGACTCCACCACCAGCAGGTTCTGATACGGCCGCGTGAGAAAGTTGTAAGGGAGACGCTGATATTGCACTGGGTGCGAGCAGACTCCATCCCCCCGCCAAGCCTGCGCCCTGCTCAGCCCTTGGGCATCATCAGCATAAGTAGCTGGGGAGGCTTGTGCTGGGAGCAGAGTCCCTGCATGCAAGGGCAGGTGCCATGTTCTCATTGCGTCCGCACAGGTCGGCCCCGTGTCAAAGGGTGGCCTAGATCCCACTCCAGCTTAGGCTCCCTCTGGCCACCAGAGGCTTGGTCAGCAGGAAAACTTCCTGGAGATGCTGCTGCTCCCTTCCCACTTCCTCTAGGCCTGGGCTTGAAGCCTTAAAGCCGGCCACTCCCCACATTGGGCCCACTACGTGGGGAGGAGCGGGGTCCTCGCCCAGGCCCCAGTTCTCCAGCCCTGTTTGTGGTCGTGTTGTGGTATGAAAAGAAGCGACTGTAAGCCATTGTTTCACTTCCCAGGCAAGTTAGAGCAGCCCTTAGGGCTGCTCCGCCTGCAGCAGCCCTCTATGGGCCATTTGTCAGTCACGAATAGCCAGAGCACCAGGCATTCCTGGTCATATTCCCTCCCTGTCCTGGACACGTTCCCTTGCTAGGGACTGTCTTAGAGCCCTTTCAGCCACTCAGTGCTGGCCAGGGTACCCTCTTATGCTGGACTTAGCTCCCTGGGGCCAGTTCTATTCAGTTTGTGGCTCCTTTCTGCTGCCAAAATGGCACAAGGGGTGTGAAGCAGACCAGAGAATCAGATCCTTGGAACAAATGTTCACGGAAGCCAAATGGGCCAGCCTGCAATCTCAGTTATGCTGGTTTAAACCGGGGGTGACCCCACTGGTGTCTACAGGGCATTTCTATAGAATTCCTCGCTACGGCAACCACCACTGCAGCGGAATTATTCCAGATGTGGACCCTGAGCTCACACTCTGGCCTCAGTTTTCACTCAGTCTCACTCCCCCTGGGAATTTTCCCGCACAGCAGAACCTGGAGTTTACAAACACCAACCTGCTGAACGAGCGGTTACACCAACAGAAAAAAAGAAATAAGCCGCCTAAAGGTAAAGTGATGTCAATGGCGAACATGTCACGATCCTTTCCCATTCCGACGTCTTCAGGCCACTGGAGACCTCCTTGCAGTGATTTGAAGGACAAGAAGAAAGTGACACAATAGACCATACTGCAACGTATGCATCAGCCCAGCTGTAGTTCTGAGATGTTCAATTTTATGAACTCCTCAACCCCGAATTAGTTTGTCAGAGAGGAGTTCTTTTGTTTGAGATCTGAGTAACACCTCCTGGATTTGTCCCACTGCTTCGCTGCGGCAGGGGAAGCTCAAGGAATGGGGCCTTGAGATGTTTGTGAGTTTTCCAACCACGTTATTGTACCAAGGTCATTTTGATGGGTGCAGGAAACAAAGCATGGCTCTGTTTTCAAACATCCCCACCAGACTTGGGGCGCTTGCAGTGTCAGAGTTTCATTTTACACCATCCTTATACAAACACAAGCCCAGATTCTGCTGTCAGTTGTCATAAACCTGCAGGAACTCCACTTGATTACATGCAGTTACCCCAGCCTGAAACAAGAGGGAGGGCAGTAAACCACACAAAGAATTTGTATCTGGCCACAGAGGAGGGGGAAAGGAAACAGTCACTGCTAAGGTGCAGTTAAGGATCCACAACAATGTTAAATTTCCCAGGTGTTTAATCCCATAGGCAGTTCAAAAAGAGACCCAGTTGTAACTATGTACGTATTCCTTAAAATGGGGGAAAGAAATGCAAATAATTAAATGCATCTGCACATGCATCCTCTCCTCCCAAAGTTAAAATCTAAGGTTGTCCCATGCCGTCCGAGTCTGTGATCAAAGGTCGTTGTTAACCCATGGGGGATTCTTTTATCATTTCAGTCTAATGTTTCCACTTCTTCAGCACTTGCTGTTAGTTTGAAGCTCTCTTGTGGGCAGAGAAACCGCAGTTCAGCTGTCACCCTGAGAGGCTGGTGCCTGCTTTTCCTGTATGATCTTGATGGGCAGCACCATTGGTGCACCCTAGGTCCGCCTGAGTAGCAGTGACCGTTTAATGGGGATTTCTCCAAGTATAAAATTCACATCCATTCCCAGACCGGCCTGAAAACTGGTGTTGTCAGACATCACCAGTGTGGTGCTAAAACTATCCAGGATTACCAACAAAAATCTTTCCCCTAGGAGTAGTAGGCAAGGGTCCCACAAAATCACCCTGTAAACATTGAAGGGGGCCTTTTAATGCTTGATGCATTAACTCTCCACGTCTTTTTCTTCTAGCAGTGTCTTGCTTAGCGCACGTTAAACAGCTATGAATATGCAGATTTAAATCCTCTTTCATTCCAGGCCACCATCCCAGTTTTTAAAATTTTTCTAATGCCTCTTCCTGTTTTGGGTGGCCTCCCACAGTTGAACCATGGACCCACCCTAAAAGGAGGTACTGGATCTGCTGAGGGATTACCAGGACCCATTCCTTTTCTGGTTTTGCCAGAATTCGGTCTCCCTCCTTTCTCAATGGGGCACCCTGCCACTGCTACTATCCATTGCTGTATTAAGTCATCTTTTGCCTGCAGGTCCTGTAAAAACTGTAGCTCTTTCTGGTTTCAGAGTAACAGCCGTGTTAGTCTGTATTTGCAAAAAGAAAAGGAGGACTTGTGGCACCTTAGAGACTAACCAATTTATTTGAGCATGAGCTTTCGTGAGCTACAGCTCACTTCATCGGATGTAGCTCACGAAAGCTTATGCTCAGATAAATTGGTTAGTCTCTAAGGTGCCACAAGTACTCCTTTTCTTTCTGGTTGTTTTCTTCCCTTTCTTGTTCTTGTTTTGCCTGAGCCCGGGTGATTACTGCAATGGATGTGGGCTCCCACAGCGTTTCAGTGAGGGGTGCTTCCTTAGCCACTTTATCTGCTTGTTCATTTCCCTTTTTCAATGGACTTGTTCTCTTATGGGCTTTTATTTTAACCGTCCGGATCCTCTGATACTGCCCTGCCAATTTCTCTATTTGCTGCCATAAGGTCTTGTGTTTAATTTTGGATCTGTCAGTTCCTGTAAAACCTACACTACTCCACCATGGTAGGTAGATGGTGGTTCCCTGGAAACATAATCTGAATCAGTTCCTATTATTAGCTCTGTTTGCTTGTTCTTCATTCTAGCTAAAACTTCTAAGACCACTGACACTTCTGCAGACTGTGTTCCCCCTTTGCTCAATTTGTATTGGAAGAAGTTAACTCTTTGCAGGTTTCCAGTTAAACAAATCCCTGCAAAACCAGTGACTCGTTTTCCTTCAGAGTAATATGAGCTACCGTCCACAAACCAAATGGTTTTTCCAATCACCTGTTCAGCTGGGGTTGCTTTAAAGACAGGGTGTGCTTTGGATTCCCGTTGGGGGTGGGAGGGGGTTCACAAACATGCTCTCGATCGCTTATAGTCAATCCCCATACAGATATTTCAGGTTCTTTTAATGGGACTAATCGAACATTCTCGGACATGAGAGCAAAGACCCATTGAATGGCCTTATCTCCTCTCACACGTCCTTTAGACAGGTTTTCCTAACTGAGTAATTTTCCCAGCTCATGGTGACTCTTTATAATCACCTTGCTCGCTCTGATAATTGCCTGAGCTTTTTGTAGTTTCCAGTAGGCAGCGAGCGCAGTTTGCTCACACATTTCCAGTTTGCTTTCTGGACCTGTTAATGCTCTGCTATAATAAGCAGTGGGTCTCTCCCCAGCATCAGTGTCCTGTGTAAGCACACTAACAATACCGAAATTCTTAACACTAGGGTACAGTACAAAGGGGAATTCGTTGTTAGGGGCGACCAAGGTAGGTGCCTCCATTAACCCTTTTTTCAAGCTCTCCCATGCATTAGTTACCTCCTCTGTCCAGGTGCACTGTGGTCTTTTAAGTACCTCGTACAAGGGACCTGCCTTCTCTCCGTACCCAACCATAAACTCTCTGCAGAAGTTAGTGAACCCCCAAAAAGATTGCAAAGATTTAGTATCTACTGGCATAGGGAGGTTAACAACGCACTTTACCCTTTCCTTATCCACAGACCTTCCCCCCTGCACTGAGTCGAATTCCAAGATATTGCACTTCTCTCTCTTTAATCTGGGATTTAGAGGGGTTAAGTTTCAAGTCCTATGCTTGGCAGCAAGTCAGTAACTGCCACATTAACACTTTGTGTTCCTGCTCTGTTTCACTGACGATTAAAATGTCATCTACACCCTGGACTATCCTTCCCGTGTGTAACAGCCCCTCCTTCTCTCTCATATTTCTCACTACAGTATGAAATATTGTGGGTGCGTCACAGTACCCCATAGGCAAAACATTCCAGCAACATTGCATCCCCTGGAATACAAAATATGTTCTGTATTGAGACTCTGGGTTTAAAGGTAAACTCCAAAAGCTGTTTGCCACGTCGAGTACTGAGAACCACTTCACGTCAGGGGTTACCACCTCCAACAATTCTGAGTAAGCAGCCATTCCTGGGGGCTCCCTGCTTGGCAGTTCTGTTTAACCCCCGATAGTCAATAGTTAATCTGCATGTGCCAGCAGGGCTTTGACTGGCCAGATTGGTGCCGCATTAGGGCTGAACACCTTCGAATTAATTTTCATTTTTCCAATTCTTCTATAACTTGCCATAAAGATTCTTTTGCTTTCTGAGGTATTGGGTATTGTTTGATGAATGGGGGTTGTCTCCTTCTACTGTAACGGCGGTTTGTATTTTTCCTGTATCTAGGGAGTTCACTGCCCGGACGGTTTGAATCGCAGCCCACCAACCTTCCCAGCCTTCTGGTGCAGGAGGTGGCTGTTTGGGCTTTATTGCTTTCGCCGTCTGAGTAGCAAGTCCCATAGGGATCAGGTGAGCGTTATTTGTTTCTCCCGTTACAGTGAGAGTTTGTCTGATACACATGTTTGGGACGTTCAGAATTAATCCCAATCGTTTGATGGTTTCTGCCCCAATTAGATTGTCTCTCCCTGCAGTAGCACACTTCTCCTGAAGGGTACGTACACCAAGCCGGAGAGGGAGTGTTTTAACATCATATAGATTCATAGAGCCATAGATATGAAGGTCAGAAGGGACCATTATGATCATCTAGTCTGACCTCCTGCGCAAGGCAGGCCACAGAATCTCACCCACCCACTCCTGTGAAAAACCTCTCACCTATGTCTGAGCTATTGAAATCCTCAAATCATGGTTTAAAGACTTCAAGGTGCAGAGAATCCTCCAGCAAGTGACCCATGCCCCGTATGTTTGCTTAGTTCCTGATATGCCCTGGATCTGTACGGAATCCACTACTGGATACACATTAAATGGATCTTTTACTATAGGCACTCCAGCCCCTACGCCCAATAGAAAATCTGCAAGCCCATCCCTGACTCGGGCGCTTCAGTGTGGGGGTCCCCAAACAACTCTTGCCATGGGGGGCTGGAAAACACAGTCTGAGTTGCAGGAAGCACTGTCCTGTGGTAGTGAATGACGAGCAATTGGATCACTCCGTCCAGACACCAAGACAGTTGCCTTAGCCACCTTCATCGCTGCCTTTTCTTCCCCCTTTTGAGACCCCTTGCCAACCAGACATGCCTGTAGCTGCGCCCACAGCTTCTCATTCTCCCCTTTAAGATCTGGAGTCTCCTGTTTCAAAGTTTCAGGCGACACCCATTCACTCTCTCTGTTTACTCCTCTACCTCTGTTCATTCCACGACGACGTCTCCTACCCCGGCCACGGCCACAGGGAGAGTGTGCAGGACCCCCGGTTTTCCAATGTCCTGTGTTCGCAGCTCATTGACAGGAGTTCCTTCCTGCTATTTAACCGCAGGCTCCACTTTTCCAGTCCATTCATTCCAAGGTACGTCCCTGCCTCCATTCTCGCACCAAGCATTCATCCATTCGGTCACCCCAGAAAGCAGCGCCTCCAAAACAGGTTGCTTCAAATCCTCGAGATCAGTATCCCCCACTGTTAACCTAACATACGTTTGTCTTCTGTCAGCCATCTTGGCCGGAGCCTCTCCTGCCATTCCTGTAATTCCTTTAAGTGCAGCTAATCCACTGGATAACTTAAAATGCTTTTGAGCCCCACACGTTTAACCATTTGCATAACATCATCATCAAAACCAAGGGTATGACAATTCAGTGGTCCCAACGGGGTTTGTACTAAAATTGGTTCCTGTAACATCAATTCCCACCGCTTTTAACAACTGCGAGCATTTATGTAGCCATGCGATAGACTCGTTAAAATTCTTGGAAGGCGGGGGGGGAGGGGGGGGGCTGACAGCTCCGGCTAATGCAATTAGTTCATTAATTTTTAAAGCATCGAGCCTGGCTGTTAAGCTGCTCGCTCGAGGTGGGTGAGGTATATCTGTACCGCACTTGGGTGCCTCCATTTTCCTTTCTGCATAATTGCCATGGGGGTAGGGCTGTTTTCAAGTGTCTGTTAATTTTTTTTGTTGCGGTTTCCACTGCCTTCCATAACCTCAATGGAGGTGGAACACTAGTTGGTGGGGTAGCGTCAAGGGTAAAGTGGGGTGTAAGTGGGGTGTCAGGGTCAGGTTTCGTGGTAGGGCTTTCTCTCCCATTTTCCCTCATTTCTCCTGTTTTAACAGGAATTGGTCTAGGCTTTGGGGAGGGTTTGTCCAAAACCTGGTTCTCATCATAAGGTGGCAGTTGCGGTGCAGTGGCCCCTGCCCACGGGTCAAGAGAGGATGATCCAGCTGGGTCATCCACATGTCCCCAGTGCAGCCTCCATTCCAGTCGTCCCATGTTCCATCTTTTAATTTAGCTAGGGCCACCTGCTTCCATTTCTGCCCCCATCCTTCTGGGATTGGAAAAACCCTCAAAGTCTGTTGAGCAACAGGGGACGGAACGTTTTTCTTCTGCAGGTTTTCTGCAGCGGTCTCCAATTTTTTGTTTTCCTGCTTTATCTGTTCGAGCAGATCGTGAGTCTGGAGTGCCTGTTGCCCTGTTAAAAGAACTTGGGCTTTCCAGTGCTTGACTGCCTGGGTTGCTTCCTCCAAGGCTTTAGTTATCCCTTGTACTTCCCTGGTTTGCTCCATTACGTGCCTGGCCAGTATGTCGGCGTGTTGTTTAAGCCATCTGACTGCCACGGACATTCATTGCAAAATCCTAGCTTTTTTACTTCTATTATTTCTTAGAGCTTCTGTTTCTACCATTGCTTTACAAATGCTAGTCCATGTTCCCCATTTTCTTTTTTAAATTCATATGGATTCATATGCCCCTTTACTGGCAATCCAGCGGGTCCACGAGTTATCAAACTCTGTGGGGATTTGAAGGGAGAGGATAAGGGGGTTCCCCAGCTCGTGGTTTTCTGTCATGTTAGATCGCGATTGCTACAGCAGACAGCTCACTTACTCACCAGATCAGCGGTCGGGATCACCAACGTTGTCAGACGTCACCGGTGTGGTGCTCTGCTGTGTCCAATGTTGATAACAGTCAGCTGCGTGCGTGTGTTCCCTCTGCGTGCTGCCCCGGCTCTGCGCAGATCGCTGGCACAGCAGACCCCGAGAGAAGCCCCAAGGACCACAGACTCCGATGAGGTACGAAGGCACCCGAGCCAGGTTTATTGCCAAACGAAACACAGTCTCTAGCGTCCCGGAGCAGATGTCTACAGTTCTGCTAGTACATATGTGCTCCCTGACAATGGACTGGCTCAGTCCATGGCGTGATTTACCACTGCCCCCTAGGCCAGACAAAGACATATCCTCGGGGTAAAGTCTTATGCACAGGTACAAACAAGTTACACCTCACTCCTGACGTATTGAGGTACAACCCCTCTACGTAGTAAGGTGCCGCCTCTCACCTTGTTCATGTTGGTTAGAGCAAAACAACCCCATCCATCATATTACCCTTTTGCCCCTGTCTTTAAGATGGGTCAGCATGTGCCTTGTTATCTGTGTGGAATGTGCTCGTATCCGAGCGTTCTTGGTACCATCCTGGCACATGTTTATATCTCTAGTACCCAGGACCTTTTGGCTATGTGTGTTTTTGCAACATCAGCCCTCTCCTTGCTGGCTTTTGTAAGCAGGGCCTGCCTCTGGCTCACAGCTTAACTTTGCTTTATGTTAACGAAGTCTTGACCATTACTTTAGTTCAGACCTTAGGCCTCATACCAGGCCCCTGATACAGGGTTTTTGTTTCAGGGCCTCATCTAACTACAACTGGTATATCAGCAGGCCGCCCAGGCTAGAGTGAGTGGTGCAAATTGGTCACTTAGCCCAGGGGTTCCTGAGATGCCCCCCCGTTTTTAATTGTTCAGATTCTTGTAACTTTTGTGTGTGTGTGTGTGTGTGTGTGTAGAGTTGGGGAAAGTACTACGGGCAGCAGGCCCATGACACTGATCTCACAGTGTGTCTCATTCCACGGGTACACAAAAGCAATCCCACTCGTGCATAGCTCATGAGAGGCAGGAACAGATTTTCAGAGTTCAGCGTTGACACCCTGCTGCCAAGTGAGATCATCCCCGGGGCCCAGCATGTCTTTCGCTTTGACACCGAGTGAAGCAACCTGCAGATGGTTCTTGGTGTCAGTCCCTGTGCAGTACAGCACGGCTGCTTTCTTTGGCTTTGGTGCCACCGCTCGGCCACTCCACTGAACTGCGGCATATTGATAAAGCTTTCGCAGTTACACCCACCCGCTGTTTGCGATTGGTTTTAACGCTGTTGCCGGCTTGGCAAACAAACCCCAAACATTGCACAAACGCAAAGCCAACTGGGACTTGCGAGAATGCTGCTCCCTGCTGCCCACGTGGGACTTCATGGCCTCAGTGGGGCTAGAACTGAGATCAGTCCGCTCCACAAGCATAATTGAAGGAGAATCTCAGTTAGCAAGATAGGGTCTGTGACACACAGGTGGGGCAGTTCCAATTCCATCCAGTGGGGGGCAGCATAAGAGCCCGTTTGTTACAGCGACAGAGGGTCTTCTGGCTCAGGATTTGCCCAAAAACCAGGGACATGGACACATCACATGTAGCTCATCTCAGAAGACTCAACAACTAGGCCCGCCTGGCTTCTGAGCTGGCAAGATGTAATGAACCCTCATGACTTTGATACGCTGCTGTCCTCCCTCCATGAATCCCACATAGGCACCGAGAGCCACCAGGCAGGATCCTTAGCTAGTGTCAATCCACGTAGCTCCGTTGATTTCAGCTGAGCCACATGGCTTGACCCCAGCTGGCCCCTGGCTCAGCATGCAGCGGACAGGGGAGTTTTCCCCTAGGTCAGTAATGAAACAAGGCCATGTTCAGAGCCCACTAGAATCTGGCTTGGGCTGGATCTGAGACACACACTGGTTAGTGCACTAGACCAAAGAACAGTTTGTGCTCACAGCCCCAAGGCCTTTCCTCCCACTGCTCTGCAGGCAGCTGTTCATTAACCTTGCAGCTCCACGGCAACCTAGGGCAAAGCTGCCACCCTCACCTCACAGAGAGGGAAACTGAGGCACAGAGTGATTAACTGACTTGTCCAAGGTCACTCCGAGGCAGAGCCGGGAAGCTGCCACAGGAGTCCTGGCACCCACTGTCTTGATCTAACCATTAGACCACACTCCCCCTCACAGCTGATGGCTGTGAAAGGGTTCAGCATTAGCGCGAGCACAGCCTGGGCTTCAGGGAGGAAAGCCGGCGAAAGAAGTGATTTAGCTAATGGGGGAGCCTACTTTATTAGACACCATTTACCTGTGAGTGTGTCTTTGTCCTGAGCGTCCGGCCAGCACACTCCTGGCTTGGTGCCCTGTGGGCCAATGGCAACGTCAGCCCATCAGTGGAACCATGTTAACGGCATACACCAGAAAAATGTGTTTCCACCTGCACGTCCCCCGAGCTCCTGGACAATGAGATTCCTGCTCCCAGAGAGAAACCGCCCTTCTGTGCAAGATCATCCGGCTTCCAGGCTGCTCCGAGGCTGTTCGTGCGAAGGGATTCGCAGCAGAGACTCAGAGACAGGGGGCAGCTGGGCTCAACAGAGAGCTGGGTGAAATCAGCCAGACTGTGCCATTTGAAGATACACCTGCTCACGGCAGGACACCCCAATGACCATACACCCCAGCCGGCTCCCTGGCCCTACTGACGCAGATGCTCTGGACAAACTGGTGGGGGTGCGGCTGGCTGGCTAAGGGGGCTTTGTGTTCTGTCTCTTCCTGCTGCTCTGCTCAGGCAAGCTGACATGGGCCAGGCCAGCTGACCTCTTCTTTGGTTAATAAGAAATGTGGAAAAAATCAGACATGGATGGAAGCCATCCCAGGCTCAGAGAGATTGTTACTAGCTGAGGGCCCTGCCCCTGCACTTAGTTGGGTGCTCCGAGCAGAACTGGGTGCCCAAGCGGAACCGGGTACCATGAGTCTAGCTGGGCATCCTGAGCAGAACTGGGCACCCCAAGTCTAGCTGGGCATCCCGAGCAGAACTGGGCACCCCGAGCAGAACTGGGGACCCTGAGGTTTCAAGAATGCGAGTGCCATTTGGATGCCTTCTCCCCGTGTTAAACTGGCATTTCCAGCACTGGGTTCATTCCTGAGCTCCCTGGTTCACTCCTGCCTCTCTGAGGGTACACCCAAGATCGTCTGTAGGCCCAGGCCTGGCTTGTGCTCGGGTGGCTACCCATGCTGCCCCCAGTGCCCCAGGGCTATAGTGCTATTTTTAGCTAGCTGGGGTACGCTCCCATGTGCTGCTGTCACCCCTCCCGAGTGCCGTGCAGACATACCCTCCCATTTCCCGGCCCGAGCGACCCACCACCCTAAAGGTTCTTCAAATATTTACAATGGCTAGAGCCTCCTGGGAGCTTCTCCTTGTCGAGCTAGTGAAGGATGGAGCAGGACCAATGTCCCGCTCGTTGCATCTGCCAGCCTCTCCCCAGGGATAGCTCTATGTCCTCGCCTGCCCGCTCCATTATTTGGACAGGGGCGTCATTTCAGAAAAATTCGGGGGTGGGGGGCAGAGCTGTGTCGGTCTATAGAACAGTATATGGGCTTCTGTTCTGGCCGGCAAAGTTGAGGGTGGGGGAGAGGAACGTATAGACCTAGGACAAGTCATGGGGGGGTGGGGAGGGGCAAACCGAGGCTGGGGGGGACAGCTGCCCCCCTTTGCCCATAGCAAATGAGGCCCTTACCCCTGGAGCCCCCAGTGGAGTTGTTCTGCAGGCTGGACTGAGAGCGCGTGGTCCCCTGATGGCAGCTGGAGAGCCTGGCAGCTACTTCCCAGCTGGGCTGGACCCAGAGAACAGGTGCGAAGGTGGCTTTAGTTTACTGCCATTTCTGGGCGGGGGGCAGTTGCCCTAGTGCTGCCCCGGCCGCCTCTTGAGCTCGTTCTCTGGAGGCTTTGGAGAGCTCTCCTGGACCGCAGCCTAGCAATGGCCTCTCACTTTGCTCTCCTTACGCCGCGGTCCTCCGCCCTCCGTGTGTCACAAGCCTCCGGGCAGGAGAGGCTGCGGCCCGGGCCACCGTGCAAAGCCACGAAAACCCTGGGGAGGACAAAGCCTTCTGCCCAGGCCCAGCCCGGCAGCGCAGCTGCTCCTGCAGCCCTTGGCTGGTAACAGGGGCTGCCGGGCCCCCTCCAGCCAGGGCTTGGGCGTGGCTAGCGGCTGCCTCGCTGGCAGAGACCAGGCGGCGGCTCTGGGACTCCACAGCCTGTTTGCTTGTGTGGCCAGGGCCCAGGGGGGAAGGGGGCGTCTAGGAGACGGGGACCATCTGTCACTGGTTGCAGTACGCAGTAGCTACCATGGGCCAGTGCTGTTCCCACACTCAGTTATTGGCCCAGCACCCCACGCAGTGAAGGGGTGCAGGCAACGGTGTCGAGCAGGGACTGATGTGCTTAACAACCTGCTCCCAAGATATCAAACCGCTCCCCAAAGTGCCCAGCGGCCAGGACCAGCGCGTCGCTCTCCAGGCCACCTGGACTCACGTACGTGGGTGCTCAGTGTGCCTCCTGAGCTTCCTTCCTTGGGGAAGCTACGGGGGATTACTGGCTCAGCATGGGGACTGGCGTGAATTCCTTGGCCTGTCCTCTCCAGCCAGATCAACTCATTAGCCTGGACGTGAGCCTAAAGGTTGGCTGCTTAGAGGAACCTTTCAGAGTCTTCTTTCTCACCGCCCCCACTTCTCCATGGTCATCCTTCCCTGTCTCCATCCCATAATGTCATTTATATCCCAGAATGTTCACACCTTTTTTTAAAAATCTCACCAACCTGCAGGGCTCTCCTCCCTGGCTGTCATCTCTGGCCGAAGCATGGAGCCTGCATAGCGTCGTGAGTGGTGCAAGCACAGGGACCATGAATTGCCAGTCGTTTCAGAGTCACAAGATGAACCAGCTCAATGGGGAATACGGACAGTTTGTGGAGGGACATAGCGAGAACCGATTCAGGGTTGCTGGTGGCATTCACGGAGCAGCTGCAGATGGTGGAGCGCTGTGTCTGGGCCTGAGAAACAAGCACTGACTTCTAGTTTCACACCATAATGCAGGATTGGGAAGATTAGCAGTGGCCGCAGAACTTCTGGATGCACAAGGCCATATTCCTGGATCTGTGTGCTGAGCTCACCCCAGCCCTGTGGCACAGGGACACCAGAGCATAAACCCATCTTGCCACACAGTAAGTCAACAGAAAGGGTTATTTTCCTATGGTTATGCAAATGCTGGTGGATCACCAGGGACACTTCACCAACATAAGTGTTAGCGGGTCACGGAAGGTACATGACACTCGCATCTTTAAAAACACAGGACTGTTCAGAAAGCTGCAGAAGAGACTTTCTTTCCTGATGGGCAGATTACCATTGGTGATGTTGAAATGCCAACAGTGATCCTGGAGGACCCAGCTTCTCTCTTACTCCTATGACTCATGAAGCTGAACACTGGTCATATCAACGGCACCAAGAAAAGATTCAACTACCAGCTCAACAGGTGCAGAATGGCAGTTGAATGTGGCTTTGGTAGACTGAAAGGGTGCTGGTGTTGTTTACTCACAAGGCTGGATCGCAGTGAAAAAAATCCCAATGGTTTGAGGTGCCTGCTGTGTGCTGCGTAATATCTGTGAAGCAAAGGGGGGAAAGTTGCCATCAGGGTGGAGGTGGAATCAGAGACAGATTAGCCTTTTGTGGGCCCCCCTGGAGGCAATGGGCCATGGCATGCATGGGCAGGAAGGGTCAGTTCCTGGAGCAAGTGGCCAGCCGAGGACAATGGGGCACAAAATGAGTAATAAAAACTTCAATGTTTTTTTCAGGTTTAAAGCAAATACATTATACCTTAATAAATGTATGGAACAGAGCTTAGAGAATGGGAAGGAACATTCATGCCCATTGTAGCTACACATCCAGCAACCATGGCTCTCACAGGTCAGTGTATATGAAGCTGTGGTTATCCTTAATGTTCCCTGCAGTGGAGTGGTAGGGGTAGGGATGCAGCCCCTGAAGCCATGTGAAGTGCTGAGGGAGGTATTATAGTGGCATTCTCCATGGACTGCAAAGGGAGGTGAGCCTGGAATTGTTGTACCTCTAGGTCCACAACAGACTGCAGCATCTGTGTTTGCTGCCGGAGAAGCCCCATTATATCTTGGTGCATCTCCCTCTCCTTTTCATAGAAATCATAGAACTGGAAGAGACCTTGAGAGGTCATCTAGTCCAGTCCCCTGCACTCATGGCAGGACTAAGTATTACCTAGACCATTCCTGACAGGTGTTTGTCCAACCTGCTCTTAAAAATCTCTAATGACAGAGATTCCACAACCTCACTGGGCAATGTATTCCAGTGCTAAACCCCCCTGACAGTTAAGAAGTTTTTCCTAATGTCCAACCTAAACCTCCCTTGCTGCAATTTAAGCCCATTGCTTCTTGTCCTATCCTCAGAGGTTAAGAAGAACTATTTTTCTTCCTCGTCCTTGTAACAACCTTTTATGTACTTGAAACGGTTATCATGTCCCCCCTCAATCTTCACTTCTCCAGACTAAACAAACCCAATGTTTTCAGTCTTCCGTCATAGGTCATGTTTTCTAGACCTTTAATCATTTTTGTCCCTCTTTTCTGGACTCTCTCCAATTTGTCCACATCCTTCCTGCAATGTGGTGGCTAGAACCGGACACATTACTCCAGTTTTCAGAGTAACAGCCGTGTTAGTCTGTATTCGCAAAAATAAAAGGAGTACTTGTGGCACCTTAGAGACTATCCAATTTATTGGAGAATAAGCATAAAGCTTATGCTCAAATAAATTGGATAGTCTCTAAGGTGCCACAAGTACTCCTTTTCTTATTACTCCAGTTGAGGCCTAATCAGCATAGAGTAAAGCAGAAGAATTACTTCTTGTGTCTTGCTTACAACACTCCTGCTAATACATCCCAGAATGAGGTTTGCTTTTTTTGCAACAGCATTACACTGTAGACTCATATTTAGCTTGTGGTCCACTATGACCCCCAGATTCCTTTCCGCACTACTCCTTCCTAGGCAGTCGTTTCCCATTTTGTATGTGTGCAACTGCTTGTTCCTTCCTAAGTGGAGGACTTTGCATTTGTCCTTATTGAATTTTACCCTATTTACTTCCAATCATTTCTCGTTTGTCCAGATCATTTTGAATTTTAATCCTATCCTCCAAAGCACTTGCAATCCCTCCTAGTTTGGTATCATCCACAAACTTTATAAGCGTACTCTCTATGCCATTATCTAAATCACTGATGAAGATATTGAACAGGACCCAAAACTGATCGCTGTGGGATCCCACTCATTATGCTTTTCCAGCATGACTATGAACCACTGATAACTGCTTTCTGGGAATGGTTTTCTAACCAGTTTTGCACCCATCTTATAGTAGCTCCATCTAGGTTGCATTTCCCTAGTTTCATAGAATATCAGGGTTGGAAGGGACCTCAGGAGGTCATCTAGTCCAACTCCCTGCTCAAAGCAGGACCGACCCCCAGTTAAATCATCCCAGCCAGGGCTTTGTCAAGCCTGACCTTAAAAACATCTAAGGAAGGAGATTCCACCACCTCCCTAGGTAACGCATTCCAGTGTTTCACCACCCTCCTGGTGAAAAAGTTTTTCCTAATATCCAACCTAAATCTCCCCCATTGCAACTTGAGACCATTACTCCTTGTTCTGTCATCTGCTACCACTGAGAACAGTCTAGAGCCATCCTCTTTGGAACCCCCTTTCAGGTAGTTGAAAGCAGCTATCAAACCCCCCCTCATTCTTCTCTTCTGTAGACTAAACAATCCCAGTTCCCTCAGCCTCTCCTCATAACTCATATGTTCCAGTCCCCTAATCATTTTTGTTGCCCTCCGCTGGACTCTTTCCAATTTTTCCACATCCTTCTTGTAGTGTGGGGCCCAAAACTGGACACAGTACCTCAGATGAGGCCTCACCAGTGTCGAATAGAGGGGAACAATCACGTCCCTCGATCTGCTGGCAATGCCCCTACTTATACATCCCAAAATGCCATTGTTTGTTTATGAGGTCATGCGAGATAGTATCAAAAGCTTTACTAAAGTCAAGATATACCATGTCTACCACTTCCCCCCTATCCACAAGGCTTGTTACCCTGTCAAAGAAATCTATCAGGTTGGTTTGACATGATTTGTTCTTGAAAAATCCATGCTGACTGTTGCTTCTCACTTAATTCTCTTCTAGATGTTTGCAAATTGATTGCTTAATTATTTGCTCCATTATCTTTCCGGGCACAGGAGTTAAGCTGACTGGTCTGTAATTCCCTGGGTTGTCCTTATTTCCCTTTCTATAGATGGGCACTATAATTGCCCTTTTCCAGTCTTCTGGAATCTCTCCCATCTTCCATGACTGATCAAAGATCATCGCTAATGGCTCAGATATCTCCTCAGTCAGCTCCTGGAGTATTCTAGGATACATTTCATAAGGCCCTGGTGACTTGAAGACATCTAACTTGTCCAAGTAATTTTTAACTTATTCTTTCCCTATTTTACCCTCTTCTGATCCTAACTCATTTTCATTGGCAGTCACTATGTTAGATGTCCAATCACCAGCAAACTTCTTGGTGAAAACCGAAACAAAGAAGTCATTAAACACCTCTTCCATTTCCACATTTTCTGTTATTATTTTCCCCCCTCCCCAATTGTGTAATGGCCCTACCCTGTCCTTGGCCTTCCTCTTGCTTCTAATGTATTTGTGGAATGTTTTCTTGTTACCCTTTAAGTCTCTAGCTAGTTTGATCTCATTTAGTGCCTTGGCCTTTCTAATTTTGTCCCTACATACTTGTGTTATTTGTTTATATTCATCCTTTGTCATTTGACCTAGTTTCCACTTTTTGTAGGACTCTTTTTTGAGTTTCAGATCATTGACGATCTCCTGGTTAAGCCAGGGTGGTCTCCTGCCAGACTTCCTGTCTTTCCTACGCAGTGGGATAGTTTGATCTTGGGCCCTTAATAATGTCTCTTTGAAAAACTGCCAACGGTCTTCAACTGTTTTTCCCCTTAGAGTTGGTTCCTACTGGGACTCAGAGCAGACAGGAGACAGGCTCCGTTCTCTCTCCTGGCTACCTGCACAATTCATCCTTCAGCCCCTCTGTTCACAGGCTGATGCAGCACTAGCTTGCAGGTGCTCACTGAACATGGCATCATCTTGAAACCTCTTCTTTTTCCTCCTTACCTGGCTCAAGCATTTGGTGGTATCGAGGGGGAACTTCTCAAGGCCCCAGTAGCACCTGCTACAGATAAAACACCCAGAGGTACCATTGTCAGTATACTCACAACAGAGAGCAAAAGTCAAGGGAACGCCCCCTTCCCTTGCTTCCCTAAAGTGTTAAACAAGACGTGTTTATTAACACTTCTGCTTTGGAGTGCTTGTGCCCGGCCCCACCCACAGCATCCGCCCTGGTGAGTGTGGCCCATCATGGGTGAGGGAAATACTCGGTTGCATGAAGCTATGAGTACAGAGCAACAGCACTGAATCCTGGCACCACAGACAGCGGTGATTGCAGCAGATCTCTCGCTCCTGAGTAACACAGGCACAGAGCACAGCGGCTGCTGGCATCCCTAAGCCACTTGGGCCTGTATACTCTGCAGAGACAGTGGTGCCTGACGAAGTTATCACTGACGGGCGTGGTGGGAAAGTGTCCTTCTGGGGAGGAAGAAACAAGGCACCCATCCCCAGAACCCTTTGGGACAGGATCACAGAGCACCCCCATGGACATTGCATTGAGCTCTCTCCCGAGGATCCAAGGGTCATCCCTGTGAACATAAACGAACTGGTCCACGTGCCTGCCCTGCCTTCCCTGGCTCCCCTGCCTAACTCTACAGGGGAACAAAGGGCAGATAACAAGGCTCCCTCTCTTTGGTGTGTCACTGCCTCTCCAGTACGAGTAAATTAACGAACAGTCGACAGCTGTGTACTGCTAAGCTGGAGGCGCCGTTGGTACATCGCTGTGATGAGAAATACATTTACACACTTACCCGAGGTTCCTTCCCCTGCGTCGGGCCCACCTGTGCTTGGCTGCCGGGAAGGACTGGACTGCTGTGGCGTCTCAAACAGGTCCTGGCTTGCGGCATAGCTGGACCTCCCAGTCACCTCTCCCCTATCTTCCTCCTCTCCTCTTCCGTGCTCACAGCAGGGGCCTGTGACTCGGGCTGCTTGGAGGTATCCACGGTGGTGGTCTGTGCCATGTGGAGCATGCAGCTCTTTGTAAAAGCAGCGGGTCTGCGTCTTGACTGTTGGCCTCTCTGGCCTTCCAACATGCCTGCCCCAGCTCCTTTGCTTTCACAGGGCACTGCTGCTGGTCCCTGTCGGACCCCTTCTCCTGCATCCCCCAAGCAATCTGGTGATAGAGGTCCACCTTTCTGTGGCTGGTCTCTTCTCCCCACCGGCCCAGGAAGTCCCATATCTCCTGGAGCGCGTCTGGAGCGCGTCGTCAGCATGGTTAGCTGGGCACTTGCACACAGCAATGGAGAGTTGCTAGATGTATTCACCAAGCTGGGCAATCGGGAAAATGTGCAGGGTTTTAAAGTGGAGGGGGGTGGGGGGCTTCTGGTCTCCACGATCCCGGGGCAGTAGAGTTCACAACGGTGACCAGAGCGGTCCGTGTCAGGCATTGTGGGACAGCTGCTGGAGGACTGTTAAGGTCGACATAGGAAACGCAGGTTCGACACTTGCGCTGCATTGACCTCAGCACTTTGACCACGGTACTTTGACCACGCCCGGCAGCGGTGTTACCGTGTTGCCATATGGGGAGCTTACATCAGTGGGAGACAAATTGAAGGGGAGACACATACCCAGCTAGGTTGATTCAAGAGGACTTATGTCACCCTAAGTTTGCAGCGTAGACCAAGCCTTAGACAGGGACAGTGGTACCAGCCGACCTCGGAGTCCCAGATAACACATTTAAAACCCCACTCTTTGTCTAGACTTGGTGCTGAGTAGGGTTTAAGAACGTGTTAATTACCACGTTAGCTAATAGGTTTGCCAAACATGCCTCCTTTTCCCAGTCTAGCCAAGGCCAGGGCATTTAATTACAGTCCTTGGAAGAGCTGGTCGCTGGGAGGCACTCACAGGGCTCTCTCATTAATTAGCATTAGAACTCCACCAGGATTTAAAGGCTGCACCATTTGTTCGTACATGGCCCTAAACAGCTTTTACCTGCAGGCTGGTGGCAGGCAGCCAAACATCGGGCGAGCGGCCTCTTTCCTGTCCATAGTTCTCATATTTATGTTGTAAGCTCTGGCTAGTGTGTACGTGCAGCACTGACTTCTACTGGACAAGACCAAGTAGTGTCATAAGCTCTATTCTGCTGGCACCATATGGAGATTCTCCTTTAGCCCTGTGCTGTCAGTGGAGGAGGATCAGCTGCCGGTGTTTGGTATGGTTTGGGTGGCTGCAGCGTGCAATCCATACAGGCCCAGTCAGCCATGGATTTGTCGCAGGACCCATCTACCAGCCCCAGGGGATTCTGAGCTCACCCCTGATGCTCTGCGAGGCCCAAGGGAGGGGAACTCAGAGCCAAGGGACCCTAGATCTTCAGCAGCACATGAAAAGCTGCCAGCTGATCAAGAGGGGAAAGTCACCCGCTTCCTCCCCTCCTTAAGCAGATTTGCTCAGTGCAGCCCCAGAATAGAGCAGGCAGGCTCATGCGTCAGCAGGATCACACAGGCCCAGGAAGAGGAGGGGAGGCTTGGGAAGGATTAAAGTGGAGAGGGACCTTGGGTAGGCAGCAAATGAGAAGTAGCTTCCCAAGCAAAGTGACGGTCAGGAAGCTAGTGGGATTATGAGCATTTCAGGGCAGGGAAGGACGAGTTACCTCCGCAAGGAGATGCTAACTAATGCGCCTACCGTCACTGGGTTCGTACAGCAACAGAGCCACTGCCTCTCCAACTGCGCGACTCAGCCCCAGAGAGCCAGTGCGCCATGAGGAGGGAATGGAAAGAGGAACAAAGCTTAGCAGGGGGCTGATTTTGTACCCAGCCCCTGTACAGCTCCCTTCATCCACAGCTCCCAAAGGGGCAGTGTTAACCCCACCTTACTGATGGGGAAACTGAGGCAGCCAGCAGCAAGGGGACTCTCTCAAGGTCACGTAAGGAGTCAGTGGCAGAGTCGAGGGATAGAACCCAGGCTTCACACCTCCCACCCAGCCCGGAGCCCTGCCCACTGGACCTTACCACCTCTCCTTGGTTTGTTAACACTTCCCGGAGGTGATAAAACAGTCTATGAATATCGGGAGTGGGGCAAAAACTGTCTGGCTTCCAGCACGGCTGGGAAGGAGCCACTCTAGCAGAATGCCAGCCTGGCTCTCCGCTCTGCCCCAGCACAGGGCACGAGGAACAGCAAACATCTCTTTGGGTGGGAATTGCTCACGAGGGCACAGTCGCACTGGGGAAATGGGAAATCTAGGGAGGAAGATGCTGCCAACTGCTTCAGCCAAACCTGCTCGCTGCGAAGACAGGCTGAGCTAGAGACAAGAAGTGCTCTTTGCCGTGGATCCGGGGAGTAGAAAGGGTTCCACTGATAAAAGCGGAGACTCCCGTTTCCAGGGGCTCGGGTAATCACAGCAGAGTAGGGCTGGAAGGGACCACGAGAAGTCAGCAATTCCAACACCTGTGCTGCTACGGGGCTGGTGAGAGCGTCAGGTGCGAGTTCCATGCCCACCTCTGGCCTAAGGGTAAACTACAGCCCGGGGGCCGCATCCAGGCCTCCAGATGTTTTAATGTGGCCCTTGAGTTCCCGCCAGGGAGCAGGGTCTGGGGCTTGCCCCACTCCGCGCAGCTCCTGGAAGCAGCAGCATGCCCCCCCCCTCCGGTTCCTACGGGTAGGGGCAGCCAGGGGGCTCCGCATGCTGCCCCCACTCCAAGCACCGCCCCCGCAGCTCCCATTGGCCAGGAAATGCAACCAATGGGAGCTGCAGGGACAGGGCCTGCAGACAGGGCAGCGCACAGAATTCCTGGCCACACCTCTGCATAGGAGCCAGAGAGGGGATATGCTGCTGCTTCTGGTAGCTGCGTGAGGTGTCGCCTGGGGCCTGCACCCCTGACCCCCTCCTGCACTCCAACCCCCTGCCCCAGCCCTGATCCCCCTCCTGCCCTCCAAACCCCTCAGTCCCAGTCCAGAACATCCTCTTGCACCTCCAACCCCTCATCCCCAGCCCCACCCCAGAGCCCTCACCCCCTCCTAAACCCCAACCCCCAATTTTGTGAGCATTCATGGCCCACCATACAATTTCCATACCCAGATGTGGCCTCGGGCCAAAAAATTTGCCCACCCCTGCCTTAGGCAGTGGTTCTCAACCAGGGGGAAGCAAACCCCTGGGGGGTATGCAGAGATCTTCCAGGGGGTATGTCAACTCATCAGAGATTTGCCTAGTTTTACAACAGGGTACATAAAAAGCACTAGCAAAGTCAATACAAACTAAAAATTCATACAATGACTTGTTTATACTGCTGTATATACTATACACTGAAATGTAGGTACAATATTTATATTCCAGCTGATTTATTTTATAACTATATGGTAAAAATGAGAAAATCAGCAATTTTTCAGTAATAGTGTGCTCTGACACTTCTGTATTTTTATGTCTGATTTTGTAAGCAAGTCATTTTTAAGTGAGGTGAAACTTGGGGGTACGCAAGACAAATCAGACTCATGAAAGGGGTCCAGTAGTCTGGAAAGGTTGAGAGCCACTGCCCTTGGGTATCTTCCATTAAACCAAAGTCCACCTCCACTCAAGCCCAGGCCCCGGTGTATTAATTAGCTCTGCAGGACACGGAGTAATATGCCCCAGTGCAGTCCCACCCCCGCATCAGATCCTGCTGCCTCTCTCTTACCTGGGAAAAGGCATTCCTTGGTTGGCACATGCACGTGGGAACACTTTGCTTCCAGAAGCCCTGGGTGGGCACAGTTCTCATGTTTGCAATGTGGAGGGAACAAGGTTTTACTCAAAAGCACACGGCCAGCTCCTGCATTGACCTCCTTGGCACTAGCCTGATTTACACCAAGGGAGGGTGAACCGTGTGGCGAGGGGACACCGCCCAGCAGGGCCAGCTTGAAAACAGGAAAAGAGCCTTTCTGCTTCTAAATTAGAAATGAATGGAACCTGCCCAGGGCATGAATCCTTGCAGGAAACGTGTCCAGGGTCTGTTCACTCAGCAGCATCTAACTCTGGGCTGGATGGCTCTGTGGCGCCCCCGCTTGGCCATGGAAGCAGCTGCATTCCCCTTCCCAGGTCCGCAGGCTGCCCTAGAGAATGCTACTGGGGTGGAGAAGAGAGCCCAGTTCTGCATCCGATGAAGTGAGCTGTAGCTCACGAAAGCTTATGCTCAAATAAATTGGTTATTCTCTAAGGTGCCACAAGTCCTCCAGTTCTGCTGTGACTCCGCCAGGAGGAGCTGCCTCACAGTGGATGGAGCTGCCCGTCGGGTCTCATCTCCAAATAGGAAATCCAGCCCAGACCTGAGCATGCTTGGTACCATGATTCTAGGCAGAGCCATGGAGCAAACACACCCACAAGGACCAGGCAGGAACCGAGCTGCCCGTCATGGCAGGGTCAATCAGATGGCCACAAGTGAGGCAGGGATTGAATCGCACCAAACACAGAAGAGGCAAGTCCTTGCCTTGCACAGCTCACACCATGCTTCTCTGCACAGGAGGGCAACAGAGTCAGGTCACCCTTGCCCCTTCCTAGTCAACGATTTACTTCCTACAGCCAGTCTGGCTCTAGGATTCAGTGCTAGGAGACATGTTGCCTGCCAGCCAGCTGGGGAGAGCCCAGTGCTAAGGGTATGACGCGGGCACCAGCCAGTGTGTTAAGAGATGTCCCACCTGGAAAAAGAATTGATGGAGTTCCCAGTCTGCTCGAGAGCTATTTGGGAACACCGAGCATTGTATAAGGGAACAGGCGTGTGCAGAGCAGGATCCATCAGGCCAATGACTCGCCCTCAGCTGGATTCACACCATCCTGCCCATCAGCCCTGTGGTCAGGAAAGCCCGCGCCCCGGTAGCCATCCACTCACCCATTGTCCTCCGGCCACCGACCAGCCTGCCCCAGGAGAGCCTGGGGGAAGGAGCTGCAGGGAGAAGCTGCCAATGCAAAGAGGCATTTCGGAGCCAGAGGACGGGCATCTAAAGTGGTACTAAATATTAACCAAGAATGGGCGCAGTGCCCATCCCCCCAGCTTTAACCAGCACTGAGTCCACACACAGGCTTGGGTTTGGGTTTTTTTTTTTTTAAAACAGAAGTTTATGGTTATATGCAAATTAGGTTATTAAATGATTTGCATAAAATGTTCTCGCAGGACAGCGACTATTCCTAATTCCCCTTCCCCCCCAGAAAGTAGCGACCCTACTCAGCCTAGCGCACTTGCACATCTGCCCCCTGCCGGCAGGCACATGCCCCGGGTCACGCATACACGCACCTCCCAGATGGAGGAGTGCAGCATTTCCATGCAGCCACCCCCCCGGCCGTGTCTTAAAATAGCTCCCCCCCCTCCGGCTCACATGCACACGCCCCCCCAACACAAGCATCTCTCCTAAATGCACGACAGACACGCACCCTCCCACCGCTGCTCGGACTCACCTCCCCGTGCGCTCACACACACACACACACACACACGTACGTGCACTCAGCCCCCACCCCCAGCCACTCCTGCTCGTACAAGTGCGCCCCTGCCTGATTGTCCCTGTGCCCCCAACGTGCCCTGCCGGGCAGTCACACACTCCTGTGCACACACCTCTCGGGTGCAATCACAGCCAGTCACTTACACCCCTCTCACACACACACAGCATGCCCCCCTGCATTCACACGTTGCCATCCTGAGCACAGCTGGCTCTCCCCCCTGGCCACAGACATTCAGCTGTGCGCGCACACATCCTGTGTACATGGAGTGTGCACTAACACCCTCCCACTGCTCAGACAGACACCACCTTCACAAGCACACATGCTCACGCTCATGCCACGGACACCACCCCTCCTACGCCCCCTGGCAACCAATCACAGCCTCCCAGGGCTGCTCACACTCACATACACCCCTCCATTCCCAAACAAATCCCCCTGCCACACGGCTGCCTCATTCACATACACTGGACTCGTGTACACACACACAATGCAGTACATGCTCACCCACTTGCACTCAGACACGCACCACTGCGGCCATACACACTTCCCACTGCACACCAGCCCTGCAGAGCTCTCCCGTACATGTGCCACATGCTCACACCCATGCATTGCTTACACATCTGCCACTGCAAGTTCACAAGCACATGCATTCACCCCCCCACACACATCTGCGGTCCTGCCTGCAGCCCATACATTCACACCCCATTCTCACTGACATGCACACCACAGGCTCGCACACTTCTCCCCACATATCCCACAAACACACACACACGCCTTCCCCCCCCGGAGAGGTGCTGGTGCAGACACTCAAACTGCACCCACACCTGCCATAAACTTACACTGGCATTGTCGATTCCCCAGCTCTCACACGCACCAATGTTTTTGCACACCAGGCATATTCCCAAATGGTTCTCTCTCTCCCCCCCGCCGCACACACGCCTCCAGCACACACACGCAGCTCCTGTAGCAGGCAACCCCCCCCCCCGCACCACACTCGCCCCTGCCCTGCCATGTCCAGGCGCACGCTGCGTGCCCACCCCGTGCGCTCGCCCCCAGGCTCCGGGAGGGCTGTCCGCACACCATGTCCGTCACTGGAATTGACAGCCCCCAGCCACTCCTAGCTATTGGTCAGGAAGAGGCGTCTGTGTTTGGAGGCGGAGCCGCGCGGCCGGCCCCGGCGCCGCCCCCGCCCCCGGCTGCCATAGGGGTTCCTGCTGGCCATGGCGCTCTCCCCCCCAGCCGGCGCTGCCCAGGGTCGGCCCGGGGAAGCTGACTTCCGCTTTGGGCGGCTGGTCTAAGAGCCCGCCGGCCTCGGCCTCGGCGGGCGGGGCCTGGCTCTGGCGCGCGCTGGCCCGCTCCTGCCGCAGGTAGCGCAGCTCGTCCCGGATGTCCGTCAGGACGCCCAGCAGGCGGAACTGCAGCTCCCTGTCCCGCGCCCGCTCCTCGCGCTGCGTGGCCCGCTCCTCCTGCCACATGGCCAGCTCCTGGTGGTACAGCTGGTCCCACTGCTCCTCCAGGTCCAGCAGGCGGTGGATGTTAGTCCTCCAGCTCTCCCTCCTGCCCTCCCGCAGCCAAGAGCAGCCCAGGCCCCGCGAGGGCGGCACCGGGGCAGGGGGCTGGTCCTCCTGAGGCGAGGCGGAGGAGGGCAGGGACTCCTCGGTGAGCGCGCCATGCAGCGGGGAGCGCGCCTGCTGCTGCTGCTCCTCCTCCTGCTGCTGCTGCTTCTCCCACGTGGGCCCCATCAGTACCCTGGGCAAGGAGCCCACCTCGGGGCCCCGGCTGCCCTCCTCCTCTTCCGGCTGGGAGGCGTCCAGCACCCTGCCCAAGGAGGGGAGGTCGGAGACCCCTTCGTGGGCCCAGTCTGCGTGAGCGTCCACGTGGTTGAGCGTATCCTCGGGGAGGGAGCTCATGGAGCCCTGGGAATTGCACCGGCGGATGAGCATGGCCTGCCGGGATGCCTTCGCGCTTTCCTCGGCCGACAGCTGGGGCTCCGGGCCAGGCTGAAGGCCCATCGCTGCGCCGGGGCACCCGTCCACCTCCTGGCCTTCCCGCTCTTCTTCCTCCGACATGGAGGCGTAGGAGACGAGGGACTCGTTTCTCAGAGGCGGGGACATGGCCGACATCTCTGGAGTTCGCAGCTCCGGCCCTGATTCGGCTGAAACAGAAGAGAAGCTAGCAGGTAAGTCTATCTGCTTCACCGTCTGTGGCGCCATGCATTAGATTCCCAGTTGGTCCCCTCTCCCCACATCCCTGGGACCACCCCAGGATCTTCTTCTTACTAAAAATCCACTCAAACCAGCCACAGACACACAGAACCCTGGCAGGGCTGCACGGGCGCTGCTCAGACCCACCAGGAACGTTCAGTATCCTTTCCTGACAGCGGCCAGAAACTGCTACTTTGCTGGCAGGTGTAAGAAGCCTGCGGTAGCAGATATGGGAGAATCTGGCCCCGCAGTGGGAGTCTCCTCCTAAACCCCAATACTTTGAGGCTGTCTTGAGCCCTGAACCATGAGGTTGTTACATCCCTTCCAATTTATTTTTGAAGATTAAGTTGGATAATGCTGGCTAGTTTGGTCATCCATATAAATGCTCACTCTATCTTGGAATCTTGCTAAATTCTTGACCTCAACAATATCCAGTGGCAGTGAGTTCCACAGGCTACTTGTGTGCTGCAGGAAAAATGTTTATTGTCTAGGATCAGATTGAAATTTGCTGCCTTTTCGTTTCATTGACCATCTCCTTGTTCTTGTGTTAGGAGACCTGGACACTAGAGGGCAGGAGCACTGGAATAGTCACCCACAGTTTGAGCATTGTGAATGCACAAGTGTTTGCCCTGAAGCTAACCACTGGGCTGTTCGAAGTGGACAGTGGAGACACATCCTTGCAAAGAGTTTCTCCAGGAGTGCATGGAGGTCTGAGATTTGACTATGGGGCGCTACTCCATTCTGGGTGTAACTTCACTGGGGCTACGTAATGGACATGCTTGGGCCAGGTTCTCAGAGTCACAATCATTTCACCATTTTTAACAAATGTAACCACTCCTTGGCCTTCAAAAGCATCCCCACTGCGGCGCTTGCAGGAGACAGCGCGTCACAAAAAAGTAATTATTAGTGTGATCATTTTCCCCATGCTCAGGAGCCTTTGGCTGAGCCTTTAACAGGCACCAGCCACTGCTTTCCCCAACTATCAAAGAGGCCTGTGCCCTGGACAGTCAGCCTGGCCTTCACTGTGGCTACTGGCAGCTTCTCCATTACCCCTACCTGAACTGCTCTGCCCCTCGCCTCGGCTGTATTCACAGATCACAGAAGGGTCTGGACTCTGGACTGCGAGCCGAGGCACGGCGGAACCTTCCACGTCAGGCAAAGAAGAGGGCTGCCCGTTGGTGTCTATGTAGATGCTGGGGTGGCTGACTGCAGGCTGGAAGGACATGATCGATTGTTTGGACGCACCTGGGAAGAACAAGTCTGCAAGAGGAAGAGACGATTGACTTAAGAGGATAGCGACTATCATGCTATCACAGGCTAGGATTCCCCAAGGGACACATCCTATAGGACTTTTCATAGATCCCAAGGCCAAAAGGGACCATTGTGATCATCTGGTCTGACTGCCTGCATAGCCCAGGCCAGGGAACTGCCCCAAAATGATTCTTAGAGCAGATACTTTAGAAAAACATCCAACCTTGACTGAAAATTGTTAGTGAAGGAGAATCCACCACCACGCTTGGTCAATTCTTCCAACAGTTAATTACTCTCACCATTAAAAATGTGTGTGTCATTTCCAATCTGAATTTGTCTAGCTTAACCCAGCCATTGGAATTGGGATGAACCGCACAGAGGCATGTAAAAATTACTCCAACAAACTACAGAACTTAAGTGAACTAGATGCTTTCTATAGGTTTTCAGAACGGCCCTATAAAATTCTATAGCAGGGAGATCAGTCTCTGATCAGCGCTCCAGGACGGTCCAAAAACACCCTACAGAAAGATCAGGATTTTCTATGAAGTCCAACAGGATATTTCCATTGCGTTTTTATATAAGCCGTGTCTAGCCCAAAAACAGCCTGGATTTTTTACAGTATACATTTAAATTAACAATTTGTGCTTGTATGTCCCTCCTTCACCAAAAGCTAGTGATCTGATCTGATCTTAAAGGTGAGCAGCAAAGGGAACGAGAATTGGAGTTGGCCCCTTTTATTTATTTTTGGTCCTCTATAAAGTATAAAAGGCTGCCTGAAATGGTTCTTTAAACAAACAAAAAACCCAAGGTTTTGTTTGTTTGACCTTCAACATATTGAGAATGTCCAGTCTGGTCTTTCCTGCTTTAGCGGTAGTTCCAGACATCTGGACTAGGAGCTCTCTCCATGTTTTGCTGAAGGAGGAGAGAGAGTCTTTAACCCTGAGGTTTCTCTCCCAAGTGTGTCTCATGCACTTGAGTTAAATAGTGGGCCACAAAAAGCAAACAAAACAAAGAGTTTTAATCACTCTGGAAAAAAAATCACTCTCTCAGTTAGGCCCCACTTCTTCAAGGTACTTAAGCACATGCCTAACTTTAGCACCAAATCAGCAAAGCACTTAAGCACATGCTTAACTTTAAGCAGTGCGGTAAGTATAACTGAAGTCAAAGCATGTGCTTAAGTGCTTTGATTAACAGGGATGGCCTTGAGTATGTTTAAAAAGTTAGACAGGTGCATAAGTGCTTTGCTGAATCAGAGCCTTCATCAGGTGACTCTTGACATCAGACAAATCATGCATGTTCCTTCGAGTTCTACAGTAGAGCAGAGAGTCTCACAGGAAAAAGAGACCAGAGGAAACCCATATTTCTAATGTAAAAACAAGCAGACTCCCTTGTGCCTCCCCATCCCCCACTTTTGGTTTTTGGGTGTGGGGGGAGAAACTTTTCAACCCTACTTGATACACCTGAGGACTTGTTGTCACTGCAGAGTTAACTCGAGTGCTGCCCAAATCCTGCCCACACCCAAAAGCCCTGACCTCCCGTTGGCTGGCTTATCCAAGGATAGAGGCTAAAGCTCAAGTGAGCACAACGTGTCAGCAAGCGCAACCGCTCCGCACAGCTCCAGTGCTATTTCACAGTGGCACTGTTGACTCCGAAGAACACATACCCATGCAGTCAAAAGAGGGCACGAACCCATGATTTTCCCCCTTGCAAGTTACCTGTAAAAGGGATGCGATCAGGCTAGATGCAGCATTTAGAGGTTTTTAAAAACAAAAAAGTTTTACAAAACCGAAGAGCAACAGGAATATTTTCACCATTTTTAAAAAAAAATCCAGGGAAAGCTATTTCCTTTAGTTTGGCTATTTGAGTATAAACATTTCCCAGCAGCCTTTGCCACCCAGACATGACAGTATTCTCCTACTGCAGGAAAACCCAAAAGGGAGACTGACTAGAAAAAAGGCAAACCTGACAAGTCTTTTTTCACTATCCTCTCTGAGCTAGCACAATAAGTAAATGTTCACCACGAACCAAGTCCCAGAGGGCCAGGGATTTGTTACATTACTGTTAGGTGAGGCTGATGTGTTCAGATGGTGACAACAGGATGGAAACAGATATTCATGAAAGCCCCTTTCCCTGGAGGAATGGTCTTCTGGCTCCATCTCCTTTACCCATAGACCTCCCTGACCCTACCACCATTGTGAGCTCATGTGCATCAGACCTGCTATCAGAGAAACCCAAAGCTTAGCTCACCGGGGTCAAAGATGATCTCGGGCTCTGAATCATGGCTGGCCTGTAAGAAGGTAGAGGCCACCATCTTCTCCAGGGGAGTGAGGCGGGGTTTGTGGAGAGGCCCTCCTGCCCTGTTCATAGGGGGATGCTTCTTGGAGGTGATCTTCTTCTTGACGTCCAGCCGAAGGTCTCGCCACTTGTGCTTGAGGTCATCGATGGAGCGCTCCGTGTAGCCCAGGAAGTTGACCCGGCTCTGGATCTGGGTCCACAGCTGCTTCCGCCGCACAGGGTGAGCTCGGAGGGATTCGGAGCCGTAAAGGGCGCTGAAGTGCCGAACCACGTTCCAGACCAGAGTCTCTGTCTCGTCGTTGGAGAAATTGGCTTTCCTCTTCCGGCCAGATGTGGCCAACCCCTGGGAGGCCGCGGCAGAAGTGGAAGGGGCACAGTTGAACCTAGGCCCCCACTCCTCTCGGTCGGCTCCTGAGGAAAACATTGGGCTCCGGGACCCAGAGGGAGCCGAAGAAGGAGGAGCAGAAGCCAGAGCAGCTGAGGAATCCATGGTGCCAAGGGGAAAAAGGCCTGGAGCCAATCCTGCTCCGGGACACAAATCCGGACGGATATGGGTGGTTTGGGAGGATTAAAGAACTGCTCCAGAGTGCCAGGTGGCGGGGGAGACGCTCATCCCAGCTTGAAAGCACCTGAGAGAGGAGAAAAAGCCAGAGGTAAAGGCGGGCTGTCTAAGCTCCCTCCTTAGACAATCCATCTTGTAGTGGAAGAGTTGATAACCCCCAGTTAGACCCAAGCCTGGGATCCTCCGTGGGTGGAGAACCAGAGCCAACACCTGCTCGGTCAGACATGCATTACAGAAGAAAGACTAGCCCGTCCTGCTAAGCGCTCTGTGCCTCAGTTTCCACATGTGCGAATGGGGATAATACTGTACCCTTGCCTCACTGGGGAGTTGTGAGGACTGCAAGGTGCACAGAGACCATGGAGATGGGGACCAGCAAAGTACCGAAACAGCTGGATATCAGACCTGGTCCAAAATTGCCCAACAGAACCATGGTTTTCGGTCAGAAAACACCCCTTTGTCAAAATCGAACCGTTCCACGGGAACCTGCCCATGCCAGCGAAATTTGGTTTAGAAAGGGGGAAAAACCGTGAAATCAAGCTTTTGGACAAGGCTTGAAACGGTCCCTTGAGACCTTAGCCGGGCGGAACGCTCCAATGTCTCGTTTCAAAGTGACTTCGTCTGGAATTTGTCTGGTTTTGTGATATTATGATTTCATTTGTAGATATTACTCTATAGGTTATAAAATAAAATAAAAGCTATAGCGCACACATGCACCCATACTGTGTATACACATGCTCACACAGAGCCCTACCATGCGCACAGAATCATAATGTGCGCGCGCGCACAGGGCCACGCCGTGCACACACGCGCGCGCGTGCAGCCACGCCGTGCGCGCGCACGCGCAGGCACGCACACAGGGCCACGCCGTGCGCACGCACGCGCAGGCACGCACACAGGGCCACGCCGTGCGCACGCACGCGCAGGCACGCACACAGGGCCACGCCGTGCGCACGCACGCGCAGGCACGCACACGCACACAGGGCTATGCCGTGCGCACGCACGCGCAGGCACGCACACGCACACAGGGCTACGCCGTGCGCACGCACACAGGGCTACGCCGTGCAAACACGCACGCGCACACAGGGCTACGCCGTGCAAACACGCACACGGCTATGCCGTGCACACACACGTGCGCGCACAGGGCTATACCCCTGCACACACACACACGCACACAGGGCTATGCTGTGCACACACGCGCACGCGCGCACACACGCACACAGGGCTATGCCCCTGCACACACACGTGCACGCACAGGGCTATGCCCCTGCACACACACGTGCACGCACAGGGCTATGCCCCTGCACGCACACACGTGCACGCACAGGGCTATGCTGTGCACACACACGCGCGCGCGCGCACACGCACACAGGGCTATGCCGTGCACACACACAGGGCTATGCCGTGCACACACACACACGCGCGCACACAGGGCTATGCCGTGCACACACACACACACTCTCTCCAAGCTCAACATTTTCTGCATACCACGGCCGGCTGGGGAGCTAATCTGCTCTGCTCCGCTCCCCCCCGCCCCAGCGCTGAGCCGCTCAGCGGCCTCCTGCGAGCGCAGCCTGCCCGGCTGGGGCCGGCCCCCCGCGCCCGGCCCCCCCGGGCTGCTCCTGCGGCAGCGGCGGGGCTGGCAGGCGGCAGCCTTTTGTTCGCTTCCCCCTCCCCCGCTCGGCGGGGCGCGGGTCGGACCCAGCGGCGCGGCTGGGGCTGCAGGGCCGGGCGGGGACGGGACGGGGACGGGACTGGCCGGGGGGGGGGACGGGACGGGACTCCTGGGCGCCCCCCACCCCGGGCAGGCCCTTCCCAGGGGCCGCCTGCACCGCCCCCTGCTGCCCCAGCCCCGCGCCCGGCGGCGGAGCGCGCCCAGCCCGGGGCGCCCCGGCCCCCGCCGAGGACAATGGGAGCCGCGGGCGGGCTCCGCGGTGCCGCCCCCCCCTCCGCCTGGCTCGGCTCCAGCCCGGCCGAGCCGCCGCTGCAGCAGGGAGAGGCGCGCGGAGCCCCCGGGGCCAGCCCGGCCGGCGGCTCAAGTTCTGGTGCCGCCGGGGAAGGGCCCTGCCCCCCGGGGCGGGAACCCCGGCCCCCTGCCGGGACCCGCGCTCCCGCCGCCCCTCCGGCCAGCGCCGCAGCCAGCGGGTCCCGCTGCCAGAGCGGGGGCCAGCGGCGAGAGCCTGCGTCGCCCCCCGGGCAGAGCTCGCGGCAGGCTCGGCTCCGCTCCCGGGGGCGGCCCGGACGGGGCGGCCCGGCCCGGCGCTTCGCCCTTGTCCGCGAACTCCCAGCCCCGCCGCTCGCCCCGTGCCCCGGCTGCTGGGGCCAAGCGGCCCCGCCGCGCCCGCTGCCCACGTCCCACCTGAGCAGGGCGCCCGGCGGCGGCGGCGCTCGGGTCCCCCCCGCGCCCCGCCGCAGGCTGGGCTCCGCGCCCCGGCTCCCCGCGCCCGCACTCACGGCGCTTGGCGCTGGGCGCTCCAGCTTCTTGGGCTAATGGCTCCTGACTCAGAGGAACTCGCCTTCATTTCCTCTGCCTCCGAGTGGCAGGCACGGCGAGCCGCCGGCGAGCCTGCTGCTGCCCTCTGCTGGCTCCCGACCCACGGAGGCTTGTTCTCCAGCGGGGGTGGTGGGGGGAGAGGTCAGCTACAGGGTTTGCTTGTTGGAGGCACCCTGCACACGGTCTAATAAACGGACACCTCCCCCCCGCTCCACCTTGGCTTGGCACAAATGCTGCCTTCTCCCTCCTCCTCTTTCTGCTTGGCTGAGTTCCCCAACACCGAAACCTGGGATGGAGCAGGTGGAAAGCAGCCCTCAGGCCAGGAGAGATGGCCTCTACTCTGGGCTCTGCTACAGCCTTCCTGTGTACCCTTGGCCACATCCCCTAGCCTCTCTGTGCTTCAGGTCCCCAGCGCGAAACTGGGGACAGCGATGCTCCCCTACCTCACAGGGAGCAGGTGAAGATTAACCCATAAATATCTGGGAGGAGGTGCTCAGATGGGGGGGGGGGAGTGTCTAGGCAGATAAAAAGATTGCAGTTACATGATGCAATTTTTCTCTGTTTCTGTACAGTTTTGTTTCTCTTATCTCCCAGCCCCAGCCTGTTATATCCACTTGTTGCATCCTGACACCTAGATGTTGAACTCTCTGGGGCAACCAGTGTTTTCTGTGTTACTTCTCTGTCCAGCAGCTAGCACAATGGGCCGGGTGTCTTACATTCAAACAACATACAAGGAATAGCAGCTTTCATGTACACTAGATCCCCAAAATGTTTTATATAGAATTAAATAAAACAGATAAGATAAAAAATAATAGAAGGGGAGAGAAACTGAGTGTAGGAAAAGGAATCTGAGAACCTAGCAAGCTACACATGCAGTCCACCTAGGGAGAGCCTGGGCAGGATTTTTCCTGTTGCATACTCAAGATAGTTCAGTCCAAAGCTGACTGCAAAGAGTTACAAAGGGGTCTCACTAAACTGGGTGACTGGGCAACCACATGACCGATGAAATTCAGTGTTGATAAGTTCTAGATAATGCACACCGGGAAAAATAATTCCAACTATACATACAAAATAATGGGGCCTAAATTTGCTGTTACCACTCAAGAAAGTGATCTTGGCATCATTGTGGATAATTCTCTGAAAATAACAGTCAAAAAAGCAAACAGAACGTTAGGTACCATTAGGAAAGGGATAGAAAATAAGACAGAAAATATCATAATGCCACTGTATAAATCCATGGTTCACCCACATCTTGAACATTGTGCCCGGTTCTGGTCACTCCATCTGAAAAAGGACAGAGTGGAACTGGAAAAGTTTCAGAGAACAGGAACAAAGATAAGCAAGGGTATGGAACAGCTTCCATCTGAGGAGACATTAAAAAGATTAGGGATGTTCATCTTAGAAAAGAGACAACTAAAGCAGGGTATGATAGAAGTCTATCAAATCATGAATGGTGTGGAAAAAGGGAATAGAGAAGTGTTAGTTATCCGATTCCACAATACAAAAACTTGGGGTTACTCAATGAAATGAATAGGCAGCAGGTTGAAAACAAACAAAAGGAAGTACTTCTTCACACAATGCACAGTCAAGCTGTGGAACTCATTGCCAGGGGATGTTGTGAAGGCCAAAAGTATAACCGGGTTAAAAAAAAACAAACTAGGTAAGTTCATGGAGGACAGCTCCATCAATGGCTATTAGTCAAGATGGCCAGGATGCACCTCACTCATCGATTGTCCCTGAACCTCTGACCATCAGAAGCTGGGACTGAACCACAGGGATGGATCACTCACAATTGCCCTGTTCTGTTCATTCCTTCTGAAGCACCTGGCCACGGTTGAAAGACAGGATACAGGACTAGGTGGACCATTGGTCTGATGAAGTATGGCCATTCTTATGTTCTATATCCAGTCCAAGATGGAGGTTCCCTTGGGAGAGTAGCTCACGAGCTAAGAGATTGGTAGAGAAAGTCAGGGGATTTGGCTGATTTGAAAAGCAATGGCGAGCTGATAGGACAGAGGATTAGGTGTTGTCTATACACACGTTAGAATCCATTTAACTACACCGATATCGTGAAAGTGGGAGCACGCAGTTCTGCTGGCATAAAGGGGCTTATCCTGGTATAGCTGATACTTGTCAGAAAGGGGAGTAAGCTGTGAGGTGTCGTTATACTGGTGAGCCCATGTCCAGACTAGCAGTTATATTGATATAATGAAGGTGGTTAAAAAAAAATCACACCCTACTCGAAATAGTTATACCAGTACAAAAGCTGTGTCTAGGTGAGGTCTTACAGGAAAGTTACAGGGAGAGAGTGGCCGCCCTGAGACTGGAGGAGAAATGCCTTTGTCCCTGGGGCTCCCCTGTGACAGGGGTACAGGGACCAAGTCAAGGACAGGATTGTGGGAGGGTCAAGAGACTAGTAAATCCCATCCCAAATGTGCATATTAGCAGATCATGGACAGCTGGTGGCACCCTCGAGACTGGATGCTGAGTCTCTCTGGAGGAGAAGAGCTGCTGTTAGAGAGGGAGTGAGCTCAGGAGGAGGACCAGCACCTGAACCGCATGGTGTGGGAGGAAAGAGGTGGCTGGTTCAGTCTCTGCCCGGTGACAGCCCGGCAACAACACCTGCAGCCCTGGAAACCAAAGGAGGGAGTGGCAAAGCAAGATGTGGGGGAGTTTCAGTTTAGGCAGGGCGCAGGTGAATCGTGAGGGTGTCTGCCTCTGGCTAGTGTACGGCATCTGTCCCCAAGGAAGAGAATGGCTGTAAATGGTCATCAGCGAGGACCAACCTTTCCTGGCGTTCTCTTTCCTCCAAAAAGAATTTCACAAAGGGCCTGATCCTGCCACTGCCAGGTCTGCGAGGGGCTGAGCACCCTCAGCTCCCACACCCTGCAATGTGCTTAATCATGACACAGCAACACAGCCTGAGGAGCAGTTTGCTCAGCGTGGGATTAAGAATATAAGATTAAGAACGGCCAGACTGGGTCAGACCAATGGGCCATCGAGCCCAGTATCCTGTCTTCCGACAGTGGCCAGTGCCTGGGCTTCAGGGGGACTGTACAGAACAGTTAGAAGTTTAGGGTCACCCTGAGCATGGAATTGCATTCTTAACCATCTTGTCTAATAGCCATTGATGGACCTCTCCTGGATGAATTTATCTAATCCCTTTTTTGAACCAAGTTATACTTTTGGCCTTCACAGCATCCCATGACAGTGAGTTCCGCAGGTTAACTGTGGATTGTGTGAAAAAGTACTTCCTCTTGTTTATATGAATCCTGCTGGCTATTAATTTCATCGGCTGATCCCTGTTTTTTGTATTATGGGAAAAGGTAAATAATACGTCTCTGTTCACTTTTTCCACACCATTCACGACTTTGCAGACCTCTATCATACCCTCCCTTAGTTGTCTCTTTTCTAAGATAACAGCCATAATCTTTTTAGTCTCTCCTCATATGGAAGCCATTCCATAGCCTGGATTATCTTTGTTCCCTTTCTCTGGACCTTTTCCAGTTCCACTCTATCCTTTTTGGGGTGACCAGAACTGGACACGATATTCAAGGTCTGGATTTATAGAGCGGCATTGTGATATTTTCTGTCTTATTTTCTACACTTTTTACTAATAGTACCTAACATTGTTAGCCATTTTGACCCCTGCCGTGCACTGAGCTGAAATTTTCAGTGAAGTATCCATGGTGACTCCAGGATCTCTTTCTTGAGCGGTAACAGCTAATTTAGAACCCATAATTATATATGTGTAGTTGGGATTATTTTTTCCAATGTACATTACTTTGCACTCATCAATGTTGAATTTCATTTGCTATTTTGTTGCCCAGTCACCTAGTTTTGTGAGATCCCTTTGTCATTCTTCATAGCCTGTGTTGGATTTAACTATCTTGAATCATTTTGTATCATCCATAAATTTTGCCATTTCCCTGTTCACTCCCCATTAATGAACACATTGAACAGCACAGGTCCCAGCACAGATCCTGGGGGACCCTGCTGTTTAACTCTCTCCATTGTGAAAACTGACAATTTATTCCTACCCTTTGTTTCCTATCTTTTAACCAGTTATTGATCCATCAGAGGACCTCCCTATTATCTCATGACTAGTTAGTTTTCTTAAGAGCCTTTGGTGAGGGACCTTGTCCAAGGCTTTCTGAAAATCCAAGTACACTGTATTGACTGGATCACCCTTATCCACCTGCTTGTTCACACCCTCAAAAGAATTCTCCGAGATTGGTGAGGCATGACTTCCCTTTACAAAGACCGTGTTGATTCTTCCCCAACAAATCATGTTTATGGATGTGTCTGATAATTCTGTTCTGTACTATAGTTTCTAGATGAGTTACTAGTCCATAATGCAGGAGTGGCTCATTTTGACAATTCTCTTTGGTAGATGAGCCCCTCACAGCAACTGGATTAATAGAAAAGTCCCTAGAAGCAGCTATTTAAAAAGTCCCAGCAGATTCAAGGGGTCTTTTGTATTGAGCTTTGTTAGAACTCCGCAACACCTGTCACAGCACTTTATCAGAGTCACCAGCTCAGCAATCCATGGGCAGAGGTGCCAGCATCTAACAAACGTCTTGAGTTAACCCTGATGCAGAGACACGCCAGGAAAGGAGAGAAGAAATACCATGGCACGAAGGCCAACCAGATACCCTCACTGCAAGTGGCACAGAATGTTAGAGCCAAACAGAAAGTGGCTGGCAGCCTGCCCAGGCAGCAGTGAGACCATTTACCCCGAGGGCTGATGTCATAACCACCCCGAGGCTCAGTGCTACCGGAGGTGCAGGAGACATCTTGCTAGAACCAAGGAGCACATTGGCTCTCTTGGTGATGGACGTCCACAACGCTACCACCAGTGTGCCTGTGACATGCTGTGACCAGCCCCACTGCAGGGAGTGGCTGTAGGACACCAGTCCCGAGTGGCCTGGTAGCTCATGGGGTGCACCAGGCACTCAGAGGAGTCCAAGCAATGGGCTCTACTGGCTCCAGCAGGGTTGGCACCTGCCCGGGCTTTCCTAGGATTGTCCCTCTTTTGAGGTAGCTGTCTCAGGAAATCTGCCAGGGTGCTCTGTACCCACTGCCAGCTACCCAATCTCATGGGCTCAGGATCATCCCAGACGTCCCAATTCTTTGTCCCTCAGACTCCAGCCCTCCTGGGTTCCGCACACAACAGTCACACACTCTGAGTGACAGAGGGTTCCTTTCCTAGGGCTGGCCGAAATAAACAGCGGCAGGCACTCTGGGCATGGTTACTGCCCCAGTTAAACCAAGAGAATCCAACTGATCCTTGCCCAGTCCTTCGCAGCAGTCTAGTCCAGCGATATGACACCTAACAAAGGCCTGGGTAAGCTCTCCACATTGTCCGCTTGCCTGCAGGCCACAGCCCTGTGTCCTCCCACTGTAGCTACAGCCAGCACCAGGATGTGTCTGTCCGGCTCCCAGGGCCTCCAGCCCCAGCTCTCAGGCTGCCCGCTCTCCAGCCGTCCCTCTGCAGCCAGCTCCCAGGCTGCGGCCTCCAGCTCCCTTCTGAGCCAGGTCCACTCTGACCTCCTTCACTGATTGCTGTGCTGGAGGGATTATGGAGTCGTCTGCAGGCTCGGTGTTAAACTAGGGGCTAGCACAGTGCCCCCCCCCCCCCGATACACCCTCCTGAATGAGCCAGCAGGGTCCTTACAATGTCTCCATCCCCTTGGTGAAAATGAAAACCAGCAGCCACTGCAGCAAACGCAGGCTCTAGGACGCAGTCCCACCATAGCCACTGAGCAGAGCAGTTCTGAGGTCAAGAAGTGGCTGTGTGATCAATAAGCCACTGAGGTTGAGAGGCTCTTATCTGTCAGTGGCTGAGGTCGTCTCCTGGCCTCCTTCCTTGACATCTCCACAGATGGGTTTATCCATGGCCTGTGTTAGACTGTGATTGGCATTATCGGGATTATGGAAGACGTAACAGCAGCGAGAGGTTTGACACCATCCAATGGCTGGGAGTGGAAGCTAGAAACACACAGACTGGAAATAAGTCCTAAATTCTTAATGGTGAGAATAAATAACCATTGGAACAATTTACCAAGGGTTGTGGTGGATCCTCCATTGCTGGCAATTTTTAAACAAGACTGGGTGTTTCTCCTAAAGGATCTGCTGTAGGGAAGTTATTTTGAGGACATTCTCTGGCCTGTGCTATACAGTAGGTCAGACTGGATGATCACTGTGGTCCCTTCTGGCCTTGGAATCCATGAATGGGGGCAGTCGGGACTGACTCCCGTCATCATGTGAGAGGGGGAGGAACCTGTGTAGCCCTGACCCCATCCAGTGACTGGGGCCAGGAAATAACATTAAGTTGTCTTTTACCAAGCACTCCTATATTACAACCCGGCCAGCTCCAGCGTAGCCCGGTGGCTGCTGGCATTTAACCCGGCATGGGGTCTCGAGCTGCCCTGAGCAGGATTTGAATGCCCGGTGGTCACAACGCTGGCGACCTGTCTACATTCGGGAAGCGGCAGGTAGAAACAAAGGATGGTGCAAAAGTGAACAGCTGGTCATGCAATGAGTGAGATGCTGGCAGAGGGAAAGGAACCTTGTGCACAGAAGGGAATGCTACCCAAGGAAAATAAGAATTTGTGGACTGGGGCAGTCGGTGGTGATTTTGGGCCCCACAGATCTGAAGAGCTCATTTTCCAAGCTGGAAGTTCATTTCCAACGAGTGAGCACAGCAGCCATTAGGAGAGACTGAGCTGCAAGGGGAGGTAAAATGTAGAGGTCCGGGCACCAAAAAGCCAGATCTTCTGCCCTCTGCCCAGCAATCCCTGAGAAACGCGATTCCCCTAGAATCTGTAGATGGATAATTCAGAGGCGACAGTGACAGGGGAAGTGGCTGCAGGGGCTTCTGCCAAGGTGAGACCTGGGCAAGGACAATGGAGATCGGGTGGGATCTCTGGATTTGTCCTTTCAGTGGCTCTCTGTGGTCCTCAGAGTCTAACATTTTGTTAGTAATAATGGCACGTTTTCAGCCCTTCTGGTTGGGTAGAGGCTTCTGAATGTAACCCTGTTTCCCTGCGGGATCTGCATTGATACTGGCTGCACCAGTAGCTGCGAAGGAAGCATTGACCTGTCCAGGGGTGGTGGTGCCCTTTAAAGGCTGATGTTGTTAATCCTTTCACTGCTGAGCTTCATGTCAGAAACACCTGGCTGGAGCCCTCATCCAGCGAAACTAGATGCTCCTGAAGTCCCGCTCATTATAGAAGATATTCTGCAGCAATAAGGCTGAGTTTGGAAAACACACAGAATATTTGACTCTCTGATCACTGAAATACCAGCTGATAAAAATCTACCCTGTGGGCCTGATCCTGAGGGGCACTGAGCTCCTGCAGCTCCCTTTAATGCTTCCCCCAAATCATTCCGTGGGGTTTACAGAACAAACCACAGGGCAGGCCTTTTTCCCAAGCACGGTGGGTTTCTCAGCTATCCCTTATCCCCCCCACAGGGGATCTGAAGACTGCAGCACCCACACTCCCGCCCCCCCTCCCCCCCCAGGCAGCACAGATCCAATGTAGCTGTGTTACCAGGGCCATTCCTGTGTCCACCTCACCTCCCCAGGACCCCCGTTAAAAGGGGGATTTCCCTTCCACAGAAAGGGCCCATGGACGAGATAATACAGCTCAGTTGCCCAATCAGTTGCATGACTCTTCCTGGGTGTTCTCCATGCAGCTGATGGGGCAACCTCCCCAAACCCAAAACAAAACAAAAAACCACACCACGCTGCGTGTCAGGGCCAGCCCGGGGACATGGAGCAAGCTGCTCACTATCAGGGCCGAAGGGCAGAGATCAGTCTGGGACCAGGCCAGGTCAGGTAAAAGCTGCAAAGTCAGAGTCCATTACCAAACTGAGAACTGGGGTCAGTCCAGACCTGGCCCGGGTCTTTCACCAGGGTTGTTACCTGCACAAAATTCTCTGTTACACACACTATAAGGCACCCACTTTACCCTAAATTTGTTGCCTGCACACCCTAGGACATCCCACCTCTACCTAGTTCCTAGCTCTCAAGGCATAACCCGGTTGATTTAGGCACGCCTACCCTTTCCCAGTTCCTAGGGCTCCAGGCGAAAGGCACCTAACTTTACCCCTCCGTAGGCTCCGGGCTCTACTCCTCCGTGGGCTCCAAGGGCTCCAGGTAAATACCATTCCCTGTGGACTCAGAGCAAACACCCGTTCTCTGTGGACTCAGGGCTTAATCTTTTGCGGGGTCTTTTACCAGTGAAAGAGCCTTACACAGTAATATCCTACTTAACCTCTATTTATTAACAATTACCAAAACAGGCTGCACACACTAAGCATACAGTGCTCACCACTCCCAATAAGACAGATGAACTTTTCTTGATGGCCAGTCAGGATGAGGTCATCTGGGGAAACTCCAGCTTCTGCCCGGTGTCATTAGCAGAGTGTTGAGGTCTGGCAGCTCTGAGCTTGGGGCTGTGTCCTGGAGTTGGTTCCAAAGAACTTCCTTTTGGACCCCAGTTTATATAGTGAAACTTGAGTCTTGCTTAGCTGCACCTTAGCCAATCATTTTACTAAAATATGACTAAACCATTTTCTAAACAATCCAAACATGTTGTAAAACAATCCTTAAATCATAGAATCATAGAATATCAGGGTTGGAAGGGACCTCAGGAGGTCATCTAGTCCAACCCCCTGCTCAGAGCAGGACCAATCCCCAACTAAATCATCCCAGCCAGGGCTTTGTCAAGCCTGACCTTAAAAACTTCTAAGGAAGGAGATTCCACCACCTCCCTAGGTAACGCATTCCAGTGCTTCACCACCCTCCTAGTGAAAAAGGTTTTCCTAATATCCAACCTAAACCTCCCCCACTGCAACTTGAGACCATTACTCCTCGTTCTGTCATCTGCTCCCACTGAGAACAGTCTAGATCCATCCTCTTTGGAACCCCCTTTCAGGTAGTTGAAAGCAGCTATCAAATCCCCCCTCATTCTTCTCTTCCGCAGACTAAACAATCCCAGTTCCCTCAGCCTCTCCTCATAAGTCATGTGTTCCAGTCCCCTAATCATTTTTGTTGCCCTCCGCTGGATGTTTTCCAATTTTTCCACATCCTTCTTGTAGTGTGGGGTCCAAAACTGGACATAGTACTCCAGATAAGGCCTCACCAATGTCAAATAGAGGGGAACGATCACGTCCCTTGATCTGCTGGCAATGCCCCTACTTACACAGCCCAAAATGCCATTGGCCTTCTTGGCAACAACGGCACACTGTTGACTCATATTCAGCTTCTCCTCCACTGTAACCCCTAGGTCCTTTTCTGCAGAACTGCTGCCGAGCCATTCGGTCCCTAGTCTATAGCGGTGCATGGGATTCTTCCATCCTAAGTGCAGGACTCTGCACTTGTCCTTGTTGAACCTCATCAGATTTCTTTTGGCCCAATCCTCTAATTTGTCTAGGGCCCTCTCTATCCTATCCCTACCCTCCAGCGTATCTACCTCTCCTCCCCGTTTAGTGTCATCTGCAACCTTGCTGAGGGTGCAATCCACACCATCCTGCAGATCATTTATGAAGATATTGAACGAAACTGGCCCGAGGACCAACCCTTGGGGCACTCCACTTGATACCGGCTGCCAACTAGACATGGAGCCATTGATCACCACCTGTTGAGCCCGACAGTCTGGCCAGCTTTCTATCCACCTTATCGTCCATTCATCCAGCCCATACTTCTTTAACTTACTGGCAAGAATACTGTGGGAGCTTGCTAAAGTCAAGAAACAACACATCCACTGCTTTCCCCTCATCCACAGAACCAGTTATCTCATCGAAGGCAATTAGATTAGTGAGGCATGACTTGCCCTGGGTGAATCCATGCTGACTGTTCCTGATCACTTTCCTCTCCTCTAAGTGCCTTGAGAATATCGGAGTTGGAAAGTTCCTCAGGAGATCATCTAGTCTAACCCCCTTCTCAAAGCAGGACCAATCCCCAACTTTTTTTTGCTCCAGATCCCTAAATGGCCCCCTCAAGGATTGAACTCACAACCCTGGGTTTAGCAGATCAATGCTCAAACCACTAAGCTATCCCTCCCCCGAACTCAACCATCTCATAGTCACTGCCTCCCAGGTTCCCATCCACTTTTGCTTCCCCTACTAATTCTTCCTGGTTTGTGAGCAGAAGGTGAAGAAGAGCTCTGCCCCTAGTTGGTTCCTCCAGCACTTGCACCAGGAAATTGTCCCCTACACTTTCCAAAAACTTCCTGGATTGTCTGTGCACCACTGTATTGCTCTCCCAGCAGATATCAGCGTGATTGAAGTCTCCCATGAGAACCAGGGCCTGTGATCTAGTAACTTCCGCTAGTTGCCGGAAGAAAGCCTCGTCCACCTCATCCCCCTGGTCCGGTGGTCTATAGCAGACTCCCACCACGACATCACCCTTGTTGCTCACACTTCTAAACTTAATCCAGAGACTCTCAGGTTTTTCTGCAGTTTCATACCGGAGCTCTGAGCAGTCATACTGCTCCCTTACATACAGTGCAACTCCCCCACCTTTTCTGCCCTGCCTGTCCTTCCTGAACCATTTATATCCATCCATGACAGTACTCCAGTCATGTGAGTTATCCCACCAA
This sequence comes from Chelonia mydas, assembly GCF_015237465.2. Classification (NCBI taxonomy): domain Eukaryota; kingdom Metazoa; phylum Chordata; order Testudines; family Cheloniidae; genus Chelonia; species Chelonia mydas. The sequence continues at coordinate 259,672,755 of NC_057850.1, forward strand.
GTCTCTGTTATTCCAATCACATCATAATTCCTTGACTGTGCCAGGACTTCCAGTTCTCCCTGCTTGTTTCCCAGGCTTCTTGCATTTGTGTATAGGCACTTGAAATAACTTGCTGTTTGTCCTGCTTTCTTAGTATGAGGCAGGAGCCCTCCCTTTCGCGTTCTCCTGCTTGTGCTTCCTCCCGGTATCCCACTTTCCTCAGGGCTTTGGTCTCCTTCCCCCGGTGAACCTATTTTAAAGCCCTCCTCACTAGGTTAGCCAGCCTGCTTCCGAAGATGCTCTTCCCTCTCTTCGTTAGGTGGAGCCCGTCTCTGCCTAGCACTCCTCCTTCTTGGAACACCATCCCGTGGTCAAAAAATCCAAAGCCTTCTCTCCGACACCACCTGCGTAGCCATTTGTTGACTTCCGCGATTCGACTGTCTCTACCCAGGCCTTTTCCTTCCACGGGGAGAATGAATGAAAACACCACTTGCACCTCAAACTCCTTTATCCTTCTTCCCAGAGCCACATAGTCCGCAGTGATCCGCTCAAGGTCATTCTTGGCAGTATCATTTGTGCCCACGTGGAGAAGCAGGAAGGGGTAGCGATCCGAGGGCTTGATGAGTCTCGGCAGTCTCTCTGTCACATCGTGAATCCTAGCTCCTGGCAAGCAACAGATGTCTCAGTTTTCCCGGTTGGGGCGGCAGATAAATGACTCAGTCCCCCTGAGGAGAGAGTCCCCAACCACCACCACCCACCTCCTTCTCTTGGGAGTGGTGGTCGTGGAACCCCCAACCTCAGGACAGCGCATCTCATGCCTTCCAACCAGCGGAGTCTCCTTCTGCTTTCTTCCCCCCAGACGTATCATCTGGTCCACTCTCCGCAATGGTACCTGTGGAGAGAACACGAAAACGGTTACTTACCTGTGTCTGCATTGCTGGTACCCGGACATTCCCCCTTCTTCTTCAGGAGGTCACATGTTGCCAAGCTTCTTCACTGGCCTCTTGGCTCCGCTGTGCAACCTGCTCTAAATCTTTAGAGCTTTGTGCCCATAGAAGCATATCCTGACTTTTGTCCAGGAAATCCTCAGATTCTCGTATGCAACGCAGGGTCGATATCTGTTGCTTCAGACCTTCAATCTTCTCTTCCAATATGGAGACCAGCTTGCACTTTGTACAGACAAAGTCGCTTCTGTCCTGTGGAAGAAAGACAAACATGGCACATCCAGTGCAGGTCACAACAGCTGAACACTCCCCATCCATGTTACCTTCCTTCTACGAGCTTCCTCAGGAGTTGTAGTAACTACTCAGAGAAGCCGGCAAGACGTTAGCCTCAGTGGGCTCTCCCCGGGTGAACTCCCAGGCAAACTCCCTCTGCTGTTCGCTGCTCAACTGGTTCGCAGCTGACTGGCTTTTTATAATAGTCAGGCCCACCCAAGGCTCACCTGGAAAAAAGCACTCCCAATTCACACTTTTCAAACAAACAACCAATCAAGCCCATGGTCAAACTGTCCAACTGTCCCCACAACAGACACTCAGATACTCACCAACACAGCCTCCCTAATGCAGCCCTTAGCGTACCTCCTCTCAGACAGATCCCAGGCAAACTCCCTCTGTTAGCCGCTCTGCTGTTTGCAGCTCCATACCTCAATCATACCTCACCACCATGGCTGATTTACACCTAGCAAAATTAGTTATGCAACAGACAGCAGCAATCAAAGAGCCAGGCAGAGACCATACAGATAAACAATAGAGAAGCAGGGACCATAAAGGCAAAACAGTAAAGAAATAGGAATTTCACAACCACAACTTGATACGTGATTTCTTGTCATACAGAATGCTATCAAACAAAGTTTTCTTTAACCATCTTAAGATCTGTTTCTTTATCTTGTGATGATGGGTGTTATTAGGACAGGATTCCTTCTGAACAGCCCAATATTACATTGTTTTAACCTTATTTAGATGGAATGTGAGGATGTGACTTTCTGCTTCTTAGCTCATGGCTGCTGCTCTCTTAATATGGCCACAGACAAAGGCCTCATCCTTACAGGGTCAGCCAACGTCTTAGGCCAAAGACAGAAAACCAGGGATGGGGGTAAGCAGCCAAGCCTATGTTGAGAGCTGGGAGTATGAGATCAAGGCAGGTATGCACCAGAGGTCTGTGTTACTCAGACAGCTCCCAGAAATGGCTTCCTAGTTTATATGGGAAATGCCCGCCAATCAGGAAACCACAGAGGGCTGTTGCTCATGCCCCTTAGGGCAGGACTTCCTGCAGGGGTCAATCTCTCAGCACCATGTGGTGGCCACCCTGCCTGAGCCCCAGGTGGTGAGGCAGAAGCAGCAGCTGCCTCAAACCCTTCCAATCTTGGTTGTAGGCTGTGGGTTCTTACATCAAGATTCAGGGTGCCAGAAGGTGCTGAGTGTATAATGCTTCTGATTGCAGGGCCCAGTGAGGTTAGGTGACATCGCTGTCTGTGTCTCCTGGGAAGAGTGGAAGATTGTAGCTTATCAGGATTTGATGAGGGAGAAGTGCTAAATGTTGACCTAGCTGGGTAAGGATGTCAGACCTAGGAGTAAATTGCTTCTGGATTCTCAGGGATTTCCCTACACACACACGCCCCTGAATTTTCCCAGCACCCCCACAGTGGTCAACTAGTTAAGCAGTGTTGCCAATATAGTTATTGGTTGGAAATCTGATTTGAAATTGAAACTTTAATTCACACTTTAAAAGCATATACAATATGTGATAAAATACTTATACCTGAAAAAGCATAACAGGTTTGAAAAGTATGAACAAATACTGGCTTCCTCACATAGCTGTTGTTTTTTATGACAATGTCGGCGCATTTGTTTTGGGGATGTTGGCTAACCTAATAATTTATATTCTGATTTGTAAGCAAGGTCTGAATGAGCTCTTCCCTGACAGCTAGTGATCAGCTGGGGGATGAGGGAGAAAAGCTGACATGAACACACCTAATCTGCCTCCGTATCCAAGCAGACAGATTTATGTTGCCTAAGTGATCAATTTTTGCTGGTGTTGGGTTACACTTTTGGCTGGTGTTGGGTGACAAATCGTTTCTCAGCCTAGGTGGCTAAGATCATGTGTAGTATAAATTCTAAGGTACTGAGGGACAATCTTCACTCACTGATATATTTGCTTTCCACAACCAACCATACAATGGTCCAGGGACATCTACATAGAATCATAGAATACCAGGGTTGGAAGGGACCTCAGGAGGTCATCTAGTCCAACCCCCTGCTCAAAGCAGGACCAATCCCCAACTAAATCATCCCAACCAGGGCTTTGTCAAGCCTGACCTTAAAAACTTCTAAGGAAGGAGATTCCACCACCTCCCTAGGTAACGCATTCCAGTGTTTCACCACCCTCCTAGTGAAAAAGTTTTTCCTAATGTAACCCTTCTGCCCGTCAGAGTTGGCAGCAACAAGGGCCGGGTTCAATATCTAGGGGATCCATTCCAATAACACAATGCAAACCGGCTCGAGCCCCCACCCAGTGACCTGGGACAAATATATACCACCCCTGCTGGGCGCCTCCAAGAGGCAATACTTCCCCTCTCACAAGCACCTAGTCTGAGTGTAGCAAAAAGCCTTTTAATAACAGAGAGAAACAATGTGGCATTATGTTGGGGAAACACCACCAACAGGATTCATAACACAACCCATGAGCAAAAAAAACCCACCCCAAGCAAATTGGGGCATGCCCCTTTCCCTTTGGTTCTTGAGTCCAGCAACCCCAAATCACCCAAAGTCCCAAAAGTCCAATGACCCAAAAGACTCTGTCCCTGGTCAGGGCAGCCCCAGAGTTCGAAAGTTTATCTGCGGAGCTTTTACCTCCCACCCTGGGTGGAGATGGGATGGGGGTAAGAGGCACCTTACATGATCTGAAGCTGACCGCCCCACAGCTCCATAGGCCTTCGCTCCGCTCCGCCAGCCACCCCACGAACTCCTTCGCTCAGCTCCGCAGCCCACAAGCAGCTCCCGCCATCCCACGAACTGCTCCACCAGCCAGTCCACCAACAGCTCCGGGTCCCACCAACAGCTCCCACCGTCCTACAAACTGCTCCGCCAGCCTGTCCACACGGCACTCCAGCCATCCCGCAAACTGCTCCACAATAGATCTTCAGGCTCCCCCACTACTTAACACAATGCTCAGTGATTTCAGCTCTTAGTCAGTTCAGCTCTTTGGTGAATTCAGCTTGTAGTAGGGGAGCCTCAGTACTGGTGCACCAAAGGGAGCTCAGCAGCCTGTAACTAGACTTCTAACGAAATCAAAATTAGCTCTGATATTCCACAGTGGAGAGAGGGAGAAGTGCAATTAGCATGTAAGGCCCTCACCAAAGGGCCCATGCCACCAAGTATTAATACTTGTCCCCAACCTCTCTCAATTCACACAGTTTTGGAACCCATGACCCTTGCCTAGCAAGTGCTACTTAGTTGATGGTGAGTCCCTCCATCATAACAAAAGGCCAAGTACAGTTCCAAGCGCAGTTCCCATAATCAGGGTAATAACAATTTATTCTTCCTGCCCCAATAACAGAGACACTGGGGATCCAACAGCAGCCAAAGTGACCATTTGGGCAGCTATGGCCTCAGTCTAGGCGGGGTGGGTGTGCCTATGCAAATGAGATCGGCCCCTGAAGTTTTTTTCCACAACTTGCCACACCTCACCACCAGATGTCAGGGTGGAGCTCATCCTGACACTGCTTACACTAATATCCAACCTAAACCTCCCCCACTGCAACTTGAGACCATTACTCCTCATTCTGTCATCTGCTCCCACTGAGAACAGTCTAGATCCATCCTCTTTGGAACCCCCTTTCAGGTAGTTGAAAGCAGCTATCAAATCCCCCCTCATTCTTCTCTTCTGCAGACTAAACAATCCCAGTTCCCTCAGCCTCTCCTCATAACTCATGCGTTCCAGTCCCCTAATCATTGTTGTTGCCCTCCACTGGACGTTTTCCAATTTTTCCACACCCTTCTTGTAGTGTGGGGCCCAAAACACAGTACTCCAGATGAGGCCTCACCAATGTCGAATAGAGAGGAACGATCACGTCCCTCGATCTGCTGGCAGTGCCCCTACTTATACAGCCCAAAATGCCATTGGCCTTCTTGGCAACAACGGCACACTGTTGACTCATATCCAGCTTCTCGACCACTGTAACCCCTAGGTCCTTTTTTGCAGAACTGCTGACTAGCCATTTGGTCCCTAGTCTGTAGTGGTGCATGGGATTCTTCCGTCCTAAGTGCAGGACTCTGCACTTGTCCTTGTTGAACCTCATCAGATTTCTTTTGGCCCAATCCTCTAATTTGTCTAGGGCCCTCTCTATCCTATCCCTACCTTCCAGCGTATCTACCTCTCCTCCCAGTTTAGTGTCATCTGCAACCTTGCTGAGGGTGCAATCCACGCCATCCTCCAGATCATTAATGAAGGTATTGAACAAAACTGGCCCCAGGACCGACCCTTGGGGCACTCCACTTGATACCGGCTGCCAACTAGACATGAAGCGATTGATCACTACCCGTTGAGCCCGACAATCTAGCCAGCTTTCTATCCACCTTATTGTCCATTCATCCAGCCCATAATTCTTTAACTTGCTGGCAAGAATACTGTGGGAGACCATGTCAAAAGCTTTGTTAAAGTCAAGGAATAACACATCCACTGCTTCCCCCTCATCCACAGAGCCAGTTATCTTGTCATAGAAGGCAATTAGATTAGTGAGGCATGACTTGCCCTGGGTGAATCCATGCTGACTGTTCCTGATCACTTTCCTCTCCTCTAAGTGCTTCAGAATTGATTCCTTGAGGACCTGCTCCATGATTTTTCCAGGGACTGAGGTGAGGCTGACTGGCCTCATCAAACACATCACTGGCCACCGACAGTACCAGGAGGCGTGAGCCGGAGCAACATCGTACATCGACTACAAGAAAGGGACCAAGAGACTTTTTCCGTTGGACCATATGAACTGGACCCATAATCTCACTGAACATTAAATCTCATCAAGTGAGGGTCAATCCATCCTCATCATAGCATCCACTCATTATACTCCACACCTGAACATAGCCATTATATGAACTACGTACCCCCATATCTCAATGTCTGTACTTTGACCCGTTAACCTTCTACCCCCAATCAGGGATATTGCAGATTATATATTCCTTACGCCATCCGATCTTAAACCGAACTTCACACCCCTTGATAATCTGTATGTTATTCCCTGATAACCAGAAACTTCTACGCTTAAACTGTGTACCGTTCTTTTTTTTTTTTTTAAAAACATCATCTTAATAAATTCTCAGGTACTGAGGGACAATCTTCACTCATTGATATATTGCTTTCCACAACCAACCCTCTGTATAACCTTTCATGAGTGATGTACTCAAAATATTTGGATATTAGTATCTAAACTGTATCGTTAAATTTATTCACCTAAATTTGGGTTATTGCAGATTATGTACTATATGTATTGTATGACTTTTAACCCAATCTTTGTACTTTGGATAATCTAAACATTATACCCAGCTGTACAGACACTCTTTCCTTAACCTGTGTGTTATATAATTTTAGCATTAGCTTTAATAAAAAAAATTAAATTTGAATGTGGGGGTAATTAAATGTTGTTGTTGTTATTGTATGAATAAAGGGCAGCAGATCTGTGCTTAGCCTGTCCTGACTGGGGGGGTCACCCTCAACTGAACGGCTCTCCCCAAGCAGGGGGGTTGAATGCCAGATCCCAGTGGAGAGACAGAGGGTGGGGACAGGGGTTTTGCTTGGTGGGGTGGGCCCTGCCTAAGAGTCACAGGCACTATCTGACCTGCCCCCCTCTCCTGTTTAGAGACAGAGCTGATTAGGCTCCACAGAGAGTCTTTTGGTTTGTTAAGTGACCACTAGAGCTGAAATCGCTGAGAATCAGGTCTAAGTGCTCAGACCGGCTGCGGGACAGCGTTTCTGTGGAAGCGACGGCCCAGCCTGCACAGCAGCGAGGTTCCCCCACTGAGAGCTGAAATCACCGAGAGCTGGAGGGACCTCCAGAGACCGACTCGCAGAGGTCACAGTGGCAGGTGGCAGCAGAAGGTGACAGTGCAGGGCCATTGGGGACCGAGCGATAGAGTGAACGGTGGCATGATGAAAACTAGTGGCCAGAGTGAGCAGCCTGCGGCTGTAGGACCTAGCAGGGTGACTCCTCCTCACCCCCGTGAATTCATGCGAAAGCACCTCTGAACTCTGAGGGCTAGACTATACTGGCAATGACTCCAAGATCTCTTTCTTGAGTGGTAACAGCTAATTTATACCCCATCATTTTGTATGTATAGTTGGGATTATGTTTTCCAATGTGCATTACTTCGCATTTATCAACACTCATTGCCAGGGAATGTTGTGAAGGTCAAAAGTATAATGTGGTTCAAAAAAGAATTAGATATGTTCCTGGCGGATAGGTCCATGAATGGCGATTAACCAAGATGGTCCAGGAAGCAACCCCATGCTCCGGGTGTCCCTACTCCTCTCACTGCAAAGACAGGGGATGGATCACTTGATAAATTGTCCTGTTCTGTTCATTCCCTCTGAAGCCTCTGGCTCCAGCCGCTGGTGGAAGGCAGGATACTGGGCTAGATGGACCATTGGTCTGACTCAGTAGGGCTGTTCTTATGACCTGGAACTGGGCACTCTTTCCAACCCACCCCACAGATACCTCACCCCACTTGGTCTCAGATAGCGAGTGCTGCAATCCTATGGGAGTTTGTAGCGAGGCAAAGACTCACCGCTGCGGCGCCTCCTGCTCGTCGTCCTGGGAATTAGCTCTGTTCCAGCCCGGAGCACCCTCTGCAGGCTGGTGTCTTGCCTGCCTCAGGCCCCCGTGTCCCTCCCGGACTCTGGTGCCCTTTTACCTCAGGGTTCTGCCCCAAGCAGTAACCCACAGTCTGGGTCTCCCCTCCCAGGGGAACCCCCAACCCTCTAAACCCACCTTGCCTCAGTGGCTACTGCCATTCATCATCTAGCCGCCACTCACTGGGGCAGGCTGCATCTGTAATGGCCACTCAACACTGGCAAGGGGGTGGGACCTGCTGCCTTTGCCTATTGCCGGGCTGTATAGGCCTTCAACAAGGCCTGCAGCCTGGGGTTTTACCAGGCTGGAGCTCCCGAGCTCCCTTGCCCTATTCCCCAGCACTGCTCCAGTTCAGGTCCCTTCCTCTCAGGCAGCTATAGCCCTTCCCACTCCAGGGCTAGAGTGAGACTCCTTCAGCTCCTGGCCCCCAGCCCGCTGATCAGGGTCAGCTGGGCCCTAAGTGAGCCGGCCACAGCTGTGGCTGCTTCCCCAATCAGCCTAGCTTGGCTGCTTTTAACCCCTGCCTATCGGAGTGGGGCAGCCGCCCCACTACAAAGCTGTATCTGTGAACTCAGAGCTGGAATCTTAAGCACTGAGGTCCTAGATGAAACCAAACCCAGCTCCTGAAGGGTTATTGTATTTTGATTGATCTTTTCCATGTTGAACTCATGTTTAGTTCCCACATCCAGCTCGTCTCTGGGGTGAGACATGTGGGGTCTCCAGATGAGAAACCTAGGGCTGTGCCTTGTCACTCTTTAGTCCCCCTGATAAGTGGCTGGCCCACAAAGTGCAAAGTTTACACAGGTCTGTGAGGCCCCCCCCCAAAGCATGGGCCCATCCAAACAGAACGAAAAAGAACGCTCAGCTGTAGCTGTTGTGACTGGGAGTAGCAAGAGATGAATTCCTACTTCTTTCAGCCCAGGAAACAGGGCACAAACATCAGGTCGTGTCACTAGTGATCATAAAGAAGAAGTTGCAGTCAAATCTTCATTCATTCGTCATGTGATATTCCACTGTGTGTTCAAATTCTCTATTCTGTCCTGAGCACATGGGAGCCCCATGGCTGATAGTGCCTCACTCCACTCAACTGTCCGTGTTTTATAGGACAGGCATCAGCAAAAACTTTGTAGAGGTTGAGTAGAATCCAGAAGTTGCTGTTGTAGATTTGTAAGAATCAAGTCTGTGTACTTTTTCAGCTGTCTCAACAAACACTTCTTGTCCTCTTCATTTAAGGAGTCAGTATAAGGGCCTTCATTAGTCAACTTCTGGACTGAAGTCTTTGCTTCTTCCAGTATGTTTTCAATGGATATCTCTGTGATTGAGCCAAATGTAGCTTCCATTGCTGGACAGAGATCTACTATTGTTGTAGCAGATGCCTGGATGATATTGTTTAATGACTCAATCGGTTTCAACAGTAGACTTACAAGAGAGAGAATGGCGATACTCTTCTCTGAACATAGTAGCAAAAGTAGTCCACCAGCCTCACTACTTAGATCTGTCCCATCTTGGTAGATACTTTCCAAAGCCAGTAATAACGGTTGCAGTAATTTTGAGACAATATCCACGGATCGCTCATGAGAAAGCCAGTGGGTTTTCACAGGTTGGACTAATTTGAACTTCAGACCCAGTGTATCTTCCGTTTTTTCCAAGATGTTCAGTCTTTTTGGACTCTTGCTGAAAAAAGAGTATAATGAAGACATTAAATTTATGGCTTTTTTAATGTCTTTTGAAGAGTCTGCACCTCGTACTAGCGCTAACTGGAGTAGATGGCCTCTGCAGTGTGTATAAGAGAGATTAGGGTTAGACTTTTCTCTGAGCAAAGCTTATAGTCCACCATGTCTTCCAGAGAAGTTTGCAGCTCCATCAAATGCACAAGTAGCCATCTGTTCTGGGTTCAATTGACAAGCATTTAACTCTTCTAAGATGTCACAGATGCAGCCGATGTGTCTTCTATAACCAGAACATCTAGAAATGCAGCTACTGGCCAACCCCTGACATCAAGATAAGATATGCAATGACTTAATACTTGACACACGTTTGCTTCAGTGCATTCATCAGCCATGCATGCACATATTTTGAATGTGGTGAGAGAGTTCTTCACTTTTTCAACTGCTGAGTCTTTCACTGTTGCACTGTATGCTTCTAACCAGTCAGTTGAGTTTCTTGCAGAAAGACAGTGAGCATTTGCTGGTCTTGTTTGGAACCAGTGCCCACCTTCAGGATTAATAAGTGACAATGCATTTAACATGGCCTCCAGCCTGTAGTATGTGGTATCTCTTGCTTAAATACAAAGTATGATGTGACAGCCATGTTTGTTCACATAAACTGTGTTGTGTCACCAGCATTCTTAACAGCCTCATTAAGTACTTCTAAAATTGGCTTTGACCATGACAGGCTTATAAGGCTTTCTGCATGTTGGTGCAGTCCAGAGGCTTGGTGTTTTGTAGCCTTTTCACATAGTTTGTCAGCATTGGCTTAGCTGATCGGTCTGCCAAACCAAGCTCCTCCACTTTTACCAATTGTAGCACTGTGGAGCTTTCCTTCTTTGTAAGCTTTTTTGCAAGAGGTATGCCAGTAGTCATCTTTTGTAACTTCAATACGTTGGAAAACTTTGACCGACAAACATCGGGAACTGCCTTTAGGTTTTGGCGACACTGTTTCTTCAGTAGGTATCTGTATGTGTGCTTCGGGCTGGTCGGATGTAGAGACCCCACTTGAACCTTGAGATGACATGTTGGTATATTCTTGGTTCTTGGTGTGTTCTTCATCTTGGTTGGTTTCTGCGGTCTTTGAATGCAAAAATTGTAGCACTGATTTTTGTCTTTTCATTTTCACTTTGACCTGCAACATATAAAACATATATGAATAAATTAAATGTTCTGTTAGGATAATGCAAACTTAACATAAGGATAATGCAAGTTACACCAAAACACATAACAGTTCTAGATTTCTAAAACAAAAAATATCAAAACATTTAAAAATGTATTTAATGTAAATTGACTTTTGAAAAGCAAGCAGTCATGGGATAAGAGGGAAGGTCCTCTCATGGATCAGTAACTGGTTAACAGATAGGAAACAAAGGGTAGGAATAAATGGCCAGTTGTCAGAATGGAGAGAAATAAACAGTGATGTCCATAGGATTTTTGTGCCTGCAGGAGGAGCTGTCATCATGACATGAGAGGCTCCTCCCGTGATTTTCAGGGCTGGGCAGAGCTCTGTCCAAGAGCCTCAGGGCTGAGCACACAGACCTGGCCTGCCACTGAGCCCTGCCTTCACTTGTTGCCTTAGAGCAAAGAGCAGGTCCTGGGGCACTGGGGGCAGGAGACTGGGGAGGCAGGGAAGTAGCGTGGCTGGATCAAGACAGTAACAGGAAAAGGCTAGCAGTCCCCGTCTCAGGGACGAGGAGAGGGTAAGTGCTGTCTCCATGTGAACAGCCAGGCTGAGGCGTGTATTTTGTATGTGTTGACGGTTGACTTTTCAACCTGAAATTATCACACAGGTTGGCAGAGGAACAGAGGGGAGTTTAAAGTGTCAAAACACAGACTACACCATGATTGGATTTAAAAAAAAACAACTCACGGTTTTTGGGCCGATCTCATGATTTTTAGGGTCTGACTCGTGATTTTTGATCTCTTGAGGCTGACAGCACTGTGGATGAGGGGCGCTTTGGTACGGGGAGGGAAGAAGGCTGGTATCCCTGGAGTTAAAGCTATGGTTGGCGTGTGCTCTTTGGTGTACCGCGGTGGGAAGCTGCGTACCGTTGGGTAGAAGAGTAGAGGCTATGTACTGCCAGGCAGATGAACGTTTCGTTTTCTTGCTGCTGGGGCTTTGTGTCAGGTGTACCAGGTGTGGAAGAACCAGAACTGTTCCACAGCAGAGCCGGGTGTTAATGATCCTGGTGGTGGCTGCTTTATACTTTGTGACTCTGACATATCACAGGGTCTCATTCAATCCCTCAGCAGGCTTCACTTCAAACAGTGTTCAGCTTCATCCTGCTCCAGCCCCAGCAACCCCCCCCCCCCCGCCTTTGCTTCCTGCTGCTTAGTTAGGCACTAAGCCAACAAAGCACTTAAGCATGTGCAATGGGACTGCTCACGTGCTTAAAATTAAGCACACATTTTAGTGCCTTGCTGGATAAGCGCCTTGATGACTTGCTGCTGTCAGCAGAAAAAAAAACAAAAAAACCCCCTGATCCAGCAAAGCACTTAGGCCCCACTCCAACAAAGCACTTAAGCACGTGCTTAATTTAGCATGTGAGTCATCTCATTGGCTGGCTACTCACATGACTCCAGTGCTTGACTGGTTCAGGGCCTTAAGCATGTGCAATGGGATTACTCCCATGCTTAAGTGCTTTGCTGGGCAGGGGTCTCTGTTTGCTCTAATCCCACTCAGGAACAGGGGGAGAAAACCCTGCAGAAACAACACTGCATTGTGTGTTGCTACACATAGACCTCCCTCACACACAACCTGCGCAGCAAGGGAATGAAGTTGAGCCACCTCACAACACAGACCCATCCAGAGACGTCAGCCTTCGTCCCGGTCACACAAAGGGGACGTCTGCCCTGGAGCGGGAGGGGTAATTTCCAGATCAAACTAGTGCGCTCAAAATGGAAGTGTAGCTACGGTGGCAGGCTCTAGCTCTTGCAGGGAAAAGTGGCCTTAAAATGTATCAGTTACATTTACCCCCACTGCCAGAGCAGTGTGAAAATCCTTGGTGTAAATGGGAATCTGACTTCACTATTAGTACAGCCAACATATGCTACAGATCGCATCTGTAACCCGAACTGCCTCAGACTTGTAGCATCTCCTTCCCCAAGCTTCCCACAAGGGCAGAGTTGAGGTGGCAGTTCTTCTGTGAAGCCGGACTGTTGGGCACCACCTTATCCTCCCTCGGATTTCCCCGAAGACTCACCTCTGCCTGGACACTGGCCGCTCACATTGGCCAGGCAGGCGCTGAGCTGCGACTGCTGCTTATTTCCGCAAAATCATCCTTGTTCTAACGTTACCCAGCCTTCTCTCTCCCCCTTGTCTGCAGTGCTTATCCTAGGCCTAGATCGTGAGAGGTGTACAGCATCAAGCACCTTGAGTCTTGACTGGGGCGTCGACATGTTATTGTAACATAGATAATAATCTCTCTGCCTCCAGCCAGTTCAGAAGCCATCTCCCATGATTCGAGGGCTGCCCTCAAACTAGCTCTGTTTGGGAACTCGTGGCCAGCAGCAGAAAATGCCAGCATCGGAAGTGGAGTCTGGCTCAAAAAATTGCCAGGCTTAAATCCTTCCTCTGTTCTCCTCACCCCACCCTCCAGAAACAAGGAATTCCATGATGGCCATTTGGCTGCCACTCCCTCTTCCTTCTAGGGTGGCTGTGGGGCTGTTGGCAGGGATGCTGGCGGGACCAGCCAGAGACTGGATGGGGCAGGGTGAGGGGAGGCCCCCAAAGGCCCTGATCTGGGCCAGTGAGCTCCTGGGAGAGGTAAAGCTACACGGACAGCCAAAAGAAGGTGACCCAGGGGCAGGTACAGGCAGCCTGACGTGCCCACCCCAAGACAGTGCAGAACTGGCTGCCGGCTTGACCGGAAGGTCCCCATGCAGTGACAGCTGGAGGTGTCCCCAAGGAGATGGGGATGGCCGGCAGGGAGGCAGTAGGAAGCTGAGGTGCTTGTGCTCTGGCTGCCCTGGGAGAGCAGATCCCTGCAGTAAGCTCCATGGGCAAAGGCAGGACTGGAAGCAGCTCAGGACTGGAGCGGTCCCTTGGCTGGGAGAGGAGGGCCTGAGGGACCGCGGGCCCTCACCCATGTGAACTACTGAGGCTGATCCAGGGCAGACCAACAGAGGAACGTGCCTCAAAGTAGAAGACAGATACACACACTCTGTCCACCAGGGCAAGCTTGACAGTTCTGTGCAGGGACAGTTCCACAGGAACTTGCCAGGAGGATCCCAACCCATCAATCTGGCCACAGGGGGAGGAATGGGACTCCCCCTAGGAGAGACCCCCCCTAGGAGAGACCCCACACTTGCAGTGGCACATAAGCTAGCAGTCTAGAGAGCCAGGAGACTCCCCGCCTGGGAACTGGGGGAGCTGCGGGTACCCCAAGGAAATTTGCCTAGGAGCCCAGTGAGGAGGGGGAGGAGTCGCTGACTGCACATGGAAGCTGGCCTGATCGCACAGCAGAGCTGCCCCAGGATACAGGCCACTTTGACAAAGTGGGAACATATTTGGAGGCCCCAGAACATCAAGGGCTGCAGTATTTGGAGGGCCCACGGCCATCTTTGTCCTGGCCTCCATGGGACTGAGGGCCAAGAGCTGTTCTTGGCCAAAAAGCTATGTGGCTTAGTTCTCAGGATATGTTCACAGTGTAGTCAAACACCCTGAGACAGTGCGAACTGGGTCATTGCTAATGGTGTTACATGCCTCGTTTTCTGTATTTGTCTGCTGAGGTACCTCCTTAGGGTCTAAAGCCCCTGATCTGAGGAGGGGCTGTGGATCTGGACCTGTGTGTGCCAGTGTGCAATGGTCCATCTTGATCTATGCAGCCTTCTGCTTAAATAGACAGCATCAACTTAAAATAATGTCACGTTTCTGTCTGACAGTTTTACCTCCAGTTACTACAAGGAACACCTGCGAGGGCTGTGGCGGAAAGAAGTCAGAGAGAAAAAATCTGTTCTTCCAGTGAGTTTTGTGCATTCAACAGCTCTCTGGGTTAAGCTGGTGTCACTGTTCCTTCTGTATAGTCAGTCACTTTCCCCTACTGCTTGTGCCAGACTTTCACACAGCAACAAGGGAGAGAAAGATGTCTGGGAAAATAGGAAACGACGACTGTAAACAACAACAAAACCACCCAAAATTTGGCAGTGAGACTTTTTTGAAATTGACTAGATTTCAGGTTGTCAGTGTTTATTTGATTAATAATACAGCAATTAATAGTAAGGAGCAGGCGTATTTTTCCAACATCCAAATGAACACAACAGAGACACTATCCCATATCTTCTACTTTAACTTTATTTAACTACCCTTAGATATGCTCAGTCTCACATGCAATTATGCCCTTACAAGTTCTTTATACAAATTATAACAAAAATTACATTGACTTTGAGTTCCAACCAATATCCTCATTTGGATAAGGGTAAATTGTCAAGGGCTGTTTGAAGCTAATAAATAAATAAAACATAATGTGTTACATTGCACATTCTGGCTGTAGACTCCACTGGGCAAGTTCTCTGCATTGTAAAACTTCCTGCTACTTATGGCACCCACAAGAATAATACAAAAAATGCGGAGTAGATTAATCCTGAAACTATTACAGCTGGGGCACTCAGACTCGGACAGAGTGGGGCTACGGCAGTGCGCTATAAAATCAGGATGGTGTGAAGAAAGTAAATAAGGAAGCGGTATTTACCCCTTCACATAACACAAGAACCTGGGGTCACCCGATGAAATGAAGAGGCAGCAGGTTTAAAACAAACAAAAGGAAGTATTTCTTCACACAATGCACAGTCAACCTGTGGCACTCACTAGTCATCAGGTCACGAGAGTTAGACTGTGTCTACACTGTGCACCTTACAATGGCACAGCTGCTCTTTGTCGCCAGAAGAGAGCTCTCCCGATGACAAAATAAAATCACCCCCAACGAGGGGCAGTAGTTTGGCGGCAGGAGACGAAGCAGTGTCCAGACCAGCACTTTTCGTTGTTAAAACTTTTGTTGTTCGGGGGGCGTTTTTTTCACATCCCTGAGCAACGAAAGTTTTAATGACAAAAGTGCAGTGTAGACAAAGCAATGCTGCAGCACGGCCTTCCTTCTCCTGGCTACTCAGAGGGGACTCCCCTTCCCCCCCCCCCAGGCTGGGGGAGCTGCCATCCAATCCTGTCCATCTCCCACTTCTATCACTGTCCTGTGCACCCCCTCAGCCTCCCTCCTGCCCCCCAAATCCCCCCATTCCCCTCTCAGCCTCACTCCTATACAACACTTTCACCCTGCTCCTTCTCAGCCTCCCTCCTGCCCCCCATACTCCCCTGTTCCCCGCTCAGCCTCCTCCTGCTCCCCAAATCCCCCGTTCACACCTCAACCTCCCTCCTGTACAACATTTCCCCCTTGCTCCCCCCTCAGCCTCCCTCCTGTCCCCATACGCTCCTGCTCCCTGCTCCCCTCAGCCAGCCTCCTATCCCCCACATCCCCACATCCCCCCCTCAGCCTCACTCCTATATAACACTTCCCCCTGCTCCCGCTAAGCCTCCCTTCTGCCCCCAAGTCCCCCATTCCTCCCTCAGCCTCCCTCCTGCCCCCATACCACCCTGCTCCCCACTCAGTCTCCCTCCTGCTCCCCAAAACCTCCGTTCCCCCCTCAACCTCCCTCCTGTACAAAACTTCCCCCTTGCTCCCCACTCAGCCTCCCTCCTGCCCCCCACTCCGGCTGCATCTCCCTCAGCTTCCTTGCTGCCCCACACTCCCCTGGTCCCCCATCACCCTCCCTCCTGCCCCCCACAACCTCTGCACCCCTAAATCTGCCTCCTGCTGCCCCTCACTCTCCCCGTCCCCCTTTCACGAGGCCTCTGCTGCTCCTCACAGCCCCTGTGCCCTGTCCAGCCCCCTGAACCCTGCAGTGGCAGCCATCATGCCTGTGGTCAGGGCTTCAATCCCATTGAAAACAGTGGGAGGTGGCAGCCATCTTTACTAAGGGCAGCCTCACACTTCCACAGGGAGATACTGCCCATAGGGCCATGGCGGCGACCTTTCCGGCTTCAACCTTTTGGCAGTAATAAGAGATGGTGGCCATTTGAATAAGGGAAAATTCAGGGTAGGCCCCTTTCATGGTGTTTTCTTGAGCCAGGTATAAAACCAGTTCCAGATGGCTAGAGCTGCAATGTTGCATCCTCTCCGCCTTGCCCTCGGCATGCCCATGGGCACAGTGCTGGTACTCTGGGGGGTTGGAGAAGGACTGGAGCAGTAATGCAAAAACAAGCACTGAAAAATCATCCATCAACCCTCAAAAAACCGTGCACCCCGAGGCTTCCTGGCATAGGGAGCCGGCACCTTTCCTGCGGGTAACCTGGCTTCACTCCTGTTGGTAATAAAGAGAAGCAGCAGCATGTTTGCTACGGGAAGCCTAAATCAACGGCTTTCAACCAGGGGTCCGCGTACCCCTGGGGGGATGCAGAGGTCTTCCTGGGGGTACATCAACTCAGCTAGATCTTTGCCTACTTTTACAACCGGCTACCTAAAAAGCACCAGCAAAGTCAGTTCAAACTGAAATTTCATGCAGACAGTGACTGGTTTGTACTGTTCTATATACTATGCACTGAAATGTTAGTACACTATTTATATTCCAATGATTTATTTTATGATTATATGGTAAAAATGAGAAAGTCAGCCATTTTTCAATAACAGTATGGCTGTGACACTTTTTTGTATTTTTATGTCTGATTTTTGTAAGCAAGTAGTTTTTAAGTGAGGTGAATTTTGGGGTACACAAGACATATCAGACTCCTGAAAGGGGTACCATAGTCTGGAAAGGTTGACAGCCACTGGCCTAAATCTTCTTCCACATAGGCTGTACCTATGGTGCGTACTGGGCCGGGCGGGTCCAGGTCCCCCAAAAAACAAAGGTCGGTTCCCTCAGCCGAGGGGGAGGAACCACTGAGTCCAGTCGGCAAGTGAGGACGGGACTGAGAGTCATGGAGCTAAAACAAGGGATCCAGAGGGGGACACCAAGCAGAGAACCTCACACCACCAAGCTCCTCGCTACATAGGCTGTAGGGAAAAGACCTCAGTCCCATTGTGAGAGATGGTAGTAGGCATTTTAAAAGAGGGCACTTCTTTGGGAGTTTCGCTGAAGGAGCTTTTATGTGCCAACCTCTGCTGAAGGATAAACTTGCAAGTATGAAAAACAACAGCAAAAATAGCCCTTAATCCCAGTTATTTCTTTGCAAAAACTCCACCTTGTACCAGATCTTCTCAAGATGCACCTCTCAGCCAGTGTTGGTGCAGATACACAATATTGGTTTGAAGATCTACATCAGCAATAACGTAGAAGAAATCCTAACATATCTTAGCCAAAGACCAATTTTAGATACTGCCCATCAGAGGTGCCGACTCTGTGGGTGCTCCGGGGCTGGAGCACCCATGGAAAAAAAATAGAGGGTGCTTAGCATCCGCCAGCCACCAGCCAATCATCTTTCAGCGGCCCCTGCCGATCAGCTGTTTGGTGGCAGGTGGGAGGTACTGGGGGGAGGAGGTGGAGTGGGGATGGGAAGAGGTGGAGCAAGGGCAGGGGCTTGGGGAAGGGGTGGAGTGGAGGTGGAGGGCGGGAGCGAGGATGGGGTCTTGGGGAAAGGAGCAGAGTGGGGGCAGGACCATGGGGCAGAGTAGGGTTGCCAGTCATCTGGTTTTTGACCGGAATGCCTGGTTGAAAAGGGACCCTGGCAGCTCCAGTCAGCACCGCTGACTGGGGCCGTTAAAAATCCAGTCGGTGTGGCAGCAGGGCTAAGGCAGGCTCCCTGCCTGCCCTGGCTCCACGCAGATCCCCAGAAGCGGCCGGCATATCCGGACCCTAGGTGCAGGGGTGATCAGGGAAGCTCCGTGTGCTGCCCCTGCTTCCAGCACTGCCTCCGCAGCTCCCATTGGCCGGGAACTGTGGCCAAATGGGAGCTGCGGGGGCGGCGCCTGTGGGCATGGGCAGTGTGGACTGTGCAGAGTCCCCTGGCCCCTCTGCCTAGGGGCCGGACATGCCGACCGCTTCCGGAAGTAGCGTGGAGCCAGGGCAGGCAGGGAGCCTGCCTTAGCCCTGCCGCCACACTGACTGGGAGCCGCTTGAGGTAAGCCCTGCCCAGCCGGAGCCTGCACCCCAAACCCCCTGCCCCAGGTCAAAACCCCCTCCCGCACCCAAACTCCCTCCCAGACCCTGCTCCTGCACCCCTTCCCACACCCCTACCCCAGCCCTGAGCCCCCTCTTGGAGCCCACATCCCTTCCCACACCCCAATCCCCTGTCCCCACCCTGAGCCTGCTCCCACACTCCAAACTCCTTGGCCCCAGCCCGGAGCCCCCTCCTAAACCCCAAACCCCTGATCCCCAGCCCCACCCCAGAACCTGCACCGCCAGCCAGAGCCCTCACGCTCTCCTGCACCCCAACTCCCTGTCCTAGCCTGGAGTCCCTTCCTGCACCCTGAACCCCTCATTTCCGGCCCCACCCCAGAGCCTGCACCCCCAGCTGTAGCCCTCACCCCCCCCTGCACCCCAACTCCCTGCCTCAGTCCAGTGAAAGTGAGTGAGGGTGGGGGAGAGCAAGTGACGGAAGGAGGGGGGCTGGAGTGGGTGGGGGCAGGTCCTCAGAGAAGGGGTGGGGCCTCAGGGCAGGGGTGGGGCAAGGGTGTTTGGGTTTGTGCAATTAGAAATTTGGCAACCCTAGGGCAGAGCCAGGATGCAGCACCCACCTAGAAAAATGAAAGTCGGCCCCTGTGCCACCCATTACAAATGGATTACACAGAATCCAGCAAAAACTGCTCCGGAAGTTCAAAGGGCGTAATAGCTAACACCATAGGAAATTTCACACGGAATAAGGCTGCCTCCATATAAAAATAACCAAGAATTTGTGTCTCGTTTTCAAGTGCATTCCAGAACTCAACTTCTACTATGGAGTTGTTACGATTCTCCCAAGCTGCTTTGTGCAAGCCGGCTTTGCACCGTCCTTGACTCGGTATTGCAAAGGCAAAATCCATCTGTTTCTTTGTTCCGGCACCCAGCAGTGATTTGTAAGACCGCACGCTCTGGCCTTGGTCCAGCAAAGCACTAAGGCATGTGCTTAAGTTTAAGCATGTGAATAGTCCCACTGCACGCACTTGAGTGCTTTTCTGGATTGGGGCCAAGCTAAGCAGCCGGAAGCTGAGGTGGGGACAAGGCGTTGATGGAGCTGACCATTTTTTTAGTGAAATCGGCTCAGCAATTAAATAAGATTCCATGATGTTTCATAGTTACAAAATCTAAACCAACATATAACACTGCTTTAATCTTCCAGCCAGCTGTGTGCAAGGCAGGTTTACACTGTCCCCTACCCAGGGCTGCAGAGGTACCTTCCAGCCTGATGTCTGGTTTTCTCATCACAGCATCCGTCAGTGATTTGTGAGCCCAGACCTGCTGGCCCCTCTCCAGCAAAGCACTTCAATACATGCTTAATTTTAAGCATGTGAGCAGTCTCACTGCATGTGTCTAAGTGCATTGCTGGATTGACGCCAAACCAAGCAACCAGAAGTGGAAGGGTTTTCTTTTCTTTTTTTCAGAGGTTGGTTTGGAGATGTAGGGAGCTGAAGTCTGTGTGTGGGTTTTGCTAAATGACTAATAAGGCTTCATGATGTTTCATAGTAACATATAAACCAGCAAACACCGATCAAATCTCCCAAGCAGTTGCCTGCAAACCAGTTTTACACTGTCCCTCACTCATTGGTGAAACGGCGAAATCCAGTCTACCAGATTACACCTGTGTTTTGCAAGGACACGTACTCTGGCTCTGAGCCAGAAAAGCACTTAAGCACGTGCTTAATTTTAAGCATACGAATAGTCCCATTGCACATGCTTAAGTGGTTTGCTGGAGGAGGGCCTAACTAAGCAGCAGGACGTCGAGGTGGGGTTTTGGCAGTCTGTCCTTGAATAGATCTGAACATTTTTTGCAGTCCTCAGCTGCCACCTCCTGTATCTGGTGAGCAATGAGCTGAATGGTAACCATCGCTGGACATGGTCTCCTGGGTGGGAGAGCCGCAGAGATGACACAGCTGGGTGCGGTGCTGGGTGCCCAGTGTGGAACAGCGTGTGCTCCTGACAGAGATGCGCCGCAGGAGGGAATCTTTTGATCGCAGATTTATACAGCCTCAAATTTTCAGTCACCAGTGACGACAGATGTCTCCATTTGGGCTCCCAAGCAGTCGTACACCCAAGATGAGAGACCAGCAGAAAAAATATAGGTCCAGATCCACAAAGATATTCAGGCTCCTAATTTCCTCTGGGCCCTAGTCCCTAAGTAGGAATCACGATGACTTACAATGACTTAAAATCTCGGCAAGTCTGAACACCAGAATGGTCCATACTGTCAGTGCGTATGTGCTGAACCTTTGTTATCCTGTTTTTAATGGACTGCAAGTTAATTTGAGCTGTGGAGGGGAGCCTTTATCTGCTATTTAGGAGCCTTGTAGCTGAGTGCCAGAGCGATTTCCATGGCAGCTTCTTAACGTCTTGATTGTGAAATAGTGCATTTCCAGGGCAGGCTTTGCACATCCGTGCTGCAGACTGGCATGAAATACAACGGTCTCGGGAAGTTTGGGGGAAAGCAGTAGATGGCGCTATTCTCCATGGGTCTATGCAGTATATGCCCCTTAGCATCCCTGCTAGTAGCCACGGAGGGTGTTTTGCACACCATAGTGACTAGTGAATTTCTGAGTACGCAGCAGCAGTGTGATGCTGTGTGCCCGTCACTGCAAGCTGGTAATTGAGAAGTATTGCACTGCAGTAGAGGCTGCTCGGCTGGGTGTGAGTGGGGGGTCGGGGGTGGGGGAATCGATCACAAACTAAAGAAACTTTTCCCTGTCCGGTAATTATTTCTTGTGCCTCTTTGGTGTTTACCCCCATCAGATATTGGTAGACTGTTATGTCCCCCTCTCAAATGTCTCTCAGCCCAGGCTGGAGGATTTAACGCATATGTTGATCCTTCCAGCCTCCTCAATCTTCTTGTGGCCTTTCTTCAACTAGGGGCCTCCAAGCTCCAAATCCTGCCTTCTCTCTTCCTCTTTGAAACCTTCTGTTCTTTTACTTTCTCGACTTTTTAATCCTCTTTTCCCTCTGCTCCTTCCTCTTCTCTCTTCCCTTATCCTTCGATCTAGTCCCTCTTTCCTCAGCCCTGCCCAGCTCTCACCCTCCTCTTCTCCCCACCCGCTCATTCACACCATCATTGTCACTGGCTCAGCTGCTCCTGGAAGTGCCTGGTGGGCCAGTCTGTATTCTGCCCTGATCCCATGGCCCACGGGGGATATTAGTTGCCGGCTCCTTCATGGAGCCCTGATCGAGGGCATGTACCTGGCAGGGTTCCCTGACACTTGCCCCTTTTGCGGCGTGAGGGAGACCCTGATGCACATCTACCTTGAGTGCGCCAGGTTGTAGCCCCTTTTTCTTCTCCTCCAGAATCTTCTCCATCGGTTCTGGCTGCGCTTTTCCCTGCACCTCCTGATTTACGCACACCCTCTCCGTGGCCCCATGAAGTCACGAGACCGCCTTGTCATTCTCCTCCTGGTGCTGGCCAAGGAGGCCATCGATTCCACCAGGAGGAGGATGCTGGATGGGGAGGTGCTGTGGGACTGTGGGGACTACTTCTGTTCCTTCCTTCCATCATGCATCTGAGTAGAGTTCCTCTGGGCCATGTCTGCTGGCTCCCTAGACACCTTCAAGGAGCAGTGGGCGCTATCTGGGGTTCTCTGCTCGGTGTCCCCCTCTGGATCTCTGATTTTGGACCTATGACCCTGACTCCTGACCCTGTTTGTCATTATCCCCCAACCTCACTTGAGCCCTGGGTTTGGTAGCTCCTCCCCTTAGGCTGTGGGAGGGGCCTTCAGGTGTGGGCAGGCACAGGCTCCTCCCAGAACTCAATAGGTGCTCCTGGAGGTGGCCAGTCTGCAGGCATTCACAGAAATGGAGGAATAACACTGTATCTTGCAAAACCAGCAAGGGGCTGGCCCTGAAAGCAGGGACCTACCAGTGTCATCGTTTAGACCAGTGTAAAATGCCATCATTTTGATTTGGTCGCAATTTACGCCCACGGAGCCCTGGCAGGAATGACGACACCTTGCGATGGAGAATCGGGCCTATATCCTCCCCATTTCTGCATTCCCTCAGCTCGTCAATGTCTTTCAGGTAAAGTGGTGCTCAGAACAGAACACTCAGGGCAGTCGAACCAGAGCTGTATACAACAGGACTCTTGCCCTCCTGCCCTGTAAGGCCTCCATGTGTAGCCTAAAGCTGCGTGGACCTTGTTAGAGGGCAAAGTCAGCTCTAAAAGTTTCTGCCAGAATCACTGCATCTCAGTTTGTCTCTGTGACCAGGGTCCTAGTGGGAGCCAGCTGAGATCACTCAGTTAGGGTGAACTGCAAAGAATGGGGCAGACAATCCTCATAAAGCTGGTGGATATTCCAGTACTTAGATTTACCAAGCCAGACTAAAACAGCTTCTTTATTACCTCACTGGTTACTCAGAAGTCCCAACAACACAGTTCCCTTAAAGTGATCCAGCCTCAGGCCTCCTTCCAGGTATCTAAGTCAAATTTTCCAGGTATCTAAGTCAAATGTGATGAAGATTCCTGAAAATCTTACATCATCTTACTTCATCATATAAAAGGATCGGACACATTACCTCCCAGGTTATTGAAGATTCCAGATCTTACCCAAATACACGAGACAGCCAATTCTTATAGACTAAACTAAAATTTATTAAAAAACAAAAGAGAGAGAGAGAGTATGGTTAAAAGACCAATATACATACAGACATGAGTTCAAACCATTGAGGTTCAGATTCATAGCAGAGATGACAGGTTTCAGAGTAACAGCCGTGTTAGTCTGTATTCGCAAAAAGTAAAGGAGTACTTGTGACACCTTAGAGACTAACCAATTTATTTGAGCATAGCTGTAGCTCACGAAAGCTTATGCTCAGATAAATTGGTTAGTCTCTAAGGTGCCACAAGTCCTCCTGTTCTTATAGCAGAGATGGTGAGCTTTGTAGTTGCAAAGAGTTCTTTCAGAGATAGTTCATAGGTTATAGTCCAATGTCCAAATCTCATACTCAGGGCGTACCAGCATAACTGGGACCTCAGTCTTGCGACTTAAACTTCCCCTGATGAAGCCTAAGCAGATCTGAGATGACAGAATCAGGACCCAAGGATCTTTTATATAATTTC
Organism: Chelonia mydas; assembly: GCF_015237465.2. Taxonomy (NCBI): domain Eukaryota; kingdom Metazoa; phylum Chordata; order Testudines; family Cheloniidae; genus Chelonia; species Chelonia mydas. The sequence goes on from NC_057850.1 coordinate 259,696,498, forward strand.
ATGTCTTTTGACAAGTTGGGAATTAGGATGACTTTGAAGGAGGTCCATCACCAGCACTTAGCTATATGAATTAACATAAGGCCATTTACTCGTTCCTGCCCCATTCACAGTACATTTCAAAGAGAGATGAATACCGAGATATCCTGTGTTTACAATTCATTTACATGATAGGATGTTCTTTTCGTTTCTGAATTATGAGAATTCAGCATAGACAGGGACTGCTGATTACATTGTTCACCCTACTCATACATATGTAAATACACAAAAACACAAACATTATCTCCCCACATGTCTTTTGAGGGTTATTTATTTTGCAGGATGTTTAACCCTTTCTGGCAATGAGTCACAGTCCCTCACACCGAGCAAGTGTGTTTAAGATTATCCTTCTCCGGATGGGTCCTCCGGGGAAAGAGGGAAAAAGAAAGGAGCATAAATGGAGGTTGCAGCGGCCAAGAATCAAAGGGAACTCTCCTGAATTTAACAAACATGACCACAGTTCCTGGGATGTCTGTAGTCAATGGGAAGCTGGGGCAAAGTGAAGAGAGAGGGGGAAAGCTTAGCATGCGAGCAGACCCACCAATGAGACTGGAGTAGCCTCAGTGTGAGAGTCATTTGCTGGCCCCAGTCACCTGACTGGGTCAGGGTTATAAAAGTTACTCCTGTCAGATGAGAAGGTCTGTGTGCATTGACTCCTGTGCTAGTTGTTACCTCTTCCTAAACTTTAGAAAAATCAAATGCAACTAAAACATGTTATTGACCAAACAAATACAGCCAGTTACTAAACCCATACATGGAGACGTGGGAGATTACCTGGACGCCCGAGCCATCCCAAACAATTCTTCTCCACCCTTGGAGCGTCAGCCCTTCAGATGCTAGTAGGTAGCTATCATCTTTCAGGTGCGAGGAAGGAGGTTTGCAGCTAATACACCGGATGGGGACTCAGGGGATCTGGGGCCAGTGCCAGTTCTGCCACAGATTTCCCATGTGACTTAGGGTCAGATTCTGGACCGCTTTATGATGCTCCAGTGGTGTAGAGAGGGCAGGGCGCTCCTAGGGGAGAGTAGGGCAGGCGTTCATTGGCCCCTCTCCCATCCCCCTCTGTGCTCTGCCAGTTCTCGGCTGTGGAGCAGCACATTGGCAGCAGTTGGGAAGCTGCTGTAAGGGAGAGTAGGCCCTAAATTAATTGGGGGCCACCCCCACCAACACCCCTTCAACCCAGAGCAGCCCAGAATCTAGGAAGGAACAAAGGTGGCATAGAGACATCCTTGTCCACCCCCATCACGCTGCACCTTCTGTTCTGCACAGTGCAGAATCTGGCCTTTCAAGGCCCTGTGCCTCAGTTTCCCCATCTGTAAAAATTGGCCTAATAAAGGTCCCCTATACCACAGAGGTGTTGGGAGGATACGGTCATCAGTGTTTGTGAGTTTCTCAGAATATATCTTGATGGGTTAACGTGGGAGAGGTGACAGTGCTGGTGACAGACTGAACTGAGGCAGGGTAACAGAAGATGTATAACTCTCTCCGTCCAGTGGTTACTGTCACTCTCAGGATTAAGGAAAAGGTGGAAAATTAAAATAGCCTCCATTCGGCAGAATCCCACAACAAACTATATATCAGGAAATCACTTCATTGCTAAAACGCAGTCACCTCTGGGGTGGAGCATGGCAGACAGCTGGTGTGTGATGTCACCTCACTGCCAAGTAGGGGCAGGGAAATTCTTCTGATTCCCCAGCTATTACAAAATACATTATTAAATGGCAAAAACCGTTGTGAACGCAGAGTTAAGGTGGCCTGGTGACAGCTCCGGCCCTTCCAGAATGTGGAGTTCAGTGAAACTCAACTTCTGAAAAGCTGGCAGTACAGAGTTCAGGTAAATGCCCATGCAGCCTTGAAACTGGGTGACTTCTGGGTCAGTGCCAGGAGCGAGGTGGGACAGGAGAGCAGTCTGTGGATTCAGCAATGCGGAGGGGATAGTACAGGGTTAGGTGGTATCCTCTGTGCAGGTGTGACAGGGCTGTAAAAGGGTCCGACGGGGTAGTTAAATCTCCCAAATGTGGCCTTCTGTGCGGGAAGCAGAGTCACTGTCTGAGCACACAGCAAATGCAGGCAGGGCCCTGTCCAGCACAGGGAAAAGGCAGAGTGGGACAGTCCGCGTTATGGGCAGCGCTAAAAGAGGGCAGAGTTAAGGTTATGTTGGCGTGTACCTTAACACAGCGTGCCTGGTTTGCAGACATTTGCGGTTTGCCGAGCTCAGCGTTCTCGAAGGGCGCAAGCTGTAAAATCACAGAATCGTAGGGGGGGGCTGGAAGGGATGTGGGAGGGAGGAGGGTCACCACTTCCAGCCCCCCTGTGCTGAGGCAGGACTGAGCAAACCCAGCCCAACCCTGACGGGGGTTTGTCCAGCCTGTTCTTAAACTCCTCCAGTGACATGCACCCACGGCCCCCCTCGGAAGCCTTAAGGACCCTGCGATTTAGTGGTTTCCCTAACATGATATCCCCTGACTCCCCCTCGCTTAACGAAGCGCCAGCGTGCCAGGGACGCTGCTCTCCCTATTTTAAAGAAGGGGAAACTGAGGCAGCGGGTTCCGGCAGCAGCGCTGGGATTGAATCCGGACTCCTGGGCGGCCCCGCCAAGCGGCGCAGAGCGGACCCGCGGAGCTGCGAGGAGACGCCGGCCCCGGGCCGAGAGCCGGGCCGGACACGGGCGCTGCTCCGCCGCGGGGGCCTCGGGCGCCTCGCAGGCAAGCCGGCCGGGACCAGGGGGAGGAGGCAGCGTGGGCCAAGCGGCTGCCGCTGCCTTCAGCTGGGACCGGCCGCCCGCGGGCCCCTCCGCTGCGCCCCGGCCGGAGCCCGCGGGCCATGGCTGCGGCTCGGGTCGGGGCTGGAATGCGCCGGGGCCCTGGCTAGCGGGCCGGCCCCGCCGGGGGGCTGCGGGGGGGGGCCCGGCACGCGCCCCCCTGGGGGGGCAGCCCCCCTGCAGCCCTGGGGGGGGGGGAGAGGGGGCTGCAGCCCCAGCTGGGTGAGCCCCGTGGTGTCAGCACAGCTGCGCGCACCTCCCCGCCGGGGGCTGGCCGCGGCCGGGGCTCCCCAGCCCGGGGAGGAGGCTCACCGCCCCCGCGGGCCGGGCAGGCTGGCTCCGCAGGGGCGCCTGCAGCGGGGGAAATCCCCGAGCTTTAGACCTCAGCAAAACCAAAATGCAGCTGTCCGGCTCTCGCCCTCTGTGCGCTCCCCAGGGCTGCCCCTGCCCAAGGGGCCCCAGGGCTGGCCCCGCGGGCTCTTTAAGTACCGGTGTAACCCTAATAATAATAGGAGCGGTTTGGCCTTGGCACAGAATCACCCTGGAGGAAGGGCTGGACATTAGGGCTGGAACAGCCTGCCCCCCCGCCCCTTCTTGGGGGTGTTTTAAACAGAAGGAATGGGAGAGGGAGCATGGCCCAGGCCTGAGCACAGTCGCGGGAGTCAGGAATGCCCCCTTCTGACCTTGTCTCTGGGCCCTGTTGTGTACTTCACCTCTTTGTGCACTGCGTCTGCTTTCCCCACTGGCGACTGCGGGGTGGTGGCACTGATGGGATCACCCGGGGGGTTGGGAGGGAGAGCTGGTGGTCTAGCGCAGTGTGAAGTGTTCTGAGGTGAGCACGTTACTCTTCCTTTGCAGCGTGCGAAAGCGCTTTGTTTCCATGCACACAATTACGTTCATCCTTGCCGGAGCCAGGACTGGAATTGCTGGGGGTTGGGAGTGTGCTGAGCTGGGGTCTTTGGCTTCCTAAGGGTAATGCCACGAGCTGGCAGGGGCCAGCTGTAGGTGTCTACTAGCCTGCAGGCATATCACAACCCCCTGCTGCCCATCTATCCCTCGGAAGAGTTGTTAGGGGGACTAGAAGGAGTTCTGTGCTGTGGGGGAGGAGAGACAGGCCTCGGTTGTACTGAGTGTAAAGGAGATTCCCTACAGAGGCTGCTGGACGCAGACAGACCCTGTAGTTCCCTAGCTCCCCTGCTCCGTAAACACAACCTCTGCTGCTTCGAGAACTTGCCTGTGAGCCTTGAGGTGCTGGGAACAGCCAGAGTGCTGGGTACTCTGCCCGTGCCTCCGATCTGCCCCCGAACTGGGAGCAGGGCAGGCCTAGAGCCCCTACACCTACACTGGCTGGTGTGGGACAGTCTCAGGGGCTGTCTCCTCCGCTTTCAGGCACCTCCGTGCTGCCAGAGGGGCGTAAAGAGGCCTCGGTGTAACTGAGAACCCGGCTCTCAGTTGCGTAGCTTTGGGAGACGTGAAAGAGGAGTTGAACCAGCCTGTAGCAGCCCGGGCCACGGAAACAGAAATGGACGGTGACCTCCCCGACTGTGGGCAAACCAAAGGGGCTTGGGTCAGATGTGTGGTATGGGAATGAGGCACAGCTTGGGCAGTGATTTCAGGGCTGTCCAAGTTTTCCGACTCAGAGAACTGAAATGACCCCGTTCCTGTGCTATTAGTTTTTGACCCGGCTTTGCCACATGCTGCCAGAGTGATCTTGGACAAGTCCCTTAACCTCTCTCGGCCTTGGTTTCCCCGCTTGCAGAATGGGGATAACTCTCTTTTCCTACTTGACAGGAGGGCGGTGAGACTGACCGGGTGCTCTGGGTTCCCCAGATGGAAAATGCCATAAAAATGCAGAGAACTGTATCCAAAATATCTGTATCCATGTAGCCCTAAGAGCTGTGGAGCCCCTCCTGTAAATGGGCTTCTGCCCTGCTCTTCTGACCCTCAGCCTGAAATTCCTGCCTGGAGGCGGTACCATGCAAAGAACCATCACCTCTACCCCCAGGATGGCACAGAGTCTAGCTCCAGGGACTGCAGGGATCAGATTCCCTGTGTATCGGAAGGCTCTGGCTGTATATTACTTTAGCACCAGTCAGGATCAGGCCCCATTGCATGAGGTGCTGTACACACACACGCAGACACAGTAAATGATTGGCCCTTCCCTGCAGAGATTAGGGTAGGACGTGTCCTCGGAAACTCAGGAAGGAAAACTCGCCAGTCTTGTCAGAGTTGGCAGGCCATGGTAGCAGACAGGGCTGAGTAACTGCTTGTGATTTCAAGTGCAACTGACCTTTGAAGATGTCTTTTTCTCCCAAGAGGAGTGGGAAGTTTTATCTGACTGGCAGAAGGAGCTGTATCGAGAGGTGATGAAGGAGAATTACGCCAGTCTGATCTCACTGGGTAAAGATCGGTGGGTTTTTTTTTGGCATGGAGCTGTGGGATCTTTGGAGGGTTTTTTTAAGGCTTTGGATTCAGGGCTAATCTCCAGACTCATGGATTCCTGATGGAGCCCAGCTACGCCCACTCTGAACAAGAGTGGAGCAATCTCGCTTACTTCCATTCATCCACGTGGAATGGGGCACGCTGGAAGCCCAGAGCACAAACAGGCGGAAATAGGATTTACATTTCTGTTCTGGTTTAATATTAATCTTTCTTTGCAACTGACATTTCGGGGTCTGATCCTGCTAGGTGCTGAGCATCCTCAACTCCTGCAGGTGGTGATCAAGAGCTTGTGGGACTGGGCCAGCTCCTACCGGTGGCTCCGTAATCCCTTTGTCTGTGTTCACAGGGTATGAATTTGGGAGACCTGCCATTTTATCGCAGATTGGCCCAGAGGAAGAGCCGGGCCTCTCGGATCAGCTGGAACTGAAAGGAAAAGAATCACCTGCACGTGAGTGGCAACATTTGCATGCTCAGTAGGCCTGCGTCTGCATTCCTTGTGCATTCAGACACCCAGGGGCAGATCTGCTCCCGGCGTGGGGGGAAGCTGATGGAGTGTACATTGAAGTTGATGGAGCTATGGCAATTCCCACAAGCTGTGGATCCACCTTGCAGTGAAGTGTGGGGGACTCGGGCACATCAGGAATGCAGAATCCGGCGGTATGTTTGATCAGACATTCCCCCAAAGGGCTGGCCCTTTGCACCGTGTTGAATTGCACCAGCTAAGTGCTGCTCCAATTCAAGTTGCAGTGGGGGAGGTTTAGGTTGGATATTAGGAAAAACTTTTTCACTAGGGGGGTGGTGAAACACTGGAATGTGTTACCTAGGGAGGTGGTGGAATCTCCATCCTTAGAGATTTTTAAGGTCAGGCTTGACAAAGCCCTGGCTGGGATGATTTAGTTGGGGATTGGTCCTGCTTTGAGCAGGGGGTTGGACTAGATGACCTCCTGAGGTCCCTTCCAACCCTGATCTTCTATGATTCCAGGGCTTGGTGCTATGACCACCTTTCTCGCCAGAGAAGAATGCTCAGTGTCAGGCCACTGGAGCAGACGTGAGGGGGTTTGTATCGCTGCAGAAAACAGCAAATATGTTTTATTCTTGGCATCAGAGTGTGACGCTTTTCAGAGCTAACCTAGATGTGCGGGGTGAATCGCTATCACCTGCTAACGGCATGAAGGAGTCTTGTCTGCGCCCACCAGGGGAAATTCTCCTGAAGCTACCGGCTGCTGGCTACACACATTCCACAGCAGGCTACCCCAAGCCCTGCTCTTTCCCACTGCAGGTTAGCAGTTTAGTGCAGCTGAGCACCTCGTCCCCTGTCTTCAGGACACCCACAACGCGCGCTGGTCTGTTGCCTCCCTGGAAGCAGCGTGCTCCGGTTTACTAGCCTCAGTTCAGCGTTCTCTTTGGCACAAGGCGCTGAGATGTGTCTATAGTAAAACCAAATGGAAGTTTATTCAGCAAAGCTTGAGTAAAAGTTTCAAATAAAAGTAAGTGAAAGGATTTGGAAACATAAGGATACAGGTAAAATGCAAACTAAAGCCTGTACTATTTAGACTGGAAAGGCACTTGTTAATAAGGTATTTCTCACGCGATGGTCAGTCAGTCCGGCCAGCCAGCGCTTGTCCAGCCCAGAGAGCTGGGATTCCCTTCTCATGAGACACTCCCACTGCCAGAGCGGCACCTCTGGATGGATAACGTCCTGTGCCCTTTCTTCAGCCCTTATACAGTCCCAGACATTTTATCTGGTTTCATAATTGGGGCATCGCATTCACTTCAGCTCAGCCCTCAGGGCCCCCTATTCAGAGTTGTCTCTTGGGGTCCCTTTGTCTTTGTCAGTGCTCAGGCCTGCAGGTGGTCAGACGCTGGGCTGGGTCATGTTCCCACTCTTGATTGAGTTAGTTCTGAGCCCCGCCCCGCCTCTCTCCAACAGGTAACATCCTACATTTTCCATAGCTCTTAAAATATTTCCCATACAAACCTCTCATATTATCCATGGTGATCAGCGAGTTCTGAGCTTTCGGCAGAGACCACACACTACCCCGCCCTTACGTGAAGTATCAAGAGGGTGATTGGACATGCAGGAGATCTAATGCCTGCCTGGGTTGGTCTGGGCATGCCTACATCACAGCCCCTCTTGGATCATACCAATGTTCCCTTGCTTTTTTTTTTCCTTCTTGTCTCCCTTTATCAATGGGAAGTTTACGGTGGGTTGTGTGGTGTCTGGCCGGATAGGGATTCCCTTCCTGTGCTCCACACTGCTCAGAAAACGTGTCTACAGTGATCTCTGTTAATATGGAGTTCCTGCCCTGTATTTTGGGCAACTCGGAGCAGTTTTGTGCACGTATATTCCTCCAGCCAGTAACAGGGAAGGGGGTTCAGCTGCATTGGAATGACCAACCTTGCAACCCCCAGTAATGGTTGGAGTCAGGGCAATTAGAAATGTAACCAGTTCTCTCCCTCTGCCAAAACCAAAATCCTGCAGGTCTGTTGTTCCTGATGAAATGGCTTCTGCTCTACCCGCACTTAGCAGGGAAAGTGATGTGGGTCAGATCCAGGCCCAAAACCTCAGGGAGAGTTGTATTCATTTCACTGTTGAATTCACATCTTGGTATAGATGGTGGTGGGGGATCTTTTTTTACAATTCAGGTCTAGAGCACAGTGTCTGGATAACAAATTATCTGCCAAAACATGCCGGTGGGTTTGCGGAGTCAATTTTGTCCAGCTTAGGCCATGTCTACACAGCTATGCCACTGTAAGATCTCTGTGTAGACGCTCTGTGCCAGCGGGAGAGAACTAAACCACCGCCAACGAGCGGCGGGAGCTATGTCAGCAGGAGGTCTCCCACCGACATAGAACTGTGCACACCGGCACCTTTGTTGGTGAAGCAAAGCCTGAGAAGAGCCCTTGTGTTCTGGTCTAAGAGCCTGAGGCTACACGTTGCAGAGTTCCTCTTGCCAAGTGGATTTGTGAGTCCCGAGCTGGCCCCCTTGCAGGGCCATACTAAGTTTCTAAAAGGCTCTGTGTCTTGGAATCCCCCGTGAAACAAAATCTATTGTCATGTCAGGATGCTTTGTCGCTGACCATTGTCTGGCCATTGATTCTAATCCTGCAGATGCTCTCGGGGTCCAGCTCAAGGTGGAGAGGCATGACGACGTGTATGATGTAAGCCTGCGACAAGTCAGTCTATTACCCCCGGGACTCTAGGGAGCATGCCTTGCAGGCTTCCGTCAAGGAAGAAGCCTGCCCGAGTGAGAGCAACGTCTCCAAGCAGAACAGGAGGCTGCCCGTGACGTTAGATCTGTCCGGCCTGAGTGACAAGAGGTCAGCTACAATCCCAGATCCCTTGGAGCAGGACAAGAAGAAAAGGAGCCCATGTGAGAAGCACTTCTCAAATCATGCAGCTCTGGACCGTCACCAGCTCGCTCGTGCAGAGAGGACCCATGTGTGCGCTGAATATGGGAAATGCTTTGCTCAAAAGCGAGACCCGGCAATGCGCCTGAGAGTCCACGCAGGGGAGAAGCGGTTTAAATGCACCAGGTGGGAGAAGTGCTTCATTCAGAAGCAACAGCTGCTCAGGCACCAGGAGACCCACGTAACCAAGCCACCTGCCTGTGCAGAGAGTGCGGGAGATGTTTTCAAGCCATTCATGATCTTTGGCGTCACCAGGTCACTCATGCAAGAGAAACACCGGTCTTGGTGATCACGGTTCCAAAGTTCACTTTTCCTGTTGTGTGTTACAATAAAACAAGCCATGGGGCTTAATCCGCTGGGCCGCAAGTTGCACAGAAAGAACAAAAATGCGACATCTTGTTGCACGTGGGGAAAACTTGCCCTGACAAATGGAAACATATTATGTGCCCAAGGTAGGAACAGCATCCAAAAAGTGTAAGAAATATTCCCCCACCCATCTGATGGGGTGGACACTTTAAAGCTCATTGTTCAATTCACCCTTAATAAAACCACCGTATATCAGCACATGGGACCTGAGTGGAACTATTTAAAGGGTGGTTTTACTCTGAAAAGTAAAAATGGCACGTTCTTGCTCAACACGTCTGCTGGTTTTGTGTTTACTACGTTCAGTAGTTTTGCCCCTGTGAAAATGTCTTGAACTTAAACAATTCTGTTGATTCCTAGATTCCAAGGCCAGAAGGGACCATTGCAACCATCTAGTCTGACCTCCTGGGTAACACAGGCCAGAGGAAATCCTCACAATAATTCCCACTGATGTCCAAGAAGGTTTGGAATCCAGCTCTCTTCCCCCTTAGCTGGTCTAGCTCTGGAGAACTAAAAGGAGTCCAAGTAGTAGACAGCTTTATCGTTAAAGTCACGCACACGCAGATCTGTCACTTAGGAAAGTCTCCAGGAATTGCTTTGTGACCTTTAGGGCGGCTCAGTGCTTCAGCTGTTTTCTGGTAGGTGTGAGGTCACATAACGTGCTGAGGTGTTAGAGCTCATGGTGCCACCAGACTTTGCAGGATCTACACAGGCGATTTTTAGAAAAGTCGAGAACTGAATAGCAATCCCTAATGAGAGGGAGAGCTTTCTACTGCTGGGTTACCAGTTTAAATCTCACTGGGGTTGATACTGATGGAAAGTGGCCCATGGGAAATGAGTATGCTGGGTCTCAGCCATTTTACCAGTGGACAGATGTCCATGTACCCTTCCCAAATTAGCCCCCTTCGTAGTGTTCCCAGCAGAGAGGCTGAGGTTTGAATGAGTTGTGCCGAATTAACGGTCCTGCCTGCTAGAACTGGACTTCCCCAGACCAAGAGCATGGTTTGGGTTGCTTGCACCGCGCTGTCTGTGTACATGCTCTGGGGGTAGAGGAAGCCTGTCTCCTGGGCTGTCACCTTTCTCCAGCACCACGCTGACACACACAAAAATTTGGAAGCTTTTTAAAAAAATCTAGTGTGAAGTTTGTGTGCCCCGTGCTTCTCTGAGCCAGGCTAGGGCTTGATCTTGCTGTCTTTGCACCTCCTCCTCTGTGGGAGCTTGGAAGGCACAAGAACGGCTGGCATCAGCGGAGGCATTGGGCGCGTGCTGCAGACGTCACTCGGAACACACAGTAATTGTTCGCTGCTGTGAGTAGCAATGGCAGAAACCAACGTCTCTCTCTAGGGGTGAGAGAAGGGGTTTATTGCAGCGTTGTCGCGTGTGGTAGAACCATGCAGCAGTTAGGGATGTCAAATGTTACACGGTTAACCAATCAGTGTTAGTCTTACCGGTAATATATTCCAGTTAACGTTTAAAACAAGTTGGTAAAATAATTTGTGACACTGTAATACCTAATGCGCACATCAAAAATGTCACAGCAATACCCGGGGAGCGCGGGAGCTTGCAACGCTTTCGTGCCCAGCAGAGAGGGCACCGTTGGGGGCAGCCCCCCCAGCTCTGCTTCTCTTACAACTGGCTGCAGCGGTGGATCTGGCTGGGAACCACTGGATCTGCTGGAACGCTTGGCTCTGCCCTGGCACCGCTGCTCACCCGGCAGCGATCTGCCGAACTAGCCGCACTAGGCAGTGGCTAGAAACTGGGAGAGCGAGGGGTGGCAGTGCCCAGCCGTGCACACGCAAATGATCCCCCAGCCCACTGCACTCCAGAGACAGCAGGGTGGGTAGCCCCACGCCAGGGGTAGATGGTTAACGATTAAACAGTTAACAATATAATTTTAATAGTTTAAACGGGTACTTCTTTAAACGATAGTTACATCCCTAACAGCAATACCTGTGAATCCTGTGTAATCTCATGTACTGTGTGCAGGGGTTTGGAGCAATAAAAATAGTTCATTACAAACAGAGCTCTTTCTGCAGATCTAATTAACTCGAGGGCACGACCACCCCCTTCCCGGCTCCGACGCCGCGGAGCCTTTACCCCGCGTCCCCCTTCCCGGCTCCGACGCCGCAGAGCCTTTACCCTGTGTCCCCATTCCCCTTTAGCAGGCATAATTATACCTGCAATGCATACCCTTACAATTTATGGTCGTGTCCCATTTTGGGGGGCCGTGAGTCTGGGGTCTTCGTCCCACCTCTATTGTACCCCATGGGAGGGGTAAGGAGCGAGGTTGTGCTATGGTCAGGATGGGCATTTCTTTGGCCTTTTCGTGTTTTATACCTTCCCCCAATCCTCCTTGCCCCTCCCGATTGGTTGCTTGACCTTGCCTTGAGATAGGAGCTGAGGCAATCTTCACGTGTGTGCTTGTCTGTTACACGCCCGCCCGCCATGCCCAGTAACACTGTAACTGCTCTTATCTGTTCCCGTTACACCAACAAACCCACTTGGCCAGGCAGAAGCCACATTTTTGCCCTTTGTTTACACATTTCAGTAAGGATCCCTTTGTTCACACATATTAGTAAGAATATAAGTGTATCAAGAATTAAACAGGCAAACGGCCCAAAATTCTGTCTCAGGTGGAAATACAGGCCTGAATCCTACATTTTGACTAGCACTCCTAACCCCGCTGAGCGCAGAGCTCTCGGATTCGCTGCTCCCAAAGGAGCAGAACACGCCCGCTCAGGGTCCCCGCTCTGCGGCACGCAGCTCCGGTAGCCGTAGAGCGACAAGGAGGAGACGTTTATAATCAGAGAACTGAGATTCAAGCGAGGGGCAGAAAGAATGTTGGAAACATAGAATATCAGGGTTGGAAGGGACCTCAGGAGGTCATCTAGTCCAACCCCCTGCTCAAAGCAGGACCAATCCCCAATTTTTGCCCCAGATCCCCAATGGCCCCCTCAAGGATTGAACTCACAAGCCTGGGTTTAGCAGGCCAATGCTCAAACCACTGAGCTATCCCTCCCCCCAAACACACGGTTACGTATGAGACAAAATCAGAACACGCTCCCTAGCCCCTAAACAGGACTCCCAAGGCCTGGCCCTGGCTCCTGCGAGGAGCTGACCCCCCCACCCAGTCCCCTGTCCTTTCCCCAGCCTTTTGAACCGGTTTGGCTGAGACCCCTTCCCATAAGATCAAACCCGCTGGTGGATTGTTCACATAGACGGAAGAAGAACTGGGGGTTTATCTGCACCCCAGATCTAGTCTCAAGAGTTCATTGTCTTACTGTAAACAGGAGAACCCCGGCTGTTCTTGTTTTGTCCAGCAACCTCCACAACCTAGTGTCTAGCATTTTGCTCAGACTGTAAGTGGCCGTCCATTGTGAGTCCTACAGTAATTAACTTGCACGTGACCAGCCAGAGTGAGATAAATGTCTCTTCCCCCCGCTTGACAGGAGTTTGTGGATCACCTGTCAGTGACTTGCCTTAACTCACCGCCCTAGAGAGCAGAGTTTTTAGCATAAAACAGAACTCTTCACCTGTTTTCCCTACATCTCGCAATGATTTTGATAACCCGTGGGACACAGGCTTTCATTGGAGACCCTACATACCATTAATGGGCAGGCTACCTCAAACATACCAGACCCAGGGGATCCTTCCAACCCGTATGTACCGCTGTGCCAAGAGGGCCTTGGGTCACGGAGCTGGCTGTTCCTTCATGAAGCAGTTGTCCTGGAGTTCTCCTACAGTCGGATGCAGGCGGAAGAAGTGAGAACGGATCAATCATTCCAGAGACTCCAGTGAAATTTTGCTCTTGCTTTGACACCGCTATAAATCCGGAGTGACTCCACTGGGAGCCGAGCAGAATATAGACAGCGCCGCACGTTACACACGCGGTATCAGAGTTTGGCTCGGCGGCCCCTCCGCCCTGTGCCATGTTAACAAAGTCCAGGGCTGAAAAAGCTCTTCGCCCGTCCTGATTAGCATCATCACCGTACGCAAGGGAAACTGCCGCCGCTGACCGACCCCCAAACCAGCTCTGCGGGAAAGGGAGCGCTGACCCTTCCAGTGGCCACCTCCACCCCTCACCCCGGGCTGGGGCAAGCCGCTCACGGGAGGAACCAGCCCCCGGCCCCTCACATGCTTTAGGCGCGGGTGGTTTTTGGACCCAGAACCAACTCTTATTAATGGCTCCGCACCCCCGGCCGGCCCAAGCCCGGGCCCGAACCCCGGCCCCTCGAGGGGGCCTGAAAGCGGCGGCTGCAGGTAGGGGCGGGCTCTCCCGGCGCAGCCCGGCCGGTGGTGACACACACGGGGCGCTAGGGGGTGCCCGCCAGCCCCGCAGGCGGCATGGCCCCGGCGAAGCGGGAGCGTGCGGGGGGCCCGGGGCTCCCAGGAGCCGGGCTCGGGAGCGGGGCGCCCGCTCGGCTGCAGCAGCGCCCGGGCGATGGCTGACGGGGCCCGCCCTCGGGTAGGAGCCGGGGGATGCTGCGGGTGGGTCCCAGGGAAAGGGGCTGGGCCGGCAGCGGCCCGGGGCAGGTCCCCCCCGCGGTTCACCGGGATCAGGGGCGGAGTTTGCACGGCCCCGGCGGCCTCCTCTGGGGCTGGGGGGGGAGCAGCTTCCCCGGCTGCCGGGGACACGTGCCCCGCTGCCGCTCCCTCCTCTCCCTCGGGCGCTGGGGGGCGGCCCCCGGGCACGGGGCTGTGAACGGGGGATTCCGAGGGCTGCCTTCCGCTGGTCCCAGGCAGAGGCGCCCCCCCACCGCGGCAGGGCAGGGGGTGGGTTCCCCCGGCCCCACTCCCGCAGGCTCTGAACGCCCCGCGCCGCCCGGATCCTGCAATCATGGGGGGCCTCGCCCAGCCCAGGGGCCCGCCCACGGGGCAGGATCGGGGCCCGAGATCGGAGCCAAGAGCCCGCCTAGGGCGCTCGTTCCATGCAGCGTGTCCCCGGGCCCCTGCAGGGGTAACGCTCAACCCTTCTGCGCTTCCCCCTCTGTTGGCTGGCCAGAGAGACAAGGTGGGTGAGGGCGTCTCCCTTACTGCAGCCGCTGGGCTCTCTCCCCAACAGAAGCGGCTCCAGTTAAAGATCTGACCTCCCCCACCTTGTCTCCCTAATCTTCTGGCACCGACAGGGCAGACATGCCAAACCCGTGAAGGCGGCCTCCGTGGGGGAAGATCTCCTCGCGGAGCCCCTGCTACATAACCCCTACCTCCGTGTGCAGGCGGCGGAGTCCCCCTCGGTGCGCCAGAGGTTGGTCCTGGCAGAAGTCACCAAAGTCGGAGACCTCCTGGACTACGACCGGGGAGACTGGCTGGATCCCCTGACGCTCGCTCAGCGCATGGGGCTCTCCAGACCTCGTACTGCCCTGCGCGTACTTCACGAGGTGAGGGCCGCTTTGCCGCCCGCTGCTCGGGTTTACCTCGACCGGGTCCTGCGAGAGGGCGCGCCCCGCCCACCCTCCACCCCAGGCCCTCCGGACCTTTTCATCGGGCCCCTGCCCCGTGGACCCGACCGACCCCCCCGCCCCTTCACCGTGAGCCGGCTGCACGAGCTGCAGCCGGTCCGGTTCCAGACCGCGCCAAAACAACATCTCTACACGCTCGTGCTCCACACCCTTCATGTCCTCACCCTCACATCCCGCCCTGACACAAAGTGGCGGGACCTCCTGCCACCTCTAGAGGGTGAGGAGCCCCGGTGGGCCAGCCTCTATTCCACCTTAGTCCCGCGGCCCGCCGGGGATATCAGTTGGCGGCTCCTACACGGGGCCGTGAGCACGGGTGTGTACTTGGCGCGGTTTACCCCAATCCCGGACACCTGCCCCTTTTGCGGCGTGAGGGAAACCCTGGCGCACGTCTATCTGGAGTGCGCCAGGTTGCAGCCCCTATTCCGGCTCCTCACCGATATTTTATTAAAGTTTTGGTTGCACTTTTCTCCTCACCTTCTTATCTACGCACTCCCTGTCCGTGGCCCCACTAAGTCGCGGGACCTCCTGGTCAACCTCCTCCTGGCCCTGGCTAAAGTAGCCATCTATAAAACCAGGGTGAGGAGGTTGGCCGATGGAGTCTCCTGCGACTGCGGGGCCTATTTCCAATCCTCCGTCCGTTCACGCCTCCAGGCAGAGTTCCTCTGGGCGGCGTCCACCGACTCCCTTGAGGCCTTTGAGGAGCGGTGGGCACTGTCTGGGGTTCTCTGCTCGGTGTCCCCGTCCGGTTCCCTTCTTTTGACCCTTTGACCGCACTCCCGTCCCTGTTTTTCATTAGTTGTCCCCCGTAATTTTTTGGCCTCCAGGTCCTGTGGATCTCCCCCTTAGGCTGGGGGGGGATCCTTTAGCGGTGGGCGAGCTTTGCCCGCCCACTTCCTGGATCCCAATAGGCCAAACCCGTGAAAAAAACGCAGATATTTGGGCTTGTTTTTGGCTTAATTGGCTTGTGAGTTGCTTGTTGGCTAGTTTTTCGCTTGTTTGGCTTGTAGCTAGTTGCGTCATTGTTTTGGATCGGTTCCCAGCAAGCAGGGGCAAGCGGGGAGAGAGTCAGGGGCACGCAGCGGGCCCAGCACGGACCCAGCATGCAGGCCGGGGGGATCCAGTCACATAGCATGTTGGGGTTCTTAGGGATTGGCTTGTTCTGGCCTTGTTTTGAAGTGGGATTAGCTTGATTTTTTTTTGGCTTATTGTGAAAGTCGGGTGCTTATTTACCGCGTGAAAATTGGCAACTGTGCAACGGGGCTACAGCACTTCATAGCCTGCAGCCGGCTGCTCGTGTTCTAAAACGCAGGGACGCTGGTGCTGTAAACACTGGGCCTCCCTCATCCAACCCTTAAAAGACAAAAATAAACGTCAGTATCACCCCAACATGTTCCAGAAAAAGGATCGAGTTCAGGGCTGCGAAGAGCAGGGAAAAGATGCGAGGGTCTCGGGCCGCATTGAAAGCCCACTGGAGTCCTAGAAAGACTTGCATTGACTTCAGTAGGCTTTGGACCAGCCCGCTGTGAGACAGAACATGCAGACGTGTTTCAGCGAGAAGCCGTAATCTCCGATTAGGTGTGGAGATTCTATATGTGCAGTTGACAGAGGAGATGGATTCAATGCACTGTAAGGAGTAACCCACTAATTGGGGCTCCGAAGGGCTGGGTGCAGAACTATCTACTCAACAGACAAAACCTCTGGATAGTAAAGTGCCTCCAGCCAATCAGGACTTTACTTTTCTCTCATGCAAGCTCCTACGTCGCTGACCGGACGTTGCTCTGGAGGTTCTGATTGGTCAGAAGGGGCCTGTAGCAAGGGATTGGCCAATGTACTGTGTGAGACTAATAGCTCCAGATGTCCAGGAGGAGTGGAGGAGAGGCCTGTGTGTGTAGAGATGGAGCAATGAGGAAACCATGGAGCAGCAGTAAAGTTCAGACTACAACTTCTAAGCTCCTTTGGGGCTTTTTATCTCTTTGTTGAGGTGCTCAGATGCCACCGGATAAATTAGAGAGCAATGACTCTGTACAAAACCCAGTTCCTATTCCTGGGAGTTTACAAGTGTCCAGAAATGAGACTGCACGTATGAACCATCCAGAGCAGAATATGAACACGCTCTACAAACACTTCCCTCTGCCTGGCTGCGTCTCAGGGCATCAGCAGTAGGTGCTGAGCGTATGTTCCTCTTGATTTCAGGTGCCTGTGATGTTTGAGGACGTCACTGTCTATTTGACCCTTGAGGAGTGGGAGGAATTGACAGAATGGCAGAAGGCGCTGTACAGGGAGATGATGAGGGAGGATTACGATCATCTGATTTCACTAGGTAAAGATCAGTTTTCATTGTTTTTGACTGCGTGTTGGAGCTTTGACATTCCTGGGTGGGATCAGAGATTGAGGCGAATATCCAAGCCCCAGCTTTCCCGGTACATAAAAAGCCATAGAGCTTTTGCAAATGAACATTGAAGTGCTGAGTCCTGGCCCCACTACGAGTGATGCCGCTCAGATGCGGGTGTGGATTGCTAACGCTGTGGAGAGCCTCTTGCTCCAGGGGTGGGGAATTCAGGAGTAGAGCACAGGTTGGAAGGAGAACCTTGCAGACTGGTGTGTCATCCTGTCTTTGTGAACAGGGTATCCAGTTCCCAGATCTGCTCTTGTGTCCCTGAACAATCCGGAGGAAGGGCCATCGCTCTGGGAGCATCAGGATTTGGAAGAAATAGAATTACCTGTGAGGGAGTAGGCACTTTAATAGCTTCCCGGCCATAGAAACAGTGAACAGATTGCTACCACCGGAGACAACAGCAGCCATCAGAGAGGAGTGCTTGTGCTGGGCTACATTGGGAAAGTGATCCAGGCTGTTATCAATCCCAGGGGCCCATGGGAGAGTTTACTGTCTAGTGAAAAGAATGAATTTTTGTTTCGGGGAGATTAACTGGAGGATGAGATCCAATGGATTGTGGAGCTGGAGTAGAGGATTCAAGGAATTTTAGAGCAAACGCAGACTGGGCTGAGATCAGAGTATCCAGGAAAACTCACTGAGGGGTCCATGCTGTGGAACCTGTTATCTGAACAGGACTCACTCCTGCAAGTGTTCTCCTGAAGCCTGCTTCAGAGAAGCCCTCAGCTACATGGACCTTCAAACTTAATTCGATACCACACACTGTTTGGAAAATTGTTCTAACATACAGCCACATTTGTCACCCTATCTCACCTTACTCCAAAGATTGCTCCCCACGAAGCCAGGCAGGACTCTGGGGCAGTCTCCTTTCTGTGAGCAGCCTGTTTGCAGACACACAGCTCACACGGCTTCCACCTTCCTGGGTCGGACCTCGGAGCATTCAGCATCCTCTGCCCCTCCGTGTGCTTCCCACAGCGAGTCCGCCCAGGTGGGGTCCTGGGGAAGCCAGAGGGTCCTGCCCCCCAACTTCGCAGTCAGACGTGACTCTCAGCCAGGCGGGAACACAGAAGGTTTATTAGACGACAGGAACATGGTCTAACACAGAGCTTGTAGGTGCAGAGAACAGGACCCCTCAGCTGGGTCCATTTTGGGGGGGCAGTGAGCCAGACAACCCCGTCTGCGCTTCACTCCATGTCCCCAGCCTGCCGCAAACTGAAACTCTCTCCAGCCCCCCCCTCCTCTGGGCTTTGTCCCTTTCCTGGGCCAGGAGGGCACCTGATCCCTTTGTTCTCCAACCCTTTAGCTCTCACCTTGCAGGGGGGAAGGGCCCAGGCCATCAGTTGCCAGGAAACAGGGTGTCGGCCATTCTCTGTGTCCAGACGCCTGCACACGCCTGCCCTCTAGGGCTCTGCAACGATCATTCACCCTTATCCCACCACCTAGATACTTAAGAGCTGCCTAGGGGAAACTGAGGCACCCCCACAATATTCAGAGGAAACATTAAGAACAGTCCCACTTCGTCACATCTCTCCCCCCTTCGAGACCGAACTGAGTGGGGTCACTTTAGCCAGTAACCTGGGGAAGTTCGAACCCACCAACGTTCCTATGGATGCCCCAGCATCTCTCCCATTCCTTGGTGGGAGTTACATCAGGCCCTTCCAGTTTTACGCCCTTCCAGTTTCATGCCCTCCCTTAGGTCGGGGGTGGTCAATAGCACTCACATGCTGCATGTGGGAAGGTTTATGCGGCCCGTGCCCTTTTGCCACCCCAAAACCCCCGGGGGTCAAACTGGGATCGGGTCTTCTCCCAGCGCTCCAGTCTGGAGGGCTGCAATTTGGGCTCTCTGGGTTAAGAGCCCCCATCTTGACCTGGGCCACATAGTCCCACTGGTTTCAGTGGGAGTGCTTAATGCAAGAGTGGCAGAATCAGCCCCATAATTGGGCCAGGCTCACAATTGCTACCCACGGTATATTGAGCCGCAGGCATAGCAGACCTGCGTGGCAAGGGCTGAAATGTCTTAGGAGCAAGTTTTAGGTGGTAACAAATTTGGTCTTTGCAACCAACACATGTGGATGCCCAGAATACTTTTTTCTTTTTCATTCCAGCAGCTGATTTCAGGGTCCTAAAGAAGGAGGACGAGGATGATAGGGAAAATGCTGAGAACCTGGGACAACGCGAGACACCACTCAGAGACTCTGAAAAGGAATATCATTCGCTTTTTTCTATCCAGGGAGTAAACCGCACTGGTCAGGGCAGCCTTGCTGTGGGGAGGAGAAACAAACTAGATCAAGCCCACCTGAAAGGAAAGCATGTTGAAACCGCAAATCCACAGCAGCTCAGCCCAGATGAGAAACCTCACAAATGTAGCGAATTCCAGAAGCGTGGGAATCTGAAACACCACTTTCGGACGCACACCGGGGAGAAACCCTACCCCTGCCTGGAGTGTGGAAAGAGCTTCCGCCAAAAGCACCATCTGGTAACGCACCAGAGAACCCATTCAGGGGTGGCGCCGTATAACCGCCCGCAGTGTGGGAGGAGCTTCAGCTCGTCTGCCCGCTTTAAAACACACCAGAGCACCCACCGGGGGGAGAGGGCGTTTCCTTGCAGCGAGGGCAGGGAAAGCTTCCAGACGTTCCGGGTTCTTCAAGTTCACTCACGCTGGGCAGGAGCTACGCAAGTGTAATGATGGTGGGAGAAGTTTCAGCTGTAAGCAAACCCTTAGGGTCCACCAGAGAATCCATGCTGGAGAGAACCCGTACAGCGGTCCTGGCTGCGGGGACAGCTTTTGCACCCCCGTGCATCTCACACTGCACCAGCAGACCCTCATGGGGGAGCGACCCCATACGTGCGGCTAGTGCGGGAAGAGCTTCTGGAGACACGGGGATCTCCGCATTCACCAGCAAACCCACACGGGAAAGAGGCTCCACGTGTGTGAGGCTTGTGGGAAGAACTTCAGGCACCGGCAATCGCTCGTGAGGCACGCGAGAACTTGCACCGGGGCAAGCGCCTACCCGTGTAGCGACTGCGGAGAAGGCTTCACGGTGCCCAGGCAGCTCCGACGGCGTCGGCAAACTCGCGCTACGCAGAAGCCCTCCAAGCACATGTGCAGCGAGTGTGAGAAGGGCTTCCGGAGGAGCGAGAACCTGAAGCGCCATTTTCACACGCACACGGGGGAGCGCCCGTTCCCCTGTGCCGAGTGCGGGAAAAGCTTCATCCAGAAGCAGCACCTGGTGACACACCGGAGAATCCACCCGGGCGAGCGGCCCTACCTGTGCAGCGAGTGCGGGAAGGGCTTCCGGACGCACCGGGTGCTGAAAGTTCACCAGCAAACTCACACCGGGGAGAGTCTCTTCGTCTGCTGTGACTGCGGCAAGAGCTTTCGGCACAAGCAGACTCTGGTGACGCACCAGAGGACGCACGCTGGTGAGAAGCCCTAGGGCTGCACCCTTTGTGGGGATGCTGTCAGGACCCTCAAGATGTATCAACACAAGCACACAGGAGTCCGGGAAGAGCTTCCAGAAGGGGGAGAACCTGCAACGTCACTATAAGACTCTCACGGGAGAGAGACCTTACTGGTGCACCCAGTGTGGAAAGGGCTTCATTCAGAAGCATCCTCTCCTCCTGCACCAGAGAACCCACCATGGGGACAGAGCACACGTGGCTGAGGGATATGCACCCGTCTTCCCCCAGGGTGAGCGTCTGCAATGTCCCCTGGAAACTCACCTGTGCATGGAAGAGCTGAGTGGGGAGCTCCCATTCTGGGTGGTCATGGTCGGCGACTTTCCTTTTCCTGGCAATGAGGCACTGGGGTAATAGCCCATACGGAAGGAGATGGCAGGTGAACATCTCAAGCATTGGGAACTGAATCCAGGAAAATCTTTTGTTGATATTCACTCACCCAAAAGATATTGGAGACGCTCCCAATTTTCGTGAACGTCTAACGAGCCACAAGAAATCCAGGGTAACCATTTACCCCTTTTAAATATGGGAAGAAGCACACATACATATCTGGGGGAGAACTCCTCCTCAAAGCCGCCTTCTGGATTTAGGAGTGGAAGGAACTCTTTCAGGTGTATGAACTTCTGATCAGCCAGCGAAGGCTGTCTGCTTGTTTCTGAAGGTCACTCTCTATGAACAGTTCAGCACAAGGGAGCACACACAGGAGAGAGGCCAAATCAATGGACCAATTGGGTGTATGACTGGAAATCACTGAGCAGAGCAATAACCAAAGGGAGGAGAAAAAAATGTCTAGTGTGGTAAAGGGGGATTCACTAGAAACAACAGGCTGAAACGGAGCAATGGTAAATGTAGGCTGAATAACAGTCTCCGAAAGGGAGACCTACTTGTCTGTGACACGGTCTCCCAGAGGAAGCTGTGGAAGCCCCAAAGCTGGGATCTTTTGAAAGAAGATTGAGCAAAGCCTGGGGGAGCTTTGCTGCCAGGGAAAAGGGGAGGAGTGGTTGAGGTGGCTTAATATGTCTTGTGTTCAACTGCAAAATCAAGTTACCATCCGCAGCAGACCAGTGAAGGGAGAAACCAGGACTCAGGTACAACAGCCGGAAATGAAAACCAAACCCAACCCACCTCCTGTTAGAGAGGATGCCCAGTGAAGGCCAGATCCTCAGCTGTGTGAACTGGTGGAGCAACAGTGACCTCAAAGGAGCTATGCGAGTTTACACCAGCTGAGGATCAGGCTGTCCTTCAAAGCGGTGCCCAGAGGAAGGACGTGAGTTTGACAACGCTCCAAGTAATCGCCCTGCAAATTTCAGGAGTGCTCCTGAGAACGAGTCCTCCTCAAATCTATAGGCCAAAGGCATCCCTGATGTAAATCTCCTGACTTCAGTGGCAGTACACCAGTGATTTGTTTGGCCCTGAGGCTCATACCGCAGGCAGGCGGTGACTGGTTGCTAGTGTTTGTGTACATTTTGCTACTTAAAGAAGCGGGTTGGCTGGGGTGTCGCAGACGTGCCAACCAGTCGTCCCGCCAAATTTCTTGGGTGCAGGACATCCCCTGTGCTTTGTTTCAAGGCAATGAAACTTTGGTACATTTCTAATTGATCTGGAGACGAGACCCGACCAGGAGGTACAGACGGGTTTTGTTTCTTTCATAGCACCCATCATGGAGCACCCTAAAGGGTCAAGTGGAAACACACCCAGTAACCCCAGATAGGCTGAAGAAAGCTCCTTGTCCCAGCAGGTGCAGAGGGAGCCTCATGGAGCAGGATCTCTCGGTCCTGAGGGCCTGTTACCAGAGGCAGCCCCTGCGATGCTGAGCTCGTGGGATGAAGCTGGGAGGCGGGCAGACACCGCGTGAGGAAGAGCCATATAAAGATGGGGGGCTGGGCTCCTCATGGCGCTGAGCATTCTGCCTGCCCGCCGGTGCCTGGGAGAGCATGCAGGACCGCCCGGGAGGGGCTCAGCGCCCAGCACCCTGGATTTCTTTTCCAGAAGATGCACAAGTCGGGTGCAAGTGAGAGGTCAGCTCTGACCACCAGCAGGGGAGGTGGGCAGAGGAGAGAGCAGGCTTAGGAGGATCCCTGACCTCCACAGGTGCAGTGCAAGCCTGGAACGTGCGGGAGAGGGCCAATAAATAGACTGCCCTCAACAGGAGTTGTGGCCTGAATTTTGTCCAGCACGTCTAAAAGTGAGAGAATTGGGGGGAAATTCAGCCCACGCAGATGGCCTATGCAGCACTCAAATCCCCCTTCAGCCAGCGGGAGCAGAGGTGAGTTCCCCCCGAGGCTCTGCCTGCGCTAGGAGCCAGGGCTGGGGTGCCCCGGCGAGCGCTCAGCGAGCGAGCACAGGTATCACTAGCTGGGTGGCTGCGGCAGCCCGGGAGGCACGACTGAGCCGGGCCGATCACAAGTGCGCCTGAGAGCAGCGGGTCTGTGTTCTGCAGGGCTCAGCCGCGGCCCCGCTACCCGTGGCTATTGATACTTGTGCGAGCTTGGTGCGAGCAAGCACAAGTGTGCATGCACAAGCAGGAGACTCGTGCCCCTCACTCATAGAGCAGAGCTCCCAGAATGTTGTAGCCACAGAGGCAGGTGTGTTGTGAGCAATGGCTTAGGAGCCCTGAGCTGCTGAGTTCTGAGGCTGACTCCCTGGGGGCTTTGGGGAGATCGCTATTTCCTGATCGGTCAGTCGCAGAGCTAATAGCAGGTTCCCACCTCCTGCGGGGGTTGGGGGGTTAGGAGGGTTATCTAGCACTTGAGTGCAAAGAGCGTTTGAGCTAGGTATTCTCGGCTCGTTCCGCCCTGAGGAAGTTGGCGGTGGACCGGAAGAGCGATCCGCGTAGCTGGGGTGGCTTTGACGCTTTGGGCGGTATCCGTGTTCTGTCAGAATGTGCTGACACCGAACCGAAACGAAAGGGGGGACTCCTAGAGTAACCCTCAGCTGACTGCTCTCCACGTGGCCTTTCTGGGGCGGGGGCTGGGGGGTTCTGAATCAGGTTTGCTGGGTCTGGCTTCTTGGGTCTGTTCTGCGCTCCTTGGGAGCTCGGCTGTGTCGAATCTCCTTGGCCCCCTTAACTCAGCCTCCCCCCTGCCCCCCATTGGTGGCAGCACAAGTAGTCGCTGTACTTTTGGGGACAGTGTGTCTAGGGGTCCGAGTAGAGGACTGAAGATTCAGAGACTTACTTTTGATAAATACGGTTTTACAGGGATACTGGGGCGTGGGGCAAAAACCAAAAAACCCATGGGGCTAAGTGACCCTCACCTAAATGAAAGAGGGCTCTGACCGGCTCAAGACACAGGGGAAATGCAGGTCATAGGTCTGAGTCCATCAGGGGCCCAAGAGAGCTTCCACTGGGGTCTACTGCTCTGATCAAAATGATGGTGAAACTCCAGGTAGTTGCTGTGCATCACCTTGCCACTGTACCCCCCCCGTGCCAACCACTCTACTAATCCCATGACTGCGCCCCTCTGTCCCGCTAAGGCAGTTAAACTCAGCAGGGTGCTACGTGCTGTCTGGCCTGACTTTCCCTCTGAAAGGGGCTGAGGGTAGGGTCTTTTCTGGCCAGGGACCTCACTCGGGGAACTCCTTCCCCAGGATATCTGCCGGAGCCCCTCGGTGCTTTGCTGTGAAGTCTTTACTACGAGGGTCAGTCCAGTCTGGACACTCTGGACTGCCATTTTTTCCACAAGGAAGGAAAGAGGGACTTGGAGTGGGGTCAGGACGCCCCAGGTATTTGTGTGTGGGACCCTGGCCAGCTGCTTAATCTCTTTGTGCTCCGCTTTCCCCAGCTGCAGCCAGAGTAAAACTCAGCTGCTTGAAAGCAGGGTAGTGAGACTTAATGAAGCATTTTGAAATGTTTGGACAAAAAGCACTTGGGAATGGGAAAGCTCCGGGGCCTGTTTTATTTTCTACTTTGTCGAAAGAGCCAGACACTGGAGCTAGAACTTGGCAATGAACAATAACATCAAGTAGCCCTTTCCCCCAGGCAGTGATTTTTCACACTCCTGCTTCATCCAAGAGATTGGGCAGCTCCACGAGTATTTCGAAAACCAAATCTTCAGCCCCCTGATAAATGTTTCCATTTCCCACCTGGCTCTTCTCTGTCCTTGCGCAGCTGAGACGCTGCTTTCCCAGGTTTATCGCGAATCGCTCCAAGGAGGGGCGCAGGGTAAGGACTTGTCTCCATGGCAAAGTTGACAGGCAGAGCTATAGTGGTGTAATACCCGTGTAATCCAGCTCCCGGTGAGAATCACATGGCCATGGACAGTTACTCTATCCTGGGTGTATTGTATCCTCCCCAAGAGACAGGCGAGGGGCCTGTCCTTCTTCTTCTTCTTGTGCTTCGGCAACACTTGTATCATGACTCGTCGTGCCAATCGACTTTCAGTGGATTCATCGTACGCAGCAGGTGCTGCTGTGCAAGGCTGAAGACTGGGGCTCTCTGTCTGACCAATGGTCTACCTAGCCCAGTGTCCTGTCTTCTGACTGTGGCCAGTGCCATGTGTTTCAGAGGGAATGAACAGAACAGGGCAATTACTGAGTGATCCATCCCCTGTCCTCCAGTCCCAGCTTCTGGGAGTCGGAGGCTAGGGCACCCAGAGCATTGAGTTGTATCCCTAACCATCTTGGCTAATAGCCATTGATGGTCCTTTCCTCCAGGAACTTATCTAATTCTTTTTTGAACCCAGTTATAGTTTTGGCCTTTACAACATAATGAGCACACATCTACAGCCCCCAGATTGCTTGACAACCACACAAATTCAAAAATCATGAGTTTACACCTCCAAGTCATGAATTTTAAAAAGAAATAAATGCTATGGGATTCTCTTTATATGCCCTTTTGTTCCTGAGCCTTTCGGATGCAGTAGGTCCAGATCCACAAAAGTAGGAGCCTACACCCCTGTGCGAATCTTGGCCTAGCCTCATACTTTTGCTGTTACCTCTCCCGAACAATTCATATATCTAAGGCCATATCTACACTACAAACTTATGTTAACTCAAGTTATGTCAGCATACAGTTGCCAGTTAGTATTCAGAGTGGTAGCCGTGTGAGTCTGTATCAGCAAAAATGAGGAGTCCTTGTGGCAACTTAGAGACTAACAAATTTATTTGGGCATAAGCTTTCGTGAGCTACAGCTCACTTCATCAGATGCATGAAGTGGAAAACACAGTAGGCAGGTATAAATATATAGCACATGAAAAGATGGGAGTTGCCTTACCAAGTGGGAGGTCAGTGCTAACGAGGCCAATTCAATTAGGGTGGATGTGACCCATTCTCAACAGTTGACAAGAAGGTGGGAGTATCAACAAAGGGGAAATTATTTTTTTGTAGTGACCCAGCGACTCCCAGTCTTTATTCAGGCCTAATTTGATGGTGTCCAGTTTGCAATTTAATTCCAGTTCAGCCGTTTCTCGTTGAAGTCTGGTTTTGAAGTTTTTTTGTTGAAGAACGGCCACTTTTAAGTCTGTTATTGAGTGTCCAGGGAGACTGAAGCGCTCTCCTACTTGATTCCATGTGTCAGCGGTGAGCATACGCACCAGGAGTGCTTGTTTTGATTCAGAGTGCGGTGCATCGTGGGTATGTATCTCACTGTGCAACTCGCCACCATCCACTGCACTATATTTTGGGAACACATACTAGGGCCCAAATGGGTCACACAGAGGTGACTGGGAGCATGGGATCAACTTCCCATAACGCAGTGTTCCCTATCCCATAACTTTATACGTATCCCCAAAATTTTGTACCTTTTTTCCTAAATTCCACAAACCTGCATGGCCCTCCTCACAGGGGCACCACTTCAGATTTTGCAGGGGGGGGGCGGGTCTCACAACTTTAACCATGATTCCAAGGGCTACTTAGGCACCTGAAAACTGTAGGTTTTTTTGCAGATCATAATTAGAAATTAGCAGACAGGAGCCCTGCATCCAATTCCTATATAAAGAAAGAAAATATATATACAAACACCAATTAAAGCCACATTTTAAGTTTATATGCAAGTTTAAAACAATCAGGAGATAATACAGCAAGATATTCCCAATCGCAAACCTTGAGGTATCAATTTTGGAGCCTTAACACAGGTCTCAGAAACACACGTTTGATACTTTGTACACTATAGATAGTAGAGATAAATAAAAATAAATAAAATTTGCTTAAAATCTGCTTACTTTCTCTAACAGACTCACTCCGTGTTACTGCCATTATCTCCTCTATTTTAGTCAATTGTTTCTCACTCCACTATAAACATATTTACATAATTTTAACATGTGGTTAAGTTTCTCTTTTATTAACAGGAATTTATTTTTTGGATAAATTCAGCATTTACATTTACCGAGCACAATCATGTACGTGACTCACTAACATTTGACTCTGTCCTTACTATTAGTAGCAGACTTGGTACCGCATTTATTTTCATACGTATTAAATTATTTTACAGATATAATTAAAAATACAATTTTAAAATAAGCGACCTTCATCTGCCCAGTGTCTGAAATTCTGTGTTCAGCTTTTTTTTTAAACTGGCATTGCTAAGGTGAGTACAAGCTAAATTTACATTCTCGACGGATACTGTTATTTGACTGTACCACTTCAAATAATAAATGACAAAGCACAATATGTAACGATGATAATTACTCCAGCCAGGACAAGCTAGGCATTTTAGCACTCACTACTCAAAGAATTAAACTTAAGCATAAGAGAGAAATAAAATTAGGAAATGCACAGACCAGTCCAAAAACTAAAATAACAGCACTGTGATCCTTAACGAACTCTGAAAGATAAAAGGACAGAGAATATATGTGCCTTGTGCATTTCGACAGGAAGTACCAAGAAGTAACAACAATACAAGGGTGTGAGGGCGAGAGAAACTGTGTGTGTTGCAGGGAGTGTGTGTGTTTGTGAGAGAGAGAGAGAGAGAGAGAGGGAGGGAGAAAGTGTGTGTGTTGGGGGAGTGCGTGAGGGAGGCTGTCTGAGAGGGAGACTGTGTGTGGTGTGAGTGTGTCTTTAAATCAAGCCCTCAGGAACCCAAGTGCTTGTTCAGTACAGAAGCAGCTCAGCTCCCACTCCTGAGCCAGAGGCCCCCCTTCAGCCCCCCGCTCAGCAGAGACCCACCCGGGCACGCCCACTTCTAGCATTGGGCAAGCTCCCCCAGTGCCACGCTAGCCATGGATCAGCTTCTCACAGAAGGGGAGACTGCCCTGGCGGCGGGAGCTGGGTGACCAGAGATGGTGGCAGCTGCTGGCTGGGCGCCCAGCTCTGGGAGGGGTGGCTCTGGGAGGGCTAAGGCAAATTTTGGGTTGGCACTAGCCCCCCCAGCGCTGTCCCTGTATATAGAACAGAACTGCCTTGATGGCAGGGTTGTTGTAGCCGTGTTGGTCCCAGGAGATTAGAGAGACAAGGTGGGGAGGTAAGATCTTTTGTTGGACCAGC
Source organism: Chelonia mydas (assembly GCF_015237465.2). NCBI lineage: Eukaryota > Metazoa > Chordata > Testudines > Cheloniidae > Chelonia > Chelonia mydas. Next base: position 259,724,241 of record NC_057850.1, read on the forward strand.
TGTATTGGGGAGACAAGCTTTCCAGCCACGCACAGCTCTTCAATTCTTAGCTGTCTGGCAGGTGCTTTCGGAGGGCGGCGGGAGCTGATTTTGACCTACCAACTGCAGGCACATTTTGATCCTCAAAGGGAAATGCATTTCGCGGCTTTCCACTCAGCAACGTCAGGCTGCAGCCTCGTGGTGGAACAAAACCAAACGCCCAGCAAAGAAAGCGAGAGAAGCTTAATAGTAGTAAATATTTAGCTCCTCTACAGCTGCCTGGTCCAAGTTCACGTTCATCCTCTAGCCTCCAGTTAGAACAGCTGCACTTGTTTCATTGTCAGAGCTCTTTAACGCTGGACCTCTTCCCGGGCATCGGACAAACGTTATCCCCCACAGAAGCCTCTGCGCTAAGTCAGCGCGAGAGTCCCTATTTCAGAGGTGAAACGGAGCGAGAAGGGAAGTGACTTGCCCAGGCACAGAGGGACACAGCAGCAGAGCTGCAGAAACAGCCTTTTCCAGGCGAGCTTTATACCCGGACCTGGCTCCCCTTCATTGTGAGACACCCGGATATCAGTCATAGCATTGCTGTATCTAATGAGCAGCCACTGAGCAGATCAGTAGAACACACTGTAACCCTTGGAAACGAGGCTGGCACCAGGGAAATGGTTAATATTGGTGGATGAGTTGACAAAGTTGACCAAATGAAATTAATAGGCAGCAGGTTTAAAACAAATAAAAGGAAGTATTTCTTCACACAACCTGTGGAACTCCTTGCCAGAGGATGTTGTGATGTCCAAGACCATAACAGGGTTCAAAAAAGAACTGGATAAATTCATGGAGGATAGATCCATCAATGGGTAGGATGGGCAGGATGGTGTCGCTAGCTTCTGTTTCCCAGAAGCTGGAAATGGGCAATGGGATAGATCACTTGATGATTACCTGTTCTATTCATTCCCTCTGGGGCACCTGGCACTGGCTGCCGTCAGAGACAGGATACTGGGCTAGATGGACCTTTGGTCTGACCCAGTATGGCCGTTCTCATGTTAAAGGCTGGGACTGCCATGCTGGAGCAGGGAGTGGGAGGATTCCTGGCTGCTGGGAAATGCGGGTGGGAGTCTCAGCAAAACCTCCCTCCCTAGTAGGATTCCACCCTCCTGCCTTGCCCTGTACCACCGCCCTGCCTTCAGGCTGGGACCCAGCAGGAGGTGGCTCCCTTGGGCCGGCCAGGAAGCAATTGGCTTTGCATGGAGAGACTCCGTGTAGGGAGATGGGGTCAGCAAGGTGTTTGGGTGCTAGGGGGAGTCGGGGTGATTTTTCTCAGCTGGGTTAGAGAGGCACCAAGGGTTCTCATCTCCCGTGCCTCCCTGCAGAACACAGAGGAGCGGCCCCCACAGCCATAGGTAAGTTACACTGCTCAATACAAGAAGGGCCAGGTGTCTGCATCTTCAGGGGCTTGTGGGCATGGATGCCCCCAGCATCTCTACGATCTTTACCAGTCAACATGGTACCCTACAAAATAATAACACAATCCCTTCACTCTGCAGGGTTCAAAAAAGAACTAGATAAATTCATGGAGGATAGGTCCATCAATGGGTAGGATGGGCAGGATGGTGTCCCTAGCTTCTGTTTCCCAGAAGCTGGAAATGGGCAATGGGATGGATCACTTGATGATTACCTGTTCTGTTCATTCCCTCTGGGGCACCTGGCACTGGCCGCCGTCAGAGACAGGATACTGGGCTAGATGGACCTTTGGTCTGACCCAGTATGGCCGTTCTTATGTTAAAGGCTGGGACTGCCATGTTGGAGCAGGGAGTGGGAGGATTCCTGGCTGCTGGGAAATGCGGATGGGAGTCTCAGCAAAACCTCCCTCCCTAGTAGGATTTCACCCTCCTGCCTTGCCCTGTACCACCGCCCTGCCTTCAGGCTGGGACCCAGCAGGAGGTGGCTCCCTTGGGCCGGCCAGGAAGCAATTGGCTTTGAATGGAGAGACTCCGTGTAGGGAGATGGGGTCAGCAAGGTGTTTGGGTGCTATGGGGAGTCGGGGTGATTTTTCTCAGCTGGGGAAGAGAGGCACCAAGTGTACTCATCTCCTGTGCCTCCCTCCAGAACACAGAGGAGCGGCCCCCACAGCCATAGGTAAGTTACACTGCTCAATACAAGAAGGGCCAAGTGTCTGCATCTTCAGGGGCTTGTGGGCATGGATGCCCCCAGCATCTCTATGATCTTTACCAGTCAACATAGTATCCTACAAAATAATAACACAATCCCTCTCACTCTGCAGGGTTCAAAAAAGAACTAGATAAATTCCTGGAGGATAGGTCCATCAATGGCTATTAGCCAGGATGGGCAGGGACGGTGTCCCTAGCCTCTGTTTGCCAGAAGCTGGGAATGGGCAACAAGGAATGGATCACTTGGTGATTATCTGTTCTGTTCATTCCCTCTGGGGCACCTGACACTGGCCACTGTCAGAAGACAGGATACTGGGCTAGATGGATACTTTGGTCTGACTCAGTGTGTCCGTTCTTATGCACATCGGTGGTCCGATCTCACTTCCCCTGAGCTGTTGCTGGGAGCAACTCTTTGTCTCTGTAGCTCTCCCATTTCGCTCTAGGACATTTTGTTTTACAGCCAGAGACCAGAGCATCCCTAGGACCCCAGCCAGCTGAATATTACAGACCTGGCTGTTTTCCATGCAACTGCTTAGCACACAGCTTGTTCCGAGAGCAGGTTCTCAACAGCTGCAATTGCCAACCCCGTTGTGCTCTGCGGTTTGATTTTTCCTCCCCACTCTCCGTTCCAGCTGCTGACACACTCAGTTACTGATACGCAGCATCCCCGGCTTCTACCTGCAATCTGGGGAGCTCCCTGGCCCGACGCTCTGACTTTGCATCCAGTGCAGTGTTAGGCCTTGATTCGGTAGCCCTGCTATATGAGGTTTGGCAGGTGGAGGCTGCCTGTCCCACCCACTGCAAGGCCTGGCACTGTGGCTGTTGCAGGGGTCTGTGTGCTACAGACAGTTACTCAGGGTTCTCCTCCTTCTGCACAAACCACACAGCTAAAGGTATAGTCGTGGATTTTAAGGCCACAAGGGACCCTTGTGATCATCTAGTCTGGCCTCCTGCACAGCCAGGCCACAGAACCCCACCCCGTAATTCCTGCACCAAGCCTGTATTTTGTGGTTGAACCAGAGCATGTTTATTACAAAGCAGCCATTTCTTGTGGGAATTTTCAGGGGCTGTGCAAGATTTGACTTCAGAGGGAAACTTTCCCCACCTGGTTCCATATGTATCTTTCCAAGCAATCCAAGTTACAGCACTCAGAAGAGCCAACATTTAAAGAGAAAGGAGTTCTCCGCCTTAACTTTAGCAGAGCCACAGGAGGCCAGAGCTGGGGCACGGCTATCATACAGTTACCCCGCTAAACCAAACAAGGAGCCATGGCCATGGCCCCCTTTAAAACAAAACACCTTTCCCTTACCCCAATCTGCGGTTCAGGGCTTTTCATTCCCCGATCTTTCTGGAATTAGGACAGTCCCCCTTGAGGTAGGGGATGTCCCACAGTCATTTCAAATCCCAAACATTTACATGCTCAGTTGCACCAGTTTAACAGAAGGTCTGATATTGATCCTCTTTAATTAAAAGGTCTAAAAAACCATGTGAACACTTTTCTCTCTCTTTAAACCAGGTTTACTTCATTTATGTTAAATTGGCCAGGAACAGATTTAATCTATGCTCAAATAAACTGAAGTAAGAGTGTCCACACAGGGGTTTGTACTGACTTACCTAAATTGGTGTAAACTTGTGTGTAGACAACCCCTAAATCAAAAGTTCTATCTCTGTAAAATGAGCAAACCAAACCAAACGAAACGATAGATAAGCTGCCCCTTCTTCTCAGAGACCCCTCCTGGCTCCCTCTGAGTCTCTCCTGCATTTGAGGGAAGGTAGATTCTTATATACCCCAACCCAGCCCTTTCTCAACAGGCCTATTACAGTCCTGGCCTCTCTGGGGCCTACAATTCCCAGACTGCCTTGCTCTGTGGGTCTGGTGAAAGAGGGTTTTCCAGCCCTGCCTGCACCTTGGAATCCCGGCTCAGGCCCTGAACAGGGACAGCAGTAGGGAGATACTTCCCTGACCACACCTTGCCCTCGCAAGACCACTCCCTCTCCCTCCCCACATTCCTAACTCACAGATACGTCTCCTCGAGACACTCCTGGAATGGAGCAGTGCTGGGCCTGGAGGGCTGGTTCGTGTCTGGTGTGGTGCTCTCCACACCCAGCTTCCCTAAGCCCGAGGTTATGGCTTCATCCCCACGTGGCTTTTCAGGTGCTTGGCCAGTTCGTTCTTCCGATGGTAGCGCCTCTGGCACTGGGGACACTGGTATGGCTTCTCTCCAGTGTGGACCCTCTGGTGCGTGGCGAGCTCCTTCTCACTCCGGAACCTTTTCCCACACTCGGCACATTCCGGTCGCTTTTTCGTGTGGATTCTCTGGTGTTTCCGGCGCTGCGAGACCCGGTTGAAGCTTTTCCCGCAGTGGCTGCAGTTGTAGGGTCTCTCCCCGGTGTGGGTCCTCTGATGATCGGTGAGTGTGCTCCTCGTGCTGAAGCTCTTCCCACACTGCGCGCACGGGTAGGGTCGCTCCCCCGTGTGGATCCTCTGGTGCTTGACAAGCCCGTTCCGGCGGCGGAAGCTGCTCCCGCACTCGGTGCATTTGTAAGGCCTCTCGTCGGTGTGGATGCCCTGGTGGGAGGCCAGAGCCGACTTGTGCCGGAAGCGTTTGTCACAGTCGCTGCACTGATAAGGCCTCTCTCCCGAATGGATCCGCTGATGATATTTCAGGCGGGAATTGGTGGCGAAACCTTTCCCACACAGGGCGCAGGGGTACGGCCGCTCCCCGGTGTGGATTCTCTGGTGATACCTCAGTCCTGGCCGTGTGGTGAAGCATTTCCCACAGTCGGCACATAGGTACGGCCCTCCCTCCCCGGCATGACTTTTCTGGTGCGTCAGGAGCACCTTCCTCTGGATGAAACTCTTCCCGCACTCCATGCATTTATGCGGCTTCTCTCCCGTGTGGGTTTTCTGGTGCTGGGTCAGGTAGACTCTCTGGCTGAACCTTTTCCCACATTCCGTGCATTTAAAGGGCCTCTCCCCCGTGTGGATGGTCTGGTGCGTGAGAAGGTTGGACTTCTGGCTGAAGCTCTTCCCGCACTCGGTGCACTGGTACGGTCGCTCTCCTGTGTGGATTCGCTGGTGTGACACGAGGTGCTGCATGCGGCTGAACCTCTTCCCACATTCGCTGCACCCGTAAGGTCTCTCTCCAGTGTGGATTCTCTTGTGCGTGCTCAGATTCTGCCTCCTGGTGAAGCTTTTCCCACACTCCGTACATTTCAGCAGCTTCTCTTTTGTGCCGCAGCTCTGGAGATCAGGGTCACTGGTGAGTTTGCTGGATCTTCTGGTTTGTTTGCACAAAACTTTCTCTTTGAACTTTTTTGATGAGGTCCCTTGAGCATCTGGATTTCCATGACATTCTTCCAGGTCCGATTGCCTTTTAGTTTTCTTCCTGGACCAATTTGCTGATGGAAAATTACAGAGAAATTCTGCACAGATGATAGGCTTCATATTAGAAATCTGTATCATGATGAGGTGGGAATTAACTGTCTAACCACTGTGAAAGGTCAAGTTACAGACACTCTCAAGGTAAAATTCATACATATTCCATGCAGAACAACTGCATTAAAGGAACGTTATTTAGGTGGCAAAGCCAAGCATCAGAATGTTGGAAAATTCAGATTGACAGATGTCCTGTGCACTGAATGAGGCCAGGGTCCTGTGCAAAACCAATATGTGATCATGTAATTAAAGATCTTAATGATACAAAAGGGGCTGAATTTAAGTTGCATGGGTAAACATAAATTTGGCATTTCCTAGCTTTGGAGCGTCTGACTCTGCAACCCAAATAATGCTATTTTAACATGGATTTTGTAATGAAATTTCCTAGTTATTTCTTAAATGGCAACAGGGAAAAAAACCAATGATATTCTGTTCAACTGCAGCAACCCCACCCACTCTATTATGCATCTTCAGTCAGGTGTCAACCCCGAGCTGTTAGCACTGCTACCTGACGTCTCCCACCCGAGCTACTAGACGAACCAAGTTAGCGGGCAGTAGGAAAAGACTGTTACCCCAGCCAGTCTCCGTGGTGTTCAGGTACCAAGGTCCCACAAGGGGCAGAGGTTCATTTATAGAATGCTGCTTTTACTGCACTAATCTTGATGAAAACTCCCAGTTTATAAACGGGCTGCGCTCTGGATTCACTTCTCAGGTTCTGCTCTGTCTCAACGCAGGCAAACCTTGCATTAACTTCAACAGCCCAAATCCTGATATTGTAGCTCAGGGAAAGTCCCAGGCTGAGCTGGCAGGGCTGACAGAGCTGGGTCTAAGCAGTCATGGGGAATACTCACCCCTGGAAGCACTTGGAAGAATTTCTCTCCCCTCCGGGGCCTGCTGGTCCCCGACACACAGCTCTTCCCCTTGTTCAAGCTTGGTTATCATCTCAGGTTTGGCATCTGCATGGCCTGTTTATTTAGAGAGAAAATCGCATTAGTTTTGGACAGAGCCAGTCCCTGGCACTTGCAGAGCTCACTTGTCTGCCTGATTTTAGGGCTCTAAATGTGAAGCTGGTTTTAACTTTCACTGAAGGGAAACATCAGTTTCTACTCTTGTACTGCAGAGACGGCTTCAAAAGTCTCACGGATCATCAGGGTTGGAAGTGCATCGCTGATTACTGATGGTGCCCCCTACAAAGGGTTAACGTACAGGGAGGGGAAAACCAGACTTGGGATCTGTGAAACATCTGTGGATCCCTGCATATTTGGAGGTCACCAAACCAATCGGCAGCAAAGTGAGCGCTAGCCAGGCTAGCTTGGTTGGGGCTAGGGCTCTCTCCTGGCTGCTGGCCAGCTCCCTGCAGCAGAACTGATTCCTGCATTGGCAAGCAGGGTGGCTGCTTGGCTAACACCTGAGTGAGTGTTACAAAGGGCACAGGTTATTTCAGGCCATCCTAGGATATTTCAAATGCTTATTGAAGGGATTCTGAATGCGTCTGAAGCAGTGACCATGCCTCCAAAATCCCGTGTCCTCCAGCCCAAGTCACTTATTACCTAGAAGAAACAGATTCTCATAGTTCTCCAGCATCACGGCCCGGTACAGCTCCTTCTGCCAGTCTGCCAGCATCTCCCACTCCTCCCGGGAAAACCAGATGGCCACCTCCTCAAACATCACCCGGCCCTGCAGTGACAAGCATTCCACGCTCAGCCCCTGCTGCTTCCATCTCCTGCCGCCCCAGACTCAGCCCGGCCAGAGGGTCACACCTGTGGGCACCCGCCTGAAAGCAGACACCTGTCCTGAGGGCAGCCCACCTCACATGGGTGTAACGTCAAGGTCCTGGAGGGAACAGGAGGCACCCTTTGCTTTCTCAGGGCTCACTGGGCTGACGGACACTATCCGAGGCCTGATCAGAGCTCTCTCATGTCTCATTCGAATGGTGCATACGCTATCCTGGGCTATTAACAGGGAAGCCAGGCCTGAGTCCAGCCTCCACTCAGACATGCTGCTCAGGCCCTGCACCCGGGGCTTTTATTATCTAATTCGTGCATTTCAGTAGTGCCCAGAGGCCCCAGTCAAGCTCAGAGCCCCACTGCACTGGGAGCTTCACACACACAGACTAAGGAACAGTCCCGGCCCCAAAGAGCTGACAACGTAAGCGGGCAAGACAAACACGAACAGGGAAAGGAGCGCACAATAATAGAATCATAGCAATGCAGGGCTGGATGCAACCTCGAGAAGTCATCAAGTCCAGCCTCCTGTACTGAGGCAGGACTAAATAAAGCTAGACCATCCCTGACAGGTGTTTTAGCCATATCTCTCCTGAAGTGTGGTGCCCAGAACTGGACACAGTACTTCAGCTGAGGCCTCACCAGTGCTGAATGCAGCAGGACAATGACCTCCTGCGTCTTACGTACGACACTCCTGTTAATACACCCCAGAATGTTCTTAGCCTTTTTCACAACTCCATCCCATTGCTGACCCATATTCAGTGTGTGCCCCACTCTAACCCCCGGCTCCTTTTCAGCTGCCACCAAGCCGGTTACTTCCACGTACAAGCAGAGCAAACCATGAAAGTGTCAGGTACCTTCCACAATATTTTTTGTTTAGATCTGTAATTTGGGGATAGGGTTTTCTTACATTATTATTAGGGCCCTACCAAATTCAAGGTCCATTTTGGTCAATTTCATGGTCATAGGATTTTAAACTTTGTAAATTTCACGATTTCAGCTATTTAAATCTGAAATTTCACGGTGTTGTTATTGTAGGCGTCCTGACCCAAAAAGGAGTTGGGCCCGGGGGGGGGGGGGGTTTCAGTACTGCGACGCTTACTTCTGCACTGCGGCTGGCGGCGGCTCTGCCTTCAGAGCTGGGCAGCTGGAGAGCAGCAGCTGCTGGACAGGAGCCCAGCTCTGAAGGCAGAGCCGCCGCCAGCCGCAGCACAGAAGTAAGGGTGGCAATCCCGCAATACCTCTAAAATAACCTTGTGACCCCCCTGCAACTCTCTTTTGGGTCAGGACCCCCAGTTTGAGAAGCACTGGTCTCCCCTGTGAAATCTCTATAATATAGGGTAAAAGCACACAAAAGACCAGATTTCACAGGGGGAGACCAGATTTCACGGTCCGTGACGCGTTTCTCATGGCTGTGGTAATTTGGTAGGGCCCTAATTATTATACATCGTCAGCATACGACAGGGCAGGAGTGGGAGGGAAGGGAACACAGGAACTGATTAGCTCAAAGGAAGATGCAGGAGAGGAGGTCGGGGACTGAGAGAGGCAAGGGCAGGGAGAGGATGAGGGTGGGGGCAGCTGAAGTGAACAAATTGGAGGGGGGGCGCAGGAGGTCTGGAGCAAGCAGCCAATCAGTAGAAAAGAAAGAACATTCTGAGTTTATAAGGGCTGGTTGGCAGCTGCCCCTCACGTTCCAGTGGGCGGGACAGCCTGCATATCACAGGTGGTGGGGGCTAATCTCAGTTGGAGACTAGCTGGACCAGCCAGGAGGGCATTAAACTAACAATAAAGGGGGAGGGTGCTAAGGAGGCAAAGGCAATAGAAGGTCAGACTCCGTGTCTCACAAACAATCTGAATGAATGTGACAGAGAGGAAGGGAAGAAATGTTTCCATTGCTTCTATACCAATGTAGGAGTCTGGGTAACAAGCAGACGGAATTGGAAGTTCTCACTGATGAGAAGGGATATGATATAACGGGCACCACAGTTTTCAAGTATATAAAAGGTTGTTACACGGAGGAGGGAGAAAAATAGTTCTTCTTGACCTCTGAGGAGAGGACAAGAAGCAATGGGCTTAAATTGCAGCAAGGGCGGTTTAGGTTGGACACTAGGAAAAACTTGCTAACTGTCAGGGTGGTTCGGCACTGGAATAAATTGCCTAGGGAGTTGTGGAATCTCCGTCATTGGGGATTTTTAAGAGCAGGTTGGACAAACCCCCGTCAGGGATGGTCTAGATAATACTTAGTCCTGCCTTGAGTGCAGGGGACTGGACTAGATGACTTCTCAAGGTCCCTTCCAGTCCTACGATTCTATAATTACTAAAGCCTGGTGGGACAATTTGCAAGACTGGCATGTTAAAATGAATGGTTATAACCTGTTTAGGATGAACATCGGGGCTAAAAGAACGGGGGGAGGGGGATTTCTACACCTGTTTTAGAGTTTTTGATAACTCAGAACCTCAGGATCTTGAACGCATATGGATCAATGTGCTAATTACAAAGCACAGGGAGGGGTCTGGTACACGCCACCTTATCAAGTCAAGCAACAGAGGGAGTTTCTCCGTAGGCACCTGTCTGTAATGTGGGGAAAGAAAAACTGGGCAGCTCTGGGGGACTTCCGCTTGGAATGATGTGCTGGGGGCCTCATGCAGCCAATAATAAAACACCACTAGGAGTTTCTAAAGATGTGGAACCATTTTTTTGTTCTGTGTTTGTACGACGAACGGCATCTGGTCTGACAAGCGCTTCTCGACACTACAGAAATGCCATTGTTACTTTTCTAACCCAAAAGGTATTGCCCCCAACACGGGGTAACTATTCTGGACCTCATTCTGGCTGGCAAAGGTAAATTAACCGCTAGCCTGGAAGCTGTGGTTGCCTCAGGACCAGTGATCATGACCTGATTACATTCAATATAGGCAAACAGAGGACAGTCCCAAACAGTAATACATATACATGGTGCTTCAAAAGGGCTAATTTCCCAAAGCTGAGGAAAATTTTCAGTGAATTTGACTGGGAGGAAAAATACAGACAGAAAAATGTGTCTGAAAACGGGGAGTTCTTTAACAAGAGTTGATTAGAGGGCCAAAAAGCTGCAATTCCACAATGAAGAAAGAGAAATCCTACAAATGGACCCCCCACGACCCACCCCAGGGACCTTCCACATGCTTCCAAAGCCACACAAACAGGGGACTCCAGGCAGACCCATCATATCTGGCCACGGCACTCCTACTGAAGGAATATCAGGACTCACAGAAACCATCCTCAAACCGCACATCGCACAAAGGGCCAGCTTCTTCCAGGATGCTACGAGCTTCCTCCACAAACGCTGCAACATTAACAACCTCCCTAACACCAACGTCCCTCACAATGACAGTATCGCTGCCTACCTCAAATATCTGCACGACAATGGACAACCCTCAGAGATCCACCCCAAACACATCGCCAAACTCATCCAATTCATCCTCACCCCTAACAACTTTACATTCAACAAACACTTAGTCCAAAGCATGGGAACAGCCCTGGGTGCTAGGATGGCTCCCCAATGCACCACCCTATTTATACATAAAAGAATTTCTAGACAAGTGCACCCCAAAAATAATGATATATTTGAGAGACAACAATGATATTTTCATCCTCTGGACAGACGACTAACTCCCTCATAGATTTTCACCACAACTTCTACAACCACCAACCGTCCACACCAGCATCAACTTCCTGGTCACCTCGACCACCTTCAGCAATGGAACCCTACAGATAATTACATACAAGAAATCCACGGATCACCACACCTATCCTGACAGATCCAGTCACCACCCAAAACACACCAAGAAATCTGTTATCTACACCTCAACACTCAGATACCACAGACTATGCTTGGAGGTGAAAATCCGGAACTCACACCTTAACACACTCAAAACTGCCTTTACCAAACACAGACACTCCACCAGAGAAGTAGATTGTATCCTGGAACGGGCCACCCACATACCCCGAGAGAGCCTGCTTCCATACAGAAATAAAGCCCCCTGACTATACACGCCTAGTTGTCACCTACCACCCCACACTGGAACCCATATGGGGAATCATCAAACAACCCATCCTCAATGGAGACCCCATCCTGAAAGAAATCTGCCCTGAACCCCCACTTATGGCAACCAAACAGCCCCCCACAACTCCAGGCTCATCATCAGAAGCAAGCTCCCCACAGACCTGGTCACACCAACTCAAAGCAGCACCAGACCCTGCCAAAACAGATGCAAAACCTGCAGACATATCTCCACTGCTACAATGCTCAACACCGCCGACAACACACCTTTCAAGATCCATGGATCCTACACATGCCCATCACAACATGTGGTGTGCCTCGTCCAGTGTACTAAATGCCCCGATAGCAACCAGGTGGGTCACACCAGACGGTCACGACACTCTTGAATGACCTCGCACAGGCAAATGATAAAAGTCAAAAACACCCTGTCAGCTGTGGGTGGGTGAACACGTCTCACAAAGCGATCACTCTACATCTGACCTCTCAGTCCTTGTCCTCAAAGGCAACCTGCACAACACTTTCAAAAGAGGAGCCTGGGAGATTAAATTCATAACCCTGCTAGGTACTAAAAATCATGGACTGAACAGAGACCCAACAATCTGTAAAGCTTTTCGTCCTCTGACTGCAGATGTGTTAACCAGCCACTCCACCTTGAATGGTCCCAACTAATTACGCTAAACAATCTCTTCCACCTTGTATTTAGCTGCCAGGCTCCAGTACTTTTCCCAGACCTGAAGAAGAGCTCTGTACAGCTCCTCTCTCCCCCCACAGAAGCTGGTCCAGTCAAAGATAGGACCTCACCCCCCCTTGTATCGCTAATCAAGAGGGCAGCTTTGGCTAACAGCCCATCCCCGTTCAAAGGTGAAGGCAACAATTAGATGTAAAAATCAATAGAAAAGTGAAAAGAAGGGAAGCTAGACAGCAATCAACAGACATTAGCAGATAAGAAATGCAGAAAAAAGACAGGAGCCAACCTCCCCTCCCGCCCTGGGGGCAGGACCCCACACGCTCCCCCCCCCCAGGGCCTCCCACCAACCCACATAGAGTGGGGGTAGCAGGACTCGCCCTGCCCCCCCTAAAATGGATAAAACAACCTAACAAATTCCACCACATAAAACGAACCATGATTAGAAAACACCGGGACATGCTGGGGCTGGATCGGTCCCTGCTGGCCCAAGGCTCTGGGACTTTAACGGGGAGGGGTAATGAACCCCCGGGGGCGGGCGGATTCTCCATCCCCGGCCAGGTTTCAGTCCAGCCGGGCTGGTTTCCGAAGAGCTCTGCGCTGGGGTCGCCTGCAGGCGGGTCTCCGGCCGGGGTGACCCAGGGGCCAGCCCCGCCCAGCCCATCACTGGGACTCCGCGGACACACCCGCAGCGCGCCCGGCCCTGGACCGGGCAGGCGGGGCGCTGCGTCCCGCCGGCTGCCAGGCGGCTCGGCTCTCCCCAGCCCGGCGGGCTGGAGCTGCCGGCTGCCGCTTCCCCCGGCCGCGGGCTCCCCCCACGCCGCCCCCCGGAGCCAGGGGCTGGAGCGGGGAGGGGAAGGCGGCCGCCCCCCGGAGCCCGAGGCAGGAGCGGACGCGCCGCAGCCCGGCGCAGGCTCCAGGCCCCGCTGTGCCAGGGGCCGCTCCCCACTCGCACGCCCCGCAGCCGGGCCCTGGGCCCCGGCCTACCTGAGCCGGGGGCGCCCCGGCCCGCGGCCTCTCCCTCCCCATGGCGCTGGGCTGCCGGCCGCGCCCCGGGAGGACGGGAAGCGAGCTCCGGAGCAGGGAGCGGTGGGGCGGGCGAGACGGGCCGGGAGTCCTGCCACAGGGACGCCTGGCGGCCCCGCTCGGCATAGCCCCGGCCTGCCGGGAGCGGGTCCCTTCGCCCGCCCGCCGGTCTCCTCCCCTTCCCGGCGCGTCCTGCCCCGCGCCCCCGGGGCCGCGCCGCCCGCAGCGGGGCTTCGCGGCGTCCTGCAGCTCTGCGCCCCCAGCGCCTTTCCCCGCCCTCCCCGGCTGTGGCTGCGGGCCAGTCCAGGGGGGAGGCGCTAACCCGTGCCCAGCCTGGGCAGGGGAACCCTTAAAAACGGGGAGCCTGCGGGCACTGGTACTGGCAGCCCCCAACCCGGGCTCTGGTTAACGGCCTGACAAGCTGTGATAGTCTGTTTCAAGAGGCCCGAGCCTGGGGTCTATGCCACATGAGAGCAGGAGCACAGGAACTGCCCCACTGGGTCAGACCAGGGATCTAGTACCGTCTCTGACAGTGGGCAGCTTCAGAGAAAGAGGCAAGAAACCGCACAGCAGATGCGGGATAATCTGCCCCATGAGGAGTTTTATCCTCTTCTCCGATCATTAGAGATTGCTTTAAACCAGTGGCTCTCAACTACCGGACCCATTTCAGGAGTCGGATTTGTCTTGTGTACCCCAAGTTTCACCTCACTTAAAAACTACTTGCTTAAAAAATCAGACATAAAAATACAAAAGTGTCCCAGTGCATTATTATGGAAACAGTGCTGACTGTCTCATTTTGTCTGTATGAAATGTTAGTTTGTTCTGCACTGACTTGGCTGGTGCTTTTTATGTAGCCGGTTGTAAAACTAGGCAAATCTCTAGATGAGTTGATGAACCCTGGGAAGACCTCTGCGTACCCCTGGTTGAGAACCAGGGCTTTAAACTGTGAAGTACAAGGTTTAGCTCCCTTCCCTTTTGGTTAGCATTAACTATTGAAACTCTAACTGTCCTTGTTAGCCATATAAGCATCACATCCCTCTTTGAATTTTACTGCATTCGTGGACTTCATGTGGCAGTTCCACCGCCTAAGTGTGCATTGTGTGAAAAATATTTCCTGCTATCAATTTTAAATCTCCTCACCTCCCTTTCAGTTTCATTGACATAATGTACCTGCCCTGGGGCTGGGGCTTTGCAATGGGTATGTGTCTCCTTCCCCTTCTCCCATACAAGCTTCTGTATGGTGTTTGATCCCAAATACAGTCAGGTTTATTTTTAGGCTCTCCTGGGGTGCTCAGCATAGAGGGAGCAGAGCAGTTCACAAACAGGAATGATTTTATCCTTATAACAGCCCCCCATGGGGAATGTCGGTGCTAGTATCTCCATTCAAAAAAGAACTAGCTAAGTTCCTGGAAGATAGGACCATCAGTGGCTATTAGCCAGGCTGGGCAGGGATGGTGTCCCTAGCCTCTGTTGGCCAGAAGCTGGGAATGGGCGATGTGGGGGGAGGGGGGGCGCTGATCTGTGGGGCTCGCTGGTAGGTGGGAGGTGCTGGGGGGTGGAAGGGAGCTGATGGGGGGTTGCCGGTGCAGCCCCAGCCTCTGGGGCACCTGGCACTGGCCACTGTCGGATACTGGGCTGGAGATTAAACAATGATTAAGCAATGGACGCAAGGCCCCAGAGGAAATGTATGTGATAGTCGGTAACTGAAACCAGGTCTCCTGAATGCTGGCCCTGTGCCTTAATGACCAAACCACCCTTCCTCCCACGTGTCTTTTCATCTTGGGCTTTGTGACGGAGTCACAGGCCCGGTGCTCTGGAACTGCTCTATATGAAGCCAGCCAGGACTCTGGGTAACGTGACTCCCCTCAGGGCACTCTGTTCAGGGCAAAAAACCTCCTCAGCTATGGCCTTCCCAGTCTGACCTCAGAGCATTCAGCCCCGCTGTTCACACCGCACACTTCCCCTTGGCGGGTCCACATGGATGGGACCCCTGGGGAAGCCAGAGGGCCCTGCACCCCAACTCTGCAGCCAGCCGTGACTCTCAGCCAGTGTATAACACAGAAGGTTTATTAGTCAACAGGAACACCACGTAGAACAGAGCTTGTTAGCACAGAAATCAGTGAGTTTCAGCAAAGTCCATCTTGGAGAATCCTGGGCCAGACTCCAAGTCCCAAACAGGAGACTGTCCAGCTTCCAGCAACCCAACCTCCGACATGCCCCTTCTCTTGGTCTTTTTCTCGCTTCCAGGGCAAAGTGTCACCTGGTCGCATCCCCCTCCTGCTTATGGAGGGCAGAGGCCATCGCCTATGTGCAGGCAGCTGGAGCTGCCTCACCTGCCCCCAAGGGTCTCGGCAAAAGTCACACACCCTTATCCCCACCACCCAGGCATTGGTGCAATACACAGGGAAACTGAGGCACACCCAGTATTTGTGTAAAAGGGTAAGATTCACTTAGGCTTGCATACAACATAATAAGGAGGAAAAATCCACTTGGTCACAGGCTTCGTAGTAGGTTTAATGCCCTGTGCTTACCTGAATTTTGATTCTTCTTGAACTTCATTGTGGCGGGAACTTTAAAGTGGCACCGTCTTGCTCCTTACTCCCTCTGCATGGGCAGCGTCTGAGCTGCTACGTTTTAGCGACACAAAGTTTTTACTGGTTTTTACTCCTGTCAGCCCTGCAGTGGCGGAGAGTGGGTGAGTGAGCTGGATTTTAGTCCACCTCAGGCATCATCAGCAGCATGTTAACCATGTTCTAATTGTGCAGTCTTCATGAGTGGTGGGTGACCCACCAGATTGCGGAGACTAGCCCCTGGCCGGCCCTGCTCCTCCCACCAGAGCCCAGAGCCCCCACCCCCACAGTCGCCAGCCCCCCCCCTCCCCCCGGAGCACCTGGCAGGCAGCACACGGCCCCCCCAGCCCTCAAGCAGGTGGGTGCCCCCTGAGTGCCAAGCAGGGCAGGCGGCATGCAGCCCCCCCAGGCGGGCAGCCCGCAATCCCCCCTGAGCGCCAGGCAGCGCGCCCCCAGCACCCAGGGACTCCCCAGCGCTGGGCGGCCCCAGCCACCCCAAGTCCCCTAGCCCCAGCCCTAGCTCCAGCACACTTCCCTGAAGAGGGGCAGCCAGCCTGCCTGGGCTGGGGGGCTGAGGGGGAAGGGCAAGCAGCAGGGGGCCTTCCTGGCAGAGCACAGGCAGGGCCATGCTGGGCTATTTGGGGTGGCAGCCCATGGCAGTCTTTATTGCTGGTGATGTATGAGCACAGGCTCTGACTTGTACTTTTCCCGGTGGGTGCGCCACCCCCGCCCCGTCCCCAGGCCCCGCCCACGCTCCGCCTCTTCCTGCTCTCACTCCACTTCTTCCTGCCCCTGCTCAGCCCCTCCCCTGAGGCCCCGCCCTTGCTCCGCCTCTTCCCACTCACGGTATGCCCCTCCCCCGAGCGCCTCCCGCCAGCCGCCAAACGTCAGCCTCGCTGGGCGGCTGTGGTTTGTGGGTGCTGAACATCCCCTATTTTTCCCCCATGGGTGCTTGAGCCCCGGTGCACCCACGGGGTGGGCACCTACGGTTCATGGGCCAGCGTTGAGGCATCTTGGTATGGGGAAATATAGGCTGTTTTGACCCTCAAGCTTTGCACCTTTTTGCTCAGGATTCAGAGCTGTCAATCTGGCACGTTGCACCTGGTACAAAGGTGTTTCCGGGGCATGTTTCTGAAGGCTGGGAGGAGGGCATCTTCCATCCACCCAGGGAGGATGGGCAAGGTCGTGTGTGGTGACCAGAGTGACTCTGTAGATGGTGGATGAAGCAGACGGGGTTTCTTAGCTTGGAGGGGAATGGCAGGTATGGAGCACGTCAGTTCCGTGCTTCAAAGGTCTGTGAGGTGGGTGAGTTTCAGTAGGATCTCATAAACACCGAGCAGGAAGAGGAATTGTTTAGGGTGTTATAAAGAGAGAACTAGCAGTAATGGGACGGATTAAGAAAGGGCAGATATATGATGAATATCCGGAAAGCTTACTGACAGCAAGTAATCTCCATCTGTCTATTTAGGTTCTTATCTTGGTGCCAATCACCGCAGTATCTGAGTGCCTTCATTATACTGAAGTATGAGGGTGCGGAAGAGTTTCCGAAGGGAAGTAGTGGGAAAAGACTGGAAAAGGGCTAGATATGACCTGACTAGATGTGAAACAGTGTGGTCTAAGGATTAGAATACAGGACTGGATTCTGCCACACTGTGAGTGTAGTCGCTTATCCTGCGTGATACTTACCCACCTTTGTAAAGTGCTGTGGATGGCAGGGCTCCGTCCTTTGGGAGTGTTTACTACTTGGTCTTGTCCATCTCCAACTTGCGTAGCTCAGTGACGAGGAGACCATCAGCTAGGAGTGCGCAGGGAAGAACCCATGCTGGTTCATGTTTGAGAAGGAAGTATTTGCTAGGGGAAGACAACATCTTCCCACCCCTCTGCACATGATGTGTGTAAACGTGATGAGTTAAAGGAATTATCCTGTAAATTAAGATCATATTACACAAGAGCTTGTCTAAAAAGACCTATGCTCGTCTTCACCTCTCCCTTGAAACTGCAAAGGTCAACAGGCTGTTAATGAAAATGACATCATAAAGAGAGGAAATATCCCCATTGGCTAATAAAGGATCTTGCTTCCCATTGGTTCATACCCAACGAATCAAAATGTAAGGTTGCCATCCTTCCTCCCTCCCTTCCCCCCACCGCCATAGTGTTGAATCCTCAATCCGAGCCTCTTTCGCTCCTCTTGCTGTTTGCTGCAGGGAGTGCCACGGAGCCGCAGGAATTTGCAATCATGTCTGGGCTGGGGAAGACCAGGGAGGCACCTCAGGCAAACTCCAAGTCCCAGTCTTCTCGGGAGAAGTTTCACTTCCCTGTGGACCATATAGAGAAGATGCTGCGTAAGGGTCACTGCATCAAGCGGATCAAAGGAGGAGCACTGGTTTACCTGGCTGCCGTGATTGAGTACCTGACCACTGAGCTCTTGGCACAGGCTGGGAACGCCACCCGGGACGACCCGAGGAGATGTATCACGCCGCGGCACCTGCGGCTTGCCATCCGCCGTAACAAGGACCTCCACAAACTACTGCTGGGCAGCGATGCTGTCTTCCAGGGGGGGATCCTACCCAACAGCCAGGCCATGCTGCTGAAGACCAAAAGCAGCAAATCCTCCAGGAGCAAGAGTCTTCGTCTGCCAGGGGAGAACACCCTCCAGGAGAAATAGGAGTGACTTGGCCCTTCCCTTTCACAGCCACCCACGTGCTCTATTAAAAGATACAAACCCAGCACTGCTTTTCATTGCCAGGGATGGATTAATAAAAGTGTATATGGAGAAGAGAAAGGCGGCGCCGCGTGGGATGTATCTGAGCCCGGGAGGCGTGATGTCCTGAGTTCTCATCCCAGCTTTGCAGTTGGGCCTTGGGCAAGTCCCCTAATCTCTGTGTCTCTCAGCTTCCCTATCTGTAAAAGGAGGAAATCAATTTTTACCTACCGTGGACTAGTCAATATCTCCACAGCGCTTTGCACAGGAAGGGCCAGACCCCTGTCTCGTTGAAGCCAATGGGAATTTTGCCATTGGCTTCGACAGACCACAATTTGGACCGTAAAGTCTTAGGTGCTGTATGGTTAAGTGGCTTAAAGAACCGTGGCTGTCGGCAGCGCATTTTGCTCTCTGTCTTTTGTGATAGGCTGGAAGCCTGATCTTTCCTCCCATGAGAGCAGCTGAATTTGCACTAAGGTGCTGGAAGGTAAAAGGCAGGAAAACAAACTTATCCTGGGACATGAAAGGCCTGGCAGGGGAGGAGAGATGCAACAATATTAGATTTGTTGGTTTGAAACCCATCTTAAAATGTCGAATTAATCATGTAGGGCCAGATCCTCGGCTGCTGTTGATCAGCATAGCTCCAAGTCTTCAATGAATGAGCTCTGCTGATTGACACCAGCTGAGATTCTGGCCCTTAGTACTTTTCATGCTGCTGTGTTATTCGGTTGCTCTGCCAGGTCTCCACTCTCTATCTAACAGGCCTCCGCTGCTTTCAAAACTTTCCTCAGAGCTTCACTTCTCCACGCTGGCTGTCTGTCCCAAATCTTCCCTGGTGGAGCCAACGGCATCAGCCCAGGGATGTTCTTTGGATCCCTAATCCTAGTCTTCCTGCAGGGGCGCCATTTTGAGGGGGCTCCTTCCCTCCCTGCCCCCGAGTTTTGAACCAGAGGTCTGTTCACAGCACATGCCCTAGCCCCAGACAGAGCTTGACTGTGGAATGTGATGAGTTCTGTGCTGCTCTCAGCTTTCCCCTTGGGGCAGGGAGTTTGTTATAAACAGAGGCTGGGTGATTAAGATAACAAAAGGCTTGTCATTAAATTAAATTAAGGATTATTAGATGATCCTGAAAGCACTGCCAGGCATTCCAGTTAAAAGATAGGAAACAAAGGGTAGGAATAAATGGTCAGTATTTTGTAGGGGATTGAGGTAAATAGTGGTGTCCCCCAGGGGTTTGTACTAGGACCAGGGCTGTTCAACTTATTCATACATGATCTGGAAAAAGGGGATAACAGTGAGGTGGCAAAATTTGCAGATGATACAAAATTATTCAAGATAGTTAAGTCCAAAGCTGTCTGTGAAGAGTTACAAGGGATCTCACAAAACTGGGTGACTGGGCAACAAAATGGCAGATGAAATTTAGTGTTGATAAATACAAAGTAATGCACATGGCAAAATATAATCCCAACTTTACATACAAAATGCTGGGGTCTAAATTAGCTGTTACTTGTCAAGAAAGAGATCTTGGACTCATTGTGGATAGTTCTCTGCAAACATCCACTCAAGGTGCAGCGACAGTCAAAAAAGCGAACAGAATGTTGGGAATCATTAAGAAAGGGATAATAAGGGAGAGATAATAAGACAGAAAATATCATATTGCCTCTATATAAATCCATGGTTCGCCCACATCTTGAATACTGTGTGCAGATGTGGTCGCCCCCTCTCAAAAAAGATATACTGGAATTGGAAAAGGTTCAGAAAAGGGCAACAGAAATGATTAGGGGTATGGAACGGCTTCTGTATGAGGAGAGATTAATAAGACTGGGACTTTTCAGCTTGGAAAAGAGAGGAGTAAGAGAGGATATGATAGAGTCTATAAAATCCTGACTGGTGTGGAGAAAGTAAAGAGGGAAGTGTTATTTACTCCTTCACATAACACAAGAACTAGGGGCCACCAAATGACATTAATAGGCAGCAGATTTAAAACAAACAAAAGAAAGTATTTCTTCACAGTCCAACCCTTTGCCAGAGGATGTCGTGAAGGCCAAGACTACAACAGGATTCAAAAACGAACTAGATAAGTTCATGGAGGATAGGTCCATCAATGGCTATTAGCCAGGCTGGGCAGGGATGGTGTCCCTAGCCTCTGTTTGTCAGAAGCGGGGAATGGGCGGCAGGGGATGGATCACTTGATGATTCCCTGTTCTGTTCATTCCCTCTGGGGCACCTGGCACTGGCCACTGTCAGAAGACAGGATACTGGGCTAGATAGACCAATGGTCTTATCCAGTATGGCCGTTCTGATGTTCTTATATAGAACCCAGATGTATCTGCCCCGTGCTGTAACTCACTAGACCCCACTCCCTTCCAGAGCTGGGCTAGGGCATGCACTGTGAGCAGATCTCTGGTTCCAAACTCGATGTGGGGACAGGAGCCCACCCACCTCCTCCTAAATGGACCCCAGTCCCCTCCCAGAGCTGGGATAGAACCCAGGAGTCCTGATGGGGTCTCTCTCTCTCTGCAGAGTTAGTAACAAAGTAAGAATATACATTAACATTTTAAACCTAATTGGTGTCCCTTAAGTGACTTGCCACAACAAGAACATGTTATATTAGAGCTGAGTGGGTCTAATATTTATTTAAATGTTCTTTCTTTTATATAGGAATTAGATACAGGGCTCCTGTCAGCTAATTGTTAAGTTATCTGCCTCCCTTAGAGTTTTCAGGTGCCTACGTAACCCCTGGAATCACAGTTAAAGTTGCCTCCCCCCCTTCACCAAAATCTGAAATGGTGCCCTTGATTTTCCTCCTCCTCTCCCCTGAATTCACCAGAGGAAGCTTGGAGTTCCCAGCTGGGAGGTGGCAAAGCAGCCAGAGTAATGGACACGCCGGGCTGAGCCAGGTCCTTCTCTCTCCTGGCCTAAGGGCCTTTGCAGAGACAGTGCCAGGAACTCAGGGGTGAGTGGAGAGGAGGAGCAGCGGGGCAGGCAGGATCTGGGGCTGGATCGTGGTGGGTAGGTCTGGAGGCAGAGATGTCGGGTTGTCTCTATGGGGGAGCGACGGGCAGAGGAGACCCTGCAGCTCTGCCCTTGGTGCACAGAGCCCCGTCCCTGCAGGGCCCACCCAGCGCCCCTGGCTGGGCACCTTGGGCGATAGCAATAAGAGGACGCCAGCCTCCTTCAGCAGCCTCAGCTCGGTTAACTGGCATCTGCTGGACGTGAACCTGCCCGCTTGGTGCTTGCTGGCCAGGCTGCTATTTCTACCTCCCCTCCGTTGGCTTGGGAGCGCTGCTCCCATAGGCACCCGGGCCAGGGAGGGGGTGAAAAGAAGAGGCAGAAATAAAAGGCACCCACAGCACTTTGGCCTGAGAAGGGCCTTGGCTGCCAGCAGCACCTCCAGCTTCTGGGAGCGCGGGGCAAGCTGGCCCTGCTGGGGACAGGCCTCCGAGCGCTCTACTGTGTGCAGTCAAAGGAGACGCAGGGGATGGAATAACCTGCGCCAGCACGGGACCGGGGACCAAGGGGCGCTCCCTTCCCCCAACCCTCGATGCATTGCCAGCGCAGCCAAGCACGACTGCCGTCCGTGTTCCCCACTCCTTGGCCTGCGGAACCCCACTTTTAGGGGCGTCGTGCAGGGGCCTCGCTCCGGGAAGGAGCCGTGGTGGTGATAGTGCCCAGCTCTGCAGGACCAGGAGTGGGAGAGGCTGGCAGAGGGACTCTCCCGGACTCACCAGCCCTTGAGGAAGCTGCGGGCACACAGGCCATTCTGGGAGGTGAGATTCCTCCACCAGTTGCCCCACTGGACTGTATGCGAAGGGAGAGGCCTGGCGGCACAGGCTGGCTGGCCCGTTAGGGAGAGTCGGGTCCAGTCTGTGACAGATCATCTCCCCCAGCTGATCCCGATTGGCTAGGGAGCAGGCGGCCCTGGTCAGTTACTAAACCCGGCTGGGAAGGGGTCCTGCAATGCCAACAAAGGGCGAGCGAGCTGTTAGGGCAAGGCGCTGCGGAAGGGTGGAAGGCTCTGGAGACCGGCCCCGGAAGAGTGGAGGCTCCCGGAGGAAGCCCTGAGAGAGGAGCAGAAAGAACAGGGTGCTGAGCCCACGAGGGGCCAAGGCCCTTCTGTTCATGCTGCCCCTGGGACTGTTGTCTAAGAGAGAGATCAGTGCCTGGGAGTCTCCCCGGAGGAAAGGCAGGCCTGAGGCAGGGAGCGCTGGTGAGGGGTAACTAGCTAAACCCGAGTAGAAGGATGGGGTCCCACCCAAGGCTGGGACAGAGCATCTTCTGTTGATTTTGTTATATTTGTTTGGGAACATTGGTTTCCTGGGAGGGGAACTTTGGGTGAGGGGTAAGTTGCCGCAGCATCAGACCACGTGGGAGGCAGCGGCCAATCACAGACTGAGGGAAACTGAGGCAGGGTGAGTACTATCCCAGTGGGCAACAAGAGGGTGCTGCAGAGGCTGACTCTGCCACATCTGGCCCGTGCATGTGTCTGGTTCCGGGAGGAGGAGCAGAGATGGAGGAGGCAGCTCCCTCTAGCTTTCGCTGTACAATGCATGGCTCTGCTGCAGCCCGGTGTGTGAGAGAGAGAGTGGGCACGGGGCAGGGGAGGCCCGGGGCTGGAGAAACAATCATTGTCATGAGACTCTTGGCAAAACCATGAGAGTTGGCACCCCTGTGGGCACCTGGGACAGCACTGGGCAGGGAACCCAGCACGGAGTGCCAGCTAACAGTCCATGGATAGGATCAAGAGCGGCTCACACCTTTCAGAGCTCATGGTTCAGGCTCTTTGTCTGCAGCTAGCAATGAATTGTGTCGCATTAGGAAGGTTTTCTTCACAAGCAGAGGGTCAGAAGCTATTTTGTTTTAATGCTGCAGAGCAGGACACCAAGAGAGATGTAATCAGAGAAATGTCGGGCTGGGAGGGACCTTGAGAGGTCAACCAGTGCAGCCCCCTGTGCTGAGGCAGGACCAAGGAAACCCAGACCATCCCTGACAGCTGTTTCTCTAACCCAGGGATTGGCAACCTTTGGCACACGGCCCCCTGGCGGGCCGGGACGGTTTGTTTACCTGCCGCGTCCGCAGGTTCGGCCGATCGCGGCTCCCACTGGCCGCTGTTCGCCGTTTCAGGCCAATGGGGGCTGCGGGAAGCGGCGCGGGCTGAGGGATGTGCTGGCCGCCACTTTCCGCAGCCCCATGGGCCTGGAGCGGCGAACTGCGGCCAGTGGGAGCTGCGATCGGCCGAAACCCTGCGGACATGGCAGGTAAACAAACCGGCTCGGCCCGCTGGGGGCTTCCCCTGGGAGGCCACGGGCCAAAGGTTGCCAATCCCTGCTCTGACCTGTTCTTAAAAACCTCCAGTGATGGGGTTCCCCAGCCTCCCTTGGAGTCTGTTCCAACGGATCACTGTCTTCTCTGAAGACTGTTACCCGGTCCCCCCTCAGTCTTCTTTTCTCAAGACTAAACTTGCCCAGTTTTTTAGAACTTCCCTTACAGGTCAGGTTTTCTCAACCTTTTATCACTTCTGCTGCTGTCCTCTGGACTCTCTCCTACTTGTCCACATTTTTCCTAAGGTGTGGTACCCGGAATTGCACACAGAACTCCAGCAGGGGCCTCACCAGTGCTGCGTAGAGTGGGACAATGACCTCCCGTGTTTTACAGAAACAGGAGGTGGGTCCCAGGAAGAAATAAACGTCTTCTTCATCTGTTTAGAGTGGAGACTGCAGCTTAGTGCCGTCTTGTGGACACTGCCTGTACCCAGCAGGAGGTGCGAAAGCGAGAGGACACCGGCTAGGGTGACACAAGGAGATGCCAGACTTTGGAGTCGCTGAGTGAGCTATTTCATCCACTATGTTCTTGGTGTAATAACTGAATACAAGCAATTCACTTGGGACTTGCTGCTTCCTCATGAATAGCCGAGGGACCACCCACATGCTGGATCCTGATGCAACAAAATACTGGACCGAATTCCAGTCCATCTACACCAGTGGTTCTCCATCTGGTTGGGCTCAGGACCCATTTGTAACCTTGACGGCCCGTCATGACCCAGTAAATAGCTTTAATGCAAAAAACGTCTGGTTTACTACACATTTCGTATCCACAATATACACATTAATGTAACAAGTACTAACTAGGTACACCCTGCATACCATGGTGGTGGCTCCTGTAGTTCCTGTCCCATGGGGCTGGCTGGGCTCGGTTGGGTCCCCTCTCCCGGTGTTGTGACCTTCAGGGGTGCAGTGCTGCTCAGGTTTGGCCCTTGCTGACGAGTGGCCAGCCAGGCCACATTTGCATGACTGGTGTTGTGACCCGGCGCATGGGTCACACTGCTGCGCCTTCACATTTGGCCTGGCTGCACCCTGTCACCTGACAGAGGGGTAGTTGGGCCAAACCTGAGTGGCACCACAACCTTGTGCACCAGCTCAGAGCGCCCGGAGCAGGGGCCTGAGCCCAGCCAGCCCTACAGGAGCGGAGCTGCAAGAGCTGCCGCTGTGGGGTGGTGCAGGGCAGGTTCTGCATCCTCCCCCCGCCACGCCAGGGTCTCCCTGCCAAGAAGCAGGAGCTGACCCCCTCCCCAATACCCAGGCCTCCTACGTGACCCTTTGACACATTCTGGTGACACAATTTTAGGTCATGACCCACAGGTTGACCCCCTGAGCTAAATTACACCAAGGATGAATTTTCCGCATTGTTATTTACTTCTCTGAAAGGCAGAAGCAATGAGGTGTGAGAGGAGACAAGAATGGACGGCAGCCAATATATCTCTGCATATGCTCATTTAATTAGAATCTGAATATTACATAGTACTGGATATAGTTGTTTGATGTATTTAAGAATATAACATAAGAACGGCCATACTGGATTAAACCAATGGTCCCTCTAGCCCAGTGTCCTGTCTTCCGACAGTGGCTAATGCCAGGTACCCCAGAGGGAATGAACAGAACAGGTCACCATCAAGTGATCCATCCCATTCCCAGCTTCTGGCAAACAGAGGGCTAGACACACCATCCCTGCCCATCCTGGCTAATAGCCCTTGCTCGACCTGTCCTCCATTTGATTTGGAATCATGTAGGCAGCCATGTAGAAATAACAATACAGTGCACTACTACGACCCTGCCCCTCTGGGATCTCGATAAACACAGTGGGGATCTCGACACCACGTCTGAGCCGGCACATCTCACGGGTTTTAATAAAAACCCTAATTAGGAAAATAAAGAGTTCAGCCCTATGAAGATGCAGGGTCAAATCTTTAGCGGTGTAAAGTCAGTGCAGTGACAGGATTTACACCAGCTTAGGATCTGGGCCCTGATATCTCAAGAAGCAGCCATGTTATTCTGCAAGCCCTCAGTACATGGAATGTCTCCCATTGACTAAGTAAAGGGCTGGCAAGATTGAGCTTTTAAAGAATGAAGCCCCCCCTGTGCAACGAATGCAATCCCTCATTGACACCTGAGGAACCTATAGCACAGAGAGGGGAAATGTCTTGCTCAGGGGCAGAGAGAGGACCAGACCCCAGAAGACGTGAATCTCAGTCCTTAACCACTAGACTTTATGCCCTGCTGGGTGGCTGATGTGAGACACGGAGCTGCCACTCCCCAGTTTAAAGCTCCCAGGAGTGAGTTAGGGCAGGTCTACACTACAGTTACATCGGCGCAGCTCCACCGCCGTAGCGCATCTGGTGAAGACGCTCTAAGCCGATGGGAGAGGCTGCAGCTATGCCGGCCTGAGAAGCTCTCCCACCAAGATAGCGCTGTCTACATGGGGGTGGGGGGGTGAAGGTCGGCATAGATACATCGCTCTGGGTGTGGCTTTTTCATGCCTCTGAGCGACATAGTTAGACTGAAGTAGGTACTCGTGTAGATCAAGCCTGAGTCAATCGCAGAAGGGGAGACCAAATTACCGTATCTGCATCTTGCTCTTTAAATGTAATAAGTTAACCCTTTCCTAACCGAGCTGTTGAGATGTAATGAACCCCTGCCTCATAGGTCTTCAGCAGGGTTTCCATCCCAAACCTTCAGCTCTACTGAACCAACCTCTACCACTTGAGTTAAAGGAGTAACAGCAACAGCAACAGCAGTAGTAGGCCGTTATCCTTATAGGGGCCAGCCAGTTGAGGGGGACATGACACATGCTTTGCCAGTGGATTGCATAGGCATCTCTACATGGCTGAAATTTTTATTTTCCAGCTTGGATCTACTGATGTTGCAAACGTTTTGGATTTTTTTCCCTTTACAGACGTGGTTCAAGGATGAACTTACCTAGAAGCACAGTGATGGAGCAGTCTGCTTAGACATTTAATAAAAGTATAACCCCAGTAAGAGTTGGAAGTTCAAACCAGACACGTTACCCGTTAGGCTACACCGTCCTTTGGTACAACTGACCCACAGTTACAGGCCCGAAAGGGAAGGTGCCCTGAATGCAACAGAAACATATTGAGACAATTCCACATTGAAAAATCCAAACCAAAGAGCAGGGCTACAAAGTAATTTCCCTGGGTCACGCTGAGACCTATGTCCATGCACAAGCCCCTGCAAAGAAACCAGCCCTCACTGTGCACTTTTGCTTCTGCAACACGAAAGCTTTTTTAAACATCTGCAATAAATAGGAAGGGCCAGGTCTTGGCACAGCAGCTGGGGCTCAGCTCTGAGCCAGGGGCTATGGGAGACCTAGGAATCTTCCACATGCCGCTCAAGCCCTAGGGCGTGGATTTCACCCTGCACAAGTGATACAGCAGAGCACTGAAGGATGCAAGAGTCCAAAGGGAAGAAATGTTCCTCTCGGGGCCTTTCTTCCCCCAGGCTATGCCCCCTTGGCTAGCGTGTCTGTAACGCCGAGGTATTAGTCTGCGATACAAAAACAGGGCCTGAGCCTGCAACCCGTCCCCAGAGTGCTCCCTGCTCAAGATGGCTGTAAGCAGAGGTCTACACTGACCCTTCAGAGACCTGAGTTCTAGGCCCACCTCTGCCACTGACCTGCTGTGTGATCTCGGCCAAGTCGCTGCACCACTTTGTGCCTTTGTCGCCTTGCAGCCCTTCAGCTGTCTTGGCGAGACTGCCAGGTCTCTGGGCAGCAAATCTCTCTCACTGTGTCTTTGTGCGGCACTCGCTATGAGGGGCCTCCAGAGGCTACTATAATGACACTAATATGAATGAAAAACGTCACCCCATTGACTTTAAGGGGCTGAATTCTGATCTGGCTCATGCGAGTGTCAGTCAGCAGGAGTATTTCCACCAGGATCAGGAGGGGCACTGGTTTCAGCGGGACAGCTGGCTTGAGCAAGGGTCATGGCAGCTGGATCAGGCTGCTTATTTTAAAAATCAAACCTAAAAAATAGTGCTTGATTCTCACAATGATCACCAGGGATCCTAGGAATCCACTGGCCGTGGAAAAACGCGGGATTTGCGTTGTTACAGAGAATCTTGTTTTTTACATTTTGTGAAAAAATTAAAACATATATTAACTATTAACTAGATTTTACTGAAAGTACCAGTGTCACGTATTCAGTGCGTGCAGCCTCCCGCTCTTGTGGTTGATTTTTGAATGTGCTTTAAATGTACATAGCTAAACACACTCCAATAAACTGCTTCTGGTGTATAGAGCTTCGCGTTTAAATGCATCTCAAATTTCACTTCAGCCTCCAGCCGTGAGTAATTAAAGTTATGAAAGGAGGCCACAAACCTGAAAACCACCCCTAACCCCGTGTCCCTGAGTTTGGCAAGGACAAATGTCATGTGGATGGCACTGTGCTGTGTGGTACTGTTCACAGCAAGGCTGTAGACTACGTGAGAAGGCAGACAGTTGTAGACACACGGAAAGCGCTAAACATAACCTGAATTTTAATCGTGGGAAAACACGGATTTTTTTTTTATTGGAGAATTTTGGAGTTTGTTTATCACTGACAACTAGGATCCCTGATGATCAGCAATGAAAGGCAAGCCGCTACCAACTTTGGCCTATCAGAGACATGCTTAGCATAGGAAATCACTGTGACATCATCTCTAGCGTGACGATAAATGTTGGCTGTATAATGGTGTAGTGGAGCGGTCACCCTGCTCCGGTTTGGAAGGGGTTAAAAACAGCCCTGGGAGAGGGCTGCCCCAGGGAGCCAATCATGAGCGGGTTGGAGGCAGCCAATCAGGGCCCGTCTGGGCCAGTATAAGAAGGGCTCCTGGGGAGAAGGAGGTGAAGGCCCTAGTTGCTGGGTAGAGACAGGGGTACCTTGGACAGAGCAGTGCTGGGGAAGGGCAGGCTGAGCTGGGGAGCTCTGGCCTGGCGACCTCCCAGTCTGAGGCCTTGCAGCAAAGGCCTGAGGATGTACTAGGGCTGCAGGAAGGCAGCCAGGGCAAGAAAAAGCAGCAGGTCCAACCACCCCCTTGCCAGTGATGAGTGGCCATTTCAGACTTCAGTGTGCCCCTGAGAGAAGGGGCTAGATGACGATTGGCAGTAGTCACTGAGATGAGGTGGGCTCAGGAGAGTGGGTTTCCCTGGGTGAGGGGCAGCACCCCAAGGTAAGGGGCACCGTGGTCCAGACTGGACATGGGGCCTACATATGGTGGAGATAAAGGGACTGCAGAGAGGCAGGTAAGGGCAGGGAAATCGGCCAGAAGAGGGCGCTCCTGAGCTGGATGAGTTAATTCCCGGACTGACCAGCAGGAGGCACTGCGTCGGTGAGTGCCCCGACCTGTTACAAATGGCAACCACTCTATGGAATACAGCACCTGCCAGTTTCAAAGCGTTTTATGGCCAATAACTAAACAATGCGTAGGAATAGATTTGCAAAGTCCTCTCTCCACCAGTCAGATCCTCAGCTGTTGAAGCCAGTAGAGCTAATCTGATGGACACCAGCAAGGATCTTCAGACCACGACCTGCATGCATGTATCATTTAATGTACAGTGTTGGTACTACATAAATAATACAATCAAATAACAGTAGTTAATAACCAAGCAAACCATCTATGATGTACTGTATGATTTGTTACTTCACTGAGAAACAAACTATTTAAAAAAGAAAAGGAGTACTTGTGGCACCTTAGAGACTAACCAATTTACTTGAGCATAAGCTTTCGTGAGCTACAGCTCACTTCATCGGATGCATACTGTGGAAAATACAGAAGATGTTTTTATACACACAAACCATGAAAAAATGGGTGTTTATCACTACAAAAGGTTTTCTCTCCCCCCACCCCACTCTCCTGCTGGTAATAGCTTATCTAAAGTGATCACTCTCCTTACAATGTGTATGATAATCAAGGTGGGCCATTTCCAGCACAAATCCAGGTTTTCTCCCCACGCGCCCCCCCCCCCCACACACACAAACCCACTCTCCTGTTGGTGTCCCCTGAATAGATATGTGGGCACAGTTGGCAACCATCACAGGGCCTAATCACATCAGCCACACTATCAGAGGCTCGTTCACCTGCACATCTACCAATGTGATATATGCCATCATGTGCCAGCAATGCCACTCTGCCATGTACATTGGTCAAACTGGACAGTCTCTACGTAAAAGAATAAATGGACACAAATCAGATGTCAAGAATTATAACATTCATAAACCAGTCGGGGAACACTTCAATCTCTCTGGTCACGCGATTACAGACATAAAAGTTGCGATATTACAACAGAAAAAATTCAAAACCAGACTCCAGCGAGAGACTGTTGAATTGGAATTCATTTGCAAATTGGATACAATTAACTTAGGCTTGAATAGAGACTGGGAATGGCTAAGTCATTATGCAAGGTAACCTATTTCCCCTTGTTTTTTCCTACCCCCTCCCCCCCCACTGTTCCTCAGACGTTCTTGTTAAACCCTGGATTTGTGCTGGAAGTGGCCCACCTTGGTTATCGTGCACATTGTAAGGATCCGATGAAGTGAGCTGTAGCTCACGAAAGCTTATGCTCAAATAAATTGGTTAGTCTCTAAGGTGCCACAAGTACTCCTTTTCTTTTTGCGAATACAGACTAACACGGCTGTTACTTTGAAAACTATTTAAATACTTTCATTGAACACAAAGCAAGACTCTGATCCCGTAAATATTCACGAGCAGGAGAACTGCCTACATGATAGAAAGCATCACTCCAGATACTAAGTGTTTGAAGGATAAAGTCATAAAGTTGATGATGATAATTAAGTAGTGAAAACATAACAGTTGATCTGATGCCAAGACAAGAAAGTATCCTCAAGTAACAGGATTTGAATTCACCACCTTTGCAAGCCCCGAAGTCTAGTCCCACTCTGGTGTGAGTGGTGGCAACTTCCAGCAATTTCAATGGGAGTTTTGTCTGCTTATGTCCAGGAAGAATTTGATCCAGAGACCTTGTCCACTAGGCTACACAGCCTGTTCTTGCCCTGTATCTGAACTGACATGGTGAAGTTAGTGACAAGGATGCTTTGGCATTGTTCCCTGAATGCACTATTTGATTTCATTTATCCGTAGGTATTGCTGTCTCACTCATCGCCAGGGGCGGAGTGACTCAGGGTGTTGAGCCTTCATTTTACATGTAGGAGGTAAAACTCTGAACCTTTCTCCCTTTAATCTGTTTTCTGACACTGGTAGCTGATGATGTGTGAGAACGGCGTCGTTACAACCTGGTTGCATGGGGAAATGCTAGTTTAAGCAGGTGTCTTCTTACAGCATCCTTTCGAGGTAGTGAGATGTGCGTATCGAGGTGATGTGCTGGGGAAGTGGTTGTCACAGGCGTGGGCTTTTCACCAAGAACCTTGTTCTTCTGCTGCCACAAGATGAAATCTGGGCTCTGTCACCCTCAGCGTCCCCTCTGAGTGTAGGAAGGATAGCGGGGAATGGAGAAGACAGGTGGTCCCAGAGGTCTCTGGACTCTAGCCCATTCAGGGCAAGCACCTAGAAATGGACCCATTGTTTGACTGATGCCAGACAGTTTTGCTTAGAAGATGCAGCTCCTTGGTAAGCCCAGATAGAGAAGGTTGCAACACATTCTTGGGTCTCTGTGGCTGGGTCCACATCAGAAAGGAATGAGCATAATTGTTTGGCTAATGGGAAGTAGCAGCTGGCTTTTCTGATGGCCGCAGCTAGCTGAAACTCAAGAGCAATGAGTAACCAAGCAGGATTCTGCTGTGAGTGGCAGGGTAAACGTACTCTGTCAGTGAAGGGCAAGGTCACCTTTGCAAACAGTTCCTCAAAACACTTCCCCTGTCCACTTGCATCACCTCTGTGCCTTGTCTGGATTGCTCCTTGCCCAGCTCTCCATTCCGGCGTAATGGAAGTCACAGCATTCCTGTCAGATGAGAAGGTGACGTAGAGGTGGGAGCCATCCATGGCTAAGATGAATTGAAACACCAGGCCCCAGGCCCATGAGCATTCCAATCACAGAACTGTCTTCGGAGTCAACCAGACTCCCGGGCACGGAGCACTTACAGAATCATACCCAAATTATAACCCAACCCCTGGGCAATAAGGACTGCAGAGTTCAAACCAAGCCAGCTCCCTGCTCCACACCAAGGCCTCCGTGCAGGCAGCAAGACATGGAAGTTACACTACAGGAGGCAAAACATAAAGCAGACCAAAAAAAGCCAATGAGTCAAAGACCATGAAGAATTTTCCTACCTTTGAACTACACGTTGTGCTTTAAAAAGGCACCTGTTAACATGGGGAAGGCTTTTTTATATGGTACATAATGGAAAGAATTAGATCAGTGCATAAATAAAAAGGAAACAGCATTCATTAAAGAGGTGAGTCAGGTCACGTGTGAGGAGCGCAGAGAGGAATACCAGCCTGAGAGGCAGTTTTACAAGTTTGAGGCCACTGTGTTAAGTTTATCCAGACAGATCAGAAGAAAATATAACTTCCGCTTTGGGCTAAAGAAGACACCAATTTAAATCCAGTTGATACTGTTAATTTAAAACAATGGTTCTGAAAAGAGTCTCTCAGTTAATGGGTTACGTGTGGGGACCACACTGGAGCGAAGGCTATCAGAACACATGGTTTCATGATCTTAGCCATGTCATAGCATATATATTTCCACATAATCAGGGCAGTGTCCTCCTTTACTGATGTTTTTGAAAGAACGGGTTCATATATATGAAGTAGTTGGGATAAGTTTAATCAATTCAGCATCCAGGAAATAACTATTATTGGGATAGTTTTGACATTATTTCTTACTCACCACTGAAAGAGCATCAGGAATAATGGCTTTTGATCGCCCACGCACCAGGATGCGATTAAACCTGCCACACAGAAATAGAACTGCCTCTGGGAGAAGACCAGGGAAAGGGCTCAGCATTACGCACTGGCCTTTGCTGTTATTGGTCAACAGCAGGGCCGGCCCACAACATTTTGGCACCTGAGGTGGGGAGCTCAAAATGACGCCCCCATGCCCCCTCACTTGGGCCAAAACTTTGAAACTCTGGGTCCTAGTGGCACCGCCCCGCCCCCAGTCTGGCACCTGAGGTGGCTGCCTCAGTTTGCCTCATGGTATGGCCAGCCCTGGTCAACAGCCAGATTTACAAAAGCATTTCGGTGTCTAGAGATGCAGCTAAGCGCATACAAGAATTTTCAAAAGCTCCTAAGCAGGTTAGGCGCCTCCAGCCAGATCCTCCAAGTATAACTCCCGCTGGGAGTTAGGTGCATAACTACTTTTGAGGACCTGGGCCAGAGATACCACTGAGAGTCAAGGGGAGTGGGGTGCCTGACTCACTAGGTGCTGTTGTCAATCTCACTAGCACCTATCGGCATCTTTACGCACCTAAACACCTTTGTGAACCTGGCCCCAAATAATTTCTTTGAGGAACAGTTTTCAACAGCTGAATGAATGGTTCAAAAAGTTATTTCTTTGATTCATTGCTCAACAAGAACCAGATCATATATTTGCTGAATATTATTTGACCAGCTGTTCTTCATACCCCATTAATCATTCTCCACCCCTTCCAGCCCTCCATGTTCCCATTGGCTAGTTGAGGGTACTGATGAGGGGTCTACCACTCCATACTCCCAACTTACAGTCTTCCTGAGGGTCAGTCAAGCTCAGAAGGTTCATCATCAGACATTTGGAAAACCCAAGGTTTGAATCAGCCCTGCGTCTTCCAAATCTGCCCCCTCTTCTTCTGGGGGAACACTCTGCTATTCGACATGGTTCCTGCTTTGCCAGATGTTTCCTGGACTTCTCAACAATTACATGGTGTTTCCCAATCTGCTGAGCCTTAGTGAGTCTGACACGGTCTCTGTGTTAACCGGAAGACAGGTTTGAAATATCCACCCTCTCCTAACAAGGGAGATTCAAGGAGCCATTTAAAATCTTTCTCGGATGTGTTTGGAAATCTCAAGCTGTCCCCACTTGAAAGCCCCAATTCCTCCCTTGTTTGCTCCCTGGTAGGCAAGAAGATATTTACTGATGGATCCATACCCAGAGCCACGCACCACCCTTGATCTGCACGTCAGACCCCATTGGCATCAGCTGGAATGCCAGACAGAGCTGGATGGGAGGGCATCGCCCTGGGCACATTCACTCAGTCGCTGACCCATGTGGATCCTCTGATGAGCGATCAGACTCGTCTTCTGGCTGAAGCTCTTCCCGCAGTGGGTGCACTGGAATGGCCGCTCCCCAGTGTGGATCCGCTCGTGAGACACGAGCTCGCACTTTTGGCTGAAGCTCTTCCCGCAGTGGGCACACTGGAATGGTCGCTCCCCGGTGTGGATCCGCTGGTGTTTCACCAGGTTGGCGCGTTGGCTGAAGCTCTTCCCGCACTGGGTGCAGGGGAAGGGACTCTCGCCGGTGTGGATGCGCTCGTGCTTCACGAGGTTTGACTTCTGGCTGAAGATCTTCCCGCATTGGGCACAGGTATAGGGGCTCTCCCCAGTGTGGGTGATCTGGTGAGCCACCAGCTCATACCTCTGGGAGAAGCTCCTCTCGCACTGGCCGCACTGGTAGGGCCGCTCCCCCGTGTGCGCGCGCTGGTGCTTCACCAGGTTAGATTTGCGCACAAAGCTCTTGTCACAGTCGGCGCATGGGTAAGGCCGCTCCCCCGTGTGCAGGCGCTGGTGGGAGATGAGCTCATAGGTGCGGGAGAACCGCTTGCCGCACTGGGAGCATTGGTGAGGCCGCTCGCCCGTGTGGGTGCTCTGGTGTGAGGCCACGCCTGACTTATGCCGGAACCTCTTCCCGCACTGGGCACACTGGTGGGGCCGCTCGCCCGTGTGGGTCTTGCGGTGCGAGAGCAGGCCCGACTTGTGGCCGAAGCGTTTCCCACACGCCTCGCACTGGTGCGGCCGCTCCCCTGTGTGGGTCCTGTGGTGCGACACCAGGCCGGACTTGTGCACGAAGCTCTTCCCACACTGGGCGCACTGGAAGGGCTTCTCGCCCGTGTGGATCTTCTGGTGCTTGGCCAGGTTGGATTTGCGGATGAAGTTTTTCCCACACTCACTGCACTGGTACGGGCGCTCCCCAGTGTGGATTCTCTGATGGAGGGTCAGGTTGATATGCTGGGTAAAGCCCCTCCCACACTCACTGCACCGGTAGGGCCGCTCGCCGGTGTGGATACGCTGGTGGATGGTCAGGTTGACGTGCTGACTGAAGCCCTTCCCGCACTCAGCACACTTATACGGCCGCTCCCCAGTGTGAGTCCTGAGGTGCTGAACCAGCTCCGATCTCCAGGTGAAGCTTTTCCAGCACTCATCGCACTTGTGTGGTCTCGCCCTTTTCTTGGGTCCCTGATTCCCACTGGGCTGCATGCAGTGGCTGTTCCCTCTTCCACCTTCAACAAGCTGCCCCAGCCAGCCGCCTTCCTCGCTGCTTGGCTCTGGGACGCGGGCACTCCGAGTGCTGCAGATCTTTGCCTTCTCTGAGCCGTTGGCCAAGCCGATTCCAGTCGGAAGCTCAGGGGCTTCCAACTTTTCAGCACATTCCTCCTCATTTTTCTTCTTGCTTCTCTGCCTGGGCCAGTCCCCTGCTGGACGGAGAAAAGAGTCCAGGCATTATTTATGGATGGGATGGCGGTAACGAGTCATAGATTTTAAGGCCAGAAGGGACCATTCCGATCTTTCAGTCTGACCTCCTACAGAACACAAGCCAGAGAATTTCACCCAGTGATTTCTACATCCAGACCAAAACTTCTGGGCCAGCTAACGCATGCTTTTTAGCATGACATCCAGTCTTGATTTAAAGCCTTCAAGTGATGGTGAAGTGAGCACATCCCTAGGTCAGTTATTCCAATAGCTAATTACCCTGCCTGTTACAAAATGTGTGACCTATTTATAACCTGAATTTCCCTCGCTTCACCTACCATTCGGCCTTTGTCTGCTAGGTTAAAGAGGCATCTACTATCAAAAATCTCCGCTCCATGGAGGTACTCAGAGACTGTGATCTAGGCATCTCTTAACTGTCTCTTGGATAAACTGAAGGAAAATCCTAGACTCACATGTATCCTTGGAGTAGCTCCACTGACTTCCCTGAACATCAGGAATGAGTCTGGCCCACAATGTTTTGAGAGTAATAAGAACATAAGAACGGCCACACTGGGTCAGACCAAAGGCCCATCTAGCCCAGTATCCTCTCTTCTGACAGTGGCCAATGCCAGGTGCCCCAGAGGGAACGCACAGAACAGGTAATCATCAAGGGATCCATCCCCTGTCGCTCATTCCCAGCTTCTGGCAAACAGAGGCCAGGGACACCATCCCCGTCCATCCTGGCTATTAGCCATTGATGGATCTGTC
This sequence comes from Chelonia mydas, assembly GCF_015237465.2. Taxonomy (NCBI): domain Eukaryota; kingdom Metazoa; phylum Chordata; order Testudines; family Cheloniidae; genus Chelonia; species Chelonia mydas. Next base: position 259,760,257 of record NC_057850.1, read on the forward strand.
CTTCATGAACTTATCTAGTTCTTTTTTGAATCCTATTGTAGTCTTGGCCTTCACAACATCCTCTAGCAATGAATTCCACAGACTGACTGTGCGTTGTGTGAAAAAATACTTCCTTTTGTTTATTTCAAAACTGCTGCCTATGAATTTCATTTGGTGGCCCCTAGTTCTTGTGTTATGGGAAGGAGTAAATAACACTTCCTTATTTACTTTCTCCACACCAGTCAGGATTTTATAGACCTCTGTCATATCCCCCCTTAGTTGTCTCTTTTCCAAGCTGAAAAGTCCCAGTCTTATTAATCTCTCCTCATACGGAAGCCATTCTATACTCCTAATCATTTTTGTTGCCCTTTTCTGAACTTTTTCCAATTCCAATATAACTTTTTTGAGATGGGGCGACCACATCTGCACACCGTATTCCAGATGTGGGCGTACCATGGATTTATATAGAGGCAATATGATATTTTCTGTCTTATTAACTATCCCTTATTATCCCTTCCTAATGATTCCCAACATTCTGTTCACTTTGACTGCCGCTGCACATTGAGTGGATGTTTACAGAGAACTATCCACAATGACTCCAAGATCTCTTTCTTGAGTGGTAACAGCTAATTTAGACCCCATCATTTTATATGTAGAGTTGGGATTATGTTGTGCAATGTGCATTACTTTGCATTTATCAACATTGAATTTCATCTGCCATTTTGTTGTCCAGGCCCCCAGTTCTGAGAGATCGTTTTGTAGCTCTTCGCAGTTTGCCTGGGACTTAACTATCTTGAGTAGTTTTGTATCATCTGCAAATTTTTCCACCTCACTGTTTACCCCTTTTCCCAGATCATTTATGAATATGTTGAACAGGACTGGGCCTAGTACAGACCCCCGGGGGTGGGGGGGCACCACTATTTACCGTTCTCAGTTCTGAAAACTGACCATTTATTCCTACCCTTTGTTTCTGTCTTTTAACCAGTTACCGATCCATGAGAGAACCTTCCCTCTTATCCCATGACTCCTTACTTTGCTTAAGAGCCTTTGTCAAAAAGGGACCTTGTCAAAGGCTTTCTGGAAATCTAAGTACATTGTATCCACTGGATCCCGCTTGTCCACGTGCTTGTTGACCCTCTCAAAGTCGTGCATAGTAACAGCAGAAGGTGGATTTTTTAGCAACAATCTTTAAGCGATTCCGAAATGGTGAAATTTACCCCGTGCAGGGGGCCAGCATGTGGCTGAGGCACAACATAAGTCCCACTCAAGCCAGCATACGCTTTCCCAAATCCTAGAGATGTCAGGCTGGAAGGGACCTTGAGAAGTCATCTAGTCCAGCCCCCACGCTGAGGCAGAACCAAGTAGACCCAGACTATCCCTGACAGATGTTTGTCCAACCTGATCTTAAAAACCTCCAATGATGGGGATTCTACAACCTCCCGAGGTCACCTGTTCCAGGGCTGAGCCATCCTCAGAAAGATTTTCCTAATATCTAACCTAAATCTCCCTGGCTACAAATGCAGCCTATTACCACTTGTCCTACCCTCAATGGACAAAGAGAACCACTGATCACGGTTCTCTTTATAACAACTTTTTACATATGTGAAGACTGTTATCAGGTCCATCCCCCTTTCCCTGCCCCCCTCTTCTCAGGACTAAACACGTCAATTTTTTCAACCTTTCCCCGTAGGTCAGGTTTTCAAACCTTTCATCATTTTGTCGCTCTTCTGGACCCACTCCAGTTTTCCCACATCTTTCTTAAATTGTGGTGCCCAAAACTGGACACAGAACTCCAGCTGGGGCCTCACCAGTGCTGAGCAAAGCGGGATGTGGTGTAGCCATGTTGGTCCCAGGATATTAGAGAGACAAGGTGGGTGAGATAATATCTTTTACTGGACCAACTTCTTGTCTCTGTCACCAACAGAAGTTAGTCCAATAAAATATATTACCTCACCCACCTTGTGTCTCTCATATTCAATTCAGTTTGATCCAGTACAACCTCCAGATCCTTTTCAGCAATACTATTGGCTAGCTAGTTATTCCCCGTGTTGTAGCGGTGCGTTTGATTTTTCCTTCCTAAGTGTAGTACTTGGCACTTGTCTTTACTGAATTTCATCTTGTTGATTTCAGCCAATTCTCCGATTTGTCAAGGTTGTTTTGATTTCTAATCCTGTCCTCCAAAGTGCTTGCAACCCCTCCCAGCTTGGTGTCATCTGTACATTTCACACTCTACACTCCATTATCCAGTCATTAATGAAAATACTGACTAGTACCAGATCCAGGACGGACACCTGCAGGACCCCACTTGAGACACCCTCCCAGTTTGATAGCGAACCATTGATAACTACTCTGAGTACGGTCTTTCAACCAGTTGTGCACCCACCTTATAGTAATTTCATCTAGACCACATTTCCCTAGTTTGCAAATGAAAATGTCACATGGGATGTCCCAAAAGCCTTTATAAAGTCAAGATATAACACATCTACTGCTTCCCCCATCTACTAGGTAGATTTCCCTATCAAAGAAGGAAATTAGATTGGTTTGGCATGATATGTTCTTGCCTAATCCATGTTGGCTATTATTTATCATCTTCACCACCTCTAGAGGCTTACAGATTGATGGTTTAATAATTTATTCCGGTATCTTTCCAGGTATCGAAATTAGTCTGACTGGTCTATAATTCCTTGGATCCTCCTTTTTCCCCATTTTAAATATCGGCTATATGTTCACCCTTCTCCCGTCCTCTAGGACCACACCCGTCCTCCCTGAGTCCTCAAAAATAATCACCAATGGTTCAGAGATTGCTTCATCTACTTCCTTAAGTACCCTGGGGTGAATTTCATCAAGCTCAGCTGACTGGAATACATCTCACTTATCTAAATATTCTTTAACCTGTTCTTTCCCTCTTCCTGCTTGTGTTCCTGTCCCCTGTTGTTAATATTAATTGTGTTAAACATCTGGTCATTATTAACCTTTTCGGTGAAGACTGAAGCAAAACCTTCCCCATTAAGTACTGGACCCACACTCTCCTTTGTATTCTGTGACTGCTGATGTATTTATAGAATGTCTTCCTAATGCCTTCATGTCCCTTGCTAGTTAGAACTCATTTTGTTCCTTAGCCTTTCTGGTTTTGTCCCTACATGTGGGTGCTGTCTTTTTAGAGTCATCCTCAGCAATTTGTCCATGTTTCCTCTTCCTGTGCAAGTCCTGTTTGATTTTCAGGTCATTAAAGATCTCCTGAAGCAGCTATATTGGACTCTGAGCACCGATTTGAGAACTTTGAAACATCCCATTCAAGTTATTTATGTGTCAGGATTATTACTGCTTTTCAAAAAACATTTAACGGAAAAACTGCTCACAGCCCTGACAGCAAGCTGATACACAGACACTGAGCGCGCATATGTGGCGTCACAGAACAGCACGACCCGGGAGTGTGATTCTTGGCCCTGACTTGGGCTGGTGTACTGCACCGGCTTCGGGGTGAGGGAAATAAACACGGATAGGAAAGAGAAACGCAAACAATTGAGCAATGAGCAATTTTCCAAATAGGCTACTCTTAGTAAACTGACAAGAGATGTAGTGTTTTCCTGCAAACTCCCACAGTCTGTTTTTTTGCCCACCCCATCCCACCCGCAACAAAGTACGTTTTACCCCCTCCTTCTGTTATGGCAGGGTGTTCTGTGGTAGGCCTGGATTTAGGGGCAGGTGACCCAGGCGACAGCCTGGAGTGCTAGGCCTGGGCGGCGCTGGGCTCGGGGTGCTGTTTTTGTTGTTAGCCTCTTATATGACAGGGAGAAATCATGCGTACAAATCGTGCATCAAATCTAAAATGGCAGCCCCCTAGTTACTTCCTCCACTTTCAGAAACAAAAAGTTCTCCCCAGCACATTCCAAGCTGTTAGGAGAGTCTGTGCCCTGCCATATTGCCTTGTCAACAGCTGTCTGGGGACTTAAAGTCCCCCGTTACCACTGGGATTTGTCCTTTGGATGCTTTTGCTGTTTGTTCTAAAAATACCTCCTCCTCCTGATTTGCTGGTCTATAGCAGTCCACTCCCCTACCATGAGCGGGACACGTCTGGTGCTTTAGCCATGTGCTGGGCGAATTTCTCTCCCTCCATTCGGGGAAACTGAGAAATGACCTGCTTCTGCTTGTGACTCATTCCACTGATAACAGAGCAGCACTGAGGGCCGAATGCGCCTGTCTGCTTTCCAGTGTCCTGCTTTGCTGCGGAGCGGTTCCAAGAACGATGCTTCCTGTTTTACCAAGTGGGGCTCAGACAGGAAGCCTCTGTGGGGGTTGGGTAGGTGCCGGAGGCTCACATCAGTGACAGCAGCATTAGAAAGCCTTGTGCTTCCCACATGCAAGAGGTTAGAGGGTCAAGGCTGGAGCAGCACGGGGTGCAGCGTCACTCGGGGGTGGTCGTCTGTTACTGACCCTCAGGAGCACACTGTCTTTCCCCAGGGATGTCACGTCAGGGGTCGGAACCATAGCTGGGGTCAATCAGTACAGCTCTATTGACTTCAATGGAACTACGGACCTTTGCATCAGCTGATGATCTGGGCCATTGCATGCTTAGTAGGCAAGACTTATCCTAGGACTGGGAGCTCCCTGGAGCACGGACTAGCTTTTTAAAGCCAATGTGTACAGCACCTGGCACGGTGGGGCTCTGATCCTGGATTGGTTGCCCCTAGGGGTTACTGTAAAACAAATAATGAATAATAATAGACTAAAGACAGCCCAGGGATTTCAATGATCCTGCTGCACCCAGTAAAACAACGAAGGCTGATCCTTACCCAGAGAAATCAGATTTGCATAATTCTCCCTCATCACCTCCTGGTACAGCTCCTTCTGCCACTCTGCCAGCATCTCCCACTCCTCCCGGGAGAAATAGACGGCGACATCATCGAACGTCACCGGCACCTGCAATAACAAGCACCAAACGCTCAGCACCTGCTGCTTCAGTCACCACCTGTCCCGGGCAGTCGTGGAGTTCCAGCCCAGCCTACCGACCTCTCTAGGCCCCTTCATATCCTCCTCTGTCCTCCCTGGCGTTGAAAAGGCTTCCCATTGCAGTGCCATTGGTGCATGCGATTTGTGGGCCTCTCCCCTCTTTTTCCAGATCATGAAACACACCGTAACTACAACCCAGCCTAAAATCAAGCCCAGCAAAACCCTCCTGAGTATCTCTCTCCAGCTCCACCCGGCGTTGTTACTCAGTCCCCTTAATTTCCGTTTATAACCCCACCCCACTGCACTCCCTATTTCCACGCCATACCTCCGTGGCCAAACCAGTTCCAATTAGCGGTAAACTTAAATTTTCGTGACACCCTGCACTTAGGCTCCCTTAGCGTCTAATTCACTGCTGCCAGTGAGCTCCTGACAGCCGCTACTTTTGTGAATTCATCTGAATAAAAGCAATAACATTTGGCTGGCGTGATTGGTTCTTTATTAGCCCTCGCTGCCTATTGCTCATGGTTCCACCAGCCTCCAGTTGCTTACAGGGTTTTTAACCCTTAATATTCCTTCCATTGAGGAAAGGTAGTGTCATCCAGTGGAGAGAGAACTGGACTGAAACAAAGGAGATTTGGGGTCTATTCCTGGCAACACGCTGCGTGACCTTGGGCAAAACACCTCCTGTCTGTTTCCCTTCCCCAGCATTGTCTATTTAGACTGTAACCTCTGGTGGAGGGGACCATCTCTTACCACATGTCTTTACAGTGCCTAGTGTAATGGGGTTCAGATCTTGACGTCAGTCTCTAGGCTACCATCAATATCTATCCATATAGCAGTAGACATTGCTAGAGATTAAAGTGTGACAAACCACACAGTGATTGCTAGGCTTTCTCTCTTTTTCAATGCACCAAGATCTACCTTCTTCCTGTCTGCTCAGGCCTCTAGGGTCATTAGCGAATTCCTTTCAAGCCTTACAATGCATGTTATCTGGATGAGCTGCTTTGTATATATTCTGGTTCTCTGCATGTATCCCGTCTCCTGCTGTCCATCAACAGCTCCAGCCTCGGTGACCACACCTCCTCTTTGGTAATTTTCTGACTGATGGCCAGATTTAAGCACCACATTATTAGGCGAGCCATTGTGGAGCCCTCATTGATTTCATCCCCTGCATTCACGCCCGGCCTTACCTTTTCCGACAGCATTTTTTTGTTACCCCAAATCACCATAATTTTCAAAGTCCTTCTTCTTCCTCTTAGCTGCTGTGATGAGGTGTCCTACTCAGATGGGTCCAGGCCATTCTGAAGTGCAGGATGGCTTGGAAGTCCCCCCTCTGCTTGGCACGAGAGGTGCTGGGAGACAACTAAATGCAGGCAACACATTTTTGGCAAATAGTGAATTTTCTGGAAAAGGCATTTTTCCAGGGCACCGAAATGATTCGTGGATGTGGGTCGAATTCAATTAATAGTTTTGGGCAAAAACCCAAAACGAACAAACATTTCAGAAACGGCGGAACATTTTGAAGCGTTTGGCGAGTTCGTTCTGAAATGACTATTTCCAAACCAAATCTTGTTTCCAATCGACATTTGAAATCTTTAGTTGGACCCAGATGAAATTTTTGTGTTTTTCATTTTGCTGAGAAATTTTTTGTAAAATTCAGCTTTGGTGTGAAGCCCACAAGATTTTTTTCTGGCTGTTTCAGTTTGGGCACCGACCCAAAAACCCAGTTATTAACTCAGCTCCAGAGAAAAACCCCAGGCAGCTGCCGCAAGGTCATCCTTTCTCCTGCCCTTATCTTTTGATTTCACAGACAGATTATTCCTATCTGGTCCCTTTTCTGTTTCCAATCTTTTCGGTTCACATGGACCCAGTGAACTGTGATTCTCCCAGGTGCAATGCACACTTACTGTCCACTCCCTCCCCAGTGTCTCGCAAATTCTTCTGATATTCTCTCTTGCCCTGAGTATGCACCAATCTTCTGCCTCGGTGCACTGTGCCTCCCCCATGCAAAACTCAGACCACATCCTAATGCAATATGCTTATGAAGTGTGCTCCCCTCCTGCCAGTGGCTGATTTACATAGAGGATAATAGCCTTCTACCGCTACCATGTAATAATGCTGCCCCTTCCACTCAAGTGGTGGCCTCTCCTATTTTGGTTCTGAAGCACGTAGGTTCAAATCCTGCTGGTAGCTTTAGAACTGTTCCATTATTGGTCCCTTAAGGAGTTTTTCACATAAACAAACATATCCCCCCCCCCAATTAAATAAATCGAGTTCTTTCCCCCCCATAGGCTAGGAAGGAAGGCATTGTTCCTGTTACTTGTTTGGTTAAAATCCTTGGGAGAGGGCTCAGATGCCGTGGACAGGAGCCCTATCTGTAGCTAGCCGTCCAGTCTGCCTGTGCCTCAGGGTCCGACGCTCCGGGCACTCCGGACCCGTCCGCACGCATCCCTGGTGCACCTGGTGCAGAGGGGAAGGGCCCCGGCTGCCAGTAAACGCTGCGCATCGCCCCCCACCCGCCTCCACGGCCACACCGGGGAAGCTGACTGTAAAATGCCCTACCTGAGCCGAGGCCGCTCCGGGCATTGTCCTGGCGCCCCGCGGGCGGGCCGCGGGCGGCGAAAGGCTTGGCTGGCAGACGGCAAAGCGGCCAGGGCTGCTCAGCCGCAGACCGCCGCGCACCGGCTCCAGCGGGGGGTTTCCACCTGCCTCCGCCCCGCTCGGCGGCTCCGCTCCCCAGGGCAGCCGCAGCCCGGCTCAGGCGCGCACCGGCTGGAACTGGAGCAGGGGGCGGGGGCGAGAGGCGGGTGCGGACGGAGACAAAGGCTGGCGAGCGGGGAGAGGACGGAGCCGGAGCCGGAGCCGGAGCCGGAGCCGGGCGATGTGCGGAGCGCGGAACCCGGGATGTCTCCGGATCTGCCCGCACCAGCCGCGCACAGGTCTGGACACAAAGCGGCGCGGCGGGGCGAGCTCCGGGCATGCGGCCATGGCACAGAGCCCGGGTCACTGCAATGCCTCGGCCGGGGGGGGGGGCGCCGGATCATCGAGCCCGAGAGCGCCAGGCGGCCCCAGCCTGCTAAACCGGATCGCCAGGCGGCCCCAGCCGTGCTAAACCGGATCCCCGGGGATCCGGATCTTCCGTGATAAACCCCTCAAATTCACCCCTAAAAATCCTCATTTTTCCAGGTTTAAAGTGAACGTGAGTTTCCCTAGCCACAGATGTCCATATCCAGGTATCCCTGCTGGACACAATGTGTTCCTGATGCCCAGGAGAACCCCACTGATGGGAGCCTCCGGTATCCGGCTCCTGTATGACCCGAACCACCGGCCTCCTTGGGCTGACAGCGACTGGGCCGGAGCGGTCAGAATCTGAGGACAAAGGCTGGAAAGCTCTCTGCCGGTTCTGCCGGTTCTCGGTTATCCATCCGGGCCCAGGTCCAGCAGATAAACGGGGCTCCGCTGGACATTCAAAGCACCTTCAGAAATCGACCCCAGGAGGGGGAGGTTGCACTCACTAGGGGACACTGGTGCTGTCAGTAAAAAATAGTGATTCGTTAACACGGGCTTTTATTTTTTCACACAATGTAAAAACTCAAGATTCTCTGTAAAAATGCAAATTCCACCTTTTTCCCCATGGCAAACGGATTTCTAGGCTCCCCGATGAGCACCCTGTTTACCCTCTTCTGGGGTAGCCTGGATCTTCGGCCTGCCGCACCAGGACAGCGATGAAGCTGGGCTCCTGCCAACAGACTTCTGGGTCCCACACTACTCTCAGGTAAACCCCAAAGCGTTCCCAGGCCCTGGCACCCCTCCATTAAGCCAAGCCAGGCCTCGCTCTCTCCCGGTAGGACCGAGGGCTGGGGCTCTCAAGCTCAGTAGGAAGCATCAGCCCCAAAGCCCTGTGTGCATGCAATGGGAACGTCAGGCCTCCCCAGCTGCAGCAGAAAGCAGCCCCTGGGCCCAGAAATGGTCTGTGTGTGTCAGTAGCTGGAGCTCAGTGTCATGTCGTTGGGGGGTCCGTCAGAGAGAGGTGTGTCCTGAGCATGGGGCTAGGAGCTAAGCCAGCTCCTGGCCCTGGCTCTGCAACACAATGCTCTGCGGCCTTGGGCACATCACTTAAGCTCTGTGTGCCTCACTTCCTCCCCCTGAGAAATGGAGCTAATTCCGCCTGCCTCTCAGCTCAGGGGGATGCCAGGAGGGTTAACTATGGCTTGTGAAGCCCAGTATAAGGCTGTGTAGGGAAGTATCTTGGGGGGCATAGAGCCACCATAATGTTTCTTACATGCCCCCATCTTAGCAGAGAACATAGCCAAGAAAACAGGGGGTGGCACAGGCATCCCTATGTTATGCTGATCCCTGGCTACTGGGAAGGCCCCTTGGGGCCATGGGTAGCTGATATAAAACAGCCCCAGGAGCAAGCGTCCGAAGCACAGCTCAGGATCCAGGTCATTAGTATTTATTTATAGGCATATCCATGGCATTCATCTCTGTAGTATCTGAGCAGTTACTGTTGGCAAAACACTTTGAGAATAAAGTGCTAAATATTATATCAGTGACATCAGCTTATATGGACTGTGCAACATCAGCTTATATGGACCGTGTGGCATCAGTTTGGACAAACCGTGTGATAAGCATTGGCGAAGCTGTGTTTCTCTCCCCAGGAAATAGCAAGCTGGGCTTCATTCGTCACAAGATGGGAACCACAAGATGATTTTAAAGACCTCACACGCTTATTTGTGATTGGAGAGGAAGCCTGGCCCAGTGGTTAGTGCTCTGCCATGGGTTCAGTGCCCTACACTGCCATGGACAGCCTGCACATCTTGAACAAGTTATTTGGGGTCTGCCCCAAAGCCCTTTAAAGTTAATCGGAAGATTCCCACTGACTTCACTGGGCTTTGGATACGGCCCTGGCCCGCTTGTCGACATAGGATCGGGGGGAGTTAAACCGGTTTGAAAATACTTGCGTACACACGATGCAATTCATTATAGTCCACTAACTCTGGATTTATCAAGGACACAGGAGCCCTCTTTCAAAGAGAACTACGTTTGCTGCAAATTGAGTTAGTTTAGGCAATTGCTCACGTGCATGCAATGTTGCAGCGTATTACTTTGGCAGTCCTCCAACTACTATCTCACACTGCTTTGCAGGCAACCATTAATGACCTGTCTGTTTACCTGTGTGCCCTCCACTGCTCTGGGGTCACATTGACCAGATGTCCTGTCCCGCATTTAAAATCTGGCGTGGGGCCAGACTTTGCCCCCTTGGTCCTGGGTTTGAGTATATCCGCCTTGCTGTGATATTACTCCAGAAGCCTCTACAGCATGCCTTGAGCAGCTGCTTGGAACCTGCTGAGACCCTGAATCTCATCACATCTGTGGAGAGGCGTCGGTACAGGAAGCTCTTTTTGTGGCCATTGCTAAGCAGATGACTGTGAGGGGCCAGAACCAGGACACCAATCAGTGCCGGATAAAAAGCAAACAGTTCATTCGGACTTACATTAAAACCAGGGGTGCTGGTCGTAGTAATGTGACCTGTCCATTTTTTGAGGAGCTGGAGAAGATTTTCATAGAATCATAGAAATGCTGGGCTGGAAGGGACCTTGAGAAGTCATCAAGTCCAGCCCCTTGTGCAGAGGCAGAACCAAATAAACCCCTAGACCATCCCTGACAGGTGTTTGTCCAACCTGTTCTTAAAAACCTCCTGTGATGGGGATTCCACAACCTCCCTTGGAGCCAAGATCTCTTTGGGACTCAGGACCCTGACACCGGTCACAGAGAAGGTGAGCCCGATTCCTGCCATGAGACTGATTCCTGCCAGCAACTAAGCCTGGTTCCTGGACAGAAACCCAACCCCTGCAGGCAGGCCTGAGTTCCTCATCTGTACAATTCTAATAGCCCGTCCTGACCTTCCCAGGGGCTGTGAGGATAAATACATTACAGAGCGTGAGGTGTTCAGGTGTTGGGGCCAGGTGAGTACCCGGAGAGAGCACGTGATTCAGAAGTGTCGGCCGCGGAGCCCTCAGCAGTGGGAGAGGCTAGTGAGATTGTCCAGCAACAGAAGAACACAGTGTGCGGTCTTCAGACACAACGTCTGTCTGAAGGGGCCAGGGAGGAGGGTGTTGGTGGTGAAATCCAAAGCTGGGAATCAGGAGAGCTTGGCTTCATTCCTAGCTCTGTAATTGACTCACTGTCTGACCTTGGGCAGATGAGCTAGGCCAAACCTTTCAAACCTGGGTGCTGAATGGTATGGAACTGGATTATATTTTATTGATTTCAGGGGGAGTTGCTGGGTACTCAGCCTGTCTGCAAATGAGGCTACTTATTTAAGTGCTTTAATATGGATACAGGGGTCTACTTTAGCTACCCAAGTCAGAATATTTTGGCCTTAGTTGCTTGGTGCCTCAGTTTCCCTTTCTGTAAAATGGTATGCTACTTCCTCTACTATATCATACGTCTTCCTCTACTTGAGCCAGCATGCTAACAAGAGCCATGTGGCTGCTGCTGCATAGGCGGCAGCTCAGACTAGCCACTGGTGTCCGAGACCCCCGGGGTCCGAGCCTGAGTGGCCGCCATCCATGCCGCCAAGTCCACACTGCTCTTTTCAGAGCACTACACTGAGCAGAGCTCGCATGAGTCTGTCTCTCCAGGCCGGGAGGCACGCTCCCAGCTGCAGTGTAGGCATACCCAGTCTGAGGGGGTGCGACTAGAGGGGCCCTCTGATGCTTTAATGGACACCTGGGCCTTTTACAAGGACTGAGAGGGCTCAGGCTAGGAGAGGAATCACAGGAAGGGGGCTGGCTGCCCGACCCCTCCTGTAGAAGGCCTGGAGCCAGCGTCCGCAGACAGGATACCAGTGGAGCTAGCCTGGGGGCTGAGAGCTCTATACTGAGGCAGGGAGAAGACTCAAAGGTAGCCCAGAAAGGGATTAAGAACAGGGCCCAGAGGGCAGACTGAAGAAAAGCCCATGAAGGGCAGAAGAACTCGTTGTGTGCTGGGACTTTTCAGTTGGACGTGTTTGTTTGTGGCTTGGCCAGAAGGCTAAGCCACATCTCCAGCACTGACCCCGTGTGTGGAGTTTGAGGGCCTGAGGAAGATGGCAACTGAGGCACGGTGCCCCGGAGCGGCCAGTGGCCACAAGGGGGTGCACAGGAGGCGGCCCCAACCTGTTACAGAGCAGGAGACATTCCAAGCAGTTTGTCTCCCAGGTCAACATAATTTCCCCATGACACTTGTGTCCTTGTGCCGTAATAAAACACGGCACGATGTCCCGCTGGGATGGAGAAATGCAAAGGGGCAACTGCCCTGCGACCTCAGGGGACCAACCAACACGTTTTAAGGTGGATGGTAACGTGCATTTTGCCCGAACAAAGGCTGTGGTAGCAAGGATCCCCCTTAAATGCAGAGCGCCGAGGGACCCAGTGAGCTAATGGCGGGGTTTTGTGATGTGGAGATGTGGTAACTGGACTGCAGCTTAACTCACATAGGCCACTGCTCCCCTGAGGGCGCCTCTCCTCCTGTCCCTCCTCGCCTCGGACAGGTACAGAGCAGTAGGGGATGCGCTTCGCAGCAGGGTGAGCAGCTCCCCCACCACAAAGCACCTCCCTTTTCCCAATGGGGGGCTGAGATGGGCCTTAAGTTAGCCCCACCCCCTCGCCACAGAGCCCTGCCCCCTGCTCCTCCTCTTTTCCCCAAGGCCCCACCCCCTGGCCAGGGTGCTCGAGAGCAGCCCCTGGCCCACGTTCCTACCCCTCCTGGCATGCCGTCCAGGGCAGATGGAGAGTCCAGGGCTCCCCACAGCAGTCCAGGGCTCCTTACCATGGCCTGGCTTCGGCTTCCAGCCTAGCCAGGGGGAGGATCCTTGGGGAGAAGAAGAGGAGCAGAGAGCCTGGCAACAGTTCCGGCACTGGTGCCCCCACTCTTCTACACAGGTTCCAAAGCTCCCGCAGTTAATCTGCCACCGCCTCCTACAACTTCCTCCATTGTCAGGACGCCCGGCCATGATGTTTAAATGTTACCCCAGGGACTCCAAACCTGCCTTGTCCTCTGGGGGTGCAAGGTCCTGGGGCTAGAATGACCCTTGAGGATCAGAGAATTGGCAGTGCAGACATCCTGGGGGAATTAAAAACTTGGGGCACTGCTCCAGTACTGACTGATACAAAAGGGGCACCCCTGCCTCAGGAACACGGTTCTCTGCAGTACCTGGCTTCTCCCTGGGGGTCTCCCAGCCAAGCGCTGACCTAACCTAGATGGCAAAATCACACCAGGTCACAGTCCACGCTGGTGTGGTTTAATGAAATGTTCCAGCTGCCCGGTTTACCGCAATCTCCGTGCCTTCCCACAGCAGTTTGTTAACAGGGAGCCACATTGCAGCCACAGAACTGATCAGGCCCCAAGGGAAGGCAGGGGTTGCTTGCTGTCTTGGTGGTGAAGCACCTGGACCTCTATGATGTGGCTGTTACACTGAGAAACCCCATCATATTTCTCAGACATCCCTAAAATTGCTTTTAAGCATGAAACGCCTCTCCTCCGGCTAAATTAAATAGAGCTGTCAATATACTGTTTCAGAAGGGTGGAAGATGTACCCCGGGGGGCACTATTTTAGATTTGATTCTGACTCACAGGGAGGAACCAGTTGGGAATCTGAAGGCGGAAGGCAGCTTGGGTGAAAGTGGCCACAAAATAACAGAGTTCGTTATTCTAATGGCAGGAAGGGAGTGAGAACAACAGAACAAAGGCACTGGGCTTCAGAAAAGCAGACTTCAGTAAACTCAGGGAATTGGTAGGTAAGGAGGTCCCATAGGAAGAAAATCTAAGGGGAAAAGGAGTTCAGGAGAGCTGGCAGTTTGTAAAAGAGACAATATTAAAGGCACAATGGCAAACTATCCTGATGTGAAGGAAAGACAGGAAGAATAATACGAGACGAATATGGCTACCGCAGGAGATCTTTAATAACCTGAAAATCAAACAGGAATTGTACAAAAAGAGGAAACATGGACAAATTGCTAAGAATGACTACAAACAGACAGCACATGCATGCTGGGACAAAATCAGAACAGATAAGGCACAAAATGAGTTACAACTAGCAAGGGACATAAAAGGCAGGACAAAGAGGTTCTATAAATAGATTAGAAGTAAGACAAGGACAAAGGAATGTACAAGTCCATTACTTAATGGGGAAGGAGAGCTAATGACACAGAAGGAGAGTTTATCAGATGGCACAGAAGGCTGAAGGGTTTAATACCTTTTTGCTTCGGTCTTCACTAAAAAGGGTAATTGTGACCAGATGTTTAACACGATTAATATTAATAATCGGGGGAAGGAAAATAGGCCAGAATAGGAAAAAACAGGTTAAAGAATATTTAAATAAGTGTGATGTATTCAAGTTGGCAGAGCTTGATTCAGTGCACCCTAGGGTACTTAAGGAACTAGGTGAAGCCATCTCTGAACCATTGGTGATTGTCTCTGAGAACTCCTGGGGGATGGGTGAGGTTCAGAGGACTGGAGAAGGGCAAACAGAGTACTTATGTTTAAAGAGGGGGAAAAGGAGGATCAGGGGAATTATAGACAGTCAGCCTTACTTTGATCTCTGGCAAGATACTGGAACAAACGATTAAACAATTTGTAAGCGCCTTGAGGAAAATAAGGTGAGATCCAATCTAATTTTTTCTTGGTTCATCTTCCTTTCATCAGTTAAAGGTTCTCCTCCCTAACCCTTTCCTGTGCTTCCTTAATATGGATGCATGGGCCAGATCCTCAACTGGTGTAAATTGTCAGAGTCCTATTAACTACAATGGAGCTACACTGGTTTTCAGCAGCTGAGGATCTGCCCCCAGATATTGGTGGATGATTATCATTTCCCCCTTAGTCATCCCCTAGATTTAGTTCTTGAGGGCATTTGTTCCCTCCCATCTACTTTGGAGTGTGGACCAGGCCTCAGCCTCATGAAATCTATCATTTTGTGAGCACCTTCACCCAAGTTGCCTTCCACCTTCAGATTTGCAAGCAGTTCCTTCCTGCTAGTCAGCATCAAGTTTAAAATGGCTGCCCCACCACCACCTCTGGTTACTGTCTCCACCATCTGAAAGAAGAAGTTGTTCCCAACACATTCCAAGAACTTACTGGAGATATTGTGTTTTGCTGTTTTGCCTTTCCAACAGATGTCTGGGTAGTTAAAGTCCCCCATCACTACAAGGTCTTTCTTGTGTTTTGGGTATTTCTGTTATTAGTTCTGGAAATCCACCTCCTCCTCTTGATTTGGTGATCGGTAGTAGACCCCTACCAGGCCACTGCCCGTGTTAACATTTTCCCTTTTAATTGTGATGCGAAAGCAGCCACTCAAAATGTTTCTGAATACCCCCTGCTAGATGGTAGATATTTCTGAGAGTGACTAAAGCCACAGTAAAAAGGGAATGCTACTATCCTGCCCACAGAGAAATCCGACTTGGACAAAACACGCTGCTGGAGTTGTTGGGACAAAGCTATTGCAGCACCAGAGTCCACAATTTAATCAGATGCAGTGGATAACTGTCTGAACTACGTTCTCCATGGTCCAGTGAGCCTACTGAGAGAGTCACAGTGGAGGTTCCAGCACAAACCTTCCCTCTGCTCTTGTATCCCCACTCAGTACTTCTGAAAATTCAGGCCTGTAGTTTCTCTGAGACTCACTTTTCCCATCTGTTAAATGATTTTTACCCATTCGTGCGCTAAGACTCTACAGGGCTAGAAACAACTGGTTCCCGAGCAACTGCCGCAGACATGCCACCACCAACAGCTCTGCTATGACAGAGGAATATTTGCTCCTTTGCCTTCCTGGCTTCTGGCTCTGACCCATGGCTCTGGTTCCTGGCTTCTGATTCCAGCTCTGACCCTTGACTCTGGCCCTAACCACGGGGCCTGACTGTGGCTCCATCCCCTAGGCCTGACTGCCCACTCCCTGGCCTAATGCAGACCTGCTGCTGTTACAAAGAGCTACATGCCATCCTCGACAGAGACCCCAGCACCATCCCCAAGAGCACCGTGGATACTTCAGAGGAGCCTGAGTCACAGGCCCCTGCCTCGAACAGTGAGGAGGAGAAGGTGGGAGCAAGAAGAGGAGTATGGGGGACAGGCAACTGGGGGATCCAGCTCTGCAGCAAGCCAGGACCTGTTTTTTACTCCACCGCAGTCCAGCCAGTCCCATCAGTTGAGCACAGGCAAACCTGATGCAGGGGAAGGAAGCTTGGGTACGTGTGCACTTTACTTTGAAATTACAAGGCTGGCCCCCCAGAGTAGCAGCACTCATATTTTGATTTATTCATTTTTACTCTACAGTTAGTGGGGGCCATGCGGAGCAGTTTGTGTATGTGCACTAAGATGTCCCATGAACCCTCCGTAGAGATCTAAGTGACTCTTCCATGGAGGTACTCTGCAATCCTCTGCAGAAGGTTTCTGGGGAGGGCTGCCTTATTTCTTCTGCTGCAGCAGGACACTGTCCCATACCACTCAGCGATTATTCCAGCAGGCAATATTGCAGCACTCAGACTAGCAGTATACGGGCCCAGGCGGCATGGGGATGCCAGCAGCCACTGAGCTCTGTCTGCCTCTTACCGTCAGGAGTGAGATATCAGCTAAAATTACTGTGGAAAACAGTGCCAGTATTCAGTGCTGCTGCCCTATACAACTAGAACCATGTAACCAAGCTATTCCCACCTCATTGCCCCAACCCCGACAGACCATATTCACCATGGTTGTGACTGGTGCTGTGCACAAGCAATACCAAGCAGAAGTGAGAATGTGCTTACAACTTTTGGAGAGCAAGGGGAGTGAGTTCCGCCTCTTAAGTTTTGATTTCCATTGTGAATATAATGACCACGGTATCTCTGTGTGTTTTCTCTACAGCTGCTACCACTGCAGCCTTCAGGGTCTCTTCCTACTCACCCATGAATGTCTATGCCAGATAAGGAGGAGAAAGAAGAGGGCTCAGGATGACAAGTTGCAGGAGATCCAGCAAGCCAGTGCTGCATGAGGGAACAAACACAGGGCCTGGAGGGTCACTCTTGCAGACAGCCTGGAGAAGGATAGAGGGGAGAGGGAAAAAGTGCAGGAGAAGGAGAGGGACGTGCAGTAGGACATGCCTGCATTTCTCAGACAGCAAACAGAGATGCTGCAAACTCTGGTGGACTTGCAGATTCAACAATCCCACCTTCCTCTGCAGCTCACCTTCCTCTGCAGCCCACAGAGAATTCAATATCGGGACCTCCCTTGGCCTGCCCCTGAACATTCCACGTGGCATCAGGGGTCAGTGCTTAGACAAGACAATCACAGCTTCACATACACTGACCTGTGAAAGCCACAGTTGGTGTATGTGTACCTGAAATGGAAATGACTGTTCTTTCCCCTTCATAAGTTCTGTTTGCTAAATTTATTAAGGTTTATAAAATTTGAAATGGTTTTCATTTGAATGTTACAGAATAACATTTTATATTTTTGAACATAATTGATCTTTATTGGTTCACAACATATGCTGGCTGATACAGATCAGTTCTGAAAGTGACCAATTCCCAGTTACTGCACTGTGTCACACAACCCATAACATCATTCACAAACAAAATTAATAGGTTCATTGACAATGCAATATTCCTACATATACAGCAATCAGCACAAGATTCAGACTAGGCTGCAAAAGAGCAAGGCCAGGTAAAGCACACTGCAGCAACACACATTACTCTGGCTTGCTATTAAAATGGTCTTTCAAAGCCTCCCTGAGATGTATAGCTCCACGTTGAGCTCTTCTAATAGCCCTTGTATCTGATTGTTCAAATTCAGCAGACAGCCGCTCCAACTTTACCATCCACCTAGTGGAAACTTTCCCCCCTTTGCTTCACACATATTATGCAGGACACCGTGGGCAGCTATAACCATTGCGATATTTTTCTCACTGAGGTCCAATCTGGTAAATAAACTACGCCAGCGACCCTTCAAATGACCAAAGGCTCATTCTACTGTCATTCCACCAAAGCCATCAAGCATTGCAAAATCTTTCAAAAAGACCCTGTGCTGGATGGTGGCGAGTTCTCCAGTGAGATACCTACCCATGGTGCACTTCACTCTGCATCAGTACAAGTGCTCTTGGTGACTGCAAGCACCACCAGCGCTGGCCTTAGGCATGAGTGAATGGGGTGCAAGCCCGGGCACTGTTACAAATGGGGCGCCTCCGGAGCAGGGGTGCCCCTCCCCCTGCTGGCATCTGCAACCCCATGGCTCCTGCCCCCTGTCTTGGAGCTGCCCCTGGCCAGCTGCTCCCAGGAGCTTCCTGTCTGCTGTAAAGGGGCGGGGAGGGGCTCTGATGTCAGGCTGCCTCCGCCCCCCCCCCCCCCGCCCATGTACCCTGTCTCCACAGAGCGGGGGCGGGTGTGTGTGTGAGGACAGGGCTCACCAGGAGCGGGACGGAGCTGCTGGTGGCTACTGCTGTATCTGAAGGAGCTTTCCTTCAGACTCTTGAGTGCAGCTCTCTTCAAGGGGCAGCATGCGGTCTCTCACACACTCCCCCAGCTCACACATGCCATCAGCTCACAAATGCTGTCTCTTTCACACTCATCGCCCCCCAACACATACTTATATTGTTGTTTGTACTTGTTGGTACTTCCTGCAATACACATATAGTCTCTGTAATTTTATTCTTTCCAAGTGCTGTTATTTTAGTTTTTTGACTGGTCTGTGCATTTCATAATTTTATTTCTCTCTTATGCTTACATTGAATTCTTTGAGTAGTGAGTTCTAAAATGCCTAACCTGTCCTCGTTGGAGTAATTATAATTATTACTGTTATTATCATATTGTGCTTTGTCATTCATTATTTAAAGTGGTACAAGCAAATAATAGTATCCTCCTAGAATGCACCTTTAGCTTGTACTCATTTAGTAATGCCAGTTTAAAAAACATTAGCTAAACACATAACTTTAGACACTGGGCAGATGAAGGTGGCTTATGTTCAAATTATATTTTTAGTTATATCTATAAAATAACTTAAAATTTGCATGAAAATAAATGCAGTTCCAGCTCTGATACCAATAGCAATGATGGTGTCAAATGTTAGTGAGTCACATACATGATTGTGATCCGTAAACATAGATGCCAAAATAATTAGAAAAATTAATTCCCTTTCTTAATAAAAGAGAAAAAAACCCTTACTCATGTTGAAATTATGTTTTAAGTGAACAACAATTGACTAGAACAGAGGAGATAATGGCAGTAACACAGTGTTTCTGTTAGAGAAGGTAAGCAGATTTTATTTATTTTTATTTATCTCCACTAAAGATAGTGAACTGACACCTCAAGGCTTGGGATGGGGAATATCTTGCTGTATTATCTCCTGATTGTTCTAAATTTACATATAAACTTTAAACGTGGCTTTAATTGGCATTTGTACTGTATATATTTTTTCTTTCTTTATATAACAATTAGAGAAAGTGCTCCTGTCAGCTAATCCCTAAATTATTATCTGAAAAAACCCTAGAGTTTTCAGGTGCCTAAGTAGTCCCTGGAATCATGAATAAAGATTCCTCCCACCCCCCAAAATCTGAACCAGTGCCCTGGGTGAGCCAGGAGTGGCCAGAGGGCTGCAGGAGGACCGTGGGCTCTGACAAGATGCAGTCACCGTGCGACAGTGCGAAGCCTGCCTTGAGCCACATGCCCGAGCATCAGGCACCACAAGCCAAGGTGCAGAAGGGTGGCAATACACCATCTGCCAGGCCCCCCTTACTTCTGCACTGCTGCTGGCAGTGGAGTTGCCTTCAGAGCTGGGTGCCCGGCCAGCACCCGCCAGTATCAGGCCGCCCTGCCAGTGCTTAATTTGAGCCACGGCTCAGCTCTGGCATCTCTTTCAATACAAATTAAACACTGCGGGAGGCAGCGGGGCCCAGAGGTGATGCGGGGGAGGGAAGCCCAGGGAGCCCGTGGGGGCCAGGAGTGTTGGGGGGATGCCAATATACAAGTTCGCCCAGGGTGCCATTTTCCCTAAGGCCGGCCCTGAGCACCGCCAACACAAGCAGCCAGGTATGCACACGCACAAGCGATGTACTAACTGCGGTGGCCATATGCCGACGTAACGTAGGGCGATGTAACTCTAGGGTAGACCTGTCCGAAGTGGCTGAAGGGTCAATGATCAGAGGCAAGAACTAGATTATGGAAAACAGCTTCTGCACAGTGATGTGTCAAAGCCCGTCAGAGGGTGGCTAGAGTGGGGAAAGGGAACATGCGTCACTTCAGAGAACACAGCATTGCGACCAAAGCAACTGATTGCACCTGATAATGAAATGCCACTGTTAGATAAGCCTAATGTTCTGACATAAACCAAGCGGAAGCAATGGCCTTCCTAGTCTGTCCCCTCTGGGCCCCAAATGGGAGGTGGGCTGACTCTTGCCAAATACTCTTTACGCGCTATTGTTCTTTTGGGCTGTACTCATCTTGAGAGAAGGAGCAGGTGCATCCAAGTGAGTGTCTGAGTTTTTTAATAAAGAGCATAAGGAAACTGTGAGGATTTAGATGAAACCGATTAGACTCTGAAGTTCTTACTAAGCGGAAGAAGGGGAGGAGCTGCATCACTGTTGCTCTAGTTTTTTGGCAAGAGACAGATTTCTGAAGGGAACAGGTGCATGTGACTGATACGGAGGCAGCTTCATAACAGAGGCAGCTTTCTCTAGTGGTCATAGGAAATGACTGTGAGTCGGGGACCTGGGTTCTAGTCCCAGGTCTGTCACTGGCTCCTTGTGGAAGGCAGGGAGTTAGTGGGGGAGCCAGGAGTATGTCCAAGAGTACCTGACCCCTTGGTCTGTTCCAACCACTCGACACCTCTCATGGGTGGCCTTACTCTGAAGGAATCTCTGTCCCTGTTGTTCTCCCTTGTGCTCTGAGATGCAGTTGTGTGCTAATTTTCGATCTCCTAGGTAAGTGATTTACCAAAAACTTAACCTTTTACATTTGCTTTAAAGACTCTTAACTACCATCCGTTTCAGGCTCTTGATGTCGTTAACAGATTAGACTCACTTTAGCCAGCATATTCATAAAATTATGCTAGCTCCCGTGCTGGAGGTCAACCAACTCTATGGCTATTATTACTGAGTATAATTAGGCCTTCCTCATAAGAGACTTTGGAAATAGATCCTCCCTTTATTCCAGCAGATGGGGGAACCATGATCAAAGCTGAGAAGCAGCCTAAAAGCCTACCACCACCAGGGGGACGCTCAGAAGAGGAGTGTGATCCACATCCTATATTCTTCATCGAGCTATTGTTATGATAGGAATATGGCATAACTAAGGTATGTTTTATGCAAGATGAGTCATGTGAGGTATCATTGGAAAGGTTATGATGTACTGACTATGATTATCCTATTTGTAGACATGTATCATTTCTGTATCTGAAGTTAGGAATATTGACAAAGTAACAATTACAACTGTGTTTACACCTGGGCAATGCCCACCAGACAGTATGCAATCAGCTTGAATGGGCCATTAGGGAGAACAATAGGACTTTGAAGATGCTAATCTCCCACCTTCCTGAGTAGCCTCCTGGGATGCTGCTTTGACACTGCAGGGTCATGTGATCATGTCACCTGCTACTGGACACCATCTTGGGCTGCTAGTATTTTGCCACTACTAGGGGGTGGGGTTCAAACTGGGAAACAAAGGATTCCTGCCATATGTAAATCCTATTTAAGGCTGGCGTGTGAGTTAATCAGAGTTGGTTCTTCATTGAATCCCGGCCCAAGATGTCTGCTAAAAACACCTAAAACTGAACTGGGGAAGGACTGGACCCAGGCTAGAAGGTGTCTGGTCTGTGAAAGGAATATCTGGAATTCTAAGCTGCAAGCAAAAGAAGTTTGTCTTCAAGAATTTCTGCAACCTGCTTAAAACAACATTTAGGGTGAGAAATTACTACTTGTAGCCAGGTTTCAGAGTAACAGCCATGTTAGTCTGTATTCGCAAAAAGAAAAGGAGTACTTGTGGCACCTTAGAGACTAACCAATTTATTTGAGCATGAGCTATCCGATGAAGTGAGCTGTAGCTCATGAAAGCTCATGCTCAAATAAATTGGTTAGTCTCTAAGGTGCCACAAGTACTCCTTTTCTTTTTACTTGTAGCCAGTTTCTTTAGTGTATTAAGCTTAGTTTTTGTGTTTGCTTTATTTGCTCAATAATCTACTTTGATCTGTTTGCTATTCCTTATAATCACTTAAAATCTATTCCTTGTAATTAATACACTTGTTTTTGTTTTCTATAAACCAGTTTGTGCAATTAATAACTAGGGGGGCAAAAAGCTATGCACATCTTCCTCCACATTGAGGGAGGGGCCGATTTTCCTGAGCTTATGCTGTACAGATTTCTGTGCAGTGCAAGACAATACAGTTTTGCGTTTAAACTCCAGAGGGGGTGTGCACTTGAGTGCTGGGCAATCCCCAAGCTGAGTCTTCCCATGCAGACTCAGCTTGGGGATTGCCCAGCACTCAAGTGCACAGTCTTCAAAGTCTGTGTCTTCCTACAACTGGGCATGTCCCTACCTGTGTGTGTGCTAGAGGAGGCTTGAGGGCCTGGCATATGAGGACAGGGTGAGGGAGCCTAGGCTGGTGGAACAGGTGGTCTCAGTGGAACCCCAGTACATCAGGTGGCACCCTGGAGTGGGGGGACAATCCATCACAAGGAGGTTTTCCAAAGGGTAGAACAGGAAATGACCCGTGAGAGTTGAGAGAGACAGCAGACTGACAGGACTGGAAAGAACCCCGAGGACTCTGCTCGGTATAAGAGAGGTTGCAGTGAACTCCTTTCAAATCACAATCCTTTCATGTATTTATACCTGCTCCTGTATTTTCACTCCATGCATCCAATGAAGTGGGTTCTAGCCCACGAAAGCTTATGCCCAAATAAATTTGTTAGTCTCTAAGGTGCCACAAGGACTCCTCGTTGTTTTTGTTCTGGAGGACGCTCGCATGGAAGAGGGGCCATGTCCCTCCACAGATCCTGGGCAAAGGCAGAGGAATCTCTTGGAACGTGCCGAAGTTCTGACTCTGGAGGTAGCTATGGATCCTTGCTATGCCCTGAATGTGAGGATCTATGCATCTTGGATCTTACTGAACACCAGGAGACCCACGTGGCAAAGGAACCATGTAGCTGTGTGGAAAGCTCTAGCCAAGAGCAGGGTCTCGGAAGGCCTGGAGGGAGTCCGTATCAGTGCTCTAAGTGTCTGAAAAGTGTTAGATTTAGATCGTATCTCCCCATTCACAAATGGACCCACCTGGGGAAAGGCCCTTTTGCTGCACTGTGTGTTGGAAAGGCTTCATTGAGAAACACCTGCGCACCAGGCGCTCCAAAACCCACGCAGACAGACTGTACCGCTGCCCCTGGCAAGAGAGGAGCTTCGCTGAGAACACACCAGCCTTCACACAGCAGAGAGGCCATGCCACTGCACTCAGAGAAAGAAGGATTTCAGGGCTAAGCGCTTTCTCACCAAACACTCCATAGTCAGTGATGGAGAATCTACTACGACCCTTTTGGTTAATTAGTCTCACCATTAAAAAAATTAAGCCTTATTTCCAATCTGAATTTGTCTAGCTTCAACTTCCAGCCATTGGCTCATGTTATACCTTTGTCCGCTAGATTGATGAGCCCATTATTAAATATTTGTTCCCCGTGTAGCTACTAATAGACTGTAATCAAGTCGCCCCTTAACCTTCTCTTTGTTGAGTTAAATAGATAGACTCAAAGAGCTCAATCACTAGAAGGCAGGTTTTCTAATCCTTTAATTATTGTCATGGCTCTTCTCTGAATCCTCTCCAATTTACCAGCACTCTTCTTGAATTGTGGGCACCAGAAATGGACCCAGGATTCCAGCAGCAGTCACACCAGAGCCAGATACAGAGATACAACCTCTCTGCTGCTTCTCAAGAGTCCTGTGTTTACACATCCCAGGACTGCATTAGTCCTTTTGGCCACAGCAGGGCACTGGGAGCTCAGCTGATTATCCACCAGGACCACCAAATCTTTTCCAGAGTCACTGATTCCCAGGACAGAGTCTCCCATCCCGTAAGTATGGTCGACATTCTTTGTTCCTAGATGTATATGTTGACACTGAATCATATTAAAATACATATTTGTTTCCACCCAGTTTACCATGAGATCCAGAACGCTCTGAATCAGTGACCTGCTCTCTTTATAATTTACCACTCTCCCGATTTTTGGGTCATCTACAAACTTTATCAGTGACAATTTTATGTTTTCTTCCAGGAAACTGATAAAAATGTTAAATAGTGTAGGGCCAAGAACTAATCCCTGCAGGATCCTATTGAAAACACTCCCACTTGATGACAATTCCCCATTTACAATTATGTTTTGAGACTTATCAGTTAGCCAGTTTTGAATCCATTTAATGTGTGACATGTTAATTTTATATCATTCTAGTCTTTTAATCAAATTGTCATGCAGTACCAAGTCAAATGCCTTACAGAAGTCTAAGTATATTATGCCATTGCTACTACCGTTATCAATCAAACTTGTAACCTCATAAAAAAAATCAAGTTTGTTTGACAGGATCTGTTTTCCATAAACTCATGGTGATTTGCATTAGTTACATTACCCTCCTTTAATTCTTTAGTAATCAAGTCCTGTATCAGCCATTACATTATCTTGCCCCAGACTGATGTCAGGCCTATAAATATCCTTTTAAAAAATTGGCACATGAGATTTCTTCCAGTCTTCTAGAACTTCCCCAGTGTTCCAAGACTTATTGAAAATCAACATTAATGGTCCAGCCGGCTCCTGGGCACTGTGCTTACAACCTAAATAAAGACAAACGGTCGGAGGGGAAACAGGCATGGAGTGGAGACTTGTGCAAGAGATCTCCCAGCAGGTTGGTGGCAGATAGAGACTAGAATCATGGTGTCCTGACTGCTTTTTCCATAGATTTAGCAGAATTTGATTTTTTTTAAAATAATTTTATAATATCAATGTTCATTTTAAAGCCCCCCCCCCCCCCAATACTTATTGATTTTAATGTTTCGCAGTTGTGAAAAGTTACGAGTAGTATCGGGGGTAGCCGCGTTAGTCTGGATCTGTAAAAGCAGCAAAGAGTCCCGTGGCACCTTATAGACTAACAGACCTATTGGAGCATAAGCTTTCGTGGGCGAATACCCACTTCGTCAGATGCATGTAGTGGAAATTTCCAGAGGCAGGTAGTAAGTGTTTTCAAATCAATGTAAATGTTCACAGTTGCGGGATATTGGGAAGGCGGAGGTCAGCCAATAATGATTTTACAACAGTCTAATTTGGGAGTCAAAAAGATAATGCTTTATCACCGTTAAAACACCAACTGTCAACAAGTCCAAATATACGAATACGAACACCCCTTCATTCAAAACCAAACACCAATAAGTTCTCCGGCAGCATTTGTCTCCTGTCGCCTGTCCGTGCACGGCCAGTCCTGTAGATCGGAACACGGCTCGTAGGTTTCTATGTACCGTGACCTTGACCTGTCCCAACAAACATCGAACCCTTCCAGCCGAAGAAGGGTCGCACTGGGCCAGGGCAATGGTCCACCCACCGCAGGGGCCTGCCCTCGGCCAGGGGCCCGGGCCAGGGGCTTCAGAGGGAACGAACACAACAGGCGACCAGCCGTCCCGCCACCCAGCCGCCCGCCTGCCCCGGCTCGGCAGCCAGCGGCGGAGGGCCGCCCCGGGGCGCGGCTCAGCACCGCGGCTAACAGGCCGCAGCAGCAGGTCCCCGGTCCCCGGGCGAGTCCGGCTGCGAGACGCCGGAACCCCCGAGCCCCAGCGCCGCCGCCCCCCGCCGGGCTCCGGTCACACCCCACCCGCCGCCAGGGGCCGCTGCCGCCCCGCTCCCCGCCGGCCCCGCCCCGCCGCTCCCGGCCCCTCCCGGCAGCCAGGCCGCGGCTCCCTCCCTCCCTCCGGGCCGCGCTCGCTCTGCTCCGCCCGGCAGCGGGGCCGGCCC
Source organism: Chelonia mydas (assembly GCF_015237465.2). Taxonomy (NCBI): domain Eukaryota; kingdom Metazoa; phylum Chordata; order Testudines; family Cheloniidae; genus Chelonia; species Chelonia mydas. Next base: position 259,786,157 of record NC_057850.1, read on the forward strand.
GTGGCGAGGCGGCGCCGGGACTCTGCCCAGCCCGCAGCGGGAGCGGGGCTCGGCCGGGCCGGGCCCGCAGCGGGAGCAGCCCCGCCCGGGGGGGCCATGGCCGAGCGGGCCGCTGCCCAGGTAAGGGCCCGGCGGGCGGGGGAGCCTCGGGGCCCGGGAGCGTCTCCCCGCCCGGCCGGGGCCCGGGAGCGCGGTGCTGGCCGGGGCTGAGCCCCGGGGCGGCGAGCAGGGACCCGCCCCCGCTCCCACCAGCCCCGCTGGCTCGGGGCCCTCACGGGACATTGGCCGCTGGAGGGCTCGGGGTTGCCCAGGCTCTGGTCGGCCTGGGTCTTTGTCCCGCCCCGGGGAAGCCGGGAAGCGGCTGGGAGCCGAGCTGGAGCCGAAGGATTCAGGCTGCCGGGGGATGAGGGATCGGAGGCCCCGTCTACACTACAACCACCCCAGTGGTTTTGTCCCCGTTTGTGACCCGAGTCTGAGCCAGCTGCGGCAAACACCCCTCAGCCGTGTCTCTGCCGCCCCTTTTCCACCCCACGGCCGTTGTCCATCCTCCCTAGGGAGCTTGTTTCCCTGCGGTCCGGGCTCCCCCAGGCACCTCCCCGGGTGGCCGCGGCTGTCGTGTCCCCCAAAACCCACAGCCGCAGAGCAGCGTGTGGGGGCCGTGCGCTCTGGGGCGTCCTGGCAGCAGCAGCGTCAACCTGGTTGCGCAGGCCTGGCTGCCCGGTGTCGTGCCAGGGCTGTGGTGCTGGCCCATGCCACCCGCACACCTGCTCACAGAGTCTCTCGCCCTCAGCAGGGACCGAGCAGGGTTTTCTCACGGGGGGGCTGCTGCTGCAGCCCCAGCACTGAGCGCTCGGACGGGGCCCGTCTCTTCCTGCTCTCAGTTTTTCCCCAGCTCGGCTGGCATGTGCTTGTCAGGAGCAGGGAAGAGGAGTAGGAGGAGATAGATATTGGCGGCACCAGAGCCTCCAGGCTTGTGTTACCCCCTGACTGGCCTTCCCCAGGCTCTACCACTCCTTCTACTTGAACAAAGGCTGGCCTGGGCCCTCTCCAGTACACCCATCTCGCTGGTTTTTCCAGGCTCCCTTCCACTCTGCTCCTCCCTCCCCTGCGCACCTGTCATACTGCTCACGGTCAGGCTGTGCGGGAGATCATAGAATATCAGGGTTGGAAGGGACCTCAGGAGGTATCTAGTCCAACCCCCTGCTCAAAGCAGGACCAATCCCCAATTAAATCATCCCAGCCAGGGCTTTGTCAAACCTGACCTTAAAAACTTCTAAGGAAGGAGATTCTACCACCTCCCTAGGTAACGCATGGTTGGCTCTTTCCAGCGGTGAAAAATGTCACGCATGGAGCGCCACTCAGCTGAGTGGTAAGAGTCTCTGGTGTGGGATAGGCCTGGCATGTGTTCCCCAAGAACCTTCTCCACGTCTGTTTTGAAATGGCAGCGGAATTAGGTCACCTGGTGGAAGAAGCGTTCAGATCAGCGGGTGTAGCGAGTACGTCGGTGACGAGCCTGAGAAGTTTGTATCGTTAGAGTCCCAAACCCACCAACGTGAGGCTGACAGAGAAGGGTCTGTTGTCATTTTTGTTGTTGCATCTGGAAGGAAGCCGTAAAAGACTAACTCTCGGGCCCAGAGAGCATGGAACAGCCTGGAACACGTGAGCGGGCCTTACGCCCTTTCTCTTTGTGGCCGATCTCTTCTTTTCTCCTTGCAAGCAGGCTCCACAATGGGATGTCACAGCCGAGCAGCCAGTGCCTTTAACCCCCCCGACTGCCCCTGAGCATACTTCTGAGGCAGGAATGCAGCTGCCGCTGGAACAGACTGCCATGTGGCCAGAGGTGACTGTGGAGACGACCGTGGAGTCGCATGCCACGCGACTGTTGACGCTAGAGGGAAGAATGGGGATGGCGGAGAACAAACTAGTTGGCTGCGAGAGGACAGTGGTGGAGTTTGGGAACCAGCTGGAGAGTAAGTGGGCCGTGCTGGGAACTCTGATCCAGGAGTATGGGCTGCTGCAGAGGAGGCTGGAGAACATGGAGAACCTGCTGAAGAAAAAAGATGTCTGGATCCTAAAACTTCCCCCAGGCACCCAGGGAGAAGTCCCCAAGGTAACAATATCCCAGCTAGCATTGAGGGGCAGAAGTAAAGCTGTCCCCTCTATTAGATGTCCACAGGGTGTGTAGCCCAGTGATATTCAGGTCTGTTACAAAATTGCTTGGATAGATTGGGTGTACTGGTGCATAACGAAGCACTGGTTGGGGCTCCTTAGCTCCGTTCTCCTCCTCCCCATCTACAGACCCATCTAAAAGGGGGAGAACTACAAGACACTCTGTCTTAAGCTAAGATGCTGTGACAGGCTCTCAGATCCGGAGAGAGTACAGGGAGCCATGGAATGAGAACAGGAAATTAGCAAATGTAGTCTAGAGCTATCGATTTTAACGGTGGTCATCAAGTCTTAAGCTGCAGGTTCAGTACTACAGGTTTTCGTAGTATGCAACTGGTCAATGATCAGTTGAAGTGTCAGTCTTTGGTTTTATTACATCAATCGGACTATTGCAGGCTAAGGCATGAAGAGGGGGGTAAAGTCACGCTCAATCAGCAGTGGAAGGCTAGATGAAAGTAGTGGGTCCTGAGAAGGCAGGAGGGAGAATGCTTGGCATACGCACTGCTGGAAGCTTTCCAGATGTAAGGGCAGCATGAGAAGAGGCATAAAGGCAGAACCTGGAGAAGATGACAGAGTGTTAAGAGGGAACTGGGCAGAGTACGGCCATGGGAGGGAGCGTTGGGGGCGCTGTGAGAGGCAGGGGTGAGCTGCGTCATGCTCTGAAGGTGATGATGATGGAGGTTTGTGTGAGGCTGTGCTGGGGAGGGGAGGTGCTGAATACTCTCCCCAGTGGGGGGCAGGAGGTGCTGAGGCTGTGACGCTTCTGATTTCAGGTCCCTGTGAAGTTCGATGAGGTCTCGGGCTGTTTCTCCGGGCAGGAGTGGGGGGTTTTAGAGCAACGGCGGGAGGAGCTTCACAAGAACACAATGAGGAACAACTATGAGACGTTGATCTCGCTGGGTAAAGATGAGTTGAAAATTCCTTTAGTATCAGTCAGATCTCGGAAGTGCCAGATGCTGCTCAGTATATTGCTCAGGCTGTAGGCACCTGCTAGCCCTGCCTCTGGAAGACTCTGGTCTTACCCACAAGGAGGTAGGGAACCCCTCTTCCTGATCTCTCTCCCCATGCATGATGGGGGGTACCTAAAGCATCTCCTGCAGGGCCCGTTTTGCTCCGCACTACTTGGCTGATCAGATTCGGGGAGCACTCCTGTGATCTGCTTACTGTTCCTGAGCCCAGACAAAGCGAGCCAGTCCCACGTCAGACCTGTCGTTAAGAAAAGAGCAGCCACCCTATCATTTACTTCCAATGGTGCTGCCCATGGCCTCTGGTGATGGAAGGGGGTGGGTTTAAACTAGTTAAAGATTCTGTGGATTTGTAGGTGTGAACTCAGTGAATTATTAACCAAACCCTAATCCCCTTAATATCCTTTTCCATGGACAGACAATGCTGCTTCCATGCCTGATGCTCAGGCCCGGATTGAACCCGGGGTAGAGCCTCGTGTCCAGGAACAGCAGGAATGTCAAAAAAGAGAAACCCCGCCGGATCCCAGCACAGGTGAGGAGGAACTGACCAGAGCAACTTGGAAGCAGCAAGAAGTCGTCGAGGGCAGGAAATTAACATGATTTTCCTGTGCTCTTGTAGTTGTTATATCTCTTCTGATGAGTTCGATCAACATGTTCCTTCTCTGTGGGAGTTTTCGCCTTTCACACCTAGTGCTGGTGCCAGTCAGATGTTGCCATCTGCCCTGAAATCCTCCCTAAAGGGTTCAGCGGGTGTGAGAGAAACCTAATGTCATTCTCCTTCCCGTGAACAGGATCTCCCATTTCTACTCCCAGCGATAGCTCATGGATTAAACAAGAGGAAACGCCATGTGCTGAAAGTCAGGGGGGCTTGGTGGAGAGAGAAATCCCTACAGATCCCATCAAGGGTGAGTTTACGTACACAGGAAATGCTTTGCCCGCAGAGGCAGAGAAGAGAGATGTTACTGGGCAATGGAAGTAGATCACAGACTGGAGGAACAGAATGGGGGGGTGGGAAGGTGATAAATATGTAAGGACAAGGTAGCTATGGTGAAGCAGAATGGGGGGGAGGTTATGATTATTTATTTGTATGGCTCCAGCAGTGTGCTAGGCACTCTGCAGACAGGCACCCTCTCCGCTCTCAACTTCCTGGGTTTTCCTGGTGAATGAGGAACGTCCTGGGATGAGGTTGCTGTTAAATCCTCTCTGGATTCCCTTTTATATTCCAGCAGATGAGTGGTGTCTTGAGGACAGTGCTGCCATCCCGGAACTTCCCAGGGGGGCGCAAGGAAGCTCAGAGGAGGATTTCCAGACACCTGCTGAGAGATGGAGCCATGGAAATCAGTGCAGCTCACTGACACAGCAGGGAAACCCTGCAGGAAGCAGCCTGGGCCAGCCCACTCCGTGTGGAGGAGACTTCAGCGGCCTTGCACCAGCCACTGATCAGGAGGAAAGTCACCCAGGAGAGGGACCGTATATATGCAATGAATGTGGGGAAAGCTTTGTCTGTAAGCAGTTGTTCGCAGTGCACCAGGGAGTCCACGCACCAGGGGAAGTCTCCATTTCTCCAGTATGTGGAGAAGGCCTCACTCAGAAATCCAATCTCCTACATCCCCAGAGAAGCCAGGTCCTGGCAGGTGCAAAGCCCTACAAATGCTCTGAGGGCGAGATAAACTTTAGCCTCAAATCCAGCCTTCTCAAGCACCAGGTCAGTCACATGGGGTACACCTGCGCTAAGTGCAGGAAGAGCTTCAGGCTGAAGATAAGCCTCCTCGTCCACCAGCGACTCCACGCCGGGAAGGGTGAGGGCTCGCTGCTCTGTACAGACTGCGGGAAGAACTTCAGCCACCCCTCGCAGCTGGTCCGGCACCAGCGGATCCACACTGGGGAGCGGCCCTACCAGTGCACCGACTGCGAGAAGAGCTTCACGGAGAAGTCCAAGCTGACCAACCACTACCGCACGCACACCGGCGAGCGGCCCTACGCCTGCGCCCAGTGCGGGAAGCGCTTCATCCGCAAGCACCACCTGCTGAAACACCAGCGCGTGCACACGGGCGAGCGGCCCTACCAGTGCCCCGAGTGCGAGAAGAGCTTCACCCAGAAGTACTACCTCGTCGATCACCGGCGGCTGCACACAGGCGAGCGCCCCTTCCAGTGCCCCACCTGCCAGAAGAGCTTCACCGAGAAGTCCAAGCTCACCAGCCACTTCCGCATCCACACGGGAGAGCGGCCCTACCACTGCGGGGAGTGCGGGAAGCGCTTCACAGAGAAATCCCAGCTCACCAACCACTTCCGCATCCACACCGGGGAGCGGCCCTACGCCTGCGCCCAGTGCGACAAGTGCTTCATCCGCAAGCACCACCTGCTGAAACACCAGCGCGTGCACACGGGCGAGAGACTCCATCGCTGCCCCCAGTGCGAGAAGAGCTTCCGCTACAAACAGTCGCTGAACTGCCACCTGAAAATCCACCTGGGGAACCACTGCCCCGTGGGCAGCGCCCTGGCCCCCGAGCAACAAACCCCGGCTAGACCTCGTTGTTTATGAGAGAGACGGGGCAGGAGTCCCCGGGCTGGGAGCGCCTTGCAGGTTCTGACGTCATGTGACGTACAGGGAGGCTGGGATTCCCAATTCGACCTCCAGGAGTGTGCAGTGTTGTCACAGCTGTGTTGGTCCCAGGATATGAGAGAGACAAGGTGGGTGAGGGAATCTCCTTTTATTGGACCAACTTCTCTTGGTGAAGGAGACAAGCTTTTGTGCCCCACAGAGTTCTTCTTCAGATCAAGCTGGAAAGCTTGTCTCTTTCACCAAGATGAGTTGGTCCGATAAGATATTTCCTCATCCACCGTGTCTCCCTACAGGAGTTAGACATCCAACTCCGGGGCATCACGTTCCCTGAGGCTGCTTGGAAAATCGCAGCCTAAAACAACCCACTAAATTCCTTAAACATCCAGCCTACAGCCGGCGCTGGATAACTGTTTTATAACTGCTGGCAGTTTCATGCCGCCATCCTATAAGGGGTTTTTAATAAAACTACGTAGTTCTCACCTAGCACTTTTCATCAGTAGAGCCCAAAGTGCTTTCCAAATTTAAAATTATTTTAACACGTTCTAAATTTTGGGAGCCCAGCTGGAGAAGCCTTAAAGGAGCCTGATTTTCAGAAGGTGTCTGCTTGGCACTTGCTTAAAATCAGACCTCTTGAAGGCCCAATTGAAAACTGAGGGGGCCCCCCAAATCATTTGTCACTGCTGAAGGACACAGGCCATGATGTGCAACTGACTCCTGTTTAAAATCTCTTTGGTGATAAATATGAACTTTTTCCCGGGGGGGCTCTCAGGTTGGGAGGTGTTGCCAGCTATTCATTGGCTTGTGGATATTTGGAAGGGGTACAGGTTCCTCTGTCACTGTTGTTCCATCTCCTTTTGCTGCCGCTCTGAGCCAGGAGAGTGAAGCACTAGACTAAAAAGCCTGGTGGTGTTGAAACACAGTGATCAGCACTCCTACCTACGGGCCAGGGATGGAACAGGGGACTTCCTCCCCTCCCTGTTTGGAAGGGAAGGATTTTGCTGGGTGGAATGAAGCAGGCGGATGCACAGTCTAAGCCTGATGTGACAAGGTACTGAATGGTCTCCGGTCCTGTTGACTGCAATGGGAGTTGATGGCGCAGCTCAGCACTTTGTAGGAATAGGCCCACAGAGTGGAGAGCTTAAAAGCGAGAGGGACCAAGGGCCTGCATCGAGCAGCTGGATGGAGTAAAGAAAGCATGGAAGGGGCAGCCCTGTGGGTGGGGGGGATGGGGAGGAAGGTGGCAGTGAGTAGGAGAATGGAGCAAAGGGGACAGGAAGGAGGGATGGTGGGGGTGGGGGGAGAAAAGAGAGGTGATCCTCCCAGGAAGAGGGCAAAGCTAAAGAGCAGAGTCCCACAGCTCTTAGCTCAGTCTCTGATGAGGTAGAGCTTGATAGCAGGAGGCTCAGGCTTGTTTGGTTTGGGGCCAGTGGAAAGGTGGCCACAATCCATTCGGATTCATAAATGAAGGGAGTGTCACTCTGGGTTGGTCAAGTAGATCATGGGTTCTGAGTACACTTCCCAGTACACATCCTAAAGAGCTGCTGCGTTGGTGACAGTAAAACCTGGCAGGGTGTCTCCTGAATGATCCAAGCCATGCGGACAAGGAGGGTTTTCAAATACTGTTGTAAATATCAGTTTAATGAACATGGTGCCTCTAACTAAACGTCTTTCCCTTGGTTTCAAGTCAGGTGCAAGTCTGTGTTTTGTACCATACCCCTTTCTGCTGAGCTTCCCAGCGTTTCCATTCGGCCACCTGTGTAACTTGCTTAATGAGCGCCACTAACCCAGCCCAGCTCCGGTTTTTCCACTGGTCTATCTTCCACTCCCCCTGGCTGCCGCCACTCTAACCTCCTCCTGCTACAAGCTGAGTTTCACTAGCACTTTCCCAATGCTTGTCAGGTGAAAGACCCATTTTCAGGGTCAGGCCTATTAATTAACACACCCAGCATTGCGAGGTCAGTAAATACGCCCATTGGACAGATGGGGAAACTGAGGCAGTGAGCGCTGAAGGCACTAGTCCAGGGCTGTCGTTATCAGTACTCCTGTTAGAGGTTTCAGAGGAGCAGCCGTGTTAGTCTGTATCTGCAAAAAGAAAAGGAGGACTTGTGGCACCTTAGAGACTAACCAATTTATTTGAGCATAAGCTTTCGTGAGCTACAGCTCACTTCATCGGATGCATTCAGAGGTGTATGAAATGCTAAGTGAATCTTGTGCATTAACCTGAAGTTTAAGACTTAGTGTGCATGGAACCACCAGTGTGTGCTCCTGAAAAGCTTGTGGTTCTGTATGGCCACTGTGCTGGCCACCCCCTGCCACGTTTGTGCCCATGTTGGCCTGCACGCCCTATTCTCCCTCTGTTCCAGTCTAGGGAGCCCATCCCTAGGAATGGCCGAGGGGTGCTAGGTGGCCGGTCCCAGTCCCCGCATCTGGTTCTGGGGAGGTGTCTGGTGTTGGGCTGCTGTGGCCGAGCCCTGAAAGATTTTCCAGGGCGGAGGGTAGGACGCAGCCTGCCACCCCCGGCCTGGGGCTGAGGGACTAGCAAAGGGTCCCGGCCTCTCGCTGTCAGCACTGAGACGGGGTGAGACCTCAATGGCTGGCACCAGGGAGGGTGACAGCAGGGAACCCCCCCATTGCCCAGCGCCCGCTTGCCAGGGGTCCGGGACGTCAGGGCCCTGCTCTCCCGGGGGCCAGTTTGTAACGGGGTGGGGGAGGTCTAGCCAGACCCTGCAGGGACGGGGAGGGGCGCCCCCTGTCCTACCCCATAGCTGAGGCGGGGGGAGGGGGGGTCCCGCAGGGTCTGTGACCTGCGCCCTCTCCTGGGCGGCTGTTCCACCCGGGGGCGGGGCCGGGCTGCAGCCCCTCCCCCCGGACCTTTCCCCACCGCACGCAGAGACCGGCTCCGGCTGGCGCCCCCTGCAGTTCCTCCGTCGAGCCGCCGGGGGCGCTGCCGCGCGGCGTTCACCTCGCGGCGGGCGGCGATGCCCTGCCGGGGTCGCTGGGCTGCGGGGGGGGTGCGGGGGCGGGAAAGCGAGGGCCGGGCCGCCCCCGGGATCCCGCCCTCCCTGCCGCCTGCTCCCCTCAGTGCTCCCCTGCCCCGATCCCCCGCTGCCCCAGCGACCCCCCCGGCTGCTCCCCTGCCCCAGGGACCCCCGCCCGCTGCCCCGATCCCCCGCTGCCCCAGCGACCCCCCCGGCTGCTCCCCTGCCCCAGGGACCCCCGCCCGCTGCCCCGATCTCCTGCTGCCCCAGGGACCCCCCCCGGCTGCTCCCCTGCCCCAGGGACCCCCGCCCGCTGCCCCGATCCCCCGCTGCCCCAGGGACCTCCCCCACGGCTGCTCCCCTGCCCCAGGACCCCCGCCCGCTGCCCCGATCCCCTGGTGCCCCAGGGACCTCCCCCGGCTGCTCCCCTGCCCCAGGGACCCCCGCCCGCTGCCCCGATCCCCCGCTGCCCCAGGGACCCCCCCTGGCTGCTCCCCTGCCCCAGGGACCCCCGCCTGCTGCCCCGATCCCCCGCTGCCCCAGGGACCCCCCCCGGCTGCTCCCCTGCCCCAGGGACCCCCCCCCCCCACTGCCCCGATCCCCCGCTGCCCCAGGGACCTCCCCCCCGGGTGCTCCCCTGCCCCAGGGACCCCCCCCCCCGCTGCCCCGATCCCCCACTGCCCCAGGGACCCCCCCCGGCTGCTCCCCTGCCCCAGGACCCCCGCCCGCTGCCCCGATCCCCCGGTGCTCCAGGGACCCCCCCAGGCTGCTCCCCTGCCCCAGGGACCCCCGCCCACTGCCCCGATCCCCCGCTGCTCCAGGGACCCCCCCCAGGCTGCTCCCCTGCCTCAGGGACCCCCGCCCGCTGCCCCGATCCCCCGCAGCTCCAGGGACTCCCGCCCGCTGCCCTGATCCCCCGCAGATCCAGGGACCCCACCCCAGGCTGCTTCCCTACCCCAGGGACCCCTGTTCGGTGCCCCGATCCCCCGCTGCTCCAGGGACTCCCCCCAGGCTGCTCCCCTGCCCCAGGGACCCCCGCCCGCTGCCCCGATCCCCCCCTGCTCCAGGGACCCCCCCCACAGGCTGCTCCCCTGCCCCAGGGACCCCTGCCCGCTGCCCTGATCCCCCGCTGCTCCAGGGACCCCCCCCAGGCTGCTCCCCTGCCCCTGATACTCTTTTGCCCGCTGCTCTAGGGAAACCCCAGCTTGCTCCCCCATTGACCCCCGTACCCCTTCCTCCCAGCCAGTTCCACCCACCGCTCCCTGGTGCCCACCATCCCCCCAGGGATACTTTCCCTCTCTCCCTGCCAGCCAGTTTATAGATTCATAGACTTTAAGGTCAGAAGGGACCATTATGATCGTCTAGTCTGACCTCCTGCACAACGCAGGCCACGGAATCTCACCCAGCCACTCCTGTAACAAACCCCTAACCTATGTCTGAGCTGTTGAAGTCCTCAACTCATGGTTTAAAGACTTCAAGGTGCAGAGAATCCTCCAGCAAGTGACCCGTGCCCCATGCTACAGAGGAAGGTGAAAAAGCCCTGGGGCCTCTTCCAATCTGCCCTGGAGGAAGATTCCCTCCTGACCCCAAATCTGGCGATCAGCTAAACCCTGAGCATGTGGGCAAGACTCACCAGCCAGACACCCAGGAAAGAATTCTCTATTGTAAGTCAAATCCCACCCCATCTAACGTCCCATCACAGGCCATTGGGCATATTTACAGCTAATGGTCAAAGATCAATTAATTGCCAAAATTAGGCTATCCCATCATACCATCCCCTCCATAAACTTATCAAGCTTAGTCTTGAAGCCAGATATGTCTTTTTTCCCCCACTGCTCCCCTTGGAAGGCTGTCCCAGAACTTCACTCTGATGGTTAGAAACCTTAATCTAATTTCAAGTCTAAACTTCCCATTGGCCAGTTTATATCCATTTGTTCTTGTGTCCACATTGATACTGAGCTTAAATAATTCCTCTCCCTCCCTGGTATTTATCCCTCTGATATATTTATAGAGAGTAATCATATCTCCCCTCAGCCTTCTTTTGGTTAGGTTAAACAAGCCAAGTTCCTTGAGTCTCCTTCATAAGACAGGTTTTCCATTCCTCGGCTCATCCTAGTAGCCCTTCTCTGTACCTGTTCCAGTTTGAATTCATCCTTCTTAAACATGGCATCCCTCCAAGCTAGCTCCCGCCCCCCCGCAGCTGCCCAAGAAACACCCCCTGGGGTGCCCCTCACTCCTCCCAGGTAGCTGCCCTTTCACCCGAACTGCTCCAGATACCCCAGACTTCAATCATGCAACACCCCCATCTACCGACCTGCCCCTCATTTCCAGCTGCCCCAGACACCCCCAACCCTGAACTCCCAGGTACCCCCTGGCGCCTGCCAGCCCCCAGCCATCAGCTTCCCCAGTTGAACACCTCTCACTATTAAGACCGTCTGGAGCCCCTACCCCACCCCCGCTGCCAAATTCCCACCCACCAGCTGCTTCACACTCTTCCACCCTCAGCAATAGTGTGGCAGGCTGGGCTCTTTCATCACACCCCTGACTTTCTCTCCTCTGAGAAATGTCACACACCAAGCTAGGCAAATGTGGCTGCGATGTGTGTCCAAAAACCAGTCCCCCGCCACTGGCCTGAAAGGAGACTCCCCCTTAGCTGTTTGCAGTACTGAGTCAATGACACACAGCTGAACGGACGGATGCCATCCTTGGGCAGACACCAGCCAGCGTGTTAAATACTGACGCTGCCGTAGCACGACGCTAAGGTTGCAAGGATGCAACTGTTTCGGAGCTGGGCAACGCAAAAGTTAATGCAAATGCAACCGACGGGGGCACCCTGCCGATGCCACAGTGCACCCCCCCGCTGCTAAGCGCCTGCCGGCCGCAGCCAGGCTGTGCACGGGGCCAGCACCCACAGAGGCGACGCCACCCCGGGTTTCTATGTGGGCTTGGCACCCTCCCTCCCCGCAGGAGAGTGGGGGGCTTTGCAAACCCTTAGGTGCCGTTTGCCCCTCCCCCCTGCAGGGGGCGCTGCTGGCGCTCGGACCCCGCGGCCGGCGAGCCGGACTCCCAGCATGCACTGCTCCCCCAGCATGGCCGCCGTGCCCAGCCCCTATTGAGGAGGTGCTGGGACTCTGCCCAGCCCAGAGCCGTCGCTGCGCTCGGCCCCGCTCCCCGGCAGGCTCCGGCTCGACGCTCCCAACCCAGGGCCATGGCTGAGTGGGCGCCCGAGCAGGTAAGGGACCGGCGGGGGCCGGCACCGCCCTGGGGGGCGGCATCCTCCCCCTGGGCCCGGGGAGCCGGGAGCCGGCCCCAGGGGAGCCCTGGGTTTCCCTGCCTAGGCCCAAGGGGCTGCGGGGGGGGTCCCTGGTTCAGGGAGCGGGGAATGGAGCTTTGCCGCTTCTCAAGCTGCAAGAGCCGCCCCCCCCCCCCACCCCGGTGTGTTTCTATGGCAGCAAATGCTGTGACTAGAGCTGCTCCCACCGCCTCTGTAGCCCAGAGAGACTTGCTGTGGCGGAGAAACCTCTAGGCAGAAGGCTCCAAAGGGCTCCATCAGCGGAAAGAGCCATCTGCCTGAAAAGCTCTTACCGGCTGTTGTTACATGCGATGCCAAATGTTCTTACAAGTCACTGATTAGAGAAGGGGAAATTGGGTGGTGGGTTGTTTTTTTTCCCCCAGTTATTTGCCTTGTGCATTTGACAGCCCTTTGTGTATACTCAGTTTCGCTGTTTTCTCTGGGCGGGTGGTCTGTTTCCCCTGTTGCTGGGGATGGGGAGGCTTTCACACTGCACCAGGGAGGGGAGAGAGAGAAAATCAAAAATACAACTGGAAAAACACAAACATTGGTGGGGTTGCAGGGACAGAGAGAGGAGCTGAAATTACTCGTAATGCATGTTTGGTTGGATTTCAAGTTTCACATTCTCATTGTGACCCTGTAGTAGTAAAGATCCAGACTCGGGAAGCTCTCAGCTGGCTGTGGCATGTGGCTCTTTTGTTGTTTCTCTCTTTGACTGACTCTGCTATGTGAGAATGTGACCCCCTCCTTTCCAATATCTGTCATTGCAAACAGGCTCTTGAATGGGACATGGAGTCCCAGGACCTGTCACTTGAACAGCCTCTTGCTGTCCCCGAAACAACTTCTATGGAAGAAACAGATCTTCAGACAGCAGAGATTTCCCTTACCGTCGTGGCTGAAATCCAAGCTGTGGACAGGAAGGTTGAGGTTCAGGCAGCACAACTGATGAATCTGGAGGGAAGAATGAGGATGGCAGAAACGAAACTAGTCGGTTGTGAGAAGACAGCAGTGGAGTTCGGGAATCAGCTGGAGAGTAAGTGGACTGCGCTGGGAACTCTGATCCAGGAGTATGGACAACTGCAGAGGAGGCTGGAGAACATGGAGAACCTGCTGAAGAACAGGAACTTCTGGATCCTGAGACTCCCCCCTGGTGCTAATGGAGAAGTCCCCAAGGTAACAAGGTCCCAGCTAGTGCTGAGGGGATGTAAAGCCAGACCCTCTACCAGACACTGAAGGGGCTTTTCATACGCTCAGAATGTTCTGCACAAGTAGATTTGTTTTAAAGGGAGTCGTACTGTGGGTGTTCCCATCCCCATTCTTGCTGCTTGCCTGCTCTGCAGCTTCCCTTTGTCCCATTGTTTCCAAGGTATATGGATTCTGCTTCTAACGTTGCTTCCTTTGGAAATTTGACCCCTTAGCTCAGGCTAAGGTGAAGGGGGGAGGCTTTCACTAATCGCGTGACAAACAATTTGAGAAAGGGAACAGGCTAACTAACCAACCACTGAGATAAAATCAGCAGTGTTTCTTCTGTGCCCATCTCACTCATATATTTAGTTGTTTGGAGAATTCTAATGTAAATGTAACAGTGTGGCTGGCAATGGCAGAGCTGTGTTTAATGGGAGATTTAAATGCAGGGTGTGACATCCCCAGAGAAGCCAACTCAGCCAATTGGAACAGGGTTTTGCAACTAAACCATCTTTTTTTGGATATTGATTGGTCAAAGTGCCCAAGGCAGCTCAGCCTACATAGTGTCTGGTGTACGCGGGGCATTTGATAACGCATAGGTAAGGCGTGCTGCTGCTCTGAGCGACTTACAATCTGAGTCACCGATCCTGCAGTCAGAGCCGTGTGGGCTGACCGTTTGCTCCTGCAGAGTCTCGTGCAGTTTGGGGGGCTCTGCACGAGTACCAGGGTCTGCTCATGTCCCTCCCTTTACAGGATCAAGGGTCAATTGCAATAGACGCAACTAAAGGATGAAGCATGCAGCAGGCTGTCCAAAGGGTCTGCGATGGAAATCATACAGAAGGCTTTGGCTGTAGGAAAAGGCAAGGACTAGATGAGGTGAAATCCTGGCCCCAGTGAAGTCAATGGGAGTTTTGTCACAGACTTCAGCGGGGAATGGATTTCAGCTGTGTACAGCTGATGGGAGCCAAGCCCAATCTTGGGGAGCAGCAGGTGGGAATGGGGAGGAACAACAAAATCCAGAAGAGAATATGGTGACAGAGGGAGCACTGGGAGGGAGAAGACAGGGCAGAATGGGGTGGTATGTAGACAGGGAGCAGAAGGTGCTGAGTGTATCATCCTTATAATTGCAGGTCCCAGTGACTTTCAACAACAACTCGTTTAATTTCTCTGAGCAGGAGTGGAAGAGCTTGGACGAATGGCAGAAGGAGCTTTACAGGCACATCATGAAGGGCAACTACGAGGCTGTGATCTCGCTGGGTAAAGACTGGCTGGGCTTTTGTTCCTCTCTTCGAAGCTGTGTGGTCTCTGAAGTGCCAGATTTCCCCGGGGTCTGACTTATGCAAGCTCCATTGCACCCTGGTGGATCAGGGGTCTGGATGTCTTGGAAGGGGTCTGATAATGGGATATGGAGACTTTGACGCAATAGCGGGGTGTTCAGTTAATTATCTAGGCTGCACTATCAGTACCTATTGATAGTCAGTGGATGGGTGTGTCCATCACAAAAGAATCCGCACAATTAGTGCACCTTGCTCAGGGCTTGTGTACACTACAAAATTAGGTCCACTTAAGTTAGGTCGATTTACAGCCACCGCAGTAATGAAATCAGCTGTAGCTGTCCACACTGCCCTCCTCCTACTGGTGGTGCGTGTCCTCGCCAGGAACGTTGCACTGACTGAAGTGGTGCATTGTGGGGCACTGACAGCCATGCAGGGCTCATAGCTAGAGCTCCCCCACCCAGGCCTGATGCTGGGCTCAGTTTCATAGCAGGGAGCCTACCAGCAGTGAAATTGATATTCATGTCAGTTTCACAGCTGCTGCTGTGTCACATTTCCTCTCTGGCTCAGGCTGTCAGCCCACAGCAGGACTCACAGCTAGAGACCCCCAGCTCTGGGGCTGACAGCCAGAGCCTGGACAAAATGTGAAATAATAGCGGCCATGAAACTGACAAGAATGTCAATTTCATGCTGGTAGGCTCCCACCTGTGAGATGGAGCCCACTGCTGGGCTCCCAGCTCAGACTGTCAGCCCCAGGGTGGGGTGGGGCTCCCACTTTGAGCCCCGTTGCCAGGACTGACAGCCAGGAACCCTGCTGCCGCCTCCCAGTGAGGGATTGGGTTGGGGGCGAGGAGAGCCCAATCCCAGCCACCTCCCAGTCAGGGATTGGGGCGGTGGGGGGAGGGAGGAGAGCCTGAGCCTGGGTGGCAGCTGGGTACAGGCTGTCTTCCCCTCGCCCCCCCCAATCCCTCCCCGGGAGGTAGCAGGGAGACTCTGGGCTGTCAACCAACAGGCGATGTAAGTAACACAGACACTGTGTCGCCCGAACTACGTTGACCTAAGTGCTACGCCTCTCGCAGAGGTGGAGTTTTTAGGTGGATGTTGTGGGCGAGTTACATTGGTGGGAGCACCATTCTAGTGTAGACACTTACATAGTTAGGTTGACGTAAGGTAGCTTACATCAACCTAACTCTGTAGTGTAGACCAGGCCTCAGCTTGACAGGCAGTCCAGAACTTGGTGTGAACCCTGGATACTGGAGTGGAGACGGACAACAGTTATCACAGAGCTGGGGCACAGGTAGAAGAGGGGTGCTCTGAATGGAGAGAGGGGAATTTACCTGTCGTCTTCGTGCTAAGGTCCAAATCCATTAAAATGGGTACTTCAGTCTGCTTGCCTCTTGGCGTCAGAACTAGCCTGTCAGTCACTGGCAATAATCCTCTGTAGGTCCCTCCAGTTTTCTGCCTCCCCAGCAGCCTGGCATCCCCCAGCCGTCCCTGCTGGACAGCATTGCTGAGGGAACTCCAGACTTCATTTCAAATGTTCAGCCTCACAGCTGGGCTCCGTATTTTGTCTGCTTCCCAGGGCAGCATTGGATTTTGAAGGAGTTGGTTCCCTCAGCTCTGCTTCCCATTTGGAGGCATTTGCAGTGGCTGCTGTCCCTCCAGGCTTCAGGGACGGAGCTAGGCTGGGAACAGCCAGAGGCAAAAGGAAAGGTCTGTCTCCTGCTTCACTCCATTACTGAGCGTCTTGCTGGGTGCTTGGCTGGTGCTGTGTGCGGAGTGCAGTTTGCTCACAGCCCAGTCTGGGTGGGGTCACCTTGGGCCCAGTTTCCGCAGACAGGAGAGGTGGCAGGTAGGATTGGAAAGAGCTGGCCCTTGGGCAAGCAGGCACTCCGTTTATGTGAAGAGGATGGAGCTAGAAGGGCAGTGAACCAGCATGGAGATCATGCCGCCATCATCCCCACAACCTGCACCAGCAGCCATGCCTCTGATTGCGCCACCTCCCACTCCACTTCCTCACGGGTTGTGCATGGAGGGAACTGACACAGCACAGATGCTGCCAACGCCAGAGAGTGCAGGAAAGGGGCTCCCGGCCCAGCTTTCCCCCTGTTGTCATCTCTATAAAGCCCCTCCTCCTCCCCCGCCTGGAGCCTTACTTACGTCCCAGGCTGACATTTCCAAAGTAAACCGAGACCTAACTTGCCCTTGTGGATCCCATGCCACAGAGAGCAGTGGAACTTCTGGGAAGCCCATCCTTGAGCCCCAGGCCAGTACCTTCCTTGAGAGACTCAAGAGACATGTGGGGAAGGGGAGATAAAGAAGCCCAGCCTCTGCGGACAGGGAGATCACCGGTCACTGGCAATATTTTCAGGGCAATCTGAGCCCAGTTGTATGCCTCCCTCTGAAGTGGCCCTATGGGGACCTATTTCCGAAGGGGAAAATGAATAAATAAAATGAGCGCTGTTTTCCACACTCACCTTCCCAGCATGCAGCAGGGCACAGCGATGCAGAAACCATCAGGCTGTGGAAATATACTGTTTCCTCTAGGTGTATGTGCACACATGCTCCCCTACAAAGGGAATTCTCCCTGCTTAGGAGAGGAAGGCCAGCAGCCTAAAGCAGAGGAAAGAATCAGATAGTAAAAAACAAAACAGGATAGACTCTTCCTGGCCGGAGTGAATGGAGTATTGTGGAGTTTCGCAGACTGGGTCTGCAGCTTCCCCAGACAAACTATAGCTGTATATAGCCTAATGCACCTTGGGAAGGTGTAATGGAGGACAGGGATTTCCTGCCTCTCCTGAAAGACTGAGAAAGCATTGGGCTGTCGTCCCCAACTGCTGCTGACATCTTGGGTATTGTTTCCAGCTTGTGTTGCTGGTCCCATGCTTCACCACCTCCCTGCTGCTCCCCAGAAGATGGTTATGGAGTGAGGAGAGGGACAGCAGCCCCGTTGTGGAAGAATCAGGAGGCAGGAACGTGCCTCTTGGCCCATCATTTCTTGGTTTCTACCTTCCCTCAGCCTCCATTTTCTAAGGCCATAAGTTTCCTTATTGTGCACAAGTCAATTTCCCCTGGTATCGCTACGAGGACAAGTGTGGTTATTTCCCCTGGTGGTAGACGATGCAGTGTTTCTCACCGGGGGAGATTTTTACCTGGAAGAATGGACTTCTCACTCTCCAGGCCTTTCCCAGGCAGCCAAGACCAGGCAGGGGTCATTTCAGCCCCTGCTTGGGCATGAAAGCTCTCAGGTGACATCAGCCAACCAAAATAAACAAATATGAACTGCCATCTGACGCTCAAAGTGCCCCCCATGCTTTCACAAGCAGTGCTGACGTGGGTGAACAGTATTGCAAGTATGGTCCTTTTCAGTCTACACATTGCATGGCCTAAGGACTCCCCCCTGGGTGGGGAATAGTGACAGTCACATCTTTCACGTAGGTTTCCTGGGATGCATAAGCTGGGGAATCTTGAGTTATTTCCTTCTTGGTTTGGCACTGGTGCAACGCTGCTGGAGTCCTGGGTCCAGTTCTGGTGCCCGCTGTTCAAGAGGGATGTTGATAAATTGGAGAGGGGTCAGAGAAGAGCCACGAGAACAATTAAAGGATTAGAAAACCTGCCTGAGAGTGGTAGACTCAAGGAACTCATATCTATTTAGCTTAAGAAAGAAAAGGATAAGGGGTGACTTGGTTACAGTCTAAATATCTACATGGGGAAAAAATTATCTACATGGGGGACAATATTTAATAATGGACAAATTATTAAATATTGTTGTTAATTAACCACTGGAACAATTTACCAAGGGTCATAGTGGATTCTCCATCACTGGCAATTTTTAAATTGGGTTTGGATATTTTCTAAAAGCTCTGCTCTCGGGATTATTTAGGGGAAGCTCTCTGGCCTGTGTTATCCAGGGGGGTCAGACTGGATGATCAATGTGGTCCTTTCTGGCCTTGAAAGGAAACTCATAGATTGAGCGATTCTTTGAGTAATGAGGTCCACAGATCCTCCCCCACCCCCCGGAGACAAATGCATCCTCCAGAATAGAGCTGGAAATTGACCTCCAGGGATTCGGGTTTGTTGTTAGGTGGAATTTACCATGTTCTGCAGTAGGAGAAATCATTGTGCCTTTTCCCCAAAGTATAATTAACACAGTCTGTAATTTAGGAAAATAGAATGAAATTATCCTGGCTGTGGAAGTTACCTCAACTGGAGGGAATTTCATAGTGCAGGGCGTTCCCCTGCCGTCAGTGTCTGACCAGGCTGGTTCTGCCCCCAAGCTGCAAGCAGGCTCTAGTACTTGTTGTAATGAATCTGGTAACCTTGTTACTCCAAGAAAGGAAATGTTCAGATAAGCACAGATAAAATCTTCCTACTCTCCTCCCCATGCTGCAGGGCATGTTCCTTGGGAGCGCTCCTGGGAACACTCCTGGTGCCTGAGCCAGGCAGAGCGAGCCGTGTGCAGTTGAGTGTGATTGCTCAGACTGTGGGTGTGAGAGCATCTTCTTTAGCCTCTGTTCCCGTCACCCGTAGCAGTGAAATGGGGGTAGCCGGCAGTGATTTTAAGGGTCTGTGTGTATTCTGACCTGCACTGCGTGAGTATGAATAAAAGTTTCTGCCCCCAATATCCATTTCCACATACAGATGCTGCCATTTCCAAACCCGACCTTTTGTCCCGGATTGAACGAGGGGAGGAACCCAGTGTGGGAGATCAGAGTGACTCTGAGGAAAGACAAATCCCTGCAGATCCCGGCCTGGGTGAGTAATAGATTAAAACTCCTCATAAACCGTATGAGAGAGATGCTGAAACCTGGGGCAGTCTGCCTGAGTCTTTCATGCATATCTCTGCTGCTGAGTTTTGTCAATGTTTTTCTTATCATAGAATATCAGGGTTGGAAGGGACCTCAGGAGGTCATCTAGTCCAACCTCCTGCTCAAAGGGGGACCAGTCCCCAACTAAATTATCCAATTTCCCCAATCCCATCTCATCCCTAAATGGCCCCCTCAAGGATTGAACTCACAACCCTGGGTTTAGCAGGCCAATGCTCAAACCACTGAGCTATCCCTCCCCCCGTCAAGCCTTTTCTAGCTACCTCTGGTTCTAATCTGATGTTGACCTCTCTCCTGAAATCATCTCTATAGCATCTAATGGATGTTAGTAAAACAACATGTAATTCTCTCTCCTGTGAACAGGATCTCCCGTTTCTGCTCCCAGTGAGAGCTTGTGGACTAAATATGAGGAGCCGCCTGTCACGAATCAGGGAGTCTCTGAAGAGGGAGGGATCCCTACGGACCTTGGCACATGTGAGTCTTAGACACAGAGCATCACAGAGCTCTACGTAGTCAGAGGTGGAACAGAGATGGCGCTCTGTAGATCTAGGCTCTGAGTCTGCACCCGGACAAAGAAGGAAAGTGGGGAAGCTGAGAGTGGTTGATTGCAGTTAGGGAGGGGGCAATAACAGAGAGGCCATGGGCTCTGAGCTTTGGACGGATCATATAGCCTCCGTGGAAAAGAGATGGGCAAGAGAGAGGGAAAGGGGAGGAGTTTCACGTGGATGGAGTCGGCACGCGGAGTGATAGGCAGACACAAGGTCAGAGTGTTAGGGAAGAAAGAGTCTGCTGAGGGATCCGAGGAAATGTAGGAAACCAGTGAATGAGGGGGCGGGGTGATATTAGAACTGCAAGAGTTGCTTGGTTTAAAGGCTGCCTGATCCCTGAAGTTCCCTGAAGTTTGGGGAGTAGAGATTTAGAAGAGTAGAGTAGCACTGCAGGGTAAAAGATAAGCAGTGAGGCTCCTAGCCTTGAGAGGAAAGCTATGGAGAGCCGTAATGGAACTGGGGAGAGGGGACTTCAGCCTATGGTAGTGTGTAGTGGGTGTAGCCAGGACTACAAGCAGGAACAGTGTATGTCTTCTCTGGTGTGTGAGGGTGGAGAATCCAGCCTAGAGAGACAAGGACACATAAAATAGTATTTAAAAGTATCTAGAGTCCAGCTGAGCACTACCTTGTGTCATACTTGGGTTCTGCTGATGGGATCCCAGGGAAGTGAAGGAGGGTGGAATTCACACTTTTGCAGAGGTTTCCTGCAAAGCCTGTTTAAAGGGACGTTGGACCTGTAATGGGACGCACACAAACCATGTTAGAAGTACATTAAGGTTGCAAGTGAAGCACTCATGGGTTAGGAAGCGCTAGGGTTACGGTTGCTTGTGCACTGCTCAGTCGTGCTATGGGGATGGCGCTTGCACAGTCCAGCACACACAAGCTAGGAGGGTCTGGAGCATGCGGAGCACGGACAGATTCCTTGACTAACTGACCAGTGAAGCTGTGAGAAATCTAGTGAGCATGTGCAAATGTAGAATTTTCAGAGGGTTCTAACTTGGCCAGATTTGGGTGATTTTCACAGGAACATCAAAAAGCACATCCCTGGCTCAAAGGACCCACCTCTTGCTGCCAAATTTCCAGTCCCTGCCCCAAAGCACAGGAGTGCGAGAGCTTCTCAAAAAGAGAGGTTGCTAGGATTTTAACACTGAAAACCAAAATATTTTCCCCAGCCTTGTTCTCATAAATGGCTGCACTGTTTTGACTGAAAATTTACCCACACACAAAATTCAGCCTGAGGCAGATACGCAGCATGGAACATTTCAGCTAGAACTATTAAGATTTGGCAAAGTTCTAAACAACTGAAAAGAGGGTGTTCTACTGGAAAGGGTTGGGCAACTTTAATAATAGGTGATGCTGGCAGCCCAGCCCCACCTGTGGCTACTTTTAAAATCAAAGCTTAAATTCTGCAGAAATCAGGGATGTGTTCAGCTCTCACCTAAAATGGCTGAGTCTGCAATAGTCCTGTCTCTATGTTTCTTTCCAGTGTCTTTGATAACTGCCAAACATTGAAGCGGAGCAGGACCCCATTGTGCTAGGTGCTGTTCTAACATAGAACAAAGATGGGGCCTTGCCCCAAGAATATTTTGTATCTTTTCCAGTGTAAACGCCATGTTCTCCGAGATTTATTGTGCTTCATCTCCTGAGAAACCCGCCATCTCCATCTAGCTGGGCCTCGTCGCCATAGATTCAGGCTTCGGTTGTGAATCAGAAATGTTTTGATCTATTTGCATGCCAGTAAGGTCTGTAGGCCCCAGCTGGGGGTCATGGCCCCATTGTGCTAGGCACGTGCACACACCTAACAGGACAGTCTGTGCCCCAGCGAGTTTACAGTGCACATAATGAGGCTTTTGTTAGGCCACTGGATGAAGTGAATGTCTCTGTTCTCTCTGTTCTGGCAGATGAGCAGCAGTGTGGTGAGGAAGGTCCTGCAAACCTAGATCTTCCTAGCCTGTTACCAGGAGACTGGGAAGAGCTTTTCTGCAGTCCTGAGGAGGAATTGACGAAGGAGAGCCAGTCCAGCTCAGCGATGCTGCAGAGGAGCCCTCCTGGGACTGGGCTGAGGCGATCTGCTCGCCGTGGAAGAGATTTAATGAAAAATGTCTCTGAGGAAGCACATGCAGCAGAGGGGCCGTACATATGCTGCGAGTGTGGGGAAAGCTTCCTAGACAAACAGCTTTTTGCCACACATCAGAGAATCCATGCATCAGGGGGAGCCTGCACTTCTCTGGAGCATGGAGAAAACATTAGACAGAAACCCAAAATCACAACTCCTCCAAAAACCCAGGCACCCATCCGTTCAAAACCCCCTAAGCGCCCTGAGCCAGAGAAAAGCTCCAGTCTCAAATACGGCTTCGTAAAACACCAGGCAAACCACATGGTGGAGAGGCCCTATACGTGCACTCAGTGCAGGGAGAGCTTTAGTCTGGAGGTGAGTCTTATCTTACACCAGAAGCTTCACACGGGGAAGGGCGATGGGCCCCTGACGTGTACGTATTGTGGCAAGGACTTCCGGGACCTCTCCAAAGCGATCCGACATCAGCGGATCCACACGGGAGAGCGACCATATCAGTGCACGGAGTGTGGGAAAAGCTTCATCCGCAGGGATCATCTCCTGAAGCACTGGCGGGTCCACACGGGGGAGACGCCGTACCAGTGCCCCGTCTGTGGGAAGAACTTCCGCTACAAGGAGTCGCTGAACTGCCACCAGAAAATTCACACGCGGAACCCCCAGCCCCTGGAGGGCTCACAGCAGCTGGAGACAGGAACCCAGACCACCCTCCTCGGTGTGAAAAAAGAAAATAAACAGTAGCTCCACCCTGGGTGGGGACTGAGGGGCTGTTGCATTTAAAATGAAAGAAAGCATGGGAGGTGCATCACAACGGCGAATGAACGGAAGCCACGGCCCGTCCTTGTGGCCATGCTACAAAGCTTTGCTTCACTGACGTTTAAATGGAGTTCCTCTTCCTAACTACTGGGGTGAAATCCACCCCATGCAGGGGGCCAGCATGAGGCCTGTGCACCACTTAAACCCTGTGTGGGTTGCATGGGACTTAATAGGCCTTGTGGACTTCACCCCTGGAGAATAAATGAGCTATTCCCCGGGTTGCCAGCAGGAGGCAGCATTTCGTAGGTGTTTCCCCACCTACCCTGTTTCTGGTGCATATTTATAGGAGTGATACCAATTTTCATGGTCATTGTTTTCCATCGGCTTTCATTGCAATGCTGGAAGCATGGAGGGGGCACCATTCCCAGCCAGCAGGCCAGTCAATCTAGTGGAAGAGAAGAACTTGGCTGGGGAGGTGATGCAGGGGTGGGGAAAGGGACAGAAAAACCCCAAGCTGGAAGAAGTGGACGCAGAAACGGTCCTGGAATGGGAAGATAGAGGGGATTGGAGCAGAGGGGACCGGGAGGGAGGCAGATGGACATGGATGAAGGCTGTTGGGTGGGAGAGTAACTCCAGGGGAGGATGTGACTGTGGAGATACTCTTCTCATTCCACCCCTGAGAGGGTGAAATTATGCACCAAGCGGGCTCTAGACTCTCTTTTGGACTTGGCCCAATGGAAAGTTGCCTATGATTCATTCATATGAACTGCCACTGAAGGTGATTTTACTGGTCACAAGGGTAAGTGACACAGGTGAGAGCAACTTATGCTAAATCCTGGGAGGGGTGGTTTTAGTTAATGCTATATCAGAACTAGGATATTATTCTAAGATACAATAAAACATGTGGCACTATATTTCACAGTTGATCTAAGCTATTTAAATGTATGAAATAACTGACCCAAGGTTTTCAGACTTTTGTAAATATTGGTTGAATTACATAAGAAATAAGTGGTGTTAAGGAGTGACTGTAACTAGATGTCTCTTTCTCTGTGGAATGTCAGCTGCTGGTCCTGGTTGTGTTTTTGTAATACCTTGTTTGCAAAATCTGTCAATACAGTGTTTCCATTCTGAAGCCCTTGTCCGGCGAATCAGTGGCTGGAGCTCTCTCCTACCTCCCCGCCAGTCTCATCCTCTCCCTGCTGTATAGTTTGTTCTCCCTTTTCCCCCGCTCCCCTGGCTGAAGCACGCTTGGCTGTACCTGTTAAGAGTTGCAAGTTTTCCTAGCACTTTCCTAGCAACCTAATTAGTTTGTCAATTGCATGGTCTGAACTAGCTCCCCCTTGTAGTCAATGAAAACAATATTGTCAATGGCCAAGCATTGAAAAATCATGTCATGCCCCCCACCCACCGCCAAATCATGAGGTTGGTTTCAGCCTCACGAGGTGTTAAAAGTAATAAATGATGGAGATGTGTGTGTGTGTTTTCTCAAAGCTCTTCCTGACAATTAGAACCTTTCCTTTACTGGTAAGTGAAAGTGGTGACTGTCAGGTCAGCCCAGGCCTCAGAAAGTGGGTGTTAAGGAAAACACCAGCGATTGTGAGATGACGGCCACAAGAAGCGTCCACTGCTGCTAGTCAGTGTCCCCTGAAGGTGAAGCTGACACAATCCCATGTCATCTAGAGTCGCAGGCCAGTAAGAAAGGGAACCCCCCTGTGATTGCCATGGCAATGGTGCTGGGGCGGCTCTGGGATCTCCCCCCTGCATGCAGCACTGCACCCATCTGGCTCTGTGTGGCGTTAAGGGGAGGCTCCGCCAGTGCTGTGTAGGGGGTGCTCCCCGCAGGGTGAGGGGTCGACCGCCGCTCCTGGCCCGGGGGGAGGCTGGTAGCTCTGAAGGGCTGGGAGACGTTTGACTGGGAGCCTGAGCGGCACTGGGTGTCAGGCAGGAGCCGGGATTGGCATCCAAGCGAACCTGCCGGCCCGGGGAGCGAACTCCGCGAGGGGCCCGTCGGCTGGGGCCCCCGCCCCGGCTTTCCACCCCCTGTGGGGGCTACTCCGCCCCGCGGCCCGGCCTTGCACCGTAGGGAGCTGACGGCGGTGAGCGGCCTTGCAGCGGGCCCGGGCCGCTGCAGGGACCCGCCCCGGCCCGAGCTCCAGGCGGCTGAACCGGGTGCGGCCCGAGCGCCGCGTTTCCGTGCGGACGGGACCGACCCGAGCCCGCAGAGCGTCCGACAAGGCCCCGGGGCTCCCGGCGCCGCGATCCCCCCGCCGCCAGGGGCCGCTGCCGCCCCGCTCCCCGCCGGCCCCGCCCCGCCGCTCCCGGCCCCTCCCGGCAGCCAGGCCGCGGCTCCCTCCCTCCCTCCGGGCCGCGCTCGCTCTGCTCCGCCCGGCAGCGGGGCCGGCCCGTGGCGAGGCGGCGCCGGGACTCTGCCCAGCCCGCAGCGGGAGCGGGGCTCGGGCTCGGATCCGGATCCAGCCGCCCGGCTCGTTCCCTGCGGAGCAGCCTCGCCCGGTGCCCCCAGCCCGGCCAGCGGGAGCTCCCGGGGCCGCCCCCGGGCCGCGGTGAGGGGCGCGCCCGGGCTGGGACAAAGGGCCATGGCCGAGCGGGCCGCTGCCCAGGTAAGGGCCCGGGGGGGCAGGAAACCCCCTGTCCGGGGGGGACCCCCGGGAGCTTCTCCCGGGCCCGCGGGAGCCGGGACCGGGGCTTTGCTGCCCGGCAGCCGCGGTGTCGGTCTCGGCTGAGCGCCGGGCGATGGGGGCAGGGCCCCGCGCCCGGTTCCTGCCGCCGGGGCTCGGCTCCGCCCGGGGCCGCACGCTCTGGGGAGGGCCCCGGGGCCGGGTGGTGCCTCCCGGGCTCGGGCACACGTCGGGGCGGGGAGCAGCGGGCAGGCGGGCGGCCGGCGACACCGAGACCGGGCCCGGTGGCAGGTTAACCTGGGGCATCTGCTCCGCCTGCCCGCCCAGGGGCTTTGCTCTTTGTCCCTGCGGGGAGCCTGCGGGGCGGTTTTCCTGGAGCCCCCCCCGGGGGAAGGGGATAGTTCTGGTCCTGGGCGCCCAGACCGCGGGTTTCTAACGGCACGGGAACAAGGGCAGCGCTTCCTGCACCCCTGGGGCTGGGCTGGGCTCTGGGACAGAGACAGGATTTTCAGACCCTTCAAAACACAAACCTCCCCTTCTGCCCTCACACGTGTGTGGGGATCGGACTGGATACCGCCCGCCCCCCGGCTGCCCAAGGAGGCGTCGCTGCAGCTCAGGGGGGCTTTGCTACCCCTTCCCCCCAATGCTTTTATAAAAGGCAGCCTGACCAGAGATTCTCCTTTGCTGCTCTGAGCAACTTATTTATTTGTATTTGGCCCGCTGACGAATTCTGATTGGTTACAGCTGGCTGAAAACTTCCCAGATCCTCCAGGGCTGCCACAATGGTTGGCTCTGAAGAGAAAAGCCCTGGAACGATGCTGGATCTGCTGGGCCTCGAGAGCGCGGAAATGTTCCAGTTCTTACTTTGCTGGGTCTGTCGGGTGGTTACAAATACTCAGCTGGTCTCTCAAGTGGGCAGCAGGGGCACTTTAGGCAGGGGGTCTGAAACTTTTCCATGGTGTAGCCCACATCTTTAATAACGTGTGTGTCTTGCGGACACCCCCCTCCTCCCACTGGCTGTCACCCAGCCCAGCGCCCGCTGGTCTGCACAACTTCCCTGCGGCAACAACAGGTTTCAAAGCAGAAATGTGCCTGATAGTTGATCTTTCAGCCTTAGCTTCTGGAATCTCGTACTTTTGAGTGCTTAATTTCTCCACCTGACCTCTGCATAACATCATGCTAATTCTCCAGGAGGTTTTATGTGTGCATTCAATAAAAATAAAAATGGGGTCTGAGAAAGCATCCAGCAGCTTGTAGCATGCGAGCGGCTGTTGCTCTCTGGAGCTGCTGTTGACAAACGGGACTATGCTCCCAATTCCATTTTCCATGTCCCCACACAGGCTCCTGAATGGGACGTGGAGTCCCAGCACTCACCTCTTTCGCAGCCCCACGCTGTCCCCAGACGGACCTCTGTGAGGGAAGCCCCGCTGCAAACTGCGGAGATCTCCCTGACTCTAGTGGCTGCAATTCAAGCCGTGGAGAGAAAAGTGGACGCTCACGCCGTCCGGTTGCTGAACCTGGAAGGGCGAACAGGGACGGCTGAGAAGAAATTGATAGGTTGTGAGAAGACCGTGGTGGAGTTTGGGAACCAGCTGGAGAGTAAGTGGGCCGTGCTGGGAACTCTGATCCAGGAGTATGGGCTGCTGCAGAGGAGGCTGGAGAACATGGAGAACCTGCTGAAGAACAGGAACTTCTGGATCCTGAGACTCCCCCCTGGCACTAAGGGGGAGGTGCCCAAGGTAATTTTCCCAGCTGGCTAGATCATACTGATTAAAGATGGAGGGAAATTATGAGGTAATTGAGTCAATTTCTCCTCCACACATGCAAGGGCCAGATGTAACACCCCACTCAGCCCCACGCAGGATGTACAGGTATTACGCTGATCAGTTGTTTTTTGGCTAAGAAGCAGCATCTGCTTCGAGTTACCTTGTGATTCCATCCATCAGCCCCCGCTCCTCCTCCCACTGGGTGCTACACACGCCAGTCACGGCTCCCCCCAGAGGGTCAGTGAGCTCTCTGGAGCAGAGAATCACTTCTGTGGGATGGTTGTGTGGTGCCAGCTCTATAATCTCCACTCCTGACTGGGACCACTAGGGGCGATCACGATACAAATAACTAGGATAGAATCAATGGCTAGAAACAACTTGAAAGTGGCTTCAGGTCGTCCTCCGCCCCTTGATCCCCCGGCCAATTCATGAGGGTTTGAAAATCGCTCCTTCCTTTTAAGCCGTGGCGGTGTGGGAGACCCACACAAACAACAGGGAAACTGGCCGGCTTTGCGAGGGAGATGACAGAAGTGCAGCTCACACAAAGGTGCTGTCGTGCACAAAGCAAACAGGCTGAAAAAAGAGAGAGGAAAAGCCCCACCTCATCTCTTTCGGTTCTGGGCTCCGTAAGAGTTGCATATTAAGAAGGAAGCGTATGGGTTTTTTTTTTTAAGTTGAGGGCACCCCTTTAAAAATCGGGAATGATCCTGAACCATATCAGAGCATGCACTGGACTGGGAATCCAGAGAGTTGGGGTCTGTTCTTAGGTCTGCCACCAACCTGGTCTGTGACCTGGAGCAAATCCCTTCCCTTGGAGCCTTTTTCCCCTCCAACCCTATGACTGCCTTGTGAGCTCTGTGGGGAGGAGGCTCTCTTCCTGTGTGTGTATACAGCGCTCAGCACAATGGGACTCTGAGCGCAGCTGGGGCTTCCAGTAATGGAAGGGGAGTTATACCCAGGTGATCTATAGATCTGATATAAACCAGTCTGTGAGGGCACTGCAAAGCCCTGGTCAGAGCTGATTAACCCCATTCTGCTCCTTCCTACCCTCCAGCCAATGAAAGGAGAGGGATAAAGTGTGAAAGCCTCTGGAAGGGCTGTACCGCTGTGTGTTCTTCACTGTCACTTACCATGTGACAGGGATCCTACTGCTGGGGTTGCTTCCTCGGGTGATTTCACCTCTTCATGTAGGACCAAGTGGGAGGACGAGCATTGACAGATCCGGGAGGGGACAGGGAATTCCGGAGAGGAAACAGGCCCGGATTGTCACACCCTTACTCACATCGAGTAGCACCTGAGTGCATACCCTATTCACCAGGAATAAGGGTATCAGAATCGAGCCCTGGGTGACAAAAAGGGATGAAATATGATGATGTTTATTTCCTCCTCCCTGTGCGAGTTGTTCTGAGCAGTTTGTCCAGTAACGTGGTTAGAAGAAGAAGAAGAAAAGTTGTGAAGCATTTCCGTGGCGCGTGTGTTAAATATTCTCCCCTGGTCTCGTGTGTAGCGTCACGTGACCGCGCCTGCTGCTGCCATTACGATTTGACAGCCACTGCTGAGCGTGCAATGCTTGTGGTTGCAGGTCCCAGTGACATTTGATGACGTCTCCGTCTATTTCTCCGAGCAGGAGTGGGAGAACTTAGACGAATGGCAGAAGGAGCTTTACAAGAACGTGATGAAGGGGAATTACGAGACCCTGATCTCGCTGGGTAAGGATCCTCTCATAAAACCTGTGACCTTTGCTCTGGGGGAGGGATCTCTGCCTTTTCAGATCTCTGCCTTCCGGAGGCTGTTGAGGGACTGTAAAAGTCAAGTGAATTTAATGTCCTTTATGCAGCACGGTGTCCTTCACCGGCAGGTTTGACGTGCTACAGGGCTGGAGGGTCGATTGCATTAAATGCTGGTGTCAGTCCAGGACGGTTCCCGCCTCTCAAGCCGCAGCCTTCACAACTGAACGCTGCTTGGCCACTTCATCAGAGGTGCTTAGGGGAGAACGGGCCCCATCCAGAGCACATTACACACATGTGGGGCATGGGCCTGGCCCAGCTGCTGATCCGGAGGGTCCTGAGCATACACGTGGTGCTCTCCTCTGTCTGTTCCTTCCCTGCAGTGGGGCTAGGGGATCCGTGTGCCATTCCCTCCCTGCGTGGAGGTGAGTCCTGGCAGCTGTCCCATCAGCTAGCCCTTTCTGCTTTTTGCCCGGCTGGGGAGCAGTCTTGTGATCTGAGCCCATATGGAGCAAGCAGGGCTCCACTCCCTGCAGTTCCTCACGGACCCATCGGGGTGGGGAGAGCAGCTTTGCTGGTGTCGTGTTTGCCTCCATTCCTCTTCCCCATCCCATCGCCATCAGTGACCAGAGGGAGCTGGTTTGAAGTCCGTTCCCGCTCCGTGTACCGGGTAGCCGGTGAGTGTCGATATCTCTTTCCACGAACAGACTATGCCATCTCCAAACCCGACATCCTGTCCCAGATAGACCGGGGGGAGGAGCCGTGTGTCAGGGATCGGGAGGACTCCGAGAGGAGAGAGATCCCTCTGGAGCCCTGCTCGGGTGAGTTATAGACAGCCTCACAAAATGCTTTCTGGCCAGAGGTAGGAGAGAGAGAAGGTGCCGGACTGAGCTGGGGGTGGGGAGGGGAAACTGTGTGCAGAGCAGATGGGCTGGGAAAGCCGTGAGTGAACGTTCTTGACGACCAGTGGCAGAGAGGGGAGACTGGAGGGAGGCGGGAGGAGAGAGGGACAGGAGAGGGGGGCGTAGAGGGATTAGGGTGACCAGATGTCCCGATCTTATAGGGACAGTCCCTGTATTTGAGGTTTTTTCTTATATAGAAGCCTATTACCCCCCACCCCATCCCGATTTTTCACACTTGCTGTCAGGTCACCCTAAGAGGGACTAACAGGGAACACACTCTCGCAGGCCTCGGGAGTGAGAGCCGGGCAGACCAGCAAGGGAGCCACTGTGCAGAGCTGAAGGAGGTGATTGAAAGCAGAGCAGAGTTAGCATGTGGGTAAAGAGCCCATCACAGTGGGGCAGACAGGCAATATTTCAAGCCCCTGGCCCACACAGGAGGGTGTTAATGGCTTCGTTCGACCCCTGACGTTGACCTCCGGTTGGGAGGGAGGGCAGTTCACCTCCTGGGATCCAGTGGGAGAGGCCGCTGGAGGGGAGTTAAGAAGCGGGCTGGATCCAATGGCTGGAAGTTGAAGCTACACAAGTTCAGACTGGAAACAAGGTGTCCATTTTTGCTGGTGACAGTAATGATCCACTGGAAGGCGTTACCAGCAGTCAGGGTGGGGTCTCCACCCACTGACCATTTTAAACCAAGGTTGGGTGATTTTCTAAAAGATCGGCTGTAGGAATTATTCTGGGGCCGTTCTCTGGCCTGTGTGATACACAAGGTCCAACTGGGTGATTCCAATGGTCCCTTCTGGTCTTGGGATCTATGAAAGGGGCCTGGCTTCGTTTCCCAGCTGTCAGTGACCTGCAGTGGTACGAGTAACAGCGTACGGCCCTTTGCTGCGGCCGTGTGGTCTGCCAGGCGGGGCTCTCCAGCCTTCTGCCCGCTGGCTGCATCCTAACGGCAGGGGGAGAAAGCCACTTGTTCCCAGCACAGCCGACGTTCTGCAGAGCGCAGCGGATGGTGGACCCCTACCCTGGGATACGCAGTCAGCGATTTCCCTGCACCTGTGCCCCCCCGCCGTGCGCACGCTGACAATGGAGGGAGATCTCCCCTCCCAAGGGGCGCTGGGACAAACCGCCCCTCGCCGCTCGCCACCTGCCCTGGGAGGAGTGACAGGGTGGCTGAGATGCTGCTGGTGCCGAAAGGCGGATGGCACCCGTGGCGCTGAACCGGGGCAGTGGGAGACCTGCCTGTAGCTCTGTGCAGACAAGGCCTTAGATCAGCAGAACACTTATAACTGCCCCCCTTTACCGGGGTTTCAGCTCCCTGGCCATGGTCAGTCCCAGCCCGGCCATGGGCTTGCACTGGGAATCCACGACACCGTAGTTTCAGGAGGTTGCCTCCATCCCCCGCCTATGCAGTGAATACAGCCTGGCTTCTCTTTGTGTTGCAGCAGATGGTGGGGTGGTGGTCAAAGTGGAGGAGGAGAACCCTGAGGAGGAGCTGGAGAACTTGGAGCTACAAAGGACTTCGCCGGAAACGGAGGTTTTCCAGTGTCTGGAGCAGGGAACACCCCCTGAGGAGAGTCTGTGCAGCCCCGAGAGGGAGCCAGCGGGCCTGCCCGGAAACGGCCTGGAGGAGCCGTCTCTGTGCGGGACAGACTCCCAGGAGCTCGAGCCCTTGCTTGTTCACCTGCGGAGCCCCGCAGCAGCGAGGCTGTTCGTATGCGCCGAGTGCGGGAAGAGCTTCCGCAGCCGGCAGCATCTCACCCTGCATCAGAGGGACCACACAGGAGCGGGGGCCTGCCTGCCGCAGCCTGGGGAGAGCTTCACCCTGAAACATGGCCCCAGACCCCTCCCCGGGGCCCAGGCGGGAGGCAAACCCTACAAGTGCTCCGAGTGCGAGCGCAGCTTCTGCCACAAGTCCAGCCTGCGGAAGCACCACCTGGCGCACAGCGGGGAGCGGCCCTACACCTGCGCCGAGTGCCGGAAGAGCTTCAAGCAGAGGGTGAGCCTGGTGCTGCACCAGCGGATCCACTCGGGGAAGAGCGAAGGCTCCTTCATCTGCACACAGTGCGGTAGGTACTTCAGCCACCACTCCAACCTGACGCGGCACCTGCGCATCCACACGGGGGAGCGGCCCTACAAATGCACCGAGTGCGAGAAAAGCTTCACGCGCAACCAGTACCTGGTAGAGCACCAGCGCATGCACGCAGGCGAGCGCCCCTATCACTGCCCTGAGTGCGGCAAGAGCTTCCGCTACAAGCGATCGCTCTATTACCACCAGAACATCCACACCGGGAAGGGCTTCCCCCTGCAGGGCGTGCTGGACCCCGGGCCGGGCCACGTGGGGTAGACCAACCGCAGGGCCAGAATCCACGCTCCGTGGGGCTTACAGGGGGCTGCCTGCCTCCGAGAGCAACGCCCGGGAGCTCCAGCCATGGCACCGCAGCGACTTGATTGTTACAGGAACTAAGCTATATTTCGAATGCAGCCTTTTGTTAAGAGAAGTAGGAGTGTCAGCCTGGAGGAGGCGGAGGGTCCCTGTTCTGGTCTCAAGGCCGGCAGAGCCTAGCTGGGAGGGAAGGGTGAGGCGATGGGGGGTAGCTTGAAGGGGACATGGGGCCTTCCTAGCCCCACCTCCACCGAGTTGTTCATGTGGGGCTTGGCACTGATTTCTCTGCAGTGTCCCAGCCTCTGTGTCCTGCTGTGACTGAGTGGTAAAGGGCCCCGGCAGCAGGGAAAGGAGCATCCCCGCCGCAGGCCCTGGGCCTCCTGCAGTCCAGGGAGAAGAGCTGGCAGTAATGGTTATGACCCACCATGTGGGACCACGGCCTATGGCCTGGGTTAGGGAACTCCACACCAGGCAGGGCTGCACCCAGCTCGGTTTCAGTGGGTGTTGCCTGGGGATCCCCTGGCTCATGAATGTTCAGATATTCCGCTCCCACACTTTGCTGCCCCATGGGAATCTGTGCGGGATCCGTGTATTCTCATAGCAGGGGCCGTGGACGACCCAGCCGTGATCCTCTGGGAATCTTGCTCGGGATTCCTTCCTTCCCTGGGCTCCTCCAGTTCGATCCTGTGGTGATCCTTCTTGCAGTTAATTTTCCCACCTGCCTGCTGTTTGGCTGGAGCGCCCTGTGGTGCTTCCCTGGGGTACCTTGTTACCCCCTGCCCTTAGTGTGGGGAAGCTTGGTCTGTGCCTGCCAGGGGTCAGCTTCCCAACTCCAGCGGGCAACACAAGCCCGCCCAGCTAGGCCTCGCAGGGCCCCTTCCTCTCTGCTGGTTACCGATAGGCCCCCTCGAGCCTGCAGCATCTGTCTGGCGTGTCCAGCCCCTGGACTGCCGCTCACTTGCAGGATTCACAGATTTGCTGCTTCCCAAGAAACAGCCCACCCCCCCGCTGCCCCTCAGTTTGCTGCTCCGCTTCCCACCCAGCACTTAGATTGGTACATCGTGAAATCGAGGACAAGGTTATTTAATGAAGCCCAGAGCATCAAGCGATAGCAGATGGTTCCAGCCAAAATAAAATCATAACCAGTGTTGTAGGACCTTGCCTTTTCATTCCCGAGAGCCCCCACGGCTGGGAGAATATTGCTCACACCCCAATCCTGGCAGCATTTTACAGCCTCACTAGGTGCTTGCCTCTGAGGTGAGGGATTCCGGGTGTTTCCTTGCCCCCCAACCTCCACCAGTCCCATCCTTTGTCTTTATTCATAACAGGCCGTCAGCTGCTGTTTGTGTCAGCGTGTGCAATCTGCGAGAGAGGATGTTCACAATCTCCCCTTTTGCCTGTGGCTCGGTGTGCAGCCGGCCCGTGGTGTGAGCTGCCCAGTCACACATGGCTGGGGGGGAGAGCGGGGTCTGCTACCTCCTGCCTGAAATGAGCATTTCCAAGGTGTGTCGCCTCCTGGGGACCTGCCTTGTTCCCTCCAAAACCCTAAGAAGGTCATTTTCAGTCCAGAGCCAGCTCTCTTTAACCATTCTCCATACATACGTCATGCAATGATTCTGATGACTGGTAGGCTACTGGCTCTGCGTAGAGACCTTCGATGAACTCTGATGCATACATCCGACTTAGGGGATCCCTGCAAAACCCTGTGCCCTCTGCCAGGTGGCACCAAGGAGTCTGCGGGTCACAAGCCCATATACGTTGTAACCTTCCCCCACCCGATCTCTAAGGCCATTTCAGTGAGATGGGGCAGAGCGCTTCGCCTGTTGCAGCACAGGGGCACGGATCCCCCCCCGTGTGCTTCAGCATCACTGAGCAGGGCATGGCTCCCACGCTGCCTGAAGCACACGAGAGCAGAGCGCCCCTGGGGGACATGGCCTGAGAAGGACCAAGGTGGGTGGGATGAATCAGAGAGAGGAGGGGAAACGGGCAGAAAGCCAGGAGGGAGGAACTTGGTGGGTTGAAAGGTCCATGGGATGAGGTTCTCTCAACAGCCTTGGAGGTAGGGCAGGGCTATTACCCCCACTCTACAGCTGGGGAAACTGAGGGACGGGCTAAGTGATTCACCCAAGGTCACTCAGGAAGTCAGTGGCATAGCAGGGAACTGAACTGAGGTCACTGAAGTCTAGGACTGGTGCCCTAGCCACTGGGCCATCCTGCCTCTCATTGCCATTTGGAGGAGGGGGGCAGGTTGGTAGCAGCAAGAGTCTGGTCTGGGTTCGATTTGTTTTTGGCCACACGGGATGGTAAAAATCCGCCTCATGACTGAATCCAGTGTGACTTGCCCCCAGCCCGCTGCAGTAGTCCGGCTCGCAGTCTCCGCGGACGGACGCCAAGGGCTGGTTGGTCACTGAAGGATTTCTGTGCTGGGGGCAGCCCATTGGTGTGCTGCTGGTTAGCATCTGCCCGAAACTAAAGTGAAGACAGCTTTGAAGTGACCCCACCAACCAGGCTCTCCAAAGCATGCCAGGAGATGGAGGGAAGCTATGAACCAGCTGTGATGGGGTAGGTTCCCTCTGGGACCGGGTCCTGTCGGGTGCTAGTCTGTCTCTTTTACCTTTCTGCAGTTTTCTCCACTCTGACCCCCTAATTTCCTTGAGAGCCTCCACCCCGTACCCCTCCCCCACTGCTTATCTGCTACCCCCCACACTTACTCCACCTTTACCCTCCTCCCCCATGACCAGTGTAAGCTGTGGCTAGCTGTGTTTGTGTTGGCTGTTTAGACTGTAAGTTCTTCGGGGGCAGGGACCACGTCTTCTGTGTCCTGGCACCTAATAAATGATGATTATTCCCCCTATGGTGTAACTAGCTTGTCTGTTCCGACATTGTAACAATAACACTCCTAAACCCTAGTTAGGCTGAGCAGATCTCCTGAGCTGGAGAGAGCTCTGAGGTCTGGGCTTCTTCCAGGGGAAGTGAGGAGCAGGGGTGGCAATGGGCTGGGGGGTTAGATGGGAGGGCTGAAGAACTGCAGGACAGGGGAGAAAGGAGGGGGCAAACTTTGGAGAACAGGGAGGGGGATCCAGACTTTGGAAACCCTTAAGCCCACACAGGGTTGGGGGGAGATGGAGAAGGTGAGAAAAGAAGAACGTGCAGGGGAAGGAGAAAAGGGGTGGCATATGGCGGGAGAGGGGAGAACAGACCATGCCTGTCGGGGGAGCCCTGGAATAATGTTCTCTGAAGCTTGGTGGGGAAAACCTGACAGGTAGCCCAGAGTTTTGGCCACCCACAGCGATAACGCATCCTGCAGCGGGGTGCATTTAGATGGGTCCTTGTGCCTGTGTGGATCCCCCTGCTGCAAGAGCAAGGCCTTGGTTTTAATTCAATACAAAACATGACCGAGAAGCTGCCTCCATCCCTGGAGGAAGAGCTGGTGAAACCCACCACCAGCCAGCAGGTGTAAGGATGGCGCATGGTCATTTTTCAGACCAAACAACCTTATCTGTGCCCTTGTTGTGGTGTGGCCAGTTTTCTCATTGGCCTGTGCTAGCCCTAGCAGGCCCCTTGCAAGGCGTCATCATCACAGGGGTCTTAGCTGCCAGGTTGTCTCAGGTCGATGCCATAGGACTCGTCCTTTTCCCCAGGGGGGAATATCTGGGAGAACTGTTCAAGTAAAATCGTCTCTGCCAGTTGGGCTCCCGTTTTCATCTCCGGTCTGAGCCACCCCCAACAGGAATCTCGGGGTGATCAGACAGGGCCGACCTCCCGAAGGATCCCACTCCTCCTGGAAACATAGCGCAGGACCTTACATGACATACTCTCAGCCTTTAAATCCTGGCTAAATACATATTGGTGTGTGCTCCTAGCTACTTCATCATCAGTGAGATCTGTGTGTGTGAATGTCTTTTCCTTTTATGTTAATAGCGAGTGTTAAATCCAATGTCCAGTCCTTTAAATGTAAATTTTTCCTTGGAGTTAAACCTCCATTTCACACAACTGCAACTTGGTCGTTTCCTGATCTTCAAGTGTTTCACATTGCATCCTTCACATTTTTAATGCCATTTTTGTTATTTAATTTCCTAGATTTAAAATAAAAGCAACAATTACCCCCCACCCCTGTACAGCACAAGTGCAAGCCCTGCACAGCTTCACTCAGGGTCTCTGCACCAGACCCACACAGGCAAGGGTGGAAGGCGATGACGGGGGAAGGCTAGGGCTGGGGGAAGGGGAGGAGCCAGGTTTATGCAAATCCTGTGTTGCATGCTAGGGGTGCAGAGTGACTGCAAAATACCAAGCCCCCAAAATAAACCACTGTAGCTAAAACTAATAATAAATCTGTGGCCTCAATTTTCATCAATAATGGGGGATTTTGGGTGCCCTGATTTCCAAGTGCCCAATGTGAGCCATCTGAAAGAGTCCTGATTTTCAGAGGCAGGTTGCTCAGCACTTCAAAAACCTTGGGCCCCATTCACATATTTCAATTTGGACACCCAAACATGTCACCTCATTGTGACATACTATACCTTGGGGGGAGCGTCTTGTAACCCCCATATTCCTCATCTGTATATAACTGTGATCTTGCATATAAAGCAGACCGTGTGAGGTATCAGGAGAAAGTTATGATCTGCTGAAAGTCATTTCTCTATCCATATATGTATATCATTAATGCACAGGAAGTTATGAGAATTGTGTAGTATGGTTGTCACTAAAACATGCTGTAAATCGGGGAATCTGCCAGATACTAGCTCCCCAGAGGCAACAGCAAGGAAAGTATTAAATGCCCAGGCGGGGTGTCAAACAACCCATCAACCGCCATTGTCCGGCAAGGGAGCTACAATTCAATGACTCACCTGCATGAGGCCACACCAAGGGAATTGCTCATCCTTGCCTGGAGACTCAGCAATGCACCCAGACAGGCCTGGACTTGTGCTCCCCAAGCACATGGGACTGAGGGTATAAAACAGAACACAGCAGGCCCATTCTTCATCTTTCTCCTGCCCTCACTGATGCTGCAAGGAACGACACTGAGAAGACTTAAGACTCCAACAGAGGAGACTGGCCTATGTTTCAAGGGTGAAATCTGTGTACTATGAACTGCAGTATCCAGTGGGGTGAGAAAAACTCCTTAATCTAGATGTTGCCTAGTCTAATAGGGTTGAGACTTTAGACTGCGTGCTTATATTTTATTTTCTGTTGGTAACTAATACTGACTTTTTGCCTATCACTTATAGTCACTTAAAATCTATCTGTTGTAGTCAATAAATTTGTTTTACTGTTTAGCTTTACCAGTGAGTTTGTATGAAGTGTTTGGTAAATCTGCTCAGGCTCTGCAAAGGCTGGTGTATGTCCACTTTCCATTGATGAAGTGGTGAACCAATTAATAAATCTGCATTGCTCGTCTTGAGCAGTGCAAGACATTATATTTCTGGGGTACAGTGCTAGGAGCTGGGGGGATCTGGCTGGTGTTCTTATGTTGGTGCCTTTCCCTGTGTGATTCATGAGTGGCTCTGGGAGCATTCATGCCATCTAGCTGGGTGTGGGGGCTCCACATGTGGTTATGCTGAGCGATCACAGCGCCTGGAGGGGTTTGCTGCTGGTCACTAGCAAGGCATTGTGAGAGACAGCCCAGGCTGGAGAGAGTTCAGGGGGGCACAGCAGTCCCACAGTCCCAAGCTGCACCCCGGGTATCCCATCACATTCATATCACTAGTTGCTTTTGAAACATTCAGCCTGTGCCAATCTCATAAGAACATAATGTAAGAGCGGCCAGACTGGGTCAGACCAAAGGTCCATCTAGCCCAGTATCCTGTCTTCTGACAGTGGCCAATGCCAGGTGCCCCAGAGGGAATGAACAGAACAGGGCAACTATCAAGTGGTCCATCTCCTGTCGCCCATACCCAGCTTCTGGCAGTTGGAGGTTTAGGGACACCTAGAGGACGGCCATCCTGGCTAATAGCCATTGATGAACCTATCCACCATGAACATATCGAATTATTTTTTGAACCCAGTTATACTTTTGGCCTTCACAATGATTTTCACAGGTTGACTGTGCATTGGGTAAAGAAGTACTTCCTGAAGTTTGTTTTAAACCTGCTGCCTGTTAGTTTAATTGGGTGACCCTTTTGTGATGCTGTATGGAATCTGGGGGACACTTTAGGATATTATGAATACCAATATTGTAAAATTGCAATGAGTTGTGCCAGGTATGCCATGTAAGGTATCTGTACAAATGTTATACTGTAATTTGCCAAGTATGATAATCTTTTTAATATATGCTTGTATCACCTTTGTATTGTAAGTTATAGATATGCATGGTATATCTATGCATGAGGGTCGCTATCTTAAAGCAAAAAAACTTCAAATCCAGACTCCAGCGAGAAACTGCTGAATTGGAATTCATTTGCAAATTGGATACTATTAATTTGGGCTTGAATAGAGACTGGGAGTGGCTAAGTCATTATGCAAGGTAGCCTGTCTCCCCTTGTTTTTTTCCTGCAAACCCCCCCCCAAGACGTTCTGGTTAAACTTGGATTATTGCTGTGCACATCGTAAGATGAGCTGTTGCCAGCAGGAGAATGAGTTTGTGTGTGTGGTTTTTGGAGGGGGGTGTGTGTGGGGGGGGGTGAGAAAACCTGGATTAGTGCTGGAGGTGACCCACCTTGATTATCATGCGCATTATAAAGAGGGGTTTCAAAGGGGGATGGGCTGTTGCCAGCAGGAGAGTGAGTTTGTATGTGGGGGGGGGAGGGGGGGGAAGGGTGAGAAAACCTGGATTTGTGCTGGAAATGGCTCTACTTGACGATCACTTTAGATAAGCTGTTGCCAGCGGGGGAGTGGGGTGGGAGGAAGTTTTGTTTCATGGTCTCTGTGTGTATATAATGTCTTCTGCAGTTTCCACGATATGCTATGCATCTGATGAAGTGAGCTGTAGCTCACGAAAGCTCATGCTCAAATAAACTGGTTAGTCTCTAAGGTGCCACAAGTCCTCCTTTTCTTTTTACGAATACAGACTAACACGGCTGTTACTCTGAAACATGGTATATCTGTATTTCCAAACTTGTGCTCTGCATCTGGGTGACACTCCCAGACAGATTGGCAACAGCCTGCTTGATGGCCCATCAAGGGATATCAGCTGTACAATGAACCCATTGAAAGGTTCAGGGGCTACATCTTATGATTCAGCAAGGCAGGCAGGGGCATGCCTATGGACAGAACTCTAAGGTTTCCATGCCACGTGCTGGGCAGCTTGTGTTTGAAACAAAGGAAGCACAAGCTGCATGGCAAAAGACTATAAAAAGACAGCTGCATCCTCTCCATTTTGTCTTCATTCCTGCCTCTTACCTCTGGAGGAACTTTGCTACAAACTGAAGCTCTGAACAAAGGACTGAATGACCCATCCTAGCTGTGGATGTGTTCCAGAGGGACTTTCAAGCCTGCAGACTCACCAATACTGCTAAGAACCTGCTCTATGGACTTTGAAGTCTTTGTATGTATGTGACTGTTTTACCATTTAACAACTCTCCTCTTGTTCTTTCTTTTTTTCTTGATAATAAACCTTTAGTTTCAGACACTAAAGGATTGGCTGGCGGTGTGGGATTTAAGATCCAAACTAGTACTAACCTGGCAATGCGGCTGGCCCTTTGAGGGTCAGAAGAACATGTTGTATAGTGAGCAGAGTTTTAAATTACTCCGCCCCGTACTGAACCTAGACGCTGATTGGGAGCCAGAGACTGGAGTGCAATGAGAGGACTGTGTGATTCCTTTTTTGCTTCGTGATAACCAGTGTGAAGGATCAGAAGCGCAGTTTGTGACTGGTTGGGGAGTTTAACTTCAGTGTTACTCCCAAAACTGGTGGTTATCTGCTCTCCCTTTTGCAGCCTGCTCTGACCTTGGCATTTCCAGTGAGGGTTGCCCTAGGCACACTGGGTCACGCCCTCGTTCTTGTGTGAGGTGAAGGGGTAAGTAACCCTTCCCTATTCACTTTCTCCACAGCCAGTCATGATTTTACAGATCTCTATCATATCCCCCCCAGTCGTCTCTATTCCAAGCTGTACAGTCCCAGTCTTATTAATCTCTCCTTGTCTGGAAGCTGTTCCATAACTCTAACCATGTTTGTTGCCCTTCTCTGTACCTTTTCCAATTCTAATACACCTTTTTTGGGATGAGGTGATCAGAACTACACTCAGCATTCAGACTGTGGGCATACCATGGCTGTATATAGAAGCATTATGATATTTTCCGTCTTATTATCTATATTCCTCTCCTAACGGTTCCTAACAGTCTGTTGGCTTTTTTGGCGGCTGCTGCTCGTTGAGCAGATGTCCTACTAACGCCTCCTTTCATCTGCAGATCTCAGACCAAGCGGAAGACGTACTAGCTCTGCTTTAGGGATGGATCCACTGCGGCCATGGGACCTTATGGCATTTGCAAGGGTCAGACCCCACTAGCTGAAAGGCTGCCTGTTTAGACACCAGTGTCTTGTTCCAGTGCAGCACACAGCAAACGAGGCAAGTCATGCCCATCTTCTGGGGCTTGTTTCCCGTCTATGAAATGTGACCGGCAGCACTGGGCGCCTCTGTAGACCCCAAGGCGCTTTGGAAAGGAGGGTTGGGGGGACGAACGCGTAGACCCATTGTTGGGGGGACCGGCCCAGAAAGCAGGACTGGCCCGAGTTCGCAGGCACATCCCTTGCCTAGCGGGGTTGCACAGTTTGGTTCAATGGCTCTCAGCACCCGCTCTATAAAAATTGCTCCAGCGCCCGCGAGGGTGAGCTCACCTCAGTTATTGGGCCAACCTCTGCGGGCGAGGGAGACGAGCTTCCCAGCTGCTTCTCCCGGCTGCCGCCCCCCTGCCTGCTGGATGGCACCGACCAGCCGGGGCCCTGGGCAATGCGCCGTCAGCGCTCCCGGTGACCCCGGGCGGGTGTGATCCGCGGGCGGAGCGGCTGGCAACGGGCACGGCTGCGGGGGCGGCCCACGGAGACCTCGATAACCGGGGGGAGGAAGCAGCAGCGCGACAGGCCCCGGGCCCCCATCGCTGCGGGGCGCAACGCTCCCGCCGAGCCGGGGCCCGCTGCGAGCGCGGGCCGAGCCCAGGCTCGCCCTAGAGCCCGTCGGGGCTGCGCGCCGGTCCAGGGGGGCCAGTCTCGGAGCGCGCCCGCCGCCGCGATCCCCGCCGCCAGGGGCCGCTGCCGCCCGGCTCCCCGCCGGCCCCGCCCCGCCGCTCCCGGCCCCTCCCGGCAGCCAGGCCGCGGCTCCCTCCCTCCCTCCGGGCCGCGCTCGCTCCGCTCCGCCCGGCAGCGGGGCCGGCCCGTGGCGAGGCGGCGCCGGGACTCTGCCCAGCCCGCAGCGGGAGCGGGGCTCGGCCGGGCCGGGCCCGCGGGAGCAGCCCCGCCCGGGGGGGCCATGGCCGAGCGGGCCGCTGCCCAGGTAAGGGCCCGGCGGGCGGGGGAGCCTCGGGCCCCGGGAGCGCGGCGCTGCCCGGCCGGGCTGGGGCCGGCGCAGGGGCGAGCAGCGCTGGGCGCCGAGCGGGGCCGGCGAGCCAGGGCCGGGCGGGGGTTTGCAGGAAGGGGGCCAGGCTGCCTGGCGCGGCGAACGCCCCGGTCTTTGTGCCTTAGAGATGCCGAGCACCGGGCTGGTCACCTGGGCCTCGCTCTCCTCTCGCCCCAAAAGGCCTTCTGCACCTGTCCGGAGCCTTCCCTGCCTGCTCTGGTTTTGGGGGTTTTAAAAGCGGGGCACCCAAGTGCCGGAGCCAAAATGTGAGCCCCGACTTTGCAAATCTTCGCCTTCCTGCGCTGCAGGCAAACGTGACAGCGCTGCCGTCTTCGGGCTACTTTGCCATGTAAACAGCGGCTGCCTTTTCCTCCAGGGCGCTCCGTGCGGGATGGCCGGTAGGAAGCGCGATGATGCGCAGGGCCGCGGTCCACGTTCTGCAAACTCCTGAGACCCCCCTGGGACGGAT
Source organism: Chelonia mydas (assembly GCF_015237465.2). Lineage (NCBI taxonomy): Eukaryota > Metazoa > Chordata > Testudines > Cheloniidae > Chelonia > Chelonia mydas. Next base: position 259,828,152 of record NC_057850.1, read on the forward strand.
CCGTGTGTTTCCCATCCTCCTAGTGCTCCATGTTACCGCCCCCTGTGGGGGGGGGGATGCTATCTTAGCGGGTTTAGGGCAGTGTCCACAAAAAAGATTTACTAAAATTAAAATGAACAGCTGTAAAAACATGCCTGGGATTAGGTAGATGTGCAATTATTTCTCTGGCTTCAAAATAGAAAATAGCAGGCAAACCAGCAGGCTGGACGTTGAAATCTCAGATGCTCAGGCTATGGTCTAAGAAATCTACCCCCGCCCTTTGTCTGTCAGTAAGGAACTGACTTAAGCTACATGGATATAGGGCACTTTTACATTGAAGTCAAAGTGCCCTCACATGGGGGCTGCAGTTTCTTAACTGATTTAGTTGAATTGGTACAATGATCTCATGGAGACAAGGGCTGGAGGAGACTCTCCTAGGTTGGACCGAGACCTCAATTCTCTCAATTTCTGTCCTTGCACCCAGGCTCGGGAATGGGACATGGAGTCCCTGCACTCGGCTCCTCTGCAACCCCACATTGTCCCCAAGCAAACTGCTGTGGGAGAAACCCAGCTGCAAACTGCAGAGATCTCCCTGTGGACTGTAGTGGCTGCTATTCAAGCCTTGGAGAGGAAGGTGGATTCCCATGCCTCACAGTTACTGAGTCTGGAGGGCAGAACAGGGACAGCTGAGAAGAAAATATGTGGCACAGAAAAAGGAATGATGGAGTTTAGTAACCAACTAGCCATGCTGGGATCTCTGATCCAGGAATATGGACTGATGCAGAGGAGGCTGGAGAACATGGAAAACCTGCTGAAGAACAGGAACTTCTGGATCCTGAGGCTTCCCCCAGGCACTAAGGGAGAAGTCCCCAAGGTAACGATATCCCAGCTGGTGCTGAGCGGGAGCTATAAAGTCTTGAAGTTGGATCAGGTATTGAAAGGGGAATTGAAGAGAAATGATCCTCTTTTGTATCTTATGTGCTCTTTTATTTTAATATAATTTGTAGTGTGTGGTTTTCCTCCTCCACTCTCTGGCTGCTTCCATCCTTGATTACCAAGTTATTTGGATTCTGCGCCATCCCTGCTTCTCTAGGCAGTCTGATTTCTGTGGAGCTAAGAGGAATATGAAGGCCTTTTACAAACTTATCCGAGGAGAAAAAAATTGATAAATGATCAGGAATCTAAAATGGCAGAAGTGCTGAATTGCTCGTTTAAATTTGTCTTTAATGAGAAAAATAAAACAAGGTGTTTGAGCAGTGAAGAGGCAAGGAAGGCCTTGATGGTGTAGCTGCTGATGTATATTAAAACAAATTTCAGGTAAAGAGGCTATATTCTATATCTGAGCAGGTCAAGGTAACATGAATCCTAGGGGCCAAGAGGAACAGAAGCGATAAGCACTGAAACTTAACAAAGGACATATTTTGCCACATAGATTTGCTCTTTTTTTTTTTTTTTTTTAGATTGACTCGCAAGATTCTCATCTGATTTAGCACACCAGCTCAGGGTGTGTAGCCCCACTGAAGTCACATGAGTAAAGACTTTCTGCGTGATTGAGGGTTTGTCCCTTATGCACTGTCTGAACACAAATAAAGCATTAAATTTAGTGTCTTGTATTCATACTACAAGCATTCATCTAGATTGACTGGATACTGGCATTGTTACCTGGATAGAAAACTGAGGGAAGGCCCATAAACAAAGGGCAAACCCTAAGTTAAGTGGATATTGTCATGTTAACATCATGTTTTGTTTTTAATTCTTTACCTATATTACCCCTGTGATTTCAGGTGCCAGTGACATTCGATGATGTTTCCGTCTATTTCTCCAAGCAGGAGTGGGGGAAACTGGACGATTGGCAGAAAGACCTTTACAAGAATGTGATGAAAGGCAACTATGAATCATTGATCTCGCTGGGTAAGGATCAGTTTTCTTTCACTCACCTGTTAGAATGTCCGTGATCGCTGAAGTAAACCCGAGAGATGGTCCTCCTAGGAGTGGGAGAGGAGAGCAAGCTTGCAGTGCTGTTGCTCGTGCCCTATCCATTCTGTAGGGATGAAGGTGCAACAGGCACCTTTCACCAGCAATGATGGTTCCAGTGAAGCAACGCTTGTAGCCTTCAGTTTGTGCTTCGTTCGTTCCTTCCATTCCGCAGAGAATGAGAGATCTGCAGCTTTCCAGCCCTGAATAACAGGTCCATATCATTGCACATGTTCAGCCTACACACCCTGGTGCTGACACAGTTGGAATATCCCAGGCCTGCTCTGTGCATTGTGAACGTGCCCTGACATTACTGCTAGACTAGACGGAGGGCGGTGACTCGTGGTGCTGGTGCTCTTGCCCAGGGTGGCGAGTGACGACTCGGTTGCTCACTGTCGTTACTTTGCTGTGTTGGGTGTTCGCTCTCTCCCTTGTCTCCCAGTTTCTGATATCACCAACCTCAAGAGCTAAAAACTCAACAGAAGGAAAGATGCAATAGTCAGGAAACTGATACACAGCAAATCTTATAAATCTTACAGCTTTATTCTATTGTGCCTTTGGATGTCTGAATTTTGGGGGGGGGAAGCAACCCACCAGCCCCTCTCTCCTAGCAGCCAGCTCTCTCCCTGCTTGTGTGAGGGCGCTGTGGTTTGAAATAGGCACACAGGAAAGTGTGGGTCTGGGCTTCTCACCGTGCTGCTTGCCTGCAGGAATGGAGGGCTCCTCTCTGTGCCTGAACCGGGAGGGCAGATTGGTTTAAAATCACCCTTGCTTGTCCGTAAATAATACTCAGTACCAATGACTAACCCTCCCACCCCTTCCTGTCTTCTCACATGAACAGACTACGCCATCTCCAAACCTGACCTTCTGTCCAGGATTGAACGGGGGGAGGAGCCGTGTGGGGGGGCTCAGGAAGACTCTGAGGAGAGAGTGATCCCGATGGAGCCTAGCACAGGTGAGTTATCTGGAGCGTCATAAGGTGCTTTGCTGCCAGATGTAGGAGAGGAAGGATGGCTCAGTGGTCAGAGCACTAGCCTGGGAGTTGGGAGACCTAGGTTCAATTCCTTCTCTGCGACAGACGTTCTTTGCGACCTTGTTGTCTATATGCCCTATCTGTCCTACCTCACAGAGGTGTTCTGAGGATAAATACTTGATGTGAGGACTCTCAGATTATAGCAATGGAGGCTTTGTAAGCAGGACAGGTAGGTAAAATAGTGCTGTACAGAGTTGGAAGCACAGATCGAGAAGGAGGGGCACTGCAAGAAGAGGCGTTCCCTCCAGCTGTGGAGTGTGAGGTGGTTCTTCATTGATCGGGTACGCCGGATGGCACAGAGAGAGCTCTGAGTGAAGCCACAGAGCTGGCTGGTTTGGAAGCAGTTTGCTCTAACTTCAGCCAGCCAGGATGGAGAGAGCCATGGAGGGGTTCAGAGATGGAAAAGAAGCCAGGAAAGCTTATGTGCCTTCTCTGGAGCAGAGAGCCAGGAATTAAGAAATGCAACACAGAGGGTTTGTACTAGGTGCGTGATTAAGGTAGGAACCATATTTCAGCAGAGACAGAGGAAGGTAAGGACTGCTGCTTTTCATACTCCCTGTGCCCACTGGCCAAGCTTTTCCAAAGGGACTAGTGACCCTGAGTGCCATAATGTTCGGGTGCAAGTGCAAAGAGCCATGAAATCCAGCCTGGTTCGCTACTATACACACCAAACTTCTCTATTGACATAAAAATCAGGAACCAACACAAGCTGCATCTTCACTGCCTTATTTTGTGCAAACCTCTCGCTTGCTCTCATCTCTCCCTGCATCGTGTTGTACCAAGCCCAGACTGTAGGCACCTTTCAGCGTGGGTTGTTTTTCTGTTCTCTCTGTATAGCACCTGGGTGCTCTGTGTAAATGTTAGCTAATAGAAACATGGGAATGGGTGGATGTTAGCTAATCACAATGTAATTTCTCTCCTCTCACAAACAGAATCACTGAGCCTTACTCATGATACTGTATCGTGGGTAAAACAAGAAGACCTGTACATCAGGGATCAGTGGGACTCGGAAGAGAGAGAGATCTCTACAGAGCCCAGCACAGGTGAGCGAGCGATTGGAATGACTCAAACAGTGAGTGCAACAGGAATCTGTCAATCAAGGGAGACCTTTGTCAGCTCTTAGCGTCCCGTCCTGTCAGATAGTCCTCTCTCTCAAACTGCATTTCTCAGATCACTTTTGCAGGGCTCAGTCACAGCTACCCACCAGGCCTTCCATTCAGCCATCTCTTTTTGGGCTCTTTGGAAGGTGGGTTGGAACGGAATTGGTTCTTCTCCTTTTTATGCCAAAGGGACATTCTCCTCTAAGTCTCTTAGCCTGGAGTCTATTTTCCTTGGCTGGCACGAGGTACTGTCATTGCACCATAAGTTCCCGCTCGCTGTCTGCCTGTGTAGGAGTTTTAGAGCGGGGCAGTAAGTTGGTGACACAGGTTTCTCAGGCAGATGGTGCCTGGAAGCAGAAAGATGGCAGGGTGCAAGAGAGGCAGGTGGTGGATGGACAAGGAACAGAAAACTAATAATTCTTGGTTTCTCCTCTGAGTCCAGCAGACAACGAGGTTGTAGTCAAAGCTGAGGAGGGAATCCCAGTGAGCTTGGAGCTGTACAGCACATTGGCTGGACCACCAGAAGAGACTGTTTTCCAGTACCCTGAGCAGGAACCGATCTGTGACGATCAGGGCAACGTCAGCATCCAGGGGGAATACCCTGACGGGAACAGTCTGGAGGACTCTGCTGCGGGCGAGAGAGACTTCAGTAACTTCACCACGATCATTGTCCAGGAGGAGAGCCTCCCAGGAGAGGCGCCGTACGTCTGTTCTGAATGTGGGAAAAGCTTCCTCTATGAGCAGCAGTGTGTACTGCACCAGAGGATCCATGGCGGAGCCCACATGCCTCCTGAGCGCAGGGAGAGCTTCAAGCAAAACCACTGTCTCAAATCCTGCCCAGAGATTCAGCCAGGGGAGAGACTCTATAGCTGCCCTGAGTGCGAGCGGAGCTTCCCTCACAAGTCGAGCCTCAGCAAACATCAGCTCTCCCACACGGGGGACCGGCCGCACACCTGTGCTGAGTGCAAGAAGAGCTTCCGGCTGAAGATCAACCTCATGATACACGAGAGGAGTCACGCGGGGAAGAGCAGGGGCTCGTATATCTGCAACGAATGTGGGAGGGGCTTTAACCACCATTCGAACTTCATTAGGCACCAGATGATCCACACTGGGGAGAGACCGTATGGCTGTACCGAGTGTGGGAAAACCTTCATGCGGAAGGAGCACCTCCTGACCCACCAGCGCCTGCACACGGGAGAGCGGCCCTACCAGTGCCCCGAGTGCCGGAAGAGCTTCACCCGGAAGCAGCACCTGGTGGGACACCAACGCATCCACACGGGGGAGAAACTCTGGGGGACCCTGGCAGCACAGAGACGCTTGCACGACCTGCCAGGCAAAACGCACAGGGGAGAGCCTGCGTCGCTGCCCTTGATGCACAAGGAGTTCCCCCCGTAGATGCTGTGTTAAGTGCTACCAGGGAACTCTGGCTGGGGACAATCATGATGGCATCTGAGCAAAGGAGAGAGACCAAGGCTCTGGGTGTTGAACAGGGAACTAAATGTCAGTGGGATGATCCGTGGAGAGGTCTAGGCTGCTGGTTTATTAGCAGTTGAGTCCATTCCCACTAGGGCAAAAAACAGCTAGGCAGGCTCAGTGCTCCCTGGGAAGCTTGTCGTTCCTTTCCTGTGTTTCTCTCTTGCTAATTCATCACACTAAAGGTAGTTGCATCTTTCTTAAGCCAACGAGAGCTACTTTTCAGTGTTCATAGGTGTTTGACCTGTCAATCAGGATTCCCAGCTGGTGGTATGCAGGTAAGGTGCCCATTGGAAAGGGGAAGCCATCTGTCAGTTAACGGAACACGTTCACTTTCTTCTACAATGTTTAGTCACTGTCACTAGCTTATGTTCAGTGTTCTTGACGGGAGTGGACATCTCTCCCTTGGGGCTGTGTCTCGGGCACCATTCAAATGATGGATTCTGTGCTTGAGACATCACAGGGCTGCTATTAACCCGTGAGCATCATGAAATCTGGATAACTGTCCATGAGCCCATTGAAGTAACAGACTGCCTGGGGGACATTTTCCGCAGTACCTGAGTGACTCAGTCCCATTGACTTTCCAGAAGGGGGTGGAGCGGGGACTCTTCCACCTGGACCCATCCCCCAAGGGAAGTAGCTGGTTAATATTTACGTTCCTCTGTTCCAGGAGTTCTAAACCCGTGGCCCGCATGTGGCCCAATTAACACACAGCTGCAGTCCAGCTGTGCGCTAAAGGCGGGGGTCCAGGGCCTGCCCCACACAGTAGAGGTCTGGCGTCCAGGGCTGCCACCTGGCCCCAAAAAGTCTGGGGTCCGGGGTTGGGGCTGCTATCCAGCCCCGCGGGGTTGGGGGTCCAGGGCTGCTGGCTGGCTCTGCACAGCAAGGGTCCATTGCTGCCCGCCAGCTCCTCACAATAGGGTCCAGGGTTGGCGTTGGGGCTGCTGGCCGGCCCCGCGGGATTGGCATCAGGCCTGCCGCCCAGCTGCCCTGCCACCTGGTCCCATGTGGCCAGGTCCAGGATCAGGGCTGCTGCCCGACCGCACACAGTGGGGTCCAGGGTCCCTGTCACCTGGCCCCTCGCCCAGAGCTCTGCTCCTGGCCCCACTCTATGGAGGGGTCTCTGAGTGGGAGATGCTGGGCTTAGGGGTCTGTGGGGGGAAATTCGGGGGAGGGGGAGGGAGGCGTGTGCTGTGGTTCTCAACCTCTGGCCCCGGTAACACATTGTGGGCCGCATATACGGCCCACAATGATAAATAGGTTGAGAACCACTGCTCTGTTCGTATCCACGTGGGTAGAGCTGTTGCTCTGAGAGTCGTTCACATGTACGTTCTCTCAAATCCTCTTTTCAAAATGCACAATAATAAAATGTACAATCAAGAGCAAAACAAAGATACCGTCAGAAACTGACCGTCTGCCAATGCAGCTCAGCCTGCCATGCAGCAGCAGTATGTTCCATTGCACGAATCCGTCCGGTCTGAAATACCACGATGCATGGGGAGTGATTCAGAAAGAATTCTTACCTGACGAGTTTGAGATAATTACAAAAAAAAAGCTTATTGAAATAATTGTCAGATGATTAAGATCCTAGGAGGGCTGGTACCCTCCATATCTGCCTGATTGTGAATCCCATACCCCCATAGCGGAGCAGTTACTGGCCCCATTGATTTCCAGGGGACTGAGCATTGGATAAGTGCTCACCAGTGAGAGAGAGGGGTTCAGAATCTTGTCCGGAGGGTGTGGGCCCAGCCTACACAAGCTGGGAGGGAACGGTGGGGCTGAGAACAGCTGGTTGTGCATGTAGAGTTCTTTGAGACTCACCTACGCCATGTTGCTCACGCAGATGTAGAGCCAGAAGCTGGTTTCCGTGAGCAGCGTCCTGGCCCCAGGCTCCTTTATTGTTAAATTATAACATTGATATTGTGATAGCACCTCCAGGCCCCACCTAGGTCAGGGCCCCATTCTGCTGTTCACTGACAGACGTAATACAGGACGGTCCCTGCCCCAAAGAGCCTACAGTCTGCAAGACAAGATGCATCAGGTCGATGAGACAAATGAGTGGGGGAGACTATCTAAATTCTTAGCCGGATGCTCTCCACCTGCCCAGCCATTATCAGGTTGCAGTTTCTCATGTGCATTTTGGAAGACTCGAGTTTTGAGGAGGGATTTAAAGGACAAGGTGTAGTGGCTTTATGGATTTTGACCGGGAGCTTTCCCCACGTGTAAGTGGTGTTGTGGGAGAAGTGGAGAATCAGCAATGGAAGCCGGCACCGTTGGTGGAGCAAAGGCAGAGTGAACGTTGTGCTGAGGTAAGAGGTCCAATAGGATAGCACTACACTGTGGAGGACTTCTTGTTCGATGCGACTGAAGAGGAGGGGCCAGTGGAGGGAAAGAGAGGATGACAGTGATGAGCCAGAAAAAGGACTTTAGCAACACCGTTTTGAATGTGTGTGAGGGCTGCGAGATTGCTGACGTTGAGGCCAGAGAGGAAGGGAGAGTCGAGATGTGAGATGATCAAGACTTGGACAAGAATTCTGGCTACATGGGCAGAGATGAAAGGTCAGATACTAGAGATGTGGTGCAGTAAGAAGTGGCAAGATATAGACATGGCCTGGATGTCTGATTTAAAGGAGAGAGACGAGTCAAAAATGTCACAAGGGGTGAGAGGAGAGCTTTGTGGGAAAGATCAGGAGCTCTATTTTGGCCATGTTAAGTCTTAGTTGACCACTAGACCTCCAAACGAGGTTTCAGAAAGACAGGCTGTGTTCTGTTGTGGCCATGAGTGAAGAAAGGCCCCCAGCAGAACAGAGTGGGGGTATCCATGTCTCAGTAGCTGCTTTTTGAGAGAGGCGGGCTGAGCTTCCTGCACCCCAGAGAGAGGGGGTGGAAATAATTTTTCTGATCCATCACATGGGTCTGCAACCTGTGAGTGGGTTTAGGAAATACCCTGGCCAGGCAGGGCTGCACCAAAGTTGGTATTTAACAGGTGTTTCCCAGGCATCAATTGGCTCAAGAAGGTTCGGATATTCAGCTTCTTCGTTTTATTGCCAGGTTGAAGCTACTGAGGGTATGTCTACACTGCAGTTAGATGCCCGTGGCAGCTGGCTTAGGCTAATTGCGGTGTAAACATTCAAGCTTGGGTTGGAGTCTGGCCTCTACGACCCTGAGAGGTGAATGTCTACACACAGCAATTAAACAGCCCCTTAGCCGAGTCAGCTTGCACGAGCCAGTAGTGGGTGTCTAATTGCAGCACAGACATTCCCAGTTTCACCCATGGAGTGAGAGAGACCTGTATGTTCTCATACCACAGGCTGTAATAATCCAGCTTGGATCCCTCTAGAGCAGTGGTTCTCAACCAGGGGTCTGCATACTGCTGGGGGTACGCAGAGGTCTTCCAGGGGGTATGCCAACTCATCTAGAGATTTGCCTAGTTTTACAATAGGCTACATAAAAAACACTAGTGAAGTCAGTACAAACTAAAATTTCATACAGACAATGACTTGTTTATACTGCTCTGTATACTATACCCTGAAATGTAAGTATAATATTCCAATTTATTTATTTTATAAATGCTGTGACATTTTTATATCTGATTTTGTAAGCAAGTAGTTTTTAGGTGAGGTAAAAGCTGGGGTACACAAGACAAATCAGACTCCTGAAAGGGGTACAGTAGTTTGGAAAGGTTGAGAGCCACTGCTCTAGAGGATTTGCCTTTCCTCCAGGGCCATTTACTACAGGTTGCTGTGGTTTAAGCCTGCTATGTCTGTGCAAAGCCTTGTGTCTAGATCCATGCCTGCTGAGTGTAACATCTGTGCCAACAAAGCTAGCTTGTCTCTGATGGAACCAGTGCAACAGTCTGCACCACTTTAGGTCCACACTTTGGAGAGACAGGCATCGCTTCAAGCTGAAATGGTGAAGCTAAGTGTTGCCAGAATCAATGCAACAGTTCAGTGTGTCCATATCACTCACCAGCGTTAGCTGTGCCGTTGTGTGCAGGACATTCGTGCTGCCCCCAGCCATTTCTGTACCACTGCACTGTGGTACCTATCCCATACATGTTTAGCACAACTCCCCAGAGTGGGAGGAGGGGTTGGTGTGGGAAGCACTTGATGTGGTGGAGCAAGTGCCCACCTCAGCCAGGAAGGGGTTAATAAGCACCTGTAAGCACAATCAGCTCCCACACTGGCACATCTGTGAAACCTGCTCCCTAAAAGAGAGGCACCAAGCTCTGTAAGGGTGGCACTCAGAGGGAAGGAGAGCCAGGGCCCGGAGCTTCCTGAATCCACAGAACCAGCTGACTAGGAAGGCTGCTGAAGATCCTGGGCCTCTCAGACTGACCAGGGGTTAAAGAAACCCAGCTTTGACTCAGAGACTCTGACTTGTTTGCCTTGCAAGACAAATTAGAGGATTGGGTCAAAAGAAATCTGATGAGGTTCAACAAGGACAAGTGCAGAGTCCTGAACTGATGACAGAAGAATCCCATGCACTGTTACAGGCTGGGGATCGACGAGCTAAGCAGAAGTTCTGCAGAAAAGGACCTGGGGATTACAGTGGATGAAAAGCTGGATATGAGTCAGCAGTGTGCCCTTGTTGCCAAGAAGGCCAACGGCATATTGGGCTGCATTAGTAGGAGCATTGCCAGCAGATCGAGGGAAGTGATTATTCCCCTCTATTTGGCACTGATGAGGCCAACCTGGAGTATTGCATCCAGTTTTGGTCCCCCCACTACAGAAGGGATGTGGACAACTTGGAGAGAGTCCAATGGAGGGCAACAAAAATTATTAGGGGGCTGGGGCACATGACTTATGAGGAGAGGCTGAGGGAGTTGGGCTTATTTAGCCTGCAGAAGAGAAGAGTGAGGGGGGATTTGATAGCAGCCTTCAACTACCTGAAAGGGGGTTCCAAAGAGGATGGAGCTAGGCTGTTCTCAGTGGTGGCAGATGACAGAACAAGGTGCAATGGTCTCAAGTTGTAGTGGGGGAGGTCTAGGTTGGATATTAGGAAACACTATTTCACTAGGAGGGTGGTGAAGCACTGGAATGGGTTACCTAGGGAGGTGGTGGAATCTCCATCCGTAGAGGTTTTTAAGGCCCAGCTTGACAAAGCCCTGGCTGGGATGATTTAGTTGGTGTTGGTCCTGCTTTGAGCAGGGGATTGGACGAGATGACCTCCTGAGGTCTCTTCCAAGCCTAATCTTCTATGATCCACACTGCATTGGGGTTGCAGGACTGTTCTACTTTGCCCTTTTTGTTGAACTACTGCGGGGGGAGGGCAGAACTACTCCCCTGATACTTGTATCTGGAAACACACAGCTCCTCTTCTGATCAACTCTGTAACAACTGCAGCACCCAAAGGAAGGCAGTGGGAACAAAGGGAGGTGCCCCTACCCACTCCCCAAAGGGGGCACTCTAGAGGTAAATCCTGTGACACCTGCCAGGCTGTGTGTGGCCGGAAGGCTATTCTTGGATTTTGTAATGAGCATCCTGGAACGCCCTGGGAACTGCTGCCGTTTCCTATATTCATCTCAACATGGAGGAGAGATGGGGTTCATTCCGTCAGAAATTCTAATTTGATTGAAATCTTGCTGAATTGGAGGCCAGGACTGGAGACTGTGGCGAGCAGAATTCCAGCAGAGTTCATGCATTGGGGATGAGGATATTGCTGATATCCTAGAATCCATCCTGGAACTGCAGGCCCTGCCCCAGAAAAGGGGTAGTGAGGATTAGGGAAGAGTATAAAAATATTGCTCGGGCATGTAGGAAAGATATCAGGAGGGCCAAATCGCACCTGGAGCTGCAGCTAGCAAGAGATGTCAAGAGTAACAAGAAGGGTTTCTTCAGGTATGTTGGCAACAAGAAGAAAGCCAAGGAAAGTGTGGGCCCCTTACTGAATGAGGGAGGCAACCTAGTGACAGAGGATGTGGAAAAAGCTAATGTACTCAATGCTTTTTTTGCCTCTGTTTTCACTAACAAGGTCAGCTCCCAGACTGCTGCGCTGGGCATCACAAAATGGGGAAGAGATGGCCAGCCCTCTGTAGAGATAGAGGTGGTTAGGGACTATTTAGAAAAGCTGGACGTGCACAAGTCCATGGGGCCGGACGAATTGCATCCGAGAGTGCTGAAGGAATTGGCGGCTGTGATTGCAGAGCCCTTGGCCATTATCTTTGAAAACTCGTGGCGAACGGGGGAAGTCCCGGATGACTGGAAAAAGGCTAATGTAGTGCCCATCTTTAAAAAAGGGAAGAAGGAGGATCCTGGGAACTACAGGCCAGTCAGCCTCACCTCAGTCCCTGGAAAAATCATGGAGCAGGTCCTCAAAGAATCAATCCTGAAGCACTTAGAGGAGAGGAAAGTGATCAGGAACAGTCAGCATGGATTCACCAAGGGAAGGTCATGCCTGACTAATCTAATCGCCTTTTATGATGAGATTACTGGTTCTGTGGATGAAGGGAAAGCAGTGGATGTATTGTTTCTTGACTTTAGCAAAGCTTTTGACACGGTCTCCCACAGCATTCTTGTCAGCAAGTTAAGGAAGTATGGGCTGGATGAATGCACTATAAGGTGGGTAGAAAGCTGGCTAGATTGTCGGGCTCAACGGGTAGTGATCAATGGCTCCATGTCTAGTTGGCAGCCGGTGTCAAGTGGAGGGCCCCAGGGGTCGGTCCTGGGGCCGGTTTTGTTCAATATCTTCATAAATGATCTGGAGGATGGTGTGGATTGCACTCTCAGCAAATTTGCGGATGATACTAAACTGGGAGGAGTGGTAGATACGCTGGAGGGGAGGGATAGGATACAGAAGGACCTAGACAAATTGGAGGATTGGGCCAAAAGAAATCTGATGAGGTTCAATAAGGATAAGTGCAGGGTCCTGCACTTAGGACGGAAGAACCCAATGCACCGCTACAGACTAGGGACCGAATGGCTAGGCAGCAGTTCTGCGGAAAAGGACCTAGGGGTGACAGTGGACGAGAAGCTGGATATGAGTCAGCAGTGTGCCCTTGTTGCCAAGAAGGCCAATGGCATTTTGGGATGTATAAGTAGGGGCATAGCGAGCAGATCGAGGGACGTGATCGTTCCCCTCTATTCGACACTGGTGAGGCCTCATCTGGAGTACTGTGTCCAGTTTTGGGCCCCACACTACAAGAAGGATGTGGATAAATTGGAAAGAGTCCAGCGAAGGGCAACAAAAATGATTAGGGGTCTAGAGCACATGACTTATGAGGAGAGGCTGAGGGAGCTGGGATTGTTTAGTCTGCAGAAGAGAAGAATGAGGGGGGATTTGATAGCTGCTTTCAACTACCTGAAAGGGGGTTCCAAAGAGGATGGCTCTAGACTGTTCTCAATGGTAGCAGATGACAGAACGAGGAGTAATGGTCTCAAGTTGCAATGGGGGAGGTTTAGATTGGATATTAGGAAAAACTTTTTCACTAAGAGGGTGGTGAAACACTGGAATGCGTTACCTAGGGAGGTGGTAGAATCTCCTTCCTTACAGGTTTTTAAGGTCAGGCTTGACAAAGCCCTGGCTGGGATGATTTAACGGGGACTTGGTCCTGCTTTGAGCAGGGGGTTGGACTAGATGACCTTCTGGGGTCCCTTCCAACCCTGATATTCTATGATTCAGGCTGCTGACCCAGATGTTTTGTTCTATCCCACTGGAGGGACCTGCTGTCTAAGGCTTGTCACGGAGATGAATGCCACTTTGGGTTCAGGACCGCACCTAGTGCTAGAAACAACTGTGGTGGGAACCTGGCATGAGGACTGTGGCTGCAGAGCTTCTGAAGGGGCAATGAGACTGACTGTCGGTCATCTCTAGGCGGAGCTTGTCATGACTGTGGGACTCCAAGTGAAGTTATAGATTAAAGGGTTATGGACTCTGACGTACTGTGTAGCTGCCCAGAGCCAGTCATTCTGGGTGGTACTCAGAGTCCTAGCTGGGCTGGGCAGTGGGCAATGCTCTGCAGATCTAAACTGCCCATTTGGCACTCCCATAATACAGTGAGAGGCACTATAGGAAAAACCTAGTGTTGCTGAGCAACATTGGGTATTGCTTAAAAGGAGAGGACTAGGGAGTAGGGCAGCTAACTGAGGGGTGTATTTCTGAGCTGCTGGGTGCTCCTGGGCCGGTTTCTGGGCCTCTTCCTCTCCCTGTCTTGGATTGTGAAGCCCTGGGGCCAGAGACCCTCTCTCACGCGGTGACTGGGCCGCGCCCAGGTCCCAGTCTCTCTTGGGGCTTCCAGGGGTGCTGCCCGAACTACTACGCGAAGGTGGGTGAGGTCTTATCTTTTCTCTGGTGGGAAAAGAAACTAGCCACTGTCAGAAGACAGGATACCGGGCCGGATGGACCTTTGGTGTGACCCAATATGGCCTTTCTTATGTCCTTTCAAGCTCCAGGGCCCTTCCACAGGGCTGGGGATCCTCGGCCTCAGCCAAGCGAAAGAGTCAAGGGTCTAGGCAGCCCGCCGGCCCTGGGGGCAAGGGGCTTTCCAAGGCAGGCCCAGCTCAGCTGGCTGCGGTGTTAACCAGAAGCGAGGACTGGGGTGGCGGATTTTACTGCCGGGGCGCGCCCCTGGGCCCCCTGTTCCGCGGCAGCCCTCAGGGTTACCAGCCTCACCCGGGTTAATGGGTGCGAGGAGAAAGGGAGCCAGGCTTGTTGCCGGGCAGATGATTGGGGGGGGGGGGGGGAAGGCTGCAGGGTGCTCACCTGGCCAAGGGCGTTGGAGCCTTGTGATTGGGTGAACCCTGGGGGATGGAGGGCTGCCTAAGCCAATCGGAGGGGGGGAGGAGAGGAGGCCAGCTGTGCCAGAGGGGCGCGCGAGACCCCCCCCCCCGCATGAGGGGAATGCCGCGGCGGGCCAATTCCCCCCTCCCCCCGCTGTCCGTCCCCTGCCCGAGGGGGGCACTCGCCACCCCCGTGACTGTCTCTCTCCCCGCCTGAGAAGGGCATGGGCGGTTTCCCCCCACCACCCTCCTATGCTGGAGGAGAAGGCAGGTGACCCCCACCCCCAGCCTGCCTTCCCCCGCTGCCATGATGGAGGGGGATGCCGGCAGCCCCCCCCCCTGCAATTGCCTTCCCCCCGCCCGAGGGGAGCGTGGGCGACCCCCCCCCCCCAACTGCCTCCCCCTCCCGTCTGCCGAAGGGGGTGGGGATGCCCCTCCCGCTGCGTGCCGGGGGGGGGGGACAGGCGATGCCCCGGAGGAGACGCACGGGTGACCCCCAGGACCTCTCCCCTGCCCGTTGCCGATTTTGCCCCGACAGGGGTTTGCTGAGCTACTGTGGGGGTCAGCACCTGGTCGCTGAAGCCCCCTGCGCCCACCGGAGTCAGGCCGATGGCGGCCGCAGAGAGTGGGGCGCCCCGCCATCGGCCCCTCCTCACCGCCTCGGGCCTGCGCTGCCTCCGCCAGGCCCGTGGGCCCCCGCACGCTGCAGAGCCCGGGGGTGCGGAGGGACCGGGACTGGGGAGCCCAGCATGGGGGGGGGAGGGTGTCCCTGACCGACCCGCTGCTAGCCCACCTGCCGCGGGTCAGCGCGGGGCAACGGGGCAGCGATCGCTGCTCCGCCCGCACCGGGTCTGGGGCGTGTAGGAGGGATCAGACTAGTCCCGGAGTGAGCCCCGAAGCCCCCTAGGGAGGTCCCGCCGGGTTCCCGACTCCCCGAGGCAGCCCGTGCCGGCACCGCTGGCGGGTAGCCGCCCGGGGGGAGACAGCGCCTGGCACAGCACCTTGGCCGAAGCAGCACGTTGTTAATGGAGGCTGAGCTCCGCCCGCGATCCCCTGACTCCGGGAGCCGGGGCTCGCAGTGACCCCCCCCTCCCCGCCCGGCTGCGGGGGAAGGGGCGGGGCTCGGCAGCCGCCTGCCCCGCGGGGGGCCCCTGCGCCGGGCCGACGAGGGGAGGCGATTCCCCGCCCGGCCGGGGCCGTGCGCCCCACCCGCCGCCAGGGGCCGCTGCCGGCCCCGCTGCCCGGCCCGCTCCGCCCCGCACGCAGCTCGCGGACCCTGCCAGCGAGGCCGCGGCTCCCGGCTGCGCTCGCTCTGCTCCGCCCGGCAGCGGGGCCGGCCCGTGGCGAGGAGGCGCCGGGACTCTGCCCAGCCCGCAGCGGCAGCGGAGCTCGGGCTCGGCCGGGCCGGGCCGGGCCCCGTTGGGATCCAGCCGCGCGGCTCGTCCCCTCAGCGGGGCGGCGGGCGAGTCTCGGCGTGACTCCCCCGGGTCCCTGCGGAGCAGCCGCGCCCGGCCCTGCCCGCCCCCAGCCCGGCCCGCCGGCGGCAGAGCTCCGCGGGCCCCGAGCGCCGCCCCCGGCGGGCGGGCGGGGAACCGCTCATGTCCGCCCCCGGGCCGCGGTGAGGGGCGAGCTCCCGATCCCCCCGCCCGGCCGAGCTCCGGCGGCGCCTGGGCCGGGAACAAAGGGCCATGGCCGAGCGGGCCGCTGCCCAGGTAAGGGCCTGGCGGGGGCCCCCGAGCGGGGCGGGAAATCGCCTGGCGGGGGGAGCCTGGACAGGGGGCCCTCGCGAGCTTCTGCCGGGCCTGGACCCCGGGAGCCGGCCCCGCGGGGAGCGCGGCGCTGCCCGCTGGCTCCTGGGCAGGGCACGGCCCGGGCTGGACGCTGAAGGGGGAGGAGGGTCCTGATCCCCCGGGCGGGAGCAACAGTGATCTAGCTGGTGTTTCCCAGACACGGGGGGCAGCTGCGCTCCTGCGGGGCCATTTGCGGCTGGTCCGGGGAGCAGGGAGCGGGGCTTTGCTTTGCTCTGCTCGCCCCGCTGCAGGGGACCGACCTCCCAGCCCGGCCCGCCCTGCCAGCAGCCAGCGCTCCCGCCTGGCTAGGACCGCAGCGTCGGGCTTCTGCTGCGGGGCTGGAGGAGAGCAGTTCCTACCCATTTGTTGTTGAACCATAACTCGGGGTATTGTGTTGCGCACACACACACAGTGGCATCGCAGCCGCCTTCCAGAGGTGGCAGAAATGAGCTTTATGGGACCTTGTGACTATTGGAGAGTCCCTCTCTCAAAGGGGAAAATGTTTATGCTTAGTGATGATGGTTAATAATACATTCTCTTTTATTTCACAACACTTCAGGTGTTGAGCTTTTTTTTTTGTTTCTCTCATAGTCTGGACTGGAGGGTTGAAATCCTAAAGTGTCTGTTGACTTGAAGCATAACTCCACAACCCCATTTCTGTGACTTATTTTTCACATCATAACAGATCTTAGGGGCTCTGTTTTGTTAGTAATGGCGGCTTTGTTTCTCTAGTTTAATTACTTGGATTTTATTATTCTTTGTATAGCTACTTTAAGCCCCCAGAGTTCAAAAGCTTTTCATAAAAACTAGACATATCTACTGGGATCCCTAAACAGAGAGACCTCTAGGTGGAACGTGCCTTCTTTACCAGTGTGTGCAAAACGTGTACACGAAGTCGAGGACAGCATATCAAAAATGACTGTATTAAACTAATTCTGTGGGTGAAATCTACGAAGGAGGAAAGTCCAGAATTCTCTTATTCATACCATGACTCTTATGGAAAGTATTAAGGAATGTTAAATGACTATAAAGAGTCAGGTCTCTTTTTTTCTCTCTCATCTGAAGGTATGTCTACGTTGCACACCATGGCCATGGCTTGTAGGGTATGTGTAGCTGCACGCTGCAGTGAAAGGTAGGCTGCAACCACCCTGCAGTATGTAGCTACACCCAGCAGTGAAAGGCTTTAGCAGCGGGGAAAGGCTTCTGCAGTGAGGAGGTGCTGGAACCTTTCCTCGTGCCTCTTCCCTGCCAGAGCCTTTCCCTGCGGCTGGAGTCTTTCACTGTAGCGGGGAAAAACTCCGGCAGTTCCCTGCTGCCAGAGCCTTTCCCCACTGTCTTCCCCCTGCCAGAGCCTTTTGTCACTGCAGAGATCTGCTGGAGCCTTTCCCCACTGTCTTCCCTCCTCCAGAGCCTTTCCTTGTGGTGGGGAACACTCCAGCAGCAAGGAGACCGTGGGACACTACACTGCTAAATAATAGCAGTATATACAAGGAGGGCACAGCTTGGGCTTGTGGAGAACTGTGTAGGGTACAGCCATGTTTTTACTCGTCTAAGCAGTGCCTCACCATCTGCACTGCTGTTTTTACCTGTGCTGGGGGGCATGTATTGTATGTACTCTATGCACTGCCATAGGGAGGGTGCAGTGTAGACATACCTTGAAAGATGGCACCTCAGTAGCACAGTGCCTCTTGAATTTCTGATGAATCTTTGCTTAGACATCAGTACAGAACCAAATCGCCAAAACCATTTCCAGCGGCAGCCAGGGTCTCCCTTGCAGGTTTTCCTCCTGAGAACTGACAAGACACATCCCTTATTTTGTGTATTCCAGTGAGAATGTAACCTAAGGATGGTATAGGAGTGAGCTTCTTAATGGCTTCAAATCCTACTGTGACTCTCAACAATCTAAATACTACTTAAGAGTCTGGCACACATAGGGAAAAGGGACTACAGACATATAAGAGAGTGAAGTTCATTTCCCCTTTTCTAATCAAGTAAAAGATTGAAAAATAACTCTTCCTTTAACTGAAGTCTGTGGGTCCCTTAGATATGAGCTGTAACTGGACATGTGCACTGACTGCTTATGGAAACCCATGGGAACGTCCCCATAAGACTTAAGATCCAATAGCAGGTATTGCTAAGAGCAGGAGACTCTTGCCCTGTTTCGCTCTGTAGGCATGGAGTTGTGGTCACATGGTCGGCTAATGTCTGTCTTTGCAAACAGGCTCCAGAACTGGATGCAGTGACTCAGTGCCCATCTCCTTTGCTGCCTCCCCTTGTCCCGGAACGAACTTCCGAAAGAGAAACTCAGACTGCAGAGATTTCCCTGACTGTTGTGGCAGCAATTCAGGCCGTGGAGAGGAAGGTGGATTCTCATGCCACGCGATTGTTGGATCTGGAGGGGAGAACGGGGATGGCTGAGAAGAAATTAATAGACTGTGAGAAAACAGCAGTGGAACTTGGCAACCAGCTGGAGAGTAAATGTGCCGCCCTGGGAACTCTGATCCAGGAGTATGGGCTGCTGCAGAGGAGGCTGGAGAACATGGAGAACCTGCTGAAGAACAGGAACTTCTGGATCCTGAGGCTCCCCCCAGGCACTAATGGAGAAGTCCCCAAGGTAACAATATCTCAGCTAGTGCTGGCAGGGAAGACTAAATGTTCAAACCAGTCTCTAGAGCTTTGAATGCAAGCTCAAGCCTGCAGTTTGGGTGCAGAATTAGAGGCACATTTTACAAGTGCCTACTGCCAACTAGAGAACAGTAGAGCATATACTGTGGCTGGAGTCAGGCGTGCAGGGGAGCTGGGAAGAAGTGAGCCCTGGTGTGAGTTAATTGAACTAGGAGCTCAAAGCAATTCAGAAATAAAACTGCCCCTTAATATTTTCATTTTTAATATTTTCCCTCTCTGGAGCTGTTTGTGGGAAGTGGATCAGAGGAGAATGTCCCTGTTATGAACAAAAATATTAACATAAGAACAGCCAAACGGGGTCAGACCAGTGGTCCATCTAGCCCAGTATCCTGTCTTCTGACAGTGGCCAGTGCCAGGAACTTCAGAGGGAATGAACAGAACAGGGCAATCAAGTGATCCATCCTGTCATCCACTCCCAGCTTCTGGCAAACAGAATAGCCATTGATGGACCTATCCTCCATGAATTTATCTAATTCTTTTTTGAACCTTGTTCTAGTCTTGACCTTCACAACATCCCCTGGCAAAGAGTTCTGCAGGTTGACTGTACGTTGTGTGAAGAAATACTTCCTTTTGTTTGTTTTAAACGTCCTGCCTATTAATTTCATTGAGCGACCCCTAGTTCTTGTATTATGGGAAGGAGTAAATAACATTTCCTTATTCACTTTTTCCACACCGGTCAAGATTTTATAGACCTCTATTATATCCCCTCTTAGTCATCTCTTTTCTAAGGTCTTAGAAATCTCCCCTCATATGGAAGCTGTTCTATACCCCAATCATTTTTGTTGCCCTTTTCTGTGCCTTGTCCAATTCCAATATATATTTTTTTGAGATGGGGTGACCAGAACTGCATGGAGTATTCAAGATGTGTGTACACCTTGGATTTATATAGAGGCATTAGGATATTTTCTGTCTTATTTATCAGAGGGGTAGCTGTGTTAGTCTGTATCCACAAAAACAATGGGGAGTCAGGTGGCACCTTAAAGACTAACAGATTTATTTGGGCATAAGCTTTCATGGGTAAAAAACCCACTTCTTCAGATGAGGCATCTGAAGAAGTGGGTTTTTTACTCACGAAAGCTTATGCCCAAATAAATCTGCTAGTCTTTAAGGTGCCACCAGACTCCTCGTTGTTTTTGTCTTATGTATCCCTTCCTAATGATTCCCAACATTCTGTTAGCTTTTTTGACTGCTGCTGTACATTGAATGGATGTTTCCAGAGACCTGTCCACTGACTCCAGGATATATTTCGTGAGTGGTCACAGCTAATCTAGACCCCCATCATTTTGTATGTATAGGTGGGATTATGTTTTCCAATGCTCATTACTTTGCAGTCTGCTTTACTCTCTTGAGTAATTTTGTATCATCTGCCAGTTGGGCTATCTCACTGTTCACCCCTTTTCCCAGATCATTTATGAATGTGTAGATCAGCACTGGTCCCCGTACAGGCCCCTGGGGGACACCACTATTGACCGCTCTCCATTCTGAAAACCGACCATTTATTCCTACTCTTTGTTTCCTGTCTTTTTAAAACAGTTACTGATCCATGAGAGGACCATCCCTCTTATCCCATGACTGCTTGCTTTACTTAAGATTCTTTGTGGAGGGACCTTGTCAAAGGCTTTCTGAAAGTCTGAGTACACTGTATCCAGTGGATCTCTCTTGTCCACTTGTTTGTTTGACTCCCTCAAAGAATTCAAATAGATTGGTGAGGCATGATTTCCCTTTTCAAAAGCTGTGTTGACTCTTCCCCAACAAAACATGTTCATCTATGTTTGATAATTCTGTTCTGTATTATAGTTTCAATCAATTTGCCTGGTACTGAAGTTAGGTTTGCTGGCCTGTAATTGCCGGGATCACCTCTGGAGCCTTTTTTGAAAATTGGTATCACATTAGCTATTGTCCAGTCATCTGGTACAGAAGCTGATTTAAGTGATAGGTTACATACCACAGTTAGTAGTTCTGCAATTTCATATTTGAGTTCCTTCAGAACTCTTGGGTGAGTAGCATCGGGTCCTGATGACTTATTACTGTTTAATTTATCAATTTGTTCCCTAAGCTTCCTCAGATTTGTCATTTAAAAAGAATGGCTCAGGTGTGGGAATCTCTCTCACATCCTGTGCACTGAAGACTGATATAAATCGTTTAGTTTCTCTGCAATGGCCTTATCTTTGACTGCTCCGTTAGCACCTTGATTGTCCAGTGATCCCACTGATTGTTTAGCCAGCTTCCTGCTTCTGATGTACTAAATATTTTTTTGCTGTAGGGATTTTTTTAAAGTAGGGATTTCTCAGATCCAGTTAATTAGGATTTGGGGGTAATGGTTCATGGCTGGCAGTCTTCCTCCAGTAGCCAGACTTCTTCTTAGTGTATACACAACGTGCCTCAGGTGGCACGTGACCATGATTCATCATTGTATTTGGTCCACTGGCTGGATCATTAGCTTCCACGGCCAAGGCCGGGTACTGATGGGCAGTGTGACGTGAACGCTGATCCATGCCAGATTGATTCCTTGATATTACAAGTTGCTATTAGTGAGGCAACCAAGCAACAGAAGAGAGCAGGTAAGGGGTGTCTGAGGCTAGGAAAGGGTGGCAGGAAGCAACAGGTAGGTGTTCTCTGGTGCCAGGCAAAAGGGCATGGCTGGGACTCAGGAGAAAGGGGACAGGCTTGATGTACTTAAAAATTGGTACTAGGTGAACAATGCAACCAAAGAAAAATAAAAGTTCCTTTAATGTTCATTCATATTTGCATTGACAGCTTTTGTACGTCACAGATATTTTAGCAAGTATGTTTACTGGTGGAAATGTCATTGAAAATGGTATTTTTTTAAAATAAACGTTGTTGCATATTCACAAAGACTATCAAATTTATAAGTGTCAGTACTTGACTGGAAACTTCATTCTGAATCATAGTCATCCAATCGGAACTGAAACAAAGGGCTGTGTGTCCAATCCAAACTGCTCTGTTCAAATACTCATAACAAAGTCCTTGCAAATTAGCTACAGCTTGGAATTATCTGCAGAAATAATTAGTTGGCAAATAACCTCGAAAACTGCAATCTGTTTGATGATTTTATCAGGTGGAATTCACCATATGAATGAATTATTATGAAATATTTGCCCAGCTCTGCAGAAAAGAGCTGCCTTTGTGTGTATCTGAAAACTGTAAACATTTCTGAATCGGATTTATATAATAACTAGTGACAGTCCAAAACTGTGAACGTCAGGTCTGGAACAGAATTTCTCCAGAGTTCTGGAGCAATTGAACATGGGGGTTTGAGGTCATCTCCTTCACAGAAATGAGGATCAACCATGATGCCTGATTCTGATCTCATTTAACAATTTGACGCACATTATAACTTGAATAATTTCAGTGGCCTTGGTCCCAGTTTATATTGATGTGAGATCAGAATCAGATCTGTGGGGTTTGGATAAATTCTGATCTGGATTTGAAGGCGACAGTGTTCAGAGCCAGGGTTTCAGTTGAGGTACATTATATTGTGGAAACAGGAATCTGAGAATTGTTTCCAGATACACATGAGAATAGATTTCTGTGTTGTGGATTCTTCAGCTCACTGAATTAGCTTTGACATCTGAGTGGGATGGAGAGAGGATTTATTCCCCTTTCACTGAAGTTAAGGAATCAGATGCCAAGATAAAAGTGTTGCAGAAGGTGCTAAGTGTGTAACATTTGTGATTCCAGGTGCCTGTGACATTTGATGACGTCTCAGTCTATTTCAATGAGAAGGAGTGGGAGAAACTAGACGAATGGCAGAAGGAACTGTACAAGAATGTGATGAAGGGCAATTATGAATCTTTGGTCTCCTTAGGTAAAGATCAGTTTTCACCTGTTATAAACGAACTTCAGAGATTTTACGGGCTGGTGGGTCAGCACATAGTGTCCTCAGCGCCTTTATGATTGAAGGTCAGCTCCGTTTTAAAAGCAGACTTAAAAATACTCCTCCTTCCATTGCTTTCTAGCTTTGGGTAGTGACTGGACATGTGTGTGTTCATCCCTTATAAATAAGGCTATGATTTTTTTCATGGAGATCATGGTAGTCACAGAATCCGTGACTTTAGCTCCGGGGGGTGTGTGCAGAGCACCGAGTGGCCCTACCCCCTGGAGCTCCTAGTGGGTGGCGAGGGGGGCCCCCGGAGCTCCAAGCACCCCCTGGAGTGCCGAATAGGACCCCACAGCTGCCTAACCATTGCCCGACAGTGTGAGGACCCTGCAGCTGAGCTTCCCATTTTGTCATGGATATTTTTAGTAAAAGTCACGGGCTTCTGTGAATTTTTCTTTATTGCCCATGACCTGTCCGTGACTTTTACTGAAAATATCCATAACAAAATCTTAGTCTTTCTTATAAACACTGTTAGGCGATCCTCACGTCAGGGCTGAGACATGCTGGCAGAGCAGCCAGGGAAAAGCCTGCGTTGTTTGCTTATGCTGCACCTATTTTCTGGATAAACGCGGGACACGGGTCTCCAAAATTCTTAATCCAGTGCCTTTAAGGAATGCGGAGTTCCCTTTAAAATGGTGCTTTGAATATAAAACCTGCTGTGGACATGCCGCATAGACACGTGCATTAATAATTAGAGGCTGACGTTCAGCACTGACCTAGTGCTGTTCCCATTTAAGTTGGGCCACTGCTGAACTCCTCTGAAATGTCCCCCCCAGAAATCTCCTTTGCTAAAGGGTGGTCGCTGGTCATCGCTTCTGGAATATGGTGCTGGGGGAGAAGTGACTTTTATGGAAAATGGCGAGGAACGGTTCCTGTATGCAGATGCTTTTCAGATCATTATGATAAAGAACAAGTGCCCTAAAGGGACACTGTCCAGCTGATTTCAGAGTCTGAGTTAAATGTAATTTCAGGTCTTATGTAGGAAAGGTAAGGGGCAATGTTGTTAAAGCTTATGGCACAATAATCTCTTTCTCACTGAATAGACTCTGCAATTTCCAAACCTGGTGTTTTGTCACATATCGAACAAGGAGTAGAGTCACGGGTCAGAGGGCAGCAGGACTCGGATGAGGAGAGAGAAATCCTTGCTGACCCCAGTGCAGGTGAGTAGCAGATTAACGCAATACTGAGTAAATGTATTAATTGTAGTGTCTGAGAAGTAGAATAATGATATGGTGCAGTGCACATCGGAGGGGCACTGGTTCTGGGCAGAATGCAGAGTTCTGCCAGAGATGGAGTAGAGAGAGAGAACAAGGGCAGGAGTATTCCCTTGCTGGGTTGCTACAGTGAGGGAAGAACAGAGAGACAGTAAGGGGAGAGGGAAAGCACAGTTGGGGTTAAAGACAATCTTAGATTCAAGGGAGCAAGGTTTGGACACGTAATTACTCAGTATCCAGATATAGGTCAGCCTGCAGAACAGTGACCCTCCAGGCTGTGGAGAGTCATGGGAACAGGGCACTGTAAGTGGTGGAATGACTCAGCAGGGAAAACAGTACAGCTGCAGTCAGCAAGGTATCTTCCTTGCAGGGTTAGTGCTTATAACAAGGAAAGATAATCAGCTAATATAAGCAGGGAAATGGAAATGCTGGGGGTTCAGCCCAATCTTTCCAAAGGCCCTCCTTCTCCCCTGCCTCCCAAGCAGCCGCTCTTATAGCCCTTCTTTCTATCTATTTGCCTCTCCTCACTGTAGCATCTAAGCACCTCACAGTCACTGATGGATTTGTCTTCAGAGTATCTCTTTGAGGTAAGGTGTGCTAGTCCATGTTTTATAGATCAGGAAACTGAGGCACAGGATAGATTAAGTGACTTGTCCAGGTTAACACAGGCAGTCTGGCTGACGGAGACATTGACCCCAAGTATCCTGAGTCCCAGTCCAGGGCCCTATCCATTAACCCATCCTTCCTAGCACGCCTCTCTGAGTGCACCTTTCCAGACTGAGGGGAAGCTAAGATGGGGTGAACATCCTGTTCACTGGGGACCAGGTGGTGTCTCTGCACCTTGTCCCATTAGGAGAGGTGAGGATTAGGGCAACCAGAATGAGCAACTGGAGGATCAGAGAGCGAGGGTGGAATGAGCTCACTGCGTGGCCAAGAGGCTGGATATGGAGCTGCATAGAAAGGTGATGGAGGGTTGGGGTGAGATGGTCTTGGAGAAAGAGTTTATACTGGCTATCGGATTCTGGGCCCCCTGAAGCTTGCAGCGTTGGGATTTAGGAAGATCATTAACCCCGGGAATGTTTGAGGTGACTGAGGCACTACTAAAGACTTCTGCAGTAGTGGTTTGAGGTCAGGGCAAATCGCCTTCTGCAGGAAAATGCAAAAGTGGCAAATCAGCCCTAAAATTGTGGTGTCTGCAGTTCCACAACTCTTTCCGTGATGTGAATGCACTGTGAATCAGAAAAGGATTATTGCTAATGGTTTCTTATATCCCAACTCAGTGGAATGAATCATATCTGGGTTCTCTCTTTATTGCAGCAGGTATAAGGGTTGTGATCAAAACAGAGGAGATTCATCCTGAGGACTGCCCTGAAAACCTGGAGCTGCACAGAATGTTGGAACGATCAGAAGGAAGTTTCCAGAATCCAGACCAGGAAGCAACCCATGGTAGTCCATATGGCTCAGTAACACCTCCGAGAAACCCCTCAGGGAACTGTCTGGACGAGTCCACCGAATATAAAACAGATTTCAGTGAAATCAGAAGAGTCATTGTTCAGCAGGGTAACTGCACAGGTGAGAGGCTGTATGTGCTGAATGTGAGAAAAGCTTTAGGCCAAGGAGAAGCCTTGTATTACATCAGAGGAGCAGAGCAAAAGCAGGACTGTATGAATGTACAAAGTGAGGAAAAGCTCCAGAGTACAGCAGTGACGTACAGTGCAGCAGAGAATCCATACGGGAGGGAAGCCCAGAGTCTGCCTGGGGGGAGGAGAGAAACTTTTAAGCAAAAGAACAGTCTTAAATCCCACCAGAAACCCATGCAGGAGGAAAACCTGTGGAAGTAGTGACCATAAGAGCAGCGGAAGTCACACATGAAGTCAGGGGACTCCAGAGTAAGACACACCAGACACATATAGTAAATGTCAGAAACGTCTCTCTGAAGACCAGTCCTACTGCACAGCAGAGACTTCATTCATTAGGCTGTAACAGGTGACTAGCATGTTCCTGGTGGGGTGAAGGCTTCAGCCACATTTTGTGTCCTATTAGACATCAGAGACTCGAGAGTGAGACACCTTGCCAATGCATTGAGTATGAGAGGAACTCTGTTATATTGCAAAATCTTGTAAAATGCCAGTGAGCCCACACTACAGATACTCACTACATGGAATGGAGGAAAGCATTAGCCAACCATATCCGCTTCTCCATCACCAGCTAGTCTGCTCAGAAACTGGATCGAAACACTGAAGAAACTAAGTGCTTCAGAGATAAACTCGTCTATCCCCAAACAATGCTTTTCCTGAGGATTTACCACACCCTAGCAGCCCCCTCTGGGTAGAAGAAAACTGCTGTATAAATACTATGAGCTAAAATAGGATTAAGGTAGAATTGGAAGTGTGTTCGGATGACTGTTACGTAGGAACTAGAGTTAAGTCTTGTAACCTGTCAAAGGTCTTATTCCTAGAAGGCAAGAAATTGGGTATAAAGTTATTGGTGAGCTCTGCTAGGGGAGAGCAGACACCCGGACTATCTACCGGACCTATATGTATACCTTGGATGTTCTGTGCCATGTAGCATGACTGGGAACTAATCAAATACCACGCCCAGTGGAAAGCAGAGGCTACCTCATACTTACCCAGAGGGGCCTGATCACCATGCCAAGTTTTCCAGGGAGACCCAGAGTGATGATTAACTGGGTCCTGTGATTAGTGCAAATATTTTCCATTCTGCTAAGTCTGCCTTGCTAATGTGGCCAAAAAGGAAAAGCCAGCCTCGTCTTAGTTCTGTGTGGTCAGAGTGATTTCATCCCGTTTTGCCTAACACATCCTTTTCCTACAAGTGGGGAATGCAGAGGGAGAATCCTAAAACAAACCTAAAATGGATCAAATTGTTTTAGCCAAATTAACATTACTGGAGTGAGCTATCTCATCCAGGACTTTACTATCCAAAGTAAAACTTGGATGAAAGTCGTCGTGTTTCTCCCCCCCCCCGTCCCCCCCCGCGCCTTGTAGCTCAGTATTATGTGCTGCTTTATGGTATTTTGTGTTGCCAAGATCTCTCTGGCTTTTGTGAAGATCAGTAAACAACCCTCCCCCCCCCACACCCCCCCCCCTTTTTTTTTTTTTAAAGAAACCTTTTCTTGTTTCTCTCAGTAGCTGGCAGCCAACTATTTGTCTGGGTTATATGTGCATTCCTCTGTTTTCTTACCTATCCCCTACCGACACAAAGTGAATTGGAACAATTTTTGACCCTACTTTTAGTTAGCTTATTTCATAGATACGTTTAGCTCCATCCTAGGTGATCCTTGATGCACGTGATGATAATTTGCTGCTGTGGTGGTGTAGTGCTGTCCTTAGGAACTGAGCCGTGTCTCACTTACAAACCCTGACTCTCTAAAGTGTAAAAGCTAATAATAGCTTTGTTTATATACAAATGGCAAGACCGAGCCAGACTCCTGCTGCAGGACTTACGGCTGGCAAACAAGCACTCTTCTCAGGTTGGGGTCTGCACAGTGTCATTGAGGATGCTTCTGATCTTGCTGAGAATGATCTATACTCAGCCAATATTTTATTAACAAGGGGATACCACAAAATGGTGTCCCTGAACTGTATGCCAGGCCACATTTGTTTCAGGGCGAAGTGGTTGAGGGGATTGCTGAATAGATTACCAGATATACTCGTTCGTAAGCCAAATATTTTTGGTAAAAAAGTGACGCATCAAAGAGCGGGGGTCGGCTTATAAACGGGTTTTCAGCAAAATTTGATGATTTTAAACTCTATGAAATCATTAAATTGACTATCTAATACATTGTCGTTTTATTTACCTGGAGCATCTGCAGGCATGGAGCCCCTCAGTTCCCTTTGGCCGTGGTTTGCCGTTCCCAGCCAATGGGAGCTGCGGGAAGTGGCGCCATTGAGAACTGAGGGGCTCCGTGCCTGCGAACACTCCACGTAAACAAAACATCCCAACCCGCCAGCGGTTTACCCTGATGAGCTAGGAGCCAAAGTTTGCCAACCCCTGAAATATAGGGTCGGCTTATGAAAGGGTCATACAGTTTTTACCATTTTTACTTATCCATCCTGGGGTGGTCGGTTTATAAACAAACCGTCTTATGATCGAGTATATACGGTAAATTTGTTTTCCCATTTAAACAAATATACCTCCTCATACCCAAGTGGGGAGCTAGATAAGTTCATGGAGGATAGGTCCATCAATGGCTATTAGCCAGGATGGGCAGGGATGGTGTCCCTAGCGTCTCTTTGCCAGAAGCTGGGAATGAGCAACAAGGGATGGATCACTTGATGATTACCTGTTCTGTTCATTCCCTGTGGGGCACCTGGCATTGGCCACTGTCGGAAGACAGGATTCTGGGCTAGATGATTTAGTTGGGGATTGGTCCTGCTTTGAGCAGGGGGTTGGACTAGATGAGCTCCTGAGGTCCCTTCCAACCCTGATATTCTATGATTCTATGGGCCTTTGGTCTGACCCAGCATGTCACTTGTTCCTAAAAACTCTTCAGGCAGTTTCCATTGTGTATCAAGAATGTCTTAATCATAAGAGGCTTCCTTTATCCTAAGCAGATGAAATTAATGGTGTCTTGGTTCTCTTTTGAATTTTCCCAGATGACGGGATTGTGATCAAAACTGAGGAGGAGGATGATCCTGACACCCTGGAGCCATATGCCATGTTCTCAGGCAGAGCAGAGCAGCAGATTTTCCAGAATCATGAGCAGGGGACAACCTGTGAAGCTCAGTGCAGTTCCAAAATGCAACAGAGAAACCCAATCGGAAACAGGCCAGGGCAATCTACTCCCTGTGAAAGAGACTCCAGTGAAACGAAGACGGTCATTGTCCACCAGAGAAACCGCACCAGGGAAAGACCTTATATCTGTCCTGAGTGTGGGAAAAGCTTCATGCTGAAGATCAACTTTATAATCCACCAGAGGAACCATCTCAAAGAGGGGCCCTATGAATGTAATGAGTGCGACTTAAGCTTCAGGATCAAGCAGCAGTTTATCCTGCACCAACGCAGCCACACACGACGGGGAGTCGGCCCGGCCCGACGTGTGGAGAACTTCAGAGACAAGCACAGCCTCAAGCCAGAGCCGAGAACGCCACCGGCAGGGAAACCCTATAAATGCACTGAGTGTGAGAGCAGCTTCAGCCACAAGTCGAGCCTCAGCAAACACCAGATCACGCACGTGGGGGAGCGGCCGTACACATGCAGTGAGTGCAGGAAGAGCTTCCGGCTGCAGATCAGCCTGATAATGCACCAGAGGATCCACACTGGGAAGAGCGAGATGTCCTTCATATGCCCTCAGTGTGGGAAAAACTTTAGTCGTCCCTCCCATCTCCTCAGGCACCAGAGGACTCACACGGGGGAGCGGCCCTATAAATGCACCCAGTGCGAGAAAACCTTCAGTGAGAAGTCCAAGCTTACCAACCACTACCGCATCCACACGCGGGAGCGGCCGCATGCCTGCACGGAGTGCGGCAAAGGCTTTATCCGCAAGCACCACCTGCTGGAGCACCAGCGCATCCACACTGGGGAGCGACCCTACCACTGCACTGAGTGCGGCAAGAACTTCACTCAGAAGCACCACCTGCTGGAGCACCAGCGGGCTCACACCGGCGAGAGGCCCTACCCCTGCACCGAGTGCACGAAGTGCTTCCGATATAAACAGTCCCTTAAGTACCACTTGAGGACGCACACAGGGGAGTAGGCGCCAATGGGAGCTGCCTCCAACCTGGGCATTTGAGTCCGGAGTCTTTGTGAAAGGAAGCAGTGGTGCAACAGTGTGTAGGGACTGATAATTTGATGTAAAACAAATGAAGCAAATAACATGCAGCAAAATTAAAAAGAACAGAAAAAGCTAATTTAGGGTAAATATTCATCATAATGTACAGGATATTTTGCTGAAGTAGGACTAACTGCTTTTTAAATCTATTCCTTTTGATAATAAATGTGAAGTAACTTTTATTTGATACGCAAATTTAAGATTTCAGTTTTTTAAAATATATAATTTTGCACTGTACATCGTACCTTTTAATCTGGAAAATCCCAAAGTGGTTTACATGCCTTATACAGGGATTGTGTCACCTGCTGCCGAGATGCAGCTGCCCCAGGGTGGAACATGGCATCTCTTTAACAGTGCACAGGAATAGTACGTGCTCCAATCCCAGTCGAGATGATTAGTATATCCACACAGAAACTACAAAAAGGAATTTTGTATGGAGTATTTAGATATAAAATGATAAAGGATGGCTTGCCCTAACAGTGATTAATTATACAATATCGTGGAATCCCAGTCACGTTAAAATGGTCATGCCACCTGGAAGCCAGCCAGCCACCTACCTCTCTATTGTTCTGGGAAGATAGACAGTGGAAAGTGGAAATTTGTCTAGCTGACTGATGTAAAGACCCCTGCTCTTGTGATGAAAAGAATCTACTCAGTTATCCAGTCTGTCTCCCTGCCAACACATGATGTTCCCAAATGTGTTGGTCATTCTAATTTCAAAGGACCCAAGTGGTAAAGTTTCCACTGCATCCCTTGGCCAACTGTTCTCAGCTGCCCCATCTCAGCATTAGAAAGTTTGCAGATATACGTTAACTCTCTAATGGGCTTTATTAGAGCGTAAGTGGTCAGGGCCTTGGTGTTCTGTTTCACCTGAAAGATCACTGCCCTCCTGAACGCTGCACTGGGGCATTGGCTCAGTGCATGTTCATTCAGTAAGGTCTGGGAGGGGAGGGCGGGGCTGGGAGATCCTCGGAGGAGCCCTCTCAGCGCCAGTTTCAGCACAGTGTTCAGAGTGATGTGGAGCCAGGTGCTGGTTTCCCAGCACAGTATCCCTGTCGCGTGTGTCCTGCTGTGAATGGGAAAGACCAGCGCAGCACAGAGTGGGGTGGCTGTGTCGCAGGTGCTCTTCTGGGTGTGTTTGGCGTGGCTCTGAATCTCCTGCAGCCCAGGTGGAAATAGGAATAAAGCCTTGGGTTGGGTTTAGGAAACACCGGTTTCTAGATCTGGTTGTGTTTCCCAGGGATCCACTGAATGGTGAATATTCAGGTATTGAATTTCATGTTATTGTCACACTGGAGTCAGTGCAGAGTGAGGGACCAATAGCTCTTCATACTGGGCTATAAACAATCCAGCTTTGTGCTACTGGATTGCTCCTTCCTCCCAGTGCCTTTTTCTGAAATTCTTACAGCTCTGTGATTATTCCAGTTCTGTCATCTCATGCTTCTTGCAGTTCACGTGATTAGTGGCACCACATTTAATTTTATTGGCTTTGGTCACAGATTAAATCTAGAGAAATTTGAGCTGAAAAGTCGTATTAGTCTGTACAGTCCACTCCTGGGTGCCAACGTAGAATCCTCTCCTGTTGGACGAAATTCTCCCCTGTGCAGATGGCCAGCAACTGGGTGACTTAAGTGGGATTTAAGTGGTGCCAGTGCCTTATTCTGGCCTGACCACAGATAAATTGCACCCACTTGGACAATATGGCCAGTAACCATGGCGTTTATTTCTTTTTAAAGCTGTTAATGTGGTTTTCAGACGAAATTGTGTGCTACGTAAAAATAAGCATCTCATTAGAGGTATCAATGTATGTTCTGTTTATATAAAATGTAATGTATTAGCTAGCTATGCACTGACTCTAAAGTGCTTATGTGGCCCCAATTATCATAGTATCTAAGTACTTCTCAACCTGTAATGTGTTTATCCCGTCACACCCTGTAAGGAATTGAACTCAGGTCCTATATGTGCTAAGCAACAGCCCTAATCACTGGACTGGCCTTGCTTCGTGGGCCCTTACAACTTGATTTTGCAATAGAGCATTGTATTGGAAATTGCAGTGGTACCTCCCTCCCGCAAATTATAATACCACATATTTCCTCTGGCTGTTTTAATTGCGTGGCTCTAATGCTTGGAATTCTCTTCTTCCAGATAAAATACAAGCATTCTGGATTGAGAGAATTTAAAAAGTAACAAGATCCGCTACAAAGATATTGGGAACCAGTATAAACCCGGTCAGGGATATAGCAGTCAGGGACTGTCTCGGCATTTGAACTATGGACTCTGCTGAGTGTCCATACTGTTTGGCCATTGGCCTGTTCTGTGAGCTCTTCCCCTGTGCAGGGGGTGCTGCTCATGCCCAGAGCTGAGGAAGAATCGTCTCTGGGTTTTGCTTTAAATGGCTACCGGCTGGGTCCCAGGCTGTACTCTGTCTCTTCAGCATAGCCCATCGCCTAGCGAGGAGAAATGGGGACTGCCCAGCCCAGCATGGGAGAGGGAGTGGGGAAACACTAATGTCCACCCTTGTGCAGAGATGAGGGGGTGAGATCTGGAGTCCTCCTGCCCCACTGAGTTCCATCTGCATCTGGGATTGGGAAGGTGGATCCTGGCTGAACGTGGGCTCCAGCTCAGGTGAGCGATTTAACCTGGGCTCTGAAAGCAGAAAGCTGTATTGTCTCAGAGGCTGTAGCAAACACAGACTTGTGTGTTGTCCAGCTAGTAGAAAGGGACAGCGCTGGCCTGTGAGTATTGGCTGTACGTGCAACACAACTCCACTCACTGCTGGGGAAAGACAATTGTGTTGTACATTCCAGGCTGCTTCCAGGCTGCATACATATTCTGTTTTAATGTCACGCTTGGAAGGAGGTTTCCTTTTTCCAGGCTGGTAATGCTTTGAATTAGGCCAGCCAACCCAGACTTCAGGGGATGTCGTTGTTTCACTCTCTGTATTTAAGTTTAAATTAAACCCATAGCATCAAGTTCGGCTCTCATTTTCATCCAGGCACTGAATGCAGCCGTTAGAAGAATTTGGCCCTATTTTCTCAGTATGTTTTTAAATTAAAATTCCTTTCTCAATGTTAAAGATTTAAGAATGTTTCTCTTATTGTTATGACCCATGGGCTGTGGGTCCCTCTGAGATGAGTATTTGTCAGCTGAATTGGTTTATTCTCAAGTTGTAGGTGCATGAGTGAAGGAGTTTGTAGGCTTGTGCAGAAGCTGCTCTGCAAACCAATGTCAACTGAACAGACTGAACCAAATAACAGAAATCACCAGTGCAGACAAGACACCAAGCATCTTAAATAGGTTTTAGTTCTTAAATGAGCCTCTGATCTTGCAATCAGATCAGTGTGGGTGCAGGGGCACTGGTTTGTGTGCCTAGCATGTGTCTGTATAGTGCCTTGGTCAATGGAGTCCCATCTCAGCTGGGGCCTCTTGGTGCTGCTGTGATACATCACATGGTCTGCCCATGCGGATCTGATTGCAGGATGGGGGCCAGAGTCTGCCTTACAAACACAAGGTCCAAAAGGATCAGAGGCTAATCTGGGACTGCTCTGGAGACACAAAATATCTGAAAGCTGATGTAAAGATTTTAGGGGGCAGGGTATGAAACAGCCCTGCTTTGGTGTGTGATGTGCATGTCAAGTTTCAGCCCAAAGCAATTTAAGCTGTCAAGAGATTTAACTCCTCAATCAGCTTCATAATTAACACCTCAATAAACCATAAAGTATCTTCACTGGAATGTGACTCCGTCAGAACAAAGATCCAAGCTCAGGAAGCACCGAGGGGCCAATGGCAAGTGAGAGCTCTTGAGTTGTGTCTCGTAGCTGACTCTGCCAGATGAGAATATGACCTTGCATTCCTCTAATTTTCTGTCCTTGGAAACAGGTTCTGGGATGGGTTGTGGAGTCATGGCATCCAATGCATTTACAACCCCCTGCGGCCTCTGAATGAACTTCATTGCAAACTGCAGAGATTTCCCTATCAGATGAAGTGAGCTGTAGCTCACGAAAGCTCATGCTCAAATAAATTGGTTAGTCTCTAAGGTGCCACAAGTACTCCTTTTCTTCCTGTGGACAATAGTGGCTGCAATTCAAGCTAGGGAGAGGAAGGTGGATTCTCACGTCACGCGATTACTGAGTCAGGAGGGGAGAATGGGAACGGCTGAAAAGAAATTAATAGACTGTGAGAGGACAGTGATGGAGTTTGATAAGCAGCTGGGGAGTAAGTGGGCTGTGGTGGAAACTCTGATCCAGGAGTACAATCTATTGCAGAGAACGTGGAGAACCTGCTGAAGAACAAGAACTTCTGGATTCTGAGACTTCCCCAGGCACTAATGGTGAAGTTCTCAAGTTAACAATATCTCAGCTAGTAGTAGGAGCAAAGCCTGACTCTGAGTCAGACATTAAAGAGGAGTTTAGCATGGGCGGAAAGAATTTTTTGTGATTAACACACACAACTGAGAGTCATAAGATCTGGGTTCTATTTCTGCTTCTGCCAGAGACTTCCGGTGAAACCTTGTGCAAGTCATTTATGTTACCATAGTGCCTAGGAACCCCAGTCTAGGATCAGGCCCCATTGTGCTAGCTGCTGTACAGAGAAGTAACAAAGAAAACAGTCCCTGCCTTAGAGGGGTCGCAGTCTAGCTGAGGGACAGGATGCAGCAGGTGGGCGGAACAGACAGCTGGGGGGATGAATGGACGATAAAGCACAGTTTAGCCAAATCTAGGACAAAAGTGAGGATCACATTTTTAAAATCCGTCTCTTCTTAGGGATCCCTCCGTTCCCGGTTGCCCATGTTCAGACGCGTAGGGCTGGCCTGGCTGTTTCCGCCTCTGAGATTCTGGCTTCCGATATAGAATGTGAGATACCCAGGAACGGAGGGCACACTGAAGCTACTACTGATAACTTGGAGTTTTGCCTGTCTGGGTCTAAGATCCCTGTTTTAGTAGTGAGGGGAAATAGTACTGGCCTACCTCTCTGGAGTGTTGTGAGGATACATTCACTGAGCCTCGTGAGGCACTCCTATGAGCCCCAACACTGGATCATCTGGGCATTTCAAATATGTTTGAGTTTCAAGATACAGGGCTATTCAGCTAATACATTTTATTCAGCAATTCAATTGAACTGCTGTATTCAAGTTTAATGAAATGTTGAGTCTCTCAGTAATGAATTGAAGATGCAAAGGAATGTGAATTGCAAAACAGAAACATGGTGGCAGTAATTTGCACAACAATGATACTAGGGGAGTGTGAGGAATGTTTATATGAGGACTTTTATATTCTCCTACTCCTTTTCCTATTTAATAATAATGCAGTTGAATAAGGAAGTGTGGCATGTGAATGCTCATGATTTCAAGTCCTGGTGATGTTTGATGACATCTTGTTCTATTCCTCCTGGGAGACGTGGGATAATTCAGGAGCTTCACAAGAATGTGATGGCGAACTATGAATCTTTGATCCCTTTGGGTGAAGAGAATGTTCCACTCCCTTATTAGAAGCTTGGTGATCAGTGACGTTCCACTTCCAGCGTTTTTTCTCTACTTGCTGTGGGTTCTGGAGGGTCAAGGCTTAGAGGTGTCTGAAATCACCATTGTTCTGAATGCGCTGTTGGGAGCAGGACCTCCCTCCTATCAGACTTTTTACTTTTCTGCAGATTCCTAAGTAGCTTCTTTGCTTTGGATCACCCTTCACCTCCAGTTTCACAAGCAGATTGCTCAATAATCATTTATAATTCCTTCCAGCTAGCGTCTAAATGAATTGTATATTGTTCCATAAACAGATTCTACTATTTCTGACCCCTGTTAGTAGCCTACAGTGAGCAAGACGGGGGAGCCATGTGTCAAGGATCAGGGGGACTCTGAGGAGTGAGAGATCCCTGTACAGGTGAGTTACACAAAATACTGCAGTGAGAGGTTGGAGAAGAAAGGAAAACTCTGTAGGGAGAGGGCGTTGAGAGAAAGGTGAAGGGCTGGAAAGGAAAAAAGTAGCAAGCTCTCAGAAGTTCTCTTGCAAATTAGTTACTGAGAACAGAGGATGGAAAGAGCGACAGAGATTTTGGAAAAGGTGATAAGGTTCAGAGCAGATCTTAATCTAAAGGGAGTAGAGAACAGGAAGTGAGTCAGGGTCTTGGAGAGGCAAAGTGTTCCGTATAGATAAGGTACCATAGTGTCTGTACCATCACATTCAGTACAACCATGGGGAGGAGGTGCACAGGCTGGAGACGCACAATGAGTAGAGGGCAGTGTGGGTGGCTGTGCAGTTGCGGAGCTGGTGGAATGAGAGTGAGGAGAGCTTTGCAATGAGGAGGACAATCTTGAATTAATGTCAGAGATTGTAGTAGGAAGCCATTGAACATGACAAAGGATTAGACTGATACAGTATCTAATATCAGCCATGTCACAACCTAGCCTTCATTCTAATGGAAACAATATTGTGCCTGAAAATCATTGTGTTTGCACTGTTCTGTCTGCAATGAATTGTGGTGCAAATATGAGTAGTTAGGCATGGCACTATCTGATCTGTTTGTGGCTAGACCTCTGACTACTTTGATTTAGAGAGAAATCTATAAAACTCTGGCCCATGGTCATATTTCACAATCACAGCTAATATAAGAGACTAGCTCCAGAATTCAGGACCTCCCACAGATCAGAGTGGAGGGATTTTGGAAGATCATGAAACAGGGAAGTGCAGTATTATAAACCAGGTGTGACTAGGAGATAAGTAAAGACTTTATCACTCTGTTGTAAGATTTGGGAAGGAATTTGGTAACATTGCATTGGTTGCTGTGTGATAGCAGGATCTATGATGCTCCTCATTTACGCTTTTTAATTTCAAAACCTTTTGTTCATGTTAATCCTCACAAGATTCTCTGAACTGTTTCATTTTACAGATTGGGAAACTTAGGCAGGCTGGTTAAGTAATTTAGTCATGGCAACAGAAGGCGGAGGTATCTGAGCAGCAGTTAGAATTCAGTCATCCTTTGTAGGTCACACAGCTCATTTAAAAAGGAAAGGCTCGTGTCATGATCCAGTCAGTGTGGGATGCAAATCCAGACCAGTGAGAGGTTGCATCACTGCCTGCCGTATAACCTTGGGCGCCTCACAATGCTTTGCTGCTGTAGCTCCCAACCTGGGCCACTCCCAATCAGCCTACCAGCATGCAGGTCACATCCTGAGTGTCTGTGTGGTGGACAGTCCTGGTTCAGCAGCCCTGACCCCAGCAGTATAGTACAGCCTCATTCAGACTTCCATCCGCCTGGGTTACTACTTGCACCCTGAGACACTCCCAGTTCCACATTTTCCCAAAACCATGAGCTCTGCAATGTCCTGGACTGTTCCGAGAAATAATACAATTAATTTGTTCCTCTAAAGACACAAAAACACATCACAGTTTATTAGCTTAACTGCAGTGAATATACCCTTCCCTTCAAACACATCACTGAATTGGTTTATAGTAAAATAAAACATACTGATTAATAACAGGGCATAGGTTAGATGATGCTAAGTAAAAGGCAAAAAAATTAGAAAGGGTTATAAGCAAAAGTGAAAACACATCTAAAAGTCTAAAACTTAATTTAGCAAGATACAGACTTTGTTCAAGATACTCTCTCACCAGTCATTATTCTTCCCAGCCAGGGCTGACTTTCTCTCAGGACTTTTCACAAAAGCACAAGGGGCTGGTTTCCTTTGTCTTCCCAGGTGAAAGATCTTTGCCTAAGCAGGTTTCTCATCTAAATTCAGTTTCAGAGACTTCAGCTCCCCCGGTTGAAGGACCTGTCTTTCTAAGCTTGCAAGAGCTCTGGCCTCTTGTGTCTGTCTAGTGATGGATGCCTGAAATGGCTTATTATCTGTCCTTGCTTATATCTCCCGAAGATCAATAATCTTGCTTCAGGAGGCAGGAAGCCCTCCTGTGTACTCAGGCTGATCTGTCCACCAGGCGCTGAGCTCCTGTGAGCTTCCCATCCCCCTGTACGTAAATAGGGCTTCCATTGTTTTGATTCTACCATGCTTAATTTACACAAGAGACAGGAAAATAGCTGCCCTCCCTCTGCTGTCTGCGCGGGAACTATTCCTGCCTTTGTTGGACCACACACTTCAAAACACACAATAAATGAGTATTCATAACTCCTCCCATAGCATTAATACATTTTACAGTATAAATCACCAGCGTGTTACAGGCATTCATAAAAGACCTTCCATGACACACGACTATTGCATTCAATCAGTTGATTCAGTTGCTCATTATCTGAGTTTAGAAGCCTCCCCCGCCATCCCGGTCTTTATAGCTCAGATAAAGTTTCTCTTCCCAATTGAGGTGTAGCCAGGCTGTCTCTTTCCCCAATTTGTTCACCATTGTTTATCTGGTATGTAAATGCATCTCTTATTTAACTTATCCCTACTGAAAGCATTAAAAATAAATGAATAAAACATAGATGTTATGTCTTTCCCTAATTTTAAGAGGAAAACATGCTTCTTATGCAGTTAGTACATTTATAAATAAAGTCTGGTAAACAAGTGTGCAAAGCCTGAATGACACAAGAATAAAGGAGAAGTGTTAACATTCATTTTTAGAAAATTTTTTTATGGAGTTAGTACTTTGCTAAATGAAGCTCTTGCACAGTTATGTAATGACTTTATGACAGAGAAAGGAGAAGTGTTAATACAGCTATACATGTATAACCACATGCAATTTTCTGAGTTTTAGAGAAAAACAGGTTTAGGTTTAAGTCTAGGCTTCCTTGGTCCTGCCTCAGTGAAGGGGGCTGGACTGGATGTCCTCTCGAGGTTC
Organism: Chelonia mydas; assembly: GCF_015237465.2. Taxonomy (NCBI): domain Eukaryota; kingdom Metazoa; phylum Chordata; order Testudines; family Cheloniidae; genus Chelonia; species Chelonia mydas. The sequence goes on from NC_057850.1 coordinate 259,866,589, forward strand.
CTTTCCAGCCCTACATTTCTATGATTCTATAATTTTAATGAAGTTTTTTAATGCACTTCAAAATAAAATAATTAAATAATTTACAAAAACCTTAGTAATTACAGAAGACAGATTTAATGCATATATATTTACACTATTTTACAAAAAAATCTTTATATGCAGTTAGTGCAATTCTAAATAAAACTTTAATGTCAGAGCAATACAGAAATGTTAATACATCATATATAGAATTATGCATTTTTAGAGAAAATTTTTATGCATTTAGTGCATTCTTAAATAAGGTAATTAAATAATTGTACCTAGTCTTAAAGATGGTAATAAAGAAGTGGTGGTACATACATATATATGTATAATACATAGACAAATACATATGTATATGCACGAAATGTATACAGACAAATATTTTTATGCATTAAGTACATTTCTAAATACTCATTCAATAATTGTACAAAGCCTTAATGATAGAGGAATAAAGGAGTGTTATATAAAATTGTGCATTTCTAGAGGAAAATGTTTTTTATGCAGTTAGTACAATTCTAAATAAACAGTAAACAGCTGTACAAAGTCTTAATGAGAGAAGAATAAAGGAGAAGTGTTAAGATGCATTCTTAGAGAAAAATATTTTTTTCTGGAATTAGTATTTTTCTAAATAAAATCTATTAAATAATTGTAGAAAAGGTTACTAAGAAGAATAAAGCAGAAGTGTTACTTAATACATATATATATATAAAATGCATTTTGAGAGGAAAATATTTGTATATGCAGTTAGTACGTTTCCAAAGAAAGTCATTAAACAATCGTGTAAAGGCTTAATGACAGAGAAAGGAGACCTTAAGACACATACATGCATTTTTCTCATTTTTAGAAAAAAATATCTTTATATGCATTTAGCGCAGTTCTAAATAAAGCCTTAAAGTCAGAGGAGTAAAGAAGTATTAGTACTGACATATAATCATGTATTTTTAGAGGAAAAGCTTTCATATGCTGTTAGTAGTGTTCCTAATACAGTTCATTAAACAACTACACAAAGGTTGCAAAGTCTTAATGACAAAGAGAAAATATAACTTCTCTCTCTCTCTCTCTGTGTGTGTGTGTGTGTGTGTGTGTGTGTGTGTAGTTATATTTTCTCTTTGTCATTAATTATTTATATAGAGAGATACTCATATATAACTAGAGAATTAATTATATCATACAGGATACAGTTGTTCTCCAGCCTCCCTTCAGAAATGACCAAGAAAGTTTTAAAATAACACAAAAAGGAAAAAGGACGAGAGAAGAGAAAAACTTCCCCCACCTCCAGACGGGCAAGAGACAAATGGCAGAAACCCCTGTTCTGGGACCTTGGGACAAAACACACTTCATTGGCTGAGCCTTTCAGCAGGTATCCTTTAACTATGGGACCTTTGCAAAATCACACCTCCTTGAATATTCAATTGCATCACATTTTCCTGAGCCAGTTTGTAGGTTTATTCTAGTCTCATGGCCTTCTATGGGATTATTCTCTGTATCATATTTATTAAAGTGTAATTAATCCAAACAAAATAAGTACGTATATACGCGTATCCAACTTTGTACAACACCTATGTAAATTTAAGGGTGGGGGATGAGAAGAGTGTCCATTTAATGCCTCTTGACAGGTCTTCTGTTCTGTGCCGCGTTACCCAGTTGATGGTAATGTTGAAGAGGATTGCAGACATGACACACCCCTGACATACTCCAGTTTTGACTTCAAAACTAATCTCACTGTGATCAGCTCTGCACATAAAGTTGAAATAGAAGCTTTTGATGACATTGATTATACGGAAAGGAATCCCTTGAAGACCTGGACTTCGCAGATGATGTCGCTCTCCTATCACATACCCAACACCATATACAAGAAAAAACAACTCGACTCAATACATTCAGCCAGCTAATTGGACTGAAAATCAACCGCAATAAGACCGATATCACGACCTTTAATATTGCCTCACCCTCACCAGTATGGATAGAGGATTATGTTCTCACCAATGTAGAAACATTCACATACTTGGGCAGCACCATGAGGCAGGACGGTGGAACAAAATCAATAAAACCAGGAACACCTTCAGGAGCTTAAATACAGTCTGGAAATCATCAAAATACAACACCAAAACCAAACTCAAGATTAATCAGAGCTGCGTAGTGTCAACACTACTTTTAGAGTGCAGAATGCTGGGGAATGAGAAAGTATAACATGTCCAAACTGTCTTCATTCCATACAACCTGCCTCAGAAAAATCCTTTGTACCTTTTGGCCCAGAACAATCTCAAACCAAGATCTATTGACACAGTGCAGCCAAGAGGATCTGAGCACCGTCATTGCCACGAGGCGTTGGAGATGGATCGGTCATGTGCTTCGGATGGAAGCTTGATTCCATCACCAGAGTAGCAATAAGATGGACACTTGAAGGAAGTGAAAATGAGGCTGCCCAAAAACAACCTTGTGAAGAAGAAAATGTGGCGAAGAGCTGTAGAAGCTGAGCTGAAAACCCTGGGGCACCACTAGGGAACCACTGAAAGACTCACCAGAAACAGACAGGAGTGGAGGAGCATCGTCACTGCCCTAAACACCAGAGGCGTAATGCGAACTTGATGATGATGTAAATGTAGCAATTAGCCATATTTGTTTTTTAATTGTGGCCAAGGAATAAACTTTCCTCTTTTTACACATTTCCTTTAGCAAATGTCTTTAAAAATTGCTAGAGAGACCACACTGGAATTACATGGCTAAACTTTATTCCAATTCCCCTTATTCCATTTATTCAAAGTAATGTATTTTTTCAAAAATATAAAAGTTTATTAGAACTTAGCACCTATTGGCTTAGATGGTATTAGAGGACTCTTAATTTTTAGTAAAGTTTTTGAAAGGCCCATAAACTTCTTATTCTTTTTTTAGCAAAAGATACAACATGCAAACACACACACAAAGTACCACTGATGCCCCCTCCCCGCCCTACTTCCAAAGACAAGTATACATTTAAGCCAACCTGTATACTATTTTATAAATGACTGTAAGCATATATTCAAACTAGTTTTATAATTAATTATAGGTAAGACCCACTCACACACATCTTCACACTTATTTTTCTGCATTATTTTATACAAAATACACACACAGCCTAACTTAAAAGAAATCTGATGGTGTAGAATTGTTTAATACACCCCAAGTAGGCAAAATGCAGACCTAGTTTAAACTATTTTATGTAAAAGTTTTACACTTTTTACCAGAGATAATAATACTGACCCCTCCCTGCACTTGCAAACACACATACATACGCACAGCACCAACAGCCGCCCCCCCTCTTCCTTCCCAGAGCAATTAAACATACATTCAAACCAAACTGTATATTATTTTATAAACTACCTGAAGCATAAATTCAAATGAGTTTTATTTTATAGACGTCTCTCTCTCATTCTCTCTCACGTGCGCGCGCAGACACACACACACACACACACACTTATTTTTCAGTATTATTTGATAGAAAACCCACACACAATCTAACTTCAAGGAACTCTATTGCTGTAAAATTGGTTAATACATCCCTGTATAAGACAAAATGCAAGTCCAATTTAAACTACTTACTGTATAAAGTAACATTGTAAATGTTTAATATAAAAAGAGTTGGTAACGCTTTTAACCTCTATTTTCCACAAACTATTCCCTTTTTGTTATGGTAACCCAGGAACTCTTTCAGAATTTAAGGTACAGAATGTACATTTAATTAACATTATTAACATGGATTTAATAAATAAAATAAAAACAGCAATGGAATATTAGGGAAACCTATATTTGGTATTTAAGAGGCAGTAGATACAAATGTTCTTAACATTCAATCTAAAATACTTTAGCAGTAACTATTTAGCACTATTAACTTATTAGACACATTTAGCAAAATACAAAAAAGAAATTAAAAATCATTGAACACTTAGACACACTAACCCAGACTTTTAAAGATAACACACAAAAACAGAGCTGGAGGATGAGAGTTGGTCTGGATTCTTAGGAGTGTTGCAGGGTCATTTTAGTAAATGTTGAAAATCTTTATTTTGTTAAACACTTTTATACCTGTTCTTTGTAGCTGCCATGCTTTAGCCTGGGGGAACCACGTGTCATACAAAAATTCTCCCCAGCCTCATGACACATTAGATTATGCCTTTGGTTTTTCCAGCTTTTCTAATCATTTTTCACAGGGGGCCAGAAATCACATTTACAAAGGCCTCAGGAGTTATGAGAGTACATCCTGGGGCAAAACTGCAAGACTGGTCATTTCTGCAGAATAACACCCCCCCTCCCCCGTACCGTAATAACCCAATTCCTTGTCTCTGCAGCCTGAGTGATATTTTATAGAATTACCTGAAAAGCAAAAAGACCTTTTGTTCATCCGTACCCCAAGACACACACTAGACCCTCAACGAAGAGCAGTGACTAGACATGAACCCTAAAGGAATGAGGAGGGAACAAAGCTACTGGCTGCACTGGTGCAAAACTTCAAGCTCAAACATATTTTTCCCACTGTTACAAAGCCCTGTATTGTAATCAAAACGCACCAATCTCTTTACTTCTGGAGCAATATTTTAGAGAGCTAGCTGCAGAACAATTGCTTTCCCCCCATTTTATTTGTCATCACATTGAAGTGGTCCCAAAGGATTCATTTCCCTGCCCTTTTGTAAAACTCTTCACTGCATAGCGCCTTTAAACCTGTAAGCTGTAGCACCCCCTCCTCCTACTCCCCCACCGCTCATAAATAAGACATTTTGATTTTGCCTTAACCAAAGAGGAAGAAATAAAAATTCCATTATATTTAAAAGATACTGTCCCACCTTTAAAATCTAGTGTTACCTTGTTTTGAAAGTTTTGTGTACACCCTATTGCCCAGCATACAAAAAACCCCCAACCAAATAAAAACTTCCCTACAGGCAGTTTACAAAGATGGGTATAGGCCTCTTAATAGGCTCATTGCTTGTAGAATGCACCCTCCTGAGGTATGCCAAATTTCAAAGCAATCCGACAAAGCATGTTGATTTTAGAGCACTTAGAAAGGTGTACCTTTAAACAAATGTCTTGTCACAACCTATAATACAAGGGATCTTGTGGCTGAGGAGCAGCTGTCCAGCCCTCCAAATAACAAGAGGGAAGGCAGTGTCTCAGTGAGATTCCAAGGACCTGGGTTCTACTCCTGCCTCAGCTACTGGCTTGGAGAGTTACTGTGGCCAAGTCACTTAATTGTTTGTGCCTCAGTTTCTCCTCCCCTTCTGCAAATTACTCTGTCCAGTACAGCTTTGTTGTTATTTAAACAGCACAAAGGTGTACTAGACACTTCACAGAAGGAATGTAGACAAGGCTTCTGCCCTGAAGAGTTTACAGTCTAATTTTAGATGTGATGCAATGACTCAGAATAACAAACAATGGGGTGTGGGATGCCCTTCCAACAAGTATGGCAACCGAAGGCAGCAGAGAGCTATGATGCTAGGTTGCTATTTATATGCTTCAAAAAAGCAGACTTTAACAAACTCCGAGAACTGGGAGGTAAGTTCTCGGGGGAAGAAAATCGAAGGGAAAAAAGAGTTCAGGAGAGCTGGCAGTTCCTCAAGGAGACAATATTAAAGGCAAACTGAAAACTATTCTGATGCAAAGGGAAGACAAGAAGAGTAGTAAAAGTAAGGAGCTCTTTAAGGACCTGAAAATCAAAAAGGAATCCTAGAAAAAGTGGAAACATGGTTAAATTGATAGGGAAGAGTACAAAACAGCACAGGTCTGCAGGGGCAAAATCAGAAAGGCAAAGGCACAAAATGAGTTACACCTGGCAAGGGACATAAAAGGCAATAAAAAGTGGTTCTTTAAATACATTGGGAGCAAGAGAAAGAGGAAGGAAAGTGTAGGTCCTCTACTTAGCAGGGAAGGAGAGCTAATAAATAACTGATGAAATCAAGAAAGTTGAGGCGCCTAATGGCTATTGTGCTTCAGTCTTCACTAAAAAGGCTAACGATGACCAGATTAAAAATTTTTAAAGCTAATGTTAAAAAAATGATATAATACATAGGTTGGGGAAAGAGAGTCTGTACATCTGGGTATAGCGCTTAGATTATCCACAAATACAAGGTTTGTTTTTAAAAGACACATGATACACAGAGTACATAATCAGCAATAACCCAAATTTATGTGAATAGATTTAACAATACAGTTTAGAAATTAGAATCTGAATACTCGGGTACATCACTCATGAAAAGTTGTACAGGGATTTGGTTGTGGAAAGCAAAATATATCGATGAGTGAGATTGTCCCTCCGTAAACACAATGAATATTAACAATCAGGGAGAAGGAATAGAAGCCAAAATAGGGAAAGAAAGGTTAACGAATATTTAGATAAGTTAGATGTATTCAAATCAGCAGGGCCTGATGAAATTCCTCCTAGGGTACTTAAGGAATTAGCTGAAGCAATCTTGGAACCATTAGCAATTATCTTTGAGAACTGGAGGATGGGAAAGATCCAAAAAACTGGAGAAGGGCAGACGCAGTATCTCTCTCTTTACAAAGGGGAACAAGGAGGACCCAGGGAATTATAGACCAGTCAGCCGAACTTCAGTACCTGAAAAGATACTGGAGCAAATGGTTAAACAATTAATTTAGAAGCATCCAGAAGACAATAGGGTTATAAGGAATAGTTAGCATAGCTTTGTCATGAACAAATCATGCCAAACCAACTTAATTTCCTTCTTTGACAGGGTAACTGATCTAGTGGAGGGGAGAAGCAGTGGATATGATATACCTTGATTTCCGTAAGGCTTTTGACACAGTCCTACATGACATTCTCATACGCAAACTAGGGAAATATGGTCTAGAATGACGAAATGACTATAAGGGTGTGTGTGTGCACAACTGGTTGAAATTCTGTACTCAAAGAGCACTTATCAATGGTTTTCTGTCATATTGGGAGGGTGTATCTAGTGGACTGGGTCCAGTACTATTCAATATTGTCATTACTTGGATAGTAGAATGGAGAGTATGCTTATAAAATTTGAGATGCCACCGAGCTGGGAAAGGATGCAAGCACCTTGGAGGGCAGGTTTAACATTCAAAATGACCTTGACAAATTGGAGAACTGGTCTGAATTCAACAAGATGAAATGCAATAAAGACAAGTGTAAAGTTCTACACTTAGGAAGGAAAAATCAAACGCACAACCACAAAATGGGGAATAACTGACTGGGCAGTAGTGCTGCCGAAAAAGATCTAGGGGTTATGGTGGATCACAAACTGAATATGACTCGTCAATGTGATGCTGCTGTAAAAAAGGCTAATATGATTCTGGGGTGTATTAACAGGAGTGTCATGTATCAGAAACAGGAGGTAATTGTCCTGCTCTACGCGGCACAGGGGAGGCCCCAGTAGGAGTACTGTGTCCAGTTCTGGGTGCAACAATTTAGGAAAGAGGTGGGCAAATTGGAAAGAGTGCAGAGGAAAGCAACCAAAATGATAAAAAGAAAAGGAGTACTTGTGGCACCTTAGAGACTAACCAATTTATTTGAGCATAAGCTTTCGTGAGCTACAGCTCACTTCATCGGATATGAAGTGAGCTGTAGCTCACGAAAGCTTATGCTCAAATAAATTGGTTAGTCTCTAAGGTGCCACAAGTACTCCTTTTCTTTTTGCGAATACAGACTAACACGGCTGCTACTCTGAAACCTGTCAAAATGATAAAAGGTTTAGAAAATCTGACCTATGAAGAAAGGGCATGTTTAGTCTTGAGAAAAGAAGACCGAGGGCAGACCTGGTAACTGTCGTCCATTACATTAAGGACTGTTAGATAAGAGGATGGGGATCAATTGTTCTCCCTGTCCACTGAAGGTAGGACAAGACGTAATGGGCTTAATCTTCAGCAAGGGAGATTTAGGGTAGGTTTTCAGGAAAAGCTTTCTAGGGATAAGGGTAGTTAAGCTGGGGAATAGGCTCACGAGGGAGTTTGTGGAGTCCCCATCATGGCACGCTTTTAGAAACAAGTTGGACAAACACCTGACAGGGATGGTCTAGGTCAGCAGTTCTCAAACTGTGGGTCAGGACTCCAATTTAATGGGGGTCACCAGGGCTGGTGTTTAGACATGCGGGGGGGGGGGCCCAGGACCAAAGCCCGCTTCCTGCTGCCTGGTGACCCTCCTGGGGTCGTGCAGTAATTTTGGTTGTCAGAAGGGGGTCGCGGCGCAATGAAGTTTGAGAGCGCCTGGTCTAGGTTTACTTGGTCCTGCCACAGTGCAGGGGGCTGGACTTGATGACTTCTGGGGGGGCCCTCCGGCCCCACACTTCTGTGATGCGATGCTGGTGAGGGGAAGCTCCCTGCAATGCTGCTGTGGCCGGCTGTTGCCCCCGGAGCCTCTGGGATGGGCCTGGCAGGGGGCAGAGGCACACGGGGGGTGGGGTGTGTGTGGGGGGAGTAATTCCCTGGGAAGGACCCCGGAAAGGGGGAGAGCAGGGACGGGGGGATCCCAGCTGTGCAGCCCCCTCCTCTGCCGCCAGCAGAAAGCCCAGCCCTGTTGCCCCCCTTCCCAAAAGGTGGGTGGGGGGGACGCGGGCAGGAGGGGGGGTCCCTGCAGAGGAGGGGGCGGGGGCTAAGGCCGGCTGGGAAAGGCGGGGGGCCCAGTCGCGGGTGGGGGGGATGAGGCCGAGGGGCGGGAGCCCGCCCCGGCCCAGGGGGACCAGCCGCGGGGCCTGGCGGCGGGAGGCGAGAGGCGGGTGAGCCGGGGCCGGGGGGGGTCCTGGGGCCGCAGTCTGGGAGACCCGCCCCGGCGCCGCGATCCCCCCGCCGCCAGGGGCCGCTGCCGCCCCGCTCCCCGCCGGCCCCGCCCCGCCCCGCCGCTCCCGGCCCCTCCCGGCAGCCAGGCCGCGGCTCCCTCCCTCCCTGCGGGCCGCGCTCGCTCTGCTCCGCCCGGCAGCGGGGCCGGCCCGTGGCGAGGCGGCGCCGGGACTCTGCCCAGCCCGCAGCGGGAGCGGGGCTCGGGCTTGGATCCGGATCCAGCCGCCCGGCTCGTTCCCTGCGGAGCAGCCTCGCCCGGTGCCCCCAGCCCGGCCAGCGGGAGCTCCCGGGGCCGCCCCCGGGCCGCGGTGAGGGGCGCGCCCGGGCCGGGACAAAGGGCCATGGCCGAGCGGGCCGCTGCCCAGGTAAGGGCCCGGGGGGGCAGGAAACCCCCTGTCCGGGGGCGGGAGGGGGTGGGTCTGTGTGGGGGTCTGGGGTGTGTGTGTGTGGGGGGGGGGGGTCTGGGGTGTGTGTGTGTGTGGGGGGGGTCTGGGGTGTGTGTGTGTGTGGGGGGGTCTGGGGGGTGCGTGTGTGTGTGGGGGGGGGTCTGGGGGGTGCGTGTGTGTGTGTGTGGGGGGGTCTGGGGGGTGCGTGTGTGTGTGTGTGGGGGGGTCTGGGGGGTGCGTGCGTGTGTGTGTGGGGGGTCTGGTCTGTGGGGGGGGTGTGGGTCGGTGGGGGGGATCTGGGGTGTGTGTGTGTGTGTGGGTGGGTCGGTGGGGGGGGTCTGGGTGTGTGTGTGGGTGTGTAGAGGGGGTGTGATGATTGTCATCGATACTGGCGCAGAGATAAATAGGGGGGTGCCACGGACCGGCCCAGGAAGCTAGAGAGGCTCCGGCTCAGCCCAGCGTGGGGGAATCAGCAAGTATAAAATCCTCCTGTCCTGGCCCTGCCGGAGTGTGGGGCTGGGGCCGGGGCCCTCAGCGGCTGTGCAGCAACCCCACAGCCCGGCTCCTGTTCAACTTTCACCTTCCTCGTCCCTGACCATGTCACTCTTCATCCGGACATGCTGCCTACGTTATTATTGTCACTAGATTTGTTGGGTTACATCAGGCCTTTTAAGAGTCATTTTTCATAGTTTCGTAGTTTTCCGGGTGGGTTTTCTTCATAGCTCAAAGTTCCCCCTTGGGGTTCATTTGAGATGGTTTTTGTTTTCAGCCCTGATCCTCTGTGGGTGCCTGTGCAGAGCCCCACAGCAGTAAGCGAGCATGGGTCTGACACACAGAGCCCCATTGAATTCATGTGGAGCATCACACAGGTACATGCAGATGCAGAATCGGGGCCGTGAACTATTATTGGTTGGGTGTTCTGTGCCAGGAGGTATTCAGCCATTGGTTTCCGTTAAGCATCTATAACTGCTTTTGAAATTACGTGTCAATTTAAAAGAAAAAAGCACAAGTCTGACATAAGTGGTTGGAAATTGTAGAGGAAAAATAAACCACCAGACAAATCTGGATCATGTAACTGAGAAATGGGAAAGAACAATAAAATCATCTTGTCCATTCCCATACCCAGGCCTTTGTTCAGTCTTGGCTTAAGTCTCCCAAGCAACAGCGCTCCCACCCCTTTTCCTGGGAGACTATTTCACAGATGAACAGACTGTTGTTTTCTGTGAATGCAATAAAGCCACTCCATATTAAGAGATACATTTTTTTGTGTTATATAGAATTTTAAAGAATTGTTTCCATGTGTACCAGAGAGGGATGCATAGCCCTCTGGGGGGGAGGTACAAACTAATGCCATGTAAATGCTGTTTGGTATTGTGATTACATTTTGATTCTCTGACTAAACCTCGCTTTTTGTTAATCTTATTAAACTCAATGCGTGCTAGATCGTGCATCCCTTACATGAGAAATCCTAACGCCTCATCCCATTGTCAGTGGGAGCAGTCACATGTGGAAGGGGTTTGTGTTTGTCAGGCAAAGAGAATTGAGTTGAACATGCACCAGGATTGTTTTTAAAAGTAAAACCACATCTCCGGCAAGGGGACAAGTAGTAAGAGTTGCTGAGCACCTGCTGCTCCCCTTGAAGCTCATGATTTGGCCTTAAATTTATTCTTGGTTCCTTTGAAGTATAAAACAGGCAACATTTGTGAGAATTTACAAGTGCTATTTTGACCCCCAAAATAATTCCATATTGTTCCACAAATTCAACAGAAACCTACTACAGAAGAATGGCTATCGTGGGTCAAGTATCAGAGGGGTAGCTGTGTTAGGCTGTATCCCCAAAAACAATGAGGAGTCTGGTGGCACCTTAAAGAATAACAGATTTATTTGGGCATAAGCTTTGCATCTGAAGAAGTGGGTTTTTTACCCATGAAAGCTTATGCCCAAATAAATCTGTTAGTCTTTAAGGTGCCACCGGACTCCTTGTTGTCATAGTGGGTCAGACCAATGAACGAACCTAGCCCAGTATCCTGTCTTCCAACAGTGGCACTGGTGCCAGATGCTTCAGAGGGAAAGAACGAACAGGTAATCATCTAGTGATCCATCTGCTGTTGTCTAGTCCCAGCTTTTGGCAGTCAGAGATGTAGGGACACCTAGAACATGGGGTTGTCTCCCTCACCATCTTGACTAAAAGCCATTGATGGCCCTATCCTTCATGAACTTATCTAACCCTTTTTTGAATCCAGTTCTACTTTTGACCTTCACAACATCCCCTGGCAGTGAGTTCCACAGGTTGACTGTGTGTTGTGTGAAGAAATACTTCCTTTTGTTTGTTTTAAACCTGCTGCCTGTTAATTCAATTGTATGGCGTCTGGTTTTTGTTTTACATGAAGGGGTCAGTAACACTTCTTTATTCACTTTCTCCACACCAGGCATGATTTTATTGACATCTATCATATCCCCCCTTCGTCGTCTTGTTTCTAAACTGAACAGCCCCAGTCTTTTTAATCTCTCCTCATATGGAAGCTTTTCCATACCCCTGTTCGTTTTTGTTTCCCTTCTCTATACCTTTTACAATTCCAATATATCTTTTTTGAGATGGAGTGACCAGAACTGCATGCTGTATTCAGGATGTGGGTGTAATGGAGTTATATAATGGCATTATGATATTTTCTGTTTTATTGTCTATCCCTTTCCTAATGGTTCCTAACGTTCTGTTTGCTTTTTTGGCTGACACTGCACTTTGAGCAGATGTTTCTGAGAACTATCCACAGTGCTCCAAGATCTCTCTCTTGAGTGATTTCAGCTAATTTAGACCCCATCATTTTATATGTAGAGTTGGGATTATGTTTTCCAATGTGCATTACTTTGCATTTATCAACCTTGAATTTCATCTGCCATTTTGTTGCCCAGTCACCCAGTTTTGTGAGATCCCTTTGTAACTCTTCACAGACAGCTTTGGACTTCACTCTCTTGAGTAGTTTTGTATTATCTGCAAACTTTGCGACCTCACTGTTTACCCCTTTTTCCAAATCATTAATGAATATGTTGAACAACCCTGGTCCCAGTACAGATCTTGGGGGACCCTGCTATTTACTTTTATTCACTGTGAAAACTGACCATTTATTCCTACCCTTTGTTTCCTATCTTTTAACCTGTTACTGATCCATGAGAGGACCTACCCTCTAATCCCATGACTGCCTATTTTGCATAAGAACTTTTGGTGAGTGACCTCCTCAAAGGCTTTCTGAAATTCCAAGTACACTATATCCAGTAGAAAGAAAAGGAGTACTTGTGGCACCTTAGAGACTAACAAATTTATTAGAGCATAAGCTTTCGTGAGCTACAGGTCACTGCATGGGATGCAAACAGTGGAAAATATAGTGGGGAGATTTTATATGCACAGAGAACATGAAACAATGGGTGTTACCATACAGACTGTAACAAGAGTGATCAGGAAAGGTGAGCTATTACCAGCAGGAGGGCGGGGGGGGGGAGGGGAGACGGGGACGACCTTTTGTAGTGATAATCAAGGTGGGCCATTTCCAGCACTTTACAAGAACAGTAGGAGGGGAAATAAACAAGGGGAAATCGTTTTACTTTGTGTAATGACCCATCCACTCCCGTAATCAAGTGACCAAAGAGATTACTGGACCTAAAAGTGGCAATTCTTCAACAAAAAAACTTCAAAAACAGACTCCAGCGAGAGACTGCTGAATGGGAATTAATTTGCAAACTGGATACAATTAACTTAGGCTTGAATAAAGACTCGGAGTGGGTGGGTCATTACACAAAGTAAAACTATTTTCCCTTGTTTATTTCCCCTCCTACAGTTCTTGTAAAGTGCTGGAAATGGCCCACCTTGATTATCACTACAAAAGGTTTCAGAGTAACAGCCGTGTTAGTCTGTAGTCGCAAAAAGAAAAGGAGTACTTGTGGCACCTTAGAGACTAACCAATTTATTTGAGCATAAGCTTTCGTGAGCTACAGCTCACTTCATCGGATGCATACTGTGGAAAGTGTAGAAGATCTTTTTATATACGCACAAAGCATGAAGAAATACCTCGTCCCACCCCACTCTCCTGCTGGTAATAGCAGTCGGAGAACACTTCAATCTCTCTGGTCACGCGATTACAGACATGAAAGTTGCTGTATTACAACAAAAAAACTTCAAATCCAGACTCCAGCGAGAAACTGTTGAATTGGAATTCATTTGCAAATTGGATAGAATTAACTTAGGCTTGAATAGAGACTGGGAGTGGCTAAGTAATTATGCAAGGTAACCTATTTCCCCTTGTTTCCCCCCCCCCCCCCCCCCGACGTTCTTGTTAAACCCTGGATTTGTGCTGGAAATGGCCCACCTTGATTATCGTACACATTGTAAGGAGAGTGGTCACTTTAGATAAGCTATTACCAGCAGGAGAGTGGGGTGGGAGGAGGTATTTTTTCATGCTTTGTGTGTATATAAAAAGATCTTCTACACTTTCCACAGTATGCATCCGATGAGGTGAGCTGTAGCTCACGGAAGCTTATGCTCAAATAAATTGGTTAGTCTCTAAGGTGCCACAAGTACTCCTTTTCTTTTCACTACAAAAGGTTCCCCCTCCCCTGCCCCCACTCTCCTGCTGGTAATAGCTCACCTTTCCTGATCAGTCTTGTTACAGTGTGTATGGTAACACCCATTGTTTCATGTTCTCGGTGTATATAAAATCTCCTCACTGTATTTTCCACTGTATGCATCCAGTGAAGTGAGCTGTAGCTCACGAAAGCTTATGCTCTAATAAATTTGTTAGTCTTAGTCTCTAAGGTGCCACAAGTCCTCCTTTTCTTTTTGCGGATACAGACTAACGCGGCTGCTACTCTGAAATATATCCAGTAGATCACCCTTGTCCACATGTCTGTTGACCCCCCTCAAAGAATTCTAATAGATTGGTGAGTCATGATTTCCTCTTACAAAAGCTGTGTTGACTCTTCCCCAACAATTCACACTATAGTTTCAACCAGTCTGCCTGATACTGAAGTTAGGCTTATTGGTCTGTAATTGCCAGGATCGCCACTGGAGCCTTTTAAAAAATTGGCATCACATTAGCTATCCTCCAGTCATCTGGTGACAGAAGCTGATTTAAGCAATAGGTTACATATCACAGTTAATAATTCTGTAATTTCATATTTGATGTCCTTCAAAACTCTCAGGTGAATACCATCTGGTCCTGGTGACTTATTACTGTTTAACTTATCAGTTTTGTTCCAGAATCTCCTCTAATGGCAGCTCAGATCTGTCACCTCAAAAGAGTGGCTCAGGTGTGGGAATCTCCCTCACATCCTCTGCAGTGAAGACTGATGCAAAGAATTCATTTAGCCTCTCTGCAACAGCCTTGTTTTCCTTGAGTGCTCCTCCTCAATCGTTTAGTTGGCCCCACTGATTGTTTGGCAGGCTTCCTGCTTCTGATGTACTTTTAAAAAAAAGAAAAAAAAGAGCTTATGAGTGAACATTCCTTTAAGGGAAAAGACTTATGGGGCAATAGAATTAAACACATGCTCATAGCTAATACTGTGCTATGTCTGTATACCGTACAAATGTTTGTGAAAAGCAGGCTGAATTTACTTTAATTTTGTTTTCTTACCAAAAGAAATTGAGCAGAACAGTAATTTTCTAGGATGGCTATAGATTTCTCCCATTTTTTAGGACACCTATTAAAATTAGTTTGGGGGTATGTGATGTTAGGGCATGTCTAAACTACAAAGTTTAGCCAGGTTACGTTGACCTATGTAAGTGTACATGCTATAGTTTTCCTCCCGTGGCTGTAACTCGCTCGCTACTCCGACCTAGTAAATCCACCTGAATGAGAGGCATAAGGTTTAGGTCGACGTAGTTTGGGGGACGCAATGTCTGTATAGACACTGCCTTACTTGCATCGCCTGTTGGCTGTCAGGGTGGCTGACCGCTGGAGCTGTGAAATTGACAAGAATGGCATTTTCACTGCTGGTATAGTCCCTGTTTTGAAATTGAGCTGGAGGGGGTCAGGGGGAAGTTTTTTTTTCCAGCTGTGAGCCCCAGAAGTGCTGACAGCTGGAGCCTCACTGTCCTGCACTGAGAGACCGGGCTGTGGGCTCCTCACAGAACTCCCAGCTGTAACCCAGGCTCTCTGATCCCGCTACGCACAGAGCTCCCAGCTGGAGCCTGGCTGCCGCCTGGGGTCTCGGCTCCCCACTCTGCATGGAGCTCCCGCTGCTGAGAGCCTGGTGACAGCTGGGCTCCGGCTGAGAGCCCGGGCTCTCAGCCCCCGAGACTGTGCCCCTCTTAAGTCAGTGCAAGCGCTCCTGGTGAGGACGTGCACCACTGACCGAAGGAGGGTAGCGAGGACATGAAAAATGGCAGTAATTATTGCGGTAGCTGTAAGTCTAAGGGCTCGTTTTCACTACGGGGGTAAGTCGACCTAAGTTACGCTATACCAGCTATGCGAATAACGTAGCTGGAGTCGACGTAGCTTAGGTCAGCTTACCCTGGTGTCTTCACTGTGCTGTGTCGACGGGAGACGTTCTCCAGTCAACTTCCTTTACTCTTCTCAGAGAGCTGGAGTACCTCGGTTGACCGAAGAGCGCTCTGCCATTGATTTAGCAGGTCTTCACTCGACCCGCTAAATTGATCTCTGAACGTTGATCTCCCTGGTAGTGGAGACCAGCCGTAACTTAGGTCAACTTAATTGTGTAGTGTAGACATGGCCTGGAAAAGGGGTTAAGTTCCAGTGCTCAGTATTGTCACTAACACCAAGCATCGTCCTTCAAACAGGAGGATAATTTCTTCTTTCATTTATCCTGGTGGAAATCCAGAGTAACTCCATTGACTTCTGTGGAGTTACTCTACTTTCATATTGGTGTAACTGAGAGCAGAATTTATCTGCTAACTGCAGTGCTTACTCTGCATTTTGTCTCCAAATTACTGCAGTGGTTGAATAGCCTGAAAAGTGCTTTGAGGTCTGATTCTTCCGATGAAAGACACTGCGGATATGTCAGAATTTAATACTGGGGGTTTCTTTTTTCAATATGAATACACACACAAATAACTCTCCCTTTCACTGGTGTGACGTTAGGCCTGAGTTATGAGACAGTATCAGTGGTAACATTTTGTAGTTGCATGTTGACTCTTGCATCTAGTTGCATGTTGACAGAGAAAGAGTTGCTGGATATGTGCGTTAGGTGCATTACAAACCAACATAAACTGAATATCTTGAAATATAAAGCGCAAGTCACCAGCATAGGAAGAATACTGTGTCTGAGAAATGGGTTAGGAAAAGAAGCAGGTACCAAGGCAAAGGAGGGGGGGAAAAAAGAGTGCCTGAAACTACTTAAGAGTCATTTTGGAAGTGAAAATTGTGCAAAGCTGATTAAAAAACCCTGATCCTCGTTAACACGTGAGGTCCCTTTATGCTTCCCTAGTGGTGTAACGGGACATTACTGAAAACGAGGATCAGGTCCAAATGTTAGTAAAACATGGTGATTGTCTGTGCAATGCAGCTATCAAGCTTCAGCCCAATGCAGTCTAACTGTCAGTTATAAAACTAGCAAATTAGTTGGATAATAGTGTTAACATGCTTTTTATGGTCACATCTGGAGTGTGACCCTATAAAAATAAACATCCATCCATGGAAAGTGCTGAGCAGCCTGTGGTGAGCAGTTCTTGCACTTTCTCTTTGTAGCTGGGTGTGACAGATGGTGATGGGACCCCAACTTCATCTGTTTCTCTTCTTGTGGACAGGATCAGGAGTGGGACATGGAGCCCCAGCAATGGTCACCTTTCCAACCTTCTGCTGTTCCTCAACAAACTTCTGCTAAAGAGACAAAGCCAAACTCTGTAGAGATTTCGCTTTGGACTGTTCTAGCTGCAATTCAAGCGGTGGAAAAGAAGGTTGATTCTCATGCCGCGCGGTTACTGAACCTGGAGCGTAGAACAGTGACAACAGAAAAGAAATATTTTGACTGTGAGAAAACAGTAGTGGATTTTGGTAATCAAATGGAGAGTAAGTGGGCCGCGCTGGGAACTCTGATCCAGGAGTATGGGCTGCTGCAAAGGAGGCTGGAGAACATGGAGAACCTGCTGAAGAACAGGAACTTCTGGATCCTGAGGCTCCCCCCAGGCACTAAGGGGGAAGTTCCCAAGGTAATGATGTAGCTAATAATATTCAAGAACTGTAGTAAAACAGGTTTCATTATATCTCTGATTACTACCACTCTGACTCTAACATTCCCAAACGCCTTTATGCCTGAAATTTTGTATGTGTCCCCCCTATTGGCAGCAGAGGGGTTTTCTGGGACAGTCTGGTGTTAAATGGGCCCATTGTTTTTGAGAGAGGAACGTTTTCAAAAGATTTCACTCTTCAAAGAGTCTTTATTTTTGTAAGTGGATCTCTCTGCACCAAGTTGTGTGAAACTCCGTATCTATTCGTTTTCCTCTGTGAGATCTAGTGCAATATGTTATATAATGTTAGAAACTAGAGTGAATCTGAAAGCACCATGTTGTGTCCGTGGACTTTATAATCTTTTTGATCGTGCCACATTTATAGACGCTACAGCAGTAGCCAGTGGAATTTTGTAAATACAACAAACCAAATACATTTGAGGTAAGTTGGTTAGAGCTCTGCAAGTGTGGCCGGAGCAATCTGTGCAGTCGATAGGCCAGACAGTTTGCTTCAAGGAATTTGGAAGCTTTATTCAATTTATAAATTGTTCTTGAGGTTTGTGCTCATTCGCAGTTGTCAGCCTTTCTCCACTTCTCATTAAATATTGAATAGGACTCTGCAGGGGTAACTCCGATTGCTGCCTTTTCATTACTCTGTACAAAATCTTGACTGATGTGAAGTGTCATAAATAAAACTGAATTCATCGGGTGAATGAATATCGTATTGTATCTGATCACAGGGGAGCAGATGCACAAACCATTACTCACTCTGAGCAGTATCTTCATCCACCAGTAGTCCCGCTGAAGTCACTGGAGCTACTCTTGCCTGCATGGGGAAGTTACTGCAAAATAGCTGTGGTGTGTATTTATTTGGCGTGTGCAATCTAGTCAAGCCAAGCCACAGTGTCCTTATCGATGTTCAAGGCACAAAAACCACCAGGAAGTTGAGTCATTTTGCTGTCCTCAACAGTGTGTGTCATGGTTTGTGGCTGCCCACATCAACCTAGTGGACTGTCTCTAAAACGCCACCGAAATTCCGCTGCAGCACAAATTCTCTGCCCAGTACGAAACTGGTTCAGAAGGCTCCGTTGCCTTCGTGGTCAGTCCAACCCGGGGTGATGTTGAGTGGGGTCCGAGACAAGATAATCATTTGTCACTTTCTCTGCGGATCATGAAGCTCACCATGCGTCCTCTACCATAAATCCCGCACCTGGTAAACTTATCCACAAAGGGCGCCATGAGGGCAGATGACTGTGTGGTGGATTAAACAAGGCTTTAATTAACGGTATATGTGGCATATCCCATAATTTCATCACGAGCTTTGCTACGCTTTCCTCTCTGTGAACACTGGGTGGAGCAATATTGCAGAGAGCCAGTAACCATGGTAGAGGAGTAGATTTAAGTCTGCATGAAATAAAACGCATGGCAGAATTATGTTGTACGTCGATCATCTTTGTGTGAGATGAGCGAGCCCAGCCTGGAGCACGGCACTCCACTGCTGAGTAACAGAGTGCCAAGGCTGAAGTGTGTAACGTTTGGGCGTTGGCGCCCCATGTCGTCCCGGCCAGGTTGTTGCGTGTTTTGACCTTAGTTGCTGTCTCTGTAAGATGGTCATGAAATGTGAGAGTTCCCTCCAACGTGACGCCTGGAAGGACCCGGGTGTGAATCATGTTCTGTTCGCTGACCACTGAGAACTACGTTCAGCTCTCTGCCCAGTTGTGCATGATGTAAGTGGAAGGCGCTCGCCACAGTCTTTCTTCCACTTGTTATCAGGCGCCTCGGACTACGATACTCGGCCATACGGTGTGTATAAGAAGCACAGTACCCCATGTGGATGCTCTTCCTCAGCACCTCCAAAATGGATTAACCTACACTACACGAAGGCACTCTTAGTGTGGAATAGCTGTTCTGCACTAGCTCTTCTGGGCTTCTTCCCCATGTAGACGAGCTCTAAGATACTGCTCAATGGGAATGAAGGTACCAGTGCTTTGGCATTCACAATGGGCTTCCCAATAGGTAGCACAAATGGTGCTATTCTAGAGAGCAGAGTTGTTCCCCTCCCTTTTGTTCCTCTCCTCATATGTTTCCTTATGTTTGTGTCTGAATTCTAGGCATTCGGAGGGGAAGCATTGTGGGTTTCTGTACAGTACCTGGAACTCTTACGGAAGCTGTAAAAATAAATTATAATAATGAGAAATGTTCTTGTGTGTCTTCGTCCCGTTCTCTCTCTCTCCCCCCCCCCCCCCCCCCCCCCCCCCCGGTCTCTTAAAGGCTAAAGAAGATGTAAGTGGCAGTTGACTTTAAGGCACTGGGGTGCTGAACCTGTAACCTCTGTCATTACAGGTCCCATTGGCATTTGAAAATGATGCCGTTTACTTCTCTGAGCAAGAATGGCAGAACTTAGAGGAATGGCAGAAAGAGCTCTACAAGAACGTGATGAAGGGGAACTATGAATCTCTGATCTCGCTGGGTAAATATTGGTTCTCACTCGTTTAGTAGATGTTCTGCGATCTCAGATATTCATGGTTCAGCTCCAGCGCTGGGCTAATGGATTTGCACTTGACATAGAATCTTTGGGTGGGTCAACACGTTTTTCACTGTTGTTGATGCCAGTCTAGAATGAAAGGTATGCAGGGGTGACCTGGTCCCTCCATCTCCAGTGCCTTCTGGCTGTGGATAATGGTTGCAGTTACTTGGAAGTACGCATCCCGAAACCTGCTATGGCCCATGTGTGGTGCTGATGTAAAATCTCCTACAGAACAGGGTAACAGAGGAAGAGCACACAGGCAGAGAATTGTTTGGTGGGAAATGCACAGAGGCATCATTGTCGCTAGAGGGAGGCATGTGCTGGTGGTGTAGTACACAAGCACCGTTGACTGTGGAGGCCTGTCGCTGAACTGTGTGTTGGAGACACCTGGGCTGCTGGAAACCTCACAAGGGCTGATGGGCACAGGCTGGATTCAAGGCAGTGGACAGGAGAGACAAGGGGGCCAGGTGGAGAAAAACTGAACAAAGGGGAGGGATCGATGGACAATCGGCTTGTGGTGGGATCTGGTGCTTGTAATCCACCCTTTAGGTCTAATGTAGGAAACTAATAAACCACGTGGGTTCTCATTCTGGTCTCAGGAACTGTGGATACAAAATAACCATCGCTTGCCCCAGGGGTGGCCAGCCTGGGGCTCCGGAGCCACGTGCAGCTCTTCAGAAGTTAATATGCGGCTCCTTGTCTAGACACCGGCTCTGGGGCTGAAGCTACAGGTGTCAACTTTCCAATGTGCTGGGGGGTGCTCACTGCTCAACCCCTGGGTCTGCCCCCACTCCACCCCTTCCCACCCCTTCCCCTGAGCCTGCCGTGCCCTCGCTCCTCCCCCTTCCCCCCCAGAGCCTCCTGCATGCCATGAAACAGCTGATCGGGAGGTGCGGGGTGGGACGGGGAGGCGCTAATCGGCAGGGCTGCCGGTGGGTGGGAGGCACTGGGAGAAGAGCTGATGAGGGGCTGCTCACGTATTACTGTGGCTCTTTGGCAATGTACATTGGTAAATTTTGGCTCCTTCTAAGGCTCAGGTTGGCCACTGCTGGCTTACCTCCTAGACAGGCTCTGGCCTGGATGGGTCTCTGGCCTGTCTGCAGGTTAATAACTAGGGAAGTAGTTTAATATTTAGTGCCTGAAAGATAACGATCTCCCACTGCATGGAGAGTCCTGAACCTCTGGCAAGCAGCCCAGATCCTCCCTCACCAGGCATTTGTTTCTCTAGGAGCTTCGTTCCCATTATGCACCACTTTGAACAGTGATGCGGTGCCTAAACTCTCTTCATAGAATCATAGAATATCAGGGTTGGAAGGGACCTCAGGAGCTCATTTAGTCCAACCCCCTGCTCAAAGCAGGACCAATCCCCAATTAAATCATCCCAGCCAGGGCTTTGTCAAGCCTGACCTTAAAAACTTCTAAGGAAGGAGATTCTACCACCTACCTAGGTAACGCGTTCCAGTGTTTCACCACCCTCCTAGTGAAAAGTTTTTCCTAATATCCAACCTAAACCTCCCCCACTGCAACTTGAGACCATTACTCCTTGTCCTATCATCTTCTACCACTGAGAATAGTCTAGAACCATCCTCTTTGGAACCACCTCTCAGGTAGTTGAAAGCAGCTATCAAATCCCCCCTTATTCTTCTCTTCTGCAGACTAAACAATCCCAGCTCCCTCAGCCTCTCCTCATAAGTCATGTGTTCCAAACCGCTAATCATTTTTGTTGCCCTTCGCTGGACTCTCCAATTTTTCCACATCCTTCTTGTCGTGTGGGGCCCAAAACTGGACACAGTACTCCAGATGAGGCCTCACCAATGTCGAATAGAGGGGAACGATCACGTCCCTCGATCTACTGGCTATGCCCCTACTTATACATCCCAAAATGCCATTGGCCTTCTTGGCAACAAGGGCACACGGTTGACTCATATCCAGCTTCTCGTCCACTGTCACCCCTAGGTCCTTTTCCGCAGAACTGCTGCCTAGCCATTCGGTCCCTAGTCTGTAGCGGTGCATTGGATTCTTCTGTCCTAAGTGCAGGACCCTGCACTTATTCTTGTTGAACCTCATCAGATTTCTTTTGGCCCAATCCTCCAATTTGTCTAGGTCCCTCTGTATCCTATCCCTACCTGCCACCATATCTACCACTCCTCCTAGTTTAGTATCATCTGCAAATTTGCAGAGAGTGCAATCCACACCATCCTCCAGATCATTTATGAAGATATTGAACAAAACCGGCCCCAGGACCGACCCTTGGGGCACTCCACTTGATACTGGCTGCCAACTAGACATGGAGCCATTGATCACTACCCGTTGAGCCCGACAATCTAGCCAACTTTCTACCCACCTTATAGTGCATTCATCCAGCCCATACTTCTTTAACTTGCTGACAAGAATACTGTGGGAGACCGTTTCAAAAGCTTTGCTAAAGTCAAGAAACAATACATCCACTGCTTTCCCTTCATCCACAGAACCAGTACTCTCATCACAGAAGGTGATTAGATTAGTCAGGCATGACCTTCCCTTGGTGAATCCATGCTGACTGTTCCTGATCACTTTCCTCTCGTGTAAGTGCTTCAGGATTGATTCCTTGAGGACTTGCTCCATGATTTTTCTGGGGACTGAGGTGAGGCTGACTGGCCTGTAGTTCCCAGGATCCTCCTTCTTCCCTTTTTTAAAGATGGGCACTACATTAGCCTTTTTCCAGTCGTCCGGGACTTTCCCCGATCGCCATGAGTTTTCAAAGATAATGGCAAATGGCTCTGCAATCACAGCCGCCAACTCCTTTAGCACTCTCGGATGCAACGCATCGGGCCCCATGGACTTGTGCACGTCCAGCTTTTCTAAATAGTCCCTAACCACTTCTTTCTCCACAGAGGGCTGGTCACCTCCTCCCCATGCTGTGCTGCCCAGCGCAGCAGTCTGGGAGCTGACCTTGTTCGTGAAGACAGAGGCAAAAAAAGCATTGAGTACATTAGCTTTTTCCACATCCTCTGTCACTAGGTTGCCTCCCTCATTCAGTAAGGGGCCCACACTTTCCTTGGCTTTCTTCTTATTGCCAACATACCTGAAGAAACCCTTCTTGTTACTCTTAATGTCTCTTGCTAGCTGCAGCTCCAGGTGCGATTTGGCCCTCCTGATTTCATTCCTACATGCCCGAGCAATATTTTTATACTCTTCCCTGGTCATTTGTCCAATCTTCCACTCCTTGTAAGCTTCTTTTTTATTTTTAAGATCCGCAAGGATTTCACTGTTAAGCCAAGCTGGTCGCCTGCCATATTTACTATTCTTTCGACTCATCGGGATGGTTTGTCCCTGTAACCTCAATAGGGATTCTTTGAAATACAGCCAGCTCTCCTGGACTCCTTTCCCCCTCATGTTATTCCCCCAGGGGATCCTACCCATCAGTTCCCTGAGGGAGTCGAAGTCTGCTTTCCTGAAGTCCAGGGTCCGTATTCTGCTGCTTAACTTTCTTCCCTGTGTCAGGATCCTGAACTCGACCAACTCATGGTCACTGCCTCCCAGATTCCCATCCACTTTTGCTTCCCCTACTAATTCTTCCCTGTTTGTGAGCAGCAGGTCAAGAAAAGCTCCCCCCCTAGTTGGCTCCTGCAGCACTTGCACCAGGAAATTGTCCCCTACGTTTTCCAAAAACTTCCTGGATTGTCTGTGCACCGCTGTAGTGCTCTCCCAGCAGATATCAGGATGATTAAAGTCGCCCATGAGAACCAGGGCGTGCGATCTAGTAGCTTCTGCGAGTTGCCGGAAGAAAGCCTCATCCACCTCATCCCCCTGGTCCGGTGGTCTATAGCAGACTCCCACCACTACATCACTCTTGTTGCTCACACTTCTAAACTTAATCCAGAGACACTCAGGTTTTTCTGCAGTTTCATACTGGAGCTCTGAGCAGTCATGCTGCTCCCTTACATACAGTGCTACTCCCCCACCTTTTCTGCCCTGCCTGTCCTTCCTGAACAGTTTATACCCATCCCTGACAGTATTCCAGTCATGTGAGTTATCCCACCAAGTCTCTGTTATTCCAATGACGTCATAATTCCTTTCCTTCACCAGGACCTCCAGTTCTCCCTGCTTGTTTCCAAGGCTTTGTGCATTTGTATATAGGCACTTGAGATAACCTGCTGATCACCCCTCATTCTCAGTATGAGGTAGTAGCCCTCCCCTCACAGACGTTCCTGCCTGTGCTTCCTCCCAGTATTCCGCTTGCCCACTTACCTCAGGGCTTTGGTCTCCTTCCCCCGGTGAACCTAGTTTAAAGCCCTCCTCACTAGGTTAGCCAGCCTGCTCGCAAAGATGCCTTTCCCTCTCTTCGTTAGGTGGAGCCCGTCTCTGCCCAGCACTCCTCCTTCATGGAACACCATCCCATGGTCAAAGAATCCAAAGCCTTCTCTCCGACACCACCTGCGTAACCATTCGTTGACTTCCACGATTCGACGGTCCCTACCCCGGCCTTTTCCTTCCACGGGGAGGATGGACGAGAACACCACTTGCGCCTCAAACTCCTTTATCCTTCTTCCCAGAGCCATGTAGTCCGCAGTGATCCGCTCAAGGTCATTCTTGGCAGTATCATTTGTGCCCATGTGGAGAAGCAGGAAGGGGTAGCGATCCGAGGGCTTGATGAGTCTCGGCAGTCTCTCCGTCACATCACGAATCTTAGCCCCTGGCAAGCAGCAGACTTCTCTGTTTTCCCGGTCTGGGCGGCAGATAGATGACTCAGTCCCCCTGAGGAGAGAGTCCCCAACCACCAGCACCCACCTCCTTCTCTTTGGAGTGGTGGTCTTGGAACCCCCAACCTCAGGACAGCGCATCTCATGCCTTCCAACCAGCGGAGTCTCCTTCTGCTTTCTCCCCCCAGATGTATCATCTGGTCCACTCTCCGCAATGGTACCTGTGGAGAGAACACGAAAACGGTTACTTACCTGTGTCTGCATTGCTGGTACCCGGACATTCCCCCTTCTTCTTCTGGAGGTCACATGTTGCCAAGCTTCTTCACTGGCCTCTTGGCTCCGCTGTGCAACCTGCTCTAAATCTTTAGAGCTTTGTGCCCATAGAAGCATATCCTGACTTTTGTCCAGGAAATCCTCAGATTCTCGTATGCAACGCAGGGTCGATATCTATTGCTTCAGACCTTCAATCTTCTCTTCCAATATGGAGACCAGCTTGCACTTTGTACAGACAAAGTCGCTTCTGTCCTGTGGAAGAAAGACAAACATGGCACATCCAGTGCAGGTCACAATAGCTGAACCCCCCCTTCCATATCACTTTCCTACTATGAGCTTCCTCAGAGAAGCTGGCAAGATGTAAGCCTCACTGGGCTCACCCCAGGCGAACTCCCAGGCAAACTCCTGCTGTGTGCTGCTCTGCTGTTCCCCGCTGCTCAGCTGGTTCGCGGAGCTCTGGCTATTTTTAAACAGCCAGGCTTCCCTGAAACAAACTTTCTTACTGCTCAATGCTGCACGGAGCCAGGGAACGCTGACCTGTTTTTCCATCCATAGACTATGCACTCTCCAAACCTGACCTTCTGGCACGGATTGAACGAGGGGAAGCGCCCTGCGAGGGGGAGGAGGGAGACGCAGAGGAAAGAGGAATCCCTGCAGAGCCCAGCACAGGTAAACTCATGCTCTCTTCTTTATTTTAGGGCTTTCTGTGGTGTCTTCTCTGTGGGATCTAAGCAGGAAACAAAGGTGTTTGTGAACTGCCAATGACACCGCTTTCGCTCCGGTTCAATGACTTGTTAGCAGCTACAGCGTAGAGCTGTTAGAACAGCATAATGGGACTTATCTTTCCCATGCACAGAATCGCTGGTGTATACGCTTGATGCGACCTGCCAGAGTGAAGGCGAGGAAGAGCCGTGCATCAAGGGACAGGAGAACTCGGAGGAAAGCGAGATCCCGGCTGAACCCCCAATCGGTGAGTGCTGTGCTGAAACAGCAGTGTTTTTGTAGCTATCTTGTCACAGAATGCATGGAGTGAGGTAAAAGAGAGGCCCCTGCTTTAGAGAGCTCGGGAAAGCTCTTATGAAAAGGGGCAGAGGGAGCAGAAGACGCGGGAAGAGAAGTCCTGTGTAAAAGCCATGCAGCTGGCTGTTGCAAGGGGAGGACAGAAGGATGCTGCGATGGGGGCAAAGGGGATTCACAAAAGAAAGTCAACTTGCCGCCTGTTTTCTCTTTCCATGAATAGAGCGTGCATTTTCCCAGCCAAGCTGTGTGTCCCGGATAAAGCGAGAGGAGGAGCTGTGCATCGAGGAGCAGGGGGCCTCGGAGGAGGGGGAGATATTCTCAGGGCCCAGCACTGGTGAGTTATCAGCAGTCTCACAGAATGCTGTGCAGCCGGAGGTGGAGTGGAGGGCCGGCGTCGTACAGGGACTTCCCCGGGGGGGAGGAAGCGGGGTGGGAGTGTTCTTGCAGGCTCGTGAGGGGGAAGTGGCCGTGACAGGAGAGAGGGGGACAAGGGTCCAGAGCCAGTCTGAGGACAAGGGGAGGGGGAAGGAAGGGTTTAAGGCCAGAGTTGAGCACAGCATTTCCCCCTAACAGAGGGAAAGCACCAGAAACATGGCAGTTTATGCAATGGAGTAACCCGCCCCCAAAATAAAACCCACCCGGGGGCAGCAGATGCTATGGCAGTGACCAGCATGTGGGAAAGACCAAGGACAACCAGGGAGGGCCCCGAAGATGAAATAAGACAAGGCCCGTACATTGGCTGGGAGGGGCAGCTCTCTGATCACTTTGTGGGGACGCTGGGCCCCATGGTCAGCTCCTAGCTGACGGTTCCGTCCTGGGCCTGCCAACCAGGAGTATGACCCATTTAGTCTGTCGGGCCAACTGTGAGGAGCCTGCCCCTTGCATGGGCTCTCATGAGCCCTGCCCATGCTCACTGCCTCCCTGCCATCGTCCCTAGGCACCCAGATGGAGCGGAGTCGCTGACTGCAGCTCTGAGCAGGGGTCAGGTGCCCCTCCCTGAGGAGGGGATGGGGAATCCCACAGGCGTGGTTGGGGCTCAGTGCTCTGCACAGCTCCAGAGGGCTCCATGCCCCAGATGCCAGGCCTGAGGACCTGACCGTGAAAGCTTTCAGTCTTTGCTCATAAATCAGCCCCGACACACCGGATTGCTTTGGTTGCTCTTCCCATAATTCCTCCCACCCTCTCACTAATCCTGGCACCAATGTGTTTAGAAATGAAAGCCGGATTCCAGGTACAGTCTGGGGTTGCCAGGCGTTCAGTTTTTGACCAGAACGCCCCGTCGAAAAGGGTTCCTGGCAGCTCCAGTCAGCACCGCTGATCGGGATGTTAAAAGTCTGGTTGGCGGCGCAGCAGGGCTAAGGCGGCAGGCTCCCTGTGCCCTAGCTCCGCACAGCTCCCGGAAGTGGCCGGCATGTCTCTGCAGCCCCTAGGTGGAGGGGCAATCTGGGAAGCTCTGCACGCTGTCTCTGCCCCCAGCACTGGCTCCGCAGCTCCCATTGGCCGGGAACCGTGGCCAATGGGAGTTGTGAGGACAGTGCTTGCCGGCGCGGGCAGTGTGCAGAGCCCCCATGGTCCCTCCGCCGAGGGGCCGGACATGCCAGCCGCTTCCAGGAACTGAATGGAGCCAGGGCAGGCAGGGAGCCTGCCTTAGCCCCACTGCACTGCAGACTGGGAACTGCCTGAGGTAAGCGCTGCCCAGCTGGAGCCCATGCCCCAATTCCCCTCCTGCACCCCAGCCCTGCACCCCCTCCCGCACCCTAAGTCCTCCCAGAGCCCGCACTCCAGCCCTTAGCCCCCTCCCGGAGCCTGCACCCCACAACCCTCCTGCACCAGTTTTCCTAGTGGCTGTGTGTAGAGGTTGAATAGTATCAGAGACACTAAGGAAGTAATCCTGAATGCAGTGGTGGTGGTGTCATGTTGGTCCCAGGATATTAGAGAGACAAGGTGGGTGAGGTAATATCTTTTATTGGACACCCTTCTGCACCCCAACCCGCTGCCCCAATCTGGAGCCCCCTCCTGCATGCCTCATTTCTGGCCCCAGCCTGGAGCCTGCACCCCCAGCCGGAGCCCTCACCCCTCCTGCACCCCAGCCCCCTACTCCAGCCCTGATTCTGCTCCCACACTCCAAACCCCTCGGCCCCAGCCTGGAGCCCCCTCCTGCATCCTGAACGCCTCATTTCTGGCCCCACCCCAGAGCCTGCACCTCCAGCCAGAGCCCCCACCCCTTCCTGTACCCCAACCCCCTACTCCAGCCCACAACCCCCTCCTGCTCCCCCAAACCCCTCGTCCCCAGCCCCACCCAGGAGCCTGCACCCCCAGCCGGAGCCACTACCCCCTCCCGCACCCCAACTCTCTGCTCCAGCCCAGAGCCTCCTCTTGCACCCCAAACCCCTCATCCCTGTCCCCACCCTGGAGCCTGCACCCCATCCTGCACCCCTACCCCCAGCCCAGTGAAAGTGAGTGAGGGTGAGGGAGACCGAGCGACGGCGGGAGGGGGGATGGAGTGAGTGGGGGCAGGGTCTCTTAGAAGGGGTGGGGCAGGGATGGGGCCTTGGAGAAGGGGCGGGCAGGGGTGTTCGGTTTTGTGTGATTAGAAAGTTGGCAATCCTAGTACAGTCTCACAACAGCAGTCTGGAGAGTGACGATGTCTCTGTATGTGCTGCCCCAAACTGCACTGGCTCTTTTCGCCGCCAACGTTGTCGTAAAAGCTCTTAACTAATTAACAATCTGTTCCCACCCCATGGGTCACTTCCTGCTTTTGAGGTTCCTCCTGCTCTTTGAGTACGGGTGTCCCAGGTTGTTTCTCCCTCCATGTGCTAATTGTGTTTTCCAGGTTGAATTTCCTTTTGTTATTTCTTACCTAACTTGTTATCTTCTCCTGGTCATTCCTCTTGATGTTTGTAACCTGGCCAGTTTAATAACCTTTGTCAATCTCATTAATACACTATTTACTCCTCCTTCCAGTCATTAGTAAAGACCTGAAATAAGCCTGATCCCTGCCTTGCCCTGTTGGACTCCTCCCCCTGACTTGATAGCTGTTATTTATCGATGCTCTGTGTGCACTGCCCTTTGGCTGGGTTTTGCTCCATATCCCAGTGCTCATAGCCAAGCCCGTTGGAATGAAATGCTCGGATTGGAATGGCCAGATGGCGTGGCCTGGTCTCCTGGAGCGAGTCACGGGCAGGATTAGCCTGTCAGCGTTCTGGGAAGATTGTGAAGCCAGCTTTGAGGTGAGAGGTGACTGGAGAACTGTGGCAAATGTCCTGACGACGAAACCTCCTGCGTGGTCTGCCCCATCGTGACGGGATCCTTGTGCACAGACAGTGGTCGTCCTGTCCAGGAATGGGAAACAATTAGCCTGCTCGTGTTCCTCCTTCTTCTAAGAAGGACGTCTGCGCAGATACTCCCAAGGGAGCAAAGGGGAAGGTGCGTGCCCAGGATCCAAAGAGCCGTTGGAAGAATGAGCGCTGCTGACCCACTTGTACGGCGAAGGAAGCAGCAGTGCAGACGGTTTGAGCAAAGGCAGTGTGCTGTGCTGTGGTGATGGCGGTGGGTCGGTGGAGAACGGCTCATGTTCACGAGCTCTGAACACCGACAGGCACCCAAACCGAGGATTCTGAAGGGGGGTTGCCTGGCTCCCTGCCAGGGGGTTGGGAGGCTGGACAGAGGGACTCCTCCGGGGAGCACTGGACCTGAGGGAGAGAACAGAGGCAAGGGGCATGTTTTTGAGAGCCCGCTGGACAGACAGTGGCTGTAAGGACAAGCAGTGCTGACTGACAAGACTCTGAGAGAGCTTCATCAGGGAAGGCCACAGCTACCGATTCCCCCCCTTTTCTGTCGAAACCTCCGAGCCCGCTCTAGTGCGTCTAGCCACAGTTGCTGCTAGACGAGGCGAAGTTTAAATGCTTCTCTCTGTTTCTGCTTCTCTCCGGTTTGTATGCAGTCTCTTGTTGAGATGCTACTGTAACTCGGCTGCTGCGGGGCGACAGCTGCTGCCTGCCTGTCCCCGAGGCGGAGGAAGAGAGGTTGGACTCTCTGGCCCCAAGGCCCTAGAAGGAGCTTTTGGCGGAGCTGTGGTCTGGCCTTGCCATGAAAAGGCACCACAGGCAGAGCCCTCTGCCATGGACAGGAGCCAGGGAGCAGGAGCTTTGGCTGCAGGCAGGAGTGAGGAGTTCAGCAACAGCTGGGACAATGTTAGGAGGATATTTTAAAGAAACTGGTTTCAATCTATATCCAGCAGAGCCCTTGACAACCCTTCCCAAAGGGTGAAATTCACCCAGTGCAGGAGGTCTCCCCAGGGCTCCCAGCATCTCTTAACACACAGTCCTACTCTGCAGCTGTGGGTGAACATGACCCCGTCTTACTCAGCAGGCTCTTAGGTTTACTCATTCACGCCTGCTGGCACGAGAGGCTAAAATAAGCTCTTACGACTAAACGCCAGTACCGCTGAAAGGGAGTGAGCTGGATTCGTCATCAGCAGAATTGTTCGTTCGGTTCCAGGGACAGGGACAATCCGTTACGCCTGTGCACACCCACTGAAGACAAGGGGGGTTGTAAAGGCGTCCCTAAAGACCTGAGCCAGCCTGCAGAGTCTTTGGGATTCATGGTGATGTGCCATAAGGAAGACCCCATCTTACCTCTCAGATCCCAGGCTGAGTTTGCAGAGTTTTAGCCAGAGGACTCACGGTTTGATTTGTAAACTAAGCACAGCTGATGCGGAGCAGCTGAGAGTCAGTGAAGATGGAAACTCCTGCTGCCATTTATATTGTGGCTTTACAAAGTGTAAGTGCGGTATGAAGGCTTTCAGTGTGTTGGGCGAGTCTTCTGCACGGGGGGGACTTACAGCCAGTGAAATGCATTTTGTCTCTTTAGGCATGAAAGCTTAGATTGTGAGGGGGAAAAGCAGCTGCTTCGCCCCTGGTTCTCCGGGGCCTTGGTAACAGTCGGGTGTTTCCAAGCACTGAAACAGGAAAACAAGAGGTTGTTGAGCTCATTGTCTCCAAGGGGAGCCGGATGCTCAGCACTGCTGGAATCTGTCTTTTCACCCTGTCCTCCTCTAAACACAAAATATTGCCCAGGACTGTTCTAGCTCATTTGCTTGGGAGAAACCTAACGTAATGGGCTTTTGTAATGAAGTGGGAATGATTAACAGGTTTCCTTTATCCCAGGCGGACACAATAAAATTCTCTGTATTTTATTTTTGTTTTATTCCAGCAGATAATGGAATCATGTTCAAAACTGAGCTGCTGGAGCATGGGGAACGTCTCAAAAACTTGCAGCTGCAAAGGACGTTATCTGGAATGTCTGAAGAAATTGTGGTCCAGACTCCCAGGGAGGGAAGGCCTTTGGATCATCCAGACAGCTCAATAATGCAGCAAAGGAACCATGACAAGAACAGGCCGGTAGAGTCAGTCCCTGGGGAGGAAAGCTTCAGGGAAAGCAACGCTGTACCTTTTTACCGGCGCAGCTGCCCAGGTGAGAGACCACATGTGTGTGCTGAGTGTGGGAAAGGCTTTCGGCTGAAGAAGAGCCTCACAATGCACCAGAGAAGCCACGCAAAGCTGGGATGTTATGAACCTGCAGAGTGTGAGAAAAGCTTTGTGTACAAGCAGCACTTGACGATGCACCCGAGACTCCACACTGGAGGGGCCACTTACAGCTCTGTGGAGTGTGAGGAAAGCTTCAAACAGAATCACCACCTGAAATCCCACCCCAGAATCCAGACAGCGGACAAGCCTTACAGTGCCACTAAATGCACGAAAAGCTTCAGTGTCAAACCACCGTACAGGCAGCACCAGAAAAGCCACGTGCGAGAGAGACCCTATAAGTGTAATAAGTGCCAGGAGTGCTTCTCTCAGAAGAAAGGCCTCATCACGCATCAGAGAATGCACACGGGAAGGAGTGGAGGGTCGTTAATGTGCACGTACTGTGGGAAGAACTTCAGTCACCCCTCGGATCTGATTAGACACCAGCGGATCCACACGGGGGAGAGACCCTACCAGTGCACTGAGTGCACAAAAAGTTTTACGCAAAAGCAGCATCTCCTCCAACATCAAAAAATCCACACCCGTGAGAGGAACCGTATAAACGTGCAGAACATGAGAGAGGCTTTGCTGGACAACATCTTCTTCTAGCTCACACAGGGCCCCCTCAGTGCGATGGCCCTGTACTGTTGCCATGAGCTCATTGCTGTAGACACTCAAAAGAAACAATTTACCGCCAAAGGATGCACACTGTAGAATAGGGGCCACACAAACTTCTTGCTGGAGTGGTGGTGTGTTGCGGTATCTTGTAGCTCGCTTGAAAAATACTTTTAATGTGAAATGCTCCAAGTTTAAAAAAAAACCAAGTAAACTGAATCACTTAATTGAAGTGATAACGAAATATGTTTCTCGGGAATGTCTGCTATTTGTCTGGAATTGGCAATATGTAAGCTACTCCCCTCGATGATATCCTGCAGCAGTCAGTTCCATAAGTTAGTCACATGTCGTACATGCCCCAAACAGTCTACAGGTTACTAAAAGTATACACACACAGGGCATTAAGTGACACCCTTGCTGACAGCAGGGCTTTGGAGCAGAGCCTGGAGCTGGAGCCCGGAGCAGCTCCAGAGCAGTGGAGCTG
Source organism: Chelonia mydas (assembly GCF_015237465.2). Classification (NCBI taxonomy): domain Eukaryota; kingdom Metazoa; phylum Chordata; order Testudines; family Cheloniidae; genus Chelonia; species Chelonia mydas. The sequence continues at coordinate 259,899,076 of NC_057850.1, forward strand.
CAGGTTTTTGCCTGGAGCTGGAGCGGAGCCGGAGCACAGCTCCAAAGCCCTGGCTGACAGTCTCTGTGCAGATCCCAGGGAATGGGAGTTGGTTGCTAGGGGTAGGGCAGTGATGAGGCATATGGACAGGGCAGATAGAGGAAGTTTGCTCTGCAGCTGCCATGTTCCCTAGAACTATCCTTCCAGCTCCTTAAGCACTGAAACTGACTTCTCATGTGCTGTCAGTTGGGCCAAATTCTTTCTAAATGACACTGTAAATCTGGGGAAACCCACTGAAGACTCTGGAGTAATTCCGCCTTATGCTGCAGTAGCTGTGATCAGAATTTGGTCCCAGACTCATCGCACATGAGTACATCTGCAGGCGAGAGCGCATTCGCAAGGTTTCCTTTTATACCTCTGTTTAAGACACAAACAATGCAATTGAATAGAAAAACAATTTGTTAGCAGGAGACAGCACTTTCACTACACTCCAATGTGTACTGAATTTCATATTGCAGTGAATTACTGTCTTGATTGCCCTCTTTTTCCTGGTAGTTGTAGCATAATATTTCTGTTTATTTATTATCTGGTCGGTATTTTTCCCGTCTATACAGTATTTTGTTTGTTTCCTTTCTGTGCAGCTCATGGTGTGTCTGCTTCTCTTATTCTCCTCTCAGTTCTTTTACTCTCATTTTTAGGAATCAGGTCTTGCCATACTCGGGGACTGTTAACTATATGTTACCAAGCTGTGTGAGTCTATTTGGTACATTGTCTAAATGTTTAGATCCCAGCTACACTGGGGCTAAAACTGCTACCTGAAATGTTTTAAACATGTTTTAATTGGTCACTAGGCAGGGCCACATCATATTAATCCTGGGTTAGAAACTATATTGTCCTCTCCTGGGTTCCAGTTTGGGCCTGTAACTGGTGTCGAGTTGTTAGGACTGTGGCCCCTCGTGGAGGGGCAGAGCTGCTCCACTGATTCAGTCTGGCAGCCAGACCTGGGTGGGTCTCATAAGCTCCATTTGGGAACATCAAAGGCTGTGGGCCTTTAAGGAAGAGAGAGGTAAAGGGCGACCTGCAGGCAGAAACTTCAATATAGTTTTTCAGGAGAGAGTTGGCTGGTGATTGACTTAGTTTCAGTACGGTCCTGCCACAAGGTCTTGTTCAGTCATTTAAATAAAGGCAAACTCCAGAAGGGCACTGAATTTGGACAGTAACCATTATGGGAGCATGGAGTGGGGACTCTAGCCATTTACAGGGCCTTTCCCCACTCCCTACTTATCCCAATTTCGGTCCATCCGCACTCCTGAGCCAATCTGGGTTTAAACCCAATGAACCTGAGTAGTTTAAAAAAAAAAAAACAGTTCATGACTCTTTTAGCCCTTGTGCAGCTGGGAGTTCATATTTAATATACTGTGTTGGATTTTTAGTTGAGAAGTTTATTTTTCCCAGCATTGGTGAGTTCTTTGATTTACCAGTGGCTCTGAGGGTTGTGATCAGGTCTCTTGTTTGTCTCTGTATTCATTTTTCAAAGTGTACTAATCCATGAGCACGTCAGGCTTCACCTGTGCCACAATGCTGCACACCCTGAACCACCCGAGGGCAGCAGGGTTAGAACCCAGGTCTTCCAGAAACACAGGGCCCTGCCACATGTGCAAAAGGAGAATCTCTCTTAGCATTTAGCAACATAGGGCCTGTGGTAGGTGGAGGAACACTTCTGATTTTGTCCAGTACACACACACTAGCCAGTTCTTCAGTGTCTGTTTTTTTAATTACTTCACTTAACCCCCTTATTTCCCTTTTAAACTTGTACTGTTTAGACTGTGAGTCCTCCAGGGACTGTCTGTCTCTGTCAAGTGCCGGGTAAATTGACGGCAGTAGATACTTGATTATTAATAATAATAAAATTAAGCTTGAACAAACTACTGAAGCTGCAAAGTTCTGAATGTTTCTTTTCTGTGATGCCCATCCCGTTGTGGGTTCTGGACAAAGTCCGAGCTGTGAAAGCAGCTCTGCGTGGTCCTGGGGTGTGGGCTAAGGAGGAGCTTCACACTGCAGCACCACTGAGCTGCCAAGGAATATATGATGTGTCTTTGGACTTTTTTCTCAATTGGGAGGCCCCCATGTGCCTCGTCTAAACGACTGAATTCTGCGGCTAAGAGCAAAACCTAAAGCCAGGGGACATTCTTGTGATGCTTCATTCTCTCAATGGAGAAGGGGTCATAGGTGAGTGAAACTCCACCTCACACCAGGAAGACTTGATTTAAAAAAACTCAGCAGTGGAATTTGAGTGTGTGTGCGCGTGCGCGTAGCCAGTACTGTACCAGCTGTGAACAGGACAGTGCCCACGCAAATGCCAGACAGCAGAGAGAACCACCTAAACTTGGCTTGTAAGCAAGGAGCCACTAAATAACTAGGGATCCAGTGCTGCTCTTTCAGACTGACCAGGCAGTCCAAGCAAACGTCCTTCTGGCAGTAAAATGAACCTTCCGCCACTAGAGCTTGCATGCTGCATTACTGACTCCAGCACGGCCCATGACTTGATTGCAAGGAATTCACAGACCTTCCAAGATAAAGATGCAAAAGGAACTGCTGGATAAGACAAAGGATGCAGAGACTCTCGGTTACCACTCAAACTGCAGCCCCCTAAGTTCAGATGTTTGATTTCCTGGGAACTGGAACGTGCCCTCCTGCAGTAATCCTCTCCCTAGTTTGAGATTATTTCTGTAGCCTGCACAAATTATAATTTCATTTATATGGTAATCGCCACAGGTGACTTCTAGGCTGTTTCGGTATCTCCTACAAAAAGATCACAAGCACAGCAGTAAAGTCCTCGAACTTTTTTATCTCTACTGGGTCTTTATGAGCCTACCCATTGAGGCCAGTGCAGAATTGTTCTTTCTAGTATATTTTCTAGTGTTGATCTTTTAATTCTTCACTATTATAAAACATATTTCAGTGCATTAGTGAGAGAGAGAAGTTAATTGGTTGCTGATATGGTGTCTACTTTGTGTCTTTATACTCCTAAATATTTTGCAGACACTAGGCACCTTAGAAATGGGTGGGTAGAAGAAAGCAGATGGACAGTAACTACATTTTGATTAGGAGTTTTTTAATTAAAATGATTTCTGTTTAAGCCTCCTAAGCATTAAAAAAGTCAGTAGATACATTGGATGTAAAAAGAATCAGGAGGACTTGTGGCACCCTAGAGACTTACAAATTTATTTGAGCATAAGCTTTCGTGGGCTAAAACCCGCTTCATCGGATGCATGCAGTGGAAAATACTGGATGTAAAGTCTCCATTCCCTAATACTGCCGTAGATATTAAAGGTGGACTGCTGTTTGATACTGGGTGAGAAGTACTTCACTTCCCTAAGTCCTGTTACTCTACAAAGTTTAGAAGCTAAGAAATCTAGATTTTAAATATTCTGGGCACTCTTGAGATTCATGCCTCAGAACTGATCTGAGTCAGGAGCCGGGAAAAAATATCCCTTCGCGATACAGTATTGCCCAGCTGCCCAAGTAGCATCTAGATTCAAAGACTCTTGTCTGAGGCAGACACCAGGTAAAATGGGATTAGTGGCCAGTTCCCGTAGGGTGATTCCAGGCTTCCTGTTTAGAAGCCAGTTCAAAAAGGGCCAATTTCTATTCCTTCCCTGTGCTCTCTGGCAGATGGGGAAGGAGGGGGGACAGGAGCAACAATAGGACGTGGGTCAGAAGAACTGTTCTTTCAACATTATTAAATACCCTAGAAACCCACCTGAAAATGTTTTCCTTCAGCTGGTGGCCTCCCCTCCAGCTCTCTTGGTGGCTGGTTGTCAGCGGTGTCTCCTGCAGGCCCCACCCCCTTCTCTCTATCAGGAAGTGACAAACCAAAAATGTCTTTCGTCTGAAGGAGACTCAGCGTTGTAACGGCTGGCTCAGATGTTGTGGCCAACCCTTCAGTCAGAGGCTCCTGGGTGCCCACCTGGTGAGGAACAGCTGAAATGCCCGTGTTCCAGTTCGGGGAGCTGCCCGGCCCTGACGGCTGCAGTGACTGTGCCTGGGGGGCTGGGATGCTGCCGCCTCTTCTGTAGTCCTGCCTGGGGCCTCTCATGGGATCCCCACATCCTCCCGTTGGACAGGAACCCTTCCGATGCTAAATCTCCCATTCCCCCTAAGTGTCTCTGTCCGTCCTGCCATGCTGCCCATCTTCCTTTGGCCCCCGGCTGCCGTGGCATAGAAGGGTGGGGTGAAGAAGGTGGCACATTGACTCTGGAGCTCGGCATCCAGGGCACGTGGACTTTCTTAAAGCAGCCAGCCTTGATTTCCTTCCTGGAGCCGATCATTTCTCAAAACATCTGGGGCTTTCAGCAGGTTTGGAAACAGGGAAGCCGCCCAGGGAAGCTCTGCCTTACAAAGCTTTGTCGGTATAGCTGTGTTGGTCACAGATGTGAACCCCTCCTCCCGCAGCTGACACAGCTGTGCTGGCATGGCCTCCAGTGTAGGTGATCGGCACAGTGATGTCATTTGGGGAGGCGATGTTACTGTACCGACAGAAAAACTCCTTCTGTTGGGATAAGCTGCCTCTACGCTAGGAGGCCACCGCTATTCTGACCAGGAATTTGTAGCAGAGAGAAGGCCTTAATGCTTGTTTTGTATAGGAGCCATCCAGTCCCCTGGTGTCCTGGGACCCCTGACTGGCTTGCATGGGACAAACCCATCTCCTCCCCACTGTTTTATTCTCCTCTGGCCAAAACCATTTGGTTTGAGACGTCAGCTCCATCAGTGTCAATAAAACATAACAGCCCCCAATGTCTCTTTCCATAGATTATGCAATTTCCCAAGCTGACATTTTATCCTGGATTGTACAAGAGGAAAAGCCGAGTGTCAGGAATCCAGGAGCCTTGGAGGAGCGAGAAATGCCTACGGACCCCCGCCCAGGTGAGTTATGCGTGCCAGTGAGTGAATGGAAAGGCAGCGCCCTACAGAGCTGGGGGCAGAGTCTTGCCCAAGCAGAGAATTTACAGCACAGGACATTATGGGAGAATGGGGGCACAGGGGGCAGGCTCATGTGTTGGAGGGGCAGAGAGGCAAGCGAGTCATCTTGCAGACGTGGTGCCCAGAGGACAGGATGGAAGGAAGCTGTAGTCTGCAGAGTTTAAAGCCAGAAGGGACCAGTTTGACCTCCTCATAACACAGGCCACTGAATCCTACCCAGCGACTCCTGCGTCGAGTCCAGTCACGTGTGTGTGTGGGGAGGGGGGGGTGAATTGGGGTTACAGCTGACTGTAGACCCATGATAATAGGCTGACGTCCTAAGGTGAGGTTAGACGAAAAAGAAGAGAGAGAGAAAAGTTGTTGCAAGTAGATGAGGCAGCACAAGCAAATGACTGACCTCCCTCCGCCCAAAGCAAGGGAGAGGCCTGGCTGTGGGAAGGAGAGGAGGCCACGGCTCGGGGCGCAGATGGCTCCGAAATGAGGACGGGAGGGAGGGAAATGGTCAGTGGGAAGTTTGGAAGCCAGAAGTTGCTCCCCTTGTTCCCTTACCCATTGTCTTCTGATCATTCCAGCTTCTCTCCTCCTTTGTCTCTACATTGCCTCAGAAATCCCTCCCTCCTTCGCTCCCCCTGCAGCTGGAACCTTTATTCCCACCTTGATCACCTCCTGCTTTGACTGCTGTGACCTCTTCTCTGGCTGGGCTTTCCCATGAGCTGAGCGCCATGAGCAGGGTCTGCGTGTGCTCAACGGCTCTCAAAATTGGGCCTCTTTTAGGTAGAGGATTTAGGTCTGTGAATTTAGGCCCCCAGTTTTGAAATCTTTGGTGCATGCAGGGAAGGGAGCTAACAAATAATAGACATGAATAAGAAGGCTGAAATAAAAGCTCTCTCTCCTGTCCAGCAGATTATGGGATCCTGATCAAAACCGAGCAAGAGGAATGCCCTGCCATCCTGGAAGCACTTGGAACGTTGACAGGAACGTCCCAGGAGGACGTTGGACAGAGTCCTGAGGAGGGTTGGTGCAGTGCAGCATCCCCACTGAAGAACCACCCAGGAAGGAGGGGACCAGCTCAGCTTGAAAGATGTTTTGGCAACAACAAGCCAGTCGCCATTCACCAGAGAAAGTCTGCCAAAGACAGGCCTAATAAGTGTGCCGAGTGCGGGAAAGGCTTTAGGCTAAAGAAAAGCCTTATCATTCACCAGAGGAGTCACACCAGAGCAGGACCCTATGACTATCCGAAATGTGCAAAGGGCCTCTGTCACCTGCTGCACCAGAGTGTCCATGCAGGAGAGGGAGCCAGCAGCTTGCCAGACCATCAGCAAAGCACGGCCCAGATGCTCAGTCTCCAAGCTGACCCGGCAAGAGGCAGATGCTGTCCAAGCACGGAATGCGACAGCAGCTTCAGTCCGAACTCCAGCCTAAGCAATCCTCATCTCCTGCAGGCAGGAGAGCGGCTGTACGTGTGCACAGAGTGCAAGAAAAGTTTTCGGCTGCACATCAACCTCCTCATACACCAGAGAACCCACACAGAGAAGGGCCAAGGGCCTCTTATCTGTCCATACTGTGAGAAATGCTTCAGCCGCTCTTCCCATCTCATCCGACACCAGATGAGCCACACGGGGGAGAGACCCTATAAATGCCCAGCCTGCGAGAAGAGCTTCACGGATAAATCCAAGCTCACCAACCACTACAGGATCCACACCGGGGAGCGGCCCTACCACTGCCACGAGTGCGGCAAGAGCTTCAGCCGCACGCACCATCTCCTGAAGCACCAGCAGATCCACACGGGGGAGAAGCCGTATCACTGCACCCAATGCCCAAAACGCTTCTCCCAGAAGCACCATCTCCTGGGGCACCAGCGTGTTCACACTGGGGAGCGCCCCTACCAGTGCACAGAGTGCGTCAAAAACTTCACACGGAAGCAGCACCTCCGCGAGCATTGGCGGGTCCACTTGAGAGAGACCCTGAGTGCTCCAAACACTTTAGACACCAGTGGACTCTGAAATGTCACTTGGGAGAACAGGATCAGCTGAGGGCCCGAGTATTAACAGCAGGCTAGTCTGCAGAGAATGTGTTGGCAGTGGGGGGAGACTTATAGGCTGGTATCTCTTCACAATGAAAGCGTCACGAACACAGAAAAAGGAACCCATGAAGACATGAAAGCAGGTACTGCATCCATCTTGCCTTCAGTGAGCTGTGTGCCGGGGCTAGCGGTATTGGACCCTTAACCTGCAGTGAAATGTTTGTTAGTGTGCTGTAACGTTTATAAAGCAGTCCTTGTGAACCACTCGATATTGTTATGACAAAGGAATTCCGTGTATTTGGTGTTCACTTGGTGATTTCAGATTGACGTGTAAAGGTTCCCTGTATGTTTTACAGTGCATGTCTAGGAGTCATTTAATACTCTATGAAAATGCTGCCAGCCCTGAGGTGGAGCATGGTGCCCATCTTGCCTCACCATCATTACAAAAACTAAAGACAAAGCCCAAGGCTCCAGCATGAACTCCCACCACAGCTAAGGCCTATCACAGACCTCACCACCCTGCCCTCTCAAGGCTTGTCTGCACCGCCCTGCAGTTTGGACGACGGGTGTAAACTGAAGTGAGGCACTGTGCTTATCCTACGCGTGTGAACGGAAAGTGACCTAGTTCACAGTAGTGTAGTCCACCTCTGGTCATGTGAACTAAAGACCGTTTTAGTTCGCACTGGCCGGGTCCACACAGGGCGGGTGCAGTGCAGAGTTGTACTGCCCACTGCAGCTCACACCCCGGGCGTCTGACCTGCGGGGCCATGCAGACATGTCCTATGTGCAAGGTGCCGTGCGTAGACCTTGCCTTCTCTGCCATAACCACGCAGCTGTGTGTGTATCCAGCCTGGACCCTCCACTGCAAACGCTGCTCCACCTGGGGCGAGAACAAACGCCCCAGCAGTTAGTCACCGTGTTTGATGCGCTGCCAGGAGGTGCTCCAATGCTCTGGGGAGACGTGTGGGGCGAGAACCTGTCTAGAATAGAATACAGCCCCCAAGGTAACACTACCCGCGCTACTGCTGTAATGCCAGCAGCCTCCTGCCTGTTCTTGGAGGTCTGGTCTTCCATCCAGACCTCCAGGTGCAACTGTCCAGCTGCAATTTTACTTAGCTGGTAACAGTCCCAGCCACAAAGGAGGCATGTTTGTGTGCCACATGTTGATGGATGCACTCAGTGTGAGAGCAGGAGTGTAACAGCTGAGAGGGGCAAGTGAAGGCTGGACAATAGCCTGCTGGGGATGTGAAGCCCTCTCAGCCCTTCCTCCACCTCCTCCTTAGCTGAGGAAGAGCCAGGAGCTGGCTTCCTTGTGCAGCACCCCAGCCTGTGTGTGTCCTGCCATGGGTGTGACGGGCAAAGGCTGGGGGCCCTGAGTCTCATGCAGCCTGGGCCGTGGGGGTGGCGGGAGTGATTCTCCCCTGGGGCATGGCTGTGACTGGCTGGGCTTAGGGACGCCCCTCACCTCACAGGCCTGCACTGGGCTTAGCCTTTAGCAGGTGGGCTGGAGGGAGCCGCTAGGTCACGAATAGTCAGACAGTCATTTCCCTTCCTTTATTGCCATGTTGGGGCCGAAGAGCCTTATTCTTGACGAAGTATTCTCCTCTCTGTTCCTTTCCCTTCCCCGGCGGGGCCAGCCGCTGCTCCGGCTCCAGTCCCGTCCCAGAAGCCCGGGGTAGCCACAGAGCAGCTTCTTTTCCAGGCCCGCTCAGGGGCCGGGCAGTGGATGGGGGGGACCGTCCCCTGCTCTAGCAGGGGGCAGATCCGGCGCAAGCGGCGGGTGCTTTGGTTTCTCTCCAGCTCACGGCTGCGGCCCGGCCCGGAGGCCTCCGCCTGGCCCGCCTGGCCTCGGCCCGCTGCGGGGAGCGGCCCGGGGGCTTCAGGGTCGCACGGGGACCCCGCGGGAGGGCGGTTGCGGTTAAAGGCAAACGCAGAGCCCAGGTTCCCTCCTGTTTCTCCGGGGCAGAAACCCCCGCTCCGCCCCCGGCAGCCGCTCCCCTCCCCCGGGGACGCTGGGCCAGGGGCGCGCAGGCGGGCCGGGCTCCGGCCACACGTGGCAGAGGCGGAGCCTGGAAGCGGCGTCCCGGGCCGCGCGGAAACTGGACCCGCTCCGGCCCCGGCAGCCAGGCCGCGGCTCCCTCCCTCCCTCCGGGCCGCGCTCGCTCTGCTCCGCCCGGCAGCGGGGCCGGCCCGTGGCGAGGCGGCGCCGGGACTCTGCCCAGCCCGCAGCGGGAGCAGCCCCGCCCGGGGGGGCCATGGCCGAGCGGGCCGCTGCCCAGGTAAGGGCCCGGCGGGCGGGGGAGCCTCGGGCCCTGGGAGCTTCTCCCCGCCCAGCCGGGGCGGCTCCGGGGGGGTCGGGTGCAGCCCCCTGGGCCAGCCCTGACTGGGGTCCGTCCCACTGGTTTTTAAACGTTTCCAGGGAGGGGGGCTCTGCAGCCCCCCGGGGCCCCGGTGCAGAGCAGAGGTGGCCTCAGAGGTCAAAAGCGTCTCTTGAAGAGCCCCCCCCGGAGCCCCCCCGGCTGCAGAGAAGCCCGTTGGCTCTTGTCCGCCCCGGAGGACCATTAATTGCTCACCTGCTTTTTCTAACAGCCCCACACGCGTCGGGAGACGCGGCAGGTCCCCCCTCGGAGCTCGCTTCTTGACACTAAACCTGCCCCGTGTTTTCAGCCCTTCCTCGCAGGTCAGGTTTGCCAGCCTTGTGATCAGGTCTGTCCCTTTCCTCTGGGCTCTTTCCAGCGTGCCCACCTCCTTCCTCAATGGGGGTGCCCGGACTTGGGCCCAGAGCTCCCCCTGGCTGGGGCTCCCCAGTGTCCAGCACTCCTGTCACCACACCCCAGAATCAGGTCGGCCTTTTTGCCGCTGCATCACATTGACGATTCCTGTTCAGACTGTGGATTTAGGGAGAGTCCAGCCAGATCTATCAGGGTCCCCCGTCCACCCACTTAGATCCCCCAGCCCCATTCACCCTGTTCTTTCCTTCTCCCCCGCTGGAAACCCCCACTCTCTCCATATGCCATCAGATATGGGGCGGGGGGTGGAGGTGGAAGGACAGCCCTGCCTTTCCAAGCCCTCGTCCCCCCCTACAAAAAAGCCTCCTACACTTCATGTATTAAACCCTGTGGAAATTCCACAAACCAAACCTTTGTCTAACAGGGTCTGGCTGGGTAGGTGTGACCCCCTCCCCCAAGGGAAATCAAAAGGAGCAAGGAAATGACACTGTCTGAGGCTCCCCTTCACCGTACCCCACACTGCAGCTTTCCATAAACATAAAAACGGCCACACTGGGTCAGACCAAAGGTCCATCCAGCCCAGTATCCTGCCTACCGACAGTGGCCAATGCCAGGTGCCCCAGAGGGAGTGAACCTAACAGGTAAAAATCTAGTGATCTCTCTCCTGCCATCCATCTCCACCCTCTGACAATCAGAGGCTAGGGACACCATTCCTTACCCATCCTGGCTCATAGCCATTAATGGACTTAACCTCTCTCTTAAACCCTGTTATAGTCCTAGCCTTCACAACCTCCTCAGGCAAGGGGTTCCACAGGTTGACTGTGCGCTGAGTGAAGAAGAACCTCCTTTTATTTGTTTTAAACCTGCTGCCCATTAATTTCATTGGGTGGCCCCCAGTTCTTATATTATGGGAACAAGTCAATAACTTATTCACTTTCTCCACACCACTCATGATTTTATAAGTGAGAGACTCGGCATCGTGGCAAGGAACTTGCTGCTCCCGCCAGTGACCCGGAAATGTTCTTTGTGCACCCCATTCCTAGCACGTCCTTAACGGCAACCTTGTGCGTCCCCCATAGAGACAGGACACCCCCTCCCTGCTGGTCCTGTGTGCACGTGTCACAGTATCGGTGGAGGTGGCGGGGAAGGGTTTTGCGTTGTACTGGGGGAGGAATGTGCTGTGCGTCTCCACGAGGGAATTCCGTCCGCTGACGCAGGGCTGGGCGCTTAGCGGAAGTGCACTGTGTGGACGGCAGATTCAGAGGAGGCCGTTGGCCTTTCCTGGCTTTTCAGGGCTGGCTCTCTGGGGCATCTCACACTTGCTCAGCCTCCGTCCCTTTTAAGTGGAGTTTCGTTTTTGTGGAATAACGAGTCCCCCAGCTCCACTTACGTTTCTGTTCTTACAAACAGGCTCCAGAATGGGACCCGGAGTCAAAGCGCCCAATGGCTTTACAGTCCCGCTCTGACCCCAGACAGACTTCCAAGAGGGAGAGCCAGCTGCAGCCGGCAAAGCTTTCCATGTGGCCTGCAGTAGCTGCAATCCAAGCTGTGGACAGGACGGTGGATTCCCATGCCACGCGGTTGCTGACTCTGGAGAGGAGAGTGGGAACAGCTGAGAAGAAATTAGTCGATTGTGAGAAAACGGTGATGCAGTTTGAAAGCCAGCTGGAGAGTAAGTGGGCTGCGCTAGGAACTCTGATCCAGGGGTATGGACGGCTGCAGAGGAGGCTGGAGAACATGGAGAACCTGCTGAAGAACAGGAACTTCTGGATCCTGAGACTCCCCCCAGGCACTAGGGGGGAGGTCCCCAAGGTAACGATACCCCAGCTGGTGCTGAGGGGCAGAACTAAATCATGTGCAGAGATTTTCAAGAGTCAGTGCCTAAAGCTGGGTTCCTACCTTCATATTCAGGCAATGAATAAGTGGCCGGATTCTCCCAAGTGCTGAGCGTCCCGCCGCTCCCATTGGAGTTCGCGGGTGTTGTCGTGTGCTCAGCACTCTGGAAAATTGGAGTATTTATTCATTGCCTAAATATTGCCCCTTTGTGACCTGCGTGGCTAGTCAAAGTGAAGGGCCCTGGGGATGTTCCTGCTGGAACTTTATGTTGATGGTATTTTCTCTGATGTAATGCTGTTTATTTACAAGGAAGGTACAAAGTTCTGCTTCTCCCAACACAGGAGAGGAACCAAAAGCTAAAAGAGTGTCTTAGCTTATAGCTCCAAGCCTTTGTAGCCAGCACCAGAGCCAAAATCTCTCTCTAGGCTTTTCTAGGGTCCAACACCAACCCATGTTCCCGACCACCAGGCTGCTACTCGCTGGCTTTCTCCCTCCTCAGTGTTGTCAGTTCTGTGTGTTACATGCTCGTGTGTGCCCCTTCTCCCACAGGTTCGTAACCCCTTTTGTCTTCGGTGGAGATTTTGGGATTAATTTCCCCTGATCGTTCTGTTAATTTAAAGAAGTGTTTACATCCAGTGTCAGAAGATGGTGACCTCTGCAGTCACCGTACCTGTAGGCATCATAGGGGGAATGTCTGAGCTGAGGGGTCTGTGTATACTGGAACTGTTACAGACGCTCGTTACTGCGACGGAAGGGGTTCGTCCATCCCTGTCGTGTAATCTACCTCTCCAAGAGGTGGTGGCTAAGTCGACAGAAGAATTCTGGGGTTTAGAGGTCGGTGTGAATTTTTCACAGCCCTGAGTGACGAAATTAGGTCAACCTAAGTTTTAGGTGTAGACCAGGCCTTGCTTTAGACATCCACTTTTGAAACTCGTGGCCTCTTTCCCAGGTCAGTCTATTGAAAGATTTCTTTTCCCGGTGACATTCCATCTCCGCAGCAAGATTTCCCCAGTCAGGGCTGCGCGCTGGAGCGTGATGGCTCGTCTCTCTTCTGGAAGGACCCCAGAGTATGTTCTAACCAAGTTACAGAAACGTGCTACAATAGCGCCCAGGCGAATTGTGTTGACATGCTGCTCTGACGCTGTGTTGGCTGTTCCTTATTCACTGGCCTAAAATGGTTTGGATGAAGGGAGTGATGTGATCTGGCTGCCAACCTGTGTGACGGTGCCTAAAATCACACTGGTTAGGAACACCGTGGCTGCGCTGGGCCCATTCCCTCCCCGCTGCAACTCCGTGGTGTCAGCGCACAGCTATCAGCGCTCAGGCTCCGTATCAGAGTACAGGGTTCAAACGTCTGCAGGGGAGGAAGGACGGCCTAGGGCATCGGGCACTGAGCTGGGACTCAGAAGACCTGGGCTCAGTCCCAGGCTTCTTATGTGTCCTGGGGCAAGTCACTTAGCCTGTGCGTGCCTCAGTTCCCCATCTGTACAATGGGCATAACAGCACTGGCCTGCCTCACAGGCCTATTGTGAGGCTACACGCATCCGACTGTGAAGTGTGGAGATACAATGGTGTCAGGGGCCATATAGGTACTTTGCTTAGGTTCAAATGTTGCTCCATATTTGCAGCCTCTGAGAACAAATTCTGTAGGCAAAACCTGAACAAAGAGTCGCTCCACAGGGACCTCCTAGCTCAGTTAATCGCTGGGGACAGATGATCTCCTTTGGATCAGTACTCCAAGAGTACTGCTTCTGCAATAGCATCTTCCCAGTTCCTGAAACCGGCTGAGGACCCGGGAAGGGCCCCCCCCCCGTGAAAGGGGGATCTGGGAGCAGCTGCAGATGTGGAGTCCGTAGCAGCATTTGAGCTGTACTGCCTGGTACCTGGAGAGCAGGATGGAAGCTCCAGCACTGATCCTGGGGGAGAGCCGCACGTGGCATGGATGGCGAGGGGGAAGCAGTCTCTGCCCTACCCCTACGCCTGACCAAACATTCAGATTTTCCTTTCCAGCTCTGCCGGTGCGGGGGTGGGGGCAGCACAGCCTCCTGCAGCTCTAGCTGTGATGTCTGGGGTGTTTTTACATGAAACCCATTTCTAGTCATTTCCCCAATAACAGTCAGGCGACATTGCTCCTCCCCATCTCTCCTGATTCATACGACAGGTGGGATTGACCCAGGAGGTACTGAGTGTGCAATGCGTGTGATTTCAGGTGCCGGTGACGTTCGATGATGTCTCTGTCTATTTCAACGAGCCAGAGTGGGGGAGCTTAGAGGAATGGCAGAAGGAGCTTTACAAGAACATGATGAAGGGGAATTATGAGGCCCTGATCTCCCTGGGTAATTCTTTTTTCTTCACTCTCTTAAGAGAAGCTGTGAGATCGCTGAAGGCAGAGTTGGCTCCAGCTCAGGTTTACTCTCCAATTCCTTTCATTCCTGGTGGATCAGTAGGTAAAATCCTTGTAGTGCGGGTCTTGGATTGACGGTGCATTTTAAAAAGAAAGTAAAATACATAGTGTTGTTCCTTATTGCTCCACCTCCAGTGCTTTCTACCTGTGGCCTAGATGGTGGGTGTATTCAGTTGTGCATATTCTACACATGCACAGAGACTCTGGCTCTGTTGCATTAATGTCAGATTTCCTGACTGAAGACAGAAGTTGTGTCTGAGCTAATGGAAACCTTTGCAGTCCCAAATGAACACAGTGACATGGTGTAGCTGGTAGCACTGGAGGTCTCGCCATTTCATATATGAGCTTCGCTCCCACTCACGCCTTGGCCTCTCAGCTTGAATGGCCAGTTACTCGTTCTAACTGAGAAGATGGGTTCTGTGATTGGGCTGCATGGAGACCCCAAGTCGTATTACGCAGGTAGTTCCCAATCAGCTGCCCGAGGGCAATGGCTTGTGTTCCCCACTGACCTGAGCTGGATTTGAACCAGTCACCTAGAAGAGAGATTCCGTGTCCTATCACTAATTGTGTGGACCATCCAGTTCCAACTCTAGATACTGGACAAAATTCAATGCTGGTGTGTGTGGGTACCTGTAACAGGGTGGACTAGATCTGGAGGAGGCCTCACAGCCCTGCCTCACCCCTCCCTGGAAAAGAGAAGAAGAGACATCCTCCAGGTAGCCTAGAGTGGCTGCAAGGGAAGCAGCCAATCAGAGGGGCTGCTGGAGCAGCCAATCAGGGCCAGAAGGGCCATATAAAAGGGAGCAGCAGAGGACGAGCAGTCAGTTGCTGCCTGTAGCTGGAGGAGGGAATACTGGGTTCCTGGCTGGCCGGAAGAGCAGCAGGACCATGGACAGCTCACTGCAGGCAGGACTGAGCCCAGGGAAGTCTGCTTGCAGGGACCGGGGGAACAAGAGGTGCTCCTGGCTGGCTGCAGGGGCTGTAAGGGCTAAGACAGGTAGTTGCTGGCAGGGATCGGGGAAGCGAGGGAATCGCTGCTGACTGGCTACCAGGACTCAATTAAGACAGGCTACGGAGAGGTGGCCTAGGGAAACGCAGGTCGTTAAAGGGATGTGGCATGTGGCTGATACTTAGAGGGTCACTGGGTTAGGACCTGGAGGGTTGCAGGACATTTTGGACTAATACCCCAGAAAGGGTCCGTTTGCACCTGGACTGTGTGAGACTCGGGCAGAGGACTGAGTTCTGAACACCTTCCTGACAAGCGCAGCAGCCAAGGGGGACACAGTGAGCTGAGAAACTGAGGAAAAACTGCAGCCACGCACACACTCAGCCAGTGGGTGTTCACAAGACAAGGGTGCCACCCCATTACAGTGCCACTCCCCTTTGCCCCAGTGGGTTCTGAGTGGCCAGCTGCATTGAGACAGATGCAAATGGTGTCCGAAGTTAACCATTAACCCTGGCGGCCCTGCGTCGGGCTGGCTGGGCTGGGCTGTGCCTAGCCGGCTGGCGGGCTCCCTGGCCCTGGCCGTGCTGCACCGCGTCTAGCCGGCTGGCCGGACCCCTGGCCATGCCGTACCCAAGGCCCGGTCGGATTTGCCCCAGTCTCCGCCATGCCAGGCCTGCCCAGCTACCTTAGTTAATCACTTAAAATAATTTTAATCGTTTAACTGGTTAACTTTTTTAACCGATATTTGCATTCCTAATACACATCATGTAATTAGTAGGAAGGAAAGGAATAATCCCGGGGGTTGACAGTGGACAGCAAATTCGATACCCCAAATGCACTGCCCAGTTTGCCCCAAGTTTTCCTTGGCTAAGATCCTGCACCTGAAATGTCAGGACATAACTGTACTTTGTGTGTCAGAGAACAGCCCCGGCGTCCCCAGGCTCCCTGGCGCTGTTGTATTGTAGAATAAATAGTGTCCAAATTAACCTGTCTGCCCCTCTGCAGTGGCTCCCTGCGCGGCTTCTTGGTGCTTGATAAATAGCACGTGGATTAATACTTCCTGTGCCCATGGCAGCCCCTTCCCTTAGGAGGAATCAGAGAGCCCCAGCCATCAGAGGAACAGCGCCCTCCCCGGTGCAGCTTCTCTTCACATCACCTGTCGCCCCCAGCACTCGGGGGTTGGGTATTTCAAAGCATTGATAATGATCTGGAATGAGTATCCTACTGTGTGAATCAAACCCTGGAGCGTCTTTCTCCATCTGCAGACTACGCCATCTCCAAACCTGACCTTCTATCCCGGATTGAACGAGGGGAGGAGCCGTGTGTCGGGGATCGGGGTCGTTCAGAGGAGAGCGAGATCCCTGCAGACCCCAGCCCAGGTACCCTGAAACAGCTCAGAAATGAGCCCTGAGGTCTCTCGCTTCAGCTGGGCTCCCAGGGGTCCCGTTCCACTGACTACCGTGGCATTGCCAGAGCTGGAGGTGTGACTGCCTGGCGAACGAGCACAAGGAGTGAAGTCAAATGGCTTGGTCCAGTGACAGCTTCACGAGCTCTTTCATTCCCTCTGTTTCAATGGGCACTTTTCTGACACTTGTGCCAGGGACAGGAGAACATTTGGGGGAATTAGGGCGAAATGGACGTTGCTTCCTCCGAATCCCTGAGATTGCACGAGGGGGTTGAGCGTCCTGTTTGTGTGTTACTCCTGTTCTTTGCTTTTTTAATCTAATCCCAGCCGGTGGGTAAGAGCAGCGATGGGATGAAGCCACAAATCCAGATCTGGATCTTGATTCCGCTTCCTCCCCCCTGGTTTGACCAACTGTGTTCAGACACCCTGTGACACCGGACTTCCCCTGGCTGGTGCCCCCAGGTTAGGCAGGGCCGGGAGAAGAGAGAAGACCTCTCTGGAAGCAGCAAGTGGGAAAAGGGCTCCTTTGAGAACCCAAAGCCCGGAACAACCCAGGGGCAGTTACACAATGTAACCCTGGCAGCCTGCGTGCTGCAGAACGTCCCGTGTCCTGAACGGGCTCTGAGACGGGACAGGCTCGTCCAGCCCCTGGGGGAACCACTAGAAGGAAGGGAAGCTGAAATTCTAGCAAGCTCTCAGGACGTGCAGCTCTTTCCCACAGGTGGATTTCTGTTGTCCTTGTCCCTAGCAAGTGCCATCTGCAGCCCTCCCCTCATCCCACCTCGGCCCCCTGCCCCCTTCCTGACCATTCTGGCATCGACCCCACCTGCAGCCCTCCATTTCCACTCCCACCGGAGCTGCACTAGTGTCTGTTCAGAGCAGCCCCCTCTGAAAACCGATGCTGGGCAGAGATGGGTTTCATAGAATCATAGAATATCAGGGTTGGGAGGGACCTCAGGAGGTCATCTAGTCCAACCCCCTGCTCAAAGCAGGACCAAGTCCCAATTTTAGCCCCACATCCCTAAATGGCCCCCTCAAGGATTGAACTCACAACCCTGGGTTTAGCAGGCCAATGCTCAAACCACTGGTTTGAACCTCCTTGGCCCAGGTCTCAGTGGGGAGGAGAAACACGCAGGGTGTGTCTGCGTTCAGGCTGGAAGGGGGAAGTGCCAGCCAAGGAGACGTACCTGCGCGAGTTCTGATCAAACAATAGAAGTGTAGCCGTGGGGGTGCACTGCGGGAGGGACAGGCCGCCCCACGTACGATCTCATCTGAGCCATTACGGACGTACTTGGGGCAGCCAGCCCCTCCCACCGCCACAGCTACACGTCCAGCTCGAAAGTTGACGTACCCTTAATACCCTTAGCTGGGATTTGGTAAACAGCCTAGCGACTTTGGGCTCCCACCTACAGTCCATGGGAACTGGGTGCCCAACTCCCCTAGGCTCCTCTGAAAATCTGAGCCTTTCTCTTTCCTGTGAACAGAACCCCCCGTTTCTGCATCAGACATTTCATTGTGGATTAACCAGGAGGAGGAGGATCTGGGCTGCGGGGGCCAAGGGGACTCTGGGGAAAATGAAATCAGTGGAAGCCCTTGCTCGGGTGAGTAATGGATTTCACCATCTCGGAGCTGCTGAGCGCAGTAATCACCCCGGAGCTCTTATCTCTGCGCCCAGCCATCTCCAGGGACCAGCAGCCGTTTCCTCACCCTCTGGGCAGACTGTCACCGACGTCTGCATTGCTGTACCCGACTTCTGCTGGCTTGTCCCCCTGCCTTTCAATAGCACACAGCCTGCCTCCGCCTCGCCCCGTGTGGGGCTGGCAGTGCCCTGTGGGTGCTGGCAGGGAGCAGCCCCTCTGCTCAGGAGCTGGGATGGGACCTGTCCTGCGTTCACAGGATGCTTTCTCACTCCCTTGCCTCCAGCATGGGAGCCTGACCCATCTGGCCGTTAGTACCCGTGCTCTGCGTTCGTTAAGCCCAGTGGGGCAGGGGTGTCCCTTAGTGTTCTGGCCGTCCAGCAAATCCCCTCCTTTGGAGCCGCCCAAACTTGTCTTTGGGCGGAGGAGGTCCAAAGCGAAGGTGGTTGGGCCTGAGCTCGGTGTTTGGCTCCGGCCGAGAGCGGGGGAACGCGGTGTAATCCTCTTTGCCCTGAACAGAGTTTCAGATTGTCTCCCCCGATGCCGTGTGCTGGGTTAAACGAGAAGAGGAGCCGTGTGCGCAGGATCGGCCCGTCTCTGGAGAAAGCAGAACCCCTGCAGGCCCCAGCCCTGGTGAGTAGCAGCCAAGACCACTGGGCACAGGGCGTGAGGGGACGAGCGGGGAATCCAGCCGGACCGTTTTACAATTTCTGCTTATCTGCTCTCAACTTCTGACATATTGTTAGTTTACAGGCTGCAAGCCAGCCGCTCGCACCCCCTCCTGGCCCTGCCACCACCCAGTCCCATCGCTGAGCCTCTCCTCCTTTCCCTCTTTGGACAGTCTGACCACTGGTCTT
This sequence comes from Chelonia mydas, assembly GCF_015237465.2. Lineage (NCBI taxonomy): Eukaryota > Metazoa > Chordata > Testudines > Cheloniidae > Chelonia > Chelonia mydas. Next base: position 259,917,875 of record NC_057850.1, read on the forward strand.
AGCCCCTCGTTTTCTGCTGCCTCTTGATCCTCACAAACACCTTTTGTATCCATTAAAAAGAGGTGTCTTCTGTCCTCCAGCAAAGAGCCAGTGCTGGCTTTAGACCCCTAACTCAGGGTTTAAGTGGGAGTAGAAACCGAACTGGAACGTAATCCCACAGGAGTGGAAGGGACCCCTGGGACCTGGAGTCCAGTCCCTGCTATCGCCGGCCACCCCAGCATGGAACTCGTTGCTGGAAGTTTGTTTATATCCCTGTTTTTTCAGGGTGGCACCAGATACAAGCATTTATGGCTAAATTAGTATTAAATCCAAGCGGAATTTGTACGGTTGCTCCAAACATGCCTAAAAGCCCCACTAGTCAGGAGTTGCTACCTCCGAACAGTGACGAACCTTGATAAGCCTGTACAGATGTTGATCAAGGATACGCACAAAAAGGAGTCGGCCCAGGGGTGCTCAAACCCACGCTGGCTGGCTCCCGCGTGGACAGGCAGACACGCTAATGAACGAAGCTCACCCCTCTATACCCTTCCACAAACAAGTGATGTCCGATCACCTGCCCTTGTCTTCTCTAACGGCCAGGGATTAGGCAGTGTGGAGTTGTCCTTTCTCTGGCTTTGGCTAAAAAATGCTGGAGCAGTTGGACAAGGAATTTTCCTTCCGATTTCATCAGCTCCGGTTCCGGTTTAATATTTCCCGCAGAGTGTACCCTGGTGCAGGCACGGCTGCTTCAACCCTCCTGTCGCGCCTTCCCACAGCTGGGAAGTGCCTGCCCTGTACCGAGCCTGCAAAACCAGATTCTCTGTAGTCAAGTGCATCTAACCCTGGATAGACTAACCCGACCCGTTCAGAAACCTGCAAGCTCCACCTTCAGACCCCTTTTTCTTGCCTCCGCTTCTGTCGGGAGCCCCCTCCGGGACGTCTGTCCCCTGATGGTTAGAACCCGTCTGCTAATTCCCAGCCTGCTCTTCCCTGTGAACAGAATCTCCTGCTCCAGCGCCTGGCCTTTCCCCCTGGGTTAAGCCGGAGCCGGAGCCGTGTGTGGGGACTCAGCCGGCTTTGGAGCAAAGGGGGCTCCCTGCAGAGCCCAGCGCAGGTGCGTGTTGGAGAGAAACCGCTCGGAACCAGTCAGTGCCGACAGGAGCTGGTCAGATCCAACTTCCAGCGCATTGCGACTGCAAACGGGCCGCCGGGATCATCAGGCCCCTCCCATCCCCTCCAGCACGGCCCCTCTGCCGGAGGGAGGGGGGTGGCGTAGGCCTGGCCATTCCAGCGTCACTCCACCTGGGGAATTCCCAGCGGGCCACGTAAGGCTGCTGTGCAAGCCCAGAGTCGCTCAAAGCAGCCTCATCGCTGGTGATCTCAAGGCCCAGGGCCAACCCCAGCACCTCAGGGAGACGGGGAAAACTTCCCCTCTGCCCTTCTCTAGGGGGAACAAAGAATTTATCAACCCCGAAGCGAGGCGGAGCCCGGTCCAGTAAACCAGCACCTTGATGAGTGTCCCCGCTCACTCCCCACGGCCAACTTCCTGGGACTTGACTCCAAAGCTGGAGCCCCTGAATCGCAGAATTCCCTCCCTCCCCGGCAGGTGACGTGAATAACGGCTGCTTTCTTCTGCCCCGGCAGGTGACGAGATCCCGCTCCAACTTGCAGAGGAGCCTCGTGCTGAGGAGGGGGGCGAGGACCCAGGCCCCCCTGGGGCGGTTTGCACAACGTCCAAAGGGACCAGGGTCCAGAGCCCCGGGGAGGGCCCTGCGGCTCGGCAGAGAAGCGTCCTAGGGAGGTCGGCTCAGGGCAAGAGGGGCATTGGGGAGCTCAGAGCGGCCGGGGGCCAGCAGAGAGCCGTGGGGGGCGAGCGGCCCAGCCCGTGGCCCGAGCGTGGGAAGTGCTTGGGGCAGAAGCCGTCGCTGCTGAGCCCCAAGAGGAGCCAGCTGGCGGAGAAGCCCGCCAAGTGCAGGGAGTGCGGCGAGAGCGTCGGCCGGGTTCAGTGCTGCCTCCAGGACCAGCACATGCCCCCGGGCAAGCTGCCCTTCACCTGCGCCGAGTGCCGGAAGCGCTTCCGCAAGAAGCGGCCCCTGCTCTTCCCCCCTGGGCCGCACCCGGCCGAGCAGCCCTTCTCCTGCCCCGCCTGCAGCAAGGCCTTCAGCCGGCGGGACGCGCTCCTGGCTCACCAGAAGACCCACCTCTGAGAGCACGAGTCCGTTGCACTGCCTGTGGGCAGGGCTTTGTCGCCGAGGGGCACACGCAGCACCAGTGGGCGCCCGCCATGGGGGGCTGGCGCCACCGGTGCGGGAGGAGCTTCGCCCACCTGTGCCTCCTGGCCAAGCACCAGCGGGTCCCTCCAAGGGCACTCAGTGTGGACGGGGCTTTGCCCGCCAGGACAGCCTGGCACAGCACCAGAGGACTCGTCTCCTGCACGAGCCTGCCGAGGCCACCGCGGGGCTGGCAGCGAGGAGCCAGGGCCTCTCGGGCTGCACCGGCCCCTGAGCTGGGCTTGGTAACCCAACCCCCAGCTGTGCCCACGTGACACGTGTTACATCCCACCCGTGCCAGGCGAGGCAGAGACCCTCCAGGAATAGAGTCCCTGGCGAGGGTTTGCGCCAGCTGGGCTGTGGCTGCCCACCCGAGCCCTGCAGAGAAACCATCTGTGCGGGGACAGGGCTTCCCACAGCTCCGTGGTGGGGAACGCGTCGGGTCAGAGCACTGACAGGTCCAGCACCCGCTGGGAGGAGCAGCCGCACCGCTCCTGAGCATGGGGAAGGTTAAACAGGGACACTGAGAATCCAGGCAGGAGCGTCACTCGCTGTGGGAACATCCTTGGTCATACACCACGAGCCAGCTGGGCTGGTGCGTTCGGGTCCCTTTGCGCACCCCTGTGTTCAGGCGGCACAAAGGGGCCGGAAAGCAGCTAGGTCGGGCCAGCTGAGAATCCCTGGGCACGGGGGAGCTCTCGGCTTGTGCACCGACTCCCGTGCCACCATGGCCCACCCAGCCCTGTACTGGGGGCTCAGCCAAAGCGCCCAGTGCCCCAGCTCTCCCCACTTTGCCCTGAATGCTGTGAGCCCTCCACACCTCTGACTATCTTCTGGGCAGGGCCTTCTGTTCTGGGGTGGATGGGCCGTTCCTAACCGCGGAGACTCCAGTGGGGGTCTGGCTCGCACGCTCTTGCCTGTTATTAACTGGACAGTCTGACCAACAGGCTCGGGCAGGTCATCAAACGATGTCTGATGGTAACTTGATCGGTACTGACCTGGGACCAGGTCACAGGAGTAAAGTGCCATCCCTTGTGACCAGTCTTCCCTGCTCCCAGCCACTTGGCTGCTCTGAAGTCATTAAAAGAAAAGGAGGACTTGTGGCACCTTAGAGACTAACCAATTTATTTGAGCATGAGCTTTCGTGAGCTACAGCTCACTTCATCGGATGCATACTGTGGAAGTCGCAGAAGACATTATATACACAGACACCATGAAACAATACCTCCTCCTACCCCACTGTCGTGGGAGGAGGTATTGTTTCATGGTGTCGGTGTATATAATGTCTTCTGCGATTTCCACAGTATGCATCCGATGAAGTGAGCTGTAACTCACGAAAGCTCATGCTCAAATAAATTGGTTAGTCTCTAAGGTGCCACAAGTCCTCCTTTTCTTTTTGCGAATACAGACTAACACGGCTGTTACTCTGAAATCTGAAGTCATTGAGGCACGAGATCACGCACAGTGGAGAGCAACCGCGTGTATGCACCGAGTGTGGGAAAAGCTCCCCGTATGAGCATCTCCCGGTTACCTGCCGAGAGTCACAGCAGGACGAGCTCCTCCTCAGGGACGGGCCCTGGGCCTGCAGCAGGGAATCAAACCTGGGCCCCTCTGTTCTAAAGCAGAACAGGGCTGGTCGCTCAGCCGTTCTGGTTTGATGGTAGAAATATCGCAGCTGTTACCGGCTCAGAAACAGCTCAGGAATTTAACTCTCGGTGCTGGGAGAACCCACTGCCCTGCACCGTCTGCAGTCTTTTCCCCTGTGCAAAGTGCGTGCAGAACGCTTCCAGATCAGCTTGCTGCTGCAGCCTCTCCCCCTGGGCCAGTGTCAATGAGAGCAGAGGGTGCAAGGCAGTGGGCGGACAGGCCCTGAGTTGCAGTCATGGATGGTTCTCCAGTGAGGACTGCTAGGTTGGGATTTTCATAACAGCCTTTGGGAATTAGGTGCTTAAATTCCATTCAGAGTCAATGGGAGCTGGACACCAAGCTCCCTTAAGGGGCCCGAGGCTTGGAGCTTAACTTGTTTCTAGAACAGGGGTCGGCAACCTGCAGCATGCATGCCAAAGGCGGCACGCGAGCTGATTTTTACTGGCACACTGCTGCCAGCCAGGGTCCCAGCTGCCGGCCCCGCTCAGCCTGCTGCCTGCCTGGGTGAACGGAACCCCAGGCCGGCAGTGGGCTGAGCGGGGCCGGCGGCCGGGACCCCGGCTGGCAGGAGCCGGCAGAGCCCTAGACTGGCAACGGGTGAGCCACTGCCGGTCTGGGGTTCTGTCCGCCACCCCACTCAGCCCACTGATGGTCTGGGGTTCTGGCTGCTACCCAGCTCAGCCCGTTGGCGGTCTGGGGTTCTGGCTGCCGGCCCCTTGCTAGCCGGGGTCCCAGCCATCGGTCCTGCTCAGCCTGCTGCCAGCCTGGGATACCAGCCGCCCGCCCCGCTCACCTCGCTGCTGGTCTGGGGTTCCAGCCGCCCGGTCCCCTGCCAGCCGGGGTCCTGGCCGCCAGGCCCACTCAGCCCGCTGCCAGTCTGGGGTTCCATCGGTGGGGGCCCTGTAAATGTAAAATTTATTACTGGCACACAAAACCTTAAATTAATGAAGACTTGACATGCCACTTCTCAAAGGTTGCCGACCCCTGTTCTAGAACGTTAGGTTTGGATTGAAACATAAATCCTTGATGCTGCTGGTTCTACTCCACATCCCTACCTGCTTAAGGGAAGTGGCAGCATACACAGCGAAATGTCAGAATAAGCTGGGTTTTTTAAATTACTTTCAAAATGCTGCTTTTGGCTGCCTGCCTTCTCTGACCTCCCCAGCTCAGCCTGTTACCAGCCTGGTGTGGGCTTCTCCTCTCTGCCTTGATTCACATGTCGAGGTATTTATTCTGCATCACAGATGCGGGCTGCTGCGGTTTTTCTTTAGTTTCATTTGAGAGGCTTTGGGCGCGTTTCGGAACTGATGCTCTGACACCCAACATACACTGGGGTTTCCTTTTCAGGAGGAGTCAGGGGAAGAGAATCCCCTTCCCATGATTTCCAGGATCAAAAGGCTGCTGGAAACCTGTCTGCTCCAGAAACATGTAAAGAGCAGCTTGGTAGAAATGGGGGTTTTCTAAAGTCTGTAAATAAAATAGCACAAGCTAATTCCATGGGCCTTGGCTCCTTTCTGTCCTCCTGCAGCAGAGGGAAGAAGAGTGTTGTGGTCTCTAAATAACAGGGAGCAGGGAGTGTATGGTTTGCTACAAACAAACTCCAGCCCTGCCCTATGCAGGTGGAACCCTGCTGAATTCTGTGGCCCACTCTGGACAGCTGAAAGAGACAGGTAGCGATGGCCCCTGTCCATGCCAGGACAGGAGTGGGAGCTGGATCCACTTTGCACCCAGAAAAATGGACGTTGGGTGGGTTGAGGCCTTCTTGTAACACAAGCCCTAGCCAAGAAGAGGGGCTGGGCCTGCCCCACGCATCCACGAACCTGGGTGCAGCCCCCAGGAGGGAAAGCGGGAACATAGGAGGAAAGGGCAGAGTCTGATCGTCTGCCCGAGAGGATGTGAGCGTGGTAGCCTGCGGGTCAGCTTGACTTGCATGAGCCTGAGCTGGGCTTCTCCTTCTGAACGACGGGCAGGCCCCAGGCGGCCACGGGGGGGTGGGGGGGGAGAGTGCTTCCAAGGAGAACCTGTTTTCCTGCCCTGCCGTGGTCACCTGCTCCTGTTCGTGTGCGGTAACACGCTCCGGCGTGGGCCGCTGGATCTCAGCCCGGCCTGGTTTAGACGCTGCGTTTCAGAGGGCAGGAAACGCACCACCGCTAGCCGGCTGCGTTACAGTGCGGCACTGTCACGGTGTGGCTCAGCAGTGTGTCTAGCACAGAGCAGTGTGTTTTGTCTTGTTACTGCACGGCTACACAGCACCACAGTCTAGGCTCTTGCAGGCAGCCGGAAACCTGCGCATTGTTTTAGTGTCCACAAGTGAGCAAGGCACTTCCCCGGATAGACAGGTGTCTGCCTCCCAGGAGCGTACAGTGGCGGACTTGGTAGACAAGGGAGGCTCTAACATACACCAGGGAGGGGAACATCCCAAGGGAGGGATTCAAGTCACGGAGAGGAGACGAAGCGGTTACTTGGATCAGGCAAGCGGGTGGAATTCTCCCCTGTGCAGAAGGCCAGCCAGGCCATCAGCATCTTACATCCTGCTTCAGCCCTATAGCACCAAAGTGTTGCGTGGACCCCGTACTGGCCCCTCTGCATGCTCCAGGCGAATTCACTGGAGTGTTGGAGGGTTCCAATGTTTTGGGGAGGTGGCGTTTATTTGACGTGCGGATGCATGTGGTTTGAATTCAGCGAGGACGGAAGGCTGGCGGGTTTTGGAAGAGCATTGCAGTTCCCTGGGTTGGTCTGATGATTTGTAACACCTAGGAGCCCTAGTCAAGGACCAGGACACCGCTGCGCTAGACACTGAAGGAACAAACAGAACAGAAAGACAGCCCCCGCCCCACAGAGCTGACAATCTAAGTAAACATAGCTGAGAAAACTTCTCCGGCAGAGGGGGTCCGTTGTCAGGACACTTTTGTAAGGCTGCCTAGAATATCCTTCACCCTTGGCTTGCTGAATGTTGGATTCCCCAGGGAACTTGGAACAGGTAGAGGTAACTACATCACACTTGTGTTTAAGCAAAGGAAATGCACGCTGGTGAGCTCTTAGGGCAGGGACTGTCCTTGGCTGTTTGTGCTCCACCCAACACAACGGGGTCTTGATCTGATGGGGTCTTTTAGGCTCCATTGCAATATAAATAACCCTTATTAATACACTGGTCACTTTGCCACCTAAGAAAGCTAATCCTTGGAGTCTGAAGGACTCAGATATTGCAGCATTGGTTATGCCTCTGATTTTCAGTTTCAACACTTGTTTTGCAGGCCCAAGGCTCTTAAGCAAAGTAGGATAAGAGAGACGGTCCTCTCATGGATCAATAAATGGTTAACAGATGGGAAACAAAGGGTAGGAATAAGTTGTCAGTTTTCACAATGGAAAGTGGCAAACAGCACTGGCCCCCAGGGATCTGTACTGGGACCAGGGCTGTTCAACTTATTCATAAATGATCTGGAAAAAGGGGTAAATAGTGAGGTGGTAAAGTTTGCCGATGATACAAAATCACTCGAGACCAGTCCAAAGCAAACTGGGCAGAGTTACAAAGAGACCTCACAAAACGGCAGATGAAACTGAATGCTGATTAATGCACATTGGAAAAAACAATCCCCACTCTGCACAGAAAATGATGGGGTCGAGAGCAGAGAGACAGGATGGGGGAGGTAATATCTTTTATTGGACCAACTTCTGTTGAGAGAGAGAGGCAAACTTTTGAGCTTAGAGCTCTTCTTCATGTCTGAAAGATACCACCCTGTCACTCTTATATCCTGGGACCACCACAGCTACAACACAACGTACAACACTGGGCCCTAAATTAGCTGTTACCACTCCAGAGAGGCCTTGGAGTCATGGTGGACAGCTCTCTGAGAACAGCTGCTCAATGTGCTGTCAGTCAAAAAAGCGAACAGACTGTAGGAGCCGTTAGAAAAGAGATAAGACACAAACAATCATAATGCCACTATAGAAATCCATGGAACGCCCACACCTTGAATACTGCGGGCCGTTCTGGTTGCCACATCTCGAAAAAGCTCTGTTAGAATTGGAAAAGGTTCAGAGAAGGGCAGCAAAAATGATGAGAGTCTGGAACAGTTTCCATGCGAGAGGTTAAAAATACGGGACTTTCAGCTTGGAGAAGAGACGATGAAGGGGGGCTACAACCGAGGTCTATAAAACCATGATGACTGGTCTGGAAAAAGTCAACAAGGAAGTGTTATTTACTCCCTCCCATAACACAAGAACTAGGGGTCACCCAGAGGTGACAGTAAGCCGGTACGCCCCGGTACGGTGTACCAGCAAGAGACGGTGCACTGTACCGGGACCGGCTTTCCCAGACGGCAATTTAAAGCCCTGGGGTAGCGGTGGCGGGGCTGCGGCGGGGATTTAAAGGGCCGAGACGGTAGCGACAGCTGGAGCCCTGGGGCCCTTTAAATCCCCGACAGAGCTCGGCTGCCGCTACCCCAGGGCTCGGGCAGCAGGGCTCCGACGGGGATTTAAAGGGCTCGGGGCTCCGGCAGCTGCTACCACAGTGGAGCCCCAGGCCCTTTAAAGCTCTGCCAGAGCCCAGAGCCCCGGGGTAGCGGTGGCAGCCGGGAGCCTCCAGGGCTCCGCTGCGGTGGCGGCAGCGGGAGCCCTGGGCCCTTTGAATCGCTCCCGAGCCCTGGGGCTCCCAGCTGCCTCTGCAGCTGGTAGCTGGGGGGTGATTTAAAGGGCCCCGGGCTCCCAGCCGCCACGACCGCAGCTGGAGCCCTGGCCCTGCCTCTTCTGGTTGAGGCCACGCCCCCTGCTCAGGACTCCCCCTCACTGTTAAATCCTCTAACTTACTTTCACCCCTGGGGTCACCCAATGAAATGAACAGGCAGCAGGTTTAAAACACAAGAGGAAGTAGTCACACAGCGCACAGTCAACCTGTGGAACTCCTTGCCAGAGGATGTTGTGAAGGCCAAGACTAAAACAGGGTTCAAAAAAGAACTAGATAAATTCTCGGAGGACAGGTCCATCAGTGGCTATCGGCAGGGATGGAACCCCGTGTTTTGGGTGTCCCTAAACCTCTGAGTGCCAGAAGCTGGGAGTGGATGACAGGGGCGGGATCCCTGGATAATTGGCCCGGTCAGTTCATTCCCTCTGGGGCACCTGGCCCTGGCCCCAGTCAGAGACAGGGCACTGGGCACCATGGGTCTGCCCCAGTCCGGCCCTTCAGGTGAGGCGTGGGGTTCCGGGTTCCCAGCTCGCTGTGCTGAAGGGGCGGCCTGAGCCCAGGAGCGGGGCTGCCCCGCAGGGCTCCCCCAGCCCCGGGTGTTTCTGCTGCAGCCCCGCGGGGTCCGCACCCCCGTTCGCTGCGGGCGGGATCGCGCCCGGGGCCGGGGCCAGGGCGCCGCCTGAACCTAGCGGCTCCCAGCCCCCCGACCCCCGCCGCGGGCTTTGTCACAGCCGAGACCGAGCCGCGCTCGGGGCGGAGATTGGCCCCGGCGGCCCCGCACAGGCCGGCCCCGGCCTCCCGGCCCGGCCCCGCCCGCCGCTCCCGGCCCCTCCCGGCAGCCAGGCCGCGGCTCCCTCCCTCCCTCCGGGCCGCGCTCGCTCTGCTCCGCCCGGCAGCGGGACCGGCCCGTGGCGAGGCGGCGCCGGGACTCTGCCCAGCCCGCAGCGGGAGCGGGGCTCGGCCGGGCCGGGCCCGCGGGAGCAGCCCCGCCCGGGGGGCCATGGCCGAGCGGGCCGCTGCCCAGGTAAGGGCCCGGCGGGCGGGGGAGCCTCGGGGCCCGGGAGCGGCCCGCGGGGAGCGCGGTGCTGCCCGGCCGGGCTGGGGGGTCCCGGGGCGGGTCCGGGCGCCCCCCGCCCGGCCAGGGCTGCCCGCGGGCGGGGCGGTCCCGGCCCCCCGCACGCTGCGGGCACCTTCCGGGTTAGCGGGGAAATTAACCCGAGCGCGCCGGGGCAGGACCGTGGGGACCCGGCCCGTGTCCGAGCAGAGACCGTGGCCTAGCGCTGCTCCGTTGTCACCGGTCCTGGTGCCAGCGTGCCCGGCCCTGGGCGGGTCCCAGAGCCACCCCTCCGAGATCGAAACGCCGAACCCTGCGGTGGGCACCGCCGGCTGTCCTGGGGCTCCCGGGCACTAGCCAGACCAGCTGGGGAGGTCAGATCTGGCACTGGGCCAACGTCTGTTGGGGGGCGAGACTCTCTCCTGGCACGACCGGGCATCCCCCATGGGTAGCAGGAGGCGGGTTGTGCCGGCAGGAGTTGGTAGGTGGGTTCTGAATCTGCTTGAACCCTGGCAAATTGCGGCCAACGATGGGATCTAAAAATGAGGCCACCCACTTAATAGAATTGCCGGTAATGGGGCCACAGTAAACCCCTTGAGTCTTGTCGTCAGACCGCGCCCTGTGTCGCTAGTTTTCACGTGATAAGGTCTGCGATCCCACCTGACGCCTGTGATGAAAATATCAGTAGGTCTGTGACTGCCGCACCTGGGCAGTGCTGAGCAGCATGGAGCCTGGGAGCAGCTCTGTATTGTGCCTCGGGTGACCAGATAGAAAGTGTGAAAAATGGGGACAGGCGGTGGGAGGTAACAGGCGCCTATAGAAGAAAAGGTCCCGAATATCAGGACTGTCCCTATAAAATCGGGACATCTGGTCACCCTAATTTTGCCTCTGTAGCTAGATTAGGGTACGACCTCCGGCTCAGTTTTCATTTGTTGTCTTTGCAAACAGGTTCTGGAACTGGGCTCGGAGCAACAGGGTGTGATGCCTTTACAACCCCTTGCCGTCCCGGAACAAACTGTGAGAGAAACCCAGCTGGGAACAGCAGCGATTTCCCTGGCTGTAATGACTTCAATCCAAGCCGTGGAGAGGAAGGTGGAGGCTCACACCACACGGTGGCTGAACCTGGAGGGGAGAACGGGGACGACTGAGAAGAAGCTAATAGACTGTGAGAGGACGGTGGTGGAGTTTGAGAACCAGCTGGAGAGTAAGTGGGCCGTGCTGGAGACTCTGGTCCAGGAGAATAATCTGCTGCAGAGGAGGCTGGAGAATGTGGAGAACCTGCTGAAAAACAGGAACTTCTGGATCCTGAGACTCCCCCCAGGCACTAAGGGGCAGGTTCCCCAGGTAACAGGGATGTGAGCAAAATAGAATATAGAATTATCAGATGGTCTTGTTCATTCACCATGCTGTGAATTCTTGGGACCACGTTGGGATGCCCCATGAGCTATGGCACTGTAGTTGCAAATTCAAGAAGGAAGTGGCTGGTGGAGGGATGGGTGATGTATGTGGGCCCAGCACATACACAGTGAGGCTTGTCAGCAGCCTGCAGAGGGATGAAGGTTTAAGCAACAGCAGTCCCCTGGAGGTGGGGAGGTCGTGAAGTCCTTTTAAGGTACGGGGAAGGAAGAAAGGCTGCCTTGCCTTGTCCAGAGGGATAGTGATGGCCTGTGGTGACAGTGGGGCTGGGGCTGTTTGTGCTCATTGTCTCATAACTAATAAAAGATGTGAGGGGCTGTTAACAGGATGGTACAAAAGCAGCAGGCGCTGAGCGTGCAATGCGTGTGATTCCAGGTGCCGGTGACGTTCAACGATGTCTCCGTCTATTTCAACGAGCAGGAGTGGGAGAGCTTGGATGAATGGCAGAAGGAGCTTTACAAGAACGTGATGAAGGGGAACTATGAGACTTTGATCTCGCTGGGTAAGGATCCGTTCTCCCTCCTTCGTTAGAAGCAGTAAATTGTGCGCAGTTCCTGGGCTGGAATCCAGCTCGGAGTTACCCTCCACTCACATTGCATTTTGCTAGGTCGGCGCTTGTAGCTCTCGAAGATTTTCTGAAAGATCAACTCCGTGCATCCTCCCACAGGAACAGAGTGAAAGTTACCCAGTGGTGGCTTGAGCTCTCCATGTCCTGTGCTTTCTCCCGTTGGATAACTGCATTTATCTGCTTTGGCCTGAGTCCTCTTTACAGAAATCTGGTGATGTCCACTCCTGACTTATCTTGGTTCTTATACATGCTCCATCACTGTAGGTAGCACCCACGTGCCTTATCCTCACACACCCCCGTAAGGTAGGGCAGTAGCATCACCATGTTGTGGATGGGGAATTGAGGCCCAGAGCGATTAAGAGCTACATTTTCAAAGGCTTATAGACAGTCCCCACCACCGGGGCCAGATTTTCAGAAGAGCCGTGTTCCCACCATTCCGTGCTCTTTTGAAAATCTGCCCGGGGTCGCATGTGGAGTCTGTGGCAGAGCTGGGTTTCAACCCAGGTCTTGGGAGCCTTCCGGGCGAGACTACCCTTCCTTGGAGTGTTGATGCAAAACTGCCTTCACCCACGAGCGATTTGGGTAGAAATTTAGTCTTCTAAATATGATGTTTTCCTGCCTTCATTTTAAATGGTAATTTTCTCCCCTAAAGAATATCGCATATTTAGAACCATCCTCTAGAAAGTCGCCGCCCTGCGCCAGCTCCTTCCAGCACAAAGAAGTAACAGAGACTGTGTCAGGAGCTCTTTGCCCCGCCCTCCAAGGCCGCTACACCAGGCACTTGACACATACTGGAACCCAGGTATAGACTGGGAGGAGCAGGAGGCAGGACCTCCTCAACAGCGGGCCCCAGACTGGCGCATCCTCCCAGAGGAGGTCGGGGACACTCTTACCCCTGCCATCTTCAGGTCACCGTGGAGACTCAAAGGTAGCAACAACAAATGAAACCTAGAGAGGGGTCACAGAACCAGCATCCCTTCATAGCAAGGGCCCTGGTTACACCACGAGCAGGTCAGAGACTGGCTGCCCCAGGAAGATCTGACTGTGCCTTTTATCCTTGTCCAGCACATGGTTCCCCTGGCAAACCATCCAAGAGCCTTAACATTCTTCCTGGGAGAAATCCCCATGTGCATCTGCAGGGTGAATTCCACTGGCTAATACCGAGTTCCTGTGTCAAAGACCCTCCCTTCCTGCTGGACAGCTGAGATCTGAAGGCTCTGTAAAGGCCTGGGGATGGAATGGAGAGAACAGGATTTACTCGGCTGTCAGTATTGTGTGTTTTTGGTACAGTCTCTCCCCTTCACCCTGGGGCTCCCTACCTGGCTGGTCTCTGTAGCTGGTGCCTCACACTGATGCAGCAAATGCTGGTAAATCTAAGTTAGAAGTTGAGCTGCTCAGGGAACTGTTCCTTTATTTGTCCTCCGAGCGCCAAGCACAGTCAAATTCTTTGTAACGTCGTGCCCCCTGCTGTCATTCTTTCCTTCGAAATAGATTATGCCATTTCCAAGCCTGACATCTTAGCCCGTATTGAGCAAGGGGAAGAACCATGTGTCCGGGATCAGCAGGACTCGGAGAAGGCAGAAATCCCTGTGGAGCCTTGCACAGGTGAGTGATGCTGCTTCTTCAGGTAGCGTCCCTGTGGGTGGTCCACTGGAGCTGTATCTGCGCCTCTCGTAAGAGAATGTAGGTAGCAGGTCTGTCCGGCCCGCGCTCGCGCTCTCTCCCCGTTGTGGTCTGCCTCGAGGCTACCTAGCACGGCCCAGGCAGACCGCCCTCTGCTCCTTCTCAATCGCCCTTAGCCCGGAAGCAGAGCACGACGTTTTCAGTCCTTAGCATTCCCGTTAGCTTTTGTCGTGCCCAGAGAGCCACAGGGCATTTTATTTCTTTGATTCTTAAAAAAAAAAATTAATCCTCTGTCCACCCCTTTCCCCAGGGGTGCTCAAACCCTGCTCTGCCCCAGGCCCCGCCCCCACCCCACCCCTTCCCCTAGGCCCCGCCCCCGCCCTGCCTTTCCCCGCCCCATTCCCCCCCTGCTCTGTGCTCGCTCTACCTCTTCTGCCCCCGCTCCTCCCCCAGCGCCTCCTGCTCACCACTGAGCAGCTGATCCTCGGCGGACAGGAGGTGCTGGGGGGAGGGGAAGGAGCTGACTGGTGGGGCCTGCCGGTGGGTGCTGAGCACCCACTCTTTTTTCCCCGTGGGTGCTCCAGCCCCAGAGCACCCATAAAGTTGGCACCTAAGTAGGCGCATGACCGTTTCCCACCCTGCTTTAAAAGGTGCCTCTCCTGCAGGGAGGCAATGCCCGTGGTGGACGGACACTCTTGTTGTGTCTCTCGGAGAGGCACGTAGTCTGTAGAAGTGCAGCTTCTGCCAGCAGCTGAAGGCTAGATCCCGAAAGAACCGGCAACAAAACTGGAAACTCCTCCCCGTGGAGCGTGCTCTTAAACTGGCATCTGACCCTGGTCCCGAACCCGCTCCAGAGCCTTCAACCTCCAGAGAGGGAGAATCGCAGAGACAGTCGGCTGACTTTCCCCTCTAAAGTCTCTAGAAAAAAGGGCTGCAAGCCCTCAAACCGAGCTCTTGACCAGCCAAAGGGGATCCCCGGTGTGTTTGGTCACCTTGGCACCGATGACTCCGAAGCACGGCACCAAGAGCTCGCCTAGGGACCCACGGGGCACAGGCTGGGGAATGGGCACCACTCTCAGTAGCGTCTCTACAAAATTGGCGCCAACAAAAAGATCCTTGGCACGGAGCACTTCAAAGCAGCTCCTGTTGGAACGAGCCGCACATAAAAGGCCGTCGGTACTGACGAGTCAGCATCGACCACAGTGGTACCACCAGAGTTCTGCTTCTCTAGGGACCTTCTGGTTATGGAGGAACCAGAGTCCCCACTACTCGGTACCCAGGCTCCAGCACCGAGCCCATCTCGGTCCCCAGAACCACCATTGGCACCGGGGCATTCACCTCCAGCGCCCTTCTCAGCCCCACCCCACTCCAGTGGGGACTCAGACAGTGACCAGGAGGACCGCTTTTCTCTGGTCTTACGTCACAACCCTCTGTTACAGCATCTGAGACCTACACAGCTGCACCCATGCTCAGATCTCCAATCTTCCTGGTATGGTCCCCCTTGGGCAGTGCCACCCATGCCCTTTCCCCCTCAGTGGCCTTACTGGGATCCATGGGCAGCCCACAGGCCCCACACCTCTCGAGGATCTAGAATCTCCCACAGAGAGTCCACCAGACAATCCCCTCTGGCCTCTGTATCCAGAGGCTTGGGAAGAAACTTTCAAGCAACAGGAGGCCAGACTAGAGGTGAAAACCACTCCACTGATGAACATCTCCTCCTCCTCAACTGATCAGGTGGTGATGCCCCCTCCTTCATCATTAGCTGATGATTTTAAGCTTTTCCAAGATCTTACTAAGAGGATGGGTGAGGCTCTGCAAATTCCCTTCAAGGCAGTGAAAGACTCACACCACAAATTTGGACATACTGCACACCTCTTCTTCTTCCAGATTGCCCTCCCAGTCAATGAGGTGCTTTTAGACCCTGCCAAGGCCATCTGGCAGACACCGGCCTCTATTGCAAGAGGGCAGACAAAAGATATTACGTGTCCCTCAAGGAGGCAGATTGGTCTTTTCATTCACCGTCAGCCCAACTCTTTCATCCTGGATGCTGTTAACATGCAAGGAAAGCGACATCACACCAGATCCACCCCCAGTGACAGAGACTGGAAGAGGCTCGACCAATCGGGGAGGAAGGCATACTCTTCGTGACTTTACAATTCAGGGTTTCGACTATCAAGCCCTAATGGCCCAATACAACTACATGAACTATGCAAAACCCAACGTCTTCATTGTTCCTTTTGCACTTCAGGTAAGTGGTCAATTTCAAGCCATCGTGCAAGAGGGCCCAGTTCAGTCTCGACAGCAGAGGTAACGAGGCGGCGTCCTGGTTACACCTCTCGGGGGTGCCGGAGGAAGTGCAGACAGCAGCTGAGGACCTCCCATTCGAAGGGCCCAAACTCTTGGCTAACAAAACAGAGGCATCACTCCACACCTTAAAGGACTCGAGAGCCACACTATGCGCTCTAGGAATCTAAACCCTGGGATGGAAAAGGAAATTCGGTTCACAGCCACCTCACAGATCCCAGCCACCTCATTTCTCCCCAGCACAATGGTATTATGAGTGTAAGAGGCCCAGGATGTAAAAAGCGCAAGCCGTCAGCCTCCCGATCCTCACCTCTCAACCCTCGTCCTCAAAACACCAAATTATGAGGTTGAGGGCCCGAGCATCCACTCCTTGCAAGAGCTGCTGCGACGTACGGACCTGTCACATCCCTTCGGAAGTCGCCTGAGTCTTCCTCAGGAGCTGGGAGATCATCACCTCTGACAAATGGGCCTTAGAGGCTGTTTCAAAGGGTTACTCCATCCACCTCATGTCCCTTCTCCCCTTTCCCCTGGTCCCTCTTCAGGGACCCTTCTCATGAGAGACTATTATGCCAGGAAATAGACCACCTGTTTATGCCTCGGAGCCATAGAACCAGTCCCTACTCACCTCCGAGGCAAAGGTTTTATTCCAGATATTTCCTGATCCCCAAGAAAAGGGAGGTTGGAGATCCATAGTGGATCAAAGGGCGCTAAACAGATATGTGAAGGTGCAAAGGTTCAAGGTGGTCACACTAGCAGCCATTATTCTGTAACTGGAACCAGGAGCTTGATTCTTGGCCCTCGACCTACAAGACACCGATTCCCACATCTCAATCCGACTGTCGCACAGGAGAGTCCTGCGATTTACCTTTGGGCAGGGCTATCAGCAGTACAGAGCGCTCCCGTTCAGCCTCTCGTCCGCGCCCATTGTGTTCTCCCATATCCTCTCCGTCGCAGAGGCGCGCCTACGAACATTAGGTATTGTCATTTACCCACACCTGGACGACTGCCTTCTCAAGGCTCATTCCTTCGAAGACGCCCTGCAGGCCACCCAGAAGACTATGCACATGGTTGCACAATTGGGGCTCCAGCTCAATACCCAGAAATCGACCCTGACCCCAGTTCAATCGCAGGAGTTTATTGGTGCCAAGCTCGATGCAGGGCACCGAGTGCGTTCCTCTCACTGCACAGAATCTCATAGGGACGGGCCAGGCCAGCCCACAAACCCCAGCCAGGAAGTGCCTCCAGGTTCTCAGGCATGTGGCAGCATGCACATTTGACTCCACACACTCGACTGTACATGAGAAACTCGCCGGTTTTCCAAAACCAGCCTGTGACAGAGAGAGGCAATACTGCATATGCTGGCTGTTAGGAGAGCACTAGCATTTTATTTGGACAGGACTAAGGACTTCAGGAGGTCTCCTAAACTCTTCCTTTCATTCGCAGAAAGATCCAAAGGCTCCACAATATCAGCTCAAAGGCTCTCGAAATGGGTCTCCGGTTGCCCTATCCATTGTTACATACTCCTGCCCCCATCAGGAATCCCAAGCACTCCACGAGAGCCGTTTCCCCCTTGGTCGTGTTTCTTAAAGACGTCCCCGTCTCAGAAATCTGCAGGGCCTCTGCCCATGCTTTTGCGCGATTCCTCGGGACTCGGCCTCTCGCGCCATCTTCGGCTCCTCAGCACTATTGTCAGTGACAGACCCCACCCCAAGGCCCCAGCCCGCCACGGGGGATACCGCTGGGAAGTCGCTATGGTGGAGCACCCATAGGGACAGCACTCAAAGAAGAGGACGTTACTCACCTTGTGCCGTAACGATGGTTTTTCGAGACGCGTGACCCTGTGGGTGCTCCTGCCCCCCGACTTTGGAGTTCTCGGCAAGGGGCTCTGCGGTAGAGAAGGAATGGAGCCTGGTTCACCCGCGCAGCGCTAGATGGCCTCCAGGCAGGCCACGAGGGAGGGAGAGCGCATGTGCAGGCCGACCGAACGCTGCTACCTAGATTCTTTGATTAGAGGCGCGGGCGCCCAGATACACCTACAGTGACGGACCCATAGGCATACTACTCGGAGAACCATTGTTATTGCACAAAGTGAGTAACCTCCTCTTTAATCTGAAGCTCTGAGTCCTTCGAAATCTGTCATTCTTTCTATACCAGGATCCCTCCTGCCGCCTAGCTGGGGCCCCTCCCCCATTTAACAATAAAGGAAGGAGTTACTGCGATCAGTTCGTGAGCCTGGGGCTGAGAACCCAGGTCCTTAGTCTCAGGGATTGAGGTCTGTCACACGGCGAGGTTGTGTTGATGGGATTGGATTTTCACTGCTGTGGGATGACCTAGTGAAAACGACACTCATGCTTTTCACTAGGCTGTGACACCACCCATAACTGATGGAGTATATCCCCCAGTGACTAACTACTGACTTGCTTTTCAGAACCATCTTCCCCTGGAGCTCAAAGTGCTTTGCAAATGTTAGTGAGGATGAAATCCCCGTGCCCAAAATGCTGCTTTTAAATAGGTGGGTATCGGTAAAATGACGTAATTCTCTTTCTCAGGGCCGGAATCCCCCATGTTGACAAGTGACGCTCTGTCACAGATCAAACAAGAGGAGGAACCCCATATGCAGGATCAAGGGGCCTTGGAGGAAAGGAAAATCCCAACAGACCCACCACACCGCAGCCCAGGTGAGTAACAGACTAACCCAACCAGAAACAGCAAGAGCAATAAATCCCGTCTTTACGAGTGCCTTCTTGCTGTATGTAATCCAGTGGTAACCAGCAATTGTCATCTCTTCACGGCAGATGTTCCTCACGGCTTCCTACCAGTCCTCACCAACTGCAGGCAGTTAATGCCTCCTATCACCCGTCCTTCCTCTGAGTGTTCGGAGGAGTCAGTGAAGCAGAGCTGGTCCCCTCCTCTTCCCTCTGACGAAGGTATTTGGAGAAAGCAATGTTTGTGTTTTGTTGCAACTCTTAAGTCACCTCATCTGGTGCCTCAGCCCAGACAGCACTAAGCTGCTCAGGGGACGGCGTGATATTCATATGCCTGTCTCTGCCTGACAATTTCAGGACAGGCCTTTGAGATGCAGATGGTCTCAGGGAGGAGAGAAATGACTGTAAATCCCACTGTCCACCAGAAAGGGTTGTAAAGAGTAAGAAATGCTATCACTGGCCTTTTCTGCTTCAGAGAAGGAACAGCTGGTATGTTAATTATATTCCCTCCACAGCTGCTCTGATCACACAGGACTGAATGGAGTGCATTCGATGGTCCGATTCCTCCCTCCTGTAACTCCAGCGATCGTGTCTGATGGTAGGGGGGCTGGCCTACTCCTTCAGCCCAGCTTTGAGGTTGTTCAGAACCAAAAATGACTGAAATCAGCTAATGAGCAGAGCTGTTAAAAACACACCGCTGCTATTCCGATGCTGCAGTAAAACGTGCCCATTGTTTCCTCTTCAGTTCTCTGGGTGCAGCCAGGGTCAGAGTCTGCCGGCAGTGTCGTTCCATGTCTGGAATTAGAGCTTCGGGACGTGGCTCTTACAGTTCATCCTCTCAGTTCTCAGCCAGAGAGGAACTGCCAAGTGACTTTGTTAAATCACTGACCAGTCAAACCCAGCCTCCATGTCTCGTGCTGTTAACGTCAGGCTGTCCATGGCAAAACCTCAGACGCATGACGGGATCACTCAAGGGTGACTCTAAAGCCTGTCTTCTCGGAGAGAAGCCTGAGGCCACTTGGGAAGCGGGTTACCCAACAGGGAAGTCTCCTGGTGCGACTCACCCTGTGCAGTGAGGCCGTGAGAGGCCTGTGTGTCACTGGAAGCCCAGATCAGGCCCAGAGGTCAGTTTTACTCTGCTAATAGTAGGTCATTTCCTAACCTCTGTGAACACGGAGATGGGAAATGTCTGCCTCTTTCTAAACAGCCAGTGCCTCGCATTATGCCAGCGTGACAGGACCCAGCCCCTGAGATTAGGAATCAGGAAAGTCCGAACCTTTAGGTTTCCTTCATATCACACCGATGGAGTGAGTAATCTCTGGATTCTGTTTAATTTCCAGCTGATGAGGGGATTGTGATCAAAACCGAGGTGCAGCAAGTGGAGGAAGTGCCAGGGACGTTGCTGGAAAGAGCAAAAGAGGAAGCTGTCTTGGGCCCTTGGGAGCATGACCAGGGCCCTGGGGAGGAACTTCCTGAAAACCTGGAGGTGCCGGGGATGTTACTGGGAAGATTTGAAGAGGAGGATTTCCAGGATCCTGGGGAGGTAACAGCCCGGGAGGTTGCATGCAGCTCAGTAACACAGCAGAGAAACCATGCAGAGAGCAGGACAGTGAACTCCACTCACTGGGGTGGGGCCCTGATCCACCACCAGAGAAAGAGCACGCGAGAGAGACTGTTTGTGTGCACAGTGTGCGGGAAGAGCTTTCGGCTGAAGATAAATCTCATCATCCACCAGAAGGGCCACGCAAACGAGCTGCTGTACGAGTGCCCAAACTGTGGGGAAAGTTTCAGAGCCAAGCAGAAATTTCTGCTGCATCTGCGACACCAGACAGCTGCAGGGGCCTGCGGGCCCCCGGCTCCTCAGGAACGTTCCAGCCAAGCGGCTCCCCCTGAGTCCCAGCCCCGAAGCCAGACTGAAGACGGTTCCAGCGGGATCACCAAACGGGTCAAGAGGCTGGCTCACAAATCGAGTCTGAGCAAATACCAGCCGCCTCGTGTGCAAAGGACGTACACGTGCAGGGAGTGCATGGAGCACTTCTCCAAGAGGAGGTGTCTCGTCCTGCACAAAAGGGTGCATGCCGACCACAGCAAGGGATCGCTCATCCTGTGTCCGTACTGCAGCAAGAGCTTCACCCGTCCCTCCGACCTCATCCGGCACCAGAGGATCCACACCGGGGAGCGGCCCTACCAGTGTGCCCAGTGTCACAAAACCTTCAACCGGCACCACCACCTCGTGGACCACCAGAAAATCCACACGGAGCGAGAGAGGCCCTACCAGTGCGGCGAGTGCGGGAAGGCCTACATCCGCCGGCAGCACCTCCTCAAACACAAACACAGCCACAGGAAGAAACCGTAACCGGCCAGCGAGCCGGGCTGCAGAAACCCTGCGGGGTCAGCGCGGCAGTCTCCAGGAGGGAGACGCTGAATGGCTCAAAGGCTTCCAGGCTGAGTAGCCGCCCCCGGTCTGCCCTCGTTCACAGCCATCCAAGCTGGGGGGCTGTGCGGGTGTAGCCAAGGGGAGGATTGGTCTTTGGTTTTTAATGAGCTACAGCCAATTCACCTGGGAGACGAGGGTGTCGTGTTGATTTCACCTTATCCGGCTAAGGTAACGAAGGCCAAGCCATGGGGCGTCCGTGCAGCTGGCAGACACAGGCATGGCGACCCAGGCAGGCTTGTTCCGGGATAAGAGGTTACAAGAAAGCAACTGCACTAGAGCAGGGTGTCACGACCGCAGGAAAACGAACTGGCAGCAAATTCATATTTAAGTGGAAAACTCTGGTTTTTATGGGACGATACACAGGGATGGAGGGCGGAAACGGGCGGCTCGCGGGAGCGGGTAAGAAACGCTGGACACAGGAGTCACATACGTGTCAGTATTTAAACAGATTCCAAAGCCGGACGGGCACACTGGGGTCCTCTGGTCCGACCACCTGTATGACACACCCCATGTGACTTGCACAAAAGAATTCCTGGATGAAATAGAGCCTCTCTCTCTTTTTTTTTTTTTTTTTGTTACAAAAAACCCCCAGTCTTGATTTAAAATTGGGACTAGCCTGGGAACCTGGGGCTCCACTTTCTGGGGCGGGGCAGGGCTGAGAGGGGAGGGCCCTGCTCTCACTGTGTTGCTCGCGCGGCTGTGAAGCCCGGTGCTAGTTTGCGGGTGCAGGGTCCGGGCCCATGCATGCTGCCAGGGCTGTGTGGGGAAAAGCCCCCAGCGGCCCACTGTGTGGGAGGGGGTGTCTGGAATGAACCGAGGGCAGGATCAAGCACCAACGCCCACTGACCCGGGTGCCTGGGGAGCGGAGAGCCCTGCAGCCGGTTCCCCTGCTCCGCCTGATGACCTCATGGGCGGGTGAGAAGTGGGCCCAGAGGGCAGCTGAAAAATCCCGGTGGCCCTGTGCAGTGAGAGTGTGGGGGAGAGGAAGGAGCCCTCCCCTCTACCTCTGCAGGGGTGTGAAAGGAGATGAGGAGGGGGCTGCAGATGAGGGCTGGAAACAGCTTGAGAGGCCAATGGGCATGGGGGAGAATAGGCCGGTGGGGGAGGAGGGGAAGACAGGATGACAGAGAAAAGGAAAAACTGGTGGGGGAGAGGGAGGTAAGAAGAGATGATGTAGCAGGTCAAGAACTCACCGCTGCGGCGCCTCCTGCTGGTTGCTTCGGGCATTAGCTCAGTTCCAGCTCTCGGCGCGCCCTCACCTGGCCGGTGTCTCACCTGCCTCAAGCCCCTGTGTCCCTCCCGGACCCTATGCCTTTACCGGGGGGGGGTTCTGCCCCAGCAGTACCCCCACTCTCTGGGTCTCCCCTCCCAGGGGAACCCCCAACCCTCTATACCCACCTTGCCTCAGTGGCTACTGCCAGTCATCATCTAGCCCCCGCTCCCTGGGGCAGACTGCAGTCTGTGATGGCCACTCATCACTGGCAAGGGGTGGGACCTGCTGCTTCTGCCTGTTCCCGGGCTGCCCCTCTGTAGCCCCAGTACCTTTGACAGGCCTTACCCAAGGCCGCAGCCTGGGGATTTACCAGGCTGGAGCTCTCCAGCTCCTCTTGCCTTTCCCCAGTGCTGCTCTGCGTCAGGTGCCCTCTGTTCCCAGGCAGCCAGGGCCTTCCCACTCCAGGCCGGAGTGAGACTGAGCCAGCTCCTCCCTTAGCCCTTATATCGGGGCCAGCTGTGGCCTGATTGGGTGTGGCCACCGCTGTAGCTGCTTCCCCCGTCAGCCTCCCTTTTCTCCCAGGAGCGGGGTATCTGCCCCGCTACGGCTGGGGACGGAGCAAGAGGAAAGGAGAGGCGTCGAGGGCGGAAGGTGAGCGACGATAGCAAAGAACCGAAGGTGTATTAAGAGCAGGGCTGTGCAGAGATGAGACAAAAGGGGCCAGGCTGGAGGTTTATAAAACAAGGAAGGGGCAGGAGCGGGTGCCCTGGGTGCACCTGTTCACCCTGATGAACGAAGAGGGAGCTGCTAAGGGAAAGGCAAAGGCAGCCCCTGGGAAAGGGAAATGTTCCTTTACAAAACCATCAGCCTGTGGGACTCAGCACCACAAGAGCTCCCTTGTGGGGAGGAGGCATTAGGAGGTGGTGCGGCAGGCAGCCTGTCTCTCCTTTCTGGTCCCCCGGCCAAGGGGGGAGGCCCAAAGAGGCGGCATCGGCTGGTGAGGGCGGGGGTAGATTTGGGGAGACAGAATGAGGGAGCTGCCCTGGCCCCAGCTACAGCCCAGCAGCCCCCGGCTCCCTTTGCTGCCCTGGTGCTGACTGGATCCCCCCGCCCCTGAAGGTGCCAGGACCCAGCTCCAGCCCTGCTGCGCCCCCACCCGCCCTGCCTGTAGTGTAGGAAACTGCTCCCTGTAGGACTGGGCTACCTGTAGCCGTGGCTGATGTGTAGCGGATTGTAAGAATCTGCTATTGTAAAACAACTGCCGTCCGGTGTACCAAATTCCTACAGACAGCAGTTTGTCCCCTGCACTCTTGTGTTGTCCCCTGTGCTCATGGCAGGACAAAGTATTATCTAGACCAGGGGTCTCAAGCACGCGGCCCGCAGAGTTATTTCCTGCGGCTCGCCATAGGCTCCGACTCCTTGGGTGCTCCGGGGCTGGAGCACCCACGGGGGAAAATTAGTGGGTGCTCTGCACCCACCGGCAGCCAAGCTCCCCCTGCCCCCACCCCTTCCTCCTCCTCCCCCCTGAGCGCGCCACGTCACCGCCGCTCCTCCACCTACCTCCCAGCGCGTCCCGCCCAGCTGCTGCCAAACAGCTGTTTGCACACACCGGGAGGGAGGGCGGCGGGAGCAGGAACGTGGCGCGCAGGGGCGGCTCTACCAATTTTGCCGCCCCAAGCAGTCGCCGCTGATTTGCCGCCACGCCCGGAAGAGCGGCGGAGCTGCCGCCGAATTTGCCGCTGTGGGACACGGACTGCCGCCCCATTCTGAATGCCACCCCAAGCGCCTGCTTGGAAAGCTGGTGCCTTGAGCCGGCCCTGGTGGCGCACTCAGAGGAGGAGGTGGGGCCGGGGCAGGGACTTTGGGGAAGGGGCTGGAATGGGGGCAGGGAAGGGGTGGGAAGAGGCGGGGCAGGGGCAGGACCTCACGGAAGGGGTGGAGGTTTCAGTGATGCGGCCCTCGTGGTGATCTGAGTTTGAGATCGCTGATCTAGACCATTCCTGACACTTGTTTGTCCAACCCACTCTTAAAAATCTCCACTGATAGAGATTCCCTTCTCTGGGCAATTTATTCCAATACTTAACCACCCTGACAGTTCGGAAGTTTTTCCTAATGTCCAACCTAAACCTCCCTGGCTGCAATTTAAGCCCATTGCGTCTTGTCCTACCCTCAGAGGTTAAGGAGAACAATTCTTCTCCCTCCTCCTTGTAACAACCTTTTACATACTTGAAAATGGTTACCATGTTTCAGTCTTCCCTCATAGGTCATGTTTTCTAGACCTTTAATCATTTTTGTTGCTCTTCTCCACCAATTTGTCCACATCTTTCCTGCAATGTGGTGCTCAGAACTGGACACAGTACTCCAGCTGAGGCCTAATCAGCATGGAGCAGAGCGGAAGAATTCCTTCTCGTGTCTTGCTTACGACACTCCTGCTAATACATCCCAGAATTATGTTCCCTTGTTTTGCAACAGCATTACACTGTTGACTCCTATTTAGCTTGTGGTTCACGATGATCCCCAGATCCCTTTCCGCAGGACTCCTTCCTAGGCCGTAGGTTCCCACTGTGTATTTTGTGAGCTGCCTCGTTAGCGCAGTAGGTAGCACGTCAGTCTTATAATCTGAAGGTTGCGAGTTCGTTCCTCACATGGGGCAGCAGTTGTTTTTGGTGGGGAGGGATAGCTCAGTGGTTTGAGCATTGGCCTGCTAAACCCAGGGTTGTGAGTTCAATCCTTGAGGGGACTATTTAGGGATCTGGGGCAAAAATTGGGGATTGGTCCTGCTTTGAGCAGGGGGTTGGACTAGATGACCTCCTGAGGTCCCTCCCAACCCTGATATTCTATGTGCACCTGATTGTTCCTTCCTAAATGGAGTACTTTGCACTTGTCCTTATTGAATTTCATCCTATTTACTTCCAATCGTTTGTCCAGATCATTTTAAATTTTAACCCTATCCTCCAAAGCACGTGCAATCCTTCCCAGCTTGGTATTGTCCGCAAACTTTATAAGTGTACTCTCTATGCCATTGTCTAAATCATTGATGAAGATATTGAACAGAAACGTACCCAGAACTGATCCCTGCGGGACCCCACTCGTTATGCCCTTCCAGCATGACTGTGAACCACTGAATAATACTCTCTGGGAATGGTTTTCCAATCAGTTTTGCACACACCTTATTGTAGCTCCATCTAGGTTGTATTTCCCTTATTTGTTTACGAGAAGGTCATGCTAGACAGTAACAAAAGCCTTACTAAAGTCTAGATATACCATGTCTACCACTTCCCCCCATCCACAAGGCTTGTTACTCTGTCAAAGAAAGCTATCAGGTTGGTTTGACGCAATTTGTTCTTGACAAATCCATGCTGACTGTTACTTATCACCTTATTTTCTTCTAGATGTTTGCAAATTGATTGCTTAATTATTTGCTCCATTATCTTTCCGGGTACAGAAGTTAAGCTGACTGCTCTGTAATTCCCTGGGTTTTCCTT
Organism: Chelonia mydas; assembly: GCF_015237465.2. Classification (NCBI taxonomy): domain Eukaryota; kingdom Metazoa; phylum Chordata; order Testudines; family Cheloniidae; genus Chelonia; species Chelonia mydas. The sequence continues at coordinate 259,943,257 of NC_057850.1, forward strand.
ATTTCCCTTTTTATAGATGGGCACTATAATTGCCCTTTTCCAGTCTTTTGGAATCTCTCCCGTCTTCCATGACATCTCAAAGATAATTGCTAATGGCTCAGATATCTCCTCTGTCAGCTCCTTGAGTATTCTAGGATGCATTTTATCAGGCCCTGGTAACTTGAAGACATCTAACTTTGTCTAAATAATTTTTAACTTGTTCTTTTCCTATTTTTGCTTCTAATCCTACCTCATTTTCATTGGCATTCACTATGTTAGATGTCCAATCCCCGCCAAACTTCTTGGTTAAAACCGAAACAAAGAAGTCATTAAGCATCTCTTCCATTTCCACATTTTCTGTTAGTGCTTTTTCCCCCCTTGTTGAGTAATGGGCCTACCTGGTCCTTGGTCTTCCTCTTGCTTCTAATGTATTTGTAGAATGTTTTCTTCTTAGCCTTTATGTCTCTAGCTAGTTTGATCTCATTTGATCTCATCTCCCTTGGCCTTTCTGATTTTGTGGAGAGAGGTAAATAGTGGTGTCCCCCAGGGGTCTGTTCTGGGCCCAGTGCTAGTCAACATATTCATAAATGATCTGGAAAAAGGGGTAAACAGTGAGGTGGCAACATTTGCAGATGATAGAAAATTACTAAAGATAGTTAAGACCCAGGCAGACTGTGAAGAGCTACAAAAGGATCTCTCAAAACTGGGTGACTGGGCAACAAAATGGCAGATGAAATGTAATGTTGATAAATGCAAAGTAATGCACATTGGAAAGCATAATCCCAACTGTACATATAAAATGATGGGGTCTAAATTAGCTGTTACCACTCAAGAAAGAGATCTTGGAGTCACTGTGGATAGTTCTCTGAAATCATCCACTCAATGTGCAGCGACAGTCAAAAAAGCGAACAGAATGCTGGGAATCATTAAGAAAGGGATAGATAATAGGACAGAAAATATCATGTTGCCTCTATATAAATCCATGGTACGCCCACATCTGGAATACGGTGTGCAGATGTCGTCGCCCCATCTCAAAAAAGATATATTGGAATTAGAAAAGGTTTAGAAAAGGGCAACAAAAATGATTAGGGGTATGGAATGGCTTCCGTATGAGGAGAGATTAATAAGACTGGGACTTTTCAGCTTGGAAAAGAGACGGCTAAGGGGAGCTATGATTGAGGTCTATAAAATCATGACTGGTGTAGAGAAAGTAGATAAGGAAGTGTTGTTTACTACTTCTCATAACACAAGAACGAGGGGTCACCAAATGAAATTAATAGGCAGCAGGTTTAAGGAAGTATTTCTTCACACAACGTACTGTCAACCTGTGGAACTCCTTGCCAGAGGATGTTGTGAAGGCCAAGACCATAACAGGATTCAAAAAAGAACTAGATAAATTCATGGAGGATAGGTCCATCAATGGCTATTAGCCAGGATGGGCAGGAACGGTGTCTCTAACCTCTGTTTGCCAGAAGCTGGGAATGAGCGACGGGATGGATCACTTGATGATTACCTGATCTGTTCATTCCCTCGGGGGCGCCTGGCACTGGCCACTGCTGGAAGACAGGATACTGGGCTAGATGGACCTTTGGTCTGACTCAGTAGGGCCATTCTTATGTCCCCCTACACTTTTGTTATTTGTTTATATTCATTCTTTGTAATTTGACCTACTTTCCTCTTTCTGTAGGACTCTTTCTTGGTTTTTAGGTCATTGACGATCTCCTGGTTAAGCTTGGGTGGTGTCTTGCCATATTTCCTATCTTTCCTATGCAGTGGGGTAGTTTGCTCTTACGCCCTTAATAATTTCTCTCTGAAAAACTGTCAGCTGTCTTCTATTTTTTTCCCCTTAGATTTGCTTCCCATGAGATCTTACTTTCCAACTCCCTGAGTCTTCTAAAATCTGCCTCCTTGAATCCATTGTCTTTATTTTGCTGTTCTCCCTCCTACCATTCCTTAGAATCATGAACTCTATCACTTCATGATCACTTTCACCCCAGCTGCCTTCCACTTTCAAATTCTCAACCAGTTCCTCCCTATTTGTCAAAATCAAATCGAGAACAGCCTCTCCCCGGTAGCTTTCTCTTCCTGCGGCTCCGATTGGCTGGGAACGGCAAACCGCGGCCGCTGGGAGCTGCGAGTGGCCATGCAAATGTAAACAAACGGTCTGGCGGCCTGCCAGCGGATTACCCTGATGGGCCGCGTGCGGCCTGCAGGCTGCCCACGACTGCCGTAGGGTATGTGAAACTGCAATCTGTAGGAATTCGCTCCCTATAGCAGCGACAGGTCCTACTTTCCTAGAAACTGCTATCTGAGGTAGCTAATTCCTGCAGATAGCAGCTTCGCACACTCTGCCCGCCCCCGCCCTAAACTTTTTTTGGCCTGAGGGCCGCATCGGGTTTCGGAAATTGTATGGAGGGCCGGTTAGGGGAGGCTGTGCCTCCCCAAACAGCCAGGCATGGCCCGGCCCCCGCTCTCTATCCCCCACCCCGCTTCTCACCCCGACCCCCCCCCCCCGGGACTCCTGCACCACCACCCCCCCGCTCCCTGACCCCCCCTTGGAACCCCCACCCCTGTCTGCCCCCCGCTGCCCCATCCAACCCCTCCTCTCATTCCTGACTGCCCCCCTGGGACCCCTACCCCATCCAACCACCCCTTCTCCCTGACTGCCCCCAGAACCCCTGCACCTGACTGCCCCCCGCTGCCCCATCCAACCCCCCCCTTCCTAACTGCCTCCCCAGGACCCCTGCCCCCATTCAACCCCCCGTTCCCCACCCTGACCCCTATCCACACCCCCCGCCCCCTCACCACCACCCCCGAACTCCCCTGCCCTCTATCCAGCCCCTCCTGCTCCATCCCCCCTTACCGCGCTGCCTGGAGCACCGGTGGCTGGCAGCACTGCAGCCGCACCGCCCGGCCGGAGCCAGCCACGCACCGTGCAGCACCGAGCACCGGGTCAGGCCAGGCTCTGCAGCTGTGCCGCCCGGCAGGAGCTCGCAGCCCCGCCGCCCAGAGCATCGCGCAGGCGGGCACAGTGAGCTGAGGCTGCAGGGGAAGGGGAACAGCGGGGGAGGGGACGGGGGTGAGCCTCCTGGTCCAGGGCCGGGCAGGAAGGTCCCGCGGGCCGTAGTTTGCCCACCTCTGCTCTAGGGTATGTGAAACTGCTATCTGTAGGAATCTGCTAGGTTATCAACGAGGAGTCCTTGTGGCACCTTAGAGACGAACGCATTTATTTGGGCATAAGCTTTCATGCTGATACAGACTAACACGGCTATCACTCTGAAACCTGATAAACTGAGTTGTGTCTGCAGCATTCTTAACAGCCTCATTAAGTACTTCTAAAATTGGCTTTGACCATGATGGGCTTATAAGGCTTTCTGCATGTCGGTGCAGTCCAGAGGCTTGGTGTTTTGCAGCCTTTTCACATAGTTTGTCCGCATTGGCTTTGCTGATCGGTCTGGCAAACCAAGCTCCTCCACTTCTACTATATAAATCCATGGTATGCTCACATCTTGAAATACTGCGTGCAGTCCTGTTCGCCCCATCTCAAAAGAGTTAAATTGGAGTTGGAAAAGGTACGGAGAAGGGCAACTAAAATGATTAGGTGTATGGAACAGCTTCCGTATGAGGGGAGATTAAAAAGACTGTGGGACTTTCTGGCTTGGACAAGAGACTACTAAGTGGGGGATATGTTAGAGGTCTATAAAATCTTGACTGGTGTGGAGAAAATGAAAAGCTCCCTCACATAACACAAGAACTAGGGGTCACCCAATGACATTAATAGGCCGCAGGTTTAAAACAAACAAAAGGAAGTACTTCTTCACACGATGCACAGTCAACCTATGGAACTTTTTGCCAGAGGCTGGTGTGAAGGCCAAAACTAGAACAGGATTCAAAGAAAGAACTAGATAAGTTCATGGAGGATAGGTCCATCAATGGTTATTAGCCAGGATGGGCAGGGATGCAATACCATGCTCTGAGAGCCTCTGTTTGCCCGAAGCTGGGAGTGGACGACAGGGGACAGATCACTCAATAATTGCCCTGTTAATTCCCTTTGAAGCACCTGGCATTGGCCACTGTCAGAAGACAGGAGACTGGGCTAGATGGACCACTGGTCTGACCCAATATGGCCGTTCTTATGTAAAAATTAATTATAATAAAAATGGTTAGTACAGAAACTCCCAACACCAGCCAAAATCGATCCCTTGGGCAATGCAGCTCTGTCTGCTGGATACCTCGGCAGCGTAGGTGGGTTCATGTCAATACAGTCTGGTCCTGAAGCCTTCCCCCCACCCCGGTTCATCACGAGCTGCCAGGGCAGAGCTCAGTCAGACCTGGCCTACGAATCACACATTTAAATGATAAGGTTGGCCAACATTGCCGACACCAATGCGCATTGTCAGCAAAAACAACAGCTGTGGGAGGGGGGCAGGCTTTGTTCAGACGTTTCAAACCCACTGTCCTTTCTCAGGTATACGTGTTTTACCCCCTGCGCTGTATCTGCTTTGACAGTCTGTTCCCATTTCCATCCAAATTTCCAACCAAACAGTAAATTGGCAGCACTGCATGGAACTAGCTGACCACTTGGGGGGGGGGGAGAGGGTGCACAGCCCCCTGGGGGGCGGGGGGGGGGTTGGGGAAATGCGGTGGGGTGTGCACAGCCCCCTGGGGGGCGGGGGGGGGGGTGGGGAAATGCGGTGGGGTGTGCACAGCCCCCTGGGGGGCGGGGGGGGGGGGGTTAGGGAAATGCGGGGGGGGTGCACAGCCCCCTGGGGGGCGGGGGGGTTAGGGAAATGCGGGGGGGGGGTGCACAGCCCCCTGGGGGGCGGGGGGGTTGGGGAAATGCTGGGGGGTGCACAGCTCCCTGGGGGGCGGGAGGGGGGGTTGGGGAAATGCAGGGGGGGTGCACAGCCCCCTGGGGGGCGGGGGGGTTGGGGAAATGCGGGGGGGTGCACAGCCCCCTGGGGGGCGGGAGGGGTTGGGGAAATGCGGGGGGGGGTGCACAGCCCCCTGGGGGGCGGAAGGGGGGTTAGGGAAATGCGGGGGGGTGCACAGCCCCCTGGGGGGCGGGAGGGGGGGTTAGGGAAATGCGGGGGGGTGCACAGCCCCCTGGGGGGCGGGAGGGTTGGGGAAATGCGGGGGGGGATGCACAGCCCCCGGGGGGGCGGGGGGGGGTTAGGGAGGCCCCGGTTTCACCCAGTTCTCCCCCCGGCCCGCACACCGAGGAGGCGCTGCAGGGACGGGGCGCTGGGGAGCCGGGGCGGCCCATGCCGGGCGCTGCTGTCTGGGGGAGGGGAAATACATAAGCCCCTTTGCTCCCCCCCCATTGCTGCAAACACGGGGGCGCAGCCCCCCCCCCCGGGGTCACTGTCCCCCCCCCGTACCCCTGCATCGCCCCTGGGTTAACCCCGCTCCCCCCCCATCCCTCAGCCCCTCCCCTAACCCTGCCGCCGGTTCCGGGACCCCCCCCAGTCAACTTCCGGCCCCCCCGTACGGAGCAGAGGAACCCCCAGGCTAGGACGGGCAGGGGGAAGGGCAGCGGCTTCAGCAGGTGTTACTGATCATGCGCCGTTCGCCTGCGCATGCCCAGTGCGCCCCCCGCAGGGCGCCCCCTGGCGTTTCGCTAGCGCCCCCTGGCGCCCAGCCGGTCCGCAGCCCCGCGCCCGGCAGCCGCTCCCCCGTGTCGGCTCCTCTCCGGCGCCCTCCCTTCCCCGGCCGCCGGGAGCCGCGGTTCCGCCGGCGCTTGGTGCCCGCAGGTTCCCCGCGCTCTTGGCCCCGGGATCGGGCTTTTCCCCGAGGCCCGGGAAAGAACTGATCCGACTGGTGGGCGCTGACAGGCAGCCACCTCTGGGGAGGAGAGCGGCTTTTCAGGGCACGTCTATTCCTAAAAGCCCCCAGTGTCTTGGCCCGTGGGCGTGGGAGGTGCTATTTAAAGGTCAGGGGTTGCCCTGCTTCAAAGTAACATTACCCTAAAACTCTCTGTAGCGTGGTGCTACTGAGCCAGGCTTTCCAGGTGGTCAGAGGGCCTCGCAACTGCTCCTAACACTGATCTCACCCGAGGTAAATCAAGACCTGAAACCATTTAATAGACGTGGAGAGACAAGTGACCGAGGCTGCAACTAGGCCCATAAACCCTGACGGTGGGGATATTTCAGGGCTATGTCAGTGATCCCTATTAATATGAGACGTCCCATTCTTGAATACCTGATGCATCTCTATATCTCCATATAGTCCATGAAAGTGTTTATAAAATTCATAACACACAATACCAAAAGATTCACAGAAGCCTTCACCCAGCTGCCCCACATCCATAAACAGCACAACCTCAGATAACATTTATTTCCCCCTTCTGCATGGGACCGTGCATGTGGGTCCAGCACCAGTCACGGCAGATGCGCTGTCTGGTGGTGTGGGCCGGTTCAGATATCCCACTCCTGGCAAGAAAGGTTCCCCCTTCTCCTTGCAAACACAGCAGGCCACAGTAATGTGGACCGTAGGGTTTTGAAGGCAGTGCCAATGGGATTTCAATCTGCCAAAAGCACATTCCACCGTTATCCTACAGCTACGGAGTGTGTGGTTGAACCCTCCTTTGCCAGGTCCTCAGAAATCAGGCTAAGGTTTCATAAGCCCTGGCAACAGGGGGTAAAGCAGGGTCCCCTAGAATAACTGTGAGGACAGTGTATAACAATGTCATGCAGTGGGACTAATGATGGGAAAGTCCGGATCTCTGGAACACCCTAGAATCATGCGTCCTGCCAGTGCATCCCACAGTTGCGTCCATGAATCTGCCCGTGTGGTCGACCAGGGCCTGCGTAATGGTGGAGCGTATGTATTCCTGTGCTCCCTGCAGCGGGCAAACAACAGGTGCATGCGTTCCATCGGTGGCCCTGGCACAATTTGGAAAGCCTGTTCTCTGAAAGCCGATAATTATGACAGGAACGTTTGCAATGCTCACTAACTTTGGGTGCATCACAGTCCTGGTCACCTCACAGACCTCTGCCGCAGCCACCCCCGTAGTTGGTCTGCCAGCCTCAAACTGGTTAGCCACAGTGCTGTAGCAGTCTGGGGTAGCCAGCTTCCTGAAGCCTATCGTGACCTGTTTCTGCGCTGGCGTGGCCCCCCTTGTGCATGTGTCCCGACACTAGAGTGGGGGGCAAGCTGATCACAAACCTTCAGGGACGCCTGCTTCTTCCTGCTGACGTTCCAGACCCATTGTTGGTCGTTCCTGGTCTGCATGATGATGTGATCCCACCAGTCTGTGCTTATGGCCCCGCTCCAGAAGCTCCTGTCTACATAGGGGGAGTCTGCAACTAACGCAGCAGGCATGAGCAGCATCAACGGGGTCCAGCTAGCATGCCAGAACCCCCCTCCAGGAGGTGCCTTCGGCAGGTCAAAAACTGCCACTGGAATGTCCACCAGCATCTCACAGATGCTCCGCCTGTGACGGGAAACAGGGCTGACAGTGTGAAGTGGAGAAGTTCTTTCACCAGCTCGGGATCCACATCGGTTCTGGCTGCAGGGAGCATGTGGACACAAAATGGCTTGGCTGGATGAGTTCGTGGGCTCAAAACTCCCAGAACGCTTCTGGCCAACTCCCACGAGACAGGCAGACAAGTTCTCCCGCAACCCACAGTGAAACAAGCCCCAGAGCCTCAGCTGGCAAGGGAGCTAGGAATCCTGGGATACAATAATATATGCCCACAGAAGCTGAAGTTCTGACTCATGGATTCTAAGGCCAGGAGGGATCGACTGTGATCACCTAGTGTGACCTCCTGTGTGACACAGCCCAGAGAACTGCCCCAAAATGATTCCTAGAGCAGATCTTTTAGATGCAACTTTGATTTAAAAATTGTTAGTGATGGGGAATCCACCAGGACCCTTGCTAAATTGTTGCAATGGTTAATTACTCTCACTGTGTATATATATATATATATATATATATATATATATATATATAATCCACCTTATTTCCAGTCTGAATTTGTCTAGCTTCAACTTCCAGCCATTGGATCATGTTCTACCGTTCTCTGCTAGATTGAAGAGCTCATTGTTAAATATTTGTTCCCTGTGTAAGTACATATAGACTATAATCAACTCTCCCCTTAACCTTCTCTTTGTTAAGCTAAATAGATTGAGCTCTTTGAGTCTGCCACTCTAAGGCAGGTTTTCTAATCCTTTAATCATTCTTGTGGCTCTTCTCCGAACCTTCTCCAAGATATCAACATCCTTCTTGAATAGCGAGCACCAGAACTTCACACAGTATTCCAGCAGCAGTTGCCAAATACAGAAGCAAAATAACCTCTCTACTCCTACTTGAGAGTCCCCTGTTTATGCATTCCAGGATCACATTGGCTCTTTTGACCACGGTGTCACACGCTTAGGTCTGTGTATTGTAGGAGGGATGCACCAGTATAGTTGTGAAGCCCAGGTTCCCATTGCAGTGTGGACGCTCAAGCACGGGTTTGGAAACACTTTGTGCTCAATCCTGGGTCCCACAGATCTGGGCTTAGCATGGAGTGTAGACATATCCTCTCTGGCTATTTCTGTCTGTAGCTGGCTTTGCCTGACGGGAACGTGACCACAACTCCACTATCAATTTCTGTCTGTTTACGCAGGGTTCAGAATGGGATACAGATTCATGGCATTTGCTGTCTCTAAAATCCTCTGTTGTCCTCAAACAAAGGTCAGTGAAAGAAGCTCATGATCAAACTACACAGTGTTCCCTGGGGACTGTGATGGCAGCAGTTCAAGCAATGGAGAGGAAAGTTAAGTCATACACCATGCAATTGCTGAATCTGGAGAGGAGACTGGGGAGAGCTGAGAAGAAATTAATAGGCGGTGAGAAAACAGCAGTGGAGTTTGATTTCAAGTTGGGGAGTAAGTGGGCCATGTTGGGAACTGTGATCCAGGAGAATAATCTGCTGCAGAGGAGGCTGGAGAACTTGGAGAACCTGCTGAAGAACAGGAACTTCTGGATCCTGTGACTCCCCCCAGGCACTAATGAGGAGGTGCCCAAGGTAACAATATCCTAGAAGGGTAGGACTGGAAGGGACCTCGAGAGGTCATCTATTCCACTCCCTTGCTCTGAGGCAGGGCTAAGTGTTATCTAGACCATCCTGGACAGGTGTTTGACTAATCTGTTCTTAAAAACCTCCAACAACAGAGACTCCAGCAGCAAAAATAAAGCCCAACCTTGTATTAGCTGTATTGAAAGGGCCTTGCATATATGGCGGGTAGGTTCTGAAATTCAGCATCATATGATGGTTAATAATGTGTGAACTGTCTGATTTGTACCTGACCTGCTGTCCATGCTGTTTCCTCATTCGTTTGAGGCTTAGGCTTTGTCTACACTAGAGACCTTAGAGTGGCACAGCTGTACCGCTGCAGCTGTAAGGTCTCCATGTGATCGCTCTGTGCTGATGAGCGAGAGCTCTCCTGCCAGCAGAATTAAACCACCCCAACGAGCGGCGGGAGCTATGTCAGCAGGAGAGTGTCTCCCACCGACATAGCGCTGGCCACACCGGCGCTTCTGTCGGCGAAACTTATGTCGGTCGGGTGTGTGTTTTTGTCACACCCCAATTGACACAAGTGCTAGTGTACACCTGGTCTTAGAGTGGTAGCTGTGGTTAGCACATTGATCTCGGGGCCAAGAAGCACAGCTGGTGAGGATTTGTTGTGTAGCCTTTGGCAGCTCAAGTCAGAGAGCACATTTGTAGGTGCTAGTCTAGACCCTGTGTAAATGGGTGTGGAGCAGAGCTTTGTGGTGTGTATTGTCTTAGCGTTCACAGACCCCACCCAGGGTGGGGCTCCGGTGTACTAGGCACAGCACAGACATGTAGTAAAAGCCAAACGCTGTCTTGCACACCTTCATCTTTCATTCAAGACGGTTATTTGTAATTGCAGCAGAAAGTGCTGAGCGTGCAATGCATGTGATTCCAGGTGCCGGTGACGTTCAACGACGTCTCCGTCTAGTTCAACGAGCAGGAGTGGGCGAACTTAGACGAGTGGCAGAAGGAGCTTTACAAGAATGTGATGAAAGAGAATTATGAGACCCTGATCTCCCTGGGTAGGGCTCGGGTTTTACCTGTATATTTCCAGCTCTGCCAGGTACCAGCTTGGCTGCCCCTCAGGCAAATCCCCATGTTCCTTTGGTTTCCAGGTACCAGCACTGGCAGCCAACGTTCTCAGTTATCTGATCCCCACACCCCCCCATTTATAAGGAGAGCATGAGCTACACAATGATGATTCTGATCTCTAGATCTCAGGTGCTTTCCAGTGTTACATACACAGACTTTCAGGGCAGAAGGGATCGTTGTGATCATCTGGTCTGACCTCTTTTAACACAATTGAGGATTGCTGGGTGAAGTTCCATGGCTTAAGCCTGATAATTTGTGTATGAACCAGATCCCATCTTTTAGAACAACATCCAGTCCTGATATAAAAGGTGTTAATGATGGAGAATCTCCTACATCACTTGGTAAAACATTTATTTATTCATGTCCGGTCCCTATAAAGAAACCTGCTAGGTTCCTTGTGTGGTTTGCAATGTAAAATCACCTTTGTCAAAGTCCGTCTCTCCGGCAACAACAGTAACTTTACAGTCTGTTCAGAGGGGACGAGCTACACTTCTGAAGAACGGTCTGTAGAGACTGAAAGAGCATGTTCTCCTGCTGATTCCCCAGACAGATCCGTGTCGCAGTAGTTTCTGTGTCCCTTCCCCAGACAGGCACATGCAGCTGATAATACGTGGGTCAGAAGAACTGCTCTTTAAATAATTATTAAAGTTGAAACAAAAGGTTTCCTATTAAAAAAGCCAGTCCCCTTTTGTAAGATCTCATGTCATGAGCTGGACGTGGGCTGGCTGCAGGCTTGAAAATAAGCAAGAGGTTTGACTTGTACTGCTCATGAGGCCTCAAGGCCCTTTGCACATGTGAATCCTTGAATTCCCCTCTCCGAGGAACAAAATCCATCTTACCTGTGTCGCATTTGTGTAGGAATCCTAATAAAACGTTTGCCTCCGTCCAGCTTGCCCATCACTTCCAGTGATTTCAGGAGCTGGCTTAAAATCATTTACAGTTCTGTGTAAAAAGAGCTCAACCAGTTATGAATGGAACATGCGGTTTCTTCATGTCCTCTCCCGTGAACAGATTATGCTGTTTCCAAACCTGACATCCTGTCTCAGATTGAGCGAGGGGACGAACCCTACCTAAGGGATCAGCCAGGATCCCAGGGTAGATCGGGAGAAAAAGATCAGAGTGAAGAGGGATCAGAGGAGAATGAAGTTCCTATAGATGCCTGCCCAGGTGAGTTAGACGGAGCGTCACAGCATGCTTCACTACGGCTGTCCCTCCCCCATTCTTTTTCAGGAAATCTATCCGGGCAGTGACACCATAGGTAGCAATGTTGGGAGCGCTACGGTGGACAGGGCAGGGTGTTTAGACCACTGTGTCATTTAGGCCTGCTCTGGTTTTTTTTAGACAAAGGAAATGCAGTAGATCTAATCTACCTGGGTTTCAGGAAGGCATTTGATACAGTTCACATGGGAGATTACTAGTTAAATTGGAGAAGATGGGGATTAATATGAGAATTGAAAGGTGGATAAGGAACTGGTTAAAGGGGAGACTTCCACGGGTCATGCTGAAAGGGGAACTGTCAGACTGGAGAGAGGTTACTAGTGGACTTCCTCAGGGATCGGTCTTGGGACCAATCTTATTTAACGTTTTCATTCGTGTCCCTGGCACAATAAGTGGGAGTGTGCTAATAAAATTTGCGGATGACGCAAAGTTGGGGGTATTGCCAGCACAGAGGAGGACCGGAATATCATACGGGAAGATCTGGAGGACCTTGAAAACTGGAGTAATAGAAACGGGATGAAATGTAATAGTGCAAAGTGCAAGCTCATCCATTTACAGACTAACAACATTTTTTGCTATAATCTGGGGATCTATCTGTTGGAAGCGACAGAGGAGAAAGGCCTGGGTGTATTGGTTGATCACAGGATGACTGTTAGCCGGCAATCTGATGCAGCCATGAAAAAAGCTAATGCGGTCTTAGGATGCATCAGGCAAGGTATTTCCAGTAGAAATAGGGAAGTGTTGTTGCCATTATACCAGGCATTAGTGAGACTTCATCTGGAATACTGTGTGCGGTTCTGGTCTCCCATGTTTGAGAGATGAATTCAAACTGGAACAGGTGCAGAGAAGGGCTACTAGGATGATCCGAGGAATGGAAAACCTGCTTTACGAGAGGAGACTCAAGGAGCTTGGCTTGTTTAGCCTAACCAAACGAAGGCTGAGGGGAGATAGGATTGCTCTCTATAAATGCATCAGAGGGATAAATACCAGGGAGAGGGAGTAGTTATTCAGCTTAAGTGCCAATGTTGACACAAGAATAAATGGATTGGCACAAGAACTAACTAGCCATCAACAAGTTTAGGCTTGAAATTAGATGAAGGTTTCTAACCATCAGAGGAGTGACGTTCTGGAATTGCCTTCCAAGGGGAGCACTGGGGCAAAAAAACTAAATGGTTTCAAGACTGAGCTTGGTAAGTGTATGGAGGGGATGGTATGATAGGGCTGCCTATAATGACATATAGCCAATCTGCAACTGCTAGTTGCAAAAATCCCCAATAGCCGGAGATGGGGCACTAGATGGGGAGAGCTCTGAGTTACTACAAAGAATTCTTTCCCAGGTGTCTGGCTGGTGGGCCTTGCCCACATGCTCAGGGTCTAACTGATCGCCATATTTGGGGGCAGGAAGGAATTTTCCCCTGGGTCAGATTGTGGGGAGCACTGGGGAGATGGGCTGAGAGAACAGGGAAATGAGAACCTTTGCAGTAACAGGGGTAATGGGAACATGAGACTGGGGTGGCTTCAGGGTTATGGTGAGCACAGGTAAATCACGTTAGCTGGGTTGGAGAGAGCAGTGTGATTAGGCCAAAGGTGTGACCCTGCCCTCCAGAGCGTGGAAGAGTAGATAGGATTGCTAGAGAGGGGTGACTGGGAAGGGGATGGAAGATGGTCTGAAGGGTCATGAACTTGGATGCTGATCCCATGGCAAGAGGAGAAGAAACTGATGGAGTGAGATGCCCCCGTTTCATGCCAGAGAGTGGTGGAAGAGGGGCTAAAGGAGAGTCCCAAGGAGCTCGCTGGGCAGTAGCAGCCGGAGCTTTGCAGGCAGAGGGTATTTCAGAACGTTGTTAGTTAGGGCGTGTCCCTGAGGAAAAACGATGGGGCTCAAGTGCCAAGTCTTGATGATGTGAAGGTTGGGTTTTTTGAATGGAGGGATTTCAAATGCAGGGTCACACGCGAAGGTGAGTGAGGGGGATGGTGGGGGCTGAGAGTAGCGGTGGTGAAGAAGGTTAATAAGAGCTGAAGATGTAGGGGGAAGGGCAGCAGCTGAAGCTGAGAAGGTAGAATCTGGAGTTCCAGAATCCAGAGAGACTTCGGTGACCCTCCCTTACGGACATCTGGGTGTTTGCTGGTCGTTTACCTCCACGTCTTTGCTCCAGTCCCAGCTAGTTCTTACTCGACCCGTTCCCTTTCAGAGCATCTCATGGCTGCTTAACTTTCAGCTTCCCCTGGAGCTTCAGGAAGATGTTTGAATCCTTTCAGAGCAAGTCTCCTTCTGCCAAGAAATAGCAGAGAGCAGAGATAAGGGGCCAGACCCTTCAGAAGCTGTGTGTGTGTCCATCATGTAATGAATGTTGCTCTTTTTCCCGCGGACAGAATCTCCGGTTTCTACCATGGATATTTTATCGTGGGTTATACAAGAGGAGGAACCCTCTGAGAACAATCAGCCAGGTCTGGAAGGGAGACCGAGCCCTACAGACCACAGCACTGGTGAGAAACAGAGTAACCCAACGGAACCCTTTGATTTCCTATGGTTCTACCTCTTTTCTGCATATGGGACGTTACATGGTCCTGTGCATTCTATTCTTAGCTCTGCTACTGGCTTTTCTGGGGCCTTGGGCAGCTTCTTTACCTTTCTGCTCTGTAAAATGGGGAGAATGATTTATTCCTTCCCTTGTAAAGCGCTTTGAGACCCACCACAGAAATGCACTGTGTAAACGTTTGGTGTCACCAGCTCTTGATGTCCCGCCTGTGCTAATGGAGAGGGAGAAGAATAATTCTCTTGATGTTCTGGTCTGCAGAGAGTGTGAGGTCGGAAAAGTGAAAAGGAAGTGTTGCGAGATGGCACATCATTGTAAGAGGTGGTGGGGGCAGAGGTGAGGAGGGGATCCTGACTTACCGTCTAGCACGGCCCTAGTGCTCTTCAGTGGTGGGTGAGATGTGAATAGCCGGGGGCGCTCGTGGGCCCCAAATCAGGTGTGAGTCAGTGTCATCAGTGGATGTGCGATTTGTGGATCAACATGGAAAAGAGAGAACACGAGAACAGCCACACTGGGTCGGACCAATGATCCCTCTAGCCCAGTGTCCTGTCTTCTGATGGTGGCCAGTGCCAGATGCTTCAGAGGGAATGAACAGAACAGGGCAATTTTGCGTGAAATGTCTGCTGTCGTCCACTCCCAGCTTCTGGCAGCTGGAGGTTTAGGAATACCCAGAGCATGGGGTTGTGTCTCTGACCATCTTGTCAAATAGCCATTGACGGACCTGTCCTCCATAAATGTATCTAATACCTTTTTGAACCCCGTTATACTTTTGACCTTCACAACATCCCATGGCAAAGAGCTCCACAGGTTGGGTGTGGACTGCATGAAGAAATATTTTCTTTGGTTTGTTTTAAATCTGTTGCGTATTAATTTCATCAGGTGACCCCTAGTTTTTGTGTTATGTGAAGGGGTAAATAACACTTCCCTAGCCACTGTCTCCGCCCCATTCCTAGTTTTACAGGCCTCGGTCAGACCCCCCACTTCGTCGTCTCTTTTCTAAGATGAACAGTCCCAGTCCTTTTAATCTCTTACACGGGAGCTGTTCCAGACTCTCATCATTTTTGTTGCCCTTTTCTGAACCTTTTCCAATTCCAATAGAGTTTTTTTGGAGATGGGGCGACCAGAACTGCTCGCAGTATTCAAGGTGTGGGCGTGCCATGGATTTATAGAGCTGCTTTACGATATTTTCTGTCTTATTATCTATCCCTGTCCTAATGGTTCCTAACATTCTGTTCGCTTTTTGGACTGACGCTGCACATTGAGGGATGTTTTCAGAGAACTATCCACCATCACTCCCAGATCTTTCTTGAGTGGTAACAGCTCATTCAGACCTCATTCTGTATGTATAGTTGAGATTATTTTTTCCAATGTGCATTAAGAACATAAGAAAGGCCATACTGGGTCAGACCAATGGCCCATCTAGCCCAGTATCCTGTCTTCTGACAGTGGCCAATGCCAGGTGCCCCAGAGGGAATGAACAGAACAGGGAATCACCAAGTGATCCATCCCCTGTCGGTCAGTCCCAGCTTCTGGCAATCAGAGGCTAGGGACATCATCCCTGCCCATCCTGGCTTATAGCCATTAATAGACCTATCCTCCATTACTTTACACTTATCAACATTGAATTTCATCTGCCATTTTGACCCAGTTTTTTAAGATCCCTTTGAAACGCTTTGCAGTCATCTTTGGACTTAACTATCTTGAGTAATTTTCTATCGTCTGAAAAACTTGCCACCTCACTGTTTACTTCCTTTTCCAGATCATTTATGAATATGTTGAACAGCCCTGGTCCCAGTACAGATCCCGGGGGGATCCTGATATTTACTTTTCTCCACTGTGAAAACTGACCGTTTATTCTTACTGTTCGTTTTCTATCTTTTATCCAGTTACTGATCCATGAGAGGGCCTTCTTTCTTATCCCATCACTGCTTAGTTTGCTCAAGAGCCTTCAGTGAGGGACCTTGTCAAAGGCTTTCTGAATGTCCAAATACACTACATCCACTGGATCTCCCTTGTCCTCAGAGAGTTCTAATAGATTGGTGAGCCATGATTTCCCAACATATATTCATCTATGTGTTATTTACGATAGTTTCCACCAATTTGCCTGGTGCTGAAGTTAGGCTTACCGGCCGGTAATTGCCGGGATCACCTCTGGAGCCTTTTTAACAAATTAACAGTATATTAGCTACCCTCCAGTTGTCTGGTATATAGAGGCTGATTTAAGCAATACGTTAACTACCCCAGTTAGTAGTTCTGCAATTTCACGTTTGAGTTCCTTCAGAATTCTCGAGTAAAGGTAGAGGGCAAAGGAAGTTTACCTGGCAAGTGTGCTGGGTTCCCTTCCAACCCTGTTGTGGTGTAGGTGGAACTGGCAGTGCTGATATGGTTCAGGAAGGGTGACTGATACTTTCTGTTAGAAGATGCTGTTTTCAGTTGCTGGAGCAGAGGGGCAGGTGTAGGAGCCAGGGAGGGGAGCATAACGCACGTGCACAAGAAGGCTGAATGAAAGATTGCACGGGCAACGTCACTTCTGGCATCTCTAATTTACAAGTGGTTGACTTTGCAGCCTTTGCACTCTGTTAATGTAGTGGGCCTTTTTGTATCGAGCTTCATTTCTACAGGGTAAAATTCATCCCTTGTGCAGAGGGCCAGCACAGGACCTACCCACAGCTCCTCCTGCGCTGCCCATGTACGCATCCTCTGGGAATGTCGCCCTCAGAGCTTTGCACAGCTGCTACAAAGACACAGTCCCTGCTCCAGAGAGCCATTTATAATCTCGTTGCAGACGTTGCATAGACAAGAAAACAACTGGGGTGAGAGTGAGGGAGGACGAGGGTTACCGGAGTCAGATCACATGGCTGCTCTCTGAGGGTTTGTACGGAGCTTGCTGGGTCTGTTAGAATTACACATTTTTAATGGGAAACTAGTTTGCCTGCAATATTCAGCACTTAATGCTCATGTTAACGTCAGAATGGCAGGTGCAAGGTAATTGCAGAATCTGCAAACTCCACTTTCTTCTGCACACTCTATACTTTCAGCAGGATCTGAAAACATAAGATGTATGTCCTCTGTGTGCATGTGTATTTTATATAGCTACATATATCTTACGTTTTCTGATTCTACAGAAAGTGTAGAGGCTGCGGAAAAGAGTGTAGTTTGCAAGCTCTGCATTTACCTTGCTCCTGCAAGATTTTTCAGTGTGTCTGGTAAAGTGTCTCTTTTTCTACATGCTGAAATAGGCTAAAATATGCTGCCCCTCCCCTTCTCTGAAGTGCATGTTCCCAGACTCCTTGACGCTTCCTTTCTGCAAAGAAACCCGCCCTCTTGGGACCCGAGTGTGGCTCGGGATTCTCCTGAGTCTTCAAAGGACTCTTGTGTCCCAAGAGAATGAAACGAATTAACCTTTGTGTTGCTGGTTCATTTCAGGAGATGGCCAGGTAATGACAGAAGAAACCAGGTTTGATGGGGATTGTGAACCTGAAAATCTGGAGGCAGAGGGGGAATTACCAGGAAGACCCAGAGAGAAGGTCCTCCAGACCTTGGCTGAGGCCCAGCTGTGGTCTGAGATGCAGCAGCCAAACCCTGAGAAGAGAAGGTTATGTGACTCTGCCGAAGATGAGAGTGGCGTAAAGACTCTGAGTGTCTGCCCGCGGAGCTGCCCGAGGGACAGACGACACCCATGCACAGAGTGCGGGAAGAGCTTTCGGCTGAAGATAAACCTTATCATTCACCAGAGGAGCCACGCAAACGAGGGGCCGTACGAGTGTCCTGAGTGTGAGATCCGCTTCACTTCCAAGCAGCATCTTGCTCTGCACCAGAGGATCCACAAAGGAGAGAGAGCTCCAGCACCTGGACTTGCGGAAAGCAGCGATCTGGAGCTGAGACTCTGCCCAGGAACGGAGTCCAAGGGAACCCCTTACAGAAGCACGAGAAGCAAATCTGGCATCGGGGAGCACAGGCCGAGTCACACCGACGAGAGGCTGTACGTGTGCCAACAGTGTAAGCAATACTTCTCCCAGGAGGTAGATCTAACGAGGCACCAGAAGACTCACAGCAAGATCTTCCCAACATGCACCGTGTGCTGGAAGACGTTCACCTGCTTCTACAGCCTCCGCAGGCACCAGATGGTCCCTTCGGGAGAGAGGCCGTATCGCTGCCCTGACTATGAGAAACGCTTCACTCGCAAGGTGACCCCCTTGCGGCACCAGAGGGTCCATGCCAGGGAGATGATCCTGAGGATGCGCCCAATGCACCGACAGATCGCCCGGCATCCGCCGCCCTCTGAAGCACCAGGGCAGCCACTGCAGGGAGAAGCTGCCAGCTGCCAGTCCACAGAAGCCTTCATTGGTCACCAGACAACGCACCCAGGAGAGACGTGATCACTGCACCCACTGCAACAAAAGCTTCCACTGTGACCAGTCTCTCAATTACCAGTACAGATCTCACACTGGGGGAAGGGAAGGGCTTCTCAGCTCCCAGGGGGCAGCCCAGTCCCACTGGGTGTAAGAACAGGAAATAAGGCAGTGGCCGGCGAGGACTGATAAATTACCACCTGGGAAAGGATGCAGGAAGCGCTGGGTGATGTTCTTTGGCCTGAGTCATGCAGGAGTTCAAAGTAGATTATCATAATGGTCCCTTCGGGCCTTATCTAGGAAGTGATGCCCAGGTGAGTATTGTCCGGCTGCCTCTGAAATGTTAGGGTGGCTGGAGTCTCAGAGAAACCGTGTTAGTGTCTAGGTGGATCTTGGAGCTGAGGGGGCCCACCTGAACTGTAGAGAGTCCACAGGTCAGATAACTGGGGCTTTCCCCTGCAAGGGAACGGAGCAGGAGGGAGTGCTTGGATGCCACGGTGGGGATGGTCCTGTGGAGGCCCACTCAGATCAATGTTTTGCAGTTCCTTATGTTCTCAGCAGGGCTTTCTAGTTCTCTGCCTCTGCCCTACTTGCTAACGCATTAACTGATTCCCACGTCGCTTTCCCATGAATTGGAGACTCTGCTTGTCAGTTAGACTTTTGTTTCATTCAGCACCGATTGTGTTAAGGTTTTAAGAGGCCGGGTGGTTGTGAGCCCCAAGCACACGCTGTGGGGGGAAGGGTAGGAGTGGGGAGTAACTTGATGTGGGTTTGGATCCCTCCCAGCTCCACCGTCATCACGTTAGGCCACCAGCACTTTTCCCTTCGTAGTAGACACCTTCCGGCCACTCAGCGTCATCTCCTCCCTGGGCTGTAAACTGACAAACCTTTAATTCTCTGGAATAAAAGGGCTTTAGAGAATTAATATGGTACACCTTCGGCTTTCGGTTGGAGGTGGGAAGGCTATGAGATAATTAACAGCTCCCAGGCGCTCCTGGACCGTGAATGGCCCTTCCCACGATGCTTCCATTTTATGGGCTTGGAGCGCCTTTAAGACCATGACCTGGTCCCCTACTTTGAAGGAACGCTCTCTGGCATGTTTATCATACCAGGCTTTTTGCTCTTTTTGAGCATCCTGTAAGTTTTCTTTAGCAAGGGCTAAAGAGGTTCGGAGAGTGTTTTGTAGGTTGGTTACAAAGTCCAGAATGTTAGTTCCTGGAGAAGGTGTAAATCCCTCCCATTGCTGCTTCACCAACTGTAATGGCCCCTTAACCTCACGGCCCTATACAAGTTCAAATGGTGAAAACCCTAAACTGGGATGTGGTACAGCTCTGTAGGCAAAGAGCAACTGCTGCAACACTAGGTCCCAATCATCGGAGTGCTCATTTACGAATTTATGTATCATGGCCCCCAAAGTCCCATTAAATTTCTCCACCAGGCCATTTGTTTGATGATGGTAAGGGGTGGCAACCAAGTGATTTACCCCATGAGCTTCCCAAAGGCTTTCCATAGTTCCTGCCAAGAAATTAGTTCCTGCATCTGTGAGGATGTCGGAGGGCCAACCTACCCTGACAAAAATGTCTGTTAGTGCCCGGCACACACTCTTAGCCCTGGTGTTGCTTAGAGCTACTGCTTCCGACCATCGGGTGGCAAAATCCATGAAAGTCAGTATGTACTGCTTTCCTCTGGGTGTCTTTTTTGGAAAAGGACCCAGAATATCCACAGCTACTCGCTGAAATGGAACCTCAATGATGGGGAGTGTCTGGAGAGGGGCTTTGACCTGGTCTTGGGGTTTTCCCACTCTTTGGCATACCTCACAAGACCGGACATAGGTAGAAACATCCTTGCCCATTCCCTCCCAGTGGAATGACCTCCCCAAACGGTCTTTGGTCCTGTTCACCCCAGCATGGCCGCTAGGATGATCGTGGGCTAAGCTCAAGAGCTTGGCCCGGTATTTAGTTGGAACTAGCAACTGTCTCTGAGGATGCCAGTCTTCCTGGTGTCCACCAGAAAGAGTTTCCTTGTATAAAAGTCCTCTTTCTACAAAAACCTGGATCGATTAGAAGAGCTGAGAGGCGGTGGGTTGCTCCGTGCCGCCATCCAAGCTCTCTGGAGGCTTTCATCTGCTTCCTGTTCGATCTGGAACTGTTCCCTTGATGCTGGAGACATCAGTTCCTCACTGAATTGTGGACCTATGCTTGGTCCCTCTGGAAGCGATGTAGGGGATGGGGCTGCTTCCGTTGACTGTGAACCGCTCTCCACAGGGACACTATGTTGGGGTTCAGGCTCCGGCTGAGCCTCTTGTGTAGGGTTATGGGCTGCTGCTGGTTCAGGTTCGGTGGGGCCCTTGGTGTTGGGGTTGCAAGTACTGGATTCAGTGCTGGCAATGGGTCTGGTGCTGGTTGTTCCGCTGGTTCCGGTTCTGGCTCTGTCTGGGTCTCTGGGACTGGATCCACTACTGCTGTTGCAGACATTGGCCTGGGGTCCGGGTCCATCACCTCTGACCGGGTCCTGGTAGAAGTTTCCGGAACAGAGCTAGGCGTGACGGCTGGTTTAGCCTGGCTGCGGGTGACCATTCCCACCCTCTTGGCTGACTTCACGATTGGCCAAGTCTTCCCCCAACAGCATGGGGATAGGATAATCATCATAGACTGCAAAAGTCCATGTTCCTGACCAGCCCTTGTACTGGACAGGCAACTTGGCTGTAGGCAAATTGAAAGAGTTGGACTTGAAGGGTTGAATCGTCACTTGGATCTCTGGGTTGATTAAATTGGGATCCACTAAGGAAGCATGGATAGCCGACACTTGTGCTCCGGTGTCCCTCCATGCGGTGACCTTCTTCCCACCCACACTCACAGTTTCCCTCTGCTCTGAGGGTATCTGGGAGGTATCTGGGCCTGAGGACCTCTGGTGTGATTCCTGTGCAATGAACTGTAATCTGTTGGGGTTCTTGGGGCAGTTAGCCTTTACATGCCCCGGCTCGTTACATTTAAAACATCGTCCAGCTGATGGGTCACTGGGGCAAGGTGGGCTGCTGGAGAACGGTGTGGTGGGACGATAACGTGTGTGGAGTGTTCCTTGGGGGGTAGTTGGGGCATTGGGCTGCCCCCGGTAGCAGGGTGTGGTCTGAGGTTGTCCCTTCTGGTATCCGCTCCAACTGCGACCAGTTTTTTTCCTTTCTGCCACCTCCACCCATTTGGTTCCAATCTCCCCCGCCTCGATTACAGTTGTGGGCTTCCCATCTAGGATGTATCTTTCTATTTCCTCAGGAACACCCTCTAAGAACTGCTCCATTTGCATTAGGAAGGGCAGCTCTTCTGGAGATTTAACACTTGCTCCTGCTATCCAGGCATCCCAATGTTTCACAATGTGGTAGGCAGTCAGGTAAATGACACGTCTGGTTTCCACCTTAGGGCTCTGAACTGCCAACGGGAATGCTCGGGTGTTAGCCCCATTCTGACTCTCGCCTTGGTTTTAAACAGTTCATACTTGTTCATGTGTTCCTTAGGCATTTCAGCCGTCACCTCTGCTAAGGGTCCACTGAGCTGCGGCCTCAGCTCTACCATGTATTGATCGGTAGAGATGCTGTACCCAAGGCAGGCCCTTTTGAAGTTTTCTAAGAAGGCCTCGGTATCATCGCCTGCCTTGTAGGTGGGGAACTTTCTGGGATGGGAAGTGGTACCTGGAGAAGGATTGCTAGGGTTTGTTGGTATATTCTGCTGAGCCTTTGCCTTCTCCATCTCCAGTGCATGCTTCCTCTCTTTTTCCTTCTCCTCCAGTTCTTTTCCCCTTGCCTCCATAGCTCTCCTGTGGGCAGCCTCTTGTTTTTTTTCTGCCTCTTTCGCTGCCTCCATTTCTTTGTCCTTTTAAAATCTGTGCTTCTGGTTCAAAAAAATCTCAACTTGATCTCAAAATGATTTCAAGTTAATCCCACCGCTCTGCCACCACGTCAAGGTTCCTTCCCCACTCTGAACTCTAGGGTACAGATGTGGGGACCTGCATGAAAACCCCCTAATCTTATTTTTACCAGCTTAGATTAAAACTTCCCCAAAGTACAAACTATTTTCCTTTTCCCCCTGGACTTTATTGCTGCCACCACCAAGCGTCTAACAGATATATAACCGGGAAAGAGTCTGCTTGGAAACGTCTTTCCCCCCCAAATCCTCCCCAAACCCTACACCCCTTTTCCTGGGGAAGGCTTGATAAAAATCCTCACCAATTTGCATAGGTGAACACAGACCCAAACCCTTGGAACTTAAGAACAATGAAAAAGCAATCAGGTTCTTAAAAGAAGAATTTTAATTGAAGAAAAAAAGTAAAAGAATCACCTCTGTAAAATCAGGATGGTAAATAACTCACAGGGTAATCAGATTTGAAACACAGAGAATCCCTCTAGGCAAAACCTTAAGTTACAAAAAGACACAAAAACAGGAATCTACATTCCATTCAGCACAGCTATTTTATCAGCCATTTAAACAAAACAGAATCTAACGCAGATCTAGCTAGATTGCTTACTAAGTTCTAAGACTCCATTCCTGTTCTGTCCCTGGCAAAATCATCACACAGACAGAGAGACCCTTTGTTTCTCCCCCCCTCCAGCTTTGAAAATATCTTGTCTCCTCATTGGTCATATGGGTCAGGTGCCAGCGAGGTTATCCTAGCTTCTTAACCCTTTACAGGTCAAAGGGCTTTTCCTCTGGCCAGGAGGGATTTTAAAGCTGTTTAGCCTTTCCTTTATATTTATGACACCCCCAGTAGGAGATGTGACACATGAGTGATGCTAGACATAGGGCCAAACTCTTTGCATTCTTGCTCTGTCTGCTGGTGTGTTTCAGTGGGATTGTTTATCTGCTCAGTGGATTCGTTAATAAAGGGACTCGTGATGAATTGCAGTTGTTTCTCGTGTGCTCCTAGAGTCTCTTATTCTAATGATATTGATGATAATATTCCTGATGCTGTCGTCCTCAGGAGACCGAACCTTTGTTGACCACAGCAATCTAAGAGATTAATCAATACAACTATCAATTAATTATGCAACTTGAACCTGATTCTCCCACATCCCAAGGGAGTGCCCGACCCAATGAGCTATTGGCTATTCTGGGATGTCTCATTCTCTCTTGTTTTGACCAGAAATTCCAGCCTGCAGCTGAGAAAGTTGAGTTGAAACTGATACGTTCCCACGAAAAGTTTTTGATGAATCTGCATTTCCCGATGGAAAAACGTTTTGGTAGGTGGCTGCTAGAAGAGATGCCATCAAAGCAATGACAGGGTGAGTCAGGTGAGAGACATCAGGTAGTACGCCCTGTCTGCAGCTGGCTACTAAGGGCCAGTTTAAATGCGTAGGTTCCCAGGTTTGCTTTCTGTTGTGGCTTAAAACCCAGCGTGTGATGTAACTGTTTGACGTTAACAAGTCTGGCCCCTTTCCGAGCAAGCCGTAAGGTGTGTTGGTTTGGTTAGCATGTTGTTTCTTTATTTCCTGGCCATCCGAGCACCACTGGCCATTGTGTGTTGGCTGGTGTGGGTAGCATTGTATCACTTCTGTGTTTGTAATGTTTAGTATTGTGGGGCTTGGGTATAGAGGCAACTGCCATCAGATGTCACTAAAATGGGTGAGAGGTTGCACACACAGTTTTCATAGATTCAGAAGCCAGAAGGGACCATGGTGATCATCTAGTCTGTCCTCCTGTGTAACACAGGCTAGAGAACTTCCCCAAAATAATCCCTAGAGCAGAGCTTTTGGAAAACATCCCATCTTGATTTAAAAATTGTCAGGAATGGAGAATCCACCATGACCCTGGGTAAGTTGTTCCAGTGATTAATTACCCTCACTGTTAAAAATGTACATGTTATTCCCAGTCTGGATTTGTCCAGCCATTCCAACTTTTCCTGCTAAGTTGAAGAGTCCATTATTAAATATTGGTTCCCCATGTAGGTACTTGTAGACTGTAATCAAGTCACTCCTTAACTTTCTCTGTTAGACTGTTTATCTTATCACTATAAGGGGCATGTTTTCTAATTTTTTCATTATTCTCGTGGCTTTTCTCTGACCCCTCTCCAATTGATTAACCTCCTTCTTGAACTGTGGGCACCAGAACCGAACACAGGATTCCAGCAGTGGCTGCACCAGTGCCAAATACAAGGTAAAATACACTGTACTCTCAAGATTCCCATTAGAATCGCATTAGCTCTTTTGACCACAGTGTCACACTGGGAGTTCATGTTCAGCTGATTGTCCACCAAGCCCGCCATGTCTTTTTCAGAGTCGTGGTTCCCAGCATAGAGTGTCGTATGGTGTAATAATGACTCTCCCATTACAGGGAGTGGTGAGGCTCTGGATGCATACACATCGTGCTGGTTAATTTGCTGGGGGGTTGGGCTTTTAAAAGAACCAACAAGGAACGAACCCATGGAATGCACAGCTCATCTCATTGCAACACGTACTTCCCCTTCTCCTGCCTGTTATCCCTGGTTCTCATGTAGATGCTGATCCTGCAAACACTTGGGACCTAATCCAGCTCCCATTGAAGTGAATGGAAAAACTGCCATTGACTTTATTGGATGTCAGATCAGGCCCTCAATGCTGAGTAGAGAACGTCGATTCATTGGTTTATGTGGGATCGTTCAAGTGGAGGGCTCACTACTTTGATGGTAAGTGTTTGCAGGACTGAGCCCCTGAACCCCAGTGCTAGTCAAGCCATCGCGGGGGTTGAATTTGCCCATGTGGCTCTGACTACAACCTCAAGGCTCTAGATCGTACAGTCTCTATGACTGAGACTTCTCATTTTGTATTAATTCCACGCGTGTCTCTTTAGTGGTACAGAACTAGTAATGAATCTGTATATACGTTCTCCTGCATCTTTTGGCTTTGCTTTACTTGTTTGTTATTAATTTGTATTACCATCCACCTAAGAGCCCTAGTCAATGGATGCAGGGAGATGACCTTTTGTTAACTTTTTGTATATTTTACAGATTAAAAAAATAAATTGAAAAGAATCACAATAAAATGTGCTATTTGAGTCCAGCGTAATATTTGATGGTTTTGGCTCAGAAAATGCCCATACAGATTTTTTCATATATACACACACACGCACGCACACAATGATCAATATTAATCATTCGTTAATCACCTGTCACAACAAATCCTGCATCTTGGCAGGGGGTTAGACTATATGATCCTTACGTTCTCTGATTCTGTCTTGTAATAAGTTATAACTAGGCTTGGAAAGACCAGATTTTTATCAGTAAATGTCAATTTCACCATACACACAAACCCATGAAAAAATATTTCCATCAATAATAATCGATGTTTACCCGTAGGAAAAGGAAGAAAAATGCTGCTTGAGAACTTACTAGAGTTTGATTTCAGAATTTTGTTGGATCATATTAAAGAAGTTCTGTATTAAAATCACAAATGAGTTTGATTCCCCATAGTTTAAATTCCAGGGTATTACTAATTAAGAGGTCTGTTGGTTTTTGGTACTGTTTCTCTCCCTCTGTGTGTGAAACTTGCAAGCTGCTAATTGTGTTAGTACATTCTAAGACAGAGTCTGTTCTCAAAGCAATTCACAGAGAGAGAGACTCAAAGCAATACTCTAACAACAGAAACAGCACCCAGAGACTCCCCGCCCTTTTGTTGTATTAACAATTGTGATTAAAATAGAGATAGAGGATGTATGTGGATGGATGCTTGGTGTGGATAATAACTGAATGATCAGGGAGGTGCCAGCCTAAGAATCCAGTGTCCATCAGCTGAAGAAGGCATCAAATGGAAATAATCAGAGGACCCCCGGAGGGCAGACTGGAATCCACCCAACAGCCTCAAGAATGGGAGAACCAAAGAACAAGATAACATCTTGGAGCCGTCAGGAATGTGCTATCTGCTGATTGATTCAGCAACAGCATGATGCAGCAATTCCCATAGACTGGCATAGGAAGAAATTCCTATAAAAATAGACTCTAAAAAGTGAGAACTTTGGGGTCTGATTCTGCAAAGCAACTTCCAGGAGCATCAGATGAGCATCTGACAAGGCCCTGCTCCCTCCTCATGTCCAGGCCACCTGGCCAGTGGCTTGGCATGAGCAACTCTAAGGCTGGTAACTATGATAACAACCTTGCAGAACCTGTGTGTGTGTGAGTGTGTGTGTGTGTGTGTGTGAATGTGTGAATAAATATGAGATTGAATGGAATGTTATAGCTGTAACTAACTGCTTACTATGATTCTTTCTGTATTCACAATAAATGTGGTATTTTGCCTTTTTCCCTTTAATAAGATCCTGCTGGTTTTTATTTTATTGGTACAACACATCAATAATAATCGATGTTTACTCGTAGGAAAAGAAAGAAAAATGCTGCTTGAGAACTTACTAGAGTTTGGTTTCAGGATATTTGCTTTGTATTTTTGACATAGGAGGTCGACTATTTGTTTTAACGGTTATAAAGCGTTAACTTTTTGAATCTGTGTCTGCCATTAAATATTGTCTGATCTCCCCCCCGAATTTCCTACAACTGTGAAAATTTAAATCAATAAAAATAAAATGCTTAAACCCATAATTTTGTGCAACTGTGAAAATTTAAATTGATAAAAATTGAAAAAAAATGCTTAAATAAACATTATCCATTGAAATGATAAAAAAGATGGAATTCTGCCAAGCTTGCTGTAAGTCAGCGGTTCTCAAACTGTGGGTCGGGAGCCCAAAGTGTGTTGCAACCCCACTTTAATTGGGTCGCCAAGGCCAGCATTAGACTTGCTGGAACGCATGGCTGAAGCTGAAGCCTGAGCTCCACCCTCACCCGGGGTGGCGAGGCTTGGGCTCTGCCCCCTTCTCCTCTCCCTCCCCCACATCTCCCCCACCCGCTCATGCAATAACTTTGTTGTCTGAAGGGTTCCTGGTGCAATGAAGGTTGAGAACCCCTGCTATAAGTAGACTATGCAATATAACAGAGACTTGAATGACAGACACCGATTTATTCTGATCAGTGGGGTTTCAGGGATCTACTTTAAGGCTGTGAGGTTTTAGCTTTGTACTTGGAAGAATTAATGACTCAATTTAAACCCTGTAAAATCCCCTGATACCACCGTGATGGGTACTGTAAAATGGAGAAATTATTTGACTGAAAAAAATCAGAGCCTGTCAACCGGTGGGTTCTCATGCCAGCTCAGGGTGGATTGACGCCACGCCAGAGTCTGTTCCAGGCCTTTGCCACAGGGCACCATTTATTGGTTCAACAGAAACTTAGACAAAATGTCAAGATGAAGTCATTCCTCTGCCCATTTCCCTCACCTCTCTGAGCCTCTCCAGGTCCTTGCCCTGACCCAGGGACTCCTGTAGGAACCTGACTGCTCCCTGCAATTCTCTAGCCCAGATGATGTTGCTGGCCAGGACAAGATCCACAAAGGGACTTAGGTGCCACTGAGATCCTCAAAACACATGCTGCACTCCCCCTCAACCTGCAGGCAACTATGTTTCTGCCAGGAGGTGTGCACAAAACTGCCTACGTTCTGGTGCCCTGGAGCTACTCAGCACCATACCTTACTCCCAAATCCTGGCGCAATTCTTAAGGGAGGTTTTTGCTCCCCCTCTCTTGCTTGCAGGGCCCAAATGGATAGGTGTTCTCAGAGCACCTATCAAATCGGGCCTTGCGCAGAAGACAGCTGGGGAAGACCAGATTGATGTGTGTGTGTCTGTCTCTCTGTCCCAGAGTACCCAATAGCCCAGTGCTTAGGGCACTCACCTGAGAAGCAGCAGACTTGTTTGCAGATCACAGCTCTGCCTGATTTGGAGCAGCAACATGAAGTCAGATCTCCCACCTCCCAGCTGAGTGCCTTAATTCTGGGGTGGGACTCTCTCAGTCCCTCCTCCTGAAGCTGTTCCAATGTGTATAATACTGAAGTATTTACTCCTGGGGGAATTCTGTTACAAAAATTTAAAAATTCTGCGCAGTGTATTTTAAAATTCTGCATATTTTATTTGTCAAAATAATGCAATATAATCACTCTAGTTTCAATTATTTTGGTAATTTACTTAAACTACAATACAATGGATGGAGAATGGGAGTGGGGAGCGTTGGAGGAAATCCCCAAACCCCCTTGCCTACCAGTAATGTAACTAGGTTTGACCCTTTATTTCTAGTTATTATTCAACAAATATATGCATCCATATGCTCAGTGTTACATCATAGACAACTGAAGAACTAGTGAGGGCTGGGGAATCAAACTCACAATTTATATTGGCTACTGTCCATCTCCAGAAAGGTCAGTAGCAAACAGTTCATGGAGCACATTCTGATAGGAAATTTTTTCAGTCCAAAAATTTAGACCAGTTCTAATCACTAAAGCACCATAAGCATTTATAAGGCCATACTGTCCTTTACACCACTCTGGCAATGTAAAGGAGCCTTAAAACGTTTACCCCTGTTCTATATTCCTGGGGGAATTCACAAAGAGAATGGGAACAATTCACTAAGCAGGCAGGCTGCTACATTCTGCTCTGCCAGAGGGGACAGAGCCTGCCCCATGCCTATCTCCTCAGAAACACCCCGAGGCCTTGCCCCTCCATGCCAAGCATGCGGCAACAGTGAGCGAGAGGGAGAGAGTCTCTCTCTCTCTTGCATGACTGTCCAGCCCTGCCCCCCCAGTGGTGATTTATGTCTCTACTGGCTGCTTTGGGCACCCGAGCCAACCTGCCAGTGCTGCTGGAGAGGGGTGCATGACCGCTCTTGCAGCTTCCCTTTGCTTTCCTGTCAGAAGTCATTTTTCTGCGGGGAAGCAAAGAAATCTGCGGGGGACATGAATTCGGTGCATGCGCAGTGATGCAGTTCCCCCGGGAGAATACAGTATTAACTGGAACAGGGGCTGGACCCTGGCTCTCCCAGGTGAGTGCCCTGATCCCCAAGCTGTACAATCACTCTCACATTCTGGCCCAATGACGATTTAAGTATTTATACAAAGTGGAACAACTTCAGCGAGAGAGACCCATCTTGGAATACCCTACAGCTGCCACCACTTCCTCCTCCTGGTTTCTTCTTGAGAAAGGGCTGACCTGGCCTGGGCACCTAACTGCAGCAGCAGGCTCACAGCTGAGACTCCCTGCGTGGAGATAAAATCCTCTTTCCTACCGGAGAAGGCATTGTGCCGGCCCTTTCCAAGACATAGCACATGCTCCCCACGCTCCTTTAGCTAGTGCATGGTGGGGACAGAGCCATGGGGGGCTGGTACAGTGCCGGGAGCGCTGGGAATCATGGGAGGGAGGGAAAAGGTGACAAAGCTCCTGTGTCCCCGCATTGTTCCCTGCTATGCTGAGCACTCCTCTTGTATCTTGGAGGGTGGGTTATCTGATCTCCCCTGTATTAAGGGCCGAGATGGACAGAAGTCTGACCTGAGGCCGAATTAAATATTACTGTAGGTTGGCCAAAAGGTTATCACTGCAGGGTGATTTGTACAAAATGTGACACATTACAGGCAAAGCTTACAGCTACGCGTATAGTTAAGGTGGCCAAACATGCTCCATTAAAAGAGCCTGTTTTCTGCGTATGGAGTAGACCTTGTACCTGAGTGTGCCATATGCACAACTGACCTGTGAGCAGCTTCTCCATTGCTGCCTACCTCCTTCCTCTTCTGGCCTTCATTTTCCAATCCGGCCTCCTCCTGGCAAGCAGGGTTTCTTCTGACACAGCAGATGGCGTCTGTCTTCAGGGCTCAGATGTGCCCCAGAATCCTTCCCAAGCTCCACACCAGCTGCTGTCATGGCTCAGCAGGGAACTGCAGACCTGCACGGGTTCCTTCAGTGCCGGACCTGCGAGGGGCAGGGGGCAGTTGGCCACATTTGCCGGGGGAGGGGGCGGGAAGTAAGGCAGTTATTTCAGTTACAGAGTTGCAGCTTGGTCCCTTGTGCTGGGTCATTGTAAGGTGTAGGAAAGGTGTGAAATACACAAGAAACAGCCCTTGCTGGATTTAAATCTAACATACTTGGTCTAGTGCATTGAAGTACCCTACGTGCAGGGTACTCCTTGCGAACAGCTTCTCATTGGCCACCTGAGACTAAGTGTTGGCTTTGAAATGCCTCTTAGGGTTGTTCTACAACGTGAGTGTATGTGTAAATACTTCTCGGCTCTCTGATAAACCTGGCCCTCCAGGACTGACAGATGCTGACACCACAAGGAGCAGCAGGGGCAAAATGCCGAGCGGAAATCCTCTGTCAGCGTTGATTACTCAGGGTCCCAGACGCTCCCATGCTACGCCACCATCTCGACATGGAAGTGCATGCTGTGGGAAACGGAGCTGTGTATTCTAACGTGTTCTGGCTGGAGACCAAGTTCTGCCGTTACGCCAGGGTAAGTCCAGAGAAACCCCACTGATTTCAGTGACCTCAGTCCTGATATGCTGCTGCAGCTGAGGGCAGAAATTGTCTTTTCAGCTATCGACATATATGGGTGCATTCAAGATAATTAATCAGGATACATCAGCGTGAGCGGAGTTGTGTCTGTGATTACCAACCTTATTCCAATCTCACTTCGTTAAACCTCTGCTCTGACACGTCTGCCTCTTAATCGTTCTTGGGCCAAAGCCTACTCAGTGTAATCCTGATTAGCCTCGTCCTTCTCTGTGGGAGGGCTCACAAGGGTAAGGGCAGTGGGATTGGGAATCTTATCTCATATCTTGAGACCACCTGGTTTTATAGAAACTCAAGAGCTGGGTCAGCTCCGGGCATGTATGCATGTTTATGGAAAGGAGACTCAGGATAAGGTCCAGGCCTGGCACAGCCTGTGGGGCTCACAGGATCAGCCCCATACAGCTGGTATCTCATTCAACGGTGCACGAAGGCCAGAAGTTTCCAAACCAGTGCCGGTGAAATTGGGCAGCTCAGAGCCTCCCTGGCCACACGACATTTTCAACAGTGTTAATCTTGCTCAATACCCCAGTGGACCCCGGGGGCCGGTGTTCCCAAGGGCTGTACTGGGGCACGGCTTGATTGCTCTTGGAGGTCTGGTGAAAGCACCCCAGGAACTCCACACGTGCACCAAAGAGCCCCTGAGCCAGGCGTGCTCACTGCCCCCTCCCCCAAATTCAGACAGGCCACATGTGGCCTCAACCCAGCTCCCCCACCTCCCCCCCACTCCTCCAAGCATCCACGCAGGACAATGAGGCAAGAGGAACAATTACTGACTGAAAAGTGGGGCAGAGAGGGTGAGAATGGGTGATCCCGTGGGGTTCCTGCCCACAGCAGTTGTCAGGTGGGTGCAGGTGCCCCCCCCCCACAGTACACACACACTGATCTGATGTGCCCAGGTCCTGCTGAAGAGCATCTCCAGGGGGCAGGGGAATGTGTGTGTGTGTGGGGGGTGGAATGGGCCAGGAGCAGGGGAATGTGGGGGGGGAGTGGGATGGGCAGGAGGGTGGGGTGGGGGCAGGGGAATGAGGAGGATAGAGGTGGGGGTGGGGAGCAGGGTGGGTGGGGACAGGGAATGTGGGGGGTGGGAGTGGGATGGGCAGGAGGGTGGGGTGGGGGCAGGGAATGTGGGGGGTGGGAGTGGGGTGGGGGCAGGGGAATGAGGAGGATAGAGGTGTGGGCAGGGAATGTGGGGGCAGGGAATGTGGGGGGTGGGAGTGGGAGGGGCAGGAGGGTGGGGTGGGGGTAGGGAATGTGGGGGGGAGTGGGGGTGGGGGCAGGGGAATGAGGAGGATAGAGGTGGGGGTGGGGAGCAGGATGGGGTGGGGGTGGGGAATGTGGGGGGGGGAGTGGGGTGGGCAGGAGGGTGGGGTGGGGGCAGGGAATGTGGGGGGGAGTGGGGTGGGGGCAGGGGAATGAGGAGGATAGAGGTGGGGGTGGGGAGCAGGATGGGGTGGGGGTGGGGAATGTGGGGGGGGAGTGGGGTGGGCAGGAGGGTGGGGTGGGGGCAGGGAATGTGGGGGGGAGTGGGGTGGGGGCAGGGGAATGTGGAAGGTGGGAGTGGGGTGGGGCAGGGGAATGAGGAGGATAGAGGTGTGGGCAGGGAATGTGGGGGCAGGGAATGTGGGGGGTGGGAGTGAGAGGGGCAGGAGGGTGGGGTGGGGGTAGGGAATGTGGGGGGGAGTGGGGTGGGGGCAGGGGAAGGAGGAGGATAGAGGTAGGGTGGGGGCAGGGAATGTGGGGGGGAGTGGGGTGGGCAGGAGGGTGGGGTGGGGGTAGGGAATGTGGGGGGGAGTGGGGTGGGGGCAGGGGAAGGAGGAGGATAGAGGTGGGGTGGGGCAGGGAATGTGGGGGGGAGTGGGGGTGGGGGCAGGGGAATGAGGAGGATAGAGGTGGGGATGGGGAGCAGGATGGGGTGGGGGCAGGGAATGTGGGAGGGGGGAGAGGAGTGGGGTGGGGGTTTTTGTGGGAGTGGGGCCCAGCGGGGGGGGGGCCGCTAGCGGCCCTCCGCCCCCCCCCCCCCCCGGCCTCGCCGCGCGAACGGGGCTGCTCCCCCCAGGGCCGCCAGGGGGCGCTGCCGGCGCCGGCTGCCCGCCCCCCGCTCCCCCGGCTCCCGGCATGCACTGCGCGGCGCCCGGCAGCGGGGCCGGCCCGTGGCGAGGCGGCGCCGGGACTCTGCCCAGCCCGCAGCGGGAGCGGGGCTCGGCCGGGCCGGGCCCGCGGGAGCAGCCCCGCCCGGGGGGGCCATGGCCGAGCGGGCCGCTGCCCAGGTGAGGGCCCGGCGGGGGGGCGGGGTTGTGGGCCCGGCTCGGGCCCGGGGCCGTGACGTGGCTTTGTCTCGGGGGCCGGGCTGCGGGGTCGCTCCAGCCCCCCCGTCCCGCCTCTTCCCGCCTGGATTCATGACTGTCCTCGGGCGCCCCCTCGCGGTGACTCAGGAGTGTGCGGCGCCCACGCGGGGGCGGGAGGGGAGTGGGGGTGGGGGGGCCGCTGGATTTCGCCTGCCAAGCGTCCCCGTGTTCGCTGTCGTGGGGGTGGGGGCGCTTTTCTCTCCTCCTTGATGGGTCTGGTCTGCTTAGGCCCGGGTCCTGGAAAGGCTTTCCGCCTTGCCTGACTTCTGCCGTGGACGGGGCCCCCTCGCCTTCAGGGAGGCTGCTCGCCCCCCGGGGGACTGCCTGGGCGGGTGTCGGCTGCACCGATTCCTCCCAGCCTCAGCTCTCCCCAGCACGGGCCGGCGCTCGCTACATCTTCGTACGGTGCGCAGTGCAGTGCCCGTCTCTCCTCCCTCTGCCCCTTATCTTTGGGCGGGTAATCTCATCTGCAGACACGAATCCCGCTCTCCTCTCTCTGCTGATGGCGCGCAGACCTGTCTCCTTCTGGCCAAACTGAACTCTCAGCCTGCCTCTCGGACATCTCCTTGTGGGTTTCTAGCTGTCCGCTTACGCTCAACGTGGCTAAATCAGAGCTCACATTTGGCCGTTTTGTGTAAGGGTTATCAGTTTTGAAAAGGCAGCCTAGCTTCTGACCGTCACTGATTCTTCATTTTAAAATAGATCCTTTTTGCTGTACGGTTTTGTCTCATTCCTCTAGTGTCTGACACTGTTTTAAAGATGACACCACCTCCGTTGCTTGTACGTTATTCCTGTGGCTCTCTCATGAGAGGTCATGTCAGTGACAAAACTTTGTCAGGCATCATTGCCCTTTAGTAGCTTAAGCTATGAATGAAATGAACTAGAACTGCATGCCTGACTTGCAGCAAAGGATCATAGTCTGCAGGAATGAAAGTGACACTTATTCATGTGAGTAACTTTACACGTCTGAATAGTTCCTGCGAATTTGAGGGACCACTCAGTGCGTAAGTGTCAAAAGTGTGGATAAATATATTCAGTGAAAAACGCAGAGCTTATAACTCTGTGGTTCCCACTACACCAGTCAGTATCTCCTGGTTGGCAGGAAAGCGCTGTAGATTCCTGTATGACCAGAATCCACTGGGTTGTGACTGCCACTAGGAGAGCTACATTACACTAGCTTCTTCCAAATAAATGAACTTGGCATTTTGAATGGAAAATGATCAAGCCACCAGCATGCAGAGAGTTTGGCTGCCTCCAAAACTGCTTTTAAAACAACTTTTTATTTGTACAGTGTGTACACGCTTGCTTGTATTTCACAAAAACTATTTTTAGCATCTCTCATGCAGCAGCTATAGGAACATGAACTTACCCAACATGGCATCTGCAAACTTCGAGGGGACATCAACTTAAAATCACTAATAATGTTACAAGTAACAGCAAAAAAGACTATAACAGAAGGAAATTAGAGGAAAATTATAGGTTCTTTTCTTTGTTTGTTTACACTGGGCATTTGACATCCCTTCGTGTAGGCATTTTCACTCTGTCTGGGTCTTTCACACAGCAACAGGGACGAGAAACATTTAACAGAAATTAGGAGTGTGTGATCATCGAAACTAGCAGGCTCATTAAAGGGCCGTTGTAAGAGCTGATGCTAGTCTTAACTCTCACTTTAGAAACTGACTCGATTGCAAGCTGGAGGCAGCCCTTAAACCTCCCCTGTGTGGGTATAAAGTTCTGGCTAGGGCGCGTGACGCTTTGTTGACAAAGTCCGCTTCAGACCTTCACAGCACTAATTTCAGAAGAAAATAGCTGGGTAGCTAATATTCATGTCACATGTCAGCCCAGGGCAGTTGAACCTTTTATGGGCCTCATTTCAAGTTTATAATTCTAATAAAGATGTCAAAAGACCTCATTTCTCGCATCAGGACAGCGGCGCTGTCGGAGTAAAGATTGCACAGTGCGGAGGAGTCTTCAGCATGTGAGCGGCTCTTGTGCGGTTTCTCTGTATCTAACTTTGCCAGATGGAAACGTGGCTCTAGCTCCATTTCCCGTCTCTCTCCTTGCAAACAGGCTCAGGAATGGGATGCAGAGTCACAGCGCCTGATGTCTTCCCAGGCCCCCGGTGTCCCTGAACGAACGTCTGTGCAAACAGCAGAGATTTCGATGTGGACGCTAGTGGCTGCCATCCAAGCTGTGGAGAGAAAGGTGGATTCGTTTGCCACACGGTTGCTGAGTCTGGAGGGGAGAACTGGGACGGCTGAGAAGAAAATATTCGAGTGTGAGAAAACAGAGTTGGAGTTTGGAAACCAGCTGGAGAGTAAGTGGACTGTGCTGGGAACTCTGATCCAGGAGTATGGGCTACTGCAGAGGAGACTGGAGAACATGGAGAACCTGCTGAAGAACAGGAACTTCTGGATCCTGAGGCTTCCTCCTGGTGTTAATGGAGAAATCCCAAAGGTAATTGTACCCCAGTTAGTACAGGAAGTAAAGGCTGAGCCTGTATTGGGTAACGAAGGGATTTTTCTAGGGCTGTCAAACGGTTAAAAAAAAAAATAGCGATTAATCGCACTTTTAAACAATAATAGAATACCACTTATTTAAATATTTTTGGATGTTTTCTACATTTTCAAATATATTGATTTCAGTTACAACATAGAATACAGTGGACACAGTTCTCACTTTATATTATTTTTATTACAAATATTTGCACTGTAAAAAGAACACGAAAAGAAATAGTATTTTTCAGTTCACCTCATACAAGTACTGTAGTGCAGTCTATCCTGAAAGTGCAACTTACAAATATAGAATATTTTTTAACATAACTGCACTCAAAAACAAAACAATGTAAAACTTTAGAGCCTACAAGTCCACTCAGTCCTCCTTGTTCAACCAGTAGGTAAACTGGTTTGTTTACATTTATGGGAGATAATCCTGCCTGCTTATTATTTACAGTGTCACCTGAAAGCGAGACCAGGCATTCGCATGGCACTTTTATAGCTGGCATTGCAAGGAATTTACGTGCCAGATCTGCTAAACATTCATATGCCCCTTCATGCTTCAGCCACCATTCCAGAGGACATGCTTCCATGGTGATGATGCTTGTTAAGAAAACAATGTGTTAATTAAATTCGTGACTGAACTCCTTAGGGGAGAATTGTACGTCTTCTGCTCTGTGGTTTTACCCACATTCTGCCGTATATTTTGTGTTATGGCAATCTCAGATGACAGTTTAGCACATGTTGTTTGATTTAAGAACACTTTCACTGCAGATATGGCAAAATGCAAACAAGGTACTTGTCATAAATATAAAGGGAAGGGTAACCACCTTTCTGTATACAGTGCTATAAAATCCCTCCTAGCCAGAGGCAAAATCCTTTCACCTGTAAAGGGTTAAGAAGCTAAGGTAACCTTGCTGGCACCTGACCCAAAATGACCAATGAGGGGACAAGATACTTTCAAATCTGAGGAGGGGGGAAAGGGTTTTGTCTGTGTGATACCTTTCATGGGAACAGATCAAGGATGCAAGCCCTTCAACTCCTGTAAAGTTAGTAAGTAATCTAGCTAGAAAATGCGTTAGGGTTTCTTTGTTTTGGCTTGTTAATTCGCTGTGCTGGAGGAAATGTGTACTCCTGTTTTTGTGTCTTTTTGTAACTTACGGTTTTGCCTAGAGGGATTCTCTATGTTTTGAATCTGACTGCCTGTAAGATTATCTTCCATTCTGATCTTACAGAGTTGTTCTCTTATCGTTTTTTTTTTTTGTTCTAATAAAGTTCTGATTTTTAAGAATCTGATGGGGTTTTTTGGGTCTTAAAAATCCAAGGGGTTTGTGCTCATCTTGTTTGTTCTCAAGCCTCCCCAGGAAAGGGGGTGAAGGGCTTGGGGGGATATTTTGGGGAAATAGGAACTCCAAGTGGTCCTTTCCCTGTTCTTTGTCTAAAACACTTGGTGGTGGCAGCGTTTTACCTAATCCAAGGGCAAAGACTTTGTACCTTGGGGAAGTTTTAACCTAAGCTGGTAAAGAAATAAGTTTAGGGGGTCTTTCATGCGGGTCCACACATCTGTACCCTAGAGTTCAGAGTGGGGAAGGAACCTTGACATGGTGGCAGAGCAGTGGGATCATTTTGAACCAGAAGCACAGCAGGATTTTAAAAGGTTTTTAAAAAGGTGATTACAGCTGCAGGTTCTGTCTCTTTGCTTGGGGACAGAGCAGCTCCATAACAAAAGGATTTTTCTGTAGGCTGGGAACAGCTATCAGAGGCAAAGGTATCAGGCTACAGCACAGTAAATTTTACAAGCCAAGTTTTTTTTTCTTTCTAACTCTCGGGTATAGGTAGGTTAAAAACAGAGAGGCTAAGATGACAGAAAGCAATGCCCAACAGAAACTGGAGATAACCAGACTGGAAGCAGAAGAGAGAGAAAAGGAACACCAGAGACTGGTCGAATTAAAACTACTCAATAAGGAGGCTGCCCACCAGAGAGCTAAGGAGGCAACGGAGGCTGCCCACCAGAGAACTATGGAGGCAAAAGCAAAAGAAATAGAGACAAAAGAAAAAGAAATGGAGGAGAGGGAAAGAGAGAGGAAGCATGCACTGGAGATAGAGAAGGCAAGGGCTCAGCAGAATATACCGAATAACCCTAACAATCCTTCCCCAACAATCCACAAATGGGAGCGACTTTGTCCACAGTATGATGAATCCAGTGATATTGCTGAATATTTTCTCACCTTTGAGAGACTGTGCACACTCCATAAAATTCCTGACGCTCCCAAGATGACCACATTGGTCGCAAAATTGACTGGAAGAGCTCTGGACATATTCAATAAGATGCCTATTGATGAGGCTTGTGACTATGATAAATGTAAAGATTTGGTTTTAAAACAATTTCAAGTTACACTTGAAACTTACAGAGTAAAATTTAGAGCCCTTAAGAGAGGGTCTGGACTAAGTAATGTGGCTTTTGTAAACCAGATGACAGATCTGTTTGATAAATGGCTCAAAGGACGGGATGTAACTAGCTTTGGAGGAATGCGGGATTTGATGATACAGGAGCAATTGCTGAATATGTCCAAGGATGATATAAAACAGTGTTTATGGGGTAAGAAAATGGACTCAGCAGGAAGTCTCGCTTCTTATGCTGATCAATACGAGCAGTCCCAGACCACCAGAGAGGCGGGGCAAACTGGAACAAAACGGGTGGAGGGAGGAGAGAGAAACAACCCTGGTTGCAGTTTGAGTGGATACCAGAAGGGACACTCTCAGACCACACCCTACAACCGGGGGCAACCCAAAGCCCCGACTACCCCCCAAGAAAAACCCCAGACACCTTATCGTCTCACCACACCGTTCTCCAGCAACCCACCTTGCCCTAGTGACCAGTCAGCTGGGCGATGTTTTAAATGTAACGAGTCGGGGCATGTAAAGGCCAACTGCCCCAAGAACCCCAACAGATTACAGTTCATTGCACCGGGGTCCCACCAAAGGTCCTCAGGCCCAGATGCCTCCCAGATACCCTCCAAGCGGAGGGAAACTGTGAGTGTGGGCGGGAAGAAGGTTACAGCGTGGAGGGATGCCAGAGCACAAGTGTCGGCCATCCACGCTTCCTTAGTGGACCCCAATTTAATCGACCCAGAGGTCCAAGTGACAATTCAACCCTTCAAGTCGAACTCTTTTGACTTGCCTACAGCCCAGTTGGCGGTCCAGTCTATGATGCTTATCCCATCCCCATGCTGTTGGGGGAAGACTTGGCCAATCATGTGAAGCTAGCCAAGAGGGTGGGAATGGTCATCCGCAGCCAGGCTAAACCAGCCATCCCGCCTAGCTCTGTTCCGGAGACTTCTACCAGGACCCGGTCAGAGGTGATGGAACCGGAAACTACAGAACCCGAACGACCAAAAAAGAAAATCAACCTTCTGCTGGTGGCATCTGACTCAGATGATGAAAATGAACATGAGTCAGTCTGCACTGCTTGGGATCGTTACTGAGCAGAACCCGTCATCGGCATGGAAGCATGTCCTCTGGAATGGTGGCTGAAGCATGAAGGGGCATACGAAAGTTTAGCAGATCTGGCTCATAAATACCTTGCAGTGCTGGCTACAAAAGTGCCGTACAAATGCCTGTTCTCACTTTCAGGTGACATTGTAAATATGAAGCGAGCAGCATTATCTCCCGTAAATGTAAACAAATTGTTTAGTTTTAGCAATTCGCTGAACAAGAAGTAGTACTGAGTGGACTTGTAGGCTGTAAAGTTTTACATTGGTTTGTTTTTGAGTGCAGCTATGTAACAAAATAATTCTACATTTGTAAGTTGCACCTTCACGATAAAGTGATTGCACTACAGTACTTGTATGAGTTGAATTGAAAAATACTGTTTCTTTTTTACTGTGCAAATATTTGTAATAAAATATAAAGTGAGCACTCTACACTTTGTATTCTGAGTTGTAATTGAAATCAATGTATTTGAAAATGTAGAAAAACATCCAAAAATATATATAATAAATTTCAGTTGGTATTCTATTGCTGTTTAACAGTGTGATTAAAACTGATTAATTGTGATTAATTTTTTAAATCAAGTTAATTTGCCTTGAGTTAACTGCGATTAATTGATAGTCCTAGATTTTTCATATTTCTGATCCAGAGGCACTTTAATTCCCCGTTGCAAAATGGTTTGAATAGAGGTAGTGCATTGATTAGCCCCTAGCGTTAGCTAGTCTCATTAGGTCTGGAGGGTTCATTGGATAGTTGCCTAGAACTTGTCCTGTAACATCCATCTGGGGCTCTTACCAGGAGAATCCCCAGTCCCACTGCAGCCCTCTTGTTGGGTGTTGGGGCGAGTTTATCCTCTCTTGGGAGGAGAGGGGCCTTTGTTCTTGAACATGCTTCAGAAAGGAGAGAAGCACTTACGCTCACTCCTCTGCCAGGAGCTGTGCTGCTCCGAGGGAAGGGGAAGTTACTGAGATCAGCCGTTGGTGGTGGTGTGCTGGTAGCAGTGCTTCAGGTCGTAGTTGTTCCTCCAGGAGACTGTCTTCTCTGCCCACACTCCTCCCCCAGCCTATGATCCAGTCCCTTTATCCCTCCCAGTGACCCTGCCCTGAGTACATCTAGCTCTCGTAGCTTTGAAAGACGTCGATTTGGGTATGTCCAGACTCATTTTCCCTTGTTCCCTGTACTGAGGCCTGTCTGTACAGCCAGAGGCAGACATTTTGTGTTTTGCAGTTTATCTCTGAACTGTGATCCCCTAAAGGGTCTCTAGAAGACTTCCTGCAGATGATGATATACAGAGACTAACTTCGCAAATAAAGATATGTCAAAGGTGCCCGGTGTTGCACTGGTCAGACCTACGGTAGTCCTTCCTCATCCAAAGCAAGGGGAATTATTTTTGAATGAACATTAATAGTGAGTCCCTTTTCCTTACCATCCCTCTGACACTGATGATGTCGTCTCTGGCTTCTCCTCCGTTCATAATTCATTCCTACACCAAGCTAAATAATCCCTCTTCCGCTCCCAGTGTTACTGCTTGGATTGGTGTGATTTATAGCAGTATACCCAGGTTCTCATATTCGTGCCCATTGTGTAATGTCTGAGTGCAGTGTGCAGATGTTGTAGAAAAAGTGTTTCCAATACGTTTTTAATAACTCAAAACTCAGCACCTTATTGTGCTGTAAAGCAGCTTTCACTACAAAAGTTTTTTTCTCCTGCTGATAATAGCTCATGTTAATTAATTAGCCTCTTACAGTTTGTATGGCAACTTCCACCTTCTGTGTGTGTGTGTGTGTGTGTATATATCTATATATATCTTCTTACTATATGTTCCATTCTATGCATCCGATGAAGTGGGCTGTAGCCCACAAAAGCTTATGCTCTAATAAATTTGTTCGTCTTTAAGGTGCCACAAATACTTCTGTTCTTTTTGTGGAATGCAACTGGAGAGGAATTGGTTACTTTCCACAAAACAAGGCATATTTTTCCATTGCCTTGGAGTAAAG
Source organism: Chelonia mydas (assembly GCF_015237465.2). Lineage (NCBI taxonomy): Eukaryota > Metazoa > Chordata > Testudines > Cheloniidae > Chelonia > Chelonia mydas. The sequence goes on from NC_057850.1 coordinate 259,984,191, forward strand.
CTGGAGTAACTCAATGGTGTTGCTCTAGATTCACACCAGTGCAACAGATCTGAATCTGGCCCTGTATCTTTCTGACCATAAACTTTAAAATATTGAAGAAAAATGCTTGTTAAAGGGGAAGCAATATTGCTCCATGTTTAGTGCAGCCGGAATCTTATCGAGTAATGGTATTAAATGGGACACTTCTGGCTTTTGTTAGTCTCATTGTAACTCAGCTTTCATTCTGTGGCATTGCAATACAAACTGTATTCCTTTGCTTCTCCCCGTCAATGAATACTGTCCCCTTTTGTTTTCATTCGTTGCATCATTTTACTATTGTTCTTTCAAATATAATAAACATTAAATTATAACATAAACAGTGTGTTTAAAAAATGCCCATCTTCTCCATTAAATCTAGTTGCCTTTTTTAGGCACTCCCTATCTATTTCATATATTAGTGACACAAGTGTAAGAGATGTGATTTAAAGCAAGGTGCTAAGTGAATGTTTGGTGTCAGGTGCCGGTGATATTTGATGACAGCGCCGTCTTCTCCCAGGAGGAGTGGGAGAACTTAGAAGACTGGCAGAAGGAGCTGTACAAGAATGTGATGAAGGGGAATTATGAATATATGATCTCACTGGGTAAGGAACGTTTTTCACTTATTTATTAGAAAATGCTTGACTTCTGGAGTGTTGGCTGGACTCCTCCAGCTGAGGGGTGTTCTCAAACTCCTGTGAGTTCTGGTGGCTGTGCATGCCTGCCTGCATGCATTCAGTTTTGTCATGACAGAAAGCCGATGCACAGCGTGGTGGCGGTGGTCCGTGTTCAGTGTTCTCGAGACGTGACTAGCGGTTGTATTTGCTCATAGGCTCAGCCCTCGTATGTGGAAAACCGTTTGTGTTCTGTGGGCCTGATTTTGATCTGGCGCTGACTTGAACACTAGTATAACTCCTGTTGGCATCGATGCACTCACCTGCAACTTGCTAATTGGATGCTGTGTGTGGTGTGGTAAATTCTGCTGCATAAAGGGTGTGTCATAGAGAAGTGGTGCAAGTAACTGATGTCCCTACGTAAGAGGATGATGGTGGTGGGGCTAAACACAGAACTGGAACTCGAGACCTGGGTTCTGGTCCCAGGTGTGCCACAGACCCTGTGTGACCTTGGACATGTCACTTGCCGTCTCTTTCCTTCTTCATGCAGTGCTGTGGCAGTATTCCTCTGGCTTCCAGGTGGCTGAGATGCATCCACTCTTTGTGAAGTGCTTCGACATCCCGCGTAGGAGGTGCTTTGCGGGGGTTGCTTTTCACTCAGTCGGATACAGATTGCCTCCAGGGATAGAAGGGGATTGATTTAAAATAACTTGTAGCAAAGAATTGTGATTTATCTGTTTATTAATTACCACTATGTCCTGTCCCATAAACAGACTATGCAATTTCCAAACCTGACATCCTGTCCCGAATTGAGCGAGGAGAAGAGCCGTGTGTGAGGGGTCAGCAGGAGTCGGAGGAAAGAGAAACCACTGCAGATCCCAGCACAGGTGAGGGTTGCCTGAAATCGACTGAAACAGCGGGTGAAGCGAGCAGCTGTAACTTCAACAAGCCTCCATCTGCCATTAGAGCTGCTTGCTTAAAAACAATCAGTAGTTTTCTTATGTCAGATTTTGTCTCTACCAATCAAAACTATTTCTGGCTCTAGCCCCTCCTCTTTGAGTGTGCGGACTGGTCAGTGCCCTTAACCACTTGGTTTGGTTCCTCTATATCCTCTTTAGCATGTCTGGTTTCTAGTCAGTGACTGCCTGCTCCGGAGATGGAGGTTTTTGGGGCTTGGGATCATTTTGAAAGGTTTATGGAACAATTTTCAAAAGGAGTGAGGGCTGTATTAGCAATAAGACTTGGCTCGGATGCATATGGCTTGGATGCATGTGTGGCAAGGGTTATTTAAGTCTTTGCTATCCAGTTGCACCCGGGAGGCACAAGCTATTTATTTCATGTCGGGCAGTGATTGTTAGAAAATCCTCACTGAGCTCTCTCTCTTTTCAATTAACAGAGTCTGCGATTTCTACCCTCGCAATCTCCGCTCAGATTAAACAAGAGGAAGAGCCAATTGCTGAGGAGCAGCAGGATGCAGACAAAAGAGAAGCCCTTACAGAGCCCATGGCAGGTGTGTGGCAGGCTCAAGTGACTCTGAATCCTGGCAGTCTAGTTTAAAAGCAAGAGCTTGAACAAAAGTTTTATACTTCTAAAACTCGTCTTCTGTAGTTCAGGGTGAGCAGCATTATCTTTGTGACAGGCCTCAGTTGCAGTAGGAAGAAGAATGCTGCATACCCCACAGGGCAGTTTATCCCTTTGAACGTTCGGATGGGACATGTTAGCAGGACTTCTTTGGGGGCGTGAGTGAGACCACCTGTAGGACTTTGGTGTGTTGATAATCTCCTGGGGTGCTCAGAGGTGAGCATTGTAGAAATCCATGGATAGATTGACTGGAAGGGATCAGGGACAAGAAATGTTCTCCCTTAGGCTTTCTTGCCTGGTGACTCTCTGCTCCAAGTGGCACTGAGGTACTGAACCAAATTCTTCTTTCAAGTACATGCCCGTGTGATCAATGGGAGCTGCCTGGGCGCATTCGAGTGCAGAACTTGGCCAATTGTGAAGTTCCTGTTTCGTTTCTCCCTGTGTAGGGATTGAGAGAGAAATCTCTCAGTAATGATTGCGGATAGAATCAGTCTTTACCTTACTTGCCTGTGTGGCAGGGAGGGTTTGTATCCAAAGACATGCCAACATCCTTTGCATCTCAAACTATTGGTCTGTCTCTTGGTAGACCCATCCCTGTAGTATCTGAGTCCTGCAGGATCTTCGTTATTATTGTCGTTAATTATTTGTATTAATGTGGCACCTAAGAGCCTGGATTGGGACTCCCCTGTGCTAGGCGATGTACAGACACAGAACAAAAAGACGGTCCCTGCCCCGAGGGACTTACAATCTAAGTGTAAGACGAGACAACACGTGGGTACAGACAGATGGGGGGGACAGGAAAACAAGGGGCAATATTGGTCCGTATGACAGGCCGTGCAGCCTAAGTGTCAGAGGCTGCATGGCGTCATGGTGAAGGAGAGTTTTGCAGAGGAATTTGAAGATGGATGATGAGGAAGTTTTGGGGAGGTTTATGGAGAGCACCTCCCAAGCTTTGTCTTTATCCTCCCCATGCTGCTGGGAGGTAGGGCAGGATTGCTGTCCTCCACTAGCAGATGGGAAGTGAGGTGGAGAGAGGCTGTGTTCTGCCCTAGGCCTGTGGCAGAGAAAGACCCTAGTGCTGTAACCAGAGGCCCAGCCTTCCCCTCATTTGGTCTCTGATGCATGGCCAGAGAGTTCATTCCCCCCACTGCTTTATGCAGCATAGTTTCATTTCTCCCAGTCTGTCCTGTGAATTACATTTTGCGTTTCCTCCTGGTTCCAGCTGACGGCTGGCTCGCCAGCCACGAAAAGAACAACAAGGAGCAAGATTCACAGGAGCTGGAGCCTCATTGGACCTCGGCCCAAAGACCGGAAGAGAATATTTACCATAGTGCCGAGCACAGCCTGTCCTGCGAGGGTCAGTACAGCTCCAATGGGCCAAACGTGACCCTGGCAGTACATATGCCAGAGAAACCCACCCAGCACGAGAGAGACTTCAGCCCCTTGAAAGCCAGCACCGTGTCCCCGGGGGCCCCCGCGACGGAGCGGCCCTATCTCTGCCCCGAGTGCGGGAAGTGCTTCAGCCGCAGGGAGCACTTCGTGAAGCACCAGCGCACCCACACGGGCGAGCGCTCCTACGTGTGCCCCGAGTGCGGCAAGGGCTTCACGCAGCAGTCCAACCTCACCAACCACTACCGCACCCACACGGGCGAGCGCGCCTACGTCTGCACCGAGTGCGGCAAGGGCTTCATCCACCAGTCCACGCTCACCACCCACCTCCGCACCCACACCGGCGAGAAGCCCTACAAGTGCAGCGTGTGCGCCAAGTGCTTCAGCCGCCTCTCCACCCTGCTGGAGCACCAGCGCACCCACACCGGCGAGAAGCCCTACAAGTGCCTGGAGTGCGAGAAGCACTTCAGCCGCCTCTCCACGCTGGTGGAGCACCGGCGCACGCACACCGGCGAGAAGCCCTACAAGTGCGCCCAGTGCGAGAAGAGCTTCACCCGCCTCACCAACCTGACCGTGCACCAGAACACCCACGCCGGCGAGCGCGCCTACAAGTGCACCCAGTGCGGCAAGAGCTTCGCCCAGAAGCCCTACTTCCTCAAGCACCTGCGCAACCACACCAAGGAGAAGCTCTACAAGTGCCTGGAGTGCGGCAAGAGCTTCATCTGCCACTCCTGGCTGGTGCGCCACCAGATGATCCACACGGGCGAGCGGCCCTACCCGTGCGGGGAGTGCGGGAAGAGCTTTGTCCAGAAGGAGCACCTCTTGAAGCACCAGCGCATCCACACGGGCGAGCGGCCCTTTCAGTGCTCCGCCTGCGCCAAGAGCTTCCGCTGCCAGCAGTCCCTGAGACTGCACCCGTGCGCGCAGGCCGGCCAGCAGGGTGGCACGCCGGCTGCGCCGGGGGCAGAGTTCAAGAGCCCGCTGCTGTCCCCGAAAATGGAAAATACAGGGTAGTAGGGGGGTGAGCCCTGCGTTGGGAGCTGCAGTGGGAGAGCCTCCCCCAGAGACTAGCCAGATCCACTCCATGTGAAACCCTGCAGTGAATCGCACGCCCTCTCTGCATGCCGGATGGGAGGGGAGCGCTGGACGCGAGGGATGCTGACGCAAGGCTGTATTGAATGTGAGCTACAAGCAGCCGTTACGTGCCGGGCCCGGGGTAGAGACCCCACAACGGACTGAACGATGCATTGGAAGCGTCTAAGCGGCCGCAGCTGTTTTGTTTGTACGAACAGTCTCCTGACTGCTGACACCGCCAGCGGGAACGTCGCCAGCAGGCTCTGCTCTGCGGGGATGGTGCAGGGCAGGCCTACGAGCCGCTGTCGCAGAATGCTGCTGTAACGTGAACGACTTCCTACGTGACTGCAGAAGTGGTGCACAGGCTGTTGGGAGTGAGCGTCAGCACGTCGGCAGGTGTGCTGGGTTAACAGTACTTTGTCCCCCAGGTCCTCCAGTGCTACAGACCAATGCGGTCTGCTTGTCGGCGCTGGGCGGCTTCCCGCAGTCGGTACGGCTGGGGACTCGGAGGTGCGGCGAGGCTGAGACGGGTCTGCAAGCCAGAGGCAGAACCAGGTCTACAATACAGGCCGCCTATGCTCTTACCTCTCTGCCTCACCACCTTCAGCCCTCATGAAAGGGAAGCTGAGCTTCACCCTGGCGGGTGAGAGCAGGAATGCAGCGTCTGGCTCGCTTGCCAGTCCGTGGAAGCGATTGGTAAACTTGAAGCAGTGATTTCTGTTCTATTTGTGACACTCCTGCTTCCCACTGCAACTCGTGGTGGGGGTGTACCCTCAAATACCCTGGAGCAGCAGCAAAAAATAAAGTTAAGCTGGGTGCAGGGTGGTCAAAGCGTGTCAGTAAGGTGTGATGACTCTGTCCCAGGTCCTGGAGCTGTCGCAGGAAGGCAGACTCTAGGAGTATTTCACTTTAAAGGTCAAACCACATAATTCAGCTGTTAAAAGGGCTGTGGGGGAATTGGGGCCAAGCTCAATTCCGATGAACATTGCCCGACCTAGGAGTAGTGTGGGTGCTTGTGAGAACTCTCCAGAGCAGGCATTGCGTCCGCCACAGCAGCTCTAGCTACAATGCAGTGTAAGGTTGGTGCTTTGGCTCTCCCCTGCTAATCACACTGCGGATCTGCTCTGGCTAGGAGCTATTTACCTTCCCAGTAGCTGCCTGCAGGCCTCCCTCAAATGAGACCTGCAGCTGCAAGCTTTTGAAGCTTTCAGGGCTGTCTACACAGCTGGGTTTTTGTTTGTTTGGGGGGGTCCTTGGCTCCCTGAAGAGATGACAGGTAACAGTTACCTGCAGAGCAGCTGTGATCATACCCATGTTTGCAGGTCTACCGCTGGGCCTCTCTGGGGTTGTATAGGTGCATTCTGGGCTGCTCTTCTGTAGTGCGTCAGCAGGAGCTAGAGCACCCAAAGCACCGGATGTTAGGAGCCATTTGGAAAGGGATAGATAAGGCAGAAAATATCAGAATGACCTGATATAAATCCATGGTGCGCCCACACCTTGAATACAGCGTGCAGTCCTGGTCACTGCATCTCAGAAAAGATATATAGGAATGGGAAAAGATACAGAGAAGGGCAACAAAACTGCTGAGGGGTCTGGAACGGCTTCCATATGAGGAGAGAGTAATAAGACTGGGACTTTACAGCTTGGAAAAGAGACGACTAAGGAGGGATATGACAGAGGTCTATAAAATTGTGACTGGTGTGGAGAAAGTAAATAAGGAAATGTTATTTACTCCTTCCCATAACAGAAGAACGAGGGGTCACACAATGAAATTAATAGGCAGCAGGTTTAAAGCAAAAAAAAATGAAGTTCTACTTCACACAACGCACAGTCAACCTGAGGAACTCTTTGCCAGAGGATGTTGTGAAGACCAAGACTGTAATGGGGTTCAGACAAGAACTAGACAAGTTCAGGGAGGGTAAGTCCATCAATTATCCAGGATGGGCAGGGATGCAACCCTATGCTCTGTAGCCTCTGACAGTCAGAGGCTACAGAGTGGACGACGGGATGGATCGCTCCAAATTGCCCTGTTCTGTTCATTCCCTTCTGGCCACTGTCAGAAGACCGGATGCTGACCTAGATGCACCATCGGTCTGACTCAGTGTAGCTGTTCTGTTCACAGGGGCTAGTGAACTCTGGCGTATCCTTCTCCTTCAAGCCTGCTCATTGTAGAAGAGCCCGAACCAAACCCCGGGCATCACGAGGGGGCCCTGTCTGTGCTGCGTAGGCACCAGTGCTTGGCTCTTGCGCCACAGCCGTGTGCTAGCCTGGGTCTCCAGGGAAGGGGGACACGGTTAGCTGCCTGTTGCTGGGTGTTCACCTTGGGGGCTCACACAGGCCACGTCCTACTGGACCACAAGCTAAACAGCAGTCAGCAGTGTCACCGTTGCCAACGTCATTCTGGGAAATACAGGGCCATCGACCTGGTGGGATGTTCTAGCTCAGGGGTTCTCAAACTGGGGGTCGGGACCCCTCAGGGCATCGGGGGGTAATTACATGGGGGGTCGTGAGCTGTCAGCCTCCACCACAAACCCTGCTTTGCCTTCAGCATTTATAGTGGTGTTAAATATATGAAAAAGTGTTTTTAATTTATAAGGGGGGGGTCGCACTCAGAGGCTTGCTATGTGAAAGGGGTCACCAGTACAAAAGTTTGAGAATCACTGTTCTGGCTTCACCCCCATACAGTTAAAAGGCAAGAGATATCTCACCCTGCTCTGAGCTTCACTGACTCCAAACTGGCTCTGCTTAAAAATTCCTCTGCTTGAAGACAGGAGGAGGGCAGGGACCTGCTTCCCGCTGCCCCATGCAGGTAGTGTAGACCACCAGAAGCTGGTACAGAAACACCATCCTGAATGCTGTTAGTTTCAGCAACAGAAGCCCCCTTTTGTCAGTCCAGCTGCATCTATGCTGGGTTTTGGCAGCAGAGCTAGGCTGGGCAGAGGGGTGTCGTTCCCAGCTGTTCTGATATGTTTTAAGTGTAGATGGATTCCTTCGGCACCAGCTCTCTGATGAATTAATCCAGGGTGGAAAGAACGTCTTAACACTTCCCCCTTTCCCACTTACTGATGATCGAACGGCTGCGGGAGGAGATGTGCATTCCCCATCTGACACTCAGGCCTAGAATCACCCTGACGCTCCAATGGCTGGTGGTGGCTGGCCACATTGACAACTAGGGGCAGTGGTTGCTGGGGAGGGGGCAGTGTGCCCCAGGCAATACTCTCAGGGGAGGGGGAAGGTATAAACATGGCGTGGTACATCAGCCCCCCCAGGCACACAGACCTGCACAGATGCACATTGCAGGCCTGCACCCCTAGGGGCTGTATGGAGCCCATATGATATAAAATCATGAATGGTGTGGAGAAAGTGAATGAAGAAGTGTTTTATCCATTCACATAACACAAGCACCTGGGGTCACTCGATGAAATGAATAGGCAGCAGGTTTAAAACAAACATAAGGAAGTATTTCTTCACACTACACACAGTTAACCTGTGGAACTCATTGCCAGGGGGTGTTGTGAAGGCTAAAAGTATAATTAATTAGATAATGGAAGATAGGTCCATGACTGGCTATTAGCCAGTGTGGTCAGGGATGTAACTCTGGGTGTCCCTAAACCTCTGACTGCCAGAAGCTGGGACTGGACGACAGGGGCTGGGTCCCTCAATCGTTGCCCTGTTCTGGTCATTCCCTGTGAAGCACCTGGCATTGGCCACTGTCAGAGACAGGCTATTGGGCTAGATGGACCATTGATCTGACCCAGTATGGTCATTCTTATGAGCAGCTCCTTGGTGTGAGGCTGCTGGTGCAAACCCCTCCATCTTCTGGGGGGCAAGAGGACATGGCCTGGGTTTCTCGGGGCAGCCCCACCCCTTCCTGGACAGCGAGGCTAGCAGCACCTCCTTGCTTGGAACCATCTGGCCCCAACACGCCCTCTGCCCCCCCAGGGGCGTTGCTCTAAGCGGCTCCTCCTCCTAAGAAGTCTTTTTCGCCGGCTTTGTTCCAGCTGAGACGCTCACTCAATGGAAGGTCCCACATTTATCCACAGAGCAGGTGTGGCAAAGCCTCCCCCACCCTGCCCAGTGCAGGCGTGACCCCTCCCCAAGGGCACTGAGTCTGGCCTCTGCTGCAAGGTGTGAGGGCAGCTTTGGGAGGTGGCCCGCGGAGCCAGCTGGAGGTCACCCCTCACCCACAGCTGCCAGGTACGGCAAACAGCGTTGGACAGAAAATTCCCATGGCCACGGCACAATTGCTCACCCACCTCCTGGCCTTCCCACCGGCCTGTCATTTGTTTCCTCGCTGGGGTCACCTGTTCGTTCGTGCTGGCAGAAGAGGCTGGCCTGGCAGCCCTTGCTGTGCCTACACTAGGCTTTCCCCCCAAACGGGCTCACTGTTGAAGCAACTCGCCGGGAGCCTCAGTGTAGACCAGGCTCTGGGCACGCGGCACTAAGGCCTCACGTGCTGCACCCTGCTCAGCGCAAGGCTAGCCAACATGCTGGGTACAATGGCCGTGGCAAGGCTACACGCACGCACCCACCCTGGGGGCCGAACCCTCCTGCGGCTGAGGCCAGAGAACCCAAAATTCTTCATTTAGCTGGCGACCCGTCAAGTGACGTCACAAGGCACCCAGAACATAAGGGTCTGTGTGCCATGACAGACAGCACAAGCTAGCGGGTTCCCAAGCCACTTTCTCCTCTCCCCCACGTGTGCTGTACCCCTCTAGTTTCCGGAGCTCCAGATAGCGACCAGAATTGGCTAGATCCGTGAGGACTCACCCAGGCCTGGGTGAAAGGCCCCAAGGGGAGGTTTGTATTTATTGCAGGACTTCTGCAAGCAAGTTAGGAGAGCTTAGACTTTTTTCTGCACTTTCCCCCCCATTCCCTCGCCTGTCAGCCTTCGCTGCTCCTGCTGTCTCTCCACCCTGTGTGCCTGGAAAGTCCTCCCTGTTACAAGTATGCTTGGTACCTCCTAGTCTGCCCTCAAACCCATTGCAAGCCCCTTTCTTTTCCCAAGGTGCATCCCTGCTAGCCACTCAGGGCAGGGCTTACATGCTTTGTTTGCACACCAGACAAAAGCATGAAGTTGCCATGTGCATTTTTCTGCCTTCCCATTTCCTCCCACCCCTTCGAGGAGCTGCCTCCAACGCTTCTGCTCTCCTTTCTCCCACGTGCCCTCGTCCGCCCCGTTCCAGCTCCTCTCCCCCGTGGCTCAGCAAACGCACTCTTGCCAGTAGAAGCTGTGCCGGCCATCAGCAGGGTTTGCTGGTCCGGCCCTACTGCAATAGCGCTGTCAGCAAACCCTTCCCCGTGTAGACAAGGCCTATGGCAGGAACATCCCCCTCCACTGCCAGGGACTTCTACCAACCCCACCCAGAGCAGGACACGGGCTGGGAGGGGGCTCAGGGAAACCAGCGCCTGGCTCCATGTCCATGTGAACAACATGGCGTAGGTGGGGCTGGAAGACACTGTCAGACCCAGCCCCCCCCGTTCCCCATGCCCCTCTGAGCTTGTTTGATTGTCCCAGCCCCATAACTAGACTTTCCAGCCTCCCCAGCCCCTAACCCACTGATAGTCTTTCATGTACATTAAAAAAATAACTGGTCTCAAAACACATCAGCCTTCAGGTAACGGTCTCTAATGTAGCATCTGCTGTTTACCATTACATGTTAGTTACCAGGGTCAAGTCCCACTTCAGTTAAAGACACTTTCCGAAAGCAGCGTGGCCTGGAGGAGTGAGTGCGCGCCTGGGTGCTGCTCGTGGCTCTGTCACTGACTCACTGCATGGTCTTTGCCAAGTCACTTTCCCTGCCTGTGAAGCAGGTAGGTCAGTCCTGACCCCCCGTCTTACAGGGGCACTGGGAGGATTCATGAAGGACTGGCCCGTGCTTTGGACCAGTCTGGCGCTCGGTAAACGCCAGCTGCTATTATAGAGCGTATGGGCCCGTCATGTAATGTGTTACTGTATTTCTGGGGAGGGAACAGCCTGTAAATTGCCTCCTCCCCACTGCCAGCCCGCTGGGCTGCTGCCTGTTTTCAGTCTTTCCCCTGCGGGGGCTGTCTCCGTCCGCTGCCTGTGGCGGGGTGAAGCCCTGGGGGGAGAGTGGCTCTTCTGATGGTTGTTCAGCGACTGCCTGTGCCGGAAGCTTTTGTTGCACTTGGTGCACTGGAAGGGCCTCTCCTGGGTGTGCAGTCGCTGGTGCTGCTCCAGGGTTGTCTTCTGGGTGAAGCTCTCCATGCATTCGATGCAGGGGTAGAGTCTCTCCCCCGCAGGGTTTGCCGGGGGAGCCGGGAAGCCATCCCCCCCTCCCCCCCATGGCTGCGGCCTCGGCCCCCCGTGGACGCGCTGGTGCTTCTGGAGATGGTGTTTCTGGGTGAAGCTCTTGCCGCACTGGGCGCAGGGGTAGGGCCGCTCGCCCGTGTGGATCCGGTAGTGCTTGTTGAGGTTGGACTTCTCGTTGAAGGTCTTCTCGCAGGCCGGGCACGGAAAGGGCCGCTCCCCCGTGTGCAGCCGCGTGTGATCCGCAAGGTGCCGCTTCTGCAGGAAGCTCTTGGGGCACGCGGGGCACTTGTACCGGCGTTCCCCGCCGTGCAGCCGCCGGTGCCGCGTGAGCGCCGGGTGGCAGCCGAAGCTCTTCCCGCAGGCGGGACAAATGAAGGGCCCGTTGCCCTCCCCCACGTGGGATCGCTGGTGTGTTAGAAGGCTCCTCTTCGGCCGAAAGCTTTGCCGACACTCGCCACAGACGTTAGCCCCCTGTCCGGCATGAGGCAACTGGTGCTTCCGGAGGCTGGGCTGGAGGCAAGAGCTTTCCCCGCATTCAGCGCAGTTACAGGGTTTTCCTCCAGTCAGGATTCTCTGGGGCAGGGGAGGGAGCTGCTCGATTCTGACGCCTGGCCCATGGTCTGCAGGTGTAAATGGGCCTTGGTCTGCACGGGCTTCCTCCAGCGCCGCCCCTGGCTTGCATTCACACAGATTGCTCCCGCGTGCGGTGGGCTCTTCCAGGCCCTCTCCAGCTCCCTGCTGTCCTTCTGAGCTGCACAGACTCTCTGCTGGCTGGCCTTGGCTCTGGAAAGCCTCGTCGTCTGCTCTTCCCAGTAATGTCGTCGTCAGCTCCAGGATTTCAGGCTTTTCCTCAACTTGCTGCTCCTCGGCTTTGATCACAATCCTGCCGGCTGCTGAAAGAAAGAGAGAATCCAGAGATTTATTCAGTTAATGCAACGGAGTCAGTACAGTAGCCTTGAATCAGGAACGGAAAGTCAGCTGGGATGCTCCTGGGAAGGGACCATGAGATTTGACCTAGTTTGGGGTTTTGAAACCATGGAGGGCACGGGGACGTGTAGGAGCGATCAAGGCTGCAAGAAAACTGCAGCCTCCCCTGTGTCAGGGCTGTTCTGCAGTTTTTTTATTCTTTTAGAAATCCAGGAGCATCAACCATCGGGAAGGCAGCCTGCCTTCCCCACCCTGAACAAAGCTCTTCAGCTTAGCCGAGGCTTTACAAAGCCCTGCTTCGCCAAACAGCAGAGCAAAGAGGTTCACCACTCAGTGCTGGCCCTATCCTGCGAGGTGCTATGGGGGCCCAAGGACCTTCCATGCAAAGCGCAGCACTTCCCAGGCCTGGGCTCGTGCTGCCCCACACCAGCTAGTGAGCCAAGCGTCATCAGACACCGAGCTAGCAGGCCTACAATGCAGAGATGATGGAGAGTCATGTATTCTAGTCTCAGTGTAGATGAAAACGTGTGTTCGGGATAGATAGGGCAGACCGCCTTCCTGATTTTCTTTTCGGGTGCGGCTGAGGGGCATAGTTAAGGTTGTTTGCCCATCTTAACTGAGTTTCCATAGAGGAAACCCAAGTGTTTGGGGTAAATGTAACTAACTCAAGCTCCTGGATTTCTGGTTTGTGTTTTATACCAATGTCCCTGAAAGACCATGGCCACACTCCAGGGGCACAGCTACAGCGCTGGATCTGCGCAGCTGTAATGCTGCAGGGTGGGCCTTTCCCCCAGCGACGGAAGAGGCTTTCCCATCGCTGTACTGAAGCCACCTCCCCAGGAGGCTGTAGCTACGTCGAGCAGAATTCTTCCGTCGACCGAGCCGCGTCTACATCTACCTAACTTTTAAGTGCGGCCCAGGCTCCAGTGCAAAGCATTTTGAGACACCTGCTGCAACTCCCCCACACCGGGGTGTGCAGGGATTCGCTCCCTTTTGCCTGAGCCACGACACGTGGCTCCCCCACACGCTCCATCTGGGCCAGTGGAGCGGGACTGGAAATGGCATTGCCCGGGCAGAGGAGGGAGGGGCAGGCAGCTCGGTCACTGTTCACGGAGTAGCTGCTACCAAGCAAATGAAATGGCTTTAAACCCGCCCCCTTCGTCACTGGAGGGACAGGCGCTGGCTGCTCGCACACCAATGGCTCTAGGAGGAATCGCACTGAGTGGAGAATGCACCCCCACTCCCACCGCAGTCAGTGGGAGCAGCTGAGGCACCCGGTGTTGATACCAGAGCCCTGTCCAGGGGAATGTTCCTGCTGGTCCCCCAGCAGCGCTCACCCTGGGGGAGCCACACTGCAAAGAGCAGGATGCAGCTTTCTAGTGCATGTGTCCTCAGCCTGCAAACCCTGACTCACAGGTGACTTCCTACTGGGCCAGGGACCTGCAGTTCACACTGACAGGATGTGGCCCGTTGACTTCAAGGGGAACACTCATGGAAGTAATACATGGGCAAGGGTTTGCAGGACTGGGCCCACAGTCATCGCAACTAAACGGGCAGCTCCTGCAAGTTCCTGAACACCATCAGCTCTCGCTGGCTTCGCGGCGTTAGCTGCATGCCTGGAACATGGGGCGTTTTCCGGACGTGCGGGCAGGTGAACTACCCCGGTATCCCCAGCTAGGGAGCACGGAAGATTGCACAGCTTCTGGTCTCCTGCTCAGTGGCAGGGGGCTGGGAGGTGCCTTGCTGCCACCAAGGCGCCTCAGTGCGCTGGTGAACGGTGCCCGAGCAACAGTCTTGGAGCCTACAGTCCGCGCTTTGTCCACAAAGCAGGCACAGCGCGACACCTGTGCCAACTTCCCTCGCCTCGCAAGGGGGAACGGAGCTGTCTCCATGGCTAGACTAGTCCGTGGCCGATTAGAATGGGCCCTCTGTCCACCACTATAGGAGATCATCCCCACGGGTCGTAGGGATAGTCATGCAATGGAAAGAATTAAAGAGAGCTTAGTTTGGTTAAGAAAACAATGTCTGCTTTATGGTTTGGGGCTAGTAAGGCCCCCATCAGCAAATAAAAGATGTCGTGAGAATATTAAGAAGTACTTGCAGTGTGGGCAGGGTGTATGGGTCAAAAAGTAACTAATAAAATAAAGAGCTGCTGTGACAAGACAAACTGTTTAAAAAGCAACAAGCCCAAACCCTCCCGCTGTTCTGCAGGCAGCAGGAAGGAGGGGAAGAGACCCGGGGAAAGGCCTGGGGAAGAAAGGAGGGGGTAGGTTGTATGCTTTGTTTGGTGAAGGGGATAAAGGGAGTTATGAATGTGAGGGTGTCACGGATCCACAGGTCTGGGGGTCTAGAGCAGTCCCTGGGAGGACCCCTTGTGTCAGCCCCCCCTCAGGGTCTCACTCTCTCACTAAGGTAAGCCCCTCGGCTTCCCCGCCTCATGGGACCACACCTCAGAGCCTTCAGCCCCCCTGCTTCCACCGTGAGCTCCCCTCAGCGAGTCCGCCTGGCTTGGATACATGGGGAAGCCCCACACACCCTAAGGGAGCAATGCACCTCCGCCTTGTTTAAACTGGAGCAATGCAGCCAGCGCTGTAAAAGCAGAGGGGTTTATTAGACGTCTGGACCACAGCGTAGGAAGTTCGGAGTTCTCAAAGCCGTACAGCACAGTCACCTGGTCAGTCCTGAGCCCTCTCTGGCCCCCAGTCCAGAAGTGTCCTGCTACCAGCAGCCCAAGGGCCCCTCCTCCATCCTTTGCTCTTCTTCCTGGGCAAACGGTGTCACCCGGCCTCCCCCGCAGGCCTTTTGTTCCCCTGCTGGTCACAATCTGCTGGCTTCCTGCAGAGGGTGGGCCTGGTTGTTAGTTGCTAGTTACCAAATCGCCGGGCCATTGTCTGGGCCCAAGCCCCAGACAGCCAGGCATCAGTCCCACTGGGATCTCTGGGTCTTCTACAAGGGTCACCTTTCCCCACCACCTAGTTACCCATGCACCACAGAAGGGAAACTGAAGCACACACACTATTCAGACAAAATATTATGAAAAATTCCCACTTTGTCACAAAGGACTCATTGTCAGCCCCTACCTAATCATACTGTGCATGCCAGGATATGAGAGTTTTCCCTGGGTCTGGCCTGTTTGTAAATATATTGACCACATGCTTGCGAATACTTTGTCACTGTATTGGGTGTAGTGACCACTTATCCTTGAGGCTGTTAGGCATATTGAGAACAATTGTATAAAATACCTTTTGGCCTGAATAAAGGGATTTATGGTTCAATTAGTGTTTGGTGGTCTCTCATATTAATTTTAAATACTGTTAATAATTCCAAGAGCAAGCAAGATCATCCCCGGACAGTACCTGGCTTCTATCTCCCCTTCCGCTCCATGGCTCCTTGTGGAACCCTTCCCCATCTGGAGCCAAGCCTGCAAACTGCTCCACTACCAAGCCACGGTCCAGCTGGCACCCTTCCCTTCTCCTCTCATCAATGTGTCCGGCTGTGGTACCAACAAGGAGTCCCTCGGTGCTTTCCATTCTCCTGCCACTACAGGACACAGCCTGCCCTCCATGACTGTAACTCAGGGCCTGCGTCCCCACAGCCTTGCACCCTCTGCTCTCATTTCCACTGGCCCAGGGGGAGAGGCTGCAGCAAGCTGATCCGGAAGCGTTCTGCACGCACTTTGTACGGGGGAAAAGACTGCAGAGGGTGCAAGGCAGTGGAGAACTACACCCGCTGGGTTCTCCCAGCACCGAGAGTTAAATTCCTGAGCTGTTTCTGAGCCGGTAACAGCTGCGATATTTCTACCGTCAAACCAGAACGGCTGAGCGACCAGTCCTTGGTACAGAGGGGCCCAGGTTTGATTCCCTGCTGCAGGCCCAGGGGCCCGTCCCTGAGGAGGAGCTCGTCCTGCTGTGACTCTCGACAGGTAACCGGGAGATGCTCATACCGGGAGCTTTTCCCACACTCGGTGCACGCACGCGGTTGCTCTCCACTGTATGTGATCTTGTGCCTCAGTGACTTCGGAGCAGCCAAGTGGCGGGGAGCAGGGCGGACTGGTCACAAGGGATGGCGCTTTACTCCTGTGACCTGGTCCCAGGTCAGTACCGGCCAAACATCATTATCATCAGCCGTTGTTGGAGCCCGTTGGTCAGACCGTCCAGCTACCAACAGGCAGAGCATGCGAGCCAGACCCCCACTGGAGTCTCCGCAGTTAGGAACGGCCCATCCACCCCAGAACAGAAGGGCCTGGTGGGGACGCTGGCGTGGTCACTACACGTGCCAGGCCTGCTCTGGGGATGGAGACCGTTACTGTCCAGCCGTGCTTAACCTGGTATCTTCCACAAGCACCAAATCCCCTGCCCGGGGGATAGTCAGAGGTGTGGAGGGCTCACGGCGCTCAGGGCAAACTGGGGAGAGCTGGGGCACTGGGCGCTTTGGCTGAGCCCCCAGTACAGGGCTGGGTGGGCCATGGTGGCACGGGAGTCAGGTGCACAAGCCGAGAGCTCCCCCGTGCCCGGGGATTCTCAGCTGGCCCGACCTGGCTGCTTTCCGGCCCCTTTGTGCCGCCCGAACACAGGGGTGCGCAAAGGGACCCGAACGCACCAGCCCAGCTGGCTCGTGGTGTATGACCAAGGATGTTCCCACAGCGAGTGACGCTCCTGCCTGGATTCTCAGTGTCCCTGTTTAACCTTCCCCGTGCTCAGGAGCGGTGCGGCTGCTCCTCCCAGCGGGTGCTGGACCTGTCAGTGCTCCGACCCGACACGTTCCCCACCACGGAGCTGTGGGAAGCCCTGTCCCCGCACAGATGGTTTCTCTGCAGGGCTCGGGTGGGCAGCCACAGCCCAGCTGGCGCAAACCCTCCCCAGGGACTCTATTCCTGGAGGGTCTCTGCCTCGCCTGGCACGGGTGGGATGTAACACGTGTCACGTGGGCACAGCTGGGGGTTGGGTTGCCAAGCCCAGCTCAGGGGCCGGTGCAGCCCGAGAGGCCCTGGCTCCTCGCTGCCAGCCCCGCGGTGGCCTCGGCAGGCTCGTGCAGGAGACGAGTCCTCTGGTGCTGTGCCAGGCTGTCCTGGTGGGCAAAGCCCCATCCACACTGAGTGCCCTTGGAGGGACCCGCTGGTGCTTGGCCAGGAGGCACAGGTGGGCGAAGCTCCTCCCGCACCATGGCGGGCGCCCACTGGTGCTGCGTGTGCCCCTCGGCGACAGAGCCCTGCCCACAGGCAGTGCAAAGGACTCGTGCTCTCAGAGGTGGGTCTTCTGGTGAGCCAGGAGCGCGTCCCGCCGGCTGAAGGCCTTGCCGCAGGCGGGGCAGGAGAAGGGCTGCTCGGCCGGGTGCGGCCCAGGGGGGAAGAGCAGGGGCCGCTTCTTGCGGAAGCGCTTCCGGCACTCGGCGCAGGTGAAGGGCAGCTTGCCCGGGGGCATGTGCTGGTCCTGGAGGCAGCACTGAACCCGGCCGACGCTCTCGCCGCACTCCCTGCACTTGGCGGGCTTCTCCGCCAGCTTGCTCCTCTTGGGGCTCAGCAGCGACGGCTTCTGCCCCAAGCACTTCCCACGCTCGGGCCACGGGCTGGGCCGCTCGCCCCCCACGGCTCTCTGCTGGCCCCCGGCCGCTCGGAGCTCCCCAATGCTCCTCTTGAGCCGACCTCCCTAGGACGCTTCTCTGCCGAGCCGCAGGGCCCTCCCCGGGGCTCTGGACCCTGGTCCCTTTGGACGCCCCAGGGGGGCCTGGGCCCTCGCCCCCCCCCCTCGGCACGAGGCTCCTCTGCAAGTTGGAGCGGGATCTCGTCACCTGCCGGGGCAGAAGAAAGCAGCCGTTATTCACGTCACCTGCCGGGGAGGGAGGGAATTCTGCGATTCAGGGGCTCCAGCTTTGGAGTCAAGTCCCAGGAAGTTGGCCGTGGGGAGTGAGTGGGAACACTCATCAAGGTGCTGGTTTACTGGACCGGGCTCCGCCTCGCTTCAGGGTTGATAAATTCTTTGTTCCCCCTAGAGAAGGGCAGAGGGGAAGTTTTCCCCGTCTCCCTGAGATGCTGGGGTTGGCCCTGGGCCTTGAGATCACCAGCGATGAGGCTGCTTTGAGCGACTCTGGGCTTGCACAGCAGCCTTACGTGGCCCGCTGGGAATTCCCCAGGTGGAGTGACGCTGGAATGGCCAGGCCTACGCCACCCCCCTCCCTCCGGCAGAGGGGCCGTGCTGGAGGGGATGGGAGGGGCCTGATGATCCCGGCGGCCCGTTTGCAGTCGCAATGCGCTGGAAGTTGGATCTGACCAGCTCCTGTCGGCACTGACTGGTTCCGAGCGGTTTCTCTCCAACACGCACCTGCGCTGGGCTCTGCAGGGAGCCCCCTTTGCTCCAAAGCCGGCTGAGTCCCCACACACGGCTCCGGCTCCGGTTTAACCCAGGGGGAAAGGCCAGGCGCTGGAGCAGGAGATTCTGTTCACAGGGAAGAGCAGGCTGGGAATTCGCAGACGGGTTCTAACCATCAGGGGACAGACGTCCCGGAGGGGGCTCCCGACAGAAGCGGAGGCAAGAAAAAGGGGTCTGAAGGTGGAGCTTGCAGGTTTCTGAACAGGTCGGGTTAGTCTATCCAGGGTTAGATGCACTTGACTACAGAGAATCTGGTTTTGCAGGCTCGGTACAGGGCAGGCACTTCCCAGCTGTGGGAAGGCGCGACAGGAGGGTTGAAGCAGCCGTGCCTGCACCAGGGTACACTCTGCGGGAAATATTAAACCGGAACCGGAGCTGATGAAGTCAGAAGGAAAATTCCTTGTCCAACTGCTCCAGCATTTTTTAGCCAAAGCCAGAGAAAGGACAACTCCACACTGCCTAATCCCTGGCCGTTAGAGAAGACAACGGCAGGTGATTGGACATCACTTGTTTGTGGAAGGGTATAGAGGGGTGAGCTTCGTTCATTAGCGTGTCTGCCTGTCCACGCGGGAGCCAGCCAGCGTGGGTTTGAGCACCCCTGGGCCGACTCCTTTTTGTGCGTATCCTTGATCAACATCTGTACAGGCTTATCAAGGTTCGTCACTGTTCGGAGGTAGCAACTCCTGACTAGTGGGGCTTTTAGGCATGTTTGGAGCAACCGTACAAATTCCGCTTGGATTTAATACTAATTTAGCCATAAATGCTTGTATCTGGTGCCACCCTGAAAAAACAGGGATAAACAAACTTCCAGCAACGAGTTCCATGCTGGGGTGGCCAGCGATAGCAGGGACTGGACTCCAGGTCCCAGGGGTCCCTTCCACTCCTGTGGGATTACGTTCCAGTTTGGTTTCTACTCCCACTTAAACCCTGAGTTAGGGGTTTAAAGCCAGCACTGGCTCTTTGCTGGAGGAGAGAAGACACCTCTTTTTAATGGATACAAAAGGTGTTTGTGAGGATCAAGAGGCAGCAGAAAACGAGGGGCTAAGACCAGTGGTCAGACTGTCCAAAGAGGGAAAGGAGGAGAGGCTCAGCGATGGGACTGGGTGGTGGCAGGGCCAGGAGGGGGTGCGAGCGGCTGGCTTGCAGCCTGTAAACTAACAACATATCAGAAGTTGAGACCAGATGAGCAGAAACTGTAAAACGGTCCGGCTGGATTCCCCGCTCGTCCCCTCACACCCTGTGCCCAGTGGTCTTGGCTGCTACTCACCAGGGCTGGGGCCTGCAGGGGTTCTGCTTTCTCCAGAGACCGGCCGATCCTGTGCACACGGCTCCTCTTCTCGTTTAACCCAGGACACGGCATCGGGGGGGACAATCTGAAACTCTGTTCAGGGCAAAGAGGATTACACCGCGTTCCCCCGCTCTCGGCCGGAGCCAAACACCGAGCTCAGGCCCGACCACCTTCGCTTTGGACCCCTCCTCCGCCCAAAGACAAGTTTGGGCGGCTCCAAAGGAGGGGATTTGCTGAACGGCCAGAACACTAAGGGACACCCCCGCCCCGCTGGGCTTAACGAACGCAGAGCACGGGTACTAACGGCCAGATGGGTCAGGCTCCCACGCTGGAGGCAAGGGAGTGAGACAGTATCCTGTGCACGCAGGGCAGGTCCCGTCCCAGCTCCTGAGCAGAGGGGCTGCTCCCTGCCAGCACCCGCAGGGCACTGCCAGCCCCACACGGGGCGAGGCGGAGGCAGGCTGTGTGCTATTGAAAGGCAGGGGGATAAGCCAGCAGAAGTCGGGTACAGCAATGCAGACGTCGGTGACAGTCTGCCCAGAGGGTGAGGAAACGGCTGCTGGTCCCTGGAGATGGCTGGGCGCAGAGATAAGAGCTCCGGGGTGATTACTGCGCTCAGCAGCTCCGAGATGGTGAAATCCATTACTCACCCGAGCAGGGGCTTCCACTGATTTCGTTTTCCCCAGAGTCCCCTTGGCCCCCGCAGCCCGGATCCTCCTCCTCCTGGTTAATCCACAATGAAATGTCTGATGCAGAAATGGGGGGTTCTGTTCACAGGAAAGAGAAAGGCTCAGATTTTCAGAGGAGCCTAGGGGAGTTGGGCACCCAGTTCCCATTCACTGTAGGTGGGAGCCCGAAGTCGCTAGGCTGTTTACCAAATCCCAGCCAAGGGTATTAAGGGTACGTCGACTTTCGAGCTGGACGTGTAGCCATGGCGGTGGAGGGGCTGGCTGCCCCAAGTACGTCCGTAATGGCTCAGATGAGATCGTACGTGGGGCGGCCTGTCCCTCCCGCTGCGCACCCCCACGGCTACACTTCTATTGTTTGATCAGAACTCGCGCAGGTACGTCTCCTTGGCTGGCACTTCCCCCTTCCAGCCTGAACGCAGACACACCCTGCGTGTTTCTCCTCCCCGCTGAGAGCTGGGCCAAGGAGGTTCAAACCAGTGGTTTGAGCATTGGCCTGCTAAACCCAGGGTTGTGAGTTCAATCCTTGAGGGGGCCATTTAGGGATGTGGGGCTAAAATTGGGAATTGGTCCTGCTTTGAGCAGGGGGTTGGACTAGATGACCTCCTGAGGTCCCTCCCAACCCTGATATTCTATGATTCTATGAAACCCATCTCTGCCCAGCATCGGTTTTCAGAGGGGGCTGCTCTGAACAGACACTAGTGCAGCTCCGGTGGGAGGGGAAATGGAGGGCTGCAGGTGGGGTCGATGCCAGAATGGTCAGGAAGGGGGCAGGGGGCCGAGGTGGGATGAGGGGACGGCTGCAGATGGCACTTGCTAGGGACAAGGACAACAGAAATCCACCTATGGGGAAGAGCTGCACGTCCTGAGAGCTTGCTAGAATTTCAGCTTCCCTTCGTTCTAGTGGTTCCCCCGGGGGCTGGACGAGCCTGTCCCGTCTCAGAGCCCGTTCAGGACACGGGACGTTCTGCAGCACGCAGGCTGCCAGGGTTACATTGTGTAACTGCCCCTGGGTTGTTCCGGGCTTAGGGTTCTCAAAGGAGCCCTTTTCCCACGTGCTCCTTCCAGAGAGGTCTTCTCTCTTCTCTCCTGGCCCTGGCACAAGTGTCAGAAAAGTGCCCATTGAAACAGAGGGAATGAAAGAGCTCGTGAAGCTCTCACTGGACCGAGCCATTTGACTTCACTCCTTGTGCACGTTCGCCAGGCAGTCACACCTCCAGCTCTGGCAATGCCACGGCAGTCAGTGGAACGGGACCCCTGGGAACCCAGCTGAAGCGAGAGACCTCAGGGCTCATTTCTGAGCTGTTTCAGGGTACCTGGGCTGGGGTCTGCAGGGATCTCGCTCTCCTCTGAACGACCCCGATCCCCGACACACGGCTCCTCCCCTCGTTCAATCCGGGATAGAAGGTCAGGTTTGGAGATGGCGTAGTCTGCAGATGGAGAGAGACGCTCCGGGGTTTGATTCACACAGTAGGATACTCATTCCAGATCATTATCAATGCTTTGAAATACCCAACCCCCGAGTGCTGGGGGCGACAGGTGATGTGAAGAGAAGCTGCACCGGGGAGGGTGCTGTTCCTCTGATGGCTGGGGCTCTCTGATTCCTCCTAAGGGAAGGGGCTGCCATGGGCACAGGAAGTATTAATCCACATGCTATTTATCAAGCACCAAGAAGCCGCGCAGGGAGCCACCTGCAGAGGGGCAGACGGGTTAATTTGGACACTATTTATTCTACAAGACAAGGGCGCCAGGGAGCCTGGCGACGCCGGGGCTGTTCTCTGACACACAAAGTACAGTTATGTCCTGACATTTCAGGTGCAGGATCTTAGCCAAGGAAAACTTGGGGCGAACTGGGCAGTGCATCTGGGGTATCGAATTTGCTGTCCACTGTCAACCCCTGGGATTATTCCTTTCCTTCCTACTAATTACATGATGTGTATTAGGGATACAAATATTCGTTAAAAAGGTGAACCGGTTAAACGATTACAGTTATTTTGTTTATCTGGTTAACCGAGGTAGCTGGGTGGGCCTGGCATGGCGGGGCCTGGGGCCAGTCCGGCCAGGGTCCGGCGTGGCTGGGGCCAGGGGTCTGGCCAGCCGGCTAGGCATGGTGCAGCCAGGGCCGTTCCTGCCCCTGCCGTCCCGACACGACATGCGGCCGCTGGGGTTAACGGTTAACTGGGCGGAGGTGGCAGGAGACGGCTCAGAGGCCTGGGACAAGGGCGGCGAAGGTCGGGGCTACGGCAGCAGGGCTCGTGGGAGCCCCGGCGCTGGCCAGTCTGAACTCGCGGAACCGCTGGTCTCAGCGCTACCCCAGACGTGTTCCAGCCGGCTAATGAACCCGGCTCTCGCGCCTGGCGGCCCTGCCCACGCTCGCTGCCGTGCACTGGTCCCTGAGCAGGGGTCTCTCTCAGCTGGACTTGCTGGGCAGAGCTAACAGTGAGAAACAGGAGTCTCAGTCTTGGGGGCACTGAGGCCGTGTGGCCCCCCCCTTGTGGAAGAGTGGGACCCCCTGGGGGTCTGGCGCACTGAGCGGGTCCTTCCAGGGGCCGGTTAAAGGCCGGGGTATAGCACAGATCTTGTGGATCTGTGACACCATTTGCATCTGTTGCAATGCAGCTGGCAACTCAGAACCCACTGGGCAAAGGGGAGTGGCACCTGCACACACCAGCAGTGAATTTGGTGCAGTATCTGGAGTTGGAACTGGCTGGTCCATACAATTAGTGACAGGCCACAGAATCTCTCTCCTAGGTGACTGGCTCAAATCCAGCTCAGGTCAGTGGGGAACACAAGCCATTGCCCTCTGGCGGCTGGTTGGGAAGTACCTGTGTAATGCGACTTGGGGTCTCCATGCAGCCCAATCGCAGAACCACCTTCTCAGTTAGAACGAGTAACTGGCCGCTCAAGCCGAGAGATGCCAGGAGTGAGGAACATGGGCGGAGCGGCGAGGCCTCCAGTGCTTCCAGCTACACCAGGGCACCTTTCGGCAGCACTGTG
Organism: Chelonia mydas; assembly: GCF_015237465.2. Classification (NCBI taxonomy): domain Eukaryota; kingdom Metazoa; phylum Chordata; order Testudines; family Cheloniidae; genus Chelonia; species Chelonia mydas. The sequence goes on from NC_057850.1 coordinate 260,007,401, forward strand.
TTCACTTGGGTCAGCAAACGTTTCCCTGAGGGCTGACACAACTGCTGCGGTCAGCACGAGGATTAGAGACCAACGCAACAGAGCCAGAGTCTCTGTGCGTGTGCAGTCAACACACCCCTTCTCTCGAGAGCATTGCCGGGGGGGATTCGGAACAACACTGGGGCCACGTCTACACGTAACACGCTGGAGCTGCAGCTGCGTCACTCTACCGCGGCCGTGCAGTCCCTCAGTACCACGACGGGAGGGGTTCTCCCATCACCGCACTTAGTCCAATTCTCCGAGAGGCGGCAGCTACATGGAGGGAAGAATTCTTCCATCCTCCTAGTGTCGTCTACACCAGGGGACAGGTCAGCGTAGCTATGGCTCTCCGGGGTATGGGTTTTTCACACCCCTGAAAGACATATTTCAGAGAGTAGCAGCCGTGTTAGTCTGTATTCGCAAACAGAAAGAGACATAGTTATGCCAATGCACGTTTTAAGTGTAGACCAGCTCTGTGTCAGGCCTGGTCTACACTAGAAAACTAGGTCAGGTTAACTACATCGGTCAGGGTGTGAAAAATCCACCCCCCGAGCGGTGTAGTGAAGCCGACCTAAGTCCACATGTAGACAGCTCTAGGTCTTCTGTCGACCCAGCGACCACCCCTCAGGGAGGCGGATTAGCTACGCTGGCAGGAGAATTCCTCCCGTCGGCACAGGTAGTGTGTACGCGGAAGCGGCACAATGGCACAGCTGTGCTGCTGAAGTGTTTTAAGGGTAGACGAGCCCTTAATCCACGACCCGCACTGCAAGGATTTTACCTACCGACCCACCAGGAACGAAAGGAATTGGAGAGTAAACTTGAGCTGGAGCCAACTCTACCTTCAGCGAACTCACGGCTTCTCGTAATCGAGCGAAGAAAAAAGAATTACCCAGGGAGATCAGGGCCTCATAATTCCCTTTCATCACGTTCTTGTAAAGCTCCTTCTGCCATTCCTCTAAGCTCCCCCACTCCTGCTCGCTGAAATAGACGGAGATGTCGTCGAATGTCACCGGCACCTGGAATCACAAGCATTGCACACTCAGTACGTCCTGCATCAATCCCACCTGTCGTATGAATCAGGGGAGATGGGGAGGAGCAATGTCGCCTGACTGTTATTGGGAAAATGACTAGAAATGGGTTTCATGTAAGAACACCCCAGACATCACAGCTAGAGCTGCAGGAGGCTATGCTGCCCCACCCCTGCACCAGTAGAGCTGGAAAGGAAAATCTGAATTTGGTCAGGTGGAGGGGTAGGACAGAGACTGCTTCCCCCTCGCCATCCATGCAACACGTGGATCCCATCCTCCAACTGCCAGGCTGCACAGCTCAAATGGAGCAGGCTGCTAGGGGGCTCCACATTACCCACATACCCCTTGCACAGGGATTTCCCCACTCCTGGGCTGTGCAGGGCTCTGGGAAGACGCCATCGTGGAGGCAGCTGCCTCTCATGCTTTGTGTGTGGAAGTGGGCAGAGACATGGAGAAGGTCCTCTCTGCATGCTGATCCAAGGGAACACGCTGGCTGTAAGATTAGATAGATATGGAAAGGGTTAAATGAGCTTGGCTAAAGAAAATGTGTTTTGTAGTTTAAGTAAAATAAAGGGGCTTTCATGGCCATGAACAGGCTTTGGAAAGAATAGGTTTAAAAGTTAGAAAGAACGTGGCATGTAGGCAAGACCAATTCTGGGGAGGATGCTGAGCTTAGAAGGTGGCTAATGAGATGAAAAAGGAGATTTTTGGAAGAGGGGCCTCTGAATGATAAGCAATGCTTACACACTGGTTCTAACACAAAAAGAGAAGGTGTTTTGTCATGTGATAAACGAGCAGTAACCTTTAACGCCCCAGTACTATCTTACAACATGGGCCTGCGGAAGAAGAGAAAAGGCCAGTGCAGGTAGCTTTAAGATCCATACATTTAAGACAATTAGAACGACAGAGGCCCCACTGCCATATCTTGCGGAAAGGTGCCCCATACTGGTACTTAGCTAAAGTTAGAAATTGGCGATGACATCACTTGTCTGTTAGAGTATAAAGGGGTGAGCTCTTCAGGGGTTCGTTACCACTGCCTGCCTGCCCAAGGTGGAGCCAGCCAGCAATGGTTTGAGCAGCCCCCGGGCTGGGTATTTTTTGTGAATATTCTGGTCAACTGCTTCTGAATGTGTGTCACTTGATCCAGGTTGCAACTGCTTATAGCTTAGCATTTTAGACACGGGTGGAGCAACTGCATAAATACCATTTGGCCTTTGGCTTGCATAAAGGAATTTATGGTTAAATTACTATCTGGTGGTATATCCTCCAGAAATAATACAATCAAGCAATTTCCGGCACTGGCCCCAGTGATTAACTGAGCCAGGAGGTCCCTGTGGAGCGACTCTTTGTTCAGGTTTTGCCTACAGAATTTGTTCTCAGAGGCTGCAAATATGGAGCAACATTTGAACCTAAGCAAAGTACCTGTATGGCCCCTGTCACCGTTGTATCTCCACACTTCACAGTCGGATGTGTGTAGCCTCACAATAGGCCTGTGAGGCAGGCCAGTGCTGTTATGCCCATCGTACAGATGGGGAACTGAGGCACACACAGGCTAAGTGACTTGCCCCAGGACACATAAGAAACCTGGGACTGAGCCCAGGTCTCCTGAGTCCCAGCTCAGTGCCCGATGCCCTAGGCCGTCCTTCCTGCCCTGCAGACATTTGAACCCTGTACTCTGATACGGAGCCTGAGCGCTGATAGCTGTGTGCTGACACCACGGAGTTGCAGCGGGGAGGGAATGGGCCCAGCGCAGCCACGGTGTTCCTAACCAATGTGATTTTAGGCACCGTCACACAGGTTGGCAGCCAGATCACATCACTCCCTTCATCCAAACCATTTTAGGCCAGTGAATAAGGAACAGCCAACACAGCGTCAGAGCAGCATGTCAACACAATTCGCCTGGGCGCTATTGTAGCGCGTTTCTGTAACTTGGTTAGAACGTACTCTGGGGTCCTTCCAGAAGAGAGACGAGCCATCACGCTCCAGCGCGCAGCCCTGACTGGGGAAATCTTGCTGCGGAGATGGAGTGTCAACGGGAAAAGAAATCTTTCAATAGACTGACCTGGGAAAGAGGCCACGAGTTTCAAAAGTGGATGTCAAAAGTTAAGCTCTTACGTTCATCCTGTTATCCAAGAGGTGGCTGGGATATGGGTCACACATCTCTGAAACTGGGTGTGAACACATCTTTCCACTAGCATAACTATCAGGATAAATAAATCACTGCTGCCCCCAAGCCCCAACCTAAGACAAAAGGGGTTGTGAACCCCAGTTTTGGACCGAATGGGGGGAGAAGTCTGTTTGGGTCAGGGCGTGCGTGTGTGCGAGGGGAGAGAGAACACGCAGAGATGAAGAGAGAGACCGAGGGAGAAAGCAAACCAAGCCACAGCCTGGTGTCTGACCCTGGAGAAAGCCAGAGAGTTCCTTTGGGTCTGGTGCTGCTACAGAGGCTGGAGGCTGTTGGCTAAGACACTGCTCCTTCTGCCTCCTGCGCTCAGAGACCATTTGTGCCTTCCTCGCAGATAAACAAGACTGCGTCCAAGAAAACCCCAGCCTGACAGACTCCATCATCAATACCTACCTTCCAGCGGGAACATCCCTAGGGCCCTGCACTTTGACTAGCCACGCAGGTCACAAAGGGACGATATTTAGGCAATGAATAAATACTCCAATTTTCCAGAGTGCTGAGCACACGACAACACCGGCGGACTCCAATGGGAGCGGCGGGACGCACAGCACTTGGGAGAATCAGGCCACTTATTCATTGCCTGAATATGAAGGTAGGAACCCAGCTTTAGGCACCGACTCTTGAAAATCTCTGCCCATGATTTAGTTCTGCCCCTCGGCGCCAGCTGGGGTATCGTTACCTTGGGGACCTCCCCCCTAGTGCCTGGGGGGAGTCTCAGGATCCAGAAGTTCCTGTTCTTCAGCAGGTTCTCCATGTTCTCCAGCCTCCTCTGCAGCCGTCCATACCCCTGGATCAGAGTTCCTAGCGCAGCCCACTTACTCTCCAGCTGGCTTTCAAATTGTATCACCGTTTTCTCACAATCGACTAATTTCTTCTCAGCTGTTCCCACTCTCCTCTCCAGAGTCAGTAACCGCGTGGCATGGGAATCCACTGTCTTGTCCACAGCTTGGATTGCAGCTACTGCAGGCCACATGGAAAGCTTTGCCGGCTGCAGCTGGTTCTCCCTCTCGGAAGTCTGTCTGGGGTCAGAGCGGGACTGTAAAGCCATTGGGCGCTTTGACTCCGGGTCCCATTCTGGAGCCTGTTTGTAAGAACAGAAACGTAAGTGGAGCTGGGGGACTCGTTATTCCACAAACGAAACTTCACTTAAAAGTGACTGAGGCTGAGCAAGTGTGAGATGCCCCAGAGAGCCAGCCCTGAAAAGCCAGGAAAGGCCAACGGCCTCCTCTGAATCTGCCGTCCACACAGTGCACTTCCGCTAAGCGCCCAGCCCTGCGTCAGCGGACGGGATTCCCTCGTGGAGACGCACAGCACATTCCTCCCCCAGTACAACGCAAAACCCTTCCCCGCCACCTCCACCGATACTGGGACATGTGCACACAGGACCAGCAGGGAGGGGGTGCCTGTCTCTATGGGGGACGCACAAGGTTGCCGTTAAGGACGTGCTAGGAATGGGGTGCACAAAGAACATTTCCGGGTCAGTGGCGGGAGCAAGTTCCTTGGCACGATGCCGAGTCTCTCACTGTCTGTGGAAAGCTGCAGTGTGGGCTACAGTGAAGGGGAGCCTCAGACAGTGTCATTTCCTTGCTCCTTTTGATTTCCCTTGGGGGAGGGGGTCACACCTACCCAGCCAGACCCTGTTAGACAAAGGTTTGGTTTGTGGAATTTCCACAGGGTTTAATACATGAAGTGTAGGAGGCTTTTTGATGCGGGGGCTTGGAAAGGCAGAGCTGTCCTTCCCCCCATTTCTCGGTGAACATGTGGGGATATGGAGGGAGTGGGGACCTGGGTACATATGGGCCACAGAGATCCCCTGGGTCTGCATCTGCCTACTCGTCTGCCAAGAAACATCACGTAAGGTCTCTAACGAAAGCCAGCGCCAGAAGGGTTGCCATAACCATTGCGAGATGTATATACGGAAAATAGGTGAAGAGTTCTGTTTTATGCTAAAAACTCTGCTCTCTAGGGCGGTGAGTTAAGGCAAGTCACTGACAGGTGATCCACAAACTCCTGTCAAGCGGGGGGAAGAGACATTTATCTCACTCTGGCTGGTCATGTGCAAGTTAATTACTGTACGACTCACAATGGACGGCCATTTACAGTCTGAGCAAAATGCTAGACACTAGGTTGTGGAGGTTGCTGGACAAAACAAGGACAGCCGGGGTTCTCCTGTTTACAGTAAGACAATGAACTCTTGAGACTAGATCTGGGGTGCAAATAAACCCCCAGTTCTCCTTCCGTCTATGTGAACAAACCACCAGTGTGTTTGATCTTATGGGAAGGGGTCTCAGCCAAATCGGTTCAAAAGGCTGGGGAAAGGACGAGGGGGGTGGGGGGGTCAGCTACTCGCAGGAGCCAGGGCCAGGCCTTGGGAGTCCTGTTTAGGGGCTAGGCAGCGTGTTCTGATTTTGTCTCATACGTAACCGTGTGTCTCCAACATTCTTTCTGCCCCTCGCTTGAATCTCGGTTCTCTGATTATAAACGTCTCCTCCTTGTCGCTCTACGTCTACCGGAGCTGCGTGCCGCAGAGCGGGGACCCTGAGCGGGCGTGTTCTGCTCCTTTGGGAGCAGCGAATCCGAGAGCTCTGCGCTCAGCGGCTCAGGGCTGGGTGCTCCAGCAGGACGCTCCGAGGACTCGGTGGTTGGTGAGCGCCTATCGCTAACCTGTGCGGAGAGAGTGAGGCCTGTGGGGGCCTGGAGGGCAGCGCTCGGGCTGCCAGAGGCTGGTGGGTTCAGGGAGCTGATCCACAGCAGGCCCAGCTAAGGGCAGGTGCTCGCAAAGTGGCTCCCAACCCTGGGTACCCTGGGAAGTGTCACACATGTTTACAATGGGAGAGAAGGAGGCAGGAGGGTGAATGGAGCTGGGGGATCTAACTGGGTGGATGGGGAAGCCTAGGCCCCCCGACAGGGGTGGGGGAGGGTGGCAATTGCCCAGGTGGGCCGCAGGGCTCCTGGGCGCGCACGGGCTGGTACCGGTGGCAGCAAAGGCAGCTGGGCGGGCATGTGGAAGCCCTGGCCATGCCCACTGACTGTTCTGCCCTGGGGCAGCCTGACCGATCTGGCTGTTTTCTCCTTAACTCCAGGACAACTGGGCCGAACCCCAGGGGATCTGAAGCGGGGAGACCAGCCTGTCGAGCGCTGCGCCTGCTCCTTGGCCCTGGCGGCTGCGGGTTTGGCTGCCCCTGACTGCAGCTCCCTGGCTGGGGTTCTGGCTGCCACCGCTCCGACCGTACAGCTCCTAGGGCCCGGGCTGCTGATCCCTGGGCACCGCCCCGAGCCCTTGTGGCCAGGGAGAGACGGCCAGAGCAGCGCTTCCCAACCTCTTTGGCCAGGACCCATTGGTAAAAGCTGATGGCCTGTTGCAGCCCAGTAAATCGGCCCGGGGGAGGGGTGCTGAGAACTGCCCCCGGAAGGGGGTTCAGGGCCTGTGGGTGGGTGCGCAGAGCCCACCCCACACTCACCCTGCAGCAGCAGCTCCAGTCCTGCAGGGCCGGCTGGGCTCAGCTCCCTGCTCCAGGTGCCGTGACCTCCGGGGTCGCAGTGCCACACAGTGCCCTGCTAAAGGGGCCAAATCTATGCAAGTGGCCTTGTGACCTGGCGCATGGGTTGCCGCACCACTCACTCAGCTTCGGCTTGGCCGGCCCCCCATTGTCGTGATGGAGGAGCAGCTGGGCCAAACCCGAGCGGCACTGTGCCCTGGATACCGCAGTGCCCAGAGCGGGGAGTCAAGCCCAGCCTGCCTCACGAGACTGGAGCTGCAGGAGCCGCCCCGTGGCCCTTTCAAACATTCTGGCGCTCCAACTTTGGGTCATGACCCACAGATTGAGAAACCCTGGGCTAGAGCATTGTTCGCTATCGCTCCAGCTCTGGCTTGTTTGGGGGGCTGCGCTCCAGGTCACTTCTCCCCGCTGGTCTCAGCTGTAGAGGACTTTCAGCCCCAGCTCTGCCTCCACTCACCAGTGCTGGCGGGGAGCTGGGTCCCCTGGAGACGGAGAGACAGTGATGCTACAAAGCCGGTGTAAAGCTGTGACAGTCCCAGTTCCAGCTGCCTCTCCTGACTGAAACGGGCACTGTCAAGATTTCTACACCTAAGCATAAGAACGGCCATCGTGGGTCAGACCAATGGTCCATGTAGCCCAGTATCCTGTCTTCCGACAGCAGCCATAGCAGATGCTTCCGAGGGAATGAACAGAACATGGCCGTTATCAAACGATCGATTCCTAATCTCCAGTCCCAGCTTCTGGCAGTGGGAGGTTTAGGGACACCCGGAGCATGGGGTTGTGTCCCTGACCATCCTGGCTAACAGCCATTGATGGACCTGTCCTCCATGAATTTACCTAATTCTTTTTTTGCGGATACAGACTAACACGGCTGCTACTCTGAAACCTAATTCTTACGCGAACCCTGTTATACTTTTCGCCTTCAAAACATTCCCTGGCAACAAGTTCCCCAGGTTGACTGTGTGTTGTGTGAAGAAATACTTCCTTAGGTTTGTTTTAAACCTGCTGCCTGTTAATTTCATCAGGTGATCCCTGGCTCTTGTATTATGAGAAGGAGTAAATAACACTCCCCTATTCGCTTTCTCCACACCGGTCCTGATTTTATAGACCTCTGCCATATCCCCCCTTATCTAAACTGGACAGCCCCAGTCTTCTTAATCTCCCCTCAAACAGAAGCTGTTCCATAACCCTGATCATTTTTGTTGCCCTTCTCTGTTATCTTTCCCAATTCTAATGCATCTTATTGCTGCGGCCTGAAATCCAGCCCCACCCACCCAGCCCCACAGACAGGCACGGGGCTGTGTGGGGCAGGCACAGGTAATGCCCCTGACACAAAGAGCTTACAGCTAAGGGCTGGATCCTGGGAAGAGCTGAGCACCTTCTGGGAGAGGTGGAGGTTGTTCTGTGTTTCTCAGGAGATGCTCAGCGTACCACCAGGTCTAGCATTAAGACACAGCGCGATGAAGAGTGGTAACAGGTGTTTGGGGTGAACAGGGAGGGGCAGGCAGGGAAGGGAAGACTAAGCAGATAACATTAACTGAAAACATTATCTGTGTGCATTGTGGTAATGGCTAAGAGCCCCCGTCAGGGCCCAGGACCCCTCTGTGCCAGGTGCCCTACAAACACCGAACAACGTGCTGTGGTTTGGGCATTTACCTTTCTCTGCGTGATGGTCGCTCTAGCACTGGGGCCCGAAGAAGCAGAGTCTACTCCTTGCTCCCCAGCTCAGAAACGAGCAGGTTCGCACCCCGTGCATTGCTCTCTGCCCTGCTGCCATTGCATGCACCCCCTTGCTGACAGCCTCCGGCAGCCGGGACTGACACCCAGGGCGCAGGCTGCCTGAACGGAGAGACCTTGCCCCGCTCTCCAGACGTGCGGGACGCTGGCCCCACACCCAGGGGGGCACAGGGGGTCAGCGAAGGCCTCTGGCAATGCCGGGCTAGGGAGCAGGGCGCTTCCCCCCCGCCCCAAAGGACAATCAGACCCCAAAGCGCCAGGCCAGAGGGGCCGGTTTCCAACCCCTGCCCCGGGCAGCAGGACCCAGCCCCGGGGAATTCAGAGCTCGGAGACGGGGCCAGGATCAGTTTCACTCCGCTCCCCGTTCACACGCCCCGGAGCAGGAGAAACGGGCCGGGACCGCCCCGCCCGCGGGCAGCCCTGGTCGGGCAGGGGGAGCCGGACCCGCCCCGGGACCCCCCAGCCCGGCCGGGCAGCGCCGCGCTCCCGGGGCCCGAGGCTCCCCCGCCCGCCGGGCCCTTACCTGGGCAGCGGCCCGCTCGGCCATGGCCCCCCCGGGCGGGGCTGCTCCCGCGGGCCCGGCCCGGCCGAGCCCCGCTCCCGCTGCGGGCTGGGCAGAGTCCCGGCGCCGCCTCGCCACGGGCCGGCCCCGCTGCCGGGCGGAGCAGAGCGAGCGCGGCCCGCAGGGAGGGAGGGAGCCGCGGCCTGGCTGCCGGGAGGGGCCGGGAGCGGCGGGCGGGGCCGGCGGGGAGCGGGGCGGCAGCGGCCCCTGGCGGCGGGGATCGCGGCCCGGGCCGGGCGGGGGCCCCGGGGCGGAGCTGTCCAGCGGGGCCGCGGCTGAGCCCGGGGCCCGCCCGCGGGAAGGAGCCGGGTCAGTGCCCGACTCGGAGGCTCGGGCCCCGGCCGCTGTGGGAGACCCGCTCCCGGCCCGGCTGGCCCGCGGCTCCGGCCTCTGCTCCCGGCTGGGACGGGGTGACGGGAGGCCGCTGCGGGGCCCGGCACTGGGGCTGGGGCGGGGCCCGGGGGAGGGGGGAGCGGGGCAGGAGCCGGGGCTGAGGACGGGGCAGGGGAAGCCCCAGGCGAGGGAGGGGCAAAGGGCTCTTGCCCAGCTGAAAGGACGCCCTGAGCTGCTCAAGGAGTCCTGCGTCAGGGACGAGTTTCACATGCCCCGTCCACACAGCAAAGGGTCGCACACGGGGCCGGCGGTGACTCCAGCCCTCGGCCGGCGGAGACGGCTGCGCGAAGCCTCAAAGCCTCCCAGCTCTGCCCTGTCAGCGGCTCTGCTTCCCTGGCCCGCACTCTGTCTTGTAACCCTTCCCCAGTGTCCTCCTGTGCCTTTGCATTGATTACTTTGGCCAGTGTTTCAATGACTCTTACTATGCTAAGCCCTCCATGATTGAACCTTCCTTGACATGGCGCGATCTCATGGTGTTGTTTATATTTTAATAGCAAATAATCACTGACAGTGTTTACACACACACAGCGATGCTGAAATACCTGTGGTAGTCTCTAAGGTGCCACAAGTCCTCCTGTTCCTTTTGCGGGTCCAGACCGGCCCGGCTGCTCCTCTGGATCCCACAGAGCTGTAGGTGTAGCAATGGCAGCTGGTTGTCGAGTACAACGCTTCCTCTGGCTTGATTTTACAGTTTTCTATTTTGAATTCTAAATTTTTGTTAAAATGTACCAGTCGGCTGGAACGACTCACTTTCTTTTTTACTCCCTCGAAAGCCGCCTTTTTCTTTCCTCTCCAAACTCACGCCCCGGGGCAGAATCCTGCTGATCAGTTCGGACTGGCTCTCCCAGAATCGTTTCACGTGCGACCTGAGCTCCGCGGCATTCCGTGGTACTGGTGCGTTCGCAGTGGCTTTCGTGGCCCCACAGCTGATCCCTGCAGCAACCTCCGACCCCTAGGACTGCACAGCTGGTGCTGAGAGCAAAGGTCTCTAGAGGAGGATTTGATGGGGTGAGGGATTCCCGTCTCCCACCTCTCTGCCATGTCACCACCTCCATCCTATAGCGGGCTTGGAGCAGGGAGAGACCCCATGAAGGATTTGCCCTGTAAGAGTCACACCAGCTGCTGGGGCCAGCCGTGCCCTGGGTCTGTCTGCACTGAGCCGGGTCGATGGGCTTGTGTTAGTGGGGCTTGTGCGGGCGGGTTACCACGAGTAGTCCTGTCCAGCAGGGGTGGGCACGGCTCCCTGCTCTGAGTTGGCATTGTCACCTGGTGCAGCGCCACTCCCTCAAATTTGGCTCAGCCACCCGCCCCCTCCACATGACAGAGGACAGCAGGGCCAAACTTGCATGGCACTGGAGCACCGGATGGTTTCTGGGGGTGTAGCTGAACCCCTGAGCCACTGCTAATGCTGCCCCCGGCCGTCCCGTTTTCCCTTCCAGTTGCAGCAGCCCTGTGCCAGGAGACTGCACCTCCCTCTCCATGGCTTGGATTGCAGCCTCTGCTCTCCACCTGCCCAGCTGCTCAGACACAGGCCTTCACGTGGGTCCCGTGGTACGTAAGAAGGTGGCACAATCCCAGGCTGAGAGTGGCCTGGCTGGGCCTGGCCTGGCTGTTACCCCATGGCTGCCTCCCCCATGCCCACTCTGCCTAATAGGCGGGGTGGGGGGGTTCTGCTCATTCACTGTTTCAAAGGGAATTTCCTGCTGGCTGTTGCTCCAGCCCCAAGCGCTGGGAAAGCTGGAACTGGACCCAAAACATCAGGAGATTTTACACAGTAATAAATTGGGGCTATGTTGAGTTTGCCTTCTGGTTTGTGCACTTTTCGCCCCCAAGTCTTTCGTGCGAGATCACGACCGGTCCTAACCACTGTGTGGTGTAGCTGTGCACTGCTAAGCAGCTGCTGCGTCCCACAGGCAGGCAGACCACATGGTCAGAGTGGGCCAGTCCGGTTTCACATCTACGAATCTATGAAAACAGAACAAAAGACCCCCCGAATAATATAATACTGAGGCTAGAATCACTCCAAGCTCCTCCTCCTTCAAGGGGCAGGCGGACTCCCCTGATAATCTGTAGTGTCTGGCCCTCCCTGCCCCGCAGCCTCAAGGAAAACAAGGCGAGGAAACCAGCCAGGCACAGCACTCGTGAAGGGGCCCAAGGGGGTGCTTGGGAAAGGTTAATGCCATCATTCTCCGGTGCAGTCACAGATGTGACAGGCCGGGGGAAGCCTCGGGCTCCGAGAGTTGGCGCGGACCTGGCTGATGAGGCTGCACGCCGGCCGGGGAAGGGCCCGGGTTGGATTTTGGACAGGATCCGGCCTATTTTCAGTGTGCTAAAGGTGTGAGCGCAGGAATTAAGTGCTGTTCAAACACCCAGCTATGCCTGGGCACCAGAGGCTTCAGCATCCGATGAAGTGAGCTGTAGCTCACGAAAGCTTATGCTCAGATAAATTGGTTAGTCTCTAAGGTGCCACTAGTCCTCCTGTTCTTTCAGCACTGAGGAAACTCCAGCTGGGCCAGATGCAGCAGCAGGTCTCCTCAGCAACACAGCTCTGGCGCCCCTCACACCTGCCCTCTGCTCTCGACACCAGCTGCCCAGGGGATTTCAAACCAGGGTCCGTCTCGGGCCTTCTCTTCCCAGTGCCACAGGGCCTGGGCCCAGGGTTTGTGAAAGAGCCGAACGCGCCGGGACGAAGATGGTGGGCGACAGGCCAGGCTCCTCTGGCTCGTCGGAATGCTCTGTAATAAGGCCAGAGCTTAGCGATGCAGGAGACACAACTTTCTCGGGGGCGGAAATGGGCTGAGATTGCGGCATGAACATCCCGCCTTCTGCTCCAAGCGCAAGGTGCGTTTCTTGGCTATCACCGTTCTAACAACACACGCATCTGTAAACACCGAACCCCCTCGCAAAACCAAACACGGCTCTGCACATGCTTCTCCCTCTGGGAGATTGAAAAGAGCAAATACAGGACCGATGTTAGTCTCATTGCTTTTAATGCACGACTGGAAGGCGCAGATACCACAGTGAAGAAAGTGGCTACATGTAGACTAGAAGAGAGGGCAGATCAGGACTCATGGGCCTGGCTAGTGCCTTTTAGCCATGAAGAGCCTGTAAGCCACCACAGACTATATACAGGATCATTCACACACCAAGTAAACGCAGCCACCTCTGGGTGGGATGCAGCAGCTGTTTAGCACCGTACACGGGTATGTTTGTAGGCTAGGAAGTGAAGACTGGCACAGTCAACTGAAACTGCAGGGGAGTTCAGGGAGGCAGAGCGACTTACCAGAGTCAGGCCCCGGGGGTTAACCCCGGACTCTTGGGATCTTTAATGAGTGGAGCAGTTCAGGTCCTCACATTTATGTGTTCCTGGTGCACTAGGTGCTTACATGCACCACCAGGCAGAGGAGGGGGGAAGAATACAGAGCGTGTTTTGTGAAGGCCTTTGAGTTGGAGGAAACCCTGCAGTAGACAGCAGGGAGACTCCCCGTTGTCCAGCCCTGTCAGTCACAGGAGGGACACGCCTGGGGCTGTGCCCCCCAGTCCAACCGCTGCAGTCTGCAGAAAGCCCCACTCAAGGGAGCCTTGGTTTTAAAAGGCCACAAGAGGGCACCCACACCTGTCACGCAGGCTCATTTTAGTCCTAATTCACCAACTGCTACATTCATGGGCACTTCACAGAGCGAGGGGAGGGCGCATTTCCCCTTCTCTGGCCAGCGCGTCCAAGAAGCGTTCCTCCAGCTTTAACCCTCATGCGGCAGGTGCTCAGACCCGGGGCTGTGCAGGACACAGGGCACTCGTTCAGTCATTTGCGGTGAGCGGGATGGTCCGAGAACTCAGCCACTGGAGCAGACCAGGCCTCATTCTCCACCCTGAGCCAGGGTCTCAGAGCTGCGCCAGCTGCTGATTGCCACGGAGACGGGACAGCCCCCCCCCCGGGGGAAGAGAGCGTGTGAGAGGGCGGGGGAGCGATGGGGTGTGAGTGCACGGCCAGCGTGGGGGCGTGCGCAGCACTTTGTGGGAGCCAAGAAGCTGCCTGGCTCCGGGGACGGCGGGAAATGTCAGGGGCGCCGTCAGCTCTTATTACCTTCACGTGCCCTGGAGGGGAGAGGAGCGTGAAACGGGTTTACTTCTGCTTGACAGGGGCTGGGGCGCCCGCAGCTGCTGTTGGGTGCAATTGGGGCCGTGCTCTTGCTAGGTGCTGGCACGGACCCGCAGTGCTCCCGTGTTTCACCTCGGTGGGCAGCAAACCACCACCAGGCCTGAGCTGCAGACGCCCTACCGGCAGGGGCTGCCTGCACAGAGCAGAGGAGCAGTGGGGCAGCCCCCCCTAGCCCGAGGGTGGAGGCCACTTGCTCTCTGGGTTCCCAGGGGATGGACGGGAGCGGAGTTTCCTCCCCTGCAGCAGCCCCACTGCCTGCCCTTCAGCACCCTCTCCCTCCGGCCCTCTAGAGCCCCATGGACCCCATCCCCAGACAACTTTGTGCCTGCAGGCCCATGCCCTATGCCTGCACTGTCTCCTCCCCCGAGTGGGGCGAGGTGGCACTGGGAATGGCAGGAGGTGGGCCAAGCATCCCATGGAGGATTGGGGTTCATGGGTGAGGAGAGGCAGGTGACATGGAACTGGCTTAGACCTGGAGTCCCCTCCCCATACTTTGTCCCAGCTCCAGACCCAGCCACCGTGCCCCCGACAGGTTCCCCAGCCCCTGGAAACTCCCAATGCTTTAACACCACAGTTCCTGGCCAGTATCCTAAGTCTTAAACTGGGGCAGGGCTGAGGGGAGAGAGACCCCCAGGGATGGCACCCTGGGCAGACCTGTCCCCATGGCAACACTGGCCCCGGTGTGCCGCACACAGAGGGCACTGGGCTGGGCCCTTTCCAGCCGTGCTCCTTCACGCGGGTGTTTGGGTCTTAATTTATATTACACGTGGTCTGGCCCTGTGTGTCACCCACAGTCACACCCAGCAAGCCACCAACTACCCCCCTCCCCTCACTGTCCATCCCTGGGTCGCTACCGCCCCTTAACTGTGAGCGTGTGAGATTATGTCTCCCTCTAGTGGCTGCTCCAGGGAGGATAGGAGCCGGCTCATACCTAACGGAGCACTTCCTGTAGCTCAAGCAGTAAGGGCTGTGCGTTGGGAGGGGAAGGTCCTGGGTTCTATCCCCGCTGTATCTCTGAGGCCAGGGCTTCGTTATACAGCTGCCGACTGCTGGGTACGACCAGCCTCACACACTGGTGCCTTGAGTGGAAAGCGAATGCAAGTTGCTGCTGCAGACAGAATATGGCGGGTCGGGAACATTCACGCCCCGCGCTTAAGAAGCCACTTCCCATGTAGATTTATTCAAATGAATGGAATTCTGGGCGGTGATTCGAGCAAATCGGATTGGCTAGTGCACGGGGCATTGATTCTCTAGCACTTCGCACTGCCTCACCCAGACGGAAATCCGGAGGCTGGTGGGGTTTGCTCCAGGTTTATAACACTCAGGACCCCAGCCCAGGCCATAATCCCTCATGGCTGCTCACAAATCCCCAGCAAATGCCCCGCGCTCTCTTCGGGGGCCGAAGGGGGGTTTCATACAGGAGATGCCTGAATTTCTCGGCTACCAGGGGAACTCCCCAGTCTGCAGGCCGTGGAGTGGCTCGGATTTACCCAGACAGCAGGTTCTGGCCCATGGCCCGCCTGATTTACACCCGTAACGCAGGTGCAGGGAATTCAAACAAACACCAGGCAAGGGGGCCAAGCAGGTTAAAATCAGTGTTTTAATGCAGTCCAACTGTGCCGTGAGCACAGAAACACAGGGAAATCAGGAGAGCCACGTGCCGCCCACCCTGGCAGCAGGAAAGGATCTCACAAACACCATGCTGTCAACAGAAGGGAACCTGTGCCACGAAGCGTCCGATTCCAGCACAGCTCCACCCCGATGGCGGAGTCACTCCCGATTCCGGCACGGCTCCACCCCCGACGGCGGAGTCACTCCCGATTTCGCGGGTGAGAGCTCAGAATCAGGCCCCCAGTGCCCTGTGGCTACTGAGTAGGGCCTCCAAGTTAGAGCAAACCTGAGAGCGACAGGGGAGCCGGCAGGGTCAGAACTCTCCTGCTCTGCAGAGCAGCCACCACCCACCCCAGAAAAGCAGGCCCCAGTGCAATGCACTGGCAGAGCTGGGGGTGGGGGCGAACTCAAGCGGCAGGTGTGGGTACCGGAAGGTGACTCCCCTGTAACCAGAGGTCTTTGAGCTGCCCAGTGGGAATAGGCAGAGGGCGTCCTGAAGACAAAGAAATTCCAGCTGCAGTAAATTTTGGCTGAGACATGGGGCCAGCTTAGGGAACTTGATGAATACTATCCAGGGAGGCACCTGTCACTTCCATTCAGCAAACAGGATGATTCATTGGACTAATTAACTCTTAAAATGCTGGGATTGTCCAAGCACCACTCACGGGGCTGCCTGGCCCGATACATGGCACATCCTCTACCATAGTCCTGCCTAGCTCCAGTTCGCATTCAGCCTCACTGCTCACCCTGTGCTTTACACGCAGGATGGTGCTGCAGAGACAGGACAGCCTAGGAATACGTGTGATAAAGAACCTGTCTGATGGAGATCGGCAATTGGACACTGAAGTGATCGGGGCCTATTGAGATGAGATTGGTGTGAGTTAGGTAACGGGACCTAGTTACGGGCGCAGGAGCCTTTCACTGCAGCTCTCCAGTTCAAATCCAGCTCCGATCGCGCACTGATGGCTGCTGGGAGAGTTGGCGGGTGCAGCTGGGTACGGAGTGGGTGGGTGTAATTATCACACAGCCCCCATGCAGGGCTTGATCCTGCGGTGCTGAGCGCTCTGACCTCGATCCAGGAAAGCACCTATTTCAGAGGGGTTACTCAGGGGCTTAAAGCTAAGCACAAGCTAATATGCTTCGCTACAGCGGGGCCGGAGCGCTCAGCACCTGACAGGATCGAGCCTTCGGTCCCTTTGTTTGTAGTCTCGGCCGGGGTAGGGAGGAAGGAGAATGAACTTCCCTCTGCGCTCAGAGATGGTCCCTCCAAGGCAGGGCTCATGCACGTGGGGCGGGAGCTGTTCCGGGCTCACGCACATGGCGGGGCGGGAGCTGTTCCGGGCTCACACACGTGGGGGGCGGGACCTGTTCGGGCGCAGAGGGCTCCAAATCTGGCAGCTTCTCCTTGTGCCCGAAAACCAGAAACTCTCCAGAGTGCCGGGAGCTGCCTGGGGAGTTGCAGAGGAGAGTTTGGGCAGCAAAACAGAGGGCTGAGGCAATGGGGAATAAGCGTAAGTCTGTGGGTGGTGGATCCAGCCAGTGGAAGCCGATATACAGCCGGGGAAAGGACCAGCCCAGCAAGCCCATGACAGCCTTTAACCTCAGCGCCTCCTGGGCGCGGGCAGTGCCGACGGGGAACTGGAGCACGCGGCGGTGCCCGTACTCTGGCAACGTCCCTGTGAGTGATGCCTCCCACCAGGAAGGTTTCTGCCCTGGCCGGGTCCCTGAAGGCTCTTCCCTGTGAAACTGCTGCCGAGACGTAGCAGCGAGCGCGACTCCCCCAGGGTCGGGGGGTGGTTAGAAGCTGGACGGAAAAGACACCAGCTTGGGTAGTGGCGACGGACAGGGGAAAAAAGGGGAAATGTCAAATTTCTCCCCAGCCGGCAAGGAGCAATTGTCAGGGGGAGCAAAGCAAACCCGAGTGCCTGACCCTACCCCGGACCCCTGCCCAGAGCCCCCCCCTCGCAGACTGCCTAGCCCCCGAAGGGCTCCCTGAGCAGCTCGCTAACACGCGGCTCTGATGCTATCTCACTTGTTACAATACAAGGGCTCCCCGCAGGGCCGGCCCCAATAACGGCCGAGTCTATTGCTCTGCAGTTCCCGGAGCCCCCCGCCTGCGAGCTGAGCAGCGCAGGTGCACACCGTGGCGGGGAAAACACGGACACGGTGGAGTCACGCAGCCAAGTGCTGGGACCTAGCGACAGTCAGGGAAACAAAGAGCTGGAGGTGGGAGAGGTCCAGTCCGGACCCAAGGGGTGCTGTGGTCTCCAGGGCAGGGAGATGGACCCTGTGACTCAAAGGGGGGTGAGCGGAGCCAGCGGCTCCAAGTCCCCCCTCTCTGTCACTGCCCTTTGGCGACTCTGCTCCCGTGTACCCGCAGCGGGCGCGTGGCCCGGGGGGCTGGGCAGCGGCTCCCAATGTCCTCGTGCCCGGCTGTGGCAGCAGCCGGCGGGCTGAGCACCCAAGCGGAGCTCCGCCGCCCGCCACAGCCCCCTGACGGCTGCGTGCCGCGCCCCGCTCCCCCGGCGCAGCTTGGGGCAGACGTCCGGGAAGAGGGCGACCCGGGCGCCGCCGCAGGTCAGGGGCTCCGCGTGTTTCCTGACCGCTCGCATGATGGCCAGCTTGTCGGAGAAGCGCAGCAGACGGAAGAGCAGCGCCCGGGGCCGGGTGGCAGGGTCCCAGCGCGCCCCCCCGTGCACGCGGCGCGCGCTCTCGATCTCCAGGGGCGGCCAGTCCGCCGGCAGGTGGAGCACCGTGGGCAGGGTCCTCTGCAGGAAGGCGACGGGGTCTCCCCCTTCCGCCCCCTCCGGCAGGCCCGCCAGCCGCAGGCTGTTGCGACGGGCGTGGCTCTCCAGCACGTGGCAGCGGCTCTCCAGCCGCCGGACGGTCTCACTCAGGCGCTTGTTGCCTTGCTGGAGGGCAGCCAGCTCGAGGGCCCAGCCCCTCGAGTCCCGCTCCAGCTGGGCCACGCGGCTCTGCATGCTCGACACGTCCCTGCACATGGCCGCGAAATCCTGGGAGACCCGGTCCAGCTTCTCCGAGAGGACGGCCTCGACCGCGCTCCTCTCCACCCCGAGGTCCAGGGGCGTCCCGCTCTCCCAGCCGCAGCACTCCCACGGAGATGGCGCTGCGCGGGAGCATTGTCTCTTCGGAAATTCCTCCCATGTGGCATCTGCCTTTTGTCCACCGTCCTCACCATCAGTACAGGAGCCGGTGCTGGGTGGTCGGGCAGCATCTGTCCTGGCTACGGTCCAGAGGACAAACATATCAGACCCGGCAACACCAAGCAAGGGTCAGCACCATTTCTAGAGCGCTCTTCTAGAGACAATTTCCTAGCACTATATTAGGCAGGAATCCCCACACCCACCACTGCACTGCAGCCTCCTCTGGAGGGAAAGGTGGCAGCTGATTGTCTTCCAGCAACGCTACCCAACAGCTGAGGACAGGAAGCTAAGGGCGGGATATCCAGTTATGCTGTGGGAGGGAGTGAAGTAAAACCGAGTGTAATTACCCAACTGGCACTGGACCAGGTCCCAGGCTAACACCCCTACTCTTGCACAAAGTGCCATGGGATTTTTAACGCCCACCGACAGGCACCTGGGTTTTACAGCTGATGTGAAAGGTGGGGCTGGGGCATTGGCTCAGGAGGGACTCAGATCGCCACCTGTTCGTTCACAAGCACTGTTTCCCGCTGTACTCACGTCTTCCTTGGAGGTCTCCCATCCAGTGACTCGGCTTGGCTTATGAGAGCCAATGAGACCCCACCCCAGGAGGGAAGAACCGGATCAGACTCCTAAATGCAGGCCTGGTTCCAGCACCCACCAGCCCCGCTGCAGTCAGTGGGAGCTGTGGGTTCTCAGCACCTTTGAAAACAGATTGGGGGGCCTAACGAGGAACCTACTCGGAAGGCGCAAGGCGATCAAGGTACCTTCAGTGTGCGGTCTCTTAATCCCTGTCCTGGGTCTTCTAGCGTGCCTGTGGCCCGGGGCATCGCGGGCAGGCGAGGTGCCGCTCGGCGTGCTGCAACGACTGGGCCCGTTTCCATGGGTTCCCTGAGGGCAGGTCGCAGGGCCATAGCGAGGGGCGTCCACTGGCATCCCTTCTGATTTTACCAACACAAACAAAGCCTGCATCAGATCAAGCCAGGTCCCACCCTCCGCCAAGTGCTACAGACCCACTGCAGCCTTATTCCTACAGGAAACCATTCATCTATTGGCACATCTCGGGCCCTCGTTACTGGAGTGTCTGGAGCGGGAACAGACCCAGAGATCGAGTGGGTCTTCTCCAGCTCCAGTTTCTCTGAGTCTATGAGCACAGGAGCGTAGCAAGCTAAGGACAGCAGGACGGAGGAGCGGTGACCCTCTCTATGGGCCATTAGTCCCATCGGAAGCTGGGCTCCCAGCCCAGAAATACAGGTAGCCCACTGTACTCCAGGAGGATGGGGCACTGGCAGGAATCGTCAGTCTTAAACCTTGGGATCCTCACCGCCCCAGCTCCCATTGTGCCTGTGGACTGTGGAGCTGAGGACAGAGTTTCTCTTCTGCTTCCCACAACACAAAGACAGTTCTGATGGGAGGAAACGTCCCTTGGCTGCTCAGATGGCCGGTTTCCCCCAGCGGAAATGCTCGCTCCTTACTTCGGGGGAGGGGGAATCTCACTGCAGGGGAAATGGCGTTATCTGGCCAAAGGGGCTTAGATCGTCGGCTCTCTGGGCAGGGACCCTCTTCGCTCTGTGTCTGTCCAGCGCCTGGCACAACAGGGGCCTGGTCTTTGACGGGGGTCCCAGGCCCTAGACTAATACAGATCATTAATAATAATAACCGATAATAATGCCACATTTGTCAGTTCCCAGGAACACCCTCCCAAAGGTCCGGTTTTCCTCAGTGCGTGAAGATTTCCAGCGTGAAATCCAAGAGGCTAAGCGGGGCAACGCTGGGCAGAGCTATCAGTGCTAGGCAGGCCGGGGACCTGTCAATGGAGCGCTCCTGTCTGTCAGTCTCTCATCGCATCGCAAGGCTGGGAGCATGAGACTCTCTATACCACGCAGTCCCACAGCCAGAACCTCCGCGGGCATGAATCAGCAAAGCTTCACCGACTTCACTGATTGACCCCAGCCGACAGATTGGCCCGTGCAGTGCAGATCACATACACCGCGTCCCAGGCCCGCTGGCTGGCTCACCTTCTCTGTGCAGCCTGCAAAGCCCTGGCTGTGGGCTCCTCTCCCCCCTGGCCCCACGTGGGCTGCTGCTGGAGGACATGGCGAGGGGGGTGCTGCGTCGGCTCTCAGGCACTGCACTCCAGCAAGTCTCCAGACCTGGGAGATGGGCAGTCTCGGCCGTACTGTCTGTTTTAAACCAAGAAATCCATGTCAGCTACAGGACAGACCCCGCTACGCTATAGCCATGGAAACTGACCGGGCTTCCCTGATCCCCACTCGGGATGGAATCCTCAACCCACTCGTACACTTGCTGGTACACACCCGGACTTTACAGGGGCAGGAAACCCGTAGGTACATTCATAGCCCACGCACCCCGAGGGCCAGGGCCAGAGCGGAGTCAGTGGGGCTGCACCCAGCCTCCCCCCGAGGCCACATGCCCCCCAGCCCTCCCATCATGTAACCGTGTGCTCCCCCGCCTCCTCCCAGGGGGGCTGCACATCCTCTGGCCTCCTCCCTCACTAGTCCCCTTGTGTCATGGACAGGGCCATCCGTAGGATTTATGGGGCCCTACGCAGTGTTATTAAACTGGTGCCCCTCTGCCCGACAGCAGCCCGGGCTCGCAGCCCAGCGGCGAGGGGATGAAGCAGCAAAGGATAGCAAGACGCCCGGCCCGCCTCACGGTGGTGGAGAGTCACAGTTCCCTGCAGAGACCCCTGTGCCCCCTCCCTCATGCAGACTGGACATGCAGAAGGTACCTAATTAAAAGCACTAAACTTGGGAATAAGAAGTGTCCGTCACGGGTTTTTTGATATGCCCTGAAGTTTGTCAGAGGTTTATTTGCAAAAGCTTTGTAGGAAGGGCGAGTCAGCTGCCCCGCTGAACACAACGTTAAATATTATGGGATACATGATGCAGCTCTTCTCTGTTTTACATTTTCTTAATCAGTATTTCTAAGCTGGTTTTATATTTAATAATTTTATTAAGATGATGTTGAAGTAAAAAGAAAACGGTACAGAGTTGAAGCATAGAAGTTTCTGGTTATCAGGGAATAAGGTACAGATTATCAAGGGGTGTGAAGTTCGGTTTAGGATCGGGTGGCGTAAGGAATACATAATCTGCAGTCTCCCGGATTGGGGGTAGAAGGTTAACGGGTCAGAGTACAGACATTGAGATATGGGGGTATGTTGTTCATATGATGGCTCTGTTTGGGTGTGGAGTATAATGAGTGGATACGATGATGAGGATATTTTAAATGTACTCTTAAGCCTTCAGAAAGGAATCATTCCAGAGTACTACATATTTAACTCACTGAAACAAAGACATTATTTTAAATTCATCAGTCACAGAGGTTTAGTGTGCTCATAACAATGTTCACGGCTTTTAGAAAAAGGGACACTAATTTACTTTGTGTGATCTCCATAACAATAGACGTGCTTATGAAATTTCACAGACTTTAAAAATATGTTTCCAAAGATTTTAGGCATAACAAAGGATTTTATATCTTACTAGGTACTGATTTTGCTGGAGGGTTCTCTTAAAACTAGTTCATCAGACAGTCAGAAGTAAAGAACTCAGGGAACTGATGGGCAGGATCCCCTGGGAGAATAACATGAGGGGGAAAGGAGTCCAGGAGAGCTGGCTGTATTTTAAAGAATCCTTATTGAGGTTACAGGGACAAACCATCCCGATGTGTAGAAAGAATAGTAAATATGGCAGGCGACCAGCTTGGCTTCACAGTGAAATCCTTGCTGATCTTAAACACAAAAAAGAAGCTTACAAGAAGTGGAAGATTGGACAAATACCAGGGATGAGTATAAAAATATTGCTCGGGCATGCAGGAGTGAAATCAGGAAGGCCAAATCACACCTGGAGTTGCAGCTAGCAAGAGATGTTAAGAGTAACAAGAAGGGTTTCTTCAGGTATGTTAGCAACAAGAAGAAAGTCAAGGAAAATGTGGGCCCCTTACTGAATGAGGGAGGCAACCTAGTGACAGAGGATGTGGAAAAAGCTAATGTACTCAATGCTTTTCTTGCCTCTGTCTTCACGAACAAGGTCAGCTCCCAGACTGCTGCACTGGGCAGCACAGCATGGGGAGGAGGTGACCAGCCCTCTGTGGAGAAAGAAGTGGTTCGGGACTATTTAGAAAAGCTGGACGAGCACAAGTCCATGGGGCCGGATGCGCTGCATCCGAGAGTGCTGAAGGAGTTGGCGGATGTGATTGCAGAGCCATTGGCCATTATCTTTGAAAACTCATGGTGATCGGGGGAAGTCCCGGACGACTGGAAAAAGGCTAACGTAGTACCCATCTTTAAAAAAGGGAAGAAGGAGGCTCCGGGGAACTACAGGCCAGTCAGCCTCACCTCAGTCCCTGGAAAAATCATGGAGCAGGTCCTCAAGGAATCAATTCTGAAGCACTTAGAGGAGAGGAAAGTGATCAGGAACAGTCAGCATGGATTCACCAAGGGCAAGTCATGCCTCACTAATCTAATTGCCTTCTATGACGAGATAACTGGTTCTGTGGATGAAGGGAAAGCAGTGGATGTGTTGTTCCTTGACTTTAGCAAAGCTTTTGACACTGTCTCCCACAGTATTCTTGTCAGCAAGTTAAAGAAGTATGGGCTGGATGAATGCACTATAAGGTGGGTAGAAAGTTGGCTAGATTGTCGGGCTCAACGGGTAGTGATCAATGGCTCCATGTCTAGTTGGCAGCCGGTATCAAGCGGAGTGCCCCAAGGGTCGGTCCTGGGGCCAGTTTTGTTCAATATCTTCATAAATGATCTGGAGGATGGTGTGGATTGCACTCTCTGCAAATTTGCAGATGATACTAAACTAGGAGGAGTGGTAGATACGGTGGCAGGTAGGGTTAGGATACAGAGGGACCTAGACAAATTGGAGGATTGGGCCAAAAGAAATCTGATGAGGTTCAACAAGGATAAGTGCAGGGTCCTGCACTTAGGACGGAAGAACCCAATGCACCGCTACAGACTAGGGACCGAATGGCTAGGCAGCAGTTCTGCGGAAAAGGACCTAAGGGTGACAGTGGACGAGAAGCTGGATATGAGTCAACAGTATGCCCTTGTTGCCAAGAAGGCCAATGGCATTTTGGGATGTATAAGTAGGGGCATAGCCAGCAGATCGAGGGACGTGATCGTCCCCCTCTCTTCGGCATTGGTGAGGCCTCATCTGGAGTAGTATGTCCAGTTTTGGGCCCCACACTACAAGAAGGATGTGGAAAAATTGGAGAGAGTCCAGCGAAGGGCAACAAAAATGATTAGGGGTCTGGAACACATGACTTATGAGGAGAGGCTGAGGGAACTGGGATTGTTTAGTCTGCAGAAGAGAAGAATGAGGGGGGATTTGATAACTGCTTTCAACTACCTGAGAGGTGGTTCCAAAGAGGATGGTTCTAGACTATTCTCAGTTGTAGAAGATGACAGGACAAGGAGTAATGGTCTCAAGTTACAGTGGGGGAGGTTTAGGTTGGATATTAGGAAAAATTTTTTCACTAGGAGGGTGGTGAAACACTGGAATGCGTTACCTAGGGAGGTGGTGGAATCTCCTTCCTTAGAAGTTTTTAAGGTCAGGCTTGACAAAGCCCTGGCTGGGATGATTTAATTGGGGATTGTCCTTCTTTGAGCAGGGGGTTGGACTAGATGACCTCCTGAGGTCCCTTCCAACCCTGATATTCTATGATTCTATGAAAGAAAAGGAAACTCTTTGTCCAGCTATCTGGAAGGAAAGGGGTATTGTCATTTAAGGGCTCTCTTCAAGGAGAAAGGGATGGACAGAAAGGACAGGAAGACTTTGGAAACAAGTGTTTTTTACTATAGTAATTAAAATTAAAATAATGCATCCGATGAAGTGACCTGTAGCTCACGAAAGCTCATGCTCAAATAAATTTGTTAGTCTCTACGGTGCCACAAGTCCTCCTGTTCTTTTTGCGAATACAGACTAACACGGCTGCTCCTCTGAAACCTAAAATTAAAATGTGTATGTTAGAGAAGGGTGGTCTTTTGAAGGATTTATTTAAAAAACGATATGTCTGAAGATCCAAGCATTTAAGGCTAAAGATGATTGTGCATCTAAAAATCTATGCAAGGATTTTTTAGAGATGTGATTTTATCATCTTCACCAACTCACTAATGAAATATTTTTAAAGCAAATTTTAAACTAAGGTCCTGTAGACTGACATGTTCTGAGTAAATATTACAGCAATGCCCAACTGTTTTGGTCAGTAAATTCAGAAACTGACAGTCTATACCTGGGGGTTGGCACATGCCTGTTGAATGGCTTCATCCCCCCTTGAATGGCTCTTTAACAGGTTCCATGTTGTGCTAATAGGTCGGGCAGGCTGGAGGCTTTTTCACTTTTACCTACTAGATCCCCTCCCGAGGAAGACTCACCAGGCTGCAGCAGCCAGCTGGGAGCCTGCCGGAAGGGTCAGAACAGGGATAGGAAAGCCAGAAGTGTGGACACTAAGACCCAGGGGTGCCCCAAATTTTCAGGTACCCTATGCAGCTGCGTATTTTGCATATGCCTAAGGACGGCCCTGCTCATGGGAACACTTTCCTCTCCCTTTGTCCCCAGCCGAGAGGTACAATCAAAGCCCTTGGAGGAATGGTCGAGGGGGGCCCGTGTCTAGAATCTGCTGTGGTGGCAGATGTGGTTTTCTCCCCCTCTCCACCTCAGCTGAGCGATACATCTGACATTTGTGCAGGGGGCTGGAGGAAGCAACCTCTCGCCCTGTCTGGTCCGACGAATCTAGGCGTCTCTCTGCAGAGCCTACAAGCCTTGCACCCAGCCTGCAGACTGAGCCCTAATCCAGACACCCACACGTGTGCATTCGAGCACCCGCAGAACCTTGATTTCTGGGAAGGAAACCAGCCCCCGGCAAGCCACATGCCCCGGGCTTATTCTCAGGCGTCTCAGACCCCCTGGACCAGCCAGGCCTTGCAGTGCGGCTGCCTAAGGTGTTAAAGCCATGAACTCCATTGCTCACCTTCCCCGGACAGCTTCCTCCCCCTGCTCTCTGCTCTCCTCAGCGTCCCGTCTCCCTGCCCAGTGTGGGCAGGCGGTGAGGAAGGCGTTGGTCTGTTGGCAGTGATCTCTTTCAAACAGTTGAGCTTGGGGAGGGGCGAGCTCCATACCGTGACTTCTGCCGCCCCAGAAATAGCCGAGTCTGCTGTCCGCTCCTGGCCAGTCTCCGTGGGGCCAGCTCCCTCCACACCTGAACAACATCAAGCCTGAGCCGGGTTGTGTCCCAGTCCCCACGTCCATGGCTTACGCTCTGCCCGAGCTGCTCTGCACTCGACAAGCTCCTGGAGGACGGGTTCATCCATGGCTATAGGCCAGGCTGGGCAGGGAGGGTGTCCCGAGCCTCTGTTTGCCAGAAGCTGGGAATAGGCGACAGGGGACGGATCACTTGATGATTCCCTGTGCTGTTCATTCCCTTTGGGCACCTGGCATTGGCCACAGTCAGAAGACAGGATCCTGGGCTAGATGGACCCTTGGGCTGACCCAGTGTGGCTGCTCTTATGTACTGTTCCACTGTCCCGGGAGAGGCGGGAAGCGTGGTCGTCGCCATGCAGAAGCACGCTCGTTATAATCTAAGTGGCGAGCGGTGCTTTCTCCTGAGAGTGCAGCGGGCGGTTACACAGAGGTGGAGTTAACCTGGCTCTGGGGGCTACACTCTGGTACCTTCCTCGCCCTGTCCTCGGGGGTTTAGATTCCCTGGTTACCCCAGAACGAATGGTACCAGCATGCAGATGACACCCCAGTCTCGGGGCTGAGGACCTGCCTCTCCTGCTGCCTTCAGTGCAAGATGCAGACGCTCAGCCCCAACTCAGGCTGGTCTGCACTAGACTTTTGTACCTTGAACTGGTACCTAAACGGGACCTTGGGTTACCCTATGACTCCTTCGGGGATCTCCCAGCACCCGTCCCCCTTCTCCGTGGCCCCATAACTCCCGTCCTGCTGGCGTGCTGGGGTGACAGGTTGTTCACAGGACTCTCCTTCCGAGAACTCTCCGGGTCACCGACTGCCGTTCCCTCTGCTTTAAGCAAACTGAAAAGCCTCTCAAGGCCCTTTGCTATAAAGCCGGGTCAGCTGCTCACGGTCTCCGTGACCATACCTGGCTCTCAGACCCGTGGCAGCAGCTTGGATTCTCCTGCCTGGTTCAGCTTTGGCAGACCCATTCCTATGCTCGCTGGAGACGGGAGACCAGTCAGCGAGCCCCTTGGAGGGCAACAGCGGAAAGAGACGCCCCTGCCATGGAGGCCCCAAGCTGTGCGAGGAGAAGCGCCTTGCACGACGGGCTGCGAGGTAGAGGGCCACCGGGGAGGAGGCTCCCAGGGGCTGAGAGCTACTTCCCAAGCGGTAGGGTTTGTGAGCAGTGCTGATAACTGAATGCTTCCCGTTCTGCGGGTGCAGCTCCGAGTGAAGCCAATGGGAACTGAGCTCTCCATGTTAGGGGCAGGTGTACAGGGAAGGGGAAGGGCAGCAGGGAGCCATTCTGAGTGTGTACTCCCAGTCTGAACTGAGCAGCCTCCTGGAGAGACACCCGGTTATTCCACTAGAACTAAGTGAAGCGCTCCTGAGCCCTGTCTACACTATGGCTGTCCTTGTTGCTCCCAAAAGTTGGAAGTGAATCCTGCATCACGTGTGAGAGTCAGAGGCAGGACAAGTAGAGGCTGGGTGGTCCCGTGATTAGGGCATTCGACTAGGACTGTGAAGACCTGGGTTCATGCCCCGGCTCAGCCATAGACTCTGTGTGACCAGGGACCATACCCCTGCCCTGCCCACAGTGGTGAAGGAGAGTAAATGCAGTCACAGACTGGGAGGCATGGTGCTGGGGGCCAGAGAAGTACCTGATCTAGACAGAGCCGTAACATCCAAGCTCTCCGGCTCACCGCTGCTACTGGAGCTCCTCGCGTGCACATCCCATTCCTGCCGCTCTGCGTCTCCCCGAGCGCTGCTGGGAGGGGACTGGGCAGGACAGGATCTGGGCGCAGCTACCTCCTCCAGGCCTGGGAGGTTTTCCTCTTGCCTTTGATCTGCAGCAGAGAAACCAGACAGGGAGTGGGCATTAGGCCAGGTCAGTCCTTCCCTCAAGCCCTGGAAAACCAACCGGGCCGAAAGGTTTGCAGTTCCCCTGCCCAGAGAGTGAGCCAGGAACAAGCCTGGTTCAAGGGAATACAATTTAAAGTCCCACTGTTCACCTTCAGCCTGAAATCTCGAAATCCCAGCCTCTGGGCTGCTGCATCCCGCGTCTCCCGCTGTGCTGGGGGGCGACAAGCGGCTGGCGTGACTGGGTCTGGTTCCAGGCAGAGGCTTCAGACAGCTCTCTGGGCCGTGGACATGGGCGCTGACTGTAGGTACAATAAACACAGACAGAGGCAGAGTCAGACTCTTGCCAGGTGCCGCTCGTTCCAGACACCGCGGCGCTGCAGAGCGTGCCATGGGGTCGCGAGCACGAGCCTGTTCCGAGACAGGCCTCAGGGAATGGCCTCTCTGTGGCGGGGCCCCGCGGATTCGCCTGGTCTCGGAAGCATGGTGAAGCGCGTATTCCTGAGAGGTGATTTGCTGCCGTGCTGGTTTCAGTTCCCGTCTGTCCTGGAGGTTCCTCACCACCCCTCTAGCAACCACAACCATGTGACCGTTGCATGGACACCTGGACATCAAGTAACAGCCCAGGGCTGTCTTGGATCTGCCAGATGCCTGCAGTACGATCGTCCCGTTCGAGCAAGGTGGTTCGCGTAGGGACCGTTGTTCTGGCCCAGCAGGATTCGTACCCGAACGACCTCCCACCGTTCACCCCCGAGCCCCACCTGACGACGTTCAGATTGCTAACCCAGGCCACCGCCACGGCTGGGCACCTTGGACTGACTTTCCGCCTGTGATCTCCAAACCCCGCCTCAGGGCTCCGCTGCGCTACCCCCGCGTGGGGCTGTCACTGGCAGGTCTGCTGGAGCGACGGAGCCTTTCCCCGCTAGGCCCGTCAGACAGCGCTGCAGGCCATGGAGGGGGGAGCGCTCTGCGGTGACTTCGGCAAAGGGTCCGATTCCTTCCGCCTCCAACGGAGGCTCCATCGCTTCGTTCTTCCCCCAATTCACACTTCTGCCCAGCGCCTCGGTTTACCCTGACTCTGGGGGGCAGACACAGGGAGAAGGAAAACTCCACCATCCCCCTCCATGTGTCCTATTCACTGATTGTCCCGTCCGCACTCCGGAGCGTCCCCTTCTGTACAGGACCGTGGGTGAGGCCTGGCTCTGGGGCCTCTCACACCAGGCAAACAAGGGGCCTTGGCAGAAAGCAGGGCAGCAGGAAAGGGCACAGCCCCTCCTTTCACACTGTGAACCTGATCCTCCTCTTACCTGCACCGTGCCAGTCCCAGTGCCCCGTCTCTGGCCTCCTCTGCGCTGTGTCTCCTCGCCGGCTGCCCACCACAGCAGCTGTGGTGGGGGAGCTGGGGGTCCGGGGCCTGGGCACCGAGATCTCCTGCAGGCACTTCTCCAGGCCTCGGAGAGGGGAATTCTCGGGGCTCCGTTCTGTTTAGACAACACAGGATCAGCACAGAGCTTGGGCCACAGAGAAGCTGCTGTCAGCGGTCCCCCACGCTCACCAGGGCCTCAGCCCACGGTCCCCCCAACCACCATCGCTCCTCAGCCCACTGGTCCCCTCGCCCCACAGTTCCCCCCACTCACCATTGCTCCTCAGCCCAGGGTTACTGCCCACCATCACCCCCCAATGCCCCCAGATAACCTGCTAGTGCAGATCACCCCGTCACCAGCACAGCTGCCGTAAGAGCTGGCTGCTTTGTGTGAGGCCGGGGAGAGCTCATGGAGAGAACGGCATGGCCTGACAGTCCACGAGATGCCACGAAGCCCCTGGCTCACCTTCATTGCCCCACCTCCACGTCCCCGGCCCAGCGCCCCACGGGTCCCTCTCCCCGTCGGCACTGCTGCTGGAGGAGTAGCTAGACAGGGTGCTGGCATAGCGCGGCCGGCCTGCGGGTATTTCCTTCAAGCAGTTCATCAGTCCGTAGAGGGGGGAGCTCTCCGCACTTGCTGCTGGTTTAATAATACAAACGCCCAACATCAGGGCCGGGTGGGACGTGTCATGGGCACCCGGGGGATTTCAGGACCCAGTGGTTCAAAACATTTTTAGATTTAAAGAGTGGGATGAAGGTGAATTTAAAAGGATCAAATCTTAATCCCTCCTTCTCGCTCTTCTCCGTCCCGTTCTTTCCCAGAAGCCCACTGAGGAGTCACACGCAGTCCCACCCATTTCAGTGCTTTCCCAGCTCCTTGTCTCACCTGCCGCGCATGCTCTCCAGGGTCTCGGCACCGGTCTCCTCTGCTCCACCTCTCCCGGGGCTTTGCTGGGGTCGAAGTAACTAGTTTCACTGGAGCATCTGGGCCTGGTCATGGGTATGTCCTTCAGACAGTTCTCCAGGCCTTGGAGCGGTGGCGTGACCTCTGAGACGGCCCCTGCTTTAACGAAAGGTACGACATCTCTGTCAGCAGGAGGCTGGGAGTTACAGCCCTGCTCCCATCCGCCTCGGACACTCTGCTCCCAGCTCCCAGCCCCTGCCAGGCACGCTGAAAAGCCAAGCCTTTCGGGCCCTCCAGCGGGAGTGCAGTGTGTGACCGTAGGGAGCCCCAAAAGGAGACCCCAGCACAGCCGGGGCCACGGCAAGGAGCCGCGGTGATGGGCTTCCCAGCGAGCCACGTCTCACTGTACCTCAGGGTCTGGGGGACGTCGGGGTGTGGGAATCAGCACTGTGCAAATCCATGGAAAAGCTGCCAGAAAAGTGTGAAAGGAACCACGTGTTGCACGCGCGCCGAGGGCCAGATCCCCAGCTCCTGTAAATCAGCACAAAGCTACAGGAGTCACGGGGGCTCCGCCGATGTGAGCCAGCTGGGTATCTGGCCTGAGGGGTCCTAAGAACTAAACCGAAGGCAGCAAGAGGCAAGAAGAGCAGATCGTAAAATCTGGGAGAAAAGCAAAAAGTATTCCAGAGAAGGAGAGATCAGAGGGGTCCAAACCCTGCTCCAGAGGAGAGATCAGAGGGGTTCAAACCTTCCTTGAGCACCTGGGCGGCACTAAATAGGCAGCCGCACGGCTGACAGGGAATTTAGGAACAGACTCATTCAAGGTATTAGGTATTCACTGGTGGCTGACATACAGTGCTGTCGATATGCCCATAACGTATCAATTCCCCCCAAAGTCGGGCTAAGCTCCACTTCCAGTGGGTCTGGGACTATCCCACAAGGAGCTGCTTCCCTGTCTGAAAATCCTGCCCTAAAAAGGGAAATGCTTCCATGGAATTCCAGGGCTAGTAAAACAGACCGAAAAGCGACGCAGACAGATGTTACCTTCAGATCCATGCCATGGTGAGTTCTGCAAAGCTGAACCAGGGACACTGTGAACTCTCTATTTACCTTCTGTTTTCACTGGCCACCCCGCTGTCTCCAGTCTGCCACGTGGATCCAGTGAGCTGCTCATAGAGGAGTGGCTGACTGGGGTACTGGATTGACTACGGCTAGGTACAGGAATGTCCTTCAGGCAGTTCTCCAGGCCTCGCAGCGGTGAATTCTCTGTACTGACGTCTGTTTAAACAACACCAAGCCTGCGTCAGGGCATGGCCTGCAGCTCTGGGATGGGTTCCCTCCATCTCTGAATGAGCCTGCGTCCAGTGCGATTCACCTCCGCTCCCATACTGCGATTGTCGAGGCAGAGGCTCTGAATGTCTCTGGCTCTGAATTCTAGGTGTTTCACAGGGACTTTGAGATATTCAGCTGGGTTCATCCCTGGAGGAACTCCACTCAAGTCAGAGTTACACCAGGGATAAATAGGAGCCTTTGTTGTGAAGAGATCAAATCTGTCTGGATTCACTTCTATTGCTGCAGGAAGAGCAGCAGGCTGGCAGAAGCGGGTTTACCTGCAGCTAGTTCTTGGAAAAGCTTCCCCAATCCATAGAGGGGAGAATCCTCTCTAGACACCCCTGGCTTCCAGCCCACATTGTGTTTGTTTTTATGGGTTAAAAAACCACACACGCACCCCCGTTGTGTTTATAGCAGGTTACACATCATCCCCACCCCTCCATAAGGCAAAGCGTGCACCAGAACCACACGCCACTCAGAGCCCAGGTCTGATTCTGCTCTCATTGGCATAGGGAGAAGCCAGAAGCCAAAACAGACGTACGCGAGATCAGAATCTGCACGCCAGGAACGCAAACTCTTCCCCCCGTTATTTCTACTTGTGTGATGCACAGTGAAAGTTAGCAGCAGCTCAGGGGCCGCAGGTCTGGTGGAATTCACCCCTGGAGCCCACAGAGTTGAAGTGGCGCCCAGGCCGTGTGCTGGGACCCTGCCGAGGGGTGACTTCTGCTCAGTGCGTGGAATGGAGATGGAAGTGAGCCAGGCTATCACTGCACAGGAGTATGGTTAGCACTGGAATAGGATTGCCATGGGGTGTTATTGTGGCTCCGGCTGACCCTCCCTGCCACCTGATCCTTATGGCGGTGACACTGGGTTATGGTGTAAACACTTCATCTGACCTTCTCCAAGTGATCTCCTGCTCCCGGCCCCTGGCCTCCTCTGTCCCATGTCTCTCTGCGTGGGGCTGGTCAAGGCGACGTTGGCTGGCATGTGGGGGTAACGGTGTTTATTTACCGGGATGTCCCTCAGGCAGTTCTCCAGACCTTGGAGTGGCGAGGTCTCTGTGCTGATGTCTGTTTAAAGAAAAGATCCAAAGCCAATATCAGCTGGAGCTACATATCGCTGAGCTCTGTAAAACCTACCGGGCCTTAGGCCGGCTCTCGGCCTGGGCAGACACTCGTCCCGCTGCCTGCTTTAGAAGAGAAACGTACGCCCTTCCGAAGGTGGGGACTAGCTGTAGGGGTGGTGCAGAGCGGGCTGAGCGCAGGGGTAACATGAACAGCCCGTGTTATACAGGAGGTCGGGCTAGATGATCTAATGGTCCCCACAGTGTCTCATTCACTCCTTTCCTGAACACATGAAGCTTGTTACCAATTCTCTGGGATGGAAAGGGACCTCAACAGTGCCAAGGGTCTGGCCCACATACTCTTGATGTACACCAGTGTAAACGAGACCCAAAGTGACTTGACCCAGGACACAGACAGCCTGTGCCAGGAACAGAACCCAGCTCTCCTGTGTTCCACCCCAGTGCCTTACCCACCATGCCATCCTTCCTCTCTAGGACCCCAAACCAACTCAAAGCCTTAGAGAAACCAGAGCCAAGGAATGCAACAATGCTGGCATAGCCAAGCGAATCAGAGAGTGCATGCACAGAGCCGGGGGGAACCAGGTGGCTGAAAGAAGAGGAACCAGACCCCTCTGGAGCTGTAGCAAAGGAATGGAGAAGGGAAAGGAGGAGCGACCTGATCGCACAGACGCCAGAGAGACCTGAAAGCTGTGCAAGACACTCAGGCAAAGACAGGAGAGACGAGGAGGTAAAACAAACCTCACAGCCGCCTGGAAGGATCAGAGTGCTGATCGCAGCAAGACCAAGGAGAGAAAAGGAGGTCAAACTCTACAGTACGGTTCCCTGTATAAATAGCTTATAAAAGGGTTAATAAACGATTGACACACATGTTAATCAATTGGTACAGAGCCCAACAAACTGCTTCTGACTATGGCTTATAACTGAGCTTGGAAGGGTTAGACTTTTGTCAGCAAACGTGCATTTCTCCGTACACACACAAACCGACAAAAAATATTTCCATCAATAGTCATCAAAATGTATATATATTTCGTCCTGCCACGAGGGCCGGGGACTGGACTAGATGACCTCTCGAGGTCCCTTCCAGTCCCACAATTCTATGGCCAAAGTAGGGAAAATACAGCTTGCGGACGTAGGGTTTAATGCAAGGATAGTTAATGGGTATATTTTGACACACAGTGTTGACAGATTGTCTTTTAATGGCTATAAAGCTTTACATTTTTGAAGCTCACGGTCTACTGTCAGTAAGTAGTTATTGTCTGACCCCCCTAGCGACAGACACCCCCACCCAGCTCATAGTTTTGCGCAACTGTGAAACATTTAAATGGCTAAAAACAGGAAAAAAATGCTAAAAATCAATATCAATATTATCTGTCAAAAATATAAAACCCCCTGAATTCTACCACGCCTGCTTATAACCATCTGTAGCCGCTGCTGGTGATGTGCCCATCGGCACCTGTCTCCTGCTTGTCACGTCCATTCATCATTTATGAACCTTTGGAACCATTTAGAAATGGAATCGTAACGTAAGAGCGACCGAAGAGGCTGTTTAAGCGCCGTGCGAGCGTCGGAGATGGGTAAGGCAGAGACCGCTCAGTGACAGGGGTTTGCAGGTGGGCAGCTGGGACCCTCCAGTGAGCCGGGCAGCTGTCGACAGGACCCACGGTGTGATAGCTCGTGTATTCTTGGGCTCACCCTCTCCGCACCAGCTCCGCACCATCCCCGTGGCAGGTCTCCTTGGTGACACATCTGCTCCGGCGTTGCGGGCCAGCACTCGGGAAGCCCAGGATGTACGGACAGGTGTTTCCTGCAGGCAGTTCGCCAGGTCGTGGAGGGGGCTGGTCCCTGGCGTCACCTCTGCTTGAGAAACATGGAGACACACGCTCCAGCTCAGGGTCAGTGGCCAAAGGACCGACCTGCTCCTGAGCCGCAGATAGCAACAGTGGACTCTGGCCCATCCCACCCCTTTCTAGGGCCCAGTCCTGGTCCCATATAGTCTGTGGCAGATTCCCATGGACTTCAATTGGGACCGCTGGTTGGAGCACTGTCCTACCTCCCGGGGACGAGTTCCAGAGCCCGGCCTCCGCTCCCCTCGGCTCCGTCTCCCGCTCGGTGCCGCTGGCCGAGGCCCTGCAGGTCGGCGGGCTGGGATGCTGGGGGGAGGGTGCGGCTGTGTCTGTCACACAACTCAGCAGGCCACGCAGGGGGGAATCCTCTGTCGCTGCTTCTGTTTTAACGATAGGAACGATGCCCAGAATAACAGCCCAGTGGCTGTGGCTGGAAGAGGCGTCCCAGCCCTTCTGCGCATGATAAACCCACCAGCCCATTCCCCAGCTCCCAGAACTAGACGCCCTCCGATCAGACCCTGGGGATTGGGCCAGCGGCTCATTCAACTCGAAATGGACGTGAACAGCAATCAACTGCACTCCGAGACCCCTCCTCTCTGCCCCTTGCACCCCCGTGGGATGGGCGGCACAGAAAGGGCTGGGGATGGAACCAGGTTGGTCCTGGTAATGACCCGCTGATTTCTGCATGTTCCCTAGTACAGTCCCTCCTCTGCAGAGCAGGCGGACCAATGCATGGAGCAAGGCCCCTGTGTACGCAATGCGTCTGGCACCACTGGTGCCCAAATCATAGAGATTTTAGGGATCTGAACCCCCTCCCCTGCCCACTGTCCGATTTCCAAGCAGAGGAGCTGACCCTTCCTGCCCAGCCACAGCACGTTTGTCTCCGAGGTGTACCCAGCGGGGGCGCCCCCACTACGCACTACGGCTCTCACCTTCGGCGGACAGGCTCCCAGCTTCTCGCCCAGGCCTCTCCCCCGGGGCTCTCTGTGCGCCGCGGCTGGAGCAGCGGCTAGCGGGTGGGTGGGAGCAACGGGGGCTGGTCACGGCGATGTCCTTCAGGCAGTTCTCCAGGCCGCGCAGCGGGGAGTCCTCCAGCGCCACCTCTGCTTTAACGGACAATGGAGAGGGCACGGCCTGCAGGTGCAGGACAGGTGGTGTCTGCCCCCAGCACAGTCACCCCGCCGTACCGCTCACTGGCCAGCCCCCCGGGCTCCCGCAGGGAGATCCCCCAAACGGGCAGAGTCACAGGGGGCTGTGCAGGCCCCACCAGCCTCCTGGTCTCGACCTGAGAGGCACTTTGAGAGTCCTTTGCTTTATGAGCCTGTTCTGGGGAGAGAATTTGGCTTCTGAGGCTAGCAGCCAGCCGGAGTGACTAGCCAAGGCTCTGGGACACAGGCCAGTGCTGTGGGCGCTTGCTGGGAATACACGCAGAGCTGTTACAGCACTACAGGATGCTGTCTAGACGGGGTTCATTTCCACTGGCAGAGCTAAACTGCGATAGATGCTTTCAACCAGTGTGTACTGGGGTGTGCGCCACTGTGGCTTACCCTCATTTCAAATGCACTGGTGCAAGCCCTGTTTTACCCCAGCGCTGCCCAGTGACACTGGTGCAATTATATCCGTGCAAACCCCCTTGCACGGGGGAACGCCGAGGTCTGTGCCGGAGTGTGAATGCGGCGTGGCGACTGCTCCCCATGACGTGCCCTGGCGGCCGCCTAGTCTGCCAAGGTCTGGCTGGGTTCTCAGCAGGGAACCAGGCCGTCCCGCTCGCAGCGGGGGGCTCGCTGGCTCTTCCTCCGCTCCCTCGCTGCGCACCTCGTCCCCACCGCAGCCTGAGCCCGTTCCCCGGCCCTGGAGACCCGCTCGAGGAGCGTTCAGCTCCTGACGCTCCACAAGCCTTTTCAGCAACGACTAGCCCAGGGGTGAGGGGCGGGTTGTTGCCTCTTAAACCCGCGGGGCCTCAGGTTTGCTGCGAACGTCTCCCTCCCCAGTGTGGAAGCGAACCCCCCTCTCACCTTCCCAAGGACCGTGCCAGGGCCCCGGGTCCAGCCCCCTCTGGTCTGCCCCCCGGTGGGCGCTGCTGGTGGGGGAGCTGCAGGCTGGCCGGGCGGGACGACAGGGGCCGGCCACGTCTCTCCAGCAGCTCAGCAGGCCCTGGGCAGGGGAGCTCCCCGCAGCTCCGTCCGTTTTAACAGCTCCTGTGAGCAAGTCAGAACTTCAGCCTCTGGCAGCTGCTGCCCAGCAGCTCCCTTCGCTATGGGGCACGATAGAGACCCGCTGCCCCACGCCTCCGACCTCCGCAGGCAGCAGCCATGTGACGCTCTGCCTCGTCCCCCTTCGGGGCCGATACCTTGGTACCGCACCTTGTTAAAGCATTTCCCCTCAGACAGGCCCCTGGAGCACGGGCTGACCCCGCACTTGTCTATGTGGCCGGGGATTCCTTACATCAGCAGTGTGGCCTGAGGGACGGACTGGCTCTGCTTGCTGGGTATAAATACGACGACCAGGAGGTCTGGACGGGGGCGGGCCGCTGGAAGCGATGGATGGCGGGCAGGCGAGACAGACCCCAGGATCACTGAGCCATCCACCAGCCGGTCATCATGGCAGAGTCTCGACAGTGGGAGGGAAGGCAGGCAGGGGCAGAGCGGCATATGGCCCGCGCCCCCTCCGGTGCCATCTCACACAAGGCACGTACACGGGATGGGGTGTGACTTCGATGGCTCACCTTCGCCAAACAGGTTCCTACCGCTGGCCTCCCCTTCTGCCCTGCTAATGGGGGAGCGGCTGGACGGCCCGGGAGGAGGGCTGGCTTTGCTCACAGGCCTGGCTGATGGGCAGCTCTCCAAGCCGGGGTCCTGTGGATCCTCCGTGGTTACTTCTGTTTTCACTGTATGCAGAACAGCAAAGTCCGGGTCAGCACTTGTGGGGCTGGTTCAGTCCATCCATTCAGTACTCTGGCAGACTGAGAACAAGCTGGGCAGGGGGCCCCGGGCTTTTACCCCCACCTCTGTCACTGATTCACTTGAGCAAGACACATCCCTGCACTTACCTCGCCTGGGAGAGAGATAACGACCCTTCCCACCCCGGCAAAGCCCGCCAAGACTTGCCCTGCGATGGCTTCTCTGTGCAAGCGCTCAGCATTATTGCTCCCCGGATGTGGGCACTGGATTTTTCGAGCCAGCTCCCCTACAAATATGTGCAAGACAACGTGGGAACCAGGCACCAGGCCTAGACACACTCTGAGGGCCAGTCACCCCGCTCCTGCGTCTCTCGCCAACTGCCCTGCCCGTACAGCGAGCATCACGCGAGGGGCAGCCAAGCACCGGCTGCAAAGAGCTGTTCCCGATTCCAAAAGGGGAGCTATAATTTTACACACACTCACCTTCTACAGAGGAGCTCCCATCCTCGCTCTCCGGCCTCCTCTGCCTTGGGTCTCCTCGCGTGCGGCCCTTGGCCGATTGGCAGGGCGATGGGTGGGGATGATGGGGCTTGTGAACAATTATTTCCTTCAGACAGTTCAGCAGGCCTTGGAGGGGGCTATTCTCTGCCGTCGCCGTGGCGTGAATATTAAAATAAACACATGATTAACTCAATCAATTAACTTCCCCTCGCCCTACGGGAAAAAGGTTCCACCTGACTCTGAATCACATGACCTGAGCCCTTTAAACACCAGCCTCTGAGTGCCACCCCCGGGAGAGTGGGTGGGGCTGGTCCCCCATCGCTGGGAGAACCTCCTGCCCAGATCTAGGGCAGGGGGGGGTCTCAACCTTTCTCTTGCTGAGGCCCCCTCCACATGCTATAAAAACTCCAGGGCCCAGCAGGGGGTGCGAGGGGGAACTCAGGGCTCCGGGCCAGGGGGGACCCTTAGGCATAGGCACAGTTTTGCTTCTATTTGGGGTGGGGGTCAAAGTCTGGTAGGGTTCGAGCCAGCTCCGCACAGCGGGGGCCAGAGAGGGAGTGCCACCTTCACCCACTGACTCACTCAGAGGCCACGGCGTCGGGGGGGGGGGGGGCGGGTGTGGCTTCAGCCCCGCGCTGCTCCCAGCTTCAGCACTGAGCTTGGGTTTCAGCCACGGGGCCGTGTGGCCCCCCTGAAAGGGCTCGCGGACCCACAGTGGGCCAGGGCCCCCGATTGAGAACCGCTGATCTAGGAGGCAGAGGGTCAATACTGGGAACAACCAGCGGATCGTCAGCGAAGCCCCAGAGGTGGGGGCTCAGAGCCAGCAGTCAGGAGCTGGGGCACATTTGTAGATAACGTACGGGTGGGAGGGGTTAGTACGGTACCCCCAGGGTTGTAGGAAACGGGACTCTGGGCTGATCAGTGGTTTAACCTTGAGAACCCAAGAGTTTATATTTCTAGGGGCCTTTACGGAGATTCTCCCCAGACAGCCTGACTGGTCACTGTGTTTCCTCTCTTTTGTGCCAGTGTGCACTGGCTGAGTTGGTCCCGATCGGGGAGGAAATAAGGGCTTCTCTGGACCTATTTTATTTGGTGTAAGAATCAGTGGTGTTCATATGGGGTTATGCAGTCCTGTCCTCTGATCCCCAGACGTCCCTCCGGTTTCTCTCCAAATCTCTCAGAATTTCAGACCCCTCTGTCAGCTCGCAAGCCCCAGCAATGGAGTGACCAGGTCCTGAGAACACACTGAGGTTTTAGGTCAAATCCATCCCAGAGCCCTAGAGTGTTCAGCTAATGGCACATCACCCTGCTGCCAAAACTCCACCCTACACGAATCCTATAACCGTATACATTTGCAAACCACATCCTCCTTCTGAGGAGAAGGGGCCAATCCACTGACACTGAGGTCAACAGGTGTCTTTCCATGGACTCTACCAGGAGACATGTCAGGCCCTATCCTATGCCTGACTGAACCATACCTTCATAAGGACATCTCCAAAGCCCCAGCTCCAGCCTCCTGTCCTCCACACCCGCTTGTGCGCTGCTGGTAGACGACCTGCTGGTTGGGGTGCTTGGATAACTGGGCCTCTTTACAGGGCAGCCCGTCAGCCCCTGGGTCGGGGAACTCTCTGTCGTGACTTCTGTTTTAACTACAGAAACAAACTCAATTTCAGTCCAAGTCCTGCAACCGAATGGCTCGGCTCCTTCTCTCCTGAACACAGTCAACACAGCCGACTGGATCAGCGGCTAGACCGTAGACAGGCCACATGCTTCTTTCAAATGCCAAGCGTCCACCCAGAAACTAGGTTCATTTTGATTTTAGAATGCCTGAAACCAAGGGAGGGAAGATCCACAATCACAGAAATAACATGGCCTCAGCGCTTCTTCCCCTTCTGAGACACCTCTCTCCAGTTACCGGTGCGAAGAAGGGGATGCAGTGTAGGAAGGATGGAGCATGGCCATATGAAGGTTAACACGGCAACACGGATTTTGGTTCATGCATGTACCTCTCCTCTGCGTAGCAAGAATACTGACCAATGCAGTGACACCCCTGTAGGATGGACACACAGACACGCGAATAACGAATGGCTCTTATTCAGCTGGCACCCAAATACTCTGGGCTTAACTGGGCCCCAAATTCGGGCTGTGTAGTTTTGTACCCTGGGGCCTGTGCTATTAAGTTACACTGTGTAAATCAGGAGTCACTCCACTGAAGTTACATCAGTGTAAAACCAGTGTCAGTCAATCAGCTCCTAGCTCATTCTCTGATTATACCACACAACCAGAAGCAGAGTGTCTGATCTCTCCGCTCTGCCTAGCGAGATGCTGTTCCTTTGTGCATTAAGGTATTAAGACATTTTAACTCACCCGTAGCACATAAGCTCTTCATCTCCACCCCCACTCTCTTGTGTTCCACGTCTCCTTGCGCGCTGGGGTTCTGCATGTTGGGGTGACGGGGCCTGTTGATGGGAATTTCCTTCAGGCAGTTCAGCAGACCTTGGAGGGGGCTGTTCTCTGGAGCCACTTCTGTGTTAATAGTCAGAAAAGAAACAGATCAGCGGGAGATGTGGAGCCGCGGCAGCGTGGTGCAGTTGGTCTCTGAGCCCTGTCAAATCTACAGGAACCTACACTGACCCCCAGCACTTCTCTTTTCTCTCTTCACACTCCTGCCAGCAAGGCTGGGCTGCACATACAGATCCATCACACCCCGGAGCAGGTCATCTCTACAAAAGTGCCCGTGGAACGAGGCATTCAGATCTGGTGCCCCAGGGCCTGAAGGTCATGGATGAATTGGAATGTTTTCAGGGAAAGGAAACCCAGGGAAGGGGTGATTTAGGGGGAAAGACGCAGCCTCAGGATGTCAAGTTTGGCTAAGCCATGAGGAAGAGACACCAGGGGATGGGAAGGTATGAACCAGCAGGAATGGGAGATGCTCAGCTTGACCCAAAGGGGTGTGAGGACAGGTCACCAAATTGAACGGAGGAAAGGAAAGTTTAGGCTGGATCTCAGGAACCCATGAGATCTAACGGATTGTGGAGTCAAGTCGCAAAGGAAGGGGGAGAAGCCTTGTCGCTCTAGCCATTTAATTTCATTCAGATTGGTTCCCAACGGATGAGCTAGATGGGACCCAGCAGATCGTGTCCATCCCAAATCCGTACCATTCTAAGACCCCCCCTGCCCCGATCCTTCCGCGTCCCCTCACACACCCGGGACAACTGTGTCACACTCCTGCTGCACTATTCTGGGACGTGTCGGCCGGCCAAGGCAGTTTTGGTACCTACCATGTCACTAGCATAGCCTGACTCCTCCGTGACTCACCTTCCGCATACAGCCTCCCAAGCTGAGCCCCTTCCGTGCTACTGGTGGACTCGCAGCTGCTCGGTGTGTCGGCATGACTGGGTCTATTGACAGATACTTCCACTAAACAGTTCTCCAGGCCAAGGGCAGGTGGATTCTCTGGAGTTATTTCTGGTTTAACTGGACAGACAAAGCCAGCATCAGCTCAGGGCCTGTTGCTGAGGGGCGGGTTCATTTTAACCCTATAAAACCACCTGGATCTTTGACAGTGGATATTTAGACCTAGTGTTAAAGAGAAACCTCTCCACTGTCATTGGATGGGCATCTGTGAACCACTAATCGAGAGGATGGATGGTCTTGTGGGCAAAAGGCTCTGGCCTCAGGCTCAGGAGATCTGTACCTGTCAACTCCTCTACGTTA
Organism: Chelonia mydas; assembly: GCF_015237465.2. NCBI lineage: Eukaryota > Metazoa > Chordata > Testudines > Cheloniidae > Chelonia > Chelonia mydas. The sequence goes on from NC_057850.1 coordinate 260,048,461, forward strand.
CTGACCCACGGACGCCTCCTCTGCTCTGCCAGCGAGGCCAGTCTTTACCGTCCTTTAGTCCAGTTTTCCCTCATGCAATTTCCTGCTTTCCCCCCTGCCATCCCTGGTGCACAAAAGGATCTCAGGTAGGTATACACAAAGCCACTACGTTCTCTGCTTTCAACTTGCACCTTAAAACCAAGCTCAGGGTTCATAAATAAAACAGAACCAGGGACTTTCTCCCTGCGGGTGTGCTATTCCCAGTGTATGGTACCCACTTACCGTCGGCACACGCCCTCTCAGAGCCCATCTCAGCTTCACTATCAGCAGCCTCAGCTGGCTCCACAGTGGCCTTTGAATTCCCAAAGAGAAATTCTGGGATTTCCTTCACCAGCTTCATCAGTGCGCTAAGATGCAGGCTGCCCTGACGCTCTCCTGCTTGAGACACGGAGAAAAACTTACCAGAAGCCCAGTGTGATCGGCACCTGACTTGAGGAAAGAGCAGTTCTTTCTTTCCTTCTTTTCCACCTCGGGCAGGGAATCTCTTACCTTCCTCATCTCCTGTGGGGCACCCGTCCTCTTCTGTTTGCCCTGAGTCCCAGAATCCACCCACATCTGGGTCATCCCCTGGAAAGGCCAGTTCTTCACCTAGAAAGACGTGGGTGCATGGAATAGTGGATGTCACGATGGGCACCATTTTATCTATTTGGGGGTGGTCTCCATCCACATGGTTCCTATTACCCTTATGAAATGCCTCAGGCTGCAGAACCAGCAGCCTCCCATCGCTTCACCGCAGGGAGGTCTGTTGGCTGCTGGTGTGGGATTCGCACCAGGAGACCATCTTTACTCAGTGGTGGTAGGAGAAAGCTGACCACGGAGGGTCCCGTTCTGTCCCCGGAGGAGGGGGCTGTGCTTGCAGATTCTGGGCTGACAACTCCCAGTGTAAGTCAGAGCAGCTGTCTTGGGCTGTGGCATGGATCAGACTCCCCCTAACACCATGAGCTTCTCCCTCCCCCAATCTGCCATCTATGCTGGGGCTTGCAAAGGGCCAGGGTATTCTCCCCTGACCCCTTGGGCTGTATCACCGGCCCCTAGGCACTGCCAGAGAGGTGCATAGGGGCCAAAGTGGCAGGTGGGGGCAGAGTCAGTTCCTAGTAGCTCTATTGGACCCCATGGGGCTCCCTCTGTGGACAGCGGAAAGGGGCCCCAGGAAGGTGGGAGAGAGGAGAAGACAGACACCCTGGGTCTAGACGATATCTTCTGGGGGGCTGGGCCTGCTGTCAGGTCTCAGCCAGCCCAGCGACGGGTGTGCAGTAGATCCCTTGACACACCAGCCAGCCAGAGGCGTCTGCAGTCTACCCACTGCCAGGGCTGGCATGGCGGGCAGTGGCTTAGCGTTGGTTACTGAAGGGCTCACTCACCCTCTGAGCTGCCGCCTTTGCTGGCGAGCTCTCGCTCTCCGGAGACGCTGCGGATCTGGCCGCCAGCAGCCTCCCGCTCTGCAGTCAGGGCCAGAAGAGCCAGCGTGGGAACTGGCTGACCTGGTCAGGGAAAACAAGACTCAGCACAATGACTCTCGCTCTGGCGAGCTACCCCAGGCCAGCCAGAGGCTGGGCGACCAGTAGCCAGTCCGAGCAGGGCCAGCAGCCACCCAGGAGCTCAAAGCCACCCCAGCCGGGGACCGGGGCTGTCCCGGGGGCAGAGAAACAATGAAGCTGCTGAGTAGGACGGGGCCAATGCTTCTTTGCACCTCGCCGGCCGTCCATGGAGCTCAGAGCGACTTCCGTCTAGTCTCCCCAGTTCTCGTCTGTCCACCACGGCCAGCAGAGTCATTCAGCTCGGGCCAGAATCCAGCCCAGTCTGGGCGCTGTCCGGGAACCTGGCTACAGTTCAGCTGAGCCCCGGACAGGGCCGTTAACACATGACCTGGGTGGGAGCTGACAAACAGGGCAACCTGCATGTCAGGCAGGATGGTGCAAAGCAGGGGCAGGAGATGGTGCAAACCTCGGTGTGTACTGCTGCCCGGGGTGGGGACATGTTTCATAGGATCACAGAACCACAGGATTCAAAGGGACCGCGAGGCTCATCCCGTCTAACCCTGCCAAGATGCAGGATTTGTTGTGTCTAAACCATCCCAGAGGGACGGCTCTCCAGCCTCCTCTTGAAAACCTCCAGGGAAGGAGCTTCCACAACCTCCCCAGGTGTCTGTTCCTTTGTCCTACTGTTCTGACAGCGAGGCAGTTCTTCCTGAGATTTCCTCTGTCTGCTCTGCTGCAGGTTGACCCCATGGCCTCTTGTCCTGCCCTCTGTGGCCAGAGAGAACAACTTTTCTTCATCTTTTTTTATGGTAGAGTTTCAAGTATCTGAAGACCACTATCATGTCCCCCTTAATCTCCTCTTTTCCAGACTAAAGATACCCAGTCCCTTCAGCCTTTGCTCATATGGCTTGTGTTCCCTCCCTCTGATCATCTTTGTTGCTCGCCTCTGGATCCTTTCCAGTTTCACTCTGACTTATCTATGTTCTACATCCTGCCGCTTCAAATGTCAGACTCCCCCCGGCCAGGGAAGAGACAGCCCCCCCGGAGATGGAGATGGTTCAGTGCAGAGAGTGGCGGGAAGCGGGGTGAGACGGCTCTTTCCCGCAGTCAGAGACTTTGTATTTGCTCAATGGCTCATTTGCCTTAGCTGAAATTAAAACTTCCCAATGGAAGTCAGAGCCAGAGGGGTTCCCCGTGAAACTCGTGAGCACACCACAGCCTCCTGGTTCGGGATTTAGTTACAGGGTTACAGTATAGGCTTGGTTTGGTGCAACGTTCGTTAGTGTCTTCAGCAAACCTGGGGCAACTCATGGGTTCACAACAGGTCTGGGCTGAGCTTTGCTTTGAAATGCCAGCCCAGCTCAGGACAGAGGAGGGACCTCCACATGGATCAGAGAGGAAACGAAAGAACTGGATTCTCCTCTCATTCTGGCTTCCAAGGGTTCCCACCATCTGAGCGGGAGGAGAGTCGTCCCCAGCCTTCCCATGAGCCATTGCCAGTGGAAGCTGCCTGTGGTTTGCGTGGCGAGGCCTTGTGGACACTGGCATTTTTCTTCACATTCCCCACCCCTGGAACCACCTGTGCAGCTCCACCAGCGGGAGCGAGGTGCAGACCAGCTGCCAGAGTATTCCCCACGGTGCTGTCTAGACAGGGTCAGATAACACAGCGGTCAAAGCATCAGTGTCCAGTTTACATTAGTGCTCCCTTGCGGCTACCACCGGTGGAAACGAAGGGATGCTAGTGCCAGGGGAGGATTTGGAGATGAATGCTCGTGGAGAGTGTGTGTGTGTGTGTGTGTGTGTGTGTGTACATGTGTGTAACTCTCAGCCACACCAATCAGGTCTTACACCAGCTGCAGTTGAAACATAGTTCCAGCTCTGCGCGTTTCACTCAGCCAGTGTGAACGAGGCAAAACCGTGTCGGAATCAGACTTCTAAAGAAAAGTGTCCAACGGTTCCGTCTATACCAGTGGTTCTCAACCAGGGGGACGCGTACCCCGGGGGGTACGTGGGGGTCTTCCAGGGGGTGCATCAACTCAGCTAGAGATTTGTCTAGTTTTACAACAGGCTACAGAAAAAGCGCCAGCAAAGTCAGTTCAAACTGAAATTTCATGCAAGCAAGGACTGGTTTATACTGCTCTGGACGCTAGACACTGACATGTCAGTACACTATTTATATTCCAGTGGATTTATTTGATAATGGTATGGTAACAAGGAGAACATCGTTTCCGTTAAGAGTGTGGCTGTGACACGTCTGTATTTTTATGTCTGATTTTGTGAGCAAGTGGTTTTTAAGTGAGGTGAAATTTGGGGTACGCAAGACAAATCAGACTCCCAAAAGGAGTACAGTCGTCTGGAAAGGTTGAGAGCCACTGCTCTACCCTACAGAACCAAACCCCACCCCAGCTATGGCCAAAGTATGTTATAACATAGCTCATTCCTGCCCGGGAATGGGCAGAAAAGAAACAGGGGAGGAATGCGTTAGAGAACCAGGGGGTAGCCACAAGGGTTAATACAGATTTCTCTGACATGCTTACGTGTGACCCAGACAAGTCACTTCGTCGCTCCGGGCATGTCTACACAGCAGCTGGGAGGGGTAATTCCCCACTCAGCGTGACGTACACACACCACCCGGGCTAGTATGCTAAAAATAGCCTCGTGGCTGCAGCAGCCTGGGTGGGGGCTTTGGCTAGTCACTCCGCCTGACAGCCTGGGCACATACCCGTGCGGCTCGTTGGGGCTGCTGCCACGGCCACACTGCTAGTTCGAGCCGAGCCAGCGGCGTCTGTCCATTCGAGCTGGGACACAAGCCCTGAGCTGCTGTGTAGCCTTGAGCCTCCTCTGTACAATGGAAATAATAACACAGGGGTGCTGTGAAAGTTAACGAGTTAAAGAACATGAGGTGCTCCTTTACTGCAGTGATGGGGGGCCTTCTTGTATCTTAGATAGAGCCTGTACCTCCCACACAAGCAAAAACAAACACTCCTGTAAATAAGGTGGTTAAACACGGCTTGTGTTGTGGTGAATGATACTTGGGAATCATTTAAGAATACCTTACTAGATGCCCCAAAAGCCTCAATCCCACAACCGAGGAAGAAGATTGTGCTGGTTAAAAACCAAACCTAATTTAGAGGGGAAGCAAAGGCAGCTATAAAAATAAAAAAATAATATGTAACAAATAGAAGAAATGGGAAGTTGATAGTAATGAATATAAAACAGAAGTTAGGAACTTTAGAAAATTTATAAGGGAAGCAAAAGAACACAAGGAGAAATCTATTGAAAGCAGAGTTAAGGACAATAAGAAGTTTATTAAATATATTAGGAACTAAAAGAATCCATTACTAGATGGAAATGGTAGAATTAGCAACAATAATGCCAAAAAGGCAGAAGTGTTCAGTAAATATTTCTGTTTTGTATTTGGGGAAAAACAGATGATGCCGTCTCATCATATGGTGATGATAACACTCTTTCCATTCTACTAGTGTCTGTGGAGAATGTTAATCAGAAGCTTCTAAAGTTAGACATTTTAAAATCAGCAGGTCCAGAGAACTTGCATCCAAGAGTTTTAAAAGAGCTGGCTAAGGGACTCAATGGACTACTAATGGTGATTTTCAACAAGAGGTGGAGCACTGGGGAAGTTCCAGAAGACTGGAAGAAAGCTAATGTTGTGCCAGTTTTTAAAAATGTAAACAGAATGACCTGGGTAATTATAGGCCTGTCAGCCTGTCACGGATCCCTGGCAAGATGACGAAGCACCTGATACGGGACTTGATTAAAAATGAACTAAAAGAGGGTAATGTAATTACAGCAAGTCAATGGGTTCATGGAAAACAGATCCTATCAAACAAACTTGATATCTTTTTTTGATGAGATTACAAGTTTGGCTGATACAGGTAATAGTATGAATGTTATATACTGAGATTTCTGTAAGGTGTTCGACATGGTACCACACAACATTTTTATTAAAAACCTAGAAGGATATAAAATGAACATGGCAGGCGTTAAATGAATTAAAAACTGGCTAACTGACAGGTCTCAAAATGTAACTGTAAATGGGGAATCATCACTGAGCAAGTCTGTTTGCAGTGGGGTCCCGCAGGGAGCAGTTGTAGGCCCTACACTATTTAACATTTTTATCAAAGACCTGGAAGAAAATGCAAAATCATCACTGATAAGGTCTGCAGACGGCACACACATCGGGGGAGCGGTAAATAATGAAGACAGGTCACTCATTCAGAGAGATCTGAATGGTTTGGTAAACTGGGCACAAGCCAACAATTTGCTGTTTAATATGGTGAGATGTGAATGTATTCTTCTAGGATCAGAGAATGTAGGCCATACTTAAGTCCCGGGAAGCAGCGACTCTGAAAAAGAGGTGGGGGTCGTGGTGGATAATCCGCCGAACAGGAGCGTCTGATGGGACGCTGTGGCTGAAAGAGGGAATGAGATTTGTGATGCAGAAACAAAGGAATCTCAAGTAGGAGCAGAGAGGTTATTTTACCATCTCTATTTGGCCCTGGTGCGATCGGTACTGGAATCCTGTGTCCAGTTCTGGTGCCCACAATTCAAGGAGACTGTTGATAAACTGGAGGGGGGGTCACAGAGGAGCCTGAGAATATTTAAAGGATTAGAAAACTGGCCTTAGAGTGACAGACTCAATGAGCTCAATCTACTTAACTTAACAAAGAGAAGGTTAAGGGGTGACTTGATTACAACCTATAGGTACCTACATGGGGAACCAATATTTGATAATGGGCTCTTCAATCTAGCAGAGAAAGGTGTAACACAATGCAATAGCTGGAAGCTGAAGACTGGGCAAATTCAGACTGGAAATAAGGTGTAAATTTTTGACAGGGAGAGTAATTAACTACTGGAACAATTTACCAAGAGTCGGGGTGGATTCTCCATCACTGGCAATTTTCAAATCAAGATGGGAGGTTTTTCTAAAAGATCTGCTACAGGGCTTATTTTGGGGGAAGTCCTGTGGCCTGACAAGAGATCAATGTTCCCTTCTGGACTTGGAATCCATGAATCTATGAGTGCAGACAGGGACAGTTTCGCCCTACCTATGCAGACCACTGAAAACCAGCGTAGCTGGAGAGAAGTTTAAATACAGTTCCTGCACTTGGTTTAATGTCGGCGGAGCCGGAAAGACACACATTTGTAACTGCAACGCCAGGTAATGGCCCACAGCCCTCCATGCAGACATAAAACATGCTGCTCCTTACCTAGCGAGATCAGCAACTGGTAATTCTCCTCCATCACTTCTTTATGAAGCTCCTTCTGCCATCCCTCCAGGATCTCCCACTCCTCTGCTGAGAACCTGACAGCAACGTCTTCAAATGTCACCGGCACCTGAAGACAAACAAATGGCTGAGTTGATTCCGGGCCTGGGGCAGAGTACGGGAGTCCTGTAAATAAGCAGGGCTCACCATTTCTGGCCCATGCCCCTGAGCCTTATTAACTTTGCTCCCTCTGTGATTTTGATGGGGAAATGCACTCCCTACTAGATATCTCTCAGACAAGTCATTAACACGCCCATTGCACCTAGAACATTAACTAGAGCAAGCAGGCGCAAGTGGTTTCATATGGTAGCTCACCTCTCAAGCCAGAGCTCTTCTTCGGGACACCTCCCCTTCCGGCCTAACCCCTCCCATCCTCACACCAATTGTTTGCCTAAAGCCGAGGAGGAGAGGCTGGATGAGATTGAGGCAGGATGAAGACAAACTCCCCCTGTCATAACACCCTGGGGTGCTGGAACAATTTGCACAGTGGGGGTGCTGAGGGCCATTGAACCAAGCTGCAAACCCTGGATATGATGGAAACCCCTTCAAGCGAGGGGGTGCGGCAGCCCCCTCCACACCCCTAGCTCCAGCACCTGTGATAACGCCCCCTCCAAACACTCCCCAGGCCCTTCAGTAGCATGCCCACTCCGAGCCACCAGCCCCTCTCTGCCCCGAGAACAGGAGAAGCCCCGAGGGGAAGCGCTTCCCCAGCTGTCGGCAGGCAGTGCCATGTCCAGCCTGCTGCAGCATGTGGACACAGCCCCTGGAGCGGGGTGGGGTGGAACAGGGCCAGACCCAGTTAAAGGGGAAGCACTTGAAAGAACTACCCGCTGCCCGGCACCTAGCCTGAATAGCCTGGATGAGCAGCAAGGAAGGGAGAGCAGTGACGAGCCAGAATGGCTAATGGGATCCAGAGAGTTGTGTGAAAAAATATTTCTAAGCATTAACAATTCTTACCCCTTCTTATACAGTTCTGGGCATGTTCACGGACATTAGCTAACTCACTTCAGTACAGGGGAACCCCCTGAGACTGGAGGTGCCTGGGAGCAGCCCTCACTGGAGATGCCAAGGTCAGGGCAGGCTGCAAAAGGGAGAGCAGATACTCCCAAGACAGGTGGGTAACACTGAAGTCAAACCTCCCAACCAGTCACAAACTGCGCTTCTGATCCCCCACACTGGTGATCACGAAGCAAAAAAGGAATCACACAGTCCCCTTATTGCACTCCAGTCTCTGGCTCCCAATCAGCATCTAGGTCCAGTAGACTGAGAAGTTATTTTAAACTCTGCTCACATATACAAAATGTTCTTCTGACCCCAAAGGGCCAGCCGCATTGCCAGGTCAGTCTAGGTTTGGATCTTACCCTCCAGAGGTAAGAAGCAGGACTGAAGACAAGCTGGAGGAGCTGCAGCTGCCTTTTATAGTCTTTTGCCATGTGGCCTTCGTTCCAAACACAAGCTGCCCAGCACATGGCTTGAAAGCCTCAGAGTTCTGTCCATAGGCCTGTCCCTGCAAGCCTTGCTGAGTCATAAGATGTACCTGCCCTCTCTCAGTGGGTCAATTGTCTGGGGTGACACCCAGAAGCATACAACAAGTCTGAAATACAGACCTATCTATAACACATAATACAAAAGGTGATACAAACATATAAACAAATCATAATATTTTTGCAGATGCCTTACATGGCATATCTGGCTTAACTCATTGCAATTTTATAATCCTGGTAGTCACAATAACCTAAAGTGTCCCCCAGATTCCATACAGCGTCACACCCCCTGAAACACGTTCGTTAGCAGATTAACGTTTCCTGTGCCTGCTCAGACAGAGACAGCAATGAAAAGATGGTGGGGGTGGGGACGGACACAAATTTGTTAAAAGGATAAACACCCAGTTAAACCAACATGACAAAATGACAAATCATGTCAAACCAACCTGATAGCCTTCTTTGACAAGCCTTGTGGATGGGGTATATTTTGACTTCAGTAAGGCTTTTAAATGGCACTTAAAATTTAAAAGGTCCTTGAACAGTTTTTAGACCAAGAGCTGGGGGAAAGCCGACAGGTGGGGAGGAACACATGGTTCGGACAGAGACATCCCTTAGGGGAGGATCTCCTAATGGAGACTCTCTATGTCCTAGTAAGGAGGAGAGGATGGAAGATGATAAAATACAGGTAGGATCTGATGAGAAACAGTCAAATGAAAAAGAGTCCCATTCAATTACATCACGTAATGGCAGACAGTTAAAAAGTGACAAGTTTTTAAAGTGCTTATATGCCAATGCTAGAAGTCTAAATAATAAGATGGGTGAACTAGAGAGCCTCGTTTTAAATGAGGATATTGATATAACAGGCATCACAGAAACTTGGTGGAATGAGGATAGTCAATGGGACACAGTAACATCAGGGTACAAAATATATCGGAAGGACAGAACAGGTCGTGTGGGTGGCAGTGGCATTATAGGTGAAAGAAAGCGTAGAATTAAATGAAGTAAAAATCTTAAATGAACCAAAGTGTACCACAGAATCTTTGTGGATAGTAATTCCATGCTTGACTAATAAGAATACAGCAGTAGGGATCTATTACCGACCATCTGACCAGGATGGTGAGAGTGACTGTGAAATGCTCAGAGAGATTACAGAGGCTATTAACATGAAAAAAATCAGTAATAATGGGGGATTTCAATTATCCCCATATTGACTGGGTACATGTCACTTCAGGGCCAGATGCAGAGATAAAGTGTCTTGACACCTTAAACAACTGCTTCTTGGAGCGGCTAGTCCTGAAGCCCACAAGAGAAGAGGCAATTCTTGATTTAGTCCTAAGTGGAGCACAGGAGCTGGTCCAAGAGGTGAATAGAGCTGGACCTCTTGGTAATAGTGACCATAATATAATTAAATTTAACATCCCTGTGGTGGGGAAAACACCACAGCGGCCCAACACTGTAGCTTTTAATTTCAGAAAGGGGAACTACACAAAAATGAGGTTAGTGAAACAGAATTTAAAAGGTACAGCGCCAAAAGTGAAATCCCTGCAAGCTGCGTGGAAACCTTTTAAAGACACCGTAATAGAGGCTCAACTTAAATGTATACCCCAAATTAAAAATCATAGTAAGAGAACCAAAAAAGAGCCACCGTGGCTAAACAACAAAGTAAGAGAAGCAGTGAGAGGCAAAAAAGTGAGAGGCAAAAAAGGCATCCTTTAAAAAGTGGAAGTTAAATCCTAGAGAGGAAAACAGAAAGAAACATAAACTCTGGCAAATGAGGTGTAAAAATATAATTAGGAAAGCCAAAAAAGAATTTGAAGAACAGCTAGCCAAAGACTCAAAATTAATAGCAAAAATTTTTTAAAGTACATCAGAAGCAGGAAGCCTGCTAAACCATGAGTGGGGCCACTGGCCAATCGAGATGCTAAAGGAGCACTCAAGGACAATAAGGCCATTGCGGAGAAACTAAATGAATTATTTGCATCGGTCTTCATGGCTGAGGATGTGAGGGAGATTCCCAAACCTGAGCCATTCTCTTTAGGTGACACATCTGAGGAACTGTCCCAGATTGAGGTGTCATCAGAGGAGGTTCTGGAACAAATTGATAAACTCAACAGTAAAAAGTCACCAGGACCAGATGGGATTCACCCGAAAGTACTGAAAGAACTCAAATGTGAAATTCCAGGACTACTAACTGTCGCCTGTAAACGATCACTTTTAAATCAGCTTCTGGACCAAATGACTGGGGGATAGCTAATGTGACACCAATTTTTTAAAAAGGCTCCAGACGTGACCGCAGCAATTACAGGCCGGTAAGCCTGACTTCTGTACCAGGCAAATTGGTTGAAACTATAGTAAAGAACAAAACTGTCAGACACGCAGATGAACAGAATTTGTTGGGGAAGAGTCAACATGGTTTTTCTATAGGGAAATCATGCCTCACCAGTCTACTAGAATTCTTTGAGGGGGTCAACAAGCATGTGGACAAGGGGGATCCAGTGGATATAGTGTATTTAGATTTTCAGAAAGCCTTTGATAAGGTCCCTCACCAAAGGCTCTTAAGCAAAGTAAGCAGTCATGGGATAAGAGGCAAGGTCCTCTCATGGATTGGTAACTGGTTAAAAGATAGCAAAAAAGGATAGGAATAAATGGTCAGTTTTCAGAATGGAGAGAGGTAAATAGTGGTGTCCCCCAGGGGTCTGTACTGGTCCCAGTCCTGTTCAACATATTCATAAATGATCTGGAAAAAGGGGTAAACAGTGAGATGGCAAAATTTGCAGATGATACAAAACTACTCAAGATAGTTAAGTCCCAGGTAGACTGCGAAGAGCTACAAAACGATCTCTCAAAACTGGGTGACTAGGCAACCAAATGACAGAAGAAATTCAATGTTGATAAATGCAAAGTAATGCACATTGGAAAACATAATCCCAGCTCTACATATAAAACGATGGGCTCTAAATTAGCTGTTACCACTCAAGAGAGAAATCTTGGAGTCACTGTGGATAGTTCTCGGAAAACATCCACTCAATGTGCAGTGGGAGTCAAAAAAGCGAACAGACTGTTGGGAATCATTAAGAAAGGAATAATAAGAGAGAGATAATAAGACAGAAAATATCATATTGCCTCTATATAAATCCATGGTAGGCCCACATCTGGAATACTGCGTGCAGATGTGGTTGCCCCATCTCAAAAAAGATATATTGGAATTGGAAAATGTTCAGAAAAGGTCAACAAAAATGATGAAGGGCAAGGAACGGCTGCCATATGAGGAGAGATTAATAAGACTGGGACTTTTCAGCTTGGAAAATTGACAACTAAGGGGGGTTATGACAGAGGTCTATACAATCATGACTGGTGTGGAGAAAGTAGATAAGGAAGCGTTATATACTCCTTCTCATAACACAAGAACTAGGGGTCACCAAACGAAATTAATAGGCAGCAGGTTTAAAACAAACAAAAGGAAGTATTTTTTCACACAATCCACAGTCAACCTGTGGAACTCATTGCCAGAGGCTATTGTGAAGGCCAGGATTATAACAGGTTTCAAAAAAGAACTAGATAAGTTCATGGAGGATAGGTCCATCAATGGCTATTAGCCAGGCTGGGCAGGGACGGTGTCCCTAGCCTCTGTTTGCCAGAAGCTGGGAATGGGCGACAGGGGATGGATCACTTGATGATTCCCTGTTCTGTTCATTCCCTCTGGGGAACCTGGCATTGGCCACTGTTGGAAGATGGGCTAGATGGCTGTTCTTATGTTTTGATATTGTCTCGCCTGACCTTCTCATAAACAAACTAGGGAAATGCAACCTAGATGGAGCTACTATAACGTGGGTGCAAAACTGGTTGGAAAACGTTCCCAGCGAATAGTTATCAGTGGTTCACAGTCATGCTGGAAGGGCATAACGAGTGGGGTCCCGCAGGGATCAGTTCTGGGTCGACTTCTGTTCAATATCTTCATCAGTGATTTAGATCATGGCATAGAGAGTACACTTATAAAGTTTGCGGACGATACCAAGCTGGGAGGGGTTGCACATGCTTTGGAGGACAGGATTAAAATTCAAAATGATCTGGACTAACTGGAGAAATGGTCTGAAGTAAATAGGATGACATTCAATAAGGACAAATGCAAAGTACTCCATTTAGAAAGGAACAATCAGGTGCACACATACACAGTGGGGAATGACAGCCTAGGAAGGAGTCCTGCGGAAAGGGATCTGGGGGTCACAGTGGATCACAAGCTAAAGATGAGTCAACAGTGTAACACTGTTGCAAAAAAAGCAAACCTCATTCTGGGCTGTATTAGCAGGAGTGTTACAAGCAAAAAGCAAGGGAAGACCTCCGATGAGGAGAAAGAGAACAACTGCACAAAGTGTGCATCGTTCAGATGTTTACAGAAACGTCTGTTTTTTTTGTTAAGAGAACTATTCTGGTTTCCTTGGAATAACACGGCTGGAATACAAATGAGTAATTGAGAAGTTTAATTTTAGTGTACATTTGAGTGAAGAAAAAAACCTGTTAATAACTGTGTATCTAAAGATAAGTTTGAATGCTTGTTCCTGGAAAAAAAAGCTGAAGTGTAAAGGAAGCTATTCTTGTTTATATCCCATGTTACAATAATCAAGTTTTAAAATTCTGGAAAATAACTCTCTTTATTTGTGTCCACATTTAAAATAGAGATAGCAAAATGATAGCAAATTGTGACAGGAGTGACCTAATCCGTCACAACCAGCTACCCTTGGACCAGAGGATGGGAAAGGTGAGCGGTAGCAAAGCGTGACAGGAGTACCCCATAGATCACAATTTGCTATTCCCGGACCAGGTGACAGGGCAACAAAAAGGAACATCCTTACCCGTCAGTAACTGGTACTGGTAGCAAAATCTGTCAGAAGCAGCTTTTGACATTACACCCCCCACAACGCTCCGATAGCAGAGTGAAGACCCCAGACAGGTCATGTGGATCTGAACTCACTGACAGCAGAGCACACTGAAAAATCTCCGTTCAAAGAATGAGCTGAGTGCTGCTGAAAGCCCCTGGTGTCTCCTTGCCAAGGGAAACAGGAGCCTTTGCTCGTGCTCAGAGAGTCCTATGGGATCCTGGGGTGAAAGGTGCAATGTAAGTGGTGTGGAGCATGGTGATGGTATTAACTGGAGTGGGGCTGTTAAAAGAGGCACCCCCCCCCCAATCTCACATCTTTCCACTCCCGCGATCGCTGCTGCATCAGAGCCGTACGCCAGCTCGAAGGGACCCGAGTCTGATCCTGTCCGCACTGCTGTTACACCAGAGGAACTCCACTGATTTCGGTGTCCACACCAGAATGAGCGAGATCAGAATCAGGCTCAAGATATGGAATCCAGGGCAGAACGGTCCCCCAAAAGAGGAGGAACGTGGTATAGTATTTCCCCTTCCCTCAGATCCCACCCCCTTCCTCCCATGGACTTCATCGGGGGGCACAGCCCCCAGCACAGGCCTGGGCCCTTACATGGCATGTTATAAAACCACAGTCTAGGGGCAGACAGCAATACAAGAGTCTGAGATGGGGTGAATATCCCCCATGGAGGGCAGGGGCTGGGATCTGCCAGGCCTAGAGCACCCTGGGAATCAGACATTTGTAAAACAGAGTTTGCTTTTCAGAGATGCCCGACCCTGTTGGAGTGCCAGGCTGGAATCTGGCAGCAGAGAGGACGAGGGGAGGTGAGCGAACGGGTCAGTGCCCCGGGGAACGGAGACAGACGCAGTGACTGGGCCAGTTACCTTTGGTTAGCTTCTGACATCTCCACCACCACCTGACTGAGCACGGATAATGGCTGCTATCCCGCTGCACTGGGATGATTCACGCCGGCAGGTCCTGGAATGCTGGCTTGATTAGCAAACGAGATCGGTTATTGACAGAAATAACGACAGCACGAAGCCACGCGGCATGGGTCTGGATGGCACTGGCCTCTCTTGCAGGACGGCTCCCAGGAAGTCTCGGGGCTTGCGTTCCGTTACCATTCCTGATGGATTTTGAAAGCTGTCAGTCCTGGCTTGTAGTCAGAGCTAAGCTGCGATTCCTGTACTGCGTGCTCTGACAAGGCCTGGGGCCAAACCGCTCAGGCCCCGCAGTGCTGGGGAAGCCCCTCTTTGCCTGAGATTTTAGCTGGGGGGATCAGAGATGAGTATGCCTCCTGGTTAGCTCCTGGAAGCCAGCACTTAACTGGAACATGATTTCCTTGCTGCCCTGTTACTCAGCCAGGTTCATTTTAAATCAGCACAAATCAATCAGGGGAAACTTCTCCCAGAGAACTGCCTCTAGGCAATGTCAGGCCAATGACTCCTCTCTTCTCTGCCTTGCGGGATGGTTCAGTCCCGCATTTTAAACCCAAGTTTGCCTCGGTTTCACGCTGATCTTGCTTCCCCTAGAGGAAGTTACTGACGTCAGACACTGACATTGAAAGGAGGATGTCATTCATGTTCAAGAATTCACTTCCCCCTTTTTGAAGGCAACGGTTTTGTGCCCTTTGTTCTGAATCTGGGCCCACTCTGTCCCATGCCTGGGCCCCTGCAGGACAAGAACTGCACTGGCCGCTCAAGGCTACCCAGAGATCCCTGGGGTAGGAGCCCTGCTAAAGGACAGCAGCGTTTGACCTCTGGAAACCCTGTGTCAAGATCAGGACGGAATGGTACAAGCGAATGTGACAGGCCTCCATGCCCCGTTAGCAGAACAAGAGGGTGGGGATAGGGGGTGTGCGGGGTGAAGGTAGGTGTGGGGAGAGGGTGTGTGTGGGGAGGAGGAGAGGGTGCGTGGGAGGGGGAAGGGGAATGTGTGAGTGTTTTAAATAACTGGGGACCCACTTGTGATCTGAAAACAAGTTCTCAAAACCCCCCAAATTAGACACTTCTACCCCAGGCTCAGACCTGAAGCCTCTGCCCGTTGCTGGAACCAAACTGTTTGCTCAGATATTCCAGAAAGGTTTGCTGTCAGCTCTTCCACTGATGGGAGCTGGACTATACGTGCTGGGGTACAAAGGCTGTTCTGCTCGTATTTCCATCCCGAGGCAGAGGAGGAAACACGGCCAGTCTCATGAGAAAGCTTCTTCTCATGCTACTTGGGAGAGGTGCATGTGTAGGAAAACCATCCAGACCGTTGGGTGCTGATCCAAGCTGGCCGCAAGACCCACTACCCAGGTGGGTACTGTCAGGAACAATCCCTTCCACAAGGAAGCTGCCACCACAGTCAAACTCCGCAGCACATTTCAAACAAAACGTTTCAATGCTAGAGATGGGTCCAAGCCACCAAGTTCTGATCCAGAGCTGGAGTCTTCCAGCCTTCGGCCAACAGGGCGATTTGGTTTTGCAGACAGAAAGTCTGCAAGGCATGTGTCTCCTGTGTCAGGTGATGGGCACTCTCACTGCAGTACATAGACCGATGTAAGTTGCCCCCAGCAGACCCTGACAAGGCCAATGTTCCCAGAAGTGGCTAGCGAGTTTGGGTGCCCAACCTGAGAGGTCTTAAAAGGAGCCTGATTTCCAGAAAGTGCTGAGCACCTGCCCTCGGAAAATTAGGGCCCTTTGAGATTTCTCACCCTGGGCACTGAGAAACTTGGGCATCCAACATCACCGATACCCACAGTTCCTACGGTTACCAGCAGGGCGCTGAGTGTCCCCCTAGAGCGGCAGGGAGCCGTTTGTAGGGCAGGAATCCACGTTGTGCTCCGCAGCCTGCGTCGTCCTTTCCTTGCCCGGGTGCAGTAGCAATAATTATCCTTTGCCTCGACTGCGAACGGTTTCTGACCCAGGCGTGCTCGCGCGTACGTGCCCCGTCAGACGCCGGATCGAAGGAATCCCTGGTGCTGCTCTCCCCCCCCCGCTGCCTGTTGACATTTCACTCTTCCGTTAAGGCTCCTTCAGGGATGACATGACGCTGACGTGACATAATTAAGTCCGACACCGTGATATTTTCAAAAGAAGTAACTTTGTCAAACCTTTAATGCTGTGTGCTCCTTGGCTCGGCTTCCTGTGGAATGTGTGATAATCGTTCATGGGTCTTTAACACCCTGGCTGCTCGGGGTCCATCAATCATGCAGAGATTAGCCGAGGACATTTGCATGTTAGGGCACAGGAAGAGAAAACCACCTGGCCCTTTCATCTGAGGATCTCAAAGCATGGTAGAAGGATGGATCAACTACACTTCACAACCCTCTGCCCCAAGGAAGGAGGCAAGTCTCATTATAAACCATCACCACAGGGTGAAAGACACCCAGTGCTGGGGTCAGCACAAAGGCCTGTGCACCCCTTAGACTCTCAAAACATGATTCAAGCAGGACTTCAGGCCACGTCCACACTAGGCAGAGCGTTGTCTTTTGAACTTGTGTTAACTAGCACACATTAAAATCCTAGCGTAGGCAAGGCAAGGGATCATGTTAATAAGTTAGCTGGTCAAGATAAACCCTTAGTGCAGAGTCTACGGGGAAGAACAAACATTTGTGATCTGGAACAAATATGAAGGGAGTGTCCCAACTAGCCTGTACGAAGGTGTTTAATCACCTCGAGTTAACTGGCAATCAACTAGCTGGAGGCAAAAGACTCTAGCAAAGACGAGCCCCTAACTTACAGCAGCCGCCCTGGTGCTACCCCCATGGACTGCACCTCAGCCCCCAACCCCACAGCAGAGAGCACTACCTGGGAGTGCCCTGCCAGCCCCCCACCCCCGCTGACACACCTCCCTATGCTGGGCCCTGTATCTATTTAGCCCAGGGGCAAACGAATACACAAGGCGGTGGGGCGGGGAGGGAATAATCAGGCCCACATGCGTTTATGTCAACGTGCAGACTCCCTGCTCTGCACACACTTCCCTGCGTGTGCGTGTCCGGGCTGTGGGGGACTCTGTTTCAGGGACAGCCATGGGTGAGTCATGACACGTTTTAATGCAATGCTGGATTCCCCTTTGACCTTCCCCTTTTGCCCATTGGCCTCATGTCCTCCCCGGGGCTGGGGAGCCTCCGAAGGAACACTTCACCCCGCAGTATCTCGTGAAACACAACCTGCCGGGCCCTATTATGGTGCTTTGATGCCCCAGCCTTGCTGACGTGACACTGACAACAAGCTGCCGGGCAGAAGGCTCGAGTTTGACGGCAGGGCTGCTCTTCCCAAAGACCAGTGGACATCACGTCACCGAACTGGGCAACTGCACTGACCCGGCTCAGGATGCCCTCTGCTGGGCTGAGAGCCCGCTCTGCCGCTGGTCAGCGAGGGCCAGATTCGGATACCCTCGCTCAGGCCGAACGGTGCCTGATTTCACCGGGGCTGGCGGAGCTCACACCCCTTCCCAAGTCCCACAGCACCAGTGCAGCAGCTGCTCGCTGACCTCAGTACTGAGAGAGGCCGGGGGCTGCCGGGACTCAGAGGCCAAAGTGGCCTCTCCGCCCTGGGCTGGGCAGAGGCGGGGTGGGGTGCGTGCGTGGGGACGACGGCCCTGTCGCTGTCCATATTGTATCCCGCACAGGGACAAACTGAGGGCTTCTCTCTCCATGGGCTGGCACCGCCACCAGCCCTCAATTCTCCCAACTGTGTGACTCCATTTCAGGGACACCGACCGGCCCGTACATGAACAAACATCGTGGGCTCCTCCTATAATATCTGCTCTGGTGAGATCTGCTCCAGGGCCCCTTCCCTGCTGGCATCCATGCCCTGACTGACACCACCTGCGATCTAGCACGTCCACCACTGCACCCCAGCTGGGCAGGGCATGGAACGGCGGTGGTCGCATTTCTTCAGGTACTGGACGTGGGCCCCCTCCCCCTGCCAGAGACTCCCCCATGGCTGAACCCCTCCTCAAATCTAAAAAGCCTCTGAACACACTAGCTTTGTTTGCAGTTTCATTCTCTGCTGCCCCTGACTAGGATCCTTCCCTGAACCCCCTTTTTTAAAAAAATGGTCCCACGTCATTGGGCTCTTGACCTGCTGTTTGCTGCTGTTTTTAGCTGCGTTGTGTTTAGTCATCCAGCAATAAAAGGCTTGAAAGAGAACTAAGAAAAAGTTGTCCCCAGGAAATTAATATTGTGTTACGTGGTTGTAAAGTGTGTTTCATTTCTCCCTCTAGTGGCTAGACTATATTGAGGATAACAGCTTACTACTGCTACCAACTATTGAAGCTCTTGCTCCTTTAGTTCACCACAGTGAGGATTACTGTAATTCTTGTTTGTATTTAGGGTAGTGCCTAGAGGCTCCGACCGAGATCATTGCGGTAGGTGCTGTACAAACACACAGTGAAAGCCAGGCCCTGCCCTGCCCTGAAGATCTCACAATCTAATCAGACAAGACAGTCAAAGGGTGGGAGCAGAAACAGAGATGAAGAGACTTGCCCAAGGTCAATCATGCAGCAGGTTAGTGATACAGTAGAACAGAACCCGGGTCCTTTGAATAGCAGCCAGGGCCCCACGCACTAGACTACATTACCTCCCCTGACTGAGCCCCATGGCACCGTGGGGTTTGGCTTTTGCGACTGAAAGAAAGAGCAAGAATCTCGGCATATTTTCTCCCTTTTTTACGACCCCTTTTCAGGAGCTGTGGAGGGTCTCTCGCCAAGCCCCGGGCACAGCACAAATCCATACAAAGATTCGCGCTCCTGCCCGAACTGAACAAAGCCGCGCTGGCTGGTTTGGGGGCTCGTGGAAAAGCAAGAACTTTGGGAATGCACTTGGAGTTCTTTGCGACAGGCAAAGCACTCCCCGAATGGCAGCCGTGGGGAAGGCTGCCCCGTGAGAGGCGTTTTCGCTGTGGGAAGGCAGGCGGTCTGCCCGGTGAGAAGTCAGGCTAGCCATCCATCAGCCTAACGGACAGCATTTCCCTGCACAAACCTGAGACTGCTGACTGCAGGCTGGTGAAAACAGCAACATCTCCGCGCCAGACAAGCTCCCGGGATATCTGGGTCCCAAGCACGCAGTGACCCTGGGTCATGTCACACAGCACTTTCCGGCAGGCCCACGGCTCGGTGAGGGCAGCCCAAGGAGGAGCTAACTCTGGGCTGTGCCAGGCAGCACCACACACGTCCCCAGGGTGCTCTCCAGTGAGAGGCCACCCCTGGCATGTGCCAAGTAACTCTGATCGGTGTCACCCGCTGGGCATTTTCTGAACCCCAGGCGGGGGCGGGGGGGAGACCAAATCTACACGGGGTTGTTCTTTGGAAAACCCCCTTTCAGGGATCCCGGTGCCACCCAGCACAGTTCCCAGCACTGGGACGCGCAACCCCCTCTTTTTAACCCCCCCGCCCCCCTACCCCGGGAAGTGTCCGGGTCTCCTCGCCCTTCAAACCTCCCTGCTCCCCGCTCGGGACCCGGGCGACCAGCCTGGGCGGGAACAAGGCAGCTAACCGGACCCCGTTTATCACTCCAGGGACCCGCGCCCCAAGTTCTGACCCACACGCCCCAGCGCCAGCCGGGGGCCTCTTCTGGAGACGGGGGCTGCCCCCAAAGCAGGCGGGTGCCTGATTCCTGCCCGCCAAACGCAGCCCAGCCCCGGCCAGCCCAGCTCCCCCCGGCCAAGGGGCCGAGCAGCGCCGCTCCCACCCGCGCCCCCTCCTCACCTGGGCAGCGGCGACCCCGCCGGACATCTCGCCGCCCGCCTCCCCCGGAGCCCGGGCGGCCGGGGCTGCCGCTGCCCGGCTGGGCTGGGGCGGGGAGGCTCGGTCCCTGCCGGAGCGGCTCTTCCCCCGGGCGCTGGGGGCAGCCAGGGCAGGACGGAGCCAGGGGCGTGGGGCGCCCACGCAGGAAGGGGGAAGCTCCGTGGGCAGAGCAGGTCCCTTGTCGTCGCCTCGCTCCGTGCGCGGCAGCAAAGCATCACTGGGAACGGTCCTGCCCCCTTCCCGGCCAGCCTTTCCGGGGGGGACTACACCTCCCAGCAGCCTCCCCGCGCCCCTTGGGGGGCTCCGGCTCCGCCCGCAGCCGGCCGGGGGAGTCCCCTGCGAGCCCCGCGTCCCCGCCCGCAGCGCCGGGCCAGGCACAGCGCGACCGGCTGCAGCCTTGGAGCTGGCGGGGGACTGGTCCTGCGCTGAGCAGGGGGTGGGCTGGATACCCCCCGGGGTCCTTCCAGCCCTGATCTTCTCTGAGTCTGTGGGTCTAGGAGAGGAAACCAATCCGCTCACTGCCCCTGGGCTCAGATGCCCTGGGGGTGCCCGGCTCCGGCTCCCCCCGGCTCGGGCCGCAGGGCTCCGGGTCTCTTCCGCAGCAGTCGGTGGCGTCACTGACCCTGAGGCCGGAGTGGTACAGGCCACTTGCTGTCACTCTCTCGGGCTGTTTTTTAAAAGCAAGAGGGTGTGTGGCTCTAAAGGATCTGCTCCGGGGATGATCTGGGGATGTGCCAGGCCTGTGTGATGCAGGAGGTCGGACTAGATGATCAGGTGGGTCCCTTCTGGCCTTGGGATCTGTACATTTTCTGCCCGGTAGCCTGGGAGCTGTCTCGCACACCTCCAGCCTGGCGGGGACATGCCATCTCTCATGCAGACCTATTGATTCCTTTCCTCCCCCAGGCACTGATGCCAGTGGCTCTGCTGGGCCTGTCAATAAACATTATAAGGAATCAAGCAGCCACGGCCGGTCCAGAGACACCCACTCGCTACAGCAGCTGAGGGGTGTCCGTGTACACATCCTCCCCAGGGGACAGCCCACTGCTCGTGGACACCTCTGTAAACACCACTGGGTGAGCCGGAAGGAAGGAGGCAGGGCGTGAAAAACGCTTTTAGCCCATAAAATCCCACCTAAAACGTAAAAAGGGTGGTTAAAATATTATGCATGACCACGTACACCAAGAAAGGGATAATCACATCCCAAGCAGTCATTACACATGAGTCACCAAGGCATCAGCATCACCAAGGTCACCCAAACTGCTGTGAACACACCAGACCATAGACTCATAGATCAACCGTACGGTGTAGAGAGGAAGGAGGAAAAGGGAAACAAGTGGGGTTGGGGGCTGGAAAGAGGAGACTGCAACTCATCAAGTCTGCAGTGGGTGGAAATGTTTCCAAGGGAACAGATTTCTGTCGGAAAACGCAGCTTTGACAAAAATTGAAGCATTCCAGGGGAGCGTAGCAATTTGAGAAATTATCAACATGATTCCAGTCATTTCGAGAATGTAAAAATATTTGGTTTGGGCTTTACAGTGTTTACTTACATTGTCACTTTTAATGGAAAAGTCAAAAAGTTTCAGGGTTATGACAACGTGGCCTGGCATGATATTAACATGGTAGAAGAACATAAAACAAATATATAACAGTCCAAATAAAGCCAAAACATTTCGGTGGCCCCCAAATGAAATGAAATTTCTTCCCTCCAACCTCAGGAAGCTACTCCCAGGACTGGGAGTGAGGAGGGGGAATTGTGGGAACTCTGCACTTCCTTGCCAGCCTCTTGCAGGGCAGGGTCCTGTGTCCAGGCTGGGGGTGGGTCTCAGCCCCCGGGGGCAGGAGTGGAAGCTGACATAATCCCACTTGGGTTTTCCAGACCCTGGGGGCAGCTCCAATTTGTGCAGAGCCATTTGCTGCTGGTTCAGGGAGCAGGGAATGGGGCTGCAGGGACTGGCCCTTGGAATCTAGGAATCGTCTGCTGAGCCCACTCCTGCAGCCACAGACGCTCGTGCTGCTGAGATGGCAGCTGTGCGTGTCCCTCCGAAATAAGTTAGGGCCAGCAGGGAGATTTTATTTGTACCTGTGACAGATGCGCAGAGGAGGGAGACCCTGGGCATGTGCAGCAAGTGGGTTTGTTTACACCAGCGGAAACTGATTTAAGCAGCAAGTGCACTGAGAGACCTGAGCAAACTGGGACACGGCTGTTTTAAAGTCACTCCCTGTCCAGCAGCCCGAGAGGAGAAGGCCCCCAACTGCCAAGGAGGCTGTTGTGTGATCCTAGAGCCAGAAAACACCTGAACTGGTTGAAGTAACCTGGCTCCGAAGCTGTGCAGCTCAGCTGATGGGAGATGTACATTTTAGCCTGATGTGGTTCAGACTCTCGGTTATGGAATTCTGGAAGGAGGCAGATAGTTAAAGGTCTGTTGCCGTCAGGAATTTGGCCTCATAAGAATAAAGATCCTGCCCTCGGCAGCACTGGGCCAACTGTAGCATTGTGAGTCCTTGTGCTGTTTCTCTCTGTACCTGACTTTGCCAGATGACAACATGGTTCCACTGTGACAATCAGGGTCCAGATACCCCAGGGAGAACAGGGGGGACTCAGCCCCAAAGAGTACGCCCTTGAATCAACTGGTGATATGCAATATTTTTGTACATAAAAGTGTATGAAGTAAGGTATCATAAAAAAACACGTGCCACGTTGGTCATGAATATCATCGCGTGATGTAGGTACGGATGGTGTGTGGAATTCTGTATGTGTGCGCTGGAAATATGTGCCTAAAGCATGTTTGGGAGCAGGCTTGATAAACAAGTTTGGCTTAGACAAAGGAATGTGGGTCCATCTGTCTCAGTCAAGCTTCGTAAGCCAAATGACAAGGAAAGTACATTTACATGTAAGATAAACAAAGCAATTACGCTAACAAGCGACAGCTCAGTGAGCGAACCCCTCAGCCTGCCCTGGACAGAGACTGCACCCCAGCAAGTCTCCATGGCTATGATGGCAAAAACAATGGACTTTGGTGAACCACGTGGGGAGCAAACAGACATTCTCCTTACCCGTCACTTAGGGGACATAGGAACAGCATCCGAGTCAGAGCCTGTGAACAGTGGGTCCTCTTGGTCTGAAGGGCAGGAGCTGCTGCGAACTTGCTGCAAGTGAGAAACTGTTTTAGGTGAAGATATAATTTGTTAGAATTGAGTTTTAGTCACGGGAAAATGTGTTTTGCTTTGTTTTTTTGTTACCAGCCCTGTCTCTTTTCCTGTCCCTTACCTCTCTTTTCTTTGTTAGAAAGCTTTCTTGGTTTTACTATACAGCAGCCGTCACAGTGCTGCGTACTGAAGCGAAGTCTGCGGCTCACCTAGCTGGCTGCTGTGCGCTCTGTCTCGCTGGAGGGAGCAAACTTAATAATTTCTGTGAGTGCCGCAGTGGGAGGGGACGGACGCTGCAGAGAGATGCCTCTGGGGAGCTCAGGAACTGGGGCGCACATAGGAGGTGAGTTATATGAGCCCGTGGTTCCCGTGCTCCACCAATATTCAGAAACGTGGGCCCGGCTCCAACAATGTTTGCGCTTATATTTTCAGAGCCGTCCCATCCATAGGGCTGGGGTGGGATCTTGGGGGAAGGGGTGGAATGGGGGTGGGGCAGGGGTGGGAAGAGGCAGGGTGGGGGCGGAGCAGGGGTGGGAAGAGGGGGACCAGGGCGGGCTGGAGCCGGGTCACACGCTGCTGCCAGTGCCAGGCCCCCCACTAACCCCCCAGGCTTCCCAGAACCCCGTGTTCCCCTGAAGCACGGGGCCCCCCAAAGTATAAGGCCCAGGGTGGTTGCCCCAGTCCATCCTATGGATGGGATGGCTCTGCTTGGATCCGTTCTAGACACCACCAAAAATTATACAAACCTGGCGCCCATGGGTGCACTGACTGTTACCTGTGAGCCTTGCAGAGTCTGGAGGAGTTTGCTGGTGA
Organism: Chelonia mydas; assembly: GCF_015237465.2. Classification (NCBI taxonomy): domain Eukaryota; kingdom Metazoa; phylum Chordata; order Testudines; family Cheloniidae; genus Chelonia; species Chelonia mydas. Next base: position 260,072,307 of record NC_057850.1, read on the forward strand.
CGCTGACATACACGGTCTAATCTCCAGCAAAGCTCACTCCTGCTGAGGCAGAGGGGTGACGTGGTGGCTTGCAGCTCTGGGTGTCATGAGCACCACATCCGCTCACTGTTTCCGTCCTTGCATGCAGGCGTGGGAACGGGACATGGAATCATGGCGTCTGGCGCCTTTACAGCCCCCCCCCGAAACAAACACCTGAAAGAGAAATTCCTCATCACACTGCAGAGAGCTTTCTCCACCCCCTGGGTCCGAGGCCACAAATGCTTCACTCCTGCTGGGAGAACAAAGGCTGGCATGGAAAGCCACGTCCACCCCTTGGGGTCTTCCCCAGTGTCTATCTTTACACGGGGCAGGGCTGGAACCCAGAGCCCCATGCGATGGTCACATGACAGCCCTGGCGCTCATGGGGCAGGAACAGGCAGGGTGTACCCCACACAGAGTATCAAACCTGAGACGTGAGAGACTTGGGATATGGTTACCCTGCAATCAGGGAGTGTGATTGCAGCAGGTGTAGACAGACCCCGGCTAGCTTTGAGCTAGGTAGCTCTGTAACAGCAGCGAAGGGATGCCACTTAAGTATGTATCGGGGTCCTGGTGGGTGGAGGTAGCTTATGCAGCCACCTTATGCACGCCCCAACTTCGCTTCTACTGTTATGCTGATCTACCTAGATCAAAGCTAGCTCGATATGTCTACAAATGCTGCAATCACACCTCCTGATTGCAGTGCAGACATGCCCTGGCATAAGGCTCTGATTCTCCAGGCAAGGGAAATGCGGTAGATCGGACTTAAGTAAAGTATTTGACAATGTAGCACATGGAAAATTATTCGTGAAGTTGGAGACTGGTAGAATCATAGAACCATAGAATATCAGGGTTGGAAGGGACCTCAGGAGGTCATCTAGTCCAACCCCCTGCTCAAAGCAGGACCAATCCCCAATTAAATCATCCCAGCCAGGGCTTTGTCAAGCCTGACCTTAAAAACTTCTAAGGAAGGAGATTCTACCACCTCCCTAGGTAACACATTCCAGTGTTTCACCACCTTCTTGGTGAAAAAGTTTTTCCTAATATCCAACCTAAACCTCCCCCACTGCAACTTGAGACCATTACTCCTTGTCCTGTCCTCTTCTACCACTGAGAATAGTCTAGAACCATCCTCTCTGGAACCACCTCTCAGGTAGTTAAAAGCAGCTATCAAATCCCCCCTCATTCTTCTCTTCTGCAGACTAAACAATCCCAGTTCCCTCAGCCTCTCCTCATAAGTCATGTGTTCCAGACCCCTAATCATTTTTGTTGCCCTTCGCTGGACTCTCTCCAATTTATCCACATCCTTCTTGTAGTGTGGGGCCCAAAAGTGGACACAGTACTCCAGATGAGGCCTCACCAATGTCGAATAGAGGGGAACGATCACGTCCCTCGATCTGCTCGCTATGCCCCTACTTATACATCCCAAAATGCCATTGGCCTTCTTGGCAACAAGGGCACACTGCTGACTCATATCCAGCTTCTCGTCCACTGTCACCCCTAGGTCCTTTTCTGCAGAACTGCTGCCTAGCTTTGCTAAAGTCAAGAAACAATACATCCACTGCTTTCCCTTCATCCACAGAACCAGTAATCTCATCATAGAAGGCGATTAGATTAGTCAGGCATGACCTTCCCTTGGTGAATCCATGCTGACTGTTCCTGATCACTTTCGTCTCATGTAAGTGCTTCAGGACTGATTCTTTGAGGACCTGCTCCATGATTTTTCTGGGGACTGAGGTGAGGTTGACTGGCCTGTAGTTCCCAGGATCCTCCTTCTTCCCTTTTTTAAAGATGGGCACTACATTAGCCTTTTTCCAGTCATCTGGGACTTCCCCCGTTCGCCACGAGTTTTCAAAGATAATGGCCAATGGCTCTGCAATCACAGCCGCCAATTCCTTTAGCACTCTCGGATGCAACTCGTCCGGCCCCATGGACTTGTGCACGTCCAGCTTTTCTAAATAGTCCCGAACCACTTCTTTCTCCATTGAGGGCTGGCTGGTACAAGGATTGTAAGGCGGGAAAGGAACTGTTCAGAGAGGAGACCATGGGTTGTGTTGAACGGGGAGCTATTGGGCTGAAGGGAGGTTACTGGCGGAGTTCCTCAAAGATGGGGCTTGGGCCCTGTGACGCGGTGCCCCTGGCCTGTGCAGCTCCCTTCAGGAGCCCCTGGGGCCCTACTACACCCCGCCCCAGGAAGCAGCGAAGTGACTGGACAGGAGCAGCAAAGGTGGGTCCCCCAGGCCTGCCTGAGCAGCCAAGAGGCTCAGATCAAAGGCGCCGCAGGCCCTGGCAGGTCTGGCTGGGAGCAGAGGAATGAACATGGGTGGAGCCGGACAATCAGACCGAAGGTATGGCTGGCTGAATGTACATAGCCGGGATTGCAGAGGGAGAAGGACCTGAGGACGCTGGCCCTGAGGTAGGGCTGGAGATAAAAGAGCCCCATAGGAAGAGGCCCAAAGAGACAGCAGCAGAGGATTGAAGTTGAGCAGTAGGGCTGCTGTGTGCTGGGGGGAACCTGGAGTAGTGGGCGAGCCTGGGTTCCCTACTGGTCACGGGTAAAGTGGTGTAAACCGCAAGAAGAGGACAAGGCTTAGTTGGGAGGCTCCAAACCCAGCTATGCCCCTTGTACTCTCTGCAGTCACAGGAGAGATGCCCACCCATTCATCACAGAGAGTCCCTGCTCAGTGCTTTGGAGGGAAAGGGTCTTACACTAGTGATCCTTAGTTATCTAGTTATCGCAGGTCTTAAAACTAGCACCGTGCTCCCAGCCTGGTTTTCCTCAGCTCCCACAGTTCCAATAGTACGCAAATCGCTTTTGTGCCTCCAGAGCGGCTGCGTGTTTTGGCTATTTAACTAAGACATTCTACTTCCCAAGTGTGCCTCGGGTGTTTGAGTTAAATATGGGTTAATGAAAATAAACATTGACGCGTTTCAAATAACCACTCCCCCACACTGATGTCATAACCCTACCACTCCTCCAGTTACCCACAGGGTCCCGCAAGAAAAAACGGGTCACTTTCATGCCTTCTCTAGCAGAAAGAAATAGGAAAAGGCCCAAACCCACAGTGCCTGCCTTTGCAGCAGCTGAGACTAGCTGGAGCCCAGCCATGCACTGGCTGTGCCTGCAGTTCCCCACCCCGCCCCTGATGTGCCTAGATTACACACCATTATGCCTGCTGTTTGCCGCCCAGGGAATCCCCTATGCCAGGATCCCTCCCCCACCCCCGTGGCTGGATCCACCCACTTTATCACCCTTTTACGCTGCCAGAGCAGCATAAATGGGCAGTAGGACCAGAGAGGCTTGGGGCTCGTGTGTGACATGCCCGGCTCTAGGGACAGTTGAGACGTTAGTGTGTCTGAGGGCAGGCAGCTCCTGTTGGCCTGCGTGACCCAGCATCCTTATCCACAGCTTAGGTGCGTCAGAGTGAAACTCAGCCTGGAAGGGGTGTTAGCAGCAGTGGGGAGAGGGAGATGTGGGGAGGAGGGAGGCTGGTTGGTTCATGGGAGAGACAGAGCAGGGCTGGGTGCAGGTGAATATGGAGAGCAGGGAGGGAGAGAGGTGGGGCGGGGGGCCTGGGGGAGTGCAGGGAATGAGGGCGGGGAGAGATGGGGAGGAGAATGGATTGTGGGGAGCAGGAGGGGGATTAAAGAGCGCCTAGGAAGAGGGGTCAAATCAGGAGAAGAAAAAGGTGATGGTCCCTTTCCAAGCCCACAAGGTACATCCCGCCATATGAATCAGCAGAATGAGACCCTGCTCACAGAGAGGTGTAGCTGCTGAGCTCCCCTGGCTCCTTGGGCTGAGCTCCCCGAGCTGGGCCTGGAATGTGCCCTGGGGCTATGTTAGGCTCCTTGGGCTCAGCTCCTGGAGTTTGGGAGGGAGGAGAAATGGCACCTCCCAAAGGCCACCCCCTGTGGCACCCAGACGGGTAAATTGCAGAGCTCTGTGACCCGCCCGCTCGGGCTGCTGCTGTTCACATTGTTAGCACTGGGCATCTGAGGCTCTGAGCTAACCCCTCGCTGAGATGAATGGGGCAATTCACACCCCTCGGAGTAATTGTTCCAAACTCTCTGCAGACTCAGGTTTTCTACAGAAGACCAACTGAAGGGAATGACTAAAAAATAGTAATAATAAAAACAGAGAACCAGGAGAACAAGACAGCAGCTGTCTTCGCCACTGAAACCGTGTGCTAACTCCAGCTAAAATCCTGGTGAAGACGAGGCAGTTTTGGGTTTCCATACGAGTTAGCAGGTTGAGTTAAACAGTATGGGGAAGCATAGGGTTCCCCTGGACCTGTTAACTCAGGAAAACTCCAGTTTGCTTTGCTTTCATTATAATTTATCTCCAGTTAGTTAACTTGAGTTAAGGACACACCATTTCTCGGTAGTGAAGACAGGGCCAGGGAGAAGGGCTGGTATGCTGTACTGCTGCATGCCGGCCCTGAGCCCAGGATTACCAGGAGACTAATGGTTTGTCCACACATGAAAGTATTCTGGAATAAGGAAGAGTTGCCTGGAATGGTGGTTGAAGCATGAAGGGACATATGACTCTTTAGAGCATCTGGCACGTAAATATCTTGCAACGCCGGCTAAAACAGTGCCATGCTGTTCTCACTTTCAAGTGACATTGTAAACAAGCATTTAAAGTGGAACAGCTATTCCAGAATAACTCCAGTTGTGGGCACTCTTATTCTGGAATAAGAGTGGTTTCTGATATAGCTAAACAAACAAATACCACTGTCGCCCACCTCCCCAAAAAAACAACAGAAACCCCCTCCTCCATGATGCTCTACTGAACTCATTTCTCCTCACTGGGGGAGATGGGGGCATGACAGAACAAACACATGACAGATGTTAGTCACGTCTCTTAATGCGCTACTGGAAGATGCTGAGATGTGAGGCTGATGAGTGCAGTATGAAAACCTGTATACGTTAGAATTCCTGAAAGGCTATTCCTGAGTAACTCCTTGTGTTGCCACCTCATCAGAAGCAGGAAGCCTGCCAGACAACCAGTGGGGCCACTGGACAGTAAAGGTACTAAAGGAGCACTCAAGGAAGACTGTTGCAGAGACGCTAAATGAATGCTTTGCATCAATCTTTCCTGCAGATAATGTGAGGGAGAGTCCCAAACCTGAGCCATTCTTGTTAGGTGACAGATCTGAGGAACCATCCCAGATTGAGATGTCATTACAAGAGGTTTAGAACAAATTGATAAACTAAAAAAGAACTAGGACTGAATGGACTTGCAGGCTCTAAAATTTTACATTGTTTTATTTTTGAATGCAGTTTTTTTGGTACATAATTCTACATTTGTAAGTTCAACTTTCATGATAAAGAGATTGCGCGACAGCACTTGTATGAGGTGAATTGAAAAATACTATTTCTTTTGTGTTTTTACAGTGAAAATACTTGTAATCAAAAATAAATATAAAGTGAGCACTGTCCACGTTGCACTCCGTGTTGTGATTGAAATCAATATATTTGAAAATGTAGAAAACATCCCAAAATATTTAAATAAATGGTATTCTAATTATTGTTTAACAGTGCAATTAATCACGATTAATTGTTTTAGTCGCTTGCCAGCCCAATGCACACTGGAAAACAGACTCCCAACTATACATATAAAATGATGGGGTCTAAATGAGTTGTTACCAGTCAAGAAAGAGATCTTGGGGGCATTGTGGCTCGCTCTCTGACAATGCCGTTCAAAGTGCAGCGGCAGTCAAAACAGGGAACAGAATGTTGGGAATCATTGGGAAAGGGAGAGATAATAAGACAGAAAATATTATATTGCCTCTAGATAAATCCATGGGATACCCACACGGTGAGTACTGTGTGCAGTTCTGGTCACTTCATCTCAAAAAAGATCTATTAGAAAGGGAAAGGTCCAGAGAAGGGCAATGGAAATGATTAACATTATGGAACAGCTTCCATATGAGGGGAGATTAAAAAGACTGGGACTTTTCAGCTTGGAAAAGAGACGACTAAAAGGGGACATGACAGATATAAAATCTTGACGGGTGTGGAGAAAGTGAATAAGGGAGTGTTATTTACCACTTCTCATAACACAAGAATTAGGGGTCACTAATACAATTAATAGGCAGCAGGTTTAACACGAACAAAAGGAAGTATTTCTTCACACAATGCACAGTCAACCTGTGGAACTCCTTGCCAGAGGATGTTGTGAAGGCCAAGACTACAACAGAGTTTAAAAAAAGAACTAGATAAGTTCATGGAGGATAGGTCCATCAATGGCTATTAGCCAGGCTGGGCAGGGATGGCGTCCCTAGCCTCTGTTTGCCAGAAGCTGGGAATGGGCAACAGGGGATGGATCACTTGATGATTCCCTGTTCTGTTCATTCCCTCTGGGGCACCTGCATTGGCCACTGCCGGAAGACGGGATACTGGGCTAGAAGGACCTTTGGTCTGACTCGGTGTGGCTGTTCTTATGAGTTTATCTGTGTGCACATGCATGCAGAATCAGTGCTCTGTGTGCGTCGACGCTGTGTATGTGAGTCTGTGTCAGTGGGTGCCGTGTGTGTGTGCCTAGCTAGCTCTGTGTGTCAGTGCTGCGTGTCCTGTCAGCTGAGCTCTGTCAGTATGTGCCGTGTCAGCTCAGTGCTGTGTTTGTGTTAGTGTGAGTGCCTAGTCAGTTGTGTGTGTGAGTCTGTGTCAGCGGGTGTTGTGTCAGCTCAGCACTGTGTGTGAGAGAGCTCAGTCTATGGCAGTGCTGTGTGTGGATGGGTGCAGACTCAGAGTCAGTGCTCAGTGTGTGGCAGTGTCAGTGTGTGTGTGAGAGAGAGCTCTGTGTGTGTCAGTGTGGCTGTGAGCTGTGTGTGTGTGTGTGTCAGTGCTGTGTGTGGATGGGTGCAGTCAGTGCTCTGTACTTGTCCGTGTGGCTGTGTCGAGTGTGTGTGTGTGTGAGCTCTGTGTGTGTCAGTGCGGTGTGTCAGTATATGTGTGGGTGTGAGCTCTGTGTGTGTGAGTGTGGCTCTGTCAGTGTGTGTGGGTGTAAGCTCTGTGTGTGAGAGTGTGGCTGTGTCAGTGTATGCATGGGTGTGAGCTCTGTGTGTGTGTGTGGCTCTGTCAGTGTATGCGCGGGTGTGAGCTCTGTGTATGTGTGTGGCTCTGTCAGTGTGTGTGGGTGTGAGCTCTGTGTGTGTGTGTGGCTCTGTCAGTGTGTGTGGGTGTAAGCTCTGTGTGTGAGAGTGTGGCTGTGTCAGTGTATGCATGGGTGTGAGCTCTGTGTGTGTGTGTGGCTCTGTCAGTGTGTGTGGGTGTAAGCTCTGTGTGTGAGAGTGTGGCTGTGTCAGTGTCTGCGTGGGTGTGAGCTCTGTGTGTGTTTGTGGCTCTGTCAGTGTGTGTGGGTGTGAGCTGTGTGGGTGTGAGTGTGGCTGTGTCACTGTGTGTGTGGGTGTGAGCTGTGTGGGTGTGAGTGTGGCTGTGTCACTGTGGGTGTGAGCTGTGTGTGTGGGTGTGAGCGGTGGGTGAGTGTGGCTGTCTCAGTGTGTATGTGGGTGTGAGCTGTGTGGGTGTGAGTGTGGCTGTGTCACTGTGGGTGTGGGTGTGAGCTGTGGGTGAGTGTGGCTGTCTCCGTGTGTGTGTGGGTGGGACCTGCTGCCAGCCCAACCCCCAGCTCCCAGCATGCCCTGCCCGGGTGGCCGCCGAGCCGAGCCGTGCGGGGCCGGGCCGGGCCGGTCTCTCCGGTCCCCGGAGCCGCAGGGCAGCAGCCGGGCTGGGCCCGCCGGCCGGAGCCTCCTGCAGCGCGGGGAGGCGCCCGCCGGGCATGGCCGGGAGACCCGGACCCGCCCCGCCTGCCCAGGTAGGAGCCGCCGCTCCGGCCCCCCAGCTCGCCCCCAGCCACTGCCCCCCACCCAGCGGGACCCCCCAGTGTGACCCCCCAGCCACTGCCCCCCACCCGGCTGGACCCCCCCAGCGTGACCCCCCAGCCACTGCCCCCCCAACCCGGCTGGACCCCCCAGCGTGACCCCCCAGCCACTGCCCCCCCACCCGGCTGGACCCCCCCCAGCGTGACCCCCCCAGCCACTGCCCCCCACCCGGCGGGACCCCCCCAGCCACTGCCCCCACCACCCGGGTGGACCCCCCCCCAGTGTGACCCCCCCAGCCACTGCCCCCCCAACCCGGCTGGACCCCCCAGCGTGACCCCCCAGCCACTGCCCCCCCCCCGGGTGGACCCCCCCAGTGTGACCCCCCCAGCCACTGCCCCCCCCGGTGGACCCCCCCCAGTGTGACCCCCCCAGCCACTGCCCCCCCCACCCGGGTGGACCCCCCCCAGTGTGACCCCCCCAGCCACTGCCTGCCCACCTAGCTAGCGGGACCGCCCCAGTATGATCCCCCCTAGCCACTGCCCCCTACCCAGCGGGACCCCCCCAGTGTGACCCCCCAGCCACTGCCCCCTACCCAGTGGGACCCCCCCAGTGGGACCCCCCGACCCGGCTGGACCCCCCCAGTGATATCCCCCCACCCAGTGGGAGCCCCCAAGTGTCACCTCCCAGCCACTGCCCCCCCACCCAGTGGGACCCACCCCGACACCCAGCCACTGCCCCCCCCCAGCTCAGAGGTGTGAAAAATCCACATCCCCGAGTGATGTAATTATATGGACCGTAACCCTGGTGTAGACAGCGCTGTGTCGGCGGGCGAGCTTCTCTCTGCCCCACAGCTACCGCCTCTCTGGGGCTGGATTAAGCACCCCGACGGGAGACGCCCTCCCCTTGGCACAGGGTGGCGAAGCTGCAGCGTTGCGGCATTTCAAGCGTAGACCTGCCCGGAGAGACCCTAGCGCTACCCGTGTGCGTTTCTAGCGCAGAGCAGGAGCGAAGCAGGGCCAGCCGCCGTCCCAGCCGGTTCTGCAGAGTTCAAGCTTCGTGTAAACAGTACAGGACGCTTACAGCCCTTGTGGACCCCAGCCCGGGGCCCTGTGCGGGCAATGGCTCTGGGATGGGTGGGCTGCCCCATGCCCTCAGCAGCCAGGGCCATGTGCCAGGTCTCCAGGGAGGAGGGAATGTTGCATGGTGGAGGAGGGGCGCTGTGAGAGGTTGTGGGGCTTAGCAGGGCCTTTGTTATTGGGACCTTGGGTCTTACTTGTACATTGTAATGCTCTTTTGATTGCTTTTGTTCATGTGTCCAGAGCATGAAATGGGCACGTTCTTTAGCAATTTTAAGAAAGAACCCCCCAGCTCTCCAGTCATCCACAGAGCATTTCAGGAGACCCAGGGCAGGCACGACCCAAATACAACCTCAGTGTGAACAGGTCTAGGTTATGCTTCATTGTCAAAGCAAAGACAAGCCCAAGCCCCCGTTGCTCTGTCCAGGTTAGCAGGGTAAGCCAGGCAGCTCCCTAAGGAGGGTGGGCTGTTGATCAGGTTTCGGTGCTGTGAACAATGTGGATATTTAACTAGTCCCCAGACAGGCGTCTTGATGAACACGCTGCCATGAGTGGGGATAGTTCACGCCTATCTTAGAGCTGCCCTGTGAAAGCGTGGCCCCCCTGAAGTCGGTGCAAAACTTCCGTTGTCTTCAACAGGATCCGGATTTCACCCATCGTTTCAGGCTGATTGCAGGGACCGGGGCTGTAATGGTGCATAGCATCCCTTCAGCATCCTCCCTCCCACCGCCCTGTGTCTGCGTCATTTATCACTCACGCTAGGGATGTTTTCCTTTTGCACCCTTGCTCGTGGTGAGCTCTCTGGGGACTCCTGGCCAGTTCCTGCAACCACTGGGCGATTTTGCCGTGAGTTCAGTGGGACCAGGAACTGCTCATCGGCCAGATTCTGCTATCGGTTACACCTGTGTAACTTGATGGGCGTCGGTGCCGTTTCTCAGTATTGACCCCTGTACAAAAGAGCTGGTAAAGCACGGGATCGGGCTGCTCGAATTCACTGCAGCTGCTCTGCCACAGCCCAGAGTTTCCAGAGCGGCGGGTGCTGCCACGCACCCGGAGAGCTATGGACAAATGCTGAGCAAGGGTAACTCCTCTTCTGCCGGTTTGGCAGGTGCATTACTCGCCTCCTGCACACCTGCCTGGGAGCTAGCCCGGACTAGACCAGGACACACGTTCCAGTAGCCTCTCATGCTACCGCTTACATCACCACTGAATCTGGCCCAAACACTCCGAGGGGTTGAACCTACTCGCTCCAGGCTGCATTTGGTGCTAATCTTACATGTTTTTTCCCCATAGACTCCAAGTCCAGAAGGGACCCCTGTGATCATCCAGTCTGGCTGAAGTACACAGGGATGGATAACCCCCCTGAGAGATACTTGCTATGGGTTATCGCTGTGAATCATTCACAAAGCTAGGGCTGACATGGGACTTGGACCCTGTGCTAGCCTTCTGCCCAGGGGTGAATTTCCCCCCTAGAAAGCCGTTTTGCTGGGTCTCGGGGCTGCCGGCAGTGCTGAGTGTGGAATGCTTGTGATTGCAGGTGCCAGTGATATTTGATGACGTTGCTGTCTATTTCTCCCGGGAGGAGTGGGACATGTTTGCGGAGTGGCAGAAGGAGCTGTACCGGGAGGTGATGACGGAGAACTATGAAATGCTGCTTTCTTTGGGTAAAGAACTGTTTTCGTTCTTTTGCTGAGACATGGTTGGGCTCTTTGTTTCGGGGCTCCCGTTAGCATGTTTGATCTGTGTTCAGAATCCCAGCCACCTCTGGCAGAGCAAGGGGCTGATTTAAAACCATTGAAAGTCTGTGTAATGAGCACTCTGGCGTGACGGTGGGTTCTCCAGCTCTGCTTCACACTTGCAGGGATGACCAGCTTCTCAAGCTGCGTCGGTGGTTCCGGTGACTCACTCAAGGTGTTATGACACCTGCTGCTGTTTTCTCTCTCCAGCTTTCACAGTGATCTCCCTAGGTGAGAAAAAACAAAGAACAGGCTGCTTGTCAGGGACAAGACAGACAGGGCGCTCTCACTGGCCAGTCACTTCACAACTGTGCGAGAGTTTGTGGTTAAGCCTAGCTAGGTAGCCATTGCAGTTACCCAGCCTTCATCTGTGCGTGAAACACAAAAGCAGCATTTGTTGTTTGATGTGTTATAGGCCGAGGCCTGAGTTGTGTCAAGGCTTCTGGTCTATGCATGGATGTCTATTACGCTGTTAATAACCCCCATATTTTCTGTCGTCTCTGCACATTTTGAAAATCGGCACTTAACGGACTTTTCTGCCATCTCGTTACCGGTCTATCTGCTCATGACTCTTCAAAAGCAATGGTCAGTAAATTGGCTAGCTAATTCCCTTAGTACCCTAGGGTGCCATCTCATACGTACAGGCTGATCTGGATAGGTGTATGTTTTCCAAGTGTTTTCTCACCAGTTCTAGATCAATGGTTATTTTTACTGGGTCTCCCGTCCTTACAGGTTGTTCAGATTTCTTTATTTTTCTTCTTAAAGAACCATTTCCAAAAGGAGTGAGTACCGTGGCCATTTTGGTTTCCTTTACTGATGGTTCCCCCTTGTACTTTTTTCCCACGACACACTTGTAAAAGCCATTCTTTTCACTGTTGCCCTTTGTCTGTCATTAATTCATTTGGCCTCTTTACTGCCCTTATCTTTTCTCTGCACTGTACATTTTCTTTTCACCTGCCTCCTCACTCTGTTTCTAGCATAGACCCTCGCACCCGGGAACAGTCCCTCCTGAAGGAAGCTGTGCCCGCTCTTTCTTTCGTACATTATTCTTTTCAGAGGAGCTGTGCCCTGTTGTGCCTTAATTATCTTGTCGTCTTCCGCACTGGCTCCCGTCCCTACTGCCTCCCGCTGCCCCTCGCTTGCTAGGAATCCAGTCCTGTAGTCCTTCTCACGCGTTCTCTCTACCCCTGTGAATCAGCCTGCAAAAGAGTGCCGCCTTCTGGATTTGCTCCAGAGCTCTTTGAAGTCAACGGAAAGACGCCCATTGGCTTCAGTGGGCTTTGGAGAAGGCCCCGTGTGAATCTAGCTGACTAGGATAAACTCAGGCATTTTATGGTGGTATGTTTCGAGCCATCCTGTTACAGGCAATCAGTTCCTCCTTAGAATTAGGAAGCAGACCCAGGATGGCCTCTCCTGTTTGGTTGGAATCTCTACAGCCAGGATCATAAGCTGCCTTATCCAGAAGGCCTCTTTGAAGATGATTGCTTGGGTGTATTTATTACGCAGCAGCTATCTGGGTAATTCAGATCCCCCACAACTACAGCGGTGTGTGGACTGGGGCTTGGTGCAGGAATTTTTTCCTCTTTCTCTTGTCCCTCTGTCGTGGTGACCTGTAGAAGATGCCCCTTACTTCATATCCCTTGTGCCCAAGAATTTCTCAACCACCCTCCTTGTAGTCACATGGCAGCTCCCAGTCTCTTTTGTCACATACTGTAATGCTTCTCCCACCTCTAACGCAGCGAAGGCTCATCAGTGCGCATGCGGCCCAAGGAGTGACTACACTTCTGTGAGACACACCACATAACGCTCCTTATTATGGGCCAGCCCTGCCTGAGCCAGACGTACAACAGGCCCCCCGTGGCTCTTGCCAGCTCCCAGAGCCTGGGGGACAGAGTATTGGCACGGCTTAGCAACCGGCAAGGAGCTGCAAATCCAAGAGTGGGATTCAATGGTCTGTTTTCATCAAGACAGAAGGTAACCGCTGGGGCCGGGAGATTCTCTAATAGGTCCTGTGGTGGTCACTGCTCCGGAAAGGGAGGTACGCAGATGGCACAGAGGGACATTACTGAAGACCAGAGAGGGCTGGGAGGACCTGCGGGCCATGTCTGCTTAGGGACAATCAGAACAGCTAAGGTGGATCCTGTCAGGCTGTCTGGAGTGGCTCACGAATGTGGGTGCCAAGCTCAGGGCAGACTGGCATAAACCCCCAATTGCTTGTGCATTCAATACTTAGATTTCACCCCTCAAGTAACAAGTGTGAACGCCTCAAGCACTATCACAGCCTTTGTATGGAGTCACAGACAGCGTGACCCAGGGGACTGTCAATCTGGCCACCCAGGCAAGCCTGCCTTTGTGATAGAGGGTCCCTTACACCAAAATTCAGGTTTCAGAGGAGCAGCCGTGTTAGTCTGTATCCGCAAAAAGAAAAGGAGGACTTGTGGCACCTTAGAGACTAATCAATTTATTAGAGCATAAGCTTTTGTGAGCTACAGGTCACTGCATGGGATGCATTCAGTGGAAAATACCGTGGGGAGATTTTATATACACAGAACATGAAACAATGGGTGTTACCATACAGACTGTACCAAGTGTGATCAGGTAAGGTGAGCTCTTACCAGCAGGAGAGCGGGGGTGGGAGGGGGGGGGAAGGGCATCATCAAGGATCTACAACCTGTCCTGAAGGATGACCCATCACTCTCACAGATCTTGGGAGACAGGCCAGTCCTTGCCTACAGATAGCCCCCCAACCTGAAGCAAATACTCACCACCAACCACACGCCACACAACAAAACCACTAACCCAGGAACCTATCCTTGCAACAAAGCCCGTTGCCAACTGTGCCCACATATCATATTCAGGGGACACCATCATAGGGCCTAATCACATCAGCCACACTATCAGAGACTCGTTCACCTGCACATCTACCAATGTGATCTATGCCATCATGTGCCAGGAATGCCCCTCTGCCATGTACATTGGTCAAACTGGACAGTCTCTACGTAAAAGAATAAATGGACACAAATCAGACGTCAAGAATTAGAACATTCAAGAACCAGTCAGAGAACACTTCAATCTCTCTGGTCATGCGATTACAGACATGAAAGTGGCAATTCTTCAACAAAAAAACTTCAAAAACAGACTCCAGCGAGAGACTGCTGAATTGGAATTAATTTGCAAACTGGATACAATTAACTTAGGCTTGAATAAAGACTGGGAGTGGATGGGTCATTACACAAAGTAAAACTATTTCTCCACGTTTATTCCCCCCCACTGTTCCTCACACGTTCTTGTCAACTGCTGGAAATGGCCCACCTTGATCATCACTACAAAAGATTTTCCCCCCTTTCCCCCCTGCTCTCCTGCTGGTAAGAGCTCACCTTACCTGATCATTCTTGTTACAGTCTGTATGGTAACACCCATTGTTTCATGTTCTCTGTGTATATAAAATCTCCCCACTGTATTTTCCACTGAATGCATCCGATGAGGTGAGCTGTAGCTCACGAAAGCTTATGCTCAAATAAATTTGTTAGTCTCTAAGGTGCCACAAGTCCTCCTTTTCTTTTTACCAATATTCAGGTTACTCCCAGTCCCGAAGGTCAAGTGAACACTAGATCTCTCACCAAAGACAACACTTAAAGCCACTCCTATAATAAACTAACTAAAGTTTATTAACTAGGGGAAAGAAATATAGTTATTTACAAGGTTAAGGCAGGTAAACAGACACACACAAATGAGTTACAGTCTTAGGTTCAAAAGGTAAGAGAAGCTTCTATAATAGGCAAGCTCTGTATGTCCTTTAGGGCTAATCCAACCTGAGCAGCTGGGGATCTTTGCCTCTCTGAGGCCAAACAGCATAAAGTTACTTCTGGTCTGGCATTTTTGTTACTTTCCCGTAGAATTCCCATGGCTGGGTCGAACGTATGTGCATGTCTCCTCTTCGTGGGTATGGGGGGAGCAATCAACAGTCTTCTGTCCACTGGTGTTACGCATGGGCTTGTCTGATGTCCAGAGAGCTTCTTTTGTTGCGCAGGAGAGACCCCTCTTGTGGTAAACTAGCATTTCATACTCGGGAATGCTTCTCTCCTGACTGGGAGGTTTTCCAGTTTCAGAGCAAACACTTTTGTAGCTACATTAGAGCCAATATTTAAATATTACCTTATAACCTGGGGTACAGATGTCATAAGCGAGATTTATACATGCAGCATCCTAGAAGCATTTCATGAAGTCTAAACCCATTCTTGTCACTCTAATATCTATTTTAGCCCTACTAACACACTGGTGAGTCAAACTGGTTTCCAGGTACGCATTGGTCAGTGTTCCCTGAGGCACAGGGGCCGTGACACGAGCTGGCAGCCAGTCTGCCAGCGTCACGAATCCACCAAAGGTGTGAAGCCAATGGGCATAAATGAAAGCACATTAAACTCCCATATGGATGGTCTCACTCAGGAACAAAGGGGCTTTAGTTCATTGTAATTTAATTTGGAGGAGGAGTAAATTCCAGCAAACTAAGGCCTGGTCTACACTAAAAAGTTAGGTTGACCCAGGTACCCCCCTGAGCAATGTACTTAAGCCAATCTAACCCCCTGTAGACAGCGCCAGGTTGATGGAAAAAATCCTTCCGTTGACCTAGCTGCCTGCTCGCGGCTAGGTGGATTTCCTACACCAATGGGAGAACCCCTCCTGCCGGCGCAGGTGGCGTCTACGCTGATGTGCAGCAATGGTGCGTTTCAAGTGTAGACGAGCCCTTTGTCACTCTCCCGAGTGTCCCTGGGCAGCCGCTGGCTCAGAGAGATCGAAACAAGCCAGGTGAATGGGCAGCACTGCAGCGAATGGCATTTGGTGTGGATAAATGCGGGATCTGCTCACCCTCCTGCAGCACGTAGGAGCACAGAGAGGTGCGACGTGGCCCTTTCATCTCACTGGATGTGCGTCAGTTAAAAGGAACCACTTCAAGGTGATAAACATATTGTTTCTTCTGTGTCGTGTCCACAGCTTTCAGTCTGTTCCGCTCCACCCTCTGTTAGTCCTTCTCCATTTTAGAACTGGAACGCTCCTGAGCGGTTTTACACCAATTGTGCAGGTGTCGACAAACTGTTCGCTGAAATCAAGACTAAACTATTCATATGATACCAAGCCCTGACAGCCCCTGGTCTCTTCCCACTCACAGGCTACCCAAGCCCCAAGCCTGACCTCTTATATCGGCTGGAGCGTGGGGAAGAGCCGTGGGTCCACACACCGCAGGGCCCCGTGGCGTGGGAGAGCCCCTCTCCGGGTGAGTAGCAGTAATCCTCGCTCCCTCAGCGCTGCTCACGCTCTGCAGTGAGGAGCTGGAGTGACAGAATCATAGAACCATATGGTTAGAAGGGACTGTAAGGGTCAGAGTCCAGTGACCCCGTCCCAGGCTGCTGCCATGGCTGCCCTTTCTCCCCTGGCTTCCTCCAGCATAGGTGTCATGTCCCATGTGCCTCCCCTCCCCTGCCTATTCATCCCCAGCACAAGCCCCTTGCCCCTCAGTTTTCAGACTCCCTGTGGACCATGATTATTTCCGTGAAAATTGTCCGCTGACCTGGCACGTTCTCCTGTTTCAGTCTCTCCTGGGGAGCGGGGCTGTTAGTCAGGGGCGCTGGCTCTTTCACCCCCACATCCCTGCTGCTCTGCTGGACACTTCCAGTGTTTGCTCCTCCCAAGCAGGATCATCCTCCAGGCAGAGCCGTCAGTCCTGTGCCGACAGGGTGACCTACAGACGCATATGCTGGGAGAGGGATGTGAGGCTGCCTTAGTCAGGCCCCACTGCAGGGGGGTCTGAGTGTTTCCCGGGCCTAGGAAGTAGCATCTGGGTTATGTTCCCTCCAGCAGAGGAGGAGGAGCTGTGCTGTGAGCCGTGGGTCAGCCCCCAGCAGGACTCCATGGTGTGGGAGCCTCCGGAGAGCCCTTGCCGAGGTGAGTAACACCCAGCCCAGCTCCCTTGGAGAGAAGAGCTGGGCAGAGACCCCGTCCGGGCTGCTGAGGCTCTGTTCTCGTTCACATGGGGCTGAGGTTAGGGAAAGGCACTGGGCTGTGTTTCCCTAAGATCACGGACTGGGCTGGGGGCCCAGGCAGACCTGTGTCTGGTTACGTTACATCCCATTCATCCAGCATGGACTCTTCCCTGCCCGCTCGCTGGCCCCAGTGGGACACTCCTGCCTCCTGCTGGGGAGAGGCTAGGCTGCTCCTGGGCCCTTCATCCTCAGCAGTGTGTCTGTACAGGCAGCGACGGTGTCCTATTCTCAGCCCATGGAGAGGGGCCCCTCCATGGGAATGCTGCCGCAGTTTGCTGTGGGGGGAAGATGTAGGCTGTGTCCTTCCAGGTGGGTGTGACTGGGGGATGCCACCTTCCCGGTATATCTCATACCCATTAGGGACTCACAAGAGATTGGCCAAGGAAACAGGCTTCCTGGGGTACCATCAACCCTGGGGGAAGCCTTGAATGCAATGGGACCTGCGTACAGCAGAGTAGATTTGGTACCTTGTTTCTCTTTCCTCCCTGCTGCAATCCAACCCTCCCCAAATGATGCCCCCACCTCTCTGTGCTCTGAGGAGCTGGGAGTTGTGCGCTGCTGGTACCAGGCTGTATGTGCCATCTGGGGGACGTCCCAGCCCCATCCCGCTGCTGGTGGTTAGGAGCCGTTTCCTCTTGGCTGCAGCTTGAGACAATTTCTGGATTCTCTTTTCCAACCATCAGGCGGCGATGTCCTGAGTGGGTCCGGGGAGCAGCAGGGCCGGTTATGGGCCAGCATCCTCCAGTGCGCCGTGGCGTGGGAGAGACCCGAGAGCATCGGCCGAGGTGAGCGGCAGCGGTCCCGGGAGCTGCTCCGACTCCCGGGCGAAGAGCTGGGAGCGGTGACTCGCCGAGCTGCTGCCCGGGCTTCCTCCAGCAGGGTTTGTCGTGTCTGAGGAGGTGCCTGTCGGCCTTTTGCCAAGCCCTTTGCCCACCCGTTTTCTGATCTCTCTGGGCTATTGCGGCAAGGTGCGGGAATGCAGCTGCCGCGCCAGATAGCGTTCTGCTGCCATGCTCGACACCCAGACTCGCACCATTGCGGTCACTGCCGCGACTGGGCATTCACACTTGGCGCACACCCAGGGCTGACTCCCGGCCCCTCCAGTCAATGGGTGTTTACACGAGGAATTTTCATCTCCCTTGCACACACAGTTTCCTCCTCACAGGCCTGACGCCCTCAGTCCCTTACAGACACTGCTGTCCCGGGTCAGACACGCCCCCGCCAGGTCTGAGGGGAGGCTATTTTTAATACTGAGGTGGTTAAGATTAGGGGAAACTCTTGCCGGATTCGCTCTCCCTAAATCCCCTGACTGGGAGCAGGTGGGCCTGTTAGGAGAGCCCCTGGGAAACTCCCTCTGGTCACCCCCACACTGAGTCTGCCCACGCTGGACTCTCCCCACTCGGGGCAGGTCGGGCTCTTCCCTGCTCTCGTACCCTCAGCGCTTTGCAGTGTTGGTGACTTTCTCCTGGTGGCTCCTGCACTCACCGGATGCTGGGAGATGCGGCACAAATTGCCTGTCGGGAGATGCTGCGGCAGGGTGAGGCTTGCGCCCTGGAGACGCCCATTGCCTGGGGCTGGCAGTACAGAACTGGGAGCTATGGGGTAGTCATAAGAGAAAATCTGCTTTCATGAGAACACAGTGAGCCAACGCCTCGCTGGGGTAATTGCATTGGAGTTAATGGAGTTACCCCAGCATGAATGTGGCCCATTGTCTATTCCCCGCTGAAATCGCAGGCCCTTCTCCACTTCCTGCAGGAGCTGCAAGTGCCTCCTGGGAGAAGGGTCGTGCAAGTAGGGGTGTGGGGTGCTCAGCCCCAGAATATTAGTGTTTTCTCTTCCCTGAGGGATAATCTCTGGATTCTCTTTTCCACCCAGCAGATGGCAGGGTCAGCAGCGGTTCTGAGGAGCAGCATCCAGATGAAGGGGCTGAGACTCTGCAGCCCTACAGGGTGTTACTCCGGCGATCAGAAGAGGGAGCTGTCCTGAGCCCTGAGCTGCAAGGAGCCTCCCGGAGCTCATGTGGGGCTCAGAGAGCGGAGAGTGAGCTGGGGGCCACGTGGGGGTGTGACCGGTGCTCTAGGAACTCCCTAAATATGCAGTCAGGGCCTGAGACTGGAGAGGGGCCGAGCCCGTGCCCGGAGTGTGCTCCGAGAGCCAATGGGACGGCCCCTCCCGATGTACAGGATAGCAGTGTTCCCAAGAAGGAGAAACCCCACAAGTGCCCGGAGTGCGGGAAAGGCTTCCGGAGGAAGTGGGATCTCACCAAGCACCAGAGAACCCACTCGGGGGAGCGTCCCTACCCCTGCACGGACTGCAGCAAGAGCTTCAGCCACGTCTCCAACCTCATCAAGCACCAGCGCATCCACACGGGGGAGCGGCCCTTCGCCTGCAACATCTGCGGGCGCAGCTTCACCCTGAAGCAGGTGCTCGTCCGGCACC
The DNA here is from genome assembly GCF_015237465.2 of Chelonia mydas. Classification (NCBI taxonomy): domain Eukaryota; kingdom Metazoa; phylum Chordata; order Testudines; family Cheloniidae; genus Chelonia; species Chelonia mydas. The sequence goes on from NC_057850.1 coordinate 260,091,440, forward strand.
AGCGCATCCACACGGGCGAGCGGCCCTTCGCCTGCACCAACTGCGACAAGAGCTTCAAGGACAAGCAGAAGCTGACCATCCACCAGCGCATCCACACCGGCGAGCGGCCCTACGTCTGCGCCGACTGCGGCAAGAGCTTCGGGCAGAGCCAGCGGCTCAAGACGCACCGGCGCATCCACACGGGGGAGAAGCCCTACCTTTGCAGCGACTGTGGCCGGGCCTTCAGCCAGGTCTCCAATCTGTACACGCACTGGCGCACGCACACGGGCGAGCGCCCCTACCCCTGCTCCTACTGCGGCAAGAGCTTCAGCCTGAAGCACGACCTGACCAAGCACCAGCGGGTGCACACGGGCGAGCGCCCCTACCCCTGCGCGGACTGCGACAAGAGCTTCAGCCAGAAGCAGGACCTCACCAAGCACCAGCGGGTACACACGGGCGAGCGCCCCTACCCCTGCGCCCAGTGCGGCAAGAGCTTCAGCAACGTGTCCAACCTCCTTGCCCACCAAAGGACCCACCTGGGGCAGCGCCTCCCAGCGGCCGGCCCGGCCCGGCCCGGCAAGGAATGAACCATGGGGGTGCTGCTGCGAGCCGGTCAGGAAATTGGAGTACCACGTCACTTGGGCTGTGAGCCGCGTTCCGCTCCCCTTCCCGCCAGTGCAAGTCAGGAGCCCCTCCATTCGCTTCTCAGCGGATGTGCTAACTGAGGAAGCTGAGCGGAGGGGGAGCAGGGAAAGGGACTAGCAGGGGGTGCTAGATCAAGCCACCCCAGCCGACATGTTGTCTGGCAGCACCTCCAGGACTGAGATCCCTTTGGTTTCAGTAGCACTTACACCAGGGTCTGATCCACCCCACGACATCTCAAGCAAGTGTAAGTTACGCTTTTGTGGCCCAGGCTCTGGCAGCCAGCTCCGGGCATGTTTCATAGAATATCAGGGTTGGAAGGGACCTCAGGAGGTCATCTAGTCCAACCCCCTGCTCAAAGCAGGGCCAATCCCCAACTAAATCAGCCCAGCCAGGGCTTTGTCAAGCTTGACCTTTCACTCCATTACCGCTTAGCCCCGCTTCTTGAGCGGCTCGCCCCAGATGGGTGACTCGCCCTGCTGACCCAGGCCTCGCCCCGGGAGGAGCTGCCTGGCCCAGACAGTGCAGATCACTGCGGTAATAAGGGCTCTAGTCTAGTGTTTCTCAGATGCGGCCACCAGGGGCTTTTCTTGTGGCCACAGCAGGGATCGGGGAGGGGGGGGCGCCGCAAAGCATTGGCCCCACCTCCAAGGCTGTCAGTAGTGGTTGGGCTCTGCCCCCGTCTGGAGACACACAAGCTGGAGGAGCAGGCAGCCAGTGAGTTCCCCACCTTCCTGGGGGCAGCGGGGTCGGGCATCAGCCCTTAAGTGTCGGGCTCCAGCCGTGGGGCTTCAGGCTTCATTCCCTGGCTCTGCCATGGCGGGCTCTGGCCCCGAGTTCATCCTCTCCATCACCCTGGCCCCCACTGCCTTCCCCTGAGCCCTATCGTCCCTGGCCCCCGCGGTCTCCATACCCACTTCCCCATCCGGGCTTAATTTGTCCCCAGGCTTGCCGGGACTGAGTCACTCTGCTGTGAGAAGTGATACTTGTATGTTGTTAGCACTTCTCACAGCAGACTGACTCTCTAGCAAGTCTAAAAAAAAAGCAACCCAAAAAGCAAAAGAAAGAAGAAGAAAAAAAAGACAAGAACGTGCAGAGCACCTTGTGTTTCTATTCTGTTTAGGGCCAGTAAAGAATAGAGACAACTGTACATTATTTTTAATATTGAGTCTGCAAAAAACCAGACATAAATGAATCACACTGACCTGGACATGTATCTGTCTATATTGATTTGTTTTTCCTGAAGTTAATTAAGTATTTTAGGAAAAATTGTGAGAGCGGCTGCCAGCAAGAGTTGGTGGCCGCACTCTGAGGCCACCAAACATTTGTTGTGAGAACCCCTGCTCTAGAAAAGTCAGCTGGAGGGACAGGCACCAGGCCAAAATCTCCTCAGTTACACTGCTCCAACCCTATTGTCTTCAGTGGGGCTGAACAGCCGTAAATGAGGCAGACCTGGTGCAGCATCTGGCTTGGGCCTTGTAACCGGGCGCAGACTCACCGGCGGCGCCTCCTGCTGGTCGTCTCAGGGAATTAGCATTCCAGCCTCCAGAGCGCCCTCTGTCGGCTGGTGTCTCGCCTTGCTGCTGGCACCCATGTCCCTGCCAGGACCCCGGTGCCCCTTTAACTGGGTGCTGCCCCCTGGCAGTACCCCACAGCTCTGTGTCTCCTCCTCCCAGGGGAACCCCCCCCCCCACTATCCCCACCTCGCCTCAGTCCCAGACTACTGCCAGTCACCAACTAGCTCCCCGCTCCCTGGGGCAGACTGCAGCATAAGCCACTCATTACAGGCGAGGGGGTTTGGACCTGCTGCCTCTGGCTACCCATGGCTGTCCCCTGCAATCCCAGTATCTAATAGGCCTTACCAAGCCTGCAGCCTGGGGCTTTCCTAGGCTGGAGCTCCCCGGCTCCCTTGGCCTATCCCCAGCCCTGCTCCCCTCCAGATACTTAGTTAAGCCTCTGCAGCCAGACCCGTCTCTCTCTTTCACAGCCTTTATAGAGCTAGCTGGACCCTGGTTGGGGCGTGGCCCCCAGCTGAGGCTGCTTCCCCAATCAGCCCCGCTGCCTTTCTCCTGCAACAGCCCTCTCTCAGGGCTGTTTTAAACCTCTCTGGGCAGGAGCGGGCGGCCACCCCGCTACAGCCCGTTTCGACTTCGTTTTAGCTGTGTAAATCCAGAGCGATGTCACGGCGGTCAGTGGGGTTCCTCCAGAGCGGGCACCCGGTGCTGCTCCCGTTCAAGTCTGTCAGAGTTTCACCATTGGCTTTAGCATTAGATCCCCATCCTGCAGTGTGAGAGCAGAACTTGGCCCTACGGGGCGAGATGTCTATGGTGCCCCTACTGACTATGTAAATTGTGCCATTTCGGGGTGATCTAGCGCTGGGGAAGAGAGAGTCTGAATAAGGAACAGTCACTCTGTGGTCATCTGGGTTTCCACAGTGCAACTTCCTGCTCCCAGGCGAGTATGAGAACTCCCCCTAAAGGTTTAAAATCTGTGAACCCAACCCAAATATCTACAGCCCCCTTTCAAAACTGCTCCCAGCTCCCGTCGGCCGTTTGTGAATTAGCCCTTAGGTGGGTTGCAATCCCCTCCTTTCCATGTGATGAGTTGCCTGGTGGAATCAGTGCTCAGCCAGGAGCCTGTTCTGTGCCACTGATGTCCAGACACAGAGATCTTCCCAAGAGTGAGCTTAATGGTTCTTTCTGACCTTAAAGTCTAAGGTTGGTGAGAGGCTGTCCAGGTTTAATGCAATTTCCTGGCTCCTGCAACAACAAAAAGTAGAACCTGACAAACTATTTACAACCCATGCCGTAGATCGGGGTAATCAATAGGCGGACCGCGGGCCAAATCCTGACCTGCGGATGCTTTTGAATGGACCCTGAGATCTTTTTATTTACAGTAGAACCTCAGAGTTATGAACTGACTGGTCAGCCCCACACTGCATTTGGAACTGGAAGTACGCAATGAGGCAGCAGCAGAGACATTGCCCCAGCCCCCCACCCCCACCCCGCATACACAAAAGCAAAGACAGTACGGTCCTGCATTAAACGTAAACTACTAAAAATATAAAGGGATAGTTTAAAAAAAGAAAGATTTGGCAAGGTAAGGAAATTATTTCTGTGCTTGTTTCATTTAAATTAAAATGGCTAAAGGCAGCATTTTTCTTCTGCACGGTAAAGTTTCAAAGCGGCATTAAGTCAATGTTCAGTTGTAAACTTCTGAAGGAACCACCCTAACGCTTTGTTCTGAGTGACGAACCTTTCAGAGTGACGTACAACCTCCCTTCCTGAGAGGCTCGTAACTCTGCGGTTCTGCTGTACTGATCATCGTTATTGTTGTTGGGTGTTTATTATTTTCTCTGGAGTCTGGACCTTGATTCTACCTTGCCGAAGAAATCTGGACTTTGACAAAAAATAATTGACTGCCGTGCCCTAGATTTTATGTAACGCTCCTTCAGAATATGTTCGATGCACCCCATGCAACTGGAGCACACCCTGTGATTCCCAGAGACTCAGCAGGCTCCAGTGGAAAGTTTCTCAGTCAAAGAGCTCGCCAGCAATACTTGACCTCTGCCCATATTAGGGATGTAAATAGCGTCTAAAAAAGTAAACATTTAAACCATTAAAATTGTATCGGGTAAATGTTTAATCATTAACGATTCACAATCGACCCCACATACCTATTATCTTTGTCAAGTGTCTTTACTAACAACAAAAACAGTTGTATGTGTAAAACCCACTCCTTTGTTTAACTTTTTATATAATATCCCTGAGCCATCCTAAAACACAAAAAGCCCCATTAGAATTTCAACTCTGCTGCTGATTTTTGTGAGGAAACATTCACGCGTTTACATGCTCTGGTGTCAGTCTTGTGCGCAGCCGATTAACAGGAAGGCCAGCATTGGAAAACACATGTTCTGCAGGCACAGACGATCCTGGAATGCACAGATAACTCTTTGCCAGTTTTCCAAGCCTTGGAAAACGCTGTGCACTGACCTTCCACCACTCCAATCGGCTGCGTTCCAATGAAGGACGAGGCTCCCTCGGCCCACGCCGCTTCCTGCAGCCCCCACTGGCCTGGAGCGGCGAACCGCGGCCAGTGGGAGCTGCGATTGGCCGAACATGCGGAAGCCGCAGGTAAACAAACCGGCCTGGCCTGCCAGGGGGCTTACCCTGGCGTGCCGCGTGCCAAAGGTTGCCGGTCCCTGACCTAAAGGTTCCTTCAGTTCTTGGAATCTGTGAAAGAATCTGTAGCGGATGTGGCAGTGTGGTTAGATGTTCGGCTGCGTGCATGTGTTCTCCTTGTGTGCTGCCCCAGCTCTGCGCAGACAGCCGGCACAGCAGACCTTGAGCGAAGCGCCCAATGACCACAAGATCAGTTAAGGTATGAAGGCACCAGACCAGGTTCATTGTCGACAGAGCACGGTACTAGCACCTGGCAGACTCTACGAGGATACTAAGACGCTTATGCCCGTGACAATGGACACAGCTCAGTGAGCGGCAGGACTTTCCATTCCCCCCTCAGCTGGACAAAGATTCTCCTCTAAGATACATCTTTATACCCTGATCCAAACAAGTTAGTACTGCCCCTCTGTTATAGTTCGTTACTGGCCCCTGATGTGGCTAGTTGTTACCCATCACCTTGTACATGTTGGTTCAATTAAAACATCTCTATTATGTACTGTCATCCTGACCTTATCTTTTAGGAGGGGTCAGTGTGTTCCTGTTATCCTTGGGGGATGTTTTTGTACCATCCTTGATATCGGGATGTTCTGGTACCACTTGCTATCGGGGTGTGTTTGCGTGAGCACTTTGTGCCTAGCACATCTTAGGAATGTGTGTTTCTGCAATGTCAGCCCTGTTCTTGCCAGATGCTGTGAATTTGCAATCAGGCAGAGCTTGATATTTGCTAACTTTGCTTTATATTTTATTTTATTCGCAAACTTTGCCCACTGCTTTAGCTCAGGCCAAGCCTCTGATACAAGGGCTTCTCTCTCAGGCTCTCTTCCTACTGCAGGCAGTAGTTGGCTTCAAATCAGAAATGGATTTTCCAGCTGGGGGTAACTAGCATAGTACACAGACTGAGGTTTTTGACATCAAATTAATGTGGATTTAGAGCAGCCCGTTTAATTGCGCCCTGATTTTCCAGGGACAGAGAATTCTGTGCTGTTCCGTTGAGTACTTTTAAAAAAAATAGTATTTTTGGTTCAGCCAGACCTGCCGTATTTACGATGTTTGTGTGTGTTCTTGCTAATGCTTTACAGCTTTTAACCTGCCCCTTTTGGTTTCAAGGTGATGCAGAGAACATGTCCTCAAAGGTTATAATTCTAAATTGCAAGGCCATTACAAAATCATTTTGTGCAGCGTCCCCCAGTGTGCCAACTAATGTAGGACTCTGCATGAGTTTCTTTTATGTGCAGGTGAATTCCTACGGGAATTTATCTGATAGTCTTTTCTGCAAGTCTGTTGCTCTCCAGGTTGTGGCTCATTGGTAAGGAATTTAGTTGGCTGGATATCAGTCCAGTATTGGGGGGAAGGATAGCTCAGTGGTTTGAACATTGGCCTGCTAAACCCAAGATTGTGAGTTCAATCCTTGAGGGGGCCATTTAGGGGGTTCTAGGGCAAAATTGGGGATTGGTCCTGCTTTGAGCAGGGGGTTGGACTAGATGACCTCCTGAGGTCCCTTCCAACTCTGATATTCTATGAATCTATGTATGCTGTTGTTTTCCTTTGGCTCTTTTGCAAAAAGGAATCTGAGAAAATCACAGGAGTCTTGGGAAAGAAAATAGGATAAATTGTTTAATATACACACGGAAGCGGGACATGAATGTGCTCAGATTCTACAGTGATGGATGGCAGCGTAAAACCCACAGATAGTTTAGATAGAATGCAGATCAGGGAGAGGAGATTTTGCTGGCTAGAAGTATTAATAACGGGCTGTCTTTGTCCTGGCGGGCTGATCTCCAGAGGTCTCGAGAGAGAGATGACTGAAACACCATACGTACTGCAACTCTGAACGCGGAGCTGGAGTGTAATCAGCTGGTGGCACGGTCAGCTCTAAACATAGTTTATGCCCACACTTAACCACAGATACAATTCAGTGACATGGCAGCCAGGAGAGATTGGCCCCTGCCATCAGGCAAGGCCGCAGTATGGTTGTCTTCCCGTTACTGGCTGGCAGCCTTTTGCAATGTAATGTGCCTGGTCACTGAGTTAGCTGGGCCTGCTTTCTCCCAGTTGTCCGTGCAGTAGGATGTCCCAGCATGCATTGCCTCCCTTTCTGTTTTTCTCAATGGGTGTCACTGAGATACTATAATGAGGACAATATAAAATCCTATGTAGAAAGATGCTTCTGTGCATATCCTCCCTGCTCTCTTGGTCCGGTGGATAGGGCGCTGGACTGGGAGTCAGGAGACCTGCGGTTTCTTCCTGGCTCTGCCACTGATTCACTGTATGACCTAGGGCAGATCCCTTCGCTGCTCTGTAGCTCTTTTCCCTTCCCACCCTTTGTCTTGTCTGTTTACATTGTAAGCTCTTCCGGGCAGGACTCTCTCTCACTATGTTTGCACAGTGCCTAGAACAATGGTGCCCTGATCACCATGGGGGGCCTGTAGGCGTTACCATAATACAAATAATACTAAAGAATATCTCCTGGTGAAGCACCATGGGATAGCTGTCCAGATTTTCCCAGAATGCACTGGTACACACACACAGGTTGTGCCAGGTGCCGGTGCACAAACAGTGACACAGGGTTGTGCTGCAGAAAAAAGCTGGTGAGTGACTACAGCTCCACCATATTTGTTGTGAGCAGGTGAGATGGAGGCATTGGGAAATGATTCCAGAACCCACAGTTGTCCTTGTCATGTGGGCAGGGGCCTGCGAGTTCCCTACTTGGTATCTTTTGTTTTGTGTTTTACACTGAATATTGTATTTATTTCTTTCAATGGCTATTCCCAGCTAATCTATAGACTGTAAAAACTAATGATTTCTCTGTCCGTTTCTGTTAATTTTTGCATGATCACCGTTCTCTGCAATGACACTTCTGCACCTCTTTGAGGTGGCAGATTGAAGCTATTTTGTACTTTCTTTACCCACACAGAAATGGATAGTATTATTGGCATTAGATCCTGAAATGTTGGAAACCTAAATCATCCAATCAAATGAAACAAGATTATCATTGTCCACCAGGGGGTTTCTTGCATTGTCTTCTGAAACAGCAGGCACGGCATACTTTTGGAACCGGCATCCCAGACTAGATGGACACCTGGTTTAATCCTAAGTCTTTCTGTAAAGATAAAGGGCAGTTGTTATAGGTGGAGCTGGTAGCACTGCCTATAACAGGGGTAGTTAATAGGCGGACAGTGGGCCAAATCCAGACCGCCAGAAGCTTTTGAATGGACCCCCACATGTTTATTTACTTGTTATTTTATTTTATTATTTTCTCTGGAGTCTGGACCTTGACTGTACCTTGACCAAGAAATTTGGACCTTGAGAAAAAATAATTGACTGCCCCGACCTATAGTACAGCTTGCCAAACACTGTCCATTATTGGGCTCCGTGTTCAGGAGCTTGGAACTTAGCCAGACTTTAACCATGGGTCCTGACCTTTTCCGTGCCAGGTATTTGCCTCAGGCTGAACAATCGGGGAAAGTTTCAGATGAACCAGTTCAGCCATCTCCAAGAATGAGATTAGGGGAAAAGACAGTTTTGCCCATGTTAAAATATTCGTATAGCCTTTTCAGTGAGAAGCTCTCGTGCCTTCATACTTTGGAGCAGAGACTTGAAATTCGGCACAGGATATGCCTTTTGCTGTTTCCTTGAAAAACCACCCAAACTTGGCCAAGTTATAAGCATCCAAAATATCCATATGTCACACAAGCTCGGTTGGGACTTGAGAGCATGACAGTTAAATTCTTCCAAGATTCTGTCTGCTCTGAGCAGGACTTTCCCTGGAGTTGTTCCTCCCAGCGGCAAGGAAGGGAGAGCAGGGAGGCTGCCCTGTGCTCGCTCTCAGTGACATGCTGGTGCCCAGGCAGTGTGGAGGCGTTCAGATACCATGGTGACGAGCACTGGACAAGACCCTTTCTAGTACAGAGGAGAAGGAAAGGGCCTGACTGCAATAGAGAGGAGGAGACAGAATTAAGGTTGCTGGAACACCGTCATTTTGGCATTTCCTGACTTCAGTGCTTGACTTTGCAACCATAAATGTTCTTTTAACAGTTTGTTTTGCATGTAATTCTTATATCTATTCTTGGGCCATGGACTTGTGTTGCCTGGGGCAAGTTGAGGTACAATATATGTGGCACTGTATGTCAGATGAGAGCTGTTCCCCCTGTACATTTGTGGTTTGTTTCTTTTGGCCTGAGTTTTCAAAAAAGGAAAACGTCAAAAAGATTTAAAGGAGTGGATGACCCAGCGAACTTTGTTTATTTCACAGGCTGACCATTTTTGCACCTTTTTGTTTTCTACGGTAAGAGTCTTAAATAGAGTTTATTCCTAAAACCACCATCGTTACTTAGAGCAAACAGCATGGCTCTCGCTTGAGGTCAGTACAGAAGGGAAGCCAAGATTCAAGGAATTTAACAATCTAAGGCCCTAGTCCAGCAGTTCCACCTGCACAGGTGTATCGGCTCATAGGACTGGGGAATATGTTAGACAGAGAAATAGACCATACAGGGGTAATTGGGTGAAATTCTCTAGCCTGTGTCATGCAGGTAAAACTATATGTTCTAATAGCCCCTTCTGGCCTTAAAATCTCTCACTCACCACCTATACAATACGCATCAGTGGCAAAGCAGATCACCCCTACTTACGTTTCGTGTGCTTTCCTAGCAGGAGCCTGAGCCCAGTGCGGCAGGGACTGACTTTGTGTTCAGCCTGGTCGGTGCCTGGCACAGGGGGCTCCTGCTCCGAGGCGCTACAGGCAGGATGATAGAGCCCCTGAGCCAGGACCCCCACAGTGCGAGGTGGGGCTGGGGTTTCCCTCCCTGTGGGAAAGGGAAGTGACATGGGAAGGAGGCAGACCACTCCCATGGGGGAAAAGCCCTGAATCCTGTTAGGCTCTAGGATCAATGCAGGATTGTTCCCAAGGCTTGGGAGATGAGGCTTCCCCTCCATCCATGGCGGGTGGGAGAGGAGGCCCACAGAGAGCCCAGCTCACGCTCTGGCATAATCTAGACAACTTTTGCCCTTATGCAAAATGGCCACCATCTCCCATTGTTCTCAATGGGAGCGAAGCTGCAGCTTGCCCTTGGTTAAGAGGATTGCCACTTCTCTTCGGTCTCTGCAGCGGGATGAGAGATTTGCCCCTAGTAAAGATGGCCCCAGGCTCCCACTCTTTCTAGCATGACTGAAGCCTGGCTGCACCCTGAGCTGGCAAGAAGCGATGCAAGCTGGGGAGGTGGTGAACGGGGTGTCGGACAGGGAGGCTGTGGGATACAGGGGGGAGGGAGACGGTGCAAGGGGCAGGAGTGAGGGAAGGAGCCCTGCACCTGCGTCGCAAGGTTAGGAGGGGTGCCATGGGGTGTGCGAGCTCCAGGCCAGGAAGGGGTTAATGGCCTGCCCTGCCAGAAACGCCAAGCCGGGCACTGCCAGGCAGGGGCAGGATTCGGCGTCTGGCCTGGCCGAGGGGAGCTCTGTGTTAGGCCTGCGAGGAAGTGTGGGGGTGTGCCCCCGCTCAGGGCCCTGACCTTTGACCCTTCAGAGTAGCCTTTCGTTAAAGGGTTTTTCCTGTAACTTTCCCCAGAGGGGCTTTTCTCACTGGCTCTGGGGCCCTTTGCCCCTCTCCAGAGACCCCTGCATTAAGCAGTCACGGGGCTAGGTGTCTCTCTGGAGGATGTGCGGGGCGGGGTGCGGGAGGGGGAAAGCTGTGACCCTCACCACTCGGGCCTGCATGGAGGGGAGATGGTGCTCCATGGGGGACTCTCTTAGTGACCCTTCTGGTGCCCTGGGGGTGGGGGGAGCAGAGGGGCAAAGGCTGTTTGCTGCTGTTTAATGTCTCCCACAGAGTGGGGAGCCCAAACCCCACGGGCCTGAGCGAGTGCAGGGAACTGGGGGAGGGGCACTAACCCATCCACACTCGCCGCCTGAGCTGAGTGAGGCAAAGGGGCCAACCCCATCACTAGGGAAAGTAATGGAGCCTCTCCAAATGTCTCCTCTCTGACGCGGTTTGCTGCTTTCAGTGACACGGGCAGGGGCGATTCCCCAGTGTTTCTATTTTGACCAGGTCCCCCCTCCTCTCTGGAAGGTTTGAGCAGCAACCTGCTGGAGTAAATCCCCTGCCCTGGCTTGTCTTTGTAGAGCCGGTCTGAGCCTCGCCTGCCGGGAAAGGGAAACTCTGCGCTAGGGTTACCATATCTGAACATTCAAAAAAGAGGACACTCCACGGAGGGGATTTGCTCATGTCCCCCCCCCTCCACCTCCAGCCCCACCCCAACTCCGCCCCCTCCCTGCCCCATTGGACCCCTTCCCCAAATCCCTGCCCTGGCCCTGCCTCCTTCCCTGAGCGCGCCGCATTCCCCCTCCTGCCCCCTCCTTCCCTGCTGCGCAAAACAGCTGTTATGCGGCGCAAGCGCTGGGAGCTAGGGGGGAAAAGCAGGCACTCTCTCAAGTGATCAACATCCACTCTCTTTCTTGGGATCAACTCTTCTTTGGGGAAAAATAATAATGGCAAAATCCTGGATGTTTTTAGATATTTAAAAATTCCTCCCAGATGACGATTTAAGAACCAAAAAGCCAGACATGTCCGGAAAAATACGGACGTATGGTAACCCTACTGTGCGCGCAGCCTTGGCGGGAGGGAGCTGGGCTCCTGACTGCGTGGTTACAGCTTGGACCCAGGGCTGCAGCGGCCCCAGCTCAGGTGGCTGTTTGCAGGGAGTGGATAAGCCCCCAGGCTAGCCCTGCTGGGCTGTGTGATCGCTGTGAGACACACACACACAAAGCGCTTTTCCTGCTGAGTCTGGGGTGGCAGGAGGTGGGAGCAGCAGGGGCTGAGCGAGGAACGCGTGTGATTGCAGGGCCGGGTGATTTTCCCAGGAGGAGTGGGAGATACTGGCAGAAGGAGCTGTACCGGGATGTGATGCTGGAGAATGATGGGACACTGCTCTTGCTGGGTAAATAGCGATTTTCCTTCTGTCACTGAGCTCTGGCTGAGCTGTGAAGAGCCCATGTTAGGATATAGGTATTCAGGCCTGTCTGCAAAGGCCTGTACTTTAAGAATTTAGGTGTATTCTTATCACTTGGCTAGTTCTAGAGGTATAAAAGAAAGAATCAAAATCACTGTCTGCCGGTGTAAGGGCCTTTTCTTACTGTGACGGTCTGAGGCCCTGTGCTTAGGCTAAGGCCTTTGACTAAGCAGCAGAGGCTGCCATAAGCTGGGAAGCGACCGGTCACATCCTCACATCCCAAACTAGTCACGTTGAAAGAAGGTGCTATTGGGCTGTTAGGAATACAATCCTGTCCTGGTAATTCCTGTCACCTCCAGAGAAAGGGAAGCGCCTAGATAATGTAAAAGGAAACTTAGTTTGATAGCATCCTGTCCGGCAAGAACTCACTTATCAATACTGGGATGTGAAATCCTCACTTCTGTATTGTTTTGTCATTATAGTTCCCACTTTGTTATTGTTTGTCTGTATAATCTCTGTCTGGTTCTGTGATTGTTCCTGTCTGCTGTATAATTAATTTTGCTGGGTGTAAACTAATTAAGGTGGTGGGATATAATTGGTTACATAATCATGTTACAATATGTTAAGATTGGTTAGTTAAATTTCAGGAAAATGATTGGTTAAGGTATAGCTAAGCAGAACTCAAGTTTTACTATATAATCTGTAGTCAATGAGGAAGTGGGGGGGGGGGAGGGAGAGATGGGAACAGGGAATGTGGGTAAGGAAATTGGAATCATGTTTTGCTAAAGGGGGAGATGGGAACAGGGAATGGGAGTGGGGAAACTGGAATCCTGTTTGGCTAAAGGGAGAAATGGGAGCAGGGACACAGGTGTAAGGCTCTGTGGTGTCAGAGCTGGGAAGGAGGATACTAAGGAAGGAAACTGAAATCATGCTTGCTGGAAGTTCACCCCAATAAACATCAAATTGTTTGCACCTTTGGACTTCGGGTATTGTTGCTCTCTGTTCATGCGAGAAGGACCAGGGAAGTAAGTGGGTGAAGGAATAAGCCCCCTAACAGCCCAGTGTGACCCCGAACCTCCATTTGATTCCGATCGGCTCCTTCGGGGCAGCCCCCAAGCCCTAAGGGTCTGTCTACACTGCAGCTGGAGGGGCGCTTCCCAGAAGCGGTAGACACACGCACGCAAGCCCTGCATGACTGGAGCCTGGAGATCAAGCTCTGCCGGGCTCGATGCAGACTCTCCCCAGCTGCCTGAGTCTCCAGCTTCCCCCCTTCCCCAGGTCTGTGTTCCTGGCACAAAGGCAGGGTGATCTGGGGCTTTGTTCCCACACTGGATGCAGGAAATGCCTCTGGGGGAAGTTCATTCAAAGCTGCTGCAGAAGCATCAGAGCAGAGAAGTGGGTCCTGCCCTGCTGTGAGCTTGGGGGCCTGGCTGGGGGAGCCGCGTCCATTCTGCATGTGGGGTGTGTAACAGTCACATAACGGGGGAGGCTTGGGGGTCTGCCATGCACCCCCCAGGATGTTCCCTGGGCCTTTCCCCTCTCTAACATGGGCCATTGTGTGACAGCATAGAAACAGGGGCTTTTCCCTACGAGACCTGGTCTCCACAGGCTTCCTGCGCCCTGCAGAGGGGTGCCCCCCGCCCCCCGCCAGGCACTGGCCCCTTCGTTACTGGCCCTGCGGCAGCACCCAGAGGCCTGGTGCGGGAGCAGGGCCGGCGTATTAACACGGCGGCCGCGCCCGTTCCTGCCCGAGGCGCGTGCCCCCTCCTAGAAGAGCAGCTGGCCGAAGTGGGCGTCAGGACCATGGGCAGAGCGGGGAGGGCGACGCGCCCGGGGGCAGCAGCAGCCGGGTTTGGCAGCTCAGCCCCAGAGCGTCTCTGCTGGCCCGGCGCTTCCCTCTCTCCATTAGGGGTCAGTGCTCAGGGCCCAGGGCTGGCAGTCAGGGCCCCCCGGCCGGCAGGCAGCTGCTGGCTCTGCCCGCCATCCCCTCCCGCCGCCCGGCCCCGAGGGGCAGAGAGAGGGGCACCGCCTGGGCCTGCAGCCGTGGCCTCCGGCTGACGTGTGGGCTCAGCCCCGGCGTGGCTCCCACAGCGAGTGAGTGGGGCTGTGGGGTGAGGGGCTCAGCGGGCCTGCGTGCAGGGCGGTGCCGGTGTGTAAGGCTGGTCCTGGGTGTGCCGGGCTGTGTGTGTAAGGCTGATCCTGGGTGTGCAGAGCAGTGTGAGTGTGTAAGGCTGGTCCTGGGTGTGCCGGGCTGTGTGTGTAAGGCTGATCCTATGTGTGTGAGGCTAGTCTTGTGTGTGCCGGCCTGTGTGTGTGTAAGGCTGATCCCGAGTGTGCAGGGGAGTGTGAGTATGTAAGGCTGATCCTGTGGGTGCAGAGCAGTGTGAGTGTGTAAGGCTGGTCCTGGGTGTGCCGGGCTGTGTGTGTAAGGCTGATCCCATGTGTGCAGGGGAGTGTGAGTGTGTAAGGCTGATCCGTGTGTGCAGGGCAGTGCCAATGTGTAAAGCTGATCCTGTGCAGGTCTGTGTGAGTGTGCAAGGCTGGTCCCACGTGTGCAGGGCTGTGTGTGTGTAAGGCTGGTCCTGTGTGTGTGTAAGGCCGATCCCCTGTGTGCCGGTCAGTGCGAGTGTGTAAAGCTGCTTGAATACATATGTCGACGTTTGCAGTGCCCGTCCCTGCCCCACCCCATATTCACCGGGCTGCTGTCGTGTCCTCCCCAGATTTGCCTGCACTCACAGTGCCCCTTCCCTGCCTCCTGGCTGGGGGTGGCCATCTTCAGGGAGGGCAGCCTGACTTCCCTGCCACTGCAGAACTCGGCAGGCAGCCGCCATCTTCCCAGGCCCGGGGGAGGCTGCTGTGAAATGGCCGCGATGGGGCCGCGGTGCGGGAGCAGGACTTTCAAGGGAGATTTCTCCTCTGTTGCTGCAGCTGCCAGCTCCGAGCTGCTGGGCTGGGTGCGGCCTTCTGCTTTTCCGTCAGGGCTGCGCTCGGCCCCGAGTTCAGGGCCCCGTCTGTGTATTCACTCGGGTCAGAGATCGGCAGGAACGGGGATCTCCTGAGGGGCTCCTGGAAACCGCCCTGGCCCCCCAGTCTCTTCGGGCAGGGTGGGGGCTGCCAGGGCTCACTGGGGCTGCATCTTCAGCCAGGACAGGGGCTATTGCGGGCTCCAGTGGGGAGAGGATTGCAATGGCCAGAACAGTCATTGTCCCAGACCCTTGAGCCCTGATGTGCTTTAAACCCCACATGGCCTGGCCGGCACGGACTGGGGCGACGAGCGGCTCTGATTCCCACCCCTGCCCTGCATCTCAGGGGTGCAGCGGTTTTGCTAGCGGAGTTGGGGCCTCAGTGAGGATTCGCCCTCTTCTCCCCAGCCGGAGGCCGACAGGATGGAGACTTCAGGGCCCCGCAGCAGCCAGTGAAAATCAGGCCGCTCTGAGTCACTTTAAGGAGGTGGTTTTCAAACTGTGGGTCGTGACCCAGTACTGGGTCGCGGGATGGCAGGCACTGGGTCACGGTGGCTCTGGTCAGCACCGCCAACCGCTGACTGGGAGCCGCCCGAGGTAAGGCCGGATCCCAACCCTGCGCCCCAATCCACTGCCCCATCCCTGAGACCCCCCCCAAACCCAGAGTCCCTCCCTGCCCCCCAAACCCCTCATCCCCAGCCCTACCCCAAAGCCTGCACCTCCAGCCCAGAGCCCTGACCCCCTCCTGCACGCCAACCCCCTGCCCCAGTCCCACCCCAGAGCCTGCACCCCGAGCACAGAGCTCTGACCCCCTCCCGCATCCCAACCCCCAGCCCAGAGCCCCCGACCACACCCTGAACCCCTCATTCCTGGCCCCACCCTGCAGCCCTCAGCCCTGCACCCCAACCCTCTGCCCCAGCCCTGAGCCCCTCCCACACCCCAAACCCCTCATCCCCAGCTCCATTGGGTCGTGGGCATCAAAATTTTCTTCAACTGGGTCGCCAGAAAAAAAGTTTGAAAACCACTGCTTTAAGGGAGGTTCTTTAGGGATGGTTTGAAACTTCTCAGTTCACTGAGCTGCTGATTTAAGCAACTGCCTAATGGCTTGGCCTGTTTAAATCACTGTTTGCTCTGGGTCACACATGAGCTCCCTTCTGCTGGAACAATCTTTATAGTGGGGCTGCTAAGAGCCATTGAACCAAACTGTAAACCCGGAATATTGTGGAAACCACTTCAAGCCAGGGGGTGTGGCAGTACCCCCAGCTCCCCTAGTTTCAGCACCTATGACTGCCAGGGAAAAGTTTAACAGGCATTTTTGTCAAAAATCTGCTAAAAATACATTGAAAATCGCTGTGACCCGGGGCCCCCAGACACTCAGACTCTCAGCTTCCCAGTTCCTTCTCCCCACTCCCAGCCCTCATCAGATGGAGAGCCTGTAACAGGGCACAGCACTGCGCCTCTGCTGGGCATCTTCAGGGAACCTTGTACTTTCCTGTCTTCCCATCAGTCGCTAATCATTCCTCCCGTGCTGGGCCCTCCCAATTCACCAGCAATTTCCTGTTACTCGGGGATGTCCTGTCATTAACTGAGCTCACAGATTCACCCCTCTCTGCTCTAAAAGTGTTCCCTGATGAGGCAGGTGCACTTGATAGTCCTGCATCTACTGAGGTGTCTTTGACTGGCCCATTGCCAGTGTATTCTGGGTGTCTGTGCTGTCATTTGGATATGCCGGATACACAAACTTTGTCAGTGCCTCCGTTATGGGAGCTCGGTTTGTGATTTCTCTTTCCCGCTCCTTGCTCTTGGCTTGGCCCTGACTGGTTCTGGTTTGTGGATGATCCCAAATCCCAAGACACAGGCTTTCACCAAGTCTGGCTAACTCAGTCTCTTTTCTTGGGCTGAATTCTGGAGCTTCGTCATACTGGTGAAATTATGGGTAAGTTACCTGCTTAGCCCCCTCGCTCTGTTCATCTCCACAGCCGTCCATAGAACTGCATGAGATCTTCTCCCTCAAATGCAGCAGCTTTCCACAGCTTGTGAGCAGGAAGGCTCCCCTCTAAGCCTGCAGCCCCTCCTGGGGTTTGGGGCTATGGTGTGATGGGGCAGGAAGCTCAGATGAAGTATTTGTCTTACCAAAGCCTTTTTCTTTCCAGATTCCTGTTCCAACTTGGTAACTCCCAGGGTACTCTGCAAACCTCTGATCTCCCCTTAGTGTTTCCGGGTCCGTAAGTCTTTCCTTGGGTTTTCTGCTAGGAGATCCAGGTGAGTCAAACTGTGCAGCAGGGTCTGTCGTGCTGCTGTCCTGGGAAATTTAAATCTGTTCTCTTTAAACTAGTGCTCAGCTCCCTGCCCAGGGTGAGAACCGATTGTTGTTACTCCTGATTTTATTACTAGAATTTCCAAGGTACCCTTCCCCCTGGTGTCGAGGGATTGAAAGAACCCGGCCTTCGCTGGGCTGGTGCAGCTGGGTCTCCAGCTGTCTCACCGCACCACAGCGATCTTCTGCTTACTTTGCCCAGCCCAGATTCTGAGTCTTCCTTTCTATTGCAAAGTGCCCTGACACCCTTGCAATTGAAGGTGTCCGCTAGTTTCTCTTACCCGTTGTCTCCCACCCAGCTACCCAGGAGGTCACTTCCAGGCGGTTGTGTTGGTGTTTTTTTAACTCTTTTTATTAGAAGAATTTTCTTCCTCTTGCATTGGCTGTGGGAGGTTGGCTCACGCTGTCTTATTGGGTTCCCATCCCGCTTAGGAGAGACGGTGAAAAAGGAGGGGGGGGTGAGAGAAAACCGCCCCTGGGAAATACAGCAGAGGGAACATGAACGGAGCTGAGGAGCAGCACCTGGAGGAAGGGTCTGAGACCCTGGAGCCGCAAACAATCCCACTGGGAGGTGGTGAAGAGACAGTTTTCCAGAGCCCAAGCCAGGGAAGAACCTACAAGAGGCGGCGCAGGTTGCAAACACCCAAGAGAATCCCAGCAGAGAAGGGGCCGGACAGTCCAAGGGAGAGCGAAAAGGGCTCCAGTAAGCACGTGGAGTCCTCTTCAGAGGTGGGAGCCAAGGCCTGTGGAAAGGTGCCCAGTTGCTCGGCCTGTGAGCAGAGCTTGAAGGGGAAGATCTTCTTTCAAAGTCTGGGCAGGTTTTATGGTCAGAAGAAGCCGCATGAATGTTGGAAATGTGGGAAATGCTTCCTGCGGAAGAAGGATCTGGCCAGACACCAGGGAGTTCATATCGGAGACAGATTCTACAGCTGCCTGGACTGCAGGAGAAGCTTCAGCCAAATGGCAGGGCTTACGAGACACCAGAAGACGCACTCGGGGGATCGGCCCTTTCCTTGCATGGACTGCGGGAAAAGCTTTTGCCTGAGACAGGAGCTTACGAGCCACCAGAGAACCCACACAGGAGAGCGACCCTTCCTGTGCTCCCAGTGCGAGAAGCGATTTAGCCAGCTGGCGCATCTCACCGCGCACCAGAGAACCCATGCGGCGGAGAGGCCCTACCCCTGTGGGACCTGTGAGAAATGCTTCAAGCAGAGCCAAGACCTCAGAAAGCACCAGCGCACCCACACGGGAGAGCGACCTTACCCCTGCACTGAGTGCGGGAAACGCTTCAACCACGTGTCGAACCTCAATGCCCACTGGAAGGTGCACACGGGCACCAGGCCCCACACCTGCAAGGAGTGTGGGAAAAGTTTCCGCAAGAGGCAGGATCTTCTGCGACATGGGAGGATCCACACGGGAGAAAGCCCCTTTGCCTGCGGCCACTGTGAGAAGAGCTTCCGGCAGAAGAAGGATCTGAACAGACATCGGAGTGTCCACACAGGAGAGAGGCCCCACCCCTGTCTTGAATGCGGGAAAAGCTTCCGGCTCAAGCATGCTCTGGTACGACACCAGGCAACCCACCCACGGCTCAGCCCCTAGAAACGGGACAGCCTCCCGCATCGCAGGGAGTCCCTGGAAGGCAGAGTCTGCATTGCCCAATCCTTTCTGCAGCTGACCGGGGAGCACTGACTGCATGAGGGACTTTTGCCAGTTTCTTTTTGTGTTAGAAGTTTATAGCTTGTAGTTCAGTACAGGGCGGTTACAGGAAATATCAGTCCAGGGATATTCTGGGATTCAGTACCGGGGAGTTTGACTTTTCTACTCTGAAAAGACATGGAACAATAGCGGGAGTTGGGAGGGGAGATGGGGGATGTAGGTAGATGCCTATTCTGTGGGTCAATCCAAAAGTGGTTCTGGGGATGTGGGGGAAGGGCAAGTGTCAGCCAGGACTGCCAGCGACAGACCCTCTTGGGCATGGTGTGGGTGCTGCAGGGGTCTGAGCTGAGAACGGCTCTGTCAGCCTCTGGTATTTCAATGGCTGTTTCTTCCCAGTTCATTTTACAGACTAGCTCTAACATTCCCTCTGTTTACTCTTGCGTGGTGGCTGGGTTTTCCCATTGCCCTGCACCAAGGTTACCTGGTATAAAGGCATGTTTTGACCTCAGTCCAAATGAATAATATGAATTCAGCCATCTCCCAATACGGATGGGGGGGTGTCTTAACCCTGTCCACACAACCAGGGCAGTGAGAGCAGGAGCATGTTTCTCTTTCTTATATGAGGGATGCCTGTTTTCACCCAGGATTGTACATCAGGTTTGAGCCACTCCCTGGTGGCGCTTTGTTCATTGTTGGCAGTTGCCAATTAAAAGAAAGTTGGAAAAAAAACTGGAACCAGTTACCAGTTCATTTGCTTTGTGCCGTACTTCCCAGGCTGTTGGTTTATAATCCTAGGAACGTGGGGCTGGAAGGGACCTCGAGAAGTCATCAAGTCCAGTCCCCAGTGGTGCTGTGGCAGGACCATCCTTGGCAGGTGTTTGTCCAACCTGTTTTTAAAAACCAACAGTGACGGGGATTCCACAACCCCCGTTGGATGCCCACAGCAGAGCTTAACTGTCTTTATAGTTAGAAAGATTTTCCTAATATTGAACCTACATCTCCCTTGCTGCAGATTAAACCCACGACTTCTTCAGTGGGCACAGAGAACAATCGAACACTGTCCTCTTTATAACAGCCCTTAACACATCTGAAGACTGTTATCAAGTCCCCCCCGTCAGTGTTATTATCTCAAGACTAAACTTGCCCAGTTTGTTAACCTTTCCTCATAGGGCAAGTTTCTAAACCCTTTATCATTTTTGTTGCTCTCCTCTTGACTCTCCTATTTGTCCACATCTTTCCTAAAGTGTGGGACCCAGAATTGGATGCAGTTCTCCAGCTGAGGCCTCACCTGCGCCAAGCAGAGTGGGACAATGACCTCCCGTGTCTTACCTATGACACTCCTGTTAATACACCCCAGAATGATATTAGCCTTTTTGCAGCCGTGTTATATTGTTGACTTATAGTCAATGTGTGATCCCCTGTAACCCCCAGCTCCTTCTCACCTCGCCAGTTATTCCCCATTTTATAGCTATGCTTTTGATTTTTCCTAAGTGAAGTACTTTACACTTGTCTGTATTGAATTTCATCTTGTTGAATTCAGACCAATTCTCCAATTTATCAAGGCCAGCTTTGAATTCTGATACTCTTCTCCAAAGTGCTTGCAACCCCTCCCAGCTTGGTGTCATTTGCATATTTTATATTTTATATACTCTCCACTCCATTATCCAAGTAATTAATGACAATATTGAATAGCATCAGAACCACTGTGGAACCCCTGTGGGACCGCACTAGATCCGTCCTCTCAGTTTAATAGTGAGTCATTGATAACTGCTCTTTGAGTACAGTCTTTTAACCAGTTGTGGACCCACCTTATAGTAATTTCATCTAGATCACATTTCCCTAGTTTGCGTATGAGAATGTCAAGTAGGACTGTGTCAAAAGCCTTACTAACATCAAGGTATATCACATCTACTGCTTCCCCCCTCCACTAGGCCAGTAACACTGTCAAAGAAGGAAATTAGGTTGGTTTGGCATGTTTTGTTCTTGATAAATCCATGCTGACTATTCCTTATAACTGGTATCCTCTCCATGCTTACAAACGGATTGTTTAATCATTTGTTCCAGTATCGAAATTTGTCTGACTGGTATCTTATTCCCTGGTCCCCTTTGTTCCCCTTTTCATAGAATCATAGAATCATAGTATAACAGAGTTGGAAGGGACCTCTGGAGGCCATCTAGTCCAACCCCCTGCCTAGAGCAGGACCAATCCCAACTAAATCATCCCAGCCAGGGCTTTGTCAAGCCTGACCTTAAAAACTTCTAAGGAAGGAGATTCCACCACCTCCCTAGGTAACGCATTCCAGTGTTTCACCACCCCCCTAGTGAAAATTTTTTTCCTAATATCCAACCTAAACCTCCCCCACTGCAACTTGAGACCATTACTCCTTGTCCTGTCATCTGCTATCACTGAGAATAGTCTAGATCCATCCTCTTTGGATCCATCTTTCAGGTAGTTAAAAGCAGCTATCAAATTCCCCCTCATTCTTCTCTTCCATAGACTAAACAATCCCAGTTCCCTCAGCCTCTCCTCATAACTCATGTGTTCCAGTCCCCTAATCATTTTTGTTGCCCTTCGCTGGACTCTCTCCAATTTCTCCACATCCTTCTTGTAGTGTGGGGCCCAAAACTGGACACAGTACTCCAGATGAGGCCTCACCAATGTCGAATAGAGGGGAACGATCACATCCCTCGATCTGCTGGCAATGCCCCTACTTATACACCCCAAAATGCCATTGGCCTTCTTGGCAACAAGGGCACACTGTCGACTCATATCCAGGTTCTCGTCCACTGTCACCCCTCGGTCCTTCTCTGCAGAACTGCTGCCTAGCCATTTGGTCCCTAGTCTGTAGCGGTGCATTGGATTCTTCCGTCCTAAGTGCAGGACTCTGCACTTGTCCTTGTTGAACCTCATCAGATTTCTTTTGGCCCAATCCTCCAATTTGTCTAGATCCCTCTGTATCCTATCCCTACCCTCCAGCGTATCTACCTCTCCTCCCAGTTTAGTGTCATCTGCAAACTTGCTGAGGGTGCAATCCACACCATCCTCCAGATCATTAATGAAGATATTGAACAAAACCGGCCCCAGGACCGATCCCTGGGGCACTCTGCTAGATACCGGCTGCCAACTAGACATGGAGCCATTGATCACTACCCGTTGAGCCCGACAATCTAGCCAACTCTCTACCCACCTTGTAGTGCATCCATCCAGCCCATACTTCTTTAACTTGCTGACAAGAATACTGTGGGAGACCGTGTCAAAAGCTTTGCTAAAATCGAGGAATAACACGTCCACTGCTTTCCCTTCATCCACAGAACCAGTTATCTCATCATAGAAGGCAATTAGATTAGTCAGGCATAACTTTCCCTTGGTGAATCCATGCTGACTGTTCCTGATCACTTTCCTCTCCTCTAAGTGCTTCAGAATTGATTCCTTGAGGACATGCTCCATGACTTTTCTGGGGACTGAGGTGAGGCTGACCAGCCTGTAGTTCCCAGGATCATCCTTCTTCCCTTTTTTAAAGATGGGCACTACATTAGCCTTTTCCCAATCTTCTGGGACTTCCCCCATTCGCCAGGAGTTTTCAAAGATAATGGCCAATGGCTCCGCAATCACATCCACCAATTCCTTTAGCACTCTCAGATGCAACGCATCCGGCCCCATGGACTTGTGTACGTCCAGTTTTTCTAAATACTCCCGAACCACTTCTTCCTTCACAGAGGGCTGGCCACCTCCTCCCCATGCTGTGCTGCCCAGTGCAGTAGTCTGGGAGCTGACCTTGTTCGTGAAGACAGAGGCAAAGAAAGCATTGAGTACATTAGCTTTTTCCGCATCCTCTGTCACTAGGTTGCCTCCCTCATTTAGTAAGGGGCCCACACTTTCCTTGGCTTTCTTCTTGTTGCCAACATACCTGAAGAAACCCTTCTTGTTATTCTTGACATCCCTCGCTAGCTGCAACTCCAGGTGTGATTTAGCCTTCCTGATTCCATTCCTACATGCCCGAGCAATATTTATATACTTATCCCTGGTCATTTGTCCAATCTTCCACTTCTTGTAAGCCTCTTTTTTGTGTTTAAGATCAGCAAGGATTTCACTGTTAAGCCAAGCTGGTCGCCTGCCATATTTATTATTCTTTCTACACATCGGGATGGTTTGTCCCTGTAACCTCAATAAGGATTCTTTAAAATACAGCCAGCTCTCCTGGACTCCTTTCCCCCTCATGTTATTCTCCCAGGGGATCCTGCCCATCAGCTCCCTGAGGGAGTCAAAGTCTGCTTTTCTGAAGTCCAGGGTCCATATTCTGCTGCTTTCCTTTCTTCCTTGTGTCAGGATCCTGAACTCGACCATCTCATGGTCACTGCCTCCCAGGTTCCCATCCACTTTTGCTTCCCCTACTAATTCTTCCCGGTTTGTGAGCAGCAGGTCAAGAAGAGCTCTGCCCCTAGTTGGTTCCTCCAGCACTTGTACCAGGAAATTTCCAAAAACTTCCTGGATTGTCTGTGCACCGCTGTATTGCTCTCCCAGCAGATATCAGGATGATTGAAGTCGCCCATGAGAACCAGGGCCTGCGATCTAGTAGCTTCTGCGACTTGCCGGAAGAAAGCCTCGTCCACCTCATCCCCCTGGTCTGGTGGTCTATAGCAGACTCCTACCACGACATCACCCTTGTTGCTCAGGCTTCTAAACTTAATCCAGAGACTCTCAGGTTTTTCTGCAGTTTCATACCGGAGCTCTGAGCAGTCATACTGCTCCCTTACATACAGTGCAACTCCCCCACCTTTTCTGGCCTCCCTGTCCTTCCTGAACAGTTTATACCCATCCATGACAGTACTCCAGTCATGCGAGTTATCCCACCAAGTCTCCGTTATTCCAATCACATCATAATTCCGTGACTTTGCCAGGACCTCTAGTTCTCCCTGCTTGTTTCCCAGGCTTTGTGCATTTGTATATAGGCACTTGAGATAACCTGCTGATCGCCCCTTGTTCTCAGTATGAGGCAGGAGCCCTCCCCTCTCACATGCTCCTGCTCGTGCTTCCTCCCGGTATCCCGCTTCCCCACTTACCTCAGGGCTTTGGTCTCCTTCCCCCGGTGAACCTAGTTTAAAGCCCTCCTCACTAGGTTAGCCAGCCTGCTCGCAAAGATTCTCTTCCCTCTCTTCGTTAAGTGGAGCCCGTCTCTGCTTAGCACTCCTCCTTCTTGGAATACCATCCCATGGTCGAAGAATCCAAAGCCTTCTCTCCGACACCACCTGTGTAGCCATTCATTGACTTCCACGATTCGACGATCCCTACCCCGGCCTTTTCCTTCCACGGGGAGGATGGACGAGAACACCACTTGCGCCTCATACTCCTTTATCCTCCTTCCCAGAGCCACGTTGTCTTCCCAGAGCCACGTAGTCTTTTGAAAGGTGGTGCTATGTCTGCCCTTCTCCAGACCTCTGGGACCTCACCCGTCCGCCAGGAGTTCTCCAAGATAGTTGCTAACAGTTCCAAGACGGCTTCAACTAATTCCCCAGGTACCCTAGGAGGAATTGCATCAGGCCCTGCTGACTTGAATACATCTCACTTACCCAAATATTCTTTAACCTGTTCTTTCCCTGTTTCGGCTTGTGTTCCTTCCCCCTGGTTGTTAATATTAATTGTGTTGAGTATCTAGTCACCGTTGACCTTGTGTCTATTTTGTGTTCGCTTTCCACAGATTTTCTAGCACACAAACATCTGGGCCGTGTAGATGTTCGGGCTCAGCCTGGAGCCCGGGCTCTGAAACCCAGTGATGGGGGAGGATCTCAGAGTCCCTGCTTCAGTCCTGCAGCCTGAGCCCAGTGAGCCGGAGTCAGTTGACCTGGGCTCTGCTGCGGGTCTTTTATTGCCATGTAGCCGTAGCCTTGGGGCAATTCTGCGGTGCTGCTGAAATTGCTGAGCTGTAGGAGTCCGCCTGCGAGCCCAGCAGTGCGGGTGCGTTAGGAGGTGGCAGCCTTTGTGTGGTGGCCTGTTCCTGCGGGGGCTGGTGGACATTGCTGGGGAAGCATGTTGTGCAGGAGATGAGGGGGGACAGCCCCTTTGCTTTGGGAGGGGGAGTTGGCCGGGCCTGTGGCAGTTGGGAATGACAGTTGATGGGAGAGGAACCGCACCATGAGGGGTCGGGGTAGGGGCTGGGGGCTGTCCTGAGTGCAACTGGGGTGGGCGGGGAGGGGGAGAAATGCTCCCAAAGATTTGTGAATGAAAAACTAGGGAGAGAGGGAAGCCAGGTGGAGACAGCAGGGTTTGTAAATGGGCCAGAACCTGGAGGCCCCAGGGCCATGGGCGTGCCAGCCTGGGGCAGGGATGTGCAGGAAGGGGAAGGATCAGTCTGGTGGCCGGATCCGGAGCTTCCTGGGGGTCCTCCCTGGGTCTGCCGGAAGGGGGAGTGTTTACGCTGCACCCCAAGGACAGGGAGTTTCCCCCAGGCCCGGAGTTTGCCAGGCACAGGATTCCTACCACCTGCCTGAGTCCCAGAGTCGGCTGGAGAGGGAGGGCTCTTCCCCCCCCCGAGTGCGCCAGGGACGGCCAGATATTGCCTATGCCAGGTGCTGTGGGATTAATGCCCCCACTCTCGGCCAAGCACACAGGGGTCTCCTCCCCCTGACCCATCTGCCAGGCACACAGGGGTTCCCCCCTCCCATTGGCCAGGCACACAGGGGTTTCCTCCCCACACATTGGCCAGGCACACAGGGGTTTCCTCCCCACACATCCTCCAGGGACAGAATCTCCCAGAGGCAGGGATTTCCCTTCTCCCCTTCCCAGCCGCGTCACCCAGCGACCAAGGGGGAGACGGGCCTGTTTCCCAGGCGGGGGCGGGGGGAGGCAGCTTGTGCTTTCTCCATTCAGAGGCTGCAGGGGCCAGTGTACCCCTGGCATTGGCTCAGCAGCCCCAAGCACTGGTCTAAATTCGGCTCCTGCGTCAGCGGCCCCTGTGGGGCTCTGCACAGGCACCCTGCCATTAGCCTGTCTTTCCCCACCCCAGAATGCCCCCTGCTCTGGGGAGGCTGGGGGGCATCGCAGGGCTAGGGTTCTGTGCCTGGGGATCGAGGTCCCCTGTGCAGGGACTTTCCTCCGCTGGGTTTACACTGCCCTGCAGCCCCATTGCACTGGCCTGTCCAAGGGCCCCCAGGGCAGTCCTACATCACCCCTTTGCATTGCCTGGCCAAAAGCATCACCACTTCCCTGCCCACGCTGGCCAGAGACCAGAGCTCAGCGCCTGGGGAACGAGAACCGAGACACTCAGAGAACTGGGGAAGAGACGGACTGTTCCGGGGGGGGACCCTCCTTGTGGGCACAGCCCCACCCCACGAGGCAGCTGGCACATTGCGGCCCCAGCGTTGGTGGCAGGGGGTCAGTGAGAGGGAGGCGATGGGGCAGAAGGTGGTGCTGGTGCCTCAATCCCAGCCCTGGGGGGGCAGTGGGGGGCTGAGGAAGGGGGTCATCCCCCCGGTGCTTGGGAAATCAAGAGAAGTGCCGGGGAAAAGTGGGTTATTTGTGGTGCTCCTGCATCTCACAGCTGCATAAGCCCGGACGTGCGTCTTTTCCCACAAGGGGGCATCCCATCCCCTCTGCTGAAAGCTGCTTACTTAAGAGGAATCAAATCTGCCAGCTCCTCCGGCTCTGTAACTGTCCCTCCCCTCTCCATGCAGTTGTCCACACACAGGTGGGCCATTCCCCTCCCTCCCTGTCTGGTTATCCCATGGCAGCTCCCTGCCTCCTGCCCCCAGCATAGGAATACCCTGGTATCATGCACACTCCCCTGGATCATAGGGTAATTTCACTATCACCTGTTAATGCAGAAGATCCTGGTTGTCAGAGCTCTCTCTTGATGAGCAGTGCCCAGAATCCCCGTCGTTTCTGCAGCCCCTCCCCTGACCCACCCCCACAGCCGCAGGGCCACGTTCCCGGTGCCTTGCACGTGGCCTGAAGTCTCAGCTTGTGCTACTCAGACTAACCAGGGGCGTGAGCTCTCCCAGCGAGTCACTTCCTTCCGACTGCTCAGAGGCCTTTACATCGGCAGCTTCGTGGGGGCGATCAGTTCTGCCCCATTTCTCCTTGGAAGGGGGATTTCCCCATAATCACGTCTCATCTGTCAACAGGGGTAGTCTGTGGCTAAGGGTGTGTCCACACTGCAGCGTAAGCCCAAGGTTCGAACACGGGCTCAGGCCTAACCCCCTTCTGTCTACACACAAATTGTGCTAACCCAGGGCTTGGCTCCAGGACCCCACAGAGGTGGAGGGTCTGAGTCTGAGTCAAGCTATTGCTCTGCACCGGACTCGTGCTCTGCGAGGCTGCCAAAAGTATCCCACAATCCCCTGGGTCAGCTTTCTTTGTCCTGTGGACAGTCACATTTTCTCACACTGCACCACGAACAAAGGAGTTGGGAGGGTGCTAGGAAGTCCGGGATAAGGGTGGTTGGACACTGGAGTCCCCGGGGGACCTGAGTGCAACAATTCCTAACCTGGGGTTACAAATGAGTGTAGACGCTCAAGCCCTAGGGTAGCAAACCCAGGATTTGCTAACTTGAGTTCTCCTAACCCTGGACTTACACTGTGGTGTAGACAGACCCTAAGAGTCCTCACCAAGCCGGACCCAGCTGGCTTCAGAGACCCCAAGTGTCCACCATCCCCCTCACTACTGGAGAGCGGCCCTTCCCCACACACAGAACCGCTCTGCTTGGGGAGAGTCGCCCCGGACGCTCAGCAGGGACACCTCCCAGGCGGTAATGACACTCGGCTCGTTCCCGCATCCTGGGGAGGAGCTGAGCCTCTCGTTTGGGGACGGGGCTGTGGGCGCTCAGAGCTGCGTCACTGCTCCCTGCCAGCGACTGAGCCGAACTTTTCCAGTCAGTCGGGGAGGATCCATGATTGACACTTCCCAACAGGGGTGCGTACGCTGGGGGGTGGGGCGGGGGGTCAGGAAGAAAAGAGGCGTGCTCAGCAGCACCCCATTTATTACAGGCTGAGCTGGGGCGCGAGGGTGCTGCGGCTCTTTAGTCACAGACACGGCCGCCTGGTTGCTTCCCTTGGCTGTGACTAACCCAGCGCTGATGACACCAGCTTGGCACCTTGGATGTTTCTGAATCCCCGGATCGAGTCTTTTTCCTTAATTGGTTGGACACCGGGATTTATAACCTACGCAGAGCTGCCTGCTTTGAGCCAGGCTCCACATGTGTGTAACTGTGCACCTGGGACTCAAGTTAACTGACAGCTAGTTACCTCTACCGGCTGGATTAAACCCAGTGACGTAAGCCATGCAAATGCCAGCACTCTCAGTTGAATTCCCCCTGATCAGAGCAGGGGTCCTGGAGTCAGGACTCCTGGGTTCTATGCCCAACTCCAGCACTGACTGATTGTGTGGAAACCCAAATTTCTCGCCTTCTTAGCAGGGGTTTGTGTGGTTTAATCAAAGTTCCTCTACCCAAGCCAGACAGTGAGCGCTCTGAGCGCCCCAGCAGATGGGCCTGACAGGACGGCTCCGCTTGGTGACAGCCCCATCCTTCAAGGCACAGTAAGAGGCGTCTCAGTTCGTTTCCGATCTCTTTGAGATCCTCAGATGACACTGCAAAGTATCTCCAGTAGTTACAATTCATTAAATACAATTAAATGAATACAATTCATTTGAATACAATTCATTAATTCAATTAATGAATTGATCCCGTAATTTC
Organism: Chelonia mydas; assembly: GCF_015237465.2. NCBI lineage: Eukaryota > Metazoa > Chordata > Testudines > Cheloniidae > Chelonia > Chelonia mydas. Next base: position 260,119,805 of record NC_057850.1, read on the forward strand.
TACATCGATTCCACCCCAGTTGTCTGAGCTAGTGCAGATCTTTTAGAAAGCTAGCCAGTCTTGAGTTACAATCTTCAGGTGACAGAGAATCCACCATATCCCGAGGTAAATTATTCCAACAGTTAATTCCCCTCATGGTTAAAGAATGTGCTGATGTGACGAATGCCTCTGAGTGGAGCAGCAATGACTCTTCTCTTTGCCCCTGTGGCCAGTTAGAACACATAGATCATATCTTTGCAGGCTGCAGCCATCGGGAAGGGCTGCCTGGTTCCCTCATGGCCTTGCACAATGCTTTTCCCTCAGCTATTGAATGGTTAATGTTGTCAGTAGCTACCAGTGTGGTGCTCCGCTTTGTTCGATGATGATAACTGTTAGGGGGCTTATTCCTTCACCCACTTACTTCCCTGGTCCTTCTCGCATGAACAGAGAGCAACAATACCCAAAGTCCAAAGGTGCAAACAATTCGATGTTTATTGGGGTGAACTTCCAGCAAGCATGAGTCCAGTTTTCTTCCTTAGTGTCCCCCTTCCCAGCTCTGACACCACAGAGCCTTACCTGTGTCCCTGTTCCCATTCCTGCCCTTAGCTAAACATGATTCCAATTTTCCCATCCCCATTCCCTGTTCCCATTTCCCCCATTCCCTGTTCCCATTTCTCCCACTCACTCACTTCCTGATTGACTGCAGACTATATAGTAAAACTTGAGTTCCGGTTTGCTATACCTTAACCAATCATTTTCCTGAAATTTAACTAACCAATCCTAACATATTGTAACATGATTATGTAACCAATTATATCCCACCACCTGAATTAGTTTACACCCAGCAAAATTATTTATACAGCAGACAGGAACAGTCACAGAACCAGACAGAGATTATGCAGACAAACAATAGGGAAATGGGGATTACAGTGACAGAACAACAAATAAATGAGGATTTCACACCCCAGCTATGGATAAGTGAGTTCCTACCAGACAGGATGCTATCAAACTAAGTTTCCTTTTACATCTTCTAGGCACTTCCCTTTCTCTGGATGCAATGGGCACTATCAGGACAGGATTGTACCCAAACAGCCCAATAGCACCTGATTTCAATGTGACTAGTTTGGGATGTGAGGAGGTGACCGTTCGCTTCCCAGCTTATGGCAGCCTCTGCTGCTTAGCCAAAGGCCTTAGCCTAAGAACAGGGCCTCAGACTGTCACAGTAAGAGAAGGCCCTTACACCGGCAGACAGTGATTTTGATTGTTTATACCTGTATAACTAGCTAAGTGATAAGAATACACCTAAATTCTTAGAGTCTAGGCCTTTACAGACAGGCCTGAATATCTAGATCCTAACAATAACAGTCGGCTGCGTGCGTGTTCCCTCTGTGTGCTGCCCCAGCTCTGCGCAGATCGCTGACACAGGAGACCCCGAGAGAACCCCCCAAAAACCACAGACTCTAGTAAGGTACGAAGGAACCCAAGCCAGGTTTATTGTCAAATGAAGCACCGTAATAGTTCCCTGTAGACTCTACAGGGCACACTACGAATTTGTGCTCCCTGGCAATGGACACAGCTCAGTCAGTGGCGGGACACTCTGCCTCCTAGGCTGGCCAAAGATGTGCGTTCCGGGACCTACTTTTATACCGTTGCAGGACCGATTACTCATCATAGTTCAAACGAATCTATCCATCATGTTGTCCTTTTGACCCTGTCTTTAAGATGCACCTGCCTGTTCCTTGTTATCTCTGTGGAGTGTTCTGATGTCGTCTTGGCACAAGTTCCTCTCATTAGCCCTTATGTGTGTGTGCGCACGTGCCTCTAACGACCTTTTCTTGCCAACTTCTGTGAGTGGGACCTGCCTCTGGCTCACAGCCCAGCTGTGCTTATCACTGCCTGGAAGTACTTTGGTTCAGGCTTTACTTTGGTTCAGGCTTCAGGCCTCAGACTGGGCCTCTGATACAAGCATTTATGTTTCAGGGCCTCCTCTTACTACAGTTAAGACATTTAGACGAACACGCTTGACTTGAATGTGTATGTAAATGCAACCGCAACAAAAAATACCGTTAAAAGTTGTTGAAATGGCCATTTCAGTCCAGTTGATTAATTATTGCCTTTCCAAAAACCCACTAAACTGGTCCTTCCATGTGTCCAATTTCTAAGCAATTCTTCCTGAGCTGCAACCAACTCTGATAACATTTGACCCATTCCAAAATCTGGGGACCGACACAATCAGGTTTCAGATCAGGAGATGGATTCTGGCAGGAGTGGGTGGGTGAGCTTCTGTGGCCTGCAGTGTGCAGGAGGTCAGCCTAGCTGATCACGATGGTCTGACCTTAAAGTCTATGAGTCTATGAGGACAGTTAGATAAACTCCTTATGGCTAAGGAGAAAGGACAAGTTTCCAGTGATTAAACTGCTGGACCTGTCAGCTGCCTGCTACACCAATGGTCACAAGAATGCTTGTGCATCTTTCAGCAAGAGCAGGTTTTATGTTGCTGCAAACGCAGTGTTGTCAACTCTTGCAATTTTATCACAAGTTTCATGATTTCCTTAAAGCCTCCCTCCTGGTTGAGTCTCGGGTGCGGCCGTCACAGGTGCTGTGCGTGCACCGCTGGTGACCGCAGAACGCCGTGACTCAATGTGGGAACTCAATGGAACAATGGATCGTGGGATTCCTGGTAGTCTTTGTTTCATCCCATACAGTGACTTTAACCTTGTTGTTCCCTCATTAGAGCAGTTGACTGGGGGCCTGCTCCAAAGCTGCTAGGAATCAGTGACAGCCTTTCCACCGATTTCAAGAGCCCTCCGAGAGCAGCTCCAGGAACAAGCAACTTTTAAAATAAGTTTCTGAAACTGGTTAAAAAAATCGTAAGGCCCAGGTGTCACGGAGTCCCCGGGTGATGCTCTGGAACTGCTCCCCACGAAGCCAGGCAGGACTCTGGGGAAGTCTCCTTTCTGTGAGCAGCCTGTCTGCAGGACACACAGCTCACCCAGCTTCCACCTTCCTGGGTCTGACCTCGGAGCATTCAGCCTCCTCTGCCCCTCCGTGCGCTTCCCACAGCGAGTCTGCCCAGGCGGGGTACTAGGGAAGCCAGAGGGTCCTGCCCCCCAACTCCGCAGTCAGACGTGACTCTCAGCCAGCCAGTAAAACAGAAGGTTTATTAGACGACAGGAACATGGTCTAAAACAGAGCTTGTAGGCGCAGAGAACAGGACCCCTCAGCCGGGTCCATTTTGGGGGGCAGTGAGCCAGACAACCCCGTCTGCACTTCACTCCTCGTCCCCAGCCAGCCCCAAACTGAAACTCTCCCGCCCCTCCTCCTCTGGGCTTTGTTCCTTTCCCGGGCCAGGAGGTCACCAGATTCCTTTGTTCTCCAACCCTTTAGCTCTTACCTTGCAGGGGGGAAGGGCCCAGGCCATCAGTTGCCAGGAAACAGGGTGTCGGCCATTGTCTGTGTCCAGACCCCTGCACACACCTGCCCTCTAGGGCTCTGCAACGATCATACACCCTTATGCCACCCCCTAGATACTTACGAACTGCATAGGGGAAACTGAGGCACCCCCACACTATTCAGAGGAAACATTAAGAACAGTCCTGCTTCGTCACACCAGGTAGTTTTGAACTGATTCCCTAAGGCGGCTGTAAATGTTCCCAGTTAAACTTTATTAAATCAATTATTAAAGTCCATCCTTCCCCAGGCCCGTCCATCCCAAATGCTATGGCTCAAATATCTTCCCTTCCCACCACTCCGACCCTGTCGATCTCGCTCCTAGAATGTCTGCAGTGGCTTTCCCACTGGGGAACCTGTCACTGTGGAAGCTGGCTCAGCGCCTTCATGCTGTCAGCATTTCATCCTCCCCGACTCCTTCCTGGGGGAATGGGGATTTCATGGGACAGCGTGGGAGCATCAGCAATAGGAATACACAACACCTGTGGCACAAGAGAAAAACCTCCAGTGTGAAACTAGTTCACAACTGACTACAGAGCAGGCTGGGAGTGCAATTTGTCCTCCTCTTTCCCATCAACAGGGTGCCCAGTTTCCAGACTGGATATTTTATCCCGGCTGGACCGAAGGGAGGAGCTGTGTGTCAGGGATTATCAGGGCACAAGGGGAAAATTTGTTGTAGCAGCTTCCCAGACGAGTGAGGAAAATACAAACTGTTGAGGAAATAGCAGGGCACTGACAGGTTGAATAAAATTTTTGCAATCTCATTAATTGAGGTCTGTCACCATTCGCTTTAATCTTCTAGCAAATGGCAACCGTGCAAGTTGTCTTTTGACCCACTTTCTACCATGTGCTGGACTGGTCCCTGTTTGGAGAAACCCAAGAGCTGGGATCTGATGTAACTGACTTATCCTTGGAGATGGAAAATGCATTACCTGTATGCTGGCACTTTGGGGCACAGGTGTTGTACTGCCCACCAATGAGGCAGTTTGGGATTCTGAACAAAGGGGTGGGTCTGATTCGGGAAGGGCAGGGATTTGCACTGGCCCTTTCATGCCCAGCTCACAATTAGGGGCCCGTCACAGCCAGCTTCATTATTCTCTTGCCTGTGAGAAGCAGCAGCTGGGGGAGGGGAGCAGCTCCCTGCCCCCACACACACCTGAATTCGGATCCTCTGCAGAGGGGCCTTCCCAGCTCCAAAGAGCAAGGCAGCTTTGCTCTGGTTCAGGTTGTCCGCAAGGCGCAGGATGGCCTCACGCTCAGCCCCCCACCTCTGCAACCACCAGGAATTCCTCCTGTGTCACTGAGCCATGTGATACTATATTAACTCGCCCTGCAGCCCCACAGCGTGGGGGGCCTGAAGGGAATTCAGGAGAGGCAGGAAAAGACTGACACTGGGAACTGGGACACACACCAGAAAAGACAGCCATGGGAAGTCAATCGGTGGTAAATTGGCACCACATAGCGACTCCCTGGAGGGGGTGAGATGAGTCACCCCACCCCACACACACCCCGTGAACTTGTGTCACCATGCAGGCGTGTCCCTCTTCTCTGCTCAGCGCCTGCTGCCCTTCTGGCAGGCACCCCGCACTCTCCGGTGCTACGGATACTCAGGGAGAGACCCACGGGACTTGTGCCGCTAACACTGCTGGGCCCAAGGGGAGGAGACCACGTGCTCGTGTGCAGGTTTCTCCCACTCCCACTTTTCTGAGTTGGCCCCGACTCTGTGCCCTCCTCGTGACCTTCCTTCCGTGTAGGCACCTGCGCTTTCCTCTTCAGAGCACCTCATGTTTACAGACATTCGCTGAGCACCTTTGCCAAACCTCTTGTTACGAGGCCACCTGTTTGCCTTCCTTTTCAAACCCTGCCCTTTCCTTTTGGTGCAAACCCCGGCCTCCTGGAGTCCCTGCCTTCCTCCCCCATCCCACGCCTGCTGTAACTCCATCGCCTTCGGCGTGACACTGAGCAGACCTGGCCCACGGGCAGCGTGGTGCAGTCTCAGGCCTCCCGAGCTGAGCGCTATTCTGGGCCGGATGTGAGTCTCTGGCATCCCGCTGCAGTCCCAGCTGGAGGATGCTGCTGGCTTGGTTAGCACAGGGGAGGCCGTTTGTCTTGCGGGAGGAGGGAGCACTGACTCCACACAGATGCAGGCCCTGCTTCCCCCCCCCCCCCCCCCCCCGAGGCTGCACCTCACCTGCCATGGCATCCCAGGGCTCGGCCCTCTGAGAGCAGAAGCAGGAGATGCTGCAGCAATTCAGCCTCCCCTGGGTTGTCTCTGCCAGGACAGCGTGTGACCGTAACAGGCCCATCTGTTTGCAAAGCGCTTGGGGCCCGTCTGTGGGGAAGACTCCAAGTTACCCGCTGTCCGGTAGAGACAAGGGCAAGCTCCAGACTGTCCCATCACCTGTAGCAAGAGCCTGTGGAAATGAAGGCGACTCTGCTGGAGAGTGGAGCCCCCATGCCTCCTTTCCGCCTCCTCGCGCCCCACTCCAAAGCCGCAGGGCTTTCCCCATCCCCCTGCACTCTCGACCACATTCCCTTCGCAGACCTGTCCTCCCACCCCACTCGCTGAGTGTCAATGGCCAGCACATGCCCTTCTCCAGAACCCAGAGCTGTGGGCCTAGCTGAGCCCCACTCCCAGGGCACAAATTCTCATAGAGCGGAGGTTCTCAAACTGTGGTCTGGGGACCACCAGTGGTCCGCGAGCTCCATCCAGGTGGTCCACGGATAGTTCCCTCGAAGGTGCGCGTCTGGGCGGCCGCACACAAGAAAACGAAGGCCCCCCCCCCAATTAGTGGAGCGTGCAGGCGTGGCTCCACTAGTTAGGTGCCTGGACCCTGGAGAAGACGCACATGTAAAGTGAGGTGGTGGCCTTGGGCGGAATAGGGGGTAGGTGGGAGGGGGCAGTGGGGTGAGAAGAGGGGTGGGGGGAATTTGGGATGTGCAGGTCTGTGGCAGCCAGAGAAAGAGGTGACTTTCCCCAGCTCCAGGGCTGTGGCTGCCGAGGAGAGACGGCCCCCTTCCTGCCCCAGCTCGGGGGCTGCCGCGGTGGGGGAGAGACCCCCCTCCTTCCCAGCCCCAGCTCAGCAGCTGCCGTGGCAGGGAAGAGAGGGCACATCCATCGCATTAGAAAGGTAAGACTACTGATATTAAAATATGAGTTGTGTGTTTTTATTTGTAGAACAAAAAAACGTTATTTTTTTTTATGTAGCGCTTTTATCCAAAGCGCTTTACAATAGTTAGCTCATGGTACAAACAATATTTGGAAAGATCATGAAGTGGTCCGCTGAGACCCTCAGCAATTTTCAAGTGGCCAGTGAAAAAAAAAGTTTGAAAACCTCTGTCATAGAGTATTTCCCAGAGCCCCCTCCCACCAATACTATACAAACTCCAGGGTCCAGTGGGGCTGGGGGGCTCCAGACTTCAGCTGCTAGGCTTGGAGGAGGGAACTCAGGGCTTCTGCTTTGCGGTGGGGTGGCGGAGCTCGGGGCTCTGGGATTCATCTGTGGAGAGGGGGGTCTCAGGGCTTCAGCCCCGCAGGAGGTGCCAGGGCTCGGGACTTTGGCCCCGCGGGTTTGGAATATTTACCAGAGCTCCGCTCCGGACAGCTCCGGCTGAAGTGAAGGGCTGCACATTCCCCACATCGCCAGCTCCCTGCACGCACCCTGCCCTGGGGGAGCTGCTGACTCTGTTTCCATCTCTCTCCCGAAACGGGCTGTTTGTTCAGTCTGCTCTGCCCTGGCTCGCTCACAGGAATGGCTCTCCCTTAGCGGGGGAGCCGGCTGGATGAGTCAGCGGCCTATCCGGAGCAGGACGGTAATTGTGTAATGACAGGCAGGAGCCCAGGCTGTTAGGCAGGTTGCCTGGGAGCTGGCTGCTGGGAGCTAGGATCCAACAGTCAAGGTCCATGCGGGGATTGGCGACAGCTCATTGCCCTCCAGCAGGACAGTCTGTGAGGCTGTAGGAGAAGCTGCAGCTGCAGGCGGACCAAGCCCGGTGCAGGATGAGGCTCTGGCTGCTGGCGGGTTTAGTGGCTGTGCTCGCCCTCGTGGCGGTGGCTGGGGCCGACCTGGGGGACGCGAGGGAGCTGGAAGATGCGGTAGGAGAGAAAGAGGTTTCTAGAGTGTGGAGGAGGGGCAGGCCTGAGCAATGAGACGGGGGTGGGGGGGACAGTGGAAGAGGGGGACCAGGAACCACACCCATCGACCCGCAGAGGGTTTGGGTTTGACATTATTCAAAAGAAGCAGAGGTTCTGGGTGCGGCGAGACACGGCCTGGATCGCAGTGCTGGTTGTCTTCGGAACCAGCGAGAGGCAGCCGTGCTCCCAGGCCTGAGCCCGCGGGCACTCGCTTCTCACCGGCACTGTGACCTCCCTGAACCAAAGGACTTTATGCTGACCCCCCAGGAACACAGGGTTTGCTGTACCAGCTCAGACAATTAATCCAGCTGCTCCAGTGTCCTGCCTGTGGCAATGGGCAGTACCTGAAGCATCACAGGAAGGCAATCAAGCCGTCCGTCACCTCCCACCATAATTCCACTGGCAGTTCGTGTGCGTGTGTGTGTGTGTTTGGTGCTGTTGTGTGTGTGTGTGTGTGCGTGCGTGTATGTGTGTGTTTGGTGCTGTTGTGTGTGTGTTTGTGTATGTGTATGTGTGTGTTTGGTGCTGTTGTGTGTGTGTGTGTGTGTGTGTGTGTGTCTCTTTCTCCTTCCTGGTCACTAACTATGTGATTTGCTTCTCTATTGTAGGGTTTCGGAGAGAAAAGGTGGGCGAGGTGATGTCTCTTATTGGGCCAGCTTCTGTCGGTGAGAGAGAAGCTTTTGAGCCGCTCAGAGCTCTGGGTGCAGACCTGCAGACCAGCTCTCAGTGTGGCTGGAAAGCTTGTCTCTCACCAGCAGAAGCTGGGCCAGTAAAAGCCGTTACCTGCCCCACCTTGTCTCTCTCTGAGCCTGGGACCCACACGGCTACCCCAGCACTGCAGACAACATCCTCTAGGGTCCGATGGTTGTGTCCATCACTTTCCTGCTGAGCTCCCAGTCTGAGTGCAAGCTGGGATCTGGGATGGTGAGGGAGCACACTGCAAAATGCCGTTTGTAAAAGTAGGAATGGGGCAGCTGATGTCAGCTTGGGGGGGAGAAGCACGGACGAAGGGGGTGACATTGGGAGGCATTTGATTGGAGCAGCTCAGCTGCTTAAATTACAAAAGAAAAGAATAAGGCACGTCCTCTTGGAGACCTTCAGACGCTACCCCTGCCCCTTCCAGCTCCCCCAAAACGTGGCGGCCAAAGCCTCCCACTCCTGCAGCTCCCCCCTTGCCGTGAGTCTCTTCCATGGTCGCCCCATTGCTCCCCACACAGCCCTGCCTGTGTCTCTGGCCTTGTCTTGGCTGGAATTGCCCCGTCTTGTCCGGTCAGCCAGTGACACTGCCCTCCAGAGACCTCTCTCACCCCTCACTCCATGCTTCCCCCGGCCTTCCAGTGTCCTCCCACAGCCTGGTCGCAAAGCCCTTCTCCTCGCTTGCGTCACTCCCACGAGCAGCCCTTGCAAAGAGGGAGCGTGCTCCCCCTGCACTGTAAGAGAAACGTGGGACCCAGCAGGAGCCCTGTCTGCCTCACCCGAGGACCCCCGGACCTGCCCCCTTCCCCTCCTCACACTGTTCCACCCTCACTTGGGCACTGTCCCCGTCCCCCCCCACCTCGGCTCAGTGGTTCTTGGGCAGTGGTTTGCGGCTTCCTGGCTTTGTGTGGGTCACAGGCTGCTGCCTATTCCAGCTGAGAAAGCGCACAGCTGAAAAGGGATGTCCATGAGAGGACCGGCCAAATCCTCCGCTGGTGTAAACCGGCCCAGCTTCACTGACGGTGGGAGAGCTGTACGGATTCTGGCCTTGTGTGGGAGCCCTTGGCATAGACGGGACACTCCTTGGGGCAGGGCCTGTGTCTTAGGAGTTTTCTGTGCAGTGCCTGGCAGAGCTGTAGGCACCACAGATTAAACGAATAACCACCGTAATGCCCACGGGCCTTGGGAGAGACCCACATGGTCCCTATCTGTCCAGGCGGCCCTGTGAGGGGAGGGACTCGCTGCCCATGCCTTGGAAGCAGGTTTTAGGGCTAGTCTCCACTACAAAGTCAGCTTGACCGAACGGTATTGCTCACAGCGGTGTAACAGGCCCTGCCCCGTATGGCCGAGTTAAGGGGACAGCCCCGAGGTGGGCAGCACCAGGCTGACAGAAGAATTGGTGCATTGACCCCGCTCCCGGCTCTCAGAGCAGTGGATTTCCTGCCGCGAGGGAAGAACCCCTCCCGTCATTGTCGTGTCGACCCTACCGCTGTGCCGCCGCGGCATGTCGAGTGCGGGTGCAGACTGGTCCCTGGCCGGCCCGGTCCCACCAAGTCAGGCCCTCGAGGGATGGAGCTGGGCGGGTGTGCAGGGGTGGGGAGGGATGGAGCTGACAGCCTCTGTGGGACAGAACATCCCGATCAAGGGTTAGCCACGTGCTTCACCCGCTGCCTGGCTGATGGCCCCCTTCCCCTCCCCACCCTCTCTTGGCTGAGCTGGGGAGGCCCTGCTGAAAACATGTTTTTGTGACTGCGGGGGTCTGCACTGTGCAGATCCCAGCTCCCCCTTGCTCAGGTCAGGGCTTGTGCAATGGGCAAACATTTCATCAGGGACTTGGCGAAGGGCGGATAGCGGCGGGAGGGGAAAATGAGATTGAGGGAGCCTCTTTCCCACTCCCCAAATGGCTTTTTACACTCCCAGGTTCTACCCACAGCTCACATACCTCAGCCCTCACCTGCAGCCCTCCTGCTAGTCCAGGCCGGGGCCACATGCCAGCTGGCTAGTGACCCCCCTGTCTCCCCATCCAGCTCTGCTAATGCACATCCATCCTCAGCTGCTGTCTGGGTCTCCACACTGCGCTGCCACTGAGAGGAAAGCGAGGCAGGGAGCTCAGAGTGGGAATTTGCTGTAATGTTTTTATGAACTATCGGTGTGACTCTGGACTAGCCGCTTTGCATGGTCGCGTCCTGCAGGGGAAGGAGTTACTGCTCTCCCTGGGCCGTGGGAGATCAGGGCTAGGGGTCTGAGACGTAGGGCCTCTAGGGCTGGCTGGCCTGGACTCAGCTGAGCAGAATGGAAAACCCTACAGAGACAATGGAAGCCTCAATGACCCACGTGAACTCCTAGAGCCAGTTACCTCTCCCCAGCTCCCTGCGGGGAAGCGGAGCGCACGGCCCTGGCTGGAGAGCGGGCAGGGGACAGTGTCTTACGAGAGCAGGCACAGAGGGCCAAGAAGAGGGAACCGGGCTCCGAGGAGAGGGCGGGTTGTGGGCTCTGGCTCCCACCCACATGGACTCTGTCTGGAATTTACCTTCCCCTCAGTTGTGCGCCAGGGAACTAATAAAAACAACCTTGTTTGGAAAAGGCTGCCTGACCTCACTGCAGGTGCCCCCGGTTGCATTGCTCCCTGCTGAGGAACAGTCTCTCTCAGGGCTTTGCTCTCGGTTGGACTGGCGGTGGAGAGCCATGGGGAGAAACAGGAGCTGATGGAGCCCAAAGGCCCCTGCAGGAGGTGCTGAGGCGGCGTGGCCTTGCCCTGGTGGGAAAGTGTGACCCTGGGGGGTCTGGCACACTAAGCTGACGGCTCAGTGGCTGGGGCTTAGCCCAGACCTTGCAAACCCTGACAGCAGGTATCTAGGGGGGGCAGTGGAACCAGAGGGGTTTCTGAAGAAGCCATAGCAACGTAGGCTGATGATTGCTGCGCTAGATCAAATCCATCGCTAGTGAACGAAGGGAATGCGTCGAATGAATTCTCTCCGAGTTTCTGTAACGCATCTGATAGACAGAAAATCAGCTGAGCAGGCCATATATCGAGGGTAACGACATAGGGCGGGTGTACTAAGGGTTGGAGAGGCATCTCGTGGGCATGGCAGGGTTCGGGGTTAGGTCCAGTCTGACTGAAGAGCCAGCTGAGTGCCCTGGAAAGGTGTGTGACCAGTCCGTTCACGGCATTGCCACGGGACACTAAATTGGAAGGAGTCGCAAACACTAATGAGGAGAGAGAAATGACAGAAAGTTGCTGAGAGAAATTCAAAACAAGGGCAAGAAATAACACAATGGAATTCAGCCTGGAAAAGTGGAAGTGAAGACATGGGGGGTGTGACAACCCAAAACATAGCGGGAAAGACTGGAGAAACAGCCGTAGCCAGAGACCTAGGGGGGAGACTAGGGCAGAGCAGCTGGGCTATGGGTCTGCCTTGTCAGATGGCCACCATAGAGGATGTGGGCTAGGAGTTGCGTCCACTGATGCATTGTGTCATACAGCAATGAGGCGATGTCAGTACAGCGCTGGTGAGAGTGCCTCAGGGGTACTGAGTCCAGTTCTGGGTCCCTTAGGTCCAAAAGGACCTCACCAAACTGGGAAGAATTCAGGGAAAAGCCAGAGAAGGGCTTGAGGGGCTGCAGGGACGGGTTTATGAGGAACGATGAAAATGACAAAATATGTCACAGACTCATAGAAAGGTAGGGCTAGACGAGCCCTCAGGAGGCCACGTAGTCCTTTCCCCTCCCCCACACCGAGAGAGCGTTAAGTGTCATACGGGGCTAGCTTGTCTAGGTGACATCAAAGGGGGACTAATCGTATGTGGCCATTTCGAGGGGAGAACATCAAGCAGGGAGAGGACTCATGGAGTGGGCCAAGGGTAGCCTGGAGTAGCCTGGAGTAAAGAGAGAAAAGTGGACAGAGGTAGATCCTGGCGGAGCAGGAGGAAAGGTCTCTAGCAGTGAGGGCTCTCAGACTGCGCACTCATCCCCTAAGGGGGGCTGGTTGCTATTTAAAAGGGGACTGGACAAAGCACTGCAGAGAATACCCCTGGCTTGGTGTCTGGGGACAGACTACATGCTCTCCATTCCCACCGTCTGTTACCCTGTGCTCTCCTCCTGCTCTGCCACCTCACCGCTGTGCCAATGCCAGCCTCGGGCGCCCAGCCAGCTCAGCGAATGCACCCCAGCCCTGCCCCTACGGAGCTGATCCTGCTCTGAGCGTTTCCTGAGACTGGGCAGGGAGCTGGTGCAAAACGCAGACTCTGGCAACGAGACGTGGCCCTAACTGCCGAATTCTCTCCACCCACAGGATCTGCTGCGAGTGAGGAGGGAGGACAATAACCAGTGATGAGCTGCCAAAGTCTTAACAACGGGTTCCCTCCTCACCCCATGAGGGGGTCGTTGCCCACCCCCGCCCCCCGGGACTTCTGCCCCATCCAACCCCCCCGTGTTACTTGACGGCCCCCCCCAGGACCTCTGCCCCATCCACCCCACTCCCCTGTCCCTTGACTGCCCCCAGAACCGGGCAGGAGGGTCTCGTGGGCCACCGTAGTCGGTGCCCACCCCGCCCCTAAGAGCCAGAGGCACCTGCCAGGGGGGGCGAGGTGGGGAGTCCCGGCGGTGCTTACCTGGGGCAGCTCCCAGGAAGCATCCGGCAGGTCCCTCTGGCTCCTAGGGGCGGAGGAGAGTAGCTAGGGGGGAGCAGGGGGAGCGGCCGCTCCCCCACTGATCACATCAAAAGTGGCACCTTAGGTGCCGACTCCCTGGGTGGTCCGGGGCTGGAGCACCCACGGGGAGAATTGGTGGCAGCTCCCCACCCCGTGCCCGGCCCCAGCCCACCTCACCTCTGCTCCGCCTCCTCCCCTGAACGCCCCGCCCCGCTCTGCTTCTCGGCGCCCTCCCCACCCCCGCCAGCTTCCCGCGAATCAGCTGTTCGGCGGGAAGCCGGGGAGGGCTGAGAAGCAGGCGGTGGTTTCCCGCTCAGGCCGAGGGTGGCGGAGGGGAGCTGGGGCGGGGAGCGGTTCCCCTGCGCCCCCCTCCCCCCCGCCAGTTACCTGCTGCGGGCAAGCGGCCCTCCTCGCACCCCCCCGCCCCAGCTCACCTCGGCTCCGCCTTCCTGGGCCTGAGCCCGAAGCTGCCGCCTGCTTCTCAGCCCCCCGGCTTCCAGCGCGAATGGCTGATTCCCGGGAAGCCTGGGGGGGCGGAGAAGCGGGGCCGGGCGGTGCGTTCAGGGGAGGAGGCGGGGCGGAGGTGAGCTGGGGCTGGGGGTGGGGCGGGGAGCTGCCGGTGGGGGCTCTGCATCCACCAAATTTTTCCCCTCGCGGAACAACCGGTGCTAAAACGGCTTCTAAATTTAACAACCGGTTCTAGCGAACCGGCTCCAGCTTACCACTGACAATAACCCCCCGCCCCCATCTTCCAAACCCTCTCCCGGCTGCTATTCTCCTGTGAGCAAGGAGAGCAGGGAACAACGGTGGCACCAGGAGACATGGGCCCCAGAGGTTCTGCACCAGAGATGGGTTAGTAAGAGACAGCAGCTGGGCCAGGGAAGGCAGATGAGGATGGGGAAGCCACAGCTGCAGGTTAATAATTGTGGAATAAAACACAGGGATCTAACTGGGAACGGCCCACACTGCATAGGAAGGGCCCATTGGATGTTGGGTGTTTGCGGGCTGGGATTGTTGTTGTACTTACAGTGTTTCCATACAAAACACAATTTACATGGAGAACATGTAAATTGGGGGAAGGGATAGCTCAGTGGTTTGAGCTTTGGCCTGCTAAACTCAGGGTTGTGAGTTCAATCCTTGAGGGGGCCATTTAGGGATATGGGGAAAATATTGGGGATTGGTCCTGCTTTGAGCAGGGGGTTGGACTAGATGACCTCCTGAGCTCCCTTCCAACCCTAATAGGTCTGTGATTCTATGAACAAGGGGGCCGCAAAGTTCAGTGACCCGAGGTCAGAGTTAAGGTGGAAAGACCTTACTCTAATCCCCCATTCCCACCTGTGCTGCTCGTCCCCACCCCCTCTATTCCCCTGCAGGGCGCTGCGGGCTCCTCTCCTTCTGCAGGGCTCTCTAGGGTGTCACTCTTTGCCCTTCTCTCTGTGCTCGCCTCCTCCCGACTGTCGCGGGGGGCTCTCCCATGGATGCCCGTGCGGCGTGTGGAGCGCCAAGGGCCAGAAGCCACAGCAGGGCTCAGGGAGACAGCGCGATAGATTGTCACAACCCCAGTGCGGCTGCATCACCAGGGGGAAGCTGCATCTGCCCCTTGACTCAGGGCTTGTCCACACGGCGAGCCAGCGTGTGGCACGCCGGAGTGTGAATTCACAGCGCCCTAGTCTGCCGCACACTGACTGGCTGCGTGGGTGCTTTGATCCGCCCGCCCCTTCCTAGCCGGTGTCAGCGGGAGCACGGGGAAGGGCCTTCCCCGGTCAGGCTGCAGAGAGCCCAGCTGCCCCTCGAGGGGACTGACCTGCGTGCGTCCAGCATCGCTCACCCAGCTTCACCGTCCTTCAACTCTGAGCTGCCCAGGGACCTCTCTGCCCTCCACAGGCCACGGACCCCAGCCCTGGCCCCGGCCTGCCCAGGCAGGTCCTGACGCTGGTGCTGAGGCAATGCATACTGCCGCCGGCTCTCAGCTCCCGTCCTCTCTCTGCAGCCAGATACACCAGTGAGAGCCAGGAGACAAGTGGAGAAGCAGCGGCGACCCAGACCCAGACCCAGACCCAAACCTACCTGGAGACCAGGCTTCATGGTTGCTCTAAGCAAGGAAGTGGTGAGGCTGCAAGGCGTGAGCGCAAGAGAAAGAGGCGATGTCACATGCCCAGCACCCCAGCCCATGCTCTGGGAGAGGGGAGGGGAGTTACTGAGGGGAAACGGTGTCTCAAAAGGAAGGGGAGCGAGAGAGCTCCATGCTCCATAACCACAACCAGCCACTATCCTGATATCTCACGGTGTGCGGCAGGCCTGGGGGCATCGCGGTGTGGGTAGACAGATTTCCTGTCCCTTAGCAGGGAGCTAGAACAGGGTCTTCTCCCCAGACCTCCCTCTACAAATATCTTGGTCTGGGTGGGTGGCCAGAGGGCCGAGAACTCCACGCCCCTTCTCCTGTTCTTTGTCACTGCTGGGGAGGATTTCTTCCGAAAAGCAGAAACCCAAACTCCACACTTGAAAATAAAATTAAAATCCCCAAAGCTAGTGACACGGACACGTCACCTGGCCAAGATCAACAGGCCCCTAGCGTACAGAGTGGAGGTGAGAGCCTCGCCGTGCGGTGCGATAAAGGGGCCCTCCTAGCCCCTGTGCACCCAGGGAAGGATTTCCCCAGGCAGGCCCTGTGGGAGACAGCCATAACGCTGCCTTCTGAGGACGCCCTTGCAAGGCCTGGCCTAGGAGACGCACAGAGGCAGAGCCTCAGTATGCAGCACGGCAAGATTGCAGGTGGCGTGTGGGCCATGGGGCAGCCCGGGCATGCTGCCGTAACTCAGACAGGTGCCAGGGACTGCAGAGAATAACCCTGCCTTGGTGTCTGGGGATGGACTACATGCTCTCCATTCCTACCGTCTGTTACCCTGTGCTCTTCCTTCTGCTCTGCCACCTCCCTGCTGTGCCAATGCCAGCCTCGGGCGCCCAGCCAGCTCAGCGAATGCACCCCAGCCCTGCCCCTACGGAGCTGATCCTGCTCTGAGCGTTTCCTGAGACTGGGCAGGGAGCTGGTGCAAAATGCAGACTCTGGCAACAAGACGTGGCCCTAACTGCCGAATTCTCTCCACCCACAGGATCCGCTGCGAGTGAGGAGAGAGGACAGAAAACGCACACCCTCACCTTCCAAACCCTGTCCTGGCTGCTATTCTCCTCTGAGGAAGGTGAGCAGGGAACAACGGTGGCACCAGAGAGATATGGGCCCCAGAGGTTCTGTACCAGAGATGGGTTAATAAGAGACAGCAGCTGGGCCGTACAAAACACAATTTACATGGAGAACGAGGGGACTGCATAGTTCAGTGTCCCAAGGTCAGAGTTAAAGTGGAAAGGCTTGACTGTAATCCCCCATTCCCAGGGCTGGATTAACTCTCCTGTGGGCCCGGGGCTATTAGATTTTGTGGGGCCCCTGTATACAAGTCTTTTTCCTAATTTAAAACAAAATGATCACAGTTATGGCATTGAGGCTATTAATGCTGGACTCAACTTGCCTTTTCATTAACATAAAGCCATTCAGACACAGACCTACCTGGAGACCAGCCTTCATGTTTCCTCTAAGCAAGTGTCAAGGTTCTTTTCCCACTCTGAACTCTAGGTACAGATGTGGGGACCTCCATGAAAACCCCCTAAGCTTATTTTTACCAGCTTAGGTTAAAACTTCCCCTAAACTGGGATGTGGTACAGCTCTGTAGGCAAAGAGCAACCGCTGCAACAGTAGATCCCAATCATTGGAGTGCTCATTTACGAATTTACGTATCATAGCCCCCATAGTCCCATTACATTTCTCCACCGGGTCATTTGTTTGATGATGGTAAGGGGTGGGAACCAAGTGATTTACCCCATGAGCTTCCCAAAGGCTTTCCACAGTTCCTGCCAGGAAATTTGTTCCTGCATCTGTGAGGATGTCGGAGGGCCAACCTACCTTGGCAAAAATGTCTGCTAGTGCCCAGCACACACTTTTAGCCCTGGTGTTGCTTAGAGCTACTGCTTCCGACCATCGGGTGGCAAACTACATGAAAGTCAGCATGTCCTGCTTTCCTCGGGTGTCTTTTTCAGAAAAGGACCCAGAATATCCACAGCTACTCACTGAAGTGGAACCTCAATGATGGGGAGTGGCTGGAGAGGGGCTTTGACCTGGTCTTGGGGTTTTCCCACTTTTTGGCATACTTCACAAGACCGGACATAGGTAGAAACATCCTTGCCCATTCCCTCCCAGTGGAATGACCTCCCCAAACGGTCTTTGGTCCTGTTCACCCCAGCATGGCCACTAGGGTGATCGTGGGCTAAGCTCAAGAGCTTGGCCCGGTACTTAGTTGGAACTACCAACCATCTCTGAGGATGCCAGTCTTCCTGGTGTCCACCAGAAAGAGTTTCCTTGTATAAAAGTCCTCTTTCTGCAACAAACCTGGATCGATTAGAAGAGCTGAGAGGCGGTGGGTTGCTCTGTGCCGCCGTCCAAACTCTCTGGAGGCTTTCATCTGCTTCCTGTTCGGTCTTGAACTGTTCCCTTGATGCTGGAGACATCAGTTCCTCATTGGATTGTGGACCTACGCTTGGTCCCTCTGGAAGCAAAGTAGGGGATGGGGCTGCTTCCGTTGACTGTGAACCGCTCTCCGCTGGTGCACTATGTTGGGGTTCAGGCTCCGGCTGAGCCTCTTGTGTAGGGTTATGGGCTGCTGCCGGTTCAGGCTCGGTGGGGCCCTTGGTGTTGGGGTTGCAAGTACTGGATTCACTGCTGGTAACAGGTCTGGTGCTGGTTGTTCCGCCGGTTCCGGTTCTGGCTCTGTCTGGGTCTCTGGGACTGGATCCACTACTGCTGTTGCAGACATAGGCCTGGGGTCCGGGTCCATCACCTCTGACCGGGTCCTGGTAGAAGTTTCCGGAACAGAGCTAGGCGTGACGGCTGGTTTAGCCTGGCTGCGGGTGACCATTCCCACCCTCTTGGCCTGCTTCACATGATTGGTCAAGTCTTCCCCCAACAGCATGGGGATGGGATAATCATCCTAGACTGCAAACGTCCACGTTCCTGACCAGCCCTTGTACTGGACAGGCAACTTGGCTGTAGGCAAATTGAAAGAGTTGGACTTGAAGGGTTGAATCGTCACTTGGATCTCTGGGTTGATTAAATTGGGGTCCACTAAGGAAGCATGGATAGCTGACACTTGTGCTCCGGTGTCCCTCCATGCGATGACCTTCTTCCCACACACACTCACAGTTTCCCTCCGCTCCAAGGGTATCTGGGAGGCATCTGGGCCTGAGGACCTCTGGTGTGATTCCTGTGCAATGAACTGTAATCTGTTGGGGTTCTTGGGGCAGTTAGCCTTTACATGCCCCGGCTCGTTACATTTAAAACATTGTCCAGCTGACGGGTCACTGGGGCGAGGTGGGTTGCTGGAGAACAGTGGGGCGGGACGATAAGGTGGCTGGAGGGTTCCTTGTGGGGTAGTTGGGGCCTTGGGCTGCCCCCGGTACTAGGGTGTGGTCTGAGGCTGTCCCTTCTGGTCTCTGCTCCAACTGCGACCAGTTTTTTTCTTTTCTGCCACCTCCACCCATTTGGCTCCAATCTCTCCTGCCTCGATTACAGTTGTGGGCTTCCCACCTAGGATGTATCTTTCTATTTCCTCAGGAACACCCTCTAAGAACTGCTCCATTTGCATTAGGAAGGGCAACTCTTCTGGGAATTTAACACTTGCTCCTGATATCCAGGCTTCCCAATGTTTCACAATGTGGTAGGCATGTTGGGTAAATGACACGTCTGGTTTCCACCTTAGGGCTCTGAACTGCCGACGGGAATGCTCGGGTGTTAGCCCCGTTCTGACTCTCGCCTTGGTTTTAAGCAATTCATACTGGTTCATGTGGTCCTTAGGCATTTCAGCCGCCACCTCAGCTAAGGGTCCACTGAGCTGCGGCCTCAGCTCTACCATGTATTGGTCTGTAGAGATGCTGTACCCAAGGCAGGCCCTTTCAAAGTTTTCTAAGAAGGCCTCAGTATCATCGCCTGCCTTGTAGGTGGGGAACTTCCTGGGATGTGAAGCGGTACCTGGAGAAGGATTGCTAGGGTTTGTTGGTATATTCTGCTGAGCCTTTGCCTTCTCCATCTCCAGTGTATGCTTCCATTCTTTTTCCTTTGCCTCCATAGCTCTCCTGTGGGCAGCCTCTTTGGCTGTTTCTGTTTTGGGCTCTGTCATGTTTGCCTCTCTGTTTTTAACTAACTTTACACCCGAGAGTTAGAAATAAAACAAACAAAAAACTTGGCTTGTAAAATTTTGGTGTGCTGTAATCAGATACCTATGTTCTGTGAAACTGATTGTCAGCCTACAGAAAAATCTTAAAAAAAAACAAAAAAAAACAACCTAACACCTTTGTCTCCAGGCAAATAGGCAGAAAACCCCTCTAGTTGCTCTTAGGTAAAAAAACAAACTTCTTCAGGTCTGTGAAGACTTGTGAATTTCCCTGCAGGAGGTTAACTACCCTGCCTTTAGGTAGAGAAAACTCCAGCTCACAAAAGACAGCTCTGGCCCCCAAGCAGAGACAAAAAAAACTCGGACTGCTTTCAGCTGAAAACCTGCTTTCCAGCAGCCCAAAGGGAAAAAAAAATTCCCTTTTTAAAATCTGTGCTTCTTGTTCAAAAAAATCTCAAACTGATCTCAAAATGATTTCAAGTTAATCCCACCGCTCTGCCACCACGTCAAGGTTCCTTCCCCACTCTGAACTCCAGGGTACAGATGTGGGGACCTGCATGAAAGCCCCCTAAGCTTATTCTTACCAGCTTAGGTTAAAACTTCCCCAGGGTACAAACTATTTTACCTTTTACCTTTGGACTTTATTGCTGCCACCACCAAGCGTCTAACAAATAAATAACAGGGAAAGAGCCCGCTTGGAAACGTCTTTCCCTCCAAAATCTTCCCAAACCCTACACCCCCTTTCCTGGGGAAGGTTTGATAAAAATCCTCACCAATTTGCATAGGTGAACACAGACCCAAACCCCTGGATCTTAAGAACAATGAAAAAGCAATCAGGTTCTTAAAAGAAGAATTTTAATAGAAGAAAAAGTAAAAGAATCACCTCTGTAAAATCAGGATGGTAAATACCTTACAGGGTAATTAGATTCAAAACATAGAGAATCCCTCTAGGCAAAACCTTAAGTTACAAAAAGACTCAAAAACAGGAATATCCATTCCATTCAGCACAGCTTATTTTATCAGCCATTTAAACAAAACAGAGTCTAACACATATCTAGCTAGATTACTTACTAAGTTCTAAGACTCCATTCCTGTTCTGTTCCCGGCAAAAGCATCACCCAGACCTAGAGCCTTTGTTTCTCCCCACGCTCCAGCTTTGAAAGTATCTTGTCTCCTCATTGGTCATTGTGGTCAGGTGCCAGCGAGGTTATCCTAGCTTCTTAACCCTTTACAGGTGAAAGGGTTTTTCCTCTGGCCAGGAGGGATTTTAAAGGTGTTTACCTTTCCCTTTATATTTATGAAAGCAAGGAAGTGGTGAGGCTGCAAGGCGTGAGCGCAAGAGAAAGAGGCGATGTCACATCCCCAGCACCCCAGCCCATGCTCTGGGGTGAGGGGAGGGGAGTTACTGAGGGAAAACGGTGTCTCAGAAGGAAGGGGAGCAAGAGAGCTCCAAGCTCCATAACCACCGAGCCAACCAGCCACTATCCTGATGTCTCACGGTGTGCGTCAGGCCTGTGAGCACCGCGGTGTGGGTAGACAGATTTCCTGTTCCCTAGCAGGGACCTAGAACAGGGTCTTCTCCCCGGACCTCCCTCTACAAATATCTTGGTCTGGGTGGGTGGCCAGAGGGCCGAGAACTCCACGCCCCTTCTCCTGTTCTTTGTCACTGCTGGGGAGGATTTCTTCCAAAAAGCAGAAACCCAAACTCCACACTTGAAAATAAAATTAAAATCCCCAAAGCTAGTGACACGGACACGTCACCTGGCCAAGATCAACAGGCCCCTAGCGTACAGAGCGGAGGTGAGAGCCTCGCCGTGCGGTGCGATAAAGGGGCCCTCCTAGCCCCTGTGCACCCAGGGAAGGATTTCCCCAGGCAGGCCCTGTGGGAGACAGCCATAACGCTGCCTTCTGAGGACGCCCTTGCAAGGCCTGGCCTAGGAGACGCACAGAGGCAGAGCCTCAGTATGCAGCACGGCAAGATTGCAGGTGGCGTGTGGGCCATGGGGCAGCCCGGGCATGCTGCCGTAACTCAGACAGGTGCCAGGGACTGCAGAGAATACCCCTGCCTTGGTGTCTGGGGATGGACTACATGCTCTCCATTTCTACCGTCTGTTACCCTGTGCTCTTCCTTCTGCTCTGCCACCTCCCCGCGGTGCCAATGCCAGCCTCGGGCGCCCAGCCAGCTCAGCGAATGCACCCCAGCCCTGCCCCTACGGAGCTGATCCTGCTCTGAGCGTTTCCTGAGACTGGGCAGTGAGCTGGTGCAAAATGCAGACTCTGGCAACGAGACGTGGCGCTAACTGCCGAATTCTCTCCACCCACAGGATCTGCTGCGAGTGAGGAGGGAGGACAGAAAACTCACACCCCCACCTTCCAAACCCTGTCCTGGCTGCTATTCTCCTCTGACCAAGGTGAGCAGGGAACAACGGTGGCACCAGAGAGACATGGGCCCCAGAGGTTCTGTACCAGAGATTGGTTAGTAAGAGACAGCAGCTGGGCCAGGGAAGGCAGATGAGGATGGGGAAGCACTGCTGCAGATTAACAATCGTGTAATAAAACACAGAGATCTAACTGGGAACGGCCCAGACTGCATCCTGGTGCCGTCAGAGCAGGAGATTGAGCTGGGGAATCTGCCTGAACCTGGGGTGCAAGACAGAAGAATCAGCCAGCAATGGTCAATCTCCACTGTCCAGCTCAGCAACCCAGCCAGCCCTTCCCAGACCATCTCGAGGAAGGGCCAAGCAGATGTTGGGTGTTTGCGGGCTGGGATTGTTGTTGTAATTGCAGCATTTCCGTACAAAACACAATTTACACGGAGAACAAGGGGACTGCATAGTTCAGTGTCCCAAGGTCAGAGTTAAGGTGGAAAGGCTTGACTGTAATCCCCCATTCCCAGGGCCGGATTAACTCTCCTGTGGGCCTGGGGCTATTAGATTTTGTGAGTTCCCTATATACAAGTCTTTTTCCTAATTTAAAACAAAATGATCACAATTTTGGCATCAAGGCTATTAATGCTATACTAAACTTGCCTTTTAATTAACATAAAGCCATTCTGTGGTTACATTTCAGTCTGAAAACATGTAGAATATAGTTAAGTTAATTCAAAATAGCCTACTGCTTACCTTAGAACCACTGTTATATTAGTTTCTTTCTGGGAGGGAGTTTGGGTGCTGGAGGGAGCTCCAGGCTGGGGCAGGGGGTTGGGGTGGAGGAGGGGGTGTGGGCTCTGGGAGGGTATTTGGGTGCAGGAGGGGGTTCTGACCTGAGGCAGGGGGTTGGGCTGCAGGAGGGGGTGTGGGCTCTGGGAGGGAGTTTGGGTGCAGGAGGGGGTTCTGACGTGGGGCAGGGGGTTGGGCTGTAGGAGGGGGTGTGGGCTCTGGGAGGGAGTTTGGGTGCAGGAGGGGGTTCTGACGTGGGGCAGGGGGTTGGGCTGCAGGAGGGGGTGTGGGCTCTGGGAGGGACTTTGGGTGCAGGAGGGGGTTCTGACCTGGGGCAGGGGGTTGGGGTGGAGGAGGGGGTGTGGGGTCTGGGAGGGAGTTTGGGTGCAGGAGGGGGTTCTGACCTGGGGCAGGGGGTTGGGGTGGAGGAGGGGGTGTGGGGTCTGGGAGGGTATTTGGGTGCAGGAGGGGGTTCTGACCTGGGGCAGGGGGTTGGGGTGGAGGAGGGGGTGTGGGCTCTGGGAGGGAGTTTGGGTGCAGGAGGGGGTTCTGACCTGGGGCAGGGGGTTGCGGTGGAGGAGGGGGTGTGGGGTCTGGGAGGGAGTTTGGGTGCAGGAGAGGGTTCTGACCTGGGGCAGGGGGTTGGGCTGCAGGAGGGGGTCTGGGGTCTGGGAGGGTATTTGGGTGCAGGAGGGGGTTCTGACCTGGGGCAGGGGGTTGCGGTGGAGGAGGGGGTGTGGGCTCTGGGAGGGAGTTTGGGTGCAGGAGAGGGTTCTGACCTGGGGCAGGGGGTTGGGCTGCAGGAGGGGGTCTGGGGTCTGGGAGGGTATTTGGGTGCAGGAGGGGGTTCTGACCTGGGGCAGGGGGTTGGGCTGCAGGAGGGGGTCTGGGGTCTGGGAGGGTATTTGGGTGCAGGAGGGGGTTCTGACCTGGGGCAGGGGGTTGGGGTGCAGGAGGGGGTGTGGGCTCTGGGAGGGAGTTTGGGTGCAGGAGGGGGTTCTGACGTGGGGCAGGGGGTTGGGCTGCAGGAGGGGGTGTGGGCTCTGGGAGGGAGTTTGGGTGCAGGAGGGGGTTCTGACCTGGGGCAGGGGGTTGGGGTGGAGGAGGGGGTGTGGGGTCTGGGAGGGTATTTGGGTGCAGGAGGGGGTTCTGACCTGGGGCAGGGGGTTGGGGTGGAGGAGGGGGTGTGGGCTCTGGGAGGGAGTTTGGGTGCAGGAGGGGGTTCTGACCTGGGGCAGGGGGTTGCGGTGGAGGAGGGGGTGTGGGCTCTGGGAGGGAGTTTGGGTGCAGGAGAGGGTTCTGACCTGGGGCAGGGGGTTGGGCTGCAGGAGGGGGTCTGGGGTCTGGGAGGGTATTTGGGTGCAGGAGGGGGTTCTGACCTGGGGCAGGGGGTTGGGGTGCAGGAGGGGGTGTGGGCTCTGGGAGGGAGTTTGGGTGCAGGAGGGGGTTCTGACCTGGGGCAGGGGGTTGCGGTGGAGGAGGGGGTGTGGGCTCTGGGAGGGAGTTTGGGTGCAGGAGAGGGTTCTGACCTGGGGCAGGGGGTTGGGCTGCAGGAGGGGGTCTGGGGTCTGGGAGGGAGTTTGGGTGCAGGAGGGGGTTCTGACCTGGGGCAGGGGGTTGGGGTGCAGGAGGGGGTGTGGGCTCTGGGAGGGAGTTTGGGTGCAGGAGGGGGTTCTGACCTGGGGCAGGGGGTTGCGGTGGAGGAGGGGGTGTGGGGTCTGGGGTCTGGGAGGGTATTTGGGTGCAGGAGGGGGTTCTGACCTGGGGCAGGGGCTTGGGCTGCAGGAGGGGGTGTGGGCTCTGGGAGGGAGTTTGGGTGCAGGAGGGGGTTCTGACCTGGGGCAGGGGGTTGGCGTGAGGGAGGGGGTGAGACGTGCAGGCTCTGGCCAGGAGGCGCTTACCACAGGCAATTCGTGGCCAGCGGTGCAGCAGGACACAGGCAGGCCGGCTGCCTGCCATAGCCCCATGTCGCTCCCGGAAGCGGCTGGCTTCTGGCATGTCTCTGCGCGCCCCTGGGGGAGGGGCCCCCAGAGCTCCCATTGGCTGGAACTGTGGGGATGGTGTTGGGGGTGGGGGCAGCGCGCGGAGCCTCCCCCACCTGCCAGGGGCTGCAGAGACAGGCCAGTAGCCGGCTGCTTCTGGGAGCAGCATGGGGCCACGGCATGCAGGCAGCCTGCCTGAGCCCTGCTGCGCCGCTGGACTTTTAGCAGCCCGGAGATTGCGATCGACTGGCAGAGGCTCCAGGATCGACCAGCTGATCGCAATCGATGGGTTGGTGACCACTGAATTGTATATAATTGTGGATTTATTTTTGTGGGGCCCCCCTTAGCCCGAGGCCCTGGGTTGTAGCCCCTAAAGCCCCTGCGTTAATCCAGCCCTGCCCATTCCCACCTGTGCTGCTCGTCCCCACCCCCTCTATTCCCCTGCAGGGCGCTGCGGGCTCCTCTCCTTCTGCAGGGCTCTCTAGGGTGTCACTCTTTGCCCTTCTCTCTGTGCTCACCTCCTCCCGACTGTCACGGGGGGCTCTCCCGTGGGTGCCCGTGCGGCGTGCGGAGCGCCAAGGGCCAGAAGCCACGGCAGGGCTCAGGGAGACAGCGCGATAGATTGTCACAACCCCAGTGCGGCTTCATCACCAGGGGGAAGCTGCATCTGCCCCTTGACTCAGGGCTTGTCCACACGGCGAGCCAGCGTGTGGCACGCCGGAGTGTGAATTCACAGCGCCCTAGCCTGCCGCACACTGACTGGCTGCGTGGGTGCTTTGATCCGCCCGCCCCTTCCTAGCCGGTGTCAGCGGGAGCACGGGGAAGGGCCTTCCCCGGTCAGGCTGCAGAGAGCCCAGCTGCCCCTCGAGGGGACTGACCTGCGTGTGTCCAGCATCGCTCACCCAGCTTCACCGTCCTTCAACTCTGAGCTGCCCAGGGACCTCTCTGCCCTCCACAGGCCACGGCCCCCAGCCCTGGCCCCGGCCTGCCCAGGCAGGTCCTGACGCTGGTGCTGAGGCAATGCATACTGCCGCCGAGCCCAGAGCCGGCTCTCAGCTCCCGTCCTCTCTCTGCAGCCAGATACACCAGTGAGAGCCAGGAGACAAGTGGAGAAGCAGCGGCGACCCAGACCCTGGAGACCAGGCTCCATGATTCCTCTAGGCAAGGACGTGAGTTTTCTAAGGCCTGCCAAGGTGGAGGTAGGGTTGCCAACTTTCTGATCCCTGAAAACCGAATGCCCCGCCCCGCCTCTTGCCCCAAGCCCCCACCCCGTCTGCCTCTTCCTCTGAGGCCCCGCCCCCTGTCTCACATGTCTCCCCCCCCTCGCTTGCTCTCCACCCCCGCCGGTTGCTCCCCCACCCCCCGGGGACTCACCTGCTGCCTGCAGAGCTGGGTTGGGAGGAGCTGACGCGGAGCTTGACCAATTGGGGCACAGCGGGGCACGGCAGGGGTTGGTCCCTGGAGTGAGGGGCTGGGGTGGGGCAATCGGGGCACAGTGAGGCGGATGGGTCGGTCCCTGGAGTGAGGGGCTGGGGTGGGGCAATCGGGGCACAGTGAGGTGGATGGGTCGGTCCCTGGAGTGAGGGGCTGGGGTGGGGCAAGCGGGGCACAGTGAGGCGGATGGGTCGGTCCCTGGAGTGAGGGGCTGGGGTGGGGCAAGCGGGGCACAGTGAGGCGGATGGGTCGGTCCCTGGAGTGAGGGGCTGGGGTGGGGGAAGCGGGGCACAGTGAGGCGGATGGGTCGGTCCCTGGAGTGAGGGGCTGGGGTGGGGCAATCGGGGCACGGGGTCCCTGGAGCAAGGGGCTGGGAAGGGGAAATCAGGGCACAGCGGGGTGGGGGCCAGACAGGTTACTCCCCTGCCCCCCTGGACAGCGCCGGTACCTACTTTGGAGCCTGGTCCTGGAGCAGCCAGTTCTCTCCATCAGGCTGGCGGGGCGGGAAGAGGCTGCTAAGCAGAGCTGCTCCTCCAGGCTCCAGAAGCAGCCGCTGCTCTTCCCGTCCCCGGGTGGCAGCAGCCCGTTTCTGCAGGTAACCAGACCTTTAGCGTCCGCTCTGCTGTGCTGACTGGATGCTGCCAGGTTCCCTTTTCAACCAGACGTTCCGGTCGAAAACCGGACACCTGGCAACCCTTGGTGGGGGAGAAGCTGGACCCCGGGAGCACCAGATTAAGAAAGGGGGGATGAACCCCAGCTGTCCAGCCCACACTCCGGGAGAGGGGCGGGGAGTTACTGAGGGGAAACGGTGGCTCGGCAGGAAGGGCACAGGGCACAGCTCCATCACCATGGAGCAAACCAAGCACGATATTTCGTGGCGTGCGACAGGGAGACGGACTCGAGTTAATGGCGCAGCCTGACTGAGGCCAGGCCAGGATGCAGAGGGAGCGCTTTGTCTCAGGCGCCAGGAGGCTCTTAGCTGATCACTAGCCAGCTCCATCTCCAGCAGGCCTTGCAAGCTCCGAGTTCCCCCTTCCTGCTGCGATGTTCCCGTCATGCATGACAGCCCCCATCCTGTCCTTCCACAGACCCTGTCCCTGTCCCTTCTGTCACGCTGTCTGGAGGGGCTCACAGCTGTGAGTGCCAGTCTCAGGTCAGACTGTCAGAAGACAGGGCAGACACCCCAAACTGGTGGTGTGTTCTATAATTAGAAGTCACCAAGCCAGTAACCGACATGGGCTCCTGGATCACCCTATTAATCTTCCCTTGGAGCCATAGACAGGCCCTTTTAGGCTCTCCAGCCAACCTTACCACCCAGACAAACTGGACTTAGTGATAAAGGTCACATAAACCAAAAATCACCATGCATCAGGTCACTTCCGTCCCGATCCCAAAGGCCAGTCACTCACCCAGTCAATGGATGCTCAGGATCTCACACCAAAGACAATTCTGTAGCTAATTTCTCTAGTAAATTAAATATTTATTAGCTAAGAAAAGGAACGAGAGTTACTGAGAGGGTAAAGCAGGTAAAATACATAACCGCTGAGTCAGAGTTTGTAAGTCCAAATGATAGAGGAGATCTCTGCTAGTTCACCTTAAGTCTCTCAGGGTTACCCAAATTGGTTTTTGGGGACCTCTGTCCAATCACTCAGGATTCCCTCTATCAGAATCCATTTGTCCAGAGATGCCGGATCATGCCCTTGAATCAGTATTTATAGATCCTGCTCACAGAAGACAAGCTGGCTTTTCACCCACATGGGCGCTTCCTTTGATGAAGGACGCAGATGGAGTCCATGACCTCAGGTCGCCACATCAGTGACCACTTGCTTTGACATTAGCATTTGCTTGTTAAAGTCCTTAAACCCTTCCTCAGCGTTCAAAAGATTCCTTTGAGGAGTAATTTGGTTAATGATATACATAAGGAAATTATCACATTATAATAAAAATAGATACGAGAAAGCCATACAAGTAACATTCACTGGTTTTTCAGAAAGTTGACACACCAAGTACATTCTCATCTAAATGCTAATACAGCCTTTGATCTAGGGTCAAACCTAATGTAAACTGATAGCATTCGACAGGTTACAGATAAGTCAAGACAATATCATTTCCGTGACCTTTGAACTAAATTAACACGCGAATGAATTAGCCTGCTGCCTTGAGAAAAGGAGGACTTGTGGCACCTTAGAGACTAACAAATTTATTTGAGCATAAGCTTTCGTGAGCTACAGCTCACTTCATTGGACCTTGGTCTGCTGGCCACCTGTTAGACAGCATCCCCACTTCCTTCTGTTTGCTCTCTGCCCCACTGGCAGTATTAGCCAAGAGTAAAGCTCACCGGGAAGCCACGTAAAGGACCATTGCAGGACACTGTGGGAAGCTGGAGCTGATGTTGAGGTCCCAGGCGAGCTCCCAGAGCAGAGGGGAGAGGTGTCTCCATCACTGCTCTCAGCTCCTGGCACGCTGCTGAGAGGTCTGGAGTGTCAGCACAGGGAAGGGAAAGCCCCATTCAGGCATCAGTGGAGATTTAATGGCAAACTCAGCCCTTAGCCATCCCGCGATGGGGCCCGAGCTCTGTGCTACCGAGTTCCTGCCAGTGGGACACTTCTGCAGCCTGAAATGAACTCAGCGGGGGGCCTGCTGCCCGAAGCAGAGCTCACCGCCCCACCCAGACCTGTGCTGTCCCATGGGCCCCCCGCTACCCGGAGATCACACTGCAGTGTGGCCCTAACGCTGTCCTTCTGCAGGTCCAGGATTCAGAAGTGAGAACCAGGAGGGAAGCTGAGAGACGTCCGCAACCGCGACCCAGATCCAGATCGAATCCTCTAGGGCACTCACCTTACAACTACGGCTATATGACTCTTCTTGCTTCACCCTCCAATGTGAGCCTCCAGGTACAGTAAGAGGAGAGGAGGGTGGAAGCTGTGAGCTTCATGTTAATTAATGAGCGGGGCCCTGTGCAAATCACCATGTCACGGAGGGCCCAGAAATCGTGGCCATGCCCCCAGACAGTGATCTTTCCAATATTTTTTTTTAAAGAAAATGTCTACCACAGAGTCCTTAATACAAACAGTTCTCTTAGCTAGTCAATTTCAAGGCTGGAATTAGTTTTACTAGTAAGGCGACTCAAAACTGACCAAAGTTACTTGTGAACTTCACTCCAGCCTTGAGACTGATTTAATTCAGCTGTTGTAGCCGTGCTGGACCCGGGTATTAGAGAGACAAGGTGAGTGAAGTGGTGTCTTTTCTGGACCAACTTCTGTTGCGCGAGCTCTGTTTAAGGTGGAAAGCTCCTTTCTCTCACTGACAGAAATTGTTCCAGGAAAAGATATCACCTCCCCCACCTTGTCTCTCTGAATTTAGTTGCGAAATTCATTGTGTGCAAACTCGGGGGAATTCAATATTTTGCCTCTTACGCTGTCATGAATTTTCTAAAAGAATTGTCATTTACCCACGGCCCGGCTAACAAGCACTGAAACTCCACGGCCTGAGCGAGAGGGCCCGGGGGAGCTGATGTATTGGTTGTCCTTGGGAGGCCGGGGCAGCCAGCGCCCATGCTCAGGGAGAGGGGAAGGGCGTTACTGAGGGGAAAGGGAGGTATGGAAGGAAGGGCACTACACACTGCAGAGGTCATGCTCAGCTTAGGGTGTGTCTACACAGCAAAGAAACACCTGCGGCTGGCCCATGCCAGCTGACTTGGGCTCGCGGGGCTTGGCCTGTTTCATTGCTGTGTGGACATCTGGGCTCAGGCTACAGCCCAAGCTCGGGAACCCGCCCAGACGTCTACACAGCAGTGAAACAGCCCTGCAGCCCGAGTCCTACAAGCCCGAGTCGGCTGGCACGGGCCAGCCATGGGTATTTAGCTGCTGGGTAGACACGCCCTTAGATGCCAGAGGCTCCATTGCTGATCACCAGCCAGCCCCTGCCTCTGCACCTGTACTAACCAGGGCTTGCAAGGTCCCTGTACCCCTGCCTGCTGCGGGTTTTCATTAGTGCGTTACATGGGCGGGTGAAACCCCGTTTCGGGGAGGCTAACCTGCTGGCCCCACCCCTTCCACCTGCACCCTCCCTGTGTCCGGAGGAGCCCTGAGCACCCCCTGCTACTGGAGCCCCCAGACCCCCCCCGGAGCCAGAGGAGCCCCAAGCCCTGCCCCGCCCTGAGCTGCTGGCCAGCCCGCCCGAGCCGTGCCAGCCCTCCCCATCACCGGGCTGAGCTGTTGGCCCGATCCCTGGGCTGAGCCGCTGGCCCGAGCACTGGGCCAAGCCACTGGCCTGACCTCCGGGATGGCCAAGTGCTGCCCCGGGGCCGCTGGCCTGACCCCCAGGCTGGCCCGAGCTTCCCAGGGCGGCCCCAGGCCCTGGCTGCTGGCGGACCTGAGCTCCAGGCCACTGGCTGAAGCTGAGCCCCCACCAGCTTCAGGGGAAAGAGGGAGGGAGGCAGAGCCTTGGGGCAGAACAGGGGAGGCTTAGCCGCCCTGCCCATGGATACCTGCCGCCCATGGTGCGTTACAGCCCGTCACCTCCCTGCAGCACTCCCAACCCACAGCTCCCTTCTGTTCTGCGGTCTCAGCACTGGCGTTAGTGAGTCTCCCTCGGCAGCGCATGACGCCCCCCCGGGAAGCTGGGAGCTCAGTGTGGCTAGGCCAGCCCAGGGGCGAGATGTGCCCCGTCTGCGCTTCTCACTGGCAGCGGGGCCCGATGCAGCGAGAACGAGGCCCCATGCCGACTCTCTCCTCGCACAGGGGCCTGCTCTACCAGGGCGAGGCAGGAGGGCGGTTGAAGGAACTCAGCCGCGCACACTAAAACCCAAGCGACCCCGGCTGCCCTGCTCGGGCTGCTACAGCCCTCTAGAGTCCCTCAAGGTAAGAGGCAGGGAGGGGAGAGGCAGAGACCAGCCGGGTGATTCTCGGACTCAGCGTCACTCAGACTGAGGGCTGGGAACTCCCCAGGAGCTACAGGACTCAGCCGACGGAGCTAAGCTACGGCTGCACAGATCGCGCCGGAGCATTGCAGGCTGGGACCTGTAGCCTCCATTGGCCCTAGGCTGCATTTTACCAGGGGGCTTCCTATTGGCCATCCCTGCTGTCCCTCCTGAGAGCACAAGCTGCATTGTGGTCCCCTCTGCCAGCGAGACAGCTGGAACAGGGGCTGGAGGGCTGATTCGGGGCACGTAAACACGACCTAGAACCAGCTTATGATGGAGAGTCTCCTTTAGGTGCAGTGCTAAGAAATGCTGTCTTTTCTGGATCCCCTTGGCTTCAGTCCCAGTTCCAGGGGCACTGGGTTCCCCGGATGGAGGTGCATGAACCTGCCTTCTTCCCTTCTAGAGAAGGGAATAAATAAAGAGATAGCTAACTAAACAGATAAACCCCAGTTCCCTCTGGGGCAGGACTGCAGGGCCGCAGAGGGGAAGATAGCTCAGCGAGTCTTCATTTCGATAGATATCAAGTCCATAGGGGGCCAGACTATAATCCCAGTTATACTGGTGTCAATCCGGAGTGACTCTATTAGCATGAGTGACTTTCGTTACCCCAGGGTAAATCTGGAGTCACCATTGGATTAAGTGGAGTTACCCTAGATTTACATCTTTGCAACTTTACAGCTTTGTAATGCAGGGCACTTAATTAAAAACCAAAGGTAGTGCAAACACGGCCCCCGCCCCGTGACCCGAAGCTCTGAAGCTGGCCTGCTGGCTTCCCAGGTGAACATCAATGTCATTGACCTGAGACTACTGAAAATATTGACCAGCATGAAGTCAGTGTTAATAATTACCTCCAGGCACAACAAGCCTTGCTGTTTGCTGAACCCTGGAGTCCGTGTCAACAGTTACATCATCCTTAATGTCTCCGACACACGTATCTGGGTATGTCTAGGGACTCGGGACTATGAGACCCAAATCATCCCCCCAGCCCACCCCAATAAACATTTACAGTCTAGACCAGAGATGTGGGTGGAGTTAGAGGTCCAGGAAAAGCTATTCTTTGTCTCTCATGATCCAATCAGGAGGCAGAGATTTGCATATGTGATCAGATAGGCTACAACATGAGTGCTGGGAACACTGGGGTTGGTGTGAGAGCTCTGCATTATGGGCTGGGTTCTGTAGGGTAGCACTTCATTCCGGGAGTGGCCCTATGGGGTCCACTGGAGGCGAGAGTGACTGGTCAGTGAGAGTGAGGGGACCAGACTCTGGTGCTAACTGTTACGTGCCAACGAGGCGAGCAGTGCTGTACAAGACCCAAGCAAAAGCAGCCCCTGCCCTAAGGAGCTGACAATCTAGAAACCCAACCCTAAGAGCATCTGAGACCCTGATGTCCCTGAAATCGCAGGAGCAGGCTCCAGGGGACAGACACTCTGGTCAGGCCAGAGGAATGTGATGACGCCGAACTTTTTTCACCTTTCGTACTCTGTCTCCTCTGCTTACAAGCAGCGATGCCGGGGTGGAGAAGATGCTAGACTGAGGTGGGTTAGTGTCCCTGAGCCTTGCCCTAGTGAGGCATTAGGAGGAGAGACAAAAGGGGTTAAATAGGCATCTCTTGGCTAAGTGACAGCAAAGGGTCAGGCGGTGGTGACATACGTACTGGAAAGGCCACTGGATAAGTGGCCCAGCAGCCAACTAATGCACACCCTGACGGTGCCCACTGCTAGCAGGGCACAGCTCAGGCATTTGAAGAAAGTCTGTGGAGACATTGGTTGTTTTGTGTGTATACTTCCACTACAAAAAAGTAGTCCAAAGTGGAAAGATAAATGCAAGCATAACCCCTTCTGCCAGGTGGAGTCAGCAGCATCAAGGGCTGGGGTCAATGTCTAGGGTTCCTCTTAACAATACAAATCACAACCGGCTCAAGCCCCTGCCCAGTAACCTGGGACAATTTAACCCCTGCCCTGGGCGCCTCTGAGAGGCAATACGTCCCCTCTCGCGAGCACTGAGTCTGTGGATAGCAAAGAAAACTTTTAATAAAAGGGGAAAGGAACCCGGCATTAATTTGGGAAAACACCACAACCACAATCCGGAGGCACGTGACCATGAGCAAACACCCACCCCAGAGTACGCTGGGCAGTGTCCTTTGCCTCAGTTTCTCTGCTTGCAGTGTGAAACACATGCTCCTTTAACCCATCGCTCCCCTCTCCCTCCACCGCACCCCACTTGCAGTTACTGGGCTTGGCCAGCGGAGACCCAGAGTTCAGCCCTGCCGTCATGTGAGTTCACCTCGCACCCTGGGGAGGGGACATCAAGCCATGCCCGAGCCGCTGCACTGCCTCTGCAATTAGCTGCTGCCAGGTCATGCTCTGAGGTCCCAGCACATAACCCAGCCCTCAGTGGGTAGCAGGAAACTTCTCTTTCAGGACAACACTGTCCCACACCAGGCCGAAGGCTCAGCACCTGGTTATCCGGGATTTTAGCTCTAGCCATGATTAGACAAAACAAGGACTCTCGATTGAGTCTAATCAGCTCTGTCTTCAAACAGAAGAGAGGAGAAGATCTGATAGTACCTGGGATTTGGCATCTCTACCCCCTGCTTAGCAAATGAGGTTCAATTTAAGGGAACCCCTCAATCATGCAGGCTATGTACCGTTCTGCTGCCCTTTGCTTGTACAATAAGGATAACCACATTTCATTATCCTTGCATTCAAGCTAATGTGAAAGTTATCTCATACACAGGTTAAGGAAAGAGTGTCTATACATCTGGGTACAATGCCTAATTATACAAAGTTTGGTTTAAAAGTCATACAATACGTATAGTACATAATCTGCAATATCCCAAATTCAGGTTAATAAATTAATGATACAGTTTAGATATTAGCATCCAAATATTCAGGCACATCACTCATAAGAGATTATACTAAGCGGGATTTGTAACCCAGCACCAGCCAAAAGTGATCACTTTGGCAAAGCAGCTCCATCATGCTGCTCACTTTGGCAGAGTGGGCGTGTCTCTGCAAACACAGTCTGCTCCTGAAGTCTTTCCCCCCCAGCTCCTCACTGGATGTCCGGGGAGAAGTCATTCAGACCCTGCTCACACAGGTAGTAGGGGAAAGGTTGTCATCACCTTTCTGTTTGGAACAGATATTTATTCCTAACTTTTTCCTTCTTTCAAAATCCTCTCAGACTACACAGTCCCTTTTCCAGCAGCCTCCCCGCTGCTGGCTCTGTTAGCAGCAGGTTGTGACCTGACAGTTTCAATTCACTCGAGCATAAAAACTAACCTGGGGCAAGTGCCCAGTTCCTGAGGCGCCAGTCTTGGGTTTGGACACCCTGGAGGCTCTCAAAGTGCTGCTGAGAGGGCATGTGATGGGGAGGGGCAGTGTAAGCCTGTCTGATTTTTTATTTTTCTTCTCCCTCACAATACAATCATAGAATATTAGGGTTGGAAGTGACCTCAGGAGGTATCTAGTCCAACTCCCTGCTCAAAGCAGGGCCAACCCCAACTAAATCATCCCAGCCAGGGCTTTGTTACGCCGGGCCTTAAAAACCTCTAAGGATGGAGATTCCACCACCTCTCTAGGTAACCCATTCCAGTGCTTCACCACCCTCCTAGTGAAATAGTTTTTCCTAATATCCAATCTAGACCTCCCCCACTGCCACTTGAGACCATTACTCCTTGTTCTGTCATCTGCTGCCACTGAGAACAGCCTAGCTCCATCCTCTTTGGAACCCCCCTTCAGGTAGTTGAAGGCTGCTATCAAATCCCCCCTCACTCTTCGCTTCTGCGGACTAAATAACCCCAGTTCCCTCAGCCTCTCCTCATAAATCCTGGGCCCCAGCCCCCTGATCATTTTTGTTGCCCTCCTCTGGACTCTCTCCAATTTCTCCACGTCCTTTTTGTACTGGGGGGCCCAAAACTGGACGCAATACTCCAGATGTGGCCTTAACAGTGCTGAATAGAGGGGAATAATCACTTCCCTTGAACTGCTGGCAATGCTCCTGCTAATGCAGCCCAATATGCCGTTAGCCTTCTTGGCAACAAGGGCACATTGTTGACTCCTGTCCAGCTTCTCCTCCACTGTAATCCCCAGGTCCTTTTCTGCAGAACTGCCACTTAGCCAGTTGGTCCCCAGCCTGTAGCGGTGCATGGGATTCTTCCGTCCTCAGTGCAGAACTCTGTACTTGTCCTTGTTGAACCTCATCAGATTTCTTTTGGCCCAATCCTCCAATTTGTCTAGGTCCCTCTGTATCCTATCCCTACCCTCCAGCGTATCTACCTCTCCCCTCAGTTTAGTGTCATCCGCAAACTTGCTGAGGGTGCAATCCACGCCATCCTCCAGATCATTAATGAATATGTTGAACAAAACCGACCCCTGGGGCACTCCGCTTGATACCGGCTGCCAACTAGACATCGAGCGGTTGATCACTACCCATTGAGCCTGATGATGTAGCCAGCTTTCTATCCAACTTATAGTCCCTTCATTCAATCCATACTTCTTTACCTTGCTGGCAAGAATACTGTGGGAGACCGTATCAAAAGCTTTGCTAAAGTCAAGATATCACATCCACCGCTTTCCCCATATCCACAGAGCCAGTTATCTCATCACTGAAGGCAATCAGGTTGGTCAGGCATGACTTGCCCTTGGTGAATCCATGTTGTCTGTTCCTGATCATTTTCCTCTCCTCCAAGTGCTTCAAAATGGTTTCCTTGAGGACCTGCTCCATGATTTTGCCGGGGACTGAGGTGAGGCTGATTGGTCTGTAGTTCCCCAGGTTCTCCTTCTTCCCTTTTTTTAAAGATGGGCACTATATTTGCCTTCTTCCAATCATCCGGGACCTTCCCCGATCACCATAAGTTTTCAAAGATAGTGGCCAATGGCTCTGCAATCACATGGGCCAATTCCCTCAGCACCCTTGGGTGCATTGCATCCGGCCCCACCAGCTGCTGTTTCTTCACTCCTCCTCCAACTACCTCTCTCCACCTTTCCCTATTAGCTTCTCTCCCTGTGCCCATTTGGACCTTTGTGAAGCCTCTCCCACAATGTTTTCCCCAGGAATTGAAATGGAGGTGGTTGTGTTCGAATATACCGGGGGAGGGGGGATGGCTGACGTGGAGTGAGACCGTGAGGTCGAAGGTGGGCTGTATGGCACTGTATGGGACTCACCACCGCAGCGCCTCCCACTGGCAAATCTGGGAATTAGCTCTATCCTCTGTGGGGCACCCTCTGCCGGTGGTGTCCTGTTTGTCATCTGCTCCCCCTTTGGTATCCAGACCCGCATTGCTCCCTGCTCAAGATGTCCGCTTCTAGTCACCACCCTCCGACAGTGCCCCTTAATCCGTCCTCACCCCCCTTCCGGGGTGTGTGTGTGTGTGGGGTTAACAGCAGTCTTTCCAGTTCGCTCCTGCCGCAGTGGCCAGCCACAACCCCCAAAGGTCTAGGGCTGGCTGCAGTCTATCACAGTCACTCTTCCACAGCGAGGTGCTGTACAAGGGCAAAGTGGTGGCGTGGGGGGGGGGGACCCAGGCCCACCCACTACTCTAGGTCTCAACCCAGGGACCCTCTAGTGGTAGCCTCTCCGCCCTCCTTCTCTCCCCTCGTCTATCCGTCCTCCCTGGGTCACTTCCCCTCTGACCCCTTGCACCGTCTAGGCCCTTCTGGTCAGGGCCCGCAATCTGACAGGTATCAGTCTGGAGCTCTCCTCTGCTCCTTAGCTCAGGAGACAGCCCTTCCCCTCTGAAGGTCTGGGAGAGACTGACTGCTTTGGTCCTGGGCAGCCTTTATATAGGGCCTAGCCTGACCCTGATTGGCTGACTCTTTCCCTGCTCTGATTGGCTCTCCCCAGGCCTTCTCTGATTGGCTGCAGGTCTGCACAGCCTCTCAGGCCTGGTTCAGCCCTTTTTCTCAGGGGGTGGGGCACCGCCGCACCACAGGCACCATAATAAAAACTGAAAAATGTTTCATGACAATTTTGTTAGATTTAACTCATGTTTTTAAATCGTCACACAAATTAAAGTTGGCTATACAAGCCTACTATGAAGCTCTATATCTACATCTTTCTGGTTGTTATTCTGCACAACACTGTTAATGAACTTCTCGAACGCAGCGCATTCATTTTTGGTAGCTTCTCATGTGTCCGTTACTTCCAGTCCTTCATGACATGCTCATGATCAGGCAGAAGGCGACTTCTTTCAGAACACAAAATTCTATTCAATGAGGAAAAAGAATGCTTAACTGTAGCTCTTGTGACTGGGAGTAGCAAGAGATGAATTCCTACTTCTTTCAGCCCAGGAAACTTAGCACAAAAATTGGGTCGAACCATTAGTGATGATAAAGAAGAAGTTAAAGTTAAATCTTCATTAGTTCATCGTATGATATTCCACTGTTTTCAAAATTTTCTATTCTGTCCTGATCACATAGCAGCCCTATTGCTGGTAGTGCCTCACTCCACTCAACTGTCGGTGTTTTATAAGACAGGCGTCTGTAAAAGTTACGTGGAGGTTGAGTAGAATCCAGAAATTGTTACTGTAGATTTGTAAGAATCAAGTCTGTGTACTTTCTCAGCTGGCTTAACAAACACTTCTTGTCCTCTTCACTTAAGAAGTCAGTATAAGTACCTTCATTAGTCAACTTCTGGACTGAAGTCTTTGTTTCTTCCAGTACATTTTCAATGGATATCTCTGATTGATCCAAGGGTAGCTTTTGTTGCTGGACAAAGATCTACTATTGTTGTAGCAGATGCCTGGATGACATTTTGAATGACAAGTGGTTTCAACAGTAGACTTACAAGAGGGAGAATGGCGATAGTCTTCTCTGGACTTAGTAACAAAAGTAGTCCACCAGCCTCACTACTTAGATCTGTCCCATCTTGTTGGATACTTTCCAAAGCCAGTAATAATAGTTACAGTAATTTTAAGACAACAGCCAAGAATCACTCATGAGAAAGCCAGCAGGTTTTCCCAGGTTGGATTAATTTGAACTTCAGACCCAGTGTATCTTCTGTTTCCAAGATGTTCAGTCCTTTTGGACTCTTGCTGAAAAAAGAGTATAACAAAGCCATTAAATTTATGGCTTTTTAATGTCTTTTGAAGATTCTTCAGCTTGTACTAGCGCTAGCTGGAGTAGATGGCCTCTGCAGTGTGTATAGGAGAGATTAGAGTTACGCTTTTCTCTGAGCAAAGCTTTTACTCCACTATGTCTTCCAGAGACGTTTGCAGCTCCATCAAATGCACAAGCAGCCATCTGTTTGGGGTTCAATTTACAAGCATTTAACCCTTCTAAGATGTCACAGATGCAGCTGATGTGTCTTCTATAACCTGAACATCTAGAATGCACCTAGTGGCCTATCATGGGCATCAGGATAACGTACACACTGACTTAATACTTGATGCCTAGTTGCATTGGTGCATTCATCAGCCATGCATGCCCATATTTTGAATGCGGTGAGAGAGTTCTTCACTTTTTCAACTGCTGAGTCTTTCACTGTTGCACCACATGCTTCAAGAGAGTCAGCTGAGTTTTTTCCCCAGAAAGATAGCGAGCATTTGCTGGTCTTGTTCGAAACTAGTGTCCAACTTCAGGATTAACAAGTGATGATGCACTTAACATTGGCCTCCAGTTTGTAGTGTGTGGTATCTCTTGCTTAAAGAGAAAGTATGATGCAATAGCCATGTTGGTTCACATAAACTGAGTTGTGTCTCCAGTATTCTTAACAGCCTCCATTAAATTCTTCTAAAATTGGCTTGGACAGTGACGGACTTATAAGGCTTTCTGCATGTCGGTGCAGTCCAGAGGCTTGGTGTTTTGCAGCCTTTTCACATAGGTTGTCAGCATTGGCTTAGCTGATCGGTCTGGCAAACCAAGCTCCTCCACTTTTACTATATAAATCCACGATATGCCCACATCTTGAATACTACGTGCAGTTCTGGTCACCCCATCTCAAAAAAGATCAATTGGAATTGGAAAAGCTTCAGAGAAGGGCAACAAAAACCAACAGGGGTATGGAACAGATTCCATCTGAGGAGAGATTAAAAACTGGAACTGTTCAGCTTGGAAAAGAGACGACTAAGAGGGGATATGATAGAGGCTTATAAAATCTTGACTGGTGTGGAGAAAGTGAGTGAGGAAGTGTTATTTACCCCTTCACGTAACACAAGAACCAGGGGTCACCCAATGAAGTTAATAGGCAGCAAGTTTAAAACAAACAAAAGGAAGTATTTCTTCACACAACACACAGTCACCCATGGAACTCCTTGCCAGAGGATGTTGTGAAGGCCAGAATTATAACAGGGTTAAAAAAAGAACTAGATAAGTTCATGGAGGATAGGTCCATCAATGGCTATTAGCCAGGATGGGCTGGCTTGCAACACCATGCTCCTAGTGTCCCTAGCCTCTGTTTGCCAGAAGCTGGGAGTGGATGACAGGGGATGGATCATTTGATGATTCCCTGTTCTGTTCATTCCCTCCGACACACCTGAAATAGCTACCTTTGGAAGACAGGATACTGGGGTAGATGGACCATTGGTCTGACCCAATATGGCCGTTCTTACATAAAAATTAATTATTATAATAAAAAGGTTTAGTACAGAAACTCCCCAAGATAATGACCTCTTGAGATAGCGATGATGTGAGATAACGACCTGGGCAAATAATGCATTTTAAAAATCTTGGCCTACTAGGAAACGTATATTTTTGTAAGTTTCCCAGTCACAAATCTAGCATTCTGGAGCGAAATCACTAACACATAGTCCAATAAACAAATGCTCTGGCTGCTGTTGTTTGTCGTGCCACCGTTCACTCTATCGCTCCATCCCCAATGGCCCTGCACTGTCACCTTCTGCTGCCACCTGCCACTGTGACCTCTGCGAGTCGGTCTCTGGAGGTTCCTCCAGCCCTCGGTGATTTCAGCTCTCAGTGGGGGAACCTCGCTGCTGTGCAGCCTGGGCCGTCGCTTCCACAGAAACGCTGTCCCGCAGCCGGTCTGAGCACTTAGACCTGATTCTCAGCGATTTCAGCTCTAGTGGTCACTTAACAAACCAAAAGACTCTCTGTGGAGCCTAATCAGCTCTGTCTCTAAACAGGAGAGGGGGGCAGGTCAGATAGTGCCTGTGACTCTTAGGCAGGGCCCACCCCACCAAGCAAAACCCCTGTCCCCACCCTCTGTCTCTCCACTGGGATCTGGCATCCAACCCCCCTGCTTGGGGTGTGCCGTTCGGCAGAGGGCGACTGGGGCTTAGTTTGTAAGGAAAGAGGTGCCGGGGCTCACGCAAGTTTGTTACT
Organism: Chelonia mydas; assembly: GCF_015237465.2. Classification (NCBI taxonomy): domain Eukaryota; kingdom Metazoa; phylum Chordata; order Testudines; family Cheloniidae; genus Chelonia; species Chelonia mydas. The sequence goes on from NC_057850.1 coordinate 260,159,702, forward strand.
TTCACAACTGATGTGACAAGCCCAGAGGTCCCCGGGCTCTGAATGGCCGAGCCTGGAGGTGCCGGGGCTCAGCCCTGGCACAAATTAAGCATGGAGGGAGACCCCCTCATTCAGTCAGGCTAAGCCCAGTTCTGCTGCCCTTTACTCCTACAATGAGGAGAACAACATTTCATGACCCCCACACATTTAATACTTCAGTGATTTGTAACCCAACACCAGCCAAAACCGATCCCTTGGGCAACGCAGCTCTGTCTGCTGGATACCTCGGCAGAGTAGGTGAGTTCATGTCAATACAGTCTGGTCCTGAAGCCTTCCCCCTACCCCGGCTCATCACGAGCTGCCAGGGCAGAGCTCAGTCAGACCTGGCCTACAAATCATAATTTGAAAGGTTAAGGTAGGCCAACATTGCCGACACCAATGCGCCGACATTGTCATAAATAACAGCAGCTCTCTGAGGAAGCTAGTCTCTGTTCAGACTTTTCAAACCCATTCTGCTTTCTCAGGTACAAGTATTTTATCAGACACTGTATATTCTTTTAAAGTGTGTATTCGTGTTTCAATTTCAATTTAATTTCCAATCGACGACTAAATTGGCAACACTGCATATAACTGCAGGGGTGCTGGGGAAATTCGGGGCGGGGTGGGGGATGTATACCCCCCCCGGGGGGAGGTCTGGGGAAATCCCTGTTCTCCCACGTGAGCTAAAGGAGACCTTCAGTGGCTGTCTGCAGTCGTAGGAGCTTTAGCCCCTCTGTAGGCTGTGCCCAGCCAGCAGAGGTTGACATTCACCCCTCTCCCGCCCAGCTCCTGCCTTGCAGCAGGTCCCTGATGCGCTGCTCTCTCCTGCAGGACAACCATCAACAAGGGAGAGTTAAGAGGGAAGGCAGGAAACCGCAGCAAGCCAGACCCACAAGGAAACCAACTTGGAGACCTGGTTCTGGGTCCATCATAGGCTGGGTACAGTAAGAGGCGAAGAGGGTGGAAGCCATGAACTCCAGATTAACTAATGGGCAACAAAAGCCTGTCCTTTAATCAATGGGGCACAAGGGGGCCGATGTGCTGGCTGCTCTTGGGAGGCCGCGTCAGCCAGGGCGCAGCCAGAGCGCATGCTCCGGGAGAGGGGAGGGGACTGAACGAGGGGAAATGCTGGCCCAGAAAGAACGGGCCGGGGAGAACTCCATGCTCCACAGCCATGGAGCAAACCCGCCTCCTCCTGATCCTTCATGGCGGAATGGAAGCTGCAGGAGCTGGGCACGGCGCTGAGACCCCTGCGTGGCTGTGACAGCAGGGGGAGAAGCCCCCCTCCAGGGGTGTGTCTCCGCTGGATGGTGCGGTGTAGATGGCGGCTCAGGCTAGCCCTCCGCATCCAAGCCCACCCCCAGCCCCCGGGCCTGAGCGGCCACCCTCGCTGCAACGGCCACGCTGCTATTTTTAGTGCATTTTCCTGAGCGGAGCTAGCGCGAGTCTGTCTCCCCAGCTGTAGCATGGACAGACCCTTAGATCCCCAGCGAATCCACCAGGGCCCTCGCGGGCCGGCCCCAGTGCAGCCCAGGGACGATGGCTCACCGTGCTGCAGGGGCAGCAGGGCGCTAACCGCTTGCATGCATCCCCCCGGCCTCACCCCATAAGCCCCAGCCTCCCAGTGACTCGCCCCTAACCCTCTCCTCTCCTCCTGCAGAGCCCTCCTGAGGAAGTCAAAGACAAGCTCGCCGCCCCCAAGCTCCCCTGTCCCAGCTGCCATGGCTCTGTAGCCCCCGGCCAGGTGAGAGGTAGCCTCAGGAGGGAACAGCACGAGGCAACCCAGGGGCTCCAGAGAGGGCAGGACTCTGAGCCGGGGATGCCTTCCAGCTCTGTTCCTCTTCCTGTCAAACACAGTGAAACCTGCCACAGTTGGGTCAGGGAATGATGGGACAGGAGGGGGAGGGCATAGTGAAGGGGGAGACGGTACCTGCTGATGCCCCTCTCCATAGAGGCTCTGAAAGTCCCGTCACAGCCCCCACCTCCGGCTGGGACTCTCGGGGAGATGCCCTGGTGGGAGGGCTCTGGGGAAATATGCGGCAGAGCCGAGATTGCTCTGCTCTCCCTTGCCACCTATCACAGAACCATCTGCTCCTGAGAGACAGCGACCAAATCCCTGGATGGCAAGGAGGGCTTGGCTCAGTCCTGCCCTGCTCAGTCAGGGCTGAAGGGAATGCTTCCCTGCCCAATAGCTGCTGGTGCTGTCTGGGCTCTAAGCACTTACAGACAGTAATGAGTGAGTCCTCCCAGCCCCCCTGCAGGAGGTGGGTCAGTATTATCACCATTAGACGGATGGGGAAACTGAGGCACGGAGAGGTTAACGGTCACATGGTGAGTCCATGATGGAGCCAAGATTAGAAGTCAGGAGTGCCTGGTTCCTCAGCCATCCGCTGCTTGTCAGAGCACCCCGCCCCCCACTCTGCTCCTCTGCCTGAAGGGCGGTGGTTGTGTGTGCCAGGCCCTGGCTAGCTCCTCTGGGATCCCTCGCCACCCTGTCCTACGGTGGCAAGGAGCAGCGGGCGGAGAGGACGCTGTAGGTGACCCATCTCTGTCTCGTGCAGGAGGGGCGCTCTGCTGAGGGGATCCTGAGCCCCAGGCCCAGGAGAGAAGACGAAAGGCCCATGGCGGCAAAGCGTAAAGCCAAGCAGAGAGCAAGAGACGGGCTCTACTGTGCTGGCTGCTATTCCAGCCTCACGCTGCGGGACCAGCCTGCCCCCGTGAGAGAGGAGGCGGACGGAGCATCAAGCAGAGATTAGCTACTGCACCCACCTGAGGTGGAGTCCTTCCAGACCTCACATCCCTTGTGTAGCTAGACAGCAGCCCACCCCTCCCCTCCACACCCCTGAGATCAGTTACACAGGATCTGGATCCCAACCCCCTTCCCCCTCCAGCTGGCACAAACGCACCCTGCTTCTCCTGCTGCGGAGCTGGGATGGAACCAAGGCCCCTTTCTCTGAGTCCTGCAAACCCACAATCCCCACCCTCCCCTGCCTCGTTCCCAGGAATAGACAAGGGGAGCGCGGGCCGCACGGGGACCAGAACGGCCTGTCCCGTGGGGCCCTCCGGCCTCCCAAGGCGCTGTGCGGGGGCAGATAGATTTAAATGAAATTAAAGCTACATATAAAGGGCTGAATTCCCTGGGGTGTACGTGGGTCCAGCTCTGCTGCACTGAGTGGAACTGCGCCTGTTTATACCTGAGGGGAACGTGAGCCAAGAGTGCAAATAAACACAAATACACTCGCTCTGCGTGACCTGTTCCTGTTGGTGGAGCTGGGACTCTCAAGCTACAGCTGCACGACTCTGCCCAGGGCTTCGCTGGCTCCTTTTCTCCACCTCATTTACTCCTGGTGTTGTCTGCTGAGGAGTGGGGGCCAGAGAGCCCCATGGTGCATGAGCCAATGGCCGGGGGGGGGGTTTCACATAGTAGCTTTAATTTACAGGTACGTGCTGTGGAGACTACAGCTCCCAGCATGCAATGCTCCTCCTCGAGCCGCATGGCCTAGCTGAGCACCCTCGCACTCAGCATCACCATTCTGGTGGCCCCACAGCGCCATACACAGCGGGAGATTTGGTCTCACAGAGCCGCCAGGACAGCTGGCTCGAGGGCCTGGCTGTGCCATGGGGACTGCCCTCTGCTCTGATGCTGGCTGTGTGGTCAGGGCTGAGACATGCTGTTATCTGGTGCGGGTTCGGGGGGGAGGGGGGTGATTTGCAATGTCGCAGCACCTATTCTATGCCGAAAGAGAGGAATTTAATTAGCTCTTTAATGACCTGAAAATCAAAAAGGTCTCCTGCAAAAAGTGGAAATGGACAAATTGCGAAGGAGGAGTACAAAAGAATAGTGCAAGCAGGTAGGGCAAAATCAGAAAAGCAAAGGCACAAAATGAGTTACACCTAGCAGGGGAGATGAAAGGAACTCGAAGAGGAACATTCGCAGCAAGAGAAAGATAAAGGAAAGTTTAGACCCACTATTTAGTGGGGAGGGAGAGCCAGGGCCAGACGTGCTTAGTCGGCCTATTGGGTAATCCAGCCCTGGGGAGAGCTGGTAATGGATGACACCAAGAAGGCTGAACTGTTTAATGCCTGTTTTGTTTCAGTCATCACTACAGAGGTAAAGTGTGGCCAGATACTTAACACAATTAATGTTAACAAGGAGGGGGAAGGAATGAAAACCAAAATAGCGAAAGAACAGGTGAAAGAATATGTAGCTAAATTAGATGTATTCAGGTCAGCAGGGCCTGATGAAATTCACCCTAGGGTATTTCAGGAACTAGCTGAAGCCGTCTTGGAACCATTAGCGATTATCTTTGACAACTCATGGAGGACAGGTGAGGTCCTAGAGAACTGGGTTCAACTGGAGAAGGGCAAACATAGTCTCTCTTGTTAAAAGGGGGAACAAAGAGGACCTGGGGAATTCTAGACCAGGCAGCCTAACTTCAATATCTGGAAAGATACTGGAACAAATGATTAACCAATCAGCTTGTGAGCATCTGGAGGATAACAGGGTTACACAGAATAGCCAGCATGGATCTGTCAAGAACAAATCATGCCAGACCAACCGAATTTCCTTCTGTGACAGTGTCACTGGCCACGCAGCTGGGGGGACGCAGTAGATATGGTAGGTTGTGGTTTCAGAAAGAGGCTCTTACCTTCTGCTGGCAGGGCCTGTGTGGTGGTGAGGACTCTGTTAAAGGCCCTGTATCCTGCTGGTTCCTCTCCAAAGAGCTGAGCTGAGGATGACAAAGAGTGGATGGTGCAGAGCTGAGGCGGTGGCTTTGAGGGGACAGCACCGAGTGGCGCGAACACAAACCCTGGTGGGGAGGTAGCTTGGGCTGAAGCTGCACAGAGCAGCAGCCTACCCAAGGGACTCCAGTCCAGGCCCCCCACCCAGTCATTAAAGCTGAAACTACCCCAGCTGGGTCGGGTGGTAAAGCCCCTGGAGCTGCCCAGGCAACAGGGACCTGCCAGAGCCCTGGGGCTTCCCCACTGCAGGACGACAAGCTGTGAGTGGGGGAGCTGTGGGAGGGGAAGGGGCCAGGATGCACCAGCCGCTCACAACTCCCAGAGGAGGCCGGAAGCTGGAACTATTGTTAAGACGCCCCGGGGGGTGAAAGTCTGACCTAATATTGTGAATTCATTAATTGCTGGTTTCCCCAAATTTATTCTGTTCTCCCCCACCCCATTCTGCTCCCCAATCATATTCTCTTTGTTTAAACCCCTTGACTTGGTACCTCCAAATGGGGAAATTTTGGCCAGCCAGGGCACCCAGGGTGGGGTCTATAGTTTCCCAGATTTCCAGGTGGGGTCTCGCACTGGTGCTATTTCAGTTTTCAGAAGGAGCCCCTAGAAAATTGAACCTGGCCCGTGGACTTAAGATTCGCCGTAGAACTGCCCTCTTTACCGATGGCTGCCGTCTTCCCCTGTTCTCAGCAGGGCAGAGGTACAGTGCACACTGGAGCTCACTCCCCTTCCTGCACTGCCCCATCCGGGCAGCCACGCTCCCCAAGTGCCTTGAGGCTGCCTGACCACTGCCCCTCAATATTCCCTTTCCAAAGCAATTCGTTGCGTGAGATCTACTCCAAAGAGCAGGGAGGTGGGAAACGAGGGGACAGGTGGGAGGTGGAAAGAGTATAGGGGATTGTCGGGGGTGCAGAAGGGAGGGGGATCTCCGGGGATGGATGCAGAGGAAAGTGAAGCACAGAAGGGAGACGGGATTTGGGGAGCGTGCACAGAGGAATGCAGAGCGGTAGAAGAGGCAGGTGGGAATGTGGAGGAAGGGGGCAGAGGGTAACTGGGGTGTACACTCTGGTTGCCTTGCATTGCTCCAGTGATGCAAAGCAGGTAACCGGGCAGCCTGCGTGCACTGTTCTGCACTGCTCCGGCATGGCACACCAGTGACTGTGGCCATAAAAGTTAAAAACTGAAATAAAATTACTTAAAAATTATCTCAGTAACAGAATAACATGGATGTTTCAAACTCCCCTTATCCTTAAAACTCAGTGAAATCCTGGGCGGAAGCTGTGTCTGAAGACAGTTTGTCAGAATTAATAGTTATTTTTGGCTGTTATTCTTCAGGACAGAAAGTTCTGCCTTCAGCAGGTAAGGATGCAAAATGTTCTACTCGAGGATTCCCCATGGAACGGCCCTCTTTACCAATGGCTCCCCTCTTCACGCTGCAGCTCACTCCCCTTCCTGCACTTCCCCCTCAGGGTGGCCACTCGCCCCAAGTGTCACAGAACGACGAGCCCTTGAGGCTGCTGTTGACAGGTTATTAAGGCAAAAAGAGCTCTGTATGCGTGTGCTATCTACCTGCCTGCCGCTCCAATCAAAGGGTGATATGGCTGGTACAGCGCCTGGAGGCTGCTTCTCTCCGACCCTATGGACAAATACACTGAAACATTTCTCTGTTCCACATCATGCTGTTGCTTCAGGGCTGGTCTGCACTACAAAGGTAGGTCGAGTTAAGTTGCCTTCCATCGACCTATATGTGCATAAAGAAAAGGAGTACTTGTGGCACCTTAGAGACTAACCAATTTATTTGAGCATAAGCTTTCGTGAGCTACTGTAGCTCACGAAAGCTTATGCTCAAATAAATTGGTTAGTCTCTAAGGTGCCACAAGTACTCCTTTTCTTTTTGCGAATACAGACTAACACGGCTGCTACTCTGAAACCTGTATGTGCATGTGTCTATACTCAGACTGGTCTCTGGGCAACACAAGTGCCTTATTATAGTGACACAGTAAAATCGCCTCCCTGAATGGCGTTGTGCTGCTCTGCAAAAAGAATTTGAAGAACAGCCAGCCAAAGGCTCAAAAACTAACAGCGAAGTTTTGTTTTCAGTACATCAGAAGCAGGAAGCCTGGCAAACAATCTGTGGGGCCACTGGACAATCAAGGTGTGAAAGGAGCGCTCATGGAAGACAAGGCCTTTGAGGAGAAGCTGAATGAATTCTTTGCATTGGTCTTCACTGCAGAGGATGTGAGGAAAGTCCCTACACTTAAGCCATTCTTTTCAGGTGACAAATCTGAGGAACTGTCCCAGATTGAGGTATCGATAGTGGAGGTTTTAGAACAAACTGATAAATTAAACAATAATAAGTCACCAGGACCAGATGGGATTCTGCAGGAACTCAAATGTGAAATTGCAGAAGTACTAACTGGGGTATGTAACCGATCACTTAAATCAGGTTCTGTACCAGATGACTGGAGGGTAGCTAATGTGACATTGTGACATACTGTATCCCATGTTACCCCCTGTACCCACATGTCCATCGCTGTTACAGGAGTACGGTGTGGTTTGTAAAAGGCATGCCTTGCATCCTCTGCGAGTAAACACCCGCAGGTGCCTGTCACGCTACCAAAGGCGCATTCAAGCGTCCTGCTGCACCTGCTGAGCCAGGAGCTGAATCTTCCCTTGGCGCTGTTGCGGTGGCCGGTGTACGGCTTCATGAGCCAGGGGCATAAGGGGAAGGCTGGATCACTACTGGCATTTCAACATCGCCAATGGTAACCCGCCGTTCGAGAAAGAAAGTCCCTGCTTGCAGCTTTCTGAACAGTCCTGTGTTCCTAGAGATGTGAGTGTCATTCACCTTCCCTGACCAGCCCACACTGATGTCAGTGAAGTGTCCCTGGTGATCCACCAGTGCTTGCATAACCCTGGAGAAGCAGCCCTCGCTGTTGATGTGCACTTTGGCAAGGTGGACTGAGGCCAAACTGGGGATATACGTGCCATCTGTTGCCCCACCACAGTTCTGGAACCCCATTGCTGCAAATCCTGCTCATTGCCGAGAGTCACTGTCCTGCCTAGCAGGAGATGGTTAATGGCCCTGCACACTGGCATGACAACAGCCCCCACTGTGGATTTTCCGACTCCAAACTGATGTCCCACCGAGCAGTAGCAATCTGGCATTGCAAGCTTCCAGTGTGATCGCTGCTCACTTCTCCATTGTCAGTGCAGCTTTCACTCTGGTGTCGCTGCCTGGAGGGCTGGGGGGAGCTCACTGCACGGATCCGGGAGTGTGGCCTTCACCTTGTGCATCCAAACGTCCTGCAGCCCCTGCTAGTCTTCCCAATCCTGCATTACGATGTGACCCCACCAGTCAGTGCTTGTTTCGTGGGCCCAGAAGCAGCACTCGAATGTCTGCAGCTGCTCCGTGAATGCCACTAACAACCTTGAATTGGTTCTCGCTGTGTCCCTCGGCAAACTGTCCTCCAGGAAATCACTATGTCCCCAGTTGTTGCTGTTCTTCCTGCAAGTCTGAAAATACTGGTGGATGGTTCACCCTCTGCTTGCAGTGCTCATGACAATAGTGCGGCGCTTGGCACGCTCCACGCTTCCGTCCGAGACGGCAGGCACTGCAAAGTGCCACACAGATTTGTGGGATTTTTTTTTAAAAAGCACAAAAATTATGGGATGGAGAAAATTGCATGTTGGGAACATGATGCCTAGGTCCCAGAGATCTCCGGGCGAGTCATTTCTACCCACAATACATTGCAAACATTTCCCCAAAATCATTGTGCCGGACGGCAGCATGGGGCACACTGGGATACCGTGGTGCACCTCACTTCTTAGTGACAAAAGCACCCCTGATGAATGCGCACAGCGCTGATGCAAGCAGCCAAGTAGCCAAGTATGTACGTATAACTCCGACAGACCCCGGTCGTCGTTGGGCGGAATTGAACCAGTGACCTCTGGAGCTTGGTGCATGAGCCTCTACAGCATGAGCTAAAAGCCAGCTGGCTGCTAGCTCAGGCTGGAGAGCAGACTCATTTTCTCTCTCTCTCTAAGTGGTCTCGGTGCCACGAGATGGGACTGAACCCAGGAGGTGTGTGGGTTACATACGCACCCAAGCAATATACAAACTTCACTGGCTGTACACTGACGTAACTTGCCTCAACCAAAGTTTGGAGTGGAGGCATGGCCTGAGTGTGCAGAGACATCGCGTGCTCAGATACTGACAAAGGGACCTTGCTATACTGGGGCAGCCTCCCCTGCAGGGCCCTGTGTCTAACAGGATCATACAGTATAGAAATGGTCACAGGATTCCCCTCTTTGATAAGATGCCATAAACCTTTTGTTTGGGCCACACAAATCCACACCAAGGCCCTTTCCCATCTCCCTTCCAGTCCTTTACCCTGCTGACCTGCTGGTTTAACACTCTTCTCCACATCTGAGCTGCTGGAGCAGATGCAATCTTATCTGTCACTAAACAAAGTTTATAACAATGTTATGTAAATATATCATAAAAGACTCATTTGCGTAATCTATACTGGCATCTATAAAACAATCATTATGACAGTGGTGTGGTGCACCACAGTAATTAAGGTTGAGACAAGCTTATTGTTTAACAATTGATTTTTTCTAAGTGTTCTACAATCCATATGGAAACCCATAATGCCTTGAAAATGTGTGTGATTCGCTGGGGTAGATTTAATGAGCCAGATTTGGGGTCATTTGAGCAAATTGTTCCTAAGATACAGGCCCCCCTAAAATAACTTGTGTTGAACTGATCCAAAATACTTACCATAGTTGTATGCAGTGTAGATGGAGCCGTGTCGGTCCGAGGAGATTAGAGAGACACAGTGGTGAGGTAATATCTTTTATTGGACCAACTTCTGTTGGTGAAAGAGAGAAGCTTTCAGGCTTCACAGAGCTCTACTTCTGGTCTGGAGAAAGTAACAAGAGTGTCTAAGCTAAATACAAGTAGGGACAGATTGTTAAGAGGGCTGTCAAGTGATTAAAAAAATTAATCACGCTGTTAAACAATAATAGAATACCATATATTTAAATATTTTTGGATGTTTTCTAAATTTTCAAATATACTGATTTCAGTTACAACACAGAATACAAAGTGTTCAGTGCTCACTTCATATTTATTTTTATTACAAATATTTGCACTGTAAAAAACAAAAGAAATGGTATTTTTCAGTTCACCTGATAGAAGTACAGTAGTGCAACCTCTTTATCATGAAAGTTGAACTTACAAATGTAGAATTACGTACAAAATATAACTGCACTAAAAATAAAACAATGTAAATCTTTAGAGCCTACAAGTCCACTCAGTCCTACTTCTTGTTCAGCCAATCACTCAGACAAACAAGTTTGTTTACATTTGCAGGAGATAATGCTGCCCACTTCTTGTTTACAATATCACTTGAAAGTGAGAACAGGCATTTGCATGGCAATGTTGTAGCCAGCGTCACAAGATATTTACATGCCAGATGCACTAAAGATTCATATGTTCCTTCATGTAGGGACAAAATTAGAAAAGCCAAGGCACAAATCGAGATCAAACTAGCTAGGGACATAAAAGGAAACAAGAAAACATTCTACAAATACATTAGAGCAAGAGGAAGACCCAAGGACAGAGTAGACTCGTTACTCAATGGGGGGGAAAAGACAATAACAAAAAATGTGGAAATGGCAGAGGTGCTTAATAACTTCTTTGTTTTGGTTTTCACCAAGAAGGTTGGTGGCGATTGGACATCTAACATAGTGAATGCCAGTGAAAATGAGGTAGGATCAGAGTCTAAGGGCTTGGCTACACTTACATTTTATAGCGCTCTAACTTGCTGGCTCAGGGGGGTGAAAAATCATCCCCCTGAGCACAGCAAGTCAGAGCGCTTTAAAGCGCTAGTGTGGACAGGCTTGGAGCGCTGGGAACGCTTTGAAGTTTTCAGTGTAGCCATGCCCTAAAATAGGGAAAGAACAAGTCAAAAATTACTTAGACAAGTTAGATGTCTTCAAATCACCACGGCCTGATGAAATGCATCCTAGACTACTCAAGGAGCTGACTGAGGAGATATCTGAGCCTTTAGCAATTATCCTTGAAAAGTCATGGAAGATGGGAGACATTCCAGAAGACTGGAAAAGGGCAAGTATAGTGCTCATCTATAAAAAGGGAAATAAGGACAACCCGGGGAATTACAGGCCAGTCAGCTTAACTTCTGTACCCGGAAAGATAATGGAGCAAATAATTAAGAAATCAATTTGCAAACACCTAGACGATAATAAGGTGATAAGTAACAGTAGCATGGATTTGTCAAGAACAAATCGTGTCAAACCAACCTGATACCTTTCTTTTACAGGGTAACAAGCCTAGTGGATGGGGAGGGGGGAGGGAGAAGCGGTAGATGTGGTATATCTTGACTTTAGTAAGGCTTTTGATACTGTCTCTCACGATCTTCTCATAAACCAACTAGGGAAATACAACCTAGATGGAGCTACTATAAGGTGGGTGCAAAACTGGTTGGAAAATCGTTCCCAGGGAGTAGTTATCAGTGGTTCACAGTCATGTTGGAAGGGCATAATGAGTGGGATCCCGCAGGGATCGGTTCTGGGTCCGGTTCTGTTCAATATCTTCATCAATGATTTAGATAATGGCATAGAGAGTACACTTATAAAGTTTGTGGACAATACCAAGCTGGGAGGGGCTGCAAGTGCTTTGAAGGATAGGATTAAAATTCAAAATGATCTGGACAAACTGGAGAAATGGTCTGAAGTAAATAGGATGAAATTCAATAAGAACAAATGCAAAGTACTCTACTTAGGAAGGAACAATCAGTTGCACACATACAAAATGGGAAATGACTGCCTAGGAAGGAGTACTGCGGAAAGGGATCTAGGGGTCATAGTGGATCACAAGTTAAATACGAGTCAACAGTGTAACACTGTTGCAAAGAAAGGGAACATAATTCTGGGATGCATTAGCATGAGTATTGTAAGCAAGACACGAGAAGTAATTCTTTCGCTCTACTCTGCGCTGATTAGGCCTCACCTGGAGTACTGTGTCCAGTTCTGGGCGCCACATTTCAGGAAAGATGTGGACAGATTGGAGAAAGTCCAGAGAAGAGCAACAAAAATGATTAAAGGTCTAGAAAACATGACCTATGAGGGAAGATTGAAAAAATTGGGTTTGTTTATTCTGGAGAAGAGAAGACTGAGGGGGGACATGATAACAGTTTTCAAGTACATAAAAGGTTGTTACAAGGAGGAGGGAGAAAAATAGTTCTTCTTAACCTCTGAGAATAGGACAAGAAGCAATGGGCTTAAATTGCAGCCAGGGTGGTTTAGGTTTGACATTAGGAAAAACTTCCTAACTGTCAGAGTGGTTAAGCACGGGAATAAATTGCCCAGGGAGGTTGTGGAATCTCCATCACTGAAGATTTTTAAGAGCAGGTTGGACAAACCCCTGTCAGGGATGGTCTAGATAATACTTAGTCCTGCCTTAAGTGCAGGGGACTGGACTAGATGATCTCTCGAGGTCCCTTCCAGTTCTATGATTCTATGATTCATTCTTCAGCCACCATTCCAGTGTCCATGCTGATGACGGGTTCTGCTTGATAATGATCCAAAGCAGTGCAGACAGACGCATGTTCATTTTCATTATCTGAGTCAGATGCCACCAACAGAAGTTTGATTTGCTTTTTTGGTTGTTCGGGTTCTGTAGTTTCCGCATTGGAGTTTTGCTCTTTTAAGACTTCTGGAAGCATGCTCCACATCTTGTCCCACTCAGATTTTGGAAGGCACTTCATATTCTTAAACCTTGGGGCAACTGCTGTAGCTATCTTTAGAAATTTCACATTGGTACCTTCTTTATGTTTTGTCAAATCTTCAATGAAAGTGTTGTTAAAATGAACAACATATACTGGGTCATCATCTGAGACTGCTATAACAGGAAATATATTGCAGAATGCAAGTAAAACAGAGCTGGAGACATACAACTCTCCCCACAAGGAGTTCAGTCATAAATTTAATTAACACATTATTCTCTTAACAAGCATCATCAACATGGAAGCATGTTTTCTGGAATGGTGGCCGAAGCATGAAGGGGCATACGAATGTTTAGCATATCTGGCACTGTTAAGGAAAAGTTAGCACATGTGACTCCATTTTGGTTTGGGGCCCACCATTGTTTAAATGCCAGCACATCATACACCAGGAGGAGTGATCCTTAGGTACTGAATCCCTGTGAAAATCCTCTTCCTTGTCTCCAGCCTGCCTTGACTCCCAGTATCTGGTTTTTGTCAGTCTCTAACTCCCTGTCTCTTGGCCTTGATGTGAGGCCTCCCATCCTGATAATAAAAGTTACTGATGCATGGCTTTAGGACCATGCTGTGTAATTAACATACTGGTTTAGCATGAGGAATGCACCAAGCAGGGATAGGTGGTAGATAAGAAAAGGGTTTGTTTATTGGCTAAGGTTTCTAATGCACAAGGGCAACATGCTTTGCTAAAAAGTATATAACCTTTGTATAATCTGTATTCAGGGTCCCCCCCCCGGCTAGCAGGGGGGCACCACACTCGAGCGTAATAAACTTAGTGTCTTTTGGGAACTCTGCAGTTGTGGACTTTGTTTATGTGCCTCAGCCTAGATTCGAACTGTGCATGTCCTATCAGGTATAATTCGCAGCAGGTGTGTCCTACCAGGTGTAATTCGTAACAGGCACACAAATACCTGGCAATGCTGGCTACAAAAGTGCCATGTGAACACCTGTTCTCACTTTCAGGTGACATTGTAAATAAAAAGCGGGCACCATTATGACCTGTAAATGTAAACAAACTTGTTTGTCTGAGCAATTGGCTGAATAAGACGTAGGACTGAGTGGACTTGTGGGCTCTAAAGTTTTACATTGTTTTACTTTTGAGTGCAGTTATATAACAAAAAAAATCTACATTTGTTAGTTGCACTTTCACAATAAAAAGATTGCACTATAGTACTTGTATGAAGTGAATTGAAAAAAACTATTTCTTTTATCATTTTTACAGTGTAAATATTTGTAATCGAATATAATAATATAAAGTGAGCACTGTACACTTTGTATTCTTTGTTGTAATTGAAATCAATATATTTGAAAATGTAGAAAAACATCCACAAATATTTAATAAATTTCAATTGGTAGTCTATCATTTAACAGTGCGATTAAAACTGTGATTAACTGCAATTAATTTTTAAAATCATGATTAATTTTTTTGAGTTAATCGTGTGAGTTAACTGTGATTAATCGACAGCCCTAATTGTTAAGCATAAAAGGTTCACACATGCAGTAGGAGACCACTTAAAATGAAGTGGGCAATTGAGAGTTAGATGGTTGCTCAGGTTTTCTGAGGTCCTCCTGCAGAGCTATTCAGCATATTTAGAGCTGTTTGTAGTGCCTAGGGGGTTATAGATGGTGTGTCCATGGAGATGATGTTTTGTGTCTTCCATCTGCTCAGGAAGTAGATGTCGCTGTTCGGCCTGGCTGTGTGAATCAGTTCACCATTAAACAGCATATCCCTGTGGGGCCATATTGCCTTATAGGAGTTGTCATTTCGGTGTTTCATGCACCCATGGCCAGGCTTCCTGGGCAGACAGTCGGACTACATCTCCCATGATGTAATCTGGCCAGGGAGACCAATCCATTGGGGAGAATGGGGGCATGAGGTACCCAGACTACAACTCCCATGCAGTTCCAGGGGCAAATGTGATTTAATGTGGAACTGATTCAGAATGACACATTTTTGGATCAGTTCAACAAACCAAAATATTTCAGCTTGGGGATATTGCTATAGAATCATAGACATGTAGAGCTGGAAGGGGCCTCGAGAGGTCATCTAGCCCACCCCTGTGCTGAAGCAGGGCCAAGAAAACCTAGACCATCCCCAACAGGTGTTTATCCGAGCTGTTTTTAAAAACCTCCAGTGATCAGAATTTCACAACCTCCCTTGTAAGCCTGTTCCAGAGTTTAACTACCCTTATAGTTAGAAAGTTTTTCCTAATATCCAACCTAAATCTCTGTTGCTGGAGATTAAGCCCTTTGCTTCTTCTCCTACCTTTAGAGTAGAAAGAGAAAAATTGATCACCATGCTCTTTGTAACAACCCTTAACATAGCTGACGATTGTTATCTTTCATTGCTGAACTTTTCATTCAGTGAAAAGTTTTGATATTTCAACTCTTTATCTTGATTTAGGCTGAAAGTAAAAAGTGGAGTTGCGTGTGCAATATTGAGGAAGTTCAACACCCCACATGTGTATCCCAAAGCCATTCAGCAGCCCCCCTCCCAATTCCTACCCTGGCACTCTTTCCTGGGCAGTGCTTTGTCTGGGGTATGGTGTGGTGCTGGGCTGACACGGGAAGGGTTGGCTGCCAAACTGAAAATGACACCAGAGAGACACCAGTGTCCCAGCACTGATGAATCAGTTCTCCACTGGGAGAGACTCACTGAGTTCCTGCCCAGCATCAGATGGCATGATGGACCTGATCTTTCCTGGGCACAAAGAACAGGCCTGGCTGATGCACCCCCCCAGGCACAGAGCCCTGAGATGGGAGTGGGGAGCTGAGAACAGGCATACTCGATGCATGGCATAGGCACTCCGGCACTGATACAGGGGAGGGGATGGGAACATCCATGGATAGGAATGGAGCAGCTCACACCTCTGTGAGCCACCTGAGGCAAAGATTGTAACTTGCTAGAATGCAGTTTTAGCCACTAGAGAGCGTGTTTGCTTGGTTTTCTTTGTAATCTTTCCTCTCCCTTTCTCTCTCACTTGAAATCGCTCACGGGTCTGTTCTTTGTTCATACAGGTGCCCTTGTTTCATTGCAAACACTACAGGCTTAACCCCCCAGCCCCAGCTCAGCCAGCCAGGGTGGGGGAGCGGCTCTCTCTGGATGCAGCCAGCCTGAGAACTGCTGGCAGGTCCAGGCAGGGGGACTGGACTCTGCGGGAGAGACCGTGCTGGGGAGACTCAGGGCTGGAAGGGTGGCCGGTGTCGCCCTGCCCGGAGTAACCAGGCTGGCAGACGCCAGGGTGAGGGCACTGTGCTGTGAACAGGTTGCTGGTGCCAGGGCGCTGAGCCAAAGCTGCACAGTGTGGACGGACTCAGGGTTACAGGGCAGGGGTGACAACCCCTCACTGGGCTGGGCGAACCCCAGAGCATCACCTCTCACTGGAGGGGCTTAAGAACAGGTTGGACAAACCCTGGTCAGGGCTGGTTTGGGTTACCTTGGCCCTGCCTCAGCGCAGGGGCAGGACTGATGACCCCTCGAGGGCCCTTCCAGCCCCATGTTTCTGTGATGCTGTGAAAGAGTCTCCCCTTAAGAAGGACGTGCCAGGGTGAACTCTGCCGGCCTGCGCTGTAGCTGTGAATTTCCTAGAGGCTGGCAAGAGGCCGCGTAGATCTTCTTTCACATTGAGGAAAGAGGCAAACTTCATTTAAATTTGGGTTCGTACCCCAAGGGGGGTAAACGCCTAGGTGCTGGAGTAACTCCCAGATCTGTTCTCAGTGTCTGTACTTCTGCAGCTGGATGCGGCCCTGCCTGTGTCCTGGGCTGGAGGAGGCTGGAGGGCCTGGCTCAGCAAGACCAGGTAATAGGGGGGCCCAGGCTGGCAGAGAAGGGAGGCTCAGTGGTGTCTAAGCTGCTCAGATGACATCCCAGGGGTCTCGACCCATCACACAGATAGCTACCACCCAGGGCAAGCCAGTCTTTCAAGTGCGAACTTCAGACTAGAAAGACTGGCTTGCCCTGGGTGGTAGCTATCTGTGTGACGGGGAGGGTGGTAATCTAATCAACAGATCACTTAGTGTGTGTGTGGGGGGGGAGGGGGGTGCTTTGATCACCGAATTATGGTGATCAGAGAGTCACCTGGCAAAGGGGGCTGGAGGTTATGAAAGAAAGTCTCTCTCACTGGCCATTTGAAAGAGAGGAGACTTGAGAGACTCCCTGCTCCAGAGGAGAAGCCACGTGCAGGAGGAGAGGAAGGATCCTGGACTCCTTAGAGGACTCTGGTCTAAGCTCAAAATTGCTCCAGAGGGGTGAGGAAGCTGAGGCAGGGAAGTGGGTAGAGACGTGTTTATTACTTTGTCTAGATCTGTGTAGTTCTTGTGCTAGATACAGTAAAGAGCGAGAGTGTTTTGGGAACCCTTACAAAGCCTGCGTCTCTTTGCTTTCAGCTCTCGTCTGTCCTTGGAGAGGTGACCTGTAAACACTGAGCATCCAGCAGGCTGGAGCTCTGGGAAAGGGTGCGCTGAAGTGACTGGGAAGATGCGGGGTGGGGTGGGGCAGCACTGGTGCTGGGTGCCTGGACAGCTGGGCCATGTGGCCCCATTTCTGTGAAGAGGTAACAGACAGTGGGCCAGAGAGGCGAAGAAAGAGAGAGCTGCAGCCTACCCAGACCATGGGATGCTTAAGATCACATGGGCCCAGTGTGTCAGGACACAAACTGCAGCCCCCTGAGGCTCCAGGAGAGGAAGTTTCCCAAAGCTTTGTGTCACACTGCTCTGGGGAACTGGTCCTGTCCAAAGAGGAGCTGCCTGAGAGGCTTCATTCAGCCAAAGTAAAACATCATCAGTTTCTATTTATAGATTATCAGTTTCTAATGCAAACAGTATTGCGCTGTATAATGGGTGGGGAGAGCAAGAGCCGCCTACGAGCGGGAGCTACAAAAGCCAGTGTGCTCGGCGGGGAGCCCCCCGAGCTAACCAATGGGAGATGCTGATGTAGCCTTTTATTTTATTTAAATTGAATTTAGTAATGGGGTATTACATCACCCTGGGTCCGGCTCTGGTTGCCACAGTGTCAAGCTGAACAGAGGGACAGTCACCTCTGCTACCTGCTTCAGATTTAGAGCCTCTCGGAGCACAGGAAGACCATGGAGAGTGACACACACACACAAGCACCACGTCTAGTCTGTATCACACGTTTTATTAGAGTCACAAGCAAGGTTACAATTATTCAAGCCTATAGAAATCCCAAGTGTACCCATGCCCAAGTTATAAATATAGTCATAGTCACATCCTTAAAGCTAGTCTTAGCATCTGATGGATTCCTCACACATTGAACATCAGTAGAGGAATGGTTCCTGCTGGAGTTTCCCCTTAGGTAACCCATTTTACCCAATTGGGAGCCCTCTTCTATATTGTAATTTGGACTACAGTTAACACTCAACACGTGCATAAACATGTCAACCCTCTTTTTCCTTTTTTGTATTTCTGCACCCCATGAATATTGGGGTGCCCTGTTTTTCATAGGTTGTTTGTAGTTCTTATTTTCATTAGCATCTACACATAACATGTACCCTACGGTCAGGACGTGTGTTTGAAAAGATGTTACAACAAGGTATCTCATGATCTCAAACAGTACGTTGCGGTCAATTTTTCACAACATCACCTGTAGGCACATCTTTCCAGTAGTCTTGTGGCCTAGGGTCTGTGACACTATACCCCATATTTGTCATAGTAATATGATTATGACATAATTATGATGCAGTCTGTATAAGATGGGACATGTAGGGTGTCACTGGAAAAGTTATGATTTGCTGAATATAATTATACTATTTGTATGCATGTATCATTTTTGAATCTGAAGATATGAATATTGACTATGTATCTGTATTTCACATGTAGCCACACCTGGGTGACACCCACTAGGCAAGATGCTTCCAGTCTAAATAGCTGGTGGTGAAGGGCCCATGCAGGGTAATGGCCCATTAGGGAAAACAATAGGCCTTAGGAGAAGCTTAGCCCCCGCCCGGGTAGCCTTCCTGAGGATGCTCCAGACAGCCTGTGGGTAATGGCTGCTAAGACTCAGTAAGGTCTGCAAGGCCATGTGACCAGGCCACATGACACGAAACTCCATCTTGAATGACTGTAGTTTTCCAGAGACTGGGCTGGGAACTGTTTAGAGAACAAAGGGTTCCCACTATAGGCTAAAGCTCTATAAAGCAGGGAGTAACATCATCTGTTGTTCTTCACTCCTCCACAACTAAACATGTGTGAGAAGCTCCAGCGAAAAAGGACTTGGAAGGGGGGGGAGGGATCCCAAGCTGCAAAACAAGTGCAGCTTGTGCCTTGAGAAGCTGCAAGCCTGCCTGTATCATCAGCCAGGGTGAGGAATTGCTCATTCAAATCCCATCCTTCTAGTATGTTAGGCTTAGTTTGCATGTTTGTTTATTTGCTAGGTAATCTGCTTTGATCCGTTTGCTATCACTTATAATCACTTAAAATCTATCTTTTTGTAGTTAATAAACTTGTTTTACGCTTTATCTAAACCAGCAAATCTGGAGTGAAGTGCTTGGAAATCTTGGCTCAAGGCTGTGGCATTTCCTCTCCACATTGAGGGAGGGGCGAACTTTCTGAGCTTACTTTGTTCAGATCTCTGTGCAGTGCAAGACAGTACAGTTTTGGGTTTATACCCCAAAGGGGGTGTGCATGGCTGTGGAGCTGGGAGATTGGAGATACCCCAGTTTGGGTGAGTGGTGCCACCGGCTGTTGTATTGGGTGATAACAAGGCCTGTGTATGGCTGGCTGTGTCCCCCACCCTGTTGTGTGTCTTAGAGGGGCGCAGTTCTCACAGCTCCCAGACTGCATCCCAGGGGTGATAACCCATCACAGGGTCACTCTTTGATCATGTACTTACGTCAAGCATTTCTTAAGCCTATGGCCTAGTATGGCTAAGCTGATATCTTACAAGTCTCAGCCTGTAGGTCTTGCGTTTCAGCCCTGCTTTACTTATATACCTAATGCACATTTATTACGTCTAAATAGTTATCAGTCTTATACCTCTGTGATCCGACAACTGAACTCTATTTCGAATACAGTGATTGAACACGACATAACATATGAGTTAATCATAGCACACAATAAATGAATGATAAAATGAACTAATTGGCTACACTGATAAGAGCCCTGCCTGTCTCACAGAGATAGGCAGCTAAGTCCAGGCTGCATGGAGACCCCTATCTCAGCCAGCAATTCAAACCTGGGAGCTCCTCTCCTAGAGTAAGGCAGCTTGGCGCCTAAGCCATGTTTTGTGAGAATGAGTTAGGTATGTGCCACATTCTGCACAAAACTGCCAGGGGAGGGAGCAGGGGTAATGGGGAAGACTTCCTTATATCCTTTAGCCCAGTGGTTAGGAGACCCACTCAGGATGTGGGAGACTCCAAGCTCCACAAAAGCAAGTTGTCAATGTGGAATCTTCATTGAAGAGAGGTGTTTCTAGTGAGGTCCCAAAGGGGATTGGTTTTAGGCCTGACACTATTTAATATTTTTAGCAATGATCTGGAAGTAAATATAAAATCACTGCTGATAAAATCTGCCGATGACAAACATTGGCAAAGGGGTACATAATGCTGAGGACAGGGAAGATGTACAGAGAGATCTGAATTGCTTGGAGAGCTGGGCCCAATCAAACAAAATGTGTTTTCGTACAGCCAAAGGCAAAGCTATGTTACTAGGCACAGAGAATGCAGTGCCTACCGACAGAAAGGGGGACTGTATCCTGGAAGGTTGTGACCCTGAAATGGATTTGGGTGTTGTAACAGCCCTGGTCAAGCTGCCCCTGCTGGACGCTCACCAGGTTCTTCATTTGGATCCTGCACACTGGACCCCTGGGTTTTTAAGCTTCCTGAGTCTGAACAGGGTCCAAGCACTGATTCTAGCTGTGGGTTTCTGCCTAATGCCCCCTTCTGAGAGCTGAGACTTGGCAATCCAATGACATAGGCCCTTAGACTAGGACTGTACTGGCTCCTCCAGACTCCCAGGAGTGTAAGCACACACTTTTTCCAGAGCTCCAGCCTCCTAGGTACCCTGGTTTACAGGTACCCCTCCAGGGAGATGTGATAATTGAAGCAAACGACACAGGCTATGTCTACACTACAGAGCCTCTTCTGGCATAGCCCTCTAGACAGAGCTATGCTGACATAACTTTTAAGTGTAGACCAAGCCATGGGTTTTGCAAAAGGAATTTTGAAAATGCCTTATTACAGTGAGACACTTAAGGAGACTGATCTATTTAGTTTACCAAAAAGAAAACTGGGAGGTGTTTGCAGCATATAAGGACCTTCACAGGGAAAAATACGGGGTGCTAAAGGCTCTTTAATCGAACAGAGAAAGGCAGAAAAAGAATCAATGGGTGGAAGTTAAAGTGAGACCAATTCACATTACAATTAAGGCATAAATGTTCAACAGGGAGGGTGATTAACCATGGGAACAGGCTGCCTAGGGAAGTGGTGGAGTCTCCATCTCTTGACATCTCCAAGTCCAGACTGGTGCCTTTCTGGAAGATGTTTTAGTCAAATGCGAATTATTGGGCTCAGTACAAGAGATACTGGGCGGGGATTCTCCTGCCTATCTTAGACAGAAATCAGAGTAGATGATCTAATGCAGCGTTTCTCAGACTGGGGGTGGGGGTTGCAAGGCTATCGTGGGGGAGGCTGTGAGAGCGGTGGCTGCTGGCTGGGCACCTTGCTCGGAAGGTTGTCCCAGACCAGGCCACCCTTCCTTCGATGCTGCTGCTGGAGGCAGCGCTGCCTTCGGAGCTGGGTGGCCGGAGAGCGGCGCCGGCTGGTTGCAGGGATGAGTCCCACCTTTTTGGGGGGGTGGGGGGGAGGAGTCATCACAGCCTGAAATATTTTCAAAGGGCGGCCCAGTTTAAAAAAAAAAAAAAAGTTTGAGAACCCCTGATCTAATGGGCACTTCTGGCTTTAAAATCGATGACATAAAGATCCATTTTCCAAAGATTTATACAGCTGGACTGTAAAAATAGCAGAAGTCCCCATTCCTGAAGAAAAGCTGAAAAGTGTGTTTGTTTTACAGGCTTTCATGTTTCAGGTGTGAGGGGATTCACTGCAGGCTATTTTCCACCAGGCCACCAGTTTGCTATCGCATCGCACCCTTCTTTAAGGTGCCTGTTTCCTTTCCTAATTCCCGTCTCTTGTGTTTCATGCTCCCTGTGCTTTTCCATCTCTGCGGGCAGCAAGTCCTCTTTATTGGCAATCTTGGTTATCATCACAGCCTGATCGGTCTCCTCCTTCAGCGATTTTATGCGTTCCTGGTACCCAGGCTTCACTTCCTGCTCTTCTGACATGATCAGCAGGTCCGTGTAGTCCGGAGTGGGCAGCGGGTTGGGTTTAAGGCAATTTCTTGCAGGCGTTGGAGGCTGAGAGTTGGTCTCTCAATAAGCTCTAGCACTGTCGCTTCTACTTCAGCGTGTTCCTCACACAGCCCCTCGAGACCCTTCTCTCTTGTCCCCCCCTCACCACAGGGCCTTTTTGTACTTTCCCTGCAGCTCTGCATCGGCTCTTTTCTGACTTCACAACTGAATTTGTACTTCTGGTTGAAGCGAGTGTTCCACACACGCATTTACCAGGGCAAACCCTGCAATTTCCAGAACCGCTCACAGCCGAACAATGGCACTTGTCGTTATCATCAGCATATGCACCGGTCCCGTGACATGTGAAGTGACACTTCCGGCCGTTTGTTAGAAACAGACCTCTTCTTTCACTGCCTCTGTTCGTTCTTTGGAGAGACCGGAAGACGAGCTCTGTGTAAGCTCGAAAGCTCGTCTCTCACCAACAGAAGTTGGTCCAGTACAAGACATCACCTCCCCCACCTTGTCTCTCTATATCCTGGGACCATCACGGCTGCAACAACACTCAGAACTATTCAGTTTAACAGAGAAGATGAAGGGGTGACTTCACGAAAGTCTGTAAGTACCTACGTGGGGAACAAATGTTTGACAACAGGTTTTCAATCAAGCAGAGAAAGGTCTAACATTCAATGGCTGGAATTTGAAGCGAGACAAATTCAGACTGGAAATAAGGTGTAAATGTTTCATGGTGAGGATATTTAACCACTGGAGCAATTTACCAAGGGTTGTGGTGGATTCTCCATCACTGACAATTTTTAAATCAAGGTTGGATATTTTTCTAAAGGATCTGCTCTAGGGATTATTTTGGGGCAAACATTAAAAACATTAATCACTGTTCAGATCTGCACAGGAAGGACTGACATATCTGGGTGCCCTGGCTTGCCAGGCCCTTCCTGGTTTGAAGTGTCTAAGGACACTAGGTTTTTCTCCATGGTTTCCAGAGAAGCTCTGGACATCTGTTCACCTTCTCAGCTGCCAGGTCTAGCATTGCCACCTTACAAACACTATAGCACCTTCTTCGTGCCACCAGAAGGCAGCAGCAACTCATCCCCTCATCACCTGTGCAGGAGAGCAGACGGGACCTTCACTCGCCATGGCTCACCTGAGAGGCACTCAGGGACCAGCAACAGCAGCAGCTCAATGGCAGCGGAGCTGTGAGCATCGTCAGGCTAAGGAAGACCTCACTGCAAGGAATTTCAGGCTAGCCAAGCCAGGAGTGGAGGGAAGAGACCAGGGCCGGATTAACTCTCCTGTGGGCCTGGGGCTATTAGATTTTGTGAGGCTGGGGCAGGGGGTTGGGGTGGAGGAGGGGGTGTGGGGTCTGGGAGGGAGTTTGGGTGCAGGAGGGGGTTCTTACCTGGGGCAGGGGGTTGGGGTGCGGGAGGGAGTGTGGGGTCTGGGAGGGAGTTTGGGTGCTGGAGGGAGCTCCAGGCTGGGGCAGGGGGTTGGGGTGGAGGAGGGGGTGTGGGGTCTGGGAGGGAGTTTGGGTGCTGGAGGGGGTTCTTAGCTGGGGCAGGGGGTTGGGGTGCGGGAGGGAGTGTGGGGTCTGGGAGGGAGTTTGGGTGCTGGAGGGAGCTCCAGGCTGGGGCAGGGGGTTGGGGTGGAGGAGGGGGTGTGGGGTCTGGGAGGGAGTTTGGGTACAGGATGGGGTTCTGACCTGGGGCAGGGGGTTGGGGTGTGGGAGGGAGTGCAAGGTGCAGGCTCTGACTGGGAGGCGCTTACCACAGGCAGCTCCCGGCCGGCGGTGCAGCAGGGCTCAGGCAGGCTGCCTGCATGCCATGGCCCCACACGACTCCCGGAAGTGGCCAGCTGCTGGCACGTCAGTGTGTGTCCCTGAGGGAAGGGGGACAGTGTGTCTCCATGCATTGCCAGTTCCAGCAAGCACCGCCCCCTTCCCCCTTCCCAGCCAATGGGAGCTGTGGGGATGGTGTTGGGGGTGGGGGCAGAACGTGGAGCCGCCTCCCCCCCGCCAAGGGGGCGCAGACTGAGAAGTGCCAGCAGCTGGCCGCTTCCAGGTGAGGCTTGTGGCCGCGGCATGCAGGCAGCCTGCCCTTTATTTTTGTGGGCCAAACCCTTAGCCTAAGGCCCTGGGCTGCAGCCCCTAAAGCCCTGCGTTAATCCGGCCCTAGAGGAGACCTAGACTGGAGTAGGGCAAAAGAGTTGTACGGGAGTGGGTGGGAGGAGAAACGTAGACTGCGGATGCAAATGCAGCAGAAGTGATTTTGCAGGGGCAGCTGGAAGGGAAGAACTAGAAGCAGGAGAGAACTTTGAGGCCCCTAAAAAATCTTTTTGGGCCACGCCTAAGTTGGAGGGAGCAGATATGAGGAACTGAAAACAAGTGAGAAAAAGGAGAAAGAGAAAACAAAAGAACATGCTGCAAAATGCAGGAGGACATGGGATACAAGAGAAAGGAAGCCAGCAAAAAATAAGGAAAGATTTGGAGTGTCAGGGAAGGTAAATCCCAAAAAGAAGGTGAACTAGAGCAGCTGTGTAGTTAAAAAAAAAAGTGGTACCTATTGGGAGAAACCAGCAGGGCCTTGGAGGGGCAGAGCCTTGCACTGGAATGACCATCACATATTCTGAGATTCTGAAAAACTCTCAAACTATATTTCAGGTTTGCTAAATCAAAGACAGTTCACGAATATTTTCCTCTGCGTAGAAACCTCTCTCTTATCATTCAGTTTTTGAAAATAAAAACCTGTTTCTTTATCCAGAGGGAAGCCTGGACTCTGTAGGGAACAAAGGAACCCTCATCAAAGTCAGAAGTGGGGGGCCTATCTGTGTTACAGAGATTGGCCAAGATTTTGAAACAGGTAGGTGCCTAAAGTTAAGCACCAGAGTATCTGAGCACCCAGTTTTTAATGTGGTGAGGATAAATACACTTCTGTGAAGCAGAGAAGTGCTATTATCTCTGTTATACAGGTGGGGAACTGAGGCACAGAGAGACTAAAGCTCAGATCCTCAAAAGTATTTGGGTCCTAAGTTCCACTGAAATCAATGGTCACCATGAAATCAATGGAAGTTAGGAGTCTAAATACCTTTGAGGATCTGGGCCTAAGGAACTTGCCCAAGGTCACACAGGGAGTCTGTTGCAGAGCTGGGAATTGAACCCAGTTCTCCCAAGTCCCAGACTAGTGTTTTAAAATGAGTGGCCTGATTTTCAAGTTGGGAGAGACAGCTATTCCCATTGACGTCTATGGGAGCTGTTGGAAGTGCTGCATTTTTCAAGCATTTAAAAGAGACTTTGATCTGCTGGAACTCATCCTGGGAACGAGTGGAGAACTGAAAATGGATCTTGTTCTAACTTAGTGGAAAGAAAAGGAGTACTTGTGGCACCTTAGAGACTAACCAATTAGTTAGTCTCTAAGGTGCCACAAGTCCTCCTTTTCTTTTTGCAAATACAGACTAACACGGCTGCTACTCTGAAACCTAACTTAGTGGAGATTCACTAAGGATGAACTTGGCTCTGTGGCCTTGGCCAAAAAATGCATCCACTTTCTGGTTCAGATATGAATTTCAGATTTAAAGGTTGGGTTGAGGTTTCTTAAAGTTCCTGTTTGTGTATCAATTTAAAGATGAAATGATTGATTTCCCCCTTACCCTGCACCTTGTGGTGTTTACACGTGTGCAGAGTGGATCCCATTCTGACCTGGCTGCAGTTGACATACAATTTGAACCCACTATGCAGATCTGTAAGTGACAACACAAGGTGCAATGCAATGGAGAATCAGGCCTGAAAAATGTAATAAGCTCTAAATATTATCATCGTTATTATTTAAACAAGTGTTTTACTGCATCAAACATTCGTTGAAATCTAGATCGCTTTTGACTACGCTTCTTATATATTTCCAACTCTGCGGGCAGCAATTCCTCGTTATTGGCGGTCTTGGTTTTTATCACAGCTGTTTCTCTCACTTTACTCAGTGATTGTATGCGTTCCTGGTACCCAGGCTTTGCTTCCTGTTCTTCTGACATGACCATCTGGTCAATGTAGTCCGGAGTGGACAGCGGGTTTGGTTTTAAGGCAATTTCTTGCAGGCGCTGGAGGCTGAGAGATGATCTCTCAATAAGCTCTAGCACTATATCTTCTACTTCTGTGTAGTCCAGAAAAAGCTGCTCAAATATCTTCTCAGTCGTCATCACCTCACCCGATGCCTTCTCGTACTTTTCCTTCAGTTGTGTGTAGGTCTGTTTCTCTTTTACTACCTTATAATCCCACCTGTACTTTTGATTGAAGTGAACATTCCACTGACATTTACCTGGGCAAACAGTGCAGCGTCCAGACTTGTCCATCGCAGAACACCTGTTCTTCTGTTTGTCATCAGCAATGCCACAGGGATAGTGGCACGTGTAATGACAAGTCTGACAGTTTGTTAAATAATCTTTAATAACCTCTAGTTTCACTGGCACTGTTTTCCCTACCTCATACTCAAAGTCTTTATTGGCCTCCATTTCCCCCTGATGCTGTTCCAGAGCTCGCTGCGTCTGTCTTAGCTCTTCTAGCTTTGTCAGGCCAGCTTTGATTTGCGGCTGCAGCCCTTGCACGGCCGTCTCCAGCTCCTTCCGCTCTCTGAGAACTTCCTTTGTCAATGTTAAACTTTTTGTTTCTAAATTACCTAGAGACTCAAAAAATGTCTTCATGCTCATGGCTCCCATTTGCCAGAACATTGCATCGAAATTACACCTGCCCTCATCAGCTCCAGCATTGCTCGCAAACAGAGCAGAGTTATTGAATTTGAAATGAATGGGCATGCCCTCAGCATTTTTGGAACATGGCACATCAGACTCCTTAATGGCCTCCAGAACAGGGGGCGCCTGTCCGTCCGCGAAGGTGATCAGGATTTGTATATTCTCTTTTATATCCTTCCCAAAAATAGAGAGCACGGAGTCAAACACGTACCTCTGGGCACGTGTCAATCGAGCTAGTGAGGCCTGAACTACAAAGCAGAGGGCGTCTATGTGATCAATGGCCCCGGGGGTGGAGAAAAACTCTCGGATCTGCCTTGTTATCTCTGTGTCATGATCTATCCCTCTGGTGTCGCCAAATCCCGGGGTGTCTATTATAGTCAGGGAGTAGGGGACCCGTAAGTCCTCTTTGCAATTGATCTCGTAGGCTGTCACTTCAGATGTCTGGCTCTGGGCTTGGCTTCTGTTTGTAATTTCATGAATTAGTCTGAACCTGAATTCGTCTTCCCATTGCACACCCAGGACATAGTTGGTCATTCCATTGATGAGTGTAGTTTTTCCTGACCCAGTTGCTCCCAGCACCATAATGACTTTGTTAGTGATCTGTAGGTTTTCCTTTCCCAGCCTGTTCTTTATGTAAGATGCATTAGGACCTAATGGTGTCGTCTCTAATGGAAGGGTATAAATTGACAGGGGCCCTTCTGTTATCAGAGACCCTCGTTTCACAAAATTGTGTGTTATTGTCTGTGATTTTGTTGGTGATGTTGGAGGTTGCTTGTCTCTTGTCACAGGACTTTCCTTAAGGGAATGATTTGGCTGCTTCTTTGATACCTTCCCCTTTGGTGTTGAAATCAGCATCTCCTCACTTGGGTCGCTCACAGCCCCATCTGCACACACAACCGACACTCGAAATCTGTAGGGTGTCTGAGGCATCAATCCATCAATGGTACAGAACTCTGTTCTCTCTCCAGTCCTTTGTTCCAGCCATTTGACTTTCTCCTTATGATTTGTACAGCCAGCCTGCTTTTTATATTCCACCTTATACTCCTTTATAACAACTCCATCTCCAATAATATTTGGACACTCCCAGGTGAGGGTGATGGCAGATGATTCTAAAGTATCTGTTACTGGCGTTCCAGGGGGGTTGGTAGGGGGAAGAGTTTTCACAGGATCACTCACGTCGCTGCTCTCGCTGAGCCCTGGTTTGCTCACTGCAGCGTATCGGAACTGGTATGTGGTGTTTGCACGGAGCCCCGTTACTGTGAAGGTCTCTTGTTTATCATTTGTATCCACAGCCGTCCAGTTCTCCTGCCCTACCATTCTGTGCTCCACCCGATAGCCGGTTATCTCCTTTCTCCCAAAGGCTGCTGGTTTAAATGTGAGCTGCACATGGTCATGTCTGACTCCATCTGTCAGGAGAGAAAGAGGCTTCGATGGAAGTTCATAGCTAGCGTTGACCAGCTCTCCATTTTCATAGAGGTAAATTGAAGCTCCAGGATTGTCCT
The DNA here is from genome assembly GCF_015237465.2 of Chelonia mydas. Taxonomy (NCBI): domain Eukaryota; kingdom Metazoa; phylum Chordata; order Testudines; family Cheloniidae; genus Chelonia; species Chelonia mydas. Next base: position 260,187,817 of record NC_057850.1, read on the forward strand.
CATCTGGGACCGAGGCCACAATGAATCGAGTTTTCCCATGAGATTTATTGACCCGGGCAAAGTCTGAAATGGATTTTGCAGATTTTCGGGCTTTTTGGTTTCTCTCTTTGTCCTCAACCCACAGTTTGGATTTCTCGCTGACAGAACTGGCTGATGCAGGATCTTGGGTATTCTTCATAAACTGGGTCTGAAGGCAGAGTTTTAAATCTGATAAATATGGCTCCTCTTCGTGTAATGAAGTGAACATAAAGGCGACGACAAAGTCATTCATGGGGTCAAGTACTATTTCATCCAGTTTATTCCGGGAGGACACCACTTCCACATCCTCTAGGACAGAAAGATAGGAATTGATGAAAGTCATTTCTCGTTCCTTTTTATCCATAAATTCATTGAGTTGCTGGGTGTTGAACGGTGATTGGTTTTTGTAGGTTAAAATGTCCACCAGGGCCCCTTCCTCTTTTCCACCTCCACGGATGGAGGGTAAGATTCCTGCTAGCTGTTTCTGGAAAGTCTGTCTGTGTTGCTTACACAGATCTTTGAATTGCTGGATTTTCCTCTTGATTTCGGGGAAGGTTGAGGCAATTGGATTCTTCCCCGCGTCATTACATCGCATCTCTAATTCTGTCAGCTGCTCCAGGGCGGTTTGAACATCAAAGATCAGTTCTGTGCTGATCTCACGCACCAGCCGAGCAGCTCTGGAATCCAGCTTGGTCAGCGGGTATAGCCAGACTCTCACTGGCACGGCCTTCTCCCCCTGGGCGCCCAGCAGCTTGGGGAGGGTGGAGTATGTTTTCATGGCATCTTGGTAAGTAGATGGATTGTTCTCAAGAGCAAAGTCACCATAAAACTTACAACTAAGTTTTTCAGCTTGTTTTTTTTCCGTGTCATCCATTTTGAGAGCTCCTTCCCCTTCGATGGAAACCTGGGGTATCTTTTTAATGATAACCTGGAGTTTTCCCTGTATCTCTTGTATGTTCTCAGATGAAGAAATGTCCTGATCAAAGACAAAGAAAGCCTGTGCCCCGTACAGCACAGCCGTGACCACGTGGGTGGCCGTGGCTTGGTCAAACACGTCAGGGTAGGAGATATTATGGTACCCTAAATGGCTCATAGTCAGCTGCTTGAACTGTGTTGTAGTTGAGTACTGGAGAGAAACACGGGCTTGATGTTTTGATGTCTTGGTATCACTTAAATATTCTGCAGATCCACCCACTTCCACCAGGCCAAGCAGGAAACTGGCCTTCAGCGATGCTGTGACACTGAGGGCAGAGGCCTTGTCTTCAGTGGTGTCAGATGCAACAATCTGAAATTCAGTCTTGGATTGTGGTTTTGCGTCTACATCATTTTGAAGTGTCTCCAGGTCCCATAAAGTGATGCCTAGAATAGTACAGACAGACACACGGTCAGTGGCAGAGAGGGTAAGAAACCTTTCTGTTCTGTAACTGCCAGACATTTTCTCACATTAAAATAAGAGCGGAATGTCCCCGAACAAAGTGTCTGATCTGGTAACATGCTTCACCCACTGTGTCTGTGTGAGAATAAACATAGATTAGCATTCATTCATTGATAAGTCTAACATAAACGCCCAAACCCTGACTATGCAAAGTTATGATTAAAATGACATTTTTATGTTAGCCTGCTGCACCTAGGGCAGTTTCAGCAGCTGATAATGAGATTGTTACATGTACATGCACTTATAAGAACGGCCATACTGGGTCAGATCAAAGGTCCATCGAGCCCAGTATCCTGTCTTCCGACAGTGGCCAGTGCCAGGTGCCCCAGAGGGAATGAGCAGAACAAGGAATCATCAAGTGATCCTTTCCCTGTTGCTCATTCCCAGCAAGGGACACCATCCCTGCCCATCCTGGCTAACAGCCATTAAGGGATCTATCCTCCATGAATTTATCTAGTTCTTTTTTGAACCCTGTTATAGTCTTGGGCTTCACAACATCCTCTGGCAAGGAGTTCCACAGATTGACTGTAGATTTCAAAAGTTTATGGTAAACTAAATTGTGTTTGTAATTGAGCTTAGTTTTGGTTATGTTTGTAGCTAGACATGCCCACGCTCTCACTTCTTTTGTCTGCCTATTGCTGTAACATGCAGTAAGATTTCTGCAGGCAGCTAGCTCTGTGTGGCATGTGATGCACTTGGCATTAGCTTTGTTTATCACCAATCCCTTTCTCCCTTCCTGATGAACTCACAGAGAAATACACACACGTGCTAGAACTCTCACCTCTTTGTGGTGTGTCTCAGACAGCAGAGAACCTGCACGAGGAACCAACAGTTACGTTCTGGTAGCTCTGTCTACCAAAGTTTGTTATTTTATAAAATGAGGTATCAAAAAATACACGGTCCGGAAGAGTCTGATACACAAATAACAGGACCCTGTGCCTAAAGGAGAAAGGGCTCCTTTGGAGCTGGGGACTGCAAGATGCATCCCCATCTGGGTCACCATGTTCACATTCAATCACAGCACAAGTCGTAACACTTCAGTGAGGCTTAAAGTCACATGCATGTGCAAGGACCTTCCTGAGCTGGGGCCTTAAAGGAGGTTTAGGCACTGAACTGGGCACTTATTCTTGGATCAGTATCATCATCCTCATGGATCCCAAAGTATCTGTCAAGGTTCCTCCCCCACTCTGAACTCTAGGGTACAGATGTGGGGACCTGCATGAAAACCTCCTAAGCTTACTTTTACCAGCTTAGGTTAAAACTTCCCCAAGGTACAAATTAATTTTATCCTTTGTCCTTGGAATATCCACTGCCACCACCAAACTCTAACTGGGTTTACTGGGAAACGTAGTTTGGACACGTCTTTCCCCCCAAAATCCTCCCAACCCTTGCACCCCACTTCCTGGGAAAGGTTTGGTAAAAATCCTCACCAATTTGCATAGGTGACCACAGACCCATACCCTTGGATCTGAGAACAATGAAAAAGCATTCAGTTGTTTTACAAGAAGACTTTTAATAGAAATAGAAGTAAATAGAAGTAAAGAAATCACCTCTGTAAAATCAGGATGGTAGATACGTTACAGGGTAACTAGATTCAAAACAGAGAATCCCTCTAGACAAAACCTTAAGTTACAAAAAAGACACACAGACAGAAATAGTCATTCTATTCAGCACAATTCTTTTCTCAGCCATTTAAAGAAATCATAATCTAACACATACCTAGCTAGATTACTTACTAAAAGTTCTAAGACTCCATTCCTGTTCTGTCCCTGGCAAAAGCCTCACCCAGACAGACACAGAGCCTTTGATGTTCTCCCTCTTCCCAGCTTTTGAAAATATCTTGTCTCCTTATTGGTCATTTTGGTCAGGTGCCAGCGAGGTTACCTTTAGCTTCTTAACCCTTTACAGGTGAGAGGATTTTTCCTCTGGCCAGGAGGGATTTTAAAAGGGTTTACCCTTCCCTTTATATTTATGACAGTATCTAACAGATTGTACTAGCGCAGGGGTTCTCAAACTTCATTGCACCACAATCCCCTTAAGACAATAAAAATTACTACATGCCCCCAGGAAGGGGGGACCAAAGCCTGAGCCCCGCTGTCCTGGGTGGAGGGGCCAAAGCCAAAGCCCGAGGCACACTGCACCGGACAGGGGGGCCAAAGTCCAGGCAGGGGCTTGTAACCTGAGCCCCGCCCCCAGGGCTTCAGCCCTGGGCCCCAGCAAGTCTAAGCCAGCCCTGGCGACCCCACTTTGGGGTCCCAGCCCACAGTTTGAGAACCGCTGAACTAGCTCCTTCTCCAGTACAATATCTCTAAACTTAAATTTAAAAACCTTTCACATTAAGAATGTGAAGGTTGCAAAGCCAAGCAGTCAAACGTCAGGAAAGCAAATAACTCAGATTAAAAATCTGTTTTGTGGTAGGTTTTCAATGTGTGGCCCCAGGCTTTAGTTACTGGACACTTCTCAAACTCTGCACTGACTACAGAACTGTTTGTTTCCTCCTGGGTGCCCATCACCGTAATATCCAAGTGCTTCAACAACATTCACATGCTTCTCTTCGCAGCACCCCTGGGAGGCAGAGCGGTGTTAATATCCCTATTTTACAGGTGAGGAACTGAGGCACAGAGAGTAAGGACAAACCATCCACTCATTTGGGTGTCTGACTTGAGAAGCCCAGGGCCTGAGTTTTCTTCAGCGCTTTTAGTGGTTTTATAGAACTTCATATGTACAAAGCACAGCTCCCACTCACTTCTGCAAATCGAACCAGCCACAGAGGGGAAGGAGAGACACGTCTGCCAGCGGGATTTGCAGCTATTTGCTGTCAGCAAAGACATGTAGGGCCGGATTTTTGAAGGTCTTTAGATGGCTAAACCAGTGGCATAGCTAGGACAGGAAAATGGGGTGGGCCCCAGCTTTGGGTGGGTGGGCAATGACGGGGGGTGGCAGGATGGATGGGGGCCCTGGGGAGGGGGGGGGCAGGAAGGGAGGGGGCGTAGGAGGGATCTGATGCCCTGGGGAGGGGGGGCAGGAGGGATGAGGGGCCCGCTTCCCCCCACCTTCAGCAGGCTCTTGGGGCGCACAGGCTGTGGGGCATGCCCATGGGGAAGAGGGGACCCTGCCAGGGCTTGAGTGCCACCCACCTCTCTCAACCCTGGCTCAGTGTCCATCAGCCCGCGGACGCGGCCCCCTTTTGCCAGTGCCGCATGCTGCTGCCTTGTTCTCCGGCCCCAGCGCTAGCCCGCCCAGATCCGCGCCCATGAGGTATTCCCGCTTTCCCAGGAAGGTGGCTTGGCTGGTAAGGAACTCAGTCATGCAGGGACATGGGACTTGCCCAGGTGACTCCAAAACTCCATTTTGTAGCTGGACTTTGCATAGGAAAGAGGAGGGGATCTCCACCCACAAGAGAGAGTCTATTTAAACCCTGGGGAGACCCCTCCATTTTGTCTTCAGCTGGCTAAAGAGAGAGCCTCTCCACCCCAAAAGAAACCTGAAAGAAACTGGAACAAAGGACAGTAACTACAGAGGGTGTGAGTGATTGCTGGACCCAGACTAGAAGTGGAAGATTGGACAAATGACCAGGGAAGAGTATAAAAATATTGCTCGGACATGCAGGAGGGAAATCAGGAAGGCCAAATCACACCTGGAGGTGCAGCTAGCAAGAGATGTTAAGAATAACAAGAAGGGTTTCTTCAGGTATGTTAGCAACAAGAAGAAAGTCAAGGAAAGTGTGGGCCCCTTACTGAATGAGGGAGGCAATCTAGTGACAGAGGATGTGGAAAAAGCTAATGTACTCAATGCTTTTTTTGCCTCTGTCTTCACAAACAAGGTCAGCTCCCAGACTGCTGCACTGGGCAGCACGGCATGGGGAGGAGGTGACCAGCCCTCTGTGGAGAAAGAAGTGGTTCGGGACTATTTAGAAAAGCTGGACGAGCACAAGTCCATGGGGCCGGATGCGCTGCATCCGAGGGTGCTAAAGGAGTTGGCGGATGTGATTGCAGAGCCATTGACCATTATCTTTGAAAACTCATGGCGATTGGGGGAGGTCCCAGATGACTGGAAAAAGGCTAATGTAGTGCCCATCTTTAAAAAAGGAAAGAAGGAGGATCCTGGGAACTACAGGCCAGTCAGCCTCACCTCAGTCCCTGGAAAAATCATGGAGCAGTTCCTCAAGGAATCAATTCTGAAGCACTTAGAGGAGAGGAAAGTGATCAGGAACAGTCAGCATGGATTCACCCAAGGCAAGTCATGCCTGACTAATTGCCTTCTATGACGAGATAACTGGCTCTGTGGATGAGGGGAAAGCAGTGGACATGTTGTTCCTTGACATTAGCAAAGGTTTTGACACAGTCTCCCACAGTGTTCTTGCCAGAAAGTTAAGGAAGTATGGGCTGGATGAATGGACAATAAGGTGGATAGAAAGCTGGCTAGATTGTCAGGCTCAATGGGTAGTGATCAATGGCTCCATGTCTAGCTGGCAGCCGGTATCAAGTGGAGTGCCCCTAGGGTCGGTCCTCGGGCCGGTTTTGTTCAATATCTTCATTAATGATCTGGAGGATGGTGTGGATTGCACCCTCAGTAAGTTTGCAGATGACACTAAACTGGGAGGAGAGGTAGATACGCTGGAGGGTAGGGATAGGATACAGAGGGACCTAGACAAATTGGAGGATTGGGCCAAAAGAAATCTGATGAGGTTCAACAAGGACAAGTGCAGAGTCCTGCACTTAGGATGGAAGAATCCCATGCACCGCGAAAGACTAGGGACTGAATGGCTCAGCAGCAGTTCTGCAGAAAAGGACCTAGGGGTTACAGTGGATGAGAAGCTGGATATGAGTCAACAGTGTGCCCTCGTTGCCAAGAAGGCCAATGGTATTTTGGGCTGTATAAGTAGGGGCATTACCAGCAGATCGAGGGACGTGATCGTTCCCCTCTATTCGACATTGGTGAGGCCTCACCTGGAGTAGTGTGTCCAGTTTTGGGCCCCACACTACAAGAAGGATGTGGAAAAATTGGAAAACGTCCAGCGGAGGGCAACAAAAATGATTAGGGGACTGGAACACATGACTTATGAGGAGAGGCTGAGGGAACTGGGATTGTTTAGTCTGCGGAAGAGAAGAGTGAGGGGGGATTTGATAGCTGCTTTCAACTACCTGAAAGAGGATGGATCTAGACTGTTCTCAGTGGTAGCAGATGACAGAACAAGGAGTAATGGTCTCAAGTTGAAGTGGGGGAGGTTTAGGTTGGATATTAGGAAAAACTTTTTCACTAGGAGGGTGGTGAAGCACTGGAATGGGTGGAATCTCCTTCCTTAGAAGTTTTTAAGGTCAGGCTTGACAAAACCCTGGCTGGGATGATTTAGTTGGGGTTGGTCCTGTTTTGAGCAAGGGGTTGGACTAGATGACCTCCTGAAGTCCCTTCCAACCCTGATATTCTATGAATCTATGACACTAGTCTGTAAAAGAGAGCTTACTGGAACTAGTGAGGTTTTTATCTCTATTCAGTTTGATTAGACATAGACTTGCGTGTCTTATTTTATTTTGCTTGGTAATTCACTTTGTTCTGTCTGTTACTACTTGTAACCGCTTAAATCACTTTCTGTATTTAATAAAACAATTTTTTACTTATTAATTAACCTAGAGTAGGTATTAATACCTGCAGGGAGAGGGGGCAAACAGCTGCGCATCTCTCTCTATCAGTGTTATAGAGGGCGAACAATCTATGAGTTTACCCTGGATAAGCTTTATACAGGGTAAAACAGATTTATTCAGGGTTTGGACCCCATTGGGAGTTGGGCATCTGAGCATCAAGGACAGGAACACTTCTGTAAGCTGCTTTCAGTTAAGCCTACAGCTGTTAGGGGACGTGGTTCAGACCTGGGTCTGGGTTTGCAGCAGGCTAGTGGGTCTGGCTCAAACCAGGCAGGGCACTGAAGTCCTAAGCTGACTGGGCAGGAAAGCAGGGGCAGAAGTAGTCTTGGCATATCAGTTGGCAGTTCCCAAGGGGGTTTCTGTGATCTGGGATTTTCAGAAGCCTGGTGCATCCTTTTAAAAATCTGGCCCCTGGAGCCTGTGTCCAGTGATCAAACATAAAGAGGGAGAGAGCCGAGAGAGTGCAACGTTCAGGCTCTCTTCAGTCCTCCACATTGACTGTGCTTTCCCCATAAGCGCATCCTGAAGGTCGGGTTCTCTAAGTTCCTGTACACAGCACTCCACATGACCGTAGCCAGAAATGACACAATGAGCAGAAATTCATTCCTGGTAAAGGGGAAACCTCCTTTTGCATGGACCTTACATCACTGCTGTATTAGTGCAGATACCTTGCAAGTTCAGCAACAGGCGGGTTGTGCATTTCAGCAGGGACATGCTGTGTGCGCACGAAGAGAAGAGTTTGCTCTCTTGCCCTGCTGGTTCTCTGCACTGGCTGAAACTCAGTAGTTAGGGAACGGTCCTAAGTGTCAAGTTCAACTCTTGGGTCCACGTGGAGTGGGAGCCGCCCAGAGACTGGGACTGCAGTTCCACGTGGGAGCGGAGATGCTGGATGTTTGTTCAGCCGCACTAGTGACTCCTGTCGTGCCAAAGGGAGCTCTGCTAAAGGCTCGGCCTGCGATGAACTGGGGAGGAGGCCGGCACGTGGCAATGCATAGGGCAGAGCCAGCGCCCCTGCTGGAGGTCCCATAGGGTGCACCGTCGGGTGGGAGAGCTCCTCAGGGGACATTGGGCACTGGAGAAGAGTCAGGGAGAAAGTGGCTGCCTGGCATCCGAGTCAAACACCACCAAGATATTTGTGATCTCCCAAAATTAGCCTCCTTGTGCACAGAGCAGCTGTTGGGTGACTGGAACTGGGGTGGCCTCAAGATAGATGGGGGGTGACCAGTTAAGAGTCCGTCCCAAGACAGGTTATAACTGGGTGCAAAAAAGAATTAGATCAGTTCCTGGAGGACAGGTCCATCAGTGGCTACTAGGCAGATGGTCAAGGATCCAACCCCATGCTCTGGGTGTCCCTAAACCTCTGACTGCCAGAAGCTGGGACTGGATGACAGGGGATGGATCACTTGATAATTGCCCAGTTCTGTTCATTCCCTCTGGGGCACTGGCATCGGCTATTGTCAGAAGACACGATACTGGGCTAGGTGGACCTTCGGTCTGATCCAGTGCGGCCATTCTTATGTTCTTAGGTTACTAACTGCCAGGGAGGGGATGTTTAGAGTCTCTTGGTTGGTGAGTGGAGATATTAAGGCGCAGCCACACGATAAAAGATCAGGAGAAAATAAACCCTCCCAAGTGGGCAGCGGGTAGTTTAATTTAATCAGGCTCACGAGATGTTTTAGTTCTACATGACCTAGAACGAATGGCAGGTCACCAACCCAACGCAGGTACTGCCTGCCCCATCCAGTTACTTCAGACCCGGACCCTGGGGAATGTGCGGGGCCATTTCCATAATACCCATAACCAGACCACTCAAAGCACACTTGGCTCATTCTCAGGTATGAAGGGGTTCGGACGGTGACCCTTTCCTCCTCTCACTCCTGAGTTCAGGGGTTACAGCTGGGGGGAATTACCTGGGATGAGGGCGTCACTGCGGCAGTCGTACAGCATCCCCAGCTGGAAAGGGCGGCCCAGAGCCGACATCTCAATGGTGTCAGCTGACCTGGCCATGGTTTAACGTCCAAACACTTTCCTCTGTGTCTCACCTGCAAGAAATAACTCGCATTACAATGAAGTCCTCCAGGGGGCAGATTCAAACGCTTCTCCTTGGCTGAGGACTTCACACCTCTCCGACCAGGAGAGTTTGGTTCATCACACTGGAAGTGTGAGTTTGTGAGCATGGTTCTGTGTCATTTCCTGACACACACTCAGGTGCATTGTACTGAGGGCCCAGAAACTGATTCCCAACAGTAACTAGTCCGTGCAGAAGCCTGGCAAAAGGGCTAGTTTCACTCTTCTGTGTGTCATTTTGATGCTACTGACATGACTGGGGGACTTCAGTGATCTCACTGTCTAGTGTAAATACAGAGCACTGGGCAACAGTGAAGGGAAATTGTTGGTGAACTCAGCCAGGGCAGGATTGCTGGAAGAAGTGGATTTAAAGGAGAAAGTTGAAGGGGGAGAGAAGGAGATGGCTGGACAGGATAAGGCAGACTGGGGTAGGAGACCATGGCCTGATTTTCCAGTGGTGTCATCACTGATACCCCTACAAAGTGAGTATGAAACGCTTCCACTCTGGTCTGGTAGCATTTTAAACCCACAGGTTTCAAAAATGACGCAGGCACCAGGCAGGGGAGACTCAGGATCTAAGCCGTTAGGAACGAAGAAAGCGGTAAGAAGAGGGGACTGGGAGGCAGTGTGAGGAGAGATGTAGGCAGGGAAGAGAACAAGCAGGGCCTGGAGGGTGAGGACAAGGGACCTGATTCACTGCAGCTCTGCACGCTGTGGAGACACCAGAGCAAAGTGAGCTGAGAGTGGGTGTGAAATGCTGCCAGTCAGAATGGTCGTGTTTCACACCCACCTTGCACTGGTGAAAGTGACTACACAGGGTGCAGGGCAACACTGAATTGGACCCTGAGCGTTTAAATCACTAATGGTGATTTGTCATAATCTTAATACATTGAATTCTGTGCCTGTGCATTTCGCACAATGAATCCTGTAGTCCTGCAGTCCCACACTACAGGAAATGGTCACCGTATCCAGTAGGTGAGTAGCACGGGGGAAGCTGGGATGGTTTTGTTAGTTGGCCAGGAAACAGAATTTCCAGCCCATGAAAAAATTTGAGTTTTTGAAAAATGTTCTGTCCTGACTCAGGACCAAAAGCCAAAAACTGGAAATTTGTAGTGGGACTAGAAGTCTGATACATTTTGTTTTGGAAATATCTAAATGTTCCAGCTGCCCGGGCTGCTGTTTCGGTGTCCCTAAAACACAATGTATTCCCCAGTATCAGGGGGGTAGCCATGTTAGTCTGTATGCCCAAAAACAACGAGGAGTCTGGTGGCACCTTAAAGACTAACAGATCTATTATGCCCAAATAAATCTGTTTGTTTTTAAGATGGCACCAGACTCCTCGTGGTTTTAATGTATTCCCTAGACACACACGGCAACCCAGTAGGTGGAGGGAGACCCTTCGACTAAACTCACACGTTCCTGTGGCAGGTGCTGATCTGTTGAGTCCGTCAGAAAAGTTTTGACCAGTTGTAGTTGTGACGTTGCACTCCATATGCTTTATGGAAATATGCTTATGAATATGACATAACTGGAACATGCTTTACGCTAAATACCCCGTGTATGGTATCGTTAGAAAGCTTAGAATCTACTGCATGTGTTCATCCTATTTGTATGCATGTCTCATTTTTATATCTGAAGTTAGAAATATAAGATATGAACTTGTATTACTGATGTATTTGACAGGTTTCAGAGTAGCAGCCGTGTTAGTCTGTATTCGCAAAAAGAAAAGGAGGACTTGTGGCACCTTAGAGACTAACCAATTTATTTGAGCATAAGCTTTCGTGAGCTACAGCTCACTTCATCGGATGCATAAAGTGGAAAATACAGTGAGGAGATTTATATACACACAGACCTTGAAAAAATGGGGTCACTTTTAGATCAGAAATCGAGTGACCAGAGAGATTGAAGTGTTCTCATTCATAAACCAGTCGGAGAACACTTCAATCTCTCTGGTCACTCGATTTCTGATCTAAAAGTGGCAATTCTTCAACAAAAAAACTTCGAAAACAGACTCCAACGAGAGACTGCTGAATTGGAATTAATTTGCAAATTGGATACAATTAACTTAGGCTTGAATAGAGGGAATGGTTGAGTCATTACACAAAGTAAAACTATTTCCCCTTGTTTATTCCTCCCTTCCCCCCCACTGTTCCTCAGACATTCTTGTTAACTCCTGGAAATGTGCTGGAAATGGCCCACCTTGATTATCACTTCAAAAGGTTTTCTCTCCCCCACCCACTCTCCTGCTGGTAATAGCTCATCTTAAGTGATCACTCTCCTTGCAATGTGTATGATAAACAACCATTTTTGCATGGTCTGTGTGTATATAAATCTCCTCACTGTATTTTCCACTTTATGCATCCGATGAAGTGAGCTGTAGCTCATGAAAGCTTATGCTCAAATAAATTGGTTAGTCTCTAAGGTGCCACAAGTACTCCTTTTCTTATTACTTATGTAGTCATACCAGGTGAGGACTGTCAATAGGGCATTAGGAACTTGATGGCTCCCATTGACCAGGACAGTTGGCTGCAAATGGCCTTGTTTACCTGAAAACCTTCCTGTGTATTCCTGATAGAGAGATATGCACAACTGATTCCCCCCCAGGTAACAATGACTACACTGCTCTACTAAGTTCTGCCAAACACGGTCATCTCTGCTATTACAGTAGCCAGGAGTCGAAGTAGCCAGGATGGGTGGATAACCCTGATCACATGATGCAAATGTCACTCTGCCCTTATGTCTTTTCTCAGTAAGTTGTCAGGTTCCCTGGCCTGGGTGACTGCCTGAGAGGATTTATGCTGGAGATTAGGGTTTTAATCAGAGGTGCTTTGTTTTCAATAACTTATTATGGGGCAGGCGATTGCGAATGATTCCCACCTCCCCAGCTTATGAAGATCATTTTTAGTTGGTGGTTCAGAAGGGGAAGCTTTTTACTGCCAAACCACGCAGGCAGCCTCATCTGGTTTAGGCGAGCATCGTCACAGAGGATCATTGCATCACTTTGTGGTCAAGTTGCTCCACCGGATGATGCAAGCACTGCCACCGGTAAACCAAAGCGTTTCCCTTCAAAAGGCTGGCACTAGGGGCTTAAAAAACTCCCATAGATCCCATTAAACCACTGATCACGAAGGCTGGACGCATTCAGCACTGTTGACTAAATGTGAGCAAAGTTGTCTGATGTGTACGCCACCCTTACTTCTGCACTGCTGCTGGCGGCCAGGGCGGGATTAACGCAGGGGCTGCAGCCCAGGACCGGGCTAAGGGGCCCACCGCAGAAAGACCTCCGGGTGGCCCAAGGTGTGGATCTTTTTGTGAGGCCCCCTTACCCCAGGCCCTGGGCTGCAGCCACTAAAGACCCTGGGTTTCAGACCCGCCTGGCGCGGGTGGGGGAGAGGTGGCTCCGCATGCTGCTGTTCCTCCCCACCTGGGCTGGAGCCACGTTGCCGTGAGTGCCGGGAAGCTAGTCCGTCCCCGCGCTGCCCTCGCCTGCAGGCTCCACCCCCACAGCTCCCATTGGCCGGGGCCCCCACAAACTCTAATGGCCCCGGGCCCCCAGCAGAGCTAATCCGGCCCTGCTGGCGGCAGCTCTGCCTTCCGAGCTGGGGTCCGGCCGTGACTGCTGCTCCCCGGCGGCCCAGCTCTGAAGGCAGCGCCGTTGCCAGCAGCAGCGCAGAGGTACGGGTGGCCATGCCAGTACCCTGCCCCCTTCACTTTCCCATAACATCTGACCTTTGCGCTGGGAGGGGTGGCTACGGGAGGGCTAAGGCAAATTTTAGGGTGGCTATAGCCCCCACACCAGAAAAGGAGCACCTTTCCCCCACCTCACTTTTCCCTTCTTCTCTGTCCTCTTTGTTCCTTAAGGCATGACGCATCTCTTGGGGGGACAGGGTGGGGACCACACTGAAAAAGCAGGGCTGTCTGATTATCATCCAGGCCTCTCATAGACGTTCCTGCAGACACTTGTACTGGGATCCCTGTGGAGCCCCCAAAGGGTTTTGCTGCTTTCCTTTGCTGATCTTACGTGGTTCAGTCACGTCCCAGCACCGAAGTGCCAGGTCAGTGATATCCAATGGCAGTTTCAGCTCTGTCCTGCCGGGGGGCACCTGAGCAGCGCTTAAGTCTGAGGCTCTCACTTGAGGCTTCTGCTCTCATGTTAGTCAGTGTCTTTCGCGGCTTTGAATAGAAGCTGGAGTGCACACTCTGGACTGGCAGCAGTCGCTATGCAGCGCTTTTGCTGTTCCCAAGGGATAAGCAGCTGGTTACTCACACAGCTGAAGCTGCAGCCTTTATGGGAAGCCAGAAGCAGCCAGAACAGCCTTGTCTCTTCCGTTTATTTCTCCTCCTGTCTCTGAGTAGGATTCCCTTTAATGAGCCTTTTTGTCTTTTTTGCTCTGAGGGTTGCTGTTTGGGGTCTGCTATTAAGCACTGTACGCTCAGTTGATTTTATAATTCAAACACTTCCCTAGGATTCAGCAGCAGTAACATTCTAGCCCCACACTCTTTTCCTAGGATATGTCTCTATTTTATTTTATTTATGCATCCCAACTACAGTTACAGTAAACGACTAACTTCACTCTCTGAATCAGCCATTCGGAAACAAGCCAAAGAAAATACCCATTACTGTGACAGTCTGTATTCCTACGTTGACCCTTTTTACAAGACTATGATAAATATTGTACTAAGTGTGCCTTGTTAAGTAACATTCACAAACGTATAATCTGCTGAACATTATTGTCCTGGTAAAATATCTGTGGCATCATTGTATGTAAAGTTATAAAATTCTACTGTACAAGACTGTGACAAAGTGGGAATTATCTTAATCTTTTGTATGAACGCTCTGCTTGTGCCGCAGTTTCACAGATGTGTTGTACAAGTATCTAGGTGGTGGGACAAGGGTGTGTGATCCTTGCAGAGATCCCTAGAGAGCAGGTGTGACTGCCGGCTGGTTGCCTGGGCTCAGACAATGGCCAGACACTCTGTTTCCGGGCAGCTAATGGCTGGGGCCCATCTTCTGCAAGAGCCAGCTGGAGGAGTTGGAGAACAAAGAGAGGTGGAGGTCAGGTGACCAGTTTGCCCGGGAAAGAGACAAAGGATGGAGAAGGGGCAACAGGACATGACTGAGGGTGGGCTGCTGAAAGACAGTCAGTCTCCTGGGTCTCAGGGTGGAGAGCACTGGATCCCCGCCCCAAAGATGGACTTTGCTGAATGTTCCTAATTTCTGTGCTAACAGGCTCTGTTCTACGCTGGGTCCCGACGACTAATAACCCGTCTGTGTCCCACGCTGGCTGAGAGTCACCGCTGGCTGCGGAGCTGGGGTGTGTGAGCCTTTGGGGTGCATGTAAGTCTTCCCCAGGTTTCCTACCAGGTGGACTCACTGTGGGGAGCTCACGGTATGAAACAAGGTGCTGAAATTTCTGAGGTCAGACCCAGGAGAGGCTGAAGCCAAGGGGGCTTCTTGCCCTAGTGAGCGTGAGCCCTGAGGGGTTGTCACACTGCAAGAGGGACCTGTCTGAACATCGTTCAGAGCGGTTCTGGAGCACCAAGCCTATGCGCTCGGTGACAAAGATACATTCCAAGTCTGGGGAAACGGCTTCAAACCAGTTCCACACAGACAAAAGGCTAGCCAACCCCTCAGCCAGGTGTCAAAACGATCAAATGGACCATCACCTGATTAAGTGGCCATTCTTCAGCAGGAAAAGGGTGTGAGTGAGAAATTTACATCTTGGCAAAGTAACAGCTGGAGGTTCCTCTCCCAACAGACTGTCGCCTGGACCCCAGCTGGAGACGATTCTCAAAGAGGAGGGAAAACTATAAGAAAGGGGAACAGATGCCCCCAAAAGACTCCTCCCTTTCTCTCTGCTCATGGGATCAACAACACCCGAATGACAAGGAGAGTAACACTGGATGGCGGGAGGGGCCCTGGCTGACCTTTGTTTTTAATTCACTTAGCTCGTTAAGTTAGATGTTGTTTTCTACCTTTTATTTTCCTTGTAACCAATTCTGACTTTTATGCCTCATTACTTGTAATCACTTAATTTTTTTTCTTTTTGTAGTTAATAAATTTGTTTGATCTAAACCAGTGTGTTTGGACTGAAGAGTTTGGGAAACTCCATTTGGGATAACAGGATTTCTGCATATTATTTTCTGTTAATGAAATGACGGACTCCACACGAGCTTGTGTTGTCCAGGAGGGTGCTGGTCAGTACAAGAGGCACATTTCCAGGGGAACGTCTGGGACCGGGAGTTTGCGGGTGCCATGTAATTCCTGAGTGGCTGGCCATAGCACTCAGACGCTATAGCTGGGAGTGATTTACATGCTGGGGGCTGTGTGAGAGCAGACCAGGAGTGGTGGCTCTCACAGCAAAGCAGCGTAAAAGCCACCCCAGACTGGAGAATTGAGGGGACACAGCTGTCCATCTCCCCAGATTGTACCCCGGGCAATGTCGCAGTGGTGCAGCGAGTAGCAGGTATATCATGTTATAGAATTCTCCTAGGCTGTCACTTGTACAGTTACTGCATAAATATTCATCACATTTCACCGGCCTTCATACTCAATAAACATAGGGAAGGGATCACTTCCCATTCCCTCTTCCTTGTGAATTTCCCAAATGCATTTACTAACTGTGTTATTTGTTGCAATTCCTAGATCCAGAACAGAAAAGGTCCCCTAGTAGGTGCTCCTGTATTCAATACCACCAATATGCACATCAATAAATTGTTCTAAGCATTTACCTTTTAGGTCAGGTTTCAGAGTGGTAGCTGTGTTAGTCTGTATCAGCAAAAACAACAAGGAGTCCTTGTGGCACCTTAAAGACTAACAAATTTGTTTGGGGATAAGCTTTCGTGGGCTAAAACCCACTTCATCAGATGCAAGCTTTCTTACTTCCCTATAGCTCATTATGACTGTTAAAGTCTCCACAAATTATGAATTAACTAATTTTTCTAGTTCTAAAGTAACAAATTTTTATATGGATTATAAACATAATACATCTATTTATAAGTATTTTTGTTCTGCACGGAAATTTCAATAGCATTATATTCAAAACTTGGTTTCTGCACATCCATTTCAACATAGGTAAGTTCCTCTTTTATAAATATACAGACTGCCCCCCCTCAGCCCCCCGCACATCCTCTGGTAGCCTCTCAGTCTCTCCGGAGTACATCATATCCTGATAGATTGAACTGAACTTTACTTATTAGCCATGTTTATTGCACACATATTACATTATGTGTAATGTATTTTTCCCATTTCAAATATGGCTTTCTTAACAGCTGTCTAGAAGTTTTTTCAGGGAGCTGTATCTCTTGAACCTCTAGGTCAAATGACCCCAAATTCGGACCACTGCCCCTACCCCACAATCCCATGAGGCACACCATATTTCAAGGCAATCTGTGTAGCTGTGCAGATTTTAGAGCTTAGAAGAGTCAAGGTTAAAATCTAGTATCGGAGGTAGCCATGTTAGTCTGTATCCACAAAAACAACCTGGAGTCCGGTGGTACCTTAAAGACTAACAGATTTATTTGGGCATAAGCTTTCGTGAGTAAAAAAGCCCACTTCTTCAGATGCATCTCCTCATTGTTTTTAAGGTTAAAATCAGCTCAACAATACCAGACGGCGCAGTCTGCTCTGAGAATGGAGGGGATGAGAGTGGAGGTGAGGGAGATCAGGCGGTGGGATGGGAAAATGAACTTTTAAATATCTTCCTCTCTCTGTTCTCCAGCTAGGATCTGCCCTCCCCCCCAAAAAAGTATTTGAACAAATTTCTGTTCTAACTATGGTGACCTCTTAACTTCAAGGGCTTCTCTGATTTGCTTCAGTTTTGATGGAACATAAACAGAAGAACATTCTGAGGTTTCTCTGCATGGCAAAGGGCTAGAGATTTGCTTTTCATTTAAATAGAAAGCTTGGGTCTCCAGGAGTTATTTGACACCTCTCTGCCTTAGAGGAGCGTTTCTAGTTACACAATTAACAGCATTCCACATTTATGTTGTAATGGAGTCATCTTTGGTTTTGTGCACTTGGTCTCAGTGAGGGGAGTGCTGTAAACAGAGTTCTCTCGTCTGGCTTGTCTGGTACAAAGTGATGACAAAAGATGAAGAAAGTGAAACTGCTTTGAACTCTGGTGAACACTGTGGCATGGCCCCTCTGCCATGTACATTGGCCAGACCAGACAGTCTCTACGCAAAAGAATAAATGGACACAAATCAGACAACAAGAATTGTAACATTCAAAAACCAGTCGGAGAACACTTCAACCTCCCTGGCCATTCAATAACAGACTTGGAAGTGGCCATTCTTCAACAACAAAAACCTTCAAGAACAGACTCCAACGAGAAACTGCAGAACTGGAATTAATTTGCAAACTGGACACCATCAAATTAGGCCTGAATAAAGACTGGAGAGGATGGTTCACTACAAGAACTAAAAACTAATTTCCCCATGCTAATTTTCCCCTAGTGTTACTCACACCTTCTTGTCAACTGTTTGAAATGGGCCACCCTGATTACCACTACAAAAGTGATTTTTTGTCCTGTTGATAATAGCCCACTTTAATTGAATTGTCTCGACCCCCCACTTGGTAAGACAACTCCCATCTTTTCATGTACTGTGTATATATATCTTCCTTCTGTATTTTCCACTCCATGCATCTGCTGAAGTGGGTTTTAGCCCACGAAACCTTATGCCCAAATAAATTTGTTAATCTCTAAGATGCCCCAAGGACACCGCGTTGTTTTTGCTGGTACAGAGTAACACGGCTACCCCTCCGAAAACTTTGTGTGTTGTTTTGCTTTGTTTGTGTTTGTTGGATGCCTGAATTAGGACACACTTGTCTGCATCATTTCCGATATGGTAGAACATTGATACAGTAGACACTAAGACAGGGGTGGGCAAACTACAGCCTTCAGGCTGGATCCAGCCCATCAGGGCTTTGGATCTGACCCGTGGGATTGCCACCCCTGTGGTGCTGTGGGCCCCGAGCCACGCCCAGAAACAGCCGCCACCACGTCCCTGCAGCCCCTGGGGCGGTGGCGGGGGGGAGAGGGCTCAGCGTGCTGCCCTCGCCTGCGGGTACCTTCCACCCCCCTGCAGCTCCCATTGGCTGAGAACGGGGAACCGCGGACAATGGGAGCTTCGGGGGAGGTACCCGCAGGCGAGGGCAGCGCGTGGAGCCTTCTGCCCCCGCGGCCGCAGGGACATGGTGCTGGCCACTTCTGGGAGCGTCGCGGCGTGGGGCCAGGGCAGGCAGGGAGCCTGCGTTAGCCCCACCGCGCGCTGTTGCCACCCTGGAGCCACTCCAGGTAAGTGGCGCCGGGCTGGAGCCTGCACCCCCAACCCCTCCTGCACCCTGCACCCCAACCCCCTGCTGCATCTTTCCTGCACCCCAACCCCCTGCCCTGAGCTGCTTCATACACCCCGCACTCCCTGCCGCACCCCAACCCCCTGCCCCAACCCTACATTCATGGCTCTGCAGGCAATTTCCCCTCCCAGATGTGGCCCTTGGGCTAAAAAGTTTGCCCACCCTGCACTAAGGCTTTGTCTACTCTACGCGACACAGCTTTTAGTGACAGGCCCGCTCAGGCTTGTTTCTCGCAGCAGGAAAGATTCCAGGGGGTCATTCAGCAGCGCTGCTCTTGCAGACGGATCCTTCCAAAGCTGGGCTGGCTGTGGGGATAATTATCCCCTGGATGGGCCTGAGCAGCCCTGCGTCCCCTGGTGTCCCAGCCAGGGGCTCGTTCTTGCCGTTGAACATGTCGCCATGTGAAGGTGGGGTCAGAGCAGGATGAAATCTGCACCAGGCGACTTCTGACCTAAGCCCAGAGCTTGGGAGCCTCCCCCGGAGTGGGCTTGTTTCAGGGATGCAAAGATGCTGCAGAGGCTCCCCGCCCTGCTATTGGCTCTGCCAGATACAGCTCTGCATTCCTATTGGCTGAGCAGAGAGCAGGCCAGTGGGGGGGTATGAAATTTGAGGGGGGGGGGAGCACCTCTCCCTCCCACTGCATCTTTCCATCCCCCCCAGCCTGGCCCTTCAGCGCAGCCCCATAGCACACGGCTCCAGGGAGCTGCCCGGCCTGACAGAGCCCGTGGCGAGCCGGGGGAAGGCTCTGGAAGGGGGGTTCGGGGATGGGGGGAGCTGGGGTCGGGGGAGCAGGCAGCTGGAAGGTTTCCTCCCCCCTCCCTCAGCGTCTGGCGGGGGGGGGAAAGGCGGGGGCTGTTTGGCAGTGGGGAGTATCGGGGGCCCCCCACCCCAATGCACTGAGCTGTCCCCTCTCTCAGCTGCTGGTGGCGGGGTGTGGGGGGGCTGCTTGGCACTGACCTGTCCCCCCCCTCATCTCCGCTGTCCCGGCTAGGAGCCCCTTCTCCCCCCCCCCCAGCCCATTGCAGGCTGCTCCCCACGCTCCGTCTGTGGCTGCGCAGGGCGGGGTTTGCTCGGTATTCGCTGGGATGGGGGGGAGGGGAATTTCAATGGGGGGGTGGCCCTTTGCTGTTGATGCAGAAGGAATGGGAAGTTTTATGGAGATACATATTTATAGGAATACGTTTCAGAGTAGCAGCCGTGTTAGTCTGTATCCGCAAAAAGAAAAGGAGGACTTGTGGCACCTTAGAGACTAACCAATTTATTTGAGCATAAGCTTTCATGAGCTACAGCTCACTTCATCGGATGCATAAAGTGGAAAATACAGTGAGGAGATTTATATACACACAGACCTTGAAAAAATGGGGTCACTTTTAGATCAGAAATCGAGTGACCAGAGAGATTGAAGTGTTCTCATTCATAAACCAGTCGGAGAACACTTCAATCTCTCTGGTCACTCGATTTCTGATCTAAAAGTGGCAATTCTTCAACAAAAAAACTTCGAAAACAGATTCCAACAAGAGACTGCTGAATTGGAATTAATTTGCAAAGTGGATACAAT
This sequence comes from Chelonia mydas, assembly GCF_015237465.2. NCBI lineage: Eukaryota > Metazoa > Chordata > Testudines > Cheloniidae > Chelonia > Chelonia mydas. The sequence goes on from NC_057850.1 coordinate 260,207,895, forward strand.
TAACTTAGGCTTGAATAGAGACTGGGAGTGGTTGAGTCATTACACAAAGTAAAACTATTTCCCCTTGTTTATTCCTCCCCTTCCCCCCACTGTTCCTCAGATGTTCTTGTTAACTCCTGGAAATGTGCTGGAAATGGCCCACCTTGATTATCACTTCAAAAGGTTTTCTCTCCCCTGACCCCACTCTCCTGCTGGTAATAGCTCATCTTAAGTGATCACTCCTTTTCTTATTACTTATGTAGTCATACCAGGTGAGGACTGTCAATAGGGCATTAGGAACTTGATGGCTCCCATTGACCAGGACAATTGACTGCAAATGGCCTTGTTTATTTATTTATTTGAGCATAAGCTTCTGTGAGCTACAGGAATGCATCCGATGAAGTGAGCTGTAGCTCACAGAAGCTTATGCTCAAACAAATAAATAAACAAGGCCATTTGCAGCCAATTGTCCTGGTCAATGGGAGCCATCAAGTTCCTAATGCCCTATTGACAGTCCTCACCTGGTATGACTACATAAGTAATAAGAAAAGGAGGACTTGTGGCACCTTAGAGACTAACCAATTTATTTGAGCATAAGCTTTCGTGAGCTACAGGAATGCATCCGATGAAGTGAGCTCTAGCTCACGAAAGCTTATGCTCAAATAAATTGGTTAGTCTCTAAGGTGCCACTAGTCCTCCTTTTCTTTTTATAGGAATACGTGTCCCTGCAAGTCTATGGGGCCTCGCTGTGTTACCCTGGAGTTGTTAATTAGAAAGTAATTAAGGTTGTTTTGAATTAGCTTTGTGCTGGGGGGTTGCTGGGAGTTTTTGCTGCAGAGTTTTTATTTTGCTTTTTTGGCTTTATTTTTATTTAATGGGGGGGTGGATGCCTTTGCTTTAGGGTGTAAATTTGCTTTTTTTAACTGTTTGAATGACCCTGATAGATTGGTTGGTGCTTTTTGAATTTTTGCTTTTTTATTTCTTTTGTTTATTTGGTGTTTTTTTATTTGTTAGCATATTCTATGTTTTTCTTTATCTATATAAAAAGTAAATAATTTTAAAAGCAAGACTTTTTGCAGAGCAAAGTTCTTTACAGAAGCAAGCAGAGCCAAACAAAAGCTAAACACACTTTCTTAGAACAATGTTTTATTATTAATTTTTTGGGCTAATTTAAAATACAGCATCTTTGTTATTATTTACAGTAATGATTGCAATTAGTATTTAAAACAACTTTTGTTAGGCCTTCGGGCTTCCGCTGTAACCTGCTAGGCTTTTGGGCCGACAGTGAGTTTTTAATTTGACCCTTTAATATTAATATATTAAATGGGTCACATTTTATTTAATTGTTTTAAAGCCATGTATTGTGAAGCAATTTGGGCTTGTGGCTTTAATTTAAGATACATTTTTTTTATTTTACAGCATACACAACACATTATAACAAACGTGCTAATTAATACAAAATAATTATAGGGTTGATTATAATACAATACCAGCCTTTGAAGATGTTATACCAAAGGTGTATTATTATTTGTTGGGGTCGTGTGGATACTTTTAGAATTTTATTTTCTGGGGCAGAATGGCGAGGCTTTGTGTTAGTATTTAGGTTTGGGTTGCTGCAGGTAATTGACTGATTTCTTTGGTTTTTGCTAGCTATTGGTATGAGGCAATTTAATTAACCCCAAAGAGAAATGAAAACTTATGGCATTGCTGACATTCGTTAGGTTAATATTTTTATTTTTATGAACTGGAAACCATAATGAGTTATGGTAGGGGTTTGTCGTATTGTTATGTTACATATATACTGTTGTACAGGTGGCTTTTGAGTAGATATTTTTTGCTATATCTTTTTTTAATTTAATAATTTAAATATATTTTTATGATGTATTTTGGTGGTGCTGTTATTGAACGTGTTTTAGTAATATGTTGCTAATTTTGTATTATGCACGGAGTAAGGGTTTTTTTAAAACTGGCAAGGTGGGGCATATTTATTGCCTGGTAGTTTATTTTTTATAGTTATGGTGATTAATAATTTTGTTTATTTATGTATATTTTTGTTAATTTGGGGGCTTAGATATGCTTTTTTTTTTAATCAGAGGGGCGGCCATGTTAGTCTGGATCTCTAAAAGCGGCAAGGAGTCCTGGGGCACCTGACAGACTAACAGACGTATTGGAGCAGGAGCTTCCGTGGGTGAATACATGCCATGCAGCCGACGAAGTGGGGATTCACCCATGAGAGCTCCTGCTCCAAGACGTCTGTTTGTCTGTCAGGTGCCACAGGACTCTGCCTTTTTTTTTGTAGAGTTGGGAGGGGTTGGAAAGACCACAGGGTGTGTAGGTGTGTGGATGGTTGAGCGCATTGTGTATGGTGATGTGTTTTGTTAGGGTATTTGTTTGCACGTATTGTTAGAAAATAGATATTCAGGCCTGTCTGTAAAGGCCTAAACTTTAAGACCTTAGGTGTATTTTTCTCACTTAGCTAGTTACAGGGGTATAAAACCAAAGAATCAATATCACAGTCTGCCTGTGTGTGGGCCTTCTCTCACTGCGCTAGTCTGAGGCCTTGTTCTTAGGCTAAGCAGCAGGGGCAGCCCTAAGCTGGGAAGCGACCGGTCACCTCCTCACATCCCAAACCAGTCACGCTGAAAGAAGGTAAAATTAGGCTGTTACGCAGTAGCCGTGTGAGTCTGTATCAGCAAAAACAACGAGGAGCCCTTGCAGCACCTTAGAGACTAACACGCTGATTTGGGCCTAAGCTTTCGTGGGCTCCTCTTTTTAATTTTTTTTTGCTGTTAAGAAGGCGATCCCATCTAACACCTCCCGAGAAAGACAAGATCCTAGAAGGTTTAAAGAAAACTCAGTGTGAGAGCTTTCTGCCTGCCAAGAACTCACTTATCAACGGTTATGGTTGTGAAACCCTCATTTCTTTATTGTTTTGTCTTTATGGTCCCCACTCTTCTGTTGTTTGTCTGTCTGGTCTTTGTCTGGATCTTTAATTGTTTCTGTCTGCCGTATAATTAATTTTGCTAGGTATAAATCAATTAAGATAGTGGGATATAGTTGGTCAGAGAATTATGTTACAATATGCTAGGATTGGTTAGTAACATTTCAGTAAAATGATTAGCTAAGCAGAACTCAAGTTTTACCATATAGACTGAGGTCAAACAGGAAGTGGGGGGAGGAAATTGGAATCATGTTTTGCTAAGGGGGGGGAATGGGAACAGGGACACAGGCAAGGCTCTGGGGCGTCAGAGCTGGGAAGGGGGTGTGACGCAGCAGGGAGGGGGGAGTGTTGACCTGGGGATGTGGCAGGGGAGTTTCCCTGGGGACGGGAGACCTGAGAGCCTGTCACCTGAGCCAGGAGGGGGAGGGGAGGTAACACCTCTGCCCGGGAAACCAGACAAAGGCTGCAGGAGGGAGCCTGCTGGGGGGCTTTTGGTTTCAGTTTGGGGCTGGGTGGTGGAAAGCAGGGAACCCCAAGGCAGGGGTCTGAGCTCCCTGCCCCCCCAGAAGGACCTGACTGAGGGGTCCTGGTTGGACCCACAAGCTCTGTTTCAGACTGTGTTCCTGTTGTCCAATAAACCTTCCATTTTACTGGCTGGCTGAGAGTCACGGTGATTCCCAGGAAGAGGGGTGCAGGCCCCGGACTCCCCCACACTCCGTGACAGGGGGACACGAGGTAAATGCTCCGCGGCATCAGAGCTGGGTAAGCCCAACTGGTGCGAAGGGCTTCGGAATCATGCTCGCTGGAAATACCCCCAATAAACGTTGAATTGTCTGCATCTTGGACTTCTGGTTTGTGGCTCTCTGTCTGCGTGAGAAGAACCAGGGAAGTGGGAGGGAGAAGGGAAAAGCCATGTAACATGTGTGATTTTATCGGCTTATACCATTTTGGAGCACAAGGGAGAAAAAGATTGTTTTTATGTTTGCTGAGAAGGGGGGTTAAGGCAGACACGTTTGTGGCTTGAATTTAATTAATTTATTTATTTGTTAGGACAGTGGCTTACAACTGTTTAGAGCACCATACGGCTGTAGCTATTTTATTAGCTGTGTTTTGCATAGTGCCATATTGAGCCTAAAGTGTATGGTTGATGTGGTTTTAAGTGTGCCATTGTAGAGTTCGTGGATTTACCCCGTCTGTACTAATCGGGTAATGTATTACTATGCGGTGTAAAGCTTGTTCTGCGCTAGCGTTGGTTTTTTTAGTGCTATTAAGTTTACAGAATTTAATATTTTTGTACCAGCTTTCATGCTTTTGAGTATCGTACGGGTTAATTTTTTTAATTTTTTTTTTTTATGAAACGGGAGAGATGTTTGTTGTAAGGAGTTGTACCAAGCCTGGAATAAAGGGGTGCTGTTGGTGCACATTTGGGCTGTGTGAGGGTTAAATTATTGTTTAATTAACTACAATATGTAGGATGGCTGCTATGGGTGCTACATATGCTTTAATGGGTGGTTGCTTTTTAAGCAAGTGTGGATAAGGCCTTTTTATAATTGGCGGGCTGTTTAAAGGGAGCACTGTTATGTTTTTTTGCAACTGTAACTGCGCACCTTAGTGGTTTTGGTGTGAAAGACGGGAAGGTGAGTGGACTGGGTCCACAGCGTTTATAAAAGAAATTTAAAATGTACAAATGGCCCCCTAGGGGTTGTTACCTTTATTATGCTGTTATGATTTTTGCTGGTTATATTGACCCAGGACTTGCAATGTGATTTTTGCAAAAGGTCCATACCGAGTATTGTTATGCATGGGTATTTTTGGGATTTTATTGTAGTTTGTAAAATTAAACCCTTGTATGCTTTAGTGTGTGTGTGCTGTTTCTGAACCACCGAAATGTATAAATATTTCCAAGAATAACAACATTTTTGCATCTAGCAGGTTTTTGGCAGGACTTTTTTGATGGGATTAAGCAGTGTGCAAATAAACTTTTATTGGGGTGCACGAATTTGCATGTTCCTTGGACTTTTGACTGGCAGGTATACACCTCCAGTCCGTGCCCGTAACAATTAAACACAAACTAATTAGGAAAACAATTGTATTTGTAAAATATGAACCCATCTGAGTTTGCTGGTTGTTTTATTTATTTATTTTTTAATATGGTACACTAGTCGGCTAAGACGGTTAATTATGGAATAGGGGCCTGTTTATTTGGAGTTTAGCGTATGATTTTTTTAATTTTTTTTTTTAATTTTAGAGCTATTACCTGGTTTTTGTCCTTTTATAGCTTAGAATTAGTGGCTTTTTGCTTGTATAATTTTGTATTTATTTAATGGCTTGGTTTACTTTGTATTATAAGGTAGTTTTGTTATTTGCGATTGTTTAAGCCACTGGAAGTAGTTATGCTATGTTGCCGTAGGGTGTTTTTTTATCATTTTTAATGAGGCATTTGGGATTAATTATGAACCTCATTTGCTGCTTAAACAGAATTTGATACGGCTGGATTTTTGCTTTTAGCCTGTCACAGCTGCGGATGGCAGCCAGGAGTAAAGGCAGCTTTTTAGGCTAGTTTTTATTGGTGTGGTTCATCCCTTTTTGCAGTGCCTTTTTAATGGTACCATTTATTTTTTTTACCTGTTTTGAGGATGGAGGTCGGTATGGGATATGAAATTTTTGTTTAATTTTGAAGGCATGCGTTATTATGGTAAAGATTATTTTGACGAATGCACCCCCCATTATTTGAGTTTATAACCTTGGGGCTCTGTACCTACAGACCACTTTTGAACTAAGCTTTTTAGCAGCGGCTCTGGCGCTGTTGTTTGAGGGAAAGCTTTTCCTCATTTTGAAAAGGAATTCACAATGACTAGTAGGGATGGAAATCTTTTTTTACTTTTTGGTAATTTATTCATGAAATTAATTTGAATTTTGTGCCATGGTTTAAGTTGTTGCTGGTGGATTATTGGCTGCCAATGTGGGGGCGAGCTTTATTCCTCGCACAACGAACAGAATTTTGTACCCATGTTTTTATATTTGCTCATTTAGCTACTTGCTCTAATGTTTTAGTGTTTCTTTTTTGTTTTGTTTTACACCTTTGTGCATAAATTGGTGGGCTACTGTCACGGAGTCCCTGGGCGATGCTCTGGAACTGCTCCCCGTGAAGCCAGGCAGGACTCTGGGGAAGTCTCCTTTCTGTGAGCAGCCTGTCTGCAGGACACACAGCTCACCCGGCTTCCACCTTCCTGGGTCTGACCTCGGAGCATTCAGCATCCTCTCTGCCCCTCCGTGCGCTTCCCCCAGTGAGTCCGCCCAGGCGGGCTCCTGGGGAAGCCAGAGGGTCCTGCCCCACAACTCCGCAGTCAGACGTGACTCTCAGCCAGCCAGTAAAACAGAAGGTTTATTAGACGACAGGAACATGGTCTAACACAGAGCTTGTAGGTGCAGAGAACAGGACCCCTCAGCTGGGTCCATTTTGGGGGGGCAGTGAGCCAGACAACCACGTCTGCCCTTCACTCCATGTCCCCAGCCTGCCCCAAACTGAAACTCCCTCCAGCCCCCCCTCCTCTGAGCTTTGTCCCTTTCCCGGGCCAGGAGGTCACTTGATTCCTTTGTTCTCCAATCCTTTAGCTCTCACCTTGCAGGGGGGAAGGGCCCAGGCCATCAGTTGCCAGGAAACAGGGTGTCGGCCATTCTCTGTGTCCAGACCCCTGCACACACCTGCCCTCTAGGGCTCTGCAAATACGTAAGAACTGCATAGGGGAAACTGAGGCACCCCCACACGATTCAGAGGAAACATTAAGAACAGTCCTGCTTCGTCACAGCTACATTAAGCAGATTTTGTTTTTTAAGCTTTTTTGGGGTACGTTTAGAATCGCTTGGGGCGCCATTTCCTGGCTGAGATGCATCATTGTTAGTGCTTTTTGTTTGGCTTTTAGTGATTATTGCAATATTAGGCTGTTGAGCATAACAAGACCCCCTGCAAGTTTATGGGGCCTTGCTGTGTTACGCTGGAGTTGTTAATTAGAAAGTAGTGAAGGCTGGTTTGAATTAGCTTTGTGCTGGGTTGTTTGGGGGAGTTTTTGCAGCATAATTTTTATTTTGCTTTTTCGGCTTTACTTTGCTTTTAGTTTGGGGGGTGTTTGCCTTTGCTTTAGGGTTGTTAATTTGCCCTTCTTCAGCCCTTCAAACGACCCTGGCAGTTTGGTCGGCGCCTCTCAAATTCTTGCTCCCCTTTGTTTATCCTGCCCACTTGGCGCCTCCTATCTCTTCTCCGTTAGCACACCGGACAGTCCTTTCCTCACCCGCAGAACAGGAAATAACTTCGAAAGCAAGACTTCTTGCAGAGCAAAGAGTTTTTACAGAGCTAAGCAAAGCGTACCAAAACAATTCCTTCTTACTACTACTAAAACGAGTTCTTTTTGCTAAATTAAAATACATTATGCTTGTTACTACTTACATTAATTATTATTTAAAACAATGTTCTCTGTTAGGCTGCTGGGCCTACATGCTGAGGAGGAGAGGGGAGAACTGAGGCCCCCTCCCCCCCAACTTTAAATGGTGCTCCAGAGCCCTGTACGGCAGCTCCTAGCAAGCAATGTATCTTCTCTGAAGGATCTGTCCTACTGGAGCTAAAAAAAGGCTGGAGTGACCCAGGCCCAGACAATAGCATTTAGGTTCCTACCTGCCTAACTCCCTTTTGAAAATAAAACCGGTTCCTACATAGACTAGATGTGCAACCCTGAGCACAGCAATGCCTCAATACCCTGTCCAAAACCTGGGCAAGAGAGACCTTGAAGAAAAATCATTGGCTTAATGATGTTGTCATCAAGTTCTTGGCAGGTATATACTCTCAGTTTCTGAATTGACCACCGAAAACAGTTGTGCATTGCTGTAATATTTACTCAGAACATGTCAGCCTACAGGACCTTAGTTTAAAATTTGCTTTAAAAATATTTCATTACTGTGTTGCTGAAGATTTTAAATCACATCTCTAAAAAAATTCTTGCATAGATTTTTAGATGCACAATCTGAATATTCATCTTTAGCCTTAAATGCTTGGATCTTCAGACATATTGTTTTTAAAATAAATCCTTCAAAAGACGACCCTTCTCTAAAATACACGTTTTAATTTTAAAAAACTTGCTTCCAAAGTCGTCCTGTCCTGTCCATCCTTGTAATCTTTCTCTCGTCACCTCCTGTGGAAGAGAGCCCTTAAAGGGACAACACCCCTTGTCTTCCAGATAAGGAATCTCATTTGTCCACCTTTCTTTACTGTTCTGACAATTTGGTGAACCTAGTTTTAAGAGAACCCTCCAGCAAAATCAGTACCTTAGTAAGATAGAAAATCCTTTGTTATGCCTAAAATCTTTGGAAACATATTTTTTGAAGTCGGTGAAATTTCATAAGCAGGCCTATTGGAGATCACACAAAGTAAATTAGTGTCCCTTTTTCTAAAAGCAGTGAACATTGTTATGAACACACTAAACCTCTGTGACTGATGAATTTAAAATAATGTCTTTGTTTCAGTGAGTTAAATATATAGTACTCTGGAATGATTCCTTTCTGAAGGCTTAAGAGTACATTTAAAATATAAAACCAGCTTAGAAATACTGATTAAGAAAATGTAAAACAGAGAAGAGCTGCATCATGTATCCCATAATATTTAACGCTGTATTCAGCAGGACAGCTGACTCGCCCTTACTACAAAGCTTTTGCAAATAAACCTCTGACAAACTTCAGGGTATATCAAAAAACCCGTGACTGACACTTCTTATTCCCAAGTTTAAAGTGCTTTTAATTAGGTACTTTCTGCATGTCCAGTCCTCACCATCTGGCATGCTGTGGGAAACACGCTCCATTTTCTCTAGAAAAAAATGGCAGAGGAGTGGTTTTTTCAAACATCGTTTGCTTCATTTGGGTTCAGGGATTTGGCTGGAAGGGGTGAGCGGGGTGGGGAGAGAAGAGAGGAGGGGGAAAGAGGGAGGGGCGAGGCCTGGGGCAGAGCAGGGGTGGAGCATGGGCAGGGCCACAGGCAGAAAAGTTGGGCTGGGGAGCTTCATCCACTCATAGGTGCCGACTTCCCCTCTGCCCGGTGGGTGCTCGACAGCCCCCCACAGCTCCTAGCTCCGCCCCTGCACGGCCCTCACCCCAGCCCCATTCCACCCCCTTCCTCCAAGTCCCCATCCCTGCCCTGCCTCTTCTCTGCCTCCTCCCCTGAGCATGCCGCATCCCCGCTCCTCCCCCTCCCTCCCGGAAAGTCCTAAGTGCCGCCAAACAGCTGTTAGTTGGCGGGGGGGAGGGGTGGGAAGCGCTGGGGGCAGTGGGGATGCGGCATGCGAGGGGGGCAGCTTGGCTTCCAATGGCTGCAGAGCACCCGCTAATTTTTCCCCCTGGGTGCTCCAGCCCCGGAGCACCCACAGGGTCGGCACCGATGCATCCACTGCCCATGGCTGCAGACATCACTCTGAAATCTAGACTGTCTGAGCCAGTGTGAAGTGATGGAAACTCCTATGAGCCTGGCTGAGAGCTTCTTTTGTTCCAGATATCACCCGGTTCCATTCACACTGGGATTCACAGTCTGTTACGGTCCAGTGTTTAAGTTTTCAACCATTTTTGGCTTTTTTACACATGACTTTCCAGATTACATCTGTGTGACAGCCTGGGGTTTCCAGTTACTAGTGTAGACTCAGCAACATTGAGATCCACCCAGCTGATCTTACCTGATACCTGGTCACCACTTTTAAAGAGGCTGGTCTCCAAGATAGCTGGGTCCGGGGTATTTCAGAGCTTTGACTAAAAGCACCAACTTCAACTGGTTAGAATTCATGAAGTTATATCACTCGTTACAGGTATTCAGGCAACTGCTGGTTATCTAGTAAAAGGTTCACAAATCACAAAAGCTTAATAAGTTTTTGCAGAAATGAATATTCTTTGAAAACTTATTGGAATGAATAACATTCAAAGCAAAGAGGATTCAAACACATACGCTGCCAGAAAGCATTTCATCCGGAGTATTCTGAATAGTTTACAAATCATGAATACACTTGCAGAAGTCAGGAGTGATTCACCCGCCAAAAATGTGACAAGCTCATCATTCATTTGACACATAATATCTGACCAGCTGTAGTTATCACCAGGGAATGACCTAAAGGCCAGAAAAACCTGAACACCGTGAATTCATGGTTATCACATCTCTTGGGAAGGGGGCATCCTCTGCAATATGATGCTAAAGATACTAAATATATTGAGAAGCTTTCAAATTAGCATGAGATGATTAACCAAGTTCAATCAAAGCTCTCAAGAATCACCTTCTGGGTGATTCCATCTCTCCTGGAAATTATTAGCTGGATCTTGTACAGACAGAGAGAGAGAGAGAGAGATCTGCCAGTCAAATCCTTTTTCTTCCTGTAATCCAGGAGCATTTTCAGTGACAGATCTTCAGTTATACACATTCTTTAGTCAATCATTACAACCAAGTGAAGGACAAGCAGCCAACAATACCTCTGTGCCTGGAGAATGAACGTTTGCTCCTCCTGCAGCTTCTGGAGCGCCTTCCAGCTGCTGTGCCCTCCGGCCAGGCTACTGGAGCTCTCACAGGACTGATGCCAATTTATAGGGATGCTTCTGTTATGTCACTGATAGAAACTAAGTGCTTATGGAAAGGTTTCAGAGTAGCAGCCGTGTTAGTCTGTATTTGCAAAAAGAACAGGAGGACTTGTGGCAACTTAGAGACTAACAAATTTATTTGAGCAAAAGCTTTCTTGAGCTATAGCTCACATGCATCCAATGAAGTGAGCTGTAGCTCACGAAAGCTTATGCTCAAATAAATTTGTTAGTCTCTAAGGTGCCACAAGTCCTCCTTTTCTTTTTGCTTATGGAAAGACAGAGATAGAATCAATTATTTCAGTTTCATTATTGGTCTGTGTAATTTGTGTGGGGTGGTGGGCTGGAGTTGGAACCTGATTAGCAAGCGACCTCTGTCTGGAAAACAATTCCAGATGTGCTTTATAGGAACTCTGGGTAACCTGACAGCTCTCAATCTGCCACAGCATCGGAAACAGAGCAGTGCGTGAACCGGAGGACTGAAGTGCTGGTACCTCTCTCCCCTCAGGGCTGCAGTCAGGTTGATCAGCTCTTTCCCCAAGGCTGCTATCAGATCCCCCCCCACTCTTCTGTTCTGCAGACGAAATAACCCCAGTTCCCTCAGCCTCTCCGCATAAGTCATGTGCCCCAGCCCCCCAGTCATTTTCATTGTCCTCCGCTGGACTCTCTCCAGTTTGTCCACATCCCTTCTGTAGTGGGGGGAAACAAAACTGGATGCAATACTCCAGCTGTGGCCTCACCAGTGCCGAATAGAGGGGAATAATCACTTCCCTCGATCTGCTGGCAATGCTCCTACTAATGCAGCCCAGTATGCCGTTGGCCTTCTTGGCAACAAGGGCACGCTGCTGACTCCTATCCAGCTTCTCGTCCACTGTAATCCCCAGGTCTTTTTCTGCAGAACTGCTGCTTAGCCATTCGGTCCCTAGTCTGTAGCAGTGCATGGGATTCTTCCATCCTAAGTGCAGGACTCTGTACTTGTCCTTGTTGAACCTCATTGGATTTTTTTTGGCCCAATCCTCCAATTTGTTTAGGTCACTCTGGACCCTATCCCTACCCTCCAGCATATCTACCTCTCCTCCCAGCTTAGTGTCATCTGTGAACTTGCTGAGGGTGCAATTCATCCCATCATCCAGATCATTAATAAAGATGTTGAACAAAACCAGCCCCAGGACCGACCCCTGGGGCACTCTGCTTGATACCGGCTGCCAACTAGACATCGAACTATTGGTCACTACCCATTGAGCCTGACAATCTAGCCAGCTTTCTATCCACCTTATAGGACATTCATCCTGTGACGGTGCCCCCCATAAGGCTTTATGGAAATATACTTATGAATGTATATATGACATAACTAGAATGTGTTTTATGCTACATATGCCGTGTAACATAGCTCTGTAAAGGTTATGATCTACTGAATTTATTGATCCTATTTGTGTGCATGTATCATTTTTGTACTTGAGTTATGAATATTGGCTGCATACTTGTTTAATTCTGAGTATGTTTTAGTGAAGCAGTTGGTCAGCTTCCCGAGAAAAGACTATTCTCAGTAAGTTCCCAATCAAGAAGCCCTTTTTAAGCTAACAATGAACTTGGAGACAGCAATCCACATCTGGGCTTTCCCAGGAAGGTGGCTTGGCTGGTAAGGAACTCAGTCATACATGGACATGTGACTTGCCCAGGTGACTCCAAAACTCCATTTTGTAGCTGGACTTTGCATAGGAGAGAAGAGGGGGTCTCCACCAACAAAAGAAAGTCTATTTAAACCCTGGGGAGACCCCTCCATTTTGTCTTCAGCTGGCTAAAGAGAGAGCTTCTCCACCCCCAAGGATACCTGAAAGAAACTGGAACAAAGGACAGTAACTACAGGGGGTGTGAGTGATTGCTGAACCCAGACTAGAAGGACACTAGTCTGTAAAAGAGAGCTTATTGGAACTGGTGAGGTTTTATCTCTATTCAGTTTGATTAGACATAGACTTGCGTGTTCTATTTTATTTTGTTTGGTAATTCACTTTGTTCTGTCTGTTACTACTTGGAACCACTTAAATCCTACTTTCTGTATTTAATAAAATCACTTTTTACTTATTAATTAACCCAGAGTATGTAGGTTTCAGAGTAGCAGCCGTGTTAGTCTGTATTCACAAAAAGAAAAGGAGTGCTTGTGGCACCTTAGAGACTAACCAATTTATTTGAGCATAAGCTTTCGTGAGCCATAGCTCACTTCATTTAATACCGGGGTGGGGGGAGCAAACAGCTGTGCATATCTCTCTATCAGTATAATAGAGGGTGAACAATCTATGAGTTTACCCTGTATAAGCTTTATACAGGGTAAAACGGATTTATTTAAGGTTTGGACCCCACTGGGAGTTGGGCATTTGAGTGTTAAAGGCAGGAACACTTCTGTAAGCTGCTTTCAGTTAAGCCTACAGCTGTTAGGGGACGTGGTTCAGACCTGGGTCTGGGTTTGCAGCAGGCTAGCGGGTCTGGCTCAAACCAGGCAGGCACTGAAGTACTAAGCTGACTGGGCAGGAAAGCAGGGGCAGAAGTAGTCTTGGCACATCGGGTGGCCGTCCCAAGGGGGTCTCTATGATCCAACCCGTCACACATCCAATCCATACTTCTTTAACTTTCTGGCAAGAATACTGTGGGAGACCGTATCAAAAGCTTTGCTAAAGTCAAGATATCACATCCACCCCATATCCACAGAGACAGTTATTTCATGACAGAAGGCAATAAGGTTGGTCAGGCATGACTTGCCCTTGGTGAATCCATGTTGACTGTTCCTGATCACCTTCCTCTCCTCCAAGTGCTTCAAAATGGATTCCTTGAGGACCTGCTGCACGATTTTGCCAGGGACTGAAGTGAGACTCAACAGTCTGTAGTTCCCTGGGTTCTCTTTCTTCCCTTTTTTAAATACGGGCACTATATTTGCCTTTTTCCAATCGTCCTGCACCTCCCCTGATCACCACGAATTTTCAGAGATAATGGCTCTGCAGGCACATCAGCCAACTCCCTCAGCACCCTCGGGTGCATTAGATCTGGACCCATGGACTTGTGCACATCCAGCTTTTCTAAATAGTCCTTAACCTGTTCTTTCCCCACTGAGAGCTGCTCACCTCCTCCCCATACTGTGTTGCCCAGTGCAGCAGTCTGGGAGCTGCCCTTGTCTGTGAAGACCGAAGGAAAGAAAGTACTTTAAGTACTTTAAGTACTTCAGCTTTTTCCACATCATCTGTCACTAGGTTGCCTCCCCCATTCAGTAAGGGGCCCACACTTTCCCTGACCTTCTTCTTGTTGCTAACATACCTGTAGAAACCCTTCTTCTTACCCTTCCCATCCCTTGCTAGCTGCAACTCCAGTTGTGCCTTGGCCTTCCTGATTACACCCGGCATGCTGGAGCAATATTTTTATACTCCTCCCTAGACATCTGTCCAAGTTTCCACTTCTTGTAAGCTTCCTTTTTGCATCTAAGCTCACCGAAGATTTCACTGTAAAGCCAGGCTGGTCGCCTGCCATATTTGTTATTCTTTCTGCACATCAGGATGGTTTGTTTCTGTGCCCTCAATAAGGCTTCTTTAAAATACAGCCAGCTCTCCTGGACTCTTTCCCGCCTCATATTAGCCTCCCAGGGGATCCTGCCCATCAGTTAATAAAGGAATCTAAGTCTGCTTTTCTGAAGTCCAGGGTCCGTATTTTGCTACTCTCCTTTCTTCCTTTTGTCAGGATCCTGAACTCAACCATCTCATGGCCACTGCTGCCTAGGTTACTACCAACTTCTGCTTCCCCTACCACTTCTTCCCTGTTTGTAAGCAGCAGGTCAAGAGGAGCACAGCCCCTAGTCAGTTCCAAGTTAGTACAATTATCCTAGGAGCCTGCAAAGTACCTGAGGAGTTTAAATCTTTCCCTCCAGTGAGCATCACTTTGCATTTATCAACAGGGAATTTTACTCGTTGCGTGTTCCTAGAACTTCTTTAGAATCATAGATTACCAGGGTTGGAAGGGACCTCAGGAGGTCATCTAGTCCAACCCCCTGCTCAAAGCAGGACCAATCCCACAGTTTTTGCCCCAGATCCCTAAATGGTCCCCTCAAGGATTGAACTCACAACCCTGGGTTTAGCAGGCCAATGCTCAAACCACTGAGATATCCCTCCCTTGAGAGAAACCTTGAGGTTTCTCTCAAGTTCCTTACAGCCCCCTTCTGATCCTGATTATTCTAAATACCTTGTTGTCAGCTGCAGATTTTGCTCCCACTCTGCTCACCTCCACCCCCCCCCCCAGGCAGATCGTTAATAAATATCTTAAACAACACAGGACCTAGCATGGAACCTTCTGCCATGATGGAAGTCGGCCTTTGGTCCAGCATGGACTGGGAGTGTGGACTCTGCGCACTAGCCCCTCTGAAGGCTGCACTGTGGTGTTTACACAGCGATCGTTACCCGCGCTCGCTGGATTCAAGCTACCTTGGGGAGGGGAGCCCATGCACAGCATTTGCTGTGTGCACAGACCCTCAGACTTCCAAAGGGCCTTTGACAAAGTCCTGCACAATAGGCTACCAAAGAAGCAAAGCCGTCATGGGGTGAGAGACAAAGGGTTGTAGTGGATCCAACACTGGCGAGGAGAAAGAAAGCAAGAGCAGGCTCCGATGGCTCTCCTCTGTCCAGGGAACATGTCAAAGAATTCCGAGACGAGTGAGACATGACATTTGTTGGCAGAATCCATGCTGGTTAGACCCTGTAGGATCATGACCTTCCTGATGTTCTTTTTTTAATGAGTGATTCAAACAATTTACCAGGTGGAGCTGTAGGACGTATGGGTCTATAGCGTGTGCACAATTGACTCTCTTTGGTACGTCAGCTTGGCTCCACCTATGTTGTAGTTCCAAACTTTAGCCTGAAGAACTGTGGGAATATTGCTTCCCGAAAGGGGCAGACACTCGGTGAGATCAATCCCAAGATGGTGAGAACACCTGGGGGGTGGGGGTGGGGGTAGGGGTTGGCGCTGGGGTTGGAAGGAGGGAGGAAACAGAACCACGTGAGCTTCAGAGGCAAACAGAAAACCACCATGAGTGCTAGGAAATGTAGATGCCGTGTGATTTATAGGGGGCTTCATCTCACGACCCACTTAGTCAAAAATCCCAAATATGGACCATTAACCCTGCCTGGCACCCCCAGGGGCACAGTAATTTTCAATTTGATTCAGCAGGTACATTTCAGAGCACTTAGAAAATTCTCTGTTAAACAGTAAGTGAGTCTCAGCCGTGGCTGCCGCTGTAATTAAACAAGTCTTCATACACCCCTGAGAAACTGCCCACAGCGGTGACAGGCACCAGCTTTCTGGTGCGACAGACCCAGAGCCCAGGGTTCACGGATTTGCAGCGATGGGTTCCCGAGCTGCGGTGGAGCAAAGGACGGCGCACACGTCCCTGTTTTGACACCGGACCCCCCTGCCACAGATGACATCACGAGAAAGGGAGACTTTTCCCCTGGCTCCCCTGTACAATCTGCTTGTAGAGGTCCATGTTTCTACGGCTGGTCCATACCTGTGTCTGCACAGCCTCTTCTCCCCACGGGCCCAGGGATCCCGTATCTCCTGTCTGCTCCAAGCAGGAGGGCAACTGGCGTGTGGGGCCGGCAGGGTCGGCTGGGGAGCTGCACACCCAGGGTCTCCCCAGGCTGGACAAGCAGGAAAAGGCCTTTCAGAAATTCACAGGGCTTTAGAGGAGTTGGGGGGCTTCCGGTCTACGGGGACTCCTGGGCAGTGGAGTTCACATGATTATATCAGAAAGGGGATTATAACTCAGTAAAAAACCCACTGAACAAACCCAGCTACGTTCAGTTACAGGAAATAATGCACCATTTATAAAAGCATTTTCTTTTAAAAACCAATAGTCTTGGCTTACATTGTACCTAAACATTCATTTACATGCGATCGCTGTCGGGCATCGTGGGACAGCTGCTGGAGGACTCTGAGATGGGCGGCGGGTATCAAAGGCAGGGGAAAGCTGAGCCTCCCCAAATGGACTGTGTGGCCCCCCCCCACTCCCCGTCCAGGCTCCCTCCTGCTTCCCACCCCCCTCTGCTGCAGGTCTTTCCTTCCCCTGTGTCCGGGGCTCTGGGCTGGTGGTGCTGGAACGGTGTGGGGGGCAGTGGGGGCAGAGACCTCCCACTTTTCACAGACCCCGCTCCTGTCCCCTCCTCCTCCCCTGAGGCCCTACCCCCGGCCAGGCCGGCATGGAGACCGGCCAGGGAGCCTGGGCAGCTGTGGGGAGCCGCAACGGACCCTCCATCTGCCCGGGGTGTGGGGTTGGGGGGGCTGAGAGTGGCCCATGTCCCAGCCCACCAGGCTCCCCGCCCAGCCCAGGGCAAGTAGAGGGTCTGCGACTCCATGTTGGCTCCCTATATCTGCCCCAACCTGGCTCCATGGGTGGGGGGCCTCGGAGCTGCAGCCCGTCAATGTAAGAGCTGGGCAGTCAGCTGTGAGAGGCCATGGAGTCACAGACCCTCTACCTGCCCTGGTCAGGAAATGGGGGTTCTGCCGCAGCTCCCCACAGCTGCCCATCCAGCTCTTACCATGGCTGGGCTGCGGCTCCGAGGCCCCCCCCGCTGGAGCCAGGACGGGGAGAGTTGCACGGGCAGCTGTGAGGAGCCTGGGTCCCTGCACCTGCCCTGGGTGGGGGGCCTGGGACATGGGCAGGGGGCTGCTTTTGCCTCTATCTCAGGTAGGGGGGCGGGGACCCCCAGCCCCACTTTTGGGAGGGATCAGGCACTCTTGCCCTGGGCTGGGGCTGATGGGGCTGGCCTGCAGACAGGGAGTCCAGGCAGTTGGAGCTGGGGCTTGCGCTGCCCACCCCCCTGGCGCTTGTGGGGGGGGGGGGGGGCTGGGACCATGCTGCCTGCCCACCTGCCCGCTGCACTGGGGCTGGGGGCTGCATTCAGCTGCCTGCCCACCCGGCACTCTGGGCTGGGGGGGGCTGTGTTGCCCCCCCCCCCGCCACCTGCCACTCCTGGGGCCACGGCTATGGGTGGCTCTGCCTGCGCGGCGCTCCAGGGCTGGAGGTGCTCGGGCAGCCAGGGGCTGACGGTGGGGGGGGAGGGGGGGTCTCTGGGCTCCCGTGAAGGAAGGGAGGCAGGAGGGGAGGGCCCTGGGCAGAAGGAGCAGGCCAGCTGGGAGTGGGGCACAGTCTCCCCGAGCCCGCGGTTCATCCTCCGCCCATGGGTCAGAATGACAAGTAACTCAGTGTCTACACTCACGCTGCGTCGACCTCTGTCAATTGACCCTGGCTCAACACTGCTTGAGGCGGTGGTGTGACTGCGTTGCTGTAACGGGGGGCTGACTTTGGTGGGACACAAATTTAAGTGTGGACACATGCACACCTAGGTGGATGCAAGGTGGCTACATTGACCTAACTTTGTAGTGCAGACTAGAGTGACCAGACAGCAAGAGTGAAAAATCAGGATGGGAGTGGGAGGTAATAGGTGCGTATATAAGACAAAGCCCCAAATATCAGGACCGTCCCTAAAAATTCGGGACATCTGGTCACCCTAGTGCAGTCAGATGCCGCCCCATGTGTGTGGAATGGGGCCGAGGGAGGTGCACAGCAAACGCTTTGGGAGACACTTTCTGTTTCTTGGAAATCATAAACACACAAATGAGCCCTGTTCCGAGATTACAGTGGCGCAGCCGGCTTTACCTCCTCCCCGGCCACCAAAGCAGCTAAACAGTAACTAAGGGAAAATGCTGCACAGAAATAATTGCTGTCAAAGGGTACGAGTCGAAGTGATGCTGAATGATGTTCAAGAAGAAAATCTGGCCAGAATCAGTGACAGCACCGAATGGGGGCAATTAGTAGAAAGAGGGGGTAGAAATGGCTCCCTGGTTGTGGAGGGGAGTGGAACGACCAGCGGTGATAGAGATGGGAGGGAATGAGGATGGGAATTGGGAGAAAAGCCCTTTAACAGTGGAATATGAAGCACTACAAACGCAATTTTCCCTCTCTTGGTATTGACACCTCCTCATCAATTATTGGGAGTGGACCACATCCACCCTGATTGAATTGACCCTGTCAACATTGGTTCTCCACTTGTAAGGTAACTCTCTTCTCTTCATGTGCCAGTATACTTATGCTTGTATCTGTAATTTTCACTCCATGCATCTGAAGAAGTGGGTTTTGACCTACAAAAGGTTATGCTTAAATAAATCAGTTCATTTTTAAGGTGCTACTGGACTCGTTGTTTTTGTGGATTCAGATTAACATGACTACTTCTCCAATACTTGTCAGTAGCAGTTACTGACACTGGGTGATGTTCTTTTTTTCTATCCTGTTACAATTTGCTACTTCTAACCTTTATTAACTTATGGGCCAAGGAGAGCAAATAATTACAAAGGAACCTCACCAGTTATGTTACTAGAGACCACCTCTCTCCATGCTGATGGTAGGCCAGGAAAAAGCATTGCTGGGGAGGGGGCAGATGCAGGGGTCAGAGAAGATCATGGTGGATGGTTTATTGTGCACTGAAGTTGTAAGCTCTGTGAGGCAGGCACCATGCCTTACTGTATCTGCATAGGACTGCACAGTGGGCCCCCGCTCTGAGTTGGGGCCCCTGGACATTACAGGAATACAGGTGTAAGCAGGGTTTGAATGAACTCTCCACTGACAGCTAGCTGGGGAGCGGGAGAGACTTCAGGAGCAAACTGTATTTACATGAACACACCTACTCTGCCTAGGTATCCACCAGACAGAGCAGTGTTGTTCAAAGTGATCAACTTTGGCTGGTGCTGGGTTACAAAACACTGTAGTACTGAATGCGGGTAGTGAAATATTATCAACGTTGTTGTCCTTATTGTATGAGTAAAGGAGAGCAAAATTGTGCAGGTCCGGATGGAGGGGGGGCACCCTCAGCTGACAAGAACTTGCTAAGCCAGGGGCTCAAATGCCAGAGCGATGTGACAGTAAGGGAAGATAGAGAGAGGTATTCCTGTCTGGCAATGTCAATGCTCCCTAAGGATACTTGGTCTGGTTTAACCTGGTTCTCTGTATTGTTCAAAGATAGAGCTTTTGTCATTTTACAGTACTCAAAAGAGCTGATAATCACTTGTGGTGGGATAGCATTTCTGACCAGTTTGCCTCAGGTTTCTATGCTAAAAGTTGGATAGACCCTCAGGAGACTGGCCTGCAGAGATCACAGTAGAGAGGCAAGTGGCCAGAAAAGCAGTGAGGGGATGGAACAGTGGCTAGTGGGGTAGCCAGCCAGAACAAGTGCTCAGATGGCAGAGCGAGCAGGATGCCTTCCTCCACATGCAGGAGGTGAACTCAGACAGAGGCACTTCTGAACCCTGGGTCCTCACTGATCAAGGACAACCACTGTGAGTGGGGTATGGTGAGGGAGAGAGAAGGGCACGGAAGAGGAAATCAAGAAGATGAGGCAGAAGACTCTTCCCCACGTGCTCTGGGGTGGGCGTCCTGCTCCCAGTGCTATGATTATGAATCCCCCTTGTGGCACTTTCCTTAATTTATGTCAGGTAACTTCCCTCCTTTCATTAAATGTTTCTTTCCTACACTCAGATTCCATGCATGTGAGTGGGGAAGTATTGCCTCTCAGAGGCTCCTGGGGTGGTGTGTAATTTTTCCACTGTGGGGGGGCTCGAGCCGGTTCTGTGTTGTATTGTTGAAAAGGGAACCCCTAGATATTGAACCTGGCCCTGGCTGCCGCCAACTCCACCTGGCAGAAGGGATAGACAAATAATTAATAAATGGTAGCGATGAAGGTTTGGGAGCTGCAGGAGGGGAGAGGGTGCCAGGCTCACAATCCCACTCTCTTTGTTGACCAGTTCTTTTCCCCGTTACCCCGAATGGCCAGGTTCACAGACTGACTCTTGAGCTGAAGAAGTACGTCATTTCTGTGCTGCTTCAGCGAGTGATCAGCCCACCGACACAGGGCAGAGCGCAGGGTTAAATGCGAGTGCACCCCCACATTCAGATGCTCAGCTTTAATACACTGTTACAAAGCGATTCATTATCTATTGCATGAACACTTTTCTGCCTAACACTGAGATTAATTGGCTAACTCAGTTGTTCACCTGATTGGACGGCTGACCAAGTCGTTTATCTGATCCGGTTGCTGGCTCAGCTTTTCAGCTGGCTGGTCTCTTTCCTTGCCAGACAAGCAGGCATCTTGTCACATGACCCAGCCCCTAAAATATACGTTCTGCACATTACATATCCTACACTCTTGCTCTCCCCCTTCGGCTTCTCTTCTCAGCCCACCTCCCCCAAGCTTCCTCTTCTTGTTTTTGAATAAAGACTGGGAGTGGATGTGTCATTACACAAAGTAAAACTATTTTCCCTTGTTTATTTCCCCTCCTACTATTTTTGTAAAGTGCTGGAAATGGCCCACCTTGATTATCACTACAAAAGGTTCCCCCTCCCCTGCCCCCGCTCTCCTGCTGGTAATAGCTCACCTTAAGTGATCACTCTGGTTACAGTCTGTATGGTAACACCCATTGTTTCATGTTCTCTGTGCATATAAATCTACTCACTGTATTTTCCACTGAATGCATCCGATGAAGTGAGCTGTAGCTCATGAAAGCTTATGCTCTAATAAATGTGTTAGTCTCTAAGGTGCCACAAGTCCTCCTTTTGTTTTTCTAGCTTTCCCTTTTCGTTTTCTCATCTCTTTGTCTTCTCTTTCTCCTCAGTCTGCCCTGGGCTCACTCCCCACCTCTCCGTCCTGTTTCACCTCACCCCAGCCCCTCCCTTATCCTCACCCCCTTTCACGCCTGCAGAACGCCTGACCCTGAGGAGGAGGAGAAAGAAAAGGAATAGGGCGGACACGTTACGCAAGATCCCGCAAGCCAAGGCTGCCTCCGACTGCAACCCAAGGGCCCGGAGGGCCAGCGTGGATGGGCAGACAGCACGGAGACGGACAGAACGGACAAGAGAAAGGTCCGGGAGTCCCAGCAAGAAAAGACACAGGAGACGCACTAAGTCTGGAGCATAACGGGTCTTCTCAGGCAGCAAAACAAATGCTGCAGCTCCCCCCATCCCTTGCCGTCCCTGGAGAACTCCCTGGTAGCAGCTCCCTACACCCCCCAACTCTCCGCTGAGCACAGGCCCTGCAGCAGCCACTGTGCGTTACAGCTGGGCTGAGACAGAGAACAAATATTTGACTTCTGGTGCAACCACAACCAAAGCAGCGAGTGCAACTGGCCCCCCTGCATAGCGCGAGAGGATGAAAACTAAACCCACATGAAAACACAATCCACTCTCCTATTTACCATCTTCCCTGGGCTCAGCGAGCCCATGCCCCAAGGAGCAGAGCAAACCATCGGCATGAAAAGCTGCTCAGAATGCTCGAGCAGCCCTTGAAACACACTAGGCCAGTCAGTGGGAGGAAGAAATTAACAACAGCCACAAGCGGGACTGCTACGGACCCCTGCACAGAACTATCGCGCGGGCAGACACCTCGCCACAAAGACGTGCAGAACTAAGGCCTTTCCTGCCCAAGCCCAGACTCAGCGACCCTAAACTAAAGGTGGAATCAGGGGGGCACCAAGCACCGTCAAAACCCAGAAAGGAGCCTGTGACCCCAGTGGGAGAGAGCCGAGATCGGAGTCGAAAGTGTTCCTCTCTCAGTGTCCCAAATACAAGCGCAAAGCAGTATTCCACCACCTTATCAGGAGCTATAACAGAATCTCCCTAGGGAATCATGTGGCTCACACTATGGAAAATGACAGGATGACGCTACAGAGCAACCAGCCACTGGGGCAGGAATGAAGAGAAATGGACCCAGGGATCAAACTCCAAACACACTTGTCACCCTGTCCTGAGCACAGTGCCCCAGTCACAGTCTCCCCAGTGCTGTATGCACAGCGAACACCTCCCCACCCCGACGTGGTGTCCCCTGCGGCTGCATCCTGGGTCGGTCACACCCACCCCCGACAGACACCTGCAAGGCCTGGCTTTAAACCACTTTGGCAGCATGCAGAGAGTTTGCCGTGCCAATGGCATCTGGCTGACCTGAAATGGCTGCTTATGGACGTCTGGAGAGTGATGGACCCCGTGTGTCTCAATGCTCCGGTGAGCGAGAGCCAGAGGGGCAGGAACTAGCCGTGTATCTAAAACGCTTTCCTGCATCAGAGAGCAGCGTCCTCATTACTGCCTTCCTCATGCTTCATATTCCACTGTTAAAGGGCTTTCCTGCCATTCCCCATCCCCTCTGTATCGCTAGCTGGTCGTTCCACCCCCTCCACCACCGGGAGCCATTTCTACCCCCTCTTTCTACTAATTCCCCCCATTCGATGCTGTCACTGATTCTGGCCAGATTTTCCTCTTGAACATCATCCAGCATCACTTGGACTCGTGCCCTTTGAGAGCAATTATTTCTTGCAGTGTTTTCCCTTCGTTACTGTTTAGCTGCTTTGGTGGCAGGGGAGGAGGTAAAGCCGGCTGAGCCACTGTATTCTTGGAACAGGCTTGTTTGTGTGTTTCTGTGATTTCCGAGAAACAGAAAGTGTCTCCCAAGCATTTGCTGGGCGCCTCCCTCGGCCCCATTCCACACACATGGGGCGGCAGCTGACTGGTCTGACTCTGCACTACAAAGTCAGGTTGACTCGGTGTGCATGTGTCCACACTTAAATTTGTGTCCCGCCAAAGTCAGCCCCCCGTTACAGCAACGCAGTCACACCACCGCCTGGAGCAGTGTTGAGCCAGGGTCAATTGACAGAGGCCGACGCAGCGTGAGTGTAGACACTGAGTTAGCTGTCGTCCTGACCCATGGGCGGTGGATAAACCGCGGGCTTGGGGAGGCTACGCCCCACTCTTGGCTGTCCTGCTCCTTCTGCCCAGGGCCCTCCCCTCCTGCCTCCCTTCCTTCGTGGGAGCCCAGAGACCCCCCCTCTGCCAGCCCCGGGCTGCCCGAGCACCTCCAGCCCTGGCGTACGGGTGCTGCACCCTCCTCACCCCCCGCCATGGAGCGCTGCGCAGGCAGAGCGGTCCCCAGCCTGAGCGGGCAGCACGGCCCCAGCCCCCCAAGCGCCAGGGGGGTGGGCAGCACAAGCCCTGGCTCCAGCCGCCTGGACTCCCTGTCTGCAGGCCAGCCCCCGTCAGCCCCAGCCCAGGGCAAGGGCACCTGAGCCCTCCCAAAAGTGGGGCTGAGGGTCCCCGCCCCCCTGCCTGAGATGGAGGCAAAACAGTCCCCTGCCCGTGTCCCACAGCTGGCTGTGCAGATCTCCCCAACCCGGCTCCAGCGGGGGGGCCTCAGAGCCGCAGCCTGGCCATGGTAAGAGCTGGATGGGCAGCTGTGGGGAGCCGCGGCAGACCCTCCACGGCCCCACAGGTTCCCCGCCCAGGGCAGGGAGAGGGTCCACGACTCCATGGCCCCTCACAGCTGACTGCCCAGCTCTTACATTGGCCAGGCTGCAGCTCCGAGCCCGGCCCACCCCGGCTGGAACCGGGTCTGGACAGCTGTGGGGAGCCAACGTGGAGTCGCAGACCCTCTACTTGCCCTGGGCTGGAGGGGGATTCTGTGGGGGCTGGGACACGGGCCACTCTCTGACCCCCACCCCCACACCCTGGGCAGGTGAACGGTCCGCCACAGCTCCCCACAGCTGCCCAGGCTCCCTGGCCGGTCTCCATGCTGGCCTGGCCAGGGGTAGGGCCTCGGGGGAAGAGGAGGGGAAAGGAGCGGGGTCTGTCCTGGTGAAAAGTGGGAGGTTTCTGCCCCCCCATCGTTCTGGCACCACTAGCCCAGAGCCCCGGACACAGCGGAAGGACAGATCTGCAGCAGAGGGTGGTGGGAAGCAGGAGGGAGCCTGGGGGGGGAGTGTGAGGGGCCCACACAGGCTGTTTGGGGAAGCTCAGCTTTCCCCTGCCTTTGATGCCCGCTGCCCATGCTCAGCGTCCTCCAGCAGCTGTCCTACGATGCCCGACAGTGATCACACGTAAATGAAAGGTTAGGTACAATGTAAGCCAAGACTATTGGTTTTTAAAAGAAAATGCTTTTATAAATGGTGCATTATTTCCTGTAACTGAACGTAGCTGGGTTTGTTCAGTGGGTTTTTTACTGAGTTCTAATCCCCTTTCTGATATAATCATGTGAACTCCACTGCCCAGGAGTCCCCGGAGACCGGAAGCCCCCCATCTCCTCTAAAGCCCTGTGAATTTCTGAAAGGCCTTTTCCTGCTTGTCCAGCCTGGGGAGACCCTGGGTGTGCAGCTCCCCAGCCGACCCTGCCGGCCCCACACGCCAGTTGCCCTCCTGCTTGGAGCAGACAGGAGATATGGGATCCCTGGGCCCGTGGAGAGAAGAGGCGGTGCAGACACAGGTATGGACCAGCCGTAGAAACGTGAACCTCTACGAGCAGATTGTACAGGGGAGCCAGGGGAAAAGTCTCCCTTTCTCGTGATGTCATCTGTGGCAGGGGGGTCCGGTGCCAAAACAGGGACGTGTGCGCCGTCCTTTGCTCCACCGCAGCTCGGGAACCCATCGCTGCCAATCCGTGAACCCTGGGCTCTGGGTCTGTCGCACCAGAAAGCTGGTTCCTGTCACCACTGTGGGCAGTTTCTCAGGGGTGTATGAAGACTTGTTTAATTACAGCGGCAGCCACGGCTGAGACTCACTTACTGTTTAACAGAGAATTTTCTAAGTGCTCTGAAATGTACCTGCTGAATCAGATTGAAAATTGCTGTGCCCCTGGGGGTGCCAGGCAGGGTTAATGGTCCATATTTGGGATTTTTGACTAAGTGGGTCGTGAGATGAAGCCCCCTATAAATCACACGGTATCTACATTTCCTAGCACTCATGGTGGTTTTCTGTTTGCCTCTGAAGCTCAAATGGTTCTGTTTCCTCCCTCCCTCCAACCCCAACCCCAACCCCTACCCCCACCCCCACCCCCCAGGTGTTCTCACCATCTTGGGATTGATCTCACCGAGTGTCTGCCCCTTTCGGGAAGCAATATTCCCACAGTTCTTCAGGCTAAAGTTTGGAACTACAACATAGGTGGAGCCAAGCTGACGTACTAAAGAGAGTCAACTGCGCGTACGCTATAGACCCATACGTCCTGCAGCTCCACCTGGCAAACTGGTTGAATCACTCATTAAAAAAAGAACATCAGGAAGGTCACGATCCTACAGGGTCTAACCAGCGTGGATTCTGCCAACAAACGTTACGTCCCACTCGTCTCAGAATTCTTTGACATGTTCCCTGGACAGAGGAGAGCCATCGGAGCCTGCTCTTGCTTTCTTTCTCCTCGCCAGTGTTTGATCCACGACAACGCAGGGCCGGTGTAACCACCAGGCGAACTAGGCGGTCGCCTAGGGCACCAAGATTTGAGGGCGCCAAAAAGCAATGCCCCCCAATTTTTTTTTACAGTATTGCTTAGGGGCAGGTACCTGTCAGTCTTCAGTGCTCGGGCCGCGCCAGGGCCAGCAGCCTCTTCACCTCGGAGTATCCCTCGCTTGCCCAGGGGCCACTGCTCCTCTTAGGCTCCCCAGCTGAGAGCAGCAGGAACCGGGCACCGCTCGGGGGTAGCCAGGTGGCCCGAGCCCAGGGCACCTACACTCCCTGCCTGCCCCTGCTGCTGTGTAGGCTGCCGCCCCCTGGGCTTGGGCCGCCCGGCTCCCCCCGAGCAGCGCCCAGTTTCTGCCGCTCTCGGCCGGCAGGTGCGGGGCCCCAGCCGAGCCCGGCCCCTTGCGTCTCCTCTGCGGCGGTGCCCCCCGCCCGCCTCCTCCCGGGGGACCGCAGCCGGGGAGCCTGAGAGGAGCAGTGGCCCCTGGGCAAGCGCGGGAGACTCCGAGGTGAAGAGGCTGCTGGCCCTTGCCCAGCCCGAGCGCTGGAGACTGACAGGTACCTGCCCCTGCCCTATCCTGGCACCGCCTGCCCCCCAACCCAGTGAGTGTTACCTGCCCCACCAGCCTCAGTGCCCTGCCCCACACTGTCAGCTACCCCAAGCTCACTGTGACACCAGCACCCCATGGCAAAGGGCCCCCTGATCTTCACAAACAGCTGTCACCGCAGGCCTGACAAACTCACTGCACCCCACACGTGTCTTACAGGGCACTTACCCACAAAGAGGAACCTGGAAGGGATCTACACAAGGCTGGTAACTTGTCAAGAGTGAGAATCTTTGTGAGATGTGTGCATGGGTAATACTGAAGGAATAATGTATTTACCTTAAAAGTCTGCTTTACAGACTTGGGGTAGAAATTAGTCACCGGGGATAATGGCCCTTTGGGGCAAGGGGATTTGTCACCCTGCCTAACCTGGCCGGTGATGCAATGCAAGGCTCAAGTGTTCAGCTTTGCACAATAGTAAGACCTTGAATGGGACACCGTCAGAGGCAACGGCAAACAACTGAAACGCCTTGTAATGTTTCTTAATGTTAAGAAACATTACAACAGCCGTTACCTGTTCTGACAGGCTGTTTATAATGCTAAGTTTACTAGTTTTCGGAGGTTGTCGGGGGGAGGGGAAGGGAAGGGGGAGGCGAGGTGCCAGGTGGAAGTTTCCCCTAGGGCGCAAAATATCCTCGCACCGGCCCATGACGGCTTAGCTTGTTTGGTAGCCTCTTGTGCAGGACTTTGTCAGAGGCCCTTTGGAAGTCTGAGGGTCTGTGCACACAGCAAACGCTGTGCATGGGCTCCCCTCCCCCAGGTAGCTTGACTCCAGCTAGCGTGGGTAACAATAGCTGTGTAAACAGCACAGTGCAGCCTCCAGAGGGGCTAGTGCACAGAGTCCACACTCCCAGTCCATGCTGGACCAAAGGCCACCTTCCATCGTGGCAGAAGTTTCCATGCTAGGTCCCATGTTGTTTAAGATATTTATTAAAGATCTGCTTGGTGGGAGGGGTGAGCAGGGAGGGAGCAAAATCTGCAGCTGACAACAAGCTATTTAGATTAGTCAGGATCAGAGGGGGCTGTAAGGAACTTCAGAGAGACCTAAAGAAGCTGTAGGAACAGGCAACGAGTAAAATTCACTGTTGATAAATGCAAAGTGATGCTCACTGGAGGGAAAGATTTAAACTCCTCAGATATTTTGTAGGTTCCTAGGGTAATTGTACTGACTCATCAAAGGGTCCTGAGCATCACTGTAGACAGCTCGGTGATGACCTGTTGACAAGTGCTGGAGGAACCGACTAGGGGCCGTGCTCCTCTTGACCTCCTGCTCACAAACAGGGAAGAATTGGTAGGGGAAGTAGAAGTGGGTGACAACCTAGGTAGCAGTGACCATGAGCTGGTTGAGTTCAGGATCCTGACAAAAGGAAGAAAAGAGAGTAGCAAAATACGGACCCTGGACTTCAGAAAAGCAGACTTAGATTCCCTTATGAACTGATGGGCAGGATCCCCTGGGAGGCTAATATGAGGCAGGAAAGAGTCCAGGAGAGCTGGCTGTATTTTAAAGAAGCCTTATTGAGGACACAGAAACAAACCATCCTGACGTGCAGAAAGAATAACAAATATGGCAGGCGACCAGCCTGGCTTTACAGTGAAATCTTCGGTGAGCTTAGATGCAAAAAGGAAGCTTACAAGAAGTGGAAACTTGGACAGATGTCTAGGGAGGAGTATAAAGATATTGCTCAAGCATGCAGGGGTGTAATCAGGAAGGCCAAGGCACAATTGGAGTTGCAGCTAGCAAGGTATGTGAAGGGTAACAAAGGGTTTCTACAGGTATGTTAGCAACAAGAAGAAGGTCAGGGAAAGTGTGGGACCCTTACTGAATGGGGGAGGCAACCTAGTGACAGATGACATGGAAAAAGCTGAAGCACTCAATGCTTTTTTTGCCTTGGTCTTCACAGACAAGGTCAGCTCCCAGACTGCTGCACTGGGCAGCACAGTATGGGGAGGAGGTGAGCAGCTCTCGGTGGTGAAAGAACAGGTTAAGGACTATTTAGAAAAGCTGGGCATGCACAAGTCCATGGGTCCAGATCTAATGCACCTGAGGGTCGTGAAGGAATTGGCTGATGTGATTGCAGAGCCATTGGCCATTATCTTTGAAAACTCGTGGAGATCAGGGGAGGTCCTGGACGATTGGAGAAAGGCAAATATAGTGCCCATATTTAAAAAAGGGAAGAAAGCGAACCCGGAGAACTACAGACTGGTGAGCCTCACCTCAGTCCCCGGAAAAATCATGGAGCAGGTCCTCAAGGAATCCATTTTGAAGCACTTGGAGGAGAGGAAGGTGATCAGGAACAGTCAACATGGATTCACCAAGGGCAAGTCATGCCTGACCAACCTGATTGCCTTCTATGATGAGATAACTGGCTCCATGAATATGGAGAAAGCCGTGGACATGATATATCTTGACTTTAGCAAAGCTTTTGATACGGTCTCCCACAGTATTCTTGCCAGCAAGTTAAAGAAGTATGGGCTGGATGAATGGACTATAAGGTGAATAGAAAGCTGACTAGATTGTCGAGCTCAACAGGTAGTAATCAATGGCTTGATGTCTCGTTGGTAGATGGTATCAAGCGGAGTGCCCCAGGGGTTGGTCCTGAGGCCAGTTTTGTTCAACATCTTTATTAATGATCTGGATGATGGGATGGATTGCACCCTCAGCAAGTTCACGGATGACACTAAGCTGTGGGAGAGGTAGATACGCTGGAGGGTAGGGACAGGGTCCAGAGTGACCTCGATAAATTGGAGGATTGAGCCAAAAGAAATCTGATGAGGTTCAAGAAGGACAAGTGCAGAGTCCTGCACTTAGGATGGAAGAATCCCATGCACTGCTACAGGCTGGGGACCGACTGGCTAAGCAGTAGTTCTGCAGGAAAGGACCTTGGGATTACAGTGGACGAGAAGCTGGATATGAGTCAGCAGTGTGCCCTTGTTGCCAAGAAGGCCAATGGTGTATTGGGCTGTATTAGTAGGAGCATTGCCAGCAGATCGAGGGAAGTGATTATTTCCCTCTATTTGGAACTGGTGAGGCCACAGCTGGAGTATTGCATCCAGTTTTGGTCCCCCGACTACAGAAAGGATGTGGACAAATTGGAGAGAGTCCAGCGGAGGGCAACAAAAATTATTAGAGGGCTGGGGCACGTGACGTATGAGGAGAGGCTGAGGGAACTGGGGTTATTTAGTCTGCAGAAGAGAAGAGTGAGGGGGGATTTGATAGCAGCCTTCAACTACCTGAAAGGGGGTTCCAAAGAGGATGGAGCTCGGCTGTTCTCAGTGGTGGCAGATGACAGAACAAGGAACAACGGTCTCAAGTTGCAGTGGGTGAGGTCTAGGTTGGATATTAGGAAACACTATTTCACTAGGAGGGTGGTGAAGCACTGGAATGGGTTACCTAGGGAGGTGGTGGAATCTCCATCCTTAGAGGTGTCTAAGGCCCAGCTTTACAAAGCCCTGGCTGGGATGATTTAGTTGGGAATTGGTCCTGCTCTGAGCAGGAGGTTGGACTAGATACCTCCTGAGGTCTCTTCCAACCCTAATATTCTATGATTCTATGATCCTATGATAAGAAAAAGCACTGAATATTGGGACTGTCCCCATAAAATTGGGACATCTTGTCACCCTACTTGAATCATTCCTGCATGCCTGGGGTCCCCGGGCCCTTTGAAATTGCCCAGGCCCCTGGGCAATTGCCCCCTGCACCCCTATCGGCAGGCCTGAGATCACCCAAAAACAGTGTGTTTAGGGAGAAGTGGAGGGGACCAAGGAGGGACCCTGTTACAGAGCACACACACATACAGAGCCCAGTCCTGATCCCATCGAAGCCCAGGATAAATGACTCCTCTTGTTATCAACAGGAATTAGGCTGGGACCCAACAAAAAATATTAAATAACAGCCTAAGTACAATCTCCTGTTACCAGATATCGCCAGCGCATGACCTCTCAGGGCGATTTAACAACACAGGAAGTTTGAAGAACAAACCAGCGGCTCTTTGAGCTAGAGGGAGCCAAGGAAACATTGACATGTGGAAATGTCAAATCGGGGGAATGTTTTCATGTTCCGTAACTCAAACACCATTTCACAAGTTACAGTCAGACTCCTCAGAAGCTCTTGGTTTACAAAGTAAATCTGGGATTTTTTGGGCCTAACACATTTTCCAGGCTAAAGTTATAGGGGGGCTAAAACGGGGTTTTCAAATGAAAGCTGGTGACAATATTAATGTATCATCTTGGATGGTGCATGGCTGCTGCAGGAGCAGGATCCATCACAAGCTCTAGCCACAATCTGCCCGCGGCTCAAACGGTGCCACTCCCGAACCCGGCATTCCCCAGGCTGGGGAAACCCCTTTGTCTGGCCCCGTCCCCTTGCCCATGTTCTTAAGAACATAAGAACCACCAGACTGGGTCAGACTAAAGGTCCACCTAGCCCAGTGTCCTGTCTTCTGACAGTGACCAATGCCAGCTGCCCCAGAGGGAATGAACAGAACAGGGAATCATCAAGTGATCCATCTCCTGTTGCCCATTCCCAGCTTCTGGCAAACTGGGAAAGGCCCTCAGAGCTGGTGCAGAACCTCCCACAACGTCCCCTGAAGCCACATGAGATTTAAAGGAAAACAGGGATGT
Source organism: Chelonia mydas (assembly GCF_015237465.2). NCBI lineage: Eukaryota > Metazoa > Chordata > Testudines > Cheloniidae > Chelonia > Chelonia mydas. The sequence continues at coordinate 260,238,910 of NC_057850.1, forward strand.
TTTGGTGGGGCTGGAGAGTGGGGATAAATGTCCTGCAGGGGGTGAGGGGGGAAGAAGTTGGGGCAGGATTAGGGGAGATTTTTCCCAATTGCCCCGTCAGAGATGGGGACTTTATACACATTTTAAAATGGAGCACAGATCAAATGTGTTTAAGTACATTTTTCAAGTTAAACCTTTCATGAGACAGTGCCCTAATAACAACACGGTTTTGTCTCGGTTTGTAGGAGTGAGGACGATACCATCTGGCTTCAGAACAAATCAGACAGCTGCCCGTCGGTAGGGAATAAATATCCTACCTGTGCAGATTGCCTGATGCTTTCTTTTCCTCTGAAACAAAATTGAAAACTTAGCCTAAACGAAAGCAAAAAGCCTGTTTGAAGTCTGGATTCAGGAATCGCACCACTGCAAGGCTGTGCGGTAATGCCTCAGGCAGGTTAGCAGCTGCTGGAGTTCAGTGATGGTCTCATTGGGGAGTGCAACAGCGCCCCCTCCAGGAAATGAAGAAGATTTGTATTATTTGTAGTGCTGAGCCCTACAACAGGAGAAGAATCCAGCTGGTTTTTTTATAACGTCACCAGTTCATGTAATTATACAAGAGCTACCTGAAGCCTCATTCACCTAAATCCTATTGATGCTGCTTTTTTCTCTTTGAGTGACCAGGCTCCATTGCAAGCAACCCCTGAAATCTTCCTAGAATAGTGATAGTTACTGAATAACTGTAAAAAGTACAACTAGGTCAGCACAGCTGGATACAGTCGTGTAGCCAGAACTCACCCTCTGCCGGTAAAGCTTTTTCTATACACATGCGTATCTACTGAGCTTATATAACCTCATACCCTAAAGAGTCTGATCCGATGAAGTGAGCTGTAGCTCACGAAAGCTTATGCTCAAATAAATTTGTTAGTCTCTGAGGTGCCACAAGTCCTCCTCATTCTTTTTGTGAATACAGACTAGCATGGCTGCTACTTTGAAACCTAAGAATCTGTTCACAGAAGAAGGTTGTGAAACAAACCCCCAAAACTAAGGGGTTCATCTGTTGCTGGGGACAGAAACCTTTCTTGGTGCTCCCAGCTCCCCACTCCGGATCTTTATGGGCTCCCAGCTCCTTCTCCCCTCAGCACCTCAGCTCCGATCAGTGATATAAAAGAGAGATGAACCCACAGTGCAGCTCTTCTCTGTCTATCACCCCTCCAGTTCTGTGACACAAGGAGCTTCGGGACACCTCCTCTTCCAGCCCCACAGCAAGGGGGCAGCTGCTCCCTCTGCAGGGGGCAAACTGCTCTATGGAGAGACGCTGTCAAATAAAAATTGCATCTGCTCACTCCAGTTCTGCTGACTACACGACACGTTCTGTGGTGTGAACAGGGGAACAGCATCACCCAGACAGACCCAGGCAGACCTTCTGCCAGACACTTGTACAGCATCGCCCTCTGCAGAAAGGAGCAAAGATCGTTTCCCCTGACCCTGATCAAGAAACCAAAAGGCCTGGCTCCAGACCTGAGCCAGAACCCCCCCTCCCGCAAACAATGCACGTTTTCTCCGCTCTTTCCACATCAGAGACATGCAAACAGCTTGCCTTCGGGGCGACCCAGGGTCCTGCGACTGCGACCAGGAGTTTTCAAGTGTAAGCAGAGTCAGGATGAGCTCCACCCTGACATCTGGTGGTGAGGTGTGGCAAGTTGTGGAAAAGAACTTCAGGGGCCGATCTCATTTGCATAGGCACACCCACCCCGCCTAGAATGAGGCCATAGCTGCCCAAATGGTCACTTTGGCTGCTGTGGGATCCCCAGTGCCTCTGTTATTGGGGCAGGAAGAATAAATTGTTATTACCCGGATTATGGGAACTGTGCTTGGAACTGTACTTGGCCTTTTGCTATGATGGAGGGACTCACCATCAATTAAGTAGCACTCGCTGGCAAGGGTCATGGGTTCCAAATCCCTGTGAAGGGAGAGAGGCTTGAGACAGGTATTAGTACCTGGTGGTGTGGGCCTCTTTGTGAGGGCCTGAAACACCAATTGCACCTCTGTCTCTCTCCACTGTGGAATGTCAGAGCTAATTTTGGGTCTATTAAGAGTCTTGCTACAGGTGCTGTGCTGAATTCACTTTGGCCTTATGGTGCACCAGCACTAAGGCTCCCACTACTATGAGCTGAAATCACTGAGCACTGTGTCAAGTAGTGGGGAGCTGGAAGATCTAGAGTGCAGTGGTGCTGTTCGTGGATAGGCTGGCGGCGCGTTCGTGAGATGGCGAGGCAAGCTGAGCAGAGCTGTTCGTGAGACGGCGAGCTGTGCAGAGTGGAGCCATCCGTGGTGGAGCGGAGCTGTTCGGGAGACAGCGGAGTGGAGCCCTGTGGGGCAGTCAGCTTCAGGACACGTAAGGTGCCCCTTACCTCTTTCCCCAACACACAGGCACATTTTAGCCAGACTGGGGAGTAACACTCTGCAGATGAACTTTTGAACTCTGGGGCTGGACTTTTTGGACTTTGGGTGATTTGTGGATTGCTGGACCCAAGAGACGTTTGGGTTCTGGGACTCAAGAACCCGAGGGAAAGGATGTGGCCCAATTTGCTGGGGTGGGTCTTTGCTCATGGTTTGGTTAATGAACACTAGTTGTGGTGTTTTCCCAATTTAATGCTGATGTCGTTTACCTCATGTTATTAAAGATTCTCTGCTACACCGAGACTCTGTGCTTGCGAGAGGGGAAGTATTGCCTCTTTGAGGCGCCCAGGGGGTGTGTAAGATTTTTCCAGGTCACTGGGTGGGGGCTCAAGCCAGTTTTGCATTTGCTTTGATGAGAGGGAACCCCTGTGTACTGAACCCGGCCCTTGCTGCTATCAACTTGGCCTGGCAGAAGGGTTATACAAGCAAGCAAGATCGATAGATGAGATGAGACCAAGCTGTTGTCCATAAGCAGCACCCCATCTCCTCATTTGCATGTACAATGCTCAGTGCAGAGACATGCCCCTGGGGTTTCAGGTTTGTGATGAATCCCACAGCATGGCAGCAAGTTTGTCTGACACCTCACAAAGCTAGAGAGATAAAAAGCAAAAGCGTCTCAGCTCAAAGCTTTGCACTGCACCGGTTACTAGCGGCTGTCAAACACACCGTAGCTAATAGGGGGGGGTGGGGTTACTAGAGGTATGTTCAGATTTTGACAAACAGCCAATATTGAGGACACTGAAGCCAGAGAAGGGAATTTGCACTGAACACTGGATCAGCTTTCTCCTGCCCCACAAAGACTCTCCAGCAATGCAGCCTGTAATGGGGGTCTGGCCCTTTAAGGCTAGAGGACGTAGTTACTCATTCCATGTGTCCAGGGAAAAGCAGAAGGAGGCCTTGAAGCAGGCATTGGGAGAGAGGCCGCTGGTCCTGGGGAAGATTCTGTGTCTGGGAGATCGAAGGTAGAGAAAAACCCAGACCACAGTTCCTGCAAAGGCCTGGGACCTGGCATGTTGTAGCATGAGTGGGGCAGTGCTCCCCCTCTCCCAGCTGCCCCAGACTGGCATTTGGGGTAATTAGACACAGCTGGGAAGGGTCAAGGAGTGGTCAGGTGCCTGGGGTCGGGTGACTCAAATGGAAGCTCCTAGTAGGGGGGCCACTCACGCATTCCTGGAATACCGGACGTTCTGGTACTTCTGGGAACGGCGTGACCCTGCCCCCTCTGATATGATCCCACCCCCACTGGCGTGACCTCGCCCCCACCATCAAACCGCACGGCGGACGCCGTTTTGAAGAGCTCGCTGGCCCGCCCCAGCCGGTGTGACCTCGCCCACACTGCGCAGGTAAGGTGATGGCAGCCGGGGTGGAGGGGAGCTCTCTACACAATGGCATCCCCTGTCTGGTAACAGACAAATCATCTCCGGCTTTGTCTCTGTGCCGGACCGGGGACAAAGCTCAGAAAGAGGCAGAGGAATGGCTGCCTTCATGCTGCCGGCTGTTCTGGTGCCAAAGCAGCCTGTGGAGGGTGAAAGGCAGAACTGCAGCACTGCTTGGGAAGAATGTATTTTCTGGAAAAAAATTCTGCAGGACACATGAATTCTGCACGTGGGCAGTGGCGCAGAATTCCCCCAGGAGTAATTCTTCTTGATGAGCCATTAACACCTGTCTGGCCAGTGATGGCTGCTCCTTTGTCCCTACGGAAAGGCCAGCTATGGGCATCTCCCAGCCTCGCAACATATTTCAGTGGCACATATCACAATACTTCATAATGTCACCTACAATGATCATAGATACAATCCAACAAGATATTAAAATGTTCAACATATCAACACTTTTTTTAAAAGGGTACCCCAAGCATCACAGCTAAATGCCAGGTAGAACAATTTGTTTAGCATCGGTAGTTAACACACCTTCCAAGGGACCATTCAAGGCAGAGTGGCCCATTAACAACTCTGCAGCCATCGGGTAAAACAGCAGGGGTTCGTGGGTTACAGATGGTTGTAATAAGCCAGGACTCCCGTGTCTCTGTTCAGCCCATGATTTTAGTGTCTAGCACAGTTGTGAATTTACGCTCCCAGGCTCATCTTTTGAAAGTGTTGTGCAGGTTTCCTTTGAGGATGAGGGTGAGGACTGATAGGTCAGATACAGAGTGATTGCTCAGCGTACCTTTCCCAGACCTGAAGAAGAGCTCTGTGTAGCTCGAAAGCTTGTCTCTCTCACCAACAGAAGTTCATCCAATAAAAGATGTCACCTCCCCCACCTTGTCTCTCCTGAAAATATATTACTAAGAGTGGTGGTTCTCACTCTGTCTCAATCTGTTCTCAGATTGCCATCAATCACCTTTATGCATCTTCCAAACCTTTGGCTTCCTCTTGGAGGAAAAGACAATGAGAGTCAATAGGCCCATCCCAACGAGGAGCCATAATTAAGCTACAGCTTTAACGGGGTAGAAAATGTAAGTTTAAACGAGTTTGGAATAACTTGCTGTGAGGCCCAGAAAAGCAAAGGTCAAATGGGGCAAACTGCCTATTCCCCAAGAAATCCAAACCGCCTGGCCATCACCCCAAACTGTACATTTGTCTTATAAATGAGATCTAAGGCTCTCTATGTCAACGATCGGTCTTGTTCCGCCAATCAAATGCCTCATCCTGTGATACGCCTCGGAACAGGTGAAGAGAAAACTCTTAGACATAGTCAACGGCCAGACTGTGGCCACTGAATGCAGGGTTTAGAGGAACTATAAGGGATTTCGGCTTGTCGGCATAGAGAGGACTAAGGAAGTTGCTCCAAGGAACTCTGGGATACATCCAGAAGACTTCTGGGACCTGCGTCAAGCTGGTGACATGTGCACACAGGACAGCAATAGGGCTCGGACCCCAGGTCCCATCTTAACAGAGACTTGGACCCGCCAGCCCTGCAGGGCCTTGGGACCCTAGGCTTGAGCCCTCGGTTAACACAATTGGTGTGTGGATGCAAGGGGGGTTAGGGTTGAGCCTCACATTGCCATGTGGACAGACCTGGAGAGATTGGAACCATAATGTTAAGCAATTACTTGTGATATTTTAAGATTGTCCATTTCATGCTAAACCATTCAGACAACAGGGACCGTAGAGACAAGTGCATCCTTCCTCCTGGAGGAAATACTGGAAATATGATGACTGGGTTAGGTGCTAAGAAACTGATGATTGATGATCATAAGTGGCTGTAATAAGAAATTTGGTGATTTGTGTGTTCCTCAGTATAACGGCTGAGCCCCACATCTCCAACCACTGCTAGCCACTGCTTGCCCGACGGTATTGGTGTGTCCAGTACATGCCTAGAACCAGGGCTGGATTTCCAGTTAGGCACAGCAGGTACCTGCCTGGGGCGCCGGTGTTCTTGGGGCACCTAAAAGTTAAAAGTGGGTTAAAACATTTCATTTTTTACAGAAAACACAAAGGTCAGCTGGGGGTGGGGTGAGCGCTGAAGATGCTGGGCCTAGGGGTGCGTAAGGTATAAATCCAGCCCTGCCTAGAAGACTGGTTGTGTCTATACTTGCTTGGCGAAGTGCTGCGGCTCCTGGTTTTAGATGTCAGCCTCCGGGGCTCTATCCTTGCTGATGATCCCCCAGGGGGATGTTGCACAAGGAAAGAGACAACGGGAAGTCAAGTTCTGCTCTGCTGTGTGTGCGGCTGCTCTCGGAGTCACCTGGCCACTTGTGCGGGCAGAAGCTCACCCTCAAGTTACGGAGCTTCTTGTTTTGTCCTTCTCTCCTCTCTGAATTGCTGTTACATGAAACAGCCCAAGATCCACCAGTGGGGCAAGATACAATCTGTGAAGAGCTCCTCTCTCTTTCCCCCGGTTAGCAGGGTAATAGCAGCCTGAAGAAACAATGACAATTAATGCCACATCATGACCTGGGGAAGCGAAAGGCCACACCATGGCGCCAGACCCTACAGTGGGTGAGCAGCCGCCCACAACACAGAGAGACCTGGTTTCTCTGCCTTCCCCTCCGTAGGGAGAGATGGTTCTGGACAGACATGTCCCTGTAGTCCCAGCCCTTAGAGGTGGGAAAGGCCTGTCCAGCCCCCTGCCCATCTCCAGAGCAGGCTGCTCCCTGCAGCACAGAGTGACCTGGAAACACTGCACCAGAGCCCGGCTAATATTCTATTGCCCAGCAAACTGAACCGAGCCCAGCGCTGTGGCCCTCGCAGGGAAGAATGTGGAGAGAGAGAAAAGACTAAGCCTCAGGCAGTCTGTTCCCCTCTGCTCCCCCATTTCACCCCGGGGCTCCTCCTCCCCTGCGGCTGCTGAAGGTGCTTGCTGTCTCTGTCTCTGGGAGCATGTTGCAGGCGGTAGCTGGGGTTGGTGGGTTTGATGGCGTCTGTCTTGTGTTTCAGTGGCTGGTGGCACCATCCCCTCTCTGGCTGCTCCTCGCTCCCTCCATCAGTCCCATGCCAGGAGAGGGGGATACAGCTGGGTCACTGCCTGCCACGTGCTCTGGGCTGAGGAGGGACCTGCAGAAAGGCCATGGGAGCCAGGGAGCCCCAGGTACGCTGTCAGCCTGATGCCGTCAGAGCTGCAGTGCTAGGGGCTGCTGTTAGCCGCTCTCACCTGTAAAACACCCGTCCCTATCCCCTGACCCCCCCGCACACCCTGGCCGGGCGGAGCAGAGAACACTCCCCTTGGCCAGGCACTGAACTGGGGCTCCAGCCCCACTGAGATCAGGGGACAGGCCTGGTTTCATGTGTCCTTCCTGCCTCTGCAAGCAGGGTTCCAGGTGCTTTGAGTCTCCAGATGTGCTGTGTTGTGACAGGACCATGCGGCTCCATACATGAGTGTAGCGGGCAGTCACCCCACTCCAGTCAGAAAGGGGTTAAAAGGGCAGGCTGAGCGAGGTGAAGGAGACTCTTGCTCCAGCTGGGGAGCAGAGAGGACCAGGCTGCCTGGGAGAGCGAGCAGGGTACCTGAGACAGAGCAGGGCTGGGGAAGGGCAGGCAGAGCTGGGGCGCTCTGGCCTAAAGGCCTGGGGAGGTACTAGGGCTGCAGGGAGGCAGCTGGGGCTGGAAAGGCAGCAGGTCCAACCCCCTTGCTAGTGATGAGTGGCCATTACAGACTGCAGTTTGACCCTGAGAGAAGAGGCTAGATGACGACTGGCAGTAGCCACTGAGGCAAGGTGGGTATAGGGGGTTGGGGTTCCCCAGGGAGGGGAGACCCAGAGTGTGGGGGCACTGCTGTGGGGCAGCACCCTAACGTAAGGGGCACCAGAGTCTGGGAGGGTCACGGGGCCAGAGGTGGTGGAGACAGCAGGGCAGGTAACAGGGTGAGACACCAGCCCATAGAGGGCGCTCCAGGGCTGTGAGAGCTCATTCCCCGAGGCAACCAGCAGGAGGTGCCATACTGGTGAGTCAGCGCTTTATGACAATGAGACTGGCATCAGCACCCGGCAGCCAACGCTAGGGCACCAGGCTGGTGTGTCACGTCCCTGCGTGAGGAGGACACAGTGTGAGCCCGGGCGCATGCTGCACCCTGCACGCTGGGGCAGTGACGGGACATGGAGACTCAGAGCTGCCATGTGAGTATTCGTCCCGCAGGACGGACCCCGCACCAGGAGGGGCTGCCCCAGCAGTAGCCCCACGGTGATGTCACAGGCAGGGGGTGCAGTGCACACAGGCGCCAGTTCTGCCCTCGTCAGCTCCCCGGCCAGATCCTCCAAACCAGGCTGGTCCCGCAAACCTGGGAGCAGGTGTCGCCTGCGTGGGCAGGTGAGTGAATGAACCAGTGCCTGGGGGGGCGAGATGGGGGGGGGCAGCATGAGCAAAACCCCGTTATAAATAACCCCAGTCTGAGGCCCCAAAGCTTCAACAACCTCCCTTCAATACACTGCGGAGGGGAACTCTGGGGAAATCCTGGAGCCCTGGCAGAGCCAGACAGGGGCCAGGAAGGCTCAGGAGGATGGAGGCGGAGCTGTGAGCAGGCTGCCTGGGCAATCCAGGGCAGACTTCCAGGCACCATTGCTGTGAGGCGCCTAACCCCTATTGACTTTCCACGGGAGTTAGGAGCCTAGTGGCTCCTTCTGCCTTTGGAAATCTCCCTTTCTGCCTCTTGCCTCTGCAGGTGGATGTTCCCATCCCCCGGTCAGGGTGCCCCATTTGGGGGTCAGCAGTGGACAGTAGGTCAGGGTTAGCTAAGCGTGGACTAATCTCAACTTTAGCCCTACTCTAGATGCAGGCCAACACCTCCTGCCTCGATTTCTCTGGTCCATGTTGACCCCCAGGATCCCCGAAGGCTGATCTCGACCAGTGAAATCGAGGTACAAGGTGTTAACCTGCGTCTAGACTAGGGAAAAGGTCATGTTAGGTTTGGGTTAGGTAACGTGTGTGCACCAGGGCTCAGCCTAGTCTCAGCCACAATAACCTGTTCTCACCAACATATACACACTGAGAACGTACAAGGTCTGTAAGACAGGTCACCAGAGACGGGCAGGTTCTGTTCCGAAGAGGGATAGGAGACAATGCCTGTAGTATGTATTGTGTGTCTGACCGTGGAAGTCAAAGTGCATATGGAAGCACCAGCTCGTCAAGATTGCAAAGTTGATCAGAGAGCACAAAAAGGAAGGAACGTGCAGCAGGAGGGTGTCCAGTTTAGGACTAAGATCAAAGCATTCGTCAGGTCTATCAGGAGAACGCAGGGAGACATCACCCAGGATCTTTCACCTAGGAAGTGAGCTGACGGTGGGCTTGCTTCATGAATGGAAGATCACAGCCATGCCAGGCTGTAACACACTGGGAGGATTTTGGGTGAGCTTCTGCTCTGATGACATCATAATGTCCCATGAGTTAAGCTGAGGCTTTAGAATGTGGGCTATTGTTTTATTTTATCTGTAACCCGTTGTTTCCAGTGCTGCTGCCGGCTGCCATCGGCCTCTCTGGTCTTTGTTAAATGCACGTACGCTTGCCTTCTCTATATACGAATCTCAGCGCCGCGTGCGAAGCAGAGCTAGGGTGACCACATGTCCCGATTTTATAGGGACAGTCCTGATTTTTGGGTCTTTTTCTTATATAGGCTCCTATTACCCCCCACCCCCGTCCCGATTTTTCACATTTGCTGTCTGGTCACCCTAAGCAGAGCTGTGTTCCCAGGGTAACTAGTAAGCTTTGCAGTACTGCTCCTTTGGGAACCGCGGGGTCTGTCATTCAGCGAGTGTCCAGTGGCTCCAGGGCTGGACACCGCAGGGGATGCTCGGAGAGCCCGGGGCTGGAGCGTGTCTGTTGCTAACCTGCAGAGGGGGAGCGGAGCCTGCGTAGGCTGAGGGGGGGTGCCGGTGCTGCCTGTGGCTGGGGGAGCTGACCCCTGCCAGGCACAGACAAGGCTGCCTCATGCTAAGGGCAGGTGCTAACGAGGGGCCTCCCAGCCCTGGGTACCCCTGGGAAGTGTCACGGGGCATCGGCTGCCTTCTGCATATTTATTGTGGTATAGGGGGCCTTCAATAGCCCCCTAGGGCTGCTGGAGCTTGTCACCCGCCCCCCTCCCCCCCCCCCCCGAATGACCCTCTCCTCCTCCTCAGCTGGTGGGGCTGGGGCTGCCAGAACGCACAGTGTGCTCAGTTGGACACAGTTGAATTCAGGTTTCCTGGGGCCCTGGGCCAGAGCAAGTGGAGGGACTCCTCCCCACCCCTTCTGCCTCAGTCCCGCCCACAGTCCCACCCCTTTCTGCCACTTGCCTGGGGCCCATCCTTGTTCTACCCAGGGTCCCCCATTCCACCCACCACTACAGCCCCGCAACCCCTTTTGCTCCATTCTGCCCCCCCACTGCAACCCCAAGACCAGAGAAGCTTTGTCCCCCCCGCCATGGCCCCAGGGCACAGTGGGGAGTGAGAGCTCCTCCAGTCCCAGAGCTGTAGTGGGGGTCAGGGTGCTGGGGCTCGCCCCGACACCTCCCGCGCTTCTGTGGGGGACCAGAGTCGGGGCACTGGAGCTTCTTCTGCCCCGCCAGGAGCTTCTGCTGGAGAATGGGGTCAGGTGCGGGAGATTTCCCTGCTGCCACTGGCTTCTGACAGGGATGGGTTGGGCCTGTGCCACTGGGGGGCGGGGGGACTACGTCCCATGGCTTCTTCTGGGTCAAGGTTGGGGTGGGGCAATGGGGGCTTCCCCTGCTGCTGTAGAACTGATCAATTAAATTGTTTTTAATTGTTCACTTTATTAATATAACTTCATAAGTAAAGTTTTATGAATGAAACAACATTCATTCATAAAACCAGGTACCCCAATAACTGGCTAATTAAGTTTCACTTGCAATCCAATTGCTGCTTAAATTGCTGAAACCTGCACGGCTTCAACATTGGAACTTCTGCTCCCTGTTTGCCGTTCCTTACACGTGTCCACGTGTAACCCAAACTCCATTTTAACTTGTCCCAAACTCCATTTTAAAATGCTCACTTCATTTTTGCAAAACCCGGCTGTAATCTGATTCGTGTAGTTCAGATGTGGGAATGAGGGATGGATGGATGATGGAATCAACCTCCAGCCCCAGCCCGTCCTGATGAAATAAAGTGTAAACACCAAGGGCTGAAGATGCAGACAACAGCCCTGACAAAGCAAGAGGAGTCCACCCTAAAAAGAAAAGAACAAAAGTACAATTGAAGAAACATCAAAGCCAGGTCCCAGGCTGAAAGTCACGTCTGCAACTGACGGGGGATCAATCACACCGGACCCAGAGCCAGCGTGACACAGCAAGACCTGTAGACTCTGGATTCAAACCGAAGCCTACGAAAAGGATGGGGGAGATGGAAGACTTTGGAGGGTAACATTCTGCTGCCAACATGGAAGGGCACCGGTGCATGCCCAACAGAGACCCAGTTCTTCCTTGTGCCCGGCTTTCCTGGCCAGTGAGCCGCCACGAGCTACAAACCCAAGCCACGAACTCAAGCTGCATTCAGGACTGGTAACTATCTAGCAGCTGCAGAACATTTGATGTGTGTGTGTGTGTGTGTGTGTGTATACATAGGTATTAGATATTAGTTATTGGTCTTAAATCAAATTGTGTTATTATAATAAACGTGACGTCTTGTTTTGTCCCCTGAAACGATCCTGTGCAGTTTTGTCTGTATAACACTGCCCCGCGGCTTCTGCTGGGGACGGGGCCACTGGGAGGGGCTTTCCCCATCCCACAGCTTCTGCCGGGGATGGGGTGGGGCGCTGCGGGGATTTCCCCAGTCCCATGGCTTCTGCCGGGGATGGGGTGGGGCGCTGCGGGGGTTTCCCCAGTCCCATGGCTTCTGCCAGGGATAGGGTGGGGCGCTGCGGGGGTTTCCCCAGTCCCATGGCTTCTGCCGGGGATGGGGTGGGGTGCTTTGGGGGTTTCCTCCATCTGGGGCTTCTGACGTGGATGGGGCTGGGGGGTGCAGGGGCTTCCCCCACCCCACCTGCCAGGTGGTGGAAACTGGGGGCCCCGCATTTGGCTGGGGCCCCTGGGCACAGGCTGGGGGCCCAATGGCTAATTTGCCACTGGTTAGATACCGGGCTGGTACCCAGCTACCACAGGGGTGGGCACTGATATAAGAACGGGACAGACAGTGTGACGTGACCCAGACAGACAGCCTGACACAGAGCAGTGCAGGACGGGGAGGATTTTGGCCCAATCAAGGAAGGAGACAAGTGGAGGTGAGGGATTCAGCATCAGTGACTGACGTCAGTAGAATTACACCAGGGATGAAATTGGCCCCTCCTGGCCCGTGCTCAGCCGGGCTGGGCTTCAGGTACCAGGGCAGCAGGGAAATGGGCGGGGGCGGGGGGAGGGCGATGTGCTTTGTCCAACCCCCCAGTAAGAGAGAGTCCGGGGTTTTCAGTTTGTGTCTTTTGGCTTTTTCACTCCCCTGCTGATGGGTGGGTGATAATCTCAGGTTGAGCAGTTAATCTCTAATGCACACAAACTCCCCCTCCCCGCTGCTCAGAGACACCACTCCTCACCCCTAAGGGAGGGGAACTGCCAGCCATTTCCTTGACCCAGCAGCATCACGTCTCTGCTTGGGGCCCAGCCGCGTCGCTTCCCGACTCCCCCCTCCTGTCTAGAGTTGCCAGCTCGGTCGGACGCCATTGCCGACAATGGCATCAGCTCCTTCTGGTCCGACCGAGTTGGCAACCCGACCCCTGTCTCCCACTGCCCCGGCGCCCCCCGCTGCTCTCGGGCCATGTGTGGAAGGCAGGGCTCAGTGGCAGGCCAGGTCTGTGTCCTCAGCCCCGAGGCTCTCCCCCAGAGCTCTGCCCAGCCCTGACAATCACGGGCCTAGAGGAACTTCTCACATTATTATGACAGCTCCTTCGGCAGCACCAAAATCCCCAGGATTTGCAATCAGTTCATGTGAGCTAGCAACACTGCAATACGGCCTTCCCCTGGCTGCATGGAGGGGACTCCCTTCCCCACCACTGCCTCAGGCTGGGAGAGCTGCCTGCTGATCTCCTCCATCTTCCACCCCATCATCACTGCACCCCCCCATCCTCCACATTCCCATGATCCCCATTCTCTGCACCCCCTAAATAGGCCTCTTGCTCACCCAGTGCCCTGCTCCCCCTCACTCTCCCCATCCCCCTTTCACCGGGTCTCTGCTGCTCCTCACAGTCCCTGTGCCCTGACCAGCCCTCTGAACCCTGCAGTGGCAGCCACCGTGCCTGTGGTCGGGGCTTCCATCCCATTGAAAACACTTGGCGGCGGCAGCCATCTTTACTAAGGGCAGACTCACGCTTCCCCATGCAGATATAGACCATAGGGCCGCGGCGACCACATTGCTGCTTCAGCCCCACTGACAGTAATAGGAGATGGCAGCCATTTTGAATAAGGGAAAATTGAGGCGTGGCCCCTTCTGTCATGTTTTCATGAGACAGATAATAAAGCAACCCCCCGACTCGCTAGAGTCGAGATAAAACTGTGAAAGTTGCAATAAAACCAGAGGAGTTGGCCGTACCGGCCGCAGCAGGGCCCAGTCATGGCTAGTGTATCTCCAACAAAGGATTCCTGTGGGCCGACCTGCCGTATGACCCGGCTCTGTTGCTGGCATCTGGCAGGATTTACCTGCCCTCGGGCCCAGGCAGTTCAATGAAAATGCCCCCATTACTTGCTCATTCTCTCACTGCACCTGAAGCTGGGCCAGACCACACCACCCAGGGGAGACCCATTCCTGCCCCCGACGGCGACACAGTGGAACCAAACCAAAGCCAAACTCTAAGGGCCAAATTCTCCGCTGACACAACCCCATTGCCTCCAGGGAGTTACATCAGGGGAGAATTTAGCACTAGATATGGAAGGGACGTTGCATGGCTGGGAATGATTGAGAACAGCCCAGCCCAGTGGTGGTAGATGGGTGAACTTCTGGGCTATTTGTCACTCTGCTCCCCTGCCTTGCGCTGGGTCAGAGTCAGCCCTTTACAAGCCTGGTCTGGGGTGTTTGTTCCCCCCTTTACACGCTGAGACCTCGTGTGATGTGTTTGTTTGGACATGTTCATTGTCCCTGGAGGGGAGACCAGACAAGAACTTCCCTCTGCTCCCTCCCCTGGGGTGTGCTCCCTGGGACGGGAGGGGGCAGCTTTCCCCAGCTGAACGTTTCTAATCCCACCACTGAGTCACTGGAGGACAGAGCTGACGACAAAGCAAGGGGCAACCCTGTTGTGATCCTTGGGGCTGGACTAGCTGGGAACTAATGCACTTTTTCCAGCTCTAGGCTATGTGATTCCATGGACCTCCAGCCCTGCTCGTACGAGGGGAATAAATCCAGCAGGAGCAGCTCTCTCCCTCCTATCCACCGGAATGGCTCAGGGGCAGAGCAGAGCGTGGGCTGCTGTGACTGTAACCCTGGCCGCCATCTCTCACCTCCCACGGGAGACACTCAGGGATGTGGTCACTGTAGCAATGGTGGGGACAGAAGGGAACGTCACTGATATGGAAAGAGAAGCCAAGTCCACCAGAGACCCGCTGCCTTGGCTGCTGTGGTGCTAACATAACCCATGGCCCAAGGGAAAAGAGAGGCGGGAAATGCAGCCACCTCCCTGCACTGCAAGGAACTGCTATGAGCCAGCAACGTCAGCAGGAGACCATGCTTGGTGCTGGGCTCACCAACACATTATGTGATGCATGTGCGGACCATCTCCCTGGGTAATCTCCTCCTTCGGTGAATCCCCTGTACACAAAGCCCCTGAGACCACTGGTTTCTTGCCCACTGTTCATCCTACAGCAACAGGTGACCTCTCTGTTTCTGGCTCTTTCAGGCCCTTAGTAGGGGCTCTATGGCTACCCCACGCGCCAGTCACAATCAGCAGCAATTTAGTGTCACCTCTTGAAACAGACACTAATCTCCTGCCTCTCCTTCTGCAGGACAAACCCTCCAAAGGGAACGTGGGGCCCCTGGGCAGCACCCCAAGGCCAGCACCACCCAGGAGAAATGAAACGACAGGAGATCAGCGCCCAGGCAGCTACTCTGTGCTGAGATGGACACCTCGGGTACTTGTCCCAAATGTGCAGACGAGATTGAATGAACACACCCCAGAGGGGGGCACAGCATGAACTGATGATATGCCAGGGTCCCCTGAGGCAGGGGACAGTCTATAGACAGTCGGGGTTCACCCAGCCAAGGGGTACAAGGACCAAAATGAGGAAACCAACCCCAATGTCCAAGAGCTTCCCCCCGCACATGCCAGGCCTGGAGAGCACATGATACCAGTGTAGCCGCATTAGACACAGCCCAGGGTGCAGGCGGCAAGAGGGAGAGTGTCTGTGCTGTTTGCCCCGCAGCTCCTCCTCCATCACGCACAACAGCCAACCCTCCACCCCACCCCTGCCCCGGGAGAAGACAGACTGGAGACAACCCTTTAAAGTACATCAGAAGCAGGAAGCCTGGCAAACAATCAGTGGGGCCGCTGAAGGATCAAGGTGCTAACGAAGCACTCAAGGCCGTTACAGAGAAGCTTAATGAATTAAATGCATCAGTCTTCACTGCAGAGGGTGGGAAGGCGATCCCCGCACCCGAGCCATTCTTTTTAGGTGACACATATGAGGCACTGTCCCAGACTGAGGTGTCAGTAGAGGTGGTTTGGGAACAAATTGATGAATTAAACAGCGATAAGTCACCAGGACCAGATGGTATCACCCAAGCATTTTGGAGGAACTCAAAAATGAAACTGCAGAACTACTGACTGTGGTATGTAAACTATTGCTTAAAGCAGCCTCTGTACCAGATGACTGGAGGGTAGCTAAGGTGACACCAATTTTTTAAAAGGCTCCAGAGGAGAACCTGGCAACGGCATGCCAGTAAGCCTGACTTCAGTATCGGGAAAATTGGTTGAAACGATAGTAAAGAGCAGAGTTATCAGACACATAGATGAACACGATTTGTTGGGGAATGGTCAACGTGGTTTTTGTAAAGGGAAATCATGCCTCACCCATCTAGAAGAGTTCATTGAGGGGATCAACAAGCATGTGGACAAAAAGGATCCAGTGGATATAGAGTACTTGGACTTTCAAAAAGCCTTTGACAAGGTCTCACATCAAAGGCTCCTAAGCAAAGTAATCAGTCATGGAATAACAGGGCAGGTCCTTTCTTTCATGGATCATTAACTGGTAACAAAGGGTAGGAATAAATGGTCAGTTTTCCCAATGGAAAGCGGTAAATAGTGGAGTCCCCCACCAATCTGTACTGGGACCTGGGCTCTTTAACATATTCATAAATGACCTAGAAAAATGGGTAAAGGGTGAGAAGGCAAAGTTTGCAGATGATGCAAAATCACTCAAGGTAATTAAGTCCAAAATTGACTGCAAAGAATGACCAAGGGATCTAACAAAACTGGGTGACCAGGCAACAAAATTCCAGATGAAATTCAGTATTGATAAGTACAAAGTAATGCACCCTGGAAAACATAATCCCAACTATACATACAAAATGAGGGGGTCTAAATTGGCTGTTACTACCCAAGAAGGAGACGTTGGAGTCATGTTCTCTGAAAACATCTGCTCCATGTGCAGAGGCAGTCAAAAAAACCTAACAGAATGACAGGAACTAGTAGGAAAGGGATTGATAACGAAAATATCTGCCACTATAGAAATCCATGCCGTGCAGTTCTGGGCACCCCACCTGTAAAAAGATATATTAGAAATGGAAAATGTACAGAGAAGCTAACAAAAACGTATGGAACAGCTTCCACACAAGGAGAGATTTAAAAGACTAGGGTTGTTCAATTTAAAAAAGAGATGACTAAGGGGACTAGGATAGAGTCTATACAATTATGAATGGTGTTGAGAAAGGGAACAGGGCCGTGTTACTGACCTCTTCACATAACACAAGAACTAGAGGTGATCCGATGAAATGAATAGGCAGCAGGTTTAAAACAAACAAAAGGAAGTATTTTTTCACACAACTCATGGTCAACCTGTGGAACTCCTTGCCAGAGGATGTTGCAAAGGCCACAAATATACCAGGGTTCAAAAAAGAATTAGATAAGTTGATGGAGGATAAGCCCATCAATGGCTATTAGCCAAGATGATCAGTGACTCAATCCCCATGCTCTGGGTGTCCTAAAACTCTGACCACCAGAAACTGGGAGTGGAGAAGAGGGGAGGATCACTGGATGATTGCCTGTTCTATTAATTCCCTTTTAAGTACCTGACACTGGCCATGGACCATTGGTCTGACACAGTGTGGCCGTTCTTATGTTCTTATGGCTGGGGTTCAATTTCAGTTGATGATTTTTACAAACACATTAAAAATCAGAGAACTCATGAAAATATTTCAAACAGTCTAAATTCTTTTTTATCTAAGTGTCAGTATAAACATGTTCAGAGAGGGGGCCTGTAACTGAAATGTTAGGGGCTGAATCTCACCCCTGTACAGAGGCAGCACACAAAACACCATCATTTAAATCCACTTAAAGACGTATTTTAAGGACTTAAGTGGGTTTAAAGTGGTGCCTTGGCCTGGTGCTGACTCTCTGCACTGGGTGATTTTCACCCTAAGAGAACAAAACAAAAAAATCCCATATTTGTAACCACGTGTAAAATAGAGACGAAAATATTTTATTGTGACTCATTGAAATACAAGTGCAAACTGTGAGCATAGTTTTTAAAGACAAACCAATTTAGAGTTCGAGAAAGCAGAATCCAGACCCGATCTTGCATGTACAATTCTAATATTTGTTACCAGGAAACTATTCCTTTTCTAATACTTCCGAAGAACAAAGAGAAGGCTCGTTCGGCTCTCTCACTTTAAAGGGCATGTATCTCCCGCAGTCTTCTCCAAGCTTTGGCAACCAATGTATCAGTAACTTAGAAAAAGTCTCACTCTACCAGGATGTAAAAATTACCATTAATTTGTTTATTTCATATATTTTTCACTACAACTGTCTAATATTTCGTGCATCAGAGCCATGGATTACCTGCTCAATTTCATCATAAATCAAAACAGAATATAAAATAATTCTGATGTATCTCTAAACAACGTTTGTTTAATTTTGAGAGGTTTATACTACAGCAGTGTCCTAAGACATGTTTTCACAATAAGGTGTCTTTGGTACAGATTTCTCAGTAAGTAATATCAGTAAAGAACAAATGCTAATTAATGATTTGACTTACTGATCTCTGTATAAACGTTCTGCACTAGTATAGGGTGAGGACATATGAACTGTTGAGATGCAGGATTTAGGAATTCGTAGTTATGAAACACTGAAATTCCTTTAATGACTTTTTAGAGATTGAGGGAAACACACACATTAGATGGGAGTTTGCCATGTGAGGTGTTAGCAGACAAAGCCAACATGCCTTTGGGCTGCAGAGCCGTCCTGTCCCAGAGCAGGGAGGTGACAGGGCTGGCTAGAAATCTTGGAGAGATCACTCCTGGAATGGTGCTTTCAGATCTTGGCATTTCACTACCAGAAAAGGTGAATTATAGGGGTGCTGGAGAAGAGCAGTAAAATGGATTGGGCATTTGGAAGAACTGAATTGCTTAGGATGGGCCAAAGATTTATACGTAGGTATAACTGGGTGAAATTGAAGAAAAGAACAATTAGGGTAACAGGACATTTTCCTAACAGAGAGTGGGGCTTTCATCAACAAACAGCTGGTTTCCATCAGTGATTTGTTTAAGACCGAATGGAACAAAACATTGGAGTAGATACTGTCAGAAACAATCCTCCAAAGTCTCAATCCCCCAAGACCTGGAGACAACGGGGACATAGGCTCTGAAGTCACGTGGAGTACGTCTGCACAGCATTTTGGAGCAAGCATCCCAGCCTGGGCTAGCAGGTCTCACACTAGTGCTCTAAAAACAGCTTTAGAGACAGCTCTGGGAAGTTTCAGCTCGAGCTGAAGCTTGGATACCGAAGCCTGAGGGTTTGGGTGGGCTTTTATCAACCTGGGCTGAGAGACGTGCTCCCGCGCACTCCAAAATGCCGTGTAGACACACCCTGAGCCGCTTTGAAAATTTTACTTAAGAAGAGTTAAAAGTTCTTTTCCCTCCATCTCTAATTCCTGAGCCTCTACAAAGCCTGGTAAAACCACACGAGAACCAGAAAATAGATGTAGCTCAGTTACCATCATTTCTGAACCGCAGACATTTTGGCACTCGGAAACCTGGAAATGAGAAAGAGAAACCCCAGGAATTAGGGTTTTTTGTATCAACCTTGGATTTTTGTTTTTTCTCATAAGATTTCTGTATTTCTATCAATTCTCTCAGCTCATCCTCCCCTTTTTCACACTGACATGGTCTTTCACCTTTCTTACACAACATGTCTTTTGCCTTCTGAAGCTTCTCAGCCTTTTCATACACCTCATTAGTGTAGAATGGTTGGTCTTTATGCTCCTCCTCCACCATACGAGCAATCTTAGTCATCAGCTTCTCAGCCTGGGCAGTCCGTTCCGCCAATGGAGCTTTATTGTTGAAACCCCAGTATCGGCCCTGACATTGTTCGATCAGCTCCTGAAGCTGTTTGTTATCCGGGTGGGAGATATACTCCTCCAGGGTTCCACTCCGTAAGTCTTCTCGTCGGGTGAATAAGACGATTGTGTACTTCATGGCCTCGGGGCCAAAAATCTCTTGTACTCTCCTCACGGTGTGCTGGACTTCCTCCGTGAAACGGCCCAGCTGGGTCACCAGCACCAGAGCGTGGGGGCCTGGGGAGGAGAGCGCGACACAGTGACAGATCTCATGGGTGGTTTCTTCATCAGAGTGCTTGGTGTCAAAAATAGCAGGCGTGTCGATAACCACAACCTGCCTTCCATTCCAGGTCCTGCTGTCTTTACAACATTTCTGAGTAACGGGCGTTGCCTCCAGTACAGACGTAAACTTCTCCTCCCCAAGGATGGTGTTTCCTGTTGCACTTTTCCCTCCTCCACTCTTACCGACGAGGATGATCCTCAGTTCGGATTCCCCAGTGGATCGGCTGCCGCTCCCCGGCCCTGTTGGGAACAAGTGTGACAGATTCAGAACATCACTGCGCAGGTACTAAAGAGGTGGCAGAGAACTAAGATTTGTGGCCCTGTGCTCACACTTGGCTTAATGCTTTAACTTTCTATGGAAGGGTAAATGGGTGGAGAAGGGGGCTACCGATCAAGTCAGTAAATCCTAGAGGTCTTGGATCCAAATGAGTCCTGCTGAAAGTGAAGTGAGCTTACGTCTCATCCTAGTGAACCTTTATACACAGAAAATCATCGCACAGCACAGCACTTTGCACCATCGGGTTAGGACAGACCTAGGACTGGAGGACTGGGGAGTGCTGCAGTTCAGGACAGAGGCCTGTTAATGAAGCTGTGTTTGGTCCCAGACAGAAGCAGCAGACGAGGACGGGAGTTTATTGGCACAGCTGCGGGGCCAAGGCTGGAGAAGCGCAGGATTCAGGAAGGGGGGCTGATTTGAAATGAGGGCTGGCACAGGGTAAACTGGGGCTATAGAGGTGGATAGGGAGGGAAGGCTGCAGCCCCAGGATTGAAAGGGGAGAGGTGCTGTGAAATCAGATTGAGGTTCATGGGCGGATCTTTGGGATACGTGTGCATGTCACTTGACTCTGTGCCCAATGTGGGGAGTGAAAGACCCCCAGCAGCAGGCCGGGCCCTTTCTGAGAGATTGGCAGCATCCCCAAGAGGAGGTAACCCCAGCGCCCACCCTGCAGCACACCTGATCCAGCCAGTTCTCAGTAACAATGTCTATGGAAGGGGTCGGCAACTTTTGGCACCCAGCCCGTCAGGGTAAGCCGCTGGTGGGCTGGACGGTTTGGTTATCTGGAGCGTCCGCAGGCACGGAGCCCCGCAGCTCCCACTGGCCGTGGTTCACCGTTCCCAGCCCATGGGAGCTGTGGGAAGCGGCCTGGGCCGAGGCTCCGTGCCTGCGGACGCTCCAGGTAAACAAGCTGTCCCGGCCCGCCAGCGGCTTTACCCTGACGGGCTGGGTGCCAAAGGTTGCCGACCCCGGTCTATGGACCCAGCAGATCCTCCTAATTACCAGCAGGCGCAGTATCCCGTATCTCAGTAAGATCAAGGAACTAGCAACGTCCCTCCGCCAAGACACAGCTGTCTACACCCAACGTGCTGGACTCCTCCCAGCCAGGGACCGGGCCCGGCCATGGAGCAGAGACAGCTGGTGTCAGTGACAGAATGGGGGACACATGGGGCACAGAATGGGGGACACATGGGTCTGTCTGTGGGGTTGGAGGTCACTGACCACAGCACAGGCGTCTCCAGGCTCGGTGCTGGTAGCTCCGTGTGCCAATGGGGAGCGTGCTGAGCTGCTGCTCCTCAGCATCACCCTCCCCGGGCACCTGCTGCCTGGCTACCAGAGGCGGGGCAGGGCAGGGAAGGGAGAAGGCAGAGGGGAGGGTGATGGATGCAGGGGTGAAAGTAAGTTCGAGGAGTTACCGGTACGCCGGAGTCCTGTGCAGGGGGCGTGGCCTCAATCAGAAGAGGCGGGGCCTTAAATCCCCGGGCCCTTTAAATCTTGATTTAAAGGGCCTGGGGCTCCAGCTGCGGTAGTGGCGGCTGGGAGCCCGGGGCCCTTTAAATCACCTCCGAGCTACCAGCTGCAGAGGCGGCTGGGAGCCCCGGGGCTCGGGAGCGATTCAAAGGGCCCAGGGCTCCCGCTGCCGCCACCGCAGCGGAGCCCTGGAGGCTCCCGGCTGCCACCGCTACCCTGGGGCTCTGGGCTCTGGCAGAGCTTTAAAGGGCCTGGGGCTCCACTGTGGTAGCGGCTGCCGGAGCCCCGAGCCCTTTAAATCCCCGTCGGAGCCCTTCTGCCCGAGCCCTGGGGTAGCGGCAGCCGAGCTCTGTCGGGGATTTAAAGGGCCCCGGGGCTCCAGCTGCTGCCAGCGCCCCAGCCCTTTAAATCCCCGCCACAGCCCCGCCACCGCTACCCCAGAGCTTTAAATTGCCGTCTGGGAAAGCCGGTCCCGGTACGGCACACCGGCTCTTGCTGGTACAAGGTACCGGCTTACTTTCACCTCTGGGTGGATGTGAGGGAGGGGCCCCAGCAGAGAAGCAGAGGGGCCGGGGGCGGGGCTGGTAACCGGTGTGAGCGGGGGGCTCACAGGAATGGAGAGTAGAGGGAATAGGGGGTGCGGGAGGAACCTAGGGCTGAGAGGAGCTGCCGGGTCCCAGTCCCACCACCAGGGCAGACTGAGCCCCTGCTGCCACTGCTCGCGGGAAGGGGTGGGATGGGGTGTGGCCTGAGCTCCTGCAGGTAGCCAGGGCTGAGGGGGAAGCTGGAGGAGGAAATGGGGGCCTGTGAGGGGAGCTCCCCTCTCGAGGGTGTGGAGCCCAGAGCTCAAGCTGATACCTGAGAGCAAGGAGGGGGCTGAAGAGAGATAATGAGAGGTTGGGAGGGCGAGGAGGTGGCAGTGGACATGGGGCTGGAATGAGCGAGGAGGGAGGGAGGAGAGGGTCGCAGTGACCGCAGGGGTCACTGGAAGGAGTTGGGGACACAGTAAGAGGAGCGGGAAGGGGAAGGGGAGGCTGGCGGTCTGAGATTTGAGCTCGAGCACTCATTCTGCACACAGAATAAAACAGAGACCGCCGGCTGCCGCTCCCACTCCCCTGGAGCAGGGGTTCCTGCCTGGGGGTCCCTGCTGACACCATCTCTGTGTGTCGGGGTGGGGGCATGGTGTGTGTGTGTGATCTGCTGACACCCCACGTCAGCTCTGTGAGGGTGGTGGCGAGACCCTGCACCCAGGGCCCGGGGCCGGGGTGGTGATCGGGCCGGATTTCCAATTAGGCACAGTAGGCACATGCCTGGGGGCACTGGCGTTCTAGGGCTGCCTACAAGTTAAAAGTGGGTTAAAAGTTTCATTTTTATGGAAAACACGAGGGTCAGTGGTAGGAGGGGATGGGCACTGAAAATGCTGTCCCTAGAGGTGCATAAGGTACAAATCTGTCCCTGAGTGGTCGTGGTAGGTGCTCTGCTCAGAAGAGAGTGAGGTGCGTCCTCTTGGGCAGGCCCCACCTGCCTGAAGGCTGGGCGCAGTGATCCAGAAAGGAGGGAGGCCCCAGCCTGCACAAAGAGGAGCAATGGCAGGACCCCACCAGCCCAGCACCCAGCCCTTGTGTGGCTGGCCCCTGCCATCACCACCCTCGGCCTGGGCACGGCTGCAGCAGCAGAGCCATGGCACGGGGTGAAGAGGGAGACAAGCATTAAACCAAGAGAGGGGAAACTGCATAACAAAAGAATTATAAACAAAAGAAATTCCCCTCATACAAGTCCTGCAGTGCAATCTCTTAATTGTGAAAGAGCAACATACAAATGTAGAATTATTTTTTGTGACATAACTGCACTCAAAAACAAACCAGTGTAAAACTTTAGCACCTACAAGTCCTCTCAATCCTACTTCTTGTTCAGGCGAAGGCTCAGACAAACAAGTTTGTTTACATTTATGGGAGATAATGCTGCCCACTTCTTATTTACAATGTCACCTGAAAGTGAGAACAGGCGTTCGCCTGGCACTTTTGTAACTGGCATCGCAAGGTATTTACGTGCCAGAATGCTAAAAATGTGTATGCCTCTTCATGCTTCAGCCACCATTCCAGAGGACATGCTTCCATGCTGATGATGCTCATTAAAAAAATAATGCAATAATTAAATTTATGACTGAACTCCTCAGGGGAGAATTGTATGTCTCCTGCTCTGTGTTTACCTGCATTCTGCCATATATTTCATGTTCTAGCTGTCTCAGATGATGACCCAGCACATGTTGTTCATTTTAAGAACACTTTCACTGCAGATTTGACAACACACAAAGAAGGAACCAATGTGAGATTTCTATAGATAACTACAGCACTCGACCCAAGGATTAAGAACCTGAAGTGCCTTCCAAAATCCGAGAGGGACGAGGTGTGGAGCGTGCTTTCGTAAGCCTTAAAAGAGCAACACTCCGATGTGGAAACTATAAGAACCCAAACCACCAATAAAGAAAATCAACCTTCACCTGGCAGCATCTGACTCTGATGATGAAAATGAACGTGTGTCAGTCCATACTGCTTTGGATTGTTATTGAGCAGAACCCATCATCAGCATGGACACATGTCCTCTAGAATGGTGGTTGAAGCATGAAGGGACATATTAATCTTTAGCACATCTGGCACATAAATATCTTGTGATGCCGGCCACAACAGTGCCATGCCAACGCCTGTTCTCACTTTCAGGTGACCCTGGAAACAAGAAGCGGGCAGCATTCTCTCCCGCAAATGTAAACACACTTGTTTGTCTGAGCCATTGGCTGAACAACAAAAAGAACTGAGTAGACGTCTAGACTCTAAAGTTTTACAGTGTTGTATTTTTGAGGGCATAATTCCACATTCGTAAGTTCAACTTTCATGATAAAGAGATTGCGCGACAGTGCTTGTATGAGTTAAATTGAAATATTATTTCTTTTGTTTCTTTTTTACAGTGCAAATATTTGTAATAATAATAAATATAAAGTGAGCACTGTACACTTTGCATTCCGTGCTGTAACTGAAATCAATATATTTGAAAAATGCGGAAAACATCCAAAAATATTTAAATAAATGTATTCTATTATTACAACACGCTTAATCATGATTAATTTTTTAATCGCTTCAGAGTCCTAGTTTTTTCATTTTTACAATTAGGCTGGATGGTGAAATGGGGGAAGGAGGGGACAAGCAAGGAGGGTGAGCCTGGGTATGACAACTGGCCACGTGTGCTCTAAAACAATTTCAGTACAAGGACCTCAGTTCAGGAAAGAACTTAACTTTAAGTGTGTGCTTAAGGACTTCGCTGAATGGGTGCCTAGAGAGGGAGAAAAGACAGACTAAGGCCTGATCTACACTGGCGGGGGGCAGGGAATCGATCTAAGTTACGCAACTTCAGCTACGTGAATAACATAGGTGAAGTCGACGTACCTAGTTCTACTTCGTGTCTTCACTGCGGTAAGTTGCAGCTGACACTCTCTTGCCGACTCCGCCTGCACCTGTTGCCCCGGTGGAGTACCGGAGTCGACGGGAGAGTGCCTGGTGGTCGATTTGTCGCATCTAGACTAGACACGATAAATCAACCCCCGCTGGATCGATCGCTGCCCGTCGATCCAGCTGGTAATGTAGACAAGCCCTGAGAGTGGTCAGAGCTTGCTAGGTAGGTGAGAAGAGTTAAACTCTTATGAGATGTTGCTAATAAAGGTGGAAAGTGGGCAGTGGCCGGTGAAAGTGGAGATCTCAGGCGGGGTTTTTGAGAAGGATGATGGCAGACTTAATGAGGGGAGTAATCAGTGGATCATGAACGATGATTGCTGCAATATTGGAGACAAGTGGTGGGAGGTCGTGAAAGAGCTACATGAGTTTAGGAGGACATATCACAATCCTTAAACACTGAGTTTCACGTAATGGAGTACGTAGTCAGGGAAATGGTATGACCATCCAGTCTAATAGTTCTTTCTCCAGCATCTCATCTTTATATTTCATTGGTGCTGATCCTTGTCTCCTCCCCACCAAATAGAAATGAATTTACCTCTGCAGTCCGTGAAAGCAATCTCACAGGCATGTCTACAATTAAGTGACATCAGAGTGAGGGACACTTCAATTAAAAGCCTCTCAAGAGTGTGACAAACTGGTTGCTTAATGGAAATAGTTGTTTAGTATTGGTGGAGTTGAACTGGATTCAGTACGTTTGGGAATACTTTGGAGGTAATTTCAAGACCTGCTTGCCTGATAAGTTGATCTCTTGTAAAGGTTTCACTGTATGTGATGTTGGTAAAGAGCAATTGCTAATTTCATTTACTGACCCTTACAAAATGTTTTCCACTAAGGGCTGGTCTACACTAGAAAGTTAGGTGGACCCAGCTACATCACTCAGGGGCATGAAAAATTCACACCCTGGAGAGAAGTAGTTAAGCTGACCTAATCCCCAGTGTAGACAGCGCTAAGTCAATAGAAGAATTCTTCCATTGACCATCTACCACCTCTCGGAGAGGTGGATTTACCACCGGGATGGAAGAACCCCTCCTGTCAGTGTAGGAAGTGCCTACACTGATCTGCTACAGCTGTGCCATTGTCACATTTCTAGTGCAGACATAGCCTGAGAGAGGTGCGGGTCTCCGAGTGGCTCAGATGCAGGATTTAAGACTTAAGCAAGTTTGAAAATGTTACCCTTAGTCTCCAGGTGCTACAGGAAAACAAACGCTTATGAGTCTGCTGGGTGACAGAGCAGCAAAATTCCTTGCATGACTTTTTAGAGTCCGTGGGGGTGTTAGGGAAACAATTTAGAAGTAAGTTTGCAATGTGACATGTCAGCAGAAAAAGCAATATGGCTTTGGGCTGCAGGGGCAAAATGTCCACCAGCAGAGAGCTGAGAGAGCCCCTAGGCTTGATTACAATTGGAATATTGCATTCCAATCTCAACACTTCATCACCAGGCCGGGTAAGTTACAGGGGTTCTAGAAAGAAAAGGAGGACTTGTGGCAACTTAGAGACTAACCAATTTATTTGACCATAAGCTTTCGTGAGCTACAGCTCACTTCATCGGATGAAAGCTTATGGTCAAATAAATTGGTTAGTCTCTAAGGTGCCACAAGTACTCCTTTTCTTTCATGGTAAGTAGATCTAAGTACGTCGACTTCAGCTATGCTATTCACGTAGCTGGAGTTGCGTATCTTAGATCGACCCCACGGGGTAGTATAGACAAGCCCTAAGGAACCTAACATACAATGAAACTTACCCTCGTTTAATCCTTTCTGCAGTTTTGCTTTTTTCCTCTGGGATTTCTCTTTTTCCATGGATGAGTCCTCTTCCCCTTGAATTCCTCCCTGTATATCCATTTTCATATCATCTTCCACTTCGCCCATCTTATTTTTACTTTCACCTGTCTCACCTTCTTTTCGAAACTTCTCAGGTGCTTTACACACCAGATGGTCTTTATGCTCCTCCTCCACCATACGAGCAATCTTAGTCATCAGCTTCTCAGCCTGGGCAGCCCGTTCATCCCGTGTAGCTTTATTGTTGAAAGCGCAGTATCGGCCCTGACACTGTTCGATCAGCTCCTTAAGCTGTTTGTTATCCGAGTGGGAGATATACTCCTCCAGAGATCCACTCGGTAAGTCTTCTCTGTGGGTGAATAAGACGATTGTGTACTTCATGGCCTCGGGGCCAAAAATCTCTTGTACTCTCCTCACGGCGTGCTGGTCTTCCTCCGTGAAATGGCTCAGCTGGGTAACCAGCACCAGAGCGTGGGGGCCTGGGGAGGAGAGCTCCATACAGCGACTGGTCTCATGGGTGGTTTGTTCATCAGAGTGCTCGGTGTCAAAAAAAGCAGGCGTGTTGATAACCACAACCTTCCTTCCATTCCAGGTCCTGCTGCCTTCACACCATGTCTGAGTAACAGCCGTTTCCTCCAGTACGGACTCCAACTTCTCCTCCTTCTCTTCTCCAAGGATGGTGTTTCCTATTGCACTTTTCCCTCCTCCACTCTTACCGACGAGGATGATCCTCAGTTCCGATTCCCCAGTGGATTGGCTGCCGCTCCCCGGCCCTGTTGGGAACAAGTGTGACAGATTCAGAACATCACTGCGCAGGTACCAAAGTGGTAGCAGAGAACTAAGATTTGTGGCCCTGTGCTCACACTTGGCTTAATGCTTTAACTTTCTATGGAAGGGTAAATGGGTGGAGAAGGGGGCTACCGATCAAGTCAGTAAATCCTAGAGGTCTTGGATCCAAATGAGTCCTGCTGAAAGTGAAGTGAGCTTACGTCTCATCCTAGTGAACCTTTATACACTGGAAAATCATCGCACAGCACAGCACTTTGCACCATCGGGTTAGGACAGACCTAGGACTGGAGGACTGGGGAGTGCTGCAGTTCAGGACAGAGGCCTGTTAATGAAGCTGTGTTTGGTCCCAGACAGAAGCAGCAGACGAGGACGGGAGTTTATTGGCACAGCTGCGGGGCCAAGGCTGGAGAAGCGCAGGATTCAGGAAGGGGGGCTGATTTGAAATGAAGGCTGGCACAGGGTAAACTGGGGCTATAGAGGTGGATAGGGAGGGAAGGCTGCAGCCCCAGGTTTGAAAGGGGAGAGGTGCTGTGAAATCAGATTGAGGTTCATGGGCGGATCTTTGGGATACGTGTGCATGTCACTTGACTCTGTGCCCAATGTGGGGAGTGAAAGACCCCCAGCAGCAGGCCGGGCCCTTTCTGAGAGATTGGCAGCATCCCCAAGAGGAGGTAACCCCAGCGCCCACCCTACAGCACACCTGATCCAGCCAGTTCTCAGTAACAATGTCTATGGAAGGGGTCGGCAGCCTTTGGCACCCGGCCCGTCAGGGTAAGCCGCTGGTGGGCTGGACGGTTTGGTTATCTGGAGCGTCCGCAGGCACGGAGCCCCGCAGCTCCCACTGGCCGTGGTTCACCGTTCCCAGCCCATGGGAGCTGCGGGAAGCGGCCTGGGCCGAGGCTCCGTGCCTGCGGACGCTCCAGGTAAACAAGCTGTCCCGGCCCGCCAGCGGCTTTACCCTGACGGGCTGGGTGCCAAAGGTTGCCGACCCCCGGTCTATGGACCCAGCAGATCCTCCTAATTACCAGCAGGCGCAGTATCCCGTATCTCAGTAAGATCAAGGAACTAGCAACGTCCCTCCGCCAAGACACAGCTGTCTACACCCAATGTGCTCGACTCCTCCCAGCCAGGGACCGGGCCCAGCCATGGAGCAGAGACAGCTGGTGTCAGTGACCTGCTCCCACGCACAGAATGGGGGACACATGGGTCTGTCTGTGGGGTTGGAGGTCACTGACCACAGCACAGGCTGTCTCCAGGCTCGGTGCTGGTAGCTCCGTGTGCCAATGGGGAAGGTGCTGAGCTGCTGCTCCTCAGCATCACCCTCCCCGGGCACCTGCTGCCTGGCTACCAGAGGCGGGGCAGGGCAGGGAAGGGAGAAGGCAGAGGGGAGGGTGATGGATGCAGGGGTGAAAGTAAGTTCGAGGAGTTACCGGTACGCTGGAGTCCTGTGCAGGGGGCGTGGCCTCAACCGGAAGAGGCGGGGCCTTAAATCCCCAGGCCCTTTAAATCTTGATTTAAAGGGCCTGGGGCTCCAGCTGTGGTAGTGGCAGCTGGGAGCCCGGGGCCCTTTAAATCACCCCCGAGCTACCAGCTGCAGAGGCGGCTGGAAGCCCCGGGGCTCGGGAGCGATTCAAAGGGCCCAGGGCTCCAGCTGCCGCCACCACAGCGGAGCCCTGGCCCTTTAAATCACCAAGGAGCCCTGGAGGCTCCCGGCTGCCACCGCTACCCCGGGGCTCTGGGCTCTGGCAGAGCTTTAAAGGGCCTGGGGCTCTGCTGTGGTAGCAGCTGCCGGAGCCCTGAGCCCTTTAACTCCCCATCGGAGCCCTGCTGCCCGAGCCCTGGGGTAGCGGCGGCCGGGCTCCCTCAGGGATTTAAAGGGCCCTGGAGCTCCAGCCGTTGCTACCGTCTCAGCCCTTTAAATCCCCGCCACAGCCCCACCGCCGCTACCCCAGGGCTTTAAATTGCTGCCTGGGAAAGCCGGTCCCGGTACGGCACACCGGCTCTTGCTGGTACAAGGTACCGGCTTACTTTCACCTCTGGATGGATGTGAGGGAGGGGCCCCAGCAGAGAAGCAGAGGGGCCGGGGGCGGGGCTGGTAACCGGTGTGAGCGGGGGGCTCACAGGAATGGAGAGTAGAGGGAATAGGGGGTGCGGGAGGAACCTAGGGCTGAGAGGAGCTGCCGGGTCCCAGTCCCACCACCTGGGCAGACTGAGCCCCTGCTGCCACTGCTCGCGGGAAGGGGTGGGATGGGGTGTGGCCTGAGCTCCTGCAGGTAGCCAGGGCTGAGGGGGAAGCTGGAGGAGGAAATGGGGACCTGTGAGGGGAGCTCCCCTCTCGAGGGTGTGGAGCCCAGAGCTCAAGCTGATGCCTGAGAGCAAGGACGGGGCGGAAGAGAGAGAATGAGAGGTTGGGAGGGCGAGGAGGTGGCAGTGGACATGGGGCTGGAATGAGCGAGGAGGGAGGGAGGAGAGGGTCGCAGTGACCGCAGGGGTCACTGGAAGGAGTTGGGGACACAGTAAGGAGCGGGAAGGGGAAGGGGAGGCTGGCGGTCTGAGATTTGAGCTCGAGCACTCATTCTGCACACAGAATAAAACAGAGACCGCTGGCTGCCGCTCCCACTCCCCTGGAGCAGGGGTTCCTGGCTGGGGGTCCCTGCTGACACCATCTCTGTGTGTCGGGGTGGGGGCATGGTGTGTGTGTGTGATCTGCTGACACCCCACGTCAGCTCTATGAGGGTGGTGGCGAGACCCTGCACCCAGGACCCGGAGCCGGGGTGGTGATCGGGCCGGATTTCCAATTAGGTACAGTAGGCACATGCCTGGTGGTGCTGGCGTTCTAGGGCTGCCTACAAGTTAAAAGTGGGTTAAAAGTTTCATTTTTATGGAAAACACGAGGGTCAGTGGTAGGAGGGGATGGGCACTGAAAATGCTGTCCCTAGAGGTGCATAAGGTGCAAATCTGTCCCTGAGTGGTCGTGGTAGGTGCTCTGCTCAGAAG
This sequence comes from Chelonia mydas, assembly GCF_015237465.2. Classification (NCBI taxonomy): domain Eukaryota; kingdom Metazoa; phylum Chordata; order Testudines; family Cheloniidae; genus Chelonia; species Chelonia mydas. Next base: position 260,269,332 of record NC_057850.1, read on the forward strand.
GGAGTGAGGTGCGTCCTCCTGGGCAGGCCCCACCTGCCTGAAGGCTGGGCGCAGTGATCCAGAAAGGAGGGAGGCCCCAGCCTGCACAAAGAGGAGCAATGGCAGGACCCCACCAGCCCAGCACCCAGCCCTTGTGTGGCTGGCCCCTGCCATCACCACCCTCGGCCTGGGCACGGCTGCAGCAGCAGAGCCATGGCACGGGGTGAAGAGGGAGACAAGCATTAAACCAAGAGTGGGGAAACTGCATAACAAAAGAATTATAAACAAAAGAAATTCCCCTCATACAAGTCCTGCAGTGCAATCTCTTAATTGTGAAAGAGCAACATACAAATGTAGAATTATTTTTTGTGACATAACTGCACTCAAAAACAAACCAGTGTAAAACTTTAGCACCTACAAGTCCTCTCAATCCTACTTCTTGTTCAGGCGAAGGCTCAGACAAACAAGTTTGTTTACATTTATGGGAGATAATGCTGCCCACTTCTTATTTACAATGTCACCTGAAAGTGAGAACAGGCGTTCGCCTGGCACTTTTGTAACTGGCATCGCAAGATATTTACATGCCAGAATGCTAAAAATGTGTATGCCTCTTCATGCTTCAGCCACCATTCCAGAGGACATGCTTCCATGCTGATGATGCTCATTAAAAAAATAATGCAATAATTAAATTTATGACTGAACTCCTCAGGGGAGAATTGTATGTCTCCTGCTCTGTGTTTACCTGCATTCTGCCATATATTTCATGTTCTAGCTGTCTCAGATGATGACCCAGCACATGTTGTTCATTTTAAGAACACTTTCACTGCAGATTTGACAACACACAAAGAAGGAACCAGTGTGAGATTTCTATAGATAACTACAGCACTCGACCCAAGGATTAAGAACCTGAAGTGCCTTCCAAAATCCGAGAGGGACGAGGTGTGGAGCATGCTTTCGTAAGCCTTAAAAGAGCAACACTCCGATGTGGAAACTATAAGAACCCAAACCACCAATAAAGAAAATCAACCTTCACCTGGCAGCATCTGACTCAGATGATGAAAATGAACGTGTGTCAGTCCATACTGCTTTGGATTGTTATCGAGCAGAACCCGTCATCAGCATGGACACATGTCCTCTATATTGGTGGTTGAAGCATGAAGGGACATATTAATCTTTAGCACATCTGGCACATAAATATCTTGTGATGCCGGCCACAACAGTGCCATGCAAACGCCTGTTCTCACTTTCAGGTGACCCTGGAAACAAGAAGCGGGCAGCATTCTCTCCCGCAAATGTAAACACACTTGTTTGTCTGAGCCATTGGCTGAACAACAAAAAGAACTGAGTAGACGTCTAGACTCTAAAGTTTTACAGTGTTGTATTTTTGAGGGCATAATTCCACATTCGTAAGTTCAACTTTCATGATAAAGAGATTGCGCGACAGTGCTTGTATGAGTTAAATTGAAATATTATTTCTTTTGTTTCTTTTTTACAGTGCAAATATTTGTAATAATAATAAATATAAAGTGAGCACTGTACACTTTGCATTCTGTGCTGTAACTGAAATCAATATATTTGAAAAATGTGGAAAACATCCAAAAATATTTAAATAAATGTATTCTATTATTACAACACGCTTAATCATGATTAATTTTTTAATCGCTTCAGAGTCCTAGTTTTTTCATTTTTATAATTAGGCTGGATGGTGAAATGGGGGAAGGAGGGGACAAGCAAGGAGGGTGAGCCTGGGTATGACAACTGGCCACGTGTGCTCTAAAACAATTTCAGTACAAGGGCCTCAGTTCAGGAAAGAACTTAACTTTAAGTGTGTGCTTAAGGACTTCGCTGAATGGGTGCCTAGAGAGGGAGAAGAGACAGACTAAGGCCTGATCTACACTGGCGGGGGGCGGGGAATCGATCTAAGTTACGCAACTTCAGCTACGTGAATAACGTAGGTGAAGTCGACGTACTTAGTTCTACTTCGTGTCTTCACTGCGGTAAGTTGCAGCTGACACTCTCTTGCCGACTCCGCTTGCACCTGTTGCCCCGGTGGAGTACCGGAGTCGACGGGAGAGTGCCTGGTGGTCGATTTATCGCATCTAGACTAGACACGATAAATCAACCCCCGCTGGATCGATCGCTGCCCGTCGATCCAGCTGGTAATGTAGACAAGCCCTGAGAGTGGTCAGAGCTTGTTAGGTAGGTGAGAAGAGTTCAACTCTTATGAGATGTTGCTAATAAAGGTGAAAAGTGGGCAGTGGCCGGTGAAAGTGGAGATCTCAGGCGGGGTTTTTGAGAAGGATGATGGCAGACTTAATGAGGGGAGTAATCAGTGGATCATGAACGATGATTGCTGCAATATTGGAGACAAGTGGTGGGAGGTCGTGAAAGAGCTACATGAGTTTAGGAGGACATATCACAATCCTTAAACACTGAGTTTCACGTAATGGAGTACGTAGTCAGGGAAATGGTATGACCATCCAGTCTAATAGTTCTTTCTCCAGCATCTCATCTTTATATTTCATTGGTGCTGATCCTTGTCTCCTCCCCACCAAATAGAAATGAATTTACCTCTGCAGTCCGTGAAAGCAATCTCACAGGCATGTCTACAATTAAGTGACATCAGAGTGAGGGACACTTCAATTAAAAGCCTCTCAAGAGTGTGACAAACTGGTTGCTTAATGGAAATAGTTGTTTAGTATTGGTGGAGTTGAACTGGATTCAGTACGTTTGGGAATACTTTGGAGGTAATTTCAAGACCTGCTTGCCTGATAAGTTGATCTCTTGTAAAGGTTTCACTGTATGTGATGTTGGTAAAGAGCAATTGCTAATTTCATTTACTGACCCTTATAAAATGTTTTCCACTAAGGGCTGGTCTACACTAGAAAGTTAGGTGGACCCAGCTACATCACTCAGGGGCATGAAAAATTCACACCCTGGAGAGAAGTAGTTAAGCTGACCTAATCCCCAGTGTAGACAGCACTAAGTCAATAGAAGAATTCTTCCATTGACCAGCTACCACCTCTCGGAGAGGTGGATTTACCACCGGGATGGAAGAACCCCTCCTGTCAGTGTAGGAAGTGCCTACACTGATCTGCTACAGCTGTGCCATTGTCACATTTCTAGTGCAGACATAGCCTGAGAGAGGTGCGGGTCTCCGAGTGGCTCAGATGCAGGATTTAAGACTTAAGCAAGTTTGAAAATGTTACCCTTAGTCTCCAGGTGCTACAGGAAAACAAACGCTTATGAGTCTGCTGGGTGACAGAGCAGCAAAATTCCTTGCATGACTTTTTAGAGTCCGTGGGGGTGTTAGGGAAACAATTTAGAAGTAAGTTTGCAATGTGACATGTCAGCAGAAAAAGCAATATGGCTTTGGGCTGCAGGGCTAAAATGTCCACCAGCAGAGAGCTGAGAGAGCCCCTAGGCTTGATTACAATTGGAATATTGCATTCCAATCTCAACACTTCATCACCAGGCCGGGTAAGTTACAGGGGTTCTAGAAAGAAAAGGAGGACTTGTGGCACCTTAGAGACTAACCAATTTATTTGAGCATAAGCTTTCATGAGCTACAGCTCACTTCATCGGATGCACTAGAGAACAGCAATAAAACTGATTGGCATTTTGGAAGGATGGACTTGTTGGGTGGCTCAAGGATTTATAACTAAGAATAATGGTTTAATACTGAGTCAAAAGAAAATGTAAGATAACAGGAAACCTTCCTAACAGATGGAACCATCTCATAAGTGATAAAAACCCCATCAAAAACTTGCATAAAACTCATTTGAAAAAAAAAATGGAGACTGCAGAGTAGGGAACAATCCTCCAACATTTTCCAATATAGACATTCAATGTGAATTAGTAGGTCTCTTCCATCCACCTCTAATTTCATTGACGCTATGAAATCTGGTGAAAACACACAGGAGAACTACAAAATGGATGTAATTCAATCCCGATCATCACTGGGACAGCGCTGAGCACCTTGAACAGTGGGCTTGTCTACTATCTGCCGGATCGGCAGGCAGCGATCGATCCAGCGGGGGTCAATTTATCGAGTCTGTACTAGACGCGATAAATCGACTGCTGAGCACTCTCCCGTTGACTCCGGTACTCCAGCAGAACGAGAAGCGCAAGTGGAGTCGATGGGAGAGCGTCAGCTGTCGACTTACTGCAGTGAAGACACCATGGTAAGTATCAGAGTAGCAGCCGTGTTAGTCTGTATTCGCAAAAAGAAAAGGAGGACTTGTGGCACCTTAGAGACTAACCAATTTATTTGACCATAAGCTTTCGTGAGCTACAGCTAACTTCATCGGATGAAAGCTTATGGTCAAATAAATTGGTTAGTCTCTAAGGTGCCACAAGTACTCCTTTTCTTTCATGGTAAGTAGATCTAAGTACGTCGACTTCAGCTATGCTATTCACGTAGCTGGAGTTGCGTATCTTAGATCGACCCCACGGGGTAGTATAGACAAGCCCTAAGGAACCTAACATACAATGAAACTTACCCTTGTTTACTCCTGTCTGCAGTTTTGCTTTTTTCCTCTGGGATTTCTCTTTTTCCATGGATGAGTCCTCTTCCCCTTGAATTCCTCCCTGTATATCCGCTTTCGTATCATCTTCCACTTCGCCCATCTTATTTTTACTTTCACCTGTCTCACCTTCTTTTCGAAACTTCTCAGGTGCTTTACACACCAGATGGTCTTTATGCTCCTCCTCCACCATACGAGCAATCTTAGTCATCAGCTCCTCAGCCTGGGCAGCCCGTTCATCCCGTGTAGCTTTATTGTTGAAAGCGCAGTATCGGCCCTGACACTGTTCGATCAGCTCCTTAAGCTGTTTGTTATCCGAGTGGGAGATATACTCCTCCAGGGATCCACTCCGTAAGTCTTCTCTGTGGGTGAATAAGACGATTGTGTACTTCATGGCCTCGGGGCCAAAAATCTCTTGTACTCTCCTCACGGCGTGCTGGTCTTCCTCCGTGAAATGGCCCAGCTGGGTAACCAGCACCAGAGCGTGGGGGCCTGGGGAGGAGAGCTCCATACAGCGACTGGTCTCATGGGTGGTTTGTTCATCAGAGTGCTCGGTGTCAAAAAAAGCAGGCGTGTTGATAACCACAACCTTCCTTCCATTCCAGGTCCTGCTGCCTTCACACCATGTCTGAGTAACAGCCGTTTCCTCCAGTACGGACTCCAACTTCTCCTCCTTCTCTTCCCCAAGGATGGTGTTTCCTATTGCACTTTTCCCTCCTCCACTCTTACCGACGAGGATGATCCTCAGTTCGGATTCCCCAGTGGATTGGCTGCCGCTCCCCGGCCCTGTTGGGAACAAGTGTGACAGATTCAGAACATCACTGCGCAGGTACTAAAGAGGTGGCAGAGAACTAAGATTTGTGGCCCGGTGCTCACACTTGGCTTAATGCTTTAACTTTCTATGGAAGGGTAAATGGGTGGAGAAGGGGGCTACTGATCAAGTCAGTAAATCCTAGAGGTCTTGGATCCAAATGAGTCCTGCTGAAAGTGAAGTGAGCTTACGTCTCATCCTAGTGAACCTTTATTCACAGAAAAACATCGCACAGCACAGCACTTTGCACCATCGGGTTAGGACAGACCTAGGACTGGAGGACTGGGGAGTGCTGCATTCAGGACTGAGGCCTGTTAATGGAGCTGTGTTCGGTCCCAGACAGAAGCAGCAGACGAGGACGGGAGTTTATTGGCATGGCTGTTTGGCCAAGGCTGGAGAAGCGCAGGATTCAGCAAGTTGGGGCTGATTTGTCATGAGGACTGGAGCAGGGTGAATTGGGGGTAAGGAGGGAAGTATGGAGCCCCAGGATTGAAACAGGACGGGTTGCTGAGAGTTCAGACTGAGGTTCATGAATGGATCTTCAAGACACATTTGCATGTCACGTGATTCCATGCCCTCTGTAGGAAGTGAAAGATTCCCGGGATTGTATTCAATTCCAAACACGAAACCAGCATGCACGGCCATGAATTCTGCTACTGCTTGGCAAGAGTACAAAAATATACAGTATCTAGCCAGCTGTTCGGGATAAACCGATGGCTGGGGCAACAGGGGATACTGCAATTCAAGACTAACGTGCATAAGCAGAGCCACGTAGGAAGCCCAAGAACTGAAACAGGAAGCTGGGTGGCAGGCGAGAACCGAAGTTCCTGAGCCAAGCTGCAAGAAAATTTTTCTTATCACCTAAGAGCACTGGCCCATTACTCTTGGTATAGCGGTGGGTGTTTTGTTTAGCTGTGTCTCGTGTTGGGAGGGAATACTTTGGTAGAAGGGATGATGGAAGACTGGCAGCCTGTGGGGTAGTGCTAAGGCTGATACATGTTGTTAGGATATAGATATTCAGGCCTGTCTGTAAAGGCCTATACTCTTAAGAATTTAGGTGTATTCTTATCACTTGGCTAGTTACAGAGGTATAAAAGAAAGAATCAAAAGCACTGTCTGCCGGTGTAAGGGCCTTCTCTCCCTGTGACAGTCTGAGGCCCTGTTCTTAGGCTAAGGCCTTTGGCTAAGCAGCAGAGGCAGCCATAAGCTGGGAAGCGACCAGTCACCTCCTCACATTGCAAACTAGTCACATTGAAAGAAGTTGCTATTGGGCTGTTAGGATACAATCCTGTCCTGATAGTGCCTATCACCTCCAGAGAAAGGGAAGTGCCTAGAAAATGTAAAAGGAAACTTAGTTTGATAGCATCCTGTCTGGCAAGAACTCACTTATCAATAGCTGGGATGTGAAATCCTCACTTCTGTATTGTTTTGTCATTAGAGTTCCCGCTTTGCTATTGTTTGTCTGTATAATCTCTGTCTGGTTCTGGGATTGTTCCTGTCTGCTGTATAATTAATTTTGCTGGGTGTAAACTAATTAAGGTGGTAGGATAGAACCGGTTACATAATCATGTTACAATATGTTAGGATTGGGTAGTTAAATTTCAAGAAAATGATTGGTTAAGGTATAGCTAAGCAGAACTCAAGTTTTACTATACAGTCTGCAGTCAATCAGGAATGAGTGGGGTGGGTGTGTGTGTGGGGGGGAAATGGGAACAGGGAATGGGGGTAAGGCAATTGGAATCATGTTTTGCTAAAGGGGGAAATGGGAACAGGGAATGGGGCTGGGGAAATTGCAATCATGTTTTGCTAAGGGCAGGAATGGGAACAGGGACACAGGTGTAAGGCTCTGTGGTGTCAGAGCTGGGAAGGAGGATACTAAGGAAGGAAACTGGAATCATGCTTGCTGGAAGTTCACCCCAATAAACGTCGAATTGTTTGCACCTTTGGACTTAGGGTATTGTTGCTCTCTGTTCATGCGAGAAGGACCAGGGAAGGAAGCGGGTGGGAATAAGCCCCCTAACACATGTGAGCTGGAGTCATGGTAAAGTGTGTACCTGCGGATGGAGGGGTAGAGATTACGTTCTGGCATGTGGTTTAACTTTTCATTTTTTTGCTTTTGTGGGTTTGTCAGTCATATTGTGTGTAGGAAACTGACTGCTTCACTGAAATGTTTTTGTGTATGAATCTCCCACGTTTTTAAAGGCTTACGTGGGAGTGGAGCGGTGCGAAGACCTTTCAGGAGAAAGCTAGAGGTTCAGATGCCAAGGAGAAGAGGTTCTATGTCAGCAGCTGCACATGAACCTTAAGAACATAAGAACGGCCACACTGGGTCAGACCAAAGGTCCATCTAGCCCAGTGTCCTGTCTTCCGACAGTGGCCGGTGCCAGGTGCCCCAGAGGGAATGAACAGAACAGATCGTCATCAAGTGATCCATCCCCTGTCACCCATTCCCAGCTTCTGGCAAACAGAGGCTAGGGACACCATCCCTGCCCATCCTGGCTAATAGCCATTGATGGACCTATCCACCATGAACTTATCTAGTTCTTTTTTGAACCCTATTATAGTCTTGGCCTACACAACATCCTCTAGCAAGGAGTTCCAAAGGTTGACTGTGTGTTGTGTGAAAAAATATCTCCTTTTGTTTGTTTTAAACCTGCTACCTATTAATTTCATTTAGTGGCCCCTAGTTCTTGTGTTTATGAGAAGGAATAAACAGCACTTCCTTATTTACTTTCTCCATACCAGTCATGATTGTATAGACCTCTATCATATCCCCCCTTAGTCATCTCTTTTCCAAGCTGAAAAGTCCCAGTCTTATTAATGGCTCCTCATATGGAAGCTGTTCCATACCCCTAATCATTTTTGTTGCCCTTTTCTGAATCTTTTCTAATTCCAGTACGTCATTTTAAAGATAGGGTGACCAGATTTGCACACAGTATTCAAGATGTGGGCATATCATGGATTGATATAGAGGCAACATGATATTTTCTGTCCTATTATCTATCCCTTTATTAATTATTCCCAGCATTCTGTTCGCTTTTTTGACTGCTGCTGCACATTGAGTGGATGTTTCCGAGAACTATCCACAATGACTCCAAGGTCTCTTTCTTGAGTGTTAACAGCTAATTTAGACCCCATCATTTTATATGTATCGTTGGGATTATATTTTCCAATGTGCATTACTTTGCATTTATCAACATTGAATTTCATCTGCCATTTTGTTGCCCAGCACCCGGTTTTGTGAGATCTCTTTGTAGCTCTTTCCAGTCTGCTTTGGACTTAACTGTCTTGAGTACTTTTGTATCATCTGCAAATTTTGCCACATCACTGTTTACGCCTGTCATAAATATAAAGGGAAGGGTAAACACCTTTAAAATCCCTCCTGGCCAGAGGAAAAATCCTTTCACCTGTAAAGGGTTAAGAAGCTAGGATAACCTCGCTGGCACCTGACCAAAATGACCAATGAGGGGACAAGATACTTTCAAAAGCTGGGAAGAGGGAGAACATCAAAGGCTCTGTGTCTGTCTGGGTGAGGCTTTTGCCAGGGACAGAACAGGAATGGAGTCTTAGAACTTTTAGTAAGTAATCTAGCTAGATATGCGTTAGATTATGATTTCTTTAAATGGCTGAGAAAATATTCTGTGCTGAATAGAATGAATATTCCTGTCTGTGTGTCTTTTTGTAACTTAAGGTTTTGCCTAGAGGGATTCTCTATGTTTTGAATCTAATTACCCTGTAAGGTATTTACCATCCTGATTTTACAGAGGTGATTCTTTTTTACTGTTTCTTCTATTAAAATTCTTCTTTTCAAGAACTGAATGTTTTTTCATTGTCCTGAGATCCAAGGGTTTGGGTATGTGGTTGCCTATGCAAATTGGTGAGGATTTTTACCAAACCTTTCCCAGGAAGTGGGGTGCAAGGGTTGGGAGGATTTTGGGGGGAAAGACGTTTCCAAACAATGCTTTCCCAGTAACCCAGATAAACGTTTGGTGGTGGCAGTGGAAGTCCAAGGGCAAAGGGTAAAATAGTTTGTACCTTGGGGAAGTTTTAACCTAAGCTGGTAAAAGTAAGCTTAGGAGGTTTTTCATGCAGGTCCCCCATCTGTACCCTAGAGTTCAGAGTGGGGAAGGAACCTTGACAACCCCCTTTTCCAGAACATTTATGAATATGTTGAACACTACTGGTCCCAGTAGAGACCCCTGGGGAACACCACTATTTACCTCTGAAAACTGACCATTTATTCCTACCCTTTGTTTCCTATCTTTTAACCAGTTACTGATCCATGAGAGGACCTTCCCTCTTATCCCATGACTGCTTACTTTGCTTAAGAGCCTTTGGTGAGGGACTTTGTCCAAGGCTTTCTGAAAATCTAAGTACACTATATCCACTGGATCTCCTTTGTCCATATGCTTTTTGACCCCCTCAAAATGTTTTAGTAGATTGGTGAGGCAGGATTTCCCTTTACAAAAAACATGTTGACTCTTCCCCAACAAATCGTGTTCATCTATGTGTGATAATTCTGTTCTTTACTATAGTTTCTACCAATTTGCCTGGTACTGAAGAAAGTCTTACCAGCCTGTAATTGCCAGGATTGCCTCTGGAGCCTTTTAAAAAAATTGGCATCACATTAGCTATCCTCCAATCTTCTGGTACAGAATCTGATTTAAATGATAGGTTACAGACTGCAGTTAATAGTTCAGCAATTTCACATTTGAGTTCCTTCAGAACTCTTGGGTGAATCTGGTCGTGGTGACTTACTACTGTTTAATTTATCGATTTGTTCCAAAACCTCCTCTGATGACACCTCAATCTGGGACAGTTCTTCAGATTAGTTACCTTCCTCTGTCATGCACAGCTGCACATAAAGTTTATGCATCAGCAATAGTTAACACAACAGAGTTTATTGTTGTGAGCTGGGTTAAACTTTGCTGTGGTTTGAGTTAAACCGTGCTCTTAAGATTGTTGTAAGAAATACCTAAGGGGCCACACTTATAACAAGGCCTCATAGAATCTGCTCAGAAACTAGCACCATGTGGCGGGGGGTTCCACTGGCTTTTGTGACCAGGTGTGTGTGTGTGTGGTGTGTGAGAGAGCGCACACAGAAACTGGGAATAGACAAAGAGAGAGAGAGAGAGGTCTGAAAGCCAAGCAGTAATGTGTGAGCACAGTGTGACCCTGGGAACAGTTAGAGGGAGAAGTTGTGGGTATGTTGGTTAAAGAGACTTTGGGCTATAAGCTAAGAAACTGCTCCTTTTGTTCGTGGTTCCTCCTGCATTCAGGACTTTGTACACTCCTTGTAAATAAACCAGACTGTATGAAAGAGAATGCTACACTCCATCAATTTTTACTTCCAACTGGAATATCCCCAGGGCTCTGAAATTTGACAAGCTGCCGGGGTCAAAAAGGGGCAATGCTGGAGTTAGCAGTGGGATCCAATTTCCAAGGAGAGGAATTGTGAGCTGATATTCCCGTTGAATCAAGATGGAAGTGATTACAGTAATCAAAAGTGGCCAGTGGGTTTTAAACCCCAACCTGAAACGTGAGCTGGAGGCTTCACAGAAGGTATTAATGCAGCGTCTGCAGGTTTTCCCAAAAGGGCTCGGAGGTGACTTGCAGGCAGAGGTGAGATCCCTGTTGCAACAGCAACTACAAAGTGGACAGATTGTGAAACCCACCTGCAACATCCCCAGGCTGGAATGGTGAAATGGATCGCTCATAAAATTATAAACGTGTAGCTTTGGAAGGGGCCCCAATAAGTCATCTAGTCCAGTTTCCTGCACTCAGGCCAGGTCTAAGTAATAACTAGACCATTCGTGACAGATGTTTATCTAACCTGTTATTAAAAATCTCCAATGATGGAGATTCCACAACCTCCCTAGGCAATTTATTCTGGTGCTTAATGACCCTGACAGTTAGGAAGTTTTTCTGAATGTCCAAATCTCCCTTGCTGCAACTTAAGCCCATTTCTTCTTGTCCTATCCTCAGAGGTTATGGAGCACAATTTTTCACCCTTCTCCTTGTAACAACCTTTTATAAAATTAAAAACTGTTACCATGTCACCACTCTATCTTCTCTTCTCCAGACTAAACAAACCCAATGTTTTCAATCTTTTCTTGTAAGTCATGTTTTCTAGACCTTCAATCTTTTTTGTTTCTCTCCTTTGGGTTTTCTCCAATTTGTCCCCATCTTTCAGGAAAGATGATGAGGTGACCAACAATGTGACTGACACAAACAAGAAGTTTTTCTATTAAATAGAGACTAAACAGACTTTGGCCAGTTTGGAACTTTCCAAAGAAGACATGCTGCAACAAGGACTTATGAAACTAAAAATTCAGCTGCAGAAGGAAATCAAAGGGTCACAGACCACAGTGGAAGGCAGCCTTCCTGGATGCAGAACTGAGCCAGCCAGAGGACTTGGGAAAGACTGGACATTTACAACAGATTTCTGCCCTGTTTGGAACCCACAGAGGCCCACAGGGGAGAGGTTGGGCTGTCCCAGCTCAAATGATGCTCCCTGGGAGGCTTATTTGGCTCAGCTCAACATTGCAGCTCAAAGCAATGTCTGGGAGCTGGGACAGAAAGGGGGGGTTACAAGCAGGCAGCTTAGGAAGCCCAGCTCTGATGGTGCTGCTGAGCCTACCCCTAGAAGAGAGACTGAGTTATCCAGACCTGCTACCAGCCTTGAGATGCGATTTGGAGCTAGCAACGTATCTGAGCTGGCCAAGGCACAGCTAAGAGCTGGAAGGAGAGGGAAAGCAAAACCCAACTGAACTGCCAGAGGACTTGCAGAGGCTTGTGCTCCAGACATACCCAGTTATCAACAAGGCCTTCCTGGGTAAGCTGCCAAGGGACCAATTTCTAGATGCTCAGCTGGACTTGCAGATTACAATCAGCAAAAGGGGGCGAAGACACTTGTGAGGTTGCGGAGTTTGCCATAGAACTTGAATCTTTCCATGTGGCCGTGCATCATAACAGGAAGATGGAAGCGGATCGCCATGAGCCCTGCGAGCACAGCTCTGTGTCTAATACGTAAGATGCAAGAGGGGATTTCTGTCTGGTTCACAACTTTATTGAACAATTAGAACAAATGATAAAGTTGGTTTCTAAGAGAAGGGAAATTGGCAATAATGCAAAAATTAAAGGAAACAATTCAGTTAAATACTGGTACTATAAATAAATAGGCCACAAACTTATAACAATTCTCCTTTTTAAGACAGGCCAAGACAGACTGGTGCAAGGGTCTAGTGAAACCCTTTCTCCCAGTTTGGGAAATGAGGGGACACCAAACTAAAGGATCAGCCCCACAGGTTTTGTTTAAATCTGGGCAGTTAAAAAACAATGGGGGTTTGGCTATTGTGTATAATAGAAACCGTGATGTGTATGGGGATAATTGACACAGGCTCAAAACGTAAGTTACTAGACCTGACACACTAAAAGAACTGGGGAATAGGGGATCCAAAATGGAGACACTTAATTGGTCTCAAATGGAGACAGTGACTGGGGTAAGGGCACCAGTCCAAAAACTGGGTTTGAAGATTGGAGTTCTGCCATTCAAGCAAGACGTCTGGGCGGGTGAAATAGTAAATGAGCTATTAATTGACTTAGATTTGTTATGGCTAATAACTGTGTAATCAGTGCCAGCAAAGGTGTCTTACAAATACAGTCTGTAAATTCTCTTTTACGACATGGCCCAGGTATGACAAATGGTGTTTAGGCAACTGGTTTGCAGTGAACAAATTGTCCTGCCCTCGGGGGCAGAAACCATTATAACAGCTACATGCTGTGTTCGTTTTCCAGTAAGAGAAAGACGGGGAGTGGTTGGGACCTGTTTTCAGACCCAGGGTCTCACAGGAATCATTTCCACTACATGCATCTGACAAAGTGGGTATTCACCCACGAAAGCTCCTGCTCCAAGACGTCTGTTAGTCTATAAGGTGCCACAGGACTCTCTGCCACTTTTACAGGAATCTTAGCTGCTAAAGCACTTGTGGATCTGAAACAAGAACTGATCCCTGTTCATTTGCTGAATGTTTCTGACAAGCAGCGAAGAGTAAAAAAGGGAACTGGGGCTGTGAAATGTGAACCAGTGGATCTGGTAAATATTGGTATAGAAGAAAACAACAGTGGTGAAGGGGTGAAGGTGAGCGGCTAGAGTTCTATTGGACTTCTTCAGTGCAGTGCTCCGCACTCAAACGGGGGACAGTGCAACAGGGTAAGAGACCTTCTGGTTAGGAATCAGGAGTTCTTCTCCCATCCAACAAAGATATTAGTTGTACTGTTCTGGTCCAGTACAAGATTAATACTGGGGGAAACTGACCTATTAAACAGCAACCTCGAGCTGTCACTAGTAACAAAAAGAGAAGAGGTACTACCGGCCATCGGAATGTATGAGGAAGGCATTGTTTAGCTTTTAAACAGTCTTTGGGCCTCATCCATACTTCTGCTTATGACAAAGGACGGCAGCACCAGATTCTGTGTGGACTATTGCAAATACAGTGAAATCACTTTAAAGGATTCTTATCCATTACCATGAATAGATGCTACCCCAGATGCTGTGGCAGGTTCAATGTAGTTTTCCACACTACAAGTGGGTATTGACAAGTGGAAGTGGACCCAAAGGACAGGGAAGAGGCTGATTTCACAGCAGGGCAATTTAAAGTGATGGCTTTTGGCTTGTGCAATGAGTCAGCCACATTTGTAAGATGAATGGAGAGGGTATTACATGGCATGCCCCTCTCAGCCTGTCTGTTACACCTAGAGGATAGCCTGGTGCAGGCTAAAACATTTGAGCAGGAACTAAAACATTTACAAATAGTTTGTGATAAGCTGAAGGTGGAAATTGGAAACTGAACCTAAAGAAATGTGAGTTCTTCCACAAAGAGGTAACCTACCTTGGGCACTCAATGAGTGGGGAGGGAATTTTCCCTGACAAAAAGAAAACGGAGGCTGTACAGAGCTGGCCAATGCCCCAGACATGCAGAGATGTGCTGTTTTATAGGGCTCTGCTCCTGGTACAGAAGGTTCAATTGTGGGTTTGCCAATACTGGAAAACCACTGACTAGGTTGCGTGAGGAAGGGAAACCCGTTCAGTGTCAGCAGAGTGTGATGGAGCATCCTGAGGGTGGGAAAAGGCTCTGGTGACTGCTCCCGCCTTGGCCCAGCCATGTTTCAAAACCCCTTTCCCGCTGGACACAGATGCTAGTGCTTACAATCTGGGGGAGGTATTGACACAACAAGAAAAGGGACTTTAGAGGGTGGGGGCTTATTATAGTAAAAGTCTAAGTTCTCCTGAGAGAAATTACTGCACCAGCTGAACAGAGCTCCTGGCAGTGATTAAATTGATAGAACATTTCCATCGCTATTTGTACAGGAAGAAGTTTATGGTCAGGACAGACCATGCTTCCCTGCAATGGCTCTTTTGATGCAGCAATCCTGAGGGACAGCTTGCCAGGCAGTTGGAGAAACTGCCATGCTACAGTTCCACACAATCACAGACAGGCCTGGCCATAGGCATGGTAATGCTGGCACCTTGTCCAGATGGCCTTGTTGGGTGGCTAGTTGCAAACGCTGCCCTAGTAAGAGAGCCAGGAATTAGTTGCTCAAGGGGATGGGTGGGCCTCTCTTCCGCTAATCCATAGAAATGCCCATGTTCCTGGTTCATCCTCTGGAACAATGGGGGTGGGGGTGCAGCAGGAATGGACCCCAGAGCAACTACAAGCTTCCCAAAGAGAGGATCCTGATGTCAGGACAGTGTGTGATTGGAAAATCAACTGGAAATTCAGACATCTGGAATGTAGTGTCCCTTCCTTCACAATACCATGGTAAAAGCTTTCTGGCCACAGTTGGAAATCTTGGAGTTTAAAGATGGAATATTGTACAGGAGATGGGAGAGACCAGTGAGTGATGGGTACAGGTACCAGATGGCTGTACCAGATAGATTGAAAAAGGACTTTCTGAATTTTTATGTCAAGAGCTTAAAATTGATGGACATTTTGGGGTTGCAAAAACCTTAGCCAAGTGAAGGGAGAATTGCCAGTGTGTAAAATGCAGGCAGGATGATGACAGCTGGTGCGGGAAACGTGATTCTAGCAATGCAAAGAAGGGTCCCTGAAGACATGGAGGGCCCTTTGCAGCAGTGTCTCATTGCCACTCATGTGCTTGGGCCCTGGCCTGAGACAGAGGCTAGCAATCAATATTTGTTGGCTGCTATCGACTACATCACAAAATGGCCTGAGGCTTATCCGATATGCAATCCAGACCTGCTGTGACAGCAGCAGGGGCCCTAGTGAATGAATTCTTCACCAGATCTGGGGTCCCGGGTGAGTTACACATGGATCAAAAGAGAAACTGTGACTCCAAAGTGTTTCAGCAGCTTTGTGAGATTCTAGGTATCCCCCAAACTTGCCCCAACCCAGCTCACCCAGTCTGATGGGATGGGGGGAAGGTGCAATAGGGCACTGGGGGCTCAGCTGGCTATTCTTGCAGAACAGCACCAAAGGGATGGGGACCAGCATGTCCCATTCCTTGTGACGGCTGATAGAATAGTCTACTCTTATATAGTCTACACTTTTGTGTAGACAAAGTGTAGAATGAAAAGGGGAGGGACTTGAGGACACAGATTTGTGATACCCCCAGAGAAAGCGGGGGGAGAGAAGAGGAGGATCCTCTGAATGACTAGATTAGAGGGGTAGGAGGAGAGGATGGAGTTACAGGTGCCAAGGGACAATGAGATTTCAAGAAGAGCACAGTGTTGAAGGCAGCCAGCCAGTTGAGGAGGTGGAGAGAGCCCTGGTTCTGAGCTTTGGCCAGGAAGAGGTCATTAGAGAGTGTGTTAAAAGCACTTTCAGTTGAGTGCAGCAGGGAGTAGTTGGAGTGTACAGAGTCTAGGATGGAGTTGGATGAGGAGAACTCTGCACAGCAATTGTAAACAGTGGATTCAATGAGGGTAGAGATGAAAGGGAGATGGGGTGGTAACTGGAGAGTCAGGTGGTGTCAAGGGTGAGTATTTTTGAGATGGGAGAGACTGAAGCACGTTTGTATTGTGAGGAGAAGAGCCAGAGAAGATGAGAGGCTGAGGAGAAGAGTAAAAGAGGGGTTGAGAGTGGATGTGAGGGAGATCAGGATATGCAGTGGTTCCTGTCCAGTGGGGCTGGGCCTGACTCCCTGTTCCAGGCATTGTGACCTGGCACGTAGGATTGCAGCACCACTCAGGTTTGGCCCAGCTGCCCTGCCATCCAGCACGATGAGGAGGTAGGGGGCAGGGTTGCCTGGGACAGATAAAAGGGAGTGGCTTTGTAACCTGGTGCATGGGGTTGTAACGCCACTTAGGTTTGGCCAAAAAGTCCTGTTTTTAGGGACTTTTTCTTATATAGGCGCCTATTACCCTCCACCCCCTGTCCCGTTTTTTCCACAGTTGCTATCTGGTCACCCTAGTCCTAACCACAATTAATAAAGGAGCCAGATAAAGGTCTTAGTGACAGATATCTTCCCTGAGGTTTGTGGGAAAAAAATAGCCCCTGCTGTGTTAAGTACTGCATCCCATTCCACATACAGTGCTTCCCCCTCTGTTTAGGCTGCCCGACACTTCCCATTATAAAAAATTGTTTGTCTAAAAAGAGCCTTAATGCCTCCATGATTTGCAGCAGGAACTTGACATTTAGTTGGGGCATAGTTCTAGCTTCAGAGAAGTGCCTTTGGCTGTCCCTGGGAAAAATCCGTATCAAGTTAGTTCAGCAGTAAACTGCATTTCTCTATGGAGCTGCACTGCTTCATGGAGGTCACGGTTTTGGTGCCTCTTCCTGTGGGCTGGGCTTCCAGGCTGGACTACATCTCCCTAAGGCACAATATTCAAGTGATTCCCATAATGCACCACGTGGCCTGGTCAGAGGGGAGACAATAGCACATCATGGGAGATGTAGTCCAGGCAAGAGCACTGCTCCATGGGGAAGAACGGGGTCACAAAGCACCCAGACTACTGCGCCCATGAAGCACCACAACACAATTGGGGAATCAGATATAATATTGAATTGATTCAAAATGAAATGTTTTGGTTCAGTTCAACAAACTGAAATGTTTCGATTCACGTTGAACGAACCTGAAATGAAATATTTTATTTTGATTGTCCCAGGGGAAAAATGGAAAGTTAACAAAACTGAAGTTTTCTTGTGGAAATTTTGATTCTGTGGAAACTGCATTTTCTGTAAAAAAATCATTGACAGAAAATTCCTGACAAGGTCTAATCATGAGTCTTTAATTACATGATCAAATGCTGGGGGTTTCTCCACAGGACCCTGCTCATTCAGTGTGCAGGATGGATGGTGAAGGAGGCCCAGTTGTGTAGTGAATGAGACTGTTGTTTGCAGACCCCCGCCTCGCTGGCTGCGATAGGTGGAAGGTAGTGTAGCTGTGGCACTGGATTTGATTACAGAGCTGGATTCGATTACAGAGCTGGATTCTACCCCTGCCTTTGCCACAGGCTGCCTATATGAGGGATGGTGGGCAAGTTGCTTAAACCAAAACATTTATGAAGATATTGAGTAGAAGCGGACCCAGAACCGATCCCTGTGGAACCCCCACTTGCTATGCCCATCCAACTTAACTGTGAACCACTGATAACTACTCTGAGTACAGTTTTCCAAACAGTTGTGCATCCACCTTATAGTAGGTTTGTCTAGGCTAGATCTCCATATTTTGCTTATGAGAAGGTCATGTGAAGTGGTATCAGAAGCCTTACTAAAGTCGAGCTATATCACATCTACTGCTTCCCACCTATTCATAAGGCTTATTACCCTGTCAAACAAGAATATTAGGTTGGTTTGATGTGATTTGTTCTTGACAAATTCATGTTGACTGTTACTTATCACCATATTATCTTCTAAGTGCTTACAAACAGATTGTTTGATTATTTACTCCATTATCTTTCTAGGTACCAAAATTAAGCTGACTGGTCTACAATTCCATGGGTTGTCCTTATTTCCCTTTTTATAGATGGACAATATACTTTCCCTTTTCCAGTCCTCTGGGATCTCTCCTGTCCTCCACGAGTTCTCAAAGATAATTACTAATGGCTCAGAGATCTCTTCAGCCAGTTCCGTAAGTATTCTGGGATGTATTGCATCAGGCCCTACTGATCTGAAGACATCTAACTTGTCTTGCTATGGGGCATAGTCATTAGCTTTTCCAAAGCAGGACAAAAAGCCTCCATTATGGGCATAAAGTTTTACATCTCTGACAGCCTGAGCCTGAGAGCTAAGCCAATCTGAATTCAGCAGGGGAAAGTTAAATATAGGCATTAAAGACAGTCAGTGCTGAAATTATTAACAATGAGGGTAATTAACCATTGGAACGATTTACCAAGGATTGTGGTGGATTCTCCATCACTGACAAATTGCTAAATCGAGATGGGATGTTTTTCTAAAGGATCTGCTCTAGGAATTATTTTGGGGCAGTTCTCTGTCCTGTGCTATTCAGGAGACCAGACTAGATGATCACTATGGCCCCTTCTGGCCTTGCAATCTATGAAAAAAGGGTGTGTAGGGCTAACATAATCTGGAAGGGGCAGCTTTGGGAAGACAGTGCTTGAAATGAACCCCTCAATGACTGGGCTTGAATTTATTCATTTGCTACATCTATGACCCCTAGTGATGCCCCTCCACCCCCACTGACAAACACACTTCAAGTGCTGAAGACACCCTTGTGGACTAAGTGACAGATCAATACCCACACAATGTGTCTGCTGTGAGGGCTGGATCCTAATATCTATAACATCTTGAATACAGGTGAATATGATTCCAGCTTTACTCACTAGGGAAGCCCTAACTTAGAATAGGGCTGTAGTTTATGGACCTAGAGAAACAGCTGAGAAGGAAGAGTTTGTCCTTCCACTTAGGTTTTATCTGCACTGAGAAAAAAGGGTGTGGTAACTAACGCATGTGTCAGGTTTCAGAGTAGCAGCCGTGTTAGTCTATATCCGCAAAAAGAAAAGGAGGACTTGTGGCACCTTAGAGACTAACCAATTTATTTGAGCATAAGCTTTCATGACCTACAGCTCACTTCATCGGATGCATTCAGTGGAAAATACAGTGAGGAGATTTATATACACACAACATGAAAAAAATGGGTGTTTATCATGCACACTGTAAGGAGAGTGATCACTTAAGATGAGCTATTACCAGCAGGAGAGCGGGGGGGGGGGGTGGGGGAGGGGAGAACCTTTTGTAGTGATAATCAAAGTGGGCCACTTCCAGGAGTTAACAAGAACGTCTGAGGAACAGTGGGGGGGGGGCGAATAAACATGGGGAAATAGTTTTACTTTGTGTAATGACTCAACCACTCCCAGTCTCTATTCAAGCCTGAGTTAATTGTATCCAATTTGCAAATTAATTCCAATTCAGCAGTCTCTCATTGGAGTCTGTTTTTGAAGTCTTTTTGTTGTAATATTGCGACTTTTAGGTCAGAGATCGAGTGACCAGAGAGATTGAAGTGTTCTCTGACTATGATTGAAGTGTTCTCTGACTAGTGTTATAATTCTTGACATCTGATTTGTGTCCATTTATTCTTTTAAATTAGTTACCCTCTAAGGTGCCACAAGTACTCCTTTTCTTTTAACGCATGTGTGACACTAGGCACCCCTGTATTTACAGCCTACACATTATTGTAATAATCTTGGTAAAAAATATGCCTTGTGAGGTATCATTTGAAAACTAGTAACTCACTGATCTTTAATAATCTTATGTGATGTATGTACACGGTGGGTATTAAATAGTATGGACATACACTGGAATGATGACTAAAATGTGTTCTAGCCAGGCATGTCAGAGGGATTTGGTGACCAGGTCTATCCTAAACAAAGGAATGTGTGTTTAGCTAAATTTAAACATGACCATGAAGAGAGCCGGGGGAGGAGATGACAGGAAACAGAGTAATTTGCATCTGAGCACACACAAGCAGCAACTAGCGAAGAAAGCAGCATGTGGTGGCTATTTGACCCTAGGTTGGGTCCCCACACCGGCCACTGGGGAAGTGGTGTAAGCCCTGAGGAGGCGATAAGGCTTGTTTAGAGGCCCAAGTGAAGGGCAGAACTTAAAGGGACACCAGAAGATTTCTGAGTGCAAAGAGTCTCCAGGGAGAAAGCACTGGGGGCAGTGCTCTAAAACAGGGCAGGGACAGATGTAAAACTATCCCAGAAGGAGCTGAGAACTGGGCCCGGAGGCAGGGCTGCAGATACCAACAAAGGCACAGGGACAGGCCCTGTTGGACTTTTGTTAGCCCAGCAGGGCTTCCTTCATGTGCTTAGACTGCGTGTGACTTAGCCAGAGGGCTGAGCCACTGAAGACTTGACGAGAGCAACAGTCAAGACGGGGCGCCGTGAACAAAGAGAGTGCAGGTTCTCACCCAGCTGACAGGAGATGCTCATGAGAGGTGAGTGCACCCCGTCACATTTCCCTGAATACAAGTGATAAAAACCTTACCTTCAAGCTGTTCAGTGCCTTCGGAGGTACTCATCGCACCTGGAACCGGAAAGGTGTTCAATCCCAATAGTCAGTATCTCACTGGATTACTGAAGAGAAGAAAGAGGAAAACATAGTTATTTACTATCCTGTGTTAAAGGGTGTAGTCATAACAGTTTCAGTTTAGCACCAACCAAAACATTCTGTGTGTGCAGAATGTGTCTTTCATGCAACAAAAGCATTTTTCATATTACTGCTTTGCTAATACACAGTTTAGATGACAAAAAGAAAAGGAGGACTTGTGGCACCTTAGAGACTAACCAATTTATTTGAGCATAAGCTTTCGTGAGCTACAGCTCACTTCATCAGATGCATTCAGTGGAAAATACGGTGGGGAGATTGGTTTAAGAGGAAAGAGGCCAGTGCACCTATGATTTGTCAGCTGATCTTCAACAGGACTTAACAGGGCACCTGGGCTGTAGTGGGAGGAGATTGGCAGGTGAGAGCTGTGGAGAGCAGGAGAGTCAGACAGGAAGCAGCTGGAGAAAGCTGCAGGAGACCCAGGTTCTGAAGAGAGCTGGAACAGATCTGCAGATCAGAACTGACCAGAGCTGGGGACCCTGGACAAGTAGAAAACTCAGGCAGTGGCCCTTTGTGAAAAGGAGAAAATCCAGCTTGGTCAGGGGAAGCTGAGCCTGGAAGCAAGACGGTGGACTCTGGAGGGATGTGCGCTGAGCAGGGGTAGGAGGCCCAGGCAGGGGACCTGGGCAGTGGAACACTGCGGGGAGCCCTTGGGGTGAAGATGGAGTAAGAAGAGAGCCAAAGACATAAGCCCTTGTATCAGAAACCTGGTATGAGGCAGAAGCTGTTCACAGAATCTGACTAAGAAGTGCTGGTCACAGAGCACTCATGCAAACACATCCCGATATTAAGTGGTACCAAAATACTCTGATATCAAGGATGGTACAAAAACATTCCCCAAGGATAACAGGAACACACTGACCCCTCCTAAAAGATAAGGTCAGGATGACAGTATGCAATACAAATGTTTTGATCGAACCAACATGTACAAGGTGACGTCGGGGGCAGTACTAACTTGTTTGTATCAGGGTATAAAGATGTGTCTCAGAGGGAGTATCTCTGGCCGGCCTAGGAGGCAGTGGAAAGTCCCGCCACTGACTGAGCTGCGTCCATTGTCAAGGGCAGACATGTCTTAGTATCCTCGTAGAGTCTGCCAGATGCTATTGCTTCATCAACAAGAAATCTGACCTGATGCCTTCGTCCCTTCACGGATCTTGTGGTTATTGGGTGGTTTGCTCAAGGTCTGCAGTGCCAGCTCTCTGCACAGGGCTGGGGAAGCAGACAGATCTAAAATGCTTAATTCAGACCCAACTTTAGAAGACTAGTAGTGATCCTTTGTCCTGGAGTATTCAACTAACTCTAGTTTATAGATTTTCATATATTTGGACATCTCTCTCAGTGCTTGAACTAGTGTTAGGATTTCACTTCCTCATCAGTAGAACTGGTTGACAATTTGGAAAAAATCCTTCAAATTCTGAAATGCTGCTTGATTCAAACATGTACAAGCCATTTTGATATTTGTGAACATAAATGTGAACAGATTTTGGTTGCCTAAGTGTTTGGCGAATGGCTGTTGTTCATACAAACAGACAAATTCGCATGTAAACCTAGGTATTTGTGGATGACCAAGAGTATTCCTCATTTGCTGTATATTTTTCTTCTTTCAGAAAAGTTAGCCATCCTGTCAAGGAGTAGAAACACTATCTTGTGACAGGTGACAAATCCCACCTCAACAATAACAAATAGTTAATAGCAAACAGTCGAACAGAACAATTGGCCAAGAACCCAAAGTTAAAAATTGTTCATCCAAGGTGTGGCATTTTGTACCCAAAGTCACACCTTGGCACCCCCATGTTCGCCAGTATTATATAATTGCAACAAATCTTGTACAAATTATGTCATGTAAGGTGTCAATGGAAAAGTCACGGTTTGCTGAATGTGATTATCCTATTTGTATGCATGTTTCATTTTTGTATCTGAAGTTAAGAATATTGACTATGTACTACTATTTCAAATGTGTTTGCTCCTGGGTAACACCCACACGGTAGTTTACATCCAGCCTAGCCAGCACGTTGTGAATCGACTATTCAAGTTCATGGCCCATCCATGGAAGAAGTTTATCCTCACCTGATGGATTTTCCTGTGGATGCTTCAGCCAGTATATGAATAATAGCTGCTATAACTCATCGAAGCATGGAAGGGCATGTGACTAGATCATGTGATACTGGACTCCATTTTGTGCCTGTACTTTTCCACAATCTCTGCTGGGGACTTTGCTTGAAACAATGAAGTTCCCCCCTCATGGAAGCTATAAAAGGGGGAAGTGACATCATCACTTGGCCTCACTCCCACCACAACTCAACACCTGGAAACACCTTAGCAACTAAGACTGAACTGGGGATGTAGTCTCAGGCTGAAGGGATTTCTAGCTGGTGTATGGAAGTTTGGAGGACTGTTTGTACCATCAGGGTGAGACACTGCTTGATTCAAATCCTGTCTAGTGACTAGAACTTAGATTTCGATTTTGTTTTATTTCTTAGATAGCGTACAGATCAAAGTTGGTTATTACTTACAATCACTTAAATTCTATCTTTCTGTAGTTAATAAAGCTGCTTTATATTTTTTTTTACCTAAAACAGTGTGTTGTTTGAAGTGCAAAGGGAAATCTGCTCAGGAACAGGGGATGGTGTGTTGTCCTCTCCACATTGAGGGGGGGCACACTGGGCATTAAACATACACTGGTCAGGCTTTTGACCAGTGTACTAAAACTGTACTAAAAATATCATTTGGGCTAAGATTCTTTAATCCAAAAATCCATCCTGGAGCAAATATCTATACCTAAAAGATAAGCTCCTAATGGCTAAGATATATAAAATAGAACAGTTACAGAGCCTTTAATTGTAGCAGCACTGTTATGCAATGGAGCTGAAATACCTAGTTCCTTAAACTCACTCTTTCAAAATACGAGAAGTGAGATATATAAAATTAGCTATTGGGCTTGTTTTAATTATGAATTAAATTGTTACAGATGTTCGAACTCTTGCAACCCATTATGGTAACAACCTGAGAATTTAAAGTTCTTAAACATTTACATAAAGTTCAAGTCACCAGGGCCTGATGAAATACATCCTAGAATACTCAAGGAGCTGACTGAGGAGATATCTGAGCCATTAGTGATTATCTTCAAAAAGTCATGGAAGACGGGAGAGATTCCAGAGGACTAGAAAAGGGCAAATATAGTGCCCATCTATAAAAAGGGAAATAAGGACAACCTGGGGAATTACAGACCAGTCAACTTCAGCACCAGGAAAGATAATGGAACAAATCATCAAGCAATCAATCCGCAAACACCTAGCAGATAATAAGGTGATAAGTAATAGTCAGCATGGCTTTGTAAAGAACAAATTGTGTCACACCAACCTGATAGCTTTCTTTGACAGGATAACAAGCCTTGTGGATAGGAGGGAAGCAGTAGACGTGGTATATCTTGACTTTAGTAAGGCTTTTGATACTGTCTCACATGACCTTCTCCTAAACAAACTAGGGAAATACAACCTAGATGGAGCTACTATAAGGTGGGTGCATAACTGGTTGGATAACCATTCCCAGAGCGGAGTTATCAGTGGTTCAGTCAAACCACAAGGGCATATCAATTGGGGTCCCGCTGGGATCAGTTTTGGATCTGGTTCTGTTCAATATCTTCATCAATGATTTAGTTCATGGCATGGAGAGTACACTTATAAGGTCTGCAGATGATACCAAGCAGGTAGGGGTTGCAAGCGCTTTGGAGGATAGGATGAAAATTCAAAATGATCTGGACAAACTGGAGAAATGGTCTGAATTTCATCCTCTTTACTTCAATAATGACAAATGCAAAACACTCCACTTAGGAAGAAACAATCAGTTGTACACATACACAATGGGAAATGACTGCCTAGGAAGGAGTACTGCAGAAAGGGATCTGGGGGTCATAGTGGATCACAAGCTAAATATGAGTCAACAGTTTCTGGGATGTATTAGCAGGAGTGTTGTAAGCAAGATATGAGAAGTAATTCTTCTGTTCTATTCTGCACTGATTAGGCCTCACCTGGAGTACTGTGTCCTGTTCTGGACACCACATTTCAGAAAAGATGTGGACAAATTGTAGAAAGTCCAAAAAAGAGCAACAAAAATGATTAAAGGTCTAGAAAATTTGATCTATGATGAAAGATTGACAAATTTGGGTGTGTTTAGTCTGGAAAAGAGAAGCCTGAGGGTGGACATGATAAGAGTTCTCAAATACATAAAAGGTTGTTACAAGGAGGAGGGGGATGAATTGTTCTCCTTAACCTCTGAAGACAGGACAAGAAGCAATGGGGTTAAATTGCAGCCAGGGTGGTTTAGGTGGACATTGGGAAAAACTTCCGAACTGTCAGAGTGTTTAAGCACTGGAATAAATTGCCTAGGGAGGTTGTGAAAGCTCCGTCATTGGAGATTTTTAAGAGCAGGTAAGACAAACACCTGTCAGGGATGGTCTAGATCAGTGGTTCTCAAAGCCGGTCCACCACTTGTTTGTTTACCTGCCGCGTCCGCAGGTTCGGCCGATCGCGGCTCCCACTGGCCACGGTTCGCTGCTCCAGGCCAATGGGGGCTGCGGGAAGCGGCACGGGCCGAGGGATGTGCTGGCCGCCCTTCCTGCAGCCCCCATTGGCCTGGAGTGGCGAACTGCGGGAGCCACGATCGGCCGAACCTGTGGACTCGGCAGGTAAACAAACAGGCCCGGCCCGCTAGGGGCTTTCCCTGAACAAGCGGTGGACCGGCTTTGAGAACCACTGGTCTAGATAATACTTAGTCCTGCCATGAGTGCAGGGGACTGGACTAGATGACCTCTCGAGGTCCCTTCCAGTCCTATGATTCTAAAAGACACTTTAAAAAAATGTGTAAACATGTGTTTACATAATACAGTGTAATGGTTCAGCAGATAACATACTATTCTATCAACTCTTTATGTGGATTTTCCCCTAAGACATCTTGAAACTCACAACAATGCTTAACTCTTGGTTTTGCAGAGGTCTCAGGCCAGGGTATGACAATACATGCCATACGTACTGCAATAGTTAATGATAATAGGGCAAATTTAAGAAAAGAGTTGGAAGAAGTTAAGAATGGTGAATGTTGATTTTAAATTGCTATTACAATCGACATCTAGAAAGGAAATTCACAATGTAATATTGAAAAAGAATAAAACATCTCTATTTCATTGAAATACCTTCTTCCAGTAAAGTTAGTTATATAATTATCAGACCTGAAAGCAAATATAAATTTAAATGGAAACAAAGGAGAAGGGGGGACTTTACTGACTGGAGTCTTTGTGATTTGGAGTGCATGGCTCCTGCTGGAGACTAGTAACAGTATTTTTACCAAGGGTCTGATTCAAAGCCCACTGAAATTAATTGGAGGCTTCATAGTGAAGACAAGTGGCATTGGATCAGGCCCTTCATGTATATATGTGCTTGAACAGACTATGGCTAATGGGTCAATTAGGCACTGTTGTCATCTGAAAAATCTACTTGTGGTAAACAGTATTTCCCCCAGTAGTCTTGGTCAGCTTTATTGTAATAGCCAGGTATGTTGCCATGATGAAAGAAGGCTAATGTTGATCACATTTAAGTTATTTAATAATCCCCTTTAAGTAAAAGGAACACTTGGCTATTCCTCATAAATAGTCTCCCATTTAGGACAATGCACAGAACTAAAATAATTTGGGGGAACTAACTTTGATGCTTCTGGCTGGATTGAGTCATACGAAGGTGAAGACAAAGTTACATCTTGCTAAACATGGCACATCAATGTCACCAAAGCCCAGGTATGACCCCAACATCTGAAGCCACTGCAGTGGAGACAGAGAAGTGTCCTCTCCCATTAGACGGAAGCTCACTCGGCTCGAGCAGAGCCGTTCATTCCCCAGCACAGGGCTGGCCTTACCAAGAGGCGAACTGAGGCAGCTGCCTCAGGTGCTAGACTGTGGGGTGGGGGGGCTGTCACTAGGACCCAGAGTGTACAAAATTGTGTCTGCTGCTGATGCATCTGGATTCTCTCTGCCCTAGATGCACAGAGACGGTGGAGTGCTGTGCTGGAGGAAGGAGGGCACAAGAGACAGAACAGGCAGGCAGGAGAAAAGGTGAGAGGGAATAACAGAAAGCAGCAGGAGCTGCAGGGAGAGAGAGGAGGAGCAGCCTCTTATGTACCTCTCTAGCTCCCGCAGGAGCCTGGACTGATTAACACCAGCTTCTCAGGGAGCTTCCGGTTTCCTGCTGCTTCCCTGAACCCACTTGAGGAGAGCAGGCCGTCAACTGAAGTAGTAGGAGCCAGTTAGGCCCTTAAGACACTGAAATCTTCCCTCACTCAGGCCCTGTTACCAGCCTGCTTATTTGTCCCCTTCAATTGAGTGTTGAGAGCCACTATAGCTGGCACAGAACAGCAGCCATGAGTGAAAGAAGAAAACGCCCCTCTGGGGCAGCATTCAGAAAAAGAAAGCAAGCAAAGGACGCTTTTCTATCTAAGCAGGAAGGAGCTCTCCAGAGATACATAGACACAAATGGTCACAGTGAGCCTTCCGGCCCCAGTGAGGATGTGAGTGGTGAGGAGATGCCTGATCTTCCAGTCAGTCAGAGTGCAGGTGACCTGGCAGCTGCTGCAGCATCCATATCTCCATCTCAAATGGATGTAACCGTGCATATTCCTGAAGAAAAGTGTAGATCGGAGAAGAGTGTGGTGGAGGCGCAAGAAACAGCTGCTGCTGAGTTTAGTTCCTTAAGTCTAGAGGATCCAGGACTGTGGACCCCCCTGAGCAGTAGCCTGAGGGACTTCCTTGTACTGCATGGGCCACAGCAAGTGAAAAACTTCATGTTCCCCAAAGACAATGAAAATAGAAGTTTCCATCCAACACATTACTGGCCTCAAATCCCCAATGGTGACAAAGTAGAGAGGCCATGGCTTATGTACTCCAAAACCCAGAATGCGGCACACTGTTTTTGTTGCAAACTCTTCCAGTCTAATGTTCCAGCCACATTGGGTTCTACAGGAACAAAGGACTGGAAAAATCTGGCTAGAAATCTGGCATGCCATGAGAAGGCAGCAAATCACCAGAGAGCATTCCATAGGTGGAAAGAGCTTGAGACGAGACGAAGGTTAAAGGCCACCACAGATGATCAGCATCAAGAGGAGATTGCATCAGAGTCTCTTTACTGGCAAAATGCTCTGAAAAGGCTCATTGCCATGGTGAGAATGCTTGCTCCCCAAAACCTAGCACTGCATGGCACTTCAGATCAGCTGCATGTGCCAAACAATGGAAATTTCCTTAAAATTGTGGCGCTGATGGCCGAGTTGGATGTTGTACTCCAGGAGCATCTAAGAAGAGTCACCACCCAAGAAATGTACACACACCATTACCTTGGAAAAACAATTCAAAATGAGATCATGCAGTTACTGGCAACAAAAGTCAAACAGAAGACTGGGGCAGATCTGAAGTCACCAAGTCATATTACTCTGTTATTCTGGACTGCACACCTGACATCAGCCATATGGAACAAATGACTTTAATGGTGCGTTTTGTAACCACAACAGAACCTAGTGAAAATGTCCCTACAATGGTGACGGTCAGAGAGCATTTTCTAGAATTTATTGACATTGATGATACTACAGGAGCTGGTATGACAGATGTGCTTCTTAGAAAGCTGGAAGATACGGGAATTGCGATAGCTGACATGAGAGGTCAGGACTATGATAATGGTGCCAACATGAGAGGAAAGAACAGAGGAGTGCAGACATGGATCAGAGAGTTAAACCCTCGAGCTTTTTTTGTCCCATGCAGTTCTCATTCATTGAACTTGGTGGTCAGTGATGCAGCATCAGCTTCTAGTGAGGATGCTGAATTCTTTAATGTAATTCAAAAGCATCGATGTATTTTTCTCTGCATCAACTCATCGATGGCAAATTTTGAAGCAACATCTGGGAACATCCTCTCTGACATTGAAACCACTGAGTGCCACACAATGGGAAAGTCGAGTGGAGGCGATAAAGCCTATCAAACACCAAATTGGGAAGATAGATGATACCATAGTTGCCATTATGGAGGATAATGCTATGATAGGAACTGTTCGTGGGAGAACAGTGGCAGAGGGAAATGGAATCACCAGAAAAATACATAACTTCACATTTCTGTGTGGCTTAGTGTTGTGGCATGACATACTGTTTGAAATAAATGTTGTAAGCAAGAGACTCCAAGGTGTTGACCTTGATATATCTGGAGCAATGGAACAACTGGACAAAGCAAAGTCACACCTACAGTCTTACCGGTCAGATGAGGGATTTCAAAACGTTCTAAAGAGTGCACAGAAGTTGGCAGAGGAACTTCACACTGAAGCTATTTTCCCACCCTTTCAAGAGTCACCGAAGACGACGACATTTTGATTATGGGGCACGGGATAATCCCATAAGAGACCCCAAACAAGAATTCAAAGTTGAATTCTTTAACCAGGTGCTAGATTGTGCAATACAGTCAGTTGAAGAACGTTTCATGCGGCTCAAGGAACACAGCAGTATATTTGGGATGTTGTATGATATTCCAAAACTCTTCACTATACCTGAAGAAGACCTACACCAGCAGTGCAGGGCACTAGAGACAGTGTTGACACATGATGACATGCGTGTATTGATGCAAGTGAGTTAGGTGATGAACTGAAAGCCCTTTCAAGATACATTTCAGCAGGATCAACTCCAAAGGCTGTTCTGGAATATATGTGCACAGATAAGATGACCACCCTCTTTCCAAATGCTTTTGTTGCTCTGCGCACACTTCTAACACCTCCTGTAACAGTTGCCAGTGGAGAACACAGCTTCTCCAAGCTGAAGTTAATAAAAACACATCTACGCTCCACAATGACACAGGAGAGGCTGGTCGGCCTTGCAACCATCTCCATAGAGCATGAGCTGGCCCAGACTGTGGACTGTCAGGAAGCAGTTCAAATCTTTGCAACCAAGAAGGCACGGAAAGCACCACTTTGATTATCCAAACTGGTAAAAATGCCAGTGTTTACTATGCAAACAAGAAAAATTACATTTGCTGTTCAGGCATTTGAAAGTGAAGTGTTACTTAAAATTTTTGAAGAAGGCATTTTAAGCTGTTAGTTCTCTCATGATACTGCTCTGCTACCTACCCCAACAAAGGAGGAGTAGAACAGGAAGAAGGCAGAATTGAGACCTTTCAAAGTTTTGGCCCAAGCGAGGAGGCATGGGGGCGTCATTTGAGCTCCCAGCCTCAGGTGCCAAAATGTTGTGGGCCGGCCCTGCCCCAGCACTGGAGACATAACACCTCCTCCCCAACAAAGAACGGAAGCGAGTACTTGCAGCTCCTGAGCCTGCTGAACGAAGTAGAAGCTGGTTGTTCCTGGCAAAGCCTGGCTTTCAGAGAGAATTGGCAGAAATCATCGGGAGGGGGGGCGGGGAGGGCAGTGGGAGTTTAAAACTTCTGGACAAAGTATTAAGTAAAGGGAGGGGGAAAAACAGCTAATGGTACAAGAAGGGACTTGAGAAAACTGGGGAAGCCGCCTTGGTTCGGGTTTTCCACCTGAGTGGCACATGGCTGGGGACTTCAGGATGGTGGTGCTCCCTTCCTTTTTTTAGCTGGTCCCAGTCTGTCCAGGCCTTTGGACTTTCTGCTCCAGGGATTGCTCCAAGGCTGCTCCACCCCCCCATATCACCCCACCCCCGGGAGGCATCCGCTGATCCCAGTGCCCCCTCCCCCAGCAGAGCCACTCCAAGCCAGAGAGGCCATACTCGCAGCACCAGGAGATGCGTTACCCAGAGAGCACCTGCTCTCAGAAGGGTGGTGGGGGAGCTGGGTGCTTCATCCCTTCAGTCCCCCCGGATCCCCCGCAGCCTCCTGCCACATCAGTCAGTGTCAGCGAGCAGCCTGACACCGCTTTAACCCTGTGCTGGGACCTTGTGGGGCCAGAGCTGCTAGCACCAAGGTGCCCCCACAAGGCAAAGGCACCAACGAGCCACCACCACCGCCGCTCCTCGTCGCAAGTCCCAGGATGGCCTCCTGCACCCCCAGAATGGATCCCAGCAAGCAGAGCAGCAGCAGCCCAGAGCTTGTGCTAAGTAGAGCTGGGAGAGGAGCGCAGACAGGGAGCTGAGGCAGGGGCTCTGGGGTGCACTCTCCCACCCTCCAGGTGCCCAGCTTTGATCTTTGCATTAAGGAGGGGAGACGGGGGGCTTAAGGTGAATTTTGAGGTGACTATAGTCCCTGCAAGCCCCTCTCCCTCCCCCCAGTACCAACACCTTACAGAAATCTATTACATCAACACTATTGTCTTTATCATCCAAACTTGTAATCTCATCCTAAAAAGGTATTCAGTTAGTTTGACAAGATCTATTTTACATAAACCCATGTTGATTGCCATATATTATATTGCCCTCCTTTAATTCTTTGATTAATAAAGAATTAAAGGAGGGCAATATAATATATGGCAATCAACGACTCCATGATCTTTCCCAGGACTGATGTCAGACTGACAGGCCCAGAATTACCCACGTTGTCCCATTTACCTTTTTAAAAACGCTGGCACAACATTAGCTTTCTGCCAGTCTCCTGGAACTTCCCCAGTGCTGCAAGAGTTATCAGTGTCCACCCCCTTCCCCCATTTAAATGAACCATTATTGAATCCAGCCCAGCTCAGAGACGACTAAGAGCTGTTCCCAGATAACGGGTGGTGTTTGGCGAGTCTCAGTCCCAGCTCCCACATCACAAACTCACCAGCAGGCTTTGCACTAGTTGGCAAACTCAGCTAGGCCAAGAACTGCCTGGGCCATGGAGCGTGACCACTGCTCTCACAGGACGGCCCTCCCCGGCTCAGGGCTGAGGCAGCTGCCAGGGCCTGGTCTGTGTAGATAAACAGAGGGCCTCACTCGCCAGGGCCAGTGAGCGAGCCCTTAAAAAACTGTCTGACTTTGTTGCAAGATAAAGTTTAGTTCATTAAATCATCAAATTAGTGTATTAAATAAGTTGCATAAAATGTCACATCTGTCTGGGGTATTTATCTGGCACCTATTACTGAAGTATTTGAGGCCCTGATCCACAAAGGGACTTATGAATCGAGACACTGAGCATCACAACTCCAAACTTTCAGGCATCTAGACAGTCACTGGAACCACACATGGGAACCACACAGCCTGAGCCAGGCCCCTTGGCTCAGGTCCCAAAGTTATTTTAGGCTCCTAACTTCCATTGATTCAAATGGACGTTAGGACCCTCAATATCTTTGGGGATCTGGGCCCTAGGCTGCCTGTCCAATGGTGGGGAGAGATCAGCCCTTTAGAATGGGATCCCCAAAAGCCAGCACAGTAGGTGGTGAGCTGCCTAAACTAGTCAATGAGACATGCCAAAGCCGCACCCCCTCACAGATTCAGCACCCAAGTTTGGGTTGCAAGGAGGTGCCAGCTCGGTTTGGGATCCACAGTCAGGAACCCCGCCTCTGGAGTCAGTTTAGCTTAGATGCCTAAGCTGTTTCTTGCAAGAATGAGTTAGGTGTCTGTCTGACTCCTCACAAAATTGAGGTGGGGGGGGGAGGAGGAGGAAGTTCCCCTCATAGCCTTTAGCTCAGTCATTAGAGAACTGATCTGGGATGTGGGAGACCCAGATTCCATTCCCCTCTCAGTCAGACAGGGAGAAAGAGACCCCTGTTCAAATCCTACCTCTCGGGAGGGTGCTCTAGCCACTGAGCTATGGACATTTGGATGTGGAGCTGTTCCAATAATGAGAGACTCATTGAAGCAGAGGGACTAAACCAGGAGTCTCCCACCTCCTGGGGATGTCCAGACCACTGGGCTACAGAGTCACTGTCTGGCCCAATGACTCTAAGTGAAAATTCAGGCATCATGTGAGTTTAGGTGCTTACAGGGATGGGTGGTCGCTGAGTGGGAGTTTTATGTAGGGATCACGGTGGCACCTAAGTACCTTTGTGGATCTAGGCCTGAATGCCTCGCAATTTTTTGTTTGTTTTTACCCTTATTACTCCCATGCACTGGGGAAGTTCCATTATCCCCATCTAACAGCTGGAGAACTGAGGCACAGAAAATGAAGCCCCCGGCCCCTAAAAAACAAAAACAAACAAACAAACAAAAAAACAACCTCTAGGAGCACTTCTATATTTAGCATGTTGTAATTCAGGAACCTGTTGTCGTCTCACTTCAAATTCAGTAGAGATGTTTTACCTTGGTCCCAAATTTAGCTGGCCCATTGTGGATTATGGGGCTGACCCAAGAGTTTACAAGGAAATTGGGTTGACAATCAAAACGCCATTGCAATCGTCTCTGTGAAATGCTCCTGCTACCCCCCGTTGTCTCATTAGCCACCAGCAAGGCTTCCCAGCAGACTGTACCCGACTGCTAGTCACAGCAGTTAAGACGCTGGTCTCCCGGATACCCAGATCCCTGGTAAATTCTGGGCTTTGAATGAAAACACCAAGTCCGACCTGCTACCGTTCATGGGGGCCTAGTTCACAAGGACACAAGGGATTGAGCTATTCAGTAAATGCTGTGTGAATCCCAAAAGCTAAATGAATTTTTACACAGATGAACATTCACCTGAAACCCTGTGACATGACTAACAAATATTCCAAAGACAAAGAGTTTGTGACTAAACACGTAGAAACTATTCGGAGCCTCCCTGCAAATAACAGCTACATTTGCAGCAGGCAGAACTGGTTTGCGAGGGACCCATTAACCAGAAAAGGAGCCGGGTTCCCAACTCCTTTGATCCTTACTGAGGAGTTTCACCAGCTGCAGGTTAAACCAGGCAGAGAACTGGAAGCCCGAACACCTTGAACACAGCTCTCGGAGTGTTAGGACATCTCCCCACTGGGAATCCGAAGACACTAAATTAATGGACTAGCCTGGAAATTAGCAGATGCTTTTAAAATCTCCCTGACCAAATTCGACTAAAGCTCCCCAATAATCAGCTCCTCCGTGCTTTCCTCTCTCAGAAACTGGTATCACTGGCTCATACATGTACACAGAGAGAGAGAGAGAGAGAAAATCAGCCTGTTGCGTTTCTTCTACCTACAACCCAGGAGCGTTGGCAGTGACTAATTTCCACGGACAAAATTCTCTGTCCAAACCCCGGAGCAAAGTTTAAATCCCATCAGCCAGCAATACCTCTGTGCTGTCCCCTCCGTTTGGAGACCAGCGTGTGCTTCCCCGTAGCCTCCGAGCTCGCTCCAGCCTCTGCAGCGTCCCCCGGGCTACTGGGGTGGGGACAGGACAGGTCCATCCTTATAAGGCTGTG
Source organism: Chelonia mydas (assembly GCF_015237465.2). Classification (NCBI taxonomy): domain Eukaryota; kingdom Metazoa; phylum Chordata; order Testudines; family Cheloniidae; genus Chelonia; species Chelonia mydas. Next base: position 260,303,505 of record NC_057850.1, read on the forward strand.
TCTGTTTCGTAATGCGGTTCCGTTTTACTCCGAATCAGACAACGCGCTCGCAGGAAGACAGCACGAGTTCGGTTCATTCTGTGGTTCTGCTGTGGGTCCGGCAGAGGGGGCTGGTGAGCCGGTTCTCTCTGAGAAGTGAGAGACGTGTGCCCGGACCAGCAGCAGCTGCCGTCTTCCTGCGAGCGCGTTGTCTGATTCGGAGTAAAACGGAACCGCATTACGAAACAGACACAGCCTTATAAGGATGGACCTGTCCTGTCCCCACCCCAGTAGCCCGGGGGACGCTGCAGAGGCTGGAGGGAGCTCGGAGGCTACGGGGAAGCACACGCTGGTCTCCAAACGGAGGGGACAGCACAGAGGTATTGCTGGCTGATGGGATTTAAGCTTTGCTCCAGGGTTTGGACAGAATTTTGTCAGTGGAAATTAGTCACTGCCAACGCTCCTGGGTTGTAGTAGAAGAAACATGCCACAGGCTGATTTCTGTGTGTGTGTCTGTGGCTAATGAGACCATGGGGGTAGCAGGAGCATTTCTCAGAGACGATTGCAATGGCGTTTTGATTGTCAACCCAATTTCCTTGTAAACTTTTGGGTCAGCCCCATAATCCACAATGGGTCGGCTAAGTCTGGGACCAAGGCAAAACATCTCTACTGAATTTGAAGCGAATCTGAGAATGGGTTCCTGAATTACAGCATGCTCAGAATAGAAATGTCCTAAATCTAACTTTTTTTTCTAATTTTCTAGCAGAAAAAAACAGAAGACCCTAAACTCTGTTTACTGCAGTCACCTGAGATCAAGTGCATGAAATCAGTTGTTAGGTAATCACACTAAAAACATAGGAAGCTATTACTAGTTTCCTTTGAAACCGTGCTTTAGGCCAAATAGGTGTCTATAACTGCAGGAGACATAATCAGAGGGGTAGCCATGTTAGTCTGCATCCACAAAAACAACAAGGAGTCCGGTGGCACTTTAAAGACTAACAGATTTATTTGGGCTTAAGCTTTCATGGGTAAAAAACTCACTTCTTCAGATGCATGGAGTGAAAATTACAGATACAGGCATAAATATACGTGAAGAGAAGGGAGTTACCTTACAAGTGGAGAACCAGTGCTGACAAGGCCAATTCAGTCAGGGTGGATGTGGCCCACTCCCAATAATTGATGAGGACTGGTCAATGCCAAGAGAGGGAAAATTGCATTGGTAGTGAGCCAGCCACTCCCAGTCCCTGTTCAAGCCCAAATGAATGGTGGTAAGTTTGCAAATGAATTGTAGCTCTGCAGTTTCTCTCTGAAGTCTAAAGAAAAGGAGTACTTGTGGCACCTTAGAGACTGAGGCCTGTTTTCAAAGTTTTTTTGTGGAAAGATGGCTACTTCTAAATCAGATATTGAGTGTCCAGGGAGATTGAAGTGTTCTACTGGCTTTTGTATGTTACCATTCCTGACCTCTGATTTGTGTCCATTTATTCTTTTGCATAGAGACTCTCCAGTGTACATGGCAGAGGGGCATTGCTGGCACATGATGGCATATATCACATTGGTGCATGTGCAGGTGAACGAGTCCCTGATGGTGTGGTTGGGTCCGATGATGGTGTCACTAGATTAGATATGCGGACAGAATTGGCAACGGGGCTTGTTGCAGGGATTGTGTTCCTGGGTTAGTGTTTCTGAGGTGTGGTCTGTAGTTGCTGGTGAGTATTTGCTTCAGGTTGGCGGGCTGTCTGTAAGTGAGGACTGGCCTGCCTCTCAAGGTCTGTGAGAGTGAGGGATCATTTTCCAGGATAGGTTGTAGATCCTTGATGATGAGTTGGAGAGGTTTTAGCTGCGGGCTGTAGGTAATGGCCAGTGGCGTTCTGTTATTTTCCTTGATGGGTCTGTCCTGTAGTAGGTGACTTCTGGGTGCCCGTCTGGCTCTGTCAATCTGTTTCCTCCCTTCCCCAGGTGGGTATTGTAGTTTTAAGAATGCTTGATAAATATCTTGTAGGTGTTTGTCTCTGTCTGAGGGGTTGGAGCAAATGCAGTTGTATTTTAGGAGTTGGCTGTAGACAGTGGATTGTGTGATGTGTCTTGGATGAAAGCTGGAGGCATATAGGTAGGAATAGCGGTCAGTAGGTTTCCGGTATAGGGTGGTGTTTATGTGACCATCACTTATTTGCACTGTAGTGTCCAGGAAGTGGATCTCTTGTGTGGACAGGTCCAGGCTGAGGTTGATGGTGGGGTGGAAATTGTTCAAATCACGGTGGAATTCCTCAAGGGCTTCTTTTCCATGGGTCCAGATGATGAAGATATCATCAATGTAGCGGAAGTAGAGGAGGGGCGTTAGGGGACGAGAGCTGAGGAAGCGTTGTTCTAAGTCAGCCATAAAAATGTTGGCATACTGTGGGGCCATGCGGGTACCCACAGCAGTGCCACTGACTTTAAGGTATAAGTCGTCCCCAAATCTGAAATGGTTGTGGGTGAGGACAAAGTCACAAAGCTCAGTCACCAGGTTGCCGTGACATTATTGGGGTTCCTCTTCCTGACGGCTTGTAGTCCATCCTCATGTGGAATATTGGTGTAAAGAGCTTCTACATCCATAGTGGCCAGGATGATGTTTTCAGAAAGATCACCGACGGATTGTAGTTTCCTCAGGAAGTCAGTGGTGTCTCGAAGATAGCTGGGAGTGCTGGTAGCGTAGGGCCTGAGGAGGGGGTCTACATAGCCAGATAATCCTGCTGTCAGGGTGCCAACGCCTGAGATGATGGGGCGCCCAGGATTTCCAGGTTTATGGATCTTGGGTAGCAGATAGAATACCCCAGGTCGGGGCTCTAGGGGTGTGTCCGTGTGGATTTGTTCCCGAGCTATTGCAGGGAGTTTGTTGAGCAGATGGTGTAGTTTCCTTTGGTAATCCTCAGTGGGATTGGAGAATAGTGGCCTGTAGATTGTGGTGTTGGAGAGTTGTTGTTGGCTGACTCACTACAAAAGCAATTTTCCTCTTGCTCTCTTAGTATTGACACCTCCTCATCAGCTATTTGGAGTGGGCCACATCCACCCTGACTGAATTGGCCTTGTCAACACTGGCTCTCCACTTGTGAGGTAACGCCCTTCTCTTCATGTGCCAGTATATTTATGCCTGTATCTGTAATCTCCACTCCCTGCATCTGAAGAAGTGGGGTTTTACCCACAAAAGCTTATGCCCAAATAAATCTAGTCTTTAAGGTGCCACCGGACTCCTCGTTGTTTTTGTGGAGATATAATGGTTCTCTTCTATAAAAGCAAGTCACTAGCCCGCTTCCTTGGAGAGAGACCTCAAAATGAGAAATTAGTCTGTACTGGAGCTAGTGAAATAAGCTGTTACATTTAAAAAGCTGAATAAACACCTTTGTGAATCCCGATGTAGGCCCCTTACCCCCCATTGAGATCAATGGCAGTTCTTTATGAATCCCATCCATAGTTGTCAGCACAGTTAAACTTCTACCTTTTCTTTCCCCAGCTCCTAGCTGGAAAATCGAGAGCTGAAAGCAACTAGAATTAAGCTGAGCTGAGCTGTGGGAGACTCAGGTTCTGGTTCCAGCACTGCCAGAGATTGCTGTTTGCCTACACAGCAATTAAACATGTACAGTTGGTCAGCTGGTTTGGGCTCAGGCTCGGGCTCTGGGGCTGTAAAACTGCTGTGTAGACATTCAGGTTGGAGCTGGGGCCCAAGCTCTGGGAGCCTACAAGTGGGGAGGGTCCCGGAGCCTGACTATCTACAGTGCAATTTTTACCCCACAGCCGAAGCCTGAGCCCGAGCGAGCTGACCTGGGCCCTCAGAGGCTGTGCTGCGGGGGTTTTATTCCAACGCAGACGTACCCTTAGGATGGGATCCACAAAGGTACTTAGGCAACCCCAGAGGTTGGTGCCTACATCTCAGGTTTAGGCACCCAAGCCCCAGTTCCAGCTCCACTACAGTCCATAAAACTCCCACCAAACCCTGTAGGGGCCAAGTTTACGTGCCTAAGTTTTTAGGGGAGAAGTTCCTTCAGCACATGTGTTTCTGCAAATGCGAACTGCTGCCTTCCCCAGGGCATCTGGATGCCTGTCTCCCACCTAAGCCCCAGAGCAAGTCACGAACAGGGGGAAGACCTGTTTATCCACCTGTGTCATATACAGGATCCAGTCAGGTAGGTGTGCTCAGAGGGGGGCCGTTCAAAATTCGGCTGACTCCACAGGACGAGCAAGGGGTGATGGTGCCACTGCCTACCTTTAACTTTTAGTCCAGTGGTTCGAGCTCTTGCCTGGGATGTGAGAAACCCACATTCAGTCTCCCCCTCCACCAGACGGGTAGAGGCTTTGAACAGGGTGAGCCAGGTTTTATCATGGGTTATTGGTAATGCGCTGGTGAGCGAGCCAGGCTCAACTTACCCAGCAGCTGTGGCTCCTGCCCTGCGGGACTAGGCCCTGCTCCCCACCCTAGGCATTGCATCCTGGTGCACAGGGTCACAGTGCCATTCAGGCTTGGCCCGGCGGCCCCTCCATCTTGACAGAGGGGCAGACAGGCCAAATGTGAGTGAGTGGTATTTGGAACCTGGTGCATGGGGCCAAAGCACCATGGAACCCCGTGTGCCTTATCGCAGTGCTGGGAGTGAGGAGCCAGGCCCAGACCTGAAGGACAGAAACCGACACTGAAGGGTGAGAGTGGGGTGGGCTCACTCTCCAGCCCACCACCAATGACCCATTGCCCCCCCTGGTTCAAAAAGGCACCATGCATACACCTGCAAGGGGGTGGTCACCCTTCCTTCTTTCCCCCTTACGGGCTGCACCCCTGGTTCTAACCACTGAGCTGTGGGACGGTCTGAGGTAGGGCTCCCTCAGCCTCTCCTGTTGAAGCTGTTCCACTGTGGATACATCGTGAAAGTGTGAGTGGAGGAGGGGGCTGGACCCTAGATCTCACCCCTCCCAGGTGGGTGCCCGAACCACTGGAGTAATGAGTCACACTCTCTCTCTCCCTTGCCCAATGACTATTGAAATATTTATACAAAGTGAAACCGCTTCACCAGGAGGGACTGAGAGAGCCCTACCTCTGACTATCCCATAGCCCAGTGGTTTGAGCACCCTGCTGAGGGGTGAGTGACCCCTGTTTAAATCCTTTCTCCCTCCACTGCTGGAGGGGGAAAATTGAACCTGGATCTCCTACATCCTGGGCAGGTGCTCTAACTACTTGGCTGGAAGTTATAAGGGAGGCGCCACCCTCTCCTGAGCATGCCCCCTGGACTGCAGGCAGGAGAGGCAGGGGAATGGCATCTTCCCCTGGTTTGTGGATTGCACTGGGGCTTGGGCATGAGATAGGTATTTGCACACGTAAAGCGAGCCAGCAAAGCATATAACCAGAGGCAGAAACGTTGCAATGCTTAAGACCTTTAGTGGATTCCACCCCTAGTGCACAGCACCACAAATGACTTGGTTAAAATATTCCTAATTTAAATAGTGGTTGTAAATAGGAACGTGGGCACCACTGAGCAAAGCTGTTTGTCAGAGTGCAGTCAATTGGAGGAGCGGAATATTAGACTGAAGCTCCAGGGACACGGACTAAATTTTCTTCTGCATCTTCTACAGTTCCAACCACACTGTTAGCGTTTAAATTAAAAATATGCCCACAGATGCTGATATTGAGACATGGAGAAGTTAAGATCCCAAAATTAAATAGTCAGTTGTAATTTTGGATCCCAGGTTTGGTTTCCTTTGGGTTCCTGTGGACTGTCTTTGGGTTATAGGGCCCTGACCCCTGAATGGGGTCCTCCTTGGGCACTATTGCAATATAAACAATTTAATACTTATCAATTTGCCAGTCAAGCTTTTTCCCATATACCAGTCAAATGATATAGCACTGTTAGTGAAAGTTCAGCAAAGTAAATCTGAACATAGACATTTAGGATGTTAAACAGTTACTTAATTACTGAAATGTCGATTGTAATTAAGCTTGATAACGATTATTCATAGCTGTGATATACCAGGGCACAATCCAGACTAATGAGCAGCTGTGACACCCCTGCCCTTCCCCCTTGGGTGCCTTACAATGCCTTGCTGAAGCAGCTCCTACCTGGGCCTCTCACAAACAGCCTTCCAGCATGCACGCCACACCCAGAGTGTCTGTGTGTGACTGCAGCCTGCGAGCCACACTCCGGTTACACCCTGGCTTTGGCCAGCCTTGGCGATTGTGCAGGGGACCCCAACACATGCCCAGTCTTAGATTTCCCCCCAGAAACACATGTCCTGTACTGCAGGGCTTCTCAGCCTTTTTCTTTCTGAGGCCCCCGCCAATGCTATAAAGGCTCCGCGGCCCACCTTTGCCACAACAACGGGCTTTCTTCATATAAAAGCTAGGGCCAGCGTTAGGGCGTAGCAAGCAGGGCAATGGCCTGGGGCCCCACGCCACAGGGGCCCCCATGAAGCTATACTGCTCGGGCTTCAGCTTCCACCCCGGGTGGTGAGGCTCAGGGGCCTGGGCTTCAGCCCCATGCGGTGGGGCTTCAGGGTTCTGCCCTGGGCCCCAGCGGGTCTAATGCTGGCCCTGCTTGGCGGACTCCTGAAACCCGCTCGTGGCTCCTGAGGGGGTCCTGGACCCCTGCTGTATTGCCCAGCTCTCTCCTGCACAGTACAAAATATTTTAAGTACATTATTCCTTAAAGGTAACAAGAGGCCATTTTATCATCAGAAATAGACACTTTTATTTAAACACACTGGATTAGATAAAACAGTAAAACAAGCTTAACTACAAAGAGAGAGATTTTAAGTGAGTACAAGTAACAAGGCATAAAAGTCAGAAATGGTTACAAGAGAAATAAAGAGAGAACATTTACTAATCACAGAAGATCAGGGTTGGAAGAGACCTCAGGAGGTCACCTAGTCCAACCCCCTGCTCAAAGCAGGACCAATACCCAACTAAATCATCCCAGCCAGGGCTTTGTCAAGCTGGGCCTTAAAAACCTCTACGGATGGAGATTTCACCACCTCCCTTGGTAACCCATTCCAGTGCTTCACCACCCTCCTAGTGAAATAGTGTTTCCTAATATCCAACCTAGACCTCCCCCACTGCAACTTGAAACCATTGCTCCTTGTTCTGTCATCTGCCATCACCGAGAACAGCCGAGCTCCATCCTCTTTGGAACCCCCCTTCAGGTAGTTGAAGGCTGCTATCAAATCCCCGCCCCCCACTCTTCTCTTCTGCAGACTAAATAAGCTCAGTTCCCTCAGCCTCATAACTCATGCACCCCAGCCCCCTAATCATTTTCGTTGTCCTCCGCTGGACTCTCTCCAACTTGTTCACATCCCTTCTGTAGTGGAAGCCCCAAAACTGGACGCAATACTCCAGATGTGGCCTCACCAATGCCAAATAGAGGGGAATAATCACTTCCCTCGATCTGCTGGCAATGCTCCTACTAATACAACCCAATACACAATTGGCCGCCTTGGCAACAAGGGCACACTGCTGACTCATATCCAGCTTCTTGTCCACTGTAATCCCCAGGTCCTTTTCTGCAGAACTGCTGCTTAGCCAGTTGGTCCCCAGCCTGTAGCGGTGCATGGGATTCTTCCATCCTAAGTGCAGGACTCTCCACTTGTCCTTGTTGAACCTCATCAGATTTCTTTTGGCCCAATCCTCCAATTTGTCTAGGTCACTGTGGACCCTATCCCTACCCTCCAGCGTATCTACCTCTCCCCCCAGTTAGTGTCATCTGCAAACTTGCTGAGGGTGCAATCCATCCCATCAACCAGATCATTAATAAAGATGTTGAACAAAACCGGCCCCAGGACCGACCCCTGGGGCACTCCACTTGATACCAGCTGCCAACTAGACATTGAGCTGTTGATCACTACCCGTTGAGCCCGACAATCTAGTCAGCTTTCTATCTACATTATAGTCCATTCATCCAATCCACACTTTTTTAACTTGCTGGCAAGAATACCATGGGAGACCATATCAAAAGCTTTGCTAAAGTTAAAATACATCACATCCACCACTTTCCTCATATCCACAGAGCCAGTTATCTCATCATAGAAGGCAATCAGATTGGTTAGGCATGACTTGGTGAATCCATGCTGACTGTTCCTGATCACTTTCCTCTCCTTTAAGTGCTTCAAAATGGATTCCTCAAGGAGCTGCTTCATGATTTTTTCAGGGACTGAGGTGAGACTGACTGGCTTGTAGTTCCCCGGATCTTCTTTCTTTCCTTTTTTAAAGATGGGCACTACATTAGCCTTTTTCCAGTCATCTGGGGCCTCCCCTGATCGCCGTGAGTTTTCAAAGATAATGGCCAATGGCTCTGCAATCACAGCAGCCAACCCCTTCAGCACCCTTGGATGCAGTGCATCCGGCCCCATGGATTTGTGCATGTCCAGCTTTTCTAAATAGTCCTTAACCTGTTCTTTCACCACTGAAGGCTGCTCACCTCCTCCCCATAGTGCGTTGCCTGGTGCAGCAATCTGGGAGCTGACCTTGTCTGTGAAGACCAAGGCAAAAAAAGCATTGAGTACTTCAGCTTTTTCCACATCATCTGTCACTAGGTTGCCTCCCCATTCAGTAAGGGTCCTACAGTTTCTCTGACCTCCTTCTTGTTGATAACATACCTGTAGAAACCCTTCTTGTTACTCTTCACATCCGTTGCTAGTTGCAACTCCAATTGTGCCTTCGCCTTCCTGATTATACCCCTGCATGCTTGAGCAATATTCTTATACTCCTACCTAGTCATTTGGCTGTTTCCACTTCTTGTAAAGTTCCTTTTTGAGTTTAAGCTGACTGAAGGTTTCACTGTTGAGCCAAGCTGGTCACCTGCCATATTTGCTATTTTTTCTGCACATCGGGATGGTTTGTTCCTGTGCCCTCAATAAAGCTTCTTTGAAATACAGCCAGCTCTCCTAACTTAGCAAATTATATCAGAGTCAAGCAAAGTGTTTCACCACATGCTTCGAGCAGTCTTACTGACCAAACTTTTCTCTTCAGGCATAGCTCATGCAATGGGCAGAGAGAGAGAGTTGTCTGTCCCTCCTTTTTGTAGTTCAAGTGCCTCTCTTGAAACACGTTTCCAGCTGGACACTAGAAGACAAAGAGTCTAGGTGGAAGGATGTTCCCTGCTGGTTTTTTCTCACCTGCTTGAGCTTTCTTTGTTTCCCTTCCTGCTTAATGACTTTGTTTAATGCTTAAATGCAAATGAAGCAGAGCACACATTCCTTTGTTTAGGACAGACCTGTTTGCCCACCTCTGTTTGGGACGGCTGTGGACTTTGGAACATGTGTTAATAACATCATACAGGGAAATCTTATAACTTTACATAAAATGATGTCGCACATTTTATCAGGATGATACTGACCAGCAAATTATGAGTTTTGAAATAATATTTTACAAAACATACTCTAGACAAAAATAATTACAGTAATGTGTAGGGTGTGAACATGGGTATAGTCTGTCACAGTAGCCAATCTTTCCATTTTCAAAACACACACCTAGATATCACACGTTGACCTGAGCACACATGTAGTGTGTGACAGGGTCAGGCCAGATGGCTACATGAGAGTGATAGAAGGCACATATTAGCCCCAGATTAAGCAGGTCCCTTTTCCCTGAGTAAGATAATGGGCTGTTCCAGAACAATCAGGAAATTGCTGGAACCAATTAAGGCAGGTAAGCTAATTAGGACACCTGGAGCCAATTAAGAAGCTACTAGAATCAGTTAGGACAGGCAGGCTAATCTGGGCACCTGGTTTTAAAAAGGACTTCACTTCAGTTAGCGAGGTGCGTCTGAGGAGCTGGGAGCAAGAGGCAGGGAGTGAGAAGCCATGCTGCTGGAGGGCTGAGGAGTACAAGTGTCATCAGGTGGAAGGTCCTGTGGTGAGGACAAAGAAGGTGTTGGGAGGAGACCATGGGGAAGTAGTCCAGGGAGTTGTGGCTGTCATGCAGCTGTTACAAAAGAGACTGTAGACAGTTGCAATCCACAGGGCCCTGGGCTGGAACCCAGAGTAGAGGGCGGGCCCGGGTTCCCCCCCATCCCACCAAATCCCTATTTGATATAAGAGGAGTTGACCTGGACTGTGTGTTCCACCAGAAGGGAAGGTCCCTGGCCTGTCCCCAGACCCACTAGGTGGGTCAGCAGAGATTGCGGGGATTGTTCTCCTCCTTTTCCCCATGCTGGCCAGTGATGAGGTTAGCTGAGTGAAGGGCAGGTTTGAGCCACTGGCAAAAGTGGCCAAACTGAGGGCTGCCGTGAATCTCTGAGGCGAGCAAATCCACCAATAAGTGCAGGAACCACGAAGGCAGAGGAAGAACTTTGTCACAAGTGATTCAAAGCTACTTCAGATTTATCCGGAAATTGACCAGTGGGTGTAACACAAGTATTCTGTGACCCTCATCTTAATTCACAATAAACTTGTATGTTGCCTTCACCCTGTGTTAATAACTATGTGTTAATTTATGATCCATAACTCATTAATTCATGCTTGTGTTTGAAAAGGTATCAAGTCTATGTGACATCACAAATCATCTACTTAGAGAACACCTACCTCCAGACAAAATGGGTGGGGGGATGGGAGGACAGGAAAGAGAAGGACTCTGTTATAATTTTTAACCTAGTGGTTAGGGAACTCACCGAGGATGTGGGAGACCCAGGCTTAAGTCACCCCTTTGCTGGATGAGAAGAGATTTGAACTGGGGTCTCCCATGAGTCTCCAAACCACTGGACTATTGAGTCATTCTTAGTTGCTGTCTGGCCCAATTCATAATTAATTATTTATACAAAGGCTTCAACAAGCAAGACTGAGAGAGACCCACATCAGCAGACCCAATAGTCCAGGGTTAAGGCACTCACTGCCTCCACACCCCTCCAGCTGTATTGGGTGGGAAAGAGCTGAGGCACCGGACCCCAGGACAGAGTTCCCGGCTGTGCATCCCAAACAGAGACAGCCACCTGCCTGCAGCCCAGACTTAGGTGCCTAAATCCCAGAGTGGTGTATGGCTTAGGACACACCCCACCCCCCCTTTTTGCATTTTCCATTGGCTGCCTTAGGGGACTCCCCACCTAGCATGTTGGCTTTTCTGGATCCCATTCTGAGGTGCCTGTCTCTCCCCATTCAGTGTGTAGGGAGCCTGGGCAGACAGCTCAGGCTCTGTGGATCCCAGTGATTTTCTAGGTGCCTGCAAGTTAGGTGCTGCAGCGCTCACCATCACAACGCCTCAGTCCCTTTGTGGAGCCGGGCCCAAGTGACGACTGCTTTCCGCTCTCTTTTTTTAATTCAGAAATTCTGTGAGATACTGAGCACTGACGTGGGGATAGACTCCTGAGCAGAGAAAATGTCTAACCAGGCAACTCCCCCTGCTGCATCTGGATCTCATAAAGGTAAGATTTTTACCAGTTGTATTTGGAGAAAGTTGTGACAATTGTGTGACCAAGTCATTGCATCATGGGCCCAGGTTGTGCTGCCAGGCAGTTGTTCATTGGCTCAATATAGGCCTGACCCAATACCCACTGACCTCAATCAAGGGGAGCCTTTCCATTGACTTCAGCATTTGGTTTGGGCATTATGTTCATATCTGGAAGGGCCCCCATGGGCCCTGCAGCTCTCCCACCAGAGAATCGCCAATGACCAGATGTTCAGAGTCCATCTCACTCTGCCTGGTCTAGCCTTGGACAGAGCAGGGGGCAGATGGAGCGTGCTCAGGATTCCCACTCTCCCTGGAGAGCCAGTGGCAGTTAAATCTCTGCATGATGAACCTTCCCAGCCTGTCCTCTCAAAGGAGAGAGGAGAAGAGTCTTGACTCAGTAATTCCATCCCAGGCAGGCTCATGAGGGGAGGGGAATAGAATTCCCCAGTGGCCTCCTCTCCATGAAATGACTTGTAGAACACTAAGCTTACCCTGTGTTCCCCACTATAGACTTACAGACTTTAAGGTCAGAAAGGACCATTGTGATCATCTAGTCTGACCTCCTGCACATTGCAGGTCACAGAACCTCACCCACCCACTCCTGCAATAGACCCATAATCTCTGGCTGAGCTACTGAAGTCCTCAAATCATGAGACTTCAAGTTACAGAGAATCCACCATTTACATGACTTTAAACCTGCCAGTGACTTGTGCCCAGTGCTGCAAAGGAAGGCAACCCCCACCCTCGCCAATTTGACCAGGAGAAAATTCCTTCCTGGTCCCAAATAGGGCGATCAGTTGGACCATGAGCATTTTGACAAGACCCAGCAGCCAGGCACCTGGCAAAGAATTCTCTGTAGTAACTCGGAACCTTCCCCATTTAGTGTCTGATCACTGGCTGTTGGAGATATTTGCTACTAGCAGTCACAGATCAGCTACATGCCATTGTTGGTAGTTTCATCATCCCCTCCATAAACTTATCAAGCTCAGTCTTGAAGCCAGTTAGGTTTTTTGCCACCACTGCTCCCCTTGGAAAGCTGTTCCAGAACTTCACTCCTCCAAAGATTAGAAACCTTCAACTAATTTCAACCCTAAACCTGTTGATGAGCAGTTTATATCTATTTGTTCTTGTATCAGTGTTGGGTCATAACTTAAACAGCTCCTCTCCCTCCTTGGTGTTTATCCTTCTGATGTGTTTATAGTGAGCAATCATATCTCCCCTCAGCCTTCTTTTGGTTAGGCTAAACAAGCCAAGACCCTTGAGTCTCCTCTCATAAGGTAGGCTTTCCATTCCTCTGATCATCCTAGTAGCCCTTCTCTGTCCCTGTGCCAGTTTGAATTAATCTTTCTTACACATGGGAGATCAGAACTGCACACAATCCAAATTCTGACGCAGCCCCCAGAGCGCACATGTTTCTTGGTCAATCATAGGACTGGAAGGGACCTCGAGAGGCCATCAAGTCCAGTCCCCTGCACTCATGACAGGACCAAGCACCATCTATCACATCCCTGACAGGTGTTTGTCTAAACTGCTCTTAAAAATCTCCAATGATGGAGATTTCACAACCTCCCAAGGCAATTTATTCCAGTGCTTAACCACCCTGACAGGAAGTTTTAAAGCAGCTAAATATATACACACACATAAACAGAGGCGACTGGAGCCAGGGGGTGGGGGAGGGCAGGAAAAGGGGACAGAGTGGAGGCACCGGCACCCAGGGGCGTCCAGCTCTAACAATTCACTTGCACGACCCATCTTCATGGGTGGGGGTGGGGAAACAAACAACAAAGTCTTTTGTCCTCTTTAATATTCCGCCAACGTCCATCTGGGGTCGATGGACCTTCCCTCTTGGGCAGGATGTGACACCTTTTGTTGGAGACCCGCGGTTCACACTAGTTAATGGCTCTCTTCTATCTGGTATTTACACAGTCAGAGGCTCACAGCACAAACTCTCAATGGGCTGGGATACAGATGTTCTAAGAGAGATTAGTGCAGGCAGCCACTCATGAGCATTCAATAACGCCTGAACGCTAAACCCGTTCTAATAATTCTGGTACCTGTTTTAGCAATACTCACACACAGGTGAGCTAAACGGATTCCAGCTCTGTGTTGTCAACATTCAGTTGAGACACGGGGATCTTGGCATGGGCTGACTGGTACCAGGTACGCCAGCATCACCAGCTGATATTTCAAAGTGCTCTAAAATCCACATGCATAGGCAGACTGTGCTGAAACTGGTCTGGCACAACAGGGCTGGGGTATAAAATGAGGCCAGTGCAAGAGTTCCAGCCTGGATAAATCCCTCCTGTGCCTGGAAGGCAGGCTGACCTCCTGCCAGGCAGCACCAGGGTCGGGTCTGGCCTGGGAACAGGTGCGCTCAGTACATGGCTCACACACATTGTTCTGAGACCGATGTGGGACACTGAAGATAACGGGATACGCTTGGGGCTCACCCCTGGCACACAGAACCTGGATTGGGAGAGGAAGGAGGAGAAAAGCTGCTGAGATGGATGGGCCAGTTCACACCTCTGTGATTCTCTTGTGCTGCAGATTGGTGAGCAGGGCCTCTCCACTTCTGTGCTAACCCCCAAAATGCAATGGGGCTCTGGAGTTACCCTCTGGATGCTAGACATGCTCCCTTTGTCCCATCACCTTCCCTTCTTCTGGTGGCCCCTCTGGCCATACTGAGGGCACTGGGGGACTAGGAGGAGGGCAGGGCTGGGTGCTGAGTGGCAGTGAAGTGTGCCCAGGGAGCCCTCTCATGCTCCCCACAGGAACCCCTCAGTCATGGCCCCCCCAGCACCACCAGTTCCTCACAATACAAGGGCAATTCATTGCCAGCAAATGTGTTAGCACAACGCTAAGGGCATGTCCCCCACATGGCACCCCACACAGGGGTGTGCCTAGGGGAGTGTAGGGCCTAGGACAACCCTCCCACTCCACCCCAAGCCCCACCCCCATTCCACCCCTTCCCCCAAACCCCCCATCCTCTCTCCTCCCCCGAGCAACGCTGGGAGCCGGCAGGTCAGAGCAGGTCCAGGCTAGGTTGGTAGTGCTGCTGGCCCCGCCGCGTCCCCCTGAAGCAGGGGCGGGACAGAGGAGTGGGGCCAAGCCGGGCTGGCAGCAGCGTGGGGCTCCCCTGTGGGCGGGATGGCTCTGACCCCACATTGTCCTAGCTCGGCTCCCTTTGAGGGATGCTCCAATTCACTCCCTGTCAGACACCACACAGGACGGTATGTTAATTTTTAAAAACATTGTTTCCCTGAGTTTAAACAGGGGGTCAAACACTAACTGAAGTAAAATCCACTTAGACAAGCTCCATTTGGTGCAGATCAGGCCCAGCACCTTCAGATGCACAAAGCAGAAGTCAAATGGTGCCAGACATCCCTGTGCTGGGCTCGTTTCCCCAGGACTCACACTCAGATGTAGTAATTCCACTTCAGCCATTCCTGTGCTACGCAATGGGGGTCGGCCTCTCTGTCTCTCACCCTGGGGCACCACAGAAACGTTTGTGCCTGTTGTCGGCCTTTGGGGTGTTTCGCTGGTGAACTCCCCCTGCCCAGCCCAGGCATGTGGGGGGTGACACTTAGTGCTGCCACTCCCCCCCACATATTGGGTGAGGTGAGTGCGGCCCCTGCTGCAGGAGCTCTCACCCACAGCTGCCCAGCTCCTGCCCAGCAATTATTTCAGACCCAAACCCCATCAGTTCAGCCACCCTCAGCCTCACCTCTGCTCCTCCTGGGCTGCTTCACCGTCTCCCAGGCCTGGGTGGCTGCAGCAGGGTTCCCTTTTCCATTCCAGGCAGGGAGGGCAGATCCAGGGGCTTGTCACCCCCTCTGCCCTGCCCAGGCTGGATGCTGCAGGGGGAGGGCAGAGGAGCAGAAGCCCAACTCTATTCCTATTTCTCACAGCAGGGGAGGGGGCAGGAGGGAGGGGCGCTGCCCGGAGCTGCTGGGATTATTGTTCCCCCTCCCCTCCTCAGTCCTCCAGCAGTATGCCTTCTCACTCTTAGCTCCTAGTGCCTCTTGCTCCCAGCTCCTCACACGCGCACCACAAACTGAAGTGAGCTCCTTTTTAAACCCAGGTATCCTGATTAGCCTGCCTTAATTGATTCTAGCAGCTTCTTGATTGGCTGCAGGTGTTCTAATAAGCCTGTCTGCCTTAATTGTTTCCATAAAGTTCCTCATTGTTCTGGAACCTTCCCTGTTATCTTACCCAGGGAATAGGGACCTACTTAACCTGGGGCTAATATATCTGCCTTCTATTACTCTCCTGTAGCCATCTGGCCCGACCCTGTCACATATCCCCACCTCTGCTCAACACCACGGGCTTGGGCAACTTGGGAACACAGGCAGTGAACCCATAACAAGCCATCTGCATTGCCATGGTGGCTTCCAGCCCAGTGTTGTATGGTGAATTGGAAAGGTTGTAGGGACAGGAACCATCTGGTCACCCTTGCATTCTTCTCTTTATTTCGCTGCATCCACTGGAGGGGTGCATGGTTGGTCACAAGGGTAAACCGTCATCCCAGAAGGTAATAATGTAATGTTTCCATGGCCCATTTCACAGCTAGGCACTCTTTCAACCACGGCATACTTCTGCTCTCTCAGGAGGAGTTTTCTGCTGAGGTAGAGGATTGCATGTTCTTCATCTCCGACCATCTGCGATAGGACAGCTCCCAATCCTACTTCAGATGCATCTGTCTGTAAAATGAATTCTTTGTTGAAGTCTGGGGCTATAAGCACGGAGTTACTGCAGGGGGCTTTCTGTAGATCCATGAATGCTTTCTCTGCAGCATCTGTCCACTTCACCATGTCTGGACCCCGGGCTTTTATCAGGTCTGTCAGGGGACTCGCTCTGGTAGCAAAATGGGGAATAAATCGTCATAGAATATCAGGGTTGGAAGGGACCTCAGGAGGTCATCTAGTCCAAACCCCTGCTCAAAGCAGGACCAATCCCCAATTTTCGCCCCTCATTCCCAAATGGCCCCCTCAAGGATTGAATTTATAACCCTGGGTTTAGCAGGCCAATGCTCAAACCACTGAGCTATCCCTCTCCCCCACCACACCCAGGAATGCCCGGACTTGCTTTTTCCAATTTGGCCAGGGCCAATTTTGGATAGCCTCTAGTTTGTTTAGTTGGGGCTTGACCATGCCCCTTCCTACAATGTAGGCAAGGTATTTAGCCTCGGCTAGCCCTATAGCACACTTGGCTGGGTTGGCTGTGAGGCCAGCCTGTCTTAGCGAGTCTAGAACCGCTTCCATCTTTCCTAAGTGGGTTTCCCAGTCGGGGGTGTGAATAATCACATCATCCAGGTATGCCGCTGCATAACTGGCATGGGGCCATAGGAGCTTGTCCATAAGATGCTGGAAGGTGGCAGGTGTCCCATGCAGTCCAAAAGGAAAAACAGTATATTGAAACAGACCCTCTGGTGTAGAGAATGCCATCTTTTCTTTTGCATCTGTGGCAAGGGGAATCTTCCAGATCCCTTTGTTAAATCAAGGGTGGTCAAAAATCGGGCATTGCCTAGGCGGTCAACTAACTCATCGATATGGGGTATGCATCAAATTTGGATATCTCATTCAGCCGGCGAAAGTCATTACAAAACCTAGTGGTGCCATTGGGTTTGGGCACCAACACAGTCGGGCTTGACCATTGACTGTGGGACTCTTCGATGACTCCCAGCCAACATCCTTTTTACCTCTGCCTTGATCGCCTCTCTTTTTGCTGCTGGAACCCGATAGGGCCTCAAAGTTACCTTTGCCCCAGGTTCTGTGATAACGTGGTGATTATGTTTCGGTGGTCCGACCTGGTTTGATTGAAAACACGTCCTGGTATTGGTTGATCATCTCAGTTACCTCCTTCTTCTGGTTCGGTGTCAGATCAGTGGATATCCTGATCTGCTCCTTCATGTTATTTCCCTGGATCGGGGTCTCTTGGGCCACTACACACGCTTCTCGTTGATGCCAAGGCTTTAAGAGATTAATGTGATAAATTTGTTCTTGTTTCCGGTGTCCTGGCTGCCACACTTTGTGTGTTACTTCCCCCACGGGTTCAACCACCTCATAGGGCCCCTGCCATTGGGCCAAAAGCTTGCTTTCTGCCGTGGATACCAATACCATCACCTTATCCCCTGGTTGGAACTGTTTTGCCTGGCGATTGTAATGGGTTCACTGGGCCTCCTGCGCCTTTTCCAAATGTTCCCGTACAATAGGGGTGACCCAGGCTATCCGTTCTCGCATCTGCAACACATGGTCAGTTATATTTCTCCCCTCATTGAGTTCCTCTTCCCAGATTTCTTTCACGATATCTAGTATGCCACGGGGGTGGCGTCCGTATAATAACTCAAAGGGGGAAAACCCAGTTGAGGCCTGAGGTACCTCCCAGATTGCAAACATAAAGTAGGGTAGTAGGGTGTCCCAATCGTTCCCGTCCTGACTTACCACTTTCCTTATCATTACCTTGAGGGTTCGGTTAAACCTTTCTACCAGCCCATCGGTCTGTGGATGATAGACTGAAGTTCTCAGGGTATGTATATGGAGCAGCGTACAGAGGTCCTTCATTAGCTTCGACATAAATACGGGGTACCTTGGTTTGTTAATATCTCCTTTGGTAGCCCCACTTGGGCAAAGATCCCCACCAACTCTTTAGCTATCGTTTTAGAGGCCATGTTTCGCAGGGGGACAGCTTCTGGGTAGCGAGTAGCATAATCCAGAACGACAAATATATATTGGTGGCCCCGGGCTGTCTTCTCCAGGGATCCCACTAGCTCCATGGCTATTCACTCGAAGGGGACCTCTATGATGGGAAGGGGTACTAAAGGTGCCCTCAAGTGGGGACGGGGACTGTGCAGCTGACACTCTGGGCAGGACGCACAGTACCTCCGCACTTCTTCATGTACTCCGGGCCAGAAGAATCATCGCAGGACCCGTGCCAGGGTCTTCTCTACCCCCAAATGCCCCCCAAATAGATGACTATGGGCCAGACTTAATACAGCATTCTGGTGTTTTTGAGGTACTAGGATCTGCTGTACCTTCTGCCCCTGTACTGGTGCAACTTGGTATAAGAGATTCTTCTTCATTATGAAGTAGGGTCCTGGTCCCTGGGTTTTCCCTTCCACGGGGATCCCATCTATTTCGGTCACCTCCTTCCTAATGTTGTCGTACCTTGGGTCTTCAGCCTGGTCCCGTCCAAAATTTCCTCTCCCGGGGCTAATCTGCCCGAGATCTAGGGGACCAGTCTCTGTTGCCTCTCCTGGTTCAGAGGTTTTAGGCTGTGGGTCAGACTCGGGTGTTTCTCCCTCCTGGGTGGCCTCCTTTTCAGCTGCTCAGGTCCACCCTATTATGAGAGCAACCTTCTGGCTTTGGTTCAGTATTCGGGTTCCCAAGGCGTTAGCTGCCCTCCTTTCCCTTTTTGTCTTTCTACGCTGTCTGGGAGTGGAGAACAAATCTGGGGATATTTCAGAGAAGATAGGGGGTTGACAGTCTACTGTGGATGCCGCACTAACTTCAGGGTTTCCCCCTTTCTCCAATTCCCCTACCGGGAGTAAGTCTCCAAACCCTGCGAAGTCCCTCCCTATGAGCACCGGGTATGGGAGTTTAGGGACTACACCTGCTGCTACCTCAGTAGTGTTCCCCTGAATCTTGATTTTTACTGGGATGGTGGGGTAATAACCAACTGTCCCATGGACGCATGTTATCCCCGTACGCTTAGCCCACAGCAGCTGACTATGCTTCACGAGCTTCCCCGAGACAAGCGTGATAGCACTCCCTGAATCAACCAGTGCTGTGGTCTCTACCCCATTTAGCTTCACTGGTCTAGTGTACATATGTGGGGTTAGTGAGACCCCCACAAGGTGGATTAGGAAGCATGAGTCTGCCCAGTTTCCCAGGTTACACTGCATAGGCTCCTCGGCATTAGGACACTGTGCAGCTATGTGTCCCCATTCCCCGCAGGCGTAACATCTGTATGGAGCCGTAGGCGTTCCCCGGTCTCTTGGTTTGGGCAGTCTATCCTCACAATACTCTTCCCCCTCAGTGCTCCGACTCTTTGTGGCTTCTGGTGGGCCTTCAGCCCCCCTCTTTTTCCACCTGGGCTCTCCTGGTGGCCCAGTCACCCGAGCTCTAGGGCTTGGTGCTGCTAGTGTAACCTTGAGTGCTTCTTCCTTAACTGGTCGGGTCAGCTCCCTCGCCGTCCTTCGCCTCTCTACTAGTGTGACAACCTCGTCGTAGGTGGAGGGTTCATTCTGGCTTACCCAGGCACGAAGGTCTGGCAGCAGTCCTCTCATATACAGTTGATGACAAGAACCTCTAGTATCTTCTCCAGACTCGGGGACCCAGTTTGCAACCACTTTCGTGCGAGATGGATGATGTCATATAATTGGGACCGCGGGGTTTTGTTTTCCTGGTACCTCCACTCATGATATCACTGGGCCTGCACTGCGGTCGTTACCCCAGATCTGGCCAGGATCTCTGCTTTCAGCTGGGGGTAGTCTGCCGTAGCTTCTTCAGGCAAATCATAGTAGGCCTTCTGGGCCTCCCCACACACAGGAATGGAGCGAGGATGCCAGACCACTGTTCTCGGGGCCAAGCCTCCCGCAGGGCTGTCCTCTCAAAGGCCAGGAGGTATGCCTCTACATCATCCTCCCGCGTCATTTTCTGCAGCCAATTGCTGGCCCGCATGATCTGCGTCCCATCATGGCCGCGGTTCAGCTCTGTAAGGGCCTTTACCTGGTTTACCCGTTCCCACAACATAGCCCGGTCTTGAGCGGCCTGGTCCATCAGCAGGCGATTAGTCTCTTGCTGCAGCCGCACGGCCTCCTGTTGGGCGGCTGCCTGGACACGGGTAGCCTCCTGCTGGGCAGCCGTGGCGTGTATCAGTGCCCGCACTACCTCCTCCATTGTGGTGTGGGGGGGAAAAAACCCTCTTCTCCTTTTTGTTTGTTTGTTTTTTTGTTTTTTTTTAAATCACCCTCCTTCTTCCACTGCACTGTGCACACCAAATCCCACCCTGACACCAGTTGTGACAAAGTTCCTCCTCTACCTTGTTGGGTCTTGCACTTATTGGCGGATTTGCTCACCTCGGAGATTCACGGCAGCCCTCAGCTTGACAGTCCAGGTCCACTCCTCCTGTGTCTGACCAGGAGTTGGGAGGATTTGGGGGAACCCGGGCCCGCCCTCTGCTCCGGGTTCCAGCCCCGGGCCCTGTGGGATGCAGCTGTCTAGAGTGCCTCCTGGAACAGCTGTGCGACAGCTACAACTCCCTGGGCTACTTCCCTATGGCCTCCTCCCAACCCTTCTTTATCCTCACCACAGGACCTTCCTCTTGGCGTCTGATAATGCTTGTACTCCTCAGTCCTCCAACAGGCCGCGTTCTCACTCTCAGCTCCTAGCGCCTCTTGCTCCCAGCTCCTCACACGCACAGCACAGACTGAAGTGAGCGCCTTTTTAAACCCAGGTGCCCTGATTAGCCTGCCTTAATTGATTCTAGCAGCTTCTTGATTGGCTGCAGGTGTTCTAATCAGCCTGTCTGCCTTAATTGTTTCCATAAAGTTCCTGATTGTTCTGGAACCTTCCCTGTTATCTTACCCAGGGAAAAGGGACCTCCTCTGCTTGCTGCTCAGCTATCTGCTTTCTATTCTCTCCTAAAGCCCCCTGGCCTGGGCTTTTCTTACTTTTTTTGACCCTGCTTCAGTTCCCCCCACCCCGACCGGGCCAGATGCTTTTTCTTCGTTTTGTTTTTTTTTGCTGCCGTTCGAGTGCTGGTCGGCTGCCAGCTTGCTGCCAGCCCCCCACGCCTGCCCTCGGACGCTGGTACTGCTTCAGCTGAAACCCCCAGAGGAGGGGGGGAGGACTGCCAACCCGCTCCCCGGAGGAGGGGAGTGGACGCCCCCAGACCCAACCGTTTTGCTGTTTGTTTGTGGACCTGTAATTAGCCGACATGTTATTTTTTTCTTCTTATTTACTTGGCATTCTTGGAATGCTCCACAAAGCCCGGAAGAGAAGACAGCCGACAGAGGAATCGCCCAGGGAAGCTACAAATCATCGTGGAGGGGGCCGTAAGACTGAGTAACTTTTGAACTGTACTCTCGTGTGGGGGGAGTTTGACTGTGTCTTAACTGTGTTTGTAGGGGCACAGGGGGTCTGGCACGGAGCTGCCCCCCGATCCATCGGTGCCCCCCCCAACACTACTACAACCGTCACGGCCCCCCTGCCGTCCGTCCCTGCTGGCAACTTGCCATCTGCCTCTGGATTCAGCTGCTTGCTCTGAATTCCGCCTTCCGGACTAGACACAACAGCCGACCAAATGAGACTCTTTGGACAAACGCCCGTGGGTCCACGTCCCCGTCCCCCCCCTCCCGGACTGCCCACCCCACGGTTTGCCCCTACTACCTGACCCCAACTCCTGTTTCCTCCCCCGTCCAGTCTGACCCATTTGCCCCCCCCCCCCCGCCTGCAGCCCAGCAGGGAGAAGTGGTTAATCTGCTTCCCCCTCCCCCCTCCTCCTTCTGGTGCCTCCCCGTCTCTCCCTGCTCACGATGGCGGGGAATGAGAGGGGTGAGGCCCCTCTAACAACCTCAGCTGCCCCTCCCCCACCTACCCCCCTGCCCAAGCCCCCCCCCCCCACTGCTGCCAAAACACCTGCCACCGCCCCCACTGGGGCATCGGCAGCAAGAGGCACCGGGGCGACTACTGCCGCTGCTACGCCCACCGCCCCCCCCCAGATTCTAGGAGAGCCCCCCCAGTTGGCCGGAAAGGCCAGGGTGGGCAGAAAGGAAAGGGCCCCGCTACAACCACCAGGCCCTCCATGGCAGGGGCTGCCCCCACCACTGTGGCCTCGTCATCGACCATGGCGTCCCTCCCCGCTGTTCCCTTCACCAGCTCTGCGAGCGTCCCTCCCCCAGCCCCCAGGGCGTATGCCCAGGCGGTAGCAGCCCCCCCCCCCCGCCTGCTGCCTCATCATCTCGCCCACCCACCGCCTCCGCTACCATCAATAGCGGCCGGGGCCCCTTTCCCACCATGACCAGGAAGCACGGCGTCCGTTTCCTCCTGGTGCCCGCCTCGCCCCACGTGGAGACATACGTGCAGGCGTTGGCGAGGGTGGTAGGACCCACGGCTATTGTGGCGGCCTCCAAAATGTACGGGAAGGTCGTCTTTTTCTTAGCATCGGAGGCTGCCGCCCAGGAGGCGGTGAAGAAGGGCCTGGTGGTGGTGGGGGGGTGTTCGTTCCCCTGGAACCGCTAGAGGATCTGGGCGTCCGCCTAGTCCTGACCTCCGTCCCTCCTTTTCTACCCAATGCCGCCCTGTTACCCGCTCTCTCCACCCTGGGGCAACCCGTCAGTGTCATCAGCCCTCTCCCGTTGGGCTGCAAGGACCCCACCCTCCGTCACGTCCTCTCGTTCCGCTGGCAAGTGCAGCTTCTACCACCGCCGCCGGCGCGTGACGGAGAGGCGCTCGAGGGGTCCTTCCTAGTCCCCCACCAGGGAACCCGCTATCGGGTCTTTTACTCCACAGGAGAAGCCCAGTGCTACCTATGCCGATCAGTGGGGCATGTCCGAACAGACTGCCCCTTGGCCCGGCGGGGAGGGGCACCCGAGACCCCCCGAGACCCAGCAGGACATCGGCTTTGTCGTTGCCGATGCCCCTGGCCGCCCAGCACCTGAAAACACCTCTCCTCCTGCTCGATCCACCACTGCTTCCGCCTGGGCCCAAGGGACACCTCCCCTACAACGCCCAGACGAGCAAGGGAGTCCCACCCTTGCTATTAACAATACAGCAGAGCCTATGGAGGAGGGTGCAGCAAAGATATTACCGGGCATAGGAGAGGGCCCGCCCCAAGGAGAACCCCCCCCCATGCTGCCTCACCTTTACTCCCCCGAGCCCCTGAACCATCGCCTCTGCCCCCGACACGACCCCTGCTAACCAGCCCCCAGACGATGCTATGGAGGGATGGACCCTAGTCCAGGGGAAGCGAGGCAAGCGGAAGGCTCGAGCTCCGCTGCACCCATCCGATGCGGAGGCCCCCCGGAAGACCAGGAAGGGAGGCACTGACACTGAGCCTTCCGATCTGCCCACGAGTGAGATCCATCCGCCGGTGTTGCGGGGGGGGGGGGGGGAGACAAGATAGCACTGGAAGGTAGGATCTCCCCTCCATGGGAGACCCTCCCCTCCGAGACCCCTGAGGAAGCCCCTTCTGCCCGAATATCACCCGAACCCCCCGCGAACCCCGAAGCGACCGTCGAAGCGGGTGCCAGAGGGGAGAGCCCCGGGGTGGCAGAAGGCGACCTCTCCTCCCTGTATGAGGAGATCTAGGCCCTAGGTTTGACCCCGGTCACCCAGGGAGAGGATGACCTACTGCCGGCTGGCCTCGATCTGGGCAACCTTACCCCAGTCCCCCTTTCCCCATGCTCCCTCCCCCTAACCGCCTTCCCAGGCGGGCACCCTACAGAAGGTGATCCACCACCTGATGCCGTGGCTGCCAAATCCACCACAGATCCTGCACCTAGCATCACTGGGAGCCCCCTCCCCACCCCCGTAACCCTCGAATCTTTTCGGGAGGCGTCACCTCTCAGCTGCTTGCCCCCCGAAGCCCAGAGCCTCGCCTTTGCCCCCGCCCCCACCCCTGTCCCTGCCCAGTCCACCTCTTCCTGCAATGCTATTGCCGCCCCTGGGGTTATTTCTTTCCCGTTTTTTGCTGATTCCCCCCAAGGAGCAGCCTTTGCTTTTTCCTGCCGCGACCCATTAGGAGCTGCAATCTTTCCTCCGCCATCCCCTTCGACCCCAAGGCTTGAGACGGACCTAATAACTTTGGCCCGTCAGATGCCCCGTCGGTGGTCCGCACCCTGCCTGCCCGCCTCAGCAGACCATGAGGCTGCACCAAGAGCCCCACCAGGGAATAACCGAGAAATCGCAACCCCACGCCCCCATGAGCTGCGAAAAGCGTTGCGGGAGTTTTTAGAAGACTCCCGTGGCTCCTGCAACAAGGTACAGCTAGCTCTCCAGCTATGGGGGGACTTTGACCAAATCCTCCAGGCCACAAGGGCCCTTATAAGGGAGAGTAGAGGGGAAAGGAAGGCACGGTGCCGCGGCCTACGGGCGGGTCCGCAGCTTCCGTGATAAATTACTCACTTACGGGACGGGTCACGGATTGTTGCGCGACCCGCTGGGGACCACGAACACCCCCACCAACAAGGAACCCCCCCACCCCCCCAGCCCTCCACATGATGCCTCTCATTATCGCAACTTTGAACACCAGGGGCTGTAGGATGGCTGTCCGCAGGTCCCAGGTGCTCTCTTTCCTTCGGAGGGGGGGGTACTCTGTGGTTTTCCTGCAGGAGACCCATACGGATCTGACCACCGAGGACAGCTGGGGGCTGGAGTGGGGGGACGGGGTCTACTTTAGTCATTTCACGGTTCGACAGGCTGCAGTGGTGACCCTGTTCTCCCCCAACCTACGGCCCGAGGTGCTAGGGGTCACTGAGGCCATGCCGGGCCACCTGCTGCATCTCCGAGTCCGTATGGAGGGGCTCGTGATCAACCTCATTAACATCTATGCCCTGACAACGAGCCCGAAGCGGCCGCAGTTCTATCAGCGGGTGTCCGACTTCCTCAGCATCCTAGATTCTCATGAGTGCCTAGTCCTGGGAGGGGAATTTAACACCACCCTTGAGGAGCAGGACCGCTCAGGGGCCGAGCTGAGCCCAGTCACCGCAAACATTCTCCGAGAAATAGTCGAATATCACTCCCTAGTGGACGTCTGGCGTGACCACCACCCGGATGACACTTCCACATTCACCTTTGTCCGGGTGGAGGCCCATCGGTCACAGCACTGTCGGTTGGACCGTATTTATTTATCCCATTTCCATCTTTCATGAGCCCACTCCTCCAACATTCGGCCGGCCCCATTTTCCGACCATCATCTACCCACCATAACAGCCTCCCTCCATGCAGAGAGGCCGGGGCCGGCCTATTGGCATTTTAACAACAGCCTGTTGGAGGATGAGGGCTTCGTGATGTCCTTCCGGGAGTTCTGGCTGGCCTGGCGAGAGCAGCGGCGTGCCTTTCCCTCGGCGCGGCGATGGTGGGGTCTAGAGAAGGTGCGCGCCAAGCTCTTCTGCCGTGACTACACCCGGGGCACCAGCCGACGGAGAAATGTGGCGATAGAGCAGTTGGAAAGGGAGGTCTTAGAGATGGAGAGGCATCTGGCTGCCAGCCCCGAGGACCCGTTCCTCTGCGGAGTGTGCCGGGAGAAGCGGGAGGAGCTCCGGGCCCTCGAGGACCATCGGGCCCGAGGTGCCTTTGTTTGATCCCGCATCCGCCTCCTTCGGGAGATGGATCGCGGCTCCCGTTTCTTCTACGCCCTGGAGAAAACGAGGGGAGCCAAGAAACACATCACCTGCCTTCTAGCAGAAGACGGCACCCCCCTCACGGATCCGGCGGAGATGTGTGGGAGGGCCCGTGACTTCTACACAAGCCTTTTCTCCTCGGATCCGACCGATCCTGGCGCTTGCAGGGTGCTCTGGGAGGAACTCCCTACGGTCAGCGTGGGCAACCGAGACCGACTAGAGCTGCCTCTCACCCTGGCCGAGTTCTCGAAAGCCCTCCGTCGCATGCCCGCCAATAAATCTCCGGGCATGGACGGGCTGACCGTAGAGTTCTACCGCGCATTCTGGGACATCCTTGGCCCAGACCTAGCCACTGTCTGGGCCGAGTCCTTGCAGGGCGGGGTCCTCCCTCTTTCGTGCAGGCGAGCGGTGCTCACCTTGTTGCCGAAGAAGGGGGACCTCCGCAATTTACAAAATTGGCACCCCGTCTCGCTCCTTAGCACGGACTACAAAATCGTAGCGAAAGGAATCTCGCTGCAGCTAGGGTCCGTGATGGCGGACGTGATCCACCCAGACCAGACCTACACTGTCCCAGGCCGCAGCATTTTTGACAACCTATTTCTAGTCCGAGACCTTCTGGAACACGGGCGTAGAGACAGTCTGTCGTTCGCCCTCCTGTCTCTCGATCAGGAGAAGGCGTTCGATAGAGTGGACCTTGGGTACCTCCTGGGCACTCTGCAGGCGTTTGGATTCGGACCTCAGTTTGTGAGTTTTCTCCAGGTGCTGTACGCTTCCGCGGAGTGTCTGGTTAGGCTCAACTGGACCCTGACCGAACCGGTCAGCTTCGGGCGAGGAGTACGGCAGGGGTGCCCCCTTTCGGGCCAGCTGTACGCTCTGGCGATCGAGCCCTTCCTCTGTCTCCTCCGAAGGAGGTTGACAGGATTGGTGCTGCAGGAGCCGGAGCTGCGGCTGGTCCTGTCGGCGTATGCCGATGACGTGCTCCTCGTGGTCCAGGACCCGGGCGACTTGGCGCGGGTGGAGGCTTGCCAGGCCATCTATTCGGCAGCCTTCTACGCCCGAGTCAACTGGGTCAAGAGCTCTGGCTTGGCGGTAGGGGACTGGTGGCAGGTGAGCTCCCTCCCACCCGCGCTTCAGACCATCCGATGGAGCACGGGTCCGCTGCTCTATCTCGGCGTTTACCTTTCTGCCATGCACCCTTCTCCGCCGGAGAACTGGCAAAATTTAGAAGGCGGGGTGATAGAGCGGCTCCGGAAATGGACAAGGCTACTCCGATGTCTCTCCCTCCGAGGGAGAGCGCTGGTGCTTAACCAACTAGTCCTGTCCATGCTCTGGTACCGGCTCAACACCCTGGTCCCGGCCCCAGGTTTCCTGACCAACCTCCGGAAATCGATTCTAGAGTTCTTTTAGTCAGGAATGCACTGGGCTCCTGTTGGGGTTCTTCATCTACCCCTGAAGGAAGGAGGGCAGGGCCTGAAGTGTCTGCACACTCAGGTCCGTGTCTTCCGCCTCCAGGCACGACAGAGGCTCCTCTGTGGTGCAGGCAGTTCAACGTGGAGCATACTAGCGCACGCCTTCCTGCGCCACTTCCAAGGGCTCCGATACGACCGGCAGCTCTTTTATCTCTGTCCGAGAGGTTTTCTATGAGACCTCTCCGGGCTGCCGGTCTTCTACCAGGCCTCCTCCGGACCTGGAAACTGTTTTCAATGACCAGGTCCGCGGCGGCCACCGTGGGACCGGATCTCCTCGCGGAGCCCCTGCTACACAACCCCCAGCTCCGTGTGCAGGTGGCGGAGTCCCGCTCGGTGCGCCAGAGATTGGTCCTGGCGGAAGTCACGAGTCGCAGACCTCCTGAACTATGACCGGGGAGACTAGCTGGATCCCCTGACTCTCGTTCGGCGCATGGGGCTCTCCAGACCTCGTACCCCCGGCGCGTACTTCAGGAGGTGAAGGCTACTTTGACGCCCGCTGCTCGGCCTTATCTCAGCCGAGCCCTGCGCGAGGGCGCACCCTGCCCACCCTCTACCCCAGGCCCGCCGGACCTTTCAATTGGGCCCCAACCCCGTAGATCCCAACAAACCCCTCACCCTTTCACTGCGAGCCGGCTGCATGAACTGCAGCCGGTCAGCTTCCAAACCGCGCCAAGGAAACATCTGTACACACTCACGCTTCACACCCTTCACGCCCTCACCCTGGTGTCCCGCCCCGATATAAAGTGGCGGGACCTCCTGCCACCTTTGGAGGGTGAGCAGCCCCGGTGGGCCAGCCTGTTCTCCACCTTGGTCCCGAGGCCCGTCGGGGACATCAGTTGGCGGCTCCTTCACGGAGCTGTGAGCACGGGCTTGTTTTTGACGCGGTTCACCCCCATCCCGGATACTTGCCCTTTTTGCAACATGAGGGAAACCCTGGCACATGTATATTTAGAGTGTGCCAGGCTGCAGCCCCTTTTCCGGCTCCTCACAAATATTTTATTATGCTTTTGGCTTCACTTTTCCCCTCACCTTTTTATTTACACACTCCCCATCCGTGGCCCCACAAAGTCGCAGGATCTCCTGGTTAACCTCCTCCTAGCCCTAGCTAAAACAGCCATCTATAAAACCAGAGAGAGGAGGTTGGCCAATGAAGCGTCCTGCGACTGTAGGGCCGTTTTCCGATCCTCAGTACATTCACATATCTGGGCGGAGTTCCTCTGGGCAGCGTCCACTGGCTCCCTTCACGCCTTTGAGGAGCGGTGGGTGCTGTCCGAGTTTCTCTGCTCGCTGACCCCGTCCGGTTCCCTCTGTCTGACCCTTTGATTGAGGGGAAGAGCGAGAGACCCCAGCCCCAGCCATTGCTGCTGTGGATACCATCATCACCGTCACCTAGGAGGGGTCCTATCACATGTGGGTGTACGTCCATCCCCCCCCCCCAAACTGCCTACCCCGCAGCCATGCCCATCTTGTCGGGCACTCTCAGGAGAGTAATGACACTGGGCGTGGCACTAGGTAACTCGAGGGAGTGGAAGACCACAAGTGTCGAGGAAGCCCCCCCACTCTGGGCCCAGGCTAGCCTGAACACTTCTTTCCCCTGAAAGCTGCTGTGTTATACATTGTGTTTGCTTTTGTTTTGTTGCATAGTTTTGTTTTATCTTTTTTGGTGATTTGTGTAAGTGTGTTACGCAAATAAATTTTTTTTTTGCTTTAAAAAAAAAAAATCACTCTCCTGTAGCCATCTGGCCCGACCCTGTCACATAAGTAAACTTTTGAAATAAACCATCACAAACAAGGGAAACTGAGCTAAGATTTCCAGTTCAACAAACTATTCATGAACAATGTTTTCATGGTTGAAGTAAGCTGTACTGACAGGCTGATATAGTCTCTCTCTCTCTTCTTCCCAGCAGAATCTGAACTGAGAATGATCCTTGTTGGTAAAACTGGATGTGGGAAAAGTGCAACAGGAAACATGATTCTTGGTGCTGATAAATTTTGGTCGGATATCTCACCCTCTTCAGTTACGCATCAGTGTGAACAAAAGGAACAGGATGTTAATGGGAGAAAAATTACAGTGGTTGATACTCCTGGCTTTTTTGACACTAAGAAAAGTAATGAAGAGATTTGCAAAGAAATAAGTGAGTATGTTGAACGCCTCTCTCCAGGAATCCATGCCATTATTCATGTCATACGGCTGGATCGCTTCACCCCAGAAGAAAAGCAAGTGGTCAAGGAGATACAAAAGGTTTTCCAGTTAGAAGCAAAGAACTACACGATCATCTTGTTCACCCGAAAAGAAGATTTAGGGGAGAAAACACTGGATGAGTTCTTAGCAAAGGGTGATGAAGATCTTCAAAATATGATTCAGACTTGTAAAAACCGACGCCTCGCTTTCAACAACGGAGCCAAAGGAAAAGAAAAGTCTGCTCAGGTGTCTGAGTTGCTTGAAATGATTGATGCCATGGTGCATGGAAACTATAAAAAGCCCTATTACACTGAAGAAATGTTTCAGAAGGACAAGTCATTTCTCCAAAGATTTTGTTCTATACTCTAATTGATTATGATCATCTGAGACAGGGGTTTATTGTAGTTTTTACCATTTTAAAATGAGTTTTGGAACACTTGTTTAATGTTAAGGCTTTTATTGGTATAAAAATCATAGAACTGAGATTAAAATGATGTATTTACACCATTTCCCTAAAATGTATCACTAATTTCACCTTGGATAATAAAACCTGGAAGAATTTTAAATCAAATTTAATTTTCATAGTTTTATTGTTTTACTCTTTATATTTCTCTCTGCTTCAGCAGTGAAACCAGACCAGTCAGCTTCCCTTTGTTTGTTCACGTGTGGTTCTCATTCACCAGCACAACGCTGGCTGTCTAGATTTCCAGCCGTACTGTGGAATGGAATCCCTCTGACCCCATTTTTCAGTGAAATAACAGTTACACTCATGGAAACGTGAGTTTGTGACTTCTCCATGTCATAAATATAAAGGGAAGGGTAAACCCCTTTAAAATCCCTCCTGGCCAGAAGAAAAATCCTCTCACCTGTAAAGGGTTAAGAAGGTAAAGGTAACCTCGCTGGCACCTGACCAAAATGACCAATGAGGAGACAAGATACTTTCAAAAGCTGGGAGGAGGGAGAAAAACAAAAGGTCTGTGTCTGTCTGTGTGATGCTTTTGCCGGAGACAGAACAGGAATGGAGTCTTAGAACTTAGTAAGTAATCTAGCTAGGTATGTGTTAGATTATGATTTCTTTAAATGGCTGAGAAAATAGCTGTGCTGAATAGAATGATTATTCCTGTCTGTGTGTCTTTTTTGTAACTTAAGGTTTTGCCTAGAGGGATTCTCTATGATTGAATCTAATTACCCTGTAAGGTATCTACCATCCTGATTTTACAGAGGTGATTCCTTTTTACTTCTATTAAAAGTCTTCTTGTAAGAAAACAGAATGCTTTTTCATTGTTCTAAGATCCAAGGGTTTGGGTCTGTGGTCACCTATGCAAATTGGTGAGGATTTTTACCAAACCTTCCCCAGGAAGTGGGGTGCAAGGGTTAGGAGGATTTTGGGGGGAAAGACGTGTCCAAACTACGTTTTTTCAGGAACCCAGATAAAGTTTGGTGGTGGCAGTGGAAGTCCAGGAGCAAAAGGGTAAAATAGTTTGTACCTTGGGGAAGTTTTAACCTAAGCTGGTAAAAGTAAGCTTAGGAGGTTTTCATGCAGGTCCCCACATCTGTACCCTAGAGTTCAGAGTGGGGGAGGAACCTTGACACGCCATCTTGAACTAAATTTTCAAAAATGTAAAATTGTTGTGGGCTCCACACTGGGGGTGGTGGTTAGTGGGGGTATTTAGTGGGGGTGGTTAGCGGGGGTTCTAAGAAAAAAAAATCGGAACTGTGTATCTATGTCCTTTTAAACCTGCGCCTCAGGCCCAATGGCTGCATCTGAATACACTCAGGCCTAGTCTGCCCCAGAATCACTCTTGTGGCACAGCTGTACTGCTGCGGCTGTAGCTGGCCTAGTGCAGACACTCTCTGCCCATGAGAGATGCTCTCCTGCCAACATAGCGCTCTCCGCACCGGCGCTCAGGTCAGTGTAACTTACGTCACGTGATGCGGGGGCTTTTTCACACCCCTGAGCGACATCAGTTATGTTGACATAAGTGCTAGCAGGGGCGGCCCTAGACTAGCTGCCAGCAACTGGCGCCCTAGGCGAATCATGCAATCAGCGCCCCCCCACCACTGAAGAAGACAACTGGAGCATTTATGACTGAAACTATTCTACAAGAGCTTGAAACAATGGCATTATCTGTTGAAAACTTACGTGGCCAAGGCTATGATAATGGGAGTAATATGAAGGGTAAAGACAATGGTGTGCAAAAGAGAATGATGGAAATCAATCCTAGGGCCTTTTTCATTCCTTGCAGTGCGCATTCTCTGAATTTGGTTGTCAGTGATGCTGCTAGATGCTGTTTGGAGGCATGCAGTTTCTTTGAACTGGTGCAACGTGTTTATGTGTTTTTCTCAGGCTCAACACACCCTTGGGAGATTGACTCATCCTGTGAGTTCTCTAACTGTGAAACCACTTAGTCAGACAAGATGGGAGAATCGCATTGATGCTTTGAAGCCTCTTCGCTATGAACTTGGAAACATTTATGATGCCCTAATTGAAATTTCTGATGATATTACCTTTACTGGATCATCTGGCAATACGTCGTGTTCAGATGCAGAAGCTTTTGCAAATGGCCTTTCCAAATTCAAATTTGTGACTTCACTCATTTTGTGGTATAATATCCTTTTCGAGATTAATCTCACTAGTAAGCAGCTTCAGGAAAAGAACTTGAACATACATTCTGCTATTCAAAAACTGCAGCAAACTAAAAATATTCTGGAGGAATTCAGAAGTGATGAAGAGTTCGAAAGAACACTGGTAGATTCTCTTGAGCTTGCTGAAGAAATAGACTTTCTGACAGAATTTGAACCAGAGCCAGTTCGCATTCATCAAAAGAAACAGCAGTTTTCACATGAAGGACGAAACACACCCATTCAGAACCCAAAACAAAGGTTCAAAGTGAATTTCTACTTCGCAGTCCTTGATACTGCTATTCACTCGGTTGACAAAAGATTTCAACAGATACAGCAGATAGTCAGTATTTTGCTTTCTATATGATATCCACAGCTAGCAAAAGAAAACAGATAAGAGAATTTTGTATAAAACTGGAGTCGGCATTGACTCATGAAAATTCAAAAGACATCGATGCTACAGATTTGTGTAGTGAGCTTCAGGCTTTTTCAAGACAACTTAAGAAATATCAAAGATGATCTGGCCTGGGACGGTGTAGATCTGGTCAGGGTGGACCATGTCCGCCAGCACGGACCCTAGCTGCAGCGAGATGGCCTTTGCTAAGACCTTGTAGTCCGTGCTGAGGAGCGAGACTGGATGCCAATTCCGAAGGTCGCAGGGGTCCCCCTTCTTTGGGAGCAAGGCAAGCACAGCTCGCCTGTACAACAGGGGAGGACCCCGCTCTCCAAGGACTCTGCCCAGACGGTGACAAGGTCTGGGCCGAGGACGTCCCAGAACACGCGGTAGAACTCCATGGTCAGCCCATCCATGCCTGGGGATTTGTTGGTGGGCATGCGATGGAGGGCTTCCGAGAGCTCGGCCAGAGTGAAGGGCAGCTCTAGCCAGGCCTGGTCGCCTGTGCTGACCATTGGGAGCCTGTCCCAAAGCACTCTACAAGTGTCAGGATCGGTCAGATCCGGGGAGAAAAGGCCTGTGTAGAAGGCCCTGGCCCTCCTGTGCGTCTCCTCCGGATCCATGAGGGGGGTGCTGTCCTCTGCCAGAAGGCAGGTAACATGCTTCTTAGCCTTCCTCTTTTTCTCCAGGGCATAGAAGAAGCGGGAGCCGCGATCCAGCTCCCGAAGGAGGCGGATGCGGGATCGAATGAAGGCTCCCCAGGCCCGGTGATCCTCGAGGGCCTGGAGCTCCTCACACTTCTCCCGGCACGCTCTGCAGAGGGATGGATCCTCGGGGCTGGCGTGCAGACACCTCTCCAACTCCAAGGCCTCCTGTTCCAACTGCTCTATAGTTGCATCCCTCCACCGGCTGGCGCCCCGGGTGTAGTCATGGCAGAAGACCTGTGTGCGCACCTTCCCCACATCCCAACACCGCCGTGCTGAGGAAAAGGCCCACCTCTGCCCTCGCCAGGCCAGCCAGAACTCCCGGAAGGACGCCACAAAGCCCATATTCTCCAGCAAGCTGTTATTAAAATGCCAATAGGCCAGCCCCGGCCTCTCCACACTGAGGGCGGCCATCACGGACACCAGATGGTGATCCGAGAATGGGGCCAGCCGGACGCTGGAGGAGTGGGCCCGTGAAGGGTGACAGTGTGACAAGTAAATGCGGTCCAACCAGGAGTGGCGCGACCGATGAGCCTCCACCCGGACAAAGGTGAAACGTTGAGATGTTGTCCGGGTGGTGGTCGCGCCAGACGTCCACCAGGGAGTGACGGTCGACGATCTCCCGGAGGACATCCATGGCAGCCGGACACAGCTCGGCCCCCGAGGGGTCCCGTTCATCGAGGGTGGTGTTAAAGTCCTCGCCCAGGATCAGGCACTTGCAAGGATCCAAGGAGCCAAGGAAGGTGGATGTCTGCTGAAAAAAATCGCAGCTGCTCCAGGGCCAGACGTTGGGGCATAGACATTGATGAGATTGACCACCACCCCCTCCATGTGGACCCGGAGGTCCAGCAGGCAGCCTGGCACAACCTCGGCAACCCCCAGCACCTCAGGCCGTAGGTCGGGGGAGAACAGGGTAGCCACTTCAGCTGTACAAGCTGTGAGGTGGCTGAAATAAACCCTGTCCCCTCACTCCAGCTGCCAACTGGCTTCGGCGGCTGGATCTGTATGGGTCTCCTGCCGGAAGACCACAGAGTACTCCCCCTCCCGAAGGAAGGAGAGCACCTGGCATCTGCAGAGACCCACCCTACAGCCCCAGGTGTTTAGTGAGGCAAAGGTGGTGGGTGCCATAGGAAGGGCGGGGGGGGAATCCTCACCTGCAGAGATGCTCACGGCCACCGTTGGGCCACGCAGCAATCCATGACCAACCCCGTAAGTAAGCAGGGAGTCACGGAAGCAGTGGGTCAGCTGATAGGCCGAAACGCTGAGCCCCCCGGTCCCTCTACCCTCCCCTAAAATGGCCCGCATGGCCCGGACGATATCATGAAAGTCCCCCGAGAGCTGGAGAGCGAGCTGAACCTTATTCTGGGAGCCACGGGCATCCTGGAGAAACTCTCAGAGCTCGTCTCGCAGCCTATCGGGGGGCGGGGTCGCTGGCCCCTGGCCTTCCTCCGTCGGGGCCCCTGTTGAAGCCCCGTGGCCTACCGAGACGGGCAGGCGGGGGCGGACCCCTGGCGTGGTGCCCGATGTGCCGGCGCCAAGCAGCCCGCCTCAGACCCCGGCTCAGTGGGGGGCGGCGGAGGGAAAATAGCAGCCCCTAGGAGGTC
This sequence comes from Chelonia mydas, assembly GCF_015237465.2. Taxonomy (NCBI): domain Eukaryota; kingdom Metazoa; phylum Chordata; order Testudines; family Cheloniidae; genus Chelonia; species Chelonia mydas. The sequence goes on from NC_057850.1 coordinate 260,338,186, forward strand.
AGGACGGGGAAGAAGAGGGCCGCTCCCTGGGGGTCATCCTCCAGGAAGGGGAAGGAGACGGCCCCAGGGGCGGCAATAGCAGCACGGGAGGTGGAGGGGAGGGGGGAAGGGTCAGCATCAGGGGCGGGGGCAGGAGAGGGGTCGGGGAGAGGGGCAGAAGCGGGATCGTGGGCCCCAGCAGTGGAGCCACTGGAGGGTGGCACCTCTCGGCCGGGCTCAGGGGTCTGTGGAATGGGAAGGGGGCCCTTGGTGATGCCGGGTTTGGGCTCCATGGTGGGTGTTTCAGCCACGGCATCGTCAGTGGGGCCCCCACCCGGGAAGGAGGTCGGCCGCCACGCGTCAGCGAGGGATACCCCCGGTAACTCAGGTCCCGGCTGCGTTGCACTGGCCATCGGCTCGGCAGCCGTCAGTGGGGTGCCAGCTGGGGCCGGGTTGGCGGAAGAGACCAGGGGTTCCTCGGAGGCGGGAGCGGAAGCAGCGGGGAGGGAGCATGGGGAAAGGGGGGCCGGGACGAGATCACCCAGATCAAGGCCCACTGGCAGAGGGTCGTCCTCCCCCTGGGTCACTGGGGTCAGACCTAGGGCCTCAATCTCCTCGAAAATGGAAGGAAGATCACCACCCCCCACCCTGGGGACCTCTCCACTGGCACCCGAAGCGACGCTTGCCTCAGGGCTCGCAGCGGCCTTAGGTGGCAAGGGGGCAGGAGGGGCCCTATCAGAGGCCCCCTTGAGGGGGGACTTTGGAGGAGGAGCAGTGCTACCCTCCATTGCTGCCACGTCATTCCCAGCTGGCTCTAGTGGATGGAATTCCCCTGGGGGCAAGGCGGAAGGCCCGGCATCGGTGCCCCCCTTCCTGGTCTTTCGGGAGGCCTCTGCATCAGATGGAAGGAGCGGAGCTCGAGCCTTCTGCTTGCCCCGCTTATGCTGAACTTCGACCCAGCCCTCCATGGTATCATCGGTGGGCTGGTGAACAATGGTTCTGGCCGAGGGGCAGGGGCGGTGGCACAGGGACTCGGGGAGGCAGTGGTGGGGCGGTATGAGGGAAGGAAAACTCCCCCCGGGGCGGACCCTTTCCCATGCCCGGCGATATCCCTGCCGCACCCTCCTCCAAAGGCCTCACCAGACTGCACACAGCAGAGGCGGGGTGCTCCCGCTCCTCTGGGCGCACTCGGGGGGGTGCCTCCAGCGCCTCAGTGGGAGCAGTGGTGGGCTGGGAAGGAGGAGGGACTACTCTGGGCACCGGGCAGCCAGGGGGGCCGGTGATGACGGGGTTGGTGCCCTGGCGGGGCTCCAGACACTCCGGACACTCCTCCGTGCCGGGCCAAGGGGCAGTCCCTCCGGACGTGCCCCATCGCCCGGCAGGGGTAGCACCGGGCCTCCCCCGTAGAATAATGCACCTGGTAACAAGCCACCTGGTAGGGGACAAGGAAGGACCCCTCAAGCGCTTCTCCGTCACGTGCCGCCGGCGGCAGTTGAAGCTGCACTTGCCGGCAGAACGAGAGGACGTGACGGAGGGCGGGGTCTTTGCAGCCCAGCGAGAGAGGGCTGACTATGGAGAGAGGTTTCCCCAGGGTAGAGAGGCAAGGTAACAGGGCAGCATTAGGGAGGGATGGAGGTCAAGACCAACCAGATGCCCAGGTCCTCCAGCGGCTCCAGGGGGACGAACACGCCCCCCGCACAGCCAGGTTCTTCTCCACCACCTCCTGGGCGGTGGCCTCCAATGCCAGGAAGAAGATGATCTTCCCGTACATTTTGGAGGCTGCCACTATGGCCATGGGCCACTCCACCCTGGCCAATGCCTGCATGTAGGTCTCCACGTGGGGCGAGACGGGCACCAGGAGGCAGCGGACTTCCTGGTCATGGTGGGAAAGGGGCCCCAGCCGCTATAGATGGTAGCGGAGGCGGTGGGCAGGAGAGATGATGTAGCGGCAGGTGGGGGAGCTGCTGCCACCTGGGCGTACGCCCTCGGGGACGGGAGAGGGGCACCCACAGAGCTGGGGGAGGGAGAAGCAGGGAGGGATGCCGTGGCCGGTGATGGGGCTGTGGCAGAAGGGGCTGTGGCAGAGGGGGCAGTCCCTACCATGGAGGGCTTTGCCGTTTTGGCAGGGCCCTTGCCGTTCTTTTTCCCTTGGCCTTTCCCGCCAGCTGGGGGGACCCCCCCAAAATCGGAGGGGAAAAGGGACATGGCAGCATTGGAGTCCACCCCTTTTCCCGCCGGTGCCCCAGTGGGGGTGGTAGCAGGTACTTTGGGAGTGGCAGTTGAGGTAGGAGCCACAGGGGACGACGGGGGGGCAGGTGGAGGAGGGGCAGTGGGGGCTGCCCGAGGGTTGGCACCCGCCTTGTCCCCCGCCATAGTGAGCAGGTAGGGAGGACAAACGCTGGTGGGGAGGAGGGGAAATGGGGAACAGGTCAGCCACTCCTCCCCGCTAGGCTGCAGGCAGGGGAGGAGGGCGCCGGAAAGGGAGGACTGGATGGGGGGGGCTATCAAGGACTTGGGGGGTCCAGTCACCAACACAAGATGGAATTCTGGCTCCTCTAGCTGCACTCGGGGAGGGCAGCTAGAATAGCATGGGGGGTGCAGTGAGACTGGGTCAACTATAATGAGAGGAGCACAAGCGCATGGTGGGGCATGGGCGCACGGAGCAAGGGGCTAATCAGGGCAGGGGGACCATGGGGGGGCTGGAAGGGTGGGAAGGAAATAATCAGGCTGGAGGTAGGACAGGGAAGCCAAGGGGCTAGCGTCAGAGGCTGGGGCAGGGCAAACAAATGATGGGGACACTGGGGCATGGCCACTAGGTAACTCAAGGGGATGGAAGACCACGAGTGTCGATAAAGCCCCCTCGCACTAGGCCCAGGTGTCCTTGCCCCCCCCCCCCCCCCCCGGCCTGGAGGAACTCGCAGCAGCTCTGCGTACTAGGCCCAAGTGTCCTTGGCCCCCCCGCCTGGAGGCACTCGCAGCAGTTATGCTGAGGATCTGCAACAATATGCTGCAGAGTCAGACTGCCTGAAACTAAACAAGGCCAAACAGGGCTGTGACAGGTGTCGGTCGGTCCTCCGAGCCCCTGGGGCGATGGAGAGCTCTGGTCTCCATGGCAGGCCTCAGCCACACCTTCCGGGCATTGGGGAATTTGCGGGGAAGGTGTGCCGGCCAGAGTCTGTAGCGCGCCCCTCAGGCCGGGGAGCGCCGGGGTAGGGGAACGCAGGCCCACCCAACTCCACTGCGTTCCAGCCCAGGGCCCTGACAGTGGCAGGAGGCGAAGGTCCCGCTGCTGGGTCAGCGGGGCCGTCCGCGCCCGCTGACCAAACACACCCACCCCACGGTGTAGTTGGGCCCCTGGGCTACTTCCTACCCGGTCTCTCAGGCGGGTCGCTCCGGTCCCTCCATCTCCTCCGGGTAATCCGCTGCGGGCCACTCCCGCTCCCCCTCGGTATCGGACTCATGCTGGCCCGGGCTGCAGTCAGGCCCCTCCAGGTCCTCTGGGTATTCAGCGGCTGGCAGCCCTGGTTGCCACAGGCCTTCCTCCCGGTCAGGCTCCTCCTTGCCCAGGGCCTCCCCTGGGTCGGCAGCAGGATCGCGAGGGAGCAGCCGGCAGCCTGCGTCTGTCTCCCTCCCTGGTGCTCTCCTCACTGGGCAGAGGGCCCTGCCCTTTGTACTTCCCGTCCCACCCTTCCCCTTCCGGGGATTGGCGGGAGCTCAGCCTGGCCCCGCCCACTCGGGCTGCGAGGGTGGCTCTTTGCCCTCTGGTTCGCAGGGGAGCCACCCTGGCTCCCTACAAGGGCAAATATAAAAAAACAATGCTAAATAAAGCAGCTTTATGTATAGTTTAATAAATAATACAAAAAACAAGGAAACTAGCTAGTAACTGAATTGGCTGGCTATATAAATACTTAGGGCAGCTTGCTATTAAATAAGTATGCTAAAAAAAATGTATAAAAGCCTGTGTAACTTCCTGCTCTGTGTCCAGGATTTGAGATTCTATTCTCCCTGTACCTTTTTGCAGCTGCAAATAAACTTTTCTGTTTCTCCACCCCGTTGTAATTTTTGGGTGAAGCACACTTGGTAGCAAACCCCCCCCCCCCCCCCCCCCCGCTGTTGTTTTGCCTCTCGGCACTGGGTGCCGGCAACACCTTTTGGCGTCCCTGGGTGGGCGACGAGGCTGCTATTTAGCCTTGCCTGGACCCCTCCTGGAGGTCGAGGATTGCAGCGAGAACCGACGCCCAGCGCGCACCGGTGAGTTCATCGGAGGCCTCAGAGGAGACGCGATTTGATCGACCCCAGCGGGCACAACGGTGCAATGCACTCATATAGTGGAGAAGCAGCTGTGGGCGACGGTGAGGAACCGGTCCCTTGGATAAGGTAGGAACCTTTTGAAATCCGGATTGTATGCTCTGTTGAAACCTGGGGACACCCAGAGTTACCCTGTAGGTATGGGACAGGGACAGAGCTCGGGGGTTAGGGCACGGTGTACGCCCCTAGAGTGCATTCTAGCAAACTGGAAGGTATTTGGTGCAGATCCGATGACTACGAGCCAATTAAAACGATTCTGTACAGTTGACCGGCCTCAATATCAACTAGAGGACCAGGAGTGGTGGCCACCAGGAGGGTCAATTAATTACAACACGATCCTTCAGTTACTCCTGTTCTGTCAGAAAACAAAGAAATGAAATGAACATATGTATGCGCATTTGTTTCTGACTTTATGTACTCGACCAGATATTTTACAGCGCTGTAATCTGACTCCGACTGGTTCGGTAGCAGCTAATGTTAGTCCCCAGACTCCCACCCCCACTGTAATGGCAGAGCCGGTGTCCCCTTTGGCCCCTACACCCACACCTTGTAAGTCCCCAATGGTTGGCCTATACCCCTTAATCACCGAAACTAAAGTCGCCCGGTCTGGATCGGACAGGCGTCCAGCCACGACTATGCAGGTTTATACTCATGTGCCCTTTAATCCTGTGGATTTGGCTGCTTTCAAAGCACAGGCAGGAGAGTTTCCCACCAGCCCAAGCAGGTTTATATCAGTCTTTGAGGGGTGCCTCAGTAGTCACAAGCAGGACTGGGATGATTGTAACATCCTCCTGCGAACCCTATTGTCTGAGGTTGAAAGACAACAGGTTGTGTCCAAAGCAAGGGAGGAGGCGCAGAAACGGTATGACCGGGATCGTATTAATGTCCCTGACCCGGATGCACAAATCCCCCGAGCAGACCCCAGGTGGGATCCAAATAATCATGGGGATATGATATGCCTTACCTCCTATAAGGAGTTGCTTTTGCATGGACTCCGTCACTCGGCTGTCCGACATAATAATTGGGCAAAGCCATATGAAGTAATGCAGGATTTAAAAGAAAGCCCAGGGGCCTTTCTACAGCGTATTCGGGACACAATTCGACAGAACACTAATGCAGACCCCAATAATCAGGCAACTGAGTCAATTATTAAGGGAATTTTTACGAGCAAAGCAGCCCCTGATATTAAAAGAAAGTTACAAAAAAAGGAGGATTTAATGGGCATGACCATGGCACAAATCTTAGGGACTGCAAACCGAGCTTATAGTCTGAGAGAGACAAAAAAAAAAAAGAAAGCAAGTAAGACTAATGGTAACTGCGGTACAGGCCGGCACTAAGGGAAGTGGCCAGGGAGGAAGGGGCCGTGGACGCGAACGTCCGGGCTCGCAGGAGAGACGACTGGGTCGCAACCAGTGTGCCCTATGTCGACAGGAGGGACACTGGAAAAATGAGTGCCCAAAGAGGAAAGAAAAGGGGGGTGCCTCTATGATGGCGATGGCGGAGCAGGAATTTGGGTATCAGGGGAGACTGACCACCCTACCCCTGGAACCCTTAGTAAAGATGCGGGTGGGAAGCTCAGAAATAGATTTTTTAGTGGACTCTGGAGCAGCACAAACTGCCGTAAATCGACCCCTTCAGTTGCCAGTAGCACATTCCCTTACTCTGGTGGGAGCCACAGGCAGGGACACCAAGTGCCCAGTGTATGCCCCAGCAGAATGCGCTTTGGGAAACAGGACTATATCCCACAAGCTGGTATACCTCCCTGAGTGTCCAACGCCTCTGCTGGGACGGGATCTGCTTTGTCGCCTCGGTGCCACCCTGCATTTTACTGAAAATGAAATAACCCTTACCTTACCCCCTGAGAATGCATGGATCATGACCCTTGCAGTTGAGCCCTCAGCCATGCAAGCCCCAGAATGGAGCCCGTGGGAAGACCAGGTGTACCCCCTCGTGTGGGCATCAGGGATCCCAGGAAAGGACACCCACCAGACCCCCATTACTATTCAGCTCATACCAGGGAAAGGCCCAGTGCAAGTAAAACAGTATCCAATCAAGAGGGAACCAAAAAAAATTTACAAAAACTATAAATCAATTCCTAATGTATGGTATTCTCCGGGAATGTCAGTCAGCCTGGAACACTCCCATTCTACCCATACAGAAGCCTGATGGCACGTATCGGTTGGTACAGGACCTAAGGGCAGTCAATGAACGGGTTAAGACTCTTCACCCTCTTGTCCCTAATCAGTATACCTTATTGGCTTCTATAGGGGGACAGTATACCCATTTTTCAGTCCTCTATCTGAAAGATGCTTTCTTTACCATCCCAGTTGCCACCCCGTCACAGGAGATCTTCTTCTTTGAGTGGGAGGACCAAAAAAAGGTTAAAAAGCAACTTTGCTGAATAGTATTGGCCCAGGGATTTAAAAACTCCCCCACCCTCTTTGGCCAGGCTCTGGACAGGGACCTAGAGGAGTGGGATAATGAGGAGTAAGGCTCAAATCGCCCTCCCAGAGGTACGGTACCTCGGGTTTCACATACGGCAAGGGGAGCGTCAGCTTTCAAGCAAAAAAAAGGAAGCTATCTGTCAAGTTCCTACCCCAAGTAATCGTAAGCGGCTCAGGGCATTTCTGGGTATGGCAGGCTTTTGCAAAATATGGATCCCAGAGTTTGGACTGTGGGCTAAACCCCTGTACGACTGTGTAAAAGAAGCAGATCATGACCCCTTCTATTGGACCCCAGAGGCTGACAAGGCATTTAAAATACTAAAAAAAAAGTTAATGAAAGCCCCAGCTCTGGGCCTGCCAGATCTCTCTAAGCCGTTTCAGTTGTATGTACATGAACGAAAGGGGGTGGCCCTAGGAGTGCTCACACAGCTGTTAGGAGCATGGAGACATCCAATGGCTTATTTTTCTAAGCAACTGGATCAGGTTGCAAAGGGTTGGCCGGCATGTTTACGGGCGGTCGCAGCTACTGCCCTTGTGCTTGAGGAAGCCAACATTGGGAGGGGTTATGCAAATCTATACTCCCCATATGATCCAAGCCTTACTGGATGCAAAGGGAGGGCTCTGGCTCACCCAGGCTCGGGTTGCTCGGTATCAGGCTAAGCTGTTAGAGAACTGTGAAGTCACCCTACAGCCTTGCCCCTCCCTTAACCCAGCCACCCTCTTGCCAGAAACAGAGGAACAGAAACATGACTGTTCAGAGATCATAGATGCCCAGTACTCCAGCCATCCGGATTTAAAGGATGTACCCCTCCCAAATGCAGATGATGAGTGGTACACTGATGGTAGCAGTACTGTAATAGATGGGCAAAGGAGGGCGGGTTATGCTGTTGTGACCCTCCATGACACTGTGGAAGCTGAAGGTTTGCCTACTGGGACCTCTGCCCAGCTTGCCGAACTGATAGCCCTGACCCGTGCACTTGAACTGTCAAAAGGAAAGCGGGTCAACATTTTTACTGATTCAAAGTATGCTTTTGGGGTGCTGCATGCTCATGCTGGCCTGTGGAAGCAAAGGGGAATGCTGACAGCCCAAGGCTCCCCAGTCAAGTACGGGCCCCAAATCCTCCGGCTCCTAGAAGCCGTACAACTTCCCTCGGAAGTGGTGGTGGTACACTGTAAAGCCCATCAAAAAAAAAAATCAAGATGTGGCCAGACGTAATGCTAGGGCAAATAGAGAGGCTAAGCATGCTGCCACCCTGCCATCCCCTCAGACTGAGAACGCCCATATGCATGCCCTTATCCCATCAGTAGGGGAGCTTCCAACCCCTCAGTACTCTGGGGAGGAGAGACAGCTAACTGACAAACTCGGTCTCCGGGAAAAGGAGGGATGGCCCCATTCCCCGAAAGGGAAGGTCCTCCTACCAAAGGGCCTGATCCAGCCGGTGCTGCAAAAACTACATCAAACCACTCATGCTGACAGGGAAGCACTTATCCAGCTAATGGGAAAATATTTTATCAATCCGGACTCCGACCCCTGGCTGCCCAGGTACAAGCGGACTGCTTAGTCTGCCAAAAAAATAACCCCCGACCGGGACATCCTGTGCCACCAGCTGCCCTAGAACCCACTCCGGGCCCCGAACAAGTGTGGCAAATAAACTTTACTAAGTTTCCCCGGACCCAAGGGTTCAAATATTTCCTTGTCATAGTGGATCGGTTCAGCGGATGGCCAGAAGCCTTCCCATGCCGTAATTGCACTGCCAGAACAGTGGCCCTCAAGTTTGTTAAGGAGATCATTCCTCGCTTTGAACTCCCCCTGTGGATGAAATCTGACAACGGGACACACTTCACGTCAAAAATCATTCAAAGCATCTCACATGCCTTACAGATCCCCTGGAAACTCCATACGCCCTGGAGACCGCAAGCCAGTGGTGTAGTAAAGCATACCAATCAGACCCTTAAACGGCATCTCTCAAAAGTATGCCAAGAAGCCTCACTGCAATGGCCTGATGCTTTGCCCCTCGTCCTACTTCGTATCCACGTTCTCCCAAAGAGTAGATTAGAGCTTAGTCCCTTTAAAATTATGTTTGGAAGGGCATGGCCTATGAATGGCACCCTGGTTCTGTCAGGGGAATGGGAGTTAAGTAATGGTTTTTTGTCACAGTATATGTGTTCCCTGTCTGCTGTTCTCTTGTCTCTTCACAGGTATACCAAGGATTCCCAGCCTCTCCCCTTGGACTCTCCCGTCCACCCCTTACAGCCCGGTGACTCTGTGCTTGTTCGTACCTGGAAAGACGAGCCTCTCCAGGAAAAGTGGAAAGGACCCTATACCGTCCTGCTGATCTCCTACACAGCGGCAAAGATCGAGGGACACAAGAACTGGATCCATCACTCTCGTCTGAAGGCAGTACCCGCCCCCTCGTCAGCAGAACAGTGGACCGTCCAACCTGCTGACTCCTCATCTAGTGACAATCTCAGGCTAAAACTACTGTTTAAAAAACACAAATAGCGGGCACCTTAACGCTAAAATGGGCCCATCCAGGTACTGAAAACCCTGGGTTAAAAAAACTCTGGTAATAATTAATTAAGTAACATTGTTATTCTCTGTATTGGTATTTCCAAACTGTGCATATCGGGAGCATAACTCCTTTGTTTCGCTCGCGCACCATGTTGCTACTTTAACAAACCAGACTGATTGCTGGGTATGTGCTCCGACTCTACTGTCCCCCAAAACGGGAATGCCCCTGGACATGCTGCCCCTGACCCTAGCAAAATTAGCTGCCACCAAAAAGCAAAAAAGAACAAACTCGCCGTTCTGGTACAAAACCTCTTTACAGCAGGCCACCTATCAGGACCAGGAGTATTCAGTTGCAGTACTCACTGAGGGAGTATTATGTTTTACCCGAAACCAATCTAATTACTACGGGCGTCCTGTGGGAAAAAGCTCCTGTGTTATTACACAATCGGCTAATAAGTATTAAATAAAGACCAAAAGGAAAGGCCAGCAGTGTGGGTGTAATGGTTCCTCCCCTTTCAAAAAAACTCTTACAAATAATCTTACCACAAAAAAAAAATTAAAAATGTAACTTGCCGTCCAGTTAATATCTCCAATGTAGCAAGCCAATGGTGGGTTTGCAGTGGTCCCTATGGCAAGTGTAATTTAAATGGCACAATTAGAAACGCCCCCACTTGTACCCAATCAGGAGAATGGGATGCCCCCTTAGGGGCATATAAACTATTTAAAAAAGCAGCCTTAAATATCCCAGAAATCCCCTTAAAAAACAGTCCTTATTGGGCCCTACAGGGTCACTATTTTGTATGTGGCCGAAAGGCTTACAAGGTGCTGCCAGCCAGCTGGACAAGTAGCTGTTATATAGCTCATGGAGTTCCTCATCTGTCAATAACTGCCACACTGCCCAAAAAAAAAAATTAAAAATGCCCCAAACACCTCTGTTAAGTCACAAAAAAGACCCTGCGGCGACTAACTACGGCATTGGAGGGCAATATGAAGAATTCCCTCACAACCGAGAAGCTTGTAGGGTGCTCTGTACTGGGAATAGCGCCACTGTTTCCGGGCCAGCCATGGAATGCACAGGCCACTATACTGTAAGGCTGCAAATGGTACTTGAGAAAGTGGCCTTAGAGTTAGAGAACTCGGTTAGTAATTTAAAGTCAGCAGTAAAAACATTAAATAAAGAGGTACAGCAGCTCAGGACGTTTTCCCTCCAAAACAGGCTGGCTTTGGACTATCTCTTGGCATCCCAAGGAGGGGTTTGTGCTCTCGTCGGGCCCCGATGTTGTGTATAGGTAAATGATAGCAGTTATGAGATCTATGACAAGGTGGTACAGGCTGAGGCCTATGCCCGAGCCGGAGCACAGGTTGCCTATACTGCCCCAGAGAGCGATTGGTTGCAAACCTTGTTTTCAGGCTGGGGTTTGTCGTCTTGGCTTGGTGGTTTATTTAGCCTGCTATTGAAACTTCTCTTTCCTGTATTGCTTGTATTACTGGTATTATGCTGTGCAGTCTCATGTGTCAGAGCCCTTTTGCAAAAGTTAAGAAGTCATTCTCTTCAGGGCTATCACAAAGTGCTTATGCAAAGTCCTATTGTAAAAAAATAAGTAGCCCAAGTGAGAAAACTCAAAGCCAAGGCTGTTGAGTGTTCTCAAAGAAGGGAGTTGTTGGGGACACTGGTGCATGGCCACTAGGTAACTCGAGGGGATGGAAGACCACAAGTGTCAATGAAGCCCCCTTGCACTAGGCCCAGGTGTCCTTGCCCCCCCCCCCCCCCCGCCTGGAGGCACTCGCAGCAGCTCTGCATACTAGGCCCAAGTGTCCTTGGCCCCCCTGCCTGGAGGCACTCGCAGCAGTTATGCTGAGGATCTGCAACAATATGTTGCAGAGTCAGACTGCCTGAAACTAAACAAGGCCAAACAGGGCAAATATAAAAAAACAATGCTAAATAAAGCAGCTTTATGTATAGTTTAATAAATAATACAAAAAACAAGGAAACTAGCTGGTAACTGAATTGGCTGGCTATATAAATACTTAGGGCAGCTTGCTATTAAATAAGTATGCTAAAAAAAAATGTATAAAAGCCTGTGTAACTTCCTGCTCTGTGTACAGGATTTGAGATTCTATTCTCCCTGTACCTTTTTGCAGCTGCAAATAAACTTTTCTGCTTCTCCACCCCGTTGTAATTATTGGGTAAAGCACACCGGGTAGCAAACCCCCACCTCTGTTGTTTTGCCTCTCGGCACTGGGTGCCGGCAACACAAACAAGCAAAACTGTGGGGGGAAAAGGGTGGGGCAGGCAGAGTTGCTGAGCCTAGAGTTGCTGAGGGGCTGGGGCAAAAAGGGGAAGCAAAGGCTGCACAGGGCAGATAATAAGGGGAAAGCTGGGGGTCTGCTGCGGGGGGCTCAGTCCAAGGGGAGGGGCACGTGCACTTGCAAAAGTCAGAGTTTAGGCTGGCTGCTGCTTCAGGCCCAAATGGTGGGAACAGGGTGTGGCAAGCCAAGCAAACAGGTGAGTCCCAGAGGCAGGAGCTTGAGGCAGATGGTAAACAGCCAGTGGGGATGGTGGAGGGGGCAGTGATGGGGGTGGGGGTTGGGGGGACACAGATGGACTAGGGGGCAGACTCCACACCACACCCCCTAGGTCCCCACAGACACAGTCAATACCCCCACCACTGGAGCACAGGTCGAAAGTTACTCAGTTCTTAGAAGGCCCCCTCCACGGTGGTCTGCAGAATCCCTGCGCGCTTCCCCAGCAGCAAACAATCCTCCTCCTCCAAAAGAAATCTGATGAAGTTTAACAAGGACAAGTGCAGAGTCTTGCACTCAGGAAGGAAGAATCTCATGCACCGCTACAGAGTAGGGACCGAATGGCTAGGCAGCAGTTCTGCAGAAAAGGACCTGGGGATTACAGTGGACAAGAAGCTGGATATGAGTCAGCAGTGTGCCCTTGTTGCCAAGAAGGCCAATGGCATATTGGGATGTATAAGTAGGGGCATTGCCAGGAGATCAAGGGAAGTGATTATTTCTCTCTATTCAGCACTGGTGAGGCCACATCTGGAGTATTGTGTCCAGTTTGGGGCCCTCTGCTTCAGAAAGGATGTGGACAAACTGGAGAGAGTCCAGCAGAGGGCAACGAAAATGATCAGGGGGCTGGGGCACATGACTTACGAGGAGAGGCTGAGGGAACTGGGATCGTATAGTCTGCAGAAGAGAAGAATGAGGGGGGATTTGATAGCAGCCTTCAGCTACCTGAAGGGGGGTTCCAAAGAGGATGGAGCTAGGCTGTTCTCAGTGGTGACAGATGACAGAACAAGGAGCAATGGTCTCAAGTTGCAGTGGGGGAGGTCTAGGTTGGATATTCGGAAACACTATTTCACTAGGAGGGTGGTGAAGCTCTGGAATGGGTTACGTAGGGAGGTGGTGGAATCTCCATCCGTAGAGGTTTTTAAGGTCAGGCTTGACAAAGCCCTGGCTGGGATGATCTACTTGGTGTTGGTCCTTCTTTGAGCAGGGGGTTGGATCAGATGGCCTCCTGGGGTCTCTTCCAACCCTAATCTTTCTTGATTCTATGATATCGAGAGGGATGAGGCAAGGCCACATTGTGTAATCCACATTAAATTCAGTAAGAGCTCTAGCACCTCAGCGCCTGCCACATCAAAGCTGGTGACAGCCCCACTCCCAAAAGATTTTGTTTCATTCCTAGGCCCCCAGGCATGAACAACCACCTGCAACTCCATAAGGGGCGGGGGGCAGGAAAAGCCCACTACACTGTTCCCTCTCAGATTTGTTCCCGAATGAGGTGCCCCATGTGTGTCAGGCAGGTCCCTTAGGATCCACACAAACCTTGGGTAGCCTGTGAATCCTTTCGGGTCAGCCTGAAATCCATTGATTGAGGGAACTGGCATCACAGTAGGAATGACACTGGATTCCTCAAAGGCTTGATGACTTAGGTTGGTCCCAATCCTGTTTTCCAATCCACTGCAGATCTCAGGCCAGGCCCCTGTTGGCTAATGTAGTGCCAATCTTTAAAAAAGGGAAGAAGGAGGATCCTGGGAACTACAGGCCAGTCAGCCTCACCTCAGTCCCCGGAAAAATCATGGAGCAGGTCCTCAAAGAATCAATCCTGAAGCACTTACATGAGAGGAAAGTGATCAGGAACAGCCAGCATGGATTCACCAAGGGAAGGTCGTGCCTGACTAATCTAATCGCCTTTTATGATGAGATTACTGGTTCTGTGGATAAAGGGAAAGCCGTGGATGTATTGTTTCTTGACTTTAGCAAAGCTTTTGACACGGTCTCCCACAGTATTCTTGTCAGCAAGTTAAGGAAGTATGGGCTGGATGAATGCACTATAAGGTGGGTAGAAAGTTGGCTAGATTGTCGGGCTCAAAGGGTAGTGATCAATGGCTCCATGTCTAGTTGGCAGCCGGTGTCAAGTGGAGTGCCCCAGGGGTCGGTCCTGGGGCCCGTTTTGTTCAATATCTTCATAAATGATCTGGAGGATGGTGTGGATTGCACTCTCAGCAAATTTGCGGATGATACTAAACTGGGAGGAGTGGTAGATACGCTGGAGGGGAGGGATAGGATACAGAAGGACCTAGACAAATTGGAGGATTGGGCCAAAAGAAACCTGATGAGGTTCAATAAGGATAAGTGCAGGGTCCTGCACTTAGGACGGAAGAATCCAATGCACCGCTACAGACTAGGGACCGAATGGCTAGGCAGCAGTTCTGCGGAAAAGGACCTAGGGGTGACAGTGGACGACAAGCTGGATATGAGTCAGCAGTGTGCCCTTGTTGCCAAGAAGGCCAATGGCATTTTGGGATGTATAAGTAGGGGCATAGCAAGCAGATCGAGGGACGTGATCGTTCCCCTCTATTCGACATTGGTGAGGCCTCATCTGGAGTACTGTGTCCAGTTTTGGGCCCCGCACTACAAGAAGGATGTGGATAAATTGGAGAGAGTCCAGCGAAGGGCAACAAAAATGATTAGGGGTCTAGAACACATGACTTATGAGGAGAGGCTGAGGGAACTGGGATTGTTTAGTCTACAGAAGAGAAGAATGAGGGGGGATTTGATAGCTGCTTTCAACTACCTGAAAGGGGGTTCCAAAGAGGATGGCTCTAGACTGTTCTCAATGGTAGCAGATGACAGAACGAGGAGTAATGGTCTCAAGTTGCAGTGGGGGAGGTTTAGATTGGATATTAGGAAAAACTTTTTCACTAGGAGGGTGGTGAAACACTGGAATGGGTTACCTAGGGAGGTGGTAGAATCTCCTTCCTTAGAGGTTTTTAAGGTCAGGCTTGACAAAGCCCTGGCTGGGATGATTTAACTGGGACATGGTCCTGCTTCAAGTAGGGGGTTGGACTAGATGACCTTCTGAGGTCCCTTCCAACCCTGATATTCTATGATTCTATGATTATTTTCTTCCTCCAGCAATTCATCTGCATCAACACACCAAGTCTGACAGTTTCTCTAGCATAGTGCAGGGACCTTCCCCAGGTGGAGTCCAATTATACAGACAACTTCCTGTTTCCTCCTCCGGATTAAATAGGGTCTATGCCCACTCAAGTGCCTTGGAACTCTTCCAATCAGAGCTTAGGGGGTGGGGCATATGCCCCAGTTGGGCTTTATGGGCCACAATCCCAGCTGCTATGTGTAAACTTAGGTGGAGAAGGGAAGTGTGGTGACCTCCATGGACCATGTGACCTGACAGGGGTGCACACAATGGTCTGATGGTAGACCATCAGTAACAAAGGCAGGTGAATGTCCCAGTCCCATTACTACTGCTCTACAGACAAGGAGCATGGCACCTCTACAATGCAATTACGCCATGCCACTGTGTCATTGCTTTGGAGATGTGTAGGCAGGTGCCTTCCCAGGATGCTCCCTCATGGTCTGAGATAGACATGTAAGGTGCATTGAAAACCGTTAACGTTGTGATCACTTGGAATTCTCATACAGATCCCCCTCGCCTGAAATGAGGACTAGGTAATCCCTTGAAAATTTAAAGTGATAACTTGAAGTTTTCACTTAATTTTCAACACACTAACACCTATTATAAGAGGCAACATAGTTGTTCATGTCTTGGGGATCTGCAGCAGTCTGCAGCCCTCCTGAAATGCTTCAGCCTCAGAATTCCTGCCCTGGTTGCTGTGCAGCTCTGAGAGGACTCCAAGCTATGAAAAGAACACAGCCCCTACAATTGATGTGGCTTTCTGACTGGTTAAGGCAAATGCCTCTGGGGTAGTCTGCATGGCATGGCTGCCAGGGTGCCACAGACCCTGTAAACTGTGAATTGCTGGCTCCTAGCCACTACTTTTCTGGACCTACCCAAGTTGCAGATCTTGGAAGCCCTGGTATTCACAGCTCAAGGGCAGTCTGAATGGATGGGCTGCCTGAGAGCCACAGACAGACCCTGGAAGCCCTGGGTTCCTCAGCTCCTATGCACCCCATTTGGGCTGTCAAGGTTCCTTCCCCACTCTGAACTCTAGGGTACAGATGTGGGGACCTGCATGAAAGACCCCCTGAGCTTATTCTTACCAGCTTAGGTTAAAAACTTCCCCAAACAAACTTTGCCTTGTCATAGAATCATAGAATCATAGAATATCAGGGTTGGAAGGGACCCCAGAAGGTCATCTAGTCCAACCCCCTGCTCAAAGCAGGACCAAGTCCCAGTTAAATCATCCCAGCCAGGGCTTTGTCAAGCCTGACCTTAAAAACCTCTAAGGAAGGAGATTCTACCACCTCCCTAGGTAACGCATTCCAGTGTTTCACCACCCTCTTAGTGAAAAAGTTTTTCCTAATATCCAATCTAAACCTCCCCCATTGCAACTTGAGACCATTACTCCTCGTTCTGTCATCTGCTACCATTGAGAACAGTCTAGAGCCATCCTCTTTGGAACCCCCTTTCAGGTAGTTGAAAGCAGCTATCAAATCCCCCCTCATTCTTCTCTTCTGCAGACTAAACAATCCCAGCTCCCTCAGCCTCTCCTCATAAGTCATGTGCTCTAGACCCCTAATCATTTTTGTTGCCCTTCGCTGGACTCTTTCCAATTTATCCACATCCTTCTTGTAGTGTGGGGCCCAAAACTGGACACAGTACTCCAGATGAGGCCTCACCAGTGTCGAATAGAGGGGAACGATCACGTCCCTCGATCTGCTCGCTATGCCCCTACTTATACATCCCAAAATGCCATTGGCCTTCTTGGCAACAAGGGCACACTGCTGACTCATATCCAGCTTCTCGTCTACTGTCACCCCTAGGTCCTTTTCCGCAGAACTGCTGCCTAGCCATTCGGTCCCTAGTCTGTAGCGGTGCATTGGATTCTTCCATCCTAAGTGCAGGACCCTGCACTTATCCTTATTGAACCTCATTAGATTTCTTTTGGCCCAATCCTCCAATTTGTCTAGGTCCTTCTGTATGCTATCCCTCCCCTCCAGCGTATCTACCACTCCTCCCAGTTTAGTATCATCCGCAAATTTGCTGAGAGTGCAATCCACACCATCCTCCAGATCATTTATGAAGATATTGAACAAAACGGGCCCCAGGACCGACCCCTGGGGCACTCCACTTGACACCGGCTGCCAACTAGACATGGAGCCATTGATCACTACCCGTTGAGCCCGACAATCTAGCCAACTTTCTACCCACCTTATAGTGCATTCATCCAGCCCATACTTCCTTAACTTGCTGACAAGAATGCTGTGGGAGACCGTGTCAAAAGCTTTGCTAAAGTCAAGAAACAATACATCCACTGCTTTCCCTTCATCCACAGAACCAGTAATCTCATCATAAAAGGCGATTAGATTAGTCAGGCATGACCTACCCTTGGTGAATCCATGCTGACTGTTCCTGATCACTTTCCTCTCCTCTAAGTGCTTCAGGATTGATTCTTTGAGGACCTGCTCCATGATTTTTCCAGGGACTGAGGTGAGGCTGACTGGCCTGTAGTTCCCAGGATCCTCCTTCTTCCCTTTTTTAAAGATGGGCACTACATTAGCCTTTTTCCAGTCATCCGGGACTTCCCCCGTTCGCCACGAGTTTTCAAAGATAATGGCCAAGGGCTCTGCAATCACAGCCGCCAATTCCTTCAGCACTCTCGGATGCAATTCGTCCGGCCCCATGGACTTGTGCACGTCCAGCTTTTCTAAATAGTCCCTAACCACCTCTATCTCTACAGAGGGCTGGCCATCTCTTCCCCATTTTGTGATGCCCAGCACAGCAGTCTGGGAGCTGACCTTGTTAGTGAAAACAGAGGCAAAAAAAGCATTGAGTACATTAGCTTTTTCCACATCCTCTGTCACTAGGTTGCCTCCCTCATTCAGTAAGGGGCCCACACTTTCCTTGGCTTTCTTCTTGTTGCCAACATACCTGAAGAAACCCTTCTTGTTACTCTTGACATCTCTTGCTAGCTGCAGCTCCAGGTGCGATTTGGCCCTCCTGATATCTTTCCTACATGCCCGAGCAATATTTTTATACTCTTCCCTGGTCATATGTCCAACCTTCCACTTCTTGTAAGCTTCTTTTTTATGTTTAAGATCCGCTAGGATTTCACCATTAAGCCAAGCTGGTCGCCTGCCATATTTACTATTCTTTCTTGTCCTTGAACCGTATGCTGCCACCACCAAGCGTTTTAAACAAAGAACAGGGAAAGAGCTCACTTGGAGATGTCTTCCCCCAAAATATCCCCCCAAGCCCTACACCCTCTTTCCTGGGGAAGGCTTGATAAGAATCCTCACCAATTTGTACAGGTGAACACAGACCCAAACCCTTGGATCTTAAGAACAATGAAAGATCAATCAGGTTCTTAAAACAAGAATTTTAATTAAAGAAAAGGTAAAAAAATCACCTCTGTAAAATCAGGATGGTAAATACCATACAGGGTAATCAGATTCAGAACATAAAGAATCCCTCTAGGCAAAACCTTAAGTTACAAAAAGACACAAACAGGAATATGCATTCCATCCAGCACAGCTTATTTTATCAGCCATTAAACAAAAGGAAATCTAATGCATTTCTAGCTAGATTACTTACTAATTTAACAAGAGTTGTAAGGCTGCATTCCTGATCTGTTCCCGGCAAAAGCATCACACAGACAGACAGTCCCTTTGTCGTCCTGTCCCCTCCGCCTCCAGATTTGAAAGTATCTTGTTTCCTCATTGGTCATTTTGGTCAGGTGCCAGCGAGGTTACCTTAGCTTCTTAACCCTTTACAGGTGAAAGGGTTTTGCCTCTGGCCAGGAGGGATTTTATAGCACTTTATACAGAAAGGTGGTTACCCTTCCCTTTATATTTATGACAGGAGCCTGCCACAGACCTGCAGACCTTGGATGTCCTGGGGGCCTGGCTCCAAGGTAGACCACATGGTGGGCCTGCCCAAGAGTTGTGGATCCTGGAAACTCTGGGGCCCCTGGCTCTGAGGCAGTCTGCAGGGTTAGTTGGCCTCAGAACCACAAATCCCGCTCACAGATTAGAATCCTTCAGACCATCCACAAACTGCTTCAGCACCCTCTCCTTGGTAGTTTCCTGAGAAGCTGGTTTATAACCACTCGCACCAGCTGCTGCACATCCCCAGCACAACTTGTGAGCATTTCAGCCATCTCTTTCCTACGTGCCTGGAACTGAACATGGCCACTTCTGTCTGCTTCTGCATCACAACTCTGACAGCAAGAGCCGCACACAAGGTCTTGTACCTGCAATGCTTGCTCACACTGACAGAGGCGAGACCTGGCAGGACTTCCGCAGTCAGGTTTGTGGTCAAACACACACACCCCTTCTCCTCCTCTGGACAGTAGCTCAGCTCACTTGCTATTTCAGACGGTGCTAGGCAAGTTACCCACCAAACCTTGCCATCAAATTCGGATCCTTTCTGCCTCATCAGTGATCTCTGCTTTTCCCACTCTCTCCTCTGGTGCTGAAGCAGGATGCATTGCTGTCCAGTTTCTCCCTGGTGAGTGACCCCTGCAATTTCTTTGTTCATCTTTTACAGCAGGGCCTCCAGCTGTCTCTACCTCCTCTCCTATTACCCAGCCTGATCCATCTTGACTCTTCCTGGTGGCAGCGGTTTGGCATACCCTGCTGCCGCTTGCCAGATGTGCCAGTTCCTGAACTAACTTCACCTCAAATAGAGCCCTTGTGGTCTCTTTAAGGGCACACCACGTGAGCCTCTAGCTGTCACCTTTCTCAGGCCAGAGTCCTGTAACTCTGTCCCTCTAGACCTGGGCCTGAGGGTGCCGACCCAGTCCTGTGCAATTTACTGTGATCACCTCAGGAGAACTGATTTTAGTTCTGCACCTGCGGTTCCATACTCTCTGGGACTGCAGACTCCTGTCTGGAACACTCCCAATTAAGTTCAGAGGCCCCTCTAGTAAAGGGGGCCTACGCTATACGACACTCTATTACAGCTAGAAACTAGCAGGGTGACTTAAGAATCTGTTGGTTTCTCTTTGGTTGCTGCTGCTGTTGCTGCTGTTTTCTTTCCATTCTGCTACTGTTGCAGCTTCGTGTCTATTCTTTCTCCTCCAGCAGCCGCTCTTCTAATTCCTTTCCAGCACCTTTCTCACTGGCTTCTAACTTCCCTCCTCCAGCAGCTGCTTGCCCACAATGCTCTGACTGACGTCTGCCTGCTAACCATCTGTCCTCTCGACTGTCCTGCCAGCTATTGACTTTTGTACTGTTTTTAAACCCATGATGCACATGCTCACGTCGAGGCATTACCTCATTTTTAGCTACCAGAAGAAGCAGCCCCAAAGCAGAGCAGGCTGGAGCTGTTTGACCTCTCCCTGCCCATATACTGCACATAGAATCATAGAATAACAGAGTTGGAAGGGACCTCTGGAGGCCATCTAGTCCAACCCCCTGCCCAGAGCAGGACATGCTCATTGCTAAGCATTACCTCATTCTGCACAAGTTCACTTGCATGGGTTTTACCTCAGAGCCATGATTACCTCATCCAACCCTACTGCCCATGATCCAGATCTAATTTACTTCGAGGCCATACCTCATTTTACTCTCAGCTCGGGTCATGTGACCTACAACAGCTGATGATAAGTGACCTGCAGCTTTCAGTTGGTGAAGTGACTCCTGCCCAAGAGGGAAGCCAGGGACACAAAATGGAGGTTAAGAATACAAAATGGAGTTGGGGAATTTCTTCGGTATCACATTGGCTTAAATCACTTGCTCTCCAATGGATTCAGCTGTTCTGAGCTGCTCTTCCAGATGACTTGTGGTTCTGCTACTTTCTTCTCTGTGTGCAAACTGTTTCCTTTGCCAGGAACAATCATCCTAACCTCACTGGAGCTGAGGCTGTGGTCCCAGCGTGTGTAGACATACCCACACTTGCGCTGATGCAGGCAGGGCATTAAAAATAGCAGTGTAGCGGCAGCAGCATGAGAGGCAGGAGGGACCAGCTGCCCCACGTACAAACCCTTCAGAGACACGAGGCAGGTCCTCAGGGCAGCTAGCCTGACCGGCCTTTATTCCTGCTTCCACTACGCTCTGTCTTTAGCATGCCAGCTCTATCGGAGCTAGCACAAACATCTTTCCTTGAGCTGGGAACCACACTCTCAGCTCGAAGAGAGGACACACCCTTAGGCGGGGACCCAGGTACACTACCCAGTGCCTAGCAATTGCTTACCACCCTGCCTTTCTTCCCTGCAGGAACCTGAGACCAGTGAGATTGACCAATAGCCTTCTTAGAACAAATTCTACCCTCAACTGGATGGCAACTCCCTGTTTGGCTGTCTGTAATGCTATTCATTTTGAAAACTGCACCCAATCAAACCAGAAAAGCCTGATTTCCATTAATAACAGGCCCACGGTGTACCCATTTTGACAGGCAGGATACAGGGATGAGGAACTGCACCGAGCCTGGGTACAGGAGTGAGGCAGTGACCTCGGGGTTGGGGTTAGTGGGGTCCTCACCCCATTCCAGCAAATCCCACCAGTCAGGCCCCTGACCTCCCTCACTTCAACAAGCCTGATTTTGGTGGAATGTGTGAGTGGAAATTGTTTGTATTCAGCCTTTGAAACAAAGCATTAGAGAGAAGAAATGAAAAGATGTTAAAACAAGAAAGGCCTGCCTGAATATTTAGTGTCATCTAATCATACGCTTCACTGCAAGCTAATGTAGATAACCTTCCTCTTAAGTTACAGGGACAGATCAGAACCAGCTAACATTCTTCTAACAGATCCTGCCGTATGTCTGTAGGACTCTCAGTCTGATTCCCCTCTGACCCACCCTCTTCAAACTGAAGTGTGGAGCCCCCCGAGCTGAGCAGGCTAGAGCCATTGCAGCTCCTCGCATCAGCATTGTCTGGTGAGGAGACCTGAGTATAAGCTATTAGGTGACTACTAGAGAGGGCCCCTTCTCCTTGCCCCCAGCTCTGCTACCCAGACAGCTCCAGATACAGGGTCAGTAGGTGCTAAAGCGCAGCCTCCTCTTTGTCACACCTTCACAGTGTAGACAGGCATTGGTGCCTCCCAGCCTAAAAACCCTTAGCAGACATAAACCCAGCCTTGACCCACTTCCTCTCCATCATCTCCAAACTTACTGAGGGCCTGTCTGCATTGCAGAGTTAGCCTAGGCTCTTACCTGGGGGTTGCCCCAACCCCCTTCCTGGCTACAAACAAACCCTTCTCACCCAAACTTAGTGGTGCTTTAAACCCAGTCTTGGATGGCCTGGATGGGGGTATCAGCTAGGGCTGGGTGCCACTTTCACTCAGGCTGGTAACCCGCCCACTTTCCAGTCAGGACACAAGCTAAATCACTCAAGTGCTGATAGTTCTCCAGTGCCATGCCACAATTCCCCCTGTGTACCCAGAAGGACAAATTCTCCCACCATTCACTGGAAAAGAATCATAGAGCGGCTCATCTTACTGCAGCACCAAATACCATGGAAAGGGCCCCCAGAAGACTTAGCAACACATGCAGGTGAGGGCAGCAGCTGCAAGGACACAGTAACTCAGGTGAGGCTTTCCAGTGTGGCAGCTCAAACCTGAGCTAGGCTAACCTGGGTACAGATCACCCGAGTTAACTCTGCAGTGAAGATGTCCCTGAGAGCGACATCTACAACTGCTGGTCTAAATTCTTCTCCTCTAATTCCATTCTAAACCCCTTCCACTCTGACTCTGCCCTGGCACACCACACAAATGGCTCTCACCAAGGTCTCCAATGTCCTCTTCCTGGTTAGATTTGATCGCTGGCTTTCCACCCTCATAATCCTTGGCGTATTAGCTGTCTTAACACTGCCAACCACACTCATTTCCCAAAACCATGCTACTCTCGGCTTTTGTCACTCTCTCCCCCGCTTACCACCTGGATAACTTCTTGGGTGTCTCAGATGATAGGTCTTCCACCTCCCCTCTCCCTCATCAGTCAGGGCTCTATCCCAGGCCCTCTCCACTTTTCTATGTACACCCCGTCTCTGGTTGCTCTCATCCACAAACATGGCTTTGAATACCATTTGAATGCTGATGGCTCTCAGGTCTACTTCTGCACTTTGGATGTGGCTCCCTCTATCCAAACTAAAACCTCAGCCGGTCTTTCTAACAGCTCCTCACTGATGGCGAGCTACCAACTGAAATTTATCCTGGCCAAACCTGAGCTTCTGATCATTATCCCTAAGCCCCTCCCCTTCTCCCCCTTTCTCTCTCCTTGTGGACGACACAACAATTTGTTCTGCCATCCAAGTCTCTAAACTTGGATTCATCTATGATTTGGCCCTCTTCTTTGACCCAGATATCCAGGCTGTGTCTAAAATGCTACCACTTCCTTCTACACAGCATCTCCAAATTCAACTTTTCATTCCAGCACACGCTGCCCAAATTCTTGTCCAGACCCTGATCGTCTCACATCTTGACTACTTCAGTGTCCTCCTTTGTGGCCTCACTGTCTGCTTCAAAGCCAGTCTTGAATCCATGCAAAATTTGGCTGATAAATTGGCTTGTTGCTCACACTATGCCCCCCCCCACCCGACCTTCCCTCTATGTCCCTCCACTGGGTCCCCCTCTACCCAAGCCTCAAAACACAAACTTTGTGTCTTTACTGACGTAAGCAGGGTCTGAATGATTTCTCCTCTGACAGCTAGCTGGGAGGGGGAGGGACTTCAGGAGCAAACTGTATTTACATTAACACACCTTATCTGCTTAGATATCCAGCAGACAGGAGCTGTGTTGCTCAAAAGTGATCAACTTTGGCTGGTGTTGGGTTACAATACACTGTAGTACTGAATGCCGGGGTAGTGCAATGTTGTTATCAGTGTTGTTGTCTTTACTGCATGAGTAAAGAGGAGCAGAACTGTGCTGAGCCTGTCCTGATTGAGGGGTCACCCTCAGCTGAAAGGGACTCATTGAGCCAGGGGCTCGAATGCTAGACCCCTGGGAAAGTAACAGGAGTGGGGACAGGTATCACAGCCAGGAAATGTGGATGCTCCCTAAGCGTCCCCGGTCTGGTTTAATCTATTTCTCCCCACTGTTCAAAGATAGAGCTAAATAGTCTTCATTAAGAGCCTATTGTTATTTTAAGTGCTCAGTCCAGAGCTGAAATCACTTGTGGTGGAGCAGTGTTTCTGCCCAGGCTGCTGAGAGCTAAAAGTCACTAAAGATCTGACAATCACTGAGAGATTGACCTACAACGCTCACAGAAGAGAGACAGGCAGCAACAGAAGGTGACTGATGGGAAAGTGGGTGGCTGGCAAGAGCAGCGAGCAGGTGGCCGGCGAGCGGGATCCGGCTGGAGCGGTAGGCGGCCAGCGGATGGGAGTGACCGGTGGGAGGCAGTGCAGAACAGCAGCTGGCCAGGCAGTCAGGAATAGCGGCTGGCCAAGCAAGCAGCCAGAGCAAGTGCTCAGATGTCAGAACAAGCCAGGTGCCTTCTTCCCCAGGTGGGAGGTGAACTCACACAGATGCACTTCTGAAGCCTGGGTCCTCACTGACCCAGGACAACCACTGTGAGTGGGGTATGGTCTGGGAGAAGAGGAGCACAGTAAAGGAACTTTGGGTTGTTGAATTCAAGAATATGAGACAGAAAGAAGACTCTGCCCCATGCAACCTGGAGTGGGTGTCCTGCTCACAGTTTTATGTTTGTGAATCCTGCTTGCAGAATTTTTCCTAACTAATGTTGAGTGACTTCTTTCCTTTCATTAAAAGTTTAAATAAGAAAGAGGTATTTACTTCTTCTCATAACACAAGAATTAGCGGTCGCCAAATGAAATTAGTAGGCAGCAGGTTTAAAACAAAGAAAAGGAAATATTTCTTCACACAGCACAGTCGACTTGTGGAACTCTTTGCTACAGGATGTGGTGAAGGCCAAGACTATAACTGGATAAGTTCATGGAGGAGAGGACCATCAATGACTATTAGCCAGGATGGGCAGGGATGCAAAACCATGCTCTGAAGTGTCCCTAGCGTGTGTTCACCAGAAGCTGGGACTGGACGACAGGGGTGGATCACTTGGTGATTGCCTGTTCTGTTCATTCCCTCTGAAGCACCTGGCACCGGTACTGTCAGAAGACAGGATACTGGACTAGATGGACCATTGGTCTCACCTTGTATGGCCATGCTTATGTTCTTATGTTCCTGCTTCCTGCTGAAGATCTCCCATTTCTCTTCGCTGACTTCCTGACTTCTCCTCTTTTCTGCATCTTGAGACACTTGCCTAGCACATAGCTGCCCCAAAGGAACTGGCTGTGCACTCACAAAGCTAGAAAGAGGTACACAGGAAGGACACAGCGGGGGCAGGCTCTAAAAGAGACACACACTCCAAAGAACATAGACACATAGGCCCAGATCCTCCAACATATTCAGGTTCCTAACTTCCATGGATTTCAGCGGAAGTTAGGAGCCTAAATACCTTGGAGTATCTGGGCCATAGATGTATCCTACAGGCTGGAATGTACGTAACAGATTTGCTTTTGTGTGGTAAGTCATTTTATACATTTACATGATTTGGGAAGCTGGAGATTATGCAGTTGGAAAGTGCTGATGTTTTGAAGGTTATTTACATTGTACTTAATGAACTGGAGCAGAGAAATGCTGCAAACTAGGGTTATGTAACACAGTGCCGGTCGTGGCATCGCTATGTGGAACAATTGGAGGGTATCACTCTTCTCTGCTGTAGGTTGCTTTGACACACAGAAAATGCTCCAATCTCAGAGAGAAACCAAAAAAAAAAAAAAAAAAAAGGACTGTGAGCCCATGCAAATGGCCTCAGTGTGAAAGGACCAGTCCTATCCCCACCAGTCCTGACTGATTAGGAGCCAGGCAGAGCGAGGAGCCAGCCCCAGAGCATGAGTTGGCTAGAGGATTGCATGAAAATCCCACTCTTGGCTCCCTGGTGCCAGACTGTCTCCTCACTGGAGCAGAGGAATGCCACTCCAGAGCAGGAGCCCCTGCCCAAGTGGGGACAGGGGATTGGCTGCACAGGGCTGATGAGGGCGGGAGAAAGGTGGGACAATTGCCCTGGGGCCTGACCTCAAGGGGGTCCCCCAAACATCTGTAATGTCTGTATAAAGTGAAATGGGACAGGGAGGGGCTAATGAACACAATGTACCAGAGTGCAGAATTTCTCTCGCTGGGCCGGTTTGCAGCCACATGACTGGTTGTGGGGCAGTCGGCTGGCACCGGGTGGGGCAGGGCTGGAGGGAAGGGATGGCCGAGGTGTCTGCTGCTGTGGGCAGCAGGCCCGAAGCACCCCTGAACCTGGGGCCAAGGGATCAGCTCAGGGAGCAGGCCGGAGCACAGCCCCAGCTAGGCTGAATGAGCAGCAGCCTGGACCCAGTAGAGGAGCACTGTGACCATGGGGAGGGACACCAGGCAACCCAGCAGGGTCTGGGATTTCCCCCTCAGAGCCTGCACCACAATCAGGCACTGGTGACCACCACAACGGGCAGAAGGTCCCTTCCTTGGGACTGTCATGAACATTCAGCTAAGGGTAGCGTAAAATCCCTCCTTTAGCTGTAAAGGGTTAAGAAGCTCAGATAACCTGGTTGGCACCTGACCAAAAGGACCAATAAGGGGAGAAGATACTTTCAAATCTGTGGGGGAAGGTGGGGTTGTTTTTTTTTTTTTGTTATTTGTTTTTTTGGTGTTCCTTTGTTCTCTCCAGGTCAGCAAGGAACCAGGGCAGGGAAAATACATTTCCCAAAGCCATAGCTGATTACAGAATCAATTAAGATTACAGAAATTGTAAGTAATAGGAAGGAAATGCATTAGCTTATCTTTTGTTTTAGCTTGTGAATTTTCCCTGTGCTAAGAGGGAGTTTTATCCCTGTTTTTTGTAACTTTAAAGTTTTGACTAGAGGGGAATCCTCTATGTTTTGAATCTGACTCCCCTGTAAAATTACCTTCCATCCTGATTTTACAGAGGTGCTTCTTTTACTTTTTTCTTTATAATAAAGTTCTTTTTTTTTTAAGAAGCTGATTGGTTTTCAGTGTCCTAAAAACCCAGGGATTTGGCTGGTATATGATTCTCAAGCCTCCCCAGGAAAGGGGGTGAAGGGGCTTGGGGGGATATTTTGGGGAAACAGGAACTCCAAGGGGTCCTTTTTCCTGAATCTTTGTCTAACTCACTTGGTGGTGGCAGCATACTGCCCAAAGACAAGGAAGGATTTGTGCCTTGAGGAAGTTTTAACCTAAGCTGGTAAAAATAAGCTTAGGGGTCTTTCATGCGGGTCCCCACATCTGTACCCTAGAGTTCAGAGTGAGGAGGGAACCCTGACAGGAACTAAGAAACTAGGGCTAGGGAGCTGTTTGGATTCAAAATCCGTGTAGAGGGTTTTCATCCACACATTCAGATGCTGGGCACTCAGTACATTGTGTTGTTACTAGGCGGGGAAGGCCTGTGTGACTCCCCACAGGGCCCCCTCTGGTCCATGGGACTCACTGAGGGTTTGTCTCTGCCCAGATAAAAGTGTCGGTTTCTAGCTGGGTGCAGCGTTTGTTTCTGGATGAATTCCCCTCCCGAAGGCTTGTGGAAGGGAACCAGGGACTGGGCCTAGTGGGAGGCAGCGGGTTTTGTCAGGCATGTGGCTTGAGATGTGGGATCTGCCGAGTGAGCCTGGGGTGCTCCCACTACACAGTATTGTTCTTTTCAGAGTTTTGCACCAGGGCTCGTCTCCATAATCCATCCCTCGTTGCTGACCATCTACATCTGTAATCTCACACTAGGCCCCTGCTTGATCCCTTCACTCTGCCGATTCTCCTGCCCTACTCCCGTACCCTGATCCTTGTTCTCCTCTGTCAGGGATTGACTCTTTTTTGCTGACACTCAGCTGTCTGCACTACTCTGCCCATCTCCCTGCACTTCTCTGCTTTCCCAGTCCATCTTAAAATGCATTCCTCTGCCTCTTGTTATCAGAGAGCTGTTTACCAGTTCCTCACGCCTCTTCCCACCTCGCCTGTTCCACTGTTTCCCCCCTTCATACTGCCCATTCCCATTATCGTAACTGCCCTGAATTGTGTGAATAGCACTGTGAAATGTTCTTGTGCTATCTGAAGGATGTCTGTATAATCTCATGTGCTGGGATGGCTAAAAGGGCAGGCTGAGAGGAAAGTCAGTTTGTTTATGATGAAATATAGTTAAGTATGTTATTGGTCAAGTCTTTCTTTCCTGTCTGTATATACAACGTGACAACAGAGGCGTGGTGGTTTCCCACACTGTGCTAGCTTCTCTTCCCCTTCCTGTGTTTGTATCTGTTATGTGTTCCTGGAAACATCTCTGAATAACTGTGGTCACCAGCAACACCCTGCTGAGTTTTTGTTCCCAGCAGCAGCTGCAGGTCTCTCTGTCTCCCACACTCAGAGGAATTTATCTTTCCCTTCCTGTGTTTTGTGACAGGGTCGGGCCAGATGGCTATAGGAGAGTAATTTTATTGGAATCCCCCCCCAGCCGTGCTTCCTGGTCATGGTGGGAAAGGGGCCCCGGCCACTATAGATGGTCGCGGAGGTGGTGGGCGGGAGAGATGATGTAGCGGCAGGCGGGGGGGCTGCCACCACCTGGGCGTAGGCCCTGGGAGCCAGGGGAGGGAGACCTGCAGAGCTGGTGGAGGGAACAGCGGGGAGGGATGCCACGGCGAATGGTGGGGCCACGGCAGTGGGGACAGCCCCTGCCATGGAGGGCCTGGTCTTTTTAGCCGGGCCTTTCCCCTTCTTTTTACCCTGGCCCTTCCTACCAGCTGGGGGGCTCCCCCATAATCTGAGGGGGCGAGGGAGGTAGAGGCTTGGGGGGGTGATGGAGGGGCAGGTGGGGGAGGGGTAGCTGGGGCTGCTGGAGGGGCCCCACCCGTCTCGTCCCCCGCCATCGTGAGCAGGGAGGGAAGGGGAGACCCCAGAAGGAGGAGGGGAAAGGGGAAGCACGTCGACCACTCCTCCCCGCTTGGCTGCAGGCAGGGGAGGAGGGTGCCAAAAGGGGTGGGCTGGACGTGGGGACAAAACAGGGGTCAGGGGTCAGTCGCCGACACGGGGTGGGATTCCGGCTCCTCTAGCTGCACTAGGGGAGGGGGGGATACAACAGCATTGGGGGTGCAGTGAAGAGGGTTTAAACTAAAATGGGGAGGGGCACAAGCGCATGGGAGGGGGCATGGGCGCACGGGGCAAGGGGCTAAACGGGCTGGAGGTAGGGCAGGGAAACCAAGGGGCTAGCTTCAGAGGCTGGGGCTGGGCAAATAAACAAAGGCTGCAGAGGGAAAACGGGCGGGGCAGGCAAACACACTGAAGCTAGTAAGGGGGCTGGGGCAAAAGGGAGGGGCAAAGGCTGCAAGGGGCAAATGGGGCAGGTAGCAAAGGGCAAAGCTGTGGGGTGGGCAGTCTGGGGGGGGCGTTATTGCACCCACGTGCGCTTGCACAAAGTCTGTTTATGCTGGCTGCTGCTTCTGGCCCAAAGGGTGGAATCGGCGTGGCAAGCCAAGCAAGCAGCTGAGTGCAGAGGCAGGAGCTGAGGCAGATGGTAAATAGCCAGTGGGGGTGGTAGAGGGGGCAGCGGTGGTGGTAGTGGTGGGGGTTGGGGGGGAACACGGATCGGGCGGCAGCTCCACACCACACCCCCTGTGTCCCTGCAAACACAGTCAAGACCCCCACCACAAGAGCACAGTTTGAAAGTTACTCAGTCTTAAGGCCCCCTCCACAGTGGTCTGCAAATTCTCTAGGTGCTCCCCCACTGGTAGATGGTCCTCTTCTTCTCCTCCTCGGGGCTTCAGCAGCTCCAGGCAGTAAACTCTGCAGCAGCAGCTCCAGGAACTCCAGGTGGTGGTCCAGGCAGGCAGAAAGGACCCCACTCAGGTGGTGGTGGTGGTGTCTACAGCAGCAACGGCTGGGCTGGGGTCCCTCACTCCCCCCTTCTGGGGAGCGGGCCAGCAGGCCCCCTCCAAGGGGCTGCAGCTGGAGCAGTAGCAGAACCTGAGCGTGGGGTGTCCAGCAGCCAGCCAGCAACCAGGTAGCAGAGAAGGAGGGGGTGGTGTCTGGCCCAGCCAGGACAGCAGCTGGAGCAGCAGTAGCCCTACTGGGATCCGGGAAGTGGGCGGGCGAAGCCCGTCCACTGCTAAAGGATCCCCCCCAGCCTAAGAGGGGGATCCACAGGACCTGGATACCAAATAAATCCGGGGGACAACTAATGAAATAACAGGAACAGGAGTGTGGTCAAAGGGTCGAACAAAGGGAACCGGATGGGGACACCGAGCAGAGAACCTCAGACATCACCCACTGCTCCTCAAAGGCATCAAGGGAGTCAGTGGACGCCGCCCAGAGGAATTCTGCCCAGATACGTGAATGGACCGAGGATCGGAAATCGGAAATAGGCCCCACACTCACAGGAGACTCCATCGGCCAACCTCCTCACTCTGGTTTTATAGATGGCCATTTTAACTAAGGCCAGGAGGAGGTAGACCAGGAGATCCTGTGACTTTGTGGAGCCACGGATAGGGAGTGCGTAAATAAGAAGGTGAGGAGAGAAGTGCAACCAAAAACGTTGTAAAATATTTGTGAGGATCCGGAATAGGGGCTGCAGCCTGGCACACTCCAGATATATGTGTGCCAGGGTTTCCCTCACGCCGCAGAAGGGGCAGGTGTCTGGGATGGAGGTGAACCACGCCAAGAACACGCCCGTGCTCACGGCTCCGTGAAGGAGCCGCTAACTGATATCCCCGGCGGGCCTCGGGACCAAGGTGGAGTATAGGCTGGCCCACCGGGGCTCCTCACCCTCCAAAGGTGGCTGGAGGTCCCACCGTTTTGTATCAGGGTGGGACACGAGGATGAGGGCGTGAAGGGTGTGGAGCACGAGCGTGTATAGATGTTTGCTTGGCGCGATTTGGAAGCAGACTGGCTGCAGCTCGTGCAGCTGGTTCACAGTGAAGGGGTGAGGGGGTCGGTTGGGTCTACGGGGCAGAAGCCCAATTAAAAGGTCCGGTGGGCCTGGGGTGGAGGGTGGGCGGGGCGCGCCCTCGTGCAGCACCCGGTCGAGATAAACCCAAGCAGCAGGCGGCAAAGTGGTCTTCACCTCCTGAAGTACGCGCCGGGGAGTACGAGGTCTGGAGAGCCCCATGCGCCGAGCGAGTGTCAGGGGATCCAGCCAGTCTCCCTGGTCGTAGTCCAGGGGGTCTCCGACTCTTGTGACTTCTGCCAGGACCAACCTCTGGCGCACCGAGCGGGACTCCGCCACCTGCATGCGAAGCTGGGGGTTGTATAGCAGGGGCTCCGCGAGGAGATCCGCTCCCACGGTGGCCGCCGCAGACCTGGTCGTTGAAAACAGTTTCCAGGTCCGGAGGAGGTCCTGGTAGAAGACCGGCAGCCCAGAGAGGTCTCACGGAAGACCTCTCAGATGGAGATAAAGGAGCTGCCGGTCGTATCGGAGCCCTCAGAAACGGCGCAGGAAGGCATGCGCCAGTGTGCTCCACGCCGGACTACCTGCACCGTAAAGGAGCCTCTGCAGGGCCTGGAGGTGGAAGACATGGACCTGAGTGTGCAGACATTTCAGGCCCTGCCCTCCCTCCTCCAGGGGTAGATGGAGAGCCCCTGCACGGACCCAGTGCAGTCCTGACCAGAAGAACTCCAGAATCGATGTCCGGAGGGTGGCCAGGAAGCCCGGGGCCGGGACCAGGGTGTTGAAGCAGTACTAGAACATGGACAGGACTAGTTGATTAAGCACCTGCGCTCTCCCTTGAAGGGAGAGGCATCGGAGTAGTCCTGTCCATTTCCGGAGCCGCTCTATCACCCCGCCCTCTAAATTTTGCCAGTTCTCCGGCGGAGACGGATGCGTGGCAGAAAGGTAAACGCCGAGATGGAGCAGCGGACCCGCGCTCCACCGGATGGTCTGAAGCGCGGGTGGGAGGGAGCTCGCCTGGCAGCCATCTCCTACCACCAGGCCAGAGCTCTTGACCCAGTTGACCCGGGCGGAGGAGGCTGCCGAATAGATGGCCTGGCAAGCCTCCACCCACGCCAAGTCGCCCGGGTCCTGGACCACGAGGAGCACGTCATCAGCGTACACCAACAGGAAGAGCCGCAGCTCCAGCTCCCGCAGCGCCAACCCCATCAACCTCTTTCGGAGGAGACAGAGGAAGGGCTCGATTGCTAGAGCGTACAGCTAGCCCAAGAGGGGGCACCCCTGCCGTACTCCTTGCCTGAAGCTGACCGGTTCGGTCAGGGTCCAGTTGAGCCTGACCAGACACTCTGTGGAGGCGTACAGCGCCCAGAGAAAACCCACAAACTGGGGTCTGAAGCCAAACGCTTGCAGAGCGTTCAGGAGATACTCGTGATCCACCCTGTCATAAATATAAAGGGGGGTAAACCCCTTTAAAATCCCTCTTGGCCAGAGGAAAAATCCTCTCACCTGTAAAGGGTTAAGAAGCTAAAGGTAACCTCGCTGGCACCTGACCAAAATGACCAATGAGGAGACAAGATACTTTCAAAAGCTGGGAGGAGGGAAAAAAACAAAGGGTCTGTGTCCGTCTGTGTGATGCTTTTGCTGGGGACAGAACAGGAATGGAGTCTTAGAACTTAGTAAGTAATCTAGCTAGAGATGCGTTAGATTATGATTTCTTTAAATGGCTGAGAAAATAGCTGTGCTGAATAGAATGAATATTCCTGTCTGTGTGTCTTTTTTGTAACTTAAGGTTTTGCCTAGAGGGATTCTCTGTGTTTTGAATCTAATTACCCTGTAAGGTATTTACCATCCTGATTTTACAGAGATGATTCTTTTTTACTTCTATTAAAAGTCTTCTTGTAAGGAAACTGAATGCTTTTTCATTGTTCTAAGATCCAAGGGTTTGGGTCTGTGGTCACCTATGCAAATTGGTGAGGATTTTTACCAAACCTTCCCCAGGAAGTGAGGTGCAAGGGTTGGGAGGATTTTGGGGGGAAAGACGTTTCCAAACTACGTTTTTTCAGGAACCCAGATAAAGTTTGGTGGTGGCAGTGGAAGTCCAAGGGTAAAACAGTTTGTACCTTGGGGAAGTTTTAACCTAAGCTGGTAAAAGTAAGCTTAGGAGGTTTTCATGCAGGTCCCCACATCTGTACCCTAGAGTTCAGAGTGGGGAAGGAACCTTGACATGGTGGCAGAGTGGTGGGATTAACCTGAAATCCTTTTGAGATCAATTTGAGATTTTTTGAACCAGAAAAACAGATTTTAAAAAGGAAATATTTTTTTTTCCTTTGGGGCTGCTGGAAAAGAGGTCCAACTGAACGCAGCTAGTTTTTTCTCTGCTTTGGGGTGAGAGCAGAGACAAAAGGGGATTATCTTTGTGAATTGCAGGTTTTCTTTGCCTGGAGGCAGAGTAGTTAACCTCCTGCAGGGAAATTTACAGTCTTCACAAACCTGAGGTTTTTTTCCCCTAAAAGTAAATAGGGGGGTGTTCTACCCATTTGCCTGGTGGCAAAAGTGGTAGGGGTTTTTGGTTTTTTTTAGGATTTTGATTTTTTTTTTTACAAGGAGCACAGATTTGAAAAGGAAATTTTTTTCCTTTGGGATGCTGGAAAGCAGGTTTCCAAGTAGTTGAAGGTTTTTTGCTTTGATTTGGGGCCAGAGCAGAGACAAAGGGAATTGTCTTTTTCTGTAGGCTGACAATCACTATCAGAGAATAGGAATCCTATTCCAGCACAGCAAAATTTTACAAGCCAAGTTTTGTTTGTTTTATTTCTAAACCTCGGGTGTAAAGTTAGTTAAAAACAGAGAGGTTAGGATGATAGACTCCACGGCTCAACAAAACCTGCAATTAGCCAGATTTGAGGCTGCTGAAAAACAAAAGGAACATAAAAGACAGATAGAACTCATGCGGATGGAGAAGGATGTACTGGAGGCTGCCCACAGGAGGGAAATGGAGGCAAGGAAGCATGTGGAGGAGGAGAAGGAAAAAGAGAGGAAGCATGCGGAGGAGATGGAGAAGATAAAGGCTCAGCAGAATATACCAACAAACCCTAGCAATCCTTCTCCAGGTACCACTTCCCATCCCAGAAAGTTCCCCACCTACAAGGCAGGCGATGATACCGAGGCCGTCTTAGAAAACTTCGAAAGGGCCTGCCTTGGGTACAGCATCTCTACCGACCAATAAATGGTAGAGCTGAGGCCGCAGCTCAGTGGACCCTTAGCTGAGGTGGCGGCTGAAATGTCTAAAGAACACATGAACAAGTATGAACTGTTTAAAACCAAGGCGAGAGTCAGAATGGGGATAACACCCGAGCATTCTTGTCAGAGGTTCAGAGCCCTAAGGTGGAAACCAGACGTGTCATTTACCCGACATGCCTACCACATTGTGAAACATTGGGATGCCTGGATATCAGGAACAAGTGTTGAATCTCCAGTAAATTTGCCCTTCCTAATGCAAATGGAAAAATTCTTAGAGGGTGTTCCTGAGGAATTAGAAAGATACATCCTAGATGGGAAGCCCAAAACTGTAATTGAGGCAGGAGAGATTGGAGCCAGATGGGTGGAGGTGGCAGAGAAGAAGAAAACTGGTCGCATTTGGAGCGGAGACCAGAAGGGACAACCCCAGACCACACCCTATTACCAGGGGCCGCCCAAGGCCCCACCTACTTCCCAGAGAACCCTCTAGACACCTTATCGTCCCACCACCCTGTTCTCCAGCAACCCACCTCGCCCCAGTGACCCGTCAGCTGGACGATATTTTAAATGTAACGAGCTGGGGCATGTAAAGGCCAACTGCCCCAAGAACCCCAACAGATTACAGTTCATTGCACTGGAATCACACCAGAGGTCCGCAGGCCCAGATACCTCCCAGATACCCTTGGAGCGGAGGGAAACTGTGAGTGTGGGTGGGAAGAAGGTCACCGCGTGGAGGGACACCGGAGCACAAGTGTCAGCTATCCATGCTTCCTTAGTGGACCCCAATTTAATCAACCCAGAGATCCAAGTGACGATTCAACCCTTCAAGTCCAACTCTTTCAATTTGCCTACAGCTAAGTTGCCTGTCCAGTACCAGGGCTGGTCAGGAACGTGGACTTTTGCAGTCTATGATGATTATCCCATCCCCAAGCTGTTGGGGGAAGACTTGGCCAATCATGTGAAGTGGGCCAAGAGGGTGGGAATGGTCACCCGCAGCCAGGCTAAACCAGCCGTCACGCCTAGCTCTGTTCCGGAAACTTCTACCAGGACCCGGTCAGAGGTGATGGATCCGGACCCCAGGCCAATGTCTGCAACAGCAGTAGTGGATCCAGTCCCAGAGACCCAGACGGAACCAGTCCCAGAACTGGAACCAGTGGAACAACCAGCACCAGCCCCATTGCCAGCACTGAATCCAGTACTTGCAACCCCAACACCAAAGGCCCCACCGAACCTGAACCGGCAGCAGCCCATAACCCTACACAAGAGGCTCAGCCAGAGCCTGAACCCCAACATAGTGTCCCAGTGGAGAGCGGTTCACAGTCAACGGAAGCAGCCCCATCCCCTACATCGCTTCCAGAGGGACCAAGCATAGGTCCACAATCCAATGAGGAACTGATGTCTCCAGCGTCAAGGGAACAGTTCCAGATCAAACAGGAAGCAGATGAAAGCCTCCAGAGAGCTTGGACAGTGGCATGGAGCAACCCACCGCCTCTCAGCTCTTCTAATCGATCCAGGTTTGTTGTAGAAAGAGGACTTTTATACAAGGAAACTCTTTCTGGTGGACACCAGGAAGACTGGCATCCTCAGAGACAGTTGGTAGTTCCAACTAAATACCGGGCCAAGCTCTTGAGCTTAGCCCACGATCATCCTAGTGGCCACGCTGAGGTGAACAGGACCAAAGACCGTTTGGGGGGGTTATTCCACTGGGAGGGAATGGGCAAGGATGTTTCTACCTATGTCCGGTCTTGTGAAGTATGCCAAAGAGTGGGAAAACCCCAAGACCAGGTTAAAGCCCCTCTCCAGCCACTCCCCATCATTGAAGTTCCATTTCAGCGAGTAGCTGTGGATATTCTGGGTCCTTTTCCAAAAAAGACACCCAGAGGAAAGCAGTACATACTGACTTTCATGGATTTTGCCACCCGATGGCCAGAAGCAGTAGCTCTAAGAAACCCCAGGGCTAAAAGTGTGTGCCGGGCACTAACAGACATTTTTGTCAGGGTAGGTTGGCCCTCCGACATCCTCACAGATGCAGGGACTAATTTCCTGGCAGGAACTACGGAAAACCTCTGGGAAGCTCATGGGGTAAATCACTTGGTTGCCACTCCTTACCACCATCAAACAAATGGCCTGGTGGAGAAGTTTAATGGAACTTTGGGGGCCATGATACATAAATTCGTAAATGAGCACTCCAATGATTGGGACCTAGTGTTGCAGCAGTTGCTCTTTGCCTACAGAGCTGTACCACATCCCAGTTTAGGGTTTTCACCATTTGAACTTGTATATGGCCATAAGGTTAAGGGGCCATTTCAGTTGGTGAAGCAGCAATGGGAAGGATTTACACCTTCTCCAGGAACTAACATTCTGGACTTTGTAACCAACCTACAAAACACTCTCCGAACCTCTTTAGCCCTTGCTAAAGAAAACTTACAGGATGCTCAAAAAGAGCAAAAAGCCTGGTATGATAAACATGCCAGAGAGCGTTTCTTCAAAGTAGGGGACCAGGTCATGGTCTTAAAGGCGCTCCAGGCCCATAAAATGGAAGCATCATGGGAAGGGCCATTCACGGTCCAGGAGCGCCTGGGAGCTGTTAATTATCTCATAGCATTCCCCACCTCCAACTGAAAGCCTAAGGTGAACCATATTAATTCTCTACAGCCCTTTTATTCCAGGGAATTAAAGGTTTGTCAGTTTACAGCCCAGGGAAGAGAGGACGCTGAGTGGCCTGAAGGTGTCTACTATGAAGGGAAAAGTGCTGGTGGTGTGGAAGAGGTGAACCTCTCCATGACCCTTGGGCATATGCAGCGACAGCAGATCAAGGAGCTGTGCACTAGCTACGCACCGACGTTCTCAGCCACCCCAGGACTTGAGACACCTGCCTAGCCAATCGCTGCCCCAAAGGAATTAGCTGTGCACTCGCAAAGCTAGAAGGAGGTACCCAGGAAGGACACAGAGGGGGCAGGCTCTAAAAGAGACACACTCCAAACAACATAGGCAACTAGGCCCAGATCCTCCAACATATTCAGGCTCCTAACTTCCGCTGAAATCCATGGAAGTTAGGAGCCTAAATACCTTGGAGCATCTGGGCCATAGACATTTCCTGCAGGCTGGATGTACATAACAGATATGCCATTGTGTGGTAAGTCGTCTTACACTTTTACATGATTTGGGGAGCTGGAGATTATGCAGTTGCAAAGGGCTGATGTTTTGAAGGTTATTTACATTGTACTTAAGGAAGTGGAGCAGAGAAATGCTGAAAACTAGGGTTATGTAACACAGTGCCGGCTCTGGCATCGCTATGTGGAACAATGGGAGGGTAACACTCTCCTCTGCTGTAGGTTGCTTTGACACACAGAAAATGCTCCAATCTCAGAGAGAAACAAACAAAAAAAAGCCCTTGTGAGCCTGTGCAAATGGCCTCAGTGTGAAAGGACCAGCCCTATCCCCACCAGCCAGGCAGAGCGAGGAGCCAGCCCCAGAGCATGAGGTGGCTAGAGGATTGCATGAAAATCCCCCTCCTGGCTCCCTGGTGCCAGACGGTCTCCTCACTGGAGCAGAGGAATGCCACTCCAGAGCAGGAGCCGCTGCCCAAGTGGGGACAGGGGACTGGCTGCACAGGGCTGATGAGGGCGGGAGAAAGGTGGGAGAATTGTACTGGGGCCTGACCTCAAGGGGTCCCCCCAAAAATCTGTAAAGGGAAATGGGAGGGGGAGGGGCTAATGAACACAGTGTACCAGAGCCCAGATGGGCCGGTTTGCAGCCACATGACTGGTTGTGGGGCAGTCGGCTGGCACCGGGTGGGGCAGGGCTGGAGGGAAGGGATGGCCGAGGTGTCTGCTGCTGTGGGGAGCAGGCCCGAAGCAGCCCTGAACCCGGGGCTAAGGAATCAGCTCAGGGAGCAGGCCGGAGCACAGCTCCAGCCAGGCTGAATGAGCAGCAGCCTGGACCCAGTAGAGGAGCACTGTGACCATGGGGAGGGACACCAGGCAACCCAGCAGGTTCTGGGATTTCCCCCCCAGAGCCTGCACCACAGTCAGGCACTAGTGACCACCCCAAAAGGCAGAAGCTCTCTTCCTTGGGACTAAGAAACTACGGCTAGGGAGCTGGTTGGATTCGTAATCCGTGTAGAGGGTTTTCATCCACACATTCAGATGCTGGGCACTCAGTACATTGTGTTGTTACTAGGCGGGGAAGGCCTGTGTGACTCCCCACAGGGCCCCCTCTGGTCCATGGGGCTGATGGAGGGTTTGTCTCTGCCCAGATAAAAGTGTCGGTTTATAGCTGGGTGCAGCGTTTGTTTCTGGGTGAATTCCCCTCCCGAAGGATTGTGGAAGGGAACCAGGGACTGGGCCTAGTGGGAGGCAACGGTTTTCTCAGGCATGTGGCTTGAGATGTGGGATCTGCTGAGTGAGCCAGGGGTGCTCCCACCACACAGTATGCCTGACTTTTCAGACTTTTGCGCCAGGGCTCGTCTCCATAATCCATCCCTCGTTGCTGACCATCTACGTCCGTAATCTCACACTAGCCTCCTACGTGATCTCTTCACTCAGCTAATTCTCCTCCCCCACCCCCAGTCCCCTGCTCCTTGTTCTCCTGCAGCAGGGACTGACTCTTTTTTGCTGACACCTAGCTGTCTGCACTAAATCTGCCCATGTCCCTGGACTTCTCTGCTTTCCCAGTGCATCTTAAAATGCATTCCTCTGCCACCTGTTATCAGAGAGCTGTTTACCAGTTCCTCACGCCTGTTAGAGGGCTTATTCCCTCACCAACTTACTTTCCTGGTCCTTCTCGCATGAACAGAGAGCAACAATACCCGAAGTCCACAGGTGCAAACAATTCGATATTTATTGGGGTGAACTTCCAGCAAGCATGATTCCAGTTTCCTTCCTTAGTGTCCCCCTTCCCAGCTCTGACACCACAGAGCCTTACACCTGTGTCCCTGCTCCCATTCCTGCCCTTAGCCAAACATGATTCCAATTTCCTTACCCCCATTCCCTGTTCCCATCTCCCCCACCCACACACCCACCCCCCCCACTTCCTGATTGACTGCAGACTATATAGTAAAACTTGAGTTCTGCTTAGCTATATCTTAACCAATCATTTTCCTGAAATTTAACTAACCAATCGTAACATATTGTAACATGATTATGTAACCAATTATATCCCACCACCTGAATTCGTTTATACCCAGCAAAATTAATTATACAGCAGACAGGAACAATCCCAGAACCAGACAGAGATTATACAGACAAACAATAGCAAAGTGGGAACTATAATGACAAAACAATACAGAAGTGAGGATTTCACATCCCAGCTATTGATAAGTGAGTTCTTGCCAGACAGGACGCTATCAAACTAAGTTTCCTTTTACATTTTCTAGGCACGTCCCTTTCTCTGGAGGTGATAGGCGTTATCAGGACAGGATTGTATCCTAACAGCCCAATAGCACCTTCTTTCAATGTGACTAGTTTGGGATGTGAGGAGGTGACCGGTTGCTTCCCAGCTTATGGCTGCCTCTGCTGCTTAGCCAAAGGCCTTAGCCTAAGCACAGGGCCTCAGACTGTCACAGTAGGAGAAGGACCTTACACCGGCAGACAGTGATTTTGATTCTTTTATATCTCTACAACTAGCCAAGTGATAAGAATACACCTAAATTCTTAAAATACAGGCCTTTGCAGACAGGCCTGAATATCTATATCCTAACAACGCCTCTTCCCACCTCGCCATTTCCACTGTTCCCCCCTTCATACTGCCGCATTCCCATTATTGTAACTGCCCTGAATTGTGTGAATAGCACTGTGAAATGTTCTTGTGCTATCTGAAAGGTGTGTGTATAATCTCATGTGCTGGATGGCTAAAAGGGCAGCCTGAGAGGGAAAAGTCAGTTTGTTTATGATGAAATATAGTTAAGTATAAAGAAAAGGAGTACTTGTGGCACCTTAGAGACTAACCAATTTATTTGAGCATGAGCTTTCGTGAGCTATAGCTCACTTCATCGGATGCATCCGATGAAGTGAGCTACAGCTCACGAAAGCTCATGCTCAAATAAATTGGTTAGTCTCTAAGGTGCCACAAGTACTCCTTTTCTTTTTGCGAATACAGACTAACACGGCTGTTACTCTGAAATAGTTAAGTATGTTCATGGTCAAGTCTTTCTTTCCTGTCTGTATATACAACGTGACGACTGAGGCGTGGTGGCTTCCCACACTATGCTAGCTTCTCTTCCCCTTCCTGTGTTTGTATCTGTTATGTGTTCCTGGAAACATCTCTGAATAACTGTGGTCACCGGCAACACCCTGCTGACGTTTCTGTTCCGAGCAGCAGCTGCAGGTCTCTCTATCTCCCTCACTCAGACGAGTTTCTTTCCCTTCCTGCCTCTAGCTGCAGCACTGGCCAAATCTGTAAGGGTGCATGTGGGTACATGTGCACGTGTTACCCCCAGTGAGATGGCGTCTCTTTCCCTGGCTGTCTCTGAACTGGGAGCCTGTGGACAGGCCTCGAACATGTGGTTTGGTTTCGAGTCAGTTCAGGAGCTGTCTCCTTGGTGGCTCAAACCGGATCTGCAAGAATTTTAGTTTGGAGTCACGATCACACATAACAGGAGCCTCAACCTGACACCTCCAAATGCTCCCAACCCCGGACAGGTGCCTGAGTGCCCTCTGCTGCTGAGACCTTCCCACCCTCAGTGAAAAGCAGCCTCACCTCTGCCCCATTGAATTCTTCTAGCTGCAAACTGCCTGTTCAGGGAATGGTTTCCCCAGCCCCCTGGGCCATTCCACAGAGCAGCCCTGCAGTTCCCATGGGTCTTAAAAGGACAGGTTCTCTGGGCAGTGTCCTGGAACGCCACAAACAGAAACCCCTAAGCCCAGGCCTCACGTCCCATAATCTCCCGGTTCCCCAGTCTAATGAGACTCCTGCCACTTCCAGTTGTAGTGCTCTGCTGGGCATCCATCTTCCATTCTCTGGCTTGCCAGTCTTCCTGCAGCCAGGTGAGCCTGTTTGAGGCACGCCTCAGTTTACCAGCCTCAGTGTAGGTACACACTCTATTGCTCCTACATGGACAGCCTTCAGGTTGCTGGGGTGTTGGCAGAGGCCCCCGGCCTACCACGGTGCCACCTTTTGCTGCCCACTGTTGCTGCCCACAAATGTACGAGAGTCGCGGGGACTCTCTCCGCTTCTTGAGTTTCTGTTGTGCGGCCTCCTGCTGCTGCTGGGGTACACAACATCCGCCGTTCTTTTTCTCCCCTTATATCAGGAACTGCTGCTGCTATTGTCGACCTCCTTCATTCTCCAGGCTGAGCAGGATACCTGCATCACCACCACATGGAAGCTGGTGGGCCAAATCACCAACCACGACATCAGATGGGGCAGAATCTGTCCCTCTCTTCAGGGATGGGTTTATTTTTAAAAACCGAAACAGTCTAATATAAATCAAACAGAGAAACTTACACGGGCTGCCTGGACCTTTTCCCAGATCCTTTCTCCGACCTATTGGTGTTGCTGTGGTTTGGAATGGGAGGGTGTGACGGGTTCCGTCACAGCAGGACTGTCACCTGATGTGCTCAAATTACCTCTGGGTCCATTTTGCCTGCCATCCTGGGATTCCAGAACCCTACCTTGTTGAGCCAGACATGCTAGCCTGCTGCAGCACAGACCCAGGGTCCGGTCCAT
Organism: Chelonia mydas; assembly: GCF_015237465.2. Classification (NCBI taxonomy): domain Eukaryota; kingdom Metazoa; phylum Chordata; order Testudines; family Cheloniidae; genus Chelonia; species Chelonia mydas. The sequence continues at coordinate 260,379,641 of NC_057850.1, forward strand.
ACCCCCAAAGCTGCAGACTTTAACTAAAAACAGCTCCAGCACCCAGACAGCCAGCTCCCAAGGGATCCAAACCCCAAATTTTACTCTGTATAAAGCTTATACAGGGTAAATTAATAAATTGGTTGCCCTCTATAACACTGATAGAGAGATATGCACAGCTGTTTGCGCCCTAGGTATTAATCACTTACTCTGGGTTTATTAAGAAACAAAAGTCATTTTATTAAGTATAAAACGTAGGATTTAAGTGGTTCCAAATAACAGACAGAACAAAGTAAGTCACCAAGCAAAATAAAGCAAAAACATGCAAGTCTAAGCCTAATACATTAAGAAACTGATTACAGATAATATCTCACCCTCCGAGGTGTTCCAAAAAGCTCCTTTAACAGACAAGACTCCTTCCAAGTCTGGGCCCAATCCTTTCCCCTGGTACAGTCCTTGTTAGTTCCAGCAGACATCTCAGATGGCAAGCAGGGTTTCTTTCATGACTGACTGCCCCCTCTGTCCTGTTCCACCCCCATTTATAGCTTTGGCACAAGGTGGAAATCTTTTGTCTGTCTGGGTGCCCACCCTTCCTTCAAAATGGAAAAGTACCATTTTAAGATGGATTTCATTATCAGGTTACATGGTCACATGTCACTATAAGACCCCTAGTCTCCATTCCCCATGGGCTGGCCCACACGTATATAGGGAAGCTTTCAAGTAACTAAGGCCATTTACAACTGATTGTTTCTGGAACACCCTTCATGGCCTCCACTTAAATTTGTTAGTCTCTAAGGTGCCACAAGTACTCCTTGTTGTTTTTGCTGATACAGACTGTCAAGGTTCCTTCCCCACTCTGGACTCTAGGATACAGATGTGGGGACCTGCATGAAAACCTCCTAAGCTTACTTTTACCAGCTTAGGTTAAAACTTCCCCAAGGTACAAACTATTTTACCTTTTCCCCTTGGACTTTCCCTGCCACCACCAAACGTCTAACCAGTATTATTATTAGGAAAGAGTCCGTTTGGAAACGTCTTTCCCCCCCAAAAATCCTCCCAAACGTTACCCCCCACTTTCTGGGGAAGGTTTGATAAAAATCCTCACCAATTTGCATAGGTGACCACAGACCCAAACCCTTGGATCTTAAGAACAATGAAAAAGCATTCAGTTTCTTAAAAGAAGAATTTTAATAGAAGAAAAAGTAAAAAGAATCACCTCTGTAAAATGAGGATGGTAAATACCTTACAGGGTAATTAGATTCAAAACATAGAGAATCCCTCTAGGCAAAACCTTAAGTTACAAAAAGACACACACACAGGAATATTCATTCTATTCAGCACAACTTATTTTCTCAGCCATTTAAAGAAATCAGAATCTAACGCATATCTAGCTAGATTACTTACTAAGTTCTAAGACTCCATTCCTGTTCTGTCCCCGGCAAAAGCATCACACAGGAAGAGAGAGAGGCTTTGTTTCTCCCTCCCCCCAGCTTTTGAAAGTATCTTGTCTCCTTATTGGTCATTTTGGTCAGGTGTCAGCGAGGTTATCCTAGCTTCTTAACCCTTTACAGGTGAAAGGGTTTTTCCTCTGGCCAGGAGGGATTTTAAAGGTGTTTACCCTTCCCTTTATATTTATGACACAGACGAATACGGCTACCACTCTGAAACCTGTCCACTTAATATGTTTATATCAGTGATGCAAGCTTATATCTTATTCTCCTAACTCCAGATATAGAAATAATACATACCAACAAATAGGATGAACACACTTAGTAGATTACACGCTTTCTAATGACACCATACAAGGGGTATTTAGAATAAAGCATATTCCAGTTATGTCATATTCATAAGCATATTTCCATAAAGCATGTGGAGTTCAATGTCAAGGAGGGTTCAGCAGGGACCTTAAGCGCCTGTTGGGTCAGAGAGGAGCTCACAGTGGATGCAGCCATGACGGGGTGGTCTGGAGAGTAAAAGAGAGAAGTCTACTAGAATGTGGGCTGCTGGAGCCAGGGTTCGGCATGGGACGTCTTTAGCAGGGACAGGGGATTGAGAATGCCCCTGGGGGAGGAAGAGTGGGGCACTGGGCAGAGAGAGGAATAGAAGTGTTGCTCTATCAGATATCAGTCATTGCTCAAGGGACAGAAATGGTGGAAGCCATGGGAAGATTGTCAAGGGGGGCTGCAGGGGCTGCAGCCTGCAACCAGCCATGGTGAACCTTGGACTGGTGACTGCAAGCCACCCAGGCGGTAGAAGGTCAAGTAGATGGCAAGTGGGGAACCTGCTGGCAAGGCCTGCACAGTCACCCTCTGAGCTTAGAGGACGTGGGGAAGAGCTTGCAGAAGGTGATTCGTTTGGAGATTGGCTGTTCAGTTGTGCATGGACGATGGTGCCTGGGGCTTGGCAAAGGAAGCTGCAGGGAGAGACGTGTGGGCATAAGGGTGATCCTGGCACAAGTGGGGAGAGGTCAGAGAGGGTGGTAGTGCCAGAGAGAGGTCAGGAGGAGGAAAGGGCTGCAGCCTCTGCGGTGACGGTTCAGGCGGAGGGGGTGGTGGACTCTGAGACATCTGTTTCTAACTTTTCATATCCTTTGATAGCGGCGCTGGGGCTGGAGAGGGGAGGGGCAGAGCCCCCATAGCCTCTAATGCTCTCTGAGAGTAGGGCAGTGGGTGGAGGGGGGTTGGTTTCACAGGATTCTGACCTGGCACAGCTGACCCCTCCTTGGACAAGCAGGAGGTCAAGACTGGAGTCTCTGGTGGAATGGAAGGAGTTCGAGGACAGAATGGATAAATAGGGAGGATCAGAGTTGTTAAAGGCCTTAAAAGTGAGAATAAGAAACTTCATTTTGATTCAGTGGAGGCTGGGGAGGCAATGAAGGAATTCAAAGAGACGGGTGAAGCTGTGCGTGACCAATGGGCAAGGAACTTGATTTTGCCAACTGCATTTTGTAAGGACTGGAGTAGAAAGGCCAGGGAAGAAGGAGTTGTATGCAGAGGAGAAATTATGCAGATCTTGACAAGGGTTTTATAGGTGTTGGCTGAGAGAAATGCTGGATTGTGAAAAAGTTAGCAGAAAGATTTGCAAGATTTGTAAGTGGCCTGCAGTGAGGGTGGAATCAGAGAGGACACCACGTTACAGGCCTGAGTTTCAAAGAGAATGGTGATGATGTCAGAAGTGATAGACACAGGGAGGGACAAGGGAGGGTATTGGAGGAAAAAGTAGGAGTTCAGTTTTAGCCATGTTAATTTTAAAGTTATGGCAACGTATCCAAGAGAAGTCAGAGAGAACTGGAGATTCGGTATTACATGACAGGTCAGGTGTGGAAAGACAGATTTGTGAGTCACCAATGTACATCGCTAGCTGAAATTACATGAATGGATGAAAATGCTGAGGTGGAAGAGGAGTGGACCAAAGACAAAGCCCAGTGAGACTGCAGAGAAGCAGCAGAGAAATCAAAAAAGATGAAGATGGAGTTAGGGTTGCCAACTCAGTCAGACCGGACACCATTTTAGGCAATGGCGTCCGGTCCGACTGAGTTGGCAACCCTAGATGGAGTAGAGGCCCTGGAGGTTTGCCCTGGAAGAGGTCATTAAAGATCCTCCTGAGAGCAGTTTCGAGAGAGTGGAGAGGGTGAAGACAAGTTGGAGAAATTTTCCAGAAAAAAATAAGATGTTTATTTTACTCTCACATTAGAATTTCAGAAACATCAGCTCTCACAGGGAACTACCAGGAATCGCAGTTTCATATTAAGTTGTGAAGCTTCTCTCTGAGCTTTATAAAACTACTAAGGAAGTTGAACATCTCAGTGCTCACACTGTCATCTACATTATGCTGTTTTCAGGGGGTGAGGTTTCCTGTTATTTTTACAACTCTTCAATTTCCTCTCCAGCTCAACTCACACACAGGCCTCTGTTTCTATTTTTATTTAGTTTTTTAAGCTTTTAATCAATATAACACTTTGATGACATTGTGGATTGTTCTATCCATGTAGCTGAGTTACTTCCAACCTAACTCCCCCATGTTCCCTGGTATCCCATCAATAACAATAGCTTTCCAATTTTTCCACATCCTTCTTGTAGTGTGGGGCCCAAAACTGGACACAGTACTCCAGATGAGGCCTCTCCAATGTCGAATAGAGGGGAACGATCACGTCCCTCGATCTGCTGGCAATGCCCCTACTTATACAGCCCAAAATGCCATAGGCCTTCTTGGCAACAAGGGCACACTGTTGACTCATATCCAGCTTCTCGTCCACTGTCACCCCTAGGTCCTTTTCTGCAGAACTGCTGCCGAGCCATTCGGTCCCTAGTCTGTAGCGGTGCATGGGATTCTTCCATCCTAAGTGCAGGACTCTGCACTTGTCCTTGTTGAACCTCATCAGATTTCTTTTGGCCCAATCCTCTAGTTTGTCTAGGTCCCTCTGTATCCTATCCCTACCCTCCAGTGTATCTACCTTTCCTCCCAGTTTAGTGTCATCTGCAAACTTGCTGAGGGTGCAATCCATGCCATCCTCCCGATCATTAATGAAGATATTAAACAAAACCAGCACCAGGACTGACCCTTGGGGCACTCCACTTGATACTGGCTGCCAACTAGACCTGAAGCCATTGATCACTACCCGTTGAGCCCGACGATCTAGCCAGCTTTCGATCCACCTTATAGTCCATTCATCCAGCCCAGACTTCTTTAACTTGCTGGCAAGCATACTGTGGGAGACCGTGTCAAAAGCTTTGCTAAAGTCAAGGCCTAGGTGAACTCCTGATGTCCCTTCCAACCCTGATATGCTGTGATTCAATGATACACTAATTATTAACAGTGTTACCATTGTCATCTAGTAATGGGCCTATGCCATTGCCAAGATCTGTGAGAGTGATGGGTCGTCCTTCAGGCTAGGTTGTAGATCCTTGATGATGCGTTGGAGAGGTTTTAGTTAGGGGCTGAAGGTGATGGCTAGTGGCGTTCTGTTATTTTCTTTGTTGGGCCTGTCCTATAGTAGGTAAATTCTGGGTATTCTTCTGGCTCTGTCAATCTGTTTCTTCACTTCAGCAGGTGGATATTGTAGTTGTAAGAACGCTTGACAGAGATCTTGTAGGTGTTTTTCTCTGTCTGAGGGGTTGGAGCAAGTGTGGTTGTACCGTAGAGCTTGGCTGTAGACAATGAATCATGTGGTGTGGTCTGGATGAAAGCTGGAGGCATGTAGGTAAGTATAGTGGTCAGTAGGTTTCTGGTATAGGATGATGTTTATGTGACCATCGCTTATTAGCACCGTAGTGTCCAGGAAATGGATCTCTTGTGTGAACTGGTCCAGGCTGAGGTTGATGGTGGGATGGAAATTGTTGAAATCATGGTGGAATTCCTCAAGGGCTTCTTTTCCATGGGTCCAGATGATGAAGATATCATCAATATACTATATATATATACTTACTTTGGGGGACAGGCCAGTCCTTGCTTACAGACAGCCCCCCAACCTGAAGCAAATACTCACCAGCAACCACACACCACACAACAAAAACACTAACTCAGGGACCTATCCTTGCAGCAAAGCCTGATGCCAACTTTGTCCACATATCTGTTCAGGGGACACCATCATATAATCACCTCAGCCACACTATCAGAGACTCGTTCACCTGCACATCTACCAATGTGATCTATGCCATCATGTGCCAGCAATGCCCCTCTGCTATGTACATTGGTCAAACTGGACAGTCTCTACGTGTAAGAATAAATGGACACAAATCAGACACCAAGAATTATAACATTCAAAAACCAGTCAGAGAACACTTCAATCTCTCTGGTCACTCGATTACAGACCTAAAAGTCGCAATATTACAGCAAAAAAACTTCAAAAACAGACTCCAACAAGAGACTGCTGAATTGGAATTAATTTGCAAACTTGACACAATTAACTTAGGCTTGAATAGAGACTGGGAGTGGATGGGTCATTACAGAAAGTAAAACTATTTCCCCATGTTTATTCCCCCCCCCCCCCCCCCCGCCCCGTTCCTCTCACATTCTTATCAACTGCTGGAAATGGCCCACCTTAATTATCACTGTTAGGGGGCTTATTCCTTCACCCACTTACTTCCCTGGTCCTTCTCCCATGAACAGAGAGCAACAATACCCGAAGTCCAAAGGTGGAAACAATTCGATGTTTATTGGGGTGAACTTCCAGCAAGCATGATTCCAGTTTCCTTCCTTGGTGTCCCCCTTCCCAGCTCTGACACCACAGAACCTTACCTGTGTCCCTGTTCCCATTCCTGCCCTTAGCTAAACATGATTCCAATTTCCTTACCCCCATTCCCTGTTCCCATTTTCCCCACACACACCCACACACCTCCTGATTGACTGCAGACTATATAGTAAAACTTGAGTTCTGCTTAGCTATATCTTAACCAATCATTTTCCTGAAATTTAACTAACCAATCCTAACATATTGTAACATGATTATGTAACCAATTATATCTCACCACCTGAATTAGTTTACACCCAGCAAAATTAATTATACAGCAGACAGGAACAGTCACAGAACCAGAAAGAGATGATACAGACAAACAAGAGCAAAGTGGGAACTATAATGACAAAACGATACAGAAGTGGGGATTTCTTATTGATGAGTGAGTTCTTGCCAGACAGGATGCTACCAAACTAAGTTTCCTTTTACATCTTCTAGGCATTTCCCTTTCTCTGGAGGTGATAGGCACTATCAGGACAGGATTGTATTCCTAACAGCCCAATAGCACCTTCTTTCAATGTGACTAGTTTGGGATGTGAGGAAGTGACCGGTCGCTTCCCAGCTTATGGCTGCCTCTGCTGCTTAGCCAAAGGCCTTAGCCTAAGCACAGGGCCTCAGACTGTCACGGTAAGAGAAGGCCCTTACACCGGCAGACAGTGATTTTGATTCTTTCTTTTATACCTCTAGAACTAGCCAAGTGATAAGAATATGCCTAAATTCTTAGAGTATAGGCCTTTACAGACAGGCCTGAATATCTATATCCTAACAATCACTACAAAAGATTTGTTTTTCTCTCCTGCTAGGAATAGCTCACCTTACCTGATCACTCTCCTTACAGTGTGTATGGTAACACACATTGTTACATGTTCCCTGTGTATATAAATCTTCCCACTGTATTTTCCACTACATGCTTGCGGTGAAGTGAGCTGTAGCTCACGAAAGCTCATGCTTAAATAAATTGGTTAGTCTCTAAGGTGCCACAAGTACTCCTTTTCTTTTTGCGGATATAGACTAACACGGCTGCTACTCTGATACCTTACAAGACACCTTTTGCATAAAACATATTCCAGTTACATTATATTCACATTCATAATCATATTTTCATAAAGCATATGGAGTGCAACATCACAAGGTCATATCCATACAGCAATGGCACTGTTCATATATTTGGTTTGTAGCAGCGATGTTACAGGCTGCTGGTTTCTGGTAACTGCCAAAACATTGGAAGGTTCTCAGTCCATAGTCCAAAATGATCCTTTTAGTTGTAAATCTACAGTCTGGAGTATGAGAATGGGAAAGAGGCAACATGGATATGTTTCAAAGGTCTTTTATATCCTCTCCCATATGCTTGGAATTTTACTGTCCCAATCAAAGCTCATAGCCTCTGTTTGTGGAAAATTACTGGCACAAAATGGTGTCTGGGATCACAGGAGCATATCACATGCCCTTACATGGCTGGCTAGCTCATAGAGCATAGGCACTGACTCCATGGAGCAGGAGCACCCATGGAAAAAATGTAGGGGTGCTCAGCACCCACCGAGATAATCAGCTGTGGCAGCCGCAAACCTCTCTTGCGCATGCAGGGCCCAATCACCTGTTTGGCGGGCAGACAGATTAGCTGTTTCCAGCTAATCAGCTGTAGGCTGCAGCCACCTATCAGCTGTTTGTCAGGGAGCCAGATGAGCTCTTTTGCAGAGTGTGGCTGAAGTTCCTAACCCAGCTCCCATGTCCCATTGCAGGGGAGTGGGAGTAGGGCGCCATTTAGAGAGGGCAAAGGGGGCCTCTCTCCTCCCTGAGTTTCCTACCACAGCAGAGTGCAAACCGGAAAATGAACTGCTGCGCTGTGCTGTCACCAGAGGAACCCAAAGCCCTTAGATGTGAGCTGAGCAAGAAATGTATTTGGCTGGTAGGGCTGCCCCTGAGGAGCTAGACCAGCCGCTCTTCCCTCCTCCTCGGCTCCTGGCTGTGGGAAGTGTAAATTCCCCATTGTGCGGGCGGCTGCTGCTCTGTGGCTGGCAGCAGGAGAGCTTTCTGTAATGTTCTGTCTCTTCTCCGCCCCCTTTGAACATAGAGGGAGTGTTTAATAAAGTTCCCAAAAGCCCCCTCAGGCTGAGATCCTATGTACCCATTAGAAACCCCTCTTCCAGACATTGCAGCCAGCAGGAGCGCTAACAGCCAAGGGACCAGAGGGGCACTGAAAGCACTGCATGTGGATAAATAGCTCGCTGTCACCTAGCTGATAGAATGAAACTGAGGAGAGAGCAGCTTCTGCCGAACCTTGGCAGAGAGAAGAGATCTGATTGTGCTGATCTCCTAAAGTGTCTCCCATAAAGCTGATAAGCTGTCAGTGTAATAAGAACATAAGAGCGACCATACTGGATCAGACCAAAGGTCCATCTAGCCCAGTATCCTGTCTTCTGACAGTGGCCAGTGCCAGGTGCCCCAGAGGGAATGAACAGAACAGGGAATCACCAAGTGATCCATCCCCTGTCGCTCAGTCCCAGTTTATGGCAAACAGAGGCTAGGGACACCATCCCTGTCCAGCCTGGCTAATAGCCATTGATGGACCTATCTTCCATGAACTTATCTAGTTCTTTTTTGAACCCTGTTAAATTCTTGGCCTTCACAACATCCTCTGGCAAGGAGTTCCATAGGTTTACAGTGCGCTGTGTGAAGGAATACTTCTTTCTGTTTGTTTTAAACCTGCTGCCTATTAATTTCATTTGGTGACCCCTGGTTCTTGTGTTATGAGAAGGACTAAATAACTCTTCCTTATTCACTTTCTCCACACCAGTCCTGATATTATAGACCTCAGTCATTTCCCTCTTAGTCGTCTCTTTTCCAAGCTGAAAAGTTCCAGTTTTAGTAATCTCTCCTCATATGGAAGCTTTTTCATAGCCCTGGTCATTTTTTTTGCCCTTTTCTGAACCTTTTCCAATTTCAATATATCTTTTTTGAGATGAGGTGACCACATGTGCATGCAGCATTCAAGCTGTGGGTGTACCATGAATTTATATAGAGGCAATGTGATATTTTCTATCTTATTATCTATCCCTTTCGTAATGATTCCAGCATTCTGTTTGCTTTTTTTCACTCCTGCTGTATACTGAGTTGATGTTTTCAGAGAACTATCCATAAGAACATAAGGCTTATCCACAATGACTCCAAGATCTCTTTCTTGAGAGGTAACAGCTAATTTAGACTCCTTTATTTTAGATGTATTGTTGGGATTACGTTTTCCAATGTCCATTACTTGCAGGGATTTCACTTTTGGTGCTGTACCTTTATCAACATTTAATTTCATGTGCCATTTTGTTGCCCAGTCACTCAGTTTTGAGAGATTCTTTTGTAGCTCTTTGCAGTAGACCTGGAACGTAAGTATCTTGACTAGTTTTGTATCATCTGCAAATTTTGCCATCTCCCTCTTTATCCCTTTCCCCAGATAATTTATGAACATTTTGAATAGGACTGGTATCAGTATAGACCCCTGGGGGACACCACTATTTACCTCTCTCCATTCTGAAAACTGACCATTTACATCTACCCTTTGTTTCCTGTCTTTGAACCAGTTACCAATCCATGAGAGAACCTTCCCTCTTATCCCATGACATCTTACTTTGCTTAAGATCCTTTGGTGAGGGACCTTGTCAAAGGTTTTCTGAAAATCTAAGTACACTATATCCACTGGATCCCCCTTGTCCACATGCTTGTTGACCTCCTCAAAGAGATCTAGTAGATTCATAAGGCATGATTTCCCTTTACAAAAATCGTGTTGACTCTTCCCCAAAAAATTATGTTCAGCTATGTGTCTGACAATATTGCTCTTTATTATTGTTTTAACCAGTTTCTCCAGTACTGAAGTCAGACTTACCAGCCTGTAGTTGCCGGGATCACCTCTGGAGCCCTTTTTAAATTTGGTATCACATTAGCTATCCTCCAGTCGTTTGGTACAGAAGCTGATTGAGAGGATAGGTTACAGACTATAGTTAGTAGTTCTGCAATTTCACATTTGAGTTCCTTCAGAACTCTTGGGTGAATGCCATCTGGTCCTGGAGACTTATTGCTGTTGAGTTTATCAATTTGTTCCAAAACCTCCACTAGTGACACCTCAATCTGGGACAGTTCCTGAGATCTGTCACCTAAAAAGAATGGCTCAGGTTTGGGAATCTCCCGCACATCCTCAGCTGCGAAGACTGAGGCAAAGAATTCATTTAGTTTCTCTGCAATGGCCTTATCGTCCTTGGGTGCTCCTTTAGCACCTCGATCATCTAGTGGCCCCACAGATTGTTTAGCAGACTTCCTGCTTCTGATGTGCTTACAATTGTTTTTGCTATTACTTATTGAGCCTTTGGGCTTGATGTTTTTCAAATTATTTTTTGGCTCTTCCTAATTATATTTTTACACTTCATATACCAGAGTTGATGCTCTTTTTTCTTTTCCTCACTAGGATTTAACTTCCTCTTTTTAAAAGATGCCTTTTTGTCTCTCACTGCTTCTTTTACTTTGTTGTTTAGCCACAGTGGCAATGTTTTGGTTCTCTTTCTATGTTTTTTAATTTGGGGTATTCATTTACGTTGAACCTCTATTATGGTGTCTTTAAAAAGTTTCCATGCAACTTGCAGGGATTTCACTTTTGGTGCTGTACCTTTTAATTTCTGTTCAACTAACTTCCTCTTTTTTGTGTAGTTCCCCTTTCTGAAATTAAATGCTATCATATTGGGCTGCTGTGGAGTTTTCCCCACCACAGGGATGTTAAATTTAAGTATATAATGGTCACTATTACCAAGCTGTCCAGCTCTATTCACCTCTTGGACCAGATCCTGTGCTCCACTTAGGACTAAATCAAGAATTGCCTCTCCTCTGGTGGGTTCCAGGACCAGCTGCTCCAAGAAGCGGTCATTTAAGATGTCAGGAAACTTTATCTCTGCATCCCTTCCTGGGGTGACATGTACCCAGTCAGTATGGGGTAGTTGAAATCCCCCGTTATTATTATTGAATGTTTTATTTCAATAGTCTCTCTAAACATTCTCTGAGCATTCACAGTCACTATCACCATCCTGGTCAGGTGGTCGGTAACATGTTCCTATTGCTGTATGCTTATTATAAGAGCATGGAATTACTATCCATAGAAATTCTGTGATATAGTTTGGTTCATTTACGATTTTTACTTCATTTGATTCTACTCTTCCTTTCATATATAGAAGACTAAATAATAATATGGGTGAACTAGAGTGCCTCATGTTAAATGAGGATATTGATATAATAGACATCACAGAAACTTGGTGGAATGAGAATAATTAATGGGACATGGTAATACAAGAGTACAAAATCTATCTCAAGGACAGAACAGGTCGTGCTGGTGGGGGAGCATCTCAGCTGGGTTCATACCTAGGGAAGAAGAAAAGGAGGACTTGTGGCACCTTAGAGACTAACCAATTTATTTGAGCATGAGCTTTCGTGAGCGACAGCTCACTTCATCGGATGTAGCTCACGAAAGCTTATGCTCAAATAAATTGGTTAGTCTCTAAGGCGCCACAAGTCCTTCTTTTCTTTTTGCGAATATAGACGAACACGGCTGTTACTCTGAAACCTACCTAGGGAAGCTAGCTCTTCCATTGTGCCACCATGGCTACGCTCTATTTTTAGCGCAGTAGCACTGTGCAAGCTCCCTCCTCAAACTGGGAATTCCTTCTTCAAACTGGGAATTACATGCTCCTTCCCCCATCCCCACTCCAAGTGCAGAGAAGCCCAGCGTATCAGAGCTGTGACCTTTGTGACTTGAAGAAAATAATATTTCACATAACCTCAGATAAAATTTCCTCTTACTGAACTAAAAACCGTTTTTTAAAACTTCCGCAGATGGTTAGTCCGCTCTCCACCTTGCTCTCTAAACGGGTGGTGCAGCATACCTGGCATGACATAACTCTTGCTAATGCTGATATGATATTGCTACTTGCACTTGGACACCATGGTGATAGGTGCCTTAAATAATAATTACTATAATTAATTCCATGGCCATCAGTCAAGGATCAGGGCCCCATTATTGGTCATTGTCAATTTACACAGTAAAAAGGCAGCTCCTGCCACAAGGAGCTTCAAATCTGTATTGTGACAAGATGCCACAGACAGATGAGACATGTGGAGCGGGAGGAGGGAGAGAATGAGGTAACAGTGAAGCTAGCACATAACCACACAGAGAGCAAGCAGGGCCATCCTTAGGCATATACCACATACTCAGCTGTGTAGGGCACCTGAAAATTTGGGGCACCCCTGGGTCTTAGTGTCCACCCCCCCAGTTTTCCTATCCCTGTTCTGACCCTTCCGGCAGGCTCCCCAGCTGGCTGCTGCAGCCTGGTGAGTCTTCCTCGGGAGGGGATCTAGTAGGTAAAAGTGAAAAAGCCTCCAGCCTGCCAGACCTATTAGCACAACATGGAACCTGTTAAAGAGCCATTCAAGGGGGATGAAACCATTCAACAGGCATTTGCCAACCCCCAGGTATATACTGCCCGTTTCTGAATTTACTGGCCAAAACAGTTGTGCATTGCTGTAATATTTACTTAGAACATGTCAGTCTACAGGACCTTAGTTTAAAATTTGCTTTAAAAATATTTCATTAGTGAGTTGGTGAAGATGATAAAATCACATCTCTAAAAAATCATTGCATAGATTTTTAGATGCACAATCATCTTTAGCCTTAAATGCTTGGATCTTCAGACATATCGTTTTTTAAATAAATTCTTCAAAAGACCACCCTTATCTACAATACACGTTTTAATTACTATAATAAAAAAAAAACTTGCTTCCAAAGTCTTCCTGTCCTTTCTGTCAATCCCTCCCTTCACACCCCGCCCATTGAAGAGAGCCCTTAAAGGGACAACACCCCTTTCCTTCCAGATAGCTGGACAAACGAGTTTCCCTTTCTTTACTTCTGACTATTTGATGAACTAGTTTTAAGAGAACCCTCCAGCAAAACCAGTACCTAGTCAGATATAAAATCCTTTGTTATGCCTAAAATCTTTGGAAACATATCTTTGAAAGTTGGTGAAATTTCATAAACACCTCTATTGTTACGGAGATCACACAAAGTAAATTAGTGTTCCCTTTTTCTAAAAACAGTGAACATTGTTATGAACACACTAAACCTCTGTGACTCATTAATTTAAAATAATGTCTTTGTTTCAGTGAGTTAAATATGTAGTAATCTGGAATGATTACTTTATGAAGGCTTAAGAGTACATTTAAAATATAAAGTCAGCTTAGAAATACTGATTAAGAAAATGTAAAACAGAGAAGAGCTGTATCATATATTCCATAATATTTAATGTTGTATTCAGCAGGACAAGTGACTCACCCTTACTACAAAGTTTTTGCAAATAAACCTCTGACAAACTTCAGGGCACATCAAAAAGCCTGTGACTGACATATTTTATTCCCAAGTTTAGTGCTTTTAATTAGGTACCGTCTGCATGTCCATTCTGCGTGAGGGAGAGGGTACGGGGGTCTCTGCAGGGAACTGTGACTCTCTGCCACCATGAGGTGGTCTGGGTATTTCAGTATCCTTTGCTGTCTCGCCCCCCAGCTGGGGTGCAAGCTTGGGCTGCCGTCGGGCATAGGGGCACCAGTTTAATAATACTGCGTAGGGCCCCATAAATCCTAAGGACAGTCTGAGAGCAAGGTACAGAGATGGACGAATGGAGATTCCAGTGGAAGGTCAGATGACAGGGCACATTGATTTGAGCCCTCACTGCTGGTGTCCTTTTGCTCATGGCGAATCTTCAATATGGGACAACTTATTACATTACATTGGAACAATTTCTCATCCTCTCCAGTGATCACTATGTGCTTGGGTGGAATTTTCAGGTATCACTTTATGGGGCGTTGAGGCTCTTAAGAAAGACGTGAAGACAATGCCACAGCACAAGACTGAATTCCAGATTGTTGCATCTGATTCCATTGAATCTAAGGCTTCTGCTCTCAGTCTGTCTGGATCCCTGAAGGCCAGTCTCCTGGGGGGGATGGTGGAAGTAGGTGGATCTGCAGCATTTTTAAATGATACAAAGAAATCAAAATATCATGCTCGAGTTACTCTCCACTACTCAGTGACAAACAGGTTTGAGCCGCTGACTATGAGCCATTTGGGGACCGAGAACATCTCTTATCCTGCTGTGTTTGACCAAGGCATGGCCACCCATGTGGTCACAGCTGTGCAGTTCGGGGCTCAGGCTTTCTTTGTGTTTGATCGGGAAGTTTCTTCATCAGAGAGTGTGCAAGAGATAGAGGGAAACATGAAACTGATGGTAGAAAAAATCCCAAAGTTTTCAGGAGGAGGAGAGGTGTCTGCAGAAAAGAAGAACAAGGAAGTAGAAAAAGCTGAAAATTTTAGTTGCAAATTTTATGGTGATTTTGCTCTGGAGAACAATCCGGTTACTTACCAAGATGCCATGGAAGTTTACTCCACTCTCCCTAAGCGGCTTGGAGTCGCTGGTGAAAACGCTGTGCCGGTGAGAGTCTGGCCGTACCCACTGAGCAGGCTGGATTCCAGAGCCGCTCAGCTAGTGGGCGAGATCAGCTCGGGGCTGATTTATGATGCTCAAAGTGCCCTGGAGCACCTGACTGAGTGCGACGTCCGGTGCAACAACATGGTGAAGGACAGAACGGCTACAGTCTTCCCCGAGATCCAAAGGAAAATCCAGCAATTCAGAGATCTGTGTAAACAGCCCAGACAGACCTTCCAAAAAGAGCTAGCTAGAACCCTGCCCTCTATCCGTGAAGATGGAGCAGAGGAGGGGGCCCTGGTGGAGATTTTAACTATAGCACCTAGAGACCCCCAACCAACCCCTCTGTGCAAGTCACACAGTCAGAGACGGGCTCTGCCCTGAAGAGCTGACAGTCTAAATAAACAAGACAGAGAAAGGTTGGTGGAAAGGAATCATTTTTATCCTCATTTTACAGACAGGGGACTGAGGTACAGACAAATCAAAAGAGTTCCACTTCCATTTGGGCACCAAACGACCTGAGCAGGTTTTCAAAAAGCTCACTACGTTGGATGTCGTGGCCTTTTGAACATTTAGCCACAAGCAACAGGAGCTGAGTGCTTTTGAAAATCTGGCCCCATTTGTGTGTGCTGAGCACTTGCAAATCTGGCCCTAGGGGTATGATGTACTCGGTCTCACGCCCAGGCTTACACGTCCACACTGCAGTGTTCAGAGCTTGTGACTCGGGTCTGCAGCTTGAGCTGCATCCACATGGCAAAATGTCAGGGCTTGGAGCCACATCGCAGGGGGTCTCAGGCTCTGACCCACCCCCCGAGCAGGATTAACTGAGTTAAGAAATTCTACACTGCACACCAAGGATATGTCTACACTGGCAAGTTTCTCCACACAAGTTATACCTGTTTGATTAATGCGCTGGAATTAAACCACTGTTAGCAGCTCTTGCAAGGGCACAGAGAGCCGTGCATTGTGGTCGCTATCCCACTGTGCAAGGGGCTGCAGGGTGCTTTGGGAAGGGTTTGCAATGCCTCGTGGGGCAGCGTCACATGATGCAGGTTTCCCAATCCCATCATTCCATGGGCATCCTACTACATTTCCAGCTGCTTTTCAACTGACTGGGGTGGTGGGGGAGTGTGGGACAAGGAGTGTGTATGGGAGGGAGACAGTGTGTTTTGCGGGACAGAGAGTGTGTCAGCATGCTGTCTTCTAAGTTCAGACAGCGGCAGAAAGCAACCAGTCCTGGGCAGGGGGAGGGGGAAATCCCGATATCAGCCACCGCCTACCTCCCTAGCTCTCTGCACAGCAATCTCTCTCTCTCTCTCTCTCTCTCTCTCTCACACACACATACACACACACACACACACACACAATCTTTCTCTCTCTCTCGCTCTCTCTCTCACACACACACACACACAATCTCTCTCTCTCACACACACACACACACACACACACACTCACACACACCCCTGCCTCTGTGTTCAATAACCTGAGCATTCCGCACTCATGGTTTGCCGTGTGTCCCGTAGCCGATCAGCACAGCACTCAACAGCTGTCAGAAACGGAGCTTCAAAAGGGGAGCGGCGCGTGCCTTCAGGGCTGCCAGCCGAGTTCAAAACAATGAGCAGAGCGTCCACTTGAGGGATCGGGGGACATTTCTGGAGGCCAGCTACTGTGCTCAAGGCAATGGATGTGTTTACACTGACAACAGCGCAGAAGCCACTGCGCTGGGAGCCTTATTCCTCTCCTCGGGGTGGTTTTGGCAGTGTGTACACCATGCAAGTTTCTGCGCAGAAAGCTGATATACTGCCCTGTAACTTGCCAGTGTAGACATACCCTGAGTCTGGGCTCTGACTCAGGTTTGAGCCCAAGCCACCCCTTCCATCCACATACAAATCAGTCTGACTTGGGTCAGCGAGCACTCAGGACCTGGATCCTAAGACTCTGCACAATGGGTCCCCAGGCCTGCTGTGACTTGGCTCCAGGCCCTGTCATTGTGCAGTGTGGCTGCAGCTCAAGCTGCGGACCTGCGTCAGAAGGTCTGTGTAGTGATGATGTGTGGAAGCACTAACATGGCTGTGAGACCCAGGTTTACAATGCAGCATGGACGCACAGATGTGGGCTTGCAAACACCACATCCACAAGCCCACAGATCTGGGCTTAGTGTACAGTGTAGTCATACCCTAGAAACTTTCCCGTAGCCCACATGGAGTCTGTGGAAGAGCAAAATCTTGAACCAGTTCTCCTGAGTCCCAGACCAGTGCCTGAAACACAAGGCCAACTTTTCTTTCTAGGGCTTGAGTGCCCCCTTTGAATATTTAATTACAATTTTGAATAGGTGGGGCATAGGAACAATTAATAAATTCAGCTGAATAAATATATAAGCAGAGCTGCTCTAGACCCTGAAACCAGTGCCCTCCTGAGCCCCTCGTTCACTTCCACATGCTCCCCCAGAGCTCCACCTCGGTATGGGCATGCCAGGCTTCTAGTTAACCCCTTCAGAGACAGAGTTAAGCCTCTTGTACTGCAAGGAACACAGGCTTAGCAAAAAGGAATGTCTTGTCCATAGACCCTTTCCTGTTAAAGCACCTGAGATGCCAGATCTTGGAAAGTAGCAAAAGTCCAGAGATGCAAGACCAGCACATCCTTCTTAGGTGTGGCAATGGCCTCTGCTCAAAGCAGAACTCCGCTCATATACAGGGCCTGTCCCTGTGCTCAGATTGAAGCTCTAGACCCGGCATATACGCTCATCCCCCTTGTAAGACCCAGAGTAGAGAGACCCCGGAGTTCCATTGAGGTGGGCAGTAGTTGAGTTACAGTCCATGGCCTCGGGCTGCTCTCAGCGATGGTCCCTCAGGTAGGTGTCAGACACTTTTCCCAGACAGGACACTGTCTGCACTGCAGCATAGCAGGCTTGCCCTTGGGCACATTCACACTGGTGTTCGGTACATATGTGGGCACACCTACCTGGGGAGCTTCTGAATCCTTTCAGTGGTATTCTGATTAGAGAGACCTCTAGGTACTGTATCCTGGCTGAGAAGGACTGCAGGGCTCAGGATGCAGGGATGGGCACCCTCTGGGACTGGACTGAGCTTCCTGGGGGTCAGCGGGTTGCGTGGGGGCAGGGAGCTGGAAGAGAGAGCTGCTGCTCCCCTTGGATCTGGGCTGAGGAGAAGATACGATGGAGCCCTGCTGGTGAGTTGCTGGGGTTAAAGACACATAGGGTTGCCAACTGTCTAATCACACAAATTCAATCACCCTTGCCCCACCCCATCTCACCCCTTCCCCGAGGCTGCACCCCTCCCCCACTCCTTCTCCAAGGTCCTGCCCCTGCTCACTACATCCCCCCTCCCTCTGTTGCTTGCTGGCCCCCACCCTCACTCACTTTCACGGGGCTGAGGCAGGGGGTTGGGGTGAAGGAGAGAGTGCAGGCTCTGGATTGGGGTCAAGGGGTCACCAGGCTGAGCCTGGAGCAGGGGATTGGGGTGCGGGAGGGAGTTCAGGGTGAGGGAACCAGCCAGGCAGTGCTTACCTCAGGTGGCTCCTGGTGGGCGGTGCAGCGGGGCTAAGGCAGGCTTCCTGCCTGCCCTGGCTCTGCACTGCTCACGGAGGAGACTGGCACATCCCTGCAGCCCATAGGGCAGGACCAGGTGGCTCCACATGCTGTCCCTGCCTGCAGGCACTGCCCCTACAGCTCCTATTGGCTGCAGTTCCCAGCCAATGGGAGCTACCTAGTCGGTGCTCAGGGCAGGGGCAGCGCACAGAGCCACATGATCGCCCCTGTGCCTAGAGGCCGCAGGGACGTGCTGGTCGCTTCCAGGAGCCACACGGAGCCAGGGCAAGCAGGAAGCCTGACTTAGCCCCGCTGCACCGCCGGACTTTCAGTGGCCTAAAGTCTCCTGGATTGGCTTCAGTAGCCTCTGGGAGATCGAGCCCGATTCCGGGAGACATCCAGCCAACCTGGGAGGGTTGGGAACATGAAAGACACGTGAGCAGGGTTAAGACTACGCTACAGCTGACAGCTTGTTCGTGCTGAGCCCTGGCTCATGGACGCCTTCTCCGGAGATAAGCACTGAGGGTGGAAGCTGGAGACTATCAGCTGTGCAGCAGATCTGCATGTGACTGCAGACAACTGAGGAAAGAGTGTGTTATCCTGGGGCTATTGCCCTCTGATATAACAACGGTTACTGCCAGCTGGTGTTGTGCAACCTAAATAGGTCAACATACAAAATTACCCCACTCCTTGTTTCACCTGGACTCCCACTGACAGCCTTACAAAGTGCTGGCCTGAACTCCTGCTCATTCAGTACGCCAATGCAAGAGAGGGCCCAGAACTACAGGGTTAAGGGCGAGCGCGCACTCTGGGATGGGTGGAGCTGTGTAGATTGCCAAGAGTGTTGGTTAGGGTCAGTGATGAGCTGCCAAAATCTTAACAACTGGTTCCCTATAGAAAGTTCTGATGTAAGGGCTGTGCCCCAGTATGTATTTTTTGTACCCACAGGGTTACCATACGTCCATATTTTCTAGGAAGGAATTTTTTAAATTTAAAAATTCCTCCCGGACGGCGATTTAAGAACCAAAAAACCTGACCTGTCCGGGAAAATACGGATGTATGTTCACCCTGCCTAAAGTTCTTTTTTAAAAAGATGGGTGGCTGCAGGCAGGGCAGGGGCCGGCTGCGGGCAGGGTGGTGGGGGCTCGCAGGGAGAGCAGCAGGACGCAGCCCCGGCCCAGCAGAGCAGCCGGGGATGCCCCAGGCAGCAGCGGGAGCCCCAGGGCCAGGGGAGCAGCAGCACCAGGGCTCGTGCCCAGGGCCGGGGGGCAGCCCACGTGGCTCCCGCAGCGCAGCGCCCCCGGCGGCCGGAGGAGGAATTACATCACTTCCCAGCCGGAGCCCAGCAAAGCCTCAGCGCTCCCTGCAGGGAAGCAGGTTAACAGCCGGTTCTAAAATGGCTTCAAAATTTAACAACCAGTTCATGCGAACCAGCTCCAGCTCACCCCTGGTTAGGGCTCTATTGCGACTTGCCGTTGGAAGCTGCAGTCGTTAGCTGAGCTCTTGCAGCGCCACCTACTGATCTGGTAGGGATATAACCACTTAATCCATGTGACTCTGGTGCATCTTCTGTTGTGTGCTGTTAGGGTACATTTTAAATAAACGTGCGTTGGTTTTATTTTGCCTGACTAAGATCCATTATTGATATTTTTGGTCCTGGAGGCAACCGAAGTACAGTCACAGATGTATTCCGTGCCTGTCCAGGTGGAGGCACCACCAACTGTAAATATTCCTAACAGTAAAAGCACTACTGCAGGGGGGTTACTTGAGGATTCCCTCCGAATTTCCCATCTCAGCTGGGACCCCCAGGATCTCCATTGTCCTTAATGACGTCAGGTGCCCAGGCAACAGGTGAGAGTTGCCTGCTCTCAAGTAACCCAGGAAGGAAAGGGGGAGGTTACAAATAATACAGAATAAAATTCATAAGTTGATACCGACGGATCCCACTGTCACAATAGCACCTACACGCCTCCCGCACATGGCACCAAAATGAAGGGTGCATCCCCGTAGATTGTGCAGCTCTGTGACTCTCCCCCTCCTTTCTGAGGCTTGTCTACACGAGAGCTTACTTTGGTATAACTTACATCTCTCAGGGGTGGGAATAATCCACCTCCCCAAGCCACATAATTCACGTCAATTTAAGCACCGGTGTGGACAGCGCTATGTCGGTGGGAGAGCGTCTCCCATTGACATGGTTACCACCCCTCACGGAGATGGATTATGCGGCTGGGAGAGCTGCTCCCCTCGTCTTAGAGCCTCTTCCCCAGACGCATTACAGCAGGGCAGCTGCCATGGTGCAGCCATGTCGATGTAGCGCTTCTAGTGCAGACTAGCCCTGACATGCTTTGGGCAGCAGTGACATCATTAGCAATGTTGACATTGAAATTACTGTCATTGGGCATCTCATTTAAGCCCATATGGAGATGACTGGGGCACTTCAGACCTTTCTGGGCTATTGTTTCAGGCTGTCTGCATAGAATCGTAGAAGGTCAGGGTTGGAAGGGACCTCAGGAGGTCATCTAGTCCAGCCCCCTGCTCAAAGCAGGACCAGGTAAACCTCACTGGAGTGGTTACACTTGGGTCACATTTTATTCTTCACACCCATGAGGGCTAGAGACTTAATCTGAAATGAAAGCTGAGATTCTGGAGAACAAGATGGCAGCTAAAAAGAAAAAAAATCTGGTCAACAACCCAATATGACCTGGCCCAATTCATGCTCTAGACATGCTTAAACTGTGGAAAGATTTCCTAGCCTCTCTGTTACTCACTCTGTGTTTGGAATTTTGCAGGCATCACACTATTGGACAGTGCGGCTCTTAGGAAGGACGTGGATATGCAAAAACAATACAAGACTGAATTTCAGGTTATTGCATCTGACACCATTGCAGAGAAGGCCTCTGCACTCCATGCTGGTGAATCGCTGAAGGCCAGTTTCCTGTGTGGTTTAGTTGAAATGAATGGATCTGCTGTATATTTAAGTGACACCAGGAAATCCAGACATCAGGCGCGAGTTACTCTCCAATACAAAATGACAGTGAGGTCTGAGCATCTGACAATGAGCCATTTAGGACAGCAGGTTACTTATCCTGCTGTATTCGACCAAGGCAAAGCCACCCATGTGGTCACAGCTGTGCTGTATGGGGCTCAGGCTTTCTTTGTGTTTGATCAGGAAGTTTCTTCTTCTGAAAGTGTAGAAGAGATCCAGGGAAAGATGAAACTTACGATAGAAAAAACAGCAAAGATTTCAGAAGAAGATGGAGAGTCCAAAATGGAGGATAAGGAAATAGAAAATACTGACAAAATCACTTGTACGTTCTATGGTGACTTTGGTCTTGAGAACAATCCAGTTACTTATGAAGATGCTGTAAAAGTTTATTCCACTCTCCCCAAGCTGCTGGGAGACAATGGGGAGAAGGCCGTTCCAGTGACAGTCTGGCTGTATCCACTCATCAAGCAAGATTCCAGAAGCACTCAGCTGATACGTGAGATCGGCGTCAGGCTGATTTCTGATGTTGAAGCTGTCATGGAGCACCTCACAGAACTAGACGTGCGGTGCAATGACATGATGAAGGACAGAACTGCCACAACTTTCCCTGAAATCAAGAGGAAAGTCCAGCAATTCCAAGCTCTGTGTAATCAGTACAGACAGGCTTTCCAGCGACAGCTATCAGAACTCTTACCCTGTATCCGTGGAGGAGGAGCAGAGGAAGGGGCCCTGGTGGACATTTTAAGCAGCAAAGAACAATCACCATTCAATACTCGGCAACTCAGTGAATATCTGGATAAAAAGATGCGAGAGATGAATTTTGTGAAAACATACCTCACTTTTCTAAATGACATGGATATTATCTCTTCCAAAACTGAACTAAATCAGGTATTATTTAGCCCTATGCATAAGTATGTTGTCTCCTTTACATTTACTTCATTAGATGAAGAGGAGCCATATTTATCAGTTTTAAATGTCTGGCTTCAATCCCAAAATGTGGAGAAAACTCATGATCCAGAATCAGCCAGTTCTCCGTATGAGAAATCAAACTCCAAACAGTGGTTTGTGGACGAAGAGATAAGAAGAAAAGCATGCATATTTGCAAAGTCCTTCTTAGAATTTACCAACATCAATAAATCTCAAGAAAAGACCCGGTTCATTGTGGCCTCTGTTCCAGATGAGGACCATCCAGGAGCTTCCATTTACCTGTATGAGGATGGAGAGCTGGTCAGCACCAATTTCGAGCCTCCATCAAAACCTCTTCCTCCTCTGATTGAGGGAATCAAACATGACCGTGTGCAGCTCACATTTAAGCCATCAGACTCTGGAAGGGCTGCGATATCTGGCTACAGGGTGGAGTACAGAATTGTAGGGCACGAGAACAGGATGGCTGTGGATGTAAATAACAAACAAGAGACATTCGCAGTAACAGGGCTCCGTCCAAACACCGAGTACCAGTTCCGATACGCTGCAGTGAGCAAACCAGGGCTCAGCGAACGCAGCGACGTGAGTGATCCTGTGAAGACCCTTCCTACCTGCCCTCCTGGGAAGCCTGGAAAAAATACTGTAGATTCATCAGCCATTACACTCACCTGGGAGTGTCCAACTGTGGTTGGAGAAGGAGTCAGTATAAGGGAGTATAAGGTGGAATATAAAGAGAAGACAGAAGATACGAGTCAGGAGGAGAAAGGCAAATGGCTGGAACGAAGGAAAGGAGAGAGAACTGGATCTTGTAACATTGATGGACTGAGGCCTGAGACTCCCTACAGATTCCGGGTGTCAGCTGTGTGTGCGGACGGGGCTGTGAGTGCCCCAAGTGAGGAGAGTTTGATCTCAACGCTAAAGAAAGGTAAACATTTAAGTAAATCTGCGTATTATTCCCTCAACTACAGCCCTCTCGTGCCTGGAGCTACTGGATCAGGTAAGGGATTCCTTATGAAGGGCATGAATCTAAATTATCCTGGGTGTATAATGCAGGCTCAGCTTCCATTCAAATAATGACTACAATTAGAAATAAAATCCTAGCTTCTAGTTAAATACCCGAGCTGGTTCCTATGTGTGGACTGGGTGGCTGAGGTGATTGATGCCCCAGACTCCGGGCACAGAGTGGATCAACACAAGAACGGCCATATTGGGTCAGACCAATGGTCCATCTAGCCCAGTATCCTGTCTTCCATCAGTGGCCAATGCCAAGTGCTCAAGAGGGAATGAACAAAACAGGCAGTTATCAAGTGATCCATCCTGTCATCCACCCCCAGCTTCTGGCAAACAGAGGCTAGGGACACCCAGAGCATGGGGTTACATCCCTGCCCATCCTGGCTAATAGCCATTGATGGACTGATCCTCCATGAACTTGGTGAATTGTTTTTTGAACCCAGTCATAATTTTGGCCTGCACAACATCCCCAGCAAGGAGTTCCACAGATTGTGTATTGTGTGGAGAAACACGTCCTTTTGTTTGTTTTAAACCTGCTGCCTGTTAATGTCATTGGGTGACCCCTGGTTCTTGTGTTATGAGAAGGAGTAGATAACACTTCCTTATTTACTTTCTCCACACCAGTCATGATTCTATAGACCTCTATCATATCCCCCCTTAGTCGTCTCTTTTCCAACCTGAATAGTCCCGTCTTTTTAATCTCTCCTTATGTGGAAGCTGTTCCATACACTAATTATTTTTCTTGTCCTTCTCTGCACCTTTTCCAATTCTTTATATATCTTGTCAAGACGGAGTGACCAGAACTGCACACAGTATTCAAGCTGTGAGCACACCATGGATTTATATAATGGCATTAGGATCTTTACTGTCTTATTATCTATCCCTTTCTTAATTGTTACTAACAGTCTATTAGCGATTTACTGCCGCAGCACATTGAGTGGATGTTTTCAGAGAACTATCCACAATGACTCCAAGATCTCTTCCTTGAGTGGTAACAGCTAATTTAGACCCCCATCGTTTATAGTTAGAGTTGGGATTATGTTTTCCAATGTGCAGTACTTTGCATTTATCAACATTGAACTGCCATTTTGTTGCCCAGTCACCCAGTTCTGTGAGATCCCTTTGTAGCTCTTCGCAGTCTGCTTCGGACTTAACTATCTTGAGTAGTTTTGTATCATCTGCAAATTTTGCCACCTCACTGTTTTCCAGATCATTTATGAATATGTTGAATAGCCCTGGTCCCAGTACAGATCCTTAGGGAAACCACTGTTTACCTCTCTCCATTCTGAAAACTGACCTTTTATTCCTACCCTTTGTTCCCTATCTCTTAACCAGTTACTAATCTATGAGAGAACCTTCCCTCTTATCCCAGGACAGCTTACTTTTCTTAAGAGCCTTTGGTGAGGAACTTTGTCAAAGGCTTTCTGAAAGTCCAAGTACACTATATAGCTGCTGGATCAGCCCTGTCCACACAGCTGACCCCCTCCAAAAATTCTAATAGATTGGTGAGGCTTGATAGCCCTTTACATAAGTCATGTTGACATTTTTCCCAATAAATTGTGTTCATCTATGTATCTGATCATTCTCTTCTCTACTAAAGTTTCAACTAGGGCTGTCAATTAATTGCAGTTAACTCAGTGATCAACTCAAAACAAATGAATCAGGATTTAAAAAATTAGTTGCGAATAATCACAGTTTCGATTGCACTGTTAGTACTAATTGGTGTTACATTTTCTTGAATATTCCATTCTTTCGCAACAACCAAGAAACGCTCTACACATGTTTTAGCATAATGTCTCTCTTCCGTATGCGTTACTATTAAAGCAAACAACTGCAGTGGCCATGCAGCATCAGTCAGGTGTGCCGTGACTCCTAGATAGCTGTGATTGCTCAAGGGTGTCCAATGATCACCAGTCAAAACAACAGCTAGTGCATTTTCAAAAGCTCCAACTTTGTAGTCTTCCCTCCGCAGGACTCTCTCCAATTTGTCCACATCCTTTCTGTAGTGGGGGGACCAGAACTGGACGCAATACTCCAGCTGTGGCCTCACCAGTGGCGAATACAGGGAATAATCACTTCCCTCGATCTGCTGGCAATGCTCCTACTAATAGAGCCCAATATGTCGTTGGCCTTTTTGGCAATGAGGGCACACTGCTGACTCCTATCCAGCTTTGCGTCCACTGTAACCCCCAGGTCCTATTCTGCAGAATGGCTGCTTAGCCAGTCAGTCCCCAACCTGTAGCGGTGCATGGGATTCTTTCATCCTAAGTGCAGGACTCTGCACTTGTCCTTGTTGAACCTCATCAGATTTCTTTTGGCCCAATCCTCCAATTTGTCTAGGTCACTGTGGACCCTATCCATACCCTTCAGCGTATCTACCTCTCCTCCCAGCTTAGTGTCATCTGCGAACTTGCTGAGGGTGCAATTCATCCCATCATCCAGATCATTAATGAAGATGTTGAACAAAACCAGCCCCAGGACCGACCCTTGGGGCACTCCACTTGATACCGGCTGCCAACTAGACATCGAGCCATTGATCACTGCCCGTTGGGCCCGATGATCTAGCCAGCTTTCTATCCACTGTGACAGACCCGGACCAGTGGGGTGCAGGAGTCTGGTAGAAGGCAAATATACTGGCTACTGGATGAACAGTTTTCTCTTCCCTGAGTGACCAGAGCAGGGGCTGCACTAGAGCAATCAAGAACCTGCTAGAACCAATTAAGACAGGCAAGCTAA
Source organism: Chelonia mydas (assembly GCF_015237465.2). Lineage (NCBI taxonomy): Eukaryota > Metazoa > Chordata > Testudines > Cheloniidae > Chelonia > Chelonia mydas. Next base: position 260,405,551 of record NC_057850.1, read on the forward strand.
TTAAGACACCTGGAGCCAATTAAGAACATCTAGAATCAATTATGGCAGGCAGACTAATCAGGACACCTGGTTTAAAAAGTACCTCCCAGCAGTTAGGGGAGGGTGTGCAAGGAGCAGGGAGTGAGAAGGCGTGCTGCTGGAGGGCTGAGGAGTACAAGCGTGATCAGGCTTCAGGAGGAAGGTCCTGTGGTGAGGATAAAGAAGGTGTTGGGAGGAGGCCATGGGGAAGTAGCCCAGGGAGTTGTAGCTGTCACGCAGCTGTTACAAGAGACACTGGAGACAGTTGCAATCCACAGGGCCCTGGGCTGGAACCCGGCCGGAGTAGAGGGCGGGCCCGGGTTCCCCCCATCCCCCTCAACTCCCTATCTGAGACAAGAGGAGCTGACCTGGACTGTGGGTGCCACCAGAGGGGAAGGTCCTTGGCCTGTCCCCCGACCCACTACTGTGTGGCCCGGTGCATCAGTCTGGGAGCTGACCCTGTCTGTGAAAACCGAGGCAAAAAAAGCATTGAGTACTTCAGCTTTTTCCACATCATATGTCACTATGTTGCCTCCCCCATTCAGTAAGGGTCCCACACTTTCCCTGACCTTCTTGTTGTTGCTAACATACCTGTAGAAACCTTTCATAGAATATCAGACTATCCCAGCCAGGGCTTTGTCAAGCCTGACTTTAAAAACCTCTAAGGAAGGAGATTCCACCACCTCCCTAGGTAACGCATTCCAGTGCTTCACCACCCTGCGAGTGAAAAAGTTTTTCCTAATATCCAACCTAAACCTCCCCCACTGCAACTTGAGACCATTGCTCCTTGTTCTGTCATCTGGTACCACTGAGGTAACTTCTTGTTACCCTTCACATCCCTTGCTAGCTGCAACTCCAGTTGTGTTTTGGCCTTCCTAACTACACCCCTGCATGCTTGAGCAATATTTTTATACTCCTCCCTAGTCATCTGTCCAAGTTTCCACTTCTTGTAAGCTTCCTTTTTGAGTTTAAACTCACGGAAGATTTCACTGTTAAGCCAAGCTGGTTGCCTGCCATATTTGGTATTCTTTCTGCACATCGGGATGGTTTGTTCCTGCACCCTCAATAAGGCTTCTTTAAAATACAGCCAGATCTCCTGGACTCCTTTCCCCCTCATATTAGCCTCCCAGGGGATCCTGCCCATCAGTTCCCTAAGGAGTCAAAGTCTGCTTTTCTGAAGTCCAGGGTCCATATTTTGCTACTTTCTTTTCTTCCTTTTGTCAGGATCCTGAACTCAACCATCTCATGGTCACTGCTGCCTAGGTCGCCACCCACTTCTACTTCCCCTACCAATTTTTCCTTGTTTGTAAGCAGCAGGTCAAGAGGAGCACAGCCCGTAGTTGGTTCCTCCAGCACTTGTACCAGGAAATTGTCCCCAACACTCTCCAAAAACTTCCTTCATTGTCTGTGCACCGCTGTATTGCTCTCCCAGGAGATATCAGGGTGATTGAAGTCCCCTATTAGAATCAGGGCCTGTGATCTGGAAACGTCTGTTAGTTGTCCGAAGAAAGCCTTGTCTACCTCCTCCTCCTGGGCTGGTGGTCTGTAGCAGACACCCACCACAACATCACCCTTGTTGCTCTCGCCTCTAAACTTAACCCAAAGACTCCTCAACAGGCTTTTCTCCAGTTTCTTACTGGAGCTCTGAGCAGTCATACTGCTCTCTTACATACAGTGCAACTCCACCACCTTTCTTCCCATAACTGTCCTTCCTGAACAGTTTATACCCATCCATGACAGTGCTCCAGTCATGTGAACTGTCCCACCAAGTTTCTGTTATTCCAATCACATCATAGTTCCTTGATTGTGCCAGGACATCGAATTCTTCCTGCTTGTTTCCCAGGCTTGATGTGCTGGTCAACGACTGTGTGCTTGTTTAGGGTGCGGTAGTCAAAACACATCTGGATTTGCCCACTCATCTAACAGATTACTGCCATGGGGGCGGCATGTGGGCTGCAGGATTCTGCAATGATGACATTACAATCAACTCCTGAAGATGCTGCTGCACATCCTCCATCTCTGGGAGTGCAGTCTTCCTAGATCTCTCCCTGAAGGGTTGTGAGTTTTGTAGTCTGATGTTGTGTTCCACTCCTTTTGCACATCCCACTCATGCAGTGAGAACACCTGGGATCTTTCGCAAAGTTTCTTCCTCAGGTGACCCTTCCACTCCTCAGACAATGGTGAAGTCAAACTTTGTGGGATCTATTGGTGGAGCCTCAGCCTCACACTAGGGTCGCACGATGGTTTTGGGCTCAAAGAGCTCTGCAATCTTCTGCCGGGGTGCCGGAACGGGGCGGGAAGCAAGGGGCCATGGCCCTATTACTTTTAAAGGCAGGGCCTCGAAGAAAGAGGCAGAGTGAAGTTGAGGCATCAGGGGAAGAGGCGGCGGGGGAGTGGGCGCCGGTGGCTTCCCCACTTCTAGGGAGCTTCCGGTGCTCCTGTCTTGTGCCCTTGTTTCACAATGACATCACGGCTTGTTTCATTCGCAGTAAGTATTGTCATCAGATGTCACCGATGTGGTGCTCTGCTCTATCAAATGTTGATAACAGTCGGCTGCGTGCATGTGTTTCCTCTGTGTGCTGCCCTGGCTCTGCGCAGATCGCTGGCACAGCAGACCCCGAGAGAACCCCCAATGACCACAAAATCAGATAAAGTACAAAGGCACCCGGCCAGGTTTATGGCCAAATGAAACACAGTCTCTAGCTCCCTGGATCTGATGTCTACAGTTCTGCTAGTACATGAGTGCCCCCGACAAAGGGACGCAGCTCAGTCAGTGGCAGGACTTTCCACCCCCCCTAGGCTGGACAAAGACACTTCCTCTGAGATACATTTTTATACACAGACACAAACAAGTTACGAATCGCTCCCGACGTACCAGGGTGCCACCCTTTGACATATCCAGGGGCCGCCTGTTACCTTGCACATGTTGATTCAATGAAAACATCCCTATCCATCATGCTGTCATCTTTTTCTTTCTTTCTTTCTTTCTTTCTTTCTTTCTTTCTTTCTTTCTTTCTTTCTTTCTTTCTTTCTTTCCACCTCATCACTGAAAAAAATAAAACAAAGGGGCTGATTTGCAGAGGTGCTGAGCACCCAAATTTCCAGCTGAAGTCGGGGAGCTGGGCGTGCTCCACTTCTCTGAAAGTCACGTCCAAATTAAACTCCTTGGGCATCGTCCACAAAACAGGGAGCCCATTCTCTAGCCTGCCCCGAGTTCTTTCTGCTGCTCCCACCTTCCGGGACTGGCTCCTGGTGACTGCTGCTCCTCTCTGCGTGTAGTAGAGGCTGGACAGGGAGCTAATGAGACCTGGTGGAGCAGTGATTCCAAAACAGAACATAAGGATCCAGACCAGCATCCCTCCCAGAAACAACACCTGATCACTGCACTGGCCCCCTCCAGCCCAAAGCCTACTGTGTGCTTAGAACTCACTCAAATCTGAACTGAGGCCTCCAAAGGTGACAGGCTGTCAGTGCTAACCACCCACTTTGCTACTCCACTCCAAAATGCAAAATGTTTCCATGCCAGTTAACTAAGGCCTTACAACAGTTATAATTACAGAAAGGGAAATCCCCCAAACTCACGCATTGTTATGTTATTATCTTTACAATAACATTGTCAAACTTACTTCTTCCAGGCCCAAGAACTGCCAGCCCGTGCACTGAGAAATCTGAACTACGGATTGTTCTTGTTGGTAAAACTGGAGCTGGGAAAAGTTCAACAGGAAACTCCATCCTTGGCAAGCGTGTGTTTGAGTCTAAAATCGCAGCACAATCAGTAACAGCGACATGTAAGAAGGAGAGCAGGGCTTGGAACGGCAGGGACATTGCAGTCATTGATACTCCTGGTCTTTTTGACACAAAAATTCCTTTAAAAGAAACTATGAAAGAAATAGGGCGTTGTGTGGTAGTCTCCGCCCCAGGACCCCATGCTATAGTTCTGGTGATGCAGCTGGGTCGTTTCACTGAAGAAGAGAAAAATACAATTAAAAGAATACAAGACATTTTTTGGGAAAAAGCTGTGCAGTACATGATCTTCTTGTTCACCAGAAAAGATGACTTTAGATGAATATTTAAAATCTTTGGATGACAAAGATCTTCAGAAGTTGATGGAAAAGTGCGGGAATCGATGCTGCGCTTTTAACAACAAAGCAGGAGGACAGGAGCGGGAAGCCCAGGTTTCAGAGGTGATTGCAATGATTGATAAGATGGTGCAACAGAATGGAGGCTCACATTATACTAATGACATGTATGAATATGCTCAGAAGAAACTTCAAGAAAAAATCAAGATGCTCCGAGAACCCTATAAGGAAGCGATGGAAAGAAAAAAAAGAGAAGTGGAATCTCAGTATGAGGATGAATGTAGAAAAATAGATGAGGAATTAAAGAAAGGAAGCTCACATGATAAAATCACTTTGAAAAAAAAGCAGGCGGCCATGAGACAAAAACGGGAAAAAGATTTAGAGGAAATAGAAACCCACTACCAGGCACAGCTACGTGAACTCCGGGAAAGAGCTGTTGAGGATGTTACTATAACAGACCCTGTTTTAAATCCATTCACATCTGTGTTTTCAAATATGAAACGCTGGTTTCAATAATGATTGACTTACCATACTTTCTCCTTCTCTTGCCACTTTGCCAGTTTTTCAATAGTGATGAATGGAGTTTCAGTGCTTTGTGACACTTTCACCTCCTAATTTTTTCTGCACAGAAATTTGTATCAGCTTCTTAGTCAACCTTGTACTGTCATGCCCTACAGCTAATGCATACAAAGCATGAGTAAATGAAGCTCTGAGCATTTGCTTTTTATGAACATTGTGTGTTGGTTTCATTAAAGATTCTGGCTACAGCGATTAGATCTCTTCTGACTAAGAGTTGGAATAAGCTGGGGTTGATGTATGATATTAATTGTGATATTGCTGTCAATATGGTGGTAAATGTACACCTTACTTCTGTTCAGGAATCATTTACAGACATCAGAATCTGTTCATAAAAATAACCATTCATAAGTATTCACTGATCAGTTTGAATGAACGGTTCTCAGCTCATTGGGGGTTCCCAAGCAGTTCATTCTGACTAGTCAGTGTCTGTAATGTGTGACTGGCCACCCAAGTCACATGGCATTGTTTCTGCGTCTGGGTGGAAATTCTGTAAACAATAGAATAACAAACAACGTGTGATGTAGATTTTCAGACCACTAATCTGAAAATTCATGAAACCTTCAAAGCTTGCAAATATTTTTTTCACATTCAACTCAGCACTTCTATTCACTAAAGTATTTGTGATTAAATTTTTTAAAATATTCAACCAGTTCTACCTGCAGTGTAACTCCCACAGTCCTACCTATGGATATGGCTGCGTGTCTGTCCTGGAGATCACGGAAGTTACGGATTCTGTGACTTTCCGTGACCTCTGTGACTTCTGCAGCAGCCGGTTGGGCTGGCTCCGGCGTTGCCCGAGCAGATTGGGCAGCCCCTGGGCAAGCTGCACCGGCCGCTGTTGGGGCAGTTTGGGTGTGGGAGGGGTCTCAGGGCTGGGGCAGGGGGTTGGGGTGCAGGGTGGCGCTTACCTCGGGGCGGGCTCCCTGGAAGCAGCTGGCATATCCCTGCAGCCCCTATGGGGAGGGAAGGCCAGGGGGGCTCCTCCACGTGCTGGCCCCACCACAAACTCCACCCCTACAGCTCCCATTGGCTGCAGTTCCCGGACAATGGGAGCTGCAGAGCTGGAGCTCATGGCAGGGACAGCGCATGGCGGAGCCCCCCAGGCCTTTCCTCCCCTTAGGAGTGGCAGGGACATGCCGGCTGCTTCTGGGGAGCTGCGCAGAGCCTGGTAGGCAGCCTGCCCGCCCTGCCCACCCTCCCCTCTCAGCAGCAGCAGGGGTCCCAGGCCACCCGCCGCCACCCGCACCCCCCCGTCACCAGTGGGTGTCCTGGGCTGCGTGTGACCACCCGCCCTCCCCACCCCGAACGAGCAGAGGTCCTGGGCTGCATGCCGCCACCCACCCTCAGCACCTGCGGGCCCCTCCCAGCACCTGCAGCCCCCTTGGTCCAAGTTTTAGTTAGGGGTAAATAGTGCAAGTCATACAGGTCATGGGCTGTGAATTTTTGTTTACTGCCCATGACCTGTCCATGATTGTTACTAAAAAGACTCATGACTAAAACGTAGCCTTACCTATGGATATAGCTTACCAGTAATTAGGTAATGTAGTTCTCCTATATTTTCCTGTTTAGCCTCTGATTTGTTGTGAAATGTCATGTGATAATTTCCATGACTTATGAATGATGCTATGAAAATAAATTTTATTATTTATATTTAACCATACGGCAGCACTTGGGGTTTTAGATCTTGATGACTCAACATAGTTTTAAGCTGAATTTTAGGACACATATCAACCGAGATATTGTTTATGTAGCCAATTAGTTCATTTTACCATCCATTTATCCTTGTGCTATGTGATGTTATGGTCAATTTATATGCTATTTCGTATATAATCAATGTATTGACTTATGAGGAGAGGCTGAGGGAGCTGGGATTGTTTAGTCTGCAGAAGAGAAGAATGAGGGGGGATTTGATAGCTGCTTTCAACTACCTGAAAGGGGGTTCCAAAGAGGATGGCTCTAGACTGTTCTCAATGGTAGCAGATGACAGAACGAGGAGTAATGGTCTCAAGTTGCAATGGGGGAGGTTTAGATTGGATATTAGGAAAAACTTTTTCACTAAGAGGGTGGTGAAACACTGGAATGCGTTACCTAGGGAGGTGGTAGAATCTCCTTCCTTAGAGGTTTTTAAGGTCAGGCTTGACAAAGCCCTGGCTGGGATGATTTAACTGGGAATTGGTCCTGCTTCGAGCAGGGGGTTGGACTAGATGACCTTCTGGGGTCCCTTCCAACCCTGATATTCTATGATTCTATGATTCTATTCTAAATAGATTTAAGTTATAGGATTATAGAAGTATACGACTGATAAGTTTTTAGGAGCGATGAGTATATATTAGGTATATAAGTAAAGCCTGGCTGAAATGCAAGGTCTACAGGCGTTTACTGTAAGATTTTAGCTTTGTGACACTGAGACAGAAAGGGTTAAGCAACTTGTAGGCTACATGACCCAAATTCAACCTTTAAAGACATATTAGGAAAGTATGTAAATGGTAATTAGGGCTATTCCTTATAAATAGCTAACAAAGCCATGTTAAATAAACCAGAGCATTGAAATGTAGACTTGTATTTTTAGAGAATTCAAAGAAGATAGCGATTGTATTTGTCAGTGTTTACCTATAACATGTTAGAGGTTAGCAATGTAACCAGATGGTCTATCACTATGTTCTATTGATTCAAAGATCAAAGGGGAATATTAACATTTTGATGAAGCTTGGGTGTAACAATATCATTGTCTTGATTTCTCTTTGAAGTTTGTAGTAAGTTACCTGTAAATGGAAGGAGATGGTCAGTTGCCTTATGTTAATCCTTGTAGCTAATTACCAGTGGTGCTTAGGAAATAGGAAGTTTTACTTCAAAGCCACAATGCTTCACCCAAGGAACACCTGCTGTCAAGAGGCTGCCAGAGAACTATACAAGGAACTCTTGTGCCCTGATCCTGTATCTCAGATCTGCATAAGCTTCATCACGGGAAGTTTAAAATCACAAGACTGAGGTCCCCAGCTCCAGTCTCGGTCACCCTGATATTGGACATTGGACTATAACCTATGGAACCCATTCTGAAAGAACTCTTTGCAGCTCTAAAGCTCACCATACCTACTATGAAACTGACCTGAGAACTCTATTCATACCTGTTTGTAAAATGATCTTTTCATCAATTCTCTCTCTTTTTAAATAAATGTTAGTTTAGTTCATAAGAATTGGCTGTAGCGTGTATTTGGGTAAGATTTGAAAAATTCATTGACCTGGGGGGTAATGTGTCCGATCCTTTGGGATTGGCAGAACTTTTTATATGACAAATAAGATTTCAGTAATCCTCATCATATTTGACTTGGATATCTGGGTCGGAGCCCAAGGCTGTATTGTTTTAAGGGAACTGTATTTTTGGCTTCTGGGTAACCAGTAAGGTATTGTGGAAGCTGTTTTGTTACTAGCTTGGCGAATCTAAGTATTAGAATAACCACCAGTTTTGGGGTTTGTCTGCCCCATGCTTTGCAGTTTGCCCTGATTGAACAATCTCAGCATGGCCCCACTGGGACCCTGGTCACAAGTGTATATTAGGTATATAAGTAAATCCTGGCTGAAATGCAAGGCCAACAGGCTCAGACCTGTAAGATTTTAGCTTAGCCGTTCTAGGCCAAAGGCTTAAGAATTCTTGACATGGAGCTAGGAATAACCCTATGCCCCAAAGGTCACAAGATTACTGTAAAGAGTGCAAATAGGTGATTGCAAACGGCCACAATGTATTGTCCGAGACCACGAGACACCTGACTGTAACATCTTTGAATGTCTGTCTTGACCACAGGGTACATGTCATGCATAGATGCTACTGAGAATAAGAACTACAAACAACCTATGAAAAATGGGGCACCCCAATATTCCTGGGGTGTGAAAGTACAGATAAAGGAAAGAGGGCTGACACCTTCCTGAATATGCATAAGATGTTAGGTGTAGTTAGAATTACAATATATAAAGGGTTCTTTGGCTGAGTAAAAGTAGGAGCACCCAAGAGAAAAAACCCAGCAGGAACTATCCCTCTACTGATGATCAGTTGGTGAGAAGGCCATCAGACCCCAGAATATCTGAGGCTGTGAATCTGACAACAGTTATAATTATTGCATAGGGCAGGGGTGGGCAAACTTTTTGGCTCAAGGGCCACATCTGGGTGGGGAAATTGCTTGCAGGGCCATGAATGTAGGGCTGGGGCAGGGTGTTGGGGTGCAGGAGGGAGTGCGGGGTGTGGGAGGGGGTGCGGTGTGCAGGAAGGGGCTCAGGGCAAGGGGTTGGGGCAGAGATGGGGTGCAGGGTGTACAAGGAGGCTCAGGGAAGGGTGTTGGGGTGCAGGAGGGGGTGCGCAGTGCAGGAGGGGGCTCAGGGCAGGGGGTTGGGGTGCAGGAGTGGTGCAGGATGCGGCAGGGAGCTCAGGGCAGGAGGTTGGGGTACAGGAGGGGTGCAGGGTGTGGCAGGGGTTGGGAGCAGGGAATTGGGGTGCAGGAGGGATGCGGGGTGTGGCAGGGGGCTCAGGGCAGGGGGTTGGGTGCAGGAGGGGTGCGGGGTGCGGCAGGGGGTTGGGATGCAGACAGGGGGTTCAGGGCAGAGAGTTGGGGTCCAGGGTGTGGGATCCGGCCCGGTGCTGCTTACCTGGAGCAGCTCCGGGGTGGCAGCGGGGCTAGGGCAGGCTCCTTGCCTACCTGCCCCGGCCCCGGCCCCGGCCCCGGCCCCGGCCCCGCGCTGCTCCGGGAAGCAGCTGGCACCATGTCCCTGCGGCCCCTGGGGGAGGGGGGACAGAGAGCACCACATGCCTATGGGTACCTCCCCCAAAGCTCCCATTGGCTGCGGTTCCCCGTTCCCGGCCAATGGGAGCTTCGGGGGAGGTACCCATAGGCAAGTGCAGCGCACGGAGCTTTCAGCCCCACCCCGCCCAGCCCCCCAGGGCCGCAGGGTCATGGTGCTGGCCACTTCTGGGAGCGGCGCGGGGCCTGCGACGCTCCAGGGGTGGCAATCCCGCGGGCCGGGTCCAAAGCCCTGACGTAGGGTTTGGTAGCATTTCTATAGGCCTGAGTAATTATAACTTTACCGACTGCTTTAATAAAACTTGTCGTACAGGTCAGACTTTGTACTTGTGACTGTGTCTGTGGTCATTATCCTGGGACTCTGTGTGTTCCTGGAGCTTCCAGATTTGAGAAAAGCATCAGAGGCAATTTCACTTTGTTGAGCTAGAAACTAGAGCAACTGGAGCCAAACTCGTGGTGGTGCGATACAACATCACTACATTCACCTTAAATGAAATAAAAGGCTACATTTATCATGAAGTAGTTACTGCCTCCCTATAGTTAAAATTAATATTTGCTTCCCTTTATAAATGAGTGAAGGGATTCTCCCTTCTACTACAGCCCCTGGATGCTTCTGTGGGTATCCTCAGAATAGAATCATAGAATCATAGAATATCAGGGTTGGAAGGGACCTCAGAAGGTCATCTAGTCCAACCCCCTGCTCGAAGCAGGACCAAGTCCCAGTTAAATCATCCCAGCCAGGGCTTTGTCAAGCCTGACCTTAAAAACCTCTAAGGAAGGAGATTCTACCACCTCCCTAGGTAACGCATTCCAGTGTTTCACCACCCTCCTAGTGAAAAAGTTTTTCCTAATATCCAATCTAAACTTCCCCCATTGCAACTTGAGACCATTACTCCTCGTTCTGTCATCTGCTACCATTGAGAACAGTCTAGAGCCATCCTCTTTGGAACCCCCTTTCAGGTAGTTGAAAGCAGCTATCAAATCCCCCCTCATTCTTCTCTTCCATAGACTAAACAATCCCAGCTCCCTCAGCCTCTCCTCATAAGTCATGTGTTCCAGACCCCTAATCATTTTTGTTGCCCTTCGCTGGACTCTCTCCAATTTATCCACATCCTTCTTGTAGTGTGGGGCCCAAAACTGGACACAGTACTCCAGATGAGGCCTCACCAATGTCGAATAGAGGGGAACGATCACGTCCCTCGATCTGCTCGCTATGCCCCTACTTATACATCCCAAAATGCCATTGGCCTTTTTGGCAACAAGGGCACACTGCTGACTCATATCCAGCTTGTCGTCCACTGTCACCCCTAGGTCCTTTTCTGCAGAACTGCTGCCTAGCCATTCGGTCCCTAGTCTGTAGCGGTGCATTGGGTTCTTCCGTCCTAAGTGCAGGACCCTGCACTTATCCTTATTGAACCTCATCAGATTTCTTTTGGCCCAATCCTCCAATTTGTCTAGGTCCTTCTGTATCCTATCCCTCCCCTCCAGCGTATCTACCACTCCTCCCAGTTTAGTATCATCCGCAAATTTGCTGAGAGTGCAATCCACACCATCCTCCAGATCATTTATGAAGATATTGAACAAAACTGGCCCCAGGACCGACCCCTGGGGCACTCCACTTGACACCGGCTGCCGACTAGACATGGAGCCATTGATCACTACCCGTTGAGCCCGACAATCTAGCCAACTTTCTACCCACCTTATAGTGCATTCATCCAGCCCATACTTCCTTAACTTGCTGACAAGAATACTGTGGGAGACCGTGTCGAAAGCTTTGCTAAAGTCAAGAAACAATACATCCACTGCTTTCCCTTCATCCACAGAACCAGTAATCTCATCATAAAAGGCGATTAGATTAGTCAGGCATGACCTTCCCTTGGTGAATCCATGCTGACTGTTCCTGATCACTTTCCTCTCATGCAAGTGCTTCAGGATTGATTCTTTGAGGACCTGCTCCATGATTTTTCCAGGGACTGAGGTGAGGCTGACTGGCCTGTAGTTCCCAGGATCCTCCTTCTTCCCTTTTTTAAAGATTGGCACTACATTAGCCTTTTTCCAGTCATCTGGGACTTCCCCCGTTCGCCACGAGTTTTCAAAGATAATGGCACATGGCTCTGCAATCACAGCCGCCAATTCCTTTAGCACTCTCGGATGCAACTCGTCCGGCCCCATGGACTTGTGCACGTCCAGCTTTTCTAAATAGTCCCTAACCACCTCTATCTCCACAGAGGGCTGGCCATCTCTTCCCCATTTTGTGATGCCCAGCGCAGCAGTCTGGGAGCTGACCTTGTTAGTGAAGACAGAGGCAAAAAAAGCATTGAGTACATTAGCTTTTTCCACATCCTCTGTCACTAGGTTGCCTCCCTCATTCATTAAGGGGCCCACACTTTCCTTGGCTTTCTTCTTGTTGCCAACATCCTCTTTGGAAGGCTCAAGGAGAAGTCTTCTTTGAGTGTTTGTCCACACAGACCGCACTGTAGGTCTGTGTCCCTCATGTGCATGAGCTCCGAATCTTTTGACTTGCCCTGTCTATGGGGGCTGTGCGTACACCCTTCCTTCCTGCCACCTGGGGCAGTGAGCGTGAGCTGCCATCGTGTCTCCCTGCTTCCCTCGAACCGTTTTGGAATGTTAAGAAGTTAGGGTTAGGTGCCTGGACACTTTTGAAAATCCATCTAGGTGCCTGTCTGCATCAGTAGTCACCTAAATACCTTCAAAAATCTGGCCACAAGTTCCTTTGTCATTTTTGAAAAAGGGACTTAGCCATCTAAGTCATGCAGGCCTCACATTCCCCATTTTCATAAAATCATAGAATCACAGGACTGGAAGGGACCTCAAGAGGTCATCAAGCCCAGTCCTCTGCACTCATGGCAGGACCAAGCACCATCTAGACCATCCCTGACAGGTGTTTATCTAACCTGCTCTTAAAAATCTCCAATGATGGAGATTCCACAACCTCCCTACGCAATTTATTCCAGTGCTTAACCACCCTGACAGTTAGGACATTTTTTCTAATGTCCAACCTCAACCTCCCTTGCTGCAATTTAAGCCCATTGCTTCTTGTCCCGTCCTCAGAGGTTAAGGAGAATAATTTTTCTCCCTCCTCCTTGTAACAACCTTTTAGGTACTTGAAAACTGTTATCATGTCCCCTCTCAGTCTTCTCTTCTCCAGCCTAAACAAACCCAGTTCTTTCAATCTTCCCTCACAGGTCATGTTTTCTAGACCTTTAATCATTTTTGTTGCTCTTCTCTGGATTTTCTCCAATTTGTCCACATCTTTCCCGAAATGTGGTGCCCAGAACTGGACACAATACTCCAGGTGAGGTCTAATCAGCACAGAGCAGAGCGGAAGAATTACTTCTCGTGTCTTGCTTATGACACTCCTACTAATACATCCCAGAATGATGTTTGCTTCCTTTGCAACAGTGTTACACTGTTGACTCATATTTAGCTTGTGGTCCGCTATTACCCCCAGATCCGTTTCCACAGTACTCCTTCCTAGTCAGTCATTTCCCATTCTGTATGTGTGCAACTGATTGTTCCTTCCTAAGTGGAGTACTTTGAATTTGTCCTTATTGAATTTCATCCTATTTACCTCAGACCATTTCTCCAGATCATTTTGAACTTTAATCTTATCTTCCAAAGCACTTGCAACCCCTCCCAGCTTGGTATCATCCGCAAACTTTATAAGTGTACTCTCTATGCCATTATCTAAATCATTCGTGAAGATATTGAACAGAACTGGAGCCAGAACTGATCCCTGTGGAACCCCACTCGTTATGCCCTTCCAGCATGACTGTGAACCACTGATAACTACTCTCTGGGAATGGTTATCCAACCAGTTTTGCACCCACCTTATAGTAGCTCCATCTAGGTTGTATTTCCCTAGTTGGTTAATGAGAAGGTCATGCGAGACTGTATCAAAAGCATTACTAAAGTCAAGATATACCACGTCTACTGCTCCCCCACTATTCATAGGGTTTGTTATCCTGTCAAATAAAGCTATTAGGTTGTTTTGACATGATTTGTTCTTGACAAATCCATGCTGACTGTTACTTATCACTTTATTATCTTCTGTATGTTTGCAAATTGATTCCTTAATTATTTGCTCCATTATCGTTCCTGGTACAGGAGTTAAGCTTACTGATCTGTTATTCCCTGAGTTGCCCTTATTTCCATTTTTATAGAAAGGCAGTATATGTGCCCTTTTCCAGTCTTCTGGAATCTCTCCCATCTTCCATGACTTTTCAGTAATAGCTAATGTTCAGATATCTCCTCAGTCAGCTCCTTGAGTATTCTAGGATGCATTGCATCAGGCCCTGGTGACTTGAAGACCTCTAACTTGTCTAAGTAATTTTTAATTTGTTCTTTCCTTATTTTAGCTTCTGAACCTATCCCATTTTCTCTAGGCTAGAAGTCCAATTGCCACCAACCTTCTTGGTGAAAACCGAAACAAAGAAGTCATTAATCACCTCTGCCATTTCCACATTTTCTGTTATTCTTTTTCCCTCTTCACTGAGTAACGGGCCCACCCTGTCCTTGGTCTTCCTTGCTTCTAATGTATTTCTAGAATGTTTTCTTGTTACCCTTTATGTCTCTAGCTAGTTTGATCTCGTTTTGTGCCTTGACCTTTCTAATTTTATCCCTACATACTTTTGTTATTTGTTTATATTCATCCTTTGTCATTTGACCTAGTTTCCACTTTTTGAAGGGCTCTTTTTTGATTTTTAGATCATTGAAGATCTCCTGGTTAAGCCAGGGTGGTCTCTTGCCAGACTTCCTGTCTTTCCTACGCCATGAAATAGTTTGCTCTTGTGCCCTTAATAATGTCTCTTTGAAAAACTGCCAACTGTCTTCAGTTGTTTTTCCCCCTTAGACTTGCTTCCCATGGGATCTCACCTACCAACTCCCTGAGTTTGCTAAAGGCTGAGTAGCTGAAGTCCCGCATCACCACCAAGTCCTGGGCTTTGGATGATTTTCGTAGTTGTTTAAAAAAAGCCTCATCCACCTCTTCTTCCTGGCTAGGTGGTCTGTAGGAGACCCCTGCCATGGCATCACCCTTGTTTTTACCCCTTTTATCCTGACCCAGAGACTTTCAACAAGTCTGTCTCCTATTTCCATCTCAACCTCAGACCAAGTGTCTACATTTTTAAATATAAGGCTACACCTCCTCCCTTTTTTCCCTGCCTGTCCTTCCTCAGCAAGCTGCACCCTTCTGTACCAATATTCCAGTCGTGCGTATTATCCCACCAAGTCTCTGTGATGCCAGCTAGGTCATAGCTGTGTTTATTTACTAGCATTACAAGTTCTTCCTGCTTATTCCCCATACTTCTCGCATTAATATACAGAAATTTGAAATACCGATTTGACCCCCCACCCAGTTCTCTGTTGTCTCTCCTTTATCCCTGCTATTACAGCCCATGCTCCCCCCAGTTTCTGACCCTTCTCCCAGGTCTCCATGTTTTTGACTTACCTGTGGACTTTGGTTACCTGCCCCCTTTGAACCTAGTTTAAAACCCTCCTCACTGGGTTAGCCAGTCTGTGTCCAAATACACTCTTCCCCTTCCTCGATAGATGGACCCAATCTCTGTTTAGCAGTCCTTCCTGGAACAGCATCCCGTGGTCAAAAAAGCCAAAGCCCTCCTGGCAACACCCTCTTCGCAGTCAGGCATTCACCTCCAGGATGCATCTGTCTCTGCCCAGGCCCCTACCCTTGACTGGAAGGATCGAAGAGAACACCACCTGCGCTCCGAACTCCTTCACCTGTACCCCCAGAGCCCTGTAGTCACTTCTGATCTGCTCAGGGTCACACCTCGCAGTATCATTAGTGCCCACATAGGTGAGTAGCATGGTGTAGTAGTCAGAGGGCTGGATGATCCTCGACAAACCCTCCATGACGTCTCAGATACAGGCCCCTGGCAGGCAGCATACCTCCTGGGATGCCATGTCAGGGCAACAGAGGGGTGCCTCAGTCTCCCTCAGAAGAGACTCTCCAACCACCACTATCCTACGTTTCCTCCTGGCAGTGCTGGCTGCAGACCTCCCAGCCTTGCGGGTACTTGGCTTCTCTTCCTCCACCTTAGCGAGTGATTCCTCCTCTCTGGTTGCCAGTCCTCTGTAGTTGGATAGGTTCCTCAGCCTTGGATGACTCCATGTGAATACTCTCAAGGAATTCCTCATGGACATGGATGCTCCTCAGCCTAGCCACTTCCTCCTGTAGCTCTCCCACTTGCTTCCTGAGAGATTCCACCAGCAGGTCACACTGGATGGTCCCCGCAGCCTGGTTTTTTGTGAGTGGGAAATGCAGGCCACAATCTCTGCAAAACCACACCAGGATCTGCATAGAGGCATCCATGGTCAGGTTGTCTGTCTGGCTACAGGTGCAAGCGGAGGAGACAGGAGATGTGTTGGCACAGGTGAGACAGCCCTTCCTAACCATAGTCACTATCTCAGGACTCCCTCCCACAAACTCCCTCTCGCACTCCCCTGTTTGCGGTCCCCTGTGCACTAGCTCCCGCTGGTCGCTTAGCCTCTGGCTTTTAAGGCCTTCTCTCCTAGGTCAACCCTACCCCCTCGTTAATCACACGGGGGAGGGTGATCACAAGGCTGATTAAGGCTGATCAAAGATGATCAAGGGAACAAAGGCTCAAACAGTCACCAGATACACAAACCCAACTGACCCAGTAACTGAAATAACTAAAATAAACTTGTTCGTTCAGCAGGGGGATCTCCTTCTCCCCCTCTCAAACTTTTCTAGTTGTGCATTTGATTTTTATTTCCTAAGTGAAGTATTTTGTCTTTATTGAATTTCATCTTGTTGATGTCAGCCCAGTTCTACAATTTGTCAAGGTCATTTTGAATTCTTATCTGGTCTTCCAAAGTGCTTGCAACTCTACCAGTTTGGTGTCATATGCAAAATTTATAAGCATACTCTCTACTCCATTATCTAAGTCATTAATGAAAATACAGAATAGTACTGGAACCAGAACCACAGTAGATACACTCTCTGAATTTGACAGTGGACCAATAACAACTACTCTTTGAGTATAATTTTTCAACAAAATATACACTCACTTTATAGTAATTTCATCTAGACCTCATTTCCCTAGTCTGCTAATCAGACTGTCATGTGGAACTGTGTCAAACGTCTTACTAAAGTCAAGCTATATAACATCCACTGCTATCCATGAGGCTGGCTACCCTGTCAAAGAAGGAAATTTGGCATGATTTGTTCTTGACAAATTTGTTTTGGCTGTTACCAATCACTTGACTATCCTCTAGGTGGTTAAACAACTGATGGTTCAATAATTTGTTCCAGTATCTTTCCAGATATCAAAGTTAGGCTGACTGGCCTATAATTCCGCAGGTCCTCTTCATTTCCCTTTTAAAAAATAGATACTATGTTAGCCCTTCTCCAGCCATCTGGGATCCCACATATCATCCATGAGTTCTTGACCAGGCTGCTAATAGTTCTAAGATTGCTTCAGCGACTTCCCAAAGTACGCTAGGATGAATTTCATCAGGCACTGCAAACTTGAATGCACCTAACTTACCTAAATATTCTTTAACCAGTTTGTTTCCTCTTCTGTCTTGTGTTCCTCCCCCTTGCTGTTCATATTAATTGTGTTAAGTGTCTGGTTGAAATTAAGCTTTTTAGTAAAGACTGAAGCAAAATAGGCATTAAACACCTCAACCTTCTTGATGTTGTCCATTAGTACCTCTGCTGAGTAGTGGACTTACATGTTCCTTCAGCTTTCTCTTGTTCCTAATGAATTTATAGAACCTCTTCTTATTGCTTCTTCTGTCCCTTGTTCGCTGTAGCACATTTTGTGCCTTAACCTTTCTGATTTTGTCCCTACATGCTTGTGAAGGTTTTTTTGTAGTTTTCAGTGTTGTTGTAGCCGTATTGTTTGCAGGATATTGATATACCTTTGTAATCATCCTTAGCAATGCATCCGTATTTCTACTTAGTGTAGGATTCCTTTTAGTTTTCAGGTAATTAAAGAGCTCCTGATGGAGCTAGATTGGCCTCTTAATATTCTATTAACTATACTATACTATGAGCAAAGGTCCATCTAGCCCAGTCTCCTGTCTTCCGACAGCGGCCAATGCCAGCTGCCCCAGAGGGAATGAACAGAACAGGGAATCATCAAGTGATCCATCCCCTGTCGCCCATTCCCAGCTTCTGGCAAACAGAGGCCAGGGACACCATCCCTGTGTAACCCTTCTGCCAAGTGGAGTCAGCAGCAACTAGGGCCAGGTTCAATATCTAGGCGTTCCTTTCCATCGATACAACACAGAATTGGCTCGAGCCCCCACTCAGTAACCTGGGCACCTCAGAGAGGCAATACTTCCCCACTCACAGGCACAGAATCTGAGTGTAGGAAAGACACATTTTACAAAAGGAGGGAAGTAACTCAGTTAATTTGGGAAAACACTGCAAACAGGATTCATAAACATAAACCCCATGAGTAAAAGACCCTCCCCCAAGTAGGTTGGGCAGTGCCCTTTTCCCCTCAGGTTCTTAAGTCCAGCAACCCAAAAGTCCCTTTCACATGCCCAACCCTTCTTTGCTTCTCTGCACCCCACTGAAACACAAGACAGACGCCATCAAACCCACCGACCCCAACTACTGCCTGCAACCTGCGCCCAGAGAGAGAGAGCGAACGCCCCTTCAGCAGCCGCGGGGAAGGAGGAGCCCCGGGGTGAAATGGGGGAGCAGAGGGGAACACACTGCCTGAGGTTTAGTCTTTTCTCTCTCTCCACGTTCTCCCCTGCGAGGGCCACAGCGCTGGGCTCGGTTCGGTTCGCTTGACAATCGAATATTAGCCGGGCTCTGGTGCAGTGTTTCCAGGTCACTCTGTGCTGCAGGGAGCAGCCTGCTCTGGAGATGGGCAGGGGGCTGGACAGGCCTTTTCCACCTCTAAGGGCTGGGACTACAGGGACATGTCTGTCCAGAACCATCTCTCCCTACGGAGGGGAAGGCAGAGAAACCAGGTCTCTCTGTGTTGTGGGCGGCTGCTCACCCGCTGCTAGGGTCTGGCGCCAGGGTGGCCTTTCGCTTCCCCAGGTCATGATGTGGCGTTAATTGTCATTGTTTCTTCAGGCTGCTATTACCCTGCTAACCGGGGGAAAGAGAGAGGAGCTCTTCACAGATTGTATCTTATTCCTGGTGCGCCATTGCTGGATCTTGGGCTGTTTCACGTAACAGCAACAAAACAGAGAGGACACAAAGACAAAACAAGAAGCTCCGTAACTTCAGGGTGAGCTTCTGCCGGCACAAGTGGCCAGGTGACTCCGAGAGCAGCCGCACACACAGCAGAGCAGAACTTGGCTTCCCGTTGTCTCTTTCCTTGTACAACATCCCCCTGGGGGATCATCAGCAAGGATTGAACCCAGGGGGCTGACATCTAAAACCAGGAGCCGCAGCACGTTGCCAAGCAAGTATAGACACAACCAGTCTTCTAGGCAGGGCTGGATTTATACCTTACGCGCCCCTAGGCCCAGCATCGTCAGCGCTCCCCCCACCCCCAGCTGGCCTTTGTGTTTTCTGTAAAAAATGAAACTTTTTAACCCACTTTTAACTTTTAGGCAGGTATCTACTGGAAATCCGGCCCTGGTTCTAGGCCTGTACTGGACACACCAATACCGTCCGGCAAGCAGTGGCTAGCAGGGGTTGGAGACGTGGGGCTCAGCCATTATACCGAGGAACACACAGATCACCAAATTTCTTATTACAGACACTTATCATCAATCATCAGTTTCTTAGCACCTAACCCAGTCATCACATTTCCAGTATTTCCTCCAGGAGGAAGAGTGCACTTGTCTCTAAGGCACCTCTAGGAGCGTGGTCCCTGCTGTCTGAACGCTTTAGCATGAAAGGGACAAGCTTAAAATATCACAAGTAATTGCTTAACGTTATGGTTCCAATCTCTCCAGGTCTGTCCACACAGCAATGTGAGGCTCAACCCTAACCCCCCTTGCGTCCACACACCATATGTGTTAACCGAGGACTCGAGCCTAGAGTCCCAGGGCCCTGCAGAGCTGGAGGGCCTGAGCCTGTGTTAAACTGGGACCCAGGGTCCGAGCCCTATTGCTGTCCTGTGTGCCCATGGCCCCAGCTTGACACAGGTCCCAGAAGTCTTCTGGATGTATCCCAGAGTTCCTTGGGGCAGCTTGCTTAGTCCTCTCTATGCCGACTCGCTGGGGTGCAGTCTACTGCAGTCTTGCAAAGAGAAGCCACATCTCCCTGAAGGGCAGCAGCTCAGTCAGCATTAACCCATTGTCTGCTGAACACGGGGCTGCAAACACGACACCAGAGAGCCTGCAGGGTTTGCAGTGGAGACCGATCAGAAGAAGCTATTTGCAAAGAGCTGCTTCCTGGTCACAAGAGCACAGCCAGATTCTGGTGCACACAGCCTGGGTACCCCTGCACACACAGCCCCAGCATTGGGGTTTGGGGGGCAGAGAGCGGAGCAGGGACTAAGCAGCTGCCCTGCAGGGAGGGGGAGTGTCAGAGCTCCCAACTCAGCACAGCCCGGAGAGGATGACCCCCAATATCTCAGCCCCTCCTGCTCCCTGCATGTCAGCCAATTGGTTCCTGCTCCGCTCTCTGCCCTCCTCCCCCCCTCCGCCCCCGGGGACGGCATGTGCAGAGACACCCAGGCAGAGTGCACTTTGAGTGGGAGCCAGCCCCAAAACGTCCCCACAGCCTCCTGCGCCCCCACCCTGCTATGCCCCTGCCTCCACCAAGCTTCACACCCATCATTGATGAGTACAGTATTCAATTGTTGGTATACAATTATTTAAAACTTATCCTGTATATGTATATAATGTCTTTTGTCTGGCAAAAACATTTTCCCTGGAACCTAACCCCCCCGCCCCATTTACATTAATTGGATTCACTTAACACCATTTCGCTTAAAGTCATATTTTTCAGGCCACAACTACACCGTTAAGCGAGGAGTTACTGTACGCAGTACATGTGCCCATGTGCTTCTTGTGGGCACCTGAGTCCCATCAATAGCTCTGGCACAGTTCGGATACGGGGTGGAGAGTAGAGTTTTCCCCATAGTGCACCGTTTGTAGGGATAGAGCAGGTGTGGGCAAACTACAGCCCGGGGACCACGTCTGGCCCGTCAGACGTTTTAATCCGACCCTCGAGCTCCTTCTGGGGAGCAGGGTCCGGGGCTTGCCCTGCTCTGACGCTCCAGGCGGGAAGCGGGGGCAGGGGCTTGCCCCGCTCTGCATGTGTCGTGGCTCTGCACAGCTCCTGGAAGCAGCGGTATGTCCCCCTCTCCAGCTCCTACTCAGAGGGGCAACCAGGGGGCTCCGCACGCTACCCCTGCCCCAAGCACCACCCCCACAGCTCCCATTGGCCTGGAACCACGGCCAATGGGAGCTGCAGGGGCAGCACCTGTGGACAGAGCAGTGCACAGAGCCACCTGGCTGCCCCTTTGTGTAGGAGCCAGAGAGGGGGACATACTGCTGCTTCCAGGAGCTACTTGAGGTAAGCACCACCTGGAGCCTGCACCCCTGATGGCCCCCTCCTGTGCCCCAACCCCCTGCCCCAGCCCTGATCCCCCTCCCACCCTCTGAACCCCTCAGTCCCAGCCAGAGCACTCTCCTGCACCCCCAACCCGTCATCTCCAGCCCCACCCCAGAGCCCTCACCCACCCACCCGCACCCTAACCTGCTGCCCCAGCCCAGAGCCCCCTTCCGTACTCTGAACACCTCATTTTTGGCCCTACCCCAGAGCCCGCATCCCCAGCCAGAGCCCTCACCTGCTCCCGCACCCCAACCCCCTATTTTGTGAGCATTCATGGCCCACCATACAATTTCCACACTCCGATGTGGCCCTCGGGCCAAAAAGGTTTGCCCACCCCTGGGCTAGAGTGTTGACAGTAGGCGGGAGGGAGCCTAGGCTCTGGAATAGGGTTACTCTGATTCGAGTCTGTGCACTGCAGTGTGGATGCTAGAGCCCTAGGTTCAAGCATGGGTCAGAAAATCCTTAATCCTAGGCTCAGGAGTGGGGTGCAAGCAGGGGCATGCCCCCCGAATCAGCGAGGACACAGAACTCCTCTGGCCCCAGGGCCACTGCGGAAGAGCCAGATCCTCTGGCTGCCAGGGGAAAGCGAGCTGCACTGGCCCCGGGGGCTGGGGCAGGATGGAGGGAGAGCCAACTCCACCGGCGGGGTCATGGCAGAGAGAGGCAGCTCCTCCAGTCGTGGGGGTGGGGGAGAGGGAGCGGCAGTTCCTCTGGCCACGGGAGGAACAGAAAGTGCCTCTCAAAAAGCAGCCCAATATTTATTCCTGTGCATGCCCCTGACTAGGGTTCAAATGCAGTCTAGATGTACAAGCCCAGGGTTCCCTGACACGGTTCAGCTGACTCTAGTCCCACTCAACCTAGGCTTACATTGCTGTGTCGATTTACCTTCTAGGCCAATTTGCTTGGACGTACGAAGGAGGGAATGCAGATGGCATTAGTTGGCTGAAATGCAAAACATGGTTACTTGCAGTCTCACTAAAGTGCGGAGAACCAATAAGGAAACATTCAGTTATCGATATTATAGACCAGAAGGAGAAATACAATCTTTGAAATGCAATTTCAGCACTTCTTCTTATCCTGAGACCCTGGAACAAAAGAGAGTCCACTTCACGCAGCTGGCCCCGGTGTCACTCACTCTGCTGGATACTGCAGCTGATTTGTGAGTTCAGTCAAGTCTTCTTAGTCCTGTGACCCTGGCCGAGGGGAGAGAGTGTCTATGGGCGCGGGGGGGGGCTCAGCAAGCTCTGGATCCCACATAGTTACCTCAATTTCATATACCTTGATTTCAGGATCGTCAGAGGGGACCACTCTTTGCTTTTCTATGGGCAACTTGCCTAATTGTTCTCAGCTCTGCTACTTCCATCGGTATCTTCTAGTAGACGTTCCACCTAGTCAAAGGGTTTAATTCAGTTTATGGATTGTATTTCAGTATCAGCCCCAATTATTAATTGGGAATCTCCCCATTTAAAGCAATTTCTTTTAATATTCCAAAGTCACCCCTTGCTTAGGTATCTTTCAATATTCCTCTTTCCTTCTCGTGCGATATGACTCATGCCACCTCTATAGCACAGCAAACTTTTAGAAAGAAAACACACAAAATCCCTGATAGTTCCTCTGAACCCTGCATTCAGTGGACATAGTCTGGCCATTGACGATGTCTAAGAGTTTTCTCTTCACCTGTTCCGAGGGGTATCACAGGATGAGGCATTTGATTGGCGGAACAAGACCGATCGTTGACATAGAGAGCCCTAGATCTCATTTATAAGACAAATGTACAGTTTGGGGTGATGGCCAGGCGGGTTGGATTTCTTGGGGAATAGGCAGTTTGCCCCATTTGACCTTTGGTTTTCTGGACCTCACAGCAAGTTATTCCAAACTCGTTTAAACTTACATTTTCTACCCCGTTAAAGCTGTAGCTTAATTAAGGCTCCTCGTTGGGATGGGCCTATTGACTCTCATTGTCTTTTCCTCCAAGAGGAAGCCAAAGGTTTGGAAGATGCATAAAGGTGATTGATGGCATTCTGAGAACAGACTGAGACAGAGTGAGAACCACCACTCTTAGTAATATATTTTCAGGAGAGACAAGGTGGGGGAGGTGACATCTTTTATTGGATGAACTTCTGTTGGTGAGAGAGACAAGCTTTCCAGCTACACAGAGCTCTTCTTCAGGTCTGGGAAAGATACTCTGAGCAATCACTCTGTACCTGACCTATCAGTCCTCACCCTCATCCTCAAAGGAAACCTGCACAACACTTTCAAAAGATGAGCCTGGGAGCGTAAATTCACAACTCTGCTAGACACTAAAATCATGGGCTGAACAGAAACACGGGAGTCCTGGCTTATTGCAACCATCTGTAACCCACGAACCCCTGCTGTTTTACCCCATGGCTGCAGAGTTGTTAATGGGCCACTCTGCCTTGAATGGTCCCTTGGAAGGTGTGTTAACTACCGATGCTAAACAATTTGTTCTACCTGGCATTTAGCTGTGATGCTCGGGGTACCCTTTTAAAAAAAGTGTTGATATGTTGAACATTTTAAGATCTTGTTGGATTGTATCTATGATCATTGTAGGTGACATTATGAAGTATTGTGATATGTGCCACTGAAATATGTTGCAAGGCTGGGAGATGCCCATAGCTGGCCTTTCCGTAGGGACAAAGAAGCAGCCATCACTGGCCAGACAGGTGTTAATGGCTCATCAAGAAGAATTACTCCTGGGGGAATTCTGCGCCACTGCCCACATGCAGAATTCATGTGTCCCACAGAATTTTTTTCCAGAAAATACATTCTGCCCAAGCAGTGCTGCAGTTCTGCCTTTCACCCTCCACAGGCTGCTTTGGCACCAGAACAGCCGGCAGCATGAAGGCAGCCATTCCTCTGCCTCTTTCTGAGCTTTGTCCCCGGTCCGGCACAGAGACAAAGCCGGAGATGATTTGTCTGTTACCAGACAGGGGATGCCATTGTGTAGAGAGCTCCCCTCCACCCCGGCTGCCATCACCTTACCTGCGCAGTGTGGGCGAGGTCACACCGGCTGGGGCGGGCCAGCGAGCTCTTCAAAACGGCGTCCGCCGTGCGGTTTGATGGTGGGGGCGAGGTCACGCCAGTGGGGGTGGGATCACATCAGAGGGGGCAGGGTCACACCGTTCCCAGAAGTACCAGAACGTCCGGTATTCCAGGAATGCGTGAGTGGCCCCCCTACTAGGAGCTTCCATTGGAGTCACCCGACCCCAGGCACCTGACCACTCCTTGACCCTTCCCAGCTGTGTCTAATTACCCCAAACGCCAGTCTGGGGCAGCTGGGAGAGGGGGAGCACTGCCCCACTCATGCTACAACATTCCAAGTCCCAGGCCTTTGGAGTAACTGTGGTCTGGGTTTTTCTCTACCTTCAATCTCCCATAACAGCCCCTTCCCCAGGACCAGCGGCCTCTCTCCCAGTGGCTGCTTCCAGGCCTTCATCCGCTTTTCCCTGGACACATGGAATGAGTAACTACGTCCCCTAGCCTTAAAGGGCCAGACCCCCATTACAGGCTGCATTGCTGGAGAGTCTTTGTGGGGCAGGAGAAACCTGATCCAGTGTTCAGTGCAAATTCCCTTCTCTGGCTTCAGCATCCTCAATATTGGCTGTTTGTCAAAATCTGAACATACCTCTAGTAACCCCACCCCCCACTGTTAGCTACGGTGTGTTTGACAGCCGCTAGTAACCTGTGCAGAGCAAAGCCTTGAGTTGAGACCCTTTTGCTTTTTATCTCTCTAGCTTTGTGAGGTGTCAGACAAACTAGCTGTCATGCTGTGGGATTCATCACAAACCTGAAACCCCAGGGGCATGTCTCTGCACTGAGCACTGCCAGTGCAAAGGAGGAGATGGGGTGCTGCTTATGGACAACAG
Organism: Chelonia mydas; assembly: GCF_015237465.2. Lineage (NCBI taxonomy): Eukaryota > Metazoa > Chordata > Testudines > Cheloniidae > Chelonia > Chelonia mydas. The sequence continues at coordinate 260,430,446 of NC_057850.1, forward strand.
CCTGGCCTCATCTCATCTATCGATCTTATTTGTTTGAAAGCTACTGACCTCAGTCTCAGGACTCTGTGTCCTGCGAAAGGCAAGCTGTTTGCAGGTCTCTGATGTGGAAAGAGTGGAGAAAACATGTTCATTGTTTGGGGGGGGGGTTCTGGCTCAGGTTTGGAGCCAGGCATTTTCGTTTCTTGATCAGGGTCAGGGGAAACGATCTTTGCTCCTTTCTGCAGAGGGCGATGCTGTACGAGTGTCTGGCAGAAGGTCTGCCTGGGTCTGCCTGGTTGATGCTGTTCCCCTGTTCACACCACAGAACGTGTCGTGTAGTCAGCAGAGCTGGAGTGAGCAGATGCAATTTTTATTTGGCGGTGTCCCTCCGTAGAGCAGATTGCCCCCTGCAGAGGGAGCTGCTGTCCCCTTGCCATGGGGCTGGCGGAGGAGGTGTCCTGAAGCTCCTTGTGTCAAAGCACCGGAGGGGTAATAGACAGAGGAGTGCTGCACTGTGGGTTCACCTCTCTATTATATCACTGATCTGAGCTGAGGTGCTGAGGGGAGAAGGAGCTGGGAGCCCGTTCAGATCCGGAGTGGGGAGCTGGGAGGACCAAGAAAGGTTTCTGTCCCCAGCAACAGATGAACCCCTTAGTTTGGGGGTTTGTTTCACAACCTTCTTCTGTGAACAGACTCTTTAGGGTATGAGGTTATATAAGCTCAGTAGATACGCATGTGTATAGAAAAAGCTTTACCGGCAGAGGGTGAGTTCTGGCTACACGACTGTATCCAGCTGTGCTGACCTAGTTGTACTTTTTACAGTTATTCAGTAACTATCACTCCTCTGGGAAGATTTCAGGGGTTGCTTGCAATGGAGCCTGGTCACTCAAAGAGAAAAAAGCAGCGTCAATAGGGTTTAGGTGAATGAGGCTTCAGGTAGCTCTTGTATAATTACATGAACTGGTGACGTTATAATAAAAACCTGCTGGATTCTTCTCGTGGTGTAGGGCTCAGCACCACAAATAATACAAACCTTCTTCATTTCCTGGAGGGGGCGCTGTTGCACTCCCCAATGAGACCATCACTGAACTCCAGCAGCTGCTAACCTGCCTGAGGCATTACCGCACAGCCTTGCAGTGGTGCGAGTCCTGAATCCAGACGTCAAACAGGCTTTTTGCTTTCGTTTAGGCGAAGGGCTTGTCTACACTACCGCGGGGTTGATCTAAGATACGTAACTCCAGCTATGTGAATAGCGTAGCTAAAGTCGACGTACTTAGATCTACTCACCGTGGCGTCTCCACTGCAATAACCCGACAGCTGACGCTCTCCCGTTGACTCCGCTTGCGCTCCTCGTTCTGGCGGAGTACCGGAGTCGACGGGAGAGCGCTCAGCAGTCGATTTATCGCGTCTAGACTAGCTCCAATAAATCCACCCCTGCTGGATTGATCGCTGCTCGCCGATCCGGCTGGTAGTGTAGACAAGCCCTAAATTTTCAATTCGGTTTCAGAAGAGGAAAAGAAAGCATCAGGTAATCTGAACAGGTAGGATATTTATTCCCTACCAATGGTCACCTGTCTGACTTGTTCTGAAGCCAGATGGTATCAGCCTCACTCCTACAAACCAAGACAAAACAGTGTCGTTACTAGGGCACTGTCTCATGAAAAGTGAAAATTTACTTAAACACATTTGATCTGTGCTCCATTTTAAAATGTGTGTAAAATCACCATCTCTGACGGGGCAATTGGGGAAAATCTCCCCTAACCCTGCCCCAGCTTCTTGCCCCCTCACCCCCTGCAGGACATTTATCCCCACTCTCCCGCCTCACCAAAACATCCCTGTTTTCCCTTAAATCTTATGTGGCTTTGTGACGAAGCGGGACTGTTCTTAATGTTTCCTCTGAATAGTGTGGGGGTGCCTCAGTTTCCCCTATGCAGTTCTTAAGTCTCTAGGGGGTGGGGTAAGGGTGTATGATCATTGCAGAGCCCTAGAGGGCAGGTGTGTGCAGGGATCTGGACACAGAGAATGGCCGACACCCTGTTTCCTGGCAACTGATGGCCTGGCCCTTCGTCCCTGCAAGGTGAGAGCTAAAGGGTTGGAGAACAAAGGAATCCGGTGACCTCCTGGCCCAGGAAAGGGACCAAGCCCAGGGGAGGAGGGGCTGGAGGGGGAGTCAGTTTGGGGCTGGCTGGAGACAGGGAGTGAAGTGCAGACGTGGTTGTCTGGCTCACTGCCCCCACCCCAAAATGGACCCAGCTGAGGGGTCCTGTTCTCTGCACCTACAAGCTCTGTGTTAGACCATGTTCCTGTCGTCTAATAAACCTTCTGTTTCACTGGCTGGCTGAGAGTCACGGCTGACTGCGGAGTTGGGGGGCAGGACCCTCTGGCTTCCCCAGGACCCCGCCTGAGCGGACTCGCTGTGGGAAGCGCACGGAGGGGCAGAGGAGGCTGAATGCTCCGAGGTCAGACCCAGGAAGGTGGAGCTGGGTGAGCTGTGTGTCCTGCAGACAGGCTGCTCCCAGAGAGGAGACTTCCCCAGAGTCCTGCCTGGCTATGTAGGGAGCAGTTCCAGAGCATCGCCCGGGGACTCCGTGACAGGCTTCAGGGGACGTTGTGGGAGGTTCTGCACCAGCTCTGAGGGCTTTTCCCTCTTTGCCAGAAGCTGGGACTGAGCGACAGGGGATGGATCACTTGATGATTCCCTGTTCTGTTCATTCCCTCTGGGGTACCTGGCCCTGGCCACTGTCAAAAGACAGGACACTGGGCGAGATGGACCTTTGGTCTGACCCAGTCTGATGGTTCTTATGTTCTTAAGAACATGGGCAAGGGGACGGGGCCAGACAAAGGGGTTTCCCCAGCCTGGGGAATGCCGGGTTCGGGAGTGGCACCGTTTGAGCCGCGGGCAGATTGTGGCTAGAGCTTGTGGTGGATCCTGCTACCTGCAGCAGCCATGCACCATCCAAGATGATACATTAATATTGTCACCAGCTTTCATTTGAAAGCCCCGTTTTAGCCCCCTTATAACTTTAGCCTGGAAAATATCTTAGGCCCAAAAAATCCCAGATTTACTTTGTAAGCCAAGAGCTTCTGAGGAGTCTGACTGTAACTCGTGAAATGGTGTTTGAATTACGGAACATGAAAACATTCCCCCGATTTGACATTTCCACATGTCAATGTTTCTTTGGCTCCCTCTAGCTCAAAGAGCCGTTTGTTTGTTCTTCAAAGTTCCTGTATTCTAAAATCGCCCTGAGAGCTCATCCACTGGCGATATTTGGTAAAAAGAGATTGTACTTAGGCCGTTATTTAATATTTTTTTTGTTGGGGCCCAGCCTAGTTCCTGTTGATAACAAGAGGAGTCGTTTCTCCTCGGCTTCGATGGGACCAGAACTGGGCTCTGTACGCGTGTGTGCTCTGTACGGGAGTCCCTCCTTGGTCCCCTCCACTTCTCCCTAAACACACTGGTTTCCGGCGATCTCAGGCCTGCTGACGGGGGAGGGGGCAATTGCCCAGGGGCCTGGGCGATTTCAAAGGGCAGAACAGTCAAGGGGCCCCCTATGACGCGGGCTACCTGACATTTGGGCAGTGCTGGGCAGGAATGATTCAAGTAGGGTGACAAGATGTCCCAATTTTATAGGGACAGTCCTGATATTCGGGGCTTTTTCTTATATAGGCACCTATTAACCCCCCACCCCCTGTCCCGATTTTTCACACTTGCTGTCTCGTCACCCTAGATTCAAGTGCTGGCTGGCTGATTATCAGAGCACAGTGTTCAGTGGTGCCCCTCCCCACATCGCTCCGTCCTGCTGCGGCTCCCGGGACCCGCACCGAGCTGTGCAGAGCGGGCAGTAGGGGGTGCTGATGTGAGGGTGTCCCCGGCCTCTGCACCCCATCTCCGCAGAGCAGGGCAGAGGGGACACCACACGACACCGCCTGGTTCAGGAGGACTCAGAGCTACTGCAGTCTACGCTGTGGTAAGTGCCTGCCTTTCCTAAAGAGAGACTGCTCTGATTGTGAGATTTCCCCAGCAGCCAGCTCACTCTCTCTCTCTCTCTCGCACACACACACACACACACTGTCCTGTCTGTCTCTGTGTCTCACACATACTGTCCTGTCTTTGTGTTTCTCTCACACACACAGAGTCCTCTCTCTCACACACACACACACTGTCCTGTCTCTGTCCCTCTCTCTGTCTCACACACACACAGAGTCTCTTTCACATTCACCTCCCAACACATACTTGTATTATTGTTGTTGTTACTTCTTGGTACTTCCTGCAATGCACATATATTCTCTGCCATTTTATTCTTTTAAAGTGTGTTATTTTCATATTTTAACTGGTCTGTACATTTCATAATTTGTATTTCTCTTACACTTTAAATTTACTTCTTTGAGTAGTGAGTTCTAAAATGCCTAACCTGTCTTGGCTGGAGTAATTATCCCTATGGTAACTTTTTAATCTATATATACATAATAGCTTGGGGGGGGGGGTTGTTTGTTTCTACAGGTGGTGCACATCTGCACATACCTCAGTGCACACAACAAAATTTATTGCTCACTGGATGGGAAAAAAATAGAGGGAACATGCTAGCAGGGCAGGCACAGTACTGCCCAAATGTCAGGCAGCCCGCGTCACAGGGTGCCCCTTGACTGTTCTGCCCTGGGGCCCAGAATTGCTGTCAGCGGGCCTGGGTGATCTCACTCAGCTGTCACCTCTATGCTGGGGACCCACAACAGGCCAGATTAGACGGCAGCTTCTCTGCCTAGGGCCCAGCGTGGAGTCCAGGAGGGCCTGGGCTCCCATACACCACCTCCGCTCTACCACCTGGAGGCGGTGAACAGAAGCCCCGGTGTAGTGGTGCGGCAGCCCACTCCAAAAGGGGAGGGGGGAAAGCAGCCTTCGGGAGGCTGCGCAAACCTGCAGCCAATTAGAAGGGGCCTATGGGGAGCCAATCAGGGCCCATGTCAAGGTTCCTTCCCCACTCTGAACTCTAGGGTACAGATGTGGGGACCCGCATGACAGACCCCCTAAGCTTATTCTTACCAGTTTAGGTTAAAACTTCCCCAGGGCACAGATTCCTTTCTTGCCTTGAAAACCAGCTTAGGTGAAAACCTGGTACACTGCCACCACCAAGCGATTTAACAAAGAATCCGGGAAGAGCCCACTTGGAGACGTCTTCCCCCAAAATACCCCCCCAAGCCCTTCATCCCCTCTCCTGGGGAGGCTTGAGAATAAACAAGATGAGCACAAACCAGCCTTGAATTTTTAAGACCCTAAAAACCCAATCAGATTCTTAAAAAACAGAACTTGATTAGAAGAACAAAACAAAGATAAAAGAAACACTCTGTAAGATCAGAATGGAAGATAATCTTACAGGGTAATCAGATTCAAAACATAGAGAATCCCTCTGGGCAAAACCTTAAGTTAAAAAAGACACAAAAACAGCAATACACATTTCCTCCAGCACAGCGAATTTACAAGCCAAAACAAAGAAAACCTAATGCATTTTCTAGCTAGATTACTTACCAACCTTGCAGGAGTTGGAGGGCTTGCATCCTTGATCTGTTCCCGGCAAAGGTATCACACAGACAGACCAAAGCCTTTTTCCCCCCTCCAGATTTGAAAGTATTTTGTCCCCTCATTGGCCATTTTAGTCAGGTGGCAGCGGGGTGCCTTCGCTTCTTAACCCTTTACAGGTGAGAGGCGTTTGCCTCTGGCCAGGAGGGATTTTATAGCACTGTATACAGAAAGGTGGTTACCCTTCCCTTTATATTTATGACAGCCCATCTGGGCCCTATAAAAAGGCTGCAGAGCTGAGAGGAGATGAGTCTAGGCCTGACCAGCAAGGGTGAAGGACTGGCTCCCTGTAGAACATCGGTTCTCAAACTGGGGGGCGTGAAGAAATTCCAAGGGGGGTGCGAGGCTGCCCGACCCTTGAGCTCCCGGCTCCTCCCCTCCTGTCCACCCTCCCCCGCAGCTTGCACCCGCTCAGCTCCCAGGCTTTCCAATAAGCCAGTCCTGCCGCTCTGAGAGGCCTGGTAAGGGAGCGCGGGGAGCGGGGGGGTGGGATAAGGGGCAGGGGGTCCCGGGGGGGCAGTCAGGGGACAGGGGGCGGTTGGATGGGGTGGAGGTTCTGGGGAGGAGGTCAGGAGACAGGGAGCAGGGGGGGTTGGATAGGGGGTAGGGTCCCGGGAGGGGACGGTCAGGGGACAAGGAGCAGGGGGGGTTGGATAGGGAGTGGGGTCCTGGAGGGCGGTTAGGGGCGGGGAGTCCTGGGAGGGGGCAGTCAGGGGACAAGGAGCAGGGGGGGTTGGATGATAGTAAAAGAGAGATGGGGGGCATGAGGGTTTCTCGAAAATTAAAAAGGGGGCATGATGCCGAAAAGTTTGGGAACCACTGCTGTAGATGGAGCAGCACCTTGGACAGAGCCGTGCTGGGCAGGCTCAGGGGAGCAGAGCGAGAGCTCTGGCCTGTTACCTGCCAGGCTGAGGCCCCTGACAAAAAGGGCCGAGAAGATGCAAGGGCCAAGGGGAAGTGGCCCAGGGAGCATGAACAATAGAGGGGAGAGAAGGAGGGCAGGACATGGCTGCTGCTAGAGGGTCCCTGGGTCGGGACCTAGAGTAGTGGGCAGGCCTGGCTCCCCCCACCCCACCTCCCTTGCTCTGCACTTGTTACGGAGCAATGTGGCCGAGACAGATTGCAGTTTGCCCCGAGGCTGCAGTTGGCCACAGAGGCCATGCAGAGACTGCAGACAGACTGACAATACCCCCGGAAGGGGAATGGAGTTGGGGGCACAGCTGGAGGGCTGTGTCCTGAAGCGACGCTGCGGCTCAAGGAGCGACATGGGTCCAGCTACAGGCAGTGGAGACAGAGCAGAGCAGACACCAGGCGAGACACCAGCCGAAGGCAGTGCACTCAAACTGGACTGAGCTAATTCCCGGACTGAATAGCAGGAGGTGCCGCGGTGGTGAGTCTGCGCCCCGTCACACCCAGCAATCAAGGGAGCAAAGGGACTGGTTGGAGCCCTTGCAGCCAAGGGGTGAAAGGGCTTGTTTGGTTTGTTTACACTCTTGTTTTATCCTGCCAGGGCAGGTGGAGGGGTTAAGGAGAACTCTTCCTTTGGCCAGAGAGCTCAAAGCACCAAACTACCACCTCATTAATGCAGCCCGTTACCAGATGTGGAGGGAAGCTGAACCAGCAGTCGCTCCGGGCAGAGAGTCAGGTGAGCAGCCCTGTTACTCTCAGATTCAGGAATCTGGCTTTTCTCATTTCAAAATGTCCAAATGCCGGGTGTCTTGGAGTCACCAGATCTTAGGTCAGCAACTGACAGCAACAGGCTTCCGGAATTTCTGTCTAAAAGTGGGATGTTCCTTGCACTCAGGTGTATTCAGAGACTGAGGTCTGGAAAGCTTTGTTAGCTCTTAAGGCATGTTTAAGTGTTTGTACAAAGCATTCCTCTAGTCCCTGTGTAGCAGGGTGGTGTGGAGCTGAATGTCTGTGCTGAATTTCATTTAAAGACGTGATGCCTAGCCTTCATCCGTACAATGCCAAAATGACCTTCACGAAGAGTTTCCAAACCCCGAGACTGACGTGATTTCGGAATGATCACTAGCATTTCCCCCAAAACACAACTGTGATTCACAGATAATTCACACTGATGTGACACAAATGGTGTGAACTGGGGATTCTTTTGATCCAATGCTCTACCTTGTAGCACCATCCCCTGCACAAGAGAAAGCACATCATCCTTAGTGGTTTCTTCGTTGATGTCTGCGCTAGTGACGGGTAACCTAGCCACCAAATTGAGACAAAGCACTTTGTCGGAAGTTTCTTCGGGTTGATGAGAGCTTGGACTTGGCAGATGTGACTGCCCATCAGCATTGCCGTGCTGAGTTCCTTTAAGGAACTGAATAGTATAGGAATGAGCTGAAAGTAGCAAGGCCCATCGTTGCATACAAGCAGCAGTTAATGACGAAGTTCCATGTTTTGGTCCAAAAATTGAAAGTAACAAGCGATGATCCTTCAGCAAGGTAAAATGTTGAGCACACAGATAGGTATGGAACTTCCAGATTCTAAAGATAATGCTGAGAGCTTCTCAATCTGTTTGCGCATAGTTCTTCTCAGGCATAGTGAGTGCTCATGAGGGAAGGCAATTGGTTTTTTCATGCCATTAGGAAAAAAGGGGGTAAAAACTGCACCCACTCCAAATGGTGAAGCATCACGAGTCAATTGCAATGGTAACAAAGCATCTAAGCGTGTAAGAGCATTGGCTGATTTCAGCAGTTTCTTTGCTTCCTTAATTTCACACTCACAATCTTTAGTCCATTTCAAGTTTTTATTTGCTCATAACAGTTCACGCAAAGGTGCCAATACATTTGCCAGATTAGGCAGAAATTAGCTGTAGTAGTTAAGCAGTCCTAAAAATGAACGTAACTGTGACATGTTCTCTGTCAATTTCCTTAAGCTCACGGCATCAGTTACGTGTCCAAGGTATTCAAATGAAGGTTTGAAAAACTCACATTTGTCTCGGCGCACTCTCAGTCCATAGTCTTCCAAATGTCGCAAAACAGCATCCAAATGTCAAAGATGATCCTCTTAATCCTTTCCTGTATTAAGAATGTCGTCCAAAGAGCATTGAACTCTGTTCAGTCCCTTCAGAATCTTATCCATGGCTTTCTGGAACCGGGCAGGTGCCCAGTGTGATACTGAAAGGTAACCTGTGGTAGCGAAATGTAACCCACACACCTCCTGGGGGTGGGGTTCTGTCCCATCTCGTGGCACCGAGACCACTTACGGAGAGAGATAAAATGAGTCTGCTCGACAGCCTGAGCTAACAGCTGGCTTTTAGCTCCTGCGCTCGAGGCTCATGCACTAAGCTCCAGAGGCCCCAGGTTCGATCCCGCCCGTCAATGACCGGGGTCTGATGGCATTACACAAACAAGACCGTTTGTGAGATATTTGCGAGATGCCAGGTCAGTCTCCATTTGTACATATGTGCTGAGCAAATCCAATTTACTGAAACACTGTCCTCCACCAAGAATAGCAAACAAATCCACAATATGAGGTAGTAGGCACTGCACATAAAACTGGATTCAGTGTCACTTTGGAAAGTCAGATGGAGCCATCCTTCTTGATCACTGGTATCATGGATGTAGCCCACTCACTGCTGCGATGGGTGTAGCCAGGGGTGAAAGTAACTTAAATTTCTTACAGGTACTGTCATATCATATGAATGCAGGGGGCTCAAGGCAGGCGGCTGAGGGTGTGGGGGGCTCAGGGCAGGGGGTTAGGGGTGTGGAGGGCTCAGGGCAGAGGGTTGGGGTGCAGGGGGCTGAGGGCTCTGGGCTGGGGGTGTGGACTCTGGGGTGGGCCCGTGGATGAGGGGTTTGGGATGCAAGAGAGGGCTACAGGTTTAGGGAGGGGCTCAGAGCTGGGGGTTGGGGTGCAGAAGAGGGTACGAGCTCTGAGCTGGGGGTGCAGGCTTTGGGGTGGGGCTGAAGATGAGGGGTTTGGGGTGCAGGAGGGGGCTCTGGGTTTGGGGGGGGCTCAGGGCTGGGGCGGGGGGTTGGGTCTTGGGCTTACCTTGGGCAGCTCCCGGTCAGTGGCGCTAAGGCAGGCTGCTTGTCTGTCTTGGCTCCATGCTGCGCCCTGGAAGCGGCCGGCAGGTCTGGTCCCTAGGCGGGGGTGGGGGGCAGGAGGCTCCGCGGCACGCACGCTACTCTTGCCCACAAGCACCCCTCCGCAGTTCCCACTGGCCGGCTCCCGCCCAATGCGATCTCGGAGCCGGTGCTCAAGGCAGGGGCACTGTGCAGAGCCCCGTGGCTCCCCTGCCTAGGAGCCAGACCTGCTGGCTGCTTCCGGGGCGCTGCATGGTGCCCCAGGACAGGTAGGGACTAGCCTGCCTTGGCTCCGCAGCACCGGCAACCGGACTTTTAATGGTCCGGTCGGCGGTGCTGACTGGAGCTGCCAGGGTCCCTTTTCGACCGGGGGTTGGGGGATGTGGAGGGTGTGGGGGGCTCAGGGAAGGGAGTTGGGGGGGCTCAGGTCAGGAGGTTGGGGGCATGGGGGGGTCAAGGCAGAAGGTTGGGGTGTGTGTGTGTGTAGGGGTGAGTGGGGGGGGTCGGGGCTGGGGCAGTCCCGGTTGCAGTCGGTGACCCTGCCCTGCACTGCTCCTGATCCCAGCCAAATGGGAGCTCTAGGGGTGGTGCCTGCAGGCAAGACAGCGCGCGAAGACCCCCTGCTGCTCCATTCCCCCCAGGGGCCGCATGCCAGAGCGACGGGCCTGCGCTGCTTCCTCCGCCCCTCTCCTCCCCCCCAAAGCACACCGCGTCCCTGCTCCTCTGCCTACCTCCCAGCGCTTCCCGCTGCCAAACCGCTGTTTGGTGGTGCTTAGGACTTTCCCGGAGGGAGGGGGAGGAGCGGGGACACAGCACGCTCAGGGGAGGAGGCAGAGAAGAGACGGGGCCGGGGCGGGGATTTGGGGAAGGGGTTGGAATGGGGGCAGGGAAGGGGTGGGAAGAGGCGGGGCAGGGCCCCATGGAAAGGGTGGAGTGGGGGCGGGGGCAGAGGGGAGGTCTTGAACAGAAGTAATTCTAAAAGTAAATGCGTGTTTTGTTGTTTGAGTGAGGTGCATTATTGAGTGTTTATATTTTATTAAAACCCCTCGGAAATGACTTCGGTGTCGAAAAAAAGAACACTTGTGGAAGAAAAGAGAGTTTTCCAAGACAAATGGGAGAATTTATATTTTTTCACAGAGGTAAAAGATAAAATTCAATGCCTTATTTGTCAGCAAACGATTGCTGTTCCCAAGGAGTATAACGTGCATCAGCCCTACCACACGATGCACTGTGAAAAATGTGATGCATTCACTGGAAAAATCAGAGAGGAAAAAGTTTGGCAACTTAAAGCAGCATTTGCGAAGCAAAGAAATTTCTTTTCGGAGATTAACAAATCTAGTGAAGATTCAGTAAGAGCAAGTTTTGTAATAAGCAAAATGATAGCTAAATCACCGCGACCTTTTACAGAAGGCCTATTTGTAAAAGAATGTCTTGTGAAGGCCAGCGAAATTTTATGTCCTGATAGAAAGAAAGTTTTTGAAGGCATAAGCTTGTCTGCCACTATGGTTGCCTGCAGGATAACGGATTTAGCGGATAATGTATAAAAACAATTGATTCAAATGGAAAAAGACTTCACAGCATTTTCAATTGCTCTTGATGAGAGTACAGATGTATCAGATACCACACAGAGTGCAGTGTTCATTAGAGGTGTGGACTGCAATTTGAATATAACCGAAGAATTGCTAGACGTAATGCCACTGAAGGGTACCACAACGGGATGTGACATATTTCAAGGACTGGAAGAGTGCATTGAAAAAGCTGCACTGCCACGGAACAAACTCGTATCTTGGGCTACGGACGGTGGCCATCAGCATGCTTTGAAAACGTTGACGTGGTTGGATGATTGAAGACCGAATGGAACAGGACCAGGCATTAGCTTCGCCAGCATACACTGCATTTTGCACCAAGAAGCCCTGTGTAGTAAAAGTCTACAAATGAAGGAAGTTATGGATGTAGTTGTTAAAACTGTTAATTTTATACGTGCATGAGGGCTGAATCACAGACAGGTCACTTCTTGTCTAGCAAGTATGGACAGCGAATATGGGGAACTTCTGTATCACACTCAAGTGAGCTGGCTGAGTCGTGGAAATGTTCTGAAGGGTTTTTCGCACTTAGAGAGGAGATTGATTCCTTCATGAAAATGAAAAACAAGGAGGTTCCACAGCTTGCTGATTCCACTTTTATCTGCAGCCTTGCTCTTCTCACAGACGGAACTGATCACCTGAACGCACTGAACGTGAAGCTTCAGGGCAGAAAACAGGCGATAACACAGATGTATGACAGTGTGAAGTCATTCAAAGTCAAGCTTACTTTGAGGGGGAAACAGCTGACTGCTGGCAATTTGGTCCATTTCTCAACTTTGAATTCCTTAGGAAAAGTTGAACCCGAATCCTTGAAAGAATATGCAGATATCATCTCTAACTTACACATGCAGTTTGATGTGCGGTTTAAAGATTTCAAGGTGCTTGAACCACATTTTCAACTTGTTTCCACACTATTTTCTGTGGAAATTGACAATGTTGCAGAGGAAATGAGGATGGAGTTAGTGGAGCTTCAGTGTGATACCATTTTGAAGCAGAACTATACCGATGTTGGAATTCCAGAATTCTACCAGTTTCTTTCACAAGAAAGATTTCCCATGTTATTCTCTGCTTCTGCAAGGGTAATGGCAATGTTTGGAAGTACATAGATATGTGAACAGTTTTTCTCTTCCATGAAGATTAACAAATCTGTGTTAAGATCAAGGCTCACTGGTGAACATTTGCAAGCAACACTGAGATTGGTTTCATCTCCGGATATCAAACCTAATATTGATGCTCTGGTTGATGCAAAACGCTGCAGCTAAGTGGACAAAAATGAAATGACTGTCAAAATTAGCACTTCGCATTACAATTTTTAAAAAGTTAAGACATTGACTTTTAATAGCATATTACTCTTCATTTTTTTTCATTTTTGACTATACTTTTGTATCGTTGTATGAAAAGGTTTCAGTGACGCAGCCCTTGGCCAATGTACTAGTCCTCATGTGGCCCTCGTGGTGATTTGAGTTTGAGATCCCTACTCTAGTTGGCGTATCCCTTTTGGGACTAACTTTTCTCTGGTATAAGGCTTCAAAACCGTGGCAGTTTCTTCCAGAGGAACTTGTGACAAAGTCTGGTGACAGGTGAATGCAGGAGACAGCAGCTCCTGTATCAAGCTCCAAGCTTGTAGGAACTCTCTCGATTGAGGGTGTGACCCTGATGCCATCTCTGACTCCAGCTTCCAATAACCCGTGTAGTGCTAGGTCTTGGGCAGTGTCACTAGAGCTCTTGTCTTTTCCCACATTATGAATTCCTGACTTCGATGCCTGTCTTAGGTTCAGTCTTCATAGGTGTCTTCTGAGGTGGGTGGTTAGTCTGTGCTCCTGGTCATTGAACTCTGCGACAGGACACAGCGAGGTGTCCTTTCTTCTGGCACTTCCTGTGAATGACCTGGCAGGCCCAGCAATCCTGCTCTGCATGCACAGTTTGTTCACAACATCCACATGGACATTCCTTACATGCCTGTGTTTCTCTGCCTCACCAATTCAGAAGGTGAATTTCTCGGTTCACACTAAATCCCAGGGTAACTGTCTCTGCAGTTTCCATGGCCCTAGATATTTCAACAGCCTTCTTGAACGTAAGTGCTGATGCAGTCAGTAACTTTTTCTGAATCTGGTCATTACATAATCCAGAGACAAACTGGTCATGCAGAGCATCACTTACCATTTGTCCGAACTGACAGTGCTCTGACAACTTCCTTAGAGTAGGAACTCCGACTCTCCACTTCTCTGACGTCGCCGATGGAACCAATATCATTCCGCTGTCATTGATGGGGTTGGAGAAAAATGTCCCCGCATTGCTGCCGAAATTGTGATGTGCGTGGCCGTTCTGGGCACAGTTGGAGACAGACACTCATGAAGCAGTCTGCGTGCCTGTTCAGTCTGCAAGACTGAAACTCTTCATCTGTCTGGATTGGAGTTGCAAGCTACAAATTACTCAAAATGTTCAAGGCCCACCACCCAGGATTCACAGTGGGAGCGAGAACTCAGATCCTAGACGTCATCTCTGCCACATGAAAACGGATTTGTTTGTAATGTGCTCTGTCTGAGCTGGATTTCCATGTACTGGCTCCTGCCCATGTAAGCGGGGGGATGGTCCTGCTATTGTGGGGAACTTTCCTGGCTTATACACGACCCTGGTGGAATTGGCTAGTGAAAGGATCTGAGTCCTTGCTCCCACTCCCTTTACCCAGAGGCCTGCCTGTCCTCGAGGGCTCCCCTGTGGCAGAGTCCTCATAACCCCGACAAGGCTGGCTCCAGGATTCTTGGGGGGGCTCGACCCCAACCTTGCTGTGGTCACTTAGGGCAGGGGCTAGGGTGTCCCCACTCCAGGGTGCTCTCTCTGCACTGGATGCTTCCCTGACCCACTGATCGTTACATACAGTTCAAAGCAAATACAATTTATTAAACAGCAACCAATTAAAATAATAAGGAAAACTGGGAAAGGTGACAGGAAAACCCGTCCCCCCGCTCTGTGGCAGGGAACATCACAAACAGCGTCTCTGGGATGTCAGGGCAGTTCAGTCTGTTCCTCACATGTCCCAGGCTCCTGCCCAGGCCCTGGCTATGCTGCAGGGATGCTGCCGGTCAGACACTCGCTCTGGTGGTGGCCACGCGCCCTCAGGCTCCAGGTGGCAGGACCCTTCTTCCCAGCGTCGGCCCCCACGTCGGGGCTACAATCCCCCTCGAGTCTGGCCTGCAGAGCCTCTTGGCTGGGGCGTCTCTCTGCGCTGGGCCCACTGCCCAGGGTCCCTGTCGCTCTGCCCATCTGCTCACCGCACCTGGCTCCAGACGGCTCCAGCCCCACCACTCTGCCTCAGCTCCAGCTCCACTACTCTGCCTCAGCACGGCTGCTGCTGCTGCTCTGCCTCCAGCCCCCTGGGCTGTTTCTCTGGCCCCTCTGTCTCCGGTTGCAGCTCTGCTCCCAGGACAGGGTCTGCTCCCTGCGCTGCTTCTGTGACTCTGCTCCCAGCTCTGACCTTCTCCCTGGGCTGCTTCTCTGGACCCTCTGGCTGGCCCAGCTCTGCTCCCAGCCCAGCTCGGGCCCCTGCTCTCCCCTTAGTTCGGCCCCACTCACTCTGACCCAGGCAATTCTGGCTCACATGGAGGATGGGACCCCCCTGGCCTCCTGACTCCCTGATTACCCTGCCCACCCTGTCAATCAGGCTGACCTGGAGCATTGGCCTCTCCCCGTTGCCCCTGGGGACTATCAGTCTCAGGGACCTGGTTTCCCATCGACCCTTCCCCTTCCTTTTGTACTGGGAGCTAGCAACCAAAACACCCCCACTGAGTGTTAGTGAGGGGACAACAGTCCCCTTACACTAGGAACTAATGGCTGCCGGTCCCAGGGATGCACTGCGAGCAGCCAGCCGCCCATAAACCTGAATGGGACACGCTCCCCAGGGCCGTGCTTAGGCATATGCAGCATATGCGGCTGCGAAAGGCACCCAAAAATTTGGGGCATCTATGGGTCTTAGTGGCCACCCTCCTGCCTCTTCCTATCCCTGTTCTGACCCTTCCTGCAGGCTCCCACAGCTGTAGCTGCTGCAGCCTGGTGAGTCTTCCTCCGGAGGGGATCTAGTAACTTAAAAGTGAAAAAGCCTCCAGCCTGCCAGACCGATTAGCACAACATGGAACCTGTTAAAGAGCCATTCAAGGGGGGATGAAGCCATTCAACAGGCATTTGCCAACCCCCAGGTACAGACTGTCAGTTTCTGAATTTACTGGCCAAAACAGTTGGGCATTGCTGTAATATCTACTCAGAACATGTCAGTCTGCAGGACCTTAGTTAGAATTTGCTTTAAAAATACTTCATTAGTGTGTTGCTGAAGATTTTAAAATCACATCTCTAAAAAATCCTTGCATAGATTTTTAGATGCACAAACATCTTTGGCCTTAAATGCTTGGATCTTCAGACATATCGTTTTTTAAATAAATCCTTCAAAAGACGACCCTTCTCTAAAATACATGTTTTAATTGTAATTACTATAGTACAAAAAACTTGCTTCCAAAGTCTTCCTGTCCAACCCTTTCTCCCTTCACCCAGCCCCCCCACCCCCACCCCGAAGAGAGCCATTAAAGGGACAACACCCCTTTTCTTCCAGATAGCTGGACAAACGAGTTTCCCTTTCTTTACTTCTGACTATCTGATGAACTAGTTTTAAGAGAACCCTCCAACAAAATCAGTACCTAGTAAGATATAAAATCCTTTGTTATGCCTAAAATCTTTGGAAACATATTTTTTAAAGTTGGTGAAATTTCATAAGCATGAAATTTAATAAGAATAATAAGAAAATAAGAATATTTCCAACACACCTCGGAACAACATACTAATCCACAGAGACCTCCCTACCAACACTATTGCCAGCAGGAGAGTGAGTTTGTGTGGGGGAGGGGGGGGAGTGAGAAAACCTGGATTTGTGCTGGAAATGGCCCACCTTGATTATCATGCACATTGTAGGGGGAGTGGTCACTTCGGATGAGCTATTACCAGCAGGAGAGTGAGTTTGTGTGAGTATGGGGGTGGGGGAGTGAGAAAACCTGGATTTGTGCTGGAAATGGCCCACTTTGATTTTCATGCAGGTTGTAAGGAGAGTGGTCACTTTGGATAGGCTATTACCAGCAGGAGAATGAGTTTGTGTGTGTGGTTTTTGGAGGGGGGTGAGGGGGTGAGAGAACCTGGATTTGTGCAGGAAATGGCCCACTTTGATTATCATACGCATTGTGAAGACAGTGGTCACTTTGGATGGGCTATTACCAGCAAGAGAGTGAGTTTGTTTGTGGGAGGGCGGAGGGTGAGAAAACCTGGATTTGTGCTGGAAATGGCCCAACTTGATGATCACTTTAGATAAGCTATTACCAGCAGGAGAGTGGGGTGGGAGGAGGTATTGTTTCATGGTGTCTGTGTATATAATGTCTTCTGCGATTTCCACAGTATGCATCCGATGAAGTGAGCTGTAGCTCACGAAAGTTCATGCTCAAATAAATTGGTTAGTCTCTAAGGTGCCACAAGTCCTCCTTTTCTTTTTGCGAATACAGACTAACACGGCTGTTACTCTGAAACTACAAAAAGAAGGATTCTAGGTGGACTCCTCCTGAAGGTCGAGACAGCAGACTGGACTTCTACATAGAGTGCTTCCGCCGACGTGCACGGGCTGAAATTGTGGAAAAGCAGCATCACTTGCCCCATAACCTCAGCCGTGCAGAACACAATGCCATCCACAGCCTCAGAAACAACTCTGACATCATAATCAAAAAGGCTGACAAAGGAGGTGCTGTTGTCATCATGAATAGGTCGGAATATGAACAAGAGGCTGCTCGGCAGCTCTCCAACACCACTTTCTACAAGCCATTACCCTCTGATCCCACTGAGAGTTACCAAAAGAAACTACAGCATTTGCTCAAGAAACTCCCTGAAAAAGCACAAGAACAAATCCGCACAGACACACCCCTGGAACCCCGACCAGGGGTATTCTATCTACTACCCAAGATCCATAAACCTGGAAATCCTGGGCGCCCCATCATCTCAGGCATTGGCACCCTGACAGCAGGATTGTCTGGCTATGTGGACTCCCTCCTCAGGCCCTATGCTACCAGCACTCCCAGCTATCTTCAAGACACTACTGACTTCCTGAGGAAACTACAATCCATCGGTGATCTTCCTGATAACACCATCCTGGCCACTATGGATGTAGAAGCCCTCTACACCAACATTCCACACAAAGATGGACTACAAGCCATCAGGAACACTACCCCCGATAATGTGACGGCTAACCTGGTGGCTGAATTTTGTGACTTTGTCCTCACCCATAACTATTTTACATTTGGGGACAATGTATACCTTCAGATCAGCGGCACTGCTATGGGTACCCGCATGGCCCCACAGTATGCCAACATTTTTATGGCTGATTTAGAACAATGCTTCCTCAGCTCTCGTCCCCTAATGCCCCTACTCTACTTGCACTATATTGATGACATCTTCATCATCTGGACCCATGGAAAAGAAGCCCTTGAGGAATTCTACCATGATTTCAACAATTTCCATCCCACCATCAACCTCAGCCTGGACCAGTCCACACAAGAGATCCACTTCCTGGACACTACGGTGCTAATAAGCGATGGTCACTTAAACACCACCCTATACCGGAAACCTACTGACCGCTATTCCTACCTACATGCCTCCAGCTTTCACCCAGACCACACCACACGATCCATTGTCTACAGCCAAGCTCTACGATACAACCGCATTTCCTCCAGCAACTCAGACAGAGACAAACACCTACAAGATCTCTATCAAGCATTCTTACAACTACAATACCCACCTGCGGAAGTGAAGAAACAGATTGACAGAGCCAGAAGAGTACCCAGAAGTCACCTACTACAGGACAGGCCCAACAAAGAAAATAACAGAACGCCACTAGCCGTCACCTTCAACCCCCAACTAAAACCTCTCCAACGCATCATCAAGGATCTACAACCTATCCTGAAGGACGACCCATCACTCTCACAGATCTTGGGAGACAGGCCAGTCCTTGCCTATAGACAGCCCCCCAACCTGAAGCAAATACTCACCAGCAGCCACATACCACACCACAGAACCACTAACCCAGGAACCTATCCTTGCAACAAAGCCCGTTGCCAACTGTGCCCACATATCTATTCAGGGGACACCATCATGGGGCCTAATCACATCAGCCACACTATCAGAGGCTCGTTCACCTGCACATCTACCAATGTGATATATGCCATCATGTGCCAGCAATGCCCCTCTGCCATGTACATTGGCCAAACTGGACAGTCTCTACGTAAAAGAATAAATGGACATAAATCAGATGTCAAGAATTATAACATTCATAAACCAGTCGGAGAACACTTCCATCTCTCTGGTCACTTGATTTCTGACCTAAAAGTGACTATTCTTCAAAAGAAAAGCTTCATGAACAGACTCCAACGAGAGACTGCTGAATTGGAATTAATTTGCAAATTGGATACAATTAACTTAGGCTTGAATAGAGACTGGGAGTGGTTGAGTCATTATACAAGTAACCTATTTCCCCTTGTTTATTCCTTCCCCCCCTCCCCACTGTTCCTCAGACGTTCGTGTTGAACCCTGGGTTTGTGCTGGAAATGGCCCACCTTGATTATCATACCCATTGTAAGGAGAGTGATCACTTAAGATGAGCTATTACCAGCAGGAGAGTGGGGTGGGGGGAGAGAAAACCTTTTGAAGTGATAAACACCCATTTTTTCATGGTCTGTGTGTATAAAAACCTCCTCACTGTATTTTCCACTTTATGCATCCGGTGAAGTGAGCTGTAGCTCACGAAAGCTTATGCTCAAATAAATTGGTTAGTCTCTAAGGTGCCACAAGTACTCCTTTTCTTTTTGCGAATACAGACTAACACGGCTGCTACTCTGAAATAAACACGTCTATTGTTATGGAGATCACACAAAGTAAATTATTGTCCCTTTTTCTAAAAGCAGTGAACATTGTTATGAACACACTAAACCTCTGTGACTGATTAATTTAAAATAATGTCTTTGTTTCAGTGAGTTAAATATGTAGTACTCTGGAATGATTCCTTTCTGAAGGCTTAAGAGTACATTTAAAATATAAAACCAGCTTAGAAATACGGATTAAGAAAATGTAAAACAGAGAAGAGCTGCATCATGTACGCCATAATATTTCATGTTGTATTCAGCAGGACAGCTGACTTGCCCTTACTACAAAGTTTTTGCAAATAAATCTCTGACAAACTTATGGGCATATCAAAAAACCCGTCACTGATACTTTTTATTCCCAAATTTAGTGCTTTTAATTAGGTACCTTCTGCATGTCCAGTCCTCACCATCTGACAGGCAGTGGAAAACACGCTCCATTTTCTCTGGAAAGAAATGGCAGAAGAGTGTTTTTTTCAAATGTCATTTGCTTCATTTGGGTTCAGGGATTTGGCTGGAAGGGGGTGAGCAGGGAGGAGGAGGGAAGAGACGAAGGAGACAGTGGGGAGAGGGCGGGGCCTAGGCGGAGTGGGGGCGGGGCCTGTGTGGAGTGGGGGAGGAGCAGGGGTGGAGTATGGGCGGGGCCACAGGCAGAAGAGGTGGGTGGGGAGCGAGCCTCCCCAAGTGGCAGCTTCACTCACCGCCCATGACAGCAGGTGAGAGCGGGTCGGCTCCCGCACACCCCGCGCACACTGCCCTCTCCTTCGGCAGGGGCCGGATTCACAGAGCCGAATGCGCCAGCACTGCGCATTCTGCGTGAGGGAGAGGGTCCGGGGGTCTCTGAGGGGAACTGTGACTCTCCGCCACCATGAGGTGGGCCAGGAGGCTCGGTATCCTTTGCTGCCTCGTCCCTCCCGCCCTGGGCTGCGACCCCGGGCTGCCGTCGGGCATAGGGGCACCAATTTAATAATACTGCGTAGGGCCCCATAAATCCTAAGGACGGCCCTGACGCTCCCTGACCCTCTCACAGCTGATAGGTGTATCTGGTCCCATCACGGCTCTGGGAAGAAGGCTGGCATGTGAAATAGACCCATTCTCCCTCTAACCTTTACTAATCCTCGACAAGAATTCCGCGGATTCGGCAGCCATTAGCTGAGACACCAAGTGCAGGAAGCAAACAAGGGGAAAACCAAATATCCTGCCCCAGAAACACGGAAAAAGACAGACCTGGATTCTTCATCATTTTCCAGTTTACAACGAAATATTCTTCTGGCTTATCTGAAAGGGAGACGTGACAGTAAACTGCTGAGAGGGTTTTCTGCTCAGGTAGATCATTATTAATTCTTATTGTTTACATTGCAATAGCACAAAGAATCTCGTTGCACTTGGTGTTGGACAGGCACAGAGACAGACACAGCTTCCAGCATGGCCAGTGTTTACCCTAGACTCAGAATTCAGCATCATTCGTTGCAGGAAGATTTTAGAACCTGTCAGCCACTGTTTAATAGACCTGGGTTTCTATTGACAACGAGCTAAATCCTTGGACTTTGTGAGTAGTTTTTATGTGACTCTTTTAGTAAGACGTGACTTTGGTATAAATTCAGACTCACCTTCTATACAATTAACAAACAGGCTTTTAAATTTAACCTCCTGTTACTACAGTGGGGACAAATGAAATGGGCTTTGTTTGTTCCTGTGCTGTTCATCCCGGATGACATTTCTGAGGAATAGAAAAGGCAGCTGGGTGGTGCCACCGTGTGGCATTTGCTGTTCACATCTAAAGAGGGACTGTTTTATGCCTAAGTAATTTAAAAGTTTGGGGCCAGATTCTGATCTGTTTTAATCCAGTAATAACTTCTCTGAAATCAGCAGAGATTGTCTGAATTTGCATCGGTGTGACTGAGGGCACAGGCCCGTACTCTTGTAAAGCTCCTCTGTGATTTCAGCACTTTTGTATATAGCAATATAGTGAAAATTCAAATTGGAAATAAAGGGCAAATTTTGAAGTGTGTGTGATTAGCCACTGGAAGGAGCTTCCCAAGGAGATGTGGTGGATTCTCTGTCATTTTAAATCTATAAATTGAGATTCGATGTCTGTTTTCTAAGACTGTTTCTCAACCTTTTCGATACAGGGACCAGCTTGCTGCATTTCTAAACTGTGTCAGAGAGATCTCAGGGACCAGCGCCAGCCCACAACCCGTCGCTGAAAAACACTGTTGTAAGAGATGCTTGAGTTTAACTACCAGTTACTAGGCTCACAGTGTCACTTACATACAAGGGAAGAATAATTCCTCCTCCAATACAGGAATTGCTGGGTCCTGAGTGAAATTCCCCAACCTGTGTGTGCAGAAGATCATAGAATCAGAGAATATCAGGGTTGGAAGGGACCTCAGGAGGTCATCTAATCCAATCCCCTGCTCAAAGCAGGACCAATCCCCAACTAAATCATCCCAGCCAGGGCTTTGTCAAGCTGGGCCATAAAAACCTCTAAGGATGGAGATTCCACAACCTCCCTAGGTAACGCATTCCAGTGCTTCACCACCCTCCTAGTGAAAAAGTTTTTCCTAATATCCAACCTAGACCTCCCCCACTGCAACTTGTTCTGTCATCTACTACCAAAGAGAACAGCCGAGCTCCATCCTCTTTGGAACCCCCCTTCAGGTAGCTGAAGCTGCTATCAAATCCCCCCTCACTCTTCTCTTCTGCAGACTAAACAAGCCCAGTTCCCTCAGCCTCCCCTCATAAGTCATGTGCCCCAGCCCCCTAATCATTTTTGTTGCCCTCCGCTGGACTTTCTCCAGATGGGATTGGCATAATGGTCCTTCCTGGTCTTAAAATCTATGAACCACTGCTGAATTTGACCTCAGTGTTCCGGGATATTGACTCTGGTTTGGGGGCGGTATTTGTCTTTGTTTTTTAATGTCACCATCCACTGTCAACAAAATAACTTCAGAATTCCTTTATTATACCCAGCAGGTGAGGTCCCATGGATGAAAAGGAAAAGCATCAACATGGAGCGGTCTCAAGAAGCTGGGAAGAGAATGGCTTCCAGAGCTGTGACAGTGGGAGACACTGCAGGAGCCCACACAATGTGATACAGGAACCCAGCAGGAAACACACTAGACATTAGTGTGTTGTGGAAGAGGTTCCAACAAAGCCACAAACTTTATACCCGTATGAATGTGGGAAAGAATCCAGAGGAGAGGTGTTAGATTCATGCCTGTGGGTCTGCACAGGGCAAACCTAACAGAAATATCCTCAGGCAAAGGAACATGCTCAAGGTGCATCCAGGTATCTGCATCCAGGGGAGAGGGCGGTGTAAATGCACTGAGTGTGGCAAAAACCTTCCGGAAGAAGAAGATCCTGAAGGTGCATCAGATTGTGCCCACAGGGGAGAGGCCACACCAGGGCAGGGAGTGTGGGAGAAGAGCTACCGGCATAAACAGATACTTCTGACACACCAGTGTTTGCACACGGGGGAGCGGCCCTATCCCTGCACCGACTGTGGGCAGAGTTCTGGCAAAAGGAGATGCTGATCATCCACCAGTGTATCCACACCGGGGAGCGGCCCCACGCCTGCCTACGCCGCGGGAAGATCTTCCGCCAGAAGAGCGGCTTGAACAAGCACCAGAGAGTCCACAGGGTGGACGTGGCCCCGCAGTGTGCCCAGTGTGGGAGGGACATCGGCAAGACGCAGGGGGTCCCGATACACCAGGCCCCCTATCGATGTCCTGAGTGCAGCATAGACTTGAGTCTGAGAATCCACCTGCGGGACATGATACATCGCTACAGTGACAGCAGGAGGGGCTTTGGGAAGGAGCCAAAGCCGATCAGGCCACAGGAACGCCACGCAGCAGAGAGGCCCTTCACAGGCACAGAACGTGGGAACAGCTTAAAGCAGAGCAACCACCTGCTGAGCCACCAGCCGCCCCACGCCCTCGGCGAGCCACCAGCCGCCCCACGCCCTCGGCGAGCCACCAGCCGCCCCACGCCCTCGGCGAGCCACCAGCCGCCCCACGTCCTTGGTGAGCCACCAGCCACCCCACGCCCTCGGCGAGCCACCGGCAGCCCCACGCCCTCGGCGAGCCACCGGCCGCCCCACACCCTCGGCGAGCCACCACATATGCAGCCAGTGCGGAAAGAGCTTCAGCCAATGGATACATCTGATAGCACACGAGAAAACTCACACAGCAGAGAATCAGATTAAATGCACTGACTGTGGGTAAAATCGGTTCCTGGGAGAATAGCCCCATCACATGCTTAGAATTAGGGCAGGGGAAAGAACGCTTTCTGTGTGTCAGTGGTGGAGGGACATCTTAGCAAGGGAATGACACAGGAAGGAGACTCCGTAGGGGTCTATTTACATGCAAAGAACCTCAGAAACCGATTGTGTTTGAACATCCCTGCTCTGACCAAGCTCTGCTCAGCACCAGACTCGGGGAACGTGGGGTCAAGGGGCTTTAACACCTTTACACTCCCCTGATTCAGGGGTCTGTCCCCAGACTATGCGATAGCACCTCACAGCTGCTCTAAACTGTCAGCTGCTCACAGCCCCATGGAGCTGTTCCAGCAGCAGGGGATTGCCAGGGTGCAAGTTCACTTTGGACTTGCCCCTTCACCCCAAGGCACATCACCTGTTAATGTGGTTCTACACCACCCGAGAATTCCCCAACACTGTGGGGATCCTCAGCATATCCCCTGCTTCCATGGCTGCAGAGGGCAGCGAAGCGGCTGAGACAGACGTGTCATTGCTGAGTTCTCCTTCCCCAGCTGAACTCACTGGGCGAGAAACTCAATAAATGTGAGCAAAGCTGTTTTGAATGTTCCATGCCACACTAGGTGTGTACAGAGTCATGAATCCTGTGCTGTGAGTGCAGGACCAGGTGTGTCCTGTACCCATGTGTATTTTATGTCTACACAAGAGTGTCTTGTTGCCCTTGGAGGGCTGGTGGGGTGTTTATTATGTAAATGGCTGGGGATTAGAAAGTTGGTTCTTTTTAATCAAGAATGGAATTTCTTAGCTTGTTTCCATGTAGTGCCTGGTTTTTCAACCACAGGGGATCTGGGAGCCTGAACTCTTTTGCCACAGACCAAACCTTTAAACCCAAAACAACCTGTGCTGTCTGCAAACCCTGTTGAATCGACGTGGTTAGCACAAGAAACCACCAGAAATGTGCACTGCTGCAGGTACCCTCAATCCAAGTGTCTCTCAGCCCTTCACACACACATGAATTGCGTCTCACAGCCTGCCCTGTGAGGGAGAGAGGCAGTTGTTATTATCCTCGCTTTATAAATGGGAAACGTAAGGTCCAGAAAGGGTAAGAGGCGGTGCCTCCGGGAGAAACAGAGAGGGGGAGGGGCACTACTTGGCCCTCAAACCCTCCCCCTCTTCCACCCCATCACAGCCCATGAGGCTGTGGCTGCAAGAAAAGCCCCAGGTGGCCACGTTTGAGAACCGCTGAACCACGTGAGTGGAGAAGGTTCTCAGGAAGGTGATGATCTCTCCTTAGCCCTCTTCTCTGCCACCCTAGAAATAGCTCGTCCCTGCCCGGTGACGTTGTGACAGGTGACTCACCCCTACGAACAGCGTATGCTTGAGCAGTGAGCTCGTGTGTCAGCTGGTGACGGGGCTCACTCCCCACACTGGTGCCCCTTGCTGGACATCTTGGGGATTAGCTCAGCAGGTCGGTACTCCCTCTCCCGGTGATGCCTCGCCTGCCATCACATCTTCTCTCTGACCCAGGTTACTCCAGGACCGTGGTTTAGACTCTCTGGCTGTAAGGCTCTGTCTACACTACAGCCTATGTTGGCAAAACTTATGTCACTCAGAGGTATGAATATTCCACCCCCCTGAGCAACATCAGTTACGCCGACATCAACGCTCGTGTGCACGGCGCTATGTCGGTGGGAGAGCTTCTCTTGCCAACATAGCTTATGCCTCTCGTGGGGCCGGGGGTTTTATGCGGACGGGAGAGCTCTATCCCATTGGCATAGAGCATCTTCACCAGACACACTGGAGCGCTGCAAGTGTAGACACGCCCTCAGAGTTCAAACAGCGAAGAGAGAGATGGAAAATTTTTCTGTGGCTTTGTTTTATTTCCTTCATTCAGCTCAGCATTTCGATAGGGTCATGAACCAATCCTTTGTATTGCGATGTTCCTTGATGGCCCATCTGATCTCATAGTCCTTCTGGATGGGTAGGGGACAGGGACGCTTTCCGTGCCTGTGTTAACAAGTTCAGAGCAAACATTTTCAAAGTTATAAAGCAAAACTTGTGTATTTTTTTATAGCAGGGAATGCCGACATTACACGTGAGATTTAATGCAAGCAACAACTTACAAACATTTCTTAGAGTCTGACCACTAAATATATTCTTATAAGATTAATAGTTTTGCTCAAAATAGATAACATACAGGTGAACTGGTTTGGTCTCCGGCGATAAGTTTGTTAGTTTTTAGCTACTGCCTGCAGTATTGGCAAGAGCTGGCCCCTGGTTTGCCAGCGACTCAAAATTAACCAAATGTTTGGAACAGTACAAACATACATGCATGGAAGAAGCTTACTGAAAATACAAATACTCAGTGGGAGGGAGAAACCTAGGAATTGTACTGCTTAGAGAAGCAGGGTGTTCAGTAGTAACTAATACCAATTCTGCACTATGGAGACTTTGGGCCAGATCCTCAGTTGGTGTAAATCTATGAAGTCAATGGATTTTGCTCATATGCATCAGATGAGGATCTGGCCGATTGTGTAGGGTCCAGGAGGACTGGAAGGATTGTATAATAAACTCTGTGGGTTTCAGTGTAGCCAACACTCATGGTTTTATTGCAAGTCTCATGGTATTGGATGCTTTTCTTATAAGCCCCAGCTCTGGGAGTCATGTCAACGTGCGAATTTCAGCTAGTGCTCATGGCTTTGCAGGAAAGCTTGGAAACATGACCCATCCGCCTCTGAGGCTACGTGTACACAGCCGGGGGCAGCAAATCTCAGCACCTGGGCAGACTCCGGCTTGCATTACAGCTCTAAAATCAATTGCAGAGACATTCGAGCTGGAGCTTGGGCTCTGAAGCCCTTCCCCTTCCCTAGGCTCCAGAGCGGTTTTAGTGCGGTAGCGCCAGTCCTGTGAGTCTGAGCGGCCGACCGGGGGTCTGCAATTCACTGCTGCGGGCTGCCACTCACGGTAGATGCACCCTTAAAGGCTCACAAACCAGGCGCAAATAAAAGAACCAGCCATTTGTGGGTATGAATTTCCATGATTTTTTTAAAAAAAGGAGTACTTGTGGCACCTTAGAGACTAACAAATTCATGAAAAAACTCATACAGATACAGACAGACATCATCTTCCTTTCCAAATGCAAACAGATGGACATCGTACCAAAAGGACTGAAGGAAAAAAATGTGTTAGTCTCTAAGGTGCCACAAGTCCTCCTTTTCTTTTTGCGGATACAGACTAACATGGCTGCTACTCTGAAACCTGCCATGATTTTTAAGGCAATCGCACCCTTTGGAGGACCTGGCTTATGTGTTTTGAACACTCGGGGTGTGTACTTTCTGGGATCTCAGGAGGCAACACGGTGTCCTCTCCATTTCACTTACCGACGGGTCCCGGGAGCAGTGACTGGCTCACCACACTGCAGGAACCGGCCCATTTTGGCCACAGCACATTATATTCACTTTTATCAGACCAGCCTAATAACACGCCCCCCCGTCCATTCTCTGTCTAGCTGACCTGTTCATTTCAGAGTGCCCACAGCCAAGTCTGATTATAGGAGGCAGGGAGGCTGCAGCCCCAAACAACTGGAACCCGTTTCAGTGAGACAGGCAGCCACATTGTCTGGGTTTTAATTTTTAATCCCTTATTTTAAGAAGCCTCGTCAGTGCACAGTGCCATGACCTGCCATTGGGCCGAGTATTTCATTGACACCAGGTGTGGATCTGGCCCCGAGCATCCAGCACGCTACGGTCTGTGTTATACCAGTGCGATACACTCCGATCGGCCTGCGCGGAGGAAACAAAACCAGAAATCCCAACCATCCTCTGCACCAGTAAATCCTTCCAGGAAGGACTACAACTCCCAGGAATACCCTGCAAGAGAGCAGCTCTCACAACAGAGCAGGCTGGGCGAATTAAACACAGCAACAAGGGAGACCAGAGCCCGGTCCTTCCCCCACCAAAACCTCTGTGGATTATGCTCTAAATCTAGCCTCTATTTGCTCTCCAAGCAGGGACTAATCCCCCCCACCCTCAGCTCAGCTGCGTTTCTGTTTGCTGTGCAGCTTCCCCTGGTACTTTACTGAGCTGGACACAAGCTGGTGGCCTGAGGCTGAGTTTGCAGCCATGATGAGCTGCAGTGAGAGCAGAGAGCAAGCAGGCATGAGGAATGCTAAGAGAACTGAACCCTGTCACAGCGTGGTCTGGAGCCTTCCTTATTTTCCATTTCTCTGCTGAGAAACCCAGTCTGGCCAGAGGAAGGAGAAGCAAGGAAACGCCTGGAGAGGTTTCTGCTCAGGTAGGAATCTTACCGTGATCTTGGGGCTAATCCAGCTTTCATTCAGATCAATGGGAGTCTTGCTGTGGATGTTGTTAGAGCAGGACCGAGCATCACTAGCTTAACCACATCCAAATGTCGTACAATCTCTGCATTAAAAATCAGTGCAGCAAAGAGAAATTTGTTTAAGCGTCTGCTGCCCATGTGATGACTAATAACTAGTCAGGATCAGACTGTGGGCTCAGTTCTGCCGTGCAAACTTGGAGTAAATCTCCTGCCCTGCTTTCAAAAGAAATCGCCCAATTCGCACCCGCGGCGCTGAGACCACACCGTGACCTGTGCTGGTTTTAGAGAATTTAGAAGCTGTAAGACACAAAGTGATGAGTCAAATCCTGCTCTTGTTTACACCCATGTAAATCTGGAGTAACTCCACTGATGTCAATGGAGTTACTCTAGGTTTACAAGCGTGGAATTGAGAGCAGAGTTTATTATGGCTTCAGTTCTGGAGAGGCACTGAGCACCCCCAACACCCACTGAATTCAGTGCAGGTCCTGAGCACCTCTGCGAGTTTGGCCCAGGATTAGCACTCAGAGGGTCTGATTCACCTCTCACTTCCCACAGAGCAAATAAGGAGCAGCCCCACTGACCCCACTGCTGTAAAACGGGTCTAAGTGACTGGAAAAACCGGGCCGAGAATTTTTGCAAGGGCCAGAGACATTCCTGCTGAACATTTCTGCCCAGCAAAGGGAGCTGGCTGACACCAACGGAGCTGGCCTTTGGTGTCTGTATGACAGTTATTCTATTTTATTGTATTGCTGAGGGGCTTGGCCCTCAGACACACCAATTTAATGACAGCTTCAATTCTTCTAGCAAGAGGAACAACACTTTCTGCCCCTGTTGCCCCCAGGGAGATGTAAGCCGTTATTCAAGAAAAAGCCCAGGTGGAGAATTAAGTATATCGTTCACTTTATAGTGAATTGATTTAGAATAAAGCTCTGGCCTTAATTCCCCCCTTGTTGTAAGAAAATAACCCAAATAGCAGCAACCTCTCCCCATGCTGAAAGAGGGGCTCCACTGACACCCGAGACTGCTTTGTGGTGGTGTCAGATCCGCATTTGGGTCTCCGCTGATGGTGTGTAACAGCACGCTTTCCTAATGGGCCCAATCCTGCAGTGCTTCTGGCAGAGCACCATTTGAAACTGCTAATGCACGATGTAAGAAGCCCGAGATTGCATTCCCACTGCCCCCCTCCCCCAATTGACTTTCATTCTGGGCAAGCAACAATTGCAAAACTAGGCTCAAATTATTCCAGTTTCATTCTCACTCACTCCAGCAGTGGAAGGTCTCATCTTTTCAGGCTTATGAATATAATATATGCTTCACGTTGGGACAATCGTACTGCCATCACAGTAACCTCCAGAATATCTTTCTTCCCCAGTACCCGAAGGATCCACGAACAAAAAGAAGCAGCTTCATACAGAATACATTGAACTGCAGGGAACAGCCTCAGAAAGACACGATGAGAATGGTTTCTAGGGCTGTGAGAATGGGACAAGCTGCAGGACCTGGTGAAATCTGAAACCAAAGAGGAACCTAGGAGAGAAATCCACTCCAGGTGAAAGAAGACCCAGCACATCTCCTGATATTAGACTATGGAGACTATGTGATGTGGGGAGAGATTCCCAGAGCAGAATCTTCCTCGTGCAGCCCCCACTAGACAGAAACCCTATCTGTCTGTCCAGCACCTAGCACAATGGGGCCCTGACCAGGTTAAGGCCCCTAGGTGCCATTGCAGTATCAGTGTTAAATACTAATACTAGAAATTCCTTTCCTGTGCCGTAAGCCGGAGGGGAAGGAAGATGCTCAAAGCCCCGCAGAGCCCTGACCTGGACGACAGGCCGTACAAGTGCACCGAGTGCGAGAAGCGCTTCCGGCAGAAGAAAATCCTCAAAGCCCACCAGAGCATCCACACCGGAGAGAAACCGCACACGTGCGCCGAGTGCGGGAAGAGCTTCCGGCAGAAGAACAACCTCCGGAAGCACCAGTGGACCCACACCGGCCAGACTCCCCATCAGTGCGCCGAGTGCGGGAAGCGCTTCAGCGAGAAGCAGCGCCTGCGGAAGCACCAGAAGACGCACACGGGGGAGGCGCCGTTCGCCTGCCCCGAGTGCGGCACGCGCTTCAGCCACAAGCACAACCTGAAAACCCACCAGCGGGTGCACACCGGCGAGACGCCCTACAAGTGTCCCGAGTGCCAGAGGGGCTTCAAGCAGCAGAACCACCTCGTCAGCCACCTGCGCACCCACCGGGAGGGGAAGCTCTACAAGTGCACCCAGTGCGACAGGCTCTTCAGGAAGAAGCCCAACCTGCTGAAGCACCAAGAGAGCCACGTGGGGGACAGGCCCTATCGCTGCAAGGACTGCGGGAAGACCTTCAGGCAGAACAACCACCTGGTGAGTCACCAGCGGACCCATGCCGCAGGCAGCCTCTACATATGCACCGAGTGCGGGAAGAGCTACAGCCAGTGGGCGCACCTCACCACCCACGGGCGGGCCCACGCCGGGGCGGGCCCGCTGACCTGCAGCGAGTGCCGGTGAGGGCTTCGCACCGACCGCCTCAGAACGCATGGATGAGAGACCAGCAACAGAACTGAGCGTGGTGCAGCTTCGTGGAGCAGATGACTAAGGAAAGACCAGGAAAATCAAGACTTTACCCATTTAGATGATATGCTTTTGTTCTGAGTTTGTACAGTGCCTACCACAGTGAGCCCTGGTCCATAGCGAGGGTCGTAGGCACTCTGGTAACACAAATAATAAATCATAATATACCCAGAGGTGAACAGGAAAGCTTCATTGTGAAGCCACTAGGATGGTAAGCGGCAGAGAATCATCCACGCAGGAGAGGGATTCTCTAGGTGTGATAATTACTAGACAGTTTCAGCAATAAATCTAATCTTAGTAGGACAGATGACTCTCCGGAGGAGAGGCGCTGTGTGCATTATGTGGAAATCTGAGTAGCAAGAAGTGTGATGTTAGAATAGACACATGGAGCTGGATAGAGTGTCACTAATGAGTCCTCTCTGCCCCTGCAGAATTCCTAGCAGAGAGAATGGGTATCATTTTGTTAAAGTATTTCATGAAACACGATGGCTACCTGCTGCATTGTATGTAGTTACATGATGGTCATTTTGTTATTCTCCAGAATAACCATCAGGTTTACACACAGTTGTTGATCAGGTTTCCAATTAACAGCCTCTGTTTTCCTTTCTTGTTTATTCAGGAGTTTCCTGGTTTGCCCCAGAATGTTTCCATTTGCATGACTTTCCAGCCCATCCTTTTAAAAACACCGTCTGTTCCCCATGGAAAGTTCTGCCTTATGTTTTTTCCCCAAAGATACTGAATTCAATTCCTTCTGGTGTTGTGTTTTATGGAAAAGCAAGGGGAATAACATAACATAAGAATGGCTCTACTGGGTCAGACCAAAGGTCCATCTACCCCAGTATCCTGTCTTCCAACAGTGGCCAGTGCCAGGTGCCCCAGAGGGAATGAACAGAACAGGGAATCATCAAGTGATCCATCCCCTGTTGCTCATTCCCAGCTTCTGGCAAACAGAGGCTAGGGACACCATCCCTGCCCATCCTGGCTAATAGCCATTGATGGACCTGTCCTGCCGGAATTTATCTAGTTCTTTTTTGAACCCTGTTATGGTCTTGGCCTTCACAACATCCTCTGGCAAGGAGTTCCACAGGCTGACTATGTGTTGTGTGAAGAAATACTTCCTTCTATTTGTTTTAAACCTGCTGCCTATTAATTTCATTTGATGACCTCTAGTTCTTGTTCTAGTTCTTCTAGTTATGAGAAGTTGTAAACAACACTTCCTTATCCACTTTCTCTACACCAGTCATGATTGTATAGACCTTAATCATATCTCCCCTTAGCCGTCTCTTTTCCAAGCTGAAAAGTCCCAGTCTTATTAATCTCTCCTCATACGGAATCCGTTCCATACCCCTAATCATTTTTGTTGCCCTTTTCTGAACTTTTTCCAATTCCAATATATCTTTTTTGAGATGGGGCGACCACATCTGCACACAGTATTCAAGATGTGGGCGAACCATGGATTTATATAGAAGCAATACGATATTTTCTGTCCTATTATCTATCCCTTTCTTAATGATTCCCAGCATTCTGTTCCCTTTTTTGACTGTCACTGCACATTGAGTGGATGTTTTCAGAGAACTATCCACAATGACTCCAAGATCTCTTTCTTGAGTGATAACAGCTAATTTAGACCCCATCATTTTATATGTAGAGTTGGGATTATGCTTTCCCAACTATACATGAGCGAAAATTGCTAAAATGAGATTCTGCAGAGAGCAACATATTATGTGCCTAGTTCACCCCACTGGAACATGGATCAGTGCTCCGCAGGCCAAGTGCTTGGTCGAGTTCCATTCAGGGAATTCTTGTCATCCAGGAGTGAGGCGAGTGAGAGGGTTTATGGGCTTCTGTGTCCATGATGGGCACAGCTGTGACATGACGTGGCGTCTCCTGTCATTCTAGGCCCTGATCCTGGGAACATGCTCATGTTTAACCCTTAGCACGTGAGCCACCCCTTTGCAGTCAGTGGGACGATTCACCTGGTTAAAGCCAAGCACTTGTGTAAGTGTTTGAAGGATCAGGGCGCTAATTTGTAAACATATTTTTTTCCTTTCTGAGACTAGAAACCTCATTTGAGCCTGGGAAGGGGAACAGAAACAAAGGGATGAATTTTTAACTGTCCCAGCAAAGAACAGGGTGAACAATAGTTTGGGGTGAGTCATTTAAACAAAAGGGCTATTAACGGGCTCATTGAGATATATCTATTGTAGAACAATCCCAGCATCAGAGAAAAGATTAGTCAGTTTTAAGGGCAATAGGAACCATTCAGTCATCTAGTCTGATCCCCTGTATACGGTAGGCGAGAGAATTTCACCCAGTTACTCCTGAACTGAGCTCAAGCATGTTTTCAGGGAAGACAGACCATCCTGATTTGAAGTATCAAAGAATGGCGAAATCCACCACTTCCCTGGGTAATTTGTTCTAGTGTTAAAAATGCATGTCTCATTTCTCATTTTAATTTGTCTGGCTTCCACTTCCAGCCATTAGTTCTTGTGATGACTTTCTCTGCTGGATTAAAGAGCCGAGCCTGCTAGTACCCAGTGTTTTCTCCCCAGAAGGGTACTTCCAGGCTGTAACCAAGTCAGCTCTCTGTCTTCTTTGTGATAAATTAAACAGACTGAGCGCTTTAACACTCTTGTGTGAAGGCATTTTCTCCAGCCCCTGAGAACCATTTTTATGGTTCTTTTCTGCACCATCTCCAATTTTTGAACATCCTTTTTAAAATGTCAGTACCAAAATTGGACACAGTAGTCCAGTACCGGTCTCACCAATGCTGTGCACAGAGGTAAAAATTACCTCTCTACTTCTACTCACTGCTCCCCTGTTTGTCCAAGGATCACACAGCCCTTTTGTTTGCCACACCATCGCACCAGGAGCTGATGGTTAGCTGTTTGCTCAGCTGACCCCTATGTTTTTTCAGGGTCACCGCTTTCCCGGGTACAGCCCGCAGTCTGTTGCTATGGCTTGCTGTGGCCCACTGCTGCATCCCCAGTCAGGTGCAAAAGCCAAAAGGGGTTGAGTTAGCTGTCACCCCTTTCCAGCAGGGAACCATCAGCAACAGTGTTACGCAGCAAAGTCACTGGTAGCAAACCAAACAATCATCTCCCGTCAGGTCTACTTCTCCTCGGGGAGGCTCTGGCAGGCGCGCTCGCTAGTCAGACTTCTCCTACCTGGCCCTAGCCAGACTTCTCTGGCTCACAGACGAGAGCTGGAGGTCTGCTCTTCCTCCCAGCCAGTTCACAGCTGAGCTGGGCTCCCCCCCTGGTAATTTCCCCCTGCTAGTCCAACACCTATTGCAGGGCTGAATGGGCCCTCAGCAGCTCGTTAAGGCTCTCCAGCCAGCATGGGGCATGTGTACCCCCTCACACCTGCATTCTTTGTTCCTAGCTGTATGACCTCACATGTATTTATCAAATATGGATATAAAATCCCCTCAAATTTCCACCCTTTCGTCTTTGATAATCAAACACTGCTACAAAATCACTCCAAATGTTTGCTTTTATCAAATATGGACATAAAATCCCCTCAGATTTTGATCTGTTTCTCTCATTATCAAATATCAATATAAATGGTATTTTAGATTTTTGCCATTATCCAATTCTCAAATACTGATAGAAAATTTCCTCAGATTTTGACCCTTTTAATTCTATACTACTATAAAACTGCTTCAGATGTTGCTTCTTCTCTTCATAATTTTATTGAATACCCTTAGATTTCCCATTTGGTCTTTCTAATTATTTAATATTGATACAGAATCTCCTCAACCTGCACCAGTTTCCATCAGATTACTGAACTGTGATTAAAATCTCCTCAGATTATGCCACTTTTCATCCAATTTTCAAATATTGACATAAAACCCCCTGAAATGTTCCCTCTCTCTCAGTTATTGAAGAATTATTTAAAACTGCCTTTGCATATTGCCCCTTGTCACTAAATATCAAAATTTGATTTTAAAAGCCTCAAATTTTTCCCATGTTCTCCCCAATTCTCAAATGTCGGTATAAAATCCACTCATGCTTTGTCTCTCCTCTCTAATTATTAAGTATGTATATAAAATCGCCTCTGTTTTCTATCTAATTTTCAAATACAAATATAAAACTCCCTCCAACTTGGGGTTTCCCATCCTGTCTAACTGCAGCAACGTCTCCTCGTTTTGGAGGGAAACTGCGGGTCTGTGTTTTTAACTCAGATGGGCCCTTGCTCTGGATTAACTGCACTGACGGGCTGACACTGAAATACTGGTGGGAGCGAGATTGGAACCCGGGGCTGCCAAGGGTCAGGCCCCTTCTGTGATACTCGTGCGCTGGGCACCGTGTCATGTCAGCCGCAGCCTGGCGGGACCCTCGCACACTCAGCCGGGCTGTGGGCAGCAGCTGCAGTTCCTGCTCTGGGGCACCTGGCACTGGATTGGTCTCGTTGCCTCTCGGCGTTCTCTGACACCCCGCTCGCAGGCCCTTGGGGAGGAGGTGTAGCAATGGTAGTGGAAGATGATAAGCAGTGGGGGACCTGGGGATCAAGGGAGGGAAGAGAAGAGGGCTGGAGAAGGGGGAGAAAATGGGGCAGGGGCAGACTCATAGACTTTAAGGTCAGAAGAGACCGTTATGATCGTCTAGTCTGACCCCCTGCACAACGCAGGCCACAGAATCTCACCCACCCACTCCTGTAACAAACCCCTAACCTATGTCTGAGCTATTGAAGTCCTCAAATCACGGTTTAAGAATGAGGGAGGCTGCCCCAGATCCCCCGTTCCCTCAACAGATGCCTGGTTCCCACTGGCCCCTAAGACACTGCCTCTCCCTCCCAACACACACAGCCATTGCCAGGCTGCCCCTGGCTCTGCCACTGCCCTGGAAACCTCCAGGCTCATCTCTCCTCCCCCCACCACCAACAAGCTGTAACCATCACCCCCTGGGATTGCTGTGACACCAGCCCGGCTGCCTGGCAGTGCCCCGGGGGCACCTCTAACCAGGCCAGTGCTGCGAGCCCCTATGACTCTAACAGCCGGAGAGGTCTGATACAGCCCTGTGCCAACCAGCTCCGATACTCCACGCTCCTGCTGGGGTCCCCAGATGCCCCTTCTAACTCCTCACAGTCACACTGCCCCTTGCTGGCCCACAACTGCTCATCCCTCTTCCACGCTCCCCACACCTCAGCAGCCCCTGGCTCCCCTCAGTACCTCCTCCCTATTGGCTCCCCAAACACCCCTGGCTCCCCTCCAGTTCCTGCCTCTCCCACACATGCTCCCCCTGCTCGGGGGTACCCTGACTTGGAATCAGTGACGATCGGTCCCCGGGGTCACACGTGGGGCTGCACCAGATTTTGCAACTGTGGGAATTGGGCACACTGGGCCCAGCTCTGCTCTCTGTGATAGCGGTATAAATCCAGAGTAACCCCACTCACGGCACCAGTGTGACTCCAGGCTTACACCAATGTGCCTGGGAGTGGAGTTTTGGCTCATTTGCTGGGCGGGCGGCATGTGTTTGAATCCCAGCCCCTGAACCTCGGGCAATCCTTGTCCCTTTCGCTCCAAGCCAGAGAAACTTTAATTATGGGAGTGGGCCCATTGGACTTTGTTTCAAAATAGGGGTAAAATCCTCATTAGTTCAAATGGTGTAAATCCTTGTATCTCCCTGTACATGCTTAGGGGCCAGCATCTTTACAGCGATGCCGGTGGCTGAATTGGGGTTATTTATGAGGTTAGACAAAGCCACTGTGGTGGGCTGGGATGGGGAAAGCTACTTTGACCAGCCCTTCAGAGTCTGTGCGTCAGCAGCAGCTCTGAGACAGTTGTTTTCAGAATAGTTCCTCTGTTAGAAAGGTAAAATCAAGAGCACAGAAAGCTCCTGATTCAACAAACCTGGAAAACCAGCAGGGCCAGAGTTCACAAGCTCAAAAACAGGAGAGAGAAAGTATCAGAGGGGCGGCCGCGTTAGTCTGGATCTGTAAAAGCGGCAGAGATTCCTGTGGCACCTGATAGACTAACAGACATCTTGGAGCAGGAGCTTCCGTGGGTGAATACATGCCATGCCGCCGACGAAGGGGGCATTCACCCACGAGAGCTCCTGCTCCAGTACGTCTGTTTGTCTGTCAGGTGCCACAGGACTCTCTGCCGCTTTAGTAGAGAGAAAGTGTCATACGTAAATAGATTTTTTTAAATTAACAATGTTTGTAGTAGCTGCCACTCCATGAGGGTTGCTGTATCGGCCTGTTAATGCACAACACAGCTGGTTACAGGCATTCAAACGCCATGTACCTGAGCCAAGTACTGTCTTAAAAGACCAATAAAATGCACCTTGTTGTGTATTAATGCTGAGTCATAACCTATTCACCATACTGCATGGGTTGATACTAACTAACTCAGGCAGAATGGACTCTTGGGGACCTATTATTAATCCAATTATTTGTTAGGAGAGAGAGCTTGTTTCTTACTAATGATCTTTTCTTTTTAGTACAGCAGATGATGCCGTGTTGAATGGAAAACAAAACAAAAATCAGCATAAAACTTGAGAGAACAACTGAAAGAAGATACAGTCTGAAATAGATATGAGAGAGGTTCGCAGAGCTGTCGTAGGAGAGCCAATGCAAAGTGAAAAATAAGAGGAATCACATCAAATATCAAACCAGATAAATCGATTTCAGCAAAGAATCCAGGACAAAGAGCCAAAAGCTTCATAATTCTAGGCAGAGAGACCAGACCAGAGAAGAACAACATAAATATACTGCAGAACTGAAGACGCAATCATATTCCTCACTCCGTGGGTTATCCAAATGGAAGAGAAACCATTCAAGAGCTCTGAGTGTGGGAAAATCTTCAATCCGAAATGAAATCAAAACACAAAAGGCCAGTCACGCAGGAAAAAAAGCCATAAACGTATACTGACTAATGGGGGAAAACAACATACAAACTAGAACTGGTCTGAAATTTTCCAGCTGGACAACTGTCAGTTCGAAACTGTTGATTCAACTAAACGAGCATATTGATTTCATCAAACATTTCAATTAAACAGTATCCAAACATTTTGTTTTGATTGAGTCCTAGCGCTTTGTCTCAATCATATAAAGTATATTATTCATTATATTACATTATGATATGATATTTGAATACGGTGGAAACAAAGTGCTTTGATAAGGTTGTTTCAACATTTCCGGAACAACACTCGATCTGAAGCAGGCTGCCCCAGCTCTGAAATAGTCCTGATGCTCCGCTCTTATATTAAACTGATCTCTGCATGTCCTTTAGAGTTGTGCCCCCTCGTGTGACGTGTGCTGAACTAAGCCACAGGCTGGTACCCCCGAGCATCCTGCTCAGCCCTGAGCGGGCACTTGGCGTGGACCAGAAGCTGACATAGGCCACAGCAGCTGCCCCAGATCTCCGCACCTAGTTCCCACCTCAGGGCTGCTGGGAAATGTAGTTTATTTTTTACATCAGCGATCAAGAGAAAGAACAGGAAACTACAGCAATTCCCCCCAGGAAGTGGTGCTGTGCAAGCCAGCCCCGACTGCATATCGAGGGATGGAGCTCAGAGCATCTGGCGCCGCGCTAAGGATGGTCTGAATGGGCTCACTCTGGGAATATCCCTTCCATAGATCTGCCTTCCCTTATCTCCCAGCCTTCCCCTCCCCCAGGCCCCAACATCCCTCCCGCTCGCTGGGTCCCTTTGTTCTACCCTTGCACTCACTGTAGCCCTTAGGACAGTCAGACACTGCAAGAGGCAGGAGTGGAAACAGGCTCTCCTAACCCTGAAGAGAGGAGAGGTCTGGGAACTCACAGCGGTTATAATCACAGCGTCATCAGGGAACCGGACAGGAAAACACCTGGTGAGATTTCAGCTCAGGTAGGACACTGACTTTCTTGTGTTTGCACCTGGACCATGATGACACAGAGGACTGAACAACGAGCTCTGTCTAGGGAACTGAGCTGCTCAGAAATTTAAAATCTCTTCCACGTGTAACCTGCCTTTAAGGGAACAGCTGCATTCCAGGAGAGCTTTCAACGGGCACTGGGTGGTGCAGGGATGGGTAACTGGGCTGTAGACATGTTTTAGCTCTAGGTTGCTAGTCAAATCCAGACCAAGGTGGCGGTGACTGAAGGTTGCTGCCATCTGAGGCTGTTTGCCGGACTAGCTGTTATACATTCTGGGGATCCCAGTGCAGTTCCTACAGGATGGCGATGGGGTTCTCCTCCCCAAGCCTACCATCACAACTGGCCCACTGTCACAGAGTCCCCGGGCGATGCTCTGGAACTGCTCCCCATGAAGCCAGTCAGGACTCTGGGGCAGTCTCCTCTCTGGGAGCAGCCTGTCTGCAGGACACACAGCTCACCCGGCTCCACCTTCCTGGGTCTGACCTCGGAGCATTCAGCATCCTCTGCCCCTCCGTGCGCTTCCCCCAGCGAGTCCGCCCAGGCGGGGTCCTGGGGAAGCCAGAGGGTCCTGCCCCCCAACTCCGCAGTCAGACGGGACTCTCAGCCAGCCAGTAACACAGAGGTTTATTAGACGACAGGGACATGGTCTAACACAGAGCTTGTAGGTGCAGAGAACCGGAACCCTCAGCTGGGTCCATTTTAGGGGCCAGTGAGCCAGACAACCCCGTCTGCACTTCAGTCCATGTCCCAGCCAGCCCCAAACTGAAACTCCTTCCAGCCCCTCCTCCTCTGGGCTTTGTCCCTTTCCCGGGCCAGGAGGGTACCTGATTCCTTTGTTCTCCAACCCTTTAGCTCTCACTTTGCAGGGAGGAAGGGCCCAGGCCATTAGTTGCCAGGAAACAGGGTGTCGGCCATTCTCTGTGTCCAGACCCCTGCACATCCCTGCCCTCTAGGGCTCTGCAATGATCATACACCCTTACCCCACCACCTAAAGACTTAAGAACTGCATAGGGGAAACTGAGGCACCCCTACAATATTCAGAGGAAACATTAAGAACAGTCCCGCTTCGTCACACCCATCACAACAGAGCCGCTGTAGACTTTCCACACTACTGTGTCCCTTGCAGGAGTCTGATTTGTCTGGCGTACCCCCAAGTTTCACCTCACTTGAAAATGACATGCTC
The DNA here is from genome assembly GCF_015237465.2 of Chelonia mydas. Classification (NCBI taxonomy): domain Eukaryota; kingdom Metazoa; phylum Chordata; order Testudines; family Cheloniidae; genus Chelonia; species Chelonia mydas. Next base: position 260,469,746 of record NC_057850.1, read on the forward strand.
ACAAAATCAGACATAAAAATACGGAAGTGCCACAGCCACGCTGTTACTGAAACGTTGCTGACGTTCTCATTTTTACCATACAATTATCAAATACATCAATTGCAATATACTACGGTCCTTACATTTCAGTGTATAGTGTACAGAGCAGTATAAACCAGTCATTGCCTGTATGACGTTTTAGTTTGTACTGACTTCGCTCGTGCTTTCTATGTAACCTGCTATAAAACCAGGCAAATGTCTAGATGAGCTGACGTGGCCCCTGGAAGACCTCTGCGTCCCGCCGGGGGTACACGTCTCCCTGGTTGAGAACCGCTGGAATAGATCACGGCGAGTCCCCTGCCGTTCATAGCTAAGGCACATGGGCTGGCCCCCGTGGGAAGCGGAGCCCGCTGCTGCACCCGTCACTGGATGAACCCAGGGTTTCAGTCTCTGGAGATGTCAGGCGGGCGCCTTTCACAAGCAGTCGTGTATCTAAGCAGCTGGCTTTTATCCCACACACCTGAGCACACAGAATTTTGCTACCTATATAGGTTGTTTGCTACTCCAGGCAATGGAAACATCACTGACAAACATCTGTATACAACACAAGGGGCCAACAGTCTAATCACACAAACCCAAACACCCTTGCCCTGCCCCTGCCCCTGCCCCTGCCCCACCCCTCCCCCAAGGCCATGCCCCTGCTCCGTCCCTTCTCTGAGGCCCCACCCCCCGCTCAGTCCATCCCCCGCTCCGTCGCTCGCTCTCCCCCACCCTCACTCACTTTCACCAGGCTGGAGCAGGGAGTTGGGGTGCGGGCTCTGGGCTGGGGCTGAGGGGTTTGGAGTGTGGGAGGGGCTCAGGGCTGGGGCAAGAAGTTGGGGTGCAGGAGGGGGGTGCAGGCTCTGTGAGGGAGTTTGGGTGCAGGAGGGAGCTGAGGTCTGGGGTGCAGGAGGGGGTGAGGGGTGTGAGCTCTGGGAGGGATTTGGGGTCAGCAGGGGGCTCAGGGCTGGGGATTGGGGTGCAGGAGAGGATGAAGGGTGCAGGCTCCAGCCGGGCAGCGCTTACCTAGGGCAGCTCCCGGAAGTGGCCAGCATATCTGGCTCCTAGGCTCAGAGGCAACCAGGTGGCTCTGCGCACTGCCCCTGCAGCTCCCCTTGGCTGAAGTTCCTGGCCAAAGGGAGCTATGGAGTCTGCGCTCGGGCCGGGGACACCACACAGAGACCCCCTGGCCACCCCTGCACCTAGGAGCTGGACATGCCGGCCACTTCCAGGAGCCGCACGGGGCCAGGGCGAGTAGGGAGCCTGCCTTAGCCCCGCTGCGCCGCCCACAGGACTGTTGGCCTATTAAAATCTCCCGGATAGCTTTCAATAGCCGCCGGGAGATTGAGGCCGATTCCGGTGGACTCCTGGTCAATCCAGGAGGGTTGGCAACCTTAGCTCCTGGTGCCAGCGCTGCCTGGCATTTGTGTTCTCCAAGATGCAGCGGGCGTTTGAGGGAAAGATCAGGGATGTCAAGGTCTCCTCGTCTTGGGAAATACTAAACAAGAAATTTTTAGCCTAACCGTAGTGTGATGCTTTTTGGGCTCTGCCCAGTGATGAGCTGCCAAAATCTTAACAACCAGTTCCCTATAAAAAGTTCTGATTTAAGGGATGTGCCCCAGTATGTATTTTTTGTACCAACAGGGATACCATACGTCTGTATTTTCCCGGGAGGAATTTTTAAAATTTAAAAATTCCTCCCGGACGGCAATTTAAGAACCAAAAGGCCTGACCTGTCCGGGGAAATACGGGTGTGTGTTAACCCTGCCGAAAGTTCCTTTTTAAAAAGATGGGCCTGACGTAGAAATGAGCTTGTTTCACATGTGTGGGGCCCCGCCACGCCCTGGGGGTGTGCTAGGGTGACCAGATGTCCCGATTTTATAGGGACAGTCCCGGTTTTGGGGTCTTTTTCTTATATAGGCTCCTATTATCCCCCACCCCCGTCCTGATTTTTCACACTTGCTGTCTGGTCACCCTAGGGTGTGCACATGTGTGGGTCCCAGCTGCTCCCTGCCCCCCTCACTGAAGCAGGTGTGCAGGGTTACTGCCCTGGGAACTGCAGGGCACCAGTGGACGTGGAGCCAGCTGCAGACAGGGGATTGGGGCAGGGCTAACTGGAGGCAGGGGGGGCAGGGCTGGCTGCGGGCAGGGCAGGGGGTGCGGAGCTGGCTGGAGACAGGAGGGTGCGGGGTTGGCTGCAGGCAAGGGGGTGCAGGGCTGGCTGGTGACAGGGCAGGGGCTGACTGGAGCTAGGGGCTGGCTGCAGGCAGGGTAGGGGGGTGCAGGGCTGGCTGGAGACAGGGGCTGGCTGTGGGCAGGGCAGGGGGTGCAGCGGGGCTGGTGCGGGCAGGGTAGGGGGTGCGGCAGAGGCTGGCTGCGGGCAGGGGTGCGGGGGTGGCTGGAGGCAGGGGTTAGCTGCGGGCAGGGCAGGGGGTGCGGCAGGGCCTGGCTGCGGACAGGGCAGGGGGTGCGGCAGGGGCTGGTGCAGGTGGGGCAGGGGGTGTGGCAGGGGCTGGCTGCGGGCAGGGGTGCGGTGGTGGCTGGAGGCAGGGGCTGGCTGCGGGCAGGGCAGGGGGTGCGGCAGGGGCTTGCTGTGGGCAGGGCAGGGGGTGCGGCTGGGGCTGGCTGCGGGCAGGAGGTGCAGGGGTGGCTGGAGACAGGAGCTGGTGTGGGCAGGGGGGCTGGGTGTGCGGCAGGGGCTGGCTGCAGGCAGAGCAGGGGGTGCGGGGGTGGCTGGAGACAGGGGCTGGTGCAGGCAGGGGGACCAGGGGTGCAGCAGGGGCTGGCTGCAGGCAGGGCAGGGGGTGCGGCAGGGGCTGGCTGCAGGCAGGGGGTGTGGGGGTGGCTGGAGACGGGGGCTGGCTGCAGGCAGGGGGTGTGGGGGTGGCTGGAGGCAGGGGCTGGCTGCAGGCAGGGGGTGCGGCAGGGGCTGGCTGGAGGCAGGGCAGGGGGTGACTGGAGGCAGGGCAGGGGCTGGCTGCGGCAGGGCAGGGGGTGCAGGGGTGGCTGGAGACGGGCTGGCTGCGGGCAGGGCAGGGGGTGCGTGCGGCAGGGGCTGGCTGCATACAGGGCAGGGGGTGCGGCAGGGGGTGGCTGAAGGCAAGGCAGGGGGTGGCTGGAGACGGGGACTGGCTGGAGGCAGGGGGTGCGGGGGTGGCTGCAGGCAGGGCAGGTGCTGGCTGGAGGCAGGGCAGGGGCTGGCTGCAGGCAGGGGGTGTGGGGGTGACTGGAGGCAGGGCAGGGGGTGGCTGGAGGCAGGGCAGGGGCTGGCTGCGGCAGGGCGGGGGGTGCAGGGGTGGCTGGAGATGGGCTGGCTGCGGGCAGGGCAGGGGGTGCGTGCGGCAGGGGCTGGCTGCATACAGGGCAGGGGGTGCGGCAGGGGGTGGCTGGAGACGGGGACTGGCTGCAGGCAGGGGGTGCGGGGGTGGCTGCAGGCAGGGCAGGTGCTGGCTGGAGGCAGGGCAGGGGCTGGCTGCAGGCAGGGGGTGTGGGGGTGGCTGGAGGCAGGGCAGGGGGTGGCTGGAGGCAGGGCAGGGGCCGGCTGCGGGCAGGGCAGGGGGTGTGTGCGGCAGGGGCTGGCTGCAGGCAGGGGGTGCAGGGGTGGCTGCAGGCAGGGCGGGGGCCAGCTGCGGGCAGGGTGGTGGGGGCTCGCGGGGAGAGCAGCAGGATGCAGCCCCGGCCCAGCAGAGCAGCCGGGGACCCCCCAGGCAGCAGCGGGAGCCCCAGGGCCAGGGGAGCAGCAGCAGCACCAGGGCTCGTGCCCAGGGCCGGGGGGCAGCCCACGTGGCTCCCGCAGCGCAGCGCCCCCGGTGGCCAGAGGAGGAATTACATTATTTCCCAGCCGGAGCCCAGCAAAGCCTCAGCGCCCCCTGCAGGGAAGCAGGTTAACAACCGGTTCTAAAACGGCTTCAAAATTTAACAACCAGTTCACGCGAACCGGTGCGAACCGGCTCCAGCTCACCCCTGGCTCTGCCATGGCTTTTAATGCCACAGCATGTAATGGGCTAAAAGTGAACTTACCATGAGCATGCGTGTTCCAAGCTATAAACACGTGTGTACACTGTAGGAAGCCACTGCTTTTGCTTTAAGAGGTTTGGTCGGTTAATTGAAGAGGTGACAGTGAGAGGTGTCTGAAATATGAGACAAGGGAAATCTCTAGACCCATTGGTCCAAATTACCGCGGACTCTCAAACATTACACCCGAGAGGCAGCACTTTCAATGTAGCAACAACAGTGAAGAATCAAAAATTTTGGAGACCCCCCTATAAATAAGAGTTTTCTGGATTATTTTTGCATTTGACGATAGCACCATTGCTAGCAACAAAATAATTTGCTTTTTCCATTTTCATTACAGTGGGTAAAAGGTCCACGAGTGGAAACTAGAGAAGAGAAACACCATAAAAATATAAAGCAACTGGAGGAACGGGAGTTTCCGAGAGAAAGACACAAAGAGCTGGTTTCTGGAGCAGTGATAATGAGAGAAGCTGAAACAGCTGGAGGAGACTGAGAAAGAAGAGGAAGCCAGCAGAAAACAAGCCAGATACATTCACTGCTGGTGAAAGAAGTTTCAACAAACTCAGCAGCGTTTTTAAGATTCCCAGTGCCGTGCACACAGATATGGTACACATACAATAATCACACCCATTAGTCACCACAGAAAAAAAACATATCCGTTTGGGGGAAAAACTCATGGAATCTTCACAGAATTAACAGAGCTGGTTGAATGATACGAAACATATTTTGGAGACTGGAAGCTATTAATTTGGTTCCATGTTATTCCTGCAGTCACATTCTTTGCTATTCACCAGTATTTGAATAGCCATCGGGCATTTGTGAAAATGTCTGCGCACCGCCAGAGTTTCATGAATTTTAACTCCAGTGATTACCTGTCCAAACCTTCATCCTGGGAAACACATTTTTCATTATTTACTATTCATTATTTTTTTAGTTTAAACGTTTCAGCCATCCAGTCAGGGAGCAGAAACAAGCCCATGGGACCGAGGTGATCAGTCAACCCCCCACGAATAATGAATAGTAAATAACCTGTGGACAACCCATAGACTGAGATTTATTAGCACAAACCCGCTGGTGAACACATGCACATTGCAAAGATGCTCAGGCCCAGGAGAAAGGGCTGAATCCCCAGCACAGGCCGATCGCAATGACCCATCGTTCAGCCAGCTCTGGTAGATAATACCCTGTATGTGGGCCACGAACGGCGACATCATGTTCCAAGCTGCCCAGGTTCTCTGTGGGGATGAGAAGCCCTATAAATGCAGCGAGTGTGGGAAAGGCTTTGGCCAGGAGAAGATCCTCCGAGAGCACCGGCGAATCCACACAGGCGAGAGGCCGCACAAATGCGCTCACTGCGGGAAAAGCTTCACCTGGAGCACCAGCCTGATCAAGCACCAGCAGATCCACACGGGCGGCAAGCTGCACGCCTGCCCCGCGTGCGAGAAGAGCTTCCGGTGGCGGCATAGCCTCCTGCAGCACCAGGCGGTGCACACCGGCGCCAAGCCGCACGCCTGCGCCCAGTGCGGCCGCAGCTTTGTGGAGAAGCAGGCGCTCAAGAAACACGAGAGCATCCACACGGGGGAGAAGCCCTTCACCTGCAGCGAGTGCGGGAAGAGCTTCCGGCAGAAGGGCAACCTGGTGTCGCACGAGAGGAGCCACCTGGAGGAGAAGCCGCACCGATGCCCCGAGTGCGGGAAGTGCTTCCGGGAGCAGCGCTTCCTGGCCACCCACCAGCGCACCCACACCCAGGAGCGGCCCTTCCAGTGCGCCCAGTGCCAGAAGAGCTTCAGTGCCAAGCAGGGGCTCCGCGTCCACCAGCGCCTGCACACCGGGGAGCGGCCCTTCCAGTGCCCCCTGTGCGGGAGGAGCTTCACCGAGAGGAAGAACCTCAACAAGCACCAGCGGACCCACAGCGGGGAGACGCCCTACACCTGCGGGGAGTGCGGGAACAGCTACACCCAGAAGTACAGCCTGAAGGTACACCAGCGAACCCACAGCGGGGAGACCTCCCACACCTGCGGGGAGTGTGGGGAGCGCTTCAAGCAGAGGAACCACCTGGTGAGCCACCAGCGGGGCCACAAAGCCGGGAGCCTCTACATATGCGCCGAATGTGGAGAGAGCTACAGCCAGTGGGCGCATCTCACCGCCCACGAGAGAATCCACACCAGGCAGAGCCAGCCAGCGCGCACTGAATACGGGTAACAGAGGCAACGTATCTCAGAGCATGCCAAGGATCCACACGAGAGCCCATATCCATACACCAGTTAAAGGCCCCGGCTACGCCCCAGGTATAGGGCATTAGCCAGAGCCATTCTGAAACAGAATGCTTCCCAGAAAGGCATCAGGACGTCTGGGCCTTCCCGGTCTCTCTAAGGACCTGATCCAATCAACGGGAATCTTTCTGTTGACTTCAGTGAACACTGGATTGGGTCTCAGTTGTGTAGACTGGGTAGAACTTGCCATAAACCATTTTACTAGCCAACTAGGAACAGTGATAGGCATCATGCAGCATTTACGTGGTGTCCTAGACTTGCAGGTACTTGTAAACATCAATTAATTAAAAGAGGCAGAATCCTAGTCTAGGAAGCCGTGTAGGTCAACCAGTTTTTCACACAGCCCATAGCGGGCTGGGGATCCATTTGGAAGTTGTGTTCATGCCTTCCTGGAATAATTTTATTTCAGAAGAGCTCTGTCTAAAATGTTGTCCCTCTCGGGCAGGCAGGGCCAAAGAAATTGGTTCAAAACACAGAGAATGCTTCGCAGAGCCAGTCCTGCTCCCGTTGAAGTCCATGGAGAATTTGCAGTCGAGCCCTTTATGTTTGCTGTCTGCGCACAATGCATTTGGAGTAGAAAGTGCACACTTTAAAGGAAAGTGATTCCATTTCTAAGGCACTTATCTCACACAAGAAACATCTGTCTTGACATTGATGCTGATGGTGTAAACAAAGCTAGAGCTGGGGCAGAGAAGACCTTTAAGCTATAACTTTCCCTGTGTTTAGCTGAGCGGGAAAGGCTGGATCCCCTGGCAGCAAACAGAACAGAAGCATCTTCAGAAAAGGACAGTTGGTGAAAGAACTTCTGGGGGATCCTGGCAAGGATGGACCCATGACAAGCATCACTAACCTCCCTACTGGGTATACTTGAAGTCTTAAATTTAAAAAGCTAATGCCCTCAAGGGACAGGCAGTTTGAGACGGGCAACAAACCCAAACGCACAAAATACACCATACAAAAACCCACCAGCCACAACTAGCAAAGAGATTCCTCCAATAACACAATGTTGTTAATGTATGATTGGCTCCTGGAGAAGAGCCCTGTGATCCAGATTCTCGCTCATCATGAGTGGATGCTGGTATTACAGTGGGGAAGGAAGCACCCAGTCCCGCCTATTTCATGGAGGAGTTTGAAGGGGACTTGCTGAATTTAGCTACCAAAGATCACCCTTTGCATGTAGAGAAATACCACGTATATGCACCACTTGCTGGAGGTGCAGGTCTTGGTGGGCCATTTATCAATGACCTTGCTGGACACGAGGGATGGGACCAAGTTCTGGCAGCCACTGGGCAGCAGAAAGCTTAGCTCGAAGCACATGCTAAGATGTTCATTCTTCCAGATTTAAGTCCAACCAGAGCAAATGGAAGCAGAGAGTGCCATGCTGTGAAGTAGAAGTCTTGTGGGTGAGGACACAAGGGTTTCCATTCTGTGTCCTGCCAATGCATGGGCAATTCCTAACAAGTCCTTTACTTGTTGGGACATCGGGCGATGAAATTGGGTGCTGGGAAACATCACACCAGACAAATGCCCAAGAAAAAGAAGGTTTGAAAGGTGACCTGGGAGATGAATGAGCTGTAACTGTGCCATTTGTATGACGCACACTCAGGCTGTGAATGCCGGCTTTCTTAGAATGTATTTCTATTATTTATTATTTGCATAATGGCAGCAGGTGCTGAGCAGTTTACGGACAGGTATAAAGGAAAGGCTTCGCCTCATTGATTTTACAGTTTCGAGTTCCTGTCTACTATATGGTCCTTAACGCACAAACATTAAAATCAGCCCTAAGAGTTGCTGATGTCCGTTCCTTACCATTTAATTGTGTTGAGATGGAAGCTACTCGACCCATTGTTCCGCAGAAAGATGGAGCACAGAATTCTCTTTAAATGTGGTATTGATTTTCTAATGTGGAAAGGAGAGTGATCCTGGCAATTAAGGTCTGTAACTCACAGCCCTAGTAAAAACAGTAAAACATATATTACGGAAAAAAAATCACTGATCGGCCACAAGGAACAGAACCATGAGCAATAATGAGCTTGGGTTAATTATTATGAGGAATATCTTAGGCACAGAGAATGTATTTGGTGTTGCACAAGACACAGATTGGTTGTCTATAACTAACCCTAAGAGGTGCTGATGGTCTGTAAGACGAATATAGAAAAGATGAGATGTATTCGGAGATTCTCTGTGAAAAGAATAAAATTTCCTGCATAAACACATCTGGCATTTTGGCAGAACGGTGAATTAGTGGGTGAAGTGACTGCAATAAATCAGAAATGTGAAATATATTTGGATTTTAGTCAAACACTTGATTCTGTGACTCACAAAATTTTCTTTCAAAAGTTCATTCAGATTGGTGTGGATTGAAAACCGGCTGGAAGACCAGTCAGTCTAACCTATCTATGTTCTTATTATGGTTCCCATCACTGGGGTATTTTCACAAAGAGTAATCAGAAATGGCCATGTAACCAGTTATAGGGAGGTGTCTCACAGGGTTTACAGGAACTGGTGAGAGGTCCTGTTTTAGTTAACATCTCAATCAGTGATCTGAAAGAGGAGGTGACCAGCACACCAATGAAATCTGTACATGATACCAAAGGAAGGACTTGCTAACATCAATAATCCCAAGGGTCCTAGTGGGATTAGAGACCTGGGCAGGAAATAACTAAATTAAGATCAACTTGGAAAAAAGCAGTTAGTACATGTCAAGGAAAGTAACCAGAATCTCACGTACACAGTGGGGAAGGAGACACCTGGGAAGCAGAAATGGCTGGAATGGACCCAGGTCTGACGGTGATCAACAAATTAGACACGTGATGTGGTGGCAAAAAGTTGTGTCCTGCATGCAATTGTTAGCACCGGTTTTCAAAAATCAAATGAGAAGAAAATTCCCAAAGTGACCAGATCATCAGTTATCAGAGCATTTCCTATTGGTCCTTGAAGACTTCATGTTACAATTTTTAAATGGGCTGGGAAGTTCTCGGGTACGGCATAACGGTCCATGGCCACATGTCCATAGACGCCACCACAACCAACTCAGCTGCACTCCTGCAGCGGTGGGCTCCTCAAACCCAAGACCACAGGGATGGCCCTGAGAAGACAGTAGACGTGAGGCTTTCCACCCTCCCTGGCTCCAGACACACACTAGGGGGTAGTGGTGCATGAACCTGCTAGCCTGGATACTGCACAGTTCTCCTTACCTGTGAGCTGAGGCTGGAGAATTTCTTTCTAGATAGTTAAGTGGTTAGAAGAAAATTCTCGGTTTTGTTGGGGTTGGTTTGGGGTTGTTGGTTTTTTTGCTTTGTTTTATATAGTTCCTTGTTCTAGCAGCCATGTGGATGCCAGGGGCTGGGGCTCTTGGGTTGGTCCCCTGCCCCCAGGCCGGCAGGGGCTGGGTTGCGGCATGCAGCGGCAGTACGCTTACCTGCCCCGGGTAGAGCACTTCCTGCCTCTTGACCCTGGACGAGCAGCCCTGTTTCCAAGACAGCTCTGGCCAGAGTGGGGCCTTCCAAGGGTACACGGGAGGGAGTAAAAGAGATGAGCTGCAGGATGGCCTCGGAGGACCGCACGCTAGGTGTATGCGACTAGCTGAGAATTGCCCTCTCCCTCTCAGGCCATAGGACTGGGCCGTTCCGTGGGGTTAAAAAACTTTTCCTCCCACCCCCGGGAAAGAAGCCAGCACTTCACCGATTCATACCCAGATAAAACAGATGGTGCCTCCTAGCGGCAGGCCCTGCGGCTCAGTACGCACAGAGAAATACCGGCCGGGGCACCAGCTCAAAGACCCCAGCTGGTGCCATGGGGCTCACAGGGATCAAACCAGACCTGTGCGAGGAGCTGGGGCACATGGAGATGCTACTCTCATTAGCTACGGTGGAGCCCTTCATCTTGGCTCCAACGGGATTGTGCGGAAGAACTACTCCAGTGGGAGGAGATTAGGTGACAAATTCAGATCCTGAAATGAGTTTCTCAGACTGGCGTTCGCATCGCATTAACAGTGCCACTGGGTCCGTGAGGGCACGGGAGATGCACACCTTCACTCAGCTCCCCTCGGAAGTACTGTCTGGGAAACCCAGCGGGTGAGTCTTTGGCACATATGTTACGAGGGAGGTCCCTGATCTCCTGAAATTCCACCCTGAAGGCAAGTGATCTCCGAAGAAACCCAGTTTATTGTGTGGATCTCTTCCTTTCGTCTGAATAAATCCCATTCGGCTACAGGCACTGCCTGTCAGGGCCCTTTGAACGTGCAGGGACAAGCCTCAAGAATACGGCTTTGAGATCATTACTGAGCAGGGGTGTTGGGCAGCAGGAGGGAACTGATGAAATAGAGAAAGCTGGGAGGGGGACAAGGGCTTGTTTCCTGCTCCACCCCATATCTGTTCTGGATATCCCCCATCTTGGGGAGACGGCCTGGTTTGGGTAAGCTCTCAGGGAATGCTCTGGAAGAGAAGGTGACCAGCACACCCGTGGATGGCGTCCCCATGGGGCCTTGAGCTCACAGTGCTCGCTGGAAAAGCTTCCATGGGGGGGATGATGTGAGGGTGTCATTGCCCCGCACCCAGCATCCCTCCTCCGCCAGCCCCCACGTCCCTTATGCTCATGGAAGCGGAGGGGAGGAACTAGACCGAAGTCTGTGCACTGTTGCATGTGGCCTGGAGTACATTCCACGGGTCCGCAGGGCCTCCCACGTGCTGACGGGACGCTGCTTCCGAGGGCCATTGCAGCTCCAGGGCTCAAGGGTTCCCACGGGTTAAGTGCATTGTGTCTCCCAAGCCCCAGTGACCACCACAGTCTGCGACTGCCTCAAGCTAACGGAGCGTGGTTGTTTTTTTCCCTTTAGCTGAACGGGTAGAAGCCAGTGGTTTAAGCGCGGACGTTCCTGGGCCATGAGAGTGGGGATAGCCGTATCTGTGCAGCCAGTTCGTTACACCTAACCAGGGGCTGATGCTGGAAGATCATGGGTGAGCTGCGATCAGGACAGATTTTCACATCAATCAATCATCACACAGCGCAGAGTTCCTTTCAAACACACCTTCCTTTATTGATCTCTAGCATTCCAGCTACATTACCCGAGAGACACCCCCTCATTTCCACCCCCCATTTCACTGCTGCTTCCCCCCAGGATTAACCCTCAGCAGACATGCCCCTCCCCACCACGCTCCTGTCATATTTTCACACCCTTTAATCAACCCATCTCCTTCTGCCCAGGCAGGGGTCACTACATGAATTCAAGCAGATAGTTAAAGACCCAGGATCCTCTATAGAAATACGAGCCATCACATGCCTCTTAATCAGGAATACGGCACTCTCCAGCCATAGAAAGGTCTTGGGGAAATGGTACCCATGCCTTCCCAAAGAGAAACTTACCCAGCCAATCCTCTGGGGTTACAGACAACATTCAGATTTTTTTTTTTAAATAAAGGGTGTTGGGAGGGTGAGGATCTCAAAAACCTCGTACCGATCGGAGTGTTTGCATGAATCTCTGACGATGAGATACACGTGCTCTCTCATCCAGGGTGGGTACCCTATCACTTGGTAGGATAAGGGTAATCATATTTTCTCCTCGGTCACTAAGGCCTCAATCCTGCAAGGTGCTCAGCACTCTGACCCTGATCCAGTGAAGCACTTACGCCCTTGTAAACGTTAAACCGGTGAGTAGTCACACGGACGCCAATGCATGTGCTAAAGTGCTTTGCTTTGCTGGATCATGGCCAGAGTATTCAGCACCTTGAAGGATTGAGCCTTTCTGCTCCTGTTCCCACTGAAGTCAATCAGAGCCTGTCCATTTATTTCAACATGAGCTGGACTGGGCCCTAAAGTCTGATCTATGATGTTAATCTCTGGATGTTTCAGCTGTTATGACTTGAAATCCATGGGTTAATTTTACCCCAATACAGCTCCACTGAACCCAGTAACGATATGCCCATGGCGAGACCCGGAAAGTGAAAATGGCTGGAAACTAAAACTGACCAATCTGGTTTCCTTGCCCAGGCAGAGTGAGATGTAACACTGAGCAAATGGCAGAAAACCATGAAAGGAAAATTCATTTTTCCAAACCATTTCTCTTTTATTCATCTGAACAGCTGAGTGACACAGGCAGGAACCGTTTGTGTTGGACATCTCTTGAGTTTTATGCTGACTGCACTGATGGCCTTTTCCAGCAGCTGCCTCTCCCGGGGAAACAGACTGAATTCTTGCCCTCCTCACATGCAGCAGAAACTTGCCTCCTTTTGGAACATTAATGAAACCTTCCCCTTCTGCCCAAAATCTTTGGGCATAGAACAGAAACATTACAAACACAAACAGAAAGGACCAGAAGAGACTAGAACAGGAAGTGGGAAATACCACAAAGGGAAAAATGTGGATGCAACTACATGCCACTGGCATAGCAATGCTCCTTGAACTGGCCTGTAACAGCAACCAGGGAGCAACCACTCCAGTGCAGCCACTTGGAGATTTCTTGCTGTCCTGTACAGCAAGGGGAGCGAACAAGATTTTTCCAACATACGTGACATTTGTATGATGTCTCTCCTTGTGTTTTATCAGAATATTTTCCCACCTTCAGGAGGTCTCAGGTGTATATTCAGAATTACAGATTCACAGAATTTAAAGCCAGAAGAAATCACTGTGATCCTCTAGCCAGACCTCCTGCACCAGCCAGGTCACAGAACCATACCCAGTGATTCCGGCAGAGAGAATTATTCTTAGCTTATCTTTGCAGCTCCTTAGTTCTCCAGTTCTGGTTAAGTGGTCTCACTCATGCAGATTCACTGGGGAAGATTTATCTTGTGAGGAGCGTTCCCTCTCTTGGGGCATTTAAATGGTCTCCTCTGGTACGGATTCTCTGGGGTATAATGAGGTTGCTCTGACAGCTGATGCATGTCCTGTGCTCAGAGCAGGTAAATGGGGCCCCTCCTTTGCGGATTTTCTCAGATGTCAGCAGGAATATCCTCAGACCAAGCCTCTCCCATATTCAGTTCACCTGGATGGTCTCTCCCAAGTGCAGGTTCTCTGGGGTTTTGTGAGCCTGCTTCTCCCTGAAGGTTTTGCGAGCCTGCTTCTCCCTGAAGGTTTTGCAGCAAGGACTATATTTGCTCAGTCTCTGCTCCGTGTAGGGTCCCTGGTGATTTAGAAGAAATCTCTGGTCTCTGAAGTTTTTTTTTTTTTAATCAATTATGAGAATAACACAGTTTCTCTGGGTTGGATTCCAGGGGGTGGGATGAGATCCTGCTCCAGGTGCCACCTTCTCTCCTGTGTGGTTTCTAGGAGAGGTGGCTGTGGGCTGAAGCTTTTCCCACATACATTGTATGAATATTTCACATGAGTCATGAGCTCCTGCTTCTTTTTCCCACTCATCCTTCTCGCTCCCTGGGTAAATGAACACATTCAGAGATTAATTCATGCGCTAGTGGAAAATTTCCAACTACCCGGATAACGCAAACAATACCGAGCACACATAAATAGTGCTTTACGGGCCAGTGCCAGGGCCAAACACCCCAGAGCAAGAGCTGGGGGGTGGGGGAAGCCGGGCAAACATGACTGACAACTGCTGTAATTTACACAGCTCTGCAATGGTCACAAGGCACTCTTAATTCAGCCAGGGGCTGGGATGGTGCAGCCACGTTTGCTTTCTCTGGGCACACTCCCCTCTGCTCTGTTCACTGGCACCAGCCACCCTGCCTGCATCCCCTAACGCAGAGCTGCTGGTACCTTCGTGCTTCCGCTGTCCCAAAAGGGGCTGCAGCAGACGCACCCCAACTGCCCAGCTAAGGGTATTTAACCAACAGCCTGTGAGCTGTGTCTAATTGGCAAGAAGTGAGTGCAGCTGCCCTAACCTTTAATATGGAAGAGGGGCTTACAGAGAGCCCGGATCCCAGCATGCCTGGCCTCGACTTGCTCTGAGCAGCCAGGCCAACGCCGTTTGGAAGACCAGGGCCCTTGTGGCCCACGCTGTAGAACACTGGGCCTGCAGTGATCCCAGGGCTGAATTTTGGCCAGGCCAGAACTACGGGCTTTAAGGTCCTCAAGGCTGCAATGCTCCACGACAGAGAGAAAGCGAAGAGAGCTGTTCCTAGTTTTCAGGGGTGCTTGGCATTCACCGCTCCCATGGGAGCCAGCGGGAGGAGTGGGTGCTCAGCACCTCTGAAAAGCAGGCCAGACAGGTCTGATCCTGCAAGATGTCAGGCGTCTCCAATGGAGGCTGAAGGGTACTGACGGGACTCAGCACTTCACAGGATCAGTCCCTACAGCAGCAATAAAGAACTTTGCCAGGAGTTTCCCTCATTGTTTAGCTCATCTGCTCCCAAGCACAGGAAGCTGAGCGAGCCGGGACAGGGACAGGGAGCTGGGAGAGGGACGTGGGTGGAAAGGGCCTCGCTGGAGGGCGAGGCCATCACCATGGAGTCGGGGCGCTGGGACTTGGGATTCCTTCTGGGGCTTCTATGTGGGGTGGGCACAAAAGAGCACGAACCTGACCGACCAATGGAAAGAGGAGCTGTACAGGGGGACCCAGAGTCAGTGCGTGAAGACAATCAGTATCCCCTGTGGGGACTCCGGGGTGCGTAAGGAGCGACTGAGGCCTTCTGGACACTCCGAACGTTCACATGGCGTCTCTGCCGTTCAGCCTCTCACATCCAGTGCAGTCATGGGCCCCTCCAGGAGCTCCCAGTGGAGTTCAGAGCTACCCGCTCTGCAAAGCTTTTAGCACGACATCAGGCTCAGGTCAGGGCTTTGTCTCCCAGGTGGGTTCTCTGGTGCGTAGTCAGGTTTATCTTCTGCGTGAAGGTTTTCCCGCACTCGGGGCACGTGAAGGGGGTCTCCCCAGTGTGGATTCTCTGGTGGATTTTCAGAGAGCCTTTCTGGCTGAAGCGCTTCCCGCAGTCGGGGCAGGCGAAGGGCCGCTCCCCGGTGTGGATGCGCTGGTGGGTGACGAGGCCGCTCTTGCAACTGAAGCTCTTCCCGCACTCGTCGCAGGTGAACGGGCTCCCCCCTTGGTGGGTCTTCTCGTGCGTCACCAGGAACGTGCGCTGGCTGAAGCTCTTCCCGCACTCGGCGCACTGGTACGGCCTGTCCCCGCTATGGGTCCTCTGGTGGCTGGCGAGCGTCTGCTTCTCCTTGAAGGCCTTGCCGCAGTCGCTGCATTCGTAGGGCCGCTCCTCCGTGTGGGTCCTCTGGTGGTTGAGGAGGAATCGCTGCTCCCGGAAGCTCTTCCCACACTCGGGGCAGGCGAAGGGCCGCTCCCCGGTGTGGATGCGCTGGTGGGTGACGAGGTTCTGCTTCAGGCTGAAGCTCTTCTCGCAGACGCTGCACTTGTAGGGCCGCTCGCCCGTGTGCGTGCGCTGATGGATGATCAGGTTGTGCTTGAGGCTGAAGCTCTTACCGCACTCGGGGCAGATGTAGGCCCTCTCCCCCGTGTGGTTCTTCTGGTGCCGGGTCAGGCTGGGCTGCTGGTTGAAGCATTTCCCGCACAGAATGCATTTGTACTCCCGTTCCTCCGCCTGGCTGTGAATTATGAGGTTTCTCTCATCGCTAAAGCTTTCGTCGCAAGCGGGAAACGTGAATGGCCTTTCTCCGGCGGGGGGCGTCAGGTGAGTCATGAGATCCTGCTTCTGACCCGCACTCATGGGACCGTCATCTCCTGGATAAACAAACACACTGCAGGTAGTAACCCAGGCCCCAGTGGAAAAGAGCCATGAACACACCATTGGACACTGAACAGACTCCTCACGGTCACTTCCAGCATCAACAGCCATTAACTCTGCCTGAAGACAGCTGGGTTTTATTATTATTAACAACACCCCCATTCCATTGATTTGTCCACTTCTACTCAGAATAGCCCCAGTGCGGTTTATAAATATAAACGGATACAGAGATGAAAGGGATCATGCTGAAACACAGCCTCCTCTAGGGTGGAATATGAGAGCCCTGAAACACCACACAACAACAGCTAAGCACCCAAAAGGAAGACTCCAATTTCAGCTGTGGAGGGAATTTAAATAAAGACAGTGTAACCAATCAAGTCAAATTGACTCTTACCAAGCGTGCCATGGTTCCTGTCATGACTATCAGTGATCAGGGCCTGGCTGTCTTGTATACCTCACCCGAAGGATGGTACCTACAGCAACAGTGACCCGTGCATGTCTACACCCTGGTATTTATTCAGTACTGGAGTAGAGGGAAGAGTGACATCTATTCAGTCTCACCACATCTGTGTATCCTGGAAGGTCTCCAACTTTCCTAGCCTGACTGCTTCATGGGAAGGCATGAGGGGATCACAGCACACGGTGGGGGGGCTGATGGCTGGGGGGCTCCTCGTCACTGGAATACGTTGCAACTGGAGGGAAGTTGTCCCTCTGCTGGAGGAGCCCTGGTATACGCTAACGCAGCTGAATTAGGGTGCCCCAGCTTTCCCCAGCAGGCGACTGCATGGAGACCCAGAGCCCAAGTGATGAAGGTACTGCCCAGAAAGCGAGGCTGGTAGCAGCCAAAGTCCCCCTTCACAGTGCAGCCCCCAGAGACTACAAGTCCCAGCATGCAGTGGACCAGAGTCCCAGAATAAACCCCTCCTGCACAGTGCAGCCCCCAGAGACTACCAGTCCCAGCATGCAGTGGACCAGAGTCCCAGAATAAACTCCCCCTGCACAGTGCAGCCCACAGAGACTACAAGTCCCAGCATGCAATGGACCAGAGTCCCAGAATAAACCCCCCCTGCACAGTGCAGCCCCCAGAGACTACAAGTCCCAGCATGCAATGGACCAGAGTCCCAGAATAAACTCCCCCGCACAGTGCAGCCCACAGAGACTACAAGTCCCAGCATGCAATGGACCAGAGTCCCAGAATAAACCCCCCCTGCACAGTGCAGCCCACAGAGACTACAAGTCCCAGCATGCAATGGACCAGAGTCCCAGAATAAACCCCCCCTGCACAGTGCAGCCCTCAGAGACTACAAGTCCCAGCATGCAACGAGTCAGGCTTAGCCCTGGGCCAGCAAGTGCTGCCCGCTGGGGGCAGCCTGGGACCCCGCCCTGTGTCCGCACGGAGACAAGGCAGCCGCGTGTGACAGCCAGGAGCACACGTGGACTCGCCGAGCCCCACAGTGCCCCCGCCAGGCGTGTTAGCCTCCCTCCGCAGCGAGCCCGCGGCGAAGTGACTTGCCCGAGGCCGCGCAGCCAGGCGGTGGCAGAGCTCGCGCTCCCCGGGAGCCGGGCAGCCCGCTCGCGCCCGTGGGTCCGCGGCGTGGGCGGGACCCGTCTCCCCTCCGCTGGGCCGTGTGAATGCCCAGGCGGGTGCTGCCCCCCGACGCCCACCCCGGTACAGCCCCACCCCCGCCCCTCGGCACGGCCACGCAGAGCAGCCAGTCACCGGGCCGGGGCTCCCTCCCACGCGCCTTACTGCGGAATCCCCCAGCGAACGCTCTTACCCAGATCCGCTTTCACTCCGGCGTGGCCGCGCGCAGACGCTGCACCGGTCCGGGACCCGCAGTGAGCGCCGGGAGGTTTGTGTAGGACAACCCAGCCCGGGCTGGTCCCCGGCAGACAGAGGCTGGGTCCCGGGTGCAACGCCCCTGGCTGCCTCGGTGCAAGCAGGCGGCGCGTTGGCTGGAGGCGTCCGACGGGAGCGGGGTTGGCTGGGCCTTCCTCGGGCGGATTCCCCGCTTCGGCTCGGTGCGCCGGGCTCGGCTGCAATGCGGAGCTGGTGCCTCGCTTCGCTTCCTTCTCCTCCCCCAGCCCCGCTCCGCGAAGAGACTCCCCCGCGGGCAGGGGCGGAGAGGCGGCGTGCGGGAAGCGGGACAGGCTGGGTTCACACCGCACGGGCTAGTGCGCCGGTGATGCCGGGAACTCAGCTCGCCCTTGGCGAGTCACACCGAGCCCGCTCCATTGTGCGGGGCTTCCAGCCTTGCAGCGCATCCCTGGGAGCAGCTGGAGCACTTCCTGCCAGGGGAAGGAGGCTGGCGATTGCTGCGATTTCCTGTTTTATCACGGGGTGGGGACGGGATGACAGGCCTCCGCCCTGGAGAGGAGACACCGGCCAGACAAACTGTGACCCCCAGGGTCAGTCCGGAGAGAAGAGCTGGGTGTATTCATAGAATATCAGGGTTGGAAGGGACCTCAGGAGGTCATCTAGTCCCACCCCCTGCTCAAAGCAGGACCAAGCCCCAATTTTTGCCCCAGATCCGTAAATGGCCCCCTCAAGGTGCTCCAAAGCTTCTCTCCCCCCCCCCACCAGAAGTTGGTCCAATAAAAGATATGACCTCCCCCGCCTTGTCTCTGTCACCCCCTGGGACCCACCGGCTACCACAACGCTGCCTACACACTTCTGTCCCCTGTGCGGTCATGGTATGTTGTATCCTCCCAGATCACCCCGCTTTCTGGGCCAAAGACCATCTGGTCACCGTGTGCAGATGAATCCAGAAAGCGAGCTGCAAAGGGGTGAAATGGGTTTGTGCCTTTTATAAAAAAACATTCTAAGATATATTTAAAAAGGCAAGTGTCAGGGGGTAGCCATGTTAGTCTGTATCCACAAAAACAACCAGAAGTCCGGTGGCACCTCAAAGACTAACAGATTTATTTGGACATAAGCTTTCGTGGGTAAAAAACCACTTTTTTTTATTTTGGCATCTGAAGAAGTGGGTTTTTTACCCACCAAAGCTTATGCCCAAATAAATCTGTTAGTCTTTAAGGTGCCTCCGGACTCCTCGCCTCCTCTCCTTGTTTTTTCCGTTAGAAATTTAGGTCTTCTTTAATCTGTTTTTTTCGTGGAAGACTCTATGGATGACTAGAAAACTGAATCGCTGGAGATGTTCACATACTATGATGATGAGGATGGTATAAAAAGACAGACAAACAGAACTAGACTTATGGCACTAGAGAGACCATTCAACTGACCCTTGATTAATTGAGTGGGGAGATAATTGTTATTCAGCACGTTTAAAACGCTTTGGTTTTTGTTTGCATTTGTTGACACATTTAACTCAGATGCCCGAGAAACGCTTGGAAGAAAGATGTCTTTGTTAAAAATTCAGACCTGGCCCCGATCCCTTCCATTAAGGGCTAGGGAAACTCACAATCCTTATTGGCCCCCTCTGAACACTGCTGCTAACAACACCTTCCTGCTTCTATGGGTCATCCTGAGTTCATCCAACCCCTCTCTGTCCCTCCGCTGGCTCCCCCTTCTCCACTGCAGCCAACACAAGCTTCTTGTCTTCCTCTGTAAGGCTTTTTGTGACTTAGCCTCACCCTCTCTGATCTGGTATTTTACCCCACCTTTTCACTGACAAATAACCCAGCCTTTGCTGTCCACCACTCAGCTTCGAGCCTCAGACATGGCTGTGATTTCTTCAGCACCACTTAGTAAAAGTTCCCCAGCAAGGTGGGGATGAGATGGACAAGGCTTTCTTCCGGCAACTCGCAGAAGCTACTAGATCGCATGCCCTGGTTCTCATGGGCGACTTCAATCACCCTGATATCTGCTGGGAGAGCAATACAGCGGTGCACAGACAATCCAGGAAGTTTTTGTAAAGCGTAGGGGACAATTTCCTGGTGCAAGTGCTGGAGGAGCCAGCTAGGGGGAGAGCTCTTCTTGACCTGCTGCTCACAAACCGGGAAGAATTAGTAGGGGAAGCAAAAGTGGATGGGAACCTGGGAGGCAGTGACCATGAGATGGTCGAGTTCAGGATCCTGACACAGGGAAGAAAGGTGAGCAGCAGAATACGGACCCTAGACTTCAGGAAAGCAGACTTCGACTCCCTCAGGGAACAGATGGCCAGGATCCCCTGGGGGACTAACATGAGGGGGAAAGGAGTCCAGGAGAGCTGGCTGTATTTCAAAGAATCCCTATTGAGGTTACAGGGACAAACCATCCCAATGAGTCGAAAGAATAGTAAATATGGCAGGCGACCAGCTTGGCTTAACAGTGAAATCCTTGCTGATCTTAAACACAAAAAAGAAGCTTACAAGATGTGGAAGATTGGACAAATGACCAGGGAAGAGTATAAAAATGTTGCTCGGGCATGTAGGAATGAAATCAGGAGGGCCAAATCGCACCTGGAGCTGCAGCTAGCAAGAGATGTCAAGAGTAACAAGAAGGGTTTCTTCAGGTATGTTGGCAACAAGAAGAAAGCCAAGGAAAGTGTGGGCCCCTTACTGAATGAGGGAGGCAACCTAGTGACAGAGGATGTGGAAAAAGCTAATGTGCTCAATGCTTTTTTTGCCTCTGTCTTCACTAACAAGGACAGCTCCCAGACTGCTGCGCTGGGCATCACAACATGGGGAGTAGATGGCCAGCCCTCTGTGGAGAAAGAGGTGGTTAGGGACTATTTAGAAAAGCTGGACGTGCACAAGTCCATGGGGCCGGACGAGTTGCATCCGAGAGTGCTAAAGGAATTGGCGGCTGTGATTGCAGAGCCATTGGCCATTATCTTTGAAAACTCGTGGCGAACGGGGGAAGTCCCAGATGCCTGGAAAAAGGCTAATGTAGTGCCAATCTTTAAAAAAGGGAAGGAGGAGGATCCTGGGAACTACAAGCCAGTCAGCCTCACCTCAGTCCCTGGAAAAATCATGGAGCAGGTCCTCAAGGAATCAATCCTGAAGCACTTACACGAGAGGAAAGCGATCAGGAACAGTCAGCATGGATTCACCAAGGGAAGGTCATGCCTGACTAATCTAATAGCCTTCTATGATGAGATTAGTGATTCTGTGGATGAAGGGAAAGCAGTGGATGTATTGTTTCTTGACTTTAGCAAAGCTTTTGACACGGTCTCCCACAGTATTCTTGTCAGCAAGTTAAAGAAGTATGGGCTGGATGAATGCACTATAAGGTGGGTAGAAAGTTGGCTAGATTGTCGGGATCAACGGGTAGTGATCAATGGCTCCATGTCTAGTTGGCAGCCGGTATCGAGTGGAGTGCCCCAGGGGTCGGTCCTGGGGCCGGTTTTGTTCAATATCTTCATAAATGATCTGGAGGATGGTGTGGATTGCACTCTCAGCAAATTTGCGGATGATACTAAACTGGGAGGAGTGGTAGATACGCTGGAGAGCAGGGATAGGATACAGAGGGACCTAGACAAATTGGAGGATTGGGCCAAAAGAAACCTGATGAGGTTCAATAAGGATAAGTGCAGGGTCCTGCACTTAGGACGGAAGAACCCAATGCACAGCTACAGACTAGGGACCGAATGGCTAGGCAGCAGTTCTGCGGAAAAGGACCTAGGGGTTACAGTGGACGAGAAGCTGGATGAGAGTCAGCAGTGTGCCCTTGTTGCCAAGAAGGCCAATGGCATTTTGGGATGTATAAGTAGGGGCATAGCGAGCAGATCGAGGGACGTGATCATTCCCCTCTATTCGACATTGGTGAGGCCTCATCTGGAGTACTGAGTCCAGTTTTGGGCCCCACACTACAAGAAGGATGTGAATAAATTGGAGAGAGTCCAGCGAAGGGCAACAAAAATGATTAGGGGCTGGAACACATGACTTATGAGGAGAGGCTGAGGGAACTGGGATTGTTTAGTCTGCAGAAGAGAAGAATGAGGGGGGATTTGATAGCTGCTTTCAACTACCTGAGAGGTGGTTCCAGAGAGGATGGTTCTAGACTATTCTCAGTGGTAGAAGAGGACAGGACAAGGAGTAATGGTCTCAAGTTGCAGTGGGGGAGGTTTAGGTTGGATATTAGGAAAAACTTTTTCACTAGGAGGGTGGGGAAACACTGGAATGCGTTACTAGGGAGGTGGTAGAATCTCCTTCCTTGGAAGTTTTTAAGGTCAGGCTTGACAAAGCCCTGGCTGGGATGGTTTAGTTGGGGATTGGTCCTGCTTTGAGCAGGGGGTTGGACTAGATGACCTCCTGAGGTCCCTTCCAACCCGGATATTCTATGATTCTAAGGTCCGTTGAGCTATCAGCCCCTGCCTGTAAATCCCTTCCGAAAGCTCACCTCGGCTGTGATGCCTACAGAGCTCTGCCAGCTGACAAAGGGAAGGGAGAGAGGATGAAATCTACAGACAAGGTTAGAGGGCAACTTGGATGTCGTATTTATAGATTCCAAGGCCAAAAGGGACCATTGTGATCATCTGGTCTGACCCCCTGTATAATACAGGCCAGAGGACAACCCCCAAAATAATTCCTTGAGAAGAGCTCTTTAGAAAAACATCCTACCTTGGTTTTAAAATGACCAGTAATAGAGAATCCACAGGACTAAATGGCGGTGAATCATCCTGCAATTTACATGGTCTAATCATATCCACACATTTATAACATGCCCATCACCATAGTATCTAAGCAAAACCAACGCACTGGATTTGTAACGAAGCCTATACCAAGCCTCTTCCCCCCAAGTATGTTTGCACCTGCAGTATATAGTGCCAGACTGTTTGCCCCACACTTAAATCTGGGTGCAAATACTTCACTCTCTAAATGCTGCACTACGTACCCACCGTTAAAAGGCGCCCACCAACATCGGAGGGGGGCCCTGAAAAGCTGGCTCAGACGCGTGCCCAAGTTTCACTAACTCTAGACCTCTGAGGACTCTACTCATGCAAGTGGGTCCATGGAGGGCTGGGGGATCAGACCCCTAGTCTCCTAAATGTAAAGAGACTGATTTGTAATGCAGAGGGGACGGGCTTTGCTGACAGTGCAAGCGTGGGAAGGTTTGCCACAGCAGGCATGCAGAAAACAAAGGGTTTGCATGACTGCTCTGTGGGCTGATGGGAAGTGTAGTTCTCCCTCTCTGATAAGGTTAAACATCTGTGCTGTGATCACAGGCAGCTTCAGTACCTTCCGGGGAAGGACTACAGCTCCCAGGAATGCTTTGCAGCTCTGCAGGAGTAAAAGCCTTACAATAGAAGGGACTCTATGGGGCTAAGACAGCTGCACATGTGATCTCTGTGGGTAACTGCCTTATTCCTCAGCATCCTTAGTTTGTCAGGGTTTGCTTTAAAAAAAAATCCCTCATAGTCCTGCCTGCAGATCGCCCCCCTTTTTCTTCTATCTAATCTTTCACTGCCTTTCCTGGTAACCTGAAATCAGACCAGAGTCTCTCTGCACTGGCAGCCATTAAGAGAGAAAAAACGGGCAGGGGGAATAGGAATCTCTAAATACTGATTGATTAAAAAAAACGGATCTGGGGTCCTCATGGTCTGCGGAGTTCCAGCCAAGAAAACCCATCTACACCCGGTTCATTCCAGCACCAGAGGGGAATGGCTGAGGAGATCTCCGCTCAGGTAGGACATTTACCTTGAACATTGTGTTTGCAGATAAATTAGAAATACACCGAAGAATCTGTCATGAAGCAGATGGCAATCTCAGTTACAATGGTGTAAATCCAGAGCAGCTCTACTGAATTAAGTGGAGTAGCTCCAGATTTACACCAAGACCAGGATGTGTCTCTGTGTCCTGATACTCAGCTTGAGCCAACCAGTTAGGCTGCAGCTAGGGTGACCAGATAGCAAGTGTGAAAAATCGGGACAGGGATGGGGGGGTGATAGGCGCCTGTATAAGACAAAGCCCTAAATATAGGGACTGTCCCTATAAAATCGTGACATCTGGTCACCCTGGCTGCAGCCTGCAGGTTTCTAAATACATAGGCGGAGACTTGGATTTCATTCTACTGGAGCAGTTTCTAATGAAAGGGTAAAATACCTCTCTGCTGGGACTCCACTATAAAGTCATCGATTCCAATGCCAGGCAGGACCGTTCATTGTAATCATCTCGTCTGACCTCCTGGGTAACACAGGCCAGAGAACGGCCCCAGAGTAATTCCTGGAGCAGAGCTTTTAGAAAACCCTGCCTAGGAGCAGGGAACATATATATTCGAGCTGCCCCATCTGCCCTACGCAGGAAAGCGGTGCCAGGCTGTCATATCTGAGGGGATATGACCTACAGCACTGCATCTCTCCATAGAGCATTTGTAGCCGTCGTCAGGTGCATGTTCCATTTGAAAACGTGGCCCGAGATGGCTGAGAAGTGCACTCGGGCTGAAGAACCTCATTTTGGAGATGGGGCATGGAAGGGGATCATCTAGATTAGTTTTAGACTGGAGCGCAGGTTAGAGGCTGAACCAGGACTCGGGGTTTATATTCAGCAGCACAGAGCCCGGCTGTTCTTGTGAGATTTCATCCCCAAACGGCAGAGAACTCACGGGAGAAGCTGATCTCACAAGTCTTGTGCCACATGAGGCCAAAATCACACGAGAACAGGTTCCAGCTTCATCTTAGCCAGAAGAGGAAAATAAGACCCTGCCAGGTTTAGAATCCAACCTAGAATCAAAACCATAGGGCGAGCTTTGGAGCTGGGGATCCGTATCCAGCCCCTCGGCTTTCGAAGGGGTTTGGATCGTAGGTCCTGCAGCATTAATAGCTATGGTCTTTGGGAAGAGAATTAGAAAAATAACCTGTGGTTATGGTCACCTAAATGTGTTACTGTTCTGCAAAGGCTGGGCATGTTCTTTGGAGGAGCTCAAAGTAACGATCCCTGCAGACAAACCATTCCTCGGCAAGGCAATGCCATGTATTGTAGGTAACCAGCTCTGTATTTGCACCCACAAGACAAGGCATATGCCTGTAGCTAGTTGAAGGGCAAATGGCAGGTTTCAGGAAGGTAAGTACCGCACAAGGGTTCCAGAACTGAGCATTCTCACAATCCCGTTACAAACCCTCGGGTTCCCTGAATTTGTTCACCTACTTCCTACTTCACACACTGTTAACCCCCCGCCCACACACACACACACACACACACACAGCAGCTTTTAACCTCACACCGGTACCATTAGCCCTTCATGTTCCAGGTGGGCACTGAGCGGGTCGCTGTTTGTGTTTCAGAGGCTGGTAACATTTGAGGATGTCAGTGTCTATTTCTCCCCGGAGGAGTGGGCGATTTTGGAGGAATGGCAGAGAGAGCTTTACCGGGACGTCATGAGGGAGAATTATGAGCTTCTGATCTCAATGGGTAAAAATCAACAATCGTTTTGCCTTCACTTTATGGATAGCCTGATTCTGGGCATGTCTGGGGGGACTTCAGTTTAGTCACTTTGGACCACATTTTTAAGGGTTTGATTTCAATAAGAGTTAGGCCCGTAGGTGCTTCTGAAATCCCACTAGGTGCCGATCTGCATTTTTAGGCATCTGAATATCTTTAAACATCTGGCCCTTTCTCTTTCTCCATCATGGTGAAGCTGTGGGCCTGATTCTGAGCTCAGTTACACTAATGTAAATCTGGAGTAACTCCAGCGAGGTCCATGGAGATTCACCACTGTAAACATGGTTTAAGTGAGAGCAGAATCATACTCTGTGAATGGAAATAAGGCAGTAACATGCCTCGAATCTGACCCACTAATCTGGAAATGGGGGTGAACAGTGAAATGGCAAAGTTTACAGATGATATAAAATTATTCAAGACAGTGAAGTTCAAAGCAGACTGCGAAGAGCTACAAAGGGATCTCACAAAGCTGGGTGATGGGGCAACAACATGGCAGATGAAATGCAACCTTGACACGTGCAAAGTAACGCACACTGGAAAAAATAATCCCGACTGCACATCTATAATGATGGGTTCTAAATTAGCTGTTACCACTTAGAGAGATCTTGGAGTCACCATGGATAGTTCAGCTCAGTGTGCAGCAATGGTCAAAAAGGCGAAGAGATTGCTAGGAACTATTAGGAAAGGAATAGAAAATAAGGTAGAACATTTCACATACCATTATGTAAGTCCCTGGTGCCCCCACACCTGCTATACTGTGACCAATTCTGGTCACCCCATCTCAGAAAGGATACAGGGGAACTGGAAAAAGTTCAGAGAAGGGCAACAGAGATGATCAAGGTTATGTAACAGCTTCCATATGAGGAGAGACTAAAAAGATTAGGGCTGTTCATCTTAGCAGAGACGACTCGTGGGGATATGATAGAGGTCTATAAAATCATGACTGGTGTGGAAAAAAGTGTTATTTGCCCTTTTCCACACTACAAAAACTAGGGATCACCCAATAAAATTAATAGGCAGCAGGTTTAATACAACCAAGAAGTACTTTGTCACACAATGCACAATTAACCTGTGGAACTCATTGCCAGGGGATGTTATGAAGGCCAAAAATATAACTGGGTTCAAAAAAGAACTAGATAAGTTCATGGAGGATAGGTCCATCAGTCAAGATGGGCATGGATGCAAAACCATGCTCTGAAGTGTTTGCCAGAAGATGGGTGGATCACTCCAGCTGCCCTGTTTTTTACAGTTCCCTGAAGTTCTGGTACCAGCCATTGTTGGAAGACAGGATACTGGGCTAGCGGGACCATTGGTCTGACCCAGTACAGCCGTTCTCATGTTCTTAACTGCTGACTTGTGGCGTATCCCTCCTCAATACAGTTCTCTGAAAAATGCCCTCCGAGTTGGTTTGTTTTGCAACTTTTTTTCTGCAGATCATCATCGCGCTAGATGACGCGTGCAATAGAAACGCCCGTTCATTCATGCATTTACTCTAGAGCATTCTTCCTCTAGGGTAGCCCACAAACTCACCACCATCCACCGGAACAAATATTCTCTTAAATATTCCTCTTCGTTGCTGTAGAGCAGAGGTACCCTCGCTTTTTTGCTGCACCCCTTCTCCACAGGAGTCACATAACAGCCCACCCCCAAACTCCCACCCAACTGGGGCAAAAGCAACTCACCAAGCAGGGCAGGTGGCTCACCCCGAGGTCAGGGCAGGACCTGGCTGACTACGTCTCCAGAGAAGCCCACGGCAGCACAGTGCAGGACTAGACCAGGGCACCTTGTGCTTCCTCCCCCTGCCCAGAGCCTCTAGCTCCTGCAGGCTCCTGCAGCTGGGGCCGGTCAGGCCTGTGGGCCAGGGCAGGACAGCAGCGGGGACAGTGCACAAGGAGTCCCCAGCAGTCAGGGAGCAGGAGGAAGAAGAGAGCAGCAGGCTGCTGCCTGGATGGGGTGGGGCTGCACTCCCCCTCCCACCCCAAGTGCTAGGGGCTTCCTGCATGTTATTTTTCCACATTTAAAATCCAGGGTCCTGATCTTTCAGAGATTTCGGACCAGGAGTGGTGCTTACTCCCTTGAAAGCAGTGGAATGACTCATGGCAGTCAGCACCACTCCCTGTAGTGAGTTGTTTGCAAGATAAAACCCTTACACACACAACAACAGCTCCACGGACGCCAGGAGTAGCAGAGTGCGGCACGGCCCCCTTGGGCCTGCCTCTGCCAGGTCCGCAAAGTCACTCGGTGCAGTTTATTTACAGGCTTGTTCCCATCTGCAGGCAGGAGGGAAGAGCTACCTCCCTGCTTCCACTCTCTGCCTTTTCCCTGCCTTCCCCTGAGGCTTTTATACAGCCCCAGGTTAATCAGGCGGCAGCTGTCTCTGCTTCCCCAGTTAGGACCAGGTTAGCTCCAGCCAGCTCTGATTTATTCCCCTGAATGGGAGCTGGCCTGACAGAGGGCTGAATCGGCAACCCTTTGCCCAGCGCCCTGTCACACCAGGGGTGTTATAATCACTGACATCAGGGGGGACTGTCCCTTATTCCACACACGCTGCGACTGGAACAATTCTCAGTGGAATACAGAAGTAGGACGTTCTGCGTAACAGAGGGGTGGGTGGTGATGTGGTACTGGAAAGAGACCCTCCGGCCCACCCACCCAGCGGTGTCTGTGCACCACTGTCCCAGGCCTCATCCACACCAGTGACCTGGCAGGCATGTTGCCCAGCGCCGGCCAGTCCCCTTGTGTGAGGCCACTGTATTCCCATGCCATGGACCACGTTGCCAGCCAGGCTCGGCTGCCTGGCGAGTAGGCCCCGGGCTGCGGCTGTCCAGGCAAGACACCCCCTCCCCATTGAGTCCCGTTGCTGCGTAAGGCCAGGAAGGGGATAGCGCCATCTCGCCCACTTCTCTTGCTGGTGAGATGGGGGGGCAGGCCCGGGAGCTGCAAACGGTGCCCACCCAGACTCCTGAGTGCCCAAAATCGGAGGGAACCGTCTCCCAAGCGGTTGCCATGGCACTGGCTGTCGAGGGTACCGGCCCTGAAGGATGCAGGGCAGCGCAATGGATAGCCCTATGCTACCTAGGGGGCTGTATCTCTGTATCCAATCCAAGGGAGGGCGGGGGGCAGCCCGCTACACGGGCTCTCCATGGTGGGAGAGCTGTGCGGGGTGGAGAGGCATGCTAGGCCCAGTCTCTGTGTCCCAGGAGGGTAGCCCCAGCTGGAGGGAGGCCCCTGCCAAGATGAGAGTCCCTGGGGGAGAAGGAGACCGGGCTGAGTGGAGAGATGCTCCCTCAGATGGGGTGGGGGCAACACACACCAAAGCAGGGGACCCTCCTGAGGGGCAGGGGAGCAGGGAAACCCACCCTTGGGAGGGATTAGGAAGAGTGGGGCTTGCAGAAGCAAGACCCTCTCTGGGAGGGGAGTTTTCACCTTGCCAGGGGGCACATTCACCAGGAGGAGGGGACCTTGTCAAGGGGCCACAGAAGACGCTGAAGCCTGGGAGATGCAAAAGGAAACTAACTGGGTCTGCCTTGCGCTCTCAGCAGGTCATTCTGTTACGAAACGTGACCTCCCGCCACGGACCGAGCAAGGGGAGGAGCCGCCACGTCCCAGGGCGTGGAGCGACGCAGAGGAAAAGGGGACTCTGCAGAGCTGCTTCACAGGTGAGGGAGCAGACCTGCTCCAGAACGCACAGGCGTAGGCCCTGCCGGCCCTAGCCGGCGGAAATGGGCTCACAGCTTCCTAGGGAGGAGCTGCATTTAAACACGAAGCTTTGAGGGCTGCTCCACTGGTTCTTTCTTGGCGGATGCCGCCAGGGCAGAAACGGAGCGAGGCCACCATTCCACGAGCTCTTCAGGTTACAGGGTTTCTCTTCCGAGCTTCAGATTTTTACCTCTTCGTTGTCACATCTTGGTGGGCTGAGCTCTCAAATGCCATTCGAAGGTTTTGTTCACCAAGAGCTTCTTGAATTTTTTGCTACAAATTTACCTCCTCGTCGGTTAATCTCGCTCTCAGATCCATCCTCCGTTTCTTCAAGTGGTTCGTTATTCTCTGGGCAGTGGGGGTGTAGCGACACGGGACTCACTGGCACAGCGCCTCCCGCTGGTCATCCTGGGAATTAGCTCTCCAGCCTCCGGAGCACCCCCCGCAGGCCAGGGTCCTGCTTGCCTCAGGCCCCCATGTCCCCCCCCCGGACCCCGGTGCCCCTCTACATCAGGGTTCTGCCCCCTGCAGTACCCCTGCACACTGGGTCTCCCCTCCCTGGGGAATCCCCACCCCCTATCCCCACCTGGCCTCAGCGGCTACTGCGACTCCTCACCTAGCCCCCACACACTGGGGCAGACTGCAGTCATCATCGGCAAGGAGGGTTTGGACCTGCTGCCTTTGCCTAACCTTGGGCTGCCCCTTTGCAACCCCAGTACCTGCTTTAGACCTTCAGCAAGGCCTGCAGGCTGGGGGTTTTCCAGCCTGGAGCCCCCCAGCTCCTCTGGCCTTTCCCCAGCACTGCTCCACTCTGGGTACCCTGTTGAGCTCCCAGGCAGCCAGGCCCATCTCTCTCCACAGCTAGAGAGAGACTGCCTGAGCCTCTGGCCCACAGCCTTTTATAGGGCCAGCTGTGGCCTGATTGGGGTGTGGCCCCAGCTGTGGCTGCTTCCCCATCAGCCTAGCCCTTGGCTCGCAGCCCCAGCCCTCTCCCAGGGCTGGCTGTAACCCTTTCAGGCCCGGAGCAGGTGACCACCCCGCCTCAGGGGGCCTATCGTTTTCAGGCTGTTGGCAGTTTGCAAACTGTTCGTTTTGATGATTTCGATTCATTATTAGTGCTTCTTATAGTGCTATGTGGTTGGGAAAATTAAGACACATGATATTGTGTGTGCTTCCTGTCTCGGAGAATAGCAAATAAGAAATCAAGAATAGCACATGATTAATAGCACGCTTTCTGGTGTGGATTTTCCTACTCAATCTTTTCTGTGAAAATTTTTGGAATGTCGGGTAATTTTTACAATACGGTAGACTCTCAGAGTTACGAACACCAGAGTTACGAACTGACCCGTCAACCACACGCTGCATTTGGAACCGGAAGTGCACAATCAGACAGCCGCAGAGACCTTGAAAAAACCCCCACCAAAGACAGTACGGTCCTGTGTTAAACGTAAACTGCTAAAAAAATAAAGGGAAAGTTTAAAAAAAAAGTTTTGACAAGGCAAGGAAGCTGTTTCTGTGCTTGTTCCATTTAAATTAAGATGGTTAAAAGCAGCATTTTGCTTCTGCACAGTAAAGTTTCAAAGCGGCATTAAGTCAATGTTCAGTTGTAAACTTTTGAAGGAACAACCCTCGGGCTTTGTTCCGAGTGACGAACATTTCAGAGTTACGAACAACCTCCCTTCCCGAAGGGCTCGTAACTCTGCGGTTCTGCTGTATGTGACAGTCATCTTAATCTTCCTAAGTAACCAGCAGTGCGACCTTCTGGCTCACTGCAAACTGATGTGACCTGACAGCATTTTTTAAAATCTATCTTTCATGCATGCCACCTAGTGTTCAAATAATAAAGACGATCCTGGGAGCAATTTTATCTGTAACCAGCAAATTCTAAGAAATCTTGGAAAGGAGGAAGCAGCATGTATAGTGGGAGTACGGTCTCCTGAGTTGTGTTCCCAGCTTTCTGTCACTAACCTATTGTGTGACTTCTGCCAAGCCACTAGATCTCACTGTGCCTCAGTGAGCCACTCTGTAAAACGGGTATGATACCAATACTGCTTACCTACCTATCTCACAGCATGGGTTTGGGGGACTAGATAATGCCAGTAAAATGCTTTGAGATCCTAACATGGAGGCAACATCCTGTTGGCACGATGACTTCCTACAAAAGTTCAAAATCTTTTAAACCTTGTATCTGTAGACATGGAGGTGGTACAAGGGGCCTATAACCAGTGCTGCTGCGAGACACACCTTCATGGGATTACACTGGAAATCAGACAGAGTTGATATTAAGAGTTTTACCTTCCCTTGCAATAATATTCTGAACTCTTGTCTCTGTGTTGTAGATGATGACAACTTTACTATAAAATCAGAACCACCTGACCCCTTACCAGAGAGATCAGAAGAGAGTCTCTCCATGTTTCCAGACTGGAGAAATGCCTACAAGATCCAGTGCAAACCACAAAGGCAACAGATGTACCATGCAGGAGCCAAGCATGAGAAGCTAACTATAAAATTAGAGCCAAGTGAGCCCTCATCAGAAAAGTCTGAAGAAGATCTTTCCACATCTTCAGACATCTACAGGATCCAGTGCAAACCAGAAAGGCAGCAGATGAACCCCACCGGAGCAGAGAATGAGAACCTTACTGTGAAATTAGACTCCCCCGAACTATCACCGGAACAGTCCAAAGACACTGTTCTTGAGTCTTCAGACTGGGACAGCATCTTCAGGATCCCTTGCAAATCAGGAAGGCAGCCGGTGAGCCTCATTGAAGCCGCCCATGAGACCTCTGCTATAAAACTGGAGGTCCCGGACCGATCATCAGAAACACACCAAGAGAACGTGGCCATGAATCCAGACTGGGGGAATGTCTGCAGGGTCCCATGCAGATCACAAAGGCAGCTGAGGAGCACTCTAGGGGCTGAGGCTGAACAATCCAGCTTTGGCAACATGGAGAATTTTGCACTTTTCCAAGGACACCTGAAGAGAGAAATGCCATACGTGTGCATGGAATACAAAGACAACTTTGCGGATCAGGTTGGCCTGGAACCACACCAGGGAAAGCTCCCACTGGAGGCTCCATTTAACTGGACTGATTGCGGCAGCAGCTTTGGGCCGATGTCCCTTCTCATGACTCATCAGGAAACCCACATGGGAGTGAGGCCGTACATCTGCACCGAATGCAAGAAGGGCTTCAATCACAAACAAGACTTGATACGGCATTACCGTATCCACACGGGAGAGAGGCCCTATCAGTGCACTGAATGCGGGAGAAGCTTCATCCAGAAAACGCACCTTATAACGCACTTCCGAATCCACACGGGCGAGAGGCCGTTTCCATGCACCGAGTGTGGGAAAAACTTCAGGAAAAAAACCCACCTGGTGCGGCACCAGAGGACTCACTCAGGAACCCGGCCGCTTCCCTGCTCTGTATGCCAGAAGAACTTCAGCCACAAGCAAGATCTCGCCAGGCACCAGCAGATCCACACAGGGGAACGGCCGTTCACGTGCACCGAGTGTGGGAAGAACTTCAGCTGGAAGAAGAATCTCATCACCCACCAGCGTATCCACACGGGGGAACGGCCCTTCAGCTGCGTCAAGTGTGGGAAAAGCTTCAGCTGGAAGAAATACCTCATCACGCACCAGAAGACCCATGAGGAGAAGAGACTGTACAACTGCCCTCACTGCGACAGGAGCTTCTGCCAGAAGTCCGTGCTCACCATGCACCAGAAGACACACCTCGAGAGGCGATCCTACACCTGCGCCATATGCCAGAGGAGCTTTGGCCACAAGCAGGACCTCATAAGGCACCACCGGATCCACACCGGAGAGAGACCCTTCGCCTGCAGCGAATGCGGGAAGAGCTTCAGCCAGAAGACTCACCTGGTTACCCACTTCAGGATCCACACAGGCGAGAGGCCGTTCCTGTGCAGCGAATGCGGGAAAGGGTTCAGCAAGAAAACCCACCTGATGAGGCACCAGCAAATCCACACAGGGGAGCGGCCCTTCAGGTGCACCCAGTGCGACAAAGGCTTCAGCTGCAAGAAGAACCTCCTCACCCACCAGCTGATCCACTCGGGGGATGTGACCCTCTATGCCTGCGCCGAGTGTGAGAAGAGCTTCACCTGGAAGAAGAACCTCATCACCCACCAGAAGATCCACGCGGGGAAGAAGCCGTTCATCTGCACCGAGTGCGGGAAGAGCTTCAGCCAGAAAACCCACCTGAACGCCCACCAGCGCATCCATACCGGAGAGCGGCCCTTCCCCTGCGCCCAGTGCGGGAAGGCCTTCAGCCAGAAGTCCATCCTCATCACACACCAGAAGACCCACCTGGGCAGCCGGCCCTACGCCTGCACGGAGTGCGAGAAGAGATTCAGCCACAAGCAGGACCTGAAGAGACACCTGAGGATCCACACAGGAGAGAGGCCCTATGCATGCACCGAGTGCGGCAAGAGCTTCAACCAGAGGACACACCTCATCACGCACTACAGGATCCACACCGGGGAGAGGCCCTTCCCCTGCGACCTCTGCGGGAAGCGCTTCAGCAAGAAAACACACCTCATGAGGCACCAGAGAGTGCACGCAGTGGTAAAGCCGCACGTGCGCTTACTCAACATGGGGGCCATCGCCATGGGGAGCCAGCTTTCGGTCTCGGTTGGAAGTCCTATCTCCCTCGGGGATCCGCTGAAGGAGGAGACCATATACATTTATCAGCTGTGAAAGAAGAGCAACACTAGACACCTGCCCGACGGAGCTGAGCAAGGAAGGTGCAAGGAAGAAGCTTCTTGTCAAATAACCACTCAGAATCCAGACACTGCTGAATGTGAGAGAAGCTTCACTCTTGCTCCACAGCAAGGCCACATGCCTGGACCCAGTATGCAGGAGCAGGTCCAGTCTAACCGTCCAGCTCCTGTTCCCACCAGCAAATGCGCACAGAGCAGAATCCGTGTCTCTTTATCAGGCTGAAGTCTGCAGATAAACTTTATAGCACTCCAGGGACCAGCCTAGCGCTGGGACCCTAGAGGAAAGGTTCGTCTCCTCTCTCAGGTTAATTAGTGGCCTCACACAAAGAACATACTTTGGCCCCAATTTGCAGCAAGTTGCCTTAGTTGCACACGCAGAAGTTGAGTGCATCTGTCTGTGCCCCCGAAAGTGCATCAGCCTACGCAAGACGAGCAACTGCCTGCACAAAGCACGCTTGGGGTGCAATACTTGTGAGCACTGCTAAAGAATCCCCCTGGAAACACGTCCCTTTGTATCCGGGATGTGAGAAGAACGTCCACCACAACTGGACATTTTAAAGGTCACAAGACAGTCCACATAGACATTCACGGGAGTCTGCCGGGAGGAATATAAGCTTCGCTACTAGGTCCTGCTTCAGTCTACTCTGCAGATCTGAACCAGGAGAGCAAAGACAGAACTGCAATGAATGTGTGAAAAGCTGCTATCGATATTTATATGTAAATTTCAAATGGGATCATCGCAGGAATCAACAAACCACAAAGACTGCCCTCAGTTGTACAGTAGCCCCTGAAAACGTGAGAAATGGGGGGACACAGTGTCCGGCATGTAGAACGTTTTCAAAAGAAGAGGAGTAAAGGAATAACCAAGATACCCTGTTATCACCTCTGTCAGCCACTCCCCCTGCACCCCGTATCCGCAGGGTGGCAGAGGACACTGAACACGAGTTGGCAGGAAGCCGTAGTGGGAAACAGTTTCGAACAGAACCATCATTTCTCCTTGAACTGCTCCTGGAAATACTGGAGTGTATTTCAGTGGCGCATCAGCACACGCTGCAGTGACCAAACCAGGGGCTTTCCGTTCAGGCAGTGGGAATGTCTACCTAGCTCTTCTCTCATTTGGCTCGTACATCCGCAGCAGAGAGCAGCTCGATGGGTTTCAGAACCGGGCGCACCATGAGAATCCGAGCACCGTCTGCTTCCCCACAGGGACCCAGGGCTGTTATTGCAGATGTTAGCTCTAGCTTGCACAACGAGCGTGCTGAGTATCAGACACGCTCACCACCGTCTAGCCATGACACACTAACAGGGCTTAAATTCGTCCGGAGCAGAAATATTGGTAAATATTCCCGAGCCCCAGCGTACCCTGTGGGGTGGAGCCCCCGCCTGCCCTGAGACCCGGTGTGCCCCCCCCTCCCCTACCCCCATTGCGGCTATATCCCAGAGCCCCGCCACAGGGCAGAATCCCCGAGCTCGCCCCACCAGCCCAGTGACTGGAGCCCTGAGCCTCCCCTCCACCCTGCTGGGCCCTGGAGTTTTTATAGCATGGTGGGGGGAGGTGAGAGGGGTTCTGGGAAATAATCTATAAGAATTTAAGCTCTGCCCACTAATACTGCAGCCTCTGTAGTAGTATTTAGATATTCTCTGCTTCTGTGGATGACTTGTTCATCCACAGAAGCAGAGAATATCTAAAGTCGCATTCAGTGTCCTGCGTAAAGCGCAGGTACCTTGTCGTGAAAGGGATGGTACGACTGGTGTTACAGCACTTACCGTTCCCAGGCGGTCTAGGGGCCAGTCTGAGCTGTCCAGCGTCTAGGGGCTTGTCTCTTCTCCCCACATCGCTGGAGTATCTGAAAGCCTCCCAGTAAAACCAGCCCCCCTATTGCTGCCATTGGAGGGTTTTAAGGGCAGGTTGGACAAACCCTGTCAGGGATGGTCTAGTTATTATGCAGTCCTGCCCTGAGTGCAGGGACTGGACGGGATGACCTCTCGAGGGCCCTTCCAGGCCTGTGGTTCTATTTCTTTCTTCCGTCCCTACAGGCGAGAAGCAGGTTTGGTGGACACGGACACACACAGCCTGGGGCAAATAAAGAACGTGGGTTTAATGTTGTGCAATGTAATATACGTGGGGGGAAAGTTACTGAGAAGGGGACTGTAGAGATCCGTGAGCTCAGAAAATGCCTGCCTTGGTTTGTAAAGGCAGCGTGGCGTGAAAAGGCAGGAAATCCCCTCCTGTCCCTGCACGTTGTAACGCTCGCTGAAAGGGCTTCCCTCGTGCCACGCTGAACCTGCAGCGTCAGGGGCTGGAGTTTGCTGCTCATTGTAAATGGAGCGAATTTGATCTGGAACCCACTGAGGCAGAATCAGCGTTAACTGCCCCACCCCCCGGTGCTGTTTCGACAGGGGCCTACCTGTCTGGCCACACTCACACTCAAGGTAAAGTCCCATAGCAGTAGGGCCGCCAACGTGGGGCGGGAGGGGGCAAAGGGGGCAATGGCCCAGGGGCCCCCGGCCCCCACCCCGAGCGCCAACTCCGCAACTCCCATTGGCCGGGAACTGCAGCCAATGGGAGCTGCGGGGGCAGTGTCTGCGGGCAGCAGCGTGTGGAGACACCCTAAGCCCCCTGCCTAGGAGCCGCTGCGAGAGGGGTGTGTGGGTCGCTTTCGAGAGCCGCCCAAGGTAAGCGCTGACCCCCTCCTACAACCCAGCCCCCTGCCCCAGCCTAGAGCCCACACCCCCTCCTGCACCCAACATTCTGCCCCAGCCCAGAGCCTGACCCCTCACCCCCTCCCACACCCAAACTCCCTCCCAGAGCCCGGACCCCCTCCCACACCAAACTCCCTCCCAGAGCCCGGACCCCATCCCACACCCAAACTCCCTCCCAGAGCCCGGACCCCTCACCCCCTCCTGCACCCAAACTCCCTCCCAGAGCCCTGACCCCCTCCTGCATCCCAACATTCTGCCCCAGCCCAGAGCCTGACCCCACACCCCCTCCCACTCCCTCCCAGAGCCCGGACCCCCTCCCACACCCAAACTCCTTCCCAGAGCCTGACCCTTCACCCCCTCCCACACCCAAATTCCCTCCCAGAGCCCGACCCCTCACCCTCTCCCACACCCAAACTCCCTCCCAGAGCCCGGACCCCCTCCCACACCCAAACTCCCTCCCAGAGCCCCGACCCCCTCCTGCACCCCAACATTCTGCCCCAGCCCAGAGCCCGACCCCTCACCCCCTCCCGCACCCAAGCTCCCTCTCAAGGCCTGCACCCCAACCCCCCTGCCCCAGCCCAGAGCCTGCACACCCTCCCACATCCAAACTCCCTCCCAGAGCCTGCATCCCCACCTCAGCCTGGTGAAAGTGAGGGAGGGTAGGGGAAAGCGAGCGACAGAGGGTGGATGGAGTGAGCAGGGGCGGGGCCTCGCAGAAGGGGTGGGATGGGCGTGGCCTCGTGGAGGGGGCGGGGCAAGTGTCTTCAGGTTTGTGCAATTAGACAGTTGGCAACCCGACCATGCGGACATGAGCAAGCCCTGGCTGTGCCAGAAGTAGGGTGACCAGATAGCAAATGTGAAAAATGGGGACAGGGGGTGGGAGGTAATAGGCGCCTATATAAGACAAAGCCCCAAATATCGGGACTGTCCCTATGAAATCGGGACATCTGGTCACCCTAGCCAGAAGAGCACTCCCAGCAGCACAGCCCGCTGGGCACCAGCCAGCGCAGGGGACACCGCCCAAATGTCAGGCGGACCACGTCCGCGCGGGCCCAGCTTGTGCGTGCACAGGGGCCCGGACTTGCTGCCGGCCGGCCTGCGTAGCAGCGTACAGAGTTACAGTCTCGTCTGTACAGCAGCATGTCTGTATTCTCATTTTGTAAATAAAACTAGTCCCTGTACAAACCAATGTGTTTCAGTGGCGAGGTTAAAATAACACACCATGAATTACGCGTCAGCACAGCAGTGAGTACTGGTAAGGTGCTGACAGCCTTCTCCCGGTGACGTCAGGAGCACGCAGCCCCTTGAGAGAACAGGCCCTGGGCACCTCGTACACAATTGCTAAATATTCCTACTCTGTGTACACGGCCTGTTTGCGAGCAGGAGGCGCTAGGGTGGAGAGCAGAGGCTGGTGGCTTTGAGGGACGCCGGTTTGGGATTCTTGTCTGGAGAGTTTTCTACCAACATCTGAACCACTGAGCCATCTTGACCTGCTCTGAGCAAGTTAAGACAACGTGGTGATGACAGCACCTGTGCCCTGTCTACACTAGCGCGCCCACTGTGGCTACCTCGACTTCCACTGGCTTCAGGAGGCATTGGATCAGCCCCCCTGACAAGCAGCTATGGCAGATCATGGAGGTGCTAACGTTGGAAGGGGCAAACTCAGGGCAAGATTCTCCCCCCGGAATCCCATGTTGTGTCCGGAGTCAGATTTTGATGCTCAGCTCCCCCTACGGGCATAGACCTGGGGCAGAACTCCGGCCATTTGCTTGAACCTCTGTGGGGGTGATACGGGGCCACGTATGGAGACTTCCCCCGCAGCGAAGAAGAACGACACAGAGTACGTTAGACACTGCAACAGCCCGCAAAGCCGGCATTAGCCACGATGACTTTAGCTTCTTAAGAGTGTAAAAGTAAATGAAAATGTTAATTGCAGTGGAGACAAAATGTCTCTCTCCCTCCGTCCATATGCATAATTCTCACTATTGCACCTGGCTTCCAATCATTAAGAAAACAAAACTCCACAGGTCTTTAAATACTAGCACGTCTTGTCAGATTCTGTTAAGGGCTTGGATTTTGCCGAGGTTTCTTTCTCCCTTCTTGTACATGCTCCAAGAGGTTAAAATACTGATGATAATGAAAACATACACACTTAAAATAAAACACCACCACCAAGGTGAAACAATGGCCCCCCACGGAGTCACGTCTCACCCTCAAAACAGAATTGTCTAATTATGAAGCCAGTGCAGCAAAGAATATTAATGTAATGCTTTTGTAGTAAGCTTTGGACTTCTCGGGGGAAGGGTGTAAAGCTGCATTTCTGTTTTCCCGTGTAACAATTTCATAAATTCGTAAGAACGGCCAGGCTGGGTCAGACCAATGGTCCATCTAATCCAGTATCCAGTCTTCTGACAGTGCCCAGTGCCAGGTGCTCCAGAGGGAATGAACAGAACAGGTAACCATCAAGTGATCCATCCCCTGTCGACCATTCCCAGCTTCTGGCAAACAGAGGCTAGGGACACTTCATCCCTGCCCATCCTGGCTAATAGCCATTGATGGACCTATCCTCCATGAATTTATCTTGTTCTTTTTTGAGCCTTGTTATAGTTTTGGCCGTCACAACATCCCCCAGCAAAGAGTTCCACAGGTTGACTGTGCATTGTGTGCAGAAGTTTTAAACCTGCTGCCTATTAATTTCATTGGGTGACCCCTCGTTCTTGTCTTATGAGAAGGAGTAAATAACATTTACTTTCTCCACACCAGTCATGATTTTATAGACCTCTATCGTATCCCCCCTTAGTCATCTCTCTTCCAAGCTGAAAAGTCCCAGTCTTCTTAATCTCTCCTCGTATGGCAGCCATTCCATACCCCTAGTCATTTTTGTTGCCCTTTTCTGAACCTTTTCCAATTCCAATAGACCTTTTCCGAGATGGGGGCGACCAGTTCATAAATGGACACATTTTGAGGCCAGAAGGGATCACTGTGATCCATTAGCCCAGCCTCTGGCATCACACAGGTCACAGACTGTCACCCTGAGCACCTTGCCATGGAAGGGGAAATTCTTCCTCTTCATCATGCAGGGGAATTAACCCTTGTGCTTCAGGGCTTCAGCCAATCACCAACTATTAGAGATCTGGATGGGACATGTATGGAGGGGAAGATTATTCCACATCTGTTACTGATGTGGTCTTACATCTTCCCTGAAATGTTTGGAGCTGGCCAGTGTCACAGACAGGACACTCGCCTAGAAGGATCTGGGGTCTGACCCACTCTGGCAAGTCCTGTGTTCCCAGATAAGTGACACTATTGTGATTGCGTTAAGTGTTTACCTTGTAGACCAACATCCAGTTTCTAGTTAAATACTTCAAGGGAGGATGAATTTACCACTGCCCTGAGCAATCGGTTCCAATGACTGGAGACCCCCAACTCCGCACCAGTGTAACAGTCTCACCCACCAGTGTGCTACCACGCTGCCTTCCTGACTGGGAAGGGCCACACAGGCCAGTTTGTTCTGCTGGCAAAGTAGGCAACTTAACGCCCTGCTCACCCTGATGCCATTTGCCCTGCCGATGGGTCCGTGAGCTCCCCCGCGCATGCACTCGCACCATGGCACTCCCGTCTGGGAGGGGCCCATGGCAGGTGACAGACTGTGACAGGAGCCATCAGGGCCTCGGGTGCAAATCGGATACATTGTGGAATGATCCAAGTCCCCAGACAGCTCCGGGGGGTGGGGGTGGGGGGGACTGATTTATTCTGTATTTTGTGAACCAATCTGGAATTAAACTCTCCAAAAGCTGTTAAAATAACATTACGAACAAACACTCGAACTTAAGAGTCCTGGGTGAACGGCCGCCCCTTTGTGTCTGGCTAGGAACCTCTGGCCACCAGCGACTCAATTCCCTCGGCCTCGCTCCCTATGCGGCCATCTGCTCCAGTGCACCAGAGCACTTCCTAGGGCCGGGCCACCCTCGCAACGCTGCCCCGCCATAGTGGAGACACCACCTCTGCCGCCGAGCGGGTTCTCTGCCCGAGAGCCGGCAGCTCGCTCGATGGGGGTTAGCTCGGTTTAACTGCACTGTACCGGGGGGGGGATTCTTCTCCCCCCCGAGCGACGCAATTATACTGACCTCATTTCCTCGTGCAGACCAGGCCTTAGTTTTAAGCTCTTCAGGGCAGGACCCATCAGTTTGCTACGTCTGGACAGGGCCCAGCACAAGGACGAACAGAACAAATGACGAAC
This sequence comes from Chelonia mydas, assembly GCF_015237465.2. Lineage (NCBI taxonomy): Eukaryota > Metazoa > Chordata > Testudines > Cheloniidae > Chelonia > Chelonia mydas. The sequence goes on from NC_057850.1 coordinate 260,510,389, forward strand.
AAAGTAGGCATGAGACAGGCACACGAGGTGTCAGTGACCCCAGGATATGGTCTAACAGCCCGAAATCAAGCCCCAGAAGCAGCCATTTACAGGGGCAGGCTAAGGTCTACATTTCAGCCTTAACACTGGCTTAGCCTGTGCGGCTGCTAACTTTATTTCCATTTCACTTTAATGCTCTGAATGTAGGCACGGTTCTGTCCAAAAGCTAGCGGGTGCGGGGGAAGACAGTCGGACAGGGAACGTTACAGGTGGTGAAAAGTAAGGCATAATCCCGTCTGCGGGACATCTTCAAGCCTTCAGCATTATATGGTTTTGGAGGGGCAGGTGAGGGCGAGGTGAGGAGAGCTTAGAAATAAGACTGTCGTGTCACCACTTGCACCTTTTGTGCAAACCCTCGGCGACAGCCCCAGCTCAGATGATGGGGGAGGTGATCTAGCCACCGTGGCCTGCAGCTCCAGAGCATCTCGTAGGCCTTGCGTCCCACACAGTGTAGCGTATATCGTGTGTCCCTCCAAGTAGTGAACAAGGGAAGGCGTGACAGCAGTGCCTCCGCTCCTTCCCCGTGCGGTACGTCCTGCAGAATGCCCAGCCTGGCAATCCTTGCACGCCCAAACTCCCACGGACGTGCAGGCCCCCAGTCTATGGTGTCCTACGTGCGAAGTCTCAGGGATCACAGACTGATTTCACGGGATGGCAGAAGCTCACTGGTGAGACAGTCGTGCTCCCATTCAGTCTCTCTCCTACGCCCTTGCTCAGCTCCCCCCGGCCTACAGGAGTTCTGTGTTCACAGCCTGAACGCTCCGGTGGCCTCTGTCCCCTTCGTGGAGCCCCCGGCGTATCAGGAGGTGCTGCTTCTGGGCTTCCCGCAGTCCCCGCTCTGGTGGGGCCGCTCCCCCGCTTGGTTCCGCTGGTGCTGGACCAGGCTGGGCTTCTGGCTGGAGCGCTTCCCGCACGCGGGGCACGGGCAGGGCCGCTCCCCAGTGTGGATGCCCTGGTGGGTGGTGAGGGCCGACCACCAGCTGAAGCTCTTCCTGCACTTGCTGCAGATGAATTGCCGCTCCCCGGGGAAGGGTCTGTGCCCCGCGGGAGGCTTCTGGAAGGCCAAGGGGTGTGGCTGCCCATGGACGCTCTGTGGGCACTCGCCCCCGGCGAAGCGCCGCTCCCCAGCCTGGGCCAGCTGGGGCACGCTCAGGCCAATCTGCCCCACCGAGCGCTGTTCGTACCCATGGCGGGCATATACAGCACTTCCCAGGTGGCCTTGCTGGTGGGCCCGGAGATCCGGCTGCCAAACCACACCCAGCCCACAGTCACTGCGGGGGAAGGGCCTGTGGCCCGCCAGGCTCTGCGGAGGAGCAAGGAGATGCAGCGTGTGAAGCCGGCTCCGGCTGCACTCAGTGCCCGCCAGCAGCCTCGCCCCCACGTGCCCGCGCTGGTGCGCCCGCAGCATGCCCTGGCTTTTGAAGCTCTGCCCGCCCACCGGGCCCCGGCAGGCCCCATCTCCCCGGTGCGTCTGCTGGTGCTTGGGGAGGTGCTGCTCCTGGCGGGAGCGCTTCCCGCACGCGGGGCACGGGCAGGGCCGCTCCCCGGTGTGGATCCGCTGGTGGACATTCAGAGACGACCCCCAGGGGAAGCTCTTCCCGCACTCGCTGCAGAGGAACTGCCTCCCCCCAGGCTGGGCTTTGGGCGGCCGCATGAGGGGCACCTTGTCTCCCGGCGGGGCCCACTGGTGCTTCTTCCACGTTACCTTCCCCTTGAAGATCTTCTTGAGTTGCCCGTCCCTGGCATGGGACCGCCGGTGCACCGCGAGCATTATGGGGTGGCGGAAGCCCCGCTGGCACTCGGGGTGCGCGTGCCCCCTCTTGCGGGCGTGGGCGTTCTGGTGCGTGAGGAGGGGCTGCTTCTGGCAGAAGCTCTTCCCACACCTGCCGCATTTGTGAGGCTTCTTGCCGGTGTGGGACCGTTTGTGGATGTTGAGGGACGACCACCAGTTAAACCGCTTGCCACACTCGCTGCACACGAAGTGTCCCTTGGCTGGGTGCGTCCTGCAGTTGGACCTCTGAGCGACCTCGTCCTGGCAGCTCTCCCCTGGCCCAGCAGGGGCACTGAACATCCATTCCCTGTCCCCTTCCCGGTGCCCTCTGTGACCTTACAGACGCCTCGGTCCCCAGTGCCCTCCTCCACCAGCCTGGCTCCCACCGGCGTCTTCTGATCCCCGTCACTTTACACTCGTTTGCGCAATTCCTTCTTCTGTCAGGACACTGGAAAATATTCTCCTTTTCTGGGAGCATCTCCTGGGCTGCTGCCTTCTCCACGGGGTCCTCATGTTGCTTCTCTTTCTTGATGTTGTTCACAGGCAAAACTTCTGCAACATTAAAGAAAGAGAGAGTGAGATCCAGATATTACTTCATATGCTGGTAACAAAGGAAAACTCCACTGTTAAGAAACATTCGATTCACAACCGAGTCACCAGAAGAACTTGGTCCAGCAGCAAAAATATACTTAACGCACCCCTGAGTTATCATTCAAGATCAGCTGGCTTCAAAGCACTTACTCTTCTGAATATTTACTGAGCCAGAGAAATGGCCCAAACTGTCACAAATCCCCTTCTTTTACTCACACTGCCTCGTTACTAGCGCAGGGCACCTTGGCCTCTGGGGTAAGGGAAATGCAGACACTTTGCTGGACGGATTGGGTGATTGGAGGGATTTTTAAGGCAATCTGGAGCATTTTAGCTGCAGGCCTCTGGTTCTCTGCAGTCCAAGGAGGTCGTGGTGCAGGCTGTTATGTGGAAGCTGTTTGATAGCCTGTGTGAAAGGAGCTGAGGGTTTCAGCCTAGTTCCTGTTGGACAGGTCTCCACATCACAGAAACCACCCCCACAGCCTCCATGCACTGGCCCTTGTTGGCAGTCTCAGCACAGAGACCAAGGACCAGCTGAGCCATCAAGAGCCATCAATCTCCCTCCCAGGGATGACTCCTCCAAGACCCAGTGGGTGCAGACAGACGAGGGGAAGCTTGCAGTGGTGCTCTGGACTCCGCAAGGCTCTGGCTGCAGCTCCTGTCGTCAGCCCCAAGCACAGTCAGGAAAGGAAACAGGCCTTTGGAGGCTCTGTATTCATGCTCCTATTTCCTTGTCACATTTGGGCAAACTTCTGCTCTCACTTATACTCAGGACTTCAGTGGAGCAGCTCCAGATTACAGGGACTCTGTCCATTTTAATTGTTTTGAAGTACACTAATTTCGAAAACATCACTGAGTTTCCAACAGAGCCCCTGTTAAATGGCACGTGCAGAATTTGTTTCAAAAATTCATAAGATTGTGACGTTATTGACAGAATCTGTAACCATATAGATCACTGTTGCAACCACTGTTATATATTTGCAGCAAATATTGTACAAAGGTTGCCATGTGAGGTGTCTATGGGAAGGTTATGATTGACTGGTTATAATTATACTATCTGTGTATTTGTATCATTTTTCTAGTTAAAGTTATGAATATTGGCTCTATACTGTCTGTATTTCAAACTTATGCTGTGCTTCTGGGTGACACCCCAGACAAGTTGGTCTCAGCTCTGCCCAGCCTGCTTGATGGCCCACTGAGGACCATCCGCTACACAACTGACCTATCGAAAGAAGGCACATACACCTTGGGACTCAGCAAGGTGTGCAGGGTCCTGCCTATGGACAGAACTCTGAGGTGTTTCCAGGCCATGGGATGGGCAGCTTGTCCTTGGGACAAAGAAAGCAGAGACCACATGGCAAGAGACTATAAAAAGCTGCTGCAGCTCCTCCATCTGGTCTTCAATCCTGCTTCATTCCTCTGGAGGGACTTGGCTACAAACGGAAGCTCTACACAAAGGACTGAATGATGAACCAAGAACTTTAACATTACTATATGTAATTGATTCCATTTCATAGAATCATAGAATATCAGGGTTGGAAGGGATCTCAGGAGGTCATCTAGTCCAACCCCCTGCTCAAAGCAGGACCAATCCCCAATTAAATCATCCCAGCCAGGGCTTTGTCAAGCCTGACCTTAAAAACTTCTAAGGAAGGAGATTCCACCACCTCCCTAGGTAACGCATTCCAGTGCTTCACCACCCTCCGAGTGAAAAAGTTTTTCCTAATATCCAACCTAAACCTCCCCCACTGCAACTTGAGACCATTATTCCTTGTTCTGCCATCTGCCACCACTGAGAACAGTCTAGATCCATCCTCTTTGGAACCCCCTTTCAGGTACTTGAAAGCAGCTATCAAATCCCCCCTCATTCTTTTCTTCCGCAGACTAAACAATCCCAGTTCCCTCAGCCTCTCCTCATAACTCATGTGTTCCAGTCTCCTAATCATTTTTGTTGCCCTCCCCTGGACTCTTTCCAATTTTTCCATATCCTTCTTGTAGTGTGGGGCCCAAAACTGGACACAGTACTCCAGATGAGGCCTCACCAATGTCGAACAGAGGGGAACGATCACGTCCCTCGATCTGCTGGCAATGCCCCTACTTATACAGCCCAAAATGCCATTGGCCTTCTTGGCAACAAGGGCACACTGCTGACTCATATCCAGCTTCTGGTCCACTGTAACCCCTAGGTCCTTTTCTGCAGAACTGCTGCCTAGCCATTCGGTCCCTAGTCTGTAGCGGTGCATGGGATTCTTCCATCCTAAGTGCAGGACTCTGCACTTGTCCTTGTTGAATCTCATCAGATTTCTTTTGGCCCAATCCTCTAATTTGTCTAGGGACCTCTGTATCCTATCCCTACCCTCCAGCATATCTACCTCTCCTCCCAGTTTAGTGTCATCTGCAAACTTGCTGAGGGTGCAATCCACACCATCCTCCAGATCATTTATGAAGATATTGAACAAAACCGGCCCCAGGACTGACCCTTGGGGCACTCCACTTGATACCGGCTGCCAACTAGACATGGAGCCATGATCACTACCCATTGAGCCCGACAATCTAGCCAACCTTCTACCCACCTTATAGTCCATTCATCCAGCCCATACTTCTTTAACTTGCTGGCAAGAATACTGTGGGAGACCATGTCAAAAGCTTTGCTAAAGTCAAGGAACAACACGTCCACTGCTTTCCCCTTATCCTCAGAGCCAGTTATCTCATCATAGAAGGCAATTAGGTTAGTCAGGCATGACTTGCCCTTGGTGAATCCATGCTGACTGTTCCTGATCACTTTCCTCTCCTCTAAGTGCTTCAGAATTGATTCCTTGAGGACCTGCTCCATGATTTTTCCAGGGACTGAGGTGAGGCTGACTGGCCTGTAGTTCGCAGGATCCTCCTTCTTCCCCTTTTTAAAGATGGGCACTACATTAGCCTTTTTCCAGTCGTCCGGGACTTCCCCCGATCGTCATGAGTTTTCAAAGATAATGGCCAATGGCTCTGCAATCACATCCGCCAACTCCTTTAGCACTCTCGGATGCAGCGCATCCAGCCCCATGGACTTGTGCTCGTCCAGCTTTTCTAAATAGTCCCGAACCACTTCTTTCTCCACAGAGGGCTGGTCACCTCCTCCCCATGCTGTGCTGCCCAGTGCAGTAGTCTGGGAGCTGACCTTGTTTGTGAAGACAGAGGCAAAAAAAGCATTGAGTACATTAGCTTTTTCCACATCCTCTGTCACTAGGTTGCCTCCCTCATTCAGTAAGGGGCCCACCCTTTCCTTGTCTTTCTTCTGGTTGCCAACATACCTGAAGAAACCCTTCTTGTTACTCTTAACATCCCTCGCTAGCTGCAACTCCAGGTGTGATTTGGCCTTCCTGATTTCCCTCCTGCATGCCCGAGCAATATTTTTATACTCTTCCCTGGTCATTTGTCCAATCTTCCACTTCTTGTAAGCTTCTTCTTTGTGTTTAAGATCAGCAAGGATTTCACTGTTAAGCCAAGCCGGTCGCCTGCCATATTTACTATTCTTTCTACACATCCTGATGGTTTGTCCCTGTAACCTCAATAAGGATTCTTTAAAATACACCCAGCTCTCCTGGACTCCTTTCCCCTTCATGTTATTCTCCCAGGGGATCCTGCCCATCAGTTCCCTGAGGGAGTCAAAGTCTGCTTTTCTGAAGTCCAGGGTCTGTATCTGCTGCTTTCCTTTCTTCCCTGTGTCAGGATCCTGAACTCGACCATCTCATGGTCACTGCCTCCCAGGTTCCCATCCACTTTTGCTTCCCCTACTAATTCTTCCCGGTTTGTGAGCAGCAGGTCAAGAAGAGCTCTGCCCCTAGTTCGTTCCTCCAGCACTTGCACCAGGAAATTGTCCCCTACACTTTCCAAAAGCTTCCTGGATTGTCTGTGCACCGCTGTATTGCTCTCCCAGCAGATATCAGGGTGATTGAAGTCTCCCATGAGAACCAGGGCCTGCGATCTAGTAACTTCCGTGAGTTGCCGGAAGAAAGCCTCGTCCACCTCATCCCCCTGGTCCGGTGGTCTATAGCAGACTCCCACCACAACATCACCCTTGTTGCTCACACTTCTAAACTTAATCCAGAGACTCTCAGGTTTTTCTGCAGTTTCATACTGGAGCTCTGAGCAGTCATACTGCTCCCTTACATACAGTGCAACTCCCCCACATTTTCTGCCCTGCCTGTCCTTCCTGAACCGTTTATATCCATCCATGACAGTACTCCAGTCATGTGAGTTATCCCACCAAGTCTCTGTTATTCCAATCACATCATAATTCCTTGACTTTGCCAGGACTTCCAGTTCTCCCTGCTTGTTTCCCAGGCTTCTTGCATTTGTGTATAGGCACTTGAGATAACTCGCTGATCACCCCTCTTTCTCAGTATGAAGCAGGAGCTCTCCCCTCTCGCGCGCTCCTGCTCGTGCTTCCTCCCGGTATCCCACTTCCCCACTTACCTCAGGGCTTTGGTCTCCTTCCCCCGGTTTAAAGTTTAAAGCCCTCCTCACTAGATTAGCCAGCCTGCTTGCGAAGATGCTCTTCCCTCTCTTCGTTAGGTGGAGTCCGTCTCTCCTCCTCCTTGGAACGCCATCCCATGGTCAAAAAATCCAAAGCCTTCTCTCCGACACCAGCTGCATAGCCATTCGTTGATTTCCACGATTCGATGGTCTCTACCCAGGCCTAACCAATTCTAGCTCTAATCCATATATTTTTCCTTTTATGAATAAACCTTTAGATTTTAGATTCTAAAGGATTAGCAACAGCGTGATTTGTGGGTAAGATCTGACTTGTATATTGACCTGGGTCTGGGGCTTGGTCCTTCGGGATCAAGAGAACCTTTCTTCTTTTACTGGGGTGTTGGTTTTCATAGCCATTTGTCCCCATAACGAGTGGCGCTGGTCGTGATACTGGGAAACTGGAGTGTCTAAGGGAATTGCTTGTGTGGTTAGCTAGTGGGGTAAAACTGAAGTCTTCCCTGTTTGGCTGGTTTGGTTTGCCTTGGTGTGCACAGAAACCCCAGCCTTGGCCTGTAACTGCCCTGCTTTAAGCAATTTGTCCTGAATTGGCTCTCTCCGTTGTGTCCCACCAGAACCAGCCTCGTTACAAAGGTCTTTTAAGCAGAGCCAGTGCATGATCAACAACCTTGTTCAGACCTTTCTTCCTCCCCCACTTCCATACCCACAGGCCTGCCTGCCATCTCGCTAGGCTGAGCTTTGCTGCTCTTGTTCCTGGGAGACACCCCCAGACAGAGGCTAGGGAGCAATGTGCATCTGAGCTCTGCCAGTCCGGGCATGAGAGGGATGTTATCATCCTAGTGCAGCAGTTCTCAAAGTTCATTGCACTGTGACCTCCGCCCCTTCTGACAACAAAAATTACTACACGGCCCCAGGAGGGGGACCAAAGACTGAGCCCCCTTCCCCGCTCCCCCTCCCGAGCCCAGCTGCCCGAGCCCCACCACCTGGGGCAGGGAGGCCAAAGCTGAAGCCCAAGGGCTTCTGCCCTGGCCGGGGGCATGTAACCTTAGCCCTGGGCGGTGGGGCTTGGGTTTCAGACTTGCTGGGGCCCAGGGCCAAGACCGGCCCTGGCGACCCCCACTTTGGCGTCCCAACCCACAGTTTGAGAACCCTTGTCTTAGTGCATTTGATTAGAAAGGCAACTGACCATTAGCCAAACAATGAAGCTGGCTCCCCACACAAGGTGGTCTCAATGCACAAAGCAAAGACATGTTAACAGCAGAGAAGCAGGGTTGTTTCTGTCACGGGGCTCTCCGGTGTGACGTGTAACAAAGCACGTGCAAAGTGCTCAGAGGGAAATGAGGTTTTCCAGAGGACAGCAGCTCCTTTAACACTGGCGTAACCGAGAGCTTTGAACTGAGCACCGTTCTCTCACACGCTCCATTCCTAACGAAACCGGGCACGCAGCCGCTCAGCCCAGGCAGGAGATTTTTGACAATAACAAAATGATCGGGTTCGAGCTGAAAATTATAGGAACTGCAAATCATAGGAAGCCACCAAACTAGGTTCTTTTAGTTGGGATAACTAGGGATTGAAACAAGCCTCGGCCAATCAATCCCCCGCAGTGTGACCGGCTTGTTTGGAACAGTTTGCGAATGACTGAGCAAGATTTGAAATGAGTCCACAAAGAGAGGAGTTTTTATCCTGGGAGCCTGGCTGATGAGTTTGGGGGTCCAGTGACCGTGCAACTACTCAGGGGGCCAGGACACTTTCCCAGAGCCCCTTGGACATGCTGGGTGGGGATTCTCTAGGGCTCTGAGAACCTCAGGGTTACAAACCCCAGAATCACAAGCCGACTGGTCGACCCCACACCGCATTTGGAACCAGAAGTTCACTGTCAGGCAGCAGCAGAGACTCACACAAAAGCGAACACAGCGCAGTGCTGGGCGAAACGTCAACTACGAATAAAACCAAGGAAAAGTTTACAATTTTTTGACAAGGGAAGGAAACTGTTTCTGTGCTTGTTTCATTTAAATCAAGATGATTAAAAGCAGCATTTGTCTTCTGCACAGTAACGTTTCACAGCGGCATTAAGCCACCGGTCAGTTGTAAACTTTTGAAGGAAGCACCCTCAGGCTTTGTTCCGAGTGACGAGCGGCCTCCAGCCCCGAGGGGTCCGTAACGCCGAGGCTCTGCTGTAAAATGACTCTGAGGCTAACCCGGGGCAGCGGAAGCATATGGAGAACCACGGTAACGTCATGAGGCGAGCGGACTCGACGTAGTCTGGGACAAACAGGGCTCTGCTGGTTTGCTTTGTCCAGGCAGGGGCTCAGTGGCTGTCACTCACCCGTGCAGACATTTCTCGGCATTTCCTTCTCTGCGGAGTCCCTTTGATGCAGGGAGCCCAGCTCCTGCCTCCTCTCCATCCTTGTAATTGGGCCGCTAGGTTCACAGGCTTGGAGGACCTGGTAGGGAAAAGGTCATTCAAATGGTGGGAAGAGGCTGCCCTGCGGCGGGGACACAGGTCCCCAGAAGCAGCAGCACTGGGATGAGCCTGCTGGCGTCAGGCCGGCAACTGGTTGGTTCCAGAAGGAGCCAACACGAGTGACCCAGGGTCTGTCCAAATGGGTGGAGAGCAGTAATGGAACGACACCCCACCACACAGCCTCTGCTATACTCCCCCTCATGCTCCCGCTGCTCTGAAACCCCCACCCCCACCCCCGCAGCTCAGCCCCTCCCAGCGCTGCAGCCCTCCCACCGCCACACCTCACCTCCAGCAACGCAGAGCCGCAGAAGGGACAAAATACTGCGCGACCCTCGACCCTCCCTGCACAGGGCAAGAGCTGGCGTGGTGGTGGCACCCTGCTCCCTTGGGTAGGTGGCATGGCCCATGGAAACTACAGGGCTCATCCCTCAGTGTGACACCGGATTTGAGTGCAAAGCCTTTGCTGGGTTTGTACAGCACCAAGCACACCTACAGCACCGTATCAGCAGCTCTGCTGTATTTGTGGCGCCAGGGGGCCAAGCTGGGGGGCTGCACTGAGACAGCCCATGGCACTTGTGCAGATGTGGGGCCTGTCACAGACCCAGGATTCACTGCACCTCTGCCCCTATGGGGTCTCCTTTAGGTCTCAGCGCTCCAGGACCCACATCCCTCTCCCTCCAGACCAGGAGTTTAGGCTTGCAGCCCGCGCTTGCAATTCACTGTGATTATCCCAGCAGCTCTGACCTTAGTCCAGCGCCTGCATCCCACTCTCCCAGGGCTTTGGTGGGGATTACTAGAGACCAGCCAGCTATCACCATGCCCAGTACATTTATTTAGGACAAAAACAGCACAGGGAGGGTCCTAGTGGCTTCTCCATCGCTGGATATTTTGAAATGAAGATTGGAAGGGTTTGGAACTTGTTTAAAGAGATGCTCTAACTCAGAAGTTGTGGTTCTGGGGAAGTCCTCTGGCCTGTGTTATGCTGGAGGTCAGACTGATCACAATGGTCCCTGCTGGCCTGGGAATGTCTGAAAACGTGTAATAAAACACGTGCTAATTTACCAGGTGTTACCCATCTCCCCCATGGAGACCCTGCCAGTCTCTTGGTTACAGCCGCATGTCAGTTCAGGGGTCAAAGGAGGGTCACGGAGTGAGTCCAGGCTGCCCTTTGGTACCAAAAGCCTGTTTTCTGTCTCCAGAATCTGATCGGCGCCAGTCTGGGGCCTGGTCCACACTGCAGGGTTAGGTCGATGCAGCTGCCTTGCATCGACCTAGCTGTGGCCTTGTCTTCACTTAAATCTGGCTCCTGCCGATGTCAGTGCCTCTCTGCACCGATTCAGTCACACCGCCTCCCCGAGCGGCGCAGAGACACGCTCGATATAAGTAGGTCGACGCAGTGTGAGTGTAGACATGGCATTGCTTACATCGACTGTTACTGGCCTCCGGGAGCCCTCCCACCAGGCCCTGCACTGACAGTACCATTGATACAAGCCCTCCCGGTGAGGACACACACCGCCGACACGAGGAGCAATGTGTGCACACGCACAAGCAATTTAATAGCTGCAGTGCCTGTGTGCCAACGTAAGTCAGGTCGCCATCATTTGGTCGTGTAGACGCGGCCGAGGCAATGGTGATATCTCTCTGCAGTAGGGTGACCAGATAGCAACTGTGAAAAAAACCGACGGGGTGGGGGTAATAGGCGCCTATAAAAGAAAAAGTCCCAAAAAACGGGACTGTCCCTATAAAAACAGGACATCTGGTCACCCTACTCTGCAGTGATTTACAGTAATTACCCCCCACTGATTTTAGTTCCTGCAGCAAGGTCAGTTACTGTCCCTCATGGAGCCAGAGTGCAATCCCCAGCTCCCGGAGATACAGAGAACACTGAGAGATACCAAAGCCTATGAATGGTCCATGTGCCCATCCCAGCACATCTCAGTAGAACAGTCCGCTGAGCTTTCCACGCTTCCGAGGGCTCACTTCTGGCACAGCGGCTGGTGTAGAAAAGCATCCCCGGAGCACGTGCTGTAAGTTGGGCTGTTTACAAGTTGGATAGTAAAATGCAGGAAACGGGGATTGTTTGCAAAGTGCTGTTTCTAAGACTAAAGCCGAGTTGAAGCATTTTAGAGGCAGCTTATATCTACCAACCTCTATTATTATTAAATATTTATATTACAGTAGCAGCCAAAAGTCCAAGCAGGTTCCCTGACCTTAAGAGCTTTCTGCTAAATGACTCACCCTGTAGCACCAATAAGCTGTGGTCCTGGGGACCGACGGTGGTGACAGAGACACCGGATTGGATAGCAGGATGGGCTATAGGGAGACAGGGATTCCTGAGTTCTAGCCTCTGTTCTCACACGACTTTCCCATGGCCTTGGTGGGGAATTCTCTTAGGGCACTTTGTGGAGGATCTGGGTGGCCAATTCTGAATGCTCAGAAAACACAGGGAAATATGATCTAGATGAAATCACTACAAGGTGGGTGCACAACTGGTTGAAAGATCGGACTCAAAGTGGAGTTATCAATGGTTTGCTGCCAAACTGGGAGGGTGTATCTAGTGCGGTCCTGTACCTTCACCCACCACAGGACCAAGCTTCATCTCTGCCTCTAGCATATCATGTGGCAGTGAGTTCCACAGGTTAATTATGCACTGTATAAAAATGTCCTTGTATTCCCTTTCAGTTTCATTGTGTGGGGGTCCCCTCATTCTCTGGTCACAGGAAAGTGTGAATGGGATTCACCTTCTCTGGACCAGTCGTTATTTTGTGTACCTATTGCATTCCCTCTCATGTGACTCCTCTGTAAACAGATCTAATCGTACCAATCCCTCTAGCCTTTTTCATTGCTCATCTTTGGAGTCCATCTGCTTCAGCTCTTTTTTGCTAACTCACTTAAACCCCCTATGTTTTCTGTCACCTCTGATGGCCACCTTTTTCTCCTCCTTGATATTTATTCTCATCACCTTTATCCTCAGGTCAGTGCCCCTTTGCAATGAAACCCTGTAGCTCCCAGCCCAAACCTTTCTCCCTCTCCTGGATCCTCCCTCTGTATTACAGTCCCCATGTCTGGAATCAGCTCCCCATGGAATCTCCTAAGCTGACCGGTCACCAATAGTATAAGCAAATGCAATACCCGTCTCCCGCCCGTGGCACTTTCCTGACATTCTGTATCTAAGCAAACCTGTCACCTGCTTGGCTGCTTTTCTTACCCTGCGTTTGTAAAGACTTCCTTTTCATTGCGCAGCGGGCGAGACCCTGTGCGAAAGAGGCTGCAGCATTATAGAACGACCATCTATTTCACAGTTCAAGCTCAGGTTACGGATCTGATGATTTACTCCAACCCCCATAGTGGGGGGATTTTCCTCTGCTCTCCAGCAGTTACCAAGTGAAGTAAAGTTTCAATAATCTCCATTGTTCAGCACCTGTTTCCCTCTACTTCTGCTTCAATCCATTGTCCACGCAGAGATGCACAGACACCAGGGTATTGGCCACCTGCACCCAAATGCAACCGGCGTTGCGGCCTGACCTGGGCAAGCCCCTTGAGCATTTCGCCTGCCCTTTTGGCCCAGGAACTGGCCAGCTGGTTTCCTCTTCTCCTGTCCCAATTTTAATCTGGTTGATCAGGAGGCATCCTGGCCTCCACCCACTTCCCAGAGGAGTGGGACCAGCCCTGCCCACCACCCCCTATTTGCACAGACTACAACAAAAGTTTCCAAGTGGAGGGGAGATTGTGGGAAGGTTTGGCAACCCCACAAGGACATCAGTCACTCAGCTCCGCAAGCCAGGCCATCCAGGGAGCCTGACCGAGGGGGGCAAAGCACCGGTCCTGCCTGTGAAATGCAGAATTCATGCAACAGCAGATGCAGGGATCCTGTCGAGCGGACCTGATTACAGAGAGAGATGCACACACCATCCCCATATCTACATAGACACCCCCCAAACACACACACATTCGGATTGCTGGAGACAGGGGCTCCAAAGAGCATCCCAGAGAGAGAGAGAAAAAAAATACCTTTGGACTTTGACGCTAAAGGGGAAAACACTTAGTGCCTGGGCTCAGTTACTGTTTTCCTGGCTGACAATTGAGTCCTGCCTGAGCTAGGCATGGACAGTTTGCAGCCCTAGGATTGGCTGGGGGCCCTGACAATCCAAAGGGCCAGAGCAATTCAAAGGTTTGCTCTGGAGGGGGAAAAAAGCAGCCAGAGTTGAGGGTAGTGGGAAGCTGCCATTGGCTCCTTTTCTCAGATGACCCAAACCCGCCTATTGCAGGGGACGGTGGGGAGGCGAGGGGGCGGCTGACAGCTCTGAGGAAGGGCCTTTGTTCTCAGGGACCAATAAAGAGCCAGTGGGTTCCCCAGCTGGCTGGCCAGCCACAGCACTAGGAAGTGATCGAATTAACCCCAACCTCTCCAGGAGCGGGGGTGTGTACAGGGCAAACAGGGCTCAGCAGGGCATGGAGACGAGCACCCAGCACGGCTGGTGTTGGCTCGGGATACCAGCTCCAGCGCTGAGACACGGCTGGGGCACTATTCATTGTTTGGTCCGTTGTACCCACTGTACAGCACCGTGCACATCTGCAGCTGGGTGACTGTGTGTCATGCGGCAGCATCGCGAGTACCTAAAATGTCCAGTTCTCGAGTGACAAGGTGAGGGAGGTCGTGTCGTTGAGTTCGCCAACTTCGGTTGGTGAGAGCTTTGACGCAATAAGACATGACCTCCCGCAGCGGGCCTCTCTCAGATCCTGGGGCCAACATGGCTCCAACTTCACCACAGACAACAGCTCTCGCGTGACAGCTGCCTGTAATGCAGGAGTGAAGCGCAGGGACGGAAGATGAAGTTGGCACACCAAGAGCCCTTGCAGCCTGCTGCGCTTTCCTGTTTACTTTTCCCCTCTCTTCAGCTCCTTTGGGTGTCTACACAGCAAACAGCACCCCCTGCCACGGGTAGTCCGAGGCTTGCAGGGCTTGCACTGCGGCACCAAAAACAGCCCTGTAGATGTGGGGCTCTGAACCCCAGGGAGGCGTGGTGGGTGCAGAGCCCACGCTCCAGCCCAAGCCCAAGTCTATGTGGCTATTTTTAGCGCCGTGGCAGGAGCTCCAGGCTCGGAAACTTGCTGTGTAGACGCCCCCTGTGGCTCGCGGGTGCGGCACGGCCTGTGTCTTGCCTCGTCTTCCCAGCTGGCCGTGCTGATGCTGAAAGTTTTCCAGTCCCTCTTGGAAAGATCCTTAAAACTGAGGCAAGTTTGGCCCTGTGGCCTTGGGCCACGGGCACAGTCTCCATGCAGGAAACCCTTTGGAAAGCGTCCATGCGGGCAGGTGTCCTAGCCAACGGAGACGTCTGTGGTGGAAACTAATAATTCAACTTGACAATTTTGCTTTCTCATGTACTTCAGCGTCAGTAATTTTGGTTCCCACTCGCCATTTAGAAGACGGGGAAGCCAGCAGGAGTGGAAGGTGCTTGGCCTTCTCTCACGCCTGCTGCAGACTGTCCGGGTCTCGCTCCCACCAGCTTCTGGAAGTGGGATGGGGGGCCCGCCCCACACAAGGCCGAGCAGGTTGAGTTAGACCAGTGATGCTCAGACTGAGGGTCCTGAGCTGCAAGTGACTCTTTAATGTCTCCTGGGGCCCGTTGCAGCACGTGATATTAAAACACCGTGTGATTGAATTAGTCACAGTCTAAGTTATTAACCAGTCAGGAGACTTCTACTGTGTCATTAACCAATTGTTGATAAAATGATACTTGGTCAGTCATTTTGCTGTAGGAATAATATATATATCTATAGAAACATAGGCGCTGACTTCCCCTCTGCCCCGTGGGTGCTCGACCCCCACCCTGCCCCTGGCCCCACCCCTGCCCCACCCTCACCCTGCCCCAATTCCCTGCCCCGCCTCTTTACCGCCTCCTCCCCCAAGTGCGCCACATCCCCACTCCTCCCCCTCCCTCCCGGAAAGGTGTAAGTGCCGCCAAACAGCTGTTAGGCGGCAGGCAGGAAGTGCTGGGACGGGGAGGAGCGGGGATGCCACGCTCAGGGGAGGAGGAGGGGGTGGGGGCGGGGCAGGGAGCTTGGCTGCCAGTGGGTGCGGAGTACCCACTAATTTTTCCCCGTGGGTGTTCCAGCCCTGCAGCACCCACAGAGTCGGTTCCTATGTATATAAACTAAATCTTTCCATCATACTGTTTAAATAGGACTATAGTATATATAGCACTATAGTAAATGAAACAAGGAATTCACACAACTGTCACTCTTTGGGTAATGCTGATGGCTAATTTGGCTCCTGAACCACTGAGGTCTGAGTATCACTGAATTAGGCCAATTAACCTGATAGGCTGATTGATGAGGGTGCCCCCCTGAGACAGAACAGACAGGGCTGGTATAAAGCCAGGAAGCAGGCAGCAGAAGAGAGCTGCAGGTGAAGTAGCCAATGGGAGCTGTGGAGCCGGTGCTCAGGGTGGGGGCAGCACACGGAGCCCCCCTGGCTGCCCTTGAGCCTAGCAGCCACAGGGACATTCCAGCCGCTTCCAGGAGCTGCGCGGAGCCAGGGCAGGTAGGGAGCCTGCCTTAGCCCTGCTGCACCGCTGACTGGACTGACCAGAGCCACCAGGGTCCCTTTTCACCCAGGGGTTCCAGTTGAGAATCAAACTCCTGGCAACCCTAAGTGGCACGTGGGCTGGACCTGGCTGAAAGACTAATCAAAGGTATGAGAACTGGCAATGTGCTGGGCTGGGCAAAGCTACTACCTGTGGTATCTCGGGAAGCAGGGCTAGCAATCTTCTTAATAGCCTCCTTGTCATGAACGAAGTGTGTAGGTACTCCTAGGAACATCAGAATGGCCACACTGGGTCAGGCCAAAGGCCCATCTCGCCCAGTGTCCTGTCTTTCGACAGCGGCCAGTGCCAGGTGTCCCAGAGGGAATGAACAGAACAGGGAATCATCAAGTGATCCATCCCGTCACTAGGGTTGCCGACTGTGTAATCACAGAAACCCAAATGCCCTTGCCCCGCCCCTTCTCTGAGGCCCCGCCCTGCTCACTCCATCCGTTGCTCACTCTCCCCTGCCCTCGCTTACTTTTAGCGGGCTGGGACAGGGAGTTGGTGTATAGCAGGGAGTGCAGTCTCTGGGCGGGGGTTTAGAGGTTCGGAGTGTGTGAGGGGGGCTCCGGGCTGAGCCTGGGCCAGGAGGTTGGGGTGCAGGAGACAGTGCGGGATGCAAGCTCTGGGAGGGATTTTGGCTGCTGGAGCGGGCTCAGGGCTAGGGCAGGGGATTGGGGTGCAGAAGGGAGTTCGGGGTGCATGCTCCAGCAGACAGGTGCTTACCTGGGACGGCTCCCAGTCGGCAGTGCAGCAGGGCTAAGGCAGGCTCCCTGCCTGCCCTGGCCCCACGCCGCTCCCAGAAGCGGCCAGCACATCTCTACAGCCCCTGGGGGTGGGGGCTCCACACTCTGCCCGCACCGCAAGCACCACCCCTCCAGCTCCCATTGGCCACACTTTCCGCTCGGATCACTGGCAGCACACAGAGACCCTCTGCCCCCTCCCCACAGGGGCCACAGAGACGTGCCAGCCGCTTCCAGGAGTGGCGCAGAGCCAGGGCAGGCAAGGAGCCTGCCTTAGCCCCGCTGCGTTGCCAGACTTTTGACAGCCTAAAAATCTCTTAGTCTGGTGTCAGTAGCCTCTGGGAGATAGGGCCCGATTCCAGGAGACTCCCGGTAAAACCGGGAGGGTTGGCAACCCTCCGACACCTGTTCGCAGCTTCTGGCACCATCTCTGCCCATCCTGGCTAATAGCCATTGATGGACCTATCGACCATGAATTTGTCTAGTTCTTTTTTAAACCCCGTTGTAGCCTTGGCCTTCACAACATCCTCTGCAAGGAGTTCCACAGGTTGACTGTGTGTTGTGTGAAGAAATACTTCCTTGTATTTGTTTTAAATCTATCTATTAATTTCATTTGGTGATCCCCTAGTTCTTGTGTTATGTTTCTCCACACCAGTGAAAATTTTATAGATCTCTATCATATCCCCCCTTAGTCGTCTCTTTTCCAAACTGAACAGTTCCAGTTTTATTAATCTCTCCTCATACAGAACCTGTTCCATCCCCCTCATCATTTGTGTTGATCTTCTCTGTTCCTTTTCCAAGATCTCTCTTTCGAGATGGGGCGACTACATTTGCCTGCAGTATTCAAGATGTGGACGTACCATGGATTTATATAGAGGCGATATGATATTTTCTGTCTTGTTACCTATCCCCTTCCTAATGGCTCCTAACATTGTTAACTTTTCTGACTGTTGCTGCACATTGAGCGGATGTGTTCAGAGAATACTACGTGGGGAGCAGTTGCAATTTCCAGTGAGGACCAGCAAACAGAACAGGAGTTATGCAGGCGTAAAACATGGGAAGAGAATAACTGAACGAGAGTCACCTGAGACCAAGGGAGGTAGCAGCTCTGGAGCAAGCGCACAGCACCCCCGGCCCCACATTGCACACTAACCCTGCTGCATTTAGGAGGTAGCTAGGCTACTTTACAGCAGTGCAAGAGGCTGATCCACAGGGAGTTTGCAGCTCCCCCCTTTCCTTCCCCAGCCATGCCAATGCACCAGACTCGGCCACACTTTCAATCACTTAAACAGTGTCTCTGCCAAGCTGACTAGGACACGTTCATCCCAGCCCCAGGAGCAGCACTCAGCCAACCAGCAGTGCTTCTCCAGCCAACTGCAGGGCTTCAATCGCCCTGGGATAGTTCACTGTCCTGGTATCACCATGAACACTGCACGAGGACGACGGATGTTTGTTCACATCAAACAAATCCCTACATGTTGTGTCTGAGGAACAGGTCAATGGGCCTAACGCTGCAGGGTGTCCAGGAGCTCCAACCTCCTTGCCCCACTGCTCAGAAAGACCCAGAGATACCAATACACAGAAGTTAAACTGAGCACCAAGGACAGCTAGGAGCTCTATGGACACCTGCCTCTCACAGGCCTCTGAACAGCCACCCAAGAACAAAGGTTTGCAGTTACTGCTGGCCTGGCCTGAATTCAGCCTGGCAGCCTAGAAGCGAGAGGCTGCAACCCAATCCTCCCTGCCGCTGTGCCTTGTTCCCCAGCAGCCCCCAAACCCAGACAGGCATTTCCATAAACACAGAACTCACCTGCTGCCCCAAAGCTTTTATTTTAAATGAACATACTGGGGGGAACTAGACTCGCCAGGCTTTAAAGACGGCATGAGCGCGGGGCTGGGTTAACAGGGATGGTGACAGGGGCATTTCCCACCAGGGCCATGCCATGAACACACAGCAGCAGCACGAGATGGTGATGAGAGGGCTGCAGGTACACAGCAGGTTTGACCTCATGCTAGAGAAATGGTCCCCAATCATGCTGAGCAACTGTGCCATCCTGCCCTATCCAGCAGCCTCCTGCCCCTCCCAGTCCCATCCAGCTGGCTGCCTAGTCAGGTGTGTCCTAAGCCAGGAGCCTGATCAGCGAGTAACGCTCAGTCCTTACCGCTCCTCCAGGCTCTGCCTGCCTACCTCAGTGGGGAAGCGCTGTGCTGACCCCCAAGGAACTGACATGCCACCTCCGGTCCATGAGCTCCCTGGCACATTGGAAACGCACACCTGGCGCAGTGGCAGACAATGGCAGCACACCAGGGCCTGCCATGGGACAGGGCAGGCCTAGATTACCAACCACAGAGGGCTGAAATGCCCATTCCTACTGCTGTAACCTAGTGAGTGCCCACGGCCTGCAGCAAGTACAAACACACGCAGTTATCGTGGGTATTAGCGTAGCACCAAGAGCCCTGGTGCAGGAAGAGTGCCCGCCCTGAAGAACTTCCTCTGAAGGCACAAGTCCGTGTCACGCCCAGCGCTAACCAACATCCAGAGCAGGACGCGGTCCTCACTGGTGCGGCTCAGTGGCTGGGAACCAAGTGGCTCCATGCCCACAAGCAAGAGAAGAGCGGGGAGATGGCTGCAGGGACGGGGTGCGCACGGCTCTCAGCTTTTACACAAATGTACTTTAAGGTGAAAGCACCCCAGTCCCCTGCCAACTCATCCTGTTTGTGGGGTGTGTGCAGCCTTTCACTACCCACCACCTGGGGTAGTGACCCCTCCATAGCACCGTGCTCCATGGGCCCTGCTGCACAGCGGTGCCTCTGGCATGCTGGGGGGACTTACAGATGCTAGACAAGAATGAAAGGAAGCAACACGCTAGTTTGTTCCCATCCAAGTGCCCACTCTCACCCTAGCCAGCAGCTGCTGCTGGGAGGGGCCCCAAAGCTTCGGGAGACGTCAGCACTGAGACAGAGAGCGTGGTCAGGTAGCAAAACACAAGGAGAGAAAAGCCCCAGTGGGTTCCGTAGCCATCTCTTCCCCCAGCGCTCCTGGGGAGCTATGTAAGGTCAGCGCGGGAGAAAGGCGCTGGCCTAGCAGCCCTGTGAACCAGTCAGCAGGTACGGCAGAGCCCTGCAAGCTTCGCATGTGCGCACGCACATCTCCCAACCCTGCCCCAGAAGATCACCTCTGGGGCTCAGGGGAGGCCAGGGCCAGTGGCCCATTCTGCCTGCGTGCTGGGACTGCCCAACAGGACCAAGGTTGGCAATGACTGGCGGGAACCGGTCTGAGATGGTCCCACAAAGGGCTCCTTTCCCACAGCCTGTCCCAACCTCCTGCCCCAGCCCGTGGGAAAAGCAGAGGCCTGTGCTTGTGACAGCAGGGGCTGGTGCCCGGGCAGAGATGGCGCAGCACAGGCCCCACCTCACTGTCACTAAGTGAAGACGGGATTTGGTACCCCCTGCCCCAAGCAGCCCTGGCTTCTTCCTTCCCCTCATTCGACCCTGTTCAATCAGCCACGCCCACAGGCCAGGCTGTCCCCTCCCCACCTCTGCAGCTTCAGTCCCGCCCACACCCTGCAGCAGCAATCCACAGACAGGCAATGCCTTCTCGCCAGCACAAGGGATCCTGGGGAGGCCTGAGAGCCAGACGCCCACTGCTGCGTGGGACTGCACAGCCCTGGGGTCGGCTCTGGGGGCAGCTGTCGGAGCCTGGCCCATTGCTGAGTGACCGACCCACCCAGGGGATACCCCCTTAGCTGGGGGTAACAACCTGGGGACTGCTAGCTGCGTTTCCATGTAAGAGACTTACGAGAGGGTCACCACACGCGCTGTCACTTCTGCAGGCCAAGCTCAGCACACACACCAGGGGTCCCTCCGTTCCTCACAAGCTCCCCGGGTGCCACCCTCCCTCCCCCTCTAGTACAGGGGCTCCCTGCTGCAGCCCACAGCCTCATGCTAGAGGCTCTGGGTGCCCCCCATTCTGCCCTCCACAATCTGCCTGGGGTTCTGTGTGTGCCCCCCCCCACAGTCCTCCTGCCATTAGTATTTCTTTTCTTCCTATCTGAGACACACGTCGTTCATGGTGTCGCCACGTTCCTGCTGGGACGACGGGCTGAGCGTAGCTGGGAGATCATGCCGGAACCTATTCATGGCTCTGTTCTCTGCCGTGGAGCTAGTTACACACCTGGCTGAGGCTGGGGGCTCAGCTAACCAGGTACCAGGGCTCCCCGTGTCCCCCGGCTGCCCCTTCCGGTTTTCAGTTCTGACCCGACGCACAGCAGTGCTGCGTAGTTATCGTGTTACAGTTATCAACGCCATCAAGCGGAGCTCTGCCCCAGCACGCAGTCCTCCTCCACCAGGGCATCAGCGCCCAGCTTCTCCTTCCTGCTCCCCAGGAAGGGCACCTCGACCTCGTGGGGCCCCCACTGCTTTCAGACCAACCGCAGCCTTCTCTGGGGCTGGGGCTGGGCCTCCTGCCCCCCCATCCCCCCATGAAGTGCAGACACTCTGGGAGGAGGGCACGAAAATAAAAGGGACGCTGTAACTGTGTCTACAGGGGCTGGAGCTTGCAGCCCCAGGTGGCCTTTCACTTCCCTGCAGAAGGCTCTGGGGGGGGATCCAGAGCCCAGCTATACCCTCGGTACAACTTACGCCCAGGCTAGCCAGGCTCCACCTCTGTTTGGATCACAGCTTCCAAGAGCCGCCCCCACCCCACGTTTAGCTCCAGGGAGGCCACAGGGTAGAGCTCCATGGGCCGTTCCCTCCCAGGGAGTCTCTTTCAGGGTTTGGTTTCCCAGAACACTCGCCACAGGGTCCCAGGCCTGCCAGCTTGCTGCGCCCTCCCCTCGTTCTGCTCACAGCAGTACTCGGCGTCTCCTCGCACCCTGCAGCAGTGCGTGCTGATCAACCAGCCGGCTTGCCCGCTGTCAGGAGCTGCGCCCTCTCTGAAGTTTGGTGTGTGTAGAATGAAGTCAGAGCTGGCTTCTGGCTGTAACGTTCCCCTGTCCGTGTCTGGTGTCGTGGGTGCGACAGCAGCATGGGTTAGCCCCACGTTCCCAGACCCAGTCACCGTACAGCTCGCCAATCAGGTGCACGCTCTACTCGCTCTGGCTCACACCGGGGGACGGGCGCTCTCTGGTGCGCTCACAGAGCTCTCTGATCTTCGAAGCTCCTGCCACCCCGCTGCACTGACACCACATCTCTGCTTGCTTGGCTTCAGGAGCTCCCTGCCGTGGGAGACGCAGTGGCTGAGGCCCCCTCTGCAGGCCAAGCGCACGTGGGGCCAGTCCCCACAGCGGCGCAGGGTGAAGGTGTGTCCGTGGGGGAAGCTTGCGTGGCACTGGGGGAAGCATACGGTCTCTGCTGGGAGTGGGTTCTGCGGTGAGTGAGGAGATTGGGCTTCTGGCTGAAGGTCTTCCCGCAGTCGGCGCAGCTGTAGGGCCGCTCCCCGGTGTGGGTGCGGTAATGGGTCACCAGGTTGGGCTTCCAGCTGAAGCCCTTCCCGCACACGGTGCAGGCGAAGGGCCGCTCGCCAGTGTGAGTCCGCTGGTGCGTGAGGAGGTTGGGTTTCTGGCTGAAGCTCCTCCCACACTGGGTGCACTGGAACGGCCGCTCTCCAGTGTGGGTCCGGAGGTGCGTGACCAGCGTGACCTTCTGCCGGAAGCATTTCCCACACTCCGGGCAGGCGTATGGCCGCTCCCCACCGGGCACTCGCTGGGGGAGCTGCAGGGCTATGTGCTCCTTGAAGGGTTTCCCACATGGGGAGTGGGAACAGCACCTCTTCCCGGCGTGGGCCTCCATCAGATCCACGCTCGGCGGCCTTGCGGGAGGTCTCTCCCCTATGTGGACACGCTGGTGGATCTTCAGGGACATCTTGCCCTTGAAGCGTTTGGGGCACTGGGCACAGGCGAAGGGCCGCCGCCCCACATGGGTTCTCTGGTGGGCAAGGAGGTTGGGCTTCTGGCTGAAGCTCTTGCCGCACTGGGGGCAGGAGAAAGGCCGCTCACCCGTGTGGGTCCGGTAGTGAGTCACCAGGTTCCCCTTCTGGTTGAAGCGCCGCCCGCACTGGCTGCAGGCAAAGGGCCGCTCGCCCGTGTGGAGCCGCTGGTGTGTCATCAGGTTGGCTTTCAAGCCGAAGCTCTTCCCGCACACGTCACACCGATGGGGCCTGTCACCCCAGTGGCTTTCCTGGTGCTTTGCCAGCTGGCTGTGCTGGCTGAAGCTCTGCCTGCACTCGGGGCACGTCCAGGCTGTCTCCCGCACCTGCGCATCCTGCTGGGCTGGCAGGGACAGCCGGGGCCTGAGGCCTTTCCCACGTTCAGGAAGCTGATACGGCTGCCATCCTGCATGGCTGCCCTGATGGGCAATGAGAGCCGGCCAAAAGCTAAAGCTGCTTCCGCAATGGTTACAGATGAAGGGCCGCTCTGCCCCGGGGGCCGCGTGCGCCGCGTCACCAGGGCCCAGGCAGGGTTCCAGGTGTCTGAGGAGATGCTGGTTCAGGCTGAGGCCTCTCCCATACTGGGCGCTCTCGCAGGGCCTCTCCCTGGCATGGCTGGGCTGGTGCTTCAGAAGAGCCGCCTGTGGGCAGCTTTCCCCACACTGCATGCACAGGAAGGGCTGCTCTGCTGAGGGGGCTTGCTGGGGCAGTGGGATATGCTGTTTCTGCGGGAAGCTGCTACCACAGTCAGTGCACATGCATGGTGCCTGGCTTTCGGGGATCTTCTGGGCTAGCACCGGCTGAGTAGGATTGCGCTGGCTCTCCTGCTCAGCGCCTGCGGGCTGGAGCGGCATGGCGGGGGGACCGTGGAGTGGGACTGGCTCTGGATTCCCACAGGGTCTGGGCTGGCTCAGGCTGTGGGTTCTCTGGTGCGCTTTCAGGGACACCTTGTCCTTGAAGCACTTCTGGCACTCCCCACACGGGTAGGGTCGCACATCCGTGTGGGTGCTCTGGTGAGTCACCAGGTTGGTCTTCTGGGTGAAGCGCTTCCCGCACTGGAGGCAGGCGTAGGGCCGCTCCCCAGTGTGGGTCCTGTAGTGAGTCACCAGGTTGGTCTTCTGGTTGAAGCTCTTCCCGCACTGGGCACAGCTGAAGGGCCGCTCGCCCGTGTGGGTCCGGTAGTGAGTCACCAAGTTGGGTTTCTGCGTGAAACTCTTCCCGCACTCGGGGCATACGAACGGCCGCTTTTCCTCATGGTCTCCCTGGTGTGCTGGGGACTTTGGCTTCCCCCCAAGCCCACCCCACAGCGGCGGCTTCTCCCCTGCATGGGTTCTCTGGTGGGCAATGAGATTGGCCTTCTGGCTGAAGCTCTTCCCACACTGCGTGCAGGAGAAGGGCCGCTCCCCAGTGTGGATCCGCCGGTGAGTCAGGAGGTTGGGCTTCTGGCTGAAGCTCTTCCCGCAGTCTGGACACCTGTAGGGCTTCTCTCCCGTGTGGATCCTCTCATGCGTGATGAGGCTCTGCTTCTGGCGGAAGCGTTTCCCGCACTCAGCACACTGGAAAGGCCCAGCCCCCAGCTGGCATACGACGGCATCTGAACACTTGCTGAAGCCGGCTGACTCCTCCATCTTGATCCTGGTCTGGTTTCTCTGCTGACTCTTGGACACCAGCTGCCGACTGTGAAACGAGCCATCAGAAAGGTCACAGACCATGGGGGACAGCTCTACGTCTGCAGCAAAGCTCTCAGAGTTCTCTTCCTGCTCCACTGTGTTCACGCCCCCATGCTCTGCTGGATTGCAAAGAGAAAGTGAAGGCATTAACTCATGGGCTTTCCTTGCCGTTCGTAAAACTCTACAGAAATGAGCAGCTCACAAGGCTGGACCCAGACTGTACCCAGCTGAGGGCTGCACTGGCAGCCTGCAAGAACAGCAGAGGCCGCAGCTAACTGGCATAAAGCAGAGCAGACTGCTGCTGTCCTCATCTTTGCTATGGAACTGCAGCCCCTTGAGACAACAGGTCCAGCAAACCACTCCCTGTGCTGATCTCAGCCTCCGCTGGAAGGGGAGCCCAGAGCAGAACAAATTGCTGCTCTCACTCACCTACGCAGGCACTTCCGGGGATCTTGCTCTCCTCCAGTTTCTGCTGAGCCTCGATATATCGCTCCTCCCAATGCTCAATATGGAATAAACCATCGGGCTTGAAAAATCCATAGCCTGGTTGAGGGGATAGAGGATGTCATCATGTATGGTTAGGCGCATCCAGTGACAACACCACTGTGCTGGAGACAATGCATATGCTACTTCACAAATCAAATAATTAACCTAAGTCCCAGGGGAAACTTTTTCTTTATTCTAAGCCTCTACTGCCAAATGTGGAATTAAAGATACCGGACAATACAATCAACACACCATCAAGCTCCCTGGCTAGCCCTCCTTTTCCTCTCCACTGTCCTGGGGGTGACTGGCAGACAGAGGAGAGCACATCTGGCCAGGAAAACAGTGAGCTTTCAACGTATCTTCCAAATGTTCATAAAAATACTTTGTTCTTTTTTAGTGTCTTTCAACCCAGACTCTCAAAGCCTGTAAAGTGTTAATGAATCACATCTCCAGCCTGTCTCCTGGGAGGAAAATCTGGATCACTAGCCACACTGTACTGAGGGAGAAACTGAGATCCAGGGAGGTTAAGTGGCCTGACCCAAATTTGCACAGTGGGTCAGAGTGGCAGAGCTGGGATTAGAACCCGGGAGCCTAGACTTGTCCTTTGCCTTGTCCACTAATCCTCCCTGAACCGCTCAATCAAAAGGGAGGGGCGACAGCCAGATGTCATTTAGGACTGGTGCAAAACCACGACGGACGCGTCCCCTGAAACTCTAGCAAATTCTATTTAATCTGAACTAAGTGAGTAAAGGCATGGAAGGATTCCGCCAATGGCACTTTCATCTGCTTCTCTCGACCTCGCGTGCTGCTAACTAGCTGTTGTGCTGAGCACTCACCTGCGCAGGGATCTGGCGGACGCTCTAAGCCACCAGAGACCAGCTGAACCCCAACACCTGGGGGTTCCCCTCGTTCAATCCGGAACAAGAGATCAGGTTTGAGAGCTGGGTGGCCTGGTTCGGGGGGGAAAATATTCCTGTTAGCAGGTGCTCGACCACTGCTGCCCGCACTGAAGTCAACAGGAGCCAGAGCCTTCAGCATCGCGCCGGCTCTGGCCCCGCTGCACTGCTAGCTGGCGCTGGGTGGAGGGACACGGCTGTTTAGAGCACAGCTACGGTCAGAGAGCGGAGAATAGAAAATGGCATCATCATACCCAGCACCTCTAGCGCCCATGGGGGTGGGGAGGAATAAGTCTCCATTGCCCACTCAATCACCAGTGTGCCATGCCCACTCAATCGCCAGTGTGCCATGCAAGATGGACAGCGACAGGGCCAGGCTGGGGGCAGATTTTAGGAGGTGCCCTAAGAAGTGGACCCAGGCCCTCCAAATAATTTCATGAGGGTCTCCAAAGAGGCTCAGATGGCAATGACTTTGGAGCAGCACTGACCTGGATTTGAATTGGTGGCGCCGCGAGAAAAGGTTCCACAGCCCATCTCCAGTTCGCGGTGCCATCCGGCCCCCTCCTTTGATGGGTGCGACTCTTCAGACATGGCTACACCCAGCCGCAAGGCCAGCTGCCTTGTGTGGGGGATGGGGCTCTCAGACCCTGCAACAGGCAACACCTGAGCCTGCGCTCCACCAGGGGCCCAGCCTGATCGCTCTTCCCCGTGGAGCTGCTTGCACCGAGGCCCCTGAGGAGGGGAGGGACAGAATGAGGAGGGAGACAGGGCGCTCCTGCTGCTCCACCAACCAGCCATGTACATCACAAAGAGAGTGAGCCTCTCCAGCACCCCTCACGGCCACACCCAGAGCCACCCACTGCAGCCAGGGAGCAGCCCTCTGCCCTGCCAGGGAGGGCTGCAAAGTGGAGCCACTAGGAAGTCCAGAGCCTGGCTCCTGGCAGCCCCAGTACAGTTTCCCTCAGCTCCTGGGTCCCAGATCCCGCTGGAAGAGCACAGGCTGGTCTTGCTTCTCTTCTGAGAGTGAGGCGGGCAGTGAGTTTAGTGACACTGTCGTCTAGGGGCTGGAGGGAAGAGCTTTGTCCCATGCACCAGCAGCACCAGCTCTGGTTTCAGGAAGCAGACTCTTGCAAAGAGATTTGGAGGAGAAGGTAACAGCTCCTCAATCAGTGAGACAGCTGAGCCCCGCCCAAAGAGTTATATTTACATCAGCACTCTCCAGCCCCTCACATGTTCCCCTTTTACTGCCTGGCATCTCACCTCTAACTTGTGCACCAGACACAGTCCTCACCCAGCAAGGTGACCAGCTCGCACAGCTCCCTCTGCCACTCCACTAACGCCACCCACTCCACCGGGGAGAAACAGACCCTGCCGTCCTCAGACGTCACCGGCACCTGCAACAAGAAGCTGCCCCCACTTAGCACTGCTGCTTCAGCAGCACAGCCGTCACCCACCCCAGTCTACTGGGCAAGGCCATTGTGTGCTGGCCCAGACAGGAGAACAGGCTGGGTGTGCCAGGCACTCGTACCGGGCGACATGGCTGAGTACAATATGGGTGGCTAGCTGGTGGGACCACGGCTCCTGCCTACCTCACCGTGCAACAGGTGACATGGCAGAGAGCAGAAGGCTCTGTCTGGAGGAAGGAGCTTGGGATAGCTGGGGTGGGAATGGACAGGGGACACGCGCGTGAACAAACTGCCAACTGGCAGCATCGCACACGGGGGAGAAGCGGCTGGAGCAGGGGACTTGGCGTTCTACGCCCAGCTGTGCCACTGATTCACTGTGTGACCTTGCACAAGTCACTTCCTCTGCTGTGCCTCAGTTTCCCCATCCGTGAATCGGGGATACACCACATTCTGCCTCCCAGGAAAACAGTCAAGCTGTATTCCTTACTGTCGCTAAGGTCTCTAGCTAATGGAACCCAGAACCAAAGAGAAAGCTGGGCAACAGGAGAGGGAGCACAGAAGGATCCTGGACTCCCAGAAGGACAGTGACTCTCAGGAAAGGTGAGGAAACTGAGGCAGGCTCTTGCATGCAGTGGTTTGTTACTTCTCCATAGCTCTGTATATCCCTTGTGCTCTGGGTATGAGTGAGGTATGTGTAGTTCAGAAATACCTTTGCAATGTCTGTGTTACCTGCTTTAACTGTAACAAAGTCCCTGCAGGGTTAACCTGTAAACCAGAGTGCCCGGGCGGACAGAGCTTAAATACTGGGAAGACTTGGGGAATCAGCACTGGTCTGGGGCCTAGGGCAACTGGCCCGCAGGGTTCCACACCTCCAGGAGGGGGTACCAGACGGGGCTGGCACTCCAGAAGCGTGCCAGGCAGGCCAGGCATACGGACATGGTCTGGACGCTGCTCAGGCTCAGTAGGGTGAACAGCCCATGGAATCCAAGTTCTCGGTCTATTACAGCAGCCCGGTTACTGTCCCCAAGGGGCAGGGAGCTCAGCCAGGAGTGTAAATGAGGGCACAAAATAACAAGAAATGGGGTGACACGTTGTTAGGTCTCCAACTCCCCCAGAAAGTGTCCAAACACCACCACAAAACCCTCACAGAGCAACAAGGAATCAAAGGCTGCCCCTGCCCACCATAGCGCCATCTGCCTCTCTTCTGATGGGGGGAGGGGGAGGAAATAGAGATCAGAATTAACCCCTTCCTGTCCGCAATGTGTGTGCACAAGAAAGCAAGCAGTCAGGCAAGCCTGTGGCACCCTGCAGTCCCCCAGCTGCAGCCTACCTGGGCAGCACCCCCTGCAGGCACTTTCCCATCGGAGACGACTCGGTGGAAGATGACGTGGATCCTGTGTGAAGGATGTGAGGACGAGATCCTGTCCCTTCACCTTTTACTAGGATTGGCAACTCGAATCGTCTCTTCTCCCAGCTTCTTCGAGTAGCTGCTGCAGATCCCTGCATTGACAGCAAGTAGCGCTAATAAGCAGGGGCTGGGGACAGGAGAGAGGCATAACACAAAGGCTGAGAAGCTGCTCAGAGAGAGACCTGACCAACGCTTTCATCCCACCTCCCTCCAGCCATCTTAGGGAAAGAGTTCAGCTAAGCCCAGGCTCTGTATTGAATTCACAGAGCCCCTGTTATTGCAAACTTCCCCAAGACCAGCCCGCTCAGCACTACTGGGACTTGTAGTCCATGCTGCCGAGAGGATGCTACCATACGTGAGTGCTGCCTAGCCTGCTTCACAGTACACAATGGGGGAGGGGAGAGAAAACTACAGTTCCCAGCAGCCTCTGGTACAGCTTAAAGATAGCCTGTCCCTCTCCAGTCAGTGATAACAGTGAAAGCAGGGCCCCTTTATCCCAGCCCACCAACTCGGCTAGACCCACAGCCCTGAAGGGTAGCACTGCAAGAAGCAGGAATGCAGACTGCAAATCGGCAGACCTGGATTTCCCCTCATCTCATCATTTGTTTCAAAATTCAGCGATTCCTGGCCTTAGTGCTACCCTGTGGCTGAGAGTTCTACAGGTGAATTATGCACCAATTATTTCCTTTAATGAGTTTTAAATGTGCTGCCTTTCAACGTCATTGAATGGCCCTTTTTGTTCGTGTAGTGCAGCCAGTGATAAATGAGAGCCCCTGATTCACGTGTCTATCCAGTCATTTCTTTGTCTCCTCCTCTCTACACTGAAATGTCCCAGTCTTTTCAATCTCTCCCGGCCTCAGCTCCACCTCTATCCCCTTCCTATCACTGCACTATCTTGTTTGAGAAAGGGGGACCAGCACAGAATGCAGAATTGGGGGGACGGGATGTACGGAATGGCAGCACTCCGGACAAGAGCCCCACCCCTCATCCGAAGCTGCCAGAAACCCTCCCTGATTCATACACTACAGCCCCCTGCCAAACCTTTACAAAGTAGCCAGTGTTTGCGTGTGTTCCAACTCTGACTACCTAGCACATAAAGGGTTAAGTCTGATGTGCATGACAACTGCACTCAGCCCCTGAGTTTTGGAGGGGCTGGTTATCAGCTCCCCACTGAAGTCATGAGAGCTGCATGCCTCCCAGTGCCTGGCCCTTCACACTGACAGAATGTCCCATTTCCAAAGCGCTTGACCATCGTTAGCAGACCCAGTAACTTTCCCCAGGCCTTGCAGCTAGTGAGTATCAGAGATGGGACTCAGACTCAGGAGGTCCTGGCTCCCGGACCCATGCTTACCCTGCACTTTAACTGAACTGTTGTTGTGTGCCCCAGATGTCCATAGTAATGAGGGAGGAATCTTTGATGGGTCTCAGTTACCTCCAATCTCCTCTCCAGTTATTTTTCTCCCTGGGCAGCAGAGGAGCCTTGCTGGAGCTAATCCTGGAGTGCTGTCATGTGCGCCTAGTAGCCAGAGCACCTGCTTTACATTGCAAACGCGGTTAGTTCCACTTTTCTGGGGCGGGAGCATTTACTGAACACTCGTTGTCTCTTCTACCTCTGTGTGTGGAGCTTTCTGCACTTTCGTCTTCATCTGTGCCCAAATGCTCTGCTTTGAAGGGAAACGTTTACCCCAGGCTCGTGCTGGAAGGACACAGCACCCTGCAGGAAAGCTACTCGCTGGGAAATGTTGCATAATCACAGATCAGAATCTGAGCTGAGAAAACAGGCTTTGAACTTCAGCGCCTTCAGATGCTTTAAAATCAGTGTTCCTCCTGGTTCTCTAGAGCATTCAAGAAACAGGAGGGCACTACGGAGACCAACTAAGCTATGTAGCCTAGGGGTAGTGTCAGGGAAGAAGGCCCAGGCAAGGACTGGCAAGAAGTTTCATGCCAAGTGCCATCAGGCCGGTTAGACACTGGTGACTGGGAGTGGCTGAGGGACTTCCACACCCATCTCCTCTGATGCACCCCCAGATGTATTGGGCCACAAATTCTAATAAAAGACCCCCCC
Source organism: Chelonia mydas (assembly GCF_015237465.2). Classification (NCBI taxonomy): domain Eukaryota; kingdom Metazoa; phylum Chordata; order Testudines; family Cheloniidae; genus Chelonia; species Chelonia mydas. The sequence continues at coordinate 260,540,914 of NC_057850.1, forward strand.
CACCACCTCCGCCAGCTCCATTAGTGCTGTGGCAGCTCTTGGTGAGTCTCTGAGCCTACCAGGCAGAACCGTTCTCAGTACTCGGCTGGTAAGAGAGGAAGCAGTTAAGGAAGCTCATTTGGATCATGTTAAGTATCCTCACACCTTCTTGTCAACTGTCTAAATGGGCCATCTTGATTATCCCTGCAAAAGTTTTTTTCCTCCTGCTGATAATAGCTCGTCTTAATTAATTAGCCTCTTACAGTTGGTATGGCTACTTCCACCTTTTCATGTTCTCTGTATGTGTGTGTGTGTATATATATATATATCTTCTTACTATATGTTCCATTCTATGCATCCAACGAAGTGGGCTGTAGCCCACGAAAGCTTATGCTCAAATAAATTTGTTAGTCTCTAAGGTGCCATAAGTACTCCTGTTCTTTTTTCATTTGGATCAACGGTTCTCAACCTTTCCTGGCAACTGGAGTAGTGCACCAGACTAGGAGCCTGTGCTGATCTCACCCCGGTGAGGATCAGGAGTAACTGCAGGAGTTCCAGCAGCATACGGTCAGCATGACAGCAGAATCAGGCACTCGGACCTCTGCGGCACAAAGAGAATCATGCCACATTTACAGATGGGGAAACTGAGGCACAGGAAATTACTTGGCCAGCACTACTCAGGAAATCAGGGCAGAGCTGAGTTTGGAACCCAGGCATCCTGACTTCCAGTCCCCAGCTCTCGTCAGTAAGCCACACTCTCACCTGAAACAAGTGAGGCATTGCCCAGCCTACACCGGGAAGCCCTGTGTGTGCATCCCAGTCCCATGAAGAAGCCAAAAGGAAGGGAAGAGGCCGAGCTTGCTCGAGGGGTCATTGGAGTGTGGAGAGGAAAACTGCATGGGAACTTTGCAACAAAACCAGAGAAATCCCTCCCCTGGCCCCTTGTTCTATTTACAAAGACAGCAGAGCTGGGCTCCTCGTGCAGCGGGGCCTCCTGACTGGCAAGCAGCCAGGGACAGGTTTGGCTCAGGGAGGGAGATGACAGGGAGGCAGGACGGGATGGAGTCCAGCCTCCACATTAGCACTGCAGGAAGCACAGAAGAGGAGAGACCCAGAGGCCACTGTACACCCTCTCTTCACTCCCACATAACTACTGGGGAAGGACCACTCCTGACCCACCCATGACAGGTGAGACAAGCAATGGTGATCCTCAACCCCCTCACATAAAGACATACATGGAAACCATTGCTTTACCCACCCAGAAAGCACTTTCATAGAATCATAGAATATCAGGGTTGGAAGGGACCTCAGGAGGTCATCTAGTCCAACCCCCTGCTCAAAGCAGGACCAATCCCCAATTAAATCATCTCAGCCAGGGCTTTGTCAAGCCTGACCTTAAAAACTTCCAAGGAAGGAGATTCCACCACCTCCCTAGGTAACCCATTCCAGCGCTTCACCATCCTCCTAGTGAAAAAGTTTTTCCTAATATCCAACCTAAATCTCCCTCACTGCAACTTGAGACTGTTACTCCTTGTTCTGTCATCTGCTACCACTGAGAACAGTCTAGAGCCATCCTCTTTGGAACCCCCTTTCAGGTACTTGAAAGCAGCTATCAAATCCCCCCTCATTCTTCTCTTTCGTAGACTAAACATCCCCAGTTCCCTCAGCCTGTCCTCGTAAGTCATGTGTTCCAGTCCCCTAATCATTTTTGTTGCCCTCCGCTGGACGTTTTCCGATTTTTCCACATCCTTCTTGTAGTGTGGGGCCGAAAACTGGACATACATTTCCAAGGCATACATGTGACAGCCTCTTGATGTGGGGGTGTTGATGGGCTTTTCCATCCCACAGTGCCCAGAGCTAGTGCCCAATACTGTGCTGGGGGCTGGGTGGGCACTTGAAGCTGGTGGGCGTAATAGCCGCCCTTCATTCAGGATAAATGTAAGAAACAATTAATTCCTTTATGGAGTAAGATGGCTGAAACAATAGGAGCCACCACCCAAAACACAGGCCATATGCAAGGAGCTGAGCAAGGATGATGTAGCTGTGCATGCATGTGGAGAGAAGCAGCCAGAAACACCACAGAGGCACACAGAGAAGGCAGCAGGGAAACACCAGAGACAGCCAGAGAAGCATTTGTAGCATGAGCATAAGAGAAAGCTCTTGGGCAGAGTGCTAGCTGGAAAGGGGCTTGGAACCATGAGCAAAGAAGCTCTCTCTCCTATTGTTTGATTCCTGCTGTGTTCATGGAGACAGGACTTTGCATATTCTTTGTAGATAAATAGGGTTGCATCAAAGAAATGCCTGATTCCATCATCAATTGCTCCTAACAGAAACAACCCACAAGTTCCCAGATATCAGCTAACCACTCAGGTCAAAAAGGGTGACACTGGGAAGCAGGCTTAGGCCATCTAAGTAGAACTGGCTTTCAGCACTCTCTTAGTTTGCAAGTTTCAGAGTAACAGCCGTGTTAGTCTGTATTCGCAAAAAGAAAAGGAGTACTTGTGGCACCTTAGAGACTAACCAATTTATTTGAGCATAAGCTTTCGTCAGCTACAGATGCAGTGTGCATCCGATGAAGTGAGCTGTAGCTCACGAAAGCTTATGCTCAAATAAATTGGTTAGTCTCTAAGGTGCCACAAGTACTCCTTTTCTTCTTGGTTTGCAGTTATTTACAAAGAAGTACTCAACGGTTTGGTTCTGCTCCCATTTCCCTGCTCTGCCCCCACATGATGGCTTCCAGGTCTCCCCAGCCACTGTGTTCCAGCAGAACCCCCTCTACGCACAGGGAGAGACTTCTTAGGCCATTGGATGGCTCCATTGATTGACACAGTTGAACCACAATGAGAACAACTAAACCCTTGAATCTACAAAGAGAAAGTGCACTTCCCCTCCCTATGCTGCTGCCTGACACCCAAACTCAGCCAGGCTTTAGCTCCGTCACCAATCTGAGTTGTTTCCGTATTTCGTTAAGCACAGGGAGATGCTGGACAATGAGGGTTGATCCAAGCTGAAAGCGTCTGTCCCCAGGAGACTTGAACACAGGATGTGTTTTTCACAGAAGTCCCAGAGCAGTGAGACTGAGGATCTTTGCAATACAAGGCTGAATCTACTAGCAGCCACAGTCTGGCAGTCAGTGCAACTTTGAGGCTCCTTTAGCTCGTCCCCTGACTTCAAGTGAAACAGAACTAGCACTGCAGGGAGCGAGTTGGACATACATATCAACAGAGCTAAGCTGAAAGCTCGTTCCCAGCTATTACCGAGATCTAAAGAGAGAATTTACTGCTGTTTTGCTACAGTCCTCCTCCATGGGCCATGGCACAGTGGTCCCCTACAGTCCATTTATACAGCTAGTTTGTAATGTCCTAATGGGATTCCCATCCCTTCCCTTAGGACAGTGGTTCTCAACCAGGGGGATGCTTAGCCCTGGGGGTACACAGAGGTCGTCCAGGGGGTACATCAACTCATCTAGAGATTTGCCTAGTTTTACAACAGGCTATATATAAAAAGCACTAGCAAAGTCAGTACAAACTAAAATTTCATACGACTTACTTATACTGCTCTATATACTATACACTGAAATGTAAGTACATTATTTATATTCCAATCAATTTATTTTATAAGATTATGGTAAAAGTGAGAAAGTAAGCAATTTTTCAATAATAGTGTGCACTGACACTTCAGTATTTGTATGTCTGATTTTGTGAGCAAGTAGTTTTTAAGTGAGGTGAAACTTGGGGATACGCAAGACAAATCAGACTCCTGAAAGGGGAACAGTAGTGTGGAAAGGTTGCGAACCACTGCCTTAGGAGATGGGTTTACTTGCTTGTCACTGATACACTAGGGAGATTTTCTTTGATATGTTACCCTTAATTTCCCTTTTCTCCATTCCAGCCCCTGACTCCCAGTCACCTTCCCACCCTGGCAGCATCCTGAGTAATTCTTCTGCCAGCGCAACTACTAACTCGCCTCATCACTGGGCAGTTACAAAGGATAAACCTAGCCTCAGCTGAGCCTCTCCCCACACCTGCCGCCTCTCCCCACACCCGCCCCCTCCCCCCAGCCTAACCCCGCCCCCTCCCCCAGCCTCTCCCCACACCCGCCCCCTCCCCCAGCCTAACCCCGCCCCCTCCCCCAGCCTAACCCCAGCCTCTCCCCACACCCGCCCCCTCCCCCAGCCTAACCCCAGCCTCTCCCCACACCCGCCCCCGCCCCCTCCCCCAGCCTCTCCCCACACCTGCCCCCTCCCCCAGCCTAACCCTGCCCCCAGCCTCTCCCCACACCCGCCCCCTCCTAACCCTGCCCCCTCCCCCCAGCCTCTCCCCACACCCGCCCCCTCCTGACCCTGCCCCCTCCCCCCAGCCTCTCCCCACACCCGCCCCCTCCTAACCCTGCCCCCTCCCCCCAGCCTCTCCCCACACCCGCCCCCAGATCCCCATGTGATCGCCAGACACCCCCCGCCAGTGCCTCCTCACGTCACGGCAGCGGCGCTTACGTCACCCTGTGACTCCATTTTGTGGCGGGAACACGTCATCGCGCATTGTTATAGCAACACAGTCCAACTCCCGCGCTAAGCCCTAGAGCCGCATCACCGCGGCGACCGCCCATCCTCGCGGGTTGACGTCACATCGGAACGTGATGACGACACCACGCGCACGCGCGGACCCGCTCACCTTCAACCAGCTCCGCGGAGACGCTGCCGCTGAGCGCAGCCCCGCAAGGGATCACGGGAAAGATAGGAGCCAGAAATCTCGCGAGAACAGGCGGGACCTCACGGACCGCGCGAGAACGGGGCCGCACGGTGTGATGGGAGATGTAGTTCCAGGCGGGGCAGGGCGCTCCCGGGAGCTGGGAGAGCCGAGGGGCCGGCGCGGCTTTCTGTAGAGAGGAGCCTTGACTGAGATGGCCAGAGCAACGCCCCACAGCACCATAGAGTCCGCCAGAGCGCCGCTCCCATGGCACCATAGAGACGTGTCCGCCAGAGCGCCGCTCCGATGATGCCACCATAGAGGCGTGCCAGAGCGCCGCGCCTCCCTGGGGGCCGTGCAGCTGCAGCACCATAGAGACTGTAGAGACGTACCAGAGCGCCCTTCCCCCAGCACCATAGAGACGTACCAGAGCGCCACCTCTGTAGCCTGGGGGAGCAGAGGCCTGAGGGGCGGAGGCCATGCGGCAGACCAGTGGCCGAGCCAGCCTGGAGCCCCCGTGTCCTGGCTCCCCGCCCCCTGCTCTGAGTTAGGGTTGCCGGGTGTCTGGTTTTCACCGGGCCCTGGCCGCTCAGCGGACACGGAAAGTCGGGTTTCCGGCGTACCGCGGTCAGCCTGCCGCCGAGCGGGCGGGAGGACCGGCAGCTGCCCGGCTGCTGAGGGAGAGCCTCGGCGGCGGCTGGAGGGGCCTCGGCGGCGGCTGGAGGGGCCTGGGGACGCGGCGGCGGCTGGAGGGGCCTGGGGACGCGGCGGCGGCTGGAGGGGCCTGGGGACGCGGCGGCCGAGGAGGGGACTGGCCCGGGGCGGGGAGCGCCCACAGTTTGGCGCCAGTGCTGCCAGTAGACAGGCCGCCGGTTGCCAACGCTCTAATTGCACAAAACCAAACGCCCTTGCCCCGCCCCCTTCCCTGAGACCCCGCCTCCCTCTCACTTCGTCCCCCCTCCCTCCGTCCCTTGCTCTCCCCCACCCCCACTCACTTTAGACTTTCATCGGGCTGGGACAGGGGGCGGGGTGCGGGAGGGGTTGAGGGCTCCGGCTGGGGTTGCGGTCTCTAGGGTGGGGCCTGAAATGGGTTCCGGGTGTGGGAGGGGGCTCTGGGCGTGGGGTGTGGGCTCTGAGGTGGGGCCAGGGATGATGGGTTGGGGTGCAGGGGGGTGAGGGCTCCGGCTAGGGCTGTGGGCTCTGGGGTGGAGCTGGAGAGGAGGGGTTCGGGTGCAGGAGGGGGCTCCGGGCTGGGGCTGAGGGGTTTGGATTGCAGGAGGAGATGTGGGAGAGGGCTCAGGGCTAGGGCTGGGCAGGGGCTTGGGGCACAGGAGGGGGTGCAGACTGTGGGTGGTGCTTACTTCAGGCAGCTCCCAGAAGTGGCCAGCATGTCTCTGCAGCCCCTAGGCACAGGGGTGTCCAGTGGTCGCCGCACGCTGCCCTCATCTGCAGGCACCGCCCCTGCAACTCCCATTGGCAGCAGTTCCCGGCCCATCGGAGCTGCAGAGCTGGCACTCGTGGCGGGAGCAGCACACTGAGCCCTCCAACCTCCACCCCACCCAGGGGCCTCAGAGACATGCGTTATGATAACACAGTTTGATTAATGACCACTAACTAATATCTAATACCTATACACACACACACCCCAAATGTTCTGCAGTTGCTGTATAGTTACCAGTCCTGAACATAGCTTGAGTCCGTGGCTTGATTTCACAGCTTCGGTTTGTAGCTTGTGGCGGCTAACTGGCCAGGAAAGCCGGGCACAAGGACAGGCTGGGTCTCTGTTGGGCATGCATCGATGCCCTTTGATGTTGGCAGCAGAACGTTACCCAAAATCTTCCATCTCACCCATCCTTTTTGTAGGCTTTAGTTTGAATCAAGAGTCTATTGGTCTTGCTGTGTCATGCTGTCTCTGGGTTCAGTGTGATTGGTCACCTGTCAATTGCAGACCTGACTTTCAGCCTGGGACCTGACTTTGATCTTGTTTCAATTTCACCTTTGTTCTTTTCTTTTGGGGTGGACTCTTCTCACTTTGTTAGGGCTGTTGCCTGCATCTTCAGCTGTTGGTATTTGCACTTAACTTTATCAGGACGGGCTGGAGGTTGATTCCATTATCCATGCATACCTCATTCACACATCTAAACTAAACTAATAAGGTTACAGCAGGATTTTGCAAAATGAAGGTTACAGCAGGGTTTACAAAATGGAGTGAGCGTTTCAAAATGGAGTTTGAGTTACAATATGGAGTCTTATTAATACTAGTAATTAAAGAAAAGAAATAATTTCATTCTTCAGCTCTACATTTGGCAACTGCTTCCGGGAGCCCTGTGGAGCCAGGGAAATTAGGGAGCCTGCCTTAGCCCCACTGCACCACCGACCAGACTTTTAATGGCAAGAGCCGCCAGGGTCCCTTTTTGACCGGGCATTCCAGTTGAAACTCGGATGCCTGGTGTGAGGGGTTGGATCACACAAACCCCTTGGCGGCTGCCAACTGATGTGCCAAGTCTACTGTTGCTCCTGCTTTCCTGCCCTGTCAGCTTAGGAATTCAGTGCCCTGCCTGGTTTGAGCCAGACCCTCTAGCCTGCTGCAAACCCAGACCCAGGTCTGAACCACGTCCCCTAACAGCTGTTGGCTTAATTGAAAGCAGCTTGGGAAGTATTCCTGTCTTTAACATTCAGATGCTCAACTCCCAATGGGGTCCAAATCCCAAATAAATCCATTTTACCCTGTATAAAGCTTATACAGGGTAAACTCATAAATTGTCCACCCTCTATAACACTGATAGAGAGATATGCACAGTCCCCCCTGCCCCCCCACCAGGTATTAATATATACTCTACGTTAATTAATAAGTAAAAAGTGATTTTATTAAATACAGAAAGTAGGATTTAAGTGGTTCCAAGTAATAGCAGACAGAACAAAATGAATTACCAAGCGAAATAAAATAGAACATGCAAGTCTATGTCTAAGAAAACTGAATACAGATAAAACCTCACCCTTAGAGGAATTCCATTAAGCTTCCTTTTACAGACTAGTCTCCTTCTAGTCTGGGTCCAGAAAGCACTCACACCCCCTGTAGTTACTGTCCTTTGTTCCAGTTTCTTTCAGGTATCCTTGGGGGTGGAGAAGCTACCTCTTTAGCCAGCTGAAGTCAAAATGGAGGGGTCTCCTATGGGCTTAAATAGACTTTCTCTTGTGGGAGGAGACCCCCTCCCCTCTCCTATGCAAAGTCCAGCTCCAGGATGGAGTTTCGGAGTCACCTGGGCAAGTCACATGTCCATGCATGATTCAGTTTTTACAGGCAGCAGCCATTGCCCACATGGTATCTTGAATGTCTCCAGGAAGACTTCTTATGTGGATTGGCATCTTCCAACATCCATTGTTCGTTAAATGCTTCTTGACTGGGCACTTAACTTGCACATTCCTTTCTCAAGAAGCCAACCAAATGCTTTACTAAGTCTACTTAGAATTCAAGCAAGTACAACTTCGAATACAGCAATGACACATGCATACAAATAGGATGAATAGATTCAGTAGATCGTAACCTTTACAGAGACTTGTTACATGGCATATGTAGCATAAACCATATTCCAGTTATGTCAGATATATGTTCATAAGCATATTTCCATAAAGTCTTATCGGGTGCACCGTCAAACCTGGCGACCCTAGTGGGAAGGAAGGGGGCAACCCGCTACCTGCAGGGCATGGATGTTAGGAGAGGAGCCATTTGGAGAGCAGCCCCTGGCCCCTCTCCACTCACCCCCCACTGGCTGCAGAGGGGCCCGGGCTTGGCACGTTGCATGGGGCCACTTCCCCTGAAGTGCCAGGCCAGGCTGCCAATCCCAGCTCTGCACATGGCACAATCACCACCCAGGTAGGAGCCCAGCCGCCCACCAGTGCCACTCCCTGAGAACTCGGGCTCCCGCTCGCTCTGGCAGCAGAAGTTGGTAGGCTCTGGCACTTTGTAGCCAGACTGCGTCAGCTGCAGCTGTGGTAGCCCAGGATCCGGGGCCCCAAGAGCCTCTCACGGTGGGGTGTGTAGAAGCCAGGAGTGGAGGCTCATTAAACACCTGGGGAGAAGCGGGGGGACCCCACAACCAATATTTCCATTCCGTGTACATTTTCTAGAGCCCTCTAGGGCTAGCAGGTAGCGGCTTCTAAGGGGACGGCTACAAACAATTGGGCAAGTTCCCCAGATGGAAGCAAGCAGCCCCCTCCCCCAGTTCCACAGACTCTGACAGGCAGGGGACGCCTGGGCGTGTTTGGGACCATCTCTTGCCTCGGTGTTGAGGAGCTGTGGGGGGGAGCTGGGAGTCAGGACTCCTGGGTTCTCTCCCTGGCTCTGGAAGGGGAGTGGGGGGTAGTGGTTAGAGCAGGAGGGCTGGAAGCCAGGACTCCTGGGTTCCATCCACTGATGAGCTGCCAAAAGCTGAAGAACCGGTTACTTCAGTTGCTCTTGAGATATGTTAAGTGCCCAATCAAGAACCGAAGACCCAGAGCGAGTGAAGGACTCGCCACCGAAGTGCTGCCGAAGACCCGGAGCGCCGCCGGGTGAGAGCTCAGGCGGGCCAGGTGTGGCCTGCAGGCCGGAGTTTGCCCACCCCTTTAACAACCGGTTCTAAACCAGCTTCAAAATTTAACAACCGGTTCGCGTGAACCGGTGCAAACTGGCTCCAGCTCACCACTGGTTCCATCCTCTGCTCTGGGAGGGGAGCGGAGGCTGGTGGGTTAGCGCAGGCGGGCTGGGACTCAGGGCTCCTGAGCTCTATTCCTGGCTCAGAGAGGGGAATGGTGTTTTGTGTTTAGAGCAGGGGGCCGGGGCAGCTGGGAGCCAGGACTCCTGAGTTCTATTCCCAGCTTCTTCACAGACTTCTTGTGTGACCTGAGTGAGTGTCTTATGGAGAGAGCCTCTCCTGCCCGCCCCCCCCCCCGCCCCTGTAGGTAACTGGTGGGGTGGGAAAAGTGCGGCAGTCCCCTGGCTGGGTGGGACCTTGGGGCCTCAGGGGGCGGGGGCGGAGCAGTGGTGTCCAGTTTTCAGAAATTGGAAAGTTAGCAACCCTAGTTTTAACCCACTTCACTCCCAGTGGCGGGGATATCCCTAGTGTCAGCCCAAGTATTCTCAACCATAAGTCAGGCACCCCCAGGCCTGGGATTGGCTTAAACATCAAGTGAACATTTCTAAATAATAAATGTGCCCTTTTATTTGCCTCCTCATTTCTGAGCTTTTAGGGTGCACTCGGGTCGTGTTTCCCAGCTTTTCTCTGCAACTGTGAGGACTGGAAACTTACCTTTTTCTTAGATGAAAGCTGAGCTTCTCATGTAATAACATGGCTCCAGGAGCTGGGGCTTTAACAAAATCCACCAGCTAGTGTGAAACTCAGTGAAATCATGAGCACTGGCAACACTAGAAATAGAAACCAGGAGTCCCAACTATTATTTCCGGCCCCCGCTCGTGCCCCACACACCTCCTAACCCACCAGCCCCCGCTCCCAGGTGTCAGGGTGGCAAATCCCCACTCTGCTTGGGCGTCACTGGTGCCATTCGAGTGCTCCCCAAGGCACAGAGACCTGAGCTCCAGCCCTAGTGGGTAGAAAGTCTCCCGATCCCCTGTGGCTGTTGTTTATGTGTCCGTGTTAAGTCTGCACCCGTGGTTGCGACACTAGGATCACAAACAGTTGATGCATTTCAGCAAAAGCCTCTGCAGTGCCCCTGCGCCACCATGTTCAGCAACGTGGCCCGGCTCCACCAATGTTTGGGCTTATATTTCTGAGCTGTCCTCTCCATAGGACGGACCGGGGCAACCACCTCGGGCCCCATGCTTTGGGGGGCCCCATGCTTCAGGGGGATGCAGGGTCCAGGGTGGCCTGGGGGTAGTGGGGGGGCCTGGCGCCAGCAGCAGTGAGTAACCAGGCCCCAGCCTGGCCTGTTCCACCCTGCCCCCCTTCCACCCCTTCCCCCAAGCCCCCGCCCCGCCCCTTTCCGGCTTCCTCCCCCTCCCCTGAGCGACACTGGGAGCCGACGGGGCGGAGTGGGGCAGGCTGGGGCCGGGTCACTCGCTGCTGATGGTGCCAGGCCCCCTGCTTACCCCCCAGGCCACCCTGGACCACATGTGCCCCTGAAGCATGGGGCCCCCCAAAGCATGAGGCCCGGGGCGGTTACCCCAGTCCATCCTATGGACGGGACGGTTCTGCTTGGACCTGTTCTGGGCACCACCAAAAATTATCCAAACCTGGCGCCCATGCTCCCAGCCCCACTTTAACTGGACCAGTCTAGCTTTAGAAATGCTCCCTGATTCCCCGGCTGTACGCCCCTCCCCCCGCCTGTCTTTCTACCCGGCCAGGGAAACGGGGACTCAGCTGGGAACACATGTCTGGGGGAGCTGGGGGATAGACCGGCGTGGCAGCAGAGCATGGCGGGGTGGGGAGTGGGGCCCGGAGAGAGGAGATCAGCTCGGGACACTCTGAAGGCGGGAGGGGAGCACTTTCAGAAGGATTCGAAGAGCGGTGCGAGAGGGTTGAGGCTTGTTGGAGGGAGAAAGTGGGATCGGGGCTGGGTGGGGGAGCAGGCTACGGTTCGGGGCGTGGGTGAGGCACAGAGCAGGGAAGAGCTGGCTCGGTATCTAGGGATAAGTACCTCCGCTGCCCCCCACCCTCCCCAAGCGCTCGGACTCTGTGCTGAGAATTCAGCTGTTTGGATCATTTGGAGAAACACTGAACTTCAAACCAGCTCGACCTTCAGCATTTCCAACCCCTGCTCTCTTATTCCTCTGTACAGAGCAACACATTGCATAATCCGCCTGCCCTCCCAGACAGTGACCAGACGCCACGAGTCCCCTGCCTGCCAGGGACACTGGGAAAGGTTCAGCTCTGCCACAGGGTTGGTTCTCTCGGGATGGAACATCTGTCAGGCTTCAGATAAAACGTAGCGACCAGAATGGAAAAACAAACTGTGATCCAGCTGTGGGGGCTGGGAGACCCAGCACCAGGGACATACGGGAACAAGCCTGGCATTATCCCCAGGGGATGGACTCAGTGGGACCTGACCAGGCTTTTCCATCGCAGCTGCTCTGAGCTCCTTTCTCTTCACAGGGTGTAAAGAGGCTGGTTCTGGCGGGATCCAACTGAGAGTGCCCATACAGGACAAATTGCTTCGAGCCGGGCAGTTACAGCCCAAGGCTGGGGTTTCTGTGCACACCAAGGCAAACCCAACCAGCCAGACAGAGAAGACTTTGGTTTTACCCCACTGGCTAACCACAAGTCACACAAGCAATTCCCTCAGACACTCCAGTTTCCCAGTATCCCCACCAGTGCCACTCGTTATGGGGACGAATGGTTATGAAAACCAATACCCCAGTAAAAGGAAAAAGGTTCCCTCGATCCCAAAGGACCAAGCCCCAGACCCAAGTCAATACACAAGTCAGATCTTACCCACCAATCACGCTGTTGCCAATCCTTTAGAATCTAAAACCTAAAGGTTTATTCACAAAAAGAAAGAAATAGAGATGAGAGCTAGAATGGGTTCAATGGAATCAATGACATCCAGTAATGGCGAAGTTCTTGGTTCAGGCTTGCAGCAGTGATGGAATAAACGGCAGGTTCAAATCAAGTCTCTGGAGAACATCCCCAGCTGGGGTGGGTCGTTCAGTCCTTGGTTCAAAGCTTCAGTTTGCAGCCAAGTCCCTCCAGAGGTAGGAAGCAGGATTGAAGACAAGATGGAGGAGCTGCAGCAGCTTTTGATAGTCTCTTGCCATGTGGCCTTTCTTTGTCCCAAAGACAAGCTGCCCATCCCATGGTACGGAAACACCTCAGAGTTCTGTCCATAGGCAGGGCCCTGCCTACCTGGCTGAGTCCCCAGGCGTGTCTGCCTTCTCTCAGTGGGTCAGTTGTGTCGCTGATGGTCCTTAATGGGCCATCCAGCAGGCTGGGCAGAGCTGACACCAACTTGTCCGGGGTGTCACCCAGAAGCACAGCACAGGTTTGAACTACAAACAGTACAGAGCCAATATTCATAACTTTAACTACAAAATGATACATGCAAACAGATCACATCATCCTAACCAGCCAACCATCGCCTGGTCTGAGACACCTCATTTGACCCCCTTTGTACAAGATTTGGTGCCACTACAGGACCTTGGTTGCAACAATGATCTATACGGTCCCATTTCATGTCAATAACATCACACAGGTCGAGGGTGGCCAAAGCCTGCAAAGCCCCCTGGGCTCCTGTGGGCAGCACCCATAGAGCCAGAAGCCCTGCAGCTCTTCTGCACGACTCCCGGTCGGAGCTCAGGGGCGTTCCCCCTTGGTAAGAGCTCCAGAGGGATGGCCTCCTGGCTGGGAGTCCAGTTCCTTTCTCTGCCATTCACTCGCCAGGAGATTCCTCTCTCTGGGCTCCAGGGAGAGTGACCTGCCCCACCCCCTCACTCAGGGGCTGGGAAGCTGTAGGCACTGGCCTGGTGCCCTGGGATGGGCGATGCCCCTGAATTGCAAAGGGCTGTGATGAGAAGCCAGGCCGGGGAGCTCCCAGCACCAGGCCGGAAGCTTCTTCCGTTGCAACGGGAGGCAGAAGCTGTACCCCTGTGGGTCTCTTTCCATTCCACCTCCCGAGCATCCCCTCCCCCACCCCAAACACACACCTGTCCCTGGTCAGATGGGGGGCTCGGGTGTGGTGCAAGCTGGCAGGGCGGTGGGTCTCCTTGCATTGCGGTGGCCCTCAGGGCATGCAAAGCTTCCCCCAGGACACAGCCAGCTCCCGCAGGAAAGCCAGGGAGAGGAGCCAAGAAACAATGTGCTCAGGCTCCAGGAACCTGCAGCTGCAGCACTGAATGGGCTCGTTCAATCCGGTCCTAGAGGCTACAGGGGTTTAGTGACCAGCCACAGGAAAGAGCTTCCATGCCCCTAGGAGCTGGGCATCCCGTTCCCCTGGCTCGCCCTCCCCCCTGCCCCACCCCCCAGGCCGTGCTGTGCCAACTTTGCCTGCTCTCTCCATCAGCTCCCGGCAACAGATCGATGACAGAGATTGCAAAGGGCAGGGTGCTGGCCGGGGGCAGGGGGCGGAGTAGGGCAGCTTCTGGGGCATTAGTTAATGGAAGACTAAGATCAACAGAGGGGAGTTCTTGGGGTGGGTGAGAGCGGCAGACGGCTCCCTGGGATCCATTCGCCACCCGCACAGATGAAGGGGCTGCTAGTTCTGGGCTTGGGCTTGGTGGCCCTGGCTGCGGCGAGCAGATTGACGCTGCAGGAGAGGGTGGTGGGCTTGGTGCTGGAGGCTTTTCACAACAGGAGCGTCGTGCAATGGATGTACAAGGAGCAGGCAGTGGAAGAAGTCACTGAAAGAGTGAGTGCATGAGAGCCGGCACTGAGCTGCTGAGTTCCTCCTCAGAGGTGGCTGCTCTGCAGTGATGGGGGAAGTGATTCCTGCCTACCCAGCCTGTATGCTGCTTTGGGATCCTGTGGGATGAAAGGAACATGTGACTCTCATTGCTGAGAGCCCGTCTGGGTGGGTTTGCGCTGGGGGTGGCCCTGGGTGAGGATGGAGGAGGTCTGCAGAGACTAGCTGGGAGCAGGGAAGGGGAGCTGTGCGGAGGGGTGGGTTTGGGTACAGGGACGGGAGTGCGGGGGGTGGGATGGCAGTGAGCAGGGGCCGGGGGATGAGTTGGAGCTCTGCAAAGCTTGGTGCAGACACAGCCATGCTCAGCATTCCCAGTGGCCCCTGCATCACCTGGCGGGGGCATAGGGGAGAGGGCAGGGTGGCCAGTGCTCTGCACGGCCAGAATGCCTCTTCAGAGCTGGGGAAAGCAGGACAGAGCTCTTCCTCCAGCTGGAGCCCATGCCTGGCCCCCCGGAGCTGCTCACGGCCCTGCAGGCAGCGCGAGGCGGGTGTTGGTCGGGAGAGCTGGTTCCAGCTAATGGGGCTCAGCATCCTGGGCTCTTCATGAGGCCAGGGCGGCTGGGCTGGGTTGCAGGCACCTGGCCAGCTTTGTCAGAGGTGAATGGGCATTGACCTGCAGAGCTCAGCTACACATAAACTGTGCCCGGCCCCCCGAGGGGGCAGCCAGCGGTAGGCACAGGGTGCAGGGCACTCCTGGGGCCTATGAGTGGTGACGTCGACAACGACTGGCTTTTCTCTAGGGCTGTAGCAGCGTCCCAGAGCTCCCGCTTCTCCAGGCCCCCCTGCTTTGTTGGCGGGCCATGGCCCCTGCTGCTAGGACACTTCCCCGCACAGGCTGCTGAGTGACTGACAGCCTGTTGTCCGGGAGCTGGCTGACCTGCCGCAGAGGGGGCTGATATGCCGGGGGCCCGCTGGGTTGCAGCGTTTGCCTCTTGTAGAAGATTCAGACAGGGTTGGTGGCCTCCTCTCATGGCTGGGCATGGCATAGCCACTGTGACGGTTTCCCTCCGGGCGCCACCTGGAACTGGGGTACCACTGAGCCCCCTGCCCCTCCAGCCTGGGCTCCCTCTCGTGCTGTGCTGCTGTGACTAGGTGTGACGCTCTCCCAGCTTGCTCTTTCACCAGCATTCACACAGGCAGGGACACACGCAGCTGCAGTGACATCCACACCACCCCCTGCATGGGAAGGCTCCACTAAGGCACCTCCCAGTTCCTAAAGCACGCACCCCTCTGGAGTGTAAACCCCAAATTATACCGTCCTGCGCTGCCCAGAGATCTGGGACTAGGAATAGCATATTCCTATTCCCAGAGGACTGTGGCGGGCGCCATCACCCCACCGCCGAAATGCCCCCGAGAAACCACAACGCTTCTCGGCGGCATCTCCGCGCGGGTGGTTCTTTGGCGGCCGCGCTCAGCGGTGGCATTTCGGTGGCGCGGTGTCCTGCGAGCGCACACAACTGCCCCGGCGGGCGCCATTACACCCCTGGGCACCGCGCTGGGGACCCCGACCTAGAGAGAGAGCTTGAGTCTGCTTTGCAGCCTTAGCTAATAGGCCCTGGGCTTTTAGCTCCTGCGGTAGAGACTCATGCACTCAGCTCCAGAGGTCCCCGGTTCGATCCTGCCCGCCACGACCGACCGGGGTCTGCCAGCGTTACACACGCAGGCTGCAGAGATTCTTAAGGGGCCAGCTGCACTTGCTTACAGCTTGAAACCCGGGTGTTCCTTTCACAGGCTAAAACTCCCTTCAGCCTGCGTCCAGCCCTTCCCCCAGTTCACTCCTCGTTCCCCAGGTGTTTCCAGGAGTCTCTGCGGGTGGGGAGTCAGTGAAGCACCCTGAGGATGTCACTCCCCTGCCTGATGTAGCCGGCGGGAGCCCTTTGTCTCCGAGCTTCGTTCCCACGCCCGGCAGTGGAAAACACTGGTATTCCACCATGGAGCCCAGCACCAGGTGACCTGGTCCCATGGTGCCGTACACTCACATGGGCCAGTCACACGCCCATGCCTGCTTGGCTTAGTCACCGCAGAGGCCGTGACCCATACTTTCGCTGGCACAGGGGTTCTCAAACGGGGGGTCCAGCCCAGGGACCGCGCACGGGCTGCTGATGCTGCTGCTCACAACCCCTCGCTGCCCCCCCGGGCTGTGATCCGCTCTCCCCGGTGCTCCAGCGCCCGCTGCAGCTTTCTCCCGTGCTGCGGGTGAGCTCAGGGGCCGGCTAACCACAGGGCCCGGCCCCTCCGGTGGCAGCTTTTCCTGCCGGCTGTGCCCCTCGGCCCCCCCGACAACGCAGCTGACCAGCCGCTAGCCCCTTCCCGGCTGCTGCAGCGTGGGGCTAACCCCCCCACGCTCCAGCACAGGCCGCGGGGCACTCAGGGGCTTCTCCCAGGCTCCTCCGCGGACCCCTCTCCTCGTGGGAGCCGGCGCCCTGGACGGCATGTCAGATCTGGGGGCCTGCGTCTGGTTTCCCCGGCGGCAGCACGAGGCAGAGGGAGCCTCTACCAGCCCCTCCGTCGCCGCGCCGGCCGCGGGGAGGGGTCCTGGGGGGACACTGCCCCTCCCAGGGTCGCACCATGGCGAGTGACGGGGGCTCTACCCCGGAGGTGGCTGGCTGGTGCAGGCCGGCGTCTGTCCCTGCCACGTGCCCAGGCCCCCGGCTCTGGGCTGGGCTGGAGTGAGGGAGCCTGGGGCTCTGGCAGGAGCTGCCGGCGGCGCTTTGCTGACCCTGCTCTCGCTTTGGTTCCAGGAGTATCCGGCGGGGTCCTTTGTGCGGCTGCGGCTCCGGCTCCAGCAGACACAGTGCCCGAACCAGCCGGGGAGCAGGCAGGACTGCGCCCTCAAACGCAGGGGGGTGAGCTCCCACCTCGGTCTGTCCGTGCGGCCGGGTCACTGCTCCAGAGGGCCGTTTCCTCTCCCGCCCCCGGGGGAGCAGGGCTGCGGTGACGCTCTCCCCTCCCCCGGGAATGAGGGTGGGGGGCAGCCCCCTGCTCCGCCGGGCCCCAGGAAGAAGTGCGGAGCGGTGCGAGGGAGTGACTGAGCGTGCGAGCAGCAGGGAGGGGCTGAGCGCTGGCATGCGGCTGAGTGTGTGCGGAGCCGGGAGGGCTCCAGCTGGACCCCGTGTCGGGGGGGCGGGAGGCGGCTGCCCTCGGGGCATGGTGCTGGGCTCCAGCCCCTGCTCTGCCAGGGACTCCCTGGGGGACAAGTCGCCCCCAGGGAGTCCCTGGGCCAAAGGGGTGCGGGTGTGTGTGTGCACGGGCCTGCGGGTGCGACGGGGAACATGCCCCATGGTGAGGGAGGGGCACAGATGGCACGGGGGACACGTGCACCAGGGGGAGGAGCCTGGGGAGAGCTGCTGCATCTTCTCGGCAGCCCCCAGGCGCTGCCCTCAGCCCAGCCTGCCCAGCTCGCGCCCTGGGCTGTGAGGCTTCCCTGGGTCCCTCTCTCCTCAGAGGAGGCAGGTCTGCCTGGCGTGTGTCAAGTTTGATTCCCGCAGCCCAAGCAAGGTGCTGGATAGCCACATGCACTGCAGGACGGAGACGCAGCACGCTGTGAAGGTGAGGGCGCCCGCGGGTAGGGATCGGGCTCAGAGCCGCTCTCCTGGGAGCAGGGTGCTGGGAAAACTCCACACGTGGGGCAAAGGGCCTGGGAGCCGTGCTGGGTGGGGCCAGGCTCAGCTGGGCCATTCAGCCCCCCAGGTCCCGCACCCAGGCGCAGCATGGCTCTGCGCACGCAGGACGGAAGGACACCCGTGCCCCGGGTGGATGCCAAGACACACACGTGCCCGCGACACAGGCCCACAGACGTGCACACGCAGGCAACACATGGGCACAGGGGCTCAGTGGTCCCAGGCTCTGTGGAGACTGATGGTGCCAGCAGCGCTGGGCCCAGCCCATGCCCCAGGGCGCTGCTTGGGGCTGCATCCGCACCACCTCCCTGGCCGGAGCTGTGGCCTCCCTGTGACCCGGCACCTCTGCCCCTGCAGGAGATGGAGACGAAGAGACACGAGGAGAAGTGCAGGACTGTGCAGGAGACGGGCGAAGCGCCCTACCATCCCGGCCGCTTTGCCTTCTCCAGAGGGCTGCCGTCCTAGCCCGGGCGGCACCCCCACATCCACAGCATGGTATGGACGGGCACCCCCAGGCAGGGACCTGGGACCAGGTGGGGGCTGGGCTGCTCATGGTTCCCTTAGGGGGCCCTGGCCTGGGCACCAGATTTCCCCGCTCTCCGGCCAAGCCCCGCTGCAGAGCGCTCTGTGCCCACTCCCCTTGGGCCTGATGCCCTGTGACCCATTGCTCTCCCCAGGGGCTGATCCCACAGCCCAGCAGAGGGCGCCAGGATGCGCCGGAGCGGGAGTGTCCCGCGCCCCCAAGGGGGAACCAAGGGCAGGGGTTTCAGGGGCGCAGCCTGGGCTGCAGAGGATCGGGCTCCCCAAGGCAGCGGTGACCGAGCGGCAGAGTCTGGGCGCTGCTTGCTGGTTGAGCTGCAGTGAGTTTGCTGGGCTGGGCTGAGTCCTTGGTGGTGGGTCCAGGTCACCCCCTGGCTGGCAGCCCCCGCAGAGGCCAAGGAGCAAGCGGGCCCCGGAGCAGTGCAGGCTGGAACATCGTGGTCTGTGACAGCCGGACGGGTGTGCCCTCGGAGCTGAGCTGAGAGCACACCCAGGGGGCCCAGAGTGCCAGCCGGCGGCCAGGCCTGTGGGCCCCCGGGGTGCGGAAGGGGTGCCCTCGCTCCTGCCCCAGGCAGCCACTCGCCAGGGCCACGCTTCGGGCAGCCTGGCTCTCTGCGAACGTGACCTGCTTGGCTGCGCTGACGCCAGGGCGGACGCCTCTCTCCAACCCCCAGAAACGAACCCAACCTAGAGAGCAGCAGGGGTGGGGATCCCCCAGAGCCCCCAGCCGCAATGCTAACCCCATGGCGTGTCTCCTCTTCCCCTGGCCAGTGCCCACAATGCCAGGGCACCTCTGGTGCCCTCCACCCTCGGAAGGACATGGCTATCGCTGCCGCCCAGCGGAGACCCGGCGACCACCCCTGCCCGTCAGACACCGCGCCCGCTCAAGCACCAGGCCAGGACGAGCAACCTGGCCAACAGATCCTGCTGCCCCCAGCCCCCGCCTCATGCAGCTCCAGCGCCTGGCTGCTCATCCCCAATAAAGCCAGAGGCACGGTTCGAAAGGGTGGGGCTGTTATTCAGATGGGGCTGCCCTGCCAGCGGAGGGGAGGTCGGGCCAGCCGTCCCCCCGGGGATGTCTCGGGTCATGGGCATATGGCAGCACAGACACCTGGGCCCGCTCCCGCCGCACCCGATTGCCTCAGTGGGTCGTCTGCTCCAGCGCATGTCTCCTGCCCAGTGGGGCAGGTCGGGAGTCTGTCACCCACTCCCATCCGGCTGCGTCCCTGGGCTCTGCCCCGCCTCGCTCTGGGGGGTGGAGGGTTTAGCTGGGTGAGGTGGCCCTGGGGTGTGGAAATCACCCCCTGAAGCACGCACCCGACTTTTACAATCCAGCCAGCAGGAAGCAGGAGGAAGTTGGGGCGAAGGACCAGGCCGGGCAGGCAGGGATCTGGGTGTCACGAAGCGGTACTGTTCTTAATGTTTTCTCTGAATACTGTGTGGGTGCCTCAGTTTCCCCTATGCAGTTCTTAAGTATCTAGGTGGTGGGATAAGGATGTGTGATTGTTGCAGAGCCCTAGAGAGCCAGTGTGATGGTGTCTGCACAGAGAATGGGTCATAGGCAGGGTGAGGGGCTTCATACTGGGACCACAGCCCCTCAGCATCTGGTTAGGGTTAGGGTTAGGGTGCATCTGGTGAGGCTTCACCACCTGGGGCCTGACAACAGTTCTCTCTGTCCCAGGATCTCGCCACCCCAGGAATGTCTCCCCATTGACCATCACCTTCCGCTCCCACTGGGGGTCCGAGGAGCCTGGGCCCAGGAGACTCCACACAGACATATAGGTTGGGGTCAGGAGTGGGAGCCTGTCCACCTCCCCACCCATCTGGCTGACGGAGTCTATGGCCTTGGGACCCAGCAAGGGAGCTAGACACCGGGGCTTTTCCGCAGGGTCCCCCTGGTTCAAATCTCCAGCCTGCTCAAAGGCAGTGAGGTGGGCATCCACATCCCCCCCTCCTTAACCAGGGGCAGCAATTTAGTCTCGAGGTTCCCTGCGGAACTGGCCCCCCGGGGGTCTATCCCCACTCACCCCGGGGAGGTCCCCTAGGCCTCTCCGCCCCACCATCGCCAGTTCATGCTGCTGCTGCTTCTGCAGCTCTTTCTCGGGCTCTCGCTGTCTCTCACAGTCCTCTGGCTCTCTCGGACTCAGCTCCAATCCCGTTCGTCTCCGATCCCCGGATGGGGAACCCGATCGTGAAGACCCCCGTCTGGTCGGGGACAGGAGTCTTGGGGATGCCTGGCTACTACTCCAGGTGCCCCCAGATCCTGCTATAGCCCCATTTGGGTCAGGAATCTGTTCCTTAGAGCGGTCATCCTGGTCCAGCTGCACGATTAACTCTGCTTTGGTGAACTTTCCAATGCTCAACCCTCTCTTTCTGCACAGGGTTACAATGTCCTTCTTAAGGAGACGGTGACAGGCCGTCACTCCGCTCTTGCCAAGTTGTTGTGGACTCACAGGCCTGTGTGCTCTCAGCTCCCCACGGTTTCCAGGGAGAACCCCTAGTGTGCCAGCCCTTCTCGAGGTCACCTCCTCTTGCCAGGGTCGAGCGGCAGACTCCTCAGCCCCTTGGACCGCTCGCTGCAATCCCCAGAGGGACCCCATTACTGCAACAGTCCTTCTTGCTGGTCACACACTCCCAGGGGTTAAGCGTAGCTCCTTCGCCCCCTGAAACTGCCCTTCTCTCAGCCTTCAGCACGCCTGGTCCTCGTTAGCCCCACTTCATTTTACTGCTCCCCAGTCACTTACTGCCAGATGCTCAGTCTACGGGGTGCAGTAGATCCCACCGCTGCCACCAGTTGTCACAGTCCCCAGGTGTTGCTCTGGAACTGCTCCCTACAAAGCCAGTCAGGACTCTGGGGGAGCCTCTTCTCTGGAAGCAGCCTGTCTCTAGGGCAAGAAGCTCACATGGCTTCCACCTTCCTGGGTCTGCCCTCGGAGCATTCAGCCTCCTCTGCCCCTCCGTGTGCTTCCCCCAGCGAGTCCGCCAAGGCGGGGTCCTGAGGAAGCCAGAGGGTCCTGCCCCCCAACTCCGCAGTCAGACAGGACTCTCAGCCAGTAAAACAGAAGGTTTATTAGACGACAGGAACATGGTCTAAAACAGAGCTTGTAGGTACAGGAAACAGGACCCCTCAGTCAGGTCCATCTTGGGGGCCAGGGAGCCCCCTCCCTGGGCCTCCCTCCATTTCCCCAGCCAGCTCCAAACTGAAACTCTCCCGCCCCTCCTCTGGCCTTTGTCTCTTTCCCGGGCCAGGAGGCCACCTGGTCTCTTTGTTCTCCAACCCCTTCAGTTGGCACCTTGCAGAGGAGGGGCCCAGGCCATCAGTAGCCAGGGTGTCGGCCATTCTCTGTGCAGACACCATCGCACTGGCCCTCTAGGGCTCTGCAACAAACACACACCCTGATCCCACCACCTAGATACTTAAGAACGGCATGGAGGAAACTGAGGCACCCCCACACTATTCAGAGAAAACATTAAGAACATTCCCACTTCATCACACTGGGGGGCAGAGCGGGGCGAGGGGTGCAGCCCCCAGAACAACTCACCAAGGCAGGGCAGGGGCTTAAGAACCCCAAGATTATCAGGCCCCCCTTGTGGCAGTGAGGCCCCACAATCCAGCTCGTTGGAGGAAAGTCACTGGGCCCTGCAGCGCAGCTGGGGTGCCCCCGCAGCCCCCACGGCTCTGCAGACCGGGCACAGAGAGGCAGGGGCCAGGGAGGAGACAACACATTTATTTCACAGGCAAATATCTTCACATGGCACCACGGTACATCCACACTGGGCAGGGCCCATGGTGCCAGAATGGGCAGCTCCCAGGCCCTGCCTGCCCTTGGTCGCCCACGGGCTGTGTCCCCTCCTCCCCCTGAGCCCAGGGGATCGCCCCACCCCCTCCCCTGGGTCCTGCCCCACAGGAAGCAGGCTAACCACTCCTTCCTCCCAGCAGATCAGGGATGCTTGCCGTAGTCAGCACCAGGGCTGGTCCTGGTCTCTGCTCCGTCTAGTCCAGCCTGCGAGGCACCGCTGCCCACCTGCCTCCATGCCAGGGGTCCGAGAGGGGCTCCTGCCAGCCTCGGATAGAGGCAAAATCCCATGGGGTCAGCTGTGCACCATCCCCAGTCCCTGGCAGGTCTCAGAGCAACGTGCCAGGGCACGTGCCATCCCTGAGCCCAGCTGGCACACCCCGGCAGGGGACCCTGCCAGGGCCCCACACAGCTGGCAGGAGCTGCCCTTCACCAGCAGACTGGGGTTCATAAAGACTACAGGTCCTTCCTCCCCCCCAGACTGCTCTCTGCCACTGGGCTCAGCCAGCCGGTTCTCGCACTGACACTGGGTTGGGAGGGACAATGGGGGAGAGGGAAGGTGCTGCCCTGGTAAAGGGACTGGTTCCCCCAGGACCCTGGCCAGCAGGGACTGAATGCTGGGCCCTGCTAGCAGCTGGCGGGCTGCCTGCGGGAAGGAGACTCAAAGGGAAGGACGTGGGGGGGAGGGTCCCCTCCGCAAACCCATCACTGCCTCTGGCCCCCACTGGCCCCGTGAGCTGAGAGGACAAGGAGCGAGGGAGCGAGCCATGGAGCAGAGCTCCCCTCCCACCTCACAGGTGGGGCCAGTGCCCATTGGTGGTGGGCAGCTTGCCCTGAGCTGCCCACACGGTGCCTGCTGGTGGAATTGTCTCCAGGGCCGCCAGCCGGCCCCTCTCAGAGCAATCTGAAAATTAAGCCCAGGGCAGAGGGAACTGGGGGCGGCCCTGAGCCCCAGGGCAATGCCAGCGGCTGAGCAGATTCACCGGAGGCCCGAGGGGAACTGATGGGGTGGTGTGGGGAGATCTGGCTCGCCGGCGCCCAGCACTCCACAGGCCCAGCTCCAGGGGCTCCCGCGCACACCAGTGCTGGGGCTCCGTGGCTGGGCTCATCAGCTCAGACCCAGGTGCGCCTCGCTGCGGGGCTGGGCCCCTCCGTCCAGTCAGCTCCTGGAGCCCCTCTTGCTTGGGCCCCCTCTGGCGTAGGGGCAGAGTCAGATCACCTTGGGATGAGGGGCTGGGGCCAGCGCCCCAGGGCCTCAAGCCGGCTGTGGCTCCCCATCCATTTTGGCTGCAGTCAGGAGAAGAGGAACGCTGGGGGTGGGGGGCAGAAAGGGGCTGTCATTCTGTGGGGCGCCGTCCTGGCAGGCAGGGCACCAGGATTAGAGGGCACGGGGCTTTGCAGGCGGAGACTCTGGCATGGGCCTCCGTGGAGCCGGGCGATGGAGAGGCAGCTCCCCAGCTTCGCCCCGGCAGGCGGCTCAGAACACGTAGGAGCTGGGGTCGCTGCGGACGCTCAGGGCCCGCTCCGCCTGGGAGATGGTGTCGTCCGCCCTCTCGCTCAGCTCCCGGCACTCCCGCAGCACGTCGTTGAACTGCTTGTAGGCCTCCTCCATGATGGAGCTGCGCCGAGCCGGCCTCCGCTCCCAGTAGCCCTCCTCCACCCAGGGCAGCGCCATGCCCGGCGGCTCCGGGCTGCCCGCCCCGCCGCTGCCACCCCGCTCCAGGGAGCTGTCCAGGTCCCGGCAGAGCTGGTAGAGCTCGCTGCCGCGCCCGGAGACCCTCTCGCCGTCGAGGGCCTTGAGGCCGGGGAGCAGGCCCCCCAGGGCGCTGCGGTAGGCCCCGGTGGCGCAGACAGGGTTGCTGAGGCGGGCCCGGGGGTCGTGCAGACGCAGGCTCTCCAGCCGGCGCAGCCCCGCCAGGCCCTGCAGCTGCGGCAGGCTGCTCAGCAGGTTGCCGGCCAGGTTGAGGCTCTGCAGGCTCTCGCAGGCGCCGAGCGGCTCCAGGCTGCAGACGCGGTTGGCCGAGAGGTTGAGGACGGCCAGGGACTTGAGGGCAGCCAGGGGGCCCAGGTGGGAGATGGCGTTGCCGGAGAGGTCCAGCCACTCCAGGCTGGCGCACTCGCCCAGGCAGCCCAGATCCGAGATGCCCAGGCCCCGCAGCTGGAGCAGCAGGATGGACTCCAGGGCGAACTCGCCCGTCCTGGCCTTCAGCAGCTGGGCGGTGACCCTGACGTTCTCGCCCTCGTCCCCCTTCTCCGCCCAGGGCTCCATTGCAGCCGGCCCACTGCACTACGGCTCAGCCCAGGCCTGCAGCGCTTGGCATTCGGGGCCCGGGCAGCCCACGGCGCGGAGAACCTCTGCACACTGCGAGCCGGGCCAGGCCTGGGAAAGCGCTTTGCCCCTGCCTGGAGCCTCTGCCCGTGTGGCCACGCCGGGAACGCACCACCCCCTGGAAGGGAAGAGGAGACGGGATCAGGACCCTGCCCATGCCCAGCCGCCTCCTTTCCGCCAGCAGCAGCCTCAGCCAGCAGGGCCGGAGCCCCCCTTAGCCCTGCCCCTGCACACAGCTGGGCACACCGGGCGGCTCTGTGGCCTGCTGGCCCCTGGTGCTCGCAACCACTGTCTGTGGCAGGTGCAGCTCGGTTCCTGGGCTGGGGAGGCGGGGCAGGGAGGGGGCCCGAATCTCCTGCAGGCTGCTCCGGGCGGGATGCTGCCAGACCCGCAGTCAGAGGTTTGCCCCTGACCCCGAGGGCAGCAGGGACCGAGAGGTAGGTTCACACTACGAGCATCAGCTGCTCACAGCTGGGTGAAGAAGGAATTCGCCCCCTGCGGCCCCATCCACCTGGCCACTTCCGTCCAGGGGCATCACCCACTGCCTATCTCAGACCTGACACCTTGTCCGTCCTTCCCTGTGGTACTAACCCCCCCACACACGCACACACCCCGCGGGTCAGGGGTCTCCCTGGCTTCTTCTGTGCCCAGGCCATGGCCAGAGCTCCGGCTGCTTCGAGTGCCAGGCGCTGGGGGGAGGCAGGCTCTAGGAGGCCACGGCTGCAAGGGTTGGCCCGCGAACAGGATGGGGGGCGCGGGGAGCAAGGGAGGTGGGGGAGGGGCGTTTCCATCCCAACAAACCAAAAGAGGGCTGTGGAAACAGGGTGTTTCAACACTAATTCTTGGCACCGTTGCAGGAAGCCCCAGAGCCCCAGGCCGTCTGCAGCCTGACACCTCCCGTGGGCCAGGGAGAGCGCGGGGGCTTCCGCCCCCAGCCAGTGCCCCCTGCAGAGCTGGCGGGAGCCCTGGGAATGCAGGTGCAAACTGACGTGTGCAGAGCCAGACACGCCTGTGCACACGGATGGACACGCGTGCATCCCCCCCCGCCGGTGTGCAGGCGGCACATCCGTGCAGAGCCACACAGCTACATGAATGAGTAGGTGGCGCTCACAGGGATGAACGCACGGACGGACACACGGATGAACACAATCGCACGGACACGCACACACAGATGAACGCACAGACAGACACACGGATGATCACAGTCACACGCACAGACACGGACACACACGGACAGACACAGATGCACACATGGGCGGCCGCACAGACACACACGCATGGACACGGGCCCATCCCCCCCGCTGCATTCACAGGACCCACCCCCCGGGAGTGCCCGGTGCCCCCCGCCCGCAGCCCCTCACCCAGCGAAGCCGCCTGCTTGCTTCCAGCCACTCCCTTCGTGGGGCGCCCCCCCCAGCGTTGCCATGGCAGCAGGGGCCGCAGCTCCCCGGCCGGGAACATTTAAAGGGCCAGCGAGCGGCATGCGCTGCACAGCGGGGAAGGGGGGGGGAGCTCCGTGTGTCCCTCAGCCCGCGCCCCTGGGACCCCACTGGGCCACACGCCCGCCTGCGGCCGCGCACCCCATCCCACAGCTGCAGCCAGCTCCAGAGCCGGGAGGGGGGGTCGGGGGGGTGGTGTTGGCCTGTCAGCTCCCCCCCACACTCCCCCCTATTTAGCCCTGCTCCCAGTTTTTAGTAAAGTCACGGACAGGCCACGGGCTCCCTGAATTTCTGTGTATTGCCCATGACCCTGTCCCTGAGTTTTACTAAAATCAATCGTGACAAAATCTTAGCCTTAGGAATGGGGCCTCAGCAATCTGCCAGGGGTCTGTGCGCGCAGAACCAGACCAGACACACAGCTTGGGATCTCATTCCCCTGGTCCCACCACACAGGGTTGTTCAGAGACAACTGCTTGGAGATCAGGGTAGCTCCCTCCGTAGGCAAATCAATACCCCTGACAGACACAGGCACGTTTCCTTCACTGTCACATTTCTCCACCCAGCTAACAGGTAAGGTCCAGGGACACTCATCTTCCACTCTCCTCGCTTTCCCACCCTGCTGACTACACAAAGCCATCAGCTCACAAGGCTGCCTAGGCTCATCCAGACCTTCCCTACCCAGCACCTTGCCACTCCCAACAGATAACCTGCCCTGCCTGGGTCTCCCCCTCCTCAGCTGGGGTCTCAGCTCCCACTGTGCTCAGCACTGCCCTTTCTGTCCCCGTGGGGGCAGGCAGCGAGCTCCCTGCTTTCCTCACTGCATCAGAGCCAGCGTGAGCCCCCTCTCCGGTGTGCAAGGGGGGCAGGGAGCCCCAGGGGTCTGGTCACAGGCAGGCAGGTAGCCTGAGCCTAGCCGCTCCTCCCCCCTGCCAGCCAGGTCATCTGCATTTTCACTGACCATTTCCCTCTCCGCCGACTGGTTCCCTGGATTCAAATTCAAACCCTTGGCAGTTACCGGAGCAAGGCCTGGTGTGACGAAGTGGGACTGTTCTTAATGTTTCCTCTGAATAGTGTGGGGGTGCCTCCGTTTCCCCTGTGCAGTTCTTAAGTGTCTAGGGGGTGGGGTAAGGGTGTATGATCGTTGCAGAGCCCTAGAGGGCAGGTGTGTGCAGGGGTCTGGACACAGAGAATGGCCGACACCCTGTTTCCTGGCTACTGATGGCCTGGGCCCTTCCCCCTGCAAGGTGAGAGCTGAAGGGTTGGAGAACAAAGGAATCCGGTGACCTCCCGGCCCGGGAAAGGGACAAAGCCCAGAGGAGGGGGGGCTGGAGGGAGTTTCAGTTTGGGGCTGGCTGGGACATGGAGTGAAGCGCAGACGGGGTTGTCTGGCTCACTGCCCCCCAAAATGGACCCGGCTGAGGGGTCCTGTTCTCTGCACCTACAACCTCTGTTTTAGACCATGTTCCTGTCGTCTAATAAACCTTCTGTTTTACTGGCTGGCTGAGAGTCACGTCTGACTGCGGAGTTGGGGGGCAGGACCCTCTGGCTTCCCCAGGAGCCCCGCATGAGTGGACTCACTGTGGGAAGTGCACGAAGGGGCAGAGGATGCTGAAGGCTCTGAGGTCAGACCCAGGAAGGTGGAAGCCGGGTGAGCTGTGTGTCCTGAAGACAGGCTGCTCACAGAAAGGCGACTGCCCCAGAGTCCTGCCTGGCTTTGTAGGGAGCAGTTCCAGAGTATCGCCCAGGGACTCCGTGACACCTGGATCCTGTCCCAAAAGACACAGTCCCCCCACAACAGGGTCTCGCAGCTGGTATCCTTGAGAACCCCAACGACCAGCCAGCCCCACCCCTTCTGGGTCTGCACAGGGTTCTGGGCCATAGGCAGGGCGAGGGGCTTCATCCCTGGGACCCTCACCCAGCTCACAGAGCCCTTCAGCATCTGAGGCTGCACCACCCAGGGCCTGACAACAGTTCTCTCTGTCCCAGGATCTCACCACCCCAGGAATGTCTCCCCATTGACCATCACCTTCTGCTCCCACTGGAGGTCCGAGAGGCCTGACCCCAGGAAACTCCACACAGACATTTAGGTTGGGACCAGGAGTGGGAGCCTGTCCACCTCCCCACCCATCTGGCTGACAAAATCTATGGCCTTGGGACCCAGCAAGGGAGCTAGACACCGGGGCTCTTCTGCAGGGTCCCCCTGGTTCAAATCTCCAGCCTGCTCAAAGGCAGTGAGGTGGCATCCACATCCCCCCACTCCTTAACCAGGGGCAGCAATCTAGTCTCGAGGTTCCCTGCGGAACTGGCACCCCGAGGTCTATCCCCACTCACCCCGGGGAGGTCCCCTAGGCCTCTCCGCTCCCCCACCGCCAGTTCATGCTGCTGCTGCTTCTGCAGCTCTTTCTCGGGCTCTCGCTGTCTCTCCCAGTCCTCTTGCTCTCTCGGACTCAGCTCCAATCCCGTCCATCTCCGATCCCCGGATGGGGAACCCGATCGTCAAGACCCCCCGTCTGGTCAGGGACAGGAGTCTTGGGGATGCCTGGCTACCACTCCAGCTGCTCCCAGATCCTGCTATCGCCCCATTTGGGGTCAGGAATCTGTTCCTTAGAGCGGTCATCCTGGTCCAGCTGCACGATTAACTGTGCTTTGTTGAACTTTCCAATGCTCAACCCTCTCTTTCTGCACAGGGTTACAATGTCCTTCTTAAGGAGATGGTGATAGGCCATCACTCCGCTCTTCCCAAGTTGCTGTAGACTCACAGGCCTGTGTGCTCTCAGCTCCCCACGGTTTCCAGGGAGAACCCCTAGGGTGCCAGCCCTTCTCGAGGTCACCACCTCTTTGCCAGGGTCGAGCGGCAGACTCCTCCGCCCCTGGGACCGCTCGCTGCAATCCCCCGGGGGACCCTGTTACTGCAAAAGTCCTTCTCTCTGGTCACACACTCCCAGGGGTTAACCACCCCCTGAAACCGTCTCTCTCTGAATCTTCAGCACGCCTGGTCCCCGTCAATCCCCCTTTGTTTTACTGCTCCCCAGTCACTTACTGCAGGAAGCTCCGTCCACGGGATGCAGTTGATCCCACCTCTGCCACCAGTTGTCACGGAGTCCCCGGGCGATGCTCTGGAACTGCTCCCCATGAAGCCAGGCAGGACTCTGGGGAAGTCTCCTCTCTGTGAGCAGGCTGTCTTCAGGACACACAGCTCACCCGGCTTCCACCTTCCTGGGTCTGACCTCGGAGCCTTCAGCCTCCTCTGCCCCTCCGTGCGCTTCCCACAGCCAGTTCGCCCAGGCAGGGTCTTGGGGAAGCCAGTGGGTCCTGCACCCCAACTCCGCAGTCAGACGGGACTCTCAGCCAGCCAGTAAAACAGAAGGTTTATTAGACGACAGGAACATGGTCTAACACAGAGCTTGCAGGTGCAGAGAACAGGACCCCTCAGCTGGGTCCATTTTGGGGGGCAGTGAGCCAGACAACCCCGTCTGCCCTTCACTCCATGTCCCCAGCCAGCCCCACACTGAAACTGTCTCCAGCCCGTCCTCCTCTCGGCTTTGTCCCTTTCCCGGGCCAGGAGGCCACCTGATTCCTTTGTTCTCCAACCCTTTAACTCTCACCTTTCAGGGGGGAAGGGCCCAGGCCATCAGTTGCCAGGAAACAGGGTGTCGGCCATTCTCTGTGTCCGGACCCCTGCACACACCTGCCCTCTAGGGCTCTGCAACGATCATACACCCTTACCCCACCCCCTAGACACTTAAGAACTGCATAGGGGAAACTGAGGCACCCCCACACTATTCAGAGGAAACATTAAGAATAGTCCCGCTTCGTCACACCAGTCACTGTCCTCTTTATAGCAATTGAGACCAAACGGCCCATGGTTAGGAGCCACAGCGAGGAGCCACACCAAAAGCAGGAGGGCCCATAGGGTAGCTGTACCCTCCCCCTTCAGCCATCTCTGCCCCATAAGGGCCCAGTGAGTGCCCAGCGCCATGCACCCGGCTTGGCGTACCCCAGAGACGGGCAGGTGCCCCGCTGCCTGTACCTCGGAGACAGTCTCTAAGCCGGCCGGGTCCCCTCCTCCCCGCTGCTGCTGCCCGCGCTGTCGTTCTCCGAGCAGATGAGGGGCGGTGGGCGGTAGTCGGGGAAGTTCCCCAGGTTGGCTCTCAGAAAGACGAGGTGCTCCGCACTCTCCTCCTGCGGGGGGCGCCTCTCGGAGAAGGGGCTGTCTGGGGCAGTGAAGATGCGCTCCGAGAAAGCCCCCGAGGGCGGGCAGGACAGGTAGAGCATGGCCAGCTTGGCCAAGGCCGGCCAGAGCCAGTGCCGCTTCTCCCAGTACCCCAGCGGGTCCTCCCGGGCCCCGATGGTCTGGTTGTCGCACAGGTACCTCTCCACCATCACACAGGCCAAGTGGCTCTCGGTGGGGAGGGAGGCCCCACGGCCCTCCGAGGCCAGCAGCCCCACGCTCTCCAGGTGCTCAGTCAGGGTCTTCTCCTTCTGGATCAGTGGAGGTACCGCAGAGCCCATCCCACTCAGCCCCCTGTCCTGATGGGGCTCCCCTGGCCCCGGCTCTGCCTCCAGGGGCTGCAGGGCCGTGTCCACGCAGAAGGCCTTGCCCGGCTGGGCGTTCCAGGGGGAGGAAGGGCAGCCGCTGGGTGAAGCCAGGAGCTCCTTGACCTTCCGGACCAGCAGCTGCTTCCAGTGGTCGAGGTCGGAGCCCAGCGGCAGGATGGCATCCATCCTGCCCTTGAAGCGGGGGTCGAGCAGCGTGGCCAGCACGTACTCCTGGCGGTGGAACATCTCGCTGAGCCGGGGCTCGCTGGAGAGCTGCAGGGCCAGGCTCTCGGCCAGCCGCACGGCGGAGCCGGCCCCCTCCCCGGCCTGGCTCTCGAAGCGCAGGCGGATCTGCTGCAGGAAGATGTGCAGGTAGCGCACCTGCGGCAGCACCTGGCTCAGGGAGGCCTCGGCCGCACTCGCCTCCCGCACGGCCATCTCGAAGGGCTGCAGCAGCTCCACCAGGCGGCGCATCAGCGTCCACTGGGGGGCGCTCAGGGCCGGGCCAGCCTCGCCCACCCGGCACTTGCCCACGTACTCCTGCACAGCCGGCTGCAGCGCCAGCAGCCGCTCCAGCATGTAGTAGGTGGAGGCCCAGCTCGCCGTGGCCTCCTGCTTCAGCCGGCGCGGGGCCAAGCCGTGCTGCCGCTGCAGCTCCGCCAGCCCCCTCCTGGCCTCCGGGGAGCGGGCGAAGTGAGCGCAGATGGCGCGGGCCGCCCCCAGCGTGCCCTCGATGCTGCGGTGGAGCCGCAGGAAGCCCAGCACCAGCTGGCTCAGGCAGTGAGCGAAGCAGGGGATGTGGGTGTGGCCACCGTCCTTCGCGGCCTGCTCCACGCCAGGGCTGCCGCCCGAGACCAGGAAGCCGGGGCTCAGGGAGTTCTGGGCCAGCCACAGCTGGAGCTGCTCAGCCAACACCTGCTGCATGCCACCCAGCGCCTGCTCCTCCTGCAGAGCCCGCACGCACAGCACCGCCTGCCTGCGCCGGCTGCAGGGCTGGGGCTGGCCTGACTCCGAGCGGGGTGCCAGCCAGTGCGCTGCCAGCGCCAGGTACGCCCCTGCCGGCCCCTGGGCCCACATGTGGGCACTGAGGTGCACCCGGCTGACACTGGCCTGCTGCAGCTCCAGGGCCAGGCGCAGGCCGACAGCCTGGCGCAGCTGGGGCACTGCCTTGCGGGAGAAGAAGGCCGGCGAGGGGACGTGGTAGCGCGGGTCAGCCTGCGCCATGAACTGGTGGAAGGGCTTGGCTGAGACGAAGGAGCAGGGCAGGGCCATGCCGCAGAGCAGCTCGGCAATGCTGCGGTTCCAGGCCTGCGCTTGCGGGTGGTTGGAGGTGTATTTGCCTGGCACATCCTCGCACCGCTCAGCCAGGCCGGCTTGGTTCTTGCTTGGGAGCAACGGGGCAGCTGAGGTGGGCAGGGCTTCGCCCGCCTTGCCTTCGGGAGGCGCCTCACTCTGCCAGCTGTCACGCAAGGGAACTGGAGCCCCGCCAGGGCTGATGCAGGGCAATCTCAGGGGGTCCGATGCTATGGGCGAGGTGAGAGACAGGTCCTCCACGGGCTCCTCGTCCTCCGCCGGCCCCAGGCTCAGCCTCTCGGACCGGGTGCTGCCGGGAGGAGTGGCAGGGGCGCCAGCAGCCCTCCCCCGCCCCCACTCCAGCGGGTGCTTGCCCTCCAGGTGGCGCATGAGGGCCGAGGTGCCGAAGTGGCTGCCCAGTTTGCCACGGCTAACGCTGGCCTGGCACAGGGTGCAGACAGCCCGGCACACATTGCTGCAGTCGATGTAAAAGAACTGCCAGACGGCCGAGGTGGACTTGCGGCGCTTCGTGCCTGGTGGCACCAGCGGGTGGTTGGGGCAGCTGAGCTGCCCGGACTTGGGGAGCCCCTGGCCCACTAGCATCTCCAGGTTGGGTGTGGCCAGGGCCGGCTTGCAGTGCCCTGCTTGGACGCTGCCCTTCCTGCCCATCCCCCTGCCCTGGGGCAGCAGCTTGCTACTCTCACGGCTTTCCTCCTCGCTGGACTCTGGGGAGGAATCAGTGACTGTGGTGCCTGCCCTTCCCTGCCCCTCCTCCTCCTCCTCTTCCTCACTGGAGTCGCTGATCACGTAGCGGAAGTGGGGGGCACCCTGGGGCACTTGGGGGGGCGCACTGCTGAGGGCTTGGGTGCGGGAACACAAAGCATGGCTGGTGCCAAACACAGTGTCCTGCAAGGGAAACCCCTTTGCCATCTGCTCTTCCTCCTCCTCCTCATTCTCCTCCTCCTCCTGGGCCCTGCCCCCTGCTCTCTTCCTCTGCCCCCACTCCAGCGGGTGCTTGCCCTCCAGATGGCGCTTGAGGGCAGTGGTGTTGCAGTGGCCCCTCAACTTGCCGCGCCCAATGCTAGCCTGGCACAGGGTGCAGACGGCCCGGCAGGGGTCGCTGGCATCCGGGGAGAAGAACTGCCACACCTCGGAGGTGGTCTTGCGGCGCCGGGTGCGGATGGGGAGACCGAAGGCCGGAGGTGTGGTGCGCTTCGCTGCCCATCCCTCCAGGAGAGCCTTGTCTACATCCAGCATGGAGGAAGGGGGTTGCCAGCTGGCCGTGACTCGAGGCTGGCTGCCCGCACCTTGGGGGGCCAGCTCTGCCTTCCTCTTCTCATGGCTCCCTACCCCACAGGCTGCCACGAATCCCAGCTTGCCGCCCTCATGACCCTCCTCCTCCTCGTCACTAAACTCCAGCTTGATCTCGATCTCGGGGACGTGCTCGTGGTCGGAACCCAGAGGCAGATGGCGGAGATGGGCATCGGCAGTGCCAGCTATGGCGAAGGGGAAAGCGCCCACGGCACGCTCTGCTACGGCCCGCGGTAAAGTGGCACACACGTCAGGGCTCAGCATGGCCGAGCTGCCAACTGTCCTCCGCTTCCGCAGCTTGCTTTTCTTTACCGGCAACATGCCTAGCGAAAAGGAGCAGGTTCGGTGATGGAAACACCCAGGGTCAACTGGGCAGCTGGCGAGGCAAGTGGTGTCACCCTGGCTCTTACCCGCCACGCCCGGCCAGGCCCTCTCCTCCCCCTCAACAGGAGACGTACTCGTTGACAGTGGCTGAGCCAGGTGCTGCAGGCCCAAGGTAGGGCGATGCCTCCCAAGCCGGGGAGAGGCAGAGTCCCGTCCGCGCGCGCAGAGCTCAAAGCTGCACTGGTGGCTCGGGTAGGCTGGCAGAGCGGCCTCGGGACTACCAAGAATGCATCAGAGGCTGGGTTCTAGGGGCAGGAGGCCATCAGCTGCAGCTGCTCGTTGATTTCCAGGTAGGTAGCCAGTCTGCTCACAAAGGACGCCGTGAATTCAGTTCATTCCTAAGACCTCAATGGCTCCTCAGCCTCTCCACCTGGCTGCCCCCATCCTGCTGTCTGTCCAGCGGTGTCTGTCCACAGGAAACTACAGCTCGTGCTGTTACCCACTTGTTCTGGGTGAGGCAGTGTGGGGGTCCCTGCCTGGGGTCTCTGCAGCAGGGGCTCTGGGTGTCCAGGCCAGGCCCATGCATCCGGAGCTGGGAGCCCGGCTTCTCAGGACACGCCCAGGGACACAATGCTGGGGAAGATGGAGACTCCACCAGTTCTGGACCTACAACAGCAGAAAGGAAGCTCAGAACCCTACAAAGCAGCCCAAGGAGAGAAGCTGCCCGTCGCTGCCAAGTCAGGCTGAAGCACATAATAACAGCCACACTGGGTCAGACCAAGGGTCCATTTAGCCCAGTATCCTGTCTTCCAACAGTGGCCAATGCCAGGTACTTAAGAGGAAATGATCCATCCCCTGTTGCTCATTCCCAGCTTCTGGCAAATAGAGGTTAGGGACACCATCCCTGCCCATCCTGGCTAATAGCCATTGATGGACCTATCCTCCATGAACTTATCTGATTTTTTTTTTTTAACCCTGTTATAGTCTTGGCCTTCACAACATCCTCTGGCAAGGAGTTCCACAGGTTGACCGTGAGTCATGTGAAAAAATACTTCCTTTTGTTTGTTTTAAACCTGCTGCCTATTAATTTCATTTGGTGACCCCTAGTTCTTGTGTTATGAGGAGTAAATAGCACTTCCTTATTTACTTTCTCCACACCAGTCATGATTTCATAGACCTCTATCATATCCTTAGTCGTCTCTTTTCCAAGCTGAAAAATCCCAGTCTTATTAATCGCTCCTCATATGGAAGCCATTTCATACCCCTAATCATTTTTGTTGCCCTTTTCTGAACCTTTTCCAATTCCAATATATCTTTTTTGAGATGAGGCGACCACATCTGCATGCAGTATTCAAGATGTGGGTCTGCCATGGATTTATAGAGAGGCAATATGATATTTTCTGTCTTATTATCTCTCCCTTTCTTAATGATTCCCAGCATTCTGTTTGCATTTTTAACTGTCGCTGCACATTGAGTGGATGTTTTCCGAGAACTATCCACAGTGACTCCAAGATTTCTCTCTTGAGTGGTAACAGCTAATTTAGACCCCATCATTTTATATGTAGAGTTGGGATTATGTTTTCCAATGTGCATTACTTTGCATTTATCAGCACTGAATTTCATCTGCCATTTTGTTGCCCAGTCACCCAGTTTTGAAAGATCCTTTTGTAGCTCTTCACAGTCTGCCTGGGACTTAACTATCTTGAGTAGTTTTGTATCATCTGCAAATTTTGCCACCTCACTGTTTACCCCTTTTTCCAGATTATTTATGAATATGTTAAATAGGACTGGAGCTAGTACAGATCCCTGGGGAACACCACTATTTACCTCTCTCCATTCTGAAAACTGACAATTTATTCCTACCCTTTGTTTCCTATCTTTTAACCAGTTGCCAATCCATGAGGACCTTCCCTTTTATCCCATGACAGCTTATTTTGCTTAAGAGCCTTTGGTGAGGGACCTTGTCAAAGGCTTTCTGAACATCTAAATACACTATATCCACTGGATCCCCTTGTCCACCTGCTTGTTGACCGCTTCAGAGAATTCTAGTAGATCGGTGAGGCATGATTTCCCTTTACAAAAACCACTTTGACTCTCCCCAACAAATTCTGTTCATCTGTATCTCTGACAATATTGTTCAAACTAGTTTGCCCGGTACTGTAATTGCCGGGATCACCCCTGGAGCCCTTTTTAAAAATTGGCATTATATTAACTACCCTCCAGTCATTTGGTACAGAAGCAGATTTAAATGATAGGTTACCAGCCCAGCTCCTGCAAACACACCAGGGTAACCAGCCTGATTTTAAAGAATTACAACAGTGGCAGAGCTAAGTGGCGCCCGGCTCCACGGGGACAGATGCTGGGTGCTCTCGGACTTGTCAGCTGGGACGGGTCTCTTCTCCCCAGGTTCTCCCGCTCACGGTCTCTCCTCCCCACTCAGCACTTCTGTGGTTTATTCTCCCAGTCTCTCCCCATCACCCCATGAAAATCGACACCTCCCCTGAATCCACGCTTGTCCCCATCCACTGGGTTGCTGTGTTTCTCACACACACACTCTCACACTGCCCTGCCTTGCGCTGCCTCTCTAACCCCTCCAGCACCTCCCCTGAACCCGCTCCCTCGCACACCCGCTGGTACTCTCTTCCCTGCAAAACATCCACTCCCCCACCCCAAAGCCATGTGGTGCCCTCCTCTGTCCATGCCCCTCCCCAAACATGCACAGCCCTTCTGCTCCCAAATGCTGTTCCCCGCTCGCCTCCCAAGCTGAGCTGGGGAGTCCACAGGGACATGGGTCTGACCTGGGGGGTGCAGCAGTGAGCAGCACAGAGAAGGGCTCTAGCTTCTCTGCCCCGGTTGCTTTTTTGTCTAGTGTAGCAGTCCTCAAACTGGGTCACAACCAACAGGGCTGGCTTAGACCACTGCTCAGGGCCGAAGCCTGAGCGATTCAAGCCTGGGCAGCGGGGTTCAGGTTACAGGCCCCCTGGCTGGGACTGAAGCCCTTGGGCTTCAGCTTTGAGCCCTTCCCCGCCCAGGGCAGTGGGGTTCGGGCTTTGGCTCCCGCACTGGGGCAGTGGGAATCAGGCAGACTCAGGCTTCTTTCCACCCTCCTGGGGTTGTGAAGTAATTTTTCTTGTCAGAAGGGGGTCGCGGGGCAATGAAGTTTGAGAACCCCTGGTTTAGTGGATCTGCCAGGCAGGAGCCTCGGGGCTGGAGAGGAGAGAGGGGGAGCAGCCCACCAACCTTAAAGCTGTCTATGGGTTATTTGTGCAGAGGCCTGGCCTGCCGCCCCCATGATTCACTGAAATGCCCTGGGGAGCAACCCAGCAGCCTTTCTACTCCCCCAGCTCTGCTCAACAGCCTAAGACAGACAGAACAGGTGCGGTCCCGCAGGAGCAAGGCAGCTGGGCCTCACGCTGGTTGCAACGGGAGCTCAGCAGCTTGCAGGATCAGGACCATTGTAATTAGCTGAGCTGGGACGCCGGGATTAACCTCCGCAGGCTTAGAAAAGAGCCTCCCGAGGAGACAAGCCTGGGCAGCTGAAAGACAGAGCCTCCAGCAGCCCAGCGCCCCACCCTCCCCAGAGCCCCCCGCCCCCTGCCGAGCCCCCGCCCCGCTCCCCAGAGCCCCGTGCCCCCTGCCGAGCCCCCGCCCCGCTCCCCAGAGCCCTGTGCCCCCTGCCGAGACCCCCAGAGCCCCGTGCCCCCTGCCGAGACCCCGCCCCGCTCCCCAGAGCCCCGTGGCCCCTGCCGAGCCCCCGCCCCGCTCCCCATGGCCCCGTGCCCCCTGCCGAGCCCCCGCCCCGCTCCCCATGGCCCCGTGCCCCCTGCCGAGCCCCCGCCCCGCTCCCCAGAGCCCCCCGCCCCCTGCCGAGCCCCCGCCCCGCTCCCCAGAGCCCCCCGCCCCCTGCCGAGCCCCCGCCCCGCTCCCCAGAGCCCTGTACCCCCTGCCGAGCCCCCCAGAGCCCCGTGCCCCCTGCCGAGCCCCCGTCCCGCTCCCCAGAGCCCCGTGCCCCCTGCCGAGCCCCCGCCCCGCTCCCCATGGCCCCGTGCCCCCTGCCGAGCCCCCGCCCCGCTCCCCAGAGCCCCGTGCCCCCTGCCGAGCCCCCGCCCCGCTCCCCAGAGCCCTGTGCCCCCTGCCGAGACCCCCAGAGCCCCGTGCCCCCTGCCGAGCCCCCGCCCCGCTCCCCAGCGCCCCGTGCCCCCTGCCGAGCCCCCGCCCCGCTCCCCATGGCCCCGTGCCCCCTGCCGAGCCCCCGCGCCCCCTGCCGAGCCCCCGCCCCGCTCCCCATGGCCCCGTGCCCCCTGCCGAGCCCCCGCCCCGCTCCCCATGGCCCCGTGCCCCCTGCCGAGCCCCCGCCCCGCTCCCCAGAGCCCCGTGCCCCCTGCCGAGCCCCCGCCCCGCTCCCCATGGCCCCGTGCCCCCTGCCGAGACCCCCAGAGCCCTGTGCCCTCTGCCGAGACCCCGCCCTGCTCCCCACGGCCCCACGCCCCCTGCAGAGCCCCCGCCCCACTCCCCAGAGCCCCGCGCCCCCTGCCGAGCCCCCGCCCCGCTCCCCATGGCCCAGCGCCCCGCCATGGGGGGCAACAGCACAGCACCTACAGAGGGGAGTGCACCCCCTGCCGAGCCCCCGCTCCGCTCCCCACGGCCCCGCGCCCCCTGCCGAGCCCCCACCCCGCTCCCCAGAGCCCCGTGCCCCTGCCGAGCCCCCGCCCCGCTCCCCAGAGCCCCGTGCCCCCTGCCGAGCCCCCGCCCCGCTCCCCATGGCCCCGCGCCCCCTGCCGAGCCCCCACCCCGCTCCCTACGGCCCCGCGCCCCCTGCCGAGCCCCCACCCCGCTCCCTGCAGCCCCCACCCCCTGCTGAGCCCCCGCCCCGCTCCCCAGAGCCCCGCGCCCCCTGCCGAGCCCCCGCCCCGCTCCCCACGGCCCCGCGCCCCCTGCCGAGCCCCCGCCCCGCTCCCCATGGCCCAGCGCCCCACCATGGGGGGCAACAGCACAGCACCTACAGAGGGGAGTGCACCCCCTGCCGAGCCTCCGCTCCGCTCCCCACGGCCCCGCGCCCCCTGCCGAGCCCCCGCCCCGCTCCCCAGAGCCCTGTGCCCCCTGCCGAGCCCCCGCCCCGCTCCCCAGAGCCCCGTGCCCCCTGCCGAGCCCCCGCCCCGCTCCCCATGGCCCCGCGCCCCCTGCCGAGCCCCCACCCCACTCCCTACGGCCCCGCGCCCCTGCCGAGCCCCCACCCCGCTCCCTGCGGCCCCCACCCCCTGCTGAGCCCCCGCCCCGCTCCCCAGAGCCCCGCGCCCCCTGCCGAGCCCCCGCCCCGCTCCCCATGGCCCCGCGCCCCCTGCCGAGCCCCCGCCCCGCTCCCTGCAGCCCCCACCCCCTGCCGAGCCCCCGCCCCGCTCCCCACGGCCCCGCGCCCCCTGCCGAGCCCCCACCCCGCTCCCTGCAGCCCCCACCCCCTGCCGAGCCCCCGCCCCGCTCCCCAGAGCCCTGTGCCCCCTGCCGAGACCCCCAGAGCCCCGCGCCCCCTGCCGAGCCCCTGCCCCGCTCCCCAGAGCCCCGTGCCCCCTGCCGAGCCCCCGCCCCGCTCCCCAGAGCCCCGTGCCCCCTGCCGAGCCCCCGCCCCGCTCCCCAGAGCCCCGCGCCCCTGCCGAGCCCCCGCCCCGCTCCCCAGAGCCCCGTGCCCCCTGCCGAGCCCCCGCCCCGCTCCCCATGGCCCCGGGCCCCCAGCCGAGCCCCCCGCCCCGCTCCCCAGGGCCCCGTGCCCCCTGCCGAGCCCCCGCCCCGCTCCCCAGAGCCCCCCGCCCCCTGCCGAGCCCCCGCCCCGCTCCCCAGAGCCCCCCGCCCCCTGCCGAGCCCCCGCCCCGCTCCCCAGAGCCCTGTACCCCCTGCCGAGCCCCCCAGAGCCCCGTGCCCCCTGCCGAGCCCCCGTCCCGCTCCCCAGAGCCCCGTGCCCCCTGCCGAGCCCCCGCCCCGCTCCCCAGAGCCCCGCGCCCCTGCCGAGCCCCCGCCCCGCTCCCCAGAGCCCCGTGCCCCCTGCCGAGCCCCCGCCCCGCTCCCCATGGCCCCGTGCCCCCTGCCG
The DNA here is from genome assembly GCF_015237465.2 of Chelonia mydas. Taxonomy (NCBI): domain Eukaryota; kingdom Metazoa; phylum Chordata; order Testudines; family Cheloniidae; genus Chelonia; species Chelonia mydas. Next base: position 260,580,239 of record NC_057850.1, read on the forward strand.
AGCCCCCGCCCCGCTCCCCATGGCCCCGTGCCCCCTGCCGAGACCCCCAGAGCCCCGCGCCCCTGCCGAGCCCCCGCCCCGCTCCCCAGAGCCCCGTGCCCCCTGCCGAGCCCCCGCCCCGCTCCCCATGGCCCCGCGCCCCCTGCCGAGCCCCCGCCCCGCTCCCCATGGCCCCGCGCCCCCTGCCGAGCCCCCGCCCCGCTCCCCAGAGCCCCGCGCCCCCTGCCGAGCCCCCGCCCCGCTCCCCATGGCCCCGCGCCCCCTGCCGAGCCCCCGCCCCGCTCCCCACGGCCCCCACCCCCTGCCCTGGGTCATTGCGGCCAAGGCGCCCCCTGCAGCCCCCGCCCCATTCCCAGCCTTTGTTCTGGCCTCAGCCCCCGCCCCTTTGGGCGCCGGCTGCCGGGGGGACCCCGGGGTCCCCCCCAGCACAGAGCCGCCCCCTCCCCTTACCCGGCAGCAGCGACCCGCCGGCTGGCCCCCCCGCAGCCAGGGCCTGCGGACCCCGCCCTCGCCCTGCCAGTAGTAAAGATGGCCGCCGTCTCCCATTGTTTGCAAGGGGCTCGACGTCCATGGCCCTCTCCCAAAATGGCCGCCCCGTTCGCCTCTTCGGGTTTTGGGGGGTGGCGGAAGGCACCGCAGAGGCGATGGAGAGCTCCCTTCCCCGGGGTGGGGCCTGCCTGAGGGGAGCGCGGCCCGACCCCCCCCAAACTGCCTCTCCACCCCCCCCGAGGGGAGCGCGGACCGACCCCCCCCAAACTGCCTCTCCACCCCCCCCGAGGGGAGCGCGGCCCGACCCCCCCCAAACTGCCTCTCCACCCCCCCCGAGGGGAGCGCGGACCGACCCCCCCCATCTGCCTCTCCACCCCCCCCCCCGAGGGGAGCGCGGACCGACCCCCCCCAAACTGCCTCTCCACCCCCCCCGAGGGGAGCGCGGACCGACCCCCCCCATCTGCCTCTCCACCCCCCCCCGAGGGGAGCGCGGACCGACCCCCCCCAAACTGCCTCTCCACCCCCCCCTGAGGGGAGCGCGGACCGACCCCCCAACTGCCTCTCCACCCCCCCCCGAGGGGAGCGCGGACCGACCCCCCCCAAACCTGCCTCTCCACCCCCCCCCGAGGGGAGCGCGGGCCGACCCCCCCCAAACTGCCTCTCCACCCCCCCCGAGGGGAGCGCGGACCGACCCCCCAACTGCCTCTCCAGCCCCCCCCGAGTGGAGCGCGGACCGACCCCCCCCAAACTGCCTCTCCACCCCCCCCGAGGGGAGCGCGGACCGACCCCCCCCCAAACTGCCTCTCCACCCCCCCCCGAGGGGAGCGCGGCCCGACCCCCCCCCAAACTGCCTCTCCACCCCCCCCGAGAGGAGCGCGGCCCGACCCCCCCCAAACTGCCTCTCCACCCCCCCCCGAGGGGAGCGCGGACCGACCCCCCCCAAACTGCCTCTCCACCCCCCCCCGAGGGGAGCGCGGGCCGACCCCCCCCAAACTGCCTCTCCACCCCCCCCCGAGGGGAGCGCGGGCCGCCCCCCCCCCAAACGGCCTCTCCACCCCCCCCCGAGGGGAGCGCGGACCGACCCCCCCCAAACTGCCTCTCCACCCCCCCCCGAGGGGAGCGCGGACCGACCCCCCCCCATCTGCCTCTCCACCCCCCCCCGAGGGGAGCGCGGACCGACCCCCCCCAAACTGCCTCTCCACCCCCCCCGAGGGGAGCGCGGACCGACCCCCCAACTGCCTCTCCACCCCCCCCCGAGGGGAGCGCGGACCGACCCCCCCCAAACTGCCTCTCCACCCCCCCCCGAGGGGAGCGCGGGCCGACCCCCCCCAAACTGCCTCTCCACCCCCCCCGAGGGGAGCGCGGACCGACCCCCCAACTGCCTCTCCAGCCCCCCCCGAGTGGAGCGCGGACCGACCCCCCCCAAACTGCCTCTCCACCCCCCCCGAGGGGAGCGCGGACCGACCCCCCCCAAACTGCCTCTCCACCCCCCCCCGAGGGGTGCGCGGGCCGCCCCCCCCCCAAACTGCCTCTCCACCCCCCCCCCGAGGGGAGCGCGGACCGACCCCCCCCAAACTGCCTCTCCACCCCCCCCCGAGGGGAGCGCGGACCGACCCCCCCCATCTGCCTCTCAACTCCCGCCTGAGGGGAGCGCGGACCGACCCCCCCCAAACTGCCTCTCCACCCCCCCCCCGAGGGGAGCGCGGACCGACCCCCCCCCAAACTGCCTCTCCACCCCCCCCCAAGGGGAGCGCGGACCGACCCCCCCCAAACTGCCTCTCCACCCCCCCCGAGGGGAGCGCAGACCGACCCCCCGACTGCCTCTCCAGCCCCCCCCGAGGGGAGCGCAGACCGACCCCCCAACTGCTTCTCCAGTCCCCCCCGAGGGGAGCGCGGACCAACCCCCCAACTGCCTCTCCAGCCCCCCCCGAGGGGAGCACGGACCGACCCCCCAACTGCTTCTCCAGTCCCCCCCCGAGGGGAGCGCGGACCGACCCCCCGACTGCCTCTCCAGCCCCCCCCGAGGGGAGCGCGGACCAACCCCCCGACTGCCTCTCCAGCCCCCCCCCGAGGGGAGCGCGGACCGACCCCCCCAAACTGCCTCTCCAGCCCCCCCCCGAGGGGAGCGCGGACCGACCCCCCGACTGCCTCTCCAGCCCCCCCCGAGGGGAGCGCGGACCGACCCCCCCCCATCTGCCTCTCCAGCCCCCCCCGAGGGGAGCACGGACCGACCCCTCAACTGCCTCTCCACCCCCCCCGAGGGGAGCGCGGACCGACCCCCCCCAAACTGCCTCTTCACCCCCCCCTGAGGGGAGCGCGGACCAACCCCCCAACTGCCTCTCCAGTCCCCCCCGAGGGGAGCGCGGACCGACCCCCCAACTGCCTCTCCAGTCCCCCCCGAGGGGAGCGCGGACCGACCCCCCAACTGCTTCTCCAGTCCCCCCCCAAGGGGAGCGCGGACCGACCCCCCAACTGCCTTTCCAGCCCCCCCCCGAGGGGAGCACGGACCGACCCCCCAACTGCTTCTCCAGTCCCCCCCCGAGGGGAGCGCGGACCGACCCCCCAACTGCCTCTCCAGCCCCCCCCGAGGGGAGCGCGGACCGACCCCCCGACTGCTCTCCAGCCCCCCCCGAGGGGAGCGCGGACCGACCCCCCGACTGCCTCTCCAGCCCCCCCCGAGGGGAGCGCGGACCGACCCCCCGACTGCCTCTCCAGCCCCGCCCGAGGGGAGCGCGGACCGACCCCCCCAAACTGCCTCTCCAGCCCCCCCCCGAGGGGAGCGCGGACCGACCCCCCGACTGCCTCTCCAGCCCCCCCCGAGGGGAGCGCGGACCAACCCCCCCATCTGCCTCTCCAGCCCCCCCCGAGGGGAGCACGGACCGACCCCCCAACTGCCTCTCCACCCCCCCCCGAGGGGAGCGCGGACCGACCCCCCCAAACTGCCTCTCCAGTCCCCCCCGAGGGGAGCGCGGACCAACCCCCCAACTGCCTCTCCAGTCCCCCCCGAGGGGAGCGCGGACCGACCCCCCAACTGCCTCTCCAGTCCCCCCCGAGGGGAGCGCGGACCGACCCCCCAACTGCCTCTCCAGCCCCCCCCCGAGGGGAGCGCGGACCGACCCCCCGACTGCCTCTCCAGCCCCCCCCGAGGGGAGCGCGGACCGACCCCCCGACTGCCTCTCCAGCCCCCCCCGAGGGGAGCGCGGACCGACCCCCCGACTGCCTCTCCAGCCCCCCCCGAGGGGAGCGCGGACCGACCCCCCGACTGCCTCTCCAGTCCCCCCCGAGGGGAGCGTGGACCGACCCCCCCCATCTGCCTCTCGACTCCCGCCTGAGGGGAGCGTGGGCTCACCCCTGGCAGTTGTGGGGTCAGGGTCCCGGGTAGGTGCTCGATGGGCCCTGTTGCCATGAGCTTGTGGGTCTGGCAGTGATGCAGGGCCAGGCTGTCTGCCCAGTGCCTGCCCCAAACGGCCATAACTCCAGGTGAGGCTGGGTCAGGAGGGGATCCCCCTCCTGCGCTGGGTCTGAGAGCTGCCAGAGTCAGGGGCAGCTCTCAGACCCAGCCCACCCCACCCCTCTCTCCTGGATTAGCGAGACCCCCGAATCCAGGACCCCTTCACCTGCTGCCGGTCGTGCCTCTACCACCCCACCCCAGACACACACCCCCCCCGGCCTGGCCACCCTCTGTCCCCACTGCCCCCCAGGGCAGGAGAATGGAGGCAGACTGGCTGCCCCATCACTGCTCCAGCCCAGGGGTACAGACAACACAGGTGTATGTCTCCCCTTCCAGAGGGCTGAGGGCAAGGTTCAGGGAAGGCCAAGCTGGCTGCACCGCTCTGGCCCCTGGTTGCTTGACTGGGTCTAACGTACCCTTGGGGCCATCTCGAGTGGTTTCTGCCCTGTGTGCCAGCCCTGCAGCGCAGTCTCAGGCCTCGGGGAGCCCGCACTAGCCATGCCCGCCAGGCTGGGACAGGCCAGTCCGTGCTGGGGGAAGATAAGGGGCTTAGTGCCATGTTTTATTTATTTCTGTTCTTGGTCTGAACCAAGCCACCTGCTCCATCCCACAGAGCCTCTGCTCTGCTGTCACAATGCCTGTTTTCCTTAAAGCCCCAGCTCCTTGAGTCACGTGGATCTCTGATGATTTCAGCCTTCATTCTTAAAGAACAAGTAAGTTTCTACCCTTCCTGGCTGTGAAGAAAGCTTCAAAGTGTGACCCCCGTGCACCCTAAGGGCTCAACAAGCAAAAGGCAAATCAAAAGAATGCCAAATCTATTATTTTTTATGGAATCTCCTGCTTGTAAAGCCAATCTCGTGAGTTTTGGTGAGCCTGACTCATGATTTTTGACCGTTTGGGGTTGGCAATACTGCCATTAGTTAGAGCTCTCACCCAGGATCAATTTCCCCCTCCATCGGAGGAGGAGAAAGGCTTTGAACAGGGCCGTCCCAAGCATGCCCTAACCACTGAGCTATGGCCTGATGTGGGGCTCCGACAGTCTCTCCTGTGATGCTTTTCCGCTGTGGATAAATAATGACCCAGCGACTAGAGCGGGGGGCTGGACCCTGGGTCTAACTCAGCCCAGGGGTGTGCCCTGAGCACTGGACTACATACAGAGTCACTCTCTCTCCGACCCAGTGACAATTAAGCATTTATCCATAGTGGAACAGTCACTGGGCTAGAGCGAGAGAATGAATTAATGACTAGTCCAATCAGCCCCCCTTACCAAGTGCTCCAGCTCGGTCTGTATAACTGACGTGTGCCCATCATGACTGACCACTCTGCCAATGTTTGTGGCATCACCTGCAAATGTTACCAGCAAAGGTTTTCTCTTTTCTTCTAGAAGCTTGAGAAAGGTATTGAATAGCATTGGGACAAACCAGATCCCAGGAGAAACACCCCCAAGGACGATGATTCTCGTTTGCTATTACATTCCTGATCTCTCAGGTAGCCAACTTTTAATCCATTTAATACGGGTAACATGGATTTTGTATAGTGCTAGCTTTTTTAACAAAATGTCATGTGGGATTCAGACAAAAGCCATGCAGAGGTCATAGCTACATTATGTCATCAGTTATCTTTGTCAACCAAACTTGTAATCTCATCAAAAAGTGATGTAAAATGTGTGTGACAAGACCTGTGTTCCATAAAACCACGTTGATTGCCCTTAGTCACGCTGCCATCCTTTCAGTCTTTGCTGACTGCATCCCAGAGCAGCCTTGCCAGGACTTTGCCCAGCATCGTAGTCAGGCTAATTGGTCTAGAGTCACTCAGCTCATCCAGTTTGGCGTCATTTAAATTTTTTAAATATTTGCACAACAATAGCATTTTTCCCAGTCCTCTGGAACTTCCTGGGTAGTCCATAGTTGTCAAAAATCAACGTCAGTGGTTCAGAGAGCTCCTCAACCCATTTTTTTCATATGCTTGGGTGTGAGTTATCCGGTCCCACCAATTAAAAAATTAACTTTAGCTGTTGCTGTTTAACAACCTGCAGGATTCCTGTTGGAATAGAAGGAAGTTGTCCTTATCACTATGAGGTATGAATATGTCATCACGCTTCATTCCCTTCCAACCCTGATATTCTATGATTCCAAATACAGAACAGAAATATTGATTCAATACTTCTGCCTTTTCTGCATCAGGATTGTCTATTTTAGCATCCTGACCTAGTACTGGACTTATACCATTGTTAGGATTTAATTTGTTCCTGGTATACTTAATGAATTCCTTCTTTTTGTCCTTAACTGCACTGGCCATAGATTTTTTTCACTGCTATGCTGAGCTTCCCTTATCAATTATCTGCATTTTCTTAACAATTGGTTTGTATTCATTGCTATCAAATTCCCCATTTTTCCATTTGTTATATTTTTATTTTTAATTGCTAATTTGACTTTCCCTCTTAACCAGGATGTTACTCTTTTTTAACTGAAGAAGCCTTCATACATGATTGCAGAATTCTGGGGAGCATTTAGCATCTAATAAAGCATTCCTAAGAAGCTCCCAATTATCACTCAGCCCTCTTCACACCCCATATGCCCATTGTCTTGAAGCCTGCAGTGTCATAGAATCATAGAATATCAGGGTTGGAAGGGACCTCAGGAGGTCATCTAGTCCCACCCCCTGCTCAGAGCAGGACCAATCCCCAACTAAATCATCCCAGCCAGGGCTTTGTCAAGTGAGAGACGGAGCCCTTCCCCCCAAACTCCAGCCAAACCCAGCCCCAGTCCCAGAGGCAAACAGTGGGCAGGGAGAATGTGCCAGGAGCTTTGAAATCACTGCCCTGGGCCCAGTCTGCAGGTGCTGGGGGGTGGGGAGGGTCCCTGGGAACAGCCAAGGGCTCCAGTGGCAGGTGCCGGGTTCTGAGGGAGGGGAGGAGAGAAGGGGGCCAAGTGCCGGATGGGGCGGGGGGGGTTGCCTCTTTGTAATATCTCTCTCCAGTAAAATGCCCCCATAGAGCATTGTGCCCCCATCACAACACCAGCCCCCCTGAGGCTCAGAGGGAAATGAACCTGCTCAGAGCAGCCTGTAGCTCACAGGGGGAAAAGATTTACCCAACTGGATCTAAGTTTCTAAAGTCATAATAAAAGTTGGCTCTAGTCGGAATAAAACCAAAATCCTGCACACCCTTCCCAGGGCTGGTCAGGCAGGGTGTCGGAGTTTGTTTTTATTCTGTTTCTGTACCAGGTCTCCCCATCCCCACACCTCTGCACCCCTCACCCCAGGCCTAGAGGTGGCAGCTCCAGCATGGCTGTGTCTCACCTCCCTTCCCTGAGACTGCTGGGTGCAGAGAAGAGGGTGGAGCAGAACCCCACATAAATAGTTACTTACATTTCCCTTTTAGTGGTATTGTTCTGATAAGAAAACAACAAAACCACCAGAGGGAATGCCCGAGGAAGTGAGCAGGGGATGGGCGATGAGAGGCATTCGGGTGGAGAGTGCTCATCTAACCAATATGCCCAGTCGCTGGCAGTCAGCAATGGAGCATGCTGCTGCAGCGTGGCTGGAGCTGTTAGCGGCTTCCTGTAGCTCGACCCACTCGGAAGGCTTGTATTAACATAACTGGTGGGTTCCCTTCGCCTTCACACTCCCGTCTCCTCTGCAGTTTATCCTGACACTTCGCGGATAATGGGAGGAAATAGGAAGCTTCCTCTTTGTCTGCCACAGGAGAGGGGCTGGGTTCAGGACTCTGTGGGAGAGGCTCACATAAGTCTGGCCTCCCAGCCAGCAGGAGAGAGGGCTAAGGTCTGGCTCTCCATGCACGCTGTGTCCATTAGCAGAGCCCAGGGCCGGGAGCTAGGGGATGGGTGAGAGGAAGGAACCCTCACTAGGGGTATGTCTACACTACGAAATTAGGTCGAATTTATAGAAGTCGGTTTTTTAGAAATCGATTTTATATATTCGAGTGTGTGTGTCCCCCAGAAAATGCTCTAAGTGCATTAACTCAGCGGAGTGCTTGCACAGTACCGAGGCTAGAGTCGACTTCCGGAGCGTTGCACTGTGGGTAGCTATCCCACAGTTCCCGCAGTTTCCGCTGCCCATTGGAATTCTGGGTTGAGATCCCAATGCCTGATGGGGCTAAAACATTGTCGCGGGTGGTTCTGGGTACATATCGTCAGGCCCCCGTTCCCTCCCTCCCTCCCTCCGTGAAAGTAAGGGCAGACAATCGTTTCGTGCCTTTTTTCCTGAGTTACCTGTGCAGACGCCATACCACGGCAAGCATGGAGCCCGCTCAGCTCACTGTCACCGTATGTCTCCTGGGTGCTGGCAGACGTGGTACTGCATTGCTACAGAGCAGCAGCAACCCATTGCCTTGTGGCAGCAGACAGTGCAATAGGACTGGTAGCCGTCATCGTCGTGTCCGAGGTGCTCCTGGTCGCCTGTGTGAGGTCGATCAGGAGCGCCTGGGCAGACATGGGCGCAGGGACTAAATTTGGAGTGACTTGACCAGGTCATTCTCTTTAGTCCTGCAGTCAGTCCTATTGAACCATTTTATGATGAGCAGGCAGGCGATACGGATTGCTAGCAGTCCTCTTGCATCATCTTCTGCTGGGCAGGCAAGAGATGAGGATGGCTAGCAGTCCTATTGTACCATCTTCTGCCGAGCAGCCATGAGATGTGGATGGCATGCAGTCCTCCTGCACCGTCTGCTGCCAGCCAAAGATGTAAAAGATAGATGGAGTGGATCAAAACAAGAAATAGACCAGATTTGTTTTGTACTCATTTGCAAACCCCCCCACCATCATCTAGGGGACTCATTCCTCTAGGTCACACTGCAGTCACTCACAGAGAAGGTGCAGCGAGGTAAATCTAGCCATGTATCAATCAGAGGCCAGGCTAACCTCCTTGTTCCAATAAGAACAATAACTTAGGTGCACCATTTCTTATTGGAACCCTCCGTGAAGTCCTGCCTGAAATACTCCTTGATGTAAAGCCACCCCCTTTGTTGATTTTAGCTCCCTGTAAGCCAACCCTGTAAGCCATGTCGTCAGTCGCCCCTCCCTGCGTCAGAGCAATGGCAAACAATCGTGCATCTGAGTTGAGAGTGCTGTCCAGAACAGTCACAATGGAGCACTCTGGGATAGCTCCCGGAGGCCAATACCGTCGAATTGTGTCTACAGTACCCCAAATTCGACCCGGCAAGGCCGATTTAAGCGCTAATCCACTTGTCAGGGGTGGAGTAAGGAAATCGATTTTAAGAGCCCTTTAAGTCGAAATAAAGGGCTTCATTGTGTGGACAGGTGCAGGTTTACATCGATTTAAAGCTGCTAAATTCGACCTAAAGTCCTAGTGTAGACCAGGGCTAGGTGTGTAGGCCACTCATTCGCAGGTGGGCGCTTGACTTGTTTCCTGGTTAGTTGTGTAGTTTGGCTAGTGAGTACTGACCTATGCAAGGTCACCTACCCCCTAACAGCATCTGCTGGGGCCCCCAACATGGGGCACAGGGGTCTCTCTTGCCCTACCCAAAGGAGGTGTCGGGACAGAAACAGCAACAGAGAGTGATGTGGGGGAGGGATAGCTCAGTGGTTTGAGCATTGGCCTGCTAAACCCAGGGTTGTGAGTTCAATCCTTGAGGGGGCCATTTGGGATCTAGGGCAAAAATTGGGGATTGGTCCTGCTTTGAGCAGGGGGTTGGATTAGATGACCTCCTGAGGTCCCTTCCAACCCTGATCTTTTATGATTTTATGATGCAGTGGAAGAGTGGAGGGACAAAGAAGAGGAGACAGGGAAGGACAGCGGGGCTGGTCCAGAACCCGTCCCCCTCCCCCACCAATACACCCACTGAGCTGAGAGAGCTTTACCGCGCCCTTGCCCACGGCTGATCTTTAGGGACTCTGCAGCCCCAGAGTGGCCAGGGCACAGGCAAAGGCCCAGCTCCAAACTTTGGGCAGGCCTGGTCACTGGGCTGCAGTGCCTTACTCCTGTGTCCACGGCAATGGGTACTTCAGCCTGGCGCCAGCCCCAGCCTGGCAGCCACTGGCACCAGGCAATGCCCCACCCCAGAATTGCCCCTCGATTTTGCTCAGCTTTGTGGTGGGTGGGTGGCTCCCCATGCTGTGGAGTTTTCTTGAGGGAGACTCTGAGCTTTGCTCCCAATTCCTGGCTACCCATCCACTCAGTCCTGCATCTGTCTGGTTCCCAGCCGTGCCCCCAGGGCTGCCTTTGCTCACCTCTTGCCCTCAGCTCTGCGCCCCTGCTGAGGTGTTTGCAATGACTGCTGCCCCTGCAGGCTTCAGGGAGTGACCAGGCGGAGCAAGCCACAGGGTCTGTGTCCCTGGCTTCCCCCTCAAGGGTCTCCCTGGGGGGCTTGGCCAGCTCTGTGGGCAGAAAGCAGCTCTCCCCTCACAGCCCAGGCTGGGCAAGGTCCCCTCCCCTGTGAGAAATGCAGCCAGATAGTTTCCCTCCCCTATCTCCAGGACTTGGATGGCGGATTGTACCACCCGCCCCGCCACTCTCCTAACTATGGAGCTCAGCCGCCTCCCCCCTCAGCTCGTGGATGGAGGGCATCGGCTGTGCCCACCCCACACAAGGGCTGAAGGGGTAAATTAGACCAATTAACCTGTAGACCACACCTGGAGGAGAGCCAGGGGATGCTAAGGCCTAACTTACTGATGAAGCCCAGCTGAGGGAGGAGCTGGGCTGGGTTTATAAAGCCAGGAAGCTGGCAGCAGAAGGGGGCTGCAGTCACTCCCAGGGAGAAGCACTTACAGTGACTCCCTCTGAGGAAGTTAGAGCTGGTTCACCCAGAGAAGAGGGGGACCAGAAGCTGTAGGAAAGAACAGCAAGGGCTGCGGGACAGCAGACCGGTTACGAGGTGCAGAGCCCCGGGAGTAGTGAGTGGCCCTGGTTTCCCTACCGGTTGCTGGGGAAGTGGCACCATCAGGACAGTGTCGGAGAGGACTGCCTGGGACTGGCTGTGTGGAAGGACTTTGGGTAACCCCCAGAAGGGGAACTACGTAGTGACCTGGCCAGAGGGCCGAGTCCGGAAGAGGTGGCTGCAGTTCCTGGAGCGAGGAGCTGCAGGGTGAAGATACCGCCCGTGGAGGGTGCAGCGCCTGGCAGAGCTAATCCCCAGGATGGGCAGGAGAAGGCACCACCAGCAGTGAGTGCACCCTGGCAACACAGAGACGCTCCCCTGCTGCCCACCAGGCCTGGCACCAAGCCCCCCTGATCCAGGAGCTAGGGGTAACAAACCAAATCCACGAGCGTGACGAGCCATTTCTGCTGCGTGCCCCAGACAGCGATCAGGGCCCCACTGGACAGTCCCTGCCCAACTGAGCTCATGAGCCATCTCCACGCCTGCTCCTGCTCCCCAGCCCCACTGTCTCTGCGTTGCCTGTTAAGACAGCTGGCACCCGGGACAGGGATGTCAGTACCACAGGTTCAGGGAGCCGGGGGGTCAACCTGCTGCCCACAGCAGGCCTATCTCTGCCCTGCCTAGGAGATCCTGGGTCAGGGATGGGGAAGAGGGAGCAGCCTGCACAGCTCAGGGAGGCTCTGCTCCACCCTCCCTCTGCACCCAGTCATTTCAAGCTGGGGAGGGAGGGAGGAACAGGCCCCTGTTGAGCTGCCCCCTCCTAGGCGGAGGGGAGGGCCTCCTGGGCTGCAGGAGGAGCAGAGGTGGAGAATTGCTGGGGGCTGCAGAGCCAGAGCCGACATCTGGAGTCGAGGGGGCAGGAGAGGCACAGAATCAGCTGATGCAGGGACAGAGTGGTGCAGAATGAATGGAAGTAGAGCCGGGGACACAGGCAGGTGGGGACAAAATTAACTCCTTGGCAATTGTGCTTTGCAGGGAGAAGCCAGCAGCCCTCCTGCCATGGCTGTAATTGGTGTGATTTCACCCAAACGGGACATTAACTCTTTTTTTGCTCCAACGCTACTGGCAGGTACGGCGGGAACTTCTGAGCAGGTCCCTCTCGGTCCCAGCTTCCCCACTCTGTGACCATCTCGCCATGGACCCAAGCAGATCTCGCCAATTGTTCTCAGCGCCAAGCCTCTGCTTCCCACCCTGGAGGGCTCCTCAGAGACTCCCCAAGACGGGTGTGAAGAAGGAAACGCCCGGCTCACAGCACTAGCCAGGCAAAGGGCTTGAGTTTCGTCTTTAATTACAGAGGGACATTAACATTCAAATGCCCCTTCGCTTGGGAGTCCCCTGCTGTGCCCCCTCCCAGGTGGAGAACAGAGACACCCCACCCCCACCCCTTCTCGCTCACCCAAGTTCTCGCTGGACCGGTGCTGGGTGCCCTGGGCAGCGACTGGGGAACTGAGCAGGCTGAGAAGCCCGCTTCCAACCCATCTCCAGCACTGTTTATGGCACCATTTGGCTCAGGGGAATGGTATTATCCCCCTTTCTAGTTTAGGAATGATTCACAGATGAGTCCTAACCCCATCTCCTGCCTGGTCAGCTCTCCAGGCAGTGTTAAGGGCTTGTCTCGCAGCTGCTGTTTGATGGACAGGCTGAGGGCAGCTGCACCCAGTGGTGTCCCTGCCCATGCCCATAAGGGCTGGGCTGTCTGAACCGCACCCTGGGCTCTCATGGCACGTCTGGGTCAGAAGCAGGTCTCGCTGCAGGACACTCAGGCAGATTCTCTCCTGTGGCTTTGTGTGGCTTCCCAGTTCTCTCTCTCCTGTCCCGTCCGTACACCGGAGTGCGGGATTGAGGGCGACTGGCAGAGCTGTGTGGGTGGGGAGCCCCGAGCGGGCATGGCAGGGCCAGGCTGAAGGGAGGATCTAGAGAAGGACTGCAATGGCTGGCTGTCGGGAATGAGGGGCACCAGCAGAGCTGGTGGGGGAGGGAGCCCTGTGCTGGATTAGCAGGGGGCTGCAGGTCGGGTCTGAAGGGTGACCTGGAAGGACTGGAATACGGGGGAGGGGGGGGAAGTTGCAGAGCAGTGTATGTGGGGGAGCCCGGGGCTGGGATAGCACAGCAGGGAGGGGGGTTACAGGCTGGCACTGAGGGCACAGCATCTGCCCGCACTTTGTCCAGCTCACAACAGAGCAACTGGTCCCTCGGCGTGGTGAGCCCTGCGAGTCACTAGTCCCCCACCGCTAGAGGCAGGCTGCCTGCTGGCTCAGGGGGTCGTGCACAGCCCAGGCGCTGCCCCTGTCCCTCTGCAGGGGGGCAGCGTGGGTACGCTCATGCCTCAGGAGATGCGTCTTCCTGCTGAAGCTCTTGCCACACTGGGTGCAGATGTAAGGCCGGTGGCCCGTGTGCACGGCCTGGTGCCGGACCAGATTGGTCTTGGAGCTGAAACGCTTGCCACACTGGGTGCAGCCGTGGGGGCGGGTGCCGGTGTGCACGGCCTGGTGCCTCACCAGGTGGGACTTGCGGCTGAAGCCGCGGCCGCACTGCTCGCAGATGTAGGGCCGCTTGCCGGAGTGGGCCTTGGTGTGGGCGATGAGGTTGGGCCGGGAGCTGAAGCTGCGGTCGCACTGGGGGCAGGCGAAGGGGCGCTCCCCGGTGTGGACGCGGCGGTGCCGCACCAGGTGCTGGTTGTGGGTGAAGCTGCGGCTGCAGTCGGGGCAGGCGAAGGGGCGCTCCCCGGTGTGCGTGCGCTGGTGCGTAGTCAGGTTGGGCTTGTGGCTGAAGCTCTTCTCGCAGTAGGCGCAGGCATAGGGCTTGAGGCCCATGTGGCTGCGCAGGTGGGCAGTCAGGTGGCGCTTGTCGCTGAAGCCGCGCCCGCACTCGGCGCAGGAGAAGGGCCGCCCCTCCCGGTGCAGCCGCTGGTGTGACGTCAGGTTCTTCTTCCAGCTGAAGCTTTTGCCGCACTCGGAGCAGGTGAAGGGTTTCTGCTCCGGCGAGGTCCCCGGGGATGGCGTTGCTACCCCTGGCAGCCTGCAGGGGGCACTTGTCTCCAGCTCGGCCAGTTCCCCCGGCACCGGCACCGGATCCGGCTCCGGCTCCGGCTCCAGCTCCGTGTGCACGTGCTGGTGCCGCACCAGATGCTGCTTGTGGGTGAAGCTGCGGGCGCACTGAGCGCACTGGTAGGGGCGCTCCCCGGTGTGGATGCGCTGGTGCCGGATCAGGTGCGTCTTCTTGCGGAAGCTCCGGCCGCACTCGGCACAGGGGAAGGGCCGCTCCCCGGTGTGCGTCTTCTGGTGCGATCCCAGGTGGATCTTCTGGCTGAAGCAGCGGCCGCACTGGGCACACTGGTAGGGGCGCTCACCCGTGTGGATGCGCTGGTGCCGTGTCAGGTGGGCCTTCTTGCTGAAGCCCTTGCCGCACTGGGCGCAGGGGAAGGGCCGCTCCCCTGAGTGGGTGCGCTGGTGGGCCACCAGGTTGGGCTTCTGGCTGAAGCTGCGGCCGCACTCCCCGCAGGCATAGGGGCTCTCCCCAGTGTGCACCCGCTGGTGGAGCCGCAGCGTCAGCTTGTCCTTGAACCGCCGCTCGCACTCGGTGCAACCGTACGGCTTCTCGGTCAGCAGCTGCCACTGCTGCAGGGCCAAGCCCGGGAGGTCGCCGTAGCTGCCGTAGTCCTCCAGGCTCGGCCTCTCCAGCTTGCACGCGCCCAGGTAGCCGTGGCCCCCGTCAGGGTGCAGCAAGCCGCTGCCCTGTAGCTGCCCCGACAGCAGCGCCTCCGCGCTGAGACTCGCGGGCCACTCCTCGTAGTCCTCCTCCACCTTCACTGTCCGGATGAGCCAGTCATCTGCCCGGGGTGGAGGGGAGAGAGAGATGGGGAATCAGACAGCCTGGCACGTCGGGTAACCCACTGAAGCCACAGACCCCCTGCCATCGGCCAGCCAGGTTCCTGGCTTCTTCAGGGACAGAACCACGCCCAGCAATTCCAGTACCTTCCCCTGCTGAGCTACCGGTGCAGCTCCCGCGGCCCAGCGAGTCCTGGGAACCGGGGCCAGGGATGTGACCGGGGCCCACAACACGCACGCCTGAGTGGTCCCCTCGCTGGCCAAGGGCTGACTGGGCTGGGGAGACTAAGCGCCCCTCACCACAGGGCTGGGGCACATTGGCAGCGGATGGTGCCAGGGAGTTTGCTTGGCTGCTCAGGCTGCCCCTGCTTGGCAGATACAGCGGGAGAGGGGGGGTCTCACCTGAGCAGCTGCTCTCAGGGCCTTTTTGTCCTTCCAGACCCCTCTGCTCCCCACCACCACGCTGCTGCTGCTGCTCTCGATCACCTTGCGGGACGATCTCGGGCTTGGGAACTACGGATCCTGTCAGAGGGGGAGAGAGAATGAAGCCCAGAATCCTGCACGCTTCAGGAAGTGTCACAAGCAGCCCCGGAGTGGCTGGCTGCACCTCCCTCCATCTCCTAGGGTTTTATAAAGTCGCCCATCACCCGTGGCATCAGGGCACCGGAAGGGCAGCAAATCCTGGCTCTGGCAGACCAAGAGGAGAGGGGAGTTCCACTGCCCCGCCCTGCGAATGCCATCAGAGGCTCCCTCCTGCGTTCAGCACAGGGCTACCAGTCGCTGGCAGCAGCACTCGGAGAGAGGCAGCCCCATAAGCAACCGCGACCCGAACCAGGAAGGGTTTTGTGGGGCCACAGCAATTGCTCAAAGGGCCTGCAGCCAGGGACAGGCAGCCAGCACCAGTGCCACGAGCTCACGGCTCTATGCGGGGGCTGCTACAGTCTCCAGCTCAGCCCCCGGGAGACACCTGCCAGGCGCGAGAAGGGCTCCTGCTTCCCACAGGAAGGAACGCAAACCTCGGGCCGAGCACCAGCGATGACAAGTCGTCTTGGCAACAGCTGCGGCTGGGGTTCAGCAGGACCTCCAGGCTGGCTGAGCAACAACCGTGCCCGGATCCTCCTGCCGCTGACACGGCACAAGCAGTGGTCAGCCCACGTCCTCACTCTGCTTCCAGGACCTGGAGCATCTCGCCTGGGAAAGAGCCCTCCCCTTGCCCCTAACTGACCTGGGCTGGCGCTGCCAGGGACCTCCCTCTCCTCTGCCTCCCCAGGAGCCTTGGCACAAGGCTCTTCAGCTTGCTCGATACGTGGGACAATCTCGGGTTTGGCGACGGGGGACCCTGCATGAGACACAACAGAGGCTGCTGGCCACGTGCAGGGCAGGCCTGTCCACCGCCGGCTCTCAGGCACAGCAAACCCAGTCGCCCCAAAGCTGATGGAGGGTACGTTTAGGAGAGGAGTCCGGATAGGGCCGTAGTCCCTGCGGAGACAACACTCCTGCACAGTGCCACTGGACTGGGGTCGCAATGGCTTCTGGAAGCAACAACTCCTGCATGAGCCACGCACCAGAGGGCCTGCCTGTTTGCAGCCAGGAGAGAGCCCCTGACACTGTAGGTGCTCCATTCACCAGCCCCCCAGGGAATTTAGGGGAAGGTGCCCCTCGCTGGCTCTTCCCAGAGCACTCCCTGTGCAATGCGGGGCACACCCGGCAGGTGGGGGCTGTTTTTACCCAGAGCAATCATGGCATCATAGTTCTCCCTCATTCTGGTCTTGTGCTGCTCCCCGTGCTGCTCTGCCACTGCTCCAGAAGGGAAGGGAGGTCTGGTCCGCACACCTCGCTGGGACCTGCAACAACAAGAGATACCTGCCCATCAGAACACGCGGCTGAGTGAGCAGCATGCCTAGTGGGCACACCCCAGCGGATCCCAGGGGCTTTGGAAACGTCCCCGTGGGCTAATCCACTTCAGCTCTGGGGCAGCATCACAGTCAGGGCTTGGTGCGCTCTGGGAGAAGCTGGGCCTACATTCTGCAGCCTCTGGTGGAAAATCTGCAGCAGCTTCAAGAACATTCAGAAACAGAGATTTCTGTGGACGCGGGGATGAAGCTAAGCAGCGTAGCTCCACGCTCTGTGTTTGGATGTTAAATCCGCTTTGCCTCATGCTGTCCTCACATCCTCCATTTTCAACGTGCTATCGAATCCTGGAACGAAACTACAGAACAGCTTTGCAGACATCTTCCAGGGGCAAGCTGAAGGTCTCGGCCGCTGGGGGAGGGGCAACTGGCAGCTGGAAAGGGGTGGAAGATTGATTGACAGTGTGGGGTCAACACATTGGCTGGATGCTTCTGCCCAAATAGTTAGCACTGTTGGGTTATTACTTACTATCTGTAGGGTTCAGAGTTAACATCCCATTGAGATGAATGGGGCAATCCACACCCCTCCAAGCTAATGTCCCTTAGCTCAGGCAGACATCCCTGCGCGGCTTACACTGGGCTCCAGCTTTCAGCATCTCATTTGTTGCTATGAGGGCAAGAATCATTTTTAAAGTAGGGCTGAGCAGTTGGAGCCCAGATCTGCTCACAGGGCGGATGGTACGATTGGGACCCTTGTCGTGCCTCAGATGTTCATCTTCAGGCTTGGCTCCTGGCTGCTAGTGACGCCTTTATCATTAGGATGTGGGATCTGCTTGCAGCCCTGCCCCCATCTTCTGGTAAATGAAAACTCTCGCTGGCAGTAAACAAGGGACCGTCCCCCAGTATCGTTTGCGGAGGCATCACGGGGAGAGCAGACAAAATCCGCCTGCTGGGGCACAGTGATTCAGCTGGCGCTCTGCTCCCTGTGTGCCCCATGCCCCTTCGTGTACGTCTACACTGCAATAAACCCGGGGCGCCGAGGCTCAGGCCCGGGGCAGAGAGCTCAGGCTGCAAGGCCATAACGCCGCAGTGCAGCTGTTCTGGTTCAGGCTGGAGCCCAGGCTCTGGGACCCTCTCACATTGCAGGATCTCAGAGCCCAGGCTCCAGCCTGAGCCTGGATGTCTATACTGTTATTTCACAGCCCGAGCCCAGGCCAGCCATGCTGCAGGCCTTTCATCGCGGTGCACACGTACCTTTAGTGACTCCTTTCTACTCCTGAGCTGGGTCGGCTCCGCAGGGCCGAGGGGGGGTCTGCGTCCTATTCTGGCTCCTGCTCTGGGCTCTCCATTGGCAGTGATGGTAGGCGAGGGGGAACGACCCAGTGGGGCTGTCAGAGCCAAGGCGGGGTTTGCGGGGCTGGCAGCTCGGGCTCTCAGCGCACACGGTCTGGGGCTGGCCTTGTCTCCTTGGCGTGTTAACACGTGGCTGCGGAGGACAGCTTGGTGGGCTGCGTAGAGGTGGATGTGTCCTGTCGGGTCCGACTCCTCCCAGCTGCGTTTGGACACGCTAAGGCTCTATGGTGAAGACAAGGCTAGTGAGATGGCGGGCCACGGTGTTCTCGCGGAGGCCTCAGTCATGGGCACAGCACCTTAGCTAGCAGGTGCCAGCTTCCCCAATAGCCACAGCTTTACCTCTCCCCATGACCCCCGTTAACCCCTTCCTAGCCCTGTTAGCTGGCTGTGGTGTCCCCTGAGCTCACAGGGCTTCACGCCCCACTCCAGACAAGGCACGAGTGGCTCTTCACTCAGTGCCTGAGACCAGCAACATTGCCTGGGCTCCTGGTGGTGTCTCCCTCCAGCAAGGAATCCCACCCCAGGGCTCAACCCTACTGAGATTGTCCCAGCAACTGGGGTGTCTGCCGCAGGGGCCATCCCTCTTCCCCCTGCCCATGCAGTCTCTCCCCTGCCCTCCCCCAGCTGCCCAGCCCTTCCATCTCTCTGGGCTGGCTTTATCACCTCCCCTTCCCCTGCCACATGGCCTGGCCTCCCCCCCTGCACAGACCCTCTCCCCTCGCTCCTCTGCAGAGACCCTCTTCACCCCCTCCCCTGTTGCAAGGCCTCCCCTCCCCCACAGACTCCCATCCACCCAGACCCTCTCCCCCCCTCCCTTCCCTCCTCTGCACAGACCCTCTTCCTCCCTTGCTGCAAGGCCTCGCCTCTGCACAGACCCTCTTCCTCCCCTCTTCCCTGCTGCACGGCCTCCCCTCCCCCCACTCTGCACAACCCTTCTTCCCCCTCCCCTTCCTGTACAGCTTCCCTTCCCCTCCCCTCAATTCTTGCTTCATCTCGCCTTCCTCTTCCTGCATCGTCTCTCCCCCTCCCCCAGCTCTGCCTAGAGTCTCCCCTCCCCCCGTGATCCTGCTGTCTCCCTAGAACTTCTCCCCCCCTTTTGCCCCTCCCCTCCTCTCTAATCTCCCGCCCCTGCCTAGGTGGTTCCCCCCCCCCCGCCCCATTGTTAAGCCCTTCCCCCACCGCCCGCGGGCAGAGCACAGGGAGCAGCGGGGGACTCAGGAGTCCCCCCCCACAGTGCTGCTGCATCAAAGAGGGGCAGGAAGTGCCCCCCCCCAGCACATCCCAGCGGCGCTGAGCTCTCCGCGCCCATCCCCGCGGCGTCGGGCGCCCCCCGCTCCAGCTGCCCCGGGCGCAATTCGGCCCCACGCGTGTCCTACCTGCGCGGCAGCCCCCCCGGCCACGCGTGGCCCGGTTCCCCGGCGCAGCCCCCGCTCCGCCGCAACGGGACCGCGCCCGGGGGGCAGCCTGGTCCCGGGACGGGCTGGGGGCGGCGGGGCCCCGGCTCCCTCCTGCCGGAGGCGCGCCAGCCACGAGCCGGGCTCGGAGGCGCTGGGCAGCCCGGCGGGGGAGCGGCCGGGCACCCTGGGAGCTGTAGTGTTCCTGCGGGTACCCGCGGGGCCGGCGGCAGGGAGGGGACTACATCTCCCAGCAGCCAGCGGGCGGGGACCGAGCAGCCAGCTGGCCGGGGCGCCGGAGAGAGGGGCCCGAGCCCGAGCCCGGCGCTGCCACACCTGGGGTCAGCCTCGGCCGCCCCGGGGCCGCCCTGCTGCCTTTCTCCCCGCCTGGGGGCAGCCAGGCCCTCTGCCTCGCTAGCCCATGTGCCGGGGGGGTTGGAGCGGGGGTCCCAGGAGGTTCGGGGCACAAGGGGGCAGAGGTCATGGCTTCTGCTGGGCCGGCTTCGGGGGTGGGACAGACCCGCTTTCCAGCCACGCCGAGCGCTTCTTCGGCCGTGGGAAAGGGCTCTGAGCGGAACCGAAACGCAGGGTTGTTTGGCGTAAGTCTTGCCAGGGCCCATGCAAGGTGGAGTTAACCCTCTGCCGCCATAGGGCAAACAGTGGTCACTTCCCCCACGTTCTGCGAGACCCGTGTACGGCGCTTAGCCCGCTGGGGGCCTAGCCGGGAGCCCCGCAGTGGAGACGCTCCCCACCCCGGGGAAGGACGACAAGCACAGGACTGGGGGCTCTGGTGCAACGGGGAAAATGCGCCAATTCAATCATTGGCCTAACTAGCCAGAGCAGCACTGCCCACCGACGCCAGGGCAGAGTCACCCCTGGGTCTGGGGATTGACCCTGTGTCCATTTGTCATCTCTGTCCCTGAGCCGGTGGCAGGCTGCTCTGTAGCGCCAGGCTGGCTGCCAGGATCAGGTCCCCTTTTGCGACAGGACTCCTGGCTGTCTGAGGTATTTTCTCTGTGGTCTCCCTCCTAGCTCGGACACTGCAGCATAGCGCCTCTGTCGTGCTGGCTCTCCTCCCTGCGTCCGGGCCGTGCTTTGCGCCTCCCGATTTCCAGCTCTAGTCTGGTCAGTGACTCGGCGCTTGGCAAGAGGCTGCCTTAGTTCCTACTTCAGGGTGGTGAGGGGCGGCCGTGGCCCCGCCTTGCAGAGCGGCTGGGAGGATGTTGGTAAATGGCTGTAAGGCAGGCCCGGCTCTGGCAAGGCTGCCCTGGCGTCCTGTCCCCTCCAGGACCTAGCTACACTGCTCTGCCCTTCTGGGGGAGCCTCTTGGGGAATCGGGGTGTCTCCCCCTCCTGGGCTCTCATGCACTAGCCCAGTGCTGCTGTGGTTTGGTGGCAAACGCACCAGGGGAATGTTTTTGGTTAAACTCCCTTTTCCACGGCACTTCAGACCATTCCTGGAACGGTTCTATTTGCCACGGGCTTTGGGGAAGGCTTCTTTTTCACACCCTAAACAGCGAGCTAAATTTTCCTCGACAGGGTCCCTTCCATGTTAGCCCAGAGCTGGGCAGGGGCACAGCCTGGTGTTGGCAATGCCCACCGCAGAAGCTCAGCAGTGGAGGGAGTGATTCCGGCATGGCTGGATGGAGGACAGAGATCATGCCTAATCCTTAACGGTAGCTTACCGGCCCCTGGACATGCCATTGGCCGCAGCTGTTCTCTGGCTGTAGCCAGCTCAGCCTGTGCTGTGACTCGGAGGCAGCCAGCTCCAGGGCAGGTTAGTACCTGGGGGAGCTCCCCAGGCAGCACCGAGGGGCCCTCAGAATTGGTGCTGGGGACTCAGGATGGGGGAAGCAACGTGCTGGGTGGTGCTGCCTTTTGGATGAGACCCAGACGGCACCATGATCGTGTTCAAAATCAGGAGATGGTTAAAAAAAAAAAAAAGATGAAAGCATGTTGTTTGGTCTGTCTTGTGTGTTTTGAACTCCTGCTGCCTCCGTGTGCGTGTGTGTATGACAGAGAGAGAGAAGGAGAACTGGTGTTGCCACTAGCTAGTGAGAAACATGGCAGGCCTGGAGGGAGTGGAGCTGCCCTGCGCTGCTGGGCTCTTTCTGCTCCCTACTTCCCCCACTCCCCATGAGAGCAGTGTCAGCTGTTCCCTCTCCCCGTCCCCTACCCCAAAACTCCTCCTGGCTGGCGAAGGGGGGAAGAGTGTGCTGTGTGTCTTTGCAGCAGTCCTGATTGGCTGCTCTTCCCAGGAGGCGGGGAAGTGGGGAAGGCAGCCAATCACAGAGAGGTTCCCTACCCCAGGCCGTCAGAAAGGCATGAATGGGGGAGTTTCTGGCCCCACTGGGGCATTGGATCCAGCAGGGGCTGACTTTGCGTCACCTGCCGTCAATGCACAAGAGTTACCCACACAGAATGCGCGCCCCCAAGATTCAGAGCCCCTGTGCGCTGCTCGGGGCGGACTCTGCGTATCCTCTGCTCTCCCTGGAGGGGCGGGGCGGATTCCATCCCTTCCTGTCCCGTTCCCCCCACCCCCAACTAGACAGGACAGGCAGCATTCCCACTCCCACTGTGTGCCCCCTGCACTGGCTCCTATCCCCCGCCTACACCCAGCATTCACTTATCCCCCATACTCCCCTCCTTTCCCCTCACATCCGCCCTTTCTGCCACGCCACGTTCCCCTGCAATCGCACGCTGTCTTCTCCCATCCCCCTTTCCTGCTTCCCACCTCCCCCGGGCACCCCAGACATCCCTGTCCTGCCAACTTCCGCACTGTGGGGGTGAGTCTCCAAATCCTTGGGTGTGTCTCTTAATGCCCAGCCCCTGGACTCAGGTGAGTTTCGTGAGAATCTCAGCTTTCATGGGGGGGAAAGGGAATGTTCTGGCCCTCCTGGCTGTGGAGAAAAGCTGGGGAGCATGACCCGAGTTCCCCCTGCAGACTCTCACAACAGAGGGCCCAGCAGGGACCTCCACATCCATCATTTCTGAAGAATCTCATGATTTCGGGGGCCTGACTCATGGTTTTAGAACACTGGGGTTGGTGAGACCATGAACCCATCATCCTCCCTGCTACCCCCACAGTCTCGTTCCCAACACTTCCCTCTTCCCCGGCCAGCCCCTCCTATGGCCACATCTTCCCTGACAGCGATGTGGCATCTGCTTGGGAACAACAGGATGCGGTGCCCAGCGGTGCTGAGGGCTGTCTCATTGTAATGCATGAAGCTCAAATGGACGTGGTGTGACGAAGTGGGACTGTGCTTAATGTTTCCTTTGAATAGTGTGGGGGTGCCTCAGTTTCCCCTATGCAGTTCTTAAGTATCTAGGTGGTGGGGTAAGGGTGTATGATAATTGCAGAGCCCTAGAAGGCAGGCATGTGCAGGGGTCTGAACACAGAGAATGGCCGACACCCTGTTTCCTGGCAACTGATGGCCTGGGCCCTTCCCCCCTGCAAGGTGAGAGCTAAAGGGTTGGAGAACAAAGGAATCAGGTGACCTTTCAGGCTTGACAAAGCCCTGGCTGGGATGATTTAACTGGGAATTGATCCTGCTTGGAGCAGGGGGTTGGACTAGATGACCTTCTGGGGTCCCTTCCAACCCTGATATTCTATGATTCTACCTCCTGGCCTGGGAAAGGGACAAAGCCCAGAGGAGGAGGGGCTGGAGGGAGTTTCAGTTTGGTGCTGGCTGGAGACATGGAGTGAAGTACAGACGTGGTTGTCTGGCTCACTGCCCCCCAAAATGGACCCAGCTGAGGGGTCCGGTTCTCTGCCCTACAAGCTCTGTGTTAGACCATGTTCCTGTCGTCTAATAAACCTTCTGTTTTCCCGGCTGGCTGAGAGTCACGTCTGACTGCGAAGTTGGGGTGCAGGACCCTCTGGCTTCCCCAGGACCCCGCCTGAGCGGACTCGCTGTGGGAAGCGCATGGAGGGGCAGAAGATACTGAATGCTCTGAGGTCAGACCCAGGAAGGTGGAAGCCGTGTGAGCTGTGTGTCTTGCAGACAGGCTGCTCACAGGAAGGCGACTACCCCAGAGTCCTGACTGGCTTCATGGGGAGCAGTTCCAGAGCATCGCCCAGGGA
Organism: Chelonia mydas; assembly: GCF_015237465.2. Classification (NCBI taxonomy): domain Eukaryota; kingdom Metazoa; phylum Chordata; order Testudines; family Cheloniidae; genus Chelonia; species Chelonia mydas. Next base: position 260,603,542 of record NC_057850.1, read on the forward strand.
CTCCGTGACAACTGGTGGTAGCGGTGGGATCTACTGCACCCCATGGACGGCACTTCCTGCAGTAAGTGACTGGGGAGCAGTAAAACAAAGGGGGATTGACGGGGACTAGGCGTGCTGAAGATTCAGAGAGAGACGGTTTCAGGGGGCGGTTAACCCCTAGGATTGTGTGACCACAGAAAAGGACTTTTGCAGTAACAGGGTCCCCCGGGGGACTGCAGTGAGCGGTCCCAGGGGCGGAGGAGTCTGCCGCTCGACCCTGGCAAAGAGGTGGTGACCTCGAGAAGGGCTGGCACACTAGGGGTTCTCCCTGGAAACCGTGGGGAGCTGAGAGCACACAGGCCTGTGAGTCCACAACAACTTGGGAAGAGTGGAGTGATGGCCTGTCACCCTCTCCTTAAGAAGGACATTGTAACCCTGTGCAGAATGAGAGGGTTGAGTGTTGGAAAGTTCACCAAAGCACAGTTAATCGTAAAGCTGGAGGAGGATGACCGCTCTAAGGAACAGATTCTTGACCCCAAATGGGGCTATAGCAGGATCTGGGAGCAGCTGGAGTGGGAGCCAGGCATCCCCAAGACTCCTGTCCCTGACCAGACGGGGGTCTTGACGATCGGGTTCCCCATCCAGGGATCGGAGACAGACGGGATTGGAGCTGAGTGCGAGAGAGCAAGAGGACTGTGAGAGACAGCGAGAGTCCAAGAAAGAGCTGCAGAAGCAGCAGCAGCATGAACTGGCGGTGGGGGAGCGGAGAGGCCTAGGGGACCCCCCAGGGTGAGTGGGGATAGAGCCTGGGGTGCCAGTTCCGCAGGGAACCTCGAGACTAAATTGCTGCCCCTGGTTAAGGAGGGGGGGGATGTGGATGCCCACCTCACTGAATCATAGAATCATAGAACCATAGAATATCAGGGTTGGAAGGGACCTCAGGAGGTCATCTAGTCCAACCCCCTGCTCAAAGCAGGACCAATCCCCAATTAAATCATCCCAGCCAGGGCTTTGTCAAGCCTGACCTTAAAAACTTCTAAGGAAGGAGATTCTACCACCTCCTTAGGTAACGCATTCCAGTGTTTCACCACCCTCCGAGTGAAAAAGTTTTTCCTAATATCCAACCTAAACCTCCCCCACTGCAACTTGAGACCATTACTCCTTGTCCTGTCCTCTTCTACCACTGAGAATAGTCTAGAACCATCCTCTCTGGAACCACCTCTCAGGTAGTTGAAAGCAGCTATCAAATCCCCCCTCATTCTTCTTTTCTGCAGACTAAACAATCCCAGTTCCCTCAGCCTCTCCTCATAAGTCATGTGTTCCAGACCCCTAATCATTTTTGTTGCCCTCCACTGGACTCTTTCCAATTTATGCACATCCTTCTTGTAGTGTGGGGCCCAAAACTGGACACAGTACTCCAGATGAGGCCTCACCAGTGTCGAATAGAGGGGGACGATCACGTCCCTCGATCTGCTGGCAATGCCCCTACTTATACATCCCAAAATGCCATTGGCCTTTTTGGCAACAAGGGCACACTGTTGACTCATATCCAGCTTCTCGTCCAGTGTCACCCCTCGGTCCTTTTCCGCAGAACTGCTGCCTAGCCATTCGGTCCCTAGTCTGTAGCTGTGCATTGGGTTCTTCCGTCCTAAGTGCAGGACCCTGCACTTATCCTTATTGAACCTCATCAGATTTCTTTTGGCCCAATCCTCCAATTTGTCTAGGTCCCTCTGTATCCTATCCCTGCCCTCCAGCGTATCTACCACTCCTCCCAGTTTAGTATCATCCGCAAATTTGCATGGAGTGCAATCCACACCATCCTCCAGATCATTTATGAAGATATTGAACAAAACCGGCCCCTGGACCAACCCCTGGGGCACTCCACTTGACACCGGCTGCCAACTAGACATGGAGCCATTGATCCCTAACCGTTGAGCCCGACAATCTAGCCAACTTTCTACCTTTGAGCAGGCTAGCGATTTGAACCAGGGGGACCCTGTGGAAAAGCCTCGGTGTCTAGCTCCCTTGCTGGGTCCCAGGGCCATAGACTCTGTCAGCCCAATGGGTGGGAAGGTGGACGGGCTCCCACTCCTGACCCCAACCTACATGTCTGTGTGGAGTTTCCTGGGGTCAGGCCCCTCGGACCCCCAGTGGGAGCGGAAGGTGATGGTCAATGGGGAGACATTCCTGGGGTGGCGAGATCCTGGGACAGAGAGAACTGTTGTCAGGCCCCGGGTGGTGCAGCCTCAGATGCTGAGGGGTTGTGTGAGCTGGGTGAGGGTCCCAGGGATGAAGCCCCTTGCCCTGCCTATGGCCCAGATCCCTGTGCAGACCCAGAAGGGGTGGGGCTGGCTGGCCGTTGGGGTGCTCCAGGACACCAGCTGCGAGACCCTGTTGTGGGGTGACTGTGTCTCTTTGGGACAGGATCCAGGCCCTGCTCCTGTAACAGCCGAGGGTTTGAATTTGAATCCAGGAAACCAATTGGTGGAGAGGGAAATGGTCAGTGAAAATGCAAAAAGAAAAGGAGTACTTGTGGCACCTTAGAGACTAACCAGTTTATTTGAGCATGAGCTTTCGTGAGCTACAGCTCACTTCATCGGATGCATAGCATATCGTGGAAACTGCAGAAGACGGTCTTCTGCAGTTTCCACGATATGCTATGCATCCGATGAAGTGAGCTGTAGCTCACGAAAGCTCATGCTCAAATAAACTGGTTAGTCTCTAAGGTGCCACAAGTACTCCTTTTCTTTTTACGAATACAGACTAACACGGCTGTTACTCTGAAACCAGTGAAAATGCAGATGACCTGGCTGGCAGCAGGGAGGAGCGGCTAGGCTCAGGCTACCTGCCTGCCTGTAACCAGACCCCTGGGGCTCCCCGCTCCCCTTGCACACCAGAGAGGGGGGCTCAGGGGGCTCACGCTGGCTCTGATGAAGTGAGGAAAGCAGGGAGCTCGCTGCCTACCCCCACTGGGACAGCAAGGGCAGCGCTGAGCACAGTGGGAGCTGAGACCCCAGCTGAGGAGGGGGAGACACAGGTAGGGCAGGTTATCTGTTGGGAGTGGCAAGGTGCTGGGTAAGGAAAGTCTGGATGAGCCTAGGCAGCCTTGTGAGCTGATGGCCTTGTCTAGTCAGCAGTGTGGGAAGGCGAGGAGAGTGGAAGATGAGTGTCCCTGGACCTTACCTGTTAGCTGGGTGGAGAATTGTGACAGTGAAGGAAACGTGCCTGTGTCTGTCAGGGGTATTGACTTGCCTGTGGAGGGAGCTACCCTGATCGCCAAGCAGTTGTCTCTGAACAGCCCTGTGTGCTGGGACAAGGGGAATGAGATCCCAAGCTGTGTGTCTGGTCAAGGAGAAAGTGTGTCCGGCTCTTCTTTGTCTGTGGAGCGGACAGAAGGGGCCTTTCAGCCTGTGATGGTTGAGGGTAGTGCAGTTGTCTCAGAGCTGGTTCTGGATTCAGCTAAAGCCCAGGAAGGGAAGGGTCCTAAGTTTGTGTCTGCTCGGGAGAATGGCCCTGTAACTAGGTCACATCCAGTTAGTATCTATGTAAAACCCCAGAGCCCAGACAATTCTGGTGCTTGAATTTTGCCTGTTACTAGTGTGTTGTTGGGAAAGGGTGTAGCAACTCTGTCTAATCAGGGTGAGATCCTAGCCAGGGCACAAGGAGAGCATGAAGGTGATGTGATTGTGTTACCTACTGAGGGTGTGGAAACCTGTAGCAAGAAGGAAAAGATTCCTGAACTTGTGTGTGGGAAAGGGAAGGAGAATGCTTCTAGCCTTTTATCTAGGAAGTCTGTAAGTTTGCCTGAAAGGGGATTGTGTAGGAATCCGCCGGATGGGCCAGAGGTAATTCTGGATGTAAGGGAGACCCAGAAAGAGTCTGGTGTTGCTCAGGAAAGTGTTCCTCTAGAGCAAGCCCTCGGTGAAGAGGGTAAGAGCAGAATTTCTGTGAGGGGTGAATTGTTGCATAGAAAAGCCCTAGGGAAAGGAATCCTCATGGAGTCTTTGCAAGCAGTTTACTGCCACTGAAGGGTGTGAAAGTGATTTAATCAAGAAAGTTTCAGTTCCTAACAGCCAGAAATGTTCTGTTGTGAATGGATCCACTGACTTTCCTGTTGAAAGATCCAGTGTGGAGAGCTTTGAGAAGGTCTCAGATGGAGTGAAAGCTGTTAAGAAAGTTAAACAGTCCTATAACCAAGTGGCTGTGTTTGGCCAGCTTGTTGGGGAGAAGACCCGATCCCAGTTTGACCCCCTGGGGTTTTGGGGTGGCCAAAGGGCACGGGCCACATAAACCTTTCCACATGCGGCCTGCGAGTGCTATCGACCACCCCCGACCTAAGGGAGGGTGTGAAACTGGAAGGGCCTGGTGTAACTCCTACCAAGGAATGGGAGAGATGCTGGGGTGTTGTGGTTTAAACGCAAGGCAAACAAAGCTTTTAGCAAGCAAGCGGGAAGGTTTGCCGTGTTGGCTTTTTACCCTCTCTTTTATTCTTTCTTTACTTATGCGCATTACATACTTTAACCGCAAAAGGAAACAAAAAAAGGAATAATATGACTTTGATTAATATTTTTATTTATCAGCTTTTATTTACCACATTTCTTGCTTAGGCCTTGAGCCCAGTCCAAGGAAGCTTCCCACGGTTCATGTCCTCTGGGCGACTTCCCATGGTCCATGTCCTTGGAAGGAGCAGTGTGTGCACTGCTCCTACACAACACTCAGGGTGTGCCCTGAATGTTTCCAGGTGCATGAACCCTGCATGAACCCTTCACTGGGGCATCCATGGGAACGCTGGTGGCTTCGAACTTCCCCAGGTCACCGGCTAAAGTGACCCCGCTCAGTTCAATCTCGAAGGGGTGAGAGATGTGACGAAGTGGGACTGTTCTTAATGTTTCCTCTGAATAGTGTGGGGGTGCCTCAGTTTCCCCTATGCAGTTCTTAAGTATCTAGGTGGTGGGGTAAGGGTGTATGATCGTTGCAGAGCCCTAGAGGGCAGGTGTGTGCAGGGGTCTGGAGACAGAGAGTGGCCGACAACCTGTTTCCTAACAACTGATGGCCTGGGCCCTTCCCCCCTGCAAGGTGAGAGCTAAAGGGTTGGAGAACAAAGGAATCAGGTGCCCTCCTGGCCCGGGAAAGGGACAAAGCCCAGAGGAGGAGGGGCTGGAGGGGGAGTCAGTTTGGGGCTGGCTGGGACATGGAGTGAAGTGCAGCCGTGGTTGTCTGGCTTACTGCCCCCCAAAATGGACCCGGCTGAGGGGTCCTGTTCTCTGCACCTACAAGCTCTTTGTTAGACCATGTTCCTGTTGTCTAATAAACCTTCTGTTTTCCTGGCTGGCTGAGAGTCACGTCTGACTGCGGAGTTTGGGGGCAGGACCCTCTGGCTTCCCCAGGACCCCACCTGGGCGGACTCGCTGTGGGAAGCACACGGAGGGGCAGAGGAGGCTGAATGCTCCGAGGTCAGACCCAGGAAGGTGGAAGCTGGAAGCTGGGTGAGCTGTGTGTCCTGCAGACAGGCTGCTCACAGGAAGGCGACTGCCCCAGAGTCCGTCTGTGGCTTCTGCTGCCATTTTGGGGAAGGGCCAGACTTGGGGAGGTGAAGGCAGAAATCAGAAATTCACGAGAACCCTTAAAAAAACTCCCAACGAGCCGAGAGTGAGCCCCCTGATAGCAGCGTGAGAGCTGGCAATGCTGGGCCGTAGGGGGGTGTGCAGCCCCCGGCACCACGGGGCCCGATCTGCGAGTGGGACCTCTGGGTGCTGCTGCAACGCAGACAACAAATCACAGCAACCGTTCGCCTGCCTTTGCATTGTGAGGGGTGAGTGAAAGTTATCAGCTACGGCTGGGCCCTGGGAAGCAGAGAATAGTCAGAGTGCAGCGTGCTCCAGCCACTTGCCCTCTCTGCATCTCACCCACCTCCTTCTGCCCATCACCTGCCCAAAGTTGCCACCTGGCTGGTTTTTAAGCAGCCTGGCTGGTTAGCAGATTACCTGGGCTGGCTTGGTTCCCTCGGACCATGCTGGCGCGCTCTCCGGGTCACCGCCCCACAGCTTGGGCTGCCACGCCGTGCCGGGACAGAGTAAGGAAAGTGATGAAAGAATGTAAAAATGCACAGACTGCCATGTGTGTTTGGGTGGCCCGCGGCTGGGTTTTGCCGGGGGTGGGGGTGGCCGGCGGCCGGTTTTTGCTTGGGGTGGGGACGGCTGGCAGCCAGGTTTTGGCAGCGGGTGGAGGGGGGACAGCAGCCAGGTTTTGTTGGTGTGGGGTGACAAGTAGCCGGTTTGCCTCCGTCTGGGAGGAGGCCACCCTAGGGCTGGAAGCAGGACCAGCGCAGGGCCCTGAGGGCAGTTCTGCACCCCCTCGGAGGCTGGCGGGGATGCCAGGGGGTCTCAGCGAGCCACGTCAACCCACTGAATGCGCCCAGAGGGGCCTTACTGAGAATCAGGCCCTGGCGGGTCGCTAGGCAGTGGGAGAGAATACAGCCATGCCCAGCCGCCCTGGGATGATGGGGAGGGACAGACTGGGGAGAGGCAGGAAGGGGGCTAGGCTGTGGGGAGACACGGGGAGGTGAGCAGGGTTGGGGGGACCCATACGCTCCCCAGTTAATAGGGCTACACAGGGCTATATGGAGACGACTCAGGCAGGGCAAGGAGCAGACACATCTCTCTGCAGGGCCCTAGCGGCGCCTGGTGCTTTGCAGTCTCTCCCTGTCCTGAATTGCTTCCAGTCTCAGCTAATACGCCAGGCACTGAGGATGGGGCCTGGATGGACACTAGGGAGACTGCCCCCAGGAGGGAATTGCTTACTAGATGCTGCTGGACTGGAGCTGGCCTGGCCTCTGCCCAGCTCAGTGTCCCATCTCCAGCTAGGGCCGGGACTAGCTGCTGCAGAGGAAGATGGGGGCAAATCTGGGCTAGCCAGCCCCTCGGGGAGCTCCTGGGGGAGCCCATGATTGAGGGGCGGCAGCAGAGCTGTGGGTGGGAGCCCAACTCTGGACTAGTCCGCGGCTGGTGGTCGGCACTGAGGGATCTTACCAGAGCAGTACTTTTCTGGGGAGCCGTCCCTTCTGGGGTGAGCCCTGTGCGACCCAGACCCTGCCTGGGGGCGTGGTGAGCTTGGTCTGCCTGGGGGCACTCACTGTGCTTTGATTCTGTCCTTACCCTCTCCCCCTGCCCCAGAAGTCTGACCCTCTCCCCTCCCTTCACTGAGTGAGGGGGCTGCAGGGGGGCAAAGCCCTGCTCCAGCCTCGGACATTCTTTGTGGGGATGAGCCAGAGCCCAGGACGTGAGGATAAGGCAGATCCGGGTCTGGGACGGGCGGCTGAAGGGGAAGCCAGCGGGGGCCGAGATTCCAGCCCAGCAGCTGGGAAATCCCCAGGCCACATCCTAGTTACACACACGAGCCCCTGGTCCGGGCAGGCAACATCCTGGAGAGCCCCCACGCCAGCACCGGCGCTCCCAGCTGCTGCTGCTCCCCCACCCTGCCCATGAGGGGGGAGGTGGCACAGAGCTCTGCTTTCAGGGGCCTGCCCGCCTCCCCAAAGCCCCCAGGGGTGTCCTTCCCTGGGAAGCAGCTCGGTCCGGTGGTTAGAATAGGGGGCTGGGTGCCAGGACTCCTGGGTTCTCTCTGTGGTGCCAAGAAGGGAGTGTGATCTGGTGGTTGGAATAGGGGCTGGGCGTCAGGACTCCTGGGTTCTCTCTGTGGTCCCGGGAAGGGAGTGGGCTCTGGTAGGTAGAATAAGGTACTGGGTGTCCTGTTGGCAGGCGGCTGGTCACTGTGTGACCTTGGCGGAGTCTCTGCCCTCCTGTGCCTTGATTTCCCTATGTGGGAGGTGGGACCCCTGTACTTCCCTGGGGGCTGGGGAGCTCCCTGTTTGCATAGAGGGTGTGCACGTGTCCCCTGCTCCACACATGCTAATTGCAACGGGCTGTTGTTATCCTGACTGGGCCCCACGGCCCCTCGTTCAGAAGCTACCGAGGTGCAGCTTTGCATGCTGGGACTCGTAGCCTCTGTGACCCACATAGTCCAGGACCTGTGGCCATGGCAGGTTACAGCTGAGGCCCAGGGAGGCTGCAGGCCGCGAGCAGGGAGAACTGGAGCCGTTAGCAACGGGAGAACGGCCTAGGTCCAGCTGGCTCCTCTGCCGAGCCCAGGGCATGGCTGGTCCCTACACCCTTCCCTGGGGCCGCGCCCGGTGACTGTCATGCACGGGGCCCCCATCTCACCCTGGAGACAATTGGCTGGCTGGGATCACTCTGGGGGCTCAGGCCATCCCATTCCTTGTCTCTGTTCCCCCTGGAGCTCCCCCGGACCGTTCCCTCCCCCCTCGGGGGTCACACCCTTTAGGCAGCTCCCGGCCGGCCGTCACCAGTAAGTGCAGATGCCCCCTGCCCAGAGACATGCAGGGCACAGGGCTCCGTACCCGCCGGCCAGGCCTTGGCTCATCCCCCAAGTGTGTCCTGCGAAGTGTGGGCTGGAAAGACCCCGGCCCCCTGTGGCCGAGGGGAAGGTGGGGGTGGGGGGTTTCCGTCTGAGTGGGCAGAGCGAATCCACGCTGCAGCAGCTGTGTTTCCCGGGGAATTCTCCAATCCAGGCTCCTCCGATGGCTCCGAGTCTGGCTAAGCGGACAGGATATAAAGCCCTCCCTCCGGGCTGCTGCTGCCCCAGTCCAGAGGGGAAGAGCCACCCAGGGATGTGGCCCTAGGTGCAGGGAGCGGCTGCGGGGAAGGCAGACCCAGGCGAGAGCGCTGGGGCTTTGGGACTCCAGGAGACTCAGGTAAGGGGGTTTCGGGTGCGCGAGGGTCCTGCGGGCTCGGAGCAGTTAGGGGTGGAAAATTCTGGGGAGACCCCTGCCCGGCTCCCACCCCAAAGCCTCTGAAGCGAGGTGTGCGAGATCCCCACGCTGCAGCCCCCACTCTCATCCTGCCCAGCGTGGCTGTGGGCATCCAGTGTACTTCCTACCCCGGTATGAGCGTGGGGCAGAGCAGGGATCCGCCTGTCTCGGACCGCTGGTCAGAGGAAGCTGCAAAACACCGTGTGGCGGACAGTACTGAACTAGCCAGCCCCTAGACGAAGCTGCCTCCCCATAGCAGTTAGGGGTTGGCAGGAGAGTTTCTAGCCTTTCTAAATTCTTGTGCTATCTAACATAGCTGTGGATGTTATTCACATGAGTGTCTAGTCAAATCCTTCTTTGAACCCACCGAAGCTCTTGGCCTCAGAACAATCTTGTGGCAGTGGGTTCCAAAGGTTAACTATTGTCACGGAGTCCCCGGGCGATGCTCTGGAACGGCTCCCTACAAAGCCAGGCAGGACTCTGGGGAAGTCTCCTTTCTGGGAGCAGCCGGTCTGCAGGACACACAGCTCACACGGCTCCACCTTCCTGGGTCTGACCTCGGAGCATTCAGCATCCTCTGCCCCTCCATGCGCTTCCCACAGCGAGTCCGCCCAGGCGGGGTCCTGGGGAAGCCAGAGGGTCCTGCCCCCCAACTCCGCAGTCAGACGGGACTCTCAGCCAGCCAGTAACACAGAAGTTTTATTAGATGACAGGAACTTGGTCTAAAACAGAGCTTGTAGGTGCAGAGAACTGGACCCCTCAGCTGGGTCCATTTTGGGGGGCAGTGAGCCAGACAACCACGTCTGCCCTTCACTCCATGTCCCCAGCTAGCCCCAAACTGAAACTCCCTCCAGCCCCCCCTCCTCTGGGCTTTGTCCCTTTCCCGGGCCAGGAGGTCACCGGATTCCTTTGGTCTCCAACCCTTTAGCTCTCACCTTGCAGGGGGGAAGGGCCCAGGCCATCAGTGGCCAGGAAACAGGGTGTCGGCCATTCTCTGTTTCCAGACCCCTGCACACACCTGCCCTCTAGGGCTCTGCAATGATCAATCACCCTTACCCCACCACCTAGAGACTTAAGAACTGCACACGGGAAACTGAGGCACCCCCACACTATTCAGAGGAAACATTAAGAACAGTCCCGCTTCGTCACAACTATATCTGGTGTCTCTAGAAAAGCCAGTGTTTCCATACCCCACGCTGTGCTGTCAGGGAAAGTCCCAGTCTGGAGCCCCTCTAGGGAGGGGAATATTCTCCACTGCTGGGTGGGAGCCAGCGGGGACTGTGCCAGTCTGGGCCTCCCGCAGTAAAGGGGGGCTGACCCCGTCACACCCGGGGGCCCGGTGGAGGGGGCGGCTCTGCGATGGGCAGCGAGGTGCGGGATCAAGGTGCTAGCTTGCTGGCTGAGACATGCGTGTGAGCGCGCTGCACACGCTGGTGTGGGCGTGTGATTCCCAGCTTGGGCAGACTCCCACGCTAGCTCTGCTCGAGTACATGCCCACGGGGTCAGGCGGGGCGGCTGGCCTGGCCCCTCACCGTGCCGCCGCTCCACACGGCTGTTCTTAGCTCTCTCGCTCCAGCCCAGCGAGCGCCTCTGACCCCCGGGGATTGGCACCTCCCAGCTGGTGCACAGACGTCCCCCATGGGACCCTCGCCAGGGCCGGGCAAAGCCAGCCCCAGGGGAACCGCTGGGGTCCGTAGGGCTCCCCCCGCCTGCTCCTACCGAGCGGGGCTGTCTGTGTCGTGAGAACGGCCACAGCAGGCGAACGGCCCTGGCAGCTGCGGGGCGAACGGTGCCCATGCGGGGCGAAGGTTTGCTGGCCATCTGGCCGCTCTTTGGTGCCTTCTTCCATTTGGAAAAGCCTCAGCTGCAGTCAGGGAGCAAAACACTCCTGTGACTAGCCTCACCCCACGGATAGCCGAGAATAGCTCTGACGGGCCATGCTGAAATGCCTTGGTGTGAAGGGCTGGACCAACCCGGAGTAACAAACCCACCCGGGAGAGCCCTGGGCCGCTCCCAGCCCTGGCTCGGGGGGTCTGAGCTCCGGGAGATCCCTGGGCTGCTCCCAGCCCTGGCTCGGGGGGTCTGAGCTCCGGGAGAGCCCTGGGCCGCTCCCAGCCCTGGCTCGGGGGGTCTGAGCTCCGGGAGAGCCGTGGGCCGCTCCCCGTGGAGCTCGGGGGGTCTCGGCTGGACGGTTCGCTGTGAACAGTGGCCCGGCTGGCTCCAGCAGAGTGCGGGGGTCTGCGCTCCCCCCGCTCCCGGTGAGCCTTTCTGTCTCGGCAGGCGGCACTCGGCGACAGTGAGGTTGGCTGCAGGCCATGCCGGGTGCAGCACGGGGCCGGGGCCTTTGCCCTCCTGCCGGGGAGCTGATGGGGATGCTGGTCTGGCTCTCGCTCTGGGTGACGGTGGCGCTGGCTGAGGGGTAAGGACGTGTCTTCCGTTTTGGGTTCTCCCAGGAGCAGCCAGCCCTGGGCTCCCACCGGAGCTGTTGCCCCCCCTACCCCCCAGGCCCTGCACGGAGGGGAGCAGAGCTGCGCCCCAGGGCGTGGGGATGCGAACCCCCAGGTGGCCCTGCAGCCACAGGGCTCCGCTCTGCGCTCTGCCTGCCCGTGGTCCCCGGGCCGGTCCCCGCAGGTCCACGCTGCGCTGGGGTCAGTGGGGGGACGGGAAAAGCCTGAGTCCACTTGCATCCCTCAGGACAGAGGGGTGAGGCAGAGCCGGGGGCAGGGTGAGGGTTAGTTTAGGGGCCCCCGCTCTCCCCCTAGGCTGGGCTCCTCACCCCCCAACTCCAGCCAGTCCCAATGCCTCACAGCCCCCTCATGGCTTCACCCTCCGCTGCTTGGGCAGGGGCCGGGCAGTCCGGTAACCCCATGGCAGCCCTCCCCCTTGTGACTCCAGTGAGAGTGTGGGGAGTGGGGGAGGGCTAGGAAGCCAGATCCCCACACAGCTGGGACGGGGGAGCTAGGCTCCCCGAACCCCACGTCGGAGCTGGGACGGGGGAGCCAGCTCAGCGCAGGCCTGGGCTGCACAGGGCGGCTCCGGATCCAAGTGCTGAGGGTTTGGCGCTGGGACTCCTGGCCAGGCTTGGCCGGTTCAGGGCCGGGATTGCAATCTGGGGGGAGGGGTGGGAAAGGCTGGGTCCAGCTTCCTGGTTTAGGGGTCTGGGTCCAGGGCTCTGGTTTGGGGGTCCAGGGCTCTGGTTTGGGGGAGCTGGGTCCAGGATGCCAGTTTGGGAGTCCAGGGTTGTGGTTTGGGGGTCCAGGGCTCCGGTTGGGGGGCTGGGTCCAGGGCTCGGTGGGGGGGGCTGGGCCCATTCCTCGTTCGGATGCCGGTGCGGTTGCAGGCGCTGGTGCGAGAGGACGGAGCAGGTGATGGAGGAGGAGGTGGTGAGCCCCCGGCGCGAGCAGGCGGTGCCCTGCCCGGACGTGTACCAGTACAACCTGGCGGGCTGGCGCATCGACCAGCACAGGATGCGCCAGGCCTATGGTGGGGACCAGGCCATTGCCCACTTCCATGCCCAGGCCGGGCCCACCGCCCCCCTGTGCTACATCTACAAGTGAGTGGGCCGGGAGAGCGGGAGGGGTGTCACGGGGTCCCCGGGTGATGCTCTGGAACTGCTCCCTATGAAGCCAGGCAGGACTCTGGGGAAGTCTCCTCTCTGGGAGCAGCCTGTCTGCAGGACACACAGCTCACACAGCTTCCACCTTCCTGGGTCTGACCTCGGAGCATTCAGCCTCCTCTGCCCCTCCGTGCGCTTCCCACAGCCAGTCCGCCCAGGCTGGGTCCTGGGGAAGCCAGAGGGTCCTGCCCCCCAACTCCGCAGTCAGACGGGACTCTCAGCCAGCCAGTAACACAGAAGTTTTATTAGACGACAGGAACATGGTCTAACACAGAGCTTGTAGGTGCAGAGAACTGGACCCCTCAGCCAGGTCCATTTTGGGGGGGGGCAGTGAGCCAGACAACCCCGTCTGCACTTCACTCCTTGTCCCCAACCAGCCCCAAACTGAAACTCCCCCCGGCCCTCCCTCCTCTGGGCTTTGTCCCTTTCCCGGGCCAGGAGGGCACCTGATTCCTTTGTTCTCCAACCCTTTAGCTCTCACCTTGCAGGGGGGAAGGGCCAGGCCATCAGTGGCCAGGAAACAGGGTGTCGGCCATTCTCTGTGTCCAGACTCCTGTACACACCTGCCCTCTAGGGCTCTGCAACGATCATACACCCTTATCCCACCACCTAGATACTTAAGAACTGCCTAGGGGAAACTGAGGCACCCCCACACTATTCAGAGGAAACATTAAGAACAGTCCCACTTCGTCACAGGGGGCACCCAGGCCAAGCCAGAGCCGCCAGCGGGGGCAGAGCAGGGGATGCTGGGGGGAGGTGGGATCGGGGCGGCCAACAAGGAACCAAGGGATTTTCAGCCCAGGCGTGAGTCCCTCAACTTGACCCCTCTCTGTGCCCCTGCCCCCTCTCTGTGCCCCCATCCCTGCTCTATGTACCCCCACCCCTGCTCTGTGCCCCCCATCCACTCCCTGTGCCCCGTCCCATCTCTGTCCCCCATCCCTGCTCTGTGCCCCCTGCCCCCTCTCTGTGCCCCTGCCCCATGTCTGTGCCCCACCCTGTCGTGCCCCTGTCCCCGCTCTGTGCCCCCACCCCATGTCTGTGCCTCCACCCCTCTCTGTGCCCTCATCCATCTCTGTGCCCCTGCCCCGTCTCTGACTGTGCGTCTCCCCTGGCCGGCAGGCCCCCGGACACGAGGCCCGTGGTGTGGAACCGCACGGTGCGAGCCTGCTGCGAGGGCTGGAGCGGGCCCCACTGCACCCAGGGTGAGGAGCCTGCCGGAGCCGGGCCCAGGGCGTCGTGCTGGGGCAGGCAGGTCTGGGTTTGGGGGGGCGGGGTGAGCCGGGCACAGGGTGTTGGGCTGGGGCCGGCGGGGGCTGGGTTCGCGGTGAGCCAGGCACAGGGCGTCGGGTTGGGGCAGGCTGCGGCTGGGTTGGCAGGAGGAGCCGGGCACAGGGTGTCGGGCTGGGGCAGGCGGGGGCTGGGTTTGGGGGGGTGGGGGTGAGCTGGGCACAGGGCGTCAGGCTGGGTTTGGGGGGCTGGGTTTGGGGGGGCGGGGCTGAGCTGGGCACAGGGCGTCGGGCTGGGGCAGGCGGGGGCCGGGTTCGCGGGGGGAGCCGGGCACAGGGCGTTGGGCTGGGGCAGGCGGGGGCTGGGTTCGCGGGGGGAGCCGGGCACAGGGCGTCGGGCTGGGGCAGGCGGGGGCTGGGTTTGGGGGAGGGGGTGAGCCGGGCACAGGGTGTTGGGCTGGGGCCGGCGGGGGCTGGGTTCGGGGTGAGCCAGGCACAGGGCGTCGGGTTGGGGCAGGCTGCGGCTGGGTTGGCAGGAGGAGCTGGGCACAGGGTGTCAGGCGGGGGCCGGCGTGGGCTGGGTTCGCGGGGGGAGCCGGGCACAGGGCGTCGGGCTGGGGCAGGCGGGGGCTGGGTTTGGGGGAGTGGGGGTGAGCTGGGCACAGGGCGTCAGGCTGGGTTTGGGGGGCTGGGTTTGGGGGGGCGGGGCTGAGCTGGGCACAGGGCGTCGGGCTGGGGCAGGCGGCGGCCGGGTTCGCGGGGGGAGCCGGGCACGGGGCGTCGGGCTGGGGCAGGCGGGGGCCGGGTTCGCGGGGGGAGCCGGGCACGGGGCGTCGGGCTGGGGCAGGCGGGGGCCGGGTTCGGGGGGGAGCCGGGGACGGGGCGTCGGGCTGGGGCAGGCGGGGGCCGGGTTCGCGGGGGGAGCCGGGGACGGGGCGTCGGGCTGGGGCAGGCGGGGGCCGGGTTCGCGGGGGGAGCCGGGCACGGGGCGTCGGGCTGGGGCAGGCGGGGGCCGGGTTCGCGGGGGGAGCCGGGCACGGGGCGTCGGGCTGGGGCAGGCGGGGGCCGGGTTCGCGGGGGGAGCCGGGCACGGGGCGTCGGGCTGGGGCAGGTGGGGGCCGGGTTCATGGGGGGAGCCGGGCACGGGGCGTCGGGCTGGGGCCGGTGGGGGCCGGGTTCAGGGTTAGGGAGCCATACGCTGGGCTGCCCTGCACCCTCGGGAACGCGCCCAGGCCAACGCCATTGTGTTTAGCCCCCGTCCACGCGGCCTCACCCCCAAAGGGAGTCCCGAGGCCACGCCGGGTGCCACGGGCAGGGGGAGCTTCCCCAGGCTCTGAGGTCTCTGTGGCCACTGGAGTCCTTTGGACACGTAGGGAGGCTCGGGGGTCATTGGGGGGACAGCGGTGCCCCAATGGAGCATGACCCAGGGCCTGGGGCCTGGCCTCGTTCTCCCCTGACCAGTGTCTGTCGCTCTCTCCCAGGCGAGGGCTTCCTGGGGCTCTGCTTCTCCACATGGCAGTGCCAGGCCGGCCTGGGCACCTGGAACCTGTCCCTGCTGAGCATGGCCGAGTGCTGCGGGCGGCCCTGGGGCCGCAGCTGGAAGAACACCTCCTCCGAGGTCTGCCTCAGCTGCTCCGCCCTGCCCCTGCCAGGCGAGTGCTGGCTCCGGGGGCAAGGGGCACTGCCCTGCGTGCCGCTCCCATTGCCAAGCCCTGCTGCATTCCCCCTGGGGCAGCGCCCCGGCCACCCAGCCAGTCCCACGCCACAGCACCATGGAGCCGCGGCCCGCGGGAGATTGCAGCTCCCAGCATGCCGTGCTCCCTGCATCGTGCTCTCCGGCACAGCCACGGGGGTGCTGAGGAGCGAGACCCTCCCGCCCCCAGGCAGCCGCGACCCTCAGGAGAGACCCCAGGGTGGCCCTGGCATGGTCGATCGCCCGGCCCTGGGCAGCTGAGCTCTGACCAACCCTCGCGGGGGGGCGAGTCGGAGCGCCCCACGCCACGTCTCCAAGAGGCCAGTTACTGGGTGCCCCCCAGCCCATGATGCCTCTCCTCGCCCCCATGGTGGCTCACAGCGGGTCCCAGTTCTGCAGTTCTGCGGGTGTCACCAGACCGTGACGTGCCCGCTGGCTGATCGGTCCCCTTGTTCTTCCGCAGGGGACCTGCCGGCCCCCTTCCTCCTCCGGCCCTTGCCCCCCACGGCCCTGCTGGGCCTGCCCAGGCCTCGCCAGCGCCTCTTCGCCACCTGCGTCACCTGGGCCGGCTTCCACTACCGCAGCTTTGATGGGAAACATTTCCACTTCCACGGGGACTGCACCTACAGCCTAGCCGCTGCCTCCGATGGCACCTGGGCCGTGGACATCTCGGGCAGCGGGACCTGTGCACCATCACACTGCCACCGGGTACAGGGTCTCACCGGGGTCTTCCGCGACCAGCCAGGGCCTTGGGTGTTGGGGGGGGGGAGAGACGGGAAGAAAGGGAGAGGGGGGTGAGAAAAGAGCAAGGGAGAGTGTGACGGGTTCGGTCACAGAGACCCCCTTCGGACTGTCATCTGATGTGCTGAAGTTACCTCTGAGCCCGTTTTCCCTGCCAGCCTGGGACTCCAGAACCCTCTTTGTTGAGCCAGACACGCCGCAACGCAGACCCAGGTCTGGTCCACGCCCCAAAGCTACAGGCTTTAACTGAAAACCACTCAGCAGGTTCCCTGTCTCCAGCACCCAGACACCCAGCTCCCAATGGGATCCAAACCGCAAATAAATAAATCAGTTTTACTCTGTATAAAGCTTATACAGGGTAAACTCATAAATTGCCCACCCTCTATATCACTGAGAGAGAGAGAGATGCACAGCTGTTTGCTCCCCCAGGTATTAATCACTTACTCTGGGTTAATTAACAAACAACAGTGATTTTATTAAGTATAAGAAGTAGGATTTAAGTGGTCTCAAGTAATAACAGACAGAACAAAGTGAGTTACCAAGCAGAATAAAACCAAACATGCAAGTCTAAGCCTAATACATTAAGAAACTGAATACAGGTAAATCTCACCCTCAGAGATGTTCCAATAAGCTTCTTTCACAGACCAGAAGAAAAGGAGTACTTGTGGCACCCTAGAGACTAACAAATTTATTTGAGCATAAGCTTTCGTGAGCTACAGCTCACTTCATAAATTTGTTAGTCTCTAAGGTGCCACAAGTCCTCCTTTTCTTTTTGCGGATACAGACTAACACGGCTGCTACTCTGAAACCTTCCACAGACTAGACTCCTTCCTAGTCTGGGCCCAATCCTTTCCCCTGGTGCAGTCCTTGTTAGTTCCAGCTCAAGTGGTAACTAGGGGATTTCTCATGACTGGCAGCCCCCTTTGTTCTGTTCCACCCCCTTCTATAACTTTGGCCCAAGGTGGGAATCTTTTGTCTCTCTGGGTCCCCACCCCTCCTTCTAAATGGAAAAGTACCAGATTTAAGATGGATTCCAGCATCATGTGACATGGTCACATGTCCTGTGAGACCCCAACCCTCCATTCTTCCTGGGCTGGAACACAGGGAGGCCTGCAAGTGAACAGAGCCATTGACAGCCAATTGTCCTAGTCAATGGGGGCCATCAAGATTCCAAACCACCATCCATGGCCCACACTTTGCATAATTACAGTAGGACCCCAGAGTTATACTTTATATTTCTAGCTTCAGATACAAGAATGATACATACATACAGATAGGAGGAATATATTCAGTAGGTTATAACCTTTGTAATGACACCTTACAAGAGACCTTTGCAGAAAGCATATTCCAGTTGCATCATATTTACCCTCATAAGCATATTTCCATAAATCATATGGAGTGCAACGTCCTAGAGAACGAGCCAGAGGAGGGGGTAAAGACACACCAAGAGCAGGCTGGGGGTGAAGGGGGCTGCCAGGGAGAGCCTGGGGGGCAGACTGGCTGAGGAGGGGCTGGTGGAGGTCACCTACCCCCCTGCTCCGGAGAGCTTCGGGCCAGAAGGACCTCCCAGGGCACAGGCCGTGAACTTCAGCCAGTTCTGCCTGGCTTGAGCCCTGTGGCTTGTGTCTGGCTACAGTGTCTCTCGGGGAAGTAGCCAGTCTGCTAGTGAAGCCAGCGAGGGATGGAGACTCCACACTGGCTGGGGAAGCAGGTCCCAGTGGCTCATCCCTGCGCTGTTAAAGCCATGGGCCATGTTCTGCCGTCCCCCTCTAGCTCTGCGTGCCCCTGAGCTGCCATCTCGCTCACTCCCTGCCCTGCCTCCCCCGCAGGCGCTGCGCATGCTCTTCGGGCTGGACCTGGTCGTGGCTCAGGGCCGAAACATCTCCGTGAATGGGGTCGTGGTGCCGGAGGGGGAGCCGCTCCTGCAGGATGGTGAGGAGGACAGAGAGCTCTGTGGGGGAAAGCCACGGACCAGCACGCGGCACACAGGGGCTTCTGATCTGCCCATCTGCCTGGCAGAGCCGCGGGGTGCCCCCGTGTCCTGGGCTCCCTGGGGTCTCCCCAGGCCTGTTTGTCTCCAGGCACTTGGTGCTTAGGTCCCCTGACACCCACTGGGGTCCACCCGTGCCCATCGCCCGGGCAGAGCTGGTGGGAGGAGAGGTCTAGCCTGGCACCGGCCTGCACGGGCCCCGGGCAGGGACTGCTGGGGCCATAGGGGCGAGCTAGGAGGAATGGGGTGGAATTAAGGGACACACAGAGCACCTAGGCCGTGCCCAGGCGGGAGCAGGCCGACAGTCCATCACCCAGGGCTCTGCCCAGCCCAGCCGGGGGCTCCCAGCCCCTCCTGGAGACGATCCCACTGCTGGATCCATCTCCCTGGCAGGGAGGCCCCGACATGCAGCCCATGCGCCCGTTGCCGTCCCTCTGGGCCCCGGCTGGCAGCCGGGCACGTGGCTCTGCTGAGCTGCCCACCGCTCTCCCCCCGCAGGGATCAGCGTCCGGTGGCTCGGTGACTTCGTCTTCGTGGAGAGCGGCCTGGGCGTGCGGGTCAAGTCTGACGGGCGCCACACGGTGTATGTGACGGTCAGCGGGGAGCTGCGGGGCACCACGCGCGGGCTCTGCGGGCTCTACAATGACGACCCTGCCGGTGAGCACAGCCCTGCGGGGGCAACCCGCCTTGCTCACCGCGTGGGGCCGGGCCCCCTGCCGACAGGGCTCTGCCCCCAGCCCGCCCTGTTCACCGCCTGGGGCCGGGCCCCCTGCCGACAGGGCTCTGCCCCCAACCCGCTCCGCTCACCGCGTGGGGCCGGGCCCCCAGCTGACAGCGCCCTGCCCCCAACCTGCCCTGCTCACCGCGTGGGGCCGGGCCCCCTGCCGACAGCGCCCTGCCCCCAACCCGCCCTGCTCACCGCGTGGGGCCGGGCCCCCTGCCGACAGGGCTCTGCCCCCAACCCGCCCTGCTCACCGCCTGGGGCCGGGCCCCCTGCCGACAGCGCCCTGCCCCCAACCCGCCCTGCTCACCGCGTGGGGCCGGGCCCCCTGCCGACAGGGCTCTGCCCCCAACCCGCCCTGTTCACCGCGTGGGGCCGGGCCCCCTGCCGACAGCGCTCTGCCCCCAACCTGCCCTGCTCACCGCGTGGGGCCGGGCCCCCTGCCGACAGGGCTCTGCCCCCAGCCCGCCCTGTTCACCGCATGGGGCCGGGCCCCCTGCCGACAGCGCCCTGCCCCCAACCCGCCCCGCTCACCGCGTGGGGCCGGGCCCCCTGCCGACAGCGCCCTGCCCCCAACCCGCCCTGCTCACCGCGTGGGGCCGGGCCCCCTGCCGACAGCGCCCTGCCCCCAACCCGCCCTGCTCACCGCGTGGGGCCGGGCCCCCTGCCGACAGGGCTCTGCCCCCAACCCGCCCTGCTCACCGCGTGGGGCCGGGCCCCCTGCCGACAGCGCCCTGCCCCCAACCCGCCCTGCTCACCGCGTGGGGCCGGGCCCCCTGCCGACAGGGCTCTGCCCCCAACCCGCCCTGCTCACCGCCTGGGGCCGGGCCCCCTGCCGACAGGGCTCTGCCCCCAACCCGCTCTGCTCACCGCGTGGGGCCGGGCCCCCTGCCGACAGGGCTCTGCCCCCAACCCGCCCTGCTCACCGCCTGGGGCCAGGCCCCCTGCCGACAGGGCTCTGCCCCCAACCCGCCCCGCTCACCGCGTGGGGCCGGGCCCCCTGCCGACAGGGCTCTGCCCCCAACCCGCCCTGCTCACCGCCTGGGGCCGGGCCCCCTGCCGACAGGGCCCTGCCCCCAACCCGCCCTGCTCACCGCGTGGGGCCGGGCCCCCTGCCGACAGCGCCCTGCCCCCAACCCGCCCTGCTCACCGCGTGGGGCCGGGCCCCCTGCCGACAGCGCCCTGCCCCCAACCCGCCCTGCTCACGCGTGGGGCCAGGCCCCCTGCCGTCAGGGCCCTGCCCCCAACTCGCCCTGCTCACCGCGTGGGGCCGGGCCCCCTGCCGACAGCGCCCTGCCCCCAACCCGCCCTGCTCACCGCGTGGGGCCGGGCCCCCTGCCGACAGCGCCCTGCCCCCAACCCGCCCTGCTCACCGCGTGGGGCCGGGCCCCCTGCCGACAGGGCTCTGCCCCCAGCCCGCCCTGTTCACCGCCTGGGGCCGGGCCCCCTGCCGACAGGGCTCTGCCCCCAACCCGCCCCGCTCACCGCGTGGGGCCGGGCCCCCTGCCGACAGCGCTCTGCCCCCAACCTGCCCTGCTCACCGCGTGGGGCCGGGCCCCCTGCCGACAGGGCTCTGCCCCCAGCCCGCCCTGTTCACCGCATGGGGCCGGGCCCCCTGCCGACAGCGCCCTGCCCCCAACCCGCCCCGCTCACCGCGTGGGGCCGGGCCCCCTGCCGACAGCGCCCTGCCCCCAACCCGCCCTGCTCACCGCGTGGGGCCGGGCCCCCTGCCGACAGCGCCCTGCCCCCAACCCGCCCTGCTCACCGCGTGGGGCCGGGCCCCCTGCCGACAGGGCTCTGCCCCCAACCCGCCCCGCTCACCGCGTGGGGCCGGGCCCCCTGCCGACAGCGCCCTGCCCCCAACCCGCCCTGCTCACCGCGTGGGGCCGGGCCCCCTGCCGACAGGGCTCTGCCCCCAACCCGCCCAGCTCACCGCCTGGGGCCGGGCCCCCTGCCGACAGGGCTCTGCCCCCAACCCGCTCTGCTCACCGCGTGGGGCCGGGCCCCCTGCCGACAGGGCTCTGCCCCCAACCCGCCCTGCTCACCGCCTGGGGCCAGGCCCCCTGCCGACAGGGCTCTGCCCCCAACCCGCCCCGCTCACCGCGTGGGGCCGGGCCCCCTGCCGACAGGGCTCTGCCCCCAACCCGCCCTGCTCACCGCCTGGGGCCGGGCCCCCTGCCGACAGGGCCCTGCCCCCAACCCGCCCTGCTCACCGCGTGGGGCCGGGCCCCCTGCCGACAGCGCCCTGCCCCCAACCCGCCCTGCTCACCGCGTGGGGCCGGGCCCCCTGCCGACAGCGCCCTGCCCCCAACCCGCCCTGCTCACGCGTGGGGCCAGGCCCCCTGCCGTCAGGGCCCTGCCCCCAACTCGCCCTGCTCACCGCGTGGGGCCGGGCCCCCTGCCGACAGCGCCCTGCCCCCAACCCGCCCTGCTCACCGCGTGGGGCCGGGCCCCCTGCCGACAGCGCCCTGCCCCCAACCCGCCCTGCTCACCGCGTGGGGCCGGGCCCCCCTGCCGACAGGGCTCTGCCCCCAGCCCGCCCTGTTCACCGCCTGGGGCCGGGCCCCCTGCCGACAGGGCTCTGCCCCCAACCCGCCCCGCTCACCGCGTGGGGCCGGGCCCCCTGCCGACAGGGCTCTGCCCCCAACCCGCCCTGTTCACCGCGTGGGGCCGGGCCCCCTGCCGACAGCGCCCTGCCCCCAACCCGCCCTGCTCACCGCGTGGGGCCGGGCCCCCTGCCGACAGCACCCTGCCCCCAACCCGCCCTGCTCACCGCGTGGGGCCGGGCCCCCTGCCGACAGCGCCCTGCCCCCAACCCGCCCTGCTCACCGCGTGGGGCCGGGCCCCCTGCCGACAGGGCTCTGCCCCCAACCCGCCCCGCTCACCGCGTGGGGCCGGGCCCCCTGCCGACAGCGCCCTGCCCCCAACCCGTTCTGCTCACCGCGTGGGGCCGGGCCCCCCTGCCGACAGCGCCCTGCCCCCAACCCGCCCTGCTCACCGCGTGGGGCCGGGCCCCCTGCCGACAGCGCCCTGCCCCCAACCCGTCCTGCTCACCGCGTGGGGCCGGGCCCCCTGCCGACAGGGCTCTGCCCCCAACCCGCCCCGCTCACCGCGTGGGGCCGGGCCCCCTGCCGACAGGGCTCTGCCCCCAACCCGCCCTGCTCACCGCGTGGGGCCGGGCCCCCTGCCGACAGGGCTCTGCCCCCAACCCGCCCTGTTCACCGCGTGGGGCCGGGCCCCCTGCCGACAGCGCCCTGCCCCCAACCTGCCCTGCTCACCGCGTGGGGCCGGGCCCCCCTGCCGACAGGGCTCTGCCCCCAACCCGCCCTGCTCACCGCGTGGGGCCGGGCCCCCTGCCGACAGCGCCCTGCCCCCAACCCGCCCTGCTCACCGCGTGGGGCCGGGCCCCCTGCGGACAGGGCTCTGCCCCCAACCCGCCCTGCTCACCGCGTGGGGCCGGGCCCCCTGCCGACAGCGCCCTGCCCCCAACCCGCTCTGCTCACCGCGTGGGGCCGGGCCCCCTGCCGACAGCGCCCTGCCCCCAACCCGCCCTGCTCACCGCGTGGGGCCGGGCCCCCTGCCGACAGCGCCCTGCCCCCAACTCGCCCTGCTCACCGCGTGGGGCCGGGCCCCCTGCCGACAGGGCTCTGCCCCCAACCCGCCCTGCTCACCGCGTGGGGCCGGGCCCCCTGCCGACAGCGCCCTGCCCCCAACCCGCCCTGCTCACCGCGTGGGGCCGGGCCCCCTGCCGACAGCGCCCTGCCCCCAACCCGCCCTGCTCACCGCGTGGGGCCGGGCCCCCTGCCGACAGCGCCCTGCCCCCAACCCGCCCTGCTCACCGCGTGGGGCCGGGCCCCCTGCCGACAGGGCTCTGCCCCCAACCCGCCCCGCTCACCGCGTGGGGCCGGGCCCCCTGCCGACAGGGCTCTGCCCCCAACCCGCCCTGCTCACCGCGTGGGGCCGGGCCCCCTGCCGACAGGGCTCTGCCCCCAACCCGCCCCGCTCACCGCGTGGGGCCGGGCCCCCTGCCGACAGCGCCCTGCCCCCAACCTGCCCTGCTCACCGCGTGGGGCCGGGCCCCCTGCCGACAGGGCTCTGCCCCCAACTCGCCCTGCTCACCGCGTGGGGCCGGGCCCCCTGCCGACAGCGCCCTGCCCCCAACTCGCCCTGCTCACCGCGTGGGGCCGGGCCCCCTGCCGACAGCGCCCTGCCCCCAACCCGCCCTGCTCACCGCGTGGGGCCGGGCCCCCTGCCGACAGCGCCCTGCCCCCAACCCGCCCCGCTCACCGCGTGGGGCCGGGCCCCCAGCCGACAGCGCCCTGCCCCCAACCCGCCCTGCTCACCGCGTGGGGCCGGGCCCCCTGCCGACAGCGCCCTGCCCCCATCCCGCCCTGCTCACCGCGTGGGGCCGGGCCCCCTGCCGACAGGGCTCTGCCCCCAACTCGCCCTGCTCACCGCGTGGGGCCGGGCCCCCTGCCGACAGCGCCCAGCCCCCAACCCGCCCCGCTCACCGCGTGGGGCCGGGCCCCCTGCCGACAGCGCCCTGCCCCCAACTCGCCCTGCTCACCGCGTGGGGCCGGGCCCCCTGCCGACAGCGCCCTGCCCCCAACTCGCCCTGCTCACCGCGTGGGGCCGGGCCCCCTGCCGACAGCGCCCTGCCCCCAACCCGCCCTGCTCACCGCGTGGGGCCGGGCCCCCTGCCGACAGCGCCCTGCCCCCAACCCGCCCCGCTCACCGCGTGGGGCCGGGCCCCCTGCCGACAGCGCCCTGCCCCCAACCCGCCCTGCTCACCGCGTGGGGCCGGGCCCCCTGCCGACAGCGCCCTGCCCCCATCCCGCCCTGCTCACCGCGTGGGGCCGGGCCCCCTGCCGACAGGGCTCTGCCCCCAACTCGCCCTGCTCACCGCGTGGGGCCGGGCCCCCTGCCGACAGGGCTCTGCCCCCAACCCGCCCTGCTCACCGCGTGGGGCCGGGCCCCCTGCCGACAGCGCCCTGCCCTGGGAGCGTCTCTCCCTCCCAGCACGCAGTGAGCCCCACTGCTCGGGAATGGGACAGTCCCACCCCCTGCATCCCCGTGCGGGGGGCACCTGCCCTGGTGCAGCAGGACCCAACCTGCCGTCCTCCGGCCCCTGCTGGGTGAGGGGCCCCCAGCTCGCTCCAGGGCTCTTCTCCCCTGGGCCTGCCTGTGTCTGGGTGACAGTGCCCCCAGAACAAGCCCTCCACTGCCCATGCCCTTCCCCTGGGGCGGAGCAGGGACCAGACCCCAGCGCCTGATCCTGGCGCGAGCTGGTGAGCCTGGTGTGAGAGCTGGGCTGGAGATCTGGCAGCGGGGGGGGTCCCCATTCCCAGCCCCCACCTGCCAGCAGGGGCGCTTTCCTCTCCCCACATCCCCAGCGCCTGTTTTGCTTGCAGATGACTTCCTGCGCGTAGGAGGGGATGTGGCCACCTTCGCCGCCAGCTTCGGGAATTCCTGGAGGGTCCCAGATGCCAGCCCAGAGGTACCGGGCAGGGCCCCTGCTGCAGTCCTCTCCCACGGCTCAGAGGGAGGGGGACGGCGTGGCACCGCCCTGGGGCTGCGCTGGCGCCCAGAGCCCTTCGCCCCCGTGCAGCGTATTCCTGACCCTGCCGGGAGCAGCTGGAGCTGGGGTGTTGGTGGCAGCTGGTGGAGATGCTTCTCCCGCACAGGAGCAGTGTGTGCTCAGAAGGGGGAGCGCCCGGGGGCTGCATGGGGTGAGGTGGGGGTGCCCCCCCGTGCGGCTCTGGGGGCGCCGGGCTGACGGCTGGGGGTGCCCCCCCGTGCGGCTCTGGGGGCGCCGGGCTGACGGCTGGGGGTGCCCCCCCGTGCGGCTCTGGGGGCGCCGGGCTGACGGCTGGGGGTGCCCCCCCGTGCGGCTCTGGGGGCGCCGGGCTGACGGCTGCGGGTGCTCTCCTGTGCGGCTCTGGGGGCGCCGGGCTGACGGCTGGGGGTGCCCCCCCGTGCGGCTCTGGGGGCGCCGGGCTGACGGCTGGGGGTGCCCCCCCGTGCGGCTCTGGGGGCGCCGGGCTGACGGCTGGGGGTGCCCCCCCGTGCGGCTCTGGGGGCGCCGGGCTGACGGCTGCGGGTGCTCCCCTGTGCGGCTCTGGGGGCGCCGGGCTGACGGCTGGGGGTGCTCTGGCACTGACGGGGGTTCTGCTCTGCCCGGGTGCAGCTCCCGTGCCAGGACGTGGCGGAGGCGGGAGACAGCTGCGACGACGCGGAGGCCAGCGCCGTGAGGCAGGAGGCCGAGGCCGTGTGCCGGAAGCTGCTGGCCAGCCCCTTCAGCCGGTGCCACTCCGAGGTCAGGGGACGGCGGTACCCACCTCCTGGGGAGCAGCCGGGGCAGCCGTGCCCCCCCTCTCCCCCCGGCGCTGGCTGACGCGGCCTCTCTCCCTGCAGGTGGACCCGGGCGGATTCTACGACGCCTGCATGTCCGCGTCCTGCCGGCAGGGGGGCACGGGGGCCGGGCGGCGGGAGGCCGTGTGCGCCACCTTCGCCAGCTATGCCCGCGAATGCGCCCAGGAGCTCGTCTACCTCGACTGGAGGAGGCCCGGGTTCTGCGGTAGGGGCCAGTGCGCTCCCCCAGCGGGCAGCTCCGCAGCCGGGCCCGCTCCGGCAGCATGGACCCCTTCCCCCGGCTCTGCCCCCCGCCCCCACGCCCTCCCCTCGCACCTGTCTCCCATCCAGCCCTGGCCCCCACATACACCCACCCTCACGCCCAGGTTCACCCCCTGCATGCTCAGGAGACGCTCAGCCCCCTGGGCCGCCCGCCCGTGAACGCCCCGGGCTGGAAGGGCCTGGTGCATGTGTAGGAGACAGGGAGTGGGGCTGCCCTCTCGTGGGGAGGGTAAGAGACCCACTACCGCTGTCAGCGGGGAGGAGCTCCTCTCACTCCGGCACCGCAGGCTGCGTGTGGGGAGCAGCAGCCCCCGGGGCTCTCCTGGCGTCGCCCCGCATGTGCTCCTCGGAGGTGGGCAGGGCGCCCGGGCAGACGTGCTCCCTGGGAGCCTGCGCCTGGCTGGCTGGCAGAGGGGGCGCTGCCGGCCCGGGCCTGAGGCGCCGCGTGTCTGCCCCGCAGAGAAGCAGTGCGGCCAGGGGAAGCAGTACTCGGACTGCGTGTCCTCGTGCCCAGCCAGCTGTGCCGCCGTGGGCACCGGCGAGGAGGGGCACTGCCGGGACGAGTGTGTGAGTGGCTGCGAGTGCCCGCCGGGCCTCTACCTGGAGGGGGGGGCCTGCGTCCCTGAGGGCGACTGCCCCTGCTACCACCGTCGCCAGAAGTACGCCCCGGGGCAGAGCATCCAGCAGCGGTGCAACCAATGGTGAGGAAAGCCCCCATCGGCCCTCCCAGCCGGGCACTGGTGTGGGCAGCAGGGAGGGGCAGCCCCTAAGGTAACCCCTCCCCGGTGCCCACACCCGCACTGCCGAGCTGGACTCGTCTCTGCTGTGCCTCGGGCAGCTGGTGGCGCAGTGCTGTGCCAGGCTGGGGCGTGGCGATCTGCGGGGACGGTCTGGGCTCCGCGGGCCCCTCAGCGATGGAGCGGGGCAGAGTCCCCGTCTCACAGCTCAGCCACCCCACGGTCCCGCCCCACCCGAGGGGAGGACAGCATTGTGTGGGGAGCCCCCTGCCTCCTGGGGAATCCCTGGGGGCCCTTCTCCCTCGCCCAGGCTGCTGCACCCCACTTTCCCCGGGGTACATCCCCAGCTCCTTTGGGGTACCTCCCTTGAGCTGCAGAGGAGACCCACGGAGGATCGGGCCCGGCGGGGCTGGGGCGGGGCAGCTGCTGAGCAAAGGTACTTGAGTGGAACCAGAGAGACAGGTGGCAGCTGGGACACGACGCCCCGGGAGCTGCTGGGGACCCCTGGGTGGGAGCCCCAGGCTGAGCCTCCCCAGGCTAGAGAGGTCCCTCCTGGAGATGCCCCCCGCCATGTCCTGCAGGCCCCGGCACCAGCCGCAGGGCCTGCCGTGGCCCGGCGTGCGGCAGGGGGCTCAGCGAGCCGTGGCGACCCCGTGCCCCTCTCTCGCCCCCGTCCCTGCAGCACGTGCCAGGGTGGGCGCTGGCACTGCTCGCAGGACAAGTGTTCGGCCGAGTGTGCCGTGATCGGGGACCCGCACTACGTGACCTTCGACCAGAAGCGCTACTCCTTCCACGGCGTCTGCGAGTACATCCTGGTGCAGGTGAGCGGGCCCTGGGGCCCTGGGAGCTGCCGTGGGGCTTGGGGGGGCCAGGCTGCTGGCGAGAGAGGGGTCTGGAGCCCTGGGAGCTGCCGTAGGGCTGGGGTGCCAGGGGAGGGGGGTCTGGTGCCCTGGGAGCTGCCGTTGGGTCTGGGGGACCAGGAGGAGGGGGGAACTGGAGCCCTGGGAGCTGCCGTGGGGCTGGGGTGCCAGGGGAGAGGGGTCTGGTGCCCTGGGCAGGAAGGGAACCCCATGGCATGGGGGTTGGGGGGCATGCTGTGCCCAAGCAGCCCCTCGAGGAGCCTGGCCACTCAGTGCTGGTGCAGCTCCGGAGAGCCCCTCCACGAACAAACCAGTGCAGAGCCCCGCGGGGCCCCCAGCCCAGCCCGCGCAGTGCCCTCGAGAGCGGCCGGCAGGTCCCGTCCCCTGGGCCGGGGCACGCGGCAGGGAACGGCTGGGGAGCCGCCTTGGGCCGCGTCTCCGGCCCTCACAGGCTGGGGCACCGTTGCCTGGCAGGACTTTGTGGACTGGAAGCTGCTGATCACGGTGGAGAAGGTGGCGTGTGGGAGCAAAGGGGCCGTGAGCTGCCTCCGGGCCCTGACGGTGACTGCGCACAGGACCTCCGCCCGGCTCCACATCACAGGTCAGCTGGGCTTCGCCGCGGGGGAGCGCCTGGCAGCCCCTTGCAGAGACGGGCAGCCTGGGGGCATCAAGGGATTGCAGGAAGCGGGGCTGGCTGGCTTGGGGCTGGCTCTGATCTGCCCCGGGCAGAGGCCCAGCTGGCAGGTGGTGGGGCAGGGAGTGGGGTCGGGGCCTCTCTCTCTGTGCGGTTCTCCCTTGCCCCCCTCCTCTCCCATCTCCTCTCTGGCCCTTCCCTGCTGCAGGGGACGTGGCCGTGAACGGGCAGGAGGTGGCCCTGCCCTTTGCCAGCGCTGACCTGAGCATCCGACGGGCCTCGTCCTCCTTCCTGCTGCTCCAGGCCTTCGGCGCCCACGTGCTGTGGGGGCTGGAGCTCCCTGCCGCCTACATCACCCTGCAGCCCAGCTTCGCCGGCAAGGTGAGGCCCAGCGCGCTCCTGGTGCCCCCCGGGAGGGCCCTCGCAGCGGGGCGTTGCCCGCAGGGCCCAAGGGGAGAGGAGCCCGGCTGTGGGCGTGGGCCGAATGGCCGGCTCTGAGTACCGGGAGCGGGGCCCGGAGCCTCCCAGGCCCGTGTGGCCGGTGCCAGGTCTCTCGCGACTGGCATCGCAGACCCCGGGGTGAGGGAGCTGGTGGGTCTTCGCCCCATGCCTGGCAGAGCAAGAGTCCGCGTCCCCGCAGCCCCCCGCAGGCCTGGCACCCGCTGGCCTCCCTGCTGCGTGTGGGGAGGGGGAGCTCCCCGACTGCCCCCTCACCCCCTCCCCCGGCAGGTGCGAGGTCTGTGCGGCACCTACACCTGGAACCAGCAGGACGAGTTCACCACCCCCGCCGGGGACGTGGAGCCCAGCGTCGCCGCCTTCGCCAACAAGTTCCGGGCGTCCAGCGAGTGCCCCGCGCTCGGCTCCTTCGCCTTCGACCCCTGCGGCACCTTCGCCCAGCGCCGGGAGTTCGCCGAGGCCGCCTGCGGCACCCTCCACGGCCCGGCCTTCCAGGTACCCGCCCCGGCGGAGCCCCCGGGGGGCTGGGACCAGAGGCCACAGCGAGGGGCACCGGATCTGTGTGTGCGCGTGCCGGGGAGGGGGCCGGATCCAGGAGCGTTTGCTGTGTGCCCCTGGCACGGGTGTGGGCCTGTCTGGACGTCCCCGGGGTGTGTCTGCCCTGAGGGACCCCGGTCGCCCCGTGTCTGTGTCACGCGTGTCGGATGGTCACCGGACTGGCCCTCTCCACGTGCGGCTGTTCGCACACGTGCTGTCCGTGTGCCCATGCGTCTGTGGGGCTGGTTTCTGACGTGCCCCCCGGTGCCGTGCCCCCAGCAGAGGCCCCCCAAGGGAAGGGCCTGGAGCCCGGGCGGCTGCTCCGAGCCCCTGGGTGACGCGCCCCCTGCCCTGTCCCACAGCCCTGCCACGACCTGGTGGAGCGGGAGCCCCACTACCAGCTCTGCCTCTACGACGTGTGCGGCTGCTCGGCCGGCGGGGACTGTCTGTGCCGCGCCCTGGCCGCCTACGCCAGGCAGTGTGCCCAGGAGGGGGCGCCGGTGCCCTGGAGGAACCAGACCTTCTGCGGTGGGTGGCTGCCTAGGCTGGGCCCCACTGGGCATGTCCGGGGAGGGGAGCCCTGCCTGGCTGGGTGGGGCAGCCAGAGGATGGCTCTGGAGAAGGGGTGGAGTGGGTGTGGGATGGGCTCCGGAGAAAGGGCAGAGAAGGCGATGGGTGCTGGAGAAGGGGTGGGGGAGGGGATGGGTGCTGAAGAAGGGGCGGGGGGGATGGGCGGGGGTTGGGCTCTGGGGAAGGGGAGGGGGTGGGCGCTGGAGAGGGGGGATGGGTGCCGGAGAAGGGGCGGGGGGGGATGGGCGGGGGTTGGGCTCTGGGGAAGGGGAGGGAGTGGGCACTGGAGAGGGGGGATGGGCGCTGGAGAAGGGGCGGGGGAGGGGATGGGTGCTGGAGAAGGGGCGGGGGAGGGGATGGGCGGGGGATGGGCTCTGGGGAAGGGGAGGGGGTGGGCGCTGGAGAGGGGGGATGGGTGCTGGAGAAGGGGTGGGGAGGAGATGGGCGGGGGGCGGGCTCTGGGGAAGGGGAGGGGTGGGCGCTGGAGAAGGCGGGGGATGGGCGCTGGAGAAGGGGCGGGGGAAGGGATGGGTGGGGGTTGCGCTCTGGGGAAGGGGAGGGGGTGGGCGCTGGAGAGGGGGGATGGGCGTTGGAGAAGGAGTGGGGGAGGGGATGGGTGCTGGAGAAGGGGCGGGGAGGGGATGGGCGGGGGGTGGGCTCCGGGGAAGGGGAGAGGTGGGCGCTGGAGAGGGGGGATGGGTGCTGGAGAAGGGGTGGGGGAGGGGATGGGCGGGGGGTGGGCTCCGGGGAAGGGGAGGGGGTGGGCGCTGGAGAGGGGGGATGGGCGCTGGAGAAGGAGTGGGGGAGGGGATGGGTGCTGGAGAAGGGGCGGGGAGGGGATGGGTGCTGGAGAAGGGGCGGGGAGGAGATGGGCGGGGGGTGGGCTCCGGGGAAGGGGAGGGGGTGGGCGCTGGAGAGGGGGGATGGGTGCTGGAGAAGGGGTGGGGAGGAGATGGGCGGGGGGTGGGCTCCGGGGAAGGGGAGAGGTGGGCGCTGGAGAAGGCGGGGGATGGGCGCTGGAGGCGGGGGGTTGGGGAACGAGGCAGGTCTCTGCTCTCGGTGAGGAAGCTGGAGGTGCCTGTGCTAAGGCCCCCTGCCCCCCTCTCCCTCTCCCCACAGCGGTGCCGTGCAGCGGGGGGCAGGTCTACCAGGAGTGCAGCGCCCCCTGCGGGAAGAGCTGTGCCGACCTGCGCATGGGGGCGGCCAGCTCCTGCCAGGCCCTGGCCGTGTGCGTGGCCGGCTGTAACTGCCCCGAGGGACTGGTGCTGGACGACAGCGGGCAGTGCGTCCCGCCGGGCATGTGCCCCTGCGAGCATGGGGGTGAGACCTACCCGCCCGGCAGCAAGGTCCACAGGAGCTGCAACGCCTGGTGCGTAGCCCTGCCCCGCTCCCCGCTGCGCTGGGCATAGAGAGGGTCGCACCGCCCAGCTGGTGGGGCAGGCTGTGGGCCCAGCTCCCCAGCACAGCCCTTGGCTCTGCATCATGGAGTTAGTGCCAGGCCCGGCCTGGGCAGGGGAGAGAGGGCATTGCAGCTGCCAGCCGCCCAGTCCCACCAGCACCCAGCCCAGAACGGGACGTGGAGACTGGCAGGCTCAGGGGGGCAGGGAATGGGGCATGGGGCTTTTCCCCGCTACGGGGCGCTGGTTCCCATCCAGCCGCAGAGCAGGGACTGGCTGGCACAGGGGGGCAGGGAATGGGGCATGGGGCCTTTCCCCGCTACGGGGTGCTGGTTCCCATCCAGCCGCAGAGCAGGGACTGGCTGGCACAGGGGGGCAGGGAATGGGGCATGGGGCTTTTCCCCGCTACGGGGCGCTGGTTCCCATCCAGCCGCAGAGCAGGGACTGGCAGGCTCAGGGGGGCAGGGAATGGGGCATGGGGCTTTTCCGCGCTACGGGGCGCTGGTTCCCATCCAGCCGCAGAGCAGGGACTGGCTGGCACAGGGGGGCAGGGAATGGGGCACGGGGCCTTTCCCCGCTAGGGGGTGCTGGTTCCCGTCCAGCCGCAGGGCAGGGACTGGCTGGCACAGGGGGGCAGGGAATGGGGCATGGGACTTTTCCCCGCTACGGGGCGCTGGTTCCCATCTGGCCGCAGAGCACGGACTGGCTGGCACAGGGGGGCAGGGAATGGGGCACGGGGCTCTTCCCCACTACGGGGTGCTGGTTCCCGTCCAGCCGCAGGGCAGGGACTGGCTGGCACAGGGGGGCAGGGAATGGGGCATGGGACTTTTCCCCGCTATGGGGCGCTGGTTCCCATCTGTCCGCAGAGCACGGACTGGCTGGCACAGGGGGGCAGGGAATGGGGCACGGGGCTCTTCCCCACTACGGGGTGCTGGTTCCCGTCCAGCCGCAGGGCAGGGACTGGCTGGCACAGGGGGGCAGGGAATGGGGCATGGGACTTTTCCCCGCTACGGGGCGCTGGTTCCCATCTGGCCGCAGAGCACGGACTGGCTGGCACAGGGGGGCAGGGAATGGGGCACGGGGCTCTTCCCCACTACGGGGTGCTCGTTCCCATCCGGCCGCAGGGCAGGGACTGGCTAGCACAGGGGGGCAGGGAATGGGGCACGGGGCCAGATCAGACTGTAAGCTGCTGTCCGGTGGTCCCTGCGTGAAAACCCCCCAGCACAGCAGGCTCGAACTGCCCCAGCAGAGAGCACAGGCAGACTGGGCCAAAGGCCTGCCCTTCCCTCTGCTCCTAGAGGGGACCCCAGGGGCAGGGCTGCCGCTGGTGCTCAGGGATTGGGGGAGAGGAACCCAAGCTGCCTGCAGCTGCTATTGCAACGAGCCATGCTGGTACCTCTGGGGCCCGATCCTTCCCCCTCAGGATAGGAGTAACTCCTGCTGATGTTCCCGGGGGCTGCTTGTATCCTGCCGTGGGAGAATCTGGCCCCTGCGGGCTATTCATAGTGTGTGCACATGCGGAACTCACTGCCACAGGATCCTGCGAAGGGCAAGGACTATTCAGAGCTGGGTTAGAGCCTGCGGAGAGAGAGGCCTGCAGGGCTGCGCTGGGGCAGTGTTCCCAGGGCGGCCAGCCCTCACGTGTCAGGGCAGGAGCTGATCCCCAGCTGGGTGGAGGAAGGAATGGCCCCCATGGACCGTGTGGGGAGAGGAGGGCAGGGAGAGCGGTGTTTGGGAGGGGCTGGAGGGGCACCCAGCTCTCTCCCCTCAGATGGGGTGAGGTGGTGGTAGGAGATGTCTGATGAAATCACCCTATGGCCTGTTTCTGATGGCACCACAGGATAGGTGGATTTCATTGAATGTCTCTGCCACATGACGCCGGCTCCCGCCCCGCGCGTGGCCTGAGCCACGGACCGTCCACCACGCGCCGGGAGAGCCAGGAGGCTCTGGGGGGTCCTGGCCCGGGGGAAGCACACGCAGCAGGGAACCCCAGCCCCCGGCAGGGGAGTCCTGGCCGCATGGCAAGCGGCTGGCTGAGCCCTTCTGCCAGCACGTGCCCCGGGATCTCACGAGCTAAGCAGGGTAGAGCCAGGTCACGATGGGATGGGAGCTGCAGGGAGGGGCGCTGTCCCCTGAGTCAGTGCTGACCCCAGTGTGGTGCTGGGGAGCGGGGCGGGGGCTGGGCAGGGGGCACGGGCTGGGGCTGCGGGGAGTGTGGGGGGGGCTCAGCGGGAGGCAGGGGCTGCGGGGCGGGGGCTCGGCAGGGGGCGCTGGGCTGCGGGGAGCGGGGCGGGGGCTCAGCGGGAGGTGGAGGGACTGGGGTGGGGGCTCGGCAGGGGGTGGGGGCTGCGGGGAGCGGGGTGGGGGCTCGGCAGGGGCTGCAGGGAGCAGGCTCAGCGGGAGGCGGGGGGAGCGGGGTGAGGGCTCGGCAGGGGATGGGGGCTCGGCAGGGGCTGCGAGGAGCGGGGTGGGGGCTCGGCAGGGGGTGGGGCCTCAGCAGGGGGCAGGGGCTGCGGGCTTAGCGGGAGGCGGGGGGAGCGGGGTGGGGGCTCAGCAGGGGGTGGGGGCTCTGCGGGGGTGGGGGCTGTGGGGAGCGGGGTGGTGGCTCGGCAGGGGGCGGGGGCTGCGAGGAGCGGGGGGGGCTCGGCAGGGGGCGCTGGGCCGCGGGGAGCGGGGCGGGGGCTCGGCAGGGGGTGGGGGCTGCGAGGAGTGGGGTGGGGGCTCGGCAGGGGGCGGGGGCTGCGGGGAACGGGGTGGGGGCTCGGCAGGGGGCGGGGGCTGCGAGGAGCGGGGTGGGGGCTCGGCAGGGGGCGGGGGCTGCGGGGAGCGGGCCGGGGGCTCAGTGGGGGGGGGCGCTCTCCCCTCCGTCAGTGCTGCCCCGTGCTCTGCTGGGGCTCCGTGCTGCCATTAGGGATCCCCAGCCCTTTCCGGGACAGGGCCAGGACTGGCTGGCTCCCAGGAGCGCTGGGCAGAGGGGGCCCCGTTGCCTGACCTGGGTCAGGGTATGAAGAGTGACCCCCGGTCCCGGGGCAGGGCTGGGCTGCCCTGGCTCCGGTGACACCGTGTAGAGTCTGCGAAGGGCGGGGGGACCCCAGCGGCTGAGAGGTGCCCAAGGGCTGCTTTGCCGGGACTCCGGGGTCGTGGGCTGCACCGTCCTGAACCAGTGCTTGGGGAAGTGCCCCGTTCCGGAGCGGCGCTGAGTCTCGGGGGACCTGGGCCGGATTTGTGCAGGGCGCCGCGTGCTCTGGCTGGGAACCTGGGGGGACGCCCAGGACCATGCGGGGGCACGAGCAGAGAGCTGGGTTTCGCGTCGGAGCCGCCGGAGCGCGTCAGCCCGGGGTCCTGTACCGAGCGTGGCCAGTCCCAGCTGTGTCCGGGGAAGGCGCGAGGACCCTGCAGTGGGCCGGGAGGGGCCGGGGGTGAGGAAAGCTTCCCCCTAAAGCCTCCATCTGACGTGGAGGGTTTGCCCCCTTCCCTTCGTCCGGGGCGGGCTGGTCGCCGCGGGCGTTCCCCTTACCCACGGCCCTGCCTTGCAGCGTCTGTGTGAGCGGGCTCTGGAACTGCACCGACGACAGCTGCCCCGAAGCCGCCTTCTGCCCCGGGGAGCTGGTCTACGCCTACGGGTCCTGCCTGCGCACCTGCGACACTGCCGAGGGCAACCTGAGCTGCCCCGGCCTCTCCGACGGCTGCGTCTGCCCGCCAGGCACCGTCTTCCTCGTGAGTCTCCCGTTCCCTCCCCTGGCTCTGCCCCAGCCTGGGAGCGTCTGGGGAGCCTGGCCCGGCACGGAGACGCTAGCCCCGGCAGCTCGTCTAGCGGTGGGCCGGGCACGGGGGGCGGTGTGAGCCTGTTACGGACCCATAGGGTCGGGGCTGCGCCCCCAGCTTTGGAACAGTCTCTGGGAGGCCCCTTCACTGTGCCAGCCCCCTGGGGGTCCCACTCTTCCTCCAGGGTGAGCCACACGGCCTCACTGCCCCATAGATTGGCCTTGTGGGCCTGCAGCCCCCACTCCCCATGAGCTCCGGGCAAGGAGTCCCCCGGAGACAGCCCCTGAGGGAGACTCGGCTGCTCTGCAGGGATCAGGGCCCCTCGCCCAGCCCCTGGAGAGGCACTCCCAACACGGGCACAGCCAGGGTCACTCGTTAGCTGGTGCCCAGCCTAGGGGCCCTTAGGGCAGCCCGGGGCAATGAAGGGTGAAGCAGGGTCCATCCTGGCCAGCCCCGAGCCCAGCCCAGCTGTGGGGAACCCTCGGGTCCGGCTCTGTCTGTCTGGGCGGCCTCCTTGGTCAGACTCTAGGTGGGAGCCCCGACTCCTTCCAGCCCCCAACTCTTGTCCCCACCTCCCCGCTCCCAGCCCTGTGTTCTCCAGCCGGGGATCCTTGTCCAGCCCCCCCTGCAGAGACAGGGCGGCGGGGGAGTCCATCTCTCTCTGGGTCTTTGTTGCTAGGTGTCAATATCCTGGCATTTGGATTTGCCATTGTCTTCTCAGGAGCTCCACTGAGATGGGGACTAGGCCCAGCCAGCTAGGGACACCCATACCCATGTCTCAGCCTGCCCTGAGAGCAAGTGCCCCCCCGCCACCCACTGGTAACAAAGCAGCACACAGGGGAAACTGAGGCACACACAGGCTCTCAAAAACATGACAAAGCATTCCCATGTTGTGGCAGAGCCGGGAGCATTCCCAGCCCTTCCATGCAGAGGCTGAGCCTCCAGACACCTAGGTTGATCCCCGGCTTGGGCTGGATCCCTCTCCCGGGGGAGCCTTGCAGACCTGCCCAACGCAGAGCGATCTGGGCCACCCCCGCCCTGCCCTGGTCTCTTGGGAGCTCTGGGGCCACGAGGCCATTGTCACGCTCCCCTTCCTCCCCCCAGAACGAGCGCTGCGTCTCCCCGGACGAGTGTCCCTGCCACCATAACGGCAGGCTGTACCAGCCCAACGACACCATCGCTAAGGACTGCAACACCTGGTAAGGCGCCCAGGGATCCGACAGCCCTGAACGGGGATTGCCAGGTGGAGAGAGCAGGCCGTGGTGGTGGGCTGGTGTGGAGGGCAGGGCTGAGGCTGGCACAGTGCTAAGGAGCCAAGTGGGATGTGCCGGTGCTGTGCCGGGGTTGGGGGTGCTGGCAGTGCCCGGGATGCTGGCCGTGCCCAGGCCTGGGGCTGCTGGCAGAGCCAGGGGTGCTGGTGAGGCCTGGGGCAGGGGTGCTGACAGTACCCAGGTCTGGGGGTGCCTCGGGCCGGGGGGCTGGCGGAGGCTGGGGTGCTGGTGGTGCCCAGGGCTGGGTATGCTGGGGATGCCCGGATCTGCAGTGTGGCTGAGCCCCATGTCACAGAGTCCCCGGGTGATGCTCTGGATCTGCTCCCCATGAAGCCAGTCAGGACTCTGGGGCAGTTGCCTTTCTGGGAGCAGCCTGTCTGCAGGACACACAGCTCCCCCGGCTCCACCTTCCTGGGTCTGACCTCGGAGCATCCAGCCTCCTCTGCCCCTCTGTGCGCTTCCCTCAGTGAGTCTGCCCAGGCGGGGTCCTGGGGAAGCCAGAGGGTCCTGCCCCCCAACTCCGCAGTCAGACGGGACTCTCAGCCAGCCAGGAAAACAGAGGTTTATTAGACGACAGGGACATGGTCTAACACAGAGCTTGTAGGTGCAGAGAACAGGACCCCTCAGCTGGGTCCATTTTGGGGGGGCAGTGAGCCAGACAACCACGTCTGCCCTTCACTCCATGTCTCCAGCCAGCCTCAAACTGAAACTCCCTCCAGCCCCTCCTCCTCTGGGCTTTGTCCCTTTCCCAGGCCAGGAGGGCATCGGATCCCTTTGTTCTCCAACCCTTTAGCTCTCACCTTGCAGGGGGGAAGGGCCCAGGCCATCAGTTGCCAGGAGACAGAGTGTTGGACATTTATGTACCCTGGCCCTTTGCTCTGCAACAATGACACCCCCTTACCCCACCCCCTAGAGACTTAAGAAGTGCGCAGGGGAAACTGAGGCACCCCCACAGTATTCAGAGGAAACATTCAGAACAGTCCCCCTGCGTCACACCCCAACACCCCTCTCCCTTCCCGCGCAGCGAGTGCCGGAGCCGTCGCTGGCAGTGCAGCACCAAGCACTGCGCGGGCACCTGCATGGCCACGGGAGACCCGCACTACGTCACCTTCGACGGGCGGGCCTTCTCCTTCCTGGGGGACTGCGAGTACGTCCTGGCGCGCGAGGGCAGCGGCCTCTTCACCGTCACCTCCGAGAATGTGCCCTGCGGCACCAGCGGCGTCACCTGCACCAAGTCTGTGGTGGTGGTGATCGGCAACACCGTCGTCCACCTACTGAGAGGTGGGGGCCGTGGGGGGAGAGGGGCAGAGCTGCGAACCGTTCCCGGAGAACTGAGCACTAGGGGTTCCCGGCTGGCCCCTGGGCAGGCCAGGCCAGAGCCAGGCTCTCCAGGCCAGTCCGCCCGCAAGTAGGAGCTTGCGGGTTCCCAGGCCAGGCTGAGTTCGTGTCTCTCATCGGGGCCCCTCTGCGCGGGCTCCCTGCCCAGCCGCTGCTGCTCCCCCAAAGTCCCACGCGGACCTGCACCCGCTGGCTGGCAGCCCCAGCCCGCACCCCACGCGGCTCTGCAGACGGCTCCGCTTCTGTGCGTCCAGCTAAGGCCTTTCTCAGGAGCCGCGCGGGCGCTGCTTCCAACCGCCTCCTGGCCTGGCTCAAATCGGGACCCTGCCCCCCGGCCTGGCCAGGAGCAAGGGGGTGTGCGCTGAGGAGGGAGGGGAGGGGAGCTGTAAGTTCCCTGGTTAGCAGAGCCATCGCAGTTGAATTGGGTGGGGTTGCATTTCATTGCATGGCAGGCTGGCAGCATTGCGGTGTGGTGCATGACAGCGTATTGCATCTCCGCGCGGTGCGTGGGGTCTTGTATTGCAGTGCGGTGCGGTGCATCGCAGTCTGATGCGGTGCATTCCTTTGCATCACAGTGGGGTGTGCGACATTATGTGGAACCGCCGTGCGGTGCATTGCATTCTGTCGCGGTGTGGTGTGTTACGTGGTATTGCATCCCGGGGTGGGGCGTTGCGCTGCGTCGCAGGGCAGTGCGACGTGGTGAGTTGCAGCATCGAATGGTGCAGTATATTGAATCGCAGGGAGCTGTGTGGCATCACGGGTTGGTGCCTTACGTTGCCTTGCGTTGCGTTGCAGGGTGTTGCGTTGCATGGCACTGCAGGGTGGGGTGGTGTGTTGTGTTGCATGGCACGGCGTTGCATTGCATCGTGGGGTGGCGGGGTGCCCTGGTCGTTCTGCACTGTGCTGTGTTTCCCAGGCTGTGCGCTGTGCAGGGCCCTGCGGCTGGGAAGGGGAGCTCCCCAGACACTGACTGTCCCTCTACGCTCTCATTTTTCTACCTGTGGCCAGGAAAGGACGTGACAGTGAATGGAGTCTCAGTGCGGCCCCCAAAGACCTACAGCGGGAATGGCCTGACCCTGGAGCGAGCTGGCGTCTTCCTCATCCTCATCTCCCAGCTGGGGCTGAGCGTGCTCTGGGACGGAGGTGAGGCCCTGCCAGGCCGAGGGGGCGGGGCCCTGCCAGGCCGAGGGGGCGGGGCCTTGCCAGGTGGGACATGGGAAGCACATGGCTTGTTTCCCTGATGGCCTCCGGGGCTGTCACCTGGGCCCCGCTGCCCTTCTGTGACTCCTGGAAATCAGTGAGAACACGAACTTGTTCCATGTGATCTGCCCTGTGGCCCGGGGCAGGGTCGCTCCCTACAGTCTGTGCTCCAGGGCTCTGCCCAGCTGAGTCAGAAACCTCCCTAGCCATGGGGCTGCCCCCTGCCCTGTTGTGTCCGGTGCATCTCTCTGCCGGGGACTGATCCTTGTCCTTGCCGTACAGGCTGGGGCACCCAGCCGTTCCCCCGCTGCAGTGAGATCCTGGTGGTACACTAGGGTCAGGCTGAATTTCCCCCAGAGCCTGGTGGGGGAGTGGGGGGGCCCTGGAGGGGGTGGGGCTCCCCCCAGATGGAGCTCCTGGGAATGGAGAGCTCCCATCCCTCCCCCCAGCAGAACCCCGAGCCCACTGCCCTCTGCCCCCACAGGCACCCGGGTGTACGTGAAACTGGACCCCCGGTACCAGGGCCGCGTGGCGGGGCTGTGCGGGAATTTCGACGGGGACACGGAGAATGACTTCACCAGCCGGCAGGGTGTCGTGGAGCCCACCTCCGACCTGTTCGGCAACTCCTGGCGCGTCAGCCTCCTGTGCCCCGAGGTCAACAACGAGGACTTTGAGCACCCCTGCACCGTACGTCCCCGGGCAGGGGAGAGGAAACCCGCGCCCATAGGAGAGGGGAATGGGGCGGGTGCTGTGCCGGGTGGAGGCTGGGGCGCTGATGGCTGGAGTGTGGTGGGGGTGGACGGGAGGCTGGGATGCTGCTGCAGCGGGGGTGCAGGGGTGTTGCAGTGGCTGGGAATTCGGGGTGCAGGGGTCTTGCAGTGGCTGGGAATTCAGGGTGCTGGGATGCAGGGGTGTTGCAGTGGCTGGGGATTCGGGGTGCTGGGGTGCAGGGGTGTTGCAGTGGCTGGGAATTTGGGGTGCAGGGGTGTTGCAGTGGCTGGGAATTCGGGGTGCAGGAGTGTTGCAGTGGCTGGGGATTCGGGGTGCTGGGATGCAGGGGTGTTGCAGTGGCTGGGAATTCGGGGTGCAGGGGTGTTGCAGTCCTTGGGAATTCAGGGTGCTGGGATGCAGGGATGTTGCAGTGGCTGGGGATTCGGAGTGCTGGGGTGCAGGGGTGTTGCAGTGGCTGGGAATTTGGGGTGCAGGGGTGTTGCAGTGGCTGGGAATTCGGGGTACAGGAGTGTTGCAGTGGTTGGGGATTCGGGGTGCTGGGATGCAGGGGTGTTGCAGTGGCTGGGAATTCGGGGTGCAGGGGTGTTGCAGTGGCTGGGAATTCGGGGTGCTGGGATGCAGGGGTGTTGCAGTGGCTGGGAATTTGGAGTGCAGGGGTGTTGCAGTGGCTGGGAATTTGGGGTTCTGGGATGCAGGGGTGTTGCAGTGGCTGGGGATTCGGGGTGCTCACATTCCCGTCTCTGGTTCCCAGGCGAACGCTCACCGTGGGACCTGGGCCCGGAAGCGCTGCAGCATCATGATGCAGCATCTCTTTGCCCCGTGCCACGAGGAGGTGCCCT
Source organism: Chelonia mydas (assembly GCF_015237465.2). NCBI lineage: Eukaryota > Metazoa > Chordata > Testudines > Cheloniidae > Chelonia > Chelonia mydas. The sequence goes on from NC_057850.1 coordinate 260,643,304, forward strand.
GCCAGCAGTTCTACGACTGGTGTGTCTTCGATGCCTGCGGGTAGGTGCCGGGGGCTGGGCTGGGCAGGGGGGCTGGCTCTGGGGGCTGAGCGCTGGTGAGGGGCGGTGTCATGAACCCAGAGGCCCGGTGCTCTTGCACGGTGTGGAACAGTCCCTGGGAGGACCCCTCTGTGTGTCAGCCCCCTCAGGGTCGATCCGCCCCTCAGCTTCCCCACCTCCCGGGACCGAACCTCAGAGCCGTCAGCCCCCCTGCTTCACGCCCGGAGCTCCCCTCAGCGAGTCCACTGGGTTGGACCCAGGAGGGAGACTTGCACCCCCAAAGGGAGCAACGCACCCCGACTTCCTGACTCCGCAGTGACTCTCGGCCAGCGTGTGACTGCAGGAGGGACGTCTGGGCACAGCACAGAAAATCCTTGGTTACCATAGAGAAGAGAAAGTTACGGCATGGTCCATCGGGGTCGGTCCCAGAGCTGTGACCCCTCTTTGGACCCACTCCAGAAGCTTCTCCCCTGCCTCAGCAGCCCACACTTAACAGCCCCACCTGTCTCCTCCCCAGCCCTTTGTCCTCCAGCTGGACACACGGACACACACATACAGGGCCTCTGTCTACGGTCATTTGTTGCTAGGTGCCAAATGTCCGGGCAATTGCAATGGTCATTATCTTCTGGGACTGTCCAGGGGTGTGGGCCCCAGGCAGCCTGGCCCTCTGGGGCTCTGCAAAGAGTAAACAACCCTTTCCCCCACTCAGTTACCCAAGTACCACATTGGGGAAACTGAGGCACGCATACTATTCATACATTCTGGGCAATTCCCGCTCGTCACGGGCGGCAGGGCTGCAAGGCTGCCCCATGCTGTTCCCTGCAGCCAGTGGTCTGTGCAAGGTTTGGTGTGAGAGCCGGGCAGTGAGTGCTGGCCTCCCCTGGCTCTGCTCACCATTACAGCTGGCCCCGACAGCCCTGGGGATCGCCTCGCTGGGGAGAGGGTGTTTCGTGAGGGGCTCAGGGCTGGCGTGAGGGATGCTAGGGAGGGAGCAAGAGCCCCCCCAGGGCAAGTGGTGCCAGCCTGGCCTCTAGAGAAGGGGCAGGAGGCCGAATTTGTGTGTCCCTGGGGGGGTTAGTGCACGGGGGGGGGGGGTCGGTGCACAGGGGGAGCTCCGGGCTGAAGGGGCCCAGGCTGGCTTCCCCCTGCCCTCGGGGAGCCCCAGTCTGAGCATGGAGCCCGGATTCCCCTCCCCTTCCACGGTCAGTAGGGGAGCCAGGCTGGACAGGGAGAGGAATCCCCCACTGCAGGTCACATCTGGCTTGCGGGCGGTGCCCGCCTGGCCGTCGGCTGCCCCTCCCCGGCTGCCGGCAGCTGATGCGGCGCTGTGTGTGGGCAGGTGCGACGCCGGGGGGGACTGCGAGTGTCTGTGCACAGCCATCGCCGCCTACGCCGAGGAGTGTAACCAGCGCGGGGTGTACGTCCGCTGGAGGAGCCAGGAGCTGTGCCGTAAGTGCCCCCCGCCCCCAGGGCCCCGCAGCAACAGCCCTGGGCTGAGCCTGGAGAGGGGCTGGGGCTGGGGCTGGCAGTCGTGGGCAGAGCTCCTGTGTGGGCCAGGAGGCCTCCCCGGGGGCTCCCCCTAGGGCTGTCTGCTCCCCTGCCACAGCTGCGGGGTCCATCGCAGAGCGTGTCCAGCCGCGGGAATCCGGCTAGCTGTCCGGGGCTGGAGGGGGGCGGGACGGAGTTGGAGGGGGGCGGGACACAGAGCCCAGGCCCTGCGGGTTTGCCCTCTCCCCCCATCCCTGCCCCAGCCTGCGGCAGCTGCAGGTTTCCAGGCCAGGCTGGAGGCGGGAGGGCTCTGTTTCCCCGGGGTGGGGCCGTTAGCAGCATGTAGCCCCCACAGCCTGGCTCCCAGGCCTCCTCAACCCCCCAGGAGCCAGCGCCTGGCCGGTGGCAGTGACCCCCGCCTCCGTGTCTCCCTGCCAGCCATGCAGTGCGATAACGGGCTGGAGTACGAAGCCTGCGGCCCCGCCTGCCCCCAGACCTGCAAGAACTTCGGCCTGGAGCCCGCCGAGCACTGTGACGCCATCTCCTGCGTGGAGGGCTGCTTCTGCCCCGACGGCAGGGTCCTGCACGGTGAGCTGCTGGGGGCAGGGCGGGGACGGGGCGCTGGGGTGACTGGAGGCTGGGGGCAGGGCGGTGATGGGGGTGCTGGGGGCTGGGTGGTGACGGGGGTGCTGGGGTGACTGGAGGCTGGGGGCAGGGTGGTGATGGGGGTGCTGGGGGCTGGGCGGTGACGGGGGTGCTGGGGTGACTGGAGGCTGGGGGCAGGGTGGTGACGGGGGCACTGGGGTGATGGGGGTGCTGGTGGCAGACAAACCCCAAAAGCTGGTGGATAGTCCACTACTTAGATATACCCAGCCGGCCCAAACCAGCCTCTGTCTTACCTCCCTGGGTACTCAGACGTCCACACAAGGCAGTTCCCTTAGAGTGCCAGCCTCCGGCCTCGGCCTCCGTCCACACACAGCCAGAGCCATAGACAAGCCTTGTTTGCTGACCTCACAAGACCTGAGCAAACATCTCCCCTTCTACCTCTAACCATGCCGGCTGCATTTCACAGCTCTGTTCATTTTCATCTCTTCCTAACCCCGCTTTAAAGTTCGGCCATGGGTCAGGTCAGTCTGGGAGTTCATTAACTCTTTCTGGCCCTGTCACCCTTCAATGAGATATTATATTGCACTCATAACATCACAGGGGGTGCTGGGGTGACTGGAGGCTTGGGGGCAGGGCGGGGATGGGGTGCTGGGGGCAGGGCGGGGACAGGGGGCGCTGGGGGCAGGACGGAGGCGGGGCGCTGGGGGCGGGACAGGGACAGGGGGCGTTGGGGGCAGGGCGGGGACGGGGGCGTTGGGGGCAGGACGGAGGCGGGGCGCTGGGGGCAGGGCAGGGACTGGGCACTGGGGGTGGTGAAGGGGGCGCTGGGGGCAGGGACGGGGCGCTGGGGGCAGGGACAGGAGTCGCTGGGGGCAGGGCGGGGACCGGGCGCTGGGGGCGGGACGGGGATGCTGGGGGCAGGGCGGTGAAGGGGGCGCTGGGGGCAGGGACAGGGGGCGCTGGGGGCGGGAAGGGGGGCTGCCTCCGTTTCCAGCAGGTCTCCGGCCCCTGCGCCCCGTGCTGGCGTGTGGGAAGACGGAGCCTGTCCCAGGTGTGACTCGGGGCCTGGGATGGGCCACACTGAGCATGTCCCACTCAGGGCAGGCTGCCAGAAATGGGGAGACAACCCCCAAAAGTGGTGGTTTATTCCGGGGTTAGAGTCACCGGGCCAGTAACGAAAAGCAGCTCGCTCGTGTCACCACGTTGGTCCACAAGCAGCCCAAACCACAGTCCCCCTTCAGCTCCCTGCCAGGCTTTTGCAAGTGCCCAGAGCAGGAAGGGCCCAGCTGCGATGTCACAGCCCAGTGCAGGGGAAGTCACTGGCCCTCGATGGAGTCCAGGGTCGCATGAGCACGGACAGTTACTGGTAAAAGATGGAGCCTTAGGTCACGTGTCCTTGCGTGGTTTGCTGGCTGACGGGCGGCCGCTGACCCCAGGCTGTCTGAGACATCCGCAGGAAAGGCCAGCTGGGCGGGATGAGTTTCTCCGATGGCCCGTTGTGAGGGTGGAGTGTCCTTAATGGGCCACCAACACCTCGCTGGCGAGCCCCATGTCAGTCTCTCTGGGGGTGTCGCCCAGGAACAAACAGGGGTTTGCGATACCGATGCACGGCCAATAGTCCTGCCTTCCCTGACACCCCCGATACATGCAGCCCTCAGCAAATCGTAACTTTTCATAGACTCAGAGAAGATCGGGGTGGAAGGGACCTCAGGAGGTTCTAGTCCAACCCCCTGCTCAAAGCAGGACCGATCCCCGACTGAATCCGGTGATGCCTTACGTGATACACTTTGTACAAGATCTGAGTGACAGAGTGTCACGGCGTCCCCAGGCGATGCTCTGGAACTGCTCCCCATGAAGCCAGGCAGGACTCTGGGGAAGTCTCCTCTCTGTGAGCAGCCTGTCTGCAGGACACACAGCTCACCCGGCTCCACCTTCCTGGGTCTGACCTCAGAACATTCAGCCTCCTCTGCCCCTCCGTGCGCTTCCCCCAGCGAGTCCGCCCCGGCGGGGTCCTGGGGAAGCCAGAGGGTCCTGCCCCCCAACTCCGCAATCAGACGGGACTCTCAGCCAGCCAGTAAAACAGAAGGTTTATTAGACGACAGGAACATGGTCTAACACAGAGCTTGTAGGTGCAGAGAACAGGACCCCTCAGCTGGGTCCATTTTGGGGGGCAGTGAGCCAGACAACCCCGTCTGCCCTTCACTCCATGTCCCCAGCCAGCCCCACACTGAAACTGTCTCCAGCCCCTCCTCCTCTGGGCTTTCCCAGGCCAGGAGGTCACCTGATCCCTTTGTTCTCCAACCCTTTAGCTCTCACCTTGCAGGGGGGAAGGGCCCAGGCCATCAGTTGCCAGGAAACAGGGTGTCGGCCATTCTCTGTGTCCAGACCCCTGTACACACCTGCCCTCTAGGGCTCTGCAATGATCATACACCCTTACCCCACCACTTAGATACGTAAGAACTGCCTAGGGGAAACTGAGGCACCCCCACAATATTCAGAGGAAACATTAAGAACAGTCCCGCTTCCTGCAGACAGTCTGCTCACAGAAAGGAGACTTCCCCAGAGTCCTGACTGGCTTCGTAGGCAGCAGTTCCAGACCATGGCCCGGGACTCCGTGACATAGAGGTGGTCACCTTTCTCATACACAGCATCCCGGCAGGTCTGAGGGACGCTGCCTCTCACCGCCGGTGCTCCTCGGTGCCACACTGTGCCGGCCCTGGAGCCAGGATGTCCCTCACTCCACCCTAGTTCAGAAGCAGGCTGTGGGTGAGAGCGTGGAGACACCGCTGCCCGCTCGGAGCGCGCTGGGGATGGGCTCTCACCCGCCAGAACTGGCTGCTCGGGAACAGGGTGGGGGGAAGGCTGTCCGTCCCAGTGCTCCCCTGCAGCCCTCCCGGCTGGGTGTGGGGCCCTGAGTCCCCGAGGGCCCTGGGGTTGGCAGCGGTAAAGTGGGGGATCTCCAGGGCCTGACTGCATCGCTCTCCCGCTTGCCCCGGCAGATGGCAGCTGCATCGACCCCGCCGAGTGCCCCTGTTACTGGGAGGGCGTCTCGTTCCCGGCGGGCGCTGTGGTGAAGCAGGAGTGCAAGAACTGGTGAGTTCAGGCTAGTGCCCTGTGCGCTGCCTCCCCTGTGCTGGCTCCCTCCCACCCGTCTTCCGGCCCTGCCTCCGCCGAGCGCCCTCGGAGCTCCCCCACAGCCCAGGGGGCTCCCTGCCAGCCCCATGCCCCGAGGTGACAGCCAGGAGAGGCTAAGGGCAGCTTGCCCAGGGGTAGGTGAAGGGCAGCCATACCCTCCTGCCAGCTGGGAGCTGTGCCCTGTGTCGAGTCGCCCCCGCCGGTGGAGCTGCGGCGAGGGGATGGCCAGGTCCCAGCAGATCCCAAAGAGCCCTCCCCGGGCTAGAGTGGACTCTCTGGGCGCTGCCTTCCCCAACCCGCGGCATCCCCCCTCCCGGGGAGGCAGCTCCCCCAACAGACAGACGGGCAGACAGACATCACTCAGGAGCTTTGCTTTGCTCCCGCTCCGCGGCGTCCCTGCCCAGCGAGGCCCTGACGCCCGCTCTCCCTCGGCCCGCAGCACGTGCGAGGCGGGGCTGTGGCAGTGCGATGCCCCCGCAGAACCCTGCGTGGCCCCGCCCCGCTGCCCCGAGGCGCAGTTCGCCTGCCGCACGGGCGGGCGCTGCGTGCCCAGCGCCTGGGTCTGCGACAACGAGGACGACTGCGGGGACGGCTCGGACGAGTTCTGCGTGCCCAGCTGCGCCTCACACCAGTTCCAGTGCACCAGCGGGCAGTGCGTGGCCTGGGGGTACCGCTGCGACGGCACCGCCGACTGCCTGGACCACTCGGACGAGCGCGGCTGCCCGGCGCCCGGCTGCGCCCAGCAGGAGTTCCGCTGCGCCAACGGGCGCTGCATCCCCCGGGCACACGTCTGCGATGGGGAGCTGGACTGTGGCTTCGCCGACGAGTCTGATGAGGCTGGTGAGTGACAGGCCATGGGCGGCAGGGCTAGCGAGGGGCCGGGCAGGGCCACCCACTTGGCCGATGGGCTACCAAGCCAGCCCTAGAGCCCGTGTGACGGCGCTGGCCGTGTGCTGGGGCCTACGAGGTGAGGTGACGCCCCGGCTGTGCCCCTCTGGAGATCCCCAGGCAGAGATCCCAGCCCTGCCCCCTATGCACGCATGGCTCAGAGTAGGGGGCCCTGGCGGGCGATTCACTGTGGGGCTCCCGGAGCGGAAGGTGGAGCAGACCCTGCATGGTGAGTGACGGGATGATCCCGCGGCAGAGCGTGGGGCCTGCACCCTCCTGTCGGTGCCACCAGCTCCTGGTAGCTGAGTGCCCGCTCCCTGTGGAGACCCCCCAGGGGAGCTTGGGCCCTTCTCCTGGTAGCTGAGTGCCAGGTTGCCGGACATGGGCTGTTCCCCGAGGAGCCTGGGCGGGGATATGGACCATGCCTCGCCCACGCTGCCGGGGCTGCCCGGTGGGAGGAGAGACTGACCCCGGCTGGCCCCGGCAGGCTGCGGCCCCTCCTGCGGGGCCGGGGAGTTCAGCTGTGCAGCAGGGCGGTGCCTGCCCTATCTGCATCGCTGCGACGGGCACGACGACTGCGGGGACTTCAGCGACGAGCGGGAGTGCGTGTGCCCCCCTGGCGACTTCCAGTGCCCGGACGCGCTGTGCCTCCCGCCGGCCCTGGTGTGCGATGGGAAGAGGGACTGCCCGGCTGGCACTGATGAGGCCTTCTGCCCAGGTGAGCTGCTGGTCCACCACCCCGCGCGGCTCCTCTCCCCCCACGCTGGCTTCCCCCTCTGCTGTGCTGGGGCCACCCACCACCCGGGGCGACCACCCCCTTGCCAGGCCCGGCCTCGCCCCGCCACCCTGCCAGGACCGTCCTCCACGGCCAGCCACCCCTTCGCCACGGCCAGGATGGCCACCCGCCTCCTCCCCTCAGAGCCCCGCCATGCCGCCGGGCAGGCCCTGGAACGAATGCCGTGCTCCTGACGGCCCGGGAGCCTGGATGCCCCTGGGGAGCCGAGTGCGGGCAGCAGCGAGAGCGGCCAACCCATCCACCAATGCGCCTCCCTCTGCCCTGGGGCCTGAGCTGGGAGCTGCCCTCGGCTGGGTGGCCGCGTGTGGCCGGGCAGCCCATCTCCGAATTCTCCCCCTTCAGGCCGGGTGACCTGTGCCCCGGGGCAGCTGCCGTGCCCGGACGGTTCCTGTGTCAGCCGGACGCGGGTGTGCGACGGAGCCTGGGACTGCAGGGACGGCTCTGACGAGAGCCCAGCTCGGTGCCCCCTGCCCGTCACCCTGCCCACGGCGCTGCCCGCGACTCGCCTGCCGCCGGCCAACCGCACCGCCAGTGAGTGGCCAGGGGCCGCTGTGGGGGGCTGCGGCTTCCGCACTCTGGCCAGTCAGCAGCAGTGGGGCACAGCTCCTCCCCGCTCCCCACTGTGCCCCCTGCCGGGAGCCCCCCCACAGCCGACACTGCACCCCGCTCCCCGCTGTGCCCCCTGCCGGGAGCCCCCCCACAGCCGGCACCCCACCCCCGCCCCACAACGCCCCCTGCCGGGAGCCCCCCCACAGCCGACACTGCACCCCGCTCCCCACTGTGCCCCCTGCCGGGAGCTCCCCCCACAGCCGGCACCCCACCCTGCTCCCCACAGCGTCCCCTGCCGGGAGCCCCCCCACAGCCGACACTGCACCCTGCTCCCCACTGTGCCCCCTGCTGGGAGCTCCCCCCACAGCCGGCACCCCACCCTGCTCCCCACAGTGCCCCCTGCCGGGAGCCCCCCCACAGCCGGCGCCCCGCCCCCTCCCCACAGCGCCCCCTGCTGGGAGCTCCCCCCACAGCCGGCACCCCGCCCTGCTCCCCACAGCGCCCCCTGCCGGGAGCCCCCCCACAGCCGGCGCCCCGCCCCCTCCCCACAGCGCCCCCTGCCGGGAGCTCCCCCCACAGCCGGCGCCCCGCCCCCCCCCACAGCGCCCCCTGCTGGGATCGAGGCGTTGGAGCTGTCGTGTGCAGTGAGCAGGGGACGAGGCTGCCGCTGGGTCCTCTCCCCGGGGTCTCCCTGTAGGAAGCCCCCCCCCGCAGGACCGAGCCCTGAGGGCTCCCTCGGTCTCCCCTCACAGCGCCCCCGTGTGGCCGCTACGAGTTCCGCTGCGGCAGCGGGGAGTGCACGCCGCGCGGCTGGGTGTGCGACGACGAGGCCGACTGCCTGGACGGCAGCGACGAGCTGGTGTGCAACCGGACCTGCGGCCTGGGCCAGCACACGTGCGCCGTCAGCGCCGAGTGCATCCCCTACGGGCAGCTGTGCGACGGCATCCCCCAGTGCCGGGACCAGTCCGACGAGAGCACCGACAACTGCGGTGAGCCCAGCGCCGGCTCCAGCCCCGCCCGACCCCGCCCGCGCCCCCGGGGCCTTTCCTCCTCTCCTCGCCTTGTCCCTAGCCTCCCCGCCCCGGGGCCCCTGTGACCCCCTGCAGGACTGCTCCCCCTGTTCCTCTCCCCCCTCCCAATACCTGCCGTCCAGCCCCCCGACCCCCGCTGCACAGCTCCCCCGTTCGGTCCGTCAGGTGAGTGGCCAGGGCGTGGCCGGGAGTGTGCCGTGGCTTTGGCACCCTGGCCAGTCAGCGCCAGTGGGGAGGACGTTTCAGTCCCTCTGCTCTGAGCCCCTCCGTCAATGGTGACGGGGCCCCACGGAGCTGGCTGCTGACCCATGCCCAGCCCGGTGCCGGCTACGCCGACTGGTCAGAGCTGCACTCGGAGACGGTGGGGCTCTCCGGCCCAGACGAGGCCGCGGGGGGTCCCCTCTGCCAGAGCCCCGCTGCCCACGGACCCCGCGTCTGGCGAACGTGCAGAGTGAGCCGAGGGCACGTGGTGAGTCCTCAGTGCGGGCCAGCCACACCTATGCCTTGGGGTCCCTGGTGTAACCCTCCGGAACCGGCCAGCTTTGGGCCCCTCCCGCCCCCCTCCCTGAGCCGGGCTCCGATTCGGGCACAGAGCCAAGCCCGCTGAGTGGGCAAAAGGCTCCGTTCGCTGCCCTGGGCCCTGCCCAGCCACTTTCCACTCTGGCTGCAGGGCCCCACACTGTGACATCGACAGGCCTGGCTTCGGTTCCCACTGACGACCCAGCCAGGGGCTGGTCACGCAGGCAAGCTCCCCCCAGCCCCAGGCAGTGGCAGACACCGCACCTGCCTGCACCCCTGGTGCTGGCCAGGGTGGTCCTGCCCCTTCCCCCCCGTGCCCCAGAGCAGGGTCACTGATCTCCCTTCCTTCCCTGGCAGGATCCACCGAGATCCCACCCTGCCCGGGGCTCTTTGTCTGCAACAACCGCATGTGCGTGAACGTCTCCCGGGTGTGCGACGGCTCGCAGGACTGCCCCCAGGGCGAGGACGAGCTGGCCTGCGGTGAGAGCGGCTGGGGGGCGCGGGGGGCATCACACAGGCCTGGGGCACTCCCAGCAGCACATCTGTTGGGATGGGGGCTGCTCCAAGCCCTGCGTAGGCTGAACACGTGGGGGGGTGAATGGCAGGGTGACGGGACGATTGGTCTGAGCCAGCGCAGGGGGGCCATGGGGCTATATAGGCACATTGATCAGAGCTTGTACTGCAGGGAGGCAACGATGCCAAACTACAGGGGCCCGTGGCTGTGACGGGCACGGGGGGAGCGGGCGGAGGGCCGAGGCCGTGACGGGCACGGGGGGAGCAGGCGGAGGGCCGTGGCCATGACGGGCGTGGGGGGGGAGCGAGCAGAGGGCCATGGCTGTGACGGGTACGGGGGGAGCAGGCACAGGGCTGTGGCCATGACGGGCGTGGGGGGGAGCGAGCAGAGGGCCATGGCTGTGACGGGTACGGGGGGAGCGGGCACGGGGCTGTGGCCATGACGGGCACGGGGGGGAGCGGGCAGAGGGCCGTGGCTGTGACGGGCATGGGGGGACCGGGCAGAGGGCCGTGGCTGTGACGGGCACGGGGGGAGCGGGCGGAGGGCCGTGGCCATCATGGGCACGGGAGGAGTGGGCACGGGGCTGTGGCCATGATGGGCACGGAGGGAGCGGGCGGACGGCCGAGGCTGTGACGGGCACGGGGGGAGCGGGCGGAGGGCCGTGGCTGTGACGGGCACGGGGGGAGCGGGCGGAGGGTCGTGGCTTTGATGGGCAGATCCCCTGGGCCTCTCACTGCCCCCCATTGGCCCCCCTGCAGACCATCACGTCCCACCTGGCGAGAGGAACCAGACGGTGGGGCCCTGCACCGAGTACTCATGTGCTGAAGGCAAATGCATCCCCTTTAAGCAGGTATGGCTGGGGCTGGGGGCTGAGGGGGGGCAGTGCCCCTGTCGGGGGCTCCAAGACGCTGGTGTGTGCGGCTGCTGGCCCAGCCCTGCCCCGGCTCCACTCTCCTGCCTGCGGGGCTGAGAGGTGCTGGCCAATCGGGTCTGGGCAGGTCTGCATGGCAGAGCTCCCCTCTGGCTAGCGTCCAGGGAGGAGAAAGGAGCAGTGCCCCGGGTGAGCTGGGCCCTGTGGGCATAGACTCCCTGCTTCAGCCCTGTGCCCTGGCCCGAGACATGTGAGCTCCCTGGAAGCAGTGCCCAGGCTGCCCCCTCCTGTCCCCTGTGCCTGCCTCAGTGCTCCCCCTCCCGCCTCCGTCTGCACCGCCCTCCCCTGGCCAAGGGTCGTCTCGCTGCCCCCTCTCGCCATGCTCCCCTCGCCGACCCATCACACCCCTGGCACCCAGCAGCCTCATCCCCAACCACTGAGAGAGCCTGGGGGCTGCTGCGCCAACCTCCTCTGCCCCCCGCCAGCCTGCCAGGCATGCCTAGCCCTGCATCTCCCTTCCCGGCTCTTCCTTCCCTGCCTGCCACTCCCCGGCAGGGCAGAGCCGGCTGGATCCTAACAGCATCGGACTGCTGCGCCACCCAGCCCTTGCCTCCTGGTGCCAGTCCAGAGTGCCCGCTGCTCTGCTCTGTGTGCATTCGGCTCATAGGGTCCTCCTTACACCGGCTGCTCTCTGCTTCCCTCACCTGCCCATACTGCCTGCCCTGCCCTCCCCCGTCCCCTTCCCTCGTCTCTGCTTTCCTCACCTGCCCATACTGCCTGCCCTGCCCTCCCCCTGTCCTCTGTCCCCTTCCCTGGTCTCTGCTTCCCTCACCTGCCCATACTGCCTGCCCTGCCCTCCCCCTGTCCTCTGTCCCCTTCCCTGGTCTCTGCTTCCCTCACCTGCCCATACTGCCTGCCCTGCCCTCCCCCTGTCCCCTTCCCTCCTCTCTGCTTTCCTCACCTGCCCATACTGCCTGCCCTGCCCTCCCCCTGTCCCCTTCCCTCGTCTCTGCTTTCCTCACCTGCCCATACTGCCTGCCCTGCCCTCCCCCTGTCCCCTTCCCTCCTCTCTGCTTTCCTCACCTGCCCATACTGCCTGCCCTGCCCTCCCCCTGTCCCCTTCCCTCGTCTCTGCTTTCCTCACCTGCCCATACTGCCTGCCCTGCCCTCCCCCTGTCCCCTTCCCTCGTCTCTGCTTCCCTCACCTGCCCATACTGCCTGCCCTGCCCTCCCCCTGTCCCCTTCCCTCCTCTCTGCTTTCCTCACCTGCCCATACTGCCTGCCTTCCCCTGCCCTCTGTCCCCTTCCCTGGTCTCTGCTTCCCTCACCTGCCCATACTGCCTGCCTTCCCCTGCCCTGCCCTGTCCCCTGCTGTCACAGAGTGTGGGGGAGTCAGGGCCCTGCACCCCCCACTTCCTGCGATTCCCCGGGACTCTCAGCCAGCCAGTAACACAGAGGTTTATTAGATGACAGGAACACGGTCCAAACCAGAGCTTGTAGGTACAGAGAACACGACCCCTCAGTCAGGTCCATCTTGGGGGGTGGGGAGCCCAGACCTCGGTTCTGGGCCTCCCTCCGTTTCCCCAGCCAGCTCCAAACAGAAACCCCCTCCAGCCGTCTCCCCCAGCCACAGCCCCCGGCTCCTCCTCCAGCCTTTGTCCAGTCTTGGGGCAGAAGGTGTCACCTGGCCCCAGCCCCCTCCTGGGCTCAGGTTACAGACTCAGGTATCGTTCCTCAGTCAAGTCACCCCCTTATTTCCCAACACCATCTAGTATCAGTGCAGACAGTAAACTAGTAAAACTCCTATGCGACATTCCCAGGTTAATAGTCCCTGCTCCCTCGCACCTCTTCCCTCCTTCGTTGCTCTCTGCTTCCCTCACCCACCCATACTGCCTGCCTTCCCCTGCCTTGCCCTGCCCTGCCCTCTCCCTGTCCCCTGCTCCCTTCCCTCATCTCTGCTTCCCTCACCCACCCATACTGCCTGCCTTCCCCTGCCCTGCCCTCTCCCTGTCCCCTGCTCCCTTCCCTCGTCTCTGCTTCCCTCACCCACCCATACTGCCTGCCTTCCCCTGCCCTGCCCTGCCCTGCCCTGCCCTCTCCCTGTCCCCTGCTCCCTTCCCTCATCTCTGCTTCCCTCACCACCCATACTGCCTGCCTTCCCCTGCCCTGCCCTGCCCTCTCCCTGTCCCCTGCTCCCTTCGCTGGTCTCTGCCTCCCCCTGCCTTTCCTGGCCCCGTCACTCTCGCCCCCCATCTCTGTGCGTCTCTGCCTCTCCCAGGGCGGCTCAGTGTGTCTCCCTGCAGGTGTGTAACGGGCTGGCGGATTGCGCGGATGGCAGCGAGGCCTCGGGCTGGCTGCCCTCGGACGAGCGGGACTGCGGGCTCTGGAGCCCCTGGGCCCCGTGGAGCACCTGCAGCCGGTCCTGTGGGACGGGCCTGCAGATCCGCAGGCGGGTCTGCACCAGGCGGGCCAATGACGTTCTGCAGCCACTGCCACGGCGAGGAGACGCAGGCCCAGCAGTGCCTTCGCGCGTGGCCTGCCAGGTGAGACGGGTCTGGGGGGTGTGTGCGCCACAGGAGCCGTGGCGCGGGGCAGGAAACAGAAGGGGGGTGTGGCACAGCCGGGAGCGGGGCAGAGAGCCCGGGTGAGCGGGTGTGTGCAAACAGCCGGTGCGCGGGGCAGACAGAGGGGGGTGTGCACAGCCGGGAGGCGGGGCAAGAGAGGGGTGTGTGCACAGCCGGGCGGCGGGGCAGACAGAGGGTGTGTGCACAGCAGCCGGCGCGGCAACGGAGCGGGGGGTGTGCACAGCCGGGCGCAGGGGCAGAACATGAGGGGGGTGTGCACAGCCGCGCTCGCGGGGCAGACAGAGGGGTGTGTGCACAAGCCGGGCGCGTGGCAGACAGAGGGGTGTCCGTGCGGCCCCGTGTGAGGCAGACAGAGGGGTATCCATATGGCCGGGCATGGGGCAGACAGGGGTGTCCGTACAGCTGGGGGAGGGGCAGGCAGAGGGGTGTCCATACAGCCGGGTGCGGGGCAGACCGAAGGGGATGTGTCAGGAATCACTGCAGCCCCACATGGGCGATGGGGTCGCTGCAGCCCCACGCGGGCGATAAGGGGGGTACTCCAGCCTGGTGCAGTGCGTGGGCGGGGCCGGTCCCACCAGCCCTCTCCGCTCTGTGCCCTGCAGTGGACGGTGCCTGGAGCGAGTGGGCAACGTGGGCGAACTGCACCCAGGACTGCCGCGGGGTGGTGGTGCGGCGCCGAGAGTGCATCGCGCCCCGGAACGGGGGCCGGCACTGCACCGAGCTGCCCGGAGCCTCGCCCAGCACGCTGGAGATCAGTGAGTCCGTGGGGCTGCGGCTGGGGTCCCCTGCTCTGGGCACGGCCGGCATCCACACTGGGGAGCAGCTCTATGGGGCAGAGCAGCTCCCTGTGCTTCCCCACGGCCTGACACTCGGCTGAGCCCACAGACGCCGTCTGTCGTAGATCCTTCCCTGCTGCCAGGGGCCTGCTGGCCAGGCTACCCTGCCCATGAGTGGGGATCAGGGGCCCTCGTCCCCCCAGAGCCGCTGTGCGTTGCTGGTGGCCCCGGAGCTCCCTCTGCTGGGGGGGTTGCTACGATGCTGCCACCATGGCCCAGAACAGCTGCTCCTGGCGGCCGGCTCCCGAAAGGGTCGAGCCCAGCCTGGCACCTCTGCCTCGTCCCTGGAGCTCCCAGGGCTGGGCCGCGGGTGGTGGGGGCTGGTGGGCTTGGGTTTGGTGCCAGGGCAGCCCCGAGTGAACTAACCGCACTCCCTGGTCTCTCTCTGCAGAGGCCTGCCAGCTGGAAGGCTGCCTCAACGCCACCGCCTGCCCCGCAGGCCTGGTGCGCAGGCCGTGCGCCCCGTGCCCCATGGCCTGCGCCGATCTGGCCAGCAAGGGCAAGTGCAAGAGGGACAGGCCCTGCAGCCCAGGTAGGGCCATGTGGGGGGCTAGGTGGGAGGGCCACGAGGGGCGGGAGCCGGGTTGGAGGTGTCACGGAGTCCCCGGGCGATGCTCTGGAACTGCTCCCTACAAAGCCAGCCAGGACTCTGGGGAAGTCTCCTCTCGGGGAGCAGCCTGTCTGCAGGACACACAGCTCACCCGGCTCCACCTTCCTGGGTCTGACCTCGGAGCATTCAGCCTCCTCTGCCCCTCCGTGCGCTTCCCACAGCGAGTCCGCCCAGGTGGGGCTCCTGGGGAAGCCAGAGGATCCTGCCCCCCAACTCCGCAGTCAGACGGGACTCTCAGCCAGGAACATGGTCTAACACAGAGCTTGTAGGTGCAGGGAACAGGACCTCTCAGCTGGGTCCATTTTGGGGGCAGTGAGCCAGACAACCACGTCTGCCCTTCACTCCATGTCCCCAGCCAGCCCCACACTGAAACTCTCTCCCGCCCCCGCTCCTCTGGGCTTTGTCCCTTTCCCGGGCCAGGAGGTCACCTGATTCCTTTGTTCTCCAGCCCTTTAGCTCTCACCTTGCAGGGGGGAAGGGCCCAGGCTGTCAGTTGGCCATTTACGTACACTGGCCCTTTGCTCTGCAACAATCACACCCCCTTATCCCACTGCCTAGAGACTTAAGAACTGCATAGGGGAAACTGAGGCACCCCTACAGTATTCAGAGGAAACATTAAGAACAGTCCCACTTCGTCACAGGAGGGCTGTGAGGGGGCGGGTGAGGGTGGGTGTGGGCTGGGGGCTGGGTGGGAGGGCCGCGGGGGGTCCAGTGGGTGGGCACTGCCTCTGCCTGGCGGCACTCCCTGCCCACGTACCCTCAGGCGCGGCTGTAGCTCGACGCTGTGGGTCTGCGCTGGAGCACACACTGGCGCCACGAGCCGTAGGGTGCTGGGCAGCGTCTGAGTTGTAATGAAGGAGGGGCCGGGGCTCGAGCAATGGTTTTACATCCATAACTGATGCAGCGAGCCCAGAGGTGCCGCGTCTCAGCCCTGGCACAAATTAACCACGGGTACTGGGTGTCGCTCAGTGCCAGTGTTACTGTAGCCATGGGTGGGGTCCCCATGGAGATCCCTCTGCCCTATAGAGTGGTGGGGCAAAGCTGCTCTGACCCCTCCGGACAACTCAGGGCCCGTCCCTGCTGGGGCCCGACTGGGCGTCTGCGTGCCCGGCAGTGGGGCTGAGGGAGCGTGTGCCCTCACCCGCCCTCTGTGCTGCCCCCCGCAGGCTGCTGGTGCCCGGAGGGGCTGGTGCTGGACAGCGAGCAGCAGTGCGTGCGCCCCCGGGAGTGCCCCTGCCTGGTGGAGGGCGTGCGCCACTGGCCCGGCCAGCTGGTGAAGGTGAACTGCCGCATCTGCGCCTGCCAGGACGGGCAGATGAAGCGGTGCCGGCAGAACCCCGAGTGCACTGGTAGGTGGGGCTGGGCCCCGGCCCCCCCATTCCCGAGCCTGCGGGTGGCTGGTTCCTGGCTGCCTGCGTCCCGCTGCCCCTGGCCGCCAGGGCTGGGCGGAGTGTTAGCCGATGGCCAAGGATGTTTGGTGAGGTGCCAGCTATGCCCGTTTTATACCATCCGGGACTTTAACCACTAGGACGCACTGTCCCTTCGCGGCGGGCAGCCCGGGCTAGGCTGACGGATGCCCCAAGGTCCTAACCACCCGTGACTTTAACTGCTAGAGCTAAGAGCTCCTTCGCAGCGGGCAGCCAGGATTGACTGGCAGGTGCCCCAAGAGTTTGCCCCGTGGAGGCGGCACAACTCAACGCTAGGCTCTTAGTACTCTCACCTAATGGCCAGGCTTTAGAGCCAAAACGGCTGAGGTTCTTTAATTGTGTTGGCTGCTTTACAGTAAACCAGAGAAACAAGTCAGGCTTATGGACAATGGTTACCAAAATTTATTAAACTAGATTCTAATCATGTGGTTACAAAATGGCTAGTGCCTACTTATTTAAGTGTAGAGATGTTACACACACAAACAAGTTACAAAACTGAAGCCACAATCCCAAAGAAAGAAAACAAAGTATAGAGCTCTATTTCAAAATATGTGTACACTAAAGATAGGAGATCAGGTGTGGGTGCTTCTTACCCTCCTTGCATCTCTCGATTCCAGCGGTGCCAAGCCAGGATCGGTCACTCAATTCCGCGGAAAGACGAATAAGGGACAAGGCTTAGGGACCCTCTTAGCTGCAGAAGCCTTGGGAGGCTGTCACTTATCTGACCAGCAGATAGATAGTGAAAAGCACTCAAAAATCATGGTGCTGTAGGTCCCCTACTTATACCTCTGTACTCCTTTATTCTCTTTCTCCTTTCTTATGCCAAATTGGAGCTGGTCTGTCTGGACGACGCCAGCTCTCGCAAGAGTAGTTTACACTTGCAAGGGAGAGAAACAATAAGTTTCGACTACTGGACATTCCTTTTATTAGGGTAAATATTTTCCCACCTAGGATGTTGGTGTGTGTGCATCATGCTATTTAGTAGGGGCTAAGAGCCATGTCTGCCACAGCGCCTCTGCCTGCTGTGAGCCTAATCGTTGTATATGTTCCCAGAGGCACATTGTAGCAGCACACCTGTGCTTCTCACAGCTTCAAAGGCTGTGCTGGAATTTATGTTAAGTGCCCTGTTGTTTTGGCTCCCTTGTGTTCCCAGCAATGCTGGTCTGAGATGGGGGGGCTGGCTGTCTGGCTACAGCGGGGGCAGCAGTGCGGGAGGCTGTGGGGGCTCGTCTCAGCGCCCTCCCCGTGTCTGTCTCTAGTTAACTGCGGCTGGTCGGCCTGGTCTCCCTGGGGCGAGTGCCTGGGCCCCTGTGGCGTGCAGAGCATCCAGTGGTCCTTCCGCAGCCCCAACAACCCCAGCAAACACGGCAACGGGCGCCAGTGCCGGGGCATCTACCGCAAGGCCCGCCGGTAAGCGGAGGGGCAGCTCCTGCCCCCTGCACAGGGGCTTCTGGGAGGGGTGGGGGGGAGTTTTGCCATTTTGAGGGGCTCCACCAGGGCAGCTGCCATGTCAGGTCCAGCCCCTCTCTGGAGGGTCTCAGCCTGGGCTGGGTTAGTTCAAAGGAGCCTCTGAGCATCAACCCTGGGCGGTGGGCATGGGACAGGGGCCCGGCAGGGGGTAAGTGTTACCCGCACACTCCAGGGCACCCCCTTGGGTTCCTAGGGCTCAGGGCGCAACCCGGCTGATTTAGGCACCCCCACCCTGACCCAGTTCCTGGGGCTCTGGGCGTACTCCTCTGCGGGTTTGCAGGGCCTTTTACCAGAGAAAGAGCCTTACACAGTAATAGCCTTCTCCCGTTTATTAACGCTCACCAGCCAGAATGCACACACTGCACACACCGTGCCAGGCTCGCCCGGCCCCATCAGCCAGGGGGACTTTCCCAGCTGGCCAGGCAAGGTCAGTCTCGTCTGGGTCGTGCCGAGGATTCTTAGGCTGTGTCTGGGGGGTGAATTCTTCTTCCAGGTCCTTCCTTCTTCTTCTCCTTCTCTTCCCTTTGCCTTTCTTTTTCCTTCCCAGCTCTTCTCCTTCTTGGACCCCAGTTTATATAGTGAGACTTGAGTCCTGCTTCGCTGTACCTTCACCAATCATTTCACTAAAGTATTACAAAATCATTCTCTGACCAATCCTAACATACAGCAAAATCATTCGTTACCCCGTCAGACCCCACCGCCTTGGTTGATTTAAATCTTGTAAAATTAATTATGCAACAGACAGAAACAATCAAAGAACCAGACACAGACCAGACAGATAAACTATAGAGAAGTGGGGACCATAAAGGCAAAACGATAAAGCAGGGATTTCACACTGCAACTGTTGATAAGTGATTCCTTGCCAGACAGACTGCTGCCACAGGAAGTTTTCTTTAACCATCGTAAGAGGCTCCTTGCTTATCTGGTGACGGTGGGTGCTGTTAGGAGGCACCTTCTTCACAGCCCGCCGTGACATTGGTTTGGTACCATTCAGATGGAATGTGGGGCTGTGACTTTCTGCTTCTTGGCTCATGGCAGCTTCTCTCCTAATATGGCTGCAGACAAAGGCCTCAGACTTTACATATGGGGACTGAGGGCTGGGTACTGTGCAGTGGGCTCTGGGTATGGGGCTGAGTGTGGGCACCGGGCTCTGGGCATGGGGGCTGGAGTGGGCACAGGGTGCTGAGTAGGGAGTTGGGGGTGGGCAATGGGCTCTGGGTAGGGGGCTGGAATGGGCACTAGGCAAGGGCTTCTGGGTAGGGGGCTAGGGGTAGGAGCTGTGCAGTGGGCTCTGGGTAGGGGTCTGGGCACTGGGCAGTGGACTCTGGGTAGGGGGCTGTGGTGGGCAGTGGGATCTGGGTAGGGGGCTGGGGTGGGCACTGGGCAGTGGAATTTCGGGGTGGGAACTGGGCTGTGGGTAGGAGGCTGGGGTGGGCACCAGGCAGTGGGCTCTGGTAGGGGGTTGGGGTGAGCTCTGGGGGTGGCCACCGGGCAGTGGACTCTGGTAGAGGGCTGAGGTGGGCTCTGTGGGTGGGCACCGGGCAGTGGGCTCTGGGTAAGGGGCTGGGGGAGGGCTTTGGGCTCTGGATAGGGGGTTGGGGTGGACACTGGGCGGTGGACTCTGGTAGAGGGCTGAGGTGGGCTCTGTGGGTGGGCACCGGGCAGTGGGCTCTGGGTAAGGGGCTGGGGGAGGGCTTTGGGCTCTGGATAGGGGGTTGGGGTGGACACTGGGCGGTGGACTCTGGTAGAGGGCTGAGGTGGGCTCTGTGGGTGGGCACCGGGCAGTGGGCTCTGGGTAAGGGGCTGGGGGAGGGCTTTGGGCTCTGGATAGGGGGTTGGGGTGGACACTGGGCGGTGGACTCTGGTAGAGGGCTGAGGTGGGCTCTGTGGGTGGGCACCGGGCAGTGGGCTCTGGGTAAGGGGCTGGGGGAGGGCTTTGGGCTCTGGGTAGGGGGTTGGGGTGGGCACCGGGCAGTGGGCTCTGGTACAGGGCTGAGGTGGGCTCTGGGGGTGGGCACCGGGCAGTGGGCTCTGGGTAAGGGGCTGGGGGAGGGCTTTGGGCTCTGGGTAGGGGGTTGGGGTGGGCACCGGGCAGTGACTCTGGTAGAGGGCTGAGGTGGGCTCTGTGGGTGGGCACCGGGCAGTGGGCTCTGGGTAAGGGGCTGGGGGAGGGCTTTGGGCTCTGGGTAGGGGGTTGGGGTGGGCACCGGGCAGTGGACTCTGGGTAGGGGGCTGGGGGAGGGCTTTGGGCTCTGGGTAGGGGGTTGGGGTGGGCACCGGGCAGTGGACTCTGGTTGAGGGCTGAGGTGGGCTCTGTGGGTGGGCACCGGGCAGTGGGCTCTGGGTAAGGGGCTGGGGGAGGGCTTTGGGCTCTGGGTAGGGGGTTGGGGTGGGCACCGGGCAGTGGACTCTGGTTGAGGGCTGAGGTGGGCTCTGTGGGTGGGCACCGGGCAGTGGGCTCTGGGTAAGGGGCTGGGGGAGGGCTTTGGGCTCTGGGTAGGGGGTTGGGGTGGGCACCGGGCAGTGGACTCTGGTTGAGGGCTGAGGTGGGCTCTGTGGGTGGGCACCGGGCAGTGGGCTCTGGGGTAAGGGGCTGGGGGAGGGCTTTGGGCTCTGGGTAGGGGGTTGGGGTGGGCACCAGGCAGTGGACTCTGGTTGAGGGCTGAGGTGGGCTCTGTGGGTGGGCACCGGGCAGTGGGCTCTGGGTAAGGGGCTGGGGGAGGGCTTTGGGCTCTGGGTAGGGGGTTGGGGTGGGCACCGGGCAGTGGACTCTGGTAGAGGGCTGAGGTGGGCTCTGTGGGTGGGCACCGGGCAGTGGGCTCTGGGTAGGGGGCTGGGGGAGGGCTTTGGGCTCTGGGTAGGGGGTTGGGGTGGGCACCGGGCAGTGGACTCTGGTAGAGGGCTGAGGTGGGCTCTGTGAGTGGGCACCGGGCAGTGGGCTCTGGGTAAGGGGCTGGGGGAGGGCTTTGGGCTCTGGGTAGGGGGTTGGGGTGGGCACCGGGCAGTGGACTCTGGTAGAGGGCTGAGGTGGGCTCTGTGGGTGGGCACCGGGCAGTGGGCTCTGGGTAGGGGGCTGGGGGAGGGCTTTGGGCTCTGGGTAGGGGGTTGGGGTGGGCACCGGGCAGTGACTCTGGTAGAGGGCTGAGGTGGGCTCTGGGAGTGGGCACCGGGCAGTGGGCTCTGGGTAGGGGGCTGGGGGAGGGCTTTGGGCTCTGGGTAGGGGGTTGGGGTGGGTACCGGGCAGTGGACTCTGGTAGAGGGCTGAGGTGGGCTCTGTGAGTGGGCACCGGGCAGTGGGCTCTGGGTAGGGGGCTGGGGGAGGGCTTTGGGCTCTGGGTAGGGGGTTGGGGTGGGCACCGGGCAGTGACTCTGGTAGAGGGCTGAGGTGGGCTCTGTGGGTGGGCACCGGGCAGTGGGCTCTGGGTAGGGGGCTGGGGGAGGGCTTTGGGCTCTGGGTAGGGGGTTGGGGTGGGCACCGGGCAGTGGACTCTGGTTGAGGGCTGAGGTGGGCTCTGTGGGTGGGCACCGGGCAGTGGGCTCTGGGTAGGGGGCTGGGGGAGGGCTTTGGGCTCTGGGTAGGGGGTTGGGGTGGGCACCGGGCAGTGACTCTGGTAGAGGGCTGAGGTGGGCTCTGTGGGTGGGGGTGGGCACCGGGCAGTGGGCTCTGGTAGAGGGCTGAGGTGGGCTCTGTGGGTGGGCACCGGGCAGTGGGCTCTGGGTAGGGGGCTGGGGGAGGGCTTTGGGCTCTGGGTAGGGGGTTGGGGTGGGCACCGGGCAGTGACTCTGGTAGAGGGCTGAGGTGGGCTCTGTGGGTGGGGGTGGGCACCGGGCAGTGGGCATTAGGTGCCAGGCACTCTAATCAGGGGACTGCACTTTAAGCCTCAGTCCTTCCCCGCTGGCGCTGAGCCACAGCCAGCTCTAACCGTGCCCCTCTGCCTGCCCCTCCCCGTGCAGGTGCCAGACGGATCCGTGCGAGGAGTGCGAGCACCACGGCCGGTCGCACGCCATTGGCGACCGCTGGCGATCGGGGCAGTGCCAGGTGTGCCAGTGCCTGCCCAATCTGACGGTGCAGTGCTCCCAGTACTGCCCGTACAGCACCGTGGGGTGCCCCGAGGTGAGCCCGGCACCCAGCCCTGCCCCCGGAGCTGGGGGAGGGAGGCCCGGTCAGCCCCGGGGGTGCAGCCCCAGCTGGTGGGAGCTGGCGTTGCTGGAGAAGGGCCTCTGGCCCCGGCTGGGGAACCCTTTGGCAGGGCATAGCACCGTGGGTTGGGGGGGGTAGGGCGAGGCTGGGGGTTCATGGGGATTTAACGGGTTGTCACAGAGTCCCCGGGCGATGCTCTGGAACTGCTCCCTACGAAGCCCGGCAGGACTCTGGGGAAGTCTCCTCTCTGAGCAGCCTGTCTGCAGGACACACAGCTCACACGGCTTCCCCCTTCCTGGGTCTGACCTCGGAGCATTCAGCCTCTTCTGCCCCTCTGTGTGCTTCCCACAGCGAGGTCCTGCCCCCCAGCTCCGCAGTCAGACGTGACTCTCAGCCAGCCAGTAAAACAGAAGGTTTATTAGACGACAGGAACATGGTCTAACACAGAGCTTGTAGGTACAGAGAACAGACCCCTCAGCTGGGTCCATTTGGGGGCAGGGATCCAGACAACCACGTCTGCCCTTCACTCCATATCCCAGCCAGCCCCAAACTGAAACTCCCTCCAGCCCCTCCTCCTCTGGGCTTTGTTCCTTTCCCGGGCCAGGAGGGCACCTGATTCCTTTGTTCTCCAACCCTTCAGCTCTCACCTTGCAGGGGGGAAGAGCTCAGGCCATCAGTGGCCAGGAAACAGGGTGTCGGCCATTCTCTGTGTCCAGACCCCAGCACATACCTGCCCTCTAGGGCTCTGCAGTGATCATACACCCTTATCCCATCACCTAGATACTTAAGAACTGCCTAGGGGAAACTGAGGCACCCCCACACTATTCAGAGGTAACATTAAGAACAGTCCCGCTTCGTCACACGGGTCTGGGCGTGACCCTCCCATGACGTCTCCAGCTCAGTGCAGAGCTGGTTGGAGCCCACAAGTCTTTGTGCCCCACTGGGGGCTGGGACACTCAGCAAGGGGCTGCCCGAACCCGCCCCCTCCCCTGCAGCGCCCCCCGCAGGGGCTGTCATGGAGCCCGGCTGGCCCTGCAGCATGGGCACTGGGCTGGCAGCCCGGAGAGCTGCGGTTGTCCCTGGCTCCGGGCTCAGGCTGGTTCCAACCGTCTCTCGGCACAGGGGCGGGCGCTGGTGGAGGGCAGGGGTGAGTCCTGCTGCTACTGCACTGAGGCGGGTGAGTCCTGCGCCGGGGGAATCCGGGGGGCGCTTAGGCCATGGCGTGGGGCACAGGAGGGGAGGGACTCGCACAACACATGCCCCAGCCAGTCCTGGCAATGCCCCTCCATCCCGACCTGCAGCCCCCCCATGCCGATGCCCCTCAGACCTGACCCGCAGCCCCCCAGTCGCCTGTGCTGGTCCGGGCAGAGCGTGGGCTGCCCCAGCGTGGGGCCGGCCATGGGGCGGGTTCTCCAGCCCCCCAGGGCTCTCCTGGGATGTGCCGCCCCTTTCCCCTGGGATTGAAGGCAGCAGGGAGCCCGGCCCCTGGAGGGCGAAGGGAGGTACATGGGGGACTCCTGCCCCCAGGGCTGTGTGGGGACGGCCGGTGTGGGGGAGCTGGGAGGGGATCTCCCGAGCACGCACGGCTCCAGGGCAGGGCCCGCGGCGTGTCTGGCACAGAATCGAAGGGACCGAGGCAGAAATCCTGTCGCCCTGCTCAGGTGAGAACCGGACCAGCGCGCCTGCTGTCCAGATGGCCAAGCCCCCGGGCCCCACCCTGGCCAGCCCGGCTGCCTCCACCAGCCCTCCTCTCGTCACCTTCCCGCTGCCCCCTCTCGGAGGTAAGTCCTGACTCCACGGGCCCCCAGGAGCGCCCTCCGGGCAGTGTGGGGGGGTCACTTGGACAGAGGCCGGCAGGGCCTCTGGGATGGACTCGGCGTGGCCAGGTCAGTCTCTGATTCCCAGCACAGGGCAGGGGCATCTCCTGAGTCGGGCTCTGCTGCCAAGCCCCCTCCGCCCGGCCCGCCTGCCTCTGGCCCAGCGTGCACAGCGGTGCCCGTGACCCCCGTCTCTGTCCGCCAGATCGGTGCTACGGCCCCCTGGGCTTGGCCTCCTTACCGGACAGCTGCTTCACAGCCTCCTCCCAGCAGCCGGAGAACCCTGCCCACGCCGGGCGCCTCAACTACTTGCTGCCGGGCTCGGACCTGCAGGGCTGGGGGCCCCAGGCAGAGGTGTACCAGGAGCTGGTCTCCAAGCCACCCTACCTGCAGCTGGATCTGCTGGAGCCCAGGAACCTCACGGGTAGGTGCCTGGCCTGGGTCGCTCGTGCAGTGAACACACTCCAACCCCCGGCCTTCCCTGGCTTCCGGGGGGCGCAGGAGACCCCAGAGCCCCAGGGCAGTGCTGGGGGGTGGGTGCCATGCTGCCCATCCTCCGCTGCTCGGTGCCCTGCGCTGGCTCTCCGCACCCTGGGCTGGGCAAAGCCTCTTCAGAGCCCTCAGCAGCCCAGGACCCGGTTACCTCCTGGGCCACCTGTATCCCTAAGAAGACATGGGTCACCCGGACCTTCCCGAGCCGGGGCATCATCCTCAGCCCTGGGCTGTTGGCTGTGGGACTCCCTGCCACTGGACAAGAGGCTGAGCCATACGGCAGGCCAGTCCAGGGCCGGCAACGCTGGCTCATGCTCTTCAAGTGAGCGGGCTGGGGACGATCTTTAGCGATCCCGACAGACCGACCATGTGGCGCTCTGTAGCCGGGGTGCCAGGCCCTGCCGGGCTGGCGTCAGACCCACCCCGCCATAGCCCTGCTGCCGAGGGGCAGCTCTCAGCTCACAGGCTGGTGCTGATTCCTGGGGCTCCCCGGCCCGTACCCCGGAGAGCCCCGTGTCCCTGCAGGGGCCCTGAGCTGTGCTGTGTTCTCCTCCCCCAGGGGTGGTGGTGCAGGGGGCAGGCTCCTCGGACGCCTACGTTACCAGCTTCCTCCTGCAGTTCAGCATGGACGGGCTGAGGTGGCACGAGTACCGGGAGGTCTCTGCGGACGCCCAGCCGGAGCCCAAGGTACCTCCCCGAACCAGCCCCCCAGCAGCCGTGTGGTGGTGTGCGGTGGGAGGTTGGTTTGGACCTGTCACAGATCCACCGGCCCGGTGCTCCCCCTTAGGGTCACGCTCCCTCACTGGCGTAAGCCCCTGGACACCCCCCTCCTCCCGCCTCCTGAAACCGCACCTCTGAGCCTTCAGCCCCCTGCTTCCCACCGTGAGCGCACTCGAATCGCACCCCTGGGAGGCTTGCACCCCCACAGGGAGCAATGACCCCGACCTCTTCAGACTCTCGGCCAGCGGGGTAAGAGCAGGAAGGTTATTCGACGTCTGGACGCCACCTGTCCTAGACCTTCCGTGGTTAGCACAGAGAAAGGGAACGTTACAGCAGGGTCCAGCGGGGTATGTCCAGAACCCAGGTGGGCTCAGACCCCTCTGTAGAGTCCCCTCCCCCCAGTCCAGAAGTGTGTCTCCAGCTGCCCATAACCCAAGGTCATCACCCCCCTCAGTCTTTATTCCTCTTCTTCCCCGACAAGCAGGGCTACCCGGTCTCCTTCTGACTCACTCTTGTTCCCTGGCTTCCTGCAGAGGACCAGGGTCGTCAGTAGCTAGGTAACAAATTGCTGGGCCATTGTCTGGATCCAGGCCCCACCTGGATCTCTGGATTCTTCTGCAAAGAAAACACCTTTCGCCCCTCTCCTCCCCACCTAGTTACTCATGCAGCGCATAGGGGAAACTGAGGCACGCACAATATGCGTACAAAATATTCTGGAAAAATCCCCCTTCATCTCAGGGGTCTGCACCCCGGGGGCGTATGTGAGGTGGTGGCTGTGTGAGCCCGTGGATATGCAGGAACTTCTGTGCGTGCGTGCATTTGCGTGTGTGTGTGCATGCTTGGGGTGTGTGCGTGTGTGTGTTGGGGGGGTGCGTATCATAGAATCATAGGACTGGAAGGGACCTCGAGAGACATCTCGTCCAGTCCCCTGCCTTCATGGCAGGACTAAGTATTATCTAGACCATCCCTGACAGGGGTTTGTCCAACCTGCTCTTAAAAATCTCCAGTGACAGGGACTCCACAGCCTCCCTGGGCAATTTATTCCAGTGCCTAACCACCCTGACAGGTCGGAGGTTTTATGTCCAACCTAAACCGCCCTGGCTGCAATTTAAGCCCATTGCATCTTGTCCTGTCCTCAGAGGTTAAGAAGAACAATTTTTCTCCCTCCGTCTTGTAACAACCTTTTATGTACTTGAAAACTGTTCTCATGTCCCCTCCCAGTCTTCTCTGCTGCAGACTAAACAAACCCAATTCTTTCAATCTTCCCTCATAGCTCATGTTTTCTAGACCTTTACTCAATTTTGTTGCTCTTTTCTGGACTTTCTCCACATGCATGTGCATATATTTGGCATGTGTGTGTGTTTGGGGCGTATGCATGTATGTTTGGGGCATGTGCATGTGTTTGGGGCATGTGCGTGTGGTCGGAGGTGTGTGTGTGTGTGTTTGGGGCATGTGAATGTGTTGGGAGGTGTTTGGGGTGTGCATGTGTGTTTGGTGTGTGTGTGTGTTTGGGGCATGTGTGTGTGTTCAGGGCGTGTGTGTGTGTGTGTGATCGGGGCGTGTGCATGTGTTGGGAGGTATTCAGAGGTGTTTATGCATGTGTTTCGGGTGTGTGCATGTGTTGGGAGGTGTTTGGGGTGTGCATGTGTGTTTGGGGTGTGCATGAGTGTGTTTTGGATGTGTGTGTCTGCGTGTGTTTGGGGCGTGTGTATTTGGGTGTTCGGGGTGTGTGCATGTGTGTTTGGGGCATGTGCGTGTGTTTGGGATGTGTGTGTATGTGTGTGTTCGGGGCGTGTGTGTGTGTGTTTGGGGCGTGGGTGTGCATTTGTTTGGGGCATGTGCATGTGTTGGGAGGTGTTCGGGGCATGTGTGTGTGAGTGTTTGGGGCGTGTGCGTGTGTTGGGAGGTGTTTGGGGCGTGTGTGTGCATGTTTGGGGCGTGTGCGTGTTTGGGGCGTGTGCGGGGCGTGCATGTGTGTGGGAGGTGTTTGGGGCATGTGTGTGCATGTTTGGGGCGTGTGCATGTGCGGGGCGTGCGCGTGGCGTGTGGGGCTGAGCCGGCCGGTCGCTCCCCCTGCAGCTGTTCCTGGGGAACGCCGACGACTCCACGCCGGTGGTGAGGACGTTCCAGCGCATGGTCCATGCCCGGCACGTCCGCATCCTCCCCCACGACTTCCACCACGGGATCTTCCTGCGGGCCGAGCTGCTGGGCTGCGAGAGAGGTACCGCGCCCTGGCCCCTCGCGGGGCGGCGGGGGCGGGGAGGTGGGGGGGGCAGGTGCGGTGAGGGCGCCCCCTGGGGTTGGGGGCTTGGTTTCTCAGGGCTGGCGCGTCTCCTAGGACTGACCTGGAATTGCCTCACCCCCCCGACCTGCTCTTCCGCCTTCCCTGCCCCCCAGTGCCCCCTGTGCCACCTGGGGCACCGACTGCACCGCCGGCCCGGAGGCCCTGCCGGACCGGTGAGTTCCAGTGCCGCAACGGACACTGCGTCCCCGCTGGGCCCCGCGGCGCCGTGTGCGACGGAGTCGACGACTGTGGAGACTTCTCGGACGAGCTGCGCTGCGGTGAGCGGGGGGGCCCAGCCCGGGGGGCAGGGCGGGGCCGGGGCCAACCCTGCAGGGCTCAGGGAGTGTCCTGGGGACTCAGTTGCACCGTCCCACGCTGGCTGGGCAGTGGCTGTGGCTGTTGAACAGCTGCTGCGGGCCTCCCCGGAGGGGGCAGCATCTTCGTGCTGGGGCAGCGAGCTTTGCAAAGCACCCCCGAGGCAGCTGCAGCTCAGGTCTGGGCCTTCGAGTCCCGTCCGATCAGCCGCCGCCTCCCAGCCCAGAGGGGGCTGCCTTTCTGTGGTGGCAGAGCAGCGCCCACAGGCAGTTCGCACGGTCAGTTCAGACCAGGCGCTCGGAGTTGCAGCCACATGCTAGAGCGGGAGGGCCGGGGCTAGGGCTGCCAGGCACAGGAAATGTCCCCCCAGGCCTTGGTCTGGAGCCTGGGAAAGGCTGAGCCCGGCTGGCCTGTGCAGCCTCTGCTCCCGTGCCTGCTCGGAGAGCTCCCCCGGCCTGCTTACCAGCCCCGACTCCGTGCCCCCTCACAGGGACAGCCCCATCCGTGGGGCCCTCCGCCCCCTGGCGCTGCCCCCTCTCCCACTTCCACTGCGCGCTGTCTGACGGCTGCGTCGACGCCTCCCGGCGGTGCGACGGCGTCGCCGACTGTCCGGACGGCACCGACGAGGCCGGCTGCGGCGCCCTGCCCGGGAGCGCGGTGCCCCCTGCCAGCACAGCCAGGTACCGCGTGGGGCAGAGGTGGGGGGGCTGCCTGGACCCCTGTGACAAGGCCTGTCGGAGACAGGGATGTGTCACGGAGACAGCTGGCGGGCGTACAGTGAGGGGAGCAGGGCAAGTCCTGTCGGCCCATCCTGGGGTCAGCGTTGGAGCGAACCCTGCTGCCTGCCCCCAGGCCTGAGCTGTGGGGCGCCAGCCCTGCCGCTGGGAGGAGATTCTCCAACTTGATCCATCCCAATACCCCACCCAGGGACCCAGCCCCCCAGTTCCAGCCCCCGTGACCCCTGGTGTACCCTACCACTCCCCAGGCCCCACTGGCCAGCATGGGTGTGTTGCCCTGTGCATCCCTGGCTCTGCAGGGCTCTCCTTGGGGGGCTGGTCTGATGCCCCCTCCCGGGAGCCATGCCCTGAATCACTCCCCAGCATGGCGGAGCTGAGCGGGCAGGCCTGGGGTGGGGGTTCCCCCAGTGCAGTGGAGAGGGGCTGCCCCATGGCCCGGGACGGGAGGCCCCCGGCGGCAGCTTTCCAGCAGGGGCAACACTAATTCATCCCTTTGCTCTGGTTCTTTCAGCAGCTGGGCCCCCGGGCAGCCCTCGCCACCCACCCAGGAGGTGAGAGAGCCTGCAGCGGGGCGGGGAGGGAGGGGGAGTCTTGCAGCTGCCCTGTTAGTGTGCTAATGACCTGTCCCCACGTCCCCCCAAGCCCTGCCTGGCTGGGCTGCCACCGAGCTGGGGACCTCTGCAGAAGGGCAGGACCCTGTGTAACGAGGCTGGTTCTGGCGGGGCCCAACGGAGAGTGCCAGTTCAGGACAAACTGCTTCAAGCCGGCAGTTGCAGCCCAAGGCTGGGGTTTCTGTGCACACCAAGGCAAACCAGCCAGACAGAGAAGACTTCGGTCTCACCCCACTGACTAACCACAAGTCACACAAGCGATTCCCTCAGACACTCCAGTTTCCCACTATCACCACCAGGGCCACTCGTTATGGGGACGAATGGTTATGAAAACCAATACCCCAGTAAAAGAAAAAAGGTTCCCTCGATCCTGAAGGACCAAGCCCCAGACCCAAGTCAATATACCAGTCAGATCTTACCCACAAATCACACTGCTGCCAATCCTTTAGAATCTAAAGGTTTATTCATAAAAGGAAAAAGATAGAGATGAGAGCTAGAATGGGTTCAATGGAATCAATGACACACAGCAATGGCAAAGTTCTTGGTTCAGGCTTGTAGCAGTGATGGAATAAACTGCGGGTTCAAATCAAGTCTCTGGAGAACATCCCCAGCTGGGATGGGTCATTCAGTCCTTTGTGTAGAGCTTCCATTTGTAGCGAAGTCCCTCCAGAGGCAAGAAGCAGGACTGAAGACAAGATGGAGATGAGACATCAGCTTTTTATAGACTTTTCCAGGTGCAAGGACCCCTCTGTGTTCTACTGTGGAAAATTACAGCAGAATGGAGTTTGGAGTCACATGGGCAAGTCCCTGCATACTTTGCTGAATTGCAAGGCGTGTCTGCCTTCTCGCAATGGGTCAGTTGTATCGCTGATGGTCCTCAATGGGCCATCCAGCAGGCTGGGCAGAGCTGACACCAACCTGTCTGCGGTGTCACCCAGAAGCACAGCACACGTTTGAACTACAGACAGGATAGAGCCAATATTCATAACTTTAACTACAAAAACGATACACAAATATAGATAGCATCATCCTAACCAGCCAACCATCACCTGGTCTGAGACACCCCTTTATACAAGATTTGGTGCCATTACAGGACCTTGGTTGCAACAATGATCTATACGGTCCCAGATTATGTCGATAACGTCACACCCTGTGCGGGGAGGGGGAGTGGATGGCTGCAGGGTTGGGGGAGGGGGAAATGAATGGCTGTCGATGGGGGAGGGTCCCAATCTCTTGGTGCCCAGGGCTGCGGGTGGGTCACAGGCTGGTACCTGACTGGCCAGATGGGGGGAGGAGCGGCCGGACAGAGCAGCTGGTGGCAGGAGGGGTAACGGCTCTTTCCCTGTGTTGCAGGTGTCCCAGGGCACAGAGGGCTGGCTATTCCCTGGAGACGTCCTCCCCACCCCCACAGGTACTGCCTTCCCACACTCGTGGGGGGCTGTCACGGAGTCCCTGGGCGATGCTCTGGATCTGCTCCCTACGAAGCCAGTCAGGACTCTGGGGAAGTCTCCTTTCTGTGAGCAGCCTGTCTGCAGGACACACAGCTCACCCGGCTTCCCCCTTCCTGGGTCTGACCTCGGAGCATTCAGCCTCCTCTGCCCCTCCATGCGCTTCCCACAGTGAGTCCGCTCATGCGGGCTCCTGGGGAAGCCAGAGGGTCCTGCCCCCCAACTCCGCAGTCAGACGGGACTCTCAGCCAGCCAGTAAAATAGAAGGTTTATTAGACGACAGGAACATGGTCTAACACAGAGCTTGTAGGTGCAGAGAACCGGACCCCTCAGCTGGGTCCATTCTGGGGGGCAGTGAGCCAGACAACCCCGTCTGTACTTCACTCCATGTCTCCAGCCAGCCCCAAACTGAAACTCCCTCCAGCCCCTCCTCCTCTGGGCTTTGTCCCTGTCCTGGGCCAGGAGGTCACCTGATTCCTTTGTTCTCCAACCCTTTAGCTCTCACCTTGCAGGGGGGAAGGGCCCAGGCCATCAGTAGCCAGGAAACAGGGTGTCAGCCATTCTCTGTGTCCAGACCCCTGCACACAGCTGCCCTCTAGGGCTCTGCAACGATCATACACCCTTACCCCACCCCCTAGACACTTAAGAACTGCGTAGGGGAAACTGAGGCACCCCCACACTATTCAGAGGAAACATTAAGAACAGTCCCGCTTCGTCACAGGGGCCCTCCTGGGGTTACCCGCTGCGGGGGAGGGGACACAGGGGCGCATGGGGGGGCACGGCTGCTCTGAGCTGCCCCATCTCCCTGCAGGTCCCTGCAGCGAGCCGCTGGGCCTGGACGACGGCAGGATCCACTACCAGCAGCTGAGCGCCTCCTCCCACCGGGACAGCAACCCCCCGGACGCCGGGCGCCTCAACATGGTGCCCAACATGTGAGCAGCCCCCTGCCGCGTGACCAGCCCCTCCTGCCAGGGCCTGGGGGTGGGAATGGGGGGGAGGGCCCCTCCTGCCAGCGGACACAGGTCCCCCCCAGTGGCTGGAAGGAGATGGGCACGGTCAGGCTGGCAGGAGGGGAACTGACCCTGGGACGTGGTGGAGTCTCCGTCCCCGAAAGGCTCTGCCCAGCCAGCGCCTGGACCAGCGGCAGGGGTTAGCTCAAGGCGGTCCGAGCCGATCCCAGGGGTCCGTCTCAGGTGACGTCTGTGGCGCGAGTGAGGGCTGGGGTCCCCGCTCGTCCAGCCGGGCTCACACCAGCCCGTGTCGAGCTCACGCCAGCCGGAACAGCTGTGCAGCCGCGGCAGCAGGGCGAGTGCAGCCCGGCTCCGCCAGGGCCCCCAGCCGCACCCCGACCGGCGAGCAGGGACTCACCGCCGGGCTCGGAGCGCAGACGTAGCTGGGAACGGACGGGAGGGTCTCAGCCCCTGGGAGGGGGTTTCCAGGCTGCCTCGGGGCCAGTTTCCCTGCCTGTGGAGTGGGGCTCGGATCTGTGGGTTGGGGTCTGTCCCCGCAGCGTCTAAGGCGAGGGGCTGGAGGGCGACCAAGGTCCCTGTGCCTGGGTCACGCATGGGTTCCAGGAGCTGCGACCAGCCCCCTTTCCTGCTGGCGGGAGGGGAGCGGGTGCCCTGGGGGGTCATGCCCCGTGGGAGCTGCTGAGCCCCCTGAGGGAGGGAGCTGTCAGGTGGCAGGGCCCTGGCACCGATCGATCTCGGTGGGCGACTCCCCACCCCAGGGTGCCTGGGCCCTCTCGGTCAGGGCTGGTGCTGGGCCTGCCCCATCGCTTCCCCTCTGCCCCTCCCAGACTGAACATCGAGCCAGGCTGGAGCCCCCTGGAGACCGACGGCAGCCCCTACTTCCAGGTGGACTTCCTGCAGCCCACCTTTGTGAGCGCACTGATCACGCAGGGCGGGCTGACGGCCGGGGGCTACGTCACCAGGTATCGCCTGCAGTACAGCCACGACGGGGTGCATTTCCACAACTACACGGGGGCAGCGCGCGGCGCCGCGCCCCCCCAGCCAGCTCAGGTACCTGGCCGTGCCCCCCGGGGCTCGGCCCGCTCCCCCCACCCCAGGCCACTGGGCCGTGTGCGTGGCACAGGGCGCCTGACGCAGCCCACGAGCTCTGCAGCGTGCCCTCATCTCCAGCTCACCCGGTACCGCGCGTGCCCTGCCCAGTCAGTGCCCAGGGCCAGGGGCCTTTCGGGTCGGCATTCAGGGTCTCTCCGGCATGGCTGCTCCTGTCACGATGGAGCACTGCGTGCTGGGAGCCGTAGTCTCCAGGGCTGCTGTATGATGCCACAGAGGTGCCACCCTCAGGGGCCTGGCAAGTCACCAGCGTGGCCCTCGGCTGAAGCCTGAGATCTGGGTGCAGCCCAGACCCAGACCCCCGCCTCGGTCAGCCCCCGAGCCTGCCCCCTCCCGTCCCACGCCAGCCGGTGGTGGGGACAGAGCCTCTCCCCTGCCCGCTCTCCAGCCCTGGGCTGACCACTCCCTCCGGGTCCCTCGGCCAGGTACTGGAGGGAAACTTCGACAGCCACACGCCGGTGCAGAGGGAGCTGCGCCCCCTGATCCTCGCCCGCTACCTGCGGCTGGTGCCTGTGGAGTATCACCGGAGCATCCGCCTGCGCATGGAGGCGCTGGGCTGCCCCTGGAGTGAGTGCTGCTCCCCCCGAGATCGGGGGGCGGGTCTGTGACCCTGCGGGGCTGGGACAGGGAGCAGGGGGGCCTGTGACCCTGTGGGGCCGGGCTGGGGAGCATGAGGGGGGCCTGTGACCCAGCAGGGTGGGGACAGGGAGCAGGGGGGCCTGTGACCTGGCAGGGCTGGAGAGCATGAGGGGGCCTGTGACCCTGCGGGGCGGGGACATGGAGCGGGGGGTCTGTGACCCTGTGGGGCTGGGCTGGGTCCCTGGTACCCCCGGCCGTTGCTCTAGCCCCTCACCCTGGGCTGCTCTCCCCGTCCTCCGGAGCACCTTTCCCTGGATCCTGCACAGGCTGGTGCCCCCCACTCTGGGCTCTGGCCCCTGGGGGCACCCTGCAGGCCCTGCCAGAGGAGGGGTGGGTAGCGCCAGGCTTAGGCCTTGCCCTCCCCCATTGGGCGATGGAGCAGGCAGCCCAGCTCCACCTGGGCCCAGCCTTGCGCTGAGTTTATTTGGGGCTGAGCTGAGCCTCACCTGCTCCGTTCCCTGCCCAGGCGTCCCTCCCTGCATCTGCCCAGCCCCGACCGGTGCCAGGCCGCAGGGCAGAGTCCTGGGCTCTGGGGAGAAAAAGGCCCCGTGATTGCCTAGCCCGTCACCGCCAATGGCCTGAGCTGCTGGTGCTGGGCGAACCACGCGCAGGGAGGTGCCGGGCCTGGGGCAGGGGGCAAGTGCCCGGGGGTCAGTCAGGGCACCGCAGGGAGGAGCGGCAAGGCCCTGAGCCAGGGACGGTTGGGCCGAGTCCCCAGGGAAACATCCCATTAGTCAGGGAATCCTTGCCGGGGGGCGGGGGGCTGGAGAGAGCCTGGAGCAGAGAGAGCCGGAACTGCCCTGGCGGCTGGGCATGGACGGGCGAGGGGCCGCCGGCGGCCTGCCCCAGGCTCTGCCCACGTGGGTGTGAGTGACTCAGACCGTGAGGAGAGGATCCCCTGCGGGAGGTTCCCCCATGGCCCAGCTCCGTCGCCCGTTCCCAGGCGCGCCCCGATAGCCATTCCCTCGCCCCCGGGGGACGCGCCCTAGAGACCAGCAGGCACTTGTTCCCCCCACCCCCACCCTATGGAGGCTTCTCTGAGCCCTTTCCGTCTCCCCAGCCCCCGCCATGTCTCCTGCTCTCCCCTGAGCCCCATTTCCCAGCACTGCCAGCTGCGGGCGCCTCTCCCATAGGGCCAGGTACCCTGGGCACGACAGGTGGGGCCCGGAGCCTTCCCCGCTGAGCTGTCTCATCTCTGCCCCCGAGTCCGGCCTCTGCACTGGGGAGACCGGAGTGCACGGCTCTGCCTGGGGTCGGGGTCCCCGGGACCGGGGCGTGCTGCTGGTGGGGGAGGGTGGGGGCCTCAGGGCGCTGTGTGAAGCCCCTGCGGCCCCCTGTGATGGCAGGGCCGGCTGCAGGGCCTTCCTGGGCGAGCAGGGATGTGCTAGGTGGGGGGGCAGGATGGGGAGGCTTAGAGGGCAGGACTTGGGAATCTAGGGGGCAGGAGCGGGGACCCGGAGCAGCTCAGCCAGCACCATGGCCCTCCCACTGATCGGTTCCTTCTCCCTCTCCCTAAGGTGCTGCTCCACTGGGGCCCAGACCCACCTCTGAGCAGCCCCTGCTCCCCACGGCGACTCTGGTCCCAGGATCCAGGATTCCCGGCACAGTCAATGAGAGCCGTGAGGCCAAACCCACGGGCCAGCCAGTGAAGCCGCCGGGCACCACGGCAGCAGGTGAGACTGGGCCGGGAGCAGGGCAAAGAGACGTGGCACCGGGTGCTGGGTCCCCATTAGAGAGCAGGAGTGTCCGAGTCACTGGGACCGGACAGGCCCGTCCCATCCTGCCAGCAGCCCCACAGTCCCCAAACCAGCCCTGTGCCCTGCTGCCCCAGGGGGTGGTGTCGCGGATCCCCAGCGTCGGGGCTACAGCTGTGTCCAGGAGGAGCCCCCTCGCTATGTCAGACCCCAAAGGGTCCTGGGGGAGCCTCTTCTGCTCCACAGGGACCGACAGGCCCGGCCCGGACCTGCAGCAACCCTCACGCAGCCTGGGAAGCCCGGAGCTGAGCCCTGGATGGTCAGAGCATCCTCTCTCCTGGCCAGCCCAGAGCCCAGCCCTGCTGTCGGGACCCCCACTGATGACGCTGCCTGTCTCTGTCTGACCCCCTGGGTCAGACCCCGGGGTAGGGAGCCTCAACTCCTTCCCCCAGCCAGCTTCTCTCATCCCCCTGCACTTCCCAGCCCTTAGCTCTCCAGCCGGGTCTGTGCCCAGCTTCCCTGTGCCCAGCTCCAGGGGCTGGGGCTGCCATTGTCTGCTCGGGTTTTCCATTGACCTGGGGCAGCCTCGGCCAGTCCTTCCTGACGGCCTGTCCAGTTGGCTCAGCCAGCTCGGTGACCCCCACATACCTCCATGTCTCAGGTGGGGCTGGGGGGAGGCAGGCGGGGCTGAGGCAGGAGGAAGGTGGGGCTGCGGGGAGGATGGCGGGGCAAAGGCGGGGGGGCTGCGGGAGGCAGGCGGGGCTGCGGGAGGCAGCCAGGGCTGAGGCGAAGACAGGCGGGGCTGGGGCGAAGGCAGGCGGGGCTGGGTGGGAGGCTGGCAGGGCTGGGGCAAAGGCAGGTGGGGCTGGGGAGGCAGGCGGGGCTGAGGTGAAGACAGGTGGGTCTGGGGGGAGGCAGGCGGGGCTGCGGGGAGGAAGGTGGGGCTGGGTGGGAGGCTGGCAGGGCTGGGGCGAAGGCAGGCGGGGCTGGGGGGAGGCAGGCGGGTCTGGGTGGGAGGCTGGCAGGGCTGGGGCGAAGGCAGGCGGGGTTGGGCGAAGACAGGTGGGTCTAGGGGGAGGCAGACGGGGCTGCGGGGAGGAAGGTGGGGCTGGGTGGGAGGCTGGTGGGGTTGGGCGAAGACAGGTGGGTCTGGGCGGAGGCAGGCGGGGCTGTGGGGGAGGCAGGTGGGTCTGGCCGAAGTCAGGGTGACTGGCCCAGCCCGTCACTGACACGTTTTCTCTCTCTGGCTCACCCAGGGAAGGAGCCGGGCACCGTGCCAACGATGGGGACGACAGGGCCTGCAGGGGACATGCGCAGCCCTGGAGCAGCTGGCCCCGAGGTGCCCCACCTGAGCACAGCTCGGCCTTGGTGGGGCACTGGGACGCCCGGCCTTGTGGAGGAATCCAGGCGCTCCGGAGCTCCCAGCGTGGCAAGCCCAGAGCCCGGGCGCCCGGGGGAGACGCCCACTGCCTGGTCCCCAGGGACTCCTGGGCTCTTCTGGGCAGGGACAATCTCTCCGGGGACCCCACGCCTGCTGGGCCCCACCCTGCCGGGCATGGCGGCTGTGACTGTGTCAGCAGCCGGTCCTGGGCCTGGCACCACGGGGCTGCCTGGGCTGCACACTGGCCCCTCCCAGCCTGGCAGGCCTGGGCTGGCCACCACTCTGGCTGGTAAGCAGGGGGCCGGTGCTGGGGGGAGGGCAGGGCCGTGGATGGGCCGTGGCAGAGCCGTGGCCGGGAGCTTGCCAGCTGAGCAGGGATGGGCGCGGGGTGACCCCCAAGGAGAACCCAGCCATTGCAGGGAGCGGAGCTGCTGACCCCTGCGGGGGAGCTGCCCCGCGAAACCCTGCCCATCAAAACAGCTCCTGGGCTCTGTAAGGCCTTAGCCACGTGCCCCGGCCTGGGCACCTCCTCCCACCACTCCGAGTTCCCCTGGACCCTGCCTGGCTCCGCGACCCTGCAGACAGTCTGTGCCCTCCAGGGGAGCAGCCCTAGGCCTGCCAAGATCCAGCCCCCCGCAGTGGGGCAGAGCTGCGATCCTGTCCCCTAAGGATGCCACGCGTGAGGAGCTACTGGGGGCAGGATAGCTCTGTGCTGGGCACCCCGCAGGGGGTTCAGTGCCAGCCCCCCAGCCCGTGTGTTCTTCCAGCAGGGCCGCCCTTCCCCCGGCTCCTCTGCACCCAGGGCCAGTTTGCCTGCGAGGTGCTGGGCTGCGTGGAGGCCGCCTTCGTGTGCGACGGGCAGGAGGACTGCCTGGACGGGTCGGACGAGTGGCACTGCGGTGAGTGGGGAGAGGGATGGGGCCAGACCCACGGCTCGGCCGCAGGTGCCCTGCCCTGCCTGGGACCTGCAGCCTGGGGGATCCCTTCATAGCCACCCCACAATGGAGCTGGACGCCCTGGATTTGACCTGGGGGCTCGCCTGGCGCCAGATCCTCCCAGCACCCTGGCCCCCGTCACAGACCCACAGGAGCGGGGCTATGGGCCCAGCTTTGGAATGGTCTTTGGGAGGCCCCTCAGTGTGCCAGACCGGCTCCTGCTCTGTCCCCCACCCCTTTTTGTTTGTGTTCCCAGGCCTGGCCCTCCAGGCTCCTCCTCGCTATTTGTTCCCCAGCTGGTGGGCGGGGGAGGGGGGATCCAGGGTCGTTAGTTGCTAGGTACCAAATGTCCCGGTGGTTGGCTTTGCCATTGTCTTCAGGGACCCTCTATTGACCTGGCCCCCAACCCCAGTCAGCCAGGTGTGAGCCACATCTGCCTCCCTGGGCCTCTGGGAAGAGCCACCAGCCCTTTCCAGCCCTTTCCCTTTCCAACCGCCTGGGGGAAACTGAGGCACCCACCATGTTCATACAAAACGTTACAGAAAATTACCACCCCCCAAGGCCCTGCTTGGGGGCCTCTGTGGAGTAAGTGGGACTGTCTCCTGGGGTCTCCTGGAGGCCTGTGGGGTTCAGCCTTGAGCCCCCTTCGCGGACTGCCAGTGTGGGGCTAGGGCCCACTCCTGATGTGGGCAGGAATTAGACCAGGACCAGCCCAGCGGGTCACACATGGGCAAACGCTGGCGAGGCTGGCCCAGGAGCTGCCAGGCTGGGCTCCCAGGGGCTGGAGGCGGGCGGCTCCTTGCTGAGCGAATGGGGCTCGGTGCCTGCGGGCTGGGGGCGCTGGGCCAGGCCCACGGGTCAGTGTTAGCCCTGGCGGGTGGCAGCTGAGGGCCGGGCCAGACGCTGCCCTCACTTCTCTCCTGTGGGCGGCTGCCTGTCTCTGCAGGAGGCCCCACCGCCTCGGCCGTCCCCATCGCCACCCTGGCCTCCCCGACCGGGCGGCCCAGCGCCTGCTCTGCCAAGCAGTTCTCCTGTGGCAGCGGGGAGTGCCTGGCCCTGGAGAAGCGCTGCGACCTGCACCCGGACTGCCAGGACGGCTCTGACGAGAGCAGCTGTGGTACGTGCCGGGCTCCTGCTCCGGGCGCTCGGCCCTGGGCACGTCCCCCTGGAACCTCCCAGCGACGCTTGGGGAGCTGCCTGAACCTCGGAGCAGGGACCCAGGCCTGCCCGACCTCCAACAGCTGCCCCCTGCCCTCCCACTGGCTCCATCTCCAGCAGGCACTGCCACGGCCGCTGCGGTCCGGTGCCAGGGGCCAGGCTCTGGAGCTGTCCGGTTCCGGCAGATCCTGGCCATGGGAGCCCTGGCGGCCCTGAGGCCAGCGCCACGAGCCCCAGCCTGCATGGCCCCCGGCTGGGGCCCCGGACTAAACAAGGCTAGGCTGGATCCCAGGGCGCTGGGTCCGGCTGGGGAACTGTCCCGGGGTGCGGCGGGGCTGGCTGGAGCCCTTGGCACCCCCATCTCTAAGGCCTGTCTCCTACCCCGCCAGTGGACTGCATCCTGTCTCCCTGGAGCGGCTGGAGCGAGTGCAGCCGGTCGTGCGGGCTGGGCGTCACCTTCCGCCGGCGGGACCTGCTCCGGAACGCCCTGCCCGGGGGCCAGTGCGAACGCAACGAGTTCGACAGCCGCTCCTGCTTCCTCCGGGCCTGCCCAGGTGAGCCCCCAGCCTGCCCCCTGGGGAGCAGAGACCCCTGCGCCGCCCGCCAAGACCCCGCCCGCTGCGCCCCCTGGGGAGCAGAGACCCCTGCCCCGCCCGCCAAGACCCCGCCCCGCCCGCTGCGCCCCCTGGGGAACAGAAACCCCTGCTGTGCCCACTGCGCCCCCTGGGGAGCAGAGACCCCTGCCCCGCCCACCAAGACCCCCGCCCGCTGCGCCCCCTGGGGAGCAGAGATCCCCACCTGCCATGCCCCCCTGGGAAGCAGAAACCCCTGCTGTGCCCACTGCGCCCCCTGGGGAGCAGGGACCCCGCCCCACCTGCCCGCCCCCTCTGCACAGCCCCTCATAGCTGGGGATGGAGGCTCAGCCCCCTCTTCAGCACACAGCCCCCATCTACTGAGCCCCATGGCCCAGCCCTGCCGCTCGGGCAAGGGCTGGGCTGCCAGGGTCTGGGCCCCACTCCTGCCCTGCTGGACCCAGCCAGCCGCCCTTCCCGCCCTCTGCACTTTGCCTGGCTGCTGTTGGAGGCATCCGGGGAAGGTGGACCCGCCCCCCCTCCCCCCCCCGGGCAGTGCACCTCACTGTGTGGGACTGTCCCATGGGGAGCTGCCCCCAGCCCTGCGAGCATCGCTGGCGGCCAGTGGCAGGGCGCTGGGCCCTCGCCTGTCGCAAGGTCGGCCGGGGGCGGGGGGAGGGGAATCCAGCGTGGCGTGGGGCCAGCCCAGCGGGGCTGAGAGCAGGCCAGGGCTATCCAGCTCTGTGCTCACCCCATCCCTGCCCCTTCTCTGGGTCAGTGAATGGCACCTGGGCCCCCTGGGGCGAGTGGTCGGACTGCGACGCCGAGTGCCGGGGCGGAGTGCGGAGCCGCACGAGGAGCTGCGCTGACCCCCCGCCCAAGAACGGGGGCCAGCCCTGCCCCGGCGACGCCGTGCAGACAGAGCCCTGCAACCTGCAGCCCTGCGGGGATGCCCGTGGTAAGCGGCAGGTGGGGCCGGGGAGCAAGGCAGAGCGGCAAAGGCGGGGAAGGGCTATGGGGGGAGACGAGGGCCCATGGGTCTGCATGGGGAATGCTGGGGGAGGACGTGGAGTGACCGGGGGGAGGGTGTGAGTGGGAATGGGGGGCACTGGGAGGGGTAGGGGGGTGCCAGCTGGAGGGTCTGGGGCGTCCTGCCTGAGTGCCATGCGCCCCTCCAGACTGCGGCCCCGAGATGGTGCACGTGCAGGCAGGGGACTGCGAGAGGGGCCTGGTGGCGCCGTGCCCCCAGTCGTGCCGGGAGCTGAACGCCAAGAGCAGCTGCCACAGCCGCTGTGTGGAGGGTGAGCGGCGCTGGGAGGGCGCTGGGGGCAGGGGAGGGGCGGCAGGGCATCCGCGAGCGCGCAGGGGCCCTGGCCAATGGCGCCGTCCTTCACATCCCCGGCTGTCGCCCGGCCTGGCCCCAGCGTGGCGCCCCCTCCCCATCCACCCTCTCAGCCGGCCGGGACTGAGTCTCCCCCAGGCCTGGGAGGCGATGGCCTCGGGTGCCCTCCGTGTACCGGCGCCGCTCCACAGAGCCGCCGGCAGAGGCTCTGCACCAGCCCATGGCCCCGCGGCCTGGAGTCCTGGGGCTTCTCTCTGGCGGGTGACTCTGGGTCCCTGCTGGGTGACCCGATTCCTGGGCGCCGAGGGTCCAGCAGGCCCCAGCCCACGCCCCCTGGCCTCACTGCGTCCGGCTGGCGTTGGCAGGCTGCCGGTGCCCCCCGGGGCTCTACCTGCAGGAGGGCGGTTGCGTGAACGTCAGCCAGTGCCACTGCGACTTCAGCCAGGAGCGGCGCCTCCCCGGGGAGATGTTCCTGCACGACAACTGCAGCCAGTGGTGAGTGCCGGGGGGCTGGGCTCTGGGGCCCCCGGACGGCCCCTCGCGGGCGTCGGCGCTGCCTGCGCTGCCCCCCGCCTGCCCGTGCGCCCTGCTGCCCCCAGGCTGCCGCATCGGCCCGCTGCTCGCCCTGCGCCCACTCCCCACGCTCTGCCCGCCCTGACGGGGCCTGGGCTCCTCACCCTCGGCTGGCTCCGCACGCCCTGCCCCTGGCCTGCCCTGGGCACTGTACCCACAGCAGCCCTCCGGCCCCCAGCATGTTACACCCACCAGTGGCTGGGGGCCGAGTGCAGACACACCCCTGGGTGCTCCCCGACTGCCCTCCCCATCGCTCTGTGTGGCGCTCGCTGGCGCTGCCCCCTGGGCTCTGGCTCAGCGCGGGGCCGGCCCTGCCGAGTGCCGGGGAGCAGCACCTGTGCCCAGGGCTGCTGGCGTGCGGGTCAGTGCTAGGCCTCATGGCAGCCCCGGCCGGCCGATGGCCCTGCGGCCCCCACTGAGTGCGCCGCACGTGCGGCAGGGAGCCCTGGGCCCAGGCCCCCTGACCCTGCGTCTCCTCTCCCCAGCGTGTGCCTGGACGGGGTGGTGACATGCGACGACCTGGCCTGCCCCGTTAACTGCGGCTGGTCGGCCTGGTCCCCGTGGACACCCTGCGACCGCAGCTGCGGAGTCGGCATGCGGGAGAGATTCAGGTGCAGAGGGGGAAGAGCATGGACCCCGCCGGGTGGGCACCGCCCTGGGACCCTCACACAGCAGGAGACCCCCAAGAAAACCAGACACTGCGGGGCTGCGAGTCGGGGCTCAGTAGGGCCCACGCTGGGAGCGCTGGCCTGAGGGCCATGCTAGGGGTGCCGTACTGCAGGGGCTCGGCAGGGGCTGTCTCCTGTCATAAGCAGTGCTGGGATGGGGGGCGCGAGGGAGCAGGGCGGGGGCTTGGTGGGGGCGCTGGGCAGCAGGGAGCGGGGCGGGGCTCATTAGGGGGTGCTGTGTGTAGGGGGGGCTCAGTAGGGGGCGCTCTCCCCTCAGTCAGTGCTGACCCCAGTGCAGCGCTAGGGGGCGCTGTGCTCTGGGGTGTGCCGGCTTTCAGGGGGGATTTCAAACTCAGCGGTGACCCCTCGGTCCCCTCCGGTCTTCCCCGTCCGTGTCGCTCGAATTCTCTCGTTGGCCCCGTGTCCTGGCACGGGGGCAGCGATTCCTGCGGGCAGCACGGGGTCCCTGTGGGCAGCGGGCGCCTCGACATGCCCGCTCAGCCTCCCCGCTGCCGGGAAGCAGGATCCTGCAGGAGGAGAATCCGGGTCCCCTCTCGCTGTGGCGTTGCTGGGGGGCCGTGGGCTGCAGCGCCCTGGCACCTGTGGCAGGTGTAGCCGTGGTGCATCACCCAGCTGTGCTGCCCCCTGGCGATCGCTCTCCCCAACTATCTGCCCCTGCCTCCCCAGATCCCCCACCAACCCGGCCCCTGCCAACGGCGGAGCCCCATGCGAGGGGGACGCACAGCAAGTCCGCGAGTGCCACACGGCCTGTGTCTCCGGTACGTACACCGCGCCCGGCCCCGGGGCAGCCAGCGGGGAGGGGACAGGGTCCCTCTGTCCTGGCACGTGTTGCCCTGGGTCGTAGGGCAGCACTCCTTCTGGGGTAGTGGAGAGCATCCTGGGCGTGGAACCCAGGCGTCCGGGCAGCTCTGCCAGCTGGCGTTGGAGATGACAACTGGCCCAATCCTCCCGTTGTGCCACCAGCTGAGAACAGAACAGGCCCTGCCTGGCCCCCCGCCCTGGCCTGGGGCACCGCTGCCCTCCCTGTCCTCGGGCACCAGAGCCTGAGCCCGGGGCCCGTCCCTGGGGTTGGTCCATAGCCCCCCTGATGGCACAGCCGGGCAGTGCTGATCAGCCCTGTCCCCCACCCCATCCCCCCGTGATCCCCAGAGCCCACCGGCCCCTGGAGCGACTGGACGCCCTGGTCCCCCTGCTCCAAGACCTGCTTCTACGATGCGGACCATGTCGGCGTGAGGAAGCGGTTCCGTCACTGCAACGACACCGGGGAGGGCGCTGGGCGATGCCAGGGGGCACCCATGCAGGAGGAGCAGTGTGACACGCCGCCCTGCCCCGGTGAGAGCCCAGCTGGAGGGAGGGACGGACGGGAGACAAAGGACCATAGCAGTGTCTAAGGGGGGTGGTGGGGGCAGCCCTCGAGGAGGGTGGGGGATCCATGGTTGGGGTTCTAGGCTCTGAGGAAGGAGGGGGATCCATGGGCGGGGTTCTAGACCACAAGGATGTAGGGGCTGCTTTGGTGGGGGCAGCCCGTGAGGAGGGACGGGGATCCATGGGTGGGGTTCTAGTGTGTGCGATGAGGAGGGAGGGTTATGTCGGTGGGGGGGCACCCCCCAAGGATGGTCAGGGTTCCCCAGTTG
The DNA here is from genome assembly GCF_015237465.2 of Chelonia mydas. Classification (NCBI taxonomy): domain Eukaryota; kingdom Metazoa; phylum Chordata; order Testudines; family Cheloniidae; genus Chelonia; species Chelonia mydas. The sequence continues at coordinate 260,685,931 of NC_057850.1, forward strand.
GGGGTGGCATCCAGGCTGACTCCCACGAGGTCCCTGGCAGGGCTGGGGCAACAGGTGCCAGGGCAGGGCTAGGAGCGGCAGGTGGGAGGTTCCCAGTGGGTTTGGCAGAGCCCCTCTTGGGGCTCCCCCCTGGCTTGGGGGAGCGGCATGGTGCCGAGGGGACCCCCCAGAGCCGGCTCCTGGCCTGCTGAGCCCGTCAGGCCATGCCCTCTGCTGTCCCCTGGCAGTGGGAGGCGTCTGGACCCCCTGGACGGCCTGGTCCCGATGCTCCGCGACCTGCGACTCCGGCGTCCAGACCCGCAGCCGCACCTGCTCCAACCCGGCTTACGGAGGGCCCGAGTGCACGGGGCCCCTCGTCCAGACCCGGGACTGCGATAGCCAGCCCTGCCGAGGTACGGGGGGGGCCTCACCCCAGGGGCTGGGCACAGGGCCCTGCTGAGGTATGGGGGGGTTCCCATCAAGGGGCTGGGCACAGGGCCCTGCCAAGGTACGGAGGGGCTTCCCCCAAAGGGCTGGGCACGGGGCACTGCCGAGATACAGGGCATGGGGCTTATGCCAATGGGCCAGGACACTGGGGTCTGAAAAGGGGCAGAGCTGGGGGCTCACTCTGATTGGGCCAGGGCATGGCGTGCTGCCGAGCGATGGGGTGCGAGAGCCCTGCCACGGGACAGGATGGTGATGGAGGGGGCTGATGTGACGAAGCGGGACTGTTCTTAATGTTTCCTCTGAATAGTGTGGGGGTGCCTCAGTTTCCCCTCTGCAGTTCTTAAGTATCTAGGTGGGGGGATAAGCGTGTATGATCATTGCAGAGCCCTAGAGGGCAGGTGTGTGCAGGGGTCTGGACACAGACAATGGCCGACACCCTGTTTCCTGGCAACTGATGGCCTGGCCCTTCCCCCTGCAAGGTGAGAGCTAAAGGGTTGGAGAACAAAGAAATCAGGTGCCCTCCTGGCCTGGGGAAAGGGACAAAGCCCAGAGGAGGAGGGGCTGGAAGGAGTTTCAATCTGGGGCTGGCTGGGGACATGGAGTGAAGGGCAGACGTGGTTGTCTGGCTCACTGCCCCCCAAAATGGACCCGGCTGAGGGGTTCAGTTCTCTGCACCTACAAGCTCTGTGTTAGACCATGTCCCTGTCGTCTAATAAAACTTCTGTGTTACTGGCTGGCTGAGAGTCCCGTCTGACTGCGGAGTTGGGGGGCAGGACCCTCTGGCTTCCCCAGGATCCTGCCTGGGCGGACTCGCTGTGGGAAGCGCACGGAGGGGCAGAGGAGGCTGAATGCTCTGAGGTCAGACCCAGGAAGGGGGAAGCCGGGGGAGCTGTGTGTCCTGCAGACAGGCTGCTCCCAGGAAGGAGACTGCCCCAGAGTCCTGCCTGGCTTCATGGGGAGCAGTTCCAGAGCATCGCCCAGGGACTCCGTGACAGCTGACCCCAATGGGGCTGTTACCTGGGGGTCTCTCTCCTGCCCGCCACCCCAGCTGCCTGCCAGGGCCCACCACCTGCCACCCCATGGCGAGAGCCCCTGGGGCGCCGCCACGGCTCTGTCTCACCCCCTCTCCCCTCGCAGCACTGTGCCCCGCGCCCATGATCTACCAGACGGCTGAGGAGTGCCGACGAGGAGGGGGCGCCTGCCCGCGGCTCTGCATGGACCAGGGTGCCGGCGTGGAGTGTGCCACCCGCTGCTACCAGGGCTGTTACTGCCCCGACGGCCTCTTCCTGCAGAACGGCAGCTGTGTGCCGCAGAGCCAGTGCCTGTGCTACCACCGGGGGGCGCTCTACCAGCCGGGCGACACCGCCCCCCGCGACGCCTGCAACAACTGGTACGGCGCCGGCGTCCGGGGGGCCAGGCCCTGCTGCTCAGGGCAGCCGCTCCCCACGCTGGGCACGAGCCCTGCGCCTGCTCCGGGGTCCCTCCCGCAGCCAGCCTGCCAGGGGCGCCCCGGGGCCTGCTGCGGCTGGGTCTGGGGCGGGCTCTGCGGGTCGCCACACTGAGCCTCTCCCTGTCTCCCTTGCAGCACCTGCGTGGCCGGGGAGATGGTGTGCGACACGGAGCCCTGCCCAGGTAACGCCGGCCCCGCCAGGCCCTGCCCACGCTGGGTCTGCGAGCACCAGAGCCCGGGCGGGACAGGGGCTGGGTGGGGCACAGGCTATGGCCAGGCCTGCCCGCAGCCCCGGGGAAAGGAGGGCGGGTCTCAGGCCCGTCCCCAGCAGACAGGGCCCCTCACAGACCTGCCCCCAGGGTGGGCACCGACTGAGACTGAGGGACGCTAGGGGCTCTGCGGGGTGGGCCGGGGGCGGGACGGTCCCCACCAGCCCGGGATAAGGGTAGGGATGGGGTCCCCAGAGCTTTGCGTGGGCAGGGGGCGCGGTGCCCACGGGGGCCTAACCCTGCCGTCTCCCCAGTGCACTGCGGCTGGAGCGGCTGGACCGAGTGGAGCTCCTGCAGCCGCAGCTGCAATGTGGGCACCCGGCGGCGCTACCGCTCTGGTTCCGATCCGCCCGCCGCCTTCGGGGGCCGCGACTGCCAGGGCCCCGGCGTGGAGATCGAGTTCTGCAGCCTGCAGCCCTGCAGGGGTGAGTCGGCCAGTGGCTCCCAGCCCCCCGGCCCGGGGCCAGAAGGGACTTCCCCAGGGCAGGGGGCTGGGGTGCTCCTCTGCAGCTGTCTGGGCACAGCCCTGCTCTGGGGGCCTGTGCCTGGGGGGGCCCGGGGCTGGAGCCACAGCGAGGGCCGTGGCACAGGGTGGTGCCCACCCCGGAGCCTGGCAGCCCGCGAAGCCTCCCCTCTTCGCCTGCCCTAGGAGGGCTCAGGGTCACTGGGGCCTGGGGGCTCCTGGGGTCGGTGACACTGTGGAGCCCGGGGGCACTCCTGGGTCATTGGGCCTGTGAGGTGGGGTCTCTCAGGCAGTCGGGAGTCTCCGGGGGTCTCTGGCCCTGTGGGGCTGGGTCTCTGGGACAGGGATGGCTCCTAGGGTCTCTGGCCCTGGGAGATTGGGTCTCTGGGGCAGGGGATGGCTCCTGGGGTCTCTGGCCCTGTGGGGCAGGGGGGTATCCCCTGGGGTCTCAGACCCTGTGGGATGAGGTCTCTGGGGCAGGGATTGGCTCCTGCAGTCTCCGGCCCTGTTGGAGGGGTCTCTGGGGCAGGGGATGGCTCCTGGGGTCTCTGTCCCTGTGGGATGGGGTCTCTGGAGCAGGGGATGGCTCCTGGGGTCTCAGGCCCTGTGGGGTGCGGTCTCTGCCGCTCCTGGGTCATTGGCCCTGGGGGGTGGGGTCTCTGGGGCAGGGGTTAGCTCCTGGGTCACTGGCCCTGTGGGGCGGGGTCTCTGGGGCAGGGGATGGCTCCTGGGGTCTCCGGCCCTGTGGGGCGGGGTCTCTGGGGCAGGAGATGGCTCCTGGGGTTTCCAGCCCTGGGGGGCGGGGTCTCTGGGGTTGGGAGGTCTCGGGTGCATGTGCCTGAGCTGCCCCCTCTCTCCAGCAGGCTCCGGGGCAGAGTGGGGTCCCTGGTCGGAGTGCTCCGTGCCCTGCGGGGGCGGCTATCAGAACCGCACACGGGGCAGCACCGTCCTGCATCGGATCGAGTTCACCACCTGCAACCTCCACCCCTGCGCCGGTGAGACACTGTCTGTCCGTCCATCCGGCCCGCAGGCACCCTGGGCATGGGGCTGCAGCCTGAGCTAAGGAGGGCTGTCCAGCCCCGGGCCCGCATCCTCTGGGGCCGGGCTCCCCGCTCCCGCCCTGATGGCCGTACACAGAGCTGCAGCCAGAGTGCCCTGGGACCATACGGCCGGACAGACTGAGTCAGCCCAGGGGCCCCCCAGCCCGGCCCTGGCCCTGCCAGGGGCCAGAGGGAGGTGTAAGAACCCCCTGATAGCGGATGGGGATAATCGCACCCCTGTCTGTGATAGCTAGAGATTGGCTGCAGCGTGAAGCAGCAGGTTTCATTTCCCTTCACCAAAGCGTGTTATCATTGCAAGAACCCTGACTGTTTTTGTTATCCATCACAATGGCCAGCCCCTCCCGAATCTGGCTAAGCTCTCGGTCTCGGGGATTTCATGTGGCAATGAGTTTCACAGGCTAATCATGTGTGGCGGAAAAAAGCATTTCCTCTGATCAGTTCTGAATTTCAGGTAATGGGATGTCCCCTGTTCCTGTGCTAGGAGTCAGGGGGAGCAGACGCCCCCGGGCAGCCCTCCCTAGCTGAGCTGCTGTTCTATATGCAGTGTTGGGGTAGCCGGGTGAGTCCCAGGCTCTGAGAGAGACAAGGTGGGGCAGGTAACAGCTTTTACTGGCCCAGCTTCTGCTGGTGAGAGACAAGCTGTGGAGCCCCACCCAGAGCTGTGTGTGGCTGGAAAACTCCCCCCGGCAGAAGCTGGTGCAGTAAGAGATCCTACCTCCCCGACCTTTTCGCTCTTCATTGTACAGATTTGTCTCACGGCCCCTCTGCTCCATCCCCTCCGCCGTCGCTCCAGTCTCCCCTCGCCGAGTTTTCCAGGCCCGTGAGCGTTCTCGTCGCCTTTCGCTGGTTCCTGCCAGCTGGGCCCTGGTCTCTGGGATGGGGTGCCCGGGGCGGCCCAGGGGCCAGACGAGGCAGTGCACCTCCCAGCCCTTGACTCTGCCGCGGGGCGGGGAATCCTCCTCGCTCTGGCCGCTGGGTGCCCACGTCCGGGGGCTGGGGCTGCCGTATTCTGCTCGGGTTTTCCATTGATCTGGGTCGGCCTCGGCCAGTCCTTTGTCAGGGCCCATCCAGTCGGCTCAGCCTGCTCGGCGACTCCCCCCCCATCTCTTAGCCTGCCCTGTGTCACGGACTCCCAGGACTTGTGTTGTCTCTCGGCTCCATACGATCCTGGGGGGAGCCCCCTTCAGTGCGACAGCCCTTCTCAGGGGGCCACCCTCTCTCGCTGGTTAAGCCGTAGACCCCTCCGCCTCCTGGAACTGCACCTCTGAGCCTCCAGCCCACCCGTCTCTCGCCGTGGGCCCCCTCAGGGAGTCCACTCACTCTGGACCCTCGGGGCCTCCACTCCCAGAGGGAGCAATCCCCCCGATCTCTAGACCGGAGAGACTCTCAGCCAGCGTAACACAGGAGGGTTTATTGAGCATCTGAACCCGGCCCAGGAAACTCTCCGGGCCTCAGGCCTGGCCTCCCTCAGCACAGCACATCTAGGTCTGTCCCTCATCCAGGGGGGCCCTAGCTGCTCTCCCCTCCCAGCCCAGAGCCCCCCTTCCACTGGGCATCTGATATCACCTGCCCCCAAGCCCCACCTCGGTCCTTTGTCTTCTGTCCCAGGTCAACAGGCTGCCTGGGTCTCCTCTCCGCCTCTCCTCTCTCTGGCTGGAACCGGCTGGGCAGGTCACCAGGGTCCTCTCTCCGCAGCCCTTTTTCCCCCGCACTGGCCAGACCCAGCTGTGACTCCTGAGCTGGGCCTCCCGGTCACCAGTCGCTTTGGGCTACCCATTCTCCAGGCCATTCGCTGGCCCTCTGTAACCACAAACTCCCTCTCCCACCACCTCGTTAAACCAGCCAACACCCAGGGAAACTGAGTCCCACCCCCTCTGCATGCAAACCACTGAAAACAAGAAAACCCCCGGCTTCGTCATACCCTGACAGCAAACGTCGTCCTTTTCCCCCCGCTGGGCAGCCGGGCACAGTATAGGGGAAACCGAGGCACACATGGGATTAATATAAAATATTACAAAAAAATCCCGCTTCATCCCAGTGCTCTCTCCGGGTCAGACGAGATGCTCATAACAGTCCCTTCCAGCCACAGAGTTTATGATCCAGTGCAGCACAGGATGACAGGCTGGAAACGGGCAGGGGCAGCTCTGGTTAGTTCTGGGGTGGGAGACCTCCCACGGGCACCAGCTGCTGCAGGGATGGGGGGCTAGTGGGGGGCGCCAAGGAAACCAGCTGATGGGGGGGACCAAGGGACCTGGCTGATAGAGGGAGTCGGTAGGGGGGCACCAAGGAACCAGCTGCTGCAGGGGGGTTCAGTGGGGGGCGCTCTCCCCTCAGGCAGTGCTGACCCCGGGGCCAGGGGCCGGTGGGCTCCCCTCTCCCTGCTGTGCTGCTCTGCCTCTACCTCCCGCTGTCGCCCTGTGCCCAGGTGAGGTGCCCGGCGTCTGCCCAGAGGGGAAGCTGTGGCAGGAATGCGCTGACGCACCGGCCTCCTGCGCGGAGCTGGGCACGGAGCCCCCTGCTGACAGGCCCTGCCACGCTGGCTGTTACTGCCCCCGCAGCACCGTCCTGCTGGTGAGTGAGTGAGAGCCCCCCGCACCCCAGCGCCGCCTCCCCAGGCCTGCCCAGCTGCGGGCACCTGGCCCTGCACAGAGCTGGGGGAGCCCGGACAGGCCGTGGACTCCTGCCCCAAGAGCGGGTCCCACGGGGCAAGGCAGGGTGAGGGGATCCCACATCCTCCCTTGGGTGCCTGGTCCGGAGCCGAGCTCCCCTGAGAGCGAGAACGATTCGTCAGCGTGGAGCCCAACTCCCCCTTGCTGCAGATGGACACATTGCTGCTTGTCCTGCCTCCAGCAGGCAGGGGAACCCGTCCTCTTTGTAACCAACCCCCCTTCCTGCTTCCCCCTGCCACCCCAGGCTCTGATCAGCTTCCCCCTCAGGCTTCTGTTCCCAGGACTTGACCCCTCACAGCTCAGGTTTCCTAAACCTTCAATCAGTTTTGTCCTCTCCTCTCAACTCTCCAATTTGGCCACATCTTTCCTGACCTGCGGTGTTTAGAATGGGACCCATGACCTCCTGTGTCACATACCACACTCCTGTGCATACACCCGGAGTGAGATTAGCCCGGTTCACACCTGGGTCACACTGGTGAGCCACTCTAGCCCCCAGCTCCTCCCAGCAGCACGGCCACCCAGCCAGTTAATCCCCATGGGGTAGCTGTGGATTTTAACTTCTCTTTCCTAGGTGCAGTAGTTTGCACTTGTCTTTATTGAATTTCAGTTTGTTGATCTCAGACCAATTCTCCATTTGGTCAAGATCACTTTGAATTCTAACCCTGTCCTCCGGAGCGGCTGCGGCCCCTCCCAGCCGGGCGTCATCCGGACCTGGTATAGCATCCTCTCCTCTCCCTTATCCAAGTCACTAATGAGAGTATTGACTGGTCCCGGTCCCAGGACTGACCCCTGCGCCCTCCCTGTGTGACCCTGAACCATTGCTAGCTGCTCTCAGGCCGGTCTCTCAACTAGCTGTGCGCCCGTCGTCCCAGCCGCGGGTCCCGTTTCGGTCTGAGCATGCCTGTGGGAGCTCTCACAAGCCGTACTGAAAGCAAGCTCTGTGCCGTGCTGTCTGCTTCCAGAATAACCTGTGCGTGGCGGAGTCGGAGTGCCCCTGTGCCGAGGGCGGAGTGCTCTACGCCCCGGGAGACGTGGTGCCCAGGGGCTGTGAGAACTGGTCAGTGCCCTTCTGCAACGCTGCCCCCTTCCCGGGCCGCTTCCTCGGTGCTTCGGCTCTAACCGCTTGCTCTCTCCCCTGCCCAGCTCCTGTGAGGCCGGCCGCATCTCCAGCTGCTCCCGGGTGGCCTGTGGGGACGGTGAGAGCTGGCGCTAGGGCTGGGGAGCGCAGCTCTGGCCGCTGACCCGGCTCCTGGCCAGGGAAACCAGTCAAAGAGGCGGGAACCGGACCTGCCCCGTGAGGCCCCACCCCAGCGTCCAGCTGACAGCCTGAGCCATCTCCTGAGTGACACCAGCACGCCCCTTGCCCCGATCCTCCCGCGAGCCCCGCTGAGTCCCTGGCCTGCCGGTCCCTGCCGCGCTGAGGCCCAGTGGGCTCCCGCATGGAGACCCTGACAGTCCCGGTGACAGTGGGGAGGGGTGGCACCCGTCCTGCTAGCACGTTGCCTGTTGGCGTCTCACCCAGAGCCCCCAACCCCTCCACGTCATGGAGCGGTGGGTGGCTGGAGCCCATAATGGCATGAGACCACCGAGGGGCTGGCCCCATTCCCAGCTCTGCTCCCCATGGCCGGCCCCTCAAGGCCAACCCCGCTGGCGGCTGCGTGTCCCAGGCTTCAGGCCAGGGCTTGGCCTCACGGGGCGGGGGGGGGCAGCGATGGGGGCTGGCAGTCTCCGGGGGCCTGTTGGCTTGGCACGCTCTGGGGCGTGGGGCAGCCTCTGACAGCCCCTGTTTCCTCCCGGGCAGTGAGCGGCAGCTGGTCGGACTGGACGCCCTGGAGCGAGTGTTCAGCCTCCTGCGGGCTGGGGCTCCAGAACCGGTACCGGTTCTGCACGGCCCCCCCTCCGTCTGGGACAGGACTGCCCTGCCAGGGGCCGGAGCGAGAGGAGCAGCCCTGCCACCTCCAGCCCTGCTCCAGTGAGTGTGCCCCTGTCCGTCCCGGGAGAGCCCCCCCGCTCCAGTGAGTGTGCCCCGCCCACCCCGGGAGAGCCCCCCCGCTCCAGTGAGTGTGCCCCGCCCACCCCGGGAGAGCCCCCCGCCCTGCTCCCGTGAGTGTGCCCCGCCTGCCCCGGGAGAGCCCCCCCGCCCTGCAGCCAGGCCTGGCAGCACAAGACCCTGCTCCAGCTGACCCCGCGGGGGTGTCCCGGTGCCAGGAGCGACCCCAGGGTCTCTGCGCTGCTCGCTCTGCCTTACCTGCTGCTGCCAGCCTGGGAGGAGGGGCTGGGAATGGCCCTGGGGGGCTGCACGCTCCCTGCACATCCCCAGGAGCCTCCTGGGGTGGGGCTGGGGGCTGGTGACACGTGCCCAGTGCTGGGGGGACCCTGGCCGGGGGGACGGAGGCTGGGTGAGGAGTGAGGCTTTCCCCAGACACACAGGGGGGCCCCAGGCCAGGGGAGGGCAGGGGGCCTGACACCCCCGGCTCTGCCCCAGGGGACGGCGGCTGGAGCGAGTGGAGCCCCTGGACCGAGTGCACCAAGAGCTGCGGGGAAGGGCTGCGGAGCCGGGCCCGAGCCTGCGACAGCCCCGCCCCGCTGGGCCACGGCGACTACTGCGAGGGGCCCCCCGCCCAGGTGGAGGCCTGCCGCCCGGGGCAGTGCCCAGGTACGTGGGGGGCGGATCCGAGAGCAGGCAGCCCCACCGGAGCGTGCCATGGGGGAGGGTAGCTATCCCTGTGGGGGAACCCCCGAACCCCTCCCATGGCGAAGGGGTGAGACAACAGGGGAAGCTCTATACAAGGACCACAGGCCCCTGGGGCTTCAGCAAATGGGGGTGCCTCACTAGGGGGCCCCAATGCCCTAGCATGGTGCTGTGGGGTGCTGGGCCGCGGGGAGCGGGGCGGGGGCTCGGCAGGGGGCAGGGGCTGCGGGGAGTGGGGTGGGGGCTCAGCAGGGGGTGGGGGCCATGGGGAGGAGGGCGGGGGCTCGGCAGGGGGCGGGGGCTCGGCAGGGGGCGCTGGGCTGCGGGGAGCAGGGCGGGGGCTCGGCAGGGGGTGGGGGCTGCAGGGAGCTGGATGGGGGCTCGGCAGGGGGCAGGGGCCGTGGGGAGCGGGATGTGGCTGGTGCCCCGCGGCACGTCCCTGCTGACCTAGGTCTGTGCTGTGGGAGGTGCCCGGGCCGAGGTGCTGCCCGCTGGAGCGTGCCAGGCTCTTCGTGCCACATCCTCACCCCCGGCCTCTCCCCGTCTCCCCAGCTCTGGACTGCGCGACCGTGCAGGGCTCCATGGCCAGCCGCTGCGGCCCCTCCTGCCCCCGCTCCTGCGACGACATCGCGGTAAGGGAACGAACGCCCCTGGGCCCCGGAGCGAGGGGACCGCCCCACCCCGGCCCTGGATTCCTGGGTGCCAGGTGCTGGGCTGGGCTGCTGTCCCGTAGGGCGGGGAGAGCTCCTGCTCCAGACCTGGCTCCTCTCCCCTGCCAAGCCGGGCTGCACCGCTTTGCCAGGGCACTGTGCTCCCTCCATTCCCCCCGCACTCCCCACAGGGCCCTGCCCCCCGGTGGGTGAGGCTGAGGGGCGGACTGGGCAGCGATAGGGGTGTTGCCACCTGCTCCGGCCAAGGGGGCTGGAAATCCAGCCTGTGTGTGTCCTCGTCCCCCTCCCTGTCCCGGAGTCCCCGGGCGATGCTCTGGAACTGCTCCCCACGAAGCCAGTCAGGACTCTGGGGCAGTCTCCTCTCTGGGAGCAGCCCGTCTGCAGGACACACAGCTCCCCCGGCTCCACCTTCCTGGCTCTGACCTCGGAGCATTCAGCCTCCTCTGCCCCTCCGTGCGCGTCCCACAGCAAGTCCGCCCAGGCGGGGTCCTGGGGAAGCCAGAGGGTCCTGCCCCCCAACTCCGCAGTCAGACGGGACTCTCAGCCAGCCAGGAAAACAGAAGTTTTATTAGACGACAGGAACATGGTCTAACACAGAGCTTGTAGGTGCAGAGAACAGGACCCCTCAGTCAGGTCCATTTTGGGGGGCAGTGAGCCAGACAACCACGTCTGCCCTTCACTCCATGTCCCAGCCAGCCCCAAACTGAAACTCCCTCCAGCCCCCCATCCTCTAGGCTTTGTCCCTTTCCCAGGCCAGGAGGTCACCTGATTCCTTTGTTCTCCAACCCTTTAGCTCTCACCTTGCAGGGGGGAAGGGCCAGGCCATCAGTGGCCAGGAGACAGAGTGTCTGCCCTTTACGTACACTGACCCTTTGCTCTGCACCAGTTACACCCCCTTATCCCACCACCTAGAGACTTAAGAAATGCGTAGGGGAAACTGAGGCACCCCCACACTATTCAGAGGAAACATTAAGAACAGTCCCACTTCGTCACACTCCCTGCCCAGCAATGACCAGGGGACTCCATAGCCCCCCCGCCCCTGCACCCCAGGGTCTCCCCCCACCCCGTGATGCTCCCTCTGCCCCCAGCACTGCATGTGGAGCTGCGAGGCCGGCTGCTACTGCACCAGCGGCAGGGTGCTGAATGCCAACGGCTCGGCCTGCGTGGAGAGGCAGGACTGCACCTGCCTGGACCTGCTCACCCAGGAGAGGTACCTGCCGGGGGAGACCGTGGCCCACCAGGACGGCTGCAACAACTGGTGAGCGAGACTGGCAGGTGGGGCGCATTATGGGGGGCAGCGGTTGTCAAGAGCCGCCCGTTGGTCCGTGACACAAAGCCCTGCTATGCCCAGTGCATTGGGTCGGGGCAGGAGGTCCTAGTGGGCAGTGAAACCAGGAACGGGGTGGCTGTGGGGCAGGATATGTGGAGGGGAGGTGTGCCCAGTGGGGCAGAGCTGCCACGCCCCAGAGATGACTGCATTGCGGCGGTGGGTGAGCGCTGCTGCTCCTGGGGCGAGGGTACCGAAGCGCTGTCTCTGTACTGTGGGGGGTAGGGGGGGCTGTCTCCCGGTGGAGGTGGGCATGCTGGAGGCACTGGGGGTCCGTCCCAACCCTTGGTGCCCCCTCCCCCCCACCATGCCGTGGTCTCACTGCCCCTCCACTCCCTCCCCAGCACCTGCACCAGGGGGATGCTGCTCTGCACCAGCCTGCCCTGCCCTGGTGAGTACCCAGCCGGCCGCTGGGGGGTCGCCGGGGGTGGAGAGGGGCCCACGGGGTAATGGGGCCCCCAGGGGTGTGATGGGGGATGCAGAGGGGCCTATGGGTGGGATGGAGAACGGGTGCCCTGGGGGATGCCACGGGAGTGGGGTAGGGTCTAGGTGGGGGGCCCTGGGGTGGGAAAGGGGGAGGGGAGGGTCCCAGGCCACACACTGATTGGGTAGCAGGATTGGAGGGGACGTGGCCCTCCCCGTGACCCCCTTCCCCTTGCTCACCTCCCTGCTAAAGGGGGGGGGGGGGCAGGGGAGAAGGTGGAGGGTGGCAAGAGGAGAAGGGGGCAAGGAGTTGGCGGATGGTGAGAGGAGAAGGCAGGGGGCAGCCAGGGGAGAAGGGGGGCAGGGAGGTGGGGGTGGTGAGAGGAGAAGGTGGGGGGTGGGTAGGAGGGGGCCTAGGCTGCTGGGAGAGACCCCCTGAGCGCCCCCTGCTCTGCGCCCCTCTCCCCAGTGGCCGGAGGCTGGTGTGACTGGTCCCCATGGACCCCCTGCTCCCGGACCTGCGGCAGTGAGGTGGTGACGCGGTACCGCGGCTGCGCCTGCCCCACACCTCAGCATGGGGGGGCTGATTGTGCCGGGGCGCAGGAGCGTCACGGGGACACCGGCACCCAGCTCCAGCACAAGGAGTGCCCCTCAGCTGCCTTCTGCCCCGGTACGGCCCCGAGCGCGGCCGGGAGCCCCTCCCCCCGCCGGGTACGGCCCCGAGCCGGCCGGCGTCCCCTCCCCCCGCCGGGTACGGCCCCGAGCCCGGCCGGCGGCCCCTCCCCACACCCGGTATGGCCTCAGAGCCCACTTCTCCTGCCTGGGTACATCCCCCATCTCCTCCCCTCCCAGGTATGGCCCCAGCGCCTGCTCTCCCCTGCCTGGGTACTGCCCCAGAGCCCACTCTGCCCCCACAGGTACCGCCCCAGCGCCAGCTGCCACTGCCCTGGTATGGACCCTACCCAGAGCCGACACTGGGTCCCCCACCAGGTATAGCCCCAACCTCGAGACATTCTCCATCCCTCCGGTATCCCAACCCCAGGCAGGGTCCCTGTGTCACTCTGGCCCGCAGCCCTGCCCACCCTGGGGGTTTACGGCAGGCCTAGGGGCTCCAGGCCCAGCCAGCCGAGGCTCGGGGAGCCGGGCTCACCTCTCTGGGGGTGGTTTGCAGTGGACGGTGGCTGGAGTTCCTGGGGGCCATGGTCGGCTTGCACCGCCTGCGCCGGGGAGTCGGCACGGAGCCGGGAGTGCAGCAGCCCCCCCGCCCGCTTCGGGGGCTTGCCCTGTCCCGGAGAAGCCCGGCAGAGCCGCGCCTGCCACGATGGAGACACCGTGTGTGAAGGTGAGAGACCGGCCCAGGCACCGACCCCCAAAGGGGGCACTGCGCTGGGGCACGACGCCCAGCGGGGCCCTGCCGTGCAGAGCTGCGCCCAGCCCCAGTGTTCTGCCGTGGGAAATGGGGCGAAGGCCCCCTGGGAGCCATCGCTGGGCCTGGCAGGGCGCAGGGTAGCAGGGGCAGGCTGGGTGGAGCCGGACGGGTCGCTGCGCTTGTGGCTGAAGATCCAGCAGTGCTCATGGTGCCGCGATGCCACCCACGCCAGGGGCAGGGAGCGGCTGGGGACGAGGTGGGAATTCTACCCTGGCAGCCCAGCTGCTCCTCAGAGACCCGGCTGGTGGCCACCCCCGCCCTGGGCAGCCCTGCCAGCCTCATCCGCACCCCTGCCCGTCTGCTGACCCGGGCAGGGCTCATGGTGTCATGGAGTCACAGGTTGTACCCACTCATGGCCCCCTGTGGTCCCTGGGGGGAACCCCCTTCAGGCCCCCTCAGGGAGTCCCCTCACTGTGGACCCAGGGGGCCTCTACTCCCAGAGGGAGCAATGCCCCCCCCCCTTCAATCTCCCCATCCCCAGAGGGAGCAATGCCCCCCGATCTCCCCACTCCTAGAGGGAATAATGCCACCCTGTTCTCTAGACTGGAGCGACTCTCAGACAGCGTAAATCAGGAGGGTTTAGTGAGCGTCTGAACCCAGCCCAGGAAAGTCTCCGGGCCGCAGGCCTGGCCTCCCTCAGCACAGCACATCTAGGTCTGTCCTGCATCCAGGGGGCTCTGCCTGCTCCCTCTCTCCAGTCCCGAGCCCGCCCCCTTGCCAGCTGGGCATCTGATATCACCTCCCCCAAGTCCCACCTCTGTTCATTGTCTTCTATCCAGGTAAACCGGGTCTCCTGGGCCCCCTCTCCCCTCCTCTGTCCTCTGGCCCCTCTGGCTGGAACCGGCTGGTCGGGTCACCGGGGTCCCCTCTCCGCAGCCCACTGTCCTCCCACCGTCCAGAATCGGCTGTGACTCCCGAGCTGGGCTTCCCGGTCACCCGTCGCTGGGTCTCCATTCTCCAGGCCGTTCGCTGGCCCCCTGTAACAACAAACTCCCTCTCCCACCACCTTGTTAAACCAATAACACCCAGGGAAACTGAGTCCCGCCCCCCTCTGCATGCAAACCATTGGAAAAACCAAGAGAACCCCCCACATCGTCACAGATGGCTAGAGCGGCCTGTGTGGCTGCGTGATTTCCTTGCCGCTCCCTGTACAACCCGGGCATCAGCCGTGCTTCCCCCAGCACCGTGCCCAGCAGTGGCAGCCCTGGAGGGCAGTGTGGCCCGTGCCGGGTGCCGGGTGCTGCCGGGTTTGCGGGTGGGGGTGACCCCAGCTCTCTCCCCACAGGCTGCGGCGGGGGGCAGGTGGCTTTCGCCTGTGGCAAACCTTGCCCACGCTCCTGTGAGGACCTGCAGGCGGACACGGCCTGCCTGGACAGCGCCCAGTGCCAGCCCTCGTGCGGCTGCCCCGCTGGCCAGCTCCTCCAGGACGGGGCGTGTGTGAGCCTGGCACAGTGCCCCTGCAAGTACCGCAACGGCTCCCTGGGTGAGTGCGGGCCTGGCGCTGGAGGGGACGGTGAACCCAGGAAAACCTCCACAGCCCGGGGGAGGGGCGGGGGCTGCAAGGAGGGTACAGGGGGCTAGGCGAGAGAGGGCACGGGGGAGTAGTGCAGGGGTAGTGGGGGGGGCTGCGTCTGTGGCTCTACGGGAGGGTGACGCCCCCGCCCGTCTCTGCGCAGAGGCTCCGGAGCAGCAGCCCCTCTCGTCCTGGGCTGGCCCCGTGCCCTGGGAGTACGCGCAGCCTGGGCAGACGGTGTACGGGCCCTGCCAGAACTGGTGAGTGCTGGGCTCCGCGGGCACTCGGGGCCCCCTCCCCTAGGCAGCCTGGGGGCCGGAACGGGGCTGGCGCTGCCCACATCCGTCCTGGGTAGCAGAGTCCAAACCCCCATCCCCTGGGGGTTGTGGGTGGCGCTGGGAGCTGCTGGGCCTCGGGGCAGTCTAAGGGGCAGGTGCCACTTGCAAACCCCCTCACCGCAACCCACCCCCTCTCCAGGGCCCCGCCTGGCATCTGGCCAGAGGTGGCTGAGTGAGCCAAGGAGACGGACCCTCCCCCAGGCCTTGCGGAGCTGCAGCCTCTGTCCAGGGGCAGCCCAGGGCGGCTGGGCAGGGCCTTGGGCTCTGGGGCAGTGCCCGGGGGGGAGGGGAGGCCTGGGTGGCTCATCGGGGCTGGGCTCTGGGGAAGTGCCTGGGGGCTGGGGGGAGGCCTGGGTGGGTCATCGGAGCTGGGCTCTGGGACAGTGCCCAGGGGGAGGGGAGGCCTGGGTGGCTCATCGGGGCTGGGCTCTGGGGAAGTGCCTGGGGGCTGGGGGGAGGCCTGGGTGGGTCATCGGCGCTGGGCTCTGGGGCAGTGCCAGGGTTTTCTCTCCCAGCCTGGGCACCGGGCGTGCAGGGCTCTAGTCTGTGGCTGCCCAGGGCTGGGGCAGGGGTGTTGGATGCAGGCGCAGTTGTGGGCTGCGTGGCCGGTGGGCAGCCCCCCTGGGCGGTAACGCGCTCTCCCCTCCCCACAGCACCTGTGAGGATGGGCACCTGCAGTGCCGCGCTGACCCTGCGTGCCGGCTGGACGGCGGCTGGGGGGCCTGGGGGCCGTGGTCGCCCTGTCCCCAGCGCTGCCAGGAGGGCACCCAGTTCCGCTTCCGAGAGTGCGATAACCCGGCCCCCCAACACGGGGGCAGGGGCTGCACCGGGGACAGCCAGCAGCAGCGAGCCTGCCACCAGGGCGAGCCGCCCTGCCAAGGTGAGAGCCGGGGCATGGGGCACTGCAGGGGGGCATATTGGGGGTGCTGACCCCCATGCCCCAGTGCAGTTGGGGGACGGTGTTACAGGGCACATCCCGGCTGCGCCCAGGCCCTTTCCCTGCACAGCAGGGTCATGGTGGCACCTACAGACCCTGACCAAGCCGGGGCCTGTCTCCGTCTGGGACGTCAGAGGTCTGCCCCGGGAGCAGAGGCCTGGCGCGGGGGCACCGGGAGGGCCGTGGGCGGACAGGCAGTGCTGGTGGTGCGGGCCCATTGTACCCAGTGTCTGTGCCCTGCCCCCCGCAGAGGAGGCGCCGTGGAGCGACTGGTCCCCGTGGGCCCCGTGCAGCGTGTCCTGTGGCGGGGGAGAGCAGATCCGCACACGCCAGTGTCGCCAGCCGGCCTGCCAGGGGCTGGCCGTGCAGAGCAAGACCTGCCACACCCAGGTCTGCCTCGGTGAGTGAGCCCTGGGGAGTAACCGGCCCTGCCCGGGGAATAACTGCCCCCCCCGGGGAGTAGCTGCCCCCATCTCCTGCCCCCCCTCGGGGAGTAACTGCCCCCGTCTCCTCCCCCGCCCAGGGAGTAACTGCCCCGTCCCCTCTTCCACCCAGGGAGTAACGGCCCCAATCCCCGCCTTGGGGATTAACTGCCCCCCTATTGTGAGTACTCCCCCACTGCCCTCCTTCCCTGACTGGCTCCCGCTCCTCGGGGAGTAACCCCCCACTGCCCTGTCTCAGTGAGTAGCCCCCAAAGATAGGCGCCCCCCGCGTCCGCTGAAGAGCAGGGTGAGGCGGCCGGTGGGAGGAGGACCGGGGCTGGCTCTGCAGCAGCGGGAGGGGGACAGGACACCCCCCTCCCAGGCCCCAAGCGCAGGGAGCTCAGGCCTGTCTGTCGCCCTCCCCACAGAGGTGGGCTGCCCGGCGGGGCGCCTGTACCGGGAGTGCCTGCAGGAGGAGGGCTGCCCGTACAGCTGTGCCCACCTCACCCGCCAGATGGACTGCTTCTCCGACGGCTGTGAGGAGGGCTGCCACTGCCCGGCGGGCACCTACCAGCACGACGGAGCCTGCGTCCAGGTCAGGCGCCCGCCGGCCGTTTCCTCGCTCTGCAGCGGGGCAGAGAGCAGCATGGCATGGGCAGCCCCGCTCAGCTTCCTGCCCATGACACTTGAGCTAAGCCACGCCCCAGTGCATTGTGGGTGGGGGGATACACGGGCTAAGCCACACCCCAGTGCATTGTGGGTGCGGGGATACATGGGCTAAGCCATGCCTCAGTGCATTGTGGGGGGGATATGTGAGCTCAACCATGCCCCAGTGAATTGTGGGTGGGGGGATACGTGAGCTAAGCCACACCCAGTGCATTGTGGGGGGAGGGAATACACCAGCTAAGCCACGCCCCAGTGCATTGTGGGTGGGGGATACGTGAGCTAAGCCACACTCTGGTGCATTGTGGGTGCGGGGATACGTGGCGTCATGGAGTCCCCGGGCGATGCTCTGGAACTGCTCCCCATGAAGCCAGGCAGGACTCTGGGGAAGTCTCCTCTCGGGGAGCAGCCTGTCTGCAGGACACACAGCTCACCCGGCTTCCACCTTCCTGGGTCTGACCTCGGAGCATCCAGCATCCTCTGCCCCTCCGTGCGCTTCCCACAGCGAGTCCGCCCAGGTGGGGCTCCTGGGGAAGCCAGAGGGTCCTGCACCCCAACTTCACAGACAGACGGGACTCTCAGCCAGCCAGTAAAACAGAAAGTTTATTAGACGACAGGGACATGGTCTAACACAGAGCTTGTAGGTGCAGAGAACAGGACCCCTCAGCTGGGTCCATTTTGGGGGGCAGTGAGCCAGACAACCACGTCTGCGCTTCACTCCATGTCCCAGCCAGCCTCAAACTGAAACTCCCTCCAGCCCCCCCTCCTCTGGGCTTTGTCCCTTTCCCAGGCCAGGAGGGCACCTGATTCCTCTGTTCTCCAACCCTCTAGCTCTCACCTTGCAGGGGGGAAGGGCCCAGGCCATCAGTTGCCAGGAGACAGGGTGTCAGCCATTCTCTGTGTCCAGACCCCTGCACACACCTGACCTCTAGGGCTCTGCAATGATCATACACCCTTATCACACCACCTAGACACTTAAGAACTGCCTAGGGGAAACTGAGGCACCCCCACAATATTCAGAGGAAACATTAAGAACAGTCCCCCTTCGTCACAGCTGGCGAGGCCGTCCCCGGCTGTGGGCGCACAGGAGGGGATGCACCAGGCCAAAGGCCCTTCGAGCCCAGAGCCCTGCAGCATGGGGATGGCTCTCTGGGGTGGCTGCGGCTGCTCTCAGGTGCCCGTCCACCAGCATTAGCCCATGGCAGGGCAGAGGCCCAGTCCCTGTGTTCTCCATGCCGGAGGGGCGCCTACCCCCAAAGCGACCACCGCCGTTTTTGCCTCCCGTGCAGGAGTGCCCCTGCCTGGTCACCGAGGAGACCCTGCAGAAGCTCCAGAACCATTCGGCAAACGCCAGCGCCCTCGCGGCCGTGCTCACCGCCCAGGGCCGCTGGGTCTCTCTGGGCCAGGAGGTGCAGCCCCGCGACACCATCCGCTCCGCCTGCAGCACCTGGTGAGTCCGCCTGCGTGACGGCCCCACCCCGGCCGCGGGGCTGTGTCTGCCATTGCGGCTCTGGCTCTGCAGGGGGCTGGACCGGGCCTAGGCGGCGCTCCAGGGCACCGTGTCTGGGTGTGGCCCTCTTCCCTCCTCCCGCCCCCAGCGCTGGTTTGAGAGCTGCTCCTCCCAGATCAGTCAGAGCAAGGAAACCCTGCTCCGCGGGGGCTGAGCCGAACCCCACGCGCCTCCCCCAGGACTGGGATGGGGAACAGGGTGGCCCGTGGCTGGGAGCGTGGCCCGTGGCTGGCAGCACGGCCAGCCTGATCCCACGGAGCCACCGACACCCGGGGCCTGTGACAATGCGCTGAGCAGCCAGCGAGAGCCGGGAACGGGCCCCAGGAGGGCGACCAGCTGAGCTCTCTGGGTGCATCCCTCTCCCCAGGGACCGGCTGCGTCCCGGCCTGGCGGCTGCGTGGGACCTGCAAGCCCCATTGCAGAATGTGGGGCCGCACAGGGCTTGTGCTTCTGGAACCTGGCTGGCTTAGAAGGGAATTTACAGGGTCTCAATGCTGGGAGCTACCAGCCTAACCCCATCCACCCAGCGCTTGTTCTGGGGCCGTGTACAGTTCTGGGGTGTGAGCGCTGTGTGTGGGGCGGCCCTAGAGAGTGGGCTGGGCCGGAGCTCGGCAAGGCCCCACGACCGCCTTTCTGGACTTGAGCCGTCCCGGGAACATCTGCTGCTCTGCCCGGGCCGTGCCCTGAACTGCTCCTTCCTTGGCTGCAGGGCCTTACTGCTCTCCCTCCCCGGCTCTGCAGTGGGCCCATCCACCCACGGGCTGCGCTCGGGACCTGCGTCTCTGCTACACCCTCCCCTGCCAGGGGCTGCCCTCTCCTGACTGTTCAGACCCTGCCCGTGCCGGGCCGTTCTGACCCCTCCTGGCCGTTCCCTTCCAGCACCTGCCACAACGGCCAGCTGAATTGCTCCTTCACCCGGTGCCCGCTGGATGGCGGCTTCGCGCCCTGGAGCCCCTGGACACCCTGCTCCGTGAGCTGCGGGGGGTTGGGGCACATGACCAGGGCACGGGGCTGCACCAGCCCCCCTCCTGCCAACGGAGGGAAGGACTGCGTGGGCCCTCGGACAGACATCAAGTACTGCCAGACACCGGACTGCCCCGGTGAGTGGGCACCTGGGGGCTCTGCAGACCCACTCTCCCCTGTGCCCCCGGATTCCTCGTGGGGACAGGTGAGACGGGCAGGGCTGGCCTTGTCCAGCTGCCCCTCCATGCCACTGGCAGTTAGCTCGCTCCACGGGTTGCCTGGGGGTTAGCGCCGGCCCGGCAGACCCCTCGCTGCTGCCGGCTCTGGATGGACCAGCTCCAGCTGGCATTGGCTTACCCTCCTGGAGGCTCTGGCCTGTGAATGTTGGGCACTGCCCAGAGGGGTCCCGACGTGGGAGCGTTAGAGCCCCCACCTGGCGAGCAAGCAGCTCTCAGGCCGGGGGAGGCACTGTCCGCTCTGCTGCCATGCCGTGGCGCTCAGCAGGCCTGCCCGGAGAGCACAGCAAGGGCCACACGGGCCCCTTGGCTTTTCAGGCACGGCTCGCAGACGCCAAGTGCCGGAGAACCCGCCCCGTCCCCGGCTGGCTGAGCTGCAGCGGCTCTGGTAGAGAGAGCTGGGTGTGAGAACCCGCCCCGTCCGCGGGCCGGCTGGGCCCAGGGTCACTCCCTTCGCCAGGCAGAACTCACGCTGTTTCCAGGCGGCAGCGTTGGACTCAGCTCCAGCTGATGGCTGTCGTTAGCCATGAACATCCCCCCACCGACTTCACCTGCGCCTCCCACTGGGCCCCGGGCCCTCGGCTCGCAGACATCGCCTCCCCTGGGGTTCTCATGGCCGTGAGCCGGGCCCTCGCCACCCTTCTCCGGCTGCGCCGGTGAGCTGGGGGGCTGGTGCTGCTGGCAGAGCTCCTGCGGGCCAGCCCAGCCTGGCAGTGGGCAGGCGAGGAAGCTGGCAGCCCCGTAACTCTCCCTTCTTTCTTCTGCCCTCCCCAGCGGCGCCTGGTCCCACGAAGGAGCCTGTCTCCAGTGTGCCAGGTGAGGAGAGAGGCGGGGGCTCCCAGGGGCCTGCTCGGGGCGGGCGGGCAGGGCTGTTAAAAACACGGGGGTCAGAGCTGGAGCCTTGCCTGCGGGCCCTGCTTCCCCAGGAAGGGGAGAGTGCACCAGGCTCCACCGCCTGGCGAGGCTGCAGCCCGTCCGCTGACCCTGCAGGCGGAAGGGGCACAAGTCACCTGGCACCCCTCGCCCGCAGCCTGCGTCGAGTGGATGGACCCCGTGCTGGGCTCCAGGTCTGGGAGGGCAGTGGGGTCTAGTGGTTCAAGTGGGGGGTGGGGGAATCAAGGACTCCTGGGTTCTACCCCAGCTGAGGGGGCAGTGGGTTCTAGCGGTTAGAGCAGTGAAGTGGGAATCAGGACTCCTGGGTTCTACCCTAGACCTGCCATTGGCTCTCTGTGACCTTGGGTAAGTCCCTTCCCCTCTGGGCCTCAGTTTCCCCCTGTAGTAGGGCTGCGTTCCTGCTCCCCCGAGGGGTGGGGTCTGGAAGCGGTTTGAGGCCACGAGCAGTGAGTTAACCCCTGCTGCCCCCTTCCCCTACGCTCCAGGCTATGAGGAGGGCTTCAGCCTCTGGTCCCCCTGGAGCCCCTGCTCCAAAACCTGCACCGATCCCGAGTTCCCAGCCAGGAAAACCCGGACCCGGGTCTGTGGGGGAGGAGCCAACTGCACCGGGGAGTCGTTCCAGGAGCAGGCATGTAACCTGCCCCAGTGCACAGGTGAGGCATCCAGACCGGGCGTGTAACCTGCCCCGGTGCACAGTGAGACACCGGGCGGGGGGCCAAGGGAACCGAGCCGCCCCCTGACCCCACGGGCAGGACAGGGCTGCAGTGCACCGGCCTGGCTGGGTGTGGGGTGCGAGTGCACCTCAGCCCCGGTCCATGCTCTGCCCAGCTAGGAGAGTCCCTCGAAGGGCCACGAGTGACGGGCGAGGAGCTGGGGCACCGACCAGCAGCCCCGGGTAGCAGGCCAGTGCCAGGGCAGCGTGGGATCCCTGGGGCTGGACAGCTGGGCAGAGAACAGGGGCTGCCTCCAGGGTGACGAGTGCACCATCGCCCCAAGTGCCCTGAACTCCCCTGCAGGGACCCCCCCAGCTCGCCCCCTGCCCCCTCAGCTCGCCCTGTCCAGCCCCCACAGGATCACCCACAGATCGCCCTGATTTCCCCTCTCTGCCCCCCAGCTTACCCTGCCTTCTGGCTCAGCCCATCCAAACCCCCCAGCTCTCCCCACCCCAGGCCCCCGCTCACCCAGCCCGAGCTCCCTCCTCCCCTGCTGCGGAGCGACACCCGGGTGGACTCACCGCATCTCTGCTCCGTGCCCTGCAGATGCGCCCCCGTGCCTGGGTGAGGAGTGCGCCGGCAGGAACTGCAGCTGGACCCCGTGGGCGCCATGGAGCGAGTGTTCCCGCAGCTGCGGCGTGGGCCAGCAGCGACGTCTGCGCACCTACCACCCCCCCGGCGAGCGGGGGCTCTGGTGCCAGGGCATCCTGACCGCAAACACCGAGCGGCGCTTCTGCAACCTGCAGGCCTGCAAAGGTAGGGCCGTGGGCACGGGGGACGCTGGCGTCGCTGCCCCAGGCCGGCTGCCTCGCCCAGGGGCGCACTGGCCCTCCGAGCCCCTCAGTGCCCCGTGTCGCGCCCCTCGGCGTACCTCACCTGGAATGGTGGAGCCAGGAGATTAACCCCTCCCTGCCCGCTGGCTGTGACACGCTGTCACAGAGTGTGGGGGAGTCCGGGCCCTGCACCCCTCTTCCTGGGATTCACCGTGACTCTCAGCCAGCCGGTAAAACGGAAGGTTTATTGGACAACAGGAACACAGTCCAAAACAGAGCTTGTGGGTACCCCCAGCACCCCTCAGTCAAGTCCTTCTGGGGGGCAGGGAGCTTAGGCCCCAGCCTTGGGGTTCCCTGCATTCGACCACCCAGCCCCAAACTGAAACTCCCTCCAGCCCCCCCTCCTCTGGGCTTTGTTCCTTTCCCGGGCCAGGAGGGCACCTGATTCCTTTGTTCTCCAGCCCTTTAGCTCTCACCTTGCAGGGGGGAAGGGCCCAGGCCATCAGTGGCCAGGAAACAGGGTGTCGGCCATTGTCTGTGTCCAGACCCCTGCACACACCTGCCCTCTAGGGCTCTGCAATGATCATACACCTTTACCCCACCACCTAAATACTTAAGAACTGCAGAGGGGAAACTGAGGCACCCCCACACTATTCAGAGGAAACATTAAGGACAGTCCCACTTCATCACACACGTCCACAGGCCCAGGCACAGTGGGCACCCAGAGCACCCCCACCTCGCTGATGGTGCCACACATGGACACTGCCGCCGGCTCTTCCCCTCTGGGATGCGCCCGCAGCCAGTGCCCAGCCCCAGGGGAGGGTTTGGCCCAGGGCAGCCTGGCGTGAGCTGGGAGGGTCGGCCGGGCCTCGTGATGGGGCCTGGGCAGAGCCCTGTGCCCGCGGCTGGGGGCCAGGCTGCGTCTGGCGTTAACGGCTGTTCTCCCCTCCCCCGTCTCTCCCCCCGCCATGCCTGTCGGTGTCTCCGCGAGCCAGTGGCCGGAGCCTGGTCCAAGTGGAGCCCGTGGTCGTGGTGTGACCGCACCTGCGGGGGGGGCCGCTCCGTGCGCACTCGCACCTGCACCAGCCCCCCGCCCAAGAACGGAGGGTCCCACTGCCCAGGGGAGAAGTACCAGGGGCGCGTCTGCAATCCCCGGCCCTGCGGTAGGGAGCACGGGGAGTGCGGGGGGCTGGGGAAGGGGCGCCCCAGGCCTTCTGCACTGGGAGGCTGGCGCCTGGCTGGACAGTGGCCATGGAGGGAGGGGCCCTGGGAGCTGGGAAGGAGGCTCCCCGTCCCTCCAGTGCCCGTCATAGGCAGAGTGAGCAGGGCACACGGCCTGCCACCCGGCGCTCCCGGCGCTGACCCGCCAGGCCCAGGGGACACTTGGCGCTGGCCGAGTGCAGCTGGGGGCACGGCCTGGGGGCATGCAGGGCCAGTGCAGGGTAGTGGGATCTCAGGTGGGAAGCCCCACACACCTGGCTGGTGCACTTAGGGGGCTCGCCCTGCCCTGCCCCCTGCTGCCCAGTACTGCCAGCTGGCACATGGCACCTGGCCTGGCACACCCCATGGTAGCCCCAGAGCTGGGCTGTGCAGCCAGGCTCCACTCCCGGAGCAGGGAAGGGGCAGGTGCTGTGCTTCACACTGCAGCCCCCAAAGGTGGGGGCACCAGAGGGCACTCGGGGTGGGGGGTGGGGAGCAATACCAGGGGAGGGACCCCCGAGCTCGGAGAGGACTATGGAGCGTTTGGCATTGTTAGGGGCAGAGACACTACGTGACTGGTCTCCGCCCAATCCCGCCCTGCCACCCGGATCAAACCGGGGGCCACTCCCACTTCCTGCCACCCAGATCAGACCCGGGGCCCCTCCCTTGCCCTACCACCCAGATCAAACCTGGGGCCCCTCTAGCCCTGCCCCTCCCCCCGGCTCTCATTGCCCAGCCCTGCCCAGGTGAGGGGCTGCATCTGTGGGGCTGCAGGGAGGGGTCACCTCCCCAGCCCCGGGATAACCTGTCCCCATTGCACCCCAGAGGAGGGATGCCCGCCTGCCATGGCCATGGTGGACTGCGCCAACAGATGCCCACGCCATTGCTGGGACCTGCAGGAGGGCATCACGTGCCAGGATGGGGAGGCCTGCGAGCCCGGCTGCCGCTGCCCAGACGGTGGGTGCCCTGTGCAGGAGGCTGGGGCGAGAGGGCATTCCGGGGGGTTGGGGGACCGCTGCCTTGGTGTTATTCACCCCCTGGGACTCCTCCTCTGCAGGGCTGGCCAAAGCCCATCCTCTTGAGAACCCCGGGGTCCCCAAGGGCCTGCATAGCCGGGGGCCCTTTGCCAGGGTGCCAAGTCTCCGGATGGGACCTAGGACTCGGCTCCTCCGTGCCGAAAGCAGGGGTCACGGCTACTCTGGGAGGCGTGCGGGGTCTATGGCACCCCGGAGAAGTTCTGGTGGTGCCCAGCAGAGCCCTCCCGCCGTGCCCGGGGCAGGGTCTCCGGCGTGACCGTGTCCCCCGTCCCCGCGCAGGGACCCTGGAGCAGGACGACGCCTGCGTCTCCCCGCAGCACTGCGAGTGCACCGACGCCCAGGGGCACAGCTGGGCGCCAGGCAGCCTGCGCCACGACGGCTGCAACAACTGCACCTGTTCCGAGGGGCGGCTGCTCTGCACCCGCCGCACCTGCCCCCCCAGCCAGTGCGACTGGAGCCACTGGTCCAGCTGGTCCCAGTGCAGCGTCACCTGTGGGGACGGGCTGCAAACCCGGTTCAGGTGAGGGGCCCCCCAGGGCTTCCCTGCTCGCGGGACAGGAGACCCCAGGCTGCGGGAGCTCCAGCCCCAGCCTATCCCAGCAGGGGGCGCTGTGGGGAGCGGGGCAGGGCGCTGGCTGGGGGGAGATCTCAGCAGGGGGCGCTGTGGGAAGGGGTGAGAGCGCTGGCCGGGGGGGGAGCTCCCGGCAGGGAGTGCTGGGGGGAGGGGGCGGGAGAGCTGTCTTGGGGGGGGGCTCCCAGGAGGGGGTGCTATGGGGTGGGGGTGGGGCTGCTGACTGGGGGCACCGTGGGGTTGGGGTAGGGTGCTGGCTGGGGGGGAGCTCCCAGCAGGGGGTGCTGTGGGGTGGCAGTGGGGTGCTGGGGGTAAGGGAGATACCAGCAGGGGGCACCGTGGGGATGGGACAGGGTGCTCCCAGCAGGGGGTGCTGTGGGGTAGCAGGGGGTGCTGGGGGGCGGGGCTGGGGCTGCTGGCTGGGGGCGCTCCATGCTGAGTGCCATTCCCCTGGGCACCCAGGGCACGGCCAGCCCCTGCCCCCGTGGGCTCGCTGGGCCCATCTCACGCTCTCCCCTCTCCCTTCCTTTCCAGGACGGCCACGTCGGGCTCCTGGGCCAGGGAGTGCCAGAAGGAGCAGCTGCAGACCCGGCCCTGCCCCCAGGGGCCCTGCCCGCCCCTGTGCCCGCACCAGGGCTGGGAGAGACGCCTGGGGGACAGCTGGCTGCTGGGCGAGTGCCAGCAATGGTCAGTGCCCCGGGGGGGCAGCCGTACCAGCCGCGCGCCCTCCTGGCAAGGGGCCCGAGTGTTCGCTGGGACTCAGTGGGAGCCGGGGCACCGGGGCTCCGAGCTGGGTGGCCGTGCGCCAGTCCCTGCCCACGGGTACAGTGGGGCTGACCCTGCCCTGCCTCCCCAAGGGGCGATTCCTGAGGGTGTGGGCATTTGGGCTGGGCATGAGAACTCAGCGCCACCCGGGGGACCCCACCCCATCCGCCCTGACCCATCTGTCTGCCCCTTCCCTCTAGTATCTGCACCCCGGAGGGCATCTACTGCCAGGACATCGCATGTGCGGGTGAGTGCCCCTCCCGGAGCTCCCGGCACCCTGCCCCCTACTCCCTCCCGCCGAGGGGAACCCCCCTCCCCCGTGCTAACCCTGCCCGTCTCCCCCCAGTGCACGGCTCCTGGACGCCCTGGTCTCCCTGGTCCGACTGCCCCGTGACCTGTGGCAACGGCACCCACGTCCGCACCAGGGCCTGCATCAACCCGCCTCCGCGCAACAACGGCTCGGACTGCGCCGGCCCCGAGGCCGAGGCCCAGGGCTGCGCTGCCCGGCCCTGCCCAGGTAAGTGGCGCCCGCCTGGGCTGGGCAGGGGACCTGGAGCCCGCGCCCCTGCTGACCCTGTCCCCTCCCGCAGCGGCCGAGCGGTGTGACTGGTCGGCCTGGAGCCCCTGCTCACGCTCCTGTGGCACCGGCCTGGCCACGCGGACGGGGACATGCGCCTGCCCCAGCCCCGAGGGTCCCGGCACCCCCTGCAATGACAGCGCCCGCCAGGAGGTGGAGCCCTGCTACCTGCGGCCCTGTGAAGGTAGGGGCATCCCCTGGGGGCGGGAGGGGCTGCGCTGGAGACGGCAGGGGTGGTGTGCAGCCCCGAAGGAGCGTGCGCTCAGCCTGCAATGGTACCCCCATCTGGCCTGCTCGGGGCGGGGTGCCCTGCATGAACAGGAGCTCGTGGGAGTGTCGGATCCACGGGGTCAGGGCTGGCCTTGGAGGAGCCCCCGCAGTGCGCCCAACCCCCCAGGGTCCCCTCCAGGGCCAGCCATGTGGCCTCCCTGCCTCCGAGACGCAGCTCCAGCCCTCCTGCCTCCCCCCATGGCTCAGCCTGCTCAGCGACGCCCCCCCCATCTCTTAACCTGCTCTCAGAGCAAACTTCGTCCCTTTCCCCCCTGGGCAGCTGGGCACAGTATAGGGGAAACTGAGGCACACATCGGGCTCTTCTTCCCTGGCTGAGGGGGCAACTGAGGCAGGGGCTGAGGGAAGGGGGCCTGGCCACAGTCAGCTAGGAGCCAGGACCAGACCCAGCTGTCCTGGCTCTCCTGGACTCACGGCCCCTTCTCTGGCTCCCCACCGGGAGGGTCTGGCAGCAGCTGCCCTGCCCCAGTCCCAGGCCAGTGCCCAGCCCCCCATGGCCACTGGGGGCTGGGCGGGCTCGGGGGCACGTGCCAGGCTGCCATGCTGTGCCCCTCTCCTCTGCCCCAGGCGACTGCTCCTGGAGCCCCTGGACGCCGTGGACCCAGTGCTCGTGCAGCTTCCTGGTGCAGCAGCGCTACCGGAACCAGCTGGGCCCGGGCCCCCAGGGGGCGCTGTGCGTGGGGCTGGGCGGCGAGTTCCGCACCTGCAACGCCTCCCCGTGCTCGGGTGAGGGCGGGGCCGGGGCACGACTGGCTGGGCAGGGACCCTGGGGGGCAGCCGTGGGGGGCGGGAGGGGGGAACTGGGGCAGGGAGCCCGGTGTGGGGAGCCGGGGCAAGGACAACGGAAGGGAGCCCGGTGGGGCGGGGCGGGGTGGGCTGGGGCAGGGACCCTGGGAGGGAGCCCGGTGTGGGGAGCCGGGGCAGGGACAATGGAAGGGAGCCCGGTGGGGCGGGGTGGGGTGGGGTGTGCTGGGCTGGGGCAGGGACCCTGGGGGTGGAGCCCAGCAGGAATTATGCACTCACGCCCGCGGTTGGTGCCCCTCCCCTGCCCCAGTCAGAGAGCGCCTCCTGCAGGATGGACCCTGCCCTCCCCACTCCCGAGCCCAGGGGACTCCCCCCTCCGGCACTGTCCTCACCGCCACCCCCCGCGCTGGTGCCCGGGCACCCCTGGGACTGCCCTTTCTGAGGCTGCAGCATCTCCCGTAGAGGGGAGAGCACCCCCTGGGGGCACCCAGAGCCATTTGTTCACCCCTCCTCATGGTGGGTCCCTTCTGGCCCCTCGCCCTGCCCTGAGCCCCCCCGCCGGGTACCTGGCCGTGGGGCCGTCGGACACCCGGGTAGCTGTAATGCTGCAGGCCAGGCGGGCAGCCCCCTCCCCTCCCCGGCTGGCAAGCCCTGTGCTGGGGGTGACCCTGTGCCCCTGCCCCGCAGAGGCCAGCTGTGAGCCTCCCTTCGAGTTCCGGGAGTGCGGGGTCCCCTGCGCCAGCCTGTGCTCCACGCTGCAGCGCCAGGAGCTGTGCACAGACATCCCGCTGTGCCTGCCCGGCTGCTACTGCCCGCAGGTGAGGGGTGTGGGGGGCAGGGGCGTGTTGGGGGGTTCGGGGGGCTCTCAGCAGGAGAGGGGCGTGGAGGGGCAGGGGCGTCTTGGGAGGTGCGGGGGGCTCTCAGCAGGAGAGGGGCATGGGGGCAGGGACACATTGGGGGGCTCTCAGCAGGTGAGGGGCACAGAGGGGCAGGGACACATTGGGGGGCTCTCAGTAGGTGAGGGGCACGGGGGGCAGGGGCATGTTGAGGGATGCGGGGGGCTCTCAGCAGGAGAGGGGCGTGGGGGGCAGGGGCGTGTTGGGAGGTGTGGGGGGCTCTCAGCAGGAGAGGGGCGCGGAGGGGCAGGGGTACATTGGGGGGCTCTCAGCAGGAGAGGGCAGGGGGAGCGATCCCAGCCAGCCCTGCCTGGCAGGCGCTGGTAACTGGGGGGACTCACTGCTGCAGGACAACGTCGCAGTCTTCAGAGGAGGCATAGTCGGTCCTGAGCAAGAGGGTGGCCCGTACTGGGGCTCTCGGCCCTCCAGCTGCAGGGCACGCCTAGCCCAGCTGGCCAGCAGGGCACGTCCCCATGGCAGGCTCCTGCCTCTCAAAGGCACCAGCGTGGGGCAGGGCCATGGGCAGCTTTCTGGGCCAGCAGGGCCAGTGCTTGGCCCCCACGCAGCAGATCCCCGATTGCCATGGCGGCGGTGAGGCCTCGGCAGGGGCAGCTCCCTGCTCCTCACAGCCCTGCCAGTGCCCAGATACCTGGGGGCAAGGAACAGACCCAGAGGGGGGCAGGGCACTGGGTACGGATCATGGGGAGGGGCACTGAGGGAACGACGGGGGGCAGGGCACAGACTCAAGGGGGGCAGGGCACTGGGTACAGGTGTGGAGGGGTGGTGGGGATGGGCACTGGGGGAAGACGGGGGCAGGGCAGAGATCCCGAGGGGGGCAGGGTTTGTGGGAAGGCACGGGGGCATCCAGTGAGACAGTCGGGGCCGGGTGCCCCCCGGCAGTGGGCTGGACCCAGCTGGGTGTGGGCACTGGGGCCAGCACCCTCTCTGGGGTATCTACCGCTGCGCTGGGCAGAGCCCGGGGCAATGGGCTGGGGCACCTGCTCCTCAGGGCAGCCCGGCTGGACCCGGGGCTTTGCCCCCTCTCACCCCTGCTCCTGTGCGCCGGCAGGGCCTGGTGGAGCAGAGGGGAGCCTGCGTGCCCCCCGCACAGTGCGGCTGCCTCCACCTGCGCCCGGGCGAGGGGCCCGTGTACCTGGCGGCAGGGGACACCGTGCTCATCGGCTGCAAAGAGTGGTGAGTGCCTGGGGCCGCGGGGCCGGACCGCGGGGGGCCTGGGGGCATGGCACGTTCCCCGGCCTGGCAGGGGGGACCAGGCCAGCCCAGGGCGGGTGGCTGCTCTGTGCAGCAGGGGGTCGCCAGGTGGGGCCAGTGGGGCCGGCAGCAGGACCGTGGGCGCGACGGGCACTAACCAGCCGGTTTGTCCCTGCAGCGTGTGCCAGGAGGGGGCGCTGCAGTGCAGCAGCCAGAGCTGCCAGGGTAAGTACCCTCCCCCGCCCACCCACGGGCACCAGGGGGGCGCCAGGAGCAACCTCCCCAGGGGTAGATCTGTGGGGGTGGCACTGTCGGCCCGAGACAGGACTGAGCCGGATGGACCCTGGACGGCTCCAGGCCCCACTCGCTCCGTCCCCTGGCACCAGGGCAGGGCCCTTCTGAGATCTCTGGAGTGGGGGAGCCAGCCTGCCCCCCTGTCGAATCCACCCCCTGCTCCCCAGCCAGCCTGCCCCTGCACCCCCATACCCAACCCCTGCACCTGCCAGCCTGCCACCCCCAGCCAGCCCTACCCCCGATACCCACCCCCTGCTCCCCCAGCCAGCCTGCCCCTGCACCCCTATACCCACCCCCTGTACCTGCCAGCCAGCCTGCCCCTCAGCCAGCCCTATCCCCGATACCCACCCCCTGCCACCCCAGCCAGCCTGCCCCTGCACCCCAATACCCACCCCTGCACCTCCCAGCCAGCCTGCCACCCCCAGCCAGCCCTACCCCCGATACCCACCCCGAGCCCCCCCAGCCAGCCTGCCCCTGCACCCCTATACCCACCCCCTGTACCTGTCAGCCTGCCACCCCCAGCTAGCCTGGACCCCCGATACCCACCCCCTGCCCCCCAGCCAGCCTGCCACCCCCAGCCACCCCTATTCCCGATACCCACCGCCACCTCACCCCAGCCAGCCTGCCACCCCCAGCCACCCCTATCACCGATACCCACCCCCTGCCCCCCAGCCAGCCTGCTACCCCCAGCTAGCCCCTATCCCTGATACCCAACCCCTGCACCTCCCAGCCAGCCTGCCACCTCCAGTCACCCCTATCCCCGGTACCCATTCCCTCCCCCCCCCACGCCAGCCTGCCCCCCTGTCGATACCCACCCCCTGCACCTCCCAGCCAGCCTGTGCCCCAGCCAGCCCCTATCCCCCCCCGCCACCCCAGCCAGTCTGCCCCTGCACCCCGATACCCAGCCCCTGCACCCCCATCCAGCCTGGCCCCCAGCCAGCCTCTATCCCCGATACCACCCCCTGCTCCCCCAGCCAGCCTGCCCCTGCACCCCTATACCCAACCCCTGTACCAGCCAGACTCTATCCCCGATACCTGCCCCCCCAGCCAGCCTGCCACCCCAGCCACCCCTATCCCCACCCCCTGCCCTCCCCACGCCAGCCTGCCCCCTGTCGATACCCACCCCCTGCACCTCCCAGCCAGCCTGCTCCCCAGCCAGCCCCTATCCCCCGCCTGCCACCCCAGCCAGCCTGCCCCTGCACCCCGATACCGACCCCCTGCACCTCCCAGCCAGCCTGCCCCCCAGCCAGCCCCATCCCCGATACCCACCCCCTGCCCCTCCAGCCAGCCTGCCCCTGCACCCCTATACCCAACCCCGTACCAGCCAGCCCCTATCCCCGATACCCACCCTCTGCCCCCCCAGCCAGCCTGTCCCACCCTTCCAGGAGCACATGGCCTCTGCCCGTGGCCTAGCTGCCCGCTCCGCTGATGCAGGCCTGGGCCAGTCTGGGTCTGTGTCCCTGCCAGCTCCTTTGCCCAGCCCCGCTCCCCCGGGTGTCGGTGCCCCAGGCAGGGCCCAGCCCTGCTCCCCTGGGTGTCAGTGCCCCTCTGCCCAGCCCTGCTCCCCTGGGTGTTGGTGCCCCGCTGCTTAGCCCCCCCCCAGGTGTCGGTGCCCCGGGCAGGGCCCAGCCCCGCTCCCCCGGGTGTCAGTGCCCCTCTGCCCAGCCCTGCTCCCCTGGGTGTTGGTGCCCCGCTGCTTAGCCCCCCCCCCCAGGTGTCAGTGCCCCGGGCAGGGCAGCGGGAGCTGGGCAGACGGAGGGAAATTCTGCACTGTGGCCCTCTCTGCAGACGCTGCCCCTGTTGCCCGTCCCGTGGTGGCGTCAGTGGGGCTCACGGGCCCTGCCTGTGGCTTTTGCCCCGCCAGGCCTGCTGCCCCTGAGCGAGTGGTCGGCCTGGACGCCCTGCACCTCCTGCCTGCCCCTCTCGGCTCTCAGCCCTGGCACCCTCTCCGTGCTCCTGGCGCAGCACGGCGGCTGGCAGGACAGTGGGCACCCCCAGCCAGACATCGGCCCCCTGGCCTCGGTGCAGCATCGCTACAGGGTGTGCCTGGACCCCCAGACCGGCCTGCCCTGGGCCGGCGAGGCCGCGCTGTGCTCAGCCGAGCTGCAGCAGGAGCAGCTCTGCCCCAACCCCCACCTCTGCGAAGGTAACTGGGGCCGGGGGCTGCAGCCGGGGCGCACGGGGCACGGCTGGACGGGGTCACTGCTCGGATGGGAGACGCCCAGAGAAACCCACCTGCTGCGGGGAATGGAGGGGGCTAGCCCCTCCGTCAGCGCTGGCCCCGGTGCCCCAGGGTGGCAGTAGGGGGTGCTGGGCTGCAGGGGGCGGGGCGGGGGCTGGGCAGGGGGCAGGGGCTGCAGGGAGTGGGGCGGGGACTTGGCAGGGGATGCCGGGCCACGGGGAGTGGGGCAGGGGCTTGGCAGGGGGCGCCAGGCTGCAGGGAGCGGGGCAGGGACTTGGAGGGGGGTGCTGGGCTGTAGGGACAGGGGGACTCAGGCGGGGGCGCTCTACCCTCTGACAGTGCTGGCCCCACATGCCCATCTCAGGGTGTTTAGCTGGGGCTCTGGGAGCCTCCCTCCCCCCCCGCACCTGGCTCCCTCGATCCCCTGCCCCCCAACTGGGTCCCCTCCTGCACTGCTGAGCCTGCTGCTGCCAAACAGCCGTCCTACCCCAGCAGTGGCTGCATTTCAGTGGCGGCTGGATGCGCCGAGGGGCGGAGGGCGTCCGGGACATGGAGCGGGCAGGGGCTGGCATCCCTGCTGCCCCACGGGCAGGGTGAGGAGTGTGGGGCCGGGAAGGGCCCGTTGGGGGGGGTGCTGTATGCCCAGCGCTGCAGCTCTGGCTCTGGCTCTCAGATCTCTGCCTGTGGAGCGAGTGGAGCCCCTGGGGCCCGTGCCGGGAGCCCTGCAGCGGTGGCTTCCGGCTGCGCCGGCGCCACGTCCAGCACCCGGCCGAGGACAGGCAGTGCTGGGGAGCCCGGGTCCAGTCGGAGAGCTGCAACACGGCCGCCTGCCCAGGTAACTCAGCCGGGGCCCCGCCGCCCACCCGCGCCCGGAGCAGGGCCCCGCCGCCCACCCGCACCCGGAGCAGGGCCCCGCCGCCCACCCGCGCCCGGAGCAGGGCCCCGCCGCCCACCCGCGCCCGGAGCAGGGCCCCGCCGCCCACCCGCGCCCGGAGCAGGGCCCCGCCGCCCACCCGCGCCCGGAGCAGGGCCCCGCCACCCACCCGCGCTCGGAGCAGGGTCCTGCCGCCCACCCGCGCCTGGCACAGGGCCCCGCTGCCTGCCCAGGTAACCCAGCCGGGGCCCCGCCGCCCACCCGCGCCCGGAGCAGGGCCCCGCCGCCCACCCGCTCCCGGAGCAGGGCCCCGCCGCCTGCCCAGGTAACCCAGCCGGGGCCCCGCCTCCCACCCGCGCCCGGAGCAGGGCCCCGCCGCCCACACGCGCCCGGAGCAGGGCCCCGCCGCCCACCCGCTCCCGGAGCAGGGCCCCGCCGCCTGCCCAGGTAACCCAGCCGGGGCCCCGCCGCCCACCCGCGCCCGGCGCAGGGCCCCGCTGCCCACCTGCGCCCGGCGCAGGGCCCCGCCGCCCACCCGCGCCCGGAGCAGGGCCCCGCCGCCCACCCGCGCTCGGAGCAGGGTCCTGCCGCCCACCCGTCCCCGGCACAGGGCCTTGCTGCCCACCCATGCCTGGATCAGGGCCCTGCCATCCATCCGTGCCCAGCACAGGGCCTTGCCTCCCGCTCAGGACCATCCCCGGCACAGGCCCTGCCAGGCGTTGTGAGGGTTCCCAGTCCCCCGTCAATGGTCGCCCTGTGGCAAGCAGGGCCCTTGGACTGGGCTGTCGGGAGCTGGGGGGATGGGAGCTCCCCACTCGAGAGCTGCGCCCCGTCTAGCTTTCCTGCTGCCCTGGGGGGGCCCAGCCGCGCCCTGGGGGAGGGGATGCCCAGCGGGGCGGGGAGCTCCAGACCCAGCCGCGTGTGGCTGCGAACCTGCCCGCCGGGCATCTGATGGACTCTGGCTCTGCCCCTCCTGGGCATGCCCCTGAGTGGGGCTGGCTCCAGGGCAGGAATGGGGGCTCCCTGACTGCCCGTCTGTGCCCCCAGGGGAGGAGTGCGAGGATCGGGGCAAGGAGCATGCCCCGGCCTGCGCCAACCGCTGCCCCCGCACCTGTGCTGACCTGTGGGACCACGTGGAGTGTCTGCAGGGGGAGTGCAAGCCAGGTACCCGCCCCCGCTTGCCCCCAGCTGTACCCACCCCACGGCCCTCACCCAGCCCCTCGTCCTCCTGCCCCACATTACCCAGCCCCACGGCACTCACTCAGCCCCCTTGTCCCCCCCATCCACCCAGCCCCACAGCACTCACTCAGCCCCCTTGTCCTCCTGCCCCACATTATCCAGGCCCATGGCACTCACTCAGCCCCCTCGTCCCCCCCATCCACCCAGTCCCACAGCACTCAAGCAGCCCACTTGTCCTCCTGCCCCACATTACCCAGCCCCACGGCACTCACTCAGCCCCCTTGTCCCCCCCATCCACCCAGTCCCACAGCACTCAAGCAGCCCATTTGTCCTCCTGCCCCACATTACCCAGCCCCATGGCACTCACTCAGCCCCCTCATCCCCCCCATCCACCCAGCCCCCTCGTCCTCCTGCCCCACATTATACAGCCCCACGGCATTCACTCAGCCCCCTCGTCCTCCTGCCCCTCATTACCCAGCCCCACGGCGCTCACTCAGCCCCCTCATTCCCCCCATCCACCCAGCCCCCTCGTCCTCCTGCCCCACATTACCCAGCCCCACGGCGCTCACTCAGCCCCCTCATTCCTCCGCCCCATCTGTACCTAGCCCCACGGTGATCAGCCAGTACCCCTCGTTTCCCCATCCTCACCCAATCCCACAGCAGTTGCTCAGCTCTTTTCCCCCCATCCGTACCCAGCCCCACAGCTCCCACTCAGGCCCCCTAGCCCATCCTGCCATCCAACTGAACCCCACATCCTGTTCAGCCCCAATCTCTCCCCTCCTGCAGTCTCAGTCCCAAACTCGGGGTGCCTGGTCCCAACCCCTGACCTCCCGCTCCTCCGCTAGGTTGCCGGTGCCCCGAGGGGCAGCTGCTGCAGGACGGCGTGTGCGTGCCAGTCCTGGCCTGCCGCTGCGGGCTGCCCACAGCCAACGGCACACGGGAGCTCTGGCCGGGGCAGGCGGCCGAGCTGGACTGTCACAACTGGTAAGGAGCGGGCGGCCGAATGGGGGCCCGGATCCTCCCCCCGAGCTCCGGAGGGGCTGGCCGGGCGCCTCGCTCTGGGAGGGGACCCTGGCCCGGGGAAGGGCTAGCGTGGCCCAAAGGGAGCCGTGCAGGAGACACCGCCAAGGGACGTCTAATCCCAGCAGGCCACAAAGGGGTCTCCAGAGCCAGGCCGGGCTGGCCACCCGGGTGCGTCGACCCACTGCCATGGGTTTGTCGAGGGGGTTGGCAGTGACCGTGGCACCCAGCGGGAGTGGGCTGCCAACATGGGAGGGCACAGAGCCGGGAGCGGTGGCCCTGTGGAGGGTGGGAACATTCTCCAGGAAGCCCGAGGGCCGGCACGTAGGAGCAATGTGAGGAATGTCTGCCCCGAGCTGGGGGCCTGGCAGCCGGCAGTGCCAGGAGAGAGCTGGGCAGGTGCCCATCGCCAGCGGGATGTGGGCTGGGCGCTGCTGGACAGCTGCTGAGGGGCTGAGCCCGGCCATTGGGCAGGGGCAGATCGTGTGTGCGGGTGTGTGTCTGTGAGCCCCCCCGAGCCGCCTCTCTGCCTGCAGCACGTGTGGGAACGGTACCTTCTCCTGCCCCGATCCGGAGTGCCCCTCCTACGGGCCCTGGGCGGAGTGGAGCCCCTGCTCCGTCACCTGCGGGGGAGGCAGCGCCCTCCGGCACCGCCCCTGCCAGGAGAGCCCCGCCGGGGCCCCCTGTACCCCCGACGGCATGGAGGAGATCACGGAATGCAATCTGCAGCCCTGCCCCGGTGAGTGCCAGCCCCACGGCCCTGCCCCGGTGAGTGCCGGCCCCGCGGCCCTGCCCGGGTGAGTGCCGGCCCCGCGGCCCTGCCCCGGTGTGTGCCGGCCCCGCGGCCCTGCCCGGGTGAGTGCCGGCCCCGCGGCCCTGCCCGGGTGAGTGCCGGCCCCGCGGCCCTGCCCCGGTGAGTGCCGGCCCCGCGGCCCTGCCCCGGTGAGTGCCGGCCCCGCGGCCCTGCCCCGGTGAGTGCCGGCCCCGCGGCCCTGCCCGGGTGAGTGCCGGCCCCGCGGCCCTGCCCGGGTGAGTGCCGGCCCCGCGGCCCTGCCCGGGTGAGTGCCGGCCCCGCGGCCCTGCCCGGGTGAGTGCCGGCCCCTCGGCCCTGTCCCGGTGAGTGCCGGCCCCGCGGCCCTGTCCCGGTGAGTGCCGGCCCCCTGGCCCTGCCCCGGTGAGTGCCGGCCCCCTGGCCCTGCCCCGGTGAGTGCCGGCCCCCTGGCCCTGCCCCGGTGAGTGCCGGCCCCGCGGCCCTGCCCGGGTGAGTCCCGCCCCGCGGCCCTGCCCCGGTGAGTGCCGGCCCCGCGGCCCTGCCCCGGTGAGTGCCGGCCCCGCGGCCCTGCCCCGGTGAGTGCCGGCCCCGCGGCCCTGCCCGGGTGAGTGCCGGCCCCGCGGCCCTGCCCCGGTGAGTGCCGGCCCCGCGGCCCTGCCCGGGTGAGTGCCGGCCCCGCGGCCCTGCCCGGGTGAGTGCCGGCCCCGCGGCCATCTGGGGCCCTTCAGCAGCTGCTGCCCTTGTTGCCTGTTGTACCCCCTGGGAGTGAGCACCTCCCCGGTGCCCTGGGATCCCCCCCCCGAGTAGCTGCCTTTCCTGAGCCTGCTCCCCCTGCCGAGCCCTGGCGGGAGTGAGCCCTGTGCCCGGCCTGACCCTGCCCTGCCCCCGCAGCCGGCTGCCAGCTGAGCCCGTGGTCGGCGTGGAGCCCCTGCAGCGCCAGCTGCGGGGGGGGGCGTGTCGGAGCGGAGCCGGAGCCTGCTGTCCCCAGGGGAGGGCCGGGGGGAGCACTGCCCTGCCCCCCTGCTGCTGCACCGCGCCTGCCAGACCCACAACTGCACGCCAGGTACAGGCTGGGGGCAGGGGGGAGGGGCATCCAGCGCGGAGCGTGGGGCTGGGGGGAGAGCGGCGCCCCCTAGAGCCTGCAGCCTGCCCCCAGCATGTCAGCCTGCAGGGGCTGAGTGCATAGACCCCCTAGGGGGGCCTGGAGGAGAGTCCCTGTCAGCATAGAGACTGGCAGAGGGGAGCCCCCGTCTGTTCGTGGACGCGGCGCGTCTGGGACAGGGGAGCCCCAAGTCTGTATGTGGACATAGCATGTCTGGGACAGGGGAGCCCCACGTCTGTTCATGGACGCAGCGTGTCTGGCAGAGGGGAGCCCCCGTCTGTACGTGGACACAGCGCGTCTGGGGCAGGGGAGCCCCCGTCTGTTCATGGACGCAGCATGTCTGGCAGAGGGGAGCCCCCGTCTGTACGTGGACACAGCGCGTCTGGGGCAGGGGAGCCCCACGTCTGTACGCGGACACGGCGTGTCTGGCAGAGGGGAGCCCCCGTCTGTACGTGGGCACAGCGCGTCTGGCAGAGGGGAGCCCCCGTCTGTACCTGGGCGCGGTAGGGGAGACTCTCAGGCTGTGGACGCCCCTGCCTGTGGTCTATGGGTCCCCCTCGGGCTGGGGGGCTCGTGGCTCCCCAGTGTGACCTGCCCCCCCCCTTGCTGTGTGCAGAGTGCCCGGGCACCCAGGTGTACAGCGACTGCGCTAACGCCTGTCCCCGCGCCTGCTCCGACCTGCGCCCCGGGACCGAGTGCCTGCGGGAGGAGTGCCAGCCCGGCTGTGCCTGCCCTCCTGGCCAGGTGGGTCTCTGCCCCCAATGTCAACCTCACTGCTGCTTCCTGGGTCTGAGACGTCAGCCCTGCCTGCTCCGCGGGGCCCCGGGCTGGGCTCTGGCCTCTTCCTGCTGCTCCCCTCCCCTGGCCCCCTGGCCCGGGCACACCCTGCCTGGCACTGAGCCGGGGCAGGGCAGAGAGTCTCCTACCACTGGTGCCAGGGCTGGGCTGGCAGGGAGGAAGGAGCTGGTCCTGTCTGGCACCGAACAGACGGCGGCCATGAGTTGCCATTCGAGGGCACACACCGCCTGTGACAGCACCTGCCTCCCGGCCCCGGCCCCCCTGGCTGCGGGGCCTGGACAGAGTCTGCTGGGGATGGACAAGGGCCGGCTCCCTGGAACCCCGGGTTCCTCCTCCCCAGGTTGTGGGGCAGAGTCCCTGGCCTGGTCTCTGGGGGCACAGGGGGTTCCCTGGCCTGGTCTCTGAGGGGGGGGACAGGGGGTTCCCCGGGCCTGGTCTCTGGGGGGGGGGACAGGGGGTTTTCCGGCCCAGTCTCTGGGGGGGGGGACAGGGGGTTCCCCAGGCTGGGTGTTGGGTGGGGCAGGGGGTTTCCCGGCCCCGATCTCTGGGGGGACAGGGGGTTCCCAGGCCCGGTCTCTGGGGGGGGACAGGGGGTTCCCCAGCCCAGTCTCTGGGGGGGGGGGACAGGGGGTTCCCCAGCCTGGTTGTCTGGTGGGGCAGGGGGTTTCCCGGCCCCGATCTCTGGGGGGACAGGGGGTTCCCAGGCCCGGTCTCTGAGGGGGGGAACAGGGGGTTCCCGGGCCCTGTCTCTGGGGGGGCAGGGGGTTCCCCGGCCTGTCTCGGGGGGCAAGTGGCAGCTGCTTCGTTGCTGCAGGTGCTGCAGGGCGGGGGGTGCGTGTCCCCGGAGGAATGCCGCTGTTCGCTGGTCCCTGCGCCCGCTGTGCCCTGGGCCTCCAACCTGTCGCAGGAGGAGCGGGCGAGAGAGTACCCGGCCGGCAGCACCATCTACCACCAGTGCAACAGCTGGTCAGTGCCGAGCCGGGGCATGGGGGGCTGGAGAGCCCTGAGCTCTACCCGGGGCAGCCGCCTTCCCCTCCTGCTCTGCAGGCTGGTGTGGGCGGGGGCGGGGGGGGGCGCTGCAGGTAGTGCTGGGGGTCAGGCTGTCCCACGTGGACAGTGTCGGGGGAGCACTGCCTCCTGTAGACAATGCCAGGGGGGTTGCAGCGAGGGTGGGGGTCTGCCCCACACAGACGGTGCTGGGCCTGGTCCCGTGCGACCCAGGGCTCACGGGCGGCTCTGCTCCAGGGGTGTGGGGCAGGCACTGTACTCTGCCCTGGGATCGCAGCACCGAGCTGGGGGGCTGGCTGTGGGCACAGAATGGCCACTGTGGGACAGGGGGCTGGGGGGCCATGAGCCATGGCAGCTTGGCCCTGGCAAGACCAGAACTCCCCCTCACCAGGGAGGGGGCCGGCCGGTGGGACTGACCTTGTTCCAGGTGCATAGCGCTTAGCCCCCATGGCACGAAACCCCCAAGCAGGGAAGGAGCCGTGTGTACAGCTTAGAGTGGGGCTCGGAGCCAGGACTCCTGGGTTCTATCCCGGCTTTGGGAGGGGAGTAGGGTCTAGTGGGATAAAGCATGAGGTTGAGAGCCAGGACTCCTGGGTTCCATCCCCAGCTCTGCCACTGACCTGCTGGGTAGGGGCTGGGAGCCCCCTTCCTCTCCTCAGTTTCCTCCCCAGCTGTGTGGGGATGATGGCTGGGGCTGAGCCGAGTGCTGGGGGTGCAGGGCTCGGTGCCTGGGTGGGCAAGTCTGGCGCGGCAGCCAGGAGCCGGCTCCCATCTCACGCCCTCGCCCTGTTTGCAGTGTCTGTCGCAGAGGCGCCTTCAGCTGCTCCCAGCGGGACTGCAACGGTAAGAGACCCCCGGCCAAGCCCCACCCACCCCACTCCTGGCCTGCAGGCAGATCAGCAGGGAGCATGGTGTGCCGCCCGCTGCCCCCCAGGCCCTGCCCCCCGGCAGCGAGACGGCCCAGCTGAGTCTGGCAGGGGCTGGTCGCTGGGAGGCAGCGTTGGCAGTGCAGGGAGCTTGTTCCAGGGGGCAGGTGCTGT
Source organism: Chelonia mydas (assembly GCF_015237465.2). Taxonomy (NCBI): domain Eukaryota; kingdom Metazoa; phylum Chordata; order Testudines; family Cheloniidae; genus Chelonia; species Chelonia mydas. The sequence goes on from NC_057850.1 coordinate 260,725,332, forward strand.
GGGGCCGAAGGTCTCTGCTCCTCCAGCACCCATGGAGCCCACGCAGTGAGGGCAGCCCAGCCCCTCCGAGCACGGGGGAAGTGGCAGCTGTTAGTGCAACAGACAAGTACCCACATCTCAGCCCCCAAATGCCCTGGGGTTGGTGCTGGTCCCCCCACAGAATGCCGGGGCTCAGCTCTGATCCCCCCGTGGGCTCGGCCCTGACTCCCCCCCCCCCCCATTCTCCCCACAGTGGACTGCCTCTGGTCCGCGTGGTCAGCCTGGTCCGCGTGCTCAGTGACGTGTGGGCCGGGCGTGCGGATCTCCCAGAGACACCAGCTTCAGCAGCGCCTGTACGACGGGGCCGAGTGCCTGGGCCCCCCGACGCGCCGGACGCCCTGCTCCCTGCCCGACTGTGGTGAGCCCCCCAGCCTGGCCCGGCCTGGCCAGCTGGGACTGCTGGGGTGGGGGTGGGTGACTGGTTGAGCCGGGGCCCCTGGGAGCAGGGTCCCCGTGTGCTGCTGGGCCTTATGCTATGGGGGGTACAGGGGAGCCACCCCCCTGGGCCCCACAGTGGCTACTGACCAGGGCTTCCCCCCGCACTAGCTTCAGGGTGGCAGGGATGGGGGTGGCGGGCAAACGGGGCTGCAGGGGCCCATGGCTCTGCCCTTGGGCAGCAGGCAGGGAAGGGGGCATGCCCGACGAGGCGGGCCCATCGCTCTGTGCCAGGGAGGGCGGGTTAGAGGGCCTTTGGCCTGACATGTCTACGCTGCTGCTGCAGCCTGCCCCACAGGGGAGAGTTGGCACGGCCCTGGCCCCACGGCGCCCTGCGAGAGAACCTGCCAGCAGATCTACGAGGAGCCCCAGCACAACTGCAGCGTGGGGGCTGTGCCGGGCTGCGTCTGCGAGGCCGGGCGGTACCGGGACAGCAGCGGGCACTGTGTCACCGCCGCCCACTGCGAGTGTGAGCGCGGGGGCCAGCTGCGCCCGGTGAGTGTGCAGGGGCTGCCGCTCCACCCCCACCCCCACGGCACGGGATGGGCCAGGGAGACCTGCCCAGCCAGGGGACCTGCCGTGCTGCCAGGCCCAGGGCAGCTTCACCCAGGACGGAACGGATCCTGGGGTCTGCCCTTCACGGTCCCACTGGGTCAGGGCAGCCAGAGCCTGGGGTCTGCCCCACACGGTCCCATGGGTTGGGGCAGGCGGAGCCTGGGGACTGTCCTGCTGGGCTGGGGGAGCTGGAGCCCCATGCGGCCCCGCTGGGTGAGGGCAGCCAGAGCCTGGGGTCCATCCCCCACAGCCCTGCTGGTTCCAACGTTTCTTCTCTCTCCCCCCAGCCCGGAGCCGAGTGGCAGGAGGGCTGTGAGAGCTGCCGCTGCCTGAACGGGAGGGCCGTGTGCACGGCTGGCTGCCCCCCTCTCGTCTGCCTCGAGGTACGGCTCGGCTCGGCTCGGCTCGGCCCGTCGATCCCGCTGCTGCTGCGGAGCCACCTCGGGCTGGCCGCACGTCTGCTCCCGTCCCCCAGGCAGAGCCACGATGCCCCTTGGGGCGCACACGGGCAGCCTGCCCGCCCACAGCCTCACGCTCCCCCTTCCAACCAGACCAGCCTCTGCACCCCCTGCCTGGGACTGGCCACGGAGACAAGCCCTGGTCCTCCTCCCTCCCCCCGGCCTCTCCCAGCAGCCCCTGGGGCACAGCAGAAGGAGCTGGTGGGGGGCAGGTTGGGGGGCTCAGAGGGCCCAGTGCTGGGAGATCCCTCCCAAGCCAGACTCAGCTCAGTGAAGAGCGACTCTGAGCCCAGGCCAGATGGCCCCGGGCCGGTTCCTGCACTGGGGACACTGCAGGCTGGACCAGGGACAGAGCCGGAGCCACCCACGGCCATGGAGACGGGTGACAGGCTGTCGGCCGGGAGAGGCCTGGGCTCAGCCGTCCTGCACCAGCGAGCCACCAGCCCTGGCCCGGCGCCTGGCACCCTGGCTGCCCATCGCTCACACTCATTCTCTGTCCCCAGGGGGAAGTGAAGGTGCAGGAGCCTGGCAGCTGCTGCCCCGTGTGCCGGAGAGAATCATTCGGTATGGAGTCACCCAGGGCAGGGAGCCGCCGGGGCCCTCTTGGCACTGGGAGTATCTGGGGTGGCCCTGGGGGCGGGGGGGTGCTGCAGGGGGAGCACTAGGGGGCACTCTCCTCTCTGTTGGTGCTGACCCCGGTGCCCTCGCATGGCCCTCGGGGTGCTGTGTGCTAGGTGTGCCATTTTTCGGAGGAGGCATTAAATTGTAGCCCTGACGCTCACCCTGATTCTTCAGGCCCACAGGTGCCATCCCGTTAGCCCTGGCATCCTGGCCCAGTCGGCCCCCACGTCCCCTCAGGACTGTGCTGGGGCTACTGCCCTGAGCTGGTGGTTGTTGCGCTGAGCTGTTAGCCAGCTGCCGGGGGCCACCCCAGAGGAGGCTGCATGCTGGTGCTGGGAGGGATCCTTTGGCGTGGGAGGGCTCGCAAGACGGGAGCTGTTGTGACTCCCCTCGCTCCTTTGCAGAGGAGCCGTCGTCCGCGTGCCAACGCTACACCGAGGTGCGGAACATCACCAAGGGGCGCTGCGCCCTGCACGGCGTGGAGGTGAGCTACTGCAGCGGGCGCTGCGCCTCCCGCACCAACGTCATCTCCGAGGTGAGTGAGAGCCAGAGGGTACGGCCTGGCGCCTGGCCGGGATTGTGGGCATAGTGCTGCCCCCGGGCCCGAGCACTTCGCCAGTGTCCCAGGCCTGGCCGAGCTGGGCCCGCCACCTGGCAAGCTGAGCCACAGGTTCCTGACTCTGGAGACCGCACAGGGCTGTGTGATCTGGCCTCACTGCAGATCTGGCCTCTCCCACGCAGGGCGGTGGAGGTGGGCCGGGAGCTCCTTTCAGACGGAGCGGTGAGGCTGTCATTTGCTATAATGAGCCAGTGGCCTCTGAATCGCTTTGCCCCAAGCCCTGTGCACCGGCACCTCTGTCCATTGCAAAAAGGGACTGGAACCGGGGATCGGCCAAGACGAGGCAGCCACAAGGGCCCTTTTCCACGCTGAAAATGGCAGATCATGCTCTGCTGGCCCCTGGGCTGGTTTCCCTTTCTCAGCCTGCCTGGGCAATGGTTTAGTGCTGGCGAACCCCAGAGCCCCGCAAACTCCACGGCTGTGTGTGGCCGGCAGTCGCCTGTTCTGACAACCTTCCGTTCCTTCCCGGCGCTTTGCGTGCCTCTGTCCGGAAGCGCTCCAGTTCTGGGGCTGGGACACACCGTCAGCCGGGGCTCCCTTCGCTCCAGTGCTCACGAGATCCACCGCGTCAGATTGCAACCCGTGAGCCCGTTTGTCACTCCGCTGAAACCAAACATCCACTGCCGTGCCCACCCCACAGGAGCTTTCACAGCGGAAATTCCCTGGAGCCCTGGGGCCTCCAAGCAGGGCTCCCCTATGCCCCTTTTCCTAGCTGTAAACCAGCACGGCATGGCGCGGTTAGCGTGGAGACAGGACAGTGTGGTCCCTGCCGACCAACTGCCTGCAGGTCGTTTGTTTCGCCTGGACTGCGTCTCGCCAGGCGTCCTGGCAGGCGGAAGTGGCACAGACGGCTCCTGCTGTTAGCCAGAATGAAAGCCACCCGGATATCAGCTCGCCCGCCCTCGCGGCTAGCCAGGCTGCTCACAGGCCAGCGCCCCAACTTCCAAACCGCTCCCCAGTCACTGTCCCAGCGCCAGCCTGGTGGGGCAGGTTTGGATCGCACTTTCCCCAGCATTACTGGCGTGTCTGGTCTAATAGCTGTTACTGTTCCCATGCGTTTCACAGCACCTCCCATCACTGTGTGTCTGCCCCACTCTGAGCAAACTGGGGGCTGATTCTCGTACCGCCAAGCTTTGCCCCTTCAGCCTGGCCACCCCTAGATTCCCGAATGAGCTAAACCCACCAGGCTAAATCCAGCTGAGCATTGATAAATAGATCCATCGCCAGTATCCTGGAAGGCCTGCTTGGTCTCTGGGTGTGCCGAGAACACGCCTTCCCTGATTCTCTCCAGCTCAGGTGAGGTCTCCTGTCACCCTCATCTTCTAGGCCTGAGCTGGGCCCTGGCTGGCTCTGAGCTACATGGCCAGGGCCTGTCCCAGGTCTGGTACTAGTCTCTGCTCAGGCGGTCGGTTCTTCAGCACCATCACAGCTGGGCCACCCAAGCTGGCTGCTCATAACCCCCCGTCTGTTCATCTCTGCAGCCGTTCACTTGGGCCAAGACCCTGCCCCGAGCCCAGGGAGCCTCCCACGGCTAGTGTGTCATTGAGCTGGGATGAGCCGAGTTCTCTCTCCCCCTCCCCGCGGGTTACCAGGGGCTCAGGAAAGGCTTACCCAGGTTCTCTGGCTGGCCCAGTTCCACGCCCAGGCAGCTGGGTCCACCGTGGCCTTGCGATTCCTGGAATCCCCTCTCAGCTCCTGACGTCCCGGCTGCGCCTCGTCTCTGTTGGCGAGTTCCCGTGGCCGAAGCTTTCCTGGCCTCCCCTGTTGCCGGGGAAACCTCTGGGCTCTGGCAGCGGGGTGCTGGGCACTCACTGGGAATTAGCAGGTGGGCTCCCCACTGCGTCCCGGCCCTGTGTAGCTGTCGCCCTACCAGAGACTTTATCTCCGACCACAGTTCTGCTCCGTGGGAAAGCTCCAGCTGCGGGTTTCCTTCCCCCTGGAAAGGCTCCAGTTCTCCCTTTAGAGTCTGTATGTGCTGGGAGCGCCCTGGGTCAACAGGAAAACCAGCTCACGCTGTCTCCTCTGTCCCACAGCTCACCCCAGGGTGTGCCCTCCGGCCCCAGCGGGGAGCCAGTGCTCAGGGCCATACCGGGTTGTGTGCATTAGGAGAAATGCGTGGTACGAATGAGGTCTAGTCACTGGTGCAGCTGGTTTATTTACAGTGGATGTACAAAAGCCTGTTTCCTTGAATACAGTAGAAACAAGCAACAGGCAGGTTCCTGGCCGCAAAGTCCCCAAACCCACCCCTCTAGCGAGCTCTGTGCCCAAAGAGCTCTGTCCCTCTGCTCCCTCTGCGGGCCGCATGAACCACTGCTCCTCCCGCTGTCTGCTGTCTGCCTCTCTCCCTCACACCCAGAGCTCGTCAGACGTTCCCCTGCCCTTGTGTTTGCAGGCAGGGAACTCTTCAGCCCGCGTGGTTTAACTTCTCATCAGGCTTTGCCATAAGGTCTGTTGCCCTGCATGGTGGCTTCTGGTGTTTCCGCCTAGCACACATAAAAGGGGTTTAATTGCTCCTTCCACTAAGCCAGGAAGAAGCAGGGTTAGCCCGCCCATTGGCTTTAACCTGGCAGATCATAGACCTGCTGGTAGCCAGCATAACAGGAGCTAGCACGCAGCTGGGTCTCCATGACCCCCGTTCTGGGCTCTCTTCGCCTACCAGCAGCCCCGCCATTAGCCCAGTCCGGGACCCTTTCCCTGTCTGCCCCCCGCTGGCCCAGGCCTGCCGGGGCCGCCGAGCTCCCCTTGATCCCCTGCTGTGGCCTGTGCCCTGCCGCCCAGCTGTGCTTTTCTCCCGCAGGAGCCGTACCTGCAGACGCTGTGTGACTGCTGCAGCTACCACCTGGACCCAGTGAGCCCCGTGCGCATCCTCAGCCTGCCGTGCGAGGACGGGGAGGTGGAGCCGGTGGTGCTGCCCATCATCCACAGCTGTGAATGCAGCCCCTGCCAGGGTGAGTGGAGCGAGCGTACGCAGGCCCCGCTCAGGACGTGCTGCTCTGGGGGCCCTGCGCCTGGCCCGGCTGGGCGTGGGGCTCTCGCTCTGCACTCTCAGCTGAACTGGGCAGGGGGCTGCACCTGGGAGTGGTGATCAGCTGACCTGGCCCTGGGACGTGGGCTGGAGCGGGCGCCAGGGGCCGGGCCTTGGAGCACATGGGGGGCCGGGGAGACTCCAAGAGCACAAATGGCGGTGTCAGCATAGCTTGGGACTAGGGCAGGGACTGGGCTCAGGGGCCAGCTGGGCATGGGGCAAGTGTCTGGGCTAGCGGCATGGCTGGTCTGGTAGCATAGGGGCAGCAGGGCTCCCGTTCCTAGGTCTCACACTGCCTCCTGGGCCAGTGGTCCCAGAACCCACTGCCAGGGGAATGACCCTGTGTGTCCCAGCCTCACCCCACTGCACGGCACGGCCATGGGTATCACACGCACAGCAGTGCCCCTGGGTCCCAGCCTCACCCCACTGCACGGCACGGCCATGGGTATCGCACGCACAGCAGTGTCCCTGGGTCCCAGCCTCACCCCACTGCACGGCACGGCCATGGGTATCGCACGCACAGCAGTGCCCCTGGGTCCCAGCGTCACCCCACTGCACGGCACGGCCTGGGTATCGCACGCACAGCCTCACTCTCCGTGCCTGGTGCAGGAGCCTATGACTACAGCACGTGCGTGGCATTACCAGCCTTCGCCCTGCCCTGGGCAGGGACTCGCGTTCTCTGAACAGCCCCTTCCCTAATCTGGGTTTTCTCTTCTTTTTGCCAGGTGGGGACTTTTCCGAGCGCTGATGGCCCGTGGCCGGGCGGGACGGTGTCTGACGGGGGCCCCCGCACTGTGCCGGCGGCCGAGGACGGCGAGATGGCAGCGTGTGTCCCAGCTGCAGGCTCCCCAGACCCCCCACTGCCCGCCGGGCTTGTCCTGCTGTAGCTCAGTAATAAAGTGAACAGAGCTGGTTCCAAAGGCGACTCCTCCAGCTGTTGCAGTGGGGGGGTCACTGCTCCCCCCGCCCAAAGGGGGCTGCTGGGGATGGTCCGGAGCACCAAGGCTCACCCGTAGCATGGCCCACGACATGGCCCCACACTCACGTGGTCTGAGCTTGGCCTGGTTTTGTTCTCGTTTCACCAGCGGTGGGGCTGATGCTCCCCCAGCTCCATGGGGTGGCTAATAGGGTCACAGGCGCCGACTCCATGGGTGCTTCAGGGCTGGAGTACCCACGGGGAAAAATTGGTGGGTGCTGAGCACCCACCAGCAGCCAAGCTCCCCTCCCACCTCACCTGACCTCCGCCTCCTCCCCTGAGCGCGCCGTGTCCCCGCTTCTCCTCCCAGCGCTTGCTGCTGCAAAACAGCTGTTTCGTGGTGTAACAAGCTCTGGGAGGGAGCAGGGAGGAGCTGGAATATGGTGCGCTCAGGGGAGGAGGCGGGTCAGGGCAGGGATTTGGGGAAGGAGTCTAATAGGGGTAGGGAGGGGGTGGAGTTGCGGCAGGGCCTTTGGGGAAGGGGTTGGAATGGGGGCGGGGAAGGGGCGGAACAGGGGTGGAGTCAGGGGGGCCGAGCACCCGTCGGCGCCAGCAGAATTCGGCGCCTATGAATGGGCTTAGAGGAACTTTCCTCCCTGGCGCTGCAGCCCTGCTGCGGGGGCTGGCTCGGCCCGTGGGGAGAACCGGGCCCCTGCTGGGGAGATGTGCACAAGAACAGGGCCGTAACCCCAGGCCACAGGGGCTGGCCGGGATGCACTGCCAGACCCAGTATTACCGATGTGCCCACAGGACGGACTCCGCGAGGCTGATTTCCCTGTCACGGAGCCACCGCGGCTGGTCTGGGCCCAGCCTGGAACCAGTCCCTTGGGCGTGGGCCGCGCCCTGGGACCTCAGCGGCCTCCATGACGCCAAGTCTGGGCCTTAGTAATCCCCGTCTCTGTCTCTCTCCGCGGCCCCCCACGATCCCTCTCTCTCTCTCTCTCTGTGACCCCATCGATTCCTGTCTCTCACCACAGCCCCCAGCGATCCCCGTCTCTCTCCGCAGCCCCCCGCGATCCCTGTCTCTCTCTCTCCGTGGCTCCCCGCGATCCCCGTCTCTCCATGAGGCCCTGCAGCGCGTCCCGCCCAGCCCGAGTCCTGCGGGAGGCCCTGTTGGGCCCTGCCGGGCACAGCGCTCCTGGGTTGGGTTTGTTCGGCGCCTGGCCCTGGCCTCAGGACATTGTTCCTGCTGCACTGGGATGGGAGGGCTCAGACCTGGGCCGTCCTGGCTCAGCCATGCAGCCCCGCTGGTCAGGAACGTCGGCTCTGGCTCCGTCAGGCCCAGCAGAGAGCTACCGAGTCTCCAAACGCCACCGCTCCTGGCATGCCAGGCTGGGCTCGCATGTTCCACCGGCTGCAGCAGCCTGTGGTGCCGTGGCACTGGGCCAGCCGTGGGGGCCCCGTTATTTTTTCTGGCTCCTCCATTGCTATGGGTTGGTTTCAGCCCCTCCTTCAATGCCCCATCCACGCCACTGCCACGAGGTACCACACACAGCTCGTGTCTCCCGCGCTGCCCAGGAGCAGCGTGGCACCCTGCTGCACCCGGTGGGCAGCCGTGTGAAGCACAGAGGGAAACTGAGGCAGGCGTCAGCATCATGAAGCTATTGCAGAAAATTCCCCCTTCGTCACAGCCCCTCCCCACGGCAGTGACTGGGGCGGCTGGGTATTCCCACTGCACGTGGGTTCCTGGAGAGTGGGGCTGGGGCTGGGTGCAGCCTCCCAGGCCAATAGCCCAGCTTGACCGGTCCGTGCGCTGCGGCGCCGGCCTCCCAACAGGCCTGCTGGAGCTGGCCCGGCCTGGTCCCCGCGGCTCCAGGGCTGGCTGCGCTCCCCCCCAGCACAGGCCCAGCGCTGCCCCACACGGCCCCCTGGGCTCGGCCTCTCCGGGCGGGTCCCACACCGTGCCCCGGGGCCTCCCGGAGCACAGAGCGGGGCCGCCCCTGGCCGCCTGCAGTGACACGAGCCGGGTGGGGGTCCCTGGGGTCTCGCACCATCCTCGGGGGGAGGTCACTGGGGGGGTCCCTGGGGTCTCGCATCATCCTCGGGGGGCGTCACTGGGGTCTCGCACCATCCTCGGGAGGGGTCACTGGGGGGGGGTCCCTGGGGTCTCGCACCATCCTCGGGGGGGTCAGTGGGGGGGTCCCTGGGGTCTCGCACCATCCTCGGGGGGGTCAGTGGGGGGGTCCCTGGGGTCTCGCACCATCCTCGGGGTGGGTCCCTGGGGTCTCGCACCATCCTCGGGGGGGGTCACTGGGGGGGTCACTGGGGTCTCGCACCATCCTCGGGGGGGTCACTGGGGGGGTCACTGGTGTCTCGCACCATCCTCGGGGTGGGGGTCACTGGGGGGGTCACTGGTGTCTCGCACCATCCTCCGGGGGGGGGGAAGCGAAACGCGGCGTCTCCCCCGCCCCCCCGGCAGAGGCGGGGCCCCGATCCCGGCTGTGCCCGGGTCTCTCCGGGAGCCTGGACCCGGGGCCGGGCCGGTACGGCTCTAGGGCCGCCGGGCTCCGGCGCGTTACTGAGGCCGGGGGCAGCTCGGCCCCCCCGCCGCGGGGAGCGGGCCCGGCCGGACCGGGCGGCCCTTGGGCCAGGGCGCCTGGTGGGGGAGGGGCCGGCCGCGGGGCTCGGCGCGGGGAGCCGGGGCGGGCCAGGGGAGAGCGCCCGCCCCGGGCAGGCAGGGGGAGGGGCCCGAGAGGGGGCGGAGCCGCGTGAGCACGTATGCAGATCTGTGTGCGAGCAGAGCACTGTGGGAGCGGGAGCTGGCTGCCGAGCCGGGTCCGAATTTGGCAGCCGGGGCTCGGCGGGGAGAAGGGTGGGGGCCCGGAGACACCCCGGGGCAGGTCGCGGCAGTGGGGGCCGGCGTGGGCGGGTCCGGCGGGCGTGTCGCGGCGGGCCCCACCGTGGGTTGAGAGTGCGGGGCGAGCGAGGGCGGGCGGCGGCTGGGGCTGCGCAACTCATACTTACCTGGCAGGGGAGACACCATGATCACGAAGGTGGTTTTCCCAGGGCGAGGCTCATCCATTGCACTGCGGGTGTGCTGACCCCTGCGATTTCCCCAAATGCGGGAAACTCGACTGCATAATTTGTGGTAGTGGGGGACTGCGTTCGCGCTCTCCCCTGGCCTGCGGTGAAAGACAGAAAAACAACTGTAGCTCGGGTCTGTAACTTCCTTGTGCGCTGCCTTGACTTGGTCCGCGGGGGGAACTGTTCATTTTGCGATTAACTTTTGGCATTTTTGCGCTTTCTGTACGTTGGTTTATATCTTCTGGGTTAGTCGGAGGTCTGGTTGCTTTCTTATTCTTCCCTGGGCTGTTAGAGCTGACCTGCTCTCTAGTCTCTGTTTGAGGGTTTTGAGCGACTGTTTTCTTTTGCCCTGAGGGGTGCAGCCTGGCCTGCTCTGCCTCTTTCCTCGCTTGCAGCTTGTTGCCCATTCCTCCTTCTTGGGCTCTTCTTCCTGTGACGGGAGAACGGCCTGTCAAACACACGTGTCTCCCCTGGTTCCTTCGCACCAGCCTCTGTGGGATCGTTGGTGTATCGCGCCCACCTCTGGGAGGGCACTCGTGTATCGCACCATGCTTCGGGGGGGCGGTGTTGACCTGGGAATGTGGCAGGGGAGTTTCACTTGGAGACCTGAGAGCCTGTCAACTGAGCCGGGAGGGGGAGGTGACACCTCTGCCCGGGAATGTGAACAGAGGGTGCAGGAGGGAGCCTGCTGGGGGGGGTTAGTTTCAGTTTGGGGCTGGGTGGAGGAACACAGGGAACCCCAGGGCTGGGGTCTAAGCTCCCTGCTCCCCCAGAAGGACTTGACTGAGGGGTCCTGGGTGTACCCACAAGCTCTGTTTTGGACTGTGTTCCTGTTGTCCAATAAACCTTCTGTTTTACTGGCTGGCTGAGAGTCTCAGTGAATCCCAGGAAGAGGGGTGCAGAGCCTGGACTCCCCCACACCCTATGACAACTGGTGGTAGCGGTGGGATGTACTGCACCCCATGAACGGCGCTTCGTGCAGTACGTGACTGGGGAGCAGTAAAACGAAGGGGGAGTGACGGGGACCAGGCGTGCTGAAGATTCAGAGAGAGACGGTTTCAGGGGGCGGTTAACCCCTGGGAGTGTGTGACCAGAGAGAAGGACTTTTGCAGTAACAGGGTCCCCCAGGGGATTGCAGCGAGCGGTCCCAGGGGCGGAGGAGTCTGCAGCTCGACCCTGGCAAAGAGGTGGTGACCTCAAGAAGGACTGGCACTCTAGGGGCTTTTCCTGGAAACCGTGGAAAGCTGCCTGGCCTGCGAGTGGCCAGCAGGGAGATGTACGCAAAACGCCTTAAGAGCGACCTGGTGGAGCTGTGCAGGCAGAGGGGGCTGCGCATTGGGAGGTCCACCAAGGAACAGCTGATTGCCCAGCTGGAGGAGAGGGATCGCTTGGATGACCCGATCCCTGTCCCGGAGGGAAACCGCCCGGGGGACGCAGTGTGGGCCCTGGGGCCTGACCGGGCTGGGACGGGTCAGACTGGGGGAAGCCCAGTGAATACCGAGGGCACCCTGACCCTGGCAGCCAGCAGGGGATACTCCCGGCGGAGCTCCCCATCCCTGGAGCGGATGCGGCTGGAATGGGAGAGGGAGATGAAAATGAGGGAGCTGGAGGATCATGAAAAGCAATGTAAGCATGAGGAGAAACAATGTCAACATGAGCAGGAGGAGAAGGAGAGGGAGCGTCAGGAGAAGGAGAAACAAAGACAGCATGAACTGGAGCTGGCCAGGCTGAGGAGCAGTGGGGCCCCGGCTGCGGTGAGTGAGGGGGGACCCAAGACTGCAAGAAGCTTTGATAAGTGCTTCCTGGCCCAGCGGAAGGAGGGGGAGGACATAGATAGCTTCCTCACGGCCTTTGAGAATGCCTGCGAGCTGCACAGGGTTGACCCTGCAGACAGGCTCCAGTTCCTCACCCCCTTACTGGACCCCAAAGCCGTGGAGGTGTACAGCCGGATGACAGGGCCGGAGGCAGGGGACTATGAACTGTTCAAACAGGCCCTGCTCCGTGAGTTTGGGCTGACCCCCGAGATGTACCGGAGAAGGTTCCGGAGTCAGCGTAAAATGCCTGAGGTCACCTACCTACAACTGGTCAACCGGATGCAGGGATATGCCCGCAAGTGGACTGCGGGGGCCCAAGCTAAAGAGGACCTGCTTGACCTAATCGTACTGGAGCAGCTGTATGAACAGTGCCCGTCCGACCTGAGGCTGTGGCTGGTGGACAAAAAGCTAGAGAACCCCCAGCACGCAGGGAAGCTGGCCGACGAGTTTGTGAACAGTCGGTCAGGGGGTAGCAGGGAGGAATCCCAAAAGAACAGCCCCCCCCCCCACGATGCAGAGAGAGAGTCACCCTGGGACCTCCCAGCGGGGAAATAGGGAGAACCCCCTCCCAAGGGGAACGCCTGGCATCGGGCCCCTCCGACCCACGCGAGGGGACCAGCGTGACCTGAGCTGCTATCACTGTGGCCAGAGAGGCCACGTACAGACCCAGTGCCCCGGGCTCAGGTACAGACTGAGCAGACCCAACCTACCCAGGGTTAACTGGGTAGGGACCCAGCTGGACGAGGGGCAGACGACCCAAGCAAGGGGGGCTGCTAGCTTACCACCTGCTCCGGAGGGAAGAGTACCCCCGGCCATCTCCGCCAGAGGGCTGGAGGCTCGGGACTCAGGGTTCTCGGTTTACAGGGTGGGCACGGGGTTGTCCCTCCGGAGAGAGTGCCTTGTTTCCCTGGAGGTGGATGGGAGGAAGGTCAATGGATACTGGGATATGGGCGCGGAGGTGACGCTGGCCTGGCCCGAGGTGGTGGCCCCAGATCGGGTGGTGCCCAACACCTACCTGACCCTGACGGGGGTGGGTGGAACCCCATTCAAGGTGCCCGTGGCAAGGGTACACCTGAAAGGGGGGGCCAAGGAGGGCCCCAAGGACGTGGGAGTGCACCACCATTTGCCCACTGAGGTTTTGATGGGGGGAGACCTAGAGGACTGGCCAAGCAACCCCCAGACCACCCTGGTTGGGACCCATAGCCAGAGCCGGCGAGGGGCACAGCACCCTGACCTTAGAGAGGGTACCACACCGGAGGCGCAGGACCCTACCCTGTTGGGGAGGGAGCGCTGAGGGGCACGGCTCAGAGAGGCTGTGGCCTCAGACCTGGCCAGTGAGGGGGAACCGGTCCCCATCCCTTCCCCAGCCACTGCGTTCCAGGCCGAGTTGCAGAAAGATCCCTCTTTGCGGAAGCTCAGGGACCTGGCCGACCTCAGTGTGGGACGGACCATGAGGAGAGGCTTCCAGGAGAGGTTCCTGTGGGAGAAGGGGTTCCTGTACCGAGAATGGGCTCCCCCAGGGGAAGTGGAGTCCTGTGGGATCAGGAGGCAGCTGGTGGTCCCCCAGAAGTATCGCCGCAAGCTCCTGTACCTGGCCCATGACATCCCCCTCGCAGGGCACCAGGGAATCCGGCGCACCCGGCAGAGGTTGCTACAGAACTTTTACTGGCCTGGGGTCTTTACCACCGTCCGGCAGTATTGCCGATCCTGTGACCCCTGTCAGAGGGCGGGGAAGGCCAGTCAGCCTCACCTCAGTCCCCGGAAAAATCATGGAGCAGGTCCTCAAGGAATCAATCCTGAAGCACTTACACGAGAGGAAAGTGATCAGGAACAGTCAGCATGGATTCACCAAGGGTAGGTCATGCCTGACTAATCTAATCGCCTTCTATGATGAGATTACTGGTTCTGTGGATGAACGGAAAGCAGTGGATGTATTGTTTCTTGACTTTAGCAAAGCTTTTGACACGGTCTCCCACAGTATTCTTGTCAGCAAGTTAAAGAAGTATGGGCTGGATGAATGCACTATAAGGTGGGTAGAAAGTTGGCTAGATTGTCGGGCTCAACGGGTAGTGATCAATGGCTCCATGTCTAGTTGGCAGCCGGTGTCAAGTGGAGTGCCCCAGGGGTCGGTCCTGGGGCCGGTTTTGTTCAATATCTTCATAAATGATCTGGAGGATGGTGTGGATTGCACTCTCAGCAAATTTGCGGATGATACTAAACTGGGAGGAGTGGTAGATACGCTGGAGAGCAGGGATAGGATACAGAGGGACCTAGACAAATTGGAGGATTGGGCCAAAAGAAACCTGATGAGGTTCAATAAGGATAAGTGCAGGGTCCTGCACTTAGGACGGAAGAACCCAATGCACCGCTACAGACTAGGGACCGAATGGCTAGGCAGCAGTTCTGCGGAAAAGGACCTAGAGTTTACAGTGGACGAGAAGCTGGATATGAGTCAGCAGTGTGCCCTTGTTGCCAAGAAGGCCAAGGCATTTTGGGATGTATAAGTAGGGGCATAGCGAGCAGATCGAGGGACGTGATTGTTCCCCTCTATTCGACATTGGTGAGGCCTCATCTGGAGTACTGTGTCCAGTTTTGGGCCCCACACTACAAGAAGGATGTGGATAAATTGGAGAGAGTCCAGCGAAGGGCAACAAAAATGATTAGGGGTCTGGAACACATGAGTTATGAGGAGAGGCTGAGGGAACTGGGATTGTTTAGTCTGCAGAAGAGAAGAATGAGGGGGGATTTGATAGCTGCTTTCAACTACCTGAGAGGTGGTTCCAGAGAGGATGGTTCTAGACTATTCTCAGTGGTAGAAGAGGACAGGACAAGGAGTAATGGTCTCAAGTGGCAGTGGGGGAGGTTTAGGTTGGATATTAGGAAAAACTTTTTCACTAGGAGGGTGGTGAAACACTGGAATGCGTTACCTAGGGAGGTGGTAGAATCTCCTTCCTTGGAAGTTTTTAAGGTCAGGCTTGACAAAGCCCTGGCTGGGATGATTTGATTGGGGATTGGTCCTGCTTTGAGCAGGGGGTTGGACTAGATGACCTTCTGAGGTCCCTTCCAACCCTGATACTCTATGATTCTATGATTCTATGAAAGTGCCTTTGAAACCTTTGCCCATCATAGAGGAACCTTTCCAGAAGGTGGCCATGGACATAGTGGGATCTCTGAGCAAGACGACCCGGTCGGGGAAGAAATACATTCTGGTGGTGGTAGATTTTGCCACCCGCTACCCCGAGGCAGTTCCCTTAGCTTCCACTGAAGCAGACACCGTGGCGGATGCGCTCCTGACCATTTTCAGCCAAGTGGGGTTCCCCAAGGAAGTCTTGACAGACCAAGGATCTAACTTCATGTCAGCCCTGCTCCGGTGCTTATTGGAGAAATGTGGGGTTCGGCACAACTGGGCCTCAGCTTATCACCCCCAGTCCAATGGGCTGGTGGAGAGGTTCAATGGGACGCTAAAGATGATGCTGAAAACTTTTATGAACCAGCACCCACAGGACTGGGACAAGTACTTACCTCACCTGCTGTTCGCATTCAGGGAGGTACCCCAGGAGTCTACCAGATTTTCGCCTTCGAACTGTTATATGGAAGGAGGGTGAGGGGCCCCCTGGACCTGATGAGAGACGAATTGGAGGGGAAGGCCACTCCCGATGGAGAGTCAGTGGTGGAGTATGTCCTGATCTTCTGAGAGAGACTGGCTGAACTCATGGGCCTGGCCAGGGAGAATCTGGCCAGAGCCCAGAAGAAGCAGAAGATCTGGTATGACCGCACGGCGCGGGCCCGCGCCTACGCCCCCGGGGATCCGGTGATGGTTCTCATCCCTGTGAGAAACTACAGGCCTCCTGGGAGGGCCCTTTCAAGGTTGTCAAGCAGCTCAATGAGGTAAACTATGTGGTGGAGCTGTCGAACCGGGCGCACCACCGCCGGGTGTACCATGTGAATATGATGAAGCCATATTATGCCAGGGGGAATGTGGTGTTGGCCGTGTGTGGACAGTGGGAGGAGCAGGGAGATGACCCTTTAGTAGATCTGTTCCCTGGGACCAGAGCTGGTTCCCCCCTGGAAACAATTCCCCTCTCGGATCGGCTAACCCCTGCCCAGCAAGCTGAGGTCAGGGGGGTGCTGCATCCGTACCGACAGCTGCTTTCCAACCAGCCTGGACGCAGTAATCTGACTGTCCACCGGGTGCAGACAGGGTCGCACCCGCCGATAAGATGCTCCCCCTTCCGAGTCACAGGGAAAACTGCTCAGGACCTGGAAAGAGAGGTCCGGGACATGCTGGCTTTGGGGGTGATCCAGCCATCGGCCAGCCCTTGGGCCTCGCCGGTGGTGCTGGTCCCCAAAAAGGACGGGTCGGTCCGGTTCTGTGTGGACTATCGGAAGCTCAATGCCATCACTGTATCTGATGCCTACCCCATGCCCAGGCCTGACGAGCTCCTAAACAAGCTGGGAGGAGCTCGGTACCTTACCACCATGGATCTTACAAAGGGCTACTGGCAAGTGCCGCTGGATGCAGATGTCCGGCTGAAATCGGCCTTTATCATCCCTCTGGGGCTCTACGAGTTCCTGACCCTGCCTTTTGGCCTCAAGGGAGCGCCGGCCACCTTCCAGCGCCTGGTGGACCAGCTACTGAGGGGGATGGAGAGTTTTGCCGTGGCGTATATTGATGACATCTGTGTCTTTAGCCAGACCTGGGAGGACCACGTGTCCCAGGTTAGACAAGTGCTGGACCGACTCCAGGGGGCTGGGCTGACTGTAAAAGCAGAGTAGTGCAAGGTGGAGATGGCGGAAGTATCTTACCTGGGCCATCGGGTGGGGAGCAGCCGCCTAAAGCCAGAACCGGCCAAGGTGGAGGTGATCAGAGACTGGCCCGCTCCCCACACCAAAAAGCAGGTCCAAGCCTTTATTGGGTTGGCAGGATACTACCAAAGGTTTGTGCCCCACTTTAGAGCCATAGCCACCCCCATCACCGAGCTATGCAAGAAGGGGAAGCCAGACAAGGTGGTCTGGACTGAGCAGTGCCAGGAGGCTCTCCGGGAGCTGAAGGAGGCTGTGGTCAGTGGCCCAGTTCTGGCAAACCCAGACTTTGACAAGCCCTTTGTGGTGTTCATCGATGCCTCAGACACGGGTCTGGGGGCGGTGTTAAGGCAGGAGGATGGAAAGGGGGAGAGACACCCCATTGTGTACCTGAGCAAGAAGTTGCTACCCCGGGAGCAACACTACGCGGCCATCGAGAAGGAGTGCCTGGCCATGGTGTGGGCCCTCAAGAAGCTAGAGCCCTATCTCTTCGGGCGACACTTCACCGTGTACACCGACCACTCTCCCCTGACCTGGCTGCACCAGATGAAAGGAGCCAACGCCAAGCTCCTGAGGTGGAGCCTGCTCCTGCAGGATTACGACATGGACGTGGTTCACGTGAAGGGAAGTGCCAACCTGATAGCGGATGCGCTGTCCCGGAGAGGGGGCCCTGAACTTCCCCAGGTCACTGGTCACAGTGACCCCGCTCAGTTCAGTCTCGAAGGGGGGAGAGATGTGACGATGTGACGCAGCAGGGAGGGGGGAGTGTTGACCTGGGAATGTGCCCTGGGGACGGGAGACCTGAGAGCCTGTCACCTGAGCCAGGAGGGGGAGGGGGAGGTAACACCTCTGCCCAGGAATGTGAACAGAGGGTGCAGGAGGGAACCTGCTCAGTGGGTTTAGTTTCAGGTTGGGGCTGGGTGGAGGAACACAGGGAACCCCAGGGCTGGGGTCTAAGCTCCCTGCTCCCCCAGAAGGACTTGACTGAGGGGTCCTGGGTGTCCCCACAAGCTCTGTTTTGGACTCTGTTCCTGTTGTCCAATAAATCTTCTGTTTTACTGGCTGGCTGAGAGTCTCAGTGAATCCCAGGAAGAGGGGTGCAGGGCCTGGACTCCCCCACACCCCATGACAGGGGGTCACTCGTGTATCGCACCATCCTCTTCGGGGGGTCACTGGTGGATCGCACCCACCTCAGGGGGGTGGGGGTCACTGGTGTTGTTATACCAATAAAATAAAAACCAGCAGGATCTTATTAAAGGGGAAAAGGCAAAATGCCACATGTATTGTGAATACAGAAAGAATCCTAGTAAGCAGTTAGTTATAGCTATAACACTCCCTCCAATCTCATATTTATTCTCACACACACACACACACACACACACACAGACACAGACAGGTTCTGCAAGGTTGTTATCATAGTTACCAGCCTTAGCATCCATCCCATACATCCTCTATCTCTATTTTAATCACAATTGTTAACACAACAAAAGGGCGGGGAGTCTCTGGGTGCTGTTTCTGGTGTGACAGAGTATTGCTCTGAGTCTCTCTCTGGGTGAGTAGTTGTTGCTTTTACAAAGAATTGCTTTGAGAGCAGACTCTGCCTTAGAACAAGTTTCACACAGAGAGGGAGAGAAAGAGAACCAAAAACCAAGAGACCTCTTCATTAGTAATACCCTGGAATTTAAACTATGGGGAATCAAACTCATTTGTGATTTTAATACAGAACTTCTTTAATATGATCCAACAGTGTATCGCACCCACCTCGGGAGGGGGTCAGTGTGGGGGGGTCCCTGGGGTCTCGCACCCACCTCTGCAGGGGGAAAGCGAAACGCGGCGTCTCCCCCACGGCTCCCCCACTCCCGCCCCCCGGCAGAGGCGGGGCCCCGATCCCGGCTGTGCCCGGGTCTCTCCGGGAGCCTGGACCCGGGGCCGGGCCGGTACGGCTCTAGGGCCGCCGGGCTCTGGCGCGTTACTGAGGCCGGGGGCGGCTCGGCCCCCCCGCCGCGGGGAGCGGGCCCGGCCGGACCGGGCGGCCCTTGGGCCAGGGCGCCTGGCGGGGGAGGGGCCGGCCGCGGGGCTCGGCGCGCGGGGAGCCGGGGCGGGCCAGGGGAGAGCGCCCGGCCCGGGCAGGCAGGGGGAGGGGCCCAAGAGGGGGCGGAGCCGCGTGAGCACGTATGCAGATCTGTGTGCGAGCAGAGCCTTGTGGGAGCGGGAGCTGGCTGCCGAGCCGGGCCCGAATTTGGCAGCCGGGGCTCGGCGGGGAGAAGGGTGGGGGCCCGGAGACACCCCCGGGCAGGTCGCGGCAGTGGGGGCCGGCGTGGGCGGGTCCGGCGGGCGTGTCGCGGCGGGCCCCACCGTGGGTTGAGAGTGCGGGGCGAGCGAGGGCGGGCGGCGGCTGGGGCTGCACAACTCATACTTACCTGGCAGGGGAGACACCATGATCACGAAGGTGGTTTTCCCAGGGCGAGGCTCATCCATTGCACTGCGGGTGTGCTGACCCCTGCGATTTCCCCAAATGCGGGAAACTCGACTGCATAATTTGTGGTAGTGGGGGACTGCGTTCGCGCTCTCCCCTGGCCTGCGGTGAAAGACAGAAAAACTTCGGCAGCCGGTGTTTGTAACGTGCTGTGCGCTGCCTTGGGATGGTCCACGGCGGGCACTATTTTCTTTCGCTCTAAGCGGTGCAGTTTGGCTGCTCTGCCTGTTTCCTTACTTGTAGCTTTTTGTCCATTTCTCCTTCTTGGGCTCTTCTTCTTCTGACGGGACAAAGGCCTGTCAAACACACTTGTCTCACCTGGTTCTTTCACATGCAGCGTCTGGGGGATCATTGGTGTGTATCGCACCATTCTTGGGAGGCGGGGTGTTGACCTGGGAATGTGGCAGGGGAGTTTCATTGGAGACCTGAGAGCCTGTCAACTGAGCCAGGAGGGGGAGGTGACACCTCTGCCCGGGAATGTGAACAGAGGCTGCAGGAGGGAGCCGGCTGGGGGGGGTTAGTTTCAGTTTGGGGCTGGGTGGTGGAACGCAGGGAACCCCAGGGCTGGGGTCTAAGCTCCCTGCTCCCCCAGAAGGACTTCACTGAGGGGTCCTGGTTGTACCCACAAGCTCTGTTTTGGACTGTGTTCCTGTTGTCCAATAAACCTTCTGTTTTACTGGCTGGCTGAGAGTCTCAGTGAATCCCAGGAAGAGGGGTGCAGGGCCTGGACTCCCCCACACTCCGTGACAACTGGTGTTAGCGGTGGGATCTACTGCACCCCGTGGACAGCACTTCGTGCAGTAAGTGACTGGGGAGCAGTAAAACGAAGGGAGATTGACAGGGACCAGGCGTGCTGAAGATTCAGAGAGAGACGGTTCCAGGGGGCGGTTAACCCCTGGGAGTGTGTGACCAGAGAGAAGGACTTTTGCAGTAACAGGTTCCCCCGGGGGATTGCAGCGAGCGGTCCCAGGGGCGGAGGAGTCTGCAGCTCGACCCTGGCAAAGAGGTGGTGACCTCAAGAAGGACTGGCACACGAGGGATTTTTCCTGGAAACCGTGGAAAGCTGCCCAGGCTTGCGAGTGGCCAGCAGGGAGATGTACGCTAAACGCCTTAAGAGCGACCTGGTGGAGCTGTGCAGGCAGAGGGGGCTGCGCATCAGAAGGTCCACCAAGGAACAGCTGATTGCCCAGCTGGAGGAGAGGGATCGCTTGGATGACCCGATCCCTGTCCCGGAGGGAAGCCGCCCGGTGGATGCAGCGTGGGCCCTGGGGCCTAACCAGGCTGGGAGGGGTCAGACTGCTGCCCAGGACATCCCGAGACCCTTCCTACCTATGCCTGGGGGAGGGGTTGGGGGAAGCCCAGCGAATACCGAGGGCACCCTGACCCCAGCAGTCAGCAGGGGATCCTCCCGGCGGAGCTCCCCATCCCTGGAGCGGATGCGGCTGGAATGGGAGAGGGAGAGGAAAATGAGGGAGCTGGAGGATCATGAGAAACAACGTCCACATGAGGAGAAACAACGTCAACATGAGCAGGAGGAGAAGGAGAGGGAACATCAGGAGAAGGAGAGGGAGCGTCAGGAGAAGGAGAAACAAAGACAGCGTGAACTGGAGCTGGCCAGGCTGAGGAGCAGTGGGGCCCTGGCTGCGGTGAGTGAGGGGGGACCCAAGACTGCAAGGAGCTTTGATAAGTGCTTCCTGGCCCAGCGTAAGGCGGGGGGGGGAGGACATAGATAGCTTCCTGACGGCCTTTGAGAATGCCTGCGAGCTGCACAGGGTTGACCCTGCAGACAGGCTCCAGTTTCTCACCCCCTTACTGGACCCCAAAGCCGTGGAGGTGTACAGCCGAATGAAAGGGCCAGAGGCAGGGGACTATGAACTGTTCAAACAGGCCCTGCTCCGTGAGTTTGGGCTGACCCCCGAGATGTACCGGAGAAGGTTCTGGAGTCAGCGTAAAACGCCTGAGGTCACCTACCTACAACTGGTCAACCGGATGCAGGGATATGCCCGCAAGTGGACAGCGGGGGCCCAAGCTAAAGAGGACCTGCTTGACCTGTTCGTACTGGAGCACCTGTATGAACAGTGCCCTTCCGACCTGAGGCTGTGGCTGGTGGACAAAAAGCTCGCGAACCCCCAGCACGCAGTTGCAGCTGGCCGACGAGTTTGTGAACAGTCGGTCAGGGGGTAGCAGGGAGGAATCCCAAAAGAACAGGCCCCCCCCGATGCAGAGAGAGAGCCACCATGGGGCCTCCCAGCGGGGAAATAGGGAGAACCCCCTCCCAAGGGGAACGCCTGGCGTCGGGTCCCTCCGACCCGCTCGAGGGGACCAACGTGACCTGAGCTGCTATCACTGTGGCCAGAGAGGCCACGTACGGACCCAGTGCCCCAGGCTCAGGGACGGACTGAGCAGACCCAACCTACCCAGGGTTAACTGGGTAGGGACCCAGCTGGACGAGGGGCAGACGACCCAAGCAAGGGGGGCTGCTAGCTTACCACCTGCTCAGGAGGGAAGAGTACCCCCGGACAGCCCCGCCAGAGGGCTGGAGGCTCTGGACTCAGGGTGCTCGGTTTACAGGGTGGGCGCGGGGCTGTCCCTCCGGAGAGAGTGCCTTGTTCCCCTGGAGGTGGATGGGAGGAAGGTCAATGGATACTGGGATACGGGCGCGGAGGTGATGCTGGCCTGGCCCAAGGTGGTGGCCCCAGACCTACCTGACCCTGACAGGGGTGGGCGGGACCCCATTTAAGGTGCCCATAGCAAGGGTACACCTGAAATGGGGGGCCAAGGAGGGCCCCAAGGACGTGGGGGTGCACCACCATTTGCCCACTGAGGTTTTGATGGGGGGAGACCTAGAGGACTGGCCAAGCAACCCCCAGACCGCCCTGCTTGTGACCTGTAGCCAGCGCCGGTGAGGGGCACTGCACCCTGACCTTAGGGAGGGTACCACACCGGAGGCTCAGGACCATACCCTGGTGGGGAGGGAGCGCCGAGGGGCCAGGCTCAGAGAGGCGGAGGGCTCAGACCTGGCCACTGAGGAGGAGCCGGTCCCCATCCCTTCCCCAGCCGCTGAGTTTCAGGCCGAGTTGAGGAAAGATCCCTCCTTGCGGAAGCTCAGGGACCTGGCCGACCTCAGTGTGGGACGGACCATGAGGAGAGGCTGCCAGGAGAGGTTCCTGTGGGAGAAGGGGTTCCTGTACCGAGAATGGGCTCCCCCAGGGGAAGGGGAGTCCTGTGGGATCAGGAGGCAGCTGGTGGTCCCCTAGAAGTATCGCCGCAAGCTCCTGTCCCTGACCCATGACATCCCCCTCGCAGGGCACCAGGGAATCCGGCGCACCCGGCAGAGGTTGCTACAGAACTTTTACTGGCCTGTGGTCTTTACCACAGTCCGGCAGTATTGCTGATCCTGCGACCCCTGTCAGAGGGTGGGGAAGGCCCGGGACAAGGGGAAAGCGGCTTTGAGACCTTTGCCCATCATAGAGGAGCCTTTCCAGAAGGTGGCCATGGACATCGTGGGGCCTCTCAGCAAGACGACCCGGTCGGGGAAGAAATACATTCTGGTGGTGGTAGATTTTGCCACCCGCTGCCCCGAGGCAGTGCCCTTAGTTTCCATTGAAGCAGACACCATGGAGGATGCGCTCCTGACCATTTTCAGCCGAGTGGGGTTCCCCAAGGAAGTCTTGACAGATCAAGGGTCCAACTTCATGTCGGCCCTGCTCCGGTGCTTATTGGAGAAATGTGGGGTCCGGCACAACTGGGCCTCGGCTTATCACCCCCAGTCCAATGGGCTGGTGCAGAGGTACAATGGGACGCTAAAGATGATGCTGAAAACCTTTATGAACCAGCACCCGCAGGATTGGGACAAGTACTTACCTCCCCTGCTGTTCGCATACAGGGAGGTACCCCAGGAGTCTACCAGATTTTCGCCTTTCGAACTGTTATATGGAAGGAGGGTGAGGGGCCCACTGGACCTGATGAGAGACGAGTGGGAGGGGAAGGCCACTCCCGATGGAGAGTCAGTGGTGGAGTATGTCCTGATCTTCCGAGAGAGACTGGCTGAACTCATGGGCCTGGCCAGGGAGAATCTGGCCAGAGCCCAGAGGAAGCAGAAGGTCTGGTATGACCGCACGGCGCGGGCCCGGGCCTACGCCACCGGGGATCAGGTGATGGTTCTCATCCCCGTGAGAAAGAACAAACTACAGGCCGCCTGGGAGGGCCCTTTCAAGGTTGTCAAGCAGCTCAGTGAGGTAAACTATGTGGTGGAGCTGTCGAACCGGGCGCACCACCGCCGGGTGTACCATGTGAATATGAGGAAGCCATATTATGCCAGGGGGAATGTGGTGTTGGCCGTGTGTGGACAGTGGGAGGAGCAGGGAGATGACCCTTTAGTAGATCTATTCCCTGGGACCAGAGCTGGTTCCCCCCGGAAACAATTCCCCTCTCGGATCAGCTGACCCCTGCCCAGCAAGCTGAGGTCAGGGGGGTGCTGCATCCGTACCGACAGCTGTTTTCCAACCAGCCTGGACGCACTAATCTGACTGTCCACCGGGTGCAGACGGGGTCGCACAAGCCGATAAGATGCTCCCCCTTCCGAGTCACAGGGAAAACTGCTCAGGACGTGGAAAGAGAGGTCTGGGACATGCTGGCTTTGGGGGTGATCCAGCCATCGGCCAGCCCTTGGGCCTCGCTGGTGGTGCTGGTCCCCAAAAAAGACGGGTCAGTTCGGTACTGTGTGGACTATTGTAAGCTCAATGCCATCACTGTATCGGATGCCTACCCCATGCCCAGGCCTGACGAGCTCCTAGACAAGCTGGGAGGAGCTCGGTACCTTACCACCATGGACCTTACAAAGGGCTACTGGCAAGTGCCGCTGGATGCAGATGCCTGGCTGAAATCGGCCTTTATCACCCCTCTGGGGCTCTACGAGTTCCTGACCCTGCCTTTCGGCCTCAAGGGAGCGCCGGCCACCTTCCAGCGCCTGGTGGACCAGCTCCTGAGGGGGATGGAGAGTTTTGCCGTGGCGTATATTGATGACATCTGTGTCTTTAGCCAGACCTGGGAGGACCACGTGTCCCAGGTTAGACAAGTGCAGGACCGACTCCAGGGGGCTGGGCTGACTGTAAAAGCAGAGAAGTGCAAGGTGGGGATGGCTGAAGTATCTTACCTGGGCCATCGGGTGGGGAGCGGCCGCCTAAAGCCGGAACCAGCCAAGGTGGAGGTGATCAGAGACTGGCCCGCTCCCCACACCAAAAAGCAGGTCCAAGCCTTTATTGGGCTGGCAGGATACTACCGAAGATTTGTGCCCCGCTTTAGAGCCATAGCCACCCCCATCACTGAGCTATGCAAGAAGGGGAAGCCAGACAAGGTGGTCTGGATCGAGCAGTGCCAGGAGGCTCTCCGGGCGCTGAAGGAGGCTCTGGTCAGTGGCCCAGTTCTGGCAAACCCAGACTTTGACAAGCCCTTTGTGGTGTTCACCGACGCCTCAGACACGGGACTGGGGGCGGTGTTAACGCAGGAGGATGGAAATGGGGAGAGACACCCCATCGTGTACCTGAGCAAGAAGTTGCTACCCCGGGAGAAACACTACGCAGCCATCGAGAAGGAGTGCCTGGCCATGGTGTGGGCCCTCAAGAAACTAGAGCCCTATCTCTTCGGGCAACACTTCACCGTGTACACCGACCACTCTCCCCTGACCTGGCTGCACCAGATGAAAGGAGCCAACGCCAAGCTCCTGAGGTGGAGCCTGCTCCTGCAGGATGACGGCATGGATGTGGTCCACGTGAAGGGAAGTGCCAACGTGATAGCGGATGCGCTGTCCCGGAGGGGGGCCCCAAACTTCCCCAGGTCACTGGTCACAGTGACCCCGCTCAGTTCAGTCTCGAAGGGGGGAGAGATGTGACGCAGCAGGGACGGGGGAGTGTTGACCTGGGAATGTGGCAGGGGAGTTTCAATGGGAAATGAGAGCCTGTCACCTGAGCCAGGAGGGGGAGGGGGAGGTAACACCTCTGCCCAGGAATGTGGACGGAGGCTGCAGCAGGGAACCTGCTCGGTGGGTTTAGTTTCAGGTTGGGGCTGGGTGGAGGAACACAGGGAACCCCAGGGCTGGGGTCTAAGCTCCCTGCTGCCCCAGAAGGACTTGACTGAGGGGTCCTGGGTGTCCCCACAAGCTCTGTTTTGGACTCTGTTCCTGTTGTCCAATAAACCTTCTGTTTTCCTGGCTGGCTGAGAGTCTCAGTGAATCCCAGGAAGAGGGGTGCAGGGCCTGGACTCCCCCACACCCCATGACAGGGGGTCACTCGTGCATCGCACCATCCTCTTGGGGGGGGTCACTGGTGGATCGCACCCACCTGCGGGGGGTGGGGGTCACTGGTGTTGTTATACCAATAAAATAAAAACCCGCAGGATCTTATTAAAGGGGAAAAGGCAAAATGCCACATGTATTGTGAATACAGAAAGAATCCTAGTAAGCAGTTAGTTATAGCTATAACACTCCCTCCAATCTCATATTTATTCTCACACACACACACACACACACACAGACACAGACAGGTTCTGCAAGGTTGTTATCATAGTTACCAGCCTTAGCATCCATCCCATACATCCTCTATCTCTATTTTAATCACAATTGTTAACACAACAAAAGGGCGGGGAGTCTCTGGGTGCTGTTTCTGGTGTGACAGAGTATTGCTCTGAGTCTCTCTCTGGGTGAGTAGTTGTTGCTTTTACAAAGAATTGCTTTGAGAGCAGACTCTGCCTTAGAACAAGTTTCACACAGAGAGGGAGAGAAAGAGAACCAAAAACCAAGAGACCTCTTCATTAGTAATACCCTGGAATTTAAACTATGGGGAATCAAACTCATTTGTGATTTTAATACAGAACTTCTTTAATATGATCCAACAGTGTATCGCACCCACCTCGGGAGGGGGTCAGTGTGGGGGGGTCCCTGGGGTCTCGCACCCACCTCTGCAGGGGGAAAGCGAAACGCGGCGTCTCCCCCACGGCTCCCCCACTCCCGCCCCCCGGCAGAGGCGGGGCCCCGATCCCGGCTGTGCCCGGGTCTCTCCGGGAGCCTGGACCCGGGGCCGGGCCGGTACGGCTCTAGGGCCGCCGGGCTCTGGCGCGTTACTGAGGCCGGGGGCGGCTCGGCCCCCCCACCGCGGGGAGCGGGCCCGGCCGGACCGGGCGGCCCTTGGGCCAGGGCGCCTGGCGGGGGAGGGGCCGGCCGCGGGGCTCGGCGCGCGGGGAGCTGGGGCGGGCCAGGGGAGAGAGCTCGGCCCGGGCAGGCAGGGGGAGGGGCCCGAGAGGGGGCGGAGCCGCGTGAGCACGTATGCAGATCTGTGTGCGAGCAGAGCACTGTGGGAGCGGAAGGGGGCTGCCGAGCGGGGCCGGAATTTGGCAGCCGGGGCTCGGCGGGGAGAAGGGTGGGGGCCCGAAGACACCCCGCGGCAGGTCGCGGCAGTGGGGGCCGGCGTGGGCGGGTCCGGCGGGCGTGTCGCGGCGGGCCCCACCGTGGGTTGAGAGTGCGGGGCGAGCGAGGGCCGGCGGCGGCTGGGGCTGCGCAACTCATACTTACCTGGCAGGGGAGACACCATGATCACGAAGGTGGTTTTCCCAGGGCGAGGCTCATCCATTGCACTGCGGGTGTGCTGACCCCTGCGATTTCCCCAAATGCGGGAAACTCGACTGCATAATTTGTGGTAGTGGGGGACTGCGTTCGCGCTCTCCCCTGGCCTGCGGTGAAAGACAGAAAAACAACTGCAGCTCGGGTCTGTAACTTCCCCGTGAGCTGCCTTAACTTGGTCCGCGGGGGGAACTGTTTATTTTGCGATTAACCTTTGGCATTTTTGCGCTTTCTGTACGTTGGTTTATATCTTCTGGGTTAGTCGGAGGTCTGGTTGCTTTCTTATTCTTCCCTGGGCTGTTAGAGCTGACCTGCTCTCTAGTCTCTTTTTGAGGGTTTTGAGCGACTGTTTTCTTTTGCCCTGAGGGGTGCAGCCTGGCTGCTCTGCCTCTTTCCTCGCTTGCAGCTTGTTGCCCATTCCTCCTTCTTGGGCTCTTCTTCCTGTGACGGGAGAACGGCCTGTCAAACACACTTATCTCATCTGGTTCTTTCACACCATTGTCTGGGGGATCATTGGTGTATCGTGCCCACCTCTGGGAGGGAACTTGTGTATTGCACCATTCTTCGGGGGGGCGGTGTTGACCTGGGAATGTGGCAGGGGAGTTTCACTTGGAGACCTGAGACCCTGTCAACTGAGCCGGGAGGGGGAGGTGACACCTCTGCCCGGGAATGTGAACAGAGGCTGCAGGAGGGAGCCTGCTGGGGGGGGTTAGTTTCAGTTTGGGGCTGGGTGGAGGAACACAGAGAACCCCAGGGCTGGGGTCTAAGCTCCCTGCTCCCCCAGAAGGACTTGACTGAGGGGTCCTGGTTGTACCCACAACCTCTGTTTTGGACTGTGTTCCTGTTGTCCAATAAACCTCTCGTTTTCCTGGCTGGCTGAGAGTCTCAGTGAATCCCAGGAGGAGGGGTTCAGGGCCTGGACTCCCCCACAGCCCATGACAACTGGTGGTAGTGGTGGGATCTACTGCACCCTGTGGACGGCACTTCGTGCAGTAAGTGACTGGGGAGCAGTAAAACAAAGGGGGATTGACGGGGACCAGGCATGCTGAAGATTCAGAGAGAGACGGTTTCAGGGGGCGGTTAACCCCTGGGAGTGTGTGACCAGCGAGAAGGACTTTTGCAGTAACAGGGTCCCCCGGGGGATTGCAGCGAGCGGTCCCAGGGGCGGAGGAGTCTGCAGCTCGACCCTGGCAAAGAGGTGGTGACCTCAAGAAGGACTGGCACATGAGGGGTTTTTCCTGGAAACCGTGGAAAGCGGCCCGGCCTGCGAGTGGCCAGCAGGGAGATGTACGCTAAACGCCTTAAGAGTGACCTGGTGGAGCTGTGCAGGCAGAGGGGGCTGCGCACTGGGAGGTCCACCAAGGTACAGCTGATTGCCCAGTTGGAGGAGAGGGATCGCTTGGATGACCCGATCCCTGTCCCGGAGGGAAGCCGCCCGGGGGACGCAGCGTGGGCCCTGGGGCCTGACCGGGCTGGGAGGGGTCAGACTGCTGCCCAGGACACCCCGAGACCCTTCCTACCTATGCCTGGGGGAGGGGTTGGGGGAAGCCCAGCGAATACCGAGGGCACCCTGACTCCAGCAGCCAGCAGGGGATCCTCCCGGCGGAGCTCCCCGTCCCTGGAGCGGATGCAGCTGGAATGGGAGGGGGAGATGAAAATGAGGGAGCTGGAGGATCATGAAAAGCAATGTAAGCATGAGGAGAAACAATGTCAACATGAGCAGGAGGAGAAGGAGAGGGAGCGTCAGGAGAAGGAGAAACAAAGTCAGCATGAACTGGAGCTGGCCAGGCTTAGGAGCAGTGGGGCCCCGGCTGCAGTGAGTGAGGGGGGACCCAAGACTGCAAGGAGCTTTGATAAGTGCTTCCTGGCCCAGCGTAAGGAGGGGGAGGACATAGATAGTTTCCTTACAGCCTTTGAGAATGCCTGTGAGCTGCACAGCGTTGACCCTGCAGACAGGCTCCAGTTCCTCACCCCCTTACTGGACCCCAAAGCCGTGGAGGTGTACAGCCGGATGACAGGGGCGGAGGCAGGGGACTATGAACTGTTCAAACAGACCCTGCTCCGTGAGTTTGGGCTGACCCCCGAGATGTACCGGAGAAGGTTCCGGAGTCATCGTAAAACGCCTGAGGTCACCTACCTACAACTGGTCAACCGGATGCAGGGATATGCCCGCAAGTGGACAGCGGGGGCCCAAGCTAAAGAGGACCTGCTTGACCTCATCGTACTGGAGCAACTGTATGAACGGTGCCCTTCCGACCTGAGGCTGTGGCTGGTGGACAAAAAGATAGAGAACCCCCAGCACGCAGGGCAGCTGGCTGACGAGTTTGTGAACAGTCGGTCAGGGGGTAGCCGGGAGGAGTCCCAAAAGAACAGGGCCCCCCCGATGCAGAGAGAGTCACCATGGGGCCTCCCGGCGGGGAAATAGGGAGAACCCCCTCCCAAGGGGAACGCCTGGCGTTGGTCCCCTCCGACCCTCTCGAGGGGACCAACGTGACCTGAGCTGCTATCACTGTGGCCAGAGAGGCCACGTACAGACCCAGTGCCCCGGGCTCAGGGACAGACTGAACAGACCCAACCTACCCAGGGTTAACTGGGTAGGGACCCAGCTGGACGAGGGGCAGACGACCCAAGCAAGGGGGGCTACCAGCTTACCACCTGCTCAGGAGGGAAGAGTACCCCCGGCCAGCCCCGCCAGAGAGCTGGAGGCTCTGGACTCAGGGTGCTCGGTTTACAGGGTGGGCGCGGGGCTGTCCCTCCGGAGAGAGTGCCTTGTTCCCCTGGAGGTGGATGGGAGGAAGGTCAATGGATACTGGGATACGGGCACGGAGGTGACGCTGGCCCGGCCCGAGGTGGTGGCCCCAGATCGGGTGGTGACCAACACCTACCTGACCCTGACGGGGGTGGGCGGGACCCCATTCAAGGTGCCTGTGGCAAGGCACCTGACACCTGAAAGGAGGGGCCAAGGAGGGCCCCAAGGACGTGGGGGTGCACCACCATTTGCCCACTGAGGTTTTGATGGGGGGAGACCTAGAGGACTGGCCAAGCAAGCCCCAGACCGCCCTGCTTGTGACCCGTAGCCAGAGCCGGCGAGGGGCACTGCACCCTGACCTTGGGGAGGGTACCACACTGGAGGCGCAGGACCCTACCCTGGTGGGGAGGGAGCGCCAAGGGGCACGGCTCAGAGAGGCGGAGGCCTCAGACCTGACCACTGAGGGGGAACCGGGCCCCATCCCTTCCCCAACCACTGAGTTCCAGGCCGAGTTGAGGAAAGATCCCTCCTTGCGGAAGCTCAGGGACCTGGCCGACCTCAGTGTGGGACGGACCATGAGGAGAGGCTGCCAGGAGAGGTTCCTGTGGGAGAAGGGGTTCCTGTACCGAGAATGGGCTCCCCCAGGGGAAGGGGAGTCCTGTGGGATCAGGAGGCAGCTGGTGGCCCCCCAGAAGTATCGCCGCAAGCTACTGTCCCTGGCCCATGACATCCCCCTCGCAGGGCACCAGGGAATCCGGCGCACCCGGCAGAGGTTGCTACAGAACTTTTACTGGCCCGGGGTCTTTACTACGGTCCGGCAGTATTGCCGATCCTGTGACCCCTGTCAGAGGGTGGGGAAGGCCCGGGACAAGGGGAAAGCGGCTTTGAGACCTTTGCCCATCATAGAGGAGCCTTTCCAGAAGGTGGCCATGGACATCGTGGGACCTCTGAGCAAGACGACCCGGACAGGGAAGAAATACATTCTGGTGGTGGTAGATTTTGCCACCCGCTACCCCGAGGCAGTGCCCTTAGTTTCCATTGAAGCCGACACCGTGGCAGATGCGCTCCTGACCATTTTCAGCCAAGTGGGGTTCCCCAAGGAAGTCTTGACAGACCAAGGGTCCAACTTCATGTTGGCCCTGCTCCGGTGCTTATTGGAGAAATGTGGGGTCCGGCACAACTGGGCATCAGCTTATCACCCCCAGTCCAGTGGGCTGGTGGAGAGGTTTAACGGGACGCTAAAGATGATGCTGAAAACCTTTATGAACCAGCACCCGCAGGATTGGGACAAGTACTTACCTCACCTGCTGTTCGCATACAGGGAGGTACCCCAGGAGTCTACCGGATTTTCGCCTTTCGAACTGTTATATGGAAGGAGGGTGAAGGGCCCCCTGGACCTGATGAGAGACGAGTGGGAGGGGAAGGCCACTCCCGATGGAGAGTCAGTGGTGGAGTATGTCCTGATCTTCCGAGAGAGACTGGCTGAACTCATGGGCCTGGCCAGGGAGAATCTGGCCAGAGCCCAGAGGAAGCAGAAGGTCTGGTATGACCGCACGGCGCGGGCCCGGGCCTACGCCACCGGGGATCAGGTGATGGTTCTCATCCCTGTGAGAAAGAACAAACTACAGGCCGCCTGGGAGGGCCCTTTCAAGGTTGTCAAGCAGCTCAATGAGGTAAACTATGTGGTGGAGCTGTCGAACCGGGTGCACCACCGCCGGGTGTACCATGTGAATATGATGAAGCCATATTATGCCAAGGGGAATGTGGTGTTGGCCGTGTGTGGACAGTGGGAGGAGCAGGGAGATGACCCTTTAGTAGATCTATTCCCTGGGACCAGAGCTGGTTCCCCCCTGGAAACAATTCCCCTCTCGGATCAGCTAACCCCTGCCCAGCAAGCTGAGATCAGAGGGGTGCTGCATCCGTACCAACAGCTGTTTTCCCACCAGCCTGGACGCAGTAATCTGACTGTCCACCGGGTGCAGACAGGGTCACAGGGAAAACTGCTCAGGACCTGGAAAGAGAGGTCCGGGACATGCTGGCTTTGGGGGTGATCCAGCCATTTGCCAGCCCTTGGGCCTTGCCGGTGGTGCTGGTCCCCAAAAAAGACGGGTCAGTCCGGTTCTGTGTGGACTATCGTAAGCTCAATGCCATCACTGTATCGGATGCCTACCCATGCCCAGGCTTGACGAGCTCCTAGACAAGCTGGGAGGAGCTCGGTACCTTACCACCATGGACCTTACAAAGGGCTACTGGCAAGTGCCGCTGGATGCAGATGCCCGGCTGAAATCGGCCTTTATCACCCCACTGGGGCTCTATGAGTTCCTGACCCTGCCTTTCAGCCTCAAGGGAGCACCGGCCACCTTCCAGCGCCTGGTGGATCAGCTACTGATGGGGATGGAGAGTTTTGCCGTGGCGTATATTGATGACATCTGTGTCTTTAGCCAGACCTGGGAGGACCACGTGTCCCAGGTTAGACAAGTGCTGGACCGACTCCAGGGGGCTGGGCTGACTGTAAAAGCAGAGAAGTGCAAGGTGGGGATGGCTGAAGTATCTTACCTTATCTTACCTGGGCCATCGTGTGTGGAGCGGCCACCTAAAGCCGGAACCAGCCAAGGTGGAGGTGATCAGAGACTGGCCCGCTCCCCACACCAAAAAGCAGGTCCAAGCCGTTATTGGGTTGGCAGGATACTACCGAAGGTTTGTGCCCCGCTTTAGAGCCATAGCCACCCACATCATTGAGCTATGCAAGAAGGGGAAGCCAGACAAGGTGGTCTGGACCGAGCAGTACCAGGAGGCTCTCCAGGCGCTGAAGGAGGCTCTGGTCAGTGGCCCAGTTCTGGCAAACCCAGCCTTTGACAAGCCCTTTGTGGTGTTCACCGAAGCCTCAGACACTGGACTGGGGGCGGTGTTAATGCAGGAGGATGAAAAGGGGGAGAGACACCCCATCGTGTACCTGAGCAAGAAGTTGCTACCCCGGGAGCAACACTACGCGGCCATCGAGAAGGAGTGCCTGGCCATGGTGTGGGCCCTCAAGAAACTAGAGCCCTATCTCTTCGGGCGACACTTCACCGTCTACACCGACCACTCTCCCCTGACCTGGCTGCACCAGATGAAAGGAGCCAACACCAAACTCCTGAGGTGGAGCCTGCTCCTGCAGGATGACAGCATGGACGTGGTCCACGTGAAGGGAAGTGCCAACGTGATAGCGGATGCGCTGTCCCAGAGAGGGGGCCCTGAACTTCCCCAGGTCACTGGTCAGCGTGACCCTGCTCAGTTCAGTCTCGAAGGGGGGAGAGATCATACATAAGATACTTACAGTTTCACACAATACCAGTCCAGTTCCTTGCTGTTTCCTATCTAACCTCTGCACACATACGGTATACCCTCCCTACCCTGAGCTGATGCCCGACTTTTGCGCTCAGTACAGGAAAACGAGAACTGAGAGGTAAACTGTGCAGGGAACTCTTCCTCAACCTGCACTCCACTCCCCAAGGGCCTTTCGGGGTCTTCTATGGACTTCAAGTTTCATTTGATTTCCCAGGTTTATGGTCTCATTAATTAGCCATCTCTCCTAATGCAGGGATCCTACCTGTCAGACCAAAGATCGATTGCCCAAAAGAGCTAAGAAACAGAACTAAATCTGAGCACTAGGCATCATGAGCATCGAGAATCTGACTGTGCCCTGGCAAGTTCAACGCTGCCGAAAGAAATCAGAAAAGAAGGGGCTCATCAGGTCCCCCTGCTAGCACCCAAATCTGGTGTCTAGTCAGTCTGCTGGGAAATAAGGAAAAGGAAATGAATAAAGAAGTCAGGAAATAACAAGGAAATGAAGAGGTTTGTCGAATGGGTTTCTGTCCGAATTGCAATCTTCCCAGCTACCAATCAAAGTTAAAGACCTAAAGTCAACCTATCGGCATCAGTACAGATTGTTAGATGGAAATTAACCCCATCTAACAAGAGTTAAGTGCCTGCAAGCAGCATGCAGACCGTTTAAAAGCACCGTAATGAGAGGCTCGGATGTAACGTATGCGCTAAATCAGAAAGGACAATAGGAGGACCAGAAGAACGCCACCCTAGGTAAACGGCAGAGTAATGGAGGCCGTTAGAGGCAAAAAGTCATCCTTCAAAAATTGGAAATCAAATCCTAGTGAGGATAATAGGAAGGTGCACGAACTCTGGCCGGTTAAGTGTCAAAGTCTAACAAGTTAGGCCAAGAAAGAATCTGAGAAGCAACGTCCTAAAGACACAAAAGCGAACCAGAAGAATGTTTTAAGTACATCAGGGGCAGGCAGCCTGCCGAAGAGGCGGTGGGGCACTAGCTGCCGAAGCAGGAGTCTAGGAAGACGAGGCCATTGCAGAGAAGCCCGGCGAATTCTTTGCCGCGCTGTTCGCTGCAGAGGACGGGAGGGAGAGTCCCACAGGGGAGCGGTCCTTCTCGGGTGACAGACCTGAAGTGCCAGTACCCCCCACCTCGGGGGGGTCATTCGTGTATCGCACCCACTCGGGGGTGGGTCACTGGGGGGGGTCACTGGTGTCTCGCACCCACCTCTGCGGGGAGG
Organism: Chelonia mydas; assembly: GCF_015237465.2. Lineage (NCBI taxonomy): Eukaryota > Metazoa > Chordata > Testudines > Cheloniidae > Chelonia > Chelonia mydas. The sequence goes on from NC_057850.1 coordinate 260,759,097, forward strand.
AGAACGAAACGCGGCGTCCCCCCCCCCCGGCAGAGGCGGGGCCCCGATCCCGGCTATGCCCGGGTCTCTCCGGGAGCCTGGTCCCGGGGCCGGGCCGGTACGGCTCTAGGGCCGCCGGGCTCTGGCGCGTTACTGAGGCCGGGGGCGGCTCGGCCCCCCCGCCGCGGGGAGCGGGCCCGGCCGGACCGGGCGGCCCTTGGGCCAGGGCGCCTGGCGGGGGAGGGGCCGGCCGCGGGGCTCGGCGCGGGGGGGAGCCGGGGCGGGCCAGGGGAGAGCGCCCGGCCCGGGCAGGCAGGGGGAGGGGCCCGAGAGGGGGCGGAGCCGCGTGAGCACGTATGCAGATCTGTGTGCGCGCAGAGCACTGTGGGAGCGGGAGCTGGCTGCCGAGCGGGGCCCGAATTTGGCAGCCGGGGCTCGGCGGGGAGAAGGGTGGGGGCCCGGAGACACCCCCGGGCAGGTCGCGGCAGTGGGGGCCGGCGTGGGCGGGTCCGGCGGGCGTGTCGCGGCGGGCCCCACCGTGGGTTGAGAGTGCGGGGCGAGCGAGGGCCAGCGGCGGCTGGGGCTGCGCAACTCATACTTACTTGGCAGGGGAGACACCATGATCACGAAGGTGGTTTTCCCAGGGCGAGGCTCATCCATTGCACTGCGGGTGTGCTGACGCCGGCGATTTCCCCAAATGCGGGAAACTCGACTGCATAATTTGTGGTAGTGGGGGACTGCGTTCGCGCTCTCCCCTGGCCGGCGGTGAAAGACAGAAAAACTTCAGCAGCCGCTGTTCGTAATTTCTCTATGCGCTGGTCCGGGGGGGCGGTGCCGGTGCGGGCTATTTAGCTTCTGGATAGTCTTTGCTGTGTTTGCATTTTCTGTACTTGGGTTTATAACCCGCTAAGTTCGGTGTTAGTCGGAGGTCTGGTTGCTTTCTTGTTCTTCCCTGGGCTGTTGTATCTGATCTGCTCTCTAGTTTATCTGTGTGGGTTTTGAGCGACTGTTTTCTTTTGCCCTGAGGGGTGCAGCCTGGCTGCTCTGCTTCTTTTCCCGCTTGCAGCTTTTTGCCCATTTCTCCTTCTTGGGCTCTTCTTCCTCTGACGGGAGAACGGCCTGTCAAACACACTTGTCTCACCTGGTTCCTTTGCACCATCGTCTGGGGGGTCACTGGTGGATCGCAGCCACCTCGGGGGGGGGGGAAACGGGACTCTGGTGGATCACACCATCTTCGGGGAGACACTCGTGTATCGCCACCATCCTCTTGGGGGCGGTCACTGGTGGATTGCATCCACCTTGGGGGTGGGGGTCACTGGTGTATCGCACCCACCTCGGGGGAGGGTGGTCACTGGTGTTGTTATATCAATAAAATAAAAACCGGCAAGATCTTATTAAAGGGGAAAAGGCAAAATTCTACATTTATTGTGAATACAGAAAGAATCATAGTAAGTAGTTAGTTATAGCTATAACATTCCATCCAATCTCATATTTATTCACACACACACAGGTTCTGCAAGGTTGTTATCATAGTTACCAGCCTTAGAGTTGCTCATGCCAAGCCACTGGCCACGTGGCCTGTGTTATACCAATAAAATAAAAACTAGCAGGATCATAGAATATCAGGGTTGGAAGGGACCTCAGGAGGTCATCTAGTCCAATCCCCTGCTCAAAGCAGGACCAATCCCCAACTAAATCATCCCAGCCAGGGCTTTGTCAAGCCTGACCTTAAAAATATCTAAGGAAGGAGATTCCACCACCTCCCTAGGTAACACATTCCAGTGTTTCACCACCCTCCTAGTCAAAAAGTTTTTTCTAATATCCAACCTAACCCTCCCCCACTGCAACTTGAGACCATTACTCCTTGTCCTGTCATCCGCTATCACCGAGAACAGTCTAGATCCATCCTCTTTGGAACCCCCTTTCAGGTAGTTGAAAGCAGCTATCAAATCCCCCCTCATTCTTCTCTTCTGCAGACTAAACAATCCCAGTTCCCTCAGCCTCTCCTCATAACTCATATGTTCCAGTCCCCTAATCATTTTTGTTACCCTCCGCTGGACTCTTTCCAGTTTTTCCACATCCTTCTTGTAGTGTGGGGCCCAAAAATGGACACAATACTCCAGATGAGGCCTCACCAATGAGGAATAGAGGGGAACGATCACGTCCCTCGATCTGCTGGCAACGCCCCTACTTATACAGCCCAAAATGCCATTGGCCTTCTTGGCTACAAGGGCACACTGTTGACTCATATCCAGCTTCTCGTCCACTGTTTCCAGTCTGCCCTCCGGGGGTCCTCTGGTTATTTCCACTTGACACCTTCTTCAGCCGATGGACACTGGATTCTTAGGCTGGCCCTCTCTGATCATTCAGTTATTATCCACACCAAGCATCCATCCACATACATCCTCTATCTCTATTTTAATCACAATTGTTAACAAAGCGAGAGGAATACAACACAAGGGCGGGGAGTCTCTGGCTCTTGTTTCCGTTTTTACAGAGTATTGCTTTGAGTCTCTCTCTGTGTGTGAGTAGTTGTTGTTACAAAGAATTGCTTTGAGAAAAGACTCTGCCTTAGAACATGGTTTTCCCAGGGCGAGGCTCATCCATTGCACTGCGGGTGTGCTGACCCCTGCGATTTCCCCAAATGCGGGAAACTCGACTGCATAATTTGTGGTAGTGGGGGACTGCGTTCGCGCTCTCCCCGGCGTTCGGTCAAAGACAGAAAGACCTCAGCAGCCGGTGCTCGTAACTCTCTGTGCGGTGCCTTGGTTGGGCCCCAGCGGGGGCTGCTTAGCTTGTGAATAGTCCTTGGCACGTTTGTATTTTCTGTACTTGGGTTTATAACCCGCTAAGTTCGGTGTTAGTCGGAGGTCTGGTTGCTTTCTTTTCTTCCCTGGGCTGTTGTATCTGCTCTGCTCTCTAGTTTATCTGTGCGGGTTTTCAGCGACTGTTTTCTTTTGCCCTGAGGGGTGCAGCCTGGCTGCTCTGCTTCTTTTCCCGCTTGCAGCTTGTTGCCCATTTCTCCTTCTTGGGCTCTTCTTCCTGTGACGGGAGAACGGCCTGTCAAACACACGTGTCTCCCCTGGTTCCTTCGCACCAGCCTCTGGGGGATCGTTGGTGTATCGCGCCCACCTCTGGGAGGGCACTCGTGTATCGCACCATCCTTTCGGGGGGGGTCCCTGGTGTCTCGCACCATCCTCTGGGGGGGAAGCGTGCCCCCCCCCGGCAGAGGCGGGGCCCCGATCCCGGCTGTGCCCGGGTCTCTCCGGGAGCCTGGACCCCGGGCCGGGCCGGCTACGGCTCTAGGGCCGCCGGGCTCTGGCGCGTTACTGAGGCCGGGGGCAGCTCGGCCCCCCCGCCGCGGGGAGCGGGCCCGGCCGGACCGGGCGGCCCTTGGGCCAGGGCGCCTGGCGGGGGAGGGGCCGGCCGCGGGGCTCGGCGCGCGGGGGAGCCGGGGCGGGCCAGGGGAGAGCGCCCGGCCCGGGCAGGCAGGGGGAGGGGCCCGAGAGGGGGCGGAGCCGCGTGAGCACGTATGCAGATCTGTGTGCGAGCAGAGCCTTGTGGGAGCGGGAGCTGGCTGCCGAGCGGGGCCCGAATTTGGCAGCCGGAGCTCGGCGGGGAGAAGCGTGGGGCCCGGAGACACCCCCGGGTAGGTCGCGGCAGTGGGGGCCGGCGTGGGCGGGTCCGGCGGGCGTGTCGCGGCGGGCCCCACCGTGGGTTGAGAGTGTGGGGCGAGCGAGGGCGGGCGGCGGCTGGGGCTGCGCAACTCATACTTACCTGGCAGGGGAGACACCATGATCACGAAGGTGGTTTTCCCAGGGCGAGGCTCATCCATTGCACTGCGGGTGTGCTGACCCCTGCGATTTCCCCAAATGCGGGAAACTCGACTGCATAATTTGTGGTAGTGGGGGACTGCGTTCGCGCTCTCCCCTGGTCTGCGGTGAAAGACAGAAAAGCCTTAGTGGCCGTTGTTTATGACGTGTTCTACCCTGACCCGGTCTGCGAGGGGAGCTGCGTGGTTTGTGAACAGTCCTTAGCCCGTCGATGATTTTCACTGCGGTCAGCTCGCAGGCTTTCCCTTGCACCCCTGTGTTCTCTGTTAATGGAGTTCGGAGGGGAGGGAGAGTTACACATCAGAGCGGTGTTTCTTGGGTGACAAATCTGAAGTACTAGCCTGGGATAAGAAGTTTTACAACCAATTGTTCAATTAAACAGAAGAAGTCACCAGGGGCAGATGGCATTCGACTGCGAGTTCTGAGGGAGCTCAAATATGAAATTGCAGAACCACGAGCTGTAGTGTGCAAGCTACCACTGAAGGAAGCCTGTGTTGCAGCTGACCGGCAGGTAGCTCTCGTAGCCTCAATTTTTAAAATGGGCTCTAGAGGCGAGTCTGGCAATTGCAGGCCGGTGAGCCGAACTTCAGTAACCGGCAAATTGGTAGAAACCCAGCTAAACAGGCTCTATGGGGAAAGGGTGAACACAGCTTTTGGAAAGGGAACTCATACCTTACCAAATGGTCTAGTCTTCTTTGAGGATTTCAAAAAGCGTGTGGATAAGAATGGTTCAGTCGATATAGCGAACTGGGATTTTCAGAAAGCCTTTGCCAGGGTCTCTCACCAAAGGCTCTAAAGAAAACAAAGTGGTTATGGATAAGAATGTAAGAATGGCCATGTGGGGTCAGACCAAAAATCCATCTAGCCCAGTCTCCTGTCCTCTGACAGTGGCCAAGGCCAGGTGCCCCAGAGGGAATGAACAGAACAGGTAACCATCGAGTGATCCATCCCCTGTCGCCCATTCCCAGCTGCTGGCAAACAGGGGTTAGCTAGGGATATCGCTGACTAAGCGCCATTGAGGGCCCTATCTTCCATGAATTTATCTACTTCTTTTTTGAACCCTGTTATAGTCTTGGCCCTCACAACATCCTCTGGCAAGGAGTTCCACAGGTTGACTGTGTGTTGTGTGAAGAAATACTTCCTTTTGTTTGTTTTAAACTTGCTGCCTATTAATTTCATTTGGTGACCCCCTAGTTCTTGTGTTATGAGAAGGAGTAAATAACACTTCCTTATTTACTTTCTCCACACTGGTCATGATTTTATAGACCTCTATCATATCCCCCCTTAGTCGTCTCTTTTCCAAGGTGAAAAGTCCCAGTCTTATTAATCTCTTCTTATACAGAAGCTGCTTCATACCCCTAATCATTTTTGTTGCCCTTTTCTGAATCTTTACAATTCCAATATATCTTTTTTTGAGATGGGGCGACCACATCTGCACACAGTATTCAAGGTGTGGGCACACCATGGATTTATATAGAGGCAACATGATATTTTCTGTCTTATTATCTATTCCATTCCTAACGATTCTCAACATTCCGCTGCACATTGAGTGGATGTGTTCAGAGAACTATCCACAGTGACTCCAAGATCTCTTTTTTGAGTGGTAACAGCTAATTTAGACCCCCATCGTTTATAGTTAAAGTTGGGATTATGTTTTCCAATGTGCATTACTTTGCATTTATCAGCATTGACTTTCATCTGCCATTTTGTTGCCCAGTCACCCAGTTTTGTGAGATCTCTTTGTAGCTCTTCGCAGTCTGCTTTGGACTTAACTATCTTGAGTAGTTTTGTATCACCTGCAAATTTTGCCACCTCACTGTTTACCCCTTTCCCCAGATCACTGATGAATAAGTTGAACAGTACTGGTCCCAGTATGGACCCCTGGGGGACACCTGGGGATAAGAGGGACGATTCTTTTCTGACACTGGCCGACCAGGTGCCAGCTTGTGCCAAGGCCCCCTAGGCCTTACTGAAAAGTGGCAAATGCATGGCTGGAAACTAGTCTTGCTCACCTGTTTGTTAGTGTTGTTAAAACAGTCATTAGATTTATAAAAATGTTTCGTGTTTAGACTTTATGAAAAGCTTGTGAGTTGCTGCATGCCTTATTCTCACCTCTAATAGCTGTATCCCATGTTACAAGGTGATAGATAAGCGTTGGCACTAAAAATGTCAACCCCCTTGCTGCCACCAGTCAGGAGAGAAGCATTACCAACTGTGAAATGCTAGTTTACCAGAAGAGGAGTCAACTCCCTTCCAACAAGAGAAGGCCCTGAGACATCAGACAAGCCACTGCGGATCAGCCGTGGACAAAGGACTTGGTTGATTGCTCCCCCTCACCCCCACCCCCACCCCCACGAGGAGGTGGAGACCTGCACAAACACTTGCCCCATCAGCTTGAATTCTGGGGGAATGGAATAAAAATCCCTGTCAAGAGGAAACTGTTGTCCCTATGCTGCTTGGACTTCAGGGAGAGGGCGCGGCTTCGAAGCGTCAGCAAGGGGTCCTGTTACACTGACAACACTGCACAGGATCGTCTCAGGGGACAAGACAAGACGTCACGTTTATTATAATAACACAATTTGATTTAAGACCAATAACTAATATCTAATACCTACACACACACACACACACACACGTATGTACGTACGTTCTGCAGCTGCTAGATAGTTACCAGTCCTGAATGTAGCTTGAGTTCGTGGCTTGGGTTCATAGCTCGTGGTGGCCAACTGGCCAGGAAAGCCGGGCACAAGGAAGAACTGGGTCTCTGCTGGGCATGCACCGGTGCCCTTCCATGTTGGCAGCAGAACGTTACCCTCCAAAGTCTTCCATCTCCCCCATCCTTTTTCGTAGGCTTCGGTTTGAATCGAGAGTCTACAGGTCTTGCTGTGTCACGCTGGCTCTGGGTCCGGTGTGATTGATCCCCCGTCAATTGCAGATGTGACTTTCAGCCTGGGACCTGGCTTTGATGTTTCTTCAATTGTACTTTTGTTCTTTTCTTTTGGGGTGGACTCCTCTTGGTTTGTCAGGGCTGTTGTCTGCATCTTCAGCCCTTGGTGTTTACACTTTATTTCATCAGGACAGGCTGGGGCTGGAGGTTGATTCCATCATCCATCCATCCCTCATTCCCACATCTGAACTACAAGAATCAGATTACAGCAAGGTTTTGCAAAAATGAAGTGAGCATTTTAAAATGGTGTTTGGGACAAGTTAAAATGGAGTTTGGGTTACACCGTGGACACGTGCAATGAACGGAAAACCGGGAGCAGAAGTTCCCATGTTGAAGCCATGCAAGTTTCAGCGATTTAAGCAGCAATTGGATTGCAAGTGAAACTCAATTAGCCAGTTATTGGGGTACTTGGTTTTAGGAATGAATGTTGTTTCATTCATAAAACTTTACTTATGAAGTTATATTAATAAAGTGAACAATTAAAAACAATTTCATTGATCAGTTCTACAATCCCGGCTGTCTGGCTCGGGTTAGCCCTCAGGGACACACAGGGCTTGCGTGTTACAGCAGCTTCTACTGCCTTTTGAAACCTCCGACTGTAACTCCTCTGTGTGTATGTTTCCCCGCTTTAACCTGGTAAATCCATTTCTTCTTTCTTTTCCTAGTTAGTAAAGATTTAGCTGGTTTATTATCGGATTGGCCACGAACGTTGTCTTCGGTTTGAGATCTGAGGTGCAACTGACCTGGCTGAGTGACTGGTCTGAGGGACCGGAATGTTGTTATGGTTTTTGGTGCAAGGGACCATCTCTCACAAAGGCAGGCTCACCTGGGTGGCAAGATAGATGCAGGGTGCCCAAGGGGGCTGTCTGTGGCTCCATGTTAAGGCTGTTCAAGCCTGAGGAGTTCACACTTGATTCTTGGTTGGTGAAATCCGAGTGTGGAACACACAACCGTGAGGAGCCCCCTGCTGTCTGCCAGCCCCGGGCGCCCAGGGCTCCTGCTCTCTGGCCTCTGGCCGCTCTAGAAAGGAAAGTTTCTAGCATGCCTGGTTCAGAAACCAGAAGTGAAATAAAGAGAACGCACAGGACCGTTTTAAAAAACAATCCTCATCATTTTTAAGCCAATCTCGTGATTCTGGGGAGTCCGACTCATGATTTCCCAATGGTGAGGGTGGCAGCCCTGAGACGTTAAGGGTTATTATTTAGCCTTTACGTTACAGTAGGTTTGGGGAGGGGGGATCAGGATTGAACCCTGTGTGCCAAGAGCAGCATGACACCTGGTGCCTTGTCTTGATCTTACAAACCAAGACTCATGGGACGTAGGCTGGGTGAGGAGACGTCTGTGTAACTCATGCAGTTGTTGATATACGTATGACCTCAAATCGTACCAACCTCCCGCCCACAAAAAAACCAACCAAACAAAAAACCAACCAACCATCTCCCCAACAGACCCACAGTCTGGAAAGCCTACCTCCCTCGTGCGGTTGAAAAGACTCACAGCAGAAAGAAGGATCCCAGCTTCTTAAATAATCCTCTAGCAAGACAAAGAACTGTATGCCTATAGACTCATGAAACACTCCCAAGAAATTGTAATGATATTTTATCATAAAGAACCCAAAGCACTAGAGATTTCAGATTTTTCAACTACTTCAAAAAATCTACTTTACACTGTTGTTGCACTGTTGGCTCATAGTTAGCTTGCAGAGCAGCAGCCGTGTTCGTCTGTATCCGCAAAAAGAACAGGAGGACTTGTGGCACCTTAGAGACTAACCAATTTATTTGAGGATAAGCTTTCGTGAGCTACGGCTTGCTTCATCGGATGCATTTAGAGGAAAATACAGTGGGGAGATTTATATACACATAGAACACGAAACAATGGGTTTTACCATATGACTGTTTTTTGAATGTTATAATTCTTGACGTCTGATTTGTGTCCATTTATTCATTTACGTAGAGACTGTCCGGTTTGGCCAATGTACATGGCAGAGGGGCATTGCTGGCACATGATGGCATATATCACATTGGTAGATGTGCAGGTGAACGAGCCTCTGATAGTGTGGCTGATGTGATTAGGCCCTGTGATGGTGTCTCCTGAATAGATATGTGGACGTCAAGAATTATAACATTCAAAAACCAGTCGGAGTACACTTCAATCTCTTTGGTCACTCGATTACAGACCTAAAAGTGGCAATTCTTCAACAAAAAAACTTCAAAAACAGACTTCAACGAGAGACTGCTGAATTGGAATTAATTTGCAAACTGGATACAATTAACTTAGGCTTGAATAGAGACTGGGAGTGGATGGGTCATTACACAAAGTAAAACTATTTCCCCATGTTTATTCCCCACCCCCCACCCCCCCCACACTGTTCCTCAGACGTTCTTGTCAACTGCTGGAAATGGCCCACCTTGATTATCACTACAAAAGGTTTTTTCTCCCCTGCTCTCCTGCTGGTAATAGCTCAACTTACCTGATCACTCTGGTTACAGTGTGTATGGTAACACCCATTGTTTCGTGTTCTCTATGTATATAAAATCTCCCCACTGTATTTTCCACTGTATGCATCTGATGAAGTGAGCTGTAGCTCACGAAAGCTTATGCTCAAATAAATTGGTTAGTCTCTAAGGTGCCACAAGTCCTCCTTTTCTTTTTTCATAGTTAGCTTGTGATCCACTGGGACCCCCAGATCCCTTTCCACAGTACTCCTTCCTAGGTCGTCATTTCCCATTGTGTACGTGTGCACCTGATTGTTCCTTTCTAAGTAGAGTACTTTGCATTTGTCCTTATTGAATTACTTACTTCAGACCATTTCTCCAGTTTGTCCAGATCATTTTGAATTTTAACCCTATCCTCCAAAGCACTTGCAGCCCCTCCCAGCCCAATTGGTATCATCCGCAAACTGTATAAGTGTACTCTCTATGCCATGATCTAAATCACTGATGAAGTTATTGAATGGAAACGTACCCAGAACTGATCCCTGCAGGACCCCACTCGTTATGCCCTTCCAGCATGACTGTGAACCACTGATAACTACTCTCTGGGAACAGTTTTCCAACCAGTTTTGCACCCACCTAATTGTAGCTCCATCTAGGTTGCATTTTCCTAGTTTGTCTATGAGAAGGTCATGCAAGACAATATCAGAAACTTTACTAAAGTCAAGCTATACCACGTCTAGTGCTTCCTCCCATCCACAAGGCTTGTTACCCTGTCAAAGAAAGCTATCAGGTTGGTTTGACACAATTTGTTCTTGACAAATCCATGCTGACTGTTACTTATCACCTTATTCTCTTCTAGGTGTTTGCAAATTGATTGCTTAATTATTTGCTCCATTATCTTTCCGGGTACAGAAGTTAAGCTGACTGGTATGTAATTCCCCAGGTTGTCCTTATTTCCCTTTTTATAGATGAGCACTATATTTGCCCTTTTCCAGTCCTCTGGAATCTCTCCTGTCTTCCATGACTTTTCCAAGATAATTGCTAATGGCTCAGATACCTCCTCAGTCAGCTCCTCGAGTATTCTAGGATGCATTTCGTCAGGCCCTGGTGACTTGAAGACATCTAACTTGTCTAAGTAATTTTTAACTTGTTCTTTTCCTATTTTTGCCTGTAATCCTGCCTCATTTTCACTGGCATTCACTATGTTAGATGTCCAATTGCCACCAACCTTCTTGGTGAAAACCGAAACAAAGAAGTCATTAAGCATCTCATCCATTTCCACATTTTCTGTTATTGTTTCCCCCACCTTGTTGAGTAATGGGCCTACTCTATCCTTGGTCTTCCTCTTGCTTCTAATGTATTTTGTTTTCTTCTTACCCTTTATGTCTCTAGCTAATTTGATCTTGTTTTGTGCCTTGGCCTTTCTAATTTTATCCCTACATACATGTGTTATTTGTTTATATTCATCCTTTGTAATTTGACCAAGTTTCCACTTTTTGTAGGACTCTTTCTTGATTTTTAGATCATTGAAGATCTCCTGGTCTCTTGCCAGACTTCCTGTCTTTCCTACGCAGTGGGGTAGTTTGCTCTTGCGCCCTTAATAATGTCTCTTTGAAAACTGCCAACTGTCTTCAGTTGCTTTTCCCCTTAGACTTGCTTCCCATGGGATTCTACCTACCAACTCCCTGAGTTTGCTAAAGTCTGCCTTTTTGAAATTCATTGTCTTTATTGTGCTGTTCTCCCTCCTACCATTCCTTAGAATCAGGAACTCTACCATTTCATGTAAAAGCGGCAAAGAGTCCTGTGGCACCTTGTAGACTAACAGACGTACTGGAGCATGAGCTCTCGTGGGTGAATGCCCCCTTCGTCGGCGGCATGGCATGTATTTACCCACGGAAGCTCCTGCTCCAAGACGTCTGTTAGTCTGTCAGGTGCCTCAGGACTCTCTGCCGCTTTTACAGATCCAGACTAACGCGGCCGCCCCTCTGATACTCTCTACCATTTCATGATCCCTTCCACCCAAGCTGCCTTCCACTTTCAAATTCTCAACCAGTTCTTCCCTATTTGTCAAAATCAAATCTAGAACAGCCTCCCTCCACGCCCCCCCCCCGGTTGCTTTCTCCATCTTCCGAAATAAAAAATTGTCTCCAATAAATTCCAAGAACTTGCTGGATAATCTGTGCCCTGCTGTGTTATTTTCCACAACAGATGTCTGAGTAGTTGGAGTTTCCCATCACCACCAAGAACATAAGGTCGTTATTTGCTGACTTGTCCTAATTTGCTAAAAACTGCCCCATGACGTAGCACTGCATGGAACTAGCTGACCACGCGGGGGGGGGGTGGGTGCACAGCCCCCTGGGGGGCGGGAGGGGGGGTTGGGGAAATGCGGGGGGGGTGGTGCACAGCCCCCTGGGGGCCGGGAGGGGGGGTTGGGGAAATGCGGGGGGGGTGCACAGCCCCCTGGGGGGCGGGGGGGGTTGGGGAAATGCGGGGGGGTGCACAGCCCCATGGGGGGCGGGAGGGGGGGTTAGGGAAATGCGGTGGGGGTGCACAGCCCCCTGGGGGGAGGGGGGGTTGGGGAAATGCGGGTGGGGTGCACAGCCCCATGGGGGGCGGGGGGGGTTAGGGAAATGCGGGGGGGGGTGCACAGCCCCCTGGGGAGAGGGGGGGTTAGGGAAATGCAGGGGGGGGTGCACAGCCCCCTGGGGGGCGGGAGGGGGGGTTAGGGAAATGCAGGGGGGGTGCACAGCCCCCTGGGGGGCGGGGGGGGTTAGGGAGGCCCCGGTTTCCCCCAGTTCTCCCCCCGGCGGCAGCCCCCGGCCCGCACACCGAGCAGGCGCTGCAGGGACGGGGCGCTGGGGAGCCGGGGCGGCCCATGCCGGGCGCTGCTGTCTGGGGGAGGGGAAATAAACAAGCCCCTTTGCCCCCCCCCATTGCTGCAAACACGGGGGCGCAGCCCCCCCCCCCCGGGATCACTGTCCCCCCCCCGTGCCCCTGCCCCGCCCCTGGGTTAACCCCGCTCCCCCCCCATCCCTCAGCCCCTCCCCTAACCCTGCCGCCGGTTCCGGGACCCCCCCTCCAGTCAACTTCCGGCCCCCCCGTACGGAGCAGAGGAACCCCCGGGCACGGACGGGCAGGGGGAAGGGCAGCGGCCTCAGCAGGTGTTACTGAGCATGCGCCGTCCGCCTGCGCATGCCCAGTGCGCCCCGCGCCGCCCGGTGCCGCAGGGAGCCGCGTCCCGCCCCGGCCGGAGCCTCCCGCGGAGCCGCGAGCGGCCGGGCCGGGCCGGCGGGAACATGCCCGGCGCGGGCTCGGCGCAGGTAGGCGGCCCGGCCCGGGCTCGGGCGAGCAGCGGCGGGGGCGGCCGGGGCGGGCTGCGGGCGAGCGGCACAAAGAGCGGCGGCCCCCCCGCGGCCCCCCCCGCCCCACGGGGACTCCCCCGGGCCCCCTCCCTGCCCCGCCCCCCCCCGCCCCACGGGGTCTCCCCCCCCGGGCCCCCTCCCCGCCCCACGGGGTCTCCCCCCCGGGCCCCCTCCCTGCCCCGCCCCCCCCGGCCCACGGGGTCTCCCCCCCGGGCCCCCTCCCTGCCCGGCTCCCCCGCCCCCCAGAGTCTCCCCCCCACGCCCCTCCCACCCCACGGAGTCTCCCTGCCCGGCCCCTCCCTGCCCCCCCGGGGTCTCCCCCGGGCCCCCTCCCTGCCCAGCCTCCCCAGGCCCGTCCCTCCCCCCCCGGAGTCCCCCCCCCCGCCCTCTCCCAGCTGCAGAAGGGCCCCGGTTCAGCGTTGGCCCCAGGCAGGCCCCAGCCCCCCCCCCGCCCTGCAGCCGGAGCACTCAGCAGCGCTGCCCGGGGGGGGCAGAGGCCCAGGGCCCCCCTGGTTCTGAAAGCACCTGCCCCATGCGTTCCCCGGCCCGGGCAGTGGGGGGGCGATTGCTGCTGGAGCCGCTCGCTCCCTTGGTCGGCCTGAGCTTCAGCTCCCCGTAAACCAGTGTAAATGGCGCCCAGCGGAGCTGGTCCTGATTCGCTCCAGATTCCGGCCGGGCTGCCCGGCTGGGTGGTGACAGGTTCGTGCCAAGCTAGGGCTGTGCAGCTTTTGGGACGGGCCCGGGGCTGAACCTCCCAGGCCAGCCCAGCCCCTCCAGGGACAGAGCCTAGCGCCGAAAGGCTCCTCTCTCCGCGCTGGGGGAGTGGCAGGGAGATGGCACCGGACTCACCCCAGGGGCGGCCCCTTAAAGCCCCTGGCACCAGGCAGGAATGAATTCTGGTCACTGCCTTTCAGCTCCCTGAAACGCCGGCAGGCGGGCAGGCAGCTCCTCCCTGCCCTACGTCTGCTCCAGAGGGGTTATGCGTCGCCGCGCCGGAGAGCTTGGGGCTCACCCGGCACTGATAACGGCGATTCGGGGATGGGCATCGGTGTGTCAGCAGCTGGGTTCCCAAGGAAACCGGCACCGCCAAACCCCACTCAGAATCCGCCAGAGTCCTTCAAGTCCCGGGCTCAGAAACTGGGGGCCGGCCAGTGACCTGTCCTGTCATGGGCACGCTGTAAAGGAAGGGGCAGCTGTTTCCCCAGACAAGCTGCTCCCTCCTGCCTGGCACGCCCCTCTGCAGGGTAGCAGTGCCCTCTCGCTGGGCACAGCTTGCCTGTTCTTGGGCACCCCTGCAGGTGCCCATTTATCTGAAACAAGGAACCAGCATGCACAAGCTTTGGGGCCTGGTCCTGCTGGGACCCGGAGAGCCTTCCACAAGCGCGGAAGCGGCTGGCGCTGGTCCCCTCGCGGGACAGACTCCGCAGCCAGCCCTTTGGGTGTTACTAAAGCGCAGGAACCTGGGGCGGTTTCACCTTCCTCTGCAGCATGGGGCACAGGTCACTTGCAGGTTTAAACTAGTGTAAATGGTGGATTCTGTCATCTGAAGTCTTTAAATCATGATTTGAGGACGTCAGTAACTTGGCCAGAGGTGAGGGATCTGTTGCAGGAGTGGTGGGCGAAGTTCTGTGGCCTGCGATGTGCAGGAGGTCAGGCTAGATGATCATGATGGTCCCTGCTGGCCTTAGAGTCTAGGGGGTGTTTTTCCATGGGAGAGGGATCATGGGAAATCCACCTAGTTGATCCTAGTGGATGATTCCTGCTCAGTGCTCCAGGGGAAAATGACTCCATCTCCGAGACCCCTGCCCGTGCGACCTGGGTCTACCTAGACCCCGAACTGGGAGCCAGTTTAAGCCAGGTCCATGGGCGGAGGAAAGCCTGTGGCTAAGGGCCTAAGCCCCCTTTGATATCCCTACTTACTGGCATCCAACTAACTGTCACTTGTTCTCTTGAACCGTGGTCGGGGGGAGATTTTCATAAGCAAGTCGTGATTCAGGGCACCTCAGCGTTTGGGTGCCCAACTGGAGACTCTGTAAAGGGGCCTGGTATTCATGGGGAGTTGAGCACCCTCTCTCTCTTGAGAAAAACAACAACCCTCTTTAACGTGTCACAAGTGTGACCCCCCGAGTCACTCGGCACTTCTGAAAATCTGCACTGTGGTGAATTGGGCATGTTCCTCCAGCATTGGAGACTACCTGCAGTTTGCCCTGTGAGCAGAAAGCCATGCTCTGTATTGACCCTAAGCTGTCCTGGTTAGAGGAATGCCCACCTGGTTCCCTAGTGCTGGTTTGGACACTCTGACCGGCAGCTGATTACATACGATATACTGATCTCCCTCTAAAAACACAGGCTTCATAAAAGCAACCACAGGTGTTGTGACAGCTGGAAGAGGATTGGTTACTTAATGCACAGGTCTTAGAGCCATCCAACAATAAGATTCCTCTGGCAAAGATGTGACGTGGGGCTGAAAATGCACCAGTGTGTGGAGGGCCGGCACTTGTGGGGCACTGAAGTGGGGCATCAGTGGTGCATAGCCCCAGCAGTGAACTTTGCCTCTGGTGAATTCATTTGATGTTATGCACAGATCTGCCTAGACATGAAAGCTAAATTAAGGTTAAAGACCAAAATAGTCAGGAAACTAATTATATTGGTATTGCTAGGAGCCTATTACCAGATCCCCCAGGCACCAGTGGGTACACTTGAAAGAATATTACTTCCTAGGAAAGTCGCAAGCTGCCCTCCTCTTCCTTCGGAGTTGGTTATTTCCAAGAACAGCAGTGCTGGGAGCAGCTAACTAGTGTGTTAGGAGAAGGCTGGCAGATGGACACAAGGCTTGCAACACTCCCTGAGGCTTGGAAGACTTGCTGAGCCCAATTTCTGTTGGCTGCGCAAGAGTTATGCAAGGCAAAGTAAGAATTCAGGTTCTCATAGCAACCTCCGCTCACCCACATGGCACGGATATGTGCAGATTTGGATCGCTGGTTAGGCTGCTGAGTGCTTCCTTCATCTATGCTGCATGTGCACCGTGGGTGAGTGCGCCCCGCTGTGCGGAACTGACATGTTCCTTCTGCAACATGCCGACCAGCACCTCGGCTGGTGGGGATGGGTATAAACATCACTGATGTCCAAGGGGCTAGTGCTGGCTTGTGCCAGCTGAGGAGCTGGACCTCACTGGGTTTTGTGGGAGCTCCAAACCATAGTCTTGTCCACACCGGGCCTTTCTGCCCAAGCCGTCCCTCTCTGCCTCTGGTGCCGCTCTGCCAGCGGGAGTGCCAGTGTAGATCAGCCATTGGTGTTTTCACTGCCTTGCTCTCTAGACCTCCAGCTCTGCTCAGATCAGGACACGATGGTTAAAATGCCAGGGCCAGCTGTCGTCCTGTCTACACCAGCACCCCCATTGCTGCTATGGGTGGAGCTGAATCTGGGATGGTGAAGTTGGGAAACTTTTGGAAATAAACTTCAGTTAGACACTGCCCCGGATGGTAGCGATGGGAGTTCGATCCTCCGGCCCAGTTCAGGTTTATCCAGCTTCCAGCCTTGGGTGACTCTAAAGCCACATTTTAACGTTATTTTGACCCAACGGTGTTATAATGTGGTTTCTTCTTGGCTGTGTGGACAGAAAAAACAGCCCCCCCGAAACACCTCCCCTCACTTTAACCATATAAGGGGGCCGTAGTTTAACCCTCCTCCGTATCAAAGATAAAACATATTTCCTCACATGGTTGTAACGTGTTTTCTTTTCCCCCTCATGACAATCCAGCTGCTATTTCTGTAGCTTAGATAGAGCCCAAGGTTTGTGCCTGATTTCAACACTCCCACTCTTGCCCCATCTTCCTAGTTTAAAGACACTCCTGTAACCTCTGGGTAACCCGCCCAAGCCCGTTTGCCCAGAAACAAGTGCCCAGGCTTCTTAGGGGTAACCAGCCCTCAGTGCCTGGGGGAGCCCGCCTGGCTCAGCTGAAGGCAATAGGAGCTTGGTCACCTCAAGCTTATTCTGTGTCCAGAGGTGTCTCGGTCCCTGGGGGGCGTAGGCCCCCGGAGCTCTTTGAGCTCCCTCGTGCTGGAGTGTTGAGTTTTCCAGTGGCTTTGCGCCTCAGGAGCCGTTTGGGTGAAGGACATTTATTTCTCTGCTCTGCCCACGCAGCTGGCTTTAAAAACAAACACAGTCGTGCTCGTTTTCGTTCACCAGCATGATGATTCGGTTAAACCAAACTCTCAGTGTTTGTACCGGTGCAGCAGAACCTCAGAGTTAAGAACACCAGAGTTACGGACTGGCTGGTCAGCCGCACACCACATTTGGCACTGGAAGTACCTAATCAGGCAGCAGCAGAGACAAAAAGAAAAAAAAAGAAAAGCAAATACAGTACTGTGTTAAACGTAAACTACAAAAATAAAGGGAAAAGAAAACAGCATTTTTTCTCCATAGTGAAATATCAAAGCTGCATTAAGTCAGTGTTCAGTTGTAAACTTTTGAAAGAACAACCCTAACGTTTTGTTCAGCATTACGAACAGCCTGCATTCCCGAGGGGTTCGTAACTCTGAGATTCTACTGTGCTGAATGGCTCCTAGCATGAGCACCCAGCTGGGGAAACGAAGGTGAATTCTCTCGTGTGTCAGCAAAATAATTGGTAAAGACCAATTGGTTTGTGTCGTTTGTAGGGACTGTTTCAAAGCCTCTGTCAGAAGTCCCTCACTAGAAACTGCCAAGGGCACCGAAGGGAGTCATGGAGCAAGAGAGAAGGTTTTGTTGTGGATCGGTGACTGGCTACGAGATGGGACTAGACAGTCGATGTTCAGCATGGCCAAAGGGGCACAGAGCATGCCGCAGTGTTCTAACCTAGGGCTGTTTTTTAGTATATTCATTAATTACCTGGAAAATGGGGTGAGTAGCCAGGTGGCAAAAACCACAGCAGACAATCAGGGTTAGTCAAGATTAGAGGAGACTGTGAGGAACTAGCAGGGGTGCCATTTGGGGGGGGAAGGGAATGGCTCTAGCCCCCCCCCCTTCCGTAGGGGAGGTCTACTCACCCTAGCCCCAGACGGAGCTCTTAACTGCAGCAGCTTCAGTGTGATATGTGATGAGTTTGGAAGCTGGGAGCAGCAGTCTTTGGGGCAGGGAGTTTGTTTACAAACAGGCAGGGTGATTAACATAACAAAAGGCTTGTCATTAAAGTAAATTAAGGATCCTTAGATGATCCTGAAACCACTGCCAGGCAATTCGGTTAAAAGACAGGAAACAAAGGGTAGAATAAATGGTCAATTTCCAGAATGGAGAGAGGTAAATAGTGGTGTCCCCCAGGGGTCTGTACTGGGCCCAGTCCTATTTAACATATTCATAAATGATCTGGGAAAAGGGGTAAACAGTGAGGTGGCAAAATTTGCAGATGATACAAAATTACTAAAGGCAGTTAAGACCCAGGCAGACTGCGAAGAGCTACAGAAGGATCTCTCAAAACTGGGTGACTAGGCAACAAAATGGCAGATGAAATTCACTGTTGATAAATGCAAAGTAATGCACATTGGAAAACATAATCCCAACTCTGCATGCACAATGATGGGGTCTAAATTAGCTGAACCCGTCAATAAAGCGATCTTGGAGTCATTGTGGATAGTTCTCTGCAAACATCTCTTCAATGTGCAGTGGCAATTAAAAAAGCTTCCAAAATATTGGGAATCGTTAGGAAAGGTCTAGATAAGACAGAAAATATCATATTGCCTCTATATAAATCCATGGTATGCCAACATCTTGAATGCTGCATGCAAATTTGGTCACCCCATCTCAAAAAAGATACATTGGAATTGGAAAAGGTACAGAGAAGGGCAGCAGAAATGATTAAGGGTATAGAACACCTTCCGTATGAGGAGAGATTAATAAGACTGGGACTTTTCAGCATGGAAAAGAGACAAAGGGGGAATATGATAGAGGTGTGGAGAAAGTAAAGAAGGAAGTGTTATTTACTCCTTCCCATAACACAAGAACTAGGGGTCACCCAATGACATTAATAGGCAGCAGATTTAAAACAAACAAAGTGTTTCTTCACAGTCAACATGTGGAACTCTTTGTTAGGGGATGTTGTGAAAGCCAAGACTATAACAGGGTTCCAGTAAGAACTAGATACGTTCCTGGAGGATAGGTCCAGCAATGGCTATTAGCCAGGGTGGGCAGACATCCATGCATGTCCTTTGCCTCTGTTTGCCAGAAGCTGGGAGTGGGCAACAGGGCAACTTGATGATTCCCTGTTCTGTTCATTCCCTCTGGGGCACCTGGCATTGGCCACTGTTGGAAGACAGGATACTGGGCTAGATGGACCTTTGGTCTTACCCAGTATGGCCATTCTGGTGTTCTTCTATAGAACCCAGATGTATCTGCTCCCTACTGTAACCCATTAGACCCCACTCCCCTCCCAGAGCTGGGGTAGAACCCAGGAGTCCTGATGGGCGCGCGCACGCTCTCTCTCTCTCTCTCCCCAGAGTTAGTAAGAATATACATTAAAATTTTAAACCTAACCAGTGTCCCTTAAGTGATTTGCCACAAGATGTCAGAACATGTTGTTAGAGTTGAGTGGGTCTAATATTTATTTAATTTTTTTTTTATAAAGGAATTAGATACAGGGCTCCTGTCAGCTAATTGCTAAATTACCTGCCAAAAAACTAGAGTTTTCAAGTGCCTACATAGCCCCAGGAATCACGGGTTATTCCCCCCCACACACCAAAATCTGAAATGGTGCCCCTGGGAACGAGAGAGACCTAGCCAAGATAGGTGAACGGGCAACACCACAGCAGATGAAATTCACTGCTAACAAATGCAGAGCAAGGCAGTTTGGAAAGATCCATTTGAGCTATTTATTCACGTGTCTGGATTCTAGATCAATTGTCACCACTCAGACAAAGAGCTGGGTGTTATTGCGGCAGAGCAATGGAAACCTCCGCTCCATGTACAGCACTGGCCCAGAAAAGTATGTGACGTGTTGGTGTGCCTGAAGATACAGTAAATATCACACTGACATCGTGTGTCAGGGGTGTGCCCTGCCCTGAATATTGTGTTCAGGTCTGGTCAGCCTGTCCCGTCAGTTCAGTAGCACATACAGAGGGAGTTCAGGGACTGGTGGCAAATTAGAGGCCAGGAGGGACTTGTGAGTGAGGTGAGACTGAGACTGTTTAGTTTAGAGAGGAGATGAACGAGAGAGGACAGGATAGAGGTATAAGAACTGACTGGCATAGGGAGGGTAAATTTGCTGCTCCTGTTTATCCTCTTGCCCAGTGCAAGAGCAAGGGAACATTTAGTGACATTGAAAGGCAGCAGAAATTGAAAAATGCAAAATTAGAATGCGGAACTTGTTGCCACATGGCAATATTGAGTCCAGGAGCTTTGCAGAATTCAGAAAAACATTAAGCACTCATGGTTAATGCAAGCATCCAACGTTACATTAGACAGGATAATTAAATATAATTGTGGAAACTATAAATTCTGCTTCAGGGCGTGAGCTGATAGCAATCACAAAGACTTTTCCCCTAGAAGCAGGTTATTCGCGTTCTGTGACATGGTTTCTTGTACTTCCGTTGAAGTAACTGGTACTGCCGCTGTTGGAGAGAGGGTACCCCTGCTCAGACCTAGTATGGCAACTCCTAAATTCCTGTGTCAGCAGTGAGTGGATTATCGCTGTGACTCGAAAATGCCCCATCCCCGGACAAGGGTCAGGGCTGTAAGGGGCAGGATGCTGCTGATGCAGAAGATGCTAACCAGGTGACAATTTGTGATTTCAGGCTCCGGTGACATTTGAGGATGTTGCAGTCTATTTCTCGCCGGAGGAGTGGAAGGAGTTAGCGGAATGGCAGAAAGAACTGTACTGGGACGTGATGAAGGAGAATTACGAGCTTGTCACCTCGCTAGGTAAAGAGACACGTTTGTGCTACTGGGGGCCGTGCAACACATGAAAAGCCACGTCACCAGACAGTTGCGTGGGATTCTCCCTGCGTGGAGTGTGTGAGAATTGTATCTCTGACAATTCTCAGCTCTTGGGGGAATGAACAGGCAGGGAAGCGCCTGCTAGCGAGGTCCTGCAGTCTCATTTTTAAGTGGTGTTCATTTCCTAGACAAAATACTGCGGGCTGCAGTTAAGCCGGTGCGTGCATGGATAACTTTAGGGGGATAAAACGCTGCAGGGTGTTGTAAACCAAACCAAGAGTTCTGAATCCAGGAAACTCAAAGTTAAATCTAAAGCAGCTAAGGTAGGAAACACACAGTGAAGGCTCAGAACACCTTAACTCTGCCCTCCAGTGAGGTCACGCAATGGCTGCAGTGTTATGAGTAAAGGCACTTCAGTATTTGTGGTTCCAGAAGAGAAACTGGTTTTAAAAGACACAGGAGATGTCGTTTCCCCCTCATGGTGTCACGCCACGTGACATGGTGACGGTCAGAACCACAATCGCTCCATTTCCCTTCGGAAGAAAAGGTTATCGGTATTTGAAAGCGGGTGGCAGAACTGGACGCTGAGGCCAGCTGATAGCAACAGTAACGATCAGGCTGTAACTGAGGGTGGGCGAGACGAACCAGCCGGCACACTGACCAGAATGCTTCACTTCCCTGTGAGGATTTGCATCAGAGGGGCGTGGGAGTTTGGAGGGAGGGGTTCTGTGAGGTGGGGGGTGTTCGGGTGCTAAGGGCGAGGGAGTTCCCTGCCTACGACACTGCGTAAAGGGAAGAGAATGGGAAATGGGAAGAGAGGGAGCTGGCAGACAGGTAATTACAGAGGAGCTGGAGTTAGGGTGCCGAGGGATAGAGGCAAACTTGGGTACGTAGGTGCTGCTTCTCTGAGTCAGTTGCTCCTGCTCACATGAAGACCGAGCTGGGCCTTAGGCAGTGGCTGAGCTGGGCAGGACGTTGAATGCAAGGGAAGGAGGTTGGGAATTCCTGTCGGAAGGCAGTGTGGACAGCTGGAGAAAGGTACCACGGTTCGAGATGGTGAGAGCTGTTGGAGAAGATGATTTCAGCAACGCTCGGGACTGCAGCCAGTTTGATATGGGTCACCACATTCCCTGAACCGTGCTGGCAGGACCCATTTTTCCCCACAGCCCGTGTGAACCTCACGCCCGCTACCCAGATGCCACGAGAGCGGCGCGGAGGGAGAGAGCTGCACGGGCAGCTCCGTGTGTGTAGGAGCCATAACTTCTCCTGGTACAAGGACAAGGGCATTCCATGAAATCGAAAGGTACCTGTGAAGGGCTGCACTCAGCCCAGGTGTGCCTCCTTGAGGCTGGGGCTGGGAGTTAGCTTTTGCCCCATATGGCCCCTCCCTTGTCTGCTCCCCTTCTCTCTTTGCGACTCAAAGTGCTCCCTCTTCATGACTTGCCCCTGCAGCCTGGTTGCTGCCCAATCCCCCAGCCTCCAGGGCGTTAGGAACAATCTTTTCCGACAGGCAGCGTATTCTAATGGTCCTCGCCCCTTCCTCTGAAGCCAGTGTGATTAGTCATGGTCCGACAGGAGAGGGGACTGGATGGATGACGGTCTGATCCAGTCTGGTGACTCCTGTGTGCTTTAACGTTTCCACGAGCCGGTTTCAGAGCTGGCGGAATTCAGTGGAAGCTGATAGAGCTTTATCCCTCAGCTTGTAACCTGGCTGCTGGGTGCAGGCATGCACAAGGGGAAGTGGAAGTAACCGGGCAGTGAGGCAGTGTCAGGGAATGGGAGCTGATGTACAGTACAGGATGAGTGACTAGCTGGCAGGAGGATCGGTGATAAAGTTGCGCCCACTTAAAGACTTTGGTCTCAGCAGAGGGTAGGTGAATTTTCTCCAGGACAGTACCAGCAGCATGGAAGCCCGGGATTCATTTTAAGGCCATGGGGCTTCCAATAAGTACATAAAGTGATTTCCCAGATAGTGAACAGCTTTCAAACTGGACCCCAACGTGTTTCCCATCCTCCTCCAGCTGCTTCTCCTACTAGCCCCTCTGTGTGGTCTCCTGGGCTGCCCTTTCTGAGTGTGAGAAACTCTGGGGTGAGGGGAATCAGCAGCTAGCTTTCCTTCTCGGATCCCCTGCTGAGGGAGCCCGGCTACAGTGAGGCCGATCCAGCCATGCTGCTGACAGTGGCTAGGCAGATGCTGAGTTAAGACTGTTGCTCATTGTATACCCATGTGCTCGCTTTATTGGTATCCCATCACCTCCCTCCCCATAGCCCCATTTGTTTGTCTCCCCCAGCTGTTGTGTCTTGATACAACCTAGAGCGGGAGCTGTCTGGGGCAGGGATGGTCTGACGTCTCTTCACTGCATGTCTTACTCAGTGCCGGGCAAAATGGGACCCTGGTCCTTGACTGCATCCCTAGGTGCTGCTGCTATGCAGACCGCAATGCTCCCAGCGGTGAGGCAAGAGCGTGAGTGCAGCCTGTTCAAAACCAGGGCCCAAACCCAGCCAGACTCCAGCTGTGTGTCTGTTAGTCCCCAGCTGAGACATGGGAGACGTGGGCCCTAGCAGGGACCCGGCCTGTCCGCATCACACAAATAATACATAACAATAAGTCTGAGATTCCAACTGTGTTTCTCCCAGGGAGGTTTGACAGCCCCTGGGGGTTTGCAATTAATAGAAACTTTTGTTTAAACGAGAAACGTTTCTTTTGCTACCATCACATGGAATAACATCTGGTCTGTTGTTTTCTCTCTAGTAGATGATGAGATTGTGAATGAAAGTATGGAGGAGAAGAATCAGGAGGAAGATGCTGAAAACCTGCTTCCAGTCAAGACCTTTTCAGTGAAGCTTAAAGAGAAAGTTTCCCAAAGTTCAGTGAAGGTGAAAAACTGCCTGAGTCAGAGCAAACTCCAGACAACGCAAAGAAACTCGGTAGGAAACACGCAAGGGCTATCCACAAACAGCACGGCTCAGCAGAAAGCCCAGGTGACCGAGAGACCAGGCGCCCTTCAGGAATGCAAACGAAGCTGTGTGGAGAAGACAGATCTCCTAATACGACAGAGGAACCACAAGAGGGAGAGGCCGTTTCCCTGCAGTGAGTGTGGGAAATGCTTCTCTCAGAAAGGGGACCTGAAGATCCACCTGAGAATCCACACGGGGGAGCGGCCGTACGCATGCACCGAGTGCGGGAAAAGCTTCACCCAGAGGGGATACCTGAAGATCCACCTGAGACTCCACACAGGGGAGAAGCCCTTTCCATGCACTGAATGCGGAAAAAGGTTCCCGTCGAAGGGGGATCTCAAAATGCACCAGAGGAAGCACACGGGGGAGAGGCCCTTTCTGTGCAGTGAATGTGGGAAGAGCTTCACTCGCAAGGTGGACCTCAAAGTCCACCAGAGGAAACACACGGGTGAGAGGCCCTTTACTTGCACCGAGTGCGGGAAGAGTTTTACTTCCAAGGGCTATCTCAAGATACACCTGGGACAGCACAAGGGGAAGAGGCCATTCACATGTCTGGAGTGCGGGAAAAGCTTCATTTCCAAGGGCTCCCTCAAGGCGCACCAGAGAATCCACACGGGCGAGACGCCCTTCACATGCACTGAGTGTGCAAAGAGCTTCACCACCAAGGGCTATCTCAAGATACACCAGAGGCTGCACACGGGGGAGACCCCGTATCCCTGTGCCGAGTGTGGGAAGCGCTTCACCACCAAGGGCTATCTGAAGATACACCAGAAAATCCACACGGACGGGACCCCCTTCATCTGCAGTGATTGCGGGAAGAGCTTTGCCACCATGCGATATCTCAAGATGCACCAGAGAAGCCACACGGGGGAGACCACATTCACCTGCGCGGAGTGTGGGGAGAGCTTCGCCCAGAAGGGCTATCTCCGCATCCACCAGCGGATGCACACAGGGGAGGGCCTGTTCACCTGCTCTGACTGTGGGAAAAGCTTCACTGCCAAGTACCTGCGGATCCACCAGCGAATGCACACAGGGGAGAGGCCCTTCACTTGCACGGAATGTGGGAAAAGCTTCACCGCGGAGGGGTCTCTGAAAATCCACCTGAAGATCCACAGCAGGGTGCTGCTGAGTATATGCACCGACTGCGGGAAAAGCTTCTCCTCCATGCGCTATCTCAAGGTGCACCAGAAAACCCATTCCCAAGAGCCAGTGATACTACCCAGCGAAAGTGGGGACGGTTTCCCGCAGAAGATGCTTGCCACTGTCCCTCAGAAAGCCCACCGAGAAATGATCTCATTTACCTGCAAGGACTGTGGGAAAAGCTTCTGCCAGAAGTCTAATTTAATAACTCACCAGAAAGCCCACACGCAGGAGAGACAGGTTCTAACACACAGGCCCAGCGCCGGCCCTGCTGCTGCACCACTGACATCAGTGAAGTTGCACCCAGTGAATTTGGCTCAGGAAGTTTTAAGAGCAGGGAAGGATCATCTCGACCCAAATCCCTATCCCCTGGTCATGGATTTAAAGCCCAGCTTCCAGTTTGCTCTGCAGACCTGTCCACTTTCCCCAGGAGTAAATCTAGGTGTCTCTTGAGCTCATGTGGCATCCCGCTCCTGCTGATGACGTATTCCATGTGGTTATTGTTACCTTTTGCATGATGTAGCTCTGCCCAGGTTCCTCCATTTACTCCCAATTCCTAACCCTCCCCTGTTGCACCCTTCCAAGGAAGCTGGATGGTACCCGGTCCTGTAGTGCCCCAGGTGGGGACTCACAAGAGTCTTACATGCTACCACATCCTTTGGTTTTCCTCCTCTTCTATCCATGCAGCATAGCATCTGGTCTGGCTTTTTTGCTGCAGCTTCGCATTGAGCAGGTGGTTTCAATGATTTTATCACAATCAGTCCCACTTGCGTGCTGGGTGACTAGGGATACTGAGCATAGATTCCCCTCCATTGCTTGCTCACTCACACACTAATTTCATTGAACTGCATTTCCGATCAGTCAGTGCAGTCACCTACACAATCCAGATCCTTTACCACCCAGTGCCCAGATCCGTATGATCTCTTCTGACTCCGTTTAGCATCACGTACAAACCCTGAGCTCTGGGGCTGCATTCATCCCACGTATAACTTCACTGGAGATACACCGGGGTGAACTGGGACTTTGCAGAAGCCTCCTTAGGATGGCAGAGGCCATAGAATCGACCCTGAGCCATTCCACTCATCATCCAGTCGGTTGCTCCCTGTTGACTCCTGGGCTGGGCGTGCCGCGTGTTAGAGAAAGTTCACTGAAAACCCAAGTTAACGTAACAGATGAGCAAACCGCAAAAGAGGCCAGGAATCATCGACGTGCTCAGTGCATGAAAAGTTCCCTCCGGAGGAGAAAGGGCAGAACTAGACAGCAAGCCCAGGCTAGAAAGAACAAATGTTGGTTCTGGTGGTGGTGGAAGAGCAGCGTGTGAGAAGATCCACCTTCGAGGCCAAGGGAGACATTGCACACGCAGCCGTCAGATGTATGGGGAGGGAGAAAAGCCAAAGTCACTGAAATGGCAGCGTGGAGCCCATGACATTCATGCAGTAGGTCCCTCTATATTCTACAGCAGAGAACTTGCAAGGGACCAAAGGCAAGTGGCAAACAGCAGAAGAGCTGCTGGCAAGGGGTCCAGACTAACTCCCTGGAGAAGGTGGACGAGACTACAAGGATCATAATAATTACAGATGGAAAAGAGCTGCGAGATCATCTAAGTGATTATGTGCCTGAGACCTGCCCCAGCCAGCTTCCTTCATTCCTGCATCTGTGTTTTAGGGGGCTCTGCTTCCCCCGGACATTGGGCTGGACGAGTTCCTGGGGGACACTGGGCGACAGCGGCTGAGGAGAAGGCATTCTGCCCCTTTCTCAGGTTTATTCCCACAGCAACCGATATTGTGCCAGGATCCCCTGGAGTTTTGCAGTTACTAACTCTGGGCCTTATCCTTGTGGGACAGGTCAAGCGGTAGCATCTTGTAGGGCCCTGTACTGATACAGCCTCTGGGGATGGGGCTGGCTTTCACTCATCCCCACAGCCAGGCCTCTCCTGTGTCAGCTCCGCATGGCGTGTCCTGGGGCCAGAAGCAGCTTCCTTCTCTGTGAGGTGGTGTTCAGAAGGTCGGGTGTTCTGGCTGGTGCTCAGTGTCTCTGACTTGTCACACTTCCCGGCGAATAACTCCCAGAAGTTTTTAACACCAATGGTTGGCACCTGTCCCGCAGGTTCCAGGGCTTGAAGATCTGGTTTTCCCAACTCCTTCACTGCTGCACAGGAATCGTTCAGGATGTCCTTGATGTCTCCCAGTTGTCCTGCACGCACCTCGGGAGCTGCCTTTGCTCAGAGCGCCTGTGGATATTTATGGCTCAAGACAGCTCAGGTGCTCATGTGATACTGATGGTGCTGCTGGGCGGGTAGCTCTGTGCTCCGGTTTCCCTTCTGTAAAAGGCAAGTAGGGCTGGCTCTCCAGCCACAAAGTGGAGCTAGTTCCTCTTGGTCACAGCCCTGCATGCTGAGTGTCACTCTGAGAGGACGCAGAGACGCTGTCGCTGGGGAAAATGGGTCACTCGCGGTCCCCTGACCTTCTTGAGGATTCAAGGCATGACATGTACAAGCTCCAGGGACTGGAAGCCAGGACTTTCACCTCTGACACTGGCTCAGTATGTAACCATGGAGATGTCACATTACCCGCTCTATGCCTCAGTTTCCCTGTCTGGAACATGTAGGGTTGTGAGGATTAATGTTGATATTTGGCTTTGAGATGCACTGCTGAATGGCACTAGAGACAGGGCGAGTATTATCCTCACTAAGCAATTTCTGCGGGAGAGGTTTGCTTCACTGCTCTCAGTTCTTATGGGCACTTTCTACATGTGTTTTCCTAATATGCCAGTTACCAAGGGATCTGGGCACTAAACCCACAAATTAATAAAAAATTAGGACCATCCTGCCTTCCCCTCAATGGAACTAGTCACAGAGGACAAGTGGTAATGCAACAGATGGCAGAATCAGTTCTTTGGAGTGGCTGGGTCTTGCTCTAAAGGAAATACTACGGCCAGTCTATCTTCCTCCTCGGTAGCCTGGGGAGTCGGACGCCCCAGGGGTGCATATGGGGACTGTGAACAGATTCACCTGACACGCTGCCTGGTTCCATGCATTCGCACTGAGCTGTGCTGCAATAAGAGAGAAAGAGGTAGGAATAGCAGGCAGGGGGAGAAAGACACCATGGGTCATATTCTCAGCTGCAGTAAATCAGCATAGTACTCCTGACTTCAGTGGCTGAATCCAGCCCCATGCTTCTGAACCCAGGAGTCTGCTGGTGCTGCCTAACATGGACATCCTGCTTCCCCTACCATCCCGGGCTTGGGTGTACAATCAAATTATTAAAGACACCGCCACTAATGTATGGTGGAAAGGCCAAGGCCAAATAGAACTATGCTAGCCCATGGACTGCCATTAGGTTGTACAGATGTAACTGGCCAAAATTTGGTTGGCTCTGTGCACATAAATACCATTTATAAGGTAGAAAGGGCAAGCCTGGACTCAGAAAACAAGTCTGGGAACCTGCTGTGTGTTTCCATGCACGTTGGATGAGACTGGGAGCAGGGAGGACAAAAAGTGGGGGTTAATGGATTACAGATTGTTGCAATAAGCCCTAACTGAGTCCTCCTCCTCCTCAAAGGAAACCTGCACAACACTTTCAAAAGACAAGCCGGGGAGCTTAAATCCCTAACTCTGCTAGACACTAAAGCTCATGGGCTGAACAGAGACACTGGCGTCATGGCTTATTACAACAATCTGTAACCTACCAACCCCCCGCTTTTTGTCCTCTGACCACAGAGGTGCTAACGGGGCACTCCACCTTGCATGGTCCCTTGCAATACGCGCTAACTACTCAAGCCAGACAATCCGTCCACCTGGCGTTTAGCTGTGATGCTCCCAGAACGGTTCCCAGAGCTGAAAAAGAGCTCTGGGCAGCTCTACACTTAAAACACTATGTCAGCGCAGCTGTGCCACCGTAGCGTGTAAGTGAAGCTGCTCCTGTGCCGATGGGAAAGAGCTCTCCCATCTGCATAGTTCACCCACCTCCCCGAGAGGTGGTAGCTGTGTCGGCAGGAGAAACTCTGCTGACATAGTGCTGTCTACACCGGGAGGGGGGGTGTTAGGTGTGGATTTTTCACACCCCAAGCGACGTGATTATACCGATTCTGGTCTGCAGTGTAGACCAGACCTCTGTGCGGCTTGAAAGCTTCTCTCTCACCAGGAGAAGTTGATCCAATACAAGGTATTACATCCCCACCTACGCTAGAGGGCGAAATTCATAGAGCACAAGGCCTATGTCCCATGTCAGCCTCTCTGCTGCCTTCTGCCTAGTAGGAGAATTTCACCTCTGGTGAGTGTTAGACCCAAAGGACGGATGATGCCAGGGGCTAGATAAATGAGGTTGAATGGACCAGACGTAGGCATCAAAGAACAGCCTATGAGTGCTGTGAGGAGCCTCAGACATGCTACACCAATTAACCACCTGGCTGTTGGGCAGTTAAGGCACCAGCGGAGAACAGCTAGATGCTATGGGGGCAGGGCAGACAAGACAATTCCATCAGTGCAGAGCTGAGAAAGGAAGCTCAAGAGGACTGACATAGAATCATAGTGCTGGGTTTGAGAAATCCTTTGGTTAGGGAAGGAAATTAGTTGAATATTGAATTTGCTCCATTTACAAAGAGCCGTTACAGCAAATATAGAAAGTGGACATTAATATTCTAATATGGAGAAAAGGCCATAAATTCAGGCAACTGAATGATGGGTTTTGAAGGACACGTTTTCAAGCCTCATCAGCATAAATCTTAAAAAGAAGACAAGCCCCAGGATGTAAGAACTTAAGATCGTACCTGGTTTCTCCTTTTAAGTTGTTCTGTGAATCTGAAAGGTAAAGATTTGGTATCTAAATCTTTCAGAGAGGTTCTGGAGATGCCTCAAGAAATGAGAAGTGGCTCAGAGGAAATGGCAGGACCAGAATCCAGAAGCCTATCTGGGTTACAGTAAATGGAACATGGGTTAAACAAGATGGTAAGAAGCAGCAGAAGAGGGTGAACTGCCAGAAGTCGGAGCAGACTCTGAGCATATGTGTGAGGAAAACGGGAACACTGAGCTCTATAGCTGTGATTCCTGATGCGTCACCTTTCTTTCTTGTCCTGGAGGAAACACAACATAAAGCCATTTGTTGCCTTAACGTAATGGGCTCAACCAGTCCTTGAAACTGAAACTAAAGTGGCCTCTTTGTGAGTTTGCTTGAGGGTGACTTTCTGAGGTTCAGAAAGGGGTCATGATGCTTTCCAGTGTCTTCAGTGTTTGATGAGTGATTTCTGGTTTTTCTATTTTACCGTTGCAGGGACTCCATGATAAGGGGCCAAACCCAGTCTCATTTACAGCCATGTAAATTCCACAGGGAGGGTCAGGCCAATGTCCATTAGAGGCCAATCTAAGGGCTCCCACTGACTTTCACAGCATTGAATCAGGCCTGAACTCCACTGCAGTCAGGGAAGCTGCTCCATAATTCAGCTGCTGTGTGGAAGAGTGGAATCGGGCCCCAGGGTGGAACCTTGCCAAAGGGGATAGGAGAAATGTGTTTCTTTAACCTACTGAGAAGATGAGGCAGGGGCTGTAAACAGAAATGTTTGAATGTAAATACAATGAGGACACATTGCATGGGTTTCTGATTTTAATTATGTTTTCTTTTCATGCGTTGTATTGTTGGTTTCCCTACAAGGAAACAGGGAGAGAGGCTGGATAAAGCCAGGGCCCAGGCGTGCCTCTGTTGGAATCAGTGGGACAGGGTTTCACTTTTCATTCTGATCCTTGGGATTTGTTTTCCAGGCATGATCACAGGTTTTCCAAGTATGGGTCTAGTTATTTCGTCTGACCAAGTACGAGTTTGGGCTCCACGGTAGCACTGTGAGAATCAGAGAGAAAGGGGAAAGTCAGATGTAGGGTCCTATTATCTTCATTGCTCAGCCCAGAAGGGGATTAGAGGAAGAAACCCCGCAAACAAGCCGATGTGATGCTGTCCACTTTCCTTCTGAGCCAGAGGAACCCTTTCCCACGTGGTAGCTTGCTGCAGGGTTTAGAGCTGAATTGGGGAGAAAAGTCCTTTATTTCCACTATGGTTTTCTGTAGTGCTAGAACTTTTTGCAAAGCGCATAAAAACTAGTTCTGTGCGGGCTATTAGAGTAGGAGAGCACAAACATGTATGCATCTGCTGTGCTGTTGATTCTACAAAGCTACTATTCCCAGCGTTACGCAGAGCGTGAAATAGAATTTAACAAAGTTTCAGGTTTCTGGGGTAAAGTAGGCCTGAAATATTGGCACTTAATTGTCTTCCTAAACAAAATAATTCAGCTAGTTTTATAAGGAATGAACATATTCCTTACAAGAGAATTTGTATATTTAATACATTCTTTTTGCTGATTGCTTTGAAGATAGATCTCAGAAGAAAAGGTCTGCAAATCTTAGACTGCTACAATCTGTATGATTTAGATGAACATTTTAAATTTTTTCCTTTTGTCAATCAACGTCACCAATAAAGGCTTGTTTCTTTTAGAGACTATGTAGGTGCAGGCTGGTAACTTTGTATAGGGTGCAAAACACTCAAACATTAAGAAGATTATCCTAACAAAATCTAAAAGGGACACAGTATTATGGGATGTAAAATGGCATGATCTCCAACTGGATAACGCAGCACTGGGTGGCCATGGGAGTATGACGACTACAGCCTTAGTCTGTACTATAGTCATATGACAAATTCAAAGACAGACCTCAAGAAGATGCAGCCATACTTGATGCTTGGAAATTCTAGCAGGATATGGGACTGGGGCTGGAGCGGCTGTTGGCTCTGTCTTATATACAGAGTAATATTTCTGAGCCTGCTATGGTGCAGGTACTTTTCGTGTTTTAGGCTCCATTACTCAGTGTGTACTAATAATGAAACACATGGTAAACATGCAAAAGAAAATAAGGTTTGTCTCTATATATAAGGTAATCATGGCATCCATGTCTCACATGTATTTGGCTATTCTGTATGCATAATTTATGCCTGTTGAGTACTTTATTTAATCTTTGGCTCTTTTTTGCTTCTTTGCTCATTTGTTCTTCTCTATATTTCTAAATAAAGAGGAAAGAAAAAGTTAAGGAGGAAAAGTCAAAGTCTCTGTCAGGTGCGAGTGTAACAGATAAAATAGCCGTTCGTGCGGCATTTCACGTAGTACCACACGTGCTGATTGAAAACGAGCACTGTACAGTATCAGGGAAGCACACGTTACATGGAGTAAAAGCTGGCCAGGTAACAGATCTCAAAAAGTACTTGCCAATGAGGAATCTTTGAATGGGAATGTTTCTAATGCTGTTCTGGAGGAACTGGTACTAGGGTTGCTGCTATTCAATATTTTCAGCAGTGATCGGGCAGTCAATATAAAATCACCACTCATAACATTTGCAGGTGACACCATGTGGTGGCACGGCAACTGATGATGAGAGGACAGCAATACAGAATCACTGGGCAAGCTGGGCCCAGTCAAACAAAATGCGTTTTAAGATGGCCAAATATAAAGTGATAGATGTAGGAAAAAGAAATGCTGGCTCGCCCTCCAGACTGGGGGACTGGCTTCTGGGAAGCAGTGACTCTGGAAAGGGTCTAGGGCTGAGAGTGGACAGGTGATTGGCTATGAGCTCCCAGTGTGACGGAGGCAAAAGGGGCTAATGTGATCCTTGGATGTATAAACAGGAGGCGTGAGGAGGTGATTTGGCCTCTGTACGCAGCCCTGGTGAGACTGAAAGTGGAATCCTGTGGACAGTTCTGGTGTCCGTATTTTTTAAAAGATGTAGAACAATTGAAGAGGGTGCAGGAGACAGCCACAAACCTGATCTGAGTGCTGGAGAAAATGCCTTGCAGGGAGAGACTCCATGAGCTCCATCTGTTTCGCTGACCAAAAGGATTGAGAGGTGACTTGATCTCGGTGTCTAAGGACCTTCACAAGGAGAAAATACCAAGCACTGACAGGCTCTTTAATGCAGCAGAGAAGGGCAGGGCAAGAACCAATGCCTGGAAGCTGAAGCCAGACAAATTCAAATTGGAAATAAGGCACAATGTTTTAAATAAGGGTGATTAACCATTGGAACCAACTCCCAAGGCCAGTGGTGGATTCTCCAGCTCTTCATGTTTTCTAATCAAGACTGGAGGCATTTCTGGACGTTTGCTTTGGTCAAACAGAAGTTACTGGGCTCAATATAGGGGTAACTGGGTGAAATTTAAGGGCCTGGGATATACAGGTGGTCGGTCTCGATGATTTTATAGTCCTGCCTGGCCTTAACTTGATTAATCTGTAAGTACAGCATCAGTTAATAAAGATTCTAGAGTTTAAACCAAAAGCCGAGCTCTAGGATGAGGCAACGCTACACCTGAATGAAGCTTCCCCGAGTCCTTCAAACATTGCATAGGCTGAGCCTCCCAAAGCTGGTACCTGATGTTTGAAAAGCACAAAGCAAGGGGAGGCAATTCAGGGTGGAAATGGGAAAAAATCCTTCCTTTCTCCTGCGCTTTGTCTTGGCTATTTAGATTATGAAATCTTTGGGGACGAAACTGGGTTTTACTGGGCCATGTCTACACTACAAACTGGTTTGTCCAAGTTACATCGGCCTACAGCCACCATTGTCTGCCTATGTGGCTGCTTGCATTGGCACTGTGTGGAATCCCCAGGGGTGCTTGAGTCAGTGTCAAGTGCAGTGCACCACAGGTAGGTATCCCAGCATGCCACACGCCACCTTCCAGGATAATGGCTTTGGGGGAATGTTCACAGTGTTGTGGGATAGTAATGACTTGCCCAGAGAGCTCTGGGTGCTACAGATCAGGTTTCCAGCATGCAACTTCTCCATCCCATAATGACATCCATAGTCCATAATTTTTGCACCATTTAAAAAAAATCCCACAAGCCTGTACAGCACTTTTCAGTGCCCGCCACCTCTTACCGAAGCACAGAGCATGCAAAACTCCGCACTATTCTTATGAACGTTGCAGCTCCAGGATGCACAATGCTCCTGTATTTGCAGACTCACAGGAAGGTCCGCAACAGGGGACGTGATGCCATCTTTAAGGACAGTTTGCTGAGGTACTTCGCAAAAAACAATTCAGGGTTGCTGGTGGCATGCGCAGAGCAGCTGCCCTTGGTGGAGCGATGCGTCTGAGCCCTAACCGGAGGGAGCACATCGTAATGCAGTTTTGGGATGAGCATGGCCGTGTGCGCCAAGTTCACCCCAGCCCTCCAGCGCAATGACACCAGCATGAGAACTGTACCGACAATGAAAAAGTGAACGGTGATCACACACGGGCAGCTTCCAGTGCCGGAATGCTGGTCAGTGGGAAATCATTTTGGAGTTGGCATATTCACAGTGGGAGCTGTTGTCATGCAAGTGTGCAGGGCCATCAATCATCTTCTGCTATGCAGGACGGTGACCCTCAGCAATGTGCAGGAAATAGTGGATGGATTTGCAGTAAGTGGGTTCCTGAAACACGGTGGGGCGATAGATGACACACACGTCCCTATGTTGGCACCATCCCACCTTGCCACAGAGTACAGCAACAGAAAGGGCTAGTTTTCTATGGTTTATGCAAATATTGGTGGATCATCAGGAGACTTCACCAACATCACTGTGGCTGGCCAGGGGAAGTGTATGATGCTTGCATCTTTAAGAACACAGGGCTGTTCCGAAAGCTGCACACAGGGACATTCTCTCCTAGCCAGCGATCACCATTAGTGATCGTGAAATGCCAGTAATGATTTCTGGAGACCCAGCCTGCCCTGCCTTATGGAGCCGTACACCAGCCACCTTGACAGCACCAAGGGAAGATTCAGCAACTGGCTCAGGAGATGCATTGAATGTTGAATGTCTCCTTGGTAGAGTGAAGGGACGCTGCTGGAGTTTACTCACTTGATTAGATCTTAGTGAGAAAAACATCCCAATGGTTATAGCTGCCTGTTTTGTCTTGCATAAGATCATAGAATCCTAGAATATCAGGGTTGGAAGGGACCTCAGGAGGTCGACTAGTCCAACCCCCTGCTCAAAACAGGACCAACCCCCAACTAAATCATCCCTGTCAGGGCTTTGTCAAGCCTGACCTTAAAAACTTCTAAGATAGGAGATTCCACCACCTCCCTAGGTAACGCATTCCAGTGCTTCACCACCCTCCGAGTGAAAAAGTTTTTCCTAATATCCAACTTAAACCTCCCACAGTGCAACTTGAGACCATTACTCCTCGTTCTGTCATCTGCTACCACTGAGAACAGTCTAGATCCATCCTCTTTGGAACCCCCTTTCAGGTAGTTGAAAGCAGCTACCAAATCCCCCCCTCATTCTTCTCTTCCGCAGACTAAACAATCCCAGTTCCTGCAGCCTCTCTCATAAGTCATGTGTTCCAGTCCCCTAATCATTTTTGTTGCCCTCCGCTGGACGCTTTCCAATTTTTCCACATCCTTCTTGTAGTGTGGGGCCCTGGACACAGTACTCCAGATGAGGCCTCACCAATGTCGAATAGAGGGGAACGATCACGTCCCTCGATCTGCTGGCTATGCCCCTACTTATACATCCCAAAATGCCATTGGCCTTCTCGGCAAGATCTGTGAGGTAAAGGGAGAAAAGCTTCTGCCAGGGTTGGGGTGGAGTGGCTGGCCGCTGACTTTGAACAGCCAGAGACAAGGGCCATTACATGAGCCCAAGGTGGAGTTAGGTGGTGGAGGGAGGTTTTGAAAGAGTACTTGACTGGTCAGCCCGGGGAGTGTGTGTGTGTTGGGCCTAGAGCTTTGTGCAGGGCTTGTGGTACATTTATAAATCTGTCTGGGTGTTTTCCTGAAGTATGAATGTTGTGGTGCTTGGTGTGTGTTTACAAGTGCAGCTTGCTTTGGCTACCATTCTGCAATATTTGCTGGGAACTAGAAGATCATTTGATTTGCCAAAAATAGAACTTTTAACAAGTGGGGGAAAAACAGTGCACTGCGCAGAAAGTCAATGGTCACAAAAACCCACAGGCGACGTTATACAAATGTAACATAGCTTAACGGGGTGAAAATTTGAAAGTGGAAAGGAATGAACTTTTACATCTATTTGAGTACACAAAGGCAGCCCATTGTGGCTACTCATACACTAGCCATGGTTCTCTCAGGTCAGTGTATGTCAAACTGGTATTCCTTGCTGTCCCCCAGTGTGGAGTGGTGTGGAGTGGTTGCCATGTGGTATGTTGGCAGGTGTAGGGAGCAGCGACCATGGAGTCCTCCAAGGACTGGAAAAGTGGGATTTTTGGACCTGTAGGTCAGCCAGGGTCGGCAGCATTTGAGTTAGCTGCCTGAGATGATCCATTGTCCTGGTGCATTTCCCACTCCGTGTCCTGCTGGGCCTTTCTCTTGGCCACTCTGTCCTTCTCCAGGCTGTTGGTCATATCAGCCCGCCAGTGCAGCTCTAGCTTGCAGGATCTCGCAGAACATGTTCTCCCTGGTTCTCTTCTTTCGCCTCACGAGGGTCAGATGTTCTGTGGGTGTGGCGAGGGCATCCTTTAGAGCTGCCCCACCAGAAGCTGCTGATAGAAACAGCCAGATGGACCTTGGATTTACAGTCGAAAGGGAAAGAAAAGCTTCAGAACTCCCTTCCCTTTTTCCCAGAAACACTCTTAATTAGAAATGCTCCACTTCAGCTCTAGAGCACCTCCGCCCAGCATGGCTCTTTGGCCCCAGCCCTTGTGAGTACGGTCCATCAGGGCGAGGGGGGAAAGATTTTCTGTTGCGTGAAGCTATAAAATGTTGGTCCCTATTCGATGGGTACGAGCTCAGGGCAATGTCACTGAGTACTGGCACTATTTCCCACAGGCAATGGTGATTCTAGCTGATAACTCACCCTTGAGGGTCACAGAGCATAGCTGCTACTGGCCCCCCAAGCCGCCTGGGACCGTATGCTGCTCGTCTGGGTACTGCCGTCATCTCCCCGCCAGCTGAACTCATCGCAGAGTGGCACAGGAAAGTGTTCTACGCGGAGAAGAAATACAGCAGCCAACCCTAGAAACCTCCGGGACAGGACTGCAGAGCATCTCCATGGATGTGTCATCAGTCTCCCTGTGGAGGATAAACGGGGCAGCCCTGGGCACATACACAAAGTGTTCCACGTGGGCCCCCCCACCTGACTCAACAGGGGAATGAACGGCAGATGCCAACTCTCCCTCTGTTTGTGGTTGCTCTGCCTCTTCCCCTACGAGGAAAACAACGAAACATTGAACGCTTTGTCTTGTGAACTTGGAGCTGGGCCGGGCGCCATCTTTAAATGTAACACTGTAAAGAAAAGTGCATGCACACACTTACCCAAGTTCCCTTCCCCTCCATCGGGCTCGTCCGCGCTTGCATGGTGGGACAGGCTAAACCAGAGGTCCCCAAAGTGTGGGGTGCCCCCCCCCCCTCAGGTGGCACAGAGGAACGCAGAGGGGCCCAGACTAGCCCCCAGGGGGGCAGGAAAGAAGCATCACCCAGCCCCTCCTCGCCCCCAGCTCTGCTCCAGTCTGGCCTCCAACTGTGTCCTTGGCTCCTGGCCCTGTGCCTGGCCCCATCCCCAGCCTTGGTACAGCTCTGCTCTCGGCCCCGTGCCAGCTCCAAGCCTCAACCACTGGCCGCAGCTCCATTCCTGGCCTGGGGCCGAGACTGGGGGCAAGGCCAGGAGCTGAGCCGCACCTGGCTGCCAGCCTGCCTGCCGGCCCCCACCGCAGCCCGGCTGCGGCCCCACTCCCTGCCCCACTCTCACCCCCAGCTGTGTGGCCCTAGCCTCAGCCCCCTTACCCCTGTCCACACCCCTCACCCCTGGAGTCATAGAATCATAGAATATCAGAGTTGGAAGGGACCTCAGGAGGTCACCTAGTCCAACCCCCTGCTCAAAGCAGGACCAATCCCCAATTAAATCATCCCAGCCAGGGCTTTGTCAAGCCTGACCTTAAAAACTTCTAAGGAAGGGGATTCCACCACCTCCCTAGGTAACACATTCCAGTGTTTCACCACCCTCCTAGTGAAAAAGTTTTTCCTAATATCCAACCTAACCCTCCCCACTGCAACTTGAGGCCATTACTCCTTGTCCTGTCCTCTTCTACCACTGAGAACAGTCTAGATCCATCCTCTTTGGAACCCCCTTTCAGGTAGTTGAAAGCAGCTATCAAATCCCCCCTCATTCTTCTCTTCTGCAGACTAAACAATCCCAGCTCCCTCAGCCTCTCCACATAAGTCATGTGTTCCAGTCCCCTAATCATTTTTATTGCCCTCCGCTGGACTCTTTCCAATTTTTCCGGCTCGGGGGGGCAAGGGGCACAGACAGGGGTAAGGGGGGGCGTGACCCTCAAAAGTTTGGGGACTGCTGGGCTAAAACCGTGTTGGAGTCTCCAACAGATCCAGGCTCATGGCATGGCTGCAGTCGCCTGCCACGTCTCCCCGTCCTGTTCCCTGGTGTTGATGGCATGGGGCCTCTGTCACAGGCTCCTCCAAGCTTCCCACAATGAGCTGGGGGGTGCCTATCAAAGGACGCCCTGCAGTTCAGGGCAGAGGTGGCATGTCCGTGGTGCAGCACCAGAACTATTGGGGTGCTCCCTGGCTCTGTGGTATCCCTCGTGCGGTTCCCGGGCGTGCACACAGCGCTGCGGCTGATCCTGGCTGTACCCCTTTGCCTGCAGCCCTGGTGCAACCTGCTCGCAGGTGGCCACGTTTCTACGGCTGGTGCATCGCTGCATTTGCACAAGCTCCTCTCCCCACAGGCCCAGGAGTTCCAATGCTTCCTGTCTCCGCCAGGCAGGCGCACGGCTGGTGCCCCTCGGCGTGCAGGGGCCCGGCAGGGTCAGCTGGGCAGAGGCACACGGCGAAGGAGAGCTGCTAGGTGTGTCGCCACGGTGGGCAATCAGGAAAAAGCATTTCAAAAACCCGCAGAGGGTTTTTCAGGGGAGAGGGCTCACGCCTGGTCTCTGTGACCCCTGGGCCGTGGCGTTTAAAACGGTGACCAGAGCAGTCACTGTTGCAGGGAATGGGGCATTGCGGGACAGCTGCTGGAGGAGCATTGGGGCCAACACACATCGTGCAGTGTCTGCGTTTGCGCTGTGTCAACCTCAGGAGGTTGCCCATGGCTCTACGCCATTCGGGGGGGGGCGGGGGGGTTACTGTGTCTGGAACAGGGCACTTACCTCGGCTGGAGCCGCATGCACAGAGAGGTTGCCACAAGGTGACGTGCGTCGCCCTAACTTTGTAGTGTCGACCAGAGGGCCTAGGGCTCTGGGGCGCAGCTGCTTCCCCTGCGCACCACAGAGAAGACAGGAGCAGATCAGCCAGGGGCGGGGGAGAAATAGACACACTACTTGTCTGACGGGGGAGCAGAGAAAGGCATCGCAGGACTTGGGTATTTTTAACGGCTCCCTTACAGCGAGGCAGTGGAATCGAAAGGAAAGCCGTGACTTTGTCTAGCAGACCCATAGCAGGTTCTAAGGGCGCGGTCTCCTCTCAGGGCTGTCTGACGCCCAGCACTGTGGCCCCGAGGGCTGCATTAGGACTGTATTTGCACTACTGTCATGCGCCGGAGCCCTTGTCACGGACCAGGTGCCCCCACCCTGCACAGGTCTGGGCACTGCCTTTGGCAGCCCATCCAGCTAGTGCGTAGGGAGGCGCTGGGGGACAGCCGGCTGGGCTCGTTGCCCTGGGAGCCGCATGGACAGGTCAGCCTGGGCCCAGCTTGTCTGAGAGCTGCCCCTTCCTGTGATGTCACTGCACGTCTCAAGATTTTCGGTGTTCTTTATTTTTAAAGGAGCGTCTCGGGGGCTCGTGATGGATGGCAGAAATGTATTTTCCCCTCACCCAAAGCATCCATCTCCCAATGCTGTCAGTGGGGCCGAAGCCAGCCACGTAATTAGTTGTACTCAGGGTGCCGCAGGCAGGCAGTGAGGAGATGGGACAGAAAGCCAGTGGGGGTATATACGAGTATGGGGCACAGAAGGGGCAGGAGACAGATGAGAAAGTAGCAGGTGACGGTAGGAGGCAGGATACAGGAGACTGTCCGGGAGCAGGAAGAGGGGATGCAAGAGGTGCAGGAGACAGGGTGGGGTCATGGGCACACAGGATGAGGAGGGAGGCAGGTGAGTGACAGGGTAGGGGATGGCAGCTCCCCCACCCCAGTGGGTAGGCAAGAGTAAGTGCCCCCCCCGGAGGCAGGTGGGCGGCTCGACTCTTTTGTGCGTATGTAGGTTGAGTTTTGATCGTGCAGGAGCCCGCAGGCTCTGCGGGCGGGGGGCCTCCAGCAGGACGCACCACCAATCGCCTTTTTCAGTCTGGTCCCTGCGGGCCAAGTCTGCGCTAGGAAAGGTTTGCCCGGCTGCAGCTGGACCATGCCACGGGCTGTGTGCACAAGGAAGTGTCATTGTCAGGTGTCATTCAGTGCGGTAACCTACTGTCACGGACCGCTCGGGTCCTGTGTCAGCCTGAGCCCTGATCCCACGCGAGCCGGCACCCACAGCCCGTAGTCAGCGCTGGTAGCTATGCGACTCACGCCCCCCGCAGGCCCGGGCAGGTGGTGCACCAACCACTGGAGCCACGTGGGCAGTGTCATGGGGCGGGTGCCCTCCAGAAGGGCTCCTGGAAACAAGGGCGGCTTTGCTCCCAGTCCCCGTGGGGTCGCGTGAGAGCCGGGGGCTGGTCAGAGCATGGTAAGGAGGTCACTCGTTCACAGTCACAGCGTTCAATAAGTCAGCGGTACCCACCCGTTCCGGAGCTGGCGATTTCCCACTATCAACAATGGGCTCATTTCCCCATCCCTCCAAATCCCCAGGCCCCCCTCTCCTGGCCCCCCGGCTCACCCCGAGAATGAAACCTTTCTCGTGCAGTGGGTCTTGCAGCCAGTCTAGGCCTTGGCTGGGCTGCAGCCCCTGTGAGCAGAGGGGTCCGTCAGGCCTCGCCCTACATCAACCGCCCCAGCCCCTGATCCCGCGCATCCCACACAGGCCTGGATCAGCCCCTTCCTTACTCCCGCTGGATTTCAGAGGCTTCGCCTCCCCCTCCCCTCAACCTCAGAGCACCCCCCCCCTTCCCTGGACCCTCAGCCCCAGTGCACCCCCCCATCCCCTTCCCTCAGCCTCAGAGGGACACCCCCATCCCCTTCCCTCAGACCCAGAGTGCCCCCCACTGCCCCCCAGCTACAGTGCGCTGCCCCCTCCCCAGCCCCCCTCACCCCCAGAGAGCCACCCCCACCCTCTTCCCTCAGCCTCAGAGCACCCCCCCTGTCCTCAGCCCCAGAGCAACACCCCCTGCACCCTCAGCCCGAACTCCACCCTACCCCCTCCCCAACCCCTCCCCCCAGAGTGCCACCCCCACCCCCTTCCTTCAGTCCCAGAGCGACACCCCCTCTCCTGTGCCCTCAACCCCAGAGAGCTACCCCCCATCCCCTTCCCTCAGCCCCAGAGCAACCCCCCCGCCCCTGTCCCCTCAGCCCCAGAGTGCCACCCCCGCCCCTGTCCCCTCAGCCCCAGAGCGACACCCCCGCCCCTGCCCCCTCCCCAGCCCCCCTCACCCCCAGAGAGCCACCCTCACCCTCTTCCCTCAGCCTCAGAGCACCCCCCCTGTCCTCAGCCCCAGAGCAACACCCCAGCCCCTGCCCCCTCAGCCCCAGAGCGACACCCCCCCCCGGCCCACCCCCCAGCCCAGTGTGCTGCCTCCTGCAGGTCGCTCCCCTCTAGTTCTACCCACAAAGAGATCTGATTGGCTAAGAGTGCAGAGACCCAGCTGTCCATCAAGCCATCCTCTACCCAGGTTCCAAGCTGCACCCCCAGGCATCAGGGCCCATTGCACCCCCCCCTCCACTCCCCACCAATGCACCGCTGGGGGGGGCAGAGACACATGAACTGGGGGGGGCTGGGGGAATTAGCTTGCTGCTGACAAAGAGCCCCAATCTCGCTGCAAGCATGTGTGTGAGACCCCCCCTTGCGTCCCCCCCAACCAGTGCTGATCACCTCACAATCCCCCCCACCGCCCTCTCATTGCACCCCCCCACTGGCGCTGCTCACGGCATGACCCCTCTCTGCCCCCCATTGTTCCCCCAACCAGCGACGCTCCCCGCACGACTCCCTCACCCGACCCTCGTCCCCCCAGCCGCCCCACTCACTGTGTGGCCCCCTGCCCAGCCCACAATAGCACTCACGGTGCACCCGACGTTCCCCACGTTGCTCTTTTAAACCCAACATGATTCCCACTCCCCAGAGCACGGCCTCCTCCCTGAGCCGGATGGTCCCCGGGCCACGCAGCTGAACGGGCTCCAGGCCCATCAATGCCTGCCTCTGAGTTGCTCCTGCGAGCGCACTGGGGGGGCGTGAAGCTGGGGTCCCCCACCCTTCCTCCGGCCGAGCTCGCCGGCTAGCTCTGCGTCTCCGCCA
This sequence comes from Chelonia mydas, assembly GCF_015237465.2. Lineage (NCBI taxonomy): Eukaryota > Metazoa > Chordata > Testudines > Cheloniidae > Chelonia > Chelonia mydas. Next base: position 260,800,999 of record NC_057850.1, read on the forward strand.
GGGCTTGCTGCAGGAGTGAGGTGCACGGCGAGCTGTAATTAATGTTGTTTCTCTTCCCCTTCCAGCCCATTAACAGCTAATTTTTCTTTTTTAACTGGCGCTGAACTGAGCAATTTGAGAGTCGAATAAGGGGCTGCTGCTAGTCAGTAAATACAGAGATCCCCCAATTCTGCCTTCAGCATGCTAGGTGGGGGACCAAAGCAGCAGTGGCTTCCTCCTCCTCCCTGGAGCACGACCAGGACCGGCCTCAGTTTCCCTCTCCCAGTAAATTAATCAGGCCCTCCAGCTAAACTGAACCCTTTGGTGGGAAAGACAGCCCACCCCACCCACACTGGCTCACCCCCTGCCATCACGGTCATGCCCCACCTCCCTGACTCATCGCGTACGTCCCCTCTCAGGGTCTTCTAGGTCCAACACCCCAGCCTCTAGCCCCCTTTCCAGGCTCCCCCTAGACGCCCCTAGGCCTTTCCACGCTACAAACCGCCCCCCAAGGAGAGTTCTCCCCTACTAGTTCACCGAACTGAGCCCCAGGGCGCTCCTATATAAACAGCTCCCCTTCCCAGCATCCCTTGCTGCAAGGCCTACAGCTCCCATCAGCCCCGGGAACTGCAAGTCCCAGAATGGCTCGCTTTGGCATTGGCCCGGCAGCAGGCCCGGCTGGGCCCCGAGGCTGCCATACAGGGCCAGCATGCCCCGTTGTGCCTCCCGCCAGGCGTCAAGCCGGGCCGCGGGACGGGCGAGACACGCACAGCCCCGAGCTCTCTGTACGCAGGCCGTCTTTATTGAACGTTCGCAGCTGCCGCAGGGCGGGACGCCGGCTCTGCGGGGGGATGTCGTCGCAGGAAAGGGACACGGGCCCCCTGCACTAGCCGGCTGTCGCCCAGCCGTTACCCGCCATCCACTGGGAGCACGCGGCAGGCCGCAGCGGCCACATTTGGGACGGGCAAACAGGGCTTCCCCTGTCCTGAGCCCGGAGCTGCCGCTGGCCCCCGGCCCCCGCCGTGCCACGCGCCGGGCCTGGCACTGGTCCCCCCTCACCCCGCGAAGGAGACACGCTGTGATGTCTGCGCAGCAGCGTGAAGTCACCACGTGCGAGCTCCACGTGCCACGCGCCGCTGGGGCGCCCCCCTGCCAGACAGCAAGGCTCCCGCCCGCAGAGCCACTGGCTCCATCACTGCCTTGTCTGCCAGCGAGCTGCCCGGGCTACACGCCGCAGGCCACGGCCGGGGGGCGACCTGCAGCCTCCAGCACCGGCGAGCCACCGGCCAGCACGGCACCCAGCAAGGCCCGGGGGAACTTTTTGTGAGCTCGGCGCCAAACATATTTTTGGGGGCCCAGGGATGAGGGGCCGGCCAGGGACAATGGGGCAGGGCAAGGCGGGGCGGGGGGTCCGTTCCCAGAGCAAGGGGCCGGCCGGGGGCAATGAGGCACCGGGCAGGGGAAGTTGTTGGGGGGGGGGGTGGTCTCTCTCTCTCTCTGTGGGGCTGGGCTGGGGGGTCCCAGGAGCTCTGTGGGGGGGGGGTGTCATTGGGAGCTCTGTGTATGGCGGGACAGGCTAGGGGTCCCGGGGGGCCAGTCCCTCTCTCTCTGTGGGGCTGGGGGCAGTGGGTCTCTGTGGGGCTGGGTTGTGGGGGGTCCCATAGGGGGCTGGGCTGGGGAGTCCCGGTGGACGCGGGTGGGGAGGTCTCTCTCTCTCTCTCTCTGTGTGTCTGCAATGGAAGCAGCTGGGCCTGGTCCTGCATCCCGTCCGGCCTGGGGGTGGGACCTGCCATCGAGACGCCAGGGCTGTGGTTATGGGCCCCTTCTGAGTGTGTGTGTGGGGGGGGGGCCCAGCGCCGTGGCGCCATGGTAAACCTGGTACTGCCTGACCCGTCTCACGATTCACACGCTGGGGAGGGCTCGGGTGTCTCTCAGGGCCGAGCCGAACGTCTGTCAGGAGGCTGCGCCGTTCTGCTCTGGCGCAGACCTCACCCCGGTGACGGGTAATTAATCGCTTCCAGGCAGGGCGAGCATGGAGGGTCATCCGACATTGCAGCTAGCGCAGAATGCAGCCCCCCAGCTTGCAACTGGGGCCCAACACATCAGTGTTCTGGGCCACTCACTGGCTACCAGCTGGCTTCTGGGGGTAATTCAATTCCTGCTCTCTCTTGCCTGGTGTTACGTGGGGCTCGTCCCTCTGGTGTCTGAGCACCATTAACCAGACCGGAACGGCCTGGGATCCTGCTCTCCCAGAGGTCCCTCCTGCCCACCGGCCTTGCTGCCGCACTTGCAATTGGCTGGCATGCGTTCTTCCTCCGTCCCCAGGGCTGACCCCTCCACTGGAGACGGGTGGCGAGACAGGTGGCTGGTCTCTCTGCCCCGGGCACGGTTCCACCCCAGCGTCCAAGGGGAAGCGGAGCCTCCCAGTGCTGGTGCAACCCAACTGCAAAGGGCAGGACAGCAAGAGCAGGAAGATGGGCTTCCAGGGGCAGGGTCCAGACACCTGTCAAAGTTCCAGGGTGCCCCATGGTGCCCGAGGGAGCAGGCTGGGGGGCAGCTTAGCCTCCAGTGAACATCTCCCCCACAGGGATTTCTCCGGCACGCTGACTTCTAAGCCATAGCTTTACTACAGGGCTGTCAAACTATTAAAAAAAATTAATCATGATTGTCAGATTAAAAAAATAATTGCAATTAATCGCAATTTTAATTGAACTATTGAACAATACTAGAATACCATTTATTTAAATATTTTTGGAGGTTTTCTACATTTTCAAATATATTGATTTCAATTATAAAACAGACTACAAAGTGTACAGAACTCACTTTATAATATTATTTTTGATTTAAAATAATTGCACTGAAAAAACAAAAGAAATAGAATTTTTCAGTTCACCGCACACAAGCACTGTAGTGCAGTCTCTTAATCGTGAAAGTGCAACCTACAAATGTAGAATTGTTTTTTTTTACATAACTGCACTCAAAAATAAAACAATGTAAAACTTTAGAGCCTACATGTCCACTCAGTCCTACTTCTTGTTCAGCCAATCGCTCAGACAAACAAGTGTGTTTACGTTTGCAGGAGATAATGCTGCCTGCTTCTTATTTACAGCGTCACCTGAAAGTGGGAACGGGCGTTCGCATGGCACTTTTGTAGCCGGCATTGCAAGGTATTTACATGCCAGAATGGTAAAAATTCATATGCCCCTTCATGCTTTGACCACCATTCCAGAGGACATGCTTCCACAATAGAGTCTGCACGACAGTACCTGTATGAGGTGAACTGAAAAATACCATTTCTTTTGTTTCTTTTTCACAGTGAGCGCTGTACACTTTGTATTCTGTGTTGTAACTGAAGCCAATATATTTGAAAATATAGAAAAACATCCAAAATAGTTATAATAAATTTAAACTAGCATTCTATTATTAACAGTGCGATTAAAACGGCAATTCATCACGATTAATTTTTTTAATCAAATTAATTTGTTTTGAGTTAATCGCATGAGTTAACTGTGATTGAGCGACAGACCTGCTTTAACAGTATCTTTTGACAGTCTATGGATATGTAGCGCTTACAAACCAAAGAGGGATGATTATTCACGACTGGCACCTGGGCATGACTAGGAAGAACGGGATGTAACAGAGAAAGGCTAGCCGTGGACTGAATATCAGGAGTAATTTCCTGGCAGCGAGATGCATTGGCGGGGGGGTGTCAGGCAAGGGACGGGGTGGGAGCCCCACCGCTTGGAACTGGACTGGACAAGGGGCTGGAGATGTGCTGAAGGGAAACAATCCAGTGCTAGCCCCTGGGAGAGGGACCGAATGACCTAACAGGGCTTGTCCATCTCTAGTTCTACAACGCTGTGACACCTCTGTCCGTGCACGTCCTACAACAGAGACTCCCGCTTTCCGCAGCCCTCCATGCGTCCCTCGCTGGGCAGCTGGCTGCTAATCTGCTGCATAAGTGCTAAATATTTTCCTTCTCGCTCTGCTGGGTCTCAGGCAGGGCAGGCGGAACGCCGGCCACCAGGACGCTCCTTGGCTGCCTGATGCAGGTACACGCAGCCCTAAGCAAGTCTCCGCAGCCCCCTTTGAGGGCGAAGCGTCTCTCCCGCTGACGAGCGCTGACCATTTACAGGAAAACTCCGGGACAGCCTGGCTGTCTTTGGTTTCTGTCTCACGCCGGTGCCGTGCTGCAGAGGGCGAGCGCCGGATTAACGACGCCCATCGCACAGGACCGGGGAGCGGGGCGGGGGGTGTTCAGACTGCGCTCGTGAGGGACGCTTTCCCTGCTCCCAGCAGTCAGATGGTTTCTTCTGGGCGATCCCGCGGGGCCGGCTCCGTGTATAATTGTGCAGAAGGTGGTTTCTCAGGCCCAGGACTTACTCTGCCTGTTCGGCAGGGGGAACCCCCAGGTGCTTGCGGCTGGACAGTCGCTGTGTGTGCCGAGCAGCCAGCGGGCTGGCCTTGCGGGGGCACGAGGAGCTGTGGTTTCCCCGAGCAGCTCTCCCTGCGCTGAGCTCTCCGGAACGGCCCCGGCTGGGCGTGGTGGCTCGTCTGGTGCATGGCCATGCGCTGCATGTGACTGAAGCTCTTCCCGCACTCGGCGCATATCAGCGGGGCCTGCCCCGTGTGCACCCGCTGGTGGGTGAGCAGCACCTTCCTGAGGCGGAAGCTCTCCCCGCACTCGGCGCAGGCGAAGGGCCGCTCCCCGGTGTGCAGCCTGACGTGCAGCTTCAGGGTGATCTTGTCCTTGAAGCTCCTCCCGCAGTGGGAGCAGGCGAAGGGGCGCTCCCCGGTGTGGATGCGCTGGTGGCTGACGAGATGGTGCTTCTGCGTGAAGCGCTTGCCGCACTCGGCGCAGGCGAAGGGCTTCTCCCCGGTGTGGGTTCTCCGGTGGATCACCAGGTGGTGCTTGTGGCTGAAAATCTTCCCGCAAGCCTCACAGGAGAAGGGCTTCTCCCCGGTGTGCACGATCTGGTGGATGCTCAGCGGCGTCTTGTCCTTGAAGCTCTTCCCGCACTGGGCGCAGGAGAAGGGCCGGTTGCCCGTGTGGCTGCGCTGGTGGCTCAGCAGATGGTGCTTCTGGGTGAAGCGCTTGCCGCACTGGGGGCAGGGGAAGGGGCGCTCGCCCGTGTGGGTGCGGCGGTGCGTGGTCAGGTGGTGCTTGTGGTTGAAGATCTTCCCACACTCGCCGCAGGTGAAGGGCAGCTCCCCGGCGTGGACCCGCTGGTGGGTCAGGAAGACCTTCCGCAGCCGGAAGCTGCTGCCGCACTGGGCGCAGGAGAAGGGGCGCTCCCCGGTGTGGGTGCGCTGGTGGGTGGTGAGGTGCTGCTTCTGTGTGAAGCGCTTCCCGCACTCAGCACAGGGAAAGGGCTTCTCGCCCGTATGGATCCGCTGGTGGATTATCAGAGCTGTCTTGTCCTTGAAGCTCTTCTCGCAGTCCGGGCATGCATGAGGCCTCTCTAGCACCCTCCCGGTTCGTCTTCCCTGAGGGTCTCCGGCCTGGGGTCTTTGCTTCCGGCGGGACAAGCTTTCGCTCTTGCAGCTCTTTAGTCCCAAGAGCTGGAGACCTTTCTCCCCCATTATTCCGGACACAGTCCCTGGTGGTGCCAGTGCTTCGGGATCTTCCTGACCAAGACATCCCTCTTCCTGCTCCTCCTTTTTAATGGTGATGCCAACACCTGCTGGAGAGAGGAGAGAGTCCAGACATCACTTCGTCCGCTGGAACAAAGGCAAACTCCTAACACTAAACAAGAGTCATGGGATGGGCTGTGTTCTTAGGGTGTTTCCTTCCTGACTCACCTGAGCAGGGGCTCTGGGGTCTCCTCTCTCTCCAGCCCTGGGGCTCCCCCACACATGGCTCCTCCCCACGCTCCATCTGACAGATGATCTCTGGTTTGGCACCCCGACACCCTGTGCAGGAGGCAAAAACCACAGGTCAATGAGACGGGCTCAGAAGAACATAAGAACAGTCAGACCAAAGGTCCATCTCACCCAGTCTCCTGTCTTCCCATAGTGGCCAGTGCCAGGTGCCCCAGAGGGAACGAACAGAACAGGGCAGTTATTAAGTGATCCATCCCCTGTCGCCCATTCCCAGCTTCTGGCAGTCAGAGGCTTCGGGACACCCAGAGCAGTGGTCTCCAAACGCTTTTGATCGTGCACCCCTATCAGTAAAAATTTTTAGCACGCACCCCCAATATATGTATATTTATTTATGTATAAATTATAGACATGTACTACTGTACTGATATAGTGTGTCATAAAACATACACAAAAACATACACAAAACACAGAAATTAAAAAACGATGAGATAAAGATGAAATAAACAATATTTTTTAAATAATTTTTTATTTTATTTATTAACGGTATAAAAAAACTTTTTGCTGTCACTAAAACAAATTTATTATTAATAATAATATTTTTAGTGAGAGCAATGTGATTGAATACGCTTTATTATTTTTGAAAATCTTGGTTTAACACTTTGTGATACAGCGGGCGCTCAGGGTTGGGGCGCGGGGTCTGGGAAGGAGTTAGGATGCGGGAGGGCGCTCAGGGTGGGGCGCGGGGTCTGGGAGGGAGTTAGGGTGCGGGAGGGTGCTCACGGTGGGGCGCGGGGTCCGGGAGGTAGTTAGGGTGCGGGAGGGCGCTCAGGGTGGGGTGCGGGGTCTGGGAGGGAGTTAGGGTGCGGGAGGGCGCTCAGGGTGGGGTGCGGGGTCTGGGAGGGAGTTAGGGTGCGGGAGGGCGCTCAGGGTTGGGGCGCGGGGTCTGGGAAGGAGTTAGGGTGCGGGAGGGCGCTCAGGGTTGGGGCGCGGGGTCTGGGAAGGAGTTAGGCTGCGGGAGGGCGCTCAGGGTGGGGGTGCGGGGTCTGGGAGGGAGTTAGGGGGCGGGAGGCGCTCAGGGTGGGGCGGCGGGGTCCGGGAGGTAGTTAGGGTGCGGGAGGGCGCTCAGGGTGGGGCGCGGGGTCTGGGAGGGAGTTAGAGTGCGGGACGGCGCTCAGGGTGGGGTGTGGGGTCTGGGAGGGAGTTAGGGGGCGGGAGGCGCTCAGGGTGGGGCGGCGGGGTCCGGGAGGTAGTTAGGGTTCGGGAGGGCGCTCAGGGTGGGGTGCGGGGTCTGGGAGGGAGTTAGAGTGCGGGACGGCGCTCAGGGTGGGGTGTGGGGTCTGGGTGGTAGTTAGGGTTCGGGAGGGCGCTCAGGGTGGGGTGTGGGGTCTGGGAGGGAGTTAGGGTGCGGGAGGGCGCTCAGGGTGGGGTGTGGGGTCTGGGAGGGAGTTAGGGTGCGGGAGGGCGCTCAGGGTGGGGTGCGGGGTCTGGGAGGGAGTTAGGGGGCGGGAGGCGCTCAGGGTGGGGTGTGGGGTCTGGGAGGGAGTTAGGGTGCGGGAGGGCGCTCAGGGTGGGGTGTGGGGTCTGGGAGGTAGTTAGGGTTCGGGAGGGCGCTCAGGGTGGGGTGTGGGGTCTGGGAGGGAGTTAGGGTGCGGGAGGGCGCTCAGGGTTGGGGCGCGGGGTCTGGGAAGGAGTTAGGATGCGGGAGGGCGCTCAGGGTGGGGGTGCGGGGTCTGGGAGGGAGTTAGGGGGCGGGATGGCGCTCAGGGTGGGGGTGCGGGGTCTGGGAGGGAGTTAGGGTGCGGGAGGGCGCTCGGGGTGGGGCGCGGGGTCTGGGAGGGAGTTAGGATGCGGGAGGGCGCTCAGGGTGGGGGTGCGGGGTCTGGGAGGGAGTTAGGGGGCGGGAGGGTGCTCACGGTGGGGCGCGGGGTCCGGGAGGTAGTTAGGGTGCGGGAGGGCGCTCAGGGTGGGGTGCGGGGTCTGGGAGGGAGTTAGGGTGCGGGAGGGCGCTCAGGGTGGGGTGCGGGGTCTGGGAGGGAGTTAGGGTGCGGGAGGGCGCTCAGGGTTGGGGCGCGGGGTCTGGGAAGGAGTTAGGGTGCGGGAGGGCGCTCAGGGTTGGGGCGCGGGGTCTGGGAAGGAGTTAGGCTGCGGGAGGGCGCTCAGGGTGGGGGTGCGGGGTCTGGGAGGGAGTTAGGGGGCGGGAGGCGCTCAGGGTGGGGCGGCGGGGTCCGGGAGGTAGTTAGGGTGCGGGAGGGCGCTCAGGGTGGGGCGCGGGGTCTGGGAGGGAGTTAGAGTGCGGGACGGCGCTCAGGGTGGGGTGTGGGGTCTGGGAGGGAGTTAGGGGGCGGGAGGCGCTCAGGGTGGGGCGGCGGGGTCCGGGAGGTAGTTAGGGTTCGGGAGGGCGCTCAGGGTGGGGTGCGGGGTCTGGGAGGGAGTTAGAGTGCGGGACGGCGCTCAGGGTGGGGTGTGGGGTCTGGGAGGTAGTTAGGGTTCGGGAGGGCGCTCAGGGTGGGGTGTGGGGTCTGGGAGGGAGTTAGGGTGCGGGAGGGCGCTCAGGGTGGGGTGTGGGGTCTGGGAGGGAGTTAGGGTGCGGGAGGGCGCTCAGGGTGGGGTGTGGGGTCTGGGAGGGAGTTAGGGTGCGGGAGGGCGCTCAGGGTGGGGTGTGGGGTCTGGGAGGTAGTTAGGGTTCGGGAGGGCGCTCAGGGTGGGGTGTGGGGTCTGGGAGGGAGTTAGGGTGCGGGAGGGCGCTCAGGGTTGGGGCGCGGGGTCTGGGAAGGAGTTAGGATGCGGGAGGGCGCTCAGGGTGGGGGTGCGGGGTCTGGGAGGGAGTTAGGGGGCGGGATGGCGCTCAGGGTGGGGGTGCGGGGTCTGGGAGGGAGTTAGGGTGCGGGAGGGCGCTCGGGGTGGGGCGCGGGGTCTGGGAGGGAGTTAGGATGCGGGAGGGCGCTCAGGGTGGGGGTGCGGGGTCTGGGAGGGAGTTAGGGGGCGGGAGGCGCTCAGGGTGGGGCGGCGGGGTCCGGGAGGTAGTTAGGGTGCGGGAGGGCGCTCAGGGTGGGGTGCGGGGTCTGGGAGGGAGTTAGGGTGCGGGAGGGCGCTCAGGGTTGGGGCGCGGGGTCTGGGAAGGAGTTAGGGTGCGGGAGGGCGCTCAGGGTGGGGTGCGGGGTCTGGGAGGGAGTTAGGGTGCGGGAGGGCGCTCAGGGTTGGGGCGCGGGGTCTGGGAAGGAGTTAGGGTGCGGGAGGGCGCTCAGGGTGGGGGCGCGGGGTCTGGGAAGGAGTTAGGGTGTGGGAGGGCGCTCAGGATTGGGGCGCGGGGTCTGGGAAGGAGTTAGGGTGCGGGAGGGCGCTCAGGGTGGGGGTGCGGGGTCTGGGAGGGAGTTAGGGGGCGGGAGGCGCTCAGGGTGGGGTGGCGGGGTCCGGGAGGTAGTTAGGGTGCGGGAGGGCGCTCAGGGTGGGGTGCGGGGTCTGGGAGGGAGTTAGGGTGCGGGAGGGCGCTCAGGGTGGGGTGCGGGGTCTGGGAGGGAGTTAGGGTGCGGGAGGGCGCTCAGGGTGGGGGTGCGGGGTCTGGGAGGGAGTTAGGGTGCGGGAGGGCGCTCGGGGTGGGGTGCGGGGTCTGGGAGGGAGTTAGGGTGCGGGAGGGCGCTCGGGGTGGGGTGCGGGGTCTGGGAGGGAGTTAGGGTGCGGGAGGGCGCTCGGGGTGGGGTGCGGGGTCTGGGAGGTAGTTAGGGTGCGGGAGGGCGCTCGGGGTGGGGGTGCGGGGTCTGGGAGGGAGTTAGGGTGCGGGAGGGCGCTCGGGGTGGGGTGCGGGGTCTGGGAGGGAGTTAGGGTGCGGGAGGGCGCTCGGGGTGGGGTGCGGGGTCTGGGAGGGAGTTAGGGTGCGGGAGGGCGCTCGGGGTGGGGTGCGGGGTCTGGGAGGGAGTTAGGGTGCGGGAGGGCGCTCGGGGTGGGGTGCGGGGTCTGGGAGGGAGTTAGGGTGCGGGAGGGCGCTCGGGGTGGGGTGCGGGGTCTGGGAGGGAGTTAGGGTGCGGGAGGGCGCTCAGGGTGGGGTGCGGGGTCTGGGAGGGAGTTAGGGTGCGGGAGGGCGCTCAGGGTGGGGTGCGGGGTCTGGGAGGGAGTTAGGGTGCGGGAGGGCGCTCGGGGTGGGGCGCGGGGTCTGGGAGGGAGTTAGGGTGCAGGAGGGCGCTCAGGGTGGGGGTGTGGGGTCTGGGAGGTAGTTAGGGTGCGGGAGGGCGCTCGGGGTGGGGCGCGGGGTCTGGGAGGGAGTTAGGGTGCAGGAGGGCGCTCAGGGTGGGGTGCGGGGTCTGGGAGGGAGTTAGGATGCGGGAGGGCGCTCAGGGTGGGGGCGCGGGGTCTGGGAGGGAGTTAGGGTGCGGGAGGGCGCTCAGGGTGGGGGTGCGGGGTCTGGGAGGGAGTTAGGGTGCGGGAGGGCGCTCGGGGTGGGGCGCGGGGTCTGGGAGGGAGTTAGGGTGCGGGAGGGCGCTCAGGTTGGGGTGCGGGGTCTGGGAGGCAGTTAGGACTCAGGGCCGCCCCCTTTTTCTCTCCCGCTCCGGCGGTGCTCCTCCTGCTGCGCCCCCCAATCGATCGTCTTGCGCACCCCCGGGGTGCGCGCACCCCACTTTGGAGACCACTGACCTAGAGCATGGGGTTGCGTCGCTCACTGTCTTGGCTAATAGCCACTGATGGACCTACCCTCCAGGAACTGATCTAGTTCTTTTTTTAACCCAGCTATACGTTTGGCCTTCACAACATCCCCTGGCAATGAGTTCCACAGGTTGACTGTGTGATGTGTGAAGAAATACTGCCTTTTGTTTGTATTAAACCTGCTGCCTGTTTATTTCATTTGGTGTCCCCTAGTTCTTGTGTTATGAGAAGGAGTAAATAACACTTCCTTGTTCACTGTCTTCACACCATTCCTGATTTTACAGACCTCTATCATATCCCCCCTCAGTTGTCTCTTTTCCAAGCTGAAAAGTCCCAGTCTTATTAATCTCTCCTCATACGGAAGCCGTTCCATCCCCCTGATAATATAGGGTGAGTGGCTTTCCCCAGCTGCTTCTTAATTCCTGAAACCCTCTCTGGGTCCTGAAAGGCAGCGAGTCCGACAGTGACCTGGATTGTAAATGACACGGGAGGGCCATGCAGTGTTGTGGTAGCCGTGTCGGTCCCAGGATAGTAGAGAGACAAGGTAGGTGAGAATATCTTTTATTGGATCAACTTCTGCTGGTGACAGAGACCAGCGTTTGAGCTACACAGAGCCCTTCCTCGGGACTGGCAAACTTCGTATGAGTAAGTTTGTCCAATAAAATATTACCTCACCCACCATGTCTCCCTGGAGGGTGACACACTCCAGCAAAGCTCAGCATGCCAGCAACAGACAGGAGGGTTTTCATGGACTCTGGCTAAGCTGTCTGGGTTTGTTTTGGTGACTCCCCAATGACTGGCCCAGGTGACTACACAGACAGCACACCTGCCACACACTGATTTTAACCTAAGCTGGTTATCTGTAGTCACGAGGGGGATGTTTCAGAGTGGGGAGAGGCAGGGAACTGGCCAGCATTCGAAGTAGCTTTGAACTTACATTACTGAGGCCTGGTCTACACTAGAGAGCTGGGTTGACACAAGGCAGCTTACGCCCCCTAATTATGGAAGGGTCTACACCAGGGCTTCAATTCTCAGAGATTATTTCCCGGCTCCCCCCACCCCCATTAGGGGCTTCAGCTGCATAGCAGGGGGTCTCAGGACTTTAGCCCTGCGGGGGAGCCTCGGGGGTTTGGGGCTTTAGCCCCATGGTGGGGGGGCACAAAGGAACTTTAGCCCCATGAGAGGAGGTGCTGGGGCTCGGGGCTTCAGCCCCACGGGGTGTGCTGTGACTTGGGGCTTTAGCCCTGTAGGGGGCAGGGGGCGCAGGGACTTTAGCCCAGCGGGAGGAGATGCTGGGGCTTGGGGCTTTAGCCTCGTGGGAGGAGGTGCAGGAGCTTGGGGCTTTAGCCCTGCAGGGGAGGTGCAGGGGGCTCGGGGCTTTAGCCCCACGGCAGGCGCCAGGCTCAGGGCTTCAGCCCCATGGGAGGTGCTGGGGCTTCTGTGGGTTTGAAAATGTTTACTGGAGCTCTGCTTTGGTGGGCTCTGGCTGAGTTTAAGCCCCTGGTCTACACTAAAATTTTGCTCCGCGATGTAACTGTCCCACTACGCCGACTTAATAACTCCACCTCCACGAGTGGCGTAGAGTCAAGGTTGATGTAGTCAGGTCAAGTGCAGACACCGTGTTGTCACTGGTTTTCAGGAGCCTTCCCATAATGCCCCGCACTGACAGCACAACTGATCCAAGCGGTCCTGGTGCGGACACGCCCCGCTGACGCAAGGAGCCAAGTGTCGACACAAGCGAGGAGATTACTGCAGCCGCTGTACATCGATGTACGTTAGATTGACTTAATTTTATAGTGTAGACGTGGCCTGAGAAATATAGGAACCTCTCTTTATAATCAGGTTTCAGAGTAACAGCCGTGTTAGTCGTCAGAAACATCCCTCGAACGATGCCCATTTGGGATGCCAAGAGGCACTTGGAGCATGACAATACCTTATCCCTCTCGCCAACGAAAGCTGCCCTATCTCTGGGCCTGGCCCCACTCCAGTGCAGGCCTCCTCTCCACGAGGGTGGGGCAGCACCACTGGATTGCTGGCTGATGGAGATCACACTGAACCCCGCCTCCTTCTTTCCTGCTGCACAATCACAATGTAAAGGGGCTAATGATGCAATGGGGATTTCCCCTAATTACTTTCTTGTACTTTACCCAGGTCTCTCAGAGGAAAAATATTCCCCACCCCTAAAACAACAAGGTGCTGGTCCCCCTCACAGGGCAGAGTTAAGGCTGTGTGGGAAGTGTCCCCTGAACTCTGCATTTCCTGGTTTTGTGACGTTTGTGTTTGAATTGTGACACTGATGCTCTTGTAAGGGATACGTAGAGGGACCTCAGCTCCACAGGTCTGAGTTTGTGGGGATTGAATATACGAGTTTTGGGGCCTGAAACTCTCCTGTTTGGGGAGGGTGGGAGGAGCTCCCGATTCTCCTGGGCACCTGCAAATTAATTCCATAAGAACAATGCTTTTTGCATTTCTATTTGCAAAGGGTCTGCGAACTTTCAGGATAACAATCCTTTACCACTCTTGGGAGAGAGGGAATCCTTGAAAGTGCCAGGAACCAGCCTTACACAGACCACGCAGCTCTCGGTAACATGAGGAGAAGTGTCTCTTTACCCAAAGAGGCGATGAGCTTGTAATTCTCCTTCATCACATCTCGGTACAGTTCCCGCTGCCATTCTGCTAACTCCGCCCACTCCTCCAGGGAGAAATAGACCGCGACGTCCTCAAATGCCACCGGCACCTGCAAAACAAGCAGCCCCATTCAGTACCTCCCACCACCGGCAGCCCTGACTGCCATCCAGGCTGGGGATATTCCATGTGTCTGAGCCACAGCGCTAACCGAGACCGTTTTACACGTGTGTCTGATCAGAAACAATGTCGGCTACGCACGGATCAACCGGGTTAGAAAACACAGCAGGTCAGAAGCGGGCTCACGAGTGCTGGAGCTCCATGAGTTACAGAGGAGGACATTACATCAGCCATGCCGCAAAGGGGGCTGATAAGGGTTCACAGCATGCCTTTTAGACATGGCCCATCTCCTCCTCTCTGCGTGCACAGTGCCCGGCGCATTGTGAGCGCTGCCCTCTCGGAAATATTAACAATAGCAGCGGCTGCCTCCAAAATGCCCTTCGTATATTAATGAATGGCCAGGTTCACCCCACTTGTGTCCTGTTTAACCTGGCTGGTCCAGGCCCCAGCCCAGCAAATAAACTGCCGGAGACCTTCCGGGCTGCTGAGGGCCCCAGACACGGGCTTTAGAGTGGTTCAATCAAGCGAGCGGAAAAGCCCACAAGGAAAGACGACTTCCAGCTCCCAGCAGTGTGGCCGTGGTTTGCATCCACTTTCCACAAGCGTCCATGACAAGGCAAGGCCCAGGGAATTCCACCCAAGGGCCCGCGCACCTCCCTTTCTTGTAACAGGAGGGCCCATTCCAGTTACGCCTGGGGCTGGGCGCTCTACGGAAACACCGCTCCATTAGCACTTCTGCTTAGTGTCAGGGCTTCGTCCACACGGTCCCCACCTCGGAACCGTTTGGTTAAGCTCACTGCCTCCTTGCTCCATATTGCAGTTGAGCACAGCAAAGGGAGCTGGCGGCTTTCAAATAATTCTTTTGATTCTGTGCAAAGGGAAGTTGGTTCCATAAACGTTTCTGCATCAAGATCTCTGGCCCTTCCTGATCAGCTGCAGTATTTATTTTTTTAATACTTTGGACTTTTCCCGAAGATCGTCCCTTCAGCCTGGGTGTTTCGGAGCAAACATCCCTCTTTATTCATGATCAGCAGGATGCATCCGATGAAGTGAGCTGTAGCTCACGGAAGCTTATGCTCAAATAAATTTGTTAGTCTCTAAGGTGCCACAAGTCCTCCTTTTCTAGTAACAGGTGGAGCGCTCTTTATCTAGCGATCCCAAAGCACTCCCGTTAGCAAGTAGCACAGTCCCTGTTTTGCAGATGGGGAAGCTGAAGCATGGTGGGAACTGACTCACCTGAGTAAGGCCCATTAGCCTGGCAATAGCTCCCTCACTCCAGAGTTCACTGTGTCTCCTGGCTGGCTTTATCAGCCAGCAGAATCTCTGCCAGGCCCAGGGTCCGACTCTCCATTGCCCTGCCCCAGTGTAACCGTTTGCAAAGGGAGTGCACAATGGGCGTAAGATGGAACTGCTCCGACCGCGTGGCTTTACACGCCCGCTTGGCCCAGGTGTAAACGACCACACAAGAGACAGCGGGACACAGACTCAGAGCCACAGTATCAACCTCATTCTAATTTATATGTGTACAAATCATCCTGCACGGCCACACAAATGAACAGAAATGAGGTTGTGTAGCACCTGGCCTCCTCTGCCAGTCCAGTCTTGGCCACCACCCAGGGCAGGTCCTGCAGTCTGGGTTCAGACAAAACTTCCGCTGAAATCCAGGGCAGTTCTCCCCAGTAAGGGCTGCAGGAGTGACCCGGCGATGCTGGTTAGGGCTTTGTCTAAGTCAGTTTGAAATGTGCCGAGCACCAGGGCTTCCAGCACTTCCCTCATGGAGACGATTCTCCTGCTGGTGCATCTCATGGAGGCACACAGCTCCCAGTGGGGACTCTGGGTCTAAATCCCATAGGCAGCTTTGAAAATCTCAGCCTAAAGGTCTAATTTCAGAAGTCCCTATCGGTGCACTAGGGCTTATCACTGCCCTATGTTTGCGGGGTTCAAAGCAGTTTTCTGTCCACACGACGTGTGCTTCTAGCTGAGTCATTGCAAATTAATTTTTCACCTAAGATTTCACACTCTCAACTAAAATGCATCTGGATTTATAACTACTTCATCCCCTATGGCTAGTCATTGGTTTTTAAAAAGCCATTGAGTTTCTTGGGCAGGATTTTTTCACAGATTCATCGTTTGGAAGGCCAGAAGGGACCAGTCTCATCATCTAGCCCGATCTCTTGCACAACATAGGCCAGAGAACTTCTCCCAGTGATTTCTGCATCAAGCCCATATCTTGTGGTTGAGCTAGGGCATATTTACTAGAAAGCCATCCAGTCTTGATTTAAAGACTTCAAGTGATGGCGAATTCATCACGTCCCTTGGTAAATTATTCCCTTGGTTAATTGCCACATTGCTCAGAAATTGCATCTTATTTCTAGCCTGAATGTATCGACCGACCTTCAGCGTCCAGCCACTGGCTTTCCTTCTGCCTTTAGATCAAAGAGCCCTTTCTCGTCTGTAGAGAAACCCCTGAGGCCTGTGAGTCCAGATTGTCTTGGTGCAGTCTGAACACTTCTTCCTGCGTCAGGCCCACACTCTGCAGACTGGCACCACGTTCCCTCCTCCATCGTCCTTTCCACACGCCCGAGTTCGTGCATTAAAATCTTTCCTTCAGCCTCTGAATAATTTGGTGTTGCTTCTGTGGGACTCTCGGAGGGGGTCTCCCTGGCGCGGCGCCCAGCGCGACCCCACCCGCGCCACGAAGGGATGCACGGCCCCTTCCTGGGCTCCCAGACCAGAGGCCTCTGCAGATGCAGCTCCAAACAGCACTGGCCTTTCCTGCCAGGGCCCCCTAGCCATGGCACGTCCCTGTCCAATTTGCTGCCCAGGGCACCCCTCGGCCTCTGCTGGCGTGGAGGGGTCGCAAGCCGCCCCCGGCCCATGAAAGTTCGGGGTCTCGGGGGGATCCCGGCCGTTTCCCAGGCGCAGCCTTGTTAGCTGTATTTCCCCAGGGCCTGGCCTGTCTCTGTCCCCTCCGCAGCCGGCCCGGCGGGTCCGGGAACAGCAGGCTGCGGCTTCCCTGCCCTTTACCCCCTTCCCCGGGCCGTAATACGAGGCTAAACCAAGGGAGCCCAACGCAGATCCCCCAGCGCCCCCCTGCCCCTCGGTCTCGGCTTCCCCTGGGCTTGCGGGGACACCGCCCCCCCCCGGGGCCCCCACCCACAGCGGGCCGGCCCCGAGAGCCGAGCCCCAGGCGGGTTCACCCACCCAGCGCCCCCCGGGCTGGGCCGGGCGGGGCACACAGGGGCTGCGGTCCCTAAGGTGGCTACAGACCGCGGGCGGGGCTGTTGGCGCGGCCCGGCCCGGCTCGGCCCCGGGCTCCCATTGTCACCGCGCTACCGCTGCGCAGTTGGCCCCGGGAGCGCAGCGCCCCGCTCCCTGCGCCCCGAGCCGGGCCGCGCCGGCGCCTACCTGCGCCCGGCCCCCGCGGGGCATCGTCCCCCGGGCTCGGCCGGGCAGGCGCGTCGGACAAAGCGCGGCGAGCTCCGGGCTCCGAGGGCGGCGCGCCCCGGCTGGGAGCGGTCCGGGCGCAGGATGCGCTGCGCGGGGCGCGGGGGCTGCGCTGCGCTGCGCGGGGGCAGCGGGCCCCGGGGCGCCGCCGGAGCTCGGGCGCGCAGGTCTCCGGCTCTCCCGGGGCGCCGCGCGGGGGGACCCGGGCATCCCCCTGCGGCGGGAGGGAGAAAAAACTACAGCTCCCGGCAGCCCGTAGCGCGGCGCCGCCTCCCCCCGCCTGGCCCCGGAGCTCCCCGGCTGGGGCCGAGCAGGGCCCCGCGCCCAGGCTGGCCGGCGGCCGGCAGCGAGGGTCGCACCCCGGGGCCCTGCGCAGCGCAGGCGCCTGCCTGGGGACGGGGCTGCTGCAGCGGGGAAAGCCCCTCCGTCCCATCTCGTACCCGCCCGCCGCTTCCACACGGCCCGAGGGGGACCTGCCCCGGGGGAGCGGGGCTTGTGCACGTGTCTCGCTTCTCTGGGAGGGAGCAGGAGGCCCGAGGCGTGTTTCTGCTGCCGGGACGCTGTGCAGCCGGGCTGGCCGGCCCTGGGGTCCTGGACGCGCTGTCGGGCGATGGCATCAAAACACCAAGGAAGCGAGAGTGAGGAATGAAAAGAGGAAGGAGTTTTATTCAAACCGGTTAAAAGGCTATGATCTGGTTTCGGTAACAGCTGATTAACGGAGCCCCTGAAACCCACTGTGGAGAAAAGCTCTTTGGCCCTTTCAGTGAAGGGCTGAGCAAGCGCTCAGTTAAGGGCTAAGATCCAGTCACCTCTAACTCCACTGAGGACGACCTCTAGTGAAGACCAGACAGGAAAGAGTAGGTCATGCTGGTGGGGGAGTGGCACTGTGTGTGAAAGAAATCATAGAGTCAAATATAGTAAACATCTTTAAAGGAATCAGACTGTACCATAGAATCTCGATGGATAGAAATTCCAAGCCCTAGTAATAAGAATATAGCGGTAGGAATATACTTCCGATCACCTGACCAGGATGGTGTTAGTGACTGTGAAATGCTCAGGGAGATTAGAGAGGCTACAAAAACAGAAAACCCAACAATAATGGGGGATTTCAGCTATCCCCATATGGACTGGGTACGTGTCACCTCAGGACGGGATGCAGAGATAAAATTTCTAGACACCATTAACGACAGCTTCTTAGAGCAGCTAGTCTTGGAACCCCCAAGGGGAGAGGCAATTCTTGATTTGATCTTAAGTGGCACACAGGATCTGGTCCCAGAGATGAACAGAACTGAACTGCTCAGTAATAGTGACCATAATGTAGTTAAATTTAACATCCTAGTAGGAGGAAAATACCAAAGAAACTCACCACAGTATCATTCAACTTAAAAAAAGGGGAATTACACAAAAACGAGGAGGCTAGTTAAACGGTAATTAAAAGGAACTGTCACAAGAGTGAAATGCCTGCAAGCTGCATGGAAACTTTTTAAAAAAACACCATAATAGAGGCTCAAACTATATCTATACACCCCAAATAAAAAAAAGCAGTAAGAGGACCAAAATAAAAATAAAAATAAAAAATGACACCATGGCGAAACACCAGAGTAAAAGAGGCGGTTAGAGACAAAAAGACATTTTTTAAAAATTGGAAGTCAAATCCTAGTGAGGTAAATAGAAAGGAGCATAAACTCTGGCCAGGCAAGTATAATTAGTCAGGCCAAAAAATAATTTGAAGAACAACTAGCAAGACACAAAAATTAACAGCAATTTTTTAAAAGTATATCAGAAGCTGGAGGCCCGCAGTGGGGCTACTGGATAATCGAGGTGCTGAGGGAGCACTCAGGGAAGACAAGGCCATTGAGGAGAAGCTAAATGAATTCTTTCCATCTGTCTGCACAGCTGAGGATGTGAGGAGATTCCCACACCTGAGCCATTCTTTGCAGGTGATAAATCTGAGGAACTGTTGCAGATTAAGGTGTCAATAGAAGAGGTTTTGGAACAAATTGATAAATTCAAGTGTAATAAGTCACCAGGACCAGATGATATTCACCCAAGAGTTTCAAAGGAATTCACACTTGAAATTGTAGAACTACTAACTATGGTATGTAACCTATCACTGAGATGACTGGAGGACAGCTAATGTGACACCAATTTTTAAAAAAGACTCCAGAAGCGATCCTGGCAATTACAGGCCAGTAAGCCTAACTTCAGTACCAGGCACATTGGTTGAAACAACAGTAAGGAACAGAATGATCAGACACATAGAAGAACGTGATTTGTTGGGGAAGAACCAACACCGCTTTTGTAAAGGGAAATCATGCCTCACCAATCTACTAGAATTCTTTGAGGGGGTCAACAAACATGGGAACAAGGGTGATCCAGTGGATATAGTGTACGTGGACTTTCAGAAAGCCTTTGACAAGGTCCCTCACCAGAGGTTGTTAGGCAAAGTAAGCAGTCATGGGATAAGAGGGAAGGTCCTTTCGTGGATCAATAACTGAAAAAAAGACAGGAAACAAAGGGTAGGAATAATGGTCAATTTTCACAGTGGAGAGAGGTAAATAGCAGGGCCTCCCAAGGATTTGTACTTGGGTCTGTGCTGTTCAACATATTCATAAATGATCTTGAAAAAAGGGGCAGACAGTGAGGTGTCAAAGTTTGCAGACAATACAAAACTATTCAAGATAGTTAAGTCCCAAGCAGACTGCGAAGAGCTACAAAGGGATCTCATGAAACTGGGTGACTGGGCAACAAAATGGCAGATGAAATTCAATGCTGATAAATGCAAAGTAATGCACATTGGAAAACATAATCCCAACTCTACATATGAAATGATGGGGTCTAAATTAGCTGTTACCACTCAAGAGAGAAATCTTGGAGTCATTGTGGATAGTTCTCTGAAAACATCCACTCAATGTGCAGTGGCAGTCAAAAAAGTGAACAGAACGTTGGGAACCATTAGGACAGGGATAGCTAATATGACAGAAAATAGCATATTGCCTCTATATAAATCCACGGTATGGCCACATCTTGAATACTGCATGTAGTTCTCGTCGCCCCATCTCAAAAAGGAGATATTAGAATTGGAAAAAGTGCAGAGAAGGGCAACAAAAATGATTAAGGGAATGGAACAGCTTCTGTATGAGGAGAGATTAATAAGACTGGGGCTTTTCAGCTTGGAAAAGAGATGACTAAGGGGGGATATGATAGAGGACTAGATGACCTCCTGAGGTCCCTTCCAACCCTGATATTCTATGACTATAAAATCATGAATGGAGTGGAGAAAGTGAATACGGAAGTGTTATTTACTCCTTCTCATAACACAAGAATGAGGGGCCACCCAATGAAAGTAATGGGGCAGCAGGTTTAAAACAAACAAAAGGAAATATTTTTTCACACAACACACAGTCAACCTGTGGAACTCGTTGCCAGAGGATGTTGTGAAGGCCAAAACCATAATGGGGTTAAAAAAAGAACTAGATCAGTTCCTGGAGGGTAGGTCCATCAATGGCGATTAGCCAGGATGGGCAGGGATGCAACCCCATGCTCTGGGTGTCCCTAAACCTCTGACTGCCAGAAGCTGGGACTGAACGACAGAGGATGGCTCACTCAATGATTGCCCTGTTTTGTTCATTCCCTTGGAAGCATCAGGCACTGGCCACTGTCAGAAGACAGGACACTGGACTAAATGGACCATTGGTCTGACCCAGTGTGGCCATTCTCATGGTCTGTAGCCATCTGGTGTCTCTTGTCTTACATCTAGATTGTCAGCTCTGTGGGGCAGGGACTGCCTTTATGGTCTGTGTTTGTACAGTGCGCAGCACACTGAGCTCCTGGCCCATGACTAGGGCTGCTAGGTGCTATTCTAACATAAATCGTATCATTCACAGAACAACTTTTAGACTGTTCCAGCTTCACCCAGCCCCGTTCCACACAGGTGCCTCTTCCACCACTCTCAAATACAAACACACCATCAAAACAACCTTAACGCTGCTCCTCTCGTGACACAAGTTGAAAATCTCAGACAATCTTCTTCATCCATGACAAAGAATTTCGAATCACCAGTGACCATAAACCACCCGAATACTTTACTCTTGGCCGTCCAGTTATCTTGCCACCTCTGAATTCACACAGAAAGACCTACTTCAATCCATGCTACCCACAGATAGAATAGTGAAAGCAACCATGCACCACGGTTTGTTAACACACCACGTGCCCCCAACACACACCGCGGTTGCACGTACAAACCTCTCCCGCACACAATGAACATATAGACATTTCATGAAAATATGAAAAATTAGTGTGGTTGCCTGAAATTTAATTGGTGCCTAGTACTGCCTCAATTGCATGCATAATAGTAAGATGATGATATTATTATGTGGTTAGGCATAGGGAGGGCATCAGGGGGCGGCCGGATCTTCTCTTCCCTTAGCCAGCCTTGCAGGACTGCACCCACCACACATGCTGCACTGTCGGGCGCTGCGGCACTGTAAATGCAGCAGGGTCCTTCTTTGTAGAAGGCTCTGGAGACAGGACGCTGAGATCGTAATGGTCTCGTGGTTAAAGATACAAGACCAGGCTCAGGACATCTGGATTCTCTTTCTGGCTCTGCCACGCTCTTGCTAGATGACCATGGGAAACTCACATCACCTCTCTGTGTCTCAGTTTCCCGCTTGTAGAACGGAGATAATACTGACCTTTCTCATAGCACTCAGAGGAGAGTGGTGGCTTCTGAAGCTCTCACTGTATTCACTTCTGTCCAGTGCCCTGAGATCCTGGGCTGGAGAAGCAGAGTTATTTCACTTCGAGCTGGAGCTGTGGAGATTGGATCCAGATTCACCTCTGAACTTCCCCAACTGTTGGGAGTCTGTGGCACAATGTGCGTTGGGTGGCCCCTGTAGAACTGGGGCTGAGCGACGTGACTGAATCGTGGTGCCATGTCAGAGTGGACTGAGGGCTAGATCGGGGGAGTGTTAGACTGGTTCTGTCTCCCCCACCAGTCCGGCCAGCGCTGTGTAGCTGGGGCTAGCAGGAGCAGTGGTAAAGGTTGGTTAATGTTAAAGCCAGAAGGGACCATTCAAGCAGCTAGTCCAGTGGTTTTCAACCTTTTTTCATTTGTGGCCCCCTAAAAAATTCCGAATGGAGGTGCGCGCCTCTTTGGAAATCTTAGACACTCTGTAGCCCCCCCAGGCGTCCACGAACCACAGGTTGAAAACCACCAATCTTAGTCTGACCTCATGCATCTCACAGGCCATTAAACACCATCCAGTTACCTCTGTATTGACCTGGTAACTTGTATTTTACTAAATGCAATGCAATAACTTGTATGTTATTCATCAGAGGGTGGCCATGTTAGTCTGGATCTGTAAAAGCGGCAGAGTCCTGTGGCACCTTATAGACTAACAGACATCACATGCATCCGACGAAGGGGGTATTCACCCACGAAAGCTCCTGCTCCAATACGTCTGTTAGTCTATCAGGTGCCACAGGACTCTTTGCCGCTTGTATGTTATTGTCTGTCTCCCACAAGGCAGGCCGTCTGGATCTGGAGACATCAGGAACTAGAGAATCCACCACTGCCTTGACCCTTTGTTTCCAGGGTTAAGCCTCTCACTGTTGTAAATGCATGTCTCATTTCTCATTTGAATTTGTCTGGCTTCAGCTTCCAGCCATTAGTTCTTGTGATGATTCTCTCTGCAGGATTAAAGAGCCCGCTAGGTACCTGGTGTTTTCTCCCCAGAAAGGTACTTCCAGGCTGTAACCAAGTCCCTGCTCAGGCTTCCTTTCCATAAAGAGATGGAACTCTTTCAGTCTCTCACATTTTCTTCAGCTGAGTCGTTTTTGTGGCTCTTTTCTGCCCAACACCCTTTTTGAAATGTGGACACCAGCACTGGACACAGTATTCCAGCATCAGTCTCACCAGTGCTGTGTACCAGTGTAAAATCCCCCGCCTGCCCCACTCACCACTCCTCCGTTTATACATCCAAGGGCCGCATTAGCCCTGTTTGCCACAGCAACACTCTGGGAGCCCGGGTTCAGTCTCTTGTCCACTCTCACCCCTAGACCCTTTTCAGAGTCAGGATCCTGTTCCCCCATCTGTAGGTGGGGTCCGCGTTCCTTGCTCCTGCATGTATAAGACTTTTCCTTTGGCTGTAGTAAAATGCATTTGGTTTGAATGGGCCCACTTAAGCAAGTGATCCAGATCGCACTGTGTGACTGCCCTGTTGTCCTCCTGCCAACCTCTGTTATCCACAGATTTTATCAACCGGGATTTTATATTTACTTGCAGATCACCGATGAAAGTGTTGAATAGTGTGGGGCCTCATACTGATCCCTGTGGAACCTCACTAGAAACACCCCCATTTGCTGCTGATTCCCCATTGATGGCTACTTTTTGAGATCTGTCAGTTAGCTAGTTCTTAAACCAGTTAACATGTGCTCTGTTGACATTGTATAGTGCTATTTTTTAATAAGAGTGCCATGTGGTACTAAGTCAAATCTCCTATAAAAGTCTAACGTTTACATAGTAATTTGTAATCTCATCAAAGAATTCAATATCTTAGGTGCAAAGAAGAGGAACAAAATGATTAGGGGGATGGAATAGTCTCCATATGAGGACAGATTAATAAGACTGGGACTTTTCAGCTTGGAAAGGAGATGACGGGGGTTGGGGGGGTATGATAGAAGTCTATAAAATCATGACTGGTGTGGAGAAAGTAGATAAGGAAGTGCTGTTTACTCCTTCTCATAGCACAAGAACTAGGGGCAACCCAATGAAATGAACAGGCAGCAGGCTTAACACAAACAAAAGGAAGTATTTCTTCACACAACGCACAGTCAAGCTGTGGAACTTCTTGCCAGAGGATGTTGTGAAGGCCAAAAGTATAGCTGTGTTCAAAAAAGAATTAGACAAGTTCCTGGAGGATAGGTCCATCAATGGCTATTAGTCAAGATGGGCAGGAATGCCACCCCATGCTCTGGGTGTCACCAAACCTCTGACTGCCAGAAGCACCTGGCACTGGCCACGGTCGGAAGACAGGAGACTGGGCTAGATGGACCTTTGGTGCGACCCAGTGTGGCTGTCCTTATGTACTCAGGTTGTTGGACAAGACCCATGTTCCATAAAACCGTGCTGTCTGGCATTAATTATATTCACAACCTTTAATTCTTTAATCAACTCAACCCCTCCTCAGCTTTTCCATTATTTTTCCCAGGCTCAGCAGTGCAGGTAGGGCGGTCCGGTCCGCCGTAGCAGCAAGATATTTACAGCAGGTATGGCGTTCCGGAAAGAGGAGCAGCAGGGCACTGGGCGGGCAGCTGAACCGCCCCCAGCCCTTCCCCGCAGGGCTCCTCCGTCTGCAGCGGCCTGGCCGGAGGACAGGGCAGGGACAGTGCAGCCGCCGGCGTTGCTGTCAGGATTCTGCTGCTTTCCCCGCTGCAGTTCCTGGGAGGGCCCTGACCGCAGCGGGGCAAGGAGAACATCAGGGCACCGGGTGGCCCCACGCTGCCAGCTCCTCCGGCACGGCTGCTGGGCCACCCCCAGCCTGTCCTCTGGCAGGGCCGGCTGCTGTCCAGACGGAGGAGGCCCTGCGGGGAAGGGCTGGGGGCGATAGAGCCGTGCCAGAGGAGCTGCAGCCGTGGCACTGCCCCGTGGCCCCACGTTCGGCTCCTTTCACCACCGTGGTTCCGAAGGCGCAGCGGGAGGAGGACAGAGCCCCGCCCCCAGGTAAGGGGGGATGGATCATGGGGAGGGGACGGGGAGAGCGTGGGGTCCCCAGGCTGGGGGCAGGGCAGAGTCACGTGGAGGGTCACGTGCCCCCCATGGCTCCCTCCGTACCAGTAAGAAATGGATTCCCCTTGCACCGCTGCCCAGGCTTGATCCCAGGCTAAACTGCAGTTACGACAAGAGCAATTTGCTTTATGGAAAAGTAACACTAGGGAAATATTTGATGTCGCTGTAGCTGCAATCTAGAAGCTGGAAACAGAACGAATCAGCATCCTGCAGCCAGCCAGCTCTTCACCGATTCCCACTGCTCCGCTGGCCCCTGGGACCCATGCAGCCGGCATAGGAGGGGTGCAGTAGAAAGCTGCCTGATCGAACAGTGGTGCTCAGCATGTCTGGTTAATCACCTGGCTTTCCTTGGAGTGGTCTGTCTGATGGGGGTCAGAGACCTTTTTCTTTCTGAGGCCCCCGCAACATACTATAAAATCTCCATGGCCCACCTGGGCCACAACTGGTTTTCTCATATAAAAGCTAGGGCCAGAGTTAGGGGGTAGCAAGCCGGGCCCTTGCCTGGGGCCCCACGCCACAGGTGCCCCCATGAAGCTACATTGCTCAGGCTTCAGCTTCCGCCCTGGGTGGCAGGGCTCAGGGGCCTGGGCTTCGGCCCCATGCAAAGGGGCTTCGGCGTTCTGCCCTGGGCCCCAGCGAGTCTAATGCTGGCCCTGCTTGGTGGCCCCCTGAAACCTGCTCGAGGCCCCATAGGGGGCCCCAGACCCCGGGTTGAGGACCACTGATCTAGTTTATCCGTTCTGCAGTGCTCGGCCTGGCCACCACCTGCACTTTTCAGGACTGGCCTCCATGCCCATTGTACATTGACCTGGACTCCTGCAAAGCAGCCCTTCTCCCATTTATTGCCTCTCACCTGCTCCTGTTGTGGGACAGAGAATGGGATCTGCGCTACCGCCAGCCACCTCCTGGCCCTTACCGCGTGCCCTCGGAGAGCATGGCTGGTGAGGCCCCAGCTGACACACTCACTTTAAGTTTATATTATTTTAATTGTTCTTTTGAAGGAAAAAGAAAGCAAAAGCAAGACCACATAGAGACGTTACAGCGCTACACCGTTACGAACGGCCCCCACAACACAGAGCATGCAGAACTGCGCCTAAGGTACATTCACTGAATCCCCACGGCAGCACTCGCTGCCTGTCTCCTCACTCAGGCATCCGCTTTCAGAGAACAGAGCTGCGTTCCCTGACTCGGTCCCCCTCCAACCCGGCTAAGCCCCTCCCGCCGGCACCCCACTCTGCACTGAGACTTTTTTGTCGACATCCGTGTTTTTGATGGCTGGCCTTTTGATGGCCAGACTAGTCTCCAGGGAGAATATGCCACATGACCTATTAAAGGGAAACCGTCAACATAATACATACACAAAACTCTGCTCTTAGTATTCACGCAGAAAAAATGAAACCATCTCCTTTGGCTCCTCATGAATGAGGCTGGGTTTTGTTCATGTTTTGCACTTCAGTCTTCTTGGGACGTGGAAGTAGACAGCTTGCTTTGCTAGAAGCGTTCCCGTTTGCCGTCCATTTCACTTCCTGCCCTCACAGTGCCGCTGCGGTTTGGATTTCAGCACTGCAGGGGATGGACTGAACCCCGCAACCTGTTGGTTCATTTAAACTAAAAAGCAACAGGGAAGTGGGTTCATTACACCGAGGCTACGTTTTGTACCTACATCTCCCTGAAGCAGCCAGATGATTATCAAACCCACAGGGGCCCAGGCAAGAAGCCACCACAAATACCGAACAGCAGAAATACCTGCAGCAGATGGACTGACGTTTCTAGGCCCGCGATACTCAGAACTTAGTGGTCCAGGAGCCAAATTAGCGATCAGCTTGACCCACAAGGGCCCCCGCAGCGTGACCGACGGGGGACGCTTGGTTTTATATATAATTATTCTCACAGCAAATAAGTTACTGACTTAGAGCAGGCTGACAACCGAATTGGTTGATAAGACAGTAGAAGTCTCCTGATGGGTTGGTAATTCCGTCACACCACGTTTCACACCGTGGCCTGCAAAGAGCCGCAGGAGACACAGGGAGGAGCCGCTTGAGGCTCGCGAGCTGCAGTCTGAGGACCGCTGGTCGAAGTGATGGGTTCTGGGGGGAAAACCTGCCCGTTAACTCTCTTGGAGAGAACACTGGGGAGGCAGCGACGTCAGCTGTCAGTCCGGCCTCGGGTGGCACCTCCACAAGTCACGGGGAGATGGTGGTCACCCCAAGATCTCGCTCCCACACCCAACGGGCCCACTCTGACTCCTGTTAAAGTCAAATCAGTGGGACTGGATTATCCCTAAAGGGATCCAACTCTTGAAGAGCATAGAGAATCCACTGCTGTATGGCGATAGGAAACTGGCAGGAGAAATAGCTTTAAAGGACAGGAAATGGACACACCAGACACTTGGGTTCAGGGCACAAGAGAGATATGGATGGGTAGGAGCAGTGTGCCAGGTGGAAGGAGAAGTGCAGGACTGCCAAGGAATGGCATGCACCTCACAGGGCATCTGCCATTTTTAGAAGCTTTTAATTTATTAATTAGAGAGAAAAACCTCCCCAGCTCTTGTGTGTGTATTAACATGGATTTTATTCAGCATGCTGCGGCATTCCATAGGGACTTTAATGTGACTAGGACTAGCATCTTAGTGCTAATACCTGCTACAATACAATGGTCTGTGATTTATATGGGAAGGATAAAATCAAAGCAGACACAGCAGACCATTGCTAATTACGTCACTGAACAAATGAAAAAAAGACAGCTTTGCCACAATTTTCTGCCAAGATCTGATCGAGTGGTGCAGTGAGTTCTCATATGATTCACACTTCCTCACTTTCGCAAAGTACACCGCAGAGCACTTCCTAATAGACTATAGCATAAATAAACCTAAATGTCATGCCCGAATAAATGAACCATGTTCATTACAAGGCGGTGTCCTTGCTCTTTGATGATACGCTGAGCGTCTCATTTGCAAGATTCATCAATTTTCACAGACACTTGTGCAAAGTAGCACGGTTCTACTGTAATTAGAAAGCTAACGTAGGTAATGGGGCACTTATTTATATTTTGGTTAAGATATTTTAGTGTTTTTACTAGGCAGCCAAACAACCAATACATTTAGGAGGCCAATCCAGTTGCTTGTAGAATATTCGTACTCTGGAGAGGAGACTGACACGTCAGTTGTTTTTCAGCAAGGTCCCACGGCAAGGATAGGCCTGGGGAGTTGAGTTTGTGTGTCATAAATGCCACTTTTGCACACCCAGGTTGGAAGGTAGCTTCTGTTGGCCTCTGAAGACATGCTGTCTCCCAGGAGCAGTTCTGCCTCAGTTAGAGCTCATGGCGCTTCACTCCTGCGTCTTGTCAGATCCCAACTCCCAGACAGAGCGTTTGCCACGTTCCACCCACACAAATGGTTCTCTCTCACGTGTGGCTCCTCTGATGTCGCACAAGGTGTCTGCTCTGCACGAACCTCTTCCCACACTCATTGCACACAAAAGGTCTCTTTCCAGCCGGGGTTCCCTGGCGGGCTCTAAGAGGCGGCTTCTGGCTCTCGTTTGCCCTGCACTGTGGGGTGCTGGCGAAGGGCTTTTGCTGGACCACGGGCTGTGGGCTCCGACTGGCGCCTGTCCGGGTGCTCTTCAGCGGCGCCTGCTCAGTGTGGGTTCTCTGGTGCGCCAGCATTATCCGCTCGTCCCGGAACCGTTTCTCGCACTCCGCACACTGATACGGCTTCTCCTCTGCCTGGACCTTCTGGCGGCAGAAACCCACCCCATCCTCCAGGCCTTCCCCCCCTTCGCCACGTGGCCTCTTGCCCCTGTGGACCCTCTGGTGGCTTTTCAGGTGCTGCTTCTGGCTGCAGGTCTTCCCGCACTCGTTGCACCTGTAGGGCCTCTCGCCTGTGTGGATCCGCTCATGGATGATGAGGGTTTTCTTGTCCTTGAAGCTCTTCCCGCACTCGGTGCAGGCAAAAGGCCGCTCCCCCGTGTGGATGCGCTGGTGGCTGATTAGATGGTGCTTCTGGCTGAACCTGTGCCCGCACTGAGTGCAGGAGAAGGGCTTCTCCCCGGTGTGGGTGCGCTGGTGGCTCAAGAGATGGTGCTTCTGGCTGAAGTTCTTCCCGCAGTCCGAGCACTGGAATGGCTTCACTCCCCTGTGCACTTTCTGGTGGGACACAAGGATCTGCTTGAGCCGGAAGCTGCTCCCGCACTGCAGGCAGAGAAACGGCCTCTCCGCCGTGTGGGTGCGCTGGTGCTTTCGGAGGTCTCGGCTCTTGTTGAAGCTCTTCCCGCACTGAGCGCACGTGTGCGGCCTCTTGGGTGCCTGAGGGCTTCTCTGGTGCCTGAGGAGCTGCAGCTTCTCAGGAAGGCTCCTCCCTCTCTCGGGGGCAGCATCCTTCTTCCCCACGTGGGTTTTCTGATGTCTCTTCAGGTCCCCCTTGGATGGGAAGCCCTTCCCGCACTCAGGGCATTTAAAGGGCCGCTCCCCTGTGTGACTCCTTTCGTGGATGGTCAGGGCCGTGTTACTCTTGAAGCTTTTGTCGCACTCTGGACACGTCGGGGGAATCTTCTTTAGAGAGGCTTTTGGGGGAGGAGCCCTCGGGGGTTTGTCCTGAGCATTGGCCACGTGGCTTCGCAGCTTCTGGCGGGATTTGCTTTGAGCCAGGCTGCTCTTCTTCTTCACACACCGCGGTGGGCTGCTCTCTTCCTCCAGCTTTCCCGAGAATGCACTGGGAGGTTCCGGGGTCTCGGTGTCTTCCTCCTGCTCCTCCTTTTTAATCCTGATTCCATCATCTACTGGAAAGAAGACAGGGGGAAGAGTCCAGATGTTATTTCAGGTGCTGAGGATGGAAAAAAACTGCCCATTCAACAAGACCCCCCATTCCAGAGGGAATCCCAATGGGTTCCCAGTGAGACTCTGGAAATCCCCTCTCTTCCCACAAATTATAGTGACATTCCCATCATGTCCAAGTTTCTACCGCCCAAGAAATAGCCAGTGGAAGCCGGCTGCATTCACCTAAACGGGTCTGGCTCCCACGACCTGAAAGAGAATCCCCGCGGAGACACAGATTCTGCTGTCAGTCGTACCGGTGCAGCCCAGTGATTTCAACAGAGCTCTTCTGGCCTAAGAAAGCACGTTTCGGCCACTCCGGCCAGCCTGCAGTCAGGATTATAAACCGGGGATTCCTGCCAGTCATGTTTCTATTTTATTCAGCCTAGCTTCTGACCCCACCTTCCCCAGCGCAGAACGTGAGCTCACAGGAACGGGAACTCTGGAGGGCAGTATAAGCCAGTAACTTTCTCGCACCTGGAGCGGTGGGGGATGGGGAGGGACTCAGGCTATGAGTTAATTAGTCCTGTTGGGAAGTCACAGTTGGCTCCAGCCATGGAGGAATTCTGGCGACACACTAACAGAGTTAGGATGCTCTTCCAACACACACAGGCTTCATCACAGCCCCTCATTGCCTTTAATGAATGTTACTCTCAGTCCAATGCCCTGTTCATTAGGCCACCCTTCGAATGTCCAACTCTTCTCTGTCTAGCTCCCCCATCCTTTGGGATTCTCCTGCTACTACTCACCTGCCCAGAAGCTTTGGGGGGTCCCCCACTCTCTGGGATGTGGAGGGTCTCCAACACATGGCTCTTCTTCTTGCTCAATTTTACATATGATCTCTGGTTTGACAGCAGGCCACCCTGTTCCAGGGACGGAGAACAACAAAGTCTCACATTTACATTAATGTGATTAGAGTCTGGAAGAAGGCTCCTCCATCCTCATTGTCAAAGGTACTATCCCTCGATCTCAGCTCCATCTACTCCAAATTCATGGTGCACAAACATTTCACACTCCTCTGTCCTTAGTGCTACCTCCATCTATCTGGCCCACTTCTGACTCGTGTCTTCTGTCCTGCTGCCCCTACATACGTCTTCTGCTCCAGCTGTCAGTCTCTGGAGCCATTTCTCAATCTTCTTTCTGCAGGAATCTGTCCTATACTGGCCTCCTTACCCGATCCACTGTCCCATGTTTTACCTGGTCCATGTTAGATTGTAACGTCAGGGACTGTGTCTCACTGTATGTCTGTAGAGTGCACCGTACGCTCATGGAAAGGAGGACTTGTGGCACCTTAGAGACTAACCCACTGATCTGAGCATAAGCTTTCATGAGCTACAGCTCACTTCATTGGATGCATTCCTGTAGCTCATGGAAGCTTATGCTCAAATAAATTGGTTAGTCTCTAAGGTGTCACAAGTCCTCCTTTTCTTTTTGCGAATACAGACTAACACGGCTGCTACTCTGAAACCTGTCACATGCTCATGGTGTGCTAGGAATGTTTAATGATAGGGTAGTACGTGGGCCAAATTTTCAAGCTTAGAAACCGGAAGTTAGATGCCTAACTCCATATTCAGGCACCTAAATAAGAACGGCCCAGCTCCTGAGAGAAGGGCGAAAGGGATCCTCACCCAGCGAGGTGACCAGCTCGTAGTTCTCCCTCATCACATCCCGGTACAGCTCCCTCTGCCATTCCGCTAACGCCGCCCACTCCTCTGGGGAGAAATAGACCGCCACGTCCTCGAACGCCACCTGCAACAACAAGCCGCCCAGCTCAACATCTGGCTGCACGGAGAGCCAGAGCCCACACTAGGGACTGCAGTAGGATCCAGATATGGGCAAACCCCCTTGGTCCTAGGCCACACAGTGTGCTCCCCGCTCCCCACCAGGCCTGTCTGCCAGTAATGGCATTATCTGAAAACTGACAGCAAGGAGGTGAGCTCCGAGGGGCTGCTGGGGAAAGGATCAAACAAAACTGCTTGCTGGTTATTTCAATAAATCTCTCTGCTTTGAATCTGCAGTAAGTCCAGCAAGACACAGGGGCAGTAACTAGCTCCTGATGCATGATGGGCCCTTCAGTCTTGGGGGTGGCTGGGGTGGGTTGAGAGACTTAAACGCATCCAGTAATCCTGCAAATCAAGGGTTAAGACAAGAACGGTGAGGCCTCATCTGGAGTACTGTGTCCAGTTTTGGGCCCCACACTACAAGAAGGATGTGGAAAAAATGGAAAACGTCCAGTGGAGGGCAACAAAAATGATTAGGGGTCTGGAACACATGACATATGAGGAGCGGCTGAGGGAACTGGGATTGTTTAGTCTGCAGAAGAGAAGAATGAGGGGGGATTTGATAGCTGCTTTCAACTATCTGAAAGGGGGTTCCAAAGAGGATGGATCTAGACTGTTCTCAGTGGTAGCTGATGACAGAACGAGGAGTAATGGTCTCAAGTTGCAGTGGGGGAGGTTTAGGTTGGATATTAGGAAAAACTTTTTCACTAGGGAGGGTGGTGAAACACTGGAATGCGTTACCTAGGGAGGTGGTGGAATCTCCTTCCTTAGATATTTTTAAGGTCAGGCTTGACAAAGCCCTGGCTGGGATGATTTGATTGGGGATTGGTCCTGCTTTGAGCAGGGGGTTGGACTAGATGACCTCCTGAGGTCCCTTCCAACCCTGATATTCTAAGATTCTATGAACGGGGAAAGTGAGAGAAAGGGTCAGACTGCACAGTAATGCCGCTCTAGATCGCTCCTCTGCATTGCGTACATCACCCGGCCAGGGTTCAACCCTCCTGTGTTGGAGGCTATGGGATGATCCAGGTTAAAGGGACAAGGGTGGGGGAAGGGGAATGACCCTGAATCACTGGAGACATGGGCTAACTGAGTGAAAGAGGAGAAACGCAAAGAGAGCTAGAAGCGGGGCGAAGGGATCACGCTGTGGCAAGGAGAGCCACGCACAGCGCTGCAAACCTGGCAGCCCCAGAGAGAGCGATAAGGGGGAGAGGTGCAGGAGCAATCCCTGGTCACTGTATGGGACAGTATGTTTTAAACATGCCTTTTGTATTAAAAGTCTTGGTTCTTTTCAGGCCAGCATCTCAGTGGTTTTCTGACAACACAGAGAACAATTCAAGAAGCGGCATGCAAAACCCAACATCAGCTAGAACCAGATCGGACTCTCGATCTGGAAACTGAGCTGTTAGACACGCTCTGTGCTGGCCCTGCACTATCTGGCCCAGGAATCAGTCACACTGCACAAGCAGCCCTCGCCGGCAGTACTCATGGGTCCCAAGCCCTCGGTGCCTGAATTTACCGTGTCCTTCCAGGAGAGTGAGTCACATTTTAAAATGACTTCCCAAAAGCAGCCTGTCCTCACCAGGCTGCCGAACCGCCCCCGCCTTTCTCAGCTGTTATTTTTAGACGCAATTTTAACTTTCGTGACCATAAGGGATTAGCAAGCAGCGCCAGGAATAATGGGGACGGGAGCGATGCAATTTATTCTATGTGGCGTGGCCCGACTGGTATGGCCTCTCCTGGCCAGAAACGTCTGACCATGTCTCCTGGAGGTGGTTTTATAACGAGGGCAAGCATCTGCCAGGTGCCAGCCTGGGACACCTCACTCAGTTCACTTGTGACCAGGTCAGAGACCAGGTTTCAGGAGCAGAAAATCCTGCACCTAAACCATCTTCCCTGTCTCCCAAGCAGCATCGCCGCAAATGCAGGCACCAGGGGAGAGCGAAGATAAGGGACAGGAATAAAGAGCCGCACACCCCTAGGTGCTGGAACTAGGGGTGGTGGGGATGCTGCCGCACGCCCTGGCTGGAAGTGGCTTCCATCATATCCCGGGTTCACAGTTTCGTTCAGTGGCTCTCAGCACCCCCAACATACACATTGTTCCAGCCCCCCGGCGCACGCTCTGCTGAGCCAGGCTGGCAAGGGCAAAGCAGGAATTACCGTGCCATCCTACAGTGCCCTGCTCCCTGCGGGCGGAGCCGCCTTCAGTAGCCCTGTTACCCGGGGGCCTCTGCTAGGGAGCAGAGCGTATTGTTCAAGCCATCCTAAAACACCCAGACCGGAGGAAACAGAGCCGCCACACACTGGGGCAGAGGAGAGACCCTCCCACCCCGAGCCTATCTGCTACGTAGAGAGCCCCCTTCCCCTGTCAATATACAGGGAGGTGAGAGAGAAAGACCCGCCCCACACACACCGTGGGGCTATATATGGGGAGAGCCCCCAGTGACCCCAACGTCCCCCCGAGCCCCACTGCAGTCATTCTCCTGGCCTGTGTCTAGGCCCTGGCAAAGCAGACACCCCAGGGCTGTTTGCCCACTGCCCCCCCCGGTCCTGCAGAGCACAGACCCCTGGCCAACCTGGTGTCTCTGGGGCCAGCCTTGCGCCGTGGGGCTACTGGTCCTGTCTCTGCCCCGGCGGCTGCAGGGGGCGCTCCCTGCTTACCCCCCACCCCAGCATCCAGCCCAGGGTCCTGCTGCGGGGCTAGCCGTGGGGCCGGTTCCTCCAGCGAGCCGCGCCCCCCGGGGGGCCAGCGTCCTACCTGAGCAGAGCCCGCTGCGGCCATCCCCCTGGCCTCCGGCCCCTTGGCCCCGGGGCTGGCCGGGGGGGGGACGCAGGGATCGGGGCCAGGCTGGAGCAGGGCGCCGGGCGGCCCGCGGGGCTGCGCTCCCCGCCCGGCTGATTGTAGCGCCGGGCCGAGATGCTCCGCAGCCAGCCCGCCCCCCGCCTCCCGGGGCATTGTGGGAGATGTAGTCCCGCCTGATTGACAGCCCCGGGCACGGCCGAGCCCTGCGCGGGGGCGCAGCGCAAAAGCCAGGGTGTCCGCGCTGCGCGGAAGCCCGGCTGGGACCCTTGCGGCCGGCCCGCAGGCTCTAGGACCCACCCGCCGGGAGCGGGGGGAGCCCGAGTCCCGCTGAGCCGGGGGCCAAGCCTTGCCGTGCTGCTGTGCGGACGCAGCTCAAGCCACAGACCCGAGCCGGGAGCTCTGCGTCCTGCAACCCAGGCCGGGCCCGCCAGACCCACCCGGGGCCGTTTGGACGCTCAAGCACAGGCTTCGAAACACCGAGTCCAAGTCCGGGTTACGATGCCGTGCAGACGTGCCCCCCGGGGGGTATGAGGGTGCACCGTCTGGGCTGCAAAACGCCCCCCAAGGCCGTGAATCTCAGAGCCCAGGTCATAGAATCATAGAATATCAGGGTTGGAAGGGACCTCAGGAGGTCATCTAGTCCAACCCCCTGCTCAAAGCAGGACCAACCCCAACTAAATCATCCCAGCCAGGGCTTTGTCAAGCCTGACCTTAAAAATATCTAAGGAAGGAGATTCCACCACCTCCCTAGGTAACGCATTCCAGTGTTTCACCACCCTCCCTAGTGAAAAAGTTTTTCCTAATATCCAACCTAACCCTCCCCACTGCAACTTGAGACCATTACTCCTTGTCCTGTCATCCGCTATCACCGAGAACAGTCTAGAGCCATCCTCTTTGGAACCCCCTTTCAGGTAGTTGAAAGCAGCTATCAAACCCCCCCTCATTCTTCTCTTCCGCAGACTAAACAATCCCAGTTCCCTCAGCCTCTCCTCATAAGTCATGTGTTCCAGTCCCCTAATCATTTTTGTTGTCCTCCCCTGGACTCTTTCCAATTTTTCCACATCCTTCTTGTAGTGTGGGGCCCAAAACTGGACACAGTACTCCAGATGAGGCCTCATCAGTGTCGAATAGAGGGGAACGATCACATCCCTCGATCTGCTGGCAATGCTCCTACTTATACATCCCAAAATGCCATTGGCCTTCTTGGCAACAAGGGCACACTGTTGACTCATATGCAGCTTCTCGTCCACTGTAACCCCTAGGTCCTTTTCTGCAGAACTGCTGCCTGGCCATTTGGTCCCTAGTCTGTAGCAGTGCATGGGATTCTTCCGTCCTAAGTGCAGGACTCTGCACTTGTCCTTGTTGAACCTCATCAGATTTCTTTTGGCCCAATCCTCCAATTTGTCTAGGTCCCTCTGTATCCTATCCCTACCCTCCAGCGTATCTACCTCTCCTCCCAGTTTAGTGTCATCTGCAAACTTGCTGAGGGTGCAATCCACACCATCCTCCAGATCATTTATGAAGATATTGAACAAAACCGGCCCCAGGACCGACCCCTGGGGCACTCCACTTGATACCGGCTGCCAACTAGACATGGAGCCATTGATCACTACCCGTTGAGCCCGACAATCTAGCCAGCTTTCTATCCACCTTATAGTCCATTCATCCAGCCCATACTTCTTTAACTTTTTTAACTTGCTGGCAAGAATACTGTGGGAGACCGTGTCAAAAGCTTTGCTACAGTCAAGGAACAACACGTCCACTGCTTTCCCGTCATCCACAGAGCCAGTTATCTCGTTACAGAAAGCAATTAGATTAGTCAGGCATGACTGGCCCTTGGTGAATCCATGCTGACTGTTCCTGATCACTTTCCTCCCCTCTAAGTGCTTCAGAATTGATTCCTTGAGGACCTGCTCCATGATTTTTCCGGGGACTGAGGTGAGGCTGACTGGCCTGTAGTTCCCAGGATCCTCCTTCTTCCCTTTTTTAAAGATGGGCACTACATTAACCTTTTTCCAGTCATCTGGGACCTCCCCCGATCGCCATGACACAGTCTGCACATTCAGGCTTGTGCTGGTGCAGTGAGCTAGCTGTGTAGACATCCCAGCTCAGGCTGGAGTCCCCCCCGCTCCTGCAGGCTTCAGAGCCCCAGCGGGAATGTCTACATGGCTCTTGGTAGCGCTGTAGGGCCAGCCCCGCCTCGCTGAGTCTGAAGAGTCAGGCTCTGAGACTTGCTTTTGCGGGTGTGTTTTGCCATGTAGATGCGCCTAGCCATTCCTGTGGCAGGGCACGGGCCTATGTGAGTAGGTGCTGGCTTTCAGACATTCGCAGCATGATGTGCTGGGGCCCTGTGAGATCACTGAGAATGGCCCCAGGGACCTGGGCAAGGTGTCACCTCCCAGCTACATCCCTTGCTCACACACTCTCCTCCCATGGACGTCTCCTGCTGAGGGCCAGTGACTCTCCAGCTATAGGTCTCTATAGTCTTCTCATGCCCAGGTCCTACGGGGAAGGTGACCTGCCCCCTCAGAAGCAGCCTTCTCCCTAGTTCGTTATCTGCCTTTGGTTCCTGTTTTGTCAGATCTGTGGGGCAGAATGAAGTGGGATCCACTGTATTAATTCTTCAGGCCCCACCTCACATTTCCCATGTGTCCCAGCTTGGAGTTGGAGTGGGTGTGATCTCCTCTCATTAAGCTGAAGTGTGAATCCTAAATAGACCATTGAATAAATAAAACACCCCCCCCCCACCACCACACACACTGCTGATCAGTGTTTAATGGTGTTTAGGCACCTAAAGATGCAGCTTGTCACTGAGTGAGGTTTTCAGAAGAACCTAGGTGCCTAACTCCCATGTGCGGAGTCTGTGCCAAAGGAGGCTGTCAGCCAGGCCCCCCCCCCTCCCCGGTCCAGCAGCTGGTGACTAGACGGGGCTGGCAGAAATCAACCAACCCGTGAGGTTTGAGGGGAATTAATAATCTGATTATGAAACCAAACAAAGACTGTGTCTAAGAGTAAAGGCCGCGCCGAGTAAAGGAAAGGGGGATTTCTGCCTGCTGCGTGTTCAGGCTGCCTGCGTCTCAGCACGGCCTTTGAAATTAGGCGCCACAGACCCCCGGATCCTGTGTAGCCAAGAGCACCCAGCTAAAGGAATGCTTCCCCCTTCCAGCCAAGCTTCTCAGCTCCTTCCCAATCTCATTCCCAACAGGGCATGGCGCGTTGGTTTGGGGAGTATGAAACGGACACAAAGTGATGCTGACCCAAGTAAAATGGCCACCATCTCCTACTCTTTCCTACGGACCAGAAGCCAGCCCAGCCTCTGGGAAGATGGCCACCCCTGGGCTCTGTGGGTAAGCAAGTCCTCAGCAAAGTGTGGGGATAAAGACATGGGGAGAAGGGAGGCTGCAGAGGGTTGTGAGGTGCAGGAGAAAACTGAAAGGGGTTACAGTGGATTTTGGGGGAGGGGGTGAACACTGAGGGGGATGCAGGGGAACACCAGGGCAGAAGGAGCCTGTGAAAATGAGCCAGATGGGAAGGGGAGCTGGTAACCATGTGAGGGGGGCAGGAGACTGGGTTTCTCTTGTTCACAGAATATCAGGGTTGGAAGGGACCTCAGGAGGTCATCTAGTCCAACCCCCTGCTCAAAGCAGGACTAATCCCCAATTTTTGCCCCAGATCCCAAATGGTCCCCTCAAGGATTGAACTTACAACCCTGGGTTTAGCAGGCGAATGCTCAAACCACTGAGCTATCCCTCCTCTTTAAACAAAGAATTTCTCCCCTCCTTCCCAACGGCCACGGTCCCCCATGACTCTGTGGGACTGAAGACATTTCTTGCCCTTAGCCAAGATGGCTGTCATGTCCCTACATCTGTCTGCAGGTGGCAGAGGCTGCCCCAGCAAAGATCAGCCAGTGCCCAGTGACTTGGAGCGAAACCGCCCCTCAGGAAGGCTGGCTCTGGGTGTGGACCGGGGTGCTACACCCTATGGTGCTGTTCAGTCACTAGGTGGCGCTGTGTGTCAGAGACTCTATTGAAACGAACCTCCGCGGCCACAACATGAGAGGAGAAATCCGCGGGAATGGGCCAGCCAGGTAGCGTGGTGGCCGGGCATCAGCAAGGACATGCAGAATCTTCAGGTGACCACTGCAGAGCTGTGGGCTTGTACACACGGCCACTTATGTATGTCGGTGTACCTTACGTCGCTCAGGGGGGTTGTAGCCAGTGGTGAGCTGGAGCCGGTTCACACCGGTTCACTAGAAGCGGTTGTTAAATTTAGAAGCCCTTTTAGAACCGATTGTTTCGCGGAGGAGAACCGGTTCTAACAGGGCTTCTAAATTTAACCGGCCCAAAGTGGCACCTTAGGTGCCGACTCCATGGGTGCTCCAGCCCTGGAGCACCCACGGGGAAAATTTGGTGGGTGCAGAGCACCCACTGGCAGCTCCCCGCCCCACCCCCGGCCCCAGATCACCTCCGCCCCTGAACGCGCTGCGCCGCTCTGCTTCTCCGCCCCCCCAGGCTTCCCGCAAATCAGCCGTTCGCGCGGGAAGCCGGGGGGCTGAGAAGCAGGCGGAAGCTTCCCGCTCAGGCCCAGGGAGGCGGAGGAGAGCTCGGGCGGGGGTGGGGGGTGCGCGAGGAGGGCCGCCCACGCTGCAGCAGGTAACCCGGGGGGGGGGGGGGGGGCGCAGGGGAACCGCTCCCCGCCCCAGCTCACCTCTGCCACCCTCGGCCTGAACGGGAAGCCACCGCCTGCTTCTCAGTCCTCCCCGGCTTCCCGCCGAAGAGCTGATTCGCAGGAAGCCGGGGCTGGGGCGCGGAGAAGCAGAGTGGGTCAGTGCGTTCAGGGGAGGAGGCGGAGCGGAGGTGAGCTGGGGCCGGGCGCGGAGTGGGGAGCTGCTGGTGGGTGCTCCGCACCCACCAATTTTCCCCATGGGCGCTCCAGCCCTGGAGCACCCAGGGAATCAGCGCCTAAGGTGCCACTTTTGATGTGATCAGTGGGGGAGCGGCCGCTCCCCCTGCTCCCCCCCAGCTACACTGCCCTGCCCCTAGGAGCCAGAGGGACCTACTGGATGCTTCCTGGGAGCTGCCCCAGGTAAGCACCGCTGCGACTCCCCACCTCGCCCCCCAGCAGGTGCCTCTCGCTCTTAGGGGTGGCGTGGGCACCAACTACAGTGGCCCACGAGACCCTCCTGCCCGGTTCTGGGGGCAGACAGGGAAGGGGGGTTGGATGGGGCAGGAGTCCCGGGGGGCGGGGGTGGGCAACGACCCCCTCGTGGGGTGAGGAGGGAACCTGTTGTTAAGATTTTGGCAGCTCATCACTGGTTGTAGCCCAGTGGGCTAGTTTGCCTTTGTTATATTCACGGCTACTGTAGCCCAGTGGGCTAGCTTGCCTTTATTATATGTACTGTTTTGCATTATATTCTGCTTTGCATTATATTCAGCAGTAATGCAAGAAACCTACAGGCCTGTATCCTGTAAATCATTACCTTCCACAAGTTAGCATAAGGCTTGAGACCTATGAACTTTGAACAGACAAACTTTGCACAGATAAACTGAAGCTGAAAATAAAGTTTATGGGGAAGTTCTGACCACAAATAAATAATTCAGTCACAGAAAGTGTCCTGACAATGAACTGACGTACATAAAAGGTATATGAGATACATTTAAGGCTCGCCTGCTTGTTTGCCTATATATCTTTACTTATAAGTTTCTTATTTCCTTATGGGTTTGATTATTTGTTTTATTATAATAGGTTGATAGGTCTATATTAGAGTACATTTTGGCTGTAACACAAGGGACCTGCAGGCCACATCCTGTATGTTGAGCTAAGGCAAAGTTTGCAGACATGTGTTTGGGACCTTTCATCTAGATAGTGGTGATGAGCTAAAGCATAAGGTCCATGTATGGCTGCGACTTTTAACATAGATGATGTGCTAAAGCAGGTTGGCATAGGGGCTTTCCTAAGTTCATACTCTTTTAAACTTAACGGGTACTCCACAACTTGGAACTTGGAAAGAACTGAAATAACCAGTTAGGACAGAAATAACAAATGTGATACCTAACCATAAAAGGGCCATAGTAACAAGTGGACATATGAAATAATAAGTTGAGATTATTGATATACTAACCTATACGAAAAAGACACTCCAACATTAGTAAGGTGAGGATCAATGATGTAATCAACAGTCCCAGTCTATGCTGTATTGTGATCGTTCAGAGATCAAAGGAACATCCTATCATTAAAATGAATTGTAAACACTGGATATCTTGGCATTCATCTCTCTTTGAAATGTACTGTGACTGGTGGAGGAACAAGCAAATGGCCTTATGTTAATTCGTATAGCTAAGTACTGGTGATGGACCTCCTTCAGTCATCCTAATTACCTTTTGTTCCCTGAGGAAATCCCAACTTGTCAAAAGAGGACACGAAATTGTATAAAAGATCCTTGGGTCCTGATTTTGTCTTCTCAGATCTGCTTAGGCTTCACCAGGGGAAGTTTGAGTCTCAAGACTGAGGTCCCAGTTATGCTGGTACCCCCTGAATATGAAATTTGGACATTGGACTATGACGTATGAACTGAATTCTAAAGGAACTTTTTGCAACTACAAAGCTCACCATCTCTGCTATGAATCTGCACCTCAATGAATTGAACTCCTGTCTGTCTGTATGTTGATCTTTTAACCATACTCTCTCTCTTTTGTTTTTAAATAAATTTTAGTTTAGTTAATAAGAATTGGCTGTGGTGTGTATTTGGGTAAGATCTGAAACATTCATTAACCTGGGAGGTGATGTGTCCGATCCTTTGGGGTTGGTAGAACCTGTTCTTTTCTATGATGAAATAAGATTTACAGAAATTTTCATCCTATTTGACGTGGGTACCTGGATGGGGGCCTGAGGCTGGATCACTTTAAGGGAACTGTGTTGTTTGGACTTCTGAGTAACCAGTGAGGTAATAAATTTCAACTGTTGGGAATGGGCCACATCCACCCTATTTGAATTGGCCTTGTTAGCACTGACTCCCCCACCTGTTAAGGCAACTCCCATCTTTTCATGTGCTGTATTTTTATACCTGCCTACTTTATTTTCCACTCCATGCATCTGATGAAGTGGGTTTTAGCCCACGAAAGCTTATGCCCAAATAAATTTGTTAATCTCTAAGATGCCACAAGGATTCCTCATTGTTTAAGGTAATAAAGAAGCTGTTTTGTGCTGGTTTTGTGAATCCCAAGTATTGGAATATCCACCAGCTTTTTGGGGATTGTCTGCCCCATTCTTTGCAGTTCACCCTAATTGAGTGACCACAGCTGACTCCCCACTAGGACTCCGGTCACAAGTGGAGCAGGGCCTGAGCTCCCAGCTGACACCTGGAGCCAGCAAACAGTCAATTGTTCAGTGCAGACCAGGGCTGGAAGCTGCCCCAATGGCTGTGGGACCAGATCTGGGATCCCTCAGTGTGTGTCTCTCACTCTCACCCATCCTTCCCTGGACCACTTCCAAAGGGGAGATTTTCTTCTCTCAACTGGATTATTCCTAGGTGGGCGCATCTATGACCTCCACGTATACACATCCCTGCCCAGCAGTGGTTTCAATTCCTCCCTGTGTTGTTATTTCTGTATTGTTGTGCACACACTCGTACACATGGGTGGAGGCTCTGGGGTAGGGGAAGCTCCCCTTTTCTCTGGGTTCACTCCCAGGTGGATTCTCTGGTGTGGCAGGCCCAGTCTTCCCCACGTGTTCTCCCAGGCAGTGCAGGGACAGGGCCTCTCCCCCATGCATGCTCTCTGAGATCTGGGATTGCAGTTTCCCTGTACTCACCCCATGGCTTGGGCCCCTCCTGCTGTGGATTCCCTGAGAAGCTACAAGATTCTGCTTCCACGAGGCAGAAGTTGATTCAGAATAGATTAGAAAAGGGGGAAGTGAAACAGGGAGTAGGGAACTGGGAGATGTAGCTAAAGGATTCAATCCAGTACGATTAAGCAGCATCTGCAAAGCAGCCTGGACTCTGCACTGACTCTAGGGAGTCCCAGGCTGCCGGATGCTGCGTCGAATTCCCCCCAGTCTGGGGACAGGAAAGTCCCCCACTAAAGAGGGATAATGGGCAGTGGGAGAGAAAGCAAAAGGAGCTAATCCCCCTTGACCTGAATAGGCTGTGAGGAGGGGATGTTACTTCTTGCTGCTGCTCTGTAGCAGTTATGATGATGATCTATTTGTAGTGCAGTTATTGACTGATCTATGCTGGCTAGATATACCTGTCATATTAACAATGTGTTATCCACACTACGTATACATTAGTATGCACAAAGCACTAATATTATAGCAGCTATGTAGCCTAGGTTGGCCTGTGAGATGGGTTACATAAAAAACACTTATGCGAAGTATCCCATAACCTCTTGCATTCACTGAAGTAAGCTCTGGCTGGAGCAAATAGGGAAGCTCGCAGGCTCAGGACAGGTGAGTGCTCGGCCATAGCAACAGAAAGGGAGTTACCCTCCCAGGCCTGGACTGGAACGGCCCAGAGGAAGAGGACACAACATAGGATTGCTCTACTCTGGGACAAACCTCAGAGGTGTCTTCACACCCTTTGGTACCTGGAATGCATCTGGGCAGAACAAAGAGATAAGGGGAACACCACGGTACCAGAAAAACAAGGCAGAAAGCTGATGGGTTAAACTGAGTTTCAGATGACGCCAACAGGACCTTTTACTAGTAAGCAGGGAGGGTATAAAAAGATGGCTTTAGGGGTGGAACTTAGGGAGCACACCTTCTGTGTAAGGGGAGTGTGACAACGCTGCACAGGGCAGCTTCCCAGTGACTGGTATCGTACAGAACCTTTCCCCTGTGCCATATTGTTATTGGCTTAGAGCAATAAACCTGACAGACATTGGTTATTTGGTCTCTTGAGAATATTCCATAACAAACCAAGGTGTGGTCAAGCAATTTCCTATACCATTTATCATCACCATTGAGCCAGGAGACCCCAGTCAGGTTTGGAGTCCTACCATGCTGGGCACTGTACACAGACTGCCCTGAAGGTTTACGATTTTTGTTTTTAGTACTCCTCTCCAAAGTACCAGTCCCACTGCCCTGGAGGAAATGAAATAAACCAGTTCTTCAAAAAGGAAACTGACAAACAAATCCCATCCCATGCAACCATGTGGACTTCCAACATGGGCTGTAAACTGGGTTTGAGCCCTCACCCGCCAGACCCCAGCACACACATCTGCCACTCCAGGGTCACTTATCTTTTATGCAGAGCACCCGCGAGAGAGGGACGTGGCACTCCCTTTGCAGTAGGTTACCCCACGGCTGGAGAGGTAACCAGGCTTTGTGGGTTCTGTTCCTGGCTGTGGGTGGGACGTGTGGGCTAGCAGTTAGGGCTGGGCTAGCCGAGCAGTTCGAACGGAGACATTACCGGGGAAGGCAGTATACCTGAGTGGATAAGATTTCAGTCTGTCTCATAGGGAAGGTGGGTTCTCTTTCCAGGTCTCCCACACTTGACCTTGTGCAGCCTCTGGGTGACAGAGGGACGGACACTGGGGCACGCGAAGGGAGAGGCGAGTCTCTCCGGGGAGCCGGGCTGGGTGGCATCCGCAGGAGGTTTGGGACCAGGCCGGTGCCAGGGGGCTGCCGGCCCCCCACGGAAACGCGGCCGGGGGTTTGGCTGGCCTCGCCCAATGCCAGGAGAAAGGGGGAGGGGCTGAAGAGACCGCAGGATCCTGAGATTGACAGGCCCTGGGGCCAATGGGCAGGGGCCCGCGCTCCGGCCGGATTGACAGGACAGGCAGGCCAAGGCGGGAGTCAGGAGCCTGAGGGCCCAGCCCGGGGACTGGCCCCCTCCCCGCAGAGCCGGCCCAGGCGGCCCCCGCGCCCCTCCGTCCCCCGCGGCTGCCCAGCCCCCCTCCCCTGGCTGGGGGGGGAGTCCTGGCTGCGGGGGGGACAGTCATTAGCTGCCAGCAGAGCGGAGGGTGGGGGGCAGTGGGAAGTCCAGGACTGGCCTAGCAGGGGGAAGGGGCTGCAGGCTGGGGCTGAGGGGCGTCGCAGAGCGGAGGGTGGGGGGCAGTGGGAAGTCCAGGACTGGCCTAGCAGGGGGAAGGGGCTGCAGGCTGGGGCTGAGGGGCGTCGCAGAGCGGAGGGTGGGGGGCAGTGGGAAGTCCAGGACTGGCCTAGCAGGGGGAAGGGGCTGCAGGCTGGGGCTGAGGGGCGTCGCGGAGCGGAGGGTGGGGGGCAGTGGGAAGTCCAGGACTGGCCTAGCAGGGGGAAGGGGCTGCAGGCTGGGGCTGA
Source organism: Chelonia mydas (assembly GCF_015237465.2). Lineage (NCBI taxonomy): Eukaryota > Metazoa > Chordata > Testudines > Cheloniidae > Chelonia > Chelonia mydas. Next base: position 260,845,085 of record NC_057850.1, read on the forward strand.
GGGGTGTCTCAGAGCGGAGGGTGGGGGGGCAGTGGGAAGTCCAGGACTGGCCTAGGAGGGGGAAGGGGCTGCAGGCTGGGGCTGAGGGGTGTCGCAGAGCGGAGGGTGGGGGGCAGTGGGAAGTCCAGGACTGGCCTAGCAGGGGGAAGGGGCTGCAGGCTGGGGCTGAGGGGCGTCGCGGAGCGGAGGGTGGGGGGCAGTGGGAAGTCCAGGACTAGCCTAGCAGGGGGAAGGGGCTGCAGGCTGGGGCTGAGGGGTGTCGCAGAGCGGAGGGTGGGGGGCAGTGGGAAGTCCAGGACTAGCCTAGCAGGGGGAAGGGGCTGCAGGCTGGGGCTGAGGGGTGTCGCAGAGCGGAGGGTGGGGGGCAGTGGGAAGTCCAGGACTGGCCTAGCAGGGGGAAGGGGCTGCAGGCTGGGGCTGAGGGGTGTCGCAGAGCGGTGGGGGGGGGGCAGTGGGAAGTCCAGGACTGGCCTAGCAGGGGGAAGGGGCTGCAGGCTGGGGCTGAGGGGTGTCGCAGAGCGGAGGGTGGGGGGCAGTGGGAAGTCCAGGACTGGCCTAGCAGGGGGAAGGGGCTGCAGGCTGGGACTGAGGGGCGTCGCGGAGCGGAGGGTGGGGGGCTGTGGGAAGTCCAGGACTGGCCTAGCAGGGGGCCGGGGCTGCAGGCTGGGGCTGAGGGGTGTCGCGGAGCGGCGGGTGGGGGGCAGTGGGAAGTCCAGGACTGGCCTAGCAGGGGGAAGGGGCTGCAGGCTGGGGCTGAGGGGCGTCGCAGAGCGGAGGGTGGGGGGCAGTGGGAGGTCCAGGACTGGCCTAGCAGGGGGAAGGGGCTGCAGGCTGGGGCTGAGGGGCGTCGCGGAGTGGAGGGTGGGGGGCAGTGGGAAGTCCAGGACTGGCCTAGCAGGGGGAAGGGGCTGCAGGCTGGGGCTGAGGGGTGTCGCAGAGCGGAGGGTGGGGGGCAGTGGGAGGTCCAGGACTGGCCTAGCAGGGGGAAGGGGCTGCAGGCTGGGACTGAGGGGCGTCGCGGAGCGGAGGGTGGGGGGCAGTGGGAAGTCCAGGACTGGCCTAGCAGGGGGCAGGGGCTGCAGGCTGGGGCTGAGGGGTGTCGCGGAGCGGAGGGTGGGGGGCAGTGGGAAGTCCAGGACTGGCCTAGCAGGGGGAAGGGGCTGCAGGCTGGGGCTGAGGGGAGTCGCAGAGCGGAGGGTGGGGGGCAGTGGGAAGTCCAGGACTAGCCTAGCAGGGGTTAGGGGCTGCAGGCTGGGGCTGAGGGGAGTCGCAGAGCGGAGGGTGGGGGGCAGTGGGAAGTCCAGGACTGGCCTAGCAGGGGGACGGGGCTGCAGGCTGGGGCTGAGGGGTGTCGCAGAGCGGAGGGTGGGGGGCAGTGGGATGTCCAGGACTGGCCTAGCAGGGGGAAGGGGCTGCAGGCTGGGGCTGAGGGGTGTCGCGGAGCGGAGGGTGGGGGGCAGTGGGAAGTCCAGGACTGGCCTAGCAGGGGGAAGGGGCTGCAGGCTGGGGCTGAGGGGCGTCGCAGAGCGGAGGGTGGGGGGCAGTGGGAAGTCCAGGACTGGCCTAGCAGGGGGAAGGGGCTGGAGGCTGGGGCTGAGGGGTGTCGCAGAGCGGAGGGTGGGGGGCAGTGGGAGGTCCAGGACTGGCCTAGCAGGGGGAAGGGGCTGCAGGCTGGGGCTGAGGGGTGTCGCAGAGCGGAGGGTGGGGGGCAGTGGGAAGTCCAGGACTGGCCTAGCAGGGGGAAGGGGCTGCAGGCTGGGGCTGAGGGTGTCGCAGAGCGGAGGGTGGGGGGCAGTGGGAAGTCCAGGACTAGCCTAGCAGGGGGAAGGGGCTGCAGGCTGGGGCTGAGGGGTGTCGCAGAGCGGAGGGTGGGGGGCAGTGGGAGGTCCAGGACTGGCCTAGCAGGGGGAAGGGGCTGCAGGCTGGGGCTGAGGGGCGTCGCAGAGCGGAAGGTGGGGGGCAGTGGGAGGTCCTGGACTGGCCTAGCAGGGGGAAGGGGCTGCAGGCTGGGGCTGAGGGGTGTCGCTGAGCGGAGGGTGGGGGGCAGTGGGAGGTCCAGGACTGGCCTAGCAGGGGGAAGGGGCTGCAGGCTGGGGCTGAGGGGCGTCGCAGAGCGGAGGGTGGGGGGCAGTGGGAAGTCCAGGACTGGCCTAGCAGGGGGAAGGGGCTGCAGGCTGGGGCTGAGGGGTGTCTCAGAGCGGAGGGTGGGGGGCAGTGGGAAGTCCAGGACTGGCCTAGCAGGGGGAAGGGGCTGCAGGCTGGGGCTGAGGGGTGTCGCAGAGCGGAGGGTGGGGGGCAGTGGGAGGTCCAGGACTGGCCTAGCAGGAGGAAGGGGCTGCAGGCTGGGGCTGAGGGGTGTCGCGGAGGGGAGGGTGGGGGGCAGTGGGAGGTCCAGGACTGGCCTAGCAGGGGGAAGGGGCTGCAGGCTGGGGCTGAGGGGCGTCGCGGAGTGGAGGGTGGGGGGCAGTGGGAGGTCCAGGACTGGCCTAGGAGGGGGAAGAGGCTGCAGGCTGGGGCTGAGGGGCGTCGCAGAGCGGAGGGTGGGGGGCAGTGGGAGGTCCAGGACTGGCCTAGCAGGGGGAAGGGGCTGCAGGCTGGGGCTGAGGGGTGTCGCAGAGCGGAGGGTGGGGGGCAGTGGGAAGTCCAGGACTGGCCTAGCAGGGGGAAGGGGCTGCAGGCTGGGGCTGAGGGGCGTCGCAGAGCGGAGGGTGGGGGGCAGTGGGAAGTCCAGGACTAGCCTAGCAGGGGGAAGGGGCTGCAGGCTGGGGCTGAGGGGTGTCGCAGAGCGGAGGGTGGGGGGCAGTGGGAAGTCCAGGACTGGCCTAGCAGGGGGAAGGGGCTGCAGGCTGGGGCTGAGGGGTGTCGCAGAGCGGAGGGTGGGGGGCAGTGGGAAGTCCAGGACTGGCCTAGCAGGGGGAAGGGGCTGCAGGCTGGGACTGAGGGGCGTCGCGGAGCGGAGGGTGGGGGGCAGTGGGAAGTCCAGGACTGGCCTAGCAGGGGGCAGGGGCTGCAGGCTGGGGCTGAGGGGTGTCGCGGAGCGGAGGGTGGGGGGCAGTGGGAAGTCCAGGACTGGCCTAGCAGGGGGAAGGGGCTGCAGGCTGGGGCTGAGGGGCGTCGCAGAGCGGAGGGTGGGGGGCAGTGGGAGGTCCAGGACTGGCCTAGCAGGGGGAAGGGGCTGCAGGCTGGGGCTGAGGGGTGTCGCAGAGCGGAGGGTGGGGGGCAGTGGGAAGTCCAGGACTGGCCTAGCAGGGGGAAGGGGCTGCAGGCTGGGGCTGAGGGGTGTCGCTGAGCGGAGGGTGGGGGGCAGTGGGAAGTCCAGGACTGGCCTAGCAGGGGGAAGGGGCTGCAGGCTGGGGCTGAGGGGCGTCGCGGAGTGGAGGGTGGGGGGCAGTGGGAAGTCCAGGACTGGCCTAGCAGGGGGAAGGGGCTGCAGGCTGGGGCTGAGGGGTGTCGCGGAGCGGAGGGTGGGGGGCAGTGGGAAGTCCAGGACTGGCCTAGCAGGGGGAAGGGGCTGCAGGCTGGGGCTGAGGGGTGTCGCTGAGCGGAGGGTGGGGGGCAGTGGGAAGTCCAGGACTGGCCTAGCAGGGGGAAGGGGATGCAGGCTGGGGCTGAGGGGTGTCGCAGAGCGGAGGGTGGGGGGCAGTGGGAGGTCCAGGACTGGCCTAGCAGGGGGAAGGGGCTGCAGGCTGGGACTGAGGGGCGTCGCGGAGCGGAGGGTGGGGGGCAGTGGGAAGTCCAGGACTGGCCTAGCAGGGGGCAGGGGCTGCAGGCTGGGGCTGAGGGGTGTCGCGGAGCGGAGGGTGGGGGGCAGTGGGAAGTCCAGGACTGGCCTAGCAGGGGGAAGGGGCTGCAGGCTGGGGCTGAGGGGAGTCGCAGAGCGGAGGGTGGGGGGCAGTGGGAAGTCCAGGACTAGCCTAGCAGGGGTTAGGGGCTGCAGGCTGGGGCTGAGGGGAGTCGCAGAGCGGAGGGTGGGGGGCAGTGGGAAGTCCAGGACTGGCCTAGCAGGGGGACGGGGCTGCAGGCTGGGGCTGAGGGGTGTCGCAGAGCGGAGGGTGGGGGGCAGTGGGAGGTCCAGGACTGGCCTAGCAGGGGGAAGGGGCTGCAGGCTGGGGCTGAGGGGTGTCGCAGAGCGGAGGGTGGGGGGCAGTGGGATGTCCAGGACTAGCCTAGCAGGGGGACTGGGCTGCAGGCTGGGGCTGAGGGGTGTCGCGGAGCGGAGGGTGGGGGGCAGTGGGAAGTCCAGGACTGGCCTAGCAGGGGGAAGGGGCTGCAGGCTGGGGCTGAGGGGCGTCGCAGAGCGGAGGGTGGGGGGCAGTGGGAGGTCCAGGACTGGCCTAGCAGGGGGAAGGGGCTGCAGGCTGGGGCTGAGGGGTGTCGCTGAGCGGAGGGTGGGGGGCAGTGGGAGGTCCAGGACTGGCCTAGCAGGGGGAAGGGGCTGCAGGCTGGGGCTGAGGGGCGTCGCGGAGCGGAGGGTGGGGGGCAGTGGGAAGTCCAGGACTGGCCTAGCAGGGGGACGGGGCTGCAGGCTGGGGCTGAGGGGTGTCGCAGAGCGGAGGGTGGGGGGCAGTGGGAAGTCCAGGACTGGCCTAGCAGGGGGAAGGGGCTGCAGGCTGGGGCTGAGGGGTGTCGCGGAGCGGAGGGTGGGGGGCAGTGGGAGGTCCAGGACTGGCCTAGCAGGGGGAAGGGGCTGCAGGCTGGGGCTGAGGGGCGTCGCAGAGCGGAAGGTGGGGGGCAGTGGGAGGTCCAGGACTGGCCTAGCAGGGGGAAGGGGCTGCAGGCTGGGGCTGAGGGGTGTCGCTGAGCGGAGGGTGGGGGGCAGTGGGAGGTCCAGGACTGGCCTAGCAGGGGGAAGGGGCTGCAGGCTGGGGCTGAGGGGTGTCGCGGAGCGGAGGGTGGGGGGCAGTGGGAGGTCCAGGACTGGCCTAGCAGGGGGAAGGGGCTGCAGGCTGGGGCTGAGGGGTGTCTCAGAGCGGAGGGTGGGGGGCAGTGGGAAGTCCAGGACTGGCCTAGCAGGGGGAAGGGGCTGCAGGCTGGGGCTGAGGGGTGTCGCAGAGCGGAGGGTGGGGGGCAGTGGGAAGTCCAGGACTGGCCTAGCAGGGGGAAGGGGCTGCAGGCTGGGGCTGAGGGGTCTCGCAGAGCGGAGGGTGGGGGGCAGTGGGAAGTCCAGGTCTGGCCTAGCAGGGGGAAGGGGCTGCAGGCTGGGGCTGAGGGGTGTCGTGGAGCGGAGGGTGGGGGGCAGTGGGAAGTCCAGGACTGGCCTAGCAGGGGGAAGGGGCTGCAGGCTGGGGCTGAGGGGTGTCTCAGAGCGGAGGGTGGGGGGCAGTGGGAAGTCCAGGACTGGCCTAGCAGGGGGAAGGGGCTGCAGGCTGGGGCTGAGGGGCGTCGCAGAGCGGAGGGTGGGGGGCAGTGGGAGGTCCAGGACTGGCCTAGCAGGGGGAAGGGGCTGCAGGCTGGGGCTGAGGGGTGTCTCAGAGCGGAGGGTGGGGGACAGTGGGAGGTCCAGGACTAGCCTAGCAGGGGGAAGGGGCTGGAGGCTGGGACTGAGGGGTCTCGCAGAGCGGAGGGTGGGGGGCAGTGGGATGTCCAGGACTAGCCTAGCAGGAGGAAGGGGCTGCAGGCTGGGACTGAGGGGTGTCGCAGAGCGGAGGGTGGGGGGCAGTGGGAGGTCCAGGACTGGCCTAGCAGGAGGAAGGGGCTGCAGGCTGGGGCTGAGGGGTGTCGCAGAGCGGAGGGTGGGGGGCAGTGGGAGGTCCAGGACTAGCCTAGCAGGGGGAAGGGGCTGCAGGCTGGGGCTGAGGGGTGTCGCAGAGCGGAGGGTGGGGGGCAGTGGGAGGTCCAGGACTAGCCTAGCAGGTGGAAGGGGCTGGAGGCTGGGACTGAGGGGTGTCTCAGAGCGGAGGGTGGGGGGCAGTGCGATGTCCAGGACTGGCCTAGCAGGAGGAAGGGGCTGCAGGCTGGGGCTGAGGGGTGTCGCAGAGCGGAGGGTGGGGGGCAGTGGGAAGTCCAGGACTGGCCTAGCAGGGGGAAGGGGCTGCAGGCTGGGGCTGAGGGGCGTCGCGGAGCGGAGGGTGGGGGGCAGTGGGAAGTCCAGGACTGGCCTAGCAGGGGGAAGGGGCTGGAGGCTGGGGCTGAGGGGCGTCGCAGAGCGGAGGGTGGGGGGCAGTGGGAAGTTCAGGACTAGCCTAGCAGGGGGAAGGGGCTGCAGGCTGGGGCTGAGGGGCGTCGCAGAGCGGAGGGTGGGGGGCAGTGGGAGGTCCAGGACTGGCCTAGCAGGGGGAAGGGGCTGCAGGCTGGGGCTGAGGGGTGTCGCAGAGCGGAGGGTGGGGGGCAGTGGGAAGTCCAGGACTGGCCTAGCAGGGGGAAGGGGCTGCAGGCTGGGGCTGAGGGGTGTCTCAGAGCGGAGGGTGGGGGGCAGTGGGAAGTTCAGGACTAGCCTAGCAGGGGGAAGGGGCTGCAGGCTGGGGCTGAGGGGTGTCGCAGAGTGGAGGGTGGGGGGCAGTGGGAAGTCCAGGACTGGCCTAGCAGGGGGAAGGGGCTGCAGGCTGGGGCTGAGGGGTGTCGCAGAGCGGAGGGTGGGGGGCAGTGGGAAGTCCAGGACTGGCCTAGCAGGGGGAAGGGGCTGCAGGCTGGGGCTGAGGGGCGTCGCAGAGCGGAGGGTGCGGGGCAGTGGGAAGTCCAGGACTAGCCTAGCAGGGGGAAGGGGCTGCAGGCTGGGGCTGAGGGGCGTCGCAGAGCGGAGGGTGGGGGGCAGTGGGAAGTCCAGAACTGGCCTAGCAGGGGGAAGGGGCTGCAGGCTGGGGCTGAGGGGCGTCGCGGAGCGGAGGGTGGGGGGCAGTGGAAGTCCAGGACTAGCCTAGCAGGGGGAAGGGGCTGCAGGCTGGGGCTGAGGGGTGTCGCAGAGCGGAGGGTGGGGGGCAGTGGGAAGTCCAGGACTGGCCTAGCAGGGGGAAGGGGCTGCAGGCTGGGGCTGAGGGGCGTCGCCGAGCGGAGGGTGGGGGGCAGTGGGAAGTCCAGGACTGGCCTAGCAGGGGGAAGGGGCTGCAGGCTGGGGCTGAGGGGCGTCGCGGAGTGGAGGGTGGGGGGCAGAGGGAAGTCCAGGACTGGCCTAGCAGGGGGAAGGGGCTGCAGGCTGGGGCTGAGGGGCGTCGCAGAGCGGAGGGTGGGGGGCAGTGGGAAGTCCAGGACTGGCCTAGCAGGGGGAAGGGGCTGGAGGCTGGGGCTGAGGGGTGTCGCAGAGCGGAGGGTGGGGGGCAGTGGGAAGTCCAGGACTGGTCTAGCAGGGGGAAGGGGCTGCAGGCTGGGGCTGAGGGGCGTCGCAGAGCGGAGGGTGGGGGGCAGTGGGAAGTTCAGGACTAGCCTAGCAGGGGGAAGGGGCTGCAGGCTGGGGCTGAGGGGTGTCGCAGAGCGGAGGGTGGGGGGCAGTGGGAAGTCCAGGACTGGCCTAGCAGGGGGAAGGGGCTGCAGGCTGGGGCTGAGGGGCGTCGCGGAGGGGAGGGTGGGGGGCAGTGGGAAGTCCAGGACTGGCCTAGCAGGGGGAACGGGCTGCAGGCTGGGGCTGAGGGGCGTCGCGGAGGGGAGGGTGGGGGGCAGTGGGAAGTCCAGGACTGGCCTAGCAGGGGGAAGGGGCTGCAGGCTGGGGCTCAGGGGCGTCGCAGAGCGGAGGGTGGGGGGCAGTGGGAAGTCCAGGACTAGCCTAGCAGGGGGAAGGGGCTGCAGGCTGGGGCTGAGGGGTGTCGCGGAGCGGAGGGTGGGGGGCAGTGGGAAGTCCAGGACTGGCCTAGCAGGGGGAAGGGGCTGCAGGCTGGGGCTGAGGGGCGTCGCGGAGCGGAGGGTGGGGGGCAGTGGGAAGTCCAGGACTGGCCTAGCAGGGGGAAGGGGCTGCAGGCTGGGGCTGAGGGGTCTTGCAGAGCGGAGGGTGGGGGGCAGTGGGAAGTTCAGGACTGGCCTAGCAGGGGGAAGGGGCTGCAGGCTGGGGCTGAGGGGCGTCGCAGAGCGGAGGGTGGGGGGCAGTGGGAGGTCCAGGACTGGCCTAGCAGGGGGAAGGGGCTGCAGGCTGGGGCTGAGGGGCGTCGCGGAGCGGAGGGTGGGGGGCAGTGGGAAGTCCAGGACTGGCCTAGCAGGGGGAAGGGGCTGCAGGCTGGGGCTGAGGGGCGTCGCAGAGCGGAGGGTGGGGGGCAGTGGGAAGTCCAGGACTGGCCTAGCAGGGGGAAGGGGCTGCAGGCTGGGGCTGAGGGGTGTCTCAGAGCGGAGGGTGGGGGGCAGTGGGATGTCCAGGACTGGCCTAGCAGGAGGAAGGGGCTGCAGGCTGGGGCTGAGGGGTGTCGCAGAGCGGAGGGTGGGGGCAGTGGGATGTCCAGGACTGGCCTAGCAGGGGGAAGGGGCTGCAGGCTGGGGCTGAGGGGTGTCGCAGAGCGGAGGGTGGGGGGCAGTGGGAAGTCCAGCACTAGCCTAGCAGGTGGAAGGGGCTGCCGGCTGGGGCTGAGGGGTGTCGCTGAGCGGAGGGTGGGGGGCAGTGGGAAGTCCAGGACTGGCCTAGCAGGGGGAAGGGGCTGCAGGCTGGGGCTGAGGGGTGTCGCAGAGCGGAGGGTGGGGGGCAGTGGGAGGTCCAGGACTAGCCTAGCAGGGGGATGGGGATGCAGGCTGCGACTCAGGGGTGTTGCAGAGCGGAGGGGTTGCGGGAACTTGCATCCTGCCTCTGCCCATCATTCTTGAGTCCAGTCACTGTTACACGTTCCTTGAGGATCGTGAGAATTAACATTCCTCCTACAGTAACTCCAGGGAAAGGCCCTGGCGCTGAGAGCCTTGGGGAGCCATGGCACGGAGATGCTGAGTGGACACAACATTTTCTAGATGTTAAAAATAGGAATTAAATGCTCCTAGACAGGTAAAACCCTTTGGTGTGCTGGGGCCACTGGGAACAGAATCAGACCAGTTCCTGCCCTGAAGCATTTACAGTTGCAATAAGCAAGTTCAGCAAGGGACAGGAGGCAAGTGGGGGAGAGGAGGAGGGTAATTGTGCTAAGCTGGCACAGTTATTTAGTCTCACAAAGGGCACAACCTGATGGTTCTGAATTATGAACAAGTATCAGCTATCGTTGATTGGCCAACACTGGGCTATAACTGACTGCTCCAAGGGTCGCTGGCTGACCTCCTGAAGGACTTGAGCGGGGAATGGAAGGAGGAGAGGGTACTGGCTTTATGGATCCATTCAAGGTGTGTGTTCCATGCATGGGGCAGGGTGGAAGAAGTCCCAGGCTTGGCTGTGGGAGAAGCAGACAAACAGGCAGTTGAGGCAGCACCACTGGCTGGACTGTGGGTGTGACATGAGTGACACACAATGATATGTATAAGTAGGGGCATAGCGAGCAGATCGAGGGACGTGATTGTTCCCCTCTATTCGACATTGGTGAGGCCTCATCTGGAGTACTGTGTCCAGTTTTGGGCCCCACACTACAAGAAGGATGTGGATAAATTGGAGAGAGTCCAGCGAAGGGCAACAAAAATGATTAGGGGTCTGGAACACATGAGTTATGAGGAGAGGCTGAGGGAACTGGGATTGTTTAGTCTGCGGAAGAGAAGAATGAGGGGTGATTTGATAGCTGCTTTCAACTACCTGAGAGGTGGTTCCAGAGAGGATGGTTCTAGACTATTCTCAGTGGTAGAAGAGGACAGGACAAGGAGTAATGGTCTCGAGTTGCAGTGGGGGAGGTTTAGGTTGGTTATTAGGAAAAACTTTTTCACTAGGAGGTGGTGAAACACTGGAATGCGTTACTTAGGGAGGTGGTAGAATCTCCTTCCTTGGAAGTTTTTAAGGTCAGGCTTGACAAAGCCCTGGCTGGGATGATTTAGTTGGGGATTGGTCCTGCTTTGAGCAGGGGGTTGGACTAGATGACCTCCTGAGGTCCCTTCCAACCCTGATATTCTATGATTCTATGATATATGTGGCTAGGATTCCACCAGTTGTGGATTTTTGTCTATCAATAAATCCTTGTTGTGTCTTGGAAGCTTGCAGAGCATCTGCCTGTGCTGTGTTGCAGTCAAGTGTTTAGACTGAGAGAAATGGAAAACAATCTGGAGTTTCAGCCTTAACTCTGAGTTTTACTGATGCCCAGTACAGCTAACACCCCCAGTTTCTGGATGCTGTTCATCAGCATCCAGAAACTGCTGCAGGAAAAATATTTGTCCTGAGTCCACCTCACAGGCCAGACCATGATTCTCTGTCCCCTACACAGGGTGTCCTGGTGTCAAACTGGAGATCATCTGTCAGATGGAGTAAGGGGAAGAGCCATGTATGGGAGTTTCCCAGGGCTGGAGAGAAAGAAGACACTCTCAAAGCCCTTGATCAGGTGAGTCATGAGGGGAATAACCCTCACAACTTGGGGAGAGACAGAGGGATGGGTTGGAACCTCCAGGACATCCTTAGTTAGAGAGCTGCTAACTTTAGTGTAGATAGTTGTGGACAAACCTCAAAAAGTAGAAGGTTCAGATAATAAACATTGAACACTCGGATGGTGCCTTCAGCCTGTAGCTTCACAAAATCTTTCACATGTTTCAAGGGGCTTATGTGGGATTTAAGAGGGCCTTATACTAGCCCTCTACACAGGGGTGAATTTCATCCACTGACTGCAGTCCAATCTTCCATTGCACTAAAGTGATCCATCTGGCCAGGAACGGTAACTAATGATAATGTGGAAACTGTTTGAGTAAAGAAGTGGCAGACAGTCCCCTTAGGTCAACGGAAGCAGAGGGACAATTCTAGACCAACAGGCTGAAATAGTTCCAAAGCACAGCACTGTTGGGGTTCCCCTGAAACCTCTTCCACTCGGTTCCCCAAGAACACAGTTCAATGCCAGGCTTGTCACTCTGGTTCCTTTATTTGACAGACAGCAAAGCTGGGCTGGGTTATTATTCAAGCATAGGGGATGGGTATAGGGAGTACCACACATCCCAAGTTACACACAAAACTTGTTCCTTTCTATACATTTACACATCACATTGCATTTACTACACATTGCATGACACATCCTGTCGTGTAGTCCCAAATTCTGGCAGTTGGAGGCTTAGAGACACCTGAAGCAAGGGGTGGCATCCCTGACCATTTTTGCTGATAGTCATTGATGGACCTATCCTACGGAACATATATAATTGTTTTTTGCACCGAGTTACCTTTTTGGCTTTCACAACATCCCTAGTAATGAGTTCCACAAGTTGACTCTGAGTTGTGTGAAGAAGGACTTCCTTTCGTTTGTTTTAAACCTGCTGCCTGTTCATTTCATTGGGTGACCGCTGGTTCTTGGGTTGTGTGGAGGGGTAAATAATTCCTTACTCACTTTCTCCACACCATTCACAATTTTATAGACCTCTATCTTATCCCCCACGTAGTCATCTCTTTTCGAAGCCAAACTGTCCCAGTCACTTTAATCTCTCCTCATCTGGAAGCTGTTCCTTATCCTTCATCATTTTTGGTGCCTTTCTCTGTACTTTTTATATTTTTTAAGAAGTGACAACCAGAACTGCACATAGGCTTCAAAGTGTGGGAGTCCCATGGATTTATATAATGGTATTATGAGTCTTACCTATAATTTTCCTGATGGTTCATAACACTTTGTTAGCGCTTTTTTTTTTTTTTTTACTACCACTGCACATTTAGCAGATCTCTTCAGAGAATTATCCACAATGACTCTAAGATCTCTTTCTTGAGTGGTAAAAGCTAATTTAGATTTAAGAGCCTTTGTTGAGAAACATTGTCAAAGGATTTCTGAAAGTCCAAGTATATTATATTGACTAGATCACCCTTGTCTACATGCTTGTTGACATTCTCAAAGAATTCTTATAGATTAGTGAGGCACAATTTACCTTTACAAAAGCCATGTTGACTCTTCCCCCAACATATCATGTTGATCTACAGATCTGATAATTCTGTTCTTTAATACAGTTTTGACTAATTTGCCAGCTAGTGAAGTTAGGCTTAGCAGCCTGTAATTGCCAGGATCGCCTCTGGTGGCTTGCTAGCTTTTCTGTAGATTGACACTACTTTCAGTTATATTGTCCTATCCAATTGTCTAGCTTCCTCCTAATTCATTTTTAGTTTACCTTTTGATATCAAATTGAATTATATTTGCTATAATCTAGTTACTTCATTGAATTTATACTTGTTTATCTGATACGATGTATAAATTTAGCTGTTGAATGATGTTAACGCTTAGCCACTAGTGAATCTTAATTAGGGTAACCAACCTGTTGAAGCTCTTAAGTAATTAAATGAATACCAATGCGGTTAATGGTCTTAGTTTTTGAACTTTATATTCAGAGTTTTATATCACTAGTCTGTTCAAGATAATTAAACAACCTTGTTTCAATGTACTTTATATTTTAGAATTTCATGTTTAGTTAAGAGGTTGTTTTAAGAATTGCTACATTGCTCATTTTATTTCCCTTTTATCTGGTGTATCTCATATGCATAATCCTTGTTGATTTAATTGTTTGTTGGTTTCTCTTATAATTTTTAATTTCTTGAGAATCCTTGCTAAGATTGTATATGGTCACCGTATGAGTACAGTCTAATTAATAACCATAATCAGTAATTCCATGGTTTTCCTGAACTAGTCATATGAGAAGCAATTAATTAATAATTCTATCTAACTGTGGTTTCTGCCAATTATCAGTTTTAGTAATTATGTGCTTCTTTTGCTAATTTTACTTTGCAAATTACCTGTCGTCCAACTCCTTTCTACTCCCACATTGTACTACCTTCAGTGGACATGGAGAACAATTGATAACCGTCCTCTTTAGAACAGCCCTTACCATATTTGAAAACTGTTATCAGGTCCCCCTTCAGTCTTCTTTTCTCAAGACTTAACAAGCCCAATTTTTTAACCTTTCCTCACAGGTCAGGTTTTCTAACACTTTTATCATTTTTGTTAATGTGCTCCAGACTCTCTCCAATTTGTCCATATCTTTCTTGAAGTGTGGTGACCAAAACCGGACACAACAGTCCAACTGAGGCTTCACTAGTGCCAAGTAGAGCAGGACAATCATCTTTTTTGTCTTACCTATGACATTCCTGTTAATACACTCTAGAACAGTGATTTTCAAACTTTTTGAGCTGAGCTCCCCCCCTTTGAGTTACAATTTTTGGTCACGCCCCGCCCCCCCCAGACAAAAATAGACACATGCAAAAGTATGCTTGATAGCCTACTCATAAACCTAAGAGAGACCTTAATAGAAGTTTAATTAAATTACATACACCTGTAAGTTTCAAATACACAGAAACTTAATGTGAAGGGTGTGCCTGTTTCTCGCGGACAGTTTATCAATTTGTGGGGAGATTTTTCAAACTGACACTCTGAGGTCGTCCTCCACTTCCAGTCTCGAACGGTACTTTGTCTTTAGCACAGCCAGCCCAGAGAATCCGACCTCACACAAATAAGATGAACAAAACTGTAAAAGAGCTTTGATCACACACTTTGACAAAACTGCATATTCTGAGCCAACTTTCAACCAAAAATTCCACAAAGACTGTTTTTTAAATTGAATTTCCAGTGTCCTATCACTTTGAAGTTCAGTCAGCTTCTCCTGAATGTCATTTGAGAGACGGGACAAGGTTGGACTATAAGGTGGATAGAAAGTTGGCTAGATTGTCGGGCTCAACGGGTAGTGATCAATGGCTCCATGTCTAGTTGGCAGCCGGTATCAAGTGGAGTGCCCCAAAGGTCGGTCCTGGGGCCGGTTTTGTTCAACATCTTCATAAATGATCTGGAGGATGGTGTGGATTGCACCCTCAGCAAGTTTGCAGATGACACTAAAGTGGGAGGAGAGGTAGATATGCTGGAGGGTAGGGATAGGATACAGAGGGACCTAGACAAATTGGAGGATTGGGCCAAAAGAAATCTGATGAGGTTCAACAAGGACAAGTGCAGAGTCCTACACTTAGGACGGAAGAATCCCATGCACCGCTACACACTAGGGACCGAATGGCTCGGCAGCAGGGATTGGAACACATGACTTATGAGGAGAGGTTGAGGAAAGTGGGATTGTTTAGTCTGCGGAAGAGAAGAATGCGGGGGGATTTGATAACTGCTTAGAATCATAGAATCATAGAATATCAGGGTTGGAAGGGACCCCAGAAGGTCATCTAGTCCAACCCCCTGCTCAAAGCAGGACCAAGTCCCAGTTAAATCATCCCAGCCAGGGCTTTGTCAAGCCTGACCTTAAAAACCTCTAAGGAAGGAGATTCTACCACCTCCCTAGGTAACGCATTCCAGTGTTTCACCACCCTCTTAGTGAAAAAGTTTTTCCTAATATCCAATCTAAACCTCCCCCATTGCAACTTGAGACCATTACTCCTCGTTCTGTCATCTGTTACCATTGAGAACAGTCTAGAGCCATCCTCTTTGGAACCCCCTTTCAGGTAGTTTAAAGCAGCTATCAAATCCCCCCTCATTCTTCTCTTCTGCAGACTAAACAATCCCAGCTCCCTCAGCCTCTCCTCATAAGTCATGTGCTCTAGACCCCTAATCATTTTTGTTGCCCTTCGCTGGACTCTTTCCAATTTATCCACATCCTTCTTGTAGTGTGGGGCCCAAAACTGGACACAGTACTCCAGATGAGGCCTCACCAGTGTCGAATAGAGGGGAACGATCACGTCCCTCGATCTGCTCGCTATGCCCCTACTTATACATCCCAAAATGCCATTGGCCTTCTTGGCAACAAGGGCACACTGCTGACTCATATCCAGCTTCTCGTCCACTGTCACCCCTAGGTCCTTTTCCGCAGAACTGCTGCCTAGCCATTCGGTCCCTAGTCTGTAGCGGTGCATTGGATTCTTCCATCCTAAGTGCAGGACCCTGCACTTATCCTTATTGAACCTCATGAGATTTCTTTTGGCCCAATCCTCCAATTTGTCTAGGTCCTTCTGTATCCTATCCCTCCCCTCCAGCGTATCTACCACTCCTCCCAGTTTAGTATCATCCGCAAATTTGCTGAGAGTGCAATCCACACCATCCTCCAGATCATTTATGAAGATATTGAACAAAACCGGCCCCAGGACTGACCCCTGGGGCACTCCACTTGACACCGGCTGCCAACTAGACATGGAGCCATTGATCACTACCCGTTGAGCCCGACAATCTAGCCAGCTTTCTACCCACCTTATAGTGCATTCATCCAGCCCATACTTCCTTAACTTGCTGACAAGAATGCTGTGGGAGACCGTGTCAAAAGCTTTGCTAAAGTCAAGAAACAATACATCCACTGCTTTCCCTTCATCCACAGAACCAGTAATCTCATCATAAAAGGCGATTAGATTAGTCAGGCATGACCTTCCCTTGGTGAATCCATGCTGACTGTTCCTGATCACTTTCCTCTCCTCTAAGTGCTTCAGGATTGATTCTTTGAGGACCTGCTCCATGATTTTTCCAGGGACTGAGGTGAGGCTGACTGGCCTGTAGTTCCCAGGATCCTCCTTCTTCCCTTTTTTAAAGATGGGCACTACATTAGCCTTTTTCCAGTCATCCGGGACTTCCCCCGTTCGCCACGAGTTTTCAAAGATAATGGCCAAGGGCTCTGCAATCACAGCCGCCAATTCCTTCAGCACTCTCGGATGCAATTCGTCCGGCCCCATGGACTTGTGCACGTCCAGCTTTTCTAAATAGTCCCTAACCACCTCTATCTCTACAGAGGGCCATCTCTTCCCCATTTTGTGATGCCCAGCACAGCAGTCTGGGAGCTGACCTTGTTAGTGAAAACAGAGGCAAAAAAAGCATTGAGTACATTAGCTTTTTCCACATCCTCTGTCACTAGGTTGCCTCCCTCATTCAGTAAGGGGCCCACACTTTCCTTGGCTTTCTTCTTGTTGCCAACATACCTGAAGAAACCCTTCTTGTTACTCTTGACATCTCTTGCTAGCTGCAGCTCCAGGTGCGATTTGGCCCTCCTGATATCTTTCCTACATGCCCGAGCAATATTTTTATACTCTTCCCTGGTCATATGTCCAACCTTCCACTCCTTGTAAGCTTCTTTTTTATGTTTAAGATCCGCTAGGATTTCACCATTAAGCCAAGCTGGTCGCCTGCCATATTTACTATTCTTTCGACTCATCGGGATGGTTTGTCCCTGTAACCTCAACAGGGATTCCTTGAAATACAGCCAGCTCTCCTGGACTCCCTTCCCCTTCATGTTAGTCCCCCAGGGGATCCTGGCCATCTGTTCCCTGAGGGAGTCAAAGTCTGCTTTCCTGAAGTCCAGGGTCCGTATCCTGCTGCTTACCTTTCTTCCCTGCGTCAGGATCCTGAACTCAACCAACTCATGGTCACTGCCTCCCAGATTCCCATCCACTTTTGCTTCCCCCACTAATTCTACCCGGTTTGTGAGCAGCAGGTCAAGAAAAGCGCCCCCCCTAGTTGGCTCCCCTAGCACTTGCACCAGGAAATTGTCCCCTACGCTTTCCAAAAACTTCCTGGATTGTCTATGCACCGCTGTATTGCTCTCCCAGCAGATATCAGGAAAATTAAAGTCACCCATGAGAATCAGGGCATGCGATCTAGTAGCTTCCGTGAGTTGCCGGAAGAAAGCCTCATCCACCTCATCCCCCTGGTCCGGTGGTCTATAGCAGACTCCCACCACTACATCACTCTTGTTGCACACACTTCTAAACTTAATCCAGAGACACTCAGGTTTTTCCACAGTTTCGTACCGGAGCTCTGAGCAGTCATACTGCTCCCTTACATACAGTGCTACTCCCCCACCTTTTCTGCCCTGCCTGTCCTTCCTGAACAGTTTATAACCATCCATGACTGTACTCCAGTCATGTGAGTTATCCCACCAAGTCTCTGTTATTCCAATCACGTCATAGTTCCTTGACATTACCAGGACCTCCAGTTCTCCCTGCTTGTTTCCAAGGCTTTGTGCATTTGTATATAAGCACTTGAGATAACCTGTTGATCGCCCCTCATTCCCAGTATGAGGCAGGAGTCCTCCCCTCACAGACATTCCTGCCTGTGCTTCCTCCCGGTATCCCGCTTTCCCACTTACCTCAGGGCTTTGGTCTCCTTCCCCCGGTGAACCTAGTTTAAAGCCCTCCTCACTAGGTTAGCCAGCCTGCTGGCAAAGATGCTCTTCCCTCTCTTCGTAAGATGGAGCCCGTCTCTGCCCAGCACTCCTCCTTCATGGAACACCATCCCATGGTCAAAGAATCCAAAGCCTTCTCTCCGACACCACCTGCGTAGCCATTCGTTGACTTCCACGATTCGACGGTCCCTGCCCCGTCCTTTTCCTTCCACGGGGAGGATGGACGAGAACACCACTTGCGCCTCCAACTCCTTTATCCTTCTTCCCAGAGCCACGTAGTCCGCAGTGATCCGCTCAAGGTCATTCTTGGCAGTATCATTGGTGCCCACGTGGAGAAGCAGGAAGGGGTAGCGATCCGAGGGCTTAATGAGTCTCGGCAGTCTCTCCGTCACATCGCGAATCTTAGCCCCTGGCAAGCAGCAGACTTCTCGGTTTTCCCGGTCAGGGCGGCAGATAGATGACTCAGTCCCCCGGAGGAGAGAGTCCCCGACCACCACCACCCGCCTTCTCCTCTTGGGAGTGGTGGTCGTGGAACCCCCAACCTCAGGACATCGCATCTCATGCCTTCCAACCAGCGGAGTCTCCTTCTGCTTTCTCCCCCCAGACATATCATCTGGTCCACTCTCCGCAATGGTACCTGTGGAGAGAACATGAAAGCGGTTAGTTACCTGTGTCTGTGTTACTGGAACCCGGACATTCCGCTTACCTCTTCTGGAGGTCACATGTTGCCAAGCTTCTTCACTGGCCTCTTGGCTCCTCTGTGCAACCTGCTCTATATCTTTAGAGCTTTGTGCCCCTAGAAGCCTATCCTGAGTTTTGTCCAGAAAATCCTCAGTCTCTCGTATACAACGCAGGGTCGTTACCTGTTGCTCCAGACCTTCAATCTTCTCTTCCAATATGGAGACCAGCTTGCACTTTGTACAGACAAAGTCGCTTCTGTCCTGTGGAAGAAAGACAAACATGGCACATCCAGTGCAGGTCACAACAGCTGAACCCCCCCCTTCCATATCACCTACCTACTATGAGCTTCCTCAGAGACGTTGGCAAGATGTAAGCCTCACTGGGCTCACTCCAGGCGAACTCCCAGGCAAACTCCTGCTGTGAGCTGCTCTGCTGTCCCCGCTGCTCAGCTGCTTTCAACTACCTGAAAGGGGGTTCCAAGGAGGATGGATCTAGACTGTTCTCAGTGGTAGCAGATGACAGAACAAGGAGTAATGGTCTCAAGTTGCAGCGGGGGAGGTTTAGGTTGGATATTAGGAAAAACTTTTTCACTCAGAGGGTGGTGAAACACTGGAATGCGTTACCTAGGGAGGTGGTGGAATCTCCTTCCTTAGAAGTTTTTAAGGTCAGGCTTGACTAAGCCTTGGCTGGGATGATTTAGTTGGTGTTGGTCCTGCTTTGAGCAGGGGGTTGGACTAGATGACCTCCTGAGGTCCCTTCCAACCCTGATATTCTATGATTCTATGATTCTAAGGTTACTGCCTTAGCTACAAAAGGTTGGATAATCCAGTAATTTAGGGGAGCATTTCCTTCAGAAAAATATTTATCCAAACTCACTCTGAGAGAAGTCAAGTGATTCTTGATTGGCTCCATAACACTCAATAATTCAGATTCTCTTTCCTCAATAGTATCAGGGAATGATTAAACCAGTTTCAATCTTTGTTTTCCAGAGATCTAGCTCTCTCTCTTGAATGCCAGTATTTTGTTGTGCAGGTCAAAAATAGTACTTTCTGCTCCTTGCAATGAGACATTTAGAGAATTCAGTTTGTCAAAAATATCAGCAAGGTAAGCCAAAAGTACAAGCCAGCGGGGCTCACGCAGTGTGTCTACGTTGCTGAAATTCAAATCCAATAGAAAAAGTCAAACTTCATTTCTCAGTTCATAAACGTGTTGCAACACTTTCCCTCTGGATAGTCGCCTGACTTCTGTGTGAAACAACAAAGCATCTTGCTCCACTCCCATTTCTGTACAAGCATTGCAAAGAGATGTGCCTTTGTGGGCTGTGTCTTGAGAAAGTTCACGATTTTAATAGAAGAACTGAGAATATCAGCAAATTCCCGATCCATGTTTCAAGTTGCAAGGGCTTCACGCTGTGTCATACAATGAGTCCATGATATATGTGGAGCAATTTCAAACACTTTGGCTTTCAAGCCTGCCCTACCTCCACACATAGAAAGGAGCTCCATCCATGCAGATTCCGATGCAGGCTTCCCACTTCAACTCGTGAGAAGTTAGGAAGTTGTTTAAAATGTAAACAGTTCAGATCCAAAAAGAAGAGGAGTACTGGTGGCACCTTAGAGACTAACCAATTTATTTGAGCATAAGCTTTCGTCAGCTACAGCTCACTTCATTGATGCATCCGATGATGTAGCTGTCACCAGTCCCTTGGGAGTCACCTCTTTAGTGTGTCAGGTCCCAGGGACCTACAGTTCCACGTGGGCGGGCCTGTGGGCGGGCCTGTGACCCCTGAAATTGGGTCTCTGGGCTGAGCAATCCCTGTCTCTGTCTGCAGTGAGTCCAGCCCAGCCAGTGTCCTGCAGGAGGCTTGTCCTGCTCCCCTTCAGGGCGCAGTGCCCTCAGGGAGTATTTCCAGCGACACCAGGCAGCCTTTTCAAACATGGTAACAATTTATTGGTCACTGTCCCCATAGATTCTGGAGCCCTTAGGTTAGCAGAGAGACAGGGATTAAGGTGGATTCAGACTGGCCAGCGCCAGGCCAGAACTCCCTTGAGCCATGCTGCCGTCGAAGCCATCTTGGCTCTCTCCCTGTCTCTGCCCCTGTGTCCTTAGTCCCAAGTGTGCATGTGTCTCCCCAAAGGTCAGCTATGAACCCCTCTCCCCTTTGTTCTCCACCTGGGGCCTTGGCTGTGCTTCCCTGCAGAGAGGTGGGGAAAATCTCCTTCCTCTTGGCTGCTGGCCAGTGGGGTGACACACACCTCATGTTCCCTGCTCTGCCTCAAGAGCAGCTATTTAACCCGTTACACTGCATGCACAGCAATGCAAACCTCAGAGGGAAACTGAGGCACATATAGGAATCATAAAAATATTATCAAAATTCCCTCTTGGTCACACCCCTCTCCCCTGTGTTCAGGATTCTCCTTCCTTTCCTGTCCAGAATGGCTGTTCAGTGGTGCTGTGGTGCTGTTACACAGCTTATTTGCTTTTTAAGGTGTCTCATGACCTTTGGCATCAGTTGTGCACACATCTCCCCTCGCTCCGAAGGTCTGTCTCCCATGATTCCCATGGGGCGCGAGCCACAGGCTGACTCAGTCAAGATGGTTCTTTAGAGCAGGTGCACGGGATGCTGGCCCTAATAAAGATGGCCTCTCTCTCCCTGTGTTCCCAGTGAGACTGAAGCCAGGCTGCCCTCAGGGAAGTTGGCTGCCCCTGTGCTCCAAGTCTGGAAACTGGGCAGGAAATGGAGGGTACAGGGGCTGGGGGTGTGAGAGGGAGACAGCGGAGTGCAGGGGAATATGGGATAGGGATGTAAATATGGCAGCGGGGGCCAGGTGGGGGCAGGACACAGGGGCAAATGGAGAGGACCAGACAGGCAGTTCCCTAAGGGGTTAGGGGAGAGTAAAGGGAGTCCCCTGCACAGCAATCAGAGGAGGAGATACGTGGGCTGTTCCATTTTGTAATTATGACCTGAAACACTCACATGCAAATGGGGGGCCCCTGTGATAAACCTGCCGGCTCCTTACTGGGCGCCGGTAACCAGCAGTACAACCTCCAGCCCGCCCGGGGCTCCGTAACCCATGGCAAAGGGAGGCCAGGTCTGCCAGAGGGCAGCAGGGACTGCGTGGATTGTTCCAACAGCTCTTCTAACACTAGCTGCTGAAGATCCTCCACAATGACGTGGGATCAGCAGGAGAGAGAGATGTAACGTCATTGCAGTTTGAACAGCACTACAATAAATCCCACAAGGATTCACACTCTGAACCCCAAAACTATGAGATCCATATTGAATCTGCAATAATCAGAACTTCTATCAGTTACCTGGGTGGGCACCCTGAAAACTATCATGATGGAGGAAAAGAAAAAATCAAAAATACATGTCTAAGGCAACAACCAGAAACCACGAACAGAAGGAAAAAAGAAAACACTTATAGTTAAGGCCCTACTTGAATTGCGGGATGATTGTCAAATAATTGCGGCTGAGTTGTGGACAAGACATGGAAAATTGCGGAAAAATAATACTGGACCTTTATTAATTGCAGTAATGTGGGAAAAGCCAGATGAGACCTATTTGTTTAAGAAAAATGTGCTGGAACAATATAAGCACTCAAGTATTATGTTATGCCTGCTAATTTTTTTGATAACCAAACATTTTGCTACTACTGCCAGCTGCCCCGAGCTGACGGTGGGAGCCCTGCCATGTACGGGGCTGACGACAGGGGGAGCCCACCCATTTCTGCTGTTAAAATACTTTGCATTCCTTACTGCAAGAGAATGACATGTTTACAGTAGGCTACAAACACCTCTGAGCAACCCAGAAGTGAGCAGAAGATGTGAGCAATCATTTTAGCACAATGGTATGGGCTGGTCCTGAGGCAAGGTTCTGCCCTTTGTAGTCTTTTATTTTATTTAGAATAAATGTATGATGTGATCCTACATCACCATGGGTCCGGCTCTGGTTGCCACAGTGTCAAGCTGAACAGACGGACAGTCTCCTCTGCTACCTGCTTCAGATTTAGAGCCTCTCGGAGCACAGGAAGACCATGGAGAGTGACACACACACACACAAGTACCACGTCTAGTCTGTATTACACGTTTTCTTAGGGTCACAAGCAAGATTATATTTACCCAAATGTGATCGGGGTCCTAGTGGGGAGCCAGCTGTGGTCACTCAATTAGGGTGAACTGCAAAGAATGGGGCAGCCAAACCCAAAAAGCTGGTGGATATTCTAATACTTAGATTTACCAAGACAGCATAAAACAGCTTCTTTATTACAAAAAGAAAAGGAGGACTTGTGGCACCTTAGAGACTAACCAATTTATTTGAGCATAAGCTTTCGTGAGCTGCAGCTCACTTCATCGGATGCATAAAGTAGAAAGTACAGTGACGAGATTTTATATATACACACAGACCGTGAAAAAAACTTACATTGTAAGGAGAGTGATCACTTAAGATGACCTATTACCAGCAGGAGAGTGGGGTGGGGGGAAAGAAAACCTTTTGAAGTGATAATCAAGGTGGGCCATTTCCAGCACATTTCCAGGAGTTAACAAGAACGTCTGAGGAACAGTGGGGGGTGGGGGGGGGGGAAGGAATAAACAAGGGGAAATAGCTTCACTTAGTATAATGACTCAACCACTCCCAGTCTCTATTCAAGCCTAAGTTAATTGTATCCAATTTGCAAATTAATTCCAATTCAGCAGTCTCTCCTTGGAGTCTGTTTTCGAAGTTTTTTTGTTGAAGGATCGTCACTCTGAGGTCACAAATCGAATGACCAGAGAGATTGAAGTGTTCTCCGACTGGTTTTTGACTGTTATAATTCTTGACATCTGATTTGTGTCCATTTATTCTTTTATGTAGAGACTGTCCAGTTTGCCCAATGTACATGGCAGAGGGGCATTGCTGGCACACGATGGCATATATCACATGGGTAGATGTGCAGGTGAACGAGCCTCTGATAGTGTGGCTGATGTTATTAGGCCCTGTGATGGTGTCCCCTGAATAGATATGTGGACACAGTTGGCAACGGGCTTTGTTGCAAGGATAGGTTCCTGGGTTAGTGGTTCTGTTGTGTGGTGTGTGGCTGCTGGTGAGTATTTGCTTCAGGTTGGGGGGCTGTCTATAGGCAAGGACTGGCCTGTCTCCCAAGATTTGTGAGAGTGATGGGTCGTCCTTCAGGATAGGTTGTAGATCCTTGATAATGCGTTGGAGAGGTTTTAGTTGGGGGCTGAAGGTGACGGCTAGTGTCGTTCTGTTTTTTTTTTTGTTGGGCCTGACCTGTAGTAGGTAACTTCTGGGAACTCTTCTGGCTCTGTCAATCTGTTTCTTCACTTCAGCAGGTGGGTATTGTAGTTGTAAGAATGCTTGATAGAGATCTTGTAGGTGTTTGTCTCTGTCTGAGGGGTTGGTTGGCAAATTCGGTTGTATCTTAGAGCTTGGCTGTAGACAATGGATCGTGTGGTGTGGTCTGGGTGAAAGCTGGAGGCATGTAGGTAGGAATAGCGGTCAGTAGGTTTCCGGTATAGGGTGGTGTTTATGTGACCATCGCTTATTAGCATTGTAGTGTCCAGGAAGTGGATCTCTTGTGTGGACTGGTCCAGGCTGAGGTTGATGGTGGGATGGAAATTGTTGAAATCATGGTGGAATTCCTCAAGGGCTTCTTTTCCATGGGTCCAGATGATGAAGATGTCATCAATGTAGCGCAAGTAGAGTAGGGGCGTTAGGGGACGAGAGCTGAGGAAGCGTTGTTCTAAGTCAGCCATAAAAATGTGAGTGGTTGAGTCATTATACTAAGTGAAGCTATTTCCCCTTGTTTATTCCTCCCCCCCTTCTGCCCCCCCCACTGTTCCTCAGACTTGTTAACTCCTGGAAATGTGCTGGAAATGGCCCACCTTGATTATCACTTCAAAAGGTTTTCTTTCCCCCCACCCCACTCTCCTGCTGGTAATAGGTCATCTTAAGTGATCACTCTCCTTACAATGTAAGTTTTTTTCACGGTCTGTGTGTATATATAAAATCTCGTCACTGTACTTTCTACTTTATGCATCCGATGAAGTGAGCTGTAGCTCACAAAAGCTTATGCTCAAATAAATTGGTTAGTCTCTAAGGTGCCACAAGTACTCCTTTTCTTTTTGCGAATACAGACTAACACGGCTGCTACTCTGAAACCCTTCTTTATTACCTTACTGGTTATTCAGGCGTCCAAAGAACACAGTTCCCTTAAAGTGGTCCAGCCTCAGGCCCCCATCCAGGTACCCACGTCAAATAGGATGAAAATTTCTGTAAATCTTATTTCATCATAGAAAAGAACAGGTTCTACCAACCCCAAAGGATCGGACCCATCACCTTCCAGGTTAACGAATGTTTCAGATCTTACCCAAATACACACCACAGCCAATTCTTATTAACTAAACTAAAATTTATTAAAAAAACAAAAGAGAGAGAGAGGATGGTTAAAAGATCAATATACAGACAAAGATGAGTTCAATCCATTGAGGTGCAGATTCGTAGCAGAGATGGTGAGCTTTGTAGTTGCAAAGAGTTCCTTTAGAATTCAGGTCATAGGACATAGTCCAATGTCCAAATCTCATATTCAGGGGGTACCAGCATAACTGGGACCTCAGTCTTGTGACTCAAACTTCCCCTGATGAAGCCAAAACAGATCTGAGATGACACAATCAGGACCCACGGATCTTTTATAAAAAGAAAAGGAGTACTTGTGGCACCTCAGAGACTAACCAATTTATTTGAGCGTAGTCTCTAAGGTGCCACAAGTACTCCTTTTCTTTTTGCGAATACAGACTAACACGGCTGTTACTCTGAAACGGATCTTTTATACAATTTCATGTCCTCTTTGACAAGTTGGGATTTCCTCAGGGAACAAAAGGTAATTAGGATGACTTTGAAGGAGGTCCATCACTGGTACTCAGCTGTATGAATTAACATAAGGCCATTTGCTTATTCCTCCACCATTCAAAGTACATTTCAAAGAGAGATGAATGCCGAGATATCCCGTGTTTACAATTCATTTTAATAATAGGATGTTCTTTTGATCTCTGAACTATCAGAATACAGCATAGACAGGGACTGTTGATTACATTGTCCACGCTATTCATACCTATTTAAATACACAAAACACCAACATTATCTCTCCACGTCTTTTGAGGGTTATTTATTTTGCAGGATGTTTAACCCCGTCTAGCTATTTCCCCATGTTTATTTCCTCCCCGGCCCCACTGTTCCTCACACGTTCTTGTCAACTGCTGGAAATGGCCCACCTTGATTATCACTACAAAAGGTTCCCCTCCCCCGCCCCCCCTTCTGGTAATAGCTCACTTTACCTGATCACTCTCGTTACAGTGTGTATGGTAACACCCATTGTTTCATGTTCTCTGTGTATATAAATCTCCCCACTGTATTTTCCACTGAATGCATCCGATGAAGTGAGCTGTAGCTCACGAAAGCTTATGCTCAAATAAACTGGTTAGTCTCTAAGGTGCCACAAGTCCTCCTTTTCTTTTTGCGGATACAGACTAATACGGCTGCTACTCTGAAATCTTTCTAGCTATGCGACACACCAAGCATATATAAATCCTACAAATACCCATGTCCAAGTTATAAATATAGTCATACTCACATCCTTAAAGATATTCTTAGAGTCTGATGGATTCCTCACCAATTGAACATCAGTAGAGGGATGGCTCCTGCTGGGAATTTTCCCTTGACTGCTCCCAATTTTACTCAGTCTGGGAACCCTCGTTTATATTGTAATTTTGACTACATCTGACACACTTGCTTATGCACGAAGGTGTCAACCCTCCTTTTTCCTTATCTGTATTTCCACACCCCATAAATATTGGGGGTGCCCTATTTTTCACAGGTTGTCTGTCGTTCCTCTTATTTTCATTAGCATCTATACACAACGTGTACTCTGCGGTCAGGACACGTGTTGTAAATGATGTTACAATAAGGTATCTTGTGATCTTGAACAGTACATTGCAGCTGATTTTCTGCCACATCACCTGTGGGCACATCTTTCCAGTAGTCGTGTGATCTTACTGGCATAGGGTCAATCTTTGGTCACCTAGCCCTGGTCTACACTAGGACTTTAGGTCGAATTTAGCAGCGTTAAATCGATGTAAACCTGCACCCGTCCACACAATGAAGCCCTTTATTTCGACTTAAAGGGCTCTTAAAATCGATTTCCTTACTCCACCCCTGACAAGTGGATTAGCGCTTAAATCGGCCTTGCCGGGTCGAATTTGGGGTACTGTGGACACAATTCGACGGTATTGGCCTCCGGGAGCTATCCCAGAGTGCTCCATTGTGACTGCTCTGGACAGCACTCTCAACTCAGATGCACGATTGTTTGCCGTTGCTCTGACGCAGGGAGGGGCGACTGACGACACGGCTTACAGGGTTGGCTTACAGGGAATTAAAATCAACAAAGGGGGTGGCTTTACATCAAGGAGTAATTTCAGGCAGGACTTCACGGAGGGTTCCAATAAGAAATGGTGCACCTAAGTTATTGTTCTTATTGGAACAAGGAGGTTAGTCTGGCCTCTGATTGATATATGGCTAGATTTACCTCGCTGCACCTTCTCTGTGAGTGACTGCAGTGTGACCTAGAGGAATGAGTCCCCTAGATGATGGTGGGGGGGTTTGCAAATGAGTACAAAACAAATCTGGTCTATTTCTTGTTTTGATCCACTCCATCTATCTTTTACATCTTTGGCTGGCAGCAGACGGTGCAGAAGGACTGCAAGCCATCCTCATCTCTTGCCTGCCCGGCAGAAGATCATAGAATCATAGAATCATAGAATATCAGGGTTGGAAGGGACCTCAGAAGGTCATCTAGTCCAACCCCCTGCTCAAAGCAGGACCAAGTCCCAGTTAAATCATCCCAGCCAGGGCTTTGTCAAGCCTGACCTTAAAAACCTCTAAGGAAGGAGATTCTACCACCTCCCTAGGTAACGCATTCCAGTGTTTCACCACCCTCTTAGTGAAAAAGTTTTTCCTAATATCCAATCTAAACCTCCCCCACTGCAACTTGAGACCATTACTCCTCGTTCTGTCATCTGCTACCATTGAGAACAGTCTAGAGCCATCCTCTCTGGAACCCCCTTTCAGGTAGTTGAAAGCAGCTATCAAATCCCCCCTCATTCTTCTCTTCTGCAGACTAAACAATCCCAGCTCCCTCAGCCTCTCCTCATAAGTCATGTGTTCTAGACCCCTAATCATTTTTGTTGCCCTTCGCTGGACTCTCTCCAATTTATCCACATCCTTCTTGTAGTGTGGGGCCCAAAACTGGACACAGTACTCCAGATGAAGCCTCACCAATGTTGAATAGAGGGGAACGATCACGTCCCTCGATCTGCTGGCAATGCCCCTACTTATACATCCCAAAATGCCATTGGCCTTTTTGGCAACAAGGGCACACTGCTGACTCATATCCAGCTTGTCGTCCACTGTCACCCCTAGGTCCTTTTCCACAGAACTGCTGCCTAGCCATTCGGTCCCTAGTCTGTAGCGGTGCATTGGATTCTTCCGTCCTAAGTGCAGGACCCTGCACTTATCCTTATTGAACCTCATCAGATTTCTTTTGGCCCAATCCTCCAGTTTGTCTAGGTCCTTCTGTATCCTATCCCTCCCCTCCAGCGTATCTACCACTCCTCCCAGTTTAGTATCATCTGCAAATTTGCTGAGAGTGCAATCCACACCATCCTCCAGATCATTTATGAAGATATTGAACAAAACCGGCCCCAGGACCGACCCCTGGGGCACTCCACTTGACACTGGCTGCCAACTAGACATGGAGCCATTGATCACTACCCGTTGAGCCCGACAATCTAGCCAACTTTCTACCCACCTTATAGTGCATTCATCCAGCCCATACTTCCTTAACTTGCTGACAAGAATACTGCAAGATGATGCAATAGGACTGCTAGCAATCCGTATCACCTGCCTGCTCACCATAAGATGGTTCAATAGGACTGACTGCAGGACTAAAGAGAATGACCTGGTCAAGTCACTCCAAATTTAGTCCCTGCGCCCATGTCTGCCCAGGCGCTCCTGATCGACCTCACACAGGTGACCAGGAGCACCTCAGACATGACGATGACGGCTACCAGTCCTATTGCACTGTCTGCTGCCACAAGGCAATGGGTTGCTGCTGCTGTGTAGCAATGCAGTACCACGTCTGCCAGCACCCAGGAGACATACGGTGACCGTGAGCTGAGTGGGCTCCATGCTTGCCGTGGTATGGCGTCTGCACAGGTAACTCAGGAAAAAAGGCACGAAACGATTGTCTGCCCTTACTTTCACGGAGGGAGGGAGGGAGGGAACGGGGGCCTGACGATATGTACCCAGAACCACCCGCGACAATGTTTTAGCCCCATCAGGCATTGGGATCTCAACCCAGAATTCCAATGGGCAGCGGAGACTGCGGGAACTGTGGGATAGCTACCCACAGTGCAACGCTCCGGAAGTCGACTCTAGCCTCGGTACTGTGCAAGCACTCCGCCGAGTTAATGCACTTAGAGCATTTTCTGGGGGACACACACACTCGAATATATAAAACCGATTTCTAAAAAACCGACTTCTATAAATTCGACCTAATTTCGTAGTGTAGACATACCCTTACTCATGTCAAGCATTCTTAAACCTTTAGCCGAGTATGGCTAAGCTGAAATCTGACAGGCCTCAGCCTGCAGGCCTTGTGTTTCAGCCATGCTGCACTTATATACCTAATGCTACTTATCACTCTTATACTTCTATAATCCTACAATTTAAATCTAGTTAGCACACCTTAATTAGAAGTAACTTAGTATCTGGGTTAATCATTACATCACAACCATAAATGGATAATAAAATGACCTAATTGACAAACTTGACCCCTCAGACTGTGCAAAGGGCCCATGCTGCGAGTGGAGCAATTGTCCGTGACTCAGCTAGAAGCCCCCTGATGAGGACGTGGAGACAGTGCAGTGAGCTGCCAGCCTTGTGCCCTGACAGGAAGAGGGGGTGGAGATGCCGGGCGAGAGCCCTGGTTTTACTTCGCCCCTTTCAGACAGTGAGCACCACGGGGGATTCTGGCCAAGACCGGCACAGGGCTCAAAGGGCGGAGCTCCTGGTGCCCATTCTGCAGCTGAGCTTCCAGTCGCAGTGGTTCTAGGATGGCGCGGGGATCGCACTGCCAGTGGCATTCTGGCGCGGCCTGCAGATCCCTCAGCTTTCCACCATCCGCGCCCACGCGAGCTCCAGCCAGAACCATCCCACAGACTCATTCTAAGGGATCCATTTCTGTCACGCGTACCGGTGCATTGAGCAGGCTCCGGACAAGGATCCTGCCCTGGGACAGAGACTCTCAGGCCAGTGGGCACTACAAACTCACATCGGTATAACTACATTGCTCAGGGGTGTGAACCCCCCAAGCGACGCAGTTAACCTAACCCCCGTGTAGACGGGAGAGCAACTCCTGCCGACGTAGCTACCGCCTCTCGGGGAGCGGAGTCACCACGCTGACGGGAGAATCTCTCCCATAGTAACGTCTTCACGAAAGCGCTACACCTTTAGACGTGTAGACAAGCCCCCACTGACTCCACAAGTAGAAGTACTAAACCCTCACTGCTGCAAACTCATCTCAAGATCTGTGTACTTTGCAAGGTAGCTGACCCTCCCGCGTCTAGCTGTTCACAGTGTTATCCATCCTCTATCCCTCCCCACTCCCCCTGCCAAAGTTCCCCTCTCCCATTCCCTCCTTCCCACTCCCTGGAGGTACTTTTTCTTTCCTCTTCCCGCCCCCCCGCCCCTCCACCCCCCACCTTTCTCTGACCCTGTTCACGGATATAATCCTACAGAACCATACAGCATGAGAACAAGCAGACTGGGCAGTCACTGCCGGACCGTGAGATGGGTCTAGCCTGCTCTGTATGGTACTGACAGGGCCCCGGGCTACCCTGAGTCTCAGGGATGGATGCTCAGCTGGAATCCTCCACCCCAGACCCAGAAGAAAGGGAAGACTTTCTCCCCATTGAAAGAGGCCCGTGGGAAAGTGAAGATCGGGGCCAGATCATCAGCATAATTAAATGCCACCAACCCCCCTTCATAGTCCAGAGAGACCCGGATCCTGCTGGGTTCTCTACTCAAGGACAGGCGGGTGACAGGGGAGGTTTGAGCCCGATAGTCTCTGGCATTGCCCCATTTCTGCACCACCCAGACCCCGTTCTCGGGGGTAAAGCCAACCTCTTCCTTCCACAGCACAGACTGTCTAGCTACCCCCACAGCCCAGTCTCCGGCTGCCCCTCCCTCCACCTTCACCTGCCAGGAATGTTTCCCCGAGGTGAAGCCCTCAGAGCCCACCACACTCAGCAAATAACGAAATCTCTCCGGTTTGTAAGGCAATGTCTGGCTCTCGTGTCCCCGGCTCACGGTTCTTCGATCATCAGACAGGACGAGCTCAGGATGTGCCGTGTCTGGATCCAGAGTCACATTCGCTGGGAGAGACAGAATCAGAGCGTTATCGGCACACATGGGTCAATGACAGAGTGAAAGGATCGGCTGGGCCAGACCTGAGCTTCAGAATCTTCCCCCCCTGCATTCACCTACTTAGGAACAATACTGTGTAACACATATGTATGCCAGTCGGTGCTGCTCTTTATAAAGCCAATGGCATTTTGGGATGTATAAGTAGGGGCATAGCGAGCAGATCGAGGGACGTGATCGTTCCCCTCTATTCGACACTGGTGAGGCCTCATCTGGAGTACTGTGTCCAGTTTTGGGCCCCACACTACAAGAAGGATGTGGATAAATTGGAGAGAGTCCAGCGAAGGGCAACAAAAATGATTAGGGGTCTAGAGCACATGACTTATGAGGAGAGGCTGAGGGAGCTGGGATTGTTTAGTCTGCGGAAGAGAAGAATGAGGGGGGATTTGATAGCTGCTTTCAACTACCTGAAAGGGGGTTCCAAAGAGGATGGCTCTAGACTGTTCTCAATGGTAGCAGATGACAGAACGAGGAGTAATGGTCTCAAGTTGCAATGCGGGAGGTTTAGATTGGATATTAGGAAAAACTTTTTCACTAAGAGGGTGGTGAAACACTGGAATGCGTTACCTAGGGAGGTGGTAGAATCTCCTTCCTTAGAGGTTTTTAAGGTCAGGCTTGACAAAGCCCTGGCTGGGATGATTTAACTGGGACTTGGTCCTGCTTTGAGCAGGGGGTTGGACTAGATGACCTTCTGGGGTCCCTTCCAACCCTGATATTCTATGATTCTATGATTCTATGAACTATCGACACAGATTTCAGAGTAGCAGCCATGTTAGTCTGTATTCGCAAAAAGAAAAGGAGGACTTGTGGCACCTTAGAGACTAACCAATTTATTTGAGCATAAGCTTTCATCACCCGATGAAGTGAGCTGTAGCTCACGAAAGCTTATGCTCAAATAAATTGGTTAGTCTCTAAGGTGCCACAAGTCCTCCTTTTCTTCTGTCTACACAGAGAGAGAGATTACATGGCAAAAATACTTCACTAACCCAGCGTTAAGATTCCTGGTGATACCTTGCACCCCTCAAGAAAGTCAGTTCAGCAAAACTGAATCTTGTGAATGCCGGGAGATAGCAAGTTCAAGTAAACACCTTCGCAACCTTAACTCTGCCCTCTGGAGCTGGCAATGGCCTCTGGGAATTATCTGCATGCACTGCAGCTCTAATCCCTGTGGTAGGTGCTGCTGTACTGAAGGGTGGAGGAATACGTTGGACCAGCTTGGAGATCTGGGATTGCGATAGGAGGTGATCTGTCGGGCTGTCCCCCTCTGCAGGGTGTGTGTGTGTGTGTGTGTGTGTCCCTCTCTCCCTGGCCCCTGTGTGGGTGATCAAAGGAAAGAGGTGCCTGTCTACCTTGGGAGAGCCAGGATGCCTCGTTTCAGTGCTGCGCTGGGCAGGCTGGTGTCCCTCGTGAAGCACAGGGCTCCTCTTGCCATGGGGGGCTGGGCCATGAGTGTGGAAGGTGAGTTTAATGCAGGGTCAGGGAAAGCAGGGTGTCAGTTGGCGTCGTGTGCATTAGGGTGCGCTGACTGTAAAAGGCGTTGCAAGGTTTAGCAGCGGTGGTGTTCTTTCTGAGGCGTGGGCTGAGATCGAGCGTAGGGCAGGCGTAGGGAGCTCCTGCTCAGTACAGCGCAAAGGCAGAGCCTGAGTATGTCATGGGTGTACTGGGGCATGGCTCAAAGTGGGCAGAGTTAAGGGTGTGTGGGCATGTCCCTTAGCTCTGTATTTCCTGGTTTTCACAAGTTTGAGTTTTGCTGCACTTGACGTTCTGGAAGGCGCGAGTTATTGCCAGGCAGCCTCAGCTCTGGGCTAATGACGTTTCTGACATTTAATTTCTGAGTTTTTTTAACAAAAGGAGAAATGTTGCTGGTAGGAGAGAGCGGCCATTCTGGCCTTGTAATGATCATATGCATGCCCTCCCCCCTACCCATTTATCCACCTCCCCATAACGTCCTCTACCCTTGCTGAACCCCAAACGCTCTCCCCCATCCCCTGCTCCAATCCCGCCCCTCCAAGCAAACATTCATGTGTCCAATTTCCCCCCCACAAAATATTTTGAGGATGTTCTGTGACCCAGGGGACTCTTGGTGCCAACTGGCAGAGGGCCCAGGGGTACACGAAGTTTACAGGGATCCCCTGGGTCGGATATTTACATTCTAGTTCACCAAAGAGTGTCACGTAAGGTCTCTACTGAAAGCCTGTGTCATGCTGGTCATTGTAATCATTGCGGGATGTGTGTGCGGATAATGTGTAAGGAGAGGGGTGTGTATGTTGGCAATCGTGTCCTTGAAGTTAAAGGCAGGTCACCCAGAGGTAGATGCCTGAAGGCAGGTTCCACCAGACAGGAGGCAGGAGACACGTATCACCCTGGCTGACTATGGTGAACTGTGTCTCACAATGACAGTGTATTTGGATACGGAGTCAAATGCTAATGAAGAGATTGTGGGGACTTCAGGAGAAGACATTAACAGGAAGAGGTGAACAGCTGGGGTGGGGGTAGGGGGTGGAACCCCATTTACAGGTGAAGAACAACGGACTGGTCTAATATATCTGTGGATACAGACGGATGCCCAGGCATCCTTCATCTGGGGAGACAAGCTGACAAAGGGCTTGGTCTTAGGAAAGGAAGGTCTCGGCCTTCGGGATTGAAACGCGCCGTGAGAAGGTCTTTGGGTGAGCAGGACCTTATTAGACAAGAGGCATCTTGTTAGTTAAGTTGAGGCTCTAGGATGTGTGTGAAGATTTTAGTTGCTATGTAACCCTTAGTCTCCGGTATTTCTGCTGGCGTCATTTCAGTCTGTGCTCCGTGTTAAATACACGTATTCATGATTTCCCTATAAACAAATCTAAGCGCCATGTGTTAAGTGGAACTGTGTTCTAAGGTCTAACTAATAGGCTGGTGTGTTCTGGTCCTTTGGGAACAGCGGGTCTGGTAATTCTGTGAGTGTCCTGAGGCTCAGGGGCTGGACACGCTGGGGGATGCTCGGAGGCCTGGGGGGTTGGAGTGTGGCTATCGCTAACCCGTGTGAGGGACAGCGGAGCCTGCACAGGCTGAATGGGGCGTGCTTGTGTTGCCTGCAGCTGGTGGTATCAGGGAGCTGACCCATGGCAGGCACAGACAAGACGACCCCATGCTAAGGGCAGGTGGCAGCGAGGTGCCTCACAATCCTGGGCACCCCCGGGAAGCGTTATACATTTCCCAAAATAATAATAATAAATATATTTTTTTAAAACCAATGGGCAGATTTAGCAACATGCCTTTTGCCTTTGAGCTTTTTCCAGATTTCTGCCCTAGGTGGGCTTGACATTGGCTGGGTGGACTCAGGATCAAAGGCTTGCTTCTTATCCCCTTGAGTTCATCACAGTTTCAGGGTAACTGCTTCTGTATTCACCCTTCACAGTTCTTCCAGGCACCCTCTTAAAGGTTTTGGACTCCCAGCCATCACCTCTCATGGGCAGAGATCCACGTCTCACTCCCGCCTGACTTGGGCTTTTAAGGCTGCACAGCTCCCTGCCTCACCCCGGGATATCCCCAGCAAGCCAGACTGCCTAAACAGGCCAGGGCCTACGCTTTGCTTTGCTTTCTCTCTGAAGACAACGAGCAGTGTATTGCCCACAGCTATATGTTCCCACACAGCTCCTTCTAAGCAACCACGTTTCTTCTTTTAGGTAAAAGCATGACAGAGAATAAATATTAAAACAATAAAGCTCGAAAGCTGACCTGAGATTTCCCCGTCCCCCCAACTCCAATCTACAGCTCTAGAAGGTTTTAGTCCTTCAAACCCCACATCTGGGCATTCCCCGGGGTTTGAAGTTTAGATCCAGAACCAGAGCAATGGCTGGGCAGATCAGCCATATCTTTATCCAACTCTGGCCTTTGATCTTCCCCTTCTGTAACAGGTAATCAACAGAAAAAACCCTCCCCTCAGAGCGTAACTTCAAAAGGCTGGATTTTTGCATTGACCAGAGGTAAGTAATTTGCATTAACCTCGCCCTAGGGACTCCCCAGGAAATCCACTTAATATTTATTGTCCCAAAAGTCCATACTTGTCTGGCACATTTTCAATACAGCCTTTTGAACCACCACGTCTTACATCCATCACATCTCCTCACTAGAGAGGTTGTACACAATCCTGGCCCACAGCAATACATACAGTTAATACAATAAGATCTTTCAGTGATATTGCAGGAAATTGCCCTATCTACAGAGCCCTATCCAGCTACAGTGGAAGCTCTCCACCTCCAGAGTCTCTTGGCTCCTCTGTCCACACGTGCTCAGTATGATCCCCTGAGTTCATGAGCAGTACTATCTGTCCAATAATGTTCTGAATGTTGCTCCCTCAAATGATCTCAGATTTGGATCACTGACCCTAGCCAGTGCCCCCTGAGGCACACCAAATTTCAAGGCAATCCATGTAACCATGACAATTTTAGAGCACTTAGAAGAGTGAAGCTTTTCACAGGAAGCTGGTTGGTACCTTAACTTGACCAGACCTGGCAGCCCAGTATCATTTGTACAGTCCCCAGCAGATCCCAGTGGCTGGGTTGGGCCCTGTATGCATTACTCCAGTTCAGTTATTAAATTGCAAGAAATAGTTTGATTCTGAAGTCACGCCTACATTACACACTTGGGACATCTCAATTTTTCTTGCAAAGATAAATATAGTTTTACCTGAATGAACTACTCCAGAGTCCTGTGTTTGGGGTGGGAAGAAATATGCAAATATATTTAAATGTTACCTTTCTTTAGGGTTGAAATGGAAGTCTCCTCGCTTGGGTCACTCACAGCCCCATCCGCACACACAGCCGAAACCCGGAATCTGTAGAGTGTCTCAGGACTCAGTCCATCAATGCTATAGAACTGGGGTCTCTTTTCTGTCCTTCGTTCCAGCCATTTGTCTTTCCCCTCCTGACTTGTATCTCCTGCCTCCACTTTATATTCCACTTTATACTCCCTTATTCTGACTCCATCTCCAGTGACACTTGGACTCTCCCAGGTGAGGGCGATGGCAGATGAATCTACAATAACTGTTACGGGCTTCCCAGGCGGGCTGGTAGGAGAGAGAGTCTTCACAGGATCACTCACGTTGCTGCTCTCGCTGAGCCCTGGTTTGCTCACTGCAGCGTATCGGAACTGGTACTCGGTGTTTGCACGTAGCCCTGTTACTGTGAATGTCTCTTGCGTGTTATTTACATTCACAGCCGTCCAGTTCTCCTGCCCTACAATTCTGTACTCTGCCCGATAGCCGGATATCTCAGCTCTTCCATAGGCTGCTGGGTTAAATGTGAGCTGCACACGGTCATGTCTGATTCCATCAATCAGGGGAGGAAGAGGCTTTGATGGAGGCTCAAAGTTGGTGCTGATCAGCTCTCCCTCCTCATACAGGTAAATGGAAGTGCCTGGATTGTCCTTGTCTGGAACAGAGGCCACAATGAACCGAATCTTCCTGTTAGATTTGTTGAC
Source organism: Chelonia mydas (assembly GCF_015237465.2). Classification (NCBI taxonomy): domain Eukaryota; kingdom Metazoa; phylum Chordata; order Testudines; family Cheloniidae; genus Chelonia; species Chelonia mydas. The sequence goes on from NC_057850.1 coordinate 260,880,831, forward strand.
ACTGACAAAATGTGAAAGGGACTTTGCAGATTTTCGAGCTTCTTTATATATTTCTTTTTCCTCAAACCATACTTTGGATTTTGGTTTCTCAGCGACAGAACTGGCTGATGCAGGATCATGAGTTTCCTTTATATACTGGGTCTGAAGCCATTGTTTTAAATCTGATAAATATGGCTCCTCTTCATGCAGTGAGGTGAATGTAAAGGAGACGATGAAGTCAAGCTCAGGGTCGAGTACTATTTCATCTAGTTCACTCTGAGAGGACACCACTTGTACATTGCTTAGGATCCTAAGGTAGGAATTCACATAATTCATCTCTTTCTCCTTTGTACCCAGAAATTCACTGAGTCTCTGGGTATTGAACGGTGACTGGTTTTTACATGACAAAATGTCCACCAGGCCCCCTTCCTCTTCTCCACCTCCACGGATTAACGGTAAGAGTCCCGCTAGCTGTTTCTGGAAAGTCTGTCTGTGCTGCTTACACAGATCTCTGAACCGCTGGATTTTCAGCTTGATTTCGGGGAAGCTTGTGGCAATCGGACTCTTCACCATGTCATTGCATCGCATGTTTACTTCTGCCAGTTCCTCCAGAGCAGTCTGAGCATCAGAAATCAGTGATAAGCTGATCTCCCGCACCAGCCGAGCAGCTCTGGAATCCAGCTTGGTCAGCGAGTACAGCCAGACTCTCACTGGCACGGCCTTCTCCCCGCTGTCACCCAGCAGCTTGGGGAGGGTGGAGTATGTTTGCATGGCATCTTGGAAATTAGTTGGATTTCTCTCAAGAGCAAAATCACCATGGAACTTGCAGTTAAATTTTTCAGCATTTACTTTTTCCTTTTCATCCATTTTGACAGCTCCTTCCCCTTCTATGGAAAACATGGATATCTTTTTCATTGTAATCTGGAGCTTTCCCTCTATCTCACGTACATTCTCAGAAGAAGAAACTTCCCGATCAAACATGAAGAAAGCCTGAGCCCCGTACAGCACAGCCGTGACCACATGGGTGGCCGTGCCTTGGTCAAATACAGCAGGATAAGAGACATTCTCTGTTCCTAAATGGTTCATAGTTAGTTGCTCAAACTTTGTTGTGGCAGAGTACTGGAGAGTAACTCTGGCCTGTTGTTTGGATGTTTTGGTGTCATTTAAGTATTTGGCAGATCCACTTACTTCAACCAACCCCCCCAGGAAACTGGCCTTCAGTGAGGCTGTGACATTGAGGGCACTGGCCTTGTCTTCAATGGTGTCAGATGCAATGATCTCAAATTCAGTCCTGGGTTGTGTTTTGGTGTTTACATCCTTGCGAAGCTGTTCCAGGCCCCACAGCGTGATCCCTGGAATAGTAGAGACAGACACATGGTAATGTAACTGATAGATGTACAGGACACAGAGTGTATCCATGTTTTAATTGTGTCTAGTTTCTGAGATTGAAAAATAACCAGTGACGGACATCAAGTAAACAAACCTGGTAACATACAAACGTGCCAAGTCAAGGCTGAACTCCACCCCTAACAACCTTCCCTTGCCCCCGGCTTCTTAGAGGACTTTGGAAGATGTGATCTTTTCTGATTTTTTTTTAATAAATCCCCCTTCAGAATGACTGAGTTCACTCCCCCCTCAGGAGTACACTGTCCCAGGTAGCAAGTGCTATAGTTATGATTGAAATGTCACTTCCATTAGAAACATCTGGTTTCTTTGATATAAGAAGCTAGGAATTGCCACGGTTGACCTGATCCGTGATCCATCTAGCGCAGTATTCTGTCTCTGAGAGTAGCCAGCACCAGATTCTTCACAGGAAGGTGCAAGAAACCCTACTATATTGTTGGAAAATCTGCCCTCATGAAGGTCTCATTGATCTCTAATAGTTGGAGATTGGCTTAAATCTTAAGCATGAGGTTTTATATCCCTTCCTAAACTTTCTTTTCATTGTTATAATCCCCGTATTCTTGTTACCCATATAAACTTCCAGTCCCTCTCAATGTCTAATCCTGGCCTCAGGACACATGGCTGGTGAGACGAAGGCAGCTGGGAGATTAAGGGAGTTAGCCGGCTGAGTTTGCCAGTGAAGGAAGGCAGGGAGGTAGGGTTTTTCTTTAACTTGAAGGCACTGCACAAGGAAGAACCTGCAATGCTGCACTGCCAACACCACTGCTAGCTCTTAATCTGCCTGCACTGGTGGGGCCCTGGCCAGACAGACATCCTGACTGGAGGCTTCTACCCAGATCCTCATCTTCACTTCATAGATTCATAGATTTTAAGGTCAGAAGGGACCATTATGATCGTCTAGTCCGACCTCCTGCACAACGCAGGCCACAGAATCTCACCCACCCACTCCTGTAACAACCCCTAACCTATGTCTGAGCCACTGGAGTCCTCAAATCGTGGTTTAAAGACTTCAAGGTGCAGAGAATCCTCCAGCAAGTGACCCGTGCCCCGTGCTGAAGAGGAAGGTGAAAAACCCCCAGGGCCTCTGCCAATCTACCCTGGGGAAAATTCCTTCCCGACCCCAAATATGGCGATCAGCTAAACCCTGAGCATGTGGGCAAGGCCCACCAGCCAGACACCCAGGAAAGAATTCTCTGTAGTAACTCAGATCCCACCCCATCTAACATCCCACCACAGGCCATTGGATTAAGTTTAGAAGTATGAGCAACAAGGGTGATGTCATGGTGGGAGTCTACTATAGACCACCGCACCAGGGGGATGAGGTGGATGAGGCTTTCTTCCGGCAACTCGCAGAAGTTACTAGATCGCAGGCCCTGGTTCTCATGGGAGACTTCAATCACCCTGATATCTGCTGGGAGAGCAATACAGCGGTGCACAGACAATCCAGGAAGTTTTTGGAAAATGTAGGGGACAATTTCCTGGTGCAAGTGCTGAAGGAACCAACTAAGGGCAGAGCTCTTCTTGACCTGCTGCTCACAAACCGGGAAGAATTAGTAGGGGAAGCAAAAGTGGATGGGAACCTGGGAGGCAGTGACCATGAGATGGTCAAGTTCAGGATCCTAACACAAGGAAGAAAGGAGAGCAGCAGAATACAGACCCTGGACTTCAGAAAAGCAGACTTGACTCCCTCAGGGAACTGATGGGCAAGATCCCCTGGGAGAATAACATGAGGGGGAAAGGAGTCCAGGAGAGCTGGCTGTATTTTAAAGAATCCTTATTGAGGTTACAGGGACAAACCTTCCCGATGTGTAGAAAGAATAGTAAATATGGCAGGCGACCAGCTTGGCTTCACAGTGAAATCCTTGCTGATCTTGAACACAAAAAAGAAGCTTACAAGAAGTGGAAGATTGGACAAAGGACCAGGGAGGAGTATAAAAATATTGCTCGGGCATGTAGGAGTGAAATCAGGAAGGCCAAATCACACCTGGAGTTGCAGCTAGCAAGAGATGTTAAGAGTAACAGGAAGGGTTTCTTCAGGTATGTTAGCAACAAGAAGAAAGTCAAGGTAAGTGTGGGCCCCTTACTGAATGAGGGAGGCAACCTAGTGACAGAGGATGTGGAAAAAGCTAATGTACTCAATGCTTTTTCTGCCTCTGTCTTCACGAACAAGGTCAGCTCCCAGACTACTGCACTGGGCAGCACAGCATGGGGAGGAGGTGACCAGCCCTCTGTGGAGAAAGAAGTGGTTCGGGACTATTTAGAAAAGCTAGACGTGCACAAGTCCACGGTGCTGGATGCGTTGCATCCGAGTGCTAAAGGAGTTGGCGGATTTGATTGCAGAGCCATTGGCCATTATCTTTGAAAACTCATGGCGATCGGGGGAGGTCCCAGATGACTGGAAAAAGGCTAATGTAGTGCCCATCTTTAAAAAGGGGAAGAAGGAGGATCCTGGGAACTTCCGGCCAGTCAGCCTCACGTCAGTCCCTGGAAGAATCATGGAGCGGGTCCTCAAGGAATCAATTCTGAAGCACTTAGAGGAGAGGAAAATGATCAGGAACAGTCAGCATGGATTCACCAAGGGCAAGTCATGCCTGACTAATCTAATTGCCTTCTATGATGAGATAACTGGCTCTGTGGATGAAGGGAAAGCAGTGGACGTGTTGTTCCTTGACTTTAGCAAAGCTTTTGACATGGTCTCCCACAGTATTCTTGCCAGCAAGTTAAAGAAGTATAGGTTGGATGAATGCACTATAAGGTGGATAGAAAGCTGGCTAGATTGTCGGGCTCAACGGGTAGTGATCAATGGCTCCATGTCTAGTTGGCAGCTGGTATCAAGTGGAGTGCCCCAGGGGTTGGTCCTGGGGCCGGTTTTGTTCAATATCTTCATAAATGATCTGGAGGATGTGTAGATTGCACCCTCAGCAAGTTTGCAGATGACACTAAAGTGGGAGGAGAGGTAGATACGCTGGAGGGTAGGGATAGGATACAGAGGGACCTAGACAAATTGGAGGATCGGGCCAAAAGAAATCTGATGAGGTTCAACAAGGACAAGTGCAGAGTCCTGCGCTTAGGACGGAAGAATCCAATGCACCGCTACAGACTAGGGACCGAATCGCTCGGCAGCAGTTCTGCAGAAAAGGACCTAGGCGTTACAGTGGACGAGAAGTTGGATATGAGTCAACAGTGTGCCCTTGTTGCCAAGAAGGCCAATGGCATTTTGGGATGTATAAGTAGGGGCATTGCCAGCAGCTCGAGGGATGTGATCGTTCCCCTCTATTCGACACTGTTGAGGCCTCATCTGGAGTACTGTGTCCAGTTTTGTGCCCCACACTACAAGAAGGATGTGGAAAAATTGGAAAGAGTCCAGGGGAGGGCAACAAAAATGATTAGGGGACTGGAACACATGACTTATGAGGATAGGCTGAGGGAACTGGGGATGTTTGGTCTTCAGAAGAGAAGAATGAGGGGGGATTTGATAGCTGCTTTCAACTACCTGAAAGGGGGTTCCAAAGAGGATGGCTCTAGACTGTTCTCAGTGGTAGCAGATGACAGAACAAGGAGTAATTGTCTCAAGTTGCAGTGGGGGAGATTTAGGTTGGATATTAGGAAAAACTTTTTCACTCTGAGGGTGGTGAAACACTGGAATGCGTTACCTAGGGAGGTGGTGGAATCTCCTTCCTTAGAAGTTTTTAAGGTCAGGCTTGACAAAGCCCTGGCTGGGATGATTTAGTCGGGGATCGGTCCTGCTTTGAGCAGGGGATTGGACTAGATGACCTCCTGAGGTCCCTTCCAACCCTGATGTTCTATGATTCTATGATTTACTGCTAATAGTCAAAGATCAATTAATTGCCAAAATTAGGCTATCCCATCATACCATCCCCTCCATAAACTTATCAAGCTTAGTGTTGAAGCCAGATATGTCTTTTGCCTCCACTACTCCCCTTGGAAGACTGGTCCAAAACTTCATTCCTCTGATGGTTAGAAACCTTCATCTAATTTCAAGTCTAAACTTCCTGATGGCCAGTTTATATCCATTTGTTCTTGTGTCCACGTTGGTACTGAGCTTAAATAATTCCTCTCCCTCCCTGGTATTTATCCCTCTGATGTATTTATAGAGAGGAATCCTATCTCCCCTCAACCTTCTTTTGGTTAGGCTAAACAAGCCAAGCTGTTTGAGTCTTCTTTCATAAGACAGGTTTTCCATTCCTCGGATCATCCTAGTAGCCCTTCTCTGTACCTGTTCGAGTTTGAATTCATCCTTCTTAAACATGGGAGACCAGAACTGCACACAGTATTCCAGGTGAGGTCTCACCAGTGCCTTGTATAACGATACTAACACCTCCTTATCCCTACTGGAAATACCTCGCCTGATGCATCCCTCGACCGCATTAGCTTTTTTCACGGCCATATCACATTGGCGGCTCATAGTCATTCTGTGATCAACCAATACTCCGAGGTCCTTCTCCTCCTCTGTTACTTCCAACTGATGCGTCCCCAGCTTATAACAAAAAATTTTGTCATTAATCCATAAATGCATGACCTTGCACTTTTCACTATTAAATTTCATCCTATTACTTTTACTCCAGTTTACAAGGTCATCCAGATCTTCCTGAATGATCTCCCGGTCCTTCTCTGTATTGGCAATACCTCCCAGCTTTGTATCGTCCGCAGACCTTATTAGCACACTCCCACTTTTTGTGCCAAGGTCAGTAATAAAAAGACTAAATAAGATTGGTCCCAAAACTGATCCCCAAGGAACTCCACTAGTAACCTCGCTCCAGCCTGACAGTTCACCTTTCGGTAGGACCCGTTGTAGTCTCCCCTTTAACCAATTCCTTATCCACCTTTCAATTTTCATGTTTCCCACTTGCTGGGAATGCACCCTGCATGTCCCTGCTGAAAACAGCCAGGAAGGGGGAACCAGCTGGTGTGAGAAGTGTCTGTCGGTGGAGTCCCTCAGGTAGCAGGTAGGAGATCTGCGGGAGGAGGTGGCTCATCTGTGTAGCATCCAGGAGCGTGAGGACTTCATCACCAGGATGGATGTGGAGACATCCGGGATGGAGAACGCTAGCTGACTAGGGATGACGACAGAGGCACCAGAGGAGGAAGAAGACCCGGCTGCTCTGCAGAAAGGAGACTGGCTGCTGGCCACCTTAGACAGCAGGCTGTGCTCCACTCCCCTCCCCACCCTGGCCCACCATCCATCGAGGTCAAGAACTGGCACGCTGTACTGGCCGCAGGAGGAGAGGAGCAGACTCCAGTGGCTGAGGAAGAGGAGCCGCCTGCTCCCAAGGCTGGGAGGCTCACGGCCACCACACCCACCAGGAGGGGACGTAGGGTGGTAGTGGTCAGAACTCCCTGCGGAGAGGGATGGAAGCCTCCATCTGCTGACCTGACCTGACGTCCCAGGAGGTGGGCTGCCTGCCTGGAGCCCTCACCCCAGGTGTTATGGAAAGGTTGCCAAGGCTCGTCCATCCATCTGGCTGCTACTGCACACTACACATCTACCTGGGCACTAATGATACTGCCAGCCTGCGCAGTGACTCCTGGGCTCTGGGAGTGAGGGTGAAGGAGTCACGGCCACATGTTGTGTTCTTGTCCATCCTCCTGGTTGAGGTTAAGGGCCCGGGCAGGGACGCGCACATCCTGGAGATGATGCACGGCTGTGCGGGTGGTGTCAAATGGTGGACTTTGGCTTCCTAAGTCACGGGAGGCTGTTTCAGGAAGGAAATCTGCTGGGAAGAGATGGGGTACACCTGACCAAGAAGGGGGGGAGCATCTTCAAGCACTGACTTGCCAACCTAGTGAGGAAGGCTTTAAATTAGGATCAAAGGGGCAGGTGACAAAAGTCGACAGGTAAGTATCAAAAAAGTGACCTTCACAGAGGGCTAGATGTTGCTGGGGTGAGTGGGAGGTGGAATGGAAAATTTATATTCTGGTCATAGGAGCAACAAGCGGGATAACAGAGGGGGAATCTGCTAAATATCTTGTCTATACAAAAATGCAAGGTGTATGGGGAATAGACAGGAAGAACTGGAAGTCTTAGTACATAAGCTAATTTAGTATTTAATTGGCATCACTGAGATTTGGTTGGATAAATCTCATGACTAGAATATTGGTGCATAGCGTGTTCAGGATGGAAAGGCAGCAAAAAAGGGAGGCGGGGTTGTACTATACATCAAGAGTATAGACACTTATGCTGTGGTCCAGGAGGTAAGAGGCCGACCCAGTTGAAATTCTATGGGTAAAGATAAAAGTGGGCAGGGGAAAACAGGGGTGATGTTATGGTAGGGGTCTTCTATAGACCATCAAATCAGGAGGAAGAGATGCATGAGGCATTTCTAGAGCAAATAACAGAAATATCCATACCACAAGACCTGATAGTAATAGGGGACTTCAACTACCCAGATATCTGTTGTAAAAATAATCCCACAAAATACGAAGTGTCCAGTAAGTTCTTGGAATGTGTTAGTGACAACTTCTTGTTTCAGAAGGTGGAGGAAGTAACAAGGGGGCAGCCATTTTAGACTTGATTCTGACTAAAAGGGAGGAAATTGGTGCAAATCTGAAAGTAAAAGGCAATTTGGGTGAAAGTGTTCATAAAATGATAGATTTTATTATTTTAAGGAAAGGGAAGAGTGAAAAGAGAGAATAAGACAATGGACTTCAAAGGAATAAACAGACTTCATTAGACTCAGAGAACTCTTAAGTAACGTTCCTGGGAAGAAAATCTAAGGAAAAAGAGGAGTTCAGGAGAGCTGACAGTTTGTAAAAGAGACAGTATTAAAGGCACAACTGCAAACTATCCTGATTTGAAGGTAAGATAAGAAAAATAGCAGGAGGACAATATGGCTTCATCAGGAGCTCTTCAGTAACCTGAAAATCAAAAAGAAACCCTACAAAAAGTGGGAACATGGATGAATTGCTAAGGAGTACAAAAGAATAGTATAAGCAGACAGGGACTAAATCAGAAAGGCTAAGGGACAAAATGAGTTACACCTAGCAAGGGACATAAAAGGCCATAAGAAGAGGGTTTGTAAAAATATATTAGGAGCAAAAGAAAGACGATGAAAAGTGTAGGTCCACTATTTAGTGTGGAAGGAAAGCTAATGACATCAAGAACACAGAAGTGTTTAATGCCTACTTTGCTTCAATCTTCTCTAAAACGGTAAATTGTGACTAGGTGCTTAATACAATTAGAATTAATAATAAAGGGGAAGGCACACAAGACAGAATAGCAAATGAACAGCTTAAAGAATATATAGATAATTAGATGTATTCAAGTCAGCAGGGCTTGACTAAATTCACCTTAAGGAACTAGCTGAAGCAGATCTTGGATCTATTAGTGATTATCTTTGAGAACTCATGGAGGAGGGGTGCGGTCCCGGAGAACAGGAGAAAAGCAAATATGGTACCTATCTTTAAAAAGGGGAACAAGGAGGACCTCGGGAATTATAGAACAGTCAGCCTACCTTCAGCCCTGGAAAGATACTGGAACAAGCTATTAAACAATCAGTTTGTAAGCACCTAGAAGATAACAGGGTAATAAGGTATAGCCAACATGGATTTTTCAGGAACCAGTCATGCCAAACCAACCTAACTGCCTTCTTTGACAGGGTTGCTGGCCTAGTGTTTAGGGGGAGAAGCAGGAGACATGATAGATCTTGATTTTAATACGGATTTTGACACAGTCCCACGTGACATTCCCATAAGAAACTAGAGAAATGCGGTATCGATGAAATTGCTATAAGGTAGGTGGGTAACTCGATGAAAGGCCGTGCTCAGAGAGTAGTTATCAATGGTTTGCTGTCAAACTAGGAGGATGTAGATAGTGGGGTCCTGCAGGGGTCTGTCCTGAGTCTGGTGCTAATCAGTATTTTGATCCGTGACTTGGACGATGGGGTGGAGAGCACACTGGTACAATTACCAGATGACACCAAGCTGCAAGCACTTTGCAGGACAGGATTAAAATTCAAAATGACCTTGTTGATTTCAGATCAATTCTCCAGTTTATAAAGATGAAATTCAACAAAGACAAATGCAAAGTACTACACTTAGGAGGAAAAATCAAATGCACAAATACAAGACAGGGAATACTGTCTAGGCAGTAGTACTGCAAAAAGAGAACTGGGGTTATAGTGGATCACAAAGTGAATAGGAGCCCACAATGGGATGCAGTTATGCAAAAGGCTAATGCCATTCTGGGGTGTGTTAACAGGAGTGTCATATGTAAGACCACGGGACGTAGTTGTCCCGCTCTTCTCGGCACTGGTGAGGCTTCTGCTGGAGTATTGTGTCCAGTTTTGGGTGTCACACTTCAGTAAAGATGTGGACAAATTGGAGAGTCCAGGGGAGCAGCAACAAAAATGATAAATGGTTTTTAGAAAACATGACCTTTGAGGATAGGTTAAAAAAAACAGGTATGTTTAGTCTTAAGAAAAGCAGACTGAGAGGGAACCTGATAACAGTCTTCAAATATGTTAAGGGCTGTTATAAAGATGACAGTGATCAATTGTTCTCCACATCCGCTGAAGGGAGGAGAAAAAGTAATCGGCTTAATCTGCAGCAAGGGAGATTTAAGTTCGATAATAGGAAAACTTTCTAACTATGGGAGTAGTGAAGCTCTGGAACAGGCTTCCAAGGGAGGTTGTGGAATCCCCGTCACTGGAGGTTTTGAAGAACAAGTTAGACAAACACCTGTCAAAGATGGTCAAGGTGCACTTATTCCTGCCTCAGCACAGGTAGCTGGACTAGATGACCTCTCAAAGATCCGTCCAGCCCTACATTTCTGTGATTCAGTGATATCTAGGGGCAGAGAGTTCGTCATGCTAATCACATTGCTTTAAAATGTATGTCCTTTTGTTGTTTAAATTAGGTGTATTTTAATTTCATAGTGTCCCCTTGTTCTTGTACTATGAAAGAGTAAATAGGTCCTGCGTATTTACCTTCTCTAACCCATTCATTCTTCTGTATCCCTGTAGCAATTTCCCCTTCTTCTTCTCTCCGTATGAAATATTTTGTTTTGTCAATCTCTCTTCCTGTGAAATTCTCCCCAAGCCTCTAGTCATTCTCATTGTCGCTGTCCAAACCCCCTTGGTTTCTGTTAGATCCTCTTTGTGATGGGATGGCCAGCACTGAACACACATTGCAGGGGAGGGTGGCCCATTGATTTATATGTAAGCAGGGTTTGAATGAGCTCTCCCCTGCCAGCTAGCTGGGGAGGGGGAAAGGCTTCAGGACAAGACTGTATTTACATGAACACACCCCCTCTGCCAAGGTATCCAGCAGACAGAGCTGTGTTGCCAAAGTGATCAGCTCTGGCTGGTGTTGGGTTAGAAATCACTTTGTATTGAATGAGCATAAGCTTTCGTGAGCTACAGCTCACTTCTATAGCTCACGAAAGCTTATGCTCAAATAAATTGGTTAGTCTCTAAGGTGCCACAAGTCCTCCTTTTCTTTTTGCGAATACAGACTAACACGGCTGCTACTCTGAAATTGTATTGAATGCAGGGGTAATGAAATGTTGTTATCCTGATTGTAGGAGTAAAGGGCAGCAGATCTGTGCTTAGCCTGTCCTGTTTGAGGGGGTCACCCTCAACTGAACTGAACTTGCTAAGAGGGAGTTTCGGATGCCAGAGCCCTGTGAAAGTAAGAAGGGGTGGGGGACAGGTGTCCCTGCTGGGAAGTGTGGGTTCTGCCTAAGAATCATAGGCATGGTTTAACTAGCCCCTTGCTACTGTTTAAAGATAGAGCTAATTAGCACTCTAGAAGTGAGCTGTAGCACCTCTGAAGTCTGGGTCCTCACTGACCAAGGACAACCACTGTGAGTGGGGTGGGGTGGGGTGGGGTGGGGGGAGAAGGGACAGACACGTTAAAGGAACTTTTGGTTGTAGAACTCAAGAACCTGAGGCAAAAGACCCTGCCCAACGCACTCTGGGGTGGGGGGTTGCTCACGGTTTTAGGTTTATGAATCCTGCTTGCAGCGTGATCCCAAGTTAATGTCCGGTGACTTTCCTCCTTTCATTCAAAGTTTCTTTTTTGCACTCAGGCTCTGTGCATGGGAGTGGGGTAGGACAGCCTCTTCGAGGCGCCCAGGAGTGTGTGTAATTGTCCCGGGTTATTGGGTGGGAGCTTGTACCGGTTCTGTGTTGTACTGTTGAAAGGGAACCCCTGGATATTGAATCCGGCCCTGGTTGCTATCGACGTCCCCAGGCAGAAGGGTTACCTGTATAATGCCATTGGAATAGCTCTGGTGGCATTTTCCATCCCGTTCCTCAGGCACCCAAGCACGCTGTTCACTGCTTGGCCTGCCACTGGACACAGAGTGGGTGTTTTCACTGAGCTGTCCACAGCGATGCCAGGCCTTTTCCGGGAGCGGGGGACAGTTAATAGGAGTCACAGTGATGCGTGTGAATAGCTGAAGTTTTTCCTTCTAATGGGTGCCCTCATGCCCTGAAGATCTGTGTGTAGAGAGGACCCTTCTCACCAGGACCTCACCTGTCCCATGTGGAAATGGGGGGATGAGCCAGCTCGGGGGCACTGTCCCCCTTTCCTAGGCCGACTGCCGTGCGGGTGGGGCTGCAGAGATATCGCAGTGGCAGGGGAGCGGATGGGAAGTTTCTCCTTTCTCCTAGTGCAGCCAGTGCTGTAAGGAGGGTCAGCAGGACAGTACCCGGGCAGGTTTGGATGCCCTTTGTTTTTTCCCCAACTCAAATCCCAAACCCAAATGTTCCTAAAAGAAACAGGTGCCAAATGCTTCTTGTTTCTGAAACACTAAGTTGGGCCCCGGGCTCCCCCCGGGTGACAATTACCTGGGATGAGGGAGTCTTTGCGGCAGTCGTACAGCATCCCCAGCTGGAAAGGGCGGCCCAGAGCCGGCATCGCAATTGTATCATCTGATCCGGACATTGTTCCACACCCAGACGCTCTCTCCTCTGTCTGACCTACAAGAAAGAACTGGGGTTACACTTAAGTTTCTGGGGAGCAGATTTCGAATCGAGTCACTGGCTTCAATCTTCAAAGCTTTTTCTGAACATTGCCTTGGTTGTAAAAGAAAGACGGATCTTCTAGTCTCCACAGGGGACAGGAGAGGAAGAAAGTCACTCAGAGATTTACCTCTCCCTTTTCTCGCCTCAGATTATGAATTCTAAATTTTACATTTCAAAGTAATTGTTCCTTTTAGGAAGAATGGGAAATAGTTATAATTTGATGCAATTTAGAGAGATGTAAGCCACAAAGCAAAACACCTGTGGTATTTTGCTGCTCTCATGTAAGATCCCAGACGTATTGAAAGAACGCTGTGACATGCCAGCAAGCTGGATGTCCTGATAGGGGGCTAAATTGCAGCCCAGGGAGCCACAAATACCTGCTGCCCAATGGTTTAGAAGAGAGGCGACAGCTCTTACATAACACAAGCCAGAGCAAGCCTCTGAAGCAGGGGTGAGCAAACTATGGCCCGCAGCTCGAGCCGTTTTAAGCTGGCCCTTGAGCTCCCGCTGGGGAGCAGGGTCTGGGGCTTGCTCCGCTCTGGCGCTCCAGCCGGGGTGCCGGGTTGGGGGCTGCTCGAGCTGGAGCGTCGGGTCGGGGGCCGCACCACACGACTCCCAGAAGCGGCCGCATGGCCCCGCTCCAACGGTCGGAGGCCGTTCCACACATATGAGCCAGAGAAGGGACACCCCCCTCCCGCACCCCAACCCCAATTTTGTGTGCATTCATGGCCCGCCATACAATTTGTATTCCCCGATGTGGCCCTCAGGCCAAAAAGTTTGCCCACCCCTACTTTAAAGTCTAAATAAAACCTTACACCTTGCAGGCCTTGCACCTTGGAATAGAGCAGGAACATCTGCCAATAGATATAGCATAAGGAAATCTCCCTCTCCGAGACCATTCCCAGAAGAGAGTTAAAGGGAACGGCTCCATTTCATGTCTCTTACCTACACTTACAGAACCACAAGCCACCCACCAACTGTCTTCCTGTTACACTGTTAACCCAGAATCCATCACACCAGCCTCCTCTTGATATGTGCCCTACAGAGGGTTGTTTTAAAGTTTAAAACTCAGCGAATGTATGAACTCAGGCCTTGTCCACATGGGGGTACATTGGCACTGAGTTGACGCACACGAGTAGCTGCGCACTACGTAAGCCATACTCCTAGCATGCGCACGGGACAGCTGTGCCCTCTTTCCAAAACGCCGTACCCCACAATTGTAGCTGAGAGATTTCAAATGATTTAGGAAATTATTTGTCTATTATTGGGAATTGTCACTGATTTATACTTAGCAGGATGAAAATGTGATTGTTAGCTCAAATGAATATATGAGTAAGTCTGCGAGTCTTTCATGGAGGTCCTGGAAGTCACAGAGTCCATGACTTTCCAGGACCTCCATGACTTCTGCAGCTGCAGTGGCTGGTGCAGCTGACCCTAGGGCTGCCCCAGCACCTGGGTGACCCCGGGGCCAGCCACTCCGGCCACTGCTCCGGCGGCCCCAGACAACTGATCCCGGGCCCTGCCACGGAGCAGCAGTCCAGGAGCAGCAGCGGTGGGGCCCCGGGCCACCCCCCGCCTGGAGGAGCACCAGCGGCGGTGGGGCTACTGGCCGCCACCCCCCCCAGGAGCAGCAGTGACTGCCGGAGTACCCCTCCCAGCAGCAGCCTCCCCTGGAGCACCCCTCCTCCCCCAGCACCTAAGATTTAGTGAGGGGCATTTTTAGTAAAGTCACGGACAGATCACTGGCCGTGACTTTTTGTTATTGCCCTTGACCGGTCCGTGGCCTTTACTAAAAATACCCATGACTAAATCATAGCCTTATAAATGAGCATTCAGGGAAGTATAATTAGTTGGTATTATTAAGCTGTGGTTTGTTTCAGGAACAATAGGACATAGGGCTGGAAGGAACCTCCTGGGTTGAGTCCAGTCCTCTGATACCGTAGGCAGCCCCGTCATATCGTCCCGTTCCTAAACTTACCAAGCTCCTTCTTAAAACTGGTCCATCTGCCCCCACTATTCCTATTGGACGTCTGTTCCACAGCCTGAACCTCACTTCCACTTCGTTTCGGGGGGCCGTTCATAGCGCTGATTTTGACAAATAAATCTCTGTTTTAGTTTGGGTCCCGGTTCCCTCAGGGATGCTCCTCTGGTTGAGGTCTATCCTGACAGGTGTCATCAGCTGAGACTGATGAAGTTAAGCACCCCCCCCCCACCTATGTGCAAAAAATTGTTGGTACCACAGCAATTTTCAAGGCAGTTGAGTGCGTGCAGGGGGATTTTAGACTGTTACACAGGAGGAGAGTTTCAACCTTAACTGTTGTGGAGCTACTGCCCCACTAAAATCTAGGTTCAAATGCTGCCCCCTTTGCCATGTGTCACGGGGTCCAGACACCCCAAGGGCAGAACAGGGGGTCCGAACCCCTAAGAACAAGCAATGGAATCGAAGGATTGTGTACAATGCTATTGTGTATAATAATGCTGAGTGAGGTCTTTTCTGACAGCCTGTGATGTTCTCAACTTACTGATCACTGTGCGAGATGGATCCAGGCTGTGGTGAGGGATTTATGTATCGTGTATGCAGAGTCTGGAGCTGGTTCCTAAAGCTTCACCTCCCGCTCCCAGCAGGGCGCTGGCCAGCCAGGCAGGGAGGAGCTGCCTCCCCAGCCAGCCAGACTGACTCCCAGCACCTCGCACTGTACAACCCAGGAGAGACAAATGATGGGTCTCTAGTGTGCAAACGGTGTGGAGTGTGTCCCAGAGTGACCTGAGAACTGGGGGGCTGGCTTCAGGCCTTTGGGGTGAGGAACCGAGGGGAAAAGCCCCCAGGTCTGGTAGTGAAGAACTCGGGGTAGGTGGATTTGGGGACGCTTGGGACTGGAAGGGCTGGTGGGGTCACCCTGCAGGGATAACGAGGCTGCTGGAAGCCAGGTGAGACCTTTATGCCTGTGGGCTGGAAGCTGGTGCCAGGGCTCCGAGCCAGAGCCACACAGCATTAAGGGACCCACAGTCACAGGGCAGGTGGTGACAGACCCCCTGACTGCTCTGGGGGATCCCCAGAATGTCACACCGCGATATGAGAATGCTTCACATCCCGGCTCGCGCTGTGTCTTGTCACTATTCCCTGTATAACATCAATACAGATTAACCCTCTCTTTGCCACCCTGTCAGCTGCAGCCCGTGGCCAGACTCATCCCCGCACTGGCACTGCGGCTGGTGCAGGGGGGTGGCTCGTACGCTCAGGGGTGCCTTAACTTGTGCCCTGCCTCAGAGGTTCCTCTGGGCCATTGCAGAGATGTAAGAATGCCCCTGCCATGTCTCCTCCAACCCCTGGCGCACCCCAGAACACCCCTGATACCCCTCTGTGCTGGGGTCTTGGAGAGGGGGCCTAGGGGCTCTCTGAGGTGGGGGTATTATCCAAGGGGCTGTATCAATATCTTCTACTGTATCAAAATCTCCAGCTTCCCTGCTTTCACCTCATTCCCCTCCTGTCTACCACAAATGCTGCTGCAAAAGTCACTCCCTCTCCTTCCTCCCCAAGCGCATTCTCTCCTCCTCACTTCCCCTCACTGACTTCTGGTCTGTTACCACGTCCAATCCAACCTCTGTGGGCCTGAGCCCCATTGCCCTGCACCTTGTCACCTATGCCAGTGCAAAGTGGATGTAAAGCATTGCCCAGCAGGAACGAAAGTGCTTCACACCCCAAAGTACACTGGTGCAATTCACTTCGCAAGGGGCCGGGTGACAGGAAATCAGAGTCACTGAGCAGAGTCCAGCCTGTTACATGCGTCATCTCCCTGTATCCTGCTTCCTTGGTTTCAGCTCTCGCTCGCTCTCTGTGGGTCAGTCTTACTGCGTTCTCTTTTTATTATTTTAGTCCCCAAGACGTGCAGGTGTCTGTTACCGAGTCACCAACTGACCCTGTGGCTGTAACCTTCCTCCTTCCGTGCCCTTCCTTTCAAGTCCTTCCTTCAAATGGAGCCAAGTTTCAAACTCACACACAACACGGTACCTTGGGGCTGCTAATTCAGCTCGGAGACCCAACGTGTATTCATCCTTCACGGGCTGCTGGTCCCTGCGGCCTGCACGCCGTCCACCGGAGCCGTGCGGCTTTCACAGAAAAGTCAAACTTTCACATGGTTTTGGATTCTGTCTTACGCAGTTAAACTGTTTCCGTTTCACTTTCTATTTGGGGTCAGACCCAGGAGCTGTAGGAGGAGTTACTTGGTCAGTGAATTCCATTGACGGGAAAACACCATGGAGCTGGTTGACCAGGGTTGTTTTCTCAGATCAGTTCTCAGCAAACGAGAACCCAGGAGACAACCTGGCAAGCGCAGCTCTGTTCATGGTTACTCAGGGGGCGAGTTGTAGGGGCCCCTGGTGCCCGGGCTCCAGCAAATTCAGGGCACCGGGATCCGGCTCCACCAATGTTTCGGGCCGGGTCTCTCCCCTGGCTCCGCCTGCCACCCCCACCCCCACGCATGCCCCCTCCCCCGAGCGTCCCCCAGCCCCTTGCACCCCCTCCTCCGAGCATCCCCCGGCCCCACCTACCAGCCCCCGAGCATCCCCTGATCCCGCCTACCACCACCACATGCCCGCTCCCCTGAGTGTCCCCCGGCCCTGCCTACCACCTCCTTCCACCCCCTCCCCTGAGCGTCCCCTGGCCCCGAGCACCCCCGCCCCCGAGCGTCCTCCGGCCCCGAGCATCCCCCGCCCCCAGACTCCCCGCAGAGGCGCTGTCTAACACCTCAGCACTTCAGGCCTCTCCAGGAGCCTCCAACCCCAAGGGTGCGAAGCTGGATTGTTTCCCCTGCCCGAGTGACTCTGGGACCCACCTTAGGTCCCTGGATCCTTCCTGCCCCTTGGGCGGATGGTAAATCTCCGGCCTTAGCGTGCGGGTCTCCTGGGACTGTTCCCCGCACACTCCAGGCACCCGCCTTTCCCCTTCCCTGGCCTCCGGGCCTCACCCGCTTCACTTAATCCCCCATCCTTACCCGATTGCTCGGGCTCGGGGCCAAAGGCACCTGCCCTCACCCAGCTCCTCAGGCTGAGGAAGGGGTGGCCCTAGGGGTGGGCTGCTCCCGGGAGCCTCCTGATGTCAGGGTGCCCCATCCCCCTGCCCGGGTTCCCTACCTCCGCTGAGCTGGGGGCGGGGGGACAAGGGTTTGTGCGGGTGCTGCTGGGGCAGGAGTGGGATGGATCCCTGCGTGATTCCCTGTTCTGTTCACTCCCTCTGGGGCACCTGGCCCTGACCACTGTCGGCAGAGAGGAGACTGGGCTGGATGGTGTGACGAAGTGGGACTGTTCTTAATGTTTCCTCTGAATAGTGTGGGGGTGCCTCAGTTTCCCCTCTGCAATTCTTAAGTATCTAGGTGGTGGGGTAAGGGTGTATGATCGTTGCAGAGCCCTAGAGGGCAGGTGTGTGCAGGGGTCTGGACACAGAGAATGGCCGACACCCTGTTTCCTGGCCACTGATGGCCTGGGCCCTTCCCCCCTGCAAGGTGAGAGCTAAAGGGTTGGAGAACAAAGGAATCAGGTGACCTCCTGGCCCGGGAAAGGAACAAAGCCCAGAGGAGGAGGGGCTGGAGGGAGTTTCAGTTTGGGGCTGGCTGGGGACAAGGAGTGAAGGGCAGACGTGGTTGTCTGGCTCACTGCCCCCCAAAATGGACCCAGCTGAGGGGTCCTGTTCTCTGCACCTGCAAGCTCTGTTTTAGACCATGTTCCTGTCGTCTAATAAACCTTCTGTTTTACTGGCTGGCTGAGAGTCCCGTCTGACTGTGGAGTTGGGGGGCAGGACCCTCTGGCTTCCCCAGGACCCCACCTGAGCGGACTCACTGAGGGAAGCGCACAGAGGGGCAGAGGAGGCTGAATGCTCCGAGGTCAGACCCAGGAAGGTGGAAGCCGGGTGAGCTGTGTGTCCTGCAGACAGGCTGCTCACAGGAAGGCGACTGCCCCAGAGTCCTGACTGGCTTCATGGGGAGCAGTTCCAGAGCATCGCCCAGGGACTCCGTGACAGATGGACCTTGGGTCTGACCCAGCAGGGCCGTTCCTATGAATAACATTTCAGTTGTTGCCCTTTTTCTTTCTCTTCCACTATGAGCTTATATTAGTTTGGTTAATATCAATTGCAGTGAATTTGGAAATTGAAAGTACTTGCATTGCACTTGTACTTTTCCTTCTAAATACACAAGTAGGATTTCCACAGGACACTTGTTCTTCTAAGGGCACCTGGCACTTACACTTCAGTCCTGCGGACACAGCAGAGAATACAACGGACTCAGTTCAAGATCATTTCAACTGGCACGGAGCAGGGATGAGGCTGCATTTGGAGCCAAGGAAGTGATTGTAGGCATATAGTGGGTTCTTGATTAAAGTTACTGTAATTCACACAAGAAACAGCCCTTCACCGTTTGGTGTTTTTCCCCTCAAGCTCCCATTCCGTCTCTAGCGTGCGTAATCCTTGCTCACTTGGGGGAAATCATCACTGTGACCCAGACTAGGTCAATCTATCATTGAAGCAGGTGTTACTTAAGGAGCACATAAGCCTTGTATGAGTCCTTTGTGAAGGTGGGAATTTTACCCTGCGTTGAATTAGATACAATTTATCTTTATTTAAGGGAGAAAATATTCAGCATGAAATCCAAAGAGTCTATTAAGTCTCAGACTTGAACATAGCTGGTCTGCAAGCAGAACCTTTCCTGGGTGCTTCTGGCACAAAGAGAATGTAACCATTGATCCAATAAAGACATTAGCATACAGGCCCAAAGGATGCAACGGGATATAGATAATACAGTGCCCCGGGTTCTGATTACTGACATTAGAATAGACCGTAGCTGTAAAAGTAATGTACAGAGTACCAGAAAACCCTGCCCACACAACCTGGCTGGGTGTGACATCATAACAGCTCAGACATTGCTGTTATCATAGAATCATAGAATCATAGAATATCAGGGTTGGAAGGGACCTCAGGAGGTCATCTAGTCCAACCCCCTGCTCAAAGCAGGACCAATCCCCAATCTAAACCATCCCAGCCAAGGCTTTGTCAAGCCTGACCTTAAAAACTTCCAAGGAAGGAAGTTCACTCTGCACTATGAAAACAAACACCCACATGGACTGTGTTATGTCCACTTCTGGATCCACCAGTGTCTTTCTGTCTAACGCAATCCCCTGGGGGCAGGGCCTGTGCAGTTATCTCTGTTTTCTATAGCACCCGGCTCTTAACAAATAGCACTAATTACAACTTAGCACAAACAATGAACAGTTCCCAAGTGCATTCATCCACCTCTTCATACCCTACGGGTGCCTTTGAGGTCAATTCCTCAAGTGTCACAGAGCCACAGAAGTAAGGGGACAACGGAGAGGAAGAGACCTGTCAGGCCCCATCTAGTCCACATCCCAAGAGGCCATGCAGGATCGAGCGCGGTTTGTATGTCTCACCCATCCCCGTGATAGCTGAGCACCTGGCCTGAAGAGTAAATGCAAACACTGCTTTTCCCCAGCTCGGCCAGTAGCGACAAACAGAAACTTCTTGTTTTATAAATATAGAAAACATGAGGGTGCAGCTGTGATTGAGGGGCCTTGTCTTGGCCCTCAGAGGCTGGGGCTGGAGCTCCTGGGAGATGAGCTCTCGCCCCACAGCCTGCTGGAAGCCTGCTGGGGAAGGAGACTGTCAAGTTTCCGTCCCCACTTTGAACTCTAGGGTACAGATGTGGGGACCTGCATGAAAGACCCCCTAAGCTTATTCTTACCCGTTTGGGTTAAAAACTTCCCCAAGGTACAAACTTTGCCTTGTCCTTGAACCGTATGCTGCCACCACCAAGCGTTTTAAACAAAGAACAGGGAAAGAGCCCACTTGGAGACGCCGTCCCCCAAAATATCCCCCCAAGCTCTACACCCCCTTTCCTGGGGAAGGCTTGATAAGAATCCTCACCAATTTGTACAGGTGAACACAGACCCAAAGCCTTGGATCTTAAGAACAATAAAAAATTAATTAGGTTCTTAAAAGAAGAATTTTAATTAAAGAAAAAGTAAAAGAATCACCTCTGTAAAATTAGGATGGTAAATACCTTACAGGGTAATCAGATTAAAACATAGAGAATCCCTCTAGGCAAAACCTTAAGTTACAAAAAGACACAAAAACAGGAATATACATTCCCTCCAGCACAGCTTATTTTACCAGCCATTAAACAAAAGAAAATCTAACACATTTTTAGCTAGCTTACTTACTAACTTAAGGAGTTATGAGGCTGCATTCCTGATCTGTTCCCAGCAAAAGCATCAGACAGACAGACGAACCGTTTGTTCCCCCCCACTCCAGATTTGAAAGTATCTTGTCTCCTCATTCGTCATTTTGGTCAGGTGCCAGCGAGGTTATCTTAGCTTCTTAACCCTTTACAGGTGAAAGAGTTTTGCCTCTGGCCAGGAAGGATTTTATAGCACTGTATACAGAAAGGTGGTTACCCTTCCCTTTATATTTATGACAAGCCCCTCAAATTACAGATAGGGTAAAATGCTGGCTGTGATTTCTTCCTGGAGCTCTAGAAGAAAACAGAGTTAATAAGACACATGCACCTCTAAATAGACTACCAACTGTATAAAGACTAACAATATTTTCCACATCTCAAGGACGATTTTAACCAGTTGATTCTGGGAAACTTTCATGGGAGAGTGCATCAGCCCTTTTTTAGAAGCTCCTGAGATGTGTTGTATGTTGAAATCAAAATCTTGGAGAGCTAAACTCCACCGAATAAGTTTTTTGTTATTTTCCCGTGGCGGTATGAAGCCACTGTAGCGCAGCATGGTGGGTTTGCAGGTGGAAACGCCGTCCCCAAACGTATGGGCGTAGCTTTTCCAGAGCGTAGACAACGGCGTAACATTCCTTTTCACTGATTGACCAGTGGCTTCCCCTCTCAGACAGCTTCTTGCTGAGAAACACGACAGGATGGAACTTTTGATTCAGTCCTTCCTGCATTAAGACTGCTCCCACACCACGCTCGGACGCATCTGTGGTTACTAGGAACGGTTTGTCAAAGTCTGGGGCCCTTAGCACAGGGTCAGACATGAGTGTCGCTTTAAGCTAGTTAAAGGCCTTCTGACACTCTTCGGTCCACTGAACGGCATTTGGCTGTTTCTTTTTGGTTAGGTCTGTCAGTGGGGCGGCGATTTGGCTGTATTGCGGTACAAATCACCTGTAATATCCGGCCAACCCTAAGAAGGATTGGACCTGGTCTTTTTTTACTTTGGGACAGGCCACTTTTGGATAGCATCCACTTTGGCCTGTAGGGGGCTGATAGTTCCTTGACCCACCTGGTGTCCAAGGTAAGTCACTCTGTTTAGGCCTATTTGACACTTCTTAGCCTTTACAGTTAGTTCTGCCTCTCTTACGTGCTTGAAGACTTTTTGTAGATGTTTTAGGTGTTCTGCCCAGGAATCCAAAAATATGGCCACATCATCAAGGTAGGCGACTGCATATTCTCCCAATCCTGCTAGGAGACCATTTACAAGTCTTTGGAAGGTGGCGGGTGCATTCCGCAGCACGGAAGGGAGTACATTAAATTCATACAGCCCGAGATGTGTGGTGAAGGCTGACCTTTCCTTGGCGGATTCATCGAGCGGTACCTGCCAGTACCCCTTGGTTAAGTCCAAGGTAGAGATGAACTGGGCCCGTCCCAGTTTCTCCAATAGTTCATCTGTGCGTGGCATTGGATAGTTGTCTGGGCGAGTTACCGCATTTAGCTTACGGTAGTCCACACAAAAACGTATCTCCCCATCTGGTTTGGGAACTAGAACCACTGGAGATGCCCACGCACTGCGGGAGGGGCGGATTACACCCATCTGTAACATATCCTGGATCTCCCGTTCTATAGCAGTTTTAGCTTGAGGAGACACCCGGTATGGTTGGACTTTTAATTGGGTGAGCATTACCTGTGTCAATGGAGTGGTATGCCCGTTCAGTCAGTCCTGGGGTGGCTGAGAATGTCGGCGCGTAGCTAGTGCACAGCTCCTGGATCTGCTGACACTGCATACGCCCAAGGGTCATGGAGAGGTTCACCTCTTCCACACCACCAGCACTTTTCACTTCGTAGTAGACACCTTCAGACCACTCAGCGTCATCTCCTCCCTGCGCTGTATACTGACAAACCTTTAATTCTCTGGAATAAAAGGGCTGTAGAGAATTAATATGGTACACCTTAGGCTTTCAGTTGGAGGTGGGGAATGCTATGAGATAATTAACAGCTCCCAGGCGCTCCTGGACCGTGAATGGCCCTTCCCACGATGCTTCCATTTTATGGGCCTGGAGCGCCTTTAAGACCATGACCTGGTCCCCTACTTTGAAGGAACGCTCTCTGGCATGTTTATCATACCAGGCTTTTTGCTCTTTTTGAGCATCCTGTAAGTTTTCTTTAGCAAGGGCTAAAGAGGTTCGGAGGGTGTTTTGTAGGTTGGTTACAAAGTCCAGAATGTTAGTTCCTGGAGAAGGTGTAAATCCCTCCCATTGCTGCTTCACCAACTGCAATGGCCCCTTAACCTCACAGCCATATACAAGTTCAAATGGGGAAAACCCTAAACTGGGGTGTGGTACAGCTCTGTAGGCAAAGAGCAACTGCTGCAGCACTAGGTCCCAATCATTGGAGTGCTCATTTACGAATTTTCGTATCATGGCCCCCAAAGTTCCATTAAACTTCTCCACCAGGCCATTTGTTTGATGGTGGTAAGGAGTGGCAACCAAGTGATTTACCCCATGAGCTTCCCAAAGGCTTTGCATAGTTCCTGCCAGGAAATTAGTCCCTGCATCTGTGAGGATGTCGGAGGGCCAACCTACCCTGGCAAAAATGTCTGCTAGTGCCTGGCACACACTTTTAGCCCTGGTGTTGCTTAGAGCTACTGCTTCCGGCCATCGGGTGGCAAAATCCACGAAAGTCAGTATGTAATGCTTTCCTCTGGGTGTCTTTTTTGGAAAAGGACCCAGAATATCCACAGCTACTCGCTGAAATGGAACTTCAGTGATGGGGAGTGGCTGGAGAGGGGCTTTGACCTGGTCTTGGGATTTTCCCACTCTTTGGCATACTTCACAAGACCGGACATAGGTAGAAACATCCTTGCCCATTCCCTCCCAGTGGAATGACCTCCCCAAACGGTCTTTGGTCCTGTTCACCCCAGCATGGCCACTAGGATGATCGTGGGCTAAGCTCAAGAGCTTGGCCCGGTATTTAGTTGGAACTACCAACTGTCTCTGAGGATGCCAGTCTTCCTGGTGTCCTCCAGAAAGAGTTTCCTTGTATAAAAGTCCTCTTTCTACAACAAACCTGGATCGATTAGAAGAGCTGGAGGCGCTTTGTTCCAGATGAGCCTTGAGTGGGCCTGACTGTATAAAAAGCCAGTCAGCTGCGAACCAGCTGAGCAGTGAACAGCAAAGCGGCTAAAAGAGGGAGTTTGCCTGGGATCTGCCTGGGGAGAGCCCACTGAGGCTTACATCTTGCCGGCTTCTCTGAGTAGTTACTAAAACTCCTGAGGAAGCTCGTAGAAGGAAGGTAATATGGATGGGGGGTGTTCAGCTGTTGTGACCTGCACTGGATGTGCCATGTTTGTCTTTCTTCCACAGGACAGAAGTGACTTTGTCTGTACAAAGTGCAAGCCGGTCTCCATATTGGAAGAGAAGGTTCAAGGTCTGGAGCAACAGGTATCGACCCTGCGTTGCATAAGAGAAACTGAAGATTTCCTGGACAGACGTCAGGATATGCTTCTATGGGCACAATGTTCTGAAGATTCAGAGCAAGCTGTGCAGCGGGGACAGGAGGACGGTGAAGAAATTTGGCAGCATGTGACCTCCAGAAGAAAAAAGGGGAACGTCCATGTACCAGCAACGCAGATACAGGTAAGCAACCGTTTTCATGTTCTCTCCACGGTACTACTGCAGAGAGTGGACCAGATGATACGTCTGAGGGAAGGGAACAGAAGGAGACTCTGCCAATTGGAAGGCATGAGATGCATTGTCCTAGGGTTGGGGGTTCCACGACCACCGCTCCCAAGAGAAGGACGTGGGTGGTGGTGGTCGGGGACTCTCTCCTCCGGGGGACTGAGTCATCTATCTGCCGCCCCAGCCGGGAAAACCGAGAAGTCTGCTGCTTGCCAGGAGCTAAGATTTGCGATGTGACGGAGAGACTGCCGAGACTCATCAAGCCCTCGGATTGCTA
Organism: Chelonia mydas; assembly: GCF_015237465.2. Classification (NCBI taxonomy): domain Eukaryota; kingdom Metazoa; phylum Chordata; order Testudines; family Cheloniidae; genus Chelonia; species Chelonia mydas. The sequence goes on from NC_057850.1 coordinate 260,905,393, forward strand.
CCCCTTCCTGCTTCTCCACGTGGGCACCAATGATACTGCCAAGAATGACCTTGAGCAGATCACTGCGGACTACGTGGCTCTGGGAAGAAGGATAAAGGAGTTTGAGGTGCAAGTGGTGTTCTCGTCCATCCTCCCCGTGGAAGGAAAAGGCCTGGGTAGAGACCGTCGAATTGTGGAAGTCAACGAATGGCTACGCAGGTGGTGTCGGTGAGAAGGCTTTGGATTCTTTGACCATGGGATGGTGTTCCAAGAAGGAGGAGTGCTAGGCAGAGACGGACTCCACTTAACGAAGAGAGGGAAGAGCATCTTCGCAAGCAGGCTGGCTAACCTAGTGAGGAGGCTTTAAACTAGGTTCACCGGGGGAAGGAGACCAAAGCCCTGAGGTAAGTGGGGAAGTGGGATACCGGGAGGAAAGACGAGCAGGAGCGTGTGAGAGGGGAGGGCTCCTGCCTCATACTGAGAAAGAGGGGCGATCAGCAAGTTATCTCAAGTGCCTATACACAAATGCACGAAGCCTGGGAAACAAGCAGGGAGAACTGGAAGTCCTGGCACAGTCAAGGAATTTTGATGTGATTGGAATAACAGAGACTTGGTGGGATAACTCACATGACTGGAGTACTGTCATGGGTGGATATAAGCTGTTCAGGAAGGACAGGAAGGGTAGAAAACGTGGGGGAGTTGCACTGTATGTAAGAGAGCAGTATGACTGCTCAGAGCTCAAGTATGAAACTGCAGAAAAACCTGAGAGTCTCTGGGTTAAGTTTAGAAGTGTGAGCAACAAGGGTGATGTCGTGGTGGGAGTCTACTGTAGACCACCGCACCAGGGGGATGAGGTGGATGAGGCTTTCTTCCGGCAACTCGCAGAAGTTACTAGATTGCAGGCCCTGGTTCTCATGGGAGACTTCAATCACCCTGATATCTGCTGGGAGAGCAATACAGCGCTGCACAGACAATCCAGGAAGTTTTTGGAAAGTGTAGGGGACAATTTCCTGGTGCAAGTGCTGGAGGAACCAACTAGGGGCAGAGCTCTTCTTGACCTGCTGCTCACAAACCGGGAAGAATTAGTAGGGGAAGGTAAAGCGGATGGGAACCTGGGAGGCAGTGACCATGAGATGGTCGAGTTCAGGATCCTGACACAAGGAAGAAAGGAAAGCAGCAGAATACGGACCCTGGACTTCAGAAAAGCAGACTTTGACTCCCTCAGGGAACTGATGGGCAAGATCCCCTGGGAGAATAACATGAGGGGGAAAGGAGTCCAGGAGAGCTGGCTGTATTTTAAAGAATCCTTCTTGAGGTTACAGGGACAAACCATCCCGATGAGTCGAAAGAATAGTAAATATGGCAGGCGACCAGCTTGGCTTAAGAGTGAAATCCTTGCTGATCTTGAACACAAAGAAGAAGCTTACAAGAAGTGGAAGATTGGACAAATGAGCAGGGAAGAGTATAAAAATATTGCTCGGGCATGCAGGAGTGATATCAGGAAGGCCAAATCACACCTGGAGTTGCAGCTAGCAAGAGATGTTAAGAGTAACAAGAAGAAAAGGAGGACTTGTGGCACCTTAGAGACTAACCAATTTGTTTGAGCATAAGCTTTTGTGAGCTACAGCTCACTTCATCGGATGCATACTGTGGAAACTGCAGAAGACATTATATACACAGAGACCATGAAACAATACCTCCTCCCACCCCACTCTCCTGCTGGTAATAGCTTATCTAAAGTGATCACTCTCCTTACAATGTGTATGATAATCAAGTTGGGCCATTTCCAGCACAAATCCAGGTTTTCTCACCCTCCGCTCCCCCCCCCCCCCAAACTCACTCTTCTGCTGGTAATAGCCCATCTAAAGTGACCACTCTCTTTAGAATGTGTATGATAATCAAGTTGGGCCATTTCCAGCACAAATCCAGGTTTTCTCACCCCCCCCCCCCCCCAAAACACACACACACAAACTCACTCTCCTGCTGGTAATAGCTTATCCAAAGTGACCACTCTCTCTACAATGTGCATGATAATCAAGGTGGGCCATTTCCAGCACAAATCCAGGTTTTCTCACCCCCCCCACCTCCATACACACACAAACTCACTCTCCTGCTGGTAATAGCTCATCCAAAGTGACCACCAGGAACCTATCCTTGCAACAAACCCCGTTGCCAACTGTGCCCACATATCTATTCAGGGGACACCATCACAGAGCCTAATCACATCAGCCACACTATCTGAGGCTCGTTCACCTGCACATCCACCAATGTGATATATGCCATCATGTGCCAGCAATGCCCCTCTGCCATGTACATTGATCAAACTGGACAGTCTCTACGTAAAAGAATAAATGGACACAAATCAGATGTCAAGAATTATAACATTCATAAACCAGTCGGAGAACACTTCAATCTCTCTGGTCACGCAATCACAGACATGAAGGTCGCTATCTTACAACAAAAAAACTTCAAATCCAGACTCCAGCGAGAAACTGCTGAATTGGAATTCATTTGCAAATTGGATACTATTAATTTAGACTTAAATAGAGACTGGGAGTGGCTAAGTCATTATGCAAGGTAGCCTATTTCCCCTTGTTTTTTCCTACCCCCGCCCCCCCCCCCCCCCAGACGTTCTGGTTAAACTTGGATTTATGCTGGAAATGGCCCACCTTGATTATCATACACATTGTAAGGAGAGTGGTCAGTTTGGATAAGCTATTACCAGCAGGAGAGGGAGTTTGTGTGTGGGGGGTGGGGGGTGAGAAAACCTGGATTTGTGCTGGAAATTGCCCACCTTGATTTTCATACACATTGTAAGGAGAGTGATCACTTTAGATAAGCTATTACCAGCAGGAGAGTGGGGTGGGAGGAGGTATTGTTTCATGGTCTCTGTGTATATAATGTCTTCTGCAGTTTCCACAGTATGCATCCGATGAAGTGAGCTGTAGCTCACGAAAGCTTATGCTCAAATAAATTGGTTAGTCTCTAAGGTGCCACAAGTACTCCTTTTCTTTTTGCGAATACAGACTAACATGGCTGTTACTCTGAAACCAGTAAGAAGAAGGGTTTCTTCAGGTATGTTAGTAACAAGAAGAAAGTCAAGGAAAGTGTGGGCCCCTTACTGAATGAGGGAGGCAACCTAGTGACAGAGGATGTGGAAAAAGCTAATGTACTCAATGCAATGAGTCCAGCGAAAGGCAACAAAAATGATTAGGGGTCTGGAACACATGAGTTATGAGGAGAGGCTGAGGGAACTGGGATTGTTTAGTCTGCAGAAGAGAAGAATGAGGGTGGATTTGATAGCTGCTTTCAACTACCTGAGAGGTGGTTCCAAAGAGGATGGCTCTAGACTATTCTCAGTGGTAGAAGATGACAGAACAAGGAGTAATGGTCTCAAGTTGCAATGGGGGAGGTTTAGATTGGATATTAGGAAAAACTTTTTCACTCGGAGGGTGGTGAAACACTGGAATGCGTTACCTAGGGAGGTGGTGGAATCTCCTTCCTTAGAAGTTTTTAAGGTCAGGCTTGACAAAGCCCTGGCTGGGATGATTTAATTGGGGATTGGTCCTGCTTTGAGCAGGGGGTTGGACTAGATGACCTCCTGAGGTCCCTTCCAACCCTGATATTCTATGATTCTATGATTTTGCCTCTGTCTTCACGAACAAGGTCAGCTCCCAGACTACTGCACTGGGCAGCACAGCATGGGGAGGAGGTGACCAGCCCTCTGTGGAGAAAGAAGTGGTTTGGGACTATTTAGGAAAGCTGGACGTGCACAAGTCCATGGGGCCGGATGCGTTGCATCTGAGAGTGCTAAAGGAGTTGGCGGATTTGATTGCAGAGCCATTGGCCATTATCTTTGAAAACTCATGCCGATCGGGGGAAGTCCTGGACGACTGGAAAAAGGCTAATGTAGTGCCCATCTTTAAAAAAGGGAAGAAGGAGGATCCTGGGAACTACAGGCCAGTCAGCCTCACCTCAGTCCCTGGAAAAATCATGGAGCAGGTCCTCAAGGAATCAATTCTGAAACACTGAGAGGAGAGGAAAGTGATCAGGAACAGTCAGCATGGATTCACCAAGGGCAATCATGCCTGACTGATCTAATTGCCTTCTATGACGAGATAACTGGTTCTGTGGATGAAGGGAAAGCAGTGGACGTGTTGTTCCTTGACTTTAGCAAAGCTTTTGACACAGTCTCCCACAGTATTCTTGCCAGCAAGTTAAAGAAGTATGGGCTGGATGAATGCACTATAAGGTGGATAGAAAGCTGGCTAGATCATCGGGCTCAACGGGTAGTGATCAATGGCTCCATGTCTAGTTGGCAGCCGGTATCAAGTGGAGTGCCCCAAGGGTCAGTCCTGGGGCCAGTTTTGTTCAGTATCTTCATAAACGATCTGGAGGATGGTGTGGATTGCACTTTTAGGTCTGTAACCAAGTGAACAGAGAGACCTAAAAGTGGCAATTCTTCAACAAAAAAAACTTCAAAGACAGACTCCAGGGAGAGACTGCTGAATTGGAATTAATTTGCAAACTGGATACAATTAACTTAGGCTTGAATGAAGACTGGGAGTGGATGGGTCATTACACAAAGTAAAACTATTTCCCCATGTTTATTCTCCCTCCCTCCCTCCCCCCTCCACTGTTCCTCAGACGTTCTTGTCAACTGCTGGAAATGGCCCACCTTGATTATCACTACAAAAGGTTTTTTCCCCCCTGCTATCTTCCTGGTAAGAGCTCACCTTACCTGATCACTCTCGTTACAGTGTGTATGGTAACACCCATTGTTTCATGTTCTCTGTGTATATAAAATCTCCCCACTGTATTTTCCACTGCATGCATCCGATGAAGTGAGCTGTAGCTCATGAAAGCTTATGCTCAAATAAATTGGTTAGTCTCTAAGGTGCCACAAGTCCTCCTGTTCTTTAGACAGGACTGAAATACCCTCAGGGACTTACCTCCCACAGCTGTGCCTGGGTCCCAGGCCTGCCCACCCGCACACTGACTACGCTTCAAGTGACCCACTGGGACTGACCGGGGAGTAAGGTCCTACCCCCAGTGACCAAGGGCTCTGGCTGCCCCACTGTGGGGCACTAGATCAGTACCTAGGTTGAAATTAATGATGACTACTTCCGGAGACACTGCCTCACTTCTTCCCTTTTGTGCTGCTTTGAAAAGACAAGATATGCAAAACGCTTGGGCAGGAAGGACAACCCTGTAAAAACAGCTGATATGGGATCACTCCTATAAGTACAATATTCATATTCCAGTTCATTTATTTTATAATGCTATGGTAAAAATGAGAAAGCCAGCAACATTTCAGTAACAGTGTGGCTGTGACTCTTGTATTTTTATGTCTGATTTTGTGAGAAAGTCATTTTTAAGTGAGGTGAAACTTGGGGGTTGTCATAAATATAAAGTGAAGGGTAAACCCCTTTAAAATCCCTCCTGGCCAGAGGAAAAATCCTCTCACCTGTAAAGGGTTAAGAAGCTAAAGGTAACCTCGCTGGCACCTGACCAAAATGACCAATGAGGAGACAAGATACTTTCAAAAGCCGGGAGGAGGGAGAAAAACAAGGGGTCTGTGTCTGTCTGTATGCTGCTTTTGCTGGGGACAGAACAGGAATGGAGACTTAGAACTTTTAGTAAGTAATCTAGCTAGGTATGTGTTAGATTATGATTTCTTTAAATGGCTGAGAAAAGAACTGTGCTGAATAGAATGACTATTCCTGTCTGTGTGTCTTTTTTGTAACTTAAGGTTTTGCCTAGAGGGATTCTCTATGTTTTGAATCTAATTACCCTGTAAGGTATCTACCATCCTGATTTTACAGAGGTGATTCCTTTACTTCTATTAAAAGTCTTCTTGTAAGAAAACTGAATGCTTTTTCATTGTTCTAAGATCATAGAATCATAGAATATCAGGGTTGGAAGGGACCCCAGAAGGTCATCTAGTCCAACCCCCTGCTCAAAGCAGGACCAAGTCCCAGTTAAATCATCCCAGCCAGGGCTTTGTCAAGCCTGACCTTAAAAACCTCTAAGGGAGGAGATTCTACCACCTCCCTAGGTAACGCATTCCAGTGTTTCACCACCCTCTTAGTGAAAAAGTTTTTCCTAATATCCAATCTAAACCTCCCCCATTGCAACTTGAGACCATTACTCCTCGTTCTGTCATCTGCTACCATTGAGAACAGTCTAGAGCCATCCTCTTTGGAACCCCCTTTCAGGTAGTTGAAAGCAGCTATCAAATCCCCCCTCATTCTTCTCTTCTGCAGACTAAACAATCCCAGCTCCCTCAGCCTCTCCTCATAAGTCATGTGCTCTAGACCCCTAATCATTTTTGTTGCCCTTCGCTGGACTCTTTCCAATTTATCCACATCCTTCTTGTAGTGTGGGGCCCAAAACTGAACACAGTACTCCAGATGAGGCCTCACCAGTGTCGAATAGAGGGGAACGATCACGTCCCTCGATCTGCTCGCTATGCCCCTACTTATACATCCCAAAATGCCATTGGCCTTCTTGGCAACAAGGGCACACTGCTGACTCATATCCAGCTTCTCGTCTACTGTCACCCCTAGGTCCTTTTCCGCAGAACTGCTGCCTAGCCATTCGGTCCCTAGTCTGTAGCGGTGCATTGGATTCTTCCATCCTAAGTGCAGGACCCTGCACTTATCCTTATTGAACCTCATCAGATTTCTTTTGGCCCAATCCTCCAATTTGTCTAGGTCCTTCTGTATCCTATCCCTCCCCTCCAGTGTATCTACCACTCCTCCCAGTTTAGTATCATCCGCAAATTTGCTGAGAGTGCAATCCACACCATCCTCCAGATCATTTATGAAGATATTGAAAAAAACCGGCCCCAGGACCGACCCCTGGGGCACTCCACTTGACACCGGCTGCCAACTAGACATGGAGCCATTGATCACTACCCGTTGAGCCCGACAATCTAGCCAGCTTTCTACCCACCTTATAGTGCATTCATCCAGCCCATACTTCCTTAACTTGCTGACAAGAATGCTGTGGGAGACCATGTCAAAAGCTTTGCTAAAGTCAAGAAACAATACATCCACTGCTTTCCCTTCATCCACAGAACCAGTAATCTCATCATAAAAGGCGATTAGATTAGTCAGGCATGACCTTCCCTTGGTGAATCCATGCTGACTGTTCCTGATCACTTTCCTCTCCTCTAAGTGCTTCAGGATTGATTCTTTGAGGACCTGCTCCATGATTTTTCCAGGGACTGAGGTGAGGCTGACTGGCCTGTAGTTCCCAGGATCCTCCTTCTTCCCTTTTTTAAAGATGGGCACTACATTAGCCTTTTTCCAGTCATCCGGGACTTCCCCCGTTCGCCACGAGTTTTCAAAGATAATGGCCAAGGGCTCTGCAATCAAATCCGCCAATTCCTTCAGCACTCTCGGATGCAATTCGTCCGGCCCCATGGACTTGTGCACGTCCAGCTTTTCTAAATAGTCCCTAACCACCTCTATCTCTACAGAGGGCTGGCCATCTCTTCCCCATTTTGTGATGCCCAGCGCAGCAGTCTGGGAGCTGACCTTGTTAGTGAAAACAGAGGCAAAAAAAGCATTGAGCACATTAGCTTTTTCCACATCCTCTGTCACTAGGTTGCCTCCCTCATTCAGTAAGGGGCCCACACTTTCCCTGGCTTTCTTCTTGTTGCCAACATACCTGAAGAAACCCTTCTTGTTACTCTTGACATCTCTTGCTAGCTGCAGCTCCAGGTGCGATTTGGCCCTCCTGATATCTTTCCTACATGCCCGAGGAATATTTTTATACTCTTCCCTGGTCATATGTCCAACCTTCCACTTCTTGTAAGCTTCTTTTTTATGTTTAAGATCCGCTAGGATTTCACCATTAAGCCAAGCTGGTCGCCTGCCATATTTACTATTCTTTCGACTCATCGGGATGGTTTGTCCCTGTAACCTCAACAGGGATTCCTTGAAATACAGCCAGCTCTCCTGGACTCCCTTCCCCTTCATGTTAGTCCCCCATGGGATCCTACCCATCCGCTCCCTGAGGGAGTCGAAGTCTGCTTTCCTGAAGTCCAGGGTCCGTATCCTGCTGCTTACCTTTCTTCCCTGTGTCAGGATCCTGAACTCAACCAACTCATGGTCACTGCCTCCCAGATTCCCATCCACTTTTGCTTCCCCCACTAATTCTACCTGGTTTGTGAGCAGCAGGTCAAGAAAAGCGCCCCCCCTAGTTGGCTCCCCTAGCACTTGCACCAGGAAATTGTCCCCTACGCTTTCCAAAAACTTCCTGGATTGTCTATGCACCGCTGTATTGCTCTCCCAGCAGATATCAGGAAAATTAAAGTCACCCATGAGAATCAGGGCATGCGATCTAGTAGCTTCCGTGAGCTGCCGGAAGAAAGCCTCATCCACCTCATCCCCCTGGTCCGGTGGTCTATAGCAGACTCCCACCACTACATCACTCTTGTTGCACACACTTCTAAACTTAATCCAGAGACACTCAGGTTTTTCCACAGTTTCGTACCGGAGCTCTGAGCAGTCATACTGCTCCCTTACATACAGTGCTACTCCCCCACCTTTTCTGCCCTGCCTGTCCTTCCTAAACAGTTTATAACCATCCATGACTGTACTCCAGTCATGTGAGTTATCCCACCAAGTCTCTGTTATTCCAATCACGTCATAGTTCCTTGACATCACCAGGACCTCCAGTTCTCCCTGCTTGTTTCCAAGGCTTTGTGCATTTGTATATAAGCACTTGAGATAACCTGCTGATCACCCCTCATTCCCAGTATGAGGCAGGAGCCCTCCCCTCACAGACATTCCTGCCTGTGCTTCCTCCCGGTATCCCGCTTTCCCACTTACCTCAGGGCTTTGGTCTCCTTCCCCCGGTGAACCTAGTTTAAAGCCCTCCTCACTAGGTTAGCCAGCCTGCTGGCAAAGATGCTCTTCCCTCTCTTCGTAAGATGGAGCCCGTCTCTGCCCAGCACTCCTCCTTCATGGAACACCATCCCATGGTCAAAGAATCCAAAGCCTTCTCTCCGACACCACCTGCGTAGCCATTCGTTGACTTCCACAATTCGACGGTCCCTACCCAGGCCTTTTCCTTCCACGGGGAGGATGGACGAGAACACCACTTGCGCCTCCAACTCCTTTATCCTTCTTCCCAGAGCCACGTAGTCCGCAGTGATCCGCTCAAGGTCATTCTTGGCAGTATCATTGGTGCCCACGTGGAGAAGCAGGAAGGGGTAGCGATCCGAGGGCTTGATGAGTCTCGGCAGTCTCTCCGTCACATCGCGAATCTTAGCCCCTGGCAAGCAGCAGACTTCTCGGTTTTCCCGGTCAGGGCGGCAGATAGATGACTCAGTCCCCCGGAGGAGAGAGTCCCCGACCACCACCACCCGCCTTCTCCTCTTGGGAGTGGTGGTCGTGGAACCCCCAACCTCAGGACATCGCATCTCATGCCTTCCAACCAGCGGAGTCTCCTTCTGCTTTCTCCCCCCAGACATATCATCTGGTCCACTCTCCGCAATGATACCTGTGGAGAGAACATGAAAGCGGTTAGTTACCTGTGTCTGTGTTACTGGAACCCGGACATTCCGCTTACCTCTTCTGGAGGTCACATGTTGCCAAGCTTCTTCACTGGCCTCTTGGCTCCTCTGTGCAACCTGCTCTATATCTTTAGAGCTTTGTGCCCCTAGAAGCCTATCCTGAGTTTTGTCCAGAAAATCCTCAGTCTCTCGTATACAACGCAGGGTCGTTACCTGTTGCTCCAGACCTTCAATTTTCTCTTCCAATATGGAGACCAGCTTGCACTTTGTACAGACAAAGTCGCTTCTGTCCTGTGGAAGAAAGACAAACATGGCACATCCAGTGCAGGTCACAACAGCTGAACCCCCCCCTTCCATATCACCTACCTACTATGAACTTCCTCAGAGACGTTGGCAAGATGTAAGCCTCACTGGGCTCACTCCAGGCGAACTCCCAGGCAAACTCCTGCTGTGAGCTGCTCTGCTGTCCCCGCTGCTCAGCTGGTTCGCTGCCGCTCAGCTGGTTCGCGAGGCTCTGGCTATTTTTAAACAGCCAGGCTTCCCTGACGCAAACAGCCAGACCAGATCCAAGGGTTTGGGTCCGTGGTCACCTATGCAAATTGGTGAGGATTTTTACCAAACCTTCCCCAGGAAGTGGGGTGCAAGGGTTGGGAGGATTTTGGGGGGAAAGATGTGTCCAGAGTACGTTTCCCAGTAAACCCAGATTAAGTTTGGTGGTGGCAGTGGAAATCCAAGGGCAAAGGGTAAAATTAATTTCTACCTTGGGGAAGTTTTAACCTAAGCTGGTAAAAGTAAGCTTAGGAGGTTTTCATGCAGGTCCCCACATCTGTACCCTAGAGTTCAGAGTGGGGAAGGAACCTTGACAGGGGTGCACAAGACAAACCAGACTCCTGAAAGGGGTGCAGTAGTCTGGAACGGTTGGAGCCACTGGTCTAAAGCAATGGCTCTCAACCTAATTACCACTGTGGGCCGCACATGCAGCTCTCTCTGTGTCATGTGGGCCACAGCCACACGATAGACGCACGACCTGTATGGCCCTGAGGATGTCACATGGGCCGCAGCTGTGTGCTGATTGGGCCACAAGTGGCCCGCGGCTTGAGAACCACTGGTCTAAAGCAAGCCTAAGTAACATACAACCTAGCCCCACGGCCAACGAATCACTGCAGCAGCGGCAATCCCGTGTTTTTGAAAAATCATTCACAGGAGCGATCTTAAGACTGGATGTGAGAATGAGCCATTCCAGAGCAGGGAGGTTGGGATTTTCAGAACAGCTCGGAAACGGGGTACTGGGCACTTCGGAAAAATTGTCCCCTTGATTAGGTGCCGAATGCTTTTGGAAACCTGACCCCAGCGACGGGTGGTGAGCATGTGAAAAATCCAGCCCTAAGGCAGGGCAAACACAACAGGTACTTCCTTCCCAGCCGGGAGAGAGAAAGACGGAGCCAACGGCTACTAGCTGGAAAAAGGGCATTTATGGCTCAGGTGAGTTTGAACTGCCAGCTCCAGAAAGGCATGCTGGGAACAAAGCTTCTATAAAAGGGCTACCGGGTGCTAGGGGAAGTTAACAGGAGCCGAGGCAGGAGACTTGCTTTGGTGGTGAAAGAATGCAAATGAAGCACTAATTGCCCAAAGAGGAAAGAGTGAGCCGACAATTCCTGCCTTGTCAATGTTGCCTCTGTACCTAGTAACACAACAGAACGAGCGCTGGGGGGGGGGGGCGGGGGGGATTCCACTCCAGCAATGGAAACACGAGCAACGAGCAGCACCGTGGTCCCAGGACAAACAGCGCCAAACCAGAGAGGTGCATTTCATTTCATTTGTTTCATTTCTAACCTTTTATTAGTTTCTAGATTAGGAAAAAGAATGAAAATATAAATACACATGGACCTTGCTCTACGGCAATCTAAGGGCGTCTCTGGAGAAATTCTTACACAGCCGGTCCCCAGTGAAGAGCAGGCCCCAGGCCACAGCAATAATAATACTTAGTCTTCCGGCCACGTGCTCTGCAGCCTCTTCCAAGCACTGTTCAAACAGCCGCTGATTAGCGACCCTCACAACACCCCTGTGAGGTAGGTGCGGTAAGTATTATTATCCCCATTTTACAGATGGAGGAACTGAGACCGAGAGCTTAAGTCCAGAGCCAGGATTAGACCTCAGGAGCCCTGGATTCCAGGAGTTCCCAAAGGCTAGGCAGCAGTTCTCAAACTATGGGGTGGGCCGCCCAAGGGAGGCACAAGCTGTGAGCTTTTTTTTTGTTTTTTTTAATAAGAGCTGGGGCTGACAGCCCCAGGTGGCTGGGGCTTGTGCAGAAGGGGCCGTGCACGCCCGGGAGGTGCGGAGCCACCCAGGCTCGGGCTCTCCACAATCCCTCCCCAGGAAGCAGCCTGGACTTGGGCTCTCCTTGTCCCCCACCCCCATCCCTCACCTGGAGGTGGTGAGGCTCCGTCTGTCAGCCCCAGGGGGGCGGCAGCAGAAGAAAGGATGGCACTGGGACGCTAAGTCTGCTGGGAAAAGTCACTTTCCACATTGCCACCCTTACTTCTGTGCTTCAGAGCTGGGTAGCGATATATGCACCTGGGGGACGGTGCGGGGGAGGCACAAACAACCACAGACACAAAGAAGGGGGGCCCAATCAAATAAGTTTGAGAACCACTGCTCTAGGCTACACAACCTCTCAGCACAATGACCCTATTGTCACAATAAGAATCGTCAGAGGGGAAGATTTTTGCATAAGAATTAGAAATATCATCAGTGGGCCCAGTCCTGACCCCTACTGGAGCCAAGGGGAATTTTTCCATTTGACACCAGAAAGCCCAGGATTGGAGCCCAATAACCAATGGCATAAGAGTAATTTTACATACAAATACATTTGCAGAATATACACCACACACACCGATTAATTTGCTTTCTATCGCTAGCAAGGTCATGCAGAAGAGGTCAGTAAAGTGCCCTGAAGAGGACTCCACAGCCTGGGAGTCCAAGACAGCGGAGACGGTGGAGAAGCAGTGACAGAGAGTGAGACACTACAAGAGGAGGGTGCCCTGCTGGACAGAGCGAATTCCCACAGCAACCAGCAGGAGGCACCGTGGGTGGTGAGCCCTTCACGCGGTGTCTGTAAATCAAAAGTTGATGTGAAATGGCTGGATCGTGAAATGTTCGCGTAGCGCCTGCCCCCCGGGCTCCTTTAACAACAGAGGGATTTGGGTTTGGGGGTGGGGGAAGAGTAGACCCAACAGGGGACTCTGTCTCCACATCCCATCCCCTCCTACTCGTTGTGGTTCTCGGTCAGTTCTTCATCCGGAACCTGGCAGACCAACCCCACGGACGCTCCGTTTTCTCAAGCACTCCAGCCCCGAGCCCGTCTCGGCCACGGTGGGAAAAGCGCAGCACAGGCTGGAGCAGGGAGAGCCAGGGTGTCTTCGTTCCTGCCCCCAGAAGGCGCCTGGGGCAGGGAGCAGCGAAGGCAGTGCCTGGATTGCTTGTTCGGACAGTTAGCGGGTGGAGGGAAAGTGCGAGATAAGACACACTTGGTTGTGAGTAAAGCACTTGACAGAGCATCTCATCAAAACGTACTGTCCCGGCTGACCCAGCGTCAGCAGAGACCATCCCGCGGACTGAACGCTGGCTGCAGACCTGTTAGCCAAGAGTTATAACAACAGGCCACGGGACGGAGCTGGGAGCAGGTGCTCAGCGGTGCCACGGCTGTGTTACTGGGAGCTCCTGATTTATGCCATTTCTTCACGAATCACCTAGCAGAGGCAGTAAGAGCATGTTATTAGGGAAGCAGCATCTGCCCTGCAGAGAGTCAGTGGGGAGGAAAGAATCCAGGAAGCAGGAAACACTGATCGGGGCCTGGGGGAAGACAGTGGACAGCAGCGGATTAGACAGGAGCTTCCAGTCCATCATGGCACCTGAAAAGGCCAATACACAGAGGCTTTGTGTAACGGAGCAAAGGGGTGACAGCCCCCATCTCTCTGCCTTGGGATAACCCCACTGGAGACGGCATGCTGTTCAGGGCTCCTCAGGAGAGCTGGAAAAATACCGATGGCCCGTTCAGAGAAGAGCCACAATGTGATCTGGGGGCACAAGGGATTGACTGGTGAGGAATGAGCAAAAGAGACAAGTAGGTCCAGCTTCACTGAGCAGTGACCTGGCGGGACCCGATAACAATCCGGGGGAAACACGGGGGGGGCGGGCACGGGAGAGAGAATTTTACAGTAGTTCAAGGTGGGGACGACTGGATGAAATCAAGGATTAAAGCTGAATGTCAGAAAAAACTTCCTAAGGGGGAGAATTTTCAGGCTGTGGAACCACCCCCCCAGAGCGGTGACACCCCAGAGTTTGGGACACGTACAGTTAGACGGACCAAGCACTGGAGGGAACAGGCGTGCAGTGCCAGGGACAAGTACTAGATTTTATTAGAAGACTTATTAATTCTTTTCCAAATCTAACAACTAGGATTCTAGGCTATCCACACGGAGAACGACAAATTTTAACGTTAAAATGACCCTTTGCCTAACTACAAACTAGCAACTAAACCCAAGTCCCTTTCACACAGGATGAGAAGTAGTCAGTGTCTATTAGACTGTGCACGGACCTCACAAGGGAGCGAGGGGCGACCCATCGCTGGAGAGGGTTAACAGGCTGGACATATTCCTAGAAAATACAGAGTAGAGCCCGACCCTGCATTGGCGAGGAATGGGCAAAATGACCAATCGGTCTTTTCCAGCTCTAACCAGTCTCTGTCACTGGAGGGTTTTAAGAGCAGGTTGGACAAACACCTGCCAGGGATGGTCTAGATAACACTTAGTCCTGCCGGGAGTGCAGGGGACGGGACTAGACGACCTCCCGAGGTCCCTCCCTCTGTGATTCTCTGTCAGATCTCTAGGTGGTCTCGGTGAGATGGTCACCTCTCAGGTCAGGGATCAGGCCGTACGCAGTTGCGAAGCCCGGCGCACACTCCTGGTGGGTAAATAGTCCGTAAGAGAACAGAGAGGAAAGAGAACTACAGTAATTATTGCTCCAGGGCATTGCACCTGGAGTCCTCAAGTCCGCACTCGAATGAGGTTTTCTTTCATTTCCCAGACTGTCAGCGGCCCGGCTGGAACAGGCGCCCTCCGTCAGGTCTGTCCAGTAGCTCCACTAAGGAGCTGCTGGCATAAGCCATAACTACAGCGCAGTAGCAAAGTCTCGCCCGCCCCCCAGTACCCACTGGGCCTGACCTAACAACAACACACAGCACAGCACCCCCGCCCTGAGAAACCACTGGTCTTCGCCAGAACTATCCCAATGAGCACGGCGCTCCCGTGTTTGCTCCACACAGGAACGGGCAGGAGAGTCCTGCTAGCACCCACTGCTCCTTTCAGTAGTAAGATGAAGACCCCACATCGGTCAACCCGGCCATGTCATTCCCAACGCCCTCCAAGCGCTGCTCCAGAAGCCAGATCCCTTCCCAGAAATCTCCCGTCCCTCCTGCCAGACGTTCTCTAGCACCTCTGGGGTTACGTCCAACCCAGCAAATGGCGTTAATACTACAGCGTTGGCATCCTTCAGGGCAAGACTCGAGCCTTTGTTTGCATTTGAATTGGAGCTGCGTTGTGCAGGGGATGTGCAGGTGTGTTTTCCTTAGGGATGCACGGTTGGTTCGTCAGCGCAGGCCTTCAGCCTGGGAGCTCCTTGTGCCAGGGAGCCTGTTATTTCATCAGCACCACGGCATGTCCAAATCCTAAATTACAGCATTGCTCCTCCTCTGCTCCTGCTCAGGGGACGTAGCATGTCTGTAACTCCCTCCTTATGTACATTGCGTTAAGGCTTCCAGAGGCATTTGGCTTGGGGCACAGACAGCAGAAGCGGGTGCACCTGGAGGAAGGGGTTGAACGACTCCCCGTCTCCGTAGCAGGACAAGAGTCTCTCCTCCGTGTGGACGGCCTGGTGCACCGTCAGCTCCTTCTTGTGGCTGAAGCTCTTGCCGCACTCGGTGCAGGTGAAGGGCTTCTCGCCCGTGTGCACCCGCAGGTGAGTGATGAGGTTTCCCCGGTGCTGGAAGCTCTTCCCGCACTCGGTGCAGGTGAACGGCCGCTCGGCAGCGTGGGCTCGCGGGCGTTTCACCGGCTCGGTGCTGGCGGCCACAGCCCCCCTGCGGTCAGAGGCCAAAAGGGATTTCTGGCTGGGGTTGCTTGTTGGGGCTATTGGCACCTTTCCCTTGGGCTCAGGGGTTGTCTGCAGCCCCTCCAGAGTCACCGTGCGTCTCTGGAGCGCCGTGATGTTTCCCTGGGCGTGTTGCACTTTCCAGTGATTAATGCTGGGTTCTGTCCTGAGCAAGCCCGGGGAAGCAGCCTCTAAGCCTCTCATCAGCAAAGCCCTGTTCGATTTCACATCCTCTGGCTCTTTCCCAGCCTTTTCAAACATGGTAACAATTTATTGGTCGCTGTCCCCACCCATTCTGGAATCCTTAGGTAGCAGAGAGACAGGGGTTAAGATGGATTCAGACTGGCCAGAGCTCTCCTGAGCCATGCTGCTGTCGAAGCCATCTTGGCTCTTTCCCTGTCTCTGTCCCTGTGTCCCTTGTCCCACGTATGCATGTGTCTCCCCAAAGGTCAGCTATGAACCCATCTCCCCTTTGTTCTCCATCTGGGGCTGTCAAGGTTCCTTCATAGAATCATAGAATATCAGGGTTGGAAGGGACTTCAGGAGGTCATCTAGTCCAACCCCCTGCCCAAAGCAGGACCAATCCCCAAGACCTTCCCCACTCTGAGCTCTAGGGTACAGATGTGGGGACCTACATGAAAACCTCCTAAGCTTACTTTTACCAGCTTAGGTTAAAACTTCCCCAAGGTACAAACTATTTTACCCTTTGCCCTTGGACTTCCACTGCCACCACCAAACCTTTATCCGGGTTTATTTTATTAGGAAAGCGTTGTTTGGAAATGTCTTTCCCCCCCAAATCCTCCCAACCCTTGCACCCCACTTCCTGGGGCAGGTTTGGTAAAAATCCTCACCAATTTGCAAAGGTGACCACAGACCCAAACCCTTGGATCTTAAGAACAATGAAAAAAGCATTCAGTTCTTGAAAAGAAGAATTTTAATAGAAGAAACAGTAAAAAAGAATCACCTCTGTAAAATCAGGATGGTGAGTTACAAAAAGACACACAGACAGCAATATCCATTCCATTCAGCACAGCTTATTTTCTCAGCCATTTAAAGAAATCATAACCTAACGCATATCTAGCTAGATTACTTACTAAGTTCTAAGACTCCATTCCTGTTCTGTCCCCGGCAAAAGCATCACACAGACAGAGAGAGCTTTGTTTTCTCCCTCCCCCTTTTGAAAGTATCTTGTCTCCTCATTGGTCATTGTGGTCAGGTGCCAGCGAGGGTATCCTAGCTTCTTAACCCTTTACAGATGAAAGGGTTTATCCTCTGGCCAGGAGGGATTTTAAAGGTATTTACCCTTCCCTTTATATTTATAACAGGGGCCTTGGCTCTGCTTCCCTGCTGAGAGGTGGGGAAAACCTCCTTCCTCTTGGCTGCTTGCCATTGGGGTGACACACACCTCATGTCCCCTGCTCTGCCTCAAGAGCAGCTATTTAACGCTTTACACTCCATGCACAGCAATGCAAAGCTCAGAGGGAAACTGAGGCACACAAAGGAATCATAAAAAATATTACCAAAATTCCCACTTTGTCACACCCCTCTCCCCTGCAATTTCACTTGGCTTCAGGATTCTCCTTCCAACATGGCTGCTCAGTGTTGCTCTGCGGCTGTTGAACAGTTTATTTGATTTTTAAGGCTTCTCGTGGTCGTTGGCATCAACCTTGCACAGGTCTCGCCTCGCTCAGAATGTCTGTCTCCCATGATTCCCACGGGGCGTGAGCCACAGGCTGACTCAGTCAAGATGGTTCTTTGGAGCAGGTGCACGGGAGGCTGGCCCTAATAAAGATGGCCTCTCTCTCCCCGTGTTCCCAGTGGGACTGAAGCCAGGCTGCCCTCAGGGCCCTGTGCTCCATGTCTGGAAACTGGGCAGGAAATGGGGAGTTTGGGGGGAGCTGGGGGCAAGAGGGAGACAGCAGAGTGCAGGGGAATATGGGATAGGGATGTGAATATGGCGGTGGGGGGCAGGTGGGGCCAGGAGATGGGGGCAGATGGAGAGGAACAGAAAGGCAGTTCCCTAAGCTCAGGGGAGGATAAAGCGACCCCCTCTTCCATTTTGTATTTATGGCCTGAAATGCTCACACACAAATGGGGGCAGAGCGGCTTCCCCGAAAGGCCCCTGTGATAAACCTGCCGGCTCCTTACTGGGCGCCGGTAACCAGCAGCACAACCTCCAGCCCGCCCGGGGCTCCGTAACCCACGGCAAAGGGAGGCCCGGTCTGCCGGAGGGCAGCAGGGCCCTGGCTCAGGGGGCCAGAGGCTGTGTGAGATCAGGAGCCGCAGGCCAGAGGCAGCTGCCTGGGAACCAGCTGTGGAGCCAGACTGGGCGGCTTAGGAGCGGGGAGGGAAGGGTTGCTAGCTGGGAACAGCCTGCTGCTGGCAGGGGTGCAGTGATTGCCAGGGCAGGGGGCTGCTTAGGAGGGGCCTGCAAACAGGAGTGTGTGGGGACAGGCCTGAGCCAGATGCACCAAGGGACTGAGCTGCGGCTGAGGGCTCTGCAGGCCAGTGCACGATGCCTTCTCCAGACGGTGGTACAGGAAACGATATTCCCTCACCCACTGTGTCTCTCTGAGGCCCAAGCATGTGACACTGATCTTTAGGTGGTGACCTGAGGGGAGAGGCAGCTGTAGCCAGCTGGGACAGAGGCTTGGCACAATGTGGGATTCATTCCTTTATCAGCCCTGACGGTTCTGTCACCTCAGAGGAAATCATTTCTGATGTTAAGAAATCATGGTACTCAACACGGTAATAATCAAAAAACTCCAGAACGGGGGAAGGGTTGATTGAGGTCTGGGGTCGTCCTTCCTGGTGGTTTGGTGTTAGAATGAGGTCTGGAAAAGACAGACACAAATGCCTGATCCAGATCAAATCCGTTTTTATTAAACTATAAAACTACCGCTACATGATTTAATAAAAACTCGGAATACAGGAACACACAGGGAATGGACTAGAACATACTGAGTGTGGATACACCCGTCATCGAATAAAGCTTGTCTAGTTACATGGGTTATTAAATGCAGATTGTTACAAACACACACACTGGTTCTTGATTATAGGCTATCCTGGAATAACAAGGTAATAGAGGGAAGGTAGAATTTGCTCGTAAGACACACCAGCTCCTCCAGCGCAGTTCTGAACAGAACCAGGTAAATCAGAGTGAAATATTCTCAGCGTGAACGGTGATTTCAGCTGCCAGCGTGACTGGGCACTTTCCACCTGCCTCGAAGTCTCTGATACAGCTGTAGCAGCTGGATGCTTCTAAACCCCTCTCAGGGCCGACCCGAGCTTCGTTACAGTTAAAACATTAGTAAATAGTCTTACTAGCCTTCCAGCCACTTCTGTTCCCCTCCCAGCTGCTGCTCCTCATCCTAGCGGTCTCTTAGGCTATGTGTACACTGCAGTTCGACACCTGCAGCTGGCCCGTGCCAGCTGAGTTGGGGCTGTTTAATTGTGCTGTAGATGTTTGGGCTCAGGCTGGAGCCCAGGCTCTAGGACCCTGCAAGGTGGGAGGGTCCTAGAGCCCAGGAGCCCTAATGTTCTACACTGCGGTTAAACAGCCCCTTAGTCTAAGCCCTATGAGCCTGAATTATCTGGCACGGGCCAGCTGCAGGTGTCTAGTTACAGTGTAGACAGACCCAAACTTCAGTGTAGACATCCCCTTAGAGCCCCTTTTATCTAGTCTTGCACCCCACAGCAGAGGTGAGGAGCTAACACCTGGTCTGTGAGCAGGGTGGATTTCCAGGGCTGTCATCTCTTTCCTTCTCTTCAAGGGGTCGCTGCTGAGCTTTGTTGCCAGGGCTGCTGCTGTTTGCTATCACATCCTGAAGTCTGTAGCTCCTGTTTCTCAGTGTAACACTCTCACTGTGGGGACTTTCCAGCAGCTGAGCTCCCCAGCCTGGCTAATTCACACTGTGCTTCAGAGCTAGACAGTCACCCGCTTGTAGGGCAAAATTCTCCTTCTGCAAAGGTCTTGAGCCAAAGCACTAACTGGAGTGAGGGCAGGGCATGGTGCCAAACAGAAGGCACCATTTCTCTGCCCCAGACCAGTGAAATTGTGCAGATTAAATAACTACACACATCACCACCAGGGAGCGATTTCCAAAGTTAGCTGTGTCCAAACCTCCTGTGCAGGTAGCCAGGAGGGACTCGGCCCTACAAGGACAATGCTCAGATATGGGGGAGGGGGGGTTTGTTCTATAGCCCCAGTGGTGCACTAGGTGCTGTAAAGTTTATGAAAACTTGTTTATAGGGTTAATCCTATATTCTGTTGTGTCTCCCCAAATTCCATTGACGGTCGTAGCAATTTGAGGGTGGGGGGCAAGCACTCTCCCCGTGACAAAATAAAGCCGTCCCCAACAAGGGGCGGCAGCCTTGTCGCTGGGAGTGCAGCTCCCGCCGACGAGGTGCTGTCCACACCTGTGCTTTTCATCCGTAAAACTTTTGTTGTTCGGGGGGGTATTTTTTTTCATACCCCTCAGCAACAAAAGTTTTAATGATGAAAGTGCCAGTGTAGACATGGCCTAAGACTTCCATTCTGACCATACCCCTGATTCCCTTTCGCTGTAGAGAGCCTCACCGAGTGGGAAACTCTTGCCCGACAGCCTCTTAGATGGTCTTAAAGACGGGCTTAGCTGTACCTTTTGGGGGGAAAGAGATAAAGTTTGTTCGGATGCTCTGAAGCAGCTGCTGTGCTTGCTGAAGTCCAATTCTATTTCTTTTAAGACAAAACAGGACAAACACCCGCACAAGGGGAGAGACAAGAACACAGAAGACAGAAAATGCAGCTGCTCTGGGAGGTGCTGACTGTCCCTTGCTGCTGATGGAACAGCTCCCACCCACGCCCTGATTAGCCATTCTGAGACCTGGCAAATCTGTCCCAGCTTCGGGCTCTTTAAGGCTTTGCTTAACATATACACTGGGTCCCATTCTCCCCTTGCAATAGTTTTACTTAGGGGTAAAACTAAATTGACTTCAGCTGAGTCACTCCAGTTTACATGAGTGGGAGAGAAGACTTGGGGTGAGCGTAACATTTCTTTTGGCTGCGATTACTTATTCCTTCTTGTCTTGTTTTCAGCTCACAAACCACCGGCAAGGGGAGCGCTCGGTTTTTACAAAAAGAAAAGCGTTGTCAGCAGCAGCATTTGGGAGGAAACGTCTCGCTGTGGCCCTTACACGGGTGCAGCTTCGGTTTGGGCAGGAACACAGAGAGCGCTCGTACAGACGGAACAAGGGTTTCTAACCCTGACCTGAGACGCTTCCTTGTGAACATCTGACACCGAAGCAATTTGCTCTGAAGGAGTCCAGCTGCATTTTTTGTTGTTTTTAGAAAAATGGTTCCCCCGCGCCCAGATTCCAGGGGCCAGATTCTGCTGTCAGTTACACTGGTGTAAACTGATGTCAGTGCAATAAAAGTGGGGTAAGTCAGAGGAGAATCAGGTTCTTGAATCTTAAA
Source organism: Chelonia mydas (assembly GCF_015237465.2). Lineage (NCBI taxonomy): Eukaryota > Metazoa > Chordata > Testudines > Cheloniidae > Chelonia > Chelonia mydas. The sequence continues at coordinate 260,926,503 of NC_057850.1, forward strand.
AGTAAATGTTATAAAACAACGAGAGACACCAATCCTGAATCACAGCTCGGCTACATGCTTTGTTTAAATGGTGCTTTCATTTTCATGGGTAAGCTGCAGTCAGGTTTTAGCTAAACCAGCTTTTAACAATATCCAGTTTTCCTTTCACAAATTTTTTGAGTGTAGACTGTTTTTCTTCAAGCTTCTTGTACATATTCTTCTCTCCTGGCAGCAGGGCCTCCTTATTGGCAATCTTTCTTATTATCTCAGCTACTTCTCTAACCTCCCTCAGTGATTTTATTCTTTCTTGGTACCCAGGCTTTAGTTCCTGTTGTTCCGACATGATCAGCAGGTCAATGTATTCCGGAGTGGACAGCGGGTTGGGTTTCAGAGCAATTGCTTGCAGACGCTGGAGGCTGCGAGATGATTTATCAATAAGCTTCATTAATATCTCTTCCACTGCAGCGTATTCCTGAGACAGCTTCTCAACCACACTCTTTGTCGATAACACCTCACCAGATGCCTTCTCATACTTTTCTTTCAGTTGTGCATAGGTCTGTTTCTCTTTTACTACTTCATATTCCCACCTGTACTTTTGATTGAAATGAACGTTCCAGACACATTTACCAGGGCAAGCTCTGCAACGTCCTGTCTTCCCATCTATAGCTGTACACCCGCGCTTACCATCATCGTTAGGGATTCCACAGGGGTAGTGACAGGTATAGTGACACTGCTGGCAGTTTGTTATATACTGACCTGTACCAGAGATGTCCTCCTGCACTGGCACTGTTTTCTCTACCTCATACTCAAAGTCTTTATTGGCCTCCATATCATCCTTATGCTGTTCCAGAGCTTCCTGTGTCTTTCTCAGTTCTTCTAGCTTCACCAGACCAGCTTTGATTTGTGGCTGCAGCCCTTCCACGGCCGTCTCCAGCTCCTTCCGCTCTCTCAGAACTTCCTGCGTTAATGTTAAACTTCTGGTTTCTAATTTAACTAAGGATTCAAAAAATGTTTTCATGCTCATGGCTCCCATTTTCCAGAACATTTCATCAAAATTAAAACTGCCCTCGTCAGCTCCAGCATTACAGGCAAAGAGCGTGGAGTTATTGAATTTGAAATGAATAGGGTTGCCCTTAGCATCTCTAGCACAAGGGACATCAGCTGTTTTAATAGCCTCCAGAACAGGAGGTGTCTGTCCATCTGCGAAGGTGATCAGGATTTGTATATTGTCTTTTATATCCTTCCCAAAAATGGAGAGCACGGAGTCAAACACGTACTTCTGGGCATGCGTCAAACGAGCTAGTGAGGCCTGAACTATGACACAGACAGCGTCTATGTGATCAATGGCTCCTCGGGTGGAGAAAAACTCTCGGATCTGCCTTGTTATCTCTTTGTCTTGCTCTATCCCTCTGGTGTCGCCAAATCCCGGGGTGTCTATTATAGTCAGGGAATAGGGGACTTTGAAACCATTTTTGTGATTAACTTCATAGGCTGTGACTTCAGATGTCTGGCTCTCAGCTTGGCTTCTGTTTGTAGTCTCATGAATTAGTTTGAACCTGAATTCATCTTCCCATTGCACACCCAGGATATAGTTGATCATCCCATTGATGAGTGTGGTTTTTCCTGACCCAGTTGCTCCCAGCACCATAATGACTTTGTTAGGTCTCTGTAGGTTCTCTTTTCCCAGTCTGTACTTTGGATGTGTTGCGTTAGAATCAAACTCCGCCTTCTCTATTGGAAGTGCATAAACTGAGGGCTGCCCTTTTTCTATCAGAGCGCTCTTCTTGAAGAAATCTTGTGCTAGTGTCCTTAATTCTTCTCCTGTTGTGGAAATTGATCCCTCCTCACCTGGGTGACTCACAGTCCCGTCTGCACACACAGCCGACACCCGGAATCTGTAGGACGTCTGAGGCCTCAATCCATCAATGGTACAGAACTCTGCTCTCTTTCCTGTCCTTCGTTCCAGCCATTTGTCTTTCCCCTCATGTCTTTCACCTTCAGCTTCCTCTTTGTATTCCACCTTATACTCCCTTATACTGACTCCATCTCCAATGACACTTGGACTCTCCCAGGTGAGGTCTATGGCTGATGATTCTACAGTAGCTTTTTCTGGTTTTCCAGGAGGGCTGGCAGGAAGCATCTTCACAGGATCACTCACATCACTGCTCTCGCTGAGCCCTGGTTTGCTCACTGCAGCGTATCGGAACTGGTATGTGGTGTTTGCACGGAGCCCTGTTACTGTGAAGGTCTCTTGTTTATCATTTGTATCCACAGCCGTCCAGTTCTCCTGCCCTATAATTCTGTACTCCACCCGATAGCCGGATATCTCCTTTCTCCCAAAGGCTGCTGGTTTAAATGTGAGCTGCACATGGTCATGTCTGACTCCATCTGTCAGGAGAGAAAGAGGCTTCGATGGAAGTTCATAGTTAGTGCTGACCAGGTCTCCATTTTCATAGAGGTAAATTGAAGCTCCAGGATTGTCCTCATCTGGGACTGAGGCCACAATGAATCGAGTTTTCCCATTAGATTTATTGACCCGGGCAAAGTCTGAAATGGATTTTGCAGATTTTCGGGCTTTTTGGTTTCTCTCTTTGTCCTCAAACCAGAGTTTGGATTTCTCACTTGCAGAACTGGCTGATGCAGGATCTTGGGTATTCTTCATAAACTGGGTCTGAAGCCAAAGTTTTAAATCTGATAAATATGGCTCCTCTTCATGTAATGAAGTGAACATAAAGGCGACGACAAAGTCATTGATGGGGTCAAGTACTATTTCATCCAGTTTATTCCGGGAGGACACCACGTCCACATCCTTTAGGACAGAAAGATAGGAATTGATGAAATTCATTTCTCGTTCCTTTTTATCCAGAAATTCATTGAGTTGCTGGGTATTGAATGGTGATCGGTTTTTGTTGGTTAAAATGTCTACCAGGTCCCCTTCCTCTTTTCCACCTCCACGGATGGAGGGTAGGATTCTTGCTAGCTGTTTCTGGAAAGTCTGTCTGTGTTGCATACACAGATCTTTGAATTGCTGGATTTTCCTCTTGATTTCGGGGAACGTTGTGGTGATCGGATTCTTCACTGCATCATTGCATCGCATGTCTAATTCTGTCAGCTGCTCCAGGGCGGTTTGAATATCAAAGATCAGTGATAAGCTGATCTCACGAACCAGCTGAGCAGCTTTGGAATCCAGCTTGGTCAGCGGGTATAGCCAGACTCTCACTGGCACGGCCTTCTCCCCCTGGGCACCCAGCAACTTGGGGAGGGTGGAATAAACTTTCATGGCATCGTGGTAAGTAACTGGATTGTTCTCAAGAGAAAAATCACCATAAAACTTACAACTAAATTTTTCAGCTTGTGCTTTTTCCCTGTCATCCATTCGGAGAGCTCCTTCCCCCTCTATGGAAACCAGGGGTATCTTTTTAATTGCAATCTGGAGGTTTCCCTGTATGTCTTGTATGTTCTCAGATGAGGAAACTTCCCGATCAAAGACAAAGAAAGCCTGTGCCCCGTACAGCACAGCCGTGACCACATGGGTGGCTGTGCCTTGGTCAAACACATCAGGGTAAGAAACATTCTGGCGACCTATATGACTCATAGTCAGCTGCTTGAACTGTGTTGTAGTTGAGTACTGGAGAGAAACACGGGCTTGATGTTTTGATGTCTTGGTATCACTTAAAAATTCTGCGGATCCACCCACTTTCACCAGGCCAAGCAGGAAACTGGCCTTCAGCGATGCTGTGACATTGAGGGCAGAGGCCTTGTCTTCAGTGGTGTCAGATGCAATAATCTGAAAATCAGTCTTGGATTGTGGTTTTGCATCTACATCATTTTGAAGTGTCTCCAGGTCCCATAAAGTGATGCCTAGAATAGTACAGACAGACACACGGTCAATGGCAGAGAAGGTGAGAAACCTTTCTGTTCTGTAACTGCCAGACATTTTCTAAAAATAAGAGCTGAATGTTCCTGAACAAAGTGTCTGATCTGGTAACATGCTTCACTCACTGTGTCTGTGTGTGAGAATAAAAATAGATTAACATACTGTGGCAAAGTTCCTGCTCTACCTTGGTGGGTCTTGCGCTTACTGGCGGATTTGCTCGCCTTGGAGCTTCACGGCAGCCCTCAGCTTGGCCGTTTTTCTGAACCCACAGTCCAGGTCGACTCCTCCTGTGTCTGACCAGGAGTTGGGAGGATTTGGGGGAACCCGGGCCCGCCCTCTACTCCGGGTTCCAGCCCAGGGCCCTGTGAAATGCAGCTGTCTAGAGTGCCTCCTGGAACAGCTGTGCGACAGCTACAACTCCCTGGGCTACTTCCCCATGGCCTCCTCCCAGCCCCTTCTTTATCCTCACCACAGGACCTTCCTCCTGGTGTCTGATGACGCTTGTACTCCTCAGTCCTCCAACAGTCCGCGTTCTCACTCTCAGCTCCTAGTGCCTCTTGCTCCCAGCTCCTCACATGCACCCCACAAACTGAAGTGAGCTCCTTTTTAAAACCCAGGTGCCCTGATTAGCCTGCCTTAATTGATTCTAGCAGCTTCTTGATTGGCTGCAGGTGTTCTAATCAGCCTGTCTTAATTGTCTCCAGAAGGTTCCTGATTGTTTGGGAACTTTCCCTGTTACCTTACCCAGGGAAAAGGGACCTACTTAGCCTGGGGCTTATATATCTGCCTTCTATTACTCTCCTGTAGCCATCTGGCCCGACCCTGTCACAATACATTTAAAAGGTTTCAGAGTAGCAGCCGTGATAGTCTGTATCTGCAAAAAGAAAAGGAGGACTTGTGGCACCTTAGAGACTAACACATTTATTTGAGCATAAGCATCCGATGAAGTGAGCTGTAGCTCACAAAAGCTTATGCTCAAATAAATGTGTTAGTCTCTAAGGTGCCACAAGTCCTCCTTTTCTTTTTTATATATTTAAAAGTTTAACATAAACCCACAAACTGTAACTCTGCAAAGCTACAATTACAATGACATTTGTAGGTTAGCCTGCTGCACCTGTGGCAGTTTCAGCAGCTGATCATGAGAGTGTTACGTGTACATGCACTTATCATCCACGTGGATCCCAAAGCATCTAAAAGATTGTACTAGCTCCTTCTGCAGTACAATATCTATACACCTAAATTACAAAAACCTTTTACATTAAGAAAATGAAGGTTGCAAAGCCAAGCAGTCAAAAGTTAGAAAATGCCATAATTAAGGTTTCCATGCAGCCTTCATTCAGCCGCCTTGTGTTTATGCATTCTGACCCGTCTTTAATTACATGATCAAATAGTGTCTATTCCACAGAACTCCTCGTTCACTGCACAGTTGGAATGGTTCTCCCTGGAATGGTTCTGATTTAATATTTCTTTTTATACTTCTCATTCAATGTGTGGCCCCAGGCCTTATGTACTGTGTACCATTCAAACCCTGCACTAAATACGGAATTGTTAATTTCCTCCTGGGTGCCCCTCACCGTAATATCTAAGTCCTTCAACAACTTTAAGACACCTCTCTTCACAACACGCCTGTGAGGCAGAGAGATTTTAATATCCCTATTTTACAGATGAGGAACTGAGGCAAAGAGAGTAAGGACTAAATTGTCGAAAACATCCACTAATTTGGGTGCCCAATTAGAGAAGCCCAGGGCCTGATTTTTTCCAGAGCCTTTAGCAGGTTTATAGAACTTTACATGTTTGAGAGCTGCCCCTGGAGTCGATGGGAGTTGCCATGAGCATTCAGCACTTCTGCAGATCTGACCAGCTACTAGAGGGGAAAGAGAGACATGTCTTCCAGTGGGATTTGCAGCAATTTGCTGTGCAGGGGCAGTGGAGTCTTCCCCCCAAAAGTAGGGGGGCAGGGATCCCTGCCCTGCCCCTTCCACCTGAGGACCCACTGCCGGCCAAGCCGGAAGCCGGAGCAGGCCGGGAGCTGCAGACCCTCCACCTGCCTGGAGTGGGGGGGCCAAGAGCAGCCCCCGGCCTGTGTCCGCAACCCACGTGGCCCCCCACCCAGGGCAGGTGGTGGGTTCGTGGCTCCCCACAGCTGCCCACGTGGCTCTTACACTGACTCGGCTCTGGCTGGGGGACGGGGCCTCGGAGCCGCAGCCCGGCCATGGTGAGAGCCAAGCGTCCCGGCAGCTGTGAGGAGCCACGTATGTCCAGTGATCAAACACAAAGCGGGAGAGAGCCAAGCCAGTGCAACATTCTGGCATTGTCCTTCCTCCGTATTGACTGTGCTTTCCCCACAGGCACGTCCTGAACAAGTTCCTATACGTCAATGTCGCACCGTAGCACGCCCTGGTGGGAAGCGATCTGCCATAACACTCCCCCCCACCAAGGCTGACCCCTGCTACCCTGGTCCCTGTCTTGTGCCCTGTCTGCAGTCTGTCCCTGGGACAGTGTCCCTCCCGCAGCTCCTGGTTCCTTTCCTTTCCCCTTCTGGGTCATGTCTCAGTCTTCTCCTGGATCAATCTGTCTCTGCCTGGCCTGCCCCGCTTGGCTTCTGGCTCATTCTGTCATCTCCCCGCTCTATTCTCATCACTGTTCTGATGCTGATTTTCGGTGGGACCTTGGACAAACCACGTAACCTCTCAAAGTCGCTTGGCCTGGCTGTGACACTGACATTTACACTTTCACAGGGCTGTTTGAGACCTGTCTTAATAATGTTTCTATAGTGCAAAGTATTTTTTAAATGACACAGGCTTCGGCTTCCTCCGGGCCCCGGGGGTGCTCAACCCTCTCGCGCCGCCCCAGCTCTGCCCCCTCCACCCCTTCTCCCAAGGCCCCACCTGTGCCCCGCCTCTTCCTGCCCCTGCTCTGCCCCCTCCCACCCAGTTCTGTCCCCTCCCCGAAGCGTGCCCAATCCTCACTCCTCTCCCTCCCCCCCCAGCACCTCCAGCATGCTGCGGAACAGCTGACTGCAGCAGGCGGGAGCTGCCGGGAGGGAGGGAGGGAGATGAGTTGATTGGCGGAGCCGCCAGCGGATGGGAGGTGCTGGGGGGGAAGGGGGGAGCTGGCTGTCAGTGGGTGCTCCAGCCCTGGGCAAATGATATAGTAGGGGTAGGACAGAACGCGGGGGTCCTGGGTACCAGGCCCACCCTTAGTTCACCCAGACCCGCTTGCCGCACAAGGATGTTACTGACTTGCTAAGGCATGGGGCTGTGCTGTACGCACCTGTGGCCTCTGCTGAGTTTCCAGTGGCTTCATCAACCACATTAAAGCCCAAATCCAAGGCCTGAAAGTTAGAAGGACCAATGCAGTTCCACGGCACGGGGACCGCAGCCCACAGGGACAAGTGTCCGTGGAAGGTGGCCAACGGCTTCTCTAGCTGACTGTTGGTGGTGTATTTAGCTGAGGGTGAGGGGGTAAGAAAGCAGGCCTGTCATGGAACGTTAGCGTCTCCCTGACTATGCTACGGGGCCCTATTCTGCTCTTGCTCACCCCAGCGTGTACTGAAGTCACTGGAATTATTCCTGATTGAAACCAATGAACCGGAAAACAGGGTTTGACACGACTGTCTCTCCACAGCACTTCACGGGACCGTAGCCAGAAAGCCAGAAATGACACAATGAGCAGAAATTCATTCCTGGTAAAGGGGAAACCTCCTTTTGCATGGACCTTACATCGCTGCTGTATTAGTGCAGATACCTGGCAAGTTCAGCAACAGGCGGGTTATGGATTTCAGCGGGGACATGCTGTGTGCGCACGAAGAGAAGAGTTTGCTCTCTTGCCCTGCTGGTTCTCTGCACTGGCTGAAACTCAGTAGTTAGGGAACGGTCCTAAGTGTCAAGTTCAACTCTTGGGTCCACGTGGAGTGGGAGCCGCCCAGGGACTGGGACTGCAGTTCCACGTGGGAGCGGAGATGCTGGATGTTTGTTCAGCCGCACTAGTGACTCCTGTCGTGCCAAAGGGAGCTCTGCTAAAGGCTCGGCCTGCGAGGAACTGGGGAGGAGGCCGGCACGTGGCCATGCATAGGGCAGAGCCAGCGCCCCTGCTGGAGGTCCCGTAGGGTGCACCGTCGGGTGGGAGAGCTCCTCAGGGGACGGGGGGACTGGAGAAGAGTCAGGGATAAAGTGGCTGCCTGGCATCCGAGTCAAACACAAGCTGACTTTAGTCAAACACAAGTTCCTGGGCTCAATACGGGGTAACAGGGTGAAATTTAAGGGCCTGTGATATTCAGGGGTTCAGACTAGCTGATTTGATGGTCCCTTCCGGCCTTAATATCCATGAATCTGTGAGAAGAGTCAGACTCTTGTTCCCTTCAACTGAGCCACCAAAATACTTGTGATCTCCCCAAATTAGCCTCCTTGTGCACAGAGCAGCTGTTGGGTGGCTGGAACTGGGGTGGCCTCAAGATAGACAGGGGGTGACCAGTTAAGAGTCCGTCCCAAGACAGGCTATAACTGGGTTCAAAAAAGCATTTAAAAAGTTCATGGAGGACAGGTCCATCAATGGCTATTAGGCAAGATGGTCAGGGATCCAACCCTATTCTCTGGGTGTCCCTACACCTCTGACTGCCAGAAGCTGGGACTGGACAACAGGGGATGGATCACTCAATGATTGCCCTGTTCTGTTCATTCTCTCTGGGGCACCTGGCATCAGCCTTTGTTGGAAGACATGATACTGGGCTAGGTGGACCTTTGGTCTGACCCAGTGTGACTGTTCTTATGAGGGTGAGGGGATATTTAGAGTCTCTTGGTTGGTGGGTGGGGATGTGAGCGGGCAGTTACCCTGAGAAAAGATCAGGAGAAAATAAACCTTCCCAAGAGGGCAGTGGGTAGTTTCATTTAATCAGGCACACAAGATGTTTTAGTTCTACATGACCCAGAACAAATGGCAGCAGGTCACCAGCCCAAGGCATGTACCTCCAGTTACTTCAGACCCTGACCCTGGGGGAATGTGCTGGGCCTTTTCCATAATACCCATAAGCAGGGCCACTCAAAGCACACTTGGCTCATTCTCAGGTATGAAGGGGTTCGGACGGTGACCCTTTCCTCCTTTCACTCCTGAGTTCAGGGCTACAGCTGGGGAATTACCTGGGATAAGGGCGTCTTTGCGGCAGTCGTACAGCATCCCCAGCTGGAAAGGGCGGCCCAGAGCCGGCATCTCAATGGTGTCAGCTGACATGGCCATGGTTTAAAGTCCAAACACTTTCCTCTGTGTCTCACCTGCAAGAAATAACTCGCATTACAATGAAGTCCTCCAGGGGGCAGAGTCAAACGCGTCTCCTTGGCTGAGGACTTCACACCTCTCCGACCAGGAGAGTTTGGTTCATCACACTGGAAGTGTGAGTTTGTGAGCATGGTTCTGTGTCACTTCCTGACACACACTCAGGTGCATCGTACTGAGGCCCCTGAAACTGATTCCCAACAGTAACTAGTCCTTGTAGAAACCTGGCAAAAGGGCTAGTTTTGCTCTTCTGTGTGTCATTTTGATGCTACTGACATGACTGGGGGACTTCAGTGATCTCACTGTCTAGTGTAAACACAGAGCACTGGGCAACAGTGAAGGGAAATGTGAATGTGGAAAGCTCGTTGGTGAGATCAGCCAGGGCAGGATTGCTGGAAGAAGTGGGTTTAAAGGAGAAAGTTGAAGGGGGAGAGAAGGAGATGGTTGGACAGCATAAGGCAGACTGGAGTAGGAGACCATGGCCTGATTCTCCACTGCTTTACAGCTGTCATTGATGCCCCTACAAAGTGAGTGTGAAACGCTTCCGCTCTGGTCTGGTAGCATTTTAAACCCACAGGTTTCAAAAATGACGCAGGCACCAGGCAGAGGAGAGTCAGGATCTAAGCCGTTAGGAACGAAGGAAGCGGTAAGAAGAGGGGACTGGCAGACAGTGTGAGGAGAGATGTAGGCAGGGAAGAGAACAAGCAGGGCCTGGAGGGTGAGGACAAGGGACCTGATTCACTGCAGCTCTGCACGCTGTGGAGACACCAGAGCGAAGTGAGCTGAGAGTGGGTGTGAAATGTTGCCAGTCAGAATGGTCGTGTTTCACACCCACCTTGCACTGGTGTAAGTGACTACACAGGGTGCAGGGCAAGAGTGATTTGGACCCTGAGCTTTTAAATCACTAATGACGATTTGTCATATTGTTAATACATTGAATTCTGTGCCTGTGCATTTCGCACAATGAATCCTGTAGTCCTGCCCTCACTACAGAGAATGGTCACCGTATCCAGTAGGTGAGTAGCACGGGGGGAGCTGGGATGGTTTTGTTATTTGGCCAGGAAACAGAATTTCCATCCTATAAAAAACTTTGAGTTTTTGAAAAATGTTTCATCCTCAGTCAGGACCGAAAGCCAAAAACTGGAAATTTTTACTGAGACTAAAAGTCTGATACATTTTGTTTTGGAAATACCTAAATGTTCCAGCTACCCGGGCTGCTGTTTCGGTGTCCCTGAAACACAATGTATTCCCGAGATATCCCCAGCAGCCTGGCAGGAGGAGGAAGAACGTTCCCCTGAACTGACACGTTCCCGTGGAAGATGCTGATCCTTGCAATCAGCATTTTCCATTGGAAAACCATTCAACTGGAAGTTTTGATCAGTTGTGGTTACTACGTTTTTAAACTAGTGTAGAAAAGGAGACGTGTTTTCAACACTGTGTCAGCTGGTCCTGCTCCTAGCTATTTCTAGAGCTGGCCACGAACCTTCTGTCTGAATGTTTTTTTCTTGGACAGTGTGACAGGGCTGGTCCGCTCACGGCTCAGTGGCGCCTCCTCAGGGCTCTTCTGAGGAATGAGCTCTGCCACCTGGGCTGACGCCCCTTCCTGCGGCTACTCAGGCCGTTGTTCCCCTCAGTGACAGCATGGCCTCCCCGGCACTGGGAGCAGCAGCCCTTTCCTTGTCCAGGCTTAGCCCTCCGACCAAGTCACATTAAAATTCCAGGGTATTCCAAATCCTTTAAGGAAAACTGTCCCTGGCAGTCTGCTCCCCACTGCTTGGTCTGCGCCACTCCCCCAGTGGCTGGTGGGGTAACCTGGACTTGCCCTCTGCACCAGATTCCTGTCCAGGGACCCTCAAGTCAGCAGCTCTGGGCTTCTTCTCTCCCACCCCTCGCTGCTCCTTCCCTGGACAGCTTCCTTCTGTCACGGTACAGCTTCCTGCTCTTCTCTCTTGTATCAGCGCATGCAACCTCTGGCCTCCTCATTCTCTCCCAGCCGGCCAACATCCTCTCTTTATAGATCCCGCTCAGCTCCTCTCCCAGCTGGACTTCACCTGCAGTTAGGCCTTAGCACTCCCAAGGTTTTCTCCAGGCACAACCTAAGTTTAATTGGCCTAATTTACTCCTTTCAGGCCTTGTGTGGGGTGGACACCCCACCCCAGATAGAAAATGTGGTTTCTGCAAAACTGAAACTTCCTGTGAGAAAAACTGATTTTGCTGAATTTTTATTATTTTTCCATCAGGAAAATGAAACAAAAATATTTATTTTTTGGCTTTGCTCGTCCTGAATTGAAACATTTCAGACTGTGGGACCCAAACAAAACATTTTGTTTTGCGTCAATTTGACATTAGTCTGTGTCCACCTGAGCTACTCCAGTGCCTCAGGGGAGTTGTTGTTTCGGTGCTTCCTGCCCCCAGTAACCCTATGGGCTCAACTCCCTGGCTGGACTACATCTCCCATGATACACTGTGATCTCCCCTCTGGCTGAATAGCCACGGTGCACCAAGGGAGATGTAGTTTGCTGGGAAGCCCGACCATAGGGGAGAATGGGGACACGAGACACCACAATAATGAGGGCGGTCGCAGTTCAGTGTCGAGCTGAGCTGAAACAAAATGTTACAATTTGGTCCAACAAACCTAAAAGGAATATTTTGAGCTGGGAATGTTCTAAGTCAAAATCTTTTGGAACTTTAGATTCTGTGAAAATTTTTGATATTTTGACTTTGTCCTGATTCAGGATGAAAACTGAAATCAAAATATCGGACTTTCCCTCTGTTGCTCTGGCAGGGTCTGGAGCTGCTACGAGTGGGTGAATCCTGGTCTGTGGGGAGCTGGCTTCTGATGGCGAGCTTGGAGAGGTTGGGAGGGTTGTTTGAAGGCCAGAAGAGGGGGCTGAGGAAAGACTTCTGTCAGGATGTGGGTGAAACCAGACAATCTCTACCCTCTCGAATGAATTCACACAGGAAAATGATAAAAGAGAAAAAACAACATCACCTGTGGGAGGGCACTTTTCACAAAATGATCCCTCTGTATCTGACTTCTCTGCCCTCATCCTCAAAGGAAACCTGCACAACACCTTCACAAGACAAGCCCGGGTGCTTAAATTCATAACTTTGCCAGGCTGGCGAGTTATATGGGCCCATGGTGCCCCTGCTCCAGGAACATTTAGGGCCTGGGGGCCCAGCTCTATCAATGTTCAGGGCCAGGCCTCTCTCCCAGCCGCTTGTGCCTTCCCCAGAGTGTCTCCGCCCTCCCCACCCCCACCGCCCCTGAGCAATTTAAAAGGGCCCAGGGGCCCCCGGCTGCTGCCGCCACCACCGGCAGCACAAATCCGCTAGTGAACTTTGCTAGAAAGTAGAAATCATGGACCGAACAAAGACACTGGATTTATGGCTTATTACTACAATCTGTAACCCAGACAAGACAGAGAAGCCCGACACAAGCCAACAAGCAACCCACAGAAACTATAAGCCAACTCCGCTTATAACAAGCCAATATTGGCTTGATCAGATGCACTAATGCTTGGACAGCAAAGTGCAACATTTGCGCACAGTTACCCTTCGTGTGTCATTTAAAACAAGAAACCGAGAATGTTCCTTTCAAACACAGTTTTACTGCTCCCCTTTGTATGTTAAGAGACTGGCTTTATTGGCTAAGGTGAAGGAGACTCTACGGAAGAGATAACTTCCGAGGTATCAGAGTTTTGCTGACGAGCCTTTAATTTCTTCTACCAAACCCCCTTGCTCTGAATCTAAAGGGAAAGTTGCTACTGCTTTGGAAAGTGGTATTCTGGAGCCTGTGTCCTCTGGAGCAGGGCAGCCCCGTGCGCCTCTTGCAGGGACAATCCGCACATCAGCTGGTCGGGGGTGTGGGCGAGAGGGGATTCAAGGGGAATTGGGTGTGTTAAGGCAGGGGAAGGGGAAGGGAGATGCAGGGGGCAGGATGAGATGGAGGAGTGGGGACAATGAGTGCCCTGCCAGGGGGATGGGGCAATACAGGGGAATCGAGGAGCAGGGGGAGAATTGTGGAGCTCTGGTGGGAGGAGGGATGGGGGAGCATGAGCAGAGAGGGAGGAGGGACATGGTGAATTGGGCTCACAGGGCAGGGCCTGGGGTGGAGTGTGGGCGAGACCATGGGTGGAAGAGGCGGGAGGGAGAGCTAGCCTGCCCAAGGAGAAGCGACGGGCAACTACTGGGAGGGACACGAAGGCGGGCACCAGCTAAATGGGGGGCAGGGCATGTGACCTGCGTGGCCTGCGTGTTAAGGACAGCTACACTATTCAGTTGGGTGTGCTCCATTGATGACTGGAGATAAGTTTTAGGTCTTCTGAAGCTGGAGAGTGAGTTCGGGATGATCCAGACACAGTGAGAAGGATTCTTATGCAAATGACTCCAAGATCTCTTTCTTGATGGGTACAAAAAAACTTCAAAAACAGACTCCAACATGAAGCTGCAGAACTGGAATTAATTTTCAAACTAGATACCATCAGATTAGGCCTGAATAGAGACTGGGAGTGGTTGGGTCATTACAAAACCTAAACTTAATTTCCCCATGTCACGGAGTCCCCGGGCGATGCTCTGGAACTGCTCCCCATGAAGCCAGGCAGGACTCTGGGGAAGTCTCCTTTCTGTGAGCAGCCTGTCTGCAGGACACACAGCTCACACGGCTTCCACCTTCCTGGGTCTGACCTCGGAGCATTCAGCCTCCTCTGCCCCCCGTGCGCTTCCCACAGCGAGTCCACCCAGGCGGGGTCCTGGGGAAGCCAGAGGGTCCTGCCCCCCAACTCCACAGTCAGATGGGACTCTCAGCCAGCCAGTAAAACAGAGGTTTATTAGATGACAGGAACATGGTCTAACACAGAGCTTGTAGGTACAGAGAACAGGACCCCTCAGCTGGGCCCATTTTGGGGGGCAGTGAGCCAGACAACCACACCTGTCCTTCACTCCATGTCCCCAGCCAGCCCCAAACTGAAACTCCCTCCAGCCCCTCCTGTTCTGGGCTTTGTCCCTTTCCCGGGCCAGGAGGGCACCTGATTCCTTTGTTCTCCAACCCTTTAGCTCTCACCTTGCAGGGGGGAAGGGCCAGGCCATCAGCAGCCAGGAAACAGGGTTTTGGCCATTCTCTGTGTCCAGACCCCTGCACACACCTGCCCTCTAGGGCTCTGCAATGATCATACACCCTTACCCCACCACCTAGATACCCAAGAACTGCATAGGGGAAACTGAGGCACCCCCACACTACCCAGAGGAAACATCAAGAACAGTCCCACTTCCTCACACCCCAATACTTATTCCTCCCTACTGTTACTCACACCTTCTTGTCAACTGTCTATAATGGGCCATTCTCATACCACTTCAGAAGTTATTTTTCCTCCCTTGCTGTCCTGCTGTTAATTGATTTATCTCGTTAGACTGACCTCACACTTGGTAAAGCAACCCCCATCCTTTCATGTATTTATATCTGCTCCTGTTTTTTTTACTTCATATATCTGATGAAGTGGGTTTTAGCCCACAAAAGCTTATGCCCAAATAAATTTGTTAGTCCCTAAGGTGCCACAAAGATTCCTCGTTTTATTTTGCTGATACAGACTAACATGGCTACCACTGAAACCAGCTAATTTAGGCACCATCATTTTGTATGGATAGTTGGGATTATATTTTTCCATGTGCATTACTTTGCATTTAACATTGAATTTCATCAGCCATTTTGTTGCCAAGTCCCGCACGTTTTGAGATATCCTTTTGTAGCTCTTCGCAGTCTGCTTTGGACTTAATTATCCTGAGTAATTTTGTATCGTCTGCACATTTTGCCACCTCACTGATTACCTCTTTTTCCAGACCATTTATGAATATGTTGAACACGCACTTGTCCCAGTGCAGACCCCCTGGGGGACACCAACATTTACCTTTCTCCATTGTGAAAACTGGCCGTTTATTCCTCCCCTTTGTTTCCTATCTTTTAACTGGAGTGCCTGGCAATGCTTTCAGGATCATCTAAGGATCCTTAATTTAATTTAATTTAATGACAAGCCTTCTGTTATCTTAATCACCCTGCCTCCCGCTGCGTATAAACAAACTCCCAGGGTGGGAGTGGTTAGCAGCACGGATACTCATCTCATTCCATCCACACTCACTCCTGGGTGCTGCTGGGCCCTTGCCCTCCCCCTGTGACCTGGGGAGGGGCCCATGGGTCTCGTCTGGGAAGCATGTGTTCTATTATTGACTTCTAGCAATAAACCTTGCTGATATTGTCTGGTATGTGTGATTAAACAACTGACTACCCAATTTATCAATACCTGCACCTCCCACTGGGCTTCATATTGCCTACACAGCACCGCCCATCAGACTGTCCCTGGGGAGGTGGCAAGGTGCACATGTAGGGGGCCGAACTTCCTCAAAAGAAGACACACCGCTCACGCTGCCAAAGGGAAACCCCTTGGCCCCAGCACACAAAGGCAGCAGGAAACTCTCACAAGGACCAGTTTTGAACTCATGGCCCTTTGAGTCAAAAAGCAGCACTTGTTCCCCGAGCCACCTGATTATTAATAGGGCTGCTCAAGGAGGTTCTCTGAGGAATGGACAGCTTGCAGCAGTGCCAACTCTCTGAAAGCAGAGGGGCCAAAGCTTTATAGGGCAATAATATTTTAAACAGGGGCAGCGCCAGCCTCTGCCCGATGGTGAGGGGACTGAGGTGGGCTAGACAGAAAATTGCGGGGGCTGTGCCTCAAGGCCCCACCCCTCTCCTCTACATGGCCCTGTCCCCTGCTCCTCCTCAGGTAAGTGCCGGCCCTGCCTCCTGCTCTCCCTTCCCCCAAGGCCCCACGCTCTGGCCAGGTTGGAGGCCGGAAGCCGGAGCTGGGCAGTGTAGGGCATTTGCTGCTCACAGCCAGTAAGAGCCTTCTGGGGGGACCTGGCTCTGGGGCCAGCAGAGGCCTTGGGGAGCTGTGACTGCAGGGCACAGGGCGCAGGAGCCCAGCCCAGAGCAGGTCAGTCCAGGCCACTGTGGGGAGCCCTGGCCCCTCTTCCTGCCCTGGGTGGCCTGCCCGGTGGGCTGGGACATGGGTCAGGCGCTGTTGTTGGGCTCCCTGACCCCCCTGCCCCAGCTTACTTCTTTGCTGCTGCTAGAACTGAGCACCCAGCCAGCAGCCACCGCGCTCTCTCCGCTCCGCCTTCAGAGCTGGGTGGCTGGAGAGCCGCAGCTGCTGTGGGGCGGCTACGGGGGTTGCTATAGGCCATGCAAGCCGCCCCTAGCGCTGCCTCTGATTTTAAATATTTCTAACCTGGTCCTTTGTACAATTCAGTAGCTGAGCTCAGGGGCAATCCAGTGATATAAACCATTAGGAAGGTAAGAGCCTTATTTTTCTGTAGCATTACCTCTAAAAAGATACAAGCATCTGACATTTTTATTAGCAGCTCATTTTGAGGAGGGAGCAAACTGTATCTTGTGAGTCCCTTGACCAAACCACCCCAACTTTGTCTCACTAACGCTCCCGCAGTTCCAGGACAATTTCCCTCTCCACATGGGTTTTACAGCAATTTGAATATTAAAATCAGCTAATTATTATGTGGCTATATCTGAGGAAGCCCTTTTTCAAACCACCCCAAATTCACACCACTGAGTCTGCCCCTGGCCCTGATGAGCCGCTGTGGTTTTCAAAACCATCTGAGTGTGCTCGTGGATTTTAGGGCATTCTGACATATCCGTTCTTAATGAAAAAGATCTGCTCCCGGGGCAAAAGTTTGAAAAGCAGCTGCCCTGCAGCCATCACCCGAAGCCGACAGAACAGCAACAACCGGCATGCCCTGAAGCGTGCGGAGAGCCAGACTGCAGCATATAATTGATGGGTAGGGCCCACAGTTCGATGTCTGTAGCACATTCCCCTGAAGTACTCTACAAGGGATGGGCTCGGCGCGCTTTTCACTCAGCTGCGCCTGCCACAGCTCACTCTCTGGCTAATCAGCCAGGCTTGAGCCACCTTGGAGAGCTGGCTTCCAGAATCCTGCCTCCCCAGCGGGGAAGTGGGTGCCCGGTGTTATCGGAGTTGAAACCTGACTGCAGGATATTAGTTTGGGGTGCATTCGAGCAATAGTCTGAGCCCCAGTTCTGTGCACAAAAGAGTTCTAAGAACTGTAAAAAAAAATTGGCATCGCAGCAATTTTCCAGGCAATTGAGTGTGCAGGGGATTTTAGAGCACTTAGAAAAATCTGCTATTAAACAGCACGAGTCTCAACCTTAACTTTAGTGGGGCAGTAGCTGCACGGTAATCTAGGTTCATATGCTGCCCCCACTCAGGGTCCAGACACCCCAAGGGCAGAACAGGGGGTCCGAACCCCTAAGAACAAGCAATGGAATCAAAGGATTGTGTACAATGCTATTGTGTATAATAATGCTGAGTGAGGTCTTTTCTGAAAGCCTGTGATGTTCTCAACTTACTTATCACTGTGCGAGATGGATCCAGGCTGTGGTGAGGGATTTATGTATCGTGTATGCAGAGTCTGGAGCCGGTTCCTAAAGCTTCACCTCCCGCTCCCAGCAGGGCGGTGGCCAGCCAGGCAGGGAGGAGCTGCCTCCCCAGCCAGCCAGACTGACTCCCAGCACCTCGCACTGTACAACCCAGGAGAGACAAATGATGGGTCTCTCGTGTGCAAACGGTGTGGAGTGTGTCCCAGAGTGACCTGAGAACTGGGGGGCTGGCTTCAGGCCTTTGGGGTGAGGAACCAGAGGGGAAAAGTCCCCAGGTCTGGTAGTGAAGAACTCGGGGTAGGTGGATTTGGGGACGCTTGGGACTGGAAGGGCTGGTGGGGTCACCCTGCAGGGATAACGAGGCTGCTGGAAGCCAGGTGAGACCTTTATGCCTGGGGGCTGGATATTGGTGCAGGGCTCCAAGCCAGAGCCACACAGCATTAAGGGACCCACGGTCACAGGGCAGGTTGTGACAGACCCCCTGACTGCTCTGGGGGATCCCCAGAATGTCACACCGCGATATCAGAATGCTTCACATCCCGGCTCGCGCTGTGTCTTGTCACTATTCCCTGTATAACATCAATACAGATTAACCCTCTCTTTGCCACCCTGTCAGCTGCAGCCCGTGGCCAGACTCGTCCCAGCACTGGCCCAGCTAAACCTCTTGTCCTCACCTGATCATCTAGCTGATCGCCATATTTGGGGTCGGGAAGGAATTTTCCCCCAGGGCAGATTGGCAGAGGCCCTGGGGGTTTTTCACCTTCCTCTTCAGCACGGGGCACGGGTCACTTGCTGGAGGATTCTCTGCACCTTGAAGTCTATAAACCACGATTTGAGGACTCCAGTGGCTCAGACATAGGTTAGGGGTTTGTTACAGGAGTGGGTGGGTGAGATTCTGTGGCCTGCGTTGTGCAGGAGGTCGGACTAGACGATCATAATGGTCCCTTCTGACCTTAAAATCTATGAATCTATGAATTTTCAACGTGAATTACTGCAACCTCCCCCACTGTGGCCTTCCCCATACCCATATCACTGCTGCTCTCCAATACAAAATGCTGCTGCTAAAATAATCTTCCCAGCCTGTCATTCTGACCAGACGACTCCCTCTTTCGATCTCCCCACTGGCTCTTCCCTACTTCACTGCACGTGGTTCAAACTTCTTGTCCTCACCTCACAGCCAGTCTGCACCCCTTAGTCCCTTATCACATCATAGAATCATAGAATATCAGGGTTGGAAGGGACCTCAGGAGGTCACCTAGTCCAACCCCCTGCTCAAAGCAGGACCAAGGCCCAATTAAATCATCCCAGCCAGGGCTTTGTCAAGCCTGATCTTAAAAATCTCTAAGGAAGGAGGTTCCACCACCTCCCTAGGTAACCCATTCCAGTGCACCTGCCATCCCCTCTGCAGCACCGGTAATGCCAGTCTCAGTGCCCATTCATCTGCTTCTGCCAAACCAGCTTTGTGCCTGGTGGTACCTTCCACTCTGGGAATGCCCTGTCCATCCGGTTCACCAAGTCCTCACCCTCTTCTCACGTTTCCTTCCATGATTCCCACAAGAAGTCAATGAACAACATTATTGATTATGATTTAAGTAAAAAAAAAACAAGACTAAGCTCTGTGTGTGTGTGTTTGTGTGTGTGCACACAGGTACGTCCAATGTGGCTGTGTAGCACCTAACACAGTGAGGCCTCAATCATGATAAAAGATAAAAAATAAAAAGTTCAGATTAAGTCCCCAAGACGTGCAGGTGTCTGTTACTGCGTCACCAACTGACCTCTATGGCTGTAACCTTCCTCCTTCTGTTCCCCATCCCTCCCTACTGGTGGGTACCCGTATTCCTCACGTCATTCTCAGCTCAGACTGGATCTATCTGAGGTGGGACCATGTTGTTCTATTTCTAGCCCAAGATTTCCAGAAGGGATCAGTCACTGTGGGTGCCTCAGTTTTCAGGTGCCCAACTGGAGATGCTTAAAGGGACCTGATTTCCAGGGGTGGGTGCTCAGCACATTCTGAGAGTCAGGCTCCTCTGAGCTGTGTCAAGCTGGGCACCCGACCCCACGAGTCACTTTTGACAACCTTGGCCATAGTGTGAAGTGCCCAGAACTTTGGGGCTGTATAAATAGCAATCGCTACCGCTGACAAACCACGGTGAGAATTTTCAATGCATTTGCCACTATTACAAGTTCTTCTTTCAGATATCGTACCTAAGTTTCAAACACACAGAGAACACGGTACCTTGGTGCTGCTAATTCAGCTCGGAGACCCAATGTGTATTCTTCCTTCAGAGTCTGCTGGTCCCTGCGGCTTGCACGCCGTCCACCAGAGCTGTGGGGCTTTCACAGAAAAGTTGAACTTTTATATGGTTTCCTCTATTTACAATCCAGTTTCAGATCCTATCTTTCACAGTTAAATGGTTGTTTTCCATTTTAGTTTCTATATGGGGACAAGCCTTTAGGGTTTGCTTGGTCAGTGAATTCCATTTACAGTAAAGAGCTTGGAGCTGGTTTACCAGCGTTGTTTTCTTAGATCAGCAGTTTTCAAAAAATGAGAACCCAGGAGACAATCTGGCAAGTGCAGCTATGTTCATGGTTACTCCATGACTGGGTGTGTGAGAAGGGGTGACCTGAAGTACCCTGGGCTCTCTGGTACCCTGCTTCACCTGTCCCTCAAGGTGACCCTCTGGGAGGAACGTTGAGCTCAGGGCATTGCCTTGTCATAGCCTGACTCTTACGTCTGCTGTACGTGGTGGAGAGGTGTGCTCGGTACACAGTGACGTGAGAGTGTCTGAGGCTATAGAGACCCACAGCGATCTTGCATTTGAAGCTTATTCTCTTCTTTATGCACCACATTCCCTCCTTTGTTCTCTTTTCCTGTGAATGAGGCAAGTACAGTGGCTGGGTCTGTTGAGTGAGCACTTGAGATACAGGGGTAGGGACAGGAAAGTGGTGTCACGACATTTGGAGCAGCCAACATGGCCTCCCTCCAGGAAAGAGGCTGCCACAGATTCAAGGCCTATAGACTATCACCTTGTAACACTGGGGAAGGCTGGACTTTTTTTAACCAAAATGATGTTAAGGTAACCCCAGTGCATTCTGGGAATCTTCTCTGACCTTTTTTTGAAAAATTAACTCGTGTTAAATTTCATGACTGTTGAAAGTAGAATGTGTTGCTCAGGGTTGCTTTGTTTATAAATTAGGATTATTTGGGTTACAAGGTAACTGGTAACTCTGGAAGGCTCACTATGGGTATCTGGATAATTTCTATGAACTGTACATACATAAAACCCAAAGGACTTAAGCAAGGGAGGGAGGTGGGATTTTTGTCACCTGTGTGTTTTTGTCCATCCTCTTTTCTTTGCTTTTCTTAATCTCCACCCTATCTAACAGGTTATGGATGTTAAGTCTGAAGAACCTCAAACCATGGTGTTCCTTAGAATTTACTAAAGTATCATAGTCTGTTCTAAGGACACTGTCTCTGCTGGAGAAGAGAAAACTTCATCTGACAACTGGGTTTTGTCTCTGATGCACTTTTCTAGCCAGATCTCAGATAGGCCAAGAACTACCTGCTGGAGGAAAGAGCCATAATTCTAACCTGAATCTGACAATAATCAACACTCGCTCATTTACCATGGCACCAGGAAAGGAGCATCTTTTTCTTTTCCCTCCTTTTCCCTTCTATCTTCTCTTTGTTCCTTTAGGTGTGAAGTGTGTCTCGTTCTGTGTGTATGGCGGGGTGGGTGTACCGCACTGAAGGGTGATTGTGCAGGAATTATTTCCCTGTCTCAGATAGAACCATCTCCTTTCTGGATCTTACCAAATCCTCTCTCCCACATGAGCTAGGGCTCATAAAATGCTTGTATGGAGCCCCTGCTTTTGGGGGGGCTTTTTGGAATGAATCGTTTGCTCCAGCTAACAGGTATTTTCATGACACTTTCTGGGGGAAGATATCCCCAGCTTCCCCTTACAATATTCATATCCCCTGCCCCCCCTTTCACAGAGCTGCATGTGAACACTGTGCTGTGCTAGCCACATACTCAGCATGTTTCTCAGGAACAAGCTATAACTGTCTCCAACAAAAGTGCAGCTTAACAGAATTCTTGTCTAGAGTGCAGCCCGTGACTTTGGTTACAGTGGGGAGAGAGGATTTTTGTTTAAGTACGAAAACAAACCAATACATTCCCCAGCCCCTCACTCCTCTTCTCCTTTGCTTTATCTGCATTCAAGAGTTGAGGCTTTGCTACTGTTATCACATACCCAGCAAGTCATAACAACCCTGCCCTGCCCCCATGCTCAGAGCATTGCTACCACCAGTGCAGAGGTGTTCACCCTGGCAGGAATCAGGGTCTGCAGCAGACCCAGTCTCTGGACAACCTAATGCGTACAGCTGGTTGGTAGTAGGCTCCCTGATCAGCTGGAAGTGTCAGCAGATGGGCTCATAAAAGCCCAGCAGCAATTCAAAGCATTTGCCTACAGCTGTGACAGCTCCTGCTTCTTACCAGCCTTACGCCTGCCTAGCTTCACTCCAGGTACTGCTTCTTCCAGAACATCCTCTGCATTCTGCAGTTGTTACATTATTGGTGAGTATTAGCAACATTAATCCCTAATGACGACTCACCCCTACAGGATAGAACCAATCACAGCAGATAATGAAACCAAGTAAAAATGGTTTCAGAGTAGCAGCCGTGTTAGTCTGTATTCGCAAAAAGAAAAGGAGGACTTGTGGCACCTTAGAGACTAACCAATTTATTTGAGCATAAGCTTTCGTGAGCTACAGCTCACTTCATCGGATGCATACTGTGGAAAGTACAGAAGATTTTTTTATACACACAAACCATGAAAAAATGGGTGTTTATCACTACAAAAGGTTTTCTCTCCCCCCACCCCACTCTCCTGCTGGTAATAGCTTATCTAAAGTGATCACTCTCCTTACAATGTGTATGATAATCAAGGTGGGCCATTTCCAGCACAAATCCAGGGTTTAACAAGAACGTCTGAGGAACAGTGGGGGGGCGGGGGGGGGGAAGGAATAAACAAGGGGAAATAGGTTACTTTTTATAATGACTCAACCATTCCCAGTCTCTATTCAAGCCCAAGTTAATTGTATCCAATTTGCAAATTAATTCCAATCCAGCAGTCTCTCATTGGAGTCTGTTTTCAAAGTTTTTTTGTTGAAGGATAGTCACTTTGAGATCAGAAATCGAGTGACCAGAGAGATTGAAGTGTTCTCCGACTGGTTTTTGAATGGTATAATTCTTGACATCTGATTTGTGTCCATTTATTCTTTTATGTAGAGACTGTCCAGTTTGCCCAATGTACATGGCAGAGGGGCATTGCTGGCACATGGTGGCATATATCACATTGGTGGATGTGCAGGTGAACGAGCCTTTGATAGTGTGGCTGATGTAATTAGGCCCTATGATGGTGTCCCCTGAATAGATATGTGGGCACAGTTGGCAACAGGCTTTGTTGCAAGGATAGGTTCCTGGGTTAGTAGTTCTGTTGTGTGGTGTGTGGTTGCAGGTGAGTATTTGCTTCAGGTTGGGGGGCTGTCTGTAGGCAAGGACTGGCCTGTATCCCAGGATCTGTGAGAGTGATGGGTCGTCCTTCAGGATAGGTTGTAGATCCTTGATGATACGCTGGAGAGGTTTTAGTTGGGGGCTGAAGGTGACAGCTAGTGGCGTTCTGTTATTTTCTTTGTTGGGCCTGTCCTGTAGTAGGTGATTTCTGGGTACTCTTCTGGCTCTGTCAATCTGTTTCTTCACTTCCGCAGGTGGGTATTGTAGTTGTAAGAATGCTTGATAGAGATCCTGTAGGTGTTTGTCTCTGTCTGAGGGGTTGGAGCAAATGCGGTTGTATCGCAGAGCTTGGCTGTAGACGATGGATCGTGTGGTATGGTCAGGGTACAGATACAGACAGACATCATCTTCCTTTCGAAATGCAAACAGATGGACATCGTACCAAAAGGACTGAAGGTAAAAAATCCATTACAATCTACATACCACACAGACTATGCTGACAGCTTGTGCCACACGCTCTCAAAGAAACTGCGGAACCACCTGATCAACATCCTCTACAGCAAACAGGGAAAGATAAAGAATGAGCTCTCAAAACTAGATACTCTCATAAAAAACCAACCTTCCACACAAACTTCCTCGTGGCTGGACTTTACTAAAACTAGACAAGCCATTTACAACACACACTTTGCTTCTCTACAAAAGAAAAAGGACACTAAACTTTCTAAACTACTACATGCCACAGGGGGCCACAACAGTGGTTCCCTTAACCCACCCAGCAATATTGTTAATCTATCCAACTATACTCTTAGCTCAGCAGAAGCAGCTGTCCTATCTCGGGGCCTCTCCTTCTGCCCCTCCACCCCCACGAACATGATACAGTTCTGTGGTGACCTAGAATCCTATTTTTGACGTCTCCGATTCAAGGAATATTTCCAACACACCTCTGAACAACATACTAATCCACAGAGACCTCCCTACCAACACTACAAAAAGAAAGATTCTAGGTGGACTCCTCCTGAAGGTCGAGACAGCAGACTGGACTTCTACATAGAGTGCTTCCGCCGACGTGCACGGGCTGAAATTGTGGAAAAGCAGCATCACTTGCCCCACATCGTCAGCCGTGCGGAACACAATGCCATCCACAGCCTCAGAAACAACTCTGACAGCATAATCAAAAAGGCTGACAAAGGAGGTGCTGTTGTCATCATGAATAGGTCGGAATATGAACAAGAGGCTGCTCGGCAGCTCTCCAACACCACTTTCTACAAGCCATTACCCTCTGATCCCACTGAGAGTTACCAAAAGAAACTACAGCATTTGCTCAAGAAACTCCCTGAAAAAGCACAAGATCAAATCCGCACAGACACACCCCTGGAACCCCGACCTGGGATATTCTATCTACTACCCAAGATCCATAAACCTGGAAATCCTGGGCGCCCCATCATCTCAGGCATTGGCACCCTGACAGCAGGATTGTCTGGCTATGTAGACTCCCTCCTCAGGCCCTACGCTACCAGCACTCCCAGCTACCTTCGAGACACCACTGACTTCCTGAGGAAACTACAATCCATCGGTGATCTTCCTGATGACACCATCCTGGCCACTGTGGATGTGGAGGCCCTCTGCACCGGCATTCCGCGCGGAGATGGACTGCAGGCCATCGGGAGCACTATCCCTGGTGGTGTCGCGGCTAACCTGGTGGCTGAACTTTGTGACTTTGTCCTTACCCATAACTATTTTACATTTGGGGACAGTGTGTGCCTTCGGATCGGCGGCGCTTCTGTGGGTACCCGCATGGCCCCACAGTATGCCAACATTTTTATGGCTGACAACGCTTCCTCAGCTCTCGTCCCCTAACGCCCCTACTCTACTTGCGCTATACTGATGACATCTTCATCATCTGGACCCATGGAAAAGAAGCCCTTGAGGAATTCCACCATGATTTCAACAATTTCCATCCCACCATCAACCTCGGCCTGGTCCAGTCCACACAAGAGATCCACTTCCTGGACAATACAGTGCTAATAAACGATGGACACATAAACACCACCCTATACCAGAAACCTACTGACCGCTATTCCTACCTACATGCCTCCAGCTTTCACCCTGACCACACCACACGATCCATCGTCTACAGCCAAGCTCTGCGATACAACCGCATTTGCTCCAACCCCTCAGACAGAGACAGACACCTACAAGATCTCTATCAAGCATTCTTACAACTACAATACCCACCTGCGGAAGTAAAGAAACAGATTGATAGA
Organism: Chelonia mydas; assembly: GCF_015237465.2. Lineage (NCBI taxonomy): Eukaryota > Metazoa > Chordata > Testudines > Cheloniidae > Chelonia > Chelonia mydas. The sequence continues at coordinate 260,951,868 of NC_057850.1, forward strand.
GCCAGAAGTGTTCCCAGAAGTCACCTACTACAGGACAGGCCTAACAAAGAAAATAACAGAACGCCACTAGCCGTCACCTTCAGCCCCCAACTAAAACCTCTCCAACGCATCATCAAGGATCTACAACCTATCCTGAAGGACAACCCAACACTCTCACAAATCTTGGGAGACAGGCCAGTCCTTGCCTACAGACAGCCCCCCAACCTGAAGCAAATACTCACCTGCAACCACACACCACACAACAGAACTACTAACCCAGGAACCTATCCTTGCAACAAAGCCCGTTGCCAACTGTGCCCACATATCTATTCAGGGGACACCATCTTAGGGCCTAATCACATCAGCCACACTATCAAAGGCTCATTCACCTGCACATCCACCAATGTGATATATGCCATCATGTGCCAGCAATGCCCCTCTGCCATGTACATTGGGCAAACTGGACAGTCTCTACATAAAAGAATAAATGGACACAAATCAGATGTCAAGAATTATACCATTCAAAAACCAGTCGGAGAACACTTCAATCTCTCTGGTCACTCGATTTCTGATCTCAAAGTGACTATCCTTCAACAAAAAAACTTTGAAAACAGACTCCAATGAGAGACTGCTGGATTGGAATTAATTTGCAAATTGGATACAATTAACTTTGGTTACTTTCTATAATGACTCAACCATTCCCAGTCTCTATTCAAGGCTATTTCCCCTTGTTTATTCCTTCCTCCCCACTGTTCCTCAGACGTTCTTGTTAAACCCTGGATTTGTGCTGGAAATGGCCCACCTTGATTATCATACACATTGTAAGGAGAGTGATCACTTTAGATAAGCTATTACCAGCAGGAGAGTGGGGTGGGGGGAGAGAAAACCTTTTGTAGTGATAAACACCCATTTTTTCATGGTTTGTGTGTATAAAAACATCTTCTGTATTTTCCACAGTATGCATCCGATGAAGTGAGCTGTAGCTCACGAAAGCTTATGCTCAAATAAATTGGTTAGTCTCTAAGGTGCCACAAGTCCTCCTTTTCTTTTTGCAAATAAAAATGTGAATGGGACAAGATTGATCCCAAACATTAGGCACCTGCTCCAGGGAGCTGTTCCAGGCATTGTGGGATACCTGTTGCAGCGCACAGACCTTGCAAATCAGATAGAAATCTCTTTGGAGCAAGGACTTTTTCTCATCATGTATTTCTGAAAAGTGCCCAAAACACTCTTGGGTGCTGCAAAAATAATAAATAGTAATAGCCCAGAGTAACTCAGAATGAGGTTGTCAGAAAGAAGGAGAACATGTTTGTTTTCCTAGCTCTAACGGGCACAGCAGACTTTATATGTCAGAAATATCACCTGGAACTCATTAGCTAATGGGGAGGCAGTAATTACTGGGACATCTTTCCAGTCTCTCTTCCTTTTCACAATCCCTCACTTCTCCGCCACTCTTATATTTGTTGGTCTGCTGTAGGTTAATGTATTTGCACTACTACATGTTAGTTTGCACCCTTATTATTTGAAAAGTAAAAGTCTTCAAAATACTTCGATGATTCTCAAGTCCAGTTTGCTTCCCCCAAAGATACGGTAAATTGAGTCTGTTCTGGGAAATCATTGCAGAGATTGTTGACGAACACTAGGTTGTTCTGCAATTTTTCGAGCCATCCTACTTGGTTCCTCTTTAGTTTATTTCCTCATTTACTGTCTTTCTTTTTGTCTTCAGAGCTGATAGAACTGGGGGGATTAAGATTTTTGTTCTCTTGCAATGGCTCTCCCTTTCCTTGGACATGGGTTCGGTCTACAGAGGGGATGGAAAAAATAAAGCGGTTTGTTGTGGCCTTTTGCCATCTCTAGGGGAGTGGGCATCTCTAGAGTTAAGGCTCTGGTGCCTTAACGATCATTGGGTTTAAATTTACAGGTTAGTTCTGTCCATCTCACTAGTTGTCACTTGTTTTTTCGTAACATTATAAGTGTTGCGCTAGACAATGGATCCCGCCTGCCAAACTACCACTGGTGGCACTGAGGCCTGGTCTACACTAGAAAATGAAGTTGGTTTAACGACATTGGTCAGGGGTAAATCCACAGCCCTGAGTGGTGTAGTTAAGCTGATTTAAGACCCTGTGTAGACAGCGCTAGGTGGCCGGAAGAATTCTTCCATCAGCCCTGCCGTCAGCATGGGTAGTGCCTACACTGAAGTGCTGCAACAGAACAGCTGTGTCACTGTAGTGTTTTAAGTGTGGACAAGCCCTAAGACCTTCATCTGTGATCTGCTTCGGCTTCGGGGAGTAGGAAAGGATCCACACGTGTGTGACACTTAAATCGCTTCGGTGTTTCTCTCTCCATGAAGACTGCGACACTGACTGGCCTAACTTCTGTCAACAGCTCCACAAGCAGTTGTCTATTGTTTATTGTTCATTATTTGTATGACCATAGCTCCTAGCAACCCCACGGACCAGAGCCCCATTGTGCTAGGTGTGGTACAACCACAGAAAGAGCTTACCTCCCAAGTATAAGAAAAGAGGACACAGGACAACAGGACGCAGACAGAATGACAGTGGAGCAGAAAGTATCGATGAGACACTGCCGGTCAGCGTGATACACACTGTTCTTAGCACATCAGCTTCCAACCAGCTTGTTGTAGGCATCATAGCAAAGGAGGGAGGGCTGTGGAGGAGGTATTGTCTGCCATGGCACCGAGGAGCCCCAGCCATTGACCAGGACCCCCTGGTGCTGTACAAACACAGAACAGAAAGACTGTCCCTGCCCCAAAAATCTGACAGTCTAAGCATTAAGACAAGAGACAACAGATGGATACAGGCAGACCAGGGAGCACAAGGAAACAGTGAGGCGATATTGGTCAGCATGAGAGACAGTGGTCATAGCACTCCAGCAACCTGACTGTTGCCAAGATTTGTGTAGGCATCATGGCAAAGGAGAGTTTGAAGGAGGATTTTGAGTTTGTTCTTCAGAATCAAGTGTTCGAGGCTTGACCCTGCAAGGTGCTGAGAACTCTGGTCTTGATCCAACAAAGTACCGAAGCCTGTGCTGAACTTTACGCCTGTGAAATGTTAGCGGGGTAAAATGACAGTAGTGAGAGTTACTCCAGGTTTTCAGAACTCACGGGCGGGGCAACCCCTCAAATCCAGGGTAACAGTGAGCGGGGGCTTCATTATAAAATTCTTTAATTGAATGAACATGGAAAACTGTCTTGTTTCTGTATTACATATTGCTGCAATTGATCAATGGACGTAAGAGTATTTTTGAGCAAACAAGTCTTTCAGGACGTGATTCAGGAAAGCATCTCTATTCGAGACACCACTTAAACATTTGCTTCACTTTGAAGTAGGGCTGTTGATTAATCGCAGTTAACTCATGCGATTAATTTAAAAAAGTAATCGCGATTTAAAAAATTAATTGCGATTAATCGCAGTTTTAATCGCACTGTTAAACAATAGAATATGTATTAACTATTTATTTTGGACGTTCTTCTACATTTTCAAATATATTGATTTCAATTACCACACAGAATACAAAGTGTACAATACTCATGTTATATATATATTGCACTGTAAAAATGATAAAAGAAATAGTATTTTTCAATTCACCTCATACAAGTTCTGTAGTATAATCTCTTTATCGTGAAAGCACAACTTACAAATGTAGATTTTTTTTTGTTACATAGCTGCACTCAAAAACAAAACAATGTAAAACTTTAGAGCCTACAAGTCCACTCAGTCCTACTTCTTGTTCAGCCAATCACTAAAAGAAACAAGTTTGTTAACATTTACGGGAGATAATGCTTCTTATGTACAATGTCACCTGAAAGTGAGAACAGACATTCATATGGCACTTTTGTAGCTGGCATTGCAAGGTATTTACATGCCAGATATGCCCCTTCATGCTTTGGCCACCATTCCAGAGGACATGCTTCCATGCTGATGACGCGCGTTAAAAAAATAATGTGTTAATTAAATTTGTGCCTGAACTCCTCGGGGGAGAATTGTATGTCTCCGGCTCTATTTTACCTGCATTCTGCCATATAGTTCATGTTATAGCAGTCTCGGGTGATGACCCAGCACATGTTGTTCATTTTAAGAACACTTTCGCTGCAGATTTGACAAAGTGCAAAGAAGGTACCAATGTGAGATGTCTAAAGATCGCTACAGCACAGTAAAAAAGGAACCAAGTTGAAAAAAGAAGAAGTGCAGACAAAGGATGAAATAGGATGCTCTCTGTGGGCAAACTGGGAATCGGGGCCTGCAGTAGAGCCAGTCTCCAGTCAATTTAATGAGCGCAGCCGGCCTGTAGTAGGCCACCTGATGGGCTACACCACCTGGTTTGCTGGAAGAGTCAGCAGACTGGCTCTTCAGCCCAGCAGCTGTTTAAAGCATTTGCCTACAGCTGGGACGGCTCCTGCTTCTTTCCAGCCTTACGCCTGCCTTGCTTCACGCCAGGTAACCCAGTCCTGGCGCTAGGCCCTGGTATCTGACCCACTAGCCACGACCACCATGGCCCAGTCATTGACAGTGAGCTGCTCAAACTGTCAGTGACCAGGATGTGGGTGGTGGCTCCCAGCAGTCAGAGGTACCAGCCAGGAATCGAGCCAAGGGTCCGGTTGGGGTTATGGGGAGGGAGGTAAGGCAGGAACAGGACTGGGAAGAAGCAGGAGCTGTCACGGCCGTGAGCAAGTACTCTGAACTGCTGCTGGGCTGAAGAGCCAGTCTGCTGCCTTCTCCAGTCAATTAGGTGGTATAGCCCATCAGGCAGCCTGCTACGGCCCAGCTGCGCTCGTTAGGTTGTCTGGAGACTGGCTCTGTGGCCTGATTCCCGATACATACACACCCCACTGCTGGGACTGCACTTCCTGGCTGTGTCTACACTAGAAAATGGCACCATTGCAACTTGCACTGACATGTCTGAACTGGTGCAAGTTGCAACAGTGCAGTACGTCCACACTGGGCATCCTGCGTCTGGTGCGCACAGTGCACTGAGGCCTCCGAGCACTTGGCTGTTGGTGTGCGAGGGCCTCTGAGTTGTTGCTCCTGTAAGCCGGGTTAATGGGTGTGAGGAAGAAGGGAGCCAGGCTTGTTGCCAAGTAGATGGGGCGGGAAGGCGGCAGGGTGCTCACCTGGCCAAGGGTGCGGGGAGCCTTGTGATTGGGTGAATGCTGAGGGATGGAAGGCTGAGTAAGCCAATGGGAGTGGCGACGAGAGGAAGACAGCTCTGCCTGAGGGAGCGTGGCCCATCCCCCACCTGCCTTTCCACCCTCCCCCAGGGGAGCACAGGCCGACCCCCCCACCTGCCTCTCTGCCCCCCATCTGAGAGGAGTGTGGGTCGACCCCCCCCCCGCCTGCCTGTCTCTCCACCCCCCATCGGAGGGGAGCGCAGGCCAATGCCCCCCGCCTTCCTCTCTGCCCCCCATCTGAGAGAAGCGTGGGTCGACCCCCCCCCGCCTGCTTCTCCTGCCTCCATCTGAGGGGAGCACAGGCCGACCCCCCCACCTGCCTCTCTGCCCCCCCATCTGAGAGGAGTGTGGGCCGACCCCCCCCAACCTGCTTCTCCAGCCTCCATCTAAGGGGAGCGCAGGCCGACGCCCCCCCCCACCTGCCTCTCTGCCCCCCATCTGAGAGGAGTGTGGGTCGACCCCCCCCCCCCCCCCGCCTGCTTCTCCTGCCTCCATCTGAGGGGAGCGCAGGCCGACCCCCCCATCTGCGTCTCTGCCCCCCGCCTGAGAGGATCGCGGGCCGACCCCCCAACTGTCTTTTACCCCTTCTTGTGTGTTTGTTTGTTTGCCCAACTACTCTGGGAGAGGGCGACTTGGTTGAAAACACTGAGGAGACCCCTGGGTCATGAGGACTTTCCCCTGGGAGTAACGCCCTGGCCTGTTGCTGCCACAGAGCGGTTGACCTGGGCCAATCCGCGCCCTCATCACCTCGCCCCTCTCAAGCACCTTCAGCCTGCAGCGCCTCATCCAGGTACATGGTTTCCACACATTTCTGAATCCAGGGAAATCCACCCTGGGAGTTGTGTTACTTGCGGGTTGTGTGGTTTTACTGATGTACCCACTGCAAATCCATCTTCCCCTTCCCTGGATATGCTCCTCTATATTTTCTCATGTGTCACGGACCCACAGGATCAGTGCTGTGCCCCCAGCTTTGGAACAGTCTCTAGGAGGAGCCCCATAGAATCATAGAATCATAGAATATCAGGTGTGGAAGGGACCTCAGGAGGTCATCTAGTCCAACCCCCTGCTCGAAGCAGGACCAATCCCAACTAAATCATCCCAGCCAGGGCTTTGTCAAGCCTGACCTTAAACACCTCAAAGGAAGGAGACTCCACCACCTCCCTAGGTAACGCATTCTGTGCCAGACCCTTCACTGTGCCAAACCCCCTGGGGGTCGCACTCTTCTTCCAGGGTGAGCCATGAGGCTTCACCACCTCCTTAGACTGGACCTCTGGGCCTGCAGCCCCCCTGCTCTACCCCGTGAGCTCTGGTCAGCAAGTCTCATTCAGACAGACTACTGATGGAGACTTGTCTGCACTGCCACTTTACAGTGCTGCAGCTTTCTCGCTCGGGGGTGTGAAACCCCCCCAAGCGCAGCAAGTTTCAGCTCTGTAGAGAACCAGCGTAGACAGTGCAGCAGCGCTGGTAGCCACGCTCCCAGTGCTGGTAGCTACGCCCCTCGTGGAGGTGGGTTTTTTAGAGCGCTGGGAGAGCGCTGGGGAATTTTCAGGCTGGTCGAGGCCTGGGGTTGGGGCTGGAATCTTTGGGCCGAGTGACCCTTGGTGTGGAGCCTGGCTGTTGTTTCATGTACCACGTGCTGGGTAAGAACATGAGAGGGCTCCATGCTTGTAAAACTAAACTGGTTCTTCATTAAGAGAACTATTTACAGAGGTGCTGCAACCGCATCTAGCATACAAGCCATCTGCACACAGACTGACTTCCTGGTGCCTCCTCCAAACGCTTCCTTCCTGCAGCCGGTGCTTCTCCCTCCTGATTCCAGGCAGGCTGCTGCAATGATGGCCACAGTAGGGGGTGGGAATCTTTGGACCAGATATCATCTGTTTATCGGGGGCTTCTTCATGGTGGCTACAGCACATGGCTGGGACTCCCCAACACTTTGTTCAGTTTGGGTGCCGCTACCAGCTAAGCCAGCAGCCTGCGCCCCAGGCAGTGACACCCTGCACAACCACATTGCCAGCCCCACCCTCTGCAATGGCTGCTCGATAAAGAGAGACTCTCATCTGGAGTCAGCAACTGGAGAGCAATACAGAATCACAAAATCTACGAAAATAACAGCTGTTATTTAGATTTGGAAGAAAAAAAATTGAGCTCTTCCCTTTGCCCGTTTTGAGGCTGATAGTTCCTTATTTCTGGATTTTAGAGGTAGGGCCAACATAGCATTTATAAATGGAAACTCAGTTGCCACCTTAACTATGGAGTGCCTTCCAGCATCTCTTCCCTTAGCACCACCCCAGTGCCACTGACACCTCATAGCTGTGATTTCAAACCACTGCCCAACCCTCTCCCCCTGCCATTCTGGGCTGAAGAGAAGACACAGCCGAGAAAAGGAAACTGAAAGTGAAATGTGGCCCTGGCAACCCAGAAAGGAGCCTATCAAGAGGCTCCAGAAAGAAGGACTCCGAAGATCTGCCTACCCTGACAGCTGGTGGGGGCTGCACCAGAGAAGAAGGGGAGTTACTAGGCTCAGGACCCTGACTGACATGCCAGGGCAGCCAAGCAAAAGCCCAAAATAGCCTGTCTGTTGCTGGGACCATTCAGATATGTGCACAGACTCCAAATAAGCTCATTTAGGGGGATGGATTCAGCTGTAGGCCAGGAGGAGACACAGCCCCTGGGTTGCTTTGAGTGGGATGGGAGAAAGCAAAAAAAAGAAAAAAAAAATCCTCTTCCTATCAGATCCAGCACCTGGGGCTTTCCCTGTACAGGGCAAGGCTGGAAGAGACATCGCTGTTCGTCACCAGGCTCTCTGCCCCCCTGTGAATCTCCTTAATACCCAGAGGCAGGAGGGAAGTGAGCAGCCTCCCAGCAATGGGCTCTACCCAGCAGCGGAGTGAGACTTCTGAATTCCTGGGGCTGAGCAAGAGGTGGCTCCAGCAGCAGCATCCAGCCTCTTCCAGCAAACAGACCAAACACGCAGGGTCCCAGCTGTCAATGCTGTTTTCGTCTTTGGTCGGATTCCCAGAACATGTGGATGGACTCTGGAGACTCTTTCCCCCCCCCCTTCCAGCCCCCAGTTCTCTGAGTCCATCCATATTCTGCCCTCTACTCCCACCAGTTCCTCCATCCTGCTCCATCCCAGAGCAGGACTGCTGGGCCTGCCAGGTCATTTGCAGGACGTGCCAGAAGAAATGACACATCACTGTGTGCTGTCACAGAGTTCAGTGACTAGGAGCACAGAGCAATCGCCATGGTTTTGAAGCCTTATACCAGAGAAAAGTTAGTCCCAAAAGGGATACTCCAGGTGAAAGTTCAGCTAGATGGACCATCAGTTGTTTTACCTTTTTATGCGATTGAAGGAAAGTATCCGCCACTATTTGGCAGATCTTGGCTTGAGGAGCTCAAGGTGAATTGGACTGAGATCAAGGCGATCAGAAAAGCTGCTTAAAGTCTTCAAGAAATACTGAGCAGACACTCCAAAGCAGATGAGCAACATCAGTGAAATTCACTGTTCAGCCTGACAGCCAGACAAAATATTGCAAGTCCAGAGTTGTGCCTTATGCTCTAAAGCCTCTGGGAGAAGCTGATTTGGACTGTTTAGTGTTTAGTTGTTGGCTGGTGTGTGTTCTCTCTGTGTGCTGCACCAGCTCTGCGCAGATAGCTTCCACAGCAGACTTCGATTGAACTGCCCAAGAAGACCACAGACTTGGTTCATTGGCAAAGGCGCTTGGCCAGGTTTACTGTTAACAAAGCACAGTCCTAGTGTCCTATATGTGCTCCTGGTAACTAACACAAGTATGCCCGGGCAGTGACCTTAGCTCAGTGAGCGGCAGGACTTTCCGCTTCCCCCTAGGCCAGCAAAGACAGCCTCTCTGTGACCCCTCTTTTACACACTGATACAAACAAGATATGTATTGCTCCTCTGACATAGTTAGTTACCACCCTTTACCTTGTACCTGTTGGTTCAATCAAAACATTAAAATCCATCACCCTGTCATCCTCACCTTCTCTTTAGGAGGGGTCAGTGTGTCCCTGTATCATCTTTGGAGAGTGTGTTTACCCCATAACCTACTACATTTAGGGAAGACTGGAGTCTTGTCACTGGCTTCACACAGGGAGTGGGCTACATCCTTCACACCAGTGATCAAGAAGGATGGCTCCATCTGTATTTGTGGAGATTTCAAAGTGACACTGAATCCAGTGTTACGTGCAGACCAGCACCTACTACCTCGTATTGCCATTAGAAAGCGCATTTTTACTTCTGTTTGTTCATGATCCTTTCTATCTTTACACCTTACACTTGGTATCACTTAAATCTATGACTTTTGTTTTCTAAACTTGTTTTACCTTTATTATAAACCAGTTCATTGCTGTGATTAAAGTGAGTGTTTGTCAAACCCCAGTGAAATTAATGAGCTGCATGTATTGACTCTTTACAAGAGCAATGAACTTAATAACTTGTGTGTGTTCCGGGAGAGGACTGGACACTACAGAGACATGGTTTTTGAGAAATTCAGCACTGAGAGGGTGTTGGGGTCACTCTGCACAAGGTAACTGGGTGGTGGAAGCCAGGGTGTGACTTGTAGTGGTGGCTGGGCTGTGTGCCACATCAGCGTAGCATTGAAGGCACCAAGAGTTGCAGGGCAGGGGGTGACATGGCCCTTCACTGATGACTTGTGCTGGACACAGCTCCTAGGTTGTCACCCAATTACTAAAACAATTCGTTTGTTACAGTGACTGACTTTAATGGCAAAGGAAACGTGAAACCGCAGATGAACAACAAGTGTGGTAGCGTTTGGTAACACATTTGCTGTCCTGCATCTGCCGTTCTAGATACTTTCCAGCAGTGAAAGAGAAACATGAAAGATAAGCCATTTCCTTGACTAATCCTATAGAGCCCATAACACGCATTATAGGATCTGAGGACTTTGTACATCTTTGCCAAATTTTTGAAAAACCATCACAGTTCAACCTCTGGGCGGGGGGGGGGGGGGTTGTTTGTGTTTTCATCCACTTTAAAAGTTTTTGAAGTCACTGAGCTGAGGTTGAGACAGTTTCTGTGTGGCAGGCTGATTCTTTGGGTGCTGTTCTTTGGACTCTGCAAGTTTTGGTTCAAGACAGAGCCTTTGTCAGGATTTTTTGGACATCTTCTACATCACTTAAAAATCTCTTCAACATGTAACACCTGGTCAATACCCTTTGAACTTGCAGGGACATAACTCCTGGTAAGCAAAAAATTCAAAGTCATCAGTCATCACTGCATCACACACAGACTTTGGCTCAGATTCTGAAAAGTATTTTAGTGCCTAACTTCTATTGACTTCAGTGGGAGTTAGTTAGGTACTTAAATATCTTTGAAGAAGCCGGGCCTTGGTTAGTAGACACAGTACAAACTCTTTTGCGACATTTAAAAAGGCCCCAGTGGCCAGTGATAACAGATTTCAGCTCAGCAACAGGCTTATCCACCTGCTTAGTTAGTTTTGGGAGGGAATCATCATGAAAGCCAAAGACTGTGCAGAAATGCTGCGCTGATGTCAGCAAGATGGTACATCACAAGCAAAAGGGAGCCCTGCATAAGGACTGGCAGCAATCCTACAAGTTAATACAATGGCCACTTTCCATATCTGCTTCTTATCCTGTTTCTTTATCAAGATTGCTGGAGGGATGATTGGGAGTTTGACGGGGTGTACCAACCACGCACTGGGCCACTGGGAGCGGACCAATCATTGTGGGCCCAGGAGGCCATGCCCCATTTCCCCTGCTGCGCAAAGGAGGCAGTCCAGCTCAGTCGGGGCGGGCGATGGAGGAGGAAGGACGTACACGGCTGGTTCCTGCAGAGGTACCTGTGATGCTCCTGGTGGTAGAGCCTGAAGACCCGGACTAGTTTTTGGAAAGCGTAGGGGACAATTTCCTGGCGCAAGTGCTAGGGGAGCCAACTAGGGGGGGCGCTTTTCTTGACCTGCTGCTCACAAACCGGGTAGAATTAGTGGGGGAAGCAAAAGTGGATGGGAATCTGGGAGGCAGTGACCATGAGTTGGTTGAGTTCAGGATCCTGACGCAGGGAAGAAAGGTAAGCAGCAGGATACGGACCCTGGACTTCAGGAAAGCAGACTTCGACTCCCTCAGGGAACAGATGGCCAGGATCCCCTGGGGGACTAACATGAAGGGGAAGGGAGTCCAGGAGAGCTGGCTGTATTTCAAGGAATCCCTGTTGAGGTTACAGGGACAAACCATCCCGATGAGTCGAAAGAATAGTAAATATGGCAGGCAACCAGCTTGGCTTAATGGTGAAATCCTAGCGGATCTTAAACATAAAAAAGAAGCTTACAAGAAGTGGAAGGTTGGACATATGACCAGGGAAGAGTATAAAAATATTGCTCGGGCATGTAGGAAAGATATCAGGAGGGCCAAATCGCACCTGGAGCTGCAGCTAGCAAGAGATGTCAAGAGTAACAAGAAGGGTTTCTTCAGGTATGTTGGCAACAAGAAGAAAGCCAGGGAAAGTGTGGGCCCCTTACTGAATGAGGGAGGCAACCTAGTGACGGAGGATGTGGAAAAAGCTAATGTACTCAATGCTTTTTTTGCCTCTGTTTTCACTAACAAGGTCAGCTCCCAGACTGCTGCGCTGGGCATCACAAAATGGGGAAGAGATGGCCAGCCCTCTGTGGAGATAGAGGTGGTTAGGGACTATTTAGAAAAGCTGGACGTGCACAAGTCCCTGGGGCCGGACGAGTTGCATCCGAGAGTGCTGAAGGAATTGGCGGCTGTGATTGCAGAGCCCTTGGCCATTATCTTTGAAAACTCGTGGCGAACGGGGGAAGTCCCGGATGACTGGAAAAAGGCTAATGTAGTGCCAATCTTTAAAAAAGGGAAGAAGGAGGATCCTGGGAACTACAGGCCAGTCAGCCTCACCTCAGTCCCGGGAAAAATCATGGAGCAGGTCCTCAAAGAATCAATCCTGAAGCACTTACATGAGAGGAAAGTGATCAGGAACAGTCAGCATGGATTCACCAAGGGAAGGTCATGCCTGACTAATCTAATCGCCTTTTATGATGAGATTACTGGTTCTGTGGATGAAGGGAAAGCAGTGGATGTATTGTTTCTTGACTTTAGCAAAGCTTTTGACACGGTCTCCCACAGTATTCTTGTCAGCAAGTTAAGGAAGTATGGGCTGGATGAATGCACTATAAGGTGGGTAGAAAGCTGGCTAGATTGTCGGGCTCAACGGGTAGTGATCAATGGCTCCATGTCTAGTTGGCAGCCGGTGTCAAGTGGAGTGCCCCAGGGGTCGGTCCTGGGGCCGGTTTTGTTCAATATCTTCATAAATGATCTGGAGGATGGTGTGGATTGCACTCTCAGCAAATTTGCGGATGATACTAAACTGGGAGAAGTGGTAGATACGCTGGAGGGGAGGGATAGGATACAGAAGGACCTAGACAAATTGGAGGTTTGGGCCAAAAGAAATCTGATGAGGTTCAATAAGGATAAGTGCAGGGTCCTGCACTTAGGATGGAAGAATCCAATGCACCGCTACAGACTAGGGACCGAATGGCTAGGCAGCAGTTCTGTGGAAAAGGACCTAGGGGTGACAGTGGACGAGAAGCTGGATATGAGTCAGCAGTGTGCCCTTGTTGCCAAGAAGGCCAATGGCATTTTGGGATGTATAAGTAGGGGCATAGCGAGCAGATCGAGGGACGTGATCGTTCCCCTCTATTCGACACTGGTGAGGCCTCATCTGGAGTACTGTGTCCAGTTTTGGGCCCCACACTACAAGAAGGATGTGGATAAATTGGAGAGAGTCCAGCGAAGGGCAACAAAAATGATTAGGGGTCTAGAGCACATGACTTATGAGGAGAGGCTGAGGGAGCTGGGATTGTTTAGTCTGCAGAAGAGAAGAATGAGGGGGGATTTGATAGCTGCTTTCAACTACCTGAAAGGGGGTTCCAAAGAGGATGGTTCTAGACTGTTCTCAGTGGTAGCAGATGACAGAACGAGGAGTAATGGTCTCAAGTTGCAATGGGGGAGGTTTAGATTGGATATTAGGAAAAACTTTTTCACTAAGAGGGTGGTGAAACACTGGAATGCGTTACCTAGGGAGGTAGTAGAATCTCCTTCCTTAGAGGTTTTTAAGGTCAGGCTTGACAAAGCCCTGGCTGGGATGATTTAACTGGGAATTGGTCCTGCTTCGAGCAGGGGGTTGGACTAGATGACCTTCTGGGGTCCCTTCCAACCCTGATATTCTATGATTCTATGATTCTATGACTATGTGCCAAACAACTCGCTGACTGCGGAGACTGCCGGGGAAACCAAGCTGTCGCCTGCTGAGGAGGCTGCCACCTGCTCCGTGCCCCAGCCCAGAGGGAAGTAAGACCTATGCACTCTTTGCTTACCTTGCCCCACCCAGGGGCTGCAGCCTGCTTGCTGCTAAGTACTGTTGCCTGCCCCAGCCAGGAGGCTCTAGGGCCCCAGACTGTTTGTTTTGCTGCCCAGAGCCCACGGACTATTCGTTTAAGTGACACCATCAGGGGGCCAGAACCCACTTGGCCGAAATCATCCGTTTAACGGGAGATCCCGATGACTGGGTGACGGGGTATACCAACCCCATAGTGGGCCGATGGGGGAGCCCCAGCTCGAGGCGCAGGGCTCCCTCGTAGGCAGGATAACTAAATATAAGCTTCTCTTATAAACATACAATTCCTCTTCTGATTTTCCTTCCAAGGGATGGCAGTCATATGTACTCAGCAGACAGGTGGAGAGAAGGAAATCAACAGGGAGACCACACATCCTTGGAAAATTCTCTCCACACTGGAGACTCTGGATTGATTATTTTAAGCAGCAGAATATGCCCGCTTCAGAGCATAGAAAATAAAACTTCTTCCCTATCTTCTGAATCACTCACACAGGGTTGTCTGGTGGGACGGGCAATGCTCAGAGGAAATGATAATGAAGGAAATATCCCCTTGAAGTCTTTGTTTGTGCTAAAGAATTGTTCCTCAAATACTTGTTCTTCAGGCCCATGCGTACTACCTTTGCTACATTAACTGATTTAAAAGTTCTATTTCAACAACTGAGAGAAAGAACATGAACTAGCACAGGGCACCTACCTTTCTGCATATATCACATTTCAGTATGGATGAAAACTTTCCAAGAAAGAAAAAACCTGCATCCACTCTCCCCCGAAGAAAATTTGTCCAAAATACCTCTATGTATAAAATACTAACTATGTAGCCACCACATTTGTATATGACAATATTCTCTCTTATAATCAAGGTAGATCATCATAAGTAGAGATCAACACTTTTAATTTGGATGAACAACAAATAGCTGGAAATGTGTCGGGTGAGAATTTAGCCTACCCATCCAGCTGATTGCAAGTTGATCCCAACTGGTTACCCCTGTTGTCATTTCATTTAAAAAAAAGGAAAAACACACACACACACAAACTCACTCTCCTGCTGGAGTTTCTGTGTGTGTTTTTGGGTGGGGGGTGAGAAAACCTGGATTTGTGCTGGAAATGGCCCACCTTGATTATCATGCACATTATAGGGAGAGTGGTTACTTTGGATGAGCTATTACCAGCAGGAGAGTGAGTTTGTGTGTGTATGGGAGTGGGGGGGGGGGTGAGAAAACCTGGATTTGTGCTGGAAATGGCCCACCTTTATTATCATGCACATTGTAGGGAGACTGGTCACTTTGGATAAGCTATTACCAGCAGGAGAGTGAGTTTGTGTGTGTGTGTTTTTTGGAAAAAAAAAAAGGGGGGGGGTGAGAAAACCTGTATTTGTGCTGGAAATGTCCCACCTTGATTTTCATGCACGTTGTAAGGAGAGTGGTCACTTTGGATAGGCTATTACCAGCAGGAGAGTGAGTTTGTGTGTGTGGTTTTTGGAGGGGGGTGAGGGGGTGAGAGAACCTGGATTTGTGCAGGAAATGGCCCACCTTGATTATCATACACGTTGTGAAGAGAGTGGTCACTTTGGATGGGCTATTACCAGCAGGAGAGTGAGTTTGTGGGGGGGGGGGGCGGAGGGTGAGAAAACCTGGATTTGTGCTGGAAATGGCCCAACTTGATGATCACTTTAGATAAGCTATTACCAGCAGGAGAGTGGGGTGGGAGGAGGTATTGTTTCATGGTCTCTGTGTATATAATGTCTTCTGCAGCTTCCACAGTATGCATCCGATGAAGTGAGCTGTAGCTCACGCAAGCTCACGCTCAAATAAATTGGTTAGTCTCTAAGGTGCCACAAGTACTCCTGTTCTTTTTGCGAATACAGACTGACACGGCTGTTACTCTGAAAGTTGACTTTATGTAAATCTTTCATGTCCGGAGTAAAAATTAGTCAGCTCTCGTTAAGATCTTTGGCTTCAATTTGAAAGGGACATCTTTGCTTTAGAGAGACAAGATGGGTGAGGTAATATCTTTGATTGGTCCAACGTCTGTGGGTGAAAAAGACAAGCTTATGAGCTTACATAGAGCTCTTCAACCTGAAGGATAGTTCTCTGTGAGCTCGAAAGCTTTTCTTGATCACCAATGGAAGTTGGTCCAATACAAGATATTACCTCACCCACCTTGTATCTCTAATATCCTGGGATTAGCATAACTACAGTAACACTGCTCACATCTTTATTTGATGCATTCCTTTCTCTGTCCATTTTGCAAAAATCATGGCTATAGATTTAGTGGGTAAAATTCTGGCTCAACTGAAGTCATTGAGAGTTTGGCCATTGACTGCAATGGAGCCAGGATTTCACCCCCTAACTTTAATTTTGAAACCTGATTTGAATCCATTTTCTTAAGTCATAGCACACTCATTTATGGCACAGTATTCATGGGATCAGATCAGGAAAATACTATGTCACTTTCATATCATGATACATGATGGGAAGTACGGTCAGCAAGAATACTTTTGAAGCTGGCATTTTTGCAAATAGTTTTGGCAACACTAAATTAACTAAAAATGTGGAGAAAGAAAAAAGCTTTGGGGGGGGGTGTTTTTCTTTGTAATTGAAAATAAGTGGAGATATTGCCATTAATTAAAATAGAGGCACAAGGAAAAGCATATAAGGAAGGTATCAAACTTTGAAAATCATCTGAGATACACATAACTGAAAATGTATCGAAGAGATAAATGCATTCAACTGAATCAAATCTCTTCTTGGCATCAAGTGATAAACTACATCTGATTTGTAGGAAAAATGGACTGAGTGGATTGTTCCAACAGCTCTTCTAACGCGAGGTGCTGAAGATCCTCCACAATGACCTGGGATCAGCAGGAGAGAGAGATGTAACTTCATTGCACACTACAATAAATCCCACAAGGATTCACACTCTGAATCCCAAAACTATGAGATCCATATTGAATCTGCAATAATCAGAACTTCTATCAGTTACCTGGGTGGGCACCCTGAAAACTATCATGATGGAATAAAAGAAAAAATCAAAAATACATGTCTAAGGCAACAACCAGAAACCACTAACACAGAAGGAAAAAAGAAAACACTTATAGTTAAGGCCCTACTTGAATCGTGGGATGATTGTCAAATAATTGCGGCTGAGTTGTGGACAAGACATGGAAAATTGCGGAAAAATAACTCTGGACCTTTATTAATTGCAGTAATGTGGGAAAAGCCAGAGGAGACCTATTTGTTTAAGAAAAATGTGCTGGAACAATATAAGCACTCAAGGATTATGTTATGCCTGCTAATTTTTTTGATAACCAAACATTTTGCTACTACTGCCAGCTGCCCCGAGCTGACAGCGGGAGTCCTGCCATGCACGGGGCTGACAGCGGGAGCCCTGCCATGCGCGGGGCTGACAGCGGGAGTCCTGCCATTTCTGCTGTTAAAAGACTTTGCATTCCTTACTGCAAGAGAATGACATGTTTACAGTAGGCTACAAACACCTCTGAGCAATCCAAAGAGAAGATGTGAGTAATCGTTTTAGCACGATGGTATGGGCTGGTCCTGAGGCAAGGTTCTGCCCTTTGTAGTCTTTTATTTTATTTAGAATAAATGTATGATGTGATCCTACATCACCTTGGGTTCGGCTCTGGTTGCCACAGTGTCAAGCTGAACAGACGGACAGTCTCCTCTGCTACCTGCTTCAGATTTAGAGCCTCTTGGAGCACAGGAAGACCATGGGGAGTGACACACACACACACAAGTACCACGTCTAGTCTTTATTAGACATTTTCTTAGAGTCACAAGCAAGGTCATATTTATCCAGATGTGATCGGGGTCCTAGTGGGGAGCCAGCTGTGGTCACTCAATTAGGGTGAACTGCAAAGAATGGGGCAGCCAAACCCCCAAAAGCTGGTGGATATTCCAAAACTTAGATTCACCAAGCCAGCATAAAACAGCTTCTTTATTACCTTACTGGTTGAAGTCCAAACAACACAGTTCCCTTAAAGTGATCCAGCCTCAGGCCTCCATCCAGGTACCCCTGTCAAATAGGATGAAAATTTCTGTAAATCTTATTTCATCATAGAAAAGAACAGGTTCTACCAATCCCAAAGGATCGGACCCATCACCTCCCAGGTTAACGAATGTTTCAGATCTTACCCAAACACACACCACAGCCAATTCTTATTAACTAAACTAAAATTTATTAAAAACAAAGAGAGAGAGGATGGTTAAAAGATCAATATACAGACAAAGATGAGTTCAATCCATTGAGGTACAGATTCGTAGCAGAGATGGTGAGCTTTGTAGTTGCAAAGAGTTCCTTTAGAATTCAGGTCATAGGTCATAGTCCAATGTCCAAATCTCATATTCAGGGAGTACCAGCATAACTGGGACCTCAGTCTTGTGACTCAAACTTCCCCTGATGAAGCCAAAACAGATCTGAGATGACAGAATCAGGACCCATGGATCTTTTATACAATTTCATGTCCTCTTTGACAAGTTGGGATTTCCTCAGGGAACAAAAGGTAATTAGGATGACTTTGAAGGAGGTCCATCACCGGTACTCAGCTATACAAATTAACATAAGGCAATTTGCTTATTCCTCCACCATTCAAAGTACATTTCAAAGAGAGATGAATATCGAGATATCCCGTGTTTACAATTCATTTTAATGATAGGATGTTCTTTTGATCTCTGAACTATCAGAATACAGCATAGACAGGGACTGTTGATTACATTGTCCACCCTATTCATACATATTTAAATACACAAAATACCAACATTATCTCTCCATGTGTCTTTTGAGGGTTATTTATTTTGCAGGATGTTTAACCCCATCTAGCTATTTCCCCATGTTTATTCCCCCTCCCCCCCCCACTGTTCCTCACACGTTCTTGTCAACTGCTGGAAATGGCCCACCTTGATTATCACTACAAAAGGTCCCCCCCCCACCCCCCCGCCTTCTGGTAATAGCTCACCTTACCTGATCACTCTCGTTACAGTGTGTATGGTAACACCCATTGTTTCATGTTCTCTGTGTATATAAATCTCCCCACTGTATTTTCCACTGCATGCATCCGATTAAGTGAGCTGTAGCTCATGAAAGCTTATGCTCAAATAAATTTGTTAGTATCTAAGGTGCCACAAGTCCTCCTTTTCTTTTTGTGGATACAGACTAACACGGCTGCTACTCTGAAACCTTTCTAGCTATGCGACACACCAAGCATATATAAATCCTACGAATACCCATGCCCAAGTTATAAATATAGTCATACTCACATCCTTAAAGATATTCTTAGAGTCTGATGGATTCCTCACCAATTGAACATCAGTAGAGGGATGGCTCCTGCTGGGAATTTTCCCTTGGCTACTCCCAATTTTACTCAGTCTGGGAACCCTCGTTTATATTGTAATTTTGACTACATTTAACACACTTGCATATGCACGAAGGTGTCAACCCTCCTTTTTCCTTATCTGTATTTCCACACCCCATAAATATTGGGGGTATCCTATTTTTCACAGGTTGTCTGTAGTTCCTCTTATTTTCATTAGCATCTATACACAACGTGTACTCTGCGGTCAGGACACGTGTTGTAAATGATGTTACAATAAGGTATCTTGTGATCTTGAACAGTGCATTGCAGCTGATTTTCTGCCACATCACCTGTGGGCACATCTTTCCAGTAGTCGTGTGATCTTACTGGCATAGGGTCAATCTTTGGTCACTTACTCATGTCAAGCATTCTTAAACCTTTGGCCGAGTATGGCTAAGCTGAAATCTGACAGGCCTCAGCCTGCAGGCCTTGCGTTTCAGCCATGCTGCACTTATATACCTAATGCTACTTATCACTCTTATACTTCTATAATCCTACAATTTAAATCTAGTTAGCACACCTTAATTAGAAGTAACTTAGTATCTGGGTTAATCATTACATCACAACCATAAATGGATAATAAAACGACCTAATTGACTAACTTGACCCCTCAGACTGTGCAAAGGGCCCATGCTGCGAGTGGAGCAATTGTCCGTGACTCAGCTAGAAGCCCCCTGATGAGGACGTGGAGACAGTGCAGTGAGCTGCCAGCCTTGTGCCCTGACAGGAAGAGGGGGTGGAGATGCCGGGCGAGAGCCCTGGTTTTACTTCGCCCCTTTCAGACAGTGAGCACCACGGGGGATTCTGGCCAAGACCGGCACAGGGCTCAAAGGGCGGAGCTCCTGGTGCCCATTCTGCAGCTGAGCTTCCAGTCGCAGTGGTTCTAGGATGGCGCGGGGATCGCACTGCCAGTGGCATTCTGGCGCGGCCTGCAGATCCCTCAGCTTTCCACCATCCGCGCCCACGCGAGCTCCAGCCAGAACCATCCCACAGACTCATTCTAAGGGATCCATTTCTGTCACGCGTACCGGTGCATTGAGCAGGCTCCGGACAAGGATCCTGCCCTGGGACAGAGACTCTCAGGCCAGTGGGCACTACAAACTCACATCGGTATAACTACATTGCTCAGGGGTGTGAACCCCCCAAGCGACGCAGTTAACCTAACCCCCGTGTAGACGGGAGAGCAACTCCTGCCGACGTAGCTACCGCCTCTCGGGGAGCGGAGTCACCACGCTGACGGGAGAATCTCTCCCATAGTAACGTCTTCACGAAAGCGCTACACCTTTAGACGTGTAGACAAGCCCCCACTGACTCCACAAGGAGAAGTACTAAACCCTCACTGCTGCAAACTCATCTCAAGATCTGTGTACTTTGCAAGGTAGCTGACCCTCCCGCGTCTAGCTGTTCACAGTGTTATCCATCCTCCATCCCTCCCCGCCCCCCCCGCCAAAGTTCCCCTCTCCCATTCCCTCCTTCCCACTCCCCGGAGATACTTTTTCTTTCCTCTCCCCCCCCCCCCCACCTTTCTCTGACCCTGTTCACGGATATAATCCTACAGAACCATACAGCATGAGAACAAGCAGACTGGGCAGTCACTGCTGGACCGTGAGATGGGTCTAGCCTGCTCTGTATGGTACTGACAGGGCCCCAGGCTACCCTGAGTCTCAAGGATGGATGCTCAGCTGGAATCCTCCACCCCAGACCCAGAAGAAAGGGAAGACTTTCTCCCCATTGAAAGAGGCCCGTGGGAAAGTGAAGATCGGGGCCAGATCATCAGCATAATTAAATGCCACCAACCCCCCTTCATAGTCCAGAGAGACCCGGATCCTGCTGGGTTCTCTACTCAAGGACAGGCGGGTGACAGGGGAGGTTTGAGCCCGATAGTCTCTGGCATTGCCCCATTTCTGCACCACCCAGACCCCATTCTCGGGGGTAAAGCCAACCTCTTCCTTCCTCAGCACAGACTGTCTAGCTACCCCCACAGCCCAGTCTCCGGCTGCCCCTCCCTCCACCTTCACCTGCCAGGAATGTTTCCCCGAGGTGAAGCCCTCAGAGCCCAGCACACTCAGCAAATAATCAAATCTCTCCGGTTTGTAAGGCAACATCTGGGTCTCGGGGCCCCGGCTCACGGTTCTTCGATCATCAGACAGGACGAGCTCAGGATGTGCCGTGTCTGGATCCAGAGTCACATTCGCTGGGGAGAGACAGAATCAGAGCGTTATCGGCACACATGGGTCAATGACAGAGCGACACGATCGGCTGGGCCAGACCTGAGCCTCAGAATCTTGCCCCCTGCACTCCCCTACTTCGGAACAATACTGTGTAACATACATGTATGCCAGTCGGTGCTGCTCTTTATACAGCTAACTATCGACACAGAGAGAGAGATAACATGGCAAAAATACTTCACTAACCCAGCGTTAAGATGCCTGGTGGTACCTTGCACCCCTCAAGAGAGTCAGTTCAGCAAAACTGAATCTTGTGAATGCCGGGAGATAGCGAGTTCAGGTAAACACCTTCGCAACCTTAACTCTGCCCTCTGGAGCTGGCAATGGCCTCTGGGAATTATCTGCATGCACTGCAGCTCTAATCCCTGTGGTAGGTGCTGCTGTACTGAAGGGTGGAGGAATAAACTGAACCATCTTGGAAGATCTGTGATTGCGATGGGAGGTGATCTGTCGGGCTGTCCCCCTCTGCAGGGGGTGTGTGTGTGTGTGTGTGTCCCCCTCCCTCCCTGGCCCCTGTGTGGGTGATCAAAGGAAAGAGGTGCCTGTCTACCTTGGGAGAGCCAGGATGCCTCGTTTCAGTGCTGCGCTGGGCAGGCTGGTGTCCCTCGTGAGGCACAGGGCTCCTCTTGCCATGGGGGGCTGGGCCATGAGTGTGGAAGGTGAGTTTAATGCAGGGTCAGGGAAAGCCGGGTGTCAGTTGGCATCGTGTGCATTAGGGTGAGCTGACTGTAAAAGGGGTTGCAAGGTTTAGCAGCGGTGGTGTTCTTTCTGTGGCGTGGTCTGAGATCGAGCGTAGGGCAGGCGTAGGGAGCTCCTGCTCAGTACAGCGCAAAGGCAGAGCCTGAGTATGTCCTGGGTGTACTGGGGCATGGCTCAAAGTGGGCAGAGTTAAGGTTGTGTGGGCATGTCCCTTAGCTCTGTATTTCCTGGTTTTCACAAAGTTTGAGTTTTGCTGCACTTGACATTCTGGAAGGCGCGAGTTATCACCAGGCAGCCTCAGCTCTGGGCTAATGACGTTTCTGACATTTAATTTCCGAGTTCTTTTAACAGAAGGAGAAATGTTGCAGGTAGGAGAGAGCAGCCATTCCAGCCTTGTAATGATCATGTGCATGCCCTCCCCCCTACCCCATTTACCCACCTCCCCATAACGTCCTCTACCCTTGCTGAACCCCAAACGCTCTCCCCCATCCCCTGCTCCAATCCCGCCCCTCCAAGCAAACATTCATGTGTCCAATTTTTTCCCCTCAAATACTTTGAGGATATTCTGTGACCCGGGGAATTCTTGGTGCCAACTGGCAGAGGGCCCAGGGGTACACAAAGTTTACAGGGATCCTCTGGGTCGGATATTTACATTCTAGTTCACCAAAGAGTGTCACGTAAGGTCACTACTGAAAGCCTGTGTCATGCTGGTCATTGTAATCATTGCGGGATGTGTGTGCGGATAATGTGTAAGGAGAGAGGTGTGTATATTGGCAATCATGTCCTGGAAGTTAAAAGCAGATCTCCCAGAGTCTTCTGACTTATGAGGAGAGGCTGAGGGAACTGGGATTGTTTAGTCTACAGAAGAGAAGAATGAGGGGAGATTTGATAGCTGCTTTAAACTACCTGAAAGGGGGTTCCAAGGAGGATGGACCTAGACTGTTTTCAGTGGTAGCAGATGACAGAACAAGGAGTAATGGTCTCAAGTTGCAGTGGGGGAGATTTAGGTTGGATATTAGGAAAAACTTTTTCACTCAGAAGGTGGTGAAACACTGGAATGCGTTACCTAGGGAGGGGGTGGAATCTCCTTCCTTAGAAGTTTTTAAGGTCAGGCTTGACAAAGCCCTGGCTGGGATGATTTGATTGGGGATTGGTCCTGCTTTGAGCAGGGGGTTGGACTAGATGACCTCCTGAGGTCCCTTCCAACCCTGATATTCTATGATTCTATGATTCAGAAGTAGATGCCTGAAGGCAGGTTCCACCAGACAGGAGGCAGGAGACACGTATCACCCTGGCTGACTATGGAGTACTGTGTCTCACAATGACAGTGTATTTGGATACGGAGTCAAATGCTAATGAAGAGATTGTGGGGACTTTAGGAGAAGACATTAACAGGAAGAGGTGAACAGCTGGGGTGGGGGAAGGGGGTGGAACCCTGTTTACAGGTGAAGAACAAAGGATTGGTCTAATATATCTGTGGATACAGACAGATGCCCAGACATCCTTCATGTTGGGAGACAAGCTGACAAAGGGCTTGGCCTTAGGAAAGGAAGGTCTCGGCCTTCGGGATTGAAACGCGCCGTGAGAAGGTCTTTGGGTGAGCAGGACCTTATTAGACAAGAGGCATCTTGTTAGTTAAGTTGAGGCTCTAGGATGTGTGTGAAGATTTTAGTTGCTATGTAACCCTTAGTCTCCGGTATTTCTGCTGGCTTCATTTCAGTCTGTGCTCCGTGTTAAATACACGTATACATGATTTCCCCATAAACAAATCTAAGCGCCGTGTGTTAAGTGGAACTGTGTTCTAAGGTCTAATGGGCTGGTGTGTTCTGCTCCATTGGGAACAGTGGGTCTGGTAATTCTGTGGGTGTCCTGAGGCTCAGGGGCTGGACACGCTGTGGGACGCTCGGAGGACTGAGGGGTTGGAGTGTGGCTATCACTAACCCGTGTGAGGGACAGCGGAGCCCGCACAGGCTGAGAGGGGAGGTGGTGGTATCAGGGAGCTGACCCATGGCAGGCACAGACAAGATGACCCCACACTAAGGGTGGGTGGCAGCGAGGTGCCTCACAACCCTGGGGACCCCCGGGAAGCGTCACACAATCCCCAAAATAAATAATAATAATAATAATAATTAATAAATAATTTTAGAAACACAACCAATGGGCATATTTAGCAACATGCCTTTGAGCCTTTTCCAGATTCCGGCCCTAGGTGGGCTTGACACTGGCTGGGTGGTGTTGGGGTACGTAAGGGTTAAGTAAAGACCTGGGTAACTGCTACCATGGTATTAGGGAGGAAGGCACGGGCAGGCACTGTCTCTTCGCTTGATGTATAAAGTGCTACTCCTCTCCCTTCCCTTCTCCTTGTAGTAAACAGTAAATAGGGGCGGGAATAATTATATTCATGGTATGGCTGTTCATATTACTCAATAAGGGTTTTGGGGGTATTGTAGTAAATGTAGGTGTTTACATACTAACTTAGATAGAAGGAGTGTGCTGTAACTAATCCACGGCTTACTACACAATTGGGTCGAGGGGAACAAGTACCACAATAAAGAAGCCTGTCTACTCAATCCACCCCGGGTCAGCCTGTTCTTCTTCTAACAGGTGGGCTCAGGATCAAAGGCTTGCTACTTATCCCCTTGAGCTGGTCCTGTTTTCATAAGAACATAAGAATGGCCCTACTGGGTGAAACCAAAGGTCCATCTAGCCCAGTATCCTGTCTTCTGACAGTGGCCAATGCCAGGTGCCCCAGAGGGAATGAACAGAACAGGGAATCATCAAGTGATCCATCCCCTGTTGCTCATTCCCAGCTTCTGGCAAACAGAGGCTAGGGACACCATCCCTGCCCATCCTGGCCAATAGCCATTGATGGACCTATCCTCCATGAATTTATCTAGTTCTTTTTTGAACCCTGTTATGGTTTTGGCCTTCACAACATCCTCCAGCAAGGAGTTCCACAGGTTGACTGTGCGCTGTATGAAGAAATACTTCCTTTTATTTGTTTTAAACCTGCTGCCTATTAATTTAATTTGGTGACCCCTAGTTCTTGTGTTATGAGAAGTAGTAAACAACACTTCCTTATCTACTTTCTCTACACCAGTCATGATTTTATAGACCTCAATCATATCTCCCCTTAGCCGTCTCTTTTCCAAGCTGAAAAGTCCCAGTCTTCATCTCTTCTCAGACGGAAGCCGTTCCATACCCCTAATCATTTTTGTTGCCCTTTTCTGAATCTTTTCCAACCCAATATATCTTTTTTGAGATGGGGTGACCACATCTGCACACAGTATTCAAGATGTGGCCATACCATGGATTTATATAGAGGCAATATGATATTTTCTTTCTTATCTATCCCTTTCTTAATGATTCCCAACATTCTGTTCGCTTTTTTGACTGCCGCTGCACATTGAGTGGATGTTTTCAGAGAACTATCCACAGTGACTCCAAGGTCTCTTTCTTGGGTGGCAACAGCTAATTTAGACCCCATCATTTTATATGTATAGTTGGGATTATGTTTTCCAATGTGTATCACTTTGCATTTATCAACATTCATCTGCCATTTTGTTGCCCAGTCACCCAGTTTTGAGAGATCCTTCTGTAGCTCTTCGCAGTCTCCCTGGGTCTTAACTGCCTTTAGTAATTTTGTATCATCTGCAAAATTTTGCCACCTCACTGTTTACCCCTTTTCTCAGATCATTTATGAATATTTTGAATAGCGCTGCTCCCAGAACTGACCACTGGGGGACACCACTATTTACCTCTCTCCACTCTGTAAACTGACCATTTATACCTACCCTTTGTTTCCTATCTTTTAACCAGTTACCAATCCATGAGAGCACCTTCCCTCTTATCCCGTGGCAGCTTACTCTTTGCGTAAGAGCCTTTGGTGAGGGACCTTGTCAAAGGCTTTCTGGAAATCTAAGTACACTATATCCACTGGATCCCCCTGTCCACATGCTTGTTGACCCCCTCAAAGAATACGAGTAGATTGGTGAGGCGTGATTTCCCTTTACTAAAACCATGTTGACTCTTCCTCAACAAATTATGTTCATCTGCATGTCTGACAATATTGTTCTTTATTATAGTTTCAACCAGTTTGCTCGGTATTGAAGTCAGACCTGTAATTGCTGGGATCAACTCGGTAGCCCTTTTTAAAAATTGGCATCACATTAGCTCTCCTCCAGTCATCTGGTACAGGAGCAGATTTAAATGAGAGGTTACGGACGACAGTTAGTGATTCTGCAATTTCACAGTTGAGTTCCTTCAGAACTCTTGGGTGAATCCCATCTGGTCCTGGTGACTTACTGCTGTTTAATTTATCAATTTGTTCCAAAACCTCCTCTAATGATACCTCCGTTTGGGACAGTTCCTCAGCTCTGTCACCTTTAGCACCTCGATTGTCCAGTGACCCCACTGGTTGTGTAGCAGCTTCCTGCTTCTGATGTACTTAAAAAAATGGCTATTACTTTTGGAGTCTTTGGCTAACTGTTCCTCAAATTCTTTTTTGACCTGACTAATTGTATTCTTACCTTTTGTCTGCCAGTGTTTCTGCTCCTTTCTATTTTCCTCACTAGGATTTAACTTCCACTTTTTAAAGGATGCCTTTTTGCCTCTCACTGCTTCTTTTACTTTGTTGTTTAGCCACAGTGGCTTTTCTTTGGTTCTCGTACTATGATTTTTAATTTGGGGTATACATTTAAGTTGAGCCTCTATTATGGTGTTTTTTAAAAGTTTCCACGCAGCTTGCAGAGATTTCACTTTTGGGGCCATACCCTTTGATTTCTGTTTAACTAACCTCATTTCTGTGCAGTTCCCCTTTCTGAAATGAAATGCTACTGTGTTGGGCCACTGTGGTGTTTTCCCCGCCACAGGGATGTTAAATTTAATTATATTATGGTCGCTATTACCAAGCAGTCCAGCTCTATTCATCTCTTGGACCTGATCCTGTGCTCACTTAGGACTAAATCAAGAATTGCCTTTCCTCTGACCAGCTGCTCCAAGAGTCTGCAGAAGAGAAGAATGAGGGGGGATTTGATAGCTGCTTTCAACTACCTGAGAGGTGGTTCCAGAGAGGATGGTTCTAGACTATTCTCAGTGGTAGAAGAGGACAGGACAAGGAGTAATGGTCTCAAGTTGCAGTGGGGGAGGTTTAGGTTGGATATTAGGAAAAACTTTTTCACTAAGAGGGTGGTGAAACACTGGAATGCGTTACCTAGGGAGGTGGTAGAATCTCCTTCCTTGGAAGTTTTTAAGGTCAGGCTTGACAAAGCCTTGGCTGGGATGATTTGATTGGGGATTGGTCCTTCTTTGAGCAGGGGGTTGGACTAGATGACCTCCTGAGGTCCCTTCCAACCCTGATATTCTATGATTCTATGATTCTATGAAGAAGCGGTCATTTGAGGTGTCAAAAAACTTTATCTCTGCATCCTGCCCTGAGGTGATGCCAGACTGCCTAAACAGGCCAGGGCCTGTGCTTTGCTTTCTCTCTGAAGACAATGAGCAGTGTATTCCCCACAGCTATATGTTTCCACATAGCTCCTTCTAAGCAAGCACATTTCTTCTTAAGGTAAAAGCATTACAGAGAAAACTTATTAAAACAATAAAAGAACCTTCACATGTGCTCGAACGCTTACCAGAGATCTCCCCAATGCCAACCTAGGGCTCTAGATCAGCCATTTCTTTATCCAGCTTGGGCCTTTGATCTTGGCCTTCTGCAACAGGTAATCAACAGAAAAAAACCCTCTCCTCAGGGCATAGCTTCAAAAGGCTGGGTTTTTGCACTGACCAGAGATGGGGAATTTGCATTAACCTCACCCTAGCAACTCCCCAGGAAATTAACTTAATATTTATTGTCCCAAAAGTCCATACTTGTCTGGCACATTTTCAATACAGTCTTTTGAACTGCCACGTCTTATATCCATCACATCTCCTCACTAGAGAGGTTATACACAATCCTGGCCCACAGCAATACACACAGTTAATACAATAAGATCTTTCAGTGATATTGCAGGAAATTGCCCTATCTACAGAGCCCTATCCAGCTACAGTGGAAGCTCTCCACCTACAGATTCTCTGGCTCCTCTGTCCACACGTGCTCAGTATGATCCCCTTAGTTCATGCGCAGTACTATCTGTCCAATAATGTTCTGCATGTTGCTCCCCCAAAGGCCTAGTGGGTGCCGTTCACTCTCTGAGAGTTATCCTCCAGTGAGTGAGACCCTTGTGCCAGGATCAGAGCCATGGCTTGAGCCTCAGGTCTGGGCAAAACCACAGTGGTAGAATATGTCAACCTTTAGAAAATATGAGCTTTTTGGAAGAGAGGGGGAGATTGTATCCCAGGAACTCTTTAGTCAAATGACCCCAAATTTGGATCACTGACCCTAGCCAGTGCCCCCTGAGGCACACCAAATTTCAAGGCAATGCATGTAACCATGACAATTTTAGAGCACTTAGAAGAGTGAAGCTTTTCACAGGAAACTGGTTGGTACCTTAACTTGACCAGACCTGGCAGCCCAGTATCATTTGTACAGTCCCCAGCAGATCCCAGTGGCTGGGTTGGGCCCTGTATGCATTACTCCAGTTCAGTTATTAAATTGCAAGAAATAGTTTGATTCTGAAGTCACGCCTACATTATACACTTGGGACATCTCAGTTTTCTTCCAATGATAAATATAGTTTTACCTGAATGAACTACTCCAGAGTCCTGTGTTGGGGTAGGGAGGAGGAATGTGCAAATATATTTAAATGTTACCTTTCTTTAGGGTTGAGATGCAAGTCTCCTTGCTTGGGTCACTCACAGCCCCATCCGCACACACAGCCGAAACCCGGAATCTGTAGAGTGTCTCAGGACTCAGTCCATCAATGCTATAGAACTCGGTTCTCTTTTCTGTCCTTCGTTCCAGCCATTTGTCTTTCCCCTCCTGACTTGTATCTCCTGCCTCCGCTTTATATTCCACTTTATACTCCCTTATTCTAACTCCATCTCCAGTGACACTTGGACTTTCCCAGGTGAGGGCGATGGCAGATGAATCTACAATAACTGTTACGGGCTTCCCAGGCAGGCTGGTAGGAGGGAGAGTCTTCACAGAATCACTCACGTCGCTGCTCTCGCTGAGCCCTGGTTTGCTCACTGCAGCGTATCGGAACTGGTACTCGGTGTTTGCACGTAGCCCTGTTACTGTGAATGTCTCTTGTTTGTTATTTACATCCACAGCCATCCAGTTCTCCTGCCCTACAATTCTGTACTCTGCCCGATAGCCGGATATCTCAGCCCTTCCATAGGCTGCTGGGTTAAACTTGAGCTGCACACGGTCATGTTTGATTCCATCAATCAGGGGAGGAAGAGGCTTTGATGGAGGCTCAAAGTTGGTGCTGATCAGCTCTCCCTCCTCATACAGGTAAATGGAAGTGCCTGGATTGTCCTTGTCTGGAACAGAGGCCACAATGAACCGAATCTTCCCGTTAGATTTGTTGACACTGACAAAACGTGAAAGGGACTTTGCAGATTTTCGAGCTTTTTTATATATTTCTTTTTCCTCAAACCACACTTTGGATTTTGGTTTCTCAGCGACAGAACTGGCTGATGCAGGATCATGAGTTTCCTTTATAAACTGGGTCTGAAGCCATTGTTTTAAATCTGATAAATATGGCTCCTCTTCATGCAGTGAGGTGAATGTAAAGGAGACGATGAAGTCAAGCTCAGGGTCGAGTAGTATTGGATCTAGTTCACTCTGAGAGGACACCACTTGTACATTGCTTAGGATCCTAAGGTAGGAATTCACATAATTCATCTCTTTCTCCTTTGTACCCAGAAATTCACTGAGGCTCTGGGTATTGAACGGTGACTGGTTTTTACATGACAAAATATCCACCAGGCCCCCTTCCTCTTCCCCACCTCCACGGATTAACGGTAAGAGTCCCGCTAGCTGTTTCTGGAAAGTCTGTCTGTGCTGCTTACACAGATTTTTGAACCGCTGGATTTTCAGCTTGATTTCGGGGAAGCTTGTGGCAATCGGACTCTTCACCATGTCATTGCATCGCATGTTTAATTCTGCCAGTTCCTCCAGAGCAGTCTGAGCATCAGAAATCAGTGTTAAGCTGATCTCCCGCACCAGCCGAGCAGCTCTGGAATCCAGCTTGGTCAGCGGGTATAGCCAGACTCTCACTGGTACGGCCTTCTCCCCGCTGTCACCCAGCAGCTTGGGGAGGGTGGAGTATGTTTGCATGGCATCTTGGAAATTAGTTGGATTTCTCTCAAGAGCAAAATCACCATGGAACTTGCAGTTAAATTTTTCAGCATTTAATTTTTCCTTTTCATCCATTTTGACAGCTCCTTCCGCTTCTACGGAAAACATGGGTATGCTTTTCATTGCAATCTGGAGACTTCCCTCTATCTCACGTACATTCTCAGAAGAAGAAACTTCCCGATCAAACACGAAGAAAGCCTGAGCCCCGTACAGCACAGCCGTGACCACATGGGTGGCCGTGCCTTGGTCAAATACAGCAGGATAAGAGACATTCTCTGGTCCTAAATGGTTCATAGTTAGTTGCTCAAACTTTGTTGTGGCAGAGTACTGGAGAGTAACTCTGGCCTGTTGTTTGGATTTTTTGGTGTCATTTAAGTATTTGGCAGATCCACTTACTTCAACCAACCCCCCCAGGAAACTGGCCTTCAGCGAGGCTGTGACATTGAGGGCATTGGCCTTGTCTTCAATGGTGTCGGATGCGATGATCTCAAATTCAGTCTTGGGTTGTGGTTTTGTGTTTACATCCTTGCGAAGCTGTTCCAGGCCCCACAGCGTGATCCCTGGAATAGTAGAGACAAACTCATGGTAATGTAATTGATAGATGCAGAGGACACAGAGTGTATCCATGTTTTAAATGTGTCTCATTTCTGAGATTGAAAAATAACAAGTGAAGGACATCAAGTAAACTGACCTGGTAACATACAAACGTGCCAAGTCAAGGCTGAACTCCACCCCTAACAACCTTCCCTTGCTCCTGGCTTCTTACAGGACTTTGGAAGATGTGATCTTTTCTGATTTTTTTTTTTAATAAATCCCCCTCCAGAATGACTGAGTTCACTCCCCCATCAGCAGTACACTGTCCCAGGTAGCAAGTGCTATAGTTATGATTGAAATGTCACTTCCATTAGAAACATCTGGTTTCTTCGATTTAAGAAGCTAGGAATTGCCACGCTTGACCTGATCTGTGATCCATCTAGCCCAGTATTCTGTCTCTGAGAGTAGCCAGCACCAGATCCTTCACAGGAAGGCGCAAGAAACCCTACTATATTGTTGGAAAATCTGCCCTCATGAAGGTCTCATTGATCTACTGGAAATACATCAGGAGAGGTATTTCCAGTAGGGATAAGGAGGTGTTAGTACCGTTATACAAGGCACTGAGGAGACCTCACCTGGAATACTGTGTGCAGTTCTGGTCTCCCATGTTTAAGAAGGATGAATTCAAACTGGAACAGGTACAGAGAAAGGCTACTAGGATGATCCGAGGACTGGAAAACCTGTCTTATTAAAGGAGACTCAAGGAGCTTGGCTTGTTTAGCCTAACTAAAAGAAGGCTGAGGGGAGGTAGGATTGCTCTCTATAAATATATCAGAGGGATAAATACCGGAGAGGGAGAGGAATTATTTAAGCTCAGCACCAATGTGGACACAAGAACAAATGGATATAAACTGGCCACCAGGAAGTTTAGACTTGAAATTAGACAAAGGTTTCTAACCATCAGAAGAGTGAAGTTTTGGAATAGCCTTCCAAGGGAAGCCGTGGGGGCAAAAGATCTATCTGGCTTTAAGATTAAACTCGATAAGTTTATGGAGGAGATGGTATGATGGGATAACATGGTTTTAGTAATTAAATATTCATGGTAAATAGGCCTAATGGCCTGTGATGAGATGTTAGATGAGTTACCCAGGAAAGAATTTTCTGTAGTATCTGGCTGGTGAATCTTGCCCATATGCTCAGGGTTCAGCTGATCGCCATATTTGGGGTCGGGAAGGAATTTTCCTCCAGGGCAGATTCGAAGAGGCCCTGGAGGTTTTTCGCCTTCCTCTGTAGCATGGGGCACGGGTCACTTGGTGGAGGATTCTCTGCTCCTTCAAGTCTTTAAACCACGATTTGAGGACTTCAGTAGCTCAGATTTAGGTGAGAGGTTTTTCGCAGGAGTGGTGGGTGAAATTCTGTGGCCTGAGTTTTGCAGGAGGTCAGACTAGATGATCATAATGGTCCCTTCTGACCTTAGTATCTATGAATCTCTAATAGTTGGAGATTGGCTTAAATCTTAAGCATGAGGTTTTATATCCCTTCCTAAACTTTCTTTTCTTTGTTATAATCCCCGTATTCTTGTTACCCATATAAACTTCCAGTCCCTCTCAATGTCTAATCCTGGCCTCAGGACACATGGCTGGTGAGACGAAGGCAGCTGGGAGATTAAGGGAGTTAGCCGGCTGAGTTTGCCAGTGAAGGAAGGCAGGGAGGTAGGGTTTTTCTTTAACTTGAAGGCACTGCACAAGGAAGAACCTGCAATGCTGCACTGCCAACACCACTGCTAGCTCTTATTCTGCCTGCACCTGTGGGGCCCTGGCCAGACAGACATCCTGACTGGAGGCTTCTACCCAGATCCACATCTTCACTTCATAGGTTCATAGATTTTAAGGTCAGAAGGGACCATTATGATCATCTAGTCCGACCTCCTGCACAACGCAGGCCACAGAATCTCACCCACCCACTCCTGTAACAACCCCTAACCTATGTCTGAGCCACTGGAGTCCTCAAATCGTGGTTTATAGACTTCAAGGTGCAGAGAATCCTCCAGCAAGTGACCCGTGCCCCGTGCTGAAGAGGAAGGTGAAAAACCCCCAGGGCCTCTGCCAATCTGCCCTGGGGGAAAATTCCTTCCCGACCCCAAATAGGGCGATCAGCAAAACCCCGAGCATGTGGGCAAGGCCCACCAGCCAGACACCCAGGAAAGAATTCTCTGTAGTAACTCAGATCCCACCCCACCTAACATCCCATCACAGGCCATTGGGCATATTTACCGCTAATAGTTAAAGATCAATTAATTGCCAAAATTAGGCAATCCCATCACACCATCCCCTCCATAAACTTATCAAGCTTAGTGTTGAAGCCAGATATGTCTTTTGCCTCCACTACTCCCCTTGGAAGACTGGTCCAAAACTTCACTCCTCTAATGGTTAGAAACCTTCATCTAATTTCAAGTCTAAACTTCCTGGTGGCCAGTTTATATCCATTTGTTCCTGTGTCCACATTGGTACTGAGCTTAAATAATTCCTCTCCCTCCCTGGTATTTATCCCTCTGATGTATTTATAGAGAGCAATCCTATCTCCCCTCAGCCTTCTTTTGGTTAGGCTAAACAAGCCAAGCTACTTGAGCCTCCTTTCATAAGACAGGTTTTCCATTCCTCGGATCATCCTAGTAGCCCTTCTCTGTACCTGTTCCAGTTTGAATTCATCCTTCTTAAACATGGGAGACCAGAACTGCACACAGTATTCCAGGTGAGGTCTCACCAGTGCCTTGTATAACGGTACTAAAACCTCCTTATCCCTACTGGAAATACCTCGCCTGATGCATCCCAAGACAGCATTAACTTTTTTCACGGCTATATCACATTGGCAGCTCATAGTCATACTGTGATCAGCCAATACTCCGAGGTCCTTCTCCTCCTCTGTTACTTCCAACTGATGCGTCCCCAGCTTATAACAAAAAATTTTGTCATTAATCCATAAATGCATGACCTTGCACTTTTCACTATTAAATTTCATCCTATTACTTTTACTCCAGTTTACAAGGTCATCCAGATCTTCCTGAATGATCTCCCTGTCCTTCTCTGTATTGGCAAAACCTCCCAGCTTTGTATCATCTGCAAACTTTATTAGCACACTCCCACTTTTTGTGCCAAGGTCAGTAATAAAAAGACTAAATAAGATTGGTCCCAAAACTGATCCCCAAGGAACTCCACTAGTAACCTCGCTCCAGCCTGACAGTTCACCTTTCAGTAGGACCCGTTGTAGTCTCCCCTTTAACCAATTCCTTATCCACCTTTCAATTTTCATGTTTCCCACTTGCTGGGAATGCAGCCTGCATGTCCCTGCTGAAAACAGCCAGGCAGGGGGAACCAGATGGTGTGAGAGGCGCCTGTCGGTGGAGTCCCTCAGGTAGCAGGTAAGAGAGCTGCAGGAGGAGGTGGCTCATCTGTGTAGCATCCAGGAGCATGAGGACTTCATCACCAGGATGCACGTGGAGACATCCAGGATGGAGGACGCTAGCTGACTAGGGATGACGACAGAGGCACCAGAAGAGGAAGAAGACCCGGCTGCTCTGCAGAAAGGAGACTGGCTGCTGGCCACCTTAGACAGCAGGCTGTGCTCCACTCCCCACCCCGGCCCGCCATCCATCGAGGTCAAGAACTGGCACGCTGTACTGGCTGCAGGAGGAGAGGAGCAGACTCCAGTGGCTGAGGAAGAGGAGCTGCCTGCTCCCAAGGCTGGGAGGCTCACGGCCACCACACCCACTAGGAGGGGACATAGGGTGGTAGTGGTCAGAGCTCCCTGCGGAGAGGGATGGAAGCCTCCATCTGCTGACCTGACCTGACGTCCCAGGAGGTGTGCTGCCTGCCTGGAGCCCTCACCCCAGGTGTTCTGGAAAGGTTGCCAAGGCTCGTCCATCCATCTGGCTGCTGCCGCACACTACACATCTACCTGGGCACTAATGATACTGCCAGCCTGACCCTGCGCAGTGACTCCTGGGCTCTGGGAGTGAGGGTGAAGGAGTCACGGCCGCATGTTGTGTTCTTCTCCATCCTCCTGGTTGAGGTTAAGGGCCCAGGCAGGGACGCGCACATCCTGGAGATGATGCACGGCTGTGCGGGTGGTGTCAAATGGTGGATTTTGTCTTCCTAAGCCCTGGGATGCTGTTTCAGGAAGGAAATCTGCTGGGAAGAGATGGGGTACACCTGACCAAGAAGGGGGGGAGCATCTTCGAGCATTGACTTGCCAAGCTAGTGAGGAGGGATTTAAATTGGGATCAAAGGGGCAGGTGAAAAAAGCCCACAGGTAAGTATCAAAAAAGTGACCTTCACAGAGGGCTAGATGTTGCTGGGGTGAGTGGGAGGTGGAATGGAAAATTTACAGTCGGGTCATAGGAGCAACAAGTGGGATAACAGAGGGGGTATCTGCTCAATATCTTGTCTATACAAAAATGCAAGTTGTATGGGGAATAGACAGGAAGAACTGGAAGTCTTAGTACATAAGCTAATTTAGTATTTAAATTACGCCCAGAGGACAGGAGAAGAGCAAATATGGTACCTATCTTTAAAAAGGGGAACAAAAAGGACCCAGGGAATTATAGAACAGTCAGCCTATCTTCAACACCTGGAAAGATACTGGAACAAGCTATTAAATAATCAGTTTGTAAGCACCTAGAAGGTAACAGGATAATAAGTAATAGCCAACATGGATTTGTCAGGAACCAATCATGCCAAACCAACTTAACTGCCTTCTTTGACAGGGTTGTTGGCCTAGTGTTTAGGGGGAGAAGCAGGAGACATGACAGATCTTGATTTTAATAAGGATTTTGACACAGTCCCCCGTGACATTCCCATAAGAAACTAGGGAAATGCGGTATCGATGAAATTGCTATAAGGTAGGTGGGTAACTCGATGAAAGGCTGTGCTCAGAGAGTAGTTATCTATGATTTTCTGTCAAACTGGGAGGATGTAGATAGTGAGGTCCTGCAGGGGTCTGTCCTGAGTCTGGTGCTAATCAGTATTTTCATCCATGACTTGGATGATGGGGTGGAGAGCACACTGATACAATTACCAGATGACATCAAGCTAGGAGGGGCTGCAAGCACTTTGCAGGACAGGATTAAAATTCAAAATGACCTTGTTGATTTCAGATCAATTCTCCAGCTTATAAAGATGAAATTCAACAAAGACAAATGCAAAGTACTACACTTAGGAGGAAAAATCAAATGCACAAATACAAGATGGGAAATACTGGCTAGGCAGTAGTACTGCAAAAAGAGAACTGGGGTTATAGTGGATCACAAAGTGAATAGGAGCCCACAATGGGATGCAGTTATGCAAAAGGCTAATGTCATTCTGGGGTGTGTTAACAGGAGTGTCATATGTAAGACACGGGACGTAGTTGTCCCGCTCTTCTCGGCACTGGTGAGGCTTCTGCTGGAGTATTGTGTCCAGTTTTGGGTGTCACACTTCAGTAAAGATGTGGACAAATTGGAGAGTCCAGGGGAGCAGCAACAAAAATGATGAATGGTTTAGAAAACATGACCTTTGAGGATAGGTTAAAAAAACAAGTATGTTTAGTCTTAAGAAAAGCAGACTGAGAGGGAACCTGATAACAGTCTTCAAATATGTTAAGGGCTGTTGACAGTGAGGACAGTGATCAATTCTTCTCCAGGTCCCCTGAAGGGAGGAGAAAAAGTAATCGGCTTAATCTGCAGCAAGGGAGATTTAAGTTCGATAATAGGAAAACTTTCTAACTATGGGAGTAGTGAAGCTCTGGAACAGGCTTCCAAGGGAGGTTGTGGAATCCCCGTCACTGGAGGTTTTGAAGAACAAGTTAGACAAACACCTGTCAAAGGTGGTCAAGGTGCACTTATTCCTGCCTCAGCACAGGTAGCTGGACTGGATGACCTCTCAAAGCCCCATCCAGCCCTACATTTCTGTGATTCAGTGATATCTAGGGGCAGAGAGTTCGTCATGCTAATCACGTTGCTTTAAAATGTATGTCCTTTTGTTGTTTAAATTAGGTGTATTTTAATTTCATAGTGTCCCCTTGTTCTTATACTGTGAGAGAGTAA
The DNA here is from genome assembly GCF_015237465.2 of Chelonia mydas. Classification (NCBI taxonomy): domain Eukaryota; kingdom Metazoa; phylum Chordata; order Testudines; family Cheloniidae; genus Chelonia; species Chelonia mydas. The sequence goes on from NC_057850.1 coordinate 260,988,595, forward strand.
ATAGGTCCTGCATATTTACCTTCTCTAGCCCATTCATTCTTCTGTATCCTTGTAGCATTTTCCCCTTATTCTTCTCTCCATATGAAATATTTTGTTTTGTCAATCTCTCTTCCTGTGAAATTCTCCCCAGGCCTCTAGTCATTCTCATCGTTGCTGTCCAAACCCCCTCGGTTTCTGTTAGATCCTCTTTGTGATGGGATGGCCAGCACTGAACACACATTGCAGGGGAGGGTGGCCCATTGATTTATATGTAAGCAGGGTTTGAATGAGCTCTCCCCTGCCAGCTAGCTGGGGAGGGGAAAAGGCTTCAGGACAAGACTGTATTTACATGAACACACCCCCTCTGCCAAGGTATCCAGCAGACAGAGCTGTGTTGCCAAAGTGATCAGCTCTGGCTGGTGTTGGGTTAGAAATCACTTTGTATTGAATGAGCATAAGCTTTCGTGAGCTACAGCTCACTTCTATAGCTCACGAAAGTTTATGCTCAAATCAATTGGTTAGTCTCTAAGGTGCCACAAGTCCTCCTTTTCTTTTTGCGAATACAGACTAACATGGCTGCTACTCTGAAATTGTATTGAATGCAGGGGTAATGAAATGTTGTTATCCTGGTTGTAGGAGTAAAGGGCAGCAGATCTGTGCTTAGCCTGTCCTGTTTGAGGGGGTCACCCTCAACTGAACTGAACTTGCTAAGAGGGAGTTTCGGATGCCAGAGCCCTGTGAAAGTAAGAAGGGGTGGGGGACAGGTGTCCCTGCTGGGAAGTGTGGGTTCTGCCTAAGAATCATAGGCATGGTTTAACTAGCCCCTTGCTACTGTTTAAAGATAGAGCTAATTAGCACTCTAGAAGTGAGCTGTAGCACCTCTGAAGTCTGGGTCCTCACTGACCAAGGACAACCACTGTGAGTGGAGTGGGGTGGGGTGGGGGAGAACGGACAGACACGTTAAAGGAACTTTTGGTTGTAGAACTCAAGAACCTGAGGCAAAAGACCCTGCCCAACGCACTCTGGGGTGGGGGGTTGCTCATGGTTTTAGGTTTATGAATCCTGCTTGCAGCGTGATCCCAAGTTAATGTCCGGTGACTTCCCTCCTTTCATTCAAAGTTTCTTTTTTGCACTCAGGCTCTGTGCATGGGAGTGGGGTAGGACAGCCTCTTTGAGGCGCCCAGGGGTGTCTGTAATTGTCCCAGGTTATTGGATGGGAGCTTGTATCGGTTCTGTGTTGTACTGTTGAAAGGGAACCCCTGGATATTGAATCCGGCCCTGGTTGCTGTCGACGTCCCCTGGCACCCGAGCACCTTGTTTACTGCTTGGCCTGCCACTGGACATAGAGTGGGTGTTTTCACTGAGCTGTCCACAGCAATGCCAGGCCTTTTCTGGGGTGGGGACAGTTCATATGGGTCACAGTGATGTGTGTGAATAGCTGAAGTGTTTCCTTCTAATGGGTCCCATCATGCCCCGAAGATCTGTGTGTAGAGAGGACCCTTCTCACCAGGACCTCACCTGTCCCATGTGGAAATGGGGGGATGAGCCAGCTCGGGGGCACTGTCCCCTTTTCCTAGGCCGACTGCCGTGCGGGTGGGGCTGCAGAGATATCACAGTGGCAGGGGAGCAGATGGGAAGTTTCTCCTTTCTCCTAGTGCAGCCAGTGCTGTAAGGAGGGTCAGCAGGACAGTACCCGGGCAGGTTTGGATGCCCTTTGTTTTTTCCCCAACTCAAATCCCAAACCCAAATGTTCCTAAAAGAAACAGATGCCAAATGCTTCTTGTTTCTGAAACACTAAGTTGGGCCCCGGGCTCCCCCGTGGTGACAATTACCTGGGATGAGGGAGTCTTTGCGGCAGTCGTACAGCATCCCTAGCTGGAAAGGGCGGCCCAGAGCCGGCATCGCAATGGTGTCATCTGATCCGGACATTGTTCCACACCCAGACGCTCTCTCCTCTGTCTGACCTGCAAGAAATAACTGGGGTTACACTTAAGTTTCTGGGGAGCAGATTTAGAATTGAGTCACTGGCTTCAGTCTTCAGAGCTTTTTCTGAACATTGCCTTGGTTGTAAAAGAAAGACGGATCTTCTAGTCTCCACAGAGGACAGGAGAGGAAGAAAGTCACTCAGAGATTTACAAAAAGAAAAGGAGGACTTGTGGCACCTTAGAGACTAACCAATTTATTTGAGCATAAGCTTTCGTGAGCTACAGCTCACTTCAGAGATTTACCTCTCCCTTTTCTCGCCTCAGATTATGAATTCTAAATTTTACATTTCAAAGGAATTGTTCCTTTTAGGAAGAATGGGAAATAGTTATAATTTGATGCAATTTAGAGAGATGTAAGCCACAAAGCAAAACACCTGTGGTATTTTGCTGCTCTCATGTAAGATCCCAGACGTGTGGAAAGAACGCTGTGACATGCCAGCAAGCTGGTTGTCCTGACAGGGGGCTAAGCCGCAGCCCAGGGAGCCATAAATACCTGCTGCCCAATGGTTAAGAAGAGAGGTGACAGCTCTTACATAACACAAGCCAGAGCAAGCCTCTGAAGCAGGGGTGGGCAAACTACGGCCCGCAGGTCGAGCCGTTTTAAGCTGGCCCATGAGCTCCCGCTGGGGAGCAGGGTCTGGGGCTTGCTCCGCTCTGGCGCTCCAGCCGGGGTGCCGGGTTGGGGGCTGCTCGAGCTGGAGCGTCGGGTCGGGGGCCGCACCACACGACTCCCAGAAGCGGCCGCATGGCCCCGCTCCAATGGTCGGAGGCCGTTCCACACATATGAGCCAGAGAAGGGACACCCCCCTCCCGCACCCCAACCCCAATTTTGTGTGCATTCATGGCCCGCCATACAATTTATATTTCCCGATGTGGCCCTCAGGCCAAAAAGTTTGCCCACTCCTGCTTTACAGTCTAAATAAAACCATACACCTTGCAGGCCTTGCACCTTGGAATAGAGCAGGAACATCTGCCAATAGATACAGCATAAGGAAATCTCCCTATCCGAGACCATTCCCAGAAGAGAGTTAAAGGGAACGGCTCCATTTCATGTCTCTTACCTACACTTACAGAACCGCAAGCCACCCACCAACTGTCTTCCTGTTACACGTTAACCCAGAATCCATCACACCAGCCTCCTCTTGATATGTGCCCTACAGAGGGTTGTTTTAAAGTTTAAACTCAGAGAATGTATGAACTCAGGCCTTGTCCACATGGGGGTACGTTGGCACTGAGTTGACGCACACGAGTAGCTGCGCACTACGTAAGCCATACTCCTAGCATGCGCACAGGACAGCTGTGCCCTCTTTCCAAAATGCCGTACCCCACAATTGTAGCTGAGAGATTTCAAATGATTTAGGAAATTATTTGTCTAGTATTAGGAATTGTCACTGATTTATACTTAGCAGGATGAAAATGTGATTGTTAGCTTATATATGACTAAGTCTGCGAGTCTTTCATGGAGGTCCTGGAAGTCACAGAGTCCATGACTTTCCAGGACCTCCATGACTTCTGCAGCTGCAGTGGCTGGTGCAGCTGACCCTAGGGCTGCCCCAGCACCTGGGTGACCCCGGGGCCAGCCACTCCGGCCACTGCTCCGGCGGCCCCAGACAACTGATCCCGGGCCCTGCCACGGAGCAGCAGTCCAGGAGCAGCAGCGGTGGGGCCCCGGGCCACCCCCAGCCTGGAGGAGCACCAGCGGCGGTGGGGCTACTGGCCGCCACCTCCCCCCCAGGAGCAGCAGTGACTGCCGGAGCACCCCCCCCAGCAGCAGCCTCCCCTGGAGCACCCCTCCTCCCCCAGCACCTAAGATTTAGTGAGGGGCATTTTTAGTAAAGTCACGGACAGATCACTGGCCGTGACTTTTTGTTATTGCCCTTGACCGGTCCGTGGCCTTTACTAAAAATACCCATGACTAAATCATAGCCTTATATACGAGCATTCAGGGAAGTATAATTAGTTGGTATTATTAAGCTGTGGTTTGTTTCGGGAACAATAGGACATAGGGCTGGAAGGAACCTCCTGGGTTGAGTCCAGTCCTCTGATACCGTAGGCAGCCCCATCATATCGTCCCGTTCCTAAACTTACCAAGCTCCTTCTTAAAACTATTCCGTCTGCCCCCACTATTCCTATTGGACGTTTGTTCCACAGCCTCAACCTCACTTCCACTTCGTTTCGGGGGGCCGTTCATAGCGCTGATTTTGACAAATAAATCTCTGTTTTAGTTTGGGTCCCGGTTCCCTCAGGGATGCTCCTCTGGTTGAGGTCTATCCTGACAGGTGTCATCAGCTGAGACTGATGAAGTTAAGCACCCCCCACAACCTATGTGCAAAAAATTGTTGGTATCACAGCAATTTTCAAGGCAGTTGAGTGCGTGCAGGGGGATTTTAGACTGTTACACAGGAGGAGAGTTTCAACCTTAACTGTCGTGGAGCTACTGCCCCACTAAAATCTAGGTTCAAATGCTGCCCCCTTTGCCATGTGTCACGGGGTCCAGACACCCCAAGGGCAGAACAGGGGGTCCGAACCCCCAAGAACAAGCAATGGAATCGAAGGATTGTGTACAATGCTATTGTGTATAATAATGCTGAGTGAAGTCTTTTCTGGAAGCCTGTGATGTTCTCAACTTACTGATCACTGTGCGAGATGGATCCAGACTGTGGTGAGGGATTTATGTATCGTGTATGCAGAGTCTGGAGCTGGTTCCTAAAGCTTCACCTCCCGCTCCCAGCAGGGCGGTGGCCAGCCAGGCAGGGAGGAGCTGCCTCCCCAGCCAGCCAGACTGACTCCCAGCACCTCGCACTGTACAACCCAGGAGAGACAAATGATGGGTCTCTAGTGTGCAAACGGTGTGGAGTGTGTCCCAAAGTGACCTGAGAACTGGGGGGCTGGCTTCAGGCCTTTGGGGTGAGGAACCAGAGGGGAAAAGTCCCCAGGTCTGGTAGTGAAGAACTCGGGGTAGGTGGATTTGGGGACGCTTGGGACTGGAAGGGCTGGTGGGGTCACCCTGCAGGGATAACGAGGCTGCTGGAAGCCAGGGTGAGACCTTTATGCCTGTGGGCTGGATGCTGGTGCCAGGGCTCCGAGCCAGAGCCACACAGCATTAAGGGACCCACAGTCACAGGGCAGGTGGTGACAGACCCCCTGACTGCTCTGGGGGATCCCCAGAATGTCACACCGCGATATCAGAATGCTTCACATCCCGGCTCGCGCTGTGTCTTGTCACTATTCCCTGTATAACATCAAAACAAATTAACCCTCTCTTTGCCACCCTGTCAGCTGCAGCCCGTGGCCAGACTCATCCCCGCACTGGCACGGCGGCTGGTGCAGGGGGGTGGCTCGTACGCTCAGGGGTGCCTTAACTTGTGCCCGGCTTCAGTGGTTCCTCTGGGCCATTGCAGAGATGTAAGAATGCCCCTGCCATGTCTCCTCCAACCCCTGGCGCACCCCAGAACACCCCTGATACCCCTCTGTGCTGGGGTCTTGGAGAGGGGGCCTGGGGCTCTCTGAGGTGGGGGTATTATCCAAGGGGCTGTGTCAATATCTTCTACTGTATCAAAATCTCCAGCTTCCCTGCTTTCACCTCATTCCCCTCCTGTCTACCACAAATGCTGCTGCAAAAGTCACTCCCTCTCCTTCCTCTTCAAGTGCATTCTCTCCTCCTCACTTCCCCTCACTGACTTCTGGTCTGTTACCACGTCCAATCCAACCTCTGTGGGCCTGAGCCCCATTGCCCTGCACCTTGTCACCTACGCCAGCGCAAAGTGGATGTAAAGCATTGCCCAGCAGGAACGAAAGTGCTTCACACCCCAAAGTACACTGGTGTAATTCACTTCACAAACAGGCGACAGGAAATCAGAGCCTCTGAGAGAGTCCAGCCTGTTACATGTGTCATCTCCCTGTATCCTGCTTCCTTGATTTCATCTCTCACTCTCTCTCTGTGGCTCTGGCTCTCTGCGTCCTCTCACTGCCCAGTCCTACGTTTCAGCCTCTCCCCAGACAGCTCCTCTGGATCTCACCCCCAGACCATGGACAAATCCTGCTGCTCCTGCCTCCACAATGTCTGTAAGATCCAACCTTTCCTCTCCAGCCTGACCGCTAAACCTCTTGTCCTCCTGGATCATCTCCAACGTGAATTACTGCAACCTCCCCCTCTCTGGCCTCCCGGATACCCACATCACAGCTCCCCAATGCAAGACGCTGCTGCGAAAATAATCTTCCCAGCCTGTCGTTCTGACCAGACGACTCCCTCTTTCGATCTCCCCACTGGCTCTTCCCTACTTCACTGCACATGGTTCAAACTTCTTGTCCTCACCTCCACAGCCCTGCATAATGCCAGCCCTGTCCGCATCCCTGACTTCGTCCCTTATCACATCACCCGCCATCCCCTCTGCAGCACCGGGAATGCCAGGCTCAGTGCCCATTCATCTGCTTCTGCCGAACCAGCTTTGTGCCTGCTCCCGTGATACCCTCCACTCTGGGAATGCCCTGTCCAGTGAGCTCACCGAGTCCTCACCCGGTCCCCACGTTTCCCTCCAGGATTCCCACCAGGAGCCAGTGAACAACATCGATTATTATTTAATTTTAAAAAAAAATAAAACTAAGCTGCTTGTGGCAGGGACTCTGTGTGTGTGTGTGTGTGTGTGTGTGTACGTACACCACCTAAAACAGTGAGGCCTCGATTCTGATAAAAGATAAATAATAAAAAGTTCAGAGTAAGCCCCCAGGATGTGCAGGTGTCTGTGTGGCTGTAACCTTCCCCCTCCCTCCCCACCGTTGGGTACCCGTATTCCTCACATCATTCTCAGCTCAGACTGGATCTATCTGAGGTGGGACCATGTTGTTCTATTTCTAGCCCAAGATTTTCAAAAGTGGCTAGTGACTGTGGGTGCCTCAGTTTTCAGGTGCCCAACTGGAGACCCTTCAAGGGGCCTGATTTCCAGGGGTGGGTGCTCAGCACATTCTGAGAGTCAGGCACCTTTGAGCTGTGTCAAGCCGGGCCCCCGACCCCACGAGTCACTTTTGACAATCTCGGCCATAGTGTGAAGTGCCCAGAACGTTGGGGCTGTAAAAACACCCACTGCTGTTAACAAACCACGGATGAGAATTTTCAATGTATTCACAACTGTTACAAGCCCCTCTTTCAAACTCACACACAACACGGTACCTTGGTGCTGTTAATTCAGCTCGGAGACCCAACGTGTATTCTTCCTTCACGGGCTGCTGGTCCCTGCAGGCTGTACGCCGTCCACCAGAGCTGTGTGGCTTTCACAGAAAAGTGGAACTTTTACACGGTTTCCTCTATTTATAATCCAGTTTCAGATTCTATCTTATACAGTTAAACTGTTTTCCATTGCACTTTCTATACGGGGTCAAGCCCAGGGAATTGCTTGGTCAGTGAACTCCATTTACAGGAAATCAGCTTGGAGCTTTGCATGGTGACAGGTTTCAGAGTGGCAGCCGTGTTAGTCTCTATCAGCAAAAACAACAAGGAGTCCTTGTGGCACCTTCGAGACTAACAAATTTATTTGGGCATAAGCTTTTTAGCTCACGAAAGCTTATGCCCAAAAAAATTTGTTAGTCTCTAAGGTGCCACAAGGACTCCTCATTGTTTTAGCTTGGAGCTGGTTTACCAGGGTTGTTTTCTCAGATCAGTCCTCAGCAAACGAGAACCCAGGAGACAACCTGGCAAGCGCAGCTCTGTTCATGGTTACTCGGGGCGGCGAGTTGTATGGGCCCGTGGTACCCGGGCTCCAGCAAATTCAGGGCCCGGGAGTCCGGCTCCACCAATGTTCGGGACCAGGCCTCTTCCCTGGCTCGGCCTGCAGCCCCTGCACCCCCTCCCCAGAGCATCCCCCAGCCCTGTCTACTGCCCCAGTGCCTCCCCCACCCCCACCTGCCGTCCCTGTACACCCCTGCGCCCCACCTGCACCCCAACCCCCTGTCCCAGCCCAGAGCCCGCACCCAGCACCCAAACTCCCTCCCAGAGCCTGCACCCCAAACCCCCTCCTGCACCCAAACTCCCTCCCAGAGCCTGCACCCCGCACCCGCTCCTGCACCCCAACCCCCTGCCCCAGCCCAGAGCCCGCACCCAGCACCCAAACTCCCTCCCAGAGCCTGCACCCCAAACCCCCTCCTGCACCCAAACTCCCTCCCAGAGCCTGCACCCCGCACCCGCTCCTGCACCCCAACCCCCTGCCCCAGCCCAGAGCCTGCACCCAGCACCCAAACTCCCTCCCAGAGCTTTAAGCTGGTTTGGGGGGCGGGACTTGGACCCATTCTGGGCACCACCAAAAATTATACAAACCGGCTGCTCCTATGGGCCCTCTGAGTACCCAGCTTCACCTGTCCCTCAAGGTGACCCTCTGAGCATTGCCTTGTCAGAGCCTCTTACGTCTGCTGTACGTGGTGGAGAGGTGTGCTCGGTACACAGTGACGTGAGAGTGTCTGAGGCTATAGAGACCCACAGCGATCTTGCATTTGAAGCTTATTCTCTTCTTCATGGGCCACATTCCCTCCTTTGTTCTCTTTTCGTGTGTATGAGACAAGTACAGGGGCTGGGCCTGTTGAATGGACACCCATCTGTCAGCTTCTCGCAGTCACCTCCAAGTCAGCTACCGAATGCGTGATACAACCTCCCGGAGCTCATCTGCAAAGCCCCGAGCTTGTCAACATTTAAGGACTTTTAAAAACTCCATTCCTGCTGTGCTACTTACAGTGAATTGAGGGGATTGTATGTAAGTTGCCCACTGCTGTTCCCCTTCTCCCGGCCTCGCTCTACTTGTCTGTCCTTAGACTGGGAGCACCTTGGAACAAGGACCATCCGCGTCACAGCACATCCTAGCTCTGATCCAGCGCTTCTATCAGGAGATCTCGAAGCGCCCTACCAAGGAGAGGAGTATCCCTGAGGCCTGGAGGGGTGAGGTGGCTTGCCCAGGGTCATCCACCAGCAAACCGGGGAACGGAATCCAGGCCTCCTGAGTCCCCGTCTAGTGCTTTATCCACTAGGCCACGTTGCCTCCCACTAATTCTTGAGTGATTGGAGGCACCCAGCCCGCAATGGGTGCCACTGTAAATGACTTGTAATGAAACTTATCCCTATATAATTAACTTCAACCTCCTCACTGAAAGAATCCTACCAAACCCTGTAACTAAACTTTAGAAAGGGGAATTGGGGGTGGGGGGTGAGGAGAAATGAGGAAGTTGGGTAAAAAAGCTTCATTGCTTAATAAACAGCCTTTATGCTGAGCCTGAGGATTTGAACGTCGATATCAAACAGCAGGGAAATTAAAACCCTTAGACTCTCCGCAGCGGCGCTGTGTGACACCTCAGTACTTCAGGCCTCTCCAGGAGCCGCCAACCCCAAGGGTGCGAAGCCGGATTCTTCCCCCTGCCTGAGTGGGACCCACCATAGGTCCCTGGATCCTTCCTGCCCTTGGGCGGATGGTAAATCTCCGGCCTTAGCGTGCGGGTCTCCTGGGACTGTTCCCCGCACACTCCAGGCACCCGCCTTTCCCCTTCCCTGGCCTCCAGGCCTCACCCGCTTCACTTAACCCCCCGTCCTGACCCGATTGCTCGGGGCCAAAGGCACCTGCCCTCACCCAGCTCCTCGGGCTGAGGCAGGGGTGGCCCTAGGGGTGGGCGGGCTGGGCGAGCACCCGGGGCGCACCTTGCTAAGGGGGGGCTTCCGGAGCAGGATTGTCCTGTCCCTCCCCCCCCACTGCTCGGTGCAACCGCCCCTGCTCCTGTCCCTTCTCCCCCCCCCCCCAGAGCCCCCCCCGGCCAAGCTGCTCCCAGGAGCCTCCTGATGTCAGGGTGCCCCATCCCCCGCCCGGGTTCCCTGCCTCCGCTGAAGGGCTTGTGCGGCTGCCTCTGGGGCAGGAGTGGGAGCTGCTGGCGGCTAGTGAGACTAGTGAGTGCTCTGCTTAAAGAGACAGCGCACGGTCTCTAATGCACACTCCCCCCAACACACACACACACACTCACTCCTATGGCAACATGCAGCCCCGTATGACAACACCAAGTCTGCCTTGAACCGCAGGCCTAGTGCCAGGCACCACAAGCCCAGGGTGACCGATCTCATAGGGACAGTCCCGATATTCGGGGCTTTTTCTCATATAGGCTCCTATTACCCCCCACCCCGTCCCGATTTTTCATATTTGCTGTCTGGTCACCTTACACAAGCCACAGCAGCAGCAGTAAGGGAGGCAACACACCAGACACCAGGCCACCCTTACTTCTGCGCTGCCGCGGGCGGTGCCATTGCCTTCGGAGCGGGGCACCCGGCCAGCACCCGCCGGGATCAGGCCGCCCAGCCAGTGCTTCATTTGTGCCAGGGCTGAGCTCTGGCGCATCTTTCAATACAAATTTAACAATGGGAGGAGGCAGTGGGGCCCGGAGGTGATGGGGGTGAGAAGCCTGGGGGGCCAGCGGTGTTGTGGGGGGTGCCAAAATACAAGTTCTCCCAGGGTGCCATTTTCCCTAAGGCCAGCCCTGGGCTCAGGATGTAACCTGGTTAATTTACATAATTTAATTTTCCTAGGGCTCAGGGCATCATCTTTTGAGGGTCTGCAGGGCCTTTTCCCAGTGAAAGAGCCTTACACAGTAATATCTTGATCCTCTATTAACAATCACCAAAACTAGGCAGCACACGCTAAGCAGGGTGTTGAGGTCTGGCAGCTCTGATTTCGGGGCTGGGTCCTGGAGTTGGTTCCCAAAGAACTTCCCTTTGGACCCCTGTTTATATAGTTAAAACTTAGCTCTACAGTAACCAGTCATTTTAAACTAATGCATTACAAAACTATTTTTCACCCAACCTAGCCCACTATGAAACAATTTTTTAGCCAATCAGACCCCACCACCTGAGTTGATTTAAATTTTGACACAAACAAATGAAAGACCAGACAGTGATAACGATAGGGAAGCAAACGGAAGCACAGACAAAAGCAATCAATGGTATCTTTTCAACCGAAAGTGCTGGTAAGCGGTGTTGCCAGACAGAGGGTTACCTTGCGAAGGGTTACCAGAGGGTTACCTCTTTGCACATCTTAAGATTTGTCTGTGTGGTCGCTGTTGGTGCGATTAGGGCAGAAATGTGTCTTAACAACCCGATATCATATTGTTTTGGTGCAGTTTAGATGGGACGTGACTCCCTGCTTCTTAGCTCACGGCTGCTGCTTCTTCCTGCAGAAAGATGTTGGCCTACAGAACTGCACTGGATACTCCAGGTGCTGTTTCTCCACTGAGTGGTCAGGTGAATAGGAGCCGGAGGCAAAGCCTGTTGAAGTCAGCAAGAAGATTTCAGTGGACTCAGCTGGGCTTTGAATCAGGCCCTGAACGAATATCCAGCTCTATGACCTCTAGGGCATTACAAATTCTTATGCTTTAAAGGAGTCAAAGACCAATTTCTTGCAAAAAGAAATTAACACAGTTTTTCAGCAAAAGACTGGAATGAAGACGTAAAGTCAAGGAAATAGGGGTAATAACCATGTAGGTCATTAACCTCGCCACAGTAATTGAACACTCCCTTCCACGCATAATCCTATCCCGTCTATTGAAGTATAATTGGAATCCTACAAACAGATGACAGAATCAAACAGGTGCCCGCCCACAGTCTACCCGCAACTCTTGGCTGGTCAGTGTGTGCACGGTCTCTCACCGGGGGGCTCTGTAGGACTTCTCCCTCTCAGTCAGAGTGAGGAATTAAACATGCATCTCTCACATCCCAGGGAGTGCTCGAACCACTGGGCTCAAAGGTAAAAAATGGGCACGGCACCACCTCCACCTCCTGTTTTGTGTGGGCAAGGCTGGAAGAGACATCGCTGTTCGTCACCAGGCTCGCTGTCCCCGGTGAATCCCCTTAATAACCAGGGACAGGAGGGAAGTGAGCAGCCTCCCAGCAATGGGCTCTACCCAGCCGCGGAGTGAGACTTCTGACTTCCTAGGGCTGAGCAAGAGGTGGCTCCAGCAGCAGCATCCAGCCTCTTCCAGCAAACAGACCAAACACGCAGGGTCCACGGGACAAGAAAGAGACAATTATGGATCAGCAGCGGAGCGATGCTACTCTGCCCAATGCTTGGAAATGATCTTGCCAGGAGGTCTCGGCTGCACACGGAGCAGCAGGGGGGATGGGACAGAACCTCGTAGGACGCTGGCAATCCTTGGTGATGGCACACAATGACCCATCACCCCCAGGGGACTCCTAGCCTCTCGGTGTGACTGGAACCGCTGGAGGGCAGCCCCAGACACAACAGTGCTGCAGTACCACCCAGAGATCTGCTGACCAGTACAGACACTGCCAACAAACCAGCATGGGACCAGCCTGGAAACCCCTTTCTGTGAGGTGTCCTACCAGGGTGAATTCTAAGGATGGGGGAAGAGGGGAGGAAACCCATCCCCAACACAGCACCAGTTCCCCTGGAAGCCCAGGGAGGTCTGCATGGAGCCTCTGACACTGTTTCCACCTCCCTTTGACTGGGATGACAGGCTGCAGATTTATGAACAAGATGTTCTTGGCCCGTCCCTAGCCTGCTCGAAGGCTGCTCAGCTATTCAGTGCATTCCCAGTCACTGCACAGGCCCCGCATCCCTGAAATGTCTCCCCTGCTTTCTGCCTTCCTCAGAGTCTGTCAACCGAAAGAGAAGTCTCTCCCCCCTTCTCCCCCGATGGTCAGCGCGCAGTCCATAGGCCAGTGGCGGTTAATGAGACTGCAGCAGCCTCTGTGCTCGAGGAGCTAGTCCATGAGCTGTCGTAGGACAGGTTCATGTTTTCAGTCCTGATATTGATTAATTGATTGATATTTAACACTGACATTCGTTGGAGAGGGTGCAGCAAAAAGCCACAAAAAGGACCCGAGGGCTGGAGAAAATGGCTTTCAGGGAGAGATGTAAAGAATGCGATCTGTTTAGTTTATCAGAAAGGAGATTGAGAGGTGACTTGATTATAGTGTGTAAATTCCTTCCTAGAGAGCAAATACCGGTAGTAAAGAGCTCTTTAATCTAATGGAGAAAGTCCCAGCAAGAACCAATGGCTGGAAGCTGAAGCCAGACAAATTCAAATGAGAAATTTAACAGTGAGGGTGATTAGCCATTGGAACAAACTCCTAGGGAGTGAATTCTCCATCTCCTGATGTCTTCACATCCAGACTGGAGCCTTTCTGGAAAACGCTTCAGCCAAAGCAAGTTATTGGGCTCAGCACAGGGGTAACTGGCCTGTGCCATGCAGAAGGTCAGACTAGATGATCTAATGGTCCCTTCTAGCATTAAAATCCCCAAATCCAGGGTTCGATGCCTGCAGATACCTCTAACAGAGGTGTCGGTTATAACATGCAGCAGGGACCCCTAGACATAGTGTGAGCCCTTCCACGTGGAGAGGGAAGCCAGCTGCCTTCATTTCACCATCTCCAGGCAACCACTGGAGAGCCCTCTGTGGGGACCAGGCTCTTACCGAGGCAAGAGGCTGGCCTAGCGCGTGTGCAGAGCCTTCAGGATCCACATTGGCCACCGGGCTCACCGTGGGAAATCCACCCCAAATTAACGCAGGTTGAGCCTGTGCTAGGTTTCGCCTGGGGACCCCTCTGCAGTGAGAAACACCCCTTGCAAGGGGCGTTGCCAGCCAGGGGAAGCCTTGTCAGTGCAACTCCAGTGGATTCGGCGTGTATCTTAGAGAGAGATCTCCCCCTTCCCTTCTTTTCCTTCTCCCTCCACCCGCCTTGCTCCTGGGCTGATGCTGTCTCCTGCTCCGTCACATGCTGTCTTTACAGGGACTGACGCTCACAGACCTCCTGTCTGAGCGGGGCCCAAACCAGGAGCTCTGGAGTCCCCTCCCTTATGAGTGCTGTGCTGCGAGAAGGCAGCTGGGAGGGGCAGCGCCATCATGTGGCTGAAATTGGAACATTCACAAGCCGCCTTTTAAAATATTTTTAATTTTTAAAGCCACAGTAGCATAAAACAGGGCCGGAGGTTGCGAGCATTACTCTGTGTATTGATGTCATGGTTCTATGCTGCTGCCCGTCACCGCTGTATCTGAGCACCTTCCACCCACGATCAATAGCAAAGTCCCTGGTGGGTTTCATGGCGTCTCCGACATTTCTCCCTTTTCGGGGTAAAACCTCTGGGGGGGGGTGTTAGGTTTTATTAATTTCCTTTTCCCTGTGTGGGGGCTGGGGGAGAATGCGGGGCAAGGGCTGTGAGTGCTGGTCTTACGGTGCAAGGGGCTTTCTGAAGGAGAAGATTTTACAGCGTTAGCTGCAGCTGGTCAGACTCGGGATTCTCCGGGGCTCCTCTCCGAGCGTGTGCCACAGCCGGGTCCCTGCCGCTGAGACGCTTTCTCCCCAGCGCTCACAGGCCTTGCCATCTGCCTTGTCCCCGGGGAGCGCAGCTCACTGGGCGCCGGTGGAGGGACTTGCGCGTGAGCCTTCTACGCTCCTGGGGGCCGAGAGCAGAGCTGGTGGGCACCACATTCTGCCCAGCCGGAGCAGGAGCCCCGCAAGCCAGCCTGCAGGGCGCGGCGGCAGGGTCACTGTAGCCGCTCCACACCAGAGAGGAAGGGAGGGAAAAAAGTTTCCTAGTGAGCTAGAGAGGAAAGACGGCATTGTGAGAGACTGATGATAACCTGCTACCCAAACGTCCTGCATCCATGCCCCCCCATCCCCTCCGCCATCCACACAGGAAAGAGTAGATATCTATATTGGGTCATATTCACCAGTATGTTCCAGGCACGCTGTGAACCTCGGTTACCGGGCAGGTTGAGCTCATGTTTTGGCTGTTTGTGGCATCGCTAGAAGGGTGCAGAGCAGCCAGAGCACACTGCTAACACTGGCCCAGACTGCGTACAACAACCACGTGTGAAACAATGAAAGAATAAGATTCTCGGACAATAACCGGAGAGTGACAGGGTGCTTGTTGCAGAGGGCCAGCGTCTCAACTGCAGAGCCTAACATACACTGCTAATGATACAACAGATCCTCGACGCTTTGTCCTGTGGGTGGAGAGCTGCTGACTTTGTATTTCTCCACTAAGGGGTGTGTAGCCAAGTGCCATCCAAGGGTGCTCCCCACCTGGCCAGGGGTGGCCCTCCAGGCACCCTGCCTCAATTTCCCTCTGTGTCCCAAAATAATTCACGTACACCCAGAGTCTTTAAAACAATACCCCCCCCCCCGCCTTAGTGGGAGGGGGTAATTTATTCAGAACACTGAGCTCCCCTTTTCATTTCAGAGATTGCGCAGCCCCTGCTCCCACCCCAATGTAGGGCATGTGTGTTCCCAGTCCAGGCCCCCCCAGCTTCTAGACTCTCCCCTCCGGCTCAGGTGTTTCACAGCTCTCCTTGCTGGGGCTGTGTGTTCTGCATTCAGTCCTGGCCTCCCCAGCCTTTGCTCACCCCTCACGTCGAGGATCTCAGCCCTCCCTGGGACTGTGGCTTTAAGTTCTTGCCTCCCCGGCCCATAACTCGGTCCTCAAGTATAGGGGTTGCCCAGTCCTCCTTGCCGAGGCTCTGTGCTGGGTGACTTCTCTCCCCCAGCAGCTGGCTCCGCAGCTCTCTCTGACTGCGCTTGGAGCTAAGCAGGCCATTGCTCCGGTTACAAACTGGCCAGTTCTGCTTTTCTGAGGTTTGTCCCCCGTGCGGTACAGAGACAAAGCCAGAGGTGGTTTTGTCTGGGACCAGACAGGGGATGCCATTGTGAAGATCACACCGCTCCACCCTGCTGCCATGACCTTACCTGCGCAGTGCGGGCGAGGTCACGCCGGCGGGGCTGGGGCAGCGAGCTCTTCAAAATGGTGCCCCCATGCGGTGTGATGGGAGTGCGAGGTCATGCCAGCGGGGGCGGGGTCACCCAGGCGGGGGTGGGTGCACACCGTTCCCAGAACTACTGGAATGTCGGGTATTCCCAGAATGTGAGAGGCCCCCCCACTTGGAGCTTCCTTTTGAGTCACTCGCCCCAATCACCTGACCACTCCTTGACCCTTCCCAGCTGTGTCCAATTACCCCAAACACCTGTCTGGGGCAGCTGGGAGAGGGGGAGCTTTGCCCCACCCACTCTACAGGGCTCCTGCTCCCAGGCCTTTGCAGGAACTGTGGTCTGGGTTTTTCTGTACCTTGATCTCCCAGACACAGACTTTACCCCAGGACCAGCGGCCTCTCTCCCAGTGGCTGCTTCCAGGCCTCCTTCCGCTTTTCCCTGGACACATGGAATGAGTAACTACGTCCCCTAGCCTTAAAGGGCCAGACCCCCATTACAGGCTGCATTGCTGGAGAGTCTTTGTGGGGCAGGAGAAACCTGATCCAGTGGTCAGTGCAAATTCCCTTCTCTGGCTTCAGCTGTTTGCTCAATATTGGCTGTTTGTCAAAATCTGAACATACCTCTCGTAACCCCACCCCCCACCGTTAGCTACGGTGTGTTCGACAGCCGCTAGTAACCGGTGCAGAGCAAAGGCTTGAGTTGAGACCAAGTATTAGGATCTAGATATTCAGGCCTGTCTGTAAAGGCCTGTACTCTAAGCATTTAGGTGTCTTCTTATCACTTGGCTAGTTATACAGGTATAAAAGAGAGAATCAAAATCACTGTCTGCCGGTGTAAGGGCCTTCTCTTACTGTGACAGTCTGAGGTCCTGGGCTTAGGCTAAGGCCTTTGGCTAAGCAGCAGAGGCAGCCATAAGCTGGGAAGCGACCGGTCACATCCTCACATCCCAAACTAGTCACGTTGAAAGAAGGTGCTATTGGGCTGTTAGGATACAATCCTGTCCTGATAGTGCCTGTCACCTCCAAAGAAAGGGAAGTGCCTAGAAGATGTAAAAGGAAAATTAGTCTGATAGCATCCTGTCTGGCAAGAACTCACTTATCAATAGCTGGGATGTGAAATCCTCACTTCTGTATTGTTTTGTCATTATAGTTCCCACTTTGCTATTGTTTGTCTGTATAATCTCTGTCTGGTTCTGTGATTGTTCCTGTCTGCTGTATAATTAATTTTGCTGGGTGTAAACTAATTAAGGTGGTGGGATCTAATTGGTTAAATAATCATGTTACAATTGGTTAGTTAAATTTCAGGGAAATGATTGGTTAAGCTATAGCAAAGCGGAACTCAAGTTTTACTATATAGTCCGCAGTCAATCAGGAAGTGAGGGGGGGAAATGGGAACAGGGAATGGGGGTGGGGAAATTGGAATCATGTTTGGCTAAAGGGGGAAATGGGAACAGGGACACAGGTAAGGCTCTGTGGGGTCAGAGCTGGGAAGGGGGACACTAAGGAAGGAAACTGGACTCATGCTTGCTGGAAGTTCACCCCGATAAATATTGGATTGTTTGCACCTTTGGACTTCAGGGATTGCTGTTCTCCATTCATGCGAGAAGGACCAGGGAAGTGAGAGGGTGAAGGAATAAGCCTCCTAAAACCAAGGATTCTGGAACCTTTGTAGAAGGGGTGGGGGTGGGGGGCCCACCAGTGCCAACCGGGGAGGCTGGGGGTCATGCCCCCCACTTTTTAGAAAGGGTGTAATTTGGGGGGTATGGGAGAATGTTGCCCCCCCCAAACTGCAAGCCTTGGGCAGGAGCAGAGCATCGCCTCCGCTGTGGAGTGTAGGCCCTGCTGGTGCCACTTCGCACCTGCCCAAGGCTTGCAGTTTGGGGGGCAACATGGCCCCCCGGGTTCTGGCACGATTGGTTGAGACCCTTTTGGTTTCTATCTCTCTAGCTTTGTGAGGTGTCAGACAAACTTGCTGCCATGCTGTGGGATACGTCACAAACCTGAAACCCCAGGGGCATGTCTCTGCACTGAGCATTGTATGTGCAAAGGAGGAGATGGGGTGCTGCTTACGGACAACAGCCTGGCCTCATCTCATCTATCGATCTTACTTGCTTGAAAACTCCTGGCCTCAGTCCCAGGACTCTATGTCCTGCGAAAGGCAAGCTGTTTGCAGGTCTCTGATGTGGAAAGAGCGGAGAAAACATGTGCATTGTTTGGGGTGGGTTTCTGGCTCAGGTCTGGAGCCAGGCCTTTCGGTTTCTTGATCAGGGGTCAGGGAAAACGATCTTTGCTCCTTTCTGCAGAGGGCGATGCTGTACGAGTGTCTGGCAGAAGCTCTGCCTGGGTCTGCCTGGGTGATGCTGTTCCCCTGTTCACACCACAGAACATGTCGTGTAGTCAGCAGAGCTGGAGTGAGCGGATGCAATTTTTATTTGGCGGTGTCCCTCCGTAGAGCAGATTGCCCCCTGCAGAGGGAGCTGCTGTCCCCTTGCCATGGGGCTGGCGGAGGAGGTGTCCCGAAGCTCCTTGTGTCAAAGCACCGGAGGGGTGATAGACAGAGGAGTGCTGCACTGTGGGTTCACCTCTCTTTTATATCACTGATCTGAGCTGAGGTGCTGAGGGGAGAAGGAGCTGGGAGCCCGTTCAGATCCAGAGTGGGGAGCTGTGAGGACCAAGAAAGGTTTCTGGCCCCAGCAACAGATGAAGAAAATGGGCAAGGGGAGTGGGCCAGATAACGGGGTTTCCCCAGCCTATGGGAATGCTGGGTTCAGGAGTGGTATCTCTTGAGCAGTGGGCAGATTGTGGCTGCCTGCAGCAGCAGAAGCCATGCACCGTCCAAGATGATACAGTAATGTTGCAACCAGCTTTAGCTTGGAAAATGTGTTAGGCCTAAAAATTCCCAGATGTGGGCAAATTCAATGGGCTATTCAGTTGTATCAGAGGTTGCATGACAAGATCCTTTGCTTTGGAAAAATCTCCAGTGCGGGAGAAGACAGCATGGAGTCCACTCCTGGCAGCACAGCATCCACACCCAGCAGGGAGAAGGACCTGTATCTGGAGCTACGTTTCAGAACAATATATTGCCAAGGTAGAGTGGACTATAAAGAGAAGTGGAGCAAACCCCTAAGTGATCCCTCACCAGAGGAGACAAGGAAAACCAGCAACTTGGATTCTGTGAGCATCCTGATGAAAAGCTAGTCAGCCATTGCTGGGAAAGGAATACTGGAGAAGAAAGTGCCTCGAACAATGTCTGTAGCTTGTTAAGTTAGGTCTTAGCCATTAGAAAGCGTATTGTTACTTCTGTTTGTTCATCACCCTTCCTATCTTTACACCTTACACTTGATATCACTTAAATCTATGACTTTTGTTTATTAAACTTGTTTTACCTTTATTATAAACCAGGTCAGTGCTGTGATTAAAGTGAGTGTTTGTCAAACCCCAGGGAAATTAATGAGCTGCGTGTATTGACTCTTTAAAAGAGCAATGAACTTAATAACTTGTGTGTGTTCCGGGAGAGGACTGGACGCTACAGAGAGACAGTTCAGAGGCCCGTCTAGTAAAGGGTGCCTACCATAGGAATCATGGACTGAGTGGATTGTTCCAACAGCTCTTCTAACGCTAGCTGCTGAAGATCCTCCACAATGACGTGAGATCAGCAGGAGAGAGAGATGTAACGTCATTGTAGTTTGAACAGCGCTACAATAAATCCCACAAGGATTCACACTCGGAACCCCAAAACTATGAGATCCATATTGAATCTGCAATAATCAGAACTTCTATCAGTTAACTGGGTGGGCACCCTGAAAACTATCGTGATGGAGTCAACGAAAGAAGAAAACACTTATCATTTAACGAATATTCAATGTAGTACAAAATACAACATATGTGGTGGTCTCTCATGTCCTTCCAGGACATCAGGTTCAGCAAAACTCAGACCTCTGAAAACCAGGAAATACAGATAAATCCCACGCAACCATAACTCTGCCCCCTGGTGCTGGCAATAGCCATGGGAATGATCTGCCTGCACTCCTGGTGAAGGAATTTGTTTGTTTTCTGAAATGTCAAATTTTGATTAGCTCTGGCATAAAGCAACACATTTCATTGTAAGATATACCTAACACACAATCTGACAATGGTCTGAAAGCATAAAGTAGGATTTTATTTCATAATTTCTGCTGCTAAAAGACTTTGCATTCCTTACTGCAAGAGAATGACATGTTTACAGTAGGATAGAAACACCTCTGAGCAACCCAGAGAGAAGATGTGAGCAATCATTTTAGCACAATGGTAGGGGCTGGTCCTGGGGCAGGGTTCTGCCTTTGCCCCCTCAGACTGTGCAAAGGGCCCATGCTGCGAGTGGAGCAATTGTACGTGAATCAGCTAGAAGCCCCCTGATCAGCATGTGGAGACAGTGCAGTGAGCTGCCAGCCTTGTGCCCTGACAGGAAGAGGGGGTGGAGATGCCGGGCGAGAGCCCTGGTTTTACTTCGCCCCTTTCAGACAGTGAGCACCACGGGGGATTCTGGCCAAGACCGGCACAGGGCTCAAAGGGCGGAGCTCCTGGTGCCCATTCTGACCCTGTTCACGGGTATAATCCTACAGAACCATACAGCATGAGAACAAGCAGACTGGGCAGTCACTGCAGGACCGTGAGATGGGTCTAGCCTGCTCTGTATGGTACTGACAGGGCCCCGGGCTACCCTGAGTCTCAGGGATGGATGCTCAGCTGGAATCCTCCACCCCAGACCCAGAAGAAAGGGAAGATTTTCTCCCCATTGAAAGAGGCCTGTGGGAAAGTGAAGATTGGGGCCAGATTATCCGCATAATTAAATGCCACCAACCCCCCTTCATAGTCCAGAGAGACCCGGATCCTGCTGGGTTCTCTACTCAAGGACAGGCGGGTGACAGGGGAGGTTTGAGCCCGATAGTCTCTGGCATTGCCCCATTTCTGCACCACCCAGACCCCATTCTCGGGGGTAAAGCCAACCTCTTCCTTCCTCAGCACAGACTGTCTAGCTACCCCCACAGCCCAGTCTCCGGCTGCCCCTCCCTCCACCTTCACCTGCCAGGAATGTTTCCCCGAGGTGAAGCCCTCAGAGCCCAGCACACTCAGCAAATAATCAAATCTCTCCGGTTTGTAAGGCAACATCTGGGTCTCGGGGCCCCGGCTCATGGTTCTTCGATCATCAGACAGGACGAGCTCAGGATGTGCCGTGTCTGGATCCAGAGTCACATTCGCTGGGGAGAGACAGAATCAGAGCGTTATCGGCACACATGGGTCAATGACAGAGGGAAAGGATCGGCTGGGCCAGACCTGAGCTTCAGAATCTTCCCCCCCTGCACTCACCTACTTAGGAACAATACTGTGTAACATACATGTATGCCAGTCGGTGCTGCTCTTTATACAGCTAACTATCGACACAGAGAGAGAGATAACATGGCAAAAATACTTCACTAACCCAGCGTTAAGATGCCTGGTGATACCTTGCACCCCTCAAGAGAGTCAGTTCAGCAAAACTGAATCTTGTGAATGCCGGGAGATAGCGAGTTCAGGTAAACACCTTCGCAACCTTAACTCTGCCCTCTGGAGCTGGCAATGGCCTCTGGGAATTGTCTGCATGCACTGCAGCTCTAATCCCTGTGGTAGGTGCTGCTGTACTGAAGGGTGGAGGAATAAATTGAACCATCTTGGAAGATCTGTGATTGCGATGGGAGGTGATCTGTCGGGCTGTCCCCCTCTGCAGGGGGTGTGTGTGTGTGTGTGTGTCCCCCTCTCTCCCTGGCCCCTGTGTGGGTGATCAAAGGAAAGAGGTGCCTGTCTACCTTGGGAGAGCCAGGATGCCTCGTTTCAGTGCTGCGCTGGGCAGGCTGGTGTCCCTCGTGAGGCACAGGGCTCCTCTTGCCATGGGGGGCTGGGCCATGAGTGTGGAAGGTGAGTTTAATGCAGGGTCAGGGAAAGCAGGGTGTCAGTTGGCATCGTGTGCATTAGGGTGAGCTGACTGTAAAAGGGGTTGCAAGGTTTAGCAGCGGTGGTGTTCTTTCTGAGGCGTGGGCTGAGATCGAGCGTAGGGCAGGCGTAGGGAGCTCCTGCTCAGTACAGTGCAAAGGCAGAGCCTGAGTATGTCATGGGTGTACTGGGGCATGGCTTGAGTGGGCAGAGTTAAGGGTGTGTGGGCATGTCCCTTAGCTCTGTATTTCCTGGTTTTCACAAGTTTGAGTTTTGCTGCACTTGACTTTCTGGAAGGCGCGAGTTATCACCAGGCAGGCTCAGCTCTGGGCTAATGACGTTTCTGACATTTAATTTCCGAGTTTTTTTAACAGAAGGAGAAATGTTGCTGGTAGGAGAGAGCAGCCATTCCAGCCTTGTAATGATCATGTGCATGCCCCCCCCCCCATTTACCCACCTCCCCATAACGTCCTCTACCCTTGCTGAACCCCAAACGCTCTCCCCCATCCCCCGCCCCAATCCCGCCCCTCCAAGCAAACATTCATGTGTCCAATTTCCCCCCCCAAAATACTTTGAGGATGTTCTGTTACCCAGAGGACTCTTGGTGCCAACTGGCAGAGGGCCCAGGGGTACACGAAGTTTACAGGGATCCCCTGGGTCGGGTATTTACATTCTAGTTCACCAAAGAGTGTCACGTAAGGTCTCTACTGAAAGCCTGTGTCATGCTGGTCATTGTAATCATTGCGGGATGTGTGTGCGGATAATGTGTAAGGAGAGGGGTGTGTATGTTGGCAATCGTGTCCTTGAAGTTAAAGGCAGGTCACCCAGAGGTAGATGCCTGAAGGCAGGTTCCACCAGACAGGAGGCAGGAGACACGTATCACCCTGGCTGACTATGGTGAACTGTGTCTCACAATGACAGTGTATTTGCAAACGGAGTCAAATGCTAATGAAGAGATTGTGGGGACTTCAGGAGAAGACATTAACAGGAAGAGGTGAACAGCTGGGGTGGGGGCAGGGGGTGGAACCCCATTTACAGGTGAAGAACAACGGACTGGTCTAATATATCTGTGGATACAGACGGATGCCCAGGCATCCTTCATCTGGGGAGACAAGCTGACAAAGGGCTTGGCCTTAGGAAAGGAAGGTCTCGGCCTTCGGGATTGAAACGCGCCGTGAGAAGGTCTTTGGGTGAGCAGGACCTTATTAGACAAGAGGCATCTTGTTAGTTAAGTTGAGGCTCTAGGATGTGTGTGAAGATTTTAGTTGCTATGTAACCCTTAGTCTCCGGTATTTCTGCTGGCTTCATTTCAGTCTGTGCTCCGTGTTAAATACACGTATACATGATTTCCCTATAAACAAATCTAAGCGCCATGTGTTAAGTGGAACTGTGTTCTAAGGTCTAACTAATAGGCTGGTGTGTTCTGGTCCTTTGGGAACAGCGGGTCTGGTAATTCTGTGAGTGTCCTGAGGCTCAGGGGCTGGACACGCTGGGGGATGCTCGGAGGCCTGGGGGGTTGGAGTGTGGCTATCGCTAACCCGTGTGAGGGACAGCGGAGCCCGCACAGGCTGAATGGGGCGTGCTTGTGTTGCCTGCAGCTGGTGGTATCAGGGAGCTGACCCATGGCAGGCACAGACAAGACGACCCCATGCTAAGGGCAGGTGGCAGCGAGGTGCCTCACAATCCTGGGCACCCCCGGGAAGCGTTATACATTTCCCAAAATAATAATAATAAATATATTTTTTTAACACCAATGGGCAGATTTAGCAACATGCCTTTTGCCTTTGAGCTTTTTCCAGATTTCTGCCCGAGGTGGGCTTGACATTGGCTGGGTGGACTCAGGATCAAAGGCTTGCTTCTTATCCCCTTGAGTTCATCACAGTTTCAGGGTAACTGCTTCTGTATTCACCCTTCACAGTTCTTCCAGGCACCCTCTTAAAGGTTTTGGACTCCCAGCCATCACCTCTCATGGGCAGAGATCCATGTCTCACTCCCGCCTGGCTTGGGCTTTTAAGGTTGCACAGCTCCCTGCCTCACCCCGGGATATCCCCAGCAAGCCAGACTGTCTAAACAGGTCAGGGCCTACGCTTTGCTTTGCTTTCTCTCTGAAGACAACGAGCAGTGTATTGCCCACAGCTATATGTTCCCACACAGCTCCTTCTAAGCAACCACGTTTCTTCTTAAGGTAAAAGCATGACAGAGAATAAATATTAAAACAATAAAGCTCGAAAGCTGACCTGAGATTTCCCCGTCCCCCCAACTCCAATCTACAGCTCTAGAAGGTTTTAGTCCTTCAAACCCCACATCTGGGCATTCCCCGGGGTTTGAAGTTTAGATCCAGAACCAGAGCAATGGCTGGGCAGATCAGCCATATCTTTATCCAACTCTGGCCTTTGATCTTCCCCTTCTGTAACAGGTAATCAACAGAAAAAACCCTCCCCTCAGAGCGTAACTTCAAAAGGCTGGGTTTTTGCATTGACCAGAGGTAAGTAATTTGCATTAACCTCGCCCTAGGACTCCCCAGGAAATCCACTTAATATTTATTGTCCCAAACGTCCATACTTGTCTGGCACATTTTCAATACAGCCTTTTGAACCGCCACGTCTTACATCCATCACATCTCCTCACTAGAGAGGTTATACACAATCCTGGCCCACAGCAATACACACAGTTAATACAATAAGATCTTTCAGTGATATTGCAGGAAATTGCGGTATCTGCAGAGCCCTATCCAGCTACAGTGGAAGCTCTCCACCTCCAGAGTCTCTTGGCTCCTCTGTCCACACGTGCTCAGTATGATCCCCTTAGTTCATGCGCAGTACTATCTGTCCAATAATGTTCTGAATGTTGCTCCCTCAAATGATCTCAGATTTGGATCACTGACCCTAGCCAGTGCCCCCTGAGGCACACCAAATTTCAAGGCAATCCATGTAACCATGACAATTTTAGAGCACTTAGAAGAGTGAAGCTTTTCACAGGAAGCTGGTTGGTACCTTAACTTGACCAGACCTGGCAGCCCAGTATCATTTGTACAGTCCCCAGCAGATCCCGGTGGCTGGGTTGGGCCCTGTATGCATTACTCCAGTTCAGTTATTAAATTGCAAGAAATAGTTTGATTCTGAAGTCACGCCTACATTATACACTTGGGACATCTCAATTTTTCTTGCAAAGATAAATATAGTTTTACCTGAATGAACTACTCCAGAGTCCTGTGTTGGGGGTGGGAAGAAATATGCAAATATATTTAAATGTTACCTTTCTTTAGGGTTGAGATGCAAGTCTCTTCGCTTGGGTCACTCACAGCCCCATCCGCACACACAGCCGAAACCCGGAATCTGTAGGGTGTCTCAGGACTCAGTCCATCAATGCTACAGAACTCGGTTCTCTTTTCTGTCCTTCGTTCCAGCCATTTGTCTTTCCCCTCCTGACTTGTATCTCCTGCCTCCACTTTATATTCCACCTTATACTCCCTTATTCTGACTCCATCTCCAGTGACACTTGGACTCTCCCAGGTGAGGGCGATGGCAGATGAATCTACAATAACTGTTACGGGCTTCCCAGGCGGGCTGGTAGGAGGGAGAGTCTTCACAGGATCACTCACGTCGCTGCTCTCGCTGAGCCCTGGTTTGCTCACTGCAGCGTATCGGAACTGGTACTCGGTGTTTGCACGTAGCCCTGTTACTGTGAATGTCTCTTGCGTGTTATTTACATTCACAGCTGTCCAGTTCATCTGCCCTACAATTCTGTACTCTGCCCGATAGCCGGATATCTCAGCCCTTCCATAGGCTGCTGGGTTAAACTTGAGCTGCACACGGTCATGTTTGATTCCATCAATCAGGGGAGGAAGAGGCTTTGATGGAGGCTCAAAGTTGGTGCTGATCAGCTCTCCCTCCTCATACAGGTAAATGGAAGTGCCTGGATTGTCCTTGTCTGGAACAGAGGCCACAATGAACTGAATCTTCCTGTTAGATTTGTTGACACTGACAAAACGTGAAAGGGACTTTGCAGATTTTCGAGCTTTTTTATATATTTCTTTTTCCTCAAACCACACTTTGGATTTTGGTTTCTCAGCGACAGAACTGGCTGATGCAGGATCATGAGTTTCCTTTATACACTGGGTCTGAAGCCATTGTTTTAAATCTGATAAATATGGCTCCTCTTCATGCAGTGAGGTGAATGTAAAGGAGACGATGAAGTCAAGCTCAGGGTTGAGTACTATTTCATCTAGTTCACTCTGAGAGGACACCACTTGTACATTGCTTAGGATCCTAAGGTAGGAATTCACATAATTCATCTCTTTCTCCTTTGTACCCAGAAATTCACTGAGGCTCTGGGTATTGAACGGTAACTGGTTTTTACATGACAAAATATCCACCAGGCCCCCTTCCTCTTCTCCACCTCCACGGATTAACGGTAAGAGTCCCGCTAGCTGTTTCTGGAAAGTCTGTCTGTGCTGCTTACACAGATCTCTGAACCGCTGGATTTTCAGCTTGATTTCGGGGAAGCTTGTGGCAATCGGACTCTTCACCATGTCATTGCATCGCATGTTTAATTCTGCCAGTTCCTCCAGAGCAGTCTGAGCATCAGAAATCAGTGATAAGCTGATCTCCCGCACCAGCCGAGCAGCTCTGGAATCCAGCTTGGTCAGCGGGTATAGCCAGACTCTCACTGGCACGGCCTTCTCCCCGCTGTCACCCAGCAGCTTGGGGAGGGTGGAGTATGTTTGCATGGCATCTTGGAAATTAGTTGGATTTTTCTCAAGAGCAAAATCACCATGGAACTTGCAGTTAAATTTTTCAGCATTTACTTTTTCCTTTTCATCCATTTTGACAGCTCCTTCCCCTTCTATGGATATCTTTTTCATTGTAATCTGGAGCTTTCCCTCTATCTCACGTACATTCTCAGAAGAAGAAACTTCCCGATCAAACACGAAGAAAGCCTGAGCCCCATACAGCACAGCCCTGACCACATGGGTGGCCGTGCCTTGGTCAAATACAGCAGGATAAGAGACATTCTCTGGTCCTAAATGGTTCATAGTTAGTTGCTCAAACTTTGTTGTGGCAGAGTACTGGAGAGTAACTCTGGCCTGTTGTTTGGATGTTTTGGTGTCATTTAAGTATTTGGCAGATCCACTTACTTCAACCAACCCCCCCAGGAAACTGGCCTTCAGCGAGGCTGTGACATTGAGGGCACTGGCCTTGTCTTCAATGGTGTCAGATGCAATGATCTCAAATTCAGTCTTGGGTTGTGATTTGGTGTTTACATCCTTGCGAAGCTGTTCCAGGCCCCACAGCGTGATCCCTGGAGTAGTAGAGACAGACACATGGTAATGTAACTGATAGATGCAGAGGACACAGAGTGTATCCATGTTTTAATTGTGTCTCGTTTCTGAGATTGAAAAATAACCAGTGACGGACATCAAGTAAACTAACCTGGTAACATACAAACGTGCCAAGTCAAGGCTGAACTCCACCCCTAACAACCTTCCCTTGCCCCCGGCTTCTTAGAGGACTTTGGAAGATGTGATCTTTTCTGATTTTTTTTTAATAAATCCCCCTTCAGAATGACTGAGTTCACTCCCCCCTCAGGAGTACACTGTCCCAGGGAGCAAGTGCTATAGTTATGATTGAAATGTCACTTCCATTAGAAACATCTGGTTTCTTTGATATAAGAAGCTAGGAATTGCCACGGTTGACCTGATCCGTGATCCATCTAGCCCAGTATTCTGTCTCTGAGAGTAGCCAGCACCAGATCCTTCACAGGAAGGTGCAAGAAACCCTACTATATTGTTGGAAAATCTGCCCTCATGAAGGTCTCATTGATCTCTAATAGTTGGAGATTGGCTTAAATCTTAAGCATGAGGTTTTATATCCCTTCCTAAACTTTCTTTTCATTGTTATAATCCCCGTATTCTTGTTACCCATATAAACTTCCAGTCCCTCTCAATGTCTAATCCTGGCCTCAGGACACATGGCTGGTGAGACGAAGGCAGCTGGGAGACGAAGGGAGTTAGCCGGCTGAGTTTGCCAGTGAAGGAAGGCAGGGAGGTAGGGTTTTTCTTTAACTTGAAGGCACTGCACAAGGAAGAACCTGCAATGCTGCACTGCCAACACCACTGCTAGCTCTTATTCTGCCTGCACCTGTGGGAGCCCTGGCCAGACAGACATCCTGACTGGAGGCTTCTACCCAGATCCACATCTTCACTTCATAGGTTCATAGATTTTAAGGTCAGAAGGGACCATTATGATCGTCTAGTCCGACCTCCTGCACAACGCAGGCCACAGAATCTCACCCACCCACTCCTGTAACAACCCCTAACCTATGTCTGAGCCACTGGAGTCCTCAAATCATGGTTTAAAGACTTGAAGGTGCAGAGAATCCTCCAGCAAGTGACCCGTGCCCCGTGCTGAAGAGGAAGGTGAAAAACCCCCAGGGCCTCTGCCAATCTGCCCTGGGGAAAATTCCTTCCCGACCCCAAATATGGCGATCAGCTAGACCCTGAGCATGTGGGCAAGGCTCACCAGCCAGACACCCAGGAAAGAATTCTCTGTAGTAACTCAGATCCCACCCATCTAACGTCCCATCACAGGCCATTGGATTAAGTTTAGAAGTATGAGCAACAAGGGTGATGTCATGGTGGGAGTCTACTATAGACCACCAGACCAGGGGGATGAGGTGGATGAGGCTTTCTTCCGGCAACTCGCAGAAGTTACTAGATCGCAGGCCCTGGTTCTCATGGGAGACTTCAATCACCCTGATATCTGCTGGGAGAGCAATACAGCGGTGCACAGACAATCCAGGAAGTTTTTGGAAAGTGTAGGGGACAATTTCCTGGTGCAAGTGCTGGAGGAACCAACTAAGGGCAGAGCTCTTCTTGACCTGCTGCTCACAAACCGGGAAGAATTAGTAGGGGAAGCAAAAGTGGATGGGAACCTGGGAGGCAGTGACCATGAAATGGTCAAGTTCAGGATCCTAACACAAGGAAGAAAGGAGAGCAGCAGAATACGGACCCTGGACTTCAGAAAAGCAGACTTGACTCCCTCAGGGAACTGATGGGCAAGATCCCCTGGGAGAATAACATGAGGGGGAAAGGAGTCCAGGAGAGCTGGCTGTATTTTAAAGAATCCTTCTTGAGGTTACAGGGACAAACCATCCCGATGTGTAGAAAGAATAGTAAATATGGCAGGCGACCAGCTTGGCTTCACAGTGAAATCCTTGCTGATCTTGAACACAAAGAAGAAGCTTACAAGAAGTGGAAGATTGGACAAATGACCAGGGATGAGTATAAAAATATTGCTCGGGCATGCAGGAGTGATATCAGGAAGGCGAAATCACACCTGGAGTTGCAGCTAGCAAGAGATGTTAAGAGTAACAGGAAGGGTTTTTTCAGGTATGTTAGCAACAAGAAGAAAGTCAAGGAAAGTGTGGGCCCCTTACTGAATGAGGGAGGAAACCTAGTGACAGAGGATGTGGAAAAAGCTAATGTACTCAATGCTTTTTCTGCCTCTGTCTTCACGAACAAGGTCAGCTCCCAGACTACTGCACTGGGCAGCACAGCATGGGGAGGAGGTGACCAGCCCTCTGTGGAGAAAGAAGTGGTTCGGGACTATTTAGAAAAGCTAGACGTGCACAAGTCCACGGTGCTGGATGCTTTGCATCCGAGAGTGCTAAAGGAGTTGGCGGATGTGATTGCAGAGCCATTGGCCATTATCTTTGAAAACTCATGGTGATCGGGGGAAGTCCCAGACGACTGGAAAAAGGCTAATTTAGTGCCCATCTTTAAAAAGGGGAAGAAGGAGGATCCTGAGAACTACCGGCCAGTCAGCCTCACGTCAGTCCCTGGAAGAATCATGGAGCGGGTCCTCAAGGAATCAATTCTGAAGCACTTAGAGGAGAGGAAAATGATCAGGAACAGTCAGCATGGATTCACCAAGGGCAAGTCATGCCTGACTAATCTAATTGCCTTCTATGATGAGATAACTGGCTCTGTGGATGAAGGGAAAGCAGTGGACGTGTTGTTCCTTGACTTTAGCAAAGCTTTTGACACGGTCTCCCACAGTATTCTTGCCAGCAAGTTAAAGAAGTATGAGCTGGATGAAAGGACTATAAGGTGGATAGAAAGCTGGCTAGATTGTCGGGCTCAACGGGTAGTGACCAATGGCTCCATGTCTAGTTGGCAGCTGGTATCAAGTGGAGTGCCCCAGGGGTTGGTCCTGGGGCCGGTTTTGTTCAATATCTTCATAAATGATCTGGAGGATGTGTAGATTGCACCCTCAGCAAGTTTGCAGATGACACTAAAGTGGGAGGAGAGGTAGATACGCTGGAGGGTAGGGATAGGATACAGAGGGACCTAGACAAATTGGAGGATTGGGCCAAAAGAAATTTGATGAGGTTCAACAAGGACAAGTGCAGAGTCCTGCACTTAGGACGGAAGAATCCAATGCACCGCTACAGACTAGGGACCGAATCGCTCGGCAGCAGTTCTGCAGAAAAGGACCTAGGCGTTACAGTGGACGAGAAGTTGGATATGAGTCAACAGTGTGCCCTTGTTGCCAAGAAGGCCAATGGCATTTTGGGATGTATAAGTAGGGGCATTGCCAGCAGATCGAGGGATGTGATCGTTCCCCTCTATTCGACACTGTTGAGGCCTCATCTGGAGTACTGTGTCCAGTTTTGGACCCCACACTACAAGAAGGATGTGGAAAAATTGGAAAGAGTCCAGGGGAGGGCAACAAAAATGATTAGGGGACTGGAACACATGACTTATGAGGAGAGGCTGAGGGAACTGGGATTGTTTAGTCTGCAGAAGAGAAGAATGAGGGGGGATTTGATAGCTGCTTTCAACTACCTGAAAGGGGGTTCCAAAGAGGATGGCTCTAGACTGTTCTCAGTGGTAGCAGATGACAGAACAAGGAGTAATGGTCTCAAGTTGCAGTGGGGGAGATTTAGGTTGGATATTAGGAAAAACTTTTTCACTCTGAGGGTGGTGAAACACTGGAATATGTTACCTAGGGAGGTGGTGGAATCTCCTTCCTTAGAAGTTTTTAAGGTCAGGCTTGACAAAGCCCTGGCTGGGATGATTTAGTTGGGGATTGGTCCTGCTTTGAGCAGGGGATTGGACTAGATGATCTCCTGAGGTCCCTTCCAACCCTGATATTCTATGATTCTATAATTTACTGCTAATAGTCAAAGATCAATTAATTGCCAAAATTAGGCTATCCCATCATACCATCCCCTCCATAAACTTATCAAGCTTAGTGTTGAAGCCAGATATGTCTTTTGCCTCCACTACTCCCCTTGGAAGACTGGTCCAAAACTTCACTCCTCTGATGGTTAGAAACCTTCATCTAATTTCAAGTCTAAACTTCCTGATGGCCAGTTTATATCCATTTGTTCTTGTGTCCACGTTGGTACTGAGCTTAAATAATTCCTCTCCCTCCCTGGTATTTATCCCTCTGATGTATTTATAGAGAGGAATCCTATCTCCCCTCAACCTTCTTTTGGTTAGGCTAAACAATTCAAGCTGTTTGAGTCTTCTTTCATAAGACAGGTTTTCCATTCCTCGGATCATCCTAGTAGCCCTTCTCTATACCTGTTCGAGTTTGAATTCATCCTTCTTAAACATGGGAGACCAGAACTGCACACAGTATTCCAGGTGAGGTCTCACCAGTGCCTTGTATAACGATACTAACACCTCCTTATCCCTACTGGAAATACCTCGCCTGATGCATCCCTCGACCGCATTAGCTTTTTTCACGGCCATATCACATTGGCGGCTCATAGTCATTCTGTGATCAACCAATACTCTGAGGTCCTTCCCCTCCTCTGTTTCTTGTAATTGATGCGTCCCCAGCTTATAACAAAATTTTTTGTCATTAATCCATAAATGCATGACCTTGCACTTTTCACTATTAAATTTCATCCTATTACTTTTACTCCAGTTTACAAGGTCATCCAGATCTTCCTGAATGATCTCCCTGTCCTTCTCTGTATTGGCAATATCTCCCAGCTTTGTATCGTCCGCAGACCTTATTAGCACACTCCCACTTTTTGTGCCAAGGTCAGTAATAAAAAGACTAAATAAGATTGGTCCCAAAACTGATCCCCAAGGAACTCCACTAGTAACCTCCCTCCAGCCTGACAGTTCACCTTTCAGTAGGACCTGTTGTAGTCTCCCCTTTAAGCAATTCCTTATCCACCTTTCAATTTTCATGTTTCCCACTTGCTGGGAATGCACCCTGCATGTCCCTGCTGAAAACAGCCAGGAAGGGGGAACCAGCTGGTGTGAGAAGTGTCTGTCGGTGGAGTCCCTCAGGTAGCAGGTAGGAGATCTGCGGGAGGAGGTGGCTCATCTGTGTAGCATCCAGGAGCGTGAGGACTTCATCACCAGGATGGACGTGGAGACATCCGGGATGGAGGACGCTAGCTGACTAGGGATGACGACAGAGGCACCAGAAGAGGAAGGAGACCCGGCTGCTCTGCAGAAAGGAGACTGGCTGCTGGCCACCTTAGACAGCAGGCTGTGCTCCACTCCCCTCCCCACCCCGGCCCGCCATCCATCGAGGTCAAGAACTGGCATGCTGTACTGGCCACAGGAGGAGAGGAGCAGACTCCAGTGGCTGAGGAAGAGGAGCCGCCTGCTCCCAAGGCTGGGAGGCTCACGGCCACCACACCCACCAGGAGGGGACGTAGGGTGGTAGTGGTCAGAGCTCCCTGCTGAGAGGGATGGAAGCCTCCATCTGCTGACCTGACCTGACGTCCCAGGAGGTGTGCTGCCTGCCTGGAGCCCTCACCCCAGGTGTTCTGGAAAGGTTGCCAAGGCTCGTCCATCCATCTGGCTGCTACCGCACACTACACATCTACCTGGGCACTAATGATACTGCCAGCCTGACCCTGCGCAGTGACTCCTGGGCTCTGGGAGTGAGGGTGAAGGAGTCACGGCCGCATGTTGTGTTCTTGTCCATCCTCCTGGTTGAGGTTAAGGGCCCGGGCAGGGACGCACACATCACGGAGATGATGCATGGCTGTGCAGGTGGTGTCAAATGGTGGACTTTGGCTTCCTAAGTCACGGGAGGCTGTTTCAGGAAGGAAATCTGCTGGGAAGAGATGGGGTACACCTGACCAAGAAGGGGGGGAGCATCTTCGAGCACTGACTTGCCAAGTTAGTGAGGAGAGATTTAAATTGGGATCAAAGGGGCAGGTGACAAAAGTCGACAGGTAAGTATCAAAAAAGTGACCTTCACAGAGGGCTAGATGTTGCTGGGGTGAGTGGGAGGTGGAATGGAAAATTTATATTCTGGTCATAGGAGCAACAAGCGGGATAACAGAGGGAGAATCTGCTAAATATCTTGTCTATACAAAAATGCAAGGTGTATGGGGAATAGACAGGAAGAACTGGAAGTCTTAGTACATAAGCTAATTTAGTATTTAATTGGCGTCACTGAGATTTGGTTGGATAAATCTCATGACTAGAATATTGGTGCATAGCGTGTTCAGGATGGAAAGGCAGCAAAAAAGGGAGGCGGGGTTGTACTATACATCAAGAGTATAGACACTTATGCTGTGGTCCAGGAGGTAAGAGGCCGACCCAGTTGAAATTCTATGGGTAAAGATAAAAGTGGGCAGGGGAAAACAGGGGTGATGTTATGGTAGGGGTCTTCTATAGACCATCAAATCAGGAGGAGGAGATGCATGAGGCATTTCTAGAGCAAATAACAGAAATATCCATACCACAAGACCTGATAGTAATAGGGGACTTCAACTACCCAGATATCTGTTGTAAAAGTAATCCCACAAAATACAAAGTGTCCAGTAAGTTCTTGGAATGTGTTAGTGACAACTTCTTGTTTCAGAAGGTGGAGGAAGTAACAAGGGGGCAGCCATTTTAGACTTGATTCTGACTAAAAGGGAGGAAATTGGTGCAAATCTGAAAGTAAAAGGCAATTTGGGTGAAAGTGTTCATAAAATGATAGATTTTATTATTTTAAGGAAAGGGAAGAGTGAAAAGAGAGAATAAGACAATGGACTTCAAAGGAATAAACAGACTTCATTAGACTCAGAGAACTCTTAAGTAACGTTCCTGGGAAGAAAATCTAAGGAAAAAGAGGAGTTCAGGAGAGCTGACAGTTTGTAAAAGAGACAGTATTAAAGGCACAACTGCAAACTATCCTGATGCGAAGGTAAGATAACAAAAATAGCAGGAGGACAATATGGCTTCATCAGGAGCTCTTCAGTAACCTGAAAATCAAAAAGAAACCCTACAAAAAGTGGGAACATGGATGAATTGCTAAGGAGGAGTACAAAAGAATAGTATAAGCAGACAGGGACTAAATCAGAAAGGCTAAGGGACAAAATGAGTTACACCTAGCAAGGGACATAAAAGGCCATAAGAAGAGGGTTTGTAAAAATATATTAGGAGCAAAAGAAAGACGATGAAAAGTGTAGGTCCACTATTTAGTGTGGAAGGAAAGCTAATGACATCAAGAACACAGAAGTGTTTAATGCCTACTTTGCTTCAATCTTCTCTAAAACGGTAAATTGTGACCAGGTGCTTAATACAATTAGAATTAATAATAAAGGGGAAGGCACACAAGACAGAATAGCAAATGAACAGCTTAAAGAATATATAGATAATTAGATGTATTCAAGTCAGCAGGGCTTGACTAAATTCACCTTAAGGAACTAGCTGAAGCAGATCTTGGATCTATTAGTGATTATCTTTGAGAATTCATGGAGGATGGGTGCAGTCCCAGAGGACAGGAGAAAAGCAAATATGGTACCTATCTTTAAAAAGGGGAACAAAGAGGACCTGGGGAATTATAGAACAGTCAGCCTACCTTCAGCCCTGGAAAGATACTGGAACAAGCTATTAAACAATCAGTTTGTAAGCACCTAGAAGATAACAGGGTAATAAGGTATAGCCAACATGGATTTTTCAGGAACCAGTCATGCCAGACCAACCTCACTGCCCTCTTTGACAGGGTTGCTGGCCTAGTGTTTAGGGGGAGAAGCAGGAGACATGATAGATCTTGATTTTAATACGGATTTTGACACAGTCCCACGTGACATTCCTATAAGAAACTAGGGAAATGCGGTATCGATGAAATTGCTGTAAGGTAGGTGGGTAACTCGATGAAAGGCTGTGCTCAGAGAGTAGTTATCAATGGTTTGCTGTCAAACTAGGAGGATGTAGATAGTGGGGTCCTGCAGGGGTCTGTCCTGAGTCTGGTGCTAATCAGTATGTTGATCCGTGACTTGGATGATGGGGTGGAGAGCACACTGGTACAATTACCAGATGACACCAAGCTGCAAGCACTTTGCAGGACAGGATTAAAATTCAAAATGACCTTGTTGATTTCAGATCAATTCTCCAGTTTATAAAGATGAAATTCAACAAAGACAAATGCAAAGTACTACACTTAGGAGGGAAAAATCAAATGCACAAATACAAGATGGGAAATACTGGCTAGGCAGTAGTACTGCAAAAAGAGAACTGGGGTTATAGTGGATCACAAAGTGAATAGGAGCCCACAATGGGATGCAGTTATGCAAAAGGCTAATGCCATTCTGGGGTGTGTTAACAGGAGTATCATATGTAAGACCATGGGACGTAGTTGTCCCGCTCTTCTCGGCACTGGTGAGGCTTCTGCTGGAGTATTGTGTCCAGTTTTGGGTGTCACACTTCAGTAAAGATGTGGACAAATTGGAGAGTCCAGGGGAGCAGCAACAAAAATGATAAATGGTTTAGAAAACATGACCTTTGAGGATAGGTTAAAAAAACAGGTATGTTTAGTCTTAAGAAAAGCAGACTGAGAGGGAACCTGATAACAGTCTTCAAATATGTTAAGGGCTGTTATAAAGATGACAGTGATCAATTGTTCTCCACATCCGCTGAAGGGAGGAGAAAAAGTAATCGGCTTAATCTGCAGCAAGGGAGATTTAAGTTAGATAATAGGAAAACTTTCTAACTATGGGAGTAGTTAAGCTCTGGAACAGGCTTCCAAGGGAGGTTGTGGAATGCCCATCACTGGAGGTTTTGACGACCAAGTTAGAAAACACCTGTCAAAGATGGTCAAGGTGCACTTATTTCTGCCTCAGCACAGGTAGCTGGACTAGATGACCTCTCAAAGATCCGTCCAGCCCTACATTTCTGTGATTCAGTGATATCTAGGGGCAGAGAGTTCGTCATACTAATCACATTGCTTTAAAATGTATGTCCTTTTGTTGTTTAAATTAGTTGTATTTTAATTTCATAGTGTTCCCTTGTTCTTATACTATGAGAGAGTAAATAGGTCCTGCATATTTACCTTCTCTAGCCCATTCATTCTTCTGTATCCCTGTAGCATTTTCCCCTTATTCTTCTCTCTATATGTAATATTTTGTTTTGTCAATCTGTCTTCCTGTGAAATTCTCCCCAGGCCTCTAGTTATTCTCATCATCACTGTCCAACCCCCCTCGGTTTCTGTTAGATCCTCTTTGTGATGGGATGGCCAGCACTGAACACACATTGCAGGGGAGGGTGGCCCATTGATTTATATGTAAGCAGGGTTTGAATGAGCTCTCCCCTGCCAGCTAGCTGGGAAGGGGAAAAGGCTTCAGGACAAGACTGTATTTACATGAACACACCCCCTCTGCCAAGGTATCCAGCAGACAGAGCTGTGTTGCCAAAGTGATCAGCTCTGGCTGGTGTTGGGTTAGAAATCACTTTGTATTGAATGAGCATAAGCTTTCGTGAGCTACAGCTCACTTCTATAGCTCACGAAAGCTTATGCTCAAATAAATTGGTTAGTCTCTAAGGTGCCACAAGTCCTCCTTTTCTTTTTGCGAATACAGACTAACATGGCTGCTACTCTGAAATTGTATTGAATGCAGGGGTAATGAAATGTTGTTATCCTGATTGTAGGAGTAAAGGGCAGCAGATCTGTGCTTAGCCTGTCCTGTTTGAGGGGGTCACCCTCAACTGAACTGAACTTGCTAAGAGGGAGTTTCGGATGCCAGAGCCCTGTGAAAGTAAGAAGGGGTGGGGGACAGGTGTCCCTGCTGGGAAGTGTGGGTTCTGCCTCAGAATCATAGGCATGGTTTAACTAGCCCCTTGCTACTGTTTAAAGATAGAGCTAATTAGCACTCTAGAAGTGAGCTGTAGCACCTCTGAAGTCTGGGTCCTCACTGACCAAGGACAACCACTGTGAGTGGGGTGGGGTGGGGGAAGAAGGGACAGACACGTTAAAGGAACTTTTGGTTGTAGAACTCAAGAACCTGAGGCAAAAGACCCTGCCCAACGCACTCTGGGGTGGGGGGTTGCTCACGGTTTTAGGTTTATGAATCCTGCTTGCAGCGTGATCCCAAGTTAATGTCCGGTGACTTTCCTCCTTTCATTCAAAGTTTCTTTTTTGCACTCAGGCTCTGTGCATGGGAGTGGGGTAGGACAGCCTCTTCGAGGCGCCCAGGGGTGTGTGTAATTGTCCTGGGTTATTGGGTGGGAGCTTGTACCGGTTCTGTGTTGTACTGTTGAAAGGGAACCCCTGGATATTGAATCCGGCCCTGGTTGCTATCGACGTCCCCAGGCAGAAGGGTTACCTGTATAATGCCATTGGAATAGCTCTGGTGGCATTTTCCATCCCGTTCCTCAGGCACCCAAGCACGCTGTTCACTGCTTGGCCTGCCACTGGACACAGAGTGGGTGTTTTCACTGAGCTGTCCACAGCGATGCCAGGCCTTTTCCGGGAGCGGGGGACAGTTAATGGGAGTCACAGTGATGCGTGTGAATAGCTGAAGTTTTTCCTTCTAATGGGTGCCCTCATGCCCTGAAGATCTGTGTGTAGAGAGGACCCTTCTCACCAGGACCTCACCTGTCCCATGTGGAAATGGGGGGATGAGCCAGCTCGGGGGCACTGTCCCCCTTTCCTAGGCCGACTGCCATGCGGGTGGGGCTGCAGAGATATCGCAGTGGCAGGGGAGCGGATGGGAAGTTTCTCCTTTCTCCTAGTGCAGCCAGTGCTGTAAGGAGAGTCAGCAGGACAGTACCCGGGCAGGTTTGGATGCCCTTTGTTTTTTCCCCAACTCAAATCCCAAACCCAAATGTTCCTAAAAGAAACAGGTGCCAAATGCTTCTTTTTTCTGAAACACTAAGTTGGGCCCCGGGCTCCCCCGTGGGTGACAATTACCTGGGATGAGGGAGTCTTTGCGGCAGTCGTACAGCATCCCCAGCTGGAAAGGGCGGCCCAGAGCCGGCATCGCAATTGTATCATCTGATCCGGCCATTGTTCCACACCCAGACGCTCTCTCCTCTGTCTGACCTGCAAGAAAGAACTGGGGTTACACTTAAGTTTCTGGGGAGCAGATTTCGAATCGAGTCACTGGCTTCAATCTTCAAAGCTTTTTCTGAACATTGCCTTGGTTGTAAAAGAAAGACGGATCTTCTAGTCTCCACAGGGGACAGGAGAGGAAGAAAGTCACTCAGAGATTTACCTCTCCCTTTTCTCGCCTCAGATTATGAATTCTAAATTTTACATTTCAAAGGAATTGTTCCTTTTAGGAAGAATGGGAAATAGTTATAATTTGATGCAATTTAGAGAGATGTAAGCCACAAAGCAAAACAACTGTGGTATTTTGCTGCTCTCACGTGAGATCCCAGACGTGTGGAAAGAACGCTGTGACGTGCCAGCAAGCTGGATGTCCTGACAGGGGCTAAGCTGCAGCCCAGGGAGCCATAAATACCTGCTGCCCAATGGCTAAGAAGAGAGGCGACAGCTCTTACTTAACGCAAGCCAGAGCAAGCCTCTGAAGCAGGGGTGAGCAAATATGGCCCACGGGTCGAGCCGTTTTAAGCTGGCCCATGAGCTCCCGCTGGGGAGCAGGGTCTGGGGCTTGCTCCGCTCTGGCGCTCCAGCCGGGGTGCCGGGTTGGGGGCTGCTCGAGCTGGAGCGTCGGGTCGGGGGCCGCACCACACGACTCCCAGAAGCGGCCGCATGGCCCCGCTCCGACGGTCGGAGGCCGTTCCACACATATGAGCCAGAGAAGGGACATCCCCCTCCCACACCCCAACCCCAATTTTGTGTGCATTCATGGCCCGCCATACAATTTGTATTCCCCGATGTGGCCCTCAGGCCAAAAAGTTTGCCCACCCCTACTTTAAAGTCTAAATAAAACCTTACACCTTGCAGGCCTTGCACCTTGGAATAGAGCAGGAACATCTGCCAATAGATACAGCATAAGGAAATCTCCCTCTCCGAGACCATTCCCAGAAGAGAGTTAAAGGGAACGGCTCCATTTCATGTCTCTTACCTACACTTACAGAACCACAAGCCACCCACCAACTGTCTTCCTGTTACACTGTTAACCCAGAATCCATCACACCAGCCTCCTCTTGATATGTGCCCTACAGAGGGTTGTTTTAAAGTTTAAACTCAGCGAATGTATGAACTCAGGCCTTGTCCACATGGGGGTACGTTGGCACTGAGTTGACGCACACGAGTAGCTGCGCACTACGTAAGCCATACTCCTAGCATGCGCACGGGACAGCTGTGCCCTCTTTCCAAAATGCCGTACCCCACAATTGTAGCTGAGAGATTTCAAATGATTTAGGAAATTATTTGTCTATTATTGGGAATTGTCACTGATTTATACTTAGCAGGATGAAAATGTGATTGTTAGCTTATATATGAGTAACTCTGCGAGTCTTTCATGGAGGTCCTGGAAGTCACAGAGTCCATGACTTTCCAGGACCTCCATGACTTCTGCAGCTGCAGTGGCTGGTGCAGCTGACCCTAGGGCTGCCCCAGCACCTGGGTGACCCCGGGGCCAGCCACTCCGGCCACTGCTCCGGCGGCCCCAGACAACTGATCCCAGGCCCTGCCACGGAGCAGCAGTCCAGGAGCAGCAGCGGTGGGGCCCCGGGCCACCCCCCGCCTGGAGGAGCACCAGTGGCGGTGGGGCTACTGGCCGCCACCCCCCCCAGGAGCAGCAGTGACTGCCGGAGTACCCCTCCCAGCAGCAGCCTCCCCTGGAGCACCCCTCCTCCCCCAGCACCTAAGATTTAGTGAGGGGCATTTTTAGTAAAGTCACGGACAGATCACTGGCCGTGACTTTTTGTTATTGCCCTTGACCGGTCCGTGGCCTTTACTAAAAATACCCATGACTAAATCATAGCCTTATAAATGAGCATTCAGGGAAGTATAATTAGTTGGTATTATTAAGCTGTGGTTTGTTTCGGGAACAATAGGACATAGGGCTGGAAGGAACCTCCTGGGTTGAGTCCAGTCCTCTGATACCGTAGGCAGCCCCATCATATCGTCCCGTTCCTAAACTTACCAAGCTCCTTCTTAAAACTAGTCCGTCTGCCCCCACTATTCCTATTGGACGTTTGTTCCACAGCCTCAACCTCACTTCCACTTCGTTTCGGGGGGCCGTTCATAGCGCTGATTTTGACAAATAAATCTCTGTTTTAGTTTGAGTCCCGGTTCCCTCAGGGATGCTCCTCTGGTTGAGGTCTATCCTGACAGGTGTCATCAGCTGAGACTGATGAAGTTAAGCACCCCCCCCCCACCTATGTGCAAAAAATTGTTGGTACCACAGCAATTTTCAAGGCAGTTGAGTGCGTGCAGGGGGATTTTAGACTGTTACACAGGAGGAGAGTTTCAACCTTAACTGTCGTGCAGCTACTGCCCCACTAAAATCTAGGTTCAAATGCTGCCCCCTTTGCCATGTGTCACGGGGTCCAGACACCCCAAGGGCAGAACAGGGGGTCCGAACCCCCAAGAACAAGCAATGGACTCAAAGGATTGTGTACAATGCTATTGTGTATAATAATGCTGAGTGAAGTCTTTTCTGGAAGCCTGTGATGTTCTCAACTTACTGATCACTGTGCGAGATGGATCCAGACTGTGGTGAGGGATTTATGTATCGTGTATGTAGAGTCTGGAGCTGGTTCCTAAAGCTTCACCTCCCGCTCCCAGCAGGGCGGTGGCCAGCCAGGCAGGGAGGAGCTGCCTCCCCAGCCAGCCAGACTGACTCCCAGCACCTCGCACTGTACAACCCAGGAGAGACAAATGATGGGTCTCTCGTGTGCAAACGGTGTGGAGTGAGTCCCAAAGTGACCTGAGAACTGGGGGGCTGGCTTCAGGCCTTTGGGGTGAGGAACCGAGGGGAAAAGTCCCCAGGTCTGGTAGTGAAGAACTCGGGGTAGGCGGATTTGGGGACGCTTGGGACTGGAAGGGCTGGTGGGGTCACCCTGCAGGGATAACGAGGCTGCTGGAAGCCAGGTGAGACCTTTATGCCTGTGGGCTGGATGCTGGTGCCAGGGCTCCGAGCCAGAGCCACACAGCATTAAGGGACCCACGGTCACAGGGCAGGTGGTGACAGACCCCCTGACTGCTCTGGGGGATCCCCAGAATGTCACACCGCGATATGAGAATGCTTCACATCCCGGCTCGCGCTGTGTCTTGTCACTATTCCCTGTATAACATCAATACAGATTAACCCTCTCTTTGCCACCCTGTCAGCTGCAGCCCGTGGCCAGACTCATCCCCGCACTGGCACGGCGGCTGGTGCAAGGGGGTGGCTCGTACGCCCAGGGGTGCCTTAACTTGTGCCCTGCCTCAGTGGTTCCTCTGGGCCATTGCAGAGATGTAAGAATGCCCCTGCCATGTCTCCTCCAACCCCTGGCGCACCCCAGAACACCCCTGATACCCCGCTGTGCTGGGGTCTTGGAGAGGGGGCCTAGGGGCTCTCTGAAGTGGGGGTATTATCCAAGGGGCTGTGTCAATATCTTCTACTGTATCAAAATCTCCAGCTTCCCTGCTTTCACCTCATTCCCCTCCTGTCTACCACAAATGCTGCTGCTAAAGTCACTCCCTCTCCAAGCGCATTCTCGCCTCCTCACTTCCCCTCACTGACTTCTGGCCTGTTACCACGTCCAATCCAACCTCTGTGGGCCTGAGCCCCATTGCCCTGCACCTTGTCACCTACGCCAGCGCAAAGTGGATGTAAAGCATTGCCCAGCAGGAACGAAAGTGCTTCACACCCCAAAGTACACTGGTGTAATTCACTTCGCAAGGGGCCGGGTGACAGGAAATCAGAGTCACTGAGCAAAGTCCAGCCTGTTACATGCGTCATCTCCCTGTATCCTGCTTCCTTGGTTTCAGCTCTCGCTCGCTCTCTGTGGCTCAGTCTTACTGTGTTCTCTTTTTATTAAGTCCCCAAGACGTGCAGGTGTCCGTTACCGAGTCACCAACTGACCCTGTGGCTGTAACCTTCCTCCTTCTGGGCCCCCTCCCTCCCCACGGTTGGGTACCTGTATTTCTCACATCATTCTCAGCTCAGACTGGATCTATCTGAGGTGGGACCATGTTGTTCTATTTCTAGCCCAAGATTTTCAAAAGTGGCTAGTGACTGTGGGTGCCTCAGTTTTCAGGGGCCCAACTGGAGACCCTTCAAGAGGCCTGATTTCCAGGGGTGGGTGCTCAGCACATTCTGAGAGTCAGGCACCTTTGAGCTGTGTCAAGCTGGGCCCCCGACCCCACGAGTCACTTTTGACAATCTCGGCCATAGTGTGAAGTGCCCAGAACGTTGGGGCTGTAAAAACACCCACTGCTGTTAACAAACCACGGATGAGAATTTTCAATGCACTTACTGCTATTACAAGTCCTTCTTTCAAATGGAGCCAAGTTTCAAACTCACACACAACACGGTACCTTGGGGCTGCTAATTCAGCTCGGAGACCCAACGTGTATTCATCCTTCAGGGGCTGCTGGTCCCTGCGGGCTGTACGCCGTCCACCGGAGCCGTGCGGCTTTCACAGAAAAGTCAAACTTTCACATGGTTTTGGATTCTGTCTTACGCAGTTAAACTGTTTCCGTTTCACTTTCTATTTGGGGTCAGACCCAGGAGCTGTAGGAGGAGTTACTTGGTCAGTGAATTCCATTGACGGGAAAACACCATGGAGCTGGTTGACCAGGGTTGTTTTCTCAGATCAGTTCTCAGCAAACGAGAACCCAGGAGACAACCTGGCAAGCGCAGCTCTGTTCATGGTTACTCAGGGGGGCGAGTTGTAGGGGCCCCTGGTGCCCGGGCTCCAGCAAATTCAGGCACCTGGACCCAGCTCCACCAATGTTTGGGGCCGGGTCTCTCCCCTGGCTCCGCCAGCCGCCCCCACCCCCACGCATGACCCCTCCCCCGAGCGTCCCCCAGCCCCTTGCATTCCCTCCCCCGAGCATCCCCCGGCCCCACCTACCAGCCCCTGAGCATCCCCAGATCCCACCTACCACCACCACATGCCCGCTCCCCTGAGCGTCCCCCGGCCTTGCCTACCACCTCCTTCCGCCCCC
The DNA here is from genome assembly GCF_015237465.2 of Chelonia mydas. NCBI lineage: Eukaryota > Metazoa > Chordata > Testudines > Cheloniidae > Chelonia > Chelonia mydas. The sequence continues at coordinate 261,031,565 of NC_057850.1, forward strand.
TCCCCCGAGCATCCCTGTGCCCCTCATGCCCCCGCCCCCGAACTTCCCCTGGCCCCGAGCATCCCCTGCCCCCAGACTCCCCGCAGCGGTGCTGTGTGACACCTCAGCACTTCAGGCCTCTCCAGGAGCCTCCAACCCCAAGGGTGCGAAGCCGGATTGTTCCCCCTGCCCGAGTGGGACCCACCATAGGTCCCTGGACCCTTCCTGCCCCTTGGGCGGATGGTAAATCTCCGGCCTTAGCGTGCGGGTCTCCTGGGACTGTTCCCCGCACACTCCAGGCACCCGACTTTCCCCTTCCCTGGCCTCCGGGCCTCACCCGCTTCACTTAACCCCCCGTCCTGACCCGATTGCTCAGGCTCGGGGCCAAAGGCACCTGCCCTCACCCAGCTCCTCGGGCTGAGGCAGGGCTGGCCCTAGGGGTCAGCGGGCCGGGCGAGCACCCGGGGCTCACCTTGCTAAGGGGGGGCTTCCGGAGCAGGATTGTCCTGTCCCTTCCGCCCCACTGCTCGGTGCAACCGCCCCTGCCCCTGTCCCTTCTCCCCCCTGAAGCTCCCCCGGCCAAGCTGCTCCCGGGAGCCTCCTGATGTCAGGGTGCCCCATCCCCCTGCCCGGGTTCCCTGCTTCTGCTGAGCTGGGGGTGGGGGGACAAGGGTTTGTGCGGCTGCCGCTGGGGCAGGAGTGGGAAGGATCCCTGCATGATTCCCTGTTCTGTTCGCTCCCTCTGGGGCACCTGGCCCTGGCCACTGTCGGCAGAGGGGAGACTGGGCTGGATGGACCTTGGGTCTGACCCAGCAGGGCCGTTCCTATGAATAACATTTCAGTTGTTGCCCTTTTTCTTTCTCTTCCACTATGAGCTTATATTAGTTCGGTTAATGTCCAGATACTGAACAGATGATTCCAGGGAATTTGGAAATTGAAAGTACTTGCATTGCACTTGTACTTTTCCTTCTAAATACACAAGTAGGATTTCCACAGGACACTTGTTCTTCTAAGGGCACCTGGCACTTACACCTCAGTCCTGCGGACACAGCAGAGAATACAACGGACTCAGTTCAAGATCATTTCAACTGGCATGGAGCAGGGATGAGGCTGCATTTGGAGCCAAGGAAGTGATTGTAGGCATATAGTGGGTTCTTGATTAAAGTTACTGTAATTCACACAAGAAACAGCCCTTCACCGTTTGATGTTTCTCCCCTCGAGCTCCCATTCCATCTCTAGCGTGCGTAATCCTTGCTCACTTGGGGGAAATCATCACTGTGACCCAGACTAGGTCAATCTATCATTGAAGCAGGTGTTACTTAAGGAGCACATAAGCCTTTTATGAGTCCTTTGTGAAGGTGGGAATTTTACCCTGCGTTGAATTAGATACAACTTATTTTTATTTAAGAGAGAAAATATTCAGCATGAAATCCAAAGAGTCTATTAAGTCTCAGACTTGAGCATAGCTGGTCTGCAAGCAGAACCTTTCCTGGGTGCTTCTGGCACATACAGAATGTAACCATTGATCCAATAAAGACATTAGCATACAGGCCCAAAGGATGCAACGGGATATAGATAATACAGTGCCCCGGGTTCCGATTACTGACATTAGAATAGACCGTAGCTGTAAAAGTAATGTATAGAGTACCAGAAAACCCTGCCCACACAACCTGGCTGGGTGTGACATCATAACAGCTCAGACATTGCACCTTCACTCTGCACTATGAAAACAAACACCCACATGGACTGTGTTATGTCCACTTCTGGATCCACCAGTGTCTTTCTGTCTAACGCAATCCCCTGGGGCAGGGCCTGTGCAGTTATCTCTGTTTTCTATAGCACCCGGCTCTTAACAAATAGCACTAATTACAACTTAGCACAAACAATGAACAGCTCCCAAGTTCATTCATCCACCTCTTCATACCCTACGGGTGCCTTTGAGGTCAATTCCTCAAGTGTCACAGAGCCACAGAAGTAAGGGGACAACGGAGAGGAAGAGACCTGTCAGGCCCCATCTAGTCCACATCCCAAGGGGCCATGCAGGATCGAGCGCGGTTTGTATGTCTCACCCATCCCCGTGGTAGCTGAGCACCTGGCCTGAAGAGTAAATGCAAACACTGCTTTTCCCCAGCCCGGCCAGTAGCAACAAACAAAAACTTCTTGTTTTACAAATATAGAAAACATGAGGGTGCAGCTGCGATTGAGGGGCCTCGTCTTGGCCCTCAGAAGCTGGGGCTGGAGCTCCTGGGAGATGAACTCTTGCCCCACAGCCTGCCGGAGGCCTGCTGGGGAAGGAGACTGTCAAGGTTCCTTCCCCATTTTGAACTCTAGGGTACAGATGTGGGGACCTGCATGAAAGACCCCCTAAGCTTATTCTTACCAGCTTAGGTTAAAAACTTCCCCAAGGTACAAACTTTGCCTTGTCCTTGAACCGTATGCTGCCACCACTAAGCATTTTAAACAAAGAACGGGGAAAGAGACCACTTGGAGACGCCTTCCCGCAAAATATCCCCCCAAGCCCTACACCCCCTTTCCTGGGGAAGGCTTGATAAGAATCCTCACCAATTTGTACAGGTGAACACAGACCCAAAGCCTTGGATCTTAAGAACAATAAAAAATTAATTAGGTTCTTAAAAGAAGAATTTTAATTAAAGAAAAAGTAAAAGAATCCCCTCTGTAAAATCAGGATGGTAAATACCTTACAGGGTAATCAGATTTAAAACATAGAGAATCCCTCTAGGCAAAACCTTAAGTTACAAAAAGACACAAAAACAGGAATATACATTCCCTCCAGCACAGCTTATTTTACTAGCCATTAAACAAAAGGAAATCTAACGCATTTTTAGCTAGATTACTTACTAACTTAAGGAGTTATGAGGCTGCATTCCTGATCTGTTCCCGGCAAAAGCATCAGACAGACAGACGAACCCTTCGTTCCCCCCCCCTCCAGATTTGAAAGTATCTTGTCTCCTCGTTGGTCATTTTGGTCAGGTGCCAGCGAGGTTATCTTCGCTTCTTAACCCTTTTCAGGTGAAAGGGTTTTGCCTCTGGCCAGGAAGGATTTTATAGCACTGTATACGGACAGGTGGTTACCCTTCCCTTTTTATTTATGACAAGCCCCCCAAATTACAAATAGGGTGAAACACTGGCTGTGATTTCTTCCTGGAGCTCTAGAAGAAAACAGAGTTAATAAGACACATGCACCTCTAAATAGACTACCAACTGTATAAAGACTAACAATATTTTCCACATCTCAAGGACGATTTTAACCAGTTGATTTTGGGAAACTTTCACGGGAGAGTGCATCAGCCCCTTTGTTAGAAGCTCCTGAGATGTGTTGTATGTCGAAATCAAAATCTTGGAGAGCTAAACTCCACCGAATAAGTTTTTTGTTATTTTCCCCTGGCGGTATGAAGCCACTGTAGCGCAGCATGGTGGGTTTGCAGGTGGAAACGCCGTCCCCAAACGTATGGGCGTAGCTTTTCCAGAGCGTAGACAATGGCGTAACATTCCTTTTCACTGATTGACCAGTGGCTTCCCCTCTCAGACAGCTTCTTGCTGAGAAACACTACAGGGTGGAACTTTTGATTCGGTCCTTCCTGCATTAAGACTGCTCCCACACCACGCTCGGACGCATCTGTGGTTACTAGGAATGGTTTGTCAAAGTCTGGGGCCCTTAGCACAGGGTCAGACATGAGTTTTAAGCTAGTTAAAGGCCTTCTGACACTCTTCGGTCCACTGAACGGCATTTGGCTGTTTCTTTTTGGTTAGGTCTGTCAGTGGGGCGGCGATTTGGCTGTATTGCAGTACAAATCACCTGTAATATCTGGCCAACCCTAAGAAGGATTGGACCTGTTTTTTTTACTTTGGGACAGGCCACTTTTGGATAGCATCCACTTTGGCCTGTAGGGGGTTGATAGTTCCTTGACCCACCTGGTGTCCAAGGTAAGTTACTTTGTTTAGGCCTATTTGACACTTCTTAGCCTTAACAGTTAGTTCTGCCTCCCTTATGTGCTCGAAGACTTTTTGTAGATGTTTTAGGTGTTCTGCCCAGGAATCCGAAAATATGACCACATCGTCAAGGTAGGCGACTGCATATTCTCCTAATCCCGCTAGGAGACCATCTACAAGTCTTTGGAAGGTGGCGGGTGCATTCCGCAGCACGAAAGGGAGTACATTAAATTCATACAGCCCGACACGGGTGGTGAAGGTTGACCTTCCCTTGGCGGATTCATCTAGTGGTACCTGCCAGTACCCCTTGGTTAAGTCCAAGGTAGAGATGAACTGGGCCCATCCCAGTTTCTCCAATAGTTCATCTGTGCGTGGCACTGGATAGTTGTCTGGGCGAGTTACTGCATTTAGCTTATGGTAGTCCACGCAAAAACGTATCTCCCCATCTGGTTTGGGAACTAGAATCACTGGAGATGCCCATGCACTGCGGGAGGGGCGGATTACACCCATCTGTAGCATACCCTGGATCTCCCGTTCTATAGCAGTTTTAGCTTGAGGAGACACCCGATAAGGTTGGACTTTAATTGGGTGAGCATTACCTGTGTCAATGGAGTGGTATGCCCGTTCAGTCAGTCCTGGGGTGGCTGAGAATGTCGGCGCGTAGCTAGTGCACAGCTCCTGGATCTGCTGTCGCTGCACACGCCCAAGGGTCATGGAGAGGTTCACCTCTTCCACGCCACCATCACTTTTTCCTTCGTAGTAGACACCTTCAGACCACTCAGCGTCATCTCCTCCCTGGGCTGTATACTGACAAACCTTTAACTCTCTGGAATAAAAGGGCTTTAGAGAATTAATATGGTACACCTTCGGCTTTCGGTTGGAGGTGGGGAATGCTATGAGATAATTAACAGCTCCCAGGCGCTTCTGGACCGTGAATGGCCCTTCCCACGACGCTTCCATTTTATGGGCCTGGAGCGCCTTTAAGACCATGACCTGGTCTCCTACTTTGAAGAAACGTTCTCTGGCATGTTTATCGTACTAGGCTTTTTGCTCTTTTTGAGCATCTTTTAGGTTTTCTTTAGCAAGGGCTAAAGAGGTTCGGAGGATGGTTTCTAGGTTGGTTACAAAGTCCGGAATGTTAGTTCCTGGAGAAGGTGTAAATCCCTCCCATTGCTGCTTCACCAACTGCAATGGTCCCTTAACCTCGCAGCCATATACAAGTTCAAATGGGGAAAACCCTAACCTGGGATGTGGTACAGCTCTGTAGGCAAAGAGCAACTGCTGCAACACTAGGTCCCAATCATTGGAGTGCTCATTTACGAATTTACGTATCATGGCCCCCAAAGTTTTATTAAACTTCTCCACCAGGCCATTTGTTTGATGGTGGTAAGGGGTGGCAACCAAGTGATTTACCCCTGAGCTTCCTAAAGGCTTTCCATAGTTCCTGCCAGGAAACTAGTTTCTGCATCTGTAAGGATGTCGGAGGGCCAACCTACCCTGGCAAAAATGTCTGCTAGTGCCTGGCACACACTTTTAGCCCTGCTGTTGCTTAGAGCTACTGCTTCCGGCCATCAGGTGGCAAAATCCATGAAAGTCAGTATGTAATGCTTTCCTCTGGGTGTCTTTTTCAGAAAAGGACCCAGAATATCCACAGCTACTCGCTGAAATGGAACCTCAATGATGGGGAGTGGCTGGAGAGGGTCAGGGCTTTGACCTGACCCAAACCCTTGGATCTTAAGAACAATAAAAAATTAATTAGGTTCTTAAAAAAAAAATTAATTATAAAAAAGGTAAAAGAATCACCTCTGTAAAATTAGGATGGTAAATACCTTACAGGGTAATCAGATTTAAACATAAAAAATCCCTCTAGGCAAAACCTTAAGTTGGCCAGTGCAGTGTTTGGAGAATCCACTCCGTGGCTACGCTTTCGAGTACGGCGTATCGCAGCCGGGCCACGCTAGTCACTCCCGGTTCTGGTTTTGACTAGCGAGGGCAGGTAGCTACAAAGGGCGAAGCTGCAGGCTGTGGTGGTGAGGGCAGGGTTACATCAGTGGCCTGTGGAAACGTGTTTTAAGACTATCTACAGCACCTGCGTGATTCAGTCTAGAAGCTCCCAATCTGTTAGCATACAAGAGCCACCCAGCCCCAGTTCAGGGCCTGGCCGTCCCAGCAGTCAGCTGACAGGTTGGCCCGGGGCCAGGGGTTTCGATGTTCAAATGCGCTCAGAGCAATCCTGATTTCCTTGATCTGGTCCTGCTCTGATAAATGACTTACTGTGTCGGCCGCTGCGATTAACAAAATCCCTTTACAAACCCCAGCTAATACCAGTCGCAGCAAGCGGCATGTCAGCCCCAGCATCCTCCCATTCTACACAAGCCACTTCCTGCCCCTATCGAACTCGACGGCCCAGAATCAGGCTGGCCGGCAGGAAGTCCCACTTCATCTGCACCGTCAATGGTGCAGCACCATTTCTGGCGGCCCGCGACCATCTAGCCAAACGCCAGGGGCTGCTCCCTTCTCTGCGTGTTGTGATTTGTCTCGTCTTCTCCTGTTGCCTCTACAAGCCCTTCTGGGCACAGACCTAGCCTTGCCCTGCCCAGTCCTGGGTCCGCTTATGGCGCTGTGGAAATCACGGGGGAGAGTATATTGGAGTGTGCAGGGCTGGCGGATTCTTCCTAGGAGATGCCCCCCGGAGGCCCAGGCAGCCAGAGCAAGGAGTTCGACTGGTAGGTGGAAGACAGACCCTGTTAGCGTTTGTGGCTGGGGTAACGTCTCTCCTACGGCTTCCAACTCCCAGGAACTGGTCAGCCAGGTAAAGGTGGCCGGGGCCTTGGCCTGGCATTGCACTCCGGGGGCTGGAGGCCTGAAATGCTGCAGCTGCATTGGGGGTGTCCCTTGAAACGAAACGCTCCAGGAAGGCCCCCTGGTGACGCTTTGAGGAAGCTCTCGCCAGCTCTCTCCCCCAGCACGCTGCAGCAGGAATCGAAGTGGTCTGCAGAGTGGAAGGGCTGGAGAGCTGCTGAATCCCACCACAACCGGCCGGCGTCGGGGGGCTGCCATGGGGCACAGCAGTGTGGTAACAGCGGCCACCTCGATTTTCCAGCCCTGCCACAAAGACAGTCACGCCCAGCAGCAGTGCCACGATCCTGCCATCCCCGCACGCTGGGGGACCCTGGGCCTGCCCCCACGAGCGCGGCGGGGGAGGGAGGCGATGGCAGTGAATTGCAGCCGCTGGTGGAGGATGCTGGGCCCGGGCAGGTGCTGGAACCGTTGCACCTGAAGAAGACTGTGCGGCTCGAAAGCTGGTCTCTCGCCACTAAAACCTGTTCCCTCCCCACCCCCGTCTCTCTGACGCGCTGAGACCAGCACTGCACACACCTGAGTACAACAGCCCAGGGCTGCGCTGCCTGGCGGGAGGCCTCGGAGAGGAACGTGCCAAACGTCAGGAATTTGGGGGGTGGTTTTTTTATGGGTGTTACGGTAGCAGGTAGAGACCCCAGCTGAAGCCAGGGCCCCCTGGGGCTAGGTGCTGCATAACTACACAGTCAGTGACAGCCCCTGCTCCAAAGGGCTTAGGGTCTAAATAGACAGAGGATGGAGGGGAAACTGAGGCACAGAGTGGGGGGAGGAGGGGTGACTCAGTAGGTCAGTGGCAGAACCCCGACTAGCCCCCCCCACTGGATCACGCCGCAGAACGCTGGGCGGCTTGAGGCTCGGGGCCAGAACCCTGGCTAAAGATGCAGGGTCATTCGCACGGATTCGTGCCGGCGGGTGACTCGTGTTAGCTCCAACCAGCCTACGCAGGGAGAGGGACCATGCTGCAGGGCAGCCCTATCCACAGCCAGGCTCAGGCCAGGGCCCTGCTGGGCGACTCTGCTGAGCTCCTGGCCGAGCCAAGCTCCAGGGAGCGGGGAGTTCGGACATTCGATCTGGGTTGCTGCAGGGGGGTAGGATAGGAACTCAGCCCCTTTGCAAGGCCGTATTCACTGCCCCAGCCGCCCACACTCATTCCCCGCTCACACTGGCTGGGGGACAGGCCGGTGGGGTATCCCCTCCCTGCAAGCTATTGCCCCCACCACGCATGCTCTGCTTCCTCCTCCCCCTCTGCTGCCTGCCAGCCAGCCACCCCCGCTGTGTGGGGCTCCCAGCCGGCCGAGAGACCGGGGTCAGAGCTGGGGTCCTGTGGGCGCCTGCGTCCCCAGACCAGGAACGCGCTACACCAACGTCACAAGTCAGAGGAGATGCTATCAAGGGTGCACGTAAGGAGGAACTTGCTGGGTCCTGTAAGGCAATAAGGAAGGTCGTTTCCCACATGCTGAGGGGAAATAAGGGAAAAGAAACAGACAGGACTGACAGGTTTCTGAGTAGCAGCTGTGTTAGTCTGTATCTGCAAAAAGAACAGGACTTGGGGCACCTTAGAATCATAGAATCATAGAATATCAGGGCTGGAAGGGACCTCAGGAGGTCATCTAGTCCAACCCCCTGCTCAAAGCAGGACCAATCCCCAATTAAATCATCCCAGCCAGGGCTTTGTCAAGCCTGACCTTAAAAACTTCTAAGGAAGGAGATTCCACCACCTCCCTAGGTAACGCATTCCAGTGTTTCACCACCTCCTAGCGAAAAAGTTTTTCCTAATATCCAACCTAAACCTCCCCCACTGCAACTTGAGACCATTACTCCTTGTCCTGTCCTCTTCTACCACTGAGAATAGTCTAGAACCATCCTCTCTGGAACCACCTCTCAGGTAGTTGAAAGCAGCTATCAAATCCCCCCTCATTCTTCTCTTCCGCAGACTAAACAATCCCAGCTCCCTCAGCCTCTCCTCATAAGTCATGTGTTCCAGACCCCTAATCATTTTTGTTGCCCTTTGCTGGACTCTCTCCAATTTATCCACATCGTTCTTGAGACTAACACATTTATTTGAGCATAAGCTTTCGTGAGCTACAGCTCACTTCATCGGATGCATGCAGTGGAAAATACAGTGGGGAGATTTTATATACACAGAGAACAGGAAACAATGGGTGTTACCATACACACTGTAACCAGAGTGATCAGGTAAGGTGAGCTATTACCAGCAGGAGAGCGGGGGCGGGGGGGGGGGGGAACCTCTTGTAGTGATGATCAAGGTGGCCCATTTCCAGCAGTTGACAAGAACATCTGAGGAACAGTGGGCCGGGGGGGGGGGGGAATAAACATGGGGAAATAGTTTTACTTTGTGTAATGACCCATCCACTCCCAGTCTCCATTCAAGCCTAAATTAATTGTATCCAGTTTGCAAATTAATTCCAATTCAGCAGTCTCTCGCTGGAGTCTGTTTTTGAAGTTTTTTTATTGAAGAACTGTCACTTTTAGGTCTGTAACCGAGTGACCAGAGAGACCTAAAAGTGGCAATTCTTCAACAAAAAAACTTCAAATACAGAATCCAGGGAGAGACTGCTGAATTGGAATTAATTTGCAAACTGGATACAATTAACTTAGGCTTGAATAAAGACTGGGAGTGGATGGGTCATTACACAAAGTAAAACTATTTCCCCATGTTTATTCCCTCCCACACACACTGTTCCTCACACGTTCTTGTCAACTGCTGGAAATGGCCCACCTTGATTATCACTACAAAAGGTTTTTTTTCTCTCCTGCTGGTAAGAGCTCACCTCACCTGATCACTCTGGTTACAGTCTGTATGGTAACACCCATTGTTTCATGTTCTCTGTGTGTATAAAATCTCCCCACTCTATTTTCCACTGCATGCATCCGATGAAGTGAGCTGTAGCTCACAAAAGCTTATGCTCAAATAAATGTGTTAGTCTCTAAGGTGCCACAAGTCCTCCTGTTCTTTAGACAGAACTGAAATACCCTCAGGGCCTCACCTCCCACAGCTGTGCCTGGGTCCCAGGCCTGCCCACCCGCACACTGAATACCACCTTACGCTTCAAGTGACCCACTGGGACTGACCGGGGAGTAAGGTCCTACCCCCAGTGACCAAGGGCTCCGGCTGCCCCACTGTGGGGCACTAGATCAGTACCTAGGTTGAAATTAATGATGGCTACTTCCGGAGACACTGCCTCACTTCTTCCCTTTTGTGCTGCTTTGAAAAGACAAGATATGCAAAACGCTTGGGCAGGGAGGACAACCTCCCTGCTATGGGATCACTCCTATAAGTACAATATTCATATTCCAGTTCATTTATTTTATAATGATATGGTAAAAATGAGAAAGCCAGCAACGTTTCAGTAACAGTGTGGCTGTGACTCTTGTATTTTTATGTCTGATTTTGTGAGCAAGTCGTTTTTAAGTGAGGTGAAACTTGGGGGTGCACAAGACAAACCAGACTCCTGAAAGGGGTGCAGTAGTCTGGAACGGTTGGAGCCACTGGTCTAAAGCAATGGCTCTCAACCTAATTTCCACTGTGGGCCGCACATGCAGCTCTCTCTGTGTCATGTGGGCCACAGACACACGATAGACGCACGACCTCTATGGCCCTGAGGATGTCACATGGGCCGCAGCTGTGTGCTGATTGGGCCACAAGCGGCCCGCGGCTTGAGAACCACTGGTCTAAAGCAAGCCTAAGTAACATACAACCTAGCCCCACGGCCAACGAATCACTGCAGCAGCGGCAATCCCGTGTTTTTGAAAAATCATAAACAGGAGAGATCTTAAGACTGGATGTAAGAATGAGCCATCCCAGAGCAGGGAGGTCGGGATTTTCAGAACAGCTCGGAAACGGGGTACTGGGCACTTCGGAAAAATTGTCCCCTTGATTAGGTGCCGAGTGCTTTTGGAAACCTGACCCCAGCGACGGGTGGTGAGCATGTGAAAAATCCTGCCCTAAAGAAGGGCAAACACAACAGGTACTTCCTTCCCAGCCGGGAGAGAGAAAGACGGAGCCAACGGCTACTAGCTGGAAAAAGGGCATTTATAGCTCAGGTGAGTTTGAACTGCCAGCTCCAGAAAGGCATGCTGGGAACAAAGCTTCTATAAAAGGGCTACCGGGTGCTAGGGGAAGTTAACAGGAGCCGAGGCAGGAGACTTGCTCTGGTGGTGAAAGAATGCAAATGAAGCACTAATTGCCCAAAGAGGAACGAGTGAGCCGACAATTCCTGCCTTGTCAATGTTGCCTCTGTACCTAGTAACACAACAGAACGAGCGCTGGAGGGGGCCGGGGGGGGATTCCACTCCAGCAATGGAAACACGAGCAACGAGCAGCACCGTGGTCCCAGGACAAACAGCGCCAAACCAGAGAGGTGCATTTCATTTCATTTGTTTCATTTCTAACCTTTTATTAGTTTCTAGATTAGGAAAAAGAATGAAAATATAAATACACATGGACCTTGCTCTAGGGCAATCTAAGGGCGTCTCTGGAGAAATTCTTACACAGCCGGTCCCCAGTGAAGAGCAGGCCCCAGGCCACAGCAATAATAATACTTAGTCTTCCGGCCACGTGCTCTGCAGCCTCTTCCAAGCACTGTTCAAACAGCCGCTGATTAGCGACCCTCACAACACCCCTGTGAGGTAGGTGCGGTAAGTATTATTATCCCCATTTTACAGATGGAGGAACTGAGACCGAGAGCTTAAGTCCAGAGCCAGGATTAGACCTCAGGAGCCCTGGATTCCAGGAGTTCCCAAAGGCTAGGCAGCAGTTCTCAAACTATGGGGTGGGCCGCCCAAGGGAGGCACAAGCTGTGAGCTTTTTTTTTTGTTTTTTTTAATAAGAGCTGGGGCTAATAGCCCCAGGTGGCTGGGGCTTGTGCAGAAGGGGCCGTGCACGCCCGGGAGGTGCGGAGCCACCCAGGCTCGGGCTCTCCCCAATCCCTCCCCAGGAAGCAGCCTGGACTTGGGCTCTCCTTGTCCCCCACCCCCATCCCTCATCTGGAGGTGGCGAGGCTCCATCTGTCAGCCCCAGGGGGGCGGCAGCAGAAGAAAGGATGGCACTGGGACGCTAAGTCTGCTGGGAAAAGTCACTTTCCACATTGCCACCCTTACTTCTGTGCTTCAGAGCTGGGTAGTGATATATGTGCCTCCCCCCCACCGCCCCGCAGGTACAAACAACCACAGACACAAAGAAGGGGGGCCCAATCAAATAAGTTTGAGAACCACTGCTCTAGGCTACACAACCTCTCAGCACAATGACCCTATTGTCACAATAAGAATCGTCAGAGGGGAAGATTTTTGCATAAGAATTAGAAATATCATCAGTGGGCCCTGTCCTGACCCCCACTGGAGCCAAGGGGAATTTTCCCATTTGACACCAGAAAGCCCAGGACTGGAGCCCAATAACCAATGGCATAAGAGTAATTTTACATACAAATACATTTGCAGAATATACACCACACACACCGATTAATTTGCTTTCTATTGCTAGCAAGGTCATGCAGAAGAGGTCAGTGAAGAATTCTGTCCAAACAGCCCAAAAGGAAGTTACAAATAAATGAGTCAATAGGCAACAAAATAACCATATTAGTAAAGAACTAGCCACTCCCTTTATAAATCTGGCAGGGCCAGACCCACAGCTCCTGCCTGGTTTATCGTCATCCAACCTCTCTCCAAACCCCGAGTCACAGATGAGATTCTAGCAGCCAAAACTCCTTTAGCGGTGGCAGCATCTGCAAAGAGGAGTTTCACCCCTTGCTAACTCGTCCTCAGTTTAGCTGGGTGAATAACTTTGAAGGCATTTGTGGGGTACCCTGAGCTGGGACCAGAGGAAATTCCTTTCACAAGGGAGATGGGAACAAGCTGCTTCCTAGCAAATTATCTCAGAGACTTTAACTATTGGACCCCGGCTCTCAGCACCCACTAGAAAAGAAGGGTCCTGAAAATATGATTTAGTGAGGGGTGAAATTCACCCTGTGCAGAGGAGCCTGTGACGGGGCAGTGGCCCCTCACTGGCTGGCAAAGGGTTAATAGCAGCCCTTGGAGTGGCTGTGCAGAACCCAGCCAACCAGAGGAAGGCTTAGAAGCAGCCAATCAGGGCCAGGCTGGGTCCTATAAGAAGGGCTGCAGGGCAGCGAGGAGCTCAGTCTCTCCTGGAGCTTGAGGGAGAAGGCCTGGCTGCCCGTAGAGAGAAGTGCGTGCGACAGAGCAGTGCTGGGCAGGGTCGGGGGGGCAAGTGGAGCTCCAGCCTGGCTGGCTCCCAGGCTGCGTCCCTGACACAGGGGCCGAGTAGGTGCTGGGGCTATGGAGAAGTGGCCCAGGGAAAGCAGGTAGCAGCAGAGGGGAAGGAGAGGCCATGAGCAGCTGCCAGCTAGAGGGTCCCTGGGTTGGGGCCCAGAGTAGTGGGCAGCCCTGGGCCCCCCCCCTTTTGCCCCACTGGCCGCTGAGGGAAGTGGCCAGCCAAAGGACTGCAGTTTGCCCCTGAGCAAGGGGCTGGACTAGGGGCTCTAGTCCATTGCGGCGAGAAGCTGGGCGAAGGACTGCGGGTTCCCTGGAAGGGGGGAGACAACGGAGTTGGGGCACAGCCGGAGGGCCGTGCCCTGAAGAGGACACCACAGTCCGGGAGTCCCAGACAGCAGAGACGGTGGAGAAGCAGTGACGGAAAGTGAGACACTACAAGAGGAGGGTGCCCTGCTGGACAGAGCGAATTCCCACAGCAACCAGTAGGAGGCACCGTGGGTGGTGAGCACAACCCGATAGAGAGCCAGACCAGGCCTAGACACCACTTCAGCCCTATAGAAATCCCCCTTGTTCTCCTTTCCCCCATGGGGGATTTTGGTCTCCTGGACCAACGCACCAATCATTCCACCCTGATTCCAGCCAGTCCCTTTGGCTGCCATTTTCCCCCAGTCACTCACTTGGCCCAAACCAACGCCCTTCACGCGGTGTCTGTAAATCAAAAGTTGATGTGAAATGGCTGGATCGTGAAATGTTCGCGTAGCGCCTGCCCCCAGGGCTCCTTTAACAACAGAGGGATTTGGGTTTGGGGGTGGGGGAAGAGTAGACCCAACAGGGGACTCTGTCTCCACATCCCATCCCCTCCTACTCGTTGTGGTTCTCGGTCAGTTCTTCATCCGGAATCTGGCAGACCAACCCCACGGACGCTCCGTTTTCTCAAGCACTCCAGCCCCGATCCCGTCTCGGCCACGGTGGGAAAAGCGCAGCACAGGCTGGAGCAGGGAGAGCCAGGGTGTCTTCGTTCCTGCCCCCAGAAGGCGCCTGGGGCAGGGAGCAGCGAAGGCAGTGCCCGGATTGCTTGTTCGGACAGTTAGCGGGTGGAGGGAAAGTGCGAGATAAGACACACTTGGTTGTGAGTAAAGCACTTGACAGAGCATCTCATCAAAACGTACTGTCCCGGCTGACCCAGCGTCAGCAGAGACCATCCCGCGGACTGAACGCTGGCTGCAGACGTGTTAGCCAAGAGTTATAACAACAGGCCACGGGACGGAGCTGGGAGCAGGTGCTCAGCGGTGCCACGGCTGTGTTACTGGGAGCTCCTGATTTATGCCATTTCTTCACGAATCACCTAGCAGAGGCAGTAAGAGCATGTTATTAGGGAAACAGCATCTGCCCTGCAGAGAGTCAGTGGGAAGGAAAGAATCCAGGAAGCAGGAAACACTGATCGGGACCTGGGGGAAGACAGTGGACAGCAGCGGATTAGACAGGAGCTTCCAGTCCATCATGGCACCTGAAAAGGCCAATACACAGAGGCTTTGTGTAACGGAGCAAAGGGGTGACAGCCCCCATCTCTCTGCCTTGGGATAACCCCACTGGAGACGGCATGCTGTTCAGGGCTCCTCAGGAGAGCTGGAAAAATACCGATGGCCCGTTCAGAGAAGAGCCACAATGTGATCTGGGGCACAAGGGATTGACTGGTGAGGAATGAGCAAAAGAGACAAGTAGGTCCAGCTTCACTGAGCAGTGACCTGGCGGGACCCGATAACAATCCCGGGGAAACACGGGGCGGGCGGGCACGGGAGAGAGAATTTTACAGTAGTTCAAGGTGGGGATGACTGGATGAAATCAAGGATTAAAGCTGAATGTCAGAAAAAAAACTTCCTAAGGGGGAGACGTTTCAGGCTGTGGAACCACCCCCCCAGAGCGGTGACACCCCAGAGTTTGGGACACGTACAGTTAGACGGACCAAGCACTGGAGGGAACAGGCGTGCAGTGCCAGGGACAAGTACTAGATTTTATTAGAAGACTTATTAATTCTTTTCCAAATCTAACAACTAGGATTCTAGGCTATCCACACGGAGAACGACAAATTTTTAACGTTAAAATGACCCTTTGCCTAACTACAAACTAGCAACTAAACCCAAGTCCCTTTCACACAGGATGAGAAGTAGTCAGTGTCTATTAGACTGTGCACGGACCTCACAAGGGAGCGAGGGGCGACCCATCGCTGGAGAGGGTTAACAGGCTGGACATATTCCTAGAAAATACAGAGTAGAGCCCGACCCTGCATTGGCGAGGAATGGGCAAAATGACCAATCGGTCTTTTCCAGCTCTAACCAGTCTCTGTCACTGGAGGGTTTTAAGAGCAGGTTGGACAAACACCTGCCAGGGATGGTCTAGATAACACTTAGTCCTGCCGGGAGTGCAGGGGACGGGACTAGACGACCTCCCGAGGTCCCTCCCTCTGTGATTCTCTGTCAGATCTCTAGGTGGTCTCGGTGAGATGGTCACCTCTCAGGTCAGGGATCAGGCCGTACGCAGTTGCGAAGCCCGGCGCACACTCCTGGTGGGTAAATAGTCAGTAAGAGAACAGAGAGGAAAGAGAACTACAGTAATTATTGCTCCAGGGCATTGCACCTGGAGTCCTCAAGTCCGCACTCGAATGAGGTTTTCTTTCATTTCCCAGACTGTCAGCGGCCCGGCTGGAACAGGCGCCGTACGTCAGGTCTGTCCAGTAGCTCCACTGAGGAGCTGCTGGCAGAAGCCATAACTACAGCGCAGTAGCAAAGTCTCGCCCGCCCCCAGTACCCACTGGGCCTGACCTAACAACAACAAACAGCACAGCACCCCCGCCCTGAGAAACCACTGGTCTTCGCCAGAACTATCCCAATGAGCACGACGCTCCCGTGTTTGCTCCACACAGGAACGGGCAGGAGAGTCCTGCTAGCACCCACCGCTCCTTTCAGTAGTAAGATGAAGACCCCACATCGGTCAACCCGGCCATGTCATTCCCAACGCCCTCCAAGCGCTGCTCCAGAAGCCAGATCCCTTCCCAGAAATCTCCCGTCCCTCCTGCCAGACGTTCTCTAGCACCTCTGGGGTTACGTCCAACCCAGCAAATGGCGTTAATACTACAGCGTTGGCATCCTTCAGGGCAAGACTCGAGCCTTTGTTTGCATTTGAATTGGAGCTGCGTTGTGCAGGGAATGTGCAGGTGTGTTTTCCTTAGGGATGCACGGTTGGTTCGTCAGCGCAGGCCTTCAGCCTGGGAGCTCCTTGTGCCAGGGAGCCTGTTATTTCATCAGCACCACGGCATGTCCAAATCCTAAATTACAGCATTGCTCCTCCTCTGCTCCTGCTCAGGGGACGTAGCATTTCTGTAACTCCCTCCTTATGTACATTGCGTTAAGGCTTCCAGAGGCATTTGGCTTGGGGCACAGACAGCAGAAGCGGGTGCATCTGGAGGAAGGGGTTGAACGACTCCCCGTCTCCGTAGCAGGACAAGAGTCTCTCCTCCGTGTGGACGGCCTGGTGCACCGTCAGCTCCTTCTTGTGGCTGAAGATCTTCCCGCACTCGGTGCAGGGGTAGACCCGCTCCACCGTGTGGGTGAGGTGGTGGGTCCGCAGGTTGCCCTTGTACTTGAAGCTCTTGCCACACTCCACGCAGGTGAAGGGCCGCTCCCCCGTGTGGATCCGCTTGTGCTTCATCAGCGTGGTCTTCAGGTTGAAGGTCTTGCCGCACTCGGCGCAGACGAAGGGGCGCTCCCCGGTGTGGATGCGCTGGTGGGTGATAAGGGTGCCCTTGCGGTTGAAGCTCTTGCCGCACTCGGTGCAGGTGAAGGGCTTCTCCCCGGTGTGGATGCGCTGGTGCTTGATCAGCTCCCCGTTGTGGCTGAAGCACTTGCCGCAGTCGGCGCAGGCGAAGGGCCGCTCCCCGGTGTGGATGCGCTGGTGCCGGGTCAGATCCCCGTTGCGGCTGAAGCTCTTGCCGCACTCGGAGCAGCCGAAGGGCCGGTCCCCGATGTGGATCTTCTGGTGCAGGATGAAGGTCTTCTTGGCGCAGAAGCCCTTGCCGCACTCGGCGCAGACGAAGGGGCGCTCCCCGCGGTGGATCTTCTGGTGGGTGATGAAGTTGGCCTTGCGGTTGAAGCACTTGCCGCACTCGGTGCAGGAGAAGGGCTTCTCGCCCGTGTGGATGCGCTGGTGCAGGATGAAGGTCTGCTTGGAGCAGAAGCTCTTCCCACACACGTTGCATTCGAAGGGCTTCTCGCCCGTGTGGATGCGCTGGTGCCGCATCAAGTCGCCCTTCTGGCTGAAGCTCTTGCCGCACTCGGTGCAGGTGAAGGGCTTCTCACCCGTGTGCACCCGCAGGTGAGTGATGAGGTTTCCCCGGTGCTGGAAGCTCTTCCCGCACTCGGTGCACGTGAACGGCCGCTCGGCAGCGTGGGCTCGCGGGCGTTTCACTGGCTCGGTGCTGGCAGCCACAGCCCCCCTGCGGTCGGAGGCCGAAAGGGATTTCTGGCTGGGGTTGCTTGTTGGGGCTATTGGCACCTTTCCCTTGGGCTCAGGGGTTGTCTGCGGCCCCTCCAGAGTCACCGTGCGTCTCTGGAGCGCCGTGATGTTTCCCTGGGCGTGTTGCACTTTCCAGTGATTAATGCTGGGTTCTGTCCTGAGCAAGCCCGGGGAAGCAGCCTCTAAGCCTCTCATCAGCAAAGCCTTGTTTGGTTTCACATCCTCTGGCTCTTCCCCAGGGTGCTTCTGCTCGCTGGCACCCCTGCTCCCATCACCTGCTGGGGAAAAGAGAGAGGCCAGATGTTATTCCGTGTGCTGGGGACGGGGGAATTCCCAGCGTTGAACGCAGAATACAGCTAAGTGCCAGGGCCGAGACGCTCGGTGGCACACCCCTGTTTGTACAGAGACGCAGGCTCTAATGCCTTGCACCCTCTGAGCTCGCTGACCGAGAAAGCAGCTGCTCCCAGGCACTGCTCACCGGCAGAAGGTCCCATGGGTGCTGGGCAGCGTTCCCACGAGCCGTAACTTCCAGAGACACAAGTGGCAGCGAGCGGCACTGACTGTCGGTGGCAGGTGGGCACCTCGCTCCCATTTGTACCTTGGAAAATCAACCTTTCTGGGACGTGCTGGGCTGGGTCACAGCCGCACGGCATCACCTCCCACAGCCATGAGAACGTCACCGTGGGACAGAGGCAGCGACGGGCAATTTTCTTATTCGTCTTAGGCCGTGTCTGCACCTACATGCTTCTCGCGGTACAGCAGCAAGGATACAACTGTGAGCGCGCTCGCCCGGCCGCGGGACGCCCATGGGGGGGAGGGGCGCGGAGAGCTCGCGGGGACGCGGGACGCCCACGGGGGGGGAGGGGGGCGGAGAGCTCGCGGGGCCGCGGGACGCCCACGGGGGGGGAGAGCTTGCAGGACGCCCACGGGGGACGGGGACGGGGGGGAGAGCTCGCGGGGCCGCGGGACGCCCATGGGGGGGGAGGGGGGCGGAGAGCTCGCGGGGCCACGGGACGCCCACGGGGGGGGAAGGGGGGCGGAGAGCTCGCGGGACGCCCACGGGGGGGGGGGGAGGGGGGCGGAGAGCTCGCGGGGCCGCGGGATGCCCACGGGGGGGGAGGGGGGCGGAGAGCTCGCGGGGCCGCGGGATGCCCACGGGGGGGCGAGCAGCTCGCCTGTCGACGTAATCAAACCAGCTCAGTGACGGGCGGTAGCGGGAGAGCGCCTCCCACTACCGCAGCACTGTGCAAACTAGGGAGACTTGTGTCGCTCGGGGGGGGGGGGGGGGGGGGGGGGGGGTGTTTCCCACGCTCCCGAGCGAGACGCGTTTTGCTGCCATAGCGCCAGTGCCGAGGAGGCCTCACGTCGGTCCCCGTCCCTGCTGCACAACCCAGCACCTCACCGAAGCCAGAGGCAGCTAGAAAGACTCAAAGCGTCAATACGAGAAACATCAGAGACCCAGTTGTTGCTATTTTTAATATTTCCAGGCTCCTTTCTAGGCCGAAGATGCCTGGGCAAGGTCAGAGCAGGCTTGGACCTTTGCTGGCTTCTGTGACACGGAGCCTCTCCGTCCCCTGAGGCTGCCTGTCAGGAAGGCCTGTACTGGCTCACGCTGCGAGGGGCTGGTGAAGCAACAGAATAATTTGCGCTCCCCCGCTATCAACAAAACGGCACCTAGGTCTCCCCTGGCTTTACATCCTGCTTGCAGGACTCGCTGCTTTACGAGCTTGGGAAGGAGGCCAGGGAGCCGGTGGAGGGCAGACCTGTCACCCTCTGACCCGGGACCCCGCTGGAGGCCAGGCCATCGCACTCGCACGAGGCAGTGGAGGCTGGAGGAATTTCTCTTGGCTTCTCGTGGGGTCACAGCCAAGGCCGGCTCCCCCCACCGGGTCAGCGTCGCAGCCTAAAATGCTGCACACAGCCAGAGGCCCTCGGGTAGTGTTCACGAGATCTCTCTTGTCACGAGTCAGACAGCACTCAGAAGGCACAGACCAGTCCCAGGGCCCGATTCCATCCCTCCCAGCTCCAGGAGGCCAGTGGGGAGACCTGCCTCCTGCCTTGACAGGGCAGTTCAGGCCTCCTGACAGCACGGCAGCGAACAGAATGTCGGCTGACGCTTAAAAAGCACTCTCTTAACGCTAGCGTCCCCAGCTAACTGGGGCTTAGCCTCCGGCCCCCTCGCAGAGGGACGGTCTCTCACTCGCGAGGGCAGAGAGATTTGCAGTTCTGGGCTCCACTGCACCCAGTGGCTACACAGGGTCCATGTGCTAGGAGCCCAGGGATTTGGAGCAATCAAATTTTTGAACTGCTCTGCTCCAGCTCCGCTCCGACTCCGCTCCGCGCTCCGACTCCAATGAATTTTTAACTAAATAAAAAAAGTGCATACTGTCATTTTGAAAAAATTTTTATTCAGACTTTCAAAACAATTTAAATGTCATCAACAATGATACAAACTAGAATGATTCATGATTCATTCTGTAAAAAATTATTGCAGCAATCAAGTCGTCTTTCACACCCTGCCGCAAATCATTTAAAATTAACTTTAAAGCCGAAAACAGTCGCTCTACACTGGCTTGAGTTGTTGGCATGCTCGAAGCAATTCGACAGGCAGCCTGAATGCGGTGTGGGTAGCTGTGAATGGCCTCAAAAACAGACTTCACTTTCAGCCTACCAATAGACTCCATCGCCTCACAATCTTCCCAAACATTTCTCTTGAATAACGCTTCCTTACAATTATGAATCGCAGAAACTCGCCGGCGTCTTTCTTGTTTATCCAATTCCTTTTCGAAGGCGTCTTCTTCTGAAGAATTGGTGCTTGAATTATCTCCATTTCCCTGTGATGGCTGAAGACGTCTCAGGGATGGACGCTCGAACAAGTTCAGAGTGGAGACGGACGTTTGAGAACAGCTTGCTATTTCTGAAGGATGTGAAATTTCCGAAACCGCAAATTCGATGGTTGAGGACCCCTTTTGTTGTGTTTTGTTTTCTTCAACCTCTTTCACCGAGTTCAAATGTAGCAATAGATTTTGTTTTTCGAGTCGTCGAGCAATATCAAGGAGCCCTTCCTTTGCCTTCGGTATTTCCCTTGAGGTAAGAAGAATCCGATACCGTGGGTCAACATAAACTCCAGCAAGGAAATGAATATTGTCAAAAAGCTTCTCTTCACGTTTCTGCATGGAGGATAGAATTCCTTCTGCAATTTGTCCACCATTTTTTTCCAAGAATTTTGACAGTTTTCGCCATTCCTTCATTAAAACTCCTGGGGTTACATCGACGGCTTGAAGGTTCACGGTTGTTTGGTTTGGCTTTGCCAAGAGGTCTCGCAGGTTCTTCACTTCGTCCCATTCAGCTTTTGTTAACTTGAGTTCTCTTGTTCCAGCAGCAGCCGCCACTTGTTCACAGTAAGATTGAAGAACGAGAAGCCGATCAATCATCACAAATGTTGAACCCCAGCAAGTCACAGTATCCAATGATTGAGTTACCCCATGTAGATCAAGCAGAACACTCTGAATAGTTGGGGTTCGTAGTTTGACAACAACTTGTCGAATTTGCCAGAAATTTCTTTGCATGTTCTTTGTTCAGTCCATCCCAGATTGCCAACTGAAGAGTGTGAATACCACACTTCATCAGTTGGACTTTTGAGTCGTCCTCATGAAGCCATGTTGGAAGTATGAGGCTGGGGTCATTAACCCATTGCGCAGCAGCATCCCTGTTGAGTTCGATTTCATCCATTCCCTTAGTGCCTTCATCAGGCAAAATAGCTTCAGTTCTGTCCACATCCGTGTTCTCAGAGGTAGAAATGGTTTCATTGTCCTCGCTGAAATTTTTGACGGCACACGTCATGTTTGCTGCATTGTCAACGCAGATGCTCAGCACTTGCATTTCACTGATCCCAAATTTTTCTAAAATAGCTTTTACTTGACTTTTCACGTACGAAGAATTGTGCTGCCCTTCAGTGTCGATTATGTCCAAGGTTTTTACCACAGCTTTATCTTTTCCTTCTTCGTAGTACTGAGCACTGATTGCAAGGAAATGTCTGTTTCCACGGGTTGCCGCATCCATTTTCAGGTAGCACAATTTTTGCTCCAAAGCTTTCTTGAGCTCTTGGCGACCAGACTCAGCTGTGCTGACAACTAAACGACGAACCGCATCGTGCCCCGTCGAAACGCCAAGCTGCCGACCCATTTCACCTGCAATTTTTTGGAATCCTTTGTTCTTTAGCCTTAAGGTAGTGAGCCGTGTTGAACTCAAGCAAACCATTTCCATCAGCCCTTCACGGAAAGTATTGGCATCCATGGTGACTGTAACCTTTGAGGACTTCAAATATGAGTCAAGTTTTGTTTGCTCAATTTTGGGTTTCTTTTCAGATGAAGCTCCGCAAAAAATCTTTTCTCCAGGAGTTTTCAAAGAGCCAGATGAACATCGTTTCGCCGCATCAGCTTTCTGTTTTGCCTCATCTTCCTGGTCCTTTTTTGTAACCAGAGCCACATAGTTTTCAGGATGGTTACGTTTTACATGCCGCCAAAGGTTGAAACTTTTCACGGCACTTGCCTCACCTGTCTTGAAGCTACATGGTTTGAGCTCGCCATTCACTTCCTTTTCCACCTTGCATGTTGCTGATTTCTTCTTTGCTTTTCGCAAAAGCCCAGATTTGGGGTTTTCAAATTCAAAAGTAAAGACGTCGTTGAGATCCTTTTCCGTAAATCGGCTATCAATCATGGGGGGCAGATTTGATTTTTTTGTTGAAGCCCTGGCCAAATCTTCTTGTGCTGCTACCGCAGCCAAAGGTTTCTTGTTACGATCTTCGAAAAGCAATGAACAAAAGCATTACACTTTTTTATAATGTACCTGCTTGTGATATCTTAACCACTTAAGGTACTTTGAATTTATTTTGGATTTTCTGGACAAAAATGATTGCATTTTCTTTTTACACAAAATTATTAAAGTATATTTTAACATGTTTCTCGCAGTTTTAATTAAGTATTTTTAATATACATAATTAAAATTTTTATTTATAAATTGCAAGTTAGTTTTTCTTATGAAATTTGCAGGGAAAATATTCGAAATATTTTCCAAGTTTTTAATTAATATCTCAAAAACACTTTAATATAGATATAGCCATGAAACGTGGTACGTGCCGTAGCGTTAGCACGTGCTATCGCTCTTCTACACCATTCGTTGCTGGGAAGTAACAAGGCTACATGTTACAAGGCTGAAAATAAACTTTAACGGGAAACAGATTTCGGAGTAGCCGTGTTGGTCTGTATTCACAAAAAGAAAAGGAGGACTTGTGGCACCTTAGAGACTAACAAATTTATTTGAGCATAAGCTTTCATGAGCTACAGTTCACTTCATCGGATGCATGCAGTGGAAAATACAGCGTCCGATTAAGTGAGCTGTAGCTCACGAAAGCTTGTGCTCAAATAAATTTGTTAGTCTCTGAGGTGCCACAAGTCCTCCTTTTCTTTTAACGGGAAAGCGGATTCAAATTGCAAGCACAGTCCTTTTCGTAAAGAGAGGAAATTTTTGGAAATATGTTTTTACTTCATCGGCC
Source organism: Chelonia mydas (assembly GCF_015237465.2). Taxonomy (NCBI): domain Eukaryota; kingdom Metazoa; phylum Chordata; order Testudines; family Cheloniidae; genus Chelonia; species Chelonia mydas. The sequence continues at coordinate 261,054,666 of NC_057850.1, forward strand.
TGAATAGATTATACAAGAGAGCAAATAACAGGTTCTATCTTGTATAATGTTTCCAGCCTGATGAATGAAAAACATATTTCCGAAAATTTCCTCTCTTTAGTAAAAGGACGGTGCTTGCAATTTGAATCCACTTTCCTGTTAAAGTGGATTTCCAGCGTTCTATCATACAACAGCATTCAAATAAAATTATTTAAACCACAGGCATCATGAACTGGGGGGACTGGGCCAATTTTATTTAATATTTTTTAAATCTTCGACTATTTAACAGATACGAACCTGTAATATGATTTAATGCTAAAACATGCATTGAAACGGTACTCAATTTATTTTGTATAATTAACCATTTCTGAGAAAACTGTTTAAAAATTTTAATCTGCTTAGATGCTTAGAATGATACAAACAATTTTATTTATTACTTATTTTTCAACTTTGGAAACATACATTTTCAACGTAATAATAAATAATAACCAAAAATTATTAACATATTATGGAACATAATATTACCACTCGTAGCCAGGGGCAGTCGACGACAAGCCTTTCTTGAAATATGAAATAAAAATGACCAAACACCAGTTCGGGACACCTATGGTTTAAATAATTTTGGATAATGTAATATGGTAGCACATACTAACACTAAGACACAGACATAATTTCGTTACTTTATATTAAAGCGTTTTTGAGATATTAATCAGAAATTAACTTTTCATCACCTCCTTGAAGGGACTATAGCTCCCTTAGGAAGAATTTTAGGACACGTGTTCACAGAAATGTTTTTTCTTAAAATGACCTAAGGACTCACCCCCAAAGTTGTGTTGGACATTTTCCAATCACTCTGGATATATCACAAAAATCACTCCTAATTTATGCAAAAATGTTTATTGTATATTTATATGCCTGCTGCACATGACTTTTTCAGTAAATTTAAAATTACAAACGCTACCAAAAGACCACTGAACAGATGACATATAAAATAAGTCCGCCAGAGTGATACGGTAGCACGTACAAATGTACCGGTAATGGGAGCCCGTGTGAGAAATGAGCTTAAGTAGTTAATATCTCTTGCAATATCTAAATATATCAATAAACAAAAACATTTTTTTTGCAATATACCTGTTTGCAATATCTTAAATGTTGCGTCGTGTCACACTTTTCCGTAATCGCAGCACTCAGCGCGTCTCGTTGATCAACCCTTACAAAAGAAGTATCAACACACACTAATCTACGCGAGTACGTACTCGCCTAACCTTGGCACAAGGGTGGGAGCAGTCTGCAGTGTTGCCGGATGTCTGATAACTATCTCCAAAAAACTTGGTAATTTTATATCCGTACATTAAATCTTGATTTCAGCCGACGTGAGAAGAACTGTGACATATTACGTAAAGTGGTAAAGTAGATGTTAATATCAATTGTTTTACAATCTGAAACTTTTTGGCACCTTCAGGACTTTCTTGCTAAATATCACTCATTTTGGAGTGAAAATGAAAAAAACAAACTGGAGCAGTCAAGATTTTCTGTGCTCCGGCTCTGCTCCCGCTCCGGGCAAAAACCTGCAGCTCCAAGCTCTACCCCAAAGCCCTGTAGGAGCCGGCACAATACAGCCAGCCTGGCTCACCAATTTCATACAGGGCCTCCCTGAGTTTCCAGCTCTCCCTGTCCCTCTCGTCCCTGGAGCTGCTCCGGGGGGCTCAGCATGGCTCACCTGGGCTGGGGTAGCCGGGAATTCCGCCTTCGCTCAGGCCCTGGGGATACCCAATGGCTGACTCATCGTCTGGCTCCACTTTCACGATAATCTCCGGGTTTGCGTCACCTGTTCACAGGAAAGAAAAAGCCTCACCCAGTGTTTCCTGTGGTCACTCAGGGCTGGGGGGGGAGACCTTGCGAAGTAGCTTTAAATTGGCTTTTGATTGCCCCTGGGAACGCTGGCTGGGGTGTGTCTGTCTGTGTGTCATTCTGCAGTCTGTGGCAGACACAGCAAGAGGCCTCAGATCTCCTGTCCCTGCCTGTGAATATATCCACAGGGCCCCCTGTCCTGTCCTGTCCTCCTCCCACTGACTACAGTCTGCCCCCAATCCCTCACACGCACCCTGGCAGTAGGGTGCCCCAGCTTCTGGCGACTCCTGCAGGCGAACCAGGAAGCCAGACACGAGCTGTGTGTGCCAGGATCCGGCACAGCCAGGGGCCCACCTTGAGGAATCTACAGGCGGGTCCCTGAGTTTCCAGCTCTTCCCCTCACACCTGCCCCCGGAGACCGTCCCGGTGGATCCCAGCACCACTCACAGAAGGGGTCGTCGGGACCGTCTCCTTCACAGTAATGCTGGCCACACTCGCCGTAGGAGTCGTCCTCGGGCTCCGTTTTGACGACGATCTCTGCTTTGATACCTGCGGAAAGCAAAGCACGTTGCACGTTCCCTGCGCCCACGGCACGACTGCGAGGGAGAGACTAGCTCCAGGGCAGCGTTCGGATCCCGCTGAGCTGTTCTCCTGCGGTCAGCGGCGTTCGTTTCTAGGGAGCTCTTCCCCGCAGCGCATTCATCCCTCAGGCATGCCAGGGAGGTCTTATCCCCGGTTAGCCGGCAGGGAGCTGAAGCACCAAGGGACCTGTCACCAGACAGAACCCAGATCCCCTAACCCCCGGCCACCCTGCCGGGGCCAGTTACACTCGGGGTGGGGCAGGGCAGTGGGGGAAACGCGGCCACCTGTTCATCGTGTCACTTCCTGGCAGGGATTCAGCCAGTGCCCATGGCGCCGAGGGACCCGCTGCCCCCCAACGCCCCCCTCGTCGGTTTGCTGCTGCACTGGGGGAGCCAGCCCCAGGCCCAATGCCCGGCCAGCACACTCGCGCCGTGAGGACACAAGGAGACTCCTCGGCATCCTCCCATCGCGAGGGCAGAGACCGATTCGGGCAGCCGCAGGCTGCAGTCCACCGTGCCCGCTGCCCCAGGCAGAGTCACCCAGCTGGCCCATTGCTGCCATGCAGGGAGCCAGACCGGCTCCAGCTAGAGCCGCCCCCCGCACCGGGGCAGGCCGACCCCATTGCCCAGCCGGCTCAGTGGGGGCCGCCCTGCACGCCCTGGGGCGGGGTAGGGCCAGTGGGACGGGGCCAACTGGGCTCCCGGGCAGAGCTGGCTCACCCACACTGCGAGAGGGGGACGTGCCCGTGGTTCTAAGCCTTCTCTGAAGACACTGCCCAACTCCTAACCGCCTGATCCCCTCCCTGCAGCCCTTCCCCGCGCTGGCCTCCTCGGCTCCTCCCTGGATCCAGACTGTGAGCGCTGGAGGGCCGGGCAGGGCCTGGCCTTGCCTGGCTGGGAGGTGTCTGCGCCTCCTTTTCCGGGGCGGGTGTAGGGGGGGCCGGGCGCAGCCAGCCCTGATCAGCCTTTCGCCGGGGTGGGCCCTGGTGCAGAGACAGCCCTGGAGGACGGAGCCGACAATCTCCAGCGTAAGGACAATAAAACGCTGCTCTTGGTGGTCATCTTCATTGGCTTCTGGCCACACTGGCTACTGGGGCCGCGACCATCCCCTGTGGGGAGGCTGCCCTCCAGGGGCTGGCTCGTTCCCTGGAGCATGGGGCAGGACCAGCGAGTGGTTAAGGCCCTGCTCTGGGTCCCACAGAGGTCTCTCATACAGGGCTCCGGGGGTCCCCTTGCCTCTCCCAGCTATTCGACGTGTACAGCGGCCGGGGAGAGGGGGGGCAGACGATACGGAGCCCTGGGCTGTGGGGCAGCTGAACGCTGAGCGGGGCTGGCCACACATTCTGCAGGGCCCTGGGCACAGACACTCGCTGGGTCCAATCACGCTGCCCCCCATGGCCAGTCCCCCCCAGCTCCGTGCATCCATTGCTCCCCACGCGTGGGGCCCCTCGGCTGTGGCGTGCGTCCAGCCCCGCGCGCTCCTGTGTGTGAGGCTCTGGGCACACCTCCGCCAGGAGCCGGGAAGCCGGAAGGAGACACCCACGCACAGCTGTCCACGCGGGAGGGGAGCCGATCCCTGTGGCAGCCCATCTCCACAGGAACAGGAGGGGAGCTCGCGTGGGGAGCTGCGGAGGAGGCTCGGCAGGGGAGCTTGGGGGGCGGGGGGGGCATGTCCCCTGTGCATACCTCCACCCAGCTGACAACGTGCGGGGAGCAGGAGAAGCTAGCTGGGACACTGCAGGGGCGCCCGAGTCACCGTCTGCCTGGGAACGCCCCACACACGGCCAGACCCAGCTACTCAGCGGTGGGGTCTGTCCCTCCCCCACTGCAGGGGAAGCCACGCTCACAAGGCCGGGGGACTCACACGGCTTCTGGATCCACTGTGCCCAGGGCCAGCAAAGGCTCCTGCCCCAGGAGCCCGACTCCAGGGGTTCACACAGGTCCCCCCTGAGTTTCCGGCTCGCCCCAGCCCCCTTCCCCGAGCTGGCCTGGGGCGGTTAGCGTCACTCACCAGTGCTGGGGTAGCCAGGGAGGTCTCGGTCGCCCAGGCCCTGGGGATACCCCACATATGACTCGTCATCTGGCTCCACTTTCACCACAATCTCCTGCTTCACGTCAGGCCAGCCTGTGCCCGGGAGGGGAACAGAGAGAGAAGGGAAGAAGGAATAACGTCCCGGGTCCGTGGGACAGTCCTGGGCTGAGCTAACCCTTGGAGACTCTGAGCTGAACAGGCCCCGGCTGGGGAACCTGGACTGGGACTTTGGGGTTCTTGGGCGTGAAATATTTTGTGCCCATCCTTTCCCGGCCCAGGGCAGACAAATAACGCTTATTTCACCAGAGAGAACGCACCAGACCCGCTGCTCGAGGCGTCCCTGTGCTGGGGGCTCAGACCCACTCCCTGGGGATGGGCCCACGTCCCAAGGCCGCGCTCCTCAAGGAGGGCTCATGCCTTGCTCTGGGAAGAAGGGTCCTGGCTGCACATGAGCGCAGGGACCACGCTGCTGCTTGATGAGCCCCTAGGTCTGGTCAACACGTCTAGCTCCCAGTCAGTCCCAGCTTCCCTTCTGTGGCAAAGGCTACAGTGCTGGAAGCGACCCTGCAGCTCCAAGCACACCCGGCTTTGATCAACTTTTGGTACAGCTCAGTCCGTCTTGGGCCATTCCATGGTCAAAAACAGCTGGCAGGACACAGGCAGCCTGACTGCAGGAGTTTATAAGCATTCCCCCGAGATCCTAGCTCTTCCTGGCTTCCCTTTGCCTGACCGACTCCAGGCGGAATTTAGCAGCACTCACCTGTGCTGGGGGCCTGGCGAATTCCTCTCTCTCCCTGCTCTGGGGGCGCCCCCGCGCACGGCTCCTCTTCCTGCTCCGTTTTAATAAACACCTTGGGGCTGATGTCAGCAGAACCTGCAAGGACCGAGAGTCACAGTCTGGTTCCCGGGGCACCGACAGGCTGGCAGATACTTTTCAACCTATTTAGCTCATCCCAGAGCAGGTTCAGAGGTGACTCCACCGTGCTCTCCAAGTACCTGCCTGGGCAGAGGATCTCTGTCCTGAGGGAGCCGGCAGGACAACACACAGGGGCTGGAAGCTGAAGTTAGAAACATTCCAGCTGGAAAGAAGATGCAACGTGTGAGTGCTGCGGGGCGGGGGATGGACCGTTCATTGGCACAGCCTCCCCGGGGGCGGGTGGACTCTCCATAGCGTGGAGTCGGTAAAGCAAGACCGGCCGGTTTCCTGCTGAGCAGTCCTGGGGGGCTCAAAGCACCACTCACCTGCGCCGCAGGTGTCCGGCATTCCCCTCTCTCTCATCTCCCTGCGATCGCCCACATGCAGCTTGTCCCCTCGCTCCATCTGAGACCGGCTTTCCGCGTCAATGCCCCCGCAGCCTGCCCAAGGGAAAGACGAGTCACGCTCTGGGCCTCCCGGGATCACCCAGGGCATGATCCATACCCCAATTCCCAGGCAGCATCTGCCTTTAACCAGAGACACGTTTCCTCCACGGGCCACAGGCTCAGGCCAGGCAGTGAAGACAAGGGGCACATTTACAGTGTGAGGATTCGAACTCCCCACCCATGGGGGTCCCAGTAACCCAGGGCCGTGTGCTCTCCAGTCTCTCCCCCGCCCACACCCACAACCTGTGCTGTGCTCAATCCTCTCTAGTCACTACCTTCCCCCTCCCCGCTCTGTTCCTTCCCCTGCCCCCTCTTCCCCAGCACCACACGAGCTCCCTCTTCAAATCCCAGCACCCCCACTGGGACTGGACACTTAGAGGGAGGTCAGGAAGAGCCAGTTATAACAGCCAGGGCTGCAGACGTGGGCAGGGATTTGGAGAGGGCTGCAGACCTCCTCCTCTCCGTGGCAGGAGCCAGCCTCTAGCTAATGGGGGCAGAGGGAACTGCCCCAGGGCAGGTTATCCCATCGCTGCCCCCTGCAGAGTTCTTGCCCCTTCCTTTGAAATGACTGGCCACAGTCAGAGCCAGCACTACAGGGCCCGCTGGCCTGACCCAGCGTGACAGTCCCCCGAACACACGGCACACAGCCAGCTATTCCCACCGCCGAGCTCCCTGGGGCACCGGCCGTACCACGCATGCATTCAGAACGAGAGCCAGGAGACATAAGCCAGAAACACCCGAGCTCTTAGTTAGCGATCAACTCCCTGGGGCATTTCCCCGTCTCCTGCCACGCCCTTGTGAGCCACTCCTCACCGCGTCATCCCTCCAGAGGAGACTGGCTCCTCAGGGCACGGGATGCTGACCGTCCATCTGCCTGCAGAGACCTTGTCCGCACGGCCCCACGGGAACACTCGCACTCCGCTGGTCCCTTCCCACACTTGCATCTCAAAGGCCCCTTTGTGTTATTTCTCGCTGGTTTTCCAACCCCTCCCAGTTCAGCATCCGCGACGGTAGCCCACGCCGCGTTCACCCTCCCCCTGCAGTCCCTCACAGAGACGTTACATAAATCCAGTGCACCGTCCATCTCAGAGACACCCCCAGCAGGGCACTGCGGCGGGGCACGGTACTGCCAGTCCCTCTCCTTCACTTACGGTCCCGCCGCCAGCCTAAGCCAGAACTGTGGCCAACCAATGGCTGCCGCTCTGCTGCGGCCACCGGGCCAGAGTCACCGGTGAGCTCTGACTGCTTCGCGCCAGCCAGTGAGCAAAGCAGAAGGAAGAACCCGGGTGTCAGCCAAGAGAACAGGGCCTAGAGCTCGGAGACCGATACACCCATCAGGCTGCACCGGGAGCTGTAAGATCCGTGCGCCCCAATAACCGCCCTTGCCGACTTGTGCCAATAACTCTTATTGGGAGAGGCCAGCAGGAGAGGGGTGGTGAGTAACAGGATGAAGCCGGATTTCTAGAGCCTCGATTCATGGCTAGCAATGGAGATGTCAGAAAGCCATCAGATACGACAGCACCTAGACAGACGGTCCCCAAAGCGGTGTGCTCTTCTCCCGTCTCCTCAGACGGCTGGTCTCCCTAAAACAGCCTCAAGATTTTCAATATCACATATTTGAACCTGGGGAAGAAATGACGTGGGAAAAGGGTTTTAATTTTTATTTTCCTTGCACCATTTCTATGCCCAGTAAAGTCTCTTCATGGGGTGTCCTCCTGGAATATCACCAGCTGCCTCTCAGGGGTGGGTCGAGGGGGGGCAGCTTTCTGCCTTTAACCTACCACCCAACATAAACAAGAGGCAGCCACTTCCCAGAGACACAGAGCCAAGGTGTGCACACCTCCCAGTGCCGGCTTGGCTTCACTGCTTTTATTACACAGGAGCACCGGAACAGCTGCCTAGTGAAAAACACAAGACAGAGAAATCTAGCCAGGGGGTGATGGGCCGAATTCTGTGCTGAGCATCGCACACCTGGCAGGCTTGTTGGAACCAGGGGTGGAAGTCAAGACAGGATTTTGCCCTGCGGTTGGAGGGGAACGGAGCACCCTGGTTTATACCACATGCTGGTTTCTTTTCTCATAGGAGGCCGGTTGCTCTTGGTGGCCAATCTCACAGGTTCGCCAGGCCTTCTCCTCAATTCCAGGCACACCCAACTCTCCCAGCAAAACCAGGGAGGCAGGAGTAGGCCTCCAGCTGGTAAATGCAGCAGGTGAGGGACACACACTCTAACTGGGAGGTTAAAATTAGTCCTGATCTGAAGCCAAGTGGAGCATTTCACAGATTCCAGCCAGTCTTATCGCTACCCAGCGAAACCACGAGCTTGTCTCTCTCCTGCCTCCCGTCCAGTAAAGCTCCGGCTGCCATTCTGTTAACTCTGCCCACTCCTCTGGGGGAAAACAGACAGTGACGTCCTCAGACATATCTGCACCCTGCTCAGCGCCGGTCCCGAGCGGTCGCTATCACAGCACGAGGAAAGCTCCAGCTTTTGCTTATTTATGACGAGTGTTTACACGGCACCAGAGGCGGGAGCTAGGAGCTTTGCAGACACATCGATCCAGTGACTGTTCCTGCCCCGGGAGCTTGCAACGTAAGGGCTGGATTCTGCTCACCTCCCTCCCCACGGACGTCACGGCTGCGGTGTCGTTTGCATGGAGAGAGAGGCGCATCTATGAATTCAGGGTTTGCCTGGTTGTTGTTCCTCCCCCTCCATTTTTTTTAATCTCCTTCCTCCGAAGCATTGGGGTGGCCAGGGCTACAGACGGGATGTTGGGGGTGGGCCAGGGCGCTAAGGGGGCACCAGGCGTTCTCGCTCTCACGTGCTGGGCTGGCTGGTTCATGCCCACATTTTCGGGGGTTAACTCATCGCCATGTGTGGGGTGGGGAAGAATTTCCCCCCCTGCTTGGATTGCCAGTCACCTGGGGGGAGGGGGCGCGTTGCCGTCTTCTGCAGCCTGTGGGTGCCGGTCCCTTGCCAGGATTATTGGGGTGTCTCTCACTTCAGCCTTTCCCTGACACTGACAGGTACTGGGGCCCCTCGGTCCCTCCGACCCTCCTGTGCTCTAGTCTCCTGTGGGCTGCAAAGCTCTGGTCTGATCTCGGCCGTTGGGGTCAGTGGGCGGGTGCTGGGGGGCGCTGCTGGCCTGTGCTACACAAAAGATCAGACCAGATGCTCGGGTTGTCTCTCCCAGCTTTAAATTCTGTGATTCTGTGACTCCAAAGGGTCTATGGCTGCTCTCCACCTCTGCCTTGATCCTGGGCACACCCCACATTTTAACACCTCCATTTTTAAAAACGAATGTCAAGAAAAAGGGGCATTGCAGCGCCATGTCGGTACCGGTTAGCACAGGCCATTAGGACATTGTTATTCACTTCGTAGTGTCTGGTGCAGGGGGCTCTGCGAAACAAGGACCCGGTCCCTGCACCAGATGGCTCATTCCCTAGGACCCCGATACCGCAACCCCTTGGGAGCAGCCGACCTCTTTGCCCCCACGGAGCCCCACGCGAGGCCAGCGTAGGGCCAGAAACAGACGAACAGAGCAGGGGAGCAAGAGGACAGGGTAGCACTGACACGGGAATGTTTTGCACACTCGGCGGTCGTCTCCGGCCTTGTTTAAACCCCCGCGTGAGACAACCCCTGAGAGCCGAAGTCGGAGACGTCACCGTCTGCACGACGGGCAAACGGCACTGGTGCGAACAGTGGTGGGTAGTGTTTGTTTGGGCTGGTGCAGGTGGCTGTAATCCCCAATGTAAACACTCACACAGCTTGGCACCTGCCCAGCCATCACATGGCCTCTCTCTGCGGTGCTCTCCCCTCCCCAGGGCTGCCACCTCTCGAGAGTCCATCACGAGCCTCGTGATCTTTGCCGTGTTTGTTTAAAGCCCCAGCTGCCGGAGTCAAGAGACTGAGGGAGAATCCCCGCTTCCACGGATTGTGGAGAAAAGCCCGACAATGGGAAGCAAAGACACCGTAAAGGCTAGGAAGCAAATCAAACAAACCCAAGGTTTAAAAGGCTCTCAGGGCTTTCAAGCCAGTCCCAGGATGCTTTGCAGCCTGACTCATGATGTTTGATCACATGAGGCTGCTGGCAGTGTGGCCTCCCCCCTCCATTTATCATCATCCCTCACGGCTTATGTCAAATCTAGACCCAGACCTTCTTTATCTCCCTCGCACCAATGACTGGCCTGCGGAACAGAGCCAGGCCTGGACCGGTCTGAGCCAGGCCACAGCCCGGCAGGACAAGGAAGCAGACATGGGAGGATTTCCAGTGCAAGAGAGACTATTATTGTCACATGCCCCTCTTGCCGTCTCCTCTTCTACCCTCTCCACCTGACAGGTTAGGGTGCCTGGAGGCGACAGGGGAGGTCAGGGCAGGAGGATAAAGCCCCGATCCGGCAACTAGATCCCCGCCATCAGATCCAATTGCAGGATCAGGGCCCAGGCTGCCCAGTGAAGGACCAGGGCCAGATCCTAAGCTGGTGTCAATCCAGGGAGCCCGGCTGCCATGGATGGAGTTGGTCCGATTTCCACCGGCGGAGGATTCCTGGCCCGTCCCCGTTTGCCCCCATTCTCAGCTACAGTTAAACACAAATCACCTTCTCCCCCTCTCCAAAAATCCCTTCCTGGGGGACCCGGCCGAGGAGCCGGCGCCTGGCGGGCGGTCCCGGGGGATGCGGGCGGGCGGCGCGGGGATGGTGAACAAGGGAAGCGCTGGTAGCAGCTGGGGGCGGGGGGAGCCCGGGGGACCCCCACGCGGCCCAGCCACTGTGCTCCGGGCTGAGCCTTGTCCTGGCCCCCGCCCAGCCCGTGCACGCCCCGTGCGGGCAAGGGGCGAGTGGAGCCACACGTGCCCCCGCCAGGAAGGGCTCAGCGGCCGGGGTGGGGCGCGGGCGGTGAGGATCCAGGTCCCCCGCCCCCGGCCAAACCCACGGCACTTGCAAGCCTTGGGGGGAGCAGGCAAGGGGCCCATTTGCTAGGGGGAGAGCGACTCCGCCCCACGGATCCCCGAGCAGCCCCCACCCCGGAGAGCGGATCCCTGCGCGCAGCCCCCCCCCGCCCCGGGAGCGCGGATCCCTGCGCGCAGCGGCCCCCCCCCCCGGGAGAGCGGATCCCTGCGCGCAGCCCCCCCCCGCCCCGGGGGCGCGGATCCCTGCGCGCAGCCCCCCCCCCGCCCCGGGGGCGCGGATCCCTGCGCGCAGCCCCCCCCCGCCCCGGGGGCGCGGATCCCTGCGCGCAGCCCCCCCCCGCCCCGGGGGCGCGGATCCCTGCGCGCAGCCCCCCCCCCGCCCCGGGAGCGCGGATCCCTGCGCGCAGCCCCCTCCCCGCCCCGGGAGCGCGGATCCCTGCGCGCAGCCCCCTCCCCGCCCCGGGAGAGCGGATCCCTGCGCGCAGCCCCCCCCCCCGCCCCGGGAGCGTGGATCCCTGAGCGCAGTAGCCCCCCCCGGGAGAGCGGATCCCTGCGCGCAGCAGCCCCCCCCCGGGAGCGCGGATCCCTGCGCGCAGCCCCCTCCCCGCCCCGGGAGCGCGGATCCCTGCGCGCAGCCCCCGCCCCGGGAGCGCGGATCCCTGCGCGCAGCCCCCTCCCCGCCCCGGGAGCGCGGATCCCTGCGCGCAGCCCCCCCGGCAGGTCCCGGCCGGGCTCCCCGAGGCGCGCCCCGCGCAGGGAGCGAGGAGCCCGCTGCACTCACCCGCTGCGCGCTGCGCCCCGGCTGCGCCCGGCTCCCCTATGGCCGCCGACTCGGGAACTTCCCCAGCCCGATCGGCCGCCGCCGGGGGCAGAGACAAAGGGCTCCGCGCCCGCTGCATCCTGGGAGCCGTAGTCCGCCCGTGGAGACGCGCGGGGCCGGCGCGCAAGGGGGGCGCAGGAGGCGCGCACCTCGCCAGGGCGCGGGGCCAGGGCGCAGGGCTCCCCGCGCAGCGCCGGGCCGGGGGCTCTGGGAGACCGGCCGCGGGGGACACGGGTCCGCCCGGGCTGGGGCCGGGAGGAAAACTACAGCTCCCAGCAGCCGCGGGCGGCGCCGAGCCTCCGGCTCCGGTTTGGCACCGGAGTCTGCACCCCGCTCCCGTCTCGGGATCTCCGGTGTCCGGCCTTCGCTGCGGGACCGAGAGGCAGCCGAGCCGGCCCCGACCTCTGCACCCCCCACCCCCGCCCCGCTGAGCCCAGACTCTCCAAACCGGATTAGGTGGTGCAGAAATAACCCGGTGTGAACAGGCGGTGCCGGGTGGAAGGCAGGGCAGGGTCGCTGCGCCCAGGGCCCACTCTGGCCCGCCCCGTCTCCTGCTCCTGGGGCTGGCTGGATTTTCGGGCACATAACTCAGTGGCCCCTTCCCAGGCGCAGAAGAATCAGCGTCAGCAGTGGTTCGAATTTGTACTGCTCCGTGCGCAGAGGCCCCAGGCAGGCCTGCGGACTCCCGGTGCTAGGGGCTGTACAGACAGGAGCAAAGAGACAGGCCTTGCCCTAGCCTAGAGCACCAGAGGCCGGGGGATGAACCAGACAGGCGGGCAGTGCCAGGGAGAGGGAAGGAAGAGGTAACAATCCAGTCACCTTTAGCTTTTGGATCCCAATGACAGAAAGACCCTTCCAGCCAGGGACTGTAACACTGACCCATGTGCTGGGCGGGCTGCAAGGAACTGGGTTCTGCTTAGTGCAAGCCTGAGTCCCGGACCCAACACTGGGTCACCGCCAGAATGTTTCCAAGGGCCGCGTGGCAGCGCCGGACCCATGGCGCTGGCTGGGCTCGCCTCCCTGCTCCAGGCACTGCAGCCTCTGGGTCCCAGCGCCACTCAGGTCTGGCCCAGACGTCAGCGTGACCGGAGTAGGGGCAGGGCCTGACCGAAACCGCCCTTGGGCAGGGCTGTAACCAGGGCGGGGCAAGCAGGGCAGCTGCCCAGGGCGCAAAGCCACAGAGGTAGCTCAAGCCAGATGGCTCAGGCCAGCCCCACACGGGGAGGGAACATCACCCTGACTCCACCCCCTGACTCACCTCAGCAGGCCTCCCAGCTGGTCTCAGGTGGGGGAGATGCAGCCAAAAAATCTGAGGGGCAAGTGACCCCCCACACGTGTCTCCTCTGGTTGGGGGCGCAAATATGCTTGCCCAGCCCAAGCACTAAAATGCCTAGTTACGGCTCTGCCCCAGGGCCTCCAGCCCCAGACTATTTACTGGGTCGCGACGGGCCATAAACATTTACAGGTGGGTCCTGAGCCCAGAAAGGTTGAGAACCCCTGTCGTAGAATAATGTGCAGAGACACAGAGCCTGCCCTGGGACGGGGCCAGGGTGCAAACACCAAGTCTTCTCAACTGGTGTTTTGGTCACTGGCACAAAGGCTCCTAGAGGTGCTGGCTCTCTGGGCTCAAACCTGCATGCTGGGTCCGGCTCTGTCCTGGCTGGTGGAAGCCATGGGAAAGAACTGGTTCTGCCATAGCCTGGGGTTCTCAGGGGCAGGGTGCCAGCTGTCTTTAAGGAAGCTATTGCAGGATTCTCAATTCTACCTGTTAGACCAGAATCTCACCGCCCTGCTCTCATGCTGTGACTGGTTTTGAAAGTTTAGACGTAGGTGAGACAGGGACTTCTGCCGCCCAGGGGCATAGTCTGGCAGCTTGAACCTTTCAGGGCTACATGTTCAGAAAGGCCGGGTGCAAGCCATGTGCCATGAGCCGTGCACGGCTGTGAATCGGGGCAGCGCCGGGCGGTATAAAGGTTTGATTGGCGTTTGTTTGCAATGGTGGCGTGGGGAAGCACATTTGCCATCGGTAGCTGCTGGAGGCTGCTCCGGGATTTGGAGCGGTAACAACGTTGCTGAGCACGTCGCTATCCTGGGGATGTTACATAATTCTGTAAAATCCAGTTCTGCACCTAGCTGGGCTGGGTAACCGCTGGCTTTTCCCCACCTCTCCCCGGTTTGCTTGGTACGCCCGCTGGTTCATCTTGCCTTCGAGTGGCTTTAGGGCTGTCTCTTGCCATGTCTTCGCACAGCAGCTAGCGCGGGGCCCATCCTCACCGGGTGCTGTGAGAGACGTGGCGATATCCCGGGCACGCCTCCTGGAATTCAGATCAACATTACTGAGCGAAGTGCAACTCGATGGGCCTCACAGGCATTGACCTGTCACTGCGTTTGTGTTACTAGGGAATTGGATGTAACATCTCTAGGAGACTGACTAGTGGAATCTCTGGGAAGGGGCAGGAATGTCAAAGGATTTTTGGGACAACACGTGGGAAGTGGATTTCCTAGGAAATCCTGGGGGTTGGGAATGACCCACCTCTGAGTCCGTCCTCTTGAAGCTGAGAAAAACCCATTGTCCACTGATCCCCTGCTCCTGGAAACTCCAGATCAGAGACCCCTGAACAGCATAAAGGATGGACTAAACTTTTCATCTGGGCGCTAGTCCTGAGCTGGGGCTGCTATGAGCCTGTGACCCTAAAGGGGGGTTGAAGGACTACTCCTGCCAGAGCCCTTGTTGGGGTGAGGGGCGTGATCGCTGGTAAGCTCACTAGAATGTGTGTAGGTTCTTTTATTGTTTGTCACATGCTTTCTCTGTAATGCTGTTGCCCTAAGAATGAATGTTTGCATAGAGAAGGCTGTGTGGTCGCTTAACCCTGGGCACTTGTACTGTGACTAATCTCTGAAGAGCAAGGAGCCCTTGCTGAACCACTGAGAGGAAATACAGGGTGCAGTGGCCCTGCATGGTGACAGATGCTACTGCAATACCCATAGTCAACCCTAAGACGAGCGTACGTCCTGGGGCGTAGACCTGCGAACGGGTGATGCCGTCATGATGCAGAGAATGGAGGGCTGGAGAGACAGGGATTTGGGGAGGACGAGCGTGCGATGGGAACTGTCACAGGGGAGAAGAGAGAGGCTGGAGGCTGGGCCCAGGAATATAAGAATGGGAGGCGGTGCAGAGGTAATGCCGTCTGGCGGCATTACTAGAAATGGACTCCGGAGTCAGTGAACTGTAATGGGTGGAGAGCAGAGGCGTCAGGAAAGTCATTAGGCAGTCCCTGTGTCGTCCCAGTGGTGTGCCAGGCGGTTCACAGAGAGACCCGGTGCTCAGACGCTGCGGTGCGGGGGGGGCTGTAAGAACCCATGCAGAAATAGGAAAACGAGGGCCCCAGAGGAGCTATTCGTGATCCAAAGTGATTCACCAGATTAATGCGCATTTGAAACCCACTCGCCAAGTCTCCCCTTTACGTGTCGTCTCCCCTCCTCTCTCTCTCCTTCTTTAGAGTTTTTTGCTAAACTCCAGCCCTCCTTCTGACCTAGCTGAACACTTGCTTAAAATCTGCCTCTGCCACAGGGTTGAAGGGCTCAGTGTGGACAGCGCATGGATCCGATGGCAGGATCGGGTCCCAGGTACAGACGAATGCTCTGCAGATCTCTGAGAGGATCCTCTTCCACGGTGGATCTGGGATGTGTTGGCCTAGTCTGTGCACTGTTCACACTGCAACCCATTCTAGCTTAACCCAGTTTTAAAGGCAACCTGCCAGGAGAAAAGTGATGTGCGTTTTTTTAAGTCCCAGTAGCTCCTGCCATGGCATAGAATCATAGAATATCAGGGTTGGAAGGGACCTCAGGAGGTCATCTAGTCCAACTCCCTGCTCAAAGCAGGACCAATCCCCAATCAAATCATCCCAGCCAGGGCTTTGTCAAGCCTGACCTTAAAAACTTCCAAGGAAGGAGGTTCTACCACCTCCCTAGGTAACGCATTCCAGTGTTTCACCACCCTCCTAGTGAAAAAGTTTTTCCTAATATCCAACCTAAACCTCCCCCACTGCAACTTGAGACCATTACTCCTTGTCCTGTCCTCTTCTACCACTGAGAATAGTCTAGAACCATCCTCTCTGGAACCACCTCTCAGGTAGTTGAAAGCAGCTATCAAATCCCCCCTCATTCTTCTCTTCTGCAGACTAAACAATCCCAGTTCCCTCAGCCTCTCCTCGTAAGTCATGTGTTCCAGACCCCTAATCATTTTTGTTGCCCTTCGCTGGACTCTCTCCAATTTATCCACGTCCTTCTTGTAGTGTGGGGCCCAAAACTGGACACAGTACTCCAGATGAGGCCTCACCAATGTCGAATAGAGAGGAACGACCACGTCCCTTGATCTGCTCACTATGCCCCTACTTATACATCCCAAAATGCCATTGGCCTTCTTGGCAACAAGGGCACACTGCTGACTCATATCCAGCTTCTCGTCCACTGTCACCCCTAGGTCCTTTTCCACAGAACTGCTGCCTAGCCATTCGGTCCCTAGTCTGTAGCTGTGCATTGGATTCTTCCGTCCTAAGTGCAGGACCCTGCACTTATCCTTATTGAACCTCATCAGGTTTCTTTTGGCCCAATCCTCCAATTTGTCTAGGTCCTTCTGTATCCTATCCCTACCCTCCAGCGTATCTACCACTCCTCCCAGTTTAGTATCATCCGCAAATTTGCTGTGAGTGCAATCCACACCATCCTCCAGATCATTTATGAAGATATTGAACAAAACCGGCCCCAGGACCGACCCCTGGGGCACTCTACTTGACACCGGCTGCCAACTAGACATGGAGCCATTGATCACTACCCGTTGAGCCCGACAATCTAGCCAGCTTTCTACCCACCTTATAGTGCATTCATCCAGCCCATACTTCTTTAACTTGCTGACAAGAATACTGTGGGAGACCGTGTCAAAAGCTTTGCTAAAGTCAAGAAACAATACATCCACAGCTTTCCCTTCATCCACAGAATCAGTAATCTCATCATAGAAGGCGATTAGATTAGTCAGGCATGACCTACCCTTGGTGAATCCACGCTGACTGTTCCTGATCACTTTCCTCTCATGTAAGTGCTTCAGGATTGATTCTTTGAGGACCTGCTCCATGATTTTTCCGGGGACTGAGGTGAGGCTGACTGGCCTGTAGTTCCCAGGATCCTCCTTCTTCCCTTTTTTAAAGATGGGCACTACATTAGCCTTTTTCCAGTCATCTGGGACTTCCCCCGTTCGCCACGAGTTTTCAAAGATAATGGCCAATGGCTCTGCAATCACAGCCGCCAATTCCTTCAGCACTCTCGGATGCAACTCGTCTGGCCCCATGGACTTGTGCACGTCCAGCTTTTCTAAATAGTCCCTAACCACCGCTTTCTCCACAGAGGGCTGGCCATCTACTCCCCATGTTGTGATGCCCAGCGCAGCAGTCTGGGATCTGTCCTTGTTAGTGAAGACAGAGGCAAAAAAGGCATTGAGCACATTAGCTTTTTCCACATCCTCTGTCACTAGGTTGCCTCCCTCATTCAGTAAGGGGCCCACACTTTCCTTGGCTTTCTTCTTGTTGCCAACATACCTGAAGAAACCCTTCTTGTTACTCTTGACATCTCTTGCTAGCTGCAGCTCCAGGTGCGATTTGGCCCTCCTGATTTCATTCCTACATGCCCGAGGAATATTTTTATACTCTTCCCTGGTCATATGTCCAACCTTCCACTTCTTGTAAGCTTCTTTTTTATGTTTAAGATCCGCTAGGATTTCACCGTTAAGCCAAGCTGGTCGCCTGCCATATTTACTATTCTTTCTACTCATCGGGATGGTTTGTCCCTGTAACCTCAACAGGGATTCCTTGAAATACAGCCAGCTCTCCTGGACTCCTTTCCCCTTCATGTTAGTCCCCCAGGGGATCCTACCCATCCGTTCCCTGAGGGAGTCGAAGTCTGCTTTCCTGAAGTCCAGGGTCCGTATTCTGCTGCTCTCCTTTCTTCCCTGCGTCAGGATCCTGAACTCAACCAACTCATGTTCACTGCCTCCCAGATTCCCATCCACTTTTGCTTCCCCCACTAATTCTTCCCTGTTTGTGAGCAGCAGGTCAAGAAAAGCTCCCCCCCTAGTTGGCTCGTCTAGCACTTGCACCAGGAAATTGTCCCCTACGCTTTCCAAAAACTTCCTGGATTGTCTACGCACCGCTATATTGCTCTTCCAGCAAATATCAGGAAAATTAAAGTCACCCATGAGAACTAGGGCCTGCGATCTAGTAGCTTCCGTGAGTTGCCGGAAGAAAGCCTCGTCCACCTCATCCCCCTGGTCCGGTGGTCTATAGCAGACTCCCACCACGACATCACTCTTGTTGCTCACACTTCTAAACTTAATCCAGGATGCATCAGGCCTGGCAGTTCCCGTAGAGATGGAGAAGTGTTACTGCCATTGTACAAGGCACTGGTGAGGGCTTGTCATAAATATACAGGGAGGGTCACCACCTGTCCGTATACAGTGCTATAAAATCCCTCCTGGCCAGAGGCAAAACCCTTTCACCTGTAAAGGGTTAAGAAGCTAGGATAACCTCACTGGCACCTGACCACAATGACCAATGAGGAGACAAGATACTTTCAAAGCTGGAGTGGCGGCGGGGGGGAACAAAGGGTTGGTCTGTCTGTGTGATGCTTTTGCTGGGAACAGATCAGGAATGCAGCCTTACAGCTCCTGTTAAGTTAGTAAGTAATCTAGCTAGAAATGCGTTAGATTTCCTTTTGTTTAATGGCTGGTAAAATAAGCTGTGCTGGAGGGAATGTATATTCCTGTTTTTGTGTCTTTTTGTAACTTAAGGTTTTGCCTAGAGGGATTCTCTGTGTTTTGAATCTGATTACCCTGTAAGGTATCTACCATCCTGATTTTACAGGGGTGATTCTTTTACCTTTTCTTTAATTAAAATTCTTCTTTTAAGAACCTGATTGATTTTTCATTGTTCTTAAGATCCAAGGGTTTTGGTCTGTGTTCACCTGTACCAGTTGGTGAGGATTCTTATCAAGCCTTCCCAGGAGAGAGGGTGTAGGGCTTGGGGGGATATTTTGGGGGAAGACGTCTCCAAGTGGTCTCTTTTCTTGGGCTTTGTTTAACACACTTGGTGGTGGCAGCATAGGGTTCAAGGACAAGGCAAAGTTTGTACCTTGGGGAAGTTTTAACCTAAGCTGGTAAGAATAAGCTTAGGGGGTCTTTCATGCAGGTCCCCACATCTGTACTCTAGAGTTCAGTGTGGGGAAGGAACCTTGACAGCGCTGCATGCTTTTCTGGTCACCCGTGTTCAAAAAAGAGGAATCCAAACTGGAACAGCTGCAGAGACGGGCTGGGGGTGTAGAGAGACCGCGAGGAGACTGGGAGCTTGGCTTGGAGAAAAGCTGATGACGCTCCAAGAGGAGGCTAGCACCAGAATAAATGGGGGTGAGTTCAGGCTGGAAATGAGAAGAAGGTTTCTAACCGTCAGTCAGGGGAGCGAGGCTCTGGGAGTAGCGGGGGCAAGAAACCTAGCTGGCTGCATGAGGGACCCTGAACAGGAGGGGATGCTGCAGTGGCCTCCCGAGGCAGGGGCCCTTTCAGTCCTTTGTTCCTGTGAGAGGAGGCATGGAGGGGTCAGAGACACAAACGGGCTGGCAGGGAAAGGGGAGAGACTCAGAGCCCAGCCCTGCCTCACCCAGCAGCTGGCCGAAGCGGGACCCCCAGGAGGCTGAGCAGGGAGCCAGAGCAGCCCTCGCGCCAGAGAGCCCCGCAGCAGGGAAGAGGCCGAGAGCCCGGTGGGCTGAGCGCCCGGCACTGCCGTGACACCCGGGGGAGAGCCGGGGAAGTGCCAGAGGCCCACGTCCTGCTGGATGGGAGCAGCAGACGGCTCTGGAGGCAGCAGGGGGGCCAGGGGGCTGCCTGGGAAGAGAGCTAGCCTCCCGCCTTGTTCAATGGAAAAACCCTCCAGCCGGAGCGGCCTCCATACGGCCCCGGTGCGTGCGGGGCTGAGCGAAAGCAAAGCAAGCGGCAGCGTTGTGTGAGAGGAAGGGGACATCCACTGGCACAAGAGTGTGACACGCACCAGCGCTGACACCAGGCAGGGGCACGTTCGTGCATCCCCACGTCACACGACGGGGTCAGGACACGCCGGCTCCAGCGGCAAGAGTTACAGCAAGTGCTGTCAGCCGCAGATACCTCCCGACGCCCCCCCCCCAAGGAACAGAGCCACTTCCCAACATGCTCCTGGCCCCCCAGCCGGGTGGGACGAACCTCTGGTAACCATCACTCAGAGGGAGTTTTCCCCTCTCCGCTACAGCATCCCTCCCACCATTTAAAGTGGCTAAAGTGGGGTGCAGCGCCGCTCAGGTTTGGCCCGTCCACCCCTCCGGAGATGGAGGAACATCTTGGCCAAATCCGGCACTGCAACCCCCTGCACCAGGTTGCAACAACCCTCAGTTGGGGGGGCTCTCAGTCGGGGAGAAGAGGGAGTGGAGGGGGGCGGGAGGGTTGAGTGTCATAGCGGGACAGTTGGAAGGTCTGCTCCGGCCACCCACCAGCTGGCAACACGATCACACGCGCCAGCCTCTGGAATTGTCGCAGGGTCACTTACGCCTGTTCGGGGATTTCTACTCTGTTGTCAGCACGAAAAACATTTGTTAGGTCAGCCGGTGGCATCCCCTCTGAACGTCCCAATCATGCTGAACTTACATTGCCAGACAGGCAACGAACTTCCGCGTATGCTACGGGACGCCGTGACTCTGCAGGTCACACGCGTCGTGCAGCCTGGCTCGGGTGCATGATAGGATTGGGGCGGGGTGGGGGGTAATAGGCACCTACATAAGACAATGTCCCGAATATCGGGACGGTCCCTATAAAATCGGGCATCTGGTCAGCCTAAGCCTGGCCCACTGGGTGTGTCTGGACGAACCATTGATCCGGAGCCTGGCAGACTCCTCTTTACATCTGGGGCAAAATTCAGTTTAAAAAGTCGTTGTCTCAGGCATTAGAGAGAGAGAGAGAGAGAAAGAGAGAGCACGTGTGTGTGTCTGAGAGAGAGAAAGAGAGAGTGGGGGTGCGTGAGAGAGAGGGGGAGAGAGAGAGTGGGGGTGCGTGTGTGAGAGAGAGGGGGAGAGAGAGAGTGGGGGTGCGTGTGTGAGAGGGGGAGAGAGAGAATGGGGGTGCGTGTGTGAGAGAGAGGGAGAGAGAGTGGGGGCGCGTGTGAGAGAGAGAGAGTGGGGGTGCGTGTGTGAGAGGGGGAGAGAGAGTGGGGGTGTGTGAGAGAGGGGGTGTGAGAGAAAGCGAGGGAGAGAGAGAGTGGGGGTGCGTGTGTGAGAGAGAGTGGGGGTGCATGTGTGAGAGAGTGGGGGTGCGTGTGTGAGAGAGGGAGAGAGAGTGGGGGTGCGTGTGTGAGAGAGGGAGAGAGAGTGGGGGTGCGTGTGTGAGAGGGGGAGAGAGAGTGGGGGTGTGTAAGAGAGGGGGAGAGAGAGGGAGAGAGAGAGAATGGGTGTGTGTGAGAGGGGGTGTGTGAGAGAGAGTGGGGGTGCGTGTGAGAGAGAGAGAGTGGGGGTGCGTGTGAGAGAGAGGGAGAGAGAGTGGGGGTGCGTGTGTGAGAGAGAGAGTGGGGGTGCGTGAGAGGGGAGAGAGAGTGGGGGTGTGTAAGAGAGAGGGGGAGAGAGAGTGGGGGTGCGTGTGTGAGAGAGAGAGAGAGAGAGAGTGAGGGTGTGTGAGAGAGAGAGAGCAAAATCAAAATACCCAGGAGGGAGTTTGCATCCTGGCTCCTCTGTTAACCCTGCGCCAAGCGTAACAGCTCTGGAGCCTTGCCCAGGCCGGCCTCACGCCGTTGGTGCTCCTCTGCAAAGACCAGGTGGACCCAGTCCCCCTGCTGGTCGATTTCGCCTCGTTTCCACAGACAGACAGACAGACAGAGAGCCCTGCTGTGGACAACACAGTCCTGACTTTCAGACGTGCAGAGCACCCACCACCCGTTGCAGCCCCTGGGAGCGACGGGTGCTTGGCATCCCTTCAAGTCAGGCCACAAGAGGTGACCTCTCTCCACGCCGCACCCCAGCGGCTGACCTCGCAGCGGCCCTTGTGGGTGCCGAGCGAGACGCTGGGGAGCTGGGCTGCGCGTTTGGTGGGACAGCCCGGCAGCGAGCAGAAGGAGCTGGAGTTTCGCCGTCTCTCCGCTCAGGGACGAGCTGTGCCCCCTCTCGGGGCTGTGTGGCTGCAGGGATGGAGGACGCGGCCCTTCCTCGGGGTTCTGAGTTGAGTGCATGGTGCCTAGATGCTACAGAGCAGGGGCCATAAAAACACATGGCCGGACACGGGCTGGCCCGCAGCTGTTTCATAAGGACACTTCGCACGGATTCAGCACTTTGCATCTTCCAAGCACATGACAAACGAATCCCCTTCCTCCACAAACCCACGTGTTCTGCCAAGGCACCCGTGTCCCAGAGGCTGGGCGGCTCCCCACGCTGGGAATTGGCGCTAAGGGGCGATAGCGCTCTGCCGGGGTCTGGGCTGGCCGATGTGAGCCATTGCGGGCCGCTCCCTCAGGCTGCACAGTGCATGTCTCTGCCTCTCCAGGCAGCGGGGCCGCCCCGTCTGCCCACAGTCCCACAAAGCGCCTGGGACAGGGCCGGTCGGACTCAGCGTGATCACCTCCGTCAGCTGCGTGTGAGCCAGGACACCGCGTGAAGGATCCTGTGTGGCTGACGCTCCAGTTTTAAACAACTGCTTCTTGTCTGGGCACATGCTGGCATCCGGCTACCGCCTGGAGTTACGCTGTGGCCATCCCTGGGGCACGCATGTCGCTTCCCCTGCCGTCTGAGTTTCGATGGGCTAGCGGGTGCCTTTGCTGCACGTGGCCAGGCGGGGAAGCGTCGTTCCTTCTTGCTCCGGGGCTGGGTGCCCTACACGTCACGCCGTGGTTTGATTTGTACTTGGGCAAGGCAGGAGCTCAGCCCCTCGGGGATCTGGACGGAGTGGCTGAAGGTCTCCCCATGGGCGCAGCTGGGGAACTGCCACTCTGCAGTGTGTTCGAGGTATTGTAGTCCCGTTACACCCGCGTGCCCCTCTGCAAACCTCCGCCCCAGGCCTGGCCGGGTGCTGCCAGCCTCAGCTCTCCACTGCACCAGCTCCCCCTTCAGCCTCAGTCCAGAGCAGGTGCCACTCGTCCATGTAAACCTGGCGTGGGATGTAACAAGTGTCTCATCCCCCTGCAACACCTGCTCTTAGAGATCAGCTCTGTGGGCAGCACCTGCCTCTCCTGGCACAGCACCCAGCACAATGGGGCCCGACCGGGCCAGCCCCCGGCCCAGCGAGTGTACAGGTCCCAGCAGAGCATCCTCCCAAACGAAACGCTCCAAGGGCTCCTGCCCAGTGTGGACGGGTCTGGCCGTGGGGCCGGCGAAGGGGGCAGCGCAGCAGCCTGCCAGGGTCCCTGCCCCACAGCGTAACGTGGCGCGCAGGGCCTTGGACAGCAGGTGCGACTCAGGCGAACGGCGGGCTAGTGCCAGCCCACGGGCCCAGGCGGTCCCGCTGGAGACAGCTGGTGCGTGTGGAATTCAGCCCATTCCCCAGGCCTCTCGCTCAGCCCCCCTCCGCCCCATGGAAACGCGCCTGGCGCTCCCTGGGAGGCCCATACCCGAGCACACACCCTGGGCATGCCGGGGTCACTCAGAGCAAGCCCCCCGGTTCTGGGGTGAGGAACCCCAGGCCTTGCTCCCTCTGGTTTCACTTGTAGCTGACCGTGGAATACTCTCTCCGTCCTACGGCCCCTGACCCTGGCGCTTACCCCAGTGATCCTGCAGGGGGTGCTAGACACGGCCCTCCCACTCGGCGTGCATGCTGGGGGCTGTCGGCCTTTGCGGAAGGGGGGTGGCCATGGGAGTGCTTTGCAGAGCATCCATTGTTATTGTAGGGACTATTGCAGGTCCCGGCAGTGCGATAGGTCTGTGGCTGTCCTGCCCTCTCTCGCCCCTGCCAGCTCTGTGTCTCGCCTCGACAGGAGCATGGATGCGCAGGGGGTCTGTTATTTAGACCAGGGGGTCCCAAACTTTTTCCCCTGCAGCCCCCTGGTGCAGCTGCAATAGGCTCTGCAGCCGACTTTTAACACGGGTCTGTCTCATAGAGGGGCCAATACTCCAGGGGGCCCGACAGCCACAGATTGCAGGGCACAGCAGCTCTGAGTGGGAATGGTCACGAACCCTCCAGCCACCCTGAGAACCACCAGCTCTCAGGGCGGGCCCCTTCTCCTCGCCCGGTGCCCAGCGGCCCCGCATCACCCTCTGCTGCCCGCCGGATTTGGGTTTGGAATCCTGGTGGTCAGGAACAATTTAAACCATCTTAAAAATGTCTAAATCACAAGGGGGGGGAGTCGGAGCGGGGATGAGGCCGCAGCAGGAGAAGGCAGCGTTTGTAACCTTTGAACCAGCTCCTCCCATCCTAGGGCGTGAAGCTGCTGAAAAAGGTGTGAGGTGCACAACTGCCCCGCGAAAGGAGTGTGATTTGCCCTAAGCAGCGGCCAGTCACGGGTTGAGATTAAAGCCAGAAGAGACCCTGAGCTCATCCCGTCCGACCGCCTGTCCAGCCCAGGCCAGGGCCACCTGTATGGAGCCCAGTAACGTGTGCTGGTGAAGACACCTCCCAGACAGGCAGCCACGAGCCGGAGAATCCCCCACATCCCTTGGCAGCGTGCGCCGATGGGTCCTTGCTGGGCGCAATGCGTGCCTCGGTTCTCCGTCTAATTTGGTTTCAGTGAAGATAAGTGGCCTCTGGGGACCCGCACGGCAGCTGGGCACATGCAAGAGAAAGTCAAGGTGGCCACAGGAGCCCAAGCCTGCCAGCAGGCTCTCCCCAGCGGGGCCAGAGCGGCTCCAAAGCAGCTTTAAGTTACGTAGCAAGGGGGGAGCGTGGGAGCGTCATGCTGCCCCAAAGGCTCCGCCGAGCGCACGCCGCAGCCCGCTCCAGAGCCCTCCGCTCCCTCTTGGCAGAGCAAGTACCACGCGCCTGGCCAGTTTCGGGCCGACCTTTACCCCCAGCCTCAGCGGCCCATCCCCATGGCCTCTGGCGGAGCCGGGCATGGCGGACGCACACGAGGCCCCGCCTGCACTGGGCGCTTGGTAGGCCATTGCCCCAGGTCCCTGTGGTTAGGTGTTGACAGGTGTTTGGCTGCGTGCGGGTGTCCCCTCTGCGTGCCGCCCCGGCCCGGCGCAGGCAGCTGGCGAACCGCCCAACGACCACATCCCAGCTATACTGGCCAGCCATGGCCATTAAGTGCAAGATTCTTCAGTTTTTACTTTTGTTGTTGTTTCGGGACGTGTTTGCGTAAGTACTCGGTGACTTCTTAGCAATGTGTGTTTCTGCAATGTCTGCCCTGTTCTTGCCAGACTCTGTGAGTGGGGCCTGCCTCAGACCAGACCTGTATGACAAGGGCTTAGGTCTCAGGCTCTCGTCCTGCTATGGCCACGTACCATTGTGTTGCCCGATTCCTACTCGTCGCTGGCGCTTCGGGGCTAGTCGGGCTGCAAGGTGCTACCCAGTGAGACGGGGCAGCAGAGTAAGCCCCAGTGTTTTCCAGTCTGCTTCCAGAGTGACTTTATAAAGCTCCACCATTTACCAGGGACAACCATCCCCGGAGAATTGTGTTCCACGTGGACTCTGCCGGGCGGGAGCACGCCTGGGCCACTGCTCGTAGCAAGAAGAGCTGCCAGTGGTTTGTGGTACCCGGGACGCTGACGCCAGCTCAAGGCTCAGCTCTCTCCTCCCTTCCGAGGTTTTCATGCTGACTGGGGCGGCTGCTATTTGAAAGCTGATGAATAATTTCCCAACGTGTCTAACTACGGAGACCTCCCTGAGCTCTGTAACCCGCGAGCGGGAACTGATCACAACCAGCCCCTCTAGAGAACAGGAAATCACTAGCGTAGCATCAGTCTCTGGGGGTTACATGCCAACTGATTCACACCTGGCCAGCCACCCAGCAGAACTGGCTGTTTCCTTAGCCACCGGTGGTGGAAGAAGAACTGACAGTTGAGAAATGGATCATCAGACCACTGGTCCACAGCATGGGGCCCTCCTGGGGCTGCGAACGTTTCCACTTGGCAGTTGGCTCTGATGGTGCTGGCCTGGCAAGCCCTGTATGGCAAGAGAACAGAGCTTCGAGCACGGAAACACAGCAGCGAGCTCATCCCCCGGCCAGCCGCTCTGCCCGTACCACGCCCTCGCTGCGTCTCTCCGCTGGAATCACTGAATTCCAACGGGCAATAAGATGCAAACGTTTACTCGCCAGGGCAGCTAGCCATTGGCCCAGCATGGGTAGGGGTGTGCTGGAGTCCCCATCGCTTGGACCCTTTCAGTAGAGACTTACTAGGCTTTGTCTACACTGCCAATTGAACCTTAACAGGTCCTTTAAAATGTTCCCCCCGCCCCCCCCCCCCCCCCCCCCCCCCCCCGAAAGACAAAAGTTTTGCCGCGGCAAGTGGCAGTGTGACCAGCTGGTTGTCAGCAGGAGCGCTCCCCTGTGGCCACCACGAACCCTGCTCGTAGGGGGTGGAAGTATCGCCAACCAACAGCGTTTACACTGCCTGGCCGTGTCGCTAAACGCTGCGTAGACAAAGCCTGACTTGCTTTCTAAGCACTAGCTCGACCCCGAGCTGCTGGCCTCAATGCACGGGTATTGCTGGGTGAGGTTCTGGGGCCTGTGCCATGCAGGTCCGACGATCATTCGTAATGGCCCCTTCAGGCCCTGAAATCAGCCGCAAGCTTCCTGCCCTGTCCCTGCCTGGCAGGCCCTCTGCAGCCTTCCCTCCCTGCTGATCTGCTCTGGGCTCAGCCTGCTGCTCCCCCGGCCTGCAGCGTAGGATCCTGCGCAGCCCCAAACACAGGGCAGAGGTCTGAGCCGGACGCGAAGGGCGCCGTGCGTCTGAAATTCCCTGCGCGAATCCGGGCCCGTCTCACCGTTGCGTTGATGCCGGGGGGTTGCCCTGACTAGTAGCACTTGCGTTCTGGCCAGGGCTGGAGATCTGGTTTTCTGGCTTTACCAAGTCTCCGCTGAGAGCCCTGCGGCGTGCAGAGACGACTCGCTCTAACGCCCCCCGAGCGGCTCTACGTTGCCCTGGGGACACGGCTCAGCAGCCAGGCGTCCTTAAGCCTCTTTCTCTCTCGCTGTAACCTGCTGGCTCCTCAGAAGGGCAGCGCCAGAAAGGCGCCGACGGCCAGGCCCTGGCTCCGCTTCCCAGGGAATCTGAGCGGCCCCGAGATTCCTCTGGCCCAAGGGGGCCTGTCCTGCCGAAGAGCGCCAGGGCTGGGGAGCAGCCAGCTCCGCGGCAGGACGCCGGAGGGAATCCAGCCACCCGGGGGTGGCGGGGCAGCTGGCCTCTCAGCCGCGAGATGCAGTCAGCCCCGCACCCGGCTCCTCAGTGAGCCACAGAGAGAAGTCGGACCAGCAGCAGCTGTCAGCAGGGTGACCAGACGTCCCGGTTTTAAAGGGACAGTCCTGTATTTAAGCCCTCCTGCAGGGGTCCCGACTTTTTCTTAAAAACAGGCAAATTGTCCCGTATTTTCTGTCTCCCCCGATCAGTACTGGCGGGTCCTGCTGCTGGCCGGGTCCCTGCTCCCCAGCTGCCACCCACCAGCAGTGAGTGGGGAGTCCCGTGGCCGACAAGGGGGGTGGGTGTGCCAGGCTGGTGGCGGGGCCAAGCTGCAGCGTGAGGGGCTGGCCGCTCCCCCCACGCCGCGTGCCGGCTCTCGGCCAGCAGGACCCCGCCCCCAGCCCGTTTCCAGCCGGCACTGGCTGTGAGCTGCGGTGGCTGGTGAGTGCAGGCAGGCGCCAGGCAGCGGCCAGTTACATGTCACCTCTGCTGCCCAACCATCGGCCCTTTATGTGCTCCCCCCTCACCGTCCTCTCCCTGCTTTGCCCCTTCACACACACCCCCATTCCCACTGCTCCTCCATATCCCGCCCCCCCCAGCAGGGCATGTCCCATTCCCAGCCCCAGTGGAGAGCTCAGCTCATCACAACCTGGCCGGCAGGCTCCTTCCTTTCCCCACTGCCTCTGGCTGGGCCGGCACCCCAGGATCGCCCAAGACCCTCCAGCCCGGGGCTCTGGCCAGGAGGAGCCGAGTCCTGCGTGTGCCAAAGCCCCGCACAGCGCTGGCACGGGGAAGCCTCCCCGCCCTGCAGCTAGGCTCGGGGTGGGGGGGGGAGCAATTTCCAGCCTGTTCACACACCGAACCTGCAGGCTCCACAACAGATAGGGGCTTAGCATCATCTTCACCCCCCAGGCCTCCAGCCTAGGTCCTGCCCCCAGGGAGCATGGGGCTGCTCCGTCCCCTAGGCACCCTCCCCTGCTGAGCCACCTGGCCAGGTTCCTTAGGGCTTAACCCCTTCCTGCCCGCGCTGTAGCCAGGGGACAGGAGGCACTGGGTTATGTCCGTGGCCAGCAGCAGCCTGCAGGTGCTAGCTGCCTTTTGACGCTGTGTGGGGCAGGAAGGCGGGGGGAGAAGAGATGAGCTCTGCAAAGACATGGGCCAGGTCATCCCTTCCCCCCCTCACCCCCCCCACACAGCTGTAGGCAGCTCCCGTCCCTTCCCTCCCGCAGTGCCCTCCCGTCCCGTCCCTTCCCTCCCGTCCTGTCCCTTCCCTCCCTCCCCTCCCATCCCTTCCCTCCCGCAGTGCCCTCCCGTCCCGTCCCTCCCCTCCCGCAGTGCCCTCCCGTCCCTTCCCTCCCGTCCTGTCCCTTCCCTCCCTCCCCTCCCATCCCTTCCCTCCCGCAGTGCCCTCCCGTCCCGTCCCTCCCCTCCCGCAGTGCCCTCCCGTCCCTTCCCTCCCGCAGTGCCAAAACGCTGCTGCTGGCCACATTCTGGTGTGAACCCTGGCAGAAATGGGGGGGAGAGGGGCATGTGACCCTGTGTGTTGTCCCCCCCCACGCACACCTCGCCTTGGGAAGATACGGTGCCAGGAACCAGGAGAGGCAGGCAGGCGTGGAGGGCAGAGAGCACGAGGCCGGGATGGTCGGGTTGGTTGGTCACACGTCTCCCCCGCACCCCGTGAGAGAGGTGTACGGGAGTGTATGTGTCACTTCTCCCTCTGCGTGTGGGGGGGGTCACCCCTCCCGTGTGCGCCCTAAAGCCCTAAAGAGAAGAAGGTAAATTTTAACAGGGGCTCAGTCAACATGATGGTAATGTGAACATTTGTCCTGCGTAGTTCTGATCGATGGCCATTGAACTCGCTTGAATACGAGTAATTTTACCGGGTGTGCCGTGCTCAGCAGAGGGAAGCGTGGTCACCCTAGGTCTCAGGCAGGCGTCGGGGGCTCTCCAGAAGGGAGTTCTAGCACCCGGAGAGGGTTGCCGTTAACCTGCGAAGCAGAGGGGCCAATTCCTAATGAATTAAACATCCCCAGGGGAATAAGGGGCCTGACTGTGTACAAGGGCAGGTGGAAGGAAGCTGCTGAGTGAGTTTCCCAGGAAAAGTTCATCACTGATGGTTTGACTTGAGCTCTTGAAACCAAGAATCTTGAAACCAATAATCCGATATCACCTGTACAACACCTGATCCCGACTCACGACATCTTTATTCCTTACCCTGAGCTCACCCAGTAACAGGAAATAGCCACCGTACCAACACTGGGCCCGTGGAGATGTACCCCCTGCCACCAGCCCGGCAGGCTCAGCTCTGGCCAGGACACGTGGCCAGAGCCCCTGCAGTTGTTATAATGCAGTATCTGGGTTACTGCAGGGCCCACAGCCTGCCAGGCATCACCTGCATGGACAGGGAGCCGCAGGCCCAGCTCCAAGGAGCGGACAGCTCAGGGCGCCATGTAAACATACGAAGGGTGGGGAACTGAATAAATACACATCGACTATACCCAACTGCCCCCGCCCCCTCACCACTGTTAGCCGGCCAAGGTCCTGGAGACATGACCCGGCCTGGAGGAGGGACATGCGGGGGGGGGGGGGGGAGGGAGTGGTCTCAGAGATCAGTCCAGGGAGGGGGTCGCAGTCATGTAGGAGGCCAAGGCGAGAACAGCAGAGAAGCAGACAAGTAGGCAGTCAAAGCTGGCATCATCGATGGGTCAGAAGGGACAGGATGACATCAAAACGGCCATGCCGGGTCAGACCAATGGTCCATCTAGCCCAGGATCCTGTCTTCCAACAGTGGCCAATGCCAGGTGCTTCAGAGGGAATGAACAGAACAGGGCAGTTTATTAAGTGATCCATCCCTTGGCGTCCACTCCCAACTGCTGGCAGATGGAGGTTTAGGGACACTTGGAGCACGGTGCTGCGTCCCTGACCATCTTGGCTAATAGCCATTGGTGGACCAATCCTCCAGGAACTGGTCTAGTTCTTTTTTTGAACCGTTATAGTCTTGGCGTTTACAACATCCCCTGGCAAGGAGTTCCACAGGTTGACTGTGCACTGTGGGAAGTACCTCTTAGGCTGACATGACGAGACCAGAGTGGACAAGCCAGGGGAGGGTTTGCAGATAGCATTCTGCGGAGAGCCCCAAGCAAGGAATAACTCTATTTTCGGCAGGACCTGCAAATCCCCAGGTAATGGTCTGTCTGCAGCCAGATTTACACGAGGTCCCCAAGACATTCTGTCCGTTGAAAGAAACAGGAATTTGTGTCCCCAGCACCATGAAGGTGGCCCAGATTCGGTACTCACTGCGCTGCTGCTCAGCAGAAATGGCAGCCTGCCAGGAATGGGCTCCCCGCAGAATGGGAACTGCCCTAGCAATTTCAGCCTGACTTGCAGCGCTGGTCCCCCTCACTGGGCCGTCCCCGGGGGGGAGTCTGGAAGGCAGATGGCCGCTTCTGCACCTTCGGGGGGCGCACAGCCAGGACACACACAACGCTGGGCAGTTTCTCCCTGGAGGAGGGTGGGCACTAGGAACATGGGTCACCTCGCTGCAGCCCGGCCTGGAGGGATTATATCCGCCCTGAACTCTGCACAGACTTCACTGTCTCTCCCCGCCGCCCCGCGGGGAACCCTCCCCACACCCCCCATTGCAGCTCTGGAGCTGCGGAGCATTTCCAAAATCCTGGCGCAGTTCTAATGTGAAGGGACCCGGGTACAGGGCACCCCTTCGATGCTGTGGTGAAACAAGCAGGGCGGGCACTGGGAAATGCCCCACAGGACCGTCTCTATGGGGAAAACCAGTCACACTGGGAACAGCAGCTAGAGGAGCCTCACGCTCAACCGTGGGAACTTCTACAGCCCGGGCTATGCCGGGGGCCAACCAGACAAACCATCCATTTATCTGGCTACCATCACCGTGGTATCTGGGCATCTCACAAGCAGGACTGTATTTATCCCCACCCCCCGCCCCGTGGGCAGGACAGGCTGGTATCCCCATTGTATGGCTGGGGCAGCAAGGCCCTGAGCGGCTAAGAAACATGCCCAAGGCCACACAGAAATCTGTAGCAGAGCAGGGACATGAACCCAAGGCTTCGGCTAGTGCCCTGACCTCTCTCAGAAACTGCCCAATGGTCCTTCTTAGGGGGCTGCAGGAGACCCAGCGTGAGATTCTCTGCCCTGGGTGAAGCAGGAGGCCAGACCGGATGGTCAGAACAATCTCTTCTGGCCTTCGCTGCTATGACTCTCTAAGACCACCACCGCCTATGGGTGGGTTAGGTAACTATGGGGGGCTCAGGATGCCCACTGGCGGGCCAGGGAACTGCCATTTGAGGAGGGGGATGTAGCTCTCAGGGCAGCCAGGCCCAGGGCGAGTCTGATGCCTTACAAGGAGGACACACGGCAGTATACTGACGACCAGTGAAATTCCCCCGGGGAGAGGGCTGGCTGGCAAGGCCTTGGCACCGCTTGAGTCCCGCATGCGCGCCAGCCCTCAGCCCTGGGGCGAATTTCACCCCCTACCCTTAGCAACGGCAGAACCCCCCCAGAGTGACCTAACCAGGCCTCTGCAAGACAGCAGAGCTTCCCCGCAAAGGCGGGGGTCTTGCTCCAGGGCCCAGGGGACCCCCAGGCTGAGGCAACGCCTAGGCCTCGCCCCAGCCCTCTGCCCGGGGGCGACTTTCGCCCCCGGCCCTTAGCAACACCAGAGCCAGGCAGCCTGCCAGGCCCGGCTGCAGCCTCCAGCAGCCAGAGCGGCAGGGGGCTACTGCTCGTCCCCGTGGGCCCTCTGATGGAGGAGCAGCTTGGTCTTGAAGCTGAAGCTCCTCCCGCACTGGGCGCAGGCGTACGGCTTGAACCGCCGGTGCAGCTTCCGGTGGGCCATGAGGTTGGCCTTGTTGCAGAAGGCGCGGTCGCACTCGGGGCAGGCGTAGGGCCGCTCCCCGGTGTGCACCCGCTGGTGCATGAGGAGGTTGCCGTTGCGGCTGAAGCTGCGGCCGCAGTCGGCGCACTTGTGGGAGCGCTCCTGGGGGTGGCTGCGCTGGTGGATCAGCAGGCTCTCCTTCCAGCTGAAGCTGCGCTCGCAGCGGGCGCACACGAAGGGCCTCTCCTCGCGGTGCGCCGCCTCGTGCTGGGCCAGGCTGGCCGGGTCGCCGAAGCTCTGCCCGCACTCGGGGCACCGGTGGGGCGTGTCCCCGGCATGCTCCTTCCTGTGGGCCAGCAGGGTCCTCCGGTGGCGGAAGCTCTCCCCGCACAGGCTGCAGGCGTGGCCGCCCTCGCCCGCGTGCCCCGCCCGGTGCCGCAGCAGGTCGCCCTTGAGGCAGAAGCCCTTCCCGCACTCAGTGCACGCGTGCCGGCTCGTGCCCCGCCGCTTCTTGTGGGTCAGCAGGTTGCGGCGGTGGCGGAAGCTCTTCCCGCAGGCCCGGCACTCGTGGGGCCCGGCGCCCGGGTGCAGGCGCTGGTGGGCGCTCAGCGAGGCCTCGTCGTCAAAGCTCTTCCCGCACTCGCAGCAGATGAGGGGGCCCTCGCTCGCCGGGTGGACCATGGCCAACGGGCCACTCAGGAACGCGCCGTCCCTTCCCTCCCACTCCGGGGATTGCTGGGGGGCGTCTCCAGCCAGGTCCCTCGGCTTCACCTCGCACCACAGGGCAGGGTACTCCAGCACAAACCCCTCGGCTCCCCCGGCCAGCGACGTGTGTGCCGCCCACTGCTCGTTGCAGCCCTCCACCGGCCGCTCCTCCTTGACACGCCTGCCCCAGCCAGCTGTTGGACAGACCAAGCCAAGCGGTTACACGCTGGAAAGGGGCTGGGGGCGGCCGGATGCTCTGCCGGTGCCACAGAGCCACACACCTTTGCCCGTTCCCACCAGCCCCGGGCCCACCCAGCGCCTCGAGCCACACCTCTGCCCCCGCGGCGCGCTGTGGAGTGAGGCTGGGAGGGGCCGGGCCGTAGAGACACCGTGTCTCCGCCGGTGCCCGCTGCGCAGCCAATCCGGGCAGAGATCCTGGGCGCAGGCTGGCGTGTGTGTGCTAGGGCACGGCACACTCCCCCTCGGGCGGGAACACGACCGGGACTGGCCCGCAGGGCGGGAGGAGCGAACGGTAGATTGATGAGCTCCCTCACCATGTGCCCTATCTCCCTGCAGGAAAGGCCTTGCTGCGGATCTCACTGCAGAGCAAGGAACCCAGGGAGATCGGGGGCCGGAGGCTGGGACCCCCCTTAGCAGCGCAGGGCAGGCAGACAGCCGCCGTAAGGAGCAGAGAGCTGGCACAAGCAGTTCTACCCCCAAGCCCCGTCTTAGCCCTAGCAGAGGGGCCGCGCCCAGGCCACTGCTGCATGAACGTCTCTTGGGGATACTGATCGGCCAGCGCAGGCCTGAGTCCCCCTCTGCTCATCTCCACCTGGGACACGGACTGAACGTCGCACCCAGTTTCTGCTCTTTTGTCTCTGAGCAGTTTGCAGGGAAGGGGAATCGGTGCCGCTCACCTGTGCTGGGGGCATCCAGGATTCCTCTGTCCCTCTCCCCCTGGGGAGCTGCAGCGTGTGGCTCTTCCCCTCGCTCCATTTTACAGATCATTTCCGGTTTGGGGCCTGCAGAACCTGGGCACGGGGAGAGACCCACAGTCTGGGTTTCCTGTGTCCGCCGCAGAAAGAGGCGATTTGCAAACGCGTCGGATGTGAGTGGGAGATGCTGTCACAGGGGCTCTTCGTTCCGACTGCAAACCTCTTGGGGCAGGGACACACGGGGGGCTACTGCCTGGGGTGAGCCCAGCTCCCGCAGGGCTGCGTCCATACGTAACAGCAGTGTGTGGTTACGTATGGACGAGGTGCAGCCCACCGGTACCTGGAGCAGGCTGGAATTCCTCATCCCTGCTGGGAGAGGCAGCTGCCGAAGGATGGGCAGGTACCTGCAGCCCCTGGGCCCCGTGGAGGGGACATGCTCCCAGGCGGAGCGGTTCAGCCAGTTTCCCAGGCTCTCCTGAAGAGACATCTGGAGGCCCGGCAGGATTTCAATGTTCCCTTGAAAAGGGCTAGCGTGGGACTGGGCCGTGTCTGGACCATGCACAGAGCTCGCTCGCTGCCCGAGAGGCGCATGCTCCGGCTGGCTCCTGTGGGCTAGAGGGTCTCCCTCAGGGTGGATTTCATCCCACTCCCACTTTGGCACCGGCCAGGGCCTTTCACAGTCTCTAACAGGGCCTGAGTCTTACCCAGCGAGGCGATGAGCTCGTAATTCTCCATCATCACCTCCCGGTACAGCTCCTGCTGCCATTCAGCTAACAACGCCCACTCCTCTGGGGAGAAATAGACCGCCACGTCCTCGAACGACACCAGGGCCTGAAACACAAGAAGCGTTCCCATTCAGGATCTACTGATTCAGTGGCATCTTTATCCACCTTCCTCATGGTCACATCCTCCAAGCTGCCCCACTCATCGCCCAGCCTAGGGCCCCACGGCCGGTTGGGTCACCTTCCTTTACCTTTCCCGAGACAGGTTTTGTCTCTGATCTTCTGCTGACCAGTCCCACGTGGCTTCAAGCCTGGGGGTGTCCTGAGCTTGTCCTATGCGGGGTGGGGCAACTGCTCAGGAAGGCTGGTGTGGTGGGCACAGTGGTGGGCTGGCGCTCAGGGGACCTGGGGCAGTTCCTGGTTCTGCCACAGACTCCCTGTGTGACCCTGGGTAACTCACTTAGTATCTCCAGTGGCCAGATGGGAGGTTAACACTTTCCTCCTCCCCAGCTTCATCTGTGTTATTTAGATTTGCCTGTAAGCACCACAGGGCAGAGGCTGTCTCTGACTCTGGGTATATCCAGAGCCCACCACAATGGGACCCTGATCTAGGGTCATTAGGGTGTCACCGTAATACTGCCAATTACCGCATCCAGCCCTGGTCTGTGCCAGGCTGAGAGTAGCCCCTGATCTACCCAGCTGGCCCTCAGACCCACCTGGCCAGCACTCAGACCTACCCGGCCAGCACGCAGACCCACCCGGCCGGTGTCTCAATGAGAACATGCAGCTGCAGAGGAGGGAGAGATCCCAGGGGAGCGAGTTTGCAGCAGGCTCGCTTGGGCTAAACTTAAAGGTGATCTGCAAAGCTGAAAACATTGGACTTCCGCCCTTTCTCATGATGCATAACGGCCAGAGAGACCAGAACAGAACAGGACTGTGGTGGGGGTCTGCTTGTTTTTTACCTTACAGCTACATCAGGAATATCAAGTCTCCTCTTCCCTGATCTTTGGGCGGACTGAGAAACGTGGCCTCTCCTGGAAGGGCAGGTGGTGATGAGCCAAACTTTAGCTCAGAGAGCTTTTCTCTCCAGTCTTCCTTGGGCATTGGAGTTAAGCAGGTGCCACCACAAAGAAACAGACTCCGTCACATTTTAAACAGTCACTGCCCCCTTCGTTAGCCGGGCTTCGCTTGCAGGGCACCTCTCATGCCCAGTCCAGCAGGTCTGTCTGGTGGATTACACTACGCTCACCCCACACGGACAGGCATTCAGGGCGCTCTCCGGTCAGCCAGAGGCTCCCAGGGAGACCAGCCCCTCGTTCCAATACACAAACAAGCAGAACGACAACGTCCAAACCTCCTCTGTGCATCCTAAAGACGCAGCGGCCACAACAACGCGGTTTTAAGACCATTCGCGGGTCCCCGGGAAGAAGCAGAGCCCCGAGAACTCGGGACGTTTCGAACTCGGCCAGTGGGATCCCTTCGTTATCCGTGGCGAGTCGTGCAGCGCAATGTGCCGAGCTTTCCACGATGCACAAGCCGAACCGACCGTGGCCGCCACGTCCAGGGGGTTCTGGGAGCAGGGCTGGATGTCCGAGAGCTTCCCGACCCTGGAGGCCCCAGGGCGGGGCGAGGCGAGGGGACTCCAGCAGCTGGGCGCCCAAAGGCCTGCTCTACCCTTAAAAGGCAGGTTGACAGGACTACCTCTGTCGGGGGCGAAAAGGCCACCACACCCCCTGCGCGCCCCAGCTGTGCCACCGGCCCGCCCCCCCGGGGGATGGAAGAACGGGTCCGTCGCCGGAGCTGGGCCCGTTCTGCCCTGACGGACCGTCCCCTTCTGCTGCCGTAGCCCAGGCTGGGGCTATGCTGGGGGCTCCCTGTCTGCAGCACCGTTTCCTGCCCCTCCAGCAGCTCCAGAGCCTGGCCCAGCCTTCAAGGGCTGGAAGCCTGCGGGAGGGGCGATTTCCGGGAGTCCCGCTGAGCTCACCCGGCAGAGGCTCAGGGATGCGGCTCCCAGGCGCCGGCCCCGGCCCCCGGCCCTGGAAAGGATGCTGGGGGCCGCCAAACGCACAGGGCAGGAGCCTGGCCCCGGCCCCTGGGGGCACCGGCTGTGCCGGCCGCCGGGATGTTTCCAGGGGATGCACCCGAGCTCAGACTAGATGATCTAACGGTCCCTGGCCGCTGGGACTGGCCGCGCAGCCGGGCGGGGAGGGGAAGGTGCCGCAGGGGAGCCCCCCGCCGGCAGGCGCCCCGAGCCGAGCCGAACCGAGCCGAGCCGAGCCTACCTGAGCAGCGCTCCCAGCGGCCATGCCCCCTGCGCCGCCCGGGGCTCTGCGCGCCGCTCGCCTGGGCTCGCCGGAGCCTCCCGCGGCACCGCTGCGCTTCCTCCGCCGGGCTAGGCCGGGGCCGGGGCCGGGGCCGGGGCCGGAAGGAGGCGGGCGGGGACGGGGGAGGAGCCGCTCACACCGCCCGGCCCAGCGCTGGGGAGGAGCAGCCCGGGTCCGGCCGGGGCTCGCTGCCGACGAGCCGGTTCCCTCCACCCGGCCCGCGGCTGCAGCGGGGCTCGGCTCTGCCCCGGCCCCGGGTCCCCAAACTCGGCCCTGGCCGGGGGCTTTGGGCACAAGCCGGGACCTCGGGCACCGAACCTGCTGCGGGTGCGAAGACCCCGGGTCCCCCCTCCTCAGCCGGGCCGGCCCCGGGGTGCCCCCCCAGCCGGGCCGGCCCCACGGGGCTCCCCGGGGTGCCCCCTCCCTTAGCCAGGCCAGCACCGCAGGGCACCTTGGAACAGACCTCGGCTCCCCCTCCCTTAGCCGGTCCAGCCCCGCAGGGCTCCCCGGGATCCCCTCCCTTAGCCAGCCCGGCCCCACAGGGCTTGCCAGTGACAGACCCCACTCCCCTCCCTTAGCCGGCCCACCCCACGGGGCTCCCTGGAACAGACCTCGGCTCCCCCTCCCTTAGCCGGTCCAGCCCCGCAGGGCTCCCCGGGATCCCCTCCCTTAGCCAGCCCGGCCCCACAGGGCTTGCCAGTGACAGACCCCACTCCCCTCCCTTAGCCGGCCCACCCCACGGGGCTCCCTGGAACAGACCTCGGCTCCCCCTCCCTTAGCCGGTCCAGCCCCACAGGGCTCCCCGGGATCCCCTCCCTTAGCCAGCCCGGCCCCACAGGGCTTGCCAGTGACAGACCCCACTCCCCTCCCTTAGCCAGTCTAGCCCCACAGGGCGCCCCAGGATCCCCTCCCTCAGCGAGCCCAGACCTGCAGGGCTCACCAGTGACAGACCCGGCTCCCCTCCCTTAGCCGGCCCGGCCCGGCAGGGCTCCCCGGGGACAGACCCGCCCTTACCCCCAGGCACCACTGGCCCTGCAGGGCTCGCGGGGCCAGAGCCCGGCTCTCTCTCTCGCCCAGCCCTGCAGGCGTAACGGGGCAGGGGAAATAAAGGCTTGGGCAGCCAGGGAGCCTGGGTTAGTGAGCAGGCAGCGCACATCTGCGTCCCGTTTCACCGTCCTTAGAAGGCTGAGTCGCTGGCCGCGCGGAGAGCCCTTTCTCACAGGTCCCTGGCCCCTGCTGCTGGAAAGCCGTTCTTTCGGCAACTCTGAACCATTACCACAGGACAGCAGAGAAGCACAGAGCTCCCAGGAGGGGTGGGTCACGCACGGGATGCATGGCGGCCTGGGTAGGGGCACAGCCCAACGGAAATACAGCTCGAACTGGAGGAAATCCGATTGACGCTTGCCTGGGAGGTGGAGACCCCAGAAAAGCTTCATGCCCAACACAACCGGCTCACGGCCTGTGTTGCACCAAGTTCTCCTGCACCCCCAGGGGACTCACCAGTTTCACAAACGTGCTAGCTACACCTCAGCAGCAGCGAGCGACAACTGGACTGGTTTATTGGACACTTGGTCTGACAGCGGGAGAGGGTGTATTTATGTACCGCGCGGAGAATTTCAGTGCATACGCTGCTCGGTCAGCCTGCGTGAAGGTGGCACGTTTCTCACCCGAGCTGGTGATTTAGTCTTAGTAAAGAAAATGTTCTTTAAACAGGACCCCGTTCGTGCTGATAACACGCCTCGGCCGTCCCTCCTTGCCCACTTGAACTCCAGCATCCTTGGAGCCGCCAAACCAGCCCAGAGGGGGACACAGCGAGACCCTGCGAAACGTGGTGTTCCCCGACTTCAGAGGGGACCCAACAATGGCTCAGGCTCTAGCCAGGCTGAGAGAGCTGCAGATAAAGCCAGCTTCAAACGGAAGTGGGGAACAAGAGGGGGATTTTGGTTAGATAGTAGCAGAAACTCTCAGAGCAGCAAAGCTCTGGCACAGGCTCCCAAGGGAGGTCATGGAGTCCCCGTCACTGGAGATTTAAGAACCCGTTGGACAAACACCTGTCAGGACCAGGCTGGGTTTTCTTGGTCCTGCCTCAGCGCCGGGGTCTGGACTCGGTGACCTCTTGAGGTCCCTTCCAGCCCAGCATTTCGCTGGCTCTATACAAGGCAAGAGGGTAATCGGAATGGTGTGACCTTAGGCTGGATGGGCAAGGCTAGCAATGCGGCTAAGACATCCCGGCGGGCAGCTGGGATTCACAGGCACCCACCCGTGAGTCGATCCTGGCTGATTAATGAGACCTGAGACTGGTCAATGGCGCCTCTAGCCAGGCTTTCGCCAGTGCGGCTACAGGCCCTTTACCAGCGAGCCAGGCTGCTCTCGGCAGCCCACGTACTGCGGAGACTCCGGACTGAGGCTGCTGGACAGACTCTCTGGTTCTCCAGCCCCAGGCTAACCCAGCCTGCTGTCACCACGCACTCCCCTGAAACCTCTCCCTGGAGTCAGCAAGCCGCAGTCTGCGCCCCCTCCGCAATGCTGCCTTTTCTCCCAGATGCGGGCCTTGCCGCAGCGAGATCTGCCACTCAGACCCCTTGGCCAGCGCACCAGAGCCATGCGTGCTACCTGGGGCTGACCCGGAAGATTTCTCCTAGGCCCTGCTCTTCTCTGCTAGCTATTGGCTATCAGGGCATGTCCGAGCAGCCTCTCCTGCAAGGGGCGGCAACATCAGAGCTCGGAGAGCAGCCCTGGCTGTGAACGTGCCGCAGGACTTCATCACCAGCCGTCAGGGCCTAAACAATGGCACCAGAGCACCCCGGGGGGCAGCAGCCACCCTACATCTGGCAGCAGCAGCTGGAACACGCTGGATGGCAACCAACCACCATCCAAAGGAAAAATCCTGGGGGAAGAGCCTGCACCGAGGAGCCAGAGCTCTGGAGAGCGCTCCCCGCACCACAGCCGGCTCCCTGGCCGGGCCGTAACCCCGCTGGCGTACCTGCATCGGCAGGGTCCTCTACCCGGCCACGTGCTGGGAGACGGGGCTGGGCGTCCTCCCCTGCCCTGCAGCCAGGTTTCATTTGTACTTGGTGAGGGCGCCCAGGGGCTTGCGGGCATGCGTGCGGGAGATCAGCATCTCGTGGATCTGCAGGAACTCGCTGAAGGTCGCCCCGTTGCCGTAGCCCGTCGGCAGCCCGCCGCCCGCGTGGGCCCTCTGGTGCCGCAGCAGGTCTCCGCGGTCGCTGGAAGCCTGGCCGCGCTGGCGGCCGGCGGGGGGCTGCTCCTCGGCATGGCTGCGCAGGTGGGTGGTGAGGTTCGTCTTCCAGTTGAAGCTCTTGCCACAGTGGGCGCAGGGGAAGGGCCGGGCCCCGGCGTGGGCGCGGCGGTGCAGGAGCAGCGAGCCCTCGTGCAGGAAGCTCTTGCCGCACTCGGGGCACGCCTGGGGCTCTTTGCGCACGTGGGTCTCCTGGTGGCGCACGAGGTTCTCCTTGCGCGTGAAGCTCCGTCCGCACTGGCGGCAGGCGAAGGGCTTCTCCCCGCTGTGCACGCGCTGGTGCGACAGGAAGGCCTGCTTGGTGCGGAAGCGCCGCCCGCACTCGGCGCAGCCGTAGGGCTTCTCCCCGCTGTGCAGCGTAAGGTGCCGCAGGAGGTTGCCCTTGCTGCTGAAGGCTTTGCCGCACTGGCTGCAGGGAAAGGCGCCCGCCCCGGCATGCTGCCACCGGTGCTTGGCTAGGGAGGCCTGGCTGCCAAAGCCCTTCCCACACTCCCCACACTCGTAGGGCCTCCCGCCCCCAGGGGCGGCGTGCTCCTCTGTTGGCTTCCCCCGCTGCCCAGGGCTCCCCCCACACGGCCCCTCTGCGCTGGGGGTTACAGTCACGGCTCCCGTCCCCACGCTGCCCCCCTGGCTCTCGGGCGCTGGGCGGGGCCTTTCTGGGGCCCCGTTGCTCTGGGGCTCAGCGCTGGCTGGGGAGTCCCTGACCCGCCTCTCGCCCCACGGGGGTTCATCGTGTCCGTTCCCCCCAGGCCTCGCGCTGGCTCCGGTCCCGGCCGAGCCCAGGGAAGCTCTCGCTGCGTCTCGCTCCGTTGGCATCTCGCTCGGGTCCAGCTCTGCCGTCTCGTCCTCACGACGCATCCCCTCCTCGTCAGTCCCCCGGGTCCCACCACCTGCCAGAAGAGGAGCGTCCAGGCGTTATTCCATGTGCCGGTGAGTTGGGGGGTTTTGGGGGTAAAGCCGAGCCTGGGGGCACAGCTACGGTCCCCAGGGCCTCTCTGTGGGACATCCTCCTTTGGAAACTCCCCCGGGACCAGTGTTTACAGCGCTGCCAGTTCACAGCCTACCCCTGGGTCCTCCCTCATGCGCCACCCCTGCCCTCAGGTGTGTCTCACCCACACCCGCTATTTACCAAGGGAAGGTCCTGTTGTGTTCCTGCTAGCCAGACTTCCCCCGGGCCTGCAGGCTCCAGCCTCTGCCCGCCTTGCAATGACGGTCTCAGCGTGACGGTGTCTGCTGGAGAGAGGGAAACTCCTCCCAATTCTGTCCGTACCTCCCACAGGAATGGTCCCCCCTGCTGGCACTGGCAGGAGGGGGCAGAGGGACCCTGTGGGGTCTGCCCTGGCAATGACAAACGCACTGACTGACCCGCCGCTTGAAGCTCAGGCCCATGCCCTCCTCAGCGCCAGGCACCGCACCCGCAGGGCTGGAAACGTTCATGAACTGGGCACCACTGTGTCCAACACAACCAAGTGCCACGTGCCAGGAGCCGGCACAGGGACCCCGACTCTAGGACCTTTGCTGGCCTCACTCACCCATGCCATGGGGACCAGGAACACGTGTCTCTCTGGGGTTGTATGGCTCTTCCCCGCGCTCTAGCCTAGAGACAATCTCCGGTTTCGCCATGGTGCCTCCTGTTTGATGGAAGGCGAAGTTTGTTACGTGCCCGGCAAATGGCTCAGCTAGCCAGCCCACCGACAGGAGTCGAACGCGCACGCTGGCTGCCTTCTGTCAGGGCTGGTGTGTTTATGACACATCTGGCTTAGGAAGCCACCAAGTCCCCCTGCCTAATTAAGAATAATCGGGGCACGTTCTGCCCACGTTCCAGGAGAGCAAGCTACGAAGCCGGTCCGGGATAACAGGCCGGGCCACTGCCCCAGTAACGGGATCTTTACCCACAGACGTGACCAGCTCGTAATTCTCCTTCATCACGTCCTGATACAGCTCCCGCTGCCAGTCCTTCAGCTCCTTCCACTCCTCGGTGGTGAGATAGACCGCCACCTCCTCGAAGGTCGTCGGCTCCTGTAGCACAGATCAGCCCTGCTAAGCCACTCCCCAGGCCGCTGCACGCAGCGACCCTCTGCTCTCACCC
This sequence comes from Chelonia mydas, assembly GCF_015237465.2. Classification (NCBI taxonomy): domain Eukaryota; kingdom Metazoa; phylum Chordata; order Testudines; family Cheloniidae; genus Chelonia; species Chelonia mydas. The sequence continues at coordinate 261,096,453 of NC_057850.1, forward strand.
CTGTGGCAGGGTAGCTGGCCGCCTGGAAGGAAAAGGCCCTGAGCCGTCTTAGCCGGTTGCTAAAGGGAGGCTGCTGCTTTAAGAGCTGGAGCCTGAGGGCTCTTGGGCAGGGAGAGACCTGAATTCCTCCTCCCCCAGAGCAGGATGCCAGTAAGCGCCCCACGTCTCCTGCAATGTCCCTGCAAAGGGGCAGAGAGTCAGAGGGGTGCCCGCCCTCAGCAGCCAGAGAGTCCACGGCACGCGGCGCTTCCCACCCAGCCTTTCCCCGCAGGGATCACCCTCTCCTAACAAGCAGCGCGGCTCAGCACGTCCCCAGTTCGCTGCCCACGCCCTGGCACAGAATGCAGGGCCCAGCCTGCACCAGAGCCCGTCCAGCACCACGGGCCCAGCCGCCACAGCAGAGCGAGAACAGCCCGGATATCGGGAGACTCAGGCTTACATGCTTATGAGCCAGCCGTTAACGGTGCTCATAAAGCAGAAATCGGGGAAGCCCTTCGGAGACAGGAAGCCACAGGCACTGACGGGGCATTAGGCTGCCTGCTGCTGTTAAAAAAAGGTTTCCGCTACCCAAAGCCCTAACACCTAGCTGGCACCGTGCTGGTGTCTCTCTCCGATGCCCCACCCCTTGGCCAGCTCTGGGGCCTTTCCCTTGGTCCCCTCTTGCCCAGAGCCTCTGAGTTTCCAGCACTTCGCTCTCGTTACCGGAGTGGGTCTCACCTGGTTAGGGGTGTCGTTCCCCTGTGCTGGAAGCACCAGGACTTTCGCTCTCGAGTACTGGTGGTCCCAGACATATGGTGCCTTCTCTCGCTTTGCTTTTCTAGCTGATGCCTTGGGCTTGGGGCCCACGGAGCCTGTTCATGGGCAAGAGAACACTTGCTGTGTCCTGCAGTTCCAAGGACTCACTGTGCCAGCCACTGTCTGCAACAGGAATTTCTCTTGCAAGCAGCCCCTAGGCTGGAAGTTCCTGTGATAGGATACTGGCTGCCTTTCAGACAGCTGGGTCCCGGGCCGTCTAGCGCCCACAGACAGCACCCAGCCCCTTTGATTGCACTTGGGAGTCAACAGGCAGCTGGTGCAGGGCACAGGGTACGTGCCCACGTCTGCTGCTACTGCGTCCTTCACCAGCTCGAGCCCCTGGGAACTGCACGGAGGCAGCTTGGCAGTAACCCAGCCGCGAGGTCACAGGGACCTGAATCACTGTGAACAGTTCTGAGTAGCTGATCCTGAGACTCCAGGAGCTGGGTCCAATGGGACAGCAAGCCGGGCCCCAGCACCTCCAGGCTTGGCAGTTCATCGCCCTGGCACCTTTGGCTCCCAGGCAGCAGCTGCCTCCCTGCGGCCGCCCAGCCCTGAAGGCAGCATCACTGCCAGTGGCCGCGCAGAAGTCAGGGGGGTGATATCGCACCCCATGCCACCTTTCCTTCTGCCTTCAGAGCTGGGCGTTCGGCCAGCAGCCACCCGCCGGCCGCCCAGCCAGTGCTTCATTTGTGCTGGGGCTCAGCGCCAACTCGTCTTTGGTGACACATTAAGCACCGACAGCGAGGCTCCGCACTCTAGTGCCGGGGGGGGGGACGTGTCCTCCATTAGGAGGCACCCCCGGCTATCAGCATACCTCTGCTGGGATGGCACCAACAGACGGGGGGCTGAAAGCGATGGATCTACTGCCAGACACACAGCGCCCTGGACCCAGACCACGTCCCACCATGGAGTACGGCACTGCAGCCCCTCGTCAGGGGGGAAGTCTCCGATGTTCAGCCACACGCCAGGCATTCCCCACACACATCAGTGCCAGGGTCCCCAGGGAACGTGAGATCTTGGGGTGTCCAAGATGCTGCTGCTCCTGCTAATAAAGGGATCCTCACCCAAAGATGCCACCAGCTCGTAATTCTCCATCATCACGTCCCGGTACAGCTCCCTCTGCCATTCCTCTAACGCCGCCCACTCCTCCGGGGAGAAATAGACCGCCACGTCCTCGAACGTCACCGGCACCTGCAATGCAACCATGCCCCACTCAGCACCGTTGGCTCCAGTCCAGCCAGGCAGAGGCAGGGCTTAGACCCACGCAGGCTACCCCAGGCACGTATCTAACCTCTCACGACTTACAGCTTATGTTAGAATAACGATGATCCCAGCTTGGCGCCTGGGTCCGGCCAAGCTCCCAGGGACGTCAGTGCTGTGGGGGGCATTTTGACCCAAGTGCAGGCTTCTGCTTCATTTTATATTAGCCTCTTTCACACAAGGCTAGTCAGGCTAACAAGCCCCTAGTCCTAGCACCATGCCCCAATGCACGAAATTCCCAAGGGTTGGGGCCAACCCGGAGCGGGGCAGGGGGATAGGACTGTGGGTCCCCTGGATTTACACTGGTGCACGAGGAGCACCTCCAGACCAAACACCGCTTACTGCTGCTGCAGACCCACCCCTGAGGAGGCGCAGGTGCCTCTGCAGGGGGGTGTCTCCCCGGAGAGCCTGCTCATCTGTTAGCGGGTCTGGCTCCCTCCCTCTGTGTCTGGCCAGGCAGGATCCCAGAGGAGCAGCTCTGGGGCCGCCCTGAGTTGTGCCATGGGATCCACCCCCTGGCACCAGCGTCTGCCCTTTCTATTTTGCCTTGTGGTTGCCAGAAGGCCCCTGGAGGTGAGACTTTCTCAGGCGGCTCCTCGCTCCACTCCCAGGGAGACCCGGCCAGGCTGGGCTGGCCCTGCAGGCGGGGGGGACCCTCCCCCTAAAGACAAGGGTGGGGCCCGATATTCACACCTGCCGCGGCTCCCACAGCCCCAGCGCCTCCACGCTACCTGACGATAACGAGCCTGCCAGCTGCTCCCGGCCAGGGACAAGCAAAGCAGCCCGGTCAGGCCCAGGGCCTGATTCTCGCCCGGCCGCGGCGTGACCGCCCGGGGCTGGAGACCGAGCAATCGAGGCAGGGCGAGAGGTGCCGGGGCCGCCGGCCACGCCAGGGACCATCCACGGGCCGGGCTGGGGGCCGAGCGCGCACAGGGCGCCGGGCTCACCTGCTCCCCGCACCCCGGGCTCGGCTCCCTCCAACCCCAGGTCCCCTGGTGCGGGGCGAGCCCAGCCGCCGCCCCCGGCCCAGCCCCAGCCCTACCTGCGCCGGCATGGCCCGCCCGCTGCCTTCGGCCGGCTCCGCTCCCAGCCGCGACGCGCCCCGAATGGCGGCGCAGGGCCAGCGCGGCGCGCCCTGGGCGCACGGGAGGGCGCAGGGGCCGGGCCGGGGGAGGCGGCTGCCCGGCGGGGCGGGGGTCGGTCCGTCGGTCCCCGCTCCGGGCAGCGGGGCGGGGCGGGAAGCGGTGGGCCCGGCAGACGGGCTGGGCCCCGGGAGCCAGCGCGCGGGGGAACCGGCCCCGGGGCGCTCCGGAGCCCGCAGCCGGGAGCGGTAGCGCGGCTCGCTGCTGGGGCTTTGTTCCTGCTCAGTGGGAAGGGCAGAACTACATCTCCCAGCATCCCCCAGTGCGCAGGGGAGACCCCGGCCAGCGCCCCGACCGCTCCCCCCGCAGCCCGGCTCCAGCTGGACTCTCGTCCCCGGGAAAGGGACCGTCTCCGTGGTGTGTGTGTGCAGCGCCGGGCGCAGCGGGGCCGGCCCGTGCCTGGGCTCCTGGCGCTAGGGGAACACAGAGAAATCAGAGCAATGAAGCCTGCGGCCCAGGAAAAGCTGCAGATCCCGCCCCCCAAGCCTAAGGTTGCCAGTTTTCTAGTCCCAGAAAACCAGGACAGCCTAGCCCCGCCCCCGAGGCCCCGCCCCCTCCCCGTGGCCCCAGGCTAGGGGGTGGGGCCGAGGGATTTGGAGTGCGGGAGGGGGCTGCGGGTTGGGGTGTGGGAGGGGGTGAAGGCTCTGAGCTGGGGGTGTTGACGCTGGGGTGGGGCCAGGGATAAGGGGTTCAGGGTGTGGGAGGTGACTCTGGGCTGGGGCAGAGGTTGGGGTGCAGGCTGCAGGGGGATGAGGGCTCTGGGCTGGGGGTGCAGGCTCTGGGAGTGCGAGGTTTGGGGTGCAGGAGGGTAGTCCGGGTTTCGGGGGGGTTCAGGGCTGGGGCAGAGGGTTGGGGACCGGGTTTACCTTGGGCGGCTCCTGCCTAGGAGACGGACCTGCTGGCCGCTTCTGGGTAGAGACTAGCCTGCCGCAGCGCCGCCAACCAGACTTTTAACCGCCCAGTCGGCGGTGCTGGCCGGAGCCGCCAGGGTCCCTTTTGTTCCGGACACCTGGTCACCCTACACGAGCCCCCTGCTAATCCAAATCCTGGAGTCCCTGGGCCCATCCCTGCCCTAGAATAGACCCGCACCCCAGCCTGGCGCACTCGGGGATCAGAGTCGCTCTCCCCCCTGAGAACGCAGCAGGAGACCCAGCTGGCCAGCACCGAAACGCACACAGCCTGGGCAGGGCCCCTGAAGGAGACAGGGTCCGGGACGCAAACAGGGCCCAGACACAGGGAGACACGGCCTCCAGGGAGCTGTGGGGGAAGGGCTCGATGAATGGTGCCAGGAGAGACGGGCACAGAGACGGAGCCTGCCCCCCTGGTCAGCATGTAGAGCCGTGTGGGGCGAGCCGGTCCCACACAGAGATGCAATCAGCTGCCCACGCGCCGGGAGAGGAGCTGGCATGGCTTTGGGAGAAGGGAACGAGAGACCTGGCCCCCTAAGTGCAGCCACTGACTTAGACGTAGCACCAGGGACAGAAATACCTGCTGGGTGCGGGAGCCGGGCTGAGCCGGTTGGTGGGAACGCTGACACACTGCAGCTGCCAGCTGGACAGCAGCGCTGCCCCGGACGGGGCTTTCCTGGCAACATTCGACATTTCAGTCAAACATTTCCTGGGAATTTGTTGAGGTTTTGTCAAAAAGAAATGGGTTTTTGGCAGCTGCAAAGTGGAACGTTTTGTGCGTACGCTTCCCAGCACTGGCCTTGCGACCACAACACGACCCTCACCATGGAGTCAAACCCCGCTTTTCCTTGGAAAAAGCTTGGATGAAAAAGGTGTGGCCGGCTCTAGACAGGGGAGGACCGAGCTCCGACCCTGCACTGCGGCCTGCTGGGAGCTGTGGTCTTTCCTCCCCACCTGACGAGGAGCAAAGCCACGTCTTACTCCTCCCCCCAGGACTCCCAGGGCCACCCAGACAGGGGGAGGGCAAAGGGACAGTTTTCCCTGAGCCCCCCAGTTGAAAGAGCCCCCAACCACTGTGCCCCGGTGCACCAGGCTGCGATGCTCAGAGTGGGGAGTTGGGCCCAGCCCCACACGACAGGAGCCACAGCTGGGGGGCCAGTGCAGGGGGTTCAATCTCCAAGCCCCTGACCCCAGGGCCTCCCTTCAGTGGTCACGTTTTGGGAGGGTGTGGGGGGGGGCTCAGTTTCAGATTTTGCCCCAGGTTCCCTCAAAACCTCAGGGCAACCAGGCCTTGAGGACTCTCAGCTACGGGAGCCCAGGGGTCTTGAACCCTCAGTGACTGGGCCCTGCTGTCACCCAGGGCGCTGGCTCCACTGGAATCTCATCCCCTTTGCCAGGTTAATCGAGATGTCCCGCAGCCCCCAAGTTACTGGCCCTGTGCATTTCAGATGGCTCTTTGGTCTGCACACGTGGCCACAGTAGCCGTCTCCACCCGAACAGCTGGAGCCCTGCCCCCATCAACATCTCTTGTGCTGCCAATGAGGCTGGGTAACGCAGAACCCTGCTAGCATCTCAGGGCCCCACCTAGGGCCCCCTGGAATCAACAGGGGTCTCTGCACTGGCTCGCACCATCTCTGGCTCACCCCCAGAGTGAACATGTCGCTGGAGCTGGGGGAGCACAGGGAGGGCACCAGGAGCTGCTGGAACAGCTGCAGTCCCACTGCCCGGGCACCCTCGTGAGCTGGCCTCCCGCAGGGATGGGGGGATTGGTCTGGGACCCCCAAACGCACACACCTTAAACTAAAATCATTGGCTACAGGGTTATCCTTCATTTATTGTGTGCTGTTCTGATTAATTAACATGTCATGTAGAATCATCGTATGCTAAATAGAGTTCAGTTGTTGGAGAGAGGTAAATAGGGGTGTCCCCAGGGGTCTGTACTGGGCCCAGTCCTTTTCAACATACTCATAAATGGTCTGGGAAAAGGGGTAAACAGTGAGGTGGCAAGATTTGCAGATGATACAAAACTACTCAAGATAGTTAAGTCCCAGGCAGACTGCGAAGAGCTACAAAAGGATCTCACCAAACTGGGTGACTGGGCAACAAAAATGGCAGATGAAATTCAATGTTGATAAATGCAAAATAATGCACATTGGAAAACATAATCCCAGCTATACATATAAAATGATGGGGTCTAAATTAGCTGTTACCACCCAAGAAAGAGATCTTGGAGTCAGTGTGGATAGTTCATAGAATCATAGAATATAAGGGTTGGAAGGGACCCCAGAAGGTCATCTAGTCCCACCCCCTGCTCGAAGCAGGACCAATTCCCAGTTAAATCATCCCAGCCAGGGCTTTGTCAAGCCTGACCTTAAAAACCTCTAAGGAAGGAGATTCTACCACCTCCCTAGGTAACGCATTCCAGTGTTTCACCACCCTCTTAGTGAAAAAGTTTTTCCTAATATCCAATCTAAACCTCCCCCATTGCAACTTGAGACCATTACTCCTTGTCCTGTCATCTGCTACCACTGAGAACAGTCTAGAGCCATCCTCTTTGGAACCCCCTTTCAGGTAGTTGAAAGCAGCTATCAAATCCCCCCTCATTCTTCTCTTCTGCAGACTAAACAATCCCAGTTCTCTGAAAACATCCACTCAATGTGCAGCGGCAGACAAAAAAGCGAACAGAATGCTGGGAATCATTAAGAAAGGGATAGATAAGAAGACAGAAAATATCATATTGCCTCTATGTAAATCCATGGTACGCCCACATCTTGAATACTGCGTGCAGATGTGGTCGCCCCATCTCAAAAAAGATATACTGGATTGGAAAAGGTTCAGAAAAGGGCAACAAAAATGATTAGGGGTATAGAACGGCTGCCGTATGAGAAGAGATGAATAAGACTGGGACTTTTCAGCTTGGAAAAGAGGCAACTAAAGGGGGATACGATGGAGATCTATGAAATCATGACTGGTGTGGAGAAAGTAAATAAGGAAGTGTTATTTACTCCTTCTCATAACACAAGAACTAGGGGCCACCCAATGAAATTAATAGGCAGCAGGTTTAAAACAAACAAAGGAAGTATTTTTTCACACAGCGCACAGTCAACCTGTGGAACTCCTTGCCAGAAGATGTTGTGAATGCCAAGATTATAACAGGGTTCAAAAAAGAACTAGATAAGTTCATGGAGGATAGGTCCATCAATGGCTATTAGCCGGGACGGGCAGGGATGGTGTCCCTAGTCTCTGTTTGCCAGAAGCTGGGAATGAGCAACAGGGGATGGATCACTTGATGATTCCCTCTTCTGTTCATTCCCTCTGGGGCACCTGGCATTGGCCGCTGTCAGAAGACAGGATACTGGGCTAGAGGCATAGGCGCCGACTTCCCCGCTTTCCCATGGGTGCTCGACCCCCTTCTGTCCCCGGCCCTGCCCTCCCTCTACCCCTTCCATGAGACTCCACCCCTGCCTCTTCCCACCCCAAAGTCCCCACCCCAACTCTGCCCTCTCCCTGCCAATATTCCAACTCCTTCCCCAAATCCCCGCCCCGGCCCCACCTCTTCCCCTGAGCGCGCCACGTTCCTGCTCCTCCCCCTCCTTCCTGGAGCATGCTAATGCTGCCAGACAGCTGTTTGACGGCAGCTGGGCGGGAAGCACTGGGAGGCGGGCGGAGGAGTGGGAACGCGGTGCACTCAGGGGAGGAGGAGGAGGACGGGGTGGGGGCGGGGGGAGCTTGGCTGCCGGTGGGTGCAGAGCACCCACTAATTTTTCCCTGTGGATGCTCCAGCCCACAGAGTCGGTGCCTATGGCTAGATGGACCTTTGGTCTGACCCAGTGTGGCTGCTCTTACATACAGAAGTATCAGACTGATCAGTCCTTGGAAGGGATAAGTATGTATTAGGTATCTGTATGTCTACACTACGAAATTAGGTCGATTTTTAGAATTCAATTTTATACAGTCGATTGCGTATGTCCACACTAAGCGCATTAAGTTGGCGGAATGTGTCCTCACTCCCGTGGCTATCATTGACTTACGGAGCGGTGCACTGTGGGTAGCTATCCCACAGTTCCCGCAGTCTCCGCCGCCCATTGGAACTCTGGGTTAAGCTCCCAATGCCTGATGGGGCAAAAACATTGTCGCGGGTGCTTTTGGGTACATGTCGTCAGTCGCCCCTCTCTCCGTGGAAGCCACGGCAGACAATCGTTTCATGCCTTTTTTCCTGGGTTACCCGTGCAGACGCCATACCATGGCAAGCATGGAGCCTGCTCAGCTCACTGTCACCGTGTAGGCATATTCCAATATTTGTGATTCTGTCCATAAGAAATTGTATTATGTAGGCATATTCCAATATTTGTGATTCTGTTCATAAGAAATTGTAAACCTGCAATATTGATTCATAATATTTATTAAATCTGCATTTATAATTCTTCTATTTGACATAATTGTAAATCTGCAATTAAATCTGCATTTATAATTCTTCTATTTGACATAATTGTAAATCTGCAATATTGATTTACAATTCTGTATTAAAGCTTGCAAACCGTACCTTGCAAACCGCTCAATTGGCTTTGCTTTCTCTAAATTGATACTTTCTCACTTGTTATTAAGATGGACGCTTGTAACACCAAACCGCTCATATTGACTCTAAATTGATACTTTCTCTCACTTGTTATGAGGACGCTTGTAAAACTAAACCGCTCAATTTGACTCTGAATTGATACTTTCTCACTTGTTATTAAGATTGACGCTTGTAAAACTAAACGGCTTAATTGACTCTGCTTTCTCTGTATTGGCGCTTTTCATTGATTGTAATTGAGATTGACGCTTATAAATGTAAACCAATCAATTAACGTTACTTTCTCAAATGGTTATGTTCAATTGGCTCTACTTTGCAAACAGATACTTTGTGACGGAGATTGACATGCTTGTTTGTAACACCCATGAAGAACCGCGAATTGGAGCGGCACTCATAGAAATGTCACATAGAGACTCCCACCCTCTATAGTTTGGATCAGGAATGTTAAAAAACTGGGAGTCTCAAATAAATAACACCTTTGTATAATAGAAGAAAGGCAATACCGAAGGAATGTTAAAAGACAGGGAGTCTCAAATAAAATAACAATACTCGGTGAAATGAGAAATACGTTTTTTTTATTAAAGTAAGGAATGTATGTGAATGAATGGTGGGTTTTGAATAATCAGGGAAGTGCCAGCCTAGGAATTTAACATCGATTGGCCGAAGAAGACGCCAGGTGGAGACAACCAGAGAACCCCACCGGAGGGCAGACTGGGATCCACCCGACCAATTCAAAGGATGAAGAAAGCTGATGAGCACCTGACAGCCGTCCTGGAGCAGTCATGACTAACAATATGACAAAGCAAATTCCATGGACTGGCATAGGAAGAAATTCCTATAAAAATGGATACTAAGGACTGAGAACTTTGAGTCTCCAGTTCTGCCACTACCCTTCAGGAGCATCGGATGCGCATCTGACACGGACTCGGCTCCACTCTCGTGTACAGGTTACCTGGCCAGTACCCTGTCACGAGCAACCTCTAGGCTGGTAACTATAAACCCCTATGCAGAACTGGTATGAATGAATGAATGAATGAATGAATATATATATATATATATAGTTAAGCAAGGAATAAGTAACGATAGGACAGTGTGAGTTTTATATTTCTTTATTATATTTACAATAAATGTGGCATTTTGCCTTTCCCCTCTAATAAGATCCTGCTGGTTTTTATTTTATTGGTACAACAACCGCTGCTGTTGTGGGCAAGTCTATTGTGGGGGCTGCTGTGATCCAAGTAGCCAATGCAATCACTGATGTTTCGTTATCAAGGGTAGTGACTCTGGGAAATGTGCGGGCCTTTTTAGATTTTAGGTGCATCATATTCCTGTCCTTTGTCGCTGGTGAAGAAGTCTTGCAGCCATACATTCCAGTCTGGTCGGCGCTGTAACACCCCATAGCACTTCTGTGGTTGACACATGTAACAGCTCCAGGGCTCTGCTCTTTTGCCTTGGCCGAGGTACCTTGCCCTACCAGAACCTCCAAGCGTTCGACACAGAAGCATCTGCAGCAGCTGGCATTGCTACACAGCAGCTGCTCCTGGTGCCTTCGCAGGAGACGGTGCAGTAGGACTGCTAGCCGTCCTTGTCCATGGTGTATGGCTCCACCACTTCCGCTGCCACTCTGCTCTTCTGCTCTCTTGCTCTCCTACAACTCTGCAGCAGATGGTGCAGTAGGACTGTTAGCCGTCCTCGTCGGCCATGTAGCTTGGCCGGGGGTTCTGGGAACGTCTTCCCTGCCCGGCTCCTAGCAACCTCCAGGGCATGGTGTATGGGTCCACCGCTTCTGCAGCAATTCTGCTCTCCTGCAAGCTGGAGGCTCCTGCCTCAGGCTGCTCTCCCAGCTAGCAGCACCGCACGGTCGCACCTACCCCAGCTTACCCCTTGCTCCCACGGCTCATGAAGCCTGGACAGTACTAAGGAGCAGTTCAACTATAGGTTGAGCAAGTGCAGAATGGTGGTAGAATGAGCCTTTGGATGTTTAAAAGCTCGCTGGCGCTGTTGGTCAGACCTCAGTGCAACCAACATTCCCACTGTTATTGCTGCTTGCTGTGTGCTCCATAATACCCATGAGAGTAAGGGGGAGACGTTTAATGAGGGGTGGGAGGTTGTGGCAAATTGCCTGGTGTCTGATTTTGAGCAGCCAGACACCAGGGCGATTAGAAAAGCACAGCAGGGCGCGCTGTGCATCAGAGAGGCTTTGAAAACCAGTTTCATGACTGGCCAGGCTTCGGTGTGACAGTTGTGTGTGTTTCTCCTTGATGCAAACCTGCCCCCTTTGTTGATTTTAATTCCCTGTAAGCCAACCACCCTCCCAGCTTCGAAATAAAGTAACTATTGTTTTGAAACCATGCATTCTTTCTTTATTAATTTTTTTTTAAAAATGAGATAATGGACAAGGTAGCCTGAGTGGAGTGGGGGAGCAGGGAAGGACAAGGCCACATTGCTTATTGTAGCCACACTAAAAATCAAACTGTCTGAATGACAGCCTTCTGTTCCTTGGGCCATCCTCTGGAGTGAAGTGGCTGGGTGCCCGGAGCCTCCCCCCCCCGCATTCTTGGGCATCTGGGTGAGGAGGCTATGGAACACGGGGAGGAGCGTAGGCGGTTATACAGTGGATGCAGCTGGGGTCTGTGCTCTTCATGGCTTTCCTGTAGCTCCAACAGATGCTTCATCATGTCCGTTTGCTCCCCCATTAGCCTCAGCATTGTGTCCTACCTCTGCTCTTCACGCTCACTTAATTCTTTCCTGGCCTCTGCCACTGAATGCCTCCAGGCATTAAGCTGTGCCCTATCAGTGTGGGAGGACTGCATGAGCTCGGAAAACATGCCATCGTGAGTGAGGTTTTTTTTGCCTTCTAATCTGTGATAACCTCAGGGACGGAGATGATGGGGGAGTGTACAAACATTCTATGCTCTATGATTCTGGGGGGACTGCATGGTCACCTATGCTGCTGAGTGCTGCTAAGTTCCCACACTGACCAAACAGGAAATGAAATTCAAAAGTTCCCGGGACTTTTCCTGTGTACCTGGCTAGTGCATCTGTCCTAGATATAAAGGGAAGGGTCACCACCTTTCTGTATACAGTGCTATAAAATCCCTCCTGGCCAGAGGCAAAACCCTTTCACCTGTAAAAGGTTAAGAAGCTAAGGTAACCCCGCTGGCACCTGACCCAAAATGACCAACGAGGGGACAAGATACTTTCAAATCTGGAGGGGGGAGGAACAAAGGGTTCTGTCTGTCTGTGTGATGCTTTTGCCGGGAACAGATCAGAAATGTAAGCTTTCCAACTCCCGTTAAGTTAGTAAGTAATCTAGCTAGAAAATGTGTTAGATTTTCTTTTTCTTCCTGTTTAATGGCTGGTAAAATAGCTGTGCTGGATGGAATGTGTATTCCTGTTTTTGTGTCTTTTTGTAAATTAAGGTTTTGCCTAGAGGGATTCTCTATGTTTTGAATCTGATTACCCTGTAAGGTATTTACCATCCTGATTTTACAGAGGTGATTCTTTTATCTTTTCTTTAATTAAAATTCTTCTTTTAAGAACGTGATTGATTTTTTATTGTTCTTAAGATCCAAGGGTTTGGGTCTGTGTTCACTTGTACAAATTGGTGAGGATTTTTATCAAGCCTTCCCCAGGAAAGGGGGTGTAGGGCTTGGGGGGATATTTTGGGGGAAGACGTCTCCAAGTGGGCTCTTTCTCTGTTCTTTGTTTACCACGCTTGGTGGTGGCAGCATAGGGTTCAAGGACAAGGCAAAGTCTGTACCTTGGGGAAGTTTTTAACTTAAGCTGGTAAGAATAAGCTTAGGGGGTCTTTCATGCAGGTCCCCACATCTGTATCCTAGAGTTCAGAGTGGGGAAGGAACCTTGACAGCATCGGAGTTCAAAGTGCTGTCCAGAGCGGTCACAATGGAGCACTCTGGGATAGCTCCCGGAGGCCAATACTGTCAATTTGCGTCTGCACTACCCCAAATTCGACTCAGCAAGGTCGATTTTAGTGCTTCTCCCCTCGTCGGGAAGGAGTACAGAAGTCGATTTTAAGAGCCCTTTTGGTCGACGGAAGGGGCTTGGTTGGGTGGACGCAGTCATTTTTAAATAGACCTAACGCAGCTAAATTCGACCTAACCCCATAGCGTCGACCCGGGCTGAGTGAGTAGGGATGAAACGCAAGGCCTGTAGGCTGAGGCTGCAAGATCTTAGCTTCGCTATTTTAGGCCTTGGAGCTAAGAAATGCTGACAGAAGTAAGTGACCGAAGAACGACCCGATGCCCTGAGGTCGGCGGAAAAGAGGAACCAAGTGGTGATACTGTGAAAAAATCAGCTGGAAGATTAATTTTAATTGAAAAACTGCTGTCGGGGCGCATCTGTCTCCACCATGTGCCTGAACCATGGGATGCAGCCAGTGATGAGCTGCCAAAATCTTAACAACCGGTTCCCGATAAAAAGTTCTGATTTCTGTCCTGCCCCCTTCCACCCGCCCTCCGGCTCCATCCTGTCTCCCAGGCTCTGTCTTGCCCCCTCGCACCCCCCCCAGGCTCTGTCCTGCCCCCCTGCCCTCCCCAGGCCCGTTCTCCATCTCAGGTGCCTCAAGTTGCAGTGGGGGAAGTTTAGGTTGGATATTAGGAAAAACTTTTTCACTAGGAGGGTGGTGAAACACTGGAATGCGTTACCTAGGGAGGGGGTGGAATCTCCTTCCTTAGATATTTTTAAGGTCAGGCTTGACAAAGCCCTGGCTGGGATGATTTAGTCGGGGATCGGTCCTGCTTTGAGCAGGGGGTTGGACTAGATGACCTCCTGAGGTCCCTTCCAACCCTGATATTCTAGGATTCTATTCTATGATTCTATGGTGGCGCAGGAGTCCTGCAGCCCTTGCATCAGTGGGGTCGCTCCTGGCATGTGGGGCGGCGGCTCTCTGCAGGCAAGGCTGCCGTCTGCCCGACTCCCCACCGCGGGATGCGAGTGCCCCCGAGCGGCAGAGGCTGGACAGCCCCACAGCGCAGGAGTGGGAGAGACTGGGGGGGCTCGCCCCAGCACATCTAAGGCAACCCCCAGCCATGGCACCAGCTGGCCCTGCCCGGCTCCTGGGGCAGAGGAGGCTGCTGCTGCCAAGGGCCTGGCTCCCTGGCCCTACGTGGCGCCCAGTCACATGGTGCCTGATCTCCCTGCCCAGCGCAGCCGGTCACGCTTCCTGGGCCAGGCAGGAAGCAGCATGGAGCTCGGCCGCGGCTGCTGAGCAAGGCGGCATCGGATCAGCCTCTGCCTGTGGGGCCCCGGAGCGGCTGCCCGAGACAGGACGCGGGCCCCGCAGCCCTTCCATTGCCCCACGCCACCCAAACGGTGCTGCTCCATGCACCCCCCCTCTAGCACCAAGCCCCTTCTCCAGCCAGGGCCGGCTCCAGGATTTTTGCCGCCCCAAGCAAAAAAAATTTTGGTCGCCCCCACTTTTTTTTCATGCCCCCCGCCCCCCGCTCTGCCCCTTCCCAACCCCTTCCCCAAATCCCCAGCCCTGCCTCCTCCCCCGGGCGTGCCACATTCCCGCCCCCACATTGCTTCCGACGGCTCCCCCCTGCAACGCCCTGCCCTAGCTCACCTCTGCTCCGCCGGCTCCCCCGACCACGCCACCGCTCCGCTTCTCCCCCCTCCCTCCCAGGCTTGCCGCACCAAACAGCTGTTTGGCGCACAGCAAGCCTGCGAGGGAGGGGGAGAAGCAGAGCGGCGGGGGCGCGCTCAGGGGCACAGGCGGGGGCGAGCTGGGGGGCGGGGGCACATTGCGAGGGGCAGCATGGCCGGGGCTGGAATGCCGCCCCTAGAAATGGGCCGCCCCAAGCACCTGCTTGTTTTGCTGGTGCCTAGATCCGGCCCTGTCTCCAACAGCCCCCTTCTAAAGCACTGAGCCCTACACCATGCGCCGCAAGTCGGGGCCCCCTTGGCCTGGGGGGCTGCTCCAGCCGAGCCCCAGCTTGGCTGGGACTTTCTGGGGCGGTGACTGCCTACCCAACCCTCCCCGTTCCCCATCCCCTGATCGCCCCCCCAGAACCTCCGCCCCCTCCAACCGCTCCTTGCCCCTTATCCAACCCCTCCTCCCAGCCCCAGCCCAGCCCCCTTACCATGCTGCTCAGGGCAGCGTGTCGGGATGCCGCGCGGCCCGCTGGAGCTCGCAGCCCCCCGCCCATGCTGCCCAACGTGGCAGGCGCTGCAGAGCTGCCCAGGAGCGGTCCGGAGAGCTGGTGCCGGTGGCACGGCACGCTGAGGCCCTGCAAGAGGGGGAGGCGGCGGAGGTGCCGGGGGAGCCTCCCTGGCCGGGAGCTCAGGGAGCCCTAACAACCGGTTCTAAAACTGCTTCTAAATTTAACAACCAGTTCGTGCGAACCATTGAGAACAGGCTCCAGCTCACCCCTGGATACAGGTTGTGCATCAGTGTTAATGAGAATAAAGAGACCCACACGGCCTATAGAAATTGGGGTCCCTTATGTCTTTAGGGGACACCAGACCAAGAAGAAAAAAGAGAGTTGACACTTTCATGCACATGTGGAGAATGTAGGAATAGGCAGAATCTCATTATAGAAAGGGGGTGCCCAGAGCGGGAAAATGGGGCTTCCCTTGGGAAAACTCCAGCAGGAATCATCCCTCTACTGGTGATCAATCCAAGAGAGACCCATCAGACCCTAATTCTATCCAGGAGGATGCGCCAGGGTCCCCCACCAGCTCTCACCTTCCCCCGGCTTCGCCCCATTCGCCTCTGCCCTGCACCCTGGGGAGTCAGTACAGGCCTGCACCGTCCTGGGTTGCAAACCACAGCGGCCTGTGTCCGGGGCGGCCCGCAGTCTGGCGTGGGCCAGGGAGGCTCATGATCCCCAGGTGCAGTGGGTAAACCCCGCCCCCGCCAGGGCTGCACCCCCAGCTCCCCACCTCGCCTCTCTGCACCGAGCTCCCCACACCCAACCCGGGCGGCCCCCACAGCCCTGTCCGCCCTGCTGGGAGCTCTCCTGGGAGGAAGCAAGCCCAGCCGGACCTGGGCTGCAGGTTCCTTGCAGGGCTGCCTCTGGGTAGCCAAGCCCCCTGCATGCGGCACAATCCCGGGACTCGCTCAGCTTCCAGAGGGGGCCCATGGCCAGGGCCACCCCCGGGCGAACCCCGGCAGAGATGCAGAGCTTTGCACCACCCCGAGCCTGCCCCCTGCAGGCTGGGAACGAGCTGCAGCGAGCTGGGGCCGGGCCCGGGAGCACTTATGGATACGTATAGATTGTAAGAACCTGCTGTTGTAGTAAACTGCTCCCTGATGTAGCAAATGCGTCCAGATGTAGGTGAAATTGCTCTGCGTAGAAATGTGCTTCTGTAGCAGTTGGTGAGATGTCTAGACTGCAAGAAACAGCTTTTGCAAAAGGATGCTACTTTATTTGTACATACTTGAAACCTGTTGCCATGTTTCAGCCTTCCCTCCTAGCTCACGTTTTCTAGACCTTACATTTTCACAAGCTGTCTGAGCGTACTCTCTGTGCCATTATCCCAGCCGTTAAGACTGTGAATCGAAACGTGTCCAGAACTGATCCCTGCAGAGCCCCACTCGTGCCCACCTTATTTTAGCTCCATCTAGGTTTCATTTCCATGGTTTGTTATGAGAAGGTCATGGGAGGCAGTACCAAAAGCCTTCCTAAAGGCAAGATAGACCACCTCTACCGCTTGCAGGCTTGTTCCACTGTTGGCTAAAGGGGGCGATCCGGTTGGTTTGACGGGTGAGACTGCTTGAAATACCTTTGTCAGCAAAGTAGGACCTGTCACTGCTGCAGGCAGCATTTCCACACACTCACAGGAATGACCCTGCAAACTATAGGGATGTGGTCCCTGTAACACTGCACTGTGATGTAGCTCCCCCACATCAGCCATCTGGCATAAAGTCTCTATTACCTACGTCATATCCGTACCGTCCGCATATTTTCATAAATAATGTAGAGTATAATGTCACACCCCACATGTATGTTTGCTGATCTGCAAATAGTAAAGGGGCATGCAGCTTTGGATGCAAACACTCGTGACAATAGTGCAGAGCCGTGCAAGCTCCATGAGTCTGTGTGAGATGGCAGACAGTGAGGAGGGCCAGGCAGGTTAGTGGGTTTAGAAAAAAACGTGTAAACATTATGTACAAGTTTATGTATGGGATACAGGTAAAATGAGTGGATGGTTAACAATGCATTATAAGAAGTTGGATCCCCTGGCCACAACCACCCCTGTCTGACCTGTTTGGTACCCAGCATACACTGCCACACCAAAGCTTCCCAAAATACAGTGGGTGGACAGTGGGATATCTATTCACGGGGCACCTCACTCTGAAACTATACACATGCTTCTGGTGAGTACCCTGACCGCTGAGACAAGGAGTCCAGGAGGCATGCGCACAAGTGACATATTTCAGAGTAGCAGCCGTGTTAATCTGTATCAGCAAAAAGAGCAGGAGTCCTTGGGGCACCTTAGAGACTAACAAATTTATTTGGGCATAAGCTTTCGTGGGCTAAAACCCACCGTAGTGACTCTATGCTGACATAACTTGAGTTAACCCACACTTAAAGTGCAGAAATGGCCTTAGGTATGTGAAATGTTTGGGAGTATGAGGGTAGAGTAAGATTCATTCAGGTGTTTAGGGTCAAGGCATTGGAACTGGCCTTGCTGCACCACACAGGCTCAGGAACAAAGAGGCACATAAAAAAAAGAAATCATTTATTTATTACAATGTCTTGACTCGAGGGTGTATAACTCATGATTTTAGAATCCTTGGGGTTGTAAAGGTATCCTGGGGTTGTAGATGTGTGTTCATTATATTTTGAAAGGCAAAACTATGAATGGGTTGAACAAAGAATTCGATCAGTTCCTCAGGATAAGTACATTGGCTGTTAGCCAAGATAATCAGGGATGGAGGCCCAAGCTCTGCATGTCCCTAACCCGTCCTTTGACTGCCAGATGCTGGGAGGGGACAATGGGATGGTTCACTGAGTCATCGCCTGGCCTGATCATTCCCTTAGAAGCACCTGGCATTGGCCACTGTCACCAGACAGGACACTAGATGAGGCGGACGACTGGTCTGACCCACGATGGCAGTTCTAACTGTCTGCAAAAATTACAATAGATTTTTTTCCGGGGAGAAAGACGTTATAGGAGATAGTATACGGCCTTCATTGAATATTTGAGAATCAAGTTGTACCCAACGGCATGCGGAAAACCACTAAGGCCTAGACTGAGAGGCAAAATAACAGTTGCAAAAACGCAACCCCCCTTGGTGGACTGACTCAGAACAAAGTTTTGACACTGGGCCAGAAATTCCGTCAGCGTGGAAGTCGGATCCAACAGAATAAACATCTGCTCAAAAAATTAGAATTAAAAATTCAGGGAATTCAGGGAATCCCAGCAGCAAATAAGAGAACTTGGGAAACTGCTCCGAGACCCCATGCATTCGGGGGGTAAGGGGTTCTTTGATTCTGAGGGGAGATACCTAAAATGTCTCCCTGAATTAAATCTCAGGGATTATCTGCGCTGGCAAGTTAAAGTGCCCTCATTTGCTGGCTCAGGGGTGCGTTAAACCACGCCCCTGGTCTTAACCCCGCCCCGATTTTCCCTTTAGCCCCGCCCCTAACCCTGCCTCCAGCTGCTGGACCCCACCCCCGGTCCATGTCCGCCCCCGCTCAGACCCCGCCCCCCGGCTCCGATTCGCCCCCGGCGCCAAGCGCCGCCCGCAGACCCGACTGGGGAGACGGGCAGGGGCGTCAGCGGACGCACGGCGCATGCTCCGTGCCGCGCGTTCCGAGGCAGGGCGGAGCGCGGCGCTGCGCACCCAGCTGACCGGGGCGGCCGGCGGGGAGTGCGGGGCTGTCGCGGGGCGGCCGGCGCGGAGTGCGGGGCTGTCGTGGGGCTGTCAGCGGTGAGTGCGGGGCTGTCGCGGGGCTGTCAGCGGTGAGTGCGGGGCTGTCGCGGGGCTGTCAGCGGTGAGGGCGGGGCTGTCGCGGGGCTGTCAGCGGTGAGTGCGGGGCTGTCGCGGGGCTGTCAGCGGGGAGTGCGGGGCTGTCCGGGGCGGACGGCGGGGAGTGCGGGGCTGTCGCGGGGCTGTCAGCGGTGAGTGCGGGGCTGTCGGCGGGGCGGCCGGCGGGGAGTGCGGGGCTGTCGCGGGGCTGTCGGCGGGGAGTGCGGGGCTGTCGCGGGGCGGCCGGCGGGGAGTGCGGGGCTGTCAGCGGTGAGTGCGGGGCTGTCCGGGGCGGACGGCGGGGAGTGCGGGGCTGTCGCGGGGCTGTCAGCGGGGAGTGCGGGGCTGTCGCGGGGCGGCCGGCGGTGAGTGCGGGGCTGTCGGCGGGGCGGCCGGCGGGGAGTGCGGGGCTGTCGCGGGGCGGCCGGCGGGGAGTGCGGGGCTGTCCGGGGCTGTCGGCGGTGAGTGCGGGGCTGTCAGCGGGGAGTGCGGGGCGGCCCGGGGCCGGGCTTGGCTTTTCAGCCGCTGGCTTGGACTCCGCTTTGGGGGAATCTGCTGCGGGGGGGGGGCTGCGACCTCCAGCCGCTCCCTCCCCACCTCTGACCCGCGGGGGCAGCGCCCCCCAAAGCCCCGGTGCTGCTCCGGGCCCCTCCACACCCTCCTCTCCCGCCGCGAGCTGGGCCCCCCCCCCCCCCGTCTGTCTGCGCCCCTGTCTCAGCCTGGCGGCTCCGGGGGGCAGGGACCTGCCCGGCTCCGGCTGCTGCTGGGCGCGGGGAGCCGCCCGTCGGGGGGTGGATCGTGACCCCGGCTGGAACGGCCCCGGGCAGAGCTGCTGGGGCCGGGCTGCGCCCTGCTGACCCCCCCCGGGGCGCTGGCAGGGCTCGGCGCTAGGCGCTGGCCTCGGGGGGGGGCAGGGCTCGGCGCTGGCCTCGGGGGGGGGCGGGGGGGGCAGGGCTCGGCGCTGGCCTCGGGGGGGCAGGGCTCGGCGCTGGCCTCGGGGGGGGGGGCGGGGGGGGCAGGGCTCGGCGCTGGCCTCGGCGGGGGGGGCAGGGCTCGGCGCTGGCCTGGGGGGGGGGCGGGGGGGGGCAGGGCTCGGCGCTGGCCTCGGGGGGGGGCAGGGCTCGGCGCTGGCCTCGGGGGGGGGCGGGGGGGGGCAGGGCTCGGCGCTGGCCTCGGGGGGGGGCGGGGGGGGCAGGGCTCGGCGCTGGCCTCGGGGGGGGGCGGCTGGGAGGGGCAGGGCTCGGCGCTAGGCGCTAGCCTCGGGGGGGGGGCTGGGAGGGGCAGGGCTCGGCGCTAGGCGCTAGCCTCGGGGGGGGGGCTGGGAGGGGCAGGGCTCGGCGCTAGGCGCTGCCCTCGGGGGGGGGGGGGGCTGGGAGGGGCAGGGCTCGGCGCTAGGCGCTGCCCTCGGGGGGGGGGGGGGCTGGGAGGGGCAGGGCTCGGCGCTAGGCGCTGCCCTGGGGGGGGGGGGGGGGGCTGGGAGGGGCAGGGCTCGGCGCTAGGCGCTGCCCTCGGGGGGGGGGGGCTGGGAGGGGCAGGGCTCGGCGCTAGGCGCTGCCCTCGGGGGGGGGGGGGCTGGGAGGGGCAGGGCTCGGCGCTAGGCGCTGCCCTCGGGGGGGGGGCTGGGAGGGGCAGGGCTCGGCGCTAGGCGCTGCCCTCGGGGGGGGGGGCTGGGAGGGGCAGGGCTCGGCGCTAGGCGCTGCCCTGGGGGGGGGGGGCTGGGGGGGGCAGGGCTCGGCGCTAGGCGCTGGCCTCGGGGCCGGGGGATTGCCAGAGGGAGGAGCGGGACTGGACGGGAAGCTCCAGGAGGCCTCTGGGGCTTTCCCACCGCAGAGCTCTGTTCCGCTTTCGGCTCCTGCCCAGCGCCCGAGCCCTGCTTGCCTGAAGGCCGGGCCGTGCGAGCTGAGCAGTACGTCTGGCGGGGACAGGCTCGGTGGAACTGGACTCCAGGGACCCAGCCCTGCAATTGGATGCGTGTGGGTGGATCAGGAAGCAAACCCGGAGTATCCGGCTGGGATTGTGCAATGTCCATTTCTAAAGAGCAGCCTGCAGGTTGTGGGGCTGGGGAAAAGGTCCTTGCATGCAGGAGACATGACGTTGCCAGGAGCTGTACGGCTGCCTCTTGAGAGGGACACGGGCCCAGCTAGTTGAAACGTGTTAACAATGAGGACCCACTACCGGCTTTCGGCTATTTCCATGTTAAAATGCACGGCCGAGCTGTCTTGTTGGCATTCTGCGTGGAATGGCTCTTCTGAAAAATCTTGCTAGAGAATGTAGGGTGACCAGACAGCAAATATGAAAGATCCGGAAAGGGGATGGGGGGGTAATAGGAGCCTATATAAGAAAAAGACCCCAAAATCGGGATTGTCCCTATAAAATCGGGACATCTGGTCACCCTAATAGAATGAGAGTAAAGCTCTCTGCATGTGTAAATGGCTGAGTGGGTGAAGTAACTGTGGGTAGGCAGCTGATGTGCAAAGACCGCCCAGCACTGGCTCGTTAAGAACATGAGTGGCCAGACTGGGTCAGACCAAAGGTCCACCTAGCCCAGTCTCCTGTGATGAGTGCCAGGTGCTTACAGAGGGAGTGAACAGAACAGGGCAATTAGTGAGTGATCCATCCCCTGTCATTCACTCCCAGCATCCGGCACTCAGAGGTTTGGGGACACCCAAAGCATTGGGGTTGCATCCTTGACTATCTTGGCTATAGCCATTGATGGCCCATTCAAATGTCAAAGTATAATTAGGCCGGCCAAAAAGGAATTTGAAGAGCAACGAGCAAAAGACTCAAAAACTAACGACAATTTTTGTAAGTACATGAGAAGCAGGAAGCTTGCTAAACAATCCGGGGCCCAGTGGACGATCCAAGTGCTAAAGCAGCACTCAGGGAAGACAGGGCCGTTGGGGAGAAACTAAATGAATTCTTTGAGTCAGTCTTCACTGCAGAGGATGTGAGGAAGGTTCCTACACTTAAGCCATTCTTTTCAGGTGACAAATCTGAGGAACTGTCCCAGATTAAGGTGTCATCAGAGCAGGTTTTGGAACAAATGGATAAACTAAACAGCAATAAGTCACCAGGACCAGATGGGATTCACCCAAGAGTTCTGAAGGAACTCAAATGTGAAATTCCAGAACTACAAACTGTGGTTTCAGAGGGGTAGCCGTGTTAGTCTGTATCAGCAAAAACAAGGAGGAGTCCTTATCGGCTATTATCAGCAGGAGGATAAACCGTGGTTTGTAACCTATCATTGAATTCAGCCTCAGTGCAAGATGACGGGAGGAGAGCTCATGTGAAACTGATCTTTAAAAAGGGCTCCAGAGGCGACCCTGGCAATTACAGGTCGGTCAGCCTGACTTCAGTACCGGGCAGGCTGGTTGAAACTCTCGTAAAGAACAGAATTGTCAGAAGCAGAGACGAACAAGATTTGTTGGGGCAGAGTTAACACGGCTTTTGTCAAGGGAAATCATGCCTCAGCAATCTACTAGAATTCTTTGAAGGGGTCAACAAGCATGTGGCCTTTGGTGATGCAGTGATATAGTGTACTTGGACTATAGACTCCACGTAGACTGTCTCCTGAATCTCCGCTGGAAACGTTACTCAAAGGGGGGTGGAACTATAAGCCAGGGGGGCAGACACACCAGAGCTTTCTTCCCTTTCTCTCTGCCCGTGGGTATTCATGACACTTGGAGAACGAAGGAAGCAGCGTTGGAGTGGGGGAGGGATCCTGACTGAAAGAAGTTCACCCGCAGAACTGCGGAAACGTGGTGAGAGCAGCTTGGCTTCAAAGTACCCTGGTTGGCGAAGTTAGGCAGGAGCTGCATTTCACTTTTCTTTTCCGTGTAACTGGTTCTTCCTTTTATGCCTCCTTACTCGTACTCACGTAAAATCTCTCTCTTGGTCGTTAATAAACTTGTTTATTGTTTTATCTGATCCTATCTTTGAAGTGCAGTGTTTGGGAAGCTCCATGTGGGACAGTAAGAATGTGCTTCTCATTTTTATGAATTAAATGACACACTTTGTGTCAGCGTTATTGTCCCGGAGATGGCTGGCCTCTACGAGACCTGCATTTCTGGGGGGAAATCTGGGACTGGGAGTGTGGTGGGGTCACCCTGCAATAGAAAAGCCAGCGTGAGTCGGGCTGGCTGCAACTCACCCAGACCTCGCTGGGAGTAACTTACCTTCTGGAGGCTGTGGGTGAGCAGACGAGGCAGGTGGCTACAGCAGTGAAAAAGGCACCCCAGGCTAGAGGGCAGGGGACACAACTACTCATGGGTCTGGATCTTGCCCTGGCTATGTCACAGTTACAGACTAGAGTTAAGGAGGCCTTGTGGCACCTTAGAGACGAACCAATTTATTTGAGCATAAGCTTTCGTGAGCTACAGCTCACTTCATCGGATGCACACAGTGGATGAAGTGAGCTGTAGCTCATGAAAGCTTATGCTCAAATAAATGTGTTAGTCTCTAAGGTGCCACAAGGCCTCCTGTTCTTTTTGCGAATACAGACGAACACGGCTGTTACTCTGAGACCTCTCCTACTAGAGTTAGTAGTTCTGCAACTTCACATTTGAGTTCCTTCCGAACTCCTGAGTGAATCCCGTCTGGTCCCTGTTTCCTTGTGCTCCCCGTCCATTTCTTGTCTTATACTTCGGTTGTCAGCGGGGACGTTCTTTGTTCTGTGTTTGTACAGCACCTTACACATTGGGGTCCTGGCACATCGAGTGTCCGCAGGATACATACCAAATCACTAATAATATCTTGGTCATTTTTAAGTGTGATTAGAAATTTGCTGGCACAATGGAAAGAAAATAAGATAGTGCTGGGAGGGGGAGGATGAAAGGAAATAGTTTTTCACACCACACAAGCTAGCCTGTGGAACTCAATGCCACAGGATCTAACTGAGGCCAAATTTAGCATGATTCAGAATAGACTGGCCGTATTTATGGATAATGAGAACATCCAGAGTTAGTGTGGTGAGGATTAGTGCGGGAAGGGCTATGAACCCGCCTGCTTCAGGGCATAAATTGACCCCTAACAATGGGGGAAAGGAAGGAGCTGAACCTGTGAGGTGATCCCATCTCAGGTTATCCCGTCACTGCCCACTGCAGGGGTTGCAGCCCCTTCCCTGCCACTGCTGGAGATGGGCCCAGAGCTGGTCCTGTCTGGTAAGCCCTATGACATCCAGCAACCGTTGGACCATTCCCAGGCCTCTTTGAAAAGGGGTCTTAGAAATGGCCCCTTCCCAGGCGGCCGGGAAGTGTTGGCATCGCTGTGCTCAGTGGGGCAGCGTGGTCTGGGGCTGTGCTAGGGGAACCTCCTGTTCTAGGGGGCGTGTTGGCGCGGGGGCTGCGCAGGTCGGGCATGCGGGTTGGGCGCTGCTCTCACTCCCCTCCCTGTTTCAGAGCGGGGTCAGGATGCCGACCAGCGTGGTGAAGGTGAATGACATGGAGGTTTCCACTGAGGGCTCGGACAAGACAGTCATCAACATCACTGTCAACCAGGAGTCGTGGCTGGCCTTCCTGGTCAGGTCCATGCTCCAGAGAAGGGCCAAGCCTTGGGCACCCACCAGCCAGGGCCTTGCCAAGGGCTGCTACCGCGGGGAGCAGAAAGTGCTTGGGGTAAGTGCCAGCGTGGCAGGACGGGGCTGAGATCAGGGCACCGCAGGGACACGCAGATGTGTAGTGGGGAGAGCCCAGTGAGCAGGAGCATGTCTAGAGCGGGAGTGCGGCTTCCAATCTGTTTGTAAGACCTCGAGGAAAATAGGGTCTAAGGAACAGCCAGCCTGGGTTTGTCATGGATAAATTATCCCAAATCAGCCGAATTTCCTTCTGGGACAGGGTTCCTGGGTGGGGGAAGCCGTAGACGTGATAGATCTTGATTTGGCAAGACTTTGACGCTGTCTCACATGATGCCCTCATAAGCGAACTAGGGAGATGTTGAGATGAAATTACCGTCAGGGGGTTGAAAGACCGAGAGTGTAGCTGTCGGTGGCTCTCTGTGAAACTGGGAGGGCACGTGCAGTGGGGTCCCGCTGGGGTCAGTCCTGGGGCGGGTAGGAGTCAATATTCTCATTAGTGACATGGAGAGTATTTACTTACCATGGATGACCCCAAGCTGGCAGGGGCTGCAGGCACTTTGGAGGACAGGATGAGACTTCCAGACGACCTTGACAAATTGGAGAACTGCTCTGAATTCAAACGGATGAAATTCAATAAGGGCAAGTGCGAAGAACTTCACGTGGGAGGGGAAAAAACAACTTCCCAGGCACAAAATGGGGAACACCTGGCTGGGGGGAGCTGGCGGCTAGAGAGGATCACAAAGTGAATATCCTCGAGAACATGATTCCGGGGTGGAAACGGCTAACCTCCTTCTAGGGTGTATTAACGGGAGTGTCGTATGTAAGACACGGGAAGTCACTGTCCCGCTGTATTCAGCACTGGTGAGGCCTCAGCTGGAGTCCGGGATCCAGTTCTGGACGCTGCACTTCAGGAAAGATGTGGCCAAATTGGAGAGAGTCCAGAGAAGAGCAATAAAAGCGATCAGAGGTCTAGAAAACTGGGTCTGTTTAGTCTTGAGAAAAGAAGATAAAGACAAGAGCCTTTAAATATGTGCAGGGCGGTTGGGGGTTGGGGTTAGAAAGAGGACAGGGATCCGTTGTTCTCCATGGCCACTGAAGGTCGGACTAGGAGCAATGGGTCCATCTGCAGCAAGGGGGAGTTGGGCTCCACGCTGGCGAATTGTTCTCGCTCTCAGGGGAGCTCGGCTCTGGACCAGGCACCCACGGGAGGAGGTGGGATCCCCGTCACTGGGGGTGTTCAAGAACAGGCTGGACAAACCCCTGTCAGGGCTGGGCTGGGCTTACTCAGTCCTGCCTCCGTGAGAACTGTGTCCAGCTGTGGGTGGGCGGGGGGGATGGGCAAGGCAGGCTGCTGTGTCCATCTGCTGAGTCCTGTGGGCTGATCTTGCAGGCCTGCCAGGTGCTGCTCGGGATCGTGTGCGGGGCCATTGGCGTGATGCTCTGCTTTGCGCCGCGCACGGAGGAGATCTCGTCGGGATCCCCGTTCTGGACAGGCGCTCTGGTGAGTCGGAGCAGCAGCTTGGCTCAGTCACTGGCTCCCCCGCTCCAGACACCACTCGGGCCTGTTCCTGGCAACGCTCCCTGGCAAACGAAGAGCCCGTGGGGCAGGATTTCTGCAGCTGCTCCTCGGCCCAAAGCTGGACCTCTCTCCCCGGGCGTGAGCTCTCGGGCTGGGATTCAGGGGGTGGGGGGTCTCTCTGTAATGCCCAAAGCGGCTGCAATTCTCAGGCTCCGGTGGCTGTTGGGGCTCGTTAGAGGGACATGGCTCGTCAGCGAGTGACCTGTTTTCCAGTCCCCTCTGGCATGGGCCAGTCTGCTGTCTGTCCTAATCCCCACCACACTGTGCTCCCGTGGGCCCCAGGGACAGTCGGCCGGCACGCACCTTCAGCCCTGGCCCAGGCAGTCCCAGAGGAAGCCCCAGGGCTACTGTCTGCACAGCGACCCCCTGCACCTTTGCTGGGGACCTTGGGGTGGGTGCTGGGGGTGAGGTCTCGCTCCTGGCAATGCCCCAGCCCACACGGCGCTCACCCTGGTTTCCCTTCCACAGCTCATCATCTCCGGAGTCTTTTGCATTGTGAGCGAGAAGCGTGGCACCGGCTGCTGGGTGAGTGCGTGCCTGGGGCGCTGGGCACCGGCTGCTGGCTCCAGGGGGCTCTGCCCTTTGTACTGAAGGGAAGTGCCCTGGGTGTGGGTCCCAATGACCGGCTACTCCCAGCCTGCCCCCTTTTCCCCATGGGGGCAGCCGCGCTGTCTGCACCCCGACGCCCGGATGGGGGGGAGCATTCCGGACTGGTGGTGCCACTTCCGGAAGGATGGTGACAAATGGGAAAGGGTCAGAAAGGAGCCACAGGGACGAGCCGAGGGCTGGGAAATCTGCCTCCCGTGAGGGGCTGCCAGAGCTCGCTGGGTTAGTGTCTCCAGGGGAGGGGTCGGCGGTGCCGTGAGCGCCGTCTGCAGGTGCCCGGAGCCCGGTCTGTGCAGGGGACGGGTCGGCGGTGCCGTGAGCGCTGTCTGCAGGTGCCCGGAGCCCAGTCCATGCAGGGGAGGGGGCTCTGTGACAGATGGCCCTTGGCTCCGACAGGCAGGGGCCAGACAAGAGCCGCTGGCTGGAGCTGAACCGGACCCGTCCCGGCTGAGAAATAAGGAGCCAGTGAATCCAGGCCATGCGTGTCTCTAACAGCCCCACTCTCGCTCAGCTGGCAGGGCTGGGCCCGATGCAGGAGACCTGGGGACAGGGCCCTGTGAGAGGCCAAGCGGGGTGAGCAGAACGGTCCTGGTGCCGGGAATCTACGAAATCCCTTCTACTGTGTGGCGGGGGACCAGTCTTACTGCACTGATGCCCCCAACCTCTTCTTGCATTTCTGTACACCTACCCCCCGGAGGCTCCGATGGGCCCCCCCCCATGTGCCATGCTCCCTCAGTAGCGCCCCACCTGCCGGTGGGTGGGGCTGGGCAGCCCCCTGCCCTGCAGTGTCCCCTCCTGCCCTGCAGCCACAGGCCGTGTGCCCCTGCCGAGCCTGGGGCTGGACCATGGTCCTGCGCGGGCAGGGCCGGGAAGCCGGTGCGTCTGTGCCTCACCCAGTGGGTCCCCTCCCCGCAGGTCTGGCTAGCCTTGCTGCTCACCCTGGCCAGCGTTGTCTCAGCGACCGTGGCTGTGATCATCGGGGCGCGGGATATGACGTGGTCTTTCACCTTCACCGAAGGCTCTTACCTGTGTGGCCCGGCCTCACCGTCGCCCACGGCCTCCGAAGATTTCTGGAGACCGCAGCACTGCAGGTTCGAGTTCAGGAGGCTTGAGGTGAGCAGCCCCCCTGGCGCGGTCACCAGTGTCCCCGGCCCCCCACGCTGCAGCAACGGGCCCCCTCTCTGCAGGCGCCAGCGTGGAGCTGGGCGGTCCCTCGCCCCGGCCGCCAGAGGTGCACACACGGTGCCCCGCCCGGTGGGAGACCCGTCCCTCCGCAGCTCTGCACGGGTCCAGGGGACTGGAGCCTCTGCAGGGGCTGTGACCTGCCGGTTGGCCAACGGTCACTTCCAGGGGTGCTATTTCCTGCCCCAGAGATCCTGTGCAGAGGAGGCTCAGTCCGGCTGGATGTCTGGGTCGCTGAGAGGCAGAGTTCACCCGACGTGCGTCTCCTCCTGCAGGAGTGGGAGGCAGCTGTGCTGTAGTGATCCGAGCCCCAGGACTCCTGGGTTCTATCCTGACTCTGCCACCAGCTGCCATGTGACCTTGGGGCTGGGTCCCTCCTCCTGATCGCGGTGTCCCTTGGGCGAGCCTTGGCTGGAAGGATCTGACGCACAGGCTCCGTACTGCCCCCTGGGGGCAGCCCCCAGGATGGCCTCCGAGGGGCTTGCCCCCCAGCAAGGAGCATGATCATTAGAATGAGGCCCATGGGTCTGAAATGAGGGACCAGGCCCCAGACAGAGCTGTGCGTGCTGCTCCGGCCGATCCAGCCGCTGTCCGAGCACGGAGCCCTGGGAGCTGGCTGGCTCCCGGCCCCGGGCAGGGTGGGGCCCCGTGACCGTGGTGCTGCCTGTCCCCTCCGCTGTTCCCAGAACCTGTTCCGGGGCGTGCGGCTGCTCCTGCTGCTGACCATGGCCACCGGCCTCTGCATCACCCTCTACTCCTTCCTCTACGGCTGCTGGGCCCTGTGCTGCAGGAAGCAGGTAACGGGGGAGCGGGATCATCTCTAGGGCAGGCTGGCTGGGCCCCAGGGCAGCCCTGGCTGAACTCCCAGCAGCGGGGGGCCCTGGGCCAGGGGCTTCCTTCTGCCTCCCCAGGACTGGCATGAGGGTTGGTGGGTCAGTGATATGGGGAGATGCACCCTAGTGCTGTATGGGGGTGGCAGGGGAGGAGACGTCCCAGCAGGGCTCCTGGATAGCTGAGATGGCCCCTCCCTGGGCTTCTGTGGAGATCCAGGGGACCCCCCCTTGGGGGTCCCCACAGCATGGGGCACAAGTCGGGGAGCAGTGGGCCTGTTGCCCCATCAGTGCCAGCTCCTGAAAGCTGCCGTGTAACCTGACCTGCCGTGCTCAGTACAAAATGGGTGGAGCGGAAGGAGCCGTCTGATTGGCTGGCAGAGCCTACCTCGCCTGGGGTGGTAGGGTAGCCCCCATCCCATTAGCATCACAAGGCTACTTGTGATAACGGAAGGGGCAGGCGGGCCTGGGGACCCCTTCCTGCTGCTCCCGCCGTCCCTGCATGTCAGCCCAGCCCCTGGGGCGCGCACTCTGAGCCCCCGAGCTCAGAGACCCTCAGTGCCCCGGGAATCTTGCGGGGGCAGAGCGAGGAGGGGTCAGGACCCATCTGCTCTCTGGCTTCTCCTCAGCAGAGGGGTCCAGGCCGCGGCAGGACTCTCCTCTCTGCCCAGGGGGGCAGCAGCTTGCCCAGGCGGTGTGCGCTGTGGCAGTGCGGAGCTACGGGCGCCGTCGCCCTCAGCTGGCTGCGCTATTCGGTGCTGGAGCCCTGAGCCCGCTGGAGCCTTAAACCTCTGCCCTGCTTTCAGGACTGGGCCGAGGCGACGGGGAGCAAGGAGCCGCTACTGTCCTCTGACTCCATCCTCCCGCCGGACAAGGAGAAAGCCCAGGTTGTCCAGGATATCTGAGCTCCCGGCCAGGCTCCAGCTTCGCTCTGCCGGGTAACCGCTCTGCACAGCCTGCATCCCTCCCACACCGCCCTGCTTCCCTGTCCTGGCTCTGGAGCTGGGGCATCCCACTGGTCCCTCTCCTGGACCAACTGTAGCCATGTACTAGGGCGAGGGTCTTCCCAGGCCCTGCTCTGACTAGGGCAGCCAGCTGCTTGGAAATAAAAGTCTCTCATGAGTGTCTGTCTTTGCTGGTCCCACTGGATCGCTGGCACTTGCAGGGAGCGAGCTGTGTGTGAACGGGAGCCCTCCACCCCGTACACCGGCTGCACAGCGCCTCCCGCCTTCGCAGGGGGGGAGGAAACGAATGCCAAGCAGGCCACGCGGAGTGACTGATGACGCTGCAAATAGAGGAATAGAACCCAGGAGTCCTGGCTCCCAGTCGCCCCCCCCCCCACTCTAACCATTAGACCCCATTCCCCTCCCAGAGCCATAATAGAACCCAGGAGTCCTGGCTCCTGTTCCCCACTCCCTTCCCAGAAAAATACACCCATGATACGTGCTGATGCCACCAGAGGGCTCTCGCCGGCCAAGTTACATCAAGGTGGGTTGAAGGGCAGAGAGGGGGAAGGGCTCTGAGCCCCCCTGCTGGGGGGCACAAGCTGAGCCTGGACTGAGGGGGTTGGAAGGGATCCCCAGTGGGCAGCTCCTGTCAGCGCTTGCCCGGGGCCGGGTTCCAGGCACTGTCCTGGGATGATGCGTGAAGGATACAGGGAAAGCAAGATGGCTCTGGAGATCAAACGAGGCGAGCGGCGTGCGGCCGAGAAGTGGCTTGGCTGGGGGTGCAGCGAGTGTTCCCAAGGGGTCAGGTCCATGTCACTGCAAACCGCAGAAAGGACTGAACCCCCTGTGCCAAGCCGGCTTGGGAGCGTGCCATGAGGGTGTGTCTGAGCCACGTAACTGCTGATCGGCACAGAGCAGCGCGGCTGGCAGGGCGTATGGGATATCAACGGGGTCAGAGCCCCATTGAAGGACAGGGGCCTTGCTCTCTGCTCTGCCCCCGGGCAATGGTCCTCGTGCCTGTGCTTTCTGGCAGGGCACAGCTTGCCAGCCCTGCGGGGCCAGCTGGAGACAGGGACTGCATCACCCTGCCCATTTCCAGAACCAGTTCCCGGGGTGCTGGGCTTCCCGCAGGGGCCCCCTGGAGCCAGCCAGCACCAGTCCCACTACTGTGCGCTCTCCTAGTGTGAGCAGGCGGTGAGATCTGGGGCGGGGGGGAGGGGAGAGATGGGTAGGGGGCTGGCTGGGAAGGGCAGGGCTTATGGCAACAGTCAGCAGCAAGGAGGTGCCCCCAGGGGCAGACACTACAGGGTGTTACCCGGTTCCCCCTCCTCCTTGCCCCCATCCCAGGGATGGTCCTGTTCTCCCCCCCGCTACCACTGCTCAAACCATGTTGGGAGCTGCCGGCTTGCCCCTGCCCCGTGGCTGGCGATGCCATCAGCTCCCGCAGCAGGAACACGGTGCCCAAACTCAGGGGCTTGCAGGCGAGGAATGGAGGCACCAACTCTCCTGTGCTCAGGCTGTCGGGCTGCACGGCCTGCAGCCGGCTAATGGGGGCTGTGACCAGGCCTATGCGTTGGTGCCCCACAGAGCCCAGGCCAGGGCCTGTGCGTGCAGATCGCTGCTCCAGGAGACAGTTACCCAGGCTCCCTGTCGGCCATGGTACATTCGGTACCCGGGGGCTGGTGCTTCCTTGTCTTGCTCCTTGTGCAGCCACCTACAGGAGTGCTGGGAGGGGTCTGGCGCTTTCTGATCTGGTGCCCAGGGTGAGGGAGGTCACAGAGCAAAGGGCAGGGGAGGGCCAGGCCCTGTGTTCTCAGGACAGGCTGGCGTGTCCTTGTCTTCAGTGTCGGAAGGAGTGGCCAGCTTTCCTCCCGACAGAAGGGTACCAGCAGGGCCTGTGGGCTCTGTTCCGGGGCTCATGGCTAGTATATTAACCAGTGATTTGGGGGCGTGGCATGGGAGCAGCAACGTTTGCCAGTGACACAAAGGCGTGGAGGTTAGTTTGGTGCAGAAGGGGCCGTGAGGGGCTCAGAGACCCCAGACCCAGCTGGGCGAACGGGCGCACAGGGAACCCCTACTCATTGAATGCAGAGTAAGACACGCTAGATGGGGAAAGCGCACCTCCCCGTCTGCCTGCGGGGGTCCAGATGACCCGGCTCAGCCCTGGACAGGGCCTGGGCGTCCCCGCAGACAGCTCGACGGAGATCTCCGCTCCACACGCCGCCGGGGTTCAGAAACGCTCGTGTGATGTCGGGATTCAACAGGCCTGGGATGGACGGGGAATATTTGACTCCCTTCACACCGATCAGTGGTGCTGCCAACCCCTGGATCCTGTGTCAGCCCGGGGCTCCCCTTGTAGCCAGCCAAGGGCAGCGAGAGGGA
This sequence comes from Chelonia mydas, assembly GCF_015237465.2. Taxonomy (NCBI): domain Eukaryota; kingdom Metazoa; phylum Chordata; order Testudines; family Cheloniidae; genus Chelonia; species Chelonia mydas. The sequence goes on from NC_057850.1 coordinate 261,128,175, forward strand.
TCAAAGGGAAAACTCCCCTGCAAAGAGATTGAACCGACTCAGATGGTTACCACAGCGAGCAGACGCAGGAGAGGGGAGGTGACCAAAGTCTATAAAATAACGACTGGCCTAGACAAGGAGGTTGGGGGCTGCTGTCCCCTCGTTCTCTCATCTCCTCACTCAAGGATGCCGGGACTTTGCATGAAATTAAAAGTTGAGACATTCAAAACTGATCAGTAGAAATACTTGTTTACTGAAGACATAACTCGCCTGCGGAACTCACTGACACAGGACCTAGTTGAGGCTAAGAATTGAGCATGATTCCAAAAGGGATTGGACGTTTCTCTGGATAGCAAGAATAGGCAGAGCAGTGAATGAAATAATGGTGAAAACGTTGTCAGGGGCACTAGACCTCCAGCTTCTGGGCTCAAGCCAAGCTCTGGCTATTAGAGACGGGATCAGATCCATGTGCAAGGCAGACTATCCCACACCTGCTGCTGTGGGGTTTCAACACCTTCCTGTGAGGCACCTAGTTCTGGCCACTGTCAAAGATGGGACCCGGCTAGACGTACCTCATGCTCATCCCATCTGGCAGTTCCTATGTTGCAGTGTGTCCGAGGTGCAGTAACCCACCCCTGGGTGGACACGGATCAGCATGGAGCCTCGGACACATGGCTGATGGTTGCATAAATAAAAAGAGGGCCCACAGTTTATGAAACAGCGTTTAGCAGCAGGAAGGGGCTCCTGGGTGAGCCTCGAAAACACCTTCCTAGTGTAACGCTGACACCCCGGTCACCATCAGGCAGGATCGAAGCTGGGACCTCTGGTGCTAAATGCATGAACCAATGAGCTAAAAACCACTGGCCCTTAACTAAGGCTGTAGCAGACCCATTAATCTCTAAGTGGTCTCGGTGCCCCTAGAGGGGTCAGCCGCCACCCCTGGGAGGTGTGTGGGTTACGCTAGGAACACGCCTCGGGGACGGCTGCTGTCTCTCAGGCTAGGAGCCAGGCGGTGCAGTCTGGACAGCTGGCGGCTGTGGCCTTTCCGAGGGCTGATCACCGCAGGGGTTGGACTGCAGAAGGAAACAGAGAAATGGGTGTTTCACAGACCCCAGCGTCTGACTCGGGGTGGTTGATGGATGGGGGAAGCTCTGACCCCGGGACTCTTGTGCCTGGCACAGTCCTGTGCTTTAACACTGGCAGTGTGCTAGGCACCAGGTCACTGGACTAGATGGGGGTCCTGCATGACCCTCTTTTCCCAGCAGGACCCCCCTCCTATCCAGCAGGGAAGGCCAGTGTGCTCGGACCCCTGGTTAAGAACCCCTGAACTGGGTCCTTTTTAGCTTTGGCTTGTTAACAAGGAAAGTTTCTACCGAACTTCTTACAGGAATAAGCCAAACAATCCAGTATCACTAAAACGGGACGGCAGAACTCAACAAGGCATTTGGGCAGATCAAGAAGTTACCGACAGCCACCACGGTGACCCCAAATTAGCAGGTGATGTGATGCTGGCAGGGGAGGAGGGCAGGGAAATCACTCTGATGGGACTGAATGGCCGTTCATTTCACAGTTGATGGATGTGACAGAAAACCCGAAGGGAGACAGACACCCCGTGGAAATCAGAGGCACCCTGTTTAAACCCGACTAAAGGCAGTGTTATTAACCAGTGGAACTTGCCGCCACAAGATTTTGAGGCAAGAGGGGAAGTAGCATTTGGCGCCCATTTGGCACAGGAGTCAGTGAGTGCCAGGCTCAAGGCCCAGTGGGAATGAAGTCCAGGGGGTAGAAACCCCTGGGGCTTGGAAGCCAAATCTTGGCCGGATCCTGGCCCTGGAGCCTGTTTCACTCTGGCAGCCCAGGGGAGCCCAAGCTGGCGGCGGGCGGGCCTGGCACAGGGGGGCTGCCGGCTTTGTGTGCTACACTCCTGTTTCCAATGAAAACCCAGTGGGAGTTCCCCCCGCAGGACCCCTTTCCAGCCCCATTTCACGAGGGGGGAAGTTTCTGATGCTTGTTTTAAATGAAAACCTGGCACCCGAATGTGGCCAGCCCCGTGGTCCGGGTTGGTTGAGTTCAGGATCCTGACACAGGGAAGAAAGGTAAGCAGCAGGATACGGACCCTGGACTTCAGGAAAGCAGACTTCGACTCCCTCAGGGAACAGATGGCCAGGATCCCCTGGGGGACTAACATGAAGGGGAAGGGAGTCCAGGAGAGCTGGCTGTATTTCAAGGAATCCCTGTTGAGGTTACAGGGACAAACCATCCCGATGAGTCGAAAGAATAGTAAATATGGCAGGCGACCAGCTTGGCTTAATGGTGAAATCCTAGCGGATCTTAAACATAAAAAAGAAGCTTACAAGAAGTGGAAGGTTGGACATATGACCAGGGAAGAGTATAAAAATATTGCTCGGGCATGTAGGAAAGATATCAGGAGGGCCAAATCGCACCTGGAGCTGCAGCTAGCAAGAGATGTCAAGAGTAACAAGAAGGGTTTCTTCAGGTATGTTGGCAACAAGAAGAAAGCCAAGGAAAGTGTGGGCCCCTTACTGAATGAGGGAGGCAACCTAGTGACAGAGGATGTGGAAAAAGCTAACATACTCAATGCTTTTTTTGCCTCTGTCTTCACAAGCAAGGTCAGCTCCCAGACTGCTGCGCTGGGCATCACAGAATGGGGAAGAGATGGCCAGCCCTCTGTGGAGATAGAGGTGGTTAGGGACTATTTAGAAAAGCTGGACGTGCACAAGTCCATGGGGCCGGACGAGTTGCATCCGAGAGTGCTGAAGGAATTGGCGGCTGTGATTGCGGAGCCCTTGGCCATTATCTTTGAAAACTCGTGGCGAACGGGGGAAGTCCCGGATGACTGGAAAAAGGCTAATGTAGTGCCCATCTTTAAAAAAGGGAAGAAGGAGGATCCTGGGAACTACAGGCCAGTCAGCCTCACCTCAGTCCCTGGAAAAATCATGGAGCAGGTCCTCAAAGAATCAATCCTGAAGCACTTACATGAGAGGAAAGTGATCAGGAACAGTCAGCATGGATTCACCAAGGGAAGGTCATGCCTGACTAATCTAATCGCCTTTTATGATGAGATTACTGGTTCTGTGGATGAAGGGAAAGCAGTGGATGTATTGTTTCTTGACTTTAGCAAAGCTTTTGACACGGTCTCCCACAGCATTTTTGTCAGCAAGTTAAGGAAGTATGGGCTGGATGAATGCACTATAAGGTGGGTAGAAAGCTGGCTAGATTGTCGGGCTCAACGGGTAGTGATCAATGGCTCCATGTCTAGTTGGCAGCTGGTGTCAAGTGGAGTGCCCCAGGGGTCGGTCCTGGGGCCGGTTTTGTTCAATATCTTCATAAATGATCTGGAGGATGGTGTGGATTGCACTCTCAGCAAATTTGCGGATGATACTAAACTGGGAGGAGTGGTAGATACGCTGGAGAGCAGGGATAGGATACAGAGGGACCTAGACAAATTGGAGGATTGGGCCAAAAGAAACCTGATGCGGTTGAACAAGGATAAGTGCAGGGTCCTACACTTAGGATGGAAGAATCCAATGCACCGCTACAGACTAGGGACCGAATGGCTCGGCAGCAGTTCTGCGGAAAAGGACCTGGGGTGACAGTGGACGAGAAGCTGGATATGAGTCAGCAGTGTGCCCTTGTTGCCAAGAAGGCCAATGGCATTTTGGGATGTATAAATAGGGGCATAGCGAGCAGATCGAGGGACGTGATCGTTCCCCTCTATTCGACACTGGTGAGGCCTCATCTGGAGTACTGTGTCCAGTTTTGGGCCCCACACTACAAGAAGGATGTGGATAAATTGGAGAGAGTCCAGCGAAGGGCAACAAAAATGATTAGGGGTCTAGAGCACATGACTTATGAGGAGAGGCTGAGGGAGCTGGGATTGTTTAGTCTGCAGAAGAGAAGAATGAGGGGGGATTTGATAGCTGCTTTCAACTACCTGAAAGGGGGTTCCAAAGAGGATGGCTCTAGACTGTTCTCAATGGTAGCAGATGACAGAACGAGGAGTAATGGTCTCAAGTTGCAATGGGGGAGGTTTAGATTGGATATTAGGAAAAACTTTTTCACTAAGAGGGTGGTGAAACACTGGAATGCGTTACCTAGGGAGGTGGTAGAATCTCCTTCCTTAGAGGTTTTTAAGGTCAGGCTTGACAAAGCCCTGGCTGGGATGATTTAACTGGGACTTGGTCCTGCTTCGAGCAGGGGGTTGGACTAGATGACCTTCTGGGGTCCCTTCCAACCCTGATATTCTATGATTCTATGATTCTCACGTGCTGCTCGCAGGCAGGCTTGGGAAAATCGACGGTTTTTAACCAAAACTCATTTTTAAAAAACAAAACCCTGGTAAGGAAAGAACCTGGGGTCGGGGCGGGGGCGGCGACTCGTTTAGCTGGGGTCGCTGAAACCCCAACGTCTATTTCCATGGGAACTCGGGGGGCTTCTTTGGCTCCTTCCCACGACACACCCGGACCGGACCAGACCAAAGGTCCCGGCATGCTCCGAGCGGGGCCACGCCGCCCTGTTCTTCCCGGAGGCGCCCCGGTCCCTGCGCTCCCAGGCGGCTCCGTCCCCAGCACACAGGGCGGCCAGGAAATGGGGTCCGCGGCTCCGCGCCCTGCGCAGGGAGGGATCTGCCCCCGCAGACCCGCTCCTGGGCCAGGGAGGCCCCCCGGGAGCAGCCGGAGCTCGGGCACAGCCGCTTCGCGGGAGTGCTCCCGCCCCTGTTCACACGCCCCAGTGCTGCGTGTCCCGGTCTCTGCAGGGATCGGGACCCCCCGCGGCCGGGCCCTGCCCCGAGAGCTCGGTGCGGATGTAGCTCGAGCCCCAGGGCGTGGGGTGAGCGAAGGCCAGAGACAGGCGGGAGCCAGGGCTGGGCAGTGCCGGGGCTGGGCAGGGCAACCGCTGGGCTGCGTTGGGCTGGGGGCTGGCAGGCCGCTAACGTCCCTGGGGGCAGAATAACCCGAAGATGCTTCACAAGCGGGGGTCACTTTGTGCCCATTTCTTTCCTCCTGTATCTAGTGTGCTCAGTGTCGCCCAGCTCCCCTTGGCAGAGTCGCCCCAGCCGCCACCCCAGGCCCTGCCCAGCGCTCCCTGCCCGGAACCTGCTCCTGCCCCCCCTTGGCCCTGGCTGCTCCCTCGCTGGGACGGCCCCCGGCTGCCCCTCCCCAGCCCTTCCCGTCCTGCGTGCCAGGCGTGGGCTATGGGCCTCGGGTGCAGCAACATGGCCCCATTCCCTAGGCCAGGCCGCTGGCCTCTCCGTGGCTCACAGGCCCCTGGCTTCTCCTGCATTGCCCGAGTCATCGCTCCCCTCTCCCGAGATGGAAGGGAACAACCCCTGCCGGGCCCCTCTGCGGCTCCTCTCTGCCCAGCTGTCCCAGAACCTGCCCGGCCCAGTGTAACCTGGGGAGCGGGGGTCCTTTCCCCTCTAGGGAGCACCAGCTCTGAGCTCGCCCCAGGGGTCGGGGGAATGGCTGGCTCAGGGGGGCAGGGGACAGGGCTTTTCCCCTCTAACGGGTCCTGGGTCCCGGGGGCCTCCTTTCGCTAGAGACCAAAAATCGGTGCTGTTTGAGGAGCAGCATCACTATTCTCAGTCCCTTAGAGATCTCAATCCCGGCGGAGCCGGCGGTGCTGAGATGGGGCCGCATGTTGTTGCAGGTGCCGGTGGTGTTGGAGGACGTGGCGGTCGGTTTCTCCCCGAGGAGAGGGCGGCGTTAGCGGACTGGCAGCGGGAGCTGTACTGGGCCGTGAGGAAGGAGAACTACGAGCTGGTCACCTCGCTGGGTGAGGCTCCCTTTCTTTGCTGCCGCACACATGAAAATCCCTGACTCGGAGAGACCAGCCCCAGCGTCACTGAGCCCAACAGCGACGCAGGTCCCCCGGGATCCCCAGTGATGCTTTTGCTGCCAGGCCAGGGAGAGGAGCACTGGGGGAGGGGTTTTCCCTCGGGCCGTGGGCTCTTAGTGGGGGTCCTCCCTGAGAGATGCGATCACGGGGGCTAGTCAGTGGGGAAGACGTCCAGAGGCTGGGGCAGGACTGGTCCAATCCTTGTCCTGGCTGAGCCCATACTGGGGGCCTCGGCCCAGTGCTGCGGGAACAGCACTGACCCAGCCAGGCCTGCTGCTGCGGTAATGGGGTCCTGGTGGGGTATGGCCCAGAATCACCAGCCCCAGGAGTTCAGAAACCACCAGGCAGACCCCAGAAATCATGAGATTGGCCTGAAAATGGGGAGACTGCTGGTCTCCAAGCTAGTACCCACAAGGCCTCCGCATTAGCTGCTCCCAGCTGGGCTGACCAGGGTCTGGGGCAGCCACTTCCACGGGGCGCTGGAGGGAGCAGCAGGACTGGGACCCCCCATAGCGGCTGCCCCTGGCTCCCCGGGCGAGGAAGCTCCTGCATCAAGGGGCTTGTCTGGGGGCATGAACCGGGCTGAGCCACCACCCAAAAAGCCCTGCTGGTAACTGAGTAACGTGTCCCTCTCGGCTGCCTTGGCTTCGTCTCCTGCTCTGTAACCGTCCCGGCGCATTAACCCGGGAGCTGGGGCTTTCAGGCCTGGGCTCTGATCCTTGCTGGCCCCAGTCTCTGTGCAGTGTCCTCGTCCCGCTGAACGTCTGGCTGCCTCATCTGCTCCCCCACCTGGGCCTGTCTGCGCATGGGAATTCAGCAGCCCCACTTCCCCTCCAGGGAAAACCCATCAACGGGGCTGGTTTCCTCGAGTTCTGGGGAAGGGGTAGTGAAAACCCTGCTGTGGTGAGCCTTGGAATAAAGGCAGAGCAGAGCTGGGCCTCCCCGCAGTGCGCTCTGCGTCCGGGGAGCGCTCTGCCTTTGTCTGCGCACAAGAGGGGTTCCCAGGGCAGGAGAGAGCAAGACTGCGCCGTGAATAGCCCCGGGGCTTGGGGGGCAAGAGAAGTGGCACCCCACAGTTGTCAGAGAGCTCCTTGGGCCATGGCGTGGCCGGTCCGGGGCTGCCAGGCAGCCTGTTCCATAGGACGGAAGGGAACACTTGTGCTCCCGTCTCCCCATGTGGCCCCCGTGCCAGCCCGCAGTGGCCACAGGAAATCCAGCCTGTGGTTCTCTGCCCCCACGCAGGCTCTGCAGGCACCGCAGTGGAGGTCGCCTGGAAGGCGGATAAAGACGAAGAGCCAAACGTGAGGGCTCCCCAGGGGAAGCGGGGGAGGAATCCCCCAGCAGGGCTGAGTGATGCTGAGCCCACCCCTGAGCCACTCTGTTATGGAGCGGGGAGGCCTGCAGATAACTCCTTGGTGTGTCGGGTTCTGTGCCGGCCAGGCGTCGGGCCTGGTCCCCTCGGGCCCCTGAGCCGCTCAGACTGCTGCCGGGCAGCTGCCTTGGGGCCCTCGGCGGGCGGATGCTCTGTGCAAGCCGCGCTGCTGGCCGTTCGCAGGCACCGCCCCAGCCCTGCTCTCTGGGGGGACTCGGGGAATGGGTGCTCTGCGTCGGGCGCTGTGTGCCCTGCAAACCTGCTGGGGTCAGCGCCCCGTTCGTCTGGGCCGCCCGCCAGGGGGCGCGGCTAGAGTGGGGAGGGCACCTCCCAGTGGAGAGGGGTGTGTGCCGTTCGGTCACAGCCTTGCTGCCCCGTGGGACCCAGCGGGGCTCCAGGATGCTGTTCCCAGCTCCACCGACGCTGGCCCAGGTCTCCGTGTTCTCAGGGCCAGCTACAGCAAAGCCGCCCGTGCAAGGCCCCCACGGCACTTCAGTAGTGTGGAGGATGAGGAGGCAAAGCCCTGGGGCCCTGTGCTCTGCGCCGGCTGGCTGGGCGCCCCTGGGGTAGCTGAAGGGGCTGCGTTGGGGCTGCCCGGTCAGGGACCCGGTGATCTCCGAGGTGCCTGTTCTCTCGCTGGGCAGAGGTTCACGCCGGCGCCCCCGGCCCACCAGCAGCTGGATTCCAGCCCAGCAATAGAGTCTCACTCGGGGCCCTGCAGCGGCTTCTATTTTGTCTCTGCCCCAGTGGGCAAGACCTTCCTGGCGTGGCCTGCCTGTCATGTGACTGCACGTGGGCTGTGAGCTAAGCTTGCCCCACGCAGGCGGGGCCCAGCACCCCTTAAGGGACCTGGCCTTGTCCCGGGATGGGCTGCTGCCGTGTGCCGGCGGGCTGGGTCACTGCTGCTCTGCGGGAGAGGGGAGTCCTGGCAGCTGAGCGAGCAGCCCTGGTCCTGCTGCGGGTTTGCCTCACCTCAGTCACCGGTGGCGGCCACTTTGTTAGGCCTGGCCTGTGTGTGACCTGTGGATTAACGTACTAGCCAGTCCTGGATCAGCACACGGCTCTGCCGACGGCCCTCAGTCCCAACGCCCTGCTAGCCCGGCCCTGGGCTCCCCCCACGGCTCTGCCGACGCCCCTCTCTCCCGACCCACAGCCCCCTGCTAGCCCAGCCCTGGGTTTCCCCCAAGCTCTGCTAATACCCCTCTCTCCTGACCCACAGCCCCCACTATCCAGGCTTGGGGTCCCCTGGCAGGCAGCTGCTCTGGTGTCCCGCAGCCCCGGCCTGGGGCAGCCTGTTCTGTTGCGGCTGTGGGGGCTTTTCACACCCTCCAGCATGGGACGCTTGTGCACCTGGGAGCCCGGCCCCTGCAGCCCCTTCCCGTGTTGTACAAGGTGGGCTGGGTGCACCTGGCCCTTCCCCATCCTCTGCGAGCGGTGTCACCACGCAGCGCTCGCGCCTTGGCTCCGTCCAGGTGGCCTCTCCCGCGCGCTCAGATAGCGCGGGGCCGTTCTCTGCCCCCCCGCAGGCTCCGGTGACGGACGGTTGGGTTGCAGTGAGTCGCCGAGCCGGGCCCTGTGTCGGGGATGGTCGGTTTGTCTGGGCTCCTCGGGTCTCCAGGGTCCTCCTGCACTGGGGACAGGTGTGCGAGACGCAGAGCGACCTGCGACCAGCGTGGGTAAGGGGCGAGGGGCGGGTGCCTGGGACAGATGTGCCAGGACTGGGCGGTGCTCCTGGCAGTGCCCTGGGCTGGCGGCTCCAAGGGCTCCCCCACCCCGTGAGCATCCTAACTGTCGCCTTGGAAACGCAGGCAGAGCCAAGTTCCAGGCCAGTGTCTGGCTGCCTCGATTCTCCGTCCCAGTCCACAGTCCCAGCTGCTGGCTCGTTCTGCCATGCAGGGCAGCCTGTCGTGAGACTCGGCCTTCCCTTGCCAGGGCATCTGCTGTCGGCGTGACTGCAGGGGAGGAAGAGGCCAGTGCCTTGAACCGTCTGGCTCCAGCGCCCCTGCGCTGCTCCCACGGCTGCCCTCCTTCCCAGGGGCCTCGCCCTCCCGAGGGCCCGGGGTGAGCTCCGAGATGGGGATGGGGAATGCAGCTGGGCCCCTCCTGGCTGCCTCCCTGGGAGGGTGGTGACCATGCAGGGCCTGGGCGTGGCTATCCAGGAGGCGCTGTGGGGGGCAGCTTGTGCTGCGGGTGGCGTTGGAGGACGTGGCGGTGCGATTCTCCCCACGGAGTGGGCGGCGTTAGGGGAATGGCAGCGGGAGCTGTCCTGGGCCGTGAGGAGGGAGAATTTCGAGCCGGTCACCTCGCTGGGTGAGGCTCCCTGTCCATCTCTTTAGCAGCAGCACAAATAGCCAGTTACCCCCTGTCCTGGCCCCCACTCCGAACTCCTGGCAGGGGGCCCATGACTGAGCGAAGGGCCCGACAGCCGGTCCTCCCCTCCCACCCCATGCAGGGCAGCAGGGCTCAGCCGCGTCCGTCAGCCCCAGCGCTCCCCCAAGGAGCCCGGCTCGTCGCCTGGCCTCCCGGCTAGGTGACCATCGCCGCCCGTAGGCCCTGGGATCCATGAGCAGGTTGAAAGGTTCTGCCATGGCAGAGACCGCGCCCTCCTCCTCCTGGGCACTTCCTGGGCACTCCCCGCCGGGAGCGACTGACCCGTGGGCCAGGCACATCTTGTCACGGTTCCCCCGGGGAGCTCCTGTGCCCAGTCGCTAAATGCCAGGTAGTGCCCGTTCCACCTCCCATCGTGGCCTGAGCGTGGGGACAGAGCCGGGAGCTTGGTTCACCAGCTCTGTCATTTCGGTGCCTCTGAGGCCTCAGCCCGGCTGCCCCGAGGGGACCTGGCCTGGGAGCAGCCCTAGAGCAACATCCGCTGGGGCTGGGGCTCCGAGCAGCTCAGCGGGGGTCGATGCCTGGGTCCCAGACTGCACCTCTGGCCAAACCCCCAGCTGTCCATGGGCCCTGTGTCCTCAGAGCCCCAGGACCTCGGCTCCCAGAGAGACCCAGGCACTGGCCCTGCGCTCCCCATGATACCCGTGGCTGTAGCGAGCCCTGCAGGCGTGATCCTGCCCCAGAAATCCAGGGTGACGCCTGGCTCTGCCTCTCCAGGACGGGGGCCAAGGGGCTCGGCATGTCTAAGGCCTGACACATCTCAACGCCCCTCATGCCTGTGACTCCCCTCCACGCACAGGCTCTGCGGCCCCCAAGCCAGAGAGCAGCTGTGTACTGGAGTGAGGGGAAGAGCCCCAGCAGGGGCAGGAGAGAGCGATTCCTGAGCCCCCCAGGACGGGTGAGTGATGCCAGAGGCTCCCCCAGAAAGCCTCGGGTCAGGGGAGACTGGGAGGGGCTGGGGCTGAGAGTGGACGTGGGGTACAAGAACGTTCCTGTTTCTCAGTGGGGTGGGCTTTGGTCTCCCTTGCCTGCTCCTCGCACGTGTCGGGCTGTCACCTGTCCTCCACTGACAGCATTTCCTCTGCCCGCAGCTTCCTTCTGTCTCGTGGTGGCTGCAGCTCCGTCCTTCCAGGAGTGCGGGCTGCCTCCGGGGGTCCCCCCTGTCAGATTCTCTCCCGTCTCCCCCCCCCAAGGTCTCTAAAACTCACCCGTTGCACCGGGCCTCCTCAGCCCACCCCTGCCCGCTCCCTGCCCGTATCCCTTGGGACCCTGCCGTGGTTCTCGTGCACAATGTTTGAACCTCCGTCTTCAGCGCCGGTGCCGCCCTCCTGCCCCCACCCTGATCCCCCCACCCCCCTGTCCCCCACCCTGATCCCCCCACCCCGCTCCCTCTCGTGCTAGACGCTCTCCTTGGCTGTCTCGTTCCCTGAGACAGCGTCTGGGGCTGGGCTCGTTGTCCTGCGATACGAAGCTCCACACCACGGCCGCAGTGCAGATCTCATCGCTGCTGGCTAGTTACTGGCTGCACTGAGCTGGCCGTTCTCTCTGTGACATCCTGGATGGGAAATCTCGCCTGCCCCTTCTCCTCCTAGCTACACTCCCCCCGATAATCTGCTGTGGACCCAGGCTCCTTCCCTCTCACGGCGCTGGCGGTAACGGCCGGTCTCTCTCTTTGTGCCCGGCAGGTGATGGAATCTGGGCTGGGGCTGTGGAGAAGCCGTGGGGAGCCCAGAAGTCCCTGGGAGGAGCAGCTGCCCTCCCAGCGACCCAGGGGAAGGTGCCAAATACCTGCAAGGACGGCGGGCAAAACTTCTTGGAGCGGGGCCTCCTCATCGTGCACGTGCTGAGGACCCACCTCGGGGAGTGGAACCTGCCCTGCGGGGAGTGCGGGAAGATCTTATCCGGGTGGGGCAGGCTGGCGGCGCACCAGAGAGCCCACCTGCGGGACCGGACGTTCACCCGCGTGGCCTCACGCGCAGCGTCGTCTACAGCGAGCACCTGGTGGACAAGGTACGCATGGAGCTGGCCGGAGCGAAGCCCTTCAAATGCACCAAGTGCAGCGACAGGATCATCCTGATGGTGGAGCCGCCGGCGGAGCGCGGGAGGGGCTCCTTCCCCTGCCCCCACTGCCCCCAGGTCTTCCCCGACGTCTACCTCCTGCAACGCCACCCGCTGCGGCACGCCGGGGAGGCGTCCTTCCCCTGCGCCGAGTGCGGCAAGAGTCTGCAGCGGAGGATCGCGCTCGGCAAGCACCACCGGCGCCCGTCGGCCGAGCAGCCCGGCCCCTGCGCCGAGCGCGCCCGGCAGGAGCACCGGGAGAGCCACGCGCCGGAGCAGCCGTTCCCCGGCGCGCAGAGCGGGGGGCACATCCCCCAGCGCGGCTCCCTGACCGCCCACCTCCACGCCCGCCACCGCACCCCTGCGCCCAGTGCAGCCAGCGCTTCGGCAGCAAGCGGGCGCTGCCAGCGACCAGCGGGCCCACGCGCCGGACAGGCCTCCGGCTCTAGGGAGGCCTGGGCCGCTCACCGGCTGGAGCATGACCATCGGAAGCCGTTCACGTGCGCCGAGTGCGGGAAGGGCTTGAGGCACACGGACAGTGGCTGCGTGCGGGCCCCTCGCCTGCCCCCAGTGTGGCCAGCACTGCCGCCTGCCGCTGCAGCTGGCACGGCACCAGTTCCTCCACCGGGCGCCGAGAGAGCTGGGCCCCGCCGGAGAGCTGGGCCCCATGCCTGGCCCTGCCACCCCTTCCACGGGCGGTCCTGGGCCCGGCACCTCGCCAGCCTGGGCCGTGGCGTCCCCACCTGCAAAATAGGGTGAACGGTGCCGCTCCCGGTGGAGAGGGCACGAGGCCTGGGTGGCGTCTGTGGCATCGTGTGGAGACGTACGTGAGAGAGCGGAGAGCTCTTGCTGAGGGGAGCCATGGGGGCAGGTTTGGAGCTCGGCCTTGCTGTGGAGAGGGGTCTGGGCAGCCTGCATGAGTGGGCTCGGACCGCTCCCGTGGCCTGCCCTGGGGGCCTCCTCTTCGATGGGTCCCTTGCCCATTTCCTCTGGGGCACCTGGCGCTGGCCGCTGTCGGAAGCCAGGCTCCTGGGCTGGCTGGACTGTTGCTCTGACCCCGTGTGGCCGTTCTGATCTCAAATGAGTCCCCAGCACCCTGCCTGCAACGCCCAGCCCTGCCGTGCAGCCCGGGGACAGTGTGAGAGCCCAGACCGCAGCGAAATGGCAACACCAGGACGTTCCCCGGGGGGCGGGGAGTACGGCCCTCCCTGCTGTCCTCTCCCATCCGACTGACTCTGATCTGCTGTAACGACCAGGGTGTCTCTCGCCCGGGGCCTTTAGGGCTCTGGGTCAGGCTCTGCAGCCTCGCGCTGGGGATCGCCAGCCACTGGGCGTCAGGGGCCATGTGCGGGTAACGAACCCCTCCCGGCACCACAGGCCACGCCGGGGCGTGTGCTCAGCCTCCCACGGGGGAGCGGGGAGCAGAACCTGCCTTGGGGCTAGGTGTTGGGAGAAGGGCCGGCAGCTGGGGCTCATTAAGAAGCAGCTTTGGGGGGTGCCACATTTACAAGCTCGAATGTTGCGGGGGGCAGAAAGGTTGGTGTTTAATGACAGCTGAGATTGGCTCTGTGAGCGCCTCAAAGGTAACAAGGGGCTGAGCTACAGTCAAACCACCCTCGTATCCTTCCTGGCCGGGTCCCAAGGCTGGGGGGGAGGTTACAGAGCTCGGCTTGAATGCGGTTTGTGACGTGTCTCCCAGGCCCTCATAGCACACTAGGGAAACAGCCTCCAGGAGCCTCCGGGCATAGGACTGGTTGGAGAACCGCTCCCTGAGAGTCGGTGCCAATGGGCCACAGTCAAGCTAGAATCGCATAGCGAGTGGGGTCCCGCAGGGATCTGGCCGGGGCCCGGTCTAGTGAATATTGTCATCAGTGATTTGGCTAGTGACTGAGAGAGAACGCTGATAAAGTGTGCGGATGATACCAAGCTGGGAGGGGTTGCAGGTGCTGTGGAGGACGGAATTGGAATTCAAAAGCATCTGGACAGTCTGGAGAAATGGTCTGAAGTAAATAGGCTGAAATTCAATAAGTGCGCCCTTAGGTAGGAGCGGGCTGCTGCACACACACACTGGGCAATGACTGCCGAGGAAGCAGTGCTGCAGGAAGGGATCTGGGGGTGCCAGGGGCCTCCAACTAAAAAGGAGTCAATAATAAAACAAACACTGGTGCAAAAAAAACCCCAAACGTTCTGGGATGTTGTGACAGCGTGGGAGTTTGTCATACTATTTTGGATGAATAGTGTGTGTGCCTCAGTTTCCCCCATGTGCTGCATGGTTAATGAGTTGGGGGGAAGGTTTACTCTTTGCGGAGATCCAGGTGTGGCTGACGCCTGGCTGTCTGGGGCCCAGAGAGGACAATGGCCACTCCAACTGCCCAGCCCTTTGGTACCTGGCAACTAACGACCATGGGTGGCCCACCCTCTGCGGGGAAGCCAGCCAGTAGTGACCAACTGGAGAGCAAAGAATGGAGGGGGGTCAGTTGAGTTGTTACTTGTAGGCTGGAAGCAGGATTCCTTCTTCTGGACTGGAGGTCAGGGGGCTCAGGACTGGCCCGGATGGACTATGCTGTAACTCTGTATGTGAACTAAGAACTTCCTACACTGTGTTCCAGACATCTAATAAACCCTCCTGTTTTACAGCGCTGGCTGAGAGTCACTCCAGTCTATGGAAATTGGGGGGTGCATTATTCCCTTGGGTGTGTAAGTCCTTCCCAGGCGTCCAGTCCAGGGGGATTCCCTGCCGGGGGCTCATTGTGTGATACAGGGGTGCTGAAGGCACCGAAGGTTGGTCTCAGAAAACATGACCTAAGAGGGAAGATTAAAAAATTGGGTTTGTTTAGTCTGGAGAAGAGAAGACTGAGAGGGGGCATGATCACAGTCTTCAAGTACGTAAAAGGAGGAGGGAGAAAAAATGTTCTTCTTAACCTCTGAGGACAGGACAAGATGCAATGGGCTTAAATTGCAGCCAGGGCAGTTTAGGTTGGACAGTAGGAAAAACTCCCTACCTGCCAGGGTGGTTAAGGACTGGAAAACAGGCAGTCCTTGGACTTACAACACAATCGGTTCCTGAAAATTGCATCGTAAGTCAAAACATCGTAACTCGGAACCACAATCAACTCCACCGCGGGGCCGGGCATCATCAGGTCGAAACCATTGTCATAAGTCGAATCAGGGTGTCCGTTTAGAAACGTACGTGCTGTTCGTTGTAAGTTGAACGTCGTAAAGTTGAGGACTGCCTGTAAATTGCCCAGGGAGGTGGTGGAGTTTCTGTCCCTGGAGGGTTTTAAGAGCAGGTTGGACAAACGCTGTCAGGGATGGTGTAGGTAATATTTAGTCCTGCCTCAGCACTGGGGCTGAACTGGATGACCCACCGAGGACTCCTCCAGTCCTGCAGTTCAATGATCCTGTGCTTCCCATATATTCACATGACTCCAGGAGCTGGGGCTTTATGTAAAACACCAGATACTGCACGATTTGTGCCCACACGGTGAGCGGTGGCCTTGCTGCTGCAGCAATCCCAGAGCGACCCCGCTGGGTGGTTTGGGAAATGTGCTCTCGCCGACGCTGTCTAAACGAGCATCCCCAAGCAAGGCCTCCCGGGGCGCGTGTTCCACCCCACCAAACCCCCTGGGGCAGGGACAGGACAGAGGTCTCGCTTCCAAGGGGTGTGTGTGGAGTCTGCTGGGGCAGGAAGATGCCCTCCAGCCGGCGCCTGCGTGGCCGTGAGGAACAGGAAGCAGAAAGCCAGCACATTTCAATGCCGTTCTCCTGGCTGTGGGGCCCGAAGCCGAGGGTTGGTTTGCAAAGGTGTCGGCAGAGCTCTGAGCTGCCCGAGCCTGGGAGCTGGGCTGAAGCCGGCCCAGCAGCTGCAGAAGCCACTTAAGTGGATACTGTACTAGCCTGTGTGGGCTGTGTCCCCCCAGCATCCCCCCAGCACGGTGTATGGGAGACCCAGACCTCAGGGTGCTAGGACCAGGGCGTCCCCTCCCCCAGCCATGCAGGCTGGGGGAATGAACCCACAGGGAGGCTGTGATGAAGCGGGACTGTTCTTAATGTTTCCTCTGAATAGTGTGGGGGTGCCTCAGTTTCCCCTATGCAGTTCTTAAGTATCTAGGGGGTGGGGTAAGGGTGTATGATCGTTGCAGAGCCCTAGAGGGCAGGTGTGTGCAGGGGTCTGGACACAGAGAATGGCCGACACCCTGTTTCCTGGCAACTGATGGCCTGGGCCCTTCCCCCCTGCAAGGTGAGAGCTAAAGGGTTGGAGAACAAAGGAATCCGGTGACCTCCTGGCCGGGGACAGGGACAAAGCCCAGAGGAGGAGGGGCTGGAGAGAGTTTCAGTTTGGGGCTGGCTGGAGACATGGAGTGAAGGGCAGACGTGGTTGTCTGGCTCACTGCCCCCCAAAATGGACCCAGCTGAGGGGTCCTGTTCTCTGCACCTACAAGCTCTGTTTTAGACCATGTTCCTGTCGTCTAATAAACCTCTGTTTTACTGGCTGGCTGAGAGTCACGTTCGACTGCGGAGTTGGGGGGCAGGACCCTCTGGCTTCCCCAAGACCCTGCCTGGGCGGACTGGCTGTGGGAAGCGCACGGAGGGGCAGAGGATGCTGAATGCTCCGAGGTCAGACCCAGGAAGGTGGAAGCCGGGTGAGCTGTGTGTCCTGCAGACAGGCTGCTCCCAGGAAGGCGACTGCCCCAGAGTCCTGCCTGGCTTCATGGGGAGCAGATCCAGAGCATCGCCCAGGGACTCCGTGACAGAGGTGCTGGCCCCTGGGTGAAGCCAGCCTGGCAGCTGCCAGCAATCAGGAACCCTGGTGTCCCCAGCTGCTCTCTGCAGGTTTGACACGGCCCCTCTCCCCTGTGCTGACTGCTCCAAGCCCGCCTCCCTGCTTTGCCTTCCTCTGAACAGGACCCACCGATGGCCCGAAATAACAAGTGACGGCAGCCATCTTGGGTTGCTGGGCCTGGCTGCTGGGCTGTGAAAAACACACCCAATAACGAGAGTGTGGGCAGTGGACTCAGGCTGTCCGTTCTCCTGTCCGAGAGGTTTTTCCAGCTGCGATTCCTGCTGCAAAGCCAGCGATCCACAGTCGTCTGGCTGGTGCATGTCCCCTGGAACCAGCTGCTGGATTGCGGCAGCTCTTGGATCTGGTAGGTGTCGAGGACGGTGAGTAGTTACCAGGGTGTTACATGCTCACAGGCAGCACCAGGAAAGGTCGTCCCTCTGTCCCGGCCTGTCGGGGAGAACAGCTAGCCCTGACGCGACCCAGCCCTGCTCGCACAGGGAGGGCAGGAGTGCTGTGGGGAAGCTCCATGTCCTATCTCTCCTCTCACATCTGGGCCACGATGCCACTAGATAGTAGTTAGAGGCGGCTCTATCCCCTGCTGCTCTGGGGGCCACGCCGGGGCCATTCACCGGCTCTCCTGCTTGGGGCAGTTGCTAAGATTCCTTATGACAGGTTTCAGAGTAACAGCCGTGTTAGTCTGTATTCGTAAAAAGAAAAGGAGGACTTGTGGCACCTTAGAGACTAACCAGTTTATTTGAGCATGAGCTTTCGTGAGCTACAGTGAAGTGAGCTGTAGCTCACGAAAGCTCATGCTCAAATAAACTGGTTAGTCTCTAAGGTGCCACAAGTACTCCTTTTCTTTTTAAGATTCCTTAGTAGCACGATTGTGCCTGGTGCTAGGGTCAGCCTGTGACCCAAAAACCTCTTAGCCCAACTGACAAGGGGGTGGGGGACCTTACCGAGAGCTCCTGCATCAGGTGTGAACATTCTGGGGCACAGAAGAATGTCACGCGCGGTCTTACACGAAAGCCGGGGTCACGCTGGTCAACATCCCGGTGAAGTGTCTCACATGCACGGCGCAGGAGCTACGGGTCTGGACCAGCCAATTGTGCTCTTAAGCCGGTGAGGTCAAAGTGGTCTCCAAAAGGTGCCGCCTCTGGGCGGGAGGTGAGGATCCTGTCTCTCTGTTGGGCTGTAAATTCTGCCCATTCACATAGGAAGTCAAATGTTACTGAGGAGACCCGAGGTCAGTAGGAACAGAGCACACAGGAAACACCCGGCCCAGGGGCTTGTCCGGGCTGTGGCTAAAGCCGGTGAGCTCGGGGTGTGTCTCAAAGGCAGAGGAGACACACGGGGGTTCTGCGCCCAGGACGGGGATGGAGGCGCATTTGGAAGCAGGGTCTCAGCCAACCTGGCTTGAAAAGATGGCGGAGGATTTGGGGTGAGATGAACTTCTTCAGGGAGTGCGTAACCTGCTAGGCTCAGTCTCTAGAAAGCACCTTACAGTTTGTTTTACACGTAACCATTTGTTTCCAGGGTTCTTATCACCATCCCCTGAGTCTCTGATGATAAACGTGCCCTTGTTTTCACTAGTAACGTATCGAAGGGCTGTGTGTTCGACTGGGGTGTCCTGGTCCTTCGGGGAACAGCCAGCGTGGTCAGTCTGAGGGGGGCCAGGGGCTGGACATGGCAGGGAACGCTCTGAGGACTCGGGGTTGGTGTGGGCCTGGTGTTACCGATACAGAGAGGACAAGGCCTGTGGGGGCCTGGCAGGCAGTGATTGTGTTGTCAGAGGCTGGTGGGTTCAGGGAGCTGATCCACAGCAGGACCAGACAAGACTCCTTCGTGCTAAGGGCAGGTGGGGGTGAGGTGCCGCCCAACCTTGGGTGCCCTTGGGGAGCATCACGCTGCATTGCTGGGGACAGGGGTTCTAGTCCCCCAACTGCCAGAAGTGACCTAGTGCCATTTCTCCATTACCCCGTGGGAATGATGGTTGCTGCCTCCCAAGGTAGGGGGACGAGGATCTGGTCACTGATTGGTTGTGAATGGCACAGAATTGCTAACACCACCCAATGGGAGAGGAGCTTTGAGCTCCCTCTCCAGGCTCCCAGCCCACTGCACCGTCCCCCAGGTTGGCAGGAAGGGATGTTGGACAAGGTGCGAGGCCCTTGCTCTTCAGTGCCCGGCCCGCCCCCTGCTGGCCCTGGCGAGGCTCGCAGGTCGTTACAGGGAAAGCAACCAGCGGAGGAAGGGGGCAGAAACCCAGGGCAGGAAGAGCAGGGTAAGGGGGAAAGTGGCTTTTATCTGCCTCCACCCGTCACCAGGGAGCTGCCCCGGGAGCTGCCCGGCCGGGGGTGAGGGGCAGCTGTCGCTGTGGGGTGAATTGATTTGAATCAGAGCGATTGAAGTCAGCAGACAGGAAACCTTCATTTAAAGCCTCAGCTTAACCCCCCACTGTAGGCCTCTGGCCTTGCCCCTTTCGGCCCTTTCCCTGAAGCCGGGGCGGGTCCCGCGGGTCGGTAGCCGCTGGGCTCCAGCTGCAGGTGGCCTTTGCGCGGAGTCCGGCGATGCTTCGCCGCCTCCCCGGAGCAGCTTGGCTCACCGCCCTTCCGACTCTGGCCTTTTCCATTTTTATTAGAAACTGGTGAGGGAAACGTCCCGCCTTCCTGCATGGAGCGAGTGTTGTGGAGCTGGGTCAGGC
Source organism: Chelonia mydas (assembly GCF_015237465.2). Lineage (NCBI taxonomy): Eukaryota > Metazoa > Chordata > Testudines > Cheloniidae > Chelonia > Chelonia mydas. Next base: position 261,147,315 of record NC_057850.1, read on the forward strand.
TCTCCTGGCTCCACATCCAAGCCCGGCGCTTTACTCGACGCTCCGACGGGGGCGGGATAGGCAAGGAACCGGCGACGCACGGGGGCCGGCAGGAGCCGTGAGCGCAGCCCGCGTTCGCTGGGGGTAGCGACCGGCTCACCAGGTCGGGCCGCCCGGGCTGGGCAGCACCGGGGCTCTTCCTCTCGCACCTGGGGGTTCGTCGGTTGCCGGAGGAAAATCAACTCTCCTGCTTTTTCGGCTCCCTCCGGCGCCCGCGGCCCCGAGCTCGCTGCGCCAGCTGGAGAAGCGACGCGGACGAACCCCCCTCCGGACCCTGCACGCGGCGGCCGCCCCCCGCAGCCCTGGGTCCAGCGGCCTGGCCAGCGACTTCCACCGGCTCGGCTATTTCCTGCCTCTCCAGCCGGCCGCTGCCCGGCCCTGGGCGCCGCGCTCCGGGACGGCGCTAGGGGAACCAGCGGGCTCCAGGCCCGGCCACGGTTGTGAATTTCAGCTTGAATTGGAGCCGGAGCCATTTGTAACCCAGCCCCGGCTGCTGGGGCCGGAACAGCCGGGCTGTGAGCCCTGCGGGCAGGGCAGGGGGCCCGGCCGCAATCGCCTCTCCCAGCCGGCGGGCGGGGCCGGGCTGCGCGGACCCCCGGGACCCGGGGCGGGGCTGCCGCTTCCCGGTGTTGCCGGGACACAAAGGCGAGGCTGGGCCGGGACTGCAGCCCCCAGCCCGCGCCAGGAGCCGGCTGCGCCCGGGGCAGGTTGGGTCTAAGCCGGGCAGTGCCTGCGGCCGCCAGCGGGGCCCGGGGACCCTGGCGAGGGGCCGGACGCTGCACCGCGGGGCCGGGCTCGGGCATGTGCCCGCTGGGCGGCCGCGGCGCCATCGCACGCAGGGAGAGCGGGGAAAATGGCTGCAGGGGCTTCGGCGCAGGTAGGGCTGGGCCGGGGGGGGCCCTGGGGGCGCACGGGGCGCTCTGGGGGCGCACGGCGGGGCTGGGCCAGGCCGGGGGGGGGCCCTGGGGGCGCACGGGGGGCTCTGGGGGCGCACGGCGGGGCTGGGCCAGGCCGGGGGGGGGGCCCGGGGGGCGCCCGGGGGGCTCTGGGGGCGCACGGCGGGGCTGGGCCAGGCCGGGGGGGGGGCCCTGGGGGCGCACGGGGGGCTCTGGGGGCGCACGGCGGGGCTGGGCCAGGCCACGGGAGGCCCTGGGGGCGCACGGCTGGGCCAGGCCGCGGGAGGCTCTGGGGCGCACGGGGGGCTCTGGGGGCTCACGGCGGGGCAGGGCCAGGCCGGGGGGGGGGGCTCTGGAGCGCACGGGGGGCTCTGGGGGCGCACGGCGGGGCCGAGCCAGGCCGGGGAGGGGGGCACGGGAGGCTCTGGGGGCGCACCTCGGGAAGGGAGGGGCGGTGCCATGGGGAGGCACCGAGGGTTAGCGGAGCCTCCAGCCAGTAGCCACTTGCTGCTTCGTTTGTGCTGCAGCTGGCCCCGGGGGAAGCCAGGACGCCTGGGTTCCATCCCCAGCTCTGGCAGAAGAATGGGGCCTAGTGGATGAGGGGCCAGGGGCTGGGAGTTAGCTCTTCTGGGTTTTGTTCCTGACTTGCTGTGGGATCTCTTTTAGTCCTTGCCTGTCTCAGTGCCTCAGTTTCCCCCTCTGTAAAATGGGGATAAGTGAATAACTGCACACGGTGCAGGGCAGTGCAGACAGATAAGGGGTAATTTTCTCCCTTCCCCCTGTCAGGGCATCTTGGTCCAGGTCACCTGGCAGCATCTCTGCCATTCAATCCCGGCTTCCCCCCACCCCTGCAGAGGCCCCCCCAGCCGCAGTCCCTGCCATTCCGAGCCGGCGAGGCTCGTCCCTGGCTCCCTTCCCTTCAGCAGCAAAGGGTGACTCCTGCATCCTCCCGTGGAGCCCGGCGGGGCTTGGTGTGAAGGGGGCAGAGGCCCTGGGATGCGGGAACCACATGTTGCCTCCTGGGAGTTACACTGCGAAGAGCCGGCGGGGCCGCGGGAACCGGCCTGCCTCGGCTCGGCCCTTGTTCGCTAGCGTTCGCGTTGTGGCCCCGGGAACCCACGCGCTGATAACGGAGGTGCCAGCCAAGAGCCAGGCGGGCGGGCGGGGGCGCACGGGGCCAATGCGGCGGCGCTGAGCGGGGCAGGCTGCGGGCTCGGTGTGACGGTGGATAATCTGGTCGCTTTGTGGCGGCTCCGAGGGGCTTGTTTGCAGCGTGGCAGGAGGGAGAGATGGCGGGTGGGTGGGACGGACAGTGAAGACTCACAGAGAAGGAGCCGGTGGAGGGCAGCAAGAGGGGGCGACGTGGTCGAAGTGAAGGGCCCCGAGCCTGGGCTGCAAGCGTCCGCAGGCCGCCGGAGCGGGTGGTGCTGAGCAGGGGCGCCTTGTTTCCCAGGGGCCCGTGACCTTCGAGGACGTTGCGGTCTATTTCACTAAGGAGGAGTGGAAGAAACTGGCAGGATGGCAGCGGGAGATGTACCGCCACGTGATGACGGAGAATTACCAGCTGGTGGCCTCGCTGGGTGAGCCCCTCGGCCGTCCCTCGTGGGCAGCAGCCCCCAACTCGGATGTTCCTGCTGTGGGGAAATCTGATTGAATGTGACAATCATGGAACCGGGTGGGGCGGGCATGGCGTGGGGTGGGGTGGGCTGGGACCAGGGCAGGCTGGGGCAGGCGAGGCGTGGGGTGGGCACTGGGGTGGGCAAGGCATGGGATGGGCTGGGACCAGGGTGGGCGAGGCGTGGGTCAGGCACTGGGGTGGGGTGGGCTGGCACCAGGGCGGGCAAGGCGTGGGCAGGGTAGTGTGGGGCTGCATAAGCTCCTGTCCGTGCACTTCATCTGTGACCTGCGATATCCCTGCTGACCCCTTGTGCCCTTGTGGGTCTCACTCGGTCCCTGTCTCTGTTTCACCCCAGTTGTGCCTGGTGCCTGGCACTGAGCCCCCCCGGGGAATGGCTTATGCCCAGGTCTGGCCTCGTAGCCCTGGTCCACGCATTGCTTGTGCAGGCTTGTCCGAGGGCTCGAGGCGCTGGTGGAGTGGGGAGCCCTGGCGGGGTATGATGGAGGGTTGGGGGGAGATGCTGTCTGGCCCCTGGGGGAATTAACCGCTCTGACTGCCTCACACAAGAAGGCCCTTTAGCGCCAACTCTGATGACTGTTTCACACCTGACACCCCGCCCCCCCGCCAGAGCAGCCCAGGAGAGCCTGAGCCGGGGTCCTGGGGCAGTGCCAGAAACCAACTGTGCTTCTCCCCCGGGCCCAGGCTCTGCAAGCCCCAAACCTGAGCTCGTCTCGAAGCTGGAGCGAGGGGAAGAGCCGCCTGTCGGGGATGGCCAGGACCTGCGAGCAAGGGAGAGCCCCAAAGGCCCCGTCCCAGGTGAGTGATGCAGACACCTTTGCAGACCCAGTTCCAAGCCTGGACCAGAGCGGGATGGCCTGGTGTGCCTTCTCTGGGCGTTTCCCAGCTCCCTGCCTGCTCCAAGGCCCAGCCCCCCTTCTCCGCCCCGCTTTGCCCAGGGTTGTCACTGACAGCTGGGGAGCATGGGCGTACGATGGCCCAGGTGCAAACAGCAACATATGGCCCGAGACTGGAGAATCAGGCCTGGAGACTTCCAGGCCCAGAGTTTCTAGCCTGCCCGGGCACAGCTGTAGTGACTGCAGGTGTGAATGGCCAGGTCCCTGTGTAGCTGGTGTAATGGGCACGTCCAGTTATCACACGTGCAAACGCTGTCTCTGCACTACTGCTCACGGTTTGTTCTCCGCCCTGTGCCTCACGTAATCACATGTCCTGTTAGCACGTCTGACCCGTCTCTCCGCTCCGTGCCCCTGTCGATCTCCCTGTGCCTCTCCCTGCTGCTGGGGAATGTGTCCCACGCTCTCTGCGGGCAGCTCTTGGTCGATTCCCCACCCAGGGTTTAGTGCCCATGACCCAGCAGGGGCACCCAAACTCTGTCCGGAAGAGCCCCACGTGTGTGACGTGCTGGGACTGACAGATCTTTAATAGGAACTGCTGGCTGGCCGGCGGACACCGCAGCACCATGGTCTGGGCGTGTGTTCTGGTCTCCTGGTTTCCTATTGCTCAAAGCCCCCAGGTGGGGAGGGAGACCAGCTGCTAGAGCAGGGGTTGGAAGGGGGTGGGCTACCCCACTCCTGGGTCACAGCCACTCATCACAGGTGACTCATTCAGGGCTGCACATGGAGGGTTTCCAGTGGGACTGGGAGCTGGGACTCCTGGGTTCTTATTCCCAGCTCTGGGAGGGGAATGGGATCTGCTGGGAGGTTGGGAGCCAGGACGCCTGGGTTCTGTTTTGAGATCTGCCAGTGATGTGCTTTGAGACCTTGGGCAAGTCACAGCCTCAGTTTCCCCATTGGTAGCTGGGGATGATCTTTTCTCCCAGGAGGGCTGCAAGGCTCAGTGCCTGGGGTCGGAGGGGGTGCGACTGCTCAAGGAAGATGCGGGGTGTGTGGGGTCCAGTCGCTGAGGGCTGCCCTGGGAACGAGGCTTGGGAGAGGTGCTGGGCGGGCTGTGGAGAGCTGACGGGGTCTTTCTTTCCCCGCAGACCCTTCCAAGCGCCGGATCTCGTGCTGCACAACCACAGTCATTTCCAAGAGGAAGGAGCTCTCGCTGGCTGACCGCGTCAAGCTGCTGCAGGCCCTGGAGTCACCCACCGCCTCCCTGTCCAGCGTGGCCAAGCTGTTTGGGATCTCCAAGAGCCAGGCAGGCCGGATCGGCCGCAGCCGGGAGCAGATTCTGGCCGACTGGCGCACCAACGCCAACCCACTGCGGAAGCGCAAGAGGGAGGGCAAGGGAGGGGAGGTGGAGGACGCGCTGTTCCTCTGGTTCCAGCAGGCCCTGGCCAGGGGGGAGAGGCTCTCAGGCCCGATCCTGAAGGCCAAGGCCCAGGAGCTGGCCCTGCACGCAGGCCGGGAGTTCGAGGCCACGGACGGCTGGCTCTGCCGGTGGAAGACCCGCCACAACATCGTCTTCAAGCGGCAGCACGGCGAGAAGCAGGACGCGGACGTCGGCAGCGCCCAGAGCTGGGTGACCGAGGTGCTGCCCTCCCTGCTGGCCGGCTACAGTGCCGAGAACATCTTCAGTGCCGACGAGACCGGGCTGCTGTACCGCGGCTACCCCGACCGGGACCCGCCGCTCCTGGGCGGCAAGAAGGCCAAGGACCGCGTCTCCGTCCTCTGCTGTGCCAACCATGCCGGCACGGAGAAGAGGCCCCTGCTGGTGGTGGGCAAGAGCCAGCGGCCGCGGTGCCTGCCCAAGGACCTGCGCGCCCTGCCCGTCGCCTACGCCAGCTCGGCCAACGCCTGGGTGACCGCGCACGTCTTCCAGGAGTGGGCGCTGCAGTGGGACCAGGAGCTGCGGCGCGACCAGCGCAAGGTCCTGCTCTTCCTGGCCCACAGCAGCGCCCACCCCCGCGAGCTGCAGGCCAAGCTGCGCCACATCAAGCTGGCTTTCTTCCCCCCCAACACCAGCAGCATCACCCAGCCCATGGACATGGGCGTCACCCGCAACCTGAAGGGGCACTACCGGGCGCTGGTGGCGGCCAAGGCCCTGCTGAGCCCGGAGCAGGGGCGGGCGGGGCGGGCGGCCGAGATCGCCGGGCGGGTCACGCTGCTGGACGCCGTTTACATGCTGCACCAGGCGTGGAGCCTGGTCCGGCCGGCCACGGTGCAGAGCTGCTTCCGGAAGGCCGGCTTCCACCTGGCGCCCTCTGAGCGGGAGGAGCTGGACCTGCGGCCGCTGGCCGACGTGCCCCGGCCGGCCTTCATGAGCGAGCAGGACTTCAGCGAGTTCGTCGGCATGGACGCGGAGGAGCCGGCCGTGGGCGAGATGACCAGCGAGGAGTGGGCCCTGGCCCAGAGGAGCCAGTGGGCCGAGGCCACCGAGTGCTCGGAGGAGGACGGGGACCTGGACCCGGGGAGCCGTGTCACCGCTGCCGAGGCCCTGGCCGGTCTGTCTGCCGCCATGAAGTGGTGCCAGCTGCACGGCCTGGTCTACCACTGGGAGAGACTGCTGGAGACGGAGAGCGCCATGCAAATGGCCGCCGTGGCCGAGGCCAGCCAGAGCCGGGCCCCTGGCTGCTCCCGCTACGTGCCCGGCGTGGGGCTGCAGGCTCCGCCCGGACTGGGCTCGGCCCTGCTCTGACCCCTGCAGTGCTGTCCTCTGACCCACACCCCCCCTTCCCCCCGGTGGGCACGGGGGGCTCCGGCAGCAGGGGCCACATGGCAGGGCAAGCCCAGTGCCGCAGGCTGCCCGCAGTGCGGGGAGGGGAGGGGCCGGGGGTTCTCCAGGGCTCAGTGTCTAGACTGCGGGTAGATCAGGCTGGGGGGGCACCGGGGCTGGGGGTGGGGAGCAGAGGAGGGGAAGGAGTGAGGAGGAGAGGACAGACAGCATGGTGTGGGGGAGAGACGAGGCTTCCAGTGGTCTGGTCATTCCCCAGGGATGGGTCTCCCCCCCCTCCAGCAGGGTGACCCCGCCCCCTGGGGCTGGAACTCTCCCTCCCCACATCCCCAATAGGGTGGTCAGGTGCCCTAGGGATGGGTCTCTCTCCACTCTCTGTCTCCCCCTGTAGGGTGCCCTGGGGACAAATTCCCCTCCCCCGGTAGGGTGGCCCAGCGCTGGGTCTCTCCTAATAAGATGGTTTCCCCTGGCAGGTCTGTCCTTGGAGGAGATATCTTCGTGCCTGTGACTGGCTGGCTCTTCCCATGCCCTCTGTGGCTCCTGGCTGCTCCATGGGGTGGCTGGTGCCCTGCTGGCGGGTTTAACCCCTCTACCAGCGCTGGCCATGGACTTTGTGTGGACACAGACCCTGTCACGTGATGGTGTCTCTGCTCCGAGCACTCCCTCTGCCTAAAGAGCCGCGGGCGTCCCCTTACACCCGCACAGCTGGCTCTGGCTCTAAGGGGCAGGGGTTGCCCTGTGGGGGGATGTTTCTGCCCTTGGCATCTCTCCTTCCTCTGCCCCGCTCCCTCAGGTCGGTGCCAGGGCTCTGCTGGGAGTCCCACCGCCCCCAGCTCCCCCGGCAGCCCTGCCCCAGGGGAATCCCACCCGCTGCCCCAGGGGCTCCCAGGCGTCGCCCGGCGGAGAGATGTGCAGGTGGCCTGGCCAGTAGAACTGGGGCTAACAGCAGGCTCCAGCCCAGGCGGGAGCTTGTGGGTGGCTGCAGATCTCAGCTGGGCTGGGCCCTGGGGTGAGGCTGCCCCCGAGCTGTCGGAACGCCAGTTCCCACGTGCAGGGTGGAGGTAGCTGCTGACGCACCCTTTGCATGGTCCAGGTGACTGACGCCGGGCCCGGGCAGTGTCTGTGGTCTCGTTACCTGTCATTACAGCTGCTAAGCACTACATCCGTAGAGCAGCCGTGAACAGGCATCCCCCGGGTCCCGGCCAGGCCGACGGAAATCCCTGGCCAATGGCCGGTCTCTGGTAGCGAGGGGAACGTCGCAGCCCAGCCCAGGAGCCGAGATCCTTCCCCCCGTATGACCGGGCTCCAGCAGCCAGGCTGGGGGCCTGTGTGGCTGGGCTGTGGCACGGAGCTGGGCTGCACTAAGCACGCCCGGCCTGGCCCCGCTGGATCGGAGAGCTGCCCGAGCGCTGCCTGTCGCACTGGGCTCTGCTTGGGCCGTGGCTCCCCGACGCAGCGGCTCTGGGAGCTCTCGTGCTGTGAGCCAGCCACGGAAGGGCGAGTTGGGCTGACTCCGATCGCCTTTGTCCTCAGCGGCATCACAGCCCTAAGCCAGGGGCTTTCAGGTTGTGGGCCGCGGACCCCTGGGGGTCCTCAGACTGTCTAGGATTTCCAAGGGGGCTGCCCCTCCATTTGAAACTTTGTAGGGTCTGCAAATGAAAGAAGGTTGAAACACCCTGAGTGAGGCTGAGCTGGTTCCTAGCCCTGCCCATAGCGGGGGGGCAGGGGGCAGGCTCGGCAGCACGTGGCCGTGATGTGTTCTGAGTCTTCGAGAGCGAAACTGGGTCTGAGAGCAGACGGAGGTGCATGGTGGTTACAGAAGCACATTTAACCCTTTATCTGCTGCTCCTCTGATGAGAAACATCCCGGTCCCCTGCAGCGAGGCCCCTGCTTTGGCTGGCTGTCCAGGGGGAGTACGGCTGTGAGCGTCGACTGTGTAAAGTAAAATAGCTGCCCAGTGATTTGGACGTTGGGGCTGATTGCTGCCGGCTCTCCCAGCGTGAAAGAAAAAGGGATGTCAGGTATGTCCTTCCAGCCCTATGGGACACCTGCCCTGGGGCTTTGATTCTGCAGGGGGGAGGTTGTTCATCCTGCTAAACTAATGTATCCATTGACCCTTTCATCTGTCCTATGACAACATCTAGTGTTCAAATATAGCCCTCGTGTAGACTCGAATGTTGCTATCCCCGTTGCCTTGGCCAAAATCCCACGTGGATTTCTGCCCTTCTTGGTTATGCAGCATGAGTCACTGGGAACAGGGGTATCTGCCGCCAGCCTGACTCGTGTGTACCGTAGACCAGAAACATGGAACTGTAACAGTGAAATAAAGCAGAGCTCTTGGACACAGCCCGTGCGGTGTGTTGCATCGCTCTCTGTTCAGCTTGCTGCACCTTACTGCAGGGGTGTCCGAGCATTGCCTAGCCCAGAGCCCAGAGGCAGCTTGTCCTAGGCCTGTAGCTTTGCTTGGTTCTGATCCTGCAACGCTGCAAAGTCAGACACCACAGCCTGCCAGCCGGTGACGGGACGCTAGCTGGGGAGGGCTCTGAGTTACTGCAGAGAATTCTCTCCCAGGGGTCTGGCTCGTGGGTCTTGCCCATATGCTCAGTGTCTAACTGATCACGGTATTTGGGGTCAGGAAGGCATTTCCCCCCAGGTCAGATTAGCAGAGACCCTGGGGGGTTTTCACCTTCCTCTGCAGCGTGGGGCCCAGGTTAGTTTAAACTTGCTAGTGAACTTGAAGTCTTTAAACCATGATGTGAGGACGTCAGTAACTCAGCGAGCGGTGAGGGGCTGTTACAGGAGTGGGTGGGGGAGGTTCTGTGGCCTGCAGACGGTCAGACAGATGATCACAATGGTCCCTTCTGCCCGTGCACGCTGAGATCCCAGTGCAGGTTTGCGGCTGGCTCTGCAGAGGATGACTGCAGTGGGCATAGTTCATGCTTTGGTTCAAAACCCTCTTTTCCTGATCGGTCTCCTGCGCTTAGTGGGCTTCATGTCTGTTGAAACTCTTCCGTTTCCCTCCAGCGCTCCCACCTGGACCCTGTCGGCTTCAGTTACCTTCTGCCAGCGAGAGCCAGGCTGTGAGACAGGGCCTGTCCCAGCCGAGCAGGATCGGGCCCCAAGGGGTGGGTGATACGCTCTGATGGGGGTTCTGCCTGTTGAGGCTTTTCTGGGGTTCATTTACACTCGGAGGCCAAGAGGCCTGAGTGACTTTGGGTGCCCAGTTTCTGGGGGTGCCCCTCGCGGCCTGGGTCTCTGGGTTCTTCGCTGGCCCCGTCACCGTGCTGGCTGAGCACTACGGCTGCCCGCAACCGGTGACACTCCCCTGCGGGGTGGAGAAGGGAAGCCCCTTTCCTCGCGGCTCTGGCTGTTTGCGACTCCGCAGCTGTGATGAGTGCAGAGGCTGGTCCCGGCCGGGAGCTGGCAGAGGCTGGTCCCGGCCGGGAGCTGGCAGAGGCTGGTCCCGGCGGGCAAGGGGAGCAGCTACCCACAAGGCTGAAGACCCAAATCAGTGCGTACTCAGCAGTGGTGTTCGTTATCCGCATGGCAGCAATGCCCAGTCCCAGATGAGACCCCGGGCCTGTTGGGCTAGGCACTGGACAGAGTGGGAACAAAGGCAGTCCCTGCCCCAGGGTCAGCCCAGGGCTCGCAAAGTTAGACAAATGGGGGTGGGGGGAGGCAGCCAGACAACAGCCGGGGTGTGACAAAGTGAGGTTTTTCACCTTGTGTTGCATGTAAGTCTTGCTGTACTTTACTAATACTGTGCGTGCCTCAATTTCCCTGTGTGCTGCACCAATGCCTAGGTGGTGGGAATTGGGTGTGTGACTTTTGCCGAGGCCCTTGGGGCAGGTGAGATGGTTCCAGCTGCCTGCATGTAGGCTATGGCCGGTGCCCTTCCTAACCTGAGACCCAGGAGGGGAATGTGACCAGGTCATACTTTGCTCAGGAAGCAGGACGAAGACCGGAGAGAGGCCAGGCAGCTGGGTCCAGGGCAGTCTGCGGTGGGGGACTGGAGAAGAGAGGCCAGGGTGTCTGGCCTGGGATTCTCCAAGATGGACTTGGTTGAAAGTCACTAATTTCTGTGCTAACAAGCTCTGTTCTATGCTGTGTTCCTGTCAACTAATAAACCTTCCATTTTACACTGGCTGAGAGTCCCGTCTGACTGCGGAGTTGGGGGGCAGGACCCTCTGGCTTCCCCAGGACCCTGCCTGGGCGGACTCGCTGTGGGAAGCGCACGGAGGGGCAGAGGAGGCTGAATGCTCCAAGGTCAGACCCAGGAAGGTGGAGCCGGGTGAGCTGTGTGTCCTGCAGACAGGCTGCCCCCAGAGAGGAGACTCCCCCAGAGTCCTGCCTGGCTTCGTGGGGAGCAGTTCCAGAGCATCGCCCGGGGACCCCGTCACAGGGTTCAGAGGGAGTCTTGGCTCCCCACAATGGTGAGGCAGAGGCAGGTCCTCCCCACGGATACGGCCAGGCAGGGGATTCCCCATTCGCACCCTGGCCGGTCCAATAAACAGCACCGGAAGCTGCCTGTTCCTTTCCATGCCCCGGGCTTTGTAGGTGCAAGGAGCCTTTCCCAATCTCCTCACCCCCATGGCAGCGCTGATTGCTGCTGCATTAACACCACAGCAGAACCCGGCTCCTCCATTCACACTGCAGCCAAGCAGGCTCGGGCCAGCCTCTTCCCGGAGGGAGCTGGCCCATCATCCGTACCCCTCGAGGAGAAACCCGGGTATGTCTATGGGCCAACAGGCTGGGGCTCGCAGGGCTCACGCGGCGGTGTTAAAACTGACCGTGGAGATGGCAGGCTGCAGGGCAGGCGCTGAAGCTTGGGGGAGCAGGTGGGCTTCAGAGCCCGAGCTCCAGCCTGAGTCCCACCATCGACAGCTGTTTTTAGCGCTGTCGGCTTGAGCCTGTGCAGTTGGGCTCTGGGTCGCTGCCCTGTGCTGTGTGGACGTAGCTCCAGAGCCCACCAGGACTATTTCCCTGCCTGGCACCTGGGCTTCGGGCTGAGAATGGGGCTGGGCTCCACGGTGGAGAGCATATGCCCCAGGACCCATCCTGCGTGACCCTGGCCGTGCCAGCAATACTTGGAATATGTATTAATAACGTTCAGACAAAGGCTGGTAGCTAGTAAATCTACTGGTCTTTATCCAAACCTCTCCACTGTGTCGCTCTTCCAGATACTGAAATGCACAGTTTCAACCGAACCCTTCTGCCTGCAGGACGCGCATTCCCCTGGGATCTTCTCGAGATGAGGTCTCGGACTCCGTAGGGATGCCATAGCCTGCAGGGTCGGTCACCTGGACTCCATCTCAGTCCTTTTCCAAGGACTTCCGAGCCTCGTCAGCAAACCCCAGCCTGGGGTCCTGGCCCCCAGCAGCATTCCAGCCTTGCGTTCATCACTGCTGGACTCAGCTGCTGGGGAACAGAAATCTGCAGCCTGTATCCAAAGTGGTGCGGGTGTTGGGACCCCGGCCTCAGAGCAGACACAGCTCGTGGTCCTGCTTGGATCAGCCGCTAAGTCTGAAAGTCCCCTATTTCCTCCATGACTCCCTGGGCCCTGTGTGCAACATACGCTTTGTGATGCATCGTCCTTCTTTGCGAGATGCATTTGTTCACAGGGACGTGTGTGCCCAGCGCGTCGCCCAGACAAGGATGGGAACGGGCAGGTTCCACTCTAATATCTGCTGTGTCCCGTGTCCCAGGCAGCTGGGGCGGGGAGCGGAGGGCGATGCCCTGCTGGTTGTTAATACGGGTGTATGCGGTGGGGCTACAGTGATCACACGGGTAGCAGTGATGTTGGAGGAGCCCTCAGTGGGTCCAGTCTGGCTTTGGCCCCCGTGTCCTGCATCCAGCCCAAAGACAGAAGGAGACAGTCTCTGCTCTGAAGAGCTTATGATCTAAGGCCCTGATCCTACAACCGCCAGATTGCCTAGCCAATGCTCTGCTGCCTGAATTTAGGACTAGCCGGGATCAACAGATCATCCAGTCTGACCTCCTGCCTAGCTTCACCGGCTCACCCAGCCCTGAGCCCTACTGCTCAGCTCCCAGCCGCACAGCACATGCCCCAGGGGGTGACCCAAAGAGCCGGGGGAGGGCGGATGAGGGCAGCAGCTGCAGGATGTGCAGCTACAGCCTCGCTTGGTGCAAGTCGACCGGTTCCAGCTGTCACGGAGTGTGGGGGAGTCCAGGCCCTGCACCCCTCTTCCTGGGATTCACTGAGACTCTCAGCCAGCCAGTAAAACAGAAGGTTTATTGGACAACAGGAACACAGTCCAAAACAGAGCTTGTGGGTACACCCAGGACCCCTCAGTGAAGTCCTTCTGGGGGAGCAGGGAGCTTAGACCCCAGCCCTGGGGTTCCCTGTGTTCCTCCACCCAGCCCCAAACTGAAAACTAAACCCACCCAGCCGGTTTCCTGCTGCAGCCTCCGTCCACATTCCTGGGCAGAGGTGTTACCTCCCCCTCCCCCTCCTGGCTCAGGTGACAGGCTCTCAGGTCTCCCGTCCCCAGGGCACATTCCCAGGTCAACACTCCCCCCTCCCTGCTGCTTCACATCGTCACACCAGCCATTCCCCCTTTTTAAGCAACAATGGTCTCCGTGATCCTAGGGGCGCGGCGCGGGCCCTGTCTTGTGGGCAGAGATGGTGCATCTCCGGTTGCTTTGTACACGGAGGTGGGGAGGCCTTTTACCCGAAGCACTTTGCAAGCCGAGTGGTGCCCTGCTGGAAAGCAGCCAGCTCTGGGGTGGAGCGCACCAGTGACTACTGAGTGGCACACGCGGGGCGGTGTAAATCCATGCTCAGGCCAGCCCCTGCCTGCAGGAGGAGTGTGGGGGCAGTGCCTGGGTATGGGGGTCTCCCTCCCCTGGTCACAGTGCAGCGGGTTTGACCCGGCTGAGGCAGGGGGAGGGCAGGGTCACTAGCCTGGTCCCAGAGCCCGACGCGGCTGGGTCTGACTGCTCAGCGACCCCCTCCCTGGCCCGCCCCTTCCTGCCGGAGGAGCCGCTGGGAGCAGCAGAGACAAATCTCGGCCCTGCCGGGCAGCGGGAGCCGGAGGGCAGGGCCCAGGCCCGAGGCCAGGGCAATGGCCGCAGGTGGCTCTGCTCAGGTAGCGCTGGCCCCGGGCAGCCCCAGCCCACGTGTCCGGGGGGGAGGGACACAGTGACCCCGATCCCTGCCCCCAGCCCACGTGTCCGGGGGGGAGGGACACAGTGACCCCGATCCCTGCCCCAAATGCAGGAAGCACTTCATCAGCCAGGCCATTCTGAAGGTGCACGGCAGGACGCACGGCAGAGCTTGGCTGTTCCCGTGCACTGAGTGTGAAAAACGTTTCACCAGGAAAGACATCCTCAAACTGCACCAGAGGGCGCACAGTGGGGAGCGGCCTTTCCAACGTGCGGGGCGTGGGAAGAGCTTCGCCCAGAAGGCCACGCTCAACACGCACCAGAAACGCCACGTTCACAAGGGGCTCTTTGCATGTGCTGAGTGCAAGGAGAGATTTGCCTCCAACAGGGAACTCGAGATGCACCAGAGGATCCGCACCAGGGAGCGTTCATACATACGCAGCCAGTGTGGGAAATGCTTCACACAGCCGGGCAACCTCCTGACACACCAGCGAGTGCACACGGGGAACGGCCGCTCACCTGCACCCAGTGTCAGAAAAGCTTCTCCACCAAGGGCAACCTCAAAGGGCACCAGCGGATCCATACGGGGGAGCGGCCCTTCATGTGCACTGAGTGTGGGAAGAGCTTCGCTGTCAAGGGGACGCTGCAAAAACACCAGAGAGTCCACACAAGGTGGAAGCAGCTCGTGTGTGCCAGCCCGAATCTGGGAGGGCTTTCCCAACCTGTACTCCAGCAAAACTCCCATGGAGGCAGGAATGACCACGCTCAATCAGACCCAAGGTCCCGCCAGCCCAGGGTCCTGGCTCTGACAGTGAGCGGCACCAGATGCATCAGAGGAAGGAGTAAGAATTGCAAACTAGGCAAATGTAGGATAATCTGCCCCCTGCCAATATTAGGTCTCATCCTAATCCCTTATCATTAGAAAGTTGCTTAAACCCTGAAGTACAAGGTTTAATATCCCTTCAAAATATCTGTTAGCATTAATTATAACTCTGGATATTTTTATTCAATAAATGTTTTTAACCTTTTCTAAATTCTTGCCCTTAACATCCTGTAGTGATGAGTTCCACAGTTTAATTGCCCACTGTATGAAAGTCTTTCCTTTTTATCAGTTTTCAGTTTGCCACTTTTTAATTTCTTTGACTGTCCCTTGTTATGTTATGACAAGAGGGAGAACAAGTTCCCCGTTGTTAGTTGTTGGCTGTGTGTGTGTATTGTGACACAATTCCTGCTCTACCTTGATGGGTCTTGCGCTTACTGGCGGATTTGCTCGCCTTGGAGCTTCACGGCAGACCTCAGCTTGGCCGTTTTTCTGAACCCACAGTCCAGGTCGACTCCTCCTGTGTCTGACCAGGAGTTGGGAGGATTTGGGGGGAACCCGGGCCCGCCCTCTACTCCGGGTTCCAGCCCAGGGCCCTGTGGAATGCAGCTGTCTAGAGTGTCTCCTGGAACAGCTGTGCGACAGCTACAACTCCCTGGGCTACTTCCCCATGGCCTCCTCCCAGCCCCTTCTTTATCCTCACCACAGGACCTTCCTCCTGGTGTCTGATGACGCTTGTACTCCTCAGTCCTCCAACAGTCCGCGTTCTCACTCTCAGCTCCTAGCGCCTCTTGCTCCCAGCTCCTCACATGCACCCCACAAACTGAAGTGAGCTCCTTTTTAAAACCCAGGTGCCCCGATTAGCCTGCCTTAATTGATTCTAGCAGCTTCTTGATTGGCTGCAGGTGTTCTAATCAGCCTGTCTTAATTGTCTCCAGAAGGTTCCTGATTGTTTGGGAACTTTCCCTGTTGCCTTACCCAGGGAAAAAGGACCTACTTAGCCTGCTCTCCTGCTGCTGCCCTCTGGCCTGGGCTTTCCTTGCTTTTTGCCCCTGCTTTCGGCTTTCCCGCCCCCCCAACCGGGCCAGACGCTCTCCCCCCTTTCTTTTCTTTTGGTTTTTTGTTTTCTTTCTCTACTGTTGCTAGAGTGCTGGCCGGCTGTTAGCCCCCCCCCCCCCCCCCGCCCGCCCTCAGACACCGCTGCCGCTCCAGCTGAACCCCCCCCTGAAAGAGGGGGGGCCTGCCAGCCCGCTTCCCAGAGGGGGAGGACCCAGCCCCCAGACCCAGCCGCTTGCTGTTTGTCTGCAGACCCGTCTCCGGCGGAGAGAATTTCTTATCACCTGCTCCGGCATCCCTGGAATGGTGCAGCTGCGACCCGGAACAGAGAGAGAAACAGCCGTCCACCGGAGGAGCATCGCCCAGGAAATCTACAAATCACCGTGGAGGGGGCCCAAGACTGAGTAAACTGTGCTCTCGTGTGGGGGGAGGCCTTGACTGTGTCGTGACTGTGTTTGTAGGGACACAGGGGGTGTGGCACGGAGCCGCCCCCCGGATCCATCTGTGTCCTCCCAACCTCCACATGACTATCCTCATCACTGCCCCCTCCATCGTCATTGCTGGCTGTTTAACATCTGCCTCTGGACTTAGCTGCTCGCCCTGATTCCACCGTGTGGGCCAGAAGCACCAGCCAACCAAACAGGACTCTCTGGACAAGTGTAGGGTGGTTCATGTGCCCCCCGCCCTGAACTGCCCATCCCACAGCCTGTCCCTTTTTACCTGACCCCAACTCCTGTTAACCACCTGCCACCGCCCCCACTGGGGCATCGACAATGGAGGGCACCGGGGTGACCTCCGGCACTGCTATGCCCACTGCCTCCCCAGACTCTAGGGGACCCCCCAGCCGGCGGGAAAGGCCGGGGCAAGAAGAAGGGGAAGGGCCCCGCTAAAACCACCAGGCCCTCCATGGCAGGGGCCACCCCCACTGCTGCAGCCCCGCCACCGACCACGGCGTCCCTCCCCGCTGCCCCCTCCACCAGCTCTGTGGGTGTCCCTCCCTCACCTCCCAGGACATATGCCCAGGCGGCGGCAGCCCCCCCGCCTGCCGCCTCGTCATCTCTCCCGCCCACTGCCTCTGCCACCATCAACAGCGGCCGGGGCCCCTTCCCCACCATGACAAGGAAGCACGGTGTCCGATGCCTCCTGGTGCCCGCCTCGCCCCACGTGGAGACCTACGTGCAGGCGTTGGCAAGGGTGGTGGGGCCCTCGGCCATTGTGGCCGCCTCCAAAATGTATGGGAAGATCGTCTTCTTCTTGGCATCGGAGGCTGCCGCCCAGGAGGCGGTGGAGAGGGGCCTGTCAGTGGGGGGGGGGGTGTTTGTCCCCCTACAGCCGCTAGAGGACCTGGGCATCCGCCTGGTCCTGACCTCTGTCCCTCCTTTTCTCCCCAATGCTGCCCTGTTACCTGCCCTTTCCACCCTGGGGAAACCCGTCTCTGTCATCAGCCCTTTCCCGTTGGGCTGCAAGGACCCCGCCCTCCGTCACATCTTTTCCTTCTGCCGGCAAGTGCAGCTTCTCCTGCTGTAAGCAGCGCGTGACGCTCGAGGGGCCCTTCCTAGTCCCCCACCAGGGTCCCGTTACCAGGTGTATTTCTCCACGGGGGAAGCCTGGTGCTACCTCTGCTGGGCGTCGGGACATGTCCGGAGGGACTGCCCCTTAGCCCGGCAAGGAGGGGCACCTGGGATCCCCGAGACCCGGCAGGACATCGGCCCCGTCATTGCCGACGCCCCCCCCTCCTCTTCGGACCACCACTACTCCCGCTCAGGCCCAAGGGGCACCTCCCCTACAACGCCCAGACGAGCGGGAGAGCCCCGCCCTCGCTGCTGACAATCTGGCAGAGCCTATGGAGGAAGGTGTGGCAGAGATACCACCAGGCATGGGAGAGAGCCCGCCCCAGGGAGAATCCTCCCTCCCTTATGCCGCTCCTCTGTTCCCCCCCCAGCCCCTGAGCCATCGCCTTTACCCCCTGACACGACCCCTGCTAACCAGCCCCCAGATGATGCCATGGAGGGCTGGGCCCTAGTCCAGGGGAAGCGAGGCAAGCGGAAGGCTTGAGCTCTGCCTCATCTACCCAAGGCAGAGGCCCCCCAGAAGACCAGGAAGGGGGGCACTGATGCCGAACCTTTCGCTTTGCCCATGAGTGTGTCCAATCCACCGGTGTCAGCCGGGAAAGACGTGGTAGCACCGGAAGGTAGTGTCTCCCCTCCACGGGAGACCCTCCCCTCCGAGACCCTCGAGGAAGCCCCTTCTGTCCTGACACTACCCGAAGCCCCCGTGAACCCCGAGGCAACTGTCGTGGCGGGTGCCAGTGGGGAGAACGCCAGGGCAGCGGAAAGTGTCCTCTCCTCCATGTTCGAGGAGATCGAGGCCCTAGATCTGACCCCGGTCACCCAGGAGGACGACGACCTTTTGCCAGCAAACCTCGATTTGGGCGACCTCACTCCACCCCTCTTTTCCCCATGCTCCCTCCCCCTAACTGCTGCTTCTGCTCCCACCTCCGAGGAGCCCCTGGACTCCTCCATCAACCTGGCCACTGATAGCACCCCGCTGATGACCACCGAGCCTGCTCAGGTGACAGCCGGTGCCACGTGGCTGGGACACAAGCTGCCAAGGGCACCCCCCGTTGGTGTGGAGCAATCGTTTTCCTTCCTGGGCGGGGGCCCAACAAAAGATAATCCACCTCCTGATGCTGTGGCCACTAAATCCACCATAGAGCCCGCGCCCGGTATCACTGAGAGCTCCCTCCCCACCCCCTTAACCCTCGAGCCTGAATGGGAGGCGCCACCATCCAGCTGCTTGCCTCCTGAAACCCAGAACCTCGCCTCTGCCCCTGCCCCTGCCCCTGCCCCTACCCCTACCCCTATCCAGTCTATCTCCTGCGATGTTATCGCCGGCCCCGGGGCTGTCTCCTTCCCTTTTCCAACTGATGACCCCCAGGGAGCGGCCTTTGCGTTCTCCTGCTCCAACCCATTAGGGGCTGCTATTTTCCCTCCACCGCCCCCTATTGCCCTAGGGCTTGAGGCAGGCCTAGAAGCTCCAGCCCATTAGGCACCCCATCGGGGGTCCGCACCCTGCTTGTCCGTTTTAGTGGACCACGGGGCTGCAGCAAGGGCCCCGCCAGGGAACAACCAGGAAACTGTAACCCCCACACCCCCATGAGCTGCGAGGAGAGCTGCGGAATTTTTTAGAGGATGTCCGTGGATCCCGCAGCAAGGTACTGCTTGCTCTCCAGCGATGGGGGGATTTTTTTCAACTCTCCGGGCCACAAGGGCCCTCATGGGGGAAGGTAAAGGGATGGGGAAGCAGGATGCCGCGGCCTACTGGTGGGTCCGTGTCTTCCGTGACCAATTACTCATCTACAGGATGGGTCAAGGACTGTTGCACGGCCCACTGGGGCATGTGAGCATCCCTGCCAGTGAGGATCCCCCCGGCCCTCCCCATGACACCTCTCACCATCGCAATGTTGAACACCCGGGGTTGTAGGATGGCTCTCCGCAGGTCCCAGGTGCTCCCCTTCCTTCGGGAGGGAGGGTACTCTGTGATTTTCCTGCAGGAGACCCATACAAATCCGACCGCCAAAGATAATTGGTGGCTGGAGTGGGGGGACAGGTGTCACGGAGTGTGGGGGAGTTCAGGCCCTGCACCCCTCTTCCTGGGATTCACTGAGACTCTCAGCCAGCCAGTAAAACAGAAGGTTTATTGGACAACAGGAACACAGTCCAAAATAGAGCTTGTGGGTACACCCAGGACCCCTCAGTGAAGTCCTTCTGGGGGAGCAGGGAGCTTAGACCCCAGCCCTGGGGTTCCCTGTGTTCCTCCACCCAGCCCCAAACTGAAACTAAACCCACCCAGCAGGTTCCCTGCTGCAGCCTCCGTCCACATTCCTGGGAAGAGGTGTTACCTCCCCCTCCCCCTCCTGGCTCAGGTAACAGGCTCTCAGGTCTCCCGACCCCAGGGCACATTCCCAGGTCAACACTCCCCCCTCCCTGCTGCTTCACATCGTCACATCTCTCCCCCCTTCAAGACTGAACTGAGCGGGGTCACTGTGACCAGTGACCTGGGGAAGTTCGGGGCCCCCTCTCCGGGACAGCGCATCCGCTATCAGGTTGGCACTTCCCTTCACGTGGACCACGTCCATGTCGTAATCCTGCAGGAGCAGGCTCCATCTCAGGAGTTTGGCGTTGGCTCCTTTCATCTGGTGCAGCCAGGTCAGGGGAGAGTGGTCGGTGTACACGGTGAAGTGTCGCCCGAAGAGATAGGGCTCTAGTTTCTTGAGGGCCCACACCATGGCCAGGCACTCCTTCTCGATGGCCGCATAGTGTTGCTCCCGGGGTAGCAACTTCTTGCTCAGATACACGATGGGGTGTCTCTCCCCCTTTTCATCCTTCTGCATTAACACCGCCCCCAGTCCCGTGTCGGAGGCGTCGGTGAACACCACAAAGGGCTTGTCAAAGTCTGGGATTGCCAGAACTGGGCCACTGACCAGAGCCTCCTTCAGCGCGCGGAAAGCCTCCTGGCACTGCTCAGTCCAGACCACCTTGTCTGGCTTCCCCTTCTTGCATAGCTCAGTGATGGGGGTGGCTATGGCGCTAAAGTGGGGCACAAATCTTCAGTAGTATCCTGCCATCCCAATAAAGGCTTGGACCTGCTTTTTGGTTTGGGGAGCGGGCCAGTCTCTGATCACCTCCACCTTGGCCGGTTCTGGCTTTAGGCGGCCGCTCCCCACCCGATGGCCCAGGTAAGATACTTCAGCCATCCCCACCTTGCACTTCTCCGCTTTGACAGTCAGCCCAGCCCCCTGGAGTCGGTCCAGCACTTGTCTAACCTGGGACACGTGGTCCTCCCAGGTCTGGCTAAAGACACAGATGTCGTCAATATACGCCACGGCAAAACTCTCCATCCCCCTCAGGAGCTGGTCCACCAGGCGCTGGAAGGTGGCCGGCGCTCCCTTGAGGCCGAAAGGCAGGGTCAGGAACTCATAGAGCCCCAGAGGGGTGATAAAGGCCGATTTCAGCCGGGCATCTGCATCCAGCGGCACTTGCCAGTAGCCCTTTGTAAGGTCCATGGTGGTAAGGTACCGAGCTCCTCCCAGCTTGTCTAGGAGCTCGTCCGGCCTGGGCATGGGGTAGGCATCAGATACAGTGATGGCATTGAGCTTCCGATAGTCCACACAGAACCGGACTGACCCATCCTTTTTGGGGACCAGCACCACCGGCGAGGCCCAAGGGCTGGCCGATGGCTGGATCACCCCCAAAGCCAGCATGTCCCGGACCTCTCTTTCCAGGTCCTGAGCAGTTTTCCCTGTGACTCGGAAGGGGGAGCATCTTATCGGTGGGTGCGACCCTGTCTGCACCCAGTGGACAGTCAGATTAGTGCGTCCAGGCTGGTTGGAAAACAGCTGTCGGTACGGATGCAGCACCCCCCTGACCTCAGCTTGCTGGGCAGGGGTGAGCTGATCCGAGAGGGGAATTGTTTCCAGGGGGGAACCAGCTCTGGTCCCAGGGAATAGATCTACTAAAGGGTCATCTCCCTGCTCCTCCCACTGTCCACACACAGCTAACACCACATTCCCCCTAGCATAATATGGCTTCATCATATTCACATGGTACACCCGGCGGTGGTGCGCCCGGTTCGACAGCTCCACCACATAGTTTACCTCATTGAGCTGCTTGACGACCTTGAAAGGGCCCTCCCAGGCGGCCTGTAGTTTGTTCTTTCTCACGGGGATGAGAACCATCACCTGATCCCCGGTGGCGTAGGCCCGGGCCTGCGCCGTGCGGTCGTACCAGACCTTCTGCTTCCTCTGGGCTCTGGCCAGATTCTCCCTGGCCAGGCCCATGAGTTCAGCCAGTCTCTCTCGGAAGGTCAGGACATACTCCACCACTGACTCTCCATCGGGAGTGGCCTTCCCCTCCCACTCGTCTCTCATCAGGTCCAGGGGGCCCCTCACCCTCCTTCCATATAACAATTCGAAAGGCGAAAATCCGGTAGACTCCTGGGGCACCTCCCTGTACGCGAACAGCAGGTGAGGTAAGTACTTGTCCCAATCCTGCGGGTGCTGGTTCATAAAGGTTTTCAGCATCACCTTTAGCGTCCCGTTAAACCTCTCCACCAGCCCATTGGACTGGGGGTGATACGCTGAGGCCCAGTCGTGCCGGACCCCACATTTCTCCCACAAGCACCGGAGCAGGGCCGACATGAAGTTGGAGCCTTGGTCTGTCAAGACTTCCCTGGGGAACCCCACTCGGCTGAAAATGGTCAGGAGCGCATCTGCCACGGTGTCTGCTTCAATGGAAGCTAAGGGCACTGCCTCGGGGTAGCAGGTGGCGAAATCTACCACCACCAGAATGTATTTCTTCCCCGACCGGGTCGTCTTGCTGAGAGGCCCCACGATGTCCATGGCCACCTTCTGGAAAGGCTCCTCTATGATGGGCAAAGGTCTCAAAGGCGCTTTCCCTTTGTCTCGGGCCTTCCCCACCCTCTGACAGGGGTCACAGGATCGGCAATACTGCCGGACCGTGGTAAAGACCCCGGGCCAGTAAAAGTTCTGTAGCAACCTCTGCCGGGTGCGCCGGATTCCCTGGTGCCCTGCGAGGGGGATGTCATGGGCCAGGGACAGGAGCTTGCGGCGATACTTCTGGGGGACCACCAGCTGCCTCCTGATCCCACAGGACTCCCCTTCCCCTGGGGGAGCCCATTCTCGGTACAGGAACCCCTTCTCCCACAGGAACCTCTCCTGGCAGCCTCTCCTCATGGTCCGTCCCACACTGAGGTCGGCCAGGTCCCTGAGCTTCCGCAAGGAGGGATCTTTCTGAAACTCGGCCTGGAACTCAGCGGCTGGGGAAGGGATGGGGCCCGGTTCCCCCTCCGTGGCCAGGTCTGAGGCCTCCGCCTCTCTGAGCCGTGCCCCTCGGCGCTCCCTCCCCACCAGGGTAGGGTCCTGTGCCTCCGGTGTGGTACCCTCCCCAGGGTCAGGTCGCAGTGCCCCTCGCCGGCTCTGGCTACGGGTCACAACCAGAGCGGTCTGGGGGTCGCTTGGCCAGTCCTCTAGGTCTCCCCCCATCAAAACTTCAGTGGGCAAATGGTGGTGTACCCCCACATCCTTGGGGCCCTCCTTGGCCCCCCATTTCAGGTGTACCCTTGCCACGGGCACCTTAAATGGGGTCCCACCCACCCCCGTCAGGGTCAGGTAGGTGTTGGGCACCACCCGATCTGGGGCCACCACCTCGGGCCGGGCCAGCGTCACCTCCGCCCCCGTATCCCAGTATCCATTGACCTTCCTCCCATCCACTTCCAGGGGAACAAGGCACTCTCTCCGGAGGGACAGCCCCGCACCCACCCTGTAAACCGAGCACCCTGAGTCCAGAGCCTCCAGCCCTCTGGCGGGGCTGGCCGGGGGTACTCTTCCCTCCTGAGCAGATGGTAAACTGGTAGCCCCCCTTTCCTGGGTCGTCTGCCCCTCGTCCAGCTGAGTCCCTACCCAGTTAACCCTGGGTAGGTTGGGTCTGCTCAGTTTGTCCCTGAGCCTGGGGCACTGGGCCCGTACGTGGCCTCTCTGGCCACAGTGATAGCAGCTCAGGTCACGTTGGTCCCCTCGAGCGGGTCGGAGGGGCCCGACGCCAGGCGTTCCCCTTGGGAGGGGGTTCTCCCTATTTCCCCGCTGGGAGGCCCCATGGTGACTCTCTCTCTGCATCGGGGGGGGCCTGTTCTTTTGGGACTCCTCCCGGCTACCCCCTGACCGACTGTTCACAAACTCGTCGGCCAGCTGCCCTGCGTGCTGGGGGTTCGCGAGCTTTTTGTCCACCAGCCACAGCCTCAGGTCGGAAGGGCACTGTTCATACAGTTGCTCCAGTACGAACAGGTCAAGCAGGTCCTCTTTAGTTTGGGCCCCCGCTGTCCACTTGCGGGCATATCCCTGCATCCTGTTGACCAGTTGTAGGTAGGTGACCTCAGGCGTTCTACGCTGACCCCGGAACCTTCTCCGGTACATCTCGGGGGTCAGCCCAAACTCACGGAGCAGGGCCTGTTTGAACAGTTCATAGTCCCCTGCCTCCGCCCCTGTCATTCGGCTGTACACCTCCACGGCTTTGGGGTCCAGTAAGGGGGTGAGGAACTGGAGCCTGTCTGCAGGGTCAACCCTGTGCATCCCGCAGGCATTCTCAAAGGCCGTCAGGAAGCTATCTATGTCCTCCCCCTCCTTCCGCTGGGCCAGGAAGCACTTATCAAAGCTCCTTGCAGTCTTGGGTCCCCCCTCACTCACCGCAGCCGGGGCCCCACTGCTCCTCAGCCTGGCCAGCTCCAGTTCATGCTGTCTTTGTTTCTCCTTCTCCTGACGCTCCCTCTCCTTCTCCTCCTGCTCATGTTGACGTTGTTTCTCCTTCTCCTGACGCTCCCTCTCCTTCTCCTGACGCTCCCTCTCCTTCTCCTCCTGCTCATGTTGACGTTGTTTCTCCTCATGTTGACGTTGTTTTTCATGATCCTCTAGCTCCCTCATTTTCCTCTCCCTCTCCCATTCCAGCCGCATCCGCTCCAGGGATGGGGAGCTCCGCCGGGAGGATCCCCTGCTGGCTGCTGGGGTCAGGGTGCCCTCGGTATTCGCTGGGCTTCCCACAACCCCTCCCCCAGGCATAGGTAGGAAGGGTCTCGGGGTGTCCTGGGCAGCAGTCTGACCCCTCCCAGCCTGGTCAGGCCCCAGGGCCCACGCTGCGTCCCCTGGGCGGCTTCCCTCCGGGACAGGGATCGGGTCATCCAAGCGATCCCTCTCCTCCAACTGGGCAATCAGCTGTTCCTTGGTGGACCTCCCAATGCGCAGCCCCCTCTGCCTGCACAGCTCCACCAGGTCGCTCTTAAGGCGTTTAGCGTACATCTCCCTGCTGGCCACTCGCAGGCTGGGCAGCTTCCCACGGTTTCCAGGAAAAACCCCTCGTGTGCCAGTCCTTCTTGAGGTCACCACCTCTTTGCCAGGGTCGAGCTGCAGACTCCTCCGCCCCTGGGACCGCTCGCTGCAATCCCCCGGGGGACCCTGTTACTGCAAAAGTCCTTCTCTCTGGTCACACACTCCCAGGGGTTAACCACCCCCGGAAACCATCTCTCTCTGAATCTTCAGCACACCTGGTCCCCGTCAATCCCCCTTCGTTTTACTGTTCCCCAGTCACTTACTGCAGGAAGCGCCGTTCACAGGGTGCAGTAGATCCCACCGCTGCCACCAGTTGCCACGGAGTGTGGGGGAGTTCAGGCCCTGCACCTTCACTGAGACTCTCAGCCAGCCAGTAAAACAGAAGGTTTATTGGGCAACAGGAACACAGTCCAAAATAGAGCTTGTGGGTACACCCAGGACCCCTCAGTGAAGTCCTTCTGGGGGAGCAGGGAGCTTAGACCCCAGCCCTGGGGTTCCCTGTGTTCCTCCACCCAGCCCCAAACTGAAACTAAACCCACCCAGCAGGTTCCCTGCTGCAGCCTCCGTCCACATTCCTGGGCAGAGGTGTTACCTCCCCCTCCCCCTCCTGGCTCAGGTGACAGGCTCTCAGGTCTCCCGACCCTAGGGCACATTCCCAGGTCAACACTCCCCCCTCCCTGCTGCTTCACATCGTCACAACAGGGTCTACTTTAGTCATTCCATAATTCAGCAGGCTGGAGTGGCGACCCTGTTCTCCCCCGACCTACGGCCCGAGGTGCTGGGGTCGCCGAGGCCATGCAGGGTCACCTGCTGCATCTCCGGGTCCGTATAGAGGGGCTCGTGGTTAACCTCGTTAACGTCTATGCCCCGACATCGGGCCCGGAGCGGCTGCAATTCTATCAGCAGGCGTCCGCCTTCCTCGACACCTTAGATTCTCACGAGTGCCTGGTCCTGGGAGGGGATTTTAATACCACCCTCGAGAAGCGAGACCGCTTGGGGACCGAGCAGAGCCCGGCCACCGTGGACACCCTCCGGGAGATAGCTGAACATCACTCCCTAGTGGACATCTGGCGTGACCACCACCCAGATGACACTTCCACGTTCACCTTTGTCCGGGTGGAAGCCCATCGGTCGAGCCACTCCCAGTTGGACCGCATTTATTTATCATGCTTCCATCTCTCATGAGCCCACTCCTCCAGCATTCAGCTGGCCCCATTTTCTGACCATCATCTAGCCACCGTGACAGTCTCCCTCTGTGTGGAGAGGCTGGGGCCAGCCTATTGGCATTTTAACAACAGCCTGTTGGAGGATGAGGGCTTCGTGATGTCCTTCCGGGAATTCTGGCTGGCCTGGCGAGGGCAGCAGCGTGCCTTTCCCTCGGCGCGGCGATGGTGGGACCTGGGAAAGGTGCACGCCCGGCCTTTCTGCCACGACTACACCCGGGGCACCAGCCGACGGAGAAATGCGACGATAAAGCAGTTGGAACAGGAGGTCTTAGAGCTGGAGAGGCGTCTGGCCGCCAGCCCCAAAGACCTGCTCCTCTGAGGAGCGTGCCGGGAGAAGTGGGAGGAGCTCCGGGCCCTCGAGGACCAGCGGGCCCGGGGCACCTTTGTTCGATCCCGCATCCGCTTCCTTCGGGAGATGGATCGCGGCTCCCGCTTCTTCTATGCCCTGGAGAAAACGAGGGGGGCCAAGAAACACATCACCTGCCTCCTGGCAGAAGATGGCACCCCCCTCACGGATCCGGTGGAGATGTGCGGGAGGGCCCGAGCCTTCTACGCAAGTCTTTTCTCCCCAGATCCGACCAACCCTAGCGCTTGCAGAGTGTTTTGGGAGGAACTCCCTACAGTCAGCGCGAGCGACCAGGACCGGCTAGAGTTGCCTCTCACTCTGGCCGAGTTCTCAGAAGCCCTCCGTCGTATGCCCACTAATAAGTCTCCGGGCATGGACGGGCTGACCGTGGAGTTCTACCGCGTGTTTTGGGACGTCCTTGGCCCAGACCTAGTCACTGTCTGGGCCGAGTCTCTGCAGAGCAGGGTCCTCCCTCTTTCGTGCAGGCGAGCCGTGCTCGCCTTATTGCCAAAGAAGGGGGACCTCCGCGATTTACGAAATTGGCGTCCCGTCTTGCTCCTCAGCACGGACTACAAAATCGTAGCGAAAGCCATCTCTCTGCGGCTAGGGTCCGTGCTGGCGGACGTGATCCACCCAGACCAGACCTACACCATCCCGGGCCGCAGTATCTTTGACAACCTATTTCTGGTTCGGGACCTTTTGGAACTCAGGCATAGAGACGGTCTGTTGTTCACCCTCCTGTCCCTAGATCAGGAGAAGGCGTTCGATAGGGTGGACCACGGGTACCTCCTGAGCACTCTGCAGGCGTTTGGCTTCGGACCCCAGTTTGTGGGTTTTCTCCGGGTGCTGTACGCTTCCGCAGAGTGTCTGGTTAAGCTCAACTGGACCCTGACCGAACCGGTCAGCTTCGGGCGAGGAGTACAGCAGGGGTGCCCCCTCTCGGGCCAGCTGTACACTCTGGCAATCGAGCCCTTCCTCTGTCTCCTCCGCAGGAGGTTGACAGGGTTGGTGCTGCGGGAGCCGGAGCTGCGGCTGGTCCTGTCGGCGTATGCTGATGATGTGCTCCTCGTGATCCAGGACCCCAGCGACTTGGCGCAGGTGGAGGCTTGCCAGGCCATCTATTTGGCAGCCTCCTTCGCCCGAGTCAACTGGGTCAAGAGCTCTGGCTTGGCAGTAGGAGACTGGCGGCAGGCGAGCTCCTACCCGCACTTCAGACCATCCAGTGGAGCGCGGGTCCGCTGCTCTACTTTGGCGTTTACCTTTCTGCCACGCATCCCTCTCCGCCGGAGAACTGGGAAAATTTAGAGGGCGGGGTGATAGAGCGGCTCCGGAAATGGACAGGACTACTCAGATGTCTCTCTGTCTGAGGGAGAGCGCTGGTACTTAATCAACTAGTCCTGTCCATGCTCTGGTACCGGCTCAACACCCTGGTCCCAGCCCTGGGTTTCCTGACCAACCTCCAGACATCAATTCTGGGGTTCTTTTGGTCAGGAACGCACTGGGCCCCTGTAGGGGTTCTTCATCTACCCCTGAAGGAAGGAGGACAGGGCCTGAAGTGTCTACACACTCAGGTCCATGTCTTCCGCCTCCAGGCCCTACAGAGGCTCCTCTATGGTGCAGGCAGTTTGGCGTGGAGCACACTGGCGCACGCCATCCTGCGCCACATCCAAGGGCTCCGATATGACCAGCAGCTCTTTTATCTCCATCCGGGAGGTGTTCCGCGAGACCTCTCTGGGCTGCCAGTCTTCTACCAGGACCTCCTCCGGACTTGGAAACTGTTTTCAACGACCAGGTCCGTAGCGGCCACCGAGGGGGTAGATCTCCTCGAGGACCCCCTGCTACACAACCCCCAGCTCCGTGTGCAGGTGGCGGAGTCCCGCTTGGTGCGCCAGAGCTTGATCCTGGCAGAAGTCATGAGAGTCGGAGACCTCCTGGACTACAACCGGGGAGACTGGCTGGATCCCCTGATGCTCGCCCAGCACATGGGGCTCTCCAGACCTCGTACCCCCCGGCGCGTACTTCAGGAGGTGAAGGCCGCTTTGCCGCCTGCTGCTCGAGCTTACCTCGACCGGGTCCTGCTCGAGGACACACCCCGTCCACCCTCTACCCCAGGCCCACCGGATTTTTTAATTGGACTCCTGCCCTGCAGATCCAATCGACCCCCTCACCCCTTCACTGTGAGCCGGCTGCATGAACTGCAGCTGGTACGCTTCCAAACTGCGCCAAGGAAACATCTATACATGCTCGCGTTCCACACCCTTCACGCCCTCACCCTAGTGTCCCACCCCGACACAAAGTGGCGAGACCTTCTGCCACCTTTGGAGGGTGAGCAGCCCCGGCGGGCCAGCCTATATTCCACCTTGGTTCCGAGGCCCGTCGGAGACTTCAGTTGGCGGATCCTTCATGGAGCTGTGAGCATGGGCACGTACCTGGCGCGGTTCACCCCCATCCCAGATACTTGTCCGTTTTGTGGTATGAGGGAAACCCTGGCGCACGTATATTTGGAGTGCGCAAGGCTGCAGCCCCTGTTCCAGCTCCTCACAAATCTCCTATTACGTTTTTCATTGCATTTTTCCCCTCACCTTTTTATTTATGCACTCCCCATCCGTGGCCTCACAAAGTCGCAGGATCTCCTAGTTAACCTCCTCCTGGCCCTGGCTAAAATGGCCATCTATAAAACCAGAGAGAGGAGGTTGGCCGATGGAGTTTCCTGTGACTGTGGGGCCATTTTCCAATCCTCGGTCCATTCACGTATCCGGGCAGAGTTCCTCTGGGCGGCGTCCACCGACTCCCTTGATGCTTTTGAGGAGCGGTGGCCGCTGTCCGAGGTTCTCTGCTCGGTATCCCCGTCCGGTTCCCTTTGTTTGACCCTTTGATTGGGGGAGAGAGGAAGGGACACTAGCCCCAGCCTTTGCTGCTACGGACACCACCATCTTAGAGGGGTCCTTTCACATGTGAGTGCATGTGCCCCCCCACTCCCCCCCCGGGTTGTCCACCCCACAGCCTGCCCCTCTTGTTGGGTGCTTTCAGAGGAGGGAATTGTTGGTGACACTGGGCATGGCGCCAGGTAACTCGAGGGGGTGGCAGACCTTCAGAGTCGATGAAGCCCCCTCGCTCTGGGCCACCAGGTAACTCGGAAGGGTGGAGGACCATGAGAGTCGAGGAAGCCCCCCACTCTGGGCCCAGGCAAGCTTGAACACTTCCCTCCCCGAAGCTAATGAGAAAACAATTGTGATTGGCTGCTGTGTTACACATTGCGTATGCTGCTGTTTTTTTTGTCTTGTAAGTGTGTTATGCAAATAAAAAAATTACCTTTTTGCTTAAAAAAAAAAAAATTACTCTCCTGTAGCCACCTGGCCCGACCCTGTCACAGTATTCTTTCTGTGTGCTGTCCCAGCTCTGTGCGGATAGCCGACACAGCACACCTCCATCGAACTGCCTACGAAGACCACAAGACTCAGTTTGTAGCGAAGGCACCCAGCCAGGTTTTTTGTCGACGAAGCACAGTCCTAGCTCCCCGGATCAATGTCTACAGGTATATTAGCACATGTATGCCCGGAACAATGGACCAGATCAGTGAGCGGCGGTACTTTCCATTCCACCCTTGGCTGGACAAAGACACTCCCTCTGTGACCCTTCTTTCTTATACGGATACAAACAAATTACGTATTGCCCCTCCAACATGGTTAGTTACTATGCTTTACCTTGTACACCAAACATCTCTGTCCATCACCCTGTCATCCTGACCTTATCTTTAGGAGGGGGTCAGTGTGTCCTTGTATCATCTTCAGGGAGTGTGTTTACACCATAACCCGGTATCAGGAGCTTCTGGTACAACCCTTCTGGAATGTGTTTGCGTGAGTGTCTTGTGCCTACTCCTTAGGAATGTGTGTATGTTTTTGCAATACCAGCCCTGTTCTGGCCAGGTTCTGTGAACTTCCAAGCAGACATGTTTTTTAAAGGACCTGATGACTGTTCACAGCCCGACTTTTGCTAACACTGCACTCCGCTTTATATCAGCAGGGCCTGACTACTATTTCAGTTCAGGCCTAAGGCCTTACACCAGGCCTCTTGTACCAGGCCTCATGTCTCAGGCTCTCTCTTTCTACTACATTCCCGATCTGCCTTCTCCATCCCATTCATTATTTTATAGACTTATCATGCTCCCTGTCTTATCCATCCCTTTTCGAAGGTAACCAGTCCAGTCTTTTCCATTTCTCTTCAGAGGAGAATTTTCAGACCCTTGATCGTTCTCTAGTTCTGGGATGGGGTGCCCAGTGCAGCGCTCAGGATCCAGATGAGGTTGCAACATTGATTTATATAAAGGCATCAGAATATTTTTCCATAATTTTCTCCATTCATTATGCATCTAAATGTCTTGGTTAACCTGTGGATCGTAGCTGGGCATTAAACTGAGGTCTTCATTGAGCTGTCTACAATGACATTTAGGTCCCTTTTTTGGGGTTGATTATACTTAATTTAGAGTCCTGTCAGGTATACAAGTAGTTCAGTTTTTCCCCTCCAAAGTGCACTACTTTGCATTTATCAACATTAAACTCCATTTGCCACTGTGTTGCCCACTCACCGAGCTTGTTTACATCTCTCCAAGTTCTTCAGAGTCTTCTCGAGATGTGACTAACTCAAATAACCTTGTGACATCTGCAAATTTTGCTACCTCATGACTTGCCACTCTTCCCAGATCATTCATAAATACCATCCAACAAGAGACCTAGTAGAGTACCTTGAGGCCTGGCTGTTACCTTCTGCCATGATGAAAACTGACTATTTAATCCTTATTTTTCTTTTTTGTCTCTTAGTCAGTTTTTGATCCCTGACAATACTTTGGCCTCTCCCCTCATAATGACTTAGTTTCTTTAATAGCCTTTTATGCAGGACCTTGCTAGAAGCCTTTTGAATGTCTAAATTACATGAACTCATTTTCCTTTATCCACTAATTTACTAATATGTTAAAAGAATTCTAGTAGATTGGTAAGGCATGATTTTCCTGTCATATCATGATCTTCCAGGTGTTCTACTGTTAATGATCATTTCTGCAAAGTTGCCAGGTGCAGATGTAAGGCTGACTGGTCTGTAATTCCCAGGATCATCCCTACAGCCTGGAACAGTGGCTGTTTTAAATGAGAAAAGGAGTACTTGTGGCACCTTAGAGACTAACCAATTTATTTGAGCATAAGCTTTCGTGAGCTACAGCTCACTTCATCGGATGCATACTGTGGAAACTGCAGAAGACATTATATACACAGAGACCATGAAACAATACCTTTAGTGGGGTGGGAGGAGGTATTGTTTCATGGTCTCTGTGTATATAATGTCTTCTGCAGTTTCCACAGTATGCATCCGATGAAGTGAGCTGTAGCTCACGAAAGCTTATGCTCAAATAAATTGGTTAGTCTCTAAGGTGCCACAAGTACTCCTTTTCTTTTTGCAAATACAGACTAACACGGCTGCTACTCTGAAACCTTTTAAATGAGAGAGTATCTTTGTTAGCAATCCCTCAGAACTCTTGTCAGGGTAGGAGTCTCCCCAACATCCTCTGTGAAGAGTGATGTGACGAAATCACTTTGTTTCTCAGCAATATCCTCCTCTTTCTTAATTGCTCCTTTTTAATCCCTGCTCATTCAGGGGACCCACCGATTTTTTTGCAGGCTTCATGTTACTGATATACTTAAAAAATCTCATTTGTTTTTACACCTTTAGCTTTTGGCTCCTCAAAAAATTTTCTGACCCTTCTGGTTTCCCTTTTACATACCACCTGCAATAGTTGTGAAGGATTTAGGACTGCTCTGTAGTTGATGAATACTGTATGTGACAGGGGTGTGGTGATATTCACTACATTAGGACATTTACTGTTGAGGAAACCAGTAGGAAGACCAAAGACTGGAGATAAGATATCTCAGAGAAGACACTTCAGGGGTAAAGAGACAGCACCTCAGCTGCTAAGTGGGAAGCTTCTGCTTCCTTGTCTCTAGCCAAGTTACAAAGGGTTGTTTTGCCAACATGAGGAACCCACTGATCAGAAGGACATTAAAAAGTCTCTGCCCACCAAACAGATGTTTGTGTGTGTCACTCTGAAGAAGCTTGACCTTCCATCCCAGCGTGATGAGGCTT
This sequence comes from Chelonia mydas, assembly GCF_015237465.2. Classification (NCBI taxonomy): domain Eukaryota; kingdom Metazoa; phylum Chordata; order Testudines; family Cheloniidae; genus Chelonia; species Chelonia mydas. Next base: position 261,179,099 of record NC_057850.1, read on the forward strand.
TAGGTGAGAGAGGTGTGGGCTCCTTATTGCTTTAAAATCCTTTTTCTGTTACGTTGTTCTTTGTTCCTAGAACAAATTGTGGGGGGGAGTTGAGAATCATCTTCCCCTCTTTTGTGATGGCCCAGCCCAAGTGGCTGATATTAAACAGTACTTTGGATTAAGAAGGGTAGTTTGGGTCACCCGTCTAATTTCCCATTTACATTCTACAAGCAGTAGTCACAAGTGGTTCAGGGGCTGGAAAAAATCCCTTAAAAGCTCAATCTCTGCAGTTTAACAAAAAGATCAAGCTGTAGACTTGAACGTAAGGACGCACACAGAGACAAGATATCACAGAATCCTAGAATATCCGGGCTGGAAGGGACCTCAGGAGGTCATCTAGTCCCACCCCCTGCTCAAAGCAGGACCGATCCCCGACTCAATCATCCCAGCCAGGGCTTTGTCAAGCCTGACCGTAAAAACTTCTAAGGAAAGAGATTCCACCACCTCCCTAGGTAACGCATTCCAGTGTTTCACCACCCTCCTAGTGAAAAAGTTTTTCCTAATATCCAACCTAAACCTCCCCCGCTGCAACTTGAGACCATTACTCCTTGTCCTGTCCTCTTCTACCACTGAGAATAGTCTAGAACCATCCTCTTTGGAACCACCTCTCAGGTAGTTGAAAGCAGCTATCAAATCCCCCCTCATTCTTCTCTTCTGCAGACTAAATAACCCCAGTTCCCTCAGCCTCTCCTCATAAGTCATGTGTCCCAGTCCCCTCATCATTTTTGTTGCCCTCCGCTGGACTCTTTCCAATTTTTCCACATCCTTCTTGTAGTGTGGGGCCCAAAACTGGACACAGTACTCCAGATGAGGCCTCATCAGTGTCGAATAGAGGGGAACGGTCACGTCCCTCGATCTGCTGGCAATGCCCCCACTTATACATCCCAAAATGCCATTGGCCTTCTTGGCTACAAGGGCACACTGTTGACTCATATCCAGCTTCTCGTCCACTGTAACCCCTAGGTCCTTTTCTGCAGAACTGCTGCCGAGCCATTCGGTCCCTAGTTTGTAGCGGTGCATGGGATTCTTCCATCCTAAGTGCAGGACTCTGCACTTGTCCTTGTTGAACCTCATCAGATTTCTTTTGGCCCAATCCTCTAATTTGTCTAGGGCCCTCTGTATCCTATCCCTACCTTCCAGCGTATCTACCTCTCCTCCCAGTTTAGTGTCATCTGCAAACTTGCTGAGGGTGCAACCCACACCATCCTCCAGATCATTAATGAAGATATTGAACAAAACCGGCCAGAGGACCGACCCTTGGGGCACTCCACTTGATACCGGCTGCCAACTAGACATGGAGCCATTGATCACTACCCGCTGAGCCCGACAATCTAGCCAGCTTTCTATCCACCTTATAATCCATTCATCCAGCCCATATTTCTTTAACTTGCTGGCAAGAATACTGTGGGAGACCGTGTCAAAAGCTTTGCTAAAGTCAAAGAATAACACGTCCACTGCTTTCCCTTCATCCACAGAGCCAGTTACCTCATCATAGAAGGCAATTAGATTAGTCAGGCATGACTTGCCCTTGGTGAATCCATGCTGACTGTTCCTGATCACTTTTCTCTCCTCTAAGTGCTTCAGAATTGATTCCTTGAGGACCTGCTCCATGATTTTTCCGGGGACTGAGGTGAGGCTGACTGGCCTATAGTTCCCAGGATCCTCCTTCTTCCCTTTTTTAAAGATTAGCACTACATTAGCCTTTTTCCAGTCATAGAATCATAGAATCATAGAATATCAGGGTTGGAAGGGACCCCAGAAGGTCATCTAGTCCAACCCCCTGCTCGAAGCAGGACCAAGTCCCAGTTAAATCATCCCAGCCAGGGCTTTGTCAAGCCTGACCTTAAAAACCTCCAAGGAAGGAGATTCTACCACCTCCCTAGGTAACGCATTCCAGTGTTTCACCACCCTCTTAGTGAAAAAGTTTTTCCTAATATCCAATCTAAACCTCCCCCATTGCAACTTGAGACCATTACTCCTCGTTCTGTCATCTGCTACCATTGAGAACAGTCTAGAGCCATCCTCTTTGGAACCCCCTTTCAGGTAGTTGAAAGCAGCTATCAAATCCCCCCTCATTCTTCTCTTCTGCAGACTAAACAATCCCAGCTCCCTCAGCCTCTCCTCATAAGTCATGTGCTCTAGACCCCTAATCATTTTTGTTGCCCTTCGCTGGACTCTCTCCAATTTATCCACATCCTTCTTGTAGTGTGGGGCCCAAAACTGGACACAGTACTCCAGATGAGGCCTCACCAGTGTCGAATAGAGGGGAACGATCACGTCCCTCGATCTGCTCGCTATGCCCCTACTTATACATCCCAAAATGCCATTGGCCTTCTTGGCAACAAGGGCACACTGCTGACTCATATCCAGCTTCTCGTCCACTGTCACCCCTAGGTCCTTTTCCGCAGAACTGCTGCCTAGCCATTCGGTCCCTAGTCTGTAGCGGTGCATTGGATTCTTCCATCCTAAGTGCAGGACCCTACACTTATCCTTATTGAACCTCATCAGATTTCTTTTGGCCCAAACCTCCAATTTGTCTAGGTCCTTCTGTATCCTATCCCTCCCCTCCAGCGTATCTACCACTCCTCCCAGTTTAGTATCATCCGCAAATTTGCTGAGAGTGCAATCCACACCATCCTCCAGATCATTTATGAAGATATTGAACAAAACCGGCCCCAGGACCGACCCCTGGGGCACTCCACTTGACACCGGCTGCCAACTAGACATGGAGCCATTGATCACTACCCATTGAGCCCGACAATCTAGCCAGCTTTCTACCCACCTTATAGTGCATTCATCCAGCCCATACTTCCTTAACTTGCTGACAAGAATACTGTGGGAGACCGTGTCAAAAGCTTTGCTAAAGTCAAGAAACAATACATCCACTGCTTTCCCTTCATCCACAGAACCAGTAATCTCATCATAAAAGGCGATTAGATTAGTCAGGCATGACCTTCCCTTGGTGAATCCATGCTGACTGTTCCTGATCACTTTCCTCTCATGTAAGTGCTTCAGGATTGATTCTTTGAGGACCTGCTCCATGATTTTTCCAGGGACTGAGGTGAGGCTGACTGGCCTGTAGTTACCAGGATCCTCCTTCTTCCCTTTTTTAAAGATTGGCACTACATTAGCCTTTTTCCAGTCATCCGGGACTTCCCCCGTTCGCCACGAGTTTTCGAAGATAATGGCCAAGGGCTCTGCAATCACAGCAGCCAATTCCTTCAGCACTCTCGGATGCAACTCGTCCGGCCCCATGGACTTGTGCACGTCCAGCTTTTCTAAATAGTCCCTAACCACCGCTTTCTCCACAGAGGGCTGGCCATCTATTCCCCATGTTGCGATGCCCAGCGCAGCAGTCTGGGAGCTGTCCTTGTTAGTGAAGACAGAGCCAAAAAAAGCATTGAGCACATTAGCTTTTTCCACATCTTCTGTCACTAGGTTGCCTCCCTCATTCAGTAAGGGGCCCACACTTTCCTTGACTTTCTTCTTGTTGCCAACATACCTGAAGAAACCCTTCTTGTTACTCTTGACATCTCTTGCTAGCTGCAGCTCCAGGTGCGATTTGGCCCTCCTGATTTCATTCCTACATGCCCGAGCAATATTTTTATACTCTTCCCTGGTCATATGTCCAACCTTCCACTTCTTGTAAGCTTCTTTTTTATGTTTAAGATCCGCTAGGATTTCACCGTTAAGCCAAGCTGGTCGCCTGCCATATTTACTATTCTTTCGACTCATTGGGATGGTTTGTCCCTGTAACCTCAACAGGGATTCCTTGAAATACAGCCAGCTCTCCTGGACTCCTTTCCCCTTCATGTTAGTCCCCCAGGGGATCCTACCCACCCGCTCCCTGAGGGAGTCGAAGTCTGCTTTCCTGAAGTCCAGGGTCCGTATCCTGCTGCTTACCTTTCTTCCCTGCGTCAGGATCCTGAACTCAACCAACTCATGGTCACTGCCTCCCAGGTTCCCGTCCACTTTTGCTTCCCCCACTAATTCTTCCCTGTTTGTGAGCAGCAGGTCAAGAAAAGCTCCCCCCCAGTTGGCTCGTCTAGCACTTGCACCAGGAAATTGTCCCCTACGCTTTCCAAAAACTTCCTGGATTGTCTATGCACCGCTGTATTGCTCTCCCAGCAAATATCAGGAAAATTGAAGTCACCCATGAGAACCAGGGCGTGCGATCTAGTAGCTTCCGCGAGTTGCCGGAAGAAAGCCTCGTCCACCTCATCCCCCTGGTCCGGTGGTCTATAGCAGACTCCCACCACTACATCACTCTTGTTGCTCACACTTCTAAACTTAATCCAGAGACACTCAGGTTTTTCTGCAGTTTCATACCGGAGCTCTGAGCAGTCATACTGCTCCCTTACATACAGTGCTACTCCCCCACCTTTTCTGCCCTGCCTGTCCTTCCTGAACAGTTTATAACCATCCATGACAGTACTCCAGTCATGTGAGTTATCCCACCAAGTCTCTGTTATTCCGATCACGTCATAGTTCCTTGACATCACCAGGACCTCCAGTTCTCCCTGCTTGTTTCCAAGGCTTTGTGCATTCGTATATAAGCACTTGAGATAACCTGCTGATCACCCCTCATTCTCAGCATGAGGCAGGAGCCCGCCCCTCACAGACGTTCCTGCCTGTGTTTCCTCCCGGTATCCCGCTTTCCCACTTACCTCAGGGCTTTGGTCTCCTTCCCCCGGTGAACCTAGTTTAAAGCCCTCCTCACTAGGTTAGCCAGCTTGCTTGCGAAGATGCTCTTCCCTCTCTTCATTAGGTGGAGCCCGTCTCTGCCTAGCACTCCTCCTTCTTGGACACCATCCCATGGTCAAAGAATCCAAAGCCTTCTCTCCGACACCACCTGCGTAGCCATTCATTGACTTCCACGATTCGACGGTCTCTACCCAGGCCTTTTCCTTCCACGGGGAGGATGGACGAGAACACCACTTGTGCCTCAATCTCCTTTATCCTTCTTCCCAGAGCCAGGTAGTCTGCAGTGATCCGCTCAAGGTCATTCTTGGCAGTATCATAGGTGCCCACGTGGAGAAGCAGGAAGGGGTAGCGATCTGAGGGCTTGATGAGTCTCAGCAGTCTCTCCGTCACATCGCAAATCTTAGCTCCTGGCAAGCAGCAGACTTCTCGGTTTTCCCGGTTGGGGCGGCAGATAGATGACTCAGTTCCCCCGGAGGAGAGAGTCCCCGACCACCACCACCCGCCTCCTTCTCTTGGGAGCGGTGGTCGTGGAACCCCCAACCCTAGGACAATGCATCTCATGCCTCCCAATCGGCGGAGTCTCCTTCTGTTCCCTTCCCTCATATGTATCATCTAGTCCACTCTCCGCATTAGTACCTGTGGAGAGAACATGAAAACGGTTACTTACCTGTATCTGCCCTGCTGGTACATGGATGTTCCCCTTTTTCTTCTGGAGGTCACATGATGCCAAATTTCTTCACCGTTCTCCTGTCCCCGATGTGCAGCCTGCTCTGAATCTTCAGAACCTTGTGCCCATAGAAGCATATCCTGACGTCTGTCCAGGAAATCTTCAGTTTCTCTTATGCAACGCAGGGTCGATACCTGTTGCTCCAGACCTTGAACCTTCTCTTCCAATATGGAGACCAGCTTGCACTTTGTACAGACAATGTCGCTTCTGTCCTGTGGAAGAAAGACAAACATGGCACATCCAGTGCAGGTCACAACAGCTGAACACCCCCCATCCATATTACCTTCCTTCTACGAGTTTCCTCAGGAGATGCAGTAACTACTCAGAGAATCCGGCAAGATGTAAGCCTCAGTGGGCTCTCCCCAGGCGAACTCCTAGGAAAACTCCTGCTGTTAGCTGCTGACTGGCTTTTTATACAGGCAGGCCCACTTAAGGCTCACCTGGAACAAAGCACTCCCAATTCCCGCCCTTTTCAAACAACCAATCAAGCACATGGTCAAGCTGTCCTCACAACAAACACTCAGATACTCACCACAAACAAACACTCAGATACTCACCAATACAGCCTCCTTAATGCAGCCCTTAGCGTACCTCCTCTCAGGCAGATCCCAGGCAAACTCCCTCTGTTAGCCTCTCTGCTGTTCGCTGCTCACATAGTGAAGGGCTCTTTCATCTAGTGGAGAAAGGCAGAACAAGAACCAGTGACAGGAAGGTATAGCCAGGCAAATTCAACTTAGAACTAAAGCACAAATTTAACAGTGAGGGTGACTAACCACTGGAACAAACTACCAATGGAAATGATGGATTCTCCATCTCAATGTCTTCAAATCCAGACTGGATTCCTTCAGGAGGATAGTGTAGCCAAACCCAAACTATTGGGCTCATTTCCCAGGGAATGCCTTACTGCTAAATGGTGAACTAGCACTCAGCTGAGCCCTCAAGGGTTAACACATTGTTAATGTAGCCTCACACTCTACGAGGCAGCACGAATGGAGGGAGGGGAGACAGCATGGCAGAGAGACAGAGACACACACCCTGTGTGTGGGGGAGAGAGAGAGATGGGCATTGCCCCTTTAAGTACACTGCCTTTTTAAGTAGAACAGCAAGTTGAGACAACAGCTGCTGCCCACAAGCTCCCTCCATCCTGAGCCCTGTCGTGTCCCCCCACCCTCCTGCTCTATGGAAGATGGGGTAAGCGGGGCGCAGGAGCGGGGGGAGAGGGACACCCTGACATTACACACACACCCCCGCAAGCAGGAGGCTCCCAGGAGCAGCTCCAAGGCAGAGGGCAGGAGCAGCACAGGGCAGTGGGGAGAGGGACAGCTGAACTGCCAGCAATGGATAGCCTGTAGGGGGGCTGCCACACAGGGAACTTAGGGGAGCTGAGAGGGGGGCTGCCGGCGCACCCTGGTTTCAAGCCCCCACCAGGGAGCTCTAAGGGGCTGCTCTTCCTGCAAGCAGTGGACAAAGCAGGCAGCTGCCAAATTATGTTATAAGGAAGCATTGCACTACTTTAAACAAGCATGTTCCCTAATTGATCAGCAAGGTAACAATGGAACAACGTTAACCGGGACGATTTTAAGTGAGGAGTTCCTGTATTATTTAATGTCTGTTGCCGTAGTGTCTAGGAGCCTTGGTCCTGGCCCGGGACCCCACGTGCTAGGTGCTGTACAAACACAGCACAAAAAGTCAGTCCCTGCCTCCAGTAACTTCCAATCTGAGATTTCCAGCTCTCATCCCTCCAGCGTACCTCCAGTCCTCTGCCGTGAGAGCCCCTGTCTGGCAGGGACCCACCAGGAGGATTTGGGAGTGGCGGGGGGTGCTGTGCAGTGCAGCAGCGAGGGGATATCATTAGGGTGTCTAGATTTGCTTTTTATGAGAACGTATGTCACCTTGAGAACTCAGACGCTGCCTTGGTACCACCATGGTTCAGACACAGGCCATCCCCTCCCCTCCAGCCAGTCCAGTTTTCAATATTTGTGTAACTTCACACACAGATTGAAATGAACCTTTAAAAATGATTCAAGTGTGGAGGCTGAGCCCAAATCCTTCCCTGGGAAGCCCTCTGCCCCTGCCCCGTCCCGCACAGGGCAGAGGGACTTTGTCAGCGTCACAGCTGGGCACTGAGCCCCAGATCGTCCACGATGTCTAGGTGCCTAATTCCCAATGGGACTTGGGTAACTAAATAACTTTGAGGATCTGGCCGTTAACCCCAGACTGTGATTCTCTTCCCAAAGCAGGCTGTGCAGGCCCCAACCTGGGAACTGTGTCTAAGCTGGAGTGAAGGGATTCCAAGGGAGAGAGAGGAATCCCAGATGCCCCGGGCATGGGCAATTGATGCTGAACTCCCCCCCGAGCCATTCAGGGACAATAACCCTCCTAAAGCAGAGACTACGGGGGGAGAGGATGAAACAGATGGAAACACACCCTGGGAGCCTTCTCCGGTGGGACCCTAGCCCCGAGAGCCACAGCCTGAGGCTGGGCTGGGGGGCCTCCTGCTGGAGGTTGTAGAGGCTGGGGTCTGTTCCACAGCTGAGGAATTGTGAGGCTCCACCCCTTGCTGCAGAGGAGCGCTCGGCGGCTAAGCTCTTGTATCGCAGCTCAGGGCCAGGCTCTCAGCTTGGGTAAATCAGCACAGCCCCAAGGGCTGCGGACGTCATGTGAAGAAGTCCCATCAGCCAGGCGTCACTGCCTCGGTGCTGTCTGTCTGAGGCTGCAGGTCGCCTGAGACAGTAGCCCTGAGGGGGGCACCCAGCCGCATTCATCCCAATGGGGAGTTGACTCTGAAACCTGAGGAGGGCCATTGCCTGCCAACAGTGGCAGCTGCTCGTGGCTCGTCGTTTTAACAAGAACATCCATCGAACGTGCTTCTCCTACAGTCCCAACCTGCCTCCTGCTTTTCCCAACCTCCCAGGGCTCCCACTTCCACCCTAGCCCAGCAGCGCCGTCCGGTGGGGTTAGCACACAATCCCCCAGGACAGTGACAACGGGGAAGGCTGGGCTAGCGGAAAATACGCTGCCTTTAACGTCAGGTGGCCTCCAAGGCCGGGCGGCACCATTGCGATCCTCACGTCTGACTTCAGAGACCTGCCCCACGATGCTTCCGAGAGCAGAGCCGTTAGAAACACCTCCAGCCTCAACGTAAAACCGGTCTGGGCTGAGGAACGCCCCCCCCCCCCCCTGCCGCCCCTCGGCAGGGCTGGGTAGGGGCGCGGTGACACCGCCCAAGCCCTGGGCCCGGCCACGGGCTGCCTGTCCCGTCTGGGGGGGGACACGGGGGCCCCGGGAGCTGGGCCCGGCCACAGGCTGCCCGTCCCGTCCCGTCGGGGTGGGGGGGACGCGGGGGCCCCGGGAGCTGAGCCCGGCCACGGGCTGCCCGTCCCGTCGGGGGGGGACGCGGGGCCCCGGGAGCTGAGCCCGGCCACGGGCTGCCCGTCCCGTCGGGGGGGGACGCGGGGCCCCGGGAGCTGAGCCCGGCCCCGGGCTGCCCGTCCCGTCGGGGGGGGGGGGGGGGGACGCGGGGGCCCGGGAGCTGGGCCCGGCCACGGGCTGCCCGTCCCGTCGGGGGGGACGCGGGGCCCCGGGAGCTGAGCCCAGCCACGGGCTGCCCGTCCCGTCGGGGGGGGGGGGGGGGACGCGGGGGCCCGGGAGCTGGGCCCGGCCACGGGCTGCCCGTCCCGTCGGGGGGGGGACGCGGGTGCCCCGGGGGCTGGGCCCGGCCACGGGCTGCCCGTCCCGTCGGGGGGGGACGCGGGGCCCCGGGAGCTGAGCCCGGCCACGGGCCGCCCGTCCCGTTGGGGGGGGGGGACGCGGGTGCCCCGGGGGCTGGGCCCGGCCACGGGCTGCCCGTCCCGTCCCGTCGGGGGGGGGGGGGACGCGGGGGCCCGGGAGCTGGGCCCGGCCACGGGCTGCCCGTCCCGTCGGGGGGGGGGGGGACGCGGGGGCCCGGGAGCTGGGCCCGGCCACGGGCTGCCCGTCCCGTCGGGGGGGGGGACGCGGGGGCCCCGGGGGCTGGGCCCGGCCACGGGCTGCCCGTCCCGTCGGGGGGGGGACGCGGGGGCCCCGGGGGCTGGGCCCGGCCACGGGCTGCCCGTCCCGTCGGGGGGGGGACGCGGGGGCCCCGGGGGCTGGGCCCGGCGCAGAGGCTGGGGGCGGGAGGCGCCGGGCACGTGGCGCTGGCTCTGCCCGCAGCAGCCGGGGCAGCTGCCTGAACGGCCATAGAGCGCGGGCTCCGCCAGGGAGCAGAGCGGCCCCGAGCCATAGAGCGGAGCGGCGCTGGGCGGGCTAGAGGGGCTGCGGATTAACCATAGAGCGCGGGCTCCGCCAGGGAGCAGAGCGGCGCTGGGCGGGCTAGAGGGGCTGCCTCGGACTCCAGAGCTGAGCCGCCCCGGCGGGCTGAGGGGCCGCGCCCGCCGCTGGCCGCCTGGGATCCGAGGTTGGTTGGCGGGTCGGGGCCCCGCTGCGTCTCGCGGGCATCGCAGACAGCGCGGGCCGAGTCCGACCCGCGGCAGCGCGAGACCCTGGGGGCGAGCAGAGCCCCGGGGCGTTGCCTGGGGCGTTGCCATGGGGACGGGGGGGGCGCTCAGGTGAGGGGGCGCCTGGGGCGTTGCCATGGGGACGGGGGGGGCGCTCAGGTGAGGGCGCGCCTGGGGCGTTGCCATGGGGACGGGAGGCGCGCTCAGGTGAGGGGGCGCCTGGGGCGTTGCCATGGGGACGGGAGGCGCGCTCAGGTGAGGGGGCGCCTGGGGCGTTGCCATGGGGACGGGAGGCGCGCTCAGGTGAGGGGGCTCCTGGGGCGTTGCCATGGGGACGGGAGGCGCGCTCAGGTGAGGGGGCGCCTGGGGCGTTGCCATGGGGACGGGAGGCGCGCTCAGGTGAGGGCGCGCCTGGGGCGTTGCCATGGGGACGGGAGGCGCGCTCAGGTGAGGGGCGCCTGGGGCGTTGCCTTGGGGACGGGGTGCAGGCAGGGACAGGGCTCCAGCTGATCGCTCGGAGTCGCCCTGGCTCTCCTTGCAGGGCGCTGTCGTGGAGCCATCCAGGCCGTACCCCATGTGCAGCGTCTCCCCGGGGCGCTGTCATGGCGGTTGCCTGGCCCAGTTCTGTATCCCCCCAGGGCCCCACCCCGGGTTCATCTTGGAGATTCTGCCCACGCCAGCCCAGCTCCAGGGGCACCAAGGGCGACAACTGCAGGGGTTGAGCCCCCGCCCTGCTCCACAGGGTGCCGTGAGATTAGCCACTACAGGCACCCTAGACATGTGTGGTGAAAGCCCACAACGAGGCGGGTGGTAGAGGCAGCATGCAGCGGAAGTGTCACCGCACTGATCAGCCATGTGGCTGCAGAGACCTGGCCCAGTGCATATCCTGCAAAGTGGGGATTGCCCAGAGCAGATACTAGGTCAGAGGAAAGAACTGTATTTTGCTTGGAGCTGAAGTTCAGAATAATTTTGATTAAATTGGAATGCAGCGTGTTATGTCCAGGTGAAGTCAGTGTGGTCACTGCAGATGGCAAACAGCAATTCAGGGAATGCCCCTGACGCTTCTCATAGACTTTAAGGCCAGAGGGGACTATCATGATCATCTACTCTGACCTGAACATTGCAGGCCGCAGAACCTCGCCCACCCACTCTTGTAATAGACCCCTAACCTCTGGCTGAGTTACTGACGTCCTCACATCATGATTTAAAGACTTCAAGTTACAGAGAATCCACCATTTACACTAGTTTATACCTGCAAGTGTCCTGGGCCCCATGCTGCAGAGGAAGGTGAAAACCCCCCAGGGTCTCTGCCAGTGTAACCTAGGGGAAAAGTCCTTCCTGACACCAAATACTGTGATCCGTTAGACTCTGAGCATGTGGGCAAGACCCACCAGCCAGACACGTGGGAGAGAATTCTCGGTAGTAACTCAGCCCTTGCCAGCTAGTGTCCCGTCACTGGCTGTTGGAGATATTTGCTGCTAGCAGTTGCAGATCGGCTCCATGCCATTGTAGGCAGTCTCGTCATATTGTCCCCTCCATAAACTGACCAAGCTCAGTCTTGAAGGCAGTTCCATTTTTTGCCCTCACTGCTCCCCTTGGGAGTCTGCTCCAGAACTTCACTCCTCTGATGGTCAGAAACCTTCACCTAATTTTAAGCCTAAACTTATTGATGCCCAGTTAGTATCCATTTATTCTTATGTCCACAATGGCGCTTAACTTAAATAACTCCTCTCCCTCCCTGGGCTTTCTGTATCATTGGTGAAATATTCTGTACTTTTAACTCCATTGTGTTTCTGGTTCAAGGAGCATTGTTGTGGGCATGTGTAACTGGCCAAGATGGTGCTCTGCAGCAGGGTGTGAGCATCCTATAACACTTCAGTACAGATCAGGGCCTCCCTGGGATATGGGGTGTCTGATTCCAAGCACCCCACGCCTGCTCTGGAGAGTTTGCCACCAGTGGGACACAACACAAAACAGCTTGTAACATCTTTACACAGAGGGAAATGTTGTTGGACTAATAGAGGGTGTCTTGTTATTGGAGGAAGATGGAAAATCCCCGTCACACAAAACCCATCGCTGTTTGTGCTAGGAGAATGCAGGAGTCTTTCAAAACCCTCTCCGAATGCCACAAAACCCACTGGAGCCAGTAAGGCAGAAACCATGCAATTAGGTCCCTTAGTCCTTGCCACCATTCTTACCTGATTGACATTCCCGCACCAATGGGGCTGGCTTAAGGCACTCCGGGGCCCTCAGCCCATCTCCTCCTGGGAGCCCCTCATATACAAGAAGGCCTGGTCCAAGCCCGTCAGCAGGAGCCTGCTCAGCCCTGGTGGTGGTGGTGGTGAGGCCCACGGTTCCCTCCCCAGCATGCATCAGCGACTCCTCCCCCTTCTGGAGGCTGTCTGCAGGCTCAGGCAGACATTTGGACCAGTTACACTCTTCATGTTTTCAAGCTTTTCTTCACAGCAGTGAGGGCTAGGAACACAATTTAAAAAACCAGCCAAACACACAAACAACTAGCCATGATTCTGATGCCAGCGTGTGACTCCAGGAACCAGACCCTGAGGCAAGGGTCTGTACTGCCTATGCCTTAATCCAGCCCTGCTCGCAGAGTGTAGGTGTGCAACACAACCCAGGCCTCCTCCTGCCCCCTTCCCACGCGGTTTGTACCAGGAAGGCACAGGCTATGGAGATTCTCGGAGCAGGGGAGCCAGCAGCCTTGCAGCGCTCACACACTCTGCGGGGTGCGGAGGAGGCAGGCAGCTGAGACCCTTCAGGAGCAGGGGAGAGCCAGGTCTGCTGGATCCAAGCTTCCGAAGGGAACAACTCAAAGCAAGCCTGCCCAACCCCAGTCCTTGATCCCAGGAACCCGTTCCCCTGCTACACCAGCCACTCTTCCCTGTGCCCCAGGAGAAGACTGCAGCGGTTAGCTCCCCATCCTTGGAGCCCGTCGTGTGCTGAAGGGGGGCTAGTTCATGGCTGTTTGTCTCTGGCGTAAGGGATCATTGGGAATGTTTGGTTCGTTTACAGGATGTTCAGTGAGGCTGAAAGCTGCTCTGGACCCACAGGCAGCCCCAGCCTGCCGTGCCAGGGAGTCTCCTAGCTGCTGCTCAGGGAGCTGGGGTGCTCTGCTTTCTGCTGTTCCCACGCTGCACTGTAACGCCCCGGTTCAGCCATGCGACGGAGAGGCCGCTTCAATGCACTCAAGAAACGCGCAGCACGGCGCCACTGCTACGACCTGCCCAAGGAGACCGCGAGAGCAGCCAAGGCTCTCGCAGGTACGGCCTGGTCCCTTGCTCCTAGCCAGGCACGGGGCGGGACGCAGGAAAGGCACTTGCTTGCTGCTTTGGAAAGGGTGACACCCCCCAGTGCAGAGCAATCCGTGGGGCCTCATCCTGCTGGGCACCCTTGTCCCTTGTGGGCTTCATTGGGAGTTGAGGTACTTGCACCCCAGAGGGCCAGGCTTGGGCAGGCCGTGCCCAGTTAGTGGCAATGCGTCAGAGAACATGGGAGCCTCATGCTCTGTGTGATTTCTGCTGGGTATGACGTGCCATGACCCACCTCTGTTTGTGCATGTGCAGGCGCTCCTCCAGCACCAGGGTGTCCCGGGGCTGGGTGTGAAGCCACGGGAGCTGTGCAGGATGTGTCCCAGAGCTCCCAGTGCAGGCATGGAAAATGCTGTTAAACCCCCAGAGAAAACCTGCGTTAAGCTGGAGCTCAGCTTGAGAGCACGTATCGGTAATCCAGGGTGAAATCCACCCCAGCATGATGCCGTTCTCCCCACACCAGGTACTACAAACCCATGCCTGAAATCCAAGCATGCTAATGTAGGGACACCCAGAGAGCCTTAACTCTGTCCCGGAGTGGAGCCGTGCAGTAATCATGGGCTATGATTAACACGTTCCACTTTGTGCTCTGGACTAGATGAAACTGACCTGGGTGAGACCTCGCGGCCAGAGCACTGGCCTGGGACTTGGGAGATGTAGCATCTGTTCCCAGCTCTGCCTTGGGCAGGTCATCTCCCTCTGCCTTCGTTTCCGCAATCTAGGAAAGGCGCTTTGAGCTCTGGGTTGGAAAGTGCCAATAAAAGCTAGATAGGATCATGAGTTTTTTTCTCCTGGGGTCTCTCCATGCACGCACACACGTACCTACAGTTATTCCTGCACACAGGGGCCAGGATCCGTGGGACTCGCGTGACTCAGCCCCAGCAGTTGGGGAGCTGGCATCTCAGGAGCTCATTCCTGACTCTGTCCCTACAGCAGCTGCAGAGCAGCCCGTCAAAGAGGAGCCGTTGGAGGAGGCGTACGCCACGTGCTGGCTGCCTCTGCCCAGGGAGGCGAAGGTGGAGCAGGGCTGGGAGCGCACGAGGTGTGAGGAGAGCTTCCACCAGCAGGCCGAGCTGCTGGCCCCCAAGACGACCCACGAGCAGAAAGTGCTGCTGATTTGCACGGAGTGCGGCCGGAGCTTCTCCTGCCCCAACAGCTTCATGCTGCACCGGTGCCCGCACAGCGGGGAGACGCTGCAGAAGCCCTACGTCTGCCCGCACTGTGGCCGCACCTTCAGCTACAAGACCAGCCTGGGGGTGCACCTGCGTGCGCACACGGGCGAGCGCCCCTTCATGTGCCCCTCCTGCGGGAAGAGCTTCAAGAGCAAGACCTACCTGGCGGTGCACCAGCGCGTGCACGCCCGCGTGCGGCCCTACGCCTGTGCCGAGTGCAGCAAGCGCTTCCTGCAGAAGCGAGACCTGATGGTGCACCAGCGCGTGCACAGCAAGGAGAGCCCCTTCCCCTGCTCCGAGTGCGGCCGGCGCTTCCGCTACACGTCGAGCCTGGCCGTCCATCAGCGCACGCACACCGGCGAGCGCCCCTTCCCCTGCTCCGAGTGCGGCCGGCATTTTAAGTACAAGACCAACCTGCTGATCCACCAGCGCATGCACACCGGCGAGCGCCCCTACCCCTGCCCACAGTGCAGCAAGAGCTTCACCTGCAGCACCAACCTCATCATGCACCAGATCACCCACGACAGGCAGGGCGCCCGGCAGCAGGAGGGGCCACGGGAGCTGCCGGCAGCCAGGCGGCGTGAGAGGGAGAGAGCCCACACGGCCGACCAGCCCTTCGTGTGTGCTGAGTGCGGCAAAGGATTCAAGAAGCATGGCTTCCTTATCATCCACCAGCGGACCCATTGCCCAGCGCCTGCCGGAGCTAGCCCAGAGCAGGCAGCTGGGCCAGGGAAAGCCACGTGCCCCCCTCCACACCTACCCCTCACTCTCAACAGGGAGTAGCTTGGAGCACAAGGCACCGAGGGAGCATCTGACCAAGGGACTTGCTAGCCACAAGTGAAAGGCCACAGGGGTGGGCTGGGCATGCCTGCTGTGTGCTCTACTGCAGGCTGGTGTGGCTGGGCCCAGCCCCTCCCTGAGCCTCGGGCATTGTGCCCCACGCTGACTTCAGTGTGCTCTGAAATAAACCATTCCCCACACCCCAGCCTGCCTGGCGTTGTGTGTTAGCCTCTGGCCGCCAGAGGACGTGACACAGCCCAGAGGCTGCCCAGGGCCCAGCCCGGACCAGGCCGCACGCCAACTCATGCTGACAACTGACCCTACATAAGTACTCAGTAGGACTGCCAGGCATCCGGGTTTCGACTGGAACGCCCGGTCAAAAAGGAGCCCTGGCGGCTCCAGTCAGCACTGCTGACTGGCCTGTTAAACGTCCGGCTGGCGGCGAAGCGGGGCTAAGGCAGGCTCCCTTCCTTCCCTGGCTCTGCGTGGCTCCCAGAAGCAGCCAGCATGTTCCTGTGGCCCCTAGGCACAGGGGTAGCCAGCTGCCCCCACCACGAACGCCAGCTCCGCAGCTCCCATTGGTTGGCTGCTTCCGGGAGCTACACAGAGCCAGGGCAGGCAGGGAACCTACCTTAGCCCCACTGCACCGCTGACTGGGAGCTGCCTGAGGTAAGCTGGAGCCCACACTCTGAACCCCCTCCTGCACCCTAACTCCCTCCCAGAGCCCACACCCAACTCCCAGCCCCCTCCTGGAGTCCACACCCCCTCCTACAGCTACTGCCCCAGCCTGAGCCCCCTCCTGCCCCCAAACTCCCTCCTGGACCCCTCACATCCTCCCACACCCCAACCCCACCCTGAGCCCCCTCCTGCCCCCAAACTCCCTCCTGGACCCCTCACATCCTCCCACACCCCAACCCCACCCTGAGCCCCCTTCTGCACCCAAACTCCCTCCTGGAGCCCGCAACCCCTCCTGCACCTCAACCCCCTGCCCTGAGCCTGCTCCCACACTCAGAACCCCTTGGCTCCAGCCTGGAGCCCCCTCCTACACCCCAAACCTCTCATCCCCAGCCCCACCACAGAGCCCTCACCCCCACCCCCTGCCCCAGCCCGGGTGAAAAGTGAGTGAGGGTGGGGGAGAGTGAGCAATGGAGGGGGGATGGAGTGAGTGGGGGTAGGGCCTCAGAGATGGGGCAGGGGGTGGGGCAAGGGTGTTCAGTTTTGTGTGATTAGAAAGTTGGCAACCCTAGTACTCAAGGCAGCTGGGCAGCCCCTGATCCCCTCCTACACAGGGTGAGCTACTGCCTCAGTGTCTCCTGGTTGGAGGTCTCTGCTTGCCCCTTCCTGAATGCCCGGTGGGCGAGTGCCAGTGGGAGGTGGCAGCAGCTCATTGGCACAGGGGGCGGTAGGAGGTGGGGTTAATCAAGAAGCAAGAAACCCATGAGTGGGAGCCAAGGCAAAACATACTGGGGGTGGGGAGGAGAAAGGCCTGCGGGGCGGGCTCCCTGCAAGGGGGTGCACGGTAGCCGTCCCACTGCAGGGGAGAGCCCTCCCGGGATCAAAGGGGTGGGCGCGAGTTGTTCCAGGCCCACGCTGAACCCGGGCAGCCGGGGCCGTGGTGCTGCCTTGGCCGCTGTTCCCGGCCGGGCGTGGGTTTCCCCTGCCTGTTGTATTGCCAGGAGCTGCCCTGCATGCCCTCTGCGGGGCCCGGTATCTGCCTGGTGGCCCGGCCCGCCCCCATGAAGCCTGGCGAGGGCGGCCGACTTCCGAATGCCCTGCCCCCTGCCCCGCCCCTTCCCCCGAGGCCCTGCCCTGCCAGTGGTGAACTGACCTGGCCAAAGCTGGGTGGGAAGGGCTGACAACGGAGGAAGTGGTGTCACCCCAGCCCCACCTGCGTGTCCTGCAGCCTCAGCAGCTGAGGCTCCAACCTCCCCATGACGCCCTCCCAAGGTCTGCAGGGCCTTTCCCCAGTGAAAGAGCCTTACACAGTAATATCCTGAGCCTCTAGTAACAATCACCAAAACCAGGCAGCACACGCTAAGCCTACAATGCTCCCCACTCCCAAGAAGACGGACAATCTTCCTGCTGGCCAGTCGGGATCAGGTCATCTGGGGGACTCCAGCTTCTGCACGGTGTGGTTGGCAGGGTGTTGAGGTCTGGCAGCTCTGATCTCGGGGCTGGGTCCTGGAGCTGGTTCCCAAAGAACTTCTCTTTGGACCCCAGTTTATATAGTGCAACTTGAGTCCTGCTTAGCTGTACCTTCACCTGTCATTTTACTAAATTATTACTAAACAATTCTCTAACCCATCCTAACATATTGTAAAACAATTCTTTAACCCATCAGAGCCCACCACCTTAATTGATTTACACCCAGCAAAATTACTTAAGTAACAGAAACAATCAAAGAACCCGACAGAGACCAGACAGATAAACCATGGAGAAGTGGGGACCATAAAGGCACAATAGAAGTCAAGATTTCACACCCACAACTGTTGGTAAGTGATTTCTTGCCAGACAAATTCAATCAACCAAGGTCCGCGGTAACCAGTGAAGCTGTTTCTTTCTCTGGTGGTGGTGGGTGCTGTTAGGACAGGATCGCTTTCAACGGCCCAGTATTACCTGGGTTTAATGCAATTTAGGTGGCACGTGAGGATGTGAAGGATTCTTAGCACGTGGTGCTGCTGTCCTAATGTGGCTGCAGAGAAAGGCCTCAGACTATACGGGTCTGTCTGTCCGTCCATCTGCTGTCTTTTGTCAGACTCCCAGGTGAGCCCCGATTGCATCCTACAGTCCCTTTGTTCCCGAGCTGGGGAGATGCAGAGCAGGGGGTCGGGGGGTCCAGATCTCTCTGGTCAAGGGTTGCTGGGTGTGAAAGTCCCAGCTACTGAGTTTGCCATGGTCTTCTCAACAGCTCCATCGATGAGGGGCCTAAGGCCCAAGGCAGGTAGGTGCCGTTCGCACCTGTGTCTTAGCCTGCCCAGAGAGCAGACAAACCTTTCCCACCTCCAGGTAACAAGGCAGCATGTAGGGGAAACTGAGGCACACCAGGCTTCATGAAAATATTACAAAGAATTCCCACATCCAGCCCAGCCCAGCGGGGCAGATCTCAGCCCTGGGGGAGCCTCTGTCGACAGCCTGGCCTGAGCGGGGCAGTTCTGTTGCTGCTCAGCTCCGAGCAGCCCCTGGTGTGGGTCCAGCTGCCCAGAGTCCTGGGAACAGCCCCACCTCCCTGCTGCGCTTCGGACTTTGTCCTCCTTGGCCGGACCAGTCCTGCCTGGGGTAACGAGTGGCAGCTGGGCACGTCAGAGCCACCCCAGCACAGGGGCTCCTCAGTGGCTGCCTGGACCCTTGACAGATGCCCCCACCCAGGAATCATTAACAAGCCCCTGGATCGCTCTTAACCCAGCACAGGGGGAGCCCAGCCCCTGCCCCTTGGAGGCTGAGAGCAGCTGGGGCCCAGCCCAGCCCAGGCCTGGCAGGATGGGGAGGGGCTGCTTTCTTCTCCTCCTTGGGCTCCTGCTGCAGCTCCAGGCTCCCTGTGCCGGGTAGGTGAGTTCACGGCTGCCCCACCCCATGCTCCCAGCCAATGTGCCGGGCTCCCCCGTGCCCCAGCTAGGAGCAGACAAAGGGGGAGATGCAGATGCCTCCTCTTTCCCCTCCTGCCCTGGCCTAGAGGATGCCCCAGCAGAGGTGCTGTCTGTAGCAAAGGGGGGGCTCTGGGTGCTGCCCCCTCCCCGGACTGGCTCCAGGTCTGCTGGGTGGTGACCACGCTGGGGTGGCCCCATGTGGAGGTGCGGCGCCCCCCGGGTGGCAGAACTCAAGAGCAGCTGTTCGCCGGGGGCTCCTCTGTTAGCCACGGAGGTCAAAGCTGCGAGCAGGGAAGATGAGGCCCCAGGGGCCGGCACTGCCAGGGACGTGCCCAGAGACTTGCACCCGGCCAGCTGAGCCAGAGCAGAGCTGACTGCCCCGCCGGCATCGCCAGTCAATTGCTCCAATGGGGGTGACCCTCTGGATGCCCAACCCCCTTGTATTCTAGGGTCCAGCACACCCCCCTGGTTGGCAGCATCTGCCCCACCCCTCACACCTGGGCTACAAGCGCTGAGATACCAGCAGGGACTGGCACCCTCACAGAGGGGGCCACCGCACTAGGTATGGCCCAACTCAGCTGCAGGGCCCAGTTCAGCCCTGGCCCCTCAATCACTCTTCCAACCCCCTGCCCTGCCTTGGTCTGCCAGTGCCCCTCACTCCCGAGCCACGGCCCCCTGCCAGCCCAGCCCTGCCCCCCACCAGCTCTGCCGGTGCCCCTCACTCCCGAGCCACGGCCCCCTGCCAGCCCAGCCCTGCCCCCCACCAGCTCTGCCGGTGCCCCTCACTCCCGAGCCACGGCCCCCTGCCAGCCCAGCCCTGCCCCCCACCAGCTCTGCCGGTGCCCCTCACTCCCGAGCCACGGCCCCCTGCCAGCCCAGCCCTGCCCCCCACCAGCTCTGCCGGTGCCCCTCACTCCCGAGCCACGGCCCCCTGCCAGCCCAGCCCTGCCGCCCCCATGTCTGCCGGTGCCCCTCACTCCCGAGCCACGGCCCCCTGCCAGCCCAGCCCTGCCCCCCACCAGCTCTGCCAGTGCCCCTCACTCCCAAGCCACGGCCCCCTGCCAGCCCAGCCCTGCCCCCCACCAGCTCTGCCGGTGCCCCTCACTCCCGAGCCACGGCCCCCTGCCAGCCCAGCCCTGCCCCCCACCAGCTCTGCCGGTGCCCCTCACTCCCGAGCCATGGCCCCCCGCTAGCCTAGCCCTGCCCCCCCATCTCTGCCAGTGCCCCTCACTCCCGAGCCACGGCCTCCCGCTAGCCCAGCCCTGCCCCCCCATCTCTGCCAGTGCCCCTCACTCCAGAGCCCCGGCCCCCTGCTAGCCCGGCCCTGCCCCCCACCAGCTCTGCTGGTGCCCCTCACTCCCGACCCGCAGCCCCTGCTGTGCCGTGCCAGTGCTGGGTCGCTCCTCCTGCCCTGGGTACCTGCTGTCCAGGTTCCTCCCTGGG
This sequence comes from Chelonia mydas, assembly GCF_015237465.2. Lineage (NCBI taxonomy): Eukaryota > Metazoa > Chordata > Testudines > Cheloniidae > Chelonia > Chelonia mydas. The sequence continues at coordinate 261,199,349 of NC_057850.1, forward strand.
TCGGAGTCTCAGCTCAGGTTTGCTCGGGAGGGGGGGCTGTTCCCCGAGATGTGCCCAGCTGTGGCAGGGGGCAGCCCTGCCCCCCTTGGAGCACCTGCGTGTCCTGGGCTGGGCACCTCTCCTGCCGCTGCACCCTGGGCTTCTATCTCAGCTGGACCATGGGCTGTGTGCCAGGTAAGGGGGCTGCTCCCCTCGGCCTGGGGGAAGGGGGGTCCCATGCCCCGGTCCCCTGCCATTGCTGCATGGGGGTACCTGCCCCCTCACCCTTAGGGGCTCTGTCTCTCTTTACTTTGCCACAGGCCCGCCGGGCCCTGGCAATGCCCGGTGAGGGGGAGGGGCCAGGGCTGGCGCTGGCTGCCTGTGTCCTTCTCACCCCATAGCCAGGATGCTGCTGGCGAGGCTGGCCCCACAGCATGGGGGGGGAGGGGAGGTCCCTGTGTCACACGCTGCCATGTGGCCCCCGCCTTGCTGGGCTGAGCCCTCTGCTCCCACTGGGGCTCCAGTTTCCGTTCTGCCTGTGACTCCCCCCCATGTCCCATGCTGACCCCCATTTGGGCCCCTGCTGGCAGAGGGGGGCTCTGGGACAAGGGAGCAGCTGCCTGGCTGGAGCCCCCTGTGACGAAGTGGGACTGTTCTTAATATTTCCTCTGAATAGTGTGGGGGTGCCTCAGTTTCCCCTATGCAGTTCTTAAGTATCTAGATGGTGGGATAACGGTGTATGATCATTGCAGAGCCCTAGAGGGCAGGTGTGGGCAGGGGTCTGGACACGGAGAATGGCCGACACCCTGTTTCCTGGCAACTGATGGCCTGGGCCCTTCCCCCCTGCAAGGTGAGAGCTAAAGGGTTGGAGAACAAAGGAATCAGGTGACCTCCTGGCCCGGGAAAGGGACAAAGCCCAGAGGAGGCGGGCTGGAGGAGTTTCAGTTTGGGGCTGGCTGGGACATGGAGTGAAGGGCAGACATGGTTGTCTGGCGCACTGGGCCCAAAATGGACCCGGCTGAGGGGTCCTGTTCTCTGCACCTACAAGTTCTGTGTTAGACCATGTTCCTGTAATCTAATAAACCTTCTGTTTTACTGGCTGGCCGAGAGTCCCGTCTGACTGTGGAGTTGGGGGGCAGGATCCTCTGGCTTCCCCAGGAGCCCCGCCTGGGCGGACTCGCTGTGGGAAGCACACGGAGGGGCAGAGGATGCTGAATACTCCGAGGTCAGACCCAGGAAGGTGGACGCCGGGTGAGCTGTGTGTCCTGCAGACAGGCTGGTCACAGAAAGGAGACTTCCCCAGAGTCCTGACTGGCTTCATGGGGAGCAGTTCCAGAGCATCGCCCAGGGATTCCGTGACAACTGGTGGCAGAAGTGGGATGTACTGCACCCCGTGGACGGCACTTCCTGCAGTAAGTGACTGGGGAGCAGTAAAACGAAGGGGGATTGACGAGGACCAGGCGTGCTGAAGATTCAGAGAGAGACGGTTTCGGGGGGCGGTTAACCCCAGGGAGTATGTGACCAGAGAGAAGGACTGTGCAATAATGGGTCCCCTGGGGACTGCAGTGAGCAGTCTCAGGGGCGGAGGAGACTGTGGCTTGGCCCTGGGAGAGAGAAGGACTTTTGCAGTAACAGGGTTCCCCTGGGGATTGCACCGAGCGGTCCCAGGGGCAGAGGAGTCTGCAGCTCGACCCTGGCAAAGAGGTGGTGACCTCGAGAAGGGCTGGCACACTAGGGGTTCTCCCTAGAAACCGTGGGGAGCTGAGAGCACACAGGCCTGTGAGTCCACAGCAACTTGGGAAGAGCGGAGTGATGGCCTGTTACCGTCTCCTTAAGAAGGACATTGTAACCCTGTGCAGAAAGGGTGGAGCATTGGAAAGTTCACCAAAGCACAGTTAATCGAGCAGCTGGAGGAGGATGACCGCTCTAAGGAACAGATTCCTGACCCCAAATGGGGCGATAGCAGGATCTGGGAGCAGCTGGAGTGGGAGCCAGGCATCGCCAAGACTCCTGTCCCCGACCAGACGAGGGTCTTCACGATTGGGTTCCCCATCCGGGGTTCGGAGACGGACGGGATTGGAGCTGAGTGCGAGAGAGCAAGAGGACTGGGAGAGACAGCGAGAGCCCGAGAAAGAGCTGCAGAAGCAGCAGCTGCATGAACTGGCGATGGTGGGGCGGAGAGGCCTAGGGGACCTCCCCTGGGTGAGTGGGGACGGACCCCGGGGTGCCAGTTCCGCAGGGAACCTCGAGACTAGATTGCTGCCCCTGGTTAAGGGGGGGGGATGTGGATGCCACCTCACTGCCTTTGAGCAGGCTGGCGATTTGAACCAGGGGGACCCTGCGGAAAAGCCCTGGTGTCTAGCTCCCTTGCTGGGTCCCAAGGCCATAGACTCCTGTCAGCCAGATGGGTGGGGAGGTGGACAGGCTCCCACTCCTGACCCCAACCTATATGTCTGTGTGGAGTTTCCTGGGGCCAAGCCCCTCGGACCCCCAATGGAAGCGGAAGGTGATGGTCAATGGGGAGACATTCCTGGGACGGCGAGGTCCTGGGACAGAGAGAACTGTTGTCAGGCCCCGGGTGGTGCAGCCTCAGATGCTGAGGGGCTGGGTGAGCTGGGTGAGGGTCCCAGGGATGAAGCCCCTTGCCCTGCCTATGGTCCAGATCCCTGTGCAGACCCAGGAGGGGTGGGGCTGGCTGGTCGTTGGGGTGCTCCAGGACACCAGCTGCGAGACCCCATTGTGGGGTGACTGTGTCTCTTTGGGACAGGATCCAGGCCCTGCTCCTGTAATGGCCAAGGGTTTGAATTTGAATCCAGGGAACCAGTCGGCGGAGAGGGAAATGGTCAGTGAAAAGGCAGATGACCAGGCTGGCAGGGGGGAGGAGCGGCTAGGCTCAGGCTACCTGCCTGCCCGTAACCAGACCCCTGGGGCTGGGTGGGACAGAGAGATGCTCCCCGCCCCCTTGCACACCAGAGAGGGGGCTCAGGCTGGCTCTGATGCAGTGAGGAAAGCAGGGAGCTCGCTGCCTACCCCCACTGGGACAGCAAGGGCAGCGCTGAGCACAGTGGGAGCTGAGACCCCAGCTGAGTGGGGGGAGACACAGGCAGGGCAGGGGATCTGTGGGGAGTGGAAGGTGCTTGGTAAGGAAAGTCTGGATGAGCCTAGGCAGCCTTGTGAGCTGATGGCTTTGTCTAGTCAGCAGGGTGGGGAGGCGAGGAGAGTGGAAGATGAGTGTCCCTGGACCTTACCTGTTAGCTGGGTGGAGAAGTGGGACAGTGAAGGAAACGTGCCTGTGTCTGTCAGGGGTATTGACTTACCTATGGAGGGAGCTACCCTGATCTCCAAGCAGTTGTCTGTGACCAGCCTTGTGTGGTGGGACCAGGGGAATGAGATCCCAAGCTGTGTGTCTGGGAAAGGAGAAAGTGTGTCCGGCTCTTCTTTGTCTGTGGAGCAGACAGAAGGGGCCTTTCAGCCTGTGATGGTTGAGGGTAGTGCAGTTGTCTCAGAGCTGGTTCTGGATTCAGCTAAAGCCCAGGAAGGGAAGGGTCCTAAGTTTGGGTATGCTCAGGAGAATGGCCCTGTAACTCGGTCGCATCCAGTTAGTGTCTATGTAAAATCCCAGAGACCAGACAATTCTGGTGCTTGTATTTTGCCTGTTGCTAGTGTGTGGCTGGGAAAGGGTGAGCAACTCTGTCTAATCAGGGTGAGATCCTAGCCAGGGCACAAGGAGAGCAGGAAGGTGATGTGATTGTGTTACCTACTGAGGGTGTGGAAACCTGTGGCAAGAAGGAAAAGATTCCTGAAGGGAAGGAGAATGCTTCTGACCTTTTATCTAGGAAGTCTGTAAGTTTGCCTGAAAGGGGATTGTGTAGGAATCCGCCGGATGGGCCAGAGGTAATTCTGGATGTAAGGGAGACCCAGAAAGAGTCTGCTGTTGCTCAGGAAAGTGTTCCTCTAGAGCAAGCCCTCGGTGAAAAGGGTAAGAGCAGAATTTCTGGGAGGGGTGAATTGTTGCATAGAAAAGCCCGAGGGAAAGGAATCCTCATGGAGTCTTTGCAAGCAGTTTACTGCAACTGAAGGGTGTGAAAGTGATTTGATCAAGAAAGTTTCAGTTCCTAACAGCCGGAAATTGTCTGTTGTGAATGGATCCACTGACTTTCCTGTTGAAAGATCCAGTGTGGAGATCTTTGAGAAGGTCTCAGATGGAATGAAAGCTGTTAAGAAAGTTAATCCGTCCTATAACCAAGTGGCTGTGTTTGGCCAGCTTGTTGTGGAGAAGACCCAATCCCAGTTTGACCCCCTGGGGTTTTGGGGTGGCCAAAGGGCACGGGCCACATAAACCTTCCCACATGCAGCCTGCGAGTGCTATCGACCACCCCCGAACTAAGGGAGGGCGTGAAACTGGAAGGGCCTGGTGTAACTCCTACCAAGGAACGGGAGAGATTCTGGGGCATCCATGGGAACATTGGTGGCTTCAAACTTCCCCAGGTCACCGGCTAAAGTGACCCCACTCAGTTCGGTCTCGAAGGGGGGAGAGATGTGACGAAGCGGGACTGTTCTTAATGTTTCCTCTGAATATTGTGGGGGTGCCTCAGTTTCTCCTATGCAGTTCTTAGTATCTAGGTGGTGGGGTAAGGGTGTATGATCATTGCAGAGCCCTAGAGGGCAGGTGTGTGCAGGGGTCTGGACACAGAGAATGGCCGACACCCTGTTTCCTGGCCACTGATGGCCTGGTCCTTCCCCCCTGCAAGATGAGAGGTAAAGGGTTGGAGAGCAAAGGAATCAGGTGACCTCCTGGCCGGGGAATGGGACAAAGCCCAGAGGAGGAGGGGCTGGAGGGAGTTTCAGTTTGAGGCTGGCTGGGACATGGAGTGAAGGGCAGACGTGGTTGTCTGGCTCACGGCCCCCCAAAATGGACCCAGCTGAGGGGTCCCGTTCTCTGCACCTGCAAGCTCTGTGTTAGACCATGTTCCTGTCGTCTAATAAACCTTCTGTTTTACTGGTGTCACGGAGTCCCTGGGCGATACTCTGGAACTGCTCCCCATGAAGCCAGTCAGGACTCTGGGGCAGTCGCCTTTCTGTGAGCAGCCTGTCTTCAGGACACACAGCTCACCCGGCTTCCCCCTTCCTGGGTCTGACCTCGGAGCATTCAGCATCCTCTGCCCCTCCGTGCGCTTCCCCCAGCGAGTCTGCTCAGGCAGGGCTCCTGGGGAAGCCAGAGGGTCCTGCACCCCAACTTCGCAGTCAGACTTGACTCTCAGCCAGCCAGTAAAACAGAGGTTTATTAGATGACAGGAACATGGTCTAAAACAGAGCTTGCAGGTGCAGAGAACAGGACCCCTCAGCTGGGTCCATTTTGGGGGGGGGGGGGGAGTGAGCCAGACAACCACGTCTGCCCTTCACTCCATGTCCCAGCCAGCCCCAAACTGAAACTCCCTCCAGCCCCTCCTCCTCTGGGCTTTGTTCCTTTCCCGGGCCAGGAGGTCACCTGATTCCTTTGTTCTCCAACCCTTTAGCTCTCACCTTGCAGGGGGGAAGGGCCCAGGCCATCAGTGGCCAGGAAACAGGGTGTCGGCCATTCTCTGTGTCCAGACTCCTGCACACACCTGCCCTCTAGGGCTCTGCAATGATCATACACCCTTACCCCACCACCTAGATACTTAAGAACTGCATAGGGGAAACTGAGGCACCCCCACAATATTCGGAGGAAACATTAAGAACAGTCCCACTTCGTCACATCTCTCCCCCCTTCGAGATCGAACTGAGCGGGGTCACTTTACCCAGTGACCTGGGGAAGTTCGAAGCCACCAACGTTCCCATGGATGCCCCAGCATCTCTCCCGTTCCTTGGTAGGAGTTACACCAGGCCCTTCCAGTTTCACGCCCTCCCTTAGGTCGGGGGTGGTCGATAGCACTCGCAGGCCGCATGTGGGAAGGTTTCTGCGGCCCGTGCCCTTTGGCCACCCCAAAACCCCAGGGGGTCAAACTGGGATTGGGTCTTCTCCCCGACAAGCTGGCCAAACACAGCCACTTGGTTATAGGACTGTTTAACTTTCTTAACAGCTTTCACTCCATCTGAGACCTTCTCAAAGCTCTCCACACTGAATCCTTCAACAGGAAAGTCAGTGGATCCATTCACAACAGAAAATTTCTGGCTGTTAGGAACTGAAACTTTCTTGATTAAATCACTTTCACACCCTTCAGTGGCAGTAAACTGCTTGCAAAGACTCCATGAGGATTCCTTTCCCTAGGGCTTTTCTATGCAACAATTCACCCCTCACAGAAATTCTGCTCTTACCCTCTTTACCTAGGGCTTGCTCTAGAGGAACACTTTCCTGAGCAACAACAGACTCTTTCTGGGTCGCCCTTACATCCAGAATTACCTCTGAATTACCTACCATCAGCCGGATTCCTACACAATCCCTTTTCAGGCAAACTTACAGACTTCCTAGATAAAAGGTTAGAAGCATTCTCCTTCCCTTTGCCACGCACAAGTTCAGGAATCTTTTCCTTCTTGCTACAGGTTTCCACACCCTCAGTAGGTAACACAATCACACACCTTCATGCTGTCCTTGTGCCCTGGCTAGGATCTCACCCTGATTAGACAGAGTTGCTCCACCCTTTCCAACAACACACTAGCAACAGGCAAAATACAAGCACCAGAATTGTCTGGTCTCTGGGATTTTACATAAACCCTAACTGGATGTGACCTAGTTACAGGGCCATTCTCCTGAGCAGACCCAAACTTAGGACCCTTCCCTTCCTGGGCTTTAGCTGAATCCAGAACCAGCTCTGAGACAACTGCACTATCCTCAACCATCACAGGCTGAAAGGCCCCTTCTGTCTGCTCCACAGACAAAGAAGAGCCGGACACACTTTCTCCTTTCCTAGACACACAGCTTGGGATCTCATTCCCCTGGTCCCACCACACAAGGCTGGTCACAGACAACTGCTTGGAGATCAGGGTAGCTCCCTCCATAGGCAAGTCAATACCCCTGACAGACACAGGCACATTTCCTTCCCTGTCCCACTTCTCCACCCAGCTAACAGGTAAGGTCCAGGGACACTCATCTTCCACGCTCCTCGCCTTCCCACCCTGCTGACTAGACACAGCCATCGGCTCACAAGGCTGCCTAGGCTCATCCAGACCTTCCTTACCAACACCTTGCCACTCCCCACAGATCCCCTGCCCTGCCTGTGTCTCCCCCCACTCAGCTGGGGTCTTATCTTCCCCCTTGCTCAGCACTGCCCTTGCTGTCCCAGTGGGGGCAGGCAGCGAGCTCGCTGCTTTCCTCACTGCATCAGAGTCAGCGTGAGCCCCCTCTCCAGTGTGCAAGGGGGCAGGGAGCATCTCTCTGTCCCACCCAGCCCCAGGGGTCTGGTTACAGGCAGGCAGGTAGCCTGAGCCTAGCTGCTCCTCCCTGCTGCCAGCCAGGTCATCTGCATTTTCACTGACCATTTCCCTCTCCACCGATTGGTTCCCTGGATTCAAATTCAAACCCTTGGCAGGGTCTGGATCCTGTCCCAAAGAGACACAGTCACCCCACAACAGGGTCTCGCAGCCGATATCCCGGAGAACCCCAACAACCAGCCAGCCTGACCCCTCCTGGGTCTGCACAGGGATCTGGGCCGTAGGCAGGGCGAGGGGCTTCTTCCCTGGGACCCTCACCCTGCTCACACAGCCCCTCAGCATCTGAGGCTGCACCACCCAGGGCCTGACAACAGTTCTCTCTGTCCCAGGATCTCACCACCCCAGGAATGTCTCCCCATTGACCATCACCTTCCGCTCCCCCTGGGGGTCCGAGGGGCCCGACCCCAGGAAACTCCACACAGACATATAGGTTGGGACCAGGAGTGGGAGCCTGTCCACCTCCCCACCCATCTGGCTGATGGAGTCTATGGTCTTGGGACCCAGCAAGGGAGCTAGACACCGGGGCTTTTCCGCAGGGTCCCCCTGGTTCAAATCGCCAGCCTGCTCAAAGGCAGTGAGGTGGGCATCCACATCCCCCCACTCCTTAACCAGGGGCAGCAATTTAGTCTCGAGGTTCCCTGCGGAACTGGCCCCCCGGGGTCTATCCCCACTCACCCCGGGGAGGTCCCCTAGGCCTCTCCGCTCCCCCACCGTCAGTTCATGCTGCTGCTGCTTCTGCAGCTCTTTCTCGGGCTCTCGCTGTCTCTCCCAGTCCTCTTGCTCTCTCGCACTCAGCTCCAATCCCGTCCGTCTCCGATCCCCCGATGGGGAACCCGATCGTGAAGACCCTCGTCTGGTCGGGAACAGGAGTCTTGGCGATGCCTGGCTCCCACTCCAGCTGCTCCCAGATCCTGCTATCGCCCCATTTGGGGTCAGGAATCTGTTCCTTAGAGCTGACATCCTCCTCCAGCTGCTCGATTAACTGTGCTTTGGTGAACTTTCCAATGCGCAACCCTCTCTTTCTGCACAGGGTTACAATGTCCTTCTTAAGGAGACGGTGACAGGCCGTCACTCCGCTCTTCCCAAGTTGTCGTGGACTCACAGGCCTGTGTGCTCTCAGCTCCCCACGGTTTCCAGGGAGAACCCCTAGCGTGCCAGCCCTTCTCTAGGTCACCACCTCTTTGCCAGGGTCGAGCTGCAGACTCCTCCGCCCCTGGGACCGCTCGCTGCAGTCCCCCGGGGAACCCTGTTACTGCAAAAGTCCTTCTCTCTGGTCACACACTCCCAGGGGTTAACCACCCCCTGAAACCGTCTCTCTCTGAATCTTCAGCACGCCTGGTCCCCGTCAATCCCCCTTTGTTTTACTGCTCCCCAGTCACTTACTGCAGGAAGCACCATCCACGGGGTGCAGTACATCCCACCGCTACCACCAGTTGTCACGGAGTCCCTGGGCGATAGTCTGGAACTGCTCCCCATGAAGCCAGTCAGGACTCTGGGTCAGTCTCCTCTCTGGGGGAAGCCTGTCTGCAGGACACACAGCTCACCCAGCTTCCACCTTCCTGGGTCTGACCTCGGAGCATTCAGCCTCCTCTGCCCCTCCGTGCGCTTCCCACAGCGAGTCCGCCCAGGTGGGGTCCTGGGGAAGCCAGAGGGTCCTGCCCCCCAACTCCGCAGTCAGACGGGACTCTCAGCCAGCCAGTAAAACAGAGGTTTATTAGTTGACAGGAAAATGGTCTAACACAGAGCTTGCAGGTGCAGAGAACAGGACCCCTCAGCTGGGTCCATTTTTTTGGGGGGGGGGCAGTGAGCCAGACAACCACGTCTGCCCTTCACTCCATGTCCCAGCCAGCCCCAAACTGAAACTCCCTCCAGCCCCTCCTCCTCTGGGCTTTGTTCCTTTCCCGGGCCAGGAGGTCACCTGATTCCTTTGTTCTCCAACCCTTTAGCTCTCACCTTGCAGGGGGGAAGGGCCCAGGCCATCAGTTGCCAGGAAACAGGGTGTCGGCCATTCTCTGTGTCCAGACCCCTGCACACACCTGCCCTCTAGGGCTCTGCAATGATCATACACCCTTACCCCACCCCCTAGACACTTAAGAACTGCCTAGGGGAAACTGAGGCACCCCCACAATATTCGGAGGAAACATTAAGAACAGTCCCACTTCGTCACAACTGGCTGGCTGAGAGTCCCGTCTGACTGCGGAGTTGGGGGGCAGGACCCTCTGGCTTCCCCAGGACCCCACCTGGGCGGACTCGCTGTGGGAAGCGCACGGAGGGGCAGAGGAGGCTGAATGCTCCGAGGTCAGACCCAGGAAGGGGGAAGCCGGGTGAGCTGTGTGTCCTGCAGACAGGCTGCTCACAGAAAGGAGACTGCCCCAGAGTCCTGACTGGCTTCGTAGGGAGCCGTTCCAGAGCATCGCCAGGGGACCCCATGACACCCCTTCGGGCTGATGCTGAGGGTGCAGCATGGGCTGGGGCAGTGGGGGGGCAGGTTCTCTGGGGTGGGGGTGGCTGGGCTGGAGGAGCGGGGGAGCGTATAGTATGTGGGGAAAGGGAGGGGTCCTTGCACCTGGGCTCCATTCAGGGCAGGGAGGGAGTCTGGCTGGGGGTCCCCTGTGGGCAGCCCCTGGCCCTACCAGCTCTGAGACCCCTTGTCCCGTCTTTCCCCTGCCTCCTGCGTGTTTGAAGCCAGGATGTTCCCAGGGTGCCTCTCCCTGCGGGCCCCCGGCCCGGGCCCCCCAGGCCCCATGCCACCTGCAGACCTGCTCAGGATCGTTGCCCAGCTGGAGAGCCTGGTATGGGTGGGGGGCCCGGCTGACACCCGCTGGTGGGCAGTGGGTGCTGAGAGTGGAGCCCTGCTGATGACCTGAGGGTGGGGGATGGGCCCTGCTGACCCCTGGGTAGATGGGCTGCGGTGGGAAGGGTAACTCCTTGGGGAGCAGCTGGCACCCCCTCCCTTCAGCCCAACCCATCTGCATCCCAACCCACTGCCTCAGCCCGGAGCCCCCTCCTGCACCCTGAACTCATCCCTGGCCCCACCCCAGAGCCTGCAGCCCCAGCCGGAGCCCTCAGCCAGCCCGGTGGGGAGAGGGAGCAACTGGACGCCTATCTGTCCTCCTCCGTCCTGGACCTGCAGTGAGTGCCGGGGCTGGTCGGAAGGGGACTGGACCTTGCCAGAGCGGGGTACGGGTAAGCTGGGAAGGGCTGTCGGGGATGGTGGGAACGGGGCGCTGGGTTTGCAGGTGGTTGTGCACGGGGAGTCCTGCGCGGCTGGGGCGCTGCCTGCCCTGGGCACTGACCGGAGACGTGGGTCCCCCCCAGGCCACACAGCCGGGCAGTGACCGTCCTGCACAGCTTCTCGGCACTCTCGTCCGTCCCGGCCGGTGGACGGGGCCATCGCGGGGTTCTGGGTGCGGTGCCAGGTCGGCAACCCCGCCTGCAGCTTCCTGCGGGACGCCGTCTCCTACCAGAGTGAGCATGGGGGGCTCTCCTGGGCGGGGCCCAGGGCAGGAAGGGGGGGCTGATCCCTGCCCCCAAAGAGATGTGCCTGGGGAGTGAGGGCCCCAAATCCCTCCTCCGCTCCCTCCTCTCCCTGCAGCCTGGGACAGGAGGGACCCAGCTGTGCCCCCACGCCCCCCCCCCCGATCTCCCCACGACAGAGGGAGCGACTCTCGGCCAGCCTCACACCGGAGGTTTATGGAGCGTCTGGACCCAGCCTGGGCTGTTCTCAGGGCCCTCGGCCTGGCCAGTCTCACCCCGTCCAGCTGGGTCTGTCCCCGTCCCCATGGGCCCAGGCTGCTCCCTGTCTCAGCCCAGCCCCCTCCATCCAGCTGCAGGTCACTCGGCCCCTCTCTCCTCAGCCTTTTGTCCTCCCACTGGCCAGAACCGGCTGCTCCCTGTCACCAGTCGCTGGGTCCCCCATCTCCAGGCCATTGTCTGGGGTCCTGGCTGCTCTTTGAGGTCACACCTGGTCCCCTGCATCAGCAAACCCCCCTCCTACTCCCTCTTTATCCACACAGCACACAGGGAAACTGAGGCACGCACAGCTCTCATACAAAGCATCAAGAAAATTCCCCACTTTATGGCAGGCTCTAACCGGGGTGGTGGGGGTGGCTGGTATGGAGCTGGGCAGGGTGACTCTGGAGGAGCTCAGGCCAGGTTGGGGGGTGTCTCAGGCTGGGCATGGGTGGGAGGTGGCTGTGATGGGGCCGGGAGGCCTCTGGGGGGGGGGACTCTGACCAGGCTGTGTTCTCTCTCTCTCCCTCCCACCCCCCACGCCCCCCAGGCCTGAGTCTCTGTGAGCTGCAGCCCTGCGACCCCGTCTCCACAGCCTGCATGTTCCAGGACGGGCTGGCCCAGTGCCCCTGCCGGCCGGCATACCGCCCCACCCCTGGCATGAGCCGGGCCTGCACAGGTGGGGCAGGAGGCTCCATGGGGCCAGCTGTGGGGTGGAGGGGGCTGGGTGGGGGAGGGGAAGGCTTTCAGCAGGGGTGGGAAGATGGCACTTGCCCTCCCAGTGGCCCAAGCCCCGCCAAGGGCCAGGGTGCCAGGGGCTAGGCAGGGAGCAGCTTGCAGAGCTCAGCACCCAGGAAACTCCTCCTGTGCGGCCGGGTCGCCCCTGAAAGCAGCTTCCCTGTGCTCCCCCCGAGCTGCCCTGCCCGGCCCAGCGGCTCCAGGCTGATCTGCTACGGGACGGGCAGCGTGAGCCAGGCTGCCCCCAGGCCGGAGCCCCGTTGACCCGGGCAGCAACATGCCCAGCATCCTCACAGCCCCCTGCACAGTGTCCCTAGCGCCTAGGGTTACCATACACCCGCATTTTCCCGGACACGTCCAGCTTTTGGGTTCTTAAATCGCCGTCCGGGAGGAATTTTTAAATATTTGAAAACGTCCAGGATTTTGCCACCGTTATTTTTCCCCGGAGAAGAGTTGATCATTCGAGAAGGAGAGTGAACAGTGATCACTCGAGACCGTGCCCGCTTTTCCCCCCGGCTGCCAGCGTGTGCGCCGCGAAACAGCTGTTTAGCGTGACTGGGAGGGAGGGGGAGGAGCGGGAACGCGGCACGCTCAGGGGAGGAGGCGGGGCTGGGGCAGGGATTTGGGGAAGGGGTCCAATAGGGTGGGGGTGGAGTTGGGGCAGGGGAGCACAACCGGGTGTGTCCCCGGGTGTGTCCTCTTTTTTTTTAAATGTTCAAATATGGAAACCCTACTAGTGCCAGGCTGGTGGGATGGGGTACGGGCAGGGTGCAGGGGGTGCTGCCCTGGTGCTGTGGTCTTGGTCCCAGCGCCAGGCTGTCCCCAGCTGTGCCCCCTGCACAGACCCGAGGCTGCGTGCCAAGGCCGGGCTGTGTCCGCGGAGCAGCCAGGGCCTTGCCTGGCCTGCAGGCATCTCACTGTGTCTCTCCCTGCAGCCTGCGGCAGCGGGTTCTGGCTGCGGGATGGCATCTGTGCCAGGTGAGCCCTGGCGTCCCACGGGAGGCTGCTCGCAGCCGGGGGAGCACCCATGCCCTGGGAGCAGCGCGTGTGCGTTCGCTGGGGCTGTGCAGCTGGGGGCATCGGCTCCTGGCCAAGCCCCTCATCAGGGGGACCCGGTGCCACCCCGGGGCCTCAGTTCCCCCATGGCTCTTCAGCGGCTGCCCGCGTGACAGGGGCAGGTGGCCTAGTGGCTGGAGCAGGACAGGCTCTTCAGAAACTCCCTGTATATGGGGGAGTGGGGGGGTTACCCTTGGGTTTGGGAGGCTCACACCAGCCTGCATGGCCCATGGGGCTGGAAGGGGGGTACGGTGGGGGGTCTCTGCTTGGGCCCGGGCCCAGGGCAGCGCGTGGTGCTGGGGGGCAGCCCCACGGCGGGCGCCAGCCCTGCCAGCTCTGCTGACAGCTCTCTCCCGCAGCCTTCCTGCTGGCGCTGGTCGGGGTGTCCTGCGCGGGGAGCGGCCTGCTGCTGCTCCTGGGGTAAGGCGGCTGCCGTGCAAACACCCCCTGATGCAGGGGCAGACAGGTGCCCTTCCCTCCCCACCTGTGAGCCAGGGCTGCGGGTCGGGAGTGAGGGGCACCGGCAGAGCTGTAGGGGGGACAAGCCAGGACCCTGCTTGGGGGGATGGAATTGGCCCCCCCTCCCCCAGCAGTAGCTGAATTGGCACCGGTCCCTCCCCCCACCCGCCAAGCGCTGGGAGAGCGGCTGGCTCTGGTGTGGAGCAGCCACTAGAGGGCACCAGCCCCTAGGCCAAGGCGCAGCCTGACTCCTGTCCTGGGGTGAGGCTGTCCCCCCTCCCCCTGCCACCTTGCTCAGAGCATGGGGGTGTGGGGGGGGAGAGACTTGGGCGTGGGGGTGCAGGGTGGTGTCGGGGGTTGGGGGGTACTTGGGGGCAGAGCCCGAGTGGGGGGCTGTCCTTGGGGGTAATTGGGGCAGGGTGGGGGAGCAGCATTCCTGTGGGGTGCAGGGCCCTGGCGGCTCAGCCAGCCGTGACCTGGCACTTCGGACTGGCTGGCGCCGTTGCTCCAGGGGTGCGGTGCCCTGTGCTGACACCACCGTTGGCCCGGGGCCACGGGCTGGGGCAGATTCTCAGGCCCCTGCCCTCCTCAGGCCGCCCCCCCCCCCCCCACACACACACCCCGCACGGCTTTTCCTGCCTGCGGGTGCCAGCCCCAGTGCCTCAGGGCTGGGGCCCACCCTCTTCCCATGACCCTGGGGTGGGTGGGTGCTATGGGGGGCCCCATAGATGGCAGTGGGGCTGGGGAAGGAGCAGTGCAAACCCTGCTGTGCCCTGCTGTGTGGTGGGAGGGCCCCCGGAGGTGGCTGGGGTCTCTGGCGTGGGCCTGGGAGGGCTGGGGGACGGATCGGGTTCATGGGGGGGCAGCTGGCCTGGTAACCCCCTTCTCCTCTCAGGAGAGCCAGGGCCCCGGCGGAGAGCCGGTCGTGCCGCCTTCCAGCCCCAGCAGCTGAGCCTGCCCCGGGTGCGGCCCCTGGAGGAGGTGGAGATCCCGGAGCTCGGCCCAGGGAGCCAGGCGCATCCCTGCTGCGGGGACAGGCTGAGCCTGGTGAGTGCGGGTGGGGTGAGCCCTGGGGGGGGGCCTGGCACCAGCTCTGGCACTGGGGAGCCCTGTGCTGAGTCAGCACCAACCCCCTGGGGCAGGCGTGGGGGGGGGGGTGGGCTGGGCTCGGGGGAAGCTCCCCTGTCCCAGTGCCTGGAGCAATGGGGCAGGGGCCTGCTCAGGGCAGGGCCTGATGCCTCCTTCCGTTGTGGCTGCAGGGTGCTGGGCAGGCGCCAGCTGCCGGGAGCGGCATGAAGACGTTCCGGGGCTCCCGGAGCTCACCCGGCTCGGCCCCCCAGCCAGGGGGTGGCCAGAGCAGCCTGGTGTTTGTCAGCAACGAGGAGTGGGGCCAGCGGAACTGGGCACTGCCCTGCACCTAGCCCCGTGCCCAGCCCGTGAGGAGACGGCGCCATTCGAACATGGACCCTCAGCCCTGCCCTGGGCAGGACGACCCTGAGCTGGGAGGGGCTGCCACGTGGGTATGCTGATTGGCTGGCAGGGTGTGATGTAATGTGGGGGTGTCCCACCCGCTGGCGGGGATATGCCCCATAGCAGCTGCCCCACAAGGCATGCCAGCCCCTTGGCCAGGTTCCTCTTGCCAGGGCCGGAGCTTGGGGGGATGGGGCCATGGGCGGGGCACGCTGGGGGCGGGGGAGGGATGGCATGGATGGGGTTGTGGGCTGGGGACCCACCCAGGAGGGGCACCCTGCGGGGGGCTAGTGGGGATGGGGACGTGGGCTGGGACCCTCCACTCTGCTGGGGCACTGGGGGCTTCTGAATTTTTATTTAAATTTTCTTAATAAATCAAGTGGCAGCTGCCCTGCGGGTACTGTGGCAGCTGTGTGCCCTGGTGGGGGCACCTGTATCGAGTGAGGGGCAGGGGCTGGCCTGGCCCCGTAACACAGGGCTTGGGCAGGGCCGTGGCTGTCAGGCTGGGGCCTATTCTGGCAGCGGTGGGATCACTGAGAGCTTGGAGTGTTCCCCTGTGGGGCACCCCCTGGGGCTGGCAGCTGCTGCTGAGCAGAGGCCACTGATTGCTGGTGCCCAGCCAGCTCTGGGCCTGGTCGGGACGGGGGCTGCCCCTATCCCTGGGTGGGCATCCCTGAGCTGTGGGCAGGGCTCCTCGTCCCCAAGGACACTGCCTCCCCAGGCTGAATCCTCCAGGCCTCCCTGGGGTCAGGGCGGCCATGGGGGGCTGCGCTCCAGAGACTTAGCACGTGGGGCTGAGAGGGGACTTAGCAGGCTCCTGCTGAGAGGCTGTGGGGCTGGGCCGCAGGGCCCCTGCTTTCCCAGCGCTGGACGCGGCAGGGCCATGCCCTGGGAGTGGCCCGGCTGGCTCAGCCACGGGGTGCCTGGAACTCGGGGTCCTGTCTCTGCTGGTGCCGGACACCGTGGCTGCAGCCCTGCCCCAAGGTGCATTGTCGCTGGGGGAGGCGCCTGGCCGGGAGCAGCTCCAGCTCGCAGCAGAGCGAGGGGGCCGGGCGAGGGGGCCAGGCGCAGGGGCTGGCGGGGCCCTCCCGGGTAGACAGGGCCAGCTGCTGCTGGGGGAGTGGGGCAGGCCCAGCCCCCCGGGCTCAAGGCTGAACCAGCCCTGTTGCAATGGGAGCAAAGGCCCCATGTGTTCCTGGGGAGGGGACAAACCAGGGCCAAAGGGCTGGGGCCGCAGGGGATTCTAGGCTGGGGCCAGGCGGGGGCTCAGACTAGCTACTGGAACGGTCCCTGCTGCCCTGAAGCTCTAGGGAGGGGCCCCCTGACGCCTGCAGGCCGTTTGCACCTGGGCCCCTCCTCACCGTCCCTGGCAGAGCTGGGAGATCCCGGCTCCCCACACACCCTTCCGCCCCCCGGGCCGGAGTGGGCCTTACGGGGTGTCTCCACAGCTCTGCCCAATCAGAAATGCCCTCGGGAGAGGTTCCTCACTGGGGCCATGGACCTGCTGGGCACCCAGAGACCCCTGCCCCCCGCCATGCCTGAGCCGTGTCTGACCGCTCTCACCCTGGCTCCTCTGGTAGGCCGGGGGGGGCCCTCCCTCCTTGGCTGGGTGGGATTTGGGTGGGGAGCTCTGAGCTGGGCTGGGCCATGCGTGGCCATGGGTGGGGGGCTCATTCCCTCCCGTCAGCTCAGCTGTCTGCATCCCCCTCCGCTGGGACCCCAGCGGCTGGTACCTGCAGCCCCACTCCCCCCAGGCCTGGCCAAGGGGATGCCCCCAGCCCTGCTGGCACCCATGTTGACACTGGAGGGGTCAGCCAGCCCCCTCTTTAAATCCAACTTGGTGGCGGGGGCGGGGGGGCAGACACACATGGCTGGGCTCAGCCCAGGGGCACCAGGGGGAAATGCCCTGGCCTGTGATGTGCCGGAGGTCGGCTTGGCTGCACTAATGGTCCCTGCTGCCTTCGAGTGAATGAGCAGCTGACTCTATTGTTGGCAGCAACACAAACGTCCAGCCCTTCTTGCATCTTGCTAAGCCCCTGGCCTCAGCAACTTCCTGCGGCAGAGAGTTCCCCAGGCTAATCAGTGTATGAAAACGTTCCTTTTTTTCAGTTGTGAGTTTCCCACTGTGTAGTGTCCCTGCGTGTCCCCTTGTTGGTGTGTTCGGCAGCAGGGCGAGGAGCCGGCCCTGACCTGCCTGCACTAGCCCAGTTGTTACTGCACAGCCCTTGGTCCGTCCCCTCCTGTCGTCTGCTGTGTAAGGTCATGATCCCAGCCGCTCTTCACTGGGCTTTTCCAGGCTTTCGATCCCCCTCCTCTGACCACGCGAGCTCTGCACCCGCCTGTCTCAGGTTGGGAGCCCAGTGCCGCTGTGACGAAGTGGGACTGTTCTGAATGTTCTCTCTGAATACTGTAGGGGTGCCTCAGTTTCCCCTAGGCATTTCTTAAGTCTCTAGGGGGTGGGGTAAGGGGGTGTAATTGTTGCAGAGCAAAAGGCCCGAGTACATAAATGGCCGACACTCTGTCTCCTGGCAACTGATGGCCTGGGCCCTTCCCCCCTGCAAGGTGAGAGCTAAAGGGTTGGAGAGCAAAGGAATCCAGTGACCTCCTGGCCCGGGAAAGGGACAAAGCCCAGAGGAGGAGGGGCTGGAGGGAGTTTCAGTTTGGGGCTGGCTGGGACATGGAGTGAAGGGCAGACGTGGTTGTCTGGCTCACTGCCCCCCTCCCCCAAAATGGACCCGGCTGAGGGATCCTGTTCTCTGCACCTACAAGCTCTGTGTTAGACCATGTTCCTGTCATCTAATAAACCTCTGTTTTACTGGTTGGCTGAGAGTCCCGTCTGACTGCGGAGTTGGGGGGCAGGACCCTCTGGCTTCCCCAGGAGCTCCGCCTGAGCGGACTCACTGCGGGAAGCGCACGGAGGGGCAGAGGATGCTGAATGCTCCGAGGTCAGACCCAGGAAGGTGGAGCCGGGTGAGCTGTGTGTCCTGCAGACAGGCTGCTCCCAGAGAGGAGGCTCCCCCAGAGTCCTGTCTGGCTTCATGGGGAGCAGTTCCAGAGCATCGCCCGGGGACCCCATGACAGCTGCACACGGGTGGGGCCACACCCCTAGCTCTGCGCCAGTGCGCCCGATCCCGCCCCAGGCCTGCCGCGCAGCTGCCCCACCTCCAAGAGGCAGCCTCAGCTCCAGCTTCCCCCTGCCAGCGAGTCGCACGGAGCCGGGCTCTGGGGGAGCCTTGGCTGCTCCACAGGCCCCAGCCCGGACCTGCAGCGACCCTCAGCGCGGGCCCCGCCGGCGGGTTTGTCCGTGGCTCGGCCACAGCCGAGGGAAGCCCCTAGCCCACCCTTCCCAACCAGCTGCACCACTCGCAGGAGGCTGCTTTGTCTGTGTACCCCGAGCATCACTTACAAGCTACTTGCTAACAATCTCAGGCCTCAAACTGCCAAGGGGCACGGCGCTGTTACTGAGCAATGGCTGACTCCTGTATTTTTACCCTATAATTATAAAATAAATCCCATGGAATAGAAATATCGCACTTACACGTCCCGGATAGTACAGCGACAGGGCCCTTCCTTTTCAGGCTTTGTTTTGTTTGATGTTTCCTGGGAATTCATCGGTGTTTACTACAACAACAAAACCGGGTGAAAACTGGTGCAAAAAACTATAAATAATTCTTCTGGGTAAATATCAGGGTTTTATTTGGTGGGTGAAAAGACACGGGGGGAAGTAGTCAGTAAATTAATGCTTTGAATTCCATTCATCGAGTGGTTTGCTGCAGAGCTAAAACTGAACTGAACCCGCAAGACCACTGCTGAGCTTCGGAAACCATTAGATCTCCACTCCCCAAATGAAACTTTTCATTTGAATAACCAGTTGCCTGCTGTAGACTCAGAATTATTAGCCTATAAATATTTACATTCAAGAAGTGGGTGGCCCCATTTGCAGCACAGACGCTCAACTTCCTCCTTGTCTCCTGTTTTGTTTTTTAAACTTTCGAATGCTTCCTTGTGGTCTGAAGCGCGTTCGGAGACAGATTTTTGTTTTATTCCCAGTTTAGTGGATCACGTCTTTAAACCAGCCCCTGCTAACAGCTTGAAATGTGCACGGGGTGGGCGTGAGATTCATCAGCACGTTCGGATGCACACGCACGGCTGAGCTTGCTGCAGGCCTGGCCGTTGTGAGACTCTTCTGACTAACGCAGAGTCTGACTTCAAGAGGCAGCCGCACAGGCTAGCGCATTATCCCGATACATCTAGCTCAGGCCAGGGGTTGCATTTTCCTAACAAGACAAGTTGTTTTTAATATGTTTGAATGACACAGACGTAGGGTGTAAATCTGAAAAAACGGAGTAATACGTTTTGTAAAACCCAGGACATTTTTGGTAAAACTTGGTTTAAACTGAAAATGCAGGGGTGTATCCCGAGACCCTTGTGCACACGCACTCCTGCTTGAGCCCCCCTGGCCTAGACCCCTGGAGAAAGGACAGTTAACGCAGAGCCCGTCTTCCGGCTCAGGTGCTGTGACCCCATGGCCAGGCTCTGTCCCTCGCTGACTCCTTCCTTGCTCAACTCCCCTGTGAGAGAGCGCCGAGCGCCTTCCCGCAGCCAGCCCCTGGCTCTGGAGCTGGGTCGGTGCCAGCTTCCCTGCGGGAGGCAGGGGATCCTCCTCACGCTCAGTGCCCACGTCCAGGGGCTGGGGCTGCTGTTGTCTGCTCGGGTTTTCCATTGATCTGGGTCGGCCTCGGCCAGTCCTTTGTAAGGGCCCGTCTGGTTGGCTCAGCCTGCTCAGCAACCCCCTTCCCCACATCTCTTAGCCTGCCCTGAAAGAAAACTTGGTTCTTTTTCCCCCGCTGGGCAGCCGGGCACAGAATAGGGGAAACCGAGGCACACATGGGCCTCATAAAACTATTACAAACAATGCCCCCTTTGTCGCAGGTGCCCAACAGCAAGTTGTTCCCTGGCCCGTGGCTGCACGAGGGTCTCCAGGTCCCTGGCCGGGGCTGCTCCAGTTAATTCAGCCCCCATCCAGTGTGCAAGGACATCCCGGTTCCCCCCGCCCGCGAAGGCGCAGCGCTCTGCGTTCATTGCAGCTATTACAGGACCACGGTTTAGTCAGTGAGCCTGCTGCCCTCCGGCCCTGCCCCTCCGCAATCTTGGCAATCCCTCCCTGGCCCTGCCCCGCGGGCACCCGTGTGGGGTTCAGGCTTTTACCTGCAGGGATGTCAGACCCCCCCTTCTCTGGCCCACCCTCATGCTTCTCCTCTCTCGGGGCAGATCTAGGCCTTGTAGGTCAGCCCCAGGGCAGGGGCCCTCCAACCAACCCGAGTGGGCCCGTAGGCTGGAGAGCGGCCCCTGGCACGTAGCTGCTGGCTGCTCAGAGGTAGGAAAAGGCTGCTTTGAAGATGGCCCCAGTTTTCTGTCACTGGGGGAACACGCAGCGGAAACCTGGATTCCTGCCCCACCCTGCGAGCCGACGGCGTTTGCTTGGGGGCCATGGAGCCCACGGCCATGCACTTGGAGCCTTTGCTGGCTGACCATTTGTGACGTTACAAAGGTTGTCCTGTGAGGTGTCTATGGAAAGGTTATGGTTTGCTGGTTATGATCATGCTGTCTGTATGGGTGAATCATTTCTGTAGTTGAGTTACGAATATTGGCTATGTCCTTGTATCTCAAATGTATTTGATTCCAAATAACCTCAGTGAAGCATTTGGTCAGCTTCTTGAGAAGGGACTGAATGCATCCGATGAAGTGAGCTGTAGCTCACGAAAGCTTATGCTCAAATAAATTGCTTAGTCTCTAAGGTGCCGCTAGTACTCCTATTCTCAGTAAGTGCCCAGTCAAGAAACACTTAACGCACAATGGACTTTGGGAGACGCCAATCCACATCTGAGCTTTCCTGGGAACCTTCAAACTAACATGTAAACAATGTATAGTAGGGGAAGCAAAAGTGGATGGGAACCTGGGAGGCAGTGACCATGAGATGGTCGAGTTCAGGATCCTGACACAGGAAAGAAAGGAGAGCAGCAGAATACGGACCCTGGACTTCAGAAAAGCAGACTTTGACTCCCTCAGGGAACGGATGGGCAGGATCCCCTGGGAGAATAACATGGGGGGGAAAGGAGTCCAGGAGAGCTGGCTGTATTTTAAAGAATCCTTATTGACGTTTCAGGGGCAAACAATCCCGATGTGTAGAAAGAATAGTAAATATGGCAGGCGACCAGCTTGGCTTAACAGTGAAATCCTTGCTGATCTTAAACACAAAAAAGAAGCTTACAAGAAGTGGAAGATTGGACAAATGGGCAGGGAAGAGTATAAAAATATTGCTCGGGCTTGCAGGAGTGAAATCAGGAAGGCCAAATCACACCTGGAGTTGCAGCTAGCAAGAGATGTTAAGAGTAACAAGAAGGGTTTCTTCAGGTATGTTAGCAACAAGAAGAAAGTCAAGGAAAGTGTGAGCCCCTTACTGAAGGAGGGAGGCAACCTAGTGACAGAGGATGTGGAAAAAGCTAATGTACTCAATGCTTTTTTTGCCTCTGTCTTCACGAACAAGGTCAGCTCCCAGATTACTGCACTGGGCAGCACAGCATGGGGAGGAGGTAACCAGCCCCCTGTGGAGAAAGAAGTGGTTCGGGACTATTTAGAAAAGCTGGACGAGCACAAGTCCATGGGGCCGGATGCGTTGCATCCAAGAGTGCTAAAGGAGTTGGCGGATGTGATTGCAGAGCCATTACCAATTATCTTTGAAAACTCATGGCGATCGGGGGAAGTCCCGGACGACTGGAAAAGAGCTAATGTAGTGCCCATCTTTAAAAAAGGGAAGGAGGAGGATCCTGGGAACTACAGGCCAGTCAGCCTCACCTCAGTCCCATCATGGAGCAGGTCTTCAAGGAATCAATTCTGAAGCACTTAGAGGAGAGGAAAGTGATCAGGAACAGTCAGCATGGATTCACCAAGGACAAGTCATGCCTGACTAATCTAATTGCCTTCTATGACGAGATAACTGGCTCTGTGGATGAGGGGAAAGCCGTGGACGTGTAGTTCCTTGACTTTAGCAAAGCTTTTGACACAGTCTCCCACAGTATTCTTGCCAGCAAGTTAAAGAAGTATGGGCTGGATGAATGGACGATAAGGTGGATAGAAAGCTGGCTAGATTGTCGGGCTCAACAGGTGGTGATCAATGGCTCCAAGTCTAGTTAGCAGCTGGTATCAAGTGGAGTGCCCCAAGGGTTGGTTCTGGGGCCGGTTTTGTTCAATATCTTCATAAATGATCTGGAGGATGGTGTGGATTGCACCCTCAGCAAGTTTGCAGATGACACTAAACTGGGAGGAGAGGTAGATACGCTGGAGGATAGGGATAGGATACAGAGGGACCCAGACAAATTAGAGGATTGGGCCAAAAGAAATCTGATGAGGTTCAACAAGGACAAGTGCAGAGTCCTGCACTTAGGACGGAAGAATCCCATGCAGCGCTACAAACTAGGGACCAAATGGCTAGGCAGCAGTTCTGCAGAAAAGGACCTAGGGGCTACAGTGGACGAGAAGCTGGATATGAGTCAGCAGTGTGCCCTTGTTGACAAGAAGAACAATGGCATTTTGGGATGTATAAGTAGTGGCATTGCCAGCAGATCGAGGGACGTGATCGTTCCCCTCTATTGGACATTGGTGAGGCCTCATCTGGAGTACTGTGTCCAGTTTTGGGCCCCACACTACAAGAAGGATGTGGAAAAATTGGAGAGAGTCCAGCGGAGGGCAACAAAAATTATTAGGGGAATGGAACACATGACTTATGAGGAGAGGCTGCGGGAACTGGGATTGTTTAGTCTGCAGAAGAGAAGAATGAGGGGGGATTTGATAGCTGCTTTCAACTACCTGAAAGGGGGTTCCAAAGAGGGTGGATCTAGACTGTTCTCAGTGGTAGCAGATGACAGAACAAGGAGTAATGGTCTCAAGTTGCAGTGGGGGAGGGTTAGGTTGGATATTAGGAAAAACTTTTTCACTCGGAGGGTGGTGAAACACTGGAATGCGTTACCTAAGGAGGTGGTAGAATCTCCTTCCTTAGAAGTTTTTAAGGTCAGGCTTGACAAAGCCCTGGCTGGGATGATTTAGTTGGGGGTTGATCCTGCTTTGAGCAGGGGGTTGGACTAGATGACCTCCTGAGGTCCCTTCCAACCCTGATATTCTATGATTCTATGAGTGGCGTCAGCCTGCAAACTGAGTCATGCATGGACTTGTGACTTGCCCATGTGACTCCAGACTCCATCTTGTTGCTGTGATTTTCCACAATAAGAACAAAGGGGTGGCCTTCCACCTGGCAGAGAATATAAAGTCCTCTCTGTCTGGCTGGTTGGGTTTGCCTTAGAGGTGGGAACACCCCAGCCTTGGGCAGTAACTGCCCTGCGTGAAGCACTTTGTCCTGACTTGGCTCTCTCAGAAGTGGCCCCCCACAGGCAGCATCATTACACCCTTCTCCTGCGGCCGAGCGGTGGGACTCGGGTTTGCTTTCAGAGCAGCTGCCTGGAATGTCTGCGGCTTTTATGGCAAGTCTATAAAAGGGCAACCATCAAATCCAGTCAGCATCTCCCCAGAACCGGCCGCTTCCTGTTACTGACCCAAGAGTCAGCCAAGCTGGGTCAGAGTCACACCTCGGGGCCTGCCAGCGAGAGTGGGCAGCCTGGGAACTCCCCTTGTCCCTGGCGAGAGGCGTCCCCAGATCACAGACACGGACAGAACCCAGAGCATCCACCAGAGACAACAGCACAGCCGGGGTCTGGGCGCCGGCCTGGCAGGCCCAGTGACCTAAAACCATCCCTGGTCTGTAACCCACCAATGCCTGCATTCCCCTCGCAGACCTGAACCTAGCCTGGGCCTTGCCCTGGCAAAGCAGGAAGCGAACCGCCCCCAGCCTGACCCTCTGGCCTGGCAGCTCGAAGCAGACGAGCGGGCGGAGGGTCCACCCATGTCCAGCATTTCCGCTAACAGCCGTTCAGGCATTCGCAAAAGGAGCTGGGAGGTTAGTGCCTAGGCTGTGTGCCGACGGGCCCGTTTCCCTCCTTTGGGGCTCAGCCATTTGGCAAGAAACTGCCATGTGGGCAACATTCTGGGCACAGCGCGAGGCCAGGCACCCTCCGGCCCCGCTGTTCTTGCAGCCTCCAGGACCCCACCCAGGGCTCCATGCCAGCACGAGCCAGCAGACTGGGGGGCTGTGTCTCCCCTGCCCTGTAGGCTGCGGAGCCTCACCATGCCATGCTGAAGTAGCTCCCAGCTGGGCTGCTCGCACACAGCCTGACAGCACCCCTGCCAGCCACACCCTGGCTCTCACCAGCCTGGGTTATACAGCAGGGTCACCCCAGCACACCCCCAGTCCCAGATCGCCCCCAGAACTGTATGTCCTGGATGCCCAGCCCTCGCCCGGACTATCCAGAGGTGTTAAGTCTGTTATGCCTTTAAGGGAATAATATGCCAATTCTGATCTCAGATAGCTATTAAGACATTTCATTTCAAACATCCTGGATTAGATAGAACAGTAAAACAAGTGTATTACCTACAAAGAGAGATTTCAAGTGAGTCCAAGCCCTGAGGCATGCGAATCAGAAATGGTTACAAGGACAATAAAGACAAGCCGGTTACTGGTGCCCAACTTAACCAACCAGATCCGCTTCAAACACAGGTTCTCACCATACATTCCAGCAGATTTCTGGCCAAACGCTGCAGGTCACGACCCTCCCCAGAGTCCAGCAGCTGCTGTCTTTTCTCTCCTCAGGTGCAGTGAATGTGACGGACAGGGAGAAAAGAGGGCCTTGGGGTGCTTGTCCCTCCCTTTTAGAGTCCCCCCCACCCCACCCATTGGCAGCTGGGCACCAGGAGGCAAAGTCTGTGTGAAAGGATGTTCCCTGCCAGATTTTTCCCCCTGTTTGGGCTTCCTTTGTCTCCCCTTCCTGCTCGAGGACTCTGTTCACTGCCCAAATGCAAATCAAGGCAAGCACACATTCCTGGGGCTCTGGGCTTTGGAGCGTGGTAATGCACCCCACGGGGGTCTCATCACTTCACCTTAGGTGTTTCCACACATTTTACCAGGCAATACTGACCAGCAAATTATGAGTTTTCAAATGCTACCGTACAAGACATGCCTTGTGCAAAGATTATTACAGTAGTGTGTAGTGTGTGATCACACAGGTGTATTCTGTCACAGTCACCTAATCTGGTCCCCTGCACTCAAGGCAGGACTAAGTATTCTCTAGACCATCCCTGACAGGTGTTTGCCCAACCTGCTCTTAAAAATCCCCAATGATGGAGATTCCACAACCTCCCTGGGCAATTTATACCAGTGCTTCACCACCCTGACAGGTAGGAAGTTTTTCCTAAGGTCCAACCTAAGCGGCCCTGGCTGCAATTTAAGCCCACTGCTTTTTGTGCTGTCCTCAGAGGTTAAGAAGAACAATTTTTCTCCCCCTTTGTAACAACCTTTTATGTACTTGAAAACTGTTCTCATGTCCCCTCCCAATCTTCTCTGCTCCAGACCAAACAGACCCAGTGTTTTCAATCTTCCCTCACAGGTCATGTTTTCTAGACGTTTCATCAATTTTGTTGCTCTTCTCTGGACTTTCTCCAATTTGTCCACATCTTTCCTGAAATGTGCGGCCCAGAACTGGACACACTACTTCAACTGAGGCCTCATCAGACCGGAGTAGAGTGGAAGAATCACTTCTTGTGTCTTGCTTACAACACTCCTGCTAATACGGGGGTGGGCAAACTACAGCCCGCAGGCCGCATTTGGCCCAACAGACGTTTTAATCCGGCCCTTGAGCTCCTGCTGGGGAGCAGGGTCTGGGGCTTGCCACGCTCTGGCACTCCAGCTGGGAAGCAGGGTCAGGGGCTGCTCTGTCGGCTCCCAATAGCAGCGACATGTTCTAACTCCACCTCCTACGCGTAGGGTCAGCCAGGGGGCTCTGCTCCGCATGCTGCCCCCACCCCAAGCTCCACCCCTGTGGCTCCCATTGGCCAGGAACTGCAGCCAATGGGAGCTGCAGGTGCGGCACCTGCAGACGGAGCAGAGTGCAGAGCCGCCTGGCCACGCCTCAATGTAGGAGCCAGAGGGGGGACATGCCGCTGCTTCCGGGAGCTGCTTGAGGTAAGTGCTGCCCAGAGCCTGCACCCCTGAACTCCTTCTGTACCCCAACCCCCTGCCCCAGCCCTGATCCCTCTCCCACCCTCCAAACCCCTTGGCTGCAGCCGGAGCACCCTCCTGCACCCCAAACCCCTCTCCCAGCTCCACCCCAGAACCCGCACCCCCAGCCAGATCCTTCACCCCACCCCCCGCATCCCACCCCACCCTGCCTCAGCCCAGAGCCCCCTCCCGAACTCTGAACTCCTTATTTCTGGCCCCACTCTGGAGCCTGCACCCCTAGCCAGAGCCCTCACCCCCGCCCCGCACCCCAACTCCGATTTTGTGACCATTCATGGCCCACCCCCGTGCTCATACAGCCCAGAATGATGTTTGCTTTTTTTGCAACAGCGTTACACTGTTGACTCACATTTAGCTTGTGACCCACTATGCCTAGGGCCCTGCCAGAGTCACTTCCATTTTGGTCAATTTCACAGTCATAGCATTTTAAAAATCATAAATGTCATGATTTCAGCCATTTAACTCCGAAATGTCACGGTGTTGTTACTGTAGGAGCCTGGCCCACAACGGGGAGTGTGTGTGTGTGTGGGGGGGTCTCACGGAGTCCATGGGTGATGCTCTGGAACTGCTCCCCATGAAGCCAGGCAGGACGCTGGGGAAGTCTCCTCTCTGGGAGCAGCCTGTCTGCAGGACACACAGCTCCCCCGGCTCCACCTTCCTGGGTCTGACCTCGGAGCATTCAGCATCCTCTGCCCCTCCGTGTGCTTCCCACAGCCAGTCCGCCCAGGCGGGGTCCTGGGGAAGCCAGAGGGGGGAAGGGCCCGGGCCATCAGTTGCCAGGAAACAGGGTGTCGGCTATTCTCTGTGTCTAGACCCCTGAACACACCTGCCCTCTAGGGCTCTGCAATGATCATACACCCTTACCCCACCACCTAGATACTTAAGAACTGCATAGGGGAAACTGAGGCACCCCCAAAATATTCAGAGGAAACATTAAGAACAGTCCCACTTCGTCACATCTCTCCCCCCTTCAAGATCGAACTGAGTGGGGTCACTTTAGCCGGTGACCTGGGGAAGTTCGAACCCACCAACATTCCCATGGATGCCCCAGCATCTCTCCCATTCCTTGGTAGGAGTTACACCAGGCCCTTCCAGTTTCACACCCTCCCTTAGGTCGGGGGTGGTTGATAGCACTCGCAGGCCACATGTGGGAAGGTTTATGCGGCCTGTGCCCTTTGTCCACCCCAAAACCCCCTGGGGTCAAACTGGGATTGGGTCTTCTCCCAGCGCTCCAGTCTGGTGGGCTGCAATTCGGGGTCTCTTGGTTAAGAGCCCCCATCTTGACCTGGGCCACATACTGTTCACTTACAGAACTAGCATGGAGACATCCCTTTCTCCACAACCTTGTCTCCCCAACAAGCTGGCCAAACACAGCCACTTGGTTATAGGACTGTTTAACTTTCTTAACAGCTTTCACTCCATCTGAGCCCTTCTCAAAGTTATCCGCACTGGATCCTTCAACAGGAAAGTCAGTGGATCCATTCACAACAGAAAATTTCTGGCTGTTAGGAACTGAAACTTTCTTGATCAAATCACTTTCACACCCTTCAGTTGCAGTAAACTGCTTGCAAAGACTCCATGAGGATTCCTTTCCCTAGGGCTTTTCTATGCAACAATTTACCCCTCACAGAAATTCTGCCCTTACCCTCTTCACCGAGGGCTTGCTCTAAAGGAACACTTTCCTGAGCAACAACAGACTCTTTCTGGGTCTCCCTTACATCCAGAATAACCTCTGGCCCATCCGGCGGATTCCTACACAATCCCCTTTCAGGCAAACTGACAGACTTCCTAGATAAAAGGTCAGAAGCATTCTCCTTCCCTTTGCCACACACTAGCAACAGGCAAAATACAAGCACCCAAATTGTCTGGGCTCTGGGATTTTACATAGACACTAACTGGATGCGACCGAGTTACAGGGCCATTCTCCCGAGCAGACACAAACTTAGGACCCTTCCCTTCCTGGGCTTTAGCTGAATCCAGAACCAACTCTGAGACAACTGCACTACCCTCAACCATCACAGGCTGAAAGGCCCCGTCTGTCTGCTCCACAGACAAAGAAGAGCCGGACACACTTTCTCCGTTCCCAGACCCACAGCTTGGGATCTCATTCCCCTTGTCCCAGCACACAAGGCTGGTCACAGACGACTGCTTGGAGACCGGGGTAGCTCCCTCCACAGGCAAGTCAATACCCCTGACAGACACAGGCACGTTTCCTTCACTGTCGCATTTCTCCACCCAGCTAACAGGTAAGGTCCAGGGACACTCATCTTCCACTCTCCTCGCCTTCCCACCCTGCTGACTAGACACAGCCATCGGCTCACAAGGCTGCCTAGGCTCATCCAGACTTTCCTTACCAAGCACCTTGCCACTCCCAACAGATCCCCTGCCCCGCCTGTGTCTCCCCCCACTCAGCTGGGGTCTCAGCTCCCACTGTGCTCAGCGCTGCCCTTGCTGCCCCAGGAGCTCGCTGCTTCCCTCACTGCATCAGAGCCAGCGTGAGCCCCCTCTCCGGTGTGCAGGGGGGCGGGGAGCCCCAGGGGTCTGGTTACAGGCAGGCAGGTAGCCTAAGCCCAGCAGCTCCTCCCCCCTGCCAGCCAGGTCATCTGCATTTTGACTGACCATTTCCCTCTCCCCCGATTGGTTCCCTGGATTCAAATTCAAACCCTTGGCAGTTACTGGAGCAGGGCCTGGATCCTGTCCCAAAGAGACACAGTCACCCCACAATGGGGTCTCGCAGCTGGTGTCCTGGAGAACCCCAACGGCCAGCCAGCCCGACCCCTCCTGGGTCTGCACAGGGATCTGGGCCGTAGGCAGGGCGAGGGGCTTCGTCCCTGGGACCCTCACCCAGCTCACCCAGCCCCTCAGCGTCTGAGGCTGCACCACCCGGGGCCTGACAACAGTTCTCTCTGTCCCAGGATCTCACCACCCCAGGAATGTCTCCCCATTGACCATCACCTTCCGCTCCCACTGGGGGTCCGAGGGGCCTGAGCCCAGGAGACTCCACACAGACATATAGGTTGGAGTCAGGAGTGGGAGCCTGTCCACCTCCCCACCCATCTGGCTGATGGAGTCTGTGGCCTTGGGACCCAGCAAGGGAGCTAGACACCGGGGCTGTTCCGCAGGGTCCCCCTGGTTCAAATCGCCAGCCTGCTCAAAGGCAGTGAGGTGGCATCCACATCCCCCCCCCTTAACCAGGGGCAGCAATTTAGTCTCGAGGTTCCCTGCGGAACTGGCACCCCGGGGGTCTATCCCCACTCACCCAGGGGAGGTCCCCTAGGCCTCTCCGCTCCCCCACCGCCAGTTCATGCTGCTGCTGCTTCTGCAGCTCTTTCTCGGGCTCTCGCTGTCTCTCACAGTCCTCTTGCTCTCTCAGACTCAGCTCCAATCCCGTCCGTCTCCGATCCCCCGATGGGGAACCCGATCGTGAAGACCCCCGTCTGGTCAGGGACAGGAGACTTGGCGCTGCCTGGCTCCCACTCCAGCTGATCCCAGATCCTGCTATAGCCCCATTTGGGGTCAGGAATCTGTTCCTTAGAGCGGTCATCCTCCTCCAGCTGCTCGATTAACTCTGCTTTGGTGAACTTTCCAATGCTCAACCCTCTCTTCCTGCACAGGGTTACAATGTCCTGCTTAAGGAGACGGTGACAGGCCATCACTCCGCTCTTCCCAAGTTGTGGTGGACTCACAGGCCTGTGTGCTCTCACCTCCCCACGGTTTCCAGGGAGAACCCCTAGTGTGCCAGCCCTTCTCGAGGTCACCACCTCTTTGCCAGGGTCGAGCTGCAGACTCCTCCACCCCTGGGACCGCTCGCTGCAATCCCCAGGGGAACCCTGTTACTGCCAAAGTCCTTCTCTCTCCCAGGGCCAAGCCACAGGCTCCTCCGCCCCTGAGACTGCTCACCGCAGTCCCCAGGGGGACCCCATTACTGCACAGTCCTTCTCGCTGGTCACACGCTCCCCGGGGTTAACCGCCCCCTGAAACCGCTCCTCTCTGAGCCTTCAGCACGCCTGGTCCTCGTCAATCCCCCTTCGTTTTACTGCTCCCCAGTCATTTACTGAAGGAAGTGCCATCCATGGGATGCAGTAGATCCCACCCCTGCCACCAGATGTCACGGAGTTCCTGGGCGATGCTCTGGAACTGCTCCCCATGAAGCCAGTCAGGACTCTGGGGCAGTCACCTTTCTGTGAGCAGCCTGTCTTCAGGGCACAAAGCTCACACAGCTTCCACCTTCCTGGGTCTGACCTCGGAGCATTCAGCATCCTCTGCCCCTCCGTGCACTTCCCACAGTATCAAAACCCTTCCTGGAGTCGTGCTCTGCCTGCCCGGGTCGTTAGCGCCTCCCTAGCTGGAGTCACTCTCGGGCTTGGTGCATTGTGGGAGAACTAATCTGCCCACCCCAAAGCCGGGTGCGAAGCGTTCCTCGCCCCCCATCACATCCGCCGAGGACCCCGGCGCTGCTCCCTGCTCGTGGACCGGCACTGAAGGAGCTTCCCCAGCTCACGCCCGCCCTGGTGCCGGTGGCCATTTCTGCCCTTTCGAAGGGCGTGGCGGCTCTCAGAGACGGTGTGACGTTATTGACGTAATCTGGGACCGTATAGATCATTGTTGCAACCAAGGTCCTGCAGTGGCACCAAATCTCATACAAAGGGGGCCAAATGAGGTGTCTCAGACAAGGCGATGGTTGGCTGGTTAGGATGATGCTGTCTGTGTGAGTATCATTTTTACAGTTAAAGATATGAATATTGGCTCTGTCCTGTCTGTAGTTCAAACGTGTGCTGTGCTTCTGGGTGACACCCCAGACAAGTTGGTGTCAGCTCTG
The DNA here is from genome assembly GCF_015237465.2 of Chelonia mydas. NCBI lineage: Eukaryota > Metazoa > Chordata > Testudines > Cheloniidae > Chelonia > Chelonia mydas. The sequence continues at coordinate 261,230,191 of NC_057850.1, forward strand.
CCCAGCCTGCTGGATGGCCCATTAAGGACCATCAGCGACACCATTGACCCACTGAGAGAAGGCAGACATGCCTGGGGACGCAGCCAGGTGTGCAGGGCCCTGCCTATGGACAGAACTCTGAGGGTTTTCCAGGCCATGGGATGGGCAGCTTGTCCTTGGGACAAAGAAAGCAGAGACCACATGGCAAGAGACTATAAACAGCTGCTGCAGCTCCTCCATCTGGTCTTCAATCCTGCTTCCGACCTCTGGAGGGACTTTGCTACAAATGGAAGCTCTGAACCAAGGACTGAATGACCCATCCCAGCTGGGGATGTTCTCCAGAGACCTGATTTGAACCTGCCGTTTATTCCATCACTGCTGCAAGCCTGAACCAAGAACTTTGCCATCACTGTATGTCATTGATTCCATTAATTGATTCCATTAACCAGTTTTAGCTCTCATCTATATCATTTTCCTTTTATGAATAAACCTTTAGATTTTGGATTCGAAAGGATTGGCAACAGCGTGATTTGTGGGTAAGATCTGACTTGTGTATTGACCGGGGTCTGGGGCTTGGTCCTTTGGGATCGAGAGAACCTTTCTTCTTTTACTGGGGTATTGGTTTTCATAACCATTCGTCCCCATAACGAGTGGCCCTGGTGGTGATACTGGGAAACTGGAGTGTCTGAGGGAATTGCTTGTGTGACTTGTGGTTCACCAGTGGGGTGAGACCAAAGTCCTCTCTGTTTGGCTGGTTGGGTTTGCCTTGGGGTGCACAGAAACCCCAGCCTTGGGCTGCAACTGCCCTGCTTTAAGCAGTTTGTCCTGAACTGGCACTCTCCGTTGGGTCCCGCCAGAACCAGCCTCGTTACAGATGGTCCTGGCACCTTCGCTGCAGGTCCCCCCTGCGGCCTGGCCAAAGCACATGCTGCTGGCTCACCTCGGCACCCAGGCCTGGGCTGACCAGCCACGGCTCAGAGCACCGGCAGGAGGCGGCAGACCCCCCGGGAGCAGCGTGGGGCCGGAGCATGCACAGGAGGGAGACTGCGCCACACAGGTACCATGCCAGGGCTGACCAGGTGGGTGCCAGCCAGTGAGCTGGACACTGCGGCTGGTGAGTCCATCAGGACTGCGGGGCACCCAGTGGTGGTGGGCACAGACAATGGGCCCACAAGACTGGCTGGCTTTGAGACAGGGCTGCCCTGGAGCGTTAGGGACTGTGATGCCAGGCCTGTGCCCATTAATGCCCGCTCAAGGAGCAGGCGCCTGCCAGCTGCGAAGGGTACGGCCCTTGGGTGCCCAGAGAGGCTGGGTTTAAACCCCAGCTTGGGCGTTGCTTGCAGGGTGCAGACACCAGGGCTTGGCACAGCTCAGGGCTTACCTGTGGGGACAAGCAGGGTCCTTCGTCCCTCCAAGGAACACAGGAATCAGGGGGTCTTGGGGGCCCTGGTATTCAGGGAGACCCCAGCTCATGCGTCCCTTCCTGGCCGGGGCGCTGGCCAGAGACAGCTCAGTGTCACCCCGAGCAGCTGCTGGGTGGCAGTGGAGAGTGTCTGGGAGGCTAAGGGGATAATGGTGCCTGCATGGGCTCCCGCCTCTGCTGGCTTGCAAGCCTGGTCCAGGCAACCAGAACACGCTCCTCGGCTCAGTGGGGCCGGGGCCAGGCAGCTTGGTGACCCCCCCTTCCCAGTGAGCAGCGTGGCCAAAGCAAGGTGGTAAAACCCAGGTTGCTGCAGGTAACGCTGGCAAGCCAGGGCAGCGCCAAGGGGCCACCCAACAAACACCTGGCGTGTGTCAAACCTGGTGACCGACATCCAGAGCCACCAGTCCAGGCTCCCTGGCCAGGGAACACAGTGACCCCGGGCACCAGGTCTCCTTGCCTGCGGGATCGCAAGGGCTGTGCCCTTGGGGAGGGGGTGCAGGACCCCAGGCTCTGGAGGGGGCAGGGGCCCTGAGAGGACGGGGCACAGGCTTGCGGGGCCACAGCAGGGGAAGGCTTTTCATGCCGTTATCACCTGAGGGGTGGCCAGGGCTGACGTGAGCCCAGGCCCCGGCAGGATTGGCCCCGCTGGCCACCCATCCCAGCAGGCTCGGGGCCTGTCCCCAGCGGCACTGGGTGGCCCTGGAGTTTGGTCGAGGAGTCCGAGCAGCTGGGGCAGCGCATTGCTGGCAGCGACCAGCTTAACACTGTCCCCATGGGGTGAGGGCAACGGCCATGGGGCCAGAGCCTCCCTGGGGGCAGGACTTGCCAATCCCAGCACAGGGCCGCATCGCTGCCTGGCTCCAGCGGGTTACCCATTAACCCGGGCAGGGGAGGGGGCGTGACCCCTGGGGGCTCCCATGCCCCCCTCCCTGCCCAGAGCCCGTGACTCTGCCTGAAGGGGGGGCCTGGCCGTGGGGGCTGGGCAGGGCCTGTGGTGCCCGCTGGCCTCCCTGGCAGGGGCCGATGCCCTTCCCCGGAGCCCCCGCCGCACAGTGGGTGTGAGGATGTGACGCAGCAGGGAGGGGGGAGTGTTGACCTGGGAATGTGCCCTGGGGACGGGAGACCTGAGAGCCTGTCACCTGAGCCAGGAGGGGGAGGGGAGGTGACACCTCTGCCCAGGAATGTGAACAGAGGCTGCAGGAGGGAGCCTGCTGGGGGGGTTTAGTTTCAGGTTGGGGCTGGGTGGAGGAACACAGGGAACCCCAGGGCTGGGGTCTAAGCTCCCTGCTCCCCCAGAAGGACTTGACTGAGGGGTCCTGGGTGTCCCCACAAGCTCTGTTTTGGACTGTGTTCCTGTTGTCCAATAAACCTTCTGTTTTCCTGGCTGGCTGAGAGTCTCAGTGATCCCAGGAAGAGGGGTGCAGGGCCTGGACTCCCCCACAGCCCATGACAGGGGGCAATGGAGACCCTGAGGCCAAGCTGGCTGCCCTGGCTGAGAGGCCCTGGGGACAGCAGCTCTCGTTTGGGGGGGCAGGGGGCCCACGGCTGGGGGCAGGGCTGGTGCCGGGGCCATGTGCCGGAGCCCTGGACTGAGGCAGCACCAGGCGCCTCGACCTCACCAGCGCAGACCCTTCGGAGCCGGGGGCGGGGGGCGGGTCAGACCCAGCGTCCCTGGGATCTGCCCTCTAGGTTGGGGGCAACCGCTGTGTGCGGCCCAAGACTGGAGCCTCTGTTAACAAAGGGTTAAAGATGTGAGATGGCTGGGCGCAGCGTGCCAGGGGCAGGGCTGGGCGCAGCGTGCCAGGGGCAGGGCAGGGCTGGGCGCAGCGTGCCAGGGGCAGGGCAGGGCTGGGCTGGGTGCAGCGTGCCAGGGGCAGGGCAGGGCGCAGCGTGCCAGGGGCAGGGCAGGGCAGGGCGCAGCGTGCCAGGGGCAGGGCAGGGCAGGGCCGGGCAGGGCGCAGCGTGCCAGGGGCAGGGCAGGGCTGGGTGCAGCGTGCCAGGGGCAGGGCAGGGCCGGGCAGGGCTGGGCAGAGCGTGCCAGGGGCAGGGCAGGGCTGGGCAGAGCGTGCCAGGGGCTGGGCTGGGCTGGGCAGAGCGTGCCAGGGGCAGGGCAGGGTGCAGTGTGCCAGGGGCAGGGCTGGGCAGGGCTGGGCGCAGCGTGCCAGGGGCTGGGCTGGGCTGGGCAGAGCGTGCCAGGGGCAGGGCAGGGTGCAGTGTGCCAGGGGCAGGGCAGGGCTGGGCGCAGCGTGCCAGGGGCAGGGCAGGGCTGGGCGCAGCGTGCCAGGGGCAGGGCAGGGCAGAGCTGGGTGCAGCGTGCCAGGGGCAGGGCAGGGCTGGGCGCAGCGTGCCAGGGGCAGGGCAGGGCTGGGTGCAGCGTGCCAGGGGCAGGGCTGGGCAGGGCAGAGCGTGCCAGGGGCAGGGCAGGGCTGGGTGCAGCGTGCCAGGGGCAGGGCAGGGCTGGGTGCAGCGTGCCAGGGGCAGGGCAGGGCTGGGTGCAGCGTGCCAGGGGCAGGGCAGGGCAGGGCAGGGCAGAGCGTGCCAGGGGCAGGGCAGGGCAGGGCAGGGCTGGGTGCAGCGTGCCAGGGGCAGGGCAGGGCAGGGCGCAGCGTGCCAGGGGCAGGGCAGGGCAGGGCGCAGCGTGCCAGGGCAGGGCAGGGCTGGGCAGAGCGTGCCAGGGGCAGGGCATGGCTGGGTGCAGCGTGCCAGGGCAGGGCAGGGCTTGGCGCAGCGTGCCAGGGCAGGGCTGGGCGCAGCGTGCCAGGGGCAGGGCAGGGCTGGGTGCAGCGTGCCAGGGGCAGGGCAGGGCAGGGCAGGGCTGGGTGCAGCGTGCCAGGGGCAGGGCAGGGCAGGGCGCAGCGTGCCAGGGGCAGGGCAGGGCTGGGCGCAGCGTGCCAGGGGCAGGGCAGGGCAGGGCGCAGCGTGCCAGGGGCAGGGCAGGGCAGGGCGCAGCGTGCCAGGGGCAGGGCAGGGCTGGGCGCAGCGTGCCAGGGGCAGGGCAGGGCTGGGCAGAGCGTGCCAGGGGCAGGGCAGGGCTGGGCAGAGCGTGCCAGGGGCAGGGCAGGGCTGGGTGCAGCGTGCCAGGGGCAGGGCAGGGCTGGGTGCAGCGTGCCAGGGGCAGGGCAGGGCTGGGCAGAGCGTGCCAGGGGCAGGGCAGGGCTGGGCGGAGCGTGCCAGGGGCAGGGCATGGCTGGGCGCAGCGTGCCAGGGGCAGGGCAGGGCAGGGCGCAGCGTGCCAGGGGCAGGGCAGGGCTGGGTGCAGTGTGCCAGGGGCAGGGCAGGGCTGGGCAGAGCGTGCCAGGGGCAGGGCAGGGCTGGGTGCAGCGTGCCAGGGGCAGGGCAGGGCTGGGTGCAGCGTGCCAGGGGCAGGGCAGGGCTGGGCAGAGCGTGCCAGGGGCAGGGCAGGGCGCAGCGTGCCAGGGCAGGGCAGGGCAGGGCGCAGCGTGCCAGGGCAGGGCAGGGCTGGGTGCAGCGTGCCAGGGGCAGGGCAGGGCTGGGCAGAGCGTGCCAGGGGCAGGGCAGGGCGCAGCGTGCCAGGGCAGGGCAGGGCAGGGCGCAGCGTGCCAGGGCAGGGCAGGGCTGGGTGCAGCGTGCCAGGGGCTGGGCAGGGCGCAGCGTGCCAGGGGCAGGGCATGGCTGGGCGCAGCGTGCCAGGGCAGGGCAGGGCTGGGCGCAGCGTGCCAGGGGCTGGGCAGGGCGCAGCGTGCCAGGGGCAGGGCATGGCTGGGCGCAGCGTGCCAGGGCAGGGCAGGGCAGGGCGCAGCGTGCCAGGGGCAGGGCAGGGCTGGGCGCAGCGTGCCAGGGGCAGGGCAGGGCTGGGCAGAGCGTGCCAGGGGCAGGGCAGGGCTGGGCGCAGCGTGCCAGGGGCAGGGCTGGGCTGGGCAGAGCGTGCCAGGGGCAGGGCAGGGCTGGGCAGAGCGTGCCAGGGGCAGGGCAGGGCTGGGCGCAGCGTGCCACGGGCAGGGCAGGGCTGGGCAGAGCGTGCCAGGGGCAGGGCAGGGCTGGGCGCAGCGTGCCAGGGGCAGGGCTGGGCTGGGCAGAGCGTGCCAGGGGCAGGGCAGGGCTGGGCGCAGCGTGCCAGGGCAGGGCTGGGCGCAGCGTGCCAGGGGCAGGGCATGGCTGGGCAGAGCGTGCCAGGGGCAGGGCAGGGCAGGGCCAGGCAGGGCGCAGCGTGCCAGGGGCAGGGCAGGGCTGGGCAGAGCGTGCCAAGGGCAGGGCAGGGCTGGGCAGAGCGTGCCAGGGGCAGGGCATGGCTGGGTACAGTGTGCCAGGGGCAGGGCAGGGCTGGGTTCAGTGTGCCAGGGGCAGGGCAGGGCTGGGTGCAGTGTGCCAGGGGCAGGGCAGGGCAGGGCCGGGCAGGGCGCAGCATGCCAGGGGCAGGGCAGGGCTGGGCAGAGCGTGCCAGGGGCAGGGCAGGGCTGGGTGCAGTGTGCCAGGGGCAGGGCAGGGCTGGGCAGGGCTGGGTGCAGCGTGCCAGGGCAGGGCAGGGCTGGGCAGAGCGTGCCAGGGGCAGGGCAGGGCTGGGTGCAGCGTGCCAGGGGCAGGGCAGGGCCGGGCAGGGCTGGGCGCAGCGTGCCAGGGGCAGGGCAGGGCTGGGCAGAGCGTGCCAGGGGCAGGGCAGGGCGCAGCGTGCCAGGGCAGGGCAGGGCAGGGCGCAGCGTGCCAGGGCAGGGCAGGGCAGGGCGCAGCGTGCCAGGGGCAGGGCAGGGCTGGGTGCAGCGTGCCAGGGGCTGGGCAGGGCTGGGCAGAGCGTGCCAGGGGCAGGGCAGGGCTGGGCAGGGCTGGGCGCAGCGTGCCAGGGGCTGGGCAGGGCGCAGCGTGCCAGGGGCAGGGCATGGCTGGGCGCAGCGTGCCAGGGCAGGGCAGGGCAGGGCGCAGCGTGCCAGGGGCAGGGCATGGCTGGGCGCAGCGTGCCAGGGCAGGGCAGGGCAGGGCGCAGCGTGCCAGGGGCAGGGCAGGGCTGGGCGCAGCGTGCCAGGGGCAGGGCAGGGCTGGGCGCAGCGTGCCAGGGGCAGGGCAGGGCTGGGCAGAGCGTGCCAGGGGCAGGGCAGGGCTGGGCAGAGCGTGCCAGGGGCAGGGCTGGGCTGGGCGGAGCGTGCCAGGGGCAGGGCAGGGCTGGGCAGAGCGTGCCAGGGGCAGGGCAGGGCTGGGCGGAGCGTGCCAGGGGCTGGGCAGGGCTGGGCAGAGCGTGCCAGGGGCAGGGCAGGGCCGGGCAGGGCTGGGCAGAGCGTGCCAGGGGCAGGGCAGGGCTGGGCGGAGCGTGCCAGGGGCAGGGCATGGCTGGGCGCAGCGTGCCAGGGGCAGGGCAGGGCAGGGCGCAGCGTGCCAGGGGCAGGGCAGGGCTGGGCAGAGCGTGCCAGGGGCAGGGCAGGGCTGGGCAGAGCGTGCCAGGGGCAGGGCAGGGCTGGGTGCAGCGTGCCAGGGGCAGGGCAGGGCTGGGTGCAGCGTGCCAGGGGCAGGGCAGGGCTGGGCAGAGCGTGCCAGGGGCAGGGCAGGGCGCAGCGTGCCAGGGCAGGGCAGGGCAGGGCGCAGCGTGCCAGGGCAGGGCAGGGCTGGGTGCAGCGTGCCAGGGGCAGGGCAGGGCTGGGCAGAGCGTGCCAGGGGCAGGGCAGGGCCGGGCAGGGCTGGGCAGAGCGTGCCAGGGGCAGGGCAGGGCTGGGCGGAGCGTGCCAGGGGCAGGGCAGGGCTGGGCAGAGCGTGCCAGGGGCAGGGCAGGGCTGGGCGGAGCGTGCCAGGGGCTGGGCAGGGCTGGGCAGAGCGTGCCAGGGGCAGGGCTGGGCAGGGCAGGGCTGGGCAGAGCGTGCCAGGGGCAGGGCAGGGCTGGGCGGAGCGTGCCAGGGGCAGGGCATGGCTGGGCGCAGCGTGCCAGGGGCAGGGCAGGGCAGGGCGCAGCGTGCCAGGGGCAGGGCAGGGCTGGGCAGAGCGTGCCAGGGGCAGGGCAGGGCTGGGCAGAGCGTGCCAGGGGCAGGGCAGGGCTGGGTGCAGCCTGCCAGGGGCAGGGCAGGGCTGGGCAGAGCGTGCCAGGGGCAGGGCAGGGCGCAGCGTGCCAGGGCAGGGCAGGGCAGGGCGCAGCGTGCCAGGGCAGGGCAGGGCTGGGTGCAGCGTGCCAGGGGCAGGGCAGGGCTGGGCAGAGCGTGCCAGGGGCAGGGCAGGGCGCAGCGTGCCAGGGCAGGGCAGGGCAGGGCGCAGCGTGCCAGGGCAGGGCAGGGCTGGGTGCAGCGTGCCAGGGGCTGGGCAGGGCGCAGCGTGCCAGGGGCAGGGCATGGCTGGGCAGAGCGTGCCAGGGGCAGGGCAGGGCTGGGCATGGCTGGGCGCAGCGTGCCAGGGGCAGGGCAGGGCGCAGCATGCCAGGGGCAGGGCATGGCTGGGTGCAGCGTGCCAGGGCAGGGCAGGGCTTGGCGCAGCGTGCCAGGGCAGGGCAGGGCGCAGCGTGCCAGGGCAGGGCAGGGCTGGGCAGAGCGTGCCAGGGGCAGGGCAGGGCTGGGTGCAGCGTGCCAGGGCAGGGCAGGGCGCAGCGTGCCAGGGGCAGGGCATGGCTGGGCAGAGCGTGCCAGGGGCAGGGCAGGGCTGGGCAGGGCTGGGTGCAGCGTGCCAGGGCAGGGCAGGGCTGGGCGCAGCGTGCCAGGGGCAGGGCATGGCTGGGCAGAGCGTGCCAGGGGCAGGGCAGGGCTGGGCATGGCTGGGCGCAGCGTGCCAGGGGCAGGGCAGGGCGCAGCATGCCAGGGCAGGGCAGGGCTGGGCAGAGCGTGCCAGGGGCAGGGCATGGCTGGGTGCAGCGTGCCAGGGCAGGGCAGGGCTTGGCGCAGCGTGCCAGGGCAGGGCAGGGCGCAGCGTGCCAGGGCAGGGCAGGGCTGGGCAGAGCGTGCCATGGGCAGGGCAGGGCTGGGTGCAGCGTGCCAGGGCAGGGCAGGGCAGGGCGCAGCGTGCCAGGGGCAGGGCAGGGCAGGGCGCAGCGTGCCAGGGCAGGGCAGGGCTGGGCAGAGCGTGCCAGGGGCAGGGCAGGGCTGGGTGCAGCGTGCCAGGGCAGGGCAGGTCAGGGCGCAGCGTGCCAGGGGCAGGGCAAGGCGCAGCATGCCAGGGGCAGGGCACAGGCCTGGGGCTTGGGGACGGGATGCTCTCAGAAGCCCGGGGTGGGTATTTCCCTCCCCTCCACACCCACTGTCTCTGAGACCATCGTTATCTCCTCTCCCCTTGGGGGGGTCTGAACCCCCCCGCCCAGGCCCGGCCCTGGGCCAGGAGCTGCTGCACCCCCCCCTCAAGCCAGCCAATGGCATCCCTCAGCCCTGCTGTGGGGGGGGCTGAGGGCGGAGTGGGGCACGGAGCAGAGCGGGTGCCGCAGCCACAGAGCCAGAGTGGGGCAGGGACTGCAGGTGAGTGACACAGGCTGGGCTGTGGGGTGCACCGGGGGGGGGTGCACGGGTGAGGGGGTGCATGGGGGTGAGGGGGGGGTGCACAGGGTAGAAGATGCCCATGGGCTGTGGGTGCAGTGGGGTTGAGATCTTTGGCAGGGGGATGGGAGGGATACAGGGGGAGCTGCACTGGCTGGGGGGCTGGAGCCCAGAAGGGGCAGCCAGAGGGTCCCCCAGCAGGTGCCCCCAGGCCAGGCAGCTCCGGGCATTTACCTGCCTGTGCCCCCGGCACTGGCTACATGGGGAGTCTCAGGGCTGAACCGGGTGGGGGCAGGGGCTGGCTAATGCTGCCAGCAGCCCCAGAGGGGCGAGTGTGGAGGCTGTGGGGATCCCGCTGGGGGGCACGGAAGCCCTGCTGCTCAGCACCCTGCGGGGTTCTGGGCACAGCTGCCCTGTGAAGCCCCAAGCTCTGCCGGTGCCCCTGTCACGGAGTCCCCGGGTGATGCTCTGGACCTGCTCCCTGCGAAGCCAGGCAGGACTCTGGGGCCGTCTCCTCTCTGTGAGCAGCCTGTCTGCAGGGCACACAGCTCACACGGCTTCTACCTTCCTGGGTCTGACCTCGGAGCATTCAGCCTCCTCTGCCCCTCCGTGCGCTTCCCCCAGCGAGTCCGCCCAGGCGGGGTCCTGGGGAAGCCAGAGGGTCCTGCCCCCCAACTCCGCCGTCAGACGGGACTCTCAGCCAGCCAGTAAAATAGAAGGTTTATTAGACGACAGGAACATGGTCTAACACAGAGCTTGTAGGTGCAGAGAACAGGACCCCTCAGCTGGGTCCATTTGGGGGGGGGGGGGCAGTGAGCCAGACAACCACGTCTGCCCTTCACTCCATGTCCCAGCCAGCCCCAAACTGAAACTCCCTCCAGCCCCCCCTCCTCTGGGCTTTGTCCCTTTCCCGGGCCAGGAGGGCACCTGATTCCTTTGTTCTCCAACCCTTCAGCTCTCACCTTGCAGGGGGGAAGGCCAGGCCATCAGTAGCCAGGAAACAGGGTGTCGGCCATTCTCTGTGTCCAGACCCCTGCACACACCTGCCCTCTAGGGCTCTGCAACGATCATACACCCTTACCCCACCACCTAGATACTTAAGAACTGCAAAGGGGAAACTGAGGCACCCCCACACTATTCAGAGGAAACACTAAGAACAATCCCACTTCGTCACAGCCCCTCACTCCCAACCTGCAGCCCCTGCTAGCCCAGCCCTGGGCTCCTCTCTGTTGGCTGCTGTACTGCCAGCAAGCCCGGGCCACACTGTGTGGATAATCCTGACAGCAAGTATCTGGGCTTTAGGGCAGGGCCCGGCAGGGGGCACAGACTTGCAGACGTGTGGGACTGGAAGGGAACTCCGTAGGTCAGCCAGTCCCATCCCCAGCACTCAGGCAGGGCAACGTGCCAGTGCTTTGGAGGACAGGCTTAAAATTCAAACAGATCTGGACAAACTGGAGAAATGGTCTGAAGTAAATTGGATGAAATTCAATAAGGACAAATGCAAAGTCCTCCACTTAGGAAGGAACAATCAGTTGCACACATACACAGTGGGGAATGACGGCCTAGGAGGGAGTCCTGCGGAAAGGGATCTGGGGTCATAGTGGATCACAAGCTAAATATGAGTCAACAGGGTAACAAACATCCTTCTGGGCTGCATGAGCAGGAGTGTTGTAAGCAAGACACGAGAAGTAATTCTTCCGCTCTACTCCGCGCTGATTAGGCCTCAGCTGGAGTAGTGTGTCCAGTTCTGGGCCCCACATTTCAGGAAAGATGTGGAAAGTCCAAAGAGCCGCAAAACGGATGAAAGGTCTAGGAAACATGACCTGTGCGGGAAGATTGCGAACACTGGATCTGTTTGGTCTGGAGCAGAGAAGACTGGGAGGGGACATGAGAACAGTTTTCAAGTACATAAAATGTTGTTACAAGGAGGGAGAAAAATTTTTCTTCTGAACCTCTGAGGACTGGACAAGAAGCAATGGGCTTAAATGGCAGCATGGTGGAGATTAGGAAAAACTCCCGACCTCTCAGGATGGTTCAGCACCGGAATAAATTGCCCAGGGAGGTTGTGGAGTCCCCGTCACGGAAGGTTGTTAAGAGCAGGTTGGACAAACTCCTGTCAGGGGTGGTCTGGATAATACTTAGTCCTGCCTGGTGCAGGGGACTGGACTAGGCGACCTCTCGAGGTCCCTGCCAGTCCTACGACTCTGATTCTACATAGACTCATAGAATATCAGGGTTGGAAGGGACCTCAGGAGGTCACCTAGTCCAACCCCCTGCTCAAAGCAGGACCATAATATAGACTGTCCTGCCCCCTCAGTCACCATACAGCTCCCCCATCTGCCCCCACCAGGAACCGCGGCGTTCCCATCTAACCCAGGCTGGCAGCCAGGGCCCGGCTTCCCCGTGTCCCCCCCAGGCGCTGTAACGGGACTGGCTCCCGCACCAGGGTGCCAGCGGGGTGAGCAGGGACCTGCAGCGCAGACAGGGTTGGAGGGAGCAGGGGGAGGTGCCCTGGCACATGCCCGGGAGGGTGACCAGCTGAGGAGCTGGGGCTGCCTGGGGCCCTGAGGGGTAGGGCAGGGCCCACACTGTCTCCCCCAGCTCCTGGCATGGGTGCAGTGCAGGTCGTCTGGGCTGCCTGCCCCACGGCCTGCCCTCCGGTGCTCCCCGCAGTCCCCCTGCAGAGCCAATGGCCCAGGCTGAGCCCAGGCCTGCTGCGCATGGCATGGAGCCCCCAGCTGGGCACGCAAAGCCCAGAGCCACCCTTGTGGGGCTGCTGCAGTCGTGGCTGGGCTCCTGCGTCTGGAGGGCTGGGGCTGGTGGGGAGAGCGGGCTCGGCTCCTGCCCCGCTGACCGGCCCCTCTCGATGCCCAGGTTCCCAGGGAAGATGCGGCTGGAGACCCTCGCGTGGGTGGTGGTGGCGCTCGGCGTCCTGGCCAGCGCCAGCCCTGCGCCCCAGCTGGGGGGCGTCGATCTTTGCTGACCTGAGCCCGGCGGAGCTGCGGGCAGTGCAGAGCTTCCTGCTGAGCCGGCCGGAGCTGGGGCTGGCGGCCGGCCACGCGGACTCGCTGGCCAGCAACAGCCTCTTCCTGGTGGAGCTGCAGGTGCCCAGGAAGAGCCAGGCCCTGCAGTTCTTGGACGGGGGCAGCCCCCGCCCGCCACGCCTGGCCCGCGCCATCATCTTCTTCGGGGAGCAGGCCCAGCCCAACGTCACCGAGTTTGTGGTGGGGCCCCTGCCGCGGCCCAGCTACTACCGGCCCGTGAGCTACAAGGGCGGGCGGCCCATCCCCTTCGCCGCGCGGCCCGTCAGCCTGCTGGAGTACCAGCTGATGCACCGCCGGCTGCTGGAGCTGCTGGAGCCGCTGGACCGGCTGCTGCGCGACACCGCCGGCTTCTGGTACCACAACTGCAGCCAGCGCTGCCTGACCTTCTCGGACGTGGCGCCCCGCGGGCTGGGCCCCGGCGAGCGCCGCTCCTGGCTCATCCTCCAGCGCGCCGTGGAGGGCCACTTCCTGCACCCCGTGGGGCTGGAGCTGCTGCTGGACCACGGCTCCCGCGACCCCGGCCGCTGGGCCCTGCAGCAGCTCTGGTACAACGGGCAGTACTTCTCCAGCGCCCAGGAGCTGGCCGGGCGCTACGAGCGCGGGGAGCTGGCCCTGGCCCCGCCGCCCACGCCCGAGCTGCTCTTCTCCACCTACCTGCCCCGCGGCCGCTTCAGCACCGGCACCCCCACGGACGTGCACGGGGCCAAGGTGTGCGAGCCGCAGGGCAAGCGCTACCGGGTGCAGGGCAACCTGGTGGAGTACGGGGGCTGGCGCCTGGCCCTGCGGCTGCGCTCCACCTCCGGCCTGCAGCTCTTCGACCTGCGCTTCAATGGCGAGCGGCTGGCCCACGAGCTGAGCGTGCAGGAGGCCGTGGCCTTCTACGGGGGCCACACGCCCGCCGGCATGCAGACCAAGTTCATCGACAGCTCCTGGGGCATGGGCACCCTGGCCCACGAGCTGGCGCCCGGCATCGACTGCCCCGAGGTGGCCACCTACCTGGACGTGCATCACCTGTATGACGCGGCGGGGCCGGTGCGCTACCCCCGCGCCCTCTGCCTCTTCGAGCTGCCCACCGGCGTGCCCCTGCGGCGCCACTTCGACAGCAACGCCCAGGGCGGCTACCGCTTCTACGGGGGCCTGGAGGGGCGGGCGCTGGTGCTGCGCACCACGGCCACCGTCTACAACTACGACTACATCTGGGACGTGCTGCTCTACCCCAACGGGGTGCTGGAGGCCAAGGTGCACGCCACCGGCTACCTCCACGCCACCTTCTACACGCCCCCGGGCCTGCACTACGGCACCCGCCTGCACCAGGACCTGCTGGGCAACCTGCACACGCACCTGGTGCACTACAAGGTGGACCTGGACGTCGCCGGTGCGTGTCCCCGCCCCCCCGAGCCAGGTCCTTCCCCAGCACAGGCCTGCCCAGCCCCGGCTCCCTGGCCTCGGTCCCCACCCGGCACAGGCCTGCCCGGCCCCGGCCCCCTGGCCTCGGTCCCCACCCGGCACAGCCCTGCCCAGCCCCAGCCCCCTGGCCTCGGTCCCCACCCGGCACAGGCCTGCCCGGCCCCGGCCCCCTGGCCTCAGTCCCCACCCGGCACAGCCCTGCCCAGCCCCAGCCCCCTGGCCTCAGTCCCCACCCGGCACAGCCCTGCCCGGCCCCGGCCCCCTGGCCTCAGTCCCCACCCGGCACAGCCCTGCCCAGCCCCAGCCCCCTGGCCTCGGTCCCCACCCGGCACAGCCCTGCCCGGCCCCGGCCCCCTGGCCTCGGTCCCCACCCGGCACAGGCCTGCCCGGCCCCGGCCCCCTGGCCTCGGTCCCCACCCGGCACAGGCCTGCCCGGCCCCGGCCCCCTGGCCTCGGTCCCCACCCGGCACAGCCCTGCCCGGCCCCGGCCCCCTGGCCTCGGTCCCCACCCGGCACAGCCCTGCCCGGCCCCGGCCCCCTGGCCTCGGTCCCCACCCGGCACAGCCCTGCCCGGCCCCGGCTCCCTGGCCTCGGTCCTCACCCGGCACAGCCCTGCCCGGCCCCGGCTCCCTGGCCTCGGTCCTCACCCGGCACAGCCCTGCCCGGCCCCGGCCCCCTGGCCTCGGTCCCCACCCGGCACAGCCCTGCCCGGCCCCGGCTCCCTGGCCTCGGTCCTCACCCGGCACAGCCCTGCCCGGCCCCGGCTCCCTGGCCTCGGTCCTCACCCGGCACAGCCCTGCCCGGCCCCGGCTCCCTGGCCTCGGTCCTCACCCGGCACAGCCCTGCCCGGCCCCGGCTCCCTGGCCTCGGTCCTCACCCGGCACAGCCCTGCCCGGCCCCGGCTCCCTGGCCTCGGTCCTCACCCGGCACAGCCCTGCCCGGCCCCGGCCCCCTGGCCTCGGTCCCCACCCGGCACAGCCCTGCCCGGCCCCGGCTCCCTGGCCTCGGTCCTCACCCGGCACAGCCCCACCCTCGCCCTTCTCCCCCCACCCAGCCCCTCCAGCTGGGTCCTTCCCCGGCACAGCCCCACCCAGCCCCGCTCTTTCCCTGCTCCCTGGCCGCTCGTGGCTACTGGGCTCCCTCCCCCACCAGTGCCCAGGCCAGGGGCTGCTCCTAGATGGGATCCCCCAAGCTGAGGTTGGATGGACCCAGGAGTCCTGTTTCCATGACGGCAGATGGAGCTCAGGGGAGCATCAGCCCCAGCCTGCTACCCTGGTCTCGGGGCAAGCTCCCAGCTTCATGGCAGCTCAGCCCCTGCACGGGGCAGGGCCCTTCCAAGCGTCCCTCACCGGGGGACAGGGATACCCCCCAGCCCCTGGGCTGCCCCGAGGCCCCCCCTCACAGCCCTTCTGCCCCCTGCAGGCACCCGGAACAGCTTCGAGACGGTGGACGTGCGGTTCGAGAACATCTCCAACCCCTGGCAGGCGGGCGAGCGGGTGGTGCAGCCCCGTCTGCACCGGCGGCCGTGCCGGAGCGAGCGCCAAGCCGCCTTCCCCTTCGGCACGGCCCTGCCCAGGTACCTGCTGATCTCCAGCCCCACCCAGCGCAACCGCTGGGGGCATCCGCGCAGCTACCGCATCCAGTACAGCTCGCAGGCCGACCGCATCCTGCCCCGCGGCTGGAAGGAGGAGCAGGGCGTCGCCTGGGGACGGTAAGGCCGGGACCCAGCAGCCAGCCGGGGGGCCCCACACCACGCGGGGGCCGCGGCCCAAGGGAGCAGCACCCGGGGGCTGGGCCAGCCGGGGGCCCGGCAGGGGGCGCCCTGGGGTCTCTGGGACTGGCGCTGATCAGCAGCAGGGGTGGGACAGCGGGCGGGCCGGGGTGGTCTCAGGGCCCCTGCCCAAGGACGGAGCCGGGGGGGATGCCCAGGGGCCAGGGGGGCCCTGCCCAGCGGTGGTTTCTCCCTTGAGCCCGCCGGGCCGCACCCCACAGGGGGACTGGGGCTCAGCTGCGGGACCCGCTGTGGGCAGGTACCACCTGGCGGTGACGCGGCACCACGAGAAGGAGGCGACCAGCAGCAGCCTGTACGCCCAGCACGACCCCTGGCAGCCGGCCCTCGACTTCGAGAGCTTCCTCCGCAACAACGAGAACATCGAGAACCAGGTGCTGGGCGGGCCCGAGCCTGCATGGGGCCACAGTTGAGCCGTGGGGGGCACCGTGGGGTGGGGCCCTGAGGCTCTGCTCTCTATGGAAAGAAGGGGATGGGGGGAGGCAGTGCTGGGCCCCCAGTGTGTGCGGGGGTGATGACTGGGGGGGGTGGGGCCCCAGCCTGTGGGGAAGCCCCAGGCTATAAGCGGGGCCCAGGCTGTGGAGGGTCAGTGCTGGGACCCCGGCAATGCAGGGGGTCCCAGGAGTGACTGTATGGGGTGGGGTTTGGACCCTGGTGGTGCAGGGGGGCCCTGGGCTGTGGGGGGCAGTGCCGGGGCCCCAGTTACTGTGGGGGGTGGGATTGGGGCCCCAGGCTGTGGGGGTCAGTGCTGGGGCCCAGTGACTCTGGGGTTTGGGATTGGGGCTCCAGGCTGGGGGGGGGCAGCGCCAGGGCCCCGTGACTGTGGGGGCTTGCGATGGGGCCCTGGAGGTCAGGGGGGCCCCGGGCTGTGGGGGGCAGTGTCAGGGCCCCAGTGACTGTGGGGGGTGGGATTGGGGCCCCGGGCTGGGGGGGGCAGTGTCAGGGCCCCAATGACTGTGGGGGGTGAGATTGGGGCCCCAGGCTGTGGGGGGCAGTGCCGGGGCCCCAGTTACTGTGGGGGGTGGGATTGGGGCCCCAGGCTGTGGGGGTCAGTGCTGGGGCCCAGTGACTCTGGGGTTTGGGATTGGGGCTCCAGGCTGGGGGGGGGGCAGTGCCAGGGCCCCAGTGACTGTGGGGGGTTGCGATGGGGCCCTGGAGGTCAGGGGGGGCCCGGGCTGTGGGGGGCAGTGCCGGGGCCCAGTGACTGTGGCTCTCGTCCGTGGCAGGACCTGGTGGCCTGGGTGACGGTGGGTTTCCTGCACATCCCGCACGCTGAGGACGTGCCCAACACGGCCACGCCTGGCAACGCCGTCGGCTTCTTCCTGCGCCCCTTCAACTTCTTCGACGAGGACCCGTCGGTGGCCTCGCGCAGCCCGGTCATCGTGCGGCCCCAGGACCCGGCCGCGGCCCGGGTGGAGATCCAGCGCTGGACGCCCGCCAGCCCGGGGCCCTGCGTCTCCGCCGAGCCCTTCCACTACAACGGCACCTACTGGCAGGAGTGAGCCCGGGCCCTGCCCACGGCAGCAGGGCCCGGCGGGCGTCACTGGCGCGAAGGGGCCCCTGGCCTCTGCTCTGGCCGGCTGGGGCCATGGCTCTGGGGACCGGGGGGTGGGGCAGCTCGGCAGCTCCTAGCCCCGGGGGTCGCCCACAGACAGCTGGGCCTGGGGGGTACGGGGGGGGGAGGGGGCACAGACTGAAGGGCTTGGCCCCGTGCTAAGGGGACTGTAGTCGGTAAATACACGTCTCTGCCCAGCCCGCGGTGTCTATTGGGGCTGCACGCCCCCATGCGACGTGTGGGGCACTCTGGGCGGGGGGTCAGCGAGTGGAGGCTCTGGGGGCTGGGTGTGTCCGTATGTGGAGCTGGGGGGAGCGCCGTGTCTGCAGGCATGGGGGAGACGTGGGGGGGGCTCTGGGTTGGCGTGTGCACGCTCTCGGTCTGGTGTAGGGGATACGATCCCGCAGCCTGCCCGGCCTGCTGCCTGCCCCGCTGGACCCCCCAGGCACAGCCAGCTCCCCCAGGCCCCACGCCCACCACTGAGCAGGGCAGGGCCTGCGCTGGGACCCCCCGACACGGAGGGGCGCTGTGCTGCCGGGAGCCGGACACAATGGTGGGGCAGGAGGTGCGGACAGCGGGCGGGGCGAGTAGGGGCTGTGAAGTTGGGGACACACCAGGGGGTGCCGGGCTGCAGGGGGGTCCAATGGGGCGGGAGCCCTGGGCACCATTTCCTGACAAGCTGGTGCTTGTAGTGCCCCCCGCAGGTCTGGCCCCCCCATGCCAGGTAGTACTGGCTGTGACCCACAGCTGATCCCCCAGTCCAAAGTGTGGGAGGGGCCACGTCCCAGGTGGGGGCTGTGTGGCGTCCCAGGGCTGGACCCCCCGGCAGAGCCGTGTCCCAGGGCTGCCCCAGTACTCCCAGGCTGGCGCGTGTCCGTGGTGCCCCCCCAGGCGCAGAGGCAGATGGAGGCATCGTTGGCTGGTTTATTGGCGCACTGGGGGGTCACGTGAAGGCGCCATGCGGGGATGTGGGGGAGACACAGACCGGGCAGTGCCCGCTACAGGACATGGCACAAGGACAGCACACGCCACTTGGAGCCTGCCGGCGGGTGGCTGACGAGAGCCCCCCGGACCGGGCTGCTCCCCCCACCCCCACGGCGTGGAAGGGAGCCAGGGGCTCAGGGGGGGTGTGGCTCCACACCCTCTGCACAGCATGGGGAGAGCCCCCCTCCGGGGACAGGGCAGACTCTCAGCTGTCCCTCCGGTGGGGTTCGGGGCAGGCCAGGGGAGGGGGCGGTACCTGCCAGACAGCTCAGGGCTCCAGGGCGCAGCTGCCCCAGTGAGCCCCAAGGAGGGGGCCGGCTGGGGAACGGCAGCCCAGAGATGGGGCGCGTGGGGGCACTGGCAGGAGACGGGTACGAGAGCAGGGGCCACCTTGCCAGCAGGGATGGGGAGCAGCCCATGGCCCTGCCAGTCACCTCCCCCCACAGCAGGGCCAGCCGTGTGCGCCCAGAGCGGGGCGCTGCACCCCCCACAGGGAACACCCCCCCCAACACACACACACACACAGGGAATGGGGCCCCCCTAGCCCCCACGTAGACACACACAGGGAACAGCCCCTCCCCCAGACACACAAACACACAGAACAGCCCCTCTCCTAGACACACACATATAGGGAGCAGGGCCCAGACACGCACACAGGGACCCAACTCCCGTCCCCCACACCAGTCCCCCCCAAAAAACTGCACAGGACCATCTCTCTCTATATATACACACAGAACAGAACCACACACACACACACTGCCCCCCCCCCCCACACGGAACAGGGCTCCCCCCCCGCCCAGGGAACAGGGCCGCACACATACAGTGACCCCCCTACACACACGGAACAGGGCTCCCCCCCCGCCCAGGGAACAGGGCCGCACACACACAGTGACCCCCCTACACACACGGAACAGGGCTCCCCCCCCCCGCCCAGGGAACAGGGCCGCACACATACAGTGACCCCCCCTACACACACGGAACAGGGCTCCCCCCCCCCCGCCCAGGGAACAGGGCCGCACACACACAGTGACCCCCCTACACACACGGAACAGGGCTCCCCTTCCCCCGCCCAGGGAACAGGGCCGCACACACACAGTGACCCCCCCTACACACACGGAACAGGGCTCCCCCCCCCCCCCGCCCAGGGAACAGGGACGCACACACACAGTGACCCCCCTACACACACGGAACAGGGCTCCCCCCCCCCGCCCAGGGAACAGGGCCGCACACACACAGTGACCCCCCCCCCCACACGGAACAGGGCTCCCCCCCCCCCCGCCCAGGGAACAGGGCCGCACACACACAGTGACCCCCCCACACACACGGAACAGGGCTCCCCCCCCCCGCCCAGGGAACAGGGCTGCACACACACACTGCCCCCCCCCCCCCACGGAACAGGGCTCCCCCCCCAACCAGGGAACAGGGCCGCACACATACACACGGAACAGGGCTCCCCCCCCGCCCAGGGAACAGGGCCGCACACATACAGTGACCCCCCTACACACACGGAACAGGGCTCCCCCCCTGCCCAGGGAACAGGGCCGCACACATACAGTGACCCCCCCCCCCACACACGGAACAGGGCTCCCCCCCCGAACCAGGGAACAGGGCCGCACACACACACACGGAACAGGGCTCCCCCCCCCCCGCCCAGGGAACAGGGCCGCACACATACAGTGACCCCCCCCCACACACGGAACAGGGCTCCCCCCCCCAACCAGGGAACAGGGCCGCACACACACACACGGAACAGGGCTCCCCCCCCCGCCCAGGGAACAGGGCCGCACACATACAGTGACCCCCCTACACACACGGAACAGGGCTCCCCCCCTGCCCAGGGAACAGGGCCGCACACATACAGTGACCCCCCTACACACACGGAACAGGGCTCCCCCCCCCGCCCAGGGAACAGGGCCGCACACATACAGTGACCCCCCTACACACACGGAACAGGGCTCCCCCCCTGCCCAGGGAACAGGGCCGCACACATACAGTGACCCCCCTACACACACGGAACAGGGCTCCCCCCCTGCCCAGGGAACAGGGCCGCACACATACAGTGACCCCCCTACACACACGGAACAGGGCTCCCCCCCTGCCCAGGGAACAGGGCCGCACACATACAGTGACCCCCCTACACACACGGAACAGGGCTCCCCCCCTGCCCAGGGAACAGGGCCGCACACACACAGTGACCCCCCTACACACACGGAACAGGGCTCCCCCTCCCGCCCAGGGAACAGGGCCGCACACATACAGTGACCCCCCTACACACACGGAACAGGGCTCCCCCCCTGCCCAGGGAACAGGGCCGCACACATACAGTGACCCCCTACACACACGGAACAGGGCTCCCCCCCTGCCCAGGGAACAGGGCCGCACACACACAGTGACCCCCCTACACACACGGAACAGGGCTCCCCCTCCCGCCCAGGGAACAGGGCCGCACACATACAGTGACCCCCCTACACACACGGAACAGGGCTCCCCCTCCCGCCCAGGGAACAGGGCCGCACACACACACACACACACACAGAACAGAGCCGCACACACACGGTGCTCCCTCTCCCCCTGCCAGCGGCGCACACGGGTGCTCATATCAGGGTACACACAGGGCAGCCAGGCAGATAAGACCTGGGCACCCAGCGTGCTCAGCCCCTTTCGCCCGCCCGCCCAGCACCCCTGGGGGCCAGCCCTGGCTGCAGGGGGCTGCGCTGTGTCGGCCCGGCCCCGTGATATGTTCCAGGGTCCTGGGCTGCGGGTCCTTCCCCGGCCAGTCTCTGTTTCTTTGTGCCGACCTCTGGGCACAGCAGGGCACGCAGGGCGGGCGGGCCCCGTCCTGGATCCGTTAGGCCAGCTAACATCCTGGTCGCGTGGGCTCGGCCCGTGGCTCCTGCTTGGCTAGCGTGTGGCCAGGCCCTCACCCAGGCGGCACTGTTGTCCTTGGGGCGGGGAGGGGGCGGCAGCCCTGAAGCCCTGGCCCCCCTGCGCCGGGCTCCGGGCCCCGTCCCCGTCCTGCCGATTAACTCCCCGGGTCGGAGCAGTGTCTCTGCAGGGTCTGTGAGTCCGGCGGCGGGGCCAGCTGTCCAGGGAGGGAGCGGCGCCGGGGGGGCGGCTCGCAGGGCAGCTCTGGGCTGGGCGGCTGCGGGAACTGGAACGGCACCGGGTAACTGGGAACCTGCGGGCGGGTGAGATGCTGTCAGCAGCCGCCCGCTGCCCAGGGAACCAGGCTGCCAACACCACGACTGACCGCAGCCCACAACTCACCGAGCGACGGCGCTGTTCAACGCCACAGGGCACTGCAGAGGGGCAGGGCTGGGCCGGCAGGGGGCTGCGGGTCGGGAGTGAGGGGCGCTGGCGGAGCTCGGCGTGGGGAGCCCATGGCTGGGCCGGCAGGGGGCTGCGGGTCGGGAGTGAGGGGCGCTGGCGGAGCTCGGCGTGGGGAGCCCATGGCTGGGCCGGCAGGGGGCTGCGGGTCGGGAGTGAGGGGCGCTGGCGGAGCTCGGCGTGGGGAGCCCATGGCTGGGCCGGCAGGGGGCTGCGGGTCGGGAGTGAGGGGCGCTGGCGGAGCTCGGCGTGGGGAGCCCATGGCTGGGCCGGCAGGGGGCTGCGGGTCGGGAGTGAGGGGCGCTGGCGGAGCTCGGCGTGGGGAGCCCATGGCTGGGCCGGCAGGGGGCTGCGGGTCGGGAGTGAGGAGCGCTGGTGAAGGAGGGCCCGGTGGTCCCGGCTGTTCCCCCCGGGGATCTCGGTTCGGTTTCCGACCCAGCGGCTGGGCGACCTGCCCCGTGTCCCCAGGGGCACAGCCCTGGCCAGAGTCCGTCAATGGTTGGCCGCAGGGGGTGTGCCGGGCTGGCGCTGCGCGGTGGGGTCCCTGGAGCGAGGGGTCTCACCTGGGGGCAGGGCTGGCCGGGCGGTGGGGAGCGCTCCGGGCCTGGGGGTGGCGACGACACGGTGCTATAGGCCGGCGGCACCAGCCCGACCTGCCGCTGCAGCAGCTGCATGATGGCGCCCACGTCTGCGGCCATGCGGGTCTCCAGCCTGCCGGGAGATGAGGGGCTGAGCAGGAGGGGGGGGCACCCCCAGCCAGCCCAGAGACACCTCCGGGCACGATCCTGCCCCCACTGGGCAACGCCTCGGCCGGCAGGAGACACCACCCCCCGCAGACACCTGGCTAGGCCTGAGGTGCTGGAACTGGGGGGCCCCGGGGCCTTTCCCTGCCATGCGCCCTGTTCCCCGCCCCTCACCTGCCCCCCCCAGGGCCTTTCCCTGCCATGCGCCCTGTTCCCCGCCCCTCACCTGCCCCCCCAGGGCCTTTCCCTGTCTTGCCCCCTGTTCCCCGCCCCTCACCTGCCCCCCCAGGGCCTTTCCCTGCCATGCGCCTGTTCCCCGCCCCTCACCTGCCCCCCCAGGGCCTTTCCCTGCCATGCGCTCTGTTCCCCGCCCCTCACCTGCCTCCCCAGGGCCTTTCCCTGCCATGCCCCCTGTTCCCCGCCCCTCACCTGCCCCCCCAGGGCCTTTCCCTGCCATGCCCCCTGTTCCCCGCCCCTCACCTGCCCCCCCAGGGCTTTTCTCTGCCATGCCCCCTGTTCCCCGCCCCTCACCTGCCTCCCCAGGGCCTTTCCCTGCCATGCCCCCTGCCCCTCACCTGCCCCCCCAGGGCCTTTCCCTGCCATGCGCCTGTTCCCCGCCCCTCACCTACCCCCCCAGGGCCTTTCCCTGCCATGCCCCCTGTTCCCCGCCCCTCACCTGCCCCCCCAGGGCCTTTCCCTGCCATGCACTCTGTTCCCCGCCCCTCACCTGCCCGCCCAGGGCCTTTCCCTGCCATGCCCCCTGCCCCTCACCTGCCCCCCCAGGGCCTTTCCCTGCCATGCGCCTGTTCCCCGCCCCTCACCTGCCCGCCCAGGGCCTTTCCCTGCCATGCCTCCTGCCCCCACCTGCCCCCGGACTCCCCCTGCCCCAGGTGTATGAGCTGCCCCCTCCTCTACCTGTTGAGCTGCTGCTGCAGCTGGTCCAGCCGGCTCTCCACCTCGGAGCGGGGCCGGTGGCCCCGGGGGGGCAGGCCCATGCTGAGGCTGGCGTGGGCTGGGACGGTGCAGCGGGGCAGCTCCTGGCACTGCCGGCCCCGGCTCTCGCCCCAGAAGCTGAAGATGTTGGACACCCCCGAGAAGGCCCCTGAGCAGAGGGCAGAGACGGGTCAGGGCCGCGCCCCAGGGGGCGGGTGCCAGGGCTGGGGGCACGCGGGGGCTGCTGAGCTGTGATACAGAGACATCAGGTGGGGCTCAACCAACGCCTGGCACTGGGCCCAAGGGACCCACACCCTAAGCTGTGGGGCCCGCACCCCTTCCCCACTGTCCCTGTGGGGCCCGCACACCTCCCCTGCTGTCCTTGTGGGGTCCACCCCCCTTTGCTGTTCCTCTGGGGCCTGCACCCCTCCCCCACTGTCCCTGTGGGGCCCACCCTGCTTTGCTGTCCCTCTGGGGCCTGCCCCCTTCCCCTACCATCCATATGGCATCAGCACCACTCCCCTGCTGTCCCTGTGGGGCCCACACCCCTGCACCGCGGTCCATAAGGGGCCTGCCCCCCCTCCCCTGCCAGGCCTGCCTCCACCCCTACCATCTATATGGGGCCCTCCCCCACTAGCGCCATGGGGCCTGTGAGGAGTGCGGGCGCTGCGCGAGCGCCAACATCGGGGTGTCTCGTCCCTGTGCTGCTGATGTCGTGGGGCCGCGGCCGGCTGGCAGAGGGGTGCCGAGGTCGGTGCCTGCCTGTGGCCATGGACTCGCTCTGCACAAAGGGCTGCCAGGGGAGGGGCGTGGGCACCGAGGGGAAGGGTGTGGGCACCAAGGTCACCTGCCAGCCCAAGCCTCTTGCCCAGCAAAGGGGAGCAGGCGGCACAGGGCAGGAGCCCTGCCTGGCTTAGGAGAGGGATATGGGGTGCCAGGGCAGGGGGCTAACAGGGAGCCCGGTGGGCAGGGGGTGTGCTGGACGCGGGGCTGAGGAGAAGTGCGAGGGCCGCTTGCCCATCGTTAGCTGGTTCCCTTTGGGCAGGGGACTGGGGGGGCCCAGAGCGGGGGCAGCGTGAGTGTTGATGCCCAGGAACGTGCCTGAGAGGCCAAGGGGGGTCTGGCGCTGCGGACAGGTGCTAGGTCGTGCCCAGGCTTGGCCTCGCTGCCCTGCCTCAGACATGGCTGGGCGCAGCCAGCTGCCCGTGGGCCAGGCCGCTTAGACACACGGCAGCATCGCTCGGCTGTGCTCAGCGTGGCCACTCCTGGCACTGGTCGACGGGGGTGCCTGCAGGCCTGAGCCACCCCAGACAGTGACACCCCCACAGCAACAGGGAGCCATCAGGCCTGTGACGAGCCTGTGCCCCCTGGCACCGGTTCCCTGGAGCCCCTCCCCTCCCTCCACACCACCCACCCCCGGCAACCAGTCCCCTGGAGCCTCTCCCCCCACAGCACCCTCCTGGAGCCTTCCGCTCCCTGTAGTGCCCACCCCATGGTTCCCATCCCCTCAGGGCACCTGTTCCTCATGGTGCCCCCCCCAGGCACCCAGCCCCAGGGCTCTCCCCACATGGTGCCTGTCCTTGTGCCATGCTCTGTCCCACCTGAGAGGGGGCTGCAGTTCTCGCTGCCCTTGGGCTGCCCGTCGCCCTGGCTGAGCAGCTCCCCATTGGCGCAGAAGGGTGAGAGCTGGCCGGCGCTGGCGATGGGCGTGGGGCGCTCATCCTCGTCGCTGGAGGGCGAGCTGGAGGGCTCCCACTTGGGCTGGTCCTCCGGGACCCCCGGCGCCTGGTGGTTCCAACCCGTCCGCAGTGGCTTCTGGCTGCTCCTCAGCTCCCCGGCGTTCTCCGGGTCTGCGGAGTTGGGGGCAGAGAGTGAGTGTTCCACAGAGCCAGGCTGGGGAGGAAGCACATCTGCTGGGGCTGGTGCAGGCAGGGCCATGGCTGCTGGCCGGGAGGAGCCAGCTGGGGGTCCAGTGCCAGGGCAGAGCCCCCTGTGCCCTGGGCGGGGCAAGGAGCCTATGCTGGGAGAGGGGCTGGCACCCTGGATGGGGCATGGAGCCTGCGCTGGGAGACGGGTTTACTCCTGGGGAATTCTGCACCACTGCAGACATGCCTAATTAATTAGCTGTGCATATTTTAAATTTTTTGCACAGAAAAAAGCTTCTGCCGAAATATTGCTGCAGTTCTGCCTTTTTCCCACCAGACGGTGCTGTGATGATAGAACAAACTAGCAGCTCCTGGCCAGCTAGGGAAGAGAAAGAGCCTGCCTTCTTCGCTGCGCCTGTCAGGCCAGGTCAGGAGACAGGGGCAATGGGGAAACAGACAACGTGGGGTGCTGTGGGGGGTTAGACAGGGGCTCATAAGGGCTAGTGGGAGAGGACAGACTGGGGCGGCAGCTGAATGGGAGTGGAGGTGCAGGGCCACAGGGGGGAAGGAGGTACAGGGCCACGTGGTGATGGGGGAGAGGGTGCAGAGCTATATAGGGACAGGGAAACGGCTGGGTTGGGGCACAGAGACACATGGGAATGGGGGAGGGGGTACAGGGAAACATGGGGACAGGGGGAGGGTGGACAGGGACACATAGGGACCAAGGAGTGGCTGAGTGGGGGCACAGAGACACATGTGGATGGTGGAGGGGGCACAGAGACATCTCGGGACAGAAGGAGGGGGTGCAGGGCCACATGGGGATGGGGGGAGTGGGTGTCTGTATGGGGGTGGAGGGACACACGTGGACAGGTGATGCAAGGACACATGGAGGTACAGGAACACATGGGAACAGGGGCAGATGTGCCTGACTGAATGGGAGAGGCTAAGGGTCAGCCAGGGTCTGCATGAGGGAAGCTCCCTACAATCCCCTCCCCGCAGAACCTGTTCCATACTTTTCTCACCCACACCCAACAACCCTCCAAGCTGACACCCAGGCTCCTTCCGAGCTATTTGCTTCCCTCTCCCTCAGCTCCTCCATTACCCGACTCCCCTCCAGCCTTTGCACTGCTTCTGGGGGGTGCAGGAAATACGGTTCTGTACTGTAGGTTAAATGAATTCTTATTCACAGTTCTGTATTAATATGCCTACTAAGGAATCTATTTGTCAAAAAACATCTCCTGAATCTTCATTCTTGTCTGTATTGTTACAGACTTACTTGCTGGCAGGTATTTTGAAATAAATGACCAAAAATAATTGAAACTGGTGTAATAATAGTGTGTTATTTTGACAAATAAAATATGCAGAATTTTAAAATATTGCACACAGAATTTTTAATTTTCTGTTGCAGAATTTTTATTTTTTTGGCACAGAATTCCCCCAGGAGTAGGGGCTGGCATCCTGGGCAGAGACACCGACCCTGCGCTGGGAGAGGGGCTGGTGCCCTGGTCAGGGCACAGAGGCTATGCTGGGAGAGGCCCCTGGCCCCTCGAGTTTGCTGCCCCCCCCCCCACTCACCCTTGTCTGTGCGCCGACGGAAGGAGAGTTTGCGGCGCCGCAACCGGTTGAAGCTGCCGTCCAGCTCGGTGCTTCCAGGGGAGCCGGGGATCATGTTGGTCTGCAACAAAGGGGAGCCGTGAGCCGGGCTGGGAACTGGGGTGGGGGCAGGTGGGGGAGAAGGGGAAATGGATACACTGGTGGTTAGGTGGGTGGGGGCACTGCTAGGTGGGGGACAGGTTGGTGGATGGCACAGTGGGTGGGTGGGTGAATACACTGGTGGTTAGTTGAGGGCAGGGTTGATGGCTGGGTGGGGGTGGATTGGGGTCAGGGGCAGGCAGGGTTCTCCCCCTCAGCCTGGCCGAGAGCCCACAGAGGCCCCCCCAGACTGGCAAAGTCCCCCGGAGCTCCCCCCAGCCTGGCTGAGTGCCCCCAAAGGTCTCCCTCCCACAGCCTGTCTGAGTGACCCCGGAGCTCCCCCTAGCCTGGCTGAGCACCCCCAAAGCTCTCCTCCCTGGCCTGGCGCCCCCAGAACTCTCCCCCCCCGGCCCTGGCTGAGCACCCCTGGAGCTCTCCCCCACCCTAGCCTGGCACCCCCCAGCCGCCCCCCCCCGGCTCTCACGTCGCGCAAGTTGAAGGTGATTTCCAGGCTGGCCCAGAAGCGGTCCGAGAACTCGGGGTACATGTCCAGCACCTCCAGCAGCTCCTCCCGCTGGATCTTGTGCAGGTCACAGTAAGTCAGAGCCCGCACGTCCGCATTGGACTTGCCGGGCCGCGCATACAGGTTCAGCGGCTCCCCAAAGATGTCGTTCTTCCCTGGGGGCAGCACAGCAGGGTCAGCGCAGGTCTCCCCCAGGGAATGGGCTGCGGGGCACGTGCCAGGGTGGGCTGGGCAGGATGGGGGGGCACACGGCAGGGGTGAGCTCTTAGGTTCTCCTGGGCGCCAGACTGAGGGCCATGCCATGGGGTGACATGAGGGACAGAGGGCCCCCACCTGGCTGGCAGTGCCCACCCCCTCGGCTGGCAGCGCCCATGCCCCCCTGGTTGGCAGTGCCCCCTCATCTGGCAGCATCCACTGCCCCCCTGCAGCTCCCGCTGCCCCCCCAGTCTGGCATCGCCCATCTGGCAGCCTCCCAGACCCGTCAGTGTCCACCCCTTGGTCAGCAGCGCCCACCCCCCTCGCCCCGCAGCCCCCCAAACCCGGCACCGCCCGCCCCTCACCAAGGATGGCCACCACCATGTCGCGGCGCAGGATCTCGATGGAGCCGCGGGAGATGAAGTAGAGCGCGGTGAGCACGTCGCCGGCGTGCACCAGCGTGTCGCCGGGTGGGGCGTGCGTGGTCTTGAACTTCATGGCCAGGGCGCGCAGGCAGCCCTTGCTGGCCCCCTGGAAGGGCCGGCAGCTCTGCAGGAGGCTGCGGTTCAGGTGCAGGCAGATGTCGGCCTGCAGGCACTCAGGGAAACCCTTCAGCACCTGCGGGTGGGCGGGAGAGACCCCGTTACTGGGGAGGGCACCGCGCAGCGGGGGCAGGGAGCGCAGGGCCCGGCCGTGGGCACAAGGGGGTGTTGGCACAGACGGCTGTGCCCATGGCCGTGTGCCGGTCTACATGGGCAATTTGGATTGGTTGTGGCTCTGTGTGTGTGTCTCTGGGTTTATGTGCGAGTGTGTACAGGTGTACACATTTGTGTGGGTGGGTATGCGCATGTGTCTGTGTATGTGTGTGTGTGTGTGCCTGTACCTCTCTGGCTGTGCAGGGGTGTGTGTCTGCGTGCGCGCGTACACGTCACACAGATATGGGGGGCTCTGCATGGCCATTGCATCTCAGTGCCCAGGGCGCTGCACCAGGCCCTGCGGATGGGCAGAGGGAGATGGCCCGGTTTGCGGGCGTTTTGCAGATCGAGTGCCCCTCTGCCCATGGTGCTGTTTGCTGCCAGTCACCCAGCTCTGGGGTGTCCAGAGATGGGCACAAACCCTCACGCTGGGGAAAGAGCCTCCATGCCGGGGGCTGGCGTGAGGGGGGGCGTGGGTGCTCTGCACAGGGTGGGGTGCTGAGCTCATGCCGTGCCCATGGTGCAGGCCCAGGTGTGAAGTGCGGTTTTCCCCTTGCGATGGTGTACGTGAGCTTGTGTGCATCTAACTGTTCTGCATGGATACTGGGTGTGCCTCAGTTTCCCTGTGTATTGCACCATAGCCTAGGTGGTGGGGATAAGGGTGTGTGGCAAGGGTGGGCTGTTCTCCTGGGCATTACTGACATGAACTGTGACCATATAAATCATTGTTGCAACCACTGGTATATATTTGCAGCAACTATTGTACAAAGGTTCTCGTGTGAGGTGTCTATGGAGAGGTATTGGTTTGCTGGTTAGGATGATGCTGTCTCTGTGTGTGTAGCATTTTGTAGCTGAAGTTATGAATATTGGCTCTGTCCTTGTCTCTCAATGTGTCTGATTCTAAGTAGCCTCAGTGACGCATCTGGTCAGGTTCTTAAGAAAGGACTCTTCTCAGTAAGTGCCTGCGATGTTATTGACATGAACTAGGACCGTATAGATCATTGTTGTGACCAAAGTCCTGTAGTGGCACCAAATCTCGTACAAAGGGGGCCAAATGAGGTGTCTCAGACAAGGCGATGGTTGGCTGGTTAGGATGATGCTGTCTGTGTGGGGGTATCATTTTTACAGTTAAAGTTATGAATATTGGCTGTACCCTGTCTGTAGTTCAAACGTGTGCTGTGCTTCTGGGTGACACCGCAGACAGGTTGGTGTCAGCTCTGCCCAGCCTGCTGGATGGCCCATTAAGAACCATCAGTGACACCATTGACCCATTGCGAGAAGGCAGATACACCTTGCAATTCAGCAAAGTATGCAGGGACTTGCCCATGCGACTCCAAACTCCATTTTGCTGTAATTTTCCACAGTAAGAACACAGAGGGGTTCTTACACCTGGAAAAGTCTATAAAAGGCTGGTGCCTCATCTCCATCTTGTCTTCAGTCCTGCTTCTTGCCTTTGGAGGGACATGGCTACAAATGGAAGCTTTGAACCAAGGACTGAATGACCCATCCCAGCTGGGGATGTTCTCCAGAGACTTGATTTGAACCTGCCGTTTATTCCATCACTGCTACAAGCCTGAACCAAGAACTTCACCATTGCTGTGTGTCATTGATTCCATTGAACCCATCCTAGCTCTCATCTCTATCTTTTTCTTTTTATGAATAAACCTTTAGATTTTAGATTCTAAAGGATTGGCGACAGTGTGATTTGTGGGTAAGATCTGACTTGTGTATTGACCGGGGTCTGGGGCTTGGTCCTTTGGGATCGAGAGAACCTTTCTTCTTTTACTGGGGTGTTGGTTTTCATAACCATTCGTCCCCATAATGAGTGGCACTGGTGGTGATACTGGGAAACTGGGGTGTCTAAGGGAATTGCTTTGTGTGACTTGTGGTTCACCAGTGGGGTGAGACCAAAGTCTGCTCTGTTTGGCTGGTTCGGTTTGCCTTGGTGTGCACAGAAACCCCAGCCTTGGGCTGTAACTGCCCTGTTTTAAGCAATTTGTCCTGAATTGGCACTCTCCGTTGGGTCCCGCCAGAACCAGCATCGTTACAGTGCCCAATCAAGAAACACTTAACACACAATGGACTTTGGGAGATGCCAATCCACATCTGAGCTTTCCTGAGAACATTCAAACTAACATGTAAACAATGGCCTCCCGGGCTGCAAAAAACGGAGTCATGCATGGACATGTGACTTGCCCATGTGACTCCAGACTCCATCTTGTTGCTGTGATTTTGCACAGCAGAACAAAGGGGTTTCCGCTCACAAAAGACAGAATATAAAAGGCCCTGAAAACCCCTCCATCTTGTCTTCAGTCCTGCTTCTGACCTCTGGAGGGACTTCGCTACAAACTGAAGCTCTGAACCAAGGACTGAATGACCCATCCCAGCTGGGGATGTTCTCCAGAGACTTGATTTGTGCCTGCAGTTTATTCCATCACTGCTGCAAGTCTGAACCAAGAACTTTGCCACCACTGGATGTCATTGATTCCATTGAACCCATTCTAGCTCTCATCTATACTTCTTTCTTTTTAGGAATAAACCTTTAGATTTTAGATTCTAAAGGATTGGCAACAGCGTGATTTGTGGGTAAGATCTAACTGGTATATTGACCTGGGTCTGGGGCTTGGTCCTTTGGGATCAGGAGAATCTTTTTTCTTTTACTGAGGTATTGGTTTTCATAATCCTTCATCCCCGTAAGAAGTGGCTGCTGGTGATGATACTGGGAAACTGGAGTACGGCTTGTAAAAGTGAACCTGGAAAAGATAACTGTGATTTGCTGGAAGTAGCTCAGGGTAGCGGGAAGAGCAGCAGTTTATCTGTGGGGAGTGGCAAGGTGCTCGGTAAGGAAAGTCTGGATGAGCCTAGGCAGCCTTGTGAGCTGATGGCTGTGTCTAGTCAGCAGGGTGGGAAGGCGAGGAGAGTGGAGGATGAGTGTCCCTGGACCTTACCTGTTAGCTGGGTGGAGAGGTGTGACAGGGAAGGAAACGTGCCTGTGTCTGTCAGGGGTATTGACTTGCCCATGGAGGGAGCTACCCTGGTCTCCAAGACGTTGTCTGTGAACAACCCTGTGTGGTGGGACCAGGGGAAAGAGATCCCAAGCTGGGTGTCTGGGAAAGGAGAAAGTGTGTCCGGCTCTTCTTTGTCTGTGGAGCAGACAGAAGGGGCCTTTCAGCCTGTGATGGATGAGGGTAGTGCAGTTGTCTCAGAGTTGCTTCTGGATTCAGCTAAAGCCCAGGAAGGGAAGGGTCCTAAGTTTGTGTCTGCTCAGGAGAATGGCCCTGTAACTAGGTCACATCCAGTTAGTGTCTATGTAAAACCCCAGAGCCCAGACAATTCTGGTGCTTGTACTTTGTCTGTTCCTAGTGTGTGTCTAGAAAAGGGTGTAGCAACTCTGTCTAATCAGGGTGAGATCCTAGTCAGGACAGAAGGAGAGCAGAAAGGTGATTTAACTGTTACCTACTGACAGTTTGAAAACTTGTAGCAAAAGGGAAAAGATTCCTGAACTTGTGTGTGGCAAAGGGAAGGAGAATGCTTCCAACCTTTTATCTAGGAAGTCTGTAAGTTTGCCTGAAAGGGGACTGTGTAGGAATTCGCCTGATGAGCCAAAGGTGATCCTGGATGTGAGTAAGACCCAGAGCTGTTGCTCAGGAAAGTGTTCCTTTAGAGCAGTGGTTCCCAAACTGGGGTTTGCGAAATGTTACAGGAGGTTCTCAGGGAAAAAATTCCTTAATGGTGGGCAGAGCTGTCCCTAGGGGACTTCCAAGAGCTAAGCAGATCAAAGCAAGCATATCTATCACACTTCAAGACTCCTTATAAGAAATGGAAAGGGAGGTGGACATTTTTTTTGCTGTTTTTAAAATTAAATAGGCAGCTAGTATTGTTTTTTAAATTATTACGAAGAACAAGTTTAAGCTTTGTTTGTTTGCCTGGACTGCTCAAGACCTGGATGCTTGTGTAGGAGGAACTCTTTGAGTTGGCTTCTTAAATCCCTTCATGCGGTTTCACATCTGATACTCCTGGATGAAACATAGGAGCCTTGTCTTGTAACAGGCTTATTCAAAGTGATACAAGCTCCGAAGGTGAGATCTGGTAAGAGTGTTGCCGTTTTCATAATGTAAGAAAATTAATACTGTAATGATTAATAATAGTGTGTAATAAGCATGTCATAAAAACAACAGTAATATTTCCAAGATCACTGCTTTTATAATTTATGCTGAGGTAAGGGAGGAAATCCCTGGAAATATTCATTTTTAAGAGGGGGTTTGCGAGCTATACTTGAACAAAAAAAACCTTCAGAAACAGACTTCAAAGAGAAACAGCAGAACTAAAATTCATTTGCAAATTTAACACCATTAATTTGGGCTTGAATAGGGACTGAGAGTGGCTGGCTCATTACAGAAGCAGCTTTGCCTCTCCTGGAATTGACACCTCATCTATTGTTGGGAGTGGACCACATCCACCCTGATCGAATTGGCCCTGTCAACACTGGTTCTCCATTTGTGAGGTAGCTCCCTTCTCTTCATGTGTCAGTATATTTATGTCTGCGTCTGTAATTTTCACTCCATGCATCTGAAGAAGTGGGGTTTTTTACCCACAAAAGCTTATGTTCAAATAAATCTGTTAGTCTTTAAGGTGCCACCGGACTCCTTGTTGTTTTTGTGGATACAGACCAACACTTGATTTTGCAAAGGGAAGCCATAGGTTGACCCTAAGAGCTCCAAACCCCAATAGTGTTGAGCCAAAGGTGTGGCATGACATACATGATCGTAGATGGACACTTGCAATGGATTTTTGTTGTTGCTCATGGTAATTCTTGTAACTAATGTGTTGCTATTACCAAGAACTGTAAAAATGTCCAGTGTGTCTAATCTTTTGAAAAAACCCTTGAACATGTTAAGAGTGACACATGAGATCAACTTTGTGTTAAACGGCCTGGTAATACTGACATTCCAAGCCTGACTGGCTACATGAAAAGAGAAACTGAGGCACACTACCCTATTGCTTTCATGGCTAACTGCCAAGATTCCTGTACTATGGACAACATTAATATCTACATTGACTTGATGTTAATTGGGTTCCACACATTTGCCAGAGCTTGTATGGATAAAGTAGCTACGTTCTTTGGCTCTTGGCAAGATCACTAGACCTACAGGAACCATGCTGCAAGGACAGATCCAATCCGCTATTGTTCTAACCAAGATTTACCTTGGGTCTGTAAAGAGATTCAATCATGGTATTGACCATGACTTTGGCAAACCATTTCCGTTATACACTGGTACGGCTTCGAACCCAGTACAGGCTGTAGTGAGACAGAACCCAGGATGGGGAGCTCTTGGGATGCAGTCAGAGATGTTTGTGTCATCCCCTCCTGCATCAATTTTCCATTGGGGGTGTGATGTTATGAGTGCAATATAATATCTCATTGTCAGGTGACAGGACCAGAAAGAGTTAATGAACTCCCAGACCTACCTGACCCATAGCCGAACTTTAAAGACTTTTAAGGAAGAGATGGAAATGAATAGAGCTTTGAAATGCAGCCGGCATGGTTAGAGGTAGAAGGGGAGATGTTTGTTCAGGTCTTGTGAGGTCAGAAAACTAGTCTTGTCTATCACTATGGCTTTAATTCAAAGATCAAAAAAGGAATATTAACATTTAGGAAGACACTGGAGTGAAATCGTATTATTGTCTATATGTCTCTCCGAAGGTTGTGGTAACCTGTATCTGAACTGCTTAATGGATAAATTACCCTGTGCTAATTGCCAGGATGTTTGGGAGAAGGAAAGTTAAGCAGATTGTTTCTTCAGGCCAAAAGGTTGCTGGAAATGTATAAAGACCTTGGGACATGATCCTTCTTCATCTCAGATCTGCTTTGGGTTTCAAGAGGGGGAAACCCTGAGCCATAAGGATTGAGATCCCCAGTCACTGACTGGAGTCACCCTGACTATGGACATTGGACTCTAACCTCTGGACTATTTCTAAAAGGACTTTTGGCCACTACAAACTCATCTCTGCTACGTATCTGACCTCAAGAATTGAACTCAAGTCTGTCTGTATAATGATCTTTTAACCAACACACTCTCTCTTATTTTTAATACATTTTAGTTTAGTTAATAAGAATTGGCTATAAGCGTGTATTTTGGGTAAGATCTGAGTTATCATTTGACCTGGGTCTGGGGCTTGGTCCTTTGGGGTCAGGAGAACCTTTTCTTTTATATGATGAAATAGGATTTTCAGAGTTTATCATCCTATGTTTGACAGGTGTGTCTGGATGGAGGCCTGAGGCTGGATACTTTAAGAGAACTGTGTTGTTTGGACGTCTGAGTAACCAGGGAGGTGCTGCAGAAGCTGTTTTGGGCTGGCTGGGTAAATCTAAGTATTGGAATATCCACCAGCGTTCGGGGTTTGTCTGCCCCGGTCTGTTTGCAGATCACCCTGACTGAGTGACCTCAGCGGGCTCCCACAGGCATCGTCACACCGCGGGGGGCGTCGGGGAGCCAGCTGTGCTGAGTGAGGGGCGGTGCTGCGCGCTCACCGCGTTCATGTCGATGCCGTTGGTGTAGGACCAGGCGTGCTGGAAATACTCCTCCAGCCGCTGGCGCAGCGGGTTGGGGATCTGGTGGAAGCGGATGAACTCGCGGACGCGTAGCATCTGGGTGTGGTAGCGCGCGGTGCCCGAGTAGAGGCGCTGGATGATGGCCGAGACGTTGCCGAAGATGCTGGCGTACATCAGGGCTGGAGGCAGAGAAGCAGCAGTGAGCATGCGGACGCACACACACGCACATGAGCACACACATACACACTCATGCACACACATGCACACACAAATACGCAACCCCCTTCCCCACCACACCTCCCAGCAGGCGCCCCTGGGGCAGGTGGTCTGGGACAGGCGTGGGGCAGGCAGGGGACAGGAGAGAGGCGGGGGCAGGGAGGGGACAGGTGCAGGGTGGGCGCAGGTGTGGGACAGGCAGGGAGTGGGCATGGGTGAGGCAGGGGGTGGGAAGTGGCAGTCAGGGGAGAGGCGTGGGGTGGGCAGGGGGCAGGCAGGAGGTGAGTGTGGGTCAGGCAGGGGGCAGGTGTGAGGCAGGCACGTGCCAGGCGGGGTCAGGTGTGGGGCAGGCAGGGAGCGGGTAGGGGTCAGGCAGGGGCCAGGTGTGGGGTGGTTGCAGGCAGGGGGCGGGTAGGGGACAAGTGTGGGGGAGATGCAGGCAGGAGGTGGGCACAGGCAGGGGAGGGCAGGCACAGGCAAGGGCCTAGCAGGCAGGGGGCGGACGTAGGCAGGGGCAGGCAGGGCCTGGCAGGCAGGGGGGCGGGTAGGGGTCAGGTGTGGGACGGGCGCAGGCAGGGTGCAGCAGGGGTGGGCGGGCAGGCGGGCGCAGGCAAGGGGCGGGCAGGCAGGGGGCGGGCAGGCAGGGTGCAGCAGGGGTGGGCGGGCAGGCGGGCGCAGGCAAGGGGCGGGCAGGCAGGGTGCAGCAGGGGCGGGCGGGCGGGAGCAGGCAAGGGGCCGGCAGGCAGGGGGTGGGCGGGCGGGCGCAGGCAGGAGGCGGGCAGGCAGGGTGCAGCAGGGGCGGGCGGGCGGGAGCAGGCAAGGGGCCGGCAGGCAGGGGGTGGGCGGGCGGGCGCAGGCAGGGGGCGGGCAGGCAGGGTGCAGCAGGGGCGGGCGGGCGCAGGCAGGCAGGGGCAGGCCCCGCCCCGTTCGCACTCACAGCCGATGAGCATGACGCAGATGGAGAAGATCTTCTCGGAGTTGGTGTTGGGGGAGACGTTGCCGAAGCCCACGCTGGTCAGGCTGCTGAAGGTGAAGTAGAGCGCCGTGACGTACTTGTCCTTGATGCTGGGCCCCTGCAGCGGGGCGCTCTCGTTCAGGGGCTTGCGGATCTGGTCGCCCAGCGAGTGCAGCCAGCCGATGCTCTGCCGCTCCATGTTGCCGATGGCGTACCAGATGCAGGCCAGCCAGTGGGCGATGAGGGCGAAGGTGCACATGAGCAGGAAGAGCACGGCCGCCCCGTACTCCGAGTAGCGGTCCAGCTTACGGGCCACGCGCACCAGGCGCAGCAGCCGGGCCGTCTTCAGCAGCCCGATCAGCGTCGTGGTCTGAGGGCAAAGGGGCAGAGCCGAGCGCAGCGGGGGTCAAAGCCATGGGTCTGTTCTGCCCACCCAGGCCGGCTGAGCCAGAGCGGGGCTCTTAGAGACGCCCATGTTCGGCTGCTTTCCCCGCGACCCCCGGGTCCTTCCCGAGCCACTGCTCCCCAGGATCCCGCCCCGTCTGGGGAGCGCGACCCCCACCCTGGCCCCAGCTGGCCTTGTGGTTCCTCGGATTAAGGCTCATTAAAACACCTGCCAGGGATGGTCCAGAGCAGCGGTTCTCAAACGTTTGCCTTGGTGACCCCTTTAACACAGCCAGCCTCCGAGCGCGACCCCCCGGAGACATGAAACCATGTTTTTAATATTTAACACAATTATAAATGCTGGAGGTGAAGCGGGGCTTGGGGGCTGACAGCTCACGACCCCCCAGGTAATAGCCTCGCGAGCCCCTGAGGCAGGGGGGGCCAACTTCACACCGACTCCGGGGCTGGAGCTACAGTTGCCAACTTTCCAATGTGCCGGAGGGAGGGGTGTGTGTGTGTGTGTGTGTGTGTGTGCGCGCTCACTGCTCCACCCCTGGCTCTGCCACAGGCCCTGCCCCCACTCCACCCCTTCCCGCCCCCTTCCCTCCTGCCATGCCCTCGCTCCTCCCCCCAGAGCCTCCTGCACCCTGCGGATGGCCAGGGGACAGCTGATCGGGAGGTGCGGGGAGGGAGGGGGAGGCGCTGCCGGCCCTGCCGGTGGGCAGGAGGTGCTGGGAGTGGGGGCGGGGAGCGGATGGGGGCTGCTGGCATATTACTGTGGTTCTTTGGCAATGAACATTGGTAAATTCTGGCTCTTTCTCAGGCTCAGGTTGGCCACCCCTGGGGGGGGTCCCAACTCTGTCTGAGAGCCTCTGGTCTAGAGAATACTTAATCCTGCCCCGAGTGCAGGGGACTGGACTAGGCGACCTCTCGAGGTCCCTCCCTGCCCTATGACTCTGTGATTCAATGATCTCGTTCATACGAGCCCGTGACAAAGTGGGAAGTTTCTGCAATATCTTTATGAAGGCTGCGTGTGCCTCAGTTTCCCCACGTGCGGCACTGTTACCTGGGGAGGGGGAAGGCCTGCCTGCTCTCAGGGCAGGCCAGGAGTCTCTAGCTGTCGGGGCCTAACCCCATAGCAGTGCAGCATGAGAGGACAACGGCAAATCCAATCACCTGGACGGGGACACCCAGCAACCCACGCCCCAGAGAGATCTGGACCCACCCCCCCCCCCGCCCATTACAGGGGGCTGAGCCACACCCCCAGCTCGGGATCACAGGACGGGGGAGGGGTGAGATGGGGGTAAGCGCTGGCTGCGGGAAGCAGTTGGGGCCCATCTGGGAACTGACCAAGGAGGCCGCCCAGACAGACAGAGCCGGACCCGAGGGTTCCCCACAGCCGGGCTGGGCTCGGGGCTGGCCAGGACAGACTCTGCTTCACCCTTCATTGCCCCAGGCTGCCCTAAGGGCCCCCTAGGCCGGGCGCCA
The DNA here is from genome assembly GCF_015237465.2 of Chelonia mydas. NCBI lineage: Eukaryota > Metazoa > Chordata > Testudines > Cheloniidae > Chelonia > Chelonia mydas. The sequence goes on from NC_057850.1 coordinate 261,267,326, forward strand.
GCTAACAACTGAACCCGGCTGTCCCCACACTGGGAGTGTCCCTCCAGGGGCTGGGCGAAGGGCCCCCTAGGCCGGGCGCCAGCTAACAACTGAACCCGGCTGTCCCCACACTGGGAGTGTCCCTCCAGGGGCTGGGCGAAGGGCCCTGATCCCTGCACAGCGGCTGAGTCTCCCTCAGGGGCTGTCTCTGGGGGACTCACTGTCTGGAGCTTGTGGGAGCATGGGGGGAGCTGCAGGCCCTAAGGGCCAGTTTAGGGGGCAGTGAGGCCGCGTGGCTCACCCTGGAAGCAGAGTGGGACCCAGGGGGCTGGCCCAGCGAAGGGGCCTCCCAGAGACCGTTCCAAAGCCTCAACCCTGTAGGTCTGTGACGGGGCAGGGCTGGAAGGTGGCTGGGTGGGACAGGGCTGGGCTGGAAGGTGGGTGGCTCAGATGGGAGTGGGGCTGGAAAGAACCTGGGTCGGACGGGGGCAGGGCTGGAGGGGGCCTGGGTTACACAGGGGTGGGGCCAGCCCCCCGCGCCCATGGCAGGGCTGGAATCGCCCCAGGGCCAGCGCGGTCGTTACCTCCTCAGAGCCAGAGCCGGAGCCGAAGATGAGCAGGTCGAAGGGGATGGCGGCCACCATGTCGATGAGGAACCAGCCCTTGAAGTAGTGGATGGCGATGCGGGCCGGGTGGCTCACCACCTCCTCGTTGGAGTTGACGTAGGTGGTGCGGAAGTTGATGAGGATGTCGATGAGGAACATGATGTCCACCAGCAGGTCCACCACGGTGAGCGGGCTGCAGGAGTAGCCGCACTCATGCCGCGTGGGCTCCTCCTTCTCGTTGAGCAGGAAGGCGGCCGAGTAGGGCGTGAAGACGGCCGTGTAGATGACCAGCAGCAGGATGAGCCAGTCCCACACCGCCTTGAAGGGGCTGTAGTGCAGGATGGTCCATTTGTGGATGCGCGGCGCCTGCAGTTTGTACTCCGGGAGCACGTCGGCCCCGAGGGACAGGACCTGCGGGGACACACGGGGCTGGGAGCCAGGCGACCAGCCTGCTAGGCAGGGCCATGGCATCGCGTGGCATGGCCAGAGCCCGGCGCCCAGCATGCAATGCTCCCGCCTGCCCTAGACCCCGCCCGCTCCCTGAACACCACGCTGCCCACTTGGCCCCCGCCCGCTCCCCGAGCACAGTCCCCCCCGCTGAGCCCCCCGTTCACTTCCCGAGCACGGCGCCCTCCCCCCGCTGAGCCCCCCGCCCGCTCCCCGAGCACGGCGCCCCCCCCCGCTGAGCCCCCCGCCCGCTCCCCGAGCACGGCGCCCCCCCCGCTTGGCCCCTGCCCGCTCCCTGAGCCCGGCGCCCAGCATGCAATGCTCCCGCCTGCCCAAGACCCCGCCCACTCCCGAACACCACACTGCCCACTTGGCCCCCCGCCCGCTCCCCGAGCACAGTCCCCCCCCGCTGAGCCCCCCGCCCGCTCCTCCGAGCACGGCGCCCCCCCCCCCGCTGAGCCCCCCGCCCGCTTCCCCGAGCACGGCGCCCCCCCGCTTGGCCCCTGCCCGCTCCCTGAGCCCGGCGCCCAGCATGCAATGCTCCCGCCTGCCCTAGACCCCGCCCGCTCCCCCGAACACCACGCTGCCCACTTGGCCCCCGCCCGCTCCCCGAGCACAGTCCCCCCCCGCTGAGCCCCCCGTTCACTTCCCGAGCACGGCACCCTCCCCCCGCTGAGACCCCCGCCCGCTCCCCGAGCACGGCGCCCCCCCCCGCTGAGCCCCCCCGCCCGCTCCCCGAGCATGGCGCCCCCCCCCGCTTGGCCCCTGCCCGCTCCCTGAGCCCGGCGCCCAGCATGCAATGCTCCCGCCTGCCCTAGACCCCGCCCGCTCCCCGAACACCACGCTGCCCACTTGGCCCCCGCCCGCTCCCCGAGCACAGTCCCCCCCCCGCTGAGCCCCCCGTTCACTTCCCGAGCACGGCGCCCTCCCCCCGCTGAGACCCCCGCCCGCTCCCCGAGCACGGCACTCCCCCCCGCTGAGCCCCCCGCCCGCTCCCCGAGCACGGCGCCCCCCCCCCCACTGAGCCCCCCGCCCGCTCCCCGAGCACGGCGCCCCCCCCCGCTGAGCCCCCCACCCGCTCCCCGAGCACGGCACTCCCCCCCGCTGAGCCCCCCGCCCGCTCCCCGAGCCCGGCGCCCCCCCCCCGCTGAGCCCCCCGCCCGCTCCCCGAGCACGGCGCCCCCCCCCGCTGAGCCCCCCGCCCCGCTCCCCGAGCATGGCGCTCCCCCCCCGCTGAGCCCCCCGCCCGCTCCCCGAGCACGGCGCCCCCCCCGCCCGCTCCCCGGAGCATGGCGCCCCCCCCCCGCTTGGCCCCTGCCCGCTCCCTGAGCCCGGCGCCCAGCATGCAATGCTCCTGCCTGCCCGAGACCCCGCCCACTCCCCGAACACCACACTGCCCACTTGGCCCCCGCCCGCTCCCCGAGCACAGTCCCCCCCGCTGAGCCCCCCGTTCACTTCCCGAGCACGGCGCCCTCCCCCCGCTGAGCCCCCCGCCCGCTCCCCGAGCACAGTCCCCCCCGCTGAGCCCCCCGCCCGCTCCCCGAGCACGGTGCCCCCCCCCCGCTCAGCCCCCCGCTCACTCCCCAAGCATGGTACCCGCTGCTGAGCTGATCTCCCCGCCCTGTTCCCTGCAGTATGGCGCCCCCTGCTGAGCCCCTCACTCCCTTTGGCCCAGTGCCTCCTACTGCAGCCAGCACTGATTGAGAGGGGCTGGTGCCCCCAGGCCTGGTGTCTGCATCCCGGGACTGTCCTTTGCTACCCCCCATCTAAGAGCTGTCCCCAGTGCAGAGTGGGAGTGGGGCCAGTGCTGAGGACCCACAGACAGCTGGCCCTGCACCTCTCGGGCACCAGGGCAGCACATCAGCTGTGTCTGGGGTGTGGGGGTGCTGGCCACACACACTGGGCCCCTGTGCAGGAGCACGGGTGGCTGCCAATGCGCCAGGAGCATTCAGTCGGAAGCAGCTGCACTGCCGAGCTGTGACGTTATTGACATGAACTGGGACCGTATAGATCATTGTTGCAACCAAGGTCCTGTAGTGGCACCAAATCTCATACAAAGGGGGTCAAATGAGGTGTTTCAGACCAGGCGATGGTTGGCTGGTTAGGATGATGCTGTCTGTGTGGGTACCATTTTTACAGTTAAAGTTATGAATATTGGCTCTACCCTGTCTGTAGTTCAAACCTGTGCTGTGCTTCTGGGTGACACCGCAGACAGGTTGGGGTCAACTCTGCCCAGCCTGCTGGATGGCCCATTAAGGACCATCAGCGACACCACTGACCCACTGAGAGAAGGCAGACATGCCTGGGGTCTCAGCCAGGCGTGCAGGGCCCTGCCTATGGACAGAACTCTGAGGTGTTTCCAGGCCACGGGATGGGCAGCTTGTCCTTGGGACAGAGAAAGCAGAGACCACATGGCAAGAGACTATACAAAGCTGCTGCAGCTCCTCCATCTGGTCTTCAATCCTGCTTCCGACCTCTGGAGGGACTTGGCTACACTGAAGCTCTGAACAAAGGACTGAAAGACCCATCCCAGCTGTGGATGGACTCCAGAGACTTGATTTGAACCTGCCGTTTATTCCATCACTGCTGCAAGCCTGAACCAAGAACTTTGCCATCACTGTATGTCATTGATTCCATTTAACCAATTCTAGCTCTCGTCTCTATCTTTTTCCTTTTATGAATAAACCTTTAGATTTTAGATTCTAAAGGATTGGCAGCAGGGTGATTTGTGGGTAAGATCTGACTTGTGTATTGACCGGGGTCTGGGGCTTGGTCCTTTGGGATCGAGGGAATCTTTTTTCTTTTACTGGGGTATTGGTTTTCATAACCATTCGTCCCCATAACGAGTGACACTGGTGGTGATACTGGGAAACTGGGAGACTGGGAGTGGTTGAGTCATTACGCAAGGTAACCTATTTCCCCTTGTTCTTGTTAAACCCTGGATATGTGCTGGAAATGGCCCACCTTGATTATCATACACATTGTAAGGAGAGTGATCACTTTAGATAAGCTATTACCAGCAGGAGAGTGGGGTGGGGGGAGAGAAAACCTTTTGAAGTGATAAACACCCATTTTTTCATGGTCTGTGTGTATAAAAACATCCTCACTGTATTTTCCACTTTATGCATCCGATGAAGTGAGATGTAGCTCACGAAAGCTTACGCTCAAATAAATTGGTTCGTCTCTAAGGTGCCACAAGTACTCCTGTTCTTTTTGCGAATACAGACTAACACGGCTGTTACTCTGAAACCTGTTGGAAGACCGGAGACTGGGATAGATGGACCCTTGGTCTCACTCAATATGGCCGTTCTTACATAAAAATAAGAACTAAAAAGTTGAGTACAGAAACTCCCCAAGATAATGACCTCTTGAGATAGTGAAGATGTGAATAACGTCCTGGGCAAATAATGCATTTTAAAATCTTGGCCTACTAGGAAACGTATTTATATAAGTTTCCCAGTCACAAATCTGGCATTCTGGAGTGAAGTCACTAGAACATAGCCCAATGCCCTGGCCGCTGTTGTTCGTTGTGCCACCGTTCGCTCTACTGCTCTGTCCCCAATGGCCCTGCCCCGTCACCTTCTGCTGCCACCTGCCACGTGACCTCTGCGAGTCGGTCTCTCGCGGTTCCACCGGCTCTCGGGGGGAACCTCGCTGCTAGTGCAGGCTGGGCCGTGTCCTCCACAGAAACACTGTCCCGCAGCAGGGGTCACTTAACAGAACAAAAGACTCTCTGTGGAGCCTAACCAGCTCTCCCTCTAAACAGGAGAGGGGGCAGGTCAGATAGTGCCTGTGACTCCTAGGCAGGGCCCACCCCACCAAGCAAAACCCTTGTCCCCACCCTCGGTCTCTCCACTGGGATCTGGCATCCAACCCCCCTGCTTGGGGTGTGCCGTTCGGCTGAGGGCGACTGTGGCTTAGTTTGTAAGGAAAGAGGTGCCGGGGCTCACGCAAGTTTGTTACTTTCACAACTGATGTGACAAGCCCAGAGGTCCCCGGGCTCTGAACGGCCGAGCCTGGAGGTGCCGGGGCTCAGCCCTCGCACAAATTAAGCACGGAGGGAGACCCCCTCATTCAGTCAGGCTAAGCCCAGTTCTGCTGCCCTCTACTTCTACAATGAGGAGAACAACATTTCATGACCCCCACATTTAATACTTCAGTGATTTGTAACCCAACACCAGCCAAAACCGATCCCTTGGGCAACGCAGCTCTGTCTGCTGGATACCTCGGCAGAGTAGGTGGGTTCATGTCAATACAGTCTGGTCCTGAAGCCTCCCCCCACCCCGGCTCATCACGAGCTGCCAGGGCAGAGCTCAGTCAGACCTGGCCTACAAATCATACATTTAAATGATAAGTTTCAGAGTAACAGCCGTGTTAGTCTGTATTCGCAAAAAGAAAAGGAGGACTTGTGGCACCTTAGAGACGAACCAATTTATTTGAGCATAAGCTTTCGTGAGCTACAGCTCACTTCATCGGATGATCCGATGAAGTGAGCTGTAGCTCACGAAAGCTTATGCTTAAATAAATTGGTTCGTCTCTAAGGTGCCACAAGTCCTCCTTAAATGATAAGGTTGGCCAACATCCCAGACACCAATGCGCTGACATTGTCGGCAAAAACAACAGCTGTGGGAGGGGGGCAGGCTTTGTCCAGACGTTTCAAACCCACTGTCCTTTCTCACACACCATATCTGCTTTTACAGTGTGTATTGATGTTTCAATTTCAATTCAAATCTCCAACCAACGACTAAATTGGCAGCACTGCGTGGAAGGGGGCAGGGGAAGGGGGTTGTGGAAATTCAGGGGGGTAGGGAAATCCCTGCCCCAGGTACAATGGCTGGAGAGCGCTGGTGCTGGTCGTGCGGATGCACTGGGGTGTCGTGTTGGTTACTGGGCGCTGTCTCTTTAAGGACAGATGGGGCGGGGCAGGGTGGGGCAGACTTTGCAGGAGGCAGGGTGGAGGATTGTCCCTGGGGCAGGGGGTCCCCCACTGGGGGGCCCCAATGGGCAGAACTCCATTCCACACAGCAGCCCCCCCACCCCCCCGTGTCTGGCCTCAGGGCAGCACTGGGGGACTCTGCCCACAAGCCAGCATCCCTGCGCTGCGCAAGGGGGGCACCCGACAGAGGGCACCAGCCAGCCAGGTCACCCCACAGGCCCCCCGACAAGCGTGTGTGCTGGCCAGGGGGGCTGCCCTGCACAGAGATGGGGCTGCCACAGGCCAGGCCTCCCAGCGCTGGGGACACGGCCTGACGCCAGACACGAGGGCTACACGCAATGAGGGTCCATCTGCAAATCAGCTTGTTAACGAATTTCCATAAACATCACACCCTGGCTCCACAACACCAGGGAATTGGCTCCTGACATGCCGATGGTCAGACCCCTCCCTGCAGGAACGGTGGCGCCGGGGTCCCCCAGCTACAGTGCTGCACCCCTCCCCCGGGCCCTTGCCCACCCCGCAGCATCAACACCGCACCCCTCCCCTGGGTCCTCACCCACCCCGCAGCAACAACACCGCACCCCTCCCCCGGGCACTCGCCCACCCCTAGCTGCGTCCCAGATACAGTGCGACACACACCCCAGGGTACTCGCCCCGTCCGGCAGTAAGGGTGGTCACTCACCCGTAGGGTCACTGGTGCTTGTCAGCATGTGGGTGCAGATGTACTGCACTCAGGTGACTCCCCAGCAGTACTGTGGGGGGGGACTTGGCGGCTATTTAAATAGTGACTGAAAACCCACCTTCCCCAGTCTGCATCCGCCCTGATGCCGTGGTGATGGCCCAAGGCCCTGCCCTCTCCCCTCCTGAGCCACGGCTACGAAGCACATCGCTGTCGCTGAGGCCGTGGGAATGCGAGTCTGAGCAGAGGCTGGCTGGCCTTCCCCACTCCGCCGAGGGCACAAGGACCAGATCGGTCCTTTCTAAGTCGAACGCTGAGTGCAGCCTGGCGTGTACGGATTGGGAACAAATGCAGGCAAGTAAATACCCTGATTACTGGGAACCTGAGGCAACCTGGGGGGGCTTTTAAAGCCACCTACTCCTTGAGGGCCTGAGCGTATGCAGGGTCTGCCATGGTGCCTCCCCCTGCCTGGGCAGCTCCGGGGCCGGGGCCGGGGGAGAGGTGCCTTTCCCCAGCTGCGTGGCCCTTGATAGCCTGCTGCATGGCCACCCGGCTGCGCACTTTACAGGGAACTTAGGTCAGCATGGATTTGTCAAGACAAATCCTGTCAAATCAACCTGGTAGCTTTCTGGGACAGGGTAACAAGGCTTGTGGATGGGTAGAAGCAGTAGATGTGGTATATCTTGACTTTAATAAGGCTTGCGATACTGTCTCGTTGACCTTCTCATGAACAAACTAGGGAAATACAACCTAGATGGAGCTATTTAAAACGTGGGTGCAGAACTGGTTGGAAAACTGTTCCCAGAGAGTAATTATCAGTGGTTCACAGTCATGCTGGAAGGGCATAACGAGTGGGGTCCCGCAGAGATCGGTTCTGGGTTCGGTTCTGTTCAATATCTTCACTGATTCAGATAACGGCATAGAGAGTACACTTATCAAGCGTGCGGACGATACCAAGCTGGGAGGGGTTGCAAGTGCTTTGGAGGACAGGATTAAATTCAAAATGATCTGGACAAACTGGAGAAATGGTCTGAAGTAAATTGGATGAAATTCAATAAGGACAAATGCAAAGTCCTCCACTGAGGAAGGAACAATGAGTTGCACACATACACAGTGGGGAATGACGGCCTAGGAGGGAGTCCTGCGGAAAGGGATCTGGGGTCATAGTGGATCACAAGCTAAATATGAGTCAACAGGGTAACAAACATCCTTCTGGGCTGCATGAGCAGGAGTGTTGTAAGCAAGACACGAGAAGTAATTCTTCCGCTCTACTCTGCGCTGATTAGGCCTCAGCTGGAGTAGTGTGTCCAGTTCTGGGCCCCACATTTCAGGAAAGATGTGGAAAGTCCAAAGAGCCACAAAACGGATGAAAGGTCTAGGAAACATGACCTGTGCAGGAAGATTGAGAACACTGGGTCTGTTTGGTCTGGAGCAGAGAAGACTGGGAGGGGACATGAGAACAGTTTTCAAGTACATAAAAGGTTGTTACAAGGAGGAAGGAGAAAAATTGTTTTTCTTAACCTCTGAGGACAGGACAAGACGTAATGGGCTTAAATTGCAGCCAGGCCGGTTTAGGTTGGAGATTAGGAAAAACCTCTGACCTGTCAGGGAGGTTAGGCACTGGAATAAATTGCCCAGGGAGGTGGTGGAGTCTCTGTCACTGGAGGGTTTTAAGAGCAGGTTGGACAAACACCTGTCAGGGATGGTCTAGATAACACTTAGTCCTGCCACAAGTGCAGGGGACTGGACTAGCCGACCTCGTGAGGTCCCTTCCAGTCCTATGATGCTCCAATGCCATGGAGACGAAGGTCCAGAGAGTAGGTGACACGCACACCAATGTGTGTCAGCCTGCCCTGAGAGCAAAGAGTTCCCTCCCCCTCACTGGCTGACACTGCAGCACACAGGGGAAACTGAGGCACAGAAGGCCTCCTAAAAATATTGCCCACTACTTCCATGTCACACTGGACACAGCAGAGAGCTGGCCCTTGGGAACTCGGGAAGTGCAGTCACTGGCTGGCCTGGCGGAGTCATGGGGAGCTGGCTGGCGCGGCTGCCCAAGCCACGGTGCGGTCTGGGAAGGAGACATGGGCTCTTTCTGGCACCGACGTCGGGCTCTGTGCCAAAGAAGGCCTCGTAGCCGGTTCCATCGGCTGCTGGGATCCCAGGTCTCTCACCACCCGCGTTCCCCTGCTCACAGCCCTGCCAGGGAGAGCCCTGGACCCTCTCCAGGGACGGAGCCCAGCGCGTATGGGGCACTACTGGGAACAGCCCCCCCGACAGATGGGGTGCGAGGCCTGGGCAGGCCCTCCACTGGGCATACGGGCTGCTGGGGCCAGGCCAGGAACGGGGCCCAGCACAAGTGGGGCACTGCTGGGAACAGCCCCACCCCACCCCCGACCCGAGGGACAGTGTATAAGTCCTGGGCAGGCCCTCCACCGGGCACATGGGCTGCCATGACCAGGCCAGCGACGGGGCTGCCACCAGGACCAGGGACTAGTTACCCCCAGCTCCCGGGAAAACGAGATCAAGGCATTCAGCCCCACGGCACGCACCACGTCTACCCTGGGCGGGGAGCAGCAGCTGAGGGGCGCCAGCGGGCACCACCCTTGTACAGCCAGGGGAGGGGCACGAGAGCCGCATCTCTGAGTACTGCCAGGCAAAACCCTCTGGCTTCTGAGCTGGGCGCATACATCTGTGGGGAAGCCACATTGTCCCCCAGGTACGTCTCTCCCCCCTCCCTTCCCTCCCCTGCTGTGACAATGCCCAGCGCCCCCGGGTACACGCTCTGACCTGCCGTGACACCCCCACCCACCGCCCCCAGCTATGCGTCCCGACCCGCCATGACACCCCCACCCATCGCCCCCAGCTACGCGTCCCAACCCGCTGTGACACTGCCACCCGCCCCCGGGTACGCGTCCCAACCTGCCGTGACACTCCACCCGCCCCCGGGTACTCGCCCTGTGCCGCCATGATGCTGCCCTCCGGGCCCGGGTACACACCCCGACCCGCCGTGACCCTGCCCCTGCCCCTGGGTACATGCCCCATGCTGCCGTAGCGGTGACCAGCCCCTTTGGCAGTGGGGGTGGGGGCAGGCTGGGGTCCATCAGGGCTGCTGGGGTGGGCGGGACGTGCCGCGGGGTGGTGACCAGCCTGCCTGGCTGGCCAGGACCCATCTTACCGGTCTGCGTTTGGGCCGCAGTCCCCTGCTCCCAGCAGCAGCCAGCTGCTGCGCAATGTGCCCCCGGGTTGGGGGGCTGTGTAGGGCGGGTGGTGCGGCTGCATGTCTTGCCAACCTGCCGTCCGGGGCCAGAAGAGCCGTGCCAGCTGCCAGGGTGAGGGGCGTGCGCTGCCCACTGGCTCTGGGACGCCCCAGCAGCTGCTCCCATCCGTCCCCTGGCTCAGGTCCCTCCCCGCTCGCCGCACGGGGATTAGCTGTGCTGGCAGCTGGGGCACCGCGGCTATAAATAGGGTCCCAGGAGACATGGGGAGGAGCCAGGGCCCAGAGACCCCTCCCCTGGCCACGCCCTAACGCACAGGTGAAGGACCAGTTGCTGCAGGCGCTCAAGGGGTGCCCTGGCTCTGTACGGCCAGGGGTGTCTCGGGCCCGGCGGCCAACGGCACGGGGCAGAGAGCCCAAGGCAGGGCTCACTCCTGCAGCAGGCTGGGGGCAGGCTGAGGGCGCTGTGCCCGTCTCTGCTCCCCTGCTGGGAGGTGCTGGCTGGCCCCAGGACTCGCCCCGCGCCCTGGTCCCCGGCCTGCCTGCAGCTCTCTGGGGCAGCCGCCAGGGAAGGCACAAAGCCACTGGTCTGCTGGCAGCTCTAGTCAAGCCAGGGAGAGCTGCAGGGGTTCCCCACACCCCCCCGCAGCAAGGCCTTGTGGGTAGGGCTGCTCCCCAGGGTCCTCGACCCCCTGCCCCATCCTCTGCATCCCAGAGCAGACCTGGCCCAGCCCCACACGGCTCCGCTGGCTCCTCGCTTGGGCCCCTCCCCAGGAGGTCTGGGCAGAGGAGGGTCCCCTCTGTGCCAAGTGCGCGACCCATGGGAGCCCAGACTCCAAGCTCTGGACAGGACCCTCCTCTGAGCTGAGAATTAACCCCGCTCCGGCCGCCCCACAGACAAACCCTCTCCCCCTCCCCCGGGATTCCAGCCACTGCGAGCCCCCTGCTAATCCAAATCCCGGAGACCCCGAGCCCATCCCTGCCCTAGAACAGATCCTCCCCCCAGCCTGGCGCACTCGGGGATCAGAGACGCTCTCCCCCCTGAGACCCCAGCTGGCAAACCTGCCCCCGAGAAGCAAGGGCTGCCCAGCGCCCCTGGGGAACACGGAGCCAGCCAGGGCCCGGTGGCCAAGCGATCCCGGCACGACACTTTGCACTGCCACACGGTCTCTGCACCAGAACACACACGGCAGGATACAGGGCCCGCAATGCAAACAGGGCCCAGCACAGGGAGACACGGCTAGGCAGAGGGGGCAGGGCTCGATCAAGGGTGCGAGGAGAGACGGGGCCTGCCTCCCAGGTCAGCAAACAGATTTCAGGCCGGGGGACCGTTCCTCCCACCCCACTCGGTCTCCCACAGAGCCCAGGGCAGTGACCCGTGCCCAGTGGCCTGTGATGGATGTTAGATGGGGTGGGATCTGAGTTACTACAGAGAATTCTTTCCTGGGTGTCTGGCTGGTGAGCCTTGCCCACATGCTCAGGGTTCAGCTGATCGCCATATTTGGGGTCAGGAAGGAATTTTCCCCAGGGCAGATTGGAAGGCCCTGGGGGGTTTTCCCCTTCCTCTGTAGCATGGGGCACGGGTCACTCGCTGGAGGATTCCCTGCTCCTTGAAGTTTCTGAACCAGGAGTTGAGGACGTCAATGGCTCAGACATAGGTCAGGGGTTGTTACAGGGGCGGGCGGGTGGGATTCGGTGGCCTGCGCTGTGCAGGAGGTCGGACTAGACGATCAGAATGGTCCCTTCGGACCTTAAAGTCTGAGTCTGGGAGTCTGAGTCCTGCGTCCCGCCTGGCCAGGGGGCTGAGCTAGAGCGGGGCTGTCAGAGACGTGCTGTCACGGAGCGGGGGACCAGTGCCCTGCACCCCCCGCCCCCCGCCTGCGATTCTCCCTGACTCTCAGCCAGCCAGGGACACACAAGGTTTATTAGATGACAGAAACATGGTCTAACACAGAGCTTGTAGGTGCAGAGAACAGGGCCCCTCAGCCGGGTCCATTTTGGGGAGCAGGGAGCCCAGACCTCGGTTCTGGGCCTCCCTCCGTTTCCCCAGCCAGCACCAAACGGAAACCCCTCCAGCCGTCTCCCCCAGCCACAGCCCCGGCTCCTCCTCCAGCCTTTGTCCAGTTTTGGCCAGAGGGTATCACCTGGCCCCAGCCCCCTCCTGGGCCCAGGTTACAGGCTCAGGTCACACACCCTGATATCCCACCACCATCCAGCACCAATGCAGCCAGGACCAGTAAAATTCCCACGCCACATCCCCAGGTCAACACTCCCCACTCCTCACACACACCCGGCCTGGAGTCACTGGCCCTGCGTGACAGACACACACACACCCGGTCAGTCGTTCCAAAGGGGCCGACCATCCCCGGGGAAAATTGGCTCCTTATTCCCAGCCGGGGCAGGTCTGGTTCAGCTCCAGCCAGCGGCTCTCGACCGGGCCCTGCCTACTGGACCCAAGGGCTGTCTGCCGCAGAGCCCCCTCCCCTGTACAGACCGGGCTCCGGGCACCGCCAACCCCTCCCCTGCAGAGACTGGGCTCTGGGCACCTGCAGACGGCACTCACGGCACCGCCGACCCCTCCCCTGCACGGACTGGGCTCCGGGCACCGCCAACCCCTCCCCTGCACAGACTGGGCTCCGGGCACCTGCAGACGGCGCTCACGACACTGCCAACCCCTCCCCTGCACAGACTGGGCTCCGGGCACCGCCAACCCCTCCCCTGCACGGACTGGGCTCCGGGCACCGCCAACCCCTCCCCTGCAGAGACTGGGCTCTGGGCACCTGCAGACGGCACTCACGGCACCGCCGACCCCTCCCCTGCACGGACTGGGCTCCGGGCACCGCCAACCCCTCCCCTGCACAGACTGGGCTCTGGGCACCTGCAGACGGCGCTCACGACACTGCCAACCCCTCCCCTGCACAGACTGGGCTCCGGGCACCTGCAGACGGCACTCACGGCACCGCCGACCCCTCCCCTGCACAGACTGGGCTCCGGGCACCGCCAACCCCTCCCCTGCACGGACTGGGCTCTGGGTACCGCCAACCCCTCCCCTGCACGGACTGGGCTCCGGGCACCTGCAGACGGCGCTCACGACACTGCCAACCCCTCCCCTGCACAGACCGGTCTCCAGGCACCTGCAGACGGCGCTCACGGCACCGCCGACCCCTCCCCTGCACAGACTGGGCTCTGGGTACCGCCAACCCCTCCCCTGCATGAACTGGGCTCCGGGCACCTGCAGACAGTGCTCACGGCACCGCCGACCCCTCCCCTGCACAGACCGGTCTCCGGGCACCTGCAGACGGCGCTCACGGCACCGCCGACCCCTCCCCTGGAGACACTAACCCAGCGAGCTCCGGCAGCCCCTCATGGGAGGCAGGTGTCCCAGCCCTCGGCTCGTCCCTGTGGCCCTTTGCTGAGTGTGGCCCCTCTGTCTGCTTCTGGCCACAGCCCTGCATGGTGTCCATGTTTGGCTGCTTTCCCCACGACCCCCAGGTCCTTCCCCGAGCCGCTGCGCCTCAGGATACAGTCAGTCTGGGGAGCGCGACTCCCACCCTGGCCCCAGCTGGCTGCCCGTGCGGTTAGCCAGAGTAAGGCACATCTCGTCCACACGACCCCCACCGCGATGTGGGCACTCCGGACCCCTGACCCGTCCCCACCCCCCAACCTCGGCTCATTGGCAGACTTGGCCAGCAACCATCTGCTCTTTTCATCCAGAACCTGAGTACAGACCCTGGCCAGCACTGGGCCAGGAGCTGCTCCCTGCGGGACCCCCCAAAACGTACCCGGGGGCCTGTTGGACCCTCCCCAGAGAGGACCCTTGGCTCTGGCCATGTCAGCTCTCAGCACCCTCCAGATCTGCAGGGGAACAAGCTGCCCCCCGCAGCACCCACCTCCGGGACTCCCCAGCAAGGCAGCTCCCTCCCCTGCCCTCCACTGCTAGGCAGCGCTGGGACACAAGCAGGAGGCTTCCCTGAAAGCAAATCACCAGAGCCTGGCCCAGCTAGGCCGAGAGCAGCCAGCCCTGCTCCGCCGGCACCCCTCACTCCCGACCCGCAGCCCCTGCCAGCCCAGCCCTGCCCCCCCAGCTCCGCCGGCGCCCCTCACTCCCGACCCGCAGCCCCTGCCAGCCCAGCCCTGCCCCCCCAGCTCCGCCGGCGCCCCTCACTCCCGACCCGCAGCCCCTGTCAGCCCAGCCCTGCCCCCCCAGCTCCGCCGGTGCCCCTCACTCCCGACCTGCAGCCCCTGCCAGCTCCGCCGGCGCCCCTCACTCCTGACCCGCAGCCCCTGCCAGCTCCGCCGGCACCCCTCACTCCCGACCCGCAGCCCCTGCCAGCCCAGCCCTGCCCCCCCAGCTCCGCCGGCGCCCCTCACTCCCGACCCGCAGCCCCTGCCAGCCCAGCCCTGCCCCCCCAGCTCCGCCGGCGCCCCTCACTCCCGACCCGCAGCCCCTGTCAGCCCAGCCCTGCCCCCCCAGCTCCGCCGGTGCCCCTCACTCCCGACCTGCAGCCCCTGCCAGCTCCGCCGGCGCCCCTCACTCCTGACCCGCAGCCCCTGCCAGCTCCGCCGGCACCCCTCACTCCCGACCCGCAGCCCCTGCCAGCCCAGCCCTGCCCCCCCAGCTCCGCAGGCGCCCCTCACTCCCGACCCGCAGCCCCTGCCAGCCCAGCCCTGCCCCCCCAGCTCCGCCGGCGCCCCTCACTCCCGACCCGCAGCCCCTGCCAGCTCCGCCGGCGCCCCTCACTCCCGACCTGCAGCCCCTGCCAGCCCAGCCCTGCCCCCCCAGCTCCGCCGGCGCCCCTCACTCCCGACCTGCAGCCCCTGCCAGCCCAGCCCTGCCCCCCCAGCTCCGCCGGCGCCCCTCACTCCCGACCCGCAGCCCCTGTCAGCCCAGCCCTGCCCCCCCAGCTCCGCCGGTGCCCCTCACTCCCGACCTGCAGCCCCTGCCAGCTCCGCCGGCGCCCCTCACTCCCGACCTGCAGCCCCTGTCAGCCCAGCCCTGCCCCCCCCAGCTCCGCCGGCGCCCCTCACTCCCGACCTGCAGCCCCTGTCAGCCCAGCCCTGCCCCCCCAGCTCCGCCGGCGCCCCTCACTCCCGACCTGCAGCCCCTGCCAGCTCCGCCGGCGCCCCTCACTCCCGACCTGCAGCCCCTGTCAGCCCAGCCCTGCCCCCCCAGCTCCGCCGGCGCCCCTCACTCCCGACCCGCAGCCCCTGCCAGCCCAGCCCTGCCCCCCCAGCTCCGCCGGCGCCCCTCACTCCCGACCTGCAGCCCCTGCCAGCTCCGCCGGCGCCCCTCACTCCCGACCTGCAGCCCCTGCCAGCTCCGCCGGCACCCCTCACTCCCGACCTGCAGCCCCTGCCAGCCCAGCCCTGCCCCCCCAGCTCCGCCGGCGCCCCTCACTCCCGACCCGCAGCCCCTGCCAGCCCAGCCCTGCCCCCCCAGCTCCGCCGGCAACCCTCACTCCAGACCCGCAGCCCCTGCCAGCCCAGCCCTGCCCCCCCAGCTCCGCCGGCGCCCCTCACTCCCGACCCGCAGCCCCTGTCAGCTCCGCCGGCACCCCTCACTCCCGACCCGCAGCCCCTGCCAGCCCAGCCCTGCCCCCCCAGCTCCGCCGGCGCCCCTCACTCCCGACCCGCAGCCCCTGCCAGCTCCGCCGGCACCCCTCACTCCCGACCCGCAGCCCCTGCCAGCCCAGCCCTGCCCCCCCAGCTCCGCCGGCGCCCCTCACTCCCGACCCGCAGCCCCTGCCAGCCCAGCCCTGCCCCCCCAGCTCCGCCGGCAACCCTCACTCCCGACCCGCAGCCCCTGCCAGCCCAGCCCTGCCCCCCCCAGCTCCGCCGGCGCCCCTCACTCCCGACCCGCAGCCCCTGCCAGCCCAGCCCTGCCCCCCCCAGCTCCGCCGGCGCCCCTCACTCCAGACCCGCAGCCCCTGTCAGCTCCGCCGGCGCCCCTCACTCCCGACCCGCAGCCCCTGCCAGCCCAGCCCTGCCCCCCCAGCTCCGCCGGCGCCCCTCACTCCCGACCCGCAGCCCCTGCCAGCCCAGCCCTGCCCCCCCAGCTCCGCCGGCGCCCCTCACTCCCGACCCGCAGCCCCTGTCAGCCCAGCCCTGCCCCCCCAGCTCCGCCGGCAACCCTCACTCCCGACCCGCAGCCCCTGCCAGCCCAGCCCTGCCCCCCCAGCTCCGCCGGCGCCCCTCACTCCCGACCCGCAGCCCCTGCCAGCTCCGCCGGCGCCCCTCACTCCCGACCCGCAGCCCCTGCCAGCCCAGCCCTGCCCCCCCAGCTCCGCCGGCACCCTTCACTCCCGACCCCGCAGCCCCTGCCAGCCCAGCCCTGCCCCCCCAGCTCCGCCGGCGCCCCTCACTCCCGACCCGCAGCCCCTGCCAGCCCAGCCCTGCCCCCCCAGCTCTGCCGGCGCCCCTCACTCCCGACCCGCAGCCCCTGCCAGCCCAGCCCTGCCCCCCCAGCTCCGCCGGCGCCCCTCACTCCCGACCCGCAGCCCCTGCCAGCCCAGCCCTGCCCCCCCAGCTCCGCCGGCACCCTTCACTCCCGACCCGCAGCCCCTGCCAGCCCAGCCCTGCCCCCCCAGCTCCGCCGGCGCCCCTCACTCCCGACCCGCAGCCCCTGCCAGCCCAGCCCTGCCCCCCCAGCTCCGCCGGCGCCCCTCACTCCCGACCCGCAGCCCCTGCCAGCCCAGCCCTGCCCCCCCAGCTCCGCCGGCGCCCCTCACTCCCGACCCGCAGCCCCTGCCAGCTCCGCCGGCGCCCCTCACTCCCGACCCGCAGCCCCCTGCCAGCCCAGCCCTGCCCCCCCAGCTCCGCCGGCGCCCCTCACTCCCGACCCGCAGCCCCTGCCAGCCCAGCCCTGCCCCCCCAGCTCCGCCGGCACCCTTCACTCCCGACCCGCAGCCCCTGCCAGCCCAGCCCTGCCCCCCCAGCTCCGCCGGCGCCCCTCACTCCCGACCCGCAGCCCCTGCCAGCCCAGCCCTGCCCCCCCAGCTCCGCCGGCGCCCCTCACTCCCGACCCGCAGCCCCTGCCAGCCCAGCCCTGCCCCCCCCAGCTCCGCCGGCGCCCCTCACTCCCGACCCGCAGCCCCTGCCAGCCCCAGCCCTGCCCCCCCAGCTCCGCCGGCGCCCCTCACTCCCGACCCGCAGCCCCTGCCAGCCCAGCCCTGCCCCCCCAGCTCCGCCGGCGCCCCTCACTCCCGACCCGCAGCCCCTGCCAGCCCAGCCCTGCCCCCCCAGCTCCGCCGGCGCCCCTCACTCCCGACCCGCAGCCCCTGCCAGCCCCAGCCCTGCCCCTCCAGCTCCGCCGGCGCCCCTCACTCCCGACCCGCAGCCCCTGCCAGCCCAGCCCTGCCCCCCCAGCTCCGCCGGCGCCCCTCACTCCCGACCCGCAGCCCCTGCCAGCCCAGCCCTGCCCCCCCAGCTCCGCCGGCGCCCCTCACTCCCGACCCGCAGCCCCTGCCAGCCCAGCCCTGCCCCCCCAGCTCCGCCGGCGCCCCTCACTCCCGACCCGCAGCCCCTGCCAGCCCAGCCCTGCCCCCCCAGCTCCGCCGGCGCCCCTCACTCCCGACCCGCAGCCCCTGCCAGCCCAGCCCTGCCCCCCCAGCTCCGCCGGCGCCCCTCACTCCCGACCCGCAGCCCCTGCCAGCCCAGCCCTGCCCCCCCAGCTCCGCCGGCGCCCCTCACTCCCGACCCGCAGCCCCTGCCAGCCCAGCCCTGCCCCCCCAGCTCCGCCGGCACCCCTCACTCCCGACCCGCAGCCCCTGCCAGCTCCGCCGGCGCCCCTCACTCCCGACCCGCAGCCCCTGCCAGCCCAGCCCTGCCCCCCCAGCTCCGCCGGCGCCCCTCACTCCCGACCCGCAGCCCCTGCCAGCCCAGCCCTGCCCCCCCAGCTCCGCCGGCGCCCCTCACTCCTGACCCGCAGCCCCTGCCAGCTCCGCCGGCGCCCCTCACTCCCGACCCGCAGCCCCTGCCAGCCCAGCCCTGCCCCCCCAGCTCCGCCGGCGCCCCTCTCTCCTGACCCGCAGCCCCTGCCAGCTCCGCCGGCGCCCCTCACTCCCGACCCGCAGCCCCTGCCAGCCCAGCCCTGCCCCCCCAGCTCCGCCGGCGCCCCTCACTCCCGACCCGCAGCCCCTGTCAGCCCAGCCCTGCCCCCCCAGCTCCGCCGGCGCCCCTCACTCCTGACCCGCAGCCCCCTGCCAGCTCCGCCGGCGCCCCTCACTCCCGACCCGCAGCCCCGGCCAGCCCAGCCCTGCCCCCCCAGCTCCGCCGGCGCCCCTCACTCCCGACCCGCAGCCCCTGCCAGCCCAGCCCTGCCCCCGCAGCTCCGCCGGCGCCCCTCACTCCCGACCCGCAGCCCCTGCCAGCTCCGCCGGCGCCCCTCACTCCCGACCCGCAGCCCCTGCCAGCCCAGCCCTGCCCCCCCAGCTCCGCCGGCGCCCCTCACTCCCGACCCGCAGCCCTGTCAGCCCAGCCCTGCCCCCCCCAGCTCCGCCGGCGCCCCTCACTCCCGACCCGCAGCCCCTGTCAGCCCAGCCCTGCCCCCCCAGCTCCGCCGGCGCCCCTCACTCCCGACCCGCAGCCCCTGCCAGCCCAGCCCTGCCCCCCCAGCTCCGCCGGCGCCCCCTCACTCCCGACCCGCAGCCCCTGCCAGCCCAGCCCTGCCCCCCCAGCTCCGCCGGCGCCCCTCACTCCCGACCCGCAGCCCCTGCCAGCCCAGCCCGGCCCCCCCAGCTCCGCCGGCGCCCCTCACTCCCGACCCGCAGCCCCTGCCAGCCCAGCCCTGCCCCCCCAGCTCCGCCGGCGCCCCTCACTCCCGACCCGCAGCCCCTGCCAGCTCCGCCGGCGCCCCTCACTCCCGACCCGCAGCCCCTGCCAGCCCAGCCCTGCCCCCCCAGCTCCGCCGGCGCCCCTCACTCCCGACCCGCAGCCCCTGCCAGCCCAGCCCTGCCCCCCCAGCTCCGCCGGCGCCCCTCACTCCTGACCCGCAGCCCCTGCCAGCTCCGCCGGCGCCCCTCACTCCCGACCCGCAGCCCCTGCCAGCCCAGCCCTGCCCCCCCAGCGCCGCCGGCGCCCCCTCACTCCCGACCCGCAGCCCCCTGTCAGCCCAGCCCTGCCCCCCCAGCTCCGCCGGCGCCCCTCACTCCCGACCCGCAGCCCCTGCCAGCCCAGCCCTGCCCCCCCAGCTCCGCCGGTGCCCCTCACTCCCGACCCGCAGCCCCTGCCAGCCCAGCCCTGCCCCCCCAGCTCCGCCGGCGCCCCTCACTCCCGACCCGCAGCCCCTGCCAGCCCAGCCCTGCCCCCCCAGCTCCGCCGGCGCCCCTCACTCCCGACCCGCAGCCCCTGCCAGCCCAGCCCAGGGCCCCCGGCCCCGCCGGCGCCCCTCACTCCCGACCCGCAGCCCCGGCTCCGCCCTGCCAGCGCCCCTCACTCCCGACCCGCAGCCCCTGCCAGCCCAGCCCTGCCCCCCCAGCTCCGCCGGCGCCCCTCACTCCCGACCCGCAGCCCCTGCCAGCTCCGCCGGTGCCCCTCACTCCCGACCCGCAGCCCCTGCCAGCCCAGCCCTGCCCCCGCAGCTCCGCCGGCGCCCCTCACTCCCGACCCGCAGCCCCTGCCAGCCCAGCCCTGCCCTGCCCCCCCAGCTCCACCAGCACCCCTCACTCCCGACCCGCAGCCCCTGCCAGCCCAGCCCTGCCCCCCCCAGCTCCGCCGGCGCCCCTCACTCCCGACCCGCAGCCCCTGCCAGCTCCGCCGGCGCCCCTCACTCCCGACCCGCAGCCCCCGGCCCGCCCCGCCCTGCCCCCCCCAGCTCCGCCGGCGCCCCTCACTCCCGACCCGCAGCCCCTGCCAGCCCAGCCCTGCCCCCCCAGCTCCGCCGGCGCCCCTCACTCCCGACCCGCAGCCCCTGCCAGCCCAGCCCTGCCCCCCCAGCTCCGCCGGCGCCCCTCACTCCCGACCCGCAGCCCCTGCCAGCCCAGCCCTGCCCCCCCAGCTCCGCCGGCGCCCCTCACTCCCGACCCGCAGCCCCTGCCAGCCCAGCCCTGCCCCCCCCAGCTCCGCCGGCGCCCCCTCACTCCTGACCCGCAGCCCCTGCCAGCTCCGCCGGCGCCCCTCACTCCCGACCCGCAGCCCCTGCCAGCCCAGCCCTGCCCCCCCAGCTCCGCCGGCGCCCCCTCACTCCCGACCCGCAAGCCCCTGTCAGCCCAGCCCTGCCCCCCCCAGCTCCGCCGGCGCCCCTCACTCCCGACCCGCAGCCCCTGCCAGCCCAGCCCTGCCCCCCCAGCTCCGCCGGCGCCCCTCACTCCCGACCCGCAGCCCCTGCCAGCCCAGCCCTGCCCCCCCAGCTCCGCCGGCGCCCCTCACTCCCGACCCGCAGCCCCTGCCAGCCCAGCCCTGCCCCCCCAGCTCCGCCGGCGCCCCTCACTCCCGACCCGCAGCCCCTGCCAGCCCAGCCCTGCCCCCCCAGCTCCGCCGGCGCCCCTCACTCCCGACCCGCAGCCCCTGCCAGCCCAGCCCTGCCCTGCCCCCCCAGCTCCACCAGCACCCCTCACTCCCGACCCGCAGCCCCTGCCAGCCCAGCCCTGCCCCCCCAGCTCCGCCGGCGCCCCTCACTCCCGACCCGCAGCCCCTGCCAGCCCAGCCCTGCCCCCCCAGCTCCGCCGGCGCCCCTCACTCCAGACCCGCAGCCCCTGTCAGCTCCGCCGGCGCCCCTCACTCCCGACCCGCAGCCCCTGCCAGCCCAGCCCTGCCCCCCCCAGCTCCGCCGGCGCCCCTCACTCCCGACCCGCAGCCCCTGCCAGCCCAGCCCTGCCCCCCCAGCTCCGCCGGCGCCCCTCACTCCCGACCCGCAGCCCCTGCCAGCTCCGCCGGCGCCCCTCACTCCCGACCCGCAGCCCCTGCCAGCCCAGCCCTGCCCCCCCAGCCCCGCCGGCGCCCCTCACTCCCGACCCGCAGCCCCTGCCAGCTCCGCCGGTGCCCCTCACTCCCGACCCGCAGCCCCTGCCAGCCCAGCCCTGCCCCCGCAGCTCCGCCGGCGCCCCTCACTCCCGACCCGCAGCCCCTGCCAGCCCAGCCCTGCCCTGCCCCCCCAGCTCCACCAGCACCCCTCACTCCCGACCCGCAGCCCCTGCCAGCCCAGCCCTGCCCCCCCCAGCTCCGCCGGCGCCCCTCACTCCCGACCCGCAGCCCCTGCCAGCTCCGCCGGCGCCCCTCACTCCCGACCCGCAGCCCCCTGCCAGCCCAGCCCTGCCCCCCCCAGCTCCGCCGGCGCCCCTCACTCCCGACCCGCAGCCCCTGCCAGCCCAGCCCTGCCCCCCCAGCTCCGCCGGCGCCCCTCACTCCCGACCCGCAGCCCCTGCCAGCCCAGCCCTGCCCCCCCAGCTCCGCCGGCGCCCCTCACTCCCGACCCGCAGCCCCTGCCAGCCCAGCCCTGCCCCCCCAGCTCCGCCGGCGCCCCTCACTCCCGACCCGCAGCCCCTGCCAGCCCAGCCCTGCCCCCCCAGCTCCGCCGGCGCCCCTCACTCCCGACCCGCAGCCCCTGCCAGCCCAGCCCTGCCCCCCCAGCTCCGCCGGCGCCCCTCACTCCCGACCCGCAGCCCCTGCCAGCCCAGCCCTGCCCCCCCCAGCTCCGCCGGCGCCCCCTCACTCCCGACCCGCAGCCCCTGCCAGCCCAGCCCTGCCCCTCCAGCTCCGCCGGCGCCCCCTCACTCCCGACCCGCAGCCCCTGCCAGCCCAGCCCTGCCCCCCCAGCTCCGCCGGCGCCCCCCACGCCCGACCCGCAGCCCCTGCCAGCCCCGCCCGGCCCCCCCAGCTCCGCCGGCGCCCCTCACTCCCGACCCGCAGCCCCTGCCAGCCCAGCCCTGCCCCCCCAGCTCCGCCGGCGCCCCTCACTCCCGACCCGCAGCCCCTGCCAGCCCAGCCCTGCCCCCCCAGCTCCGCCGGCGCCCCTCACTCCCGACCCGCAGCCCCTGCCAGCCCAGCCCTGCCCCCCCAGCTCCGCCGGCGCCCCTCACTCCCGACCCGCAGCCCCTGCCAGCCCCGCCCTGCCCCCCCAGCTCCGCCGGCGCCCCTCACTCCCGACCCGCAGCCCCTGCCAGCCCAGCCCTGCCCCCCCAGCTCCGCCGGCACCCCTCACTCCCGACCCGCAGCCCCTGCCAGCTCCGCCGGCGCCCCAGCTCCGCCGGCGCCCCTCACTCCCGACCCGCAGCCCCTGCCAGCTCCGCCGGCGCCCCTCACTCCCGACCCGCAGCCCCTGCCAGCCCAGCCCTGCCCCCCCAGCTCCGCCGGCGCCCCTCACTCCCGACCCGCAGCCCCTGCCAGCCCAGCCCTGCCCCCCCCAGCTCCGCCGGCGCCCCTCACTCCTGACCCGCAGCCCCTGCCAGCTCCGCCGGCGCCCCTCACTCCCGACCCGCAGCCCCTGCCAGCCCAGCCCTGCCCCCCCAGCTCCGCCGGCGCCCCTCACTCCCGACCCGCAGCCCCTGCCAGCCCAGCCCTGCCCCCCCAGCTCCGCCGGCGCCCCTCACTCCCGACCCGCAGCCCCTGCCAGCTCCGCCGGCGCCCCTCACTCCCGACCCGCAGCCCCTGCCAGCCCAGCCCTGCCCCCCCCAGCTCCGCCGGCGCCCCTCACTCCCGACCCGCAGCCCCTGTCAGCCCAGCCCTGCCCCCCCAGCTCCGCCGGCGCCCCTCACTCCCGACCCGCAGCCCCTGTCAGCCCAGCCCTGCCCCCCCAGCTCCGCCGGCGCCCCTCACTCCCGACCCGCAGCCCCTGCCAGCCCAGCCCTGCCCCCCCCAGCTCCGCCGGCGCCCCTCACTCCCGACCCGCAGCCCCTGTCAGCCCAGCCCTGCCCCCCCAGCTCCGCCGGCGCCCCTCACTCCCGACCCGCAGCCCCTGCCAGCCCAGCCCTGCCCCCCCAGCTCCGCCGGCGCCCCTCACTCCCGACCCGCAGCCCCTGCCAGCCCAGCCCTGCCCCCCCAGCTCCGCCGGCGCCCCTCACTCCCGACCCGCAGCCCCTGCCAGCCCAGCCCTGCCCCCCCAGCTCCGCCGGCGCCCCTCACTCCCGACCCGCAGCCCCTGCCAGCCCAGCCCTGCCCCCCCAGCTCCGCCGGCGCCCCTCACTCCCGACCCGCAGCCCCTGCCAGCCCAGCCCTGCCCCCCCAGCTCCGCCGGCGCCCCTCACTCCCGCCCCGCAGCCCCTGCCAGCCCAGCCCTGCCCCCCCAGCTCCGCCGGCGCCCCTCACTCCCGACCCGCAGCCCCTGCCAGCCCAGCCCTGCCCCCCCAGCTCCGCCGGCGCCCCTCACTCCCGACCCGCAGCCCCTGCCAGCCCAGCCCTGCCCCCCCAGCTCCGCCGGCGCCCCTCACTCCCGACCCGCAGCCCCTGCCAGCCCAGCCCTGCCCCCCAGCTCCGCCGGCGCCCCTCACTCCCGACCCGCAGCCCCTGCCAGCCCAGCCCTGCCCCCCCAGCTCCGCCGGCGCCCCTCACTCCCGACCCGCAGCCCCTGCCAGCCCAGCCCTGCCCCCCCAGCTCCGCCGGCGCCCCTCACTCCCGACCCGCAGCCCCTGCCAGCCCAGCCCTGCCCCCCCCAGCTCCGCCGGCGCCCCTCACTCCCGACCCGCAGCCCCTGCCAGCCCAGCCCTGCCCCCCCAGCTCCGCCGGCGCCCCTCACTCCCGACCCGCAGCCCCCTGCCAGCCCAGCCCTGCCCCCCCAGCTCCGCCGGCGCCCCTCACTCCCGACCCGCAGCCCCTGCCAGCTCCGCCGGCGCCCCTCACTCCCGACCCGCAGCCCCTGCCAGCTCCGCCGGCGCCCCTCACTCCCGACCCGCAGCCCCTGCCAGCCCAGCCCTGCCCCCCCAGCTCCGCCGGCGCCCCTCACTCCCGACCCGCAGCCCCTGTCAGCCCAGCCCTGCCCCCCCAGCTCCGCCGGCGCCCCTCACTCCCGACCCGCAGCCCCTGCCAGCCCAGCCCTGCCCCCCCCAGCTCCGCCGGCGCCCCTCACTCCCGACCCGCAGCCCCTGCCAGCCCAGCCCTGCCCCCCCAGCTCCGCCGGCGCCCCTCACTCCCGGACCCGCAGCCCCTGCCAGCCCAGCCCTGCCCCCCCCAGCTCCGCCGGCGCCCCTCACTCCAGACCCGCAGCCCCTGTCAGCTCCGCCGGCGCCCCTCACTCCCGACCCGCAGCCCCTGCCAGCCCAGCCCTGCCCCCCCACCTCCGCCGGCGCCCCCTCACTCCCGACCCGCAGCCCCTGCCAGCCCAGCCCTGCCCCCCCAGCTCCGCCGGCGCCCCTCACTCCCGACCCGCAGCCCCTGCCAGCCCAGCCCTGCCCCCCCAGCTCCGCCGGCGCCCCTCACTTCCCGACCCGCAGCCCCTGCCAGCCCAGCCCTGCCCCCCCAGCTCCGCCGGCGCCCCTCACTCCCGACCCGCAGCCCCTGCCAGCTCCGCCGGCGCCCCTCACTCCCGACCCGCAGCCCCTGCCAGCCCAGCCCTGCCCCCCCAGCTCCGCCGGCGCCCCTCACTCCCGACCCGCAGCCCCTGCCAGCCCAGCCCTGCCCCCCCAGCTCTGCCGGCACCCCTCACTCCCGACCCGCAGCCCCTGCCAGCCCAGCCCTGCCCCCACAGCTCCGTCGGCGCCCCTCACTCCCGACCCGCAGCCCCTGTCAGCCCAGACAGGGTTTCTGCCCCCTCAGCTCTGCTGGTGCCCCTCACTCCTCACCCCTCCTATGCAGCCCATCTCCCCTGGTCCTCCTGCCCCCCTACGGCACAGGCTATGGTCCTGCCCCCCTTGGCCACGGCTGAGCCGAGCCAGGCAGCTCGGGGCGCTGGGGAGGTTGGGGGCTCCCCACAGCTCGCTCTCCTCCAGCAGGGAATCACAGCCCTGCTCTCCCTGCAGAGGCGGCTGGCATGTGCCAAGTCACGGGCAGGTGGGGAGAACGGGCTCAGGTATATGTAATGACCCGAAACAAGGAGCAAATGCAGCCGTGTCTATAAACGCCATCCACCCTCTGACCCCCCTAGGCTGGGCATCTCGGGACACGGACCGCGGCTGGTGCCTTCCCCCGGCACAGAGCCCGAAAGGGGGTCCCTCCCCGGCACAGAGGTGGCAGCCCCGATCCCGCAGGGCTCTCCCTGCCCTGACAATGTGCTGCCAAGTCCAGCCACATGCAGCCGGAAGCCCAGCGAGACGCTGATCTGGCCCCAAGTAAACCCACCGCAGCAGCAGTACCGTTAGAGGTGGAACCCCGGCGTCCGGGACCCTCGGGGTACGTTCCGGCTCCCACACTCAGCAGACACAGAGACTTCACCCTCCCTCCAGCCCCCCAAGTCAGCACCAGGCTCTCCTGCCTCTGAGCAGCAGGGGGCGCTCTCATCCATGATCCCACCACCCCACAGGACTCAACCCCCTAGCCCAGGCCCAAGGCTGCACTGAGGAGGCAGACAGCGCCCGCCCCTCCCCAGGGTAAACCCCCACTGCGGGGAGAGCAGCTGGGAGCAACAGTGTAGCTGATTCTACTCCCCCTGCCCCACATGGGAGCAGTGTCCCATTCCCCGCCCCCCTGACCAGCCAGAGCCCATCCCAGGGCGGGATCGGAGCCCCCCAGAGGGGACAGGCCCTGTGTCCCATTCCCTGCCCTCCTGACAAGCCAGACCCCGTCCCGGGGCGGGATCGGAGCCCCCCAGTGGGGACAGGCGCTGTGTCCCATTCCCTGCCCTCCTGACAAGCCAGATCCCGTCCTGGGGTGGGATCGGAGCCCCCCAGTGGGGACAGGCTCTGTGTCCCATTCCCCGCCCCCCTGACCAGCCAGACCCTGGCCCGGGGCAGGATTGGAGCCCCAGAGGGGACAGGCTGCCAAGGCCTGGCTCAGCTCCCAGACCCAGCTCATCCATTGCTGCCTGGCAGCAGACGGACCACACTGCCAGCCCCTCCAGTCCGGGAACTGTCTGTACCTTCTCCTCCCGGCCCTGCCCAGCTCCGCAGGGCGCATCGCTATCCAGGCAGAGGCAGGTGCCACACAGGGAGATGCCAGGCATTGGTCCCGCTCTGGCCTGGGGGGTGGTGCTGGGGGGGCCTGAGAACTCCTGGAGTAGCTGCAGGAGGGAAGCCAGCATCCTCACGGCCGCCCTGCGTACAACGCTGAGCCCATGGTGCGGCGTCCAGGCTCACCACAAGCCACATGCCTGGGGGGCACCCATGGGGCACCGGGGAGCCACCCCGCTGCCATCCTGCTGCCCCTGTGCAGAACCCGCAGTGGGCAGCTCCTGCCTGCGGGCACCCTGGGGAAGGGGCATGGGGGTCCGTGGGGAGCAGGGACCCAGGCGGGAGAGAGGACGGAGTGAGTGACAGAGCTGCCAGCCAGCAAGGGAGCGAGGGAGACACGCCGAGTGGAGAGAAAATTATTGGGGCGGAAATTTTACCCAGCCTGCCCTGCTCTCACAGCAACAAAGAGCCAGCGGGTGCGTGGGCACCCCTCCCCCGCCCATTAACCCCGAGACAGCCGGGGCTCCTGCCCACATGCAGCCGAGAGCACCCCAGGGTGGCAGGAGCCCCCAGGCAGACAGAGAGCCCCTGTGTGTCGCCTCACCCAACAGCATGCAGTCCCTCCCCAGCACCTCCCCGGGGCAGCACTCTGGGCTACCCCCAGTCCCCAAGAGGGAGCCAGCCCGCGACCCTGGGACTTTCTGTGGTGCTGGCAAGCAATGGGAGGCCTGTCCTGTCCCCGGGGCAGGGATGGCTCGTGGGTGTGCAAGGACCCCTGGCAGCAGCAGGCAGGGCCGCAGCCCCAGGAACGGGGGTATCTAGGACAACACTTGTGCAGAGTCTGAGTAAGACCAAGGGGCTGGCAAGACGAGGCAGGGCCGGCGGTGGGGCCGGCGGCATGGCCAGGCAAGGGCCGGGGAGCTCCCTGGCACGGATGTGCTTGGATCAAGTGGGGTTGGTGCCATCCCAGCAGCTAAGGGGGCCAGCTGGACCCGGGGAGGAGAGCATGTGTGTGCATGTGTCAGCACAGGGCAATGAGTGTGCATCCCTGCACCAGCGTGTGGAGCACGTGTTCAGGGAGCCCGAGTGGCAGCATGGGCGTGTGCCCGCCCCAGGGCCCTGGCTGGGTGTGCATGGACGGACGTCCCGGCGGTGTCAGCAATCGCGTTTCTTGGCGTGTGCTGAGGTGTGTGTGAGTGGAAGGGTGTATGCCTGTGTGGGCAGAGTTGGGCACGCAGGTGTCCCTGTGTAAGCATGCGTGAGCCTGGGCACCCGCGTGAGAGGCTGGGCACCGGCGTGAGAGGCTGGGCACCCGCGTGTGAGCATGTCCCTCCCCCGCTCCTCCCTCACAGCTAGGGAGGGGCAGGCCAGGTCCTCGGACTGAACCCCCCTTCCCCTCCTCCCGCCCTGTACAGCCTGGACTGTGGGCCGCTCCCTCTGGGGCTTTCGCCAGCGTCCCCCCTTAAAGGCACAGTGCAGCGCTCCTCTCCCACGCCTGGGGGCGGGGCACGGATCTGCTCTGGGTCAGTGTGCGTCCGGGGCAGCACAGGGCACGCGTGTGCGAGTTTGTGTGTGACACAGGACGGGGGAGGTTATGGGGTGCATGTGACATGACAGGCGTAGGGGAGGAGGTTGTGGCGGGTGTGGAAAGGGGGGCACAGCCCATGCAGGGGATGGAGGAGGCAGTGGTCTGCTAGTGGGGTCAGTGGGTCACCCCGAGCTCCCTGGGCTGCCCGGCAGCACTGTCCCTTTAAGAGGGAGCTGCTCTCTCTCCCCTCCTGTTCCATTTTTAGCTGGGCTGGGCAGGCGGGTCGGGGGGGGGGAGGGATGGGGGGGCTGCGGGGGAGCAGGGGGCCGGTTACCTAGGAACCAACCCAAGCAGCCGGCTCCTGGCTCTAAAATTAACCTGGCTCTGGGACACGGCAAATTGGGACAAATCCCGGCTCTGCACTGGGGACGCCTGGGAAGGCAGGAACGGGGCACCCAGGGGACACCCAGCCCGCCCCTGTGCTAGCCCCAGGTCCTGGCTGGGCCCTGGCATTGCCGCATCTCCCAGCGTCTGGCCCCAGCCTCCTGCACAGGGGTGTTGGGCTCTCCCCCAGCGCTGAGAGGCAGCTGCCTCTGGGGAGGGGCACAGCAGCTCTGCGACACACAATACTGTGGGGCAGGAAGTGAAGGGGAACCTGAACTGTGGCTCCCCCCAGGGGGACGAGGGAGGCCGTGTTGGGGGGCCAAGCTGGGGCGTGGAAAAGACACTGACACGGGGAAGAGTTAGGGAGTGTTAACAACCACGAGGGACTGGGACCTCGGCTTTACCTCTGCCCCAGAACCTGCCCCCTGCAGCCCAGCGCCCCCTGGCGCCACACCGGGGCCAGCCCTGACAGAGGGGAGAGCACGCCCTGAACCCCGCAGCCCAGCGCCCCCTGTCCCCACAACACCATGCCCCCTGGCACCGCACTGGGGCCAGCCCTGACAAGGGAGCGCTTCCCTGCGCAGCCCCCCAACCCCGCAGAAGCATCAATGGCTGCCCACCTGCCCTGCCAGCATCTGATCTGGGGTCCCTGGCTGGGGCTGGCGGGTGGCAGAGGAATAAGCTGCAGGCACAGAGGGCTTCCAAGGGCGCTGGTCCCTTTGGGGAGGGAAGGACGGACAGACAGACAGAGGCTGCTGCAGCCAGTTACTGAGCCCTTCAGAGGAGCCCAGCCTGCTCCCAGTGCAGGGGTTGCGCCCCAGTTTCCCCTCAGCTTTGTGCCTTCCCCCCAGCACCAGGCCAGGCTGTCTTCTCTTCAGCCCGTCACCGTGGCGTCTCAGGCTCGACTGTGGGCACCACTACCCGCCGGGCAGGGGAGGTGGGATGTGGGCAGGTGCTGGATCCCCAGTGGGCAGTGCCCCCTCCATCTCCTGG
The DNA here is from genome assembly GCF_015237465.2 of Chelonia mydas. Classification (NCBI taxonomy): domain Eukaryota; kingdom Metazoa; phylum Chordata; order Testudines; family Cheloniidae; genus Chelonia; species Chelonia mydas. Next base: position 261,296,065 of record NC_057850.1, read on the forward strand.
GGCTGAGAATCAGCGTCCCCCATGGGTGTGTGGCCTCCATTGTAACTCCCCCTGCCCCATCCCCTCAGGTCCGGGTTACTGCACCCCCCCAACTCCTGCCACCCGCTGCCCACACGGAGAACGGCACCCCTGGCCAGCCACTTCCCGCCCCGCCCTCGCACACCAGGGCCTACTGCTGCGAGATCTGGCCACTCCTCACCCACCCCAGAGCAGGTGACATGGCCTGGACACCTGCCCCAATTCCCGCGCTCGTTCCTCTGGCAGCACGGGCCCCAGGGAGCCAGCGCAGCCCCATTGTCTACAGAGGGGGCTGAGCCATGGGTACCTGCGGAGCAGCCTGAGGGCTGCACTCACTTGCACCAGGGACCAGCCCAGCTCCCGGTTGCCCCAGAATCCAGAGGGCTGCACGGAGAGCATCCAGCCCTCCAGCCGGGCCGAGCTCCATAGCCTCCACTCGGGGCACCGAGGCCAGGGCGGGGAGTGGGCACGGGGCCTCAGGCAAGGCCGGGGAGCTCTGGGGCTGGCAGGGGAGTAGGAGCGAGCTGGCAGCCTCGGCTGGGCAGAGGGGACACTCCTCCTCCAGGATGGGCAGTGCCCAAGTCACTCCTGGTCACTTGGGTGCCCCAGCTCGCTTTGGCCACTGCGAGCCAGCCTGCCCTGCTCTGAGGGGACCCTGGCAGAGTCACTCAAACACCTCCCTGCCCTTTCCACGGCATAGCTCCCCAGCCCACTCCGCTGTGCCCCACGGCAACAACCCCTCCCTCCAGTTACCCACAGTGATCCTTGGCATCACCCCGACACACACACAGACACGGCAACAACCCCTCCCGATACAAATACTGATCCCTGACATTACCCCGACACACACACAGACACGGCAACAACCCCTCCCGATACAAATACTGATCCCTGACATTACCCCCCCACACACACAGACACGGCAACAACCCCTCCCGTTACCCACAGTGATCCTTGACATCACCCCGACACACACACAGACACGGCAACAACCCCTCCCGATACACACACTGATCCTTGACATCACCCCGACACACACACAGACACGGCAACAACCCCTCCCGATACACACACTGATCCTTGGCATCACCCCGACACACACACAGACACGGCAACAACCCCTCCCGATACAAATACTGATCCCTGACATTACCCCGACACACACACAGACACGGCAACAACCCCTCCCGACACACACACTGATCCCTGACATTACCCCGACACACACACAGACACGGCAACAACCCCTCCCGACACACACACTGATCCCTGACATCACCCCGACACACACACAGACACGGCAACAACCCCTCCCGACACACACACTGATCCCTGACATCACCCCGACACACACACAGACACGGCAACAACCCCTCCCGATACAAATACTGATCCCTGACATTACCCCGACACACACACAGACACGGCAACAACCCCTCCCGTTACCCACAGTGATCCTTGACATCACCCCGATACACACACAGACACGGCAACAACCCCTCCCGATACACACACTGATCCTTGACATCACCCCGACACACACACAGACACGGCAACAACCCCTCCCGATACACACACTGATCCTTGACATCACCCCGACACACACACAGACACGGCAACAACCCCTCCCGATACACACACTGATCCTTGACATCACCCCGACACACACACAGACACGGCAACAACCCCTCCCGATACACACACTGATCCCTGACATTACCCCGACACACACACAGACACGGCAACAACCCCTCCCGACACACACACTGATCCCTGACATCACCCCGACACACACACAGACACGGCAACAACCCCTCCCGATACAAATACTGATCCCTGACATTACCCCGACACACACACAGACACGGCAACAACCCCTCCCGTTACCCACAGTGATCCTTGACATCACCCCGATACACACACAGACACGGCAACAACCCCTCCCGATACACACACTGATCCTTGACATCACCCCGACACACACACAGACACGGCAACAACCCCTCCCGATACACACACTGATCCTTGACATCACCCCGACACACACACAGACACGGCAACAACCCCTCCCGATACACACACTGATCCTTGACATCACCCCGACACACACACAGACACGGCAACAACCCCTCCCGATACACACACTGATCCCTGACATTACCCCGACACACACACAGACACGGCAACAACCCCTCCCGATACACACACTGATCCTTGGCATCACCCCGACACACACACAGACACGGCAACAACCCCTCCCGATACACACACTGATCCCTGACATTGCCCCGACACACACACAGACACGGCAACAACCCCTCCCGATACACACACTGATCCCTGACATTACCCCGACACACACACAGACACGGCAACAACCCCTCCCGTTACCCACAGTGATCCTTGACATCACCCCGACACACACAGACACGGCAACAACCCCTCCCGATACGCACACTGATCCTTGACATTACCCCGACACACACACAGACACGGCAACAACCCCTCCCGATACACACACTGATCCTTGACATCACCCCTACACACACAGACACGGCAACAACCCCTCCCGATACGCACACTGATCCTTGACATCACCCCGACACACACACAGACACGGCAACAACCCCTCCCGATACACACACTGATCCTTGACATCACCCCGACACACACACAGACACGGCAACAACCCCTCCCGATACGCACACTGATCCTTGACGTACACCACGACATACACACAGACACGGCAACAACCCCTCCCGATACGCACACTGATCCTTGACATCACCCCGACACACACACAGACATGGCAACACCCCCTCCAGATACACACACTGATCCTTGACGTACACCACGACACACACACACAGACACAACAACCCCTCCAGATACACACAGTGATCCTTGATGTCACACCGACACAGACACAGGCACCGCAACACCCTCTCCCATTACACACACTGATCCTTGACGTCACCCTGACACACAGACAGGCACTGCAACACACCCTAACACAACATACACTTTGCAACAATCCCTCCAGATACACAATGATCCTTGATGTCACCCACATACAGAAACTGCAACACCCCCACCCTCAGATGCATGCAGTGATCCTTGACATACACCCTGACACATATACAGGCACTGCAACTCCCCCTCCCGATAAACACAACAGCCCCACGTACACACAGACACCGCGACACCGCTTCCCGATACACACAGCGACCCCACACGCACACAGACACACAGCATTCCCAGTCCATGAGCCACTGTTCACCTGCAGAGGTGCCCAGGAGCAGTGCCAGCGCCCAGGCAGGGGAGCCGGGCTTTGGGCTGGGAGCTCTGGGCTTGCGGACATGCCCCTCGCAGAGCAGGTGTAGCACCGTATCACCATTCATGTCCCCGGACCTGCATATACACACTAGGTCCTGACAGCCAGCCAAGGGCTCCATTTCCTTTCACCCCTTGGCAACCCTTGCTGAGCTCATCCTGCCCACAACAGGGCATTGTATTGACATGAAACTGTATCGGCAGGTGGGTCTCTGGGCTGGCGGCTAGCGCTGTATCACTGACACACACACATAATAGCCACACTAACACACACGCACAGCACCACTGCTACTCAGCAACCCAGCCCTGCCGTCATCAAACACCCGCCGCAGAGCAGCACAGATGAGGTGACCCAAAGCCCATGGCATGTTGGATACCCAACACCCTCCATGCCCCAGCACCCACAGCAATCCAGATACCAACAACCTCTGCGACCCAGATACAGTGAGTAGAACCTCAGAGTTACAAACTGACCCGTTAACCACACACCTCACTTGGCACCAGCAGTTCGCAATCAGGCAGCAGCTAAGTGTGAGGAAGTGGGAATGTTCCTGATGTTTTCTCTGAATACTGTGTGTGCCTCAGTTTCCCCTCTGTGTTATTCAAGTGTCTAGGTGGTGGGATAAGAGTGTGTGATCATTGCAGAGACCCCTAGAGGGCAGGTGTGATGCTGACTGGCTGCCAGGCTGACACTCCGTATCCTGGCATCTGATGATCTGGCCCGGTGCTGGAGAACAAAGAGACCAGGTAACCTGTTTTCCCTGAGAAAGAGACAAAGTCCTGAGATGGGGAAGCTGGGTGTGACTGAGGCCAGGCAGATGGAAGGGGTCAGTCTGGTTTGGGACTCAGGGGAAGAGCCCCAGGCTCTGGATCCCCCCCAAGATGGACTTGGCTGTAACTTCTGTTCCCTGTGCTGAAAAGCTGTTCTACGACTAATAACCTGTCTGTGTCACACGGTGGCCGGGAGTCACAGCTGGCTGCGGAGTGTGGGGCCGGGCCCTTTGGGGCATGTGAGGCTCCCCAGGTGCGGGGAGCTCACGGGGTGACAGGGGGCTGATCGCTCTGAGGTCAGACCCAGGAGACGCTGAAGCTTGCCACGGTGAGAGTGCGCTCTGAGCGAGTGCGCTCTGTCTGACTTCAGGGTGAGCGGTCCCAGAGCACCCAGCTTGGGACCCTGTGACAGACATAAAGAAAAGCACACCCAGTACAGTCTGAAACCTGAACGACTAGAAAGATTTTTTAAGAATTGACAAATGAACGAAACTGTTTCTGGGCTTGTTTCGTTGAAATGAAGCTGGTTAATGTCACGGAGTCCCTGGGCGATGCTCTGGAACTGCTCCCTACGAAGCCAGGCAGGACTCTGGGGAAGTCTCCTCTCTGGGGGAAGCCTGTCTGCAGGACACACAGCTCACACAGCTTCCACCTTCCTGGGTCTGACCTCGGAGCATTCAGCCTCCTCTGCCCCTCCGTGCGCTTCCCCCAGCGAGTCCGCTCAGGCGGGGTCCTGGGGAAGCCAGAGGGTCCTGCCCCCCTACTCTGCAGTCAGACGGGACTCTCAGCCAGCCAGGAAAACAGAAGGTTTATTAGACGACAGGAACATGGTCTAACACAGAGCTTGTAGGTACAGAGAACTGGACCCCTCAGCTGGGTCCATTTTGGGGGGCAGGGAGCCAGACAACCCCATCTGCCCTTCACTCCATGTCCCAGCCAGCCCCAAACTGAAACTCCCTCCAGCCCCTCCTCCTCTGGGCTTTGTCCCTTTCCCGGGCCAGGAGGTCACCGGATTCCTTTGTTCTCCAACCCTTTAGCTCTCACCTTGCAGGGGGGAAGGGCCAGGCCATCAGTAGCCAGGAAACAGGCTGTCGGCCATTCTCTGTGTCCAGACCCCTGCCCACACCTGCCCTCTAGGGCTCTGCAATCATACACCCTTATCCCATCACCTAGATACTTAAGAACTGCATAGGGGAAACTGAGGCACCCCCACACTATTCAGAGGAAACATTAAGAACAGTCCCGCTTCGTCACAGTTAAAAGCAGCATTTCTGTCTACACAGTAAAGCTCCAAAGCTGTGTGAAGTCACCGTTCAGCTGGAAAAGTCGGAAAGAACCACAACGTTGTGTTCAGAGTTCCCAACAACCTCCGTTCGCGAGGTGTTCGCAACGCTGAGGTTCTGCTGTACCCAACACTTCCCATGACCAGCGCCCATGGCGACCCACATACCTGATACCCGCAGCGACCCAGATACCCAGCGCCTGCGGCGACCCACATACCTGATGCCCGCGGCGACCCAGATACCCAACGCCCACAGCAACCCACATACCTGATGTTCAGGAAGACTCAGATACCTAGCGCCCGCGGCGACCCACATAGCTGATGCCCGCGGCGACCCAGATACCCAACGCCCACAGCGACCCACATACCTGACGCTCATGATGACCCAGATACCCACTGACCGCGGCGACCCACATAGCTGATGCCCACGACGACCCAGATACCCGACACCCGCGGCGACCCACATACTCGACGCCCATGGCGACCCACATACCCATTGCCCGCAGCGACCCACATAGCTGCTGCCCACGGCGACCCAGATGCCCAGTGCCCGCGGCAACCCACATAGCTGATGCCCACAGTGACCCACATACCTGACACCCGCTGCGACCCACATAGCTCATACCCGCAGTGACCCAGATGCCCAGCGCCCATGGTGCCATGGGAGCCCAGCCTCTGCAGAGCCATGATGGCCCAAACCCCAGTGAGACCCAGAAATCCAACACAGACACCCCAAAAAGGGTGCTGACCCAACCCCTTAGGTGCTGAGGAACAGCCCCAATGCAGGGATACAGAAAGCCCACGTTACAGCAATCTGCTGAGAAAACACCCAGGTCATACGGCACCCAACATCCAATTCCCACACCACCCAAAGCCTGTGTGACACCAACTGCCAGCACGTCACAGCAGCCAATCCCCTCAACTCAGATACCCACCACCCGCAGTGACACCCAGCACCCATGTGACCAAATACCCAACACCCACAATTAGAGCCAGCACCCACGGGCACAGATACCCACCACCCACAGTGACACCCAGCACCCATGTGACCAAATACCCAACACCCACAATGAGAGCCAGCACCCACGGGCACAGATACCCACCACCCGCAGTGACACCCAGCACCCATGTGACCAAATACCCAACACCCACAATGAGAGCCAGCACCCACAGGCACAGATACCCGCCACCCACAGTGACACCCAGCACCCATGTGACCAAATACCCAACACCCACAATGAGAGCCAGCACCCACGGGCACAGATACCCACCACCCGCAGTGACACCCAGCACCCATGTGACCAAATACCCAACACCCACAATGAGAGCCAGCACCCACAGGCACAGATACCCACCACCCACAGTGACACCCAGCACCCATGTGACCAAATACCCAACACCCACAATGAGAGCCACCACCCACAGGCACAGATACCCACCACCCTCAGTGACACCCAGCACCCATGTGACCAAATACCCAACACCCACAATGAGAGCCAGCACCCACGGGCACAGATACCCACCACCCGCAGTGACACCCAGCACCCATGTGACCAAATACCCAACACCCACAATGAGAGCCAGCACCCACGGGCACAGATACCCACCACCCACAGTGACACCCAGCACCCATGTGACCAAATACCCAACACCCACAATGAGAGCCAGCACCCACGGGCACAGATACCCACCACCCGCAGTGACACCCAGCACCCATGTGACCAAATACCCAACACCCACAATTAGAGCCACCACCCACAGGCACAGATACCCACCACCCACAGTGACACCCAGCACCCATGTGACCAAATACCCAACACCCACAATGAGAGCCAGCACCCACGGGCACAGATACCCACCACCCGCAGTGACACCCAGCACCCATGTGACCAAATACCCAACACCCACAATTAGAGCCACCACCCACAGGCACAGATACCCACCACCCACAGTGACACCCAGCACCCATGTGACCAAATACCCAACACCCACAATGAGAGCCAGCACCCACGGGCACAGATACCCACCACCCGCAGTGACACCCAGCACCCATGTGACCAAATACCCAACACCCACAATGAGAGCCACCACCCACAGGCACAGATACCCACCACCCTCAGTGACACCCAGCACCCATGTGACCAAATACCCAACACCCACAATGAGAGCCAGCACCCACGGGCACAGATACCCACCACCCGCAGTGACACCCAGCACCATGTGACCAAATACCCAACACCCACAATGAGAGCCAGCACCCACAGGCACAGATACCCACCACCCACAGTGACACCCAGCACCCATGTGACCAAATACCCAACACCCACAATGAGAGCCAGCACCCACGGGCACAGATACCCACCACCCGCAGTGACACCCAGCACCCATGTGACCAAATACCCAACACCCACAATTAGAGCCACCACCCACAGGCACAGATACCCACCACCCACAGTGACACCCAGCACCCATGTGACCAAATACCCAACACCCACAATTAGAGCCACCACCCACAGGCACAGATACCCACCACCCACAGTGACACCCAGCACCCATGCGACCAAATACCCAACACCCACAATGAGAGCCAGCACCCACGGGCACAGATACCCACCACCCGCAGTGACACCCAGCACCCATGTGACCAAATACCCAACACCCACAATGAGAGCCAGCACCCACAGGCACAGATACCCACCACCCACAGTGACACCCAGCACCCATGTGACCAAATACCCAACACCCACAATGAGAGCCACCACCCACAGGCACAGATACCCACCACCCACAGTGACACCCAGCACCCATGTGACCAAATACCCAACACCCACAATTAGAGCCAGCACCCACAGGCACAGATACCCACCACCCACAGTGACACCAGCACCCATGCGACCAAATACCCAACACCCACAATGAGAGCCAGCACCCACGGGCACAGATACCCACCACCCGCAGTGACACCCAGCACCCATGTGACCAAATACCCAACACCCACAATGAGAGCCACCACCCACAGGCACAGATACCCACCACCCGCAGTGACACCCAGCACCCATGTGACCAAATACCCAACACCCACAATTAGAGCCAGCACCCACGGGCACAGATACCCACCACCCACAGTGACACCCAGCACCCATGTGACCAAATACCCAACACCCACAATTAGAGCCACCACCCACAGGCACAGATACCCACCACCCACAGTGACACCCAGCACCCATGCGACCAAATACCCAACACCCACAATGAGAGCCAGCACCCACAGGCACAGATACCCACCACCCACAGTGACACCCAGCACCCATGTGACCAAATACCCAACACCCACAATGAGAGCCACCACCCACAGGCACAGATACCCACCACCCACAGTGACACCCAGCACCCATGCGACCAAATACCCAACACCCACAATTAGAGCCAGCACCCATGGGCACAGATACCTACCACCCGCAGTGACACCCAGCACCCATGTGACCAAATACCCAACACCCACAATGAGAGCCAGCACCCACGGGCACAGATACCCACCACCCGCAGTGACACCCAGCACCCATGTGACCAAATACCCAACACCCACAATTAGAGCCAGCACCCACAGTGACACCCAGCACCCATGCGACCAAATACCCAACACCCACAATTAGAGCCACCACCCACAGGCACAGATACCCAACACCCGCAGTGACACCCAGCACCCATGCGACCAAATACCCAACACCCACAATGAGAGCCACCACCCACAGGCACAGATACCCAACACCCGCAGTGACACCCAGCACCCATGCGACCAAATACCCAACACCCACAATTAGAGCCACCACCCACAGGCACAGATACCCACCACCCACAGTGACACCCAGCACCCATGTGACCAAATACCCAACACCCACAATGAGAGCCACCACCCACAGGCACAGATACCCACCACCCGCAGTGACACCCAGCACCCATGTGACCAAATACCCAACACCACAATGAGAGCCACCACCCACAGGCACAGATACCCACCACCCACAGTGACACCCAGCACCCATGTGACCAAATACCCAACACCCACAATGAGAGCCACCACCCACAGGCACAGATACCCACCACCCACAGTGACACCCAGCACCCATGTGACCAAATACCCAACACCCACAATGAGAGCCACCACCCACAGGCACAGATACCCACCACCCACAGTGACACCCAGCACCCATGTGACCAAATACCCAACACCCACAATGAGAGCCACCACCCACAGGCACAGATACCCACCACCCACAGTGACACCCAGCACCCATGTGACCAAATACCCAACACCCACAATGAGAGCCAGCACCCACGGGCACAGATACCCACCACCCACAGTGACACCCAGCACCCATGTGACCAAATACCCAACACCCACAATTAGAGCCAGCACCCACGGGCACAGATACCCACCACCCGCAGTGACACCCAGCACCCATGTGACCAAATACCCAACACCCACAATGAGAGCCACCACCCACAGGCACAGATACCCACCACCCACAGTGACACCCAGCACCCATGTGACCAAATACCCAACACCCACAATTAGAGCCACCACCCACAGTGACACCCAGCACCCATGCGACCAAATACCCAACACCCACAATGAGAGCCAGCACCCACGGGCACAGATACCCACCACCCGCAGTGACACCCAGCACCCATGTGACCAAATACCCAACACCCACAATGAGAGCCACCACCCACAGGCACAGATACCCACCACCCACAGTGACACCCAGCACCCATGTGACCAAATACCCAACACCCACAATTAGAGCCACCACCCACAGTGACACCCAGCACCCATGCGACCAAATACCCAACACCCACAATGAGAGCCAGCACCCACGGGCACAGATACCCACCACCCACAGTGACACCCAGCACCCATGTGACCAAATACCCAACACCCACAATGAGAGCCAGCACCCACAGGCACAGATACCCACCACCCACAGTGACACCCAGCACCCATGTGACCAAATACCCAACACCCACAATGAGAGCCACCACCCACAGGCACAGATACCCACCACCCTCAGTGACACCCAGCACCCATGTGACCAAATACCCAACACCCACAATGAGAGCCAGCACCCACGGGCACAGATACCCACCACCCACAGTGACACCCAGCACCCATGTGACCAAATACCCAACACCCACAATGAGAGCCAGCACCCACGGGCACAGATACCCACCACCCACAGTGACACCCAGCACCCATGTGACCAAATACCCAACACCCACAATGAGAGCCACCACCCACAGGCACAGATACCCGCCACCCACAGTGACACCCAGCACCCACGTGATCAAATATCCAACACCCACAATTAGAGCCACCACCCACGGGCACAGATACCCACCACCCACAGTGACACACAACACACGCAGGCATACAAATACCCGCCATCCGCAGAGACACCCACCACCTGCAGCACACAGACACCCAACACATGCAGTGACACCCAGCACCCATGGGCACACAGACACCCAACGATCGCAAGGTGGAAAAGGGAGCATGGGACCTCCCAATCCCCCATTACATTGCATAGACTCCTTGGTGCTGGGACACTGTGCTGCTATGTGTTCCCACTCCCCACACACATAAGATCTAGATTTGCTTCTACTCACCCCCCTATCACAGGAGTTAGGGGGTTTAGTCCCGGGGTTCCCCCCACTCAGGCCGATCCCTTCCTGCTGGGGTCCCCGCTGGTTTTCGTCCCCCCCACCTTCTTCCACCTAGGATTCCCCAGGGGTTTGGCCACCCAACCTTCCAGGGTTGGGGTCGGGTGCTTGCTTCGAAAGGGGCCTTCCTTGGGTAGTCGGGTCATTTCCCTGGCTGTCATCCGTCTTTCTACCAGCATGATCATCTCGTTGTAAGTGGACGGTTTGTTCTTGCCTACCCATTTGCGGAGATCTGGTGGCAGTCCCCACAGGTAATGGTCCATGACCAGGGTCTCCAAAATCTCCTCCGGCCTGCACACCTCGGGCTGTAACCACTTCTGCGCGAGATGTATGAGGTCGAATAGCTGGGACCTCAGGGGTTTGTTTTCCTGGTATTTCCTCTCATGGAACCTCTGGGCCCCTACCGCTGCTGTGACCCCTGATCGTGCTAGGATCTCTGCCTTCAGACGGGTATAGTCAGTGGCATCCGTGGCAGGCAAGTCAAAGTAGGCCTTCTGGGCCTCTCCACACAAAAAAGGGGCGAGAATGCTGGCCCACTGCTCCTGGGGCCACGCCTCACGCTGAGCAGTCCTTTCGCATGAGAGGCGATTCTCTCTACGTCATCTCCTGACGTCATCTTTGGCAGACAACCAGTGGCCTTCAGGGTTCATCTCCTGTCAGACCCCCGGGCCTGGGTGGTGAGGATCTTCAGCTGGTCCACCACCTCCCTCAAGAGGGCATGATCTTGGGTCACCTGGCCCATTAATAATTGGTTGGTTTCCTGCTGTAGCTGCATAGACCCCTGTTGCGCCATTTCCTGAACCCGGGTGGCCTCCTGCTGGGCCACCGTGGCTTGCAGCAGGGTTCACACCATCTCCTCCATCGTGGTACAAAACAAAACCCCAAAACACCAGTGCGCCCTTTTTTTTTTTAATCTCTTTCTTCCATCACACTGTGAACGATGATCCCACTTCTAACACCAGTTCTGGAAAAGTTCCGACCTTCTCTCAGTGGGTCCCATGCTTCCAGGCGGATTATGCCAGCCTCAGAGACTCACTGTGACCTTCCATGTAACCCTTCTTCCTCTGGGGTGAAGGTCACAGCCTACTGAGCCATTTTCACCAAAAGCCAGCAAGGGAGGTGGGAAGAAGCAACCCTCCTTTGCACAGTCTCTGTTGCTTCACAGTCTCTGTGATTCATTGGGGGGCGGGGGGGAGGAAAAGGGGGAGCCCAGGCCCACCCTCTACTCCGGGTTCCAGCTCAGGGACCCTAATAGCAGCAACCCTTGGTAGGTTTCAGAGTAGCAGCCGTGTTAGTCTGTATTCGCAAAAAGAAAAGGAGGACTTGTGGCACCTTAGAGACTAACAAATTTATTTGAGCATAAGCTTTCGTGAGCTACAGCTCACTTCATCGGATGCATTCAGAACCATCAGCTACACAACTGACCCACTGAGAGAAGGCAGACACGCCTTGGGACTCAGCCAGGTGTGCAGGGCCCTGCCTATGGACAGAACTCTGAGGTGTTTCCAGGCCACGGGATGGGCAGCTTGTCCTTGGGACAAAGAAAGCAGAGACCACATGGCAAGAGACTATAAACAGCTGCTGCAGCTCCTCCATCTGGTCTTCAATCCTGCTTCCGACCTCTGGAGGGACTTGGCTACAAATGGAAGCTCTGAACAAAGGACTCAATGACCCATCCCAGCTGGGGATGTTCTCCAGAGACTTGATTTGAACCTGCAGTTTATTCCATCACTGTTACAAGCCTAAACCAAGAACTTCGCCATTGCTGGATGTCATTGATTCCATTGAACCCATTCTAGCTCTCATCTCTATCTTTTTCTTTTTATGAATAAACTTTTAGATTTTAGATTCTAAAGGATTGGCGACAGTGTGATTTGTGGGTAAGATCTGACTTGTGTATTGACCGGGGTCTGGGGCTTGGTCCTTTGGGATCGAGAGAACCTTTCTTCTTTTACTGGGGTGTTGGTTTTCATAATCATCTGTCCCCATAACAAGTGGCACTGGTGGTGATACTGGGAAACTGGAGTGTCGAAGGGAATTGCTTGTGTGACTTGTGGTTCGCCAGTGGGGTAAAACCAAGTCTTCTCTGTTTGGCTGGTTGGGTTTGCCTTGGTGTGCACAGAAACCCCAGCCTTGGGCCGTAACTGCCCTGCTTTAAGCAGTTTGTCCTGAATTGGCACTATCCGTTGTGTCCCGCCAGAACCAGCATCGCCCCCACCTGACTAACTGGGAGGCTTTTTACTAGTTTCAGCCAACCCCAGATTGGCTTCAGGTGTCCCAATCAACCTAGCTGTCTTCACTGCTTTCTGGAAGACTCTTAGTTGGACCCAGGTGCCTTAATTGACCTGAAGCAACTGCCATTTGCTTACCCTGGTAACAGGGATTTATTTAGCCTGGGGCTAATACATAGGGTGACCAGATGTCCCGATTTTATAGGGACAGTCCCGAATTTTGGGTATTTTTCTTATATAGGCTCCTATTAGCCCCCACTCCCTTCCCGATTTTTCACACTTGCTGTCTGGTCACCCTACTATTATGTCTGTCTCCAACCTTTTCCCGATAGCCGTCTGACCTTGCCCCGTCACATAACCCAGCACCCACAGAGACACCCAGCACTCACGGGCACAAAGATACCCAAAACCCACAGAGACACCCAGCACCCATGAGCACACAGATACCCAACACCCATGGTGACACCAGCAACCATGGGCACAGAGACACCCAATACCTGCAGTGCCACCCAGACCCACGGGCACACAGGTACTCAACACCCGCAGGGACACTCAGCACCTGCAGGCGCACAGATACTCAACACCTGCTGTGACAGCCAGAACCCCCAAGCACCGATACCCAGCACCCCAGTGACACCCATCACCCAGGAGCACACAGACACCCACCACTAACCGCAGGGGCAGCCAGCACTCACAGAGACACTGTAACCCATGGTTACACCAATACCGAACACCACTGACCACACAACACCTGCTGGGACACAGATTTTGAAATGTGAACCCAGCAACCCCCCAAGTCATGGCCAGGCCATTCTCTTGACACACGCCATCCCCAGCACCAGGAGGACACAGTGACGTCCAGCCACCTCTAACACCAAAACCCTGCTCCCTGGCAACCCCACCCCTACGGGGGGCAGTGGGGAGGGGAGGTCAGGGGGTGCCGGGCTCTGCCGGGGGCGGGGAGCAGGACTTGGGGGGGGGGCAGTGGGGAGAGGCAGTCAGGGGGTGCCGGGCTTTGCAGGGGAAGGGGTGCGGGGCTTTGGGGGGCAGCGGGGATGGACAGTCAGGGGGTACCAGGCTCAGGAGGGGGAAGGGTGCAGAGCTTGGGGTGTCAGGGGGTGCTGGGCTCTGCAGGGGGAGGGGAGCAGGCCTTGGGGGGCAGTTGGGAGGAGTAGTCAGGGGGTGCAGGGTTCAGCAGGGGGTGGGGAGCAGGGCTTGAGGGGGCAGTGTGGAGGGGTAGTCAGGGGGTGCCAGGCTCTGCAGGGAGAGGGGAGCAGGGTGTGGGGGGGCATTGGGAGGAGCGGTCGGGGGTGCAGGGCTCTGCAGGGGGAGGGGGGCAGGACGTGGGGGGGCGTTGGGAGGAGCGGTCAGGGGTGCAGGGCTCTGCAGGGGGAGGGGGGCAGGGCGTGGGGTGGCAGTTGGGAGGAGCGGTCGGGGGTGCAGGGCTCTGCAGGGGGAGGGGTGCAGGGCTTGGGGGGGCAGTGTGGAGGAGCAGTCAGGGGGTGCCAGGCTCTGCAGGGGGAGGGGAGCAGGGCTTGGGGGGGCATTGGGAGGAGCAGTCAGGGGGTGCAGGGTTCAGCAGGGGGTGGGGAGCAGGGCTTGGGGGGGCAGTGTGGAGGGGTAGTCAGGGGGTGCCAGGCTCTGCAGGGGGAGGGGTGCAGGGCTTGGGGGGGCAGTTGGGAGGAGCGGTCAGGGGTGCAGGGCTCTGCAGGGGGAGGGGGGCAGGGCGTGGGGGGCAGTGTGGAGGGGTAGTCAGGGGGTGCCAGGCTCTGCAGGGGGAGGGGTGCAGGGCTTGGGGGGGCAGTTGGGAGGAGCAGTCAGGGGTGCAGAGCTCTGCAGGGGGTGGGGAGCAGGGCTTGGGGGGGCAGTGTGGAGGGGTAGTCAGGGGGTGCCAGGCTCTGCAGGGGGAGGGGTGCAGGGCTGGGAGGCACTGTGGAGGAGCAGTCAGGGGGTGCCAGGCTCTGCAGGGGGAGGGGGGCAGGGCGTGGGGGGCAGTGTGGAGGGGTAGTCAGGGGGTGCCAGGCTCTGCAGGGGGAGGGGGGCAGGGCGTGGGGGGGCGTTGGGAGGAGCGGTTGGGGGAGCAGGGCTTGGGGGGGCACTGTGGGGGGCAGTCAGGGGGTGCCAGGCTCTGCAGGGGGAGGGGGGCAGGGCGTGGGGGGGCAGTTGGGAGGAGCGGTCGGGGGTGCAGGGCTCTGCAGGGGGAGGGGGGCAGGGCGTGGGGGGGCAGTTGGGAGGAGCGGTCGGGGGTGCAGGGCTCTGCAGGGGGAGGGGGGCAGGGCTGGGAGGGCACTGTGGAGGGGCAGTCAGGGGGTGCCAGGCTCTGCAGGGGGAGGGGGGCAGGGCGTGGGGGGGCAGTGTGGAGGAGCAGTCAGGGGGTGCCAGGCTCTGCAGGGGGAGGGGGGCAGGGCTTGGGGGGGCATTGGGAGGAGCGGTTGGGGGAGCAGGGCTTGGGGGGGCACTGTGGGGGGCAGTCAGGGGGTGCCAGGCTCTGCAGGGCTGGGAGGGCACTGTGGAGGGGCAGTCAGGGGGTGCCAGGCTCTGCAGGGGGAGGGGGGCAGGGCGTGGGGGGGGCGTTGGGAGGAGCGGTTGGGGGAGCAGGGCTTGGGGGGGCACTGTGGGGGGCAGTCAGGGGGGGCCAGGCTCTGCAGGGGGAGGGGGGCAGGGCTGGGAGGGCACTGTGGAGGAGCAGTCAGGGGGTGCCAGGCTCTGCAGGGGGAAGGGGGCAGGGCTGGGAGGCACTGTGGGGGGCAGTCAGGGGGTGCCAGGCTCTGCAGGGGGAGGGGGGGCAGGGCTTGGGGGGGCATTGGGAGGAGCGGTTGGGGGAGCAGGGCTTGGGGAGGCACTGTGGGGGGCAGTCAGGGGGTGCCAGGCTCTGCAGGGGGAGGGGGGCAGGGCTGGGAGGGCACTGTGGAGGGGCAGTCAGGGGGTGCCAGGCTCTGCAGGGGGAGGGGGGCAGGGCGTGGGGGGGCGTTGGGAGGAGCGGTTGGGGGAGCAGGGCTTGGGGGGGCACTGTGGGGGGCAGTCAGGGGGTGCCAGGCTCTGCAGGGGGAGGGGGGCAGGGCTGGGAGGGCACTGTGGAGGAGCAGTCAGGGGGTGCCAGGCTCTGCAGGGGGAGGGGGGCAGGGCTGGGAGGCACTGTGGGGGGCAGTCAGGGGGTGCCAGGCTCTGCAGGGGGAGGGGGGCAGGGCTTGGGGGGGCATTGGGAGGAGCGGTTGGGGGAGCAGGGCTTGGGGGGGCACTGTGGGGGGCAGTCAGGGGGTGCCAGGCTCTGCAGGGGGAGGGGGGCAGGGCTGGGAGGGCACTGTGGAGGAGCAGTCAGGGGGTGCCAGGCTCTGCAGGGGGAGGGGGGCAGGGCTGGGAGGCACTGTGGGGGGCAGTCAGGGGGTGCCAGGCTCTGCAGGGGGAGGGGGGCAGGGCGTGGGGGGGCACTGTGGGGGGCGCTCCGGGGTATAAAACGCTCCTGTCTGCTATGTGCTAAAGCCAATGCCACTCAGTCCAGCCTGCTGTAAATCTAGATCAAGCCATCTGGGGCAGGATGTGGGGGAGGGGAGGATGTTTGTCCCCCCCCCAGAGAACCCCTGTCGCCATGGCAGCTCCATCCCTGGGGCTTCATGGGGCCCACCAGCCCAGCCCTGCTAGCCCCACACTGCTGGTCCCCAGGGCCAGGGCTGCTGGCCCTCCACTGGCCCAAGCCCCCAGCCCCCAGCCCCAGCCCTGCCCTCCTGTCCCTCAGCCCCTTCCCTACGCCCCAGGCCCCATCCCGTCCCCATGCCCCTGCCCCATTCCCCAGCCCCTGCCTGCCCCGTCCCCATGCCCCTGCCCTGTGCCCCAGCCTGTCCTGTCCCCGGGCTCCTGCCCTGTGCCCCAGTCCCTGCCTGTCCTGTCCCCTGCCCCATTCCCCAGCCCCTGCCTGCCCCGTCCCCATGCCCCTACCCTGTGCCCCAGCCTGTCCTGTCCCCGGGCTCCTGCCCTGTGCCCCAGTCCCTGCCTGTCCTGTCCCCTGCCCCATTCCCCAGCCCCTGCCTGCCCCGTCCCCATGCCCCTACCCTGTGCCCCAGCCTGTCCTGTCCCCGGGCTCCTGCCCTGTGCCCCAGTCCCTGCCTGTCCTGTCCCCTGCCCCAGCTTCACCATGCCCCTCCCCCATTCCCCAGCCCCTGCCTGCCCCGTCCCCATGCCCCTGCCCTGTGCCCCAGCCTGTCCTGTCCCCGGGCTCCTGCCCTGTGCCCCAGTCCCTGCCTGTCCTGTCCCCTGCCCCACTCCCCAGCCCCTGCCTGCCCCGTCCCCATGCCCCTACCCTGTGCCCCAGCCTGTCCTGTCCCCGGGCTCCTGCCCTGTGCCCCAGTCCCTGCCTGTCCTGTCCCCTGCCCCATTCCCCAGCCCCTGCCTGCCCCGTCCCCATGCCCCTGCCCTGTGCCCCAGCCTGTCCTGTCCCCGGGCTCCTGCCCTGTGCCCCAGTCCCTGCCTGTCCTGTCCCCTGCCCCATTCCCCAGCCCCTGCCTGCCCCGTCCCCATGCCCCTACCCTGTGCCCCAGCCTGTCCTGTCCCCGGGCTCCTGCCCTGTGCCCCAGTCCCTGCCTGTCCTGTCCCCTGCCCCATTCCCCAGCCCCTGCCTGCCCCGTCCCCATGCCCCTGCCCTGTGCCCCAGCCTGTCCTGTCCCCGGGCTCCTGCCCTGTGCCCCAGTCCCTGCCTGTCCTGTCCCCTGCCCCAGCTTCACCATGCCCCTCCCCCATTCCCCAGCCCCTGCCTGCCCCGTCCCCATGCCCCTGCCCCGTCCCCATGCCACCTTGCCTACCTCCTGTGCCACCAGACTGGAGATGCGGACGGCGCGGCGCACCCGGGCGTTCTTGTGGTCGCCCTCGGGCTGCGTGCCACTGTCCTTCCTGCCCTGGGACATGGCAGGTGCTGGGGGCTCTCAGATCTGGGCCCCCCACATTGTGTGCTCACACCCCCGTTCCCCTCCACGTCCCATCCTGCTGCCAGCACCCGGCCACATGCCGGGTCCTGAGCCGGGGCAGCCTGGAGCTCCAAGCAGCGCAGCTGGGTTCTCTGCTCACACTGACAGATGGAAGAACAGCGCTGGACTGCCCGCCCCTGTGCCCACCCACGGGGAGGGGCCTGCCCTGCCCCCCGCCCTCCCCCTCTGCATTGGGGCTTGCACTTTCCCATCCCCTACCTTCCCCCTGGCTCACAGGCTGCTGGCTGCCCCTCCCCACCAGGCCTGTCACAGCATCTGAGACCCCACCCCAAGTTCTCCTGCTGATGGGAAACTGAGGCACGGAGAAGGGATGGGCCTCACCCCAGGTCACCCAACGAGGCAAAGGATGAGCTGCCAAGAGGACCCAGGAGTCCAGATTCCCAGTCACCCCACCTCCTCCTGTGCCATCATTCACCCCGGTCTCCTCCCAGAGCTGAACCCAGGCATCCTGACTCCAGCCCCCCAATCTTGTTCTAACCATCAGACCCTACTCCCCGCCCCCCAAGCTGGGGATGGAACCCAGGCATCCTGACTCCCACCCCCCACCCCTGCTCTAACCACTAGACCCTACTCCCACCCCCCGACCCGAGCTGGGGCTGGAACCCAGGCATCCTGACTCCGTTCTAGCCCTCATGGGGAGGGGGTGAGAGCCCTGGGATGCCCGGAAGACCCCGCCCCAGCCCTGACCATTGCTGACGCTGCTGACTCACCCTGCGCCGGCGCCAGGAGCAGGCAGCTCGCAGTGTCCCTGGCAGCCGGCAGCGAGTGCGGGGGCAGGCGGGAGAGCCCAGCCGAGGAACACGCCGCGCATCCCTAATGGCCAGAGAGCCCCCTGCCAGGCGCCGTCACCCATCACTGCCCCCACGGCGGCACCCATACGCTGGCACAGGCCTTGGGCCTCCCCACAGACCACACCCGCCCCGCAGGGCCAGTGTTCGGAGTGGGTCCCCACAGGCACCCCGTGGGTGGGGACATTCTCCCGTCCCCATGCTCCTGTGTAAACAGCCCCTTGCCTCACCCCAGGGGCCAGATCTCAGCACTGGGGGCAGCCCTGTGTAACCAGCCCCCCGCCCCAGGGGGTGGTGAATGCTCTGGATCCCCAGCTCTCACCCACATGCCTCGGCCCCTCCCCAGCTGCCGGTGGGCTCTGGTGGACACCCCGGTGGCATGCCGGGAGCCAGGCCGGTGCCACGCAGCTCTCCATGGTCACTCCGTGCCCTAGCCCACCAGAGGGGCCATGGCTAGACACACATGGAGTGAGCCCAGCTGTAGTCGCAAGGGGATCCCAGCCCACCCACTGCTGCCCCCCCATAGCAGAGCGGGCATCCCTGGGTCCAGCCCAGGCCAGCACCCTCCCCTGTGTGCCAGGCCCGGTGGCTAGTCCGAGAGCACGGTGACCTTGAGCGAGTGCTGCAGGCATAGGGAGGCGAACGGAGGGCTGGCTTGTACGGCTGCTGTCACTGCAGCTGATTCACGGCTCTGTCTGGGAGCCCCGTGCCCACACCCCACCCGCCCGCCCGCCCTGCTCCCTGTGCCGGGAGTTAGAACTGCTGTAAAGCCGCTCGCGGCGTCCTCTCAACAACGTCCCCGCCCTGCACACGGCACCGTCTGCTCCGCATGGGCTTCGCCGTGCTCCTCACCCGGCTCCCTGCACCCTGCCCGGCACCCGGCTCCCCCTGCCAGGCACCCGGCTCCCCCCGCCCTGCCCGGCATCTGGCTCCCTCTGCCATGCCCAGCACCCGGCACCCGGCTCCCTCTGCCCTGCCTGACACCCAGCTCCCTGCCTGGCATCTGGATCCCTCTGCCCTGCCCAGCACCCAGCTCCCTCTGCCCTGCCTGGTACCCGGCTCCCCCCGCCCTGCCTGGCACCCGCTTCCTGCCTGGCATCTGGCTCCCTCTGCCCTGCCTGGCACCCGGCTCCACCCACCCTGCCCGGCACCCGTTTCCCCAGGCCACCTCCACCCTGCCCCACGTGCTGCCCACTGCTGCCCTAGACCTTGCTCCCCGCTGCCGCCTTCTGCTCCCCCAGGCCTGGCCTGGCCGCTGCCCGCTGCTGCCAGTATGTGAGGCTCCCTGTGCCACGTCTCTGGATGACTGCCCAGCTCTGCCAGGCCCCTGGCCAGCCTGAAGCACGTCCCAGGCTGCAGCATGCGGGCCCCTACCACTGAAATGCAACCACACCAGGCCACGCTGTGCCTCCTGCAGCCCAGTGCTGTGCCCCGAGATGGGCATGGCCAAGCCACACAAGCCCAGTCACCCCCACGGTGCCCATAACTGTTCTTGCCCTACCTGGTGCAATGGCTGGCGCCTGGCGGTGAGTGCCAGCGAGGGGGGAGGGGATTACCGGGCCGCCAGCAGCAGCGCAGGGATTAATGTCACTGCCAAGGCCCCGGGGCTGCTTCGCTCCTGGAGGGGAAGGAGCCCATGTGTGCGGGGGGGAGGGGTTGAGGGTGCTGGGGGGGGGCCTGCCCGGCATAGCCCTGTGGGGAGCATGCCCTCCTCTGGAGCGCCAGGGCAGGCTGCGAGAGCCCACTGCCCAAGGGCACTGCTGGGAACACTGGGGTCCCCACGGGCGCATACAGGGCCCTGCCGCAGCGCCCCGGTGCCTGGGGGCTCGCCACCTTCCCCAGAGGCACCTGGCCCTGGCTGTGCCCAGGAGCAGGGCTAGCTCTGGGGGGGTCCCCATGTGGGTGCATGTGCAGACACGTGTGTGGCTGCGTGTGCTGGCAGCATGCACACACATTCCCAGGAGGACGGCCAGGCGTGTGGGAGCACACGTGTCTGTGTTGCTGTGTCGCTCAGCGTGTGCACACGCATGTTGGGGCATGCTGGCCCCTCCATGCCCCTCCCCGGGGGCTCCCCACCCTGCGCTGTCCGTGCTCCCTCCTCGAGGAGCCGTGTGCCAGCCCGATGGGCAGCAGGTGCAGTCACAGCTTCTCCCCGACGCCCCACGCAGCCTCGGCCCACAGCGCCTGCCACACCCGCAACGCTTCCTTCGTTCGTCAGGGTTTTCACGTTAAAAACCAGGCCAACGGTTTGCCCCCCAGAGGACGAGACACACACAGAGCCCCTGTCTGCCCACAGTCCACGGGGAACCACGCTGGGGCCAGCACCAACTGCCACCTGAGAGCGCCCCCCCAGGGCCCCTGCCCCGCTCCCCGCAGCCCAGCGCCCCCTGCCGAGCCCCCATCCCGCTCCCTGCAGCCCAGCGCCCCCTGCCGAGCCCCCGCCCCGCTCCCTGCGGCCCAGCACCCCCTGCCGAGCCCCCGCCCCATCCCCGCAGCCCCCACCCCCTGCCGAGCCCCCGCCCCGCTCCCCAGCACCCCCTGCCGAGCCCCCATCCCGCTCCCTGCAGCCCCCACCCCCTGCCGAGCCCCCGCCCCACTCCCTGCGGCCCAGCGCCCCCTAGCACTCTCCTGGGGCATTGCGGCCAGCACTGACTCAGCCCCTGGCCCACGGTCCACTGCATCTGCATCTCTTTGGGTCGCTGCCCAGGCCTGGCTCAGCCAAGCCCTGAGGAGGTGGCTGCAGACACTGCTCTGGCTCCCAGCCACACACACCTGCCCTCGCAGCTCTGCCCCAGGGCCCAGCCACCTCCCCCTCCCCAACCGAGGCACCCCTCCCCCCACCAGACGCAGCCCCCTGCCCCCAGGTCGAGCACTCAGCAGCCCCCTCCCACGCCCCGTGGGCTCTGTATTCTGGAAGGCAGAGGAGGTCGCCATCGTCCAACCCACAGCCCCGTGCCCAGCCCCAAACTGGGCTGGCTGAGCTGGGGGGTCGCTGGGAGGTCTTGGTGACCCCCCAGGCCTGTGCATCACACCCTGGATCCCAGCCCCAGGGCAGGCAGGGGATGTGCATGGAACATGCTGAGCACCGGGCAAACCGAGTCTGAGCCCAGTCCCCTGGCATGCCCTGCCCGGCCAGGCCCCAGGGCGGCCGTTCGGCCCCCCGGCCGTCCTCTTCCAGGCACCTCGCTGCCCTGTTCCACCAGCAGAGCAGCCGCTGCTATGGGCCCATGCCAGCCCAGGGCAGGCACAGCACGGCAGCACACCGCCCGAGCTAGGGGCGGGAGCCAGCCCTCGGGCAGCCGCACATCACGAGGCAAATGCCCCACTGGGAGCCCGCCGGGCAGCCTCCTGCACTGCCCCAGCACCCACTGGCTTGGCAGTCCCTGCCCCCGAACCTCCCGGCAAGGCTGCTGCATGGAGCCCAGCCCAGCTAGCGTCAGCCTGTCCCGCTGGGTGTCCCAGAACTCAGCCCCACTCA
Organism: Chelonia mydas; assembly: GCF_015237465.2. Classification (NCBI taxonomy): domain Eukaryota; kingdom Metazoa; phylum Chordata; order Testudines; family Cheloniidae; genus Chelonia; species Chelonia mydas. The sequence goes on from NC_057850.1 coordinate 261,318,663, forward strand.
GCCTGCCATCACAGCCGCCCCTGGCAGGGCCCCAGTGGGCCTCACCGCTCTCCCCGCTCCCGGCAGGAAGCACCCCCAGTGGGCCTCACCTGGGTGACCTTCTCGGTGACGTTGTGCGTCCGGTCCTTCAGCTTGGTGGGCGCGATGATCTCCCGCTCGCTGGACGGCGACGTCAGGAAGGCCTCGGCCTTGAAGTCCACGAAGTTGAGTGTGATCTGCGGGATCCTGCTGATGGTGCGGTAGCGCATCAGGTCTGAGTCCGAGGTGGAGTTCAGCAGGCTGCTGCGCAGGTTGTTCATGGCCCCTGAGGACAAGAGGACGCGACGGTCGGGGGCAGCCTGGCACACAGGGCCCAGCTCCTCTGCAGAAGGCAGCAGCTCTGGGAACTGCCAGAGAAACAAGGAGACACTGGCATAGACGGGCCCCATGCCAGTGTCCCAGGGCTCAGTCTGGGCAGGACTGACCCCGTGCCAGCTCCCCTGGGGCTCGGTGTGGGCGGGACTGACCCCGTGCCAGCTCCCCTGGGGCTCGGTGTGGGCGGGACTGACCCCGTGCCAGCTCCCCTGGGGCTCGGTGTGGGCGGGACTGACACTGTGCCAGTGTCCCAGGGCTCGGTGTGGGCGGGATTGACCCCATGCCAGTGTCCCAGGGCTCGGTGTGGGCGGGACTGACCCCATGCCAGCTCCCCTGGGGCTCGGTGTGGGCGGGACTGACCCTATGCCAACTCCCCTGGGGCTCAGTGTGAGCAGAACAGGCCCTGTGCCGGCACCCCAGGGCTGGGTGTGGGCAGGACAGACCCGTACCAGTGCCTTGGGGCTGGGTGTGGGCAGGACAGACCCATACCAGCGCCCCGGGGCTGGGTCTTGGCGGGACTGACCCCGTGCCGGCGCTCCAGGGCTGGATGTGCAGCTGAGGGGCAAGAGGCAGGCTGTGAGGGCTGGGCTGGGCTCTAGATGGGGAGCTGTGCCAGTGAACAGGTGGTGAGTAGCTGTCAAGCTTTTCCCGTTGGGGTCTGGGGGCTATAGCCCTGCTCCCCGGGGCCAGGGTCCTGGCGGAGGGAGACGGGGAGGCCCCTCCCCATGGGAGTCCATCTGTCCCCAGCCAGTTAATAGCATGGTCCCCAACGCGCTAACGGGGCAGGGGCTGAACAGGTAACTGCTGTCCCTGCTATACTCCTCCGGATGGAAGAGTGTAAAAATATTCCTCAGGTGTACAGGAGGGAAATCAGGAAGGTCAGATCACACCTGGAATTTGTGACGAAGCGGGACTGTTCTTAATGTTACCTCTGAATACTGTGTGGGTGCCTCAGTTTCCCCTATGCAGTTCTTAAGTGTCTAGGTGGTGTGATAAGGGTGAATGATCGTTGCAGAGCCCTAGAGGGCAGGTGTGTGCAGGGGTCTGGACACAGAGAATGGCTGACACCCTGTCTCCTGGCAACTGATGGCCTGGGCCCTTCCCCCCTGCAAGGTGAGAGCTAAAGGGTTGGAGAACAAAGGAATCCGGTGATCTCCCACCCCGGGAAAGGAACAAAGCCCAGAGGAGGAGGGGCTGGAGGGAGTTTCAGTTTGGGGCTGGCTGGGACATGGAGTGAAGGGCAGACGTGGTTGTCTGGCTCACTGCCCCCCAAAATGGACCCAGCTGAGGGATCCTGTTCTCTGCACCTACAAGCTCTGTGTTAGACCATGTTCCTGTCGTCTAATAAACCTTCTGTTTTACTGGCTGGCTGAGAGTCCCGTCTGATTGCGGACTTGGGGGGCAGGACCCTCTGGCTTCCCAAGGACCCCGCCTGGGCGGACTCGCTGTGGGAAGCGCACGGAGGAGCAGAGGAGGCTGAATGCTCCGAGGTCAGACCCAGGAAGGTGGAAGCCGGGTGAGCTGTGTGTCCTGCAGACAGGCTGCTCACAGAAAGGAGACTTCCCCAGAGTCCTGCCTGGCTTCGAAGGGAGCAGTTCCAGAGCATCGCCCTGGGACTCCATGACAGAGTTGCAGCTCACAAGAGATGTTAAGAGTAACAAGAAGGGTTTCTTCAGGTATGTTAGCAACAAGAAGAAAGTCAAGGAAAGTGTGGGCCCCTTACTGAATGAGGGAGGCAACCTAGTGACAGAGGATGTGGAAAAAGCTAATGTACTCAATGCTTTTTTTGCCTCTGTCTTCACGAACAAGGTCAGCTCCCAGACTACTGCACTGGGCAGCACAGCAAGGGGAGGAGGTGACTAGCTCCCTGTGGAGAAAGAAGTGGTTCGGGACTATTTAGAAAAGCTGGACGAGCACAAGTCCATGGGGCCAGCTGAGCTGCATCCGAGAGTGTTAAAGGAGTTGGCGGATGTGATTGCAGAGCCGTTGGCCATTATCTTTGAAAACTCATGGCGATCGGGGGAAGTCCCGGATGACTGGAAAAAGGCTAATGTAATGCCCATCTTTAAAAAAGGGAAGAAGGAGGATCCTGGGAACTACAGGCCAGTCAGCCTCACCTCAATCCCCGGAAATATCATGGAGCAGTTCCTCAAGGAATCAATTCTGAAGCACTTAGAGGAGAGGAAAGTGATCAGGAACAGTCAGCATGGATTCACCAAGGGCAAGTCATGCCTGACTAACCTAATTGCCTTCTATGACGAGATAACTGGTTCTCTGGATGAAAGCAGTGGACATGTTATTCCTTGACTTTAGCAAAGCTTTTGACACTGTCTCCCACAGTATTCTTGCCAACAAGTTAAAGAAGTATGGGCTGGATGAATGGACTAAAGGTGGATAGAAAGTTGGCTAGATTGTCGGGCTTGTCACGGAGTCACCAGGGGGATGCTCTGGAACTACTCCATACGAAGCCAGCCAGGACTCTGGGGGAGCCAGCTCTGGGGACGCTTCCTCTCCCCAGGGCAAGAAGCTCAAACGGCTTCCACCTTCCTGGGGCTGACCTCGGAGCATTCAGCATCCCCTTCTCACACCGTGCACTGCCCACAGCGAGTCTGCCCAGGCAGGGTCCTGGGGGGGCCAGAGGGTCCTGCACCCGAATTCCACAGTCAGACGTGACTCTCAGCCAGCCAGTAAAATAGAAGGTTTTTTAGACAACAGGAACATGGTCTAACACAGAGCCTGTAGATGCAGAGAACAGGACCCCTCAGTCAGGTCCGTCTTTGGGGGCAGGGAGGTCAGAGCCCCATCTGAGCCTCCCTCCATTTCCCCAGCCAGCTCCAAACTGAAACTCTCCAGCCTCTCCTCTCACCTCTGTCTCTTTCCGGGGCCAGGAGGCCACCTGATCTCTTTGTTCTCCAACCCCTTGCAGAGGGGCCCAGGCCATCAGTGGCCAGGAAACAGGGTGTCGGCCATTCTCTGTGTCCAGACCCCTGCACACACCTGCCCTCTAAGGCTCTGCAACAATCACACACCCTTATCCCACCACCTAGATACTTAAAAAGAAAAGCAGGACTTGTGGCACCTTAGAGACTAACCAATTTATTTGAGCATAAGCTTTCGTGAGCTACAGCATCCGATGAAGTGAGCTGTAGCTCACGAAAGCTTATGCTCAAATAAATTGGTTAGTCTCTAAGGTGCCACAAGTCCTCCTCTTCTTTTTGCGAATACAGACTAACACGGCTGCTACTCTGAAACCTAGATACTTAAGAACTGCATAAGGGAAACTGAGGCACCCACAGAGTATTCAGAGAAAACATTAAGAACATTCCCACTTTGTCACAGGGCTCAACGGGTAGTGATCAACGGCTCCATATCTAGTTGGCAGCCGGTATCAAGCGGAGTGCCCCAGGGGTTGGTCCTGGGGCCGGTTTTGTTCAATATCTTCATAAATGATCTGGAGGATGGTGTGGATTGCACTCTCAGCAAGTTTGCAGACAACAGTAAACTGGGAAGAGTGGTAGATACGCTGGAGGGTAGGGATAGGATACAGAGGGACCTAGACAAATTGGAGGATTGGGCCAAAAGAAACCTGATGAGGTTCAACAAGGACAAGTGCAGAGTCCTGCACTTAGGATGGAAGAATCCCATGCACCGCTACAGACTAAGGACCGAATGGCTCGGCAGCAGTTCTGCGGAAAAGGACCTAGGGGTGACAGTGGACGAGAAGCTGGATATGAGTCAGCAGTGTGCCCTTGTTGCCAAGAAGGCCAATGGCATTTTGGGATGTATAAGTAGGGGCATAGCCAGCAGATCAAGGGACGTGATCGTTCCCCTCTGTTCGACATTGGTGAGGCCTCATCTGGAGTACTGTGTCCAGTTTTGGGCCCCACACTACAAGAAGGATGTGGAGAAATTGGAGAGAGACCAGCGAAGGGCAACAAAAATGATTAGGGGTCTGGAACACATGACTTATGAGGAGAGGCTGAGGGAACTGGGATTGTTTAGTCGGCAGAAGAGAAGAATGAGGCGGGATTTGATAGCTGCTTTCAACTACCTGAAAGAAACTACTACCATCTGTGCTGAGTGGCGGTGCCCTGCCCCTGCCCAGCGCGGGCCGGTGCCGGTGCTGGGTGGCGGTGCCCTGCCCCTGCCCAGCGCGGGCCGGTGCCGGTGCTGGGTGGCGGTGCCCTGCCCCTGCCCAGCGCGGGCCGGTGCCGGTGCTGGGTGGCGGTGCCCTGCCCCTGCCCAGCGCGGGCCGGTGCGTGTGCTGAGTGGCGGTGCCCTGTCCCTGTCCAGCGCGGGCCGGTGCGTGTGCTGAGTGGCGGTGCCGTCCCTGCCCAGCGCGGGCCGGTGCCGGTGCTGAGTGGCGGTGCCCTGTCCCTGCCCAGCGCGGGCCGGTGCCGGGTGGCGGTGCCCTGCCCCTGCCCAGCGCGGGCCGGTGCGTGTGCTGAGTGGTGGTACCCTGCCCCTGCCCAGCGCGGGCCGGTGCCGGTGCTGGGTGGCGGTGCCCTGCCCCTGCCCAGCGCGGGCCGGTGCCGGTGCTGGGTGGCGGTGCCCTGCCCCTGCCCAGCGCGGGCCGGTGCATGTGCTGAGTGGCGGTGCCCTGTCCCTGCCCAGCGCGGGCTGGTGCGTGTGCTGAGTGGCGGTGCCCTGTCCCTGCCCAGCGCGGGCCGGTGCCGGTGCTGAGTGGCGGTGCCCTGTCCCTGCCCAGCGCGGGCCGGTGCCGGTGCTGAGTGGCGGTGCCCTGTCCCTGCCCAGCGCGGGCCGGTGCCGGGTGGCGGTGCCCTGCCCCTGCCCAGCGCGGGCCGGTGCGTGTGCTGAGTGGCGGTACCCTGCCCCTGCCCAGCGCGGGCCGGTGCCGGTGCTGGGTGGCGGTGCCCTGCCCCTGCCCAGCGCGGGCCGGTGCCGGTGCTGGGTGGCGGTGCCCTGTCCCTGCCCAGCGCGGGCCGGTGCGTGTGCTGAGTGGCGGTGCCCTGTCCCTGCCCAGCGCGGGCCGGTGCCGGGTGGTGGTGCCCTGCCCCTGCCCAGGGCGTGCCGGTCCTGTTACCTGTGCTGCCGTGGCGGTTTTGCCCCCGCCTGTCACCCTCGCCCTTCATGGCCTCGATGTCGTCCACGGAGGAGGCGCGCCGCACACTGTGGCAGCTCTCCCAGGACCGGCAGCGCGACAGGCTGCAGTTGGAGAAGGAGGCGTCCAGGTGGAGGCGGTCCCTGTCGGCACGGGGTGACGAGTGGGTGATGGGGGGCTCCAGGCCTGCCTCACCCAGCGGGCCCCTCCCTTCCTCCAGCTCCACCAGGGCCTTGCGCTCCTCCAGCTGGGAGTCCCGGCAGCTGTTATCCAGGGAGGAGGTGACATCGTCTGGGGCCCCCGACTCGCTGCTGGGCTTGGAGAAGTCCACGATAACGGCATCTGGGCCCCCCTGGGACAGCGACTGCTTGCTGGCCGTGAGCGCCAGCAACGCCGGCAGCTTCAGCTTGAAGGACTTGCTGCGCCCTGTCGAGGAGAGGAGGTGACGGGGTGGGGGCAGTTCTTAGCGCTTTGCATGAATACCATGTGTGCCTCAGTTTCCTTGTGTGCTGTGTGGGTAAAGAGGGAGTGGGAGGGGGGTTTGCTGATGCTGGGGACCAGGTGTGACCTCAAAGAGCAGCCAGGACCCCGGACAATGGCCTGGAGATGGGGGACCCAGCGACTGGTGACAGGGAGCAGCCGGTTCTGGCCAGTGGGAGGACAAAAGGCTGAGGAGAGAGGGGCCGAGTGACCTGCAGCTGGATGGAGGGGGCTGGGCTGGGACAGGGAGCGGCCTGGGCCCATGGGGACGGGGACAGACCCAGCTGGACGGGGTGAGATTGGCCAGCCGAGAGCTCTGAGAACGGCCCGGGCTGGGTCCAGACGCTCCATAAACCTCCAGTGTGAGGCTGGCCGAGAGTCGCTGCCAGCTAGAATGCCGGGGGGGGGAGAGGGGGGGAGATCGGGGGGGGGACATTGCTCCCGCTGGGGGGGAGAGATCGGGGGGGCATTGCTCCCTCTGGGGCGGGCATCGGTCCCTCGGGGGGGGGGAGCTCGGGGGGCATCGCTCCCTCTGGGGAGGAGATTGCGGGGGGAGGGATCACTTCCTGGGGGGGGAGATTGTGGCAGGGGGGCATCGCTCCCTCTGGAGGGGGAGATCGGGGCTGGGGGGGCATCGCTCCCTCGGGGGTGGGGAGATCCGGGGGCATCGCTCCCTCGGGGGTGGGGAGATTGGGTGGGGGCATCGCTCCCTCGGGGGTGGGGAGATCGGGGGGCATTGCTCCCTCGGGGGTGGGGAGATTGGGGCAGGGGCATTGCTCCCTCTGGGGGTGGGTTCCCTGAGGGGCCCACGGCAGAGCCAGGCTGCTGGAGGCTCAGAGAGGTGCGGTTCCAGGAGGTGGCGGGGCCAGAGGGCCTGACCCCGGAGAGTGGACCCCGAGAAGGGCTGTCACACTGACACGGGTTCCTCCCAGAGGCCGTACAGAGCCGAGAGAGCCCAGGGCCTGGGAGTCCAGGACAGAGGCCCCACGTGGGTCAGACAGCACCATGGCCATGCCCAGCCCTAGGGCATCCCCAGAATCCTGTGCCCAGGTGGGGAGCAGACAAGGGTTGGACAGCCCCACAGCCAGCCTGCCCCAGAGCCCTGGGCTCACACTGCAAGCAGGGCAGCTCCCATCCCTGGGCTCTGCTCCTCCCAGCCACTGAAGGCCTGGCTGGAGCTGGAGTGAAGAGCTGGGGAGGAGCCAGCTCCAGGACAGGCTCGGCCTGGGGCACAGCAAGGGGGGCCCGCTCTGTGGGACAGTGAACCGCTGGGTCCACAGGCTGCACGTGCCCAGCTCTGTGTGTCAGGAGTGTGCCAGGCCTCGGGCAGTGCCCCGTGGGACAGGCACCCATTGGTGTGGTAGCCTCAGTTCCCCCCCAGGGGTGACGAGGAGATGGAGTCTCTCCCTCCCTGTCCATGGAGCGCTGATGGGGCCTACCTGCAGGGAACCAGTTGGTAGGGGTCACCCAGTGGTTGGTGTCCTTAGCCGGGGAGCCCAGCAGCTCCTTCTCCAGCACCAGCTCGAAGTTGAGGATGAACATGATCACAGCCCCATCCTCGTTCTTCACGGGCACCACGTCCACCAGGCACAGGAAGCAGCTGCCTGCGGGGGCACCGAGAGGGTCAGTCCCAGCCCCTGCCAGCGGCACAGCCCGGCTCCCCCCTGAGAGCCTTCGCTTGCCTGGCCCCCGGCTCCGGCGCCCCAGGCAGCCTCCCCCAGGAGAACCCTGCCAGCACCATGGACCTGCCCACTCGGACACCAGCCCCAAACCAGGCAACAGAGCCGGGCGAGGGGTGGTGTCATGAACCTCAGAGATCCCGTGGGGGAGAACGACTGGGGGAGCAGGCTGGACGGGGCCGTGGGGGGGAGGGGCTGGGGGAGCAGCCTGGACGGGGCTGAGGGGCTGGGGGAGCAGGCTGAATGGTGCCGTGGGGGGGAGGGGCTAGATGGGGCCGTGGGGGGGAGGGGCTGGGGGAGCAGGCTGGACGGGGCTGTGGGGGGGAGGGGCTGGGGGAGCAGGCTGGACGGTGCCGTGGGGGGGGGAGGGGCTGGGGGAGCAGGCTGGACGGGGCCCTGTAAGTGGCAGAAAAAGGCCGGGCGACTGCGGGGGCTGCACACACAGGCCGCTGACCCTGTCTATGGGGCTCTGGCAGCCCCCACCTGCTTGCCCCCAGCCCCAGGCCCCGAAAGGCCAGAGGGCGCAATGGAGGGCTGTCCTCGGGGACCAAGAGGGGGCGCTTTGGGCAGGTCCCCAGGCAGCCCCCTGGAGATGGCTCAGCCGGGACTGTCTCCCTGGTGCCCCAGGCAGGCTGCGCTGGGGGCAGGGCCTGCTCACAGCTGGGCACCAGCCAGGGTGGGGGCCCTGGATGGGCTTTTAAGCCGCGCAAGGCACTTTCACGGCCACTGTGTTAATCCGGGCAGACGAGGCTCCTCCAGCTGCGAGCTCTCCAGTGACGAGGGGGCATCTCACCCCTCGCCCAGCCAGCCCTGGGCAGCCCTGGGCTCCGCACACCCCACTGGCACAGCCAGGGCCAGGGAGAGATCCCAGCCCATTCACACAGGCGAGGGCACTCAACATCTGCTCATGACCCAGGGCCAGACAGGAGCCAGTGCCCCCGAGAGGGAGCACAGTGGGTAGGCAGGACAGGGCAGGGCAGTTTGGGGCAGGTGCACAGCAGGCAGGCTGGGGGGCAGGGCAGGGCACAGGCCACCTGGGGCAGCCGCAGCTGTGCTCTGCCAGAGGGACACGTCACCACAGGCTGCAGGGGACCCCCGACTGGCCCAGCCAGGTCACCCTCCCCTGCCTGCCAGCTTGCCAAAGTGCAGGGGCCAAGGAAGGCTCCCTCCCCCCAGATGTGGCTGCAGAGCACATCCCCTGGCACACAGCTGGCAGGGCAGGAGGCTCCTACAGCTTACGGCCACCCAGCCCAACCCCTCTGCCGGGCACCCAAAGGAGTGGGCGGGTTCCCCCGTCTCACGCCTGGCCTGGCAGCAAGGGTATGGCTGGCAGGGAGCCCCGGCACACAATGCACCAGCTGGCTCGGCAGCTCCCGCCCACCGGGGAATCCCAGCCCAGCCAGCCACGTGGTGCAGGCTGGAGAGACGGCTTGGCATGCTCCCGCCCCGCACTGCCCCAGAGGGAGTGCCTGGGGCAGCAGGAGATGGGTGTCCACATGGAGCCAGGGGGCTCCACACCAGGGAGCATGGGCAGGCCATGGCCGGGAGTCCCAGCAGGGTCTGGGCGCGGGAATTAGCAGCAGGCTGGGGCAGGCCGGGGCCAGGGCTCCCTGTAGGGGCTGGACATGGGGATTATCCGCAGGCTGGGGCCGGGGGTCCCTGTAGGGGCTTGGATTAGCCGCAGGACGGGCCATGCAGGGACCAGGGATCCCAGCAGGGGCTGAGGGGCTGAAATTAGCTGCAGGATGGGGAATGCAGGGGCCAGGGGTCCTGGCAGGACTGGGGGGCTGGGCATGGGGATTAGCCAGAGGCTGGGGCAGGGGGTCCCAGCAGGGGCTAGGGGGCTGGGATTAGCCACAGATATGTGGCCCCTCCTTGCGCTGGCAGATTTGCTTCCTCCCCATCCACGCTTTAGTGCAGCGGGAAATCCTAATCCGCTCTGATCCCCTCTGAGCCTGGGGGCATCCCTGGGGGGCACACACAGCAGCTGCCCACTACCAGTGCTGGCCTCAGGCTGGCCCGGCCCCCCACCGAGCCCTCCACACTCACAGATGGTGCCAGCTTCCCCCCACCCCCAATGGAGGCCAGTGAGCGTGGGAGGTTGGTTACATATCCCAGCTGGGCAGATGGGACCTCCTGCCATGCCAAGGCAGCCCGGCTGGGTCCCTCCCGGTCTGCAGGGCACCCCGGGCACTCTCAGCTCTCCCACCGCTGGCAGGGCGGCTGCTCAGGGTGCTGGTGCTGTCATCACTGGCCAGCAGGAGCCCCACGGGCATGGCCTCCCCTCTGCGGCTGGCCCAGGCCCAGCACCCTGCTAATGGGGAAGGGAGCCCAACACCCTCTGCTCCTCCTCTGCTCTGTCACTGCCCCAGGCCTGGGCTCCCATGGCCCCACAGCACAGCCCCACTGCCCCCCCAGACTTCAAACCAAGGTCACAACCGCAGCCATGCAGTGGTGGGTGGGGCTGCATCTGGCTGGAGGGGGCCCTGCCTGGCCAGAAGGGACTGTGCCTGGCATGACAGAGGCCATATGACTGGCTACAACCAGAAGCAAAGATCATGGGAACGGGGTTGAACCACCCCAGGGGGCCTGTGCGCATCCGTCTGTCCCCAGGAGCCCTGTGTGCATCTGTCCATCCATCCTCAGGAGCCCTGCATGTGTCTCTCCATCCCCAGGGGCCCTGGGCACGTGACACGAAGTGGGAATGTTCTTAATGTTTTGCCTGAATACTGTGTGCCTCAGTTTCCCCTATGTGTTATTCAAGTGTCTAGGGAGGGGGATAAGGGTGTGTGATCATTGCAGAAACCCCGAGAGGGCAGGTATGACTGCAACACTCTGTATGCTGGCAACTGATGGCCGAGGCCCATCCTCTGCAAGAATCAGCCGGAGGTGACGGAAAACAGAGAGAGGTGCAGGCCAGGGGACCTGTTCGTCTGGGAAAGACACAAAGGCTGGAATAGGGGCACCTGGGCACGACTGAGGGTGGGCAGCCGGAAGGGGTCAGTCTGGTCTGGGACTCAGGGGGTGGGGCGGGGGAGAAGAGTCCAGGGCTCTGGATCCCCCCCACCAAGATGAACTTGGCTGTAATTGCTGGTTTCTTGCGCTGACAAGCTCTGCTCTACGCTGGGTTCCCCACAACTAATAACCCGTCTGTGTCACATGCTGGCTGGGAGCCACTGCCGGCTGCGGAGTGGGGGGCAGGGCCCTTTGGGACCATGTGAGGCTCCCCAGGGGTCCCGTCCAGGGGGACGCACTGCAGGGAGCTCAGGGGACTGAGCTCTCCAAGGCTGGACCCAGGAAGTGCCGAAGCTGAGAAGGGCAGTCACGGTGCACTGGGGTCCTGCCTGACTTCAGTCAGAGTGGGTTCCGGAGCACCCAGCCTGGCACCCCGTGACAACAGGCTGTGCCAGGGACCTGGGCGTGTCTGTCCACCCCCATCGGGCCGCAGCCCGCGAGCCTTGCTCCTGCCCAGAAAGTTGCTCTGTCCCCCAATGGCAGGGAGGAGACGCTGCTCTCTGCCCCCAGTGCCATGCCCCTCCTGGGCCCCTCCCACGGCCACTCGGGGCCATGGTGGCACCTCGGACACCCCCTCCAAGGCTGCTTGGGACGCAGAGGGCAGGCAGGGGAGACTTGCCCAGAATTCCATGCTGCCCTCACACACACACATTCCTCCGCAGTGCCCCCAGCCACGCCTGGTACCCCACATCCTGCCCGACATGGTTCACTGTTTCTATTACCTTGGCATCCCCAAGCCCAGCCCCATAGCAGGACCCTGCTGCACCAGGCACCGCCCAAACCCAGAGTGGAAAGAGGGGCCTGCCCCATGGGGCTGACGCGCGAAGTACATGGCCCGAGACAGACAGACAGACAGACAGATTGAGCGGCACGGACGACTAGGAACCTCCAGCACCACGCTGCTCTGCAGGCTTACCAGCTGACCCACAGCCCATCCCTGTGCCCTGCACCCCCATGGAGACCCTCACTGCCCCCCATGTGCCCCTCCATTCTCCCCCAGCACATGCCACCCCATTCCCTATTCTGGAGCATGGCACCTCCACGACTCTCACCCCCAGACACCTCCCCAACGGCCTCCACTAGCACACGGTGAGACTTCACAGGGCCTGGAAGTTACAAACAGGAGAGGGGAGGGGCTGGGAGCCAGGACTCCTGGGTTCTGTCCCATCTCTGGGTCAGTGGGGTCTGGTGGTTAGAGCAGGAGGGCTGGGAGCCAGGGCTCCTGGGTTCTATCCCTGGCTCGGGGAAGGGAGTGGGGGCTGGTGGTTAGGGCTGGGGGCCAGGACTCCTGGGTTCTATGCCCGGCTCTGGAGGGCAGGGGGTTAGAGCAGGGGAGCTGGGTCCCAAGACTCCTGGGTTCTATCCCGGCTCCAGGTGGCAGGGGGGGCTGGTGGTTAGAGCAGGGGGGGCTGAGAGCCAGGACTCCTGGGTTCCATGGATGTTAAGCATGTCACTTAGGGCATGACTGGCTAGTGCCCAGACTGGCGGGAGGGCGCTGAGATGGCTGCCGCAGAGCCTCCTGCCAGGCCCACAGGAATGGCAGCCAGGGCAGCACTTCTAGCCTTTGGCCAGCAGATGACAGGCTTCCCCCACCTCACAGCCAAGCTGGGGCTCGCCCCCCAACTGGTGGCAAAGCCTCAGGCTAAACTATGGCAAGGGAGGCACATTCGTCCCAGAGCCAGCTGGGCAGTACCAGTGCCACGCCCCCAGCACAGGGATAGACAGCTGCTGGTCTCTGCCAACACCCTGCCCCATCCCTGGGGATCTGTGGAGCCAGGTCACCTGCATAGGGCTGCTGACTGCAGGGCCGGGGCATGGGGCGGCGTGCACGTCACATGCCCACTCAGTGATCCAATTAGCAGGCCACACTGGGTGAGGAATCCTGGTCAGGTGCCACCAGAGGCACATGGTGTTACACGCTCAGACTGCAGGACCATGGGCCCAGCGCCAGCTCCCCCGTCCCCCTGCAACAGACCTCTCGGCCGGCACAGGGACCAGCCAGGTGTCTGAGCCCTCCCAGTTGCATGGGGGGGGGGCAGGCACCAAACTGGGGACACTTCCCCCCCCCGCCCCAAGCCCCAGAGGAGAATGGGGATTGCTCTGCCTTGTGCCCTCACTAGCAGCCCAGGCCAGTGCAATGGACACAGCATGGCATGGATCCCGCCGACCAGGGCGTGGCAATCCCAGCACCAGCACTGGGGCGTGGTGTCACAGAGCGTGGGGGAGTCCGGTCCCTGCCCCCCTCTTCCTGGGATTCACCGGGACTCTCAGCCAGCCAGTAAACCGGAAGGTTTATTAGTGTGATGCAGCAGGGCCTTTGTGAATAGTTCGTAGTCTCCTTTCTCCGCCCCTTCCAGTCAGCAGTACAATGCCACGGCCTTGGGGTCCAGTAAGGGGGTGAGAGACCGGAGCCTGTCCACAGGATCAACCTGGTGCGGCTCGCAGGCCGTCTCAAAGGCATCCAGGAAGTCATCCATGTCCTCCCGCTCCTTACGCTGGGCCAGGAGGCACTTATCAAAGCTCCGTGCTGTCCGGGGTCCCCCATCACTCACTGCAGCCGGGGGCTCGCTGCTCCTCAGCCTGGCCAATTCCAGGTCATGCTGTCTCTGTTTCTCCTTCTCCTCCAGCTCATACTGACACTGCTTTTCCTGCTCTTCCTGCAGTTCTCGCTGCCTGAGCTCCAACTCTCCCAGTTTTAGCTCCTTCTCCCAGTGCAGCCGCCTCAGCTCCAGCGATGGGGAGCTCTGCGAGGAGGATCTGCTGGCCGCAGGGGTCACAGTGCCCTCAGTATTCGCTGGGCTCCTCCCAGCCCTTCCCCTAGGCATAGGTAGAAGGGGTCTCGGGAAGCCCTCAGCAGCCTCCTGTTCACTCCCCGCTGGGACAGACACCGGTGCCTGCGCTGCATCTGCCAGGCTGCTTCCCTCCGAGACAGGGATCAGTTCGTTCCAGCGATCTCCCTCCTCCAGCTGGGCAATCAGCTGGCAATTTGGTGAGCCTCCCAATGCACAACCCCCTCTGCCTGCACAGCTCCACCAGGTCGCTCTTAAGGCGTTTGCTATACATCTCCTTGCTGGCCACTCGCAGGTCTGTGTGCTCGCCGCTCCCCACAGCTTCCGGGGAGAACCCCTAGGCTGCCAGCCCTTCTTGAGGTCACCACCTCTTTGTCAGGGTCAAGCTGCAGACTCCTCCGCCCCTGGGACCGCTCGCTGCAATCCCCAGGGGGACCCTGTTACTGCAAAAGTCCTTCTTGCTGGCCACATGCTCCCAGGGGTTATCCGCCCCCCTGAAACCGCTCCTCTCTGAGCCTTCAGCACGCCTGGTCCCCATCAATCCCCCTTTGTTTTACTGCTTCCCAGTCACTTACTGCAGGAAGTGCTATCCAAGGGGTGCAGTAGATCACACCACTGCCACCAGCTGTGACGGAACGTGGGGGAGTCCGGGCCCTGCCCCCCTCTTCCTGGGATTCACCGTGACTCTCAGCCAGCCAGTAAAACAGAAGGTTTATTAGATGACAGGAACACGGTCTAGAACAGAGCTTGTGGGTACAAGCAGACCCCTCAGTCAAGTCCTTCTGGGGGGCAGGGAGCTTAGACCCCAGCCTTGGGGTTCCCTGCCTTCGACCACCCAGCCCAAAACTGAAACCAAAAAACCCCCTCCCGCAGTCTCACTCCTCCTCCCCCTGTCTCCTCCTCCAGGCTTTGTCCAGTTTCCCCGGGGCAAAGGTGTCACCTGCGTCCAACCCCCTCCCAGCTCAGGTGACAGGCTCAGGTCTCCTCACTCCAGTGGAGTCACCCCCTGCTCTCCCATCCCTCATGCAGACAGTCCCAGCAGAACTAGACGCTATTCCCCGGTCAATCCACCCCACTCCCTGCTGCGTCACACACGGCAATCCCCCTGCCAGGGCCAGGACGCGGCAATCCCAGCGCTAGGGCCAGGGCACAGATCCCGCCGATGGGGGTGCAGCTATCCCGGCGCGAGGGCCAGGGTGCAGATCCAGGACTGTTTATACAGGGCTGTTGCCCCCCAGCGCTGAGATGTGCCTCCCTGGGGTGGGCCCAGCCACGATTGACCCAGGTCCCAGCATGGCTACCACTTAGGGTAGCACAGCAGGTGAAGGAGAATCCTGACTCCTGGGCAGCTGTGCTCTGGCTACAGAGAGCTCTGGGCATGGGTAGCGAGGGAGGGCTCAGGGCTCAGCCCAATGCGTTGGCCTGGCCCTGTCCCAGGGCCAGCAGGTGGCCTCTCTGCAGCACACAGCTCCAAAGCCGCTGGCTAAGGTGCTGCTCCAAGCTGCGCTTGGCAGGAAAAGGCAGCGTGTGGCTCCCCCGCCAGCCAAGCGCCGCATGCTACAGTCAAAACACACAACGTTGCCGGGTGGTATGCGAGGGAAGCGCGGGCGCAGCAGGGCCGTGCGTCACAGACAGGCCCCCACTGAGCACACTGCGCTCCCAACTGCCCTGCAGGCTCAGAGCATGGGGCCGGGAGAGTGAGGGGAGCACTCAGAGCAAGGGAGCTCACGGCGTGCCACCCCACACACCCCGCTACCGAGGGATTGGGCAACAGGAGGGCAGGAAAGGAATGGGACATGGGCCTTTCCCCTCTAGGAATCCAGCTCCAATCCAGTCCAGAGCAGGGGGCATCAGTTCCAGGTGGGGCACTGGCTGGCATCTCTCTGCGAGGTGTGAGTAGGATAAGCAGCCGTGTGACCACCGCACACTGAACCCCACAAAGCCCAGAGCCAGGCGCGCTGAGCAGGGAAGGGAGCGTGCTGGGGAAGGGCTGGAGCCGAAGATGGGGCCTGGGCTACCCTAAAGTCACCCCACTGTTGCAGCACTGCAGATACCCCTCTCCCTCCTGGGTGACCACAAGCTGCAGTGCTCACACCACGAGCGGAGCTGGGCCCCCTTCTCCTGCTGACCCACTCACAACGTTCCCCCAAGACAGGCAGCACTAGAGAAGCCCCGCATTAGATTCCGACCCCCCCCCCGCCCAGGACACCAGGCCAGCCTCTCAGGCAGAGCCCCGGGCCCCCAGCAGTGAGGACGGCACCAGCTCCCTGCCCAAGGCACCCCCAGGCACAGAGCCCTCCCACAGGGACATGTGCCAGCCTGAGCGAGTCACGGCTGCAGGCTGTGGTGGGAGCTGGGCGCAGCCAGAGAGCCAGGAGAGCAGGGGCCAGCACCCTCTTCTGGCCAGCACCAACCCCACGAGCTGCTCGCCCAAACGCCACGCTGCCCTGGGAGATGCAGCACAAAGCCCACCAGGCTCCCGCGCCCCAGAACGGAACCGCAACATGCCGCTACGGGGCACGGCCTGGCGCCCCACACCCTGCAGCACCAGCTCAGGCCTGAAGCCTGCCCGTCAGCGCAAGGGAACACAACACGGGCAGCTGTGCTCAGCCTGGCCCGCCCCTGCCTGGGGAGCTTGTCTCTGCAGGGGGGCGGGCTCAGCTCTCTCCAGCATTGCCATGGGGGCCAGCTCGGACCGTGGGGAGAGCGCTCCCTGCTGAGCCCATAGCCTGTGGCTCGGCCGAGCCCCGCCCCGCTCCCTGCAGCCCCAGCCAAGCCCCCACCCCGCTTCATGAAGCATAGCACGCCCTGCCGAGCCCCCGCCAGGCTCCCCAACGCCCCCAGCTGAACCCCCACCCCGCTCCCCACAGCCCAGCGCCCCCAGCTGAGCCCTCAACCTGCTCCCCATGGCCCAGCGCCCCAGCCAAGCCCCTGCCCCGCTCCCTGGCGACCTCTGATGAGCCCCCGCCCCGCGGCGCCCCCAGCCGATCCCCCGCCCCACTCCCCAAGGCCCAGCGTCCCCTGCCCAGCCCCCGCCCCGCTCCCCGGCGCCACCGATGAGCCCCCGCTCCCTAGCGCCCCCAGCTGAGCCCCCACCCCGCTCCCTGTGGCCCGGAGCCCCCTGATGAGCCCCCGCCCCACTCCATGAAGCATAGCACCCCCTAGCACGGCACTGGGGAAACAGGGTCAGCACTGAGTGAGGGGAGAGTGCCTCTAGCCCTGCGCTTGCAGGTACTCCAGCTTGCGTCCCCTTGTCCTCCTGCCCACTCTTGGGCCTCACCCAGGGTGGTTCAGGCCTGGCTCCTGGAGCCAGGGAAGGGTTAAGCACATGCGGGCTCCATTTATCACACACCAAATGCAGCTCTGTCTGGCACTGCTATAAATATCCAGGGGAAAGGAGTGTCCGCTCCCGCGGGCCACACTGCTCCTGCAGTGTAAGCCCCTCCCCCCTACATGCGAACTGTGGCCTGCAGGGGGGCTAGGACCCATCAGAGCCAGGCAAACAGTGGGGGTGGGGGGGACAGATCAGGCCATGACCTTGGGGCTCAGAAGATGGCAGGTGCCTTTCATCCGCGCCAGAACCCCAGGAGCTGGGAGACAGGCACTGAGCGAGGAGACAGCAGTGCCAGCATTGGGTGGGGGAATGGAGATGAGTGACACTGAGTGGGGTAGGGGGGCCTCAGCCTAGTGACACTGGGGGGGACGTTTGAGGCAGGTGACACTGTGGGGGGGGAGGTGACAAAGGGGGAATGTTTTGGAATACATTTATGAATCATAGAATATCAGGGTTGGAAGGGACCTCAGGAGGTCATCTAGTCCAACCCCCTGCTCAGAGCAGGACAGATCCCCAATTAAATCATCCCAGCCAGGGCTTTGTCAAGCCTGACCTTAAAAACTTCTAAGGAAGGAGATTCCACCCCCTCCCTAGGTAACGCATTCCAGTGTTTCACCACCCCCCGAGTGAAAAAGTTTTTCCTAATATCCAACCTAAACCTCCCCCACTGCAACTTGAAACCATTACTCCTTGTTCTGTCATCTGCTACCACTGAGAACAGTTTAGAGCCATCCTCTTTGGAACCCCCTTTCAGGTAGTTGAAAGCAGCTATCAAATCCCCCCTCATTCTTCTCTTCTGCAGACTAAACATCCCCAGTTCCCTCAGCCTCTCCTCATAAGTCATGTGTTCCAGTCCCCTCATCATTTTTGTTGCCCTCCACTGGACTCTCTCCAATTTCTCCACATCCTTCTTGTAGTGTGGGGCCCAAAACTGGACACAGTACTCCAGATGAGGCCTCACCAATGTCGAACAGAGGGGAACGATCACGTCCCTCGATCTGCTGGCAATGCCCCTACTTATACATCCCAAAATGCCATTGGCCTTCTTGGCAACAAGGGCACACTGTTGACTCATATCCAGCTTCTCGTCCACTGTAACCCCGAGGTCCTTTTCTGCAGAACTGCTGCCAAGCCATTCGGTCCCTAGTTTGTAGCGGTGCATGGGATTCTTCCATCCTAACTGCAGGACTCTGCACTTGTCCTTGTTGAACCTCATCAGATTTCTTTTGGCCCAATCCTCCAAATTGTCTAGGTCCCTCTGTATCCTATCCCTACCCTCCAGCATATCTACCACTCCTCCCAGTTTAGTGTCGTCTGCAAATTTGCTGAGGGTGCAATCCACACCATCCTCCAGATCATTTATGAAGATATTGAACAAAACCGGCCCCAGGACCGACCCTTGGGACACTCCGCTTGATACCGGCTGCTAACTAGACATGGAGCCATTGATCACTACCCGTTGAGCCCAACAATCTAGCCAACTTTCTACCCACCTTATAGTGCATTCATCCAGCCCATACTTCTTTAACTTACTGGCAAGAATACTGCGGGAGACAAAAAGAAAAGGAGTACTTGTGGCACCTTAGAGACTAACCAATTTATTTGAGCATAAGCTTTCGTGAGCTACAGCTCACTTCATCCGATGAAGTGAGCTGTAGCTCACGAAAGCTTATGCTCAAATAAATTGGTTAGTCTCTAAGGTGCCACAAGTACTCCTTTTCTTTTTGCGAATACAGACGAACACGGCTGTTACTCTGAAACCTGTCATTATGTGGGAGACAGTGTCAAAAGCTTTGATAAAGTCAAGGAACAACATGTCCACTGCTTTCCCTTCATCCACAGAACCAGTTATCTCGTCATAGAAGGCAATAAGATTAGTCAGGCATGACTTGCCCTTGGTGAATCCATGCTGACTGTTCCTGATCACTTTCCTTTCCTCTAAGTGCTTCAGAATTGATTCCTTGAGGACCTGCTCCATGATTTTTCCGGGGACTGAGGTGAGACCGACTGGCCTGTAGTTCCCAGGATCCTCCTTCTTCCCTTTTTGAAAGATGGGCACTACACTAGCCTTTTTACAGTCGTCCGGGACTTCCCCCAATCGCCATGAGTTTTCAAAGATAATGGCCAATGGCTCTGCAATCACATCCGCCAACTCCTTTAGCACTTTCGGATGCAACGCATCCCGCCCCATTGTGCACGTCCAGCTTTTCTAAATAGCCCCGAACCACTTCTTTCTCCACAGAGGGCTGGTCACCTCCTCCCCTTGCTGTGCTGCCCAGTGCAGTAGTCTGGGAGCTGACCTTGTTCGTGAAGACAGAGGCAAAAAAAGCATTGAGTACATTAGCTTTTTCCACATCCTCTCTCACTAGGTTGCCTCCCTCCTTCAGTAAGGGGCCCACAGTTTCCTTGACTTTCTTCTTGTTGCTAACATACCTGAAGAAACCCTTCTTGTTACTCTTAACATCTCTTGCTAGCTGCAACTCCAGATGTGATTTGGCCTTCCTGATTTCACTCCTGCATTCCCGAGCAATATTTTTATACTCTTCCCTGCTCATTTGTCCAATCTTCCACTTCTTGTAAGCTTCTTTTTTGTATTTAAGATCAGCAAGGATTTCACTGTTAAGCCAAGCTGGTCGCCTGCCATATTTACTATTCTTTCTACACATCGGGATGGTTTGCCCCTTAAACGTCAATAAGGATTCTTTAAAATACAGCCAGCTCTCCTGGACTCCTTTCCCCCTCATCTTATTCTCCCAGGGGATCTTGCCCATCAGTTCCCTGAGGGAGTCAAAGTCTGCTTTTCTGAAGTCCAGGGTCTGTATTCTGCTGCTTTCCTTTCCTCCTTGAGTCAGGATCCTGAACTCGACCATCTCATGGTCACTGCCTCCCAGGTTCCCATCCACTTTTGCTTCCCCTACTAATTCTTCCCGGTTTGTGAGCAGCAGGTCAAGAAGAGCTCTGCCCCTAGTTGGTTCCTCCAGCACTTGCACCAGGAAATTGTCCCCTACACTTTCCAAAAACTTCCTGGATTGTCTGTGCACCGCTGTATTGCTCTCCCAGCAGATATCAGGGTGATTGAAGTCTCCCATGAGAACTAGGGCCTGCGATCTAATGGTTCTGCGAGTTGCCGGAAGAAAGCCTCGTCCACCTCATCCCCCTGGTCCGGTGATCTCTAGCAGACTCCCACCACGACATCACTCTTGTTGCTCACACTTCTAAACTTAATCCATAGACACTCAGGTTTTTCTGCAGTTTCATACTTGAGCTCTGAGCAGTCATATTGCTCCCTTATATACAGTGCAACTCCCCCACCTTTTCTGCCCTGCCTGTCCTTCCTGAACAGTTTATATCCATCCATGACAGTACTCCAGTCATGTGAGTTATCCCACCAAGTCTCTGTTATTCCAATCACATCATAATTCCTTGACTTTGCCAGGACTTCCAGTTCTCCCTGCTTGTTTCCCAGGCTTTGTGCATTTGTGTATAGGCACTTGAAATAACCCGCTGAAGTTTGTGTGTGCCTCGGTTTCCCCTCTATGAGACATTGTGTCCTAGCGGGGGGAAGGGCTGTGCACTCTCAGGGCAGGTCTCATGCCCCAGTGCGGATGCTCTGACGCCAATGGGAGAGCGCAGTTCACACCTCCCCGAGGGGGGGAGGAGCTGTCCCGCCAACCTAGCACCGCCTCCAGAGGTTAAGGGGCTGTACCTGTCATGCTCACAGGGCTGGAGTCTCACCCCTGAATGAGACACGTTTGCAGTGTCCACCTGGCCGAAGACGCGGGTCTGAATGACACCTAGCTGTCTGTGCGTTGGTCTACACCCCAGACCTATTGCAGTGTAACTACGTGGCGCAGGGGTGTGAACCCCCCCCCCCCCCAGCGATGCTGTTACCCCAGCCTGACCCCCATGTAAACAGCGTTACATCCACGGGAGCTGGGGAGGTGAGTGCGAAAAAGCAGGGGATTTTCTTGTTTTTTCAATGGTTTGCATGCAGATGGGGTGGGACTCAGTTTCCCTGTGTTAACGAGGTGGTGGGAGAGGGAGTTTGTTGCTGAAGAGGACCAGCGCTGACCTCGCTTGGCACTTGGGACCAGGACAATGGCCTGGAGAATGGAGACCCCAGCGACTGGTGACCGGGAGTCACAGCCGGTTCCGGCCAGTGGGAGGACAAAGGGCTGAGGAGAGAGGGGCCAAGCAACCAGTTCCAGCCAGAGGGGAACAAAGGACAGAAGAGGGGGGCCCCAGCAACCTGTTTACCTGGGATGGAAGACAAAGGACAGGGGAGAAGATAAAGGATGCCTCAGCTGGAAGGCGGGGGCTGGTGGACTGGACAGAGATTGCAACGAGAGCCCCCCTGGAGGCTGGAGAGACCTAGATGTCCTGTGCTGAGGGAGGCCAGGCCTGAGGCCCGGAGAGTTTCCTGGGCTGGGTTCAGATGCTCAATAAACCCTCCTGTGTTACGCTGGCTGAGAGTCACCCTGGTCTAGAGATCGGGGGCAGTGCGCCCTCTGGGGGTGGGGGCATTGTACCCTCTGGGTGTGGGGAGATCGGGGGCCCAGTGCAAGTGGGCTCCCTGAGGTGTCCACTGCAGAGCCAGGCTGCTGGTGGCTCAGAGGTGCAGTCCCGGAAGGTGGAGGGGCCTACAGCTTAACCCTCCCCCCCCCCCCCGAGAGAGTGGCCCCCCGAGAAGGGCTGTCGCACCGAAGGGGGTTCCCCCCAGGGACTGTATGGAGCCGAGAGAGCCCGAGCCCTGGGCATCCGGGACAGGGGGTAACACCGCGGACGGACGGGAGTTTCTCCCACCCATATGGCCGCTGCCTCTCGGGGAGGTGGGTAACTGCGGCAGCATACAGCGAAGCGCTGCAGCTGATGTCTGTTTCAAGTGTAGACCTGCCCTGGGTCTAAGTGGACTTTAATCCCCATCTCAGTGCAGAATCTGAGACGACACCCAGCAAGGAGCAACCCAAAGGGAGATGGACTCCCTGTCTCAGGGAGACCCAGCAGCATTTCCCTGGCTGGAGGACTCGGGGCTGGGAGTGGGGAGGTGGGGACAAAAGTCAGGGGCTGGAAGGAGTCGGGGCTCCCACCTAGAGTCTGACCAAGGAGGCCGCCAGACAGACAGAGCCAGACCCAAGGGTTCCCCACAGCCGGGCTGGGCTCGGGGCTGGCTAGGATGGACCCTGCTTCACCCTTCATTGCTCCAGGTTGTCCTAAGGGCCCCCTAGGCTGGGCACCAGCTAACAACTCAACCCAGCTGTGCCCGCACTGGGAGGGTCCCTGCAGGAGCTGGGCGAGGGGCCCTGATCCCTGCAGAGCAGCCGAGTCGCCCTCAGGGGCTGTCTCCGGGGGACTCACTGCCTGGAGCTCGTGGGGGTGTGGGGGGAGCTGCAGGCCCAGAAGGCCCGTCTAGGGAACGGTGGGACCGCGTGGCTCACCCTGGAGGAAGAGAAAGAACCCCAGGTGGACTAGCCGGCCCAGTGAAGGGGCCTCCCAGAGACAGCTCCAAAGCTGGGGGCTCAGCCCCGAGCCTGTGGGTCTGTGACTGTGGGAATGGGAGGCCCTGAGCCAAGTGAACCCTGGCCTGGCCTCACAAACTCATTTGGATGTAGATACAGTGCAGCCTTGCGGGAGACCTCTGAGAGCCTGGAGCCAGGGTGTTCAGACAGTTGCTGCCCACCCCCTCCCTCATCGGCACCCCACCCTGGGGGCTCTGCCCAGGAGGGTTCCGCTCCTGCCTGGGCTCTACACCCCAGAGGCAGCAAGTCTGTCTGGGTCCGGCCATACCCCTGAGGCAGCAATTCTGCAAGGCCACAAGCTGCCAGCTCCCCCACCACCCTGTCCTGCCATGGGGCAGACAGTGAGAGATTGGACAACTGCACAGTGGCCAGGCAGAGGGTGCCCTGCTTGGCACAATGCCCAGAAGGCTGGCATGCAGGGGGTGGAGCAGGCAGGGCAGGCAGCAGCTGCAGGGACTGGGCCTGGTCTGCAGGGGGAGGTGGGACTGGAGACCAACTCCCCACCGAGAGCCACAACCACAGCGCCCCATGGCCCGGCTCATGGCGCCCCACTGAGAGCCCACAGTCCCAGAGCCCCATCCCCAGTGCCCCATCGGCTGGCTCCCAGCGCCCCACTGAGAGCTCCAGCCCCAGTGCCAGGCTCATGGAGCCCAACTGAGAACCCACAGCCCCAGCACCCCACTCAGAGCCCACAGCCCGGCTCACGGCACCCCACTGAGAGCCCACAGCGCCAGCGCCCCACAGGCCGGCTCACGGCCCCCCACTGAGAGCCCACAGCGCCAGCGCCCCACAGGCCGGCTCACGGCCCCCCACTGAGAGCCCACAGCGCCAGCGCCCCACAGCCCGGCTCACGGCACCCCACTGAGAGCCTGCAGCGCCAGCGCCCCATGGCCAGGTTTGCAGTGCCCCATGGCCTGACTCACAGCGCCCCACTGAGAGCCCCAGTGACCCACGGAGTTGCAAGGATGAGGCCTTGGTCTGCAGCCATATTAGGAGAGCAGCAGCCATCAGCCAAGAAGCAGGAAGTCACAGCCCCACATTCCATCTAAATTACATTAAAACAATGTCCTATCGGGCTGTTCAGAAGGCTCCTGTCCTAATAGCACCCATCATCGTCAGACACAGAAACAGAGCTTAAGATGGTTAAAGAAAGCTTTGTTTGATGGCATTCTGTCCGGCAAGACACCACTTATCAATAGTCGTGGGTGTGAAATCCCTCTTTTTATTGTTTTGTCTTTATGGTCCTCACATCTCTACTGTTTATCTGTCGGGTTCTTTTATTGTTTCTGTTACATCACTAATTTTGCTAGGTGTAAATCCACCAAGGTGGTGGGCTCGGACTGGTTAAAGAATTGTTTTACAATACGTTAGGATTGGATAGAGCAGCGTTTCCCAAACTTTTTTCCGCCACGGAACACCTGGTATATATTTACGGACCATTTACACTATTATTTTGTAGTCGTTTGGTTTTCAAATAAAAAATTGTGTTATTTATGCTCAAATGTATTTTATTGTATAAAACAAAGCAAAAATACAAATTTAAAATAACATGAACTAACAATTTCTAACTGGAAAGTGCATATAAAGACCCTCCTTTTTCATTACGATTCTTTCACGGAACACTATTCCCACTGTGCGGAACACCAGTGTTCCACGGAACACAGGTTGGGAAACGCTGGGTTAGAGAATTGTTTAGCAATACTTTAGTGAAATGATTGGTGAAGGTACAGCTAAGCAGGACTCAAATTTCACTATATAAGCTGGAGTCCAAGAAGGAGAGCAGTGGAAGGAACAGAAAAATAAGAAGGAAAGACCTAGAAGAGAAGAAGAACTCACCTTTAAGACACAGCCTAAGATCAAAGCTGCTAAGAATCCTCTGCAAGACCAGGACATGCAGCAACCAGAATCCAGACGAGACCAACCTTGCAGGGAAAGTCCGCCTGCCTGATCGGGCCTGGTGAGCATGGCACTGTATGCTTAGCATGTGTATTCTGCCTGGTGATTGTTAATAAATAGAGGAGAAGGATATTACTGTGTAAGGCTCTTTCTCTGGTAAAAGGTCCTGAAAACCTGCAGAAGATTACACCCTGAGCCCTAGGAACTGGGTAAGGATGGGTGCCTTTTACCCGGAGCCCAAGGAACTGGGAAAGCTGGGAACTGGGGGAGCCTAAATGAAGAGGGTTACGCCTTGAGCCCACGGAACAGTAAAGGCGGATGCCCTGGAGTGTGTGAGTAACAGATAATTTTGTGCAGGTAACAAATTTAGTGGAGAATGCAGGCAGCCTAAGGTCATTTGGACCGAACTGATCTAGCTGAAGAGCCCCCCCTCCTTACTAAATGGGTAGCGGAACGAGTTCCATGCCCACGGGGACAAGATTCCTTCCATGGGAGGGATGCCCTTGAATCCGCTTGTAAGGGGTTTGAAGCACTCTGAGTGCATGAAGCCAAAACCAAAGGCAGCGGCTATCAAAGCAGCAGCCGGGTGGGCATTGTGGAAAGCTGTCACTAATCTCTCCAGCCTGGTAGCACTCCAGAAAAAGCAACTGGAGGATTACAGACTTGATTTGGATGTAGTTAAGGATAATGTGGCTCTGTGTAAGGCATCTCAGTGAGCCAGTGTGGCTTCAGCATTACAAAATGTAACAGCTCTACAGGGGAAAACAGGAGTCTGAGCAACTGAAACAAAGTAGAAACCCTCAATGGGGAGGAATCTACATTGCAGATGAAGCAGCGGGTGCTAAGGCAGCTGTCAGAACGATGTTATGAGAAAACAAGGAACGGGCCCAGGCAGGCAGTGACCACACAGTCGGCAGGCAGCGACTAGAGAAACCAGAAACCATGGTGGGAGCCCAGAGGGGCACAGGAGCAGCAGTGAGTGTGGGCACGGGGAATACAAACACCTTGGAGGACACTTGGGAGTGGGATAGTTGGATGGATCCTGAACAGAGAGATCCTAGGTGATCATATCCTGCCCTCCCCCGCCCCGATGCTTTTCCTGAGCGGCCCCATGCCCCTGCAAAAAGGGACTTGCAGGATTGAAATTAAAAGCACAATTCAATCCTGTGGCTCCAGTTCCCACGAGGGCAGTAAAAAGAACAGAACCTGTCCCTGATGACCCACAACAACAAAGGGAAACAAGGCAAAATATTACAGAGATTTCTGATTTTACCCCAGACCAGGCATAGGTGGCTGCTCAGTTATGGGGACCCCCAGAAAGGGACAGGTGTCTGGATTGGATGGTGAAGGTGTTGGCACGAACCCAGCAGATTATGAGGTTCTTGCCCAGGCCTGTACCAGTGCTTCTGACTGGGCAGCAATATGCGGTGCTGAGGGGCAGTTAGGTGGGAGCGGTGTTCTTAATACCAGATGGGACTGTGCAAAGGAAGTAATGAAGGTAGGGATGTCGGCCAGACAACTGGGGAAACTGGCCCATGTAAGAGAACAGGGCCCCGGTGACTCCCCGGAATTGTATGTTATTAAAAAGGAGATACTGGCCATGGCTTCCGGAGTTGTGCCAGTAGTAACTGGAACCCTACCTGATTTCAATACTTTAACAATGCAGTCTTAAAAGCTAGACAGTTTGAATTCAAGAATGAAGATAATTTTAGGAGGTACCCGGAGTAGGAGGTACCCAGAGTTGAAACAGGAGATTTTTCGAGCAGTTGTAGTTTTTTGAGACACACAGGAAAAGGAAATAAGGACAGGAGAATGGAACCCGTCCAGGCAGTAACTTTTGCCAACAACAGGTCCCCAGATCTCCAAGGGGAGCTGGGGGAAAAGGGCCAGATGCACTATGGCACGTTAGAGGAAGAGGACGGGGAGGTGCCAGGGACAGCAGAGGAGCAAGAGGAAGAAATGGATCAGATGCAGACTAGAGGATGTCTGGCTGAAGGTGGAAAAGGTAGACAGAGGGGAGGCATGGAGAAAGCTTATGATGGCAGGAGAACCAAGAGAAAAATGGGACAGGAAGCCCACAAGTGAGTTACTGCAGCGGGCTGTCCAGTTACACAGGCAAGAGGAGTTGACTAACAGGGTTCCTGTAACTCTCAGAACAGACTCCGAACCATCAGTGCCACCCCAATAGGGGTGCCCGCTTTCCTGGACTCCCCGAGGTAGGGGCCCAACTAGAATATGACAAATGGGGCATCCCACTGTAGGCACGATAATGGGGGAATAAACATGCCCCACTATGTTAACTGACACTGGTGCATCAGTAGGTGTGCTTGGAGAGCAGTGGCTTCCCGGGGACACTGGAAACAGAAAATTCAACACAACTAGTATCATAGACAGGGGGAGACAATGAAAGCATTTATCACGAGACTGATCCTGACCCTGACCCATCTAGGCAATCGGCAGTCATGGGTTAAATACTGTGTTCAGAAGTAGGATCATGCTAGGAATGAGGAGGATGGAATATTGGGAACATTTTACCTTAACAAGGGGACACGCACTGTGGATTTAGCTGACTGGTTCCTATGGGCAAACAGTGACGGGCCAGCAGAAACATCCACCCCTCCATTACTGCTGTACATGGGTACGCATGTGTAAAGGCACCAGAAGGAGGGCAAGCAGAAGAAGGGGACCCACGGGTGGACAAGTTTCCTGGAGTATGGGCTGAAAATAAACTGGAGTGTGGGGAAATTGATGCTGAGGTTTTAATCCAAGGGCCTGACCCCCCTCCACAGCGTCAATACACGTATCCTCAGGAGGCAGCAGAAGGGATAAAATCTACCACAGAAAGTTTGTTAGAACAGGGTGTTATTGGGCGAATGGCGAGTACTAACACTGCCCAGCTGGCCTGTACCGAAAGGGGAGGGGAAGACCTGGCGAATGACAGTGGATTTTAGAGCATTAAACGCAGTAACCCCGGCCGCTGCTCTGGTCGTGGCTAAGTACCAAGTAGTCGCTGCAGTAGAAGCAGGGGCACAGTCGCTCTCAGCAACAGATTTAGCAAATGCCTTCTCTGCCATTCCCGTGCGCCCCGCGTCCTGGTAAAATTTGGGTTCACTTACAGGGGACAACACAAGGGTCCCCCAGAGTTTTCATAACGCATCCCCAATTTGTCCCTCCCATGTGGTTAAGATGTGGGGAAAACTGACAGCTGAAGCCCAGAGAGGTCATTTCCTACGTTGGTGACATCCGGGTGCATGGGGACCCAGGGAGGAGGTTGGTAGGATCACTGAGCAGATGTTACAGATCATCCAAAATACCGGACTTCAGGCTAGCAGAGCCAAGGCCCAGCCGGTACAGCAAGAGGTAAAACACTTAGGGGTCATATTGGGAAAGGACGGACGGACCTCAGATGCACAACGGGGGGAACTGACTGGAAAACTTCCCGCCCCCACTGATGTGGCGTCCTTAAGAGCCCTTTTGGGAACCGGAACATCTAGAGAGATGTCACTGAAATGTCGCCCACTGGGCTTTCTCCTAAAGAAAGGGTGGCAGTGGGAGCGGCAGCCTGGCCAGGCAAAGGTATCACTGACCCTGAAACAGGATTTGGCCCCAGCCCCGCATATCCAGGTGGGAGAACCATTCATCCTGTAACTGCCTAGTACTAATGTGGCACTGGGAGTAGCATCCCACTCAGAGACCGCAGCCCCAGCAACCCACAGCCCAGCTCGAAGCGCCCCCCGAGAGCCCACAGCCCCAGCGCCCCCCGAGAGCCCACAGCCCCAGCGCCCCACAGCCCAGCCCGCAGCGCCCCACTGAGAGCCCACAGCCCCAGCACCCCACAGCCCGGCTCGCAGCGCCCCACTGAGAGCCCACAGCCGCAGCGCCCCACTGAGAGCCCCTGTGATCAACAAGGCACTTTCTGTGATGTTCCAATGAACACTGTGCCCGGCAGTGACTGACTGAGCTGCCGGGTGGGTACCCTGGGCAAGTACAGAAGGGTACGGTGCTCATGGGGAGGAGCAGGAGACTGAGATGTCTCGGTCCCCCCTCACTGGGGTCATGAAGCCTGCCTAGAAGGAGCTGAGATCAAAGAGGACTCAGGGAACCCCCAGGACTGGACATCTGACACCCACCAGCAGCAAGCTCCAGCCAGCGAGCAGGGAGCTCAGCAGGGCTCTGCGGAGGACAATGCCCAGTGTCGGGTGACTGAGCTCAGGGACACAGGCTGTCCCCAGAGAGTGACAGACACAGGTACTCGGGGCAGGCCTGCACTACAGACCCCTATGGCTGTAACTGTGAAATATCCACACCTCTGATAGACACAGTCACACTGACTAAGATCCTAGCGGATCTTAAACACAAAAAAGAAGCTTACAAGAAGTGGAAGGTTGGACATATGACCAGGGAAGAGTATAAAAATATTGCTCGGGCATGTAGGAATGAAATCAGGAGGGCCAAATCGCACCTGGAGCTGCAGCTAGCAAGAGATGTCAAGAGTAACAAGAAGGGTTTCTTCAGGTATGTTGGCAACAAGAAGAAAGCCAAGGAAAGTGTGGGCCCCTTACTGAATGAGGGAGGCAACCTAGTGACAGAGGATGTGGAAAAAGCTAATGTACTCAATGCTTTCTTTGCCTCTGTTTTCACTAACAAGGTCAGCTCCCAGACTGCTGCGCTGGGCATCACAAAATGGGGAAGAGATGGCCAGCCCTCTGTGGAGATAGAGGTGGTTAGGGACTATTTAGAAAAGCTGGACGTGCACAAGTCCATGGGGCCGGACGAGTTGCATCCGAGAGTGCTGAAGGAATTGGCGGCTGTGATTGCAGAGCCCTTGGCCATTATCTTTGAAAACTCGTGGCGAACGGGGGAAGTCCCGGATGACTGGAAAAAGGCTAATGTAGTGCCAATCTTTAAAAAAGGGAAGAAGGAGGATCCTGGGAACTACAGGCCAGTCAGCCTCACCTCAGTCCCTGGAAAAATCATGGAGCAGGTCCTCAAAGAATCAATCCTGAAGCACTTACATGAGAGGAAAGTGATCAGGAACAGTCAGCATGGATTCACCAAGGGAAGGTCATGCCTGACTAATCTAATCGCCTTTTATGATGAGATTACTGGTTCTGTGGATGAAGGGAAAGCAGTGGATGTATTGTTTCTTGACTTTAGCAAAGCTTTTGACACGGTCTCCCACAGTATTCTTGTCAGCAAGTTAAGGAAGTGTGGGATGGATGAATGCACTATAAGGTGGGTAGAAAGCTGGCTAGATTGTCGGGCTCAACGGGTAGTGATCAATGGCTCCATGTCTAGTTGGCAGCCGGTGTCAAGTGGAGTGCCCCAGGGGTCGGTCCTGGGGCCGGTTTTGTTCAATATCTTCATAAATGATCTGGAGGATGGTGTGGATTGCACTCTCAGCAAATTTGCGGATGACACTAAACTGGGAGGAGTGGTAGATACGCTGGAGGGGAGGGATAGGATACAGAAGGACCTAGACAAATTGGAGGATTGGGCCAAAAGAAATCTGATGAGGTTCAATAAGGATAAGTGCAGGGTCCTGCACTTAGGACGGAAGAATCCAATGCACCGCTACAGACTAGGGACCGAATGGCTAGGCAGCAGTTCTGCGGAAAAGGACCTAGGGGTGACAGTGGACGAGAAGCTGGATATGAGTCAGCAGTGTGCCCTTGTTGCCACGAAGGCCAATGGCATTTTGGGATGTATAAGTAGGGGCATAGCGAGCAGATCGAGGGACTTGATCGTTCCCCTCTATTCGACACTGGTGAGGCCTCATCTGGAGTACTGTGTCCAGTTTTGGGCCCCACACTACAAGAAGGATGTGGATAAATTGGAGAGAGTCCAGCGAAGGGCAACAAAAATGATTAGGGGTCTAGAGCACATGACTTATGAGGAGAGGCTGAGGGAGCTGGGATTGTTTAGTCTGCAGAAGAGAAGAATGAGGGGGGATTTGATAGCTGCTTTCAACTACCTGAAAGGGGGCTCCAAAGAGGATGGCTCTAGACTGTTCTCAATGGTAGCAGATGACAGAACGAGGAGTAATGGTCTCAAGTTGCAATGGGGGAGGTTTAGATTGGATATTAGGAAAAACTTTTTCACTAAGAGGGTGGTGAAACACTGGAATGCGTTACCTAGGGAGGTGGTAGAATCTCCTTCCTTAGAGGTTTTTAAGGTCAGGCTTGACAAAGCCCTGGCTGGGATGATTTAACTGGGACTTGGTCCTGCTTCGAGCAGGGGGTTGGACTAGATGACCTTCTGGGGTCCCTTCCAACCCTGATATTCTATGATTCTATGACCCAACCCCCCATGCTAGGGGGACCATACGTCACTTTTGGCAGGGACAGTCCCTCGCTGCAGAGATATGGGCCAAGCACAGAGCCCACCACTTGAGGGGAACAGGCAGGGACGGGGCCCAGAGCCCAGTCCAGCCCCGGGGGGGTGGGAGCGACTGGAGCCAGCGTGTAGGACAGGGACAGGAGGAAGTGGGCGCGATTCCCTTGTCCTGCCAGGGACCCCCCCCACTCCCATACCCAGCCAGGAGGCCAAGCTGAACCCGGCCCCGGGAGGGGGCAATAGAGAAGGCGTGGCACTGCAGGCAGGAACGGGCAGTACTGTCCCCAGGCCATAGCCTCCTGTCTGGCCTGGGCAGACTGGACCCCCTGACAGAACCGGCTCCCCCCCCCTCCCCAGGCTGGCCCAGGACGTCCCACAGGCCCACCCCATTCACTGCGGGGCCCGAGGGGGCGCTGGCAGCTGGGATCAGGGCAGAGCGCAGGGAGCGCTAGGCCAAACACCCCTCTCGTTCCAGTGGCTCATTCCTCAGCCTGTCTGGAGGGGCTCTGTGAGGCTGGCCAGAGCCGCAGCGGCCCGGAGACACGAGGCGTACACAGCTGTCAGTGGCCGCTCTGCTGCCAAAGGGGGGGAGG
This sequence comes from Chelonia mydas, assembly GCF_015237465.2. Taxonomy (NCBI): domain Eukaryota; kingdom Metazoa; phylum Chordata; order Testudines; family Cheloniidae; genus Chelonia; species Chelonia mydas. Next base: position 261,349,717 of record NC_057850.1, read on the forward strand.
GGGAGCCCAGCACACCACGCTCCCAGCCCAGCTGGCCAGCAGGGAGCAGCACACACAGGGCCCAGCCTCCTCCAGCTCGGGGCCAGCCGCTTGGCCAGCACCCTGGGAGGGGAAAGGCTCTGTTCCCCACACTGGACATGGGGGCCTGCTGCCAGTCAAACCTGCAGGCCAAAAAATCGCCACCTCGGGGCCCTACATCAAAGTGGCTTCAGCCCTGCAAGGGATGGAGACAGAGGTCAGGGCCCCACTCCAGTCCCCATCGCCCCGCGCAGCGCCAGGACAGAGGGATCCATGGGGGCGGGAGCCCCAGACACTGACTCCTGGGCACCCTCTCTGCACAGTGGAGAGGGCAGCTCCTTGCCCCAGGCCAGGAAGCTGTAGTGGGGGAGGGGACCAGATGCTCCCGGGTGGATAAAAAACTGATATTTTGGGGGAAAAAACAGGACTATTTCATTGAAAACAGATTTCTGGTTTTGTTGCTCAAATTAGAACTTTTTCTTTCTAAAAATAAATCTGCTTAAATATGTTAAGGGCTAAATGTCTCAATCTCTTCAAACTGTGAAATAAACCAACATGCTGAATCCATGAGCCCCCAGAAAACCCATTCCTAAGGGGTGGCTTTCCTGCAGAAAACAACAATCGGGGGAAAACATCCACCTGCTGAGCTCAAGCTTTACCAATATGGCATGATAAGTCACACGCTGTGTCCACAGTGCTGTCCGGTGGGGCCCCAGGGTGCAGGCAACTGACACCGTAACCACAGGCCTGAGGCCCTGGCCCTTGACTCCAGAAGCCACTACCACATGTCTCAGCCAGACCATCCCCAGTGCTCCCCCAGGGGGTCTCACTCTCCCATGGATGACTGTATGCGTGGGGCACAGCTCCCGGGCATGCACACGGTCCCCGGGCGTGCACCCCATGGCACACTCCCCTTGCTAGCCCAGGACAGGCAGGCTGCAGCGCACAGCCCCCATTGCCCATGCTCTCCAGGGCTCCCCCACAGTGGTGGTGCCAACCAACCTCCATCACCAAGCCCTGTTACGAATAGGCCTGGAGACGCAGGGCTCCGGAGCCCGCATGTCATGTCTCCCCCGCCCCCCCACCCAGGGCTCAGCCAGTGCTCAAGCTAGGGGATGATTTAAGGGCATCATGCCAAGCTAGGGCCCAAGGGAGCCAGAGATTGGGTGCAAGGTCCTGGTGCTACAGAAGCCCTCTGGGTGGCTCAGCTCTGGAACCATCCGTCTGAGCCTGGGGAGGTGCAGCAGGGGCAGCTCTCGGCCCCAGGAGGAGCCCCCCTGCCCTTCCCTTCCCTGGGGAGGTGTGGCAGGCCAGTGTGCAGGAAGGGGGCAGGAAGGTGAGGGACTGGGTCGGGCTGCAGGCAGCACGACCTGCAGGAGGTGCTGGCTGCAGCTCGGCTCCTCGGCCAGCGGAGCGATGCCAACCTCCAGGCCAGTTAACTATGGATGGGAAAGCCCCGAAAACAGCAGTGCCCGGCACCTGAGACACCCTGCCATGAGCACGCCAGAGCCCGGCAGCAAGCGGATCAGGGGAAACCAGGCCAGCTGGAATCCCAGGCCACCACACACCGGTGGGGCTTCTCCAGTCCCCTCACCAGGGCAGGGCCTGTCTGTCACGGGAGTGGGCAGCCCAGAGCATTGCTAGGAAAGTGACCCTTGCTCCAGCATCTCACCGCCCTGCCCCGCCACCACCACCAGGTGCAAACCCCATAGCTTCCCCTTGCTGCTCAGCCAGCCCCTGTCCGGCTTTACAGCCCCCCTCCCTCCTGCCCCCAGGCCCAGCATTACAGACAGCTACCCCCACCCCACTTTACAGGCCCCTCCTCGTGCCCCCAGCCCCCTGGTCCAGCACTACACATACACCCCATCTTCCAGCTCCTTGCCCCCTCAGGCCCAGGACAGCAGCTCACATCCCACCTGGGTTACAGCTGGACCCCCTTGGATTATGGGGAGAGGAGCCCGGGAGTGGGACGGTTTCCAACAGGCCATGCCCCCCCCGCCTGCACCTGACACACAGCTTATCACACCCGACGCTCCCCTCACCCCCAAGCTGCCTCCCAGCCCAGGGATAGGGAGCCCCAGGGACAGGGAAGGGGCGGGAATTGCCCGGCTGTGCCGGGACCCGTTGTCCTTAGGTCCCGGCTGTGGGTGCAGAGCCAAGAGAGGCCGGCAGCTGGGAACCAGCTCTGTTTACGCTGCTGGCCGGAACCGGGGAAGGCTGATGAGAGCCGGAGGCAGCTGCCCGTGCAAGAGCAGAGACACCTGGTGTGGGAGGGCCAGCTCCCCCACAGGGACATGCTCCAGGCCCTGCTGTGATCCTGGCCCTGCATCCACCCCCCGAGTGCTCACATGGGGCCTGCAGGAGGATGGTTCCTAGCACCAAGCAAAGGGCCAGACCCCTAAGCCACAGCACCCACTCAGCCCCACACTGCAGTGGCCACGTGTGCATCTCTGCTCCAGTCTGCTGAGCCTGGCCAGCAAAACTCCGCAGCCCCCCCACAGCGAGACCTGGAGTATGGCTCAGGGCTCAGCCACATTCTCCCTCCCAGTCTGGTGGCAGCCCTCCTCCCCAGAGCTAGCTGCACTTCAACAGTGTTCATCACACTCCAAGCAGCTGTCACCTACTCCCAGGTGGCAGTCTGGCACCCGACCGTCAGCGGGACAGTGGGACGAGAGCAGGCAGTGGGAGAGGACAGGTCGCCAGCAGGGGTAACCACAGCGAAGCATCGCGTGGGAGCGCTCAGCGTTCACATGGCAGTCACAAGGCCCCTTTGCACTCAGCCTCCCTGGGCAGCCCAAACAAAGCAGGGATCTGGGGCAATGGCACACACACTGGGGGCCTGTGGGCACTGGCTCATGGCCGCGGGCTAATGGCAGGCTGGCCAGGGCATCATTCCCTGCCACGCTGCAGAAATGGCTAGTCCCATCCTGGGAGCCCCCCGCCCACACACCCTCCTTGCAGGAGAGAGCTGGCACCCCAGAGAGGGGTGCATCCTGCCCCCCCAAAACAGCCAGCCTGGAGCAGCCACCACTTGGCCTGCCTGGGAGCACAGCACTGTGACGAAGCGGGACTGTTCTTAATGTTTCCTCTGAATAGTGTGGGGGTGCCTCAGTTTCCCCTATGCAGTTCTTAAGTATCTAGGTGGTGGGAGAAGGGTGTATGATCATTGCAGAGCCCTAGAGGGCAGGTGTGTGCAGGGGTCTGGACACAGAGAATGGCCAACACCCTGTTTCCTGGCCACTGATGGCCTGGGCCCTTTCCCCCTACAAGGTGAGAGCTAAAGGGTTGGAGAACAAAGAAATCAGGTGACCTCCCGGCGGCGGGGGGGGACGGGGGGGGACACGACAAAGCCCAGAGGAGGAGGGGCTGGAGATGGTTTCAGTTTGCGGCTGGCTGGGGACAAGGAGTGAAGTACAGACGTAGTTGTCTGGCTCACTGCCCCCCAAAATGGACCTGACTGAGGGGTCCTGTTCTCTGCACCTACAAGCTCTGTGTTAGACCATGTTCATGTTATCTAATAAACCTTCTGTTTTACTGGCTGACTGAGAAGTTGGGGTGCAGGACCCCGCCTGGGCGGACTTGCTGTGGGACGCGCACGGAGGGGCAGAGGAGGCTGAAGGCTCCGAGGTCAGACCCAGGAAGGTGGAAGCCGTGTGAGCTGTGTGCCCTGCAGACAGGCTGCTCCCAGAGAGGAGACTCCCCCAGAGTCCTGACTGGCTTCATAGGAAGCAGATCCAGAGCATCGCCCAGGGACTCCGTGACAGGCACAAGCTGGAAAGGTTTCCCTCCAGCCACTTCATCCACAGGCAAAATCTCTGTGCCCTGGGCCCAGTGGCAGGGAAGCAGAGCGTGGAGAGGTCCTGGTGGGCAAGGAGAGCACGGAGGGAATACCCCGCTCAAGAGGCAGGGGCATAATGGAGTCAGCCTGCCCCCCGCCCTCAGGGACGCCCTCTGCTCCCCCCAGTGAGAAGAATGTCGAGCCGTTCTCTGAGCCCCAAGGCGCTCGCAGGGGTAAGCCAGTGGCAAGCAAGGGGCCAGGCCCACCCCTCCCAGCACCCCACCGCAGCATTGCACAGTGCCACAGGGCTACAGCAAGGCTCAGCGCTCTGCACCAGCAGCCGGGGCAGGGCCAGAGCAGCAGCTGCAGGTTCCAGCTGGGGAAGGGACTTGCCCAGGATCCCCCAGCCAGCCATGGCTGGAAGAGGAACGCCCCACAGGAAGGATGGGGTGACTGGCTCTCCTTTCTGGGAGGGAATGGCCCTGCCCCACCCCACTGCCAGATCAGGGCTTGCTGGGCAGGAGGCAGAGCCACTGGTGAGCGTCTGGCTCGGCCGCTCTTCCCCAGCCAGCGAGGGCAGCGCCACAGGACGGGGCATGTGGTACTCGGACGCTTGGTGCTGCAGGGTGCCAGACGCACTGTGTGTTACTTGGAGCCACAGCACTCACCCTCGGAGTGCAGGAAGGTGCTGGGGACCGCAGACACTCAGCCCCCGAGCCAGCACCCAGCTGGCTGTGCCAAGGGCTGCCATGGCGCCAAGAGCCACCCACCCTGCAGCAATCCTCAGCACCGCTGATTGATCGCCAAGCCACGCTGCCTAGCCTCAGCAGGCAGTTAACTCAAGGGTCTGTCTGCCCGTGACGGACGGCAGCTTTCACACGCACACAAATAATCGTAAATCGCCACCAGGCAGCATGGTGGGTGAGCCTGCAAGAGCACACAGGGACGGGCATGGGGACCCCATGGAGCTGCCAGGCCCCACAGCCCTGCCCCCATGGCCCCTGGGCTCTCTCTACCCCTGCTTGGAAAGTGGTCATGGGAGGGGACTGGCTGGCTCTGGAAGGCGGGATGGGACGCGGGGCCTTTTCCCTTTAGTGGGCACCGTCTTCAATCAGGCCCCAAGGCAGGGGACCGGTAGGGCGGGACCTGGGGCCTTTCCCCTGGAGACAAATGGCTAGCCTAGTGTTCTGGGTTTGGCAGAGAACTTGGGACCCCACGGCCCAATGCCCTGATCCAACAGACACCCCAGGACCCTGGGCCAGTTCCTCGTGGGCACAACACAATGGCTGGGGGCGGGTTGACTCTCTGATGCCTGCCATTCCATGGCTCACTGACCCCCCGCATGGGAGCGATCACACCCTCCGCCCAGCACAGGCCCTGCCACCCCACAGAGACGGCGCAAGCCATGGGGCAGGAAGGGACCAGCTCCAAATACCTCCCCCAGCCACCGGGACCAGACCGTCACCTCAATGCTGAGGCAGAGAGGGGGGTGCCACCTCCTCCTTTCCCCCCTCACATCTACAAGTAGTGCCGCATCCCCTCGCTGGGCCCCCAACCTCCAGCATGATGCCGCGTCCCCACTTCCGGCCCCCTACCCCCCGCACGGCACAGCGTCCCCACACCTGGTCCCCAACCCCCAGCACAGCACTGCATCCCCATGCCCGGCCCCCCACCCCCAGCAGTGTGCCACGCCCCCACCCCCAAACCCCCCACAGCACAGCCTTCCCGCACCCGGCCCCCCACTCCAGCACCGCATCTCCGCCCCGGCCCCCTACCCCCAGCACGGCGCCGTGTCCCCACGCCCGGGCCCCCACCCCCAGCCCAGCGGTGCAGCCTGGGGGTCCCTACCGTCCTTGCGGTAGAAGCAGATCTCCACCTTGCGCTCCTCGGAGCCCAGCAGGGCCTGGGCGATCTGGGCGGCCGCGCTGCGCTGGGTGCGGGGCCCGTACAGGAAGTCACAGGTGCACGGCTTCTGCATGACCTCGGCCCGCGTGTACCCACACAGCTCGCAGAAGCCATCGTTGCAGTAGATCACAGCACAGTTCTCCACCCGGGCGTTGGCGATGATGAACTTCCGGCCTGCGAGGGAGAGGCAATGAGAGGATGGGCAGCTGGCAGCGTGGCTACCCTTGGGCTGCCCCCACAGCCTGCCCACTCCCACCCCCCAACACACACCCTGCCCAGAGAGAAGCCAGGCTCCCACCCCGATCAGTCAGACCCAGGCCCTGCAACCCAGCCCAGGGCCAGCTCCTGCCTCCATTCAATCCGGGATTGAGCAGGCCTGCTGGGGTCTCCCCTCATGGGCCAGGGCCAATGCACTGCAGAGAAGTGCAGCGTCCCAAAATGACCCGTTGGCAAGGCCAGGGGGGCCAGGGACTCCATCTGCCACGCCCTGCGGCCACCCACAGGAGGGAATCACAGGGGATCACAGGTGCTGTGGATCCCGCTGCCGCCCCCCACGCACAGCGCATGGGGCTGGCCCCGCTGACCGGATGCCCACAGCCTCCACCAGACACCAGCGCTGCAGATGCTGCCTCTGCATTGCCCGGCTCCCCTGTGAGCAGCTGATTCTTTCCAGTGCCCAGCACAGCGGGTGCAGGAGGGAACAGCTGGAGCCTGGCCCCATCACCACCCCCGCCTCCCTGCGCTGGCCTTCACACTGCTACAGACGAGCGGAGACGCTTCAGCCCCCGCCTGGCTTCTCGCAGGTCCTGGGTAGGACTGGAGGCACTCTGCAAAACTATCCCAGCCCCAGAGCGCCAAACCTAGCTCTGCTGGAGCCCCTCACTGCCGACCCGCAGCCCCCTCCTACCACCCTAGCCCCCCACTTGGCTGGTGCCCTTCAAACCCAACCCCAGTTCCCTGCTTTCCTCATCCTGGGCCTTCCCTCTCGCTGCTCCAGAGCCAGGGCAGCGTCTCTCGCTGCTTGTTTACTCGCCGCGCTCGCTGCATCTGCAGGAGCCTTTGCATTCGCAGACCTGCCAGGGCAGCCGGTGCCAGTAGCAGCCCGCTGGGAATAAACAACCATGAGGCCTGGGGCCTGCAAGCTGCCTCCCCTGCCTGCAGGCCCCTGGCCAGGCTGCCCAGGAGCAGCTGCCGCGCCTCCCCCTGCTCCGGAGCCCTGGGGTCTCTGGCAAGAGAGGCTGCCTCCGGCAGTGTCCTGCCTGCGCAGGTGGGGGAAGCAGCTCTCTGCCGCAGCCAGGGCAGCCCTGCAAGAGGCGTTCTCCCTGGGCTGGCCACCCAGCCACTGCCACAGCTCCCAGGTGGGCATCTGCCCAGACCAGGGACATCCCAACCCTTACCCCACCCGAGCACAACAAGATTCACACAGCGGGTGGGGTGAGGCTGCAGGCCCATGTGGGCAAGGAAGGGAGACGCACCCCACATGACCACGTGTAAGAACAGCCCACCACAGCACACCCCCAGACCACACCCACACCAGACAGCGCTCGTCACCTCTGAGCAATCGCACCGCTACGCTGAGAACTGACTGACTTCCTCCACCCCAGCACCCTCCGTGCACAGGCTGGGGCAGAGCAGGACTCGCCCAGGTACACAGCACCCAGCAGTCCCACGTGTGAGTGTACATGCCGGTACCCACTAAGGCTCCCAGCCCTTGGCATAGCTCTGTACCAGCCCTAGCAAACACATGCCCTTTGTCAAAGGCCGGGCTGCTGGCCCTGCCCAGAGACCGATTCTCCTGCAGCCCGTCCTGTCCCCCAGCCAGCCCAGACACCAGCAGAGCCAAGCCTGCTCTCCAGACAGCCCTCCTCAGAGTCACCTTCAGAGCATGGACGGGAGGGTCAGCCCCACCCTACAGATTAGGAAACTGAGGCACAGAGCAGGTCACAGTTATACCAGGGCAGAGTCAGGCAGCGAACTCAGGCGCTGTGGGCCCAGCCCCACAATGATCCGCTGTCCACAAGGGCATCTCCCAGTCTGGCACACAATCTGCAGGGCAGGCAGAGGAGGGATCTGCACTGGGCACAGAAAGGAACTGCCCCCATTCCAACCTGGTCTTCCTAGCACCCAGCTGCTGGAGTGCCCCACGGCATGGGCCTGCGCCCAGCCTCAGCCTCCTGGGCACATTAACTCAGTCAGGACACACAGATCCAATTTCCCCTGCTGCTGACTCACCAATAAACTGGGCCACACACCTCGCTCCCAAGCGCACAAAACTGGGGCTTCCCTTCCCCCCCCCCCCCAGGGACACCCCCCCCCCGCACACAAACATACACATGGCACATGCACACCCTACACACGCATACACAGGGGCACCCTCTGCCCCCCCACACAGGGAGCACATGCACACACAGGGGCTGGGGGATATGCAGGGGCATCCTCCCCCCCCTACATGCATACACAAGAGGTGGGGCACACACAGGAGCACTCCCTCCCCACACATATGCACACACAGGGGTTGGGACACACACCCCGACACATGCAAGGCCTGGGAGACACATACAGGGCACACTCCCCCCACTCACACGCAGGGGCTGGGGGGACACAGGGCACCCCCACACACGCAGGGGCTGGGGGGACACAGGGCACCCCCACACACGCAGGGGCTGGGGGGACACAGGGCACCCCCACACACGCAGGGGCTGGGGGGACACAGGGCACCCCCACACACGCAGGGGCTGGGGGGACACAGGGCACCCCCACAGGGCACCCCCACACTCACAGAGCTGGGACACACACAGGAGCTGGGGGACACAGGGACACACACAGGGCACCCACACACACACAGGGGCTGGGGGACAGAGGGCACCCCCACACACAAAGGCTGGGACACACACAGGGCACCCACACACACACAAAGGCTAGGACACACATAAGGGTGGGGGACACAAGGACACACACAAGGCACCCACACACACAAAGGCTAGGACACACACAGGGTATGGGGGACACAGTGACACACACAGGGCACCCGCCCCCACACACACATGGGGCTCGGACACACTCCCAGGCCCCACACTTACTCTGCCCCTCGAACTTGCGGATGATGGTGTCCAGGAAGGTGTTCTGGGGGGCGACGTGCCCGCGCCGGACGGGCATGCTGCTTATCCCATGGGGGGAGGCCGCCGGCCCCGGCCCCTCTCCTCGGGGCCCCACTAGCCCGGCGCCCCAGCAGGGCCCTGCCTGGGCCCCTCTGTCCCGGGCGCAGGGTCAGTCCCAGAGGCGCGGGCGGAGGGTCCCGCTGCGCTCGGCTCCGGGGCTCACTCGGGCGGTTCCCCACCCCGGGGCTGCGGCTGGGTCCGCAGCGCCTGCTCCGGCCCCGCGAGCGGAGAGGGGGAGGGGCCGGCGGCCGGGCTCCGCGCCCTGGCTGCGGGGAGGATGCGGGCTGCGCCTCCGGGCCCGGAGGGGTTAACGCCGCGTCCGCCCTCCCCCGGGCCGGGCGCGGGGGGCTCCCGGCGGCCCGTGCACCTGCCGCCGGCTGCCGCGCCCCGTCCCGTCCCGTCCCCGCCCGGCTGGCTCGGCTCCAGCGGCGGCGGCGGCGGCGCCCCTTATTTAGGCAGGGCGGCTGCGCGGGGAGCCGGGCGCACGGATCGGATCGGATCGGCCCCGGCCCCAGCCCCGGCCCCGGCCCCCAGGCGCCCGCGGTCCCGACCCTGCCCGGCCGGCGCAGCGCGGGGGCCCGGCCCGGGCGGGGGGCGCGGCGCGGGGGGGCCGGGCCGGCTGCGCGCTGGGGGCGCGGCTCAGCCAATGGCTGGTCCTGGGCAGGGGGCGCACGGACCGCTGGGCCCCGCCCCCCTCCGACCCCCCACCGGCCCCAGGCACCGCCCCCCAGCCAGGCACCCCGGCCCCCCACCGGCCCCAGGCACTGCCCGCCTGCCAGGTACCCCATCCCCCACTGGACCCCCTCCGGCCCCAGGCACTGCCCCCCCGCCAGGCACCCCGACCCCCCCACCGGCCCCAGGCACTGCCCCCCGCCAGGGACCCTGCCCCCCCCCACCGGCCCCAGGCACCGCCCCCCAGCCAGGCACCCCGGCCCCCCACCGGCCCCAGGCACTGCCCGCCTGCCAGGCACCCCATCCCCCACTGGACCCCCTCCGGCCCCAGGCACTGCCCCCCAGCCAGGCACCCCGACCCCCCCCACCGGCCCCAGGCACTGCCCCCGCCAGGGACCCTGCCCCCCCCCCACCGGCCCCAGGCACCGCCCCCCAGCCAGGCCTCCCGGCCCCCCACCGGCCCCAGGCACTGCCCGCCTGCCAGGCACCCCATCCCCCACTGGACCCCCTCCGGCCCCAGGCACTGCCCCCCAGCCAGGCACCCCGACCCCCCCACCGGCCCCAGGCACTGCCCCCCGCCAGGGACCCTGCCCCCCTCCACAGGCCCCAGGCACTGCCCTCCCACCAGGCACCCCATCCCCCACTGGACCCCCTCTGGCCCCAGGCACTGCCCCCCAGCCAGGCACCCCACCCCCCCACCGGAGACCCTCTGGCCCCAGGCACTGCCCCCCAGCCAGGCACCCTGCCCCCTTACCGGAGCCCCTCTGGCCCCAGCCCCCGCCCCCCAGATCCCCTCTGGCCCCAGGCACTGCCCCCCAGCCAGGCACCCCACCCCCCACCGGACCGCTTCTGGCCCCAGGCACTGCCCCCCAGCCAGGCTCCCCATCCCCCCATTCTGCTGCTCTCCCAGCCCCCCACCGGACACTCTCTCCCCCTAGCCCCAGGCACTGCCCCCCAGCCAGTTCCCACACTCTACTGCTCTCCCAGCCCCCACTGGACCCTCTCTGGCCCAATGCACCCCATCCTCCCACTGGACCGCCTCTGGCCCCAGGCACTGCCCCCCATCCAGGCACCTCCATGCTCTCTCCCTTCCCTCCCTACATTACCACCATGGTGCCCACCCAGCACTTCCCCTGCCCCAGGCCTCATTACTCGCCTGCTGCCCCATCTCTGCCCCAGGCCCACCAGGCCTCCCCTCCTTGGCCCCCTTCTCTGCAGCTGGCTGCCTGCCTCTCTCCTGAACAGACCTTTACCGACCCCTCCGTCACCTGCCATCACCCCTCAGCTCCCAGCTCTCTGCTTGGGCTCAGCCAAGATGGCAGCAGCTCCTTGGAAGAGGGGGCCCCAGGTGGAGTGCCCCCAAGCCCCTCTCCCTCTGAGGAGCAGAGCGGTCCTCTGGTCATGGCCCATTCCAGCTGGGCACCAGGGGCTCTGGTGCTATTGGGAGGAGGCTGAGCCACCCCCCCACTCCCCCCTTGGGAGCTATCGTCCCAAAGCTGTCCACTGTTGCAGCAGGTGTCCTGCCCTGGAAACCACAGACCCATCCCCGGCCAGTGACCGGGGCAGAGGGCTCACCCACTGCTGCAGCTCGGGAGTAGGACCGCCACTGGGGCAGGGTGGTTACAGACGGACAGAACTCTCCGTGGGGACAGAAAGAGCTGAAGTGCCCCACGGCCACAGTTCCTGGTCACCAGAGAGGGGTGGGCCAGGGAAGCGGACACACGCTGACTAGGTGACATCGTGAACTCTTGCAGCTCTGCCCAGCAAGGTACGCAGACCTGCCCCTAGACGCCGATCTCTGAGCAACCGGGCCTGGGCAAACCACTGAACCAGCCTATCCTTAGAGAGCAAAATGCAAACGCACTGTGGAATCCCTGCCTGGCTCCCTGCCTCCACCCTGGGCGCATAGCACATGTCCTCGCACGCTCACTGACTGCAGCCAAGAGCACTGCTCCTTGTGGGAGAGAGGAACAGACCTCGCTACCCCCCGGAGCAGGACACGCCAGCCCGCAGCCACGACACACTCACACCACCCTACCCCCTGGAGCAGGACACGCCAGCCCGCAGCCACGACACACTCACACCACCCTACCCCCCGGAGCAGGACACGCCAGCCCGCAGCCACGACACACTCACACCACCCTACCCCCCGGAGCAGGACACGCCAGCCCGCAGCCACGACACACTCACACCACCCTACCCCCCGGAGCAGGACACGCCAGCCCGCAGCCACGACACACTCACACCACCCTACCCCCCGGAGCAGGACACGCCAACCCGCAGCCACGACACACTCACACCACCCTACCCCCCGGAGCAGGACACGCCAGCCCGCAGCCACGACACACTCACACCACCCTACCCCCCGGAGCAGGACACGCCAGCCCGCAGCCACGACACACTCACACCACCCTACCCCCCGGAGCAGGACACGCCAGCCCGCAGCCACGACACACTCACACCACCCTACCCCCCGGAGCAGGACACGGCAGCCCGCAGCCACGACACACTCACACCACCCTACCCCCTGGAGCAGGACACGCCAGCCCGCAGCCACGACACACTCACACCACCCTACCCCCCGGAGCAGGACACGCCAGCCCGCAGCCACGACACACTCACACCACCCTACCCCCCGGAGCAGGACACGCCAGCCCGCAGCCACGACACACTCACACCACCCTACCCCCCGGAGCAGGACACGCCAGCCCGCAGCCACGACACACTCACACCACCCTACCCCCCGGAGCAGGACACGGCAGCCCGCAGCCACGACACACTCACACCACCCTACCCCCTGGAGCAGGACACGCCAGCCCGCAGCCACGACACACTCACACCACCCTACCCCCCGGAGCAGGACACGCCAGCCCGCAGCCACGACACACTCACACCACCCTACCCCCCGGAGCAGGACACGCCAGCCCGCAGCCACGACACACTCACACCACCCTACCCCCTGGAGCAGGACACGCCAGCCCGCAGCCACGACACACTCACACCACCCTACCCCCCGGAGCAGGACACGCCAGCCCGCAGCCACGACACACTCACACCACCCTACCCCCCGGAGCAGGACACGCCAGCCCGCAGCCACGACACACTCACACCACCCTACCCCCCGGAGCAGGACACGCCAGCCCGCAGCCACGACACACTCACACCACCCTACCCCCCGGAGCAGGACACGCCAGCCCGCAGCCACGACACACTCACACCACCCTACCCCCCGGAGCAGGACACGCCAGCCCGCAGCCACGACACACTCACACCACCCTACCCCCCGGAGCAGGACACGCCAGCCCGCAGCCACGACACACTCACACCACCCTACCCCCCGGAGCAGGACACGCCAGCCCGCAGCCACGACACACTCACACCACCCTACCCCCCGGAGCAGGACACGCCAGCCCGCAGCCACGACACACTCACACCACCCTACCCCCCGGAGCAGGACACGCCAGCCCGCAGCCACGACACACTCACACCACCCTACCCCCCGGAGCAGGACACGCCAGCCCGCAGCCACGACACACTCACACCACCCTACCCCCCGGAGCAGGACACGCCAGCCCGCAGCCACGACACACTCACACCACCCTACCCCCCGGAGCAGGACACGCCAGCCCGCAGCCACGACACACTCACACCACCCTACCCCCCGGAGCAGGACACGCCAGCCCGCAGCCACGACACACTCACACCACCTTACACCCCGGAGCAGGACACGCCAGCCCGCAGCCACGACACACTCACACCACCCTACCCCCCGGAGCAGGACACGCCAGCCCACAGCCACGACACACTCACACCACCTTACACCCCGGAGCAGGACACGCCAGCCCGCAGCCACGACACACTCACACCACCCTACCCCCTGGAGCAGGACACGCCAGCCCGCAGCCACGACACACTCACACCACCCTACCCCCCGGAGCAGGACACGCCAGCCCGCAGCCACGACACACTCACACCACCCTACCCCCTGGAGCAGGACACGCCAGCCCGCAGCCACGACACACTCACACCACCCTACCCCCTGGAGCAGGACACGCCAGCCCGCAGCCACGACACACTCACACCACCTTACACCCCGGAGCAGGACACGCCAGCCCGCAGCCACGACACACTCACACCACCCTACCCCCTGGAGCAGGACACGCCAGCCCACAGCCACGACACACTCAGACAAGGTCTATGCTAGAAGGGATCACTGGTAGAGTCATACCATGATACCAGCAACCCTTCATAGAATCATAGAATATCAGGGTTGGAAGGGACCTCAGGAGGTCATCTAGTCCAACCCCCTGCTCAAAGCAGGACCAACCCCAACTAAATCAGCATCAACTAAATCCACACATCTTCCTAGTGGAGATGCAGCTTCTGCGGGGAAAGTAGTGCTCTACTCTACAGCCAATACCTGTTCCTCCCTGGACAGAATACGCTACAGCCGCAACACTGTAACTGCATCTGCGCTGGGGCTTTGCGGTGAAAACATCCCCCCAGCCAACGCTGCTACGCCAGAAAACGTGTCCCATGTAAGCGTGGCCTTAGAGACCCCCTTGAGGGACTGGACAGCACCTCAGATTCACAGACCCACCGCCGGCGGCTCCTATTCGAGGCAAAGGCTGCTCTGCCTGTTTCCTCCTTCCCCCGCAGCCCTCCCTACGTCTGGTGTGTAGTGTCTGAGTCTGCCCTGAGAGCCCTCTGGGGCAGGGCCCTGGCCTGTGCTGTGTGTGTCCAGGGCCTGGGTGCACGCCACGGTAGAATAACACGCGATGCAGGGCTGGAAGGGACCATGAGAGGTCAGCAAGTCCACCCCTCCCCGCACCTCTCGCTGAGGCAGGACGACGTATACTTCAACCACCCCCACAGATGGTCTGAGTGTATCATGGTTGCGGGCCAGTGTGTCCAACAGCAAACCCCCCTCCCACCCCCTCTTTACCCACACAGCACACAGGGAAACTAAGGCACACGTGGTAGTCATGCAAAGCACCCCATGCCTTAGCTATCACCTTGCAGGGAGGAAGGGCCCAGGCCATCAGTTGCCAGGAGACAGAGTGTCGGCCATTTATGTACCCTGGCCCTTTGCTCTGCAACAATTACACCCCCTTATCCCACCCCCTAGAGACTTAAGAAATGCCTAGGGGAAACTGAGGCACCCCTACAGTATTCAGAGGAAACATTAAGAACAGTCCCACTTCGTCACACCAAGACCCAGCGTGCCCCAGAGCGGATCCACCTCTCCCCAGGCAGAAATGCTGAGAGGGTTTGGGGGGCAGAGGCAAGGCTTGGTGGGGGCTCCCTGCAGCCCCCAGCACAGACTCTCCCCGCCTGGCTGCTGAGAGGCCTGTGCTGCTCTTGCTCCTGCATGCAGCTGAGCCAAGCTGCCAGCTGTGCTCTCACCTGCGGGCTCCTGGTCCCAACCCCCATCAGTCCCCAGGGCAAGTCCCTGCAGCCAGTGCCCAGGCAGGGGCTCGTGAGGGGCAGGAGGGCCTGGGATGCCCAGAACCTCAGCACAGGGCTGGACACCCAGGGCATCTCTCACTGCGTCGCCAACCCCCTGCAGTCAGAACCTCCAGCCTGACCCCACAACCCACCTCAAGCCTAGGGCTGGCATTGCCTGCTGGGCAGCCGCACTCTCACCCAAGTGGCACATGCAGGGCCAACCTCTAGCCCACGGCCAGCACTGCAGCCTCCTCACCCTGCCAGCCCTGTCCACCCCTGCCCTGTAATCTCATCTCCAGTCTGCTGCCCCCACCTACCACTGTGTTTGCCCTTCCTTTCCCACCCTTCACACTCCCTGTCCCTGCCCCCAGATTCTCTACCCCTGCAGATTCTCCTTTCCCCACACAGCTCCCCTGCATGCCCCCAACATTCTCCTGCCCTCACACCATCTTCCCAGGGTCAGCCTGACTTGGCTTCCCTTGGGATGGCTATCTTTGATGAGGGCGCAGCCTAGCAGTGGCCATGTTAGCGGTGTGCCCTGTAAGGCTGCCCCAGGGTGAGGCTGCTCCATGGTCCTCCCCGAAGCCTGCTCAGCCCACACCTCAGATCCTCATAGAATATCAGGGTTGGAAGGGACCTCAGGAGGTCATCTAGTCCAACCCCCTGCTCAAAGCAGGACCAATCCCCAACTAAACCATCCCAGCCAGGGCTTTGTCAAGCCTGATCTTACAAACTTCTAAGGAAGGAGATTCCACCCCCTCCCTAGGTAACGCATTCCAGTGTTTCACCACCCTCCTAGTGAAGAAGTTTTTCCTAATATCCAACCTAAACCTCCCCCACTGCAACTTGAAACCATTACTCCTCGTTCTGTCATCTGCCACCACTGAGAACAGTCTAGATCCATCCTCTTTGGAACCCCCCTTCGGGTAGTTGAAAGCCACTAGGCCATCAAGGGCACCCACGCAGCACCCCCCATGAACAGGCTGGGTTTCCAGAACAGCAATGTCATGCTGCTACCCTCAAGGACCCACCCTGCTCCCCACACACCCCGCCCCTTCTTACAGCACCCACCCTGTCCCCACACTGCCACCACAGAATCCCACCCTGCTCCCTGCACCCACCCTAGTCCCCATTCACTGCATCCACCCTGCCCCCAAGCTGGTCCTCACTCACTGCACCCCCCTGCTCATGCACCCCCCAGGCGGCTGCTTCCCAGCAACATGCAAGGGATTCATATCATGCTGCCAGGAGATGACGGGGTCCCTTGCATGTGATTTTCTATCCACCTCTGATCCTGGAGTGCCCTGCACCCTCCCTCTCCCATGCTATGCCCTGCCAGCCCTGCCCCCGCTGTCTCCCTCAGCACGCCCCATAACGAACAGCTTGATAACCCTGCTCAGCCCTGTCCCCTCCCCAGGCCAGCAGCCAGAGGCAGAAGGTCAGTTTATGTTTCCGAACACTGCTCTTTATACACTTCCAGACAGTTCTCTCAGCAGCTTCCCCCTCCCCCAGGCCCTGGCAGACTCTCCACTGCTGCAAGGCCACAAACCCAAACACACTGGGCGTCTCTAGGCCACACTGGGAGATAGCTTGAGCAGAGGAAGAACGGGGAAGCATTTGAAATGTAAACACAGCGCTGTCTGGGACACAATGTGGCTTTAACAGGACCTGCTCCTTACCTGCCCAGAAGGGGACCCAGGGGACTGTCTCAACAGACCAAGGTGCACACTCTGAAGGATCTGCCCTCATCCAAGCAGGAGTTAATTTAGGGCAGTCCCCGGGCCTGTGCTAGGCGGGAGAGTAGACTGGATGATGCTCCCTTCTGGCCTTGAAATCTGTGAATCCCGTCGTGATCAGCTCTGCCCCTGCCAGGGAGGCTGGCCCTGGGCAAGGCACTGGCCTGGGACCCAGGAGCTCTGCATTCAACGCTCAGTTCACATTCCCATTTGTTAAACTGCAGTAACTTGCCCTCTGGCTGGCTAGCTAGGCCAGGAGCTCTGGAGCAGGGCCTGTTTCCCACTAGCTCTGTGCAGAGCTGCTCACATCTGGGCCTTCTAGAAGCTCCTACCATACAGATTTTTCTGCCCTGGCTCAATCCCTCCCATCTGTCCCCTGGAGATCTCCTAGTTACCCCCAGTTCTGCAGCCGTGGCAGCTCACTGCCCCCTCCCTCCCCACCCCTGCCGCTGCCCCTGGCCCCGGCAACCCCACTGCTTTGCCACGGCTCCTTGTCAGTAATCCTGTCCCAGGGTGAATACTCGGCCATCCAGCTCGCAGGTGAGGCCTGCTTGTCCCCCAATCTCTGCTCTGGGTCCCGAGGGGCCCCTCCCAACAGGAGAGCTCTCCTGGTATTCTCTGGCAGAGCTCTGGGCCTCCTGGGCCCCATCGCAAACCAGCTCCCTGATTACTCCTCATTTCCTGATTAGCAGGGGCCAGGGGGAGATGAACGCCTGCCTGCTGCCCTCACTCAGTGCCAGCCTGTAGCTGTCTCCTCTCTGCTTAGGGGATGGGTGGAAGATCCCGCTCCAGCTTCCCAAGCCAGCCTGGCTGCCTCTGCCCATCTCCACACCCTGCATGTGCAGCCAGATGGGAGGCGAGCAGAGCCGGGGAGAGGGAGAACTGCCAGCACGGGTGCCATGGTTCCCCAGAGCTGGCTCCCAGGCAGCAGCCATAGCCCATCTCCTTTTGGACCCAGACCAGCCCCTGCTGTCCCAGCGGGCGAGCAGGATACCCAGTGGTGCCATGGGGTCAGCCTGTCGCTGAGGGTCTTTGTCAGTACAGAGTTGCTGCCAGTGTTGAGGGGGGGCCTCCCCCTGTACACAGACATGTAGGCTGCAGGATGAGTCAGGGCTACAAACAGCCAGACCCCGGCCAAATCTTGCCCCCTGCCCTGATGTCTCCCAGTCCCTGAGTTGACAGCACCTTCTCTGTCCTGCAGCCTGCCCTGCACCCCCATGCCCAGGCCTCTCCAGAGCTTCTCCCATCGACTTTGCATTGCCACAGCCCCCCTGGCACTCTCCCTGCCCCCGTCTGGTGGTACCTCCCTGCTGCTGCTCCGGAATCCCAGTCCAACACATGCTGCAGCTCACCTCAAGGGCTCTCACTCCTGCTGCTGGGGAGGTTGCCCCATAGGCCAGGGTGCTGCTGCTGAGACCAGCCCAAGGACGGAGGAGCTAGGAAAGGAGGTGAAGGGAAAAATGAACGCTGGCAGGGGCAGCTGGAGGGAGCCATGCCCCAGCCTCCGGACCAGGGGGGTTCTTGCCTTTTCCCATGGGGACCACTCTAGAAACACAGAGTTTGAGTGGGAAAGGCCTACTTGGTCCCATCGTGAGCCTCCCCCGGGGCCAGGCAGAGCTGGGCCTAAAAGACCTTATGTTGCCAGTGCTCCCCTGGGGACAAGCCCCAGATCTCTGTCCCGGACAGGGACGTGACACTGGCACCCTCCCTCTGGGGTGTCCGAGGCTTTGCCCTCACACAGGCAGGAGCCACTCAGCAGCTCACTAGTACCTGCAGGGGCAAGGGGCTCATGGGCTCGGGAAAGGCTGTGAGGGGAATGGATGACACTTTCTGCCCACAACCAGAGCAGCTGACTCTGAGATTCAACCCCACTGGGCTGATCTGGAGGAGGGAGGCAACCAGGCCAGACGGGCCCACCAGGCTGATCCAGGGCAGCAAGAGGGTGCAGGCAGGGTGTCAGTTTAGAGGGGCCTGTTGCTCTGTTCAGGGCAGCATTGGTGGGATAATGCCAAGGCCATGAGAACAGTCTGTGCCTGAGAAGCTCCAGGAGTGGAAGCAGCAGCTGCTGGGTCGTGTCAGGCCGACAGCTCGTCCCAGGACTATCAGCACATTCCAGTGGTATCTGTCCAAGGTGCTGAAAGCTATGTCCTGTGGTTCGAGGACCCACAGCTACTCCGAGGGGGGAGGGGGGTAACAGGGGAATTCATCCCAGTTGCACAAGCATCCCATCAGCAAGGAGCTTCTAGGACGGGGCTGGACCTGCAGGGCAGAGTGGAACAACAGCTTTGGGGTTCATGCCCTGGCACCACAAACAACTTCGGCTTCTGCCCCACCGAACCCCCTGGCTAGGGCCTGACTGGAGAGCGTGTCGGCACAGCCATGCAATGCAGCCACCATGAGGAGGTGCAGCCCAAGGAGAGCACAGCTCCCGGCATGCAGCACTCCATCTTGAGCCCAGAGCATGGCCACATAGCTCAAGATGGAGCATTGCATGCTGGGAGCTGTAGTCTCCCACCTCTCCATTAAAGCCACACTGAGGTGCCCCAGTGTGACAAAGTGGGAATGTTCTTAACATTCTGTCTGAATACTGTGTGCCTCAGTTTCCCCTAAGGTGCCACAAGTACTCCTTTTCAGTTTCCCCTATGTGTTACTCAAGTGTCTAGATGGGGGGATAAGGGTGTATGATCATTGCAGAGACCCCTAGAGGGCAGGTGTGATGCAGACTGGCTGCCTGGGACAGAAAACGCCAGGCCAACACTCTGTAACCTGGCAACTGATGGCCGAGGCCCATCTTCTGTAAGAATCAATTGGAGGTGTTGGAGAAGAGTGAGAGGTGGAGGCCAGGGGACCTGTTTGCCTGGGAAAGAAGCAAAGGAAGGAGGAGAGCACCTGGATGTGAATGAGGGTGGGCAGCTGGAAGCTGGTCAGTCTCCTTGTTGGGACTTGGTGGGGGTGGGGAAGAGTCCAGGGCTCTGGATCCCCCCCAAGTTGGACTTGGCTGTAACTTCCAGTTTCCTGCACTAACAAGCTCTGTTCTATGCTGGGTTCCTGAGGACTAATAACCCGTCTGTGTCTCACGCTGGCTGGGAGTCACTGCTGGCTACGGCGTTGGGGTGCAGGGCCCGGCTGCACAGAGGGAGGCGGGTGGAGATTCCTGGGGGAGCATACTGTGTTCTCACCTGCTCGCGGGGCTCGGAGCGGTGGTCGGGTCAGGCACTTGGGGCCATGCAGGCTCTTCCTCTTGGAGGGCCTTGGGGCTCCCGGCAGTCTCTGGGTCCAGGTCGTGTCTGGGGAGGAAGGCAGGCACAAGTCCCTAGTGAGTGACCCCTCCTGCTCTCTGCCCCCACCCACTGGGCCAGGGACGCTAGCTGGCCTTGCCTATATTCCTTGTCCCTGCCTCGCCCCAAGCCAGGCGCTCGCAGCTGGCCTGGGCGAGGAGCTGGAGTCAGGAGAGGCGCAGGAGGAAGGGCTTGGGCAGCCAGCGCAGAGAGGGAGGAAGAGGATTCATGGGCCTGTGGCTCCAAAGCATTCCAGGCCCACAGGAAACAGGAAGAGGAGCCAGGTGGAGCTAATGGGCCATGAAGTCTGCAATTGCAGGCCGGCCCAGCCAGCCGCTGGCATGGGGCGGGGCAGGGTGACCAGTGCTGGGACCACTTTCCCTCCCTAATAGTTCCACGGGGAGCCCCTGCCTCATCCAGTACTCAATGAGCACAGAGCCCCCTCCCCACGCAGCACCTCCCCGCTCTGCCCCTGCCAGGGCCTCCCCCTCTGGCCCCTCAGTGCCTCCCCCCTCCACCCCATGGCAGGGACCTCCCCACTCTGCCCCCTCAGCGCCTCCCCCCTCCACCCCCACCCCAGGGACCTCCCCCCTCCGCCCCCTCAGCGCCTCCCCCCTCCAGCCCCACGCCAGGGACCTCCCCGCTCTGCCCCCTCAGCGCCTCCCCCCTCCAGCCCCACGCCAGGGACCTCCCTCTCCACTTCCACCCCAGGGACCTCCCCCCTCCACCCCCTCAGCGCCTCCCCCCTCCACCCCCACCCCAGGGACCTCCCTCTCCACTTCCACCCCAGGGACCTCCCCCCTCCGCCCCCTCAGCGCCTCCCCCCTCCACCCCCACCCCCGGGACCTCCCCCCTCCGCCCCCTCAGCGCCTCCCCCCTCCACCCCCACCCCGGGGACCTCCCCCCTCCGCCCCCTCAGCGCCTCCCCCCTCCACCCCCACCCCAGGGACCTCCCCGCTCTGCCCCCTCAGCGCCTCCCCCCTCCACCCCCACCCCAGGGACCTCCCCGCTCTGCCCCCTCCGCGCCTCCCCCCTCCACCCCCACGCCAGGGACCTCCCCCCTCCGCCCCCTCAGCGCCTCCCCCCTCCACCCCCACCCCAGGGACCTCGCCCCTCAGTGCCCCCCGCCGAGCGCTCACTTCCCCGCCCGCCCCCTCAGCCCCGCTCGGCCCCGCCCCGCTGGCCCCAGGCTCCGCCCCCTGCAAACGGCGCCGAGTCCCCCCGCGAGCCTTCTCTGCGAGACCCCGCCCCTCGCCCTCCATGGCCTACCATTGGCTGGTTTTCCGCGAAACCCCGCCTACTTGGGAACTTCCGCCAATCAGCGCTGCCATCCGCGACGAGGTACGCCCCGGCCGCTCCGGAGTGGCCCGCGGTCCCGCCTCCCGGTCTCCGCGCCTCGTGCGCCTGGGGGCTGAGCGCGGGAGAAGGAAGTTCCCGGCGGGGCTGAGCTGGGGAGGGTCCCGGGGGGGCAGGGGCCGGGCTGGGGGGGTCCCAGGGGCGGGGCTGAGCTGGGGGGGGTGTAAGGGGCCGGGCGGGGGGGGTCCCAGGGGCGGGGCTGAGCTGGGGGGGTGTAAGGGGCTGAGCTGGGGGGGTCCCAGGGGTGGTGGGGGGGGCCGGGGGCCGGGCTGGGGGGGGGGTCTAAGGGGCTGAGCTGGGGGGGCGCCAGGGGCGGGGCTGAGCTGGGGGGGGTCTAAGGGGCCGGGCTGGGGGGGTGCCAGGGGCGGGGCTGAGCTGGGGGGGGTCTAAGGGGCTGAGCTGGGGGGGTCCCGGGGGGGGGCCAGGGGCCGGGCTGGGGTGGGGTCTAAGGGGCTGAGCTGGGGGGGTTCCAGGGGCGGGGGGGGGGGGCCAGGGGCCGGGCGGGGGGGGGTCTAAGGGGCTGAGCTGGGGGGGTTCCAGGGGCGGGGGGTGCCAGGGGCTGAGCTGGGGGGTCCAAGGGGTTGGGCTGGCGGCTGGGGGGATCCCAGGGACCGGGCTGGCCTGTAGGGGGGTCCAAGGGGCTGGACTGGGGGGGCCTCCCTGTCACCAGTCACTGGGTCCCCCATCTCCAGTCCATTGTCTGGGGTCCTGGCTGCTCTTTGAGGTCACACCTGGTTCCCTGCAACAGCAAACCCCCCTCCCACCCCCTCTTTACCCACACAGGGAAACTAAGACACACGCGGTATTCATGCAAAACACTGAGAAAATCCCCCAGTTCGTCACCCGTAGCTACGCCAGCCTAACCCCGGTACAGCCGGCACTAGGTCCACGGAAGAGTTCTTCAGGTAACCTAGCTGCTGCCCGTCAGGGCGGTGGGTTAACGACAGCGATGGAGAAGCCCTCCTGTCAGCGTAGGGCTGTCGACAGGGACATGCAGCACCTCACCGCAGCCGCTCCCTTGCTGCCGGGAGGGACAGATAATCTGCCTCGCCAAGTGGTGGTCGCTGGGTCGATGGGAGATTTTTCACACCCCTCAGTGATATTATGCTGACCTCGTTTTCTAGTGTAGACGGGGCCGGTGTCTGAGCCGCTGCCTCCCTGGGCTCAGCTCCCGGCTTTCCAGGCTGTGCGCCGGGCGACTGACAAACCCGGCAGCTGGGCCGGCGCTGGGTGAGGGTCGCTGCAGGTCCTGGCTGGGCGCGTCGGTCCCTGCAGAGTGGACGAGGCTCCCCCAGGACCCCGGCTCAGTGGGACTCGCTGGCAGAGCTCGTGGGGGGAAGCAGGAGGGCTGGAGCCCAGAGGCTCCATCTTTGAGGTGGGGAGGCCATGAGGCCAGCCCAAGGGGGGGAGGGGTCCCTGGGGGGTCAGGCACACTATGGGGTTCCTGCAAGGGTGACACCTCCCCTTAGAATACAGAGACCCCTGTGGCAGCCCCTCAATAACACCCTGCAGCCTGCCCCCCAGGAGCTGTAGTCTTTGGGGCTGGCTGTAGGAGGAGGGGCAGCAAGGCTCTGGGTCTTCAGGGCTGCTGCTGGGCAGGGTTGCACCCGGCCCACCTCTGGTCCCAGCTGCTCCCCAGCATGGGACCAGCTGCCAGGCCTCGGCTTGTGCTTTCCATCCCCCTTATCTGATGTGTGAGAGCGCCAGGCCCCAGCCCCTCATCCCTATCTCTCAAGTGGCAGCGCGATCCCCACTGTTCCCTGCCAGGGCCTTCGCGAGGCACGGCCTGCTGCAGCCAGACCAGCGCCCGGCTGGGCCTGCCAGGCCGGCCCCCTCAGGGAGTGGCTGTGTGCCCCCCCATTCCCACACGCACAGGCCCCCCACTTCCTACAGACGCACCCTGGGCAGTGGGGGGAGTGGGTCCAGGGGCACAGGGTCTAGCAGGAGAGGAGGGCAGCGCTTCCTGGCCTGGCTGCTCCACCTCTTCCGTGGGGTGCCTGTGTACCAGCCCTGCCCCCCATCCCAAGGGGCCCGGAGTGGCAGGAGCAGGATGCCTGAGAGGCTGTTCCATGGGAACGGTTGCTAAGGCATGGCCTGGGCACGTTCGGTGCAATGCCTGGCTCCCGCCGGGCCAGGAGACACTCTGTGACGGTGCTGCCCGTGGGAGCCCGCTGAGGTCACTCAACCAGGGTGAACTGCAAACAGACCGGGGCAGACAAACCCCGAACGCTGGTGGATATTCCAATACTTAGATTTACCCAGCCAGCCCAAAACAGCTTCTGCAGCACCTCCCTGGTTACTCAGACGTCCAAACAACACAGTTCCCTTAAAGTATCCAGCCTCAGGCCTCCATCCAGACACACCTGTCAAACATAGGATGATAAACTCTGAAAATCCTATTTCATCATATAAAAGAAAAGGTTCTCCTGACCCCAAAGGACCAAGCCCCAGACCCAGGTCAAATGATAACTCAGATCTTACCCCACATACACGCTTACAGTCCATTCTTATTAACTAAACTAAAATGTATTAAAAAATAAGAGAGAGTGTGTTGGTTAAAAGATCAATATACAGACAGACTTGAGTTCAATTCTTGAGGTCAGATACCTAGCAGAGATGAGTTTGTAGTGGCCAAAAGTCCTTTTAGAAATAGTCCAGAGGTTAGAGTCCAATGTCCATAGTCAGGGTGACTCCAGTCAGTGACTGGGGATCTCAATCCTTATGGCTCAAAGTTTCCCCCTCTTGAAACCCAAAGCAGATCTGAGATGAAGAAGGATCGTGTCCCAAGGTTTTTATACATTTCCAGCAGCCTTTTGGCTTGAGAAAACAATCGGCTTCACTTTCCTTCTCCCAAACATCCTGGCAATTAGCACAGGGTCATTTATCCATTAAGCAGATACAGGTTACCACAACCTTCAAAGAGACATACAGACAATAATACGATTTCACTCCAGTGTCTTCCTAAATGTTAATATTCCTTTTTTGATCTTTGAATTAAAGCCATAGTGATAGACAAGACTTGTTTGCTGACCTCACAAGACCTGAGCAAACATCTCGCCTTCTACCTCTAACCATGCCGGCTGCATTTCAAAGCTCTATTCATTTCCATCTCTTCCTAACCCCGCTTTAAAGTTCGGCCATGGGTCAGGTCAGTCTGGGAGTTCATTAACTCTTTCTGGCCCTGTCACCTGACAATGAGATACCATATTGCACTCTTAACATCACACGCTCACTTGGAGAAAGCAGAACCTACCTGGAGGGGCCCTTAGCCTCTGGGGAGACAACCCCCCTGCACCCTTCCGGCCCCTGGGCTCCTCTGTCCCAGACACCAACAGATGGGGGCCCCTGGCAGGAGCCCAGGGGAGGGCACCGGGGGTATTTTTTCCGGGGTGGCGCCTCTCCCATGGGAAGGGCAGGTGGCTGAGGCGGGACAGAGCCCTGGGCGGTGGGGCAAGAAGCAGCCCTGGGCCGCAGGGAGCAGACGAGGGCTCTGGGGGTGTCTCCCTCTCTGGCTCCCTGCGGCTGGGCAGGCCTGGCAGGAGCCGGGGGCGTTGGGCACAGCCCCCTCTCCCTGCCCTCGCCGCTGCCAGCCTGCGGATAACCCCCTTCTGCCAGGGCCCGCTCAGCTGCTGCTGCCAGCCCCTTGAGGCCCCCCGTGAGGAGCCTGGGACAGGACCAGGAGTGTCGCTGCCCCAGGTCACCTCCCCTTTCTACAGCTCCCCCTCTGCTCCCCACCCTCCAGACAGCGCATGGGCCACGGGCAGGCCCAGCTCTGCGGCTTGCTCCCTTGGGCCTCCGGTTCCATCCCAAGGACCCAGCTGGGCGGCCGCAGGGCCAGGCAGAGCTGCAGCACCCGCTTCAGCACCCCCGGGCGATACTGCACCCATTGGCAGCCCCCTCCCAGAGCCCCCCCGCAGCTTCCCCATGGCTCCCTCATGACTAAAAGCTCAAATTAAAAATCTCAGGGTAAACCTCTGCCCCTCACCTGTCACTCTGGACCCACAGGTTCCCCACCCCAACTCTGTCAGTGGCCCTCAGCCCCAAGCCGGGGCCCCTGCTAGCCCAGCCCTGGGCTCCCCTCATCCCCGCCGGTGCCCCTCACTCCTGACCCGCAGCCCCCTGCTAGCCCAGCCCTGGGCTCCCCTCATCCCCTCTGGTGCCCCTCACTCCTGACCCGCAGCCCCCTACTAGCCCAGCCCTGGGCTCCCCCCATCCCCGCCGGTGCCCCTCACTCCTGACCCGCAGCCCCCTACTAGCCCAGCCCTGGGCTCCCCCAATCCTCGCCGGTGCCCCTCACTCCTGACCCGCAGCCCCCTGCTAGCCCAGCCCTGGGCTTTTCACCCCAGCTCTGCCCGTGCCCCTTCCTGACCTGCAGCCCCCCGTACTCCAGACCTGGGCTCCCCCGTCCCCACCATTGTCCCTCTGTCATTGGCCCCTAGTGAAGCAGATGCAGAACTGGCTCATGTCAGCTGCACTCGTCCTGGGGAGCGCAGGGAGGCTGGGAGGGTGTTGGGGACACTTTCTGGAGAAGCGTATCCAGTTCGGTGAAAGACTAATCCCTGCCTGGCCCCAGCCCGTGCCTGGCTCGCGGGGCGGGGGGAGGGGAGAATGCCAGCAGCTGTGCTCTCACCACTTCATCCATCAGGACTGGGGACGTGTCCTTCCCCTGCCTCGGGGGACCCCTTGCTTGCTCCTGGAGCCCAGCGCCCTCTCTGCATGCAGGGGCCAGCCCCCCAGAGTCGCTCTGTGCACTCTGCCTCCAGCCCAGCCTCCAACGTGCCGGGCCCCACACTCCCCCAGCCTGGGTAGCCACAGGAGCCCAGGCCAGGCTGACAACGGGGTAGGGCCCCACACCGGGGCTCCCCCCCAGAGGGGGCTGCACTGAGCCCATCCCAGGCCCACCTGGTTCTGCTCCATGGCAGCAAGACTCCGGGTCTTCAGGGCTGCTGCTGGGTAGCGTTGCACCCGGCCCACCTCTGGTCCCAGCTGCTCTCCCGCACAGGGCCCAGCATGGGACCAGCTGCCAGGCCCACCGCACCAGCTCTGCATCCCACACTGGCCCTCCCTGAGCCCAGAGGGACACTCCAAGGAGAGACTGGACCCAGCACCTGACACTGTGCCCTGGGTGTCCCAAGAAGCTCGCTGCGCAGAGGGGCCGGCCAAGCCAAGGCAATGCCAGGCGGCCCAAGGAACCACAGGGAGACCGGGGCCGAGGGGAAAGGCAGGCTCAGCTGGAGCCACGTGGGAAGCATCTCCTGCCTTGCTCCCCTGGGGGCTCCGAGAGCCCAGCCCCCTCTGGGGCTTTGAGGCCAGCATATACCCCTTGGGCTCTGTGCCTGCTGCTGGGGGTTTGCTGCACCCGCTTGCTGGCTCCTGGCTGCCAGTTAGCACCCGCTCTGTGGGGCTGCCATTGCCTCTTCCGGGCCCTCCAGTCATTGACCCGAGCTGCCTGCCCCATCTGCGACACCAAGGAGAAATGAGGCCTTTGCACGCCGGCTGGGGGAAACTGAGTCACGTGTACAGTTCACAGAAATATTACCAACTTCCCCACTTGCTCCATGCCCGCCCCCGTGTGCAGGCGAAGGCCTCTTGGGCGGGGCTACCGGCGTGGATGTACGGCTGGACCCAGGGCAGAGCAGCTCCTGGGCGTGAGGGGTGTCCCCAGAGCCGGGGGATGGGCTGCCCCTCCCTGGGCCTTTCCCCTTGGCTCTGAGTTCTCATGCAGCCCCTCCCCACTTGCCATGGGCCCATGTTCCATGGTGTCTGCCCCCCACTCACTAAGGGCCCCTCCCAGCCCCCTCTGTTCTCCACTCCCACGCCGTGGGGCTGGCACCTTCAGGGCTCCTGCCCGCTGGCTCAGCAGGAGCCGGTGCCCACACTGAGCCGCCCCACGGCCTGCGCTCGGGGTTTGAGGTGACACTGCAGTACCTGGCGCTGTCCGCTAAGGGGCGCAGCACCCAAAGGCTCCCTCTCCCTGTGCAGCCAGGCCGCAGCGGGTCCCTGGCTCCGAGCGGCTGTGCCGGGATGGCAGCGCCCAGCAAACGCTGCCCTGGGAAGGGGCAGGATCTGGCTGGGCACAGCCAGGCAGCCTCCGCCCGTGCCCCTTTCCCGCTGATCTGGGCCAGCTCTGGCCCCTGCCTCGGCTGCTCGGCCACCTCAGAGGGCTGGTTTCGGCCACGGGAGGGTGGAGCAGCGGGCGCCCGGCGGCTCCTAAGTAGCACGAAGCCTGGCTCGTGAGCTGGGCTCGAGCTCTCCTGACGCGTGGGAGTCCTCTGCTGAGATCACGGAGAGGCTTCACTCCACTCTGCAGTCACGCCTCCCGCGATCCACTGCGAGCCCTGGCTGTCTGCCCCCCACGCCGTGCTACGTCACCTTGCTAGCCCCTCTCATCTGCCCTTCCAATGGCACAGAGCCTCGGCCCAGACCAGAGCTCAGCTAGGGCCAGGGCTGAGCCCCGGCACCTCCGGGCCTGGCAGTTCAGAGCCCCGACATCACCGCGCCTGGCAGGTCTGAGCCCTGGCACCTCCAGGCTGGGAAGTTCAGAGCCCAGCACCTCCGGGCCCAACAGTTCAGAGCCCAGCACCTCCGGGCCCGGCAGTTCAGAGCCTGGCACCTCTGGGCCTGGCAGTTCAGAGACCCGGGACCTCCAGGCCCGGCAGTTCAGAGCCCCAGCACCTCCGGGCCCGGCAGTTCAGAGCCTGGCACCTCCAGGCCCGGCAGTTCAGAGCCTGGCACCTCCGGGCCCAACAGTTCAGAGCCTGGCACCTCTGGGCCCGGCAGTTCAGAGCCTGGCACCTCCGGGCCCGGCAGTTCAGAGCCTGGCACCTCTGGGCCTGGCAGTTCAGAGCCCCGAAAGGAGGCCTGGAGGTGCAGCCAAATGCCCGGTTAAGAGGTAGGGGGTCCCCAGCCCTGCCCCGTGTCACCAGGACTGCCAGAGACCCCTTGCCAGCTCCTGACCAGCTGGGAGACCCCAACAGAGCCGGTCAGTGACAACAGAGTCAGCTCAGCTGCCCAGACTGTCCAGCCGGAGGCAGCGCCGGCCTGGTGCTGCCGGCTCCGCAGCCGGGCCTGGCCTCTGGCCACGTACACGGCTCTGTCAGTCTCTGGGGAACGCTGGGGAAATGTTGCTGAGGGACATTTTTGATGCTGAAACAGCGACGTCTGGTGACTGTCCAGGGCTCCTCCAGCAACATCCTGCCACGTGGAGCTGGCCACACGGCGCGCCAGTGCCAACGGTCCCGCTGTGCCCCAGGGCAGGCCACGCGGCCTCACCACCTCACGGCCCGGGGCATCTGGTGCCCCAGGCTTCTCCCCACAGCCGACCCCAATTGGTGCCAGGCCTGCGGAGCCGCTGCGCTGTTCCTTCTGCCCATGCCTGAGGCGCGTTTCCACCGCGTCTCAACTGTCCTTGCGTCAGGCGTGGGCACTCCCCCTCTGGCTGGTGGGACCCAGGCCCACCCTCTGCCCTGGGCTTGGGGAGGGACCCTGCACTGAGCAGCTGGGCCCACTCCCTCCAACCTGCTGCCGCTTCCTTGGGCCGCTGCCAACCCCTGAGCCGGGTGCAGCTTCCCCACAGCGTGGGCTTGGCATAGCCTCTCCTCTGGTCCCCAGGCCCCCAGCTTCCCCCTAGGTGCCCCCAGCTCCTTCCCTCCGGCCTGCCTGGCTGGGCCCCCTTTCCAGGGCCCAGCCCAGGGAGAGGGGTCTCAGTACTGTTGGCACCAGGGGGCTACTCCCCCTGAATGGATCTTGAATGGCTCCCGGAGGAGCAGATTACTGCCACACCATGGAAAAGGTCCACAGTAATTATCGGCAGGACACCGTTTATTGAGAGGGAATTACACACGCGCTAGAGGGTTGCACTAAGCACATAACGCCTGTTAGACACGCAGGAACTGTACCGTACGAGCGATACGTCCCTCTTAGCGAGCCTCTCTGTCACACCCACACACAAGCAGGCCCTGCGCTAGCCTCACACCGGTCCTGCTTGGCAAACAGCGAAGGTGGTGTCCAATTCTATGGACGGCTTCTTCCCTCCTGGTCTGGTCTCCCCAGCCCTCTGGCCTGTCTCGGATTCCCCCGAGGCCAGGCCTTGGCTGCCTGGAAACCCCTCTGGTGGCAGTCCTACTCGGGCTCACGGGGCAGAGTTCTGGCTCCTCTCTCTAGCGCGTCGTCAAGCGTCAGTTAAGGAATCCCCCCAACGGTAATTTAATTTGCTTGGTCTTTATCCTCTTTTTCCTCAGAGGAGTCACGTGCCTTACAGGCGGGCCCAGTGGGCAGGTGGCTACTAACTTTTACCTAATTAATTCTTTCGGAGGAGACTGCAGAGCGGTGCCAAGGGATCATTACCCCACGTTCGCTCCCTTCTCAGTCATTCACTTCAGCCCCTGCGTGATGTCCTCCAACAGGGTCGAGATGCCCCGGTCAGCCCGCGCTCCACTCGGGATGTTCTCCTCCTGTCGTTTGCTTTCACGGGGACCTATTTGCTGACCCAAAGATCAGTATTGTGTGACGCATAGCTAGAAGGGGTTACACCCCACAAAATAAATAACCCTCAAAAGACATGTGGAGAGATAATGTTGGTGTTTTGTGTATTTACAGATGTATGAGTAGGGTCAACGATGTAATCAACAGCCCCAGTCTATGCTGTATTCTGATAGTTCAGAGATCAAGAGAAAATCCTAGCATTTAAATGAATTGTAAACACGGGATATCTCAGTATTTATCTCTCTTTGAAATGTTCTGTGAATGGCAGAGGAACAAGCAAATGGCCTTATGTTAATTTGTATAGCTGAGTTCCAGTGATGGACTGTGACGAAGTGGGGCTGTTCTTAATGTTTTCTCTGAATACTGTGTGTGTGCCTCAGTTTCCCCATGGCATTTCTGAAGTATCTAGGTGGTGGGATCAGGGTGTGTGATTGTTGCAGAGCCCTAGAGGGCCACTGTGATGGTGTCTGCACAGACAATGGCCAACACCCTGTCCCCTGGCCACTGATGCCCTGGCCCCTCCCCTGTAAGGTGGGAGTTGAAGATGTTGGAGAACAAAGAGATCAGGTGGCCTCCTGGCCCGGAAAAGAGACAAAGGAGAGAGGAGGGGCTGGGGAGAGTTTCAGTTTGGAGCTGGCTGGGGAAATGGAGGGAGGCCCAGACCTGGGCTCTGGCCTCCCTGCCCTCCAAGACGGACCTGACTGAGGGGTCCTGTTCTCTGCACCTACAAGCTCTGTGTTAGACCATGTTCCTGTCGTCTAATAAACCTTCTGTTTTCCTGGCTGGCTGAGAGTCACGTCTGACTGCGGACTTGGGGGGCAGGACCCTCTGGCTTCCCCAGGACCCCCGCCTGTGCGGACTTGCTGGGGGAAGCACACGGAGGGGCAGAGGAGGCTGAATGCTCCGAGGTCAGCCCCAGGAAGGTGGAAGCCGTGTGAGCTTCTTGCCCTGAAGACAGTCTGTTCCCAGAGCTGGCTCCCCCAGAGTCCTGACTGGCTTCGTATGGAGTCGTTCCAGAGCATCACTTGGTGACTCTGTGACAAGGACCTCCTTCAAAGTCATCCTAATTACCTTTTGTTCCCAGAGGAAATCACAATTTGTCAAAGAGGATGTGAAATTGTATAAAAGATCCTTGGGTCCTGATTCTGTCATCTCAGATCTGTTTTGGCTTCATCAGGGGAAGTTTGAGTCACAAGACTGAGGTCCCAGTTATGCTGGTACTCCCTGAATATGAGATTTGGACATTGGACTATGTCCTATGACCTGAATTCTAAAGGAACTCTTTGCAACTACAAAGCTCACCATCTCTGCTACGAATCTGCACCTCAATGGATTGAACTCATCTTTGTCTGTATATTGATCTTTTAACCATCCTCTCTCCTTTTATTTTTAAATACATTTTAGTTTAGTTAATAAGAATTGGCTGTGGTGTGTATTTGGGTAAGATCTGAAACATTCGTTAACCTGGGAGGTGATGGATCCGATCCTTTGGGATTGGTAGAACCTGTTCTTTTCTATGATGAAATAAGATTTACAGAAATTTTCATCCTATTTGACAGGGGTACCTGGATGGGGGCCTGAGGCTGGATCACTTTAAGGGAACTGTGTTGTTTGGACTTCAACCAGTAAGGTAATAAAGAAGCTGTTTTATGCTGGCTTGGTGAATCTAAGTTTTGGAATATCCACCAGCTTTTGGGGGTTTGGCTGCCCCATTCTTTGCAGTTCACCCTAATTGAGTGACCACAGCTGGCTCCCCACTAGGACCCCAGTCACACAAATGGACATATTTGCTGACCCAAAGATCAGTAGTGATCAGACACGCAGCATGGAGCCAGTCAGTGTCACCTCTGCCATCGGCCTGATGCTAAGAGAGGATTTTGCTCCCAGAATCCTCTTTTGAAGTTCAGTCATGTCAAGCCATGTTCTCACCATTCGCTCAGTGTGGCCACACCAATTCGGCACCATCCCAACAGTCCCCCATTCGATATTCAATTACCAAAGATAATTGTAATAGCACATCAACCGTACCCGCAATTTGTACGCTGACTATTAGATCATGTGTCTCCTTTTCTGGTTTTTATAAAACTTAAAGCATTATTTTACTATTTTTAGCAGCATAATTCAACAGCTCAATCTTATAAATATTCCGTGAAGCTTGTTTTTTCGTACATTGCTTACACATTTGGTGTGCAGAACAGAAAAATACAAGGAATAATGCTGCAGTTTTAGAAATTTAAAATAACATTGCCCATTTAACTCCATTTTATGCTGTTACTTGACATACAACATTACACCAAGCGCACATTTGAGATCTTATTTTTCCTACAGCTTTTTTAACAATTTTATATTTTCGAGCGCACAGATGTTCTCAGTCTAGGTGACCATTCTATTTGGTCTAGTACGCCTTGATTAGTTTGTATTTTCATATCCCAATTTGTATCTTTTCACTTTGGGTATTCACCATCATCCATTTCCTTCTGGTACCACTCCATTGTACCCAGTTTTGTTTCCCAGGCCCTGGCACATATTACCGGGAACAGGTTTTGTTGTAACTGAGTCTGTGTGAGATCTAACTGTGTGTGTAAATACTGCTTGGTGCCAGAGTGTTCCTGCGGGTGTGTTGCACCCGTGTGTAGGTGGTAGGAAAAGGGCGTGTGACTCGCTAAGACCCTTGGGGGCAGGTGAGGCTACTCCAGTTGCCTGCACGTAAGCTATAGAAGGTGCTCTTCATAACCTAAAACCTAGGAGGGGGGATGCGACCAGGTGCCACTTTGCCCGGGAAGTGAGCCAAAGACCAGGGGGAGGGGCAATGTGCGTGTTGGAGGCTGGACTGTGACTGGGAGAGAGGCGGGGAATCTGAGATGGATTTGGCTAAAAGTTACCGATTCCCGTGCCAACAAGGTCGTTCCACCTGTTAGTTGATAAACCCTCCCTTTTACAGCATTGGCTGAGAGTTACAGGGAGCTGAAGCGCAGGGACCATTGGCTTCCCCAGGAGCCACGCCCAGGCGGACTCCCTGCAGCGATGCCAAGTGCCCTGAGGTCAGACACAGGAAGGCCAAGAGCGCTTAGGCTCTTTTAGCCCAGCAAGAGTGCTAGGGGAGGCATGCCTCACCACGGGTTTGACGGGCTTTTCAGAGAGCAGTTTAGAGCATTAGCTTGGTGACTCGGTGACAGACAGTTGATTATTCACTCCTTAGGGACTAAGATTACAGAAATCTTACATTTCGATTCCTTGTGTGTATATATACTATCATTACAATCTGGAATTAACCATTTCATACGTTTTGGAACACTGTGACGTTCTTGTGTTGATCTGCTTACAGTAACCCAAGTTTTCCTTCCCTACATTACAGATTGTCGCCATATGAGGTCTGGCATCTTACAGCATGTTTATGTTACACGACTTTTGTTTGGACACTTTAAATACGGATTTATTGCCAGAGCCCAGTAAACATGTGCTCTGTGCGCACCAATTACATCTTCAGTGACACAGTTCCATATTCTCAGTGATGTTCTACAGTTTTACAGTTGATCCTATATTTATGACTGGAATTTTAGTTTTCTTTTTAAACCAAGCCCCTTGAATTATATGGCGTGCTTTTTTCTGATGGTGTTGGTGTGTCTGAGGGGTTTTTTTCTGTGGTATATGTGGGTCCCACAATTCCCCAGTTTTGGTATTAATTGCTGGGGTACGTTGGCCCGCAATGCTGAAGCACCATTTGTTACACTTGAGGTCCCTAAACACCTTTTGCTAGTGGATTATATTCCCTCTTAACTACTAACACATGTTTTCCCGAAGCTTCTTGCCACCCTTTTGTGAATATCTTGGCTGTTAATCCCTGTTCCCACACAGAACTACATGCCGTATTCAGTACATGAAATGCCCACATTCCCTGAGTGCCTTTTATGGCCTCAAAGGGAATGACAGATTCTGTTACCACAGAGTGCCAGATTCCTCCATCTTCCACAGTCTTCCTTCTTAGCATCCCCTTAACCGGGTTTAGCAACTTGATATTCCTTTACTGAGTTGTGGAGAGCTTTCGTAATGGAAAATCAGTTACCTGCACAGACATTCCTTTTTTTCCGTTTTACTTTGCTTTCTTTTAGCCTTTTTTCTCCCTCTTTGATCCTAATGAACTAAACGTTGCTAGAGTAAACATCACCAGGGAAACAACTCCAACATGATTTTTGTGCAGGACTTTATTGCAGAGATTAGCTTCAAGTTGTTGCCCACAGTAAGGTTTACTTTGGCTAGGACTTTGATTAAATCGGCACCATTATCTATCCCAGTACTGAAATTTAGACTTTCCAAAAGCTTTTTTTTTAAACTTTCCCCTCCTCAAGGAGTTAAGCCTGGAGGCTGCTTTCAGATTTTGAGATTTTCCTATACTGATCATATATCAAAAGCAGGAAGCCACTGCACAACCAGTGAGGCCACTGGGTAATTAAGATCTCCTTAGCACCTTAGAACACCCAAGAAGAATGAAGCCAATATAGAAGAACTAAAGAAATTTGCATTCATTTTTACAGTTAAGAAATTATAGTAAAGATTAGTTTACTAGAATTCTTTGAGAGGGTTAACAAGGTGATTTAGTGAAATCAGTGTACTCAGATCTTCAGAAAGCCTTTGAACACTTCCTGAAGGTTTTTAGGCAAGGTGAGCTGTTATAGGATAAGAGAGAAAGTTCTTTATGGATCAATAACTGGTTAAAAGCTAAGAGACAAAAGGCAAGAATAGCGGGTTAGTTTTTGGAATGGAGGGAGGTAAACAGTGGCGTTTCCAGGGGTCTGTACTGGGGAAAGGTAATACTGCTAAATGATCTACATATTAAAAAGGCAAACAATGAAGTCTCAAAAATTTGCAGATGACACAAAACCTCAGGACAGTCAAGTCCAAAACAGACTTTAAAGAAAAGGAGGACTTGTGGCACCTTAGAGACTAACCAATTTATTTGAGCATGAGCTTCATGCATCCGATGAAGTGAGCTGTAGCTCACGAAAGCTCATGCTCAAATAAATTGGTTAGTCTCTAAGGTGCCACAAGTCCTCCTTTTCTTTTTGCGAATACAGACTAACACGGCTGCTACTCTGAAACCAGACTTTAAAGAGTTTCAAAGGAGTTTTACAAAACTGAGTGACTAAGCAGATGAAATTCAATGCTGACAGATGCAAAGTAATGCACGTTGGGAAAACAGAATTCCAACTATACATATAAAAGAATGGGGTTTAAACTAGCTGCTACCACCCAGAAGAAAAACGGTTCTGGAATCATTGTGTAAGATCCCTAAAAACATTCACTGAATGTGCCACAGCCATATCTGAAAAAGAAGCACAGAAAAAAACCTTGAAAATAATCAGGGGTCTGGAACAGCTTTATATCAGAAAAGATTAACAAGACTGGGACTTTCCAACTTGGGAAAGAGACAACTAAAGGGGGAATACAACAGAGGTCTATGAAACCCTGACTGCTGTTGAGAAAGAGTGTTATTTACTTCTTTTTTTTAGAACACAAGAACTAGGGGTTACCAATTAAGATAGCTAAACAGCAGGTTTCAAATGAAGAAAAGGAAATAAACACAGGAAAATTAACCCGTGGAACGTCTTGTCAGAAAATGTTGTAAAGGCCAAGGCTATAACAAGGCATTTTTTGTTGTAAAAGAAAGAGGGAAATTCATCGAGGCTATTAGCCAGGATGGGCAGGGACAGTCCCTGGCCTCTGTTCGCCAGAAGCTGGGCGTGGGCTGCGATGATGACTTGATCCTTGCCCGTTCTGTTGACTTTCTCTGAAACACCTGGCATTGGCCACTGCTAAAAGACGGGATGCTGGCTTAGGGGGACCAGATGTCCTGATTTTATAGGGACAGTCCCGATTTGGGGGCTTTTTCTTATATAGGCTCCTATTCCGCCCCACTCCCACCCCCATCCCGATTTTTCACACTTGCTGTCTGGTCACGCTAGCTGGGCTAGATGGACCTTTAGTTGGACCCAGACTGGTTTTATGCTTGTGCCCCTAAGAAGGGTGCTCATTGTTTTGAAATTTGAATAACTTAACAAACTTCTGGCTTATTCTTCAGCTGGAATCCTGTAGCACAGACAGGTCTGGTGTGACGAAGTGGGACTGTTCTTAATGTTTTCTCTGAATACTGTGTGGGGGTGCCTCAGTTTCCCCTAGGCATTTCTGAAGTATCTAGGTGGTGGGATAAGGGGGTGTGGTTGTGGTAGAGCTCTAGAGGGCCAGTGTGATGGTGTCTGCACAGAGAATGGCAGACACACTATCTCGTGGCAACTGATGGCCTGGGCCCCTCCTCTGCAAAGGTGCCAACTGAAGGGGTTGGAGAACAAAGAGATCAGGTGGCCTTCTGGCCCGGGAAAGGTGAGAGGAGGGGCTGGAGAGTTTCAGTTTGGAGCTGGCTGGGGAAATGGAGGGAGGCCCAGATGGGGCTCTGACCTCCCTGCCACCCAAGACAGACCTGACTGAGGGGTCCTGTTCTCTGTACCTACAAGCTCTCGTTTAGACCATGTGCCTGTCATCTAATAAATTGGCTGGCTGAGAGTCACGTCTGACGGCGGAGTTGGGGGGCAGGACCCTCTGGCTTCCCCAGGACCCCGCCTGAGCAGACTCGCTGTGGGAACCGCACAGAGGGGCAGAGGAGGCTGAATGCTCCGAGGTCAGACCCAGGAAGGTGGAGCCGGGTGAGCTGTGTGTCCTGCAGACAGGCTGCTCACAGAAAGGAGACTTCCCCAGAGTCCTGCCTGGCTTCATAGGGAGCAGTTCCAGAGCATCGCCCGGGGGCTCTGTGACATCCAGTAATCACATCGCCAACAAGCCAGAGCAGATTTCACAGTTTACTTCTTGCTTCCATAAATGTATAGATTAACCTGCAAAAACAGAAGCAAACAAAACAGAAACAAAACACACAAGGCCTCTGACCAGATCTGATAGGTTAGTACATACTGTGCATTCATTTCTGAAAACTGTTCTATTTAGTTCCTTGGCAAGTATAATTGGATTTGATCAGAATGTTTTACATGTCTCCATCTGGTGTGGTTACTAAAACTGCCACGGGACTGGCCATATACTCATCTGTTAACTGGAAAGGGTTTCCTTTATATGGGGATTATTTTACCTTTGTTTACCAATTTTAAGCATCACTGTGTTTTCTATTTTTCATTGATATTTTCATTATTTGGCTCTTCCTTTTGTTTGTGTTGGTTTCTCTGTCCAAATGTTTTCCAATGTTTGCATCAAATTTGCTACCCAGATCTTCTTCTGTACCTGCTCAGACATTTGTTTCTTTGGTGTTAACAGGAACTCAGGAGTTCTTATAATTTAGCCTGGTATTAATTCAAAGAGGTTAATAACATAACAAAGAAACGATTAACAAATAACAAATTCAGTACAGAGAACCAGTTAGCCCTGGCCACTGCTCTGGCCAGCACAGTTGGAAGGTTGGCTACAACAGGTAGATTTACAATTCTATTTTTAGAATGTAATCAGGGGATGTCAGCTGCCATCCGGTTTCTGTACAAGCCAGACCGGGGAGTTGCTGGGGCTTTGACACTTTACTATCCCGTGTGCTTTTAGATCCTGCGGCAGGGTTGGGTTCTGAGCGTGGGGAACGGCTTCTGCTGGGCAGGAATACTGAGGCACTGGCTTTACACGTTTTTTTCACTATCTGTACGACATCCTTTTCTTCCTAGCCCAAAGCACAAGAAACTCCCTTATCCACTGGTGGCCTGGCCGTGCCACAGCTGTCAAAGCTTTGCAGGCCGGCTTTCTTCACCCTTCGGAAACAACCTGGTCATTTACAGTCTCTTTCTTCCCAACCACCCTTTCGGCCACAGGCATCATTCACTGACCCCGTTGTACCATATCTACTTTACTATTGCGTTTCCAGTTAGGCTCTTACAAGCCACTGGATTGATTTAAAATTTAGTTTGATCTACTCCCCACAGCAGGTGTTTTAACACTTAAAGTTGCCTTTGCTCCTGCATGAATTAATGTCAGGAACCAGTATATGTTTCCTTCTGTCCCCTCTTCCAGGGGAGATTTACCAGTTATGTGGGGCTGTAATTGGGCTACCAACATTGACCTTTGGGACAGGGGTTGCTGGGGGCGAGGCATTTTTACTGAAACGTGGAGCCACCCTGACAGGGAGCTGCCAATTTGGGGATAACGCATCATAAGAACTCACCGGCAGATCTTCTGTACCTGTTCCCACGCTCGCAACAGCCTTAACACCTGGCTGCAGCGTTGCCTGCGATCTAGTCCTTGCCATCTAATCACTTAAAGCAGCCAGCAAAGTCTCCAGAGGTTGCCTATCCAAATGGGCCGTATCTGCCCCTCTTCTCTGCAGTTGAGCCCGTACCTGTGCTCGCAATGATCCTCCACTAAACACGGCACGTCTCCTACTGTCCCGTCCTCGGCCGGTCCTGTCTCATTGCAACCACCACGTCCCGTATCAGTGTGGTGGGGGCCATTATAGCCTGCTTGGTCGCTGTCGGGAGCCTCACTAATCACTGTCCAAGAAGAACTACCTGCTCCACTTGCTGCCCTTTCTGCCTCCCAAGCTGCTTTAATGAGTTCAACCTGATCTCAATCCAGCCAGGATCCTCTGACCACCTTAAACCATCAGAGACCAAACCTGTCAGCTGCTTCTCCTCGATTTCAGCCAGGGAGCATACCAACAACAACATAGCACCACAAGCCTTAACAGAGTCTCCTTCCTTCTGATGTACCAACAAAGCTGTCCTTCTCCATTCAGAGGGGTCTGAAAGTGTCGGGCTGCTTCTGGATAACAGCATTTTGGTCCTGCTTCGAGCAGGGGGTTGGACTAGATGACCTTCTGGGGTCCCTTCCAACCCTGATATTCTATGATTCTATGATTCTATGATTCATCTCTGTCACCTCTGTTTAACTCTGCTTCCATTTCTGCCAACAAAGGCGTTCGTTCCCTAGCGCCAGCACACGTTATGATCGGTTCTCTGAAGTCTTCAAGATCTGAATGTTTTCTAACCATGTATTCCAGCAGCCAAGACAAACACGGTCTCTTAGAGAGCCTGTTTTGTCAGTTCAGCCAGAGGATGATTTGCGTCCTCTCGTATTTGCCGTGAAGGCTGAGGCGTTTTGCTATCACTGCTGGCTGGGCTGCCAGAGGCCCTGGCAGGGGCTCCTCTTCCACCTGTACATTTATTCTTTCCGGGCAGGGATGGGGTGAAGCTGTTACCTGCCAAGCCCTGGGTACATTTCGTGCTACAGCAGTTTGCAAGTCACGTGTCAGGCTCGCATTCTGCAAGTTTAGTTTTTCCAATTCCTGTTCCAAACTTTCTGGCACAACATCTCACTCCTTTACAAGCTTATCTCCAGCCCAATACATAGCACAGATGACATGTGCAGCTATTTGGGCTTCCTCGGGAGTGTAACCCTTTGGGTACCGCCACAGCAAGGTGTCCAGAACTTCCTCATGCAGGTGGGGCCTGCGTCAGCCAGACATGGATCAGACCCCAAGCTTTTAAACACCTGTCTTAAGAAACGCTTGTCAACCACACCACAAGGATTCGGGGCGTCCCCCTCGTCCTCCGGTTTGACAGCCTTTCCCTGTCTGCGTTTGTGAAACATCATCGACTCTAGGAACGACCAGTACAGCCCCACTCACCAGGATATTTCCCTGGTCCCCTGAGCGATAATTAATATAAGTCAGAACTGATTCAGAACTGAAATGAGTTGGTTAACACCAGTAACTCAGGATACCAAGCTCTTCAAAGGCCACCACTTCAGAAAAAAGTCTGATTCAGTTTAAGACTCTTTTTTTCTTGGACACGACAGTAACCATCCACTGCTACCAAACGTTGGCACCAGGGGGCTACTCCCCCTGAATGGATCTTGAATGGCTCCCGGAGGAGCAGATTACTGCCACACCAGTGAAGAAGGTCCACAGTAATTATCGGCAGGACACCGTTTATTGAGAGGGAATTACACACGCGGTAGAGGGTTGCACTAAGCACATAACGCCTGTTAGACACGCAGGAACTGTACCGTACGAGCGATACGTCCCTCTTAGCGAGCCTCTCTGTCACACCCACACACAAGCAGGCCCTGCGCTAGCCTCACGCCGGTCCTGCTTGGCAAACAGCGAAGGTGGTGTCCAGTTCTATGGACGGCTTCTTCCCTCCTGGTCTGGTCTCCCCAGCCCTCTGGCCTGTCTCGGATTCCCCCGAGGCCAGGCCTTGGCTGCCTGGAAACCCCTCTGGTGGCAGTCCTACTCGGGCTCACGGGGCAGAGTTCTGGCTCCTCTCTCTAGCGCGTCGTCAAGCGTCAGTTAAGGAATCCCCCCAACGGTAATTTAATTTGCTTGGTCTTTATCCTCTTTTTCCTCAGAGGAGTCACGTGCCTTACAGGCGGGCCCAGTGGGCAGGTGGCTACTAACTTTTACCTAATTAATTCTTTCGGAGGAGACTGCAGAGCGGTGCCGAGGGATCATTACCCCACGTTCGCTCCCTTC
The DNA here is from genome assembly GCF_015237465.2 of Chelonia mydas. NCBI lineage: Eukaryota > Metazoa > Chordata > Testudines > Cheloniidae > Chelonia > Chelonia mydas. Next base: position 261,390,054 of record NC_057850.1, read on the forward strand.
TCAGTCATTCACTTCAGCCCCTGCGTGATGTCCTCCAACAGGGTCGAGATGCCCCGGTCAGCCCGCGCTCCACTCGGGATGTTCTACTCCTGTCGTTTGCTTTCACGGGGACCTATTTGCTGACCCAAAGATCAGTAGTGATCAGACACGCAGCATGGAGCCAGTCAGTGTCACCTCTGCCATCTGCCTGATGCTAAGAGAAGGATTCTGCTCCCAGAACCCTCTTTTGAAGTTCAGTCATGTCAAGCCATGTTCTCACCATTCGCTCAGTGCGGCCACACCAATTCGGCGCCATCGCGACAACTGCCCCCGCTCTCGTCTGCCTTCAGCTGGGCTCCTGCAGGATCATTCACTTGCCTCGGCGGGTTCAGCTGGGCAGAGCTGCTGGGTCCTGGGAAGGGGCTGCGAGCCTGGCACAGGGCCATGAACGGGCTGGGGTCTGCCGGGGACTAGCCCGGCCTCGCTAGGCCAGCGCAGCCCCACAGGAGGTGCTCTGCCGCCCGGGGCAGGACTCCCCCGTCCCCCAACATCGCTGGCAGAGCGGTGCGGCTGGGGCCGGGCTCCCCACTCCTGCCCGACAGAGCCATGCAGGAGAAGTGCAAGGCGCGGCCCAGCCTGGAAGAGTCCTTAGGTCAGCCTGGAAAAAGAGCCTCCACGCAGGCTCGACGAGATCGGGAGCCAGGCCCGGGCGCTGCAGAGACCCCAGCTCTCTCTCGGGTTCCTGTGTCTCTCCTGTGGGTCGCTGCCCCCCTCACACCCTGGCAGGCAAGTGGAGGGGCCGTGGCAGGACCCCAGTCCAGTGTCAAACCCAAAGGTTTTGGGGGGACAAAGGGCTGGGGGCGGGGCGGATGAAAACTCCTCCTGCGCCCCCTGCTGGCCATCGAGCTGCTCAGGGGGGACGTGACCCTGCTCTGAGCCGTGTGTTGGGAACCGGGGCTGAGTGACTTGCACCTGTGCCGGGACTCCTGGACATGCCGGCTAGGACAGTGCCCAGGGGGATGGGAAAGGCGCTGCAGCAGGGGTGGGTAACACTGGGGGGTCAAACTTCCCCAGGTTGCTGGTTAAAATGGCCCTGCTCAGTTCTGCCTCGCAGGGGGAAGAGATGTGACGCAGTGGGAATTTTCTGTATATTTTTATGACCCCTCTGTGTGCCTCAGTTTCCCCTAAACCTTGTGTTGTTGCCCAGTGGGAGAAAAGAGGATGGTTTGCTGTAAGGGTGGGGCTCAGGAACAGGGGTGTCTGGGTCACCTCCCTGTCTGAGGGGAAGGAAGAGTTGTTAAGAAACTGGTTGAAACTGACCCAGATGAACAATGGCGCCAGAGACAAAGGCAGCTGCAGTGACTCAAGGAGTTCCCGGGCTGGCCCCTCCGCAGGGAAGCCGAGCAAAGCCCCCGGCTGTGGAACAAAGGCCAGCGGGGGCGGGGTCCGTGTTGGCTTCTGAAGGAAGCTGGGGGCTCTCACCTGGGGTCTGCCCAAGGAGGCCGGGCAGACAGACTGAGCTTGGACCAAGGGTTCCCTACAGCCGGCCTGGGCTCGGACTCTGCTTCAACCTTCATTGCTTGGCGCTACCCTGAGGGCCCCCCAGGCCGTGCGCCGGGCGACTGACAAACCCGGCAGCTGGACTGGGCTCTGGGCTGGGCAGACGGGCTCTGCTCTATCTACCCCCCGGGGCTAGCTCCGGGACCCCCAGGCCGTGCGCGGGCGACTGACAAACCCGGCAGCTGGGCCGGCGCTGGGTGAGGGTCGCTGCAGGTCCTGGCTGGGCGCGTCGGTCCCTGCAGAGCGGATGAGGCTCCCCCAGGCCCCCGGCTAAGTGGGACTCGCTGGCAGAGCTTGTGGGAGGAAGCAGGAGGGCTGGAGCCCAGAGGCTGCATCTCAGAGGCGAGGAGGCCACGTGGAGGGGGACCCCTGGGGGTAGGGTAGCTGAGGGGCTCCTCCCAGGGGCTGTCTGCAGGCCAAGGCACAGCACAGAGCCTGTGGGTCCATATGTCACAGATCTACAGGGTCGGAGATGCGCCCCCAGCTTTGGAACGGTCTCTGGGAGGCCCCTTCACTGGGCCAGCCCCCCTGGGGGTCTCGCTCTTCCAGGGTGAGCCACCCCTAGACTGGCCCTCTGGGCCTGCAGCCTGCCCCGCACGAGCTCCGGGCAGTGAGTCCCCCGGAGACAGCCCCTGAGGGACTCGGCCGCTCGCAGGGATCAGGGCCCTTCGCCCAGCCCCTGCAGGGACACTCCCAGGACGGGCACAGCTGGGTTATTAGTCACCTGGCACCCGGCGTAGGGGGCCCTTAGGGCAGCCCAGGGCAATGAAGGGTGAAGCAGGGTCCGTCCTGGCCAGCCCCGAGCCCAGCCCGGGTGTGGGGAACCCTCGGGTCCGGCTCTGTCTGATCTGACAACCTTCGTCAGACCCCCAAGAGAGCCCCGACTGCTTCCCGCAGCCCCACATAACCCCCACCTTACCCCCACCCCCCGTCCTTTGGTCATGAGCTGGTGAGATGCAGCTTAGCCCCCTGCAGAAGGGTGGGGTCCGGATCTCTCTGGTCTATGGCAAAGTCCCAGTGCTTGGATTTGCCATGGTCTTCTCAAGAGCTCCATCGATATGGGGCCCAAGCCCCAGAGAGCCAGGCGCTGTTCACACCTGCCCCGAGATCAGCCACTCCCTCGTCACTCACTAGAGAACAATGTGGCACATTGGGGAAACCGAGACACACACGCTGTTTCAAAATGTTCCCACTGGGTCCCACCATGACACCACCATCCCTGCACACGGGTGAGCAGCCCCCAGGGCTCCAGCCAGCTGACGAAGGGAAAGAACCGACCGGGATGGGATGAGAAAAATCGCCCCCTTTCAAAGCCAATCGGGGCTTGGGGGCCAGACCCTGGATGTTTGATGCTTGAGCTTGGATGTTCCCCCCACCCTGCTGCTCCCCCCCAGCCCTGCTTTCTGCCCCCAGCCCTGCCCCCAGCCCCCTGCTGCTCCCTCGCCCCCCCCAGACCTGCCCCCAATGCCCTGCTGCTCCCCCACCTGCCCTGCAGCTCCGCTCCTTGCCTCCCCCCAACCCCCCAGGCCTCCCAGTCCCTGCCCAGCAGCGCCCCTTGTCCCCCCTTCCCTCCTCTTGCCTTTTGCGCTATTCCTCCCAAGGCTCAGGAAGGAAACCTCCCTGTGGGTGATCCGGGCGCGGCTTCCTGTCTGCAGATCGGGAACAACACATTGGGCCCGCTGGAAGGGTAGAGTGGGGGCAGGGCTGGCAGCACAGCCCCCCCTTCTCCCACCACAGCCCTGCCCAACACAGCCCCCCCGACAGCCTCCCTACCCCTGCTTCAGACCCTGCCCCAGCACAGGCCCCCAACCCTGCTCGCAGCAAAGCCCTGCCCAGCAGCTGCCCCTGCCCCCTGGAGCTGGGGGCTCATAAGCAACAGGCTCAGAGCTGGGAGGGGCAGGGACATCCCAGCGGGGCGCCCATGGGAGGGGCACAGAGAGCGGGATGCCCAGCCCAAGGGGGCAGGGAGGGACCCTGGGCACAAGGCCAGCAGCACTGATTCCAGGCACTGGGTGGGGCACTGCCATGGGGGGCAGGGAGGCTCAGGCTGGAGCGGCGTGAGGGGCTGCACTGAACGTTCGGTCACTCTGGGCCTGCCCCAAGCTCCATCTCGCCCAGTATCCTGTCCGCTGTGCCAGGTGCTTCAGCGGGGACGAACAGAACAGGGCAATTTTTGAGTCTACTCCCAGCTTCTGGCAAACGGAGGCTAGGGACACCATCCCTGCCCATCCCGTAACCATGCGGCCTCTGGCGGGACAGGACTGAGAGTGCCACTTCAGGACAAATTGCTTAGAGCAGGGCAGTCACAGCCTCAAGCTGCAGTTCCTTTACTATTAAGGCAAACCCAACCAGCCAGCCAGAGAGGACTTCAGTCTCACCCCACTGGCGAACCATGAGTCACACCAGCAATTCCCTTAGACACTCCCGTTTCCCAATATCCCCACCAGGGCCACTCCTTATGGGGACGAATGGTTATGAAAACCAACACTCCAGTAAAAGAAGAAAGGTTCTCCTGATCCCAAAGGACCAAGCCCCAGACCCAAGTCAATATACCAGTCAGATCTTACCCACAAATCACGCTGTTGCCAGTCCTTTAGAATCTAAAATCTAAAGGTTTATTCATAAAAAGAAAAAGATACAGACGAGAGCTAGAATGGGTTCAATGGAATCAATGACATCCAGTGGTGGCAAAGTTCTTGGTTCAGGCTTGTAGCAGTGATGGAATAAACTGCTGGCACAAATCAAGTCTCTGGAGAACATCCCCAGCTGGGATGGGTCATTCAGTCCTTGGTTCAGAGCTTCAGTTTGTAGCGAAGTCCCTCCAGAGGTCAGAAGCAGGATTGAAGACAAGATGGAGGGGTTTCCAGGGCCTTTTATATTCTGTATTTTCCACAGAATACATCCGATGAAGTGAGCTGTAGCTCACGAAAGCTTATGCTCAAATAAATTGGTTAGTCTCTAAGGTGCCACAAGTCCTCCTTTTCTTTTTGTGAATACAGACTAACACAGCTGCTACTCTGAAACCTTTCCATAGACACCTTAGTGGACCTCCTTTGTACAAGATTTGGTGGAACTATAGGACCTTGGTTGCAACAATGATCTATACGGTCACAGTTTATGTCAATAATGTCACAGAACCTTGTTATAGTCCTGGCATTCAATCATCATCTGGCAAGGAGTTCCACAGACTGACTGTGTGCTGTGTGAAGAAATACTTCCTTGTATTTGTTTTAAACCTGCTGCCTATTAAATTTCATTGGGTGACCCCTCGTTCTTGTGTTATGAGGAGGAGTAAATAACACTTCCTTATTCACTTTCTCCACACCAGTCATGATTTTATAGACCTCAATCGTATCCCCCCTTAGTCGTCTCTTTTCCAAGCTGAAAAGTCCCAGTCTTATTAATCTCCCCTCATACGGAAGACGTTCCATCCCCCTAATCATTTTTGTTGCCCTTTTCTGAACCTTTTCCAATTCCAATATATCTTTTTTGAGATGGGGCGACCACATCTGCACACAGTATTCAAGATGTGGGCGTACCATGGATTTACATAGAGGTAATACGATATTTTCTGTCTCATTATCTCTCCCTGTCCTAATGATTCCCAGCATTCTGTTCGCTTTTTTGACTGCCGCTGCACATTGAGTGGATGTTTTCAGAGAACTATCCACACTGACTCCAAGATCTCTTTCTTGAGTGGTAACAGGCCCCACACCCCTGCGCGCCCAGCCCCAAGCCCCCCCAGCGCAGGGCAGCACCAGCCCATGTCTGCAGGCCCCACACACCCCCATTTAGTTTCCCAGGCTGGGGCAGAGCAGGAGGGCAGGGAGGCTCAGGCTGGGGACACAGCGGGGAGGCAGTGAGGCTTGCGGGGGCCAAGGGGGTGCAGTTGGTTTAATTCCGGGCAGCGCCAGGAAAGCACACACAGCCCCTTCCCTCCCCTCCCCACAGGCCCTGGAGGGGGTAGCCAGGGTGGCAGTAAGCCCGGGGGGAGAACCTCTGCCAGCGCTCCCAGCCCAGGGGCCTGACCGGCTGGGCCCCCCACACGCCCCAGTCACCACAGCCTGGAGTGATGCAGTGGGGATGGGTGATAGGGTTACATCCCCTGCACGCCACAGGGCCGGTCTGTGCCCAGCCTGTCACCAGCCCTTGGCACGGACCCCTGAGCAGACCCCCCGTTCCCTGGGGCAGCCCCGTGGCCTCCTGCTGCCCCGTCTCGCTCCGTGCTCCTGGCCCGAGGCCTGCGGGAGGCCGTGCTGGGCCCCGCCGGGTGCGATGCTCCCCGTGTGTCTGCGCTGACCCCGGGCAGCCCGGCCTGGCAGCGCTGCATCGGGCACCCGGACCCCTGCGCCCGGGGTGGGGAATAGCTTGAGGGGGATAGTGATCGTGCTGGGGGGAGGAATAGCGATCATGGGGGCAGAGTGGGGGCAGGGAAGCTCAGGCTGGCGGGGCTCGGGGCTGGGCGCCGGGGGTGGCTGCTGCTGGCTTGGTCCCGGCCTGGGGCACGTGCACAGCGTTCAGCCGGCCCATGCTGGCTCTGGAGCCCTGGGCTTTCCTGACACCTCAGCCCCAAGGGGACGGCCTGGCTCCGAACCAGCTGCCGGCGCCAGCAAGAGGGAGGAAACCCGGCCCGCGTGTCCCGGCCTCGCTGAGCAGGGCAGGGTGGCCGCTGATACGCGCCCTGCCCCACGGCCCAGCTAATCTGCCGCACCGATGGGGAAGCAGGTGTAGAGATGGGCGAGAACCCAGGAGTCCTGGCTGCTGCCCCTCCTCCACTCTTACCACTAGACCTCCCCTCCCAGGGCTGGGCTAGAACCCAGGAGTCCTGGCTCCCAGCCCCACATCCTGCTGCTCTAACCCCTGGCCCCACTGCCCCCCAGGGTGGGGCTAGAACCCAGGAGTCCTGGCTCGGTGCCCACCCCCTCCCCATTGTGTGCCGGGCAGAGTGTGGGAGTGACTCAGAGCCCCGGCTGGTCCCCGACCCTTTCCCTGCAGAGGAAGTGACTGGGGCCGGGGCCGGTCCCGGCGCAGTCGCCCGGGAGCGCAGTCGCGGCGCGATGGGGAACCTGCAGGCAGCGCTGCCTGAGCCTGCCCGCACCTGTGCCCTCAGCCTCTGCTCCCGGCACAGGGGCTCCGGGCCCCCGGACGGCGCCAGGGCCAGGTAAGGGCCAGGGGGCTGCGCTGGCCAGGCAGGGAGGGGACACCGGGGTGAGCTGCCCTGCCCACAGCCCCGTTCCCCCGGGCCCTGGCACCGGGCTGGCATTCGGGGGTGCTCTGCCACATAGTCCCCTTGGGACCCGGGCCAGGGGGGGTCGGCCCGGCCCCCGGGAGCAGACACCCGAGAGCTGGGGACGCTGCATGATGGAGACTGGGAACATGTCCCAGAGAGACGGGGGTGAGAGACAGAACCTCCAGGGCCCCGAGTCCGCCCCGACAGCGCCCCCACTGAGCCCCCTCCCCATACCACGCCCCCTCCTGAGCCCCCACCCCTCCCCATAGCACCCCCTCCTGAGCCCCCCTCCCCCTCCAGCACCCCCCACTGAGCCCCTGCCCCTCCCCGCCCCTCCAGCACCCTCTCCTGAACCTCTGCCCCTCCCCCTCCAGCACCCCCCACTGAGCCCCTGCCCCTCCCCACCCCTCCAGCACCCTCTCCTGAACCTCTGCCCCTCCCCTTACAGCACCCCCCACTGAGCCCCTGCCTCTCCCCACCCCTACAGCACTCCCTCCTGAGTCCCCGCCCCTCCCCCTACAGCGCCCCCACCCCCCCAGAGACCCCAACCTGTTCCCTGCAGTGGGAGGGGCACTGGTGGGGGCAGGAAGGGCGCTGGGGGGGCAGGAGGGGCCCTGCTGGGGGAGGAGGAGCGCTGGTGAGGGGGGCAGGAGGGGCGCTGCTAGAGAGCAGGTGGGGCACTGCTGGGGGGGCAGGTTGGGCGTTGGGGGGGCAGGAGGGGCGATGGTGGTGGGGGCAGGAGGGGTGCTGGTGAGGGGGCAGGAGGGGCCGTGCTGGGGGGGCAGGAGGGGTCCTGCTGGGGGTGATGCTCTCACAGAGGGTCCCCTCGCTGACCGAGCCCCCTCTCCTCTCCCCCCAGCTCTGTGCCCATCCCCCCCATTGAGCCCCCGAGATACTCGCGGATCAAGAACTGGGAAGTGGGGACCATCGCCTACGACACGCTCAGCGCCCAGGCCACGCAGGTGAGGGCGGCACCGTGGGGCCCGTGGGGGTGGGAGATGGGACCCAGGCCTGTGGGAGGGGGCTGCCGGTGGGCTTGAGGAGCTGTCACCGCTCTGGGCTGCTGGGGGGAGTCCAAGCCTCTGGCTCCCTGCCTCTCGGGGGGCTGTAACCCTCGGGGGCCTGACCAGAGCTCAGCTGGGTGCATCCAGCCAGAGCCCTGCAGCTCCTGAGATGGGCCCCTGGCCTGGGCCCCGCTGGGCCTGGCCCCTGGTACCCGACCCCATTGTCCTGCTCCAGCTCTTCCCCCGGCCCTCGGCTCGGTAGCCGTCTCCCTGGGGAGCAGCTCACACCATTTACTCGCTGGTCCTCTGCCCACCCTGTCCCGGACGCCCGGGACTCGGGCTTGCTCAGCTCCGGACAGTCCCTGGGGGGGCCCCCCTTCCATGCGACAGCCCTTCTCGGGGGGCCACTCTCATGGGGGTTAAACTCCCGGGACTGCACCTCTGAGCCTCCAGCAGCCTGGCTCTGCCGTGGGCCCCTCAGGGAGCCCACTTGCTCTGGACCCCTGGGGCCTCCACCCCCAGAGGGCGCAATGCCCCCCCCTCGATCTCCCCACCCCCAGAGGGAGCAGTCCCCCTGCGATCTCCCCACCCCCTGAGGGCGCAATGCCCACCCGATCTCCCCACACCCAGAGAGAGCGATGCCCCCTCAATCTCCGCATCCCCAGAGGGTGCAATGCCCCCCCGATCTCCTCACCCCCAGAGGGAGCGATGCCCCCCCAATCTCCCCACTCCCAGAGGGAGCAATCCCCCCAGTCTCTAGACCAGGGCGACTCTCAGCCAGCGTAACACAGGAGGGTTTATTGAGTATCTGAACCCAGCCCAGGAAACTCTCCGGGCCTCAGGCCTGGCCTCCCTCAGCACAGCACATCTAGGTCTGTCCCTCATCCAGGGGGGCCCTAGCTGCTCTCCCCTCCCAGCCCAGAGCCCCCCTTCCACTGGGCATCTGATATCACCTGCCCCCAAGCCCCACCTCGGTCCTTTGTCTTCTGTCCCAGGTCAACAGGCTGCCTGGGTCTCCTCTCCGCCTCTCCTCCCTCTGGCTGGAACCGGCTGGGCAGGTCACCGGATCCTCCCTCTGCAGCCCATTGTCCCCACTCCGGCCAGAACTGGCTGAGTGCCAAGGTGGGGGGTGGGGGATCCCAATCCCCAGATCACCGGTCGCTAGAGTCCCCCATCTCCAGGCTGTTGTCCAGGGTCCCAACTGCTAGGCAAGGTCACACCTGGCCCTCTGGTAACAGCAACCCCCATGCCTACCCCTTCGTTACACATGCAGCACACAGGGAAACTGAGGCACACACCATATTCATGCAAAATACTAAGAAAATCCCCCACTTTGTCACATCTCATCCCCCTTCGAGTCTGAACTGAGTGGGGTCACTCCAGCTGGTGACCTGGGGAAGTTCAGGTACCCCTCTCCAGAACAAAGCGTTGGCTATAACATTTGACCTTTTACCAACATGGATCACGTCCATCTCATAACCCTGGGGGATCAGACTCCATCTTAGGGCTGGGCATTAGCCCTTTCAGCTGGTGCAGCCCTACCCTGTTTAACGAGGCTGGTTCTGCTGGGACCCAACGGAGAGTGCCAATTCAGGACAAATTGCTTAAAGCAGGGCAGTTACAGCCCAAGGCTGGGGTTTCTGTGCACACCACGGCAAACCAAACCAGCCAGACAGAGCGGACTTTGGTTTTACCCCACTGGCTAACCACAAGTCACACAAGCAATTCCCTTAGACACTCCCATTTCCCAGTATCCCCACCAGAGCCACTCGTTATGGGGACGAATGGTTATGAAAACCAATACCCCAGTAAAAGAACAAAGGTTCCCTCAATCCCAAAGGACCTAGACCCAGACCCAGGTCAATATACAAATCAGATCTTACCCACAAATCACGCTGTTGCCAATCCTTTAGAATCTAAAATCTAAAGGTTTATTCATAAAAAGAAATATAGATGAGAGCTAGAATGGGTTCAATGGAATCAATAAAAAGAAAAGGAGGACTTGTGGCACCTTAGAGACTAACCAATTTATTTGAGCATAAGCTTTTGTGAGCTACAGCTCACTTCATCGGATGCATAAAGTGGAAAATACAAAAGATGTTTTTATACACACAAACCATGAAAAAATGGGTGTTTATCACTACAAAAGGTTTTCTCTCCCCCCACCCCACTCTCCTGCTGGTAATAGCCCATCCAAAGTGATCACCCTCCTTACAATGTGCATGATAATCAAGGTGGGCCATTTCCAGCACAAATCCAGGTTTTCTCCCCCCCCCCAAAAAAAACAAAAACAAACCCACTCTCCTGTTGGCAATAGCTTATCTAAAGTGATCACCCTCCTTACAATGTGTATGATAATCAAGGTGGGCCATTTCCAGCACAAATCCATGGTTTAACAAGAACATCTGAGGAAGGGGGGGGGGGGAGGAATAAACAAGGGGAAATAGGTTACTTTTTATAATAACTCAACCATTCCCAGTCTCTATTCAAGCCTAAGTTAATTGTATCCAATTTGCAAATTAATTCCAATTCAGCAGTCTCTCGTTAGAGTCTGTTTTCGAAGTTTTTTTGTTGAAGGATAGTCACTTTGAGATCAGAAATCAAGTGACCAGAGAAATTGAAGTGTTCTCCGGCTGGTTTATGAATGTTATAATTCTTGACGTCTGATTTGTGTCCATTTATTCTTTTACGTAGAGACTGTCCAGTTTGCCCAATGTACATGGCAGAGGGGCATTGCTGGCACATGATGGCATATATCACATTGGTAGATGTGCAGGTGAATGAGCCTCTGATAATGTGGCTGATGTGATTAGGCCCTGTGATGGTGTCCTCTGAATAGATATGTGGGCACAGTTGGCAACGGGCTTTGTTGCAAGGATAGGTTCCTGGGTTAGTGGTTGTGTTGTGTGGTGTGTGGTTGCTGGTGAGTATTTGCTTCAGGTTGGGGGGCTGTCTGTAGGCAAGGACTGGCCTGTCTCCCAAGATCTGTGAGAGTAATGGGTCGTCCTTCAGGATAGGTTGTAGATCCTTGATGATGCGTTGGAGAGGTTTTAGTTGGGGGCTGAAGGTGACGGCTAGTGGCGTTCTGTTATTTTCTTTGTTAGGCCTGACCTGTAGTAGGTGACTTCTGGGAACTCTTCTGGCTCTGTCAATCTGTTTCTTCACTTCCGCAGGTGGGTATTGTAGTTGTAAGAACGCTTGGTAGAGATCTTGTAGGTGTCTGTCTCTGTCTGAGGGGTTGGAGCAAATGCGGTTGTATCGCAGAGCTTGGCTGTAGACAATGGATCGTGTGGTGTGGTCAGGGTGAAAGCTGGAGGCATGTAGGTAGGAATAGCGGTCAGTAGGTTTCCGGTATAGGGTGGTGTTTATGTGACCATCGCTTATTAGCACCGCAGTGTCCAGGAAGTGGATCTCTTGTGTGGACTGGACCAGGCTGAGGTTGATGGTGGGATGGAAATTGTTGAAATCATGGTGGAATTCCTCAAGGGCTTCTTTTCCATGGGTCCAGATGATGAAGATGTCATCAATGTAGCGCAAGTAGAGTAGGGGCGTTAGGGGACGAGAGCTGAGGAAGCGTTGTCAGCCATAAAAATGTTGGCATACTGTGGGGCCATGCGGGTACCCACAGAAGCGCCGCCGATCTGAAGGCACACACTGTCCCCAAATGTAAAATAGTTATGGGTAAGGACCAAGTCACAAAGTTCAGCCACCAGGTTAGCCGCGACACCACCAGGGACAGTGCTCCCGATGGCCTGCAGTCCATCTCCGCGCGGAATGCCGGTGCAGAGGACCTCCACATCCACAGTGGCCAGGATGGTGTCATCAGGAAGATGACCGATGGATTGTAGTTTCCTCAGGAAGTCAGTGGTGTCTCGAAGGTAGCTGGGAGTGCTGGTAGCACAGGGCCTGAGGAGGGAGTCTACATAGCCGGACAATCCTGCTGTCAGGGTGCCAATGCCTGAGATGATGGGGCGCCCAGGATTTCCAGGTTTATGGATCTTGGGTAGTAGATAGAATATCCCAGGTCGGGGTTCCAGGAATCTGTGCGGATTTGATCTTGTGCTTTTTCAGGGAGTTTCTTGAGCAAATGCTGTAGTTTCCCTTGGTAACCCCCAGCGGGACCAGAGGGCAATGGCCTGCAGAAAGCGGTGCCGGAGAGCCGCTGAGCAGCCTCCCATTCACACTCCGACCCACTCACGATGACAACAGCACCTCCCCTGTCAGCCCCCTTGACCATGACGCCAGAGTTGCCCCCGAGGCCGCGGACGGCACCGTGTTCTGCACGGCCGAGGCCGCGGGGCAAGTGAGGCTGCCCCTCCACAACCCCAGCCCCTGCAAGTCGGCGGAAGCACTCCACGCAGAAGTCCAGTCTGCCATCTCGACCCCCAGGAGAAGTCCACCCAGAATCCCTCTCCTTGCAGTGTTGGTAGGGAGGTCTCCGTGAGAGTGGGTTTGTTTTTTTGGGGGGGTGGGGGGGAGAAAACCTGGATTTGTGCTGGAAATGGCCCACCTTGATTATCATGCACATTGCAAGGAGGGTGATCACTTTGGATGGGCTATTACCAGCAGGAGAGTAGGGTGGGGGGAGAGAAAACCTTTTGTAGTGATAAACACCCATTTTTTCATGGTTTGTGTGTATAAAAACATCTTTTGTATTTTCCACAGTATGCATCCGATGAAGTGAGCTGTAGCTCACGAAAGCTTATGCTCAAATAAATTGGTTAGTCTCTAAGGTGCCACAAGTCCTCCTTTTCTTTTTGCGGATACAGACTAACACGGCTGCTACTCTGAAACCAATGGAATCAATGACATACAGGAATAGCAAAGTTCTTGGTTCAGGCTTGTAACAGTGATGGAATAAACGGCAGGTTCAAATCAAGTCTCTGGAGAACATCCTCAGCTGGGATGGGTCTTTCAGTCCTTTGTGTAGAGCTTCCCTTTGTAGCGAAGTCCCTCAAGAGGTAAGAAGCAGGACTGAAGACCAGATGGAGGAGCTGCAGCAGCTTTGTATAGTCTCTTGCCATGTGGTCTCTGCTTTCTCTGTCCCAAAGACAAGCTGCCCATCCCGTGGCCTGGAAACACCTCAGAGTTCTGTCCCTAGGCAGGTCCCTGCACGCCTGGCTGCGTCCCCAGGCGTGTCTGCCTTCTCTCAGTGGGTCAGTTGTGTCGCTGATCGTCCTTAATGGGCCACCCAGCAGGCTGGGCAGAGCTGACACCAACTTGTCTGGGGTGGCACCCAGAAGCACAGCACACGTTTGAACTACAGACAGGATAGAGCCAATATTCATAACTTTTAACTGTAAAAATGATACCCACACAGACAGCATCATCCTAACCGGCCAACCATCGCCTTGTCTGAGACACCTCATTTGACCCCCTTTGTACGAGATTTGGTGCCACGACAGGACTTTGGTCGCAACAATGATCTATACGGTCCCAGTTCATGTCAATAACATCACACCTGCGTCTGAGGCTTGTCCAAGTCTGGGTTTGCCCCTGGGTCAGAGTCTCCTTCAGTGCACAGAGCGCCCCGGCACTGCTTGGTACAGACTTCCCCGACCGGCTCGCCCGTCTCACTCAGCTCTGTGAGGGGAGCTGAAGTGGGATACAAACCTCCAGTAGTGCCCTACCTGCCACTCCATTAGAGACCTGGGCCTGCTTCTTGCTTTGAGAAATGGGCTGGTCTCTGATCCCCTTCACCTTGGCCGGCTCTGGCTTTAGACAGATGCTTCCCACCTTGTGGCCCCGGTACGACACCTCTGCCATCCCCACCTTCCCCTTCCAGTCTCTATAGTCATCCAGCACCCTGGCGACCCAGCCCCCTCCCCAGCTGGCCTGATGACACAGATATTTATGCTCTCCCGGGCACAGTCCTCCACCCCCCTCAGGAACTGATCCCCCAGGCGCTGGGAGGGGGCAGGTGCCCCCTTGAGGCTGACAGGCAGGACCAGGAACCCAAAGAGCCCCATAGGGGTGATGGGAGCAGATTCCAACCCAGCACCTGGGTCCCAAGGCCAGTAGCCTTTGGTGAGATCCCTGGTAGCGAGGTAACACCCCCCCACACACACACACACACCTTGTTTCAGATCTTATCAGGCCTAGGCATGGGGCAGGCATCGGACAAGGTGATGGCATTGAGCTTCTGGGAGTCCACCCAGAGTCCGATCGACCTGTCCTTGGGGACCAAGCCCACGGGAGGGGCCCAGGGCTGGTGGGCGGCTGGACCACCCCTACAGCTAGCATGTCTCTGACCTCTCTCGCCAGGGCTGGGCTGTTTCCCAGTGACGGGGAATGGGGACCACCTGGAGGGTGGGTGATTTTTGTCCCCCCTGCCCCGTGGAGAGCTGGATTAGTGAGCCCGGGCCGGCTGGAGAGCAGCCGTGGGTAGGGAAGCAGCCCCTCTGCTCCTGGGGTTCGCTGGGCGGAGGCGGATTGATTCCAGCGGGAGGCTGGCTCCTCTCTCAGGGACCCCCGCCCCGCTTCTCCTCCCTGTGCCCACACACAACCAGCACCAACCACTCCCTCAACACATGGCTTCATTGTGTCCACATGGGACACTCGCCCGACTGGGCCGCGCCAGGACGTGACTCACCTCCTTCCGCTGGTTCGTGATTTCACAGGGCCTGTCCAGTGCCCTTCGCACGGAGCCAAGACCCCTCTCCTGGTCCGCGGTGCCAGAGGAGCCAGGACGCTGTCGTACCAGCCCTTCTGCTTCCCTTGGGCCCTGGCTAGGTTCTTCCTGGCCAAGCCCATGGGCTCAGTGAGCTTTCCCCAGAACGTACTCCATCCCCGATTCCCCATTCGGCTTCCCCTCCCATTCTCTCTTCCCTTCCATACACCAACTCGAAAGGGGGGACTCCTGTGAATTTCTGGGGCTGTAAAAGTTTTGCAGCCCCCTCACCTGGTGTGCTGGCCCCCCTGATGTTTACAGGGAGGGACATGGTCTGCAGAAGAGAAGAATGAGGGGGGATTTGATAGCTGCTTTCAACTATCTGAAAGGGGGTTCCAAAGAGGATGGTTCTAGACTATTCTCAGTGGTAGAAGAGGACAGGACAAGGAGTAATGGTCTCAAGTTGCAGTGGGGGAGATTTAGGTTGGATATTAGGAAAAACTTTTTCACTCGGAGGGTGGTGAAACACTGGAATGCGTTACCTAGGGAGGGGGTGGAATCTCCTTCCCTAGAAGTTTTTAAGGTCAGGCTTGACAAAGCCCTGGCTGGGATGATTTAGTCGGGGATCGGGCCTGCTTTGAGCAGGGGGTTGGACTAGATGACCTCCTGAGGTCCCTTCCAAACTGGATATTCTATGATTCTATGGTACTTCTGGGGAATCACCAGCTGCCCCCTGATCCCACAAGGTTCAGTTTTCCCAGTGCCGGATCCCTTTTCTTACAGGGATCTTTCCTGGCAGTTCTTCCCCAGAGTCTTGCAACACTGGGGTCCACAAGGGCCCTCAGCTTCTTCAAGGAGGGATTCTTCTGCTGCTCGGCCTGGAGTTCAGCTGCTGGGTTGGGGCCCAGCCCTTGTTGGCTGTGCCTCAGTTTCCTCACCTCAGGACAAAGCCTCGTTCTCAGCCCTGTTAAACACGGTTCCTGGTAATCACCTCCCCCCATTGGAGGCTCCACGCATTGCCGGTGCCAGGCCAAGCGCCACACCACTCCCTTCAGCCACAGCCAAGGTCCAAGGCGCTGTCCGGCCAGGTCTCCAATCCATCCCCCATGCGCCCCTCCGCAGGTAGCTGGTCGTGCACCCCAACCTCTTTGGGCCGCCCATTTCAGATGTATCTTCGCTACAGGGCCTTAACCGGGGGTCTGACCACCCCCCTCAGGGCTAGGTGTGCACTGGGCATTATCGGATCTGGGTCCACCCCTTCAGCTGTCGTCACCTTAGCCCCGTGTAGGCAAGGAGCCCACTGCTTTGGTTACAGTACCAGAGCCAGCGTGAGCCACCTCTCCCCTGTGCAGGGCCCGTGTCCCACTCAGCCCCAGGGGTCTGGCTACAGACAGGCAGGTAACCCAGACTTCACAGAGGGAAAATTGCCCCCTCCCCGCCAGCCGGGCCATTCACCTGTTCGCTGGCTCCTACCCTCTCGGCCTTCCAATCCCTGGGGCCGTTACTGGCACGGAGTCTGGAGCTTGTCCCAAGAACATGGCAAAGCTGTGCTGACAGTCCCCAGCGACCAGTCCCCCTCCCATCCTGCCGGTGCCTGCCCAGGGATCGGCGCCGGGGCAGGGCGAATGGCTGTATGTTTGGGAGCTTTCCCCCAAGCCTCTCAGTCCCTCAGCATCTAGTGGGGTCGCACCACACTGAGTTCTCAGTCCCAGAATGTCTCCACCTCATGAATATCTCCCAGTTGATCCCCACCTGCCGCTCCCACTGGGGATCAGAGGGGCCTGAGTCCAGGGGTTACAACAAGACCTATCTGCTGGGCATGGGGTGGAAGCCCGTCTGCCACTCTTCCCTGGCCAGCTGTGCCCCAGGAGCTGGCTGGGTGACTGCTTCCTCCAAAGGGGCAGAGCTGAGGGATAGACAACCCGCTGAGAGAGCAGGTATTTCAGGCTGTCTTCCATTGCCACCTCGACCCTCTGCGGGCTCTCTCTGGCCAAGAGTTCCTTTATCTTGGGCATTGCACCACCTGGTGTCCTTGTGCCCACAGTAATTACATCTCGGGTCCCATGGAAGGGCTGCCTGCTCCGGCATTCGTGGGCACCCCACATTGGGCTTCCTGGAGTCCCACCTCCGAGAGGTCTCTGGGGGACTCCCCTTCTGAGCCCCCGACTTGGGTCTCCCCCCACCCCAGATCTGCTGTTGATAAGCTTGTTTACCAGCGCACCTGGTCCAGTAACCACATCTTAATCTGGAGGACAGAGGTAAATCGGCTGCTCCAGTCCCAGCAGATTATACACGGCGGGGATATTCTCCCAGAGGGGTTGTGACCTCCTTGTCGGTGACGCCCAGGGTCTTGGTTACACCCCGGAATCTTTTCCTATCTGCCAGCGCTAAGACAAGGGGGTTGAAGGAACCATCAAGGAAAGGGCCTAGAACCATAGGCACCGACTTCTGCTCCTGCCGGCGGGTGCTCGACCCCAAAACCGTTTCCCATGAGCCTCCAGGGTCCGGAGCCTTTGTGAACAGTTCATAGTCCCCTGTCTCCACCTCGTCCACCTGGCTGGGCACCTCTATGCCTGGGCGGTGCGTGCACCCCCCTTCGGGGGGGGCTAACCCCCTGCCCAGCCTCTATGGCCGTGGGGCCGAGCGAGGGGGTGAGACGGCAGAGCCGGTCCGCAGGGCCAGCCTGGTTCAAATCCCAGGCCTTCCCAAAGGCAGTGAGGTCAGCTCCCGTAGCCCCCCGACCTGTTAAACTGCGGCCTTTCCCCACATACCCCTCGGTGCGACCTCTTGCCCCTCGGCTTCTCCAGCTCCACTAGCTGCCTTGCTCCCAGCTCCAACTCCCAGCGCTTCCAACCTGTCACGGGGGAGCCAGGCCGTGAAGACCCCCAGCTGGACGGGGAACCAGGTCTCGGGGACACCCTGCTGCTGCCTCTGCTGCTTCCAGACCCCCCTGGAATCCCGCTGGGTCTGGAGCCGGCTTCTTGGACCAACCGTCCGTCTCCAGCCAAGCCTTCAGCTGCACCTTGTTCGGCTTCCCAGCTCTTGGCCCTGTCTCCCTGCCCAGGATGGCGATGTCCGTAGGGAGGTGGTGACACGCCACTGTCTTGCTGCTTCCTTTGGCTACCCTTGTCTTACTGCTGCACGCCACTTATTACACAGTACTCCTGGTGGAGTCAGCATCCCACTTCTGCCACCAGCTGTCATGGATCCGCAGGGTCGGTGCTACCCTCCTTGCACTATCCCGTCCTGCCCCACACCTCCTTGCCTTGTCCCACTCTGCTCTGACCCTTTCTGCCCTGCCCCGCCCCGCCCCCCTGCCCTGCTCCCACCCTGCACCTCCTTTTAGCGGAGCCTGCTGAGTGGCTACTCCTGTGCAGCCTCTCTAGGCAGGCCTGGAGGACCCACCTCGCTGCTCCTTTCAGGGGTGTGGGGATGGCGAGGCCACTGTTTCCACCCAAAGAGTAGCCATGCCTAGTGGGTATAGGCCTATTCACAGTGGACATAAACATATTACAAAACTTCCCCAGTCCTCACGGGCACTGGGCAAGAAGGATGGGGGGTTCCCAGGGCTGGTCTAGCAGGGGGCTGTGGGTCGGGACTGAGGGGCACCGGCAGGGCTGTGGAGGGGGGATCCCTGGGCTGGGCTAGCAGGGGGCTGCAGGTCGGGGCACCGCAGGGGGAGGGGGGCGCTGCAGCACCAGAGCTGGGGTCCATGCTGGGTCTGACTGCAATAGCCCCCCCGCCTCAGCTCTGTCTGTCTGTGCTCCAGGAGTTGCCCTGCAGTGGGAAGCGATGTCTGGGCTCCCTCATGTACCCCAAGCAGCTGGTTTGCCAGGCAGCTGAGGGGCCCCCGCCCAAGGAGGAGCTGCTGCCCATGGCCCGGGACTTCATCAACCAGTACTACAGCTCCATCAAGCGGTGAGTGCCAGCCCCCCCAAGGCTGCCAGACTGCCACAAGGGAAGCCCAGCTCGGGGGAGGCTTTTCATAAACACCCAACAAACCCCTGCAACGCCCAGGACTCGGGGGGCCGGGGGCGGAATTCAGCTGCCCAGACGCCGGCTGGGGAAATAACACAGCGGGGCCAGATTGTCCAGCAAGCCCCTGGAGTGCGCTGGAGCCAGCTTCCTGCCGCACAGGGTGGAGAAGGTGCCCGAGGAGACGCTGCTCTGCCCGGGATTGTGACCATCGGGAGGAGCTGGCTGGGAACTGGAATTGGAAGAAGGGTCTTGCAGGGGTCGGTTCTGGCTCCGGTTCTGGTCAATATCCTCCTCACTGATTTAGATAATGGCACAGAGAGTGCGCTTATAAAGATTACGGCCGATACCAGCTGGGTGGGGGTGCAAGTTGTCATGGATGCCCAGGACTTGGGCTCTCTCAGCCCCATGCGGTCCCTGGGGGGGACCCCCTTCAGTGCGACAGCCCTTCTCGGGGGGGGCCACTCTCTGTCGGGGTTAAGCCCGTCTGCCTCCTGGAAACGCACCCCTCTGAGCCTTAGCACGCCTGTCTCTGCCTGGGCCCCCTCAGGGAGTCCCCTCACTCTGGACCCCTGGGGCCTCCACTCCCAGCGGGAGCAATCCTCCCCGATCTCTAGACCGGAGCGACTCTCAGCCAGCGTAAAACAGGAGGGTTTATTGAGCATCTGAACACAGCATAGGAAACTCACTGGGCCTCAGGCCTGGCCTCCCTCAGCACAGCACATCTAGCTCTGTCCCGCATCCAGGGGGGCTCCGCCTGCTCCCTCCCTCCAGCCCAGAGCCCCCCTTTGAGCTGTGCATCTGATATCACCTGCCCCCAAGTCCCGCCTCTGTCCTTTGTCTTCTGTCCCAGGTAAAGAGGCCGCCTGAGTCTCCTCTCCGCCTCTCCTCTCAGCCATCCTCTGGCCCCTCTGGCTGGAAGCAGCTGGTCGGGTCACCGGGGTCCTCTCTCCGCAGCCCATTGTCCTCCCACCATCCAGAACCGGCTGTGACTCCCGAGCTCGGGTCACCTGTCACTGAGGTATCCATTATCCAGGCCGTTCGCTGGCCCCCTGTAACAACAAACTCCCTCTCCCACCACCTCGTTAAACCAGTAACAACCAGGGAAACTGAGTCCTGCCCCCCTCTCCATGCAAACCACTGAAAACAACAAGAAACCCCCTTGCTTTCTCACACAAGTGCTTTGGAGGACAGGATTAAAATTCAAAAGGATCCTGACAAACTGGAGAAATGGACTGAAGTAAATTGGATGAAATTCAATAAGGACAAATGCAAAGTCCTCCACTGAGGAAGGAACAATCAGTTGCACACGTACACAATGGGAAGTGACGGCCGAGGAAGGAGTCCTGCGGAAAGGGATCTGGGGGTCAGAGTGAATCACAAGCTAAATATGAGTCGACAGTGAAACGCTGTTGCAAAAACCCAAACATCCTTCTGGGCTGTATTTGCAGGAATGCTGTTGTCACAGAGTCACAGGCCCGATGCTCTGGAACTGCTCTGAATGGAGCCCGCCAGGAGTCTAGGTAGCGTGACTCCTTTCAGGGTCACCCGGTCACATTCCCCTCCTGGTTCTCAGCTTATGAAGGGCATCTGCCATCCCTTACATGCAGGCAGCTAGAGCATCCTCACCTGGCCCTGAGGCTCTCAGCAAAAGTCACACCCCCTTATCCCCACAGCCCAGACATTGGTACAATACATGGGGAAACTGAGGCACCCACAGCATTCATGCAAACCAGTAAGACTCACATACAACGTAACAAGGGAAACCCCACTTCGTCCCAGTTACAAGCAAGACACGAGGAGTGATTCTTCCGCTCCACCCCGCACTGAGCAGGCCTCAGCTGGAGTATTGTGCAGTTCTGCGCACCACAGTTCAGGAAAGATGTGGACAAATTGGAGAAAGTCCAGAGAAGAGCAACAAAACGGATGAAAGCTCTAGAAAGCATGACCTGTGCGGGAAGACTGAAAATATTGGGTCTGTTTGGTCTGGAGCAGCAGAGACTGAGAGGGGACATGAGAATAGTTTTCAAGCATGTAAAAGGTTGTAACAAGGAGGAGGGAGGTAAATTGTTCTCCTGAACCTCTGAGGACAGGACAAGGAGCAATGGGCTTAAATTGCAGCCAGGCTGGTTTAGGTTGGAGATTAGGAAAAACCTCCGACCTGTCAGGGAGGTTAGGCACTGGAATAAATTCCCCAGGGAGGTGGTGGAGTCTCTGTCACTGGAGGGTTTTAAGAGCAGGTTGGAAAAGGTGGTCTAGATCAGCGGTTCTCAATGCGCAGCCCGTGGGTGCCCAGTGAGCACACAGCTGCGGCCCAGCTGTGAGCTACAGGCCGCAGGGCCGGCGTGGCTGGGTTCCGGGCTGCCAGGCTGCCCCGCCGGCGCGGTGGGTCTGGGGCCGTCGGGTGGCCACAGGAGTTAAATTGCAGCGGAGACTCTTTTTGGCGGGGTCGATGGCCTGTCGACCAACAGGTATTTTGCCGATCTATCTTCCAAATCAGCTGTATTTGGCTAGTGCTGCTTCAGTCCATGGGCTTTGCCCAAACTTGTGCAAAATTGTCTTCAAAGGAGTCGTTTCCTGGAGGAATGGTGATTTTTCCTGCTCTTTTTGAGCTTTGTTTTTCGGGGACTGTTTTCGCCTGAACGTATCTTTTTATGAATTTTGTTTACCTTTATAATTTTTCCGCACCCACACTTGCGCTGGGACTTACACAACACGAAAAGTCTGTTCCCATGAAAAACTCTGCCTGACAGAGCAGGGGCGGGGAACGCTGAGCCCCCTACCTTCTGGGCTCGATCCTGCTACGACTCAGGGTGTATTCACCCATGCAATTTTCCCTGACAGATGGGTAGGAGCGAGGACTCTAATCCTCCCCCTTAGGGCCCCAATCATTGATCGCTCTATACGGATGGTATACCTTTTAGCAGTATGTTCAACAATCACAGTGCATGTCTTCCCCCTTTTGCAATTCTCCACCAAAAATGGTATGCTTATAAGAAAGCGCACGGGATCTTTTTCAGGGGAAAAGGCAACTCGCCGCGTTTATTGAAGATACAACAATTAGCATACGCATTCAATCACACGACACACACATACACGCTGTCCCGCCAGTCAATGTTATAGTTACCAGTCCAGAGTTCAGATCAATCTAGGGGCCAGCTAGGTTGATCACGGGCAGGGAAGAGCCGGGTTCCATCGGTCGCGACACGATGCTCCGGGGAAGTCGTGGCAGGACAAACCCAAAGTTTCATGGCCAGGCCCCCTGCTTATATAGTGATTTTCCTTCCTTGGGACCAATGAGTTTTGCGCCGTCATGCTGTAATTAATTGTTGTTTGACGAGTGCTTCTTTTCTTACATTGTTTTTTTATTTTTTATTTAGTTTTTTTATTGGTTTTTAGGGAGTTACCCCAGGCTGGTTTTGATCACAGTTATCTTGTCTCCATTGATAGGTGCTTGTTTTATTTTTAGAGTGGTGAATTTTCCCTTTTTTGACATTTTAATAGGGGTGTGCTGTAATTTTCTGGCGCCCTTGCGTCTGTTTGTGTTTGGTTCGGTGATGACCTTTATATTTATTTTGTAACTCACACATTCCTCATTCACACACAAACCAGGATTGATTCACATAGGACATTTGCACAGGAACGTCACATTGCAATGCAGAACAAAACCAATTATTCATTTTTTTTACTTATTTTAAAATGCTGAAAACCTACAGCAAAGTGGTGACCTGTGATGGTGCTGCCCGTGGGAGCCCGCTGAGGTCACTCAGTCAGGGTGATCTGCAAACAGACCGGGGCAGACAAACCCCGAAAGCTGGTGGATATTCCAATACTTACCCAGCCAGCCCAAAACAGCTTCTACAGCACCTCCCTGGTTGCTCAGACGTCCAAACAACGCAGTTCCCTTAAAGTATCCAGCCTCAGGCCTCCATCCAGACACACCTGTCAAACATAGGATGATAAACTCTGAAAATCCTATTTCATCATATAACAGAAAAGGTTCTCCTGACCCCAGAGGACCAAGCCCCAGACCCAGGTCAAATGATAACTCAGATCTTAAACCAAATACACGCTACAGTCCATTCTTATTAACTAAACTAAAATGTATTAAAAATAAGAGAGAGTGTGTTGGTTAAAAGATCATTATACAGACAGACTTGAGTTCAATTCTTGAGGTCAGATATGTAGCAGAGATGAGTTTGTAGTGGCCAAAAGCCCTTTTAGAAATAGTCACAGGATATCAGGGTTGGAAGGGACCTCAGGAGGTCACCTAATCCAACGCCTGCTCAAAGCAGGACCAATCCCCAATTTTTGCCCCAAAGCCCTAAATGGCCCCCTCAAGGATTGAATTCACAACCCTGGGTTTTGCAGGCCAATGCTCAAACCACTGAGCTATCCCTACCCCTGTTATAGTCCAGAGGTTATAGTCCAATGTCCATAGTCAGGGTGACTCCAGTCAGTGACCGGGGATCTCAATCCTTATGGCTTAAGGTTTCCCCCTCTTGAAACCCAAAGCAGATCTGAGATGAAGAAGGATCGTGTCCCAAGGTCTTTATACACTTCCAGCAGCCTTTTGGCCTGAAGAAACAATCGGCTTCACTTTCCTTCTCCCAAACATCCCAGCAATTAGCACAGAGTCATTTATCCATTAAGCAGTTCAGATACCGGTTACCGCAACCTTCGAAGAGACATACAGACAATAATACGATTTCACTCCAGTATCTTCCTAAATGTTAATATTCCTTTTTTGATCTTTGAATCAAAGCTACAGCGATAGACAAGCTTTGTTTGCTGACCTCACAAGACCTGAACAAACATCTCCCCTTCTACCTCTAACCATGCCGGCTGCATTTCAAAGCTCTATTCATTTCCATCTCTTCCTAACCCCTCTTTAAAGTTCGGCCATGGGTCAGGTAGGTCTGGGAGTTCATTAACTCTTTCTGGCCCTGTCACCTTTCAATGAGATATTATATTACACTCATAACATCACACCCCCAATGGAAAATTGATGCAGGAGGGGATGACACAAACATCGCTGACTGCATCCCAAGAGCTCCCCATCCTGGGTTCTGTCTCATTACAGCCTGTACTGGGTTCGAAGCCGTACCAGTGTATAACGGAAATGGTTTGCCAAAGTCATGGTCAATACCATGATTGAATCTCTTTACAGACCCAAGGTAAATCTTGGTTAGAACAATAGTGGATTGGATCTGCTCTTGCAGCATGGTTCCTGTAGGTCTAGTGATCTTGCCAAGAGCCAAAGAACGTAGCTACTTTATCCATACAAGCTCTGGCAAATGTTTGAAACCCAATTAACATCAAGTCAATGTAGATAACACCTAAACATAGCCATTATATGGACAACATACCCCCATATCTCAATGTCTGTACTTTGACCGGTTAAACTTTTACCCCCAATCGGGGAGATTGCAGATTATGTATTCCTTACGCCACCCGTTCCTAAACCGAATTTTGCACCCCTTGATAATCTGTACCTTATTCCCTGATAACCAGAAACATCTATGCTTAAACTCTGTACCGTTTTCTTTTTACTTCAACATTATATTAATGTTGTCCATAGTACAGGAATCTTGGCATTTAGCCGTGAAAGCAATAGGATTGTGTGCCTCAGTTTCCCTTTTCATACAGCACATCAAGTCTGGAATGCCTTTGCCCCTGTGAAAATTTCCAAGTCTGTTCATGGGCATTAACTGTGCAACATCGCTATTACCAGGCCTTTTAACATAAGGTGTGTTCTCCTGTATCACTTTCAACATGTTCAAGGGATTTTCCAAAAGATTAGACACATTGGACATTTTTATAGTTCTTGGTAATAGCAACACCCTAGTTACAAGAATTACCATGAGCAATAGCAACAAATCCATCGCAAGTGTCCATCTACAATTATGTTTGTTATTCCACACCTTTGGCTCAATTCCATTGGGGTTTGGACATTTTATGGTTACCCTGTGGCTTCCCTTTGCAGAATTAAGGTCTCTCTTTCCTTCCTGTCCTGAAGGATCAAACCCTGATTTCTGTCGCTTAACCAAATTCACTGGCTGATTGGGCGTGCTCTCTGTGCTAACAGAACAGGAGGACTTGTGGCACCTTAGAGACTAACCAATTTATTTGAGCATAAGCTTTCGTGAGCTACAGCTCACTTCATTGGTGCCACAAGTACTCCTTTTCTTTTTGCGAATACAGACGAACACGGCTGCTACTCTGAAACCTCTCTGTGCTAACAGTTATTAGCAAGTCCTTCTTCTCCC